>NC_084801.1:105077060-110077060 GCF_963169125.1 Humulus lupulus
GGTTCAGGCGTTAACGAGCCCTAGTCCACGAGCGATGTTATTATACTTGTAGAGAATTACAGTAAAATGGCTGGTGTACAAGAACCTCACAAACTCACAGTGTTTCTCTCGAGTTCTCTAGAAGAAGACGAAGCTAGAGGGATTTTGGCAGAGTTCTTCCTATGTAATCTCTTCTTTTTTTTCCTCCTATTGTAAAATGAGGAGGTCTTTATAGCTAGAGTTTTGGATTAGGGTTTTACTCTGCCCCCATGAGTTTTAATTACACCAGCCATAAATAGGGGATACAATTACCGTAGTCGCCCGGATACCAGGCTATATGTGGGTATATTTACATGAAAGTATGGGGAATGCACAAAAGCAGCTGTCTTTTCCAGGCTGTCAGCGGAACAGTAGGCGAAATGGTACTTTTAGGCGTGCTGGGATGTGTGCGGCCTCGACCTGTCGGGCGTGTCAGGCGGGATCCTGTGTCAGGTGGATATCATTCCAACTATGCCTCCTCCATGACTCGACCGCTTGGTCCTCTTCCGTGCGAGGCACGGAACTGTATCCGCGAAGGTAACCTGAAGAGCTTCTCCTGGAAGGACCTTCCCCGAAGGATACCCCTTCGGGAGTCCGGGAGGATTGACGAGCTTCCGCGTCGCGGTTGCTTGAAAGAGTATGCTGGACACTAAACGGGAGAGGCGAAGCCTTTCTGTCCATCCGCGAGCTCTGGTCACCTTTCGTGAAAGACTTTGATAATTCTGCTTCCCCGAGGCTATCCATCTAAACGCTATCCGGAAATCTGGATAACATTTACACCCCAAGGTCACGGGGCTTGAGAGGTCCGGGAGCTTGTACAGTCCTCTGAGTGTTCTGGTCTCTAGATTAGGCGAGGGGTCACCTCCTGTGTTCTTGGAAGAGTTCCTTTTTCCCGCCTGAGTGTCAGTACAAAAAAAAAAGAAACTTCTTCTGTTTGAACTCAAGTACTCAAGTGTGGCAAGGGCCACGCGTCATGCAGGGAATGGCTCTGTGACCAAGATGTGTGCGTGAGGCGACTGGCTGAGTAGTGATTTGACGGTATTTAATGGTGTACTGGGCCCGAGATGGTATAATGATGGGAAATAAATACTTTATTCCCATCCGAGGAGTCTTAAATGGGACCGGCACTTCATCCCCAACCGTTGGATTTGATGCATGCGGTATGGGAAGATCGGGACCGTCCATTTGTGGAATTCGAAACGATTTCGTTCCTGCTATAAAAACGAGGGAACGGACCTTTCTTCCTCTTTACGCTTTCAAATCCTCGAGTCTTTCAGATTCTTAGATTCCCAAATCTTCGAACTCTTAAGATTCCAAGCTTCCTTTCCTTCGAATTCGCCACTTCTTTTGGTAAGGAATCCAGAAACTTTTCTTTCGATTTGGCAGTAGGTTTGATCGCCGAAGTTCTAAGTTTGAATCGTTGCTTGTCTTTGCAGCCTTTACTTAACGTGTTCGTGCGGTGCAGTGACCCGATTACCCCCTCAATCTTCAACTACTCGAATACCAGTAAGTATTTTTACTTTGCTTTTTCCTTCTAAACCTCAGATTGTTGGTAGTTGTTAGGGTTGAGTTTTCTGCCGGTGTCATCCTTATGCATGCGTGAATAGGGCTTTGATAGGCATGCGACTGATGTGAGTCAATAAGTCATTTCTTTGCATGCTTCGACGATTTGCTTTTGGAAAGTTGTTTCTCGTCTGCTTGTGCTGTTCTGGTTTGTTATTTTAGGGCATAAGCGTGAACGCCTTTAGGGTGTCTTCCCCTGGGAAGACACTTCTCTCGGCGGGCTTAGGCTCGAAGTTTGAATCTGGTTCCTTGCTGTCCTCCGGATGGCATGGTGCCAGCCCCTCGGCAAGCTCGGTGGGAGCCTCTCCAAGCAGTTTTCGGGGAGGGTCTCCCCGACGCCTTTAATACCATTAGGGTATGGCAAGGGTGCTGACTGCTTGGAGTGCTTTCTTCTTTGTTTCTTTTGCTCAGTGACGAACACCTCAAAGGAGCAAGTCATCGCTGCGGTAGAGGCTGAATCTGCCCAGGAGCAAGGTTCCCCTGTTGCCGGCGCGAAGGGGAAAGCAAAAACTAAGGTGGCCTCGGCTAGCCCACCGACTATCAACAACTCCATCTGGGAGATGGACCAGAAGCCGAACCTGCTCAGGAACTACGGCATGCTGGAGCTGTATTCCTCAGAGGCAGGCCTGAAGAACATCCCAGGCCTGATGTGGCACCGCCTGTTGGTGCTGGGTGAGTCTGCCAGTCAGAGTCACGAGGGTTTTGGTGCCTGGAGCTGGGCACACATAGTGTGTGGGGCACACTTGCCCCTAAGAAGTTATTTTGCCAACTTCTGCGTGAAGGCGGGGATTGCCCCCTTCCAGTTGATTCCCCCCAGCTACAAGCTTCTAGCGGGGTGGTACATCTTTTGCAAATCCAGGAACCTGGAGGCCCCTACCCCGGAGGAGGTGCTATACTTCTATGGGCTGAAGTCTCAGCCCATGAGAGGTCATGCAGACAAGGTGGGGTTTTATAGGCTGGAGAGGTATCCGGACGTGATGTGCCCCACATGTCATACCGCGAGGGTTCCAGATCTCCGGGAGTACTGGTTCCTGACGACTGGCTTCCCATTGAAGAGGGTGCCAGCTCTATCTTTGGACTTCAAAGTCCCTGGTAAGTGCTCCTTCCTCTCTTTTTTAACTTTGTTTCTTTAAGTTTGGTTTGCCTTCTGGGAGGATCTCTAACACTCGTGCTTGGATTTTGCAGAAGCCGTCCCGCGGACACCTCGCTGCGCGGAGATGATAAGGAGGTCAAACTTCTACGAGGGGCTCTTGGAGGAAGAGCTGAAGGTGGAAGGACTTGTGACCACCGAATCTTTGAGGGAGTATGGGCTACTCGCCTCTTTCCAAAATATTGAGCCAGTGAGTGGCAGGGGGCAAAGTCAGGTGTCAGCTGACGTCCGGGAGCAGATTGCCCTGAAGCTGTCCAAGGTGATCTGCCAGGCGGCCCAAGACGAGAATAATTTATCTCCTAGTTGGGCGGAGAGGTTCCCCGACCCCCAGCCGGAGGAAGAAGAGATCGAGGCTCACCATGCCGCAGCTTACCCCAATGAAGGGACTCCGGGGGCAGGTACCTCCGGGAGAGGTAAGACTAGTTTTCAATTGATCCACACCCCCAGCCTGTATGAGGTTTCCCGGACTTCTCAGGTGGGGTTCGATCCCCGCTTCCTTAGGCTAGATCCGTGTAGGATACCCTTTGACAGATATTGCGATAGGGTAGATGAGCTTCTCGGGTGTTTGAGTGACGGTAGTCTGCCAGAAGGTGTCACCATGGTTGACCCTTCTTCCCTCAGCATGTCATTCCAGGACTTCAAGGAGTACGGGAGCTTCCTGGAGCAGGAAGCGGTGTTTTGCTTTGCTCGGGGAAGGCCATCCACGTTTCTCGTGCATGGTCGTCCCTTTCAAACTTTTCCCTTTTTTTTGTTTCTTGTTCCCTGCTGGGGGACTTGTTTGTGCTTTTATGTTGTTGCTTGTTTTGTTTTCTGCTTATCTTTTTTTCACATTGCTTGCTGGTTGGTTAACCTTGCTTCGTACATTTCTTGCAGAACATCCTGAAGCAAAGATGTTGGGGAGAGCTACCTCACTTATCAAGAAGGCCGCCACCAGCCAAGACTCGTCCAAGGGGAAAAGACGAAAGGCCGGAGCTGGTAGGGGAGGTAAAGCGGCCACACCCAAGAAGACAAGTGGCGAGGCGCAAGGGTCTCCGGTGGTGGAGAGGTCAATCGTGCCCGTGGTGGAGAAGCCTCCTGTCAAGGGGCCTTCCGAGAACATGGTGGTCTCGAGTAGTAGCAGCGATGGGGAAGGTCTTGTGTTCCCCGCGAAGAGGGCCGGGGTGAGCAAGCGCTCCGGAGGAGAGGCTGAGGGCGACAAGAAGAAACGCCTTAGACACTCTTCTCCCGGAGGTGATGGAGACCTCCGGGCTGCGCGCAGTCCCCACCAGACTACCCCCACCCAGCAGCAAACACAACTCCAACAACAAAAGCAACAGCAACAACAACAACAACCACACAGACAATCAACACCGCCACAGCAGCAGCAAAAGCAACAGCAACATCAGCAGCAACAACAAACCGGGGCAGTAGTGTCTTCGCTACCGTCCCTAATACCCCGTCTACTTCCTCCTCCAGTCCAAAGGGAGTCCACCCTTTCGGGGTCTCCTTCTTCTTCTTCTCTTCCACTTTCTCAACAAACAAGCCTTCCTCAGCCCGGCCTGAAGTTCCATTTTCCTCAGAAACCAACCCGTTTCCCCGCTGCCCTCCTGGAGGGTGTAAGACGGGCCGATAATTTTTTGAAGAGGCGGTTGGAGGCCGAGAAGGCTGTTACTCAGGGAAGGGCAGACAACTTGTTTGCCGTGAAGAGAGCTGAGCTGGCCGAGGGGGTGAGATCCCTTCACCCGGCTGGAGCGGTTTTGGATGGCCCAGCCTTGGAGAAGAGGCTGGTGCCTAGGCTCGGACGTGCATTGGTGCCGTTCGGAGTGGAGATGATGGAGGACATGGCCCTGAGCTTGTGCGAGCTCAATTATGAGAAATGGGCCATCAGTAGCAGTAAGGACCCGCTGTTGCTGACACATGCCGTAAAGCAGCAACTTTCTGGGGTAAGCTGTCAGTTGTTGTGTTCTAGGATCAATTGTCTTAGTACATTTGGTTCTGCTTAACTCATTCTGTTGTCTTTCCTCGCAGGCCTCTCTCATCGCGGAACGCTCGTTCCGGGAGGTGGGTGCAGTTCTGGTTCAGCTGGAGGAGAGCCAGGTGGCTCGTCAGGCCTTGGAGGCGGAGAAGCAGAAACTGACCCAACAGGTTGAGAGCATAAAGGGGGAGGCTGTGGAGAAGATTAACCAGGCCTGGCGCACGGCTGAAGAAGAGGCGGACAAGAAATATCTTGCCAAATATCGAGAGTACCGGGCCAGCGCGGAGAATGAGTTCAAGCAGCAGTCGGATGACTTGAAGGCCAAGAACTCCAAGCTCCAGGAAGAGCTATCCCAGGCCAGGGGGGAGAAGGACACCCTGGATGCCCGCTTGCAATCGAAAAACGATCTCCTCCTTAAGCAGAACGAGGAATACGCCATTCTTCAGAATAAGCTGTACGAGGAGGAGCAAGATCACAAGAGGAGCAAGGATCTCGCGTCTATGCAGGAGTTGGGGCTCGCTGAGAAGGATAAACAGATTGGAGCCTTGCAATTCACTATCAGGGGGCATGTGACCGAGAAGCAATCCTTGCTGGATCAAAATAAGGTGCAGCGCAAGGAGATTGATTCCCTTAAGGGAGAGCGGGATGCATCCAAGGCCGAGCTGGAAAAACTGAGGGCTCAATTGGCTGTCGCGGAGGCAAAGCTGGCGACCTCTGAGGCGGAGCGCTTGAAGGAGAAGGAAGATGCCGAGGTGGTGCTGAATAGAACGATTAATCTATCCCACGTGGTCCTCATGCACCAACTTTGGAAAATAAACCCGGAGGTAGTAGGCTACCTGGGAGAGGACGCCACTGCCATGAGGGAAAAGATACAGGCGTGGGATCAAAGCCCAGAGGTGTACGTCCAGACTTATAACATCGACGAGCCTGCTGGAGTCCCTGAGGCAGAAGATCCCGAAGAGGCGGGGACCTCTGAACTTGCCATTGATGACGTTCCATCTTCCACTGAGCTGAATCCACCAGCCCCAGTTGAAACCGCTGTCTCCGAGACCCCGGTCGTGGAAGCCGCTGCCACCCCCAGTGTTTGAAGGGGTCTTATTCTTTGTGTAATAATAATTTTTTTTTCTTTATTAATTGCGGGAACATTACAGATGTCCGGTCCGCAGGGCCTTCATTGTCATAATTGTAGACTTCTTCTTTCCTTTCCTGCTGAGTTCCTTGTTTAATTTTGTGCTTAGGGTAGAGACTTTTATACGATAGAAACTGCTGTAGGGGGCGCATGAGGTTTAGGTTCCAACGACCAGAACCTATGCATTTCTAACTTGAAGCTCCAACGGCTTATGTCTTTTCCTACGTAGTTTCTAGGTTACGGAGGGTTCTTGGTTCCAACGGCCAGACTCCCTCTTTCATCGTACTCAGCTTTCCTAAGGTAAATAGCCAATCCCGGGACTTGTAGTTATACCGTTCGCTGGGATGGTGCCGGAACGGGAGTTCTTTTGGTGGGCGTTGCTAGACTTAGGGCTAGATCTTTGCGAAGCAAAACTAACAGTCGTTGCGGACCTCACGGTGGCCGACTTCAGGGACTTGGCATGAAGCCTTGCGAGGCAAAGTTCGTTGCGGTCGAGGAAATCGTCACGCCTATCATGTGTGATCCTGGAGCAGGGGCTTTGCGAAGCAAGGCCTGCTGAAATTGGGGGATCGATTATATCTGCTCCCAGAGCTGAAGCTTGCGAAGCGAAGTTTGCAATGGTCGAGGAGCTCGCCATGCATCTTTCTGTGAGACCCGGAGCTAAAGCATGCGAAGCAAAGCTTACAGTGGTCGCGGATCTTGCCATCTTTCGCCTTGCGGGACCCGGAGCTAGAGCTTGCGAAGCAAAGCTCTCAGCGGTCGCGGATCTTGCCATGCATTACTTTATGAGACCCGGAGCTGAAGCTTGCGAAGCAAAGCTTTCAGCGGATGCGTAGTATTCTGCGAAGGACTTGTCAGGAAGTTGGGGGTGTTTCGGCGTGGCTCTCTGAATGTGCCCTAACCTCCAGTCCTGTTCATCGCTGGGCTACACAGGAGATAATTTTCATGATGCATAATGGCAGATATTTTCATGGCAATTTTCACATAACCACATAATGTGCACATGACACGTAATGCAAATATGTTCATGGCAACAAATCAACCTAAGCTTGATCAATTTTAAAAATTTAAAACACAATGCTAGCACATAAGTGGTGTTCTCTTTATGTTTTGTTCAAGGGGCGTATGGCTATGCCTTAGCCATGTATACCCCCCCAAGTGAGCGTGGGGTCCGGACGTCTCCGGACCGCGTGGTCACTTGTTAAAACGCAGCTTGGAACAAAAGGATAAAAAATGTAGTAAAAGCGGAGTGAAACTCTCCGTGTTTTATTAAATTAGCCTGTTAGGCATGTGTTTTACAGCTGGGAGGACTATCTCCATACTTTACATTTTTGCTACGTCCACCAAGGACTTTCGACTAGATAGTCCGGGGCTTACTGGTAGTAACGGCGGAGGTGCTCCGCGTTTCAGGCGCGCGGGACTTTAGATCCGTTGAGCCTCTTTAAGTGATACGTCCCATGGCCCACTTTTTCTTGGACTTCATAGGGGCCTTCCCAGTTGGATCCGAGGACTCCCACTCCCGGATCCTGCGTTGCAGGAAATACTCTCCGTAGGACAAGGTCCCCAACTTCGAATGTACGGCTCTTGACTCTTGAGTTGAAGTGTCGGGCTATCTTGCCTTGGTACATTTTGAGTTGGACCTGTGACTGCTCCCGGAGCTCTTCGATCATGTCCAGGGACTCTTGGAGAAGGGCGTGGTTCCGGGTAGGGTCGTAGGTGTCTTGCCTATGAGAGGTGATCATAGTTTCTACTGGGATGACGGCCTTGCAACCGAAGGTCATGGAGTAAGGTGTGTGCCCTGTCGAAGTTCTCTCTGTTGTGCGATAGGCCCAAAGTACTCGCAGGAGCTCTTTCGTCCAGTGAGCCTTGCATGCTTGGAGTTTTTTCTTCAACGTGGTCTTTAAAATTTTGTTCACTGCCTCCACTTGCCCATTACCTTGAGGTCTGGCGACTGCGAAAAAGCTTTTGATGATTCCATGCGAAGCACAGAAGTTCGTGAAATGTTCACTATCAAATTGCTTCCCGTTGTCGGACACAATTTTACGTGGAAGCCCAAAACGACACACTATATTCTTGATGAAAAAGTCCAGTGCTTTCTTAGACGTGACCGTGTTCATAGGTTCAGCTTCAGCCCATTTGGTGAAGTAGTCTACCGCGACTATGGCATACTTCACTCCACCTTTTCCAGTTGGAAGGGAACCTACTAGGTCAATGCCCCAAACGGCGAACGGCCAGGGGATGGTCATTAAGGTAATTTCTGTAGGCGGCGCTCGCGGAACCTTGGCGTACCTCTGGCACTGCTCACATTTTCTGACATAATCCACACAATCCTTCTTCATGGTGGGCCAGAAGTATCCTTGGCGAAGGATCTTTTTGGAGAGGCTCAGCCCGGAGGTATGGTCGCCACAGAAACCTCCGTGAATCTCATGGATGATGGTGCTGATTTCGGTTCCGGCAACAAACCTAAGGAAGGGTATGGACAACCCCCTGCGGTAAAGCTTTCCATCCATAACCACGTATCGGGGAGCTTGATATTGGAGCTTTCTTGCGTCAGCTTTATCAGTGGGGAGCTCTCCGGTGGTGAGAAATTTGAGGATGGGTCCTATCCAGGAATGGGAATGGTCGATGATGGAATTTACCCTCTGTGTCTCAGTACTAGGTGCTTCTAAGTGCCCGATGGGCACTAGGCCATATTGTTCAATCTCCGGGTCTGTTGCAAGCTTGGCCAGTGTGTCTGCGAGTGAATTCTGGTCCCGGGGGACTTGGCGGATTTGGTAGCCTTTGAAATGCTGCAGGAGGCCGCGGGAGAGAGACACGTAAGCAGCCATTTTTTCGCCTTTCGTCTGGTATTCTCTGGATATTTGGTTTACCACAAGTAAGGAGTCGCTGTATACTTCGATTTTTTGGGCACCGACTTCTCTGGCCAGTTGTAATCCAGCTAGCATGGCTTCGTGTTCTGCCTCGTTGTTGGATGCTGGGAACGCGAAACGGATGGCGCTCTGGAGCTGATGTCCTTGGGGAGAAATTAGGATAACCCCTGCTCCAGCTCCTTTTTCATTTGAGGCTCCGTCTACATAGACCTTCCATGTGGGAAGTTCCGGGACAGGATCTTCCGAGAGGTCATTCATTCCTGAGCATTCCACAATAAAGTCCGCGAGAGCTTGACCTTTTATGGAAACACGTGGCTGGTAGTGGATGTCAAACTGGCTCAGTTCCATGGCCCATTTAAGTAATTTTCCATAAGACTCGGGCTTCTGCAGGACTTGCCGGAGAGGGTGGTTGGTGAGTACTCTGATGGTGTGCGCTTGGAAATAGGGCCTTAGCTTCCGCGAAGCGATTAGCAAGTAGAGGGAGAGTTTTTCGATCATTGTATATCTGGACTCGGCGTCCAGTAACCTCTTGCTTATGTAATACACAGGGAGTTAAAGACGGCCATCTTCCCGGACGAGAGCGGCACTTACGGCATGCTTTGTCACAGCTAAGTACAAGAACAACGCCTCTCCTTCGACAGGTTTGGATAGAATGGGAGCTCGAGTTAGATGTTCCTTGAGGTGTTGGAAGGCTGCTTCGCATTTGGGGGTCCACTCGAACCTCTTGTTTCCTCGCAACACATTGAAGAAGGGGACACATTTGTCAGTGGCCTTAGATACGAAGCGGCTGAGAGCAGCTATCCTTCTGGTAACGCTTTGGACATCCTTATGCTTTCGGGGAGAAGGCATATCTATGAACGCTTTAATTTTCTCAGGGTTGGCCTCCACTCCGCGGGAGCTGACAATGAAACCGAGGAACTTCCCAGACTAGACCCCGAAAGTACATTTCTTCGGATTAAGTTTCATTCCGTACTTTCGGATCACGGCGAAAGCTTCCTCAAGGTCGTCACTGTGGTCCCCGGAGGTCTTGGATTTCACCAACATGTCGTCTACATACACCTCCATGTTCCTCCCCAGCTGATCCTTGAACATCTTGTTTACTAGACGCTGGTATGTCGCCCCAGCATTCTTCAAACCGAATGGCATGACCACGTAACAGTAGACACCCTTGTCCGTGAGGAAGCTGGTGTGTTCCTGGTCCGCGACATGCATCTTGATCTGGTTGTATCCGGAGTATGCATCCATGAAGGATAAGAGTTCATACCCAGAAGTAGCGTCTACCATCTGATCGATTCGCGGAAGAGGGAAACAGTCTTTTGGGCAGGCTTTGTTCAGGTCCGTGAAGTCAATACACATTCTCCAGGATCCATCGAGTTTCGGGACCAGAACCGGGTTGGCCAACCACACGGGATAGAGTGACTCCTGGAGAAAGCCTATGGACATCAGCTTGTCCACTTCAGCTTTGACTGCTTCGGCCCTTACTGGGTCTAACGGTCTCCTCTTTTGGCGAACTGGAGTTGCAGATGGGTCTATGTTGAGTGCGTGGCACGCAACATTAGGATTAATCCCCATCATATCAGCGTGGCACCATGCCAGGATATCCTGATTATTCTTCACAGTGGCCACGATCTTTTCTCGAATGGCCGATGGAAGGTTTTTCCCTACCTGAATGACTTTGGTGGGATCTTCCGAGTTGAGGATCACCTCTTCGACTTCCTCCATCGGATCTATCACCCTCTCGACCCCCACTCTAGGGTCGAGTTCGTCAACGTATGCCCCTTGGGCACCCCCAGTCTCTGGTAAATCCTCTGCCAAAGGTGTGGCAACAATCGCCTCCTGGACCGTGTAGACGGATCGGACGGAGACGTTATAACAGCTTCGTGCACTTCGTTGGTCTCCCCGGAGGGTGCCGATGCGCCCGTTGTCGCATGGAAACTTCAAGCATAAGTGGCGTATCGAGGTTATGGCCCCAACATCGATTAGGACCGGTCGGCCTAGGATGGCATTATACGCCGTGGGGCAGTCGACCACCACGAATGTGCAGTGCTTGAAGGCACAAGCGTCGCTGTCTCCTTTGAGGGTGACTGGAAGTGGAATTTTGCCTAAGGGCATGAGTGCATCCCCATTGAACCCTTGAAGCTGGATGGGGCATGGGATCAGATCTGTCTCGGTTAATCCGATCGCGTGGAAGGCAGCTTTGAAGAGGATGTTGACAGAGCTTCCATTATCGACTAGGATCCGTGACACCTTCTTATTGGCGATTTGGGCTTCCACGACGAGGGGATCGTTGTGGGGGAAGTGCACATGTCGGGCGTCATCTTCCGTGAAGGTGATAGGAAGATCCATCATTCGGGGACACTGAGCAGGTGACTGAACCAAGGCGCACATCTCCCCGGTGTGTTCTAACTCGCTCAAGTACCTTTTCTGGGAGTTGCGGGTGCTTCCGGCAAGGTGCGGTCCTCCGGAAATGGTGGCCACGTGTCCGTCAACGGGTGGCGGAGCAAGGCCAGGCGGATATGGTTTTCTGGGTCCTGGAGTCAACATGGCAATGGGTGCCGGAGAGGTCGGAGCAGGAAGCGCTGGGAACTGAGATCCAGGAGCTTGGGGGTGACCGGATCCAGGAGAGCTAGCGGTCCCCCTCTGTCCCGGAGAGTACGCAGCTCCGTGAACTACTCCCTGTCCGGGATAGATTATGGGTATCCTCACCCATTGACCGAGGTGTCCCGCTCTTGCCAGGGACTCAATCTCATCCTTCAGCTGAAGGCATTCGTTTGTGGTGTGCCCCACGTCTCCGTGGAACTCACACCTCTTATTGGAGTCTCGCGGACGCCTTCCTCCGTGAGACACTTTCGGGGGCTTTCGGTAGTTGACCATATTACAGGTCGCCCGATAGACGTTCTCTCGCGAGTCTATCAAACTGGTGTAATCCGTGAACTTGGGCTCATAGTTCTTCCGGGGTTTCTTTGAATGGTCCCCCCGGTTGGAGTTTCTTCCGCCTCGTTTATTCCGCGATTGGCTCAGATTTTGTTATGGGCCTTCCGCTTGCGGTTGCGACGGGCCGGGAGCGATACTACATCCGGTTGGTACAGCTCCGTACCCAGAGAAATGGGTTTGACTCGGCGTCTGAGCAGACGCGGAAGGTCCATACACGCTTGGAGTAAACTGGGCTCCTGGAAGCGTGAGGGCTGGCGCGGGAGTTTGCGAAGCAAAGCTCGGTGCAGTCACGGAGGGCGTCGGAGCTGGGGGAACTCCAAAGGCCTGTTGGTAGGCATCTTCAAGGTTGATGATTCCTTGAGCTTTTGATATGAATTCGGACAGAGTTTCTGCTCGCCTCCTTTGCATTTCTCCCCATAGCAGGGAGCCGACGGTAAGCCCCGATTGAAGGGCGATCAGCTTCATGTCATCGCTGACCTTGGTCTTAGCAGCAGCTTCCATCATTCTTTGAATGAAAGCTTTGAGGCTCTCATTGGGTAGCTGCTTGATGTTGGTTAAGGAACCAACCTCCACGTCGTGGTCCCGGGCAGCAATGAACTGCCTCCTGAATGCGGACTGTAGCTCCTTCCAACTGTGGATGGATCCGGGAGCTAATCTTTTCCACCAGTCTTCCGCGGTTTTGGTAAGGGTGAGTGAGAAGCACATGCATTTGGCATCCTCACTGACGCGCGTCACTTGCATCATCTTGTTGTATTTAGCTAGATGGGTGCGCGGGTCTGTCCTCCCCTCATATAATTCTATGTGAGGCATTTTGAAGTTCTCCGGGAGGGGCGTTTCTGCGATCCTCCGAATACATGGTTCCGGGTCTTCTTCCTCAGAGTCTGACAGGGCCCCACTTTGCTTCCGGACCAGCTTGGTCAAGGCAGCGATCTGTTCCTCGAGCCTCTTTGTATCGCTCTCCGGGAGGTCACGTCCCCGGAGCTTGTCGTTGAGATGATTTCGCAGGTCATCTCCGCGAGGCCGGGCCTTTTCTCCTTTGGCCTCCAACCTTTTCCTTAGGTCCACCGTGGACCAGCTATCTTCGGAGTGCGTGTCCGCAGCCTGACCGTCCTGGTTGATGGAATCACTGGGGCGGTTGTTCCTTCCCCTAGGCCTGGGTGTCTTAGCACCGGGCCCTTTAGGCACAGAGTGCCCCCTTGGGGCTGAAGGACGTCTGGGCTTAGAAGCGCCAGTGACCTTCTGCGCGCGGGGGTGGGGGGGGGGGGCAGTCGGCCTGGTGATTCACGCCTTTAGGAGGTGCAGGGGCGTTAGTGCGCACAGGCTCCCCAACTTTTTCTTTGCCCTTGTTAGGGGCGGCTTTGGATGGTCCAGCAGCGGCGGGATCCGGCATAGTGGCATCAGCACCACCTAAAACAGAGGCGTCCTCGTCCGAGTCGCCTAGATCTCCGAACTTACTTTGGAGGCGCTCCATCATGCGCTGCATTTTTCCGGAGACGCGCTCCTGCTCAGCGAGCTTGGCCTTAGTGGCCACCAGTTCTTCGGCTACTTGGACCAGTTCTGGATCCTTCTCGTAGTAGTAGCCGTCTTTGTAGTAACCGTCTCGGACATACACTTCTTCGTTTTCTAAGTATGTTGTATCTTCAGTACTGACTTGATCCTGGCGGGATGTCGGGTCTTCACCTTGGTAGTCCGAGTCGTGGGTACTTTCTCCTTCGGTCTGGGCCGCCGAGGGTTCGTTTTGTACCGCATCTTCCATCATAGTATTGGGGTTGACCCTAGCATTCTTGTCAACCGCGGATTTTCTCGTAGTCACCATCTTTTCAGTACGCAGAAAAAGAGCTGACTAACAACTCCCTACAGCTCTCAATGAAAGCACCAAAATGTTTACCGAGTTTTTCGGAAACGAATACAAACAAAATAATAAAAAGATAAGAACTGTAGAAGTGCAGAAATATAAATAGACAAATAGGTTTTTTACGTGGTTCAGGCGTTAACGAGCCCTAGTCCACGAGTCGATGTTATTATACTTGTAGAGAATTACAGTAAAATGGCTGGTGTACAAGAACCTCACAAACTCATAGTGTTTCTCTCGAGTTCTCTAGAAGAAGACGAAGCTAGAGGGATTTTGGCAGAGTTCTTCCTATGTAATCTCTTCTTTTTTTTCCTCCTATTGTAAAATGAGGAGGTCTTTATAGCTAGAGTTTTGGATTAGGGTTTTACTCTGCCCCCATGAGTTTTAATTACACCAGCCATAAATAGGGGATACAATTACCGTAGTCGCCCGGCTACCAGGCTATATGTGGGTATATTTACATGAAAGTATGGGGAATGCACAAAAGCAGCTGTCTTTTCCAGGCTGTCAGCGGAACAGTAGGCGAAATGGTACTTTTAGGAGTACTGGGATGTGTGCGGCCTCGACCTGTCGGGCGTGTCAGGCGGGATCCTGTGTCAGGTGGATATCATTCCAACTATGCCTCCTCCATGACTCGACCGCTTGGTCCTCTTCCGTGCGAGGCACGGAACTGTATCCGCGAAGGTAACCTGAAGAGCTTCTCCTGGAAGGACCTTCCCCAAAGGATACCCCTTCGGGAGTCCGGGAGGATTGACAAGCTTCCGCGTCGCAGTTGCTTGAAAGAGTATGCTGGACACTAAACGGGAGTGGCGAAGCCTTTCTGTCCATCCGCGAGCTCTGGTCACCTTTCGTGAAAGACTTTGATAATTCTGCTTCCCCGAGGCTATCCATCTAAACGCTATCTGGAAATCTGGATAACAGTATATTAGTTCCCTTAAGGGTTAATTCTGGAACTGAATGATTTTGAGCTCAAATCTATAATTAGATTATAGATTAATTATTCACTAGTGAATTAATATTACTTAAGGAATAAGAAGTAAATTAGAAAGGTTAAATGGTAATTCTCCCATTCTAATTTATGAACTAATTAATTAGAGGGTTGAACTATTGTAAGATGGTTATATCAATGGACGACTTAAGAAAAATATTTCTGTAAAAGTATATCTATATCATAAAGAGTGCAATTCTGAATTTACAGTGGAGTAATATCAGAATTAATAAATTAACTATTATAATTAAAGAGTTTAATTATTTAGTTTCAATTTATTGGAGCTTAATGTTATAGGTCCATGGTCCCCGAAATGGCTCAAACAATCACTGTCAAAGGCAAATACAAAAAATGGGCAAAAGGACTTATGTGATAAGTAAAATATTTTTCTATGTATCAAACATAATTATTGTTTAATTATGTGTAATTAATTAATTAAGAATTAATTAATTATTTGATTTAACAAAAATATAATTAATTTTGAATTAATTTATTAATGGGATTTTTGGTATTTAAATAATAATAAAAATTGGGAAAAATCACATGCCATCACAGGCATGTGTACACGTGTGGCACATTGCACAGGCACTGTGCTACACACATAAGAGATGGACTGAGTCTCTTGATTCCACAATTTTAGTTATTTAAATATTAAATAAATAATGAGGTATTTTAATATGATTAAAATATTATTATTTAAACAAAAATCTGTTAACTGATCAGTTATTTTGAATTTGTTTAAAATAACAAATATTTTAATATATTGGATATTATTAAATATTGGATATCAGATTTCACAGAACGTAATTTTTCAGGGATAGAAAAATATCTAGGATTCTCTCAGAGAAAAGAGAACAGTGACAAAACTAACGTCATTGTTCTTCACAAAACCTAGGTCCAAACTTTATCAGATCTCATGTGTTGAGAACATCTGATAAATAGTTATTGCCTATTATTTGTATAGCGAGCCCACACTCGTTCTTTGTGTGCCTGAGAACATTTTGGAAGATCTTGGTGTGAGATCTCAAGGATTTAGCCATACGAAAAGATAGCAGCAAGGAAGGACCTGAGGTAATTTTTCTATTCTTGTCCTTGATTCAATATATATATGAGTGTGAAGAAGTAGATCTAGAAATCTTATGGGATTAATCTGACAATTTGATTGTTGTTCCGCTGCGCATAATCTCTGATTTGATCAATAAAAACCAACAGTTGCAGTTAGGACAATATATTTGGTGAACCTAGGCTAGTAGGGTTGGTGCTTAGGTTGTTTGTTGGTTGGTGCTGACTTAGCCTTCTTTACCCCACTCTACTTGGCCCCTGAGGTACTCCTCTTCTTACTGTTGACCCTGTTGCTGCCCTGAGGGTTTGCGACGTTCTTGCTTGCATTGATAGTGCTCGGATGGTTTATGCCTTTTTCTCCCATCATGATAGCGTCATCTAGCTTCATGTATTTGTCAGCTCGGTCCATGAACTTCTGCTAGGTGTTGATGGGGTTCCTGTGGATGCTATCCCACAAGGGGCTACGATAAATGATTCCTGTTGTGATGGCAACAAATTTCCTTTCATCTCCTACATGGATGCTCATTTTTCTTCTCTTATGAATCTTTGGATGTAGTCCTTCAGGGAGTCATCCTTCCCTTTCTTGATGTAAGCTAGCTGGTTGGAATAAACTTGTTGAATCCGTCCAGCACTGAAGAACTTGCAAAATTATTTCCTGAATTGCTCCCAGGAAGTGATGGATCCAGGTTTGAATTTCCAATACCATTTCTGAGCTGAGTTAGAGAGAGTGGTAGGGAATACCCTGCACCTATACTGATGTTCCACATCGAGTAACTCCATTTGATCCTCAAACTTTCCAATGTGTCGCACTGAGTCCTCCTTCCTAGTGTATGTTGGAAGTTCCAGGATCTTGTATTTCGCTGGTAGTTGAGCAGCTTGGATATTGGCAATGAAGGTGTGGATGCCAAAAATCCACCAAATAAAAACTCTTTAGTCCCGGGTTGGAACATAGGGACAAAGGTCACGTATTCATGCTATTGGGCTCGAACCTGTAGGCCTTGTTGAATACAAGAGATCATCTCTTGAGAAACAACACATTATGAGCCACAAGGTTTGGCCCTGCTAAGCTAAGGGGCCACATTGAATACTGCAAGAGGATAGGTGCACAAGGCCCTCACATAGTGAGGTCCGACGTGCCCGCGCAAGGCTGACATGCTCACGGGTCAAGATGCACTCATACGCGTAAACACTGCCAAAGACGCCCGGGACATACACCCGTGGATGCTCAATATTCCATGCTTATAAAAGACCCAAAGAACGCACTTAGACCCTCATACGCCTACACTCTCACTGGGTCCTCGGGCCATCAGGCATGCACCTCCTAGCAAGGCCATCAGGCACGCGCCACCAGCGAGGCCCTCCATGGCCCCAAGGTGGCCTCACCCCTTAGGCTCAAAGTGGCCTCGCCCATGGCCCCAAGGTGGCCTCGCCACTTAGGCCCAAGGTGGCCTCGCCCATGGCTCCAAGGTGGCCTCGCCACTTAGGCTCAAAGTGTCCTCGCCCATGGCCCCAAGGTGGCCTCGCCCCTTAGGCTCAAAGTGGCCTCGCCCATGGCCCCAAGGTGGCCTTGCCACTTAGGCCCAAGGTGGCCTTGCCCATGGTCCCAAGGTGGCCTCGCCACTTAGGCTCAAAATGGCCTCACCCATGGCCCCAAGGTGGCCTCGCCACTTAGGCTCAAAGTGGCCTCGCCCATGGCCCCAAGGTGGCCTCGCCCCTTAGTCTCAAAGTGGCCTCGCCCATGGCCCCAAGGTGGCCTCGCCACTTAGGCCCAAGGTGGCCTCGCCCATGGCCCCAAGGTGGCCTCGCCACTTAGGCTCAAAGTGGCCTCGCCCATGGCCCCAAGGTGGCCTCGCCACTTAGGCTCAAAGTGGCCTCGCCCATGGCCCCAAGGTGGCCTCGCCACTTAGGCTCAAAATGGCCTCGCCCATGGCCCCAAGGTGGCCTCGCCCATGGCCCCAAGGCGGCCTCGCCACTTAGGCTCAAAGTGGCCTCGCCGAATAGGCCCCATGGTGGCCTCGCCAAATAGGCCCCATGGTGGCGGCCTCGCACATAGCCTCATGGTGGTCAAATCCGCAACACATTTGGCCCCGGGAACCGCCAAGAGAGTCGCGCCATCAATAAGCCTTCCGAGGGGGCCTCGCAAAGGAATGAGAGCTACGTCACCTAGTGGCCACATGAGTAGAGCCATGCACCAAGGGTCCCATTCCTTACACCTTGAGACCCCTATGCTTAGAGGCTCTAATACGAGTCGAATGGGACGTACTTGTACGACCTAGTACTGAGTACGGACACCAGTACCAGTGGGACTGCTGGGGTAAGAGTTATGGCCCGTACGTCTACGACCAAGGGTCAGAGTCGACACCACTACCACCTGCCGCCACTCATCAGACATGGGTATAGACAAGTAGTGGAGACATCCTCCTGACACCTGCTCCTGTACTGATGTACGACCACAACCTCTGAAGCCACTCCCCTGACATAGTACATATGTACCATTTGATCCCCTGGACCACCATGTATCTAAGACCATTAGAGCCTACTATAAAATGGACTGGAACACCGCCTGAAGGGGGGTTGGAAAATTCATTGTATGTAGAGCCATGCACCAAGCAATATACATTTCTCATTCCATTGTTCACCTGTGTTTATCCTTTCATAAGTTAATTCCAAGTTCTTATCTAAACATCGTTGCATTTACCTTTGAGTTTTCCGACCTAATTTCGTTGACGAGATTTCACCGTCAACAGAAGGGACTCCCACTTCTATGAGCCAACTCGATATCAGAAGGTTTCTTTGTTAGGTCCCGAATAGCCGTGGTGAGTGCATCTATCTGAGCTTGCACTGCTGGTGGGATCCCTGCTCCAGGTGGGGAAGACGTCCTCGGTACCCCATCCTAATCGCTGGTTCTCCTGTTGATCACTTCCCTCAGATCTCGAGCTTGTGCATCTTTCCCAACCCTATTGAACATGATATTGGTGTTGTTCATCGGTTCCTTTCCCTTGCGAGACTGAGGGTGTAGGGGTCGTAGGTCCGCCTTGCTCTTGCCGGTGCAATCCTGCCCTCGAGCCTTTCCTTCTACATGACTCTAAGACTTTGAGCGACCATTTTCGTTCCTGTACGACCCAAACTCGCTAATAAGGCTTAAGGGCCTTGATTACTGGAATAATTGTGATTTAATGAGTAACTATATGTCTAATAATGTTTATATGATAATTGATTATTGTTGACTGCGTTTTTAGCCAACGACGTGAGCACGTCAATAACGACAAGCCTTCAAGAGAAATCAAAACGACAACAAACGGTATAAACAAGAAAAGTAAAGAACACAGGAGATTTTTGTAGTGGTTCAGCCCCGATTGTCGGTAATAGCCTAATCCACTTAGAGTTGTGATTTATAAATCTATACTCAAGATCAGATGGACTATGCCAACTGAGTTTCTTCAGTATAAATTGTGAAAATACAAGAATTCTCTCTAATTTCAGCACTTTCTCTCTCTAGAATAGACAGACCCAATTTTATCTCTCTACAAAGAAACAGCTTCAAAAAAGACCCTCTTCTCATCCCATCAGCTCTCTATTTATAGAGATGGGATCCTCAACTGATATCCCCTTATAATAGGGATATTTTATTATATTTATTACATTTATATTACAAATAAACATTCAAAATTCAAAATGTAACAAACTCCCCATTTGTGGGAAGAATGAGAGATTCCCGCGTATGTTGTTGAAGTTGTGTCTGACTTAGTCTCCTCTAGCTAGTTGGTCCACCTCCTACTCACTACCCATGCAAGTGCTGGTTGAACATGCATGGTGGTAGGATATGCATGGTGGTAGGACATGTTTTTGGTGGGTTGAACGTGCATGGTGGTAGGAGATGCACTTCTATCCTCTAACATACACTCTCCTCTAGCATGCCATGTTCCTCCTTGAACCAATCTCCTTGGCTTCACCTCGGACCAAGGTGGTCCGAGGCAACCTCCTTGGCACCTCACCTTGAACAACATCGAGGCAACCTCACCTTGGACAACATTGAGGCAACCTCACCTTGGACAACATTGAGGCAACCTCACCTTGGACAACATTGAGGGAACCTCACCTTGGACAACATTGAGGCAACCTCACCTTGGACAACATTGAGGCAACCTCCTTTAGCATCTCCCAAACATGTCCGATCGAACATTGTATAGACTTTCCTTATGAAAGTCTAAGTCTCCATTCTCTTGCATGAGACTCCTCCTCCTTAGCTATTTACCTTGGACACGTTCGAGCCAACACTTAGAAAACCTTGGGAGGCTTACCTCCTACACACCCTTGGGGTCTCCTAGGACCACACCCTCCCTGGGGTCTCCTAGGACCATTCCCCTTAACTCTCCTAGAATGCACCTTCCTATTTTTTGGGTATAACAATTATATTATGTGGTAATACGATATGTGATATATGTGAGAACCACATTATTATGTGGACAGGTTCGCTGAGCACGACTCAAGACGATTCTAGGGTCAGATAGCGGGAAAAGTCACAATGAGGTTTAAGATATGACTTTGGAGAAGTCGGGGATAATTTTAGGTAGCGGGTTGCAATTTGGATTATCGGGTCATGGAAATAAATATATGGAGATATATTTGAGGTTAGAATGTCTAGGCGGGAATATTGGGGGATTTTACCATTTTGGCCTCGGGGACGGTTCCGGCACCCCGAGCCTCGGGATTAACTTAATATGTGAGATAGACCTTAGGAAGCTTTTAGAAGAAAAAAAAACCGACTAAACACTTGCCTCAGCTCTCTTTCACGCTCAAGGGAAAACAAAGGGAAAAGAAAACACAGAGAACTTAAGGGGGAAACAAGCTGGAATTCTGAGATTTGAGGTGTGGATTTGGGGGTCAAGCTAAGGGATTTATCAAGCACTAAAACAAGGTTAAGGTAAGCTCTTCATTTTCTTCTCTGTGGTTAGAATTCTGGATTTTGGTTAAGTGTTGAAACCAGTATAGTTTTGGTGTTTTAAGGCAGAATTAAAGAAGGGAACTTGGGGACTTAGCTTGGCTATAGCTTGGGGAAGTGATTCTACAGCAAAGGTAAGTTTCAACTCCAAGTTTAGAGGTTCTAAATTGAGTTTGAGTGGCTGGTTTGAGTGTTCATAGCACTTGCGTTTCAGAAATTTAGAGGAGGAGATTAGGGTGTGCTAGGCTGTGTTTTCTTGGGAATTATGTTGCTTTAATCATGTTAAAGGTGTTGGATTTGTTGGGTGTTGAAATAGGGAGTTTAAGAGTGGTTGTGGCTAAGGTTTTGAGCTTTGAAATGGTGTAAAATCTGAGTTCGAAGGGGAGGGTCGCGGCTCTGTTCTAGAGCGCTACGACCTTAGCATGCAAACAAGCCAAGGGGGCTCGGCCAAGGGGGCGCGCCGCGGCGCCCAAGGCAAGGGCTGCAGCGTGTGTGTGGTTCAGTGTGGGAGTAGGTTCTGTTTTGGGGAAGGGCCGCGGCTAGTCTGTGGGGGCCGCAGCCCTTGGTTGCACACATGTATTTTTGAGGGTTTTAAGCACGGGGGAGTGGTCTAGTGTGCTCGGGTTTGGTTTCACCACCGTACTTGGTGGAATTAGGAGTCCCGGGACTTAGTTTTGTAACTGGAAACCTATATTTGAGTATTTATGAAACCCTATACTTTGGTTGTGGCTAGGTGATAAAAGCTTAGGCTCGGGAACGGATCGTGCTTGAGGGGCGTTGCTCGTAATTCGATAACCGTACAAACTAAAGGTAAGAAAAATGCACCTGGTTGAATATATGAGACGGGACTAAGGGCTCCCTATTGTAGATGCTTGAAAAGATGGTATTATGCCATGCAAGCCATTTAGTGAACCAACGGCCTAAGGGTGCCAAGGGTCTCACTAGCGCACAGGGCGGGGCTCGGCCTCTGGTAGCCGAGGACAACTTATTATGCATTGAGCTCGCTTTAAGCGGGCCGGAGTCAGTGGGTTAAACAGAGGGTGCGGCGTAAGTCGTCGACCCTGAATATTATGTGATATGAATATTATATGTGATAGAATGTATCTTGTATTGGATTGTATATGCTGAATATCTGTTGTGGATTATCTGATGGGTATACATGCTTACTGACCTATTTGTCTGTTGTCATTGTTTGAGTTATCTATGATGTTTTCTTGCTGGGCCTTGGCTCACGGGTGCTACGTGGTGCAGGTAAAGGCAAGGGCAAGTTAGATCAGCCCTGACTAGAGAGCTCAGCGAGCGGAATGTACATTGCCAGGTGCTCGGCCGCCATGGTTGAGGTCTAGGAAAGGACATGGAACCTGAAGACTGTCTGTTTTGCCTTAGCATGGCTAGTGGTCACTCATGTACTTTTGGGAGTTTGTAAACTTTCTTTAACTTCATTTTTTTGTATGGGATCCCATGTTACTACAGTTTAGATATATGAAATGAGTCTTTTGAGACCAAAACCTTTTTAACCTTAGACCTTACATGTTTAATGACATGTTTTCAAATTAATGACTTGATTAGCAAGTCTTGCACTTTTATAAGTACACAGTGTAGCGGTCTTGGCTATCCAGGGCGTTACAACTTGGTATCAGAGCATCCTAGGTTTAAGGGTTCCTGAAGACAGCCTGGATATGTACATTCGCTGCTGGAGACAAGCTCAAGTTAGGGTTTGGTAATGTGTATACGTGTGCTTATGTTCCTGAGATGAGTTATGCATGTTGTTATTGATCGAATTGCTAGGAAGCATGAGATACTGATAGGGCCTGGCCCTTGACTGCTGTGTGAAAATATTGAGACATGTTTATCAACATTGCCGTGCATGTAAATGAGTATATGGATGATTGACTGTTTATGGTGCATGGATGCTTATATGTGTTGGTTACCTGTGATTGATTATGTTCTATTGTTGAGTTTTGGAGAAGCTTTTACCCTGTCATTGTGGTCTGACCGCCGAGTCGATATTTGCAGATTGACTTGGATAGCTATGCGTCCAAGGAAATCTTCACGACTAGCCGGCACAGGGTTTGAGACCAGGGGCAATGACCAGGGCCAGACACCTCTGCCAGTCCCTGAGAACTGGCAGCAGTTAATGGCTGAGATGCAGGCTCGATTACAGAGCCAAGACGAGCTGATTCGTATTCTGTAGCAGCAGGCTCCATCAGGGAGTGCTGCCCCTTCTTTACCACCTGCAGTGGTACTAGCTGTTCAGCCTGGGGAGGTTGTTAATAAGTGGGAACCGTTATATGAGCAGTTCAGTAAGCAGCAACCCCTAGTCTTTGAGGGAGGACCGGATCCGTTGAAAGCCGAACAGTGGCTAACCATGATTACAGTGATCCTGGATTTCATGAGGATTGAGGGACAGGATAGAGTGGCCTGTGCCACTCATATGCTGAGGGAGGATGCCCGTATTTGGTGGGAAGTGGCATCGCAGACCAGAGATGTTGCCACACTGACTTGGGAAGGTTTCAAGGATTTGTTTGGCCATAAGTATTACAATGTGGCTGTTAGGGCAGCAAAGGTCAATGAGTTTGTGAGTTTGGTACAGGGCAGTATGACTGTTACTGAGTATGCCCTGAAATTTGATAGGCTCGCGAAGTTTGCACCAGATCTTGTGCCTACTGATGCTGCTAGGCAAGATCGTTTTATCAGGGGGCTTAATGCTATGATAGCCCGGGATGTTAGTGTTAGGGTTTTATGCCCTAATTAAAACCCAAATTCTTTGTAATCTCATTTTATTATCAATAAAAGAATAGAAATCATTTTTTGACTTGGTCAATCACTTTGCTCACATGTTTTATTTTCATGATTATTTGTTTAATATAAACTTCTATTAAATCCCGAGCATATAGTTAATCTTATTTATAGTGACGTAATCACAGTGGAATATAAATATAATTATATGTTCAAAATAAGTTAGTCCTAAGATTAGTCAGTGCATCGGATTTACACTGACTTGCCAATCTACGATATGATCTACTTACACATTACAGTGTTATGTTCTTTCCAGAACATTAGCAAAGTAGATAAGATCGGATGTATTTGTTACATCGGACAGGACCGATATTGACAGTTGATAAGATAAGTAAACATACCGTTATTATCTATTCTAGTCATATCATATAGTTGACCATAGGTCAATTCAATCTCAATTTTGAGTGGTTAGTATTCTAACTGATTGTATTATTTGAGTTCATTGACTTTTTCGTTACCAGCTTACCCTACGGACTAGCCCATACTTACATCTTGGGAACTCAGTAGTATAATTGAGTGGGAGTGTTAATCATAGATATGAACATCTATAGCTTCTGATGAAGAACTGAAATGATGGTTTCCTTTTAGTTTGGTTCAAGGTGTTAAATGATAGAGATCTCATTTCAGTAATTAAATTAGTTTACTGAAATATCATTTAAAAGGAACTAAGTGTTTTAAGGATAAAATACAATGAGGGGTAAAATGGTATTTTAGTTCTATCTCATTGTAGACCGCCTATAGAGGATTGAGTGACAATTATGGTTGTAACAATGGATAATTAATAGCGTATCTATATTTGTTATAGAGCGTTCTATGAATTAAAGAGTGCAATTCCAAGTCTATAGTGGAGTCACGAGGAATTAATAAGTTAGTAAATTTATTTGTTAGATTTATGATAACTTATTGGAGCTTGATTTCATAGGCCCATGGTCCCCATTGTACCTTGGATAAAATCATCTAGATAGTCTCAATTAATTGATTTAATCATCAATTAGAATTATCAAAGTTGACCAGGTCAATTTTGGATAGTTTCACAGAGTTGTGGAATATTGGGGGATTTTACCATTTTGGCCTCGGGGACGGTTCCGGCACCCCGAGCCTCGGGATTAACTTAATATGTGAGATAGACCTTAAGAAGCTTTTAGAAGAAAAACAAACCGACTAAACACTTGCCTCAGCTCTCTTTCATGCTCAAGGGAAAACAAAGGGAAAAGAAAACACAGAGAACTTAAGGGGGCAACAAGCTGGAATTCTGAGATTTGAGGTGTGGATTTGGGGGTCTAGCTCAGGGATTTATCAAGCACTAAAACAGGGTTAAGGTAAGCTCTTAATTTTCTTCTCTGTGGTTAGAGTTCTGGATTTTGGTTAAGTGTTGAAGCCAGTATAGTTTTAGTGTTTTAAGGCAGAATTAAAGAAGGGAACTTGGGGACTTAGCTTGGCTATAGCTTGGGGAAGTGATTCTACAGCAAAGGTAAGTTTCAACTCCAAATTTAGAGGTTCTAAATTGAGTTTGAGTGGCTGGTTTGAGTGTTCATAGCACTTGGGTTTCAGAAATTTAGAGGAGGAGATTAGGGTGTGCTAGGCTGTGTTTTCTTGGGAATTATGTTGCTTGAATCATGTTAAAGGTGTTGGATTTGTTGGGTGTTGAAATAGGGAGTTTAAGAGTGGTTGTGGCTAAGGTTTTGAGCTTTGAAATGGTGTAAAATCTGAGTTCGAAGGGGAGGGTCGCGGCTCTGTTCTAGAGCGCTGCGGCCCTAGCATGCAAACAAGCCAAGGGGGCTCGGCCAAGGGGGCGCGCCGCGGCGCCCAAGGCAAGGGCTGCAGCGTGTGTGTGGTTCAGTGTGGGAGTAGGTTCTGTTTTGGGGAAGGGCCGCGGCTAGTCTGTGGGGGCCGCAACCCTTGGTTGCACACATGTATTTTTGAGGGTTTTAAGCACGGGGGAGTGGTCTAGTGTGCTCGGGTTTGGTTTCACCACCGTGCTTGGTGGAATTAGGAGTTCCGGGAGTTAGTTTTGTAACTGGAAACCTATATTTGAGTATTTATGAAACCCTATACTTTGGTTGTGGCTAGGTGATAAAAGCTTAGGCTCAGGAATGGATCGTGCTTGAGGGGCGTTGCTGGTAATTCGATAACCGTACAGACTAAAGGTAAGAAAACTGCACCTGGTTGAATATATGTGACGGGACTAAGGGCTCCCTATTGTAGATGCTTGAAAAGATGGTATTATGCCATGCAAGCCATTTAGTGAACCAACGGCCTAAGGGTGCCAAGGGTCTGACTAGCGCACAAGGCGCAGCTCGGCCTCTGGTAGCCGAGGACAACTTATTATGCACTGAGCTCGGTTTAAGCGGGCCGGAGTCAGTGGGTTAAACAGAGGGTGCGGCCTAAGTCGTCGACCCTGAATATTATGTGATATGAATATTATATGTGATAGAATGTATCTTGTATTGGATTGTATATGCTGAATATCTGTTGTGGATTATCTGATAGGTATACATGCTTACTGACCTATTTGTCTGTTGTCATTGTTTGAGTTATCTATGATGTTTTCTTGCTGGGCCTTGGCTCACGGGTGCTACGTGGTGCGGGTAAAGGCAAGGGCAAGTTAGATCAGCCCTGACTGGAGAGCTCAGCGAGCGGAATGTACATAGCCAGGTGCTCGGCCGCCATGGTTGAGGTCTAGGCAAGGACATGGAACCTGAAGACTGTCTGTTTTGCCTTTGTATGGCTAGTGGTTACTCATGTACTTTTGGGAGTCTGTAAACTTTCTTTAACTTCGTTTTTTTGTATGGGATCCCATGTTACTACAGTTTAGATATATGAAATGAGTCTTTTGAGACCAAAACCTTTTTAACCTTAGACCTTACATGTTTAATGACATGTTTTCAAATTAATGACTTGATTAGCAAGTCCTGCACCTTTATAAGTACACAGTGTAGCGGTCTTGGCTATCCAGGGCGTTACATCATACCTCTAAGATGTTTGACCTTCCACTCCTCTGCCATTTCGTCTATCCCCCTTGGAGGGGGCCTTCGGGTTGGTAACACTCTTACTTCGAGGGGAAGTATTATATTCTTATTCATGGAGGAGGTAGTCTTGGACTGCACCTCTTCATCATTTCTCTGGAAAAAATGTCTCTAAAAGCGTCCTTGGGGTTCGACTCCTCCCCTGAGACTCCCTGTTACTGATGTCATGCATCCCTGCTACTTTGACCTGAGCCTCCCTCATCGCTTGAGTAGCAGCTTCAGCGTTAGCTCAGACTAACTAGGTAGCTCCCTCCAGGGCCACAACAACCTCCTGGTGCCTCCGATCAGCTTCCTGCTCCCTATGGATCATCCTCTAGATCTGCTCATCTATCACCCACCGTTGTCGTTCCATAGTCGCCCTCTGGAAGGCGATTTCTGCTGCAAAGGCATCCTACCTCGCCAGAAATTATGTCATTTCCTCCTGGTGAGCATCATGTGGATTCTCCCCATTAGATTGATCTCCATCCTCACCTGAGGTTCTTTAACGGGATCGATGGGATCATGAGTGGTGGAATCCCTAGGAGTTGTTTTCTTCGTCTAACTGGGTTTTGGAGTATCATAAAATTGATGAAAGTGTGCTTTTTGAATTCGTATTCTCAATGAAAGCACCAAAATGTTGACCTGTGAAATTGGCCAACGATCGTACGTATGATATACAATACCTTTTGAATGATATAAATGTAAATATACGACAGAGTACAAATATCTAAACAAAACACATAAAATATTATAGTGGTTCAGCTCTGTTCTGATGAACAGTAATAACCTAATCCACTTAGTATTTAGTATTGAATCACTCAATTGACAATTAGAAAGATGAAATGAAGAGTTCACTTGTCACAGATTTTCCCAGAAGTTAATCCAAATGATCGATCCAAAAGTCTATCCCCCAAATGAAGCCCTGGGTCCTTGATTTATATAACCCAGAGGCTGTTACATGATCAGCAAGACTAGGGATCGTGGTTTGGTACACGATCATTAGGATTGGAGATACATGTCCATCTTCCCATGATTATGAGATCATGGGTCATCTTGTCGTTTCTCTGGATCGTGGTTGATGATGCACAATTGAAACCTTCGGGAAAACCCTAAGTCTTGTTTGGTCTATGAGACTTGGTGCTAGGCCCGATGGCCCTTTAGAGCTTGGGTGATAGGCATGTTGATCTTTTGGGTGCTAGGCCTGTTGATTTTCTAGGTGCTAGGTCTGTTGATTTTAACTTGAATGAGCGTGAACCTTATCCAGCGAAGTGTATTTGGTAGTTTAGGCCGACCACCCTATGAAAAATAGGGTGGGTTGATCACCCCATGTGGTTCTTAGGCATGCTAAGCCGACCACCCCTAGGGGTTGGGGTCAGGCAGACCACCCCTAGGGGGCTAAAGCCAGGTCGACCACGCCTTAGGGGTTTAGGCCTGGTCAACTTATCTATATGTCATGGACCTATCCATCTTTGTTCATCAGTCTTTTTCAATACTTTGTCGTTTTTTCCATGACTTGTAAGGCCACGTGTCAGTTTCTCACTCGTCACGTCATCTATTCAATTTTGAGGGATATAATATATCATCAATTTTTAGAGAAATTATTTCAAAACCAATCATCAATGTAAGAGAAAAGGTAAGTAAATTATGATCATAAATTCTTCATCCTTAACATTTTATAAAAGCATGCTTAAAATTAAAATTAAATGAATACACATGATTTACCTATGGATAAAAAAACTAAAACAAATATATGCATTTTGTTTTTTGAATATATATGATTTGGTTATTGAATATTAAAAACTAGGAACTGATTGCAAATCGTATAACTACTGAAATGATCAGTAACAACAAGGTAACAAGGTAACTAGTTACCTTGACAACTTACCCCTACTAATTTCTTAGTTATTGTCAAAATTTGTAAAATATGGACAACACTACTTCATTGGTTCAATTTCAAGGCAAATGGAATGAAAATAATGAGTACCAAGGGTACACAATGACTGGAATATTAATTCAACCAAAATTTTCTCTTGACAACTTGGTACAATTGATAAAAAAAAAAGAGAAAAAGGAAACAAGGGCATAGATTGAAGTTTCTTGTCAAGTAGCAAAAGGAACACCACAAATGAAGCTAGAAATAGATAACTCAGTGCTTTTCTGCATAGAAATAAAGAAAAATGTTCCTGCAATGATAACATAATTACCATTGTTTGTGACTATCATTCAAGAATCATGTAATGAAAATAACTTTTTTCTACTAGCAAATCAGTTAACTACAACAGAAGAAATGGAGGTAGGGACACTATTGTTGCAAGCCAACCAAGCTCCATCACTGAACCTTTACTACTTTTGTTGACTGTGTTTTTAGCCAACGACGTGAGAACGTCAAATACGACAAACATTCAAGAGAAATAAAAACGACACAGACGGTTTAAACAGGAAAAGTAAATAACACACAAGATTTTTATGGTGGTTCAGCCCCGATTGTCGGTAATAGCCTAATCCACTTAGAGTTGTGATTTATAGATCCGTACTCAAGATCAGATGGACTGAGCCAACTGATTTTCTTCAGTACAGATTACAAAAATACAAGAATTCTCTCAAATATCAGCACTTTCTCTCTCTAGAATACTCAGACCCAAATTTCTCTCTCTAGAAAGAAGAAGCAGAAGAAGCCCTCTCATCCCATAAGCCCTCTATTTATAGGCTTAGGGTCATACATCTGATATCCCCTAGAATCGGGATATTTTATTATATTTATTACATTTAAATTACAAAAAAACATTCAAAATTCAAAATGTAACAAACCCCCCATTTGTGGGAAGAATGAGAGATTCCCACATATCTTGTTGAAGTTGTTTATGGGAATCTTGACTTAGTCTCCTCTAGCAAGTTGATCCACCTCCTACTGACCACCCATGCAAGTGCTGGTCGAACATGTGCATGGTGGTAGGACAAACATTTGTTGGTCGGACGTGCATGGTGGTAGGACATGCATGGTGGTAGGACATGCACTTCTCTCCTCTAACATGGCACTCTCCTCTAGCATGCCATGTTTCTCCTCAGACCAAATCCTTGGGGTCTCCTAGGACCACTCTCTTGGGGTCTCCTAGGACCACTCTCTTGAGTTCTCCTCGGATGCACTCTCCTTAGCTCTCCTAGGATGCACTCTCCTTAGCTCTCCTAGGATGCATTCTCCTTAGCCTCCTAGGATGCATTCTCCTTAGCCTCCTAGGATGCACTCTCCTTAGCTCTCCTAGGATGCATTCTCCTTAGCCTCCTAGGATGCACTCTCCTTAGCTCTCCTAGGATGCATTCTCCTTAGCCTCCTAGGATGCACTTTCCTTAGCTTTCCTCGGACCAAGGTGCACTTGGCTTGGTTATGACATCTTTCAAGCAGTCCAAATTCTTCGTCAGTCTACCGGGTCACTTTATCACATCTCTGGGGAGTCAATGTATTTATTGACTATTTAATGTGTCTTTTACGGACCATGTACTGCCATTTGTCACCTCTATTGCCACGTCATTGATCTCCAATTTTTGGGTATAACATTTTCCCCCCAAGTTTATTATACGATTTCCCTCGTATGATAAACTTTTCTTCTAGCAAAATATTCTTGAGATCATTCAACAGCTCCTATCCGGTTGATAACTTTCACGTAAACTCCCACGACAGAACTTCTCTTGTGATTTTTTCAAATTATATTTCTTGATTTAATGAAAACATAAGCTCCCTTTGTATATGTTGCAAAATCATCATGGTATAGAGACAGGTTGTTGAATATCCTCAATTTGGTTGCGCTAGGATTAGAATTTTTTTTTTAGCAATGTGATCCGATCGGAGCATGGGTGAACTCCTTGTCTTCTCCTCGGACTAGGGTCCGAGGCAATTTCTTGGCTTCTCGGACTAGGGTCCGATCGAACATGTTTTTTCCTTCTCCTCAGACTAGGGTGGTCCGAGCCAATCTCTTCTTGCCTTCTCCTCGGACCAAGGTGGCCCGAGCCACTCTTCTTGGCATCTCACCTCGGATAGGTCCGAGGCAACTTCCTTGGCATCTCACCTCGGATAGGTCCGAGGCAATTTCCTTGGCATCTCACCTCGGATAGGTCCGAGCCAATCTTCTTGGCTTCTCACCTCGGATAGGTCAGAGGAAATCTCCTTGGCTTCTCACCTCGGATAGGTCCGAGCCAAGTAATGTGGAAGCTTACCTCGGATAGCTTCGAGCCAACCTCCTTGAAGCTCACCTCAGATAGGTCCGAGCCACGCACTAGGCTCCTCCAACTATGTCCGATCGGACCTTGTGTGATCTCGACCAAAATCTAAGTCCATCTTTTGGGCATGCATGGGACCTCTCCTCGGACTTGGTCCGAGCCAACCATTTTGGAAGCTCACCTCAGACATGTCCGAGCCAAACATTTGGCACACATGCTTGGTCTTCTCGGACATAATCCAATCGGAGCTTTCATGACCTTTCCTCGAACCAAGGTCCAAGCCAATGACTTGGCTTATCCTGGGACATGGTCCGATCGGAGCTTTCATGACCTTTCCTTGAACCAAGGTCCAAGCCAATGACTTGGCTTCTCCTCAGACATGGCCCGAGCCAAGCATTTGGCTCCTCCAACTAAGGTCCGATCGGACCCTTTGTGGCCTCTCCTTGGCCAAGGTCTAAGCCCATCTCTTGGCATGCATGGGCTCCTCGGAACATGGTCCGAGCGGACTACATGAGGCTTCTTCCTCGGACCAAAGTCTGAGCCACACTTCATGGGGCTCTCCTAGGATAGGTCCGAGCCACACCACATGGGGCTTCTCTTGGTTAGATGTAGCACCTTAGGCACAATTTCTGGGCCTAGATCCTTGGACATAGGCGAGATTCTCCTCGGATCAACATGCATCCGATCGGCCATCACAAGGTGTATGATCGACACGAAATTTTTTATGCATTTTCTTGGGCACTCCTAGGTACTTTTAGGAAAAACCATCAAAGCACCTTGTTCGAACCTCCCAAAATTATTTTGAGAGATTGATTTCTCTCAATCAATCTTGGTGAAAACTTGACTTCTCCTCCCAAAGACAAATTTTCACCATGTAGCATCTATTTTGCATGCATTTGTTTGATTCACTCCAGGGAAGTTGATCGATGATACATGCTTAGCCGACCAGGGAATTTGTATCTGCTCTCCTGAGCAAGAAAACTTTGCACCTGATCAGCTAAACTTGTAGCTGTTGGCATTTATACTTTACTTCTCTTTATTAACTTAAAACATTCTATGTCTCCTCTAGACTTAAGAAGTTATAAGTTTTTTGTGAAGAGTAAAGTCACTCTGGTGTATGCCTTATATTTTCGCATGAGTACTTAGTTTTCTAACTTAGAAATTCTAGACATTTCATAAGTCCATGCTAAGCATACTTTCTCACACTCTTATTGTTCTAACATTTTATGAGCATGATGTTTATGGTCACACGAATATCTGCTCCTAACTTGAAATTTTTTTTAAAAATTCCAAGTTACTTAAGCTTTGTCAAACAAGTTAGCTTAATGGCCTTTTTGGACTTCGAAAATTTACAAGTCAGCCTAAAAACGGATATATTAACTCGTGCTCTTATTGCCTGTGTTAAATTATATACTAGTATACCCCATGTGCCCCCCAGGTGATTGAGGGTTGAAAGATCCTTAGTCACTTGCTACCTGACCGAATCTGTTCGAGCAGTTAATTACTCGTGAAACACATAGAATATATGGAAAATATTCTAGCAGTTGAACACTGCTTGAACATATCGACCAGTTGAACACTGCCCGATTTTACCGACCAGTTGAACATGGCTCGGATAACTAACACACATGCATATTTGTAGCAAGAATCGACCACGCTGCGCGTAGTCTCTTTTATTACTCGTAAAATAAAAAGGAAAAAACATGTCTAACAACGAGTCTTAAACAACCAAAATTGTTCAAAAATAAAATGACTGGTTAGCAAATAACCAGCTCATACACCAAACTTAAATAACAAGTCTAAAAAACTCGAAATCAAGCTACCACTCTGAAAGCGGTATTTAAAAATAATATCTCCTTCGATGCTCTATGTGCACGCCACTCCAGTGATTCCTGCTCCTGGCACTCCTCCTCAACATACTTCTCCTTTGCTTATTTGCTCTCCTCAGCCAAGTGTGGACCTCCACATATAGTGTCTAAGGTGAAGTCCACAGGTCCAGGCTGCAAGGGTGGAGATCTTTGTCGCTTGAGACCAGAGTTGCTGCTACCTCCTTCTCCTTGGGGTGTCTCCGCCCGGTACTTCCTCAACTTGCCCGACCGGAGAAGAAATTCTATCTCGTCCTTGAGGTGGTTGCATTCATTCATGTCGTGACCATAATCTTCATGGAAGCGACAATACTTGTTCATGTCTCTCTTCCTCATCTCTCTCCTGATGGGTGGAGGCTTCTTGTAAGGAACCTCTTCTTGACTAGCAAGATATATCTCTGCTCGGCTGGTTGAGAGAGTAGTGTAGTTGGTAAATTGAGGCTCATACTTGGTTGGCTTTTCACTTGAACCCAACTTTGCTTTCTTTTCCTCATGGTGGTCAGACCCATTATTTCCACGCTTCTTTCCACCATCACTAGGAGAGTCAGTTGATCTGCCTGGATTGTTTATGCCATTCTCCCCTTTCTCTATTGCATCATCCAAATTCATATATTTGTCCGCCCGGTCAAGAAATTGTTGAAGTGTTGAGATTGGATGGCGATGGATGCTGTCCCATAGAGGACTCCGATAAATTATCCCAGCAGATATGGCAACCATCTTCCCCTCATCTCCTACAGCAGTTGCTCTATTGGCTTCTCTCATGAATCTCTGTATATAGTTCTTTAGAGACTCATCTTTTCCTTGTTTGATATCTGCCAAGTCGTTGGCATAAACTGGTGGAGTTCGGGCAGTGCTAAATTGTCTACAAAACTCCTTCCTGAATGCCTCCCAAGAGGTAATGGAGTTTGGCTTAAACTTCCAATACCACTCCTGGGCAGTGTCCGTCAAGGTGGTGGGGAAGACTCTACACCGATAGTCATCACTCACTCCGAGCAGTTCCATCTGGTCCTCGAACTTCCCAATATGCCTTATCGGGTCTGCCTTTTTTGTATAAATTGGCAGTACCGGTGCTTTGTACTTTGCTGGTGGTTGGGCTGCCCTTATTCGAGCACAAAATGGGCTGCCACTCCGGTGGTCTATCGTATCTATCTCGGAAGGTCGTTTCGACAAACCTTGCACTGCAGCTGCTAGCATGTCAAGCTGGGCTTGGATGGCTGGTGCAACTGATGAGGTTCCAAGGTCTTGACTGCCTGGTCGGGCATTACCATCTGGCGCGCCACCGGCAAGTATTTCTACTTGACTGGCAGGGCGGTCCAGATTTTTCCCTTCGACCGGGATGGTCCTCCTCTTGTTGGTGATAACATCCCTTAGATCCTTCTGAGAAGCATGCGCTCCTACCCGATCGAACACCGTACTCTTCGATTTCCCAGCGGGCTTACGCGGGACTTCCTCTCTCCTGCTACGCCGCTGGTCAGGGTGCAGTGGAGGCTTCTTGGCGCGCTCTGGGCAGTTTTCTCCTCCTTGTGGGTTGTGGTCCTCCTTTTCCCTTGACTGGTTGGTGGGATGACTATCAGCCTCACCCCGACCATGCCCATCTTTGAACTGTGAGGTCCTCTTCTCTCTAGGAGCTTTATTTTGCTCTTGCCCAGGTGGAGTCTTCTTACTACCCGATCGGTGACTTCCAGATCTTGAAGTTTCTGATCGGTGGCTCTTGGAGAGGGTCCTAGAGTGCTCCCTTTGTGTTGAGGCAGTGTGCGATCAGACTCCCTCTTCCTCACCAGGTGGGTTATTACCACCCCTCCTTGGTCTATCATTGTTCTTACCACCAGCTTTTGTGGTCCTTGCTCCTGGAGGGGGTCCTCCTCGTGTTGTAGCTTGGGCATTGGCTTGGGCGAACTGGGTAGCTGCCTCTAAAGTAAGTGCTGCTTCACGATATCTCCGGTCGACCTCCTTCTGTTGTTGTCTGAGCTCCTCGCTCCTAGCCTCCATATCGCGTCTTTTCTGCTCTAACGCAGCTCTCTTCCTGGCCATCTCTTCAGCAAATGCCTCTTGCCTAGCGTGGAATTGTGCCATCTCCTCCTGGAAGGCCCCCGTGGCTTCTTGGAGCTCTTCAACTCCTGGGGTCACGTCCTCGAGCAAGACTATAGGCTCATTCTCATGATATTGTGGGCTAGGACCTTCAGATCTAGCAGGCTCTTTAGAGGAGCCTGTCTTCTTGGAGACTGCATTGGTGTTCTTAGGCGCCATCTTGCTTTAGGGACCGTTTGTTCTTCTCTTCAGGCTCTCAATGAAAGCACCAAAATGTGGACTGTGTTTTTAGCCAACGACGTGAGAACGTCAAATACGACAAACCTTCAAGAGAAATAAAAACGACAAAGACGATTTAAACAGGAAAAGTAAATAACACACAAGATTTTTATAGTGGTTCAGCCCCGATTGTCGGTAATAGCCTAATCCACTTAAAGTTATGATTTATAGGTCCGTACTCAAGATCAGATGGACTGAGCCAACTAAGTTTCTTCAGTACAGATTACAAAAATACAAGAATTCTCTCAAATACCAGCACTTTCTCTCTCTACAATACTCAGACCCAAATTTCTCTCTCTAGAAAGAAGAAGCAGAAGAAGCCCTCTCATCCCATAAGCCCTCTATTTATAGGCTTAGGGTCATACATCTGATATCCCCTAGAATCGGGATATTTTATTATATTTATTACATTTAAATTACAAAGAAACATTCAAAATTCAAAATGTAACAAACCCCCCATTTGTGGGAAGAATGAGAGATTCGCGCATATCTTGTTGAAGTTTTTTCTGGGAATCTTGACTTAGTCTCCTCTAGCTAGTTGATCCACCTCCTACTGACCACCCATGCAAGTGCTGGTCGAACATGTGCATGGTGGTAGGACAAACATTTGTTGGTCGGACGTGCATGGTGGTAGGACATGCATGGTGGTAGGACATGCACTTCTCTCCTCTAACATGGCACTCTCCTCTAGCATGCCATGTTTCTCCTCAGACCAAATCCTTGGGGTCTCCTAGGACCACTCTCTTGGGGTCTCCTAGGACCACTCTCTTGAGTTCTCCTCGGATGCACTCTCCTTAGCTCTCCTAGGATGCACTCTCCTTAGCTCTCCTAGGATGCATTCTCCTTAGCCTCCTAGGATGCATTCTCCTTAGCCTCCTAGGACGCACTCTCCTTAGCTCTCCTAGGATGCATTCTCCTTAGCCTCCTAGGATGCACTTTCCTTAGCTTTCCTCGGACCAAGGTGCACTTGGCTTGGTTATGACATCTTTCAAGCAGTCCAAATTCTTCGTCAGTCTACCGGGTCACTTTATCACAACTCTGGGGAGTCAATGTATTTATTGACTATTTAATGTGTCTTTTACGGACCATGTACTGCCATTTGTCACCTTTATTGCCACGTCATTGATCTCCAATTTTTGGGTATAACAACTTTAAAAATCAATATCAAGCACAAGTAACCAGGACAACAATGTGCCATAGATAAATAATCTTGCTAAAGTAGCAGATTTCATTATAGAAGAAAATACAAAAAGGAAAAGAGAACAATCCAAACAGTAATAATAGATCACAAGGCCAACACAATAGATTAAGGGCAAGTTTTCAAGGACAAGAACACGGTCAAATAATCACTTAGCTACTATGCCATGCTTCACAACTTATAGTTCAAAACAAAATGATTAGAACTAATAAAGTACTCGGTTACCTATGTAGATGACATATACAACTAGTTTGTGAGAGCGTCTAAGTATAGAAACCAAGTCATATTCAAGGTACAAAAATGCATTTCATAATACACTTGCTTTGTTGAAATTGTTATGGAGGACCATAGGCAAGAAAAATACATCGTAATTGGTGAATAAATAAAAGACAAATACTAATCAATCAAAATAAATTACACATCGAATGACATTATGAATGAAGACTTCAGAGCAAACATGGGATACACAAAAGCATGTAGTTCAAGAGAGAAAGCCATGGAATTGGTATGAAGGAACCTTGATGATTCATATCAAAAGCTACGAATGTATCTTCGCATGTTGAAGCAAGCAAATCGAGGAACAATCACACACCTACTCACAGACAAACTAGATAGATTTAATACCTATACATAGCATTATTTAACTCATTCAAGGGCTAGAATTGCTTGAGACCTACAATTGTTGTTGATGGAGCTTTCTTGAAAAATGCACATGATGGTACCTTATTTTTAGCATAAAAATTAGATTCAAACCATAACGTTTTTGTATTGGCTTTCGAAAAATGATACTCTGAAAATGATAAATCATGTATTTGGTTCTTCTCCAAATTGAGAGACACCTATGAAGAACCAGAAGGTATGACGACTTTTTATTGAATATTTCTGTTTACATCTGAAAAGGAACTGGTTACCCAACCTAATATCCCCATATATGTTATGTTTTTAAATATCTGAATAAAGTAACTAGTAATCTTAACCAGAACTAACCAAGGACAAATATCTAATTTTTGTTTTTATTTTTCAATATTTAAATGCCATAGGATTGGTTATAGTATATGGCAGACACAAGAGCATAGAAAATGCAGTTCAGATGGTGTACCCAAATGTTTTTCATGGAGATTTCATGTTTCATTTGCTCAACAATTTGAAAAGAAAATTTGGAAGCCATGGAGAAGAGGTACAAATGATTTTTATTACAGCAGCAAAAACATACACAAAAACAGAATGTGAACATTTCATAAAATGTCTTGATAGACTTGACAGACGCATTTGACCCTACTTGGAGAATGCTGGCTATGAAACATGGGCAACAAAAAAAGTACACAATGATAACATCCAACATTGCGGAATCGCTTAAGGGCATCACTTAACATCCAAAATTACTAATAAGGCTTAAGGGCCTTGATTAGTGTGTCGGGAGGGCATAACTGGATTATGTGTGATTTAAATGATTAAATGCATGATTATGTGATAAGCATGCCTATATGATTATTTGGATATATTAGATGCATGGTTATGACTATTAGTATGCATGTAGGCCCTGTTTAGATTATAAGGGCATATATGTAATTTTGGCCCGTTGAGGGCATAAACATGATTATATGTGATAAATTGTTGAGACCACATTATTATGTGGATATATTTGCAGCTTGTGACTCGAGGCAATCCTAGTGAGCGGTTTAGCGAAAAAAGTCACGGTGGGGATTAATACCCGGCTCGAGGGAGCCTGGGGGTATTTTAGGGAATTCGGGAAATAATTGGTGATTAGCTAGGTGTCGGGGTTTAAGCGGTAATTATTAGGGACACTTGAGGAATTAGCGGGAATTGGGAGCAATGACCAAAATTCCCTTAGAATGTTTTAAGGCTTAGGTTTTAATGGGAGGGAAAAATGGTCTTTTAGGTGGTTAAAAGAGGATAAGTGATATTCTGCCTTTATAGACTTAGATCTGGGCGATATTCTGCCTGAGTCGAGCTTGTCTCTCATGGCGAATGTACATATCCAGCCAGTCTTCAGGAATCCATAAACCTAGGACGCTTTGATACCAAGATGTAATGCCCTGGATAGCCAAGATCGTTACACTGTGTGCTTATAAAAGTGCTAGACTTGCTAATCAGGTCATTTATTAAATCGTGTTACTGATACTATAATGGAACTAGGGTTGAAAGACTTTGGTCTTAAAAGTCACATTTCTTATAAAGAAACATTTCCAGTTTACACGGGATCCCAAAAATATTAAGATTAAACCATTTACAAAAGATTCAGGAATTAAATATTGTGGTAGCCATATTAAGGCAAAACAGACAATTAGGCAATCTCTGTCCTGATCCACTCCTCGGCCATGGCGACCGAACAGCTGGCTATGTACATTCAACCCCGCAGCTCTCCATCTCAGGATTGGTCCAACTTGCCTTTGCCTTTACCTGCACTACGTAGCACCTGTGAGCCAAGAACCAGCAAGAAAACACAACAACAGAGCATAAGCAATCGACAGCCAATTCAATATGTCATATTGCATAAACATGTTCACAACCACATAAACATTCAGAATAACCAAGTATTCAGCATACTAAACATATCAAATCATATCATATATCAATTTACAAATGATCACTAGGGTTAGCGCCTTCAGGCCGCACCCTCCGTTATCCCACTGACTCCGACCCGCTTAAACCGAGCTCAGTGAATATTAAGCTGTCCTCGGCTACCAGTGGCCAAGCTGCGCCCTGTGCGCAAATATTGTGTACGAAACCCTTAGGCCACTATCACATGTCCCATGGTGTAATACCATCATTGACATTATACAGATATCGGGAGTTCTTAGTCCCATCACAAACATATAATCGAGTGCAGTTTTCTTACCTTTAGATTCGCTAGCTTTGATTACTTGACTCCTTGAGCACGATCCCTCTCGAGCCCTAGCGCTTACCTAATCACAACAATAGGTCAAAGTGATCACCAAACCTCAAGTCCAAAAGCTAGCCTCGGGACCAATCCTGAGCCCTCGGGAAGTCCTAATTCCACCAAACAAGGTGGTGGAATCGAATCCCGAACCCTTGGTGAAAAACCCTTGTAAATAACCCTAAAATCCCTTTCTGGAAATAGGGCAGCGCTACAACGCTCTAAGGAGGGTGCTACAGCACTACAAGCGAAACCAAAATCCCCCAGGAAGCATGGCCTAGTGCTACAGCACCCAAAGGCTAGTGCTGTAGCGCTAGTCACAGACAGCCAAACCTAACCAAAACTTCTCCAAACCTTCACCAAACTTCCAAACAAGCTTATTAACACACTCCACTCATCCCAAGCATCCCAAATACTCAAAACCCAATCACATGCATCCCTAATCTCAAAATTCACCATAGTAGCTCATAGACTTCAGAAACTCAGCAAAGACAATCAAACCTTCAAAGTTTAAAGCTCAGAATTTTATACCTTTGATGGAAATTCGACCTTAAGTTGGCTCTAGACCTCCTTAGCTTTCTATTCCTCAATTATTAGCTCCAACTTCCCTAGAATTCCCCACCAATTCAGCTTAGACACCTTAGTTACAAATCAAAACCAGAACTGAAGAAACTTCAAAGTCTTACCTCAGGTGGAAGGTTTGATCTTGCTAAACCCTTGCCAACTCTTCAAGCCTAACTCAGAAACTTTATGGCTCAGCTTGACCTAGCTCTCCTCTGAATTTTGCTCCAAGAATCCTAAAGAAAATGGTGGAAAAAGGCCCAAACCGACCTTGCCTTTCTTCCCTTCTTTCTCTTTCTTTTCTTTCCTTCTTTTCTTTCTTTCCTTAGACTTCTATAGTATTCTACAAACTCCACTGAGCATAAAGCCTCAGTAATACCTATCTCTAAAAAGCCAAATGACCATAATGCCCTCCCCTTTAATTCTAAATCGTTTAATCCACTTAGGGGCATTTTAGTCATTTTACCCAATTCTCGCTAATTCCTCGAGTGTCTCTAACATTTTCTGCCTACTTCCCGATACCTAATTAATCACCAATTATATTCCTCATTATCAAAATTAACCTCAGTATATTCCCTAAATTCCCATTTATAACCCCAGACTCGCCCCGAGCCGGGTATAAATCCCCGCCGCGACTTTTTCGCTAATCTGCTCACTAGGATCGTCTTGAGTCACAGATCACAGATATATCCACATAATAATGTGGTCTCAATAATTATCACATATATATACGGTTATGCCCGCAACGGGCCAAAATTACGATTATGCCCTTCTAACTTAATCAGGGCCTACATGCATACTAATACACATAGTCATGCATCTCAAATATACAAATAACCATATAAACATGCTTTTCACATAATCATGCATTTACTCATTTAGATCACACATAATTCCCATTATGCCCTCCAGGCACACTAATCAAGGCCCTTAAGCCTTATTAGCGAATTTGGGTAGTTACATTCTCATTGTTTTTGTTAGACAAAAACTCTCTCTCTTCTTCTTTATTCTAGCCATTCTCAGACCATAATCCAAGTTCTAATGTGTTAAGAAATACTTGTGATTCCTAAAATACAAACCCATGTTCTCAATGTGCCCACACACATCTTGAGGTGTAGAGAACACTTCGAAAGATCGTAGTTTGAGTGCTCAAAGCTTTGGATAGGAAGATCGATAAAAATATGAAAAGACTCAAGGACACTTAATAGGCTTCAAGTGGTAAAAGCTTATGTTCTTGATTTTTTTGTTTATATATTTTATATATATATATTTGTTGCATGGTTAATAGTATTGTATGATAATGTTTTTGGATTGTTTTCTTGGTCATATAAATTGTTTATGTGATTATTGAAATTTTTTGTATGTTGTTGTTCTGTTGTTTCATAATAAAAGTAAAACAACAATGGGCCCACCACACAAGTTTTCACTGCGTGCTCTAATTGGTTTTCCAACAGCTGCAACCTATGAATTGGGCCCCGTGCTATACACCTGGGTCCACCACCTTAATTAGTGCACACAGAGGTGTTAATTAGCATTAAACTCCCAAATGATTGGGAATGTTTGTAATAAATCCCCATTAAGGGAATTAATTTTCCCCAACCACTATAAATAAGGCCGGGGGTTCAATTGTAAAATGACTTTTGGCTTTTGGACTTTTGATCCCACTTTTTGTTCTCAGAGCAATATATATGCTGCCTGAGAAACCTCCATTGAAGCTTTCCATCTCAAGCTTCAAGAACACTAATACTAAAGCCTGATGGACTAGGGTTGTTTTATAACATGAACCACGTAAAATCTGTATCTCTTTCTTACATTTCCTTAAGTTCTTATTTATTTAGTTGATAGTTAAAAATGCATTTTGGTGCTTTCATTGAGTGCTTAAAGAAAGCTTCCAAGATTCAGTTATGGTTACCATTAGAAGAAATGCTCTAGAACATGTTGCTCCTCCCACCGGAGTTGAGGGAGGATAACCCAGCCGACCACCTCTGGCAGAATACCCAGAGGTTGCCCAGGAGGATTACTACGAAAACGTCGATTACGACGGCGAAGACGATGAGTTTTATGAGGATGATTATCCTCAACCCATGGACGCAAAGGAACTGCCGGAGGTGGTGGCTCTCAAAGACCAAGTCGCCAACCAGCAGCAGAAAATCGATGCCTAGGAGCGGAATATCGTCGCCCTACAAGAGATGGTTAATGCCATGAGGGCTACTCTGGCGGCCCAAGGGCATGGCGAGAAACCACCTAGGCAGCCAGCTGGCGTGCCATCTATGCACCTAATTGGAGTGCCACCTGTTGGACCAATGGGTGTGCCTCTTGAGCACCCCACTGACACGGCGCAAAATCTGTCAGCTGGAGTGCAACTTGCAAACCCAGCTGGAGCTGGAGCCCTGCCTGTACCACAAGATCGTGGTAAGGGCAAGGTTAATGAAGATTCCGCATGTGGAGTGCTGCCCCTTTGGCACACCCACATGGGGCAAGGTTAAGTGAGCATGCCTTGCTACTTGATGATAAGTCAAGTCTTACACTAAGCAACCTCATGGGGTAGGGTACTGGCAATATTCTAATTATGCATATGTCTCCCAGGAAGAAATCATATATGTTACTAGGAAGTCCTTGAATCCCTAGAATGCTCCTTAGGGGGTGGGGGTGACCTGGTGGCTTAAGGAAGCACCATGGCCACTAGAAGATAGAGGCTGAACCTATGTACTCCCTTGCCCTATCAAGGCCATATATTAATAAAAATGATGTTTATCCATACTTGCCCGTGTTTGCTTCCTTATTGCCTATGTATTACTTGATTGTAACGACCCAAAACTTACTAATAAGGCTTAAGGGCCTTGATTAGTGTGCCAGGAGGGCATAATTGGTTTATATGTGATTTAAATTATTTAATGCATGATTATGTGATAAGCATGCTTATATGATTATATGGATATATGAGATGCATGATTATGAGTATTAGTATGCATGTAGGCCCTGTTTAGATTATAAGGGCATATTCGTAATTTTGGCCAGTTGATGGCATAAATGTAATTATTTGCGATAAATTGTTAAGATCACATTATTATGTGGATATATTTGTAGCTTGTGACTCAAGGCGATCCTAGTGAGCGGTTTAGCGAAATAGTCACAACAGGGATTTATACCCGGCTCAGGGGAGCATGGGGGTATTTCTTGGAATTTGGGAAATATATTGGAGACTAATTGACATTGAGGAAAATAATTGGTGATTAGTTAGGTGACGGGATTTAAGCGGTAATTATTAGGGACACTTGAGGAATTAGCAGGAATTGGAACAAATGACCAAAATGCCCTTAAAATGTTTAAAGGCTTAGGTTTTAATGGGAGGGCAAAATGGTCATTTGATGATTAAAAAGTGGATAAGGATCTTTTTGCCTTTTTAGACTTAGTGGGATTTGTAGAATATGTTAGAAGCTGAAGGAAAGAAAAGGAAGAAAGAAAGAAGAAAAACAGAGAGACTCCTTTTTCTCTCCCTATCGATCACTTCCTCTCTCACTCTCCTTGAGGATTTTTTGAAGCTGTAACTCAGAGGAAGCTTAGGCTAGGGCTTGGGGCTTGGGTTCTTGGTGAAGCTAGAAGATTTAGCAGGAATTAGCTACCCAATTAAGGTAAAGTTTAAAAGTTTTGATGAGTTTTCTGAGTTTTGTTGGAGTTGATTTCTGAACTTGAACTTTGGATGGAAATTAAGGGATTTGAGCTTTGGGAACTGAGGAGCTAAAGGCTGGAAGGGCATAGAGGGCAACCTAGGGTTGAATTCTCCATTAAAGGTAACAATTCTGGACTTGATCATTTGAGTTTCTGGGTTATTTCTGGTTTTTCTGATGAGTTTTTTTAGCTTCAAACTCAATTCTTGTTTTTTCTGTGTTTAATGATGCATGTGGCCAAGTTTGATGTTGTTGGGCCATGTGGGATGATATGTAGTGGATGGTAGGCTTAATTTGAAGTGTGATTGAGATTTGGAGGGGATTTATGGAGTTTTGGCTCGGAGAAATTTGAAGGAAAAACTCAGGGGATTTTTGGTGCTGTTTGTAGCGCTAGCAGTAGAGCACTACAGCGCTATGCCTGGGTTTTCTAGGGGATGTTGTTTCTGTTTGTAGCGCTGTAGCACCCACCTTGTGGTGTTGTAGCGCTACCCTGCCTCCAGAAATGGATTTTTGGGTATTTTTCTTAGGGTTTTCGCTCGGGGGCTCGGGGTTTGATTCCACCACCCCATTTTGTGGAATTGGGGCTTCTCTAGGGCTGAGGATTGGTCCCGAGGTTAGGTTACAGAATTGAGGTTTAATGATGGTTCTATTTTACGATTGTGACTAGGTGTACGCTAAGGCTCGGACGAGATCGTGGTTGAAGGTCATTTTCATTAATCCAAGCAATCAGAATCAAAGGTAAGAAACTGCACCCGGTTTTGTGATTATGTTGGGACTAAGAGTTCCCTATATTTGTATGTGATGTCATAAGATGGTATTATTCCATGGGGACATGTGATAAATGGCCTAAGAGTGCCGGAATCAATAATTGCAAACAGGGCCCGGCTCGACCATTGGTAGCTGAGGTTAAGTACATAATCACTGAGCTCGGCCTAAGGAAGCCGGAGTCAGCGGGATAATCAGAGGGTGCAGCCTAAGGGCGTCGACCCTGGATATTGTGTGATATGTTTATTGTTGTTTAATTGATGATTGTGACAAGTTTGTTATCTGGATGACTGATTATTGGCTTATAGTTTGATGTCTTTGATTATGTGGGCAATATGACCTGTTGTATATATGAGTGATGATTTGTGAAATATTTTATTGTTGATTATCGTTTATGCTCTGTAACATGGCTTTCTTGCTGGGCCTTGGCTCAAGGGTGCTAAGTGGTGTAGGTAAAGGCAAGGGCAAGGTGGACCAGTCCTGAGTTGGAGAGCTCTGGGGCTGAATGTACATATTCAGCTGATCGGCCGCCACGGCCGAGAGATGGTACAGGGACAGGGGAATCTAAAATGTCTATTTTGCCCTTAGAATGGCCAGTAGTTGTATATATCCTGGAATTTTGTAAACTATCCTTTAAACTCTCTTTATTTTGGGATCCCATGTACGAAATGTTTATTTAAATGAAATGTATCTTTTATGACGAAAATCTTTTAACCGTAGTTCAATTATAGTTTCTGTAACACGTTTCTAACTAAATGGCTTGATTAACAAGTCTTGGATACCCAGGGAGTTACAACTTGGTATCAGAGCATCCTAGGTTTAAGGGTTCCTGAAGACTGGCTGGACATGTACATTTGCCGCTAAAGAGATGCTCGACTCAGGGTTTGGTAATTGTGTATGCATGTTTATATGCTTAAATGGTTGGAAAGAAATATGAATGCTGATATCTGTTTAATTAATAGGGAGCATGAGATACTGATAGGGCCTGGCCCTTGACTGCTGTGTGATGATATTGAGGCATGCTTATTAGCATTGCTGTTTTATGTGAATGAATATTTGGATAAACTATTATATCTTGATTGCTTGTGATTAGTTTTGTTCCAATGGTGGATTATAGAAGGATTATTACCTTGTCATCATAGTCTGATCATCGAGTCGTTGATTACACTGTGTACTTAAATAGTGCTAGACTTTCTAATCAAGTACCTTGGTTATAAATGTGCAACTAAGGTTAATGACTAGGGTTAGGGTTAAAATTTTTGGTTAAAAAGGAATAACCATTTCATTAAAATATTTATGTTCATACATGGGATCCCAAAATAACTTTTAAAAGGTTAATACAATTCAAAAGATACAACCAACTGACCTAAGCGACAAAATAGGGTTTGACCCCTAGTTCCTCTAAGAAACCCTTGGCCGTGGTGGTCGAGCAGCCACATATGTACTCATCACCATCGAAGCTCTCCAACTCATGGCTTGTTCAACTTCCCTTTCCCCTTACCTGCACCAAATAGCACCTGTGAGCTGAGGCTCAGCAAGAAAACTATAAACAAGTTCATGAACAATAAATACAGATTCTAGATTCATATCTAGCATGCACATCAGTAATAACATACTCATGCATGCATACGATTACACATAAATGATTATAGGATCATTTTGGGGCTCGCTGCCCTAAATAGAGGATCATAGAGTCAACCCGGGGCCCTATGCCCTAGCTAAGTGACCATAGAGTTACCTAGGGCCTTTTCCCCTATCTCTGAGTAGCTATCCATAGAGCTAGCCAAGCACTTTGTTTTTTCAAAATGAGCATAGCGTCAGCCAACGTAATAGTACGTTCCTAATTAGGCCTAATTCTCTTGACTAGCGCACAACGCGCATTTTCCGCCCTTGACTAATAAGTCAATGCCTTAACCAGATATTCAGATAACAAGATAAACAGATAACCAGATATAGATAAGCATATGACTAATAATTCAATGCCTTGACTAGATATTCAGACAACCAGATAAATAGATAACCAGATTCAAATAAGCATATGACTAATAAGTCAATGTCTTAACCAGATATTCAGACAATCAGATAACAAATAACCAGATACAAATAAGCATACTTCAGATAATACAAGTATGCATACATATTAATCATGTATCCCAGCCAATTAAATAAAAGAACAATAATAACCATGTACCTTAACAAGGCTGTTGACGCGGTTTTTCGCCAACAGGTAATTAAGAGGAGAGAAAGGGATTAGTGCTGAAAGTAGAACCGTCACAGATAGGAAATCTGAGAGGATGAACTAGGTGACTCAAGACACATTTTTAAGTGGTTCAAAGGTTAAAATCCTTCTACTCCACTAGTCAATATTATTGACATATGCTGGGTATTTGGTTACAAAGTGTATATCTCTTCAGAGACTATTTTTTTCAACCCTTATCAACTCCCAGGGTCTCCATATTTATAGGAGAAGGCACCTAGAAGTTGGTAAGGAGGTCATCCCATGACCTTCTTATTTGTCATATCAGCTCTGTGACATTCATGATTAATTCCTAAACCTGGCACATAAGTATGGTCAAATCGATAGATAAGGAGATAATGGGCCGCATGGCCCAACCCAGCCGTGGGTGTCTGAATACGCACGTTCCTGCTGCGTGTCCGAGAAGTCAGGGAGATATCGTACACGTGATGTCAGATATAGGAACGTTTATCTTGCGTGTGTTGACTTTACAAAGGGTCAGAGATCCATGAGAAGCTCGTACCACGAGCTGCTTCCCTGACCCGACCTTCGGCCTTCAGACTCCTTCCCCCAGTCTTGGGCAGCCTTGGCGATTCCTTGAGGATACCTCGAGCTAAGGGGGTACGACCTCGAAAACAGGAGCTACGACCTGGGGAAATTTACGGACTAACCATGATTAGTCTGAGGCTCGACCTGCTAATCAGCCCGTGGGAAAACCAGGGCGTACATCTTCCCCCCAAACTCCTGCTCGTGGTATATGACGTCATAAATAGAAGACCACAGTAGGGGCTTTTAGACTCCCCCACAACCCTTCACATTCCACTTTTTGTGCAGGCGTCTGATACGTGGAACGTCGTGGGTGGTGACGGTACGTTTTACGAGAACCGCATTTAATGGCCTAGTCTATGCTCAGCCGTCGTTTCGTATTTCGAGTGGAAGGCCTCGGATCCCTCACTAGGGTCACCCAAGAGCCTTCTACACGTGATTCTTCATGTATATAAAAAGGGGGTGGCCTCCCTACGCACGGGCCATCCCTTCATTCAAAATTTCCCAAATCTCTTTCCTTCTTCCCTCTCTAACTTTCAGAAGAACGAAACCCTCGACTCACTCGCTGCCATTTTCATTGTTCAAGAAGCTTAGGCACACGAGTTTCTCCGAAGCTTTGGAAGCTATTTCACCGACGAAGCTCCTATCAACGCAGCACTCTCTTCAACCTTCCAGCCATACACTGTAAGTTTCCTGACCCTGTTCACTTTGAAAACATGCTACTGCAGCTTAGGTAAAATTTTTTACTGTAGCCGCATGCAAGGGTTTTCTGGGTTGCGTGGATATGGAGGGTGACAGCCCTTTTTAGGTTCGGACATATTTGTTGTAGGAAATCGCCTTAGAGTATGGGTTTCAGGATGCTTTTTCTGGAACAATTTCTGGGTAGAAGTTTTGGGTGCAAAACCGGGTAGCTTAGGGAACACGCCTCATGGGCGGTTTTGAAATTCCCTGCCTACTGAAACTTTCCGCCCAAGGAAAATTTTACTCTGAACCCCCTGACACGCGAATTCCGAGTAATCTGGGATCTGTTGGGAGTATACACGCGTGTTCGCTGAACCGCGTGGTTCCACCTCCCACGAGCTGGGCTTACCTCAGCTCGTGCAAATAATAATTATTCTTCCTCCTGCTTGGGTCGCCTTTTCTAAAATGTTTTCTTGTGTTCACTAGGCGACCAGATGGCTCCAAAAAAGAACCTCCCTCAGAAGAACGTTGGAAGCTCGGCCTCCTGACAGGAGAAGGGAAAGGCGGTGATGCCCAGCTCCCCGATCCCCCACTTTGGGCCGGTCGTGGAGAAATAGGTCGAGGTGGCCCCCGACGCATTCTTTGAGGCGGAGAGAATCGTCTCGAAGATAACTGACCAGGCGAAGATCAACAAACTCTTCCTAACCCACAACATTCCACTGGGGAAAGCCTCAGTTATAGCCCGACCTGCTGCGGAGGGCGAGCGGAGCTGCACGCTGCTCGACGAATCGTTTGCGGCCTGGAGTGGTGAACACTTCAAGGCAGGGGCCTTCCTTCCCCTGGATCAGTATTTCGCTGATTTCCTGAACTATGTGGGGTTGGCCCCATTTCAGCTCCCCCCCAACTCCTACCGTCTGCTGGCAGGGTTGAGGTACTTATTCAAGAAGCAGGAGTGGGAGGTCCCCACTCCTGCAGATATTTTATACTTCTTTTGCCTAAAAGCCAGCCCAGACCAGAGGGGGCGAGGTGACAGGTTCTACTATTTAACCCGTTTTCCTAATACGGCGGCGGTCATCGAGCTGCCAAGCCATCCAAATGACTTCAAGGACCAGTTCTTCATGTCAACTGGGTTCCGGAACTGCGAGCACCATTACTTCAACCGTCCTCGTAAGTGAACCCTGATCTTAGCTCGCCTTTTAAGTGTTATTTTATTTTAGCTCCTCCCGTATTCCACTCTGATTCTAGCCAATCTTGCAGCCATCTACGCGAGGACCGAAAAGTTTGTGACCCTCGGGGGTCAATATGAAACACTGGCGGGCTTGCCCCCAGTGAAAAGGACTATTGCGTGCTCATGACAGATGAGACGATGGTGTTCTGCAAACTGATTTTCCCAAATCAGACTCTGAACCTGAAGAGGCCCCGGGGGCCACCCCCAACCCGCGACAACAGACCTATCATCGTTGAGGAGGTCGCGGCAGAGGAAGACAAGGAGGACGAGATGGCTGAAGTTCCGCTCGTGAGGAATAGAAAGAGGACCTTGGAGGTCGCCCAGGGGATGGACGAGGAGAGGACCCAATCCGGAGCAACCGCGGGTCCTTCCGGCCAAGGTAACCCTTTCTTGCTTAAGAATGTAGATAGGGCCATTGCGGACCCCCGGCTGGTTAGGTTCAATCCTAGGCAGATCGTCCATCGTCACCGAAGGGACCCGGACCTGAACACACTCCTGCTCCATTGTGTAGACCGGCTCGTGCTGGATCACCAAGAAAGCCGGCCTAGGGGTACCGTAGTAGTAGATTACACCCTAACTTTTAGGTCGATCATTTTTGAGGAGTATGGGACCAACTTACGCACGTGGCCATCACTCCAGAGGGGCATCTATGCTCCGGGGCTTAGGCAGTATGTAGAAGAGTCTAGCCCCGAGTTAGAACCGGACCCAGAACTTGCGCCTGTTCGGGAAATAATCGTCTTAGGTTCTTCCAGCTCGGGGGTAGGGCTCCCTTAGTATTCGTATACTTTTTGCCTTTAACCTTTTGCTTTTATTTCTCCCTGATTGCTAACTTGTAATAACCATGTTTTTTGTTTTTGCAGAAGAGATGTCTCAGCCCGAGGATAGTCTGCGGGGCATAGACTTCGGGGGGAATCCCCCAGCAGGGCCAAGATTGAAAAGGCTCCGAGGGTCCAAGAGCACGGCTGGGGGCACCACCAAATCTCCGGCAAAGGAGAAGGAAAAAACCCCATCATCCCAGGTCGGGGGGGCAATTCTTCTTGCTGGCGGAGTAGGACACATGCCCCCGCCGCCCCAGCGATCTCCATCAGCCACTCAGGACGTGGGAATGGAGGTAGGGACCCCGGCTGCAGTGGCCCCCGGCGTACGCATCACGGTCGACCCCCAGGATCTGGAGAAGATCCCAAAAGCCTTCCGGGGGACGGTGTATGAGTCGGCGAGTTATGCCGTCAACCATTTCTACAAGTTCAAAGAGAAGGAGCTCCGGGCTATTGAGACACTGAGCCCGGTCCACGTAATAGAGTCATCGATGGACATGACCCTAACGGTAAGCTGCCCCATTCTTTTAAGGCTTTACCCCTCACACACCGCCTTATTTTTCTACTTAGCCAATTTGTCTTTCATTTCTCGCAGGGCATCGCTGCCGTACACCGAGGCATCACCAGGACCAGAGCTCAGCTCGAGGAGATGAGGGCTGGGCACCAGGCCGCTCTACAGGAGGCTCAGGCGGTGAAAGATGCGCTGGCGACCTCAAAGGCCGAGTTAGAGAGGACCCGGTCGAAGGTCAAAGAGCTTGAGACATCCCTTGCCACCTCGCGAACAGACCTCGAGGCAGCGAAGACCGAGGCCCAGGCCGCCCTTGAAGCTGAATGGGCCACCTCGGAACAGTCCAAGCAGGAACTGTTCTATCGTTGCTGGGCCCACAACCCGGAGGCTGACTTCTCCTTCATGTCGTCGAGTCTCTGGGCGCGCTTGTTGGTGAAGTTCCAAGCCCGCTTTGACAAAGAGGTGCCGCCCTCGGAGACTGGGGAAGCCTCTGGTGCGGCGGAGCAGGATGAGACCGCGACCTCCAAGGGGCCGACTGACGGGGCTTAGGGCGTTTTTTCTTCTCTTTATTTTGAAGTATTTTATGTAATCCTTAGCACGAGGTATTTTTTCCTCGAGACAATTTGCCTTGCAATTTTAACTTGTGTTTTTCTTCATGCTTTTGGCTACAATACACATATTTTGTTTTTTGATAAACTTAGTTCGTGTTAACCGTTATTTATATCCCGAGCCCTTTTAAGAAGGACCACGATCCATAAATTTAAGTTAACTTCTAAGTTTTATGACCCGGTTAAAACCAAGAGCTTATTTTGAAAACTTAGTTCGTGTCAACTTTTATCCATATTTCGAGCTTCTTTAAGAAGAACCACGATCAATAAATTTAAGTTAACTTCTAAGTTTTATGACCCGGTTAAGACCAGGAGCTTATTTTGAAAACTTAGTTCGTGTCAACTTTTATCCATATCTCGAGTTCTTTAAGAAGAACCACGATCAATAAATTTAAGTTAACTTCTAAGTTTTATGACCCAGTTAAAACCAGGAGCTTATTTTGAAAACTTAGTTCGTGTCAAATTTTATCCATATCTCGAGTTCTTTAAGAAGAACCACGATCAATAAATTTAAGTTAACTTCTAAGTTTTGTGACCCGGTTAAAACCAGGATATGACTTAGTTGGCGTTAACCCTTATCCATATCTCGAGCTCTTTAAGAAGAGCAATGATCCATAGACAAGAATCAACATCTAAGTCGTTAAGGAGACCTGGTTATATCCAGGTACCATATGCCCCCCAAGTAACTGGGAAAGGGTCTTTCGTGGTTACTTTAAGATTACACTTGCAAATAAAAAGAAAAACTTGATTTTTATTAATACATAAAAAGTGGCCTTCCAGGCCTTACAAGTGGATCATTGATAATATTTCTTCAAGTGGATGGCGTTCCAAGTCCGTGGGACTGCCCCTCCATCAAGTCGAGCTAACTTATAAGTTCCTTCCTTGATGACTTCAATGACCTGGTATGGTCCTTCCCAGCTCGGTCCCAAGACTCCATCTTTGGGATCTTTTCCGGCCAGGAAAACTCTCCTTAGGACCAAGTCGCCAACGCTAAAGGTACGCTTTTTGACTTTAGTGTTGAAGTAGCGAGTGATCTTTTGCTGGTAATGGGCGAGCTGGAGTTGCGAATCCTCTCGCCTTTCATCGATAAGGTCTAGGGAATGGCATAGGAGCTCGTGGTTCCTATCTTGGTCATAGGACTAGACTCTATGCGACAGAACTTTAACTTCCACGGGGAGGACTGCTTCACTCCCAAAGGTTAGGGAGAAAGGAGTGTGACCCGTAGGAGTCCGATGCGAGGTCCGGTATGCCCAAAGGACCTGGGGGAGCTGTTCTGGCCAGACCCCCTTTGCCTCATCTAGCCTCTTCTTGAGGCTTGCCTTAAGAGTCTTGTTGACAGCCTTGACCTGGTCGTTTGCTTGAGGATAGGCCACAGAGGAGAAGCTTTTCACAATTCCATGCCTTTCACAAAACTCGGTGAATAGGTCGCTGTCGAACTGAGTGCCGTTGTCAGAAACAATTTTCTTCGGCAGGCCGAACCGACAGATGATGCTTTTAACCACAAAGTCGAGTACCTTCTTCGATGTTATTGTTGCCAACGGCTCTGCCTCGGCCCACTTAGTAAAGTAGTCGACGGCTACCATGGCGTAACGGACCCCGCCCTTTCCGTTAGGCAGGGCGCCTACTAAATCTATCCCCCAAACGGCAAATGGCCAAGGGGTCGAGATCATTTTCAGTTCGACTGGAGGAGCTCGGGCAACTGCAGCGAAACGCTGGCACTTGTCGCACTTTTTCACATACGAGATCGAGTCTGTTGACAGAGTCGGCCAGTAATAACCTTGCCTGAGAACCTTTAAGGCCAGGCTTTGCCCCCCAGCATGGTCTCTGCAGAATCCTTCGTGAATGTCCTGCAGGATGGCCTGTGCCTCACCTAGATGAACGCACCGGAGGAGAGGTAGGGAATGTACACATCGGTACAACACACCATCGACCAGCGTGTACCTCGGAGCTTGATACAAGACTCGCCGTGCATCGTTACACTCTTCAGGCAACTTGCCCTCGACGAGATACTCAAGAATGGGTGTCATCCAGGTCGGCTTGGCATCAATCATCTCGACCTCTGCCCGATCTCCTTCTATACTTGGTTCTTTCAAGAATTCTATTGGCACCAACCCCAGGGTTTCTGTCTCTTCTGCAGTGGCGAGTTTGGCGAGAGCATCTGCGTTGGCGCTCTGTTCCCGAGGTATCTGTTCGATCGATCCTCGCTCAAATGTGGACAGCTCAGTTTTTACCTTCGCCAAATAGGCGGCCATCTTGGGTCCCCGCGCCTGATATTCGCCCAAAACCTAGTTTACCACGAGCTGGGAGTCACTGAAGCACTGGACGGAGCTCGCCTTTAACTCCTAAGCTACCCTTAGCCCAGCTAACAAAGCTTCGTACTCTGCCTCATTGTTGGATGCCTTGAACCCGAACCTTAGCGCCGAGTGGAACCTATGTCCCTCGGGGGATATTAGAATTATTCCGGCCCCAGAGCCGCTCTCGTTAGATGAACCATCAACGAAGATCTTCCACGACGAATGCGGCGAAGCGACTTGAAGTAGGCCTTCTGATGGATCCTCCTGGAATCCCGTGCACTCCGCCACAAAGTCAGCCAATGCCTGACTTTTTATGGCAGTTCGTGGAGTATAGAAAATCTCGAACTGACTGAGTTCGACCGCCCATTTTAACAAACGTCCCGATGCTTCAGGCTTTTACAAAACTTGCCTTAGAGGCTGATCGGTCATGACGTGTACTGAGTGGGACTGGAAATACGGTCTGAGCTTTCGCGAGGCTGTGATTAGGCAAAACGCCAATTTTTCCATCAGTGGGTACCGTGACTCTGCTCCGAGGAGTCTCTTGCTGATGTAGTAGATTGGCTTTTGAACTTGGTCCTCTTCTCGTACTAGCACGGCGCTAGCTGCATCCTCCGTGACGGCCATGTAGAGGAAAAGAGGCTCTCCTGCCCTGGGCTTGGACAACACGGGCGGTTCAGCCAGATGCGCCTTTAGATCGAGGAATGCGCTTTCGCACTCTACTGTCCATTCAAACTTCTTGTTTCCCCGGAGCAGGTTGTAGAAGGGCAAACACTTGTCGGTTGACTTGGAAATGAACCGGTTGAGTGCTGCCACTCTTCCTGTGAGGCCTTGGAAATCTTTCCGCGACCTGGGCGAAGGAAGCTCGAGCAGTGACCTGATTTTGTCGGGGTTCGCCTCGATTCCTCGGGTATTGACTATGAACCCCAGGAATTTCCCCGATGCGACACCGAACGTGCATTTCTGAGGATTGAGCCTCATGTCGTATTCTTGTAGTATTTTAATACATTCTTCCAGGTCGGAAACATGGTTGTCGGCAGTCTTTGACTTGACGAGCATGTCATCAACATACACCTCCATGTTCTTTCCGATCTGGTCCGCGAACATTCTGCTTACTAGCCTCTGATAGGTAGCTCCGGCATTCTTCAGGACAAACGACATGACCTTATAGCAATAGACATTCGTTGGGGTCATGAAGCTGGTATGCTCCTGGTCTGCCAGATTCATCGCGATCTGATTGTAGCCTGAGTACGCGTCCATGAAGGACATGAGCTCGTGACCCGCCGTAGCATCCACCAGCTGATTGATCCTAGGCAATGGAAAGCAATCCTTGGGGCAGGCTTTATTCAGGTCGAAGAAGTCAATACAGGTCCGCCATTTCCCGTTGGGCTTTGGAACTAGCACGGGGTTGGCGACCCAAATTGGAAATTTGGCTTCGCGGATAAAGCTGCACTTTTTGAGCCGGGCCACTTCTTCTTCTAGGGCTTCAGCTCGGGTTGTTCCTAAACGCCTTTGCTTTTGAGACTTGGCAGGAACGCTTTTATCTAGATGGAGCGTGTGCATGATGACGCTCGGGCTGATCCCCACCATGTCCTCGTGAGACCATGCGAATACGTCCAAGCTATTCTTCAGAAACGTAATCAGCTCCGCCTTTCTCTGGTCGCATAGGTTCTTCCCAAGCTTAACCATCCGTGACGGATTTTGTTTATCAATGTTCACCTCCTCAAGCTCCTCAATAGCCTGGAGCTCGGATCTGTCCTCGCCTACTCGGGGGTCAATGTCCTCACTCAAGGCGATCTTTTCCTCTTCGGGATTCTGAGGTTTTTCAATCTCAGGAGCCGCCAAGGGTCACTGAGATTCCTCCTCGCTCTGAATGGCCATTGCCAGATGCCCGGGTTTAGACTTTCCCTTCATGGAAATGCTATAGCATTCCCTGGCAGCGAGCTGATCGCCCTTGATGGTGCAGATTCCTGTTGAAGTAGGGAACTTCATGGCGAGGTGTCGAATGGAAGTGATGGCCTTGAAAGCTATGAGTGTAGGTCGGCCCAAAATGGTGTTGTAGGCAGCGGAGCAGTCAATGACCACGAACTCAAGTAGCTTGGAGACTGTCCGAGACTCTTCTCCTAGGGTGATCACCAGCTCGATCGTCCCTATCGCTGTTGATCCTTCTCCCGAAAAACCATACAGCATCATGGAGGTCGCCTTTAGCTCGGCGACGGTTAGACCCATCTTTTCTAATGTGGATCGGAATAGGAGGTTCACCGAGCTTCCGTTGTCCACCAACACTCTCCTCACTTTCCGGTTGGCGAGATGGACTGCTACGACCAAGGGATCATTATGGGGGAATTGGACATGGCCTGCGTCTTCCTCCGTAAAAGTAATCGGTTGCTTCTCTAACCGCTGCTATTTTGAATGACGCTGCTCCGGGACGAACTCCGCTCCGTTGTGGGCCTTTAATTCATTCACATACATCTTCTGGGCACCTCTGCTCGTGCCAGCCATGTGCGGTCCTCCAGAGATGGTGGATATCTCTCCCTTGACCACGGGAGGAGGGACGTCCTGATCTACCCGAGGCCCGGGCTGACTGACTGGGACTTCTGGAGCGGGTCGACTCGCTGGGACCCTATTTCGTGAGTACTGCGCCAAGGGGCTTGCTCGGATGAGAGTCTCGATTTCATCTTTTAGATGCCTGCAATCGTCGGTATTGTGGCCGACGTCGTTATGGAAACGGCAGAATTTTGAAGTATCTCTCTTTCCCTTGTGGTGTTTCAATGGCTCCGGCCTCTTCCAGGGGACCCGAGCAGCGTTGGCCAGGAAAATACTTTCCCTGGACTGGGTGAGCTTGGTATATGTCGTGAACACGGGCTTGAATTTATCCACAGACTTATTCTTCTTTTGACCGTGCTGGCTGTTTTCACCATTTCCCTTTCTTTTGCCACCACCGGGCTGGTTGTTCCGCGCGACCTCGGGGATCGCCACCACAATCTCTGTCCCTGCTCCAGCGGGCTTCTCGGGAACCTGGCTGGTCCCCGCGGCTAAAGCTTCAGCTTCTTCTAAGTTTATCCACTCTTGGGCTCTGTTAAGGAATTCATTAACCGAGCTGACTCCCTTCCTCTTAAATATCTTTCCACAGGTCTCCCCCGACCAGGATTCCGGTTCTCATGGCCATGAGCTTGGAGCTATCATCTGCATCCCTCGCTCGAGTAGCGACATTCGCGAATCTGCTCAAGTAGGCTTTCAGCGTCTCACCGGGCTGCTGCCTCACGTTAGCTAGGGAATCGGCCTGGACTCGGGCGACCTGGGAGGCGTGGAACGCCCTTTTGAAATCAGCTGAAAAGGTCTTCCAGGAGCTGATTGACTGCCTTTTACTCTGCTTGAACCGCTTCCTGGCAGGTCCAGTCAGTGTGGAAGGAAAGATCAAGCAACGCAGCTCCGGGCCAATGTTATAGGCCATCATTAGGGTGTTGAACATCCCTAAATGGTCCGACGGGTCCCCGTCCCCGTTGAACTTTGTCAAGTGAGGCATACGGAAGCTAGATGGGTATGCCGTCGCTGCTATGTTGGGGGCGAAGAGTTCCATTTCGTCACCCGAATCATATTCGTCTTTTTCTTTTTCTGATAGGAGCTTTCTCATCAGTTCCTCCATCTGAGTTAGGCGCTCGAGGGTTTGGTCCTGAGATCTTGGGTTATTCCGGGGCTGTTCAACAGCTCCGGACCCATTGTACATATTAGGTGGGTTGTTGCCCCTCCTATCTTGAGATAGGTTATTTGGGACATTCCCTCCGTTATGTACTTCGGATCAGACTCCCGCCGAGCGGGCCGGGCTACCATCTCTAGCTCGATCCTCTCTATGAGAGTTAAGGCGATCTCGAAGGTCGCCTCCCTGGGTGGTCTGGTGGCTTTGCGCTAAACTCAGTCGCTGACGCAGGTCTCCTCTGGAGAGATCACTCCGGCGACTGCCGGTCCAATGGCTCCTGCTGGACAGGCTTGGAGTGCGTCTGTGGTGGTGAGGACCTGAGCTTTCTTCAGGCGCCCTGCTACGCCGGGAAGGTCCTGCTGATGGTGGGTTTCTCCTACTACTCCCGTAAGCTGAGATGTCTCGGACGGGCTGAGGAGACGGATATCTGATTGGAGAAGGAGGATGCCTGACTAGGGAGGCGATCCTAGTTCCGTCTGGACGGATCAAATTTGGTGGGGGCCTTTCGGCCCTGCCAGCTTGCTGGTCCCGCTCTGGACGAGCTGGACGAGGCGCAGGACGGTCTTCTGGGACGGGCTGACGTCGCTGGCCCTCCCCGGATCTCCTTTGGGAATTTCCTCAAGCTCTCCTGGGCGTTCTCGAGGAAGGTTGAGAACTAGGTGTTGACGTCCTGACCGAACGGCTGTATTGCTGTTGTCCGGTTCCAGGCATTTCCCTGAAGTTTGCCTCTTGATGGTGCGATGAAGGGGTGGAGTTGGCTGCAGGAAGTCTATCCGAATGGCTATGCCTGGGCCGATTACCCCGGTGAGACTTAGGAACCTCATCTTGCCTCTCTCCAACGTTAACGTTGGTTGTGAGAGGGGGTAGTCGGGCCAGAATATCCTGGATTTTCCGACTAGCAGTTGCTAACTGGCTCCTCAACTGAGCGTTCTCCATCTCCACCGCAGTATAATAACACGGGTTCGGATTAGGTGGCCGGGGCGCCGAACTACCAGTATCGTCTTGGCCCGCCTACTGCTTTCCTGGCCTCTGTTGGACTTCAGGAATTTGCTCATCAGGGATAGCAATATGGTGGGCCTCCTGCCCATCCTGCTGCTCTGTTTCGTTGCCATGCCTGGATCGAGTGGTCACCATAGTTGGATGTTTGTGGCAGCACTAATTGAACTTGCTCTCAATGAAAGCACCAAACTGTTGACGCGGTTCTTCGCCAACAGGTAATTAAGAGGAGAGAAAGGGATTAGTGCTGAAAGTAGAACCGTCACAGATAGGAAATCTTAGAGGATGAACTAGGTGACTCAAGACACGTTTTTAAGTGGTTCAAAGGTTAAAATCCTTCTACTCCACTAGTCAATATTATTGATATATGCTGGGTATTTGGTTACAAAGTGTATATCTCTTCAGAGACTATTTTTTCCAACCCTTATCAACTCCCAGGGTCTCCATATTTATAGGAGAAGGCACCTGGAAGTTGGTAAGGAGGTCATCCCGTGACCTTCTTATTTGTCATATCAGCTCTGTGACATTCATGATTAATTCCTAAACCTGACACATAAGTATGGTCAAATCGATAGATATGGAGATAATGGGCCGCACGGCCCAACCCAGCCGTGGGTGTCTGAATACGCACGTTCCTGCTGCGTGTCTGAGAAGTCAGGGAGATATCGGACACGTGATGTCAGATATAGGCACGTTTATCTTGCGTGTGTTGACTTTACAAAGGGTCAGAGATCCATGAGAAGCTCGTACCACGAGCTGCTTCCCTGACCCGACCTTCGGCCTTCAGACTCCTTCCCCCAGTCTTGGGAAGCCTTGGCGAGTCCTTGAGGATACCTCGAGCTAAGGGGGTATGACCTCGAAAACAGGAGCTACGACCTGGGGAAATTTACGGACTAACCATGATTAGTCCGAGGCTCGACCTGCTAATTAGCCCGTGGGAAAACCAGGGCGTACAAAGGCCGAGCCCAAATCACGCAGATAATCATATTTAACATGTGCTAGGTGCATTTTTCTTACCTCAAGTTTGAGTGCAACGTACAAGAAGAACGATCCTCGAGCACGATCCTAGATTTGAGCCCCTAGCAATAACCTAGTCACAACCATAAAATAGAATCCTGTCAATAACTAGCGAATAAAGGCTTCCAGATCGAGTCCTAGCCTCTGGGATGTCAAATTCTACTAAGCCGGGTAGTAGAATCGATTCCGAGCCCCTAAGTCTGAGTTCCAGCACTCAAGACCTTCGCGCGGCTCAAAAGCCCTTCAAGCGTTGTGGCCCAAGGCCCAAGAGCCGTGACCCACCCCTAATCAGAGAGCCCAAGGGCTCTCCTCTGGAACACACGCATGTCGCGACCCTCCCTGCAAGCGCCGCAACCCAAATGGAGCTTCAACACCTCCTTATCCCTTTCGTTCATGAGAGCTGCGGCCCCCCAAGAACAAGGCCATGGATCGACATGAAAACCAAGTTTTTCCCTCATTTTCTTCAAGCCAAAACTCACCAAAAACCCAACCAAACATAACCAAATCCCAAAAACAAAGTTCCCAGTCAACTTAGCACTTCATAAGCCTCAAAACCATCCTAATAAACAAACTTAAAACTCCTTAGAAAACCAAATTCATATTTGAGTTTTCAAAACTCTAAAACTCAACTAAAACCAGAGACAACATACAGAATTAAGGCTAGAAATTGATACCTCTGCTGCCAAAACAACGTTAAACTTTTCCCCAAGCAATCTCGAGCCTAAGCTAGCTTCGATTCCTCTTGGATCGCAAGGAATTTCAAAGAATTTAGAAAGGGAGAGTGTACACGAGTGAGAGAGAGAGAGAGTTTGATGTTTTTCTATTTGTGTATAGGTTACTTAGAGTTCAAGTAACTCTAAGGAAATCCTAAAGCTCGGGGTACCAAAAACGTCCCTGAGGGTAAAATGGTAAAAAATCATGACTAATCTCACTAACTATGCATATATCCTCAAATACTTATTCCCATTACCCGATATCCCGGTAATGTACTAAATACCCAAATTACCCCTTGACTCAACCCGAGACGGGTATTTGGTCCCATTTTGACTCTCTCGCTAACTTGCTCCCTCGGATCGCCTTGTGCCAAGTAACCCAAATATATCCACATAATAATGTGGTCTCACACTTATATCAAATATATGCATATATATTCCAAATATACCCGTAACTAGCCAAATTACAAAAATTTCCTTTCTAATAAGAAACGAGCCCACATGCATATTTAATACACGTAAACATGCATATCTAGTCATATTATAATATAACTCACGTAATCATATAATGGTACACACACATATATATATCTCATAAACACATGTTTCATAATTAAATCACATATATTCAAATAATTCTCCATAATTTGCCATCCTAGCCCCTTAATCAAGGCCCTAAGCCTTATTAGGTAATTTGGGGCGTTACAACTATCCCCTCCTTACAGGAATTTCGTCCTCAAAATTTTACCTGAATAGCTTGGGATATTGATCCTGCATGTAACGTCCCAAAATTACCTAATAAGGCTTAGGGCATTGATTAGGGGGTCAGGATGGCAATAGATGGAATTATGTGCTTAATTGTTATATTAATTGTAATTATGTGAATTATGTGATAATATTATTAGTTGTGCATATTTAGGGGTATTAAATATGCATGTGGGCCCATTTCTTATTAGAAGGCCGATTTTGGTAATTTAGCTTGTTGCAGGTATAATTGTATATTTATGTGTATATATGTGATATATGTGAGAGACCGCATTATTATGTGGGTTTAATTGGGTTACTCAGCATGAGGCAATCCCAGGGAGCAAGCAAGGGAAAGTCACAACGGGACCCAATACCCGACTCGGGGTGAGTCAAGGGGTATTTTGGGTATTAGATATTTAATTGGGTTATCAGGTTATGGAAATAAATAATTGGAGATATATTTGAAGTTAGAGAGTTTTGGAGGGAATATTGGGGAAATTTACTATTTTGCCCTCGGAGACGTTTTTGGTACCCTGAGCCTCGGGATTAGTTTAAGCCACTTAACTTAGGGAACTAAAAACAAAAATACCAAAGAAACACCTAGAGGCTACTGACCGACTCTTTCTTCTTCTCTTTCACTCTTGGGCTCTCAAAGTTTTCTCTCAAGACTCTTTCCAAAGTAAACCATTAAAGCTAAGGGGATTTTGACAAGAAATCACAAAATTGGAGCTCTAAACTTGGGAATTAGTTTAGTTGCAGCTTGTGGGTTCAATCTTTAGTAGAGGTAAGCTTTGAATTGTGTTTTCTGGCTATTAATTCTTAGCTTGTTGGGCTGGTTTTAAAGTGTTCTTGAACCTTCAAGCTCAAATATTTAATTGGTGGTTTATTCAGTTTTAGGATTGAATTTTTGTTGGGTTTTATTGCTGGGAATGTGTTAGAGTGATTGTGATGATTGAATTATGCAACTGGGGTGATTTCGAGTTAGTTTTGTTTGGATTTGGCTGCTGAAAGTGGAGGAATTTCTGGGTTCGAGGGGCCAAGTCACGACTTTATTCTTGATAAGTCTCAACTCAGCCTAAGCCCAGGCGCCTTGGGAGGTCTCTGCCTGGGGGGCGCGTCGCGACCTGTTAGGGCAAAGCGCGGCCCGTGCCTCTGGACATAGGCAAGGAGGCCCTCTGGTTGGAGGGGCGCGCTGCGACCTGTTAGGGAAAGTTGCGGCCCGCCTGGGCATTTTTTCCTTGGGGAGTTTGATTTAAAAGGAAACCTTTTCCTTAGGGCTCGGGATCGATTCCACTGCCCGATTTAGTGGAACTTGAGGCCCTGAAGGCTAGGACTTGGTCTGGAAGCCTTTACTCGCTCGTTATTAATATAATCATATTTTATGGTCGTGACTAGGGTATCACTAGGGGCTCGGAACCGGGATCGTGCTCGAGGGTCTTTCTTATTTACGCTTACTCGGACCTGAGGTAAGGAAACTGCACCCAATACGTGTTATATGTGATTAGGGCTTGGCCCGACTATGATTTATTATCATGACTAGGGCTTGGGCCCCAAGAATTCTTAGGCTGTTGTTTTACATATTGATTGATAATCGCTTATGTGCTTTATGACTGTTGTATGGATTCCGTAGTTAGGGCATGAGGCCCCATTACATCAGTATCAATAGTGTTGTGAGAATGATAAATCATGGTGTTTTTGTGGTTAACATGCATATGTGCGTATTATGTTGGGATATGCTTATCCATATCTGTTTCTGTGTTGAGGTCTGTAATCCTGGATCAGGGCTTGACTTATTAGTCAAGGACGGTAATAGCGCACTGTGCGCTGGTCGAAAGGCTTAGGCCTAATGCAGTAATGTATTATTACATTGGTCGACTTAAAGGTCGATGGTGAACTAAGGGGTTGGGCTAGCTCTATGGCTAGTGAGACAAAGCTAAGGGCAAGGCCCCAAGGTGACTCTATGGTCACGTAGCTAGGGCATAGGCCCGGGAATTTCCTCTAAGGCCAACTGATTAGGGCAGCGGTCCCAAGTTGATCCAATGATCATTTGGTTGAACTTAAATGATAGTATCTTTGGGTTAATGTTACTGATTATTGTTGAATGGGTATTTCAAGGTTTATATTCTGTATTCATGCATATGTTGAGTTTTCTTGCTGGGGCTCGGCTCAAGAGTGCTTTGTGGTGCAGGTAAGGGAAAAGGAAATCTTGACCATCCATGAGTTGGAGAGCTTCGGTGGCGGCGTTTACATTTGCGGCTGCTCGACCACCGCAGCTGGGGTTATCTTAGAGGAACTAGGGTTGATACCCTATTTTTTTTGCCGCTTAGACTGGCTAAATGTAATTTTTAATGTATGCATACCTTTTTAAAAGTTTAGTTGTAATATTTTGGGATCCCATGTTTGTTTGAATTTTTTTAAATAAAGTCAACGATTCTTTTGATCAAAATTTTTAACCTTAACCCATGACAATAACCTTAGTTACACATTTTAAACCAAATGACATGATTAGCAAGTAAGACAAAATTTTAAGTACACAGTGTAATAGTCCTGAAGGAGGACGTTACTACTTGGTATCAGAGTTGCCAAGGTTTAAGAGTTCTTGAAGACTGGCTGGGCATGTACTGTAACGACCCAAAAATCACTAATAAGGCTTAAGGGCCCTGATTAGTGTGCCGGGAGGGCACGGTTGGTTTATGTGTGAATTAAGTAGTTTAATGCATGATTCTGTGATAAGCATGCTTGTATGACTATATGAATACATATGAAATGCATGTCTCCAAGTATTAGTATGCATGTAGGCCCCGTTTAGCTTAGAGGGGGTATATTTGTAATTTTAGCCTGTTGAGGGCGTAAATGTGATTATATGTTACAATTGTGAGGACCACATTATTATGTGGGTAAATCTGCAGCATGCGACTTGAGGCGATCTTAGGGAGCGTTAGCGGGAAAGTCACAACGGGACCTAATACTTGACTTGGGGCAAGTCAAGGGGTATTTCGGGTATTAGATGGTTATTTGGGTTATCGGGTTATGGAAATAAATAATTGGAGATATATTTGAGGTTAGGAAGCTTAGGTGGGAATACTGGGGGATTTTACCATTTTGCCCTCTGGGACGTTTTCAGTACCCCAAGCCTCGTGATTGACTTAATTGCTTAAGAATAGACTAAGTAAAATTTAGAACACAGTAGAACAAAGCCAAACTGACCTTCCCTCCTCTTCTCTTTCTCTCTCAAAGGAAACCACAAGGAACCAAGAAGAACTTGGCTGGAATTCAGAGAATTGGAGCTGTGATTTAGGAGATTAGCTAAGGATTCAATCAAGAGTTAAGGTAAGCCATAAGTTTTATGCATGGTGGTTAAATTCTGTGATTATGGCTGAGATCTAAACTGTTTATTGGTTTTGGCATTAAAGGTTTAATTAAGGGAAAAAGCTTGGGAATTAGCTCAGTGAATGTTTGGAGGGTTGATTCTTTAGTGAAGGTAAGCTCCAATTTATGATAAGGTATTTGAATTCTGGGTTTTTTCTGACTGGTTTTGGTGTTCTTGAGTGTGTGGGTTTCAGAAATTAAAATGGTGTTTTTATGAGTTTTTATATTAGGTTTTTGCTGGCTTATGCATCTGAAATCGTGCAAGAATGTTTGTGATAATTCAAGTATATTATTGGGATGGTTAATGGTGGTTTTGAGTGTTAAAAATGGTGGTTTTTCTGGGTTCGAAGGGGGCGAGCTGCGGCATAGCTCTTGGTGTGTCGCGGCCCTCTGAAACTGATGTGTGCTGGAGATGGAGGGCGGGCCGCGGCCCTTGTCAGTTTTTGGGCGAGGCTGAGCCTTTGGTTGGGGCCATGCCGCAACATAGGGAGCTTGAGCTACGACCCTTAAGAAAATTTGTGTTTTTGGGTTTTTAAGCATGGGAATTTAACCTAGGGTGCTCAGGACCGATTCTACTACCGTGTTTGGTGGAATTCGAGGTTCCGGAGGCTGGGACCTTGTCCAAAAGCCCTTTTACAATTATTAATGGTATCCCTTATCTTGGTTCTGACTAGGTACTAAGCTAGGGCTCGGGAAACGGATCGTGCTCAGAAGGCATCTCCTGTAATCAATACACTTGTAAATTAGAGGTAAGAAAACTACACCCGGTTGTGAATTTATAATGGGACTAAGGGTTCCCTATTTTATATGCTTTTTAAAGGATGGTATTATGCCATGTGAATAATAAAAAAACGGCCTAAGAGTGCCAGAGTTTACATTGGCGCACAGGGCGCGGCTCAGCCACTGGTAGCTGAGGATAGCTTATTATGCACTGAGCTTGGTTTAAGCGAACCAGAGTCAGTGGGGTAAACAGAGGATGCGGTCTAAGGGTGTCGACCCTGATTATCATGTGATTTGATTATTATTAATGATTGGTGGATTTGTCATGCTGAATAGCTGGGTGTTGGTTTGTTGATACTCTGGTTATGTCTATGGACTATGTGATTAATGTGGTATGATATGTATATGAACATGCTTTATGAATTATTCAATTGTTATCATTGTTTGTACTATAACATTATATTTTCTTGCTGGGCCTTGGCTCACGGGTGCTACGTGGTGCAGGTAAAGGCAAAGGCAAGCTTGATCAGCCCTGAATCGGAGAGCTCTAAGGTAGAATGTACATGATCAGCTGCTCGGCCCACCACGGTTGAGGGGAGACAGGAACAGGAGGACCACAAATTTCTATTTTGCCCTTAGAGTGGCTAGTGGTTGTTTGTACTCTGGAGATTTTGTAAACTGACTTTCAAACACTGTTTCTTTTGGGATCCCTTGTACAAAATGTTTAATTATATGAAATGTGTCTTTTGTAACCAAAACCTTTTAACCCTAGTTCATTAATGTTTTCAGTGACACGTTTTTAACTAAATGTCTTGATTAGCAAGTTTTGCACCTTTATAAATTCACAGTGTAGTGGTCTTGGCTACCCAGGGCGTTACATGTACACTCGCCACTAAAGACAAGCGTGACTCAGGGTTTGGTAACTGTTATGTGTTTATATGTTTAAATGCTTAAACATGACATGAATGCCTTATCTGCGTGCCTGTTTAGGAAGCATGAGATAATCTGATAGGGTTTGGCCCTGGACTGCTGCATGAATAATAAAGAACGTGCTTATTAGCATCGTTAATGCTTGTGGATGCAATGGAACCAATTATTAGCGTTATTGTTTGTATATAGGCCAGGAATCGCTTGTTAGCACTGTTAACGCTGGCACAAAATTGAAAGAACATGCTTATTAGATATGTTGGATTTGTGAAATACATATGGATATGTTTGTGTGTATTGTTACTTGCGGATGGATATCAGGAGGCACTTACTAGCACTACAAATGAATATATTGTGTAATGGTATGCTTATTAGCATTGCATATGTTTGTTATCTGATGATCTTGGACCGTCAGGCGGCAAGAGGTATAGTTATTACTTACCTAACGATCGATTTGATCTTTGTAGGGTGAATTGAGTGACAGTATGAATCCTTGAAGGTTAGAGAGATTGGCTAGTCGAGAGTTACAAGCCAGTGAAGAGAATGACCAAGGACAGGCCCCATCGCCAGCTCCAGAAAACTAGCAACAGGTGCTTGCAAACTTGCGAGCCAGGTTAGGGAGGCAGGAAGAAGAGATACGCCTCTTGAAACAACAACAGGTTCTAGCAGGAAACCTAAAGGTCGCGGTACCTGCAGTGTCACAGCCAGAGGCACTGACAGTTGTACAGCCCCAGGTAGGGGGAGATAGGTGGGAACCCCTGTAAGGAAGCAACACCCTCTAGTCTTTGAGGGCGGTTCTGATCCACTGAAGGCTGAGCAGTGGATGACCATGATAACTATTATCCTTTACTTTATGAGGGTAGGTGGTAATGAGAGAGTGGCCTGCGCCACTTATATGTTTTGGGAGGATGCTCGAATATTGTGGGAGGTGGTATCCCAGACTAGAGAAGTTACCACCATGGAGTGGGAAGAGTTTAGAACCTTATTCAATGAGAAATACTACAATGATGCAGCTAAAGCTGCGAAGGCTGAGGAGTTTAGCAGATTACTTCAGGGTAATATGACAGTGACTGATTACGCTCTGAAGTTCGAAAAATTGGCAAAGTTTTCCAGGGATCTGGTGCCCACTAATGGGACCAGAAGAGAGGGTAGCCTGGGATGTTCGTATTACAATGTCAGGAGTGACTACCTATGCACAGGCTGTGGAGAAGGCACTTATAGCTGAGAGCACAGAGAAATAGATCTGGCTTGACAATGCAACCAGAAGGGATTCTAGGAGGTCGAGACCTCCATTTCCAGGTTTTGGTAGGGGCGGAGGCCCCAGTGATCAGAAGAGAAAGACTCCAGATACAACTTCAGTTCCAGGGCCAGACAGGAGGCCACGAGGCATATAGATTGGCCGCCAGAGTGGCTGTGAGACTTGGAGAGCATTCCCAGAGTGTGCTAGGTGTAGGAGGCACCGTGTTGTAGAATGTCGGGCAAATGCCTGTTTTGGTTGTGGTAGTACGAGGCACTTGAAGAAGGATTTCCCAAGAGCCAGAAAGGAGGAGCCAAAGAAAGTGGACAGCTAAACGCCAGCTCAGGTGTACACTTTGACCCAGAAAGAGGCCGAGGCTAGTCCCTTGGTGGTTACATGTCAGCTTTCTAGTGTTGGAACCTTTTATAACATTCTTATTGATTCGGGTGCTACTCATTCTTTTGTTGTTAGTAGGGTTATAGATGGATTGTGTAGACCTTGTGACTTTTTTCTTGTGGGGTTTGGTATGATATTGCCTACTGGGGAGTTGGTGGTGTCTAGGAGATGGGTTAGATCACTACTAGTTACAATGGATGGTAAGGAATTATCAGTTGACTTGGTGGAGCTAAAGATGACCGATTTTGACATAATTCTGGGTATGGATTGGCTAGAGAAGTATGGGGCATTAATAGACTGTAAGAAGAAGATGGTAACCTTTGAGCCAGAGGGTGAGGACCCATTTGTTTTAGTTGGCACTGTGCATGGACCCCGTATACCTATGATATTAGTACTTAGAGCTAGAGACCTGTTACAGGGAGGATTCCTTGGGTTTTTAGCTAGTGTGGTGGATAGCACTCAGGTCGTGCCAGTGGGACCAGAACAGACCTGGTTAGTTTGTGAGTTTCTGGATGTATTTCCAAAGGATCTACCAGGGTTACCTCCACACAAGGAAATTGAATTTGTAATTGAATTGGCGCCAGGGACAGAGCCAGTGTCTAGGGCACCTTACAGGATGGCTCCAACAGAGCTGAAGGAACTAAAGATTCAACTGCATGAGTTACTAGACATGGGTTTTATCAAGCCCAACTTTTCGCCATGGGGTGCACCGGTTCTCATTGGGAAGAAGAAAGATGGTTCTTTAAGGATGTGCATCGATTACAGAGAACTGAATAAGTTGACTATACAGAACAGATTTCATCTGCTCAGGATTGATGATCTATTTGACCAGTTGCAGGGTAGAACGGTATTCTCTAAGATAGATCTTCGATTTGGTTATCACCAACTGAGGATCAAAGACGAGGATATACCGAAGACAGCTTTCCGCACTAGGTACGGGCATTATGAGTTTTTGGTGATGTCGTTTGCATTAACTAATGCCCCGGCAACATTTATGGATTTGATGAACAGAATGTTCAAGGATGACCTGGACCAGTTTATGATCGTCTTTATTGACGATATATTGATATACTCTCGGACGGAGACAGAGCACGAACATCACCTCAGATTGGTATTACAGAGGTTGAGAGAACACAGGCTGCATGCGAAGTTCAAGAAATGCAAGTTTTGGTTACCACATGTGACTTTTTTTGGTCACATAGTCAGTAAAGATGGAATTAAAATAGATTTGGCAAAGATTGAAGTGGTCAGAGATTGGCCAAGACTGAAGAATGCTTCAGATATCAGGAGTTTCTTAGGTTTGGCAGGATATTACAGACGCTTTGTGGAAGGATTCTCCAACGTTGCGTCATCATTGACAGAGTTGACATGCAAGAATCAGAGGTTTGTTTGGTCAGACAAGTAAAAAGATAGTTTCAAGAATCTCAAGAAGAGTTTGATTACTGCACAAGTTTGAGCCTTCCTACAAATCAAGATAAGTTTGTAGTTTACAGTGACGCTTCAAGACAGGGTTTGGGTTGTGTACTTATGTAGACAGGGAAGGTGATTGCCTATGCATCATGTCAGTTGAAGGATTATGAACAGAGATACCCCCACAAATGACTTAGAGCTTGCAACTGTAGTTTTTGCACTAAAGGTGTGGTGGCACTACCTGTATGGTGAGAAGTGTGATATATACACCGATCATAAGAGTTTAAAGTACTTCTTCACTCAAAAGGATCTGAACATGAGGCAGAGACGTTGGTTAGAGCTGGTAAAGGATTATGACTGTGAGATTCTTTATCACCCTGGGAAGGCAGACGTGGTAGCCGATGCCTTAAGCCAAAAAGGTCCGGGACAGTTATATATCACTAGACAGATATCGAGGAAGTTAGCTGATGACATGACTAGAGCGGGGATTGAGTTAGTGGTGGGCCGGTTAGGCAACATCACTTTACAGTTCACTCTCTTGGAGAGAATCAAGGAGAGGCAGTTAGATGACCCACATTTCGGTCGGTTTAGAGAGGACGTCCTAGCTGGAGTAGCTAAGGACTATACAGTGTCGAGTATAGGTTTATTGAGATATAAGGATCGGATCTGTGTTCCGATGGACACCGAGATCAGACGAGAGATTCTGGATGAATCTCACACTACCCCTTATTCTCTACATCCAGGGACAACGAAGATGTACCAAGATTTGTTATTGGTGGCCTGGGATGAGGAGGGATGTGACTGAGTATCTGGCAAAGTACCTGAACTGTCAGCTGGTCAAGGCTGGGCATCAAAGACCAGCAGGGCTATTGTAGTCTCTGGATATCCCAGACTGGAAGTGTGAGGATATCACAATGGATTTCGTGGTAGCTGACTTCGTATACCGTTCCATGATGACCTAGACTAAATCATGTTGGCCCACTGTACTGGGAAATCCCCCCTTGAAATCCATCGTGATGTCCTCCCATTTCCATTATGGGATATCGAAAGGTTGTAGTAGCCCTACTGGTCTTTGATGCTCTGCCTTGACCTGCTAATAGGTCAGGCACTTTGCCACGTATTCAGTAACGTCCCTCTTCATCCTAGGCTACCAATATAAAGCTTTCAAATCTTGATACATCTTCGTGCTGCTTGGATGTAGAGAATAAGGGGTAGTATGAGATTCATCCAGAATCTCCCGTCTGATCCCAGCGTCCATCGGAACACAAATTCGATCTTTGTTCCTCAATAGACCCATGTCTGACACTGTATAGTCCTTTGCCACTCTTGCTAGGACGTCCCCTCTATTCTTTCCCAGTTGTGGGTCACTCAACTGTTTCTCTTTGATCGTCTCTAAAACAGTAGACTCCAGGGTGATGTTGGCTAATTGGCCCACCACTAGCTCAATACCTACTCTAGTCATATCCTCTGCCAACTCTCTGGATATCTGCCTAGAACTGTACAGCTGTGTCAGAACCTTCTGGCTTAAGGCATCATCAACCACGTTGGCTTTCCTTGGGTGATAAAGGATCTCACAATCATAATCCTTCAATAGCTCTAACCAACACCTCTATCTCATGTTCAAGTCCTTCTGGGTGAAGAAGTATTTCAAACTCTTGTGATCAGTGTATATCTCACACTTCTCACCATACAAGTAGTTTTGCCACACCTTCAGTGCAAAAACCACTGCTGCAAGTTCTAGATCATGTGTGGGGTACCTCTGTTCATATTCCTTCAGCTGATGTGATGCATAGGCAATCACCTTTCATGTCTGCATAAGGACACAACCTAAACCCTATCTCGAGGAGTCACAATAAACCACAAACTTGTCCTGATCTGTAGGAAGACTCAGAACTTGAGTGATGATTAGATTCTTCTTTAGTCTCTGGAAGTTGTCCTCACATCTGTCTGACAATATAAACCTCTGATTCTTGCGTGTCACCTATGTCAGTGGTGACACAATCTTGGAAAACGTCTCCACAAAGAGTTTGTAATAACTGACCAATCCCAAGAAACTTATGATCTATGAAGCATTCTTCGGCCTTGGCCAATCTCTATCTGCCTCAATATTTGCTGGATCCACCATAATTCCATGTTTACTGACTATGTGACCTAAGAAAGTCACCTGGGGTAACCAGAACTCACACTTCTTGAATTTCGCATACAACCTGTGCTCTCTCAGCCTCTATAGTAGTAATTTGAGATGATGTTCGTGCTCTATCTTTCACTGAGAGTATACCAGTATATTGTAGATAAAAATGATCATGAAATGATCAAGGTAATCTTTAAACACTCTGTTCATCAGATCCATAAATGCTGCTGGGGAATTAGTCAATCCAAATGGCATCACCAGAAACTCATAATGCCCATACTTGGTGCGAAAAGGTATCTTCGATATATCTTCCTCCCTGATCCTCAGCCAGTGATAACCAGATCAGAGATCTATCTTGGATAATACCGTCTTACCCTATAATTGATCAAATAGATCATCAATCCTTGGCAGATGATACTTGTTCTTAATAGTTAACTTGTTCAGTTCTCTATAATCGGTACACATCCTTAGAGAACCATATTTCTTCTTCATGAAGAGAACTAGTGCACCCCATGGCGAGATCCTGGGCCTAATAAAACCCAAGTCTAGTAATTCCTGTAACTAAACCTTTAATTCCTTCAGCTCTACTGGAGCAATTCTGTACGGCGCCCTAGACACTAGTTTCATCCCAGTGCCAACTCAATCACAAACTCTATCTCCCTGTGTGGAGGTAACCCTGGAAGATCCTTTGGAAACACATCCAAAACCTACACACCAATATGGTCTCTCCTGGTCCCACTATCAAGAGTTGAGTTGTATTCACCGCACTAGCTAAGAGTCCTATGCACTAGTTCTAAGTACAAACTCACACACCAATCTGGTCTCCTGGTCCCACTAGTTCTAAGTACAAATATCATAGGTATACGGGGTCCATGCACAGTGCCAACAAATACAAAGGGATCTTCACCCCCAGGCTCAAAGGCTACCATCTTCTTCTTGCAATCTATCGTTGCCCCATACTTGGCAAACCAATCCATACCCAAGATCATATCAAAGTCACTCATGACTAGCTCAATCAAATCAACTGACAACTCTCTACCATCCACTGTCACTGGTAATGATCTCACCCATCTCCTGGAAATAACTAACTCCCAGTAGGCAGCAAAGTGTCAAAACCCACAGGATAAAAGTCACAAGGTCTACACAGTCCATCAATAATCCTACTAGCAACAAAAGAGTGCGTAGCACCCGAATCAATCGAAACAGTATAAAGGGTCTCAACACTAGAAAGCTGACCTGTAATTACCAAGGAACTAGCCTCGGCCTCTGCCTGAGTAAGGGTGAACACTCGAGCTGGTGTCAGGCTATCCACCCTCTTTTTCTCTTCCTTCTTGGCTTTCGGGCAATCCTTCAGCAAGTGTCCTACAATCCCGTAGACGAAGCAGGCCTTCACCTGACATTCCCTAATATGGCACATCCTGCACCGAGTACACTCTCAAAATGTTTTTTAGGTCTCACCGCCACCCTAGCGGCCCATCTGTACACCCCGTGGCCTCCTATATGGCTTTGGAGCTGAAAATGTATCTAGAGTCTTTCTCTTTTGGTCACTAGGGCCTCTGCCCCTACCAAAGCCTACAAATGGAGGTCCCAGCCTCCTAAAATCCCTTCTAGCCGCACTCTCGGGCTAGATCTTGTTCTCTGCGCTTTCAGCTGTGAGCGCCTTCTCAACAACCTGTGCATAAGTAGTGATGGGAACATCCCAGGCTATCAAAGTGTAGCCCCTGGAAAAACCTCTCTCTTTTGTTCCCATCAGTGGGCACAAGATCTCCAAAAAACTTTGCCAATATGTCAAACTTAAAAGCATAATCGATCATTGACATGTTTCCCTGAAGTAATTTGTCGAACTCTTCTGCCTTCGCAGCTCTAACTGCATCGTTGTAGTATTTATCTTTAAAAAGAGTTTTGAATTATTCCCATTACATTGTATTTACATTCCTGGTTTGGGACACCACCTCCCTCCATATTTGGGAATCCTCCCGAAACATATAAGCATCACATGCCACACTCTCATTACCACCCACCCTCATGAAATCTAGGGTGGCGGTTATCATTGTCATTCACAGCTCAAACCCAGTGCCTTCACTGGGTTTGAGCTACCCTAAAAATCAAAAGGGTGTTGTTTTCTGAACATCTCATACATGGGTTCCTATATGTTTTCCCCTGCCTGAGGCTATACTACTGCTGGTACCGCTGGCTGTATCATGACTGGTACTACGGGCTGTAGGTTCCCTGTTGGAACCTATTGTTGTCTCAAGAGGAAAATCTCATCTTCTTGCCTCAATAACCTAGCTTGCATATCAACAAGCACTTGTTGCCAGTTCTCTGGAGCTGGCGGTAGGGCCTGGCCCTACTCATTCTCTTCCCTGGCATGTATTTCTTGGCCAACCAACCTCTCTGACCTTTGAGGAAGCATACTGACAACTGTCTCACTCTGTAGTGATCAATTCGGCCTTTAGGAAAGTGATAACTATACCTCTTGCCGCCTGGCGGTCCAAGATTGAACAAACAAACACATGCAATGCTAATAAGCATGCCAACACATAATATATTCAACCATGGTGCTAATAAGTAGTTCCTGATATTCATCAGTAAATAGCGATGTGAATAAGCATTTTTGGCATTCATAAGAGATTAATGATGCAAATAAGCATGTTATGGCATTTATACATGTATAGTAATGCTAATAAGCATGTTCTTTAATCCCTGTCAGTATTAACAGTGCTAATAAGCATTTCCTGGCCTATATGCAATTAACAGCGCTAATAAGCGTTTCTTTAACATTTATGATAAATCATAGTGCTAATAAGCATCTCTCTATATTGCACAATACAATCAAAGGGTCTGGCCCTATAAGATAACCTCATGCTCCCTAATAAGGCATGCAGACAAGACATATACATTCATTTACACAATTAAGCACTTAATCACATAAATAGTTACCAAACTCTGAGTCAAGCTTGTCTTTAGTGGCGAGTGTACATACCCGGCCAATATTTAGGAACCATTAAACTTTGGCAGCTCTAATACCAAGTTGTAACGTCCTCCTAATCCATGACAGTTACACTTTTTAAATAGTGCCATACTTGCTAATCAAGTCCCTTGGTATAAACATGTAACTTACGTTAATGACAAGAATTAGGGTTAAAATTTTTGGTTAAAAAGGAATAACCATTTCATTAAAATATTTACGTTTATACATGGGATCCCAAAATAATGTTTAAAAGGTTAATACAGTTCAAAAGTTACAACTAGCCGACCTAAGAGGCAAAATAGAGTTTGACCCCCAGTTCCTCTAGAAACCCTCAGCCATGGTGGTCGAGTAGCCACATATGTACACGTCACCACTGAAGCTCTCCAAATCATGGCTTGTCTAACTTCCCTTTCCCCTTACCTACACCAAATAGCACCCGTGAGTTGAGGCTCAGCAAGAAAACTATAAACAAGTGCATGAACAATAAATATAGATTATAAATTCATATCTAGCATGCACATCAGTAGTAACCTACTCATGCATGCATACAATTACATATAAATGATTATAGGATCATTTTGGGGCCCGCTGTCCTGAATTGAGGACCATAGAGTCAACTTGGGGCCCTATGCCCTAGCTAAGTGACCATAGAGTTACCCGAGGCCCTTTTCCCTAGCTCTGAGTAACTATCCATAAAGCTAGCCAAGCGCTTTGTTTTTTCAAAATGACCATAGGGTCGGCCAACGTAATAGTACGTCCCTAATTAGGCCTAATCCTCTCGACCAGCACATAACACGCTTTTGCCACCCTTGACTAATAAGTCAATGCCTTAACCAGATATTCAGAAAACCAGATAAACAGATAACCAGATATAGATAAGCGTATGACTAATATATCAATGCCTTAACTAGATATTTAGACAACTAGATAAATAGATAACCGGATTCAAATAAGCATATGACTAATAAGTCAATGCCTTAACTAGATATTCAAACAACCAGATAAAAAATAACCAAATACAAATAAGCATACTTCAGATAATACGAGTATGCATACATATTAATCATATATCCCAGAAAATTAAATATAAACATAGTAATAACCATCTTCCTTAACGAGGTAGAGCCCTAATCACGCAGATAATCACATTTAACATATACTATGTACAGTTTTCATACCTCAAGTACGAGTGCAACGTATAATAAGAATGACCCTCAAGCACAATCTCAGTTCGAGCCCTTAGTGGTAACCTAGTCACAACTATAATATAGAATCCTGTCAATAACTAGCGAATAAAGACTTCCAGACCGAGTCCTGGCCTCCGGGACGTCGAATTCTACTAAACTGGGTACTAGAATCGATTATGAGCCCCTAAGTCTGAGTTCCCGCACTCAAGACCTTCGCGGGGATCAAAAGCCCTTCGAGCGTTGAGGCCAAAGGCCCACGAGCCATGAGCCGACCCTAGTCAGAGAGCCCAAGGGCTTTCATCTGGAACACATGCGCACCGCGGCCCGTCCTGCAAGCACCGCAACCCAAATGGAGGTTCAACACCTTCTTATCCCTTGCGTTCATGAGAGTCGTGGTGCCCCAAGAACTGGGTCGCGACTCAACATGAAAACCCAGTTTTCCCTCGTTTTCCTTAAGCCAAAACTCACCAAAAACCCAACCAAACATAGCCAAATCCCAAAAGAAAAGTTCCCAATCAACTTGACACTTCATAAGCCTCAAAACCATCCCCAAAAACAAGCTTAAAGCTCTTCACAAAACCAAATTCAGATTTGATTTTTCAAAACTCTAAACTCAACTAAAATAAGAGAAAACATAAAGTATAGGCTAGAAATTGATACCTCTGCTGCCAAAACAACACTAAGCTTATCCCCAATAGAAATCTCGTGCGTAAGCTAACTTATATTCCCCTTAGATCACAAGAAATTTCAAAGAATTTAGAGAGAGAAAGAGAGAGAGAGTGTGTGTACATGAGTGAGTGAGAGAGTTTGATGTTTTTCTGTTTGTGTACCCGATATCCCGGTAATGTACTATACACCAAAAATACCCCTTGACTCAACCCTAGTAGGGTATTTGGTCCCATTGTGACTCTCTTGTTAACTTGCTTCCTAGGATCCGCTCGTGCTGAGTAACCCAAATATATCCACATAATAAAGCATTCTCACACATATATAACATATATGCACATATATTCCAAATATAGCTGTAACAGGCCAAATTACAAAAATTTCCTTTCTAATAAGAAATGGGCCCACATGCATATTTAATGCACTGAAACATGCATATCTAGTCATATTATAATATAACTCATGTAATCATATAATGGTACACATATATATCACATAAGCACATATTTCATAATTAAATCACATATATTCAAAAAATTCTCCATAATTTGCCATGCTGGCCTCCTAATCAAGGCCCTAAGCCTTATTAGGTAATTTGGGATGAGATGACTAAGCTATCCGCAAAGGTGAACCTAACCATGCGAGTTGGGAATGCGCCTGCAATGGGTCCCATAGGAATGGAGTATGGCCGAGTGAAAGTGCCTGAACCGAGGCCCTATAATGGGGCTAGGGATGGAAAGGACTTGGAAAATTTTCTCTTTGACATGGAGCACTACATTAGAGTCGGGCAGGTCGAATCTGAAGAAGGAAAGGTTGCCATGGCTACCATGTACTTGTCTGGGGATGCCAAGGTGTGGTGGAGGACAAAGTATGATGACATCGAGAATGGTAGATGTGCCATCACGTCATGGGGAGATTTGAAGGGAGAAATGAAGACAAAGTTTCTGCAAGAAAATGTTGCCTACATGGCTCGATGCCAGTTGAGAGAGCTTAAGCAAGTTGGGACAATCTGAGAAGACGTGAAGAAGTTTTCAAAATTAATGCTCGATATTAATGAACTTGACGTGAAGTAGCCGTGCTCTTCTGTTTCCTCGAAGGATTAAATCCATGGGCCTAGCAAGAACTTGAGAGACAACGTGTGACTGACCTAGCCATCGCTCAAGTTTCTACCGAACTCTTGACATATTACACATCGGAGAGCAGCCCGTCGAAGAGGGCTACCCCTCCAACAAGATCAAGTAGTGTTGGGGGTAAAAAGTCTATGAAGTCGTGGCAGAGTAAGAGTGGGGGAGAGAAGAGGGCAGCAGAGTCTAGTTCTTCCAATGGAAGACACCGCCGCCGGGAAGAAGCCACTAGCTGTCAGCTCTGCAAATGACCGCATAAATTGGCAGTTTGCCCTTACAGGGGAAAGTTGAATGCCCTCATTGGCCAAGTGGAACACCGTGGAGGAGAAGAGGAGGATAAAGAGTACGCACACATGGGCGCTGTCCGCCTGTTGAATGCTCTCAAGAAGCGTGGCAAAAATGGGAAGAAGGCCCTGAGGAAGGGACTAATGTTCGTGGAGGCCCCCATCAACGAAAATTTTGCCAAGAGCGTGATGATCGATACTGGCACCACACACAACTTCAAATCGGAGCTTGAAGCCAAACGATTGAGACTAAAGTTGGAGAAAGTTGTGGGCCACATGAGGGTGGTCAACTCAAGGACCTTGGCCACAACATGAGTGGCTAGGGTTGTGAAAGTTAAGATACGTGGGAGGGGTATACCGACTTAGTGGTGGTTCATATGGAAGACTTTGATGTAGTTTGGGGAATGGATTTTCTAACAGAGAAAGGAGCCATCCCAATTCCTGCTACTGGGAGCTTTCTCATAATGGGGGAGACACCGTCGATGGTTCCTGCATAGGTGATACAACCCCTAGGTGTGAAGCTCCTATCAGCCTTACAGTTTAAGAAGGGCATGAAGAAATAGGAGCCCACTTATGTAGTGGTACCCACCGTGTTCGAAGAAACAGTGGAGGAGATTGTTCCACCTAAAATTAAGATGGTCATGAAGATGTATGGGAGAGTGATGCCAAATAAACTCCCCAAAGCCTTGTCACCAAGAAGGGGAATAGATCACTAAATAGAGCTGGTGCCGGGAGCGAAACCTCCAACGAAAGTGCCTTACAGAATGGCATCCCCCGAGCTAGAAGGGTTGAGAAAGCAACTAAAGGAGTTATTGGAGGCAGGCTTCATCAGACCGTTGAAGACACCATTCGGCGCACCTGTGCTATTCCAGAAGAAACAAGATGGGAGCTTTAGACTGTGCATTAATTATAGTGCTCTCCACAAGGTGAAAGTTTGCAACACCTACCTCATCCCTCTAATCGCTGATTTGTTTGACCAACTAAGTGGAGCCAAGTATTTCACGAAGTTGGACCTGAGATCAGGCTATTATTAGGTGAGGATTGCAGATGGGGAAGAACCAAAGACAACCCGCATTAGTCGATATGGAGCATTTGAGTATCGAGTTATGTCGTTTGGGTTGACGAATGCACCAACCACTTTCTACACATTGATGAACCCAGTATTCGACGAGTATCTAGACAAGTTCATGGTAGTGTACTTGGATGATATCGTGGTTTAAAATGCCATGATTGAAGAGAATTGAGAACACTTGGCTCAAGTGTTTCAGAAGTTGAGATAGAACCAACTATATGTGAAGCGTGAAAAATACTCATTTTCACAGGAGAGCATCAAGTTCGTAGGCCACATTGTGGAGAGTGGTCAAATTCGTATGGACCTGGCGAAGGTGAGGGCAATCCAAGAGTGGAAAGCCCCAAAAAATGTGAAGGAACTACACTTTTTTCTTGGCCTAGATAACTACTATAGACGATTTATGAATGACTACTCAAGAAGAGCGAGACCTTTGACCGAGCTATTGAAGAAGGGTGTGTCATGGGCATGGACAGATAAGTGTGCGGAAGCATTCATGAGTTTTAAAGAGGCCATGATGAAGGATCATGTCTTGCCCTGCCAGATGTTAGCAAACCCTTCAAAGTACAGACGGATGCGCCAAATTATGCTTTGGGAGGGGTGCTGGTATAAGAGGATCACCCGGTAGCATATGAGAGTCGCAAGCTTTCCGAAGCTGGGAGGTGATATACTTCCTCGGAAAAGGAACTCCTCACAATTCTCCATTGCTTTTGGGTGTGGAGACATTATTTGCTGGGGTTGAAGTTTGTGGTGAAGACGGACAACATAGCGATTAGTCATTTCCTTAACCAGCCGAAACTGGCCCCTAAGCAGGCTCGATGATAGGAGTTCATGGAAGAATTTGACTTCCGTTTTGAGCACAAGGCACGATGGTGGCTCAGATCCTGGTGGATAACGAGAGTTCTATGAATATCCTATTCAAATCAGCCTTTGAAAAGATTGGGTTGATTGTTAGTGACCTGTCCTCATGCACCTCTACCCTTTATGGGTTCTCGGGGAAAGGTCTCATTTCGATGGGGCAGATCAAACTGCTTGTGACACTTGGAGAAGCGCCACACAATACCTTCAAGTACTGCACATTTGTGGTTGTAGACTGCTCCTCCACTTATAATGCCATTCTGGGACGTCCAGCCCTGGTATAGGTTGGAGCCATCACCTCAATATGCCACTTGTGCATGAAGTTCCCCACTAAGGCGGGAATAGGCACAATCCGCGGAGACCAAAAGGAGGCTCGCCAATGCTACAATGTGTCCCTCAAGCATGCAGTAATGGTGATTGAGGCGGTGACAGCCCCCGAGCAACCTCCTCCCGAGGAGAGGGAGGTCAAGGTTATTTAAGATGGAAGGGAGTCCTATGAGTTGGACCCTAGAGTTCAGAAAGAAAGGGTTTTCAAGCCCATGGAGGAGGCCGAGGAGGTCACTCTTGATGCCTCCAATCCAGAAAAGAAAAAAAAGGTCGGGAAAAATGTCAAGGCAGAAGTCTGAGAGGCTTTGGTAGGCTTTCTCAAGGAGGACAGGGATTTCTTTGCCTGGTCTCACTCCAATATGATGGGCATTGACACAATATCATAAGCCACACCTTTAACATTGATCCTAATGCTGCCCTGGTGCAACATAAGCGTAGGACCATTTACCTGGCCATTGTGGAGGCCTTGAAGGCGGAAGTCAACAAGCTTCTCGAGAATGGTTTCATCCGGGATGCTCAGTGCCTGAAGTGGTTGTCAAACCTGGTCCTGGTTGCCAAGCCTAATGGCACCTGGAGGACCTGCATAGACTTCTCCGACCTTAACAAGGCCTGCCCAAAGGACTGTTTCCTTTACCTAAGATCGACCAGATGGTTGACGCCACCTCCGGGTACGAGCACTTGTAATTTATGGACGCGTACTTGGGGTGTAACTATATTTCCATGCATGCTGCTAACTAAGAGCACACTAGCTTTCGAATAGACAAAGGGGTCTACTGCTATAAAGTGATGCTCTGTGGTCTCAAGAATGTTGGTGCCACGTATCAAAGATTAGTGAACCGAAAGTTTGAAAAGTAATAAAAGAATAGAAGGGAAGTAAAGAAATGCAATTTGCTATAATGCTCAGCTCAAATGTGCTGAGAGGTATGCCTCGATATTTATACCGACAGAATATACAAAATGAGCTTTTTGAACATTTTACACATATACAAGGGAATATCCTCCCAATCATATCAAAATCATAACAGAATGCCAATGATTAGAAATTAGGGTGGCAGAGAATCAGAGGTATAACAAGCTCAAGACCACAATATAGTTGTCAAATACTAGCCTATTATTTCATTTTCTCAACACCTCCTCTCAAATGAAGCGGGGAGTAAACGACACCGAGTTTGTCAGTGAGAAATTGAAATCTTGAACGAGGCAAGTTCTTGGTGAGGTAGTTGGGTATTTGATCATGAGAAGGGATGAATCGAACTTCAAGTTGCTTTTGTAGGACCTTATCTCAGACAAAGTTCACATCCAACTCAATGTATTTCATACGAGCATGATATAAAGGATTTGAAGCAAGTGCACTTGCTCCAAGATTGTCACACCATGTTATAGAAGTTGATGAGCACGGAAATTTTAATTCAGGAAGGAATCCTTGAATCCAAGAGATTTCTGTTGCTACATGTGCTAGGGCCCTGTTTTCCAACTCGGTGCTAGATCGAGAGACAACAACTTGTTTCTTTGAGGACCATGCTACTAACGTGTTACCAAGATACACACAATATGCAGCTAGTGACCTCCTATCATCTAGGAAGCAAGCCCAATCGGTGTCTAAATATCCAGTGAGACTTAGATGCTTGCTGAATGTAATGTGAAGAACACAATTAATGGTTCCTTTGAAATACCTCAAAACATGCTTGACCGAACTCCAATGAGCAGTTTTAGGAGATTTAAGGAATTGGCTGAGCTTGTTGACTGCAAAATTAATGTCCGGGGGAGTATAAGTGAGGTATTGTAGACCTCCTATGATGCTCCGATACATGCTTGGTTCTTAAAATAATTCACCATCATTAATTGACAGAGTTTTCCCTGTGGTCATTGGAGTTGGGCAAGGCTTGGTGTGGGTCATGTTGCTTCTTTCAAGCAGCTCAGCAATATATTTGGATCATGTCAAATAAATCCCTGTGTCATCTCGAACAACTTCTATACCCAAGAAATAGTTTAAGTCACCTAGATCCTTTAAGGAAAAAGTCCAAGTAGTAAAATCTCTTAGTTTATAAGGATGATTTCCTGTAACAATTATATCATCCACATAAATCAAAACAATTATCACAACATTATTAAAGTTATAATAAAAGAGGGAGGAATCTGCTCTAGAATTGAGAAACTTCCAACTGAGAAGAGTGTCTTTCAAACGAACAAGCCATGCTCGAGGGGCTTGCTTTAGGCCATACAAGGAATTGTGAAGACGACATACATGTTGAGGGAGTTATGTATGCTCAAAACCAAGTGGTTGACTCATATAAACTACTTCATCGAGGTGGCCATTCAATAATGCGTTGATAATATCAAGCTATCGAATTTCCCAGCCCTTTGCTACAACAATAGTGAGTATAATTCGCACAATAGAGGCCTTTACAACAAAGGCTGAAAGTCTATAACGTCCCAAATTCCCTAATAAGGCTTAGTATCTTGATTAGGGGGCCAGGACAACAATAATAGGATTGCTTATGTGTTTATGTGATATTATGTGCATTTCTATGATTATATAAATTATGTGAATTATATTATGATATGACTAGTGTTTGCATGTTTAGGTGTATTAAATATACATGTGGGCTCGTTTCTTATTAGAAGAATATTTTCATAATTTTGACCCGTTGAGACTGTATTTGTAAATATGTGTGTTTTGTGATTTAGACCACATTATTATGTGGATATATTTGAGTTACTCGGCACTAGACGATCCAAGTGAGCAAGTAAAATACCCGGCTCGAGGTGAGCCTAGGGGTATTTTGGTAATTTAGTACATTTTCGGGATTTATCGGGTAATGGAAAATTATTTGGTGATTACTTGGAAATATTGGAATTAATTGGGAAATTACGAGGTGTTAATTAAGGATTAGTGAGAAATGATGGAAAAAGACCATTTTTCCCTTAAGGGCATTAAATAACTAAGGTATAGGCAAGGGGTATTTGGTCATTTCCTTCGCCTTGGAATAGCTTAGTCACTTAGAATTTTTTAGAAGGAAATCAGATAACACTAAACCCTCCCATTTTTCTCTCTATCTCACTTTGGTGAAGTGTTGAGTTTTGGAGGAGATTGATTTGAATTTAAGGCTTGGAAGTAGGATTGGATTTGCAGTAGCTTAGGGGTCGGATCACACAGCTGAGGTATGGTTTAAACTTTGTTTTGCTGTGAATTTCTAGTCTGATTTCTTTGTGTTTTTGAGCTTAGAAGCTCAAGATGGGATTTTCGGTGTTAATGGAATTTTGATGAAGTTTGTGGGGTTAATAAGTTGTGTTGAGATGTTTGGGATTTAGTTTTGACATTGGTAAAAATTTGGGATGAATTTGAAGGGATTTGGCTCGAAGGAAAACGTTGGAAATCTGGGTTCGCGAGGTTGCACCGTGGTGCTATTCTTGGAGCACCGCGACCCGTATGAACTCAGGGGTGTTTGCGTTCCTCTGAACCGCAATAGTGCCGCGACGCCTGGTGGGCTGTGTCACAGCCCGTGTCTAGTGAAAATAGGTCAAGGGCTCTTTGCTTTGGGGTGTGCTGCGGCCGTTCAAGGGTGCGCCACAATGCTAATTGAGAAGAATAACCAAGTGAGGTTTCGAGTTGCGGGGAATCAAACCTAAGGGCTCAGGAAGGATTCTATAACGTCCTCATAATCCAGGACCATTACACTGTGTACTTTAAATAGTACTAGACTTGCTAATCAAGTCCATTGGTTATAAACGTGTAACTGAGGTCAATGTCAAGGGTTAGGGTTCAAAATTTTCGTCAAAAGAAACGTTGACTTTTCATTTAAAAGTTTAGTACATACATTTGATCCCAAAATGATACAAACAAATGTTTAAAAGGGTATATACAAGTCAAAAGTTACAACCAGTCGGCCTACGCGGCAAAATAAGGGATAAAAGTTACAAGTCAAGTCAAAACTACTACAAAATTGACATGAGGCGATGGTTTTAAACCGTCGTATGGACTCTCGTACGTCGGTTCTAATACAGTCGTCTCATGCAATGTCATGCCATGTAAAGCATGAAACAACAGTTTAAATAAAAGCGTCACCTCTTGTCGTACATGAGACGATGGTTCCTATACAAACATTGTCTCTTGTGGTACATGAGACGACAATTTCTGTGCAAGTGTCATCCACTGCAATAAATGAGACGACAATTCCTACTCAAGCGTCGTCCTCCTGCAGTACATGAGATGACAATTTATGTGCAAACATCGTCCCCTTCAATACATAAAATGATGGTGTTTTGGAGACTGACATCCCATGTAGAATATGAGAATTTTTTTCATTTCTCTATTTCCAACCACTATTCATTCATAATTTCTTGTGTAAACTCTCTACAACTACAGTTAATAATTGTCGCTAAAAAATATATCAAAAATAACAAAATAAATTGCTTCATAATGTTGTCACTAATAGTATATATATATGTTATCCAGATTTCCGGATAGCGTTTAGATTGATGGCCTCGGGGAAACAGAATTATCGATGTCCTTCACGATAGGTGACCAGAGCTCGCGGATATACAGAAAGGCTTCACCTCTCCCGCTTGGTGTCCGGATTACTCTTCCAAGCAAACACCATGCGGAAACTCGTCAACTCTCCCGGAGCTCCCGAAGGAGTATCCATCGGGGAAGCTCCTTCCAGGAGAAGCTCTTCGAGTGGTCTCCGCGGAAGCAGTTCCGTGCCTCGCACGGAACAAAGCCAAACGGTCGAGTCCTGGAGGAGGCATATTTGGAATGATATCCGCCTGACACAGGATCCCGCCTGACACGCCCGTCAGGTCAAAGCCGCACACATCCCAGCACGCCTAAGGGTACCTTTTCGCCTACTGTTCCGCTGACAACTTGGAAAAGACGGCTGACTTTGTGTGTTCCCCATACTTTCACGTAAATATACCCACATAGAGTCTTGTAGCCATGCTACTATAGTAATTGTATCCCTATTTATGGCTGGTGTAATTAAAACTCATGTACGTAGAGAAAAACCCTAATCCAAAACCCTAGCTATAAAGACCCCTTCATTTTACAAGAGGAGGGACGAACAAATGATATAGCAAAAAACTCTACTAAGATCTCTCTAGCTTCATCTTCTCCAAGAGAACCCGAGAGAAACATTGTGAGCGTGTGAAGTTCTTATGCACCAGCCATCTTACTGTAATCTTTTCCAAGTATAATAACATCGACTCGTGGACTAGGGCTTGTTAACGCCTGAACCACGTAAAAACACTGTTTGTTTAGTTACATTTCAGTATTTCTACAGTTCTTATCTTTTTATTATTCTGTTAGTTATTCGTTTCCGAAAAACTCGGTAAACATTTTGGTGCTTTCATTGAGAGCTGTAGGAAGTTGTTAGTCAGCTCTTTTTCTGTGTACGTTTTTGTATTCACTTCGTGCTAAAGAGATGGTGACTACGAGAAAATCCGCTGTTGACAAAAATGCTACGGTCAACCCCGATACCGTGATGGAAGATGTGGTGCAAAGTGAACCCTTAGACTACCAAGGTGAAGACCCGACATCCCGCCAGGATCAGGTCAGTACCGAAGATACAACATACTTAGAAGACGAAGAAGAGTATGTCCAAGACGGTTATTACAAGGACGGCTGCTACTATGAGAAGGACCCAGAACTGGTCCAAGTAGCCGAAGAACTGGTGGCCACTAAGGCCAAGCTTGCTGAGCAGGAGCGCGTCTCCGAAAGAATGCAACGCATGATGGAACGCCTCCAAAGTAGGTTCGGAGATCTAGGCGACTCGGACGAGGATACCTCTGTTCGAGGTGGTGCTGATGCCCCCATGCCGGATCCAGCCGCTGCTGGACCATCCAAAGCCGCCCCTAACAAGGGCAAAGAAAAAGTGGGAGAGCCTGTGCGCGCTGACGCCCCTGCACCTCCTAAAGGCGTGAATCACCAGGCCGACTGCCCCCCCCGCGCGCAGAAGGTCTCTGGCGCTCCTAAGCCCAGACGCCCTTCAGCCCCAAGGGGGCACTCTGTGCCTAAAGGGCCCGGTGCTAAGGCACCCAGGCCTAGGGGAAGGAACAACCGCCCCAGTGATTCCGTCAATCAGGACGGTCGGGCTGCGAACTCGCACTCCGAAGATAGCTGGTCCACGGTGGACCTAAGAAGAAGGTTGGAGGCCAAGTATGAGAAGGCCAAAGGGGAAAAAGCCCGGCCTCGCGGAGATGACCTCCGAAATCATATTAATGACAAGCTCCGGGGACGTGACCTCCCGGAAAGTGATACGAAGAGGCTCGAGGAACAGATCGCTGCCTTGACCAAGCTGGTCCGGAAGCAAAGTGGGGCCCTGTCAGATTCTGAGGAGGAAGACCCGGAACCATGTATTAGGAGGATCGCGGAAACGTCCCTCCCGGATAACTTCAAAATGCCTCACATAGAATTATATGATGGGAGGACAGACCCGCGTACCCACCTAGCTAAATACAATAAAATGATGCAAGTGGCGCGCGTCAGTGAGGACGCCAAATGCATGTGCTTCTCACTCACCCTTACCAAGTCTGCGGAGGACTGGTGGAAAAGATTAGCTCCCGGATCAATCCACAGTTGGAAGGAGCTACAGTCCGCGTTTAGGAGGCAGTTTATTGCTGCCCGCGACCACGACATGGAGGTTGGTTCCTTAACCAACATCAAACAGCAACCCACTGAGAACCTCAAAGCTTTCATTCAGAGAATGATGGAAGCTGCTGCAAAAACCAAGGTCAGCGATGACATGAAGCTGATCGCCCTTCAATCGGGCCTTACTGTCGGCTCCCTGCTATGGGGAGAAATGCAAAGGAGACGGGCAGAAACCCTGTCCGAATTCATGTCAAAAGCTCAGGGAATCATCAACCTTGAGGATGCCTACCAGCAAGCCTTTGGAGTTCCCCCGGCTCCAACCCCTTCCGTGACTGCGCCGAGCTTTGCTTCGCAAGCTCCCGCACCAGTCCTCACGCTTCCAGGAGCCCGATTCACTCCGAGTGTGTATGGGCCTTCCGCGTCTGTTCAGACGCCGGGTCAAACACATTTCTCTGGGTATGGAGCGGTACAAACCGGATGTAGTATCGCTCCTAGCATGCCGCAGCCGCAAGCGGAAGCCCCGGAACGAAGTTTGAGCCAATCGCGGAGCAAACGAAGCGGAAAAAACTCCAACCGGGGAGACCATTCAAAGAAACCCCGAAAGGATTATGAGCCCAAGTTCACGGAATATACCAGTTTGATAGACTCGCGAGAGAATGTCTATCGGGCGACCTGTAATATGGTCAACTACAGGAAGCCCCCGAAAGTGTCTCACGGAGGAAGGCGTCCGCGAGACTCCAATAAGAGGTGTGAGTTCCACGGAGACGTGGGGCACACCACGAATGAGTGCCTTCAGCTGAAGGATGAGATCGAGTCCCTGGCAAGAGCGGGACACCTCGGTCAGTGGGTGAGAATACCCATAATCTATCCCGGACAGGGGGTGGTTCACGGAGCTGCATATTCCCCGGGACAGAGGGGGGCCGCTAGCGCACCTGGAGCCGGTCACCCCCAAGCTCCCGGGTCTCAGTTCCCAGCACTTCCTGCTCCACCCGCTCCGGCGCCCATTGCCTTGTTGGCTCCAGGACCAGGCAACCCATATCCACCCGGCCTTGCTCCGCCACCCGTTGACGGACACGTCGCCACCATTTCCGGAGGACCACACCTTGCCGGAAGTACCCGCAACTCCCAGAAGAGGTACTTGAAGGAGTTAGAGCACGCCGAGGAGATGTGCGCTTTGGTCCAATCACCTGCTCAACGTCCCCGAATGATGGATCTTCCCATCACCTTCACGGAGGACGATGCTCGACATGTGCACTTCCCCCACAACGATCCCCTCGTAGTGGAAGCCCAGATTGCCAATAAGAAGGTCTCACGGATCTTGATCGATAACGGAAGCTCCGTGAACATCCTCTTCAAAGCGGCCTTCCACGCGATCGGATTGACCGAGACGGACCTGGCCCCATGCCCCATCCAGCTTCAAGGTTTCAATGGGGACGCACTCATGCCATTAGGCAAAATTCAACTTCCGGTCACCCTCAGAGGAGAAAGCGACGCTTGTGCCTTCAAACATAGCACATTCGTGGTGGTCGACTGCCCCACGGCGTATAATGCCATCTTAGGCCGACCGGTCCTGATCGATTGTGGGGCCATAACCTCGATACGTCACTTATGCTTGAAGTTTCCCTGCGACGATGGGCGTATTGGCACCCTCCGAGGAGACCAGAGAAGTGCACGGAGCTGTTATAACGTCTCCGTCCGAGCCGTCTACACGGTCCGAGAGACGTTTGCTGCCATTCCTTTGGCGGAAGTATTGCCAGGAACTAGGGATGCTCAGGAGGCATACTTTGACGAACTAGACCCAAGAGTGGGAATCGAGAAAGCAATAGAGCCGATGGAGGAAGTCGAAGAGGTGATCCTCAATCCGGAGGAACCCACCAAGGTCATTCAGGTGGGGAAAAACCTGCCGTCGGCCGTTCGAGATAAGATCGTGGCCACTGTGAAGGATAATCAGGATATCCTAGCATGGTGCCACGCTGATATGACAGGGATTAATCCCAATGTTGCGTGCCACGCACTCAACATAGACCCAGCTGCAACTCCAATTCGCCAAAAGAGGAGGCCACTGGACCCAGTGAGAGCCGAAGCCGTCAAAGATGAAGTGGACAAATTGATGTCCATAGGCTTTCTCCAGGAGTCGCACTATCCCGTCTGGTTGGCCAACCCAGTTCTGGTCCCGAAACCCGATGGGTCCTGGAGAATGTGCATTGACTTCACGGACCTGAACAGGGCCTGCCCGAAAGATTGTTTCCCTCTCCCGCGAATCGATCAGATGGTGGACGCTACTTCCGGGTACGAACTCTTATCCTTCATGGATGCGTATTCCGGATACAATCAGATCAAGATGCATGTCGCGGACCAGGAACACACCAGCTTCCTCACGGATAAGGGTGTCTACTGTTACGTGGTCATGCCTTTCGGTTTGAAGAATGCTGGGGCGACTTACCAGCGTCTGGTAAACAGAATGTTCAAGGACCAACTGGGGAGGAACATGGAGGTGTACGTGGACGACATGTTGGTAAAGTCCAAGACCTCCGGGGACCACAGTAACGACCTTGAGGAAGCTTTCGCCGTGATCCGAAAGTACGGGATGAAGCTAAATCCAAAGAAATGTACTTTCGGGGTCTCGTCTGGAAAGTTCCTCGGTTTTATTGTCAGCTCCCGCGGCGTGGAAGCCAACCCTGAAAAAATAAAGGCGTTCATAGATATGCCTTCCCCCCGGAAGCATAAGGATGTCCAGAGCGTTACCGGAAGGATAGCTGCTCTCAGTCGCTTCGTATCCAAGGCCACCGACAAGTGTATCCCCTTCTTCAATGTTCTGCGAGGGAACAAGAAGTTCGAGTGGACCCCCGAATGCGAAGCGGCCTTCCAACACCTCAAAGAACATTTAACCCGAGCCCCCATTTTGTCCAAACCGGTCGAAGGAGAGGCGTTGTTCTTGTACCTAGCTGTGACTGAGCACGCAGTAAGTGCCGCTCTCGTCCGGGAAGATGGCCGCATCCAGCTCCCTGTGTATTACGTAAGCAAGAGGTTATTGGACGCTGAGTCCAGATATTCGATGATCGAGAAACTCTCCCTCTGCTTGCTGATCGCTTCACGGAAGCTGAGGCCATATTTCCAGGCGCACACCATCAAAGTACTCACCAACCACCCTCTCCGACAAGTCCTGCAGAAGCCCGAGTCTTCTGGCAGATTGCTTAAGTGGGCCATGGAACTAAGCCAGTTCGACGTCCACTACCAACCGCGTGTTTCCATAAAAGGTCAAGCTCTCGCGGACTTTATTGTGGAGTGCTCGGGAATGAATGACCTCCCAGAAGATCCTGTCCCGGAACTTCCCACCTGGAAGGTCTACGTAGACGGAGCCTCAAATGAAAAAGGAGCTGGAGCGGGGGTTATCCTAATATCTCCCCAAGGGCATCAGCTCCAGAGCGCCCTCCGTTTCGCATTCCCAGCATCCAACAACGAGGCAGAACACGAAGCCATGTTAGCTGGGTTACGACTGGCCAGAGAAGTCGGAGCCCAAAAAATCGAAGTGTACAGCGACTCCCTGCTTGTGGTAAACCAAATATCCGGGGAATACCAGACGAAAGGCGAAAGGATGGCTGCCTACGTGTCTCTCTCCCGCGGCCTACTGCAGCATTTCAAAGGCTACAAAATCCGCCAGGTCCCCCGGGACCAGAACTCACTTGCGGACACGCTGGCCAAGCTTGCAACGGACCCGGAGATTGAACAGTATGGCTTAGTCCCCATCGGGCACTTAGAAGCCCCCAGTACTGAGACGCGAAGGATAAACGCCATCATCGACCATTCCCACTCCTGGATAGGACCCATCCTCAGATTTCTCACCACCGGAGAACTCCCCACCGATAAAGCGGACGCAAGGAAGCTCCAGTATCAAGCTCCCCGATACGTGGTTATGGATGGAAAGCTTTACCGCAGGGGGTTGTCCATACCCTTCCTTAGGTGTGTTGCCGGAACCGAAGTCAGCACCATCATCCATGAGATTCACGGAGGCTTCTGTGGTGATCATACCTCCGGGCTGAGCCTCTCCAAAAAAATCCTTCGACAAGGATACTTCTGGCCCACCATGAAGAAGGATTGTGTGGATTATGTCAGGAAGTGTGAGCAGTGCCAGAGGTACGCCAAGGTTCCGCGAGCGCCGCCTACGGAAATTACCCTAATGACCAGCCCCTGGCCGTTCGCCGTTTGGGGCATTGACCTAGTAGGTTCCCTCCCCACTGGAAAGGGTGGAGTGAAGTACGCCATAGTCGCGGTAGACTACTTCACCAAATGGGCTGAAGCTGAACCTATGAACACGGTCACATCTAAAAAAGCACTGGATTTTGTCATCAGGAATATAGTGTGTCGTTTTGGGCTTCCACGGAAAATTGTGTCCGACAACGGAAAGCAGTTTGACAGTGAACACTTCACGAACTTCTGTGCTTCGCATGGAATTATCAAAAGCTTTTCCGCAGTCGCCAGACCACAGGCTAATGGACAAGTGGAAGCTGTAAACAAAATATTAAAGACCACGTTGAAGAAAAAACTCCAAGCCTGCAAGGCTCACTGGCCGGAAGAACTTCCGCGAGTACTTTGGGCTTATCGCACAACAGAGAGAACTTCGACGGGGCACACGCCTTATTCCATGACCTTCGGTTGCGAGGCCGTCATCCCAGTAGAAGCTATGATCCCCTCTCACAGGCAAGACACCTACGATCCTACCCGGAACCATGCCCTCCTCCAGGAGTCCTTGGACATGATCGAGGAGCTCCGGGAGCAGTCGCAGGTCCAACTAAAAATGTACCAAGGCAAGATAGCCCGACACTTTAACATGAGAGTCCAGAGCCGTACATTCGAAGTTGGAGATCTTGTCCTACGGAGAGTATTTCCTGCTACGCAGGACCCGGGAGTAGGAGTCCTCGGACCCAACTGGGAAGGCCCCTACGAAGTCCAACAAAAAGTGGGCCATGGGACGTATCACTTAAAGAGACTCGACGGATCTAACGTCCCGCGCGCCTGGAACGCGGAGCACCTCCGCCGTTACTACCAGTAGGCCCCGGACCATCCAGTCGGAAGTCCTTGGTGAAAATAACAAAAGCGAAAAATGTGGAAATAATCCTCCCTGTTGTAAAACTCACGCCTAGCAGGCTAATTCAATGAAACACGGAGAGATTCACTCCGCTTTTACTGCACTTTTTATCCCTGTGTTCAAAGCTGCGTTTTAACAAGTGACCACGCGGTCCGGAGACGTCTGGACCCCACGCTCACTTGGGGGGTATACATGGCTAAGGCATAACCATACGCCCCTTGAACAAAACGTACACAGAACACCACTTATGTGCTAGCATTGTGTTTGAAATTTTTAAATTGTTTGAAATGTTTAAATTGTTGAGCTTAGGTTTATTTGTTGCCATGAACATGCTTGCATTACGTGTCATATGTGCTTATGTGAAAATTGCCATGGAAATGCCTGCCATTATGTATCATAAGTATTATCTCCTGTGTAGCCCAGCGATGGACGGGACTGGGGGTCGAGGCACGTTCATAGAGCTACGCCAAAACACCCCCAACTCCCTGACAAGTCCTTTGCAGAATTCTCCGCGATCGCTGTAGAGCTTTGCTTCGCAAGCTCCAGCTCCGGGTCCCGCAAGGCGAAAGATGGCAAGATCCGCGAGCGCTGTAGAGCTTTGCTTCGCAAGCTCCAGCTCCGGATCCCGCAAGGCGAAAGATGGCAAGATCCGCGAGCGCTGTAGAGCGTTGCTTCGCAAGCTCCAGCTCCGGGTCCAGCGAGGCGAAAGATGGCAAGATCCGCGACGGTTGTAAGCCTTGCTTCGCAGGCTCCAACTCCGGATCTCACAAAATAATGCATGGCAAGCTCCATGGCCATTGCAAGTTTCAGCTCCAGAAGCAGACATACTTGATCCCCCCACTCACAGCCGGCTTTGCTTCGCAAAGCCCCTGCTCCAGGATCACACCTGGTGGGCGTGGCGATTTCCCCAACAGCAATAAGCCTTGCCTCGCAGGGCTCCATGCCAGGTCCCTGAAGTCAGCCACAATGAGGTTCGCAACAACAGTTAGTTTTGCTTCGCAAAGATCTAACCTTAAGTCTAGCGACGCTCACCAAAAGAACTCCCGTTCCAAACAATGAAACGACTCACCTTAGCAATCCCAGCGAACAGTATAACTACAAGTCCCTGGATTGACTATTTGCCTCAGGAAAGATAAAGTGCGGTGAAAGGAGCCTGGCCGTTGGAACCAGGAAACCTTCGTAACCTAGAAACTACATGGGAACAAGACATCATCCGTTAAAGCTTCAAGTGGGAGGTGCATAGGTTTTGGCCGTTGGAACCAAAACCCCATACGCCCCTACAACAGTTTCTACCGTATAAATGTCTACCCTAAGCGCAAGGATAAATAAAGAACTCGGCAGAAAAGAAAGGAGAATGCTATGATTATGGTAAAAATGTCCGCAATGAAAAACTCAAAATGAAAAATAAGTAAAGATAAAACCCCTTCAAACATTGGGGGTAACTACAGCGTCCACGACCGCAGCTTCGGGGGCATCTGTTTCAGCTGAGGCTGGCGGAGTCGGCTCATTGGAAGGAGGAATTTGGTCATGAGAAGGTTCAGAAGTCCCCGCCTCTCCGGGATATCCCGCCTCAGGAGCTTCAGCACGATCGTCAATGTTATAAGTTTGGACATACGCCTCTGGGCCCTGATCCCACACGAGTAGCTTCTCCCTCATGGCTTCGGCATCATCTCCCAGATAGCCTAACACCTCCGGGTTCACTTTCCAGAGTTGATGCATGAGGACCACATGCGATATATTAATAGTCCTGTTCAGTATCACCTCAGCATCCTCCTTCTCCTTCAACCGCTCCGCCTCGGAGGTTGCCAGCTGTGCTTCCGCGGCAGTTAGTTGGGCCCTCAATTTTTCCATTTCGGCCTTGGAGGCATCCCGCTCCCCCTTAAGAGAATCTATCGCCTTGCGCTGCTCCCTATTTTGGTTCAGCACGGATTGCTTCTCGGTCACATGCCCCCTGGCAGTGAATTGCAAAGCCCCGATCTCTTTATCCTTCTCGGCGAGCCCCAACTGAAGCATAGACACGAGATCCCTGCTCCTCTTATGGAGTTGCTCCTCGTCGTGCAGCTTACTCTGAAGAGTGGAATATTCCTCTTGCCGCTTAAGGAGGAGATCGTTCTTTGATTGCAAGCGGGCTTCCAGGGTATCTTTCTCCACCTTGGCTTGGGACAGCTCTTCCCGGAGCTTGGAGTTTTCGGTCTTAATCCCATCCGACCGCTGTCTAAACTCATTCTCTGCCTTGGCCCGGTACTCTTGATATTTGGCAAGATATTTCTTCTCCGCCTCTTCTTCAGCCGTGCGCCGGGCCTGATCAATCTTCTCCGAAGCCCCCAAGGCCTGTTGGGTCAGCTTCTGTTTCTCCGCCTCCAAGGCCTGGCGAGCCAGCTGGCTCTCCTCCAGCTGAACCAGAGCTGCACCAACCTCCCGGAACGAGCGTTCCGCGATCATAGAGGCCTGCAAGGAAAGACAACCGAATGAGCTAAAGCCGGACCAAAAGAGAGGTGATCCAAAAAAAAAAAATAAAAAAAAAAATATAACAACCGACGGCTTACCCCGGACAGTTGCTGCTTCACAGCGTGTGTCAGCAACAGCGGATCCTTGCTGCTACTGATGGCCCATTTCTCAGAATTGAGCTCGCATAAGCTCAAGGCCATGTCCTCCATCATCTCAGCTCCGAACGGCGCCAATGCACGTCCAAGCCTAGGCACCAGCCTCTTCTCCAAGGCTGGACCATCCAGAACCGCTCCGGCCGGGTGAGGAGATCTCACCCCCTCGGCCAGCTCAGCCCTCTTCACGGCAGACAAGTTATCTGCCCTTCCCTGAGTAACGGCCTTCTCCGCCTCTAGCCGCCTCTTCAAAAAACCATCGGCCCGTCTTACACCCTCCAGGAGGGCAGCGGGAAAACTGGTCGGCTTCCGCGGAGAGTGGAACTTCAGGCCAGGCAGGGGAAGATTGGTTGTCTGAGAAGACGGAGACCCCGGAAGGGTGGACCCCCTTTGGACTGGAGGAGGAGGCAGCCGGGATATTAAGGCCCCGATCTGTTGCTTTTGCTGCTGCGGTAGCAGAAGTAATTGCCCTTGTTGCTGCTGCTGGTTTGGATGTTGCTGTTGCTGCTGCTGCGGCGTTGGTGATTGTCTCTCTTGTTCCTGTTGCTGCTGTTGTTGTAGTTGTGATTGCTGTCGTTGCTGTTGTTGTGGCCTTCGACCGGGAGAAGAGTGTCTAAGGCGTTTGTTCTTAGCACCCTCAGCATCTCCTCCGGGACGCTTGCTCACCCCAGTTGTCCTCACGGGGAACACAAGCCCTTCCCCGTCGCTACTGCTACTCGAGACCATCATAGTCTCGGAAGGCCCTTCAGCAGGGGACTTCTCTACCCTCGGGGACGCTTGCGCCTCGCCACTTGTCTTCTTGGGGGAGGCAGCCTTACCTCCCCTACCAGCCTTGGGCTTCCGTCCTTTCCCCGTGGGCGGGTCCTGGCTGGTGGCAGCCTTCTTAATAAGCAAAGTAACCCTCCCCAACATCTTGGCTTCGGGATACTCTGCAAGAAACGTACAAAGCAAGGTTAGCGAACCAACAAGAAATGAGAAAGAAGATAAGCGGAAGACAAGACAATTAGCAACACAAAAGTACAAGCAAGCCCGCCAGCAGGGAACAAGAAACAAGAAAAAGAAAAGTTTGAAAGGGACGACCATGCACGAGAAACGTGGATGGCCTTCCCCGAGCAAAACAAAACATCGTTTCCTGCTCCAGGAAGCTCCCGTACTCCTTGAAGTCCGGGAAGAACATGCTGAGAGAAGAAGGGTCAACCATGATGACACCTTCTGGCAGACTACCATCACTCAGACACCAGAGGAGCTCATCTACCCTATCACAGTACCTGTCGAAAGGTATCCTACGCGGATCTAGCCTAAGGAAACGAGGATCAAACCCCATCTGAGAGGTTTGGGAAACTTCAGACAGGCTGGGGGTGTGGATCAATCGAAAACTAGTCTTACCTCTCCCGGAGGAACTAGCCCCCGGAGCCCCTTCGTTAGGGTAAGCCGCGGCGTGGCGAGCCTCGATCTCCTCTCCCTCCGGCTGGGGGTCGGGGAACCTCTCCTCCCAACTAGGAGATAGAGTATTTTCGTCCCGAGCGGCTTGGGTGATCACCTTAGACAGCTCCAGGGCAATCTGCTCCCGGATGTCAGCCGACACCTGAGTCTGCCCCCTACCACTTACTGGCTCAATATTCTGGAAGGAGGCGAGTAACCCATACTCCCTCAACGATTCGGAGGTCACAAGTCCCTCCACTCTCAACTCTTCCTCGGAAAGCCCTTCGTAGAACTTGGACCTCCTTATCATCTCCGCGCAGCGAGGTGTCCGCGGAACGACTTCTGCAAAAATCAAATACAAGCGTTAGAGATCCTCCCAAAAGGCAAATCAAACACAAAGAAACAAAGTTGAAAAGGAAAAGAGGAAACACTTACCAGGGATTTTGAAATCCAAAGATAGAGCTGGCACCCTCTTCAGCGGGAAGCCAGTCGTCAGGAACCAGTATTCCCGGAGGTCTGGAACCCTCGCGGTATGACAAGTGGGGCACATCACATCCGGGTGCCTTTCTAGCCTATAAAACCCCACCTTGTCTGAATGACCCCTCATAGGCTGAGACTTCAACCCATAAAAGTACAGCACCTCCTCCGGGGTAGGAGCTTCCAGCCTCCGGGACTTGCAAAAGATGAACCACCCCGCTAAGAGCTTGTAACTGGGAGGAATTAACTGGAAGGGGGCAATCCCCGCCTTCACACAGAAATTGGCGAAGTAACTCCTTAGGGGCAAGTGCGCTCCGCACACTATGTGTGCCCAACTCCAGGCACCAAAGCCTTCGTGGCTCTGGCTAGCTGACTCGCCCAGCACCGACAGACGGTGCCACATCAGACCTGGGATGTTCTTCAGGCCTGCCTCAGAGGAATACAGCTCTAGCATGCCATAATTCCTGAAAAGGTTCGGTTTTTGGTCCATCTCCCAGATGGAACTATTGGAGGTTGGTGGGCTAGCCGCGACCGCTTTCGCTTTTCCTTTCCCCTTTCCACCCGCGACAGGAGAGCCTTTCTCTTGGGCAGAATCAGCCTCCCCCGCAGCAAGGAGTTGTTCCTTCGAGATGTTCGTCACTGGACAAAAGAAAAGAAAGAAGAAAACACTCTAAGCAGTCAGCACCCTTGTCATACCCTAGTGGTATCAAAGGCGTCGGGGAGACCCTCCTCGAAAACTGCTTGGAGAGGCTCCCACCGAGCTTACCGAGGGGTTGGCACCATGCCACCCGAAGGACAGCAAGGAACCAGACTCAGACCCCGAGCCTAAGCCCACCAAAAGAAGTGTTTTTCCAGAGAAAGACACCCTAAAGGCGTTCATGCTTATGCCCTAAAACAGCAAAACACGGGACGACTTTCCAAACGCAAATCGCCAAAACATGCAGAAAAGGCTACTTATCGACTCACAATCAATCACATGCCTACCAAAGCCCTATTCACAAATGCACATAAGCAATAATGGCAGAAACCTCTACTCTAACAACTACCAACAACCTAAGGTTTGGGAGGAAAGAGCAAAGTAGAAATACTTACTGATGTTCGGGTAGTTGGAGGTTGAGGGAGTAACTGGATCACTGCACAGCACGATCGCGAGAAGTAAAAGCTGCAAAGACGAACGGCGATTCAAACCAGGAACTTCGGAGTAAACCCACTGCCAAATCAAAAAGAAAAGTTTCCAGATACTTACCAAAAGAAATGGCAAGTTCGGGGGAACGTAAGCTGGGAAGCCTGAGAGTTCGAAGGTTTGGAAATCTGAAAATCCTAAAGATGGAGAATCTAAAAGCGTAAAGAGGAAGAAAGGTCCTTTCCCTCGTTTTTATAGCAGGGAAGAGGCCGTTTCGAATTCCTCAAGTGGACGGTCCCGATCTTCCCATTCCGTGTGCATCAGATCCAACGGCTGGAGAGGAAGCGACGATCCTATTTATGACTCCTCGGATGGGAATAAAGTATTTATTTCCCATCATTACACCACCTCGGGCCCGGAGTACCATTAAAAACCGTCAAATCATTAGTTAGATGACTGACGCACGCATACTCAACCAGTCGCCTCACGCACACGTCTTGGTCGCAGAACCATTCCCAGAATGACACGTGGTCCTTGCCGCACTTGAGTACTTGATCTCAAACAGAAGAAATTCTCTTTCTTTTCCATACTAACACTCAGGCGGGAAAAAGGAACCCTTCCGGGAACACAGAAGGTGCCCCCTCGCCTAATCTAAGAAACCGATTGTACAAGCTCCCGGATCCCTCAAAGCTCCGTGACCTTGGGGGGTAAATGTTATCCAGATTTCCAGATAGCGTTTAGATTGATGGCCTCGGGGAAACAGAATTATCGATGTCCTTCACGATAGGTGACCAGAGCTCGCGGATATACAGAAAGGCTTCACCTCTCCCGCTTGGTGTCCGGATTACTCTTCCAAGCAAACACCATGCGGAAACTCGTCAACTCTCCCGGAGCTCCCGAAGGAGTATCCATCGGGGAAGCTCCTTCCAGGAGAAGCTCTTCGAGTGGTCTCCGCGGAAGCAGTTCCGTGCCTCGCACGGAACAAAGCCAAACGGTCGAGTCCTGGAGGAGGCATATTTGGAATGATATCCGCCTGACACAGGATCCCGCCTGACACGCCCGTCAGGTCAAAGCCGCACACATCCCAGCACGCCTAAGGGTACCTTTTCGCCTACTGTTCCGCTGACAACTTGGAAAAGACGGCTGACTTTGTGTGTTCCCCATACTTTCACGTAAATATACCCACATAGAGTCTTGTAGCCATGCTACTATAGTAATTGTATCCCTATTTATGGCTGGTGTAATTAAAACTCATGTACGTAGAGAAAAACCCTAATCCAAAACCCTAGCTATAAAGACCCCTTCATTTTACAAGAGGAGGGACGAACAAATGATATAGCAAAAAACTCTACTAAGATCTCTCTAGCTTCATCTTCTCCAAGAGAACCCGAGAGAAACATTGTGAGCGTGTGAAGTTCTTATGCACCAGCCATCTTACTGTAATCTTTTCCAAGTATAATAACATCGACTCGTGGACTAGGGCTTGTTAACGCCTGAACCACGTAAAAACACTGTTTGTTTAGTTACATTTCAGTATTTCTACAGTTCTTATCTTTTTATTATTCTGTTAGTTATTCGTTTCCGAAAAACTCGGTAAACAATATATATTTAAAAATTACATAAATATTGAATCAAATGTGAGAATAACAAAACATAACATTCCAACCATAATATAAAAATACATCTTTATTAATTGTCCAAAATCAAACTCATATATACAAACCGTACTCATTTACACAACAAATTATCCAAAAACAAAAAAATAAACATCAAATTGAACAAAGAACAATCATAACAACTCATTTATGACTTTCACATTTGACACAAATATGTCTTACAGTCTTGTTGCTTGAATCCCGAGCCTTAGTCTTTTAACTTTCAGATTGAGACTTCCTTTACTCTTAAAGAATATAGTGGACAAAAATAAGCAGTCCACAAAAGAAGAATCAGATCATCCCATAAATTTGAGCATAATCAACATGTCTATATCCGATCTGCAATGACAAATTTACAAAATGACATAGTAATCAATAGTATATTTTCCAACATCATCAAAAATTAGAAATAAAACCCAGTACAAAATCAAAATCAAGAACAATAACATTGATACAAATGCTCAACACAATTAATTTATGCATAATATAAAATACAATCTCAAATCCTCATCAGCACGAGCACCACCATCTACAAACATAAAAAAACACAATTGATTTACAACACAGAGAAAGAAATAAATGCCCAAAAACACAATTGACTTACAACACAGAGAAAGAAATAAATGCCCAAAAACACAATTGACTTGCAACAGGAGACAAAGTAAACATACATACATTTTTATTATATATATTTATATACTAGTTAGAAGGCAAGTACGTTGAGCGTGCACTCATTTGAATGTTATATATACTCGATTATTTCAAAATACAACAAATATAACTTCATAGTGTTATCCAGATTTCCGGATAGCGTTTAAATGGATAGCCTCGGGGAAGCAAAATTATCAAAGTCTTTCGCGGACAGTGACCAGAGCTCGCGGATGGACAGAAAGGCTTCGCCTCTCCCGTTTAGTGTCCAGCATACTCTTTCAAGCAACCGCGACGCGGAAGCTCGTCGATTCTCCCGGACTCCCGAAGGGATATCCTTCGAGGAAGGTCCTTCCAGGAGAAGCTATTCAGGTTACCTTCGCGGATACAGTTCCGTGTCTCGCACGGAAGAAGACCAAGCGGTCGAGTCATGGAGGAGGCATAGTTGGAATGATATCCACCTGACACAGGATCCCGCCTGACACGCCCGACAGGTCGAGGCCGCACACATCCCAGCACGCCTAAAAGTACTATTTCGCCTACTGTTCCGCTGACAGCCTGGAAAAGACAGCTGCCTTTGTGCATTCCCCATACTTTCACGTAAATATACCCACATAGAGCCTGGTAGCCAGGCGACTACGGTAATTGTATCCCCTATTTATGGCTGGTGTAATTAAGACTCATGGGGGCAGAGTAAAACCCTAATAAAAAACTCTAGCTATAAAGACCTCCTGATTTTGCAATAGAGGGGGAGAGAACAGATGACATAGCAAGAGCCCTGCCAAAATCTCTAGCTTCGTCTTCTTCTAGAGAACGAGAGAGAAACACTGTGAATTAGTGAGGTTCTTGTACACCAGCCATCTTACTGTAATTCTCTACAAGTATAATAACATCGACTCGTGGACTAGGGCTCGTTAACGCCTGAACCACGTAAAAAAACCTATTTGTCTATTTATATTTCTGCACTTCTACAGTTCTTATCTTTTTATTATTTTGTTTGTATTCGTTTCTGAAAAACTCGGTAAACATTTTGGTGCTTTCATTGAGAGCTGTAGGGAGTTGCTAGTCAGCTCTTTTTCTGCGTACTGAAAAGATGGTGACTACGAGAAAATCCGCGGTTGACAAAAATGCTAAGGTCAACCCCGATACAATGATGGAAGATGCGGTACAAAATGAACCCTCGGTAGCCCAGCCCGAAGGAGAAAGTACCCACGACTTGGACTACCAAGGTGAAGACCCGACATCCCGCCAGGATCGGGTCAGTACTGAAGATACGACATACTTAGAAAACGAAGAAGAGTATGTCCGAGACGGTTACTACAAAGACGGCTACTACTACGAGAAGGATCCAGAACTGGTCCAAGTAGCCGAAGAACTGGTGGCCACTAAGGCCAAGCTAGCTGCGCAGGAGCGCGTCTCCGGAAGAATGCAGCGCATGATGGAGCGCCTCCAAAGTAAGTTCGGAGATCTAGGCGACTCGGACGAGGACGCCTCTGTTTTAGGTGGTGCTGATGCCACCATGCCAGATCCCGCAGCTACTGGACCATCCAAAGCCGCCCCTAACAAGGGCAAAGAAAAAGTTGGGGAGCCTGTGCTCACTAACGCCCCTACACCTCCTAAAGGCGTGAATCACCAGGCCGACTGCCCCCCCCGCGCGCAGAAGGTCTCTGGCGCTTCTAAGCCCAGACGTCCTTCAGCCCCAAGGGGGCACTCTGTGCCTAAAGGGCCCGGTGCTAAGGCACCCAGGCCTAGGGGAACGAACAACCGCCCCAGTGATTCCATCAACCAGGACGGTCGGGCTGCGGACACGCACTCCGAAGATAGCTGGTCCACGGTGGACCTAAGGAAAAGGTTGGAGGCCAAGTACGAAAAGGCCAAAGGAGAAAAGGCCCTGCCTCACGGAGATGACCTGCGAAATCATCTCAACGACAAGCTCCGGGGACGTGACCTCCCGGTGAGCGATACAAAGAGGCTCGAGGAACAGATCGCTGCCTTGACCAAGCTGGTCCGGAAGCAAAGTGGGGCCCTGTCAGACTCTGAGGAAGAAGACCCGGAACCATGTATTCGGAGGATCGCGGAAACGCCCCTCCTGGAGAACTTCAAAATGCCTCACATAGAATTATACGAGGGGAGGACAGACCCGCGCACCCATCTAGCTAAATACAACAAGATGATGCAAGTGGCGCGCGTCAGTGAGGATGCCAAATGCATGTGCTTCTCACTCACCCTTACCAAGTCCGCGGAAGACTGGTGGAAAAGATTAGCTCCCGGATCCATCCACAGTTGGAAGGAGCTACAGTCCGCATTCAGGAGGCAGTTCATTGCTGCCCGGGACCACGACATGGAGGTTGGTTCCTTAACCAACATCAAGCAGCTACCCAATGAGAGCCTCAAAGCTTTCATTCAAAGAATGATGGAAGCTGCTGCTAAGGCCAAGGTCAGCGATGACATGAAGCTGATCGCCCTTCAATCGGGGCTTACCGTCGGCTCCCTGCTATGGGGAGAAATGCAAAGGAGGCGAGCAGAAACTCTGTCCGAATTCATATCAAAAGCTCAAGGAATGATCAACCTTGAAGATGCCTACCAACAGGCCTTTGGAGTTCCCCCAGCCCCAACACCCTCCGTGACTGCACCGAGCTTTGCTTCGCAAGCTCCCGCGCCAGCCCTCACGCTTCCAGGAGCCCAGTTCACTCCAAGCGTGTATGGACCTTCCGCGTCTGCTCAGACGCCGAGTCAAACCCATTTCTCTGGGTACGGAGCTGTACCAACTGGATGTAGTATCGCTCCCGGTCCGTCGCACCCGCAAGCGGAAGGCCCAGAACAAAATCTGAGCCAATCACGGAATAAACGAGGCGGAAAAAACTCCAACCGTGGGGACCATTCAAAGAAACCCCGGAAGAACTGTAACGCCCTACTTCCTTAGAGCCATTACTAAGTGAGTTTTGAAGGCGAAATAGTGTGCAATGAACTCGCTAACCGAGGTTTTGAGCAAAAGTGTGACTAATTAAAAGTTAAGGCTGTAATCTTTGAAAATGCGTCGTTTCATTAAAACTTCTATCATTAAACATTTGGGATCCCAAAATAAGGTTTGAAAACTGATCATATCTTGAAATAAGGTTACAGTTAAGAAATCATAAAATCATAGATTATTACAGCCATTTTCGAATAAACCCCCAACCAAAGCAGTCGGGCAGGCCAAACATGTACGCGTCGCTTCACGCTCTCCGTACTCATGGTTGGTTGACTCAGTCATTGCCCTTACCTGCAACACAGAGCACCCGTGAGCCGAAGCCCAGCAAGAAAACTCATGCAGAACATAACATATGCAATGTATACAGTTTATCATAACAGATAATCCACAATAAACAAGTCAATCATTAGACTAAGCAAACACGGCCAAGCCGCCCCAGAGCCTTACCGAAGCCTGGGGTATCGGTTCTCACCGCGAGGATAACTCATGTATCCCTTAGGTCCCACCCTGAATATAGCATAACACATGTATCCACCGGGCCCCGCCCTGATTATAGCATCCCATGTGCTAGGTGTTACTTTCGGCCCACGGCCGCCCCGGCTTACGCCGTACTCGGCCCACGGCCGCCCCGGCTTACGCCGTACTCGGCCCTTGCCGTTCATTTCATCATAATCACACATATAGTATATTTGAAACAATCATTCACACACATCATGATTCATTTAAGGTTAAACATTTGCACATAATACAATCTGGGGCCATGCCCTAACCTCGGGTGTTATAGTTTTCTTACCTGTATTCCGAGCCTCCTGATGCACTAAAGCCGCAAGCACGGTCCTCTAGCACGAGCCTCACCAACAACCTAGTCACAACACACAAGAAACATCCCTCAATACTAATCAACCCAAAACCACTTCCCGGGACCAATCCCACACTCTCGGGACCTCTAAAACCTTAAAACAACACCCCGGAGACATCCCCCGAACCCCCGGAGCAAAGGCCTAAAATTGCCAAAAATGTGAACCTGAAATTTGCCTTGTGCCGCGGCACAACTTTCTTGTGCCGCAGCACACATCAGTCAGGGACTCCCTTGCCGCGGCACGAAAAACCTGTGTCGCGGCACGCCTTCGCAGACCCAGAATTCTGGGTTTTTCCCCTGCATTTTCTCCGAGCTAAAACCTCCCAAATCGTCCCAAACTCACACCCAAGCTCCAAAACCAACTCAAAACTCCAAATAGACCATACATCAACCCATAAAAATCATAACCCAACTCAATAACACAATCGCACTCAAAATCACCCATTTGATTCCAAATTTCAGAAAACTCAAACCCAAAGGCCAAAAACACAACCCAAGCTTGACAAACCTAAACCATGGCTTCAAAATCTTAAACCACAACAGAAAAGAAAACACAAGGATGTTTAAAACTCTTACCTCAATCAAGAATCCAACCTTAAGCTTCCTTGGTTCATCCCCTTAGTCTTCAAGTTTCAGCTCCCTTCTTCCTCTTCATGCCCTAGCTTTTTCCCTCTCCTTCTTCTTCTCTTCAAATTATCAAAGCATCAAATGACCAAGCCCCAAACCGTGTACCCCTTAATACCCAGCTGCCATATATCCAATTCCCAGCCAAATGACCATTTTACCCCTCCTTGCCTATCCTTTCCCAACTAACCTCAAGGGCACTTAAGTCCTTTTACTTCTATTTCATTTATACCATTTTCTATCTAGAACTTGTTACTCTCAGTAGTAACTAATGGTTACCCAGGTTACTCAATCACCAATCACCATTACCCGCTAAATCTCAATCTTAGCCATAAAATTCCCGAAGTACCCCTAGGCTCCTCCCGAGCCGGGTATAGAAATCCCGTTGTGACTCTTAAGTTAAATTGCTCTCTAGGACCGTCTCGGCACGTGCATCACAATAATACCACCACACTCACGTGGTACAAATCACGGAATACAATTATCACATATATGCCCTCAGCGGCTAAAATTACAATTATGCCTTTCAAACACAATCAGGGCCTACATGCATACTAATACACATAGTCATGCATCTCAGATAAACAATTAGTCAGATAACATGCTTTAAATCATAACCATGCATTTAACTCATAAAATCACACATAAATCCCAACATGCCCTCCTGGCACACTAATCAAGGCCCTTAAGCCTTAATAGCGATTTTGGGTCGTTACAAGAACTATGAGCCCAAGTTCACGGAATACACCAGTTTGATAGACTCGCAAGAGAATGTCTATTGGGCGAACTGTAATATGGTCAACTATCGGAAGCCCCCGAAAGTGTCTCACGAAGGAAGGCGTCCGCGAGACTCCAATAAGAGGTGTGAGTTCCACGGAGACGTGGGGCACACCACAAATGAATGCCTTCAGCTGAAGGATGAGATTGAGTCCCTGGCAAGAGCGGGACACCTCGGTCAGTGGGTGAGGATACCCATAATCTATCCCAGACAGGGAGTAGTTCATGGAGCTGCGTACTCTCCGGGACAGAGGGGGACCGCTAGCGCTCCTGGAGCCGGTCACCCCCAAGCTCCTGGATCTCAGTTCCCAGCGCTTCCTGCTCCGACCTCTCCGGCACCCATTGCCATGTTAACTCCAGGACCCGGAAAGCCATATCCGCCTGGCCTTGCTCCGCCACCCGTTGAAGGACACGTGGCCACCATTTTCGGAGGACCGCACCTTGCCGGAAGCACCCGCAACTCCCAGAAAAGGTACTTGAGGGAATTATAACACACCGGGGAGATGTGCGCCTTGGTTCAGTCACCTGCTCAGCGTCCCCGAATGATGGATTTTCCCATCACCTTCACGGAAGACGACGCCCGACATGTGCACTTCCCCCACAACGATCCCCTCGTCGTGGAAGCCCAGATCGCCAATAAGAAGGTGTCACGGATCCTAGTCGATAATGGAAGCTCCGTCAACATCCTCTTCAAAGCTGCCTTCCACGCGATCGGATTAACCGAAACGGATCTGATCCCATGCCCCATCCAGCTTCAGGGGTTCAATGGGGATGCACTCATGCCCTTAGGCAAAATTCAACTTCCAGTCACCCTCAGAGGAGACAGCGACGCTTGCGCCTTCAAGCACTGCACATTCGTGGTGGTCGACTGCCCCACGGCGTATAATGCCATCCTAGGCCGACCGGTCCTAATCGATGTTGGGGCCATAACCTCGATACGCCACTTATGCTTGAAGTTTCCATGCGACGACGGGCGCATCGGCACCCTCCAGGGAGACCAACGAAGTGCACGAAGCTGTTATAACGTCTCCGTCCGATTCGTCTACACGGTCCAGGAGGCGATTGTTGCCACACCTTTGGCAGAGGATTTACCAGAAACTGGGGGTGCCCAAGGAGCATACGTTGACGAGCTCGACCCTCGAGTGCGGGTCGAGAGGGCGATAGAGCCGATGGAGGAAGTCGAAGAGGTGATCCTCAACTCGGAAGATCCCACCAAAGTCATTCAGGTGGGGAAAAACCTTCCATCGGCCATTCGAGAAAAGATCGTGGCCACTGTGAAGAATAATCAGGATATACTGGCATGGTGCCACGCTGATATGACGGGGATTAATCCTAATGTTGCATGCCACGCACTCAACATAGACCCATCTGCAACTCCAGTTCGCCAAAAGAGGAGGTCGTTAGACCCAGTAAGGGCCGAAGCAGTCAAAGCCGAAGTGGACAAGCTGATGTCCATAGGCTTTCTCCAGGAGTCACTCTCACCGTGTGGTTGGCCAACCCGGTTCTGGTCCCGAAACCCGATGGATCTTGGAGAATGTGTATTGACTTCACGGACCTGAACAAAGCCTGCCCAAAAGACTGTTTCCCTCTTCCGCGAATCGATCAGATGGTAGACGCTACTTCCGGGTATGAACTCTTATCCTTCATGGATGCATACTCCGGATACAACCAGATCAAGATGCATGTCGCGGACCAGGAACACACCAGCTTCCTCACGGACAAGGGTGTCTACTGTTACGTGGTCATGCCATTCGGTTTGAAGAATGCTGGGGCGACATACCAGCGTCTAGTAAACAAAATGTTCAAGGATCAGCTGGGGAGGAACATGGAGGTGTATGTAGACGACATGTTGGTGAAATCCAAGACCTCCGAGGACCACAGTGACGACCTTGAGGAAGCTTTCGCCGTGATCCGAAAGTACGGAATGAAACTGAATCCGAAGAAATGTACTTTCGGGGTCTCGTCTGGGAAGTTCCTCGGTTTCATTGTCAGCTCCCGCGGAGTGGAGGCCAACCCTGAGAAAATTAAAGCGTTCATAGATATGACTTCTCCCTGAAAGCATAGGGATGTCCAAAGCGTTACCAGAAGGATAGCTGCTCTCAGCCGCTTCGTATCTAAGGCCACTGACAAATGTGTCTCCTTCTTCAATGTGTTGCGAGGAAACAAGAAGTTCGAATGGACCCCCGAATGCGAAGCAGCCTTCCAACACCTCAAGGAACATCTAACTCGAGCTCCCATTCTGTCCAAACCTGTCGAAGGAGAGGCGTTGTTCTTGTACTTGGCTGTGACAAAGCATGCCGTAAGTGCCCCTCTCGTCCGGGAAGACAGCCGCCTCCAACTCCCTGTGTATTACGTGAGCAAGAGGTTACTGGACGCCGAGTCCAGATATACAATGATAGAAAAACTCTCCCTCTGCTTGCTAATCGCTTCGCGGAAGCTAAGGCCCTATTTCCAAGCGCACACCATCAGAGTACTCACCAACCACCCTCTCCGGCAAGTCCTGCAGAAGCTCGAGTCTTCTGGCAGATTACTTAAATGGGCCATGGAACTGAGCCAGTTTGACATCCACTACCAGCCACGTGTTTCCATAAAAGGTCAAGCTCTCGCGGACTTTATTGTGGAATGCTCAGGAATGAATGACCTCCCGGAAGATCCTGTCCCGGAACTTCCCACATGGAAGGTCTATGTAGACGGAGCCTCAAATGAAAAAGGAGCTGGAGCAGGGGTTATCCTAATTTCTCCCCAAGGACATCAGCTCCAGAGCGCCATCCATTTTGCGTTCCCAGCATCCAATAACGAGGTAGAACACGAAGCCATGCTAGCTGGATTACAACTGGCCAGAGAAGTCGGAGCCCAAAAAATCGAAGTATACAGCGACTCCCTACTTGTGGTAAACCAAATATCCGGAGAATACCAGTCGAAAGGTGAAAAAATGGCTGCTTACGTGTCTCTCTCCCGTGGCCTCCTGCAGCATTTCAAAGGCTACCAAATCCGCCAGGTCCCCCGGGACCAGAATTCACTCGCGGACACACTGGCCAAGCTTGCAACAGACCCGGAGATTGAACAATATGGCCTAGTGCCCATCAGGCACTTAGAAGCACCTAGTACTGAGACACAGAGGGTAAATGCCATCATCGACCATTCCCATTCCTGGATAGGACCCATCCTCAGATTTCTCACCACCGGAGAGCTCCCCACTGATAAAGCTGACGCAAGAAAGCTCCAATATCAAGCTCCCCGATACGTGGTTATGGATGGAAAGCTTTACCGCAGGGGGTTGTCCATACCCTTCCTTAGGTGTGTTGCCGGAACCGAAATCAGCACCATCATCCATGAGATTCACGGAGGCTTCTGTGGCGACCATACCTCCGGGCTGAGCCTCTCCAAAAAAGATCCTTCGTCAAGGATACTTCTGGCCCACCATGAAGAAGGATTGTGTGGATTATGTCAGAAAATGTGAGCAGTGCCAGAGGTACGCCAAGGTTCCGCGTGCGCCGCCTACAGAAATTACCTTAATGACCAGCCCCTGGCCGTTCGCCGTTTGGGGCATTGACCTAGTAAGTTCCCTCCCAACTGGGAAGGGTGGAGTGAAGTATGCCATAGTCGCGGTAGACTACTTCACCAAATGGGCTGAAACTGAACCTATGAACACGGTCACCTCTAAGAAAGCACTGGATCTTGTCATCAAGAATATAGTGTGTCGTTTTGGTCTTCCACGTAAAATTGTGTCCGACAACGGGAAGCAATTTGATAGTGAACATTTCACGAACTTCTGTGCTTCGCATGGAATAATCAAAAGCTTTTCCGCAGTCGCCAGACCTCAAGCTAATGGGCAAGTGGAGGCAGTGAACAAAATTTTAAAGACCACGTTGAAGAAAAAACTCCAAGCATGCAAGGCTCACTGGCCGGAAGAGCTCCCCACGAGTACTTTGGGCTTATCGCACAACAGAGAGAACTTCGACAGGGCACACACCTTACTCCATGACCTTCGGTTGCGAGGCCGTCATCCCAGTAGAAACTATGATCACCTCTCACAGGCAAGACACCTACGACCCTACCCGGAACCACGCCCTTCTCCAGGAATCCCTAGACATGATCGAAGATCTCCGGGAGCAGTCACAGATCCAACTCAAAATGTACCAAGGCAAGATAGCCCGACACTTCAACTCAAGAGTCAAGAGCCGTACATTTGAAGTTGGGGACCTTGTCCTACGGAGAGTATTTCCTGCAACGTAGGATCCGGGAGTGGGAGTCCTCGGACCCAACTGGGAAGGCCCCTATGAAGTCCAAGAAAAAGTGGGCCATGGGACGTATCACTTAAAGAGACTCGACGGATCTAAAGTCCCGCGCGCCTGGAACGCGGAGCACCTCCGCCGTTACTATCAGTAAGCCCCGGACTATCTAGTCGAAAGTCCATGGTGGATGTAGCAAAAATGTAAAATACGGAGATAGTCCTCCCCGCTGTAAAACACATGCCTAACAGGCTAATTTAATAAAACACGGAAAGTTTCACTCCGCTTTTACTGCATTTTTTATCCCTTTGTTCCAAGCTACGTTTTAACAAGTGACCACGCGGTCCAGAGACGTCCGGACCCCACGCTCACTTGGGGGGGGTATACATGGCTAAGGCATAGCCATACGCCCCTTGAACAAAACATAAAGAGAACACCACTTATGTACTAGCAAAGTTAAAAAAATTTAAAAATTGATTAAGCTTAGGTTGATTTGTTGCCATGAACATATTTGCATTATGTGGTTATGTGAAAATTGCCATGAAAATGTTTGCCATTATGCATCATGAAAATTATCTCCTGTGTAGCCCAGCGATGAGCAGGACTGGGGGTTGAGGCACATTCAGAGAGCTACGCCGAAACACCCCCAGCTCCCTGACAAGTCCTTCGCAGAATACTCCGCGACCGCTGTAAAGCTTTGCTTCGCAAGCTTCAGCTCCAGGTTTCATAAAGCAATGCATGGCAAGGCCCACGACCGCTGTTAGCTTTGCCTCGCAAGCTTCAGCACCGGGTCTCACAAATAATACATGGCGAGCTCCTCGACCACTGCAAGCTTCGCTTCGCAAGCTTCAGTTTCAGGAGCAGATATGATAGATCCCCCAATTACAGTAGGCCTTGCTTCGGAAAGCCCCTGCTATGGGATCACACATAGTAGGCGTGGCGATTTCCCCGACCGCAACGAACCTTGCCTCGCAGGGCTTCATGCCAGGTCCCTGAAGTCGGCCACCATGAGGTCCGCAACGATAGTTAGTTTTGCTTCACAAAGATCTAACCCGAAGTCTAGCGACGCTCACCAAAAGAACGCCCGTTCCGGCACCATGGAACAGGTCACCTTAGCAATCCCAGCGAACAGTATAACTACAAGTCCCGGGATTGACTATTTGCCTTAGGAAAGCTGAAATACGGTTGGAACCAAGTCTGGCCGTTGGAACCAAGAAACCTACGTAACCTAGAAACTACGTGGGAAAAGGCATAAGCTTTTGGAGCTTCAAGTTGGAAATGCATAGGTTCTGACCGTTGGAACCAAAGCCTAATGCGCCCTTACAACAGTTTCTACCGTATAAAAGCCTACCCTAAACGCAAAGTTAAGAGAACTCGGCAGAAAAGGAAAGAAAAATGCTATAATTATGGCAAATATGTCTGCAATGAGAAAAGAGTACAGGGAGCTTCGCCCCAAAGAAAAATACAAATGAAAAATAATAATCAGTAAAGAATATTTTTTACAAAATATAAGACCCCTTCAAGCACTGGGGGTGGCAGCGGCATCCACGACCAGGGTCTCGGAGACAGCGGTTTCAACTGGGGCTGGCGGAGTCAGCTCATTGGAAGATGGAACGTCATCAATGGCAAGTTCAGAGGTCCCCGCCTCTTCGGGATCCTCTGCCTCAGGGACTCCAGCAGGCTCGTCGATGTTATAAGTCTGGACGTACACCTCCGGGCTTTGATCCCACGCCTGTATCTTTTCCCTCATGGCGGCGGCGTCCTCTCCCAGGTAGCCTACTACCTCCGGGTTTATTTTCCAAAGTTGGTGCATGAGGACCACGTGGGATAGATTGATCGTTCTATTCAGCACCACCTCGACATTTTCCTTCTCCTTCAAGCACTCCGCCTCAGAGGTCGCCAGCTTCGCTTCCGCGACAGCCAATTGAGCCCTCAGTTTTTCTAGCTCGGCCTTGGATGCATCCCGCTCTCCCTTAAGGGAATCAATCTCCTTGCGCTGCACCTTATTTTGATCCAGCAAGGATTGCTTCTCAGTCAAATGCCCCCTGACAGTGAATTGCAAGGCTCCAATCTGTTTATCCTTCTTAGCGAGCCCCAACTCCAGCATAGACGCGAGATCCTTGCTCCTCTTGTGATCTTGCTCCTCCTCGTGCAGCTTATTCTGAAGAATGGCGTATTCCTCGTTCTGCTTAAGGAGGAGATCGTTTTTCGATTGCAAGCGGGCATCCAGGGTGTCCTTCTCCCCCCTGGCCTGGGATAGCTCTTCCTGGAGCTTGGAGTTCTAGGCCTTCAAGTCATCCGACCGCTGCTTGAACTCATTCTTCGCGCTGGCCCGATACTCTCGATATTTGGCAAGATATTTCTTGTCCGCCTCTTCTTCAGCCGTGCGCCGGGCCTGGTTAAGCTTCTCCACAGCCTCCCCCTTTATGCTCTCGACCTGGTGGGTCAGTTTCTGCTTCTCCGCCTCCAAGGCCTGGCGAGCCACCTGGCTCTCCTCCAGCTGAACCAGAACTGCACCCACCTCCCGGAACGAGCGTTCCGCGATGAGAGAGGCCTGCGAGGAAAGACAACAGAATGAGTTAAGCAGAACCAAATGTACTAAGAAAATTGATCCCGGAACACAACAACTGACAGCTTACCCCCGAAAGTTGCTGCTTTACGGCATGTGTCAGCAACAGCGGGTCCTTACTGCTACTGATGGCCCATTTCTCAGAATTGAGTTCGCACAAGATCAGGGCCATATCCTCCATCATCTCCGCTCTGAACGGCGCCAATGAACGTCCGAGCCTAGGCACCAGCCTCTTCTCCAAGGCTGGGCCATCCAAAACCGCTCCAGCCGGGTGAAGGGATCTCACCCCCTCGGCCAGCTCAGCTCTCTTCACGGCAGACAAGTTGTCTGCCCTTCCCTGAGTAACAGCCTTCTCGGCCTCCAACCGCCTCTTCAAAAAATTATCGGCCCGTCTTACACCCTCCAGGAGGGCAGCGGGGAAACGGGTTGGTTTCTGAGGGAAGTGGAACTTCAGGCCAGGCCGAGGAAGGCTTGTTTGTTGAGAAAGTGGAAGAGAAGAAGAAGAAGGAGACCCCGAAAGGGTGAACTCCCTTTGGACTGTAGGAGGAAGTAGACGGGGTATTGGGGACGGTAGCAAAGACACTACAGCCCCGCTTTGTGGTTGTTGCTGATGTTGCTGTTGCTTTTGCTGCTGCTGTGGCGGTGTTGATTGTCTTTGTGGTTGTTGTTGTTGTTGCTTTTGCTGTTGGAGTTGTGTTTGCTGCTGGTTGGGGGTAATCTGGTGGGGACTGCGCGTAGCCCGGAGGTCTCCATCACCTCCGGGAGAAGAGTGTCTAAGGCGTTTCTTCTTGTCGCCCTCAGCCTCTCCTCCGGAGCGCTTACTCACCCCGGCCCTCTTCGCGGGGAACACAAGACCTTCCCCATCGCTGCTACTGCTCGAGACCACCATGTTCTCGGAAGGCCCCTTGACAGGAGGCTTCTCCACCACGGGCACGATTGACCTCTCCACCAACGGAGACCCTTGCGCCTCGCCACTTGTCTTCTTGGGTGTGGCAGCTTTACCTCCCCTACCAGCTCCGGCCTTTCGTCTTTTCCCCTTGGACGGGTCTTGGCTGGTGGCGGCCTTCTTGATAAGAGAGGTAGCTCTCCCCAACATCTTTGCTTCAGGATATTCTGCAAGAAATGTGCGAAGCAAGGTTAACCAACCAGCAAGCAATGTGAAAAAAGATAAGCAGAAAACAAAACAAGCAACAACATAACAGCACGAACAAGTCCCCCAGCAGGGAACAAGAAACAAAAAAAAAAAAAAAAGGGAAAAGTTTGAAAGGGACGACCATGCACGAGAAACGTGGATGGCCTTCCCCGAGCAAAACAAAACACCGCTTCCTGCTCCAGGAAGCTCCCGTATTCCTTGAAGTCCGGGAATGACATGCTGAGGGAAGAAGGGTCAACCATGATGACACCTTCTGGCAGACTACCGTCACTCAAACACCCGAGGAGCTCATCTACCCTATCGCAATATCTGTCAAAGGGTATCCTACGCGGATCTAGCCTAAGGAAGCGGGGATCGAACCCCGCCTGAGAAGTCCGGGAAACCTCAGACAGGCTGGGGGTGTGGATCAATCGAAAACTAGTCTTACCTCTCTCGGAGGTACCAGCTCCCGGAGTCCCATTATTGGGGTAAGCTGCGGAGTGGCGAGCCTCGATCTCTTCTTCCTCCGGCTGGGGGTCGGGGAACCTCTCCGCCCAACTAGGAGATAAATTATTCTCGTCCCGGGCCGCTTGGCAGATCACCTTGGACAGCTCCAGGGCAATCTGCTCCCGGATGTCAGCTGACACCTGACTTTGCCCCCTGCCACTCACTGGCTCAATATTTTGGAAAGAGGCGAGTAGCCCATACTCCCTCAAAGATTCGGTGGTCACAAGTCCCTCCACCTTCAGCTCTTCCTCCGAGAGCCCCTCGTAGAAGTTTGACCTCCTTATCATCTCCGCACAGCGAGGTGTCCGCGGGACGGCTTCTGTAAAATCCAAACACGAGTGTTAGAGATCCTCCCGGAAGGCAGACCAAACTTAAAGAAACAAAGTTAAAGAAGAGAGGAAGGAGCACTTACCAGGAACTTTGAAGTCCAAAGATAGGGCTGGCACCCTCTTCAATGGGAAGCCAGTCGTCAGGAACCAGTACTCCTGGAGATCTGGAACCCTCGCGGTATGACAGGTGGGACACATCACGTCCGGGTACCTCTTCAGCCTGTAAAACCCCACCTTGTCTGGATGACCTCTCATGGGCTGAGACTTCAGCCCATAAAAGTATAGCACCTCCTCCGGGGTAGGGGCCTCCAGATTCCTGGATTTGCAAAAGATGTACCACCCCGCTAGAAGCTTGTAGCTGGGGGGAATCAACTGGAAGGGGGCAATCCCCGCCTTCACGCAGAAGTTGGCAAAATAACTTCTTAGGGGCAAGTGTGCCCCACACACTATGTGTGCCCAGCTCCAGGCACCAAAACCCTCGTGACTCTGACTGGCAGACTCACCCAGCACCGACAGGCGGTGCCACATCAGACCTGGGATGTTCTTCAAGCCTGCCTCTGAGGAATACAGCTCCAGCATGCCGTAGTTCCTGAGCAGGTTCGGCTTCTGGTCCATCTCCCAGATGGAGCTGTTGATATTCGGTGGGCTAGCCGAGGCCACCTTAGTTTTCGCTTTCCCCTTCGCGCCGGCAACAGGGGGACCTTGCTCCTGGGCAGATCCAGCCTCTACCACAGCGATGACTTGTTCCTTTGAGGTGCTCATCACTGAGCAAAAGAAACAAAGAAGAAAACACTCCAAGCAGTCAGCACCCTTGCCATACCCTAACGGTATTAAAGGCGTCGGGGAAACCCTCCCCGAAAACTGCTTGGAGAGGCTCCCACCGAGCTTGCCGAGGGACTGGCACCATGCCACCCGGAGGGCAGCAAGGAACCAGATTCAAACTTCGAGCCTAAGCCCGCCGAGAGAAGTGTTTTCCCAGGGGAAAACACCCTAAAGGCGTTCATGCTTATGCCCTAAAATAACAAACCAGAACAGCACAAGCACACGAGAAACAACTTTCCAAAAGCAAATCGTCAAAGCATGCAAAGAAATGACTTATTGATTCGCATCAGTCACATGCCTATCAAAGCCCTATTCACGCATGCATAAAGATGACGCCGGCAGAAAACTCAACCCTAACAACTACCAACAAACTGAGGTTTAGAAGGGAAAAGCAAAGTAAAAATACTTACTGGTATTCGAGTAGTTGAAGATTGAGGGAGTAACCGGGTCCCTACACTGCACGAACGCGTGAAGTAAAGGCTGCAAAGACAAGCAACGATTCAAACCTAGAACTTCGGCGATCAAACCTACTGCCTAATCGAAAGAAAAGTTCCTGGATTCCTTACCAAAAGAAGTGGCGAATTCGAAGGAAAGGAAGCTTGGAAGCTTGAGAGTTCGAAGATTTGAGAATCTGAGAATCTAAAAGACTCGAGAATTTGAAAGCGTAAAGAGGAAGAAAGGTCCGTTCCCTCGTTTTTATAGCAGGAACGAAATCGTTTCGAATTCCACAATTGGACGGTCCCGATCTTCCCATACCGCATGCATCAAATCCAACGGTTGGGGATGAAGTGCCGGTCCAATTTAAGACTCCTCGGATGGGAATAAAGTATTTATTTCCCATCATTATACCATCTCGGGCCCAGTGCACCATTAAATACCGTCAAATCACTACTCAGCCAGTCGCCTCACGCACACGTCTTTGTCACAGAGCCATTCCCTGCATGACGCGTGGCCCTTGCCACACTTGAGTGCTTGAGTTCAAACAGAAGAAATTTCCTTTTGTTTTGTACTGACACTCAGGCGGGAAAAAGGAACTCTTCCAGGAACGCAGGAGGTGACCCCTCGCCTAATCTAGAGACCAGAGCACCCGGAGGACTGTACAAGCTCCCAGACCTCTCAAGCCCCGTGACCTTGGGGGGTAAATGTTATCCAGATTTCCAGATAGCGTTTAAATGGATAGCCTTGGGGAAGCAAAATTATCAAAGTCTTTCGCGGACAGTGATCAGAGCTCGCGGATGGACAGAAAGGCTTCGCCTCTCCCGTTTAGTGTCCAGCATACTCTTTCAAGCAACCGCGACGCGGAAGCTCGTCGATTCTCCCGGACTCCCGAAGGGATATCCTTCGGGGAAGGTCCTTCCAGGAGAAGCTCTTCAGGTTACCTTTGCGGATACAGTTCTGTGTCTCACACGGAAGAAGACCAAGCGGTCGAGTCATGGAGGAGGCATAGTTGGAATGATATCCACCTGACACAGGATCCCGCCTGACACGCCCGACAGGTCGAGGCCGCACACATCCCATCACGCCTAAAAGTACTATTTCGCCTACTGTTCCGCTGACAGCCTGGAAAAGACAGCTGCCTTTGTGCATTCCCCATACTTTCACGTAAATATACCCACATAGAGCCTGGTAGCCAGGCGACTACGGTAATTGTATCCCCTATTTATGGCTGGTGTAATTAAGACTCATGGGGGCAGAGTAAAACCCTAATAAAAAACTCTAGCTATAAAGACCTCCTGATTTTGCAATAGAGGGGGAGAGAACAGATGACATAGCAAGAGCCCTGCCAAAATCTCTAGCTTCGTCTTCTTCTAGAGAACGAGAGAGAAACACTGTGAATTAGTGAGGTTCTTGTACACCAGCCATCTTACTGTAATTCTCTACAAGTATAATAACATCGACTCGTGGACTAGGGCTCGTTAACGCCTGAACCACGTAAAAAAACCTATTTGTCTATTTATATTTCTGCACTTCTACAGTTCTTATCTTTTTATTATTTTTTTTGTATTCGTTTCCGAAAAACTCGGTAAACACATAGTATAAAGACAAGACATTTGAATGCTCATTTCAAAATACTGAGAATACTTTCATAAAGGAATCCAAAAATAATTAACTTTTTCCTGGTAGTTAGAAATAGCTTGATGCAATTTCTTGTAATTAGAAATAGCTTGATGCGCAACCAAAGTTTTGAAATTGAAGAGACTGTATAGTTATAGTATATCCTTTTATTGAAAAGTGAAATCAAATGTTAACATAAATACATACAATTCTTATTTAACTAAAAGTTTGATCAACTACATTTGCTGCTTTGGCATTAGCAATTTGTCCAGAGAATGCCATTTTGGAGATGATGATGATGATGATGTTTTGAATGTTATCCTCTAACCAAAGCAATCACAATTGCAACACATTATTTAGCTACTAAAACTAAAAGGTCATGCACAACATTGCAATGCACATATTTGAATTATTTCAGCAGTTACCATCTCTCCCATTGCATCTTGGATTAAAAAAAAAGTGTCACCAAACATAATGCCAACAATTTCGCTTGTGTTGGTCTCTTTACCAAAGAAAACTATATCTTGTCTCAATATAGTTTTCAGCTACAAACTCATTGCATCCTGTCTCTTTCATGTGGCCATCCGCAAGCTATCTCTAAACAACATTTACAAAAAAAAAAAAAAGGTGTTAATTGCACTTTACATATATTGGTAGATTATTACAAGAAACTTTTCTAAGCATAAAACAAATTTAGTATGGCTTGAGCATGAGAAGTACTTGTAGAGAAATGTTGCAGCAGCCCCAATTGCCAAGTAAACAATTTTTATAGAAACCTGATATTATTTTAGAAAAGATAATCAATATAAAATAGTTGTTCTGTATTAGTATAACAATAACAAACTACAGTATTGATTAAATCAATCAAGCATAACATTAGTCTTTTATTACCTGAAATTATATGAACTATGTGTTTGCTGTTATGGTTATTTCCAAAAGCATCAGTCAATTGCCCACATAGTATTGTCATTATGGGCATGCACATAAATAGCTTTCTGTATTTTCATTATAAATATAACTCTATATTTCTGTATTTTTTTTTTGTTTTATAACAACTTGTAAAAAAAACATAAACATGTCAACTTACGGATGCACTGAATATATATACTTATATGTGTGTGTGTCTTTGTCTTGTTAAGTATAACTGTACCTTTGACGATGAGGCCAAAAAGGCAGAATGCGTCAAGTAAAACACAGAACGAGGTACCGCTCCCGCTAGATACAACTTCTGCAAGAACTTAGACCAAAAAACATGGTCAAGTTGTCCATGACAAATACAGACTCAAATATATTACCTTGTTGAAAAACATGATGAAAAGACCAAATAATTAAGCAACAGTGTTTAAATTATTCAAAGATGTTTTCAAGCCAAAGAAATTTGAAAGGCTAAAAAGTGTTATTTGTATCAGCATACACTTTCTCATAAACATATATAATGTGTCTATCAAAAAACTCCCAATTAGTTTCTTAATTGCAGACTTCTAAAACGTGAAGTATAATTTTTTTCAAGTTACCAATGTACGTAATACATAACCATCTGATAAGGTTCATTGCTATCACGAATGAAATTGACTTTTATATAAATATTTATACATATTGTGATCAATTTGTTACTAGTATTCAAACCTTCACATGGTTCTTGGTCAAACAATGAGGATTCAATTTTTAAACTTCAAGCCACTAATTAAATAATAAAAATAACAAAGAAAAGGGAAAGAAAGCAATTGGTCTGTGTCATACCATTATGCAAAGTAAATGTTGAATCCGTATGCACGTGTGACCAAGTCACTTATTACTATCCCTCCAAGATTCCAAGTGTAGTAGCTAAAATGCCATTTTGGTGAGACCAAGACAGACCTGAAACTTTGCATAAGTGGAACACCCAAAGCCATACTTGGTGGCCTTAATTAGAACATTTGATAAAACGGGTTTATTTATTTATTACCGTAAAAAAAATGTAATGGTGCTTGGGAACCTATATAGGCTAAAAAACACATTTAAAAAATGAGAAGTAAAGGACCAGAATTGGGGTACAAAATCTGAAGCTCAAGGGTTATCATGTTTTTCTTACTGACCAGTAGTTGCAGTAAAGAAAACGGTACTTGATCAATGATGACAACCATTTATCAAGTACTTTTTTAATATTTCACGTACTATCCTAACGGGACCAAAAAGAGACCGAATTTAACATAACAGAGAACTCACGATCGTCTTCTTCTAAACTGTGAAATGAGAAAAACGAAGTCAAAAATCGAAAAGCCAGTCTTTCTGGTCTTTCTCTCTCTCACACACACAAACTCTCAGTTCCGATCAGTTTTTCTCTCGTAAAAACACCATTTCATTTATGGGAAATTGAACCCTCAGGAAAATCTGACAATCTGACGTCTCTTTCTCTAAGCTACATAAAATAACAAAAATATTGTCATTGAATTGTTGGGACAAAAAAATGAAAAGAAAACAGGGGAGGGAAAATAAAAAAGAAAACGAATTTGATCCCATTTAGCATAGGGGTATAAACAAATGTTAGAGTTTCCTTCTCATTTTTTATTTTTATTAGGGCTTATCCTTTTTTGTACAATGTGTTTTGTGTTTTGTCCTATTATCTGTTTGAACCTTATGTTTTGACAAATGATTTTTTGGACCCTATGTTTTGTAAAATAGTTAAAATAGAATCTTAAACTCGATTTTGGTCAATAATTTCTAAACTAAAATCACAAATAATTTATCAAACTAACAATTTAGAACAAAAACAAAATCATTCTGCTAAAAAATTATATTGTTATATTCAATTTTTTCTTCATCAAAATTGAGTTTAAGGTTCTATTTTAACCATTTTACAAAATATAGGGTCCAAAAAATAATTTTTCAAAACAAATGGTCCAAACAGGTAATAGGACAAAACACAATATCTAAAAAAGTATAAACCCTTTTTAATAATTAGTTATTTCAAAAAGAAAAAAAAGAGAGAATGGAAACCCGACCTGTAGCCCTCTATTTAATACAACCCCACTCTTCATATGCAGAGAAAGCCTATCTATCTATCTATGTAACTCTAAAGACCAAGAAAACTTTATTTTCCATTCATAAACACATATAGGGAGTTAGGAAGTCAAAATCTGATTATAAGCGTGTTAGAGTGCTCTCCATGAGAGTATCTCTTAAGTGGAAAAACTCCATTGTAATCCATCAAAACTAGAGTTTTTCTATCATCATCATCATCAACAAACATCATCATGTGTAATCCTACTACTACTTCCTCAACAACCAAGGAAATAGAGCATAAACAGCCGCAAACCCATCTATATCGTGACCTTTTATCCCTACCCAACACCATTAAAGATCAAGAAAAGACCACTGCAAAAGTTGATGATGACCGCCACCACAAAGAATCAAACTACGCTCAAAACAACTTCACATACTAATTAAATAATAAAAATAACAAAGAAAAGGGAAAGAAAGCAGTTGAGACTCCAGTGATTGCTCTAATCTTGTGTGAGATATGAACATATATGAGAGAGGGCAGAGGTCCATACCTGGGGAATCCGTAGTGCGCTTGAAATGTGTTGCTGGGATTTTCTTGTGCGTAGGGAGAAGGAAGAAACCAGTCGCTAGAGAAGAGAGGTTGACTCCAGACACAAGTTCTGTTGTGGATGTCGAACAATGGCGGGATTGCTGTCCTGGGGTCGAACGGCGGCTGGGTTACTGTCTTCGGGTGCGGTTCGGGGTTGTCGAATGGAAGTGGGGGTGCCATCACGAAGGAGGTGCTGCGCGCGAGGTCAAACAGAGGTGGAGGGGGGTCACGATTGTGGAAATTTTTTTAACCTAGAAATCATTAAGAAATTCATTCTTTAAAAAAATAAAGAAGAGAAAAAAGAATCTATTTTTTAAAAAATAGTTTTTATTAGTTTTAAAAGAAAAAATAAAATTAATATTATCAATTTTTAATAAGTATTGGTTGTGTTTGTAAAAAAAAATTATATTGTTTGGCAATACTTAAAAAATAATTTTTTATTTAATTAATTAAAAATTTGACTATTAAACATAAAATAGGTTTGGTAACTGTACTTTTTTATTATTTTTTAAATTTTAATTAAAATTTATTAAATTTTGAAAATAGAACTTTTTTAAACTATTTTCGACTTTTTCCTTCTCTTCTTTAAATCAACACCTCATATTGTTAAACAAAAAATAAAAATAAAAGTTATCAAACGCGTTTATTATTTTTTGTTTTTAAAAACAAAAAATAAAATAGTTACCAAATATATTTTTATTTTTTAAAAATAAAGAAACAAAAATAAAATAATATTTCCATTTTTGTGTTTAAAAAATTCAAAAAAAAAATTTATTTTATTTTATTTTACCAAAATCAAAAATGGAAATATTATTTTTATTTTTGTTTCTTTATTTTTAAAAAATAAAGAAACAAAAATAAAAACTGGTAAATTTTTTGACTTTAAACACAAAAATTTTACCAAACTCAAAAATATAAATATTATTTATATTTTTGTTTCTTTATTTTTAAAAAATAAAAATATGTTTGGCAACTATTTTTGTTTTTTGTTTTTAAAAACAAAAAATAATAAATGTGTTTGATAACTTTTATTTTTAATTTTTGTTTAACCATATAAAATGAGGTGTTTATTTGAAGAAGAGAAGAAAAAAAAAAGAAACAAAAATTCGAAACGGTTTAAAAAAAATTGAAAGTAAAAAAATTATATTTTCAACATTTAATGAATTTTAATTAATTTTTTTTAAAATAATAAATAAATATAAAGTTACCAAACACTATTTTATGTTTAATTGTCAAATATTTAATTAATTAAATAAAAAACTAATGTTTAAGTGTTACCAAACAACACTATCATTAATGAATTTTTAATAAAATAAATATTCTTTTATTAAATATATAATAAGTAATTCAATTAGAAATTAATATTACAAAAAAGTATTAAAAATTTAAACAATTATTTAAATAACTCATTTAAAAACAATATTCATTCTTTAACAAGTAGGTATTGTGTGTTGCAAATTATTAATTAATACTGAATATATTTACATAAAATATATTAAATTATATTTAAAAAAATACAAATTAAATTAGTACTATGACAGTCAGAATCCCATGATCTGTGGGGGGAAAGACTGGGTAAAAAGCTGTGCAATCTCACACCACCTGGGGAAGGTCAAGTGTGATGATTCTAAGACTGTGTTGGTACGGGACTACACAGTCGAATGGGGCTTAAATGGATTAATGGGTACTACCTATGTTAATAAGATGCATCTTCTTTTCGGTAGCCCATCACTTGAGAACTCCAAAGTTAAGCGTGCTTGACCTGGAGTCATCTTATGATGGGTGACCTCCTGGGAAGTTTTCTCAAGAAGTGTGCAAGTGAGGACAAAGCACACTGGAAAGACTCATGTGGGTTTGTAGGGTCAGTCGTCATTCCAAGAAGCAACCATAGTGATGTGGGGTGTTACAAATGGTATCAGAGCCTTGACCCATCTAGAAGTGTGGCCGACGGGGATGTCAGGCCCGTAAGGGGTGGTGATTGTGATAGTCAGAATCCCGTGATCCGTGGAGGGAAAGACCAGGTAAAAAGTTGTGCAATCCCACACCGCCTGGGGATGGTTGAGTGTGATGATTCTAAGACTGTGTAGGTATCGGACTACATAGTCAAAGATGACTTATATGGATTGAAGGGTACTACCTATGCCAACAAGGTTCATTTTCTTTTCGGTAGCCCATCACTTGAGAACTCCAAAGTTAAGCGTGCTTGACCTAGAGCAATCTTATGATGGGTGACCTCCTGGGAAGATTTTCCAAGAAGTGTGCGAGTGAGGACAAAACACGCTGGAAAGACTTGTGTTGTTTGTAGGGTCAGTCATCATTCTAAGAAGCAACCATAGTGACGTGGGGCGTTACAAGTACTTGATTAGAAATTTTGTTTGCATTAGACAACTGTTTAAGTAGAAATGTTGTCTCATGTTAAAAATAGGAATGTTACAACATTCTCATTAGAACTGTCGTTTCATGCGAGTTTTAATTTGCATGGCACAATAATTTGTGAGCGACTGTTGTGTCATGTATATTTTTAACATGACAAGATAGTTCTACTACAAACATCATCTCATCCATGTCGTCGAAGTACAATTTTGTAGTAGTTCCTCTGAGATATCCTTGGTCGTCGTGGTCGAGCAGCCGCATATGTACACGCCGCCACTGAAGCTCCCCAACTCATGGCTAGCCTAGCTTTGCTTTCCCCTAACCTGCACTACATAACACTTGGATTCCAGATACATGAACATTAAATATTGATTTCAGATACATATCTAGCATGCTCAGCAGTAATAACATACTCGAGCATGCATACAATTACAAATAAATGATCATTGGATCATTCTGCGGCCTGCTGACTTGGATAGATGACCATAGAGTTAACCTGGGGCCCTATGCCCTAGCAATGTGACCATAGAGTCACCTAGGCCTTTGCCCTTAGCTCTGAGTAACTAGCCATAGAGCTAGCCAAGCGCTTTGTTTTCCAATGACCATAGGGTCGACAAATGTAATAGTATGCCCCAAATTGGGCCTAAGCCTTTCGACCAGTGCGCATCGCGCTATTGCCGGCCTTGACTAATAAGCCAAGGCCTTAACCAGATAAACAGATACAGATAAGCATACTCCAGATAATACAAGTATGCATACATATTAATCATATATCTTAGTCAATTAAATACAACCATAATAATAACCATGTTCCTTAATGGGACCGAGTCCTAACTACGCAGACAATGCATACAATCATTAAACAACTAGCCAGACACGGAGCATTCTATTTAATCGACGAGCACAAAATTAATTAATCACATTCATTCTCAGGGGCCGAGCCCTATTCATAGTTATAATCAACAGCTAGGCCAAGCCCTAATCATATATATCACGTATTGGGTGCAGTTTTCTTACCTTAGGTCAGAGTGCAATGTATACTAAGAACGACCATCTAGCACGATTTTGGTTTCGAGTCTTTAGCGATAACCTCAGTTGCCCCAAGTGATGCTAAGTTTCTCCCCAAGAAATCTTGAGCCTAAAGCTAGCCTCGATTCCTCCTAGATCACAAGAATTCCCAAGGAAATTTACAGAGTGTGTAAATGAGAAAGAGAGAGAGAAAGAGAGAGTGAACGTATTTTACTTTTGTTTGGTGTTTTGTGTGGTTAGGTAGACTCTAAGTAACCTTTAGAAAATCCTGAGGCTCGGGTTACCAAAAATGTCCCCGAGGGAAAAATGGTCAAAATCCTCGAAATCCCATCCTAATCTCACTAACTTCAAATATATCCTCGAATATTTAATCCCACTACCCGATAACCTAGTAATGTACTAGATACCCAAAATATCCCTAGACTCACCCTGAGTCGGGTATTCGGTCCCGTTGTGACTTTCCCGCTAACTTGCTTCCTAGGATCGCCTCAAGCCGAGTAACCCAAATATATCCACATAATAATGTGGTCTGACACATATATCACATATATGCATATATATTCCAAATATACTTGTAGCGAGCCAAATTACAAAAATTGCCCTTCTAATAAGAAACGGGCCCACATGCATATTTAATACACCCAAACATGCATATGTAGTCATATTATAATATAACTCACATAATCATACAATGACTCACATGTATATCATATAAACACATAAACACATAATTTTCCCTAATTTGCCATCCTGGCCCCCTAATCAAGGCCCTAAGCCTTGCTAGGTAATTTAGGACGTTACAACTATCCCCTCCTTACAGAATTTCATCCTCAAAATTTTACCTGAACAGCTCGGGATACTACTTTTGGGCATTTGCCTCCAGCTCCCAGGTCGCTTCCTTAATCTTGTTGTTCCTCCATAATACCTTAACTAAAGGTATAGTCTTGTTCCTCAGGACCTTGTCCTTCCTATCTAAAATCTGAACTGGTTGCTTCTCATAGGAAAAATCTGTCTCCAGTTCCAGATCCTCTTAACTCAACACATGAGTCCCATCTGATATATACGACCTTATCATGGAAATATGAAATTCATTGTGCACACTAGACAGTGTCGAGGGTAAGGTCGACCTATGGGCCATCAGGCCGATCTTCTCCAGAATCTCAAATGGTCCAACAAACCTAAGGCTCAACTTGCCCTTCTTCCCAAATCTCTTCACCACTCTCAGTGGTGAAACCCTAAGGAAGACATAGTCTCCCACTTGGAACTCCACATTCCTCCACTTTGTATCTATATAATTATTCTATCTACTATGAGACGCGAGCATTCGAGCTCTAATCTTTTCAATAGCCTCAGTAGCCCTCTGAACTGCCTCAAGACCCAATTATTTCCTCTCACCCATTTCATCCAATGAATGGGCGATCTACACTTCCTACCACACAACATCTCATAAGGTGCCACCCCAACAGTCGACTGGTAGCTGTTATTATAGGAAAATTCTATGAGAGGCAAATATTTACTCAAGTACCCCTCAAAGTCAAATACACATGCTCTCAGCATGTTCTCCAGTATTTGGATAGTCCTCTCAAACTAACCATCAGTTTAAGGATGATAAGTTGTATTGAACTTAAATTGTGTAGCCATCACCTTCTGTACACTTCCCCAAAACGTGGAAGTAAAGATAGGATCCCTATCAGACACGATAGACCTCGGAGTCCCATGAAGGCATACTATCTCTCTCATGTAGAGATCTGCATACTGGTCAACCATGTAATTCATCCTCACTGGTAGAAAGTGAGCTGATTTCATATACCGATCCACGATGGCCTCGACTGAATCATGTTAAAGATAGGATCCCTATCAGACACGATAGACCTCGGAGTCCCATGAAGGCATACTATCTCTCTCATGTAGAGTTCAGCATACTGGTCAACCATGTAATTCATCCTCACTGGTAGAAAGTGAGCTGATTTCATATACCGATCCACGATGGCCTTGACTGAATCATGTTGGACCATTGTCCTGGGCAATCCTACCACGAAATCCTCACTGGTAGAGATCTGCATAGGGGTAAATTGGTAATTTTAGCCCGCTGAGGGCATAAATGTGATAATTGTATTATGTGATTTGTACCACGTGAGTGTGGTGATATTATTGTGATGCATGTGTCGAGACGATTCTAGAGAGCTAGTTAACTTAAAAGGTCACAACGGGATTTTTATACCCAGCTCGGGAGGAGCCTAGGGGGGTACTTTGGGAATTTCATGGTTAAGTAGAGAATTAGCGGTTAATGGTTATTGGTGATTGAGTAACCTGAGTAACCATTAGTTATTGCTGAGAGTAACAAGTTTAGGTGAAAAAAATGGTAGACTTGCAATATAGGAGAAAGGACTAGAGTGCCCTTGAGGTTTAGTTAGCAAAGGGTTTTGATGAAGGGGTAAAATGGTCATTTGGCAGGGGGATTAGATAAGTTTCAGCTGGGGAAAAAGGGGTACACGTTTGGCACTAAGTCATAATATAGCTCTTGATAGAAATTGAAGAAAAAGCTAGAAGAGAAGGAGAGGAAGAAATGAGCTGAAGTTGGGCAATTTAGGAGGAGAATCAAGAGGCTTGGGGCAACTAAAATCAAGTTTAGGTCAAGATTTTTCAAAGGTAAGAGTTCACCCCCTGTTTTGCTTAAGTTTCAAGTTTGATTTTTAGAGATTAAGCATTAAATTGAAAGAGAATTGTGGCTGGTTTTGTATGGGAATTTAGCTTGGTAATCAAGAGGTTTTGGCTTGAAGCTGGATTTGGAGAGGGCTCAAGGTTGAATTCTTGATTGAGGTAAGAGTTTTAAACATCCTTGGGTTTTCATATCTGTTGTGGTTTGAGATTTTTGAGGCATGGTTTAGGTTTTTCAAGCTTGGGTTTGTGTTTTTGGCCTATGGGTTTAAGTTTCTGAAGTTTGAATTCAAAGGGTGGATTTTTGGGTGTGATTGTGTAATTGAGCTGGGTTATGATGTTTATAGGTTGTTGAATGGTCTATTTGGGGTTTTGAATTGGTTTTGGGGCTTAGGTGTGAGTTTGGGATGATTTGGGAGTGTTTTGGCTCGAGGAAATGCAAGGGAAAAACCCAGATTTCTGGGTTCACGAAGGAGCGTCGCGGCCCTGTTCTTAGGCACCGCGGTGCGAGGTTGCATCAGGAGGAGGGCAAGCCGCTGGGCGCCGCGGTCCTTGAAGGGAGTGCCGCGGCCCTAGGCCATTTTTGACAGCCAAAAATTGTGTTTTTAGGGCTTTTTCCTGGGGACCCGGGGGATGGTTCCAATGTATTGTTTTAAGGAATTAGAGGTCCCGAGAGTGCGGGAATGGTCCCGGGAAATGGTTTTGGTTTGGTTAGTATTAAAGGGTGTTTTATATGTGTTGTGACTAGGTTTTTTGAGAGGCTCGAGATAGAGGACTGTGCTCGTGACTTTGGTGCATTGTGAAGCTCGGGATACAGGTAAGAAAACTGTAGCACCCGTAGGACAGGGCATGGACCCATAGTGTTAACGCAGGGCACGACCCTAAATTGTATTACATGTTATGGTATAGTTTTGATTAAATTGTTATATGTTTGAATGTTATTTGAATTGTACTATATGTGATTATAGTAGAGAGAACGACAAAGGTGCCGAGAACGGCAAAGGTGCCGAGAACGGAAAATGAGCTGAGAACGGCAAGGGAGCCGAGAATGGCAGCGGGGCCGGAAGTAACACTTAGCACGTGGAATGATTGTTTAGTCTAATGGACTACTTGGTTATCTGTGGATTATCTGATAGGTTGATTATATAATATGCATATGACATATGCTGTTTGAGTTTTCTTGCTAGGCTTCGGCTCACGGGTGCTCTGTGTTGCAGATAAGGGCAAAGATTAAGTCAACCAGCCATGAGTACGGAGAGCATGAAGCGGCGCGTACATGTTTGGCCTGCCCGACTGCTTTGGTTGGGGGCATTTTCTAAATGGCTGTATTAACCTGTATTTTAATAGTCAATCAGCTGTAAACTTATTTTAACTTGTAAATATTTTACAAACCTTATTTTGGGATCCCAAATGATAGATACTTGAAGTTTTCAACGAAGTAAAGCATTTTCAATAGATTACAGCCTTAACTTTTTCTTAGTCACACTTTTGTTTTAAAAACCTCGGTTAGCGAGTTAATTGCACAATTCTTCATAAAACTCACTTAGTAATGGCTCTAAGGTAGTAGGGCGTTACACTATGCACCCCCCTGCAATAGGTCTCTAGCTCTAAGTACATATATCATAGGTATACAGGGTATGTGCACAATGCCAACGAATACAAAGGGGTTCTCACCCTCAGGCTCAAAGGTTACCACTTCTTCTTGCAATCTATTGTTGCCCCATACTTCTCTAACCAGTCCATACCCAGAATTATATCAAAGTCAATCATAGCAAACTCTATCAAGTCAATTGACAACTCCCTGTTATCCATTGTCATTGGTAGTGATCTAACCCATCTCCTATAAACCAAACTCCATAGGATAAAAGTCACAAGGTCTACATAGTGCATCAATAATCCTACTAGCAAAAAAAGAGTGTGTAGCACCCGAATCAATCAAAACAGTATAAAGGGTCCCAGCACTAGAAAGATGACCTGTAACTACTAAGGGACTTGCCTCGGCCTTTGCCTGGGTCAAGGTGAACACCCGAGCTGCCGTCAGGCTATCCACCTTCTTGGGCTTTTTCTTCCTGGCTTTCAAGCAATCCTTCTTCAGGTGTCTCACACTTCCGTAGACGAAGTTGGCCTTCGCTCGACATTCCCCAATATGGCGCCTCTTGCAACGAGTACACGCTTGGAATGCTTTCTAGGTCTCACTGCAACCCTAACAACCTATCTGTATGCCCCGTGGCGTCCTATCTGGCCCTAGAGCAGAAACTGTATCTACAATCATTCTCTTTTTGTCACTAGGGCTTTCGTCCCTACCAAAGCCTGCAAATGGAGGTCCTAACCTCCTAGAATCCCTTTTGGCTGCATTCTTGTGCCATATCTTGTTCTCTGGACTATCAGAAGTTAGTACCTTCTCCACAGCCTGTGGATAGGTAGTCACTCCTGACACATTAGTGATACGAACATCTCTAGCTATCATAGGCTGTAGCCCCTGGAGAAACCTCTCTCTTCTAGTCCCATCACTGGGCACCAAATCCCTTGCAAACTTTGCCAATCTGTCAAACTTCAAGGTAATCGGTCACTGTCATATTGCCCTGAAGTAACTTACTAAACTCTTCAGCCTTCGCAACTTTAACTGTGTCGTTGTAGTATATCTCATTGAATAGAGTTCTGAATTCTTCCCACTTCATTGTATTTACTACCATAGTCTGCGATACCACCATCCACCATATTCGGGCGTCCTCCTGAAACATGTAAGTGGTGCAGGCCACTCTCTCATTTCCACCTACACTCATGAAATCCTGGATGGTGGTTATCATAGTCATCCACTGCTCATCCATTAGTGGGTCTGAGTTTCCCTAAAAAACTGGAGGGTGTTGTTTCCTTAACCTCTCATAAATGGGTTCCCATATATCTCCCCCTACACGGGGTTTTACTGCCACTGGTACCACTAGCTATATCTCTGCTGGTACTATGGGTTATGGGTTCCATGCTGGAACCTATTGCTATCACAAGAGGGGAATCTCATCTTCCTGCCTCTGTAACCTGGCTTGCATAGCAGCAAGCACCTGTTGCCAATTCTTTTGAGCTGGTGGTGGGGCCTGGCTTTTGTCATTCGCTTTCTTGACCTGTATCTCTTGGCTAGCCAACCTCTCTGACCTTTGAGGAAGCATACTGATAACTATCCCACTCTACAGTGATGAAATCGATCGTTAGGTAAGTAATAACTACACCGCTTTTTGCCTGACAGTCCAAGATTGAACAAACAAACAAATGCTACACTAAAAAGCATGCCAACACATAATACATTCAATCATTGTGCTAATAAGCACTTCATAATGTTCATTAGCAAATAACAATGCTAATAAACATTTTTGACATTCATAAGCAATTAATGATGAAAATAAGCATGTTCAAGCATTTATACATGTATAATAAGGCTAATAACCTTGTCCTTTAATCCCTGCCAGTATTAACAGTTCTAATAAGCATTTCCTGGCCTATATGGATAACAACGCTAATAAGCTTGTCTTGACCTACATGTCCATATAACAATGCTAATAAGCGATTCCTTTGCATTCACAAACAATAACAATGCTAGTAAGCATGTTCTTTATCATTCACTCAATAGTCAAGGGCCAGGCCCTATCAAACTATCTCATGCTCCCTAATAAGGCATACAGATAAGGCGTATACATTTATTTAAACACTTAATCACATAAGTAGTTACCAAACCCTGAGTAGAGCTTGTGTTTAGTGGCGAGTGTACATGCCTAGCCACTCTTCAGGAACCCTGAAACCTTGGCATCTCTGATACCAAGTTGTAACGTCCTCCTAATCCAGGATTGTTACACTATGTACTTTAAATAGTGTCAGACTTCCTAATCAAGTCCCTTGGTTATAAATGTGTAACTAAGGTTAATGTCAAGGGTTAGGGTTAAATTTTTTTGTCAAAAGAAACATTGACTTTTCATTTAAAAGTTTAGTACATACATGGGATCCTAAAATGATACAAATAAATGTTTAAAAGGGTATATACAAGTCAAAAGTTACAACCAGCTGGCTTAAGCGGCAAAATAAGGGATATAACCCTAGTTCCTTTGAGATATCTTCTACTGTGGTGGTCGAGTAACCGCATATGTACACACCACCACTGAAGCTCTCCAACTTATGGCTGGTCCAGCTTTCCTTTCCTCTTACCTACACCACATAGCACCCGTGAGTCAAGACTCAACAAGAAAACTTAAACATATGCATGAATAGTAAATATAGATTCCAGTAACATATCTATCATGCCCAACAGTAATAACCTACTCATGCATGCATACAATTACAAATAAATGATCATTGGAACATTCTAGGTCCTGTTGCCCTGAATAGATGACAAGCCATAGAGCTAGCCAAGCGCTTTGCTTTCCAATAACCATAGGGTCAACCAACGTAATAGTACGTCCCTGATTAGGTCTAAGCCTTTCGACTAGCGCGCAACGCGCAATTGTTGCCCTTGACTAATAAGTCAATGCCTTAACGAGATAAACATATACAAATAAGAATACTCCAGATAATACAAGTATGCACACTGTTGACGCGGTTCTTTGCCAACAGGTAATTAAGAGAAAAAGAGAAGAGGATTAGTGCCAAATGTAGAACCGTAACAGATATAAGATCTTAGTGAATGAAATGGGTGACTCGAGACACGTTTTTAAGTGGTTCAAAGGTTAAATTCCTTCTACTCCACTAGTCAATATTATTGATATATTCTGGGTATTTGGTTACAAAGTATATCTCTCCAGAGACCATTTGTTCCCACCCTTATCAACTCCCAGGGTCTCCATATTTATAGGAGAAGGCACCTGGAAGTTGGTAAGGAGGTCATCCCGTGACCTTCTTATTTGTCATATCAACTCTGTGACATTCATGATTAATTCCTAAACCTGACACATAAGTATGGTCAAATCGATAGATAAGGAGGTAATGGGCTGCACGGCCCAACCCAGCCGTGGGTGTCTGAACATGCACGTTCCTGCAGCGTGTCCGAGAAGTCAGGGAGATATCGGACACGTGATGTCAGATATATGCACGTTTATCTTGCGTGTGTTGACTTTACAAAGGGTCATGGCCTCCATATCTAGCTCGTACCACGAGCTGTGCATTTGACCCGACCTTCGGCCTTTCGATCCCTTACTCGTCTTGGGAGTCTTGGCGAGTCCTTGAGGATTCCTCGAGCTAAGGGGGTATGACCTCAAGACAGGATCTTCGACCTGGGGGATGTTTATGGACTAACCATGATTAGTCCGAAGCTCGGCCTGCTAATCAGCCCGTGGGAAAATCAGGGCGTACATCTGCCCCCCAAGCTCCTGCTCGTGGTACGTGACGTCATATACAAGACCATAGAAAGGGCTTTTAGACTTCCCCATAACTCTTCGCATTCCAATATTTATGCAGGCGCCTGATACGTGGCACACCGTGGGTGGTGACGGTACGTCTTACGAGAACCGCATTTAATGGCCTAGCCTATGCCCAGCCGTCTTTCCGTATTTCGAGTGGAAGGCCTCGGATCCCTCATCAGGGCCATCCAAGAGCCTTCTACACGTGATCCTCCATGCATATAAAAGGGGGTGGCCACCCTACGCACGGGCCACCCTTTCATTCGAAAATTTTCAAACCTCTTTTCCTCTTTCCTTTCCATATTCCAGAAGAACGAAACCCTTGACTCGGTTGCTGCCATTTTCATCGTTCAAGAAGCTCAGGCGCACGGATTTCTCCGAAGCTTTGGAAGCTACTACACCGACGAAGCTCCTGTCAGCGCAACACTCCCATTTACTTCCCAGTCATACACAGTAAGTTTCCTGACCCGGCGTACTTTGAAAACATGCTACTGTAGCTTAGGTAAAAAATTTTACTGTAGCCGCATGCAAGGATTTTTTCTGGGTTTTGTGGATATGGAGGGTGACAGCCCTTTTTAGGTTAGGGTATATTTATTGTAGGAAATCGCTTTAGAATATGGGTTTCAGGATACTTTTTCTGGGGAAAATTTCTGGGTAGGAGTTTTGGGAATTTTGGGTGCAAAACCGGGTAGCTTAGGGAACACGCCTCATAAGCGGTTTCACAATTTTCTGCCTATTGAAACTTTCCCCCCAAGGCAAATTCTATTCTGAACCCCCCTGACACATGAATTCTGAGTAATCTGGGATCTGTTGGGAGCATACGCGCGTATTCACTGAAACGCGTGGTTCCACTCTCTACGAGCTGGGCTTACCTCAGCTCGTGCTAATAATAATTGCTTCTTCCTCCCGCTTGGGTCGCCTTTTCTAAAGTGTTTTCTTTTGTTCGCTAGGCGACCAAATGGCTCCAAAAAAGAATCTCCCCCAGAAGAACGTTGGAAGCTTGGCTTCACAGCAGGAAAAAGGAAAGGCTGTGATGCCTAGCTCCCCGATCCCCCATTTCGGGCCAGCAGTGGAGAAGGAGGTCGAGGTGGCCCCTGACGCATTCTTTGAGGCGGAGAGAATCGTCTCAAAGATAACCGATCAGGCGAAGATTAACAAGCTCTTCCTCACTCACAACATCGCGCTGGGGAAAGCCTCCGTCATTGCCCGACCTGCTGCGGAGGGCGAGCGGAGCTGCTCGCCGCTTGAAGAATTGTTCGCGGCCTGGAGCGGGGAACACTTTAAGGCAGGGGCCTTCCTTCCCCTGGATCAGTACTTTGCTGATTTCTTGAACTTTGTGGGGTTGGCCCCATTTCAGCTCCCCCCCAACTCTTACCGTCTGCTGGCAGGGTTGAGGTACTTATTCCAGAAGCATGAGTGGGAGGTCCCCACTCCTGCGGATATTTTATACTTCTTTTGCCTCAAAGCCAGCCCGGACCAGCGGGGGCGAGGCGACGGGTTTTACTATTTAACCCGTTTTCCCAACACGGCGACAGTCATCGAGCTGCCTAGCCATCCTAATGATTTCAAGGACCAGTTCTTCATGTCAACTGGGTTCCGCAACTACGAGCACCACTACTTCAATCGTCCTCGTAAGTTGCTCCTGTCCTTAGCTCGCCTTTAAGCGTTATTTTAGCACCCCCCATACTCTACTCTGACTCGAACTAATCTTGCAGCCATCTTCGCGAGGACCGAAAAGTCTGTGACCCTCGGGGGCCAATATGACACGCTGGTGGGCTTTCCCCCCAGCGAGAAGGATTATCGAGCGCTCGTGACGGATGGGACGATGGTGTTCTGCAAGCTGATTTTTCCAAATCAGACCTTGAACCTGAAGAGGCCCCGGGGGCCGCCCCCAGCTCGGGACACCAGACCTGTCATCGTGGAGAAGGTCGCGGGCGCGGAAGATGAGGAGGACGAGGAGGTCGAAGTTCCGCTCGTGAGGAGCAGGAAGAGGACCTTGGACGTCGTCCAGAGCATGGGCGAGGAGAGGATCCAATCCGGAGCAGCCGCGGGTCCTTCTGGCCAAGGTAACTCTAACTTGCTTAGGAGTCTAGATAGGGCCGCTGTAGACCCCCGGCTGGCCAGGTTCAATCCTAGGCAGATCGTCCATCGTCACAGGAGCAATCCGGACTTGAACACACTTCCGCTCCATTGTGTCGACCGGCTCGTGCTGGATCACCAAGAGAGCCGGCCTAGGGGCACCGTAGTAGTAGATAATACCCTAGCTTTTAGGTCGATCCTATTCGAGGAGTATGGGACCAACCTACGCACCTGGCCTTCACTCCAGAGAGGTATCTATGCTCCGGGGCTTAGGCAGTATGTAGAAGAATCTAGCCCCGAGTCAGAACTGGACCCAGAACTTGCGCCAGTTCGGGAAATAATCGTCTTAGGCTCTTCCAGCTCGGGGGGTAGGGTTTCCCTTAGTAATCGTATACTTTGTTAGCTTTAACCTTTGTATGATTGTTAACTTGTAATAACCATGTTCTTTGTTTGACAGAAGAGATGTCTCAGCCCGAGGGGAGCTTGCGAGGCGCAGTCTTCGGGGGAAACCCTGCAGCCGGGCCAAGACTGAAGAGGCTTCGGGGGTCCAGGAACATTGCTGGGACCTCCACCAAGTCCCCGGCAAAGGAGAAGGAGAGAACCCCGCCAGCCCTGGACGCGGGAGCGATTCTCCTCTCTGCCGGGACAGGCCAAATGCCTCCGCCGCCTCAGCGAACTCCAACTGTCATCCAGGACGCGGGGACGGAGCTCGGGACTCCGTCTGTGGTGGCCTCCGATGTACGCATCCCGATCAACCCCCAGGACCTGGAGAAGATCCCAGAAACCTTCCGGGGAACTGTGTACGAATCGGCGAACTATGTCGTTAACCATATCTATAAGTTCACCAAGAAGGAACTCCGGGCTATTGAGACAATGAGCCCGGTTGACGTTATGGAATCTTCAATGAGCATGACCCTAACGGTAAGCTGCCCTATTCTTTTAAAGCTTTTACCATTATATTCCGTCTTATTTTTCCTCTGAGCCAGTTTATCTTCCATTCCTCGCAGGGTGTCGTCGCCCTTCACCGGAGCATCATCATGGCCAGAACTCAGCTTGATGACATGAGGACCGAGCACCAGGCCACCCTTCAGGAGGTTAAGGCGACTAAGGATGCCCTGACGACCTCGAAGGTCGAGTTGGAGAAGACCCAGGTCGATCTGGAGAAGACCCGCCTGAAGGTCCAGGAGCTCGAGACCTCCCTTGCCACCTCGTAGACAGACCTAGAGGCGGCGAAGACTGAGGTCCAGGCAGCCCTGGAAGCCGAACGGACCACATCGGAGCAGTCCCTGCAGGACCGGTTCTATCACTGCTGGGCTTTCAACCCGGAGGCTGACTTCTCCTTCATGTCACCGAGCCTTTGGGCGACCTTAGTGGTGAAGTTTCAAGCTCGCCTTGATAAGGAGGCGCCGCCTTCGGAAACTGGGGAGGCCTCTGGCGCGGCGGAGCAGGGTGAAACGACGACCTCCAAAGGGCCGACTGACGGGGCCTAGGGCGCTTTTTCTTTCTGCTTTTGAGTATTTTTAAGTTCCCCCTTTTTTTTTGTATGTAACCTTTGCATGAGGTGCTTTCACCTCGAGACAATTTTCTTTACACCTTTAACTTATATTTTTTCATGCTTTTGGCTATGATATATATATCTTTTTGATAAACTTAGCTCGTGTTAACCTCTATTTATATCTCGAGCTCTTTGAAAAGAACAGCGAACGATAAATAGATTTATATCAACGTCTAAGTTTTATGACCCAGTTAAAACCAGGAACTTATTTAGAAAACTTAATTCGTGTTAATTTTTTTTTATCCATATCTCGAGCTCTTTAAGAAGAACAACGATCGACGGATTTAAATCAACTTCTAAGTTTTTTATGACCCGGTTAAAACCAGGAACTTATTTAGAAAACTTAGTTCGTGTTAATTTTTTATCCATATCTTGAGCTCTTTAAGAAGAACAACGATCAACGGATTTAAATCAACTTCTAAGTTTTTTATGACCCGGTTAAAACCAGGAACTTATTTAGAAAACTTAGTTCGTGTTAATTTTTTATCCATATCTCGAGCTCTTTAAGAAGAATAATGATCAACGGATTTAAATCAACTTCTAAGTTTTTTATGACCCGGTTAAAACCAGGAACTTATTTAGAAAACTTAGTTCGTGTTAATTTTTTATCCATATCTCGAGCTCTTTAAAGAAGAACAACGATCAACGGATTTAAATCAACTTCTAAGTTTTTTATGACCTGATTAAAACCAGGGTAGGACTTAGTTAGCGTTAACCCTTATCCATATCTCGAGCTCTTTAAGAAGAGCAGCGATCCATAGATAAGGATCAACATCTAAGTCGTTAAGGAGACCTGGTTATATCCAGGTACCATATGCCCCCCAAGTAACTGGGAAAGGGTCTTTCGTGGTTACTTTAAGATTACAATTGCAAATGTGCGTAAAAAGTTGATTTTTATTAATATATAGAAAGTGGCTTTCCAGGCCTTACAAGTGGATCATTGATAATATTTCTTTAAGTGGATGGCGTTCCAAGTCCGTGGTACGGCTCCTCCATCAAGTCGGGCTAACTTATAAGTTCCCTCCTTGACGACTTCGATGACCTGGTATGGTCCTTCCCAGTTTGGTCCCAACACTCCATCTTTGGGATCTTTTCCGGCCAGGAAAACTCTCCTTAGGATCAAGTCGCCAACGCTAAAGGTGCGTTTTTTGACTTTAGAGTTGAAATAGCGAGTGATCTTCTGCTGATAATGGGCGAGCTGGAGTTACGAATCCTCTCGCCTTTCATCAGCGAGATCTAGGGAATGGCATAGGAGCTTGTGGTTCTGACCTTGGTCGTAGGACTGGACTCTATGCGACAGAACCTTAACTTCCACGGGGAGGACTGCTTCACTCCCGAAGGTTAGGGAGAAAGGAGTATGACCCGTAGGAGTCCGATGCGAGGTCCGGTATGCCCATAGGACCTGGGGGAGCTGTTCCGGCCAGACTCCCTTTGCTTCATTTAATCTTTTCTTGAGGCTCGCCTTTAGAGTCTTGTTGACAGCCTCGACCTGGCCGTTAGCCTGAGGATAGGCTACAGAGGAGAAACTTTTCACAATCCCATGCCTGTCACAGAATTCCGTGAATAGGTCGATGTCGAACTGAGTGCCGTTATCGGAGACGATCTTCTTGGGCAGGCCGAAGCGACAGATGATGCTTTTAACCACGAAGTCAAGCACCTTTTTAGACGTGATTGTTGCTAATGGCTCTGCCTCGGCCCACTTAGTGAAGTAGTCGATGGCGACCACGGCGTAACGGACCCCGCCCTTTCCAGTGGGCAGGGCGCCCACTAAGTCTATTCCCCAAACGGCAAATGGCCAAGGGGCCGAGATCATTTTTAGCTCGACCGGATGAGCTCGGGCAACTACAGCGAATCGCTGGCACTTGTTGCACTTTTTCACATATGAGATCGAGTCTTTGGACAGATTCGGCCAGTAATAACCTTGCCTGAGAACCTTTAAGGCCAAGCTTTGCCCCCCAGTGTGGTCTCCGCAGAATCCTTCGTGAATTTCCTGCAGGATGGTCTTCGCTTCACTTGGAAGAACGCACCGGAGGAGCGGTAAAGAGTGCCCACGTCGGTACAACACTCCATCGACTGTCGTATATCTCGGAGCTTGATATAGGACTTGCCACGTGTCGTTACGTCCCTTGGGCAGCTTGCCCTCGATGAGATATTCAAGAATGGGGGTTATCCAGGTCGGCCTGGCGTCGATCATCTCGACCTCTACCCGATATCCTTCTATACTTGGTTTTTCCAAGAATTCTATTGGCACCAGCCCCAGTGTCTCTGTCTCTCCCGAGGTGGCGAGCTTGGCAAGAGCATCTGCATTGGTGTTCTGTTCTCGAGGTATCTGTTCGATCGATCCTTGCCCAAACGCGGACAGCTCGGCTTTTACCTTTGCCAGATAGGCGGCCATCTTGGGTCCCCGTGCTTGATATTTTCCCAGAACCTGGTTAACCACGAGCTGGGAGTCACTGAAGCACTGGACGGAGCTCGCCTTTAACTCCCTGGCTATCCTTAGGCCGGCCAGCAAAGCTTCGTATTCCGCCTCGTTGTTGGAGGCCTTGAACCCGAACCTTAGCGCCGAGTGGAACCTATGTGCCTCGGGGGATATCAGAATGATTCCGGCCCCGGAGCCATTTTCGTTGGATGAACCATCTACAAAGATCTTCCATAACGATTGGGGCGAGGTGAGCTGAGATGAGTCCTCCGCTGGATTCTCCTGGAATCCCGTGCATTCTGCCACAAAGTCGGCCAAGGCCTGACTCTTTATGGTAGTTCGTGGAGTATAGAATATCTTGAACTGACTGAGTTCGATCGCCCACTTTAATAAACGTCCCGATGCTTCAGGCTTTTGCAAAACCTACCTTAGAGGTTGATCGATCATGACGTGTACCGAGTGAGATTGGAAGTACGGCCTGAGCTTTCCCGAGGCCGTAATTAGGCAGAACGCCAATTTTTCCATTAGCGGGTATCGTGATTCTGCCCCGAGGAGTCTCTTGCTGATGTAATAGACTGGCTTCTGAGCTTGGTCCTCTTCTCGTACCAGTACGGTGCTAGCTGCATCCTGAGTGACAGCTAGGTAGAGGAAAAGAGGCTCGCCGACCTTGGGCTTGGATAGCACAGGCGGCTCAGCCAGATGAATCTTCAGGTCGAGGAATGCGCTTTCGCACTCTACTGTTCAGTCAAACTTCTTGTTTCCTTGGAGCAGGTTATAGAAGGGCAAACACTTATTGGTCGACTTGGAAATAAACCGGTTCAGTGCAGCCACTCTCCCTGTCAAGCCCTAGACATCTTTCCGCGACCTAGGTGAAGGAAGCTCGAGCAGTGACCTGATCTTGTCGGGGTTTGCCTCGATTCCCCGGGTATTAACTATGAACCCCAGAAATTTCCTGGATGCGACACCAAAAGTGCATTTCTGGGGGTTGAGCCTCATGCCATATTCTCGTAGTATTTTAAAACATTCTTCCAGGTCGGAAACATGGTTGTCGGCAGTCTTTGACTTGACGAGCATGTCATCGACATACACTTCCATGTTTTTTCCGATCTGGTCCGCGAACATTCTGTTTACTAGCCTTTGGTAGGTAGCTCTGGCGTTCTTCAGACCGAACGACATGACCTTGTAGCAATAGACATTAGTCGGGGTCATGAAGCTGGTGTGTTCCTGGTCCGTCGGATTCATCGCGATCTGATTGTAGCCTGAGTACGCGTCCATAAAGGACATGAGCTCGTGTCCCGCCGTGGCATCCACCAGCTGATCGATCCTTGGTAGTGGAAAACAATCCTTGGGGCAGGCTTTATTCAGATCGGAGAAATCAATCCAGGTCCTCCATTTCCCGTTGGGCTTTGGAACTAGCACGGGATTGGCGACCCAAATTGGAAATTTGGCTTCATGGATAAAGCCACATTTTTTGAGTCGGGTCACTTCTTCTTCTAGGGCTTCAGCTCGGGTTGTTCCTAAACGTCTTTGCTTCTGAGACTTGGCAGGAACGCTTTTATTCAGGTGGAGCGTGTGCATGATGACACTCGAGCTAATGCCTACCATGTCCTCGTGCGACCATGCGAATACATCTAAATTAGCCCGCAGAAACGTAATCAGCTCCGTCTTCCTCTTGCTACAGAGGTTTTTCCCGAGCTTGACCATCCGTGATGGATTTTGTGGGTCAAGGTTCACCTCCTCGAGCTCCTCAATAGCCTGGAGCTCGGACCTGTCTTCGCCTATTCGGGGGTCAATGTCCTCACTAAAGGCGACACTTTCCCCTTTGGCGTTTTGAGGTTTTTCAATCTCAGGAGCAGCCAAGGGTTCCTGGGATTCCTTCTCACTCAGAATGGCCATAGCCAGCTGCCCGGTTTTAGATTTTCCCTTCATGGAAATGCTGTAGCATTCCCTGGCAGCGAGCTGATCACCCTTGATGGTGCAGATTCCTGTTGAAGTGGGGAATTTCATGGCGAGGTGTCGAATGGAAGTGATAGCCTCGAAAGCTATAAGCGTAGGTCGGCCCAAAATGGCGTTGTAGGCAGCGGAGCAGTCAATGACCACGAACTCAAGTAGTTTAGAGACTGTCCGATATTCTTCTCCTAGGGTGATCACCAACTTGATCGTCCCTATTGCTGCCGATCCTTCTCCCGAAAAGCCATACAGCATCATGGAGGTTGCCTTTAGATCGGCAACAGTCAGACCCATCTTCTCTAAGGTGGATCGAAATAAAAGGTTCACCGAACTCCCGCTGTCTATCAGCACCCTTCTTACTTTCCGGTTAGCGAGCTGGACTGCTACAACCAAGGGATCATTGTGAGGGAACTGGACATGGCCTGCATCTTCCTCCGTAAAAGTGATATGTTGTTTCTCTAATCGTTGCTGTTTTGACTGACGCTGCTCCGGGACGAACTCCACTCCGTTGTGGGCTTTTAGTTCATTCACGTATCTCTTCTGGGCGCCTCTGCTCGTGCCAGCCATATGTGGACCTCCAGAGATGGTGGATATCTCTCCTCCGACCACGGGAGGAGGGATGTCCTGATCTATCCGAATCCCGGGCTGACTGGCCGGGCTTCCGGAGCAGGTCGACTTGCTGGAACCCTGTGCCGTGAGTATTGAGCCAAGGGGCCGGCTCGGATGAGAGTCTCTATTTCATCTTTGGGATGCCTGCAATCGTCGGTATTGTGTCCGACGTCGTTATGAAAACGGCAGAATTTTGAAGTATCTCTCTTTCCCTTGTGGTGTTTCAATGGTTCCGGCCTCTTCCAGGGGACCCGAGTAGAGTTGGCCAGGAAAATACTTTCCCTTGACTGAGTGAGTTCGGTATATGTCGTGAACACGGGCTTGAACTTGTCTACAGACTTATTCTTCTTTTGGTCGTGCTGATTGTTTTCGCCATTCCCCTTTCTTTTGCCTCCACCGGGCTGGTTGTTCTTTTGCCTCCACGGTGGGGGTCGCTACCACGACCTCCGTCCCCACTCCAGCGGGCTGCTCGGGAACCTGGCTGGTTCCCGCGGCTGAGGCTTTGGCTTCTTCCAAATTTATCCATTCTTGGGCCCTATTAAGGAATTCGTTGACCGAACTGACTCCCTTCTTTTGTATATCCTTCCAGAGATCTCCTCCAACAAGGATTCCGGTTCTCATAGCCATGAGCTTGGAGCTTTCATCCGCGTCCCTAGCTCGGGCAGCGAAGTTCGCGAACCTGCTCAGGTAGGCCTTCAGCGTCTCACCGGGCTGCTGTCTCACATTGGCCAGGGAGCCAGCCTGAACACGGGCGGCCTGGGAGGTGCGAAATGCCCTTTTGAAGTCAGCTGAGAAGGTCTTCTAGGAGCTGATCGACTGTTTTTTACTTTGCTTGAACCACTGTCTGCAGGTCCGGTCAGTGTGGAAGGGAAGATCAAGCATCTCAGCTCCGGGCCAATGTTATGGGCCATCATTAGGGTGTTGAACATCCCTAAATGGTCCGACGGATCTCTGTCCCCATTGAACTTTGATAAGTGAGGCATACGGAAACCAGATGGGTATGCCGTCGCTACTATGTTGGGGGCGAAGAGTTCCATCTCATCTCCCGAATCATATTCGTCTTTCTCCTTTTCTGACAGGAGCTTCCTCATCAATTCCTCCATCTGAGTTAGGCGCTCGAGGGTTTGGTCCCGAGATCCTTGGTTATTTCGAGGCTGTTCAACAGCTCCGGATCCATTGTACATATTAGGTGGGTTATTGCCCCTCCTATCTTGAGATAGGTTGTTTGGGGCATTCCCTCCATTACGTACCTCGGATCGCCCCCCCTCCCCCCCCCCCCCCCCGAGCGAGCTTGACTACCATCTCTAGCTCGAACCTCTCTGTCAGAGTTGAGGTGATCTCGAAGGTCGTCTCCCTGGGCGGTCCCGTGGCTTTGTGCCGAACTTAGTCACTGACGTAGGTCTACTCCAGAGAGATCATTCTGGCGACTGCCGGTCCAATGACTCCTGCTGGATAGGCTTGGAGTCCGTCTTTGGTGGTGAGCACCTGGGCTTTCTTCCGGCGCCCTGCTACACCGGGAAGGTCCCGCTGATGGTGGGTTTCTGCTACTACTCCCGTAAGCTGGAATGTCTCGGACGGGCCGAGGAGGAGACAGATATCTGATCGGAGATGGAGGATGCCTGACTGGAGAAGCGATCCTGGTTCCGTTTGGACGTATCAAATTTGGTGGGGGCCTTTCGGCCCTGCCAACTTGCTGGTCTCGCGCCGGGCGATCTGGACGAGGTGTAGGACGGTCTTCGGGGACGGGCTAACATCGTGGGCCCTCCCCGGATCTCCTCCGAGAATTTCCTCGAGCTCTCCTGGGCGTCCTCGAGGATGGTTGAGAGCTAGGAGTCGACGTCCTAACCGAACGGCAGTATTGCTGTTGTCTAGTCCCAGGCATTTCCCCGAGGTTTGCGTCTCAATGGTGCGATGATGGGGTGGAGTTGGCTGCTGGAAGTCTATCCGAACGACTATGCCTGGATCGATTACCCCGGCGAGACATTTGGAGCCTCACCTTGCCTCTCTCCAACGTTAACGTTGGTTGTGAGAGGGGGTAATCGGGCCAGGATATCCTGGATTTGCCGACTAGCAGTTGCTAACTGGCTCCTTAGCTGAGCGTTCTCCATCTCCACTGCAGTATAATAACACGGGTTCAGATTAGGTGGCCAGGGCGCCGAACTACCAGTATCGTCTTGGCCCGCCGGCTGCTTTCCTGGCTGCTGCTGGACTTCAGGAATTTGTTCCTCAGGGATGGCAGTATGATGAGCCTCCTGCCCATCATGTTGTTCTGTCTCGTTGCCATGCCTGGATCGAGTAGTCACCATAGTTAGATGTTTGTAGCAGCACTAATCGAACTTGCTCTCAATGAAAGCACCAAACTGTTGACGCGGTTCTTCGCCAACAGGTAATTAAGAGAAAAAGAGAAGAGGATTAGTGCCAAATGTAGAACCGTAACATATATAAGATCTTAGTGAATGAAATGGGTGACTCAAGACACGTTTTTAAGTGGTTCAAAGGTTAAAATCCTTCTACTCCACTAGTCAATATTATTGATATATTCTGGGTATTTGGTTACAAAGTATATCTCTCCAGAGACCATTTGTTCCCACCCTTATCAACTCCCAGGGTCTCCATATTTATAGGAGAAGGCACCTGGAAGTTGGTAAGGAGGTCATCCCGTGACCTTCTTATTTGTCATATCAACTCTGTGACATTCATGATTAATTCCTAAACCTGACACATAAGTATGGTCAAATCAATAGATAAGGAGGTAATGGGCCGCACGGCCCAACCCAGCAGTGGGTGTCTGAACATGCACGTTCCTGCAGCGTGTCCGAGAAGTCAGGGAGATATCGGACACGTGATGTCAGATATATGCACGTTTATCTTGCGTGTGTTGACTTTACAAAAGGTCATGGCCTCCATATCCAGCTCGTACCACGAGCTGTGTATCTGACCCGACCTTCGGCCTTTCGATCCCTTGCTCGTCTTGGGAGTCTTGGCGAGTCCTTGAGGATTCCTCGAGCTAAGGGGGTATGACCTCAAGACAGGATCTCCGACCTGGGGGATGTTTATGGACTAACCATGATTAGTCCGAAGCTCAGCCTGCTAATCAGCCCATGGGAAAATCAGGGCGTACACATACAGATTAATAATATATCTCAGTCAATTAAATACAGCCATAACAATAACCATGCTCCTTAATGGGGCCGAGCCCTAACTACACAGACAACACATACAATCCTTAAAAGACTAGCCAGGCATGGAGCATTCAAGCATGTTTAATCAATGAGCACAAATATTACTTAATCACGTTCATAGTTATAGTCAACAACCGGGCCAAGCCCTAATCACATATATCACGTATTGGGTGTAGTTTTCTTACCTTAGGTCTGAGTGCAATGTATATCAAAAACGGCCCTCGAGCATGATCCTGGTTCTAAGCCCCTAGCGATAACCTCAGTTGTCCTAAGTGATGCTAAGTTTCTCCCCAAGCAATCCTGAGCCTATGCTAGCCTCGATTCCTCCTAGATCGCAAGAATTTCCAAGGAAATTGAGAGTGAGTGTGTAAACGAGAGAGAGAGAGAGAGTGAACGTGTTTTACTTATGTTTGGTGTTTTTGTGTGGTTACGTAGACTCTAAGTAACCTTAAGAAAATCCCGAGGCTTGGGGTACAAAAAACATCCCCAAAGGAAAAATGATCAAAATCCCCTCCTAATCTCACTAACTCCAAATATGTCCTCGAATATTTATTCCTACTACCCGATAAACCGTTAATGTACTAGATACCCAAAATACCTCTTGACTCACCCTGTGTTAGGTATTCGGTCCCGTCGTGACTTTCCCACTAACTTGTTCCCTAGGATTGCCTCGTGCTGAGTATCCCAAATAATTCCACATAATAATGTGGTCTCACACATATATCACATATATGCACATATATTCCAAATATATCCGTAATGGGCCAAATTACGAAAATTGCCATTCTAATAAGAAATAGGACGACATGCATATTTAATACACCCAAACATGCATTTCTAGTCATATTATAATATAACTCACATAATCATACAATGACTCACATGTATATCATATAAACACATAAACACATAATTTTCCCTAATTTTCCATCCTGTCCCCCTAATCAAGGCCCTAAGCCTTATTAGGTAATTTGGGACATCACAGATTCTATTAACTAGTTTACTAGAATTCGAGGTCCGAGAGGCTAGGACTCAGATCAGAAGCCTTTATTTACTCGATATTGATGTATACCCTCTATTATGGCTGTGACTAGGGTACTGCTAAGGCTTCGAAGAAGATTGTGCTCGAGGGTCATTTCTATTTATCATGTGCTTGGACCAGAGTTTAAAAAAATACACCCTGGGTTGTGATTAGGGCTCGGGCCCCTGTGAATGAGCATGATTTTGATTATGGCTGTGATTATTTGATTAACCATGCTTGAGTGCTTTGTATCTGGATAATTGTTAAAAGATTTGTGCTTTTCTGCATTATCTGATTGAAAGGCCTGACTTACAAATCAAGGGTGGAAATTGAGCGATGAGCATAGGTCGAAAGGCTCGACTTATAATCAAGAGAGACAATAGCGTGCTAACCGCTGACCGACATGGTTAGGCCTATCCTAGAGTGTGGTATACGCTTGACTGACCCTATGGTCACTTGGAAAATAAAGCCCCAAGTACACTTGGCTAGCCCTAAGGCTGGTTATACTAACAATAGGGCAACAGGCCCCGGGGTGACTGTATAGTCACTTATCTTGGGCAATAGGCCCCAGTGTGACTCTATAGTCACTTATATGGATTGAATGCATGAACGAGTAAGGTTATTACTGATAGGCACGCTAATTATGCTTTTGTAATATGTTATTATCTGCTTATGAGCATGTTTAGTTTTTCTTGCTGAGACTTGGCTCACGGGTGCTATGTAGTGCAAGTAAGGGTATAGGGAAGCTGGACCAACCATGAGTTGGAGAACTTCTATGGCGACGTTTACATATGCAGCTTGCTCGACCACCACGGCTGGGGATTCACTGAGGAACTAGGGTTGAACCCTAATTTTGCCGCTTAGGTCGGCCTATTGTATTTTTTTGAGTTGTAAATGACCTTTTAATGTTTATTTTCGGATCTCATGTATGAACTTAAACTTTTTAACAAAATTACAACTTCTTTTGACCAAAAGTTTTAACCCTAACCAGTTAATTACCTTTAGTTCACATTTTTAGCCAAATGACTCGATTAGAGAGTCTAACATTATTTAAAAATACATAGTGTAATAGTCTTGGCTATCCAAAGCGTTACAATATGGTATCAGAGCTTCCTAGGTTTAAGGGTTCCTGAAGACTGACTAGGCATGTACACTCACCTCTAAAGAAAAGCTTGACTCATGGTTTGGTAACTATTTATGTGGTTATGTGTTTAACTACTTAAATATGATATAAATGCCTTATTTGCCAACCTTATTAGGGAGCCTGAGATATTCTGATATGGCAGGACCTTGACTTCTGTGTGTATGCTAAAGATGTGCTTATTAACACTATTATTGCTTGTGAATGTTAAAGAAATGCTTATTAGCATCACTATCTGCTTATAAATTCCAAAACATGCTTATTAGCACCGTTATTTTCTTATAAATGTCAAGAGGTGCTTATTAGCTCCATGTTTGAGTATGAATATGAATCAACATGCTTATTAGCATGACTATTGAGTGTGAATGTTTGTTTGTTTGGTGGTAAACCGTAGTGCGGCAGGAGGTAGTGTTATTATTACCTAATAGGCTGAATTGATTATTGCAGAGATAAACTTGGAAGTATGCTTCCAAGACAGACAGATCCATTAGCCGACCAAGAAATACAGGCCTAGAATGATAATCAGTGCCAGGCCCTTTCGCCAGCTAAAGAGAACTGGCAGCAAGTGCTCACTGATATGCAAGCTAGATTACAGAGACAGGAAGAAGAGATCCACCTATTGAGACATCAACAAGTTCCACCAGCGAATGTTCAGCCAGTGGTGCCACCTGCATTGGCACCGGTAGTTGTACAGTCACCGAAGTCTGAGAACCGATGAGAACCTCTTTATGAGAGATTCATGAAACAACAACCTCTAGTTTTTTAGGGTCATGTAGATCCGACAAAGATCGAGAAATGGATGAGCATGATTACTGCTATGATGGACTTCATGAGGGTAGAGGGTATGTATATGTTTAAGGAGGATGCCCAAATTTAGTGGGAAGTGATATCCCAGACCAAGAATGTGAAAACCATGGATTAGGAAGAGTTTAGAACTGTATTTAATGAAAAGTACTACAATGATGGAGTTAGGGCTTCAAATGCAGAGGAAGCTACATGGAAATATGTCAGTGACAGAGTATACACTGAGGTTTGACAGATTAGCCAAGTTTGCTCCAGACTTGGTGCCCACATATGAGACAAGGAAGGAAAAGTTGTGTTAGGGGCTATAACCTATAATAGCCTGAGACGTTCGAATTACTACCGTGCCTGGGTGACGACATATGGACAAGTGGTAGAGAAATCCCTTACTATAGCGGGTGCAGAGAACAAAATCTAGTGCGAGAATGTGGCCAGGAGGGACACCAGGAGGATGGGACCTCCATTTATGGGTTATGGTCGGGGCGGAGGCCCTAGTGACTAGAAAAGGAGGGCTTTAGATACTTTTTTAGCTTTAGGCTCTGATAGGAGGCCACATGGTATACAGATAGGTCGCCAGGGAAAAAATGAGGTTTGGACGGCTTACCCTGAGTGCGCTAGATGTAGAAGGTGCCATGTGGGAGAGTGTCAGGCAAAGGCCTATTTTCTATGTGGGATAGTTGGACACTATAAGAAAGACTATTAGAGAGCGAACAAAGATGAACCAAGGAAAACATACAACTTGACTCCAGCTCGAGTGTTCGCGTTGACACAGGCAAAGGCTGAGGCCCCCCAGTAGTGATAGATCAACTTCCTAGTTCTAGAACCTCTTATACTTATTTTGATTGATTCTGCTACAATGATTTCATTTGTTTCTAATAGAGTAATTGATATACTATGTAGGCCTTGTGATTATTATGCTATTGGGCTTGGAACTTTACTGCCCACTGGGGAGTTGGTAGTTTTCAGGAGGTGGGTTAGATCATTTCTAGTGATAGTGGATGCCAGAGAGTTGTCTGTGGACTTGATTGAGTTGGTTATGAATATTTTTGACATGATTTTGGGTATGTACTTGTTAGTTAAATATGTGGCAGCCATAGACTGCAAGAAGAAGATGGTAACTTTTGAGCCTAAGGGTGAGGATCCTTTTTCATTTTTTGGCACTGTGCATGGACCTTGGGTACCTATGATATCAACGTTGAAGGCTAGAGACCTATTGTGAGGGGGTTGCATAGGACTCTGAGTTAGTGTGGTGGATACCACTCAGGTCGTGTTAGTGGGACCAGAAGAGACTAGACTAGTCTGTGAATTTCTGGATGTGTTTCTAGAGGATTTGCTAGGGATGCTGCCACACAAAGAGATAAAATTTATTATTTAACTAGCACTAGGGATAGAACCAGTGTCTAGGGCACCGTACAGAATGGCCATAGCAGAGTTGAAAGAACTGAAGGTACAGTTACAGGAGTTGTTAGACTTGGGTTTTATTACACGTAGTTTCTCTCCATGGGGTGTGCCAATATTATTTGTATAGAAGAAAAATTGTTCTCTAAGGATGTGTATTGATTACAGGGAGTTGAATAAGCCAACTATTAAGAACAAGTATCCTCTACCAAGGATAGATGAAATGTTCAATCAGTTGCAGGGTAAGACGGTATTCTCGAAGATAGATCTTCAGTCTGATTATCATCAGCTGAGGATCAAGGAGGAAGATATACCAAAGATAGCTTTTCGCACCAGATATGGGCATTATGACTTTCATGTTATGTCATTTGGTTTAACTAATGCCCATCAAATTTTATGGATTTGATGAACTGGGTGTTCAAGGATTATCTGGATTAGTTTGTGATCATCTTCATCGACAATATTCTAGTTTATTCTCAGGTGGAGGAAGAGCATGAACAACATCTCAGGTTGGTTTTACAGAGGCTGAGGGAACACTGACTGTATACGAAGTTCAAGAAGTGTGAGTTCTGGCAGGTGACTTTCCTTGGTCACATTGTCAGTAGATATGGAATCAAGGTGGACCTAGCTAAGATTGAGGCAGTCAGAGATTAGTCAAGGCCAAAAAATTCCTCAGAGATCAAAAGTTTCCTTGGATTGGCAGGTTATTACAGGCACATTGTGGAAAGGTTCTCAAGGATTGCTACCCCATTGACAAAACTGACACGCAAGAGCCAGAAGTTTGTATGGTCAGATAAGTGTGAGAACAAGTTCTAGGAGTTGAAGTGACGATTGATTATAGCTCCAGGACTGAGTCTTCCAACAGATCAGGAGAAATTTGTGGTTTACCGTGATGCCTTGAGATAGGGTTTGGGTTGTGTTCTTATGGAGATAGGGAAGGTGATTGCCTATGCATCACGTTAGTTGAAAGAATATGAACAGAGATACCCTACGCATGAATCTTGAGTTAGTAGCAGTGGTATTTGTACTAAAGGTATGAAGGAATTACCTTTATGAGGAGAAATGTTAGATATACACTAACCACAAGAGCCTGAAGTATTTCTTCACTCAAAAGGATTTGAACATGAGACAAAAGAATTTGTTAGAGCCGGTGAAGGATTATGACAATGAAATCATGTATCATACAGGGAAAGACAACATGGTGGTAGATGCCTTAAGACTAAAAGGTCCAGGACAATTATGCAGTTCGAGGTAGATTTCCAAGGAATCGACAAAGGATATGACCAGAGCGGGGATAGAGTTAGTGGTGGGCTGGTTATCCAACATCATCATGTAGTCTACTTTTCTAGAAAGGATAAAGGAAATTCAGTTGAATGATCCACAATTGATGAAGATTAGAGGGGTCCTAGTTAGAGTGGTTATGGACTATATCGTGTTAGATATGGGTTTACTGAGATACAAGGGTTGGATTTGTGTTCCGATGGATACTGTTATCAGATGAGAGATTTGAAATGAGTCTCATACTACCCCTTACTCTTTGCCTCCAGGAACCACGAAGATTTATCAGGATATGAAGACATTATATTGATGGCCTGGGATAAAGAGGAATGTAACAAAATATGTGGCTAAGTGCTTGACATGTCAACAGGTCAAGGCTGAGAATCAGAGACCAGTGGATCTATTACAACCTTTGGATATCCCAGGGTTGAAATGGAAGGACATCACTATGGATTTTGTGGTTGGGTTAGCATGATTTAGTGTGGGTTATCGTGGATCGATACACCAAGTCATCTCACTTTCTACCAGTGAGGATGACTTATATAGTTGACCAGTATGTAGATCTCTATGTGAGAGAGATAGTGCATCTTCAAGGGCCTCCAAATTGATTGTGTCAGAATGGGACCCCACATTTACATCCAAGTTATGGGAAGTTTGCAGAAAGCTATGGGTACAAAGTTGAAATTTAGTACGACTTATCATCCTCAGAAAAATGGTCAGTCTGAGAGGACGATTCAGATACTGGAAGACATGCTTTGGGGATGCTTTTTGAACTTTCAAGGGTCCTGGAGTAAGTATTTTCCTTTGATAGAGTTTTCCTACAATAACAACTATCAGTCAACTATTGGAGTGGCTCCTTATGAGATGCTATATGGTAGGAAGTGTAGATTTCCCATTCACTGGGATGAGATGGGTGAAAGGAAATACATGGGTCCTGAAGCAGTTCAGAGGACCAATGAGGATATTGAAAAGATTAGAGCTCGGATGCTCGCATCACAATATAGTTCTGGATGTATCAAATGAGGCTCATGTATTGAGTTACGAAGTTCTGGAGCTACAAACAGATCTATCTTATGAGGAATAACTAATTTAGATATTAGGCATGACAGAAAAGGTCCTTAGGAATAAAACCATAGCTTTGGTTAAGGTATTATGGAGGAACAACAAGGTAGAGGAAGTGACCTGGGAATTGGAGTCAAATATGCGGGATCAGTATCCCGGGCTGTTCAGGTAAAATTTCGAGGACAAAATTCCTGTAGGGATGGGATAATTGAAACGTACCAAATTCCTCAATAATTGCATTAATTATGTGATTAAGACATATTGCGTGCATTTCTATGATTATATGCATGATTGCATGAATTATGTGAGTTATGTTATGATATGAATAATGTTTGCATGTTTAGGTGTATTAAATATGCATGTGAGCCCGTTTCTTATTAGAAGGGTATTTTCGTAATTTGGACCTATAAAGGGTATATTTGTAAGTATATGAGTTTTGTCTATTTTCGTAATTTTGACCCGTAATTATGTGGATATATTTGATTTACTCAGCACGAGACGATCTTAGTGAGCAAGTTAGCGGTTTAGTCACAACAGGGTCAAAATACCCACCTCGGGGTGAGCCTAGGGGTATTTTGGTAATATAGTACATTACCATGATTTATTAGGTAATGGGAAGTTATTTGGTAATTACTTGGGAATATTTAAATTAATTTGGAGATTATGAGGTGTTAATTGAGGATTAGTGAGAAATGGTGGCAAAAGACCATTTTGACCTTGAGGGCATTAGAGAACTAAGGTAAAGGCTAGGGGTATTTTGGTCTTTTCCCTAGCCTTGGAATATCTTAGTCACTTAGAAGTTTTTAGAAGGAAATTAGATAACACTAAACCCTCCCATTTTTGTCTCTCTCTCTCGCTTCTCTCTATCTCACTTTGGTAAAGTGTTGAGTTTTGGAGGAGTTTGATTTGAATTGAAGGCTTGGAGCTTGGATTGGATTAGGAGCTGCTTTGGGGTCAGATTACACAGCTGAGGTAAGGTTTAAACTTTGTTTTGCTGGGAATATCTGGTTTGAGATCTTTATGTTTCTGAGCTTAGAAGCTCAAGATGGGATTGTTGGTGTTAATGGAATTTGATGAAGTTTTGGAGTTTTATATGTTGTTTGAGATGTTTGGAACATTTTTGGGATTTAGTTTTGACATTGGTACAACTTTGGGATGAATTTTGAAGGATTTCTCTCTGAGGAAAATGTTGGAAATCTGGGTTCACATGGTGGCACTGTGGCATTGTTCTTGGAGCGCCGCGACCCGTATGAACTCAGGGGCGTTGGGGTTCTTTTGAACTGCCGTAGCGCCGCGAGCGCCGCGATGCATGCCCAGTGAAAATAGGTCGGCTCTCTACTTTAGAGCACGCCGCGACTCTTCAGGGGTGCATCATGGTTCTAATTCAGAAGAATAACCATGTGTGGTTTCATGTTGCGGGGGCTCAAAACTAAGGGATCAGGAAGGATTCTATTACTCGGTTTAGTAGAATTTGAGGCCCCAAAGGCTAGGACTCGGTCCGGATTCCTTTATTTACTCGATATTGATGGACACCCTTTATTATGGTTTTGAATAGGGTACCACTATGGCTTGGAAAGGGCTTGTGCTCGAGGGTCGTTTCTATTTATCCAATGCTTGGACCAGAGGTAAGAAAATTGCACCTTGGGTTATGAGTAGGGCTCGGGCCCCTGTGAATGAGCATGATTATGATTATGCCTGTGATTATATGATTAAGCATGCTTGGCTGCTTTGTATCTGGATAATTTTTAAATGATTTATGCTTGTCTGTATTATCTGATTGAAAGGCTTGACTTATAAGTGAAGGGTCGAAATAGTGTGCTGAGCGTAGATTGAAAGGGATGATTTATAAATCAAAGGCAACAATAGCATGCTGAGTGCTGGCCGATATGGTTAGGCCTATCCAGGAGCATGGTATATGCTTGACCGACCTTATGGTCGCTTGGAAAATAAAGCGCCAGGTACGCTGCCCAGTCCTAAGGCTTGTTATATAGAAAATAGGGCAACGAGCCCCGGGTTGACTCTACAGTCACTTATCTAGGGTAACAGGCCCTGGTGTGACTCTATAATCACTTATATGGATTGATTGTATGCACGAGTAGGGTTATTACTACTAGGCATGCTAATTATGATTCTGTAATATCTTATTAACTGCTTATGAGCATGTTTAAGTTTTCTTGCTAAGCCTTGTCTCACGGGTGCTATGTGGTGCAGGTAAGGGAAAAGGGAAGCTGGACCAGCAATGAGTTGGAGAACTTCTGTGGCAGCGAGTACATATGCAGCTTGCTCGACCACCACGGCCGGAGATTCACAGAGGAACTAGGGTTGAACCCTAATTTTTCCCCTCAGGTCGGCCTGTTGTATTCTTTTGAGTTGTAAATGACATTTTAATGTTTATTTTGGGATCCATTGGACGAACTTAAAACTTTTTAATGAAATGACAACTTCTTTTGACAAATTTTTTTAACCCTAACCTGTTAATTCCTTTTAGTTTCACGTTTATAGCCAAATGACTCAATTAGAGAGTATAGAATTATTTAAAAATACATAGTTTAACGGTCTTTGCTATCTAGGGTGTTACAAAGTCTCTCCAAAGTCAAGGCCAATCTTTGGTGAAAGGTCTAGTAACAAGGCGAGCCTTATATCGTCAAAAGGAGCCATCAACATTCTTTTTAATTTAAAGACCCACTTACATCCTACAACATACATAACAATGGAATGAGGGACAAGATTCCATGTTCCATTGGTCATGAGAGCATTGTACTCTTCGGTCATAGCTTGTTTCCAACCACTGTGAGCAAGGGAATCTTGTATAGTTTGGTTCTTCACTTATCGGTTGCCACCGAGAGTGCCCGAGATAAGTTTTTGGCTTAAAGATTCAGCCATCGAACTAGTAACCATGGGGTGCACTGAAGTTCTTGTGATAGGTGGTGGATGCACAATATTTGAGTTGGAACTAGTGTGTTTAGGGCTAGAATGAGAGGTGACTGAGGTGTGTGCTGTAGAATGCTCATTAGCTAACTCAATGTTTGTAATAATATGCTCATGGATAGTCTCTACCTGATTGCTGCTTTGTGATGGAGTGGATGAAGGTGATTCTTCAATTTAGGCATGAGATTGGGAGCCATCTATCTGAGAACCTGGAGTAGATGTGGAAGGGACAAGATTTCGAGCAGAAAGCATAGCAGACCAAGAAGGCACTTCAACAACAACAGACTATTCATATTGAAAGTTGTTAAGAAAACTGAATTTAAAAGGGAATTCAAGCTCATTAAAGATGACAATGCAAGATATGTATATACGACTTGTGGAGTTGAGACATTTGTATTCTTTATGAGCTTCCCTATACCCTAAATTGACACATTTAATTGAGTGAAAAGAGAACTTATGTGTTTGGTAAGGTCAGATACATGGAAAACAAGCTGTACCAAAGATTTTTAGGAACTTATAATATGGTTTTCTAGCAAAAACAACCTTAATCAGAGACTGATCACTAAGAATGGGTAAAGGCAACCTATTAATGAGGTAAACAGAGGTAACAAATGAATCCCACCAATATTTTAAGGGCATGCTCGCTTCAACCAACAAAGTGAGTCCCATTTTAGTGATATGACTGTAATGACCCAAAAATTCTATAGGGTTTGGTACCAGGATTAGCGTGCCGGGAGGGCATAATTTGATATGTATGTGATATGAGATTTAAATGCGTGACTAGGTGTCATGCTAAATTTATATGATTATGTGAATATATTATGCGTATGTTTATGAGTATGAGATATGCATGTGGGCCCTTTAATGTTTTTAAGGACATATTTGTAATTTATGGCCCGTTAGGGCATAAATGTGATTATATGTGTTAAATGATTGAGACCACATTATTATGTGGATGTATTTGCAGTACACAGCTCAAGGCGATCCTAGTGAGCGGATTAGCGAAATAGTAACAGCAGGGTTTAATACTCGGCTCGGAGTGAGTTTAGGGGTATTTTAGGAACTTAGAATATAATTTGGAATTTATTAAGTAAGGAGTAAGAATTTGATAATTATTTGGATATGTTGGGATTAATTGGAAATTTGTACGATAACTTGAGGAATTAGCGGGAATCGGAAAAATGACCATTTTACCCCTTAGAAGTAATTAGAGGGCTGGGTTAGTGTTCATGGCAGTTTGTGTTAGGAAACTTATACATGATCTTTATTTATTTTCATGTAGATCTAATATTAAACAAATTAATATGAGATAACCTAGAACATATTTCTAAAATTGAATTCAAAGAGAAACAAAGATAAGAATACTTACAGTATACGCAACGAAATGAAAGAGTCCTTCCTTCAGTTTCTCTAACTCTTGTATCCTTTCTGTCGTATTATCAAGAAATTGAACCGTTCTTCTAATTTCTTCACAGTTTTCCAATGTATCCTTAAAATCACCTAGACTAGTGTGGGCAATTCTCAACACATGAGATAGATACAGAGAGAAGAAGAGAAAATAACAAAAAGGCTTAGAAAAGGACTTAATTTTTGAGAGAATCTAAACCTATCGGAATATCTGACTTGTGACTTGTGAAACTTGTGTTTTGACTTCCCTCTAAGCACTCCTTTTATAGACTCAATTAGGTCATTTAGTTGAATTAAAAAATAAATAAAATAATAGCCAATTTGAAGCCCTAGGTCGAAATTATCATGGGCTTTAGGCCCATGAAATTTCTCATTTGATTATAAGCCCTTTAGACTTATAATCAAGGTCTGTATTATTTTCTATTGATTTAATTAATTAAATAATTATTTAAATCCCTTATCAAATTAATTATTTATAATTTGAACCTTGATTTAAACTATACGCCCTGATATTCAGCCGAGGCATTTTATGTAGATCGAGTATAGCTGGCTATCTAAGAACAATTCTAAGGGACCCACAAGTTGATATCTCCTCGGCGGAGGTAGTGCGACCCCCCAGATAATAACACGAGCTGAGGTGAATGAAACATTAAAGTACGAGCTGGAGATGGATATAAATTACCGCCTCATGGACACAGGCTGGTATTATGCTCAAGCTGGAGTCCTCTGACCACCTGCCACGCCCACGACTTTATTAAGCTGGATACGTTATATATAAATGTGCGTGGTCAGACATCGCATGTCCATTTATCCCTGAATTCTCGGACACGTAATATAAACATGCGTAATCAGATATCACGTGTCTGATTATGCCAGGCGGCTCACGATCATTTTTACCTAATGCTTAGAACTTACCTTAAGATATATTGTAATATTCAACATTTGTAGAAGACAGGTCACAAAAAAGGGATGAATATTCATGTGACAATCCCAATACCTATCCTGGGATGGTTCTTCTATAAATACCAAGACCTTGGATAGAAAAGGGGTTGGGTTTTCTCTGTGTAATGCAAATATTCTGTCAAAATATAGAGAGACACACAACAATAATATTGACTTGTGTACTAGGGGGATTTTAACCTCCGAACCACATAAAAAGGAACGAGCGTTCTTACTATACCATTCTAAACATCTTTAAGAGTTATTATTCTTGTTACGGTTTAGCCTTAAGCACTAATTTATTCTAGCTAACTTTTGTAATACACTGTTGGCGAAAAACCACGTCAATAGTTTGGTGCTTTCATTGAGAGGTGCAAATTAGTGCCATTGAAAAAGATTCAGGAAAGAGTTCATCATGGTGGTCACTTGTTCAAGGCACGGTAACGAAACAGATCAGCATGGTGGGCAGGAGGCTCACCATACCGCTGTTTCCGACTAACAAAACCTAGAGATCCAGCAGCGGTCGGGAAAGCAACCAATTGGCCACGACGACACCGGAAGTTCAGCACCTCTACCGCCGAATCCGAACCCAGATTACTTGACTGCGGTAGAGATGGAGAACATGTAGTTGAGGAGCTGTCTAGCCAAGGCAAATAAGCAAATCGAGGAAGTCTTGGCTTGGCTACCACCTCTTGCAACCGATGTTAACGTCGGAAAGAGGTAAGGCGGGACTCGTAAGTCTCGCTGAGATAGTTGACCCAGGCCAAGTTGATCGGTTAGAACCTCAACTCCAAGTTCTACTCCCGTGCTGCCCAATCACCAAGGAACCCCATTCGGTGGCTTTCCCCGGGATCAACAACTAGTCAGCCGATCAGTCAGAACCTCGACTCCGAGCTCAACACCACCATCGAATGCCCATGGAAACCCACGCAGACGGTCAAGGAAAAACTTGCAAAGACGGCATATCCCGACCGACTTCCCTATACCGCTATTAGATTCCCATGCACAGGGAACCAGAAATGGTGGAGCAGAGCAATCGCACGCTAGTTTGGTCCGACGTGATGGGACGAGAATCGCTTCACCAATCAGATACCCTTCGTCCCCGATAAGGCATTCGTCCCCACCTCGTTCTGCTCGAGACATTCCTGCCTACGAAAATAGGAGGAGGACTCCTCCTCCCGTTGCCCCTGCTCATATCTCGCGAGCATGCGGGAATGCTCTTGATCCTCATCCTCGACCGCAAGCTCTGAGCTTCTCTAATGGAAGCTATTGGATGGAGGATCGTCGAAGTGGTAGGACCAACGTAGATTTGAGGAATCAACTGAGTTCGGCTCAAAACCCTCGGGTTGATCCACATACCGATTTGTAAGATCACCTAAACTCACAGAGGACTAATTCGTCTTGTAATGGAGTCAGCGGCACTCACCATGAGGGAAGTCCTTCCGAAGTACGCGATAACAGGAATGCCCCACCAAACCAAGCTCGAACTTGGAGGGACAATAACCCGTGAAATGCTCATGGTCAAATGGGAGCTGTTGAATAGCCACAGGGAACCAAGGACCCAACCCTCGAGAGGCTAGCCCAGATGGAGGAACTGATGAAAAGACTCCTATTAGACTAGGAAAAAGACAAGTACGACTCAAGGGACGAGCTCGAGCTTTTCACCCCGAACATCGCAGCAACACCATACTCGCCAGGTTTCAAGATGCCCCATTTATCAAAATTCGATGGAGATGGAGATCCGTCTGACCACTTGGGGATGTTAAATACCCTAATGATGGCACATAACATCGTACCCGAGTTAAGGTGCTTGGTATCCCCTTCGACTCTAGTCAGACCCACTAGACAATGGTTCAAGCAATACAAAAAGCATTCTATTTTCTCGTGGAAGAGCTTCTCTGCCGACTTTAAGAGGGAGTTCCGGGCTTCTCAAGCAGCTGGGATAAAGGCAGACTCCCTAGCAAACGTAAAGGAGCAGCCTGGAGAGCCTTTGAAAACTTACTTGAGTAGATTCGCCAACATCTCTACGTGAGCTAGAGATGCGGATGAAAGATCTAGGCTTATGGTGATGAGAACAGGAATCCTTGTCGGAAGTGACCTATGGAAAAAGATCCAGAGAAAGGGCGTCAAAATAGTGGATGAGTTCCTGAACAAGGCTCAAAGGTGGATCAACCTGGAAAAGGTGCGAGCTTCGGTCACAGGAATCAGCCAAGTCCCTGCCCAGCCCATTGGAGAGGTAACAGACATGGCAGCTACGGCTCAAATCGTTACCCAAAATAACCACGGGGGAGGAAGCAAAAGTGGCGAGGGTGGCCATAATGATTTGAAGAAGAATAAACCAGTGGAGAAGTTCAAACCAATCTATGCGACTTATGCCGACCTCACAGACACCAGAGAGCGCATCTTCTTGGCAAATTCTGCGCGCCTTCCGTGGAAGAAGTCGGAGCCTCTAAAAAATCAAAGGTCAAAGAGAGACCCTTCAAAATTTTGTCGATTCCACAATGACATTGGTCACAACACCGATGACTGCAGGCATTTGAAGGATGAGATCGAGACGCTCATCGAGGCCGGGCCCCTGGCTCAGTATGCCCGGAATCAAGTCATTCCTAATCAGCCCGCTGGGAAAAACATTCAATCAGCTCCAGAAGCCCCTGCAAATTAGACTGGAGCCCAGGTGAGTCAGGACACCCCTCGTCTGATAATAGGAGGAGAAATAACCACCATCTCTAGAGGCCCTCATCTGGCAAGCATGAGCAGAAATGCCCAGAAGAGGTATGTGAATGAGCTGAGGTCTCATAATGGAGTTGAGTTCGTCCTAGAGCAGTGTTTGTCTAAACAACAATGATTAGAGAACCAACCGATCAGTTTTACTGAAGAAGATGCTAGTCATGTCCAATTCCCGCATAAGGACCCTCTAGTCATAACCGTCCAGCTCGCCAATCGGTTGATAACGACCCTCTAGTCATAACCGTCCAGACCTTGGTTGATAATGGGAGTTCTATGAACCTGCTATTTAGGTCCACATTGGAGAAAATGGGATTGTTTGTGGCCGAACTAAAGGCAACCTCCATGATGTTGAATGGGATTTCCGGAGAAGGTTCGACAGCTATCGGAACTATCGAGTTGGTGATAACCCTGGGTGAGGGACCACAAACTGTTTCCAAGCTGCTTGAGTTTGTGGTCATGGATTGTCCGACCGCATACAATGCAATCTTGGGAAGGCCCATGCTGATGGCATTCGAAGCCATAACTTCTGTCTGTCACCTCGTGATAAAATTCCCTTCATCCACGGGAATATGTACTGTCCGAAGCGATCAGCTCGTTGCTAGGGAATGCTATAGCATTTCCATGAAGGGAAAATCACAACCTGGGCAGCAGACTATGGCGGTGCAGGATCGAAGAGAGGAATCCCAGGAAGTCAGAGCTAATCCTGGGATGGAAGAACCTCAGCAAGTCAGTTGTAGGGGAACCACCCCGAGTGAGGATATTGATCCCCAAATGGGTGAAGATAGATCCGAGCTCCAGGCTATTGAAGCCCTCGAAGAAGTAAACATTGATCCCAAATATGCTTCGAGGGTCGTTAACCTTGGGAAAAAATTTGACGCCGAAAGAAAGGTAGAGATGATCACATTTTTACAAGAAAATATGGATGTTTTCGCTTGGTCCCATGAAGACATGATAGGAATTAGCCCGAGTGTCATCATGCATACACTAAATTTGGACAAAAGCATGCCTGCGAAATCCCAGAAACAGAGGCGTCTGGGTGTGACTCGAGCTGAAGCGCTGGAGGAAGAAGTTGCTAGACTTTTGAAGTGCGACTTTATCCACGAGGCTAAGTATTCGATCTGGATCGCCAATCCTGTCCTCGTCCCAAAGCCAAATGGGAAATGGCGGACCTGCATCGATTTCTCCAATCTAAACAAAGCCTCTCCCAAGGATTGCTTCCCATTGCCAAGGATTTACCAGTTGGTGGACGCCACCGCAGGGCATGAGCTCGTGTCCTTCATGGATGCGTACTCTGGATATAACCAGATCGCCATGAACCCTGCGGACCAGGAGCATACTAGCTTAATGACTCCAACCAATGTGTACTATTATAAAGTCATGCCCTTCGGGCTGAAAAATGCTGGGGCGACCTACCAGAGGTTGGTCAACAGAATGTTCGCTGATCATATTTGGAAAAACATGGAAGTTGTTAGGATAGATTTTTAATACTTTTTAGTCTTAGTTTTATTTAGTTTTATTATTATTATTTTATATTTTTAGTTCTTTTTATGTGTGATTGTTGTATTTTTTAGGTTGTCATTTGTTAAATGGATTTTTGAGAAATATTTAAAAATTTATTTGAAATACTATCTTAAAGTCAGATCGTTCTCAAGGGTCGTTCTTTTAATCATTATAGCTCGAATCAGAGGTAAGAAAACTGCACCCCATATGTGACATGCATGGTTATTCTTGAGGCATGTTGATTGTGTAAATGTGGACATGAATTAATTATTGAATGCTTATAAAATCTTGCTCACTTCTGCATGGTACTGACTAATTAGTCAGATTTGGCAAAGGTGTCAATATCAATTGTGAAGCTGGGACTTATTAGTCAAGTTCGGCAGTGGTACTGGGCACTGGTCACACAGTGCTAACTTATAAGTCAGGACGGCCTTAGCATATTGAACGCAAGCCAATAAAGATTAGATCTAATCGACATCTGAATTAAATGACTCAGAAGAGCATTAATGCCAGACTGACCTCAAGTTCTATGAAAACTAAAAGCACTTGTGTGACTTACCCAGCAGTCACTCATTTGTTAAGTTAGAGACTTACCTATCAGTCTCTCATCTGTTTAAGCTAGTGACTTACCCAGAAGTCGCTCATCTGTTTAAACTAGTGACTTACCCAGCAGTCACTCATCTGTTTAAATTAGTGACTTTCTTGCCAGTCACTTATTATGGTTTATCAGAACCTCAAGTGATATTCAATCATTTGTTTAAGAGCTATAAGCTCTGTGTGATTATAATGATAATCAGTTGATAATGTTTACATGCAATACTGTGTTTTCTTGCTGGGCCTTGGCTCATGGGTGCTATGTGGTGCAGGTAAAGGGAAAGGAAAGCTCACCCAGCCTCGAGTGGAGAGCTTAGGTGGTGATGTGTACATATGCGGCCACTTGACCACCATGGCCAAGGAGTTCTTAGAGGAACTAGGGGGTTCACCCTATTTTTGCCACTTTGGTCGGCGCGTTTGTAAATTTGAAATAGTAATGACCAGTTTGAGTTGTAAATAATTTGTAAAAGTTTTTATGGGCCCATGAATAGTTTTATGTATTTAATAAAGTATATCCTTTCCTTTTTATTGTTTTTTTTCACCTTAGCCTGTTAATAACACCTAGATGCACGTTTTTAACCAAAGGACTCAGGTAGCGAGTCAAATTTCTGGTTCACCGTAACTGTTCTGGGATAACCAGGGCGTTACAACTTGGTATCAGAGCGTGCCAAGGTTAAGGTTCCTATAGACTGGTTGGGCATATACACACATCACTAAAGTCAAGCTCGACTCATGGTTTGGTAACTATTTATGTAGTTATATGTATAACTGCTTAAATATATTATATATGCTTTACCTGTATGCATGAGACACCATGTTAAACCTCTCCCCTGAAATACTATATCCTCAGCAAATGTGTGCTTATTAGTACTGAGATTGCTTGAACATACTTATCAGTATGGTTGTTTGTGAACTACTATGTGATACATGCTGAGTGATAAATGCTATAAACATGTATCTGCTTGTATAATTGTATGATTGTGGAATATGATAATTGTCTACTTGTTCTTGGACCGTAAGGCGGCAAGAGGTTTAGTTATTACTACCTGACTGACTGTGTTGATCATTATTTCAGCAAGGTATCGGAAATAAGAATGAATCCAGGGCAGACAGATACTTCAGGTGGCCAGAGTGATCAGGGCCAGAATAATAATAGTCAGGGCCAGGAGAATGAGCAGTCACAGATTCCACAGCCAACTCCTATAAACTGGCAGCAGATAATTAGTGATTTGCAGGCAACAGTGTTGAGACAGGGAGAAGAGCTTCGTCTCCTGTGACAACAGCAAGCGCCTACAGTGGCTAGTGTATCAGAGCCACCTCCTGAGTTGGTGCGAGCGGCAGAACAGCTGCTTGAGGTTGGAAATAAATGGGAACCTCTTTACGAAAGGTTCAAGAAGCAACAACCACCAATTTTTTAGGGCAGTGTAGATCCTGCCAAGGCGGAGCAGTGGGTGAGTATGATTACCACTATCCTTGATTTCATGAGGGTATCTGGTAATGAGAGGGTGGCCTGTGCCACTTATATGTTTCAGGAGGATGCTCGAATCTGGTGGGAGGTGATTACCTAGACCAAGAATGTAAATGCCCTGAGTTGGGAGGAGTTTCAAACTCTGTTTAATGAAAAATATTATAATTATGCTATCAGGGCGGCGAAGGCCGAGGAGTTCATTAGGCTACTTCAGGAAAGTTTGTCAGTCACTGAGTATGCCTTAAAGTTTGATCGTTTGGCAAAGTTTGCCATGGAGTTGGTGCCCACTGATGGGACAAGAAGAGAGAGATTTCTACAGGGGCTACAACCCAGATTAGCCCGTGATGTACGTATCATCACTGTGGCTGGGGTTACTACCTATGCATTGGTGTTGGAGAAGGCACTCACAACTGAGAGTGCAGAGAACAAGATCTGGCATGACAGTGCAGCCAGAAAGGATTTCAGGAGGATAGGTCATCCATTTGTGGGTTCTGGTAGGGGTATAGGCCCCAGTGATTAGAAGAGGAAGGAACCTGACACCTTCCCAGTTCCAGGTCCTGATAGGCGGCCCTGTGGTATTACAATGGGTCGTCCAGGGGGTAGCGAAGCCTAGAAGACTCGTCCTGACTACCCTAGATGCAAGAGGTATCATTTGGGAGAGTGCAGGGCAAATGCCTGCCACTTGTGTGGAGTAGTAGGTCATTTTAAGAAATATTGCCCTCAGGCAGAAAAGAAGAACCTAGGAAAGTGGACAGCTCGGCCCTAGCTCGAGTGTTCGCATTGACACAAGCAGAAGCTGAGGCTTCTCCCTTAATTGTTATAGGTCACCTTCTTAGTGCTGGAACCCCTTATAATGTATTGATTGATTCTGGTGCTACACACTCTTTTGTTGCTAGTAGTATTATTGATAGACTATGTAGACCTTGTGATTTCTATGCTATGGGGTTTGGAACTTTGTTACCCACTGGAGAGTTAGTGGTATCCAGGAGATGGGTCAGATCTTTGCCAGTGACAGTGGAAGGTAGAGAGTTGTCAGTGGATTTGATAGAGTTTGTTATGAGTGACTTCGATATGATATTGGGTATGGATTGGTTGGCAAAGTATGGGGCAACCATTGATTGCAAAAGGAAGATGGTCACCTTTGAGCCTGAAGGTGAGGATCCTTTTGTGTTTGTTGGTGCTGTGCATGGACCTCGCATTCCTATGATTTCTGTATTGAGGGCTAGGGATCTATTGCAAGTAGGTTGTATTGGATTCTTAGTTAGTGTGGTTGATACCACTCAGGTTGTGCCAGTGAGACCAGACTTGCTTGCGAGTTTCTGGATGTGTTTCAAGAAGATTTGCAATGGTTGCCACCGCACAGGGAGATTGAGTTCGTGATAGAACTAGCACCAGGGATTGAGCCAGTGTCTAGAGCACCTTACAGAATGGCCCCAGCTGAGTTGAAAGAATTAAAGGTACAGTTGCAAGAACTGTTAGATTTGGCTTTTATCAGACCTAGTTTCTCACCTTGGGGTGCGCCAGTTCTGTTTGTAAAGAATAAGGATGGTTCTCTGAGGATGTGTATTGATTACAGAGAACTGAATAAGCTGACAATTAAGAACAAGTATCCTTTGCCAAGGATAGATGATCTGTTTGATCAGTTGCAAGGTAAGAAGGTATTCTCAAAGATCGACCTTCGTTCTGGTTATCATCAGTTGAGGGTCGAGGAGGGAGATATACCGAAGACTGCTTTTCGTACCAGGTATGGGCATTTGAGTTCCTAGTTATCTCTTTTTAATTGACTAATTCCCCTGCTGCTTTTATGGAATTGATGAACAGAGTGTTCAAGGATTATTTGGACCAGTTTGTAATCGTCTTTATCGATGATATTATGGTATATTCTCAGTCTGAGTTAGAGCATGAGCAGCATCTGAGGTTGGTTCTACAGAGACTGAGGGAACATAGATTGTTTGCAAAATTCAAGAAATGTGAGTTCTGGTTATCTCAGGTATCCTTTATTGGGCACATTGTCAGTAAGGAGGGGATTAAGGTAGATCCAGCGAAGATTGAAGCAGTCAGAGATTGGCCAAGGCCAAAGAATGCCTCTGAGGTTAGAAGTTTCCTTGGATTGGCAGGTTATTATAGGTGTTTCGTGGAAGGGTTCTCAAAGATAGCTACTGCATTGACTGAGCTGACACGCAAGAGTCAGAGATTTGTGTGGTCAGATAAATGTGAGAACAACTTCCAGGAACTGAAGCAGAGATTGATTACAGCTCCGATTCTGAGTCTTCCGACAGATCAAGAGAAGTTTGTGATTTATTATGATGCTTCTCATCAGGGTTTGGGCTGTGTTCTGATGCAATCAGAGAAGGTAATTGCTTATGCTTCTCTTTAGTTGAAGGAGTATAAAAAGAGATATCCCACTCATGATTTAGAGTTTGCGGCTGTGGTCTTTGCTTTAAAGATATGGAGGCATTATCTTTATGGAGAGAAGTGTGAGATCTATACAGACCACAAGAGCCTGAAATACTTCTTCACTCAGAAAGATTTAAATATGAGACAAAGGCGTTGGCTGGAGTTAATAAAAGATTATGATTGTGAGATTTTGTATCATCCAGGAAAAGCCAACGTGGTAGCTGATGCTTTAAGCCGGATGGGTCCGGGACAGATTCATGGTATGAGGCTGATAGCTAGGGAGTTAGTAGATGATATGACCAGAGCTGGTATAGAGTTGCTGGTGGGCCAGTTAGCTAATATTACGCTACAGTCTATGCCGTTGGAGAGGATCAAGGAGGGTCAGTTGAGTGATCCACAGCTGATCAAGATTAGAGAGGATGTTTTGGCTGGAGCATCCAGAGATTATACAGTGTCTGAGTTAGGCTTGTTGAGAAACAAGGGGCGGATATGTGTTCCGTTAGACACTGCTTTGAGGCGAGAGATTCTGGATGAATCTCATACTACACCTTACTCTTTGCATCTAGGCACCACGAAGATGTATCAGGATGTGAGATCATTGTATTGGTGGCCGGGGATGAAGAGAGATGTAGTAGAGTATGTGGCTAAGTGCTTGACATGTCAACAGGTCAAGGCTGAGCATCAGAGGCCAGCAGGGTTACTGCATCCTCTGGATATCCCAGAGTGGAAGTGGGAAGACATCACGATGGATTTCGTGGTGGGCTTACCCAAGACTGTTGGTCAGCATGTTTCTATTTGGGTGATAGTGGATCGCTACTCCAAGTCAGCTCACTTTCTGCCAGTGAGGACTACTTATACAGTTGACCAGTATGCAGATCTCTATGTGAGAGAGATCGTGCGCCTCCATGGAGCACCGAGGTCGATCGTGTCAGATCGGGTTCCTACTTCTACTTCCAAGTTCTGGGGGAGTTTACAAAAGGTCATGGGGACAGAATTGAAGTTCAGTATTGCTTATCATCCTCAGACAGATGGGCAATCTGAGAGGACGATCTAGATAATGGAGGACATGCTGCGGGCATGTGTGTTAGACTTTGGTGGATCTTGGAGTAAGTATCTACCTTTGATAGAGTTCTCCTACAACATCAATTATTAGTCTACCATTGGAGTTGCACCTTATGAGATGTTATATGGTAAGAAATGCAGATCTCCCATTCATTGGGATGAGACAGGTGAAAGGAGATACTTGGGTCCTGAGGTAGTTCAGAGGACCAGTGAGGCCATTGAAAAGATTAGAGCTCGGATGCTCGCTTCTCAAAGTAGACAGAAGAGCTATGCAAATCCCAAGCGTAGGAACGTGGAATTCCAAGTGGGAGACTATGTCTTCCTTAGAGCCTCTCTATGGAAAGGGGTGAGAAGGTTTGGGAAGAAGGGCAAGCTGAGCCCTAGATTTGTAGGTCCATTTGAGATCCTGAAGAGGATTGGTCAGGTGGCTTACAGGTTGGCTTTGCCACCGGCGTTGTCAGCCGTGCATAATGTATATCATGTTTCAGCTCTTCGAAGGTATGTATCTGATGTGAGTCATATTTTGAGTTATGAGGATCTGGAGCTTGAGCCAGATCTCTCATTTGAGGAGCAGCCAGTTCAGATACTTGACAGAAAGGATAAGGTCCTCAAGAATAAGACGATACCTTTGGTTAAGGTATTGTGGAGGAACAACAAGGTCAAGGAAGCGACCTGGGAGCTGGAGTCAGATATGCAGAGTCAGTATCTCGAGCTGTTCAGGTAAATTTCGAGGACGAAATTTCTGTAAGGAGGGGATAGTTGTAACGCCCTGAAATCCCTAATGTGGTTTAATGGCTGGATTAGTAGGCCGGGAGGGCCATAATTGTTTAATTATGCCATTAAATGATAATATGCATGTTTATGTGAATTATATTATAATATGATGTTATATGCATGCATGTGGGTCCACATTTGATTATTAGGGTGTTTTGGTAATTAGTCCTATTGAGGGCATATTTGTGTATTTAGGTGCATATTGTGATTTGTGAATGAGATCCCATTATTATGGAGATATATTCGAGCTATTTGGAATGAGACGGTCTTATATTATGAATTAGCGGTTTTGTCATAACGGGGGTCTTTTATTGGGATAGTGAATTATGAGAATGTTATTTGATGATAAATTGGGAGTTATTGAGATCAGGATGAAATTCTGGAAGTTTTGACTATAATGTCCCCGGGGGTGTTTTCGGGACCCCGAGCACTAGGTTTTATTTGAGGTTACTTAAGCTTGAAGTAACTTGTCAGATAGAACATATGTTAGAAAACCTCTCATTCTTTCCCGTTAGTTCGTTTTACCGTTCGAAGCATTTTCGAAGAAATCTTGAGTTCTAGGAGTCGAAATCAAGAGAGGATCGAGGCATAGCGATCCTAGGAAAGATTAGAAGCTTCTTGACTGAAGGATTTAGCCAGAAACAACCCAATAAAAGGTAATCTAAGTTTTGAGTTTTTAGAGTTTCTAAGCTTAGAATTGGATTTTGTGAATCGTTGAGTTTTTGGTTCGTTCGAGCCTTGGGATTTGATGGTTTTGGATCATTGGGAATCTTGGTAACTTTGATTTGATGATTTTGAAGTGTTTAGGTATGTTTTTGGAGGGTTTGGAATGATGAAAAATGTGTTTGGGGATGGCATTGGGTTGGGGGCCGCGGCCCTGTTCTTGGGCGTTGCGGCCCTAGCTCGAAGAAGCAGGTGGGAGAATTTGTTCTTGCTGGGCGCTGCGACCCTATGTATAGGGCACCACGGCCCTTGCTTCAGTTGTGGTTTGGGGCCGCGACCCAAGGTGTTAGGGTCGCAGCCCTTGAGAAGGGTTGAGCCCGTTTGAGTGTTTTGGCCCCGGGAACTTGGTTTTAGGCCTCAGGATCGTTCCTCCTACCCGGATTAGTGGGGATTGATGTCCCGGAGGTTAGATCTTGGTTGGGAACCTTTGATGTTCATTTTATTGATGGTGTCCCATATTTGGTTATGATTAGGTGACCGCTAAAGGACTTAAAGTCAGATCGTTCTCAAGGGTCGTTCTTTTAATCATTCTAGCTCGAATCAGAGGTAAGAAAATTGTACCCTATATGTGACATGCATGGTTATTCTTGAGGCATGTTGATTGTGTAAATGTGGACATGAATTAATTATTGAATGCTTATCAAATCTTGCTCACTTCTGCATGGTACTGACTAATTAGTCAGATTTGGCAAAGGTGTCAGTATCAACTTTGAAGTTGGGACTTATTAGTCAAGTTCGGCAGTGGTACTGGGCACTGGTCACACAATGCTGACTTATAAGTCAGGACGGCCTTAGCATATTCAACGCAAGCCAATAAAGATTAGATCTAATCGAGATTTGCATTAAATGACCTAGAAGAGCGTTAATGCCGGACCGACCTCAAGTTCGATGAAAACTAAAAGCGCTTGTGTGACTTACCCAACAGTCACTCATTTGTTAAGTTAGAGACTTACCTATCAGTCTCTCATCTGTTTAAGCTAGTGACTTACCTAGCAGTTGCTCATCTGTTTAAACTAGTGACTTACCCAGCAGTCACTCATCTGTTTAAGTTTGTGACTTACCCAGCAGTCACTCATCTGTTTAAATTAGTGACTTGCTTGTCAGTCACTCATTATGGTTTATCAGAACCTCAAGTGATATTCACTCATCTGTTTAAGAGCTATAAGCTCTGTGTGATTATAATGAAAATCAGTTGATAATGTTTACATGCAATACTGTGTTTTCTTGCTGGGCCTTGGCTCATGGGTGCTATGTGGTGCAGGTAAAGGGAAAGAAATGCTCACCCAGCCTCGAGTGGAGAGCTTAGGTGGTGATGTGTACATATGCGATCGCTTGACCACCACAACCAAGGAGTTCTCAGAGGAACGAGGGGGTTCACCCTATTTTTGCCGCTTAAGTCGGCGCCTTTGTAAATTTGAAACAGTAATGACTAGTTTGAGTTGTAAATAACTTGTAAAAGTTTTTATGGGCCCATGAACAATTTTATGTATTTAATAAAGTACATCGTTTCCTTTTTATGGTTTTTTTTTCACCTTATCCTGTTAATAACACCTACATGTACGTTTTTAACCAAAGGACTCGGGCAGCGAGTCAAATTTTCGGTTCACCGTAACTGTTCTGGGGTAACCAGGGCGTTACAAAATAGTGTATTTCAGTTTCGAGGTATAGTTCGGTCATAATACATTAAAGGTATTCCTATGCTTAAGTTCCTTTCTGTATTGTTTCATTAGTTTGTATAGTTTATCTCTACTCAAATCCTAACTCAGTACTCTTTATTCTTGGTTAGGCATCTAAGTTCTTTGAACTTGAGGTTCTTGTTGGTAAGTATCTTTCTCAAATGGTTTAGTTCATTCTCTTCTTCTTCTTCTTTTAGAAATACTCACCTTCTCATTATGGTATTTAGGACTGTTCCAAAATCCTGACTTTGTTCTCATCATCCCGGTATATTGGTAAGGAAAATAGGATAGTTTTATATGCTTATATGTTTTGATAAGTTATGCTATAATATGTTATGTTATGTTACGTTTTCTTATGTTTCATGGTTATGATTTACCCTACCTCAGATATTAGACAGGGGACGTAGATGGGTTATCACATGTTTTAATGGCCATTAATAGTATAGTCATATATGATGTACGTCTTTATAGATATATGTTTATAGCTTATAGTTTATGTGTATGATTATGTTTCATGCTTGTAGTAGATTTTCCTTACTGGGAATTAGGCTCATTCCTTGTAATGACCCACTAATCTAGACTAATTGGACCATTATCGAAACTATACATAAAACTTACATTTTTATGAAAATACCATAATTTATTGAGTAACTTGAAAATAAGAGTTATTTACAAATAAACAGAATACTAAGAAGGATTTTGGGATCCCATTGTCTTTAAAACAAAACATGGTTTAAAATAAAAGACATTACATCATAATGCGGAAAATACACATAAAAACCATAAAAACATAAAAGGAGACTATATCCTCGAATCGAATAACGCTCGGCCCCTTGACTCCATTCATCATCGATACACATCCTCCAAGCGTCACGAATCTTTCCGCCTCTAAGCTTATTTTCCTGCACATAAACAGAAAGGAGTGAGCCTAATGCCCAGTAAGGAAAATCTAACACAAAGTCACATACATAATTTCATAAGAAAACATAAAGACTTAACATAATACATATAACATACAGTTATTATAATGGCCATTATTCTTGGGGTCCCATAGACTAAACAAGCATATGCCCATGGGATTAGTGGGGTCCTACTAGCTAAGTAGGTCATATGCCCATAACCCATTTGGGGTCTTGTTAGTCATATGGGTCATATGCCCAAGCCTACAAACATACACATATACATATCATAACACTTTTAATAACATAAACATATAGATAACATAAGCACAAAACATGTTGATTCTAGCCTATTTCCTTACCAAAGTTACCGAGATTATGGACTGAGTTGGGATTGTTGGAACACTCCTAAAACCATAAGAAAGAGTAAGTCTAAAGAAAGGAGATGAAATGAAAGAGATGGAAAGACTAAACCATAGAAAACATACTTACCGACTTATATGCTTAAAAGCTTGGATTCCCTAACCAAAATAAGAATAAGGTTAGGGGACTGAGTAGAAGGTTTTGAGAAAGGAAATAACATAAAAATACAGAAAAGAACTAGAGTTTTGGGTTTACCTCAAAGATTGCAAGATCAATCTAACCTTCACCGAAATACTATAGAACTCACTTCCCAAAGTGTTTGATAAGCTTATGATGTTTAAGCTTATAGTTTTTCCCCAAACCAAGTGTTTACACTCTCACACTCACTTAACACTAGCAGCCTCTGAACTTAGAGCAAATGGTGAATAATGGCTGGGTACTAGGTCCTATTTATAGAGTTTGGGAATGAAAATATCTTGATTTTACTTGAATAAAAATAATGGCTTTTTAGGTGAAAATCATTTGAATAATCATTCAGCAGAGGCTGAAGACTCGTTCAGAAGATGCTGGACTGTTGAAGGAGTTTGAATGGCTGAAGGGAAAAGAATTCAAATGTATTTGAATTCATGCTGGTGGAGGCGATATATCGCCCCCTATAGGCGATATATCGCCTGGACCTTTGTTCCCGAGGCGACCGTGCATCGATTCGTGTTTTCCGTATCTACGTGCTGCGATATATCGCCCCCTATAGCTGCGATATATCGGCATACGCTGAATATTTAAACACGAATTTACACATTTTTAGCTGAGTTTGAATGGAGTAAACAGCCTTGACTAAGCCCTCAACGTGCTCAAAGCTGCTGACTGACCCTATACATTCAAACTTTTACCCTTATTTAATTTAATCCTCAAAAATACTTAATCCTTAATTACCATTCAAAACATGTGCTTAAAATCCTATTGGTTGATTTCTAAACCTTATAATATAATAATATAATCCTTAATATCAGACACATTAATCAAACCTTAGGTTATACTTAATATTCTTAAACTATAGGTTAAACTTAGAAAATCTATAAGTACTACTATGAGTGTCCAAATAACTCCCGGTCTGAACCAAAAATCCAAAGTAACAATGATAACACTAAGCATACTATAATACTACTAAACAATTAGCTAAGTAAAGTTCTTGGACTCTACAATTCTCCCCTACTAAAAAGAATTTCGTCCTCGAAATTTACTTACCAAATAACTCCGGATACCGGCTCTGCATGTCCTCTTCCAACTCCCACGTTGCCTCGCGTTCAGAACTATTGCTCCATAGGACTTTAACTATAGGAAAGCTCTTGGACCGTAACTGCTTCATTTCCCTATCTAGGATGCTAACCGGTCGTTCCTCGTAACTTAAGTCTTTCTGGAGCGCTATGGTATCGTACTTGAGGACGTGAGATGGGTCTGACACATACTTGCGTAACATCGAGATGTGGAAGACATTGTGACTATCGGCTAGTGCTGGCGGTAGGGCTAGTCTATACGCAACTGGTCCCACTTTATCCAATATCTCAAAAGGACCTATGAATCAGGGACTGAGCTTGCCTTTCTTCCCGAACCGCTTGACACCCTTCATAGGAGATATCTTCAGGAAGACTTGATCTCCAACTTGGAACTCCACATCGCGTCGCTTGGTATCCGCATAGCTCTTCTGACGGCTTTGAGCAGCAAGCATACGCTGTCTAATATGCGTTACTGCTTCTTGAGCTTGCCTAACAGCTTCGGGCCCTAGAAGCTGCCTTTCTCCTACCTCGTCCCAGTGCAACGGTGATCGGCACCTTCTTCCATATAGCAAATCATAAGGTGCCATTCCGATCGTCGACTGGTAGCTGTTGTTGTACGAGAACTCGATCAGCGGTAAGTACTTGTTCCACGATCCTCCAAAGTCAAGTACACATGCGCATAACATATCCTCTAAGATCTGAATCGTACGCTCTGACTGCCCATCTGTCTGAGGATGGAAAGCTGTACTAAGACTTAACTTAGTACCCATGGCTTGCTGTAAGCTTCTCCAAAATCTTGACGTAAACACTGATCCTCTATCTGATACTATCGTCTTGGGGATTCCATGCAATCGTACAATCTCTTGGATGTAGATGTCTGCATATTGGTCTGCCGTATAAGAAGTCTTAACAGGCAGAAAATGAGCCGACTTGGTTAGTCTATCTATGACTATCAAAGCAGAATCATGCTGCTTATTTGTCTTTGGCAGACCCGTCACGAAGTCCATGGCTATATCGTCCCACTTCCACTCCGGTATGCTAAGCGGTTGCAATAATCCTGCAGGCCGCTGATGCTCCGCCTTCACTTGCTGGCATACCAGACACTTAGATACATACTCCGCTATGTCCTTCTTCATCCCTGGCCACCAATAGACTGCCTTGATGTCATGAGTCATCTTGGTAGACCCTGGATGAACTGAGTACGGAGTATTGTGCGCTTCTTCTAGGATCGTCTTCTTAATACTCTGATTGTCTGGCACGCATACTCGATCCTTATATCTCAATAAACCTTGACTGGATATTGAGAAATCTGTAGTCTTGCCTTCTCTGACTGCATCCATGTGCGTTGCTAGTGAATCATCATGTCTCTGACCATTCCGTATGTCTTCTAGCAGATTCGATTGGATAGACAAGTTAGCCAGCTTGCCTACAACCACTTCTATTCCGGCACTGATAAGCTCCTGTTGCAGTGGCTTTTCTATTCCGGATAAGGCTGCTAAGTTCCCATAACTTTTTCGGCTAAGTGCATCGGCAACTACGTTTGCCTTCCCCGGGTGGTATAGGATTTCGCAGTCATAATCCTTTACTAACTCTAACCACCTGCGCTGCCTCATGTTAAGCTCCTTCTGAGTAAAGAAGTATTTTAAACTTTTGTGGTCCGTATAAATCTCGCATCGTTCTCCGTAAAGATAATGGCGCCAGATTTTTAACGCAAAGACCACCGCTGCCAACTCCATATCGTGAGTTGGATAGCGTTGTTCATACTCCTTTAACTGACGTGAGGCGTAGGCTATCACCTTGTCATTCTGCATCAGTACGCATCCCAATCCTAACTTTGATGCATCACAGTAGACAACGAACTTGTCGTTGGGTGTTGGGACACTAAGTACTGGTGTTGAGCAAAGCTTATCCTTAAGCAACTGGAAGCTTTCCTCACACTTATCATTCCAGTTAAACTTTTGTTGCTTCCGGGTCAGGTTGGTGAGTGGAGTGGCTATCTTAGAAAAGCCCTCTACAAACTTTCTATAGTAACCTGCTAGCCCTAAGAAACTTCTTACTTCCGATGCGTTCTTTGGTCTAGGCCAATCTTTCACGGCCTCTACCTTCGATGGATCTACTGCAACTCCGTCTTTCGATATGATGTGCCCGAGGAACGCCACTTGTGAGAGCCAAAACTCGCATTTCTTGAACTTCGCGTAGAGTTGGTGCTCCTTCAATCGCGTCAAAATTATCCTCAAGTGTTCCTCGTGCTCCACTTCATCCTTGGAGTAAATTAAAATGTCGTCGATGAACACAACAACGAATTTATCCAAGTAGTCCTTGAAGACCCTATTCATTAAGTCCATAAACGCGGCTGGCGCGTTAGTAAGACCAAAAGACATTACCAAGAACTCGTAATGTCCATAACGAGTCCTAAAGGCTGTCTTAGGGATATCTCCTCCCTTTACCTTGAGCTGATGATACCCGGACCGTAGATTGATCTTAGAAAATACAGTTGCGCCTCAGAGTTGATCAAACAAATCATCAATCCGAGGTAGCAGGTATTTGTTCTTAATTGTTACTTTATTCAGCTCTCGGTAGTCTATGCACATGCGCATACTTCCGTCCTTCTTTTTCACGAATAGTACCGGAGCTCCCCATGGTGAATGGCTTGGCCTAATGAAACCCAAGTCTAGGAGTTCTTGTAGCTGCGTCTTTAACTCCTTGAGTTCTGTAGGTGCCATCCGGTATGGTGCCTTAGAGATAGGCTCGGTGCCCGGTACTAATTCTATCGTGAAGTCTATTTCTCTAGTTGGCGGCAATCATGGCAAGTCATCGGGAAATACTTCTGGAAATTCTTGTATAACTCGAACATCTCCAACTTTGAGTGATGTCTCCTTCTCCACATTCGTGATGTTGGCTAAGAATGCTTGGCATCCTTTCTCCATCATTCTCTGAGCTTTGAGAGATGACACTAACGGTGTGCATAGTCCTGAAGCTTGTCCCATGAAGCACAGTTTCTGGCCGTCAGGAGTATCGAATGTCACCTTCTTGCGTCTGTAGTCGATCGTTGCGCCATGCCGTGCTAGCCAATCCATGCCTAGTATGACGTCGAAGTCTTTGATCAACAGCTCTATCAGGTCTCCTTCTAGTTCCTTGTCCTCAATCTTGATTGGTACGCCTCGTACAATTCGTGATGATAGAACTACTTTGCCCGAAGGCAACTCGGTTGCAAACCTAGTTCTAAATCTTTCACTAGGTTTGTCTAGTTTATCTATCATTCCTAACGAAATATACGAATGGGTGGCTCCCGAATCAAATAATACATGACATAATTTATTGAGGATGGAAACCTGACCTGTGACCACCTTGTTGCTAGCATCCGCCTCTCCTTGGGTTAAAGCAAAAACCCGAGCAGGAACCATCTTTTCGTCCTTCTTTCCTTCCGGCTTTTGCTGAGGACAGTCTCTTTTACGATGCCCTTCTTGACCACAGTTGAAACACTCCTTGGTGTTGGCACGGCATTCTCCGGGGTGCTTCTTCTGACATTTGGCACATGGCGGGTATTCCACGTAGCCCGACCTATTTCCCCCATTACTTGGTCGTGCCCTTTTATTGTTGTCGGCTTGCTTGTTGTCAGGATGCCTTCTCTTCTGTTCGTTACCGTTGTTGTTGGACTGACTGTTGCTGGACTGATTGTTGTTCCGACTGGCCTGAGGTTGGCTCTGCTGCCTAGGTTCCGGCTTGCTGGTTTCTTCTTTGCTCACGTTGGCTTGCAACCTTTCTACTTCAATTGCCGTCTCAAGAACGTCGGCATATGAAGTGTTTCCCGGGTTTGCTAGTTTAACCCCCATCTCGATCTTCGGGCGAAGTCCTCTAACAAACTTGTTCACCCTTAGATAGTCGGTTGGAACCAACTTTGCTGCGAACTTTGCTAAGCGATCGAACTGACGAGCATATTCCGCCACTGTTAAGTTCCCTTGCTTCAGATTGGTGAACTCCTCAACTCTCGTAGCAAGCACTGCTGAATTGTAGTACTTCTTGTGGAAGAGCTCCACAAATCGGGTCCACGTCATAGTGGCAGCATCGTGGGATTGCTGGACCAAATCCCACCATATCCTGGCATCTTTCTTGAGTAAAGATGAGACGCAGGATATGCGGTCAGCATTATTGAGGTTCATGTGGGCTAGGATCGGCTCCACATTCCTTAGCCATTCTTCTGCTTCAAAGGGGTCCGTAGTCCCTTCGAAGTTCGGAGCGTACTGCTTGCGGAACCTCTCGTACACTGGCTCCATATGCTGTACAGGATAAGGAGCGTAGTTCGTCATAGGCCATCCCCCATACGGACCAACTTGTTGGGGTGCTGGGGCCATTGGCTGTGGCTGCGGCTGCGGCTGTAGCGGAGGCTGAGGCTGAGATTGAGCCTGTTGGCGTTGTTGCTGCAGAAGTTCCTCAACTTGTTGTCGCAGTCTGGCAATCTCTGCAGTGTTGTTAGCTGGCTGTGCCGGCGCGTTGCGGCAAGCAGTAACACGCACTCTCCTTCGGCGAACGGTAGGGACCGCATTGGTCGCTGGAACATCGTTGGAAGCGTTCCCGTTGGTGCGAGCAGATCTTCGGAGAGACATCGTAGCAGAGTTCTAACAGTTAAAAGAAACATGTTAGAACTTTTTCCTAATAGGCTCTAAGGCAAAAACTTATTCTAAAACAAACATATCTCGGACCTATTTATTATGACTTTTTATGAAAAATTATATAGGTCTTTATTTACTATTAGAGTGGGTTTCTATACTTAGAAAAACAAGTCATCTTTATTTTCTAAGTGTGTTTCTAATCATCCTATATGACTTAATTCTCAGGCTTGAAACTTATCTTTGTTCCAAAGTTAACCATATTGAGGGAGGGCTGGGATCAGTAAAATCGTTCCCACTACTAAGGCCCCCTAACTCTCAACAAGGAAACCAGGTTCATTGATTCGTATCCACCCTCACCGAACTCAGTCATTATTCATTTTATTTAGTATTTATTATGATTGTGAAAAAAATTCAAACTCACACATGATATTCAAATAGCATGTTTATTCATTTGGAAAACAATTTCACTTATTACAATCATAACATAAAAGTAAATAAAACAAATAAAAACTACTAATCTAAAAATCGGGATCTTCTACATCCGATCCGTCATCTAACATATCATCATCTATAGCCTCATAGTCATCATTATCATGAGCATCAAAATGCCCTCTAGGAAGGTTTGTGAGAATCCTATTCTTTTGCTCATTGGTGAATTGAAATTCAAATTTTGCGGTGAACCTAACTAAGAGGAAATAGTATCTCATTGCTAATGGTGATTCATCCTCATCATTCATTTCTTCCCATATTTCTTCTAAGGCTGCTATTACAGGATGGAAATCTTTAAACAACCTAATCACTAATACATATTGTTCCGTTGATCTTAGCATTATTTGTTTATCCTCTTGAAGGCCACCTATCGCTTGGTGAAACAAAAGCAACCTTCGAGTAATCCTTTCTAGGGCTCCTACGGTGTTTCTTGGCTCCCTTATTCTTTTTAAGGCCTTAATGGCTCGGATATCTTGGTAGGTTAAAGCTCCATTCATTTTTTTTTTAACTGAAACACAAACACTAAAGTTGTAAGCTATACACATAGACAAAGTAACTTGTAACTTGTAACTTAAACACTTACTTGGCGGTCCGATTCGGAGCTTTGAGCATGTGTATCGAGGAGAACTTCATGCGAAGGAACCGTTTCCTCTGATACCAACTGTAATGACCCACTAATCTAGACTAATTGGACCATTATCGAAACTATACATAAAACTTACATTTTTACGAAAATACCATAATTTATTGAGTAACTTGAAAATAAGAGTTATTTACAAATAAACAGAATACTAAGAAGGATTTTGGGATCCCATTGTCTTTAAAACAAAACATGGCTTAAAATAAAAGACATTACATCATAATGCGGAAAATACACATAAAAACCATAAAAACATAAAAGGAGACTATATCCTCGAATCGAATAACGCTCGGCCCCTTGACTCCATTCATCATCGATACACATCCTCCAAGCGTCACGAATCTTTCCGCCTCTAAGCTTATTTTCCTGCACATAAACAGAAAGGAGTGAGCCTAATGCCCAGTAAGGAAAATCTAACACAAAGTCACATACATAATTTCATAAGAAAACATAAAGACTTAACATAATACATATAACATACAGTTATTATAATGGCCATTATTCTTGGGGTCCCATAGACTAAACAAGCATATGCCCATGGGATTAGTGGGGTCCTACTAGCTAAGTAGGTCATATGCCCATAACCCATTTGGGGTCTTGTTAGTCATATGGGTCATATGCCCAAGCCTACAAACATACACATATACAAATCATAACACTTTTAATAACATAAAACATATAGATAACATAAGCACATAACATGTTGATTCTAGCCTATTTCCTTACCAAAGTTACCGAGATTATGGACTGAGTTGGGATTGTTGGAACACTCCTAAAACCATAAGAAAGAGTAAGTCTAAAGAAAGGAGATGAAATGAAAGAGATGGAAAGACTAAACCATAGAAAACATACTTACCGACTTATATGCTTAAAAGCTTGGATTCCCTAACCAAAATAAGAATAAGGTTAGGGGACTGAGTAGAAGGTTTTGAGAAAGGAAATAACATAAAAATACAGAAAAGAACTAGAGTTTTGGGTTTACCTCAAAGATTGCAAGATCAATCTAACCTTCACCGAAATACTATAGAACTCACTTCCCAAAGTGTTTGATAAGCTTATGATGTTTAAGCTTATAGTTTTTCCCCAAACCAAGTGTTTACACTCTCACACTCACTTAACACTAGCAGCCTCTGAACTTAGAGCAAATGGTGAATAATGGCTGGGTACTAGGTCCTATTTATAGAGTTTGGGAATGAAAATATCTTGATTTTACTTGAATAAAAATAATGGCTTTTTAGGTGAAAATCATTTGAATAATCGTTCAGCAGAGGCTGAAGACTCGTTCAGAAGATGCTGGACTGTTGAAGGAGTTTGAATGGCTGAAGGGAAAAGAATTCAAATGTATTTGAATTCATGCTGGTGGAGGCGATATATCGCCCCCTATAGGTGATATATCGCCTGGACCTTTGTTCCCGAGGCGACCGTGCATCGATTCGTGTTTTCCGTATCTACGTGCTGCGATATATCGCCCCCTATAGCTGCGATATATCGGCATACGCTGAATATTTAAACACGAATTTACACATTTTTAGCTGAGTTTGAATGGAGTAAACAGCCTTGACTAAGCCCTCAACGTGCTCAAAGCTGCTGACTGACCCTATACATTCAAACTTTTACCCTTATTTAATTTAATCCTCAAAAATACTTAATCCTTAATTACCATTCAAAACATGTGCTTAAAATCCTATTGGTTGATTTCTAAACCTTATAATATAATAATATAATCCTTAATATCAGACACATTAATCAAACCTTAGGTTATACTTAATATTCTTAAACTATAGGTTAAACTTAGAAAATCTATAAGTACTACTATGAGTGTCCAAATAACTCCCGGTCTGAACCAAAAATCCAAAGTAACAATGATAACACTAAGCATACTATAATACTACTAAACAATTAGCTAAGTAAAGTTCTTGGACTCTACATTCCTTTATGTTTTATATGTGCAGGCAAATAGCTATGTCGGCGGGAAGGTTCTTGGTGGCTTGGGGATGTGTATTGAGGGAGAATGGCATCGGTGGACTGCGTGAACGATTTGAGGATGAAGTTGCATTTTAGTCTTTTAATTATGATTTCTATGTATTTCCGCATCAAATTTTGTAACTCATTTATTTAAGTTATGTTATGTTTTTATTTTCAAAACAATGGGATCCCATATCCTACTTTGAATTTTATGTAGTTTAACATTTTTTTTACAAGTTTTAATGAAGAAATGTTTATTTCATATGTACATTTTCTTAAAGATTAGAGTCTATGTATAGTAGTCATTAATGGTCCAAGTCTAGAGTAGTTGGGTCGTTATAGTACCTGTATGACTTGTGTAGTAATTAGGTTTCCATGCTTAATGCCTTCTATATGTTTAAGTTTATCATAGAGATGTAGAAAACCTGTATATAGGCTGAGATCTTATATCTTGAAAAGGAATAGGAATCAATTTAGGTTAACCTGCTATTAGAATTGGAAGAAATAAATCTAGAATTTATTAATAAAATTAGTACAATGAAAAGTTGATGAAATTAACACCCAAAGGCTTTTTAATATTGATTTCCATCTTTAGTTAATTTTGTTCATAATTATTAACAATTTTATAATTAAAATTCATTCATCTAAACTTTGTTTGCCAAATAGAAATTAAAAGAACAATTGTTGGTAATTGGAGAATAATCTTCGTGGGAACGATACTCTATTTATCATCTATATTACTTGAATCGATTGCGTGCACTTGCGTATCATATTTTCACGATCAAGTTTTTGGCGCTGTTGCCGGGGACTATTTAACCAATATCAAATATAATTGATTCTTGATTCTAATTTGGTATATATATATATTTTATTTTCATTTTTTTTCCTTTTATTATTTTTTTTCTTTTCTTTCTTTGTTATTTGTCTTGCGAGGAACTTGAGATGTCTCATATGCAAGTCCTCATGAATTTTGTTCAACTTGACTTTGAGCCTTTATACGAGGCATGGTGGAGATACAAAGCTTTGCTAATGAGGTTCCCATACCATGGTTTGTCCAAAGAGTGTCAATTAGATGTCTTCCTCAATGGGTTGAATGTCGAAGCAAGAGAATGGGTAGAAAGAGGAGATGGTACCACCAATTTCTACCAAGTATCTGTGGATGAAGCCTATTGGATGTTGGAAGACATGGCAGAATACAATGAATGGTGGTATTGGAATTTTTCAATGACCAAGAAAAGGGTGGGAGAACAATTATAACAATATGAAGCCAACTTTTAACAATTGCACTCAAGGACAAAATGAGGAAAATTGGGATAATTTTCAAGAAGTAATTACAGAAGAGAAACCTCACCAAGCGACTCAATCAAGTTCATTGTAGGTATTGATGATGGAGTATATGGCTAAAACTGACGCCTTAATTCAAAGCCAAGATTCGTCATTGAGGAATTTGGAAAATTCAAAAGGGAAAGAACAAAGTGAGGAGGTCAATTTGGGGAGTGTTGAGGAGATGGAGCTACCAATGGGACAATTTGAACATCAAATGGAGCCCTCTTCAATCCAAAGTAATGAAGAAAAAGGAGAGAAAATAGTAATGTCGAATGATATCTCTACCAAAGATGTGGATAAATTGTTTGAGCAAAGTACTGAAGAAAGGCTAAATCCACCATCACACTTCATGCAAGAAGTACTCGATCCTCAATATAGTGAGCTAATGGTAATGGAAGAGTACACATATGATGATCCTTATAGGCCACCACCATTAGCATCATTCATTTGCATCCATCATGGTTATATTTCCAAAGAAAGTCAAGTTGAACATTGGAGCTCATCAATTCCAAATCTAGCCAAGCTTGAAAACATTTATAATGATAACTTTCAAGTTGTCTTATATGACGCTTATTATGGGCATTGTTGACGGTGAAATCTCGTCAACGAAATTAGATCGGAAAACTCAAAGGTAAGTCGGGCGAAGTTTATATAAGAACTGAGAATAAACTTTAAGGAAAAGTAAACACAGATAAACAATGGAGCAAGCCTTAGTATATTTCTCAATAGCCTCTGCATTCAATGAATTTTCCAACCCCCTCCCATGTGGGAGAGGGGTCCTTTTTATAGTAGGCTCTGATGGCCTGGGATACATGGTGGTCCAGGAGACCAAATGGTACACAAGTACTCTGTCAGGAGAGTGGTTTCAGAAGCTGAGGTCTTGCATCCAGTACAGGGGCAGGCATCAGGTGGATGTCTCCACTACTTGTCCATACCCATGTCAGTGGAGTGGGGACAGACATAGTGGCACAGGTGGTAGTGGTGTCGACTCTGACTCCTGGCCGTAGACGTACGGGCCATAACTCTTATTCCAGCATTCCCACTCCCCCACTGGTACGGGTGTCCGTACTTCGGCATACAGGGTCTTAAGGGTCGTACCCAGTACTAGATCGTACATGAATGTTCCATTCGACTTGTACCCGGACCTCTAAGCATTGGGGTCTTCAAGGCATAGGGAATGGGACACTTGGTGCATGTAGTGGTCGTGACGTGAGGTGAGGCTCTCGGGTCCTTGGCATGGGATGCCTGAAGCACCCCGAGGTCACTCACGAGCATGGGTGATGGGCATGTGGCCTCAGCAGATGTCTAAGGGTGCGAGGCGAGACGCCTTCCTCGCGAGCCCCTTGTGGACACGGCTCCCTTGGCGTGTGGTCCCACTCGCGTGGCCACTCGGTGGCGTGGCTCCCATGCCACCCATACTTTGAAGGCCATGGCATGGCTCCTATTCCTTCGCGAGACCTCCTTGGAAGGCCTGTTGATAGCGTGGCGCGCGCGGGATGCGGGGCCTCGCATGGTGCTGGGCGCGCGTGGGACACGTGACCTCGCCTGGTGCTGGGCGCGCGCGAGGAGGGGGGTCTCGCCTGGTGCTGGCGCGCGCGAGGGGGTGGCCTTGCCTGGTGCTGGCGCGCGCGAGGGGGTGGCCTCGCCTGGTGCTGGCGCACGCGAGAGGGTGGCCTCGCCTGGTGCTGGCGCGTGCGAGGGGGTGGCCTCGCCTGGTGCTGGTGCGCGCAAGGCCGTCAGGGCTGCCGCGCGAGAGGCAACAGTGGCTCGGGGTCACCCCAACCCAGCCATATTTTTGGGCGTTTATGGGGCCTAAGCATACACTTTGAGTCTTTTATGGGCATGGAATATTGAGCATCCACAAAGGCCATACTTCATGGCTCACTAAGTGATGCTTCCCTTGGGACAATCTCCCAGTTTCACAAGACTTATAGGTCTGAGCCTGATAATGTGACTAAGTGACCTTTAGCCTTGTATTTTTACCATGTACTAGGGATTTTTTTCTTGGTGGATTTTTGGCATCCACAGGCATCAACCACTTACTGATGCGTCAGTGAATAATTTTATATTTGCAACCTAAGGAGGGATGGAAATGAGAGTCACTACAATGGAGCAATGCATTGGATTACAGGGAAGTTTTCTTTTCCTTTTCTTTTATTTATACATTTGGGACAATGTTTAGATTAAGTTTGGGGGAAGGGATTTGATTTTTATTGCTTTGCTCATTGTAGATATCTTAGTTTGTTTAAGTTTAAGTTTTGTTAGGTTTATATTTATTTTTATATTTTGTTTAGTTTTTGTTTAGAGTGTGAATCAAGTTGACAATGATTAGCCAATGATAATATGATTGAATGATGTGTTGTATAAATTGAATGAGAATAAAGCTATAAAAATATGTGTGCTTGGTTGAATAGTTGTTTCAATTTTTACTTTGTCCACTTAAATAATTGAGAGCTTAATCATGATTTTTGATAAATTTTGTGTGCTTGAATTTTATTTATTCTTGCTGAATTTAAAAAAAATTGAAATTGGTTTTATCTTAGAACTTGTTTGCTTGCTTTTTGAGGCGAAATCCTAGATGATACATACTTAGGAAGATGATTTAGGCAGTTCTTTGGAACGTTTGAGCCTTTCAAGCCAACCTTGATGTATTAAATCCTTAGTTACCCAATTTTGTGCCTAATTTGATTCTTTTTGTTTGACACTTATCTTGAGCTTATTTGAAACTTTGTTATTTTTCCTGCCCTTTGATATACCATGAGCATATGAAAAGTGAGGGAGGGGGGGTGGTTTGTAATGGGGTTTATATTTGGAAATTTGTGTCAATAGAATAAGAAAAATTGAGAGAAAGAAAAAAAATATTGAAAATAAACTACACTCCAATTGAAAATATAAAGAAATAAGTTTGGGGGAGTGTTGTATCATTAGAAAAAAAAATTGAAATGAAATAAAGGAAAAAAAGAAATAAAAAACATGTGTATGAGTTATCTCTCAAAGTAAGAAAGATAGAGAAATTTGGGATTGTTTTGAGTTCATGAGTTTGTCATAAGATTGGTTTGTTTGGTTTGTTTGATTTGTATGCTTATGGTATATTTGAACCTAAATGACTTGTTCATCTACCTTTACCTAAGTCGTTCAATTGTAAGCCACGAAAGTCCTATTGATTTTTGAGCATGTGTTTCTACATTAGTGGAGATTAGTAAGTATAACAAGCTTATGGGATAATGATATTAATTGATTGTAATAAAAAAATTTGGTGAGCATGAAATGATTTGAATATATTTTATTTATTAATCATGATTTTGAGAGATTTTATTTTTGTTTGGACAAAAGTGAATTGGAATAATGTTTTGACTGAAATTCTGGATTATAAGTTGATTTTCGTGAAGATTATATAAGCATGTTATTCATAATATTTTGAGGCTTAAATTGTTGTTGTTGGCTTGATTAATTTGTGTTGATTGTTTGAGGTTTTTAGTTTGGTTTTTGTTTGTCTTTTGTGTTATTTACTCGAGGGTGAGTAAATGTTTAGTTTGGGGGAATTTGATAGGATAGATTTTTAATACTTTTTAGTCTTAGTTTTATTATTATTATTTTATATTTTTAGTTCCTTTTATGTGTGATTGTTGTATTTTTCAGGTTGTCAAATGGATATTTGAAAAATATTTAAAAATTTATTTGAAATATTATCTTCAATCAAGAGAAAAACAATAAAAAGATATTTATTTGAATTGATTGGAGAAGTAAAGGAGAATTCAAACCTAAATTGTTGGAAAAATCTGAGATATTTTGAATTTGAGACAGTTTCGGTATTTTGCCCATATCTCCTGTCTCATTTATTCGAATTATGTGTTCTTAGTAGCGTTGGAAAGCTTATTCAAAGACCTACGCAATCTTGTTTCACAAGAAAAGTCAAATTCGGACGTTTACATGGTGATATTTAACCTACAAGATTATGCAAGCTAGAGTTTCGGGATTTGAAATTCAAATAAAGATATGTTGGAGCATTATCAAGAAACAAATAGAAACATCTAGGAAAATATTTTCACAACCTTATCACTATAAAAAGAATGTTTTAGACTATTTGAGATCTCACTCTTTCTTCTTGATCTCTCTATAGTTCCTCTCTTTCTTCTCTTACTTCTTTTTCTATTATTTTTCATGAACTAATTTTGTTATCTAGGGTTTAATGTAGTCACTTGGATTTCTATTTAATGTTATTATGATGTTCTATCGATTATTCTTCTCTGTTCTAATCTATATAATGTGTGTTTAATGATAGTAAATACTTGATCAATATTTGCTTGATTTATGATTTTGATTCAAAATTCAAAAGATGAGAATTGAATATGTAATCATTATATAGACATAGGTTGCAAATTGGACGAAAGTACCTGTATGACTTGTGTAGTAATTAGGTTTCCATGCTTAATGCATTCTATATGTTTAAGTTTATTACAGAGATGTAGAAAACCTGCATATAGGCTGAGATCTTATATCTTGAAAAAGAATAGGAATCGATTTATGTTAACCTGCTATTAGAATAGGAAGAAATAAATCTAGAATTTATTAATAAAATTAGTAGAATGAAAAGTTGATGAAATTAATACCCTAAGAATTTTTAATATCGATTTTCATCTTTAGTTAATTTTGTTCATAATTATTTACAATTTTAAAATTAAAATTCATTCATCTAAAATTTGTTTGCCAAATAGAAATTAAAAGAAAAATTGTTGGTAATTGGAAAATAGTCTTCGTGGGAACGATACTCTATTTATCATCTATATTACTTGAATCAATTACGAGCACTTGCGTATCATATTTTCACGATCAGAAGTGTATGTGATGAGGACACCAAGACTAAAGATCCAAGTCTAGTTCCAGTTGGCCTGGTGACGAGGGCGCGAGCCAAAAGCCTCAGTTTAGGAGCTTGATGAGTCTTATTGTATTTTGTCATCTTATATTTTTATTTAGTCTTTGTTTATTTTTTTTTGTGAAAAGTCAAACATTTGACTTGTGTGATTCCAATAGTCCTTTTGTCTTTAAATTCGGTTTTCATTAGGAAGACAAAAGGCTTGTTTTTAATTTCAGTTTTCATTAGGAAGACAAAAGGTTGTCTTTAATTTTCGGTTTTTAGGAAGACAAAGGGGCTTGTCTTGATGTAATTTTCGGCTATATAATGCCTTGAAAACATTTGGAAAAGATCAGATTATGTTGAATGAAAATTTGTGAGTTTTTCTTCTTGAGTTCTTGAAGAGACTATCCGAACTTATCAAGGGTATCCCTTGTGGCGTTCAATCCGACTTATCAAACAGATTCCCATCCCCGTTTGTGGCGTCTTCCTCATACCAAGGTTCGTGCTTTGCTAAGCATTGGGTCGCGGTTCTTCATTCCATTTCGTGTGCTCTTGGTGGTTGTTCCATATTTGGTGTCGGGTTTCGTCACACTTGTTGGCGTGGTTCGTATCAGTATGTTGATGATATGCTGGTCATAGTCAGCCCAAGGGGGATAGAGGCGAACCCTAATAAAATCAGATCACTGTTAGAGATGGCTTCGCCCAGGTCGCATAAAGATGTCCAGAGTCTAACAGAAAGGGTGGCGGCCCTCAATCGGTTTATTTCAAAATCCACCGACAAATGTTTGCCATTCTACAACCTGCTTCGGGGGAACAAAAAGTTCGAATGGACTGGGGAGTGCGAGCAGGCTTTCATCGACCTGAAGACATATTTGGCCGAGCCACCAGTGTTATCTAAACCAACGGCAGGAGAGCCCATTTTTCTCTATTTAGCCGTGACGGAGAATGCGGCCAGCGCCATGTTGGTCCAGAAGGAGGACCAAGCTCAAAAGTCAGTATCTTATATAAGCAAAAGACTTATCGGAGCAGAATCTCAGTATCCCCTAATGGAAAAGATGGCGTTCTGCCTTATTACGGCTTCCAGGAAGCTTAGGCCATATTTCCAATCCCATTCAATCCACGTCATGACCGATCAACCTTTAAGGTAGGTGTTGCAGAAACCTGAGACATCGGGACGACTGTTGAAATGGGTGATCGAGCTCAGCCAGTTCGAGATACTGCATATACCCTGAACAACGATCAAAAGCCAAGCCCTGGCTAATTTCATGGTTGAATGCAATGGATTACAAGAAGAGCCCTTAGGAGAACCAGTGCAGGAATTATGGAGAATCTTCGTAGACGGGTCATCTAATAAGAATGGGTTCGGAGCTGGGATCATCTTAATATCCCCCGAAGGGCATCGTTTCCACTCCACACTGCGGTTCGGGTTCATGGCATCCAACAATGAAGTCGAAAACGAAGCCCTATTGGCCGGGCTTAGAGTGGCGAAGGAGTTGAAAGCTAGGGCCGTCCATTGCTACAGCGATTCCCAGCTCATGGTAAACCAAGTGTTTAGGGAATATCAAGCTCGGGGGGCCCAAATGGCGGCTTACCTGGCCAAGGTCAAGAAGGAGCTATCCGATTTTGAATATAGCCTAGTCGAGCAGATCCCTCGTGAGCAGAATGCCAATGCCGAAGCTCTGGCTAGACTCGCTACCTCCAAAGAAGCCGAGACTCTGAGAATTGTACCAGTGGAATTCTTGGAAAGCCCGAGCGTAGCGGGAAGTGTGATGGAGGTCGAGATGATCAATGCCAGAACGACCTGTATGACTCCCATAATAGAGTATCTTACTACAGGGAAATTGCTTGATGAGTGAAAAGACGTGAGAAGAATACTCTATCAAGCTCCAAGGTATACAATCATAGACGGGACACTGTACCGACGTGGCCATTACTTGCCCCTTTTACGGTGTGTTCTGCTAGAGGAAGCCCAAACTATTTTTTAGGAGGTGCATGAAGGCTTCTGTGGGGATCACACTGGGGGGCAAAACCTGGCCTTAAAAATATTAAGGCAGGGGTGTTGTTGGCCCACGGTATCAAAGGACTCCATCTCCTATGTCAAAAGTGTGATAAGTGCCAGCGGTTTGGCACCATCGCCCGAGCTCCTCCAGTCGAGCTAAAAATGAAATCATCCCCCTGGCCATTCGCAGTATGGGGAATCGATTTAATTGGAGCCCTTCCCACGGGGAAGGGAGGAGTTCGCTATGCAGTAGTGGCCATCGATTATTTTACAAAGTGGGCGGAAGCGGAGCCCCTGGCGACAATCATCGCAGAAAGATTCCTCGACTTCGTGGTCAAGAATTTTGTTTGCCGGTTCGGACTGCCAAGAAAGATTGTATCATACAATGGGACACAGTTCGATAGCGATCACTTCACCAAATTTTGTGAATGACAAGACATAATAAAAAGCTTCTCCTCGGTGGCATACCCATAGGCCAACAGGCAGGTCGAGGTTGTGAATAAAATCCTCAAAGCAAGCCTTAAGAAGAGGCTGGATGAGGCCAAGGGAGTATGGCCCGAGCAGCCTCCGCACGTGCTGTGGGCATACCGGACCTCCCACCGAACTTCCATGGGGCACACCCCTTTCTCCTTAACTTTCGGAAGTAAGGCCGTCCTCCCTATTGAAACAAAGATAGCCACACATAGGCTTTGGACCTTTAGCCTAGAGCAGAATGACAAACTACCCAGCGCGTCCCTCAACCTGATTGATGAAAAACGAGAAGATTCATAGTTACAGCTCCCGCATTATCAACAAAAAATCACTCGTTACTTTAATTCAAAGTTCAAGAAGCGTGTCTTTGGTTTAGGAGACCTGGTACTCCGAAGGGTATTTTAGCAAGAAAGGACCCCAAAGACGGTACCTTAGGTCCGAGCTGGGAAGGGCTCTATCAGATAGTGGAAATCATACATGAAGGAACTTTTAAATTGGCCCGACTTAGTGGAGAAACAGTGCCACAGACTTGGAATGCTATGCATTTGAAAAAGTACTATCAATGATCAATCCACCTGTCTATGTAAGGCTCGGATATAAAATCCATTTAATTTTAGAAATAAAAAAAAATTGGTATATTTGTATCTTTGTATGGTTTCATCTGCGTGTTAGTTCAAAGTAACCCAGAAAGTCCACTTCCTGATTACTTGGGGACAGATAGCCTCAGAACCAGGTTCCGAAACTTAGAAGTTTGTAAAATTGATTAACCAGTGTTTTTCTAAAAAAAACGCGAGGTGTCAATAAAACTAGCGCAAACTAAGTTTTTAATTAAATATCCTGGACACGACCAGGTTCCGAAACTTAGAAGTTGGTAAATTTGATTAGCCAGTGTTTTTTCTAAAGAAAAAGCGAGGTGTTGATAAAACTAACGCGAACTATGTTTTTAATTTAAAACCCCGGATTCAATCGGGTCCAGGGCCTGATACTTAACAGGTAGGATATAAATCATCATTTTTGGTTACGACCAGAAGAAAAGTATCTAACTCGACCTAAGGGTCATTTCCTAAGACTTTAAAAGTGCAAGTCATGAAGCACGAGGAAGAAATTGAGGAATAAATAAAACTTAATTACTGAAATTATAGATAAATTGTCTCAAGGAGAATAACCTCGTGCTTAACGTTTACAAAAAAAAAAATATATATATAGTATGAATGAAGGCCAATAAAATCTCTAAGACCCCCAGGTCGCTCTGAGGACATCACCTCCTCGATCTCCTACTCGCCAGCGACAGAGGCCTCCCCTGTCTCAGACTACAGCTCTTGTTGAAGCCAAGCATTGAACTTCTCGAGGTAGTGCCCCCACACTTCAGAGGCCATAAAGGGGAAGTTGCCATCCTGATTGAAGGCCCAGCAGTGGTACAACATGCTCTCCATGGCGGATGTCGATGCCTTCTTCTCCTCCTGAATAGCCGCCTCGACCTCCAGCTGTTTGGTCTTGCGCCCCTCGAGCTCGGCCTGAAGGTCAGCTGAGGCAGCCTTTGCCACCTACTCGACCTCTTGAGCCGTGGTTAAGGCAGCCTTTGCTGCCTGTTCGCCTGCTTGGGCCACTGCCAAAGTAGCCTTGGCACTTTGTTAGGTTTGTTGAGAGGCGGTGAGAGCAGCTTGGGTTGCAGTCAGGGCGGCCTGAGCAGTTTAGAGCTCGGACTTGAGTTCATCATTCCTGGCCTTGGCCCGAGATATGCTGTGATGTTGAGCCAAGACTGCCTGCAAAAAGCAAGGAAACAGTTAGGCACATACCAGGGAAAAATAATAAAAGTCAGGTTAGGGAAAATGCTTACTGTGAGGTTCATTCCCAAGGCCGATTCCATAACATTCTTCGGGCTCCTCTCCTCGATCGCCCTTAGGTCGTTAGGCTTGGCCTTATAAAATTGATCCACCGTGTAGTTAGCCGTCTCATAGACAGTCCCCTGAAAAGTGTCTGGAATTTGCTCCAGGTCCTAGGTATTCAAAGGGATGCGAACTGTGGCGGTGGGGACTACTAAAGCTGGGGGACCAATTGGCGCTACCAGGTCCTAAGCAGGGGCTGGGGGAAAGCGAGGAGGGGGTGCAGCCGGACCTCTCTTCTCTGAGACTGCGGCGGGCGGAGCTCCTGAGCCCAAGCCTTTCCCCTTGGCCGGGGATTTGGAGGCAGTCACGGCCGGAGGAGGCGTTTTCTTTGACGTGGACCAAAGTTTCTTCACAAGGGGACCCTCGCTGGATCTCCCTTCCTGGAACATCAAGCGGATGTCAGGTTCCCCTCGCTGTGCCATCGCCTCACCTGAAAAAGAATGGGAAATGCGTTAAGTATGCATATACATTCATCAGTTTACAAAGAAAATATGTACAAAGTAACAAAAAATCCTACCCTCCGAACTAGAGGAGGAGTCTATTTCCATGACATCCGGCTTCGGAACTGCAATAGGGGAAGGAGAGCCTAAGTCAACCACTTCTTGGATTAGGGGAGGTTCCGGGTCAGGTTCTACCTCAAGACTGGACTCCTCTACATATTTCCTAAGTCCAGGAGCAACAACACCTTGGAGAAGGGAAGGCCACGACCTAAGGTTGGTTCCATACTCTTCAAAGAAGGCCGACCTAAAGGACAGGATGTTGTCTACTCACTACTAGGAGAATAGGCTTTTACTTCGGTTCTTTTTCCATATACACTTCGGTTCTCGCACCAAATAAAAACCGCAGTGTATCCGAGCGAAGTTAAATGTCTGAAAAAAGCGAAGTAGTAAATTAACTTTTAACTTCGGTTCTTACGTAATAACCAAAGTGAAAAATAGACTTTCTACTTTGATTTTTACGTAAAAACCGAAGTTAAAAGTATAAATTAATGTCGCTTATTATTTTAAGAACACTTACTACTTCGGTTCTTTGTAAATAACCGAAGTAATATCTGTATAAACAAAAAAGAAATTTACATATAAATTACTCAATCCAGATATATTTCTTTCATCCACATATAATTCTTTTAAAAAAAAACATTACAATACGTTCAAGATCTCAAAACATTACAGATTTTTAAACATTGTTATCTTATTGGGAAATAAAATAATAATCTGTCTTTTTTTTTCTAGCTCAATCTTATAATTCATACTTCAAAGTGCTTTCATGTCAACATGATCAAGAAAATAAAGTTATTATCATTAATGTGGCTGGCACATAAAAAGATTACATAGAAAAGACAAAGAGAACCCATGAAGTTCTCGGAAAGATTACATAGAAAAGACAAAGAAAATTGATTCAGCTAGAATCAAATAGCTCACATTCTGAGAAAACACTTTATTGCTTGAGTCCCCATCTTCTTTTCTATTTCTTTTTGGTCTGAAAGAGACTCAGACGAGGGAAGCAGTAGGGATGCGACTCTCGTGACGGAGCTTGGCGTCGTGACTCTCCCGACGAAGGAACTTGGCAAGGAGGCGACGGGGATGCATCTCACGTGATGGCAGCGGTGGCATGTGGCGGAGCATGGATCTATGACTAGAAGAGCAGAGAGATTTAGATGAGAAATTGAATTTTTTTTTTGATAAAATGGGTTTGCTATAAGAGTGGCGGCTGGGAACACATGAACATGAAGGACTACTGTAGGGTTTCTTAATTAATTTGATTATATATACAACTTGGGGAGATAAATAAACAGGCTGGGCCTTTTGCTCAATTAAACATTCAGCAATTTAGTTTTTACTTCGGTTTATATATAACAACCGAAGTAAAAGGGTCTCCAAAAAAGAAAGACTCTTGTTTGTTATATAATGTTTTTTTACTGTGGTTTTTTCATAAAAACCGAAGTGGAAAACCTTTCGCGGTATATAGTTTTTTATTTCGGTTTTTTCATAAAAACCGAAGTGAAAAGTCTTTCATGGTTTTTACTTCATTTTTTTTTATATAAGGGAAGTAATAACTAATTTTTTTAAGCGTACTCATTCCCACAAGTGAAGTAAAAATCTATTTAGAAGCTTTTACTTCGTTTTTAATTATTGTTTGTGTAAAAAACGAAGTAGAAGCTTATATTTCTTGTAGTGACTACTACGGTCCCCCTAGGATGGCCCATATCATGACGCAGCACTAAATGGTCCACACACTGGAGCAAGGTTATATTACGGTCGGGGTCATTAGGGTGACGGTATACGAGCTGGTTGGGGTTAAACCTAACTAGCCTAAGGTCAGCTACAACCCTATCTAAATCCCTAAAGTGATATGGGTTACCTTGGCTGGAGGGGTCGGCTGTTTCCCTCGACGCAGCTCGTTCAGCAATGGGGTCCTGGGCGGCCTCAAGAACTCGCCTCTTTCGCATGACGGGTACCTCGTCCTCTTCGGGCTCCTCGCTGTTGGTGGCCTTAGCGTTCCTTTCAGGAACCGGGAGGGAGCTCACAAATTATAGGAACGTTGGCCCGCGTCTTCTCAAGGCAGGGTTTTCCCTTCAGCAAGTAACTTACACGCCAACATCGTATCGTTAGACACGAGGTGGCAGTAGTCCTTCTCGCTGGACGAGAGCCCCACCAAAGTATCATATCATTTAGTTCCTTGTAAATGATATTTTAGTAAACTAATTTAATTACTGAAATGAGATCTCTATTATTTAACACCTTGAAACAAACTAAAAGGAAACCATCGTTTCACTTCTTCATCAGAAGCTATAGATGTTCATATCTATGATTAACACTCCCACTCAATTATACTACTGAGTTCCCAAGATTTAAGTATGGGCTAGTCCATAGAGTAAGCTGGTAAGGAAAAAGTCAAAGAAGTCAAATAATACAATCAGTTAGAATGCTAACCACTCAGAATTGAGATTAAATTGACCTATGGTCAACTATATGATATGACTAGAATAAATAATAATGGTATGTTTACTTATCTTATAATCTGTCAATATCTGTCCCGTCCGATGTAGCAAATACATCCGATCTTATCTACTTTTCTAATGTTCTTGAAAGAACATAACACCACAATGTGTAAGTAGATCATATCGTAGATTGGCAAGTCAGTGTAAATCATGTGCACTGACTAATATTAGGACTAACTTATTTTGAACATATAATCATATTTATATTCTAGCGTGATTACGTCACTATAAATAAGATTAGCTATACGCTCGGGATTTAATTGAAGTTTATATTAAAGAAATAATCATGAAAATAAAACATGTGAGAAAAATGATTGACCAAGTCAAAAAATGATTTCTATTCTTTTCTTGATAATAAAATGAGAATACAAAGACTTTGGGTTTTAATTAGGGCATAAAACACCCAACAAACTCCCACTTGCACTAATTGAAACAAATGCCTTAATTCTACTAATCCCATTTCCTTGATATGCTTATCAAATGTATCTTCTGGTAGTGTCTTTGTAAACGGATCTGCAAGATTGTCTTCAGTTGCAATCTTCATAACCTTCACATCTCCCCTGGCCACATATTCTTGAATAATGTGATACTTCCTTTCTATATGCTTACTCTTATGATTTCGAGTTGGCTATCGCTTCCGTATTGTCACAAAACAACACAAGCGGTTTATCCATGTCTGGAATAACACCAAGATTCAAACAGAACTTCTTTTGCCAGACTATTTCCTTAGTTGCTTTTGACGCGACTATGTACTCAGCCTCCATGGTGGAATCTGAGATTGCAGACTGCTTTATACTTCTCCAAATCACAGCTCCACCCCCAAGTGTAAACACCATTTAAGAAGTAGACTTCCTATGATCGACATCAGTTTGAAAATATGAATTAGTGTAACCTACAGGGTTCTGTACACCACCCTTGTAGTCCATCTCAAATACTTCAGGATATTCTTAATTGCTATACAATGTTCCAGTCCTGGGTTCGACTGATACCTGCTCACTACTCCCACTGAATTGCAGATATCTGGTCTAGTACACAACATGGAATACATTAGACTTCCAATGACAGATGCGTAAGGAACTTTTCTCATTGCATCTTCCTCTTCAGGAGTCTGGGGAGACTGCTTCTTTGAAAGATGAATTCCATGCTGGGATGGTAGACACCATTTCTTAGAATTTGTCTGTAACGCCCTGGATAGCCAGGACCGCTATACTGTGTACTTATAAAGGTGTAGGACTTGCTAATCAAGTCATTTAGTCAAAACGTGTCACTAAACCATAAATGTACTAGGGTTAAAATGGTTGTGGTCTCAAAAGATACATTTCATATATTTAAACAGATTTACATATGGGATCCCAAAAAGGAACAGTGTTTAAAGGTTAATTTACAAAATTTCCAAAATACAGACTACCATCAGCCACTCTAAGGCAAAACAGACATTTATAGCTTTTCTGTTCTGTTATTCTCTCAACCGTGGCGGCTGAGCAGCTGGTCATGTACATTCCGCTCACAGAGCTCTCAAAGTCAGGGCTGATCAAGTTTGCCCTTGCCTTTACCTACACCACGTAGCATCCGTGAGCCAAGGTCCAGCAAGAAAACATAATATAGCAGTAATTGGAATAAAAAATGCAACCAATCATTAATAACAGTCAAGTCACATAATAACTAGGGTCGAAACTTAGGTCGCACCCTCTGTTTATCCCACTGACTCCGACCCGCTTAAACCGAGCTCAGTGCATAATAAGCTGTCCTCGGCTACTAGTGGCCGAGCCGCGCCCTGTGCGCAAGTGTAACCTTTGGCACTCTTAGGCCATTGGTTTACTGTTTACATGACATAATACCATCCTTTCAAAGCATACATATTAGGGAACCCTTAGTCCCATTACAAATACACAACCTGGTGCAGTTTTCTTACCTTTGGCTTCCAAGTGTACTAGCTACGAGCGATGCTCCTTGAGCGCGATCCGATCCCCGAGCCCTAGCTTAGTACCTAGTCACAACCAAGAAAAAGAGTACCATCAACAACCTTAAAAGAGCTTCTAGACAAAGTTCTAGTCTCGGAAACATTGAACTTCACCAAATATGGTAAAAGATTCAATCTCGAGCACCCTAGGTTAAATTCCCAAGCCTAGAATCTCAAAATCCCTTAAACTTATCCAAAACTGCCCCAATTCCACATGAAAACTCATCCAAAACTACCCCAATTCCACAACTCAACTATCTAAAAACTTCCAACAAGATTCCAACAACATAACCCAGCTGAAACCTAGACTAGAAACCCATCAAAAATCTATTTCAATCACTGAAACTTTCTAACTCAAGAACACAAAACCCAATCATGGAAACACTATAACTCAGCCATTAAACCTTAAATTCGAGCTTACCTCAACTACAGAACCAATCCTCCAAGAGCTTTCTGGGCTAACTTCCATGGTTCTAACCTCAATTTAATCTTCAAATCCAAAACCCAAAAAACCACTTAGAACACACTCAAAATCACATAATTTCAACCACAAAAAATGGGATTCAATGCTTACCTCTGTCTTGGTTGAGTTCCTTTTATAATCCTTGAGCTAATTCCTCTAAATCCCAACTTTAATTCTCTGAATTCCAGCCAAGACCTCTAAATTCCTGTGTTTTTCCTTTGAGAGAGAGAGAGAGAGAAAAAAAAGAGAGGGTCGGTCTATTTTTATGTTCTACTATTTTCTAAAGCTTCCTAAGTCTATCCTTAGGCAATTAAGTTGATCCCCAAAGCTCGGGGTACCAGAAACGTCCCTGAGGGAAAAATGATAAAATTCCCCAATATTCCCACCTAGACTTCCTAACCTCAAATATATCTCCAATTATTTGTTTTCATAACCTGGTAATCTAAATAACCGCCTGATACCTGAAATACCCATTGACTTGACCAAAGTCAAACATTAGGCCCCGTTGTGACTTTCCCGCTATCTAGCTCCCTAGGATCGCCTCAAGTCGCCCGCTGCAAATTTACCCACATAATTATGTGGTTCTCACAAACATAACATTTAACCACATCATATAATCATACAAGCATGATTATCATATAATCATGCATTAAATCAATAAATTCACACATAAACCAATTATGCCCTCCTGGCACACTAATCAAGGCCCTTAAGCCATATTAGTAATTTTGGGTCTTTACATTGTCATTGAGAAACGTTAAAGCACTATATCAATGTAAGCTGCTTGAGATAGAGCTAAAAGTTTGTTCTTTCAATCCTTGATGATCTGGATACCCAGAACATAACTTGCTTCACCCAAATCCTTCATCTGGAATTGAGTGCTCAGCCAATTCTTCACATCTGATAATTTCTTAACATTGTTTCCAATTAGTAAGATATCATCTACATAAAGAACCAGGAATACCACTATTTGATTTGCCTTCAGTTGGTAAACACAGGGCTCATAAATATTTTGTTCAAAGACATAGGTTTTGATTATTTCATCAAACCTACGATTCCAGGAACGAGAAGCTTGCTTAAGTCCATAGATGGACCTATTCAACTTGCAAACTTTTCCTTCTTGTCCAACTACTTTAAATCCTTCTGGGTGATCCATATAAATGACTTCGTCAAGCTTTCCATTAAGAAAAGTTGTCTTGATGTCCATTTGCCAGATCTCATAGTCGAGAGTGGCTGCTATGGATAGGAGGATGCGAATGGATTTGAGCATGGCTACCGGACTAAAAGTTTCCTCATAGTCCACGCCTTCTCTTTGGGTATAACCCTTTGCCACTAATCGAGCTTTATAATTCTCGATATTTCCATCAACACCTCGTTTCTTCTTGTGGATCCACTTGCATCCAATGGCCCTAAAGTCACTAGGTGCTTCCACAAGATCCCAGACGGAATTTTAGTACTTGGACTCCATTTCCTGTTTCATGGATTCGAGCCATAGTTCCTTTTCAGGGCTAGCCATTACCTGTTTGAAAGACAATGGATCATCATCACTAATGTCACCAACAACCATATTGGTTTCACCATCCAAAACATAGCAAACTGGGTTCCTAGAAACCCTCCCACTATGTCGAGGCTTTTTGACTGTTTGCTTAGGAACAGTGGTACTATCTTCAATTAAATCGACTTGCATCGGTTGAGCATGAAGAGAGGGAATTTCATCATCAACTTGCGTTGATGACGGAGTCAATTCTGTAACCATCTCCTCTAATAGTACTTTGCTGTGAGGTTTGAAGTTTTGGAGATAGTTATTTTCCAGAAAAGTAGCATTCGTAGAAGTAAACAGTTTCTTTTCTGAATGACTATAGAAAAGTCCACCCCTAGTACCTTTAGTGTAACGCCCTGGATAGCCAAGACCGCTATACTGTGTACTTATAAAGGTGTGAGACTTGCTAATCAAGTCGTTTAATCAAAACCTGTCATTAGCTAATGTGTTCTAGGGCTAAAAGACATTTTGGCTTCAAAAGATAAATTTATAAGTTATAAACAATTTACAGAAGGGATCCCCAAAAGTACAATGTTTAAAAGTTAGTTTACAAAATTCAACAGTTAAGAGTAAACATTAGCCATACTAAGGCAAAATACAAGGTTCTGGTCCTCTCGTCCCTGTAATCTCCTCAACCGTGGCGGTTGAGCGGCCTGACATGTACATTCACCTTGCATAGCTCTCCAATCATGGTTGATCAATCTTGCCCTTGCCTTTACCTGCACCCGTGAGCCAAGGCCCAGCAAGAAAACAACATACACAGCATATACAATATTTTCAAACAGATATTCTAGTAAGCATGTTCAGATATTCAACCCATAGCATATAAGCATACTTCAAGGTACAATAACTTCATCTATACTTAAATCGTTCAACACTCTCATTAATCACATTCATAGCCAAATATAATAATCAGCAATCACAAATACTAGGGCCGACACCTTAGGTCGCACCTTCTGTTTAACCCACTAGCTCTGGCCCGCTTAAACCAAGCTCAGTGCATAATAAGCTGTCCTCGGATACTAGTGTCCGAGCTGTGCCAATCGCACAAGTTAACCGTGGCACCCTTAGGCCGTTGGTTTACAATTTACATGGCATAATACCATTCTTTCAGTCATATATATCAGGGAGCCCTTAGTCCCGTTCAAATATTCAACCGGGTGCAGTTTTCTTACCTTTAGCTTCTAGATGGTTTAGTTATGGGAAATACTCCTTGAGCGCGATCCGATCCCCGAACCCTAGCTTAGCACCTAGTCACAATCATGATGAAGGATACCATTAACAACCTTAAATGAGTTTCTAAACCAAGTTCTAGTCCTCGGAACATTGAACTTCACCAAATATGGTAAAAGACTCAACCCCGAGCACCCTAGGTTAAATTCCCAAGCCTAAAATCTCAAAATCCCAAAATCCCTTAAGGGCCCCGGCATGGGCCATCCATGCCGCGGCCCGCCCTCCTTCCTCAGCATGCAACAGCCTCGAAGGGCCGCGGCTCACCAAGAACCATGCCGCAGCCCGACCCTTCGAACCCAGAAAAAATCCACCATTTTCAATCTCTAAACCTCACCTTAAGCCATCCCAAAGCCCCCAACTCAACACCAATTAATAATAACAACATTAGAATGATTTAAACAACACAACTCCACCAAAAATCCAGCCTAACACTCACCAAAATCCCAATTACAATTTATGAGATTTCAAACCTAAAAACCCAGAACCAGCCATAGAAATTCTAGAATTCAACCATCAAACCTTGAATTAAAGCTTACCTCAGCTGCAGAATCACTTCTCCAAGAGTTCCCTGACCTAACTTCAAAGATTCCAACCTCAAATCCAACCTTGAGTACCAAAACCACAACCATTAAAATCTCAGCCATTTTCTCAAAATTCCCAACCATAGAAACGAAAATTCAAAGCTTACCTTGGCTCTATTTCAATCCTTGATCAGTTCCTGAGCTAATCCTCCAGATTATTCCCTTCAATTCCCAAGTATTCAACTTGATTCTCTTGAAAATTCAGAGTTTTTCCTTTGCTAAGAGAGAGAGACGGAGAGATAGGGTCGGTTTACACTTTCTGTCTAGTATTTTCTAAGTCTTCCAAGTATATCCTTAGATGATTAAACTAATCCCAAAGCTCGGGGTGCCGGAAACGTCCCCGAGGGAAAAACGGTAAAATCCCCCAATAATCCCGCCTAGACATCCTAACCTCAAATATATCTCCAATTATTTATTTTCATCACCCGATAGTCTGAATCACTACCCGATACCTAAAATACTCCTTGACTTGTCCAAAGTCAATTATAATGCCCCGTTGTGACTTTTCCCGCTATCTAGCCCTATGATCGCCTCGAGTTACCTGCTGCAGATTTATCCACCTAATAATGTGGTTCTCACGTATATCTCATACATATATATATCATATCATCATATAATATCATCAATTATCATATAATATCATTTAAGCGCTATTAATCACATAATATCACATTCAAATAAATATGTACGCCCTGATTCTCCCACGGGCTGATTAGCGAGCAGAGCTATGGCCTAGTCATGATTATCTCGTGGACATCCCCAAAACCGGAGCTGCCATCATAAGATCATACCTCCTTATCTCGAGGTAACCTAAGGGTTCGCCTCTGGTTGCTTAAGGACTGAGTCCGGGCTCTGAAGGCCGAAGGTCGAGTTAAGTATCCAGCTCGTGGTACGAGCTAGAGTCGGAGGCTATGACCCTTTATAAAGTCAACCACGCAAGGTAAACGTGCATATATCAGACATCACGTGTCTGATATATCCCTGACTTCTCGGACACGCAGCGTGAACGTGCGCATTCAGACACCCACGACTGGGTTGGGCCGTGCGGCCCATTATCCCCTTACCTATTGATTTGACCACACTTATGTGTCAGGTTTAGGAATTAATCATAAATGTCACAGAGTTGATACGATAGGTAAGAAGGTCACGGAATGACCTTCTTACCAACTCTCAGGTGCCTTCTCCTATAAATATGGAGACCCTAGGAGTTAATAGTTGTTGGATTCTCGATTGTAAGAAATACCCTGTAATCAAATACCCAGTATATAGTAATAATACTGACTAGTGGAGTAGAAGGATTTTAACCTTTGAACCACTTAAAAAATGCATTATTGTGTCACCAACTCATTTCCTAAGATCATTCATCTATTTCGGTTCAACATAAGCACTAATCCCTTTCTCTTCTTTTCTTAATTTCCTGTTGGCAAAGAACCGCGTCAACAAAATATTATTCACTTTAATCCCATTTATGCCCTCCCGGCACACTAATCAAGGCTCCTAAGCCTTATTAGCGATTTTGGGTCGTTACATTTAGGATAGCCAAAAAACATGCAAACTTCAGTTAGCGGTTCTAGCTTTCCTTCCTTTTTCCTCAGGACGTGAGCAGGACACCCCCAGATTCTATAATGGCGTAAACTAGGTTCACGACCATTCTTGCGTTCTAAAGGTGTTTTGGGGATTGATTTAGATGGCACGACATTGAGAATTTCGTTCATGGTTTCAATTGCATGTCCCTAGAACAAAGTTGGTAGAGTTGAGTAACTAAGCATGAATCTAACCATTTCCAATAAAGTTATGTTCCGACGTTCCGCTACACCATTTTGTTGCGGAGTACCTGGGGCAGTAAGTTGTGATAAAATCCCAAGTTCAGTTAAATGATCTTGGAACTGCATATCCAAATATTCTCCACCCCTATCAGATCGCAAGATCTTTAACATTTTACCTAATTGGTTCTGAGCCATTGCTAGGAATTTCTGAAACTTTGAAAATGTTTCTGATTTCCTATGCATTAGGTAAAGACATAAGTATCTAGAGTAATCGTCAATGAAAGTGAAAAAATACTCAGAACCACCCCTCGCTTTTAAATTCAAAAGTCCACAAACATTTGAATGAACAAGTCCAAGTGGTTCTTTGGCCCTATCACCCTTTGCAGAGAATGGACGCTTGGTCAGTTTTCCTTCTAGACAAGATTCACAGACAGGTAATTCACCTAAGGTGAGTTCCCTGAAAGGTCTGTCCTTTGTAAGTCTTTGAATCCTATCATAGCCAATGTGACCTAGTCTCAAGTGCCATAAATACGTCAAATTATCATTATCAGTTTTTTGACGTTTATTGGACCTAGGTTTAGCTACTTTAAATAAATCATTATTAAGTGCGAGGGCTTCGTTAGGTCGCAGAATATAAAGCCCGTTTTCCAAACATGCAATACACAATTGTGATCCATTGAAAGAAATAGATATATTAAAACTTGTGAAAGTCATAACAAATTGTTCTAATTGCAACATGGAAACTGAAATCAAATTTCTACTAAAATTCGGAATGAAAAAGACATCTTCTAAAATTAAAAATTTATTTCTGAACTTCAGACGAGCTCTTCCTCTAGCTAGGACCACAACAAACGCTCTGTTCCTAACTCTAAGCTTTAAGCCGCCATCGTCCACTTCCTCCTACGATTCAAGAAGCTATAAAGAGTTACAAACATGGTTAGTAGATCCATAATCTATAATCCAAACAGAGTTATCATTCTCTAAAACACATGTTTCCAAGATAAATGAACTATAATCATCACCTTTGTTTTTATCTGCTAGAACTTGGGGCAATCCTGTTTCCAATGCCCCTTCTCTTTGCAGTGAAAACACTTACCTTTACCTTTCTAGTTTTTCTTATTCTTTCCCTTAGGCGTCTGTGCACTTGGCTGTGCACTCGTCTTTCTAGCCTTTGCAAGCTTGGGGTTGTTGTTTTGTCCACCTTTCCTCTTGTTTCCATCTTTCGAAGACGAAGCTTGGTTAGCTTCATCCTTAGCTGGATCAGCAACAGTAGTAGTAGTTGTCTTCTTTTCTCCTCCCTTACTTGGTCCACCCATGATAGACTCAAAAGTCTTAAGGTCATTCATGAGCTGCATCAGACCATAGTTGAGTTTATACAACACATAGTTGGTGGTGAATGGTAGGAAATTTGGAGAGAGACTGTTGAGGATTGAGCCAACTTGAGTTTCCTCATCTATTATGGCTCCATGCAGTTCAACTTCCTGAAAGTAGTTTGTCATCTTGATCAGGTGATCACGAACATGTTGAGAAGGTTCCATCCGAGCATTGACATATTTCTTGGTGGCCTCAAAATGAGTCTGCGCTGACTTGGCACCAAGCATGTCTTGGAGTTGATCCATGAGTTTGTAGGCTGTCTCGACATTCTCCATCTTTGTCTTGAGAGTGTCGACCATACTATTCAACATGTAGTACCACGCCTTGTTGTTAGCCGCCTACCAACGCTCATACTTATCCCTCACAGACTTGGTAGCTCCTTCAGCTGAAACTTCCGGGATTCCTCAGTCATGACGAACTTGGAGTTGTCACCAATCAACACAATGTTGATGTTTTGCTTCCATTTATGGAAGTTTTCTCCAGTGAGTTTCTCCATTGAAAGTTGAGAAAGGATGGGAGTAGACACATCCATAATTAAACTATAAATTATCAATAAAATAGAAATTAATCACATTTCCTCAATAAAACTTCTAATCACACAAATTTCAAGAAATAGCACAACATATACCAAAATATGTAAGATATGAGAAAAAATACCAAAAATAATCATATCTCTATTTCTTTAGGTTTTTAACTAATCTATGATATCCTTGTCCCGGTTGGCGAGAGTCAAAAAATACCACTAGTTAAATAGAGTTGTAAACTCATTTAATAATGGACACAACTATTAACAACCTAATATTCGATCAAAATAAGGAAACAAAATCTCTTATTTTATGAGCTAGACCCATGGTTTCGATAATCATAGATTTAGTCCTAGTAGTCATCGTAGGGGTGAGTCTAGTAGAATTTGACCTATAATTATCTATCTTTCGAGATCTAACGTTGTCAAAATAACTAATGAACACCTTCCGTAGGGGGACGAATCAAAGCGCCTCGAGGCCCCATTAAGTTATTGACTATGTTAAACCAACGGTGGAGATCGAATAAAATTATTAAAATAAGTTCATTATTAAAATTAAAAAATAGTATTTTTATTATTTATTTTTAGAAAATTTATGACTATTATTTTCTAAAAAAAAATTAAAATTTTAAAACCAAAGTCCTATAATTTCCTATTAATTCTAAAGTGTCACATTGAAACAAATTCAATTAATTTAGAATTAATTTATTGCTAATCAATATTTAGGTTTAACTAATATAATGAACCTATACAATTAAGTCCAACTTAGGTAAATGTGCCTTAACAATTGGACTTGTATGGAGGAGGGCTGGGTCCAGTATGTCATTCCCACTACAAGGCCCCCAATCTTCCATACAAGGTCGAAAAGACAAGAATTTAAACATTCATTTTAGAGATTTTTTAAAAAATATGGCTTTTATACCATTAATGTGCAAAAATATGGGAGTTATACTTTTCTTAATTTGTATGTAAAATTTATTAAAGAAAAAGTTAAAGTATGGGAAACACAATTAGTAGCTAACTAAAATATGGAAATGTCACATTTTTTTATCATAGTTATGTTTTCTTTGATTTTGAAGGTAATTTTGTTTTTATTTTTTTTATTCTTTTCCATCATTTTTTTATTATTTTTTTTCTTACTTGTTTTTTCTCCCATTTTTTCCTTTTTCTTTTTTTTTTCTACCAATTTTTTCCTTCATCTTTTTTTCTTTTCCTTTTTTCCTTTTTTCATTCTTCTTCTTCTTTTTTTCATTTTTATTCATTTATCCATTTTTTTTCTTTCATTTGTATTATTTTTTTTTCATTCTATTTTTCTTCATTTTTGTATTTATTATTTTTTCATTCCATTTTTTTTCTTTTTTCACACATATGAGATTTTTTTTCTTCTTCCATTTTTTTTTTATTTTTTTCTACCAATTTTTTCATTCATATTTTTTTTTCTTTTCATTTTTCCATTATTTTTCTTTTTCTTTTCATTCTTATTTATTCATCTATTTTTTTTCATTTATCATTTCTTTTGTTTTTTTTTCATATTTTTTTTTTCATTTTTGTACTTATTCTTTTCTCATTCTATTTCTTTTTTTTTTCTTTTTTTTCACACATATATTTTAACATTACATAATTATTCTACTATTTTTTTTATTTATTATCTTTTATTATTATAATTTTTTTATATTTTTTTCCACTATATATAAAAAAAAAACTAAAATCAATATTTTCAGCATTTTCTTTTTACTGTAACACTTATAGGAATATCAAAATTTGGAAAGAAAACTAATAAAAATATGAAAATGTGAATGGGTAACTGGTTACCTTCACATTCTTTGTGTGTATATTTCTAAGGGTAACTGGTTACTTTCACGTTCTGGTGTGTGTATATTTATGGTTTCTTTATGATAACTAGTTACTTATGTTACTAAAATCATAGTTACTTCTTCTTCCTTTTTTAATGAAGTGTTCTTCCATTTTTTTCCTTCAAATTTGATGTTTCTTTTCATATTTAATATGATTAACTCATCACCCCTCTTAGGTAACTGGTTACCCCTCTTATGGCAGAAAGTTACTCATCTCAAAATAACTGGTTACCCCTCCTGGTGCATGTTATTTAACCTAGCTCTAGGATTTTTTTGTAAGATCAATCAAGTAACTGGTTACCCTACCCAAGATTTGAAAAAAAAAACGTACAATCTTAAAAAAACATGTTTATAATAAATAAATAATAATTTTAAAAAATAGTTCATATTACAAAAAAAAAAAATCTGCAAAACAACCAAAGAAAAATTTAATATAAAATTAGTAATATAAAAACAATATAAAAAAAATAAATAACCTAAAAAAGATAATAATCAAATTACAAACATACCCTTCTAAATTTGATTAAGAGTAAAACTATGGCATAAACCAACTTTTATAAAAAAATATGGGAAAATAAACCCATAAAAGTGAAAATTCTTTAAAAAATCCATAGATTAACTTTTTTTGAAAAAAAGCCATATTTTTGCACACTCTATTAAAAATCCCATATAGAATGTAATTTCCTCTTCATTTTATTAATTGTTATTAATTGATATGGCCCACTATAGTCATGCAAAGCAAATGGGCCTTCACAAGTGAAATCACCCACAAGAGAGGAATTTAAACTTTACATTATCTAATAGGCCCAATAAAACCTATTATTTTATGAATATTTTATTTCACAAAAGTCATATATCTAACAATCATATGGGCCACTATATGCATCTAAGCCCAATTGCAAAAATACCACATATAGTGCAAACAAACATGTTATAATTGGATGGGCCTAATCATATTACTATATGAGCAATTCTCTGAATTTCTGCAAAAATACCACAATTTATTTCATTTGCAAAAAGACCACAATAAATTATCTAGAATTTATCAAAAAAATTCAAATTAATTAATTTTTTTACAAAAATAAGTCAATTTAAATAAAATTTATCAAACAATTAACAATAGTTAATTTAAATTTCATTTATCAACAATCAACTTTGTTTAGGTTAATTTTAAAAATATATTAATTTAATTTAAATAGGATTTATCAACAATTAACTAAAGTTAATTTAAATCCCATTTATGAAAACATATTTTATTAATTGTCTAGAAAAAAAATGATATTTTTCAAAATTTAATCAATTTTAAATTTTAAAATCAATTTCTTAACTGTTTTTCAAAAATAATCTTATGTTGTTACAACTATAAGCAAATATTTTAACCATTTAAAAAAATATTTTGATAGTTATAACAATCCTAAGATATCTTAAAATAATTAATCAAATACAAATATCCAGAAAAATATCTAATTAACAATTTTCAAATTTCAAATAATTTAAATATTAAAAACTATAGAATAAAAATATATTTATATTTTCAAATAAAGATTTAATAAAAAAATCAAGAATTTAAATGAAAATATCTTAAATATCTGATATCTTAATTCTAATATTTTAATATATTAAAATATTTAAAATTATGTTGTTAGTCTATTTTTAAATTTGAATTTGAATCTTTGTAGAAAATATCTGATTATTTAAATCTCAACTAACTAAAATATCTTATTTTAAAAAAAAAATTTAAATGTTAAAACAAATTTGATATTTTTTGTTTTTATTATAAACAATTTATTTTCATAATTTTAATTTCTTTAATTTAAAAAAAATTATGGATGAACAGTATCCATTTCGGCTACTGATCACCCGATAGCCTGGCTCCAGGGGGCGCGCCCGCGCGTAGGAGGACATGGCCGAGGGAGGCACGCAGAAGGCTGGGCTGGCTGCCTGGTGTGAGCGCGTGTGTATGCTCGCAATGGCAGCGAGAAGAAAAAAAATTCGTAAAACTTTTTTGTGCGATTTTTCAAACCAAAACTATTTTCTAATTAATTTTTACCATGTTTTACACAAAATAAAGCATATATAAAAATTAATAGCACAGAAAGCACAAAAAAATAACCTAAAAAATTACTAAAATTCACATAAAATCAATATGCTTCATAAAAACATGAAAACCATCCAATTATTCAATCATATCATATAATCCAATTTTAAACATGTACATTCATGAAAATAAAGATTACCAAAGGCTCTTAGGCCAGTTGATAGGAAACTTATACATGATCTTTATTTATTTTCATGTAGATCTAATGTTAAACAAATTAATATGAGATAACCTAGAACATGTTTCTAAAATTGAATTCAAAGAGAAACAAAGATAAGAATACTTACACTATACGCAGTGGAATGAAAGAGTCATTCCTTCAGTTTCTCTAACTCTTGTATCCTTTCTGCCGCAAAGTATTATCAAGAAACTGAACCGTTCTTCTAATTTCTTCACAGTTTTCCAATGTATCCTTAGAATCACCCAGACTAGTGGGGGCAATTCTCAACACATGAGATAGATACCGAGAGAAGAAGAGAAAATAACAAAGAGGTTTAGAAAATGACTTGTGTTTAGAGAGAATCTAATACCTATCAGAATATCTGACTTGTGACTCGTCAAACTTGTGTTTTGACTTCTCTCTAAGCACTCCTTTTATAGACTCAATTAGGCCATTTAATTTAATTAAAAAATAAATAAAATAATAGCCAATTTGAAGCCCTAGGTCGAAATTATCATGGGCTTTACCCCCGTGAAATTTCCCATTTGGTTATAAGCCATTTGGACTTAAAATCAAGACCTGTATTATTATCTATTGATTTAATTAATTAAATAATTATTTAAATCCTTTATCAAATTAATTAATTATAATTTGAACTTTGATTTAAACTTATTTATTAATTTAGATACCGATTTATCTTAATTAATAAATCTGCCATAATTTCTCTTTTATTCTCAAAATTACATAACTCTGTGAAACTATCCAAAATTGACCTGGTCAACTTTGATAATTCTAATTGATAATTAAATCAATTAATTGAGACTATTTAGATGATTTTATTCAAGGTACAATGGGGACCATGGGCCTATGAAATCAAGCTCTAATAAGTTATCATAAATCTATCAAATAAATTTACTAACTTATTAATTCCTCGTGACTCCACTATAGACTCAAAATTCATAGAATGGTCTATAACAAATATAGATACGCTATGAATTATCCATTATTACAAACATAATTGTCATTCAATCCTCTATAGATGGTCTACAATGAGATAGGACTTAAATATCATTTTACCCCTCATTGTATTTTATCCTTAAAACACTTAGTTCCTTGTAAATGATATTTCAATAAACTAATTTAATTACTTAAATAAGATCTCTATCATTTAATAACTTGAACCAAACTAAAAGGAAACCATCGTTTCACTTCTTCATCAGAAGATATAGATGTTCATATCTCTGATTAACACTCCCACTCAATTATACTACCAAGTTCCCAAGATGTAAGTATGGGCTAGTCCGTAGGGTAAGCTGGTAACGAAGAAATCAAAGAACTCAAATAATACAATCAGTTAGAATACTAACCACTCAGAATTGAGATTGGATTGACCTATGGTCAAATATATCATATGACTAGAATAGATTATAATGGTATGTTTACTTATCTTATCAACTGTCAATATCAGTCCTGTCCGATGTAACAAATACATCCGATCTTATCTACTTTGCTAATGTTCTGGAAGGAACATAACACCACAATGTGTAAGTAGATCATTTTGTAGATTGGCAAGTCGGTGTAAATCCTGTGCACTGACTAATCTTAGGACTAACTTAATTTAAACATATAATCATATTTATATTCCACTGTGATTACGTCACTATAAATAAGATTAACTATATGCTCAAGATTTAATATAAGTTTATATTAAAGAAATAATCATGAAAATAAAACATGTGAGCAAAGTGATTGACCAAGTCAAAAAATGATTTCTATTCTTTTATTGATAATAAAATGAGATTACAAAGAATTTGGGTTTTAATTAGGGCATAAAATCCCAACAGTTTGGTCTTTTAGTTAGAGAATAAGGTTGAATAACTTGGTGGAAATCCTAGGCAAACCCAGAACCCTCTCAAACACTCAGAATTTTCTCTCTCTTTCTCTCTCTCATCATACACGTTCACTCCTCCTCTCTCTAGAAATTTATATTTTTTAGGTTGAATCTGTTTAGGTTTCTAGTAAAGAGTTATTGTTGGTTGAGATGATGGGATCAGTAGAATTTTTTGATATTTTATGCTTAAGATATGTGATTAAGACTCCTAGGCTCGTTTCTGGACTTGGTTTGGGCTTGGGGTGTATAATTGAGGTTGGATTTTGAGGATTTAGCTTTGAAAAACGATGGAAAACCCAGGGGATTCTAGGTTCATGGGGGCGCGCCGCAACCTGCGTGCCCAGATGGCCTTGGGAGAGTTGTTGACTATAGGGTGCGCTGTGACCCTAAGGGGCGAGTCACGACCCGCCTCCCCCAGAAACAAGAGGATGTGCCTCTGACTTGAGGCGAGCCGTGACCCTTAGGGTCAGGTCATGGCCTGCCTAGGTAGTTTTGGTCTGGGGTTGTTTTTAGCCTCGTGGGGGCTCGGGGAGTCAAACCTAAGCGCTTGGGATGAATTCTACTACCCGGTTTAGTAGAATTCGAGGTCCCGGAGGCTAGTTTTTTTTCCTAAACATTTATTTGGATTAGAGATTGATAATTATCCATGGATATTTGTGACTAGGATTATCGTTAAGGCTCAAGACTGAGGATCGTGCTCGGAAGCGCTCTTTATTTACTATTCAGGATTCTAGGTAAGAAAATTGCACCCATGTGGTTGTGTTTGGGACTAAGGTTCCCTGTAATTTAATATATGTATTGTGTCTGTATGGTTGTTGTATGTAATATGAAAGTACGGCCTAAGGGTGCCAGGGCTGATGATAAGCCTACTGAACGCAACTCGGCCTAAGTGAGCTGAGATCAGTTATATAACCAAAGGGCTCGGCCTAAGGGTGCTGACACCTAATTGTTTGTGTTATTGATTGAAATATATGTTGAAAGTGTATGATTATCATTGTATAGCTTTATATATGTATTCCGCTGATTAGTTGAACTGATTGGATTAAAGATGATTACGTACTCTTGTTGCTATTCATGTTTGCTGTTTATTGTTTTCTTGCTGGGCCTTGGCTCATGTGTGCTATGTGGTGCAAGTAAAGGAAAAGGGAAACTAGACCAACCATGAGTTGGAGAGCTCTGAGGGTGAAGTGTACATCGTCAGCCGCTCAACCGCCACAGCCAAGGTAAAGTTACAAGAATAGTGCTCTAAATTGTATATTTCCATTAGATTGGCTTTTGTTGTATCAACTTTTGAGAGTTGTATTTACTGCATTAACCCTGTTTTTGGGATCCCATGTATCAAACATTTGTTTTAATAAAAATTAACCGTTTATGATCAAAATATTTTAACCCTAACATGTTAGTTGACTTTAGAATCATATTTATGTTCAAACGACTTGATTAGCAAGTCTTGCAATATTTTAAAATACACAGTGTAATGGTCTTGGTTATCTAGGGCTTACAATGACGGTGCTTTCTCTCTGCTCTACCATTTTGAGCATAGGTGTGAGGACAAGAGTGTTGGAAGGCTATCCCATTTTCAAAGGATTGATACTCACCACCGTAGTCTGTTGGTAATTTCTTGATTTTTCTCTCAAATTAATTTTCAACTAAGGTTTTAAATTGAATGAAGACTTGAAGGGCGTCAGATTTGGCTCTAAGAGGTTAAATCCAGGTGTACCGACTATAATCATAAAAAAATGAATATAGAACCTGAAATTGGTGTTAGACATGATTGGAGCCGAACCCCAAACATCTGTGTGTATTAAGTCAAGTGGATGTTGAGCTCTATTGTTGGAGTTTTTAAAGGGAAGTGCATACGATTTTCCAAATTGGCAAACATCATAAAAACTGTCATTCTCATTGCTAAATTTTTTTACATTTAAAGTTTTAGAAATTGACTCAATAGATGACTAGAAGGGTGACCTAATCTCCTATGCCAAACTTTTTTCTTGGAATTTAAAGACTGACAAGACTTGAACTGACTTAATAGTGCAAGTGTTGAAGAAAACTTCTTGAAATTTAAAGATTTTGGAGACTCCACTGGTTTTCGGATTTGAGCTGAAGGTGTCTCAAATTGATAAATCTCATCTCTAAGTCTTACTAAAAGAACCACCTTCCTTGTTTGTTTATCCTTCACAAAACAATAGTTAGACAAAAATTCAATGAGAACATTATTATCTAAAGTGAGCTTAGAGATGCTAACAAGGTTCATGGTAATATGGGGAACATGTAATATATCTTTCAGTAGTAGATTATAACCAGATGCAGTCTTAATATGTGTATTACTAGTATGAGATATTTTTAGAGTGTTACCATTACCAATTAGAAGGTTATCCTTACCATGTTATTCATTTTTTTGCTGCTAGTTGGCTGCATCTGAGGTGATAGGGTGGCTGGCGCCACTGATGGAGTACAACTGACCATTTTCGACCATTTCTGGTGTGGCTATTAAAGAGGAAGGCTTCGAGGCTAGTTTTCTTGGATTTTTGCCACCAGGAATTGTCCCCATGTAGGTTTCATCGTATCTATTATAACATATAGCAGACGAATGTCCAAATCTACAAGAAACTTAGCAAGTGGGTTTTAAATTGTTGGATCGTCCACCCCCTGCCTCTAGACCTTCCTCCATCTCTGTTAGGATATCCACTGCGATTTTGGATGGAAAACAACTCAGAGGAAGAGCCTCTGCCCTCATTAGAACCGTGAGACTTATGAGCAAAGTTAGCTTGAGCTAAGGCAGAGGAGTTTGGGAGCATTAAAGTACCCAAGAGAGCACTCAATCACTCCATTTTACTGTCAAAGTTCGGGAGTATATCATGGAGGTCCCGCCATGAGGTGAATGAGCATGCTTTAACCTTAATGATTATAGGCAAATATTCTACATCCAAACCAGATAACATGTTAGCAACCAAATGACGTTCAGGGTAGGGGTCACCTGCTAGGGAAACAGTTTTGGCCCATTGGCATTTTGATGGAGATATTCGGGTATGGCGAGAGACCCCTTGCGTGCGGTCTGGATTTTAGTTCTAAGCTTATCCATCTAAGACTTAGAGAGTGCTCCATAGAGCTTCGAGGTTGCGCCAGAGTGAAGCGGACAAGTCGCAACACATTACGTCAGTGGCAATCTATTCTCTCATGGAACCATAGAGCCACCCATGGAGTAACTGATCGTGGACAATCCAATGCTCAAAGGCAAGGTTGATTTCAAGAGGAGAAGTGGTGTCATTGGTATCGTTGGGAAGGAACTCAGGGGGCTTCGTATTTGAACTGGAGAGGTAACCATCAAGTTTGTATCCCCAGACTATCACCCAGACCTTCATCTTCCAAAGGGAGAAATTACTGCAGTCACGCTTAAGGGAAAAAAGGATGATTCAATGTGCTGCTGAATTGAGGAACTGGAACAGAGGACTGAGTTGAGGAAGAGCCAATAGGAGCAGAGCTGAAATTGCTTACTTTTTGGTCCTTGCCAGAGGATTGAGTCGAGTGACCACGGTCACTAGTCGACTTTAGGGTAGATGCCTTAAAGGATCTGATACCAATTTTGAAACGTAATAAAAGAAGAGAAAGGAAATAAATAAACGCAATTTACTGTAATGCTCAGCAAAAATGTGCTGAAAGGTATGCCTATATATTTATACTAACATAATATACAGAATGATCTCATTGAGCATTTTACACATATACAAGGGAATATCCTCTTAATGATATTAAAATCATAACAGAATGCTAATGATTGGCAAATATGGAGGCATAGAATCAGAGTATAATAACCTCAGGACCACAATATAGCTATCAAATACTAGCATATCATTTCATTTTCTCAACACCGGATGTTCAAAAGCCTGCTCCATGGAGGTTTACGTGGACGATATGCTGGTGAAGTCTAGGAAACCCTCTGACCATGTGAAAAATCTGGTATGAAGTTGAATCCATAGAAATGCACTTTTGGAGTTGCCTCTGGGAAGTTCATGCGCTTCATAGTCGGTGCCCAAGAAGATCAGAGCCCTGACCTAAATGACATCCCTCAGGAAGCATAAGGATGTGCAAAGCCTGATAGGAAGAATAACAGCCCAATGTCGTTTTGTCTTGAAGGTCACTGATAAGTGCATCCCTTTCTTCAACATCCTCCAAGGAGGTCAAATATTCAAGTGGATGGAGGAATGTGAGTAGGCATTCCAACAGCTAAAGGCTTACTTGGCTAACCCTCCAATTTTGTTTAAGCCCGTAGATGGAGAACATCTAGTCCTCTACATGGCTATCTGAAATAATGCCATCCGCGAGGAAGGGCATGTCCAACATCCCTTTTACTACGTGAGTAAAAGACTCCTTGAAGTGGAGTCTAGATATCCACTCATGGAGAAGCTAACATTCTGCCTAATGATAGCCTCTCGAAGCTAAGGTGCTACTTCCAAGCGCATCCCATCAGGGTCCTCACCAACCAACTCTTGCGGCAACTCCTCTAGAAATCGGAGTCCTCCTTGGGACTTCTCAAGTGGGTGGTAGAAATCGTAGTGGAGCCTAATTATCCACTCATGGAGAAGCTGACATTCTGCCTAATGATAGCCTCTCGAAAGCTAAGGCGCTACTTTCAGGCGCATCCCATCAGGGTCCTCACCAACCAACTCTTGCGGCTACTCCTCTAGAAATTAGAGTCCTCCTGGGGACTTCTCAAGTGGGCAGTAGAATTGAGTCAATTTGACATCACTTACCACCTGAGGACTGCCATCAAGGGATAGGCACTGGCGTATTTTATTGCAGAGTGAACGGGAACGCACAAGCGACCGAGGGAGGCTCAGTAGTCGGGCCCACTTGGAAGATGTATGTAGATGGGTCCTCCAAAGAGAATGGAGTTGTAGGAGGACTTATCTTAGTATCCCTCATAGGGCACAGGGTTCACAGTGCTTTGAGGTTTGGATTCGATGCCTCAAACAACAAGGCTGAGTACGAGGCACTCACTACCAGACTCTGAGTAGCCCTATGTAGCATCCCAAAACTCCTAATGAGGTTTAGTACCTTGGTTAGTGTGACGGGAGGGATTTATTGAGATTATTTTTGGATTATGTGAATCTAATTGAATATATTTGTGACTATGTGAATTATATGAGTTATATTATGATATGATTGCTTATGCATGTTTACGTGTATTAAATGTGCTTAAAGACTCATTTTTGTTAAAAAGGGACATTTTCATAATTTTGACTAGTTGGGATATAATTAAAATTTTGTATTCTAGGTGTTTGAGGCCACATTATTGTGTGAATATATTTGTGATATTTGGCACGAGATGATCCTTTTGAGCAATTTAGCAGAAAAGACACAACAGGGATAAATACCCTGCTCGGGGTGAGCCTAGGGTATTTTGGTAAGTTGGTAAACCATAAAGAATTATTAGTAAATCGAATTATTTGGGAGGAGAATTAGGATTAATGATTTAATTGGGAATTTGTGGTGAAATGTGAAGATTAGTGGAAATTTAGGTAAAATGACCAAAATTCCCTTAGGCTTGGTATGGAGGATAAGTTAAGGGTAGGGGAAAAATGGTCTTTCGACCATAGAGTTAATGAAAAATCAGTTAAGTGTTGGAAGTCTCCACTCATTCACGTTGGAACCCTCACCTAAACTCTGGAGACTTCTTCCTCTTCTTCACTTGTGTTCTTCAAGCTTAGTGACCAACTATTGAAATTTTGAGAATTCCTGAAAGGATTGAGCTCTAGGGAGGGAGCTAGGAGCTGCCTAGGCCACCATAGCGGCTAGGATTTTTGAGATACGAAAGAGGTATGGGTTCTTTCTCTGTTCTTCACTCTTTTGTAGTACTCTTGAGTAGAGTTTGAATGATTTTGGTTCAATTTTGAAATTTATGCTTCTAGGGTGTATAGATGTATGTAGTGGAGATATAATTTATTTATGAGCTAATATAAATGTTAGATTGAAATTGAAAACCATGGATTTTGGGAATTTTTTGATTGGGAAAATTGGGTTTTGGAAAGCTCAAAGATTGTGATTCTTGGCGTTTCTGGGTTTCTGAATGTTTTGATGTTGTTTCTGGGTTCTTTGGCACTTGGGTAACCTATATTAAGGTCAAAGTTAGTTTGAAATCTATTTTGAAACTTGATTTGGTGATTTTTGGAGACTTAGATCTGTTTTGGGTTAGTTTGGGTCGGAAAAAATGAAGAAAAGGAAACCTAGAATTATGGGTTCTCATTGTGGTGCCCCTGTGCCAGAGGTGGGAGCCCCTGCGCTATGCAGGGGATATTTTGGGTGTCTCTGTACTTTCAGACACCCCTGCACTAGGGGGTGGCACCCCCCGCATTGTCACCATTTTAGAATATGTATTGTTTTAGGTTTTGTGAAAACTTTGGGGCTTAGACGACGATTCCATCACACAGATTGGTAGAATTGGAAGTCCCGAGAGCTAGTGAATAGTCCTGGAGACGGTATAGAAGATTAGTTCCTAAGGCTTGGAAAAAGGATCGTGCTCTGGATCGTTTCACTACTTGCACATGACTTGAGGTAAGAAAACTGACAATTAACCAGGATTAGGGCATTGGTCCCAGTTGTAGAATATGGTTATAACCATGTTTTGAATATTTGTTTAAAAGTAAATGTCTTTTGACTGTATCTGTTTGTGATGTATAACATGGTTCATATCCAATTATATTTGTTTGTAATGTTTAGCTAGACTCTCATAATCGGCAATAAGCATGGGTAATGTAGGTCGTTATGAGATGGCCACTATAGGAGTGTGGTACGGGCTCATTCGGAATTGAGGCCTCATAAATGAACCATATGCTTACTTTAGTTTGATTATAATTATGAAGCATTTTGTTTATGATACTTATTCTGTTCATTATCTAATTCTGTTTAAATGGGGTTTTATTGCTGGGCCTTGGCTCACAGGTGCTATGTGGAGTCGATAAGGGAAAAGAGAAGTTGGACTAGCCATGAGTTGGAGAGCTCTAGGAGCAGTGTGTACATATGTAGGCTGCTGGATTGTCATGCGCATGGTTTCTCTTGAGGAGCTAGGGTTATACCCTATTTTGCCACTTAGGCCGACCACTTTTGTATTGTGTTCGCATCTGTATTTAAATAAACTCTTTTTGGGATCTCGTGTATGTACTCAAAAATTTTAATTAAAAGTATTACTTTTTGAGAAATTTTTTTAATACCTAAGCCATTGGTTAACCTTAATGACATGTTTAAGTCCACATGATTCCCTTAATGAGTTAAGAACTATTTTAAACACACAGTATAACAGTCCTGGATTAGTAGGGCGTTACAACCTAGAACTTAAAGCTGAAGACCTCGAGATTTACAGTGATTCTTAACTCGTGGTGAATCAGGTCCTCGAAGACTACAAAGCCAAGGGGACAAAGATGGCCGCCTATCTAGCTAAGTCCCAGGAGATGCTGCACAACTTCAAGAAATTTACCATTTGAAAGGTTCCAAGGGAACATAATTCGAATGCTGATGCCATAGCCAAGCTTGCCACCACTAAGGATTCTGAGTTGATCAATGTGGTCCCAATAGACTATTTGGGTGCTCCAAACATCTCAGTTCTCAAGGAGGTGAAGGTGGTCCAACCACACGACGGTTAGATGGAGCCTATTATGAAGTACCTTATCTCTGGAGAATTACCACAGGACAAAAAAGCAGCTCGGAAGATGCTTTACCAGGTGCCTTGGTTCATGATCATGGACAGTAAGCTGTACAGGCGAGGATATTCATTGCCTCTTCTCTGGTGTGTGTCCAAATAGGGAGCCATTCTTATACTCTGACAAGTGCATGAAGGCTTTTGCGGGGTACCACAGTGGGGGCATATCCTCGCAAAAAAAATCCTAAGACAAGGGTAATTTTGGCCTACAACGAATGGTGATGCAATTGAATATGTCGAGAAATGCAATAATTGTTAATGCTACGCCAACATAATTTGTGCTCCTCCGAATGAGCTCACGCAGATGACAAGTCCCTGGCCCTACGTAGTCTGGGGTATTGAACTTATCAGGTCCATACCATGGGAAAGGGAGGAGTGAAGTACGCTATTGTGGCAGTTGACTACTTCACAAAGTGGGTCAAGGCCAAAGCTTTCTCTACAATAACTTCCAAGAAGGCATTGAACTTTATCATCAAAAGCATCGTTTGCCGCTACGGGCTTCCGAGGAGGATTGTCTCCGAAAATGACCTCCAATTTGATAGCGAGCTGTTCACAAACTATTGTCAAAGGCAAAAAATTATGAAAAGTTTCTACTTCATAGACAATCATAGGAAAATGGGCAAGTGGAAGCGGTCAACAAGACGCTTAAAACTACCTTGAAGAAGAAGCTTGAGCAGGCGAAAGGGGCCTGGCCCAAGAAGTTACCGTACCACTTCTAGGACCTCAATTGGCCATTTTCCATTCTCCATGGCATACTGGTATGAAGCCATGCTCCCAGTTGAGGCAACAATCTCCACGCACCGACGAGATACATATGATCCGAGCACAAACCATTTTTTTACTCCGAGGATCTCTGGACCTATTGGATGAACACCAAGAAGCTTCACAACTACATGTAGCATCCTACCAACGAAAGGTTGCCATACATTTCAACTCCAAAATGAAGGATAAGCAGTTTGGGGTTAGAGACCTGGTTTTGCGTAGAGTTTTCTTAGCCACCCGAGATCCTGGTGCTGAAGTATTGGGCTCTAACTGGGAAGGCCTGTACTAAGTCGAGAGCATCGTGTGTCCAGGGACATACATGCTGGCCTGAATGAATGGGGAGTTAGTGCCCCACACCTGGAATGTCAATCATCTTTGCTGGTATTATCAGTAGTATGAGCAATGTATTCTCAAAAATTTTGTAATCATTTTGTAGCCTTCGAGCACAATTAATGGAAACTGTGTATACAAAACACGGCAGAGGAAATTCAGGAATTTTGCTTGTAATTCTTTTATTTAAATTATAATGTTAACTTTACTACTCGAGGAGCACCCACTCACTGGCCTGGTCAAGTGAACAGAGACTAGTCATCACTTCAGGGGCATAGTTGTGTCACCTCATAGGGTAACAACTCCCAGAGCATGACCTAGGAAACTAAGCTTGTCATGAGTGAAGTAAGCCAAGTGTCACAGCTTGCGAGGGGGTAATCACTCATGAATCATGACCTAGCAAACTAAGGTTGCCATGAGCGGACTAATCCTAGGGTTACGACTTGCCAAAGTGGAACAACATAGGGAAATTAGGGAGACCTAGCGTTGGAAAACCCTAAAAAATCCAACTCATGGATGAACTTGGGTTATCTTTTGAGGACTACGCGCCTAAGGAGTAACACTCCATCTTCGTACCCCAAGTAAATTTGACCACCTAAGACTCGGGTCGTTGGGACAGACATAAAGACACGACAAGTGCTCCCATTTCACAATGTATTTAAGTTACTTCTGAGGACTGTGAGCCCGTGAAGCAACACTAAGTGCTTAAAAGCGTCAAAATACTAGGTGAGTCGACAAGACTCGAGTCGCCAGGAATCAAGCACAAGACCCTAGTTGAATTGAATGGGGAAATGAAGACCTAACTCTCGAAGACTAAGGGCCATGCGTGGGGGACATGATAAGGTTTAAAATTCATGTGGCATTAGATTATGTTGAGTTAAAATTAAACCTTACCAACTTTAAAACCAAATTGCATAGTTACTAAACGCTAAAATGTGTTGAGTGATAATGCAACGAAGGCAGATAAATAGTGCAGGGAAGAGCCATCTAGTAAAATAAAAAATATTTACAATTACGCTCAGGGGCTCGAGCATTAACTTGTTTGTACGCCAAATAGAGCAATGGCACGCAGGCCTATTTAGAAAATAAATAAGTAAAAACAAAAGCGGCAAGGAACTATTCGCCTACAAGAACCTCGGTGATGAGCTCGATCACAGGATCGACCTTAGGGACATAATCTGCCTCAACTGCAGCCTGACCCTGAGAAACTGTGGTCTCATCTTCTTGAAGATGCTCTTTGAACAACATCCTAATGTTGGGGTTGTTTGTGAAGGACAAGTCCATCTCTTTGTTGTTTTGCCAAGCAACATAAAGGGTGTCCTCTGCCACCACATCAAGCTCCTTCTCCAGTGCGTGGACTTGAAAATTCAAGCCCTCAAACCCCGGGGCAGTGGCTTGAGTGGTCAAAACTGCCTATGTAGTTTCCTCACAAGCTCGGGTGGTGTCCCCTCAGGCCATGGCATCCTCAACATGATGTGACGCCTCCTTGCATGCTTGGCCACCTCCTCACGGGCAAGGTGGGTCTCCTCCACAAACACCTTAAGGTCCTCCATTACCTTATGGATAGCTACCTCAGCGCCCTTGGAGTGCCCTGTGGCTTTCTCCACTAATATTGAGGAAGTGTCCTTGATAGTCTGGAGTTTCAATTGCTCCGTCGCCAGACGGGTCTCCAAATTGGAGGAATGAGCCTTCTAATCCTCCAATGCCTTCTGGTTCCTCGAGAGCTCCTCTAGTGAGATGAAAGCATCCCTTAGCTCCGTGAGCTCGAATCACCTTGTTGTGACAACATCCCCAAGCTGCTGATAGAGAGTTGCAGTCTACATAAAAAGGGAAAGTTAGCTTCAAGAGAGCACATAGCTTCAAGATTTTGAAAATATAGAAAAGTGCTTACCCATATTGTGGCGTAGCGATAGGTGGCGAGAAGGGATATTTTGTTTCTCCCCCACAACGCGCATAGCTGTGAGAAGCCACCAGCGAATCTGTCGTTTCTCGAAGCCTCCCTACAAAGAGGGGTTCCAACTCTTCGCGACTGGGAAGCGATAGTGGTGTCTTTGGCCTGCCCTCATGAAGGAACTCTGCAAGGACTTTGAAGTCTTCATTCCCCTCCTCCAGGCAGGTGGTGAAGTACTCAACCACCCCTGGTGCCATTCAAGATCCTCCCCAAAGAAGTGCTTTGGGAAGATGACAAGGTGAGTTGCTCTGGCTGGCAAACTGCTAGGCACCTCAGAGGATGGGAGGTCATTTCCTATCCTCGAAGTTCCCTCATTGCGGATCGGGGACCTCCCATCAAGGTCTATGACCTCTACAATCACCACCAATGTCGGGCGGGGGGGGGGGGGGGGTGCAACTGAAACATGGATTTGAGGGGGTTCTGACACCCTCTGGCATTCGACCCGAATAGAACCAGACAAACCCATGTGGCCTGCAAGGAAGCAAAAAAAATTGTTAGTCTCTGGAGAGAAATAAACCAAGACAATAAAAACACATGAAAATATGCTAAGTATGCATGAAAACTCCTCGGGAGCCCCACCACTAGATGGCTCCCATCTCTTGGGTGGAATTTGTCTCGTATTTCCAGAACCACCTTGCGTGGCACGAACCCCTGGGGATCGACCCTTTTCTTTGGGTGGTGGAGGAAGGCATTAATTAGGTCTTGATAGTCTTGGAACTCGTCCGTAGTCCAATGAAATCCTGAAATCTGGCCGCACTCGAGAAGTGATGGCGAGACCCACACATGTTCGGTACTAACTCCCTCTCCTACATGCTTAGCACTATACAGAATGATGGGGGATTTATGTTAGTTTATAGACAAGGATTCTATCCCCTCTTGGAGCTCCTCCTCAAGCTCCTGGTCCTCCTAGGACGGCGAGCACGATCTTCACGTAGTCCAATCGCATCTATTGGGTGAACTGGAGGAGGGCCTGCTTAGCTAAGTACTCCGCGTGGAGCTAGGCCTCCCCCAGGGACTGCTTGGAGTCTCTGAATGGGGATAGGTCCATCGAGCCCAAATGCTAGTCCACCAAAAGAAGGTCGTACTGCCATAAGTTCTCCTCGTCATAAGGTGGTTGAGATTCATCTTCTTATTAGGCAGGGTCTTCATCTTCTAAAGTCAGTTGTCGTAAACCGCGATGAACAGTGTGCGACTATAGGGACCTACAAAAGGAAATTCCTACGAACCAAATACATGCAGAGGACAACCAAACGAGGGGTTTAAGGATCAGAACCCTTACCAACCCTGGCGAAATCCAGGAGTAATGTTGAGTTGGCCCGAGTGGGAAAGTCATTTGTCTAGAAGAAGTGGTCTTTGTAATCCCGCACGTGGCTCTTGTTCAGGCATGGAGCCTTGTAAGACATGCCTCGGTATGTACACTTCAATAAAGTATAGTACTGGTCGAAGTTCCCCTTCTGAAGAGCTCGAAAGCTGTAAACATACAAAATTTTGGCTAGAGAAGGAACGGGCCAGTTCTGCCTCTTTTATAGAACGTATAGCCCGACTAGCACCTAATACCCATTTGTAGATAGCTGAAAGGGGCTATGCCGATGAACTTCAGAAAGTCGACATAGTAATTTTGTAGGGGCAAGGCCGTTCCTGCTTGGAGGTGAGAGGCACTCCAAGCCCCAAGGCCATGGATGCTCTCATGCGCCCTTTCATTCTCTCGGGATAGGCGCATCAAGATGTCCCGGCCCCCCACTCTATAGAAGGAGAGTATTCTATTGAGAGCTCCTCATTGTTTCGGCTTGCTGGGGAGGTGCTCGGCTTTGGAGCCATCCGCTGTGTATCTATTGGTCCCATACGCGGGACCCATGTTCACCTCCTTCTACGAGGTGCCAATCGGCTAGGGCCACTCCACCCTCATAGGTTCTTCCATCACCACGAGGGCCTTCCTCTACTTCAAGGCTTCCTTTCTCTGCTTCGAGGATGCCTTCCTCCTTTCCTCGGTTTGTCATCTTGCATCCTGAGCCATCTCTAGCATCTCTTGGTCAAAGTAGTAGAATCCTTGCTGCTGGAGATTATAATGTCCAAAAATTCCTAATGAGGCTTAGTCCATTGATTAGCGTGTTGGGAGGTCACATGGAGTAATTATGTGTTAATTAATTGTATAAGTATGTGATTATGTGTATTATATGAGTTATTTTATGATATGACTGTTTATGCATGTTTATGTGTATTAAATATGCTTAAATGCCCGCTTTTGTTAAAAAGGGGCATTATCGTAATTTTGACCCCTTGAAGGTATATTTGTGATTTCATATGTTATTTGTTTAAGACCACATTATTATGTGGATATATTTGAGATATTCGGCTTCAGTAAGTCCTTTTGAGCAAATTAGTGGAAAAGTCACAATAAGGACTAATACCCGACTTAGGGTGAGCCTAGGGGTATTTTGGGAATTCAGTGAGTTACTAGGAATTATTGGAATGTGAGATATAATTTGGGGAAGATATGAGTATTTGGAGGATTAGTGGATCAATTGGGAGTCGTAAGTGAAATTTGAGGTTTAGTTGGGGATTTAAGGTAAATGACCAAAACGCCACGAGGGTTAATTAAAAGATTCCTTAGAGGTGGGGTATTTTGGTCTTTTGACCATTAGCCTAAGTGTACTAGGCTAAGTGCTGAGCACTTTGCCATTCACGTACACTTCTCTCTATCCTCTTTTAGTATTTATCTAAAAGCTTAACTAAAGTCTAAGGCATCAAACTCGATTAAGGAAATTTGAAGGGTTCCTAGGTGAATTGAACCTCGTTGTTGAAGAGTAGAGACTGCCAGTGACACCATCAACCTAGGGGATTAAGGTTTGCTGAAAGGATTGAGGTTGGTTTGCTATCTCTTTCTAAGTTTTTGATTTTGGGAAGTTCTTAGAAAAGAATGGGAATTTTCACTACAAGAATTTTAGCCTAATATTACACCTAAAAATAACAATTTTCAAAAAACGCTATGGTTAAATAGAAAAAATTAGGCGCGCTTTGGTACAGTAAATTTTAAAGCCCGCCACTCGCTTTTCCATCTCCCCCTCTAATATTCTATTAGCCCTAAAGTATCTCTCTCTCTCTCTCTTGTATCTTCTTCTTCACAAATCAACCCTAACCGCGTTCCCCTCTCTGTCTCTTTTGCTCTCCCTCTAAAAATAGCCACACACACTCCAATCTCTTGCCTTCTCTTAATCTCTCGTTCATCCCACTCACAGTGACTCTCTCTTTCGTTCTCTCTGGTTTGGAACCATCGTTCACTGACCTCTCTCTCTCATTCTCTTTCAGATGTGGGTGCTAAGGATCAATGATGAAGGGTCCCAAGAAAGGGCTTTGGGACGATGATGAAAAGACGCAATAAGGGGCGAAGCAAATGCTCTCCAAAGTGCTTTGACCCTTTCTTCTCCCTAGCGCGAACCAGAGGCCTTTCCTCCATGGGCGATGGGCAACCGAGTCTGTCCATTATGTGAAGTAAGGTAACTTTAACCCATTTTTTTAATTTATGATATATGAAGTATGATTTATATGTAAACTAAGGTAACTGAGCCTGTCAATTTTGATTTTTTTTGTGTTGATTTATGGATTTGAAAGTTTAAAATCCTAAACCTCAAACATTTAATGAGCCTCAATCAATACTTGCAGGACAAACAACTTCAGATTCAATTACAATAAAGAACACGACCACTGAACCCGTTGATCTCTGGGGTGTAAAGATTTATGCCTCAACCCCAGAAGACACATTCACGATTTCTCTAATGGAGCCTCTGCGGGCAGATTCTGATGTAAAAGCCATACAAGCATTCCTTGAATCTCATTCCTTGGAAGACAGGGTGCTTCAGCCTGGTGAGACTTTGACTGTATGGCTTTCTTGCAAACCCAAGGAAGTTTGTATGCACACTGGAATATTGCATTTTGATATCGATAATGATACTACAGAAAGAGTTGTTTTTCTCTTGGCGGATGATAAGATTTCTCAGACACTTGCTTCCAGGAATCCTTACTCAAAAAACATTAGAAAGAAAAAATAGTTTACTGTGGATTCATATGTTACAGCTCCACGTCCTTCTAGAGGGAATCGCCAATTTGTAAGAAATAGGCTTCCGCGATATGATATTCCAAGAGAAATTAGAGAACTTCAAGAAAATCAGATCCCTGATTGCGTCCATGAGGGGCTTACTAGTAGAAGAAACTATTCTTCTTTCTTTAAAACTTTACTTATTATGGAAGAGCTACAATTGGAGGTAGCTTGTTTATTTTATAAGATGTGTAACAGTCAATCTTTCTTTTTCTTTTTGGGGTGCTAAAAGTTGGCCATTTGTTAATTCAGGAAGACATGAGGACCTATGACATGGAGCGTGTCTATTTCAGGAGAAAGGGAAACCAATTTTTGTCCCTTGAAGTCCCTGGGCTTGCTGAGAGAAGACCATCACTTGTCCATGGGGATATTATTTTCACTAAGCTTGCCTTTGAAGATGCACGGAGTCCCTCATATCTGGTTTGATTGTACTATAATTTTATGACCTCGTTAAGTTGCTGTAGCATGGACTATTGGCCATCCATGGAAGGAAATATATTTGAACGAATGCTCCTCTTTATTATGTGAATCACTTTCTTGTTCTGTTTATCTAATACAAATGAGAGAATAGGAACAAAAGGCTAAAGAATAGAATTTTAACTAGGTTGATATTATACTCGAAACCAAATGACACTCTCTCAATATATTAATAAAGGAAAGAGAAACCAATACAAAGAGTATCCTAAAAAGCTAACAAAAAGAAAAACACAAATTAGAGTGAAGTCTCTTTAAAATCTTCCTAGTTCAAAACTACTAGGAAAAAAACTCATTGCAAAAGAGCACAACATTTTAACAAATTATCTTAAATTGTTAAATTCTGAACCATAAAATTCCTAGAAATAAAAGAAGATAAAAAATTTGGACAAGGAGACCACCAAGAAGATAAAATTCCTAGAAATAAAAGAAGATAAAAAATATGTGAGTTACTATTAATGTGTCTCTTTGAAACTATATTTATTTTTGTGGAATTCTTCCCATAGATATTGTTTATAATTTGTGATATAATTGAAAAATTCCCACAAATATTTCAGACATATGACTGGTTTTTTTCTTGTTAATCCAAATTTAGGGTTGTATCCACCGAGTTGAGGCTGACGAAGTGCATTTGAAGTTTGCCCCAAATTTTCATTCACGGCATAGAGATGATAATAGCTATAATGTACAGTTTACATATAACCGCATCAACAGGAGAAGGTTTTATCAAGCTGTTGATGCTTCAGCACAATTAGAGTAAAGCTTCTTGTTTCCATTATATATGTAACACTCGATCATGCTCTTTGATTGTTTTTTTTTTTTTTGAAGTTTATTTTAATATTGATTGTGTTCATGTTGCCATTTACAAACCAAAAGCAAACCGTCCCTCCCCATCTGTTTATCTCTCCTGCTGGCTATGAGCAAGAACAGAAGACCTCTGTTTATCTCTGTGAGAGGTATAGTTTGTGTTTTTATTAGTATATATATATGTGTGTGTGTGTGTGTGTGTGTGTGTGTGTGCTTGTGTTAGAATTATTTCTAAATTCCTGACTTTCATACTCAACTCAGTTTTTTATTTTGTTTCTTAGTCATTGAGTTAATATAATATATGGCTTCAGTTTATTCTTGTTTCTTGCCTGACCTTTGCCTGACCTAGTAACTTCCCCACCGCTGCTGGATTAGCTTCCTCTACTGCTGGTTTAGCTTGTTTTGGTAATATAAAATTTTTAAGTCTTTCTTCTTTTCATACAGATGTAGTGTTGTTTTAACCGTTTTTCTTCTAAAGTATAGTTAAAAGAACCATAGTTTTGATTGTGTTTTCTAAAGTGCTAAATTACCATTAACTTGATTTAAAATGTATGTTAAAGTGATCTTTGATTTATTTTACTGAAAGTCCATTTTTCCATATCTGTTTTGTTTTTGTATTTCTCTCTTCCCTTCTCTATGTTGGTCTTTTTCCCATTTTTTTTCTGTCTTTTTAATAAAATGGCCAAATAAGTTATATGTATTTCTAATTGTTTGTTTTGGATTTAGACAGAGTTAGAAGTTTTACAATAAGTTTTCTTTCATTTGTAAATCCGGTGTTCTTGATTTTCTTAGTTGTTTGAAGCTTTTTTTTTTGGTTTTGTTGCTTGTTAATTAGGAAAATATATTTTGATTTGTTTTTTGAAATTGATTTGATAATCTGATATGGGAAATTTTGGGGAATTTTAGTTGGCACTTCAGATTTGATTGGTTGACAATATTCTTGTACAGTTAAAGAGTACACAAAATTTGAACTCAAGTGCTTAACTTTCTCTTGGTACTTTAGCTTTAATATGCAAAATTTGAAACCATAGACTTCAATTTGAGTCCAATATGGGCTCCTTTCTGACCACAAGGATCTCAGCCAGCATATTTTTGGTTCATTTTATAGTAGTTAGAATCTACCTCACACAAAAATATGTTGAAAAACTTGCAGCATAGCTAGAGAGCTTGATTTGGAGGAATGGACTTCCAGGACTGAAACTGCTAATGTGCTGCATGAGCCAGTATGTCTCTTTTCATCTCATCTCATCTTGCAAGTCATTTATAATTTAAGTAGTTTCTTTTTCTCTAGAGTTAATTATGAGAAATTCATAAACATTTTTTGGTAAATGAAAATTGTATTGTTCTGCTTTACTAACTCTGTTAGATCATTCCTTTTATTCTGTTAACTTTCAATTTTATAAATATTTGTAAAATTTGGGCTCCTTAATCTATTTCTAAATTTAAAATGTATTTGAATGAATTAGTTTAGTGATAGTGCTAGTTCTCTCAATATCCTATCTTTCCATATCAAGTTTGAAATTAATGTCTAGATCATTTCACTGGTAGTCCTGTGCATATTTTGTAGATGCATTCATACTGATATTGATTGGCATTGAGGCTGTTAAGTTGTCAGTTGCAATTTGGTACTCGTTGGCTTGCTATAGTAGTATAAACCATGCACGAATATAATATTTATGTCCTTTAATATTAATAGTGCTTTAACATCGTTGTTGTTTAATTTGGTGATGTCATATTGCTAATGTATGTATCTATCTCTGTATTTTTTTTTCTCTCTTTGTAATTTAGTTAAAGCTTTTTTGGTTGGCTGCCTCCGAGAGAAAAGACAAGATACTTAGTGTATCTGATGGGTTAATCAAATGTTTAATGCCTTTTTGCCATTAACAAAAAAGAATCCACACATGAAGCTATTTGAGTCACTACTCTATACAATCACGTTTCAATCTAAATGATTGAAGACAACATTTCTTTATTTCACTTTCCAATAAAAGCTTCAGAGAGTTTTATTGAGTTAACTCTAATCTAAGTTTAAAATTAGTTTTATACTTCTTTAAGGGTCCTTAGCTAAGTCCTACAATGTTGGCCACTGTAACATATTCAACAAATTTCATACAAGCTAACCATGGACCTGACCACTGGACTTACTTCTCATTAGTTGAAATGATGGGAGAAAACTTATTTTAGTATCATGTAAAGAATTTCAACTTCAAATGTCTAGTCTTAGATGATTTTCTTACAAGCTATCAACTTTTGATTCTACTTAACTTCAAAATGATGATACAACTTTCATTTTGAACTCACAGGACAAGAAGTCATCAACGGGATGATGTCGAAAACTACAAGGCTAAAGTACCTGAAGAGAATGCAGACATGCATGATATAAATGCGGCCTGCTATTGGTTCATCTCTTGGATTTCAGTTTCTTTCAGAAAGTTCATCTCCTTCAGTAATGGCCATAGCACCTGTTGGCTTCACCTTTAAAGCTTTTGGTTACAGAATAGCTCTGTCAGAATATGCTCCAGGGTATGTATCTGCAAAGGAAAAATTGGGTTAAGTCTTGTGCTTTTGAAATATGGGGTTAATCTCACTTTAATCTCATTGTAGGTGGATTTACTTTTGGCTGCTTATGGCTGCTGCTTGTGGTCTTTTCATCAGTGAAGAAGCTTTAAATATATGGGTCTGTCTTCTGTTCTGGTACTTCTGTTATGCTATCTATCAAACTAGAATAATTAATTCACAATTTGATGTTGGGACAGCCTAACACTCAGTTTTTTAATTTTATTTTTAATCTTTATTGCAGGTATATATCATAGACTATGGTCTTGCAAAAAAGTATAGCGATCTTCAGACGCACAAGCACATTCCATACAGGTAACAGATATTTGAGAAATATTATGGTCTTAAGTAAAGTGGAAGGTGTTTATATCATGTGTAATGATTATCACTGTGCTGAGTTTTAACTTATAAATGTTAATATTAAATAACAAGTTTTTAGATTGGTTTGGGCAAACATTAGGGTGATACTTATGTGTTTCTCATTATCAATTTTGTGTTCTTGGATCCAAATTTGCTTGAACCTTCAAATTTCTGATCATTATGTTAATTTATTTCTTCAGGGAAAACAATAATCTCACAGTAATTTATTGCTTCATAATGCTTAGAGATAACTGAAAACTAAATGGAAGATAAAATGTAAACCGTAAACAGTAATATGGAAGAAAAGAAAACTGATTTTTATGTAAAATTATTCCAACAGTTATTCAAGTTTAATTAGATAGGGAATTACCACAAAATAGCCTTTGGTATAACCAACCTAGGCCAATCCCTTATGTGTGGGTGGGGGTGGTCAGATATTTTTTTCCACATGATTCATTAAATCATATCACATTTTGTTGTAGAATGAAAATAATAGAAATTAATCATATAAGCTATACAACAACCTATTATTATTGATTACTGGTATTAAATGCTGACAAACCAACTCTTGGTGTCAAGAAAATTATCAGCGGACTAAGCAAAACATGAGTAGTAAAATGTCTTGCATAAACTGAAAAAACACCTTTGCAGCACTTTCATATGCATTAGCGCTTCCCTCATAATCCTTTAGTTTATACTTAACTTCTCCAAGCAAACGAAAAACATCAGGGTCACTTGGCTTCTCCTGTGTAAACATCAGTTTTCTGATCATTATCTTCCACGTTCTAAACAGGTTCTTTGTTTATTTTATATACTCTCTCTTATTCATGTTTATAATGTTTTCCCCCTTTTGTAGCAACCAAGTGGGAAACTGGTTCTAAATCCTGGGCCATCTGTAGAGAGAATAGAGAGACCTTCAGGTTTGTTCTTTTTTTTCTTGGAAACATCCACCCTCGCTGCCCTAGTGGATATTGTTTTATGTTGGAAGTTAAACTGTGCTGAGCCTTTTACATATTTTATTTATGCATATTCTATAATATGATTTTATCAAGCTTTTATTCATGTGAAAATATATAATATTGATTGGGGAAGATATTGAACTCCTATGCCATATTGGCCATGAAAATGTAAGGACTGTTAAGAATTAGAATAGCTCCTTAAGCTCTTAGCCATTTGAACTCCTTAAGCGATTTATCCATTTGAACTCCTTAAGCGATTTTCACCTTCTTTACTAATTTTGACCTCATTACTGACTAGTTCAGCAGAGAATTTGGGTTTAGTTTTACACTAATGAACATGACTATTTCATATATGTTTCATATCTTGCAAAGCTGCTTTGTTATGGTTTATACTGTACATATTTTTGTTTAATCTAACATTACTTACTTAAGTAGTGTTGGGTTTCATTGCTTTTTGCTTTTCATATATGTTTCATTGCAGAGTTAAATTGTTTGACAATAAGGACCCCCTTACTTGCCTTGTATTGTATACCATTTTGATCTTAATTTTTCTGTGTTTAAGGATCTTATTATATTTTTATTTTACTAAGTGATTTACATATTTTTGTTCACTTTAATTTCTAGGTCTTTGTGCATTTGAAGTTTTGATGTTTATGAGTATCTTTCTGTAATGCGTTAAAGCTTTTTATTTTAATAATGTCTTATGTTATAGCTTAACTGATTTTTATAAGGCTTTCTGCATAGTTTTGAACACCTAATGTTCGAGTTTTCTTTATCCCTTTTTCATGTGTGATTTTTCAGGAGGCAAAACCTTGTATTTATATAGATATTTTCAGGTAAAAATATATGTGTGTATCTGAATTTGTTCTCAGTTACATGTATTTTATGTTTGGTTAGTTTGATAATATTGGGCATATAATTCTTGCTTTGAGCTTCATATTAGATTAATCAAATTTAAGAATTAACAAATTGGGTTTAGAGTACTAAAGTTATGTATGTAACTAGAATTTATTTGATTTTGTTTTGTTTTTCTGAAATCTCCTTTCTCACTTTATTCATATTTTTCCTCTATCTTCCTATTTTTTTCTTCATCTTCGTTGAATCTCTAGTTTGGTTCTTCATATGTTCATTATATAGGTTTTCTAACAACTTGATATACTTTGGTCATGTTTGTGACTGATAATGATTTCTTAATCTCTCTAATTTTCATCTGTTTGTCTTTTGCTTCAAGCCTGGGCTGCATTTGACTACTAATTCTTGGGTTTGGCTTCCTTCTTTGGTGGAGGTACAGACACAATCAGCAAATATCTTTGACGTCAACGGTTAGTAAACCTAACTCATTTTTTAAGCAATATCATTAAAAAAGAAACAGAAGAAGAAGAAGAGATTAACAGTTGTAGGCTTTAAAAAATTTCAGAGCAACATCATGAGGAGGTTTGCCTTGGAAACCTGAGGAGATTTCAATTTAGAGAGCTTCAGATGGCAACAAACAACTTCAGCAGCAAGTACTTGGTTGGGTGATGAATTGAAGGATGGAGAAAGTTTCATGCATGATTTACTTTTGTGTATCTTGTAATGTTTCTGTTTTTCATTTTTAAAGTAAAAAATATTCAAGAGTATAAAACTTTATTATGTTATGCTTTCCAATTTAAGTTAGAACTAAGATCTCATGAATTTGACATATTCATGGTTTGAATTAGTTACTGTTTAATGTAATATTTTTGGTTTATCAATCTATTGAGAATTACATTTTATGATTAATTTTGAATTTTTTTATCAAAATACAATAATAAAAATCTTTTAATTAAAAAAAAACCTTATAAGTATATTTATCAAAATAACATTTAAAATATATTATCCATACTAAAGTAACAAAATTTTATTACTAGACTTTTAATATGTTATGATTTAGAAATATATTATAAGCATAACAAATCGTTATGATTTATATAATATAACAAACTAAAAATGCTATCAAAATAATCAAATGTAACAGTGGAAAAGTGTTATGCATAAAGTATAAGATTAAACTCTAAATTTATAATCATTTACTCTAACTAAATGTTATTATTTGAATATTATAGCAACTAAAATATATGTTATTGAATAGTTTAAGATAACATCGAACATAACATTCGAATACTGTTATAGAAAAGGCAGGACTTTTAATAACAGGGGCTATGTTAGCATTTTCAGAAGCGTTATCAATACTCCCGGTTAGCAGTTTTTAAGTGTTATGAATACTATTTTTTCTTGTAGTGTTTTATGAGTTTTGGGCATGTGTTGGTGTTAATTGTGGTGAGGCTTGTATGTTTGAACTGTGATCGGGGTTAGGCTTGAAATTGGTTAAGATACTGTTTGAGGTTGAATTGCATCGGTTTGCGATTTCCGAAAATGCAATTTCTAGGTTTCTTCGCGGTAGCCCCGTGGAACTTGGGAGGAGTGACGCGACCCAGTTGAGTTTCTTCATGGGTGGGTTTCCCTCGAACCGCCGTGGCATTGCAGCTCAAAAGGGGAAGAATTTATGGGACAAAATCTTGGCTAGTTGGGGCGTCATGGTTCAAAATTTAATTTTTCTAGGACTTCTCGACCCATTGTGAGGTCGCGATGCAGCTAGGGGGCGCTGCAACACTAAAACAGTTTCAGGGTACCTTTGCTTAGGGTTTGGGGAAGACCAAAGGGAAGGGCTCGGGGACAGTTTCCCTACCTGGTTTGGTGGAATCTGATGCCCCGAGGGTTAGGCCTTCCTCGTGGAGCTCATTATCTGAATTAATCGAAAAAATGTACCATCGATGATGTGGCTAGGCTTGGGAGAAAGGGGTCGTACTAAGGGCCGTCTCACTTCACTGCTCAAGACTCAAGGTAAGAAAAATAGAATATGCACATAGAGCTAATTTGTTGATATGCACATCAACATTGAATTATCCTGTGAGTGATTGGTACAATCTATATTTAGCCATCGTGTTGAACGTGGGGTTGGTCGGCCATCGCATTCAGTTTGAGGTTGGTCGGAAAGTGTGTGGAACGCAGGTTGTAAAGGCAAGTTTAGTTTGAGGGTGTGGTCCCCACTTGCTTGACACGAACCGTGAGCTGAATGCCCGAGTACACTTCTCGTTCGGTTGGGCTGATCGGTAGGGCTATTTTTCCTAGTCTGTGTAATTGGTTATGTGACTATAATGAATATCTTTCTAAACTGTGGAACGTGTTTACAAGTTATATAATTGGAATAAATGCATTTGATGTTTGTGAAGCATGTGTTTACTGTTTATGAATATTTGAGACTATTGTTATGCCTTGTGAAGTTTTCTTGATGGGCCTCGGCTCACGGGTGCTCTATGGTGCAGGTAAGGGTAAAGAAAAGTTGGACCAGCCATGAGTTGGAGAGCTTCGGAGGGGATGTGTACATATGCGACCTACTCGACCACCACGGACGAGACTTCTTTTGGGAATCTAGAATTATTGACCATTTTAAAGCTTAGGACGACTATTTTGTATTTTGTTTGACCTGTATTATTTTATCGACCCTTTTTTTTTGGGATCCCATTTATATACTAAACTCTATTATTGGAAAGTATTACTATTTTGGCCAAAATTTCAAACACCTAACCTATTTATTAACTTTAGTTACACGTTTAAGTCCAAATGACTCATTTAGCGAGTCTAGCACTATTTTAAACACATAGTGTAATGGTCCTGGATTAGTAAGACATTATAGAGATATTGTAGCTCTTCGGACATCTGAAACAAAATAACGAAGCAGTTAGCGCCTTGACAAGAAGAAAGATAGGCCAAAACGAGAACCCCTAAGACAACTACTTGGGGAGTGGAAGAGAAAAGGAATTCTAAAGGACTGGAATTCTATTTTTTCTAATTTCATGCTATGAATATTGTGAGATCTTGTTAGGTGGCCAACTAATTACGATTTTTCATTATTCTACTATCATTTTAGGATGACTATTAACCTAATAGTTTAGGATTCTAAGTAGAGTGATAAATTGTAATTAGGGTATTGTTACGGGTGTCTTGATGGTGATGAAAAATAAAACCTAGGTAAAATGAATTGCATGCATAATGAATTTGTTGACTGGATTAACTTGTTTCCATAGAGTGTAATGATTTTACTAGGTTAAATAGATTGCATGCTTAATGGGTTTATTGCTTGGTAAAAATGATTAGCGCTTAACTTTAATTAATTATATTAGGGAAACTGGGATAATTGACTGCTTAAGTGTTATGTGCGGGGTTAATAGTTTAATTAGGAACATGGAATATTATTTGTCATAAATGATAGATTAATTATCGATGGTGGAGAATAATTTTGGACTATTTTTTTAATATCATTTTGTCATTAGTTATTTAATCTTTGATCATTATTTTATTTTATGTTTTCAGTTTTTTAAAACGAAAACACCTATCTAAAATCTGTTTAGTTCTTATTTTGAATAATAATTTTATCATAGTCCTTGTGGGTTCGACCCGTATTTACCGCTATACTGAAGTAGCTGGTATAAGTGATTGATAAAATAAACATTTAAATTTGATACGACATACAACACCCATCAAATTTTTGTCGCTGTTGCCGGGGACTATTTTATTTAATTTGTTATTCATTTAATTTTTTAATTTTACTAACTTGGTCTATTAGTTGTGATTGATGTTTTTAGGGCTTGCATTGAACTTGGTTTGAGACATGGCAAGATGCTATCAACACTGCTATGATCAACAAATGAATAGATATGACCCCTATTCTAACAACTACAATTCACAATGGGATGGATATTCTAATACATTTTATGATGGAAATTAATAAGTTGAGCCGAATTACTACTCTCAATCAGAATATAATGAGTTCGTGCCACAATATTCAAATCCATCAATTCGAGATCTCATCAATTCATTGAATGCCAGTAATCTCCAACTTCAACAAATGTCATAGTAGGCTTACTTGCCTCATCCTCAACAACCACCTACATGAATGCAACAAGGATTAGGAACCATGAATTTCAGATATTGTAAAAATATTGGTGGCTTCAAATATACGGACCCAAGTAATTCTTCAGAGTAAATTTAAATCTTTTCAAAATTTGGAAAGTACAATGGGACAAATTGCTACATCATTGAATAATCTTGAGGTTGAGAATTTTGGAGAATTACCCACATAACTGGAGAGTGATTTAATAGAGAATGATAATACCCTATCTCTCCAAAGTGGTACATAATTTGACGATCATCACCTCGCCCAGACAAAATATTTTATCCAATTCCAACTCAAGAAGTCAACAATTTAACCCCCAAAGGATCCTCTCCATAGGAGGTTGACACTCCCACTTCAGTTGGTCCATCATTACAGAAAAAGTCACACAAACAAACTGTCACAACCTATGTATCTTTTCAGCTCTTCCCAAACAGATTGAAAAAGTATAACAAAGATGAGGACAACAAGGAACTACTTAAAACTTTTCATACAGTAGTGGTTAATATTCCACTCATTGATGCATTCAAGAAAGTACCTTGCTATGTCAACTTCTTGAAATAGTTGTGTACTAATAGGAGAAGCTGAGAGGTGATAAGAAAATAAATGTGGGGGAGAATGTTTCTGCTATTCTTCAAAGGAAGTTGCCACCCAAGTGTCAAGACCTTGGGATGTTTACAGATCCATACATCACCAATTGAACAAAGTTTGATCATTGTATGATAGATTTAGGAGCTTCTATTAATGTTATGTCTTATTCTATTTTTGCTTCTATAAATCTAGGGTTATTAAAATAAACTAGTGTTATTATTCGATTGGCTAATCGCATTAACACTTATCCCCTAAGGTTAGTTGAAGATCTTTTGGTGCAGGATCAATTTGGCAGCCCATTCCTACTTATTACAAGTACAAAGTTGGATGTCAAAGTATGGGCACTTACAATGAAATTTTATGGTGAAGTTATACAGTTTGATATGTTCAATTCTATTGATAAGTACAAGAAGAAGAAGGTTATGTTAAATGACCCACCATAACAATTATGACCACATCATTAAGTCGAGCTAACGACGTTCAACAATGCAAACTTGCATAAATTTTTCTTACCCATATCTTTTTATTTTGCATTGAGTTTTTATCTAGTATATGCCTTGAGTACAATGCTAAAATTATGTGTGGGGGAGGGGAAAACTGCCTCTTTTTCTTTTTCTTTTTGTCAGTTCTTTTGTTGTTATTTGTGTTTGTGTTGTTTAGTTATTTATAGTGTTGTTTCATTAGTTGTTATTTATGTTTGTGCTGTTTAGTTGTTTCTAGTGTCATTTTTTTAAAAAAAAAATTTAGTTTGTTTTTAGGTTGTCACAAGCATGGTTATGTTGAAAGTTGTCTGTCAATGATAAAACTTCTTATTGAGATAAGAATATGTATAGGACTTGATGAATTTTGCATGAATTGTGTGGTTGTTACATAAGCTTGATCTTCAATTTTTAAACATAATGTGTGTACAATTACATATACCTTGGCACTATTGTTTTGAAATATTTATGCATGCTATTACTTATATATAGTCTCGACCACTCTAGAAATCATTGATTAATGGTTTGAGGTGAAATAATAAGTATACATAATTAGGAAGATGATTAAGGCATGCTCTTTGGATCATTTGAGCCTTTCAAGCCAACCTATGATATCTAATTCCCTTGTATCCTGTTTTTGAGCTATAATGACTAATGTTTTTTATTCTATGAATCCAATATCTAAACCTTTGTAGCTTGAAAATTGTATATCTTTTTGTGCCCCATTACATCATAGTTTTATATGATTGTTTGATTTGGTGGGCTTGGTTATGGATTGTAAGAAGGGGAAGTTGTATTGGCTTGTTTGATTGTAATGTGAATGTATATGATCTACTATTTCTTCCAATGAGTTGAATTAAAAAGAAAAAAAAATCTGCACTAAGATATATTGAAAATTTTAATTTTTTTGCAAAAATGTAAGTGTGAGGGAAATAGTAAGATCAATGTGGAAAGAAAAAAACATAAAGAATATGTATTTTCTTGAATTGTATGGGAAATTTGTGGGAAGATCTAGAGAATATAAAAAAATATAGGCTATGACGTGATTTAAGCCTAAATATTTCTTTGTCATCTACTTTCAACCTTTGCCTTACATTTCAAGCTTTTAAAGACCTTTTGATTCTTGATTATGCGTGTTTACACTAGTGGAGAAAAATTGGTTAATGTCTATTGAGTGGATGTTTTTCATGAGAAGATTATTATATATAAGACTTTAAAACAAAATTTGGCATGTATAAATTGATTCAAATGTTTGTGTTTTGGTTAGTTTGATTGTGTATAATCATAAGAGATTAAGTTTAAGTGGTAACTGGAATTGAGTTCAAATTAAGAGGAATGTGGAATTTGAATTCTAAGGAATGTGTTTAATTTTTATTTTGTTTGCTTGAGGACAAGAAAATGTCAAGAGGAAATTCTTACATTTTATACACGAAGGACTAGGGGAGGAAGAAACTCCACTCCAATCATTGATCACCTATGGGGTAGGCAATTGCGTGTGACCGTTGCGCGTGATCCAACGGTCACAATTATTAAGGCATGGATCGCAATCATTAGCATGGGAAAAGGAGGCCTTAGGTACAGAGCGAACAGACACTTCAGATATGGATTGGACGTCTTGGGCATGGAACAAACTCTTCATTAATTGCACCAATTGATGGGCCCACCAATGGGGAGTCAACACGTGGCGTTACCTAACTGAGTCTCCACTGTCCGAGGGAAAGTGAAGACTTGGGGGGCAAATTTTATCCATGATTTCATCATTGGACATGTGGTAGTCATTAAAGAAGTAATTTGGCCCCTAGGGAGCTAATGAAGTCGTGTGGAGCTCGCCTAGATCTCCTCAGAGCGTGGACTCCTCCCAACACATTATGATCCAATTCAAGGCATGGATGTCTTCTAGTTAGGCCACATCCTGAGGACATCCGTTATGGTCATCCTGTCTTCTTGGTCAGTCATTCCTCCAGGTCTAGGAATTTTTCCTCGAGACCTGGAGGGAATGGAAGATGTCAATCAAAACAGCTTTGTATGAAAAATGACCATCTGGCAGATTTTTGTGCCTTGAGTAGTGGTATCGAGCCCATACACTTGATAATTGGCATGTCCCAATGCGCCCCCTGACATGGGTAACGTGTAGCTGCGTTCTGATAGTGTCAGGGGCGAGTCTCTTGTAAAGTAATGGGCTGCAACTTTGAATTATGCCTCGTGCGATACACCTGGGCCTAGCACCTTAATTAGTTCACCCGGAGGTGTTAATTAGAATTAAACTCCCAAATGATTGGGAATGTTTGTAATAAATCCCCATTAGGGGAATTAATTGTCCCCAACTATAAATAGGGTTGGGGGGTTCCATTGTAAAGGGACCTTTGGCTTTTGGACTTTTGATCCCAGTTTTGGCCTCAGAGCAATATATATGCTACTTGAGAAACCTCCATTAAAGCTTGCCATATCAAGCTTCAAGAACACTAATACTAATGCCTGGGGGACTAGGGTTGTTTTATAACCTGAACCACGTAAAACACGTGTCTGTTTCTTACATTTCTTTGAGTTCTTATTTATTTAGTTGGTAGAAAAAAGGCAGCCATCAATCATGAATTAACAATTGTTATTACGACCAATGAACCCTAAATTGCTAAGGGGGTCACCAATTTCATTCTTATGGTCTGAGTTGTTCACTTACATGCAAAAAAATATACTTGTTCTATCTAGAAAAACTACAAACACACTAGAAAGTGTCTTGATGTCACAAACTCACGTTTAGGTTGCGGATCACCCGTGTGGTACCTTGACTCCTTTGAGCCGAGGTTAGTCTTCCAACTATTTGGGTAACATTGGACACATTTTTCGTGCGACTGTGTGCCTCTGCACACTTTCATCTCTAGAACCACTCCCATCGAGTCACACTCTCAAGAATCTGCAAGTGCATCCATGCATCAAGGCTCTCTAGCCAAAATACTCACGATGTCCAAAGGTTCTCACTGTGTTAAGGAAAATCCCAATAGAAATGCTCACCCAGACATTGGCAAGCCAAGGTAGCATGTATGGGTGACATGTGAACACCTCATGTCATGCATGTTACGTCCCAAATATGCTAATAAGGCTTATTGCCTTGATTAGCATGTTGGAAGGGAAATAATTGATTTAATTATGTTATTATGTGTGGTATCCCTAAAAAATACAAGGATGACATGGCGAATGAGAATGCAGCACGTGACATCATAAATCAGGGAAAACAACGAAGTAGTGAGAAAAGACCGACAGGCAAAAAAGATAGTTCTAGGACCTATAGAGAAGTCGACCAAGCCTAGACTGCCTAGGGGTGATCGACTTGACCCCTACCCCTAGGGGTGGTCGGCCTAAGCAGGCCCAAGAGCCCTAAGGGTGGTTGGCCTAACTCTTACTCCAGGGGTGGTCAAGCCCAGTATGTCCAAAGACTAGGAGTGATCGACCCCAGTATGCCCAAGGACCCCTAGAGGTGGTCGGCCTGACATGCTCAAGAACCACCTAGGCGGTCGCCCTAAACCCCCAAGTACACTTCACTGAGAAATACTCACTCTCGTTCATACTCAGATCAACAGGCCTAGCACCCAGAAGGTCACAGGCCTAGCACCTAGAGAATCAACAGGTCCAGCACCCAGGCTTCGGTCATCGGGCCTAACACCTAAGTCTCATATACCAACAGAGACTTAACATTTTCCCAAAGTTTCTATCGTGCATTATCCACCACGATCTAGAGAAACAACGAAAGACCCACGATCTCATAATCATGGGAAGGTGGAGACGTATCTCCACTACCTGTTAATCGTGTACTAAACCACGATCCAAGTATGATTGGTTATGTAACTGCCCTTGGGTACTATAAATAAAAGACCCAGGGCTCCATAAAGGGGACTCTTTTTTGGGGGATCTCTTTTTCTATAATTTAGGGAGAAAATTATTTCTAAGGAATGAACTCATCAGTTCTTACTTGTAATTGTCGAGTAATTCGATACTAAAGACTAAGTGGATTAGGTTAATATTATTCAACAGAATAGGGCTGAACCACTATAAAATTTCTATGTGTTTATTTAAGATAATCGTACTCTATCTTTTATTCTATTTATTTCATTCAAAAGGTTTCGTATACTATACATACGACCATTGGCCAATTTCACAGGTCAACATTTTGGTGCTTTCGTTGAGTTCAGAATCAAGAAACACACTTTCATCAGTTTACGATGCCTCCAAAACCTAGTCAGACAAAGAAGATGACCCCCAGGGATTCCAACACTCAGGATCCCATCGATCCCATTAATGAACCTCAGGTGGAGGTTGGAGACCAACCTGATGAGAAAGATCCACATGATACTCACGAGGAGGAGATGGCACAATTTTTGGCGAGGCAGGAGGCCTTTGCTGCAGAAATTGCCCTCCAGAGGGGGGCTATGGAACGTAACGATAGGAGATAGATGAGAAGGTCTAGAGGACGATCCAGTGGGAGCAGGAAGCTAACCATAGGCACCAGGAGGCTGCTGTGGCCCTGGAGGCGGCTACTCAGTTAGCCCGAGCTAACACTGAAGCTGCTGCTTAGGCGGTGAGGGAGGCTCAGGCCAAAGCAGCAGGAATGCGAGACAACAGTAACAGAGTGTCCCAGGGGAGGAGTAGAACCCCAAGGACACTCTCAGAACCACTTTCCCAGAGATAGGATGAAGAGGAACAGTCCAAGCCTGCCTCCTCCATGACTAAGAAGAATAACACTTCATCTCAAAGTAGGAGTATTAACAACCCGAAGGCCCCCTCCCAAGGGGACCGACGAAACAATGCAGGAGATGAGGGTCAAACATCTGACAGGCGTGACAGCTATGGAAATGGCCGCTCAAAGTCTCAAAGTCATGTTGGAGGAGAGGCTTGAGGGTAGGGTCGACTAACAAGGGCAAGGCAGACCTACCACCCCTACACCCTAAGTCTCGCAGGGGAAAGGAACCGATGAATAACAACAGTACTGTGTTCGATATGCTGGGGAAAGATGCGCAACCTTAGGATTTGAGGGAGGTCATCAATAGGAGGACCAGTGCTTAGAAGGGGGTACTAGGGACATCTACCCCACCTGGAGCAGTGATCTCAACAGCAGTGCAGGCTCAAATAGATGCACTCGTTATGGTTGTTTAGGGTCTAACAAAGAAACCTTCAAAGATCGAGCTGGCTCATAGAAGTGGGAGTCTTATCAGTGCCAAGATCAAAGCTACCCAACCACCACCGAAATATAAGACCTCGAAACTTCCTACATACACTAGGAAGGAGTACCCAGTACGACACATTGGGAAGTTCGAGGATTAGATGGAGTTGCTCGGTGTGGAGCATGATTATAGGTGCAGGGTATTCCTTACCACTCTCTCTAACAAAGATTTCGAATGGTATTATAAATTCAAACCTGGATCCATCACTTCCTGGGAGCATTTCAGGAAGGAATTCTACAAGGTCTTTATTATCGGGCGGATTCAACCAGTTTATGCGAATCAGTTAGCTGACATCAAGCAAGGGAAAGATGAATCCCTGAAATACTACTCTCAAATATTCATAAGAGAGGCAAACCGAGCATCCACGGTAGGAGATGAAGGGAAGTTCGTTGCCATCTTGGTAGAAATAATTTATCGTAGTCCCTTATGGGATAGTATACACAGGAACCCTATCAACACCTTGCAAGAGTTCTTGGACCGAGTCGAAAAATACATGAATCTAGATGATGCTATCATGTAGGAAGAAAAAGGCATAAACCACCTGACCACTGTCAAGGCGGATAAAAATGGCGCAAACCCTCAGGGCGACAGTGGGGGAAATTGTAAGAAGAGGAATACCTCATGAGCTGAGTAGGGTGGAGAAAAGAAAGCTAAGTCAGCAGCCCACGAGAAACAAGCTCTGCATCAACCCTACTAGCCCAGGTTCACCAATTATACCATCCTGACCACATCAAGGGTTGAGATTTACTTGGCAACATACCAGGAGGTACCGTACCGAAAGCAACCACACTTGCGTTCAGAAGGAAAGTAGCACAAGAATAAGTTTTGTCATTTCAATAATGATTATGGGCATGACACAAACGAGTGCAAACAATTGAAGGATGAGATAGATGTTCTTCTCTGATCAGGAAAACTCTCAAGGTACCGAGGTAAGACCGAAACCCCAAGCAGGAATCCTGAATTTTGAAGGCAGAGGAGTCCACCACTGGAGCTAGTAGTTGTAGACTTCACATTGGATAGCATATGTGGAGGGCCCCACATAGCAGGCAACAGTAACAATGCCCGTGAGCGATATGTAAGGACCCTCAGACATGAGGTAAGGGAGTCTTCCCAGTGTATGATAGTCGAGGAGCGGTCTCCAAAAAATCCAAAGTATGAAAGTGAAACTCTCACTTTTACAGAGGATGACGCCAGGCACGTAAGGTACCCCCACAATGACCCTCTGGTCCTTACCAGTCAAATCGCCAATGCCCGGGTGAAGAGATACTTGGTATATACTGGAAGCTCAATAGATATAATCTACAAATCATCCCTCATGAAGATGAAGTTCAAGGTCAAGGACCTGACACCGTGTTCCCAAGTGATATATGGGTTCACGGGAGAATGCCTAGCACCAATAGGAACTATCAGACCACCGGTCACGGTGGGGGATGCCCTCAGGCACGAGACTATGATGACAGAGTTCCTAGTGGTAGATTGCTCATCGGCTTACAATGTAGCTCTCAGGAGACCCATCCTGATGGAATTATGCACAATAGTATCTATCTGGCATCTATATTTGAAGTTCCCCACCAGTGCAGGGGAAGGATGCGTAAAGGGTAACCAAAGGGGGCAAGGATGCGTACAGGGTAACCAAAGGGAGGCACGAGGATGCTATAATGCATCATTGGTCAAGGAAAAGAAAGTACCATATGTAAACAACATGATAGTAACCTGTTGTGAAGAGAATGAAGGAACCGATGAGGTTTTCAATATGAAAGTTGACGTTCAAAGAAATACTCTACTGGAGCCGGGGGCTCCTTTTAACGAAGATTTGTTATTATAGCAAGTGTCCCAAAGCGGGGGAAACGACATCGATCCTCGCTTTGGGGATGATGTCATGGGGGTGGGACCAGTCGAAGATCTTGACTAAGTCCTACTAGATGAGGAGGACCCGACTAGAGTAATCAAAGTCGGGAATGAGTTAAAGGTGGACATTAAAGTACTGTTGGTTGAATTTTTGAAGAAAAACCAGGACATCTTTGCCTATTTACACAAGGACATGGTTTGAATTTCTCCATCAATGATAAGTCATTTGCTCAATATAGACAAGAACTACCCACCAGTGCAACAAAAAAGGAGACTACTTGACAAAGAACGATCTCAAGCCCTATAGGAGGAGGTCGAGCGGCTTAAGGAAAACAGTTTTATCAAGCCTACTACCCTGATTAGGTATCAAACCCCGTGTTGGTCCCAAAACCAAATGTAAAGTGGAGAACATGCGTGGACTTCACAGATCTGAACAAGGCCTGCCCCAAAGACTGCTTCCCACTACCCAGAATAGATCAACTGGTCGATTCAACAACAGGACATGAAATACTCTCATTCATGGATGTGTATTCTGGGTATAATCAAATAAGTATGCACCCTGCTGACGAGGAACACACCAGCTTCTGGACAGACAAAGGATTGTACTGTCATAAGGTGATGCCACTCGGCTTGAAGAACGCAGGAGCCACCTACCATTGTTTAGTGAATGGCATGTTCCGAGACTTGATCGGCAAAAATATGGAGGTATATGTCGATGACATATTGGTCAAGTCCAATGAAGTTGGAGGGCATGTTCAAGACATGGAGGAATGCTTTGCAATACTTGGAAAGTATAGCATGAAGCTAAACCCTCTCAAGTGCTTGTTTGGAGTTTGTTCTGGTATGTTTCTCAGATACATAGTCGATTCATGTGGAATCTAGGCTAACACCGAGAAGTCAAAGAATTGATCGAAATGAAGTCACCTACCACAATCAAATAAGTGCAAAGCTTTACTGGGAGAGTAGCTGCCCTTTCATATCAAAGTCTACGGACAAGTGTGTCCCTTTCTTTAACTTACAGAGGGGCAACAAGAAGATCCAATGGACTGAGGAGTGTGAGGAAGCTTTCCAAGCTCTGAAGGAGCACCTCACCCAACCTCACATCCTAGTGAAGCCAATATATGTTGAAGTACTATTCATCTATTTTGTAATCACCGAGCATGCAATCAGTGCTGCTTTTGTGAAGGAAGAGAACAGGGTACAACACCCTGTATACTATATCAGTAAAAGGCTAGTAGGTGCGGAGTCTAGGTATCCCTCTCTTCAGAAGCTAGCCTACTGTTTATTATTCGCCTCACAAAAGCTACGTCCATATTTCCAAGCTCACTCGATCTGAGTCATGATTGATCAGCCGCTGAGACAAATTCTTCACAAACCAGAGGCCTCGGGACAATTACTCAAGTGGCCAGTGGAACTGGGATAATTTGATATCACTTATAATTCAAGGATGGCAGTAAAACGACAAGCATTGGCAGACTTCATAGTCACAGACACCAACCTTGAAGACCCTTCCTACCAATTGGAGAACGGAGATACCGAGAAGGAATGAGATACTCATGTATGGAAGCTATATGTTGATGCAGCATGCAATGAACACAACTTTGGCGCAGGAGTCATATTGATCACTCCGAAGAATCACCGAATCAATTGTTCTCTTAGATTTGGATTCAACGTTTCAAACAATGAGGCTGAGTATGAGGCATTATTAGCAGGATTACGCTTGTCTCAGGATGTACATGCACAGACCCTGGAGATATTCAACAATTCCCAGCTAGTGGTGTACCAGGTAGTTAGGGAGTATCAAGCCAAGGGACTTAGGATGGTGTAGTACTTGAACAAGGTGAAGGACTTGTTGGCACAGTTCAAGAAATACTCAATTATACTACTCACGAGAGAGCAGAATGCCAATGTTGATGCCTTAGTGAAGCTTGCTAGTGCCAAAGATGCAGACACCCTAAATGTCGTTCCAATCGAATACTTGGCGGAAAGAAGCATAACCGAGCAAGAGGCACTACCTGTTGAGTTATGAGATACATGGATGACCCTTATTATTAAATATCTCAACCAAGGAGTAGTGCCCAGTGATCAGAACAAAGCAAAGAAGTTGGTGAGACAAGTTGCACGATATATGATAGTCGAAGGGGTACTGTATCGACGAGGGTAATCCCTACCACTGTTAAGGTGGGTTACACGAGGGGTTTTGTGGAGATCACGCTGGGAGGCAGAGCCTACGATGATGTAGACTTGATGGTGTATGTCAAAAGATGCCACAAGGGCCAAATGTTCTCCAAGATACCTTGGGCGGCACCTAACAAATTGACATAGATGCAAAGCCCTTGGCCCTTTGCCGTAAGGGGGATCGACCTAATCAGAAAGCTACCTATGGGAAGGGGAGAAGTCCAATTCGCTGTTGTAGCCGTGGACTACTTTACCAAATGGAATGAAGTAGAACTGCTTGCCACCATAACCTCAATGAAAGTCTAAGACTTTGTGGTGAAGAATATCATATGTCGATTAGGCCTACCAAGGAAGATAGTCTCGGACAATGGGACTCAATTCGACAGTGATATGTTCACTGAATTATGTACGAGTTGTGGAATCAAAAAGAGCTTTTCCTCGGTAGAACACCCCCAAGGTAATGGCCAAGTAGAAGCAGTGAACAAAACTATCAAAGACACTCTGAAAAATACCGTGAACAAGCCAAAGGAGCCTGGCCAGAATTAGTTCCGGAGGTCCTATGGTCACATTGAACGATGGCACGAACGATGACAGGACCTATGCCATTCTCTTTGGCGTTTGGGTGTGAAGCCATGTTTCCAGTTGAACTCACTCCCCCATCGCATAGATGGGAGAAATATGATCAGGGGAGGAACCATCGACTAATAGAGGAGTTGCTCAATTTGATCGAAGAAAGACGAGAAAAGGCAAGTGTCAGAGTAGCAGCACATCAACAAAAAGTGGCCAGATACTTCAACTGTCGAGTGAAAGATCAAAAATTCCAAGTTGGGGACTTAGTACTCAGGAGGATGTTCTTATACACTAAGGAACTACAGCAGGAGTACTAGGACCTAACTGGGAAGGGCCATACCTTGTGGAGGAGATGATCCCACCATGGACATACAAGATAGCTCGACTGAGTGGAGAACTAATAAAAAACTACTAGAATGGCGAACACCTCCGCCGGTACTATCCATGAAGTTGATCAGCAACAACACAAGTTTTAATTTGCAAATGTATTATTTTTTAATTATCTATGTAACAACTATTGTGCTTCAGTGAATAAATTTAATTTCTCAAGTTTCTCTTAGTTCTTTAAATTTCTTTCAACAAAGGACTTGTCCTTTAGACTTATCTACCCCATTAGATCATGTTGGATTCTGGTCCTTGAGGGACCTATCGACCCATAAGATCCAAATGAGAGACTGGTCCAAAGACCTTGTCACTAAATTAAGGGATCATGTTGGATCTTGGTTCTTGAGGAGCCTATCAACCCATAAGATCCAAACAAGAGACTGGTCTGAGGACCTTGTCGCCAAACTATTGGATCATGTTCGATTCTGGTCCTTGAGGGTCCTATTGACCCATAAGATACAAACAAGAGACTGGTCCGAGGACCTTGTCGCGAAACTATTGGATCATGTTCGATTCTTGTCCTTGAGGGACCTATCGACCCATAAGATCCAAACAAGAGACTGGTCTGAGGACCTTGTCTCCAAACTATTTGATCATGTTCGATCCTGGTTCATGAGGAACCTATCGACTCAAACGATCCAAACGAGAGACTAGTCCGAGGACCAAGTCGCCATTATTTGATCACGTTCGATCCTGGTTCTTGAAGAACCTATCGACCCATACGATCAAAAAACAAGAGACTGGTCTGAAGACTAGCCGCCATCATCGGATCATAATCGAATTTGGTCCTTGAGGGATTGATCGATAATTTGATCTAAGACTCGTTACAGGATCGATTAGCCTATCTAGACCTGGTTGGTCCAACTTAGACACTTTTGTCTACAATCATTATAACGAGTACACGAGAGATTACGTAGATAGTGATCGACACTTGCTACGCAATCTGCATCTGTGTATAGGTATCATTACTACTGAGTATGAAACCATCACCCAACTACCAATGAGGGACAAGCATTTTCTGCTTGCATCATTGGGTGAAAAGGCATTGTCAAGTAGCAAGTGACTAAGGCTTTTAAACCCATGATCACTTGGGGGGCATATAATACATACCGATCGGGGTATACATAAGAAATGAGGGTATGACCTTAAGTACTAAGCAAGCTCAAGTTTTTCTAGGACATTTGTTCAACATATGTCCCGAAAGTGCAAAAAACAAAAACAAAAAAGGCATTGGTAGGGAGATTCCTAGCCAAGTCCCTTATGGGGTGGTCGGCTAGTCCATCAACCCCATAGGGTGGTCAGCCTATCATCCATTTTGTTCATGGTACTTGGTGAAGTATCGAACTACTCACATTACCATGGTTGTTAGCATGAAAAAAAATAAAAGAGTAAGGTTAGTATGGCACGTAAAATACATGTGTTCAGATTATACTTATACCTGAACCAATGATGGTTCTGAGTTGATATACTTAGTAAGCATTGGAAATAAAAAATTTCAATCAATACACTCAGTACTCATAACAAAAAAGCATAAAGGCATAAAATGTTATATGTAAAAACTGTCAAGTACAAGGTGCCCCACCAATGGCATGAAAGGAAAGACAGAATAAAGGACCAAAAAGACTAATTAGGGTGAGGAGTATCATCTGAAAGACCACCCAGAGCCTCAGCAGCCTCATGAGCCAGACACTTCCTAAGCTCCTTCGCTCGCGTCTTCTCGGGAAGGAAATCCAAGTTCAGATTTTTATTGGACATGCAGATCAAGTAAAAGCAAGAGAAAGCTATCTCTGAATACTGCTCTCGAGCCTTGTCCTGAGCGGCTTTGACCTCTTGCTCCTTCTCGACAAGAGAATCCTTCCACAATTGGTCCATGTCAGCAATCAGCTTCTCTTTCTTAGCTTCAGACTGCTGGAGCTGATCGACAATTTTGCCCTCCATCTGGATTATCCTGAGAGTCAACTCCGTCACTTCCTTCTGTTTGAGCTCCACGGTACTATGGAGGGTGTTGATCTCTTCATCCTTTGTGGCAATGTCAGCATCCCTAGAGCCAAGAACGCGCCTAAGGTCCAGCACCTATTGGCGAACAACTTCAAGCTCAGAACGAAGGTTGGAAAGCGTAGAAGTACACTCCACAGACCTATCATGGACATGAGAGACCAACATCAGTGCTTGCAAAAAACATACAAGGGTTAGATAAACGTCAGAACACAAGCTAAATTATTAAGAAGAGAATTGTAAAGGACTCACACGCTGAATGTCTAGGAGTGACTTCATTATAATGGTGCTCAGGTCCTCATTATTGATCCCATTAAAAGTTGTTGTTGTTTGCTCCAGATGCAATGCTCAGTCCATGAGGGCGCTTAAGTTCCGTATAGAAGACTGATGTGTCTCAGATAAATGAGCAGGCGCAGAATAGAAAGCACCCACATCAGTGAAAATGGGAGGAACTGGTGTAGACAAATATGGCTCTACCTCAGCGATAGGGCTAGATGCCAAAATAATTGGACTAGATGCCAAAGGATTCGGAGGAGACACCTCAAGAGGAACCTCCATGACCGACTCAGCCTCAACCCTGGCCCTTTTGGCCACTCGAATAGAAGGACTAGCCTCGATGGGAGTCGACCTCTACTAGGTATGAACAAAACCAAACATGTCTGGGCCTGCAAAAGAAGATCAAATGTTAGAAGGATATTAAGCACAGATAAATCATAAAATAAAGGTGATAAAGTGTCGAACATTCTAAATGAGATTCGAGTTCGAACGTAGTCTCATCAAAGTCGTTCGAAGCAAGAGATGAGTATGTGATAGATGCACCCACCTCATTACGCTCATGTCCAGCTAGCACAGGCGAAGAGGGTACCTCCTCAACATGAACGAGTCCCGGGGAGTCTATGCTGGTCACGGGCTCAGAACCATCGTCATCCGAAACATCGGCTATAGTAGGAGGAAACAGTCCCACCTTTCTAAGGTTCTCTGATGTAACGAGGGTCTTGGCATTCTTCTCCTCAGGGGTCATAGCAATCAAGTCCATAACCCTATCTGTCATTGCTTGGGTCGAGAGCAGTCTATAAAAAGGCCCAACATGCTTAAACTTGGAGTAGTTGGCCTCTGTGTCTTTAGTAAAGAAATAATTGTCAACATATCTAAATGATTTTCTATTTCAAGAGATCTCTTCCAAAAAGGTGTTCGTGCCCTCGCTCATATAATGGTGGAAGTGGAAATACCCCGAGCTGCGCTGAGAAGTGTTCGACTTCAGGTCAAACAAGTAGTGGATCTCGTGAGGTACTGGAGCAGCCCATTTTCTGCGATGATAGATAATGTACAACGCAGATAAGACCAAGGTTGCGTTAGGAGCTAGTTCAGAAGGACTAATACCAAAATAGTTCGCAACACTATGGAAGTATGGATGAAGAGGAAGTAGGGCACCAGACTTAATGTTGTCTCTTTTTCTGTTGCACCGCTAGCAAAACTGTCTTGCTCTTGGAAGGAGGACAAAACACGTTAGGCTGGAACCTATGAATAGAACGCTCCTAAGGATGAGTAGCATACTGACGAGAGCCCTCGGTATGTTCTTGCTGAGAATAAGATTGATGGGGGCAAAGGGTGTTGCAATGAGTCTCCCCAACCTGACCTATCCCGCTGGGAAGAGTGACTTTGCTTAGATGTACCTTGGGAGCCGCAGGGCGTACTGTGCTGAGAAGAAATCTGAGAAGAGCTAGGCGAGGAGCCCTAAGTGATGTGCCTTGCAATATGAGGATCATCTTCAAAGGGATGCTGAGTCGTCTATTTTACTCTCGCCATTGGACAATACCTTTTCAAGAAATCTTCCTCACTAAACAAATATAAAGTGGAACGAGAGAGAATCCTTTTCACCCTTTCCAAGAACTCCTGGGGAGTACGCTCACTTACTGACTTTTCTGATGAAGAGGAGCTGGACATCTGCAATAGAAAAATAATGAAGATTAAAGTTAGTAAATGAGCATAATGAAGCCAATAGTTGGGGGCATATCCATGAACTAAAGAGTAAAAATGAAGAAATCAGGAGTAGAATTCTATACAGGGGGTCAGCCCAGTGAGCCTAAGCCTGGGCCACCTCCATGAATCCATCAAATTACGAAGCATGAAAAATGGGGCATAAGTTGTCGGCCTACCACCTTAGGCTGACCACCCAAGGGATGCAAGCCTCAGAAAAGTGCCAGAGGATCGTTCAAGTCTCCAGAAAAAGTAATTTTTACAGTACAAAGAAGGCCCCCAAGGAGATCAATTGAGGTGAAAAAATATTTTTAGGATCCCAGGTGGTTAGCTTATGCTTGGGCCAACCACCCTGGATCCTTGGAAATCGCCTAAGGCAAGGGAAAGGAAGTACTCGGCCCATGAAGCTCTAGGGGTGGTCAGCCTAACCCTAATTCTAGGCCTGGAAATCGCCTAAGGCAAGGGAAGGGAAATACTCGGCCCATGAAGCTTTAAGGGTGGTCGGCCTAACCCTGTTCCTAGACCTGGAAATTGCATAAGGGAAGCCCTGAAGGTGCTCGACCTAAACCTAGTTCCAAGACCTGGAAATCGCACAAGGAGAAGCCCTGAAGGTACTCGGCCCTAACCTTGATCCTATCCCTGGAAATCGCAGGTGCTAGGGTATGGACTCCCAGAAATTGCCAAACTAATGAAGTGGTCGTTCTAGGATCTTACATCCCTGGAAATCACCCATCCTTGGGATTATAACCTTGGAAATTGCCAATTTTAAGAGAAATCTTGATTCAAGAAGATACACCAAAACAAGAAGATTCAGGGAAAATTTTGTAACGCCCTAGATAGCCAAGACTGCTACACTGTGTATTTATATAAGTGCAAGACTTGCTAATCAAGTCATTTAGTAAAAAACGTGTTACTGGAACTATAATTGAACTAGGGTTAAAATATTTTGGTCACAAAAGTTGCATTTCATATAAATAAACATTTTAGTACATGGGATCCCAAAAGAAATAGTGTTTAAAAGAAAGTTTACAAAATTTCAGGATAAAAGTATAGCTATTAGCCACTCTAAGGGCAAAATAGACATTTAGGCTTTTCCCGTCCTGTATCACTCCTCGGTCTTGGCGGTCGATCAGCTAACTATGTACATTCAGCCTCAAAGCTCTCCCACTCAAGACTTGTCCACTTTACCCTTGCCTTTACCTACACCACGTAGCACCCGTGAGCCAAGGCCCAGCAAGAAAACGCAATAACAGAGCACATTCATCAATCAAACAATCAGATAATTCATACAGTATATCCATATACTCAACAGTCCAGATCATCCATACAATTAGGCAATTTGCATACCAAGCTTATCAATTAATATTAATAACCAATTCACATATAATAACCAGGGTCGACGCCCTTAGGTCGCACCCCCTATTTATCCCACTGACACCGGCCTGCTTAAACCGAGCGTAGTGAATATCAAGCCGTCCTCAGCTACCAGTGACCGAGCCGCGCCCTGTGCACAAATATTGATTCCGGCACTCTTAGGCCGTTTATCACATGTCCCATGGTATAATACCATCTATGACATCATATAGAGATAGGGAGCTCTTAGTCCCAATAAAATCACATAACCGGGTGTAGTTTTCTTACCTTCGATTCCGTTAGCTTTGATCAATGAAACCAACCCTCAAGCACGATCCCTTTCGAGCCCTAGCGTACACCTAGTCACAGCCATAGATCAGAATCATCACCAAACTTTAATTCCAAAACCTAGCCTCGAGACCAATCCCGAGCCCTCAGGAAGCCTTAATTCCACCAAACGGGGTGGTGGGGTCAAACCCTGAGCCCCCGGGCAAAAACCCTAAGAAATATCCCAAAATCCCCCTTCTGGAAACAGGGTAGCGCTACAGCGCCATAAGGTAGGCGCTGTAGCTCTACAAACATAGCCAAAAAGCTCTCTGACCTCAAGGCCTAGCGTTGTAGCGCCGAAAGGCTAGCGCCAGTCACAGCACAGCCAAACCATGTTTTTTCTTCCTTCGAGTTTCCCCGAGCCAAACCTTTACAAAATCCTTCCAAACTTCAACCAAACACCAAAACAAGCCTACCATCATCTATAACTCACCCCATATGACCCAACCATACAAAACTTAAGCACGTGCACCCCAAAATGAAGAAAATGCCATGATTGAGCTTGAAGCTCAAACTCAACAAAACAACAGAAACCTCAGAACTTTAAAGCCAGAAGTTCATACCTTCAATGGAGAATTTTGACCCAGGTTATCTTCCACACCTTCTCAGATTTTAACCCCTCAAATCCTCAGGCTTAACTCCCTAGAATTCCCATCAAAACTCAACTTAGAACAACCATTTCAACACCAAAACCAGAAATGAAAAACACTTTGAAACTTACCTCAAATGGACTGAATTACTCTAGCTATTTCCTCAAGCCAAAACAAGGGGCCAAGTGTGAAGTCTTAGCCTAAAGTTCCTCAGAATTTCATCCTTAAATTCCAGCAGAAAGGGTGAGAGAAACCTAAACCATGAGAGAGAAAGCAAGACTTTTGTTTTTCCTTCTTTCCTTTTCTTTTCCTTTTGTCTCTTTCCTTCGTTCAGACTTCAAAAATTTTCTACACATTCTACTAAAGCAATAAAACAAAAGTAATACTTATCTCTGATTTTTAAACGAAATGACCAATTTTCCCTCCCATAATTCCTAAGCCTTTAAATCAATCTAAGGGCATTTTTGTCATTTGCTCCAAATTCCTGCTAATTCCTCGAATGTCTCTAATATTTACTGCTTACTTCTTGACACCTAACTCATCACCAATTATATTTCTCAATATCAAATAGACTCCAATATATTTCCTAAATTCCCATAATTACCCCCAGACTCACTCCGAGCTAGGTATAAATCATTGCCGTAACTTTTCCGCTAAACTGCTCACTAGGATCGCCTTGAGTCACAAGCTACAAATATATATCCACATAATAATGTGGTCTCACCATTTATCACAAATATTTACATTTATGCCCTCAACGGGCCAAAATTACGAATATGCCCTTATAACCTAATCAGGGCCTACATATGCATAATAGTACACATAGTCATGCATAACATATATCCAAATAATCATATAAACATGCTTTTAATCATTTAAATCACATATAATCCAGTTATGCCCTCACGGTACACTAATCAAGGCCCTTAAGCCTTGTTAGTAAATTTGGGTCGTTACATCTATCCCCTCCTAATGAGAATTTTGTCCTCAAAGTTTACCCGAATAACTCGGGATACTGATCCCGCATCGCTGACTCAAGCTCCCTTGTCGCCTCCTCGACCTTACTATTCCTCCACAACACTTTAACAATAGGAATCTTCTTAAACCATAGTAATTTATCCTTCTGATCCAAAATCTGAACTGGTCGCTCCTCATAAGCTAAATCTGTCTGCTAAATCTGTCTGAAATATGGAACACATCATGAACTCTCGACAACGACGGTGGCAAAGCTAACCTGTAAGCCACCTGACCGATCCTTTCTAGGATCTCAAAAGGTCCAATGAATTTAGGGCTTAGCTTGCCCTTCTTCCCAAATCTCCTCACCCCTCGCAGTGGTGAAACTCGAAAAAACACGTGGTCCCCAACCTGGAACTCCACGTCTCTATGCTTAAGACCAGCGTACCTCTTCTGTCTGCTCTGTGAGGTGAGCATCCTAGCTTGGATCTTCTCAATAGCTTCATTTGTCTACTAAACCATATCCGGCCCCAAATACTTCCTCTCACCCATCTCATCCCAATGAATGGGTGATCTACATCTCCTCCCATACAACATTTCATAGGGAGCTACACCAATCGTCGATTGGTAACTATTGTTATACAAAAACTCAATCAACAGAAGATACTTACTCCACGATTCATCAAAATTGATCACACACGCTCGAAGCATATCCTCCAATACCTGAATCATCCTCTCAGACTGTCCATCAGTTTGAGGATGAAAGGCCGTGTCAAACATCAGCTGAGTCCCCATAGCCTTCTGCAAACTACCCCAAAACTTGGAGGTAAAGATAGGATCCCAGTCTGACACTATAGACTTAGGAAGCCCATGGAGATGTACGATCTCCCTCACATATAATTCTGCATACTGATCCACAGTATATGTTTTCTTCACGGGAAGAAAATGAGCTGACTTGGTGTATATTTCCACTATCACCCACACCGAGTCATGAAGCCCTAATGTCCTAGGTAAACCTCCCACAAAATCCATCGTAATATCCTCTCATTTCCACTTAGGGATACCCAAAAACTGAAGCAACCCTGCCGGTTGCTAATGCTCAGCCTTCACCTGCTGACTGGTTAAACATCTGGCTACGTACTCCACCACATCCTTCTTCATCTCGGGCCACTAATATACTGTGCGTAGATCCTGATACATCTTCGTGGTACCCGGATGAAGTGAGTACGGCGTAGAATGTGACTCATCCAATATCTCTCGTTTGATCCCCTCATCAGCTGGAACACAAATCCATCCCTGATACCGTAGCAAGCCAACCTCAGAAATAGAATAGTCCTTAGCTACTCTCGCAAAGACATTCTCCCTAATCTCCTATAACTGAGCGTCTACCAATTGACCTTCCTTAATTCGTTCTACCAGGGTTGACTACAAAGTAATATTGGCCAACCGACCCACCACAAGTTTGTTGGAAATGTGCCCTGAAAGCATATGTAGTAGACATTGTTTTATGAAATAAATAAATAAATTGAATTTGTTATGCATATATTTTATGGACTATATTATTCTATGATAATATTATGTAAATATCAGGAAAATTCCTAAGTTCATATATGTGATCTCAAACACATATTGGTACGGGAGGATTGTGTTTGACATAAATGAACTTAAATAATTCGCAGTAAAATAAAGTTATAGAATCTTTAGATTAATTACTGCAAGTACGGTCCACTAGTATTATGAATACATGTGATCTAGATCCGGATCACTAGTGTGGTAGGACACTTTAGTGGAGGTGCTTTATATATTAGAGAATATATAGAACTGGACCAGATATGTTTATTAATACTTAGTTAAATACCGTTTCAAAGTATTAATTAAATATATCAACTGATGATCATATACAAATTGATCTTAATCCTGAAGTTACTATGAACTCCTATTTATGTTATATGAGTTCTTTGATTCACTTGTTAGGGTCTGTCAGAATGATCAGGCTAAAAACTTTTGTTTTGGGAACTCATTGATATAGATGGCTGGGGACATAGTATACAGATATGGAATCTATACCTTCTCGCAAGAGATTGAATGATGGTTCTCTTAAGGGTTGAATTTTGGGACTGAAAGGTTATTGAGCTCAAATTCATAATTTAGTTATGAATTAACCTTCACTAGTAGAGTCAATGGTACTTAAGGAAACAATAGATAATCAAAAGGGTAAAACAGTAATTTTATTCCCGATTAATTATGAACCATTATTAGAGTGTCAAATTGTATGCAATGATTATATCAATGGACGCTTTATGATTATAAAGTACTCAGTAAATGAAATGTCTATAATTACAAGAGTGCAATCTCATATTTATAGTGGAATAATCATGAGATTAATAAATTAAGATTATTTAATTAAAGAGTTTAATTAATAATCTCAAATTTATTGGAGCTTGGAATTATAGGTCCATAGGTCCCCATAGCGGCTCTATCAACACTGTTCAAGGTAAGATATGATATGAAGGGAAAATAGTTTAAAGACATATTTAAGAAGAAATTTGTTCTTCATGCCAAATATGCAATTATATGATAATAGTGATTAATTAATTAAGTACAAATTAGTTCTAGTTAATAAAATTAATTAATATTTAATTATTTTCGAAATTATATTAAATAATTAAATTAATTTTTGAAATTTAATTAAATAATTAATTTATTATAATTTTCAAAATTATAATAAATTAAATATTTATTTTCGAATATTTGGATTTAATTAATTGGTAGAATTAATTAAATATGTTTATTTGAGTGGGAGATAATGATCTGATCAGTTCAAACTGGATTTGAATTTAAAAGATTAATATTTATTCAAATAATTAATTATATTTGATAATTAATTAAAAAGATAATTAATTTGAATTAGTTATCATGTTGTTAGATCTTATCTGACAAAGTAATTTTAATAAATAATTAAATAAAATTTGAAAAACCAATATCTTTAGAAATTAGGAAGCTACACGTTCACACACAGTCCAGGACTGCGTGTGGCGTGTAGGGCCAGCTTTTTTCAGGGATGAGATTTTAAATTTTATTTATTTAATTAATTAATTAATGGATAATTCAAAAATTGGTTTTTGGATTTTTTCATTTATAATTAATTAATTAAAAAGTAAATTGTAAATTGGTTACAGATTTATTTTTTAAATTTTGAATATTTTCTGTTAAGTATGACTGATCAGAAAATTATTCAGATAAGAAAAGAGAGTGAGACTACTCTAAACATTCGCTCTGTGAAAAATAGAACGATAGTTTTCTCTCCCTGAAAATAAAGAACCAATTCTCAAGCCTATTCTCTTGATCTCATGAGTTGAGTAAATCAAGTAGAATCACAAATAAACTATCCTTCATTCTCTAAGTGCCCACATATTTCTTGAGGTGTAGAGAATGCTTTGGAAGATCTTGGTGTGAGTACGTGGGAGCGGCTTGGATAGGAAGATCGTTCTAAATACGAAAAGATAGCAAGGACACTTGATAGGCTTCAAGAGGTATGATTTCTATTATTTTCTTGCTTATGATTAATGTATGTATATTAATGGATCCGCATATTTAAAGGTAGTTTAAATATGTTACAAAATTTTTGTTGTAAACTGGGCCAACCACACCACCATTCCGCTGCGTATTAGGAAACTCGTTCCTAACAATTGGTATCAGAGCGGTCATTAATCTCTGCATACATTAATTACTGTGTGGGCATAATATGCATTCTTATGTTATTGTAATATATGTGAATGGATGGATGTATGTATGATGATAGTTTATTCTTATGGGTCGGTAATTATATGGTGTTTTGGGTTTAGGAATTGTTCTTAAAATTCTAGATGAAAAATGTAAGCCATTTTGGGGCATAGGAATATTTGTAATTTTAATTTTCTGTGTTAAAATTATTTGAAAAATTCTGTAAGGCCCGAACCCCGAAGCCCGAGCCTCACCCAGCCGGACTGCTGCGTGCTTAGCCCCTGCTGCGTGCCCAGCCCCTGCCTGCTGCTGCGTGCTGCCAGCCCAGGCGTCCCGCCCGCGCCCCTGCGCACCTGCCCAGGCGCCCATGCGCCATGCCCAGTGCGCGCCTGCCCAGGCGCCCCGCACCCCTGTGCGGCCCGCGCACCTGCCCAACAGCCTCGCCCAGCCTGTGCCCCAGCGCCCCTGCATCTGCCGCACCCCAGCGCCTGATGCTGTTGCACCCCAGCCGCATGCCCCATGCCGAGCCACCATATCCAGCCGCCCCTAGGGTTTCTAAACCCTAGGGCTTGCATCGAAAAATTGTCCATTTAAATTATGGGCTTAATTAAGTTAACCCATAATTAAAATTTGTTTTATTTTGAATTAATTGTATGAGCCCAAATTCAAATCTGGGCCTAATAACTTATTGGGCATCAAACCCAAGTTAATTATTCTTAAAATTTGTTTAAGATAATTAAAAGTTATTTTAATTCAAAATTAAATGGATAAGTGGCTTAATGGAGCAAAACTACGTGTGAGGGCCCTGAGTAATAGATAGAGATCTATTTAGGTCTTATTTAGTTTCTTACGTTTATGTGTATATTTTTGCAAGTGTTGTAATTTTTCTAGAAATACCCAAGACACCGAGATAACATGGAGAGGGCCTCGCGGCACCATTGCCTGTGTCCCCCTAAGGAAGGCTTCCGACTGTGTTATTCTCAAGGCAAACTTCTTTTTCAAGAATAAGATTTAATGATGTATTTCAAGTTTGACTGACCCTAAGGCACACTCTTGAGTTAAGTCATTGATCTAAAATAATGGGTTACACTCACAAGGTACATTAGGCTTTCGAGCGGACTAGTGTATTCTTGACCAAACAAGCGGTTGTTTATAAGTCAAAAGAGAAATATTTATTTAAGTTTTAACTTATAAAATTGAGAGCTTATCTCAAAATTAATTTGGAATTAGTCTGACCTACCCTAAGGCTGGTCCATTATTGTTCAAATTAATTAATCGTGGAATTAGTAATTAATTTTTTATGTGTTTTTTGTTGCATTCATGCATCACGTTTACTATTCCGAAAATAACTGATATTTATTATATGCATAAATTCATTTTATTTATTTAGTTATTTTCAGCAATTATGTCTAGCTCAAATCTTGTATCTTCTTTACTTGCTAATGAAAAGTTGACTGGTGAAATATACATGAAATGGAAATCAAACTTGAACATTGCATTAATATGTGAGAAGCCTAAAAAGTCATCCAAAAGCAAAGAGAACAAGAACACTAAAACCTCCAAAAGGAAGACCCCAAAAGGGACTTGCTTTCATTGTGGAGAAAATGGTCACTGGATGAGAAACTGTTCAAAATATCTCGCTGACCTCAAAGAGAAAAATACAAGTAAATTTGATTTACTTGTGTTAGAAGCTTGTTTAGTGGCAGATTATTCCTCATCCTGGATAGTAGATTCAGGAGCCACTAACCATGTCTGCTTTTCCCTTACGATTCTTAGTTCAACGAGGAAGCTTGCTGATGGAGAGGTGACTATGAGGGTAGGCAGTGGTCAGATTGTCTCTGCAGCAGCAGTTGGAACAGCCCGTGTGGAATTTGATAAAAATAAATTTCTTGTTTTTGAAAATGTTTATTATATTCCTGGATTTTCTAGAAACTTAATTTCTGTTTCTATGTTGCATGAACAAAATTTTAAAATATCTTTTAATAATAATTCGATTGTTATTTCAAGATATGGTTTTAAGATATGTTCTGCAAAATCTATCGATGGGCTTTATAAACTGCAAGCTAAAGATAAATCTGTAAATAATTCTGAATTATTTAAAACAGCCAATCCAAGATCTATTAAACGACAATAGACTGATTCCGATAGTGATACATATCTGTGGCACTTGAGATTGGGCCATATTGGTCTAGACAGAATAAATAGGCTTGTAAAGGATGGTCCTTTAAGAGAACTATCTATTGGATCTCTCCCTATTTGTGAATCCTGTCTAGAAGGCAAAATGACTAAGAGACCTTTCTCTGCCAAAGGTTCAAGAGCCACAGAACCACTTTAGCTAATACATACGGATGTCCGCGGTCCACTTAATGTACAAGCAAGAGGAGGTTATGAATACTTTGTCACTTTTATTGAGGATTATTCAAGATATGGTTACCTATATTTAATGCAAATAAAATCTGAAACTTTTGGAAAGTTCAAAGAATTTCAAGCAGAAGCTGAAAAACAATTAGGTAAGTGACTAAAAGCTCTTCGATCTGATCGAGGAGGAGAGTACTTCGATTTGGAATTCAAGGACCATCTATGTGAGCATGGCATTCAATCCCAACTCACAGCACCTGGAACGCCACAACAAAATGGTGTTTCAGAAAGACGGAATAGAACATTATTAGATATGGTTAGATCAATGATGAGTTTCTCATCATTACCACTGTCATTCTGGGGCTATGCAATTCAATGTGCTCTATACATATTAAATGTTGTTACATCTAAGTCTGTCCAAAAGACACCCATAGGATTATGGAATGGTTGTAAACCTAGTTTACACCATTTTCAAATTTGGGGGTGTCCTGCACACGTGCTTAAAGGAAAGACCGGGAAGTTGGAATCACGCTCTGAAGTGTGCATGTTTGTGGGTTATTCCAAAGAGACCAGAGGTGGAATTTTCTATAGTCCAAAAGAAAATAAAACATTTATATCGACAAATGCAACTTTTCTTGAACATGACTATGTGAATAACCACAAACCTCATAGTAAGGTTTTTCTGGAGGAGATGGTCTCAAATGAAGTTGCAAAGTCACCAGCAACAACCAATGAAAAACGGCAAGAGGAAACTGCTAATTCTAGTCAGAATAGTAATGAACCTCGGCAACACGAAGTTCAAATGCTTTTGTCTGACACAAACAAAGACGATCTATTGACATTTAGAGATGCAATGAATGATTCTGACAAGGACAAATGGCAATATGCCATGAACGAAGAAATGGAATCAATGTATTCCAATTCTGTCTGGGTTCTTGAAGATCCACCTGAGAATATCAAACCCATTGGTTGCAAGTGGATATTCAAGAAGAAAAGAGGAGCGAATGGGAAAGTAGAGACTTTCAAAGCAAGGCTTGTAGCCAAAGGTTACACACAGAAAGAAGGGGTTGACTATGAAGAAACCTTTTCTCCTGTAGCCATGCTAAAATCCATTCGTATACTCTTGTCCATAGCTGCGTGCATGGATTATGAGATTTGGCAAATGGATGTCAAAACAGCTTTTCTGAATGGCTACCTTGACGAAACCATTTACATGTCTCAACCAGAAGGGTTCGAGTTAAAAGGTCAAGAGCAAAAAGTTTGCAAGCTTCTTAGATCCATTTATGGACTCAAACAAGCTTCTAGATCTTGGAATCTTAGATTTGATGACACAATTAAAACGTTCGATTTTGAACAAAACGTTGACGAACCTTGTGTCTATAAAAAAATCAAAGATGGTGTAGTAGTATTCCTCGTTCTTTATGTTGATGATATATTACTGATTGGAAATGATGTAACATCATTATCAAAAGTAAAGAACTGGTTAGCTGAACAATTCCAAATGAAAGATTTGGGAGAAGCCAAGTATGTTCTGGGCATTAAGATTCTTAGAGATAGACAGAACAAAACTTTGGCATTGTCTCAAGCAACTTATATTGATAAGGTGCTAGAACGCTTTTGTAAGGCCCTACTTCCTTAGAGCCGTTACTAACTGAGTTTAAAATCGTGCTTTCAACTCGCTAATCGAGGTTTTAAGTCAAACCGTGTAACTAAGCCATAATTAAAAGAAAAAACATTAGAGAAAGTAGTTTTTCATAGCAAATCATAAAAGTTTACACTTGGGATCCCAAAACACAGTTTAGAAAATATTTACAACACAAAACTGTTCTGAGTCGACTAAACGACAAAGTCTAAGTTCATTTACACGCATCACCCAAAAATCCCCTAGCCGTGGCAGCCAGGCTGGCCAAACATGTACACGCTGCCTCACGCCTGCTGTACTCATGGTTGGTTGATCTTTTCTTTACCCTTACCTGCACCACAGAGCATCTGTGAGCCGAAGCCCAGCAAGAAAACCCATTACAGACAACATATGCAATACACAAGTCAAGCATATAAACAGGCCACCAATGGCTAAACACATACGGCCTAGCCGTCCCAAGCATTTACCAAGCCCTGGGTTCGCGGACCACGCCGTGAGGATATCCCAGGTATACTTTTAGGGACTCACCGTGGCAACTCGCTCCCCACATGCCTGATGCCGTTCCCAGCCCCACGCCGTTCTCGGTCTACACCGTTCCCGGCTCATGCTGATCACTCACATAATATCAAACATGATATATCAACAAGTACAGAATTCAAGCATAAACAGATAAAGAGTTACACTCTGCAGTTCTAGCATATAGGGCTCGACCCTGCACATCATTTCCATTCAATACATTGGGCTCAGCCCTGCACACAAGCTCTATGGAAATAGGGGTTTTCTTACCTGTGTTCCGAGCTTCCTGAGCACCGATGCCCCGAGCACAGTCCTCTAATGTGAGCCTTGCCGAAACCCTAGTCACAACACATTAACAACGTCCATCCATCAAATTCTAATCCAATAAATATCTTAAAGTCATAATCCCAACCCCCGGGATCTTGAATTCTATCAATCTGGGTGATAAATTCCATCCCGAGCTTTACCCCTTGAGTTCCCAAGCCTAAATTACCTTAAAAACTCAAACTGGCACTAAGGGCCGCGACCCCACCCACTAGAGCTGCGGCTAGCCTCGAAACAGAGGCTAGCTCCCCACTGACCCCCACACGGGCTGCAGCGCACCCACCAGGCACCGCGGCACGCATGAATCTCTCGGCCTCCCATGGCCGCGGCGCACCACTCCTAGGGCCGCGGCACTCCACAGCAAACCCAGATTCCTACACCATTTTCCAAACCTTTCCTCAAGCCAATTCTCACCAAAACCAAGCTAACAATCCTAGATAATAACACCATTATTCCAGCTCAATATCAACACTAAAACCCAACAGAAATCTGCTCCAAAAATTCAACTAGAATACCCAAAAACAACTTAGATTCTACCCACATGCAAAGCTTGGAAATACAACTGAAACTTAAGCATAACTTCCATGAAAAAGCTTACCTCTTTCTCATTTAAACCTCTGAAGTTGAACCTTAATCCTCAAGCCTTAAGCTCCTAAGTTATCACAACTGAATCCCTTGCTTATGCTAGCTTGCACCAAGAATTCCCTTTGAAAACCTTAGAGAGTGAAGGAGAGAAAGTGATAGAAGCTAACTTTCTTTGGGGAAAATAGGCTAATGTCGGTTTCTTAAGTTTCTAAGCTATTCCTCTATTTTGTTTTATTCAGCTTAAGTCTATATGGTTACCTCAAGGCTCGGGGTACCAAAACGTCCCTGAGGATAAAATGGTAAATTCCCCAAATACTCCCGCCTAGACATTCTATCCTCAAATATATCTTCAGATATTTATTTTCATGTCCCAATAACCCCATAACTCATCTAATACCCAAATTACCCCTCGACTCACCCCGAGTCCAAATCTCAACCCCGTTGTGACTCTCCGGCTAACCGCTCCCCAGGACTGTCTCAGATCCTGCTGTACAGACATATCACACATATACAACATATATCTCATTTATCACATTTATGCCCCTAATATCCAAATGGGGCCCACATGCACATTTAACTCAATTAAACATGCATCATAATCATATATACACATAAATTCACATATAAGCACATTAACCCACTTATTGCCCTCCAGGCACACTAATCAAGGCCCCTAAGCCTGATTAGCAAATTTGGGTCGTTACAACTTTAATATGCAAAACTCCAAAAAGGGTGATATGCCAACCCGTTCTGGAGTATTCCTTTCCAAAGAGCAGTGTCCCAAAACACCTCAGGAAGAGGAAGACATGAGACAATATCCCTTTGCCTCAGCAGTAGGCATTCTAATGTACGTCATGTTGTGTACAAGACCTGACATTTGTTATGCAGTAGGGATAGTCAGTCGTTATCAATTCAATCCTGGATTGAGTCATTGGACTGCAGTAAAGAATATTCTTAAGTATCTTAGAAATACTAGAGATTATATGCTTGTTTATTCAGGTGGAGACCTGAACCCCACTGGTTACACTGATTCTGATTTTCAATCAGACAGAGATAGTCGGAAATCGACTTCTGGATCAGTGTTTACTCTTGGAGGAGGAGCGGTAGTCTGGCGAAGTATTAAACAAACCAGCATTGCAGACTCCACTATGGAAGCCGAGTATATAGCGGCTTGTGAAGCAGCTAAGGAGGCTGTGTGGCTCAAAAAGTTCTATTCCGATCTGGAAGTTGTACCAGATATGGATAAGCCACTAGTCCTATGCTGTGACAACAGTGGGGCAGTAGCTAACTCAAAGGAACCACTGAGTCACAAGAGGGGAAAGCACATCGAGAGGAAGTATCACTTGCTAAGAGAGATAGTTCATCGAGGAGATGTTGCAGTTATGAAGATAGCTTCAGAACATAATTTTGCAGATCCTTTCACAAAGACTTTATCCATAAAATCTTTTAAGGAGCATGGAAGAAATATGGGAATGAGAGAGATGCATCATTTGCTTTAGGGCAAGTGGGAGATTGTTGGAAATGTGCCCTGAAAGCATATGTAGTAGACATTGTTTTATGAAATAAATAAATAAATTGAATTTGTTATGCATATATTTTATGGACTATATTATTCTATGATAATATTCTGTAAATATCAGGAAAATTCCTAAGTTCATATATTTGATCTCAAACACGTATTGGTACGGGAGGATTGTGTTTGAGATAAATGAACTTGAATAGTTCGTAGTAAAATAAGGTTATGGAATCTTTAGATTAATTACTACAAGTACGGTCCACTAGTATTATGAATACATGTGATCTAGATCCGGATCACTAGTGTGGTAGGACACTTTAGTGGAGGTGCTTTATATATTAGAGAATATATAGAACTGGACCAGATATGTTTATTAATACTTAGTTAAATATCATTTTGAAGTATTAATTATATATATCAACTGATGATCATATACAAATAGATCTTAATCCTGAAGTTACTATGAACTCCTATTTATGTTATATGAGTTCTTTGATTCACTTGTTAGGGTTTGTCAGAATGATCAGGCTAAAAGGTTATTGAGCTCAAATTCATAATTTGAATCTATACCTTCTCGCAAGAGATTGAATGATTGTTCTCTTAAGGGTTGACTTTTGGGACAGAAAGGTTATTGAGCTCAAATTCATAATTTAGTTATGAATTAACCTTCACTAGTAGAGTCAATGGTACTTAAGGAAACAAGAGATAATCAAAAGGGTAAAACGGTAATTTTGTTCCCGATTAATTATGAACCATTATTAGAGTGTCAAATTGTATGCAATGATTATATCAATGGACGCTTTATGATTATAAAGTACTCAGTAAATGAAATGTCTATAATTACAAGAGTGCAATCTCATATTTATAGTGGAATAATCATGAGATTAATAAATTAAGATTATTTAATTAAAGAGTTTAATTAATAATCTCAAATATATTGGAGCTTGGAATTATAGGTCCATAGGTCCCCATAGCGGCTCTATCAACACTGTTCAAGGTAAGAGATGATATGAAGGGAAAATAGTTTAAAGACATATTTAAGAAGAAATTTGTTCTTCATGCCAAATATGCAATTATATGATAAGTGATTAATTAATTAATTACAAATTAGTTGTAGTTAATAAAATTAATTAATATTTAATTATTTTCAAAATTATATTAAATAATTAAATTAATTTTCAAAATTTGATTAAATAATTAATTAATTATAATTTTCGAAATTATAATAAATTAAATATTTATTTTCGAAAATTTGGATTTAATTAATTGGTAGAATTAATTAAATATCTTTATTTGAGTGGGAGATAATGATCTGATAAGTTCAAATTGGATTTGAATTTAAAAGATTAATATTTATTCAAATAATTAATTAAAAAAATAATTAATTTGAATTAGTTATCAGGTTGTTAAATCTTATCGAACAAAGTAATTTGAATAAATAATTAAATAAAATTTGAAAAACAAATATCTCTAGAAATTAGGAAGCTACACGTTCACACATAGTCCAGGACTGTGTGTGGCGTGTAAGGCCAGCTTTTTTCAGGGATGGGATTTTAAATTTTATTTATTTAATTAATTAATTAATGGATAATTCAAAAATTGGTTTTTGGATTTTTTCATTAATAGAATAATTAATTAATTAAAAAGTAAATTGTAAAATGGTTACAAATTTATTTTTTAAATTTTGAATATTTTCTGTTAAGTATGACTGATCAGAAAATTATTCAGATAAGAAAAGAGAGTGAGACTACTCTGAACATTCGCACTGTGAAAAATAGAACGATAGTTTTCTCTCCCTGAAAATAAAGAACCAATTCTCAGGCCTATTCTCTTGATTTCATGAGTTGAGTACATCAAGTAGAATAATAAATAAACTATCCTTCATTCTCTAAGTGCCCACACATTTCTTGAGGTGTAGAGAACGCTTTGGAAGATCTTGGCGTGAGTACGTGGGAGCGGCTTGGATAGGAAGATCGTTCTAAATACGAAAAGATAGCAAGGACACTTGATAGGCTTCAAGAGGTATGATTTCTATTATTATCTTGCTTATGATTAATGTATGTATATTAATGGATCCGCATATTTAAATGTAGTTTAAATATGTTACAAAATTTTTGTTGTACGCTGGGCCAACCACACCACCATTCCGCTGCGTATTAGGAAACTCGTTCCTACAAAGTTCTATCCTCGCCCTGGTCATCTCATCAACTAATTCTCTAGAAATCTGAATAAAATGAAAGAACTGCCCCGAGCCTCTCCGGCTTAATGCATTCGCCACTACGTTGGCTTTCCCTAAGTGGTAAAGAATGTCACATAATCCTTTAACAGTTCTAACCAACGTCTCTGCTTCATGTTCAGATCCTTCTGGGTGAAGAAATACTTCAGACTCTTGTGATCGGTGTATATCTCACACTTTTCCCCATACAAATAATGGCGCCCAACCTTCAGTGCGAACACCATCGCTGCTAACTCCAAATCATGGGTAAGATACCACTAGTCGTACTCCTTCAGCTGTTGTGATGCATAAGCAATGACTTTCTCATTCTGCATCAACACACAGCCTAAACCCAACCTCGACGCTTCACAATAAACCACAAACCTTCCTTCCTCCGAAGGAAGACTCAACACAGGTGCGGTAATAAGTCGTCACTTCAATTCTTGGAAACTGTTCTCACACTTATCTGACTAGATAAACTTCAAATTCTTTCGTGTCAATTTTGTCATTGGTGCTGCTATCTTCGAGAAGCCTTCCACAAACAGCATGTAGTAACCTACCAAACTGAGAAAACTCTGAACCTCCGAGGCGTTCCTTGGCCTTGGCCAATCCCTAACCGCCTCCACCTTAGATGGATCAACCTTAATCCCATCTGCACCAACAATATGTCCAAGGAATGTCACTTCTGGTAACCAAAATTCACATTTGTTAAACTTGGCGTACAATTGGTGCTCTCTCAACCTCTGTAGAACCTGTCGAAGATGAAACTCGTGCTCTGCCTCTAATCTGGAGTACACTAAGATGTCGTCGATGAAGACAATAACGAACTGATCTAGAAAGTCCTTGAACACCCTGTTCATTAGATCCATGAAGGCTACTGGGGCATTGGTCAAACCAAATGACATGACCAAAAACTCATAGTTCCCATACCTTGTTCGGAAGGCCGTCTTCGGTATGTCCTCGTCCTTGATCCTCAGCTGGTGATAACCAGATCGAAGATCAATCTTCAAGAACACTGTCTTACCCTGTAGCTGATCAAACAAGTCATCAATCCTTGGTAGGGGATACTTATTCTGGAGCACCCCATGGCGAGAAACTCGGTCTGATGAACCTCAAATCCAAAAGCTCCTATAACTGTATCTTCAATTCCTTCAGTTCAACCGGTGCCATTCTATATGGTGCCCTCGACACTGGCTCTGTCCCTGGAGCCAACTCAATAACAAACTGAATTTCCCTATGCAGCGGCAATCCGGGTAAGTCCATAGGAAACACATCCAAGAACTCACAAACCAATCTGGTCTCCTCTGGTCTTGTTGGCAAAACCCTAGTGGTATCTACCACACTAGCTAGGAAACTTATACATCCTTCCTGTAATAGGTCCCTAGCTCTCAGCGCTGAAATCCTGGGTACGTAGGGTCCATGCACCACTCCCACAAAGGCAAAGGGATCCTCGCCCTCTGGCTCAAAGGTCACCATCTTCTTCCTGCAGTCAATAGTAGCTCCGTATCTAACCAGCCAATCCATGCCTAAAATCATGTCAAAGTCCTCCATACCCAACTCAATCAAGTCTACTGACAGTTCCCTACCATCAACCATCACTGGCAGTGCTCTAATCCACCTCCTAGAAACTACCAGTACTCCTGTAGGCAAAATAGTCCCAAATCCCGAAGTATAATATTCACTAGGTCTACACAGTCTATCAATCACCTTACTAGAAACAAACGAATGTGTAGCACCAGAGTCAATCAATACAGTAAAAGGAGAGTTTGCGCTAGAAAGCTGACCTGTCACTACCGAGGGACTAGCCTCAGCCTCAGCCTCCGCCTGCGTCAGGGTGAACACTCGAGGTGGAGTCAAGCTGTCCACCTTCCTTGCATTTCCTTTCTTCACTGTTGGGTAGTCCTTCTTGAGGTGTCCCACTACCCCGCACACATAATAGGCCTTAACCCGACATTCGCCCTGATGGCATCTTCTGCACCTCATGCAATAAGGATAGCTCCTGCATGCCACCCTGACGGCTACCCTGAGTACCCCGACCTCTCCTATCAGGACCAGGAGCGGTCGAAGCATCAGAGGTCTTTCTCTTCAGATCACTTGGGCCTCCGCCCCTACCAGAACCAGAATATGGAGGCATCGCCCTGCGGCCCTCCCGCCATGCTGCACTCTCTCTCCATATCTTATTCTCCGCTTCCTCTGCGGTAAGAGCCTTCTCAACAGCCTGGGCATAAATTGTCCCCCCAGGAACTGTTGTAATCCTCACATCTCGGGCTATCATAGCATTAAGCCCTCTGATAAATCTGTCCTGCCTAGCTGCATTAGTAGGCACAAGATCTGGTGCGAACTTCGCAAGTTTGTCAAACTTCAGGGCACATTATGTAACTCTCATGCTGCCCTGAACTAGCCCCACGAACTCATTTACCTTTGCTGCCCTGATGGCAACATTATAGTATTCCTGACTGAATAGATCCTTGAATCCTTCCCAACTCAAAGTGGTAACATCCTTAGTCTGTGATGCCACTTTCCACCAGATACGGGCGTCCTCTCTAAACATATATGTGGCACAGGCCACTCTGTTATGTCCTTCTACCCTCATGAAATCCAGGATAGTAGTAATCATGGTTGTCCACTATTCGGCCTTCAGTGGATCAGGTCCTCCCTCAATGATTGGGGGCTGCTGCTTCTTGAGCTGCTCATACAACGACTCCCATCTGTTCCCAACCTCTACTGGCTGTACAACTGGTACCACTACAGGTGGCACAATAGGGGCATCACTCCCTGATGGAGTCTGTTATCTCAGAATACGGATTTGCTCATCCTAGCTCTATAGCCGTGCTTCCATGTCTGCCATAAGTTGCTGCCAGTTCTCAGGGACTAGCGGAGGGGTCTGGCCCTGGTCATCATCCCTTGCCTCAGACCTACTGCCGGTAAGTCGAACAGATCGTCTTGGACGCATAGCTATCAGATTTAATCTGTAATCAACGACTCGACGGTAAGGCTACGATGACAGGGTAATAATCCTTCCATGATCCACCATTAGAACTCAAACATTCACAAAAAATCAAGATATAACAGTTTATTCAAATATTCATTCATGTACACAGCAATGCTAATAAGCACGCCTCAATATCACCACACAGCAATCAAGGGTCACGCCCTATCAAAATCCCATGCTCCCTATTAATCAAGCAAATATCAACATTCATATTTCATTCTAATCATTTAAGCATATAAACACGTATGCACAATTACCAAACCCTGAGTCGAGCTTGTCTTTAACGGCGAATGTACATGTTGAGCCAGTCTTCAGGAACCCTTAAACCTAGGACGCTCTGATACCAAGTTGTAACGCCCTGGATAGCCAAGACCGCTACACTGTGTATTTATAAAAGTGTAAGACTTGCTAATCAAGTCATTTAGTTAAAAACGGGTTACTGGAACTATAATTGAACTAGGGTTAAAAGATTTTTGTCACAGAAGTTGCATTTCATATAATTAAACATTTTAGTACATGGGATCCCAAAATAAATAACGTTTAAAAGACAGTTTACAAAATTTCAGGATAAAAGTACAGCTATTAGCCACTATAAGGGAAAAGCAGACATTTAGGCTTTTCCTGCCCTGTACCACTCCTCGGCCGTGGCGGCCGATCAGCTGACTATGTACATTCAGCCTTAAAGCTCTCCCACTCAAGACTAGTCCACTTTACCCTTGCCTTTATCTGCACCATGTAGCAATCGTGAGCCAAGGCTGAGCAAGAGAATGTAATAATAGAGCACATTCATCAATCAAACAATAAAATAATTCATACAGTATATCCATATACTCAACAGTCCAGAACATCCATACAATTAGGCATTCAGCACACCAAGCTTATTAATTAATATTAATAACCAATTCACATATAATAACCAGGGTCGACGCCCTTAGGTCACACCCTCTATTTATCCCACTTACTCCAGCCCGCTTAAACCGAGCCCAGTGAATATCAAGTTGTCCTCAACTACTAGTGACCGAGCCGCGCCCTGTGCGCCAATATTAATTCTGGCACTCTTACGCCATTTATCACATGTCCCATTGCATAATACCATCTATGACATCACACAGATATAGGAAGCTCTTAATCCCAATACAATCACATAACCAGGTGTCGTTTTCTTACCTTTGATTCTGTTAGCTTTGATCAATGAAACCGACCCTCAAGCACGATCCCTTCCGAGCCCTAGCGTACACCTAGTCACAACAATAGATCAGAATCATCACAAAACTTCAATTCCAAAACCTAGCCTCGGGACCAATCTCGACCCCTCGGGAAGCCCTAATACCACCAAACATGGTGGTGGGGTCAAACCTCGAGCCCCCGAGCAAAAAACCTAAGAAATATCCCAAAAACTCCCTTCTGGAAACAGGGTAGCGCTACAGCGCCATAAGGAGGGTGCTATAACGCTATAAACAGAGCCAAAAAGCTCTCTGACCAAAAGTCCTAGCGTTGTGGCGCCCAAAGGCTAGCGCTACAATGCTAGTCACAGCACAACCAAACCCTGTTTTTTCTTCCTTCGATTTTCCCCGAGCCAAACCTCTACAAAATCCTTCCAAACTTCTACCAAACACCAAAACAAGCCCACCATAATCTATAACTCACCCCATATGACCCAACCATACAAAACTTAAGCACGTGCACCCCAAAATGAAGAAAATGCCATGATTGTGCTTGAAGCTCAAACTCAACAAAACAACAGAAACCTCAGAAATTTAAATCCAGAATTTCATACCTTCAATGGAGAATTTCAACCCAGGTTATCTTCCACACCTCCTCGGCTTTCAACCCCTCAAATCCTCAGGCTTAACTCCCTAGAATTCCCATCAAAACTCAACTTAGAACAACCATTTCAACACCAAAAAGAAAAACTGAAAAAAACTTTGAAACTTACTTCAAATGGATTGAATTACTCTTGCTAACTCCTCAAGTCAAATCAAGGGGCCAAGTGTGAAGTATTAGCCTAAATTTCCTCAGAATTCTAGACTTAAATTCCAGCAGATAGGGTGAGAGAAACCTAAACCATGAGAGACAAAGCAAGACTTCTGTTTTTCCTTCTTTCCTTTTCTTTTCCTTTTGTCTCTTTCCTTCATTCAGACTTCTAAAGTTTTCTACACATTCCACTAAAGAAATAAAACAAAAGTAATACTTATTTCTGATTTTTAAACAAAATCTCCAATTTGCCCTCCCATAATTCCTAAGCCTTTAAATCAATCTAGGGGCATTTTGGTCATTTGCTCCCAATTCCCTCTAATTCCTCAAAGGTCTCTAATATTTACCGCTTACTTCCTGACACCTAACTAATCACCAATTATATTCTCAATATCAAATAGATTCCAATATATTTCCTAAATTCCCAGAACTACCCCCGGACTCACCCCGAGCCGGGTATAAATCCCCGCCGTGACTTTTCCACTAAACTGCTCACTAGGATCACCTTGAGTCACAAGCTACAAATATATATCCACATAATAATGTGGTCTCAACAATTTATCACAAATATTTACATTTATGCCTTCAACGGGCCAAAATTACGAATATGCCCTTATAACCTAATCAGGGTCTACATGCATACTAGTATACATAGTCATGCATCACATATATCCAAATAATCATATAAACATGCTTTTAATCATTTAAATCACATATAATCCAGTTATGCCCTCCCGACACACTAATCAAGGCCCTTAAGCCTTATTATTAAATTTGGGTCGTTACAAAATTCCTCAACAATTCAAAGTATTTCTTATAAATTTAAGCACATTTAAATTAAATGATGTGAGGATTAGAAGAAAGTACTTACCAAAGATCTGAGTTTGATGAGGAACTGGAGAAATCAGACTTGGATTTTGTTTGGAAGTGGCGCATAGAGCGGGAATGAGAAGAGAAGACCTACTTATAACCTCTCAGGCAGACAAGATATTTTTAGGAATTCAAATTTCCTTGAAAAATATCTAGCATGGTTAAAATTTAAATTCCTTGAAAAATATTTATATTTTTAGCAAATCAAATTCCTTGAAAAACTATCTTATATTTTTAGGAATTAAAATTCCTCGAAAATTATTTTTTATTTTTAGGAATTAATATCCTTGTAAAATATATTATATTTTTAGGACTTTAAAACTCCTTGAAAAATATGTTATATTTTTATGATTTCAAATTTCCTTGAAAAATATATTAGATTTTTAGGAAATTAATTTTCCTTGAAAAACCTAATTATTTTTATGAATTACTAATTGTCCCTAAAAAATTCGTACCGAGCAAATTAACGATAGTTAAAAATGTACTATGTAATATCCTGAGGGACTTGACTATTTTGGTACTGCTACGGTACATTTCTCGTGCCAGGCTCAAGTTTACAGTAATGCTGAAAACATTACAATAAACTTGGGGGGCAAATGTTATCCCTCAAAAATACAAGGATGACGTGGCGAATGAGAATGCGGCACGTGACATCACAAATCAGGGAAAAATGAAGAAGTATTGAGAAAATACCAACAGGCAAAAAAGATAGGTCGAGGACCTATAGAGAAGTCGACCAAGTCTAGACCTCCTAGGGGTGGTCGGCCTGACCCCTACCCCTAAGGGTGGTCAGCCTGACTCTTACCCCAGGGGTGGTCTGCCCAAGTGTGTCCAGAGACTAGGAGTGATTAGCCCCAGTATGCCCAAGGACCCCTATAGGTGGTTGGCCTAACCCCTACCCCTAGGGTGGTCGGCCTGACATGCTCAAGAACCACCTAGGTGGTCAGCCTAAATCTCCAAGTACACTTCACATACTCACTCTCGTTCAAACTAAGATCAACAGGCCTAACACCCAGAAGGTCACAGACCTAGCACCCAGAGAATCAACAAGTCCAGCACCCAGGCTCCGGTCATTGGGCCTAACATCTAAGTCTCATATACCAAAGATGCTTATTATTTTCCCAGAGTTTCTATCGTGCATTATCCACGACGATCTAGAGAAACAACGAAAGACCCACTATCTCATAATCATGGGAAGGTGGACACATATCTCCACTACCTGTTAATCATGTACTAAACCACGATCCCAGTATGATTGGTCATGTAATAGCCCCTGGGTTTTATAAATAAAAGACCCAGGGCTCCATAAAGGGGACTCTTTTTTGGGGGATCTCTTTTTCTGGAATTTTGGGAGAAAAATGTTTCTGAGGAGTGAACTCATCAGTTCGTACTTGTAATTGTCGAGTAATTCAATACTAAAGACTAAGTGGATTAGGTTATTACTGTTCATCAGAACAGGGCTGAACCACTATAAAATCCATGTGTGTTAATTTAAGATAATCGTACTCTATCATTTATTTTCTTTATTTCATTCAAAAGGTGCCGTATACTGTACATACGACCGTTGGCCAATTTCACAGGTCAACAATTTGGATTAAATGATTATGTGATTAGAAATGCATGTTTAGGTTAATTAAATATGCATGTGGACCCATTTTGGTTAATAGGGGCATATTTGTAATTTTGGCCCGTTGAGGGCATAAATGTGATTATGTGTGTGTTATGACTGAGACCACAGTGGAGATATGTTTGTGACTTGTGATCCGAGATGGTTCTAGGGAGCAGAATGGCGGAATAGTAACAACGGGGTCGAATACGTGGCATGGGGTGAGCCTGGGGCATTTTGGGAATGTAGCACATGTTTGGGATTGCTAGGCAACAGGTAGTGACTTAGCGATTATTTGGGTATGTCGGGATTGATGGGAATTTATAGGACTATTCGAGGAATTAGCGGGAACGTGGCAAATGATGGGATTGCCCTCAGTGGAATTAAGTGGCTAGGGATTTATCTAGGGGTAGTTTAGTTATTTTTGTAAATTGGAGATAGACATGGGTAGGCTCTAGATACCAGTAGAACACCTAGGAAGGAAAATTTCATTCTCTCAGCCTTATCTCTCTCTTTCTACTCAACACTATTTCTCTCTCTCTCTCTCTCTCTCCCCCTTGGAGCACTTGGGAATTTGGTTGAATTATTGAGGGATTAGCTTGGGAATTTGTGGGCTGAAGCTAGGGATTTGGCTAGGGATAACTCAAGGCTTGATTCACAAAGTTTAGGTAAGAAATTTGTACTGAATTGTTGGCTTTGTTCTACTGTGATCTTGATGTTTTACTTAGTTTTAAACCTTGAGCTGGTTTGTGGATTTTAGTTGATTTATGGGATAAGTTTTGGGGTATTAATACTGTTGATGTGTTTTTATATCGATTCTAGACATAATTATAATTTTAAGGTTTCAATTTGGTGAATTTTAGGGAGTTTAGCTCGTAAAAATTCATGGAAATTCCTAGGTGTGTGCGTCGTGGCCCTTTGTCCCCCAGAACAGAGCCCCAAGGCTCTCTAACTTGTACTGTGTCGCGGCCCTTAGGGGCTAGGCCGCGACTCAAATAGGGAATTATGGCCAAAACAGGGTTTTAAGCTTGAGAACCCAAATTTAAGGGCTCGGGAAGAATTCTACTACCCGATTTAGTAGAATTTTAGGTCCCGGAGGCTAGAACATTAATCTGAGGTTCTTATTTGGCTAAGGCTTGATGGATGTTTATTTATTGATGTGTTGTGACTAGGTTTTACACCGAGGCTCGCGTTTTGGGATCGTGCTTAGGATCGAATTAATCAGTCAGCTCGGGACACATGTAAGAAAATTGTTTGTGCCCGTAGAGCAGGGCATGGCGTGATTATCTGTGCTTCATGCTTTATGTGAATGTTTATGATTTGTTGTCCCATGGTTGTATGATTGTGAATGATCGGTGAAGGACGATGGCCAAAAACGACAAAGGCCGGGATTGGCATTAAGCATGCTGGATGTAGGATGCTAGAGTGAGAGCATTTAAGGGTGTTGTACTTACCCGCTCGGTGAAGACCGTGAACCCAATCTCTGGTAAAGCACTTGGGTCGGCATAGGCCGCTATGTGAATAATCTACTATATATTTAAATTATGTATTACTGGATTGAGTTGTCATATGCTATGTGTTGAGTTTTCTTGCTGGGCCTTGGCTCGCGGGTGCTCTATGGTGTTGGTAAGGGCAAAGGAAAGGCTGACCAAGCATGAGTTGGAGGGCATGGAGCGATGCGTACCTAGCTGCCATGACCGAGGGTTGTTTTGAGGAATATGCTGTAAATAGTTGCTTTTGTCGCTTAGGTCGATTGTGTCTTAACTTTTGAATTGTAATACATTTTTGAAATAGTATTTTGGAATTCCATTGTATCACTTTTGTGAGTTTAATGAATGTCCAAATATTTTACAATTAACTTCCGTTAAATGAGTCTTTATCTCATATTAATCACACTATTTGATCTAAAATCACATGGTAATGGCTCTAAGGAAGTAGGGCGTTACAACTTGGTATAAGAGCGTGCCAAGGTTTATGGTTCCTACAGATTGACCAAACATGTACTCTTGCTGCCAGAAACAAGCTTGACATAGGGTTGGTAGATTATAAGTGAATTATGTGTTTAAATTCTTGTCGGAGTTGCCCTGTTTGCCTAAATATTATACATAGAGCATGATGAACCTGTTTGTATATATATGATGCTAGAGCACGGACCCTTTGATTGCTATGTTCTTATGTAAGGCGTATTTCATGTTGGTTTGATGTTTGTGGTTGATTGTTTGGAGTGGGAGGTGGTTTTTGGATGTTGTTATCATGCTTGATGTGCGGCGTCATTGATTGCAGGCATATTGAAGTTATGCCTCAGTGATCGAACAACATGGCCCACAGAACTGGCAACAAATGTTTGTCAAAAGTCAAGCGATACTTCAGCAAACAAAAGATGAGCTCCGAGAATTGAGGCAGTAGGCCCTTCCTTGGGATGTTGGGTTACAAATTCCATAGGCTGCGGCAACGGTACCAGCCCAGCCTGTAATGGAGAACAAGTGGCAACCTATGTATGAAAGGTTGAGGAAACAACACCCTCCCACCTTTGAGGGCTGTCCAGATCCATTGTGGGTAAAGCAGTGGATAAATATGACTTCTTCCATCCTGGATTTCATGAGGGTGGAGGGGAATGAGAGGGTGGCCTGTTCCAGTTATATGTGGAGAGAAGACGCTTGCATCTTGTGGGAAGTTGTGTCCCAGAGGAGGGGATGTGACAGTTATGACCTCGGATGAATTCAGAGATGTTTTCAATGAGAAGTATTATAGTATTGCAATCTAAGATGCAAATGTGGATGAATTTACTAATCTCCTAAGAAACGGATGACCATTACATAATATGCTCTGAAGTTTGACCGATTGGCGAAGTTCATGCCGAATTTGATGCCTACTGATATTGCACGAAAGGATCGTTTCATACGGGGGCTGAATGTGATGATAGCCCAGGATGTCAAAGATAACACTAGACCTGAGGACTACAACTTATGCCCAGGTAGTGGACAAGACCCTTAGTGCTTCGGAGCTGAAGATCAGATATGGAGAGAAGGCGCCGCAAGGCGCGATGCTCGGAGGACGATGCGTCCTTTCACTAGTTTTAGCCGATGTAGTGGCCCAAGTGAGCAATAGAGAAAGGCCCTAGTTTCTTTTGTTTCTCCTGTTCCTAATAGGAGGACACGAGGGGATTTCATTGGCCTTCAGAGTGGGGGAGAAAACTAGAGGAACCTCCCAGAGTGTCCATGGTGCAGGCGATGACATCTGCAGGAGTGTAGAGTCAGAGCATGCTTCATATGTGGGAGCATCAATCATCTGAGGAAGGACTGCCCACAAACCCAAAAAGAAGAACCTTGACCTAGACTGACGCTGAGGCTAGTCCCTCGGTTGTGACAACTCAGATTTCTAGTGCTAGTTCTTCATTTACTGTATTGATTGATTCAGGAGCTACTCATTCGTTTGTATTTGCTAGAGTGATAAATCATTTTTGTAGACCTTATGATTTGAATGCTAGAGGATTCAGGATTTTGTTGCCAACTGGGGAACAGGTAGTCTATAGGAGATGGGTTAGAGCATTACCGACAGAGATAGACAGTAGGGAGTTTTATGTGGATCTGATTGAACTGGTGATGGATGACTTTGATATGATTATGGGCTTGGATTGATTATCAAAGTACGGGGCAACAATAGATTTCAAGAGTCGGATGGTGACTTTTGAACCAGAAGGAGAGGAACTGTAATGTCCCAAAAATGCTAATAAGGCTTAGTACCTTGTTAGTGTGCTAAGAGGGCATAATTGGATATATATGTGAAATTAATTGCTTAAATGTGTGACTAATTGATATACATGATTTATAGGATAATATGAATATATATGCATGTTTATGTGTATTAAATACGCATGTGGGCCCGTTATTGTTTATAAGGGCATATTTTTAATTTTGGCCCATTGAGGGCATAAATGTGAATATATATGTTAAATTATTGAGACCACATTATTATGTGGATATATTTGTAGTATTCGGCTCGAGGCAATCCTGGTGAGCAGATTAGCGAAATAGTCCCAAAGGGATCTAATATCGTGCTCAGGGTGAGCCTAGGGCTATTTTGGGGACTAAGAGCATATTTGAGATTTATTGATTAACGGACAATTATGTGGTGATTAGCTCGGAACGTTGGGATTAATTGGGAACTTATATGACCACTTGAGGATTAGCGAGAAATGCGGTAAAATGATGGGTTCTCCCTTAAGGTCAATAAAGGGATGAGGTAGCACTAGGGGTATTTTGGTCATTGTTTTATGGGATATACTTAGGAAACCTCAGGAGTTAGCTAGAAACAACCTGAATCCCTTAGCTCTTCCATTCTCACATTCATCTCACTCTCTCTAAGGCTTTGGGGGACTTTGGGGGTCTTAAAGAGAAAACTTAGAAAATTGAGACTAGAAGTTATGGATTCATGCTGGAATTGGAGCAGGGGACAACTCAAGGTCGTGATTCATAGCTGAGGTAAGATTATAAACCTTGATCTATTGAATTCATGGTGTAATTTTGCAAATGCTTAGGGATGCTTAAGTTAGTTTCTGATTTTGGGATTTAGGGTGGATTGAGCAATTATCATAGGTGATATGTTTCGTTTGTGATTTATTATTGAGAGTTCTAGACTCAATTCGGGCTTTAGTACAGTTTAGGTTGAATTTTGGTGGTTTTGGTTTGGGGGAAAACACAGGAAGGAGCTGGGAAATCTGGGTTCGTGGGATAGCATCGCGAGCCTATTCTTGGGTGCCGCGACCTGCGTGAACCCATAAGCGGAGCTCTTTGGTTCATAGGCGTGTCATGGACATAAGGGCCTAGTCTTAGGGTGTGTCACTGGGGATTTAGGGCTGGGAGCCTTTGGCTAGGGGGTGCGCTGCGACCCTCAATGCAAGGTCGCGACCCGCATAGGCAAACTTAGCCAAAATAGGTTTTTTAACTTGGGAACTTGAACCTAAGCGCTCAGGACGAATTCTACTACCTAGTTTAGTAGAATTCGAAGCCCCGAAGGCTAGTATTTTATCCCGAAGATGTTAACTGGTTTAGATTTGTATGGTTATCCATTGTCACTTTAAGACTAGGGTTATTGTTAAGGCTCGTGATTGAGGATCGTGGTCAGGACCGCTCTACACCTTCAGCTCGGAACTCGAGGTAGGAAAACTTCATCTGGGTTGTGGATGGGGCTTAGACCCCTATTAATGAACATATTATGATTGTGAATATATATGTATCTGATAATATCTTAGTAGGCATTCCTATATATGCTTCCTTCAACTGCTTGTTGTGCAATGTGTATTTGTGATTATACTTGTTTAAAGGCCGGCCTAAGGGTGTTGGGGGCCGATAGCAAGTGTGTAGAAAGAACCCCCGCCTAAGGTTGTCGAGGTCGACTATAAAACTACAAGACTCGACCTAAGGGCACCAGAACTGAACTGATATGTGTATTGACTGACTTGATTGGTTTGTGTGAATGTTAAGCTTATTACTCTACATTTACTGTTGCTTATTTCTGCTTGTTGAATTAAGTTTTCTTGCTAAGCCTTGGATCATAGGTGCTATGTGGTGCAGTTAAAGGAATGGGAAAGTTGGACCAGCCGTGAGTTGGAGTGCTTTAGGGGCGATATGTACATCAGCAGCTGCTCGATCGCCACGACCGAGGGTTACATAGGAACTAGAATTAAATTGTATTTTTCCACTTAGGTTGGCTTTTGCTGTAATAATTTTGAGGGTTGTAATTTCCTTGTAAACACCATTTTTGGGATCCCATGTACCAACTCCTATTTTTAATGAAAGTCAACTATTTTATCATCAAAATCTATTAACCCAAATCTAAAAATTACCATAGTAACACATTTATGTCTAAATGGCTTGATTAGCAAGTCCTGCACTATTTCAAATACACAGTGTAATGATCTTGGCTATCCAGGGCATTACAACTTGGTATTGGAGCAGTCTAGGTTTAAGGGTTCCTGAAGACTGGCTGGGCATGTACACTCACCGCTAAAGACAAGCCCGACTCAGGGTTTGGTAACCATATATTTGATTACATGTTTGATTGTTTCAATGAAATATAAATGTCTTATCTACATGGTAATTAGGTAGCATGAGGTATACTGATAGGGCCTTGCCCTTGACTGTTACATGTATATGATAAGGCATGCTTATTAACATTGCTATTGTATGTGAATAATTGTTAAAATGAATGTTTGCTTTGTAATTGTATATTGTTGCTTGGGTTTTAACATTTGATCATGGGGTGATTTTAAATCTATTATCATTGCCTGATCAGTCGAGTCGTTGATTGCAGATAAACTTGGAGAGTTATGCCTCCAAGGCGATCAATTCGACTAGCCGACATAGGGATCGAGGCTAGAGATGATGACCAAGGCCAAAACCCTCAGCCAGTCCTTGAGAACTGGCAGTAGTTGCTTGCTGACATGCAACCTAGACTTTAGAGGTTAGAGGAAAAGATTCGTCTTCTGAAGCATCAAGCTCAGTCAGGGAACACTGCACCTAACTTGCCACCTGTTGTGGCACCAGTGGTACAATTGCTTGAGATTGGGAACAAGTGGGAGCCGCTATATGAAAGGTTTAGGAAGCGACATCCTCCAATGTTCGAGGGAGGACTAGATCCACTTAAGGCTAAATAGTGGATGAGTCTGATCACCTCCATCCTAGACTTCATGAGGGTGGTAGGTAATGATAGGGTGGCCTATGCAACTAACATGTTGAGATGATGCTCGTATCTAGTAGGAGGTGGCATCCCAGACTCGAGATGTTTCTACCTTGAGTTGGGATGAGTTTAGAGATCTTTTTAACCATAAATACTACAACATTTCCATCAAGGCGGCAAAGGTGAATGAGTTCATCTATTTGGTATAGGGCAGCATGACAGTTATTGAGTATGCCCTAAAATTCAACACAATAACGAAGTTTGCACCTGACCTAGTACATACAGTTGCAGCCAGGCAAGACAAGTTTGTTCGAGGACTGAATGCTATGGTAGCCCGAGATGTATGGATCACATCAGTACCTTGAGAGACGACTTATTACCAGGAGGTTGAGAAGGCCCTCGCAACTGAGGAGGTAGAGAACAAGATTTGGAGGGAGAGCTCTGCAAGACGAGATGTTCGGAGGGCGGTGCCTCCACTTATAGGAGCTGGTAGGGGCGGGGGCCCCATCGATTAGAAGAGGAAGACCCCTGACACCTCGACCACTGCTGGTCCTGATAGGAGGGGTCGGGGTGTCCAGGGTGGCAGTGAAACATGGAGAAGCTACCCAGAATGTGCTAGATGCAGGAAGCGCCATCTGGGCGAATGGCGGGCAAAAGCCTATTACTTATGCTGGGTGATTGGACACCTCAAGAAGGATTGCTCGACTTTGAAGAAAGAAGAACAAGGGAAGGCAGACATCTTGACTCCAACTCGAGTTTTTGCCTTGACTCAGGCAGAGGCTGAGGCTAGTCCCTCGGTGGTGACAGGTCAGCTTTCTAGCACTGACACTTCATATTCTATATTGACTGACTCTGGTGCTACACAATCATTTGTTTCTAGCAAAGTCATTGATAGATTGTGCAGGCCTAGTGAGCATTGTACTACAGGGATTGGGACTATATTGCCTACAGGGTAACTGGTAGTTTCTAGGAGATGGATTAGGGCAATGCCAATGCTGGTGGACAGTAGGAAACTATCAGTTGATTTGATTGAGTTGGCTATGGATGACTTCAACATGGTTTCAGAGATGGATTGGTTAGTAAGATATGGGGCAACTATAGACTGTAGGAAAAAGATGGTGACTTTTGAGCTTGAGGGTGAGGACCCTTTCATTTTTGTTGGTACTGTGCATGGACCTCGCATTCCCAACACTACTACAAAAACATGCTTTTAGGACACTTTTTTAGGGCACTCACCTAAATGCGAGTCCTAAAAATATCTCCTGGACTTTTTAGGGCTCGCAAAGAATTCTTTGAAGGCTCGCGGAGCGAGTCCTAAAAACTGATGCGTGTCCTAAAAGTTTTATTTGTTTTTTTAATATACACCTCTTGGACTATTTTAGGGCTCTCGTTGCGAGTCCATAAAGAATTTCCCTAAAAGCTAATGTGTGTCCTAAAATTTTTATTTATTTTTTTAATAAACACCTCTTGGACTTTTTAGGGCTTGCGTTGCGAGTCCTTAAATAATTTTTTGCAATAATAAAATCGCGAGTCCTTAAAGATTTTTTCGTAATAATAAAATATTGAATAGTACTTATATATCATGAAATAGAGTTTGGTGTGGTGGTTTGGTACCCATTTAACTTACTATAGGTCCAGTGTTCTAACCTCATCTTTACAATTTTGATTTTTTTTAAAAAAACGAATATATATGGAGTTACCAAGTTTCGAACCCTCAAACTATAAGTTTAGTTAAGCCTTTACAATTTCACCAACACATCTTATTAATAAATAAACGAATATAAAAATATTTCTATCATAATATACACACTTAATTAATTGGAACTTTAAGTTAGAATTAAGTACTTTAGGGTCTATTTTTTCAGATCTAACTGGGCTCGGGGCTGGCTGGGGGTCGGGTGGGGGGCGACGGGGGTGGATAGGGGGTTCAGTCGACAGCGCAGGGAGGGGTTCGGGGCTGGGTCTGGGTCTGGGTAAACGGTGCAGGGACGAGCGCGACTTGGAAGTCGGGTGGTGGTTGACGATATAAGGGCGGGGCTCGGGGGCTAGGTCGACAGCTTGGGGGCTCAGGGCTAGGCTGGGCTAGGGTTCGGGTGGTGGTCAATGGCACAGGGTGTGGGCTTGGGTGGGAGTCGACGATGGCTGGACTACGCTCGGGGCTGGCTAGGGGTCGGGTCGTGGGCGACGACAGTAGGGACGGCGTCTCAGGTGGTGGGCGATGGCGGCAAGGGCATCGTGCAGGTATTTTTTTTTTCATTAAACATTTTTTTATTAATAATTATTTATATTTAAATTATGTATATTTTATTGAATTTTATTTTGGGTATATTATGTTTTATGTTTTTAGGATCTAGATGACCACTTTCATATTCAATATTTCATCATTTTTTATGTGGGTATAATTTTTAAATTTTTATTTCTAAAAATCTTAAAATTATAGTAATTGTATATATAATCTAGATAGTTATATATATATATATGTAACACATTCTTTAAACATATACATGACACTAATTAACAAAAAAATAAATGTGTTATTTGGGTTTTGAAAAGTTGCCATCAAAACAATATTTGTAGATATTTTATTGTTGGGTTGATGAGAAGGTGCAAAAAGTAAATACATGATTTATTATTTAAATTATATTTATGTGAAATTTACAAAATTAAATATAATGTTGATATTAATGTGTATGTTAATATTTCGATTGTTCTTAAAGCATTGGATTAGTAGTTGGCTTGCGAGAGGTATGTTGTATTTGATTTTTTTTATTTTTAATATAAACTGTATAACTTTAGTGGAATTTGGATATCTTAGATATTCATTCATAGTGAAGTAGGTTATGAGAATTTTAGTGCTGCGGTAATAACCAAAGGCTGAAAACTTACAAGTATTAGGAAAGTAGGTTCTAAGAATTTTGTGTGATGCGGTGATATATGGATGAAAACATGTGTGTTGTTTGATTTGTTTAAATTGTTTGTGTTTATTGTGAGAGTTGGCTAGGCTAGTAAATTAGGGGATATGCTATTCGATTTTCAATTTTATTTACTTTTATACTTAAATGTTTTCTCTTCAAAATTTTAATGACAATGCTTCTATAAATGATATCGCAATGAATATGTTGTCACACTTGGAGTGAGACATTGGTAGAAAGAGAGTTGTGTAACAACTGTGAGTAAACTTATTTATTTACACTACAATAAAAATCTAGTTATAATTTTTCATGTTTGGTGTATTATAATGTGATTTTTCATGTTTCAGGGATGATTTTAGAAAGAAATTCATGGTAGCCAATCCTTACTTTGGAAAGACAGTGACGAGAGTGAGTACAAGGACAAGAAGAAGAAAGATATGTTGTTTGACAATGAATTTAGTGTTTTATTTTATTTGTAATTTTTATTAGAGTAAAGAATTCTTATTTGAGTGGTTAATTATGTTTATATATCTTTTAAGCTCAAGACGATTATGTTTATAGACAAGGCTATATGATTTTTGAATCAAGTAGTAGTGTTATATTTGTTCCAAAATTTGTTTGATTAGATTTGTAAATACTTTGTATAATTTTTGTTATTTTTTAAAATAATTAAAAATATAACTGTTAAGGACACTCAACATGATCTTTTAGGACAGACGGACATTCTTTTAGGAATCGTGAACATTCTTTTGGGACTCGCACGAGTCTTAAAAAAACCTCAATTTTTAAGGCTCTCAAATAGAGGACTCGTGCCCTGCGAGTCCTAAAAACTCTTTTAGGGTATTAGCATTGACGGCTAGAGACCTATTACGAGGAGGTTGTATAGGTTCTAGCCAGTGTGGTGGATACCACTAGGGTCATGCCCGTGGGGCCAGGGGAGACTAGATTGGTATGCGAGTTCTTGGACACGTTCCCTAAGGACTTACCGAGCTTCCGTTGCACTGGGAGATCGAGTTCGTCATTGAGTTAGCGTCGATACCGAACCAGTGTCGATGGTGTTAGGATTAATGCCCGAAAAGCATGTAAAGACATTTTATTGGTTTGAAATAAAAGTACAATTTTATTATATTTCAATGTTATAATTATTGTTTGAATTAATTATATAATAATATCAAGAAAATTCCCTATTCATTAATGAGAATATGATCTTGTATAGTACGAGAGAATTAAGATCATATATGATGAATAAAATAGACAATAACATATTAAAATAAGGAATCTTTAATGAATGGTTACTAGTATGATTTGCTAAACATATGAGAAGCAAGTAATATAGATTCAGATTACTGATGTCGATAGACATCTTAGTAAAGGTGTTGTATATAATAGAGATTATATATGACAGGATCGATGAGAATTAATTATCTTTATAAACTTGTCGTTTGACGTAAAGATTTAATTCTTGTCATAATAGATGATCATTTGTAGAACAGTCTAAATCCTGAGTTTTCATGAACTCCTATTTATGTTTATTGGATCTTTTGATTCACTCATTAAGGTATCTTAGAATAATGAGGCTAATGACTTTTGTTTTGGAGATTCAATATCATGGATGGCTAGGAACATGAATTACAATATTGGAATCCATGCTTTCTTAACTCATCGAATATTGGTTGCCTTAAGGGTTGATTCTGGAACTGAATAGTTATTGAGCTCAAATCTATAATTAGATTATAGATTAATTATTCACTAGTGAATTAATGGTACTTAAGGATCAATAAGTAATTAGAAGGGTAAAATGGTAGTTTTGACCTACTCTAATTAACGAACCAACAATGGAGGACAGAACTACACATATTGATTATATTAATGGACTACTTGAAAAAACTATGTAAATATAATTCTATATATACTTAGAGTGCAATTCCATATTTGTAGTGGAGAAATCATGGAATTAATAATTAAGATTATTAGACTAAAGAGTTTTATTACTAATCTGATTTATTGGAGTTTCGAATTATAGGTCCATATTCCCCAGATCACCTTTGTCCTACACTGTCAAGGGTAAGGATTTTAGAAGAAAGATTTGTTAAGAGAAAGGACTAAATTGCAAAGGAATTAATTTTCCAGGGCAAGTAAATAATTATTTGATAATTGTGGGTAATTGATTAATTGTTAATTATTTAATTATTTAACTATATAGTTTTGATTTTGAAAAACTATAGGTTAAAATTAATATTAATCTTGTTTTGATTAATATAAATATATTAAAAATAAGATATTTATTATTTTACTTTAAAACTGATATTTTAAGATAAATTAATTTTGAATTAGCTGATATTTATGTTGGAATAAATATCTTGTCTTAAAAGTTGATTAGATAAACAAATGAGAAAATTAGGGCAACCCTAATAGGGCTGGGCGACACACACTGTACAGTAAAGTGTGTGGCGCCTAGCATTAGAGATTTTATCCTTAGGATTTGAATTTTGAATTTCAAATAAATTTCTTTAATCAGTTATTTAATTATTCTCTTTAAATATGATTTAAATAAATAATTAAATGAAATTATCTAATCAATTTTCATTTGAACTATATTTTAATTAAATAAAGATTATTTAATTAGATTAAATATCTTTATAAATCTGATATACGTGATATTAAAAAAAATGGATAATGAGACTCTCTCGAAATTGATAGTTTTCTCTAAACCTTCTCTCTATCAAAACTCTCTAGATCTCATGTGTTGAGTACATCTAGAGATTCACATAAATTAGCCTTTTGAACCCTATGTGCCCACACACATCCTTGTGTGTTTGAGGATTGGTCTGGATGATCAGGGTGTGAGATCTCAGAACACATGATAGGAAGATCGCTGATTTATACAAAAAGACTCAAGGACACTTGATAGGCTACAAAAGGCAATCCCTGATAAATTTACATGTGATTTAATACTTATATATGTATATGATCTTGGATGGTATTAATAGTTATTAAAATGGGTCCATATATTCTGTTGCGTAGCTTTGATTTTATCTTTTAATACCAACAATTGACACCAGAGCAGTCTATACATATATATATTAAATACTGTGTGAGTTTCTTTCATTTGTTATATGTATGTTGATATGTATATTGAACGGATGGATATGTTTTTTGAATGTATTGTTGAATGATGGATCTTTAATTATATGGTGCAATTGGATTAGGAATTTTAATTGTTTTTCCTAGATCTTGTGTAAGCCATAAAGTGCATAGGATTTTTATAATTTTTATTTCTTGAAATTTAAATTGAAAAATTTTGCACACAAAAGGAAATTGGAAGGACCCGAGCCACCAGCCATGGCAGCAGCCCAAGCCCTCTCGGTCAACAGCGCATAACCACGCCTTACCTCGCGTCAGCCTGCACGCGCCCCTGCGCACCCAAGTTGAGCCCTCGCGCCTGCATGTGCGCACTCCCGCCTGCCTAGGCATCCTGCCTGGCTCCTGCGCGTGCCGCGCCTGATGCGCCTAAATGCCCAGTCACCCATCCAGAGCTTGACACCTTGTGCCGCCAGCCCTAAGGCACCATTTTGGTGCCCAAAACCCTAATTCCTAAGTTGTTATAAAATATCTTTTATTTAATTAATTTTTAAATTATTTGAATTTAAAAGTTTAATTATCTTATTTGTTTTATTAGTAAATAAAATATTTTTTAGTTAAATGAGATATTTTAATAACTTATGTTTAAAGAATAATTTGAATTTGATTATTTAATTATTTAAATTCAACTAAATTAAAAAGATGACAAAAATGGTCATTTAATTAAAATTTAATTTTAATTAAATAAATTAATTAGAAAATTTGTTTCTACTTAATAAGTTGGGCAAAACAAAGTTCATAATGATTAGCAAGAAAGCCTAAAGGAGAGGACGAGCATTCTTGGAGAGTCTTGAAAGCTACATAGGCTTAGATTGCAATTTTATTTCTAATTTTTTCAATGGGTTATAAATCCTAGAAATACCCATTAGTACCAGGTTCATCACTTATTGTTTATTTATTGTATCTATTTAAATAAATGGTCATTGATGTTTGATTGATAACATGATCATGCATTACTCAATTACAGGTCATTCATGAAACCCCACATAGTTACTCATTAATCATGCATATTTTAGAAACATGATTACCTAGGATTGTCCTATTTGTTTATATGAATTGTTTTTGGTGAAATCAATTGCATGGAAACTACTAAGTATTAAATTAGTTAAAACTTGGTAACTCACACCATAATAAAGGAAATAGTTTTTTATAGGCCTTTAAGATAACCAACTTTATGTGAAAAGTGTTTTAGTAAAGTTAGATGACTGTAAAGGGTAATTATTTAGATCACATTAATTATAGAAACAGACTCCTTTATAATTATATTTTTTTTGTAATTAATTACATTCATAGGAGTTTTAATAAACTAGTAGTTAATTTGGAATTAATTGATTAGTTTAATAAAACACATTTAATTTAAAATAGTAAGCGAGATAAGGTGAACATCTCAATGTGACCTATGGTCTCCATTATTAGTACAACACCGTGAGATATGAATAGGGCCTCGAGGCGGCTTTGTTTCTGTCCCCCTAAGGAAGGTTTCAAGACATATCAATACCATGGTTGGATTCTTACGAAGATAAGAGGAAGTGATGTATTTTAGGCTTGACCGACCCTAAGGCGGCACTCTATAAGTTAAGTCATCAAATCCATTACAAAAGAGACTGAAGCAAATGTGGGTAGAAGAGAAATCTTCAAAATCTAAGGAGAAATCGAAGAAGAGAAAGAAGAACAATATTAAGGACAAAGGAAAGGAAAAAAAAAGTCCAATAAAGGCAAGAAGGCACCAAAATCCAAGGAGAACAAAATTGACAAAAACTCCAAGAAGAAAGAACCGAAAGGAAAATGTTTTCACTATGGAGTTGAAGGTCACTGGAGGAGAAACTGCAAGAAGTATCTTTCTGAGCTAGAAAAGAAAGGTAAATGTGATTTACTTGTACTTGAAGCTTGTGTGGTGGAATATGATATGTCATCTTGGGTTTTAGATTCAGGAGCCACTAACCATGTTTGTTCTTCCATGCAGATTTTGAGTCATCAAGGGAGTTGGAAGATTGCAAGGTGACCATGCAAGTTGGAAGTGGAGCGCTCATTTCAGCAAGAGTAAAGGGAACAGTCCGTTTAAATTTTGGTAACAATTATTTAGTTTTGAACAATGTTTATTTTATTCATGGATTTTCTAGAAACTTAGTTTCTTTATCTATATTGCATGAACAATTTTTTGATATTTCTTTTAGTAATAATGTGATTGTTATTTCAAAGAATGGTTTCAAAATATGTCAAGCATAACATAATAACAGACTGTATAGGTTCAAACCAAATGAACGAACGCTGAATAATTCATAATTATTTAAAGTATCAAAACCGCAAGATAAAAAAAGACAAAAAGTTTCAAACGAGGATGACACACTTCTTTGGCATCTTAGACTTGGTCATATAGGTCTAGATAGGATAAATCGGCCAACAAAAGATGGACCTTTGAGAGAAATAAGAGTTGGAACTCTTCTGATTTGTGAATCTTGTCTAGAAGGAAAAATAACCAAACGCCCTTTCTCAGCGAAAGGCAGTAGAGCCAAAGAACCTTTGGAGCTTTTACACAACGATGTCTGTGGTCCAATCAATGTACAAGCGAGAGGTGGGTATGAGTATTTCGTCACTTTTATTGACGATTACTCAAGATATGATCATACTTACCTAATGCTTAGGAAATCTGAAACCTTTGGTAAGTTTCAAGAATTCAAAGCTGCGGCTGAGAAGCAGTTAGGTAAGACTCTAAAGAGACTTTGATCTGATCGAGGTGGAGAATATTTGGATTTAGAATTCAAAGATTTCTTGTTGGAGCATGGTGTTATATTCCAACTCACATCACTAGGAACGCCACAACAAAATGGGGTTTCTGAAAGAAGAAACAGGACCTTGTTTGTAACACCCTAAGTTGCTAATAAGGTTTAGGACCTTGATTAGCGTGCCTGGAGGGCAATAAGTGAGTTAATATGTTAATATATGAATTTAAATGAATATGTGATTAGAATGCATGTTTAGATGGTATAAATGTGCATGTGGGCCCCGTTTGCATGATAGGGGTAAACTGGTAATTTTAGCCCGATGAGGGCATAAATGCGATAATTGTATTGTGTGATTTGTACCACGTGAGTGTGGTGATATCAGTGTGATGCACGTACCGAGACGGTCCTAGCGAGCTAGATAACTCAAAAGTCACAACGGGATTTTATACCCGGCTCGGGAGGAGCCCCGGGGTGTTTTGGGGATTTTGTAAATTGAGCTCTTGTGAGATAATGGTAACTGGTAATCTGGTAACTTGTGTAACCTTAGGTAACTACTGAGAGTAACAAGTTGTGATAGGAAAATGGTAGAATTGCAATAGAGATGAGTAGACAAAAGTGACCTTGAGGTTTAGTTAGGAAGGGGTATTTGTGGAAGGGTAGAATAGTCATTTGGCAGGATAGATAACCATTAGCTGAAGGAAAAGGATCATACACGTTATTTCATTTGGGGCATGATTTGTTTATGCTGAAATTGGGAGAAACCTAAAGGAAAAGAGAAGAAAAGGAAGGAAGTTGAGTTTGGAACCTAGAGGAGAAATCAAGGTGGGTTGAAGTAGTTGAAGCCAAACAAGGGTCAAGATTTGTTCTGAGGTAAGAGTTGCTTCTGTTTTATTGAGTTTTAAGCTTGATTTCAGAAAGTATGAGTGCAAATTTAAGGAATAGCTATGGCTGGTTTTGTGAGAATTCATCTTGTGGAATTAGAAGGCTTAGCTTGGAGCTGGAAACAAGGGAGCTTAAGGTTGGATTCATCATTCAAGGTAAGGATTCTGTGCAATTATAAAGTTTGTTTCTGTTGTGAATTATGGAATTTGAAGTGTGGTTTAGGTTGGGTCTAAGCTTTTAACTTTTCTGGTTTGAATTGTTAAGGCATGGAACTAAAGTGTGATTTATGGGAGTGATTGTGTAATTGAGATAGATTATGATGTTTATAGGTTCTTGAATGGTCTATGTGGGGTTTTGAATTGGTTTTGGGGCTTAGGTATGAGTTTTGGATGATTTTGGAGTGGTTTTCGCTCGGGCAAATGCAGGGGAAAAGCCCTGATTTCTGGGTTCGCGAAGGAGCGCTGCGGCGCGAGGCTGATTCTAGGCAGGGGAAGCTCTCTGACTTGCTGGGCGCCGCGGCCCTCTAGGGCAGCGCCGCAGCGCTAGGCCAATTTCAGAGCATGAGATTTTGCAATTTTGAGCCTTTGCTCCGGGCGTTCGGGGGATGTCTTCGGTGTATTGTTTTAGGGATTTGGGGTTCCGAGGGTGTGGGATTGGTCCCGGGAAGTGGTTTTGGATTGGTTAGTGATAAAGGATGTTTCGTATGTGTTGTGACTAGGTCTTTGGAGAGGCTCGGGGTAGAGGACCGTGCTCGCGGCTTTGGGGGATTGAAAGCTCGTGATACAGGTAAGAGAACTGTAGCACCCATGTTGCAGGGCTTGGGCCCATTGAATTGTTGCAAGGCGCGACCCTAGATTGTATTATTTCTAGGATGTAGCATTACATGAATGATTATATTTGATTGTTATCTGAGTATGCTAAATGTGGAAATAGCTGAATGAATGGCGGAGGGCCGGGAACGGCGAAAGGCCGAGAACGGCAGTGGTGCCGAGAACGGCAGTGGGGCCGGAAACACCACTTAGCACATGGAGTGCTTGTGGCCAGGGTGAGACCCTAGTGGATACATGGGTTATCCTTACATGAATGATTATATTTGATTGTTATCTGAGTATGCTAAATGTGGAAATAGCTGAATGAACGGCGGAGGGCCGGGAACGGCGAAAGGTCGACAACGGTGAAGGCCGAGAACGGCAGTGGGGCCAGGAACACCTATTAGCACATGGAGTGCTTTTTCGCCAGGGTGAGACCCCAGTGGATACATGGGTTATCGATACGGTGTGGACCGAGATCCCAGGCTTTGGTAACGCTTCTGGGATGGCAAGGTCGTATATGTGTTAGATTTTGTAGACTGCCTGACTAGATATGAGCTGTCTACTGTAATTTATGTATATTATGCATGTGTTATGTACTATTTGAGTTTTCTTGCTGGGCTTCAGCTCACGGGAGCTCTGTGTTGCAGGTAAAGGCAAAGAGAAAGTCAACCAGCCATGAGTACGGAGAGCGTGGGGGCGGCGCGTACATGTTCGGCCTGCCCGGCCGCTTGGGTTGGGGGCATTTTTGAGGAATGGCTGTACTAAACTCTATTTTTGATATTTTATCCACTGTGTATCTATTTTGAGTTGTAATTAGTTTACAAACCTCGTCTTGGGATCCTAAGTGTTGAATAACTGGAACTTTTATTGAAATGAAGTACTTTTAAAGATTACAGCCTTGTCTCTTTGTTTAAATCACACCTTTGTTCTAAAAACCTCGCTTAGCGAGTTGATTGCACATTTTAACCTCACTTAGTAACGACTCTAAGGTGGTAGGGTGTTACAACTTGGTATCAGAGCGAGCCAAGGTTTATTGGTTCTGGAGATTGACCGAACATGTACGCACGCTGCCACTGAAAAGCTTGACTCAGGGTTGATTGGTATGGTTGATTATTATGCTTGAATATGTGCTTGGTTGACCTGTTTTCCTGCTTAGTTTATAAAGAGCATGTTAGGTGAGACAACATATGCATGATGCCAGGGCAAGGCCCGTTGTGTGTTATATGGTATTCATATTACATTTGGATTGTGGATTTTGGTTGATTGGTGAGAATGGTAGGTGGAATTGGATTTTGTTATCATGCCTGATGAGCGGTGTCATTAATTGCAGGCATATAGTTGTAATGCCTCTGCATTCATCCAGACTCTGCGACAATCGGGCCGAGGATGACAATCAGGGTCAGGACCCTCAACCTGCCCCATAGAATTGGCAGCAGATATTGGCCGAAATGGAGGCTAGACTACAGAGAATAGAGGAAGAACTCCGTCAGATGAGACAACAGGCCCCTCCACAGGTTGCAGGGTTGTCGATACAGCAGAATGTGCCGCCAGTGTCGGTTCAACCAGTGACTGAGAACAGGTGGGAACCCTTGTATGAAAGGTTCAGGAAGCAATAACCTCCTACCTTTGAGGGTGGGTCGGACCCACTGCGGGCAGAGCAGTGGATGAACATGATTTATTTGATCTTGGACTTTATGGGGGTCGAAGGAAGTGAAAGGATAGCTTGTGCTAGCTATATGTTCAGGGACGATGCCCGCATCTGGTGGGATGTGGTGAGACAGCGGAGGAATGTTGCGGTCATGACATGGGAAGAATTCAAGAGTGTCTTCAATGAGAAATACTACAGCATAGCAGTTCGAGTTGCGAAGGTTGATGAGTTTATCAACCTGACACAGAACAGGTTATCAGTTACAGAGTATGCCTTGAGGTTTGACAGATTGGCGAAGTTTACGCCAGACCTGGTGCCGACAGATGCGGCCAGGAGAGACAGATTTATATGGGGATTGAATGTGATGATCGCCCATGATGTGAATATTACATTGGTTCCGGAGACTACTACATATGCACAAGCAGTGGATAAGGCCCTTACTGCTGAGAGAGCTGAGGATCAGATATGGAAGGATAGCGCTGGTAGGCGCGATGCTAGGAGGACGGTGCCTCCTTTCGTTGGGTCTAGTCGGGGCAGTGGCCCCAGTGAACAGAAAAGAAGGGTTCCAGATTCATTTACTCCTCCTAGTTCTGATAGGAGAGTGCGGGATTCTGTTGGTGGCCGTCAGGGCAGTGGTGACAACTGGAGGAGTTTTCCAATGTGTCCCCGATGTAGGCGACGACATCAGGGTGAGTGCCAGATTAGGGCATGTTTTGTCTGTGGGAGTGCCAACCATTTAAAAAAAGACTGCCCACAAGCTAAGAAGGAAGAGCCAAAGCAGGGAGACAATCTTGCTCCCGCCAGGGTATTCGCTTTGACTCAGACTGAGGCAGAGGCTAGTCCCTCAGTTGTGACAGGTCAGATCTCTAGCGCTGGTTTTTTGTATACTGCTTTGATTGATTCAGGGGCTACCCACTCATTTGTATCTGCTAGGGTGATTGATCAGCTTTGTAGACCTAGTATTGTGTATGCTAGGAATTTTCAGACTTTGTTGCCAACAAGAGAACTGGTAGTCTCTAGGAGATGGGTTAGAGCGTTACCAGTAGAGATAGATGGTAGGGAACTGTTTGTTGATCTGGTTGAATTAGATATGGATGATTTTGATATGATACTAGGAATGGATTGATTAATGAGATATGGACCAACGATTGATTGCAAGCGGCATATGGTGACTTTTGAACCGGAAGGTGAGGTGCCTTTCATATTTGTAGGGAAGGTGAATGGACTGCGAGTGCCTATGATTTCAGCACTGAAGGCTAGGGACCTGATGCAGGAAGGCTGCATAGGATTCCTAGCAAGTGTTGTAGATACTTCTAAGGAGGTGGCAGTGGGACCGAATGAAACCAGATTGGTATGTGAGTTTCCAGACTTATTTTCAGTAGACTTGTCGGGGTTGCCGCCACAACGGGAGATTGATTTCGTCATACAGTTGGCACCGGGGGTGGAGCCAGTCTCCAGGGCTCCCTACGGAATGGCTCCAGCAGAGTTGAAAGAACTGAAGATTCAGTTACAGGAGTTATTGGATTTGGGGTTCGTCAGACTGAGTTTCTCTCCATGGGGTGCTCTAGTTCTATTTGTTAAGAAGAAGGATGGGTCGCTTAGGATGTGCATTGATTACAGGGAGTTGAATAAGCTGACCATTAAGAACAAGTATCCACTGCCTAGGATTGATGATCTGTTTGATCAGCTTCAAGGGAGTACGGTGTTCTCTAAGATCGATCTTCAGTCGGGCTATCATCAGTTGAGAATTAAGGAGGACATACCGAAGACAGCTTTTCGGACAAGGTACAGGCATTATGAATTTCTGGTGATGTCCTTTGGATTAACCAATGCCCCAACAACTTTCATGGATATGATGAATATAATCTTTAAGGACTACCTGAATAAGTTTGTGATTGTATTTATCGACGATATACTAATATACTCTCGGTCAGAGACAGAGCATGAGCATCATCTGCGCCTGGTATTGCAGCGGTTGAGAGAGCATAAGCTGTATGCTAAGTTTAGCAAGTGCGAGTTCTGGTTACCGCAAGTTACATTCTTGGGCCATATCGTTAGTAAAGAGGGGATACTGGTTGACCCAAGTAAGATAGAGGCAGTGAGAGATTGGCCTAGACCGAGCAGCGTTCCTGAAGTCAGAAGTTTTCTTGGATTAGCAGGGTACTACCGACGATTTGTGGAGGGATTCTCTAGAATTGCCACTCCATTGACGGAGTTGACAAGAAAGAAGACTAAGTATGTGTGGACAGATCGGTGCGAGAATAGCTTTAAGGAGTTAAAGCGACGGTTGATTACTGCACCAGTGTTGAGTTTGCCGACAGAGAATGAGAAGTTTGTGGTCTATTGTGACGCTTCTAGACAGGGTTTGGGATGTGTGTTGATGCGAGCTGAGAAAGTAATAGCTTATGCATCAAGGCAGTTAAAGGAGTACGAGCAGAGGTATCCCACACATGACCTGGAGTTGGCTGCAGTGGTATTCGCGCTTAAGGTGTGGAGGCATTATCTGTATGGTGAAAAGTGCGAGATATACACTGATCACAAGAGTCTAAAGTATTTCTTTACCCAGAAAGATCTGAATATGCGCCAGAGGAGGTGGCTAGAGTTGGTAAAGGATTACGATTATGACATTTTATATCATCCTGGAAAGGCTAATGTTGTGGCTGATGCATTGAGCCGGAAGGGCCCAGGTCAGTTGTATAGTTCAAGGCAGATATCAGACAGACTGGCTAAGGAGATGGCCAGAGCAGGTATAGAATTGGTGGTTGGTAAGTTAGCCAACATAACTCTCCAGCCCACGCTCCTTGAGAGGATTAAGAAAGCACAGGGAAAGGATCCCCAGTTAGTTAAGCGTAGGGAGAATACCCTAGCTGGAATGATTAAGGACTTCTCTATCTCGGAGATGGGCCTACTGAGGTACAAGGGATGGATTTGTGTTCCGATTGATCCAGTTATTCGACGAGAGATTCTAGATGAGGCTCACACCACTCCCTACTCTTTACACCCAGGTACTACGAAGATGTACCAAGATTTGAAAGTTTTGTATCGGTGGTCAGGCATGAAAAGGGATGTGGTAGACTATGTGGCAAAGTGTCTAACTTGTCAGCAGATTAAGGCTGAACATCAGAGGTCAGCGGGGTTGTTGCAGCCTCTAGGAATTCCTGAGTGGAAATGGGAGGATATTGCGATGGACTTTGTGGTTGGATTACCAAAGACCGTGGGTTAGCATGATTCGGTGTGGGTGATTGTAGACATGTATACTAAGTCCGCCCACTTTTTACCTGTGAGAACAACTTATACTGTGGAGCAGTATGCTGAGCTTTATGTGAAGGAAATTGTTCGACTTCATGGGGCTCCGAGGTCGATAGTGTCCGACAGAGACCCCACCTTCACCTCCAAGTTTTGGGAAAGCCTGCAGAAGGCAATGGGCACATAGCTATGGTTCAGTACCGCTTACCATACTCAGACAAATGGGCAGTCTGAGAGGACAATTCAGATATTGGAAGACATGCTTCGAGCCTGTGTGTTAGATTTTGGGGGATCTTGGAGTAAGTATCTCCCATTGATTGAGTTCTCGTATAACAATAGCTATCAAGCGACTATCGGAGTGGCTCTGTATGAGATGATGTATGGGAGGAAGAGCAGGTCACCGATACACTGGGATGAGACAGGTGAGAGAAGATATCTAGGTCCTGAAATGGTTCAGAGGACCAATGAGGCAATTGAGAAGATTAGAGCTCGTATGCTCGCCAGAAGAGTTACTCGGATCTGAGACGCAAGAATGTGGAGTTTCAGGTCGGTGATCATGTGTTCCTCAAGGTTTCACCCCTGAGAGGAGTGAAACGATTTGGTGTTCGGGGTAAGCTGAGTCCCAGGTTTGTTTGCCCCTTTGAAGTTCTGGAACGAGTTGGTGAGGTAGCGTACAAGTTAGCGATGCCTCCAGCTCTATCAGGGGTTTATAACGTGTTTCATGTGTCCATGCTTCGAAAATATGTGTCGGATACTACTCATGTGCTGAGCTATGAGAACTTGGAATTGGATCTGGGTTTATCATACGAAGAGAAGCCTGTTCAGATCCTTGATAGGAAGGACAAAGTCTTCCGAAGCAAGACCACCGCCTTAGTTAAAGTGTTGTGGAGGAACAGTAGGGTTGAGGAGGCGACGTGGGAGCTCGAGTGTGATATGCGGGAGCGGCATCCCGAGTTGTTCAGGTAATTTCGAGGACGAAATTCTTGTAAGGAGGGGATAATTGTAACACCCTAAGTTGCTAATAAGGTTTAGGACCTTGATTAGCATGCCTGGAGGGAAATAAGTGAGTTAATATGTTAATATATGAATTTAAATGAATATGTGATTAGAATGCATGTTTAGATGGTATAAATGTGCATGTGGGCCCTGTTTGCATGATAGGGGTAAACTGGTAATTTTAGCCCGATGAGGGCATAAATGCGATAATTGTATTGTGTGATTTGTACCACGTGAATGTGGTGATATCAGTGTGATGCACGTACCGAGACGGTCCTAGCGAGCTAGATAACTCAAAAGTCACAACGGGATTTTATACCCGGCTCGGGAGGAGCCCCGGGGTGTTTTGGGGATTTTGTAAATTGAGCTCTTGTGAGATAATGGTAACTGGTAATCTGGTAACTTGTGTAACCTTAGGTAACTACTGAGAGTAACAAGTTGTGATAGGAAAATGGTAGAATTGCAATAGAGATGAGTAGACAAAAGTGACCTTGAGGTTTAGTTAGGAAGGGGTATTTGTGGAAGGGTAGAATAGTCATTTGGCAGGATAGATAACCATTAGCTAAAGGAAAAGGATCATACACGTTATTTCATTTGGGGCATGATTTGTTTATGCTGAAATTGGGAGAAACCTAAAGGAAAAGAGAAGAAAAGGAAGGAAGTTGAGTTTGGAACCTAGAGGAGAAATCAAGGTGGGTTGAAGTAGTTGAAGCCAAACAAGGGTCAAGATTTGTTCTGAGGTAAGAGTTTCTTCTGTTTTATTGATTTTTAAGCTTGATTTCAGAAAGTAAGAGTGCAAATTTAAGGAATAGCTATGGCTGGTTTTGTGAGAATTCAGCTTGTGGAATTAGAAGGCTTAGCTTGGAGCTGGAAGCAAGGGAGCTTAGGGTTGGATTCATCATTCAAGGTAAGGATTCTGTGCAATTATAAAGTTTGTTTCTGTTGTGAATTATGGAATTTGAAGTGTGGTTTAGGTTGGGTCTAAGCTTTTAACTTTTCTGGTTTGAATTGTTAAGGCATGGAACTAAAGTGTGATTTATGGGAGTGATTGTGTAATTGAGCTAGATTATGATGTTTATAGGTTCTTGAATGGTCTAGGTGGGGTTTCGAATTGGTTTTGGGGCTTAGGTATGAGTTTGGGATGATTTTGGAGTGGTTTTCGCTCGGGCAAATGCAGGGGAAAAACCCAGATTTTTGGGTTCGCGAAGGAGTGCCGCGGCCCTGTTCTTGAGCGCCGCGGCGCGAGGCTGATTCTAGGCAGGGGAATCTCTCTGACTTTCTGGGCGCCGCGGCCCTCTAGGGCAGCGTCGCGGCGCTACGCCAATTTCAGAGCATGAGATTTTGCAATTTTGAGCCTTTGCTCCGGGCGTTCTGGGGATGTCTTCGGTGTATTGTTTTAGGGATTTGGGGGTTCCGAGAGTGTGGGATTGGTCCCGGGAAGTGGTTTTGGATTGGTTAGTGATAAAGGATGTTTCGTATGTGTTGTGACTAGGTCTTTGGAGAGGCTCGGGGTAGAGGACTGTGCTCGCGGCTTTGGGGCATCGAAAGCTCGGGATACAGGTAAGAGATCTGTAGCACCCGTGTTGCAGGGCGCGGCCCTAGATTGTATTATTGCTAGGATGTAGCAGTACATGAATGATTATATTTGATTGTTATCTGAGTATGCTAAATGTGGAAATAGCTGAATGAACGGCGGAGGGCCGGGAACGGAGAAAGGCTGTAACGCCCTACTTCCTTAGAGCCGTTACTAAGTGAGTTTTTAAGACAAAACAGTGTGCAATGAACTCGCTAACCGAGGTTTTGAAACAAAAGTGTGACTAATTAAAAGTTAAGGCTGTAATCTTTGAAAAGGCGTCGTTTCATTTAAAACTTCTATTATTAAACATTTGGGATCCCAAAATAAGGTTTGAAAACTAATTACATTTTTGAAATAAGGTTACAGTTAAGAAATCATAAAATCATAGATTATTACAGCCACTTTCGAATAAACCCCCAACCAAAGCAGTCGGGCAGGCCGAACATGTACGCGTCGCTTCACGCTCTCCGTACTCATGGTTGGTTGACTTAGCCATTGCCCTTACCTGCAACACAGAGCACCCGTGAGCCGAAGCCCAGCAAGAAAACTCATGCAGAACATAACATATGCAATGTATACAGTTTATCATAACAGATAATCCACAAATAAACAAGTCAACCATTAGACTAAGCAAACACGGCCATGCCGCCCCAGGACCCTTACCAAAGCCCTGGGGTATCGGTTCTCACCGCGAGGATAACTCATGTATCCCTTGGGTCCCACCCTGAATATAGCATCCCATGTGCTAGGTGTTACTTTCGGCCCACGGCCGCCCCGGCCTACGCCGTACTCGGCCCTTGCCGCTCATTTCATCATAATCACACATATAATATAACACAACAACATGCAATCAAATATTAATTCATTTAAGTCTGCACCCTAACATGTGATGCAATATAGGGCCGCGCCCCCGCAATCATACTATGGGCCCACGCCCTATCCTACGGGTGTTATATTTTTCTTACCTGACAATGCGATAGTTTAGATCACCTGACTCCTTGAGCACGATCCCACTCGAGCCTTAGCGCACACCTAGGCACAAACATAGGTCAAAGTCAACACCGAACCCCAAGTCCGAATACCTAGCCTCGGGACCAATCCCGAGCCCCCCGGGAAGTCCTAAATCCCCAAAACAAAGTGGCGGAATCGAACCCCGAACCCTAGGTCAAAATCCCTCATCAAAACCCAAAAATTCACCTCTGTGAACAGTGCAGCACTACAGCACTCTAAAGAGGGCGCTGTAGCGCTACAAGCAGAACACCCCTCCAGAAACAGGGACTAGCGCTACAGCGCCCACTGACTAGCGCTGTAGCGCTAGTTGCAGCCCAGAAATCCCAATATCGCATTTCTGCGATTTCTTTCACCCAATCTCAAACCAAACTTCCCCAAATCTTTACCAAACTCAAAATCAAGCTTATGAACACTCTCCATTCATCCCAAGCATCCCAAATCCTCAAATCCCAAGATCATTTATCCCAAATCTCAAAATCTACCATGAACAACCCTAAACCAGAAATTCAAGCAAACCACAAAGTTAAAGTCTTAGAAATCATACCATTGCTGCAAATTTCGACCTTGATTCAACCCTAGGCCTCCTTAGCTTGCTCTCCCTCAAAGCTTGCCCAGAAATCCCCTGAGATTCCCATCAATCCAGCTCAAAACACAGCTCAAACCATCAAAACCCTTAAAACCGAAAATCTCTAAAACTTACCTCAAACATTGATGTGTTCTTGCCAAATCTTCAAGTCTAACCCAAGATCCTTGATGCTCAGCCTATCCTTGCTCTCCACTAAGCTTTTCCTCAAGAAAAACGGAGAGGAACGGTGCAAGAACGCACAAACCGTTCCTTCAGAAAACCCCCCCTGTTTTCTCTCTTTTCTTTCTTTCCTTCCTCTTTCTTTTCTTTTTTTTCTTTCAGCATTCCCTCTCTCTATAAAGCCTTATAAAAAACCTATCTCCAAAAGCCAAATGACCAAAACGCCCTCCCTATAAATTCTAAATCCTTTTGTTCAAGTAGGGCCATTTTAGTCATTCCCCCAATTCCCACTAATCCTCAAGTGTCTCTAATGTTTTCCTGTTGCTTCCCAATACCTGATAAATCACCAAATAATTATCCCCCATCATCAAAATAAATCTCAATCTATTTCTCTGAATTCCTGTTCGTACCCCCAGGCTCGCCCCGAGCCGGGTATAAATTCCTGTCATCACTTTCCGCTAGCCTGCCCACTGGGATCGCCTCGAGTCACAAAGCACAGATACATCCACATACCACTGTGGCCTCAACAATCAACACATATCAATGCAGTTATGCCCAACATGGCCAAAATTACAATTATGCCCTTCTAACACGATCCGGGCCTACATGCATACTAACATACATAGTCATGCATCTCAGATAAACAAATAGTCATATAACATGCTTTAAATCATAACCATGCATTTAAATCATTAAAATCACACATAAATCCCATCATGCCCTCCTGGCACGCTAATCAAGGCCCTTAAGCCTTATTAGCGAATTTGGGTCGTTACAACTATCCCCTCCTCATAAAAATTTCGTCCTCGAAATTTATCCAAACACATCAGTAAATAAACCCGCAGTTCTGACCATAACTTCCAAGGTCCACCGCCTTTACTTTACTTTTCAACAACACTCTTACAGGAGTAACAATCTTGCCTCCCAAGATTATGTCTAATAGCCATGCTCCCGATAGCTTCTTGTTTACACCGCAACCCTGCTGAAACTTCAGGGTCTGCCTAGATTACAATTACCAATTCATTGTCTTCTCGATAGCCAATTCATTGACCAATTCATCACCTCTACTAGGTGGGATCAGCTTGTAGGCCCCGCTGGCCTAACCCTTAGTACAACTTCTGAATTTCATGTTGAAATAAGAGTCAGAACTCTCCCTTCTTTCTCTGAACACCTTACAGATCCTCGTCTGTTATTACGTAGAGTTACAAATCTTCCCTTCCGGAACTTTATTTCCTCAACATTTAACAATTTACCTGCTCTTTATTCTTTCAAATAGGCAGACACCCCTGCCTTGAGAAGTTTCAACGACCTCTTTGGCTTTCTCTCTGAACTAAAGCCAAACCGTAGTATTCACTATGCGTTACATTAACAAGACACCAACAACTGCCACCACGACTAACTCGTCAGGGATTACACTTCCCTTAATACCTCAAGTATTCGCCTACTCAGCGCTTAATTCTTTAAGATCTTTGATAACTTTCAGACTGCCAATTCACTTGCAATCAACTGATAATTCCAGGTTCCCACTCTGTTCTTTTTGTCCTCTAAATCCATTCCAATAATTTAAAATACTATAGGGTCTCAATTCCGTATCATCGACGTTCTATCTCGAACCCAGTTCACTTGACCCAACAACATTAACTCCCTCAACTGAGTTAAAACTTTTCATGTCCAAACAATTTACTCAAGGTCTAAAGTGGTCTATTCCCATGATACACTACCACATCACCTAACCCCTCAGGGTCCAAAGGAAAGCGCTATATTCCGGCACCCGCTCGACCCTCCCGGTACGATGTACCCTAGGAGGTGGAATGATGTCTATTCAGAATTCTCATTCACAACCCGAATCTAATTGGATCCTTCGTCCATTTCTGGTATTCCAACTTGTACCACCTTAGCAGGGCCCTTCCCTGCTTCAACCAAAGCCGACACTTCGGGTTCCATAGCTCAGTGACACTCACCAGCTAATCATACCTGCTAACGTTACGCCAATCTCAGTCGTTGCCTTATATCCTCCATCACAATCTATGGCGTTATTCCCTGACTGATACTCGCCTCACAGCTAGGAGCTCCGCCTCCAATTATATCTCCCCTCGCTCACTCTAGGATTTCAAGCACTGGTCGTCCGTCTGCTACTTTTCACCGCATCTGGGTCTCAACGTTAACCTTCTTACTAATACCCAACACTCAAGTACCTCATCATAGACCAAGTCCTTTATGCCACCACTCTTAACTTAGCCATAACACACACACATTCCAGCATTCCCAGATATTAATCAATTCTTACCTTGTCTTCTGAATTTCTTTCTGATTCGACACATTCAGTCCGTCTAACCTCAATTTTTACTGTTCTCCTCATCTCTAATGTAGTTGTCCCCGGAGGTGCTTATGCAATAGATGACGCGCTTACCAGTCTTGTTATGCCTTCAATTCTTCAAATATTCATCACTGGCTTCTTTGCGGCTTCAGATCAAATCTTCTCATACCTGTCCTTTCTTCTTGTAGCTCTAATCTGAGTACTCTTGACGACACCCAAACTAACACTCCGTAGAACCTTACCTGTGACTCTGCCTTCTGCGTACAACGTCTTCAGCATAATCAACAGTTGCTCACCATTTCCGTCTGGGAGTAATCCACATGCACCGCTCGTGAGCTTGAAGGGGACTTGCCCACACCGTTCATGCATTCTCTGCCTAAAGAACTTACCTATGCTGCGGTAGCTTGAACCGTTCTAGAGTCTCTGTTACCAACTCCTCATACCCTACCTGGTGCAAACTAGACAAATTCCCGAAATGTCTCTATCCTTGGCTTCCAACTGGTAATAACCAGGTCGTAGATCAACTCTTGGGGACATCGTCCCATCTTGTATCCAACATTGTGCTTTTCGTCCTAACCTGACGATATTAGCAATCCTCGCAGTACAACACGCTAGCTGCACCAGGCTCAGATTCCTTCGATTGCTCCAATAGACTTTCTGTCGGCCAAACCGTCTTTTACAACATTCCTTATACCAATCCTATCCGTAGTCTGACCTTGAAGTATCCCCTAAATCTTTCTTTACATACCCACGTAATTTTCCCACTGATCAGCTCCGTCTCCTTTACGTACTCCAGATGATATCCTCAACAATCCATCTGCCAGAGTTTCTAATTCCTTCTCAATAAGTATCACTGTCCTCAGCCTCTCGAATGGCACCATAGAGGCACCCTCTCTATGTCCATCACCCTCTCGGAGCATTCGCAACACCGAATCCTTTCAGTTCGCTACCTGACCAAAGCATAAGCTCGTCAGTTAAATACTCACCCTTGAGGACTCAGCCTCGAACTTTGAATGTATCGCTGCACTCTGGCTCTCCGTTCCCTCACCATGGGAAATCCATCCCAACATATCGAGTCATTCTATGCAGAAGTCCTCACCTGACCTCCTCTCAGGTGGCATCCTCTCCCCGAAGCGCATACTAACTAACCTCCCTGGTTCCTGACGCCAGCTCGACAACCACCTTAGCAATCAAGCTTCTTTCAAATCTCAAATTAGGTGCCCAAGCACTGTCTGGGGTCCTTCTACCTCAACAATCGTGAATCCAACCTTGCTGCGTTCTATCAAATAACAGTACCATCCTTTCACCCAGACCTCTCCCCTTTCTTGGCAATTCCAGAAGCCACAACCCTATCCGGGGTTCTTTTAACTTGATTGTCCCGAATCTATCTTTACTAATTCCATCAAAGGAAGCACTGCCCTTGCGGCTCTAGCACTCATGTTCTAATCATCAACCATCAGTTCCTCGACATCATGGCCCTCTCTGCCATCCACGTACATACGATAATTCCTCATATCAGGGCGGCCCAAATTCCCTAGACTATTCCAGATCTCATATCCTTAAATGGGTCGCCATCAATTCCAGATACATCCATCAGTATAACTTCCTGAAATGAATTACCCGCTTCACCAAACCCATTGAGCTACGCTATTGTTACCCCCAACAGTCCAAACCGAACTTATAAGTCCACCCGTCTCCACGGTTCAAATCATGTCTTATAATCCCTTCTAACAATCATCATCTAGGTTCTTTCCAACCCATTGAGCCAGTACCTCACCCCGAGTACCAATTCCAGGCATCCCTCTGCCTCAACATTTAACATAACCCCCTAATCAGGATCTCTCGTCCTCTTAACCAAGGGTGGAATTAACTCCGCTCATCTATTGATAAATTCCTTGTCAACTCGTACCTTCCTCAACACTAGAGGATAACACCCTATACGCCTTTCATATAGTACCCTTATCTGTCCATACTTCACAGTACACCATCACCGGTAACCTTACTGTTAAAACATCTAATTCAACCATCTCCCCAGAGAATCCGCTGTTCTTTTATCCCATCTCAACTAACAAACTCCATAGCTAACTCACACACTAGTGACCCTTTGCTGCTGCTCTCAGGGATAACTGGAGATCTCAACTCCAACTCACATCTAGAAACCCCCTTTTCAACACAATATCAGGTCCCCAAACCCTTCTAGGAACCAACAACACGAGTTCATCCGTCAATACCGACCAACTCCTGAACTCTGTGGTTCATACTCTGAACCAACCCACCACTAGGTCCAAATATCCACAGGTATAATGCACACACAAGCATATACTAGTTCAAATCCACAATGATATACATTTAGCTACCAGATTTATCACCACTAAGTATATCCATGCTCATCATGCTTCATACAAGCCAATATACCGATATAACATATGAATTTAATCCAGAAAATTAACCACATACACTCAATATGCGAACCATTATGCTAATATTCATCCATATGCATAATAGTATTATTCAGCATGCATCAATCTCAACATGCAATAATCAAGGGCTCAGCCCAACAGCATCTCCTGCATATGTCAACTCATTTCTCATGCTCCATATAGATAAGCAGGCAAACAGGGCATTCAAACATATATTCAGACATGTCAATCAATCATACCAACCAACCCTGAGTCGAGCTTGTCACTGACAGCGAGCGTACATGTTCGGTCGATCTCCAGAACCAATAAACCTTGGCTCGCTCTGATACCAAGTTGTAACGCCCTACTTCCTTAGAGCCGTTACTAAGTGAGTTTTTAAGACAAAACAGTGTGCAATGAACTCGCTAACCGAGGTTTTGAAACAAAAGTGTGACTAATTAAAAGTTAAGGCTGTAATCTTTGAAAAGGCGTCGTTTCATTTAAAACTTCTATTATTAAACATTTGGGATCCCAAAATAAGGTTTGAAAACTAATTACATTTTTGAAATAAGGTTACAGTTAAGAAATCATAAAATCATAGATTATTACAGCCACTTTCGAATAAACCCCCAACCAAAGCAGTCGGGCAGGCCGAACATGTACGCGTCGCTTCACGCTCTCCGTACTCATGGTTGGTTGACTTAGCCATTGCCCTTACCTGCAACACAGAGCACCCGTGAGCCGAAGCCCAGCAAGAAAACTCATGCAGAACATAACATATGCAATGTATACAGTTTATCATAACAGATAATCCACAAATAAACAAGTCAACCATTAGACTAAGCAAACACGGCCATGCCGCCCCAGGACCCTTACCAAAGCCCTGGGGTATCGGTTCTCACCGCGAGGATAACTCATGTATCCCTTGGGTCCCACCCTGAATATAGCATCCCATGTGCTAGGTGTTACTTTCGGCCCACGGCCGCCCCGGCCTACGCCGTACTCGGCCCTTGCCGCTCATTTCATCATAATCACACATATAATATAACACAACAACATGCAATCAAATATTAATTCATTTAAGTCTGCACCCTAACATGTGATGCAATATAGGGCCGCGCCCCCGCAATCATACTATGGGCCCACGCCCTATCCTACGGGTGTTATATTTTTCTTACCTGACGATGCGATAGTTTAGATCACCTGACTCCTTGAGCACGATCCCACTCGAGCCTTAGCGCACACCTAGGCACAAACATAGGTCAAAGTCAACACCGAACCCCAAGTCCGAATACCTAGCCTCGGGACCAATCCCGAGCCCCCCGGGAAGTCCTAAATCCCCAAAACAAAGTGGCGGAATCGAACCCCGAACCCTAGGTCAAAATCCCTCATCAAAACCCAAAAATTCACCTCTGTGAACAGTGCAGCGCTACAGCGCTCTAAAGAGGGCGCTGTAGCGCTACAAGCAGAACACCCCTCCAGAAACAGGGACTAGCGCTACAGCGCCCACTGACTAGCGCTGTAGCGCTAGTTGCAGCCCAGAAATCCCAATATCGCATTTCTGCGATTTCTTTCACCCAATCTCAAACCAAACTTCCCCAAATCTTTACCAAACTCAAAATCAAGCTTATGAACACTCTCCATTCATCCCAAGCATCCCAAATCCTCAAATCCCAAGATCATTTATCCCAAATCTCAAAATCTACCATGAACAACCCTAAACCAGAAATTCAAGCAAACCACAAAGTTAAAGTCTTAGAAATCATACCATTGCTGCAAATTTCGACCTTGATTCAACCCTAGGCCTCCTTAGCTTGCTCTCCCTCAAAGCTTGCCCAGAAATCCCCTGAGATTCCCATCAATCCAGCTCAAAACACAGCTCAAACCATCAAAACCCTTAAAACCGAAAATCTCTAAAACTTACCTCAAACATTGATGTGTTCTTGCCAAATCTTCAAGTCTAACCCAAGATCCTTGATGCTCAGCCTATCCTTGCTCTCCACTAAGCTTTTCCCCAAGAAAAACGGAGAGGAACGGTGCAAGAACGCACAAACCGTTCCTTGAGAAAACCCCCCCTGTTTTCTCTCTTTTCTTTCTTTCCTTCCTCTTTCTTTTCTTTTTTTTCTTTCAGCATTCCCTCTCTCTATAAAGCCTTATAAAAAACCTATCTCCAAAAGCCAAATGACCAAAACGCCCTCCCTATAAATTCTAAATCCTTTTGTTCAAGTAGGGCCATTTTAGTCATTCCCCCAATTCCCGCTAATCCTCAAGTGTCTCTAATGTTTTCCCGTTGCTTCCCAATACCTGATAAATCACCAAATAATTATCCCCCATCATCAAAATAAATCTCAATCTATTTCTCTGAATTCCTGTTCGTACCCCCAGGCTCGCCCCGAGCCGGGTATAAATTCCTGTCATCACTTTCCGCTAGCCTGCCCACTGGGATCGCCTCGAGTCACAAAGCACAGATACATCCACATACCACTGTGGCCTCAACAATCAACACATATCAATGCAGTTATGCCCAACATGGCCAAAATTACAATTATGCCCTTCTAACTCGATCCGGGCCTACATGCATACTAACATACATAGTCATGCATCTCAGATAAACAAATAGTCATATAACATGCTTTAAATCATAACCATGCATTTAAATCATTAAAATCACACATAAATCCCATCATGCCCTCCTGGCACGCTAATCAAGGCCCTTAAGCCTTATTAGCGAATTTGGGTCGTTACAAAGGCCGAGAACGGCAGTGGGGCCGGGAACACCACTTAGCACATGGAGTGCTTGTGGCCAGGGTGAGACCCCAGTGGATACATGGGTTATCCATACAGTGTGGACCGAGATCCCAGGCTTTGGTAACACTTCTGGGACGGCAAGGTCGTATATGTGTTAGATTTTGTGGACAGTCTGACTAGATATGAGCTGTCTACTGTAATGACTGTATATTATGCATGTGTTATGTACTGTTTGACTTTTCTTGCTGGGCTTCGGCTCACGGGAGCTCTGTGTTGCAGGTAAAGGCAAAGAGAAAGTCAACCAGCCATGAGTACGGAGAGTGTGGGGGCGGCGCGTACATGTTCGGCCTGCCCGGCCGCTTGGGTTGGGGGCATTTTTGAGGAATGGCTGTACTAAACTCTATTTTTGATATTTTATCCACGGTGTATCTATTTTGAGTTGTAATTAGTTTACCAACCTTGTCTTGGGATCCTAAGTGTTGAATAACTGGAACTTTTATTGAAATGAAGTACTTTTAAAGATTACAGCCTTGTCTCTATGTTTAAATCACACCTTTGTTCTAAAAACCTCGCTTAGCGAGTTGATTGCACATTTTAACCTCACTTAGTAACGGCTCTAAGGTGGTAGGGCGTTACAAATTGGTATCAGAGTGAGCCAAGGTTTATTGGTTCTGGAGATTGACCGAACATGTACGCATGCTGCCACTGAAAAGCTCGACTCAGGGTTTATTGGTATGGTTGATTATTATGCTTGAATATGTGCTTGGTTGACCTGTTTGCCTGCTTAGTTTATAAAGAGCATGTTAGGTGAGATAACATATGCATGATGCTAGGGCAAGGCCCGTTGTGTGTTATATGGTATTTTTATTACATTTGGATTGTGGATTTTGGTTGATTGGTAAGAAGGGGAGGTGGAATTGGATTTTGTTATCATGCCTGATGAGCGGTGTCATTGATTGCAGGCATATAGTTGTAATGCCTCGGCAATCGTCCAGATTCCGCGGCAATCGGGCCGAGGATGACAATCAGGGTCAGGACCCTCCACCTGCCCCACAGAATTGGCAGCAGATATTGGCCGAAATGGAGGCTAGACTACAGAGAACAGAGGAAGAACTCTGCCAGATGAGACAACAGGCCCTTCACAAGTTGCAGGGTTGTCGATATAGCAGAATGTGCCGGCAGTGTCGGTTCAGCCTGTGACTGAGAACAGGTGGGAGCCCTTGTATGATAGGTTCAGGAAGCAACAACCTCCTACCATCTGGTAAGAGAGATTGTATACCGAGGTGATGTGATTGTTATGAAGATAGCGTCAGAATAGAACTTGGCTGGCCCCTTAGCCAAGACACTTCCTGCAAAGTCGTTCATAGGTCACATACCAAATATGGGATTAAGGGTAATGCCTCAGTTGCTTTGAGGGCAAGTGAGAGATTGTTAGGATTAATTTCCTAAAAGCATGTAAAGATATTTTTTTGGTTATAAATAAAAGTACAATTTTATTATATTTCAATGTTATAATTATTGTTTGAATTAATTATATAATAATATCAAGAAAATTCCCTATTCTTTCATGACAATATGATCTTGTATTAGTACGAGAGTATTAAGATCATATATAATGAGTAAAATAGTAAGTAACATATTAAAGTAAGGAATATTTCATGAATGGTTACTAGTACGGTTTGCTAAGCATACGAGACACAAGTAATCTAGATTCAGATTATTGTTGTGGATAAACATCTTAGTAAAGGAGCTATATACAATAGAGATTATATATGACAGGACCGATGAGAATTAATTATCTTTATAAACTTGTCGTTTGACGTAAAGATTTAATTATTGTCATAATAAATGATCATTTGTAGATTAGTCTAAATCCTGAGTATTCATGAACTCCTGTTTATGTTTATTGGATCTTTTATCTCACTCGTTAAGGTCTCTTAGAATAATGATGCTAATAACTTTTGTTTTGGAGATTCAATATCATGGATGGCTGTGAACATGAATTACAATATTGGAATCCATGCTTTCGTAACAGATCGAATATTTGTTTCCTTAATGGTTGATTCTGGAACTGAATAGTTATTGAGCTCAAATCTATAATTAGATTATAGATTAATCATTCGCTAGTGAATTAATGACACTTAAGCATCAAGAAGTAATTAGAAGGTTAAATAGTAATTTTTGATAAGCTCTAATTAACGAACCAATAATTTAGGACAAAACTACATATATTGATTATATCAATGAACTACTGGAGAAAACTCTGTAAATATAATTTTGTATATACTTAGAGTGCAATTCCATATTTATAGTGGAGTAATCATGGAATTAATAAATAAGATTATTAGATTAAAGAATTTAATTGAAAATTTTGTCTATTGGAGTTTCGTATTATAGGTCCATGGTCCCCAGAGCACATATGTCCTACACTGTCAAGGGTAAGGATGTCAGAAGAAAGATTTGTTAAGAGAAATGACTAAATTGCAATGGAATTAATTTTCCAGGTTAAGGAAATAATTATTTGATAATTATGGGTAAATTATTATTTGTGAATTAATTAATTATTTAACTATATAGTTTTGATTTTGGAAAACTATAGGTTAAAATTAATATTAATCTTGTTTGGATTAATATAAAGAGAGAAAATAATAAATATCTTATTTATAATATGATATTTATTTATTTAATTTAAAACTGATATTTTAAGATAAAGTTAATTTTGAATTAACTAATATTTATGTTGGAATAAATATCTTGTCTTAAAAGTTGATTAAATAAACAAATGAAAAAATTAGCGCAACCCTAATAGGGTTGGTTAACACACACTGTACAGTACAGTGTGTGGCGCCTAGCATCAGGAATTTTATCCCTTGGATTTGAATTTTGAATTTCAAATAATTTTGTTTAATGAGTTATTTAATTATTCTTTTTAAATAATATTTAAATAGATAATTAAATGAAAATATCTAATCAGTTTTAATTTGAATTATATTTTAATTAACTAAAGAATATTTAATTAGATTAAATATCTTTAAAAATCTGATATACGTGATATTAAAAAAATGGATAATTAGACTCTCTCTCCAAAGCGATAGTTTTCTCTAAACTTGAAAACTATTCTAAACCATCTCACTGTTAAAACTCTCTAGATCTCATGTATTGAGTACATCTAGTGAGTCACATAAATCAATGTTTAGAATCCTACGTGCCCACACACGTCCTTGTATGTTTGATGATTGGTCTGGATGATGAGTTTGTAATATCTCAAAACATTGGATAGAAAGATCATTGATTTATAGAAAAGGACTCAGGGACACTTGATAGGCTACAAGAGTTAATCCTTTATCTATTTGTATGAGATTTAATATTTATATATGTATATGATCCTGGCTGGTATTAATATTTATTAAAATGGATCCACATATTCTGCTGTGTACCTTTGATTTGATCATTTAATACCAACAGAGGGCACCATACAGAATGGCTCTGGCAGAGCTGAAAGAGTTGAAGATACACTTACAGGAGTTGTTGGATCTGGGATTTATCAGACCTAGCTTTTGACCATGGGGTTCTCTAGTCTTGTTTGTGAAGAAGAAGGATGGGACCCTAAGAATGTGTATAGACTAGAGGGAGTTGAACAAGTTTACTATCAAGAACAAGTACCCACTACCGAGGATAGACGACTTGTTCGATCAGTTTCAGGGCAAGACAGTATTCTCGAAGATTGATCTTCGATCTGGTTATCCCTAGCTAAGAATCAAGGATGAGGATATGTCAAAGACGACCTTCTGCAATAGGTATGGGTATCACGAGTTCTTGGTCATGTCATTCAGATTGACCAATGCCCAAGTAGCATTTATGGATCTGATGAACAGGGTGTTCAAGGATTATCTAGATAAGCTCATAATTGTCTTCATCGACGACATCCTAGTTTACTCTCGTTTAGGGGCAGAGCATGAGCAACATCTCCAATTTGTATTGTAGAGATTAAGGGAGCACCATTTTTATGCTAAATTTAGGAAGTGTGAGTTCTGGCTACCTGATGTGACATTCATTTGACAGATTGTCAATGGAGACGAGATTAAGGTAGATCCGGCCAAGGTAGAACTAGTTAGGGATTGGCCGAGATCAAGGAACGCCTCGGAGGTTAGGAGTTTTGTTGGGTTAGCGGGACATTACAAATGGTTCGTGGAAGGGTTTTCGAAGATTGTCACACCAGTGACTGAGTTGATGCGGAAGAATCAAAGGCTTGTATGGTACAAAAAAATGTGAGGGTGGTTTCCAGGAACTGAAGCGATGATTACTGCTTCTATGCCGAGTCTTCCTTCAGATGGGGACAAGTTTGTGGTGTATTACGATGCATCGAGACTGGGTTTAGGATGTGTGTTGATGCCGAGTGGGAAGGTTATTTCTTACGATTCACGGCAGCTGAAGGAAAATGAGCAACGGTACCCTACGCATGATTTGGAGCTAGCATCGGTGGCATTTTCACTGAAAGTGTGGCAACATTATTTGTAAGGAGAGAAGTGCGACATATACACCGATCATAAGAGTTTGAAGTATTTCTACACTCAGAATGACCTAAATATGAGATAGAGACGTTGGTTAGAGTTGGTAAAGGATTATGACTGCGACATCCTTTATCACCCAGGGAAAGCCAACGTAGTGGCAGATGCTTTGAACCAGAGGGGCCTAGGACAATTGTTTAGCTCAAAACATATATCTAAGGAATTGGGAAAAAATATGACCAGAATGAGTATAGAATTTGTAGTGGGCCAGTTGGCCAATATTACTTTGCAATCTACCCTCTTGTAGAAGATAAAAGAGGGCCAGATGGGTGATACACAGTTGTAAAAGATTAGAGGGGATGTCTTAGTTGGAGTAACTGAGGATTACTCAATTTTGGAGATGGGGTTGCTGAGATACAAGGATCGGATCTGTGTTCCGATGGATATGGGTATCAGATGAGAAATTCTCGATGAATCTCATACTACACCATACTCACTACATCCAGGCACCACGAAGATGTATTAGGATCTACGGTCATTGTTCTAGTGGCCTAGGATGAAGAAGGATGTGCTCGATTATGTAGTAAAGTGGTTAACCTATCAACAGGTGAAGACTGAACACCATTGGCCAATGGGGTTATTACAGCCTTTAGGTATTCCCGAATGGAAGTAGGAAGATATTACCATGGACTTTTTAGGAGGCTTTCCGAAGACGGTGAGGCAACATGATTTGGTATGGGTGATAGTAGAAAGATATACCAAGTTAGCTAAATTTCTTCTAGTGAGGACAACCTATATTGTGAACCAGTATCAGGAGTCGTATGTGAGGGAGATCGTACCTCTCCACGGGGTTCCAAAGTCTATAGTATCGGCCTGGGATCCCATATTTAATTCCATGTTTTTGGTGGTTTGCAGAAGGCTATGGGGACTCAGTTGAAGTTCAACACAACCTTTCATCGTCAGACAAAAGCATTCTGAGAGGAAAATTTAGATATAGGAGGACATTCTTAGAGCATGTGTACTAGACTTCAAGGGGTCTTGGAGTAAGTACCTCCCGCTAATAGAATTCTCGTACAACAATAGTTTTCAGTCAAAAATTGGAGTAGCTCAATACGAGATGCTATATGGAAGGAAGTGTAGGTCACCCATTTATTGGAATGAGATGGGGGAAAGGAAGTATTTGGGACCGAAAATTGTTCAGAAAAAAATGAAGCTATTGAGAAGATCCGAGGTTGAATTCTCACTTCGTAGAGCTGACAGAAAAGGTACGCTGACCCTAAGCGTAGGTACGTGGAGTTCTAGGTAGGGGACCACGTATTTCTGCGAGTTTCACCATTGCGAGGAGTAAGGAGATTTGGCCATAAGGGCAAGTCGAGCCCTAGATTCGTAGGACCTTTTGAGATCCTGGAGAGGATCGGGAAGGTAGCCTACAGATTGGCTCCGCTCCCATCATTATCAAGAGTTCATGATGTGTTTCACATCTCAATGCTTCAGAAGTATGTGTCTGATACAACCCATGTATTGGGATATGAGGATCTAGAACTACAGATAGACTTGTCGTATGAGGAGCGACCAGCTCAGATCCTACACAAAAATGACAAGGTTCTAAGAAACAAGATGATTCCTCTAGTCAATGTCTTATAGAAGAATAGCAAGGTCAAGGAATCGACCTGGGAGAAAGAATCAGCTATGCGGGATCAATATCCTGAGTTATTATGGTAAATTTTGAGGATGAAATTTTCAATAGGAGGGGACAGTTGTAACGTCCCAAAAATGTTAATAAGGCTTAATGCCTTGATTATTGTGTCGGGAGGGCATAATTTGATATATGTATGAAATTAATTGATTAAATGTGTGACTACGTGGCATACATTATTTATATGATAATATGAATATATATATATATGCATGTTTACGTGTATTAAATATGCATGTGGGCCTGTTCTTGTTTATAAGGGCATATTTATAATTTTTGCCCGTTGAGGACATAAATGTGATTACATGTGTTAAATGATTGAGACCACATTATTATGTGGATATATTTGCAGTATTCTGCTCAAGGCGATCTTGTTGAGTGAATTAGCGGAATAGTCACAACGGGGTCTAATACCCAGCTCCATGTGAGCATAGGGCTATTTTGAAGACTTAGTGCGTATTTGGGATTTATTGGTTAACAGACATTTATTTAGCGATTAGTTGGGCAAGTGGGGATTAATTGGGAACTTATAGGACCACTTGAGGGTTAGTGAGAAATGCTGTAAAATGACAGGTTTGACCTTAAGAACAATAATGGGGTGAGATTGCACTTGGGGTATTTTTGTCTTTGTATTATGGGATATACTTAGGAAACCTCAGGAGTCAACTAGATAAACCCAGAATCCCTCAGCTCTTTCACTCTCATGTTCATCTCTCTCTCTCTCTTTAAGGCTTAGGGGGACTTTGGGGGTATTGAAGAGAAAGCTTAGAAAATTGAGGCTAGAAGTTGTGGATTCAAGCTGGAATTGGAGCAGGGAACAACTCAAGGTCATGATTCATAGCTGAGGTAAGATTATAAACCTTGATTTGCTGTATTCATGGTGTAGTTTTGGACATGCTTAGGGATGCTTAAGTTAGTTTCTGATTTTGGGATTTAGGGTGGATTTAGCAATTAACATAGGGGATATGTGCTATTTGTGATGTATTATTAAGAGTTCTATACTCAATCCTGACTTTAGTACATGTTTAGGTTGAATTTTGGTGGCTTTTCTTTGGGGGAAAATGCGGGAAGGAGTTGGGAATTATGGGTTCGCGAGGTCGCACCACGACCCTATTCTTGGGCGTCGCGACCTGCGTGAACGCAAAAGCCCTGGGGGGATCTCTGTTTCGTAGGCACGCCACGACCCTAAGGGACAAGTCACAGTGCGTGTCATTAGGGATTTAGGGCTGGAGCCACTAACTAGGGGGCGTACCACGGCCTCAGGGCCAGGTCGCGGCCTGCATAGGCAGACTTAGCCAAAATTGTTTTTTATCTTGGGAAATTAAACCTAAGCGCACATTACGAATTCTACTACTCGATTTAGTAGAATTCGAATTCCCGGAGGCTAGTATATTATCCTAAAGCTTTTAACTAATTCAGATTCTATGGTTAACCATTGTCGCTTTGTGACTAGGGTTAACGTTAAGGATTGGGATTGAGGATCGTGCTCGGGACCGCTCTACACCATCAACTCAGGACTCTAGGTAAGGAAAATGCACCCAAGTTGTTGATGGGGCTTAGATCCCTGTTAACGAACATATTATGATTGTTATTATATATGTATCATAGAATATTTTGGTAGGCATGCATGTATATGGTTCCTTCGACTGCTTGTTGTGCAATGTGTATTTGTGATTATATCTGTTTAAAGGCCGACCTAAGGGTGCCAGGGATCGATAGCAAGCATGCAGAACAAAACTCATTCTAAGGGTGTCTGGGTAGGCTATAAAACTAGAGGACTTAGCCTAAGGGCGCTGGGCCTGAACATTATACCATAAACAGAAGTGTTGTTTACACTTAACTTATTGTATTGACTGACGTGATTGGTTTATGTGTTTGTTAAGCTTATTGCTCGTATCCTGCTGTTGATTGGGCTTGCTGACTTAGGATTTACTGTGCATTTACTATTGCTTATTTGTGCTTGTTGAATTAGGGTTTCTTGCCAAGCCTTGGCTCACAGGTGCTATGTGGTGCAGATAATGGAAATGCAAAGCTAGACAAGTCATGAGTTTGAGAGTTTTAGGGGTGGTGTGTACATTAGTAACTGCTCGACCGTCACGACAATGGGTTACACAGGAACTAGAACCAAATTGTATTTTGCCACTTAGGATGATTTATGTTGTAATCATTTTGAGGGTTGTAATTGCCTTGTAAACACAATTTTTGGGATCCAATGTACCAAATCTGATTTTTAGTGAAATTCAACTATTTCATAATCAAAATATTTTAACCCTAATTCGAAAATTACCTTAGTAACATGTTTATGTCTAAACGACTTGATTAGCAAGTCCTACACTATTTAAAATTCATAGAGTAATGGTCTTGGCTCTCCAGGGCATTACAGGAACCCTTTGTGTTTGTGGGGACAGTGAGTGGGCCACAAGTACCTATGATCTCTACATTGAAGGCTAGAGAACTAATTCAAGAAGGTTGCATATGATTCCTAACAACACATAATGGATACCTCTAGGATTGTTTCAGTTGGACTGGATGAGACCAAACTAGTGTGTCAGTTTTTTGATATATTTACAGCAGACCTGCCTGGGTTGCAACTACACCAAGAAATTAAGTTCTTCATAGAGTTGGTGTCAGGGGCGGAGCCAGTATCTAGGAAACCTTATAGAATGGTTCCAACAGAGTTGAAGGAACTGAAGATTCAGTTCTAGGAGTTACTGGATCTCAGATTCATCGCCTTGGGGTGCTCCAGTGTTGTTCGTCAAGAGAAGGATGGGACCTTAAGAATGTGCATCAACTATAGAGAGTTGAATAAGTTACCTATTAAGAATAAGTATCCACTGCCCATGATCGATGACTTATTTGATCAGCTACAAAGGAAGACCGTGTTCTCTAAGATCGACCTTCGGTCTGGCTACCATCAGTTGAGGATTAAGGAGGAAGACATACCTAAGACCGTGTTTTGTACTAGGTATGGACATTATGAATTCCTAGTCATGTCCTTTGGATTAACCAATGCCCCAACAACCTTTGTGGACATGATGAATAGGGTCTTCAGTGGTTATTGGGATAAGTTTGTAATCATATTCCTCGATGATATACTGGTGTTTTCCCACCCAGAGATAGAGCACGAGCATCATCTTCGTTTGGTACTTGAGCGACTGAGGGAGCATAGGATATATGCTAAGTTTAGTAAATGTGAGTTTTTGTTGCCCCAAGTAACATTTATGGGCCACGTTGTGAGTAGGGAGGGGATTCTGGTGGACCCAACCATGATTGAGGCAGTGAGAGATTGGACCAGGCTGAGCAGTGTGCCAGAGGTTAGGAGCTTCTTGGGAGTAGCAGGATACTATCGGCGGTTCGTTGAGGGATTCTCTAAAGTAGCCACATCGTTGACTGAGTTGACTTGTAAGAAGACCAAGTATGTCTGGATAGATAGATGTGAGAACAATTTCAAGGAGTTGAAGCGGCGACTGATCAATGCCCCGGTACTGAGTCTTCCATTAGGCAGGGTTTGGGGTGTGTATTGATGCAAGCTGGAAAGGTGATAACCTACGCATCTAGAAAGTTGAAGGAGTACGGCAGAGGTATCCCACTCATGATCTGAAACTGGCAGCGGTGGTATTCACACTGAAGGTATGGGGGAACTATCTGTATGGAGAGAAGTGCTAAATTTACTGTGACCATGAAACTTTAAATATTTCGTTACTCAGAAGGATTTGAATATACCCCAAAGGCATTGGCTGGAGTTGGTGAAGGATTACGACTGTGATATTTTGTATCATCTGGGGAAGCCCAATGTGGTGGCCGACGCATTGAGTTGGAAGGGCCCATAGCAGTTATTCAGTTCAAGGCAGATATCGGAAAAGTTTGCTGAAGAGATGACTAGAGTTGGAATTGAATTGGTAGTGGGTCAGCTATCAAAGACAAAGATGTACCAAGACTTGAGGACTATGTATTGGTGGCCAGGGATAAAAAGGGACATAGTGGATTATGTGGTTAAGTGTTTGACCTGTCAATATGTGAAGGTTGAACATCAAAAGCCAGCAGGGTTGCTACAACCTTTAGGGATTTCAGAGTGAACGTGGGAGGATATCACTATGTACTTCATGGTTGGATTACAGAAGACAGTGGGAAAACATGATTTTGTGTGGTTGATTTTGGATAGGTACACCAAATCAGCCCACATTTTGCCTGTTAAGATAACTTACACGATGGAGCAGTATGCTGAAATGTAAGTATAGGAGGTTCTGTGACTTCATGGAGCTCCAAAGTCGATAGTATCTGACAGGGAACCCACCTTCACCTCTAAGTTTTGGGAGAGCCTGCAGAAGGCTATGGGCACGTAGTTGCGATTCAGCACCGCCTATCTTCCTTAGACGAATGGGCAGTCTGAGAGGACGATTAAGATACTAGAGGATATGTTACGGGCATGTGTGCTAGACTTTGGGGGATCTTGGAATAAGTATCTCCCTTTGATTGAGTTTTCATATAATGACAGCTATTAAGCGACTATCGGAGTGGCTCCGAATGAAATGTTGTATGGGAGGAAGTGCAGATCGCCCATCCATTGGGATAAGATGAATGAGAGGGAGTACTTAGGTCCTAATGTCGTTCATAGGGCCAATGAGGCAATTGAAAAGATTAGAGCTCAGATGCTCGCCTCCCAGAGACGAAAAAAGAGTTACTTAGACTTGAGACGTAGGAGTGTGGAGTGTCAAGTCAGTGATCATGTGTTCCTCATAGTTACTCCTTTGAGAAAAGTGAAGCGATTTGGAGTAAAAGGCAAGTTATGTCCTAGGTTTGTTGGCGACTTTGAGATTCTGGAATGGCTTGGAGAGGTGGCTTATAGATTGGCTATGCCTCCAGATTTATCAGGGGTCATGTGTCCATGCTTCGGAAGTATGTATCAAATTCTATGCATGTGCTAAGTTATAAGAACCTAGAGTTGGATTAAGATTTGTCTTATGTGGAGAAGTTTGTTCAGATTCTAGACTGAAAAGATAAAGTCTCGCGGAACAAGACCATTGCATTGGTGAAAGTGGTATGGAGAAACAACAAGGTGGAAGAGTCAACTTGGGAGCTTGAGTCTGATATGCAGGATCGATACCCGGAGTTATTCAAGTAAATTTTGAGGATGAAATTTCTGTGAGGAGGGCATAGTTGTAATGTCCCAAATCCGTTAATAAGGCTTAGTTCCTTAATTAGCGTGCCGGGACAACAATAATTGATTTAATTATGCCATTACATGGATTAAATGATTATGTGTTTAGAAATGCATGTTTAGGTGAATTAAATATGCACGTGGGCCCATTTTCGTTAATAGGGACATATTTATTATTTTGGCCCGTTGAGGACATAAATGTGATTATATATGTGTGTTATGACTAAGACCATAGTATTGTGGAGATATGTTTGTGACATATGATCAGAGACGGTTCTAGTGAGCAGAGTATTCACAACAGGTTCGAAAACTCGGCTCGGGGTGAGCGTGGGGGTATTTTGGGAATGTAGCACATGTTTGGGATTACCATGTAACAGGTAGTGACTTAGCGATTATTTGGGTATGTCAAGATTAATGGGGATTTATAGGACTATTCATGGAATTAATGGAAATGTAGCAAATGACGGGATTGCCGTCAGTGGCATTAAGTGGCTAGGGATTTATCTAGGGGTAGTTTACTCATTTTTTGAAATTGGAGAAAGACATGGGTAAGCTCTAGATACCAGCAGAACACCTAGGAAGGAAATTTCATTCTCTCAGCCTTATCTCTCTCTCTCTCTCTACTTGACATTATTTCTCTCTCTCTGTCCCTTGGAGCACTTAGGAATTTGGTGGAATTCTTGAGGGACTAGCATGGGAATTTGTGGGCTGAAGCTAGGGATTTGGCTAGGGATAACTCTTAGCTTGATTGACACAATTAAGGTAAGAATTTTGTACTGAATTATTGGCATTGTTTTGCTATGATCTTGAGGTGTTACTTAGTTTTAAACCTTAAGGTGGTTTGTGGATTTTAGTTGAATTATGAGATAAGTTTTGGGGTATTAATACTGATGATGTGTTTTGATATGGATTATGGACATAATTCTAGGCTTAAGGCTCAAATTTGGTGAATTTTAGGAAGTTTATCTCGTAAAAATGAATTTGAATTCCTGGGTTTTAGGCTCGAGCCACGGCTCGTGTGTGCAAAGAGGCTTGGGGAGCCTCTGACTTTGCCCAGGCGCCGTGGTGCAGGCAGGGTGCACTGCGGCCCACGTCCCCTAAAAGACAGCCCCAAGGCTCTCTGACTTGTAGCGCATCGCAGCCCTTAAGGAGCTACGTTGTGGCTCGAATAGGGAATTATGGCCAAAATAGGGTTTTAAGCTCGACAACCCAAATTTAAGGGCGCACGAAGAAATCTACTTTCTGGTTTAGTAGAATTCGAGGTCCCAGAGGCTATAATATTAATCCGAGGTTCTTAATTTGTTAGGGCTTGATGGATGTTTATTTATTGATTCCTTGTGACTAGGTTTTAGGCCAAGGTTCGGGTTTAAGGTAATAAGTTAGCTCATGACACAAGTAAGAAAATTGTTTGTGCCCGTAGAGCAGGTCATGGCCCGATTATATGTGTTTAATGCTTTATGTGGATGTTTATGACTTGTTATGACATTTTTGTATGATTGTGAATGATCGACAAAGGCCGGGAATGGTAAAGGACAGGGACGAGAAAGGCTGGGATCGACATTAAACATGTTGAATGCAGGCCTTAGGGCGAGACCCTCTAAGGGTGCTGTACTCACCTGCTCAGTGAAGACCATGAACCCATTGCCTGGTAAACCACCTAGGTCGGCACAGGCCGCTATGTGAATAATCTGCTTTCTATTCAAGTTGTGTATTACTGGATTGAGTAGTCATAAGCTATGTGTTTAGTTTTCTTGCTAGGTCTTGGCTCATGGGTGCTCTATGGTGCAGGTAAGGGCAAAGGAAAGGTCGACCAACCATGAGTTGGGGGGCATGGAGCGGCGCATACATGTTCGGCCTACTTGGCTGCCACGGCCAGGGTTGTTTTGAGGAATTTTCTGTAAATATTGGTTTTGTCGCTTAGGTCGACTGTATCTTAACTTTTGAATTTTTATACATTTTTTAAATAGTATTTTGGGATCCCAATGTATCACTTTTGTGAGTTTAATGAATGTCCAAATCTTTTACAATTAACTTATGTTAAAGGAATGTTTATCCCGTTTTAATGACACTTTTCAATCTAAAATCTCGATTAACTAGCTATGGGGACATTTTAAAATCACATGGTATGGCTCTAAGGAAGTAGGGTGTTACAATGCCCCATTTGATATTGTCTAAGTAGCTCCTGTCACGGTCCAAGGACTCGCATACGTCCATGGTCACATCCTCAAGGCACCATGCCTTCATGCATGTTGGCAAGCCCTCGAGACTCGCTACCAGACTAGTAGCACACACTGAACCACTGTACTTCTCAAGCATAGTGCACCCTCCAATGCCTATATGCTAACAAGTCCCACGAATGACTACCCATGCACTCTGATGTTAAGACTCATGGCCATGGCGCACAACGATGTCTCTCGGAGGTTTAAGCCACATTCCAGGCAAGCGGCATACCGACAAGCCAAGGGAACCATACCCATAAACCTCTGACAACACACTTCAACACACTACTATGGTAGCATGGTAATGTCCATGAGTACTCCTGCTCATCGATACATATGAGTCCCCTCATGGTCTTCATATGCCTGCCTACTAGTCTTTCTAACTAGTAGTAGCTCGCTTAGTGCACCTGGGCCAAGGGGTGGTGGAGAGCAAACACCAGGGTCTCCCCCTTCAAAGAGCCTTATGATCTTTTAGCCTTCTACCAGGAACATATATGATTATTTCTTGGGAGACATATTTGGCTCTTAGATTGCCAATTATCTTAATCTTTCAAATTTGATCACACCATTGTGTCAGTTGACCTTTCAATATGGGAACTACTTAGTCCCATCCATTTCCTAGCAATATTGAAAATATTTTCGAAAATGCTACTATCGTACAAATCAGGCAACAATATGCCCAACAGCTTGCACCGTCACGTACGCATCTGACCAAGCACCAACCTTGCTTTATAACATGCCCTCAAGGCTGACATGTTACACTTCACACCTCTGAGTCCTACTTGCAGGAGCTCCATTCATAGAAAAACACATCCCCATCCTACATAGTATTAGGCTTCCCATGCACAACCCCCACGACTAAATAGAGCGTTTATTGCATTTTGTCCTACATGTAATTCAAAAGTAACATCTAAATTAGGCCTTTACATAAATCTCATTGTCTTCCTACTATAAATATGAGAGGAATAACCCCATAGTAATGATCTAAACCATTTTTCTACAAAATCCAAATACAATACAAAGAGTTATCTCCATTATCATCTTCTTGTTTATGAATTCTATCTTGTTAAGAAATTATTTTAGAGGCATTTTCCAAATTGAATTAATATTCATCTATCTATCAATTTCCGTATCTTTCAAGTAAAAGTTATTTTAGTGTTGAAATTAGGTTTGTGTATATGGGGCAAACCGTTCTTTCAATGTTGGTGACCATTATAACTGATTTTTTAACTTCTTTCATCATAAAAGTCTAAAATATAAAAAAGAAATGATGTGACAAGAAAAAACATATGAAAAGACAATCAAAATAGGACCACAATGGTGTTGATGTCAACACATGTTGATTAACAATTGGTTAAAAGGGTCGTATAAAATTTGGTTCGTCGTACTACGTAATTCAAGTAAAAAAAACGAGAACTATAAGTGGGTGTTTGGTATGGGGTAAAGAAAAGGTGGGAATGGAAATCTAAATCTCTTCTTATGTTTGGTTCAAATTTTAACGGGTAAAGTTAATAATTTGTGTGAACCTCACATGTATTTTAAGGGTAAAGTGAACCATTTTGTACACAAGAGTTTAATATTACATATATCCTAAGTCCCTTTACACTTTCCATGATAACTCAACTACTCAAAACAAACACCCCCTAAGGGACAACAATTTCTTCACTTCTATCATCTATACACAACACTCGACAGTAGTTCTCAGGACTCCATAAAAATTTCTTAATTTCTGCTCTGCATCCTCTCGAGACCTTTTTTCTTTGAACTCTCTGAAAAATTCACAACATCTTCACTTTGCAACATTGCTTTTTTATTTTCATTAATGTTTTGAAAGAATTGTTCTCTAAATTTCTTGAAAGATTCTTGGAAGCATTGACGTTTCAAATCTATAAACATTGTTTTGTTTCTCATGTTGTTCATATATATAAATATATATATATATATATACTAGGTAGAAAATACATTGCATGCTGTGTTTTGTATTTTTCATTTATTTTTAAAAAATTAGTTTGAAAATATTTTTATATGGTAGTATTTTTTAAATAATTAAACTCCATAACATATATTTGAAGTTGAAAAATCATAAAAATGTATAATATTATTTACTAAGAAAATTTATTGTCATGTGAATAAATTATTTGAATCATTTTCTAACTTTTTTTTTTTTTTTTAAATTCCACCATTTCTAAGATACATAAAATTTAGATTTTTATGATTATCTAGTTTTAATTTGAATTGATTAAATTCCAGACCATTGGACATGTTATATAATGAAATAGGATATGGTTGATACACAAATTTATAATAATAGGATGATAATTGAAACTATGTAGTAGAATGTAGATATATGCGCCACATTAATTTAATCTTGCCAATATTGGTAATTCTGTAAATAAAATTTAATCCTAGGCATTTAGGTTATGGTATCTAATAAATTATTTAAAAATCCATTTGAGTTAAAATAAATATATTTTGCTTACATAAGTAAAAAATGAATCCTGCACAACTATTTTTTTTCAATAAAAAACATCTGCATAAAGTACATTACATCAACTAATCAAATTAATAAATTAATAATGAAATAGTAGATATCATAAGTTGTTTTGATTTACTTAAAATTAATTTAATAATAAATTATAATAATATTAGTAATTTTAAAAATTAATAATTCTTTTATATATACTGGTAAGGAAAAACAACACAACTAACCATTTAAAAAAATATTTATATATCAATTAATTATAATGATATTAGTAATTGTTGACTGTTGATTTAGTCAATGGCAGAGAGTCATGAAAAGACAAGGGTGCACTGAGTTTCACAAGGATTTTATAGTGGTTCGACCCCAGAGATTGGTAATAACTTACGTTCACTTAGTCTTTTTATTGATGTAAAACCCAAAAACTTGCAATCACCTAACAAAGGTGCACTGAGTTTCGCAAGTCTTAAAGCTAGATACAAGTACTGCGTATAAAAGCACTATTTCTCTCTGAATATAAAATATTGCGCCTCTCGTAAATGAATCTCATGAGTCGTATTTATAGACTCATGGATGTACATATGGGCCTATGGGCCATCCTTAACTTGTGTTACAAGCATAACAAAATAATAACATAAATAATGAAATTTACATTGAAAATAGTTAAATATCTCAAAAATATGAAACATATAACCGTTTCTAAGTGTTTGTCTCAGCCCCACAAGCAGCTCTGGTCATATGCCTCTACACCCCTACTTTTCCTACTGCTCAGCATATTCCTTGTGCCAATCGAGAAACTTTAATTTCCTCTTAACAATCTGGTTGTAGGTCGACCAGGCCTTCATTAATAATAACCACGTGTTGTTCATGTGTCTCTTAAACATGCAACATCACCATGCAAAAATTTTGGGAAACATTTGCCCCCAAGTTTATTTTAATTTGAACAACATTTAATAAACTCACTTGACCAACAATCCTACTGACCCATAACATAAGCTGTACTTACTTTCTCGAAAAGGTAAGTAATCATGACCATTTTGGTTCTCCAGGCATGATTTGACTGTTATTGCTATTTCCCAAGAAAAAACCCTCAAAATTAATCATTACATGTTAGATACCCTTGACCGATATAAATACCCCTCTTCTTCTTTTATTTCACTTTCACACGACCATTCTCTCTCTTCAAGAACACCTAGAAAAAACTTAAAGAACTTCAGACGTTTTAGTGCGATCCGAGGGATCTTTGAGCAACTCCAAGAAATTTCTCCGTGATTTCTTCAACAATCTTTACTCCATGAAAGTTTTCGAACCCATCCTACTAACTTTGTAGCAATTTTCCTGCATTCTCGCTGTGATTTTTCAGTTTTCGTAACTGGGATTTGCATGTTCTTGAGGGTAATTGGTTTTGGGTAAAACAAATAGGATTTTATGGGATAAAATAAGAATTTTAGGCAATTTGCAGCACATAATGATGTTTAAGAAGGGTATCTAGGCATATTGTCACTGATTCAGACCCATTTAAGGAGTTGAAAAGTTTTTCCGAAAAAACTTTTCACATTCACTTTTTGATTCGTTTTTCCAACATGCCCGCAGGGTATATTTTGTTTTCATCAGGATGCTGCTGGTCGGATAAAAGCCTAACTTTTATCCACGAGCAATGTTATCCTTTTTTTCTCTTCTTTTTGTTCTTCTTTCTCTATTGGTCATAGATTCTCACTTCCCCTTTGTTCTTCTCAGATATTCATGCATTATCCCTAGGGAGTTGAGAGACCAATAGACAACGATCTCCTTACTCTGCTGTTCAAGGATCAGCAACATCCTTCTCTGCCCATTCCAGAGCCTTCGGCACCACCGCCCATTCCTATAACCAACTTTCCTTGAAAACCACCAAAGAAAAAACAAAACATGGGTCATGTCAAACATACTGCCAAGAGAAAAAGAAAAACCACAGACTCACCTACCAGCCAGCCAACAACAAACAACGAGGGTCCTTCGAACGACCCTTAACCCCTAAGGGTTGCACCCCTAGAGATCCAACGTAAGGCCCCGTCCACATGAGGGCCCACGAGTAGAAGTACTCTGGTACATTGCCCCACGAAGCATCATATCAACCAGGATGGGGCAAAGTATCCCGTGCAGTATGGGCTTCCTAATATTAATCTATATAAGCCTACACGCGACAAGAGGGCAAACGTGCATGGAGGCACCTTTAGTGCCTGGTCGAGGTACCATATAGAAGCGAGGGAAACTTTGCCCTTGCACGACTTTTTCTGAGGGGTAGCAAATTATTTCGAGGTCGCCCCATTTCAAATAACCCCCAATGGATATAAAGTACTTTCAACACTCTATATTTTCTATAACCATAAAAAGTGGCCTGTGCCCACCCCCACGAGATTAATTATTTGTTTGATCTCAAATCTTACACCAACCAATGTAACACGGGGTTCTTCCATTTTGATCTCCAGTAATCTAGTCACACATTCCTGAGTGATATAACCTACAAATCCAATGTGCGGAAGTACTTCCAAGATATTTCCTTACAACCAATCTAGTCGTAGATAACATGGCCTTCACTCGAGGAGGTAAACTCTTTAGTCTCTGTTTGGTATTCTCTTAGTCTCTTTTTTATATTTTTCTCTGACCTTAGTTGGTTTTTATTGTGACAAGGTCCATGTTACTGACCAAAACCCACTCCAAAAATAGAGATAACGGCTACAACCCTTGCCATCATGACGCATATAGAAAAAAGCGTCAAGGAGCAGGTCACAGAAGGCAATTTGAGGCTGGCCGGCCTTTTAGAGCCTCACCAAGAGATGAGGGAATAGATTGTGAGGAGTGCCACTGGAGATGTTAGTGAGGAACAAGAAAACCCTGAACAACAACAATATGTGTCACAACCCCTAAAGTGTCGTCCAATGGTAGTGACCATTCAAGAGCCCAACCCCCATGCCCGAATATGCTAGTTGTGTGTTTGAATCCTCCGATGATAACAATATGGATTTTTCACTCTTAGATACATTTCTCATCCCTTATCATCTATTTGATAAGGATGACAACTTTAATTTTCCCACCACTTGTTTTTGCTTGGACTTCATCGAGGGAGATAGTGATTGTACCTGTAATTCCTTAGATAACGTAGCGACAAATAATTTTAGTTTGAGTACAGTACTTAGAATTTCTTTTGATTTTTTTCTCATTATGCAGAACTCTCTCTTGACATATCTGCTCGCTCTTGTTTTTCTTGTAGTCATGCAAACCAATATCGCGCTCGACATTTATGCCTCCGGGGGAAAATTTGCTGGCTTGAAGAAACTGAGTAAGAAAGATGCTGGAGATGCCAGTAGGGAACCTCTAAGAAAAAGGGCTCGACCAGAACACCCTCCAGCTCCTACTTCTTCCAGGACAACCGCTCCTCCTCCTCCTCCTCGCACTAAGTCCTCCACCAAACAGGTAGGAGGACCCATAGCAGCAGAATTGTTGAGCAATTCTTCTTGCTCAACAATTGATAAAGTCCAGAAGGTAGCCAAGCATCACCGCATCCAAGAGGGCTTTGCTTCCCTCCCTTCGTTGAATCCCAAGCAGGTCCTTGTTTGTGGGTTCAACAAAGCGATCGGCGTAAGTTTCTTTTCTTTATTTTATTTTAATCGAACAACATTTCCTTTTATTGACTCTGACAGCTTCATTTCTTCAATGTTTGCAGGGTCTTTTTACCATCAATAACGGTTGGCACCGTGTTGAGGAGATTGGCTCGAAACATGCTGAAGAGATCAAAGCAGGAGAGGCGAAAGTCAAAACAACAGAGGACAAAGCTACTGCTTTGACTGAGGAGCTGAAGAAGGGAAAGGAAGATCTGGCTAAGGCTGTTGTTGCAATGGAAAAATACAAGAAAGCTTCTGAGACCAACTATAAGGAGGCAGTCAAGCTGGAAGATGATCTTGTTGTGAGGATGAAGGAGGCAACCAGACTGGAGGATCGGGTTAAGCTGCTCAAACAGTAGAATGCTAGTGACTTGGAGAGGTTCCAAGGAGCCACCTTCATTTGCTTTTATATGTTCTGGAAGAACAATCAAGGTGTGAACTTTCATTATCTTCCTGAGCAAGTAAAACAAACTAAACTTGTCAGGTGTATTGCTCATCTAGAGGAGGAGAAAAATTCCCTAGAGTCTCCTAAACTTACTTTGGCGACAGACGTCGATGGAACTGAAGAGGAAGATGGAACCACCATCGATCAACAACCTCAGCAGGACTCCCCCTCCCCCCCCCCCCCCCCCCCCCCTCTGCAGCTGCACAGTAGGCATGTTTTTTTTTATATTTAACTAGAACACCCAAACAGTTTGTTGGAGGTGTTAAGACAATTTGCTGCCTAAGGCAGTTTTATTTAGTTTTAATATTTTTAATTACATCTGAGCAACAAATGCTTGCGTTGTACATATATTTCATTTTGATATTACAACTTTTATTATAATATCTATTCGTATGACCAAACTTAGCATAACATTTTATTATCTTATAAAATATGCAAATAATTCAAAAAATACTCTAAGTGTCGTAGTATACTTTCCCTTATTTTGCTCGTGTATTTACATATGTTTATAATATGCTTTGCTCTCTTAGCATCTTATATGCCCCACAAGTGATCGAGGAATCTAAGGTTCTCGATCACTTGCCATTGACCAAAACCTACTCGAACATTACTGCTCGCGTACTTATAAACAATCGATGATATTATAGCAAAACAACACATATAATGAGTAAATACTTGTAATAAATACAATAATTGGCAAAAGTAACTGGTTGTGCATAGTTCCTTTTATTTCTCATAAAAAATAGACAAAATTTGTGTCTATACGAGTGATCAAAAATTGATCTTACACTTATAAGCGAACAACCATCTAACTGGCGAGCCCTTGTTCAAAAACTTGTAAAAGTAAAATTAATACAAGCCAAATCTTTAAAAATAAATGCTCATTGATAATACTTGCACAACTTTTCTCCATTCCAATAGCGAGGAAGGAGATCTTCATTTATGCGAGAAAGTTTGTATGTGACTGGTTGAAGAATTTCTTCAATCTGATACGGACCCTCCCAGCTTGGTCCAAGCACTTCAGTAGCCTGATCTCGAGTGTTGAGAAAAACCCTTCTAAGTACCAAGTCTCCTACATCAAAATTTCTTTTGCATACTTTAGAGTTAAAATATCGAGTGACTTTTTGCTTGTAGGCTGCAACTTGTAGTTAGGCTTTAGGCTGTATAGTTGGCTCGTTGGTTGGGGAGCCCGATGAATTCAGCTACAAAGTCTGCTAAGGCTTGTCCCTTTATGGCTGCTCGTGGTGCATAAGATATTTCGGACTGTCCAACTGCCAATATTAGTAGTCGACTAGTGACTTCTTGTTTTTACAAGACTTGGCATAGTGACTGGTCAGTAAAAACTACTATGGGGTGAGCTTGAAAGTAGGGTGGCAGTTTAATTGATGCCAGTATCAAGTAGTAAGCCAATTTCTCTATAGCCGGATAACGTAATTCGGCTCCCACCAGCCTTTTACTTGTATAGTATACTGCCTTCCTAGGTAGATCTACAAATTTTCTCCTTCCACTGACATGGACAAAATGGGCGGTTGCGACATATGGTCCTTGAGTGCCTGAAAAGCCTCTTCGCACTCTTCTGTCCGTTCGAACTTTTTATTTCCTCTGAGTAGATTAAAAAATAGGATGCATTTGTCCGTAGACTTAGATATAAATCTACTCAAAACCGCAATTCTTCCTGTTAGGCTTTGTACTTCTTTAATTTTTGTTGGTGACTGCATCTCAATCAGCACTCAAATTTTTTCGAGATTGGCTTCAATTCCTCGCAAGTTTATTATGAATCCCAAAAATTTTCCTTATCTGACTCCAAAGGAACACCTAAGGGAATTAAGTTTCATTTGATATTTATTAAAGATATTGAAGCATTCCTGTAGGCCCTTGATGTGCTCACCAGTGCTTTTCGACTTAACCAACATATCATCAAGGTAAACCTCCATGTTATTGCTGATTTTGTCTTTGAACATGTGGTTTACTAATCGTTGGTAAATCGCACTAGCGTTTTTCAAACCGAAGGGCATTACTTTGTAATAGTAAAGCCCCATATCTGCTCAAAAGCTGGTGTGTTCCTCATCAGGTGGATGCATGCTAATTTGATTGTAGCCGGAGTACACATCCATGAATTATAAAATTTTATGATCTGATGTGGCATCAATTAACTGATCGATCATTGGAAGTGGGAAATAATCTTTCAGCCATGCTTTATTAAGGTCTGTGAAATCCACGCATGTCCTCCATTTACCATTGACTTAGGGACTAATGCTGGATTAGAGACCTAAGATGGATAAAACGCTACCCTGATGAATCCATTTTCCTTTAGCTTCTCGACCTCCTCTTTTAAGGCTTCAGACCTATCTTTGTCGAACAACCTTCTTTTTTTTTGTTGTACCAGTGGGTGGGTTTTGTCTATGTTTAGGACATGGCTGAGAACTTCCGGGTCAATTCCAACCATGTCTTTACGCGACCTGGTAAAGAACTTCTGGTTCTTCCTCAAAATCTCACCCAACTTTTCTTTGATTGTTATTTCTAAGTTTTTACCAACTTTCACAACTCTGGTCGGATCTTTTTCTTCTCATTGGACCTCCTCGAGGTCCTCCATGGGTTGAATACTTTCCTCATAATCCCCAAAGCGAATATCTAAGTCCCTATCTTCACTTTGGGCAATGCCTTATTTGGTAACTTGTTCACTTGATTGGGCTTGTGACTCGTTTACCAATAGCAGCCTCTTTTCTATTTCGTTCCCCGATCTGCACTTTCTCGCTTTTGTGATCGAGGAGTCATAACATTTGCTAGCCTCTCGCTGGTTTCCAAACACCCACCCAACTCGTGCATCGGTTGGAAACTTCATGGTCAGATGACAAACTAAAGTCACTGTTCGTAGATCTACCAAGATGGGTCTTCCAATCACAGAGTTATACGCAGACGAACAATCAACTACTATAAAAGTAGTGAGTAATGTCCTGTTTGTGGGTGCCGTTCCTGCCATGACCAGAAGTCTGATTGACCCTGTTGGTGCTAATCCCTCACTAGAGAAACCAGATGGTCTGGTTGCATGGTTCTAAATCTTGCACTAATAACCTCATTCTTTCCAGTGAAGATTTATATAGAACGTTTACGGAGCTTCCGGTATCTACCAACACTTGTTTCACCATCATGTTGGCAATCTGAACATCCACGACCAAGGGATCTGAGTGGGGGAATCAGACATGATGTAAATCTTGTTCAGAGAAAGTTATGCTATCTTCCTTTGTTCGAGCTGCTTTGGGAATACGTTCCTCGACGTTTAGCATTTCTATGTCCTGTTCGTGACGTAGGGTTCTGTCATACCTCTCCCTTGCCTTACCACTGTCAACAAATATATGTTGTCCCCCAAAAATAGCAAGCAAAGTACCAGCAGCGGAGGCGAGCGTTGTTGTACAAGTGCCTGCTCGTTGCTCTGTTAGTCCCTTGCTGGGAGTTTCCCCCTACTCACACATATCTTCTCTGATGTCCCCATCAGATAAGGAACTCAATCTCGTCCTTCAGGTGGTTACACTCCTTGGTATCATGGCCAAATTCCTTGTGGAAACGACAAACTTTGTTGTGTCCAGCTTGGATATGTCCTTCCTGATTTGGGTTGGTCGCCTGAAAGGGACTAAGGTGTGAGTGGCCAGAAACACTTCTGGTCTACTGTCGACCAGGGCCGTGTAGTTAGTGAACCTCGGCTCATATCTGTTATGCTTAGGGCACTTGTTTTTAGACGTCGCCTGCTCAGTATTTGCCCTTTTTCATTCATTCTTATTATTACTTTTGTCGTTATTGTGGTTGGGTTTGCTAGACCCACTAGCAGCCTTGGTCAACTATTCCTTTTTGCCTTGGTCGGCCTTTGGAGACTTTCCTTCATTTTTGATCACCTCCTCCATCTTGATACATATGTCTGCTCGATCCAAGAATTCTAAAGTACTTTTGACTCCATTTTTCCTTAGGCTGCTCCAAAGGGGAGATTGACGTTGTACTTTAGCTGTGATGGGCATCATCTTTCCCTCGTCTCCAACTGTCTTTTCCCGAGTAGCTACTCGCATAAACCTCTGTATGTATTCCTTGAGAGGCTCTCCTTCCTATTGTCGGATACCGGCCAACTGATTGGCCTCTATCAAATGTATCCGACTAGCATAGAATTGTCTGTAAAATTATTTTATGAACATCTCCCATGAAATTATGTTGGCCGATGGATATTTGAAGTACCATTCCTGGGAAGAATCGGATAAAAGATCCTACGTTGAGCATCTTCAGACACCTTCTGGATGTCTATTTGTATCTCAAATTTATTTACATGAGATACCAGGTCTTCTCTTCCACTAAAGTTGGGTAGTACTAACATTTTGATTTTACTTGGGGTTTTTGACATAGCAATTTTGTTGATGAATGGGGTTTCCTTTCTCCGGTCATTCTCAATATGGGGCATTTTCTTCCCGACCAACTATTGTACAACCTGATTCAGGGCATCTATCTGAGCCTGAACAACATCTGGTATAGCAGGGACAGGAGTAGCTGCTATAGGTGGGACGTGCTCATCATTCCTTTCCCTTCGACCATTAAGTATGTCCCTTAGGTCCTCATCCCTCTGCCTCTTCTCTCTTGCACCTAGTCGGTCAAAGATGTTGGGTTGTCTGGCTGCCCCCCATCATTCTTGTTTGCTAGTCGATTGTCCATTGGAGGAGGGTTTTGCTGTCCATTCCTTTCCTCCTGTTGTTGACCAGCATTTCTCCTATTATAACCGGAGTCCCCCTCATTGTAATTATGGGCGTCTCTGTATTGCGACCTATGCGTTCACAACCTGCTGTATGAATTTCCCCCTTCATTCTCCCTAGTCTGTCTCGGTAAACATGAGGGCCTCTGGCCATTTCTTGAGTTTGTAAAGGAACTTTTTCAACTCCTAAAGGGCGGGAAAAAACCCAGTTTTTTCAACTAGCTTAAAGATTGAATTTTTACGTCGATCTTACGCTCTAAACCTATGACCCTTACTATCGAACTAGTTCCTAACTTATGTAAAGCAGAAATGCAGTCTCCTATGAGGCATCAGATGGTTTATACAAAAATCCACATAATTTCTACTCAAGAACGCAGGAAATCACAGAGTACAGTAAACAGCATGCATGGCATAATGAAGAGTTTCAAAGATGAAGTGATTACCTGGGCAAAGGGTGGAGATTCGGAAAAGGTAGAAATTTCGAGTCGGAAAGACCTTCGGCAGGACGTTTGAATGGTGTCGAAATTCTGGGCTCTGGGGCAAAGTTCTTGAAGTTCTTGACTGGAGTGGTGAGTAAAAAATTGTAAGAAAAATAATGAGGTTACTTATAGAGGATGAAGTATGGCAAAAAGTAGCAATCATGACTTTCCCATTTTCGAAACGTGGGGGAGTGTATAAGCCGCCGAATTGATTTCTTGAAAACCAAAAAGGCTTGATTAGACATAATTATGTCACTGTTTTCAAAAACGCACGACGATTCTGACAAGATTTCGTGGGGCATATGAACGGTTGTTTCCCTAAAGTTTCTTTATTGCTGGTCACATTAAACAAACTTGGGGGGCAAATGTTATCCAAAAAATAGGCAAGGATGACATGGCAAACGTTTAGTACAAGTGGCTGACATCTGGCAGGAATCTTGCTCGACCATCGACCAGAAAGATGTCTATGGCGCAACGCTCAATGGTTATATACGACCAGCTTGGTCGTATACTCGCTATATTTGGAGAAAATCTTAGGCAGTTATAACCATATCCAAAATTATCTCCCATGATTTCCTGAGTATCCGATTATTTAGGAAAGAATATCTGTAACAAATTAATGTAATCTTCCTTGAGCCTATAAATAGAGAAAGATAGCTCAAGGAAGCGGACTTTTGGCTTTCTAATTATCTGAGATTAGAGTTTTACAAGTGTATTAGAGCTATCATATTTGATATATTGTTTGTTCTTCAGAAGTTGGTGAAACTCATTGAACCCTGGTTCTTTGATCACTCCTTTGAGCTATTATATCAATAACATTTCAAGTGGACGTAGGTTATTACCAGATTCTGGGGCCAAATCACTATAATTTCCTGTGTGTTTTATTGTTTTTGTCATCATTCTCATTTCAACATATCTGTCCACATCAAGCATTTCTGACTCCGTGTCAGTTGACCAAAATCAGGGTCAACAACATGCATCTAGGTGTTATTAATAGGTTAAGGTGAAAACCCAATCAAAAGGAAATGATAACATAAAATTGTTCATGGACCCATTAAAACGTTTACAAGTTATTTACAATCCAAAAGGGTCATTATAGTGTAAAATTTATAACCCGCCGACCTAAGCGGCAAAAATAAGGTTAACCCCTAGTTCCTCTGAGAAACTCCTTGGCCGTGGTGGTCAAGCAGCCGCATATGTACACATCACCACCTAAGTTCTCGACTCAAGGCTGGGTAAGTTTTTCTTTCCCTTTACCTGCACCACATAGCACCCATGAGCCAAAGCCCAACAAGAAAACTCATTACTGCATTTATATAATATCAAATGATAGTCATCCAGAGCTTATAACCCCAAACAAATGAGTGACTGATGTTGTAAGTCACTATTGTGGGTTCTGCACCCTTTACAAATGAGTGATCGAGTCACTAGATTAAACTGAATGAGTGACTGATGAATGAGTCACTAGTGTGGGTTCCGTACCCTTAGCCATGTGACGATGGAGTCACCTGGGCCTTCTGGCCCTGGCTCTGAGCGACTAGTCATGGAACTAGGCAAGCGCTTTTAGTTTTCATCGAACTTGGGGTCAGTCCGGCATTAATGTTCATGATGAGTCATTCAATGCTGATATCAATTAGATCTAATCTTTTCGACTCTGTTTTCATGACGCGTATGCCGCTCCTAACTCATAGGTCAATAATACAAGACCAGTGCTCAGTACTACTTCGAACTTGACTAGTAAGTCATAGCTTCACAGTTAGTTCTGATACCATTGCCGATTCTGACTAATAAGTCAATGCCATTCACAAGTAAGCAAGATTTGCAAAGCATTTGATATACAATCAATGTCCACATTTAAACACTCAACATGCCTCAATAATAACCATGCATGAAACATATGGGGTGCAGTTTTCTTACCTCCAATTCAAGCGAGAAATAGTAAAAGAACAACCCTTGAGAACGATCAACCTTTTGATTCCTTAGCGGTTACCCAATCATAACCAATTATAACTTCCATTAATGAAAATCAACAATAAAAGGGTCATGACCTAAACCTCACTCCCGGGACCCCAAATTGTAACACAACGGTGAGTAGATTCGATCCAGAGCCTTAGGAATTGAAACCCCGAGCCAAAAACCCTTAAAAATGCCCAAAACAGGAATCTGAGGAAATAGCGCTACCCCCTAGCACCACAGCGCCCAAGACAGACAAGACTCCACCCTAGTGGGCGCTATAGCGCTACAACGAGCCAGACTTGCCCTGAAATTTTCCCCCTTCGACTCCACCATTTCCAACCTGAACCAAAAAACATCCAAACCTCATTTTATGTCCAAATGAACCCCAAAACAATCTACATATGTCCTAGCCATCACAACCCAAGTAACTCTATCCAAAAACTCCCATCAATTCCCTTTAACCAACCTAGAAATCCAAGTTGAAATTCAAAACAAAAACAGAGCAAGGCTAGAGTTTTAATAGCTAGAACCTTACCTCAAGCTCAGTTTAGGATCCTCTTCAATGGTGGAACTCAATCCTAAGCCCTCAAGATCCACTTCCCTAGCTTGAATCCTCAAATGAAGCTCAAAAATCTGAAAGAAAAGGAGGTACGGGAGAGATGTTTTTATGCTATGTGTTAGCTAACCTTCCAAAGCCTTCAACGGCTTAAATATATCATATGGTGAAAAGAACTTTTTGCCCTTAGGTCAAATAAAGTTTTCTAAAGGCTCCCAAGGGTAAAATCGTCCTTTCCCACCTATTTCGTTAATCATAATTAACACCCTCCAATTCCTGTTATTCTCAAACTTCCAAATACCAATAATACATATCGTGTTACCCTTTAATTCCCGGCAACGCTCTAATCACCAAATTACCCCGAGACTCACCCCGAGCCTCGGACTTAATCCCGTTATGACCAAACCGCTAACTTGCACTCAAAGACCGTATCATTCTGAATGGCTCGAAAAAATCTACATTATAATGTGGCCTTTACAATAATTCTCCAACATGCATACAAATATACAATTATGCCCATAACGGGCTAAATTACCAAAATGCCCCTATGATGAAATGTGGACCCACATGCATGCATTTAAAATCATATTATAATATAATTCACATAAACATGCATATAATAATTTAATGGCATAATAAATCAATTATGGCACTCCCAGCCTACTAATCCAACCATTAAACCGCATTAGGGATTTTGGGGCATTACACTATCCCAGCTCCAGCCTTTAACTGCCTTTAACTTCCTAAGCGGTGATGGTGAATTGATTCCAAGCACGGTCCTTAGCCTCGAGCCTCGATGATAAACCTAGTCACAAAGGCCATGGATATCTATCAACTTCCAATTAGAAACAAAATACATAGGGAACAAAACTAGCCTTCGAGACCTCAATTTCTACTAAACCGAGTAGTAGAAATCGTCCCAAGCCCCTAGGTTTGAACCCCTGAGCCTTACTTAAAACTTAGAATTCTTCCAAGACCAAACCTCCCAAGCGGGTCGCGACTTGGCTCAGCAAGTCGCGACTTGCCCCAAGTCAGAGAGCAAACTCCCAAGCCAAAAAGGAGGCGGGTCGCGACTTGGCCAGGCAAGTCGCGGCGCGCCCCCAAGTCAGAGAGCATCCTTTGCCAGAAGGCCACACGCGTCGCGGTGCCCCCTTCGACCCAAAAAATTCTAGGTTTCCTTTTCTTCTTTCCAGCCACAAACTGCTAAGCATTAACCCAGAATTTTCTACCAGCAAAACTCATCGACTTCAATCAAACTAACTAGAATTCTAAGGCTTTTGATTACTCAATCAAACTCAAAACCAATGCTATATTGCCAAAACTAACAATCCAATTCAGTAGCTATATTCAACCCAAAAAAACCAGTCAAACTTACGTTTTGAACTCAAAACTCAAGAACACCAAATCAAGAAAATCAAACATAACCATCCATAGGATTTGAAGCTTACCTCGTGATAGTTATGGCCTTTGAATTGAATGTCATTCTATCCCAGCTCTAGCCTTTAACTTCCCTCGCCTTCAGCCACTAATTTCCCCCTTAGCTTTCTCCAAGGACTCCTTTAACTTTGCTTCACAAGCCTTCAATCCTCAGCCATCCTCTTCCAAGAGACCCCTACTTATTTCAGCAATTCAAGCCTTCCCTTTCCTTTAATTTTCTTCAGACCATGCCTTATCTTATTCTCCTTTTTTCCTTTAACTTCAAAGCTCAACTTTGACCAAGGGAGAGGGAGAGAATACGCGAGAGATGAGAGACAATGAGCTGAGAGTTTTCCTTTAGCTTCTAGTCCCCTCTATTTTCCTAAGTCTGAGTATATCACTTAACCCAAATGACCATTTTTCCCTCCCACAACCACTTAATACATAAATCCATCTAAGGGTATAATGGTCATTTCGCCCCCGGTTCCCGCTAATTCCTCAAACGTTCCTAATATTTACCAATTAATCCCATCATCCAATTACTTTCCAATTATTTATCCAACACCTAATAATTCCCAACATGTTCTCTAAATTCCAAAGAATACCCCAGGCTCCCCTAAGCCGGGTATAAATCCCCGTCGTGACTATTTCGCCAATCTGCTCACTAAGACCATCTCGAGCCATATGATGCAAATAAATCCACATAATAATGTGTTCTCAACAATTTATCGCATATAATTACATTTATGCCCTCAATGGGCCAAAATTATAAATATGCCCTTATAAACTAAACAGTGCCCATATGCATATTAATTCTCATAAACATGCATCTTACATATCCATAAAATCATAGGATCATGCATATCACATAATCATGCATTTTGTCATTAATTCACATAAATACCAATTATGCCATCCTAGCACACAAATCAAGGCCCTTAAGCCTTATTAGTAATTTTGGGTCATTACAAGCATTCATGGACCTAATGAACAGGGTGTTGAAGGACTTCTTGGATCAGTTTGTGATTGTCTTCATCGAAGATATCTTGGTTTACTCCAATTCATAGGTGGAACATGAACAACATCTCCAACAAGTATTGCAGAGATTGAGAGAGCATCGGTTGTATGCCAAGTTTAAGAAGTGCGAGTTCTGGTTACCAAAAGTGACATTCCTTGGACACATTGTTGGTGAAGATGGGATTAAGATGGATCTAGCTAAGGTAGAGGCAATGAGAGATTGGCCGAGGCCAAGGAGCGCCTCAAAGGTTAGGACCATCCTTGAGTGGGGTATTACAGATAGTTCGTGGAAGGGTTATCGAAGATTGCTGCATCGATGACAGAATTGACACGGAAGAATCTGAAGTTTCACTTGATTTGAAAAGTGTGAGAATAGCTTCCAGGAACTGAAGCGACGGCTGATTACTGCTCTTGTGTTGAGTCTTCCTTCAGAGGGAGGGAAGTTTGTGGTATATTGTGACACATCAAGATCGGGATTGGGATGTGTGTTGATACAGAATGAGAAGGTTCTTGCTTATGTGTCATGACAGCTGAAGGAGTACGAGCAGCAGTACCCTACCCATGATCTAGAGTTGGCAGCGGTGGTATTCGCACTGAAAATTTGGCGACATTATATGTATGGAGAAAAGTGCGAAGTATACACCGATCATAAGAGCTTGACGTATTTCTTCACCTAGAAGGACTTGAATATGAGGCAGAGGCGTTGGCTAGAGTTGGTGAAGGACTATGATTGTGATATCCTTTACCACCTAGGGAAAGCCAATGTGTTGAGCTGGAGGGGCCCGGGACAGTTATTTAATTCTACACAGATATCAAAGGAGTTAGCAGGGGAGATTACTAGAGTGAGGATAGAGCTTGTTGTGGGCCAATTGGCCAATATCACCTTACAGTCGAACCTCCTAGAGAGGATAAGAGAGGGTCAAATGGATGATACATAGTTACAGGACGTCAGAGAGAATGTCCTAGCCGGAGTAGCTAAGGACTATGTCATTTCAGAGACTAGGTTACTACGATATAAGAATTGGATCTGTGTTCCTATGGATATGGGTATTAGGCGAGAGATACTTGATGAATCCCATACTACACCATACTCACTCCATCTAGGCACCATGAAGATGTATCAGGATCTACAGACGGTATATTGGTGGCCTGGGATGAAGAAGGATGTAGTGGAGTAAGTGGCCAAGTGTTTGACCTATCAGCAGATGAAGGCTGAGCATTGACGACCAATGGGGTTGCTACAGCCTTTGGGTATTCCCGAGTGGAAGTGGGACGACATTACTATGGATTTTGTAGGAGGTTTATCCAGGACAGTGGGGTTACATGACTCAGTGTGGGTGATAGTAGACAGATACACTAAGTTAGCTCACTTTCTACCAGTGTAGTCGACCAATACTTTGGATCAGTATGAGGAGTTGTACGTATGACAAATTGTACGTCTCCATGGGGTTCCCAAGTCTATTGTATCAGATCAGGATCCCATGGTTACCTCCAAGTTTTAGGGTGGTTTGCAGAAGGCTATAGGGACTCAGTTCAAGTTCAGTACAACATTTCATTCTCAGACAAATGGACAGTCTGAGAGGACCATTCAGGTATTGGAAGACATGTTTAGGGCATGTGTGTTGAACTTTGAGGGGTCTTGGAGTAAGTATCTCCCATTGATTGAGTTTTCATATAACAGCAGTTATCAATCAATGATTGGAGTGGCTCCATATGAGATGTTATATGGAAGAAGGTGTAGATCGCCCATTCATTGGGATGAGATGGGTTAGAGGAAGTATTTGGGACCGGAGTTGGTTTAGAAGACTAATGAAGCTATTGAGAAGATCCGAGCTGGAACACTCGCTTCGCAGAGCAAAGAAAAAAGCCACTCTGATCCTAAGCATAGGGACGTGGAGTTCCAGGTAGGGGACCACATGCTTTTGCGAGTGTCACCACTGCGAGGGGTGAAGAGATTTGGGAAAAAGGGCAAGGTGAGCCCTAGATTAATAGGTCCTTTTGAGATCCTCAAGAGGATTGGGCTAGTGGCCTACAGGTTAGCAATGCGACCATTGTTATTAGGGATTCACGACATATTGCACATTTCCATGCTTCGGAAGTACGTCTCGGATACGACTCATGTGTTGAGATATACGGATTTGGAGTTACAGACATATTTGTCATATGAGGAGCGACCGATTCAGGTCCTAGACCGGAAAGACAAGGTTCTACAAAAGAAGACGATTCCTCTAGTCAAAATATTATGGAGGAATAGCAAGGTCGAGGAAGCGACCTGGGAGCTTGAGTCAGCTATGCAGGATCAGTATCCCAAGTTATTCAGGTAAATTTTGAGGACAAAATTCTCACTAGGAGGGGATAGTTGTAACGACCCAAAATGGCTAATAGGGCTTAGTGCCTTGAAAAACGTGCTGGGAGGGCATAATTGATCTATATGTGTGTTTAATTGCTTAAATGTGTGACTATGTGGCATGCATGATTAATATGATTATATGAATATATTATATGCATGTTTTTTAGTATTAGATATGCATATGGCCCTTTATAGCTTATAAGGTCATAATTGTAATTTAGCCCCGTTGATGGCATAAATGTGATTTTATGTGATATATGGTCGAGACCACATTATTATGTGGATATATTTGCAGTACACGGCTCGAGACAGTCCTAGTGAGCGGATTAGTGAAATAGTCACAGTGGGGTTTAAAACCCGGCTTGGGGGGAGCCTGGGGGTATTTTGGGAATATAGATAACATTTTGGGGTTTATTGGGTAATGAATAAGTATTTGGGATCTAATTAGACATGACGAAGTTAATTGATTAATATTAGGAACACTTGAGGAATTAGCGAGAATCGGGGGAAAATGACCATACTACCGTTAGGGGTAATTTAAGGGCTGGATTAATGATAAGGGGTAGTTTGGTCTTTTCCAAATTAAGCTTTATACTCAGTAAAATTCTAAGGAATAACAAGAAAGGGGTGGAAGGCTCGTAACTCTCTCTCACCCCTTCTCACTCACGATTTTCTCTCCCTTTCCCTCTTGTGATGAGACTTTGAGCAAGCTAGAGTGAAATTCAAGACTAAGCTAGGATTTGGGCAGGTTCATGCTGGGAAAAATAGTGTGAAAGGCTAATCAAGGTTCCTGAGGAAATTAGGCTAGCAATTCAGGTGAAATTCACTCTTTGATTACTGATTTTGTTGAGATGATAGCGTGACTTAGGAGCTTGCATGAAACTGAGTGTAGGGTCTGATTTCTGGGTATTTGAGGGGAGTAAGAAATTGTTATGGATTGAGTTTGATGCTTAGGTTATGGGGTAAATCTTCCTGGGGTTGAGTCGGAGTTTGGTTTTGATTGGGGTGCATTTTAAAGTTGAATTTTGGAGGTTTTGGCTGGGAAAGATGCTGAGAAAACTTAGAAATCCTGGGATCGTGGGGGCATGCCGCGACCCAACTCATGGGCACTGCGACCAACATGCCTAGAATGCCTTGGGAGGGCTCTCTGTCTTGAAGACGCGCCACGAACCTAGGGGGCAAGTTGCGACTCGCCTTCCCTAGATTCTTGGGGTTGTGTCTCTATTTTGAGGGTGCACCACGACCCTTAGGGCTAGGTCACGCCCCGGCTAGGGAATTTTTTCCTAAGTTGGTTTTTAGGATTAGGAAGGCTCGGGGGTTCAAATTTAAGCACTCGGGACGATTTCTACTACCCAATTTAGTAGAAATCGAGGTCCCGGAGTCTAGCTATTGTTTTCTAAGTATTTATTTGGATTAGAAATTGATGATCACCTATTGACGCTGTGACTAGGTTTAGCGCTAAGGCTCAAGACTGAGGATTGTGCTCGAGACCGTTCTGTATTCTTCACTCGAGATTCGAGGTAAGAAAAATGTACCCCTGTGTGGTAGTGAGCGGGACTGAGGTTCCCAATTATTGATTTCTTGTACTGTGTGTTTGTAAGACTGATGTGATATACGAGAATGAACGACCTAAGAGAGTCGGAGCTGATGGTAAGCGTACTGAACGCAGCTCGGGGCTCGGCCTAAGTGTGCCAACCCTGAATAGTTTTGAACTTGATATTATGAGTTTATCATTGATTAGTTGAATATCCGTACTCTGTTTTATGATTGAAGTGAATGAGTTAAGCTTGATTGGATACCATTATTGCTACATGTATCTCCTGTTTTCTTTGGTTTTCTTGCTAGGCCTTGGCTCACGGGTGCTACATGGTGTAGGTAAAGGTAAATGAAAGCTGGAACAACAATAAGTTGGAGAGCTCTGGGGGCGAGGTGTACATTGTCAGCTGCTCTTCTGCCACGGTCAAGAGAAAGTGCACGGATAGAGCCTTTAAATTTGTATTTTTCCATTAGAGTGGCTTTTAGTTGTATAAAACTTTTGAGAGTTACAAATTGTCTCTTAACCCTGTTTTTGGGATCTCATGTACCAAACATCTATTTTAATGGAAATTGACCGTTTATGGTCAAAATCTATTAACCTTAACCTCATAGTTGACTTTAGGAACACATTATTGTTCAAACGTCTCGATTAACGAGTCTTGCACTATTTTAAAATACACAGTGTAACGGTTTTGGTTACCTAGGGCGTTACATAAAATATATAAGATAATTTAAAAAATATAATTACTAAGTAGAGCAAACTAAACTCCTCTAAATCTCATTTTTTTAGTTTGAATCGAAACAAGAAAAAAAATGAGATCATTAATTTAGACTGTTTTTCCATGTTAAAATCAAAGTTCCAGCACTACTACAAAAAATGTTTTTTAGGACACGCCCCCTGCGAGTTCTCTATTTGATAGCCTTAAAAAGTGAGGTTTTTAGGGCTCGTGTTGAATAATTTTAGGGCACACAATGCGTGTCCTAAAAGATCTCGTTGAGCGCCTTTAGATAAAGTTTTTAGGGCTTTCTTTACATGCCCTAAAATAATTTGTTTAGGTCACGCAATGCATTCCCTTAAAAGTTATATTTTAAATTTTTAAAAAATTAATTTATATTTATTATAAATAAAAAATTATGATTTAAATGAAACATTTATATACAAATCTAAAAACTTAGAGATTAAAATAACAAAATTTATACATTCAATAAGATAATAATAAATCTAATAAAAGAAATAATTCATAAATTTAAAAAGAGCCACAGACAACATGATTTAGTATAAAATATAATAAATTACTACTTATTAGTACAATAAAAAAGAGCATATATAACTAAATTAATCAATGACTAGCCAAAACCGGAAAATATACACATGAAATTGTCTAGACATAGTAAGCAAGACTCAAACTGAAACCCAGTTTTAATATATCCTAAGAAAATGAACAAGAAAATTGGGTTGGAACAAATCACTTTATAATTATTTTAAGTTCCATAAACCCACAATTTCGCAAATTCCAAATTATATATGGTCACTCTTAAAAATAAAAGAGAATATTGAATTAAGCAATTTATCAAACACTTTGCAGACAATTAAATAAGAAATAGAAAAATCAAACTTCAACTACAAGCATCAATCTAGCATACAATATACTGGAATTAGTAAGTTACCAAGAACTTGTTTCCACTTATAGCGCTACAGAGTAACAAGCCAAATTGCATAAACAATAATCAAATCCAATCAAATTATATACATTATAAATACCACTTGATGACATAACCTTTTTCTCTAAAGGAAAATTGTCGTGGCTTATTACATGAATCCCACTACTGCCAATAAACCATATTAATATGCAAAAATATTTTAAATAATGCAAGCATTATGATCATATGTCTATAGAACATGTTGATTCTTAATGATTTCCATTATAAACGAAGTATCATATAGCATCTAGTACTAATACTCAGTTTTGTAGAAGTAACAAATGAAAACCAAATATCATACATTCTTAACAGTAAATGAAAAGGAACGCATAGTTTATTAACTAATCACTAATTATATTATATACGATGACGAACTTGATGCTCTTACATATAGTCCAAGGTCTTCAACAAACCTTTAAAGGTACATAACGCAATTATATCCCTGAATTTACATAAATAAATGTACAAAATTTATAAGCAAACAAAGAAAGATAGCAAAATAATATATTGGTATTCTAACTCACGTCAGCAAAAATTGGAATTAAAAGGGACATCCCTAATATTTTAATTAAGAAATCAAAGAAACTCAAAACCATAATTCTATCTCAAACACATTGTAAATCATCATCTCTGCCTCCTAACGTCCTCTCGCATTTGTCCAGTTAGATTGCCTAAACAGTTTCCTAAAAACAAACCTGAATTATGTAAATGTTCGAGCAATGAAATCAACCAACCAGCTGCTACCTTTTATTAAAATACCCACTATGGAATCTTATCCCCAAACCCCAATTAGAAAAAATTCAAGTTGTATCAAAGGAAATGGCTTACGAATTCAACAAAAGCGTGATTACGACTAGCCCCCAACATTTCATTGGATATTTACAATCTTCCAATATACTTGCAATGCTAGATGAGTTCCTTTTCGTTGCACTCTCAAGCCCCTTGGAAGATTTTGGAGATGGAGAGAATCTCTCTTCAAACAAAAACAGAGAATTTGTAAGAACATATATTTTATATATTATTAATATGTTTATTTTTCAATTTAGTATGTTGGAAATGAGGATAAATTTTCCAGTTCAAGAATCTCAGATGAATCTCGGTAAACCAGAGATGAATCTAAGAATACAAATCAGTAAGACTAATTATCAAACAATTAGAAAACGAAAAATATGAAAGCATAAATCAACACAAGTATATATACTGGTCCAAAACAAGATCAATGTGATCTTAAACCTAATCCAGTTTTAAGAACCACTATCTCTTCTTTATTCAATTAACGAAATGAGTACAAGACTTCAATGGAGCTTCTTGGAACAATCTTGGATCAAACTCTCTAAACACTCAATCACACAGGTGTTTTCCTCTCAATCCCTGAGCAAGCACTTTCCCAATAGTTGTGCTTCTCAATACAGTTCCCCAAACCCAGCTCTCACAACTTTCTCAATACTCAATCTTGATTTCCACACTTGAGCTCTCTCGTCTAATCTGGCTTTTCTGTTATTTCATCTGTGTAGTGCTCTTCACTATGTTCTTCTCTCTTTGTTTTTCTCTTCTCTGTTTTGTGTCTCCTAACAAGTGAATCCCACAAGTCCTTTTATAGACCAAGGATTGAAAGCTAATGAGGTTGTTATGATAGTTGAGAACCAAACAACTCATTAACAGAATTAGTTGGGATTTGGAGAAACTACTCCCACAAATTCCACCTAGATTCTTCAAATCACAACCTAAATAGAATTCCACTTGTAGAGATAGTGATTCTAGAGTTCCAGCATTAGTTACCAAGGTTGAGCAAGTTTAAGCAATGCTTAAACTTGTTCACATGTAGCACCTTAGTTCCTATATCAGCTGGATTATCCTCAGTACCAATCTTGTCCAAAGATATCACATCTTCCTCTATCTTTTCTCTTATCCAAAACAAACGAATGTCAATGTGTTTACTCTTTTCGTGGTATACTGGATTTTTACAGAGGTGAATTGAAGATTGACTATCTGAGTATATCTTAGCTTTACCTTTCATCATCTTCAGCTCTTGTAGCATTCCTTGTAACCATATTGCCTCTTTGAATGCTTTGGTGGTGGCCATGAACTCAGCTTCAGTTGTTGATAGTGACACCACTGACTATAGTTGGGACTTCCAACATATGCAACTCCATTTGTTGTGAATACATATGAAGTAATTGACCTCCTTGTATCCTTACTTGCTGCATAGTCTGCATCTACAAAACCTTCAAGTGTAACTTTCTGATCCATCTGTTTGTATCTCAATCCCATCTCTGTAGTTCCCTTTAGATATCTAAGTAGCCACTTAAGAGCATTCAAATGCTCTAATCTGGGGTTGGACATAAACCTGCTAAGAATGCTTAGAGCATGTGCTATGTCTGGTCTAGTGCTAACTATGATGTACATTAAACACCCTAGTGCCATAGCCTAAGGGACTTTTGCCATTTCCTTTGTCTCCTCGATAGTCTTTGGACTTTGATCTTTTGAAAGTACAAATTGTCCTCCTAGAGGTACTGAAACACTCTTTGAATCCTGCATGTTGAATCTTTGAAGTACCCTCTGAATATAACTTGCTTGTTTAAGATTCAAAATCCCATCTTTTCTGTTCCTTGTCACTTCTATCCCAAGTATCTTTTGGACTTGACCGAGCTCCTTCATTTTAAATTCATCTTTCAACTTGTCTTTGATATCTTTTATCACTGTCTTGTCCTTCCCCATAATGAGCATATCATCTACATATAGTAAGAGAAAAACTGATGTAGATTGCTCAAGATTTTTGTAGTATAGGCAATGATCAAACTTTGATCTAACAAACCCAATGTCTTGAACATAGGTGTCAAATCTCTTATTCCATTGTCGTGGTGACTGTTTAAGCCCATACAGTGACCTTCTAAGCTTGCACACCATCTCTTTGTTGCTTGATTCCACCTGAAAACCAGGTGGTTGATGCATATAAATCTCCTCCTCTATAAAACCATTTAAGAAGGCAGTCTTGAGATCAAGCTGTTCTACTTCTAAATTTTGTTGTGCTGCAAGAGAAGCATCAATCTTATAGTCTTATACATTACCACAGGTGAGAACACTTCATTGAAATCGATTCCTTCCACTTGTGTAAACCCCTTTGCGACAAGCCTTGCTTTGAACCTCAAAGGCTCATCTTTACTCAAACCTTCCTTCACCTTGAAAATCCATTTACATGAAATCACTTTCTGACCTTTTGGTTTTGCAACTAAATCCCATGTTCTGTTTTTGCTCAATGAATCCATTTCTTCCTTCATTGCTTGACTCCATTCAGCCTTGTTCTTCCCTGAAAGAGCCTCTTCAACATTGTTGGGTTCTGGTGTGTCAGTTTGTTGCACTGATGCAAGTGCATAAGCCACCAAGTCAGCTTCAGCATTTCTTGCTGGAGGTTGTATAACTCTTCTCTCTCGATCTCTTGCCAGTTGATCCCCGATAGATCAAGTTGTTGTTCTGTTGCATCTAGCTCGGTTTCAGATTCACTTTGGTCATTCATATCAGTAGTAGCTTGAGTATTTCCTTCAAAGTTTCTCAGCTTAACTTCAAACTCAGCCATGTTCCTTTTATTTGTTCCACCTGCATCATTTGAAACACTACCAATCTCGGCTTTCAAGTGAGGAAAATCATGCTCATTAAAGATAACATTTCTTGAAATTATAATTTTAGGCTTACCATTTTGATCAACACAAAGTCTATAACCTTTAGTTCCTATAGGGTAACCAAGAAAAATTCCCTTAACAGATCTAGTGCCTAGTTTATCATTGGACTGATGTGCATATGCTGCACAACCAAAAACTCTCAAATGTTTCAAGCTTGGGGCTTTTCTATACCACATTTCATATGGAGTTTTCAAATCTATAGATCTGTTAGGACTCCTATTTATCAAATAGCAAGCAGTAGCAAGTGCTTCTCCCCAATAAGATTTAGACAACCCTGAACTTACTAGCATACACCTAACCTTATTCAGTAGAGTACGATTCATCCTCTTGGCAACTCCATTCTGTTATGGAGTACTAATTACTGTCCTATGTCTAGTGATACCATACTCATTGCACAATATGTCAAACTCATGGTTTATAAATTCTAAGCCATTATCGGTTTTAAGAGTCTTAATTCTAGAGTTTTTTTTATTTTCCACCTGATTTTTCCATACTTTAAATTTTTCTAGACATTCATCTTTAGTCCTAAGTAAATTTACCCAAACACATCTAGAATAATCATCTACTATAGATAGAAAGTAATGTTTACCTGATTGTGTTGGTATTTTGCTAGGCCTTCATAAATCCGAGTGAATGTACTCCAAGACTCCTTTGGTATTGTGCTTTGCTGCAGTGAATTTAATTTTATGCTGCTTTCCAAATACACATGCTTCACAGAAAGGTAATGCATAAGTCTTTGTTGACGCCGTTTCTCGTCAAACAATAAAAGAAGAGCACGTAAACAATGAATGACAATGGCCAAATGAAATAAAACAAATCAAACACACGATTTTTACGTGGTTCAGCAGTTAAATCTGCCTAGTCCACGAGTCTCTGTTATTAATCTTAAGATTATCTCTGAAAATTATTTAGCATGAATTCTTCAAAGTTTTCTCTCAAGGATCAGAATTTCGGTCCTTTACAATGATGCATGGCCTCTCTATTTATAGAGAAGGATGCAGAATACTATCCCCCATCTTTTGGGTAGTTACTCTTTTTGTGTAAATTAAATAAATGGCTTTAAATGCCTATAATCAGATATAAAAGGAAACATCCCTGAAGACCAGGAAACGCATAACTGATCAAATAATATCCCACGATTCTAGGGGATTTACATTAATAAATGAGGATTACATCTCATATTTATAATACTTGTAGATATTCAAGGTGGTTATTGCGCATCTCTAAGGCTTTAATTCCCCAGGTTTCCCGTCGTCGTCCGAGCTAATGACATCTCCCGAGTTCACGTGGCTTTCGAGATCGTACGCACATCGAGCTCGAGACCCCTGATCCAAAGTTGTCCCTGAAGATGAGTGTGTTCTCGGAGCTACCTTTCGAGATCGCGATCGTTTCGAGGTCACCACACTCGAGGTCATATATCGTACTTTGCAGGCTCGATATACAATCCTGGAGCATACTCCAATCCTTACGAGACCATTTGTTGCGAATCCAACTTTCGAGGTCACATTTACTATGGCTCGAAATCTGGGTATAACATCTTGCCCCCTCAAAAGTATTTGTTCGAATCCTAAGAGAAGGAAACTTTTGAACTACTTTCTTTGAGAAATGTACCGTCATACACTCTTGAAAATGGACACGCGTCAGCTGGGTATTGCTCACTTTAGGTACTTGAGTACCTTGGAAACACGCCCACGATCGTCCGTCTGACAACTTTTCGGCGCCTTCTTGTCATTAATCCCCATCCGTTCGATCTAGTGAGGATTTCATTCGACGCTCCTGATTAATTCCTTTTCTCCACCTATATATACAAGACCCCACTCTTCATCTTCTTCACTTTTATCTTCATTCGCCATAAGCAAGAAAAGAAAAACAAACCCAGAGACCTCTTTGCAAAGTTCCTACTCTGTGCATGTTTTCTCGACCAAAGAAACAAAGGAATCCTGGTCTGTTCGAATCAGTGAGCTCTTTCCTGCAACCTCTTCTTCAATCGACAATCTCTCTGCAATCGCCATTACTGTGTAAGTATGCCATTTTTATTTTCCACTTTGCCAGTTTCTATTTAAAATGTTCTTGCTGTGTATGCTAGTTTACGTCCTTAGCATGATACGATAAGAGGTTTTGATCCGATAGGCTTTTATGCTTTGTAGATTTTCATTATGGATTTTCGTCTTTGGTTTATACCCAGTTTTGACGTTTGAGTGTGGTTCCCATTTTCTGGGTTTTGAAATTTTTAGGCAACGTTTCTTGCACACTAAGTTTACGGATAAAAACATGGGCCTTGACGAATGCACGAAACCCAAAAAACGCCTTTCCTGGTTAACCGCCATTCTTCTTTCCCTTGAATTTCGAGATTTTCAAAAAATTATCCACGCTCCTTTTCTCTTTCGTGGAATACACGTCCCTGACTCTTCAATAAGGGTCTTAGTATTTAGTCTCGTTCCTAAATTTCCGAGCTCATTCCATTGAGCTCGTGATTCTTGCATGCATGGCCCTCACCATTTTTCTTTCTCGTTAGATGTCACAGAATCTGGAAAGACGGTGGGGGTCATTGCGGGCAATCCCTTACGAGCCAAAATCTCCGAGCCCAGAATCACTCTTCGCCTGGAACCAACGTCGGATAAGAGAATACGAGCTTGCACGCGAGCAAGAAGACATTCGAGCTCACTACCGCCGTCAGATAGACGAAGTCATCGAGGGGAAGAGGAGAGTTCTTCGGGAGGCCATCTATCCGAAATCTAATTCAGGCCCTAGGCCGATTCCTCTCGACCCTGCTTTAAAGGTTACTGTCGCATACCCCCCCGGAGAGCTCAAATTTTCATTAATGGGGGAATCTTCCACCTCTCAGCCGAGGAGAGAGATGTTCGAGGCCGAGCTTCACTGGAGCACGGTCACCACAACCAATCAAATATCTGAAATCCTGGCTTTCCATGGCCTTAGTTTGTCAGGCACTTTGAAGTGTCGACCTCCGACTGGTCAAGAACGGAGCTGCTTCGCCCCTGGCGGTCGTGACGCCACAGTGAAATATGCGGCATGGAGCCAAGAACATATGAGGGCAGGAGCATTGCTGCCCTTGAAGTCTTTTTTCAAAGGCTTTATTGATTTTGTTGGGTTGGCTCCGTTCCAACTCAACACCAATTCGTACAGGGTGCTGTCTGCCCTGAGGTCCTTGTACCACGAGCTGGGGTGGGAAGGACCTTCACCTCAAGAGATTTTATATCTCTTTTGTTTAAAAAGTAACCCCTCCCGAGCTCGGGGAGGGGACGGCTTTTACTACCTCTCGAGCTACCCCAAGGAGACGAAGGTTTTTGGGGACCTTCCCAACCACCCGCCTGATTTCAAAAGAGCTTTCTTTTGGACAGATGGTCTGTCCCCATCTCGACATTATTCGTTCAGGCGGATTCGTAAGTATTCTCGTTACTTTTATTCCTGAGCTCAAGACTTTAGTTCTTAAATCCATATTTAGTTGAAATGTGTTTCGCTTTTCAGCTAATTTTAAGCGTCCCACCCCTACTGAAGCGATGACGATGCACAAAGAGGCCTTGCTCCAACTCCCTTATGGCAGGAGGTCTCTCTCGTACCTATTACATGAGGACAAGCTCCGAGCTTGCGGGTTGTTGGGAGACGGCCAGTCAACCTCTGACTGGTCCAGTAAAAAATATGAACACTGGGAGGAGGTGCCACTACCCACAGGCGCCCTTCCTCCGAGGAGAGAAAGGAAGACATCACTCCCAGTTCGCCTGAGAAGTCCGCGTTCTGGGAATGAAGCCAACGACGAAGCCTCGAGCTCGGACTGAGATGAAGGTAAAACCCTTCCTACTTCGCGAATGTGGTCCCCCACTTTACTAAAACACAGACCCAATAGGTTAGTCTCGTGCCCACAAGATAGATACCACTTCTACATATGGAGTTGGGTAGACGACTGTGTCCATAGGTTTGATAGTGGGCTCGGGAAATACGACACCATGTACACCACGGACGAGGTGTGGAATGGGATAGCTGTGCAGTACGGGACCAATGATTATAGGGACCTCTCGAGGTTATCACCTACTTATAGGGACAGCACTCCCCCCGCCTCCTCTGAAGACGGGGGAATTTCATGGTCCCCAAGCTCGAGCTCGGGGGAGAGTTCCAATTAGGTTTCTTCTACCATCGCTCTATATGTCTGTGATACTGAAATAACTTGATGTACACCTCTATATTACTGACTCACTGTGTTGTGACTTGTGCAGGCGAGATGGACTCCGACCTTGACACCCTTATCGACAATGCAGGCGCCAAGAGGAGCAAACGCCCTAGGGCGGGGTCACTGAAGACCGGCCAGCCGGGAAAAGGCTCCAAGAGATCCAAGAAGACACCTCCCTTTGCCCCGCCGGTTTCGAGCTCTATTGCTGCGTCGACTGTCCAGGCCAGCGCCTCCACGACGATGCCATCCTCGCAGGCCGTCGTCTCCGCGGTTGCACCGACTTCGCTGGTTGGTGCCCCTGCCATTGTTGAGTCCCAACCTCCTGTGGTGGGCGAAACGTCTTCTGCTTCTCGAGTTCAGAAGCTAACAATCTCCACCCATATGGCTCATATGTGGTGGACAATTCTGTTGGACCTCACGGATCTACGCTGATCTCGGATGTCATGTCCCGGATCGGCCAGAGTTATGGCAGTTTCGAAGCTCCCCAGTGGCAGTGCTTAAATGGCACCCGAGACCGTACTGTCCTTTATGAGAATAGTATCGAGCACACTGCTGCGGTAAGTATTCTTCTATCTTCCTTTTGCTTACATTCATACTGACCTGAGGCTAATGGTGGTTTCTTCCTTTTTTCAGGCTCTTGCCTTCACTGCCCAGCTCAATTACGAGCTGAACAACGAGATCCATTCGAGCAGGACTCATGCTCAAGAGGCGAAGGACCTCCACCTTAGAGCGAACGACGATCTGAAGGTGGCGAATGCTAAGCTCGAGGCAGTGGTTAAGGAGCGTGAGGACATGGCCAAGGAGCTCGGAAAGCTGAGAGCTGAACTCGAGGAGCAAAAGAAAGATAACACCCAGCTTCGGGAGACCAATAAGAAGCTCGAAGAGGACAAGGTCGCCACCTTCGACATCATAGAGGATGCCAAAACTCGCCTTCTTGCCGAGTACAAAGAAAAGAAGGAAAAGGCGGTCGACTCAGCCATGTACCGGATGTGGGCTTATAACGAAGAGCTGGACACCAGCTTCTTAGGTCCCCACGAGGCGTCGCTTCTTGAACGATGGAATGCTCGGCTCGAGAAGGAAGAGGCTGAACAGCTTGAGAAGGAGAAGGCTGAGCAGCTCGAGAAGGAGAAGGCTGAGCAGCTCGAGAAGGAAAAGGCTGCTCCGGGCACCGTTTCGGAGGAAGCTCCGGAGGATAGTCATGCTAGTCGTCCTGGGGGGTCCGGCGCTACTGATGCTGAGAAGGCCAAGGAGACTCCAGGATTTCGAGCCATAGTAAATGTGACCTCGAAAGTTGGATTCGCAACAAATGGTCTCGTAAGGATGGGAGTATGCTCTAGGATTGTATATCGAGCCTGCAAAGTACGATATATGACCTCGAGTGTGGTGACCTCGAAACGATCGCGATCTCGAAAGGTAGCTCCAAGAACACACTCATCTTCAGGGACGACTTCGGATCAGGGGTCTCGAGCTCGATGTGCGTACGATCTCGAAAGCCACGTGAACTCGGGAGATGTCATTAGCTCGGACGACGACGGGAAACCTGGGGAATTAAAGCCTTAGAGATGCGCAATAACCACCTTGAATATCTACAAGTATTATAAATATGAGATGTAATCCTCATTTATTAATGTAAATCCCCTAGAATCGTGGGATATTATTTGATCAGTTATGCGTTTCCTGGTCTTCAGGGACGTTTCCTTTTATATCTGATTATAGGCATTTAAAGCCATTTATTTAATTTACACAAAAAGAGTAACTACCCAAAAGATGGGGGATAGTATTCTGCATCCTTCTCTATAAATAGAGAGGCCATGCATCATTGTAAAGGACCGAAATTCTGATCCTTGAGAGAAAACTCTGAAGAATTCATGCTAAAGAATTTTCAGAGATAATCTTAAGATTAATAACAGAGACTCGTGGACTAGGCAGATTTAACTGCTGAACCACGTAAAAATCGTGTGTTTGATTTGTTTTATTTCATTTGGTCATTGTCATTCATTGTTTACGTGCTCTTCTTTTATTGTTTGATGAGAAACGGCGTCAACAGTTTGGTGCTTTCATTGAGAGCCTTAAGCATTCATCCCTGAAAAAGCCATGGCCACAAACAATCAGAACACGCCTGAAGAAAATTACCCAAGACGTCCTGGAAAGCAACCAATGGAGAACCCGGATGTTGAAGAGAGGAGTGGGTCCACTAATTCCCGGGGACCACCTCCTCCACCGAGAGATGAGGATATGTACTACAATCCTGAGCGTTACGTTCCTATCGTAGAACTGGAAAACCGGCAGCTGAAACAGTTGTTGGCAGAGGCCAACAAACGGAATGAGGAGTTGACTAGGATGGCCGCAGAGGCGCAGGTGGCTCAGCCCCCGCCTCCGCGCGAAAACCAAGTCCCTCCTCCAAGGGACGTGCATGTTCCTCCCCGGAGGCCCCGTGGACGTCCACGAAAAGATGCTGCCACAAGGAGGCCGACTCAACCTCCGGCACCAGCAGAGCCATCTGCTCCTCCTAGGCCCCAGAGGAGTACCCGAGCTCGGGTCCCGCCTAACCCACCTGCGGAAGTGCCTGCAGGAACTGAGAATAACCGAACCCCTGCAGAGGCTCGGACTCAGGTACCTGGGAGTGCACCGAATGCAACTGACCCATCTCGGGCAAATTCTGGCCCATCTAGGCCGCGACAAGGGCGGCAGCCACCGTCGCCTATATGGTTCCCTCCGTCGCCCATAAGATATCCTTCACCTCCCCGCAGAAACGCTAAACCTATTCGAGATCAGGATCAAGGGCGTACAAGGGAAAGACAAGGAAACAGGGAGACATTCCAGGAGCGGAGAGGCGCACAATCTGAGAAAAGTCAGACGTCCCGGTCTCGCACTGCGGAGACGAGGCGACATGGGAAGAACCCATCGCGAAATGACCGATCAATGTGTTTCACCAGTGACGAGTCCGGAGAGACCAGGTCCGTCAGTAAACACGACCGAGGTCGTAAAAATACTGGAAGCCGCAAGAATCATCCTGACCTGCGAAATCATCTGAATCAGAGTAGGGGGAAGGGAGATCAGATGAATCCGGACCTGAGGAATCACCTGAATGGGCGTAGAAATCCCTCATAGAGACGCGAGCCTGGAATCATGATCAATGACTGTCAATTCCAGACAACACCTCCTACGGACCCAGTCCAAGAAAGGATCGATCAGCTCGAAAAAGCCTTTAGGCTTTTGAAGAATGAACGAGGGAATGGTCGATATGAGGACTCTGATGAGGAGCTCGAGCCGTTTGCTCCACATATTTCTAACACTCAATTTCCTCAAGGGTTCCGGATTCCTCACGTCCCAGTGTTTGAAGGAAAAACCGACCCATGCAGTCACCTGAGTACATTCAACACTATTATGAGAGCTAGTAACGTGGGTTACGAGCTCAGGTACATGTTGTTTCCAACATCATTGGCCGGACCTGCCAAGAGTTGGTTCGAAAAGTACAAGAGACACTCGATAACTTCATGGGATCAGCTGTCTAGAGACTTCAAGAAGCAGTTCCGAGCTATGATGGGAGTCAGACCAGAGGCATCCACTTTGACTAATGTCCGACAACAGCCGGGCGAAACACTGAAAAGCTACCTGACAAGATTTAATCTAGAGGTCACCCGAGCTCAAGATGTGGATGACAGTGGGCACCTTATGGCTATCCGAGCTGGTGTTTTACCCGGAAGTGCCCTTTGGGATGACATGCAAGGGAAACCGGTGGGGTCAATAACCGAGTTTAACAGACGAGCGCAGAGGTTTGTCAATGTAGAGAAGGCGAGGTCAACGCTCAAGGCGACCTAGCTGACCGAAACTACAACGATAAACATCAACTCCGCCTCAACCTCGGCTGACCCAGCAGCTCCACAGCCTACCTCGGAGAATCCCTCCAAGAGGAAGAAGAGCGAGGGAAATAACCCCGAGGCTGAAGGAGGAAAGAAAAAGAAAGGAGAAAGGTATTTCTCCGTATATAAAGTGCACACCGAGCTCAACGAGTCTCGGGAAAACATATACCTGGCTAATGAAAACCAGGTCCCCTTCAGGCGTACGGACCCAATGAGAAATCAAAAATCCAAGAGGGATTCCAGTAAGTATTGTTGGTTCCACAGAGACACCGGACACACGACTGATGAATGTCGACAGCTGAAGGACGAGATCGAAGGGTTGATCTCGAGAGGTTATTTCCGGCAGTATGTCAAAAACCAGAGTACTGGACAAACTATTGCGAGCCAGAGAGTAGCCGCGCCTTCGACGGCACAAAATAATAACTCCCGATCTCGGGAAGAAGACAGGCCCCCGCTGATAGATGGAGAGGACGTAATAACCATCTCGGGAGGGCCTCATCTCGCAGGAGGAGGCAGAAATGCTCAAAAGAGATACGTTAACGAGCTGAAGACAGGGGACGGGTCTCCTTATGAACCCGAACCTAGGGCACTGAAGAGCCAAAGGATTGAAACACAACCGATAACCTTCACTGAGGAGGACGCTTCCCATGTTCAGTTCCCTCGTCATGATCCATTCGTTATTACTCTTCAGCTTGCCAACAAGAGAGTCCGCTGAGTTCTCATAGACAATGGGAGCTCAGTCAACATTCTTTATAAAGCGACCCTCGAGAAAATGGGACTCTCCCTTCGTGACCTGAAGGCTTGTGCAACTACTTTGTACGGCTTTTCAGGAGAAGGAACTGCCTGTATGGGATCAATTGAACTCCCTGTGACCTTGGGAGACTATCCAGTCTCGGTGACTAAGATAATGGAGTTCGTGTTAGTAGATTTACCATCTGACTACAATGTACTGCTCGGGACACCCGCCCTGGTCGGGCTGGGGGCAGTTTCATCTGTAAGGCATCTGGCCCTTAAGTTCCCAACTCCAAGCGGGGTCGGAACATTAAAAGGAGATCAATTGGCAGGGAGGGAGTGCTATAGCATCTCTTTGAGGGGAAAGAAACAAACGAGCGCTCAAGCACTCGTTATCATACAAAATAAAGATGGAACGGTTTTAGAAATTGAGGAGGAGATCGATCCAAGGATTGAGGAGAAATTTGACCTCGAACCATTGGAAGAGCTCGAAGAAGTTCAGCTCGAGGAAGCTGATCCCTCGAAGAAGGTGAAGGTCGGAAAACACCTCCAAGACGAGGCAAAATAGTAATTAATTTGCTTTCTGAAGAAAAACCAGGATGTCTTCGCATGGTCACACTCAGACATGATGGGGATAAGCCCGAATGTTGCGAGCCACGCATTAAACATAGACGAAAGCTTTCCTCCGAAGCAAAAAAAGTGAAGACAACTGGACGAGGACAGAAAGAAAGCATTAAAGGAGGAAGTTGACAAGTTAAAAGCAAACCATTTCATTAGGGATGCCTTTTACCCTGACTGGGCAGCTAATCCAGTGTTGGTCCCAAAGCCCAATGGGACGTGGAGAACCTGTATTGACTACTCGGATCTCAACAAAGCTTGCCCAAAAGACTGTTTTCCGCTGCCAAGAATTGATCAGCTCGTGGATGCCACGGCGGGGCATGGCTTGATGTCATTCATGGATGCATATTCTGGATATAACCAGATTCCCATGCATGCCCCCGACCAAGAACATACGAGCTTCATCACAGATAAAGGGCTATACTGCTATAATGTTATGCCGTTTGGGCTTAAGAACGCTGGAGCTACATATCAGCGGCTCGTAAACATGATGTTTTCAGAGCAAATAGGGAACAACATGGAAGTTTATGTTGATGACATGCTTGTAAAGTCTCAACTTAACAAGAACCATGTTGATGACCTCGAAGAGTGCTTTGGCGTGCTCAGAAAATACAACATGAAGCTAAATCCTCAGAAGTGCACTTTTGGGGTATCTTCGGGAAAATTTCTGGGTTTCATTGTCAACTCTCGTGGAATCGAGTCTAATCCCGACAAAATAAAGGCCCTGATTGATATGCCCTCACCTCGGAAGCATAAAGATGTCCAAAGCTTGACTGGCAGGATGGCCGCCCTGAGCAGATTCATCTCGAAGTCAACGGATCGTAGCCTTCCATTCTTCAACTTATTGAGAGGAAGTAAGAAGTTTGAATGGACAGAGGAGTGCGAGCTAGCCTTTCAGGAGCTCAAAAGACACCTCGCTGAACCACCCATCCTGTCAAAACCCAAAACGGGAGAAGTATTGTACTTATACCTCTCAACCACCGAACACGCGATAAGCGCGGTTCTCATTCGAGAGGAAGAGAGGGTGCAGAAACCCGTCTATTACATCAGTAAGAGATTACTGGGGGCAGAGTCAAGATATCCATTGATGGAGAAACTCGCCCTCAGTTTAATCCACTCATCTCGCAAGCTCCGCCCCTACTTTCAGGCACATCCCATCCATGTACTGACAGATCAACCACTTAGGCAAGTCCTGTCTAAACCAGAGGCGTCAGGTCGACTCCTTAAATGGGCTGTTGAGCTCGGACAGTTCGAGATCACCTACCATCCAAGAACGACCATTAAGGCATAAGCCTTGGCAGACTTTATAGTGGAGTGCACTGGTATAGCCGACGACGAGGTAATAACCACGGCCCACGAGCTGTGGAAACTTTACGTCGACGGCTCGTCAAATGAAAATGGAGCGGGGGCAGGAGTTATTCTGATCACTCTTGCAGGGAGCAAATTTCACTCTGCTTTAAGATTTGGCTTTAAAGCATCTAATAATGAAGCTGAGTACGAGGCTCTACTCGCGGGACTACGAATAGCAAAAGAGCTCAAGGCCAAAGCTATACATTGCTACAACGACTCCCAGCTCGTGGTTAATCAAATCTTGGGAGAGTACCAGGCTCGTGGCACAAGAATGGCAGCTTATCTGGAGAAGGCAAAATCCGCATTGGAGTATTTCGAATTTTACGCAATCGAACAGGTTCCCCAAGAACAAAACTCAAATGCAGATGCCTTAGCTCGACTCGCCACTTCCGCCGAAAATGAAGAGCGGAATGTTGTACCCGTAGAACACCTATCAGCACCCAGCATTACTGAGCCAGACGAGGAAGATGTGTGTATGATTGAAACAGAACCGACCTGGATGAGTCCAATAGTTGATTATCTCGAAAATGGAATTCTTCCAAAAGATCGAAACCAAGCTCGAAAATTGATGTATCAACTTCCTCGTTACACCATTTTGGACGGAAAGCTATACAGAAGAGGATATTCCATGCCGGTGCTTAGATGTGTAACCCCTCCCGAAGCAAAGAAGATCATTGAAGAAATTCATGAAGGGCTCTGCGGAGACCACACCGGGGGGCATAGCATGTCCAAGAAGATCATACGCCAAGGATATTTCTGGCCAACTATTAAAACAGATTCTTTCGAGTATGTGAAAAAGTGCGACAAATGCCAGAGATTCGCAACGATACCCCGAGCTCCACCTTCCGAACTGACCATGCTGACATCCCCATGGCCTTTCGCAGTATGGGGCATCGACCTCATAGGCTCTCTCCCAACTGGAAAAGGCGGAGTGAAATATGCTGTAGTCGCCGTTGATTACTTCACGAAATGGACGGAGGCTGAACCATTGGCAACTATAACTTCGAAAAAGATCCTTCATTTCGTGGTAAAGAACATCGTATGCCGATATGGAGTACCGAGAAAGATTGTATTCGATAACGGAACCCAGTTCGATTGCGACTTATTCACCAACTTTTGTGAAAAGAACGGCATAATAAAGAGTTTTTCATCAGTGGCTCACCCTCAAGCGAATGGGCAGGTCGAAGCCGTTAACAAAACTCTCAAGAGTTCTCTAAAGAAAAAGTTGGAAGAAGCCAAGGGACGATGGCCCGAGGAATTACCTCAAGTCCTTTGGGGGTATAGGACCACAGCTCGGACCTTAACAGGGCATACCCCGTTCTCTCTAGCATACGGCTGCGAGGCAATGTTACCCATCGAGGTCGAAATCCCAACGATTCGAACTCAGATTTACGATCAAAGTTCCAATCACACTCAGCTCGAAGAAACCCTAGACTTGATTGATGAAAAAAGAGAAGAGGCTCAACTGAGAAACGCTGCTTACCAGCAATGAACTACATGATATTTAAATAAGAGGGTTCGAGATCGAAAGTTCGGAATGGGAGATCTGGTATTAAGACGCGTATTCTTGGCAACCCGAGATCCAGCAGCTGGAGTGCTCGGGCCGAACTGGGAAGGACCATACCAGATAGAGTCAGTCATCCGACCTGGTGTGTACAAACTTGCGAGATTGGATGGGAGCCTGATACCGTGAGCATGGAATGGCGAACACCTTAGACCTTACTATCAATAGTGTAGGAAGTGTTGCCTGTAACCATGAATTTCTATCTGTACTAGTTTGTTTGTTTGTTTGTTTTTGAATTTCATCAAATAAAAGGTCTATTTTGTTCCATATGTAATTTCTTTTTATTTTTGCAATCTCTCTTAATTTAATAACCTATGGTCACACTCATAGGATATTAAGGGGGCATCATTGGTATATATACCATCAGATTAAAAAATAAAAAATATATATTTATATGAAGTATTTGGAGATAACCAAGTACGCGAGCTTAGATAGTTCGGACATAATCGACTTATCAAAAAGATAAAAGTATTTGGAGATAACCAAGTACGCGAGCCTAGATAATTGAGTTATCAAAAAGATAAAAGTATTTGGAGATAACCAAGTACGTGAGCCTAGATAACTGTTATACCCAGATCTCAAAGAAAGTAGTTCAAAAGTTTCCTTCTCTTAGGATTCGAACAAATACTTTTGAGGGGGCAAGATGTTATACCCAGATTTCGAGCCATGTTAATTATGACCTCGAAAGTTGGATTCGCAAATGAGTGGACTCATAAGGTTGGAAGCAAGCTCCAAGATCATATGCCGAGCTTGTAGGATATGGACGATCTCGAGTATGGTGACCTCGAAGAGTTCATGAACTCGAAAGATAGCTCCGGGAACACATTCATCTTCGGAGACAACTTCGGATCAGGGTTCCCGAGCTCGGCGCGCATACGTTCTCGAATAGGTTGAGTGACCTCGGAAGATGTCTTCAGCTCGAAAGGTGACAGGAAACCCGGGAAACTAAAGCCTTAGAGATACGTGATAACCACCTTGGATATCTACAAGTATTATAAATATGAGATGTAATCCTCATTTATTAATGTAAATCCCCAAGAATCGTGGGATACTATTTGATCAGTTAGGCGTTTCCTGGTCTTCAGGGATGTTTACTTTTATATCTGATTATAGGCATTTAAAGCCATTTATTTAATTTACACAAAAAGAGTAACTACCCAAAATATGTGGGATAGTATTATGCATCCTTCTCTATAAATAGAGAGGCCATGCACCATTGTAAAGGACCAAAATTCTGATCCTTGAGAGAAAACTCTGAAGAATTCATGCTAAAGAATTTTCAAAGAAAATCTTAAGATTAATAACAGAGACTCGTGGACTAGGAAGATTTAACTGCTGAACCACGTAAAAATCGTGTGTTTGATTTGTTTTATTTCATTTGGCCATTGTCATTCATTGTTTATGTGCTCTTCTTTTATTGTTTGACGAAAAACGGCGTCAACAGTCTTCAACTTGTCTATGCTTCCTTGTTTGTGAAGCTCTCTCAACCCTTGCTCACTGATATGTCCCATCCGTTGGTGCCACAGATGCATCTCATATTCCTGGGTCTTAACAACAGATGCTTCAGCAATTGCTATAGTTTCTCCTTCCAGTACATACAGTCCATTAACTTTCTTCCCTTTCATCACTACTAGAGAACCACTAGTGATTTTCAAGATGCCATTTGTAGACTTGTAGCTGTATCCATCATCTTCCAAAGATCCGAGAGAAATCAAGTTTCTCCTCAATTCTGGTATATGCCTCACATTTGTCAATACCTTGACCTCACCATTAAATTGTTTAACAGCTACCTTGCCAATGCCATAGACCCTGTAAGAAACATCATTACCCATTAGTACTTTACCACCATTAATTTCTTTATAATCAAAAAATGATTCTTGATTGGGACACATATGAAATGTGCATCCTGAATCAAGAATCCACTCCCTTGTCATGGTGGTTTCTGAGATGGAGTAAAGTTCTCCTTCTGAGACACGTTCATCTTCTCCTTCTGCTACAGCAGCTGAATCATTTCGAGACTTCATTCCTTGTTGGTCTTTGTTCTCATTATGAAATTTATTATAGATGGGTCTTCTCTGGATCTGGCTCTAATTTTTTTGGAAATGAGGATAAATTTCCTAGTTCAAAAACCTCAGATGAATCTCGGTAAACCAGAGATGAATCTAAGAACACAAATCAGTAAGACTAATTATCAAACAATTAGAAAACGAAAAAATATGAAAGCATAAATCAACACAAGTATATATACTGGTTCAGAACAAGATCAATGTGATCTTGAACCTAATCCAGTTTTAGGAACCACTATCTCTTCTTTATTCAATCAACGAAATGAGTACAAGACTTCAATGGAGCTTCTTAGAACAATCTTGGATCAAACTCTCTAAACACTCAATCACACTGGTGTTTTCCTCTCAATCCTTGAGCAAGCACTTTCCCAACAGTTGTGCTTCTCATACAGTTCCCTAAACCTAGCTCTCACAACCTTCTCAATACTCAATCTTGATTTCCACACTTGAGCTCTCTCGTCTAATCTGGCTTTTCTGTTGTTTCATCTGTGTAGTGCTCTTCACTGTTTTCTTCTCTCTTTGTTTTTCTCTTCTCTGTTTTGTGTCTCCTAACAAGTGAATCCCACAAGTCCTTTTATAGACCAAGGACTGAAAGCTAATGAGGTTGTTATGATAGTTGAGAACCAAACAACTCATTAACAGAATTAGTTGGGATTTGGAGAAACTACTCCCACATAGTAGTATTATCAAATAGAGGGCCACAAGGATTTCTTAAAGTGTATAGATGGTATCGATCTAGAGATGAAAGACCGGTACCGTCATAGGAAAATAATAAGATATGAACACTATGAGAAATAATACAAAGGACTAGAGGATTGGGACAATATTCTAGACAACCCAATCAACAAGGAGGAGTGGAAGCAGATCTGTCAGCTATTTACAAGTCCAAAATTTATTGCGCGCTCCCTAAAGAAGAAGGAAAATCATAAAGAAATAGATGTATTCTGCAAGGGTAGAAAATCGCTGGCGACCGTTTGTCATGAAAGAGTAAGTGAAAGTTAAAATCTTATCAAAATTATTTTATAATAAATTAAATGTTCTCTAACATTTGAGTTATTTTTCTTAGGCGAACCTTGACCTTATTGAGTCATGGAAGGAATACTACTGGAAGAAAACAACAATTGATTTTGAGAATGACGATACTCGCCAAGATTATGTAAGTTTGAATTATGTTTTTTAATATTCATAGAGTTATATTTATTGCTAGTGTCTCTAACGTTTTTTGAAAACAAGAAAAGCTGAAGGCTGATTTTGAGTTACAAAGTCAGCAAGCATCCAACGCCGCTTCCAATGATGATGGTTCGACAATAGTTGATCAGGTGGAGGTGCTACAAAAAGTATTGGGCCAAGGGCGTGGACACGAGCGAGGAGTGAGCTGGAAATTGAAGTGGTCGGGGTCATCATCTACCAAGTGCTCTCACTTCAGCGAGTGTCAAGCCCCTCCTCAACGTTCATCAAAACAAATAGAAAATTTGGAGAATAAACTAAAGAATTTGACTAACCAAGTCAATTTCTTCCACCTTCATTTCGTCCACCAAACATTCAGATGCCACATATGCCTGATAGCGACAATATTACAGTAGCTTGGTCTTCTCAACCTCCAGCTCTAGCCTATACTTCCATGTACGGGGTAGCGCCGTCTCAACCTATGGCACCTCCATACATGTACGGAGCAACATCATCACCTTATTCGTGGTCGATTCCACCGTCGTTGCAGCCGCCATATCCCTACATGAATGGAGCAAGATAATCCACATTACCTCCCCAATACCCCTAGTTGATGCCACCACCGCAACCACCACAACCACTACAACCGCAACAAGAAGACAATATGGAGGATGAGGCAACTGATTTAGAAGACTATGTTTATATTATTATTAGTTATTGTTACATTACATTAACAATATGGATATTTGTTCTCTTAATGAACTAATTTGAATATTTAATATAATATTTTTCTTTTCAATATATTTGTTTTCAATGATTTAAATTTTAATCAATAATTTTAATTTTAATTTTAATTTTTTATAAATAAAATGGTATTAGGAGCGACATAATCAAGTATCATGCGCAGCTGGTGATATATCACAAGCGACACATCGACCAAAAGTTATACCACATGTGAAAAAAAATTAGGGCGACATCTCAACTTTTAGAGGCGACGCAATCGCCTCTGATATTGGAATATTAGGAGCAACCCGTCAGTTGTTTCTAATGTACACCATTAGACACATTTTATCAGGGGCAACACATCAGAGGGGACTTTAGGGTTATTAAGAGTGACTAAAACTAATTTTTGTTGTAGTGTATATATATATGTAGGGGTGTATGGATGAGTTTTCAATGGTTACGTAGCCATGGTGGTTACATTTTTAGTGACCTACTACAATAGGTTAACATGTTATTATTCATAAAGTTTCCATTTTAAGAATTAAATTAATTATTATTAAAAAACTAAATCAATTATTTATTAATATAATACTTATGTAGTTATAATTCATATAATTTTTATTAATTTTTTTACATCTAAGATCCTTCAATTATTTTATAGTTTAGATTTTAGTCCTTTTAAAACATTTTACGTTTACCCTGTATCCAAAACATTATATCCAACCAAAACAAAAATTATTTTCTCTGGCCTTCATTTGATGTGTTTTTCTTCAGCAGCCTTGTCTCTTCAAGTTAGTTACAAGAAATGAAAGGATGTGTCGTTTTTATTTTTTTCATTCTCAATTTCACTTAGAAAAATCCTTCAACCCCTAAATTCTCTCTCTCTCTATCTACCCTTCATTGCTATCACGAAGGTATCTTCTCTTTTTCTTTATTAACAGATCTTTATATATATACCAAGTGAAATCAATGTCCAAGGTATGTTTACTGATTTTTCTTCCGAAAATATATTAATTTAATTTTATTATATTTTTTAAATTGTCATATAAATTTTAAATATATAAACAATATCATATATTATGATAGAATGATATAAAGATATTAAAAAATTAAACCAAAACATTGTCCGCGGTTTTCAAAAAATAAAAAACTATTAAACGAGATACACATTTTTATATATAAAAATATGAGACATTCTAATTTTCAGATTAAAAAATAATTTCTCTAATTTTATTTTAGAGAAAAATACATGCGAATTTAAATATAATGAAATATTAAAAAATTATAAATTAAAACTATGAATTTAAAAAGTTTATTTGATCAAATTTGAATTATTTAATTGAAATAATTAAAGTCAACAAAAATTTATATATAAATATATACTATTTCATTAATAGCTAGAAAATAAATAATTTCTCATTAAAAAATCTAAATGAAAAAAATCAGAAAATATTTATATTTATGTCTTATTTCACTATTATATATATGTTTTGATGAAAAAATACATTAAATAATAAAATAAATTTAAGTAGATAAATATTTTTCTGTTATAGTTTTGAAAAAATAATTGAGAGGGTAATTTAAATATTTTAATTTGAAATTTCAAAATATGTAATGAAAAATTATTATGGGTCATTTATTATTTTATTTTTCAATTTATTTACCTAATTTAGAAGATTTTACTAATTTTTAAAATTTATTTACTATAGTAAATCCTAAAAGTGGCAAATTTTATAAATATATATTTTTATTTAAAAGATGATTTAAAAATTCTTTTTTATTGTGATTTTCGAAATTAATTCCTTGGATTAATTTGTAAGGTTTGCAAATAATTCCTTATTTAGTTTGATATTCTCACAATATGCTTATAAAAAAGATTGGTATCTTGGTTTTATAAATAAAATATTTTGAACTTATTCAAATTCATTAATGGAAAATTTTCTATTTGCTTTTTCGTGCTTTCCAAGATATTCAATTACATGAAATACAATCTTTGAGAAATTAATTGTTATTTCTATTTTGAGAAATTCGATCTGACGCAAATATTAGCTGTTCCTGCAAATTTGTGTCTGTCAGATCAAAATCAAATAAATTGGCAAATTTTCATTAATCCAAAATATCTTCAAATATTATTGTTTTTATTTGAGATTTTTTCTCAGTCTTTCTGAGGACGAAATAGTCTCTTTAAATAGGTTTCTAGGGTTTTGAGAAAAAGTGAACTCCTTGGTGCATAATTTTGCGAGTGAATTGTAATATTTGTAAGAGTTCATAGTTTGTATTCAAGATCATTGTATTCACGTGTTCTTGTAGTAAAATGAGTGTTTAGTTTTGTGGTGAGTCTATACCACATTCATGAATGAATACATGTTGTAATTTGAACACAATTCTTAGTCTTCGGGAGAAGATTTTTACAAGCCTTACGTCAGGAGGATGCAAGCACTCGCTGGCAATTGAAGGGAGTTCAAGTGGTTAGACGTTTCAATCAAAATCAGATTAGTGAAGAGAAGTACAACAAAATTGGAGCAAATTTCAAGAGGGAGTCTTGTTTTATTTAAGTCAATATTTTTGTATTTGTTATTCTTTATTATTTGGTTTTATTCTCTAGACATAGCCTCAAGGAGTATGTTATTCGAAAGAGTTTTTGAACCTTGTAAAAATTTGTTGTATTCTTTATTGTTTTTGCAATGTCTTTTTATTGTGCTAAGTTTCTATGGTGACAAGTTCTTATTCTGTTCCGACAGATCTGAAATCTGTTTCAATATTTAATTATTATTTCGCACCTTAATTAATTTACCTGATTTAATTAATTTAGTAATTACTAAAAACGAAATTTAAAAAGCTAGCGGTGTTAGAAAATAATAATAAAAAATGTTAATTTTAATAAAAAAACAACAATTTCGGCTAAACTCATATTTATAATATATAAAAATATGTTATTTTATTAATCGATGTCTCATTTCTTGTATTAGTCTTGTTTCCTACTTAGATTTAGACTTGACAAATGTCTCATTCTTTTTAATCACAATATTCTAATGTATCTACAGTATCTGTACTTTAAGAAAGTAGAAACAATGGAAAATCAGCATAAGTGTGTGACCGACAATAGTAAAAATTGATCATTAAATTTTATGGGAATCGCCACATGGGTGTTGGTATCCCATAATATCACTATAAAAGTTGAGGTTAGAAATTGCTAGTTTATGTCCAAATTACTTTTGTTCCATGACTAAATTTTATTGTCATTTGATACGAGTACCTGTTTCCCCCCTTGCAAGAAACATAAATAGAACTTATTGATATGATGAAACAGAGTACGAAAAACCAAGGAGAATGAGTAATCTTCTTGATAGTTTCTTCTTTTGATTGGCATATAGGGTGTACTTTCTCTGCTACACATTAATGATTTCATTTGAAGTTGTTTCATAAAATGATTGGACTAAAATTCCTTTGGCCTTTCTTAAACCTTGCTGATGCTTCTACAATGTTCTAGAAATTTCATTAGCTGAATATTTCATTTATGCATGTATTGTGAAACTTATATCATACTCATTTGCTCTTAATGGCTTAGATCATTGCAGCACCGCTCCTATTGAAAGTCCATAGAAATCTCATCCCATCTGGACCGAAAGAAATATTGATTCAAAGAAAGCAACTGAAAGCAATTATTGAATCTCTTCTTCCCGCGTGTACGGAACCAGATTTGGAAACTGGCATGATCTGTATTAAAAAAAAAGTTTGATTAGTGATTTAAATGTTAAAAATTTATATGAGACTTAAGTGAAAAACATAAAAATAATTATGAATTTTAATTTCTAAAAGATCCCGATAAAATATTTTGATTAAAAAACGTATTTTTAAAAACTAATATTAATTATAATTAAATTTATTTTTTTAAAAAAATAATTTTTTATTAATGTTTTATAAGGAAACAAAGTCTTTTAAATAAATATTATAGTATTAGGATATAGGTCACTCAATAACGATCTAAATGATAGAACTAATGTAATCGATGGGTATATTTTGAACGTAATTATTGAGTACTGACCGGTAGGCTTATTAATGGTTCCCTCTATTTAAAATGTGTATTGATCCCTAATTTTAATGTAATAATAGAACTTTCTTTGGATGTATATAACACTTTCTTTGAATGCATTGAGGGAAAAATAAGTTCTTCAAGAATAATAGAATTTAGCAATAACCAGATTGGTTCATTATAACAACTAATAAAAGAGTAAGTCTTTTAATTAACTTTCAAGACGTACTGCAGCTTGGTTTATGAGCCACTTTCTTTGTCCCAGTATTGATAGCGTTGTTACTATTGAAGATGAAATCTCTTTGGTTTGATAGTGAGTATTTGACTAATGTGATGGCCATCTTGCCTTGAATATCTACCTTACGTGTACATTTGATTGCCTTGAATATTTGACTAATGTAGGATCGACTAATGTAGGATCAACCAAACTGGTTAAACCTGACCCGAGTATATCTACCTTTTACGTGTGCATTTGATTTCCTTTCTATTCCTAATTGTGTGCAAAGGTTTTATTAGAGGGCTTAAATCTCAAGAATTGGTGTGAGAGCTAGGAGTTCTTGGAACAATGATTGTTCTCATTGTCATCTGTTCACTACTCCAAAATCTCCCATTTGTGCTAGTCAAACATGTCAGCCAAAGTAGTGACATAGAATAAAGAGCATTTGCGTTACTTATAAGATTGACGTTGTCAATGGAGAGTATTTACAAGATCATTTGTGTCAATTTTGCACTATCAGAAATGAGCTCGTTTGAATCATTTGCAAACTGACACTAAATATGCAATTTGTTTTTTTAAAGGTCCAACCCATATACCTCCTAACCCTAAACTTTACCTTTCCCACACTATCTCTCTCACTCATTCCCACTCTCATGCACTGCACCTTCCCTCCCATTTTTCTCAGCCCTTCATCTTCTTCTCTCTATCTCACAGCTCGCTTGTTTCCCCTCTCTCACTCACGACGAAGGTGAGTGTCGTCTTACTAAAATGAAGGTGAGGACTATAGCCCGATGTTGTGGTAAAGCTCGAGGGAGCGTCCTTTGTGTAGTGGCGTGGTGGAGTGCGATGATAGGCTAAAGGAGATGCAAGGGTAAGCCTTTTTTTTTTCTCTCTCTTGTTGGGTTCAACTAATATAGATATTTTTTTGTTGGGGGTCATTGGTGGCAAGTGACAGCTTCGGTGTTGTGGTCGACACTCGTGGGTTCACCCAAGCAATGATTTTTTGGTTGGTCGACAACCCAGCAACTCAGCGGTGGAGATATGGATTGAGTGTTGTTATTGGTGTTTTTCTTTTGAAATGAGATGTGGGATTTTTTTTCCTTTTGATTTTGTTATGGACTGAATATTGTCATGAGTTTATTTTGGGTTTCTACTATGCTTTTCTTTCACTTTGGACTGATTATTTTTTATGGCTTTGTTCTTTTGTAACGAAGGGCATGAGCTAATGGGGTTCGACAAGAGGAGTTGACGAGGACGAAGTGTTGCAAAAATCTAATTTTGCTTGGTTTTTCCCATACAAATTTATCTTGTTTTTAGATTCAATTTTATTGTATAAAAATTTGATTGAATTTGTAATACTATGTTGAGAAATAATATGAGATTTTTTGGGTAGTTTGTTGTTTGAGACTTCTATTTTTATTGTAAATGGGCATTTAAAATTGTAAATGAATTTGTTTTTTTTTAATTCTCCGCCAACTATCATTTATCACAAATGCTAATAGTTTGTCAGTTGCTAACTATCACAAATGCCAAGTTTTTGTTAGTTGCCAACTGTCACAAATACAAGAGAGGTTTGCGTCACGAAATTTCGTGTCACTTTTAAAACTGATGTAAAAAATCATTTGTGTCAATTGAAAATTGTCACAAATAACATTTTTTTGTAGTAATGGTTGACTAAATTTTTTTAAGAACTGTTCACAACTTTGATGCTCATTTTCAAAAGAGATTTTCCTTACTATCCATGAGCAATTCTCAATTAGAATGTTATATTGAAAGTTTGATGTAGAGAAATTTGATTGAAGAAACAACTTCGAACTTGTGGTGAGCAAAGATGATAGATAACTTTGAGCAATCTTGGACTAGAAAATGCAATACTTGGTTAAAAAAATTATCAAAATTATTAGAGAACAAAGCTAAAGTACTAAAGAAAGCCAAGAATTTAATACATTTATTTTGAGCTTGAATGATCATGCGAGGAAAACGATAAAGGAAAAGTTTGTTTGTTAGAAGTGGAGAAAGCTTAAGCAATTATATTCATGGCCAAAGGATTGTTTGACAAAATCTATCTTAAGGAGAGAAGTTCTACAAGTTCAAGATGGATGAATCCAAGTCAATAGATGAGAATAAAGATGATTTCACAAAGATTGTCTAGAGTCAATAAGAATCAATATTGATAAGAAAAATCAAGCAATCTTCATAGTCAAGTCACTTCCAAAAGGATATGACATTTTTTTGTATACTCTCAAGAATGATCGTGAAACTTTATAGCGACAATTTCTATTGAAATGATTGATTAATCGTTGCTCCAGATGCCTTAAAATGATAATACAATGGAATATATTCTTAATTTTTTTTCACAATTATTGAACCCTATATCGATGAAAAAATCTTCGTTATAGAGAATGGAATTTTGGTGCCATATTTTGGCAGGCTACAAGCTTTTCCTCAAAAAAATATTTGGGTCTATAGTGACGACCTATAAGGCACAAAATTTTGGTGCCACATTCTGGCAGGCTACAAGCTTTTCCTCAAAAAAATATTTGGGTCTATAGTGACGACCTATAAGGCACAAAATTTTGGTGCCCCAATTTGGCGAGCTACAGGCTTTCTATCTCAAAATATTTGGGTCTATAGCAATGATATCTCATCGCTGCATGCCTCAAAAAATTTGTGAAGGAAAATTTTTTGCTCTATGATTTATCGTGCTGAGAAATGAAGGAAAATACCCTATAGCACCGACATAGGGTCGTCACTATAGGTTTCGAATGATATTGTTTTTAGAATGAACCAAAAATGTTATCGTTTCAATTAAGCGGAGACAACATTTGTAAGACCTATAGCAATGACATGTTGCCACTATAGGGTTTGTCTATAATACCCAGTGTCATATCATTTTCTTATTCCTTTTCCTCATTTCTCTTCCTTTAGTACAAAACCAGTGGTTTCTCCACCTCCCTGTGCGTAAATCCCAAACACCCACCTGAATCATGGCGACACACCCCAATTTTGGTTGCCACCCTCGACCTAGAACCCCGCCTCTCTTTTTCCTCTCACTCTCATGTCCTCGCACTCTCTCTCCAAGTTCTATTTCCCTTATCGAATCCTTTCTCTTTATCAACTACTCAGTCGTTCTCACACCCTCTCGTTTATAAGGTATTATGTATATTTTTGTTTCTGTTATAAATTTAATTTCATTATATATGTTTATAAATATAACTTATATGTTTGTGTGAATTTTTTTTATTGATTTTCATGTTTATTAATTTTTTCTCTCTATTATTTAGTACATACGTGTATGTATGTGTGTTTTGTTTTCCTGTTATAAGTCATTGTTATAAGATCCAAAATTCAACTTTTTTCAAAATATCCAAACAAATAGCGATGACATGGTCGTTGCAATAGGACACAACTAACAGAGTCGAGGAACTTTCTGTGACGATGTTTGTCGTCGCTATAGGTGGGTCCTACAACGACGATACGATTTTGTCATTGTTGTAGTGATCTACACATACAAACCTACAGTGAAAACTTGTCGCCTCAAGTCTTGTTAGCAACGATTTTTTAGGTCTATAGCGACGACATATCGTCGCTATAGACATCATTTCATTTAGTATTTGGTGCTACCTACTCAAAAGAATTGGATGAAGAGGTAAATTTCTAAACATCAAAATCACTAGCTAAAGCCCTAACGGAGATCAGAGAAAAGAAAGAGTCATAAAAGGCCATTTTAGATCGAAGTCTAGATTTAAAAAGACTTGCTTGACATATTGTGTAAGATATTGTAGGGAGTCATTAAAAGTGTAATTTGTTGTAGTGATATAATCAATAGGAGTGTTTTAGAAGAAAATCTTATGGTAAAAACATGATGCAAATCCAATATGGGAGTACCACTGATGTCCTCGCTATCACAGTAGTTGACCCAAAGGTTGGATGAGGATGGATTGCATGTGTAAATTTCACATATCACCTAAAAAGAACATTCTTGTAAAAAACAGTGCAAAAATGTGTATGCCCGGTTTTCCCTCGGGCTGATTAGCGAGCTGAGGTACGACCTAATCATGATTACCATATAGACATCCCCAAAACCGGAGCTGACATCGTAAGGTCCTACCTTTTTAGCTCGAGGTAACCCAAGGGTTCGCCAAGATTGCTTAAGGACTGAGTGGACTCTGGAGACCATAGGTCGAGGGAATTATCCAGCTCGTGGAACGAGCTGGAATAGGAGGCTGTAACCCTTTATAAAGTCAACCACGCAAGGTAAACGTGCATATATCAGACATCACGTGTCTGATATACCCCTGACTTCTTAGACATGCAGCAGGAACGTGCGTATTCAGACATCCACGATTGGTTTGGGCCGTGCGGCCCATTATCCCCTTACCTATTGATTTGACCACACTTATGTGTCAGGTTTAGGAATTAATCATGAGTGTCACAGAGTTGATACGATAGGTAAGAAGGTCATGGGATGACCTTCTTACCAACTCCCAGGTGCCTTCTCCTATAAATATGGAGACCTTGGGAGTTAATAGGGGTTGGATTCTCTATTGTAAGAAATACCCTGTAATCAAATACCCAATATATAGCAATAATACTGACTAGTGGAGTAGAAGGATTTTAACCTTTGAACCACTTAAAAAACGTATTTGGTGTCACCATCTCATTTCCAAGACCATTCTTCTATTTCGATTCAACATAAGCACTAATCCCTTTCTCTTCTTTTCTTAATTACCTGTTGGCGAAGAACCGCGTCAACAGTTTGGTGCTTTCATTGAGAGCAAGTTTGATTAGTGCTGTCGCAAACATCCAACTATGGTGACTACTTGATCCAGGCACGGTAACGAGACAGAACAACATGATGGGCAGGAGGCACATCATACTGCCATCCCTGGTGAAAAAATTCCCGAAGTCCAACAACGACCAGGCAAACAGCCGGCGGGCCAAGACGATACTGGAAGTTCGGCGCCCCGGCCACCTAATCCGAACCCATGTTATTACACTACAATGGAGATGGAGAATGCTCAGCTGAGGAGCCAGCTAGCAATAGCTAACCAGCAGATCAAGGATGTGCTGGCCCGACTACCCCCTCTCACAACCAACGCTAACGTCGGAGAGAGGCAAGGCGAGGCTCCTAAGTCTCGCCGGGGTAGCCGATCCAGGCATAGCCGCTCGGACAGACTTCCGACAGCCAACTCCACTCCCTCGTTGCACCGACGAGAGGAAAACTTCAGAGGAATGCCCAGAGCCGAACAACAGCAGTACAGCTGTTCGGTAAGGACTTCAACTCCTAGCTCTCAACCAGCCTCGAGCGCGCCCAGGGGAGCTCGAGGAAATTCCAGAAGGAGGTCCGGGGAGGGCCCGCGGCATTAGCCCATCCCCAATAGCCGTCCTGTGCCTCGTCCAGACCGCCAGGCGCGGGACCCGCAGGTTGGCAGGGCCGAAAGGCCCCCACCTAATTTGATCCTTCCTGACGGAACTAGGATCGCCTCTCCAGTCAGGCATCCTCCGTCTCTAATCAGATATCCATCTCCTCCTCGGTCCGTCCGAGATATTCCAGTCTATGGGAGTAGCAGGAGAAACCCGCCATCAGCTGGACCTTCCTGACGCAGCAGGGCGCCAAGGGAAAGCCCAGATCCTCAGCACCAAAGGCGAGCTCCGAGCCTCTCTAGCAGGAGCTACTAGACCGGCAGTCGCCGAAGTGACCTTTCTGGCGGAGACATGCGTCAGCGTTTGAGCTCGGCACAAAGTCCACAAGTCACTCAGGGGGGTGACCTGCGAGAGCGCCTTAACTCCCATAGAGGGGAGCAAGTAGGAGGCGACAGCCATGCTCACTTAGGGGGGCCCCTGTCCAAAGTACGTAATGGAAGGAATGCCCCAAATAACCTATCTCAAGATAGGAGGGGCAATAACCCACCAAATGTGTACAATGGATCCGAAGCTGTTGAACAGCCTCGGAATAACCAAGGACATCAGGACCAAACCCTCGAGCACCTGACCCAGATGGAGGAGCTGATGAGGAAGCTCCTATCAGAGAAGGAGAGAGATGAGTATGATTCAGGGGACGAGATGGAGCTTTTCGCCCCCAGCATAGCAGCAACGGCTTACCCGCCTGATTTCCGTATGCCGCACCTGTCCAAGTTCAATGGGGACGGAGATCCGTCGGACCATCTGGGGATGTTCAACACCCTGATGATGGCACACAACATTGGCCCCGAGCTGAGATGTTTGATATTCTCTTCCACGCTGACAGGGCCAGCCAGGCAGTGGTTCAAGCAAGGTAAAAGACAGTCAATCAGCTCCTGGAAAACTTTCTCGGCCGACTTCAAAAGGGCATTCCGAGCCTCCCAGGTTGCCCGTGTTCAGGCCGACTCTCTGGCTAACGTGAGGCAGCAGCCCGGCGAAACTCTGAAAGCCTACCTGAGCAGGTTTGTGAATGTCGTTGCTCGGGCCAGAGATGCAGATGATAGCTCCAAGTTCATGGCCATGAGATCTAGAATCCTCGTCGGAGGGGAGCTCTGGAAAGATATACAAAGAAAGGGAGTTAGCTCGGTTAACGAATTCCTCAACAGGGCCCAGGAATGGATCAACTTGGAGGAAGCCGAAGCCTCAGCTACAGGAACTAGCCAGGTCCCTGATCAGCCCGCTGGAGTGGGGACGGAGGTCGTGGCAGCAACCCAAAACGTCACACAGTATAACCAGCTCGGTGGAGGCAAAAGAAAGGGGAATGGCGAGGGCAGCCAGCACAGCCAAAAGAAGAATAAGTCCGTAGACAAGTTCAAACCCATCTACGGGACTTATACAGAACTCACCCAGTCTAGGGAGAATATCTTCCTAGCCAACTCTACTCGCCTCCCCTGGAAGAGGCTGGAGCCATTGAAGCACCAAAAGGGGAAGAGAGACACCTCCAAGTTTTGCCGTTTTCATAACGATGTTGGCCACAATACCGACGATTGTAGGCATCTAAAAGATGAGATCGAAACTCTTATCCGAGCCGGCCCCTTGGCTCAATGCGCGCGGAACAGGGTCCCAGCAAGTCGACCCGCTTCAAAAGTACCGGCCAGCCAGCCCGGGTCTCGGGTAGATCAGGACGTCCCTCCTCCCATGATAGGAGGGGAGATATCCACCATCTCTGGAGGTCCTCATATGGCTGGCACGAGCAGGGGTGCCCAGAAGAGGTACGCGAACGAACTTAAGGCGCACAATGGGGTAGAGTTCGTCCCGGAACAACGCTTGCCAAAGCAGCAGTGATTGGAGAAGCAACCGATCATTTTTACAGAAGAAGATGCTGGCCATGTCCAGGTCTCGCACAATGACCCTCTGGTCATGGTCGTTCAGCTCGCTAATCGAAGGGTTAGGAGGGTGCTGATTGACAATAGAAGCTCCGTAAACCTCCAATTCCGGTCCACATTAGAGAAGATGGGTTTGACCGTCGCCGAGCTGAAGGCGACCTCCATGATGCTATATGGTTTTTCGGGAGAAGGATCAACAACAATAGGGATGATCGAGCTGGTGATCACCCTAGGAGAAGGACCTCGGACAGTCTCCAAACTCCTCGAGTTCGTGGTCATCGGCTGCACCGCTGCATACAGCGCCATTTTGGGACGACCTACACTCATAGCTTTTGAGGCTGTCACTTCCATCCGCCACCTCGCAATGAAATTCCCTACTTCCAAGGGAATATGCACTGTCCATGGCGATCAGCTCGCTGCCAGGGAATGCTACAGCATTTCCATGAAGGGAAAATATAAACCCGGGCAGCTGGCAATGGCCATCCAAGGTGGTGAAGAGGAATCTCAGGAACCCTTAGCTGATCCTGAGATTGAAAAACCTCAAAGCGCCGAAGGGGAAAATATCGTCTTAAATGAGGATATTGACCCCCGAATAGGCGAGGATAGATCCGAGCTTCAAGCTATTGAGGAGCTCGAGGAAGTAAACATTGATCCGCAGAACCCATCACGGATGGTCAAGCTTGGAAAAAACCTCTGCAGCGAGAGGAAGGCGGAGCTGACTAAGTTTCTGGAGATAACATGGACGTGTTTGCGTGGTCGCACGAGGATATGGTGGGAATCAGCCCGAGTGTCATCATGCACACCCTTCATCTGGATAAAAGCGTTCCTGCAAAGTCCCAGAAACAAAGACGCCTACACTACACCAAATACCCCATTCCATAGCACATAAATATAACTTTATTAAAAAAGCGTTATCCTATCTAATGTAAAAATAAAAGTGGTAAATGATGAATAGTTAAAAAAAAGGCGGGTTAGGAAATTGTATACTTTCCTTTTCCCTCTCTTCCCGTTCTATTCTCTAGACCTAAACCCAAAGCTCTCATTTTTTTCCTCTAATCTAAAAACCCTCTCTCTAAGCCGGTCTCCTCTCTCACTCTTCCCCGATCCCTCTCCTTCTCTCTCTCTCTCCTGCTCCCTCAACTACGACGGCGAGGGGATAGACGAGGCTTCAACCACGGTGGAGGTCGACGGGGCTGACAGAGGCTCAGCGGGACTGCCGGAGGCTTGACGACGTGGACTCGGAGACTCGTTGGTGCAGGTAAAGATCTCTCTCTCTCTCTCGTTCTGTTGGTGGGTGATTTTTTTGGGTTATATACTTCGTGGGTTTATTAATTTTTTGTTCTTCATTGTTTTATTTCAATTATTGTACTTTGTTTGTTTGATGTTCTTCTTCTTTTTTTTTTTTTTCACTGTTGAGGTAACGAAGTATATATATCATGGGGCTTAATTTTCTTCCTTAATCTTGCTTCATTACCATGATTTGTTTTATGTTGTGTTTGCTTAATTTTTTTTGGTGCTACAACATTGCTATTATAAGTATCCCCTTTAAAATTTCAGCCAACGGAACTGAACAATTGTTGTGGTTAGAAAGCATCAAGATATTGATTTTAAATCTTATATCTACAGATATGTATTGTGTTTGTTTGTTTTTGGACAGAAAAGTGAATTATTGGATTTTTTTTTTATTTGCTTTGATCTCTTATTGTTCTTGATAATATAATATTCCTTTTCTTGCTCTCTTTGGCTGTTCAAAGTATGAGAAAATGAAAACTTGGGTTTCATTTCTTTGTTGTTTGTTTTTGGTAAGAAATGAAAATTCAGTGACTGAGGTGATACTTTAATTGCACCCTGATCCTTTGAAGTAATGACTTATTTATTATTTATTATTTTTTGAAGAAAAAAGAATTGGAAGCCGAGCTGGTGAATGTAACAGGGGCAGCTAGGCCATGTCGCTAAATAAGGTGAAAATTCATTTTTTTCATTAGCTGTTTGATCTGCTTGCTGTTTTGATTTTTCTTAACCTAGTTGGTATTGATGTCTTCAGGTCTGAGCAAGACAAGGAGCCAGAAAAGGAGGTTGTATCTGAAGTTGTGGGTGCTGGCCCATCTGAGGAATCTATATCTGATGGTGTGTAATACACATAGTCTATTAGATTATTCTTTTTCTTGGTTGATATTAAATGACGACAAGTAGGTGTTCTATCATCAAGTAACAAGTGATTACCATTGTAGGAGTTTGACACTTTAGTGTTATATTTTATTAGTTTTTTTACTGCAGAGATGTTGGTTATTTAGCTCTCCTGTTTATGCATAGTTTAACATATTTTAATTGTCAGCTCCTCAGGAAATAGATGAGTATGAGCTCGTTGATCCTGTTCATATATTGGCTCCTTTGGAGAAGTCTGGTTTTTGGGATGGAGTGGTCAGTCTTCTTTCTTCTCTCCGTCAAACTAGTTCAGTCTTTTTTTTGGTTGTAGTGATTTAATTTAGGAATATTTGGTTTTGATGTTCCTGTACTTCTATTAACATCTTGTGCCTTATGTCACAGAAAGCAACCAAGTGGTCAGAACGGAAAGAGGCTGTTGCAGAGCTAACCAAGCTTGCTTCAACAAAAAGAATAGCACCCGGTGATTTCTCAGAAATCTGTCGGACACTAAAAAAGGTACATTGTCTTTTTATGTTTGGGTATTTCGTTTACATCGTTCATACCTCTATCTATTGCCAAGGATCTTTTTAATATTGCATAGTTAAGTGTTCAATCTGCTCCATTAAGTTTTAACTTCATACTTCTGTTATAAGTTTATACTTGCTTTTTGAGTTGATGAATAAAAATCATTTAATTCTTTTTCTGTACAGCTCATAACAGATGTTAATATCGCTGTAGCAGTCGAGGCAATTCAAGCTATTGGCAATCTTTCTCGGGGTTTAAGAACTAATTTCTCAGCAAGTTCACGCTTCCTATTGCCAGTTTTGCTGGTATGTTCATTTTTTGCTAGCTAAAAAAATAATATTATATCAACTTAAAATGCAAACAGACTGTTTGAATGTAACCAAGTTGTTCAAGTGTTCATTTACTTTTTGCCAGTTACTTACAACTGAGCATGGTGGTATTTTTTTTTGGATTTTGACTTGTACATTCATTTTTCTTATTAATAAAAGTGCACTTAGTCATACGAGTAGATTCTTTTTTAGAAGTTCAAATGATGTTGATCGTAGCTTTGATTTGTATATAAAGTGATTTTTTTATTCAATTTTACTTTTAATATATATTTTGATCTGGTTTATCTCAGATTTTTCTTAGAAATAATTTAATAAAGATTGAAGAAGGGATAATGGTTTATTGCATTTATCTAACTCCTTTGATTTATCTCTCTCTCTCTCTCTTATTTTTTTTTATAAAGGAAAAATTGAAAGAGAAAAAACCTGCCTCTACTGAGGCACTAAATCAAAGTCTTCAGGCAATGCATACAGCTGGGTGCTTAAGTCTAGCTGACATTGTGGAAGGCAAGTATATCTTTATCCTACGCTGTAGTTCTTTAATTCAGAATATAGTATTGTCATAGGATTCCTTACTATGTTTTTGGTTTAAGTTTTTTTTTATTAGAGATTAGATGACATAAATTCTTTGCATTTTAGTGTTTGTAATCGCTTTGATAGGTGGTAATTTTGATTTTGCCCAAACTGTAATGGATGTTGTCTAATGCAGATATTAAGACAGCTGTAAAAAATAAAGTTCCTCTTGTACGGTCATCAACTCTTAACTGGGTAACATCCTGTATTGAAACAAGTAACAAGGCTGTTATTTTAAAGGTGCACAAGGACTATGTGCCTATCCTTAAGGAGGTAAGTGCATTTATGTTTGTAGTTGTAATATATTTCATATTTTTGAACAATCAGTTGAGTACAATGTGCTAAACATTGCTTATTCCCATTTATTTTAGAAGACAGCTTCAGTACTGGTTTTGATGAGTTTAGAGCACTAATTCATGGTTTGGTGCTCTTACTTTCTAATTTGTAATCTGAATGGAGCTTTTTAATTTCAGTACTTTTATATGTCAAATGCCTTTGCTTATTGCTGTCTTTGGTTTAGTTTAGTTTGCTGTTCACTTTACTTGGTTGTTTATGTGATACTCATGCTAGTTGCTTCTATCTTTTTTATTACTGGATTTTACTGGGTGGTGGATAACTTATGGCTATCTAGAAGTTGGAAGATTGAACTTCTGAAGTTGCAAAATAATGATACAGTATTTTTGTTTCTTGATCATTCTAACCAAGTACTAAGAGGTTGTTTTTGCTTTTTTTTTTTCTTGATGCATTTACCAGTTGGGTAAGCGGGGTCTTGGATCCAGAAGGCAGTGCATCTGGAGATGTTGTTACATCAGTTAAAAGGTAGGCTCTTATTTGTTATTTTTGTTTACCTATTTATGTAGTTTCTGCTTTAATAGTTGGTGTAATTTGTTTTTGTCTTTTCTGTATATATACTCTTTTGTATCATTACTTCTTTAATGAGAATTGATTCTATTAATTCAGTCACTAAGTTTGTCACTAAGTTCGATTCTATCTCTCTCTCTCTATACATACATACATACATACATACATACATACATATATATTGCTCTCTCTCTCTCTCTCTCTACTTTTTCACCAGAAAAAGTATAGGGTAATTTGATGTGCTCTCGGCATTATTTTGTTTTCATGGGAGTTTTTGATGTTGGTTCTTTGCTAGGCACTTATTTTTGTGAAAGAATTAGCTATGCCTGGAAATGGAGAGAAAGAGTCAAATTTGAGCAAGAAAAACGCTCACAAACTCAATGATTTATAAGGTAATTTCTCAGTTTTTGTTGGAATAAATTAACAAACAGCAAGCCATTTTAGCTTTTGATGTTCATTACTTAATTGGTATAATTAATGAGAATACATGACAAACTTCTATATCTGTCTTTGTTCCTTGCTTTGATTTGGCATTTATGTGATAGATTGCAAAACCTTGTTATGTGCATAGAGGGAATCATATATTTTGAGAATGGTTTATTTATGGTTTTGCATTTTGAGAATGGGATTAGTCAATGAGTAATGATCTTGAAATTATTACCAGGTCGTTGAGCATGGTCTGGGACATTTTCCATTTATAGAAAAACAGGTGGTCACTCCAACTGGTAACCTGACAGTCAAATGAAATTTTTTAGTTCTTTGCCCCTTTTAGTTTTCAGTTTTCATTTTTAATGGGTTCCTTCAGCTTATATGTGAAAAATTACTTACCATATTGTAACTTTTCCTTTTTTCTTTTTTTAAACAGGAAATTTTTTAGCATATGAGTAACATTAGCTTCTTGAGAGAATTATTTTGAGCAGTGGGAAGTTAGTTATACTCGATAAGCTGCTTGTTAGGTTGCATGAGACAAAGCATCGTGTTTTAATTTTTTCCCATGTTTGTTTAAGATCCTATTGTGCTTGATATGTTTTTTGAGAGGTTGCTTGAAGCTATGAAGCTTGATTAGAGTGCAACACTTGTTGTGCTTAAACGTCTGCTTTGTTTTTCATTTGGATATAATTCTTTGTTTACTTTTACCATTTTTCTTACTATATTCTAGGAATTGTAGTGTCTCGTAGTCATAGGGCACTCTGTATCTAAGCAAGCCAAACTGCTTGTAAGGTTAATATTAATGCAATGCAGAGTTTCTATACTATTCAATTGCCTTCTTTGACAGGTGTGTTATATAGAGCAGTCAGCTGAGAGTTGAAAGATCGTTGCGAGAAATTATTTAGAGGCTGTAAGAAGTTTATGTAAGTGTTTCAACATTACTCGCACACAAATTCCAATGAGAAAAGTTGATTTATTTATTTTTTTGGAATTCTTTAGAATGTTGAAAATGGTCTTGTTTTGGTGAAACAGAAAGTAGTGAGAGTGAAGTTTAGATTCTTTCCAGGAGTTCAAATAGGAATTGTGGAGAAAATGTGCAGGCTTAAGTTTCAATAAACTTTAATGAGAATTGATTTCAATAACTCATATCGACTCCTAAAAATGGTAGTTAAAACTGACTAGACTTCTAACAATATGGTCTTTTACTAACTAACATCATTCTTGATCTGACAACAGAATAGCAAAAGTACCCCAGGTAGTTAAAACAAACTAGAATTCTAACAATGTGTTCTTTTACTAACATTACTCTTGATCTTACTTAAACACATTAAACTTTTGATGATTAAAGTCTTAAGAATTTCTTTTCTTTATGATTTATTTAGATCAGAGGAACAATGTATACTAATTTTTTTTATTCAGCAATACCTCAACAAGCCCTGTGATGGAAAAACTCAATGTTGGAAACAATGCCTTGGCCTGATGATTACTTTCCTTTTTTTTTCCACGGTTCTTTAGTTTGTTTCTAGATTACTTTGTGCCTGATGATGAAAACTTTTATTTTTGTATTGATATGTGCATTGATTTCATTTTGAGCCTCCATCTTTTCTACTCTCACCATCTTTGGTACTCACCATGATCCATTATTTTATTTTATTTATTTATTTATTACTATTTTCTCATGTTGGCTGTGGTGATGATGATCTGTGTTTGTTGTTGGTGGTGGTGGTGGTGAATGCCAAAGGTGATGGTTGAAGTGGTGGTGTTTAAACCTTGAAGATGTGATTGGTTCTTAATGAAGTTTCAATGTTCATGAAATTTCTAGCATTAATCTCTGAAGGCATTTATATAATAAAATGGTCTCTTTTTACAGCTACAAAATATATATTTTATTGCCTTATGTAATAATATGAAGATATTGTCATTTTTTTTGTTAGTTTTCACTTTCTTTGCATGCTTATTTGCCCTGGGATGGAAAATCTAATTTTCAGAAGCAGTTTGCATCGTTTTGAATTATAAGCCTTGTCTCTCTCTCTCTCTCTCTCTCTCTCTCTCTCTCTCTATACATACATACATACATATATATTGCTCTCTCTCTCTCTCTCTCTCTACTTTTTCACCAGAAAAAGTCTATTTTACAGAATCTATTGTGAGTGCTCTTAAGGCTTATAATGAAAATTCTCATGTACACTGTTAATGACCATATTAGCTTATGAGATCTGAGGGCTTTTGAATATATAAGTTTGTTATTCTCTGTTTTATAATGCTTTATTTGCTTTATCACCTGTTAATAGATTAGAGGAAGAATTATTTAAAGATTACCTTTATTATTAATCTGTTTTATAATGCATGTTTTTTAACACTACTTGACAATGCCTTTGATGCTTTTGTATCAAGTAACTTGAACCTGTTTGCAGTGCATTCTTGTTTACATTGGATTTGATTTTGTCGATATCTATTTTGGCCCATCTTTGCTTCTTAGATTATGAACTTTTTTTTTTTTGGCCTGATGATGATATTTGTCTGTTTTTGCTAGTCTACTTAGTTTTGTTTCCTCAACTGAAATATATGAGTACTGCCCTGTTTTTGTTTCTCAGGCAATTGAAAAGCTTTGGAGCTTATTTGTTTAATGGTCATTAACTACACGAGGTGTTCCTCTTATTTAGTATTTTAATTTATATTAGACTGAGCATAAACTTCTTAGTTGCATGAGAGATCTTTTTGAAAGTTTTTTTAAGTTATGATAGGTTTCTTACATTTTCTGGTGTATCTCTCTATTTAGAGATATAGTTCATCTCTTAAATTAACAAAATTTTCCTTTAGATTAGATTGTATTAGTGTTGATAATCCAAAAGTCTGTTAGAAAAAGCTTTGTCTTAATTTGTTATTTCTTTGTTTGTCTTTATTTTGTTATTTTATTTTATCTTGTCTATAATTTTCTGGTTGTGTAGTTCCCTCAAGCCTTGTTCACTTATATGACCCATCCTTTGGCGCCATAGTTACATCTCATTTTCTTGAACTTTAATAGCATCAACTTCAGCAATAGCAATAGCTTCAGCAACAGATCAGAGTTTGAGTTAGAGGTAATTTAAGTCTTCTTTTGGTAACAATAATCTTTTCAGTCTTCACGATTTGTCTATTACAAAGTTGAATATAGTATATCCAACTCAATTTTAGCCACTTAAAGGTTGGACAGCACCACAAATATGAAAAAGTACATCTTTTTTCCCTTTCTATATTGATTCAATGAGTAAATTACGAGTAGATTATTTCATATTGACAGTTACGTATTTTAATCCTTGATAACAAGTCATTGAGTTTTCTTTCTTTTCTTTTCATTTCCTTTTTCTTTTCTTCTGGTATTGATGATGATAAGTAGTAAAATAAAAAACCCTGCTTTTTTCTGGACCTTAATCTCTCAAATATTTGGTCCTACTAATATTTATGTATATATGGTCAAAGGATAAATATAGAGTTCATCTCTTAAATTAACAAAATTTTCCTTTAGATTAGATTGTATTAGTGTTGATAATCCAAAAGTCTGTTAGAAAAAGCTTTGTCTTAATTTGTTATTGCTTTGTTTGTCTTTATTTTGTTATTTTATTTTGTCTTGTCTATAATTTTCTGGTTGTGTAGTTCCCTCAAGCCTTGTTCACTTATATGACCCATCCTTTGGTGCCATAGTTACATCTCATTTTCTTGAACTTTAATAGCATCAGCTTCAGCAATAGCAATAGCTTCAGCAACAGATCAGAGTTTGAGTTAGAGGTAATTTAAGTCTTCTTTTGGTAACAATAATCTTTTCAGTCTTCACGATTTGTCTATTACAAAGTTGAATATAGTATATCCAACTCAATTTTAGCCACTTAAAGGTTGGACAGCACCACAAATATGAAAAAGTACATCTTTTTTCCCTTTCTATATTGATTCAATGAGTAAATTACGAGTAGATTATTTCATATTGACAGTTACGTATTTTAATCCTTGATAACAAGTCATTGAGTTTTCTTTCTTTTCTTTTCGTTTTCTTTTTCTTTTCTTCTGGTATTGATGATGATAAGTAGTAAAATAAAAAACCCTGCTTTTTTCTGGACCTTAATCTCTCAAATATTTGGTCCTACTAATATTTATGTATATATGGTCAAAGGATAAATATAGAGTTCATCTCTTAAATTAACAAAATTTTCCTTTAGATTAGATTGTATTAGTGTTGATAATTCAAAAGTCTGTTAGAAAAAGCTTTGTCTTAATTTGTTATTGCTTTGTTTGTCTTTATTTTGTTATTTTATTTTGTCTTGTCTATAATTTTCTGGTTGTGTAGTTCCCTCAAGCCTTGTTCACTTATATGACCCATCCTTTGGTTCCATAGTTACATCTCATTTTCTTGAACTTTAATAGCATCAGCTTCAGCAATAGCAATAGCTTCAGCAACAGATCAGAGTTTGAGTTAGAGGTAATTTAAGTCTTCTTTCGGTAACAATAATCTTTTCAGTCTTCACGATTTGTCTATTACAAAGTTGAATATAGTATATCCAACTCAATTTTAGCCACTTAAAGGTTGGACAGCACCACAAATATGAAAAAGTACATCTTTTTTCCCTTTCTATATTGATTCAATGAGTAAATTACGAGTAGATTATTTCATATTGACAGTTACGTATTTTAATCCTTGATAACAAGTCATTGAGTTTTCTTTCTTTTCTTTTCGTTTTCTTTTTCTTTTCTTCTGGTATTGATGATGATAAGTAGTAAAATAAAAAACCCTGCTTTTTTCTGGACCTTAATCTCTCAAATATTTGGTCCTACTAATATTTATGTATATATGGTCAAAGGATAAATATAGAGTTCATCTCTTAAATTAACAAAAATTTCCTTTAGATTAGATTGTATTAGTGTTGATAATTCAAAAGTCTGTTAGAAAAAGCTTTGTCTTAATTTGTTATTGCTTTGTTTGTCTTTATTTTGTTATTTTATTTTGTCTTGTCTATAATTTTCTGGTTGTGTAGTTCCCTCAAGCCTTGTTCACTTATATGACCCATCCTTTGGTTCCATAGTTACATCTCATTTTCTTGAACTTTAATAGCATCAGCTTCAGCAATAGCAATAGCTTCAGCAACAGATCAGAGTTTGAGTTAGAGGTAATTTAAGTCTTCTTTCGGTAACAATAATCTTTTCAGTCTTCACGATTTGTCTATTACAAAGTTGAATATAGTATATCCAACTCAATTTTAGCCACTTAAAGGTTGGACAGCACCACAAATATGAAAAAGTACATCTTTTTTCCCTTTCTATATTGATTCAATGAGTAAATTACGAGTAGATTATTTCATATTGACAGTTACGTATTTTAATCCTTGATAACAAGTCATTGAGTTTTCTTTCTTTTCTTTTCGTTTTCTTTTTCTTTTCTTCTGGTATTGATGATGATAAGTAGTAAAATAAAAAACCCTGCTTTTTTCTGGACCTTAATCTCTCAAATATTTGGTCCTACTAATATTTATGTATATATGGTCAAAGGATAAATATAGAGTTCATCTCTTAAATTAACAAAATTTTCCTTTAGATTAGATTGTATTAGTGTTGATAATCCAAAAGTCTGTTAGAAAAAGCTTTGTCTTAATTTGTTATTGCTTTGTTTGTCTTTATTTTGTTATTTTATTTTATCTTGTCTATAATTTTCTGGTTGTGTAGTTCCCTCAAGCCTTGTTCACTTATATGACCCATCCTTTGGTTCCATAGTTACATCTCATTTTCTTGAACTTTAATAGCATCAGCTTCAGCAATAGCAATAGCTTCAGCAACAGATCAGAGTTTGAGTTAGAGGTAATTTAAGTCTTCTTTCGGTAACAATAATCTTTTCAGTCTTCACGATTTGTCTATTACAAAGTTGAATATAGTATATCCAACTCAATTTTAGCCACTTAAAGGTTGGACAGCACCACAAATATGAAAAAGTACATCTTTTTTCCCTTTCTATATTGATTCAATGAGTAAATTACGAGTAGATTATTTCATATTGACAGTTACGTATTTTAATCCTTGATAACAAGTCATTGAGTTTTCTTTCTTTTCTTTTCGTTTTCTTTTTCTTTTCTTCTGGTATTGATGATGATAAGTAGTAAAATAAAAAACCCTGCTTTTTTCTGGACCTTAATCTCTCAAATATTTGGTCCTACTAATATTTATGTATATATGGTCAAAGGATAAATATAGAGTTCATCTCTTAAATTAACAAAATTTTCCTTTAGATTAGATTGTATTAGTGTTGATAATCCAAAAGTCTGTTAGAAAAAGCTTTGTCTTAATTTGTTATTGCTTTGTTTGTCTTTATTTTGTTATTTTATTTTGTCTTGTCTATAATTTTCTGGTTGTGTAGTTCCCTCAAGCCTTGTTCACTTATATGACCCATCCTTTGGTTCCATAGTTACATCTCATTTTCTTGAACTTTAATAGCATCAGCTTCAGCAATAGCAATAGCTTCAGCAACAGATCAGAGTTTGAGTTAGAGGTAATTTAAGTCTTCTTTCGGTAACAATAATCTTTTCAGTCTTCACGATTTGTCTATTACAAAGTTGAATATAGTATATCCAACTCAATTTTAGCCACTTAAAGGTTGGACAGCACCACAAATATGAAAAAGTACATCTTTTTTCCCTTTCTATATTGATTCAATGAGTAAATTACGAGTAGATTATTTCATATTGACAGTTACGTATTTTAATCCTTGATAACAAGTCATTGAGTTTTCTTTCTTTTCTTTTCGTTTTCTTTTTCTTTTCTTCTGGTATTGATGATGATAAGTAGTAAAATAAAAAACCCTGCTTTTTTCTGGACCTTAATCTCTCAAATATTTGGTCCTACTAATATTTATGTATATATGGTCAAAGGATAAATATAGAGTTCATCTCTTAAATTAACAAAATTTTCCTTTAGATTAGATTGTATTAGTGTTGATAATCCAAAAGTCTGTTAGAAAAAGCTTTGTCTTAATTTGTTATTGCTTTGTTTGTCTTTATTTTGTTATTTTATTTTGTCTTGTCTATAATTTTCTGGTTGTGTAGTTCCCTCAAGCCTTGTTCACTTATATGACCCATCCTTTGGTTCCATAGTTACATCTCATTTTCTTGAACTTTAATAGCATCAGCTTCAGCAATAGCAATAGCTTCAGCAACAGATCAGAGTTTGAGTTAGAGGTAATTTAAGTCTTCTTTCGGTAACAATAATCTTTTCAGTCTTCACGATTTGTCTATTACAAAGTTGAATATAGTATATCCAACTCAATTTTAGCCACTTAAAGGTTGGACAGCACCACAAATATGAAAAAGTACATCTTTTTTCCCTTTCTATATTGATTCAATGAGTAAATTACGAGTAGATTATTTCATATTGACAGTTACGTATTTTAATCCTTGATAACAAGTCATTGAGTTTTCTTTCTTTTCTTTTCTTTTTCTTTTTCTTTTCTTCTGGTATTGATGATGATAAGTAGTAAAATAAAATACCCTGCTTTTTTCTGGACCTTAATCTCTCAAATATTTAGTCCTACTAATATTTATGTATATATGGTCAAAGGATAAAAGAACTCTTGGCCTTAGGACCATAATGTCGGATCAAATAATTCAATGCTGGCAGTTAACTTGGTCCTAGTGTTTTACCAATTACTATAATAACATCTTTTACTTTTAAAAGCTTCTTGCTTTGCTTTTTCTGACTTTAGCTCCCAAAGTCTCCAATTTTTTGATCTCTCTTAATTCTCATTAAAAAATCTCTCTCCTCAAAAGCTAATTTATTTTCGAACCATATATAGTACATAACCAACTTACAACATAGTGAGACATAAGAATTTTCTTTTTCTTTTTTATTAGGGTGTGACTATCAACACAAATGCCTGTTATGCTTATTCTATGTATATATAAACTTTTATTTTCACTGATCTGTTATGCTTATTCTATGTATGATAAAAGAGATGTTTGCTTGAGTTGAGTTGAGTTGCTTATTTAAACTTTATATGCTTACAGGTGGAAACTAGCTGTAATGCCCCAAATTTCCTAATAAGGTTTAGGACCTTGATTAGGAGGCCGGGAGGGCCATAATTGCTTTATTATGCTATTTAATGATATTATGCATGTTTAGGTGTATTAAATATGCATGTGAACCCATTTGTGATTAATTGGGTGATTTTCATATTTTGGCCATTTCGGGCATTTTTGGCATATATGTGAAATGGGCGTGGTGCTTTGTTATTATCTGGTTAAGCCAGGGTTACCCAGCACAAGACGATCCTAGGAGGTAAGCTAGTGGGAAAGTCACAACGGGATTTAAGCTTGACTTGGAGTAAGTCAAGGGGTATTTATAGCATTACCGGGTTATTGGGTAATGGGAATTAACATTTGGTGATAAATTGGGAATTAGTAAGACCAGGGGGAAATTCTGGAAGTTTTGACTATAATGTCCCCGGGGGGGTGTTTTCGGGACCCCGAGCATTAGGTTTTATTGGAAGCTACTTAAGCTTGAAGCAACCTTTTAAGAAAATAAAAAGAACGTTCTGTACGTTCTCTCTCCCTAAAGTTCCCTTTTCGTTCCCGATCGCATTTTCGAAGGTTTCTTGAGTTCTAGGACTCGGAATCGAGCGAGGATCGAGGCATAGCAATCCTAAGGAGAATTAGAAGCTTATTAGCCTGAGGATTTAGTTGGAAACAACTCAATCAGAGGTAATTCAAGTTTAAGTTTTAAGTTTTTAAAAGTTTTTAAGCTTGAATTGAGCTTTGTGAATCGTTGAGTTTTTAGGTTGTTTGAACCTCGGGTTTTGGTGGTTTTGGACCATTGGGGAGTTTGGGAACTTTGATTTGATGATTTGGGAATGTTTAGACATGTTTTTGGGAGGTTTTAAAAGGTTAAAACGAAGGAAAAATGGCTGCCCCGAAGTTGGGCCGCGGCCCTGTTCTTGGGCGCCGCGCCCTTGCTCGAAGAAGCAGGTTTCAGGATTTGACCTTGCTGGGCGCTGCGGCCCTTGATGGAGGGCGCCGCGGCCCTAGCCTCAGAGAACCCTGGGGGCCGCGGCCCAAGGTGCTAGGGCCGCAGCCCTTGCCCTGTTTTCACCCCGTTTGCTCGTTTTGACCCCGGAAACATGGTTTTGGGCCTCGGGATCATTCCTACTACCCGGATTAGTGAGGATTGATGTCTTGGAGGCTAAGTGTTAGTTCAAGGGTTGGTTTTAGAACATGAATCAGGATCGTGGTTGTGACTAGGTTTACACTAGAGGCTTGGATCAGGATCGTGCTTGTGGCTCATTTGTTGGTAACCTGTGCTTGGACCAAAGGTAAGAAAACTGCACCCCATATGTGACATGCATGGTTATGATTGATGCATGTTGAATGTTTAAATGTAAACATTGATAGCATAACGAATGCTTGGCAATCTTGCCCATTTTCATATGATTATTGTCAAGGCATGCTGGATGATTAAATGTGATGCATGTGATGCACAAGAAACATGTGATTAGGGCATGCCATGAATGATGAATATGAGATTGGTCAGAGCTTGAGTCTCTGAGTTTGTGCATGATCATAATTATGCTAGCAACTATTTAGTAAGCATGCTGAATGCCCTCTTCTTGGATAATTGGCATATGTTACACATTGATATCATTGCTTACTTGTGCATGGTACTGACTAATTAGTCAGAATTGGCAAAGGTGTTAGTATCAACTGTGAAGTTGTGACTCATTAGTCAGGTTCGGCAGTGGTGCTGGGCACTATTTACGTTGTACTGACTCATTAGTTAGAATGGTCTTAGCGTGTATCACGCAAGCCGTCAAAGATGAGGTCTATTTGTCTATCAGCATTGAATGACTCAAAGAGCATTAATGCCAGACCGACCCCGAGGGTCGATGAATGAAATAAGCTCTTGGAGGCTAGTGGCTTACTCAGCAGCCACTCTCCCATTTGAATTAGTGACGTGCTTGTCAGTCACTCAGTAAGGTTTACCAGAACCTATTGAAGGTTAGAGGCTTACCCAACAGCCACCCTTCCATTTGAATTAGTGACGTGCATGGCAGTCACTCAGTATGGTTACCAGAACCTATTGAAGGCTAGAGGCTTACCCAACAGCCACCCTTCCATTTGAATTAGTGACTCGCTTGTCGGTCACTCAGCGTGGTTTATCGGAACCTCAAGTGTTGTGACACTCACTTGATGAATATTATAAGCGCTTGAAGGCTAGTGGCTTACCTAGCAGCCACTCTTCCATTTGGTTAGTGACTTGTTTGGCAGTCACTCATCTGATTAGGATCGACTTGATAGTCCTCCAATCAGAAGGCCAGGATTTCTTATCCTGGATACCCCAGCATCTGTTTGAACTCATTTGCATGCTGAATAGAGCTATGATAGCTAGGCATGCCAGATATGATTCGATATCATGATATGACTGTTTATAAGCATATGAGTTTTCTTGCTGGGCTTCGGCTCACGGGTGCTTTGTGGTGCAGGTAAAGGCAAAAGGAAGCTGGACCATCCTTGAGTTGGAGAGCTTAGGTGATGACGTGTACATATGCAGCTGCTCGACCAATACTTGGGCGAGGTTTGAAAGTGGAACTAGGGCTGAACCCTGTTTTGCCGCCTAGATCGGCTTGATGTAAATAACCTTTTGTAATAAACTCTGAAATTATATTTTTTGGGATCCCAAAGTATACAGTAAACGTTCTAGTGAAACGTTTTATCTTAACCAAAGTTTTTAACCCCTAAACCGTTAATCGTACTTAGTTACACGTTTATGGCCAAATGACTCGATTAGCGAGTTTAGCACTGTTTGCAATGTGCACTGTAGCGGTCCCTGGAGTTGGGGCGTTACACTAGCTTAAGTCTTATGTTCTTAATAATAAAAAGACTTTCTTTTTACAATGTCCAGGTATATTGAGATGATTTCTTTGGAGCAATTCTTGACAACATTTGTAGTTGAGGCCTTTAGAATGGAATAATGTATTTCACTAATTTTTGTATACATTTCTTGTTTTGTATTTAGTGATAAAGGAATCTGAATTGGGCATAAATTATGTTGTAATATGAATTCTTAAGCCTAGACTAGTAGACTAAATATTGTAATTACATTTGAGTAATTAATATAAATCTATTTATGTTACCTTATTTGGCTTCAACTTTCATATTTATTTTCCTAGTTTTGTAAGTAAAAAAAGATTATGTTTCTCTAAGCTAATATAACACATGTGTTATACTAAAATGTAGTATAACACAAAAAATGAGTTATACTAAAGTGTAATATAACACAAAAAAAATGTTATACTAAAGGGTAGGATAACTCAAAAAAAGTGTTATACTAAAGTGTAGTATAACACAAAAAAAGTGTTATAGTATCGACTATAAATAATATAATTCAACACTTATCTATATATTAAAATAACACATAAATTGTGTTATCGTTGACGGTACAATAACACATCTGTATAACACTGATAAAGTGTTATGTAAAGTACGCTGACCTACGATAACATAGTCTGTCTTAACACATCAGAAAGTGTTATCGTAGGTTTTGATAACACATTTTTGGTGTTATTAAAATCATTTTTTCTTGTAGTGCTAGGAACAACCCAGGCTGAGGCCCTAGAAGAAGAAGTAGCCCAGCTCAAGAAATGCGGCTTTATCTGTGAAGCCAAGTTTCCGATCTGGGTCGCCAACCCCGTGCTAGTCCCAAAGCCCAACGGGAAGTGGCGGACCTGCATCGACTTCTCCGACCTGAATAAAGCCTGCCCCAAGGATTGTTTCCCTTTGCTAAGGATTGACCAGTTGGTGGATGCCACGGCGAGGCACGAGCTCATGTCCTTTATGGACGCATACTCAGGCTACAATCAGATCGCCATGAATCCGGCGGACCAGGAGCACACCAGCTTCATGACCCCGACTAACGTTTATTGTTACAAGGTCATGTCGTTCGGGCTGAAGAACGCTAGAGCTACCTACCAAAGGTTAGTAAATAGAATGCTCGCTGACCAGATCGGAAAAAACATGGAAGTGTATGTTGATGACATGCTAGTCAAGTCAAAGACTGCCGATAACCATGTTTCCGACCTGGAGGAATGTTTTAAGGTACTATGGGAATATGGCATGAGGCTTAATCCACAGAAGTGCACTTTCGGAGTCGCATTAGGGAAATTCCTGGGGTTCATAGTCAATACCCGAGGAATCAAGGCAAACCCCGACAAGATCAGATCATTGCTCGAGCTTCCTTCACCCAGGTCGCGCAAAGACGTCCAAGGCCTGACAGGAAGAGTGGCAGTCCTCAACCGGTTTATTTCGAAGTCCACCGATAAGTGCTTGCCATTCTACAACCTACTCCGAGGAAATAAGAAGTTCGAATGGACGGAAGAGTGCGAAAGCACTTTCCTCGACCTGAAGGCGTATCTGGCTGAGCCGCCCGTATTATCCAAACCGAAAATAGGAGAGCCTCTTTTCCTCTACCTAGCTGTCACAGAAGCTGTAGCTAGTGCCGTATTAGTTCGGGAAGACGACCGAGTTCAGAAGCCAGTCTACTACATCAGTAAGAGACTTCTCGGTTCTGAATCTCGGTATCCGTTGATGGAGAAATTAGCGTTCTGCCTTATCACGACCTCGCGAAAAGCTTAGGCCGTACTTCCAGTCCCACTCAATACACGTCATGACCGATCAGCCTTTAAGGCAGGTTTTGCAAAAACCTGAAGCATCGGGACGCTTGTTATAGTGGGCAATCGAACTTAGTCAGTTCAAGATTCTGTACACTCTGCGAACTGCTATAAAAAGTCAGGCCCTGGGCAATTTTGTAGCAGAGTGCACAGGATTCAGGGAGGATCCCGCCGAAGACTCACGCCAAGTCACCTCGTCCCAGGCGTCGTTGAGGATCTTTGTGGATGGTTCATCCAACGAGAACGGCTCCGGAGCTGGAATCATTTTGATATCCCCTGAAGGACATAGATTCCACTCGGCGCTGAGGTTCGGATTCAAGGCCTCCAACAACGAGGCCGAATACGAAGCTTTGTTGGTCGGGCTGAGGATAGCCTGGGAGCTGAAGGCGAGCTCCGTCCAGTGCTTCAGTGACTCCCAGATCGTGGTAAACCAGGTTCTGGGCGAATATCAAGCACGGGGACCCAAAATGGCTGCCTACCTAGCGAAGGTAAAAGTTGAGCTGTCCACGTTTGAGCGAGGCTCGATCGAGCAGATACCTCGGGAGCAGAACACTAACGCAGACGCTCTTGCCAAGCTCACCACCTCTGGGGAGACGGAGACTTTGGGGTTAGTGCCGATAGAATTCTTGGAGAAACCAAGTATAGAAGAAGCCAGGGCGGAGGTCGAGATGATCGATGCCAGGCCGACCTGGATGACTCCCATCCTTGAATATCTCATCGAGGGAAAGCTACCTGAAGGGCATAATGATGCGCTGCGAGTTCTGTATCAAGCTCCCATGTATACGATAGTAGACGGGGTGCTATACCGACGTGGGCACTCCCTACCTCTCCTGCGATGTGTTCTGCCAGACGAAGCAAAGGCCATTCTGCAGGAAGTGCATGAGGGTTTTTGCGGAGATCACGCTCGGGGGCAAAGCTTGGCCTTAAAGGTTCTGAGGCAAGGTTATTACTAGCCAACTCTGTCCAAAGACTCAATCTCATACGTGAAGAAGTGCGACAAGTGCTAGCGATTCGCCACAGTTGCCCGAGCTCCCCCAGTCGAGCTGAAGATGATCTCATCCCCATGGCCGTTCGCAGTTTGGGGGATCGACTTGGTTGGCGCCCTCCCTACTGGAAAAGGCGGGGTCCGTTACGCTGTGGTGGCCATCGACTACTTTACGAAGTGGGCTGAGGCAGAACCTTTGGCAACGATAACTTCCAAAAAAGTGCTTGACTTCGTAGTTAAGAACATTATCTGCCGGTTCAGGCTGCCCAAGAAAATTGTTTCTGACAATGGGACTCAGTTCGACAGCGACCTGTTTACCGAGTTTTGTGAGATGTACGGAATTGTGAAAAGTTTCTCCTCCGTGGCATATCCTCAGGCGAACGGCCAGGTCGAGGTTGTCAACAAGACGTTAAAGGCAAGCCTTAAGAAAAGACTAGACGAGGCGAAGGGAGTCTGGCCAGAACAGCTCCCCTAGGTCCTATGGGCATACCGGACCTCGCATCGGACTCCTACGGGTCATACTCCTCTCTCCCTGACCTTTGGTAGTGAGGCAGTCCTCCATGTGGAGATTAAGGTACTTTCGCATAGGGTCCAGTCATACGACCAGGACCACAACCACGAGCTTCTTTGCACCTCTTTGAACTTGATTGATGAAAGACGAGAAGATTCGCAACTCCAGCTCACCCATTATTAGCAGAAGATCACTCGCTATTTCAACTCAAAAGTCAAAAATCGCGCCTTTAGCATTGGCGACCTGGTCCTGAGAAGAGTTTTCTTGGCCGGAAAGGATCCCAAAGATGGAGTATTGGGACCGAACTGGGAAGGACCGTATCAAGTCATCGAGGTCATTAAGGAGGGAACTTATAAATTAGCTCGGTTAGATGGAGGGGCAGTCCCACGGACCTGGAACGCCATCCATTTGAAGAAATATTTTCAGTAATTCACTTGTAAGGCCTAAAAGGCCATCTTTTTTGTATTAAGCAATGAGAATTTACCTTTTGTTTATATTTGTACATGTTTTCAAGTGTAATCTAAAGTAACCACGAAAGACCCTTTCCCAGTTACTTGGGGGGCATATGGTACCTGGATATAACTAAGTCGCCTTATGACTTAGAAGTTGATTCATATCGGTTGATCGTCGTTTTTCTTAAAGAACGCAAGATATTGGTAAGGATTAACACGAACTAAGTCCTATCCTGGATATAACCAGGCCATAAAACTTAGAAGTTGATTCATATCGATTGATCATTGTTCTTCCTAAAGAGCTCGAGATATTGATAAAAATTAACACAAACTAAGTTTTCAAATTAAGTTCCTGGATATAACTAGGTCATAAAACTTAGAAGTTGTTTCATATCGATTGATCGTTGTTCTTCCTAAAGAGCTCGAGATATTGATAAAAATTAATACGAACTAAGTTTTCAAATTAAGTTCCTAGATATAACCAGGTCATAAAACTTAGAAGTTAATTTAAATCTATTGATCGCTGTTCTTCCTAAAGAGCTTGAGATATTGATAAAGATTAACGCGAACTAAGTTTTTCAAAATAGTAACTAAAATGCGTAGAGGCAAAGGGCAATAAATCAATTAGAAACAAAATTGATAGTTAAATTGTCTCGAGGTGTAAGCACCTCATACAAAAGTTACACTGAAAAATTTAAAAATATTCAAGGAAAGGGCATGAAAGAGGAAGGCCGTAAGCTTCTCCAGTTGACCCCTTGGAGGTCGTCGTCTCGCCCTGCTCGGCTGCGCCGGAGCCTTCCCCGGCCTCGAAGGGCGCTTCTTTATCGAGGCGAGCTTTGAACTTCTCCAGCAAGGGCTCCCAGACGGCCGCTGCCAGGAAGGAGAAGTCAGCGTCCTGGTTATAGGCCCAGCAATGGTAGAACATGTCTTCCATGGCGGCGTCTGAAGTTGCCCGCTCAGCCACTAGGGCAGCCTTGGCCTCAGCCTTCGCGATATCTAGGTCTGCCCGTGCAGTGGCAAGGGCGGTCTCGAGCTCTTGAAGCTTGTGGCGAGTCTCTTCCAGCTCGGCCTGCGAGGCCGCCAAGGCATCCTTAGCCGTCTGCAGAGAAGTCTGGTGGGTGGCCACAACCGCCTGGTGCTCACTCCTCATCTCCTCGAGCTGAGCATTGGCCCTGGCTATGCTCCGATGAAGGGCAACGATGCCCTGCCAAAGCGGAGGGACAATTGCCTTAGAAAAAAAAAGAGAGGAGGGAGAAAGGAAACACAGGGAAAGGCATGATAAGAAAAAGCCATAAAAGGGTAAAGTCAGCTTACCCTTAGGGCCATGCCCAATGAAGACTCCATCACGCCCACCGGGCTACTCGTCTCGATGGCCCTGAGCTCCTTCTCATTGAATTTGTAGATGTGGCTGACGGCATAGTTCGCCGACTCGTACACTGTCCCCCGGAAGGCCTCTGGAATCTTCTCCAGGTCCTGGGGGTCAACGGGGATGCGCACCTCGGAAGGTACAATTGCCGAAGCCCCGGGCTCCGCCCCTACGTCCCGGACGAAGGTCGGAGCTCGCGGAGGGGGTGGGGGCATGGTGCTCCCCCCTGCAGCAGGAGGAACCGTTCCCACGACCTGGGCGGCTTGGGGTTGCTCTTTCTCCTTTGCAGGAGACTTGGTGGGGGTACCGACAGCATTCTTAGACGTCCGGAGCCTCTTTATTCTTGGCCCAGAGTCCCCGGCTGAGGGGTTCCCCTCGGCGAATGCAGCTCGAAAACTCCCGTCGGGCTGAGACATCTTTTCTGTCAAAGCAAAGACATGGTTAGTACAAAAGTTAGAAGTCATACAAAAACAAAAACAAAGGAGGAAAAGGAGAAATTCAAGTATGTATATATACTAAAAGGGATCCTAACCCCCCGAGCTAGAAGAAGAACCTATGGTTACGACCATCGGCCCCGGAGCTCCTGCGGGAGAATCTAGGTCGATTATTTCCCGAGCTGGTGCAAGTTCTGGATCCGACTCTGGTTCCGGGCTAGATTCTTCTACATATTGCCTAAGTCTCGGAGCTATGGCACCTCTCCGGAGTGATGGCCATGACCGAAGGTTGGTCCCATACTCCTCAAATAAGATCGACCTAAAGGCTAGGGTGTTATCTACGACTACTGTACCCCTAGGGCGACTATTTGAGGGAGGAAAAATGTGTATGCCCGGTTTTCCCTCGGGCTGATTAGCGAGCTGAGGTATGGCCTAATCATGATTACCATATAGACATCCCCAAAACCGGAGCTGCCATCGTAAGGTCCTACCTCTTTAGCTCGAGGTAACCCAAGGGTTCGCCAAGATTGCTTAAGGACTGAGTGGACTCTGGAGACCACAGGTCGAGGGAATTATACAGCTCGTGGTACGGGCTGGAATTGGAGGCTGTAACCCTTTATAAAGTCAACCACGCAAGGTAAACGTGCATATATCAGACATCACGTGTCTGATATACCCCTGACTTCTTGGACACGCAGCAGGAACGTGCGTATTCAGACATCCACGATTGGTTTGGGCCGTGCGGCCCATTATCCCCTTACCTATTGATTTGACCACACTTATGTGTCAGGTTTAGGAATTGATCATGAGTGTCACAAAGTTGATACGATAGGTAAGAAGGTCACGGGATGACCTTCTTACCAACTCCCTGGTGTCTTCTCCTATAAATATGGAGACCTTGGGAGTTAATAGGGGTTGGATTCTCTATTGTAAGAAATACCCTGTATTCAAATACCCAGTATATAGCAATAATACTGACTAGTGGAGTAGAAGGATTTTAACCTTTGAACCAGTTAAAAAATGTATTTGATGTCACCATCTCATTTCCAAGATCATTCTTCTATTTTGGTTCAGCATAAGCACTAATCCCTTTCTCTTCTTTTCTTAATGACCTGTTGGCGAAGAACCACATCAACAAAATGATATCCTTTAATTTTTTTTCACCTAATTTCTATCTAATAGGACTAAGGATCTGACTGGTATTGGATCTTAATACAATTTTATAAATTTGAAAACTTAAAATTAGTGGGTCCCACAAACATATGTGATTAGTTGAGTATTTTAAAAAAAAAAGTTTGCAAATTTGAACATGAAAACTAAGCCAAAAATTGAAAACGAAATTTTCACATTTTCTCCAAATATAATCCCAAAATTCGGAAACCCTATCCCAATCATTTCTCTTGCACGATTATCGTCTATCTCCTCTACTCCTCATAACTCTTCCTTTTCTTCTTCTTCTTCTTCTTCTTTGCAGCTCATCGTCCTCCTATTTTTCTTCTTCACAACTCCTTCTCTTATTCTTCTTCTTCAAAAATTCACCCTCCATGATTTGAGATTTCCTTTGTTTTTTATTTAGATATGTAGTAAAATCTACTCTTTTATTTTTATTTTTTTTATTTTGATGTAATAATATTTTTGTATGAGTGTGATTTTATTTATTTTTTAATTATGTGCTATCATGATAAATTTTTAATCTTGATAGACAAAGGCATCTTTAATTTTTCTATATAAAAATGATAGCATGCTCTGTTATTGGGTTACCTTTTTCTAAACTTTGATAACATGATGACAAAGACATCGTTAAAATTAATCAACCGATGCACAACACCCAATCAATCCTAAAGTTTCTCAATGTCAGGTCTATAGCCAATGAAATGATAAACTATCTTTTATTGCAAACAACTAAGAATGAGAGAGTTATACTTTGTACAAAAATGTATTGATATTTTTGCTGCACAAGAAAGGATTATGATTGTTGTTATTTTGTGTTCTATTCACTTATATGCTTTATTTCTTTCTATGTATTTCTCTGTTTATGTGTGGGGGTATTTATTGTTAATAAAAATAATAGTACTTGAAATGTCTTGATGACAAAATCAAGAGATTGAGAGGGCTCATAACACACCCACTATACCTGTAAAACGCCATAATCTAATACTTTGTAAAACTTTAACATACTCATAAACTTATAGAAGAAACTCACTTATTATATGAAAAATCCCAGTAGGGCCTTGCTAAAATATACATATTGGGTCCAATAGTTTAAAAATAAAATAATAGTTTTCATGCAACATTTTAAAAATAAATAAAGTTCAAGTGCCACTGATAAGTTCTTAAAAGTTAAAAATAAACACAACATTATTCTTTAGAAATTGGCATTAAGCTGATCGTTTTCTCGCCCATAGGGTACCACCACGCCATACACACCCTTACATTGGAACTTCCCACATCACCACACATGCCAAGAGAAATCCTATTTGCTACCTGGAAGGGAAAGTAAGGGAGTGGGCTAAAAGCCCAGTAAGGAAATACTAACATCACACAAGTAAACACAGCAAAACATATTCACATTCATACATCGCTACACATCATACTTAACTTCATCATCATACGTCATCATCATAAACATTATGATTATCATAAACATCATCATCATAGACATTATCATCATAAACATCATCATCATATCTTTGTGAACATGGACTACTATCTTGTCCATGTCACATCTTGAGGTAAACAGGAACTCTGATCCTTGAATAACCTCGGGGGGTCCGCCCTATTAGTTACGTCTTTATATCCTTAGTAACTCGACTTACGTCTTCATATCCTTAGTAACCCCTTTGTTGTGTCGCGTTAATAACGCTAACAACCATTACATATCATACAACATTCAAATCACATACAATCCAGTCATATGAATACAAATGAAATTTGATGATTCATCAACATCATCAAAAAATAGCATTTCATACTTAATATCACAAAATGTATCATCGTACATAACATTCTATTCATACAAGCCAATTTTACCGTTCACAACATAAATAAACAAACTTCTATCTAACTTCCTTACCTCAGGTCCAAGCAAAGAAAAAATTGACAAACTTCACAACGAGCCTATAATCATAATCAAATAACATTCTTTAGCATCACATAAGACTTTCTTGTGCCCAACTCATAAATCCCATGTGTGCATGGGCCATGCACACATGGTGAAAACTGAACATATTTTCAAAACATGCATATTTATACATAAAATCACCAAAAAAATAATGCAACTTATACCTATTTTACATGCATGGTTTTTAAGTAAAAATCACATTGTTGAATATTAGACATATTTTTTAACGTAAAAGTGCATTTGCATGTGACATTCATAGGTGGTAACGTTGCTAAAAACAATAATTGCTACGCGCTTATTTCTATCATTTTCAAAATAAGGATTTAGCAACATACTTTCATACAGTTATTTATCTCTTTAAAATCACTAAGTTGATTAAACCTCTTAAAACATTTTTTTTATTTCATAAAAATAATTCATTTAACATTTTTCTTAGTTTCTCATAAAATAATAATTTCATTTATTATTTTAAATACCATAGAAAATAACAAAACTTGTAGTCATTTAGAAATAATTAATAAATTTCTTGTTTTCTTTAGAAATATTTTTTTTTCAAAATTAATAAAAATTATATGATCAAATGTGAGAATTTATAATTTAAAGTGTGGAAAATGTATTTTAACTTATAATATTTAAGACTTGAATTATTTAGGTGTAAGACTATTAAATTTTAAACAAAACAATTATTTTAGTTTATTAACACAAACTTTCAACAACTATTTATTTTGTCTAAAATTATAAGTGACTTTATATTTACATTTTAGAAAATATCACTTTTACATATACATAACTTAGGGTATAATCTATTTGATGCACTCACATTATTTATCTCATTTAAAAGACCTTTTTTATTTTTAATAAAAAAATTCAGCAACTATTAATTCATTAAAAATCATAACTTGAATTAAAAACCATATTTTCTTCATAAAATATACACAAAAAGTCTTCATGTATTAATGGAGTAAAAATACCATTTAAATGTGAAATAGAATGTCTTTTTATTTACTTAAAAATAAAATATCACTTGAGACATCACATGTGCATTTTAAGACATTGTTTCACTAATATGCTGGCAAATTATATATAAAAAAGACAACAAGCATTATTTCACCAAATCATGTTTAAAAAATGTTCATTAAATGCTCTTATCCATTTAACAATTTACCCTACATTCACTTACACTTGAACACCACATTATTACATCTAGCATGAAATTTAATAAACATAAAATCAAACACCAAATAAGACCTCACTACTACAACACTGGGCTTTCATGACACCCAACCACGACAATCAACTCTGTTGACTGTCGTAATTGCTTAGAGGGACTCTATGCTGACAATTAAAAATTGTGGACATAGAGAGCAACGCCGACAGCTAATAACTGACTCTGTTGCTTTTGATTGTCATTATTGACCCCAACGCCGACAGTTAATTTGAGACCAATGCCGGAAGTTAAAATGTGTCGCTATTGACCCCAGCGCTGACAGTTAATTCGACACCAATGCCAACAGTTAAAATGTGTCACTATTGACCCCAATGCCGACAGTTAAAAGGTATCGCTATTGACCACAATGCCGACAGTTAATTCAAGACCAATGTCCGACAGTTAAACGTTGTCGCTATTGATCCAAACGCCGACAGTTAATAAAAGTCCAATGCCGACAGTCATAAAATGTCGCCAAAATTCAAATGAAAAATTATAATTAATTAATAATAAAATTTGTAAAATAAACTAAATTATGTAGATATATATTTATTAAAATTATGTATTTATTAAAATCTTTTAAAACTAGATTTTTTTGTTTCTAAATTTTTCATATTATTAACTTTTGTATTTATAATAATTTTTATATCAAATTTTAAATTAATGATGATATTAAAAGTAACATTTCTTTAATTTATAAAAAAATATTAATTACTAAATTGTAATACTAAAGACTTAGTTATAAAAAATTATTTGAAAAATTTGTCAAACTTTTTAATAATATTAAATACTACACATATAATATTGTTATCCAAAAAACAGGCACGGGTGACGTGGCAGGCGTTTTTAAACACGTGGCTGACAACTGGAAGAGTTCTGTTCGACCATCGACCAGTAAGATCCTCCTGGCATAGCAGTTGAGTTTTCCATACGACCAGCATGGTCGTACACTCCGCATATTTCAAGATGATCTTGTGGAAATCATAATCAATTATGAGATTATCTTCAATGATTATTGATTATCTGATTAATTAGGAGAGAATATATGTAACAAATTCATGTAATCCTCCTTGAGCCTATAAATAGAGAAAGATAGCTCAAGGAAGGGACTTTTGGCTTTTGGTTAATTGAAGTTATACACTTATGAGAGAATTAGAACTATTGTATTACGATTATATTGCTTATCCCTCTCAGGTTTGTGAAACTCAGAGAACCCTAGTTCTTTGATCACTCCTTTGAGATCTCATATCAATAATAGCTTAAGTGGACGTAGGTCATTACCAGTTCCTAGGGCCGAACCACTATAATTTCTTGTGTTCTTTATTGTTTTTGTCATTATATTCATTCCAACACATCTATCCACATCAAGCGTTTTGACTCCGTGTCAGTTGACCAAAACAAGGGTCAACATTCTGGTGCTTTCATTGAGAGCTTGATACGAAATTGTTGAAGTAGTAATGGCGAAAACAACAAAGAAAACTGGGCAGACGGCTGGCGCTGCACCATCTCAACCGCCTCCTCCTCCAAACATGTTTGAAAATGAGCCACATTTGGAATTTGGTGAGGAAAAACTGGATTTCGAGACGCTGAGAAATACCCTGGGGGTATTGCAGGATGAACTGGCCAATCTGAGGGCCAGCCAAGAAAGTTCTGTGGAGATTATGGCGCAGCAGCAACAACAGATAGAGCGACAGCGCCAGAAGCTAAGTGAAAGACAGGCGGAGATGGACTGTCGTCAGAGGGTGGCCATGGCAGCCCTCGAAGCAGCCTTGTAGTTGGCTAGGAATCAGACTGCACCTGCCTAACAGACTGATCAACCTGCAAATGAGCCACCCCAAAGGGGTCCCAATCCTAGCCCGCCGATCCAGCCGTCGAGCCCCCAAAGGCCCGAGCAACCGCCAATGCCTTAGGATGATGTCCCACCAAGGGATACTTAAGCGCAGCCTCCATCCCAGGCCGGTCGAGGCAATCCCCCGTAGCCAAGGCAGAATAGGGCCGGGCAGCAGCCCCGTAGTCCTAGACGTCATAGGGGTGAAGAGCCGAACCCACCGAGTAGGGGGCAGCGTCCTTCTGGCAACAGAAGGAACTCAGAGATAAGCTCTGCGGTCCGGGGCCCCCCACGGCGTGATAATGCACGGGAACCTAACGACCAACGTAGGCCACCCTCTAACGCTCGGGAAGTTCCAGCCCGAGGAGGCAACCGAGGGGACAGTCGATCCCACCATAGTCAATCAATGTTCAGAGATGGCCATGGTTACAATGAGGCCGACTCAGGCAGAGGAAATGCCGGTCGGAGAAATGAAGAAAGAGGTGGGGGCAGAAGCCCCCCACCTAGAGAAGACCAACCTGAGAGACGTAACGCTGGGGGGCAGCCCAGACAAAATAACGTCTTTAACCGGCTCGGAGCAAGCGAGCAACGATGAAGAGACAAAGACTTAAGAGATGTACTCAATGACCGCCGGGAACGGCATGATGAGGACATTCCCTCAGCAGCAGAGGCCCCGATGATTCCTGAAGTCGTGCAAGCCCAAATAGATGCCCTGAACCAGGCAGTACAATAGCTGGTCGGGGGAAGGAGGTCTCATATCGAGTATGACAGGAGAAGGGGCACTCCTTTCGTTCAAAGGATAGCTGTGGCAGAAACTCCCAGCAAGTTTAAGATGCCCACACTTCCAAACTTTGACGGGTATGGTGACATTGTAACCTTTGCTGCCCTGATGGCAACATTGTAATACTTCTAGGTGAACAAATCCTTAAATCCTTCATAACTCAAAGTAGTAACACCCCTAGTGTGTGATGCCACTTTCGACCAGATGCGGGCATCCTCTCTCAACATTTATGCAGCACAAGCCACTCTGGCATGACCCTCTACTCTCATGAAATCCAGAATATTAGTGACCATACTCATCCACTGTTTAGCCTTTAGTGGATCTGGTCCTCCCTCAAAAGTTGGAGGATGTTGTTTCCTGAACCGCTCATACAACAACTCCCATCAATTCCCAACCTCAACTGGCTATGCAACTGGTACCACTGCAGGTGGCATAATAGGGTAACATTCAATGATTGGATGCCTCTTGGATGCATAGCTATCCATGTTATTCTGCAATCAATGACTCGATGTTCAGACTATGATGACAGGGTAATAATCCTTCCATAATCTACCATTGGAACTCAATCATTCACAAGAAATCAAGATATAATAGTTTATTAAAATATTCATTCACAGACACAACAGTGCTAATAAGCATGCCTCGATATCATCACACAACAGTCAAGGGCCAGGCTCTATCAATATCTCATGCTTCATATTAATCAAACAGATATCAGCATTTATATTCCTTCCCAATCATTTAAGCATATAAACATGCATACACAATTACCAAACCCTGAGTCAAGCTTGTCTTTTGCGATGAATGTACATGTCCAGCCAGTCTTCAGGAACCCTTAAACCTAGAACGCTCTGATACCAAGATGTAAAGCCCTGGGTAGCCAAGAACGTTACACTGTGTGTTTATAAAGGTGCAAGACTTGCTAATAAAGTCATTTAGTTAGAAACATGTTACTGCAACTATAATTGAACTAGGGTTAAAAGGTTTTGGTCACAAAAGATACATTTCATTTAATTAAACATTTTGTACATGGGATCCCAAAAGAAATAGAGTTTAAAAGACAGTTTACAAAAATTCAAGGTTGTAAACATGTACTACCCACTCTAAGGGCAAAACATACATTTAGGCTTCTCTTGCCCTAGCGGCTGATCAGCTGACTATGTACATTCAGCCTCAAAGCTCTCCAACTCAGGACTGGTCCACCTTGCTCTTGCCTTTACCTGCATCACGAAGCACCCGTGAGCCGAGGCCCAGCAAGAAAGCCACAATACAGAGTATAAACGGTAAACAACAGTAAGATATTTCATGAATTATCAATCAGATATACAACAAGTCATACAACTCACATGAACAGTGATATCAAACTACTAGCCAATAATCAGTTACTCAGATAACAAACTCGTCACAATCATCAGTTTAAACAACATTAAACATATCATGCCAAAATCCAGGGTCGGCGCCCTTAGGCCGCACTCGCTAATTATCCCACTAACTCCGACTCGCTTAGGCCGAGCTTAGTGATTATGTATTTAACCTCAGCTACCAGTGGCCGAGCCGCATCCTGTGCGCAAATATTGATTCCTGCACTCTTAGGTCGTTTATCACATGTCTCCATGGCATAATACCATATCATGACATCACATACAAATATAGGGAGCTCTTAGTCCCAACATAATCACATAACCAGGTGCAGTTTCTTACCATTGATTTCGATAGCTTTGATTAGTGAAATCTCCCTTCAAGCATTATCCCATCTGAGCCCTAGCATACACCTAGTCACAGCCATAAATTAGAACCATCACTAAACTTCAATTTCGTAACCTAACCTCGAGCCTTTGAGAATCCCTAATTCCACCAAATGGGGTGGTAGAATCATACCCCGGGCCCCCGGGCAAAAACCCTAAGAAAATACCCAAAAATCCATTTTTGAAGAAAGGGTAGCGCTATAGCGCTACAAGCAGAGGAAAAATCCCCTAGAGAACCCTGACATAGCGTTGTAGCACTCTACTACTAGCACTATAGCGCTACGGACACACCTTCAGCACTCAGAGTTTCTCCTTCGAATTTCCCCGAGCCAAACCTCCATAAATCTCTTCTAAACCTCAACCACACTTCAAAATAAGCCTACCATCCACTACATCTCATCCCACATGGCCCAACAACATCAAAGTTGGCCACATGCACCATCAAACATAGAAAAACAAGATTTCAACTTAAAACTCAAGAACTCATCAGAAAAACCAGAAATAACCCAGAAACTCAGATGATCAAGCTCAAAATTCCTTACCTTTGATGGGGAATTCAACCCTAGGTTGTCCTCTAAGCCTTTTCAGCCTTTAATTCCTCAGTTTCCAAAGCTTAATTCCCTTAACCTCCATCCAAAACCCAAGTTCAGAAATTAATTCTAACAAAACTCAGAAAACTCATCAAAACCTTTAAATCTTACCTGAATTGAGTAGCTAATTCCTGCTAAATCCTTTGGCTTCACCAAGGACCCTAGCCCCAAGCTCCAACCTAATTTTCCTTTGAGTTACAGTTTCAAAAATCATCAAGAGATGGTGAAGGAAGAGGAAACCGAGTGGGAGAAAAAGGGGTAAGCTCAATGTTCTATTTTTCCTTCTTCGTTTATTTTCTTTCAGTTTCTACAACTTTCTAAAAATTCCACTAAGTCTATAAAGGCAGAATATCACTTATCCTCTTTTAACCACCTAAAAGACCATTTTGTCCTCCCATTAAAACCTAAGCCTCATTCTAAGGGAATTTTGGTCATTTGTTCCCAATTCCCGCTAATTCCTCAAGTGTCCCTAACAATTACCACTTAAATCTCGACACCTAACTAATCTCCAATTATTTTCCTGAATGTCAAATAGTCTCCAATATATTTCCCAAATTCCCAGAAATACCCCCAGGCTCCGGGTATAAATCCCCACCGTGACTTTTTCGCTAAACCGCTCACTAGGATCGCCTCGAGTCACAAGCTACAAATATATCCACATAATGTGGTCTCAACAATTTATCACAAATAATTACATTTATGCCCTCAATGGGTCAAAATTACGAATATGCCCTTTTAATCTAATCAGCCTACATGCATATCAATACTCATAATCATGTATCTCATATATCCAAATAATTGTATAAGCATGCTTATCACATAATCATGCATTTAATCATTTAAATCACACATAATCTAGTTATGCCCTCCCAGCACACTAATCAAGGCCCTTAAGCCTTATTAGTAATTTTGGGTCATTACAACGATCCTCAATCCTGAGTCTTGGCGATAAACCTAGTCACAATGGTCAATGGGTAATAATCAATTTATAATCCAAATAAATACTTAGGAGACAAAAGATAACCTTCAGGACCTCGATTTCTACTAAATCGAGTAGTGGAAATTGTCCCGAGCGCCTAGGTTCGAACCCCCAAGCCTCACCAATTCAAGAAACCAACCTCAAGTAAAAACCCCTAGGTGGGTCATGACTTGACCCTAAGAGTCGCAGCGCGCCCCCAAAGTTAGAGAGCCATCTTCAAGTTTCAAGGGGAGGCGGACCGCGACTTGCCCCCTAGAGTCGTGGCGCGCCCCCAAATTAGAGAGCCACCCAGGGTCCTCTGGGCACTCGGGTCGCAATGCCCCTAAGCTAGGTCGCGGCGCCCCCCCACGAACCCAGAATTTCTAGTTTCATTCCACCTCTTTCTAGCCAGAACTTCTAAGATATAAGCCTAATAAACTCTCCAACCACAGTCAGTACTCAGCTACGAGTTTAAGATTTTTAATCACCTAATTTAAACATCAAAATCTTAACAATCCTATTGAAATCACTATCCCAAATGAGTTAAAAGTCATCACTAAAGGACCCAAATCAATTGATCATAACACCCTTATTTCTAACAGAAACCCAACAAAATTCTTACCTTAGTTGTTGCTAAACCCTCAACTTCAAGCCTTCGATTCCAGAGCTTAATTTCCGAAGTTTCCCAACTGAATCCCCCTGGTTTCCAAGCTTCAGTTCAACCTTTCCCTTCAATTCCCTTCCAAAAATTCTCAGCTTAGGGCCTTAATTTCTTCTGTTTTCTTTCTTCCTTAGCTTCAAAGCACAAGTGAGAGAAAAAGGGAGAAACCGTGAGATGGAGAGAGAGAAGAGAGTTTGAGAAGCTTTCCTTAAGTTTCTGGTTACTTCCTACTCCCCTAAGTATTACTCTTAGCCCCTAAAAGGACTGTAATGCCCTTTTAAGCTTATTAATCCTCTAAGGGTACTAAGGGGTAAAATGTTCATTCCGCTCTCGGTTCTCGCTAATCCCTCAAGTGTTCCTACTATTAATCAATTAACCCTGTCATGTCCAATTAATTACTAAATACTTATTCAACATCTATAAGTCCCCCAAATATTCTCTACATTCCCAAAAATACCCCTTGGCTCCCTCCGAGCCAGGTATTAAAGCCCGCTGTGACTATTTCGCTAATCCGCTCACTAGGACCGTCTCAAGCCATATACTGCAAATGTATCCACATAATAATGTGGTCTCAACAATTTATGACATATAATCACATTTATGCCCTTAACGGGCCAAAATTACAAATATGTCCTTATAAGCTATATAGGGCCCATGTGCATATCTAATAATCATAAACATGCGTATCACATACTCATATAATCATATTAAACATACATATAAACCAATTATGCCCTACCGGCACACTAATCAAGGCCCTAAGCCCTATTATCAATTTTGGGTCGTTGCAGACTGCTTCATTGAAAGATTAATTCCATGGCGAGACGGTAGACGTCCTTTCTTGGAATTTTTCATTGAGAAACTTTCAAGCACTTTATCAATGTAAGCCACTTGAGATAGAGCTAAGAGTTTGTTCTTTCTATCCGTAATGATCTGGATACCTAGAACATAACTTTCTTCTCCCAAATCTTTCATCTAGAATTGAGTGTTCATCCAATTCTTCACATTTGACAATTTCTTAACATTGTTTCCAATGAGTAAGATATCATCTACTTAAAGAACTAGGAATACCACTATTTGATTTGCCTTCAGTTGGTAAATACAAGGTTATCAATATTTTGTTCAAAGCCATAGGTTTTTATTATTTCATCAAACCTAAGATTCCAGAAACCTAAGATGGACCTATTCAACTTGCAAACTTTTCCTTCTTGTCCAGCTACTTTAAATCCTTCTTGTTGATCAATATAAATGACGTTGTCAAGCTTCCTGTTAAGAAAAGTTCTCTTGACGTCCATTTGCTAGATCTCATAGTCAAGAGTGGCTGCTATGGATAGGAGGATGCGAATGGACTTGAGCATGGTTACCAGAATAAAAGTTTCCTCATAGTCCACACCTTCTCTTTGGGTATATCCCTTTGCCACTAATCAAGCTTTATAAGTTTTGATATTTCCATCAACACCTCGTTTGTTCTTATAGATCCACTTGCACCCAATGTCCCTAAAGTCACTAGGTGCTTATTCCACAATCCCAGACGTAATTTGAGTACATGGACTCCATTTCCTGTTTCATGGCTTCGAGCCATAGTTCCATTTCAGGGCTAGCCATTGCCTGTTTTAAAGACAACAGATCATCATCACCAGTGTCACCAACAACCATATTGGTTTCACCATCCAAACAATAGCGAACTGGGTTCATAGAAACCCTCCCACTACGACTAGGCTCCTTGAGTGTTTGCTCAGGAATAGTGGTACTTTCTTCATTTAAATTGAATTGCGTCAGTTGGACATGAAGAGTGGGAATATCATCATCAACTCGCGTTGATAACGATGGAACATTGGTTGGATTCAATTATTTAACCATCTCTTCTAAAACTACTTTGTTGCGTGGTTTGAAGTTTTGGACATACTCATTTTCCAGAAAAGTAGCATTCGTAGAAGTAAACACTTTTTTTTTTTCTGAATGACTATAGAAAAGTCCACCTCGAGTACCTTTAGGATAGCCAACAAACATGCAAACTTCAGTTCACGATTCTAGCTTTCCTTCCTTTTTCCTCAGGACGTGGGAGGGACACCCCGAGATTCTATAATGGCGTAAACTAGGTTCATGATCATTCCAGCGTTCTAAAGGTATTTTGGGGATTGATTTAGATTGCACGACATTGAGAATCTCGTTCGTGGTTTCAATTGCATGTCCCCAGAACGAAGTTGGTAGAGTTGAGTAACTAAGCAGTCATCTAACCATTTCCAATAAAGTTCTGTTTCGGCATTCCGATACACCATTTTGTTGCTGAGTACCTGGGGCAGTAAGTTGTGATAAAACCCCATGTTCAGTTAAATGATTTTGGAACTACATATCCAAACACTCTCCACCCCCTATCAGATCGTAAGATCTTTAACGTTTTACCTAATTGGTTATGAGCCATAACTAAGAATTCCTGAAACTTTGAAAATGTTTCTGATTTCCTATGCATTAGGTAAAGACATGAGTATCTTGAGTAATCATCAATGAAAGTGACAAAATACTAAAAAGCTCCCTTGGCTTGTACATTCAAAGGCCCACAAACATCTGAATGCACAAGTCCAAGTGGTTCTTTGGCCCTATCACCCTTTGTAGAGAATCGACGCTTGGTCAGTTTGCCTTCTAGAAAAGATTCATAGATAGGTAATTCACCTGAGGTGAGTTTCCTCAATGGCCCATCCTTTGTAAGTCTTTGAATCCTATCACAGCCAATGTGACCTAGTCTAAGCTTTAAGCCGCCTTCGTCCACTTCCTCACATGATTCAAGAAGCTATAAAGAGTTGCAAACATTGTTAGTAGTTCCGGAATCAATAATCCAAATGGATTTATTATTCTCTAAAACACATGTTTCTAAGATAAATGAACTATAATAATTTAGCCTTAGCCTTTCCTCTTATTTCTAGATTTCGTAGATGAAGCTTGGTTAGCTTTAGCCTTAGCTGTATCAGAAGCAATAGTAGTAGTTGTATTCTTTTCTCCTCCCTAACTTGGTCCATCCATGATAGAATCAAAAGTCTGAAGCTCTTTCATGAGCTGCTTTAGACCATAGTTGAGTTTATTCAACACATAGTTGGTGGTGAACGGCAAGAAAGTTGGAGAGAGACTGTTGAGGATTAAGCCGACTTGAGTTTCCTCATCTATTTTTGCTCAATGCAGTTCAACTTCCTAAAAGTAATTTTTCATTTTGATTAGATGATCGTGAACATGTTGAGACGGTGCCATCCGAGCGTTGGCATATTTCTTGGGGGCCTGATAACTCTATATTTTAGTGTTATTAATTGAGCTTTTGAACTTAAAAATCTAAGTGAAATAGAGTGTTTGTGTTTGGTTTAGTCATTTTGTCTTTTAATTTTTGTTTGTGTATTTTGTCTTAATTAATGATAAATCTCGTGGGAAAATAATGAGATTACGATCTAAAAAAAGTGATATCTATTTTTGAAGGGAAAAAAAAAAGAAAGAATGCTTGGAAATTTTGGTGAAAAATGTGCAAAGAAAGCATCTTGGACTTGAATCCTGGTCCTTTGTTGTAGCATCATTTCAACTTTGCTCCAGAAAAGTGTGCACAACTAGCAACATAAGTTACTCATACTTGGCAAGTCATTAAATGAGGTGGAGTGACTTGACTAGTGGGAGGATGAGGTTGAAAGGAGTTGACATTTTTTTGGAGGAAAGAGTGGTCCCCACGTGTAGAAGAAAAAGAAAAGGCTTTATACCAATTTTTGAGCCCTAGGGAAAGATAACTTTATCTTCTTCAACCTTGGAGCAGCCACCATTTTAAAGAGAGCTGCCATTGTAGAGTGAAAAATCCCCAGAAAATGAAGAAAAAGAAAAAGAAAAAAATATTTTATTTGAGTGTTGGTTTTAGGTTTTGGTATTTTCTTTAGCAATTTTATTTAGAGATTTGACAAAAATCAAGAGGAAGAAAAAGAGGATTCTGGGGGAAAAGGCTTGGAGTCTTGTGACATACTCCACATGGGTTTTTCTTTTGATCTTTCTCTAATTTAGAATTTTGTATTTTTTCACATTTATCTATGAGTTAATTTCTATTTTGCTAGTATTATTTTCTTGACTTAAAATTATGATTTGGTACTTTGTTGCATGAATGTTTTGGTGGATGAGTTTTGTTCATTCAAGTGTGTATATTGTCTAATGCTTACTTTTATTTGATCACCAATTGCGGGTTGATGAATTAATATTAATTATGGAAAGGTTACTGTTAATGGACACAAACTTGAATGATGCAAGTTCTTAATTTCTTAGATTTGGATTTGTGATTGTATAGGGATATATTATCACCTTGCATGACTTAGAGGAATTGTACTTATATTGGTGTTCTTGAAATTAATTGTGCATAGGAATATGTTAATTAATTAAAGAACCAAACCAAAAACACTTTGGAAAAATGATTATGACATTTAAATTCCTAGTCAACTCTACGCAGTTGCTATAGCATTCCTCTGCAGCATTGTTACCATAATTGCATTTTAGGACAGTGTAATAATTCTTGCTTGTTTCTTCTCTTAGTTTCTGTTTGTTAGTTTTGTTTACTTTTCATTAATTTAGTTCTGTCTCATTGTTTTATTTTCATTGAAACCAATTTGTGAGTAATTAGTTTTGAGAATTAATTTCCAATTTCCAATCCTTGTGGAGACGATACTTAACTTATCAATTTATTACTTGTTTGACGACTGTGTACAATTGCACACACTATTAATTTTACAACAAGTTATTGGCGCCTGTTCCGGGGATTGAATTTAGTGAATTTTTTTTTGTTAATATCAATTGCTTGTTGTACGCCCTAAATATCGATAGGCTATTAGCTAGCTGAGAAAGGGCATAATTATATCAACCACGTGGATGCCACGTACCCGGAGCTGCTGTTACCAGGTCCTACATCTTTAGCTCGAGGTAAGCAAAGGCTTAACGAGATTACTAAGGAGTCGGGTCAGAAGTATGGACACCACGAGCTGAGAGTACATCAAGCTCGAGGTGCGAGCTTGAGTTGGCACCTCTGACCCTTTATAAAGTCAACCACGCAATGTAAACGTGCATATATCAGACATCACGTGTCTGATCCATCCCTGAATTCTCAGACACGCAGCATAAACGTGCGTGTTCAGGCACCCACGACTGGGTTGGGCTGTGCGGCCCATTATCCCCCTTACCTATTGATTAGACCACAATTCTTTGTCAGGTTTTAGGAATTAGTCATGAATGCCACAGAAGTGACAGGATGGGTAAGAAAGTCACAAGATGACCTCCCTTGCCAGCCCCTAGGTGCCGTCTCCCTATAAATATGGAGACCCTGAGAGTTGCAAAGGGTTGGATTCTAATCTGCAAAGAAATACCCTGTAAAGAATATCAGAAAGATATCAATAATATTGGCTGGTGGACTAGAAGGATTTTAACCTTTGAACCACCTAAAAAAGTATTCGTGTTATCATTTTATTTTGAGATCATTCATCTATTACGGTTCATTATTTAGCACTAATCCCGCTCTTTATTCTATTATTTATCTGTTGCCGAAGAACCGCGTCAACAGTTTGGTGCTTTCATTGAGAGCCTGTCAGATTGGTGCTATCGCAAATACCCAACCATGGTAGTCACTCGCTCAAGACATGGTAACGAGGCGGACCAACGTGATTGGCAGGAGGCCCATCATGCCGCCATATCCGATGATCAAAACCCTGAGGTTCAACAGCGACTAGGCAAGCAACCAATAGGCCAAGACGACACTGGAAGTTCGGCTCCCCGGCCGCCCAATCTGAACCCAGATTTTTACACGGCGGTGGAAATGGAAAATTCACAGCTGAGAAGTCAGCTGGTGAAAGCTAACCAGCAGATTCAAGAGGTTTTCGCCCGACTACCCCCTCTTACAACCGACGCTAACGTCGGAAAGAGGCAAGGCGCGACTCATAAGTCCCGCTAGGGTAATCAGTCCAGGCCCAGTCGGTCGGTCAGACCCCCAACATCAAATTCCACTCCCACATCGCAACAGTACAGCCGATCGGTCCGGACCTCAACTCCCAGCTCACTTCTGCCCTTGAGCACGCCCAGGAGGGGTCGAGGGAGCTTGAGAAGGAGATCCGGGGAGGGCTCACAGTGATAGCCCGCCCCGGCCAGTCATCCTGCACCCCGCTCAGACCGCCGAGCACAGGAAGCGGAGGATGGTAAAGCGGAGCGGCCGCGACCTAACTTGATCCGCCCTAACGGGACTAGGATCGCATCCCCGGTCAGGCATCCTCCTTCACCAATAAGATATCCGTCTCCTCCCCAGCCAGTCCGAGACATTCCGGCTCATGGGAGCAGCAAGAGAAATCCTCCTTTTGTCGGACCTTCTCATCGTAGCCGGGCGCCTAGAGAAGTCCCGGATCCTCGTCCTTAGCGGTGGGCCCCAAGCTTCTCAAATGGAAGCTATTGGACCGGAAGCCGTCGAAGTGATCTATCCAGCAGAGACCTGTGCCTGTAACGCCCTACTACCTTAGAGCCGTTACTAAGTGAGTTTAAAACTGAAATTGTGCGTTTAATTGACTCAAAGTGGTTTCTAAAACCAAAAGTGTGATTAAACCAGAGTTTAAGGCTGTATTCTTTTAAAATGGTCAACTTCATTGAAAACGTTAAATATAAAACATCTGGGATCCCAAAATAAGGTTTACAAAATGTTTACAACACCAAAATAGATTTACACTTGATCATCTATCAAAAGAATGGTTAAATACAGCCATATACAAAATGCCCCCAACCAAAGCAGTCGGGCAGGCCGAACATGTACGCGCCGCCCCCACGCTCTCCATACTCATGGCCGGTTGACTGACTCCTTGCTTTTACCTGCCACACGGAGCACCCGTGAGCCGAAGCCCAGCAAGAAAACCCAAATAACACATAACATATGCAAAACAAATAGCTGGCAATAATTCACTGATACATAGGAAAACCACCATAATAAACAAGTACGGCCATGCCGCTCCCAAGGCCTTACTAAAGCCTGGAGTTTCGGTTCTCACCGCGAGGATAACTCATGTATCCCTTGGGTCCCACCCTGAATATAAGCATCCCATGTGCTGTGTTACTTTCGGCCCACGGTCGCCCCGGCCTATGCCGTACCCGGCCTCTGCCGCTCGTTTCATCATAATAACACATATAGTACATTCAAAATAAACATTCGCACACATCATGGTTCATTTAAGGTTAAGCATTTGCACGTAATACAATCCGGGGCCACGCCCTACAATCACACAGTGGGGCCATGCCCTAAACTCGGGTGTTACGGTTTTCTTACCTTTAGATTAAGTAGCCTTGATCAACCTGACTCCTTGAGCACGATCTTACCCGAGCCCTAGCGCTTCCCTAAGCAAAATCCACAAGTCAAAGTCATCACCAATCCTCAAGTCCAAAACCTAGCATCGGGACTAATCCCGAGCCCCCCGGGAAGTCCTAAATCCCCAAAACAAAGTGGCGGAATTGAGCCCCGAACCCTAGGTCAAAATCCCTTCACAAAAGCCCAAAAATCCCCTCTGTGAACAGTGCAGCGCTCAAAAGGTAGCGCTGTAGCGCTACAAGCAGAACCACCCTCACCAGACAGGGGCTAGCGCTACAGCGCCCCCTGCCTAGCGCTGTAGCGCTAGTTGCAGCACAGCAAAACCAAAAATCGCATCTTGCGATTTTCTTCCCCCATTTCGAACCCAAACTTGTCCAACTCTTTCCCAAGCCCAAAAACAAACATATATACACCACACACTCATCCCAAGCACCCCAAGAACTCAATCCCAAGCTCAAGCAACCCACAACCCAATGAACCCCAAAACCAGAAAAATCAATCAAACAACAAGGATACGGTCTTAGAAATCATACCGTGGGTGGAATTTCGACCTTGAACTGCACCCTAGACCTCCTTGGCTTGCACCTTTACAACCTTGACCTGTTTTCCCCAAAAACCCATCCATTTAGCTCAAAAACACAGTTCAAAACCAGCAAAACCCTAAAACCGAAAACCTCAAGAACTTACCTCAAATCTTTGATTTGATCTTGCTAATCTCTTGCAAATCCACAAACCTAGCTTACCACTGAGCTTCACCTCAAGAAAAATCAAAGAAAAAGGGTGGGAGAACCACAAACCAAATCTTCAAAGCCAACCCTTCAACTTTCCCTCTCTTCTTTTCTCTTCTTTCTTTCTTTCTTTCTTTTCAGCCTAAAATTTTCTCTACTAAATCCACTAAGTATAAAGGCCTCCTTTATTTTATCTCTTGCAAGCCTAATGACCAAAATACCCTCTCTTATCAATTCTAAGCCTTTATGTCCATAAAGGGCATTTTAGTCATAATACCCAAATTCCCACTAATTCCTCAAGTGTTCCTAATAATTCCCGTTCGCTACCCAAAGCCTAATAAATCACCAAATACATTCCCATATTCTTGATTAACTCCCCAGGCTTAACCCAAGCCTGGTACAGGTTCCCGCTTTGACTTCCCGCTAACCCGCTCGTTCTAGGATCGTCTCGAGTCATAGATCATAGGTATCAACATAGTCATGCCCAACATGGCCAAATTACAAATATGCTCAATCAGGTCTACATGCATATTAATTCACATAATCATGCACCACAATTAATCACATAATCATAAAACGTGCACTAAATCATAATCATGCATAAAACCCATTAAAGACACACACAGAATTCCATTATGCCCCCAGGCACGCTATCTCAGGCCCTAAGCCTTAATACCGAATTTGGGGTCGTTACAGTGCCAGTGCTTGAGCTTGGCGCAAAGTCCTCAGGTCGGCCCTAGAGACGACCTCCGAGATTGCCTAAACTCTTGAAGAGGAGACCCAGTTGGAAACGGCAGCCACACATGCCAAAGGGAAGACCTGTCTGATGTACGTGACACCAGGAATGTCCCATATAATCTATCTCAAGATAGGAGGGATAATAACCTGCCAAATACGCACAATGGATCCGGAGCTGTCGAATAGCCCCGGAACAACCAAGGAAGTCAGGACAAAACCCTTGAGCATCTGGCTCAGATGAAGGAGCTAATGAGAAAGCTCCTATCAGAAAAAGAAAAAGATGAATATGATTTAGGGGACGATCTTGAGCTCTTCACCCCCAACATAGCAGCAACAACATATCCACCTGGTTTCCGTATGCCGCAGTTGTCCAAATTCAACGGAGACGGGGATTCGTCAGATCATTTGGGTATGTTCAATACCTTGATGATGGCCCACAACATTGGCCCCGAGCAGAGGTGTCTAATATTTCCTTCCACCTTGACAGGGCCGGCCAGACAATGGTTCAAACAGAGTAAGAAGCAGTCAATCAGCTCGTGAAAAGCTTTCTCTGCTGACTTCAAGAGAGCATTCCGAGCTCCCCAGGCTGCCCGTGTCAAGGCCGATACCCTGGAAAACGTAAGGCAACAACCCGACGAGCCTCTGAAGGCTTACCTAAGCAGATTCGCGAACGTCGCTGCTCGGACCAGAGAAGCAGATGACAGCTCCAAGCTCATGGCTTTGAGAACTGGGATCCTCATTGGAGGAGGACTCTGGGAAGAGATACAAAGGAAGGGAGTCAGCACCGTAAATGAATTCCTAAATAGGGCCCAGGGATGGATAAACCTGGAGGAGGTGCGAGCATCAGCCACGGGAACCAGCCAGGCCCCTGAACAACCCGCTGGAGTGAGAAAAGAGGTCGTGACAACGACCCAAACCGTTACACAGAATAACCAGTTTGGTGGAGGCAAGAGAAAGGGGAGCAGCGAGGGCAATCATCACGGCCCAAAGAAAAACAAGTCTGTAGAAAAATTCAAGCTGGTCTACGCGAATTATACCGAGCTCACCCACTCTAGAGAGAACATCTTCCTAGCAAATTCTGCTCGCCTCCCCTCGAAGAAGCCAGAACCGTTAAAGCATCAGAAGGGTAAGCGAGACCCTTCCAAGTTTTGTCGGTTCCACAATAACATTGGCCACAATACCGATGATTGTAGGCACCTAAAGGATGAGATCGAGAGTATCATCAAAGCCAGACCCTTGGCTCAGTATGCGCGGAATAGAGTTCCCGCCGGTCATCCAGCTCCGGAAGTCCCGATAAGTCAGCCCGGATCTCGGGTAGATCAGGACGTCCCTCCTCCCGTGATAGGAGGAGAGATCTCCACAATCTCTGGAGGTCCCCATCTGGCTGGCACAAGCAAAGGTGCCCAAAAAACATATGTCAACGAACTTAAGGCTCACAATGGAGTGGAGTTCGTCCCTGAGCAGCATCTGAAGCAGCAACGATTGGAGAGGAAACCAATCATATTTACTGAAGAAGATGTCAGCCACGTCCAGTTCCCTCATAACGACCCTCTGGTCGTAGCCGTCCAGCTCGCTAATCAGAGGGTTAGGAGAGTGCTGGTCGATAATGGGAGCTCGGTAAACCTACTGTTCCGGTCCACGCTAGAAAAGATGGGTTTGTCTGTCACCGAGCTGAAAGCCACCACCATGATGCTTTATGGATTCTCTGGAGAAGGATCGGCGGCAATAGGAACGATCGAGCTGGTGATCACCTTGGGAGAGGGACCTCGGACAGTCTCGAAACTCCTCGAGTTTGTGGTCATCGATTGTCCCGCTGCGTACAATGCCATTTTGGGTCGACCTACACTAATGGCGTTTGAAGCCGTTACCTCCATCCGCCACCTCGCGCTAAAATTCCCCTCTTCCACGAGGATATGCACGGTCCATGGCGATCAACTTGCTGCCAGGGAATGCTACAACATTTCTATGAAGGGAAAATTAAAACCCGGGCAGTTAACGATGACCGTCCAAGGTGGAAATGAGGAATCTCAGGAACTCGTGCCAAGTCCGGAGATTGAAAAACCTCAGAATGATGAAGGGGAAAATATCATCTTAGGTGATGATATCGACCCCAGAATAGGCGAGGATAAATCCGTGCTCCAAGCTATCGAAGAGCTCGAGGAGGTAAATATCGATCCACAGAATCCCTCGCGGATGGTAAAGCTCGGGAAAAATCTATGTGACGAAAGGAAGGCGGAGCTGATTAAGTTCCTGCAGAAGAACCTGGACGTGTTCGCATGGTCTCATGAGGACATGGTGGGGATCAGTCCGAGCGTCATCATGCACACCCTCCATTTGGATAAAAGCGTGCCTGCGAAATCCCAGAAACTGAGGCGCCTAGGAACAACCCGAGCTGAAGCACTAGAAGAGGAAGTAGCCCGGCTCTTAAAGTGCGGCTTTATCTGCGAAGCTAAGTTCCCAGTCTGGGTCGCCAATCCTGTGTTGGTCCCGAAGCCCAGCGGGAAATGGCAGACCTGCATCGACTTCTCCGATCTGAACAAAGCTTGCCCCAAAGACTGTTTTCCCTTGCCAAGGATCGACCAATTGGTAGACGCCACGGCGGGGCACGAGCTCATGTCCTTTATGGATGCATATTCGGGCTATAATCAGATCGCCATGAATCCAGTAGACCAGGAGCACACTAGCTTCATGACCCCAACTAATGTTTATTGTTACAAGGTCATGCCCTTCGGGCTGAAGAACGCCGAAGCTACATACCAGAGGTTGGTAAACAAGATGTTTACCAACTAGATCGGGAAGAACATGGAAGTGTACATTGATGACATGCTGGTCAAGTAAAAAACTACTGATAACCATGTTTCCGACCTGGAGGAATGCTATAAGATATTGAGAGAATACGACATGAGGCTTAACCCGCAGAAGTGGAATTTCGGGGTCGCATCAGGGAAATTACTGGGTTTCATTGTCAATACCAGAGGAATCGAGGTAAACTCCGATAAGATCAAGTCATTGCTCGAGCTTCCCTCACCTCGGTCGCGAAAGGACGTTCAAGGCCTGACAGGAAGGGTGGCGGCCCTTAATCGGTTTATCTCTAAATCTACCGACAAGTGTCTGCCATTCAACAACCTCCTCCGGGGGAATAAGAAGTTCGAATGGACCAAGGAGTGCAAATGTTCCGTCCTCGACCGGAAAGCACATTTAGCTGAGCCACCCGTATTGTCCAAACCAATGGCAGGAGAACCTCTTTTCCTTTACCTAGCTGTCACGAAAGACGCAGCCAGTGCCGTATTAGTCTGAGAAGAAAACCGGTCTCAGAAGTCAGTCTATTACATCAGCAACAGGCTTCTCGGGGCTGAGTCTCGGTATCTGTTGATAGAAAAGATGGCTTTCTATCTCATTACGGCCTCTCGAAAGCTCAGGTCGTATTTACATGTCATAACCGATCAACCTTTAAGGAAGGTTTTGCAAAAACCTGAAGCATCGGGACGTCTATTGAAGTGGGCTATTGAGCTCAGCCAGTTTGAGATTTTGTACACACCGCGAACTGCAATAAAAAGCCAGGCCCTGGCTAATTTTGTGGCAAATGCACAGGATTCCGAGAAGATCCTGTGGAAGATTCAACCCAGGTCTCCTTAGTCCAGACCTCATGGAAGGTCTTCGTAGATGGCTCATCTAACGAGAATGGCTCCAGGGCTGGAATCATTTTGATATCCCCAGAAGGACATCGATTCCACTTGACGTTGAGATTCGGATTCAAAGCGTCCAACAGCGAGGCTGAATACGATGCATTATTGGGCGGGCTAAGGGTGGCCCAGGAGCTGAAGGCCAGCTCTGTCCAATGTTACAGCGATTCCCAGCTCGTGTTAAACCAAGTGCTAGGTGAATACCAAGCATGGGGAACCAAGATGGCTGCTTACCTGGCCAAGGTAAAGAGCGAGCTGTCTGCATTCGAGCGTGGCTCAATCGAGCACATACCTCTGGAGCAGAATGCCAGCCCGGACACACTCGCAAAGCTCGCTACCTCCGGGGAGGTGGAGACTCTGGGGTTAGTGTCGGTAGAGTTCTTGGAGAAACCAAGCATAGAGGAAATCGGGGCGGAGGTCGAGATGATTGACGCCAGACCGACCTTGATGACCCCCATCCTCGAATATCTCACAGCAGGAAAGTTACTTGAAGAGCGAAATGACGCAAGCAGGTACTTTACCAGGCTCCAAGGTATACAGTGGTAGATGGGATATTATACCGGCGTGGACACTCTCTACCTCTCCTATGATGTGTTCTGCCAGGCGAAGCGAAGACCATTTTGCAGGAAGTGCACGAGGGTTTTTGCGGAGATCACACTGGGGGGCAAAGCTTGGCCCTGAAGATCTTAAGGCAAGGATATTATTGGCCCACTCTGTCAAAGGACTCGATCTCCTACGTCAAAAAATGTGACAAATGCTAGCGATTCGCCACAGTTGCCCGAGCTCCCCCAGTCGATCTGAAGATGATCTCATCCCCGTGGCCATTCGCGGTTTGGGGAATCGACTTGGTTGGCGTCCTCCCCACTGGAAAGGGAGGAGTCCGTTATGCGGAGGTGGCTATCGACTACTTCACCAAGTGAGTTGAAGCAGAGCCCCTGGCAACCATCACTTCAAAAAGAGTCCTCGACTTCGTGGTCAAAATTATTATCTGCCGATTCAGGCTGCCAAAGAAGATCGTATCAGATACTGGAACGCAGTTCGACAGCGACCTCTTCACCGAGTTCTGTGAAAGGCACGGCATTGTAAAAAGCTTCTCCTCTGTGGCCTATCCCTAGGAGAATGGGCAGGTCGAGGCCGTCAATAAAACGCTAAAGGCAAGCCTTAAGAAAAGACTTGACGAAGCCAAGGGAGTCTGACCAGAATAGCTCCCCCAGGTACTGTGGGCATACCGGACCTCACATCAAATGCCGACGGGTCATACTCCTTTCTCCCCGACTTTCGGGAGTGAGGCAGTCCTTCCTGTCGAAGTAAAGGTAGCCTCGCTTAGAGTACAGGCATTTGACCAGGACCGCAATCACAAATTGCTCTGCACGTCCCTCGACCTGATTGATGAAAGACGAGAAGATTCACAGCTACAGCTCGCGCATTATCAGCAAAAGATCACTCGTTATTTCAACTCAAAGGTCAGAAAATGCGCCTTTGGCATTGGTGACCTGGTCCTCAGAAGAGTCTTCTTAGCCAGTAAGGATCCCAAAGACGGAGTATTGGGGCCGAGCTGGGAAGGGCCCTACCAAATAACCGAGGTCATAAAAGTTAGCTCGGCTTAATGGAGAAGCATTCCCACGAACTTGGAACGCTATCCATTTGAAGAAATATTATCAATGATAACTTTGCAAGGCCTAATCAGAAAGGCCATCTTTTGTTTATTAAGTAATGAGAATTAAATCTTTTTTCATTATTGTGTATATTTGTGGATGTAATGTCAAGTAACCATGAAAGACCCTTTCCAAATTACTTGGGGGGCATATGTCCTGGATATAACCAGGTCTTCTTAAAGACTTAGAAGTTAATTCAAATTGATTGATCGATGTTTTTCTTAAAAAGCACGAGATATCGATAAAGGATTAACGCGAACTAAGTTATATCCTGGATATAACCAAGTCGTCCTAAAAACTTAGAAGTTAGTTCAAATTGATTGATCGATGTTTTTCTTAAAGAACAGGAGATATCAATAAAGGATTAACCCAAACTAAGTTTTCAAAATTAATGTCCTGGATTCAACCAAGTCCTAAAACTTAGAAGTTAGTTCAAATTGATTGATCGATGTTTTTCTTAAAGAACACGAGATATCAATAAAGGATTAACCCGGACTAAGTTTTCAAAATTAATGTCCTGGATTCAACCATTTCCTAAAACTTAGAAGTTAGTTCAAATTGATTGATCGATGTTTTCCCTAAAGAGCACGAGATATCAATAAAGGATTAACTCGAACTAAGTTTTCAAAATTAATGTCTTGGATTCAACTAGGATTTGTCTTAGAAGTTGGTTCAACATTGATTAGCATGTTTTTTCCTAGAAAAGCATAAGATGCCAATCACAACACCAACAAAAACTAAGATTATTACCAAATTCATAGAAGAGAAACAAGATAGAGGCAAAAATATGTAAATCAATTCAAATAAAGGTGAAGAAATTAATTGTCATGAGGTTAGAAAACCTCATAATATAAAGTTACAAAAAAAAGTGTAAAGGATAAAAAGAAAAACAAAAGTCCTATGCCCCGCCAGGCCGCTCTGATGAGGTCGCCCCCTCACCATCCTGCTCGGTGGCAGTGGAAGTCTCCCCGGTCTCGGAGGGCGCCTCTTGTTGAAGGCGAGCCTTGAACATCTCCAAGAAGGACTCCCACGCGTCTGGCCCCAGAAAGGAGAAGTCACCTTCCGGATTGAAGACCCAGCAGTGGAACAGCATAGCCTCCATGGAGGAGCTGGAAGCTGCCCTCTCCACCGCCACGGCAGCCTTGGCCTCTTCGGCCTCAACCTTCATGGCGTCCAGTGCAGCCCGGGCAGCCTTGGCCTCCTTAAGCTTGATCTTCACAGTGGCTAGGGCGGCCTTGGTGGCATCGACCTCCTGCAGCTTGGTCCGGGATGCCTCCAGCTCGGCTTGGGCGACCCTCTCGTTTTCTTGAGCAGTTGCCAGGGTCGCCTTGGCATCCCTTTTCTATTGTTGAGCCGTCACGAGAGTGACCTGAGCAGCCTGGTGCTCACCCCTGATCTCCTCAATCCTGGCCCGGGACCGAGATATGCTCCGGTGGAGAGCTAGAGCCCCCTGCAAGACCAAATGATAATAAGGCAAGTGCCTTAGGAAAAGTAATAATACAAACAAACAGGGAGTACCAGTGGCAAGGCCAACTTACCATGTGGGTCATCCCCAATGAAGACTCCATCACATTCTCGGGACTCCTTGTCTCGATCTCCCGCAGGTCCCTCGAGGTGGGATTGTAACAGTGGTCCACCATGTAGGTCGCGGTCTCATAGAACGTCCCCCTGAAGACATGGGGGATTTTCTCCAAGGCCCGGGGGTTGACCGGGACGCGCACATCGGGGGTCGTAGTTGATAAGGTCCCAGTGGGCGCCTCCGGTTCCTGAATAGAGACGGGAGCTCGCGAAGGAGGCGGGGGAATCTTCTCCATTGCAGGAGGGGGCGGAGGCACTTTCTCCTGAGCAGCCGGGGCTTGGTTTTTCCCCTTCGCAGGAGACTTGGAGGTAGTCCCAATGGCTATCTTCGCCATCCGAAGCCTCTTCACCATGGGCCCGGAAGCCCACGAGGAAGGGTTTCCCCCAGGGAACATGGCTTGCAAATCATTGTTCTCGGGCTGAGACATCTCCTCTGTTGAAGCAAAGACAGCAAAGCATCAATATACATGTAAAAATATTTGTGCAAAACAACAAAAGAAAAGAAAGCAGATCTTAAGTATGTATTGAAAGGGGTCCTACCCTCCGAGCTAGAGGAGGAATCTATGGTCACGACCTCCGACCCCGGAGCTTCGGCGGGGGAGTCTAAGGTAACGACTTCGCGAGCTAGAAGAGGATCTGGGTCCGAATATGCCTCGGGACTGGACTCTTCTACGTACTGCCTAAGACCCGGAGCTACTACACCCTCTAGGAGGGAGGGCCACGACCTAAGATTTATCCCTGTAGAGTCCAAGAACTTTACTTAGCTAGTTAGATAGTAGTATTATAGTATTAATAGTATTATCTTATGACTGTGGATTTTTGGTTCAGACCGGGAATTATTTGAACACTCATATTAGTACTTGTAGATTTTCTAAGTTTAACCTATAGTTTAAGAATATTAATGTTAACCTAAGGTTTGATTAATATGGCTGATATTGAGGATAATATTTATTATACTATAAGGTTTAGATAAGAACCAATGGGATTTTTAGCACATGTTATGTATGGGTGATTAAGGATTAAGTATTTTGAGGATTAAATTTAATAAGGGTAAAAGTTTGAATGCTCTAAGGTCAGTCAGCATCTTTGAATACGTTTGAGGGCTTAGTCAATGTTGTTTACTCAATTTGAATTAAGCTAAAAATGTGTAATTTCGTGTTTAAATAATCAGCGAATGCCGATATATCGTAGCTATAGGGGGCGATATATCGCAGCACATAGATACGGAAAACACGAAACGATGCACGTTTGCGTCGGGCATAATGGTCCAGGCGACATATCGCCTATAGGGGGCGATATATCGCCTCCTTCAGCATATTTTGAATGCTTTTGAATTCGTTTTCCATTCAACCATTAAACCTTTTGATAAGTCCAGCACCTTTTTGAACGAGTCTTCAGCCTCTGCTGAACGATTATTCAAATTATTTTCACCTAAAAAGCCATTATTTTTATTCAAGTTAAATTAAGATCCTTTCATTCCTAAACTCTATAAATAGGACCTAGTACCCATCCATTATTCACCTTTTACTCTAAGTTCAGAGGCTGCAAGTTGCTAGGTGAGTGTGAGAGTGTAAACACTTGGGTGGGGAAATCATAAGCTTGATCATCATAAGCTTATCAAACACTTGGGAAAGTAAGGATTTATAGTATTTCGGTTCGAGGTTTAGATTGGTCTTACAAGTCCTCAAGGTAACCCAAACTCTAGTTCGTTTCTGTACTTTTTCTTTAAAAGTTCTCATAGTCTTCTACTTATTCTAACCTTATTCTTATTTTGGTTAGGAAATCTAAGAACTCGCACATAAGTTTTTGGTAAGTATTTTCTCAATGGTTTAGTCCTTCCATTCCTTTCAATTCTCTTCTTCTCTATACTCACTCTTTTTCAAATGGTTCTTAGGAGTGTTCCAAAGTCCCACCTCTGTCCTCTTATCCCGGTATTTTGGTAAGGAAAATAGGATAGAATCTATATGTTATATGCTTATGTTATCTTATGTCTTATGTTATGAAATATGTTATAAAATATGTTATGAAATATGTATGTTTGTAGGCTTCGGCATATGACCCATTTGACTAACAAGCCCCAAATAGATTATGGGCATATCCAGCTTAGATAATAGGACCCCACTAATCTAATGGGCATATGACTTGTTTAGTCTATGGGACCCCAAGTAATAATGGCCATTATAGTATGTGTATGATATAAGTATTATGTTATGTTTTTATGTTTCTTATGAAATTTATGTTTATGAACTATGTGTTAGATTTTTTCCTTGTTGGGCATTAGGCTCATTCCTTTTTGTTTATATGTGCAGGAAAATAGGTCTTAGTGGCGGGAAAGGTTCTTGGAAGCTTGGAGAATGTGTATTGAGGCAGAATGGATTCAAGAGCCGAGCGTTATTCGATTCGAGGATGTAGTTTTGTCTTTATGTTTTTTTACATGTATTTTTCCGCACTTGTTATGTAATACCGTTTTATTCTAAATAATGTTATGTTTTGTTTTTAAAACAATGGGATCCCATATCCTACTTGACATTTTATGTAAGTTAACTCTTATTTTTACAAGTTTTCTTAATAAATTTATGGTATTTTCACTTGTAAGTTTTGTTAAGGGTTAGTATGTATAGTTTTCGTTAATGGTCCAAAAGTCTAGGGTAGTTGGGTCATTACAGTCCCGTACTCCTAGAAAAAGGCCAACCTAAAAGCTAAGGTATTATCTACAACTATAGTACCCCTAGGGCGGCTCATGTCATAACATAGCATGAGCTGGTCGACGCATTGGAGTAGGGCGATGTCGCGTATTGGGTCATTTTGGTGGCGATGAACGGGTTGGCTGGGGTTAAACCTAGCAAGCCGTAGGTCGGCAGTGGCTCTATCTAAATCCCTAAACGGAGAAGGATTACCTCGGCCGGAGGGGTCGGCTGCTGCCCCAGACTGGACCTCTCCACGTTTACTTCTTGGGCGACCTCCAGAGCCTGCTTCCGCCGCACGAGGGGCACCTCGTCCTCCTCGTCCTCATGCTCACCCGCAGCCTCCTCCTCGGGGATGGGTGCCATCTCGCGAGCAGGAGGGAGGCTCCGCGGTTTACTCAAGGCCAAAGTCTGGCCTGGAGAGATTAACTTGCACGCCAGCATCGTCTCGTCGGGCACGAGCTGGCAATAATCCTTTTCACTTGGGGGGAGCCCCGCCAAGGTCTCATATTGACCACCAAGGGTCACTGACTTGTCCATCCTCGCAAAAATAGCTGCATGATAGTTTCTAAGTCTGGAACGAATAAAAAATGACTAGTCAGCAATCAACTTACGAGCTGACGGTAGAAGGTACTTACGAGGACGGTTGAAATAATGGTGCTCACAGTTGCGAAACCCCTTTAACATAAAGAACTGGCCCTTAAAGTTGTTGGGGTGGCTAGGCAGCTTGATGACCACAACCGAATTTGGAAAACGAGTCAGGTAGTAGAACCCGTCGCCTCACCCCCGCTGCTCCAGGCTGGCTTTGAGGCAGAAGAAGTAGAGGATGTCCGCCGGCGTGGGGACCTCCCATTCCTGCTTCAGGAATAGATACTTCAACCCCGCTAACAAACGATATGAGTTAGGGGGGAGCTGGAAGGGAGCTAGCTTCACGTAATTTAAAAACTCCGCGAAGTACTAGTCCAGTGGGAGGAAGGCCCCAGCCTTGAGATGCTCGTCGCTCCAGACGGCCTACTCCTCATCAAGCGGTGTTCAGCTCCGCTCGCCTTCAAGGGGAGGTCGGGCATCCAGTGTGCCCCTCCCTATCTCAATATTATGAGAAAGAAAGATTTTGTTGACTTTTCCCTTGGGTGGTGACCTTCGAGTTGATCCTCTCGGCCTCGAAAATGGCGTCGGGCCCCACCTCGACCTCTTTCTCCACGGTTGGACCGAAGTTGGGGATTGGGGAGTCTTTGACCACCTCCTTTCCTTTGTTGGATTGCTAGGAAGACGAGCTGCCCGCACTCCTCTTGTGTGCGCTCTTCTTAGGTCCCATCTGATCGCCTAACGAATAAAGAAGAAAATTTAGAAAAGGTGACCTAAGTATAAGAAAGAATCTAGAGCAAAGTGTTTCCTTTACACAGGCTGAGGTAATCTCAACCCGTGGCGAGTGAGACCACGCGGTTCTATGAACATGCGCTTGTGCTCCCAACGGGTCCTCGATTACTCGGAATCTGTGTGTCAGGAGGGTCAGAGTAAAAGTTTGCCTTGGAGGGAAAGTTTCAGTAGGCAACAGTAGGCAAAACCGCCTGTGAAGCGTGTCCCCTAAGCTACCCCATTTTTTCACCCTAAGAACTGGCTATTCCAAACAGGCATAAAAAATTTTTACCTAGAAAATCACCCGCGAAAGTGTATCCTATGAGTCATGCTCCTAAATGGTTTTTCCTACGGTCGGTACCCCTAGGATAAAAACCTACGCATAAAATACCAGCAAAATACAAGCAACCTACTGCATGTGATTAAAGAGAAAGTTTACCTAAGCAACAGCGAAGGAAAACATTTAAAACATGCACAAAGAGAGGACTTACAGAAATGATTTGCTGTGGTGAGACTGAAAGGGTCGTCTGGGTTGAAATCCTGTTGGGATGGATTCTCGAAGGAGCTCTCGTGTCTGAATTTTAGGAACGCTGGGAACAGTGACCGGAAGAAAGGAAGGATTTTGAGACTAAGAAGAAAGAAGAAGATGAGAAAATGAGAAAATTTTCAAATGAACGGGTAGCCCATGCGAAAGGTGGCCAGCCCTTTTATATACGTAAAAGGCCAAAGGAGGAGGGCCGTTGGATCGCCTTGATGTAGGATACGAGGATCACTACTTGAAAGACAAAACGACGGCCGAATATAGGCTAGGCCATTTAATACGGTTCTCGGAAGACGGACCGTCACCAACCATGATGCTCCACGTATTCGAGACCAGCGTAATGGGCTGAATGTGAAGAGTCCACAAAGAAGCCTAAAAGCCCCACTGTGGCCCCAGGTGACGTCGTGTGTGTAAACCAGTTAAGATACTGGAACGGGGAATCAAAGAGTTGAGAACTAAAAGGATACCCCTAGTTAAAGTCCTGTGGAGCAATAGCGCGGTTGAAGAAGCTACTTGGGAGCTGGAGGATGACATGCGCGAGAAGTATCCCGAGATGTTTGAGTAAGAAAAATTTCGAGGACGAAATTCTTTTAAGGTGGGAAGGGTGTAATAACCCAGATTTTTTTTTATTTATTTGTTTATTGTGTTTTATGTAAACATTATTTTGTGAATTTTTTTTTAAAAGTAGGAATAATAATTAAAATAATATATGGGGAATATTATTTTAATTAATAAAGTGTGAGTTGATTGCTTTAGACCATAATGTGGGAACTTAGATGTGAAATAAATCTAAGATGAACATCTTGTTCAAAGAGTTTATGTATATGATTTTATGTGTTTGGAATCCATATAAAATCTTATAATTATTTTAGACTATGATTTTGTGATGTATTCACTAAAAGTCATAGACATAAAATCATAGACATAAGTTTATACCAAAGTTTGTGATTGTGTGATTTTATGTTGAAAGGACTCACATAAAATCATAGACATAAGTTTATACCAAAGTTGCATTATTTAGTGCTTAGACCATAGTTGATTTTAATTATGTTAAGCTATGGTTTAATGCATTATTTTGGATAAATATATGTAACTTTCAACACATATGCATTGTGCTTCTTCACTAAGTCTCGGCCAAGCACTCTAAATGGGAGGGAAATTTTTGAATATCTAAGGGTGGTTATTAGAGGTTGAGAGGAAGTTAGAGACATTATCCCTCATTTGCATCAGCCATTGGCGATATAGGAAAGGAACAAGAGAGAGGAAGAAGAAGAAGTGCACAGTGCTTGTAGTGTTGTACGTTCGGGTCCAAGGGGATAAGAACAAGGTGAGTTATTTTCTTTGAGTTTTTCATTGAAGTTACAGACCCTCAACACATTCATAGAACCTCTTAATCCATTGTAGAAGAAAGCAAAGGAAAGGAGAGTATTCTTGAAGGTTTCGGTACAAGAACAGTTCGAAGGAAAAACGTAAGTACGAACCTACTTTGCGTTGATTTTTCTCTTAGATTCTGAGTACTAAATTCATGCCGAATGGTTTTGTTGTGTTCATAGTGTTTTGGACTAAGTTGAGGAGAAGAAAGAACACACCAAGAACCGACCACAGTAAGAGGTATATATTCATAGATTTCTTTCGTAGTTTTATGTTTCCGATTTTTCATTTTTGTTTCTTAGGATGGTGATGAATTTATGGGCTGTTATGTATGGTTTTAATCAGTGTTTTGGGATTAGAAACACTCATCAAGATATTGGGGATAGTTTAATATGAGTGATCTTGAGGTTTGGGATGTTTTGATGATGGTTAGAGATTGTAGTCGGCCGTGCGTGGGAGGCTACCACTTTGGTGATCATGGATGTAGGCCGGTGGTGGTGACGGTGGTGCTAGTGGTGGCCGAAGGATGGGCATGGTGGTGTAGGGATTGAAGCCGTGGCTTCCATGGTGGGGAACCTTGGGTCCAAGCAAGGTTCGGCTGGCCATGGTGGTGAACGTGTGTGAGGATGATGGAAGTTGGGGTGGTCACGTGCATGTAGTAGGGTGCATGTGTTCAACTGGTTACAAATGGTTACAAATTTGTAACCAAATGGGACAAAATGTGGTATTTGGTCCCAAAACTTTAGAAAGTTACTGCAAGACTTGGGATTAGGTACTTTAAGACCAAAAATCTGATTATTGAGAATTAAGGATAAAAATTCTCTAGTTAATTGTCCAAGTATAATAATTTACAAGCTAGGCTCGTGAATTATTATGTAAGCTTGAAGAAAAATTCTAGGTTTGGGAGTTAGTTTCAAAGTTTAGATTTGATGACTTAGAATCTACGAAATATTTTCAAGGACTTAGAAAATATTTTAGAAAGTACAGTATTACCAATTTTAAGTCTCAAGATCAAGAAGTGGGCTCGAGGCTTGTGAATTGGACTCGAGCATCGGAAAACTGAATTTTAAGAAATAATTGGAGTTTTGACTTGAAGTTTTGAACATGGCCTAGGATAAAATTATTATTGGAAATAATAATTTTCTAAGTTGAGTTTGGGATTATGAGAGGGGTATTATGGTCATTTTACCCCCAAGGGCTCGGGTTTGGGCCAGGGTCGGGAATTTCAGTTTTTGACTTTAAATTTCCTTAATTATATTTAAAATCTTAGTAAAGCATAAACTAAGACGTATTGTCCCAATATGATTATAGGGTCTAAACGCGATCGGAAATACTCACAAAGACATAATTCACGAAAGCTAAGGACAAGAGGTAAGGAAGTATACACCAAGAGTAACTTAGCTTGTTGTGATTCTAGTGAATTGTTTGCATGTTTGTAGATTGCTGGTTAAATTCTAGATGCTATATATGTGTGTGATTATATGGCTGGATGCGCATGATAGTACCCATCTATCAGGTTTGAATGTGCTTAGTGCAGTAAAGTTATCATGAATGTATGTGCAATGTTTATGACTGTCAAGGGAAACCTTGTGAGGGTGGATCCCATGCAGCCGTGTAGTGGGGTTCGCCGTCCAGTCCGTAAAGTCATCGAGTTTTAGCGGAGATTAGCCCTTTGGCACGGGATGTGAGTATTCTCTAGGCCGCGGAGGCCACCCGGGGATCATGACCCCACAGATAGCTCGATGGCTCAATACAAGGCCTTGTGAGGGCGGATTCCCCATGCAGCCGTACAGTGGGGTTATCCGCCAAGTCAGTAGAGTCATCGCGTTTTAGCGGAGTGTACCCCTTTGGTACGGGAGGTGAGGTTGCTCTGGACCGTGGAGGCCACACTGGGATTAAAACCCCACAGATAACACGATGGCTCAGTTATATGTTTTCAGTATGTTACGCAACACTTTGACTTATGTGAATATGCTAGACGTGTTGCTCAGTTTGCAGTTTCTAGATATGAATTTTTGTTATGCAAAGTTTGTTTTGGATAGTAGAGTAATAAGTTGTAGCTAGCTTCCTTACTGAGCGTTATAGCTCATCAGTTACTCTGTGTGTGTAGGTAAGGGCAAAGCTTAAGGAGCAGTGTAATAAGCTGGAGGGGATTCTGTCTGACGTATGCATACTATGAAACAACCGACCTGCAGGGTTGTCAGGGTTCTCTTAAGTTTTCCGCTGAGTCCAGTAACAGTTTTATCAATTTAATGTTTACTAGTTTATTTAAAGAAAGCCATGTGGCTACAGACTATTTCTTAAGTTACGTTTAACTACATTTTGTTTTTAAAACTATGGGATCCCATCCAAATACTATTTTATTTCAAAGTACTCCAATGTAAAATTTTCTAAAGTTTACTCTCAAGTTTATTTAGCTTTTAACGTCCGATTTTTACCAAAGTTGACCGTAAGGGTCTAGTTGACCCCGGATAGTCATAGTTGTGCTCGGTGGGTCTAGTTAAGAAAAGTCGGGTCGTTACAGTGTGCCATGAGCAGGGGCTTGGGGGGAAAATATACGCCCTAAATATCCACAGGCTATTAGCGAGCTGAGAAAGGGCATAATTATATCAGCCACGTGGATGCCACGTACCCAGAGCTGTTGTTACCAGGTCCTACCTCTTTAGCTCGAGGTAACCAAAGGCTTAACGAGATTACTAAGGAGTCAGGTCAGAAGTATGGACACCACGAGCTGAGAGTACATCAAGCTCGAGGTGCGAGCTTGAGTTGGCACCTCTGACCCCTTATAAAGTCAACCACGCAATGTAAAAGTGCATATATCAGACATCACGTGTCTGATCCATCCCTGAATTCTTGGACACGTAGCATAAACATGCGTGTTCAGGCACCCACGACTGGGTTGGGCCGTGCGGCCCATTATCCCCCTTACCTATTGATTAGACCACATTTCATTGTCAGGTTTTAGGAATTAATCATGAATGTCACAGAAGTGACATGATGGGTAAGAAAGTCACGGGATGACCTCCCTTGCCAACCCCCAGGTGCCCTCTCCTTATAAATATGGAGACCCTAGGAGTTGCAAAGGGTTGGATTCTAATCTGTAAAGAAATACCCTGTAAAGAATATCAGAAAGATATCAATAATATTGGCTGGTGGACTAGAAGGATTTTAACCTTTGAACCACCTAAAAAAGTATTCGTGTTATCATTTTATTTTGAGATCATTCATCTATTACGGTTCATTATTTAGCACTAATCCCGCTCTTTATTCTATTAATTATCTGTTGCCGAAGAACCGCATCAACACTTGTCAATTTGGTTTATTATTTTTCATTTGTTTATTTTATTTTTCCTGGTTCCTTTTTACGCCTTGTTTGTTTGGTTCTTTTGTGAGGTACTTGAGATGTCTCATAAGCAAGTCCTCATTAACTTTGTTCAACATGACTTGGAACCTTTACATAGAATATGGTGGAGATACAAAAATTTGTTCATGAGGTTCCCTTACTGTGGTTTCTCTAGAGAGTGTTTACTTGAACTCTTTCTCAATGAGTTGCATGCCACCATAAGAGAATGGGTAGAAAGAGGAGATGGTACAACCAATTTCTACCAATTATCCATTGATGAAACTTATTGGATGTTGGAAGACATGGCGAAATATGATGAGTGGCATTGTTTGTATTCTCCAATAACCAACCAAGTTTTGGAGAACAAATTTAGCCATATGGACCCTACTTTTGAAGATTGCACTCAAGAACCATGGGAAGAAACATTGGAGGATTTTCAAGATTTTATCATAGAGGAGGAACCTCACCAAGTTGATCAATCAAGTTTGCTTCAGGCATTGATGATGGAGTTTATGGCTAAAAATGATGCCTTAATTCAAAGACAAGATGCATCCTTGAAAAAGTTGGAGAATCAAATTGGGTTATTGGCCAAAGAGTTGCTTAGTGATATGGAAAATGTAAGGGGAAAAGAGAAAAGTGAGGAGGTCATTATGAGAAGTGGTGAAGAGTTAAAGAAGCTTGGGGAAAATTTGGAGCGGCATAAGGAGCCCACTTCAATCCAAAGTAGCGAAGAAAAAGGAGAGAAAATAGTGAAGTCAAGCTTGTCAAGTACTTTCTCTCCCCAAGATGTTGACAAAATGTTTGAGCAAAACAATGCTGAAAAGTAAGATGTCCACCACCAACCCTTATGCAACACTTTCAAGAGCAACAAGTCCTTGATTCTAAACATTGGAAGACACTAGTCATGGAAGCATACACATATGAAGATCCTTTTTGGCCACCACCTCCTTCACCATCAATAGCATCGTATCTTGGTATCCACCACACTCAATCATCAAAAGAAAGTCGAGTTGAGCACATAAGTTTGTCAATTTCACATCTCGCCAAGCTTGAGGGCATTCATAATGAAAAACCATATGTGAGGGCATATGCCACTCTCTATGGGTGAAAGCCGCTCTTTGATGAGCACTTTTCAATAAAGTCAAGCCAACGACTTTAAATCAAGCACTTCTTGGAAGATGGAATCAAAAAGGGGCTGCGAAGTTTGGGTGATGTTGTAGCAATTTTTTGGGAGAAATAGTTGTTATATTATGGGGCATTTTTGTTGTAGCAAAGTTCGTATGATGTTACAACATCAATTTTTGGCTTGCTCTCTGACTTGGTTTTGCTGCAGCAAAGTTCTATGATGTTGCAACATCAATCCTGGGCTTTCTTTCTGACTTGTTGTTGCTGCAACAAAGTTCTATGATGTTACAACATCAATTCTGGGCTTGCTCTCTGACTTGCTATTGCTGCAGCAAAGTTCTATGATGTTACAACATCAATTCTGGGCTTGCTCTCTGACTAGCTGTTGCTGCAGCAAAGTTCTATGATGTTACAACAAAGTTGTTAAAACACAAGAAAAGTAAAATTTGGGCCAAAATTACATGCCCAAAGCCCTAGTCTATTTTTGAAACCCTAATTTCATCATCTTCCCCTTCTCTCTATAATCAACCCAACCGCCTCCCGTAGCTACAGCCACCTCAATGACATCTCACAAACCCGCGAGCCAATGCCACCACCACCCAACCCTGTCGACACATGAACCCACGACCTTACCCGACTCCACCTCCCAGCCATCTCCGCCTCCCACGAGCCCGACACCCACAACCGCCCCCAAAGCCACGCCTAAGCCCAAGAGTACCCATAAACACCAAAATCATCCAAGAGAAACTTAGAAATCCTTGAGCCTCTATTTTTCCCCTACCCATTTACCATGGACTGAGCTACGAACCCAAACCCAACGCCTCAATCTCCTCATCACTAACCTTTTCCCACTTAAATTGACCCCTGAAACTCATCTCATGCCTTCTTTTTGTAGCAGTTTGGGTTTGCCTCACTTGAGACCTTTGGGATTTAGAAATTTTACCTATTGATTGGCCATGGCAGATTTGGATGCCTCTTTGTGATTCGCCGAGCTATTTTAGGTAGTGCATTGAAAGAATTTCATGGAATCCTCCAAAAAAATTTCCAAATTTTTGCACAGCTGCCACCATTTTTTTGAATGAGCATTTTGTGTCTGTGATTAGTTTTTGTTTGGAGTTTTGAATGCATTTATTCATCTATGACTTTGTTGATGATTTGTTTGGTGCCATGTGCTTTTGTTCATAATTTTTAATTTTGTCTTTGGTCATGGGACATGTGCAATAAAACCACGTCTTCTCTTGAATGTGGAGGGGTGGTTGGTTAGTCATTTTGGTTGTATTGGTTCATTTGAGTCAATTCGTTTTGTGTTTGTGTTGTGGTGTTGGTCATGTAATTTGTCATTGTCTTTCTTTTGTTTTGTTGTCTTTGAGAGGATTTTGCTTACTTTAGTTGGCACTTAACTTGGGGCTCAATGATGACCAATCTAAATATATATTTATATATATGCATTCATATAACTTATCCACAACCTCCCCTCTTGTTTTGTTTTCTAAGCTAATATTACTCACAACTTTTAATGGAGTTTTAAAAATCTTGATGATAGTGTGGATCCCAATTTTTTGTGCATAGCTTGATCAATAATTTCTTGAACCCATAAAGTTAGCTAGATTTTTTGGAGAGCTTAAGTTTCTAGAATTGCTTAGTGGTTCCCTTAAGGCGAAATCCTAGACAACACTAAACCAAGGACATGATTTAGGCCATCTTTGGACCGTTTGAGCTTTTCTAGCCAACCATTATAAACTCTTGTATCCTTAGTCACCCCATTGAGCTTACTAGACTCCCTTTCTTTCTTTAGCACATGCTAGCCTAGCTGTATACATATCAATTCACCATAACCTTTGAGCACCTTGATTTTTCTTGGATATATGTTGAGTGTTGCATCATGAGGGAGGGTGAGAGGAGTGTGCCTTTGTGAATGGTATTTTGGTGAGTGTTATATTGTTTTCCTTTCTTGTTTTCAACATTGGGGACAATGTTGATTATTACGTTTGAGGGGAGTGTGGATCTCATTTTAAGTTTGGGGGGAGTGGATCTCATGTTGTGTCCTTGCAATTGTTTTATTTACATTTAGATATGGATATGTAAAAAAAAATTGTATTTGTAAAGAAAAAAGTGCAACCCTAGAATTAAAAAAAATGAAAAAAGTGAAAAGAAGCAAAAATAATAATAAAAAAATAAAAGAGTTGCAAATTATATTCATATAGTTAAAAGCAAGTTTAGGGGTGTAGCATCTTATAAAAAATATAGCATTATGACTCATTTCCTTTGTTTCTTTCTTTGTTTTTGTCTATGTTAATAATAAAGAATAATGGCAAGAGTGACTTTGATTTTTTGGAGGTAATCTTTTGGGGAAGAGAGATTGAGCTCTTACTTGGTCTTAGGAAAATTAAGGTGCTTTTAAGGTGAATTGAGCCTAAAATGACTTATTTTAACCACCCGCACCTAAGCCTTACACTACAAGCTTGTTAAAGACCTTTTGATCCTTGGTTACTGTTTGTCTACATTAGTGGAGAGGGATTCATTAAGTCTACTTATGGAGACAATAATTAAACTTTAGGATCAAGGTCTAATTTACTTTAGGGATAATTGAGAATGTTTGGGAAGAGCTATGTATACACTTTAGGGATAAACACTTGATTCTTGGTTTGATAACATCATTAATAGTTGAGGAATTTGGTTGAAAATACTTTCAAGAGGCACCATAAAATCATTTCATCATCAACATCATCATCATCATCTTCTTCTTCTTCAATAAAAGTTGGAGAGCACCCATGACAGACTCAAAAGTCTGAAGCTCATTTATGAGCTTCGTCAGACCATAGTTGAGTTTATTCAACACATAGTTGGTGGTGAACGACAGGAAAGCTGGAGAGAGACTGTTGAGGATTAAGCCGACTTGAGTTTCCTCATCTATTATCGCTCCATGCAGTTTAGCTTCCTAAAATTAATTTTTCATTTTGATTAGATGATCGTGAACATGTTGAGACAGTGTCATCCGAACATTGGCATATTTCTTTGGGGCCTGATAACTCTATATTTTAGTGTTATTAATTGAGCTTTTGAACATAAAAATCTAAGTGAAATAGAGTGTTTGTGCTTGATTTTAGTCATCTCATCTTTTAATTTTTGTTTGTGTATTTTGTTTTAATTCATGATAAATCTTGTGGGAAAATAATGAGATTATAATCTAATAAAAGTGACATCTATTTTTGAAGGAAAAATTTGCTACAGCAAAGTTGAAATTATGCTACAACAAAGTACCAGGATTTCAGCTCCAAGAAAGAATGCTTGGAAAGCTTGGTGAAAAATGTACAAAGAAAGCATCTTGGAGCTGAAATCCTGATACTTTGTTGTAGCATAATTTCAACTTTGCTGTAGCAAAGTGTGCACAGCTAGCAACATAAGTTATGCATACTTGGCCAGTCATTAAATGAGGTGGAGTGACTTGACTAGTGGGAGGATGAGGTGGAAAGAAGCTGACATATTTTTGGAGGAAAGAGTGGTCCCCACGTGTAGAAGAAAAAGAAAAGGGTTTATACCCATTCTTGGAGACCTAGGGAGATATAACTTTATCTTCTTCAACCTTGGAGCAACCACTATTTTAGAGAGAGCTGCCGTTGTATAGTGAAAAACACCCAGAAAATGAAGAAAAAGAAAAGGAAATAAATATTTTATTTGAATGTTTGTTTTAGGTTTTGGTATTTTCTTTAGCAATTTTATTTAGAGATTTGACAAAAATAAAGAGGAAGAAGAAGAGGATTCTAGGGGAAAAAGCTTGGAGTCTTGTGACAAACTCCATATGGGTTTTTTTTTTTTTTTTTTATCTTTCTCTAATTTAGAATTTTGTATTTTTGCACATCTATCTATGAGTTAATTTCTATTTTGCTAGTATTATTTTTTTGACTTGAAATTTTGATTTGGTACTTTATTGCATGAATGTTTTGGTGGACGAGTTTTGTTCATTCAAGTGTTTATATTGTCTAATGCTTACTTTTGTTTGATCACCAATTGCGGGTTGATGAATTAATATTAATTATGGAAAGGTTAATGTTAATGGACACAAACTTGAATGATGCAAGTTCTTAATTTCTTAGATTTTGATTTGTGATTGTATAGAGATATATTATCACCTTGCATGACTTAGAGGAATTGTACTTATATTGGTGTTCCTGAAATTAATTGGGCATAGGAATATGTTAATTAATTAAAGAACCAAACCATTAACACTTTGGAAAAATGATTATGACATTTAAATTCCTAGTCAACTCTGCCCAGTTGCTATAGCATTCCTCTACAACATTGTTACCATAATTGCATATTTAGGACAATTTAATAATTCTAGCTTGTTTCTTCTCTTAGTTTTTGTTTGTTAGTTTTGTTTACTTTTCATTAATTGAGTTCTATCTCATTGTTTTATTTTCATTGAAACCAATTTGTGAGTAATTAGTTTTGAGAATTAATTTCCAATTTCCAATCCCTGTTGAGACGATACTTAACTTATCACTTTATTAGTTGTTTGACGACTCTGTACACTTGCACACACTATTAATTTCGCAACATGGCCTCAAAACGAGTCTGCGCTGACTTGGCACCAAACATGTCTTGGAGCTGATCCATGATTTTGTAGGCCGTCTCAATATTCTCTATCTTTTACTTGATAGTTTCAACCATACTAGCCAACATGTAGTACCGCACCTTGTTGTTAGATGCTTGCCAACACTCATACTTATCCCTCACAGACTTGGTGGCTCCTTCAGCTGGAACTTCTGGGGATTCCTCAGTCATGACGAACTTGTAGTTGTCACCAATCAACACAATGTTGATGTCTTGCTTCCATTTAAGGAATTTTTCTCCAGTGAGTTTCTCCATCGAAAGTTCAGAAAGGATGGGAGTAGACACAACCATACTTAAAACTACCAATTATCAATAAAATAGAAATCAATCACATTTGCTCAATAAAACTCGTATTCACACAAATTTCAAGAAATAGCACAACATATATCATAAATATGTAAGATATGATAAAAAACTACAAACAAAAAAAATCATATCTCTATTTCTTTAGGTTTTTAACTAATCTATGATATCCTTGTCCCTGTTGGCGAGAGTAAAAAATACCACTATTTAAATAAAGTTGTAAACTTATTTAATAATGGACTCCATCATTAACAACCTACTATTCGATCAAAATAAGAAAACAAAATCTCTTATTTTGTGAGTTAGATCCACAGTTTTGATAATCAATAGATTTAGTCGTAGTAGTCACCATAGGGGTGAATCTAGTAGAATTTGACCTATAATTATCTATCTTTCAAAATTTAACCTTGTCAGAATAACTAATGAAGACCTTCCGTAGGAGGACAAATCAAAGCATCTCGAGGCCCCATTATACTATTGAGAGATCGAATATAATTCTTAAAATAAGCTCATTATAAAAATAGTATTTTTATTATTAATTTTAAAAAATTAATAACTATGGTTCTCCCAAAAATTATAACATTAGAATTTTAAAACCAAAGTCCTATAATTTTCTATTAATTCTAAAGTGTCACATTGAAACAAATTCAATTAAATTAGAATTTATATGTTGGTAATCAATATTTAGGTTTAACTATTATAATGAACCTATACAATTAAGTCCAACTCAAGTAAATGGGCCTTAACAATTTCGCTTGCGTGGCAGAGGGCTGGGTCCAGTATGTCGTTCCCACTACTAAGCTCCCCATACTTCTATACAAGGTCCAAAAGACAGGAATTTAAACATTCATTTTATTAATTGTTATTAATTGATTAGACTCACTATAGTCATGCAAAGCAAATGACCTTCACAAGTGGAACCACCCACAAGAGAGGAGTTTAAACTTTACATTTTTAATGGGCCCAAATAAAACCTATCATTTTATGAATATTTTCTTTGGAAGAATCCATATATAAAACAAACATATGGGCCACTATATTCATCTAAGCCCAATTGCAAAAATACTACATATAGTGCAAACAAACATGTTATAAGATGAGCCTAATCATGTTACTATATGAGCAAGTCTATAAATTTTATGTAAAAATACCACAATTTATTTCATTCGCAAAAATACCACAATTAATTTTGTATAATTTATCAAAAAATTTGAATTAATTAAATTTTTACAAAAAATAAGTCAATTTAAATGAAATTTATCAACAATTAACAATAGTTAATTTAAATTTCATTTATCAACAATCAACTTGGTTTAGGTTAATTTAAAAAAAATTAATTTAAATAGGATTTATCAACAATTAATCATAGTTAATTTAAATCCCATTTAAAAAATATATTTTATTAATTAGTTGAAAAAAATGATATTTTTCAAAATTTAACCAATTTTAAATTTTAAAATCAATAACTTAACTATTTTTTAAAATATATATTGTGTTGTTACAACTATAAGCAAATATTTTAACTATTTAAAAAAATAAAATATTAATTGTTATAACAACCCTAAAATATCTCAAAACAGTTAAACAAATTCAAATATCCAAGAAAATATCTAGCTAACAAATTTCAAATTTCAAATAATTTAAATATTGAAAACTATAGAATAAAGAGATACTATTTTTTTTCAAATAAATATTTAATAAAAATAACAAGTATTTAAAAGAAAATATCTTTAATATCTGATATCTTAATTCTAATATTTTAATATATTAAAATATTTAAATTTAAGTTGTTAGCCTATTTTTAAATTTGAATTTGAATCTTTGTAGAAAATATCTAATTATTTAAATCTCAAACAACAAAAATATCTTATTTTAAAAAAATATTTTCAAATGATAAAATAAATCTGATATTTTTGGGTTTGTTACAAAAAATGAATTTTATATTTTTTTTCTTTAAAAAATATCTGGAGGAAACTTTTCACCGTGTGCTGGGCTACAAGGAGACGCGTGCGCAAATTTGTTCTGGCTGCCGAGGGACGTGCGTGCAGTCGGGGCTGGCTGCTGAGGAGCGCGTGCGCAGGTGGGGCAGGCTGCCGACGGACGCGTGCGCAAGTAGGGCGGGCTACCGAGGAACGCGCGCATATGCTTGCACGAGTGGGCATCTAGGCAAAAATTTTATGGAAAATTTTTTTTGTGCAATTTTTCAATCAAAAAATGTTTTTGCCGTGTTTTATACAAATAAAGCATTTAAAAAATTAATGGCATAGAAAACACAAAAAAATAATTTAAAATGGCTAATAATCACATAAAATTCAATATTCTTCATAAAAACATGAAATCTATCCAATTATTCATTCATGAAAACAAAGATTACCAAAGGCTTTGAAGCCAATTATTGGGAAAACATATTGTAACTCCCTATACTCCAGGGACCGTTACGATGCACATTTTAAACAGTGCTAAACTCGCTAACTGAGTCATTTGGCCATAATCATGTATCTAAATATGATTAGTGGTTTAGGGATTAAAAAACTTCGGTTAAGATATAACCTTTCACTAGAACGTTTACTGTTTACATTGGGATCCCAAAAATATAATTTAAAGGTCTATTACAAGAAAATATTTACAACCAGCCGATCTAAGTGGCAAAACAGGGTTTGTCCCTAGTTCCTCTCCTTCAAACCTCGGCCGTGGCATTCAAGCAGCTACATATGTACACATCGTCACCTAAGCTCTCCAACACAAGGATGGTCCAGCTTTCTTTTGCCTTTACCTGCACCACATAGCACCCGTGAGCCGAAACCCAGGAAGAAAACTCAATATGCTCATGAGCTATCATATCATGATATCAAATCATATCTGGCATGCCTAGTAAATATAGTTCTATTCCAGCATGCAAATAAACTCAGATAATGTTGGGGAATCTAGGATAAGAAATCCTGCCCTCCTGATTTGATGACTATCAAGTCAATCCTAATCAGATGAGTGATTTAACACTTGAGATTCTGGTAAACCATACTGAGTGACTGACAAGCAAGTCACTACGGGGCTCAACACCTAAAGCCATGCAAATGAAGATCATCATGATCGTACAGAGCTTATAGCCCTGAGCAGATGAGTTAATATCACTTTGAGGTTCTGTTAACCATAATGAGTGACTGACAAGCAAGTCACAATGGGGCTTAGTGCCCATAGCCGTGTGACGGAATCGTCACCTGGGCTTTCCTGCAATGGCTCTGTTCAGATGAGTGACTGTTGGGTAAGTTACACGGGGCTCGGCACCCACAGCCATGTGACTAAATAGTCACTGTGGCTCTAAGTAACTAGCCTTTGGCTAGACAAGCGCTTATAGTATTCATCGAACTTGAGGTCGGTCCGGCATTAACGCTCTTCTGAGTCATTTAATGCAGATGTCGATTAGATCTAATTTTTGTTGGCTTGCGTTGAACACGCTAAGGCCATTCCTGACTCATGAGTCAGAACTGTGTGACAAGTGCCCAGTACCATTGCCGAACATGACTAATGAGTTACAGCTTCACAGTTGATAATGACACCTTTGCAAATTCTGACTATTCAATCAGTACCATACATAAGTAAGCAATGCTATCAAACATATATCATATGTCAAATATCCAAATACAAGGCATTAAGCACGCTTACTTAACAATTTCTAGCATAATTAGAATCATGCATAAACACAGAGACTCAACCTCTGAACAATCTCATATTCAATATTCATGGCATGCCCTAATCACATGTTTCTCGTGCATCACATGCATCACACTTAAACATCCAACATGCCTCAATAATAACCATATACAAGTGAGAAAGATTTCTAAGCATTCAATATGCTATCAACGTTCACATTTAAACATCCAACATGCATCAAGAATAACCATGCATGTCACATATGGGGTGCAGTTTTCTTACCTCAGGTTCGAGCAAGAATTAGTAAAAGAACGACCCTCTAGAATGATCAATCCTTTAGCGGTCACCTAGTCATAACCAAATATGGAATCCCATCAATAAAATAAATCATAAAAAGGTTTACAATCTAAAACCTCACTCCCGAGATCCATCCTGCACTCTCGGGACTCTCAATCTACCCAAACGGGGTAAAGGAACCAACCCCCGAGCCTTAAAAGTCATCCTGAGCCCAAAAGTAGGCTTGCTGGAAAATGCACTAGCGCTGGGGCGCTGCCCCAAAACAGAGAAGGCCAAATCCCTGCCCTGCCTAGAGCTGGGGCGCCAGCTGCAGACTAGAAACTTTTCTGGTCTTCTCCCCTGCGATTTCCCTTGAAAACCAAACCTTCAAACCAATCCCAAACATCATCAAAACATCAAATTCAATCCCTAAACTGCATCTACATCACACCTCATCAAAACCCAAGAAATCTTACACAAAAACTTCCATTAACTCTCAACTAGCCACCTTAAATTCTTTTGACTGAAAACCATAAGAAAAATAAAGCAAAGCTTAAAGTTCATGGATGAAATTTTACTTCAAGCTAGATTTAAGTCCTCTTCAATGAATGAACTAAGTTTATAACCTCCAAACTTTGATTTCCTAGCTTGTTCCTTCAAGTTGGCTTTCAAAAATCAAAGGAAGAAGGAGAGAAGAATAGGTACGGGAGGGAGAGATGAGGATGATAATGATGCTATGTTTTTTACAATTCCACAGCCTTCTAATGATGATGTATATCTTAGGGTGAAAAGACCTAAATGCCCCTAGGCTTATATTCTTTCCTTAACAGTCCTCAAGGGCAAGAACGTCATCTTCCACCTATTTCGTTAATCATAATTAACACCCTCCAATTCCTGCCATTCTTGATATTCTCAAATACTAATAATTCATATCCCGTTACTCTTTAATTCCTGGCAACATTCTAATAAATCAAATTACCCCGAGACTCACCCCGAGCCCCGAAACTAACCCATTATGACTAGACCGATAACTTGCATTCCATGATCGTCTCATGTCGAATGGCTCGAACAAATCCACATATCATGTGGTCTTATTTTTAATTCACCCATATGCATGAAAGTACACAATCACGCCCTCCACGGGCCAAATTACCAAAATGCCCTTTTAATAAAATGTGGTCCCATATGCATGCATTTATCATCATATAATAATATAATTCACATAAACATGCATATAATCATTTAATAATATAATAAATCAATTATGGCCCTCCCGGCCTCCTAATCAAGGTCCTAAACCTTATTAGGAAATTTGGGTATTACAACTATCCCCCCCTTACAGAAATTTCGTCCTCAAAATTTATCTGAACCGCCTGGAACATGAATTCCGTACAATTGATTCTAGTTTCCCAGGTCGTTCCCTTGACCTCACTGTTTCTTTAACCTTACCTTGACTTAAGGTACACTTTGTTCCTCTGAACCTTATTCTTTCTGTCTCATATCTGGACTGGCTATTCCTTGTAGGATAACTTAGCAACAATCTCCATATTCTCATAACTCAACTCATGAGTTCCTTTCAACCCATGTCCTTAGCATGGAAACATAAAATACACTGTACACAACTAGCAGTGCCAAAGATAAGGTTGATCGAAAGTCAACCTGACCAATCCTATCTAGGATTCAAACTGTCATACTACTCTAGGGCTTAAGTTGCCCTCATCTCCTCACCCCTTTCCATGGTGATACTTTTAAGGAAGATACAATCCTCTATTTGGAACTCCATATTACTACTTCTCTATTCAGTAAAACTTTTCCATTTACTCTGAGAAGTGAGCATCCAAGCTCCAACTTCTAATAATCTCAACGATCCCCGGAACCACCTCAGGATCCAGATATAACATCTCACCCATCTCATTCCAATGAATGGGTGACAAGCATGCTCTACCATACCTTATCTTATAAGGTACCTTTCCAATAACTGGACAACTCTCTCTCTGATTATCATCAGTTTGAGGACAATGAATTGTACCAAAATCCATCTATATACTCATCGCCTTCTTTAACCCTTCCATCCCCTGGAAGTAACAATAGGGTCTCGTCTGATAAAATAGACCTTGAATTCCATGAAGGCGCACTATCTCTTTCACAAAGAGATCTGAGTATTGATAAGTTGTGTTACTTACTCTTACTGATAGAAATAAACACACTTGAAAAACTGGTCCTTAATTACCCAATGCCAACTCATACTGGCCCACTATCCTAGGCAGCCCCATCGCGAAACCCATCGCGATGCTTCCATATTCCTATTACAAAATACTCAAAGGCTACAATGACCCCACTGATTCCTGATACTCTGTCTTTACCCACTAACAGGTTAAGAACTTTACCACGCATTCCATTACATCCCTTTCCATCTCAGGCCACCACTATAAACCTTTCATATCCTGTTACATTTCCATGATGCCTGAATAAAGAGAAGCATGAGATTCATTCAGAATCTCCCAATCAATTCTAGTGTCCATCGGATTCCAAGTCTGATCCTTATACCACAATAAACTCATACCTGACACGGTAAAACCCTTAGCTAATCCAGCTAAGACATTCCACTCAATCTTTCTTATCTGTGGTTCACTTAGTCATCTTTCCTTTTGATCCTTTCCGAAATGATAATCTCAAACATAAAACTGGCCACCTGGTCCACTAGAAACTCTACTCCAGTTCTGGTCAGATCCTTTAACGACCATGTTGCATAGGCAATCATTTTTCTCTATCATTGAAATGTCATAACAATCTATTAACTAATTCTGATCCGTAAGAAGACCCAGAACTCCTTCCCAAGGCATATATAATATCCTTACTACCCAAGGAAACTCCTGCACCTAAGGCGTTCCTTGGCCCATTCAAATAATCTTTTGAATGCTCTGTTCATCTGATTCATAAACACTTGGCATTAAACAAATTCTCAAAACCTACTTAGCACTCTCAGTGCTCCCATCTACTACAAACAATCTTTTGCAAATCCTTCTCCCTGATCTCTAGCTGGTACTAACTAGATCCAAGATCCACCTTAGAGAATACCATCTTATCCCATAACTAAATCCTTTAAATCTTACAACTCAGCTGAGCCATTTAAAACAGTGCCCTAGACCTGAATCCATTCCTGGCACCAATCAATTCACCATTCTATTATCTTTTTATGCAAACACGACCCCGAGTAATCCCGTGGAAACACATCTAGAACTCACAAACTAATCCAGTCTGTCCTGATCCCACTGGCACAATCTAAGTGGTATCCACCACACTAGCTAAGAGTTCTATGCATCCCTCTGCAATAAAACTCTAGCTCTCATTACAGATTTCATCAACATACCAAATCTATGCATAGTGCCCACTGCCACAAGGCTTTCCGCTCTCAAGCTCAAGAGTTAATATACTTTCCTTGCCATTTAAAATTTCCCCACACTTACTTAACCCATCCATATCTAGGATCATCTCAAAAATCAATCATAACCAACCTTATCATATCAACTGATGAGTCCTTTTCACCACAATCCAACTCATCTCTTACTTCACCAATACTGTATTACTTTCCCATCACAACATAACCATGTGATCTGCATATCATCTTTATGCCCCTCTATATGCAACAAACAAAGGAACAACATGGCACCAAAACCAGTGAACATAACTCAAAACTCAAAACTAGGAAACTGACCTGCCACCCTTGAGGACCTAGTCTCAGTCTCAGACTCTGACTGCCTCGGAATAAACACTCGAGCTGGAGTCGAGCTGTCTATCCTTTTTTGCTCATCCTCTCTTAGCCTTGGGAAATTCTTCACAATATGCTGAACCATGTAACACGCAAAACATTCCTTTGCTCGGCATTCTCCCAGATGACGCTTCTTGCATCGAGTGCAGATTGGATAAATTTTCTTCCAGCTTTCATTCTTGCTTGCTCCAATAAGTGGAGGTATCACTATCTGAGCTCTATGCTCTCTGGCACTCTTCTTTTCATTTCTTATGCTCTCAACAGCAAGAGCCCTTTCTACCACCTGAGCATAGGTAGAGACTTCATGCACTGGGGCAACTCTAAAGCCCTGAGTTATACCAGGATTCAATCTGTGAACAAAACTTTCCTTCTGAGCTACATCTGTGGGTACCATGTCAAAAGCGAACTTGGCCAACCCATAAAATCTATTAACATGCTTGGTTACTGATGCATTTCCCTGAATGAGATTCAGAAACTCATTCATTTTAGCAGTCTTGGCTGCATCACAGTAATATTTTTCATTGAACAACTGCATAAATTCTTTCCAATCCATCACAGCTGTGTCTCGTGTCTCGAATATCACTTCCCACCACGTCTGGGCATCATTCCGCAATACAAATGTCGCATAACCCACCCTGTCGTGACCTACCAGCCCCATATTGTCCAGAATGGAACTGATCATGCCCATCCATTGCTCAGCTCTGAATGGATCTAGGCGTCCCTCAAAGACTGGAGGGAAATACTCCTAGAATCTTCCACAAATAAATTCCCATCTCCTCTCAACTCTAGGCTGAGCCAAAGCTGATGCCACTCCTGACATAACCAGGGAAGAAGTGCTTCCCAACAGGTTCTGTTGTTGCTTCAAACACCTGATCTCTTCCTCATGCCTCTGCAATCTTGATTGCAAATCTGTGAACATCTGTTGAAAATTCATAGGAGCAGATGAAGAGCTACAACCCTTGCTGTAATTCCCAGCCTCTGTGTAACCACCACCAGACCTTATTATCTACCTTGGATATAAACTTACTGATTGAATCTCCAGTCAATAACTTGACACATTAATCATGATGAGCATATCAAGAGCTTTCCCCATGGAATCAATCTTACCACACCACATTCACAAATCACTGCAGTGCTATAAACATGCCCATGGCATTCATACATCAATCGTAATCTCTACTCTTCCAACATTCATACCATGCCTCCAACTCCAGCATGCAGATATCACATTTATATATTCATGGAGCAAGTAATCATAAAATCACATTCATAGATATATTCATGGAGCATACAATCATATAGCCAGGCTCTATTGGAATCTCATGCTCCCTAATATAATGTGCAGGTAAAGCATTTACATTCTATTTAAGCAGTTAAGCACATAACGACGGAAATAGTTACCATTCCCTGAGTGAAGCTATCTTCAGTAACGAGTGTACATGCCCAGCTTGTCTTCAGGAACCCATAAACCTTGACTTGCTCTGATACCAAATTGTAACGCCCTATACTCCAGGGACCGTTATGGTGCACATTTTAAACAGTGCTAAACTCGATAACCGAGTCATTTAGCCATAATCGTGTATCTAAGTATGATTAGCGGTTTAGGGATTTTGGTTAAGATATAACGTTTCACTAGAACATTTACTGTATACATTGGGATTCCAAAAATATAATTTGAAGGTCTATTACAAGAAAATATTTACAACCAGTCGATCTAAGCGGCAAAACAGGGTTTAATCCTAGTTCCTCTCCTTCATACCTCGGCCGTGGCGGTCGAGCAGCTGCATATGTACACATCGTCACCTAAGCTTTCTTTTGCCTTTACCTGCACCACATAGCACCCGTGAGCCGAAGCCCAGGAAGAAAACTCAATATGCTCATGAGCTATCATATCATGATATCAAATCATATCTGGCATACTTAGCAAATATAGTTCTATTCAAGCATGCAAATAAACTCAGATAATGCTGGGGAATCTAGGATAAGAAATCCTGCCCTCCTGATTGGATGACTATCAAGTCAATCCTAATCAGATGAGTGATTTAACTCTTGAGGTTCTGGTAAACCATACTGAGTGACTAACAAGCAAGTAACTACGGGGCTCAGCACCCAAAGCCATGCAAATGATGATCATCATGATCGTACAGAGCTTATAGCCCTGAGCAGATGAGTGAATATCACTTTGAGGTTCTGTTAAACCATAATGAGTGACTGACAAGCAAGTCACTATGGGGCTCAGTGCCCATAGCCGTGAGATGGAACCGTCACCTGGGCTTTCCTGCAATGGCTTTGTTTAGATGAGTGACTGTTGGGTAAGTCACACGGGGCTCGGCACCCATAGCCATGTGACTAAATAGTCATTGTGGCTCTAAGTAACTAGCCTTTGGCTAGACAAGCGCTTATAGTATTCATTGGAGTTGAGGTCGGTCCGGCATTAACGCTCTTCTGAGTCATTTAATGAAAATTTCAATTAGATCTAATCTTTGTTGGCTTGCGTTGAACACACTAAAGTCGTTCCTGACTCATGAGTCAGCACTGTGTGACTAGTGTCCAGTACCACTGCCGAACTTGACTAATGAGTCACAGCTTCACAATTGATACTAACACCTTTGCAAATTCTGACTACTCAATCAGTGCCATACACAAGTAAGCAATGTTATCAAACATATATCATATGTCAAATATCCAAATACAAGGCATTCAACATGCTTACTTAACAATTGCTAGCATAATTGGAATCATGCATAAACACATAGACTCAAGCTCTAAACAATCTCATATTCAATATTCATGGCATGCCCTAATCACATGTTTCTCGTGCATCACATGCATCACACTTAAACATCCAACATACCTCAATAATAACCATGTACAAGTGCGCAAGATTGCTAAGCATTTAATATGCTATCAATGTTCACATTTAAACATCCAACATGCATCAAGAATAACCATGCATGTCACATATGGGGTGCAATTTTCTTACCTCAGGTTCGAGCAAGAATTAGTAAAAGAACGACCCCTGAGAAGGATCAATCCTTTGATCCTTTAGCGGTCACCTAGTCATAACCAAATATGGAATCCCATCAATAAAATAAATCATAAAAAGGTTTACAATCTAAAACCTCACTCCCGGGATCCATCTCGCACTCTCGGGACTCTCAATCTACCCAAACGGGGTAAAGGAACCAAGCCCCGAGCCTTAATAGTCATCTCGAGCCCTGGGGTGCTTCCTAGTGGCACTGGGGCACTGCCCCAAAATAGAGAAGGCCAAGTCCTTGCCCTGCCTAGCGCTGGGGCGCTAGGAATGGCACTGGGGTGCCAGCTGTACACCATAAACTTTTCTTGCCTTCTCCCATGCAATTTCCCTTGAAAACAAAACCTCCAAACCAATCCCAAACATCATCAAAACATCAAATTCAATCCCTAAACTTCATCTACATCACACCCTCATCAAAACCCAAGCAATTTTACACAAAAACTTCCATCAATTCTCAACTAACCACCTTAAATTCCTTTGACTGAAAATCATAAGAAAAACAGAGCAAAGCTTAAAGTTCATGGATGAAATCTTACCTCAAGCTAGATTTAAGTCCTCTTCAATGAATGAACTAAGTTTATAACCTCCAAAAATTGATTTCCTAGCTTGTTTCTTCAAGTTGGCTTTCAAAAATCAAAAGGAAGAATGAGAGAAGAATAGGTACGGGAGGGAGAGGTAAGGATGATAATGATTCTCTGTTTTTTACAATTCCACAGCCTTCTAATGATGATGTATATCTTAGGGTGAAAAGACCTAAATGCCCCTAAGCTTATATTCTTTCCTTAACAGCCCTCAACGGCAAAAACGTTTTCTTCCACCTATTTCGTTAATCATAATTAACACCCTCCAATTCCCGCTATTCTCGATATTCTCAAATACCAATAATTCATATCCTATTACTCTTTAATTCCCGGCAATATTCTAATTATCAAATTACCCTGAGACTCATCCCAAGCCCCGAAACTAACCCCGTTATGACTAGACCGATAACTTGCATTCCATGATCGTCTCATGCCGAATGGCTCGAAAAAAATCAACATATCATGTGGTCTTATTTTTAATTCACCCACATGCATGAAAGTACACAATCACGCCCTCAACGGGCCAAATTACCAAAATGCCTTCTTAATAAAATGTGGACCCATATGCATGCATTTATCATCATATAATAATATAATTCACATAAACATGCATATAATCATTTAATAATATAATAAATCAATTATGGCCCTTATGACCTCCTATTCAAGGTCCAAAACCTTATTAGGAAAATTGGGGCATTACACTTATACACGATCTTATTTATTTTCATGTAAATCTTATATTAAACATATTAATATATGATAATATAGAATATGGTTCTAAAATTGAACTCAAACAGAAATAATGATAAGAGCACTTACATTATACGCAGTGGAATGATAGAGTCCTTCCTTTAGTTTCTCTAACCCTTGTATCCTTTCTGTCACATGGTATTACCAAGAAACTGAACCGTTCTTCAATTTTCTTCACAGCATTCCAAAGTATCCTTAGAATCACCTAGAAAGTGAGGGAAATTCTCAACACATGAGATAGATACAGAGAGAAGAAAAGAAAAGAATATTAATGCTTAGAAAAGGTCTTCTGCTATAGAGCGAATCTAAAACCTAGATCTTTTGATCTTCTTAAAAACAAGTGTCTGTCATATGGTTTTAACTCTCACTAAGGATTCCTTTTATAGACTCAATTATGCCATTTAATTTAATTAAAAAATCACTAAAATAATAGATAATATCAGTCCTAGGTCGAAATTATCATGGGCTTTAGGCTCGTGAAATTTCCCATTTAATTATAAGCTAGTTGGACTTAAAATCAAGGCTTGTATTATTTTCTATTGATTAATTAATTAAATAATTATTCAAATTCTTTATCAAATTAATTATTTATAATTTGAACCTTGATTTTAAATTATTTATTAATTTAGATACCAATTTATCTTAATTAATAAATCTGCCCTAATTTCTCTTTTCTTCTCTAAATTACATAATTCTGTGAAACTATCCAAAATTGATCTAGTCAACTTTGATAATTCTAATTGATAATTAAATCAATTAATTGAGACTATCTAGATGATTTTATCGAAGGTACAGTGGGGACCATGGGCCTATGAATTCAAGCCCCAATAAGTTATCATAAATTTAACAAATAAATTTACTAACTTATTAATTTCTCGTGACTCCACTAAAGACTCAGAATTGCACTCTTGAATTTGTAGAACGCTCTATAGGCTATATAGATACGTTATTAATTATCCATTGTAACAACCATAATTGTCACTCAATCCTCTATAGAAGGTCTACAATGAGATGGGACTAAAATACTGTTTTACCCCTCATTGTATTTTATCATTAAAACGCTTAGTTCCTTGAACCAAACTAAAAGGAAACCATCGTTTCACTTCTTCATCAGAAGCTATAGATGTTCATATCTATGATTAACACTACCACTCAATTATACTATTGAGTTCCCAAGATGTAAGTACAGGCTAGTCCATAGGGTAAGCTAGTAACGAATAAGAAAAAGAACTCAAATAACACAATCAGTTAAAATACTAACCACTCAGAATTGAGATTGAATTGACCTATGGTCAACTATATGATATGACTAGACTAGGTAGTAATGGTATGTTTACTTATCCTATCAACTGTCAATATCAGTCCAATCTGATGTAACAAATACATCCGATTTTATCTACTTTGCTAATGTTATAGAAAGAACATAACACTGCGATGTGTAAGTAGATCATATCGTAGATTGGAAAGTCAGTGTAAATCTTGTGCACTGACTAATCTTAAGACTAACTTATTTTTGAACATATAATCATATTTATATGCCACTGTGATTATGTCACTATAAATATGGTTTGCTATATGCTCATGATTCAATAGAAGTTTATATTGAACAAATATTCATGAAAATAAAACATGCTCGGGATTTCTATTCTTTTATTGATAATAAATGATATTACAAAGAAATTTAGTATTGATTAGGGCATAAAACCGCAACAAAAACTACCCAACAAATAAAGTGTCTCCTTAGGGTTGGTCAAGTTAAATTCAGATAGCATATAAGACAATCTTATCTTTATTATTTGAAACATAAAATTGCTCCTTATTTTCTCTTCTAAAAATAAAACATGCAATTATCCACTGCAAAAGCTTAATTGCATCTTTGTAAGTATAACCCATTATTATGGAATTGATGACTTAACTTAGAGAGTGTCGCCTTAGGGTCAGTCAAGCATAAAATACACCACTCCTTCCTATCTTCGTAAGATGTCAACCTTGGTATTAATATGTCTAGAAACCTTCATTAGGGGACAGAAACAAATCCCCCTCAAGGCCCTATTCATATCTCATGATGTTGTACTAATAATGGAAACTATATGTCACATTGAGATGTTCACCTTCTCCCACTTAGTATTTTATAAATAATGTGTTATATTAAAATAATCAATTAATTCCAAATCAATCACTTGTTTATTAATGACCCTATGAATGTAATTAACTACAAAATACATTAAGTATAAAAGAATTTGTTTCTACAATTATTGCGATCTAAACAATTACACATTACATTCATCTAACTTTACTAAAATACATTTTAAATAAATTTCTTTATTTTAAAGGCCTATAAAAACTATTGCCTTTATTATGGTGTGATTTTAACAACTTTTAACTAATATAATACTTTGTAGTTTACATGCAATTGGTTTCTCTAAAAACAATTCATATAAAGAATTATGACAATCCTAAATAATCATATTTCTAAAAGATGCATGATTAATGAAATTTGTGTGGGTTTTCATAAATGGCATGTAATTGACTAATGCATGATCATGTTATTAATCAAGCATTAATTAACATTTTTTAAATAAATACAATAAATAAACAATAAATGATGAACTGAGTACTATTGGGTATTTCTAAATTTACAACCTTTTGAAAAAATAGAAAGAACGTTACAAAATAGCCTTTAGGTGGTTTTACATACTCCAATAATACTTCTCCTCTTTTTTAGGCTTTCTTTATAATTCTTTGGAATTTGTAAGGCCCAACTAACTAATTAGAATCTAACTTTCTAACTAATTTATTTAATTAAAACTAACTATTAATTAAATAACCATTTTTGTCATTTATTTAATTTACTTGAATTTAAATAATTAAAGAATCATATTCAAATAATTATTTAAACATAAGATAAGATCTTAACCAACTAAAATATATTTTAATTTTCTAATACAAATAAAATAAGATAATTTAACTTTTAAAGTCAAATAATTTAAAATTAATTAAATAAAAGATAATTCACACAGAAATAGGATCTAGCTTTGAGAATCAAGTGTGTTGCCCAAGGGTTACGGCCAGCGGCACATAGGAGCCTCAAAGGCTCAGGTGGTTCGCGGCTAGGCGCAAATGGGCAATGGCGTGGTTGGGCATGCAGACATGTAGGCGCAGGCACGCATGCGAGGGGTGCAGGCAGCAGGCGCAGGGGTGTAGGTACACAGACACAAGAGGTGTAGGGTACAAGTGCATGTGCACAAGTTTGCTGGTGGCTGCGACTCCGCTGTCGCTGGTGCGTGTGGCTAGGGCTCGGGTCGTTTCTCTCTTTTGTGTACAGATTTTTAAAATACATATTTCAAAAATAAAATTTACAAAAATCATATGCTCTTTATGGCTTAAACAAGATCTAGAAAATCAAAATCCTAACCAAATAGGACCATATAATTAACGATCCATCATTCAACCATACATTTAAAAAACACATTCATCCATTAAATATATATATCAACATACATATAACAAATATACGAAACCCACACAACAATCAATATATATATGTAGACTTCTCTAGTACCAATTGTTTGTGCTAAATATAAAAATCAGATTTCGCAGCGAAATGTGTTCTTTAAAGAATTTATTAATACCAAAAAGGATCATACATATATAGATATATTAAACCAAATGCAAATAGATTGGAGATTACCTCTTGTAGCCTATCAAGAGTCCACAAATATTTTCCTATAAATCAATGATCTTCCTATCCTTATTCTGAGAGCTCACACCTTGATCTTCTAGACCAATCCTAAAACACACAAGGATGTGTGTGGAAACGTAGTGTAACGTCCTACTAATCCAGGACCATTACACTATGTGTTTAAAATAGTGCTTAACTCGATGAGTGAGTCATTTAGACTCAAAAGTTTAACTTAAGTAACATAAAGGTCCATGCAGTAAAAATTTTGGAAAAAAAAGATTTAATTTTTCATTAAGACTATAATAACATTTTACATGGGATCCCCAAAAGTCTGATCAAAACATAATTACAATTACAGTATTACAAACAGTCGACCTAAGCGAAAAAATTAGATTGCTAACCTAAGTCCCTCATACTACTCGACCGTGGTGGCCAAGCTGGCCGGATATGCATAGGCTGCTCCAAAGCTCTCTAACTCATGGCTGGTGGCACCTAGCTTGCCCTTACCTGCACCATTTAGCAGGCGCGAGCCAAAGATCAGCAAGAAAACTTAAACAAGCATATACAAATAAAGATAATCGACAAATTATAATTAGCATGCTTAGAAGTAATAATGTAACGCCCCGGATAACCAAGACCGTTACACTGTGTGTTTGAAATAGTGCGAGACTTGCTAATCAATTCATTTAAATAAAAATGCAAATCTAATGACACAAACAAATTAGGTTTAAAAGATTTTGGTTATAAACGAACAATTTTCATTAAAATAAATGTTTGGTACATGGGATCCCAAATTAGGGTTTAAATAACATAATTACAGAATTTCCAAATCTTATAAATAATCAAGCCACTCTAATGGCAAAATACACGTTTTAGGTTTTCGTCCCTGTAGAAACCCCCGACCGTGGAGATCGAGCAAGCTGACAATGTACACCTCGCCCCCAGAGCTCTCCAACCCATGGTCAACTCATCTTACCCTTGCCTTTACCTGCACCACGTAGCACCCGTGAGCCAAGGCCCAGTAAGAAAACTATAGCGTCATAGCATAATCAATATCGATAGTCAAATAGATCATAGAGCATAATCAAATGATCATAAGACATTAATCAATTATCCATCAAGCCATAGCATTCACTTAATCAAGAACACCAGTTGACAAACCAATGATCCAACATCCAGATATTCAGCATTTTATATACATCAAACCAACAACAATACACATGTCATGCAATAACTAGGGTCAACGCCCTTAGGCCACACCCTCTGTAATAAACCACTGTCTTTGGCTCACTTAGGCCAAGCCTAGTGTTACACCCACTGACTCCGGCCAACTTAACCGAGCTCAACGATTAATAAGCTGTCCTTAGTTACCAGTGGCTGAGCCCGATCTGTGCGCAAGTATTGATTCTGACACTCTTAGGCCGTTCATCATATGTCCCCATGGCATAATACCATCTCATGACATTCATACAATTATAGGGAACTCTTAGTCCCAAAATATTCACATTGTTTATCACAATCATATAACAGTGCATACAAATATAGGGAACACTTAGTCCCATCCTATCCACATAAACGGGTGCAGTTCTCTTACCTTTAATTCCAAGTGATTTGATTAAGAAAGACGACCCTCGAGCACGATCCTGCCTCGAGCCCAAGCGTACACCTAGTCACAACCATGATAAAGGATTCCATCAATAATTGTATAAAGGTGTTCGGATAAAGTTCTAACCTCCAGGAAATCGAATTCCACCAAACACGGTAGTGGGATCGATCCCGATTACCCTAGGTTAGGTTCTCGCGCCTAAAAATTCCAAAAAGCCAAAAATGCCCTTAAGGGCCGCGGCTCAAGCTTCCCATGCCATGACTTGCTCCTAACCAGAGGCCCAACCTCGCCCAAAAACATACACGGGCTACGGCTCAGCCTTCCCCATGCTGCGGCCCGCCCTTCTTCCCCAGCACCCATCTGCTTCAGAGGGCCGCGGCACACCAAGAACTGAGTCGCGGCCCGACCCCTTCGAACCCAGAAAAACCACAATTTTTAACTCTTAAACCTCACTCAAACCCATCCAAATTCATCCTAATGATACAATCCAATTATCACAAACATTCTAACATGTTTTCAGCAACATAACCCAGCAAAAACCTAGTCTAGAAACTCATCAAAGTAATATTTTAATCTTTGAAACCCACAAGCTTAAGAACACTAAAACTAGTCAAGAGAACACAGAATTCAAACACTAAACCATAGATTAGAGCTTACCTTCACTGAAGAACCAATCCACCAAGCAATTGCTGAGATAATTCCCAAATCCTTAGCATCAATATAATTTTCAAAATTAAGAACCCAAAGCACTTAGAACCCATCTCAAAACTATAGGATTTAATTAGCTAAACTACAAATCAGAACTTACCTAAATTCTTGGTTGAACCTTCAAATTGCCACTGAAATTCTCCCCACAATTCCAACTCAAATTCATGAGTTTCCAGCCCACAAAAACTTTGTTTCTGTGGTTCCCTATAGAGAGAAAGAAAGAGAGAGAGGAAGAAGGTCAGTTTGGCCTTATTCTACCACTTTCTGAGCTTTGTCTAATCTATCCTTAATTGATTATGTCAATCCCAAAGCTCGGGGTACCGAAAACGTCCCCGAGGGAAAAATGGTAAAATTCCCTAGTATTCTCACCTAGGCTTCCTAACCTCAAATATATCTCCAATTATTTATTTCCATAACCCGTTAACCCACTTAACTGTCCAATACCCAAAATGCCCCTTGACTCGCCCCAAGTCAAGTATCGGGTCCTGTTGTGACTTTCCCGATACTTGCTCCCTAGGATCGCCTCGTGCTGAAAGCAGCAAATATTTATCCTCATAATAATGTGGTCTCAACAGTTATCACAAATAATCAAATTTATGCCCTTACAGACTAAACAGGGCCCGCATGCTTATCTAGTACTCATAAACATGCATTCCACATATCCATATAATCATAGGATCATGCATATCACATAATCATGCATTTTCACCATCAATTCACATAACTTCCAATTATGCCCTCCCAGGACACTAATCAAGGCCCTTAAGCCTTATTAATAATTTTGGGTCGTTACAAATAACTAATCTCTAATGGGTATTTAACTTAATTATGCGACCATAGAGTCACACGAGTGCATACCACACATCATTTATTCAAGCAGCTTTAGAGCCAGATGAGTGCATATCGCACTTCCAAAGTGGCCCAGCCATAATAACTTTCATTCCACATGCTTATGTCGACCATGGCTTATAAGTCGAGCTTTTCAATCAGATTCAATCAAGTATGCAATTCAGACATAGCACAGTACTTTATAATTAAATAGATATTAAAAGGTTTGTTTATAATCATGTTCAATAACTAGGGCTCAAGCCCTAAACATAACCCAAGTGCAGTTTTATTACCTTAGGACCTGTGCGAATAATGGTACGATCCTGAGCACAATCCTTCGCCAAGCCTTGCGGTATACCTAGTCACAACAATAGATGGTACTTTCGTTAAGAAATAAATCTAATTACTAAATTCATGAACAATCTCAAGCTCTCAGGACCTCAAATTCAACCAAATAGAGTGGTTGAATCGTCACCTGAGACCCCATGTTCTTCTCAATCCTTAAAAAAAACACAAGCTGAAATGGTTGTAGGACAGGGGTGCCTAAGCTCCCCCCTGCATAGCGCAGTGGGGCCCAAAGCAAAGGCAGGGGCACCTAACAAGTCAGAGACTCCCAAAAATTTCCTCTGCATAATGTAGGGGTGCCCAACACAAGTGTAGGGACACTACGTCACGAACCCATAATTCTGGTTGCATTTTATGTAATTCCTTCGACCCAAACTCTCCCCCATCTGACCTAAGCCCTCAAAACTCACCAAACCAAGTTTGTAGACTAGATTTTTGACCTCAAAACACCCTATACGGCTAAGATAATCAGAACCCAACCTCATTATACCACACAAACACACTTAAAACCCAGCTGAACATAACCTTCCATTGTTGTGTTTCAAACTCAACTTAACTTTCAAATTATGAAATTCCAACTTAAAACATAACTTCCCAACATTAGAAAGTATCAAAATCATTTTATAAACAACTTAATCAATTCAAATAATGCCCAAAATTTTTGAAACTCAAGCTAACTCCAAAATTCCTTCAAGAACACTTACGAGAGAAGGGAAGAACAAGTGAAGAGAACCCATACCATTCCTCTGAACTCATTGAACCCCTTCTGGTGTCTATGATCTGTAGCTACCGAAATCCTTCCCCTTGAAGTTGAATCATACAATCTCCAATCTATGGCAAGGGTTAGCTCTGGGTCTAGTGTTTAGCTCTCGAAACTCCCTCAAGAGGAACTTAGGAGAGAGAGAGAGAAAGAGTATATATGAGAATCTCCTAGATTATTCATCCTATTACTTGAATTAACTTTGTCAAATATCCAAAATGACAATTTTACACCTAACTCCAATTAAACTCAAAACCAAATCCTTGGACATTTTGGTTATTTTGCCTAAATCTCCACTAATCGTGAAATTATATCACTAACTCCCAATTAAATCTATTAAACTCAAATACCCACAAAACAATTCCCATTAACCAATTAATCCCATTAATTTATCAAATTACCAAAATACTCCTATGTTCACCTCGAGACGGGTACTTAACCCCGTTGTGACTTTTTCGCTAAATTGCTTACTAGGAATGCCTTATGTCGAATATTTCAAATATATCCACATAATAATGCGGTCTCAGTCACATAGAATATAAAATTACAATTATGCCCTCAACGAGCCAAAATTACGAAAATGGGCCCACAAGCATATTTAATACACATAAACATGCGTGAGCAGTCATATCATAATATAACTCATATAATCACATATATACTTAATTATAATCACATAATTCTAATTATGTCCTCCTGGCTCACTAACCAAGGTACTAAACCTTATTAGGAGTTTTGGGATGTTATAACTATTCCCTCCTTATAGAAATTTTGTTCTCGAAATTTACTTGAACATTTTGGGATACCAGTCTTCCATAACTGACTCTAAATTTGGACTCTTTTTCTCTACCTTGTTCTCCATTATAACACTTTCACCAAAGAAATAGTATTATTCCTAAAGATTTTATCCTATCTATCTAGAATTTGTACTTGCCTCTCCACGTAGGACCAAATTTTTTTCCAATTCCAGATTCTCGTAACTCAGAACATGTATGGTATCCAACACCTACTTTCCTTAGCATCGACACTTGAAACACTCGCTAGTGTCTGGGAAAGCTAATATGTAGGCCACTTGCCTAATTCTTTTTGGGATCTCAAATATCCAATGAATCTAGGACTTCATTTCCTTTTCTTTCCAAATTATTTTATCTCTTTCATATGTAACATTTAGTGAAACACATAATCCTCAATCCTGGAACTCCATGTTCCCATATTTGGAGCTGCATAGCGTTTCTGTTCTTTTTGTGAAGTGAGCATTCCCGCTCTAACACTTCTCAATAACTTTATTAGTCCTCTGAATTGTTTCAGACCTAGGACAATTCCCTTCTTCAATTTCATCTCTAGAAATTTGTAGTCTACACTTCCTATCCAACAACATCTTATACGGAGCCACTCCGATTGTCAACTGATAACCATTGCTGTAGGATAACTAGATCAACGTAAGATACTCACTCCTTGATCACTAAAAATTCCATACACAAGACGAAAGCATGTCCTCGGATATCTAGATTGACCAATCAGATTACCCGTCTGTCTGAGAATGATATACGTACTAAGCTTCAACTTTGTACCCATTTCCTTCTGCAGGCCTTTCCAAAACATGGAAGTAAGAAATACAAGATTACAATCCGACACTATAAAATTTGGTGTCCCATGGATACATACAATCAGCCTTCTAATATAACTCAACATTCTAATCCACTTTGTAATTAATTCACATAAGTAGGAGGTGCATTAACTTGGTATGTCGATCGATGATCACCTACAGCAAGCCATGCCACCTCACCATCCTAGATGATGTATTCACCATAGTCCATGGTTATATTTCTCTATTTTATATTCTGAGATGCCCAAGGGACGTAATAATCCTGATGGTCTATGTTTTTCATTCTTTACTTGACGACAAGTTAGGCACCTAGCCACATATCTAACTACCTCTAGCCACATATCTAACTACCTCTTTCTTTGTCCATGATCGTCCGTGTAAAGTTTTCATGGTACATGGATAAAACACATATAGAGGGGTAAGAGTGTTGGGAATTGTGCCCTGAAAGCATATGTAGTAGACATTGTTTTAAGAAATAAATAAATTGAATTTGTTATGCATATATTTTATGGACTATATTATTTTGAGATAATATTAAGTACATATCAGAAAATTATTAAGTTCGTATATTTGATCTCAACCATGTATTGGTACGGAGGGATTGTGTTTGAGATAAATGAACTTGAATAGTTTGCAGTAAAATATAGGTATGGAATCTTTAGATTAATTCCTGCAAGTAGGGTCCACTAGTATTATGAATACATGTGATCTAGATCTGGATTACTAGTGTAGTAGGACACTTTAGTGTAGGTACTTTATATATTAGAGAATATATAAAACTGGACCAGATATGTTTATTAATACTTAGCTAAATACCGTTTCGAAGTATTAATTAAATATATCAACTGTTGATCATATACAAATAGATCTTAATCCTAAAGTTGCTGTGAACTCCTGTAATGACCCAACTATTTTTAAGTCCTTGGACCATTAAAACTACTAGACATAGCTACCAATTTGATGCAAACATAAGAAATAACATATCTTTATTGAAAACCCAAAATATTGTATCAAATACAAGATAATATAAATATATAAAATGTGATAGATATGGTATGGGATCCCATGGTTTATAAAACATAAAACATACACTTTAATTCAATTGTTCAAAAACTAAGTGCAGAATTACAAAATACTAAATAACGTCATCCTCGATTGACATGCAGTTCATTCATTCCATTCTTCCTTAACACACAAGCCAAGCTGCCATGAATCCTTCTGCCTTCCATATTCATTTTCCTGCATCAAGCTAAAAATAAAGGAGTGAGTCTAATGCCCAGCAAGGAAAATCTACTAACAACATACATCATAAATCATAAACATAAGACTATAATATAAACATACACTATAACACATATGACTATAAAAACATATATCATATAGGACTACAATATTAATGGCCATTAACTCATTAACATGGCATGTGATAAACCATCTAGGTCCTCTGTCTACTAATAGAGGTAGGTTAGATAACATGGTAGTATATGTGTTAACCCTCGATTTTGCCAATGACACAGAGTCAAAAGTACGACAGGAAATGAGATGACAATTAAGAGTTTAATATAATGGTAAAGAATAAACACAAACGATTTATAGTGGTTTGACCCCAATGAATGGTAATGACCAATGTCCACTTAGTGCTATTATTATTATTGAATCCCAATGTCTTGATCAAAGAACTAGGGTTCTTGAGTTTCACAAACCTTGGGAGAACTACAACAAGACGATAGATAATTGCACTATATTCTCTCTCTTTCAATATTTAGAGAAAATCTTCAAAGATTAAAAGTCCCCTCCTTGAGCTATTTCCTGCATATTTATAGGCTCAAGGGGGGTTACATGGGAAAATGGGCCTTAACTATCCTTAATATATGTGTATCAAGGAAATAAAGATGAAATAATCAACGTAATTATTACAAGATTACAATCTTAAAAGGAAATAAACCTAATCATATGACCAGCTTGGTCGTATCTAATAGTCAGGCTTGATGAAGCAATGTATAGCTGGTCGATAATCGAACAACACCGCCTTATTTTGACTCTGCCACGTGTCATCCACGTGTGAGAAATCCTTGCCACATCATAAGCAGTCATTTCTAGGTAAACGTTTGCCCCCTAAGTTTACTTTACTGCGACCAACATAAAGTAAACTTAGGAAACTGACTCTTCGCTTACCGCACCAAATCTGTCAGAGCCGCCCATGCTTTCTTGAAAAAAGTAATCAATGATGTCTAATCAAGTATTTTCGGTTTCCCAAAAAATTGTCTGACGGCTATTGCATTTCCCCATACTTTGAAAAAAAATATTCCATGATTACCTCTTTTACGGCGCTACGATCACTATAAATAATACCCGCAGATCACATTTTTACTTTTTACCTTTCACTCGCCTTCTCTTCTTCATGAACCTTAAACAACTTCAACCTTCAAAGCTCAGAAAACCTTGTAGCGTTCATTGCTGATTTAAGGAATTTTTGCTCAGACACTCGAAACATTCGTGCTCATACTCTAACTTTCATCCAAGTAAGTTTCCAGAATCTTTCCGTCGTTTGGGATGCCATGCAAAACTGTCTTATATTTGTTTTTATCTCTGAGCTTTTGAATGTTCTTGGTTGAGACTGTTTTGGGGTAAATGGGCATATTGATCGATGCTTGATAGGGTACTGAAATAATGTTTTATAGGAGTTCAGAGTCAGTTTGGTAGTCGAGACTGTAGATTTAAGGCATAAAATTGAATACTTCAATTTTTAAGCTAGTTGAAAAACTGGGTTTTTCCCGCCGTCTCGGAGTCGAAAAAGTTTTCTCTGAAAATATTTTTACTTCCGCCTTTTAATCTGTTTCTCAAACTGCTCGTAAGAGACTTAGTGTTTTTGCTAGAATGCTGCTGTTCGTATAAAAGCTTAACTTCTATACGCGAGCAACATTATTCCAACTCTCAACACAAGTTTTTAGGCTTTAAGTTCTCATCTCCCCCTTTTTCTGTTCGCAGCTTTTCATGTAAGATCCGTGGGAAGGTGAGGGACCTATCGACGATGAATTGCTAGCCCAATTGCTCGAGGACGAGGAGCAACCGTCGTTGTTGATACCTGAAATTCCCTTTTCTCGCGCCACCTTAAACACTCCATCGACCCTCCTCCAAAATACGGGTCGAGAAAAATCTAAAGCCAGAAAAACAAACCTTCAAATCAGCCTGCTCCTCAGGCTGAAATTCCCTCGACCAGTGGTCGAGAAAGAAATATCCCCGACCCTAGCATCCAAATTAAAGCTCAACTTCGAAAGGCCATTCCACCAGATGTTGAATGATACGTCGCCCCTCCTAGCCGAGTAACGGTTAGGATGATTGCGAATTACATTAAAAAATATGGACTTCCGGGGGTAACCCTAGTCCAACCCACCAAAGACCAACGGGCGAATCTACCTGGAGGTGCCTTCAACGCGTGGTCGAGGTATCACATCGAGGCAGGAGCTATCCTGCCTCTCCATCATTTCTTCCAAGGAGTGGCCAACTATTTTGGGGTCGCTCCTTTTCAAATAACCCCTAACAAATATTGAATGCTCTCTGCACTCTATATCCTTTATAGCCATAAGAAAAGGCGTGTCCCTACACCACATGAGGTCAATTATCTGTTCGACCTAAAATCCAACCCCAACCAAGAAAACACACGGTTCTTCCACTTCTGTCACCAGGAAACGTCCCGCACTTTCCTAAGTGATACAACCTTTGTTTCCAATGTGGGGAAGTACCACCTAGAGTACTTTCTAACTACTGACATGGTTGCCCACAACCTGACCTTCACTCAAGGAGGTAATATTTTTTCTCCCCTAGTCATTTAGTTTTATTTAATTTTTCCTGCATTTCTCTTAGATTTTTAGCGCCTTTCAGGCCCATGGATGCGACCGAATCCCTCACCAGACATGGAGGTCCGATCAGCCCTCTTCGCTAGCATGACTGACTTGGAGAAGAGCATCAAGCATCTGGTCACAGAGGCTAACCTTAGGCTGGTCGGGCTTTTGGCACCTCACCAGGATGTGAGGGAGTCAACAGCGGGAAGTGCCACTGGCGAGGAGATTCCCGAGTAGCACATAGACATGTCACAACCTCAAAGGAGGAGGACAACTGGAGTGACAATCAGGGAACCCTCTAGCATCCCGCGAGCTGCCGCTTCCCCTGCCCCACTGGGACAGGGAAAAAAGAAAGCACCCAAACCTTCCGCTCCCATCGATGAGTCTTCAGATGAGAATGGTACTATTTTCTCATTCTTAGATAGTTTGCCAATTCCCTGTCACTTATTTGACAGGGACGACAACTTTAAGTATACTCCAAACATAACTTCAGATTTCTTCCCTGCAGTAAATAGTTCAGTAAGTAATGTAGCGACCAGTAGTTGTAGCACAGGTACTTTACTTATAATCTCTTTACTTTCATTTTTAGTTCCATTTATATATCTTGTCTCACTGCTCGTATTGTTTCCTTTTGTGCAGATATGTCGTCTGAAGACGTGTTCGAACATTACAAGGCTGGCGCTGCTTCCTCAGGCAGGAAGAAAGACAGCAAGAGGACTCCGGGGGAGAGCAGTAAAACTGCCTCAAAGAAGGCCCGAACTGAGGACCCTTCAGCCATTGTTCCTTCGAACGAAAACACATCACCTCCATCTCCACTCGAGCAGCCATCCTCAACACCTCTGCCTGACCATAATTCCACTCCTCCAACACCTATCGATCAGCATCCCACTCCTCAGGACCCTACCAGCCGGACACACCGCACTCAGCCCGAAGGCTCCCTATCCAGCTCCTTGGTCAGCTCAGACAGGGAGAGAATATACAAGCTCTCCAAACACAAATGCAGTCAAGAGGCCATCGACGACACCATCTCCATGGAGACCGACCAAATAATCAATGGAGGGCTGAATGAGATAGTTAGCGTAAGTTGCTTTCTGTTGCTGAATAGTTTGCTTTTGATTTTCTGCCATCGCATTACTTTTTTCATTTGGTTGCAGGGATTGCAAACCATGACTGCTGGCTAGCACTGTGCGGGTGCAATGGTGTCCCAGACTAGAAACTTTGACACCAGGCTCACTGAGGTCATGAAAGTGCTCGAAGGGAAAAATGATGACCTGTTCGAGAAGCACAATGAGTTGACGAAGCAGAGCGGTGAGCTGCTCAAGAAAAATGTGGAGCTGGCCAAGTTGAATGAGGAACTGCTCGAGCAAAAAGCTACGTTGACCGAGGAGCTGTTCGAGAGTCGAGACACCCTGAACAAAGCCAAAGAAGATAAAGAAAAATTCAGGGAAAGCGCCAAACTCAACTACCAATAATCCAAAAAGCATGAGCTTGATCTGATTGCGACTAGGCAGGAGACGGAGGAGCTGGAAAAGCACGTGAAGGAGATTGAGGAAACTGAAGCCAAAAACTTGGAGAAGTACAAGGAAGCCACCCATATTTGCTTCTATGAGTTTTGGAAGCACAACCGGAAGGCCAACTTTAGCTACCTGTCAGAGCGCTTAAGATGGACTCTAATGTCCCAATGCGCCATTCGCCTAGAGGAAGAAGAGAGGGCTAAAGTTCCTGCTTCCCCAGAGATTTCCCTGGCAACAGGGATAGATGGCGCAGATAATGAAGCTGGCGCTGCTATCGACCAGGACGCTCCTCAAGACCCTCCAGCCTCGTAGTCTTTTTTCTTTCTATATTTTGACTACACGACCTACGGGTCGTGATGTAAAAACAATTACTTGTTTAATTATTAGTTTTTTATTGTTGCATGGGTAGCTTTTACTTTTAATCGAACAATTACATCCGAGCAGTAACTGCTCGCGGTGTAAAAGGTTTCCTTTAGGTATTATAATATTTTCATTTTATTATAACATTTGTTCACATGACCGAACTTAGTATAGTACTTTGGTTTGATTTAACAAAATACAAATTTTTTGAAAAATACTCTAAGGACCTTAGCATGCTTTCACTTATTTTGCTCATGTGTTTACATACCTTTCAATATGATTTGCTTACTAGATGCCTTATATGCCCCAATGTGATTGAGGAGCTTCAGGTCCTTAGTCACTTACCTTGACCAAAATCTGTTCGAACATTACTGCTCGGAGCAAAGGAATTAAAACTATAATACAGCAAAACAACACACGTAATGAGAAAATACTTGTAATAAATACAATAATTGGCAAGAATGACTGGCTGCGCACAGTCCCTTATATTTCTCGTATTAAAAGGACAAAGTGTGTTTGTACGAGTGATCAATAAGATCTTACACTTATAAGCGATTAGTCAGATAAAATGACCAACCTTTTTTCATAACTTGTAAAAAGTAAAATTAATACAAGCCAATTCTTTAAGAAGAATTGTTCACTGATAGTACTTGCGCAGGTGTTCTCCATTCCAATAGCGAGGAACAAGATCTCCATTTAAGCGAGTAAGTTTATAGGTGCCTGGATGGAGGACTCCTTCAATCTAGTATGGTCCTTCCCAATTAGGTCCGAGTAGTCTAGCTGCCTGGTCGCGGGTGTTTAAGAAAACTCTTCGTAGTACTAGATCTCTGACATTGAATTTCCTTTCACGCACTTTAGAATTGAAATGCCGGGTGGCTTTTTGCTGGTAAGTAGCTACTCGAAGTTGGGCTTGCTCACGCTTCTCATTGATCAAGTCCAGGGATTCCATCAATAGTTGGCTGTTAGAGCTTTGATTGTAAGTTATTCTTCGATGTGATAGAGAATTTAACTCAACACACAACATAGCCTCATACCCATAAGCCAGTGAAAATGGAGTATGGCCTGTTGCTGTTCGGTGGGAAGTTCTATACGACCAAAGGACTTCAAGCAATTGCTCCGCCCATGCCCCCTTAGCTTCTTCCAGTCATTTCTTCAGAGTATCCTTTAGCGTTTTATTGACTGCTTTGACTTGTCCATTTGCTTGGGGATGAGCAACTGAGGAAAAGCTCTTGATAATCCCATGTCGTTCGCAAAAATCTGTGAATAAGTCACTATCAAACTGCGTGCCGTTATCTGAGACGATTTTCCTTGGCAATCCATAGCGACATACGATGTTTTTGACCATAAAATCCAGCACCTTCTTGGTCGTTATGGTTGCAAGTGGCTCAACATCGGCCCATTTAGTGAAGTAATCGATGAAAACCACATCATACTTGACGCTGCCCTTTCCTTTGGGCAGAGATCCGATTAAATATATACCCCAAACTGCAAATGGCCACGGACTTTGCATCTGTTTCAGCTCATTAGGGGCTCCTCGTTGGATTTTGGAGAACCTCTGGCACTTGTCGTACCTCCGCACGAATTCCATCAAGTCTTCATTCATTGTTGGCCAGAAATACCCTTGCCTCAGGATCTCTTTTTTTATAAGCTTTGCCCGCCAGCGTGGTCCCCATAAAAGCCTTTGTGTACCTCTTTCATCAATTCCTTGGCCTTCTCTTTCGAAATACATCTGAGGAGTGGCAGCCTGGCGCTGTAGGGTCCTGGCTTTGTTTATGTCCGTTGGTAACACACCTTGCATCAGATACTCTATGTATGATGCCATCCATCTATCCGCCACCTGGATCACCAGAGTGGTCTCCTCTGTTTGGATGCTTGGCACAGATAGCCGTTCAACTGGCACTATGTTCAGAGTATCAGCATCCTTTGCACTTGCTAACTTGGCCAAAGCATCAGCGTTTGAATTCTGGTCGCGAGGTACTTGCTGAAGGGTGTACTTGTCAAACTATTCTAATAGATCCTTTTTTTTTGTTTATGTAAGCAACCATCTTTAAACCTCGGGCCTGGTATTCTCCCATGACTTGATTTACCACCAGTTGAGAGTCACTGTAGATGTCAAGTACCTTTATATTCATGCCCCTGTCCAATCATAACCCAGCAAGCAACACTTCATACTCAACCTCGTTGTTAGAAACAGTGAAGTCAAACCTGATTGCACAGTGAAATCGATGCTCCTCGGGCATAATCAAAATCACACCTGCCCTTGCGTGATGCTCGCTATCTGGATGTTCAATGAACTCTGCGACGAAGTCAGCTAGGGTTTGCCCTTTTATTGATGCTCGTGGCAAGTAAGAGATATCAAAATGCCCATGTTCGACCGCCCATTTCAATAATCTTCCTACGGCTTCTGGTTTTTGAAGGACTTGCCGTAGAGGTTGGTCGATCAGAACCGTGATTGGGTGAGCTTGAAAGTAAGGTCGCAACTTCCTAGAGGCTAGAATTAAGAAATAGCCTTACTTTTCAATAGGTAGATATCACAGCTCCGCCCCAATTAGCCTTTTCTTACATAATAAACAACCTTCTGCACGGCTTTTTCTTCTCTTACTAAGATAGCACTAGCAGCGTATTCTATGATCGCTAAGTAGACAAACAAATTTTCCTTATCGACCGGCTTCGATAGAATGGGTGGTTGTGCCATGTGAGTCTTCAATGCTTGGAAAGCTTACTCGCACTCCTCCATCCATTCGAATTTCTTGTTGCCTCTAAGTAGTTTAAAAAATGGGACGCACTTGTCCGTTGATTTGGAAATAAATCTACTCAGAGTAGCAATTCTTCTGGTCAAACTTTGAGCATCCTTGATCTTTGTTGGCAATTTCATATCGACCAGGGCTTTGATCTTCTCAAGATTGGCTTCGATTCCTCTCGAGTTTTCTATAAATTCCAAGAACTTTCTTGATCCTACCCCGAAGGAGCATTTGAGGGGATTCAACTTCATCTGATATTTGTTCAAGACATTGAAGCATTCTTGCAAATCCTCTATATGCCCTTCTGCCTTCTTCAACTTAACTAGCATGTTGTTGACATAGATCTCCATGTTTGTGCCAATTAGCCCCCTAAACGTGTGGTTGACCAGTCGCTGGTTAGTCGAACCGGCATTTTTCAGACCGAGGGGCATTACTTTGTAACTGTAAAGCCCTGTGTCAGTCCGAAAGATAGTGTGATCCTTATCAGGAGGATGCATACTAATATGATTATACCCGGAGTATGCATCCATGAAAGAGAGAATCTCGTGCCCTGTAGTGGCATCGACTAGTTGGTTGATCCTGGGGAGTGGGAAACAATCTTTCGGGCAGGCTTTATTGAGGTCTGTGAAATCCACGCATGTTCGCCATTTTCCATTTGGCTTAGGAACTAACACGGGATTAGAGACCCGCGATGGATAAAATGCTACCATTATCAATCCATTCTCCTTGAGCTTCTCGACTTTTTCTTTTAAGGCCTTTGATCTATCCTTGTCGAGCAGCCTCCTTTTTTGTTGTAGTGGTGGAAATTTTTTGTCTATATTAAGGACATGGCTAATGACTGCAGGGTCTATTCCAACCATGTCTTTATGCGACCAGGCAAAGACCTCCTGGTTTTTCTTCAAAAATTCCACCAGTGATTGTTTTGTTGTAGTCTCTAAGTTCTTACCGACTTTCACAACCTTGGTCAAATTTTCTTCACCGAGTTGGACCTCTTCAAGGTCCTTGATGGGTCCTATCTCTTCCTCAAAATCCCCAAAGCGAGGATCTAAGTCTCTATCCTCACTTTGGGCAATGCCCTATTTGGTGACATTATAACCTGATTGGGCTTGTACATCAACTGCCATTTGCAACTCTTTTTCTAGAAACCTCCCTTGACATACCTTTCTTTGCTTTAGTTATCGAGGCGTTGTAGCATTCCCTTGCTTCCCGCTTATTTCCCAACACGCATCCTACGCCTGCGTCTGTTGGGAATTTCATGGAAAGGTGCCATATGGAAGTGACGGCTTGTAGGTCAACCAGAATTGGCCTCCCAATTATAGCATTATATGCCGAAGGACAATCAACTACTATGAAAGTAGTGAGTAATGTCCTGTTAAAAGGTACAGTACCTGCTGTAACTTTAAGCCTAATCAACCCAGTTTGGGCGAGCCCTTCGTTGGAAAAACCATAGATGGTTTGGTTGCATGGCTCCCGGTCCTTTATGGACAGCTTCATTCTCTCCAGTGAAGACTTGTATAGGATGTTGACCGAACTTCCTGTGTCAACCAACACCATCATGTTGGCAATTTACACGTCCACGACCAGCAGATCGGAGTGTGGGAATCGTACGTGCTGGGAATCGTCTTTAGAGAAGGTTATCAATTTCTCTTCTATTCGAGCCTTCTTTGATGCTCGATCCTCCACACTCATCATCTCGATGTCCTGGTTGTGGCGTAGGGTTCGAGTGTATCGTTCCTTTGCCTTCCCACTATCCCTTGCAAGGTGTGGGCCATCGCAGATGGTGAGTAAAGTGCCTGCCACAGGAGCTGGCTATAAAGGTGGCACGCGTTGGCGTGCAGACGCCTGCTCGATGCCACCTTGAGCCTCTTACTGAGACCCTCCTGCGGCTCACACATACCTTCTTAGATGTCCCTGCCTAATCAAGAACTCAATTTCATCTTTCAACTGGTTGCATTTGTTAGTGTCATGCCCGTAGTCGTTGTGAAAACGACAGAATTTTGTCGTATCTCTCTTAGAGATATCCTTCCTTATAGGTGCAGGTCATTTATAAGGCACGTTAGAGCTGGTCGCCTGGTAGGCTTTCGCTCGACTTTTGACAAGTGCCATGTAGTTGGTAAATCTCGGCTCGTATCGATTGCCTTTGGGGCGTTTATTCTCAGAAGTTGAGGGTTCATTGCTTGCCCATTTTCCATCATTCCTACCATTGCCATTTCGGTTGCCTTGGCCGTTGCCATTGGGTTTCTCCGACCCGTTGGCAGCCTTGGCGGGCTCTTCCTTTGGCCACTTGTACTTCGCTGGCAATTTCCCCTCATTGGCGATCGCGTCCTCAAGCTTGATATATAGATCAGCCAGATCCAAAAACTCCTGAGTACTTCTTACCCTATTCTTTCTTAGGCTACTCCAGAGGGGTGAATGGCGCCTTAACCCAGCAGTTAGGGCCATCATCTTTCCTACATCACCCACTGTCTTGGCTCCAACTGCTGCTCGCATGAACCCTGGACATACTCCTTTAAGGGCTCTCCCTCCTTCTGGCATATCTCGACCAGCTAGTTGGCCTGTATGGGGTGTACGCAACCCGCATAGAATTGTCCATAAAATTCCTTCACGAACATCTCCCAAGACACTATACTAGCAGGAGGGAACTTAAAGAACCACTCCTAGGCGGTGTCATATAGTGTTGCGGGGAAGATCCTGCAGCAGGCATCTTCTGACACTTTCTGTATATCCATTTGTATCTCAAATTTGTTAACACGAGATACTGGGTCTCCGTACCCATCAAATTTTGGCAGTGTCGGCATCTTGAATTTACTGGGGGTTTCAACCACAACAATCCTTTGCACAAATGGAGTGCCCTTCATCCGATCGTATTCTACTTGGGACGTTCGTCCCCCGACCAGCTGTTGTATTGCCTAGTTCAAGGCATCAATCTGAGCCTGAACCGCTTCTGGGACTGCTGGGGCGACTGGTGCTGGGGGAGCGTACTCATCGTGCCTCTCATGATGGTCGTTGAGTACTTCCCTTAAATAATCATCCATGCATCTCTGCTCGCTAACTCCTAGCCAATCAAAGACGTTCTGCTGCCTGGGTTACCCCCCAGCGTTATGGTTAGCTGGCCTATTTTCTCTAGGTGGGGGGCTTCTGCCTCCACCTCTTTCCTCATTCCTCTGACCAGCATTCCCTCTGCCAGAATCAGTTTCATTATAATCGTAGCCGTCTCTAAACTGGCATGATTAACTGCTCACGCTATTTCCTCCTTGGGCTGGAATTTCTCGAGCGTCAGGGCGAGGCCTGCGCTAGTCGTTGGGTCCCCGTGCATCGCTATGCCGTGGGGGGCCTCTGACCGTAGAGCCTGACTGGATGTTTCTTCTATTGGCAGAAGGACGCTGTCCCCTGCTCGGTGGATTTGGCTCTTCATCCCCCGGGCGTCTAGGGCTGCGGGGCGGTTGCCCGACCCTATTCTGCCTCTGGCGCTGGGGATTGCCTCATCCAGCTTGAGATTGAGGCTGCTGCTCAGGATCCCTAGCTGGGACATCATCCTGAGCCACAGGTGGCTGCTCCGGCCTTTGAGGGCATGTTGGCTGGAGTAGAGGACTAGGATTGGGAGCCCTCTGAGGCGGCGCACTCAGTGGCTGATCTAGCTGACAGACCGGTGCAACCTAACTTCGAGCCAATTGGATGGCTGCTTCGAGAGTGGCCATGGCATCCCTCTATCGATGGTCCATGTCCACCTACCGCTCACTCAGCTCCTGGTGCTGACGTACAATTTCTCTTTGCTGCAGCGCCATTGTCTTCGCGGCATTCTCCTGATTGGCCCTCAGATTAGCCAGCTCATCCTGTAACACCCCCAGTGTTGCCCTCAGTGTATCCATATCCAACTCCTCCTCTTCAAGCTCCAAATGTGGTTCATTCTCCGCCATATTTGGAGGAGGAGGTTGAGATGATGCAGTGCCAGCGGACGCTCCAACTTTCTTAGATGTCTTTGCCATTAGATTTTCTTACAGTCTTGAGTTCAACTCTCAATGAAAGCACTAGAATGTTGACCCTCGATTTGGCCAACGATACGGAGTCAAAAATACGACAGGAAATGAGATGACAATTAAGAGTTTAATCTAATGGTAAAGAATAAACACAAATGATTTATAGTGGTTCGACCCCAATGAATGGTAATGACCTACGTCCACTTAGTGCTATTATTAATATTGAATCCCAATTTCGTGATCAAAGAACTAGGGTTCTTGAGTTTCACAAACCTTGGGAGAATTACAACAAGATGATAGATAATTGCACTATATGCTCTCTCTTTCAATATTCAGAGAAAACTTCAAAGGTCAAAAGTCCCCTCCTTGAGCTATTTCTTGCATATTTATAGGCTCAAGGGGGGTTACATGGGCCAATGGGCCTTAACTATCCTTAATATCCGTGTATCAAGGCAATAACAATGAAATAATGAACGTAATTATTACAAGATTACAATCTTAGAAGGAAATAAACCGAATCATACGACCAGCCTGGTCGTATCTAATAGTCAGGCTTGATGAAGCAATGTATAGCTGGTCAATAATCGAACAACACCGCCTTATTTCGACTCTGCCACGTGTCATCCACGTGTGAGAAATCCTTGCCACATCATAAGTAGCCGTTTTTGGGTAAACAATATGAGAACCAATCTAGGTCCTTTGCTAGTCGAGGTAGGGTAAATCGTAACTCTAAACCATGAAAATGATAAATAATCTTGGGGTTTTCTATCTAAGCAACTATAAGCCCCAAGCGACATAAAATATTGGGGTTTGCTATCTAAGCAACTATAAGACCCAAATGCCTACAAGACTTATTCATACATAAATATACATATGATAACGTAAAACATATAATAACATAAACATAAAAGCATATATAATCTATCCTATTTTCCTTACCAAAAGCTGGGATATTTGGGAACAAGAACATGATTAGAACACTCCTATAAACCAACAGTAAAAATGGTGAGTATCTCTAAAGAATAAAGATGAAATGAGAACTAAACCATCAAGAAGAAACTTACCAAGAAAAACCTTTAAGTTTCAAGAAACTTAAATACCTAATCAAGAATCATAAATAAGAGTTAGGATTTGAATAAAAGAAAACTAAAGAAAACCAATGAACTGAACTTAGGGATAAGAATACCTTGAATGATCTTATGGATTGATCTAAACCTTGATACCGAAATCTCACTATATCTCACTTCCCAAGAGTTTAGAAAAGCTTAAAATGATAAAGATTTTAACCAAAAAACCCAAGTGTTTCTCTCTATAGTAACACTAGCAACTTGGAGGCTCTGAAGACTGCTTGAAGAATGAAGAAAATGGTTGAGTACTAGGTCCTATTTATAGAGTTCAAGGAGTGAAACTAACCCCTTTTAATTTGAATAAATAAATGAATATAAAATGAAAAATATTTGAATTTTCATCCAACAAACGCCCAGAACTCGGTCAAAATCGTTCAAAGGAAGGTCCAAGTGGTTAAGGCTATTTTTAAATTTAAAAATCATCAACATTAAAAATTCAAGCTTGGAGCTGATATATAGCCCCCAATAGGCGATATATCGCCTCCCCCTATATTCCCGAGCCCTGTTCGATCGTTCGTGCAAAGTCGACGTGCTTTCCGTATCTTTCCTAGGTGATATATCGGTCCCTAATCAATGATATATCGACATACATTGATATATCAAACATGTATTTGCACTTTTTCAGCATATTTTGAATTGGATTAATAGCTTTGATTGAGTCTAAACGTGATCCTAACAGTTTCTGGAAGGTTCTAGAGTTTCTAGATCTTTCTTTTTTTTAAACTATTCATCAAAATACTTAATTCCTTAATAATCATGATTATGACAAGTGTCAAACTCTTATTAATTCTATCTAAACCTTAGGTTATAATAAGTAATATATCTAGGACCAACAATATTAATCAAACCTTCTGTTATAATATTCTTAAATTATAGGTTAAACTTATAATATCCATAGCTGCTGCTATGAGTTTTCAACGAAGTCCCGGCTTAAACAAAAATCCACAGAATCTAACATACTACAAACTAATACTAACTACTACTACTATCTAGCTAGCTAAGTAAATATTTTGGGACACTACAACTCCTATTTATGTTATATGAGTTCTTTGATTCACTAGTTAGGGTTTGTCAGAATGATCACGCTAGAAACTTTTGTTTTGGGAACTCATTAATATAAATGGTTGGGGACATAGTATATAGATATGGAATCTATACTTTCTCTGAAGAGATTGAATAATGGTTCTCTTAAGGGTTGACTTTTGGGAATGAAAGGTTATTGAGCTCAAATTCATAATTTTGGTATGAATTAAACTTCACTAGTAAAGTCAATAGTACTTAAGGAAACAATGTATAATTAAATGGGTAAAATGATAATTTTATTCCCGGTTAATTATGATCCATTAGTAGAGGGTTAATTTGTATGTAATGATTATATCAATCGACGCTTTATTGTTATAAAGTACTAAGTTAATGAAATATCTATAATTATAAGAGTGCAGTCTAATATTTATAGTGGAGTAATCATAAGATTTATAAATTAACAGTATTTATTTGAAGAGTTTAATTAATAATTACAAATTTATTGGAGATTGGAATTATAGGTCCATAGGTCCCCATAACGGCTATATCAACACTATTCAAGGCAAGAGTTAATATTAATGGTAAAATGGTAAAAAGACATATTTAAGAAGACATTTGTTCTTCAGGCCAAATATGCAATTATGTGACAATAGTGATAAATTAATTAATTACAAATTAGTTGTAATTATCAAAATTAATTATTATATAATTTGCAAAATTATATAAATAATTAATTTATTATAATTTTCAAAATTATAATAAAAAAATATTTAATTTTCAAAGTTAGTATTTAATTAAAATTAGTTTTAATTAATTACTAGAATTAATTAAATATCTTTATTTGAGGGGGAGATAATAATCTGACAATTTCAAATTGGATTTGAATTTAAAAGATTGATATTTATTTAAATAATTAAATATATGTGATAATTAGTTAAGAAGATAATAGATTAAAATTTGAATTAATTATGTGGATGTTGGATAAGGTAGTTTGAATAAATAATTAAATAATTGTGAAAAAATCAAATATCCCTAATTTATAGGGTGTTGCACGACACACAATCTCTGGACTGTGTGTGGCGTGCAACTATATAAAAATCAGGGATAGATTTTTCACTTTTATTTATTTAATTAATTAATTAATGAAAAATTCAAAAGTTAGTTTTTGATATTTTGATTAATAAGATAATTAATTAATTAAAAGATAAATTGCAAATTGGTTACATATTTATTTTTAAAATTTTAATATTTTCCATATAAGTTAGACATATAAGAAAATAAATAAGCTACTGAATTTATTCGCTCTAAGAAAAAAGAATGATACTTTTCCATCTCTCCCTGAAAAAGATACAGAACCAATCTCAGGCCTATTCTCTTGATCTCATGTCTTGAGTACATCAAGTTGACTCAGAAATATTCCATCCTTTATTCTCTAAGTGCCCACACACTTCTTTGAGGTGTAGAGAACGTTGTGGACAATCCTTGTGTGAGTACATGGGAGTAGCTTGGATAGGAAGATCATTTATTTTACAAAAAGATAGCAAGGACACTTGATAGCCATCAAGAGGTATGTTCTTTATTCTTTTCTTGTTTATAATTAATGTATTTATATTAATGGATCTGCATATTTAAAGGTAGTTTAAATATGCTACAATTTTTTTTTGTTGTACACTGGGCCAACCCATCACTATTCCGCTGCGTATTAGGAAACTTGTCCTAACAATGAGACCCGTCCAGAATTACTTCCCTAGAACCCTCATCCATCGACTTATCCTTCCAATTTTGGTACCTTAACATACCCGTATAAGAAATAGTGAAGTCCTTATCCACTCCATTAAAGAACTTGTCTCTATAACTTATCGATTGTTGATTACTTACTTACATTTTCCTGTAATTTGCTTAGTAAAAGTAGATTGAGGGGTTCTATTAGCCACCTTACAAACTGTGAACTCTATACCAACACTAGTAATCTCCTCAGATAACTTCTTGTTATTTGTCTCGAGCTATACACTTGGCCAAATCTTTTTAGCATAAGATCCATCCACCAGATTGATTTTCCTTGAATGATAAAATATGTCATGATCATAATCCTTTCACCGATTTAGCCAGTATTTCTCTCATATATGAGTCTTTCTAGGTGACAGCATATTTCAACGCTGATGTCAGTGTATATCTTACACTGCTCCCCATATCATTAATGTTATAACACCTTGAGTAAAATCACTACTGTTGCCAACTAGAGGTCATAGGTAGGCTACCTCTCCTCATACTCTTTCAAGTCTCACTTTCCCTAGTTTACATAGGGGTGCAACGCTGGTACTAGAATCATCACTCTGTTGCGATACTTCCCAATGCACTATGAACTCTTCGTTCTCAGACGACAAACTAGGTACTAGTGCAATAATCAGTTTCTGTTTTAACCTTTGGAAGCTCTTATCACATCTATCATTTCACATCCACTTCTAGTCCTTACTTATTTTATTGGTCAAAAGTGTTGCAATCCCCAAGGATCCTTCATCAAATGCCCTGCCAACTCAAGGGAACTTCAAACTCCTGAAGTATTCCTTGGCCTTGGCTAAATCTTTTCCTGCTCTTGACCTAAATAATTCAACCGAGTTCAACCATAACCCTTCATTTCTCCTTACGTAATCTAGAAATACTACTTGAAGCAGTCAAAAATCACCTTGCTCAGACCTTACTCACAATTTACATCGCTTTGGCCTCCATAATTCCCAGTGGAAATACTGCTCGTAATTTGTCTCTGATTAGGAGTAAGTCAATATGGCATTGATAACTTAAACAACAAGTGTTCAAACAATCCTCGAGATCTCTATTTGTCGGATCAATAAAAGTTGATGGACCATTGGTCACTTCAAAAGAAGTCCCCAAAATTTCATGATGTCCATCCATTATCATAATAGGAGTCTTTGGAATATCGTCTTCCTTGATTTTCAGCTGGTAACAACAAGATCGAAGATCAATCTTAAAGAATCTTGTTTTGCCCTGATTCCAATCACCCAAATCATAAATCTTTAACAATGGATACTTATCCTTGATAATCACCCTCTTCAACTCTTTGTACTCGGTATGCTTCCTCATTGATTCATCCTTCTTCTTCACGAATAAAACTGACACACCCCATGGTTAGAAGCTAGATTTGATTCAACTAAAGTCGAGTACCTCCATCAACTGAGCTTTCAACTCTCTCCTCTCTATTGGTACCATTCAGTAAATTTCCTTCAATTTTGTCCCAGGTGCTAATTCTAGCACCACTTGGTTTCTCGATACATTATTAATTCATGTAAGTCTTTCGGTAACCCCTTTAGAACTGACATACCTTTCTGATTCCTTCCGATTCCACAGTTCCAGTAATAAGTTTCTAGTCTTCAACACCGAGGTCGTTAAAATATAGGGTCCACCCACTGCACCCGTAATTCCAAAAGAATCTTTTTTCCACAAGTTAAAATTACGATCTCCCCTTTTAACAGTTTGTAGCTGCCCCTTTTGACCAATCGATACATAACTCATACCTATCAAAGTTCTCATTATCTAACTCAACAAGTTTACAAGTAATTCCTTATATTCCAATTCCAAAACCATGATTCAATCCATTTCATAGTGATCCTTAACTCTTAGTAAATAACAGGGTTCTAAATCTCATATCATGCCCATCTTTGGGTCTTCAAAATTTGTTTCGCACTACACTTGATATGAACATATATATCTCCCTTGACTGCTGCATGAATGATAAAGACATGCTTATTAGCATCATTACTGCTTGTGAATGCAAGGGAACTGCTTACTAGCGTTATTATTTGTTTATAGGCCAAGAAATGCTTATTAGCATTGTTAACACTGGCAGGGGTTAAAAAGAACATGCTTATTAGCAATGTTATACTTGCGTAAATGCTTGGATATGTTTATGTGCATTGTTTTTTGCTAATGGATATAAGGAAGTGCTTATTAGCAGCGTGAATGAATATGTTGATTGATGGCATGCTTATTAACATTGCACTTGTTTGTTTATCTGTTTGATCTTGGACCGTTAGGTGGCAAGAGGTATAGTTATTACTTACCTAATAACCGATTTGATCACTGTACGGTGGATTGAGTAACAGTATGAATCCTCGAAGGTAAAAGAGGTTGGCCGGCCAAGAGTTACAGGCCAGTGAAGGGAATGACCAGGGCTAGGCCCCACCACCAGCTCCAGAAAATTGGCAGCAGGTGCTTGTTGAAATGCAAGCCTGATTAGAGAGGTAAGAAGAAGAGATACGATTCTTGAGATAGCAACAGGGTCCAGCAGGGAACCCACAGCCCGCGATACTGGCAGTGATACAACCGTAAGAACTAGTAGTAGTGTAGCCCCAGGCAGGGGGAGATAGATGGGAACCCCTGTATGAGAGGTTCAGGAAGCAACACCCTTTAGTCTTTGAGGGCGGCTTAGATCCACTGAAGGCTCAACAATGGATGACCATGATTACCAACATCCTAGATTTTATGAGGGTAGGTGGTAACGAGGGAGTGGCCTACGCCACTTATATGTTTCGGGAGGATGCCCGAATATGGTGGGTAATGGTATCCCAGACCAGAGCAGTAACTACCATGGACTGGGAAGAGTTCAGAACCTTGCTCAATGAGAAATACTACAATGACGCTGTCAGAGCTACGAAGGTTGAAGAATTCGGCAAGTTTCTTCAGGGTAACATGACAATGACTGACTATGCCCTGAAGTTCAAAAGATTGGCAAAGTTTGCCTGGGATCTGGTGCCCACTGATGGGACCAGAAGAGAGAGGTTCCTTCAGGGGCTAAAACCTATGATAGCTTGGGATGTTCATATTACCTATGTGCTAGAATTGACTACCTATGCACAGGCTATGGAGAAGGCACTTACAACTGAGAGCGCAGAGAACAAGATCTGGCGTGACAATGTAGCCAGAAGGGATTCTAAGAGGCTGGGACCTCCATTTTCAAGTTTTGGTAGGGGTGGAGGCCCTAGTGATCAGAAGAGGAAGACCCTGGATACAGTTTTAGCTTCAGGGCCAGATAGGAGGCCATGGGGCATACAGATTGGCCGCCAGGGTGGTGGTGAGACTTGGAGAGCATTCTTAGAGTGGGCCCGGTGTAGGAGGTGCCACATTGGAGAATGTCGAGCGAAGGCTTGCTTTGTTTGTGGTAGTACGGAGCATATGAAGAAGGATTTCCCTAGAGCCAGAAAGGAACAGCTGAAAAAGGTGGACAGCCTGACGGCAGCTCGGGTGTTCACCTTGACCCAGGCAGAGGCCGAGGCTAGTCCCTCTTAGTTACAGGTAAGCTTTCTATACTGTTTCGATTGATTCGGGTGCTACACACTCTTTTGTTGCTAGTAGGATTATCAGACCTAGTTTTTCGCCATGGGGCGCATCGGCCCTCTTTGTAAGGAAAAAGGATGGTTCTTCGAGGATGTGTATCGATTACAGAGAATTGAACAAGTTGACCATCAAGAACAGATATCCTCTGCCAAGGATTGATGGAGGCCGAAGTCAGAAGGTTACCCAGTACAACTATATGGTGCCAGGAAGATATTGAGGAAGTTGGCTGATGACATAACTAGAGCAAGGATTGAGTTGGTGGTGGGTCGGTTGGCCAACATCACTTTACAGTCTACTCTCTTGGAGATAATAAAGGTGAAACAGTTAGATGATCCACAGTTGGGGTAGATTATAGGAGACTTCCTAGCTAGAGTAGCTACGGACTATATGATGTCAAGTATGGGTTTGTTGAGATACAAGGATCGGATTTGCGTTTGGATGGACACCGAGATTAGATGGGAGATTTAGGATGAATCTCATGCTACCCCTTACTCTCTACATCTAAGCACCACGAAGATGTACCAGGATCTGAAAGTTTTATATTGGTGGCCTAGGATGAAGAGGGATGTGACTGAATATGTGACAAAGTGCATGACCTGTCAGCAGGTCAAGGCTGAGCATCAGAGGCCAATACGGTTGTTGCAGCCTCTAATAAACCAGAGTGGAAGTGGGAGGATATCACGATGGATTTCGTTGTAGGATTGCCCAGGACAGTAGGCTAGCATGATTCTATATGGGTCATCATGGATCGATATACGAAATCAGCTCATTTTCTTCCAGTAAAGACGAATTACACAGTTGACCAGTATGCATATCTCTATGTGAAAGAGATAGTTTGCCTACATGGGACTCCGAGGTCTATTGTGTCTGATAGGAACCCTATTTTTACTTCCAAGTTTTGGGGAAGTTTGCAGAGTGCGATGGGTACACAATTGAAGTTCAGCACAACTTATCATCCTCAGACTGATGGTCAGTATAAGAGGACTATCCAGATATTGGAGGACATGCTGAGAGCATGCGTGTTGGATTTTGAAGGGTTCTGGAGTTAATATTGGCCTTTGATAAATTTTTCCTATAACAACTGCTACCAGTCTACCATTAGGGTGGCACCTTATGAGATGTTTAATGGTAGGAAGTGTAGATCTCCCATTCATTGGGATGAGATGGGTGAGAGGATATATTTAGGCCCTGATGTAGTTCAGAGGACCACTGAGGCTATTGAGAAGATTAGAGCTCAGATGCTCGCATCTCAGAGTAGACAAAAGAGCTATTCAGACCCAAGGTGGAGGAATGTAGAGTTCCAGGTGGGACATAATGTCTTCCTTAGGGTTTCACCTCTGAGAAGGGTGAGGAGATTTGGAAAGAAGGGCAAGCTGAGCCCTAGGTTTGTGGGACCATTTGAGATCCTAGAGAGGATCGAGCAGGCGGCCTATAGGTTGGCCTTGCCCCCTGCACTGTCTAGTGTGCATAACATATTCCTTATTTCCATGCTGAGGAAGTATGTGTCTGATGGAACTCATGTACTGAGTTATGAGGATCTGGAACTGGAGACAGACTTGTCCAATGAAGAGCATCCAGTTCATATTTTAGAGAGGAACAGCAAGGATGAGGAAGAGACCTGGGTGCTGGAGGCAAATATGCAGACTCAGTATCCCGAGTTGTTCAGGTAAAATTTCGAGTTCTAAATTTGTGTAAGGAGGGGATAGTTATAATGTCCCAAAATTACCTAATAAGGCTTAGGGCCTTGGTTAGGGGGCCAGGATGGCAATATATGGAATTATATGCTTAAGTGTTATATTTAATTATAATTATATGGATTATGAGATAATATGGCTAGTTGTGCATGTTTAGTGATACTAAATATGCATGTGGGCCAACTTCTTATTAGAAGGGAAATTTTGATAATTTGGCCAGTTGCGGGCATAATTGTATATTTATGTGCATATATGTGATATATGTGAGAGACCACATTATTATGTGGGTTTATTTGGGTTACTCAGCACGAGACAATCTTAGGGAGCAAGTTAGGGGGAAAGTCAAAACGGAACCCAATACCCGACTCGGGGCGAGTCAAGGGGTATTTTGGGTATTAAGCATTAGGCATTTAATATGGTTCAATGAAATTGAATAATTGGTGATATATTTGAAGTCAGTGAGTTTAGAAGGGAATATTGGGGAATTCGACCATTTTTCCCTCAAACACGTTTTTGGTACCCCGAGGCTCGGGATTAGCTTTAACCTTTGGAAACAAAAGACAAACACACAAGAAACACTTAGAAACACTTCTGTGACCGACTCTCTATCTTTCTCCTTCACTCTTTTTCTCTCAAACTTTCCTAAGCTTGTCCTTGAAGAATTAATAGGATTTTGGGCTAGAAACACAAGAATTGAAGGCTAGGGATTGGGAATTGGATAGCTTGTGGCTAGAGGAACTTCATTCACAGCTAAGGTAACCATTCAAACATTTTGTTATAGTTAAATTTATGTAGAACCCATGACTGTTTTGAGATGTTTTTGAACCTTTTAAGAATTGAAAGTGATGTTTTGATGAGTTTTAAGACTGGATTTTTTTGGGTTTTGTTGCTAGGAAGTTGTCAGAACTATTGTGATAGTTGAATTATGGTCTTAGGGTGAGTTTTGGTTAATTTTATTTGGATTTCGCTGGTGAAAAGTGTGAAAGTTCTGGGTTGGTGGGGCCAAGTCGTGACCTAGTTCTTGAGGGGCCGCAACTCAGCCTGAACCCAGGGCCTTGGGAGACCTCTGTTTGGGGGTGTGCCGCGACCCTCAAGGGAAAGTCGCGGCCCACAACCCTTGACAGAGGGGAGGAGGCTTGTTGTTAGGAGGTGCGCGCTGCGACCTTCAGAGCCAAATGTCGGCCCGCCTGGAATTTTTGGCCTTGGGAAGCTTTTTAAAAAGGGAACCTTTTCCTTAGGGCTTGGGATCGATTCCACTACCCGGTTTAGTGGAACTCGAGACCCCGATGGTTATGACTCGGTTCGGAAGCCTTCATTTTCTTGTTATTGATGGAATCGTATATTATGCTTGTCACTAGGTTATCGTTAGGGGCTCAGAACCGGGACCATGCTCGAGGGTCGTTCTTATTTACCCTACACCCAGACCTGAGGTAAGAAAATTGTACCCAATACGTGTTCTATGTGATTAGGGCTTGGCCCGATTGTTATCAATTATCATGACTATGGCTTGGGCCCCAAGAATATTTATATTTAAGCTAATGCTTCACATGTTGGTCAATACATGCTTAAGTATTCCATGAATTTTGTATGAATTCTGTGGTTAGGGCATGAGGCCCCGGTAAATAAGTATGATTAGTATCATGAGAGTGGTAATTCGATGGTGTTATGTGACTAACCTGCATGCATGCTTATTTGTTGGGATATACTTATCCATGTCTATTTCTGTATTGAGGTCTGTATTACTGGATCAGGGATTGACTTATTAGTCAAGGACAACAATAGTGCGCTGCACGCTGGTTGAAAGGATTAGGCCTAAACCAGCAATGTATTATTACGTTGGTCGATCCTATGGTCGAAGAAACATTAAAGTCGATCCTATGGCTAGTTACTCAGGGCTAAGAGCAAAGGCCCCAGGTGACTATATGGTCAATTGTTCAGGAAAGCGACCCCAAATTTTTCCAATGACCACTTGTTGTATTAAAAAAACTTTATGTGTAGGTTATTATTGCTGGACGTGCTAGATAAGTGTCTGGAAGATTATATAATCTGTTTATGCACATTTTGAGTTTTCTTGCTGAGCCTTGGCTCACGGGTGCTTTGTGGTGCAGGTAAGGAGAAAGGAAAGCTTGAGAAGCCATGAGTTGGAGATCTTCGATGGCGATGTGTACATATGCGGCTGCTCGACCACCACGGCTGGGGATATCTTAGAGGAACTAGGGTTATAGCCCTGTTTTTGCCGCTTAGGCCGAATAAATGTAATTTTTGATAAATATTCACCTTTTGAAAAGTTTGGTTGTAATATTTTGGGAGCCTATGTTTGTATGAAACTTTTTATATAAAAGTCTACGAGTCATTTGACCAAAATTTTTAACCCTAACCCTTGACATTAACCTTAGTTACACATTTTAAACCAAATGACTTGTTTAGCAAGTCTGACATAATTTTAAGTACACAGTCTAACAATCCTGGATTAGGAGGACATTACAGACGTCGGGGAGGAATAAGATGTTGCACTGCTGGTGCATAAAAGGCGAGCTCCTAAAGATAATAGGGAGCCCAATCCAGAGCGAACTACGTCCGGGGCATCAGTCGGCCCCTCCAGCCAAGGTAACCCATACCCGTACAGAGAGTTAGATCGGGTTACTGCCAGTTATAAGCTAATTCGATTCAACCCTAACCAGCTCGTTCTTCGTCACACCCCTTACCTGGACCTAAACACAGACCTCCTCCAGTGCTTGGACCATTTTGCGGTACCCTATAACCATAGCTATCTCAAAAGGTACCATCATAGTTGACAACACTCTCCATTTTAGGTCCACCAGTTTTTAGGAGTATAGGGCAAACCGTAGGACTTGGCTTTCCCTGTGTTAGGGTGTATATGCCCATGGTTTTAGGCAGTACATAGATGAGTCCAGCCCCGAAGAAGGACCTGAACCCCCTAGGACCCAAGAGGTCATAATTTTAGATTATCCCTCATATCCATTAATCCAATAGTTAGAAGTTGTGCCTAGCCTAGTCAATAACCCCGAGCAAATCATAGTAGATTCCTCCCCTAGCCCAGAGGGTAGGGTTCTTGCTCTTTCTCTTGTATTTATAATACTTTGAATAATTACTTCTTTAAACTGAATCCTCTGTTCGTTCGTTTTTTCAAGTGAAGAGATGGAGTTAACAGAAGCCCTGGATTTGAGGGGTGCTTTTAAAGCTGGTGGGACCGGAGCTAGTCCCGTGGTGAACAGACCTAGGGTGACAATGAAAACAACTCCAAAGATGGGGGCTACCAACAAGTCTCTCGCTAAAGACAAGGGTGCCAGCTCTACTCGGGAGCAGCCATAAAAGCAAATTCCCCCAGCTCTGCTATCAACAGTTACGATTCAACAAGCTCCTCCTCCTTCTCCTCGACATGTACCTCCCGCAAATTCTCAAGTGGTCCAAGGCAAGGCTCCCACTGTGCATATCCTGGCCAAGCCACATGACCTGGACACGATTCCTAAGGCTTTTCAGGGTATTATATACGAGACGACAAGCCACATGGTCGGCCACGCCTACAGAGCCAATGCCAGAGATTTAAGGGCTATATAGGAGTGCACTCCTGAGGAAGTCCTCGAATCTGCAATGGGGATGATTCTCACTGTGAGTCCGTCTCACTATCCTAACTTTCTCTCTCTTTAGTATTTTTAAACTATTCTTGACTTGCTTCGTTCTTTTGCAGTCTATCCTGGCTTAATTTTGTGGAATTACTCAAGTTAAAGATAGTGATGAGGAGCTCTATCCTACCTTGGGCGCTGTGGATGCTCAATATTCCCTGGCCCATAAAAGGTCCAAGACGTGTGCAAAGGTCCCTTAAAGGCCTTAACGCATGTTTTAGCCACGAGACGCTCAGGCCACTGCCTTCTCCCAATGGCCACGCATGCCTAGGACCACGCCCCGCGAGATGACCTTGCGAGCCTAGGTGCGTGACGCACAGGTGAGGCCTCGTGTGCCCAAGTGCATGTCTCGTATGAAGGCCTCGCGTGCTTAGCGTCGAGCCCCGCGAGATGGCCTCACGTGGCCAGGCTTATGCCGCGCGCCGTGGCCTTGCATATGCGTGTCCCATGGCCCCGCTCGCGCCAGCGTCAGGCGCGTCCCATGGCCCTGCGCCCCTGCGCGCATTCGCCTCGCGCGCGCCAGCATCAAGCGCGTCCCATGGCCCCGCGCCCCAGCAGGCCCTCGACCTCGCGCAGCCACGCCCGAAGCACCAGTTGGCCTCGCGCCCCAGTAGGCCCTCGGCCTCGCGCAGCCTCGCCCGAAGCACCATGTGGCCTCGTGAATGAGGCCATGCGTCAAAGGAGCCTCGCCACCAAGGGGCTCGCGAGGAAGTCATCTCATCTCGCACCCATCTGTCAAGGCCCCATGCCTATCACTTATCCATGCAGGTGACCTCGGGGTGCTTCAGGCATCTCGTGTCAAGGACCTGAGAGCCTCGCCTCACGCCACCACCTTTACGCGCGCCAAGTGTCCCGTTCCCTATCCCTTGGGACCCCAATGCTTAGGGGCCCGGGTATGAGTTGAATGGAACGTACTTGTACGATCTCATACTGGGTACGGCCCTTAAGACCTTCTATGTCGAAATACGGACACCCGTACCAGTGGGGGAGTGGGAATGCTGGGATAGGACTTATGGCCCGTACGTCTACGGCCAGGAGTCAAAGTCGACACCACTACCGCCTACACCACTACGTCTGCCACCACTCCTCTGACATGGGTATGGACAAGTAGTGGAGACATCTTCTTGATGCCTGCCCCTGTACTAGATGCATGACCACAACCTCTAAAACCACTCTCCTGACAAAGTACTTATGTACCACTTGGTCTCCTTAACCACCATGTACCCAGGGCCATTAGAGCCTACTATAAAATGAACTCTAACTCCACCTGAAAGGGGGTTGCAAAATTTACTGTAGCAAGTGCTTGAGAGTGAATTAAAGATTGATTTCTCCATTGTTGTTCTGTAACTGTTCTTGAGTTATTACTTAAATTTCTACAGCTTTCTTATTGGCTATCTTTACTTGATAATTATTTCCAACTCAACTTAGTTGACGAGTTCTCACCGTCAACAGTTTGGCGCCGTCTGTGGGAACGTTAGTTCCAAGCTACTGTTCCACCATTGTTTTCGGCAAGAAGAAATGCCAAGACGTTCAAAGCGACTCAGGGAGCCACAAGAGGAAGAGGTTCACCTGAACGGAGTCCAGCTGAAGGCCTCCATGAAGGACGCTCCTCCACCCAGAGACGTGGAGCCCTCGAAGGACCCTGAGGTTCACGGAGGTGATAGAGTGGCCTCTTCACCGGCCACTCCACCTGGAGAAAGTCCTCCAAGAGCACCACCAGGAAATGCTAATGAGTTCCCTCTCCCAAAACCACCACAGATACCGAACTCCGGCCGGCAGGACCCGGTCCCCTCTACCAGTAGGCATGACAAGCATCCCCGGGTCCATTCCGTGAGCTCGAGTTCGAAATCTCTATTCTATGAAGAGGAAATACGTGAGCTCCACCGTAAGAACCAAAGTTTGGAGACCACCTTGGAGAACATGCAAGAGGTCCTGAATGGCCTGTTGTAGGGTAAATCGAGCGTGACCATGCCTAAGAGGAAGGAGAAAGGCCAGGATGGGGTGGAGACCACCGTACCAGTAGATGATGGGAGAACCCGACACTCTACCAGTAACACCCCCCGAGCGAAGCAACGCGAGCACCCTGAACCACCTAAGCAGGCCCAGAAACCAGCGCCAAGGACCAACGCTGCCCCTCGCAATGAGGACAAGGTCACCTCTAAAAGAGCACCTTCGGATTTACGGGAGGAGATTAATAAAAAGAGGGCGGGCAAAGGGACCACGCCCCCTATGGCGCCTCGGGAGGGCAAGGGAAAGGCGAATCTTAGCCCGTCCGCTTTGAGGGACACTCTAAGCAAGAGGAGGCAGGACCAGGACACGGAGATGAGGAGCCTGCGAAGCAAGATCGTCACTGCATCAGGCGGCTAGGTCTTTGAGGAAGAATTCGACAATGAGTCGCCCTTTGTGAGGGAGATTCAGGCCATCCGGCTCCATGCCAACTTTAAGGAACCCAATATGACCCCCTACGAAGGAAATACAGATCCAAAGTACCACTTGGATGCGTTTAACGATCTGATGAAACTGAGAGACATTGGAAGTGGTGCCAGATGCCACTGCTTCGCTGTCACTTTGAAAGGACCCGCCTACAAATGGTTCAAAAGATTAAGGCCGGGGTCCATCAGGTCCTGGCAGCAGTTTTTCGATGAATTCCTCCAGCAGCACCGGGACTACACGATGCCAGGTACCAGCCTGGCCAACGTGAAGCAAGGGGAGAATGAGAGCCTGAAGAGCTACATTCACCGGTTCAACATGGAGGCCGCGAAAGTGGGAAGCCTAACTCGCCAAGAGTTAAAAATGGCCATTACAGCCGGAGTGCTCCCAGGAAGCAAGTTGTGGGACAACATGTTGAAGAGGGAAGTCACCGACTTAGATGACTTCTATGAGAGAGCAAAGAAGTACATTCGTGTGGAGGATGGCCACGCAAACCTGAAGGCAGGAAAGGAGGAACCCCATGCGAAGCCCCCAGCTGGCGATGGGACGAATGTAACAAAGAAGAAAAGGGTGTACGATGGGTCGAGAGATGACCAACAGAGGAAGACCAAACGGGGGAATGATCATAGGCAAGCGGCTTATACTTACTATACGAACCTCACACATACCAGGGAGCATATTTACCTCACCAACGAAGATCGAGTTCCCTTCAAAACGCCCCCACCAATGAGAAAGGACAGGTCCAAAAGGGACCCCAGTAGATACTGTCAGTACCACAAGGATATCGGTCACACCATGGCAGAGTGTATCCATTTGAAGGAAGAAATTGAGGAGCTCATCCTCAGGGGACACCTAGGCCGTTATGTTAGGAGAGAAAGGCCAAAGCCAGAGGACGAGCCTGCGGCACCCCAGACACAAGGGCGAGGCCCAGAAATACAGGGGGAGGTCAGAACAATTTTTGGAGGTCCAGGATTTGGGGGGGGGGGGGGACTCTCTGAAGGGGCGAGATAAATATGCAAGAGCGGCTCGGTGAAGCCCACCAACCTGTGTCATGAGTTTGGAACAGCGACCCCCGAAAAGCTTCAAGGGGGAAAATGATTCGATAACATTCACTGAGGAGGATGCGTGGGGGGTACATTTTCCCCACAATGATCCGCTAGTGCTGACAGTTCAGTTGGAAAATATGCGCGTGCATCGAGTCCTAGTGGACAACGGGAGCTCGGTGGACATCCTATATCGCCCTGCCTTGGAAAAGATGGGACTGGGCATTCGTCATCTGAAGCCCTACCAATCATCTCTATACGGATTCACGGGGGACTCAGTGCAACCCCTAGGGATGATCGAATTGGCACTCACCATGGGGGAGCAACCTCGACAGACTACAGTCATGGTTAACTTTATCGTAGTAGATTGTGCATTAGCTTTCAATGCGGTATTGGGGAGACCATCCCTAAGAGAATTGAAAGCCATAACTTCAATATATCACCTGGTTGTCAAGTTCCCGACCCCAGGAGGGGTCGCTAGTATGAAGGGAGAACAGAAAGAGGCAAAGGAGTGCTACAACACCTCACTCTGTGCGCCTCTGAAACCGCGGGAACCAATGGCCATGGTGATACATGAGGTGCTACGTGTGCCCGCAGGGGGTCTGCAGGAGCTGGACCCTCGAGTCGTGGAGGAGTCAAGAGTAGAACCAGTGGAGGAAGTAGAGGAGGTTACAGTGACGGAGGAACCGTTAAGAAAATTGAAGATAGGGAGAAGCCTGCAAAATGACGTGAAGGAGGAGTTGTTAAGGATTTTGAAGGACAATCTAGACGTATTCGCATGGAGTCATGAGGATATGGTGGGTATAGACCCTGGTGTGATGTGCCACCATCTGAATATCTCCCCAGAAGTGAGGCCCGTTAGGCAGAAGAGGCGGGCGCTAGACCCAGAAAGGTACGCAGCATTAAAGGAGGAGGTTGACAAGCTGAAGGCCAACGGGTTCATCCGTGAGTCCTTTTACCCTGTGTGGGTGTTGAACCCAGTACTCGTTCCGAAGCCAAATGGGAAATGGAGGACCTGCGTCGATTTCTCGAACCTGAATAAAGCTTGTCCTAAGGACAGCTTCCCACTTCCAAGGATAGATCAGCTAGTAGACGCGACGGCAGGACATGAATTACTGAGTTTCATGGATGCCTACTCGGGGTACAACCAGATCCCAATGAACCCAGCAGATGAAGAGCACACGTCATTCATTACAGATAAAGGGCTCTACTGTTACAAGGTGATGCCCTTCGGGTTGAAGAACGCGGGTGCCACTTATCAGAGGTTGGTAAATAAGATGTTCGCCAACCAGATAGAGAGGAACATGGAGGTGTATGTGGATGATATGTTAGTAAAGACCAAGAACGCAACAGAGCTCAACAAGGACCTTGGTGAGATGTTCGACACACTTAGGAAATACCGAATGAAGTTGAATCCTATCAAGTGCACCTTTGGTGTATCCTCAGGAAAATTCTTGGGCTTCATGGTCAATTCCAGAGGCATCGAGGCCAATCCCGATAAGATAAAGGCCCTGATAGAGATGAGCCCACCAAAGAACAAGAAGGAAGTGCAATGCTTAACCGGAAGGGTGGCGGCCCTTAATAGATTTATTTCAAGGTCCACCGATAAGTGCCTCCCCTTCTTTAACATCCTCAAAGGGAGCAAAAAGTTTGCTTGGGATGAGGAATGCGAAGAGGCATTTATCAAGCTGAAGGAACACTTGGGGAAGCCACCCCTGTTGGCGAAACCTAAGAGAGGCTATACCTGTACTTGGCAGTGTCTGAGCACGCCATAAGCGCTGCCTTGGTTAAAGGGGAGAAGAAGCAGCAACAACTCATGTACTATATCAGCAAGCGTTTGGTGGACGCGGAGAACCGATACCCAGTCAGAGATTGAAAAGTTGGCCTATGCGTTAGTTGTGGCCTCGAGGAAGTTAAGGCCTTACTTCCATGCGCACGCGATTGAAGTCCTGACGGATAGTCCTTTGAGCCAGGTCTTACATAAACCTGAGACCTCAGGGAGGCTGATGAAATGGTCGATCGAGTTGAGTCAATTTGACATTGTGTATACCCCAAGAGCTTCCATCAATGGATAGGTGCTGGCAGACTTTATAGTAGAGTTCACCCATCAGCCGAATGGAGGAAGAAATGAAGAAGGGGAGCAGCCTGTTATAGAGGAAGAGCGAGGGGGTCTGGAGGAATGGAGTTTGCATGTTGATGGGGCGTCCAATGAGGGAGGATCCGGAGCGGGAATCATGATGACAGGGCCCGAGGGACACAAAATGTATTGCGCGATTCAGTTCGGGTTTGAGGCCTCCAATAACGAGGTGGAGTACGAGGCGCTCCTGGCTGGCTTGCGTTTGGCCCAGGAGCTGAGAGTGACGCGCCTTCGTATCTTTAGCGACTCTTAGTTGGTGGTGTACCAGGTAAAGGGGGAATACCAGGTGATGGGACCCAAGATGGGAGCCTACTTGGAAAGGGTAAAGGGCTATCTAGGACGGTTAGTGGCATATAGCATAGAGCAAATCTCCAGAGAAAGGAATTCCCATGCTGATGCACTCGCGAAGCTGGCTTCCACCAGGGACGGTGATGTCTTGGAGTCGATACCCGTGGAGTACTTGCCCAAACCCAGCATCGGGAACACGGACATTCATATGATTAGTGCCCCGAAGGAGTCGTGGATCGAACCGATTAAGAGATACCTGGAGGAAGGAACCTTGCGTACTGACAAAAATGAGTCCAGGAGGTTGGTGTGCAAGGCCGCTAGATACACATTGGTAGAAGGGGTTCTATACAAGAGGGGGTTCTCAATGCCACTCCTGCGATGTGTGGAAGGGGAGGAGGCGTTGAAAGTGTTGCATGAGATACACGAGGGAGAGTGTGGCAACCACGAGAACGGACCCTCCACAGCTAGGAAGGCCATGAGACAAGGATACTACTGGCCCTCCATGGAGAGAGACACACATGACTTTGCCACGAAATGGGACAAATTTCAGAGGCACACCAACTACCCTCAGAAATCCCCAAGTGAACTGACCAGCCCCTGGCCCTTCGCTATCTGGGGGATAGACTTGATCGGCGCTCTTCCTGCAGGCAGGGGTGGAGTGAAATACGCGGTGGTAGCAGTGGACTACTTCACTAAGTGCGTAGAAGCAGAACCCCTCGTGAAGATAACTGCCAAGCACATCACCTCTTTCGTCAACAAATTCATTGTTTGTAGATATGGAGAACCCTACAAAATTATTTCTGACAACGGTACCCAGTTCGAGGGGGGAGCTTTCGAGGAGTATTGTAGGGGAAGGGGCATAAGGAGAAGTTTCTCCACGGTCGTACACCCACAGGCCAATGGACAGGTGGAGGCCATAAATAGGGTCCTGAAGAAGGACTTGAAGGAAAAGCTAGAAAAGATGAAGGGAGCCTGGGTAGAGGAGCTACCAAATGTGTTGTGGGCTTACAGAACCACCCCACATACGACTACTGGGGAGTCCCCATTCTCCTTGGCCAATGGATGCGAGGCCGTACTCCCGGTTGAGATGCAGGTTGAGTCCCTTAGGGTACAGGCTTATGGAGACGAGGCCAACCACGTAGCTCTGGCCGAGAGCCTGGACATGCTTGAAGAGAAGAGAGAAAAAGCACAAATGAGGGTGGCAGTATACCAACAGAGCGCCGCAAGGTACTACAATTCGAGGGTGCGAGAGAGAACTTTCAGAGTTGGCGACTTGGTGCTGATGAAGGTACTCCCTAACACGCGAAACCCAGGAGCAGGAGTGCTGGGGGCGAACTGGGGGGCCCCTACCAGGTTGCTCAGTGCATACCCCCGAACACTTATAAGCTGGCGTGCATGGACAACACCATCATACCTTGAGGATGGAACGCGGAGCACCTTAGGAAGTACTACCAGTAAGGTGCCCACGCCCCGTGCTAAAAGGACAGGTGTTGCATGCTATCTTAGTATGGTAGAGAAGAATCAAAGAGGTTACTTAGATAACCTCCTGAGTAGGTGTGAGTCTTTTTTATTTTATTTTCTATGAAAATCTCATATGTATCGCTGTAGCCAGAATTTTATGAATGAAACTGTTTGCAACTTCATATGTACTTTTCTTCGCTACGCGGGCATCAGCCAAAGTGCCTGCCGAAATAAATTTCACCAAGCATTTGGGGGGCAGGACAGGAGGCGAAAACATGCAACTGGCAGGGGGAACCTAAAAACGACCCTCTAACGGAGAATCCTAAAAAGGAACCCCTGCCCTCCTAAACAGAGGATCCTAAACCTCGCCTTCCTAAAAAAGAGACCATGACCCTAAAGAGGACCCCTTATATCAGGGCCCTAAGCGAAGTTCTGACAAGGCATCTCCTAGGATCACAAGGATTAGCTACCCTTGTGAACATCAAGGAGGCCATAGGGACTTACAAAAAAAAAAAAATGCATGGTAACGACAATAATAAGTCTAGAGCGTCCACCAAGCCGTCTAGCCAATAATAAGTTTAGCCAATATATGGTAACGACAATAATAAGTCTAGAGCGGCCACCAAGCCGCCTAGCCGAAAAGGGTCCCAAAAGAGACCCTTGCAAAAATAGTACTATGAATAACGACGAGAAGGACGCTTCTCGCAACAAATAATAAGCGCACGCAAGAATATATAAAAGGATAGTTAGGACCCAAGGGGTCAAAATATCCTTATAAAAGTAATCAAGAGGCACCAAAAGGGGTCGCAGTGAATCCTTTCACATGGGTTCCAAAGGACCTCGAGCCTGGTAAATAAAAGAGGGGAACCAACCAAACCCCATCATACAGGCTCAAAAGGACCTCAAATGCAGTAGAATAAAAGATAAATAGCAACACATGTATATATACATTGAAAAAGAAAGTTTTGGAGGCAGTACAAGAGTTACCAAAGAAAAATAGTAATGACAATCATATTACAAAGGCCCAAAATACAAAAAAAAAAAAAAAAAGGAAGAGAGCGTATACCCATGGAGGGCTAGCTGGCAAATGTTATGAAATAACTACTTCAGGGCCTCCTACCGCGGGCACTCCACATGGTCGCTCGAGCGACGGCGTGCTCACCGAAAGAAGAGAAATCAAAGTTAGGATCCTGCCTCCACACGTTGTAAAGGGCACGGTATATGGACCTGTGCTCGGTGGTAGCCTTCTCTGCCTCCAAGGAAGCATTTCTCTCCTGCGACGACTGAAGTTCGGCCCTGAGGGCCTCGACTTCGTCCTCCAACTGGGTAACCTTGTCCTGTAGCCCCGCGATGGCCTTTGCCTCCTGGATTTCACGCTCCAAGCTGGTAACCTTGTCCTGTAGCCCCTTGGTCTTGGCCCTTACTTCCTTCCTCTTTAGTAACAAGTTGGAAAATTTGGTCCGGACCCTTGACAACTTAGCCTTGGTTTCATTAAGCTCTTTCTCAAGCTCTTGAACCCGTGCTACAAGACGGTCCCTCTCGGTGCACGACACGGAGAGATGGCCAGCCGAGTCGGCAAATCGCAAAGCCATAGTATAGGCCTGCACAAGAAAGTTAACAACAACAACAATAAGTGACAAAAACAAAACAAAAAATGCATAAACACCTATACATAATAGGGCCGACGTGAGATGCGGGGACTCACCCAAGTCATGGATCGCCTTAGGTTCTCCCCAAGGTCCGACTGAGTCACGTTCCCAAGGCCATTCCAGTCGGATACAGGGAGGCTCAAGGCAAGTTGGGTGTATCGCTGTCCGTAAGACGTTGCCATCCGAGTCACCCAGGGTTCCCCATCCGTACTAGGGGCACCTGGCTGGATGAGGATAGACGACCCGCTTGCCGAAGCGGGAGGGGGCGCGGTGAAAGTGGAAAACTAAGGCTCTGGTAGATCAGAGGGAGGCTCCGCAAGGTCAGCGTAATAAGCCCCCGATGATCCAGGGTCGAGAGGATCCTGAGGGAAGGCATCGTAGCCCTTAGGGTCAGGGGAAACATAACACTCTGATGCGACATGCTGGTCTTGAGGTTGAAAGGCCATGTCCTGGTCATAGGAGTCATAAGGAGGGCATCCCCCGGGGGACAAGGATCGCTGGTGAGGTCCCCCGCGTTCAAGGGGGGCTTCCCCCAGCTCCTCCTCCGCCTCACCTTCATCTGGGAAAGGCTTGACCGGCGCAGCCATTGTCTTCTTAGACCCAGGAATCGACCACAGGAACTTGGGGTCTGGAGACCGGGGACAGCTGGTGGCGGTTGAGATTTTCCATGGTGAATAAGAATGCTGCCTTCTTCATGGCGGGGTCAGCATTAATGAGGTCATTCACGGCCTCCGCCTCCGACCCAATGACCGAAGGAACAGCAAACTGCTCTGCATGATCCACGCTAGTGTCAGTGCAAGCGTGAGTACAAAACAGTAAGTTCTAATAAGAAGAAAATAAGGACCAGGGTACTTACTGGGGGTGGCGCGAAAGTGTTCATGGACAGAGAGAGGGCCCTCTACGAAGAAAAATTCTTGCTTCCAAGACCCCGTATTGGACACTGAGCCATCTATCAAGGGGAGCTCGTTATTGGCCTTTTGCAGATAGTAGAAGCCCTTGGACTTGGGGGATGCCATGAGGTTGTACAGGAAGTGCACCTCTTGCGCCGTAGGAGCACGTTTAGCCAGTTCCTTGGACGCCACAAAAAGGCAACTTAGGGTCAACCAACTGTTGGGTGACAATTGAAGGGGGGCCAGGTCGAAATAGTTAAGGACCGCTACGAAAAACGGGTGCAAGGAAATGGTGCCACCCGCCTTCAAAATGTGTTCGCTCAAAGCCACAAGACCCTTCCTAGGGCGGTCGGCCCAGCATGCCTCCTGAGGAGCATATAAGGCGTATTCTAGGGGAACACGATAGTGCTTCACAATTTCCTTCAATTTATTCGCGGACACATGCGACACCAGCTCGAACGCTAGTAAAGGAGCGTCGTCCTGTTCCTGGATAGATACTTGTTGACGTGCCTTCGGCATATCTTCAAAATCAAAAGAAAAATGTGAGGAAGAGACAAAACACTTGACCCTCCATTTTTTCTTCCTAGCAAGATTTTTCCATCGAGGGAGCGACGGCGAAAGTGCTGAGCTAGGAAAAACCGAGACTAGGGGCTGAGGGGAAGCGGTAGCAGCCCCATGACCGTCATCCGGCGAGGATGGGTTGGGAGGTTCGGGCGGAAGGTGTCCCTCCATAAACTCTAACTCCTAGTGCAATTCAAAAAGTGTCATCCTAAGGCTCGCTACATGGTCACTAAGGTCTGGGGGGGAAGGTGCTCCGTCCCCCCTCGACAACGAGTCAATTTCGCTCTCCACCAGCCAAATTTTACGCCTAAGTTCAGCCATGGACTCAAGGTGGCGGATGCGGGCCTGCCTTAAGGAGTCATAGTCCAGGTGGGGGTTACCCTCAGGGGACTCTGAGTCTGAGGACAGGTCAATAAACTCAGCCCCCGGAGGTATGTCGGACGGGCCGTCACTGGCCATGAGACCTCGTCCCGAAAGCGAAAAGGGGTTCACATATAAATGAGGGGATGGCTACAAAACACAAAGGAATAGGCTTAATATCTCTAGATGCAAACGTCCTAAATGGCCCACTACAGGGTATAAAAAAGAGGGGCATGCATATGGTCAAACTCACTACAAGCTCAGGCTAAGGTATCCCATCCCGAGTAATGCTAATTTGGACCCGATGAATGTAAAAAAAAAAAAGAAGATATACCTCGAGCGGTCAAGATGTAGCGTAGTTGGGGTCGAAAGGAGGTCGAGGGCCAAAAAGCACCAAAGGGTCGAAGGTACGCGTCTGCAAGAATAGACCAGAAAGATGTGTTAGGCTCCAAATAGACATGCCAAAAGTTAGCGTATATATAAAAAAAAAAAAAAAAAAAAAAGAGAAACAAAAAAAAAAAGAGGTGAATGATGGAAATGAAGTGAAAAAATAAAACAAATGAAACTATGGCAAGAGTGAGGTTGTGGGGGATTGAATCCCTTACCTCTTGAAAGAGGAAGGATTCTCCAAACCACTAAGCCAAGGAAGTAAGGTGAAAATAATAGGACATGCATGAAGGCCTATTTATAAGAAACAAGAAGAATAGTCTACAAGAGCACCTAAAGGTCCCCTCCTAGACTGGGGGCAAGTGTGGACGCTCAATATTCCCTGGCCCATAAAAGGTCCAAGACGTGTGCAAAGGTCCCTTAAAGGCCTAACCGCATGTTTTAGCCACGAGATGCTCAGGCCATCGCCTTCTCCCAATGGCCACACATGCCTAGGACCACGCCCCGCGAGATGACCTTGCGTGCCTAGGTGCGTAACGCACAGGGGAGGCTTTGTGTTCCCACGTGCATGTCTCGCAGGAAGGCCTCGCTTGCTTAGGGCCAAGCCCCGCGAGATGGCCTTACGTGCCCAGGCTCATGCCCCGCGCCATGGCCTCGCATGTGCGTGTCCCATGGCCCCGCGCGCGCCAGCGTCAGGCGCGTCCCACGGCCCCGCGCCCCAGCAGGCCCTCGGCCTCGCGCAGCCACGCCTGAAGCACCAGGTGGCCTCGCGCCCCAGCAGGACCTCGGCCTCGCGCAGCCACGCCCGAACCACCAGGTGGCCTCGGGAATGAGGCCACGCGTCAAAGGAGCCTCGCCACCAAGGGGCTCGCGAGGAAGTCATCTCACCTCGCACCCATCTGTCAAGGCCCCATGCCTATCACTTATGCACATAGGTGACCTCGGGGTGCTTCAGGCATCTCGTCTCAAGGACCCGAGAGCCTCGCCTCTCGCCATCACCTTTACACGCGCCACGTGTCCCGTTCCCTATACCTTGGGACCCCAATGCTTAGGGGCCCGGGTATGAGTTGAATGGAACGTACTTGTACGATCTCATACTGGGTACGGCCCTTAAGACCTTGTATGTCGAAATACGGACACCCGTTCCAGTGGGGGAGTGGGAATGCTGGGACAGGAGTTATGGCCCGTATGTCTACGGCTAGGAGTCAGAGTCGACACCACTACCACCTGCACCACTACGTCTGCCACTACTCCTCATACATGGGTACGGACAAGTAGTGGAGACATCTTCCTGATGTCTGCCCCTGTACTGGATGCACGACCACAACCTCTGAAACCACTCTCCTGACAGAGTACTTATGTAGCACTTGGTCTCCTGGACCACCATGTACCGAGGGCCATTGGAGCCTACTATAAAATGAACTATAACTCCACCTGAAAGGGGGTTGGAAAATTTACTGTAGCAAGTGCTTGAGAGTGAATGAAAGATTGATTTCTCCATTGTTGTTCTGTCACTGTTCTTGAGTTATTACTTAAATTTCTACAACTTTCTTATTGGCTATCTTTACTTGATAATTATTTCTAACTCAACTTAGTTGACGAGTTCTCACCGTCAATAGGCGTCGCTCAAGAGGGCGAGCAGACCGCAAAAGCCGTCCTGGTTTCCTCCCAGGAGAGCGAGCGGTTTGTAAAAGCTGCCCTGTCTGCCTCCAAGGATCACATCGTGGAGGCGAGCCATCCTGTAGACCAGTTTCAGGCCAAAAATGAAGAACTCAAGAAGAAGCTGATCAAGGTCTTGGCCAAGGCCAAGGAGGAAGTTGCGGAGTTATCGACTCAAATGGAGGAGATGCTTTGCTATTAATGGGTTTTCAACCAGGATAGGAACTTCTCTTTTATGCAGCCCGAGCTTTAGGACCCATATCTTGCTTGGTTCAAGATTCGGTTCTCACAGGAACCATCAGAGACCGCCGAAGCCTCTGGGTCTATTGAGGGAGATGGCAAGGAGGTGACTTATCTGTAGTGAGCTGTCGAACCTCAGTGATTTTTTATTTCACTTTTTTGTAATCAAGTCCCTTTGGACCAAAACAATTGCATTCAGGCTTAGGTCAAGGTTTTTCCTCCTCGAGATGACATTATATTTTTTAATATTCATCTAACTTATGATCTATTTGAATTCCTTTTAATCTATTATTTTCTCATGTTTATGAATCCTTAGATTCTTTTACATTCAAAATCTTAGGGGTTGACTTTAGATCGAGATAGAGTTTATCATTATCTTAGTTGTATCCTAAGATTTTTCTGGCTTATTTGCGTCATAGCTGTTAAGAATCAAGCCTCAGACCTGGTTATCTCTAGGGTTTTTAATAGGCTTAGTAGCATTATAATTGTTAGGAATCAGGCCTCAGACCTGGCTGTATCCAGGGTCTTTTAATTTGCATGATAACATTGTACCTGTTAGGGATCATGCCTCAAAGCTAGTTATATCTAGGGTTTTAGTGATTTCTCAAACTTAGTTTGCGTTAGGGTTTTTTTAAAAATTCGAGCTTTAAAAAGCCGCTGAATAATATATTTCACAAAACTCTAAGTTTTAAACCCTGTCCAACTAAGCTGAATTATCTTAAAATCTCTCATCGGTTATGTGCCCCCAAGTAAATAGAACGTATAAATGTTATTGTTTGCTTTTACAAAGCGTGCTTTTGATAACAAAATGATAAAATTGGTAATTTGATAATACAACTGTTATTAAACTTAAATGGCTTTTATAAATAATCATTACATAAACGGTAACTCAAAAAAAATTATAGACAACAAAACTATTGATGTAATGACCCAAATTTGCTAATATGGCTTAGGGCCTTGATTAGCGTGCCTGGAAGGCAATAAATGAATTAATATGCTAATATGTGAATATATGATAAAGATGCATGTTTTGTTGAATTAAATATGCATGTGGCCCCGTTTGGATGTTAAGGGTATCTTTGTGATTTTAGCCCGTTGAGGGTGTAAATGTGGGTAAATATGGTATGCATGTGATATATTTTTGTGTAGCATGATCCGAGATAGTCCTGGGGAGCGGTTAGCCCGAAAGTCACAACGAGGTTGAGAATCCGACTCAGGGCGAGTTGAGGGAAATTTTGGGTATTAGATGTATTATAGGGTTATTGGGTTATACAAATAAATAATCGGAGATATATTTGAGGATAGAATGTCTAGGAAGGAATATTGGGGAAAATTTACAATTTTGCCCTCGGGGACGTTTTGGTACCCCGAGCCTTGAGGTAACCTTAAAGCTTAAGTTAAATAAAACAAAATAGAGGAAGTGTTGGGAAACTTGGAGAAACCGACCTTAGACTCTACCATACTCTCTCTTTACTCTCAAGGCTGCACAGAGGGGAAAATCTTGACGAAAAAGCTAGGGAATTAAGAGTTTCAAGCTTGGGATTTGGAGAATTGTAGCTTGGAATCTAGAGGATTGGCTCAGAAGTGTAATCTAGCAAAGGTAAGTTCCTAATATGTTGAACTATATCAATTTATCAACTGGTTTTAAGGTTAAATATCTGAGTTTGCATGTTAGCTAAGCTTGAAATTTGTTCTTAATGGTTTGGCTGAATTTGGTGCTAGACTTTGTTGGGTTTTGAAGTTAATACTGTGTTAGAACTCTTGTGGTGATAATCTGGGACTGCTAGTTTAGTTTTGGGTGAATTGGTTTGAGGAAAATGCAGGAAAAGGATGGAGATTTCTTGGTTTAGAGGGGAGGGCTGCGGCCCTAGGTGGGGCATGCCACGGCCATGGGAGGCCAAGGAGGTTGATGCGCGCTACGGCGCTTGGCCAAGCACGCTGCAGCCCGTGTGTGCTTCAGTGAAGTGCTAGCCTCTGTTTCGAGGATAGCCGCGGCGCTTGTGGGCAGGGCCGCAACTCTTAGTGCTAGTTTGTGTATTAATGTGTGTTTAGGCTTGGGAACTCAAAGGTTAAGGCTTGGGATGGATTTTATCACCCGGATTGATAAAGTCCAAGGTTTCAGAGATTAGAGTTATGATTCAAAGTTACTTAATGGACTAGAACTTGATGGATGGATATTGTTGATGTGTTGTGACTTGGGTTTCAACGAGGCTTAAGTTAGAGGACTATGCTTGGGATATCGGTGCTCGGAGAGCTCGGGATGCAGGTAAGAAAACCCCTGTTCCCATAGAGCTTGTATGCAGGGCTGAGCCCAATATGTCTGAATTGCAGGGCGTAGCCCTTTGATTGAATTTGTTAGTGTTCAGTATTTGTTTGCTATGCTATGAATGCTATTGTGAAAATGTTCGGCAAGAGCTGAGAATGGGACAGTCTGTGGTCGGTAGGGGCCGGGAACGGCGTTGGCACGTTGAGTGCAAGGCTGAACACGACAAGGGGCTAGGAGCAGCGTTGAGCACGTGGACTGCGAGTTTCCAGGGCTAGACCCCAAAGGAAACCTGGGATATCCTCACGGTGTAGACTGCAAACCCAGGGCCTGATGAAGCGTCTGGGATGGCTTGGCCGTATGTGTTTAGCCTATTGATGGCCTGTTTAAATGTTATGTGTTGGTTTTGCATATGTTATCTGTTTGTGGGTTTTCTTGCTGGGCTTCGGCTCACGGGTGCTCTGTGGTGCAGGTAAGGGCAAGAAGAAAGCCAACCAACCACGAGTGTAGCAAGCTTGAGGCAGCGTGTACATGTTTGGCTTGCCAGGCTGCCACAGCCAGTGGATTTTGGGAGATGATTATAATAAAACCTAGATTTTGTCGTTTAGCCAACTTGGTTGTATTTATGTGTTGTAAATATTTCTAAACAATATTTTGGGATCCCAAGTTGTTTACCGAGTTTTTCGGAAACGAATAACTAACAGAATAATAAAAAGATAAGAACTGTAGAAATACTGAAATGTAACTAAACAAACAGTGTTTTTACGTGGTTCAGGCGTTAACCAGCCCTAGTCCACGAGTCGATGTTATTATACTTGGAAAAGATTACAGTAAGATGGCTGGTGCATAAGAACTTCACAAACTCACAATGTTTCTCTCGGGTTCTCTTGAAGAAGATGAAGCTAGAGAGATTTTAGTAGAGTTCTTGCTATCTGATTTGTTCGTCCCTCTTCTTGTAAAATGAAGGGGTCTTTATAGCTAGGGTTTTGGATTAGGGTTTTTCTCTACGTACATGAGTCTTAATTACACCAGCCATAAATAGGGATACAATTACTGTAATAGCATGGCTACAAGACTCTATGTGGGTATATTTACGTGAAAGTATGGGGAACACACAAAGTCAGCCGTCTTTTCCAAGTTGTCAGCGGAACAGTAGGCGAAAAGGTACCCTTAGGCGTGCTGGGATGTGTGCGGCTTTGACCTGACGGGCGTGTCAGGCGGGATCCTGTGTCAGGCGGATATCATTCCAAATATGCCTCCTCCAGGACTCGACCGTTTGGCTTTGTTCCGTGCGAGGCACGGAACTGCTTCCGCGGAGACCACTCAAAGAGCTTCTCCTGGAAGGAGCTTCCCCGAAGGATACCCCTTCGGGAGTCCGGGAGAGTTGACGAGTTTCCGTATTGTGTTTGCTTGGAAGAGTAATCCGGACACCAAGCGGGAGAGGTGAAGCCTTTCTGTATATCCGCGAGCTCTGGTCACCTATCGTGAAAGACATCGATAATTCTGCTTCCCCGAGGCCATCAATCTAAACGCTATCCGGAAATCTGGATAACATTTACCCCCCAAGGTCACGGAGCTTTGAGGGATCCGGGAGCTTGTACAATCGGTTTCTTAGATTAGGCGAGGGGGCACCTTCTGTGTTCCCGGAAGGGTTCCTTTTTCCCGCCTGAGTGTTAGTATGGAAAAGAAAGAGAATTTCTTCTGTTTGAGATCAAGTACTCAAGTGCGGCAAGGACCACGTGTCATTCTGGGAATGGCTCTGCGACCAAGACGTGTGCGTGAGGCGACTGGTTGAGTATGCGTGCGTCAGTCATCTAACTAATGATTTGACGGTTTTTAATGGTACTCCGGGCCCGAGGTGGTGTAATGATGGGAAATAAATACTTTATTCCCATCCGAGGAGTCATAAATAGGATCGTCGCTTCCTCTCCAGCCGTTGGATCTGATGCACACGGAATGGGAAGATCGGGACCGTCCACTTGAGGAATTCGAAACGGCCTCTTCCCTGCTATAAAAACGAGGGAAAGGACCTTTCTTCCTCTTTACGCTTTCAGATTCTCCATCTTTAGGATTTTCAGATTTCCACACCTTCGAACTCTCAGGCTTCCCAGCTTACGTTCCCCCGAACTTGCCATTTCTTTTGGTAAGTATCTGGAAACTTTTCTTTTTGATTTGGCAGTGGGTTTATTCCCCGAAGTTCCTGGTTTGAATCGCCGTTCGTCTTTGCAGCTTTTACTTCTCGCGATCGTGCTGTGCAGTGATCCAGTTACTCCTTCAACCTCCAACTACCCGAATATCAGTAAGTATTTCTACTTTGCTCTTTCCTCCCAAACCTTAGGTTGTTGGTAGTTGTTAGAGTAGAGGTTTCTGCCATTATTGCTTATGTGCATTTGTGAATAGGGCTTTGGTAGGCACGTGATTGATTGTGAGTCGATAAGTAGCCTTTTCTGCATGTTTTGGCGATTTGCGTTTGGAAAGTCGTCCCTTGTTTTGCTGTTTTAGGGCATAAGCATGAACGCCTTTAGGGTGTCTTTCTCTGGAAAAACACTTCTTTTGGTGGGCTTAGGCTCGGGGTCTGAGTCTGGTTCCTTGCTGTCCTTCGGGTGGCATGGTGCCAATCCCTCGGTAAGCTCGGTGGGAGCCTCTCCAAGCAGTTTTCGAGGAGGGTCTCCCCGACGCCTTTGATACCACTAGGGTATGACAAGGGTGCTGACTGCTTAGAGTGTTTTCTTCTTTCTTTTCTTTTGTCCAGTGACGAACATCTCGAAGGAACAACTCCTTGCTGCGGGGGAGGCTGATTCTGCCCAAGAGAAGGGCTCTCCTGTCGCTGGTGGAAAGGGGAAAGGAAAGGCGAAAGCGGTCGCGGCTAGCCCACCAACCTCCAATAGTTCCATCTGGGAGATGGACCAAAAACCGAACCTTTTCAGGAATTATGGCATGCTGGAGCTGTATTCCTCTGAGGCAGGCCTGAAGAACATCCCAGGTCTGATGTGGCACCGTCTGTCGGTGCTGGGCGAGTCAGCTAGCCAGAGCCACGAGGGCTTTGGTGCCTGGAGTTGGGCACACATAGTGTGCGGAGCGCACTTGCCCCTAAGGAGTTACTTCGCCAATTTCTGTGTGAAGGCGGGGATTGCCCCCTTCCAGTTAATTCCTCCCAGCTACAAGCTCTTAGCGGGGTGGTTCATCTTTTGCAAGTCCCGGAGACTGGAAGCTCCTACCCCGGAGGAGGTGCTGTACTTTTATGGGTTGAAGTCTCAGCCTATGAGAGGTCACTCAGACAAGGTGGGGTTTTACAGGCTAGAAAGGCACCCGGATGTGATGTGCCCCACTTGTCATACCGCGAGGGTTCCAGACCTCCGGGAATACTGGTTCCTGACGACTGGCTTCCCGCTGAAGAGGGTGCCAGCTCTATCTTTGGATTTCAAAATCCCTGGTAAGTGTTTCCTCTTTTCCTTTTCAACTTTGTTTCTTTGTGTTTGATTTGCCTTTTGGGAGGATCTCTAACGCTTTATTTGATTTTTGCAGAAGTCGTTCCGCGGACACCTCGCTGCGCGGAGATGATAAGGAGGTCCAAGTTCTACGAAGGGCTTTCCGAGGAAGAGTTGAGAGTGGAGGGACTTGTGACCTCCGAATCGTTGAGGGAGTATGGGTTACTCGCCTCCTTCCAAAATATCGAGCCAGTAAGTGGTAGGGGCAGACTCAGGTGTCGGCTGACATCCGGGAGCAGATTGCCCTGGAGCTGTCTAAGGTGATCACCCAAGCCGCTCGGGACGAAAATACTCTATCTCCTAGTTGGGCGGAGAGGTTCCCCGACTCCCAGCCGGAGGGAGAGGAGATCGAGGCTCGCCACGCCGCGGCTTACCCTAACGAAGGGGCTCCGGGGGCTAGTTCCTCCAGGAGAGGTAAGACTAGTTTTCGATTGATCCACACCCCCAGCCTGTCTGAAGTTTCCCAAACCTCTCAGATGGGGTTTGATCCTCGTTTCCTTAGGCTAGATCCGCGTAGGATACCTTTCGACAGGTACTGTGATAGGGTAGATGAGCTCCTCTGGTGTCTGAGTGATGGTAGTCTGCCAGAAGGTGTCATCATGGTTGACCCTTCTTCCCTCAGCATGTTCTTCCCGGACTTCAAGGAGTACGGGAGCTTCCTGGAGCAGGAAGCGATGTTTTGTTTTGCTCGGGGAAGGCCATCCACGTTTCTCGTGCATGGTCGTCCCTTTCAAACTTTTCTTTTTCTTGTTTCTTGTTTCCTGCTGGCGGGCTAGCTTGTACTTTTATGTTGCTGATTGTCTTGTCTTCCGCTTATCTTCTTTCTCATTTCTTGTTGGTTCGTTAACCTTGCTTTGTACGTTTCTTGCAGAGTATCCCGAAGCCAAGATGTTGGGGAGGGTTACTTTGCTTATTAAGAAGGCAGCCACCAGCCAAGACCCGCCCACGGGGAAAGGACGGAAGACCAAGGCTGGTAGGGGAGGTAAGGCTGCCTCCCCCAAGAAGACAAGTGGCGAGGCGCAAGCGTCTCCGAGGGTAAAGAAGTCCCCTGCTGAAGGGCCTTCCGAGACTATGATGGTCTCGAGTAGCAGTAGCGACGGGGAAGGGCTTGTGTTCCCCGTGAGGACAACTGGGGTGAGCAAGCGTCCCGGAGGAGATGCTGAGGGTGCTAAGAACAAACGCCTTAGACACTCTTCTCCCGGTCGAAGGCAACAACAACAGCAACGACAGCAATCACAACTACAACAACAGCAGCAACAGGAACAAGAGAGACAATCACCAACGCCGCAGCAGCAGCAACAGCAACATCCAAACCAGCAGCAGCAACAAGGGCAATTACTTCTGCCACCGCAGCAGCAAAAGCAACAGACCGGGGCCTTAATACCCCGGCTGCCTCCTCCTCCAGCCCAACGGGGGTCCACCCTTCCGGGGTCTCCGTCTTCTCAGACAACCAATCTTCCCCTGCCTGGCCTGAAGTTCCACTTTCCGCGGAAGCCGACCAGTTTTCCCGCTGCCCTCCTGGAGGGTGTAAGACGGGCCGATAGTTTTTTGAAGAGGCGGCTAGAGGCGGAGAAGGCCGTTACTCAGGGAAGGGCAGATAACTTGTCTGCCGTGAAGAGGGCTGAGCTGGCCGAGGGGGTGAGATCTCCTCACCCGGCCGGAGCGGTTCTGGATGGTCCAGCCTTGGAGAAGAGGCTGGTGCCTAGGCTCGGACGTGCATTGGCGCCGTTCGGAGCTGAGATGATGGAGGACATGGCCCTGAGCTTATGCGAGCTCAATTCTGAGAAATGGGCCATCAGCAGCAGCAAGGATCCGCTGTTGCTGACACACGCTGTGAAGCAGCAACTGTCCGGGGTGAGCCGTCAGTTGTTATTTTATTTTATTTTATTTTATTTTATTTTTTTTTGGGACCATCTGTCTTTTGGTCCTGCTTTAGCTCATTCTGTTGTCTTTCCTTGCAGGCCTCTATGATCGCGGAACGCTCGTTCCGGGAGGTTGGTGCAGCTCTGGTTCAGCTGGAGGAGAGCCAACTGGCTCGCCAGGCCTTGGAAGCGGAGAAACAGAAACTGACCCAACAGGCCTTGGGGGCTTCGGAGAAGATTGATCAGGCCCGGCGCACGGCTGAAGAAGAGGCGGAGAAGAAATATCTTGCCAAATATCAAGAGTACCGGGCCAAGGCAGAGAATGAGTTTAGACAGCGGTCGGATGGGATTAAGACCGAAAACTCCAAGCTCCGGGAAGAGCTGTCCCAAGCCAAGGTGGAGAAAGATACCCTGGAAGCCCGCTTGCAATCAAAGAACGATCTCCTCCTTAAGCGGCAAGAGGAATATTCCACTCTTCAGAGTAAGCTGCACGACGAGGAGCAACTCCATAAGAGGAGCAGGGATCTCGTGTCTATGCTTCAGTTGGGGCTTGCCGAGAAGGATAAAGAGATCGGGGCTTTGCAATTCACTGCCAGGGGGCATGTGACCGAGAAGCAATCCGTGCTGAACCAAAATAGGGAGCAGCGCAAGGCGATTGATTCTCTTAAGGGGGAGCGGGATGCCTCCAAGGCCGAAATGGAAAAATTGAGGGCCCAACTAACTGCCGCGGAAGCACAGCTGGCAACCTCCGAGGCGGAGCGGTTGAAGGAGAAGGAGGATGCTGAGGTGATACTGAACAGGACTATTAATATATCGCATGTGGTCCTCATGCATCAACTCTGGAAAGTGAACCCGGAGGTGTTAGGCTATCTGGGAGATGATGCCGAAGCCATGAGGGAGAAGCTACTCGTGTGGGATCAGGGCCCAGAGGCGTACGTCCAAACTTATAACATTGACGATCGTGCTGAAGCTCCTGAGGCGGGAGATCCCGGAGAGGCGGGGACCTCTGAACCTTCTCATGACCAAATTCCTCCTTCCAATGAGCCGACTCCGTCAGCCTCAGCTGAAACAGATGCCCCCGAAGCTGCGGTCGTGGACGCTGTAGTTACCCCCAATGCTTGAAGGGGTTTTATCTTTAATTGTTTTTCATTTTGAGTTTTTCATTGCGGACAATTTTGCCATAATCATAGCATTCTCCTTTCTTTTTCTGCCGAGTTCTTTATTTATCTTTTGCGCTTAGGGTAGACATTTATACGGTAGAAACTGTTGTAGGGGCGTATGGGGTTTTGGTTCCAACGGCCAAAACTTATGCACTTCCCAGTTGAAGCTTTAACGGATGATGTCTTTCCCCACGTAGTTTCTAGGTTACGAAGGTTTTCTGGTTCCAACGGCCAGGCTCCTTTCACCGTACTTTATCTTTCCTGAGGCAAATAGCCAATCCCGGGACTTGTAGTTATACTGTTCGCTGGGATTGCTAAGGTGAGTCATTCCATTGTTTGGAACGGGAGTTCTTTTGGTGAGCGTCGCTAGACTTAAGGTTAGATCTTTGCGAAGCAAAACTAACTGTTGTTGCGAACCTCATTGTGGCTGACTTCAGGGACCTGGCATGGAGCCCTGCGAGGCAAGGCTTATTGCTGTTGGGGAAATCGCCACGCCCACCAGGTGTGATCCTGGAGCAGGGGCTTTGCGAAGCAAAGCCGGCTGTGAGTGGGGGGATCAAGCATGTCTGCTTCTGGAGCTGAAACTTGCAATGGCCATGGAGCTTGCCATGCATTATTTTGTGAGATCCGGAGTTGGAGCCTGCGAAGCAAGGCTTACAACGGTCGCGGATCTTGCCATCTTTCGCCTCGCTGGACCCGGAGCTGGAGCTTGCGAAGCAACGCTCTACAGCGCTCGCGGATCTTGCCAACTTTCGCCTTGCGGGATCCGGAGCTGGAGCTTTGCGAAGCAAAGCTCTACAGCGCTCGCGGAGAATTCTGCAAAGGACTTGTCAGGGAGTTGGGGGTGTTTTGGCGTAGCTCTATGAACGTGTCTCAACCCCCAGTCCCGTCCATCGCTGGGCTACACAGGAGATAATACTTATGATACATAATGGCAGGCATTTCCATGGCAATTTTCACATAAGCACATATGACACGTAATGCAAGCATGTTCATGGCAACAAATAAACCTAAGCTCAACAATTTAAACATTTCAAACAATTTTAAAAATTTCAAACACAATGCTAGCACATAAGTGGTGTTCTGTGTACGTTTTGTTCAAGGGGCGTATGGTTATGCCTTAGCCATGTACACCCCCCAAGTGAGCGTGGGGTCCGGACGTCTCCAGACCGCGTGGTCACTTGTTAAAACGCAGCTTTGAACACAGGGATAAAAAGTGCAGTAAAAGCGGAGTGAATCTCTCCGTGTTTCATTGAATTAGCCTGCTAGGCGTGAGTTTTACAACAGGGAGGATTATTTCCACATTTTTCACTTTTGTTATTTTCACCAAGGACTTCCGACTGGATGGTCCGGGGCCTACTGGTAGTAACGGCGGAGGTGCTCCGCGTTCCAGGCGCGCGGGACTTTAGATCCGTCGAGTCTCTTTAAGTGATACGTCCCATGGCCCACTTTTTCTTGGACTTCGTAGGGGCCTTCCCAGTTGGGTCCGAGGACTCCTACTCCCGGGTCCTGCGTAGCAGGAAATACTCTCCGTAGGACAAGATCTCCAACTTCGAATGTACGGCTCTGGACTCTCATGTTAAAGTGTCGGGCTATCTTGCCTTGGTACATTGTTAGTTGGACCTGCGACTGCTCCCGGAGCTCCTCGATCATGTCCAAGGACTCCTGGAGGAGGGCATGGTTCCGGGTAGGATCGTAGGTGTCTTGCCTGTGAGAGGGGATCATAGCTTCTACTGGGATGACGGCCTCGCAACCGAAGGTCATGGAATAAGGCGTGTGCCCCGTCGAAGTTCTCTCTGTTGTGCGATAGGCCCAAAGTACTCGCGGAAGTTCTTCCGGCCAGTGAGCCTTGCAGGCTTGGAGTTTTTTCTTCAACGTGGTCTTTAATATTTTGTTTACAGCTTCCACTTGCCCATTAGCCTGGGGTCTGGCGACTGCGGAAAAGCTTTTGATAATTCCATGCGAAGCACAGAAGTTCGTGAAGTGTTCACTGTCAAACTGCCTTCCGTTGTCGGACACAATTTTCCGTGGAAGCCCAAAACGACACACTATATTCCTGATGACAAAATCCAGTGCTTTTTTTGATGTGACCGTGTTCATAGGTTCAGCTTCAGCCCATTTGGTGAAGTAGTCTACCGCGACTATGGCGTACTTCACTCCACCTTTTCCAGTTGGGAGGGAACCTACTAGGTCAATGCCCCAAACGGCGAACGGCCAGGGGCTGGTCATTAGGGTAATTTCTGTAGGCGGCGCTCGCGGAACCTTGGCGTACCTCTGGCACTGCTCACATTTCCTGACATAATCCACACAATCCTTCTTCATGGTGGGCCAGAAGTATCCTTGTCGAAGGATCTTTTTGGAGAGGCTCAGCCCGGAGGTATGATCGCCACAGAAGCCTCCGTGAATCTCATGGATGATGGTGCTGACTTCGGTTCCGGCAACACACCTAAGGAAGGGTATGGACAACCCCCTGCGGTAAAGCTTTCCATCCATAACCACGTATCGGGGAGCTTGATATTGGAGCTTCCTTGCGTCAGCTTTATCAGTGGGGAGCTCTCCGGTGGTGAGAAATCTGAGGATGGGTCCTATCCAGGAGTGGGAATGGTCGATGATGGCGTTTATCCTTCGTGTCTCAGTACTGGGGGCTTCTAAGTGCCCGATGGGGACTAAGCCATACTGTTCAATCTCCGGGTCCGTTGCAAGCTTGGCCAGCGTGTCCGCGAGTGAGTTCTGGTCCCGGGGGACCTGGCGGATTTGGTAGCCTTTGAAATGCTGCAGTAGGTCGCGGGAGAGAGACACGTAGGCAGCCATCCTTTCGCCTTTCGTCTGGTATTCCCCGGATATTTGGTTTACCACAAGTAGGGAGTCGCTGTACACTTCGATTTTTTGGGCTCCGACTTCTCTGGCCAGTCGTAACCCAGCTAACATGGCTTCGTGTTCTGCCTCGTTGTTGGATGCTGGGAATGCGAAACGGATGGCGCTCTGGAGCTGATGCCCTTGGGGAGATATTAGGATAACCCCCGCTCCAGCTCCTTTTTCATTTGAGGCTCCGTCTACGTAGACCTTCCAGGTGGGAAGTTCCGGGACAGGATCTTCTGGGAGGTCATTCATTCCCGAGCACTCCACAATAAAGTCCGCGAGAGCTTGACCTTTTATGGAAACACGCGGTTGGTAGTGGACGTCGAACTGGCTTAGTTCCATGGCCCACTTAAGCAATCTGCCAGAAGACTCGGGCTTCTGCAGGACTTGTCGGAGAGGGTGGTTGGTGAGTACTTTGATGGTGTGCGCCTGGAAATATGGCCTCAGCTTCCGTGAAGCGATCAGCAAGCAGAGGGAGAGTTTCTCGATCATCGAATATCTGGACTCGGCGTCCAATAGCCTCTTGCTTACGTAATACACAGGGAGCTGGATACGGCCATCTTCCCGGACGAGAGCGGCACTTACTGCGTGCTCAGTCACAGCTAGGTATAAGAACAACGCCTCTCCTTCGACCGGCTTGGACAGAATGGGGGCTCGGGTTAAATGTTCTTTGAGGTGTTGGAAGGCCGCTTCGCATTCGGGGGTCCACTCGAACTTCTTGTTCCCTCGCAGAACATTGAAGAAGGGGATACACTTGTCGGTGGCCTTGGATACGAAGCGACTGAGAGCAGCTATCCTTCCGGTAACGCTCTGGACATCCTTATGCTTCCGGGGGGAAGGCATATCTATGAACGCCTTTATTTTTTCAGGGTTGGCTTCCACGCCGCGGGAGCTGACAATAAAACCGAGGAACTTCCCAGACGAGACCCCGAAAGTACATTTCTTTGGATTTAGTTTCATCCCGTACTTTCGGATCACGGCGAAAGCTTCCTCAAGGTCGTTACTGTGGTCCCCGGAGGTCTTGGACTTTACCAACATGTCGTCCACGTACACCTCCATGTTCCTCCCCAGTTGGTCCTTGAACATTCTGTTTACCAGACGCTGGTAAGTCGCCCCAGCATTCTTCAAACCGAAAGGCATGACCACGTAACAGTAGACACCCTTATCCGTGAGGAAGCTGGTGTGTTCTTGGTCCGCGACATGCATCTTGATCTGGTTGTATCCGGAGTACGCATCCATGAAGGATAAGAGTTCGTACCCGGAAGTAGCGTCCACCATCTGATCGATTCGCGGGAGAGGGAAACAATCTTTCGGGCAGGCCCTGTTTAGGTCCGTGAAGTCAATGCACATTCTCCAGGACCCATCGGGTTTCGGGACCAGAACTGGGTTGGCCAACCACACGGGATAGTGCGACTCCTGGAGAAAGCCTATGGACATCAATTTGTCCACTTCAGCTTTGACGGCTTCGGCTCTCACTGGGTCTAGCGGCCTCCTCTTTTGGCGAATTGGAGTTGCAGATGGGTCTATGTTGAGTGCGTGGCACGCAACATTGGGATTAATCCCCGTCATATCAGCGTGGCACCATGCCAGGATATCCTGGTTATCCTTCACAGTGGCCACGATCTTATCTCGAACGGCCGACGGCAGGTTTTTCCCCACCTGAATGACCTTGGTGGGCTCTCCCGGGTTGAGGATCACCTCTTCGACTTCCTCCATCGGCTCTATTGCCTTCTCGATTCCCACTCTTGGGTCGAGTTCGTCAAAGTATGCCTCCTGAGCACCCCCAGTTTCTGGCAATTCTTCCGCCAAAGGAATGGCAGCAAACGTCTCTTGGACCGTGTAGACGGATCGGACGGAGACGTTATAACAGCTCCGTGCACTTCTTTGGTCTCCTCGGAGGGTGCCAATACGCCCATCGTCGCATGGAAACTTCAAACATAAGTGGCGTATCGAGGTTATGGCCCCACAATCGATCAGGACTGGTCGGCCTAAGATGGCATTATACGCCGTGGGGCAGTCGACCACCACGAATGTGCTATGCTTGAAGGCACAAGCGTCGCTTTCTCCTCTGAGGGTGACTGGAAGTTGAATTTTGCCTAATGGCATGAGTGCGTCCCCATTGAAACCTTGAAGCTGGATGGGGCATGGGGCCAGGTCCGTCTCGGTCAATCCGATCGCGTGGAAGGCCGCTTTGAAGAGGATGTTCACGGAGCTTCCGTTATCGATCAAGATCCGTGAGACCTTCTTATTGGCAATCTGGGCTTCCACTACGAGGGGATCGTTGTGGGGGAAGTGCACATGTCGAGCATCGTCCTCCGTGAAGGTGATGGGAAGATCCATCATTCGGGGACGTTGAGCAGGTGATTGGACCAAAGCGCACATCTCCTCGGCGTGCTCTAACTCCTTCAAGTACCTCTTCTGGGAGTTGCGGGTACTTCCGGCAAGGTGTGGTCCTCCGGAAATGGTGGCGACGTGTCCGTCAACGGGTGGCGGAGCAAGGCCGGGCGGATATCGGTTGCCTGGTCCTGGAGCCAACAAGGCAATGGGTGCCGGAGCGGGTGGAGCAGGAAGTGCTGGGAACTGAGACCCGGGAGCTTGGGGGTGACCGGCTCCAGGAGCGCTAGCGGCCCCCCTCTGTCCCGGTGAATATGCAGCTCCGTGAACTACCCCCTGTCCGGGATAGATTATGGGTATTCTCACCCACTGACCGAGGTGTCCCGCTCTTGCCAGGGACTCGATCTCATCCTTCAGCTGAAGGCACTCATTCGTGGTGTGCCCCACGTCTCCGTGGAACTCACACCTCTTATTGGAGTCTCGCGGACGCCTTCCTCCGTGAGACACTTTCGGGGGCTTCCTGTAGTTGACCATATTACAGGTCGCCCGATAGACATTCTCTCGCGAGTCTATCAAACTGGTATATTCCGTGAACTTGGGCTCATAATCCTTTCGGGGTTTCTTTGAATGGTCTCCCCGGTTGGAGTTTTTTCCGCTTCGTTTGCTCCGCGATTGGCTCAAACTTCGTTCCGGGGCTTCCGCTTGCGGCTGCGGCATGCTAGGAGCGATACTACATCCGGTTTGTACCGCTCCATACCCAGAGAAATGGGTTTGACCCGGCGTCTGAGCAGACGCGGAAGGCCCATACACACTCGGAGTGAATCGGGCTCCTGGAAGCGTGAGGACTGGTGCGGGAGCTTGCGAAGCAAAGCTCGGCGCAGTCACGGAAGGGGTTGGAGCCGGGGGAACTCCAAAGGCTTGCTGGTAGGCATCCTCAAGGTTGATGATTCCCTGAGCTTTTGACATGAATTCGGACAGGGTTTCTGCCCGTCTCCTTTGCATTTCCCCCCATAGCAGGGAGCCGACAGTAAGGCCCGATTGAAGGGCGATCAGCTTCATGTCATCGCTGACCTTGGTTTTTGCAGCAGCTTCCATCATTCTCTGAATGAAAGCTCTGAGGTTCTCAGTGGGTTGCTGTTTGATGTTGGTTAAGGAACCAACCTCCATGTCGTGGTCGCGGGCAGCAATAAACTGCCTCCTAAACGCGGACTGTAGCTCCTTCCAACTGTGAATTGATCCGGGAGCTAATCTTTTCCACCAGTCCTCCGCAGACTTGGTAAGGGTGAGTGAGAAGCACATGCATTTGGCGTCCTCACTGACGCGCGCCACTTGCATCATTTTATTGTATTTAGCTAGGTGGGTACGCGGGTCTGTCCTCCCATCGTACAATTCTATGTGAGGCATTTTGAAGTTATCCGGGAGGGATGTTTCCGCGATCCTCCTAATACATGGTTCCGGGTCTTCCTCCTCAGAATCTGACAGGGCCCCACTTTGCTTCCGGACCAGCTTGGTCAAGGCAGCAATCTGTTCCTCGAGCCTCTTCGTATCACTTTCCGGGAGGTCACGTCCCCGGAGCTTGTCATTAATATGATTTCGGAGGTCATCTCCGCGAGGCCGGGCCTTTTCCCCTTTGGCCTTTTCATACTTGGCCTCCAACCTTCTTCTTAGGTCCACCGTGGACCAGCTATCTTCGGAGTGCGAGTTCGCAGCCCGACCGTCCTGATTGACGGAATCACTGGGGCGGTTGTTCCTTCCCCTAGGCCTGGGTGCCTTAGCACCAGGCCCTTTAGGCACAGAGTGCCCCCTTGGGGCTGAAGGACGTCTGGGCTTAGGAGCGCCAGAGACCTTCTGCGCGCGGGGGGGGCAGTCGGCCTGGTGATTCACGCCTTTAGGAGGTGCAGGGGCGTCAGCGCGCACAGGCTCTCCAACTTTTTCTTTGCCCTTGTTAGGGGCGGCTTTGGATGGTCCATCAGCGGCTGGATCCGGCATGGGGGCATCAGCACCACCTAGAACAGAGGCATCCTCGTCCGAGTCGCCTAGATCTCCGAACTTACTTTGGAGGCGTTCCATCATGCGTTGCATTCTTTCGGAGACGCGCTCCTGCTCAGCAAGCTTGGCCTTAGTGGCCACCAGTTCTTCGGCTACTTGGACCAGTTCTGGGTCCTTCTCATAGTAGCAGCCGTCCTTGTAATAACCGTCTTGGACATACTCTTCTTCGTCTTCTAAGTATGTTGTATCTTCGGTACTGACCTGATCCTGGCGGGATGTCGGGTCTTCACCTCGGTAGTCTAAGGGTTCGCTCTGCACCACATCTTCCATCACGGTATCGGGGTTGACCGTAGCATTTTTGTCAACAGCAGATTTTCGCGTAGTCACCATCTCTTTAGTACGAAGTGAATACAAAAAACGTACACAGAAAAAGAGCTGACTAACAACTTCCTACAGCTCTCAATGAAAGCACCAAAATGTTTACCGAGTTTTTCGGAAACGAATAACTAACAGAATAATAAAAAGATAAGAACTGTAGAAATACTGAAATGTAACTAAACAAACAGTGTTTTTACGTGGTTCAGGCGTTAACCAGCCCTAGTCCACGAGTCGATGTTATTATACTTGGAAAAGATTACAGTAAGATGGCTGGTGCATAAGAACTTCACACACTCACAATGTTTCTCTCGGGTTCTCTTGAAGAAGATGAAGCTAGAGAGATTTTAGTAGAGTTCTTGCTATCTGATTTGTTCGTCCCTCTTCTTGTAAAATGAAGGGGTCTTTATAGCTAGGGTTTTGGATTAGGGTTTTTCTCTACGTACATGAGTCTTAATTACACCAGCCATAAATAGGGATACAATTACTGTAATAGCATGGCTACAAGACTCTATGTGGGTATATTTACGTGAAAGTATGGGGAACACACAAAGTCAGCCGTCTTTTCCAAGTTGTCAGCGGAACAGTAGGCGAAAAGGTACCCTTAGGCGTGCTGGGATGTGTGCGGCTTTGACCTGACGGGCGTGTCAGGCGGGATCCTGTGTCAGGCGGATATCATTCCAAATATGCCTCCTCCAGGACTCGACCGTTTGGCTTTGTTCCGTGCGAGGCACGGAACTGCTTCCGCGGAGACCACTCAAAGAGCTTCTCCTGGAAGGAGCTTCCCCGAAGGATACCCCTTCGGGAGTCCGGGAGAGTTGACGAGTTTCCGTATTGTGTTTGCTTGGAAGAGTAATCCGGACACCAAGCGGGAGAGGTGAAGCCTTTCTGTATATCCGCGAGCTCTGGTCACCTATCGTGAAAGACATCGATAATTCTGCTTCCCCGAGGCCATCAATCTAAACGCTATCCGGAAATCTGGATAACACAAGTGTTAGACTTTTATGATTTCCAATGAAATAGATTCATTTCTTAAGTTTCTACTCTGTCTATGACTTAATTGCACTTTTTCTTTAAAAGCCTCGATTAGCGAGTGATTGCACATTTTTTTTAAACTCACTTAGTAACGGCTCTAAGGTAGTAGGGCGTTACAACTTGGTATCAGAGCGAGCCAAAGTTATTGGTTCTAGAGATTGACCGAACATGTACACTCGCTGTCAGTGACAAGCTTGACTTAGGGTTGGTTGGTATGATTGACTAATATGTTTGAATATGTGCTTGAATGTCCTATTTGCCTGCTTATTTCATATAGAGCATGATGAATGAGTTAACATATGCATGATGCCAGGGCATGGCCCATTGTATGTTATATGCTATCTACATCCTATATGAGTTATTGGTTGTGGATGGTTGATGTGTTTGGGAGGTGGATTTGGATGTTGTTATCATGCCTGATGAGCGACATCGTTGGTTGTAGACATATTTGTTGAGATTCCTCGACAATCATCTAGACTCTGCGGCAGTAGGGCCGAGGATGACAACCAGGGTCAGGACCCTCCACCTGCCCCACAGAATTGGAAAGAGATGTTTGCCAAGAAGGAGCAAGACTGCAGCGAACAGAGGAAGAGCTGCGACAGTTGAGGCAGCAGGCCTCACCTCAGGTCACTGGGTTGCCAGTTCAGCAGGTTGTGGCGCCAGTGCCAGTTCAGTCTGCTATGGAAATAAGTGGGAACCTTTGTATGAGAGGTTCAGGAAACAACATCCTCCCACCTTCTAGGGGGGACCAGACCCACTGCGGGCAGACCAATGGATGAATACGATCTCCTCAATTCTAGATTTTATGAGGGTTCAGGGAAATGAGAGGGTAGCTTGTGCTAGCTACATGTTTAGAGAGGATGCTCGTATCTGGTGGGACGTGGTGGTTCAGAGAAGGAATGTAACAGTTATGACCTAGGAAGAGTTCAGAAACTTATTTAATGAGAATTATTACAGTGTTGCAGTTTGAGCTCCGAAGGTTGATGAGTTCATCAACCTGACTCAGAACTGATTGACAGTGACAGAGTATACTTTGAAGTTTGATAGATTGGCGAAGTTTGCGCCAGATTTAGTGCCGACTGATGCGGCCAGAAGGGACAGGTTTGTGCAGGGGTTGAACGTTATGATTGCCTACGATGTGAATATTACTTTGGATCCAGAGACTACTACTTATGCCCAGGTAGTGGACAAGTCCCTTATAGCTGAGAGGGCCAAAGATCAGATTTGGAGAGAGAGCGTTGTTAGGCGCGATGCCAGGAGGACAGTGCCTCCTTTTGAAGGATCCAGTCGGGGTGGTGGGTTTGGTGAGCAGAAGAGGAAGGCCTCAGATTCCTTTGTTCCTCCCAGTTCAGATAGGAGGGCATGGGGTGCTTCTACTGGCCGATAGGGTGGAAATGAAAACTATAGGAGCTTTCCAGTGTGTCCGCGATGTAGGTGACGACACCAGGGTGAGTGCAGGATCAGTGCCTGCTTTGTTTGTGGGAGTGCCAATCATCTAAAGAGGGATTGCCCTGAAGTCAAGAAGGAGGAGCAGAAGCAGAGTGACAGTCTTGCTCCTGCCAGGGTATTTACTTTGACTCAAACCGAGGCGGAGGCTAGCCCCTCAGTTGTGACAGGTCAGATCTCTAGTGCCGGTTCTTTGTATACTGCATTGTTTGATTCAGGGGCTACCCATTCATTTGTATCTGCTAGAGTGATAGATCAGCTTTGTAGACCTAGTGATGTGTATGCTAGGAAATTTCAGACTTTGTTGCCAACAAGAGAACTGGTAGTCTCTAGGAAATGGATTAGAGCATTGCCAGTAGAGGTAGATGGTAGGGAGTTGTCTATTGATTTGATTGAGTTAGAGATGGATGGCTTTAATATGATTCTAGGGAAGGATTGGTTATCAAGCGCAGAATGGTGACTTTTGAACCGGAAGGGGAGGTACCCTTTGTATTTGTGGGGACAGTTAGTGGACCGTGAGTACCAATGATTTCAGCATTGAAGGCTAGAGACCTGATGTAGGAAGGTTGCATGGGATTTCTAGCAAGCGTTGTGGATACCTCTAGGGTGGTTTCGGTTGGACCAAGTGAGACTAGACTGGTGTGTGAGTTTTTGCATTTGTTTCCGGCAGATTTGCTGGGGTTTCCGCAGCAGCGGGAGATTGATTTTGTTATAGAGTTGGTACCAGGAGCGGAGCCAGTATCTAGGACACCTTATAGAATGGCTCCAGCGGAATTGAAGGATTTGAAGATTCAGTTGCAGGAGTTACTTGATTTGGGGTTCATTAGACCGAGTTTCTCGCCATGGGGTGCTCCAGTATTGTTCGTTAAGAAGAAGGATGGATCTCTTAGGATGTGTATTTATTATAGGGAGCTAAACAAGTTAACTATTAAGAAAAAGTATCCACTGCCTAGGATCGACGATTTTTTTGATCAGTTACAGGGAAGAACAGTGTTTTCTAAGATAGACCTCCGATTAGGTTACCATCAGTTAAGGATTAAGGAGGAGGACATACCAAAGACCGCTTTCTGAACGAGGTATGGACACTATGAATTCCTGGTTATGTCCTTTGGATTAACCAATGCCCCAGCAGCCTTTATGGACATGATGAATAGGGTTTTCAGGGATTATCTGGATAAGTTTGTGATTGTGTTCATTGACGACATCTTGGTGTATTTTCAGTCGGAGGCAGAGCACGAGCAGCATCTGCGGTTGGTCATATAGCGATTGAGGGAGCATAAGTTATATGCTAAGTTCAGTAAGTGTGAGTATTAGTTACCACAAGTTACGTTTCTGGGCCATATTGTTAGTAAGGAGGGGATTCTGGTTGACCCAAGTAAGATTGAGGCGATCAGAGATTGGCCTAGACCGAGCAATGTTCTTGAAGTGAGAAGCTTTTTGGGCTTATCGGGGTACTATCGGCGGTTCGTTGAGGGGTTCTCCAGAATAGCTACGCCATTGACAGAATTGACAAAGAAGAAGAAAAGATATGTCTGGACAGATAGATGTGAGAATAGTTTCAAGGAGTTAAAGCAGCGATTGATTACCGCACCAGTGCTAAGCTTGCCGACAGATAATGAAAAGTTTGTGGTTTATTGTGATGCATCCAGACAGTGTTTGGGGTGCGTGTTGATGCAAGCTGGTAAGGTGATAGCCTATGCATCGAGATAGCTAAAGGAGTATGAGCAGAGATATCCCATGCATGATTTGTAGTTGGTAGCGGTGGTGTTCGCACTTAAGATTTGGAGACATTATCTTTATGGTGAGAAGTACGAGATTTACACCGACCGTAAGAGCCTAAAGTATTTCTTCACTCAGAAGGACCTGAATATGCACTAGAGTTGGTGGCTGAAATTGGTTAAGGATTATGATTGTGATATCCTATACTATCCTGGGAAGGCTAATGTGGTGGCCTATGCATTGAGTCGGAAAGGCCCAGGACAGTTGTTTAGTTCGAGGCAGATATCTGATAAGCTAGCTGAGGAGATGACCAGAGCAAATATAGAGTTAGTGGTTGGTCAGTTGGCCAACATCACTCTTCAGTCTACACTCCTTGAGAGGATCAATGAGGCGCAGGGGAAAGATTCCCAGTTGAGAGGTCACAGAACGAATGTCTTAGGCGGAGCGACTAAGGACTTTTCTATTTTAGAGATGGGATTACTGAAGTACAAGGGTTGGATTTGCGTTCCGATGGATTCTATTATCCGGCAAGAGATCTTTGATGAATTGCATACTACTCCCTATTCTTTGCATCCGGGTACAACGAAGATGTACCTGGATTTAAGAGCTTTGTACTGGTGGTCGGGCATGAAGAGGAATGTGGTCGATTATGTGGCCAAGTGCTTAACGTGTCAGTAGGTCAAGGCTGAGCATCAGAGGCCAGCGGGGTTGCTGCAACCTCTGGGGATCTCAGAATGGAAGTGGGGAGATATCACCATGGACTTTGTGGTTGGTTTTCCGAGGACCGTGGGACAGCATGACTCAGTGTGGGTGATTGTGGATAGCTATTCCAAGTCTGCCCACTTTTTATCTGTTAGGGCAACTTATACTGTGGAGCAGTATGCTAAGTTGTATGTGAAGGAGATTGTTCGACTTCATGGGGCTCTGAGGTCGATAGTATCCGACAGAGACTCCACCTTCACTTCCAAGTTTTGGGAGAGTCTGCAGAAGGCTATGGGCACACAGTTACGGTTTAGTACCGCTTATCATCCTCAGACCGATGGACAGTCTGACAGGACGATTCAAATATTGGAGGATATACTGCGAGCCTGTTTGCTAGATTTTGGGGGATCATGGAGTAAATATCTCCCTTTGATCAAGTTCTCGTACAACAACAATTATCAGGCGACCATCGGAGTGGCTCCGTATGAGATGCTTTATGGAAGGAAGTGTAGATCACCTATCTATTGGGATGAGACAGGTGAGAGGAGATATCTGGGTCCAGAGTTGGTTCAGAGGACCAATGAGGCGATTGAGAAGATTAGAGCGTGAATGCTCACCTCCTAGAGTCATCAGAAGAGCTATTTAGACCTGAAACGCAGGGGCGTGGAATTCCAGGTTGGTCACCATGTGTTTCTTAGGGTTTCACCGTTGAGGGGAGTGAAACAGTTTGGTGTTCAAGGCAAGTTAATCCTAGGTTTGTTGGCCCCTTCGAGGTTCTGGAGCGGGTTGGAGAGGTAGCTTACAAACTAGCGATGCCTCCAGCTTTATCAAAGGTTCATGATGTTTTCCATGTGTCCATACTCCAGAAGTATGTGTCAAACTTGACGCACGTTCTAAGTTATGAGAATCTGGAGCTTGATCGGGATTTTTCCTACGAGGAGAAGTCGGTTCAGGTACTTGACCGGAAAGATAAAGTCTTGCGGAGCAAGACCATCGCCTTGGTGAAGGTGCTGTGGAGGAACAACAAGGTTGAGGAGGCGACGTGGGAACTTGAGTCAGAGATGAGGGAGCGTTATCCCGAGTTTTTCAGGTAATTTCGAGGACGAAATTTCTATAAGGAGGGGATAGTTGTAACGACCCAAATTTGCTAATAGGGCTTAGGGCCTTGATTAGCGTGCTTCGAGGGCAATAACTGAATTAATATGCTAATATGTGAATCTATGTGAATATATGATAAAGATGCATGTTTAGTTGAATTAAATATGCATGTGGGCCCCGTTTGGATGTTAGGGGTATGTTTGTGATTTTAGCCCGTTGAGGGCGTAAATGTGGTAAATATGGTATGCATGTGATATATTTTTGTGTAGCACGATCTGAGACAGTCTTGGGAAGCGGTTAGCCCGAAAGTCACAATGGGGTTGAGAATCCAACTCAGGGCAAGTTGAGGGATATTTTGGGTATTAGATGTATTATAGGGTTATTGGGTTATAGAAATAAATAATCGGAGATATATTTGAGGATAGAATGTCTAGGAGAGAATATTGAGGAAAATTTACCATTTTTCCCTCGAGGACGTTTTGGTACCCCGAGCCTTGAGGTAACCTTAAAGCTTGAGTTAAATAAAACAAAATAGAGGAACTGTTGGGAAACTTGGAGAAACTGACCTTAGACTCTACCATACTCTCTCTTTACTCTCAAGGCTGCACAAAGGGCAAAATCTTGAGGAAAAAGCTAGGGAATTCAAAGTTTCAAGCTAGAGATTTGGAGAATTGTAGCTTGGAATTTAGAGGATTGGCTCAGAAGTGTAATCTAGCAAAGGTAAGTTCCTAATATGTTGAACTATATCAATTTATCAGCTGGTTTTAAGGTTGAATATTTGAGTTTGCGTGTTAGCTAAGCTTGAAATTTGTTCTTAATGGTTTGGCTGAATTTGGTGCTAGACTCTGTTGGGTTTTGAAGCTAATACTGTGTTAGAACTCTTGTGGTGATAATCTGGGGCTGCTAGTTTAGTTTTGGGTGAGTTGGTTTGAGGAAAATGCAAAAAAAGGATGGAGATTTCTGGGTTTAGAGGCGAGGGTCGCGACCCTAGGAGGGGCATGCCACGGCCTGTGTGCGTGCGCGGCCATGGGAGGCCAAGGAGTTGGATGCGCACCACGGCGCTTGGCCAAGCATGTCGCGGCCCGTGTGTGCTTTAGTGAAGTGCTAGCCTCTGTTTCAAGGCTAGCCGCGATGCTTGTGAGTAGGGTTGCAGCTCTTAGTGCCAGTTTGTGTATTAATGTGTGTTTAGTCTTGGAAACTCAAAGGTTAAGGCTCGGGATGGATTTTATCACCCGGATTGATAGAATCCAAGGTACCAGAGATTAGAGTTGTGATTCAAAGTTACTTAATGGACTAGAACTTGATGGATGGATATTGTTGATCTATTGTGACTAAGGTTTCGGCGAGGCTCAAGTTAGAGGACTGTGCTCGGGATATCGGTGTTCGGAGAGCTCGGGACGCAGGTAAGAAAACCCCTGTTGCCATAGAGCTTGTATGCAGGGCTGAGCCCAACATGTCTTAATTGCAGGGCGTAGCCCTTTGATTGAATTTGTTAGTGTTCAGTATTTGTTTACTATGCTATGAATGCTATTGTGAAAATGTTCGGCAAGAGCCGGGAACAACGCAGGCCGAGGATGGCAGGGGCCGGGAATGGCAAAGGGCCGGGAACGGCGTTGGCACATTGAGTGCAAGGCTGAGTATAGCAAGGGGTCTGGAGCAGCGTTGAGCACGTGGAGTGCGAGTTGCCAGGGCGAGACCCTAAAGGATACCTGGGATATCCTCACGGTGTAGACCGCAAACCCAGGGCCTGGTAAAGCATCTGGGACGGCTTGGCCGTATGTGTTTAGCCTATTGATGGCCTGTTTAAATGCTATGTGTTGGTTTTGCATATGTTATCTGTTTGTGGGTTTTCTAGCTTGGTTTCGGCTCACGAGTGGTCTGTGGTGCAGGTAAGGGCAAGGACAAAGCCAACCAACCATGAGTGTAGCAAGATTGAGCTAGCATGTACATGTTTGGCCTGCCTGGCTGCCACAGCCAGTGGATTTTGGGAGATGATTGATAATAACCTGTGTATCGTGTTTTTAGGCCCTCAACCTTGAGCTGTTCACATCACTATTAGCCGGATATTCTACTTAGGTATTTTTCCACATATTAATCTGTCAGTTGTACCTGATTTGAGTAATTGAGCTCGTGCTAGTTTTAGGGTACAACATATGGCTTCGAACAGAATGCTGACGAAGCATGTGTGTACATATACATTAAAGGAAATGTAGTGGTTTTCCTAGTTCTTTACGTGGAGGACATTCTCCTCATTGGCAACATTGTAGAGACATTGTCAAAAGTGAAGAAGTGGTTAGCCGAAATGTTCCAAATGAAAGATTTGAGTGAGGCAAGTTATGTTATGGGAATCCAAATTCTAAGGGATAGGAAGAATGAGCTCTTGTATTTTTCTCAGGCTAATTATATCGATAAGGGTCTAGAAAGATTCTTTATGGAGAATTCAAAGAAAATTCAGTTACTGACCAGACATGGAATTACTCTATCCAAGGAATAGTTTCCTAAGACACCTTAGGAGGAAAAGGATATGAGAAAGTATCCCTATGCTTCAGAAGTTGGGAGTCTAATGTATGTCATGTTGTGTTCTAGATCTGACATATGTTATGCAGTAGGGATTGTGAGTTGTTATCAATCAAATCCTTGTTTGGAACATTGGATTGTAGTAAAGCACATTCTCAAGTATCTTAGGAGAATAAGTGATAATATGCTTGTATATTCAGGAAGTGAGTTGAACCCTATTGCATACATTGATTCAGATTTTGAGTTAGATAAAGATAGTCATAAGTCAACGTTTAGATCAGTGTTCACTCTTGGTGGTGGAGTTGTAGCCTGGAGAAGTATTAGATAATCCAACATAGTAGATTATACCAAGGAAGCCAAATACATAATGTCTTGTGAAGCAGCTAAGGAGGCGGTTTGGTTGAGAAAGTTCTACAATGATCAGGAATTAGTTCTAGATATGGATAAGCCACTAATCCTATATTGTGATAATAGTGGAGAAGTAGCTAACTCCAAGGAAACAAGAAGCCACAAGAGAAGAAAGCATATAGAAAGAAAATATCATCTAGTTAGAGAAATTGTACACCGAGTTGATGTGGCTGTTATGAAGATAGTGTTAGAACAAAACTTGGCTAACCCGTTTACCAAGACGCTACCTGGGAAGTTGTTTATGAGTCATGTATGCAACATAAGATTAAGGGAGATGCCTCACTTTCTTTGAGGGCAAGAGGGAGATTGTTAGTATTAATGCTCTAAAATCATCATAAAACACTTTATTGAATTAAATAAAAAGAACAATTTTATTATATTTGAATATGATAATTATTATTTGAATTAATTATATGATAATATCAAGAAAATTCTTTATTCATTCATGAGAATATGATCTTCTATTGGTGCGAGAGAATTAAGATCGTATATAATGAATAAAATAGTCAGTAACATATTAAAGTAAGGAATCTTTAATGAATGGTTACTAGTGCAGTTTACTAAGTATATGAGATGCAAATGATCTAGATTTGGATTAGTGATGTGGATAAACATCTTGCTAAATGTGATTTATATAATAGAGATTATATATGATAGGACCAATAAGAATTAATTATCTTTATAAACTTGCTGGTTGACATAAAGATTTGATTCTTATCATAATAGATGACCATTTATATATCAGTCTAAATTCTTAGTATTCATGAACTCGTGTTTGTGTTTATTGGATCTTTTGATTCACTCGTTAAGGTATCATAGTATAATGAGGCTAATGACTTTTTGTTTGGAGATTCAATATCATGAATGGTTGGGAACATGAATTACAATAATGGAATTCATACTTTCCTGACGGATCAAATATTGGTTTCCTTAAGGGTTAATTCTGCGACTGAATAGTTATTGAGCTCAAATCTATAATTTGATTATAGATTATTTATTCGCTAATGAAATAATGGTACTTAAGAATCAAGAGGTAATTAGAATGGTAAAATGGTAATCTTGACCAACTCTAATTAACAAACCATTAAATGGTGGACAGAAGAACATTTATTGATTATATCAATGTTCTAAAAGAGAAAACTCTATAATATAATTCTATAAATACTTAGAGTGCAATTCCATATTTATAGTAGAGTAATCATGAAATTAATAAATAAGATTATTGGATTAAACAGTTTAATTAATAATCTAGCTTATATGAGCTTTGTATTATAGGTCTATGGATTAAACTGTCAAGGGTAAAGATGCCAAAATAAATATTTGTAGAGAGAAGGACTCAATGACAAAGGAATTAGCTTTCTAGTGCAATGAAATAATTATGTGATAGTGATGGGCAACTGATTAATTATGAATCAATTCATTTTTTCACAATATAGTTTTTATTTTAAAAAATTATAGGTTAAAATAAATATTAATCTTGTTTGGATTAATATATAAAGAGAGATTACTAATTATCTTATTTAGAATAAGATATTTAATTATTTATTTAAAACAAATATTTTACGATAAAGTTAATTTTGAAATAACTAATATTTATTTTGGGATAAATATATTGTGTTAAATATTAATTAAATAAACAAATGAGAAAATTAGGGATAACCTTAATGGTGCGGTCGACACACTCACTATACAGTGAATGTGGCGCCACACACAGGGATTTCCTGTCCCTGTGATTTGAATTTCAAATAATTTGTTTTATTTAATTATTTTTTTAAATTAAATAATTAAATTAGGTTATAACTGATCAGTTTTATTTTTATAAGATAAATATTAACTAAATTAGTTAATGATCTTCATAAACCTAAAAAGAAGCGATAATTTTAAAGAAGAAGATTATTGTTTTTCATAGACTATCAGGCTGTCTCTCTGACACAGATGCAATAGTTTTCCTATACCTGAATACTATTCAATTCCTCTTCTCTATATAAAACATATCTTGATCTCATGTGTTGAGTACATCTAGAGATTCATAAATAAACCTTTTGAATCCTACATGCCCACACTCGTTCTTTTGTGTTTTAGGATTGGTCTAGAGATCAAGGTGTGAGCTTTCAGGACTTGGATAGGAAGATCGTTGATTTTATACAAAAAGATTCGAGCACACTTGATAGGCTACAAGAGGTAATCTCTAATTTTATTGTATGTGTTTAATATATATATATGTGTGTGTGTGTATGATCTTGGCTAGTATTAATAATTATTAAAAGGGGCCATTTCCCCGCTGCGCATCTCTAATTTTCTCTTCTAATACCAATCGAAGGCACCATATGGGAGAGGGTTGGGCAAAGGCCTGCTTTTTATGCTTCATAGTGGGGCACTTGAATAAAGATTGCCCGAGGGTGAAGAAAATGGAACCAAAGAAAGCGGACAGCTTGACTCCAACTTGAGTGTTTACGTTGATACAGGCTGAGGCTAGTTCCTCAGCAGTGACACGTCAGTTTTCTAGTAGTGGAACATCTTATACTATTTTTATTGATTCTGGTGCTACACATTCCTTTGTTTCTAGTAGGATAATTTATAGACTGTGTAGGCCATATGATTATTGTACTATGGGGTTTTGAATTTTACTGCACATTGGGCAGCTAGTAGTTTCCAGGAGATGGGTTAGATCACTACTAGTGACAGTGGATGGCAGAGAGTTTTCAGTTAATTTTATTGAGTTAGTTATGAATGATTTCAACATGATTTTTGGTATGAACTAGTTGGCTAAATATGGAGCAACTATAGACTGCAAGAAGATCTGTTGGCATTGTGCATGGACCCCATGTACCTATGATATTAGCATTGAGGGCTAGAAACCTGTTGCAAAGTGGTTGCATAGGATTCCTAGCCAGTGCGGTGGATATCACTTAGGTCGTGCCAGTGGGACCAGAAGAGACTAGACTAGTCTATGAGTTTCTGGATGTGTTTCCAGAGGATTTCCTAGGGTTTCCACCACACAGACAGATAGAGTTTGCTATTGGACTGGCACTAGGGACAGAGCCAGTGCTAGGGCATTGTACAGAATGGCCCCAACAAAATAGAAAGAACTGAAGTTATAGTTACAGGAGTTGTTGGACTTGGGTTTTATTAGGTCCGTTTCTCGCCATGGAGCACACCAGTTCTATTTGTAAAAAAAAAAGACAGTCCTTTGAGGATGTGTATTGATTACAGAGAGTTGAATAAGCAAACCGTCAAGAACAAGTACTCATTGCCAAGGATAGATGATATGTTTGATTAATTGCAGGGCAAGACTATATTCTCCAAGATAGATCTTCGGTCTAGTTATCACCAGCTAAGGATTAAGGGGGATGATATACCGAAGACAACCTTCTGCACCAGATATAGGACTTATGAGTTCCTGGTCATGTCATTTGGTTTGACTAATGCCCCTGCAACTTTTATGGATCTGATGAACATGGTATTCAAGTATTATCTGGAGTTCCTGGTCATGTCATTTGGTTTGTGATCGTCTTCATCGACGATATTCTAGTTTATTCTTAGTTAGAGGAAGAGCATGAGCAGCATTTCAGGTTGGTTTTATAGAGACTGAGGGAACATAGGCTGTATGCGAAGTTCAAGAAGTATGACATCTGGTTACCACAGGTGACTTTCCTTGGTTACATTGTCATTAAAGATGGAATCAAGGTGGACCCAACTAAGATTGAGGCAAACAGAGATTGGCCAAGGCCAAGGAATTCTTAAAAGATTATAACTTTCCTTGGATTGGCAAGTTATTAAGGCACTTTGTAAAAGGGTTCTCAAGGATTTCTACCCCACTGACAGAGCTGACATGCAAGAACCAGAAGTTTGCATGGTCAGATAGGTGTGAGAACAACTTCCAAAAGTTGAAGCGGCGATTGATTACAGCTCTATTACTGAGTCTTCAACCAGATCAGAAGAAGTTTGTGGTGTATAATGATGCCTCGATACATGTTTTGGGCTGTGTTCTTATGCAGGCAGGGAAGGTGATTGCTTATGCATCACGTCAGTTGAAAGAATATGAACAAAGATACTCTATGCGTGATCTAAAGTTAGCAGCGGTGTTATTTTCACTAAAGGTATGGAGGCATTACCTATATGGGGAGAAGTGTGAGATATACAGTGACCTCAAAAGCTGGAAGTATTTCTTCACACAGAAGGATTTGAACATGAGACAGAGACGTTGGTTAGAGCTGGTGAAGGAATATGACTGTGAAATCCCGTATCATCCAGAGAAAGCCAATGTGGTGCAGATGCCTTAAGCAAGAAAATTCTAGGACAATTATGCAGTTCGAGGCATATATCTAAGGGATTGGCAGAGGATATGACCACAACAAGGATATAGTTAGTTGTGGGCCAGTAGCCAACATCACCCTCCAGCCAACTCTTCTAAAGAGGATAAAGGAAAGACAGTTGAATGATCCACAGTTGATAAAGATTAAATGGGATGTCCAAACTGGAGTGGCTAGGGACTATACAGTATCAGATCTGGGTTTACTGAGATACAAGGGTATGATTTGTGTTGCGATGTATGTTGTTATTGTTGGGAATTGTGCTCATAAAGCATATGTAGTAGACATTGTTTTAAGAAATAAATAAATAAATTGAATTTTATATGCATATATTTTATGGACTATATTATTATGTGATAATTTTAAGTAAATATTAAGTTCATATATGTAATCTCAACAACGTATTGGTAAGGGAGGATTGTGATTGAGATAAATGAACTTGAATAGTTCGCAGTAAAATAAAGTAATGGAATCTTTAGATTAATTACTGCAAGTACGATCCACTAGTATTATGGATAGATGTGATCTAGATCCAGATTACAAGTGTAGTAGGACACTTTAGTGGAGGTGTTTTATATATTAGAGAATATATAGAACTGGACCAGATATGTTTATTAATACTTGGTTGAATACTGTTTCGAAGTATTAATTAAATATATTAACTGATGACCATATACAAATAGATCTTAGTCCTGAAGTTACTATGAACTCCTGTTTATGTTATATGAGTTTTTTGATTCACTCGTTAGGGTTTGTAAGAATGATTAGGCTAGAAACTTTTGTTTTGGGAACTCATTAATGTAAATGGCTGAGGACATAGTATACAGATAAGGAGTCTATACCTTCTCGCAAGAGATTGAATAATGGTTCTATTAAGGGTTGACTTTTTGGACTAAATGGTTATTGAGCTCAAATTCATAATTTGGTTATAAATTAACCTTCACTAGTAAAGTAGATGGTACTTAAGGAAACAAGATATCATTAAAAGGGTAAAACGGTAATTTTATTCCCAGTTAATTATGAACTATTATTAGAGAGTTAATTTGTATGTAATGATTATATCAATGGACGCATTATTGCTATTAAGTACACATTAAATTAAATGTCTATAATTACAAGAGTGCAGTCTCATATTTATAGTAGAGTAATCATGAGATTAATAAATTAAGATTATTTAATTAAAGAGTTTAATTAATAATCACAAATATATTGGAGCTTGGAATTATAGGTCCATAGGTCCCCACAATGTCTCTATCAACACTATTCAAGGCAAGAGTTGATATAAATGGTAAAATAGTAAAAAGACATGTTTAAGAAGAATTTTTTTCTTCGGGCCAAATATGCAATTATGTGATAATAGTGATTAATTAATTAATTGCAAATTAGTTGTGATTATCAAAATTAATTATTGTGTAATTTTTGAATGTATATAAATAATAAATTTATTATAATTTTTGAAATTATAATAAAATAAAAATTAAAATTTTGAAATTAATATTTAATTAAAATTTGTTTAAATTAGTTAGTAAAATTAATTAAATATCTTTATTTGAGTGGGAGATAATAATATGACAAGTTCAATTTAGATTTGAATTTAAAAAGATTAATATTTATTCAAATAATTAATTATTTGTGATAATTAGTTAGAAAGATAATAGATTCAAATTTGAATTAATTATAAAGTTGTTGGATTTTATGTGATAAGGTAATTTGAATAAATAATTAAATAATTGTGGAAAAATCACATTCCCCTATTTGATAGAGTGTTGCACGACACACACATTTCTTGGACTGTGTGTGGCGTGCAGCTATAGAAATCAGGGAATGGATTTTTTACTTTTATTTAATTAATTAATTAATAAAAAATTCAAGAGGATAGTTTTGATATTTTCATTAATAAGATAATTAGTTAATTAAAAGATAAATTGTAATTGGTTACATATTTATTTTTTAAATTTAAATATTTTCTATGTAAGTTAAATTTATCAGAAAATAACAAAGATACTCAATACTTAATTAATCTTTGCATACATTAATTAATGTGTGAGCATAATATCCATTCTTATATTACCATAATATGTGTGAATGGATGGATGTATGTATGTATGTTTAAAGTTATTCTTAAGGGTCGTTAATTATATGGTGTTTTGAGTTTAGGAACTGTTCTTAAATTTCTAGATAAAATATGGATGCCATTTTGGGGCATAAGAATTTTTATAATTTAATTTTCTGCATTAAATTATTGGAAAAAATTCAATAAGGGTCGAGCCTTGGGTTCCGTGCCCTGAAGCCCGAGCCCAAGGCTATCGCACGCTGTCGTACGACCCCATGGCCTATGGCTTCCCAGCTGCGCGCCCCTGCGCCTGCATACACGCGTGCCCCTGCGCCCTGCTAATCAAGTTGTATAGTTGAAAACGTGACCCTAAAGTCGTAATTAGGATGGGGTTAAAATTTTTTGGACATAAACAAGAAATTTCTCATTATAATAAACGTTTAATACATGGGATCCAGAAATAGGTTTTAAAGGACAGTTTACAAAATTTCAAAGTTTATATACAACAACAGGCCACTCTAATGGCAAAATAGACATTTTAGGTTCTCCTATCCCTGTACCAACCCTCGGCCGTGGTGGCCGATCAGCTGACTATGTACATTCAGCCCCAACGCTATCCAACTCAGGTCTGGTCCACCTTGCCCTTGCCTTTACCTGCAGCACGTAGCACCCATGAGCCAAGGCCTAGCAAGATAACCATAATACATAGCATAAGCGACAATCAACAGTCAGATAATTCACAAATCACCAAACAGATACTCAGCAAGTCACATTTCTCACATAATCAACGATATCAATTTGAAAAACCAATAATCAATCATCCATATAATAAACATGCCATAATCATCATATTCATAACAATAAACATATGACACAATATCCAGGGTCGACGCCCTTGGGCCGCACCCCTGATTGTCCTACTGGCTCCGGCTCGCTTAGGCGGAGCTTAGCGATTATGTACTTAACCTCAACTACCAATGGCTGAGCCACGTCCTATGCGCAAATAATGACTCCGGCACTCTTAGGCCGTTTATCACATCTCCCCATGGCATAATACCATCTTATGACATCACATACAAGTATAGGGAACTCTTAGTCCCAACATAACAACATAACCGAGTGCAGTTTCTTACCTTTGATTTCGATTGCGTTTTGGTTAATGAAAACGACACTTGAGCACAATCCCGTCCAAGCCCTAGCATACACCTAGTCACAACCATAAAGTAGAACCATCATTAAATCTCAATTCTGTAACCCAACTTCGGGACCAATCCCAAGCTCTCGGGAAGCCCAATTCCACCAAATGGGGTGGTGGAATTGACCCCCGAGCCCCCAAGTGAAAACCCTAAGAAAAAAACCCAAAACGCATTTCTGGAGGCAGGGTAGCACTACATCACCACTAAATGGGTGCTACAACGCTACAGACAGAGAAAAAAATGCCCCCCCAGAAACCAAGCATATCGCTGTAGCGCTCCAATGCCAGTGCTACAACGCTACAAACAACAACATGCAACCTTTTGGGTTTTTCCATCGATTTCCCCGAGCCAAAGCTCCATAAACCCACTTCAAATCCCAAATAAACCCCAAATTGAGCCTACCATCCACTATATCTCTCCAAACATGTCCTAACAACATCAAAACTTGACCACATGCATCATCAAGCTCATATACCAAACTTGAGCTCAAAAGCTCAAGAACATCATCAGAAAACCAAAAGCCCAGAACTTCAAAGTTAGAATTGGTTACCTTAGCTGAGAGAATTTGACCTTAGGTTGTCTTCTATGCCCTTCCAGCCTTTAGTTCCTCAAATCCCCAAGCTCAAGCCCCTTGATTTCCATCCAAAACTCAAAATCATAATAAACTTCATCAAACTCAGAAAACTCAGACCAAACTCTTAAACCTTAACTTAACTTGAGCTAAATCCAGATGAACTTCTAGCCACTCCAAGGCTCAATGTCCCAAGACCTTGCCTAGACTTTCCCTGAGTTTCCAACTCCAAAATCCACAAGAAATGGTGAGGAATAGGGCAAACCTTGTGGGAGAAAAAGAGGTAAATTAAGTGTACAGTTTTCCCTTCTTCTTTTCTTTTCTTTAAGTTTCTACAACTTTCCTTATGCTCTAGAGAGGAACATCATAAATAAATCAAGTATATCCACTAATACTCCCAAAAGACCCTTTTGCCCTCCCAATTAAATCCAAGCCTTTTAATCATTCTAAGGGCATTTTGGTCATTTGTTCCCAATTCTTGCTAATTCCTCAATTGTCCCTAACGTTTACCACTTAAATCTCGTCATCTAATTAATCACCAATTATTTTCCCCAATGCCTAATAATCTTCAATATATTACCCAAATTCCCATAAATACCCCCAGGCTCCCCCGAGCCAGGTATAAATCCCCACCGTGATTGTAACACTTAATCGCTCACTAGGATCGCCTCGAGCCACCAGCTGCAAATATATCAACATAATAATGTGGTCTCAACAATTTATCGCAAATAATTACATTTATGCCCTCAACAGGCCAAAATTACAAATATGCCCCTATAAGCTAAACAGGGCCTATATGCATACTAATACTCGTAGTCATACATCTCATATATCCATATAATCATACAAGCATGCTTATCACATAATCATGCATTTAATCATTTAAATCACACATAAATCAATTATGTCCTCCCGGCACACTAGTCAAGGCCCTTAAGCCTTATTAGTAATTTTTGGTCGTTACAACTGTCTCCCTCGGGCGGTCGTAGCAGCAAACGATGTTCTTGATGACGAAGTCTAGCACCTTCTTAGAAGTGATTTTAGGAGAGGTTCGGCCTCGACCTAGTTTGTGAAGTAGTCGACCACAACAATTCCATATTTCACTCCCCTTTTCTGGTGGGTAAGGACAAGATTAGGTCAATGCCCCAAACTGCAAAGAGCCAAGGACTTGTTATTTGAGTGAGCTCATTTAGAGAAGCTCGGGTTATGTTGGCGAAGCATTGGCACTTGTCACACTTCTTGATGTAATCCAGTGCATCACCATTCATAGTGGGCAAGAAGTACCCTTGCCTTAAGATAATCTTGGCAAGGCTTTGCCCCCCAACGTGGTCCCTGCAAAAGCCCTCATGTACTCCCCAAAATATAAGGATGGCTTCATACTTGGACAAACATCGAAGCAAGGGCACGAATATCCTTGACTGTACAACTTACTATCCACGAGCATATACCGAGGTGCCTGATAAAGTAGCTTTTGAGTTGCCTTGTTGTCCTGCGGTAACTCCCCACACTCAAGGTAGTTCACAATTGGCTTCATCCAGCCATCCTGGGGCTGGACCGCTTCTACCTCCTTGGGGCTGAGAAGCTCGGAGCGACCAAGTAGTCAATGGCGACCACGTTGATTAACTCAGTGTCTTTGGTGGTAGCGAGCATTGCCTAGGCATCAACATTAGAATTCTTCTCTCATGGCACTTGACATATGGTAAATTTCTTGAAGCTGTGTAGCATTTATAGGGCTTTTGCTAGATAAGAAACCATGTTTGTCCTCGACCCTGGTACTCTCCGAGTACCTGGTTGACCATGAGTTGCAAATCTCTAAAGATTTTGAGGCCCTTGGCCTTAAACTCATGGGCCACTCGTAGTCCAGCAACAACTGCTTTGTACTTAGTCTCGTTGTTGGAGGCATCAAATCCAAACCTCAGGGCATAGTGGACCTTGTACCCTTCGTGGGATACCAAGATCAGGCCCACTCTGGCTCCGTTTTCACTGGAAGACTCGTCTAGGTACAACTTCCATGTATGCCCGACCACTAGGGCTTCCCCAGGTCTTTCATGGTTTCCCGTGCACTCGGTTATGAAATTTGCCAGTGCCTGTCCGATAATGGCAATCCTCGGGTGATACGCGATGTTGAACTGACTTAGTTAGATCGCCTAATTAAGGAGACTCCCAGATGACTCTGACTTCTGAATGACTTTCCGCAAGTGATGGTTAGTGAGGACCTTGATGGGATGCGCCTGGAAATATGGCCTTAGCTTTCAAGAAGTCACCATTAGGAATAAGGTTAACAACTCCATAAGTAGGTATCTGGACTCCACCTCGAGGAATGTCTTACTTGTATAGTAAACAGGGTGTTGGACGTCGCCTGCCTTGTGCACCAAGGCGACACTAATGGCACTCTCTGAAAGAACCATATAGAGGAGGAGGGCTTCTCCATTTATGGGCATCGAGGGGATCAATGGGTTAGCCATGTGCATCTTTAATTGTTAGAACGCCTGTTTTCACTCCTCCGTCAATTCAAACCTCTGACCTCCTCGAACTATGTTGAAGAATGGTATGCACTTATCAATTTCCTTCGAGACAAAGTAACTTAGGGCTACTATCCTCCCAGTGAGGCCTTTATTCCTTGGGTGCTAACGAAGAAATCCAGAAACTTCCCTGAGGCAACTCCAAAAGTGCACTTTTGAGGATTCAACTCATCCCAAACATGCAAAATACCGAAAATGGCATCACATTGGTCGAGGGCCATCCTGGATTTGACTAGCACGTCATCCATGTAAACCTCCATGTTCCAAATCAACTAGTTCTTGAACATATGGTTTACTAGTCTATGATAGGTGGCACCAAGATTACTGAGCCCAAAGGGCATCACATTGTACCAGTACACTCCTTTATCAGTTCAGAAGCAGTATGCGTCCATAAAGGACAAGAGCTCGTACCTGTAGGTGGTGTCGTCCTTCTGATCTATCTTTGGCAAAGGAATACAATCCTTTGGGAAGTCCTTGTTGAGGTCAGAGAAATCTATATAGGTCCTCCAAGTGCCATTTGGCATGGGCACCAGGAGCAGATTAGATAACCATTTCGGGTACTGAGCTTGTATCACCATTGATAATGAAGATCGTTACACTGTGTGTTTTAAAATAGTGCAAGACTTGCTAATCAAGTCGTTTGAACAGTAATGTGATCCTAAGGTCAATAACCAAGTTAGGTTTATAAGATTAGGGACATAAACGGTTAATTTTCATTAAAATAGACGTTTATTACATGGGATCCCAAAAACAGGGTTTAAGAGACAAATTTACAATTCTCAGAAGTTATATACAATCAGTGGCTACTCTAATGGCAAAATACAAATTTTAGGCCCTGTCCCTGTACTTTCCCTCGGTCATGGTGGACGAGCAACTAACGATGTACACCTCACCCCCAGAGATCTCCAAATCATAGTTGGTCCAGCTTACCCTTGCCTTTACCTTCACCACGTAGTACCCGTGAGCCAAGGCCCAGCAAGAAAACTATAACAACAAATACACAATTATTAATAGCATCCAATCAATCATAAGACAGTCATTCAACTGCTCAATAAATCATAAGTATCAAACTAACAACATTAAACATGTACTTTCCGAAATATATCTCAACCAATATACACGTGCTCAAGGTCCGCCACGACTCTCTTAGGCCGTTCATTTCATGTTTCGCATAACAGTATCACAGCTACACAACACATACACTCAGATACAAGGAATCTCAATCCCTACATATCCACACAAGGGTGCAATTTTCTTACCTTGAATTTCGAGCGAAGGATATAGAACGATCACGAGCACGATCCTCAGTCCTGAGCCTTGGTGATAAACCTAGTCATAGTGGCCAATGGGTACTCATCAATTTCAAATCAAAACAAATACTTAGGTGAAATTTTTTTGCCTCCAAGACCTTGACTTCTACTAAAATCGGGTAGTAGAAATCGTCCTGAGCGCCTAAGTTTGAAACCCGAGCCTTACCAAATCTAGAAATCAACCTAAGGAAAACTCCCTTAGGTGGGCTGCAACTTGATCCTAAGGGTCGTGGCGCGCCCCCAGGTTAGTGGCTCAATCCTCAAGCATCAGGGGGAGGCTAGCCGTTACTTGCCCCATAGGGTCGCGACACGCCCTCAAAACAGAGAACCACACAGGACCAACTGGGTGTGTGGGTCGCGGAACTCCTGATCTGGGTCGAGGCGCGCTCCAACGTACCAAGAATTTCTGGGTTTTCTTCCAAACATTCCGAACCAAAAACCTCAATAATTTAACCTAATAATGTTTCCCACTTCCAACCAAATTGCAAGAGCAAGTCCAGAACTTCTAGCCATAAATTCTAAGTGTTGACGCGGTTCTTCGCCAACAGGTAATTAAGAGAAGAAGAGAAAGGGATTAGTACTGAAAGTAGAATCGTCACAGATATGAAATCTTAGAGAGTGACTCAAGACACGTTTTTTTAAGTGGTTCAAAGGTTAAAATCCTTCTACTCCACTAGTCAATATTATTCATATATTCTGGGTCTTTGGCTTACAAAGTATATGGCTCTTCAGAGACTATTTTTTCCAACCCCTATCAACTCCCAGGGTCCCCATATTTATAGGAGAAGGCACCTGGAAGTTGGTAGGGAGGTCATCCCGTGACCTTACTATTAGTCATATCAACTCTGTGACATTTATGATTAATTCCTAAACCTGACACATAAGTGTAGTCTAATAAGTATGTAAGGAGATAATGGGCCGCACGGCCCAACCCAGCCGTGGGTGTCTGAATGCGCACGTTCCTGCTGCTTGTTCGAGAAGCCAGGGGGATATTGGACACGTGATGTCAGATATATACACGTTTATCTTGCGTGTATTGACTTTATAAAGGGTCAGAGATCCATGGCCAGCTCGTACCACGAGCTGCTTCCCTGAACCGACCTTCAGCCTTCAGGCCTTCTGACGCCTTCCTCCAGTCTTGGGGGACCTTGGCGAGCCTTTGAGGGTACCTCGAGCTAAGAAGGTACGATCTGGGAACAAGATCTCTGACCTGGGGGAGCCCTCTATTTACTCAATTGACTATGGCTCACTTAGGTCGAGTCCTTTGTTTTACTAGCTGACCCTGGCTCACAGTGGCTGAGTTGCGTCCTGTGCACAAGTCATCAGCCCTAGCTCTCTTAGGTCGTTCATTTCATGTTTTTCGTAACAGTATCACAGTTACCGAACACATACACTTAGATACAGGGAATCCAAATCCCTACATAGCAACACAAGGGTGCAGTTTTCTTACCTTGAATTCTGATTGGAGGATACAGAACGATCCCAAACACATTCCTCAGTCCTGAGTCTTGGCGATAAACCTAGTCACAGTGGCCAATGGGTAATCATCAATTCCAAATCTAAATAAATACTTAGGAGACAAAAACTAGCCTCTGGGATCTCGACTTCTACTAAAATTGGGTAGTAGAAATCATCCCAAGTGCCTAAGTTTGAACCTCCGAGCCTTACCAAATCTAGAAAATCAACCTAAGGCAAAATCCCCTAGGCGAGACACGACTTTACCTTAATGGTCACAGCGCGCCCCCAGGTCAATCTTCAAGCTTTAGGTGGAGGTAGGCCAGGACTTGCCCCTTAGGATTGCGACGCGCCCTCAAAACAGAGATCCACCCAGGGCCATCTGGGCATGCAGGCTGCGGCGCACACCCACTTACCCAGAATTTCTGGGTTTTCTTCCAAACATTCATAGTAAAAAACCTCAATAATTCTACCCAATAATGTTTCCCACTTCCAACCAAGTTGAAAGAGCAAGTCTAGGAATTCTAACCATAAATTCTAAGCATATTATAACATTGTAAACTCTAACAAAACTACCAACAATTCACCAATTAACTTATACTCAAGAACCTAAACTAATGGACCATGAGACCTTAATTCCCAACCAAAACTAGAAAAAGTTCTTACCTCACTTGCTGTTGAATCCTCTCAAGCTTCCAGCCTAAAATTCAAATCTCAAGCTCCAAGTCCCAGCCCCTTTTCTTTAGCAACTCACCCAACCTTTTCCCTTTCAATCCAACAAGATTTGTTCAAGTGCAAGAGAGAGAGAGAGAGAGAGAGAGAGAGAGAGAACTGTATATAAGGTAAGGGAGAGAGAGATTAGGGCTTCTTTGTACCTAGTGGTTTCTGACTTCCTCTAGAACCTTAGTTGATCTCAATCTTAGTAAAAAACAATGACCAAAATGCCCCCCTTGGGTTACTTAACAATTTAATTACTCTAAGGGTAAAATAGTCCTTTCTTCTCAGTTCCCCCTGATTCCTCTAGTGTTCCTAATATTTTGCAAATAATCCCATTGTCTAGATAATTATGAAATACATATTCAATGTCTAGTGAATCCCAAAACATCCCATAAATTCCTAAAAGTACCCCAGGCTCCCCAGAGCCGGGTACTAAACCCCGCTGTGACTATCTCGCTAATTCGCGCACTACGAACGTCTCGAGCCATATGCTGCAATTATATCCACATAATAATGTCGTCTCAATCATAAATCACATAAAATCACATTTATGCCCTTAATGGGCCAAAATTACAAATATGCCCTTATAAGCTATAAAGTGCCCACGTGCATTTGTGTATTTAGTACTCATAAACATGCATATAACATACTCATATAATCATATTAATCATGCATGCTACGTAATCACACATTTAACCAATTATGCCCTCCCGGTACCCTAATCATGGCCCTAAGCCATATTAGCAATTTTGGGTCGTTACAAAGCTTCTCGGATGAAACCGTTCTCGAGAAGCTTGTCCACCTCAGACTTCAAAGGCACTACCCAGGTTGGGTTGATCATCCTCTGCTTCTTCTAAATTGGAGCAATGTTGGGGTCGATGTTCAAGGCGTGGCATATTATATTTTGGTCAATGCTTGTCATGTCAGAGTGAGACAAGGAAAAAACATCTTGGTTGTCCCAAAGAAAGCTCACTAGCACTTCTCGAACCTCCACCTTGAGGTTCTTTCGGACATTGGTTTTCCTGTCAGGGAAGGATGCGTCAAGGATTACCTCATCGGCCTCCTCCATGGACTCTACATCCTTATCTTCTAGAACTCTAGGGTCTAACTCGTTGGACACCTCTACTTGAATAGCTTGTACCTCTGTATCCTCTATAGGAGGCTACTTAGGGGTTGCTGCCTCAATCATTACTACTTATTACTTGAGGGACATGTTGTAGCACTGCTTGGCCTTATTCTGGTCTCCACGGACTGTGTCAATTCCTGCCTCCATGGGGAACTTCATGCACAGGTGGAGAATTGAAGTGACTGCTCCAAATTGTAGTAAAGTTTGACGCTCCAATATGGAATTATACGCCGAGGAACAATCCAATACAATGAAGGTACAGTACTTGAAGGCCTGACGAGGCATTTCTCCAAGCGTCACGGGCAGCTTGATTTTCCCCATTGGAATGAATCCTTCCCCTGAGAACCTATATAGAATCAAAGTGCATGGGGACAGGTCACTCGTTGCCAGCCCAATCTTATATTAGGCTGACTTAAATAGCATGTTCGTAGAACTCGCGTTGTCCACCAGGATTCAAGCCATCATCATGTTGGAAATCTAGCTCTCGACCACTAAAGGATCGTGGTGGGGAAAATACACCCTCTGAGAATCGTCCTCAGAGAATGTGTTGACTTGGTCAGTTATCCTAGGCATCTGTGTTGGTAGCTGAGTTAAATTTCATTGTCTTGTCGTCGTAATTCAGGGCCCGTGCCTACAATACATGGGTTCCCATTGTAGATTATAATAGGATCCCATTGTAGATTATAACGAGATCCCATATAGATTAAAATGGTTACGAAGCCTCAAAAGTGAATACAAAAGCTGACCTAGGAAACAAAATCAAGGCTCAACCCTAGTTCCACTAATAACCTCGGTCGTGGTGGACGAGAAGGCCGCATATGAACACTCTGCCACTAAAACTTTTCAACTCATGTTTGGCCCATCTTTTCCTTTCCTTTACCTGCACCATTTAGAATCTGTGAGCCAAGGCTCAGCAAGAAATCATAAACATGCTTATCAAAAGTACCTTATAGATCACAGAATCATAAATAGCATTGCAGCAGTAAAACCCTACTCATGCATGCAATTCACAACTATAAGTGACTATAGTGTCACACTGGGGCTTTAATGCCCATCGCTCACATAAAAAGTCTTTGAGCTGGCCACGCGGGTCTAATGCTTATCGTTCTGATGACCCTAGGGGCATTCAAGCGTATATCTCACTTCCGGGTCAACTTAATCCTATCGGCCAGCGTTTGGCACACTATTACCAACTTCGACTTTTAAGCCGAGCCTTTAACTCTCAACTTATAAGCTAAGTCGTTTAGCCCTTTACTATTAATTTGAGTCTTTCACTCTTCAACTGATAATTCGTGTTTTTAACCCTCGACTAGTAAGTCGAGTCTTAACCATCGACTGATAAGTCGAGTCTTAACCATCGACTGATAAGTCGAGTCTTAACCTTTGACTGATAAGTCGTGTCTTAACCATCGACTAATAAGTCGATTCTTAACCTTTGACTGATAAGTCGACTCTTAACCATCTAAAAATAAGTCGAGTATTAACCTTCACCTGATCAGTTGAGTCTTAACCTTCGACTGATAAGTCAAATCTTAACAATCGACTGATAAGTCGAGTCTTAACCTTCGACTGATAAGTCGAGTCTTAACCATCGGCTGACAAGTCGAGTCTTAATCCCTGACTGATGAGTCGAGTTCTAATTCCTCGACTGATAAGTCGAGTCTTTAAACCGACTATACCCTTGAATATTATGCCAAGCCCTTCATTAGATAACATAGATAAACCTTCAGCATATATGTTGAGCTTCCCCAATCAGATACACAGATCAACAGTCATTACATAACCTTGGTAAACTCAGCACATTCAATATGCTTAATTAAAACATTCTCAACATAACATTAATTCTGCACTATATTTAGGTCGAGAACTAAACACAGACCGGGTGCAGTTTTATTACTTTAGTCCAAGCATAGGTTATAAATGAATGACCCTTGAGCACGATCCTGATCCTGAGCCCATAGCGATAACCTAGTGACAACAATGTATAGAATCCCATAAAAAATAGTAAATAAAGGCTTCTCGACCAAGTCCTAGGCTCTGGGAAATCGAATCATACTAAACAGGGTAGTAGGATTGATCTCGAGCCTTTAGCTTTAAGTTCTCGCACTCAAAACCTCCCCATGGCCAAAAATCCCTTAAGCATCGCTGCCCCAAACATTTGAGCCATGGTCGCTCAAATCAGAGGCTCGAGCCTCTTCCATGCCTGCACCAGCATCACGGCACACCCTAGCAGGCGCCGCAGCTCAAAAGCCTTAAAACCACCTGCTTCTCCTTTGTTCAAGAGAGCCTCGGCACCCCAAGAATAGGGTCGCAGCTCAACCTGCAAACTCTGTTACTCCTCCATTTTTTTCAATCAACATCCCTCCATAAACCTATCCAAACATAGCCCAATCCCAAGAATAAAGTTCCCAAATGATTCGATAGTCCAATATCATCAAAATTCATGTTATAATCCAATCAAAAACTCATCAAATCCCAAAATTCAGAAATTAGTTAATAAACTCTGAAACTTAACTAAAACCAGAGAAAATACGGGGAATTGAAGCTAGAAATTGTTATCGCTGCTGCCCTAAGAGATGCTAAGGTTTTCCCCAAGCAATCCCGAGCCTAAACTTGCCTCGATTCCCCTTAATTCAGCCTTTCCTCCTCTTAACTCAGAGAATTTCCTCAAGCAACAAGAGAGAGAGATAGTATAACATGAGGGTGATTACTTGCTAAGAGTTTTTTTTGTGTTTGTGAGGTTAGATCCTAAGTAACCTTAAGCAAATATTGAGGCTCGGGGTACCAAAAATGTCCCCGAAGGAAAAATAGTGAAAACTCTCAGAATTCCCTCCTAATCTCGCTAATACAGAATATATCCTCTAATATTCATTCTCGTTACCCAATAACTCGATAATATACTTGATACAAAAAATACCCCTTGACTCATTGTGACTTACTCGCTAACTTGCTCCCTAGGATCGCCTCGTGCCGAGCAACCCAAATATATTAACATAATAATGTGGTCTCACACATATATCACATATATGCCAAATAAACCCAAAACGGGCCAAATTACAAAAATTTCCTTTCAAATAAGAAACGGACCCACATGCATATTTAATAAACCTAAACATGCATATCTAGTCATATTATCATGCAACCCACATAATCACATAATTACATGCATACTCATCACATACAACTACAATTCTCATAAATTTCCATCTCGTCCCCCTAATCAAGGCCCCAAGCCTTATTAGGTCATTTGGTACGTTACAACTATCTCCTCTTTAGAGAAATTTTGTCCTCGAAATTTTATCTGAATAGCTCAGGGTACTAATCCTGCATATTTGATTCTAGTCCCCAGGTTTCTCCCTCGACCTTGTTGTTCCTGTATAATATCTTAACCGGAGGTATAATTTTGATCCTTAGAACCTTATCCTTTCTGTCTCATATATGGACTGTCTGTTCCTCATAGGAGAGATCTGCCTGAAGTCTCAAATCCCCATAACTCAGCACATGAGTCTCATCTAATACATGTTTCATCAACATGGAAATATGTCATACATTATATACGGTCGACAGTGCCTAAGGTAAGGCCAATCTATAGGCCACCTGATCGGTCCTCTTCAGGATTTCAAATGTTCCTACAAATTTAGCGCTCAACTTGCCGTTTTTCCCAATTTCTTCACCCATTTCCACGGTGAAACTCTAAGGAAGACATAGTCTCCCACTTGGTACTCCACATCATGCGTTTTGAATGAACATAACTTTCCTGTCTACTCTAAGAAGCAAGCATCCAAGCTCTAATATTTTCCATACCCTTAGTGGTCCTCTAAACTATCTCGAGACCCTTCAAAACCCAATACACATACTCTCAGCATGTCCTTCAGCATCTGGATAGTCCTCTCATACTGAGCCACTGTATTACTCATCGTCGCTAGTAAAAAGTGAGCTGAATTCGTATAACAGTCCACGATGACCCTGACTGAATCATGCTGGCCCAGTATTCTATTCCTTCGCAATCCAAGGAGGAAGAGGCACCCCCAAATCTTCGTGCCTCTTGGAAAGATGATGACCATGCACACCACTTGTTTTTGTCAATATGAGACTAATCTAACGCATAAGATGGATAGACTCATACGCGAATTCACCCATTCTGTCCTCCACTCTTAGGAGCTTGATCGCGGTGGGGCTCCCAAGGCATTTTATACTTGGTCTCACATGTTTTTTTATTTGTTTTGGTTTTTTTTCCTAGGGACTATCTATTTTGTTTCCTTTATGCAGAAACCATGGGCCTCTTTGACCTGGTCCAGTCGAAATGTCAGAGGGTGTCGGGTCCTTCTGAGATAGATGCCCCAGTAGCACTAACCGCGGTGCCCACATCCACATCCACTACGGCATCAGACCCAGTTGCCCAAGCATCCTCTAAGGCTGCTCCATCGGTTCCTGCCCCGAGCATGACAGGTGATGGCGAGGTCATTGACCTTGGGGCCTCCTCCCCCTAAGATGAGGGATTCTTAGGGAAGGGTAAGGAAATCCCTTCCAACGCAGCTTACTTCCCCCTAGTCATGGTGCCTCAGTTTATTGTCTTCCTACAACACTATGACAGGGAGGACTCAAAGGTGCACGGAGAGGTCATCGAGTACTACAATGCCTACATCGAAGAGGGCAACGAGTATTTCCAACTCCTACCTAAATTTCTACTTGACGATTTGCCAAAGGTTTTCATTATCCCTCCTCGCTGCGAGGAGCTGGAACCTCTCCTCAAGGGGAGAATGGGAAAAAGGGTCATTCTACTCAGCGCGAAGCTCCTTCAAGGATTAGCGGCGTCCCTATGCGAGATGCCAGCCAGGAGCTTCTCCTGCTGTGGTAGCGACAATGATTTTTCGCTAGTAGCTACTAGCCGCCATTCTTCCTTGATGGTAAGTCTCCTAATTTTTGCCTAAGTTTAGTGTTTATTTATGTATTTTGGGATGATTTGATACTCTTATTTGACAGACTGCGGCTCTTAATCCATGTCTCGGGGACCTCATGCTGACGCGGTCCCTTGAGTTGAGGAAGGCTCCAGAGGGGCTGGCCCGGGCACATGAAGAATTGGCTCAATTCTAGGAGAACGTGGTCCCCCTGGAGGAACACTCGTGGCTCCAGAAAGAAGTGTAGGGCACGAGGACCCATGTCCACAAGGTGGAGGACTTACTAGCCACAGAGATCTCGAAGTTATCCACCCTGGAGGAAACATCCTTTAAGTTTTTGGAAGATGCTGCAGGCTCCACCAGGACCATGGAGGAAGAGCTGGCCAAAGTCTGTGAAGAGCTCCAATTGAGTCGGGCGGAGTCCTTAGCCCATGTCGATGAGCTGGAGAAGGCCAGGAAAGTTGCCGAAGGCCATCACCACATAGCTAAAAAAATAGTTAAGGACCTCGATGTGATGGCCGAAGATACACTCTTGATTGTGTGGTAGAGCAATAGAGACATAGATCTCTCATTCATTGAGGATCCCAACATAAAGACAAAGCTTGAGGCACGTCTCAAGGTGAAAAAGGTCTGGGCAGCCCAGGAGAAGGAGGTCTTGGCGGTGGGCCACGCTCCCAAAGGCGATCTTGTGATTGAGGTGGTGGCAGAGGTGCCCCCAAGCCTAGGGCCTTAGTAATTTTGTCCTGTATAATTTTTTAACTAAGTAGGCCTGTGTATCATATTTTATTGGGGTATAGACAATCAATGCTCGAGCCCCCGAGCACTGTTGTAACTAATTTCCATTTAAATCTATGCAGCTTGCACTACTTTATTGCCATGACTGCATCATTATTATCAAATTCAACCTTTAACAAATATGCAACATGGACTTTGCTAATTCAGCCTACTATACCTGTAAGAGTCCCAAGATGCTGAATCGGGTATTGCACTTGAATCTTGATGACTCAAGTTTTTATCGACCTCTTTTAGTACTTAGGCAATTTTCATGCGTTTAGTGTTGCTCTGTACGCTCGCGGTCCTCGAGAGTAACTTTAACATTGTTGAGTGGTCACTCGATACTGCCCTACCTCCCTGAGTTCCATTGACTTAGGATGAGGCCTGCCTCTGGTGCTTAGAGCTTGAGTATCTTCCTCCCAGTTTTCAAACACTCGCGCATCTAGTGTTTCATCTTAGGCTCAAGGTCATAAGAGTAACTTTGACGCAACATCAAGTGAGGGAACTCGACTATCCCATACCCTCGAGTTCCAACGACTCGGGCATTAAGAGTTCTTATACTATAGGGTTCTTAGTGTTCGACACTTAGTGTTGCCTTCTAGGCTCAATATCATTGAAAGTAACATTAATTTCATCCTGTGTTCCTGAGTCCTAATGAGCCGGGACTCTAGGGGTCATTCACATTAACCTATCTGCCATTGGGAACGCGGTCACTGGGGAGCCAGCTCGGGATTATTGATTTGCCCCCTGAGTACACGGCTCAGAACTTAGACAATTGGAAGTCGTAAAAATTCCTTTCCCAGGCCTAGGAGAATGAGTTCCACACCCCCTGACTAGGTTTCGTGACTCAATTTTAAGCGCTCGAGGTCTGGCCTTGAGTTCCAATGACTTTGTCCTCTATTCTCGTTAAGCTTCCTGAGTAAAGATGACTCGGCCCCATTCACATCTCGAGGATTGGGATTTGTTTATTGCCACAGGCGTAGGCTGTCCTCGGGGGAGTATGCAAAATTAAATCTCGCATTACTTGGATCTTTTCAGTAATGTGCTTCTATCAAGCCATTTAGCTATGGGATCCCACGACACTAGGGGTGCTTCACTCATTGACTAGCCAAGCTCCCCATGACATGGACTTCCCGACACTATAACGTTTGAGGCATACAAAGGACTTAGGCATAAGTCCTTGGGCACAATGTCCACAAGAGGCATCCCAAGTCTGCCTTAGAACCAAGTACAGAGTACTCGGTCTTCTATTCACATCACGACATAAAAGGACTTGATCAGAGCTCCTCGGGCGCAATGTCCATGGGAGGTGATGTAGGTCCGTTCTCGCGTTACTAAGATTCTATAGATTCTAGGTGCTAGAACTTATTCCTCTTGGAACAAGCTTAGTCTCCTAGGTCAGACTCAACTAGTTTCCTAGGTTTTTCTGTTCTCAAGGTGGCGACACTAGGCTTGCTCCGCTTGACAAGATTAGTTTCCTAGGTTGTTCCCTACGAGGCGTGATGCTGCCCTATCTCCATGCCCCAAAGTAATCGAATACTAGTTTGCGTTCACTTGTCTAGGCAAGCGAGCGGGTGCTCTTACACAACATAAACGGAATAAAGGAAACCAAAAAAATATAAGAAGTCAAACAAATTTATTTTTTACCATGTTTTATATACACGGTTTCCACTAAATGTTCCCAGAGGCTATAAGGGAGACTACAAAAATTGACAAAGTTTACTACTCAAATTACTGGTAATAGTAGTGAAGATTCTTGACATTCCAGGTGTGGGGATTAACTCCTCTCTTAGTCAAGACAACTAATATGTCCCCAGACATACAACACTCTCGACTTGGTATGGGCCTTCCCAGTAAGGCATGGTTTGTGATCGGGTCATATGTATCTCGTCGGTGCGTGGAGATTGTTGCTTCAACTGGGAGCATGGCTTCATACCAGTAGGCCATCGAGAATGGCGAGTGGTCGGTGGAGGTCCTGGCAGTTGTGTGGTAGCTCCACAATGCCCTAGGCAGCTCTTCAGGACAAGCACCTTTTGCCTGCTCAATCCTTTTCTTTAAGGTGGTCTTGAGCGTCTTGTAGACTGCTTCCACCTTCCCATTTGCCTGCAGGTGGTCAATGAAAGAAAATCTTTTCTTGACTCTGTGTCTCAGAAAAAATATGTGAATGCCTCACTATCAAACTGCTGACAGTTGTCGGAGACTATCTTCCTTGGGAGCCCATAGCGGCAAACGATGTTAAATATGACGAATTCTAGTGCCTTCTTGGAAGTGATAGTATTGAGTGGCTCGGCCTCGACCCACTTTGTGAAGTAGCCGACCGCCACTATCATATACTTTACTCCTCCTTTTCCCATGAGCAGGGACCCAATAAGGTCGATGCCCCAGACCACGAAGGGCTAAGGACTTGTCATTTGAGTGAGCTCATTTGGAGGAGCCCAAGGTATGTTGGCAAAATGTTGGCAGTTATCACACTTCTTGACATAATCCATCGCATCTCCATTCATGGTGGGCCAGAAGTATCCCTACCTCAAGATTTTCTTGACAAGGATCTGTCCTCCTGGCATGGTCCCCGCAAAAGCCCTCATGCACCTCTCAAAGTATCATGCTAGCTTCTTGCTTGGACACGAACCGTAACAGAGGAAACGAGCATGCTTGTGTGTACAAATTATCGTTCATGATAATATAATGAGGTGCCTGGTAGAGTAGGTTCCAAGCGATTTTCTAGTCCTACGACAACTCCCCTGAGACAAGATATTTATTATGGGCTCCATCCACCCGCCCATCCTAGGGCTAGAATGCCTCCACCTTCTCGGTCGGCGAGATACTTGGAGATAACAAGTAGTCAATGAGGACAACATTATTCAGTTTAGCGTCCTTGGTGGTTGCAAGCTTGACTATGGTATCAGCGTTCGAGTTCTGTTCCCGTGGCACTTGTCGAATTGTTAACTTTCTGAAGCCATGTAGCATTTCTTGGGTTTTTGCTTGGTAAGCAGCCATTTTCGTTGCTCGAGCCTGAAACTCCATGAGTACCTAATTAACTGCCAGCTGCGAGTCACTGCAAAACTCAATGCCCTTAGCCTTAAACTCAAGCGCAACTCGAAGACCAACAATCAACGCCTCATACTCTACTGCATTTTTAGAGGTCTTTAACCAAAACCTTAGGGCATTGTGGACCCTGTGCCCTTCAGGGGATACTAAAATAAGACTTGCCCCTGCCCCATTTTCATTCGATGACCCATTGACATACAACTTCCACATGGGCCATTCTACTGGTGCGTTCATGGGGTTCCTCATGATTTCCCATGCGCCCGGAAATGAAATCTGGTAGTACCTTCCCTGAATTTCCGTCCTAGGAGGTAAGTGATGCGAAATTGGCTGACTTCGACAGCCAACTTCAGGAGTCTCCCAGATTACTCCGGCTTTTGGAGAACCTGCCGCAAGGGGGGTGGTTCGTGAGAACCTTGATGGGATGCGAAGTATGGCCTCAACTTCTGAGATGCTACCATCAGGCTGAAGGTCAACTTCTCCATGAGGAGGTACCTGTTTTCTACACTAAGGAACCTCTTTCTTACATAATACAAGGGTTGCTACACACAGCCTTCTTCGCAGACTAAGGCAGCGTTGATGGCACTCTCACATACCGCCATGTAGAGTAAGAGGGGTTCCTTTTCCATGGGCTTTGATAGGATAAGAGGGTTTTCCATATGAGCCTTCAGTTGCTAGAACGCCTGCTGACACTCCTCCATCCATTCAAACCACTGTCCTCCTCGGAGGATGTTAAAGAACAGGATGCATTTTTCCATTGCCTTGGATACAAAACGGCTTAGTGCATCGATCCGTCCAGTGAGGCTCTGGACATGCTTATGCCTTCACGGGGATGGCATGTTGATCAAGGCTTTAAAATTTTCCCCGAGCGCTAATGATGAAGCCTAGGAATTTTCCTGAAGCAATGCCAAAGGTGCACTTCTGGGGATTTAGCTTCATCCCAAAGTTGCGAAGCACCGAGAAAACCTCTGGGAGATTCCTCACGTGGTCGAAAGCTAGTGTGCTCTTGGTTCGTAACAAGCATGGAGATCTGGTTATAACCTTAGTACACATTCGTGAAGGACAAAAGCTCATACTCTGAGGTGGCATTGACCATCTGATCGATCTTAGTTAGTGGAAAACTATCCTTAGGGCAAGCCTTATTTAGGTTGGAGAAGTATATGCAGGTCCTCCAGGTTCCATTTGGCTTGCGTACGAGGACGGGATTGGACACCCACTTGGGATATTGCGAGTTTCAGATGAAACCGTTCGCCAGTAGTTTGTCCACCTCTGCCTTCAGGGCTTCTACCTTAGTTTTGTCAAACGTTCTTCACTTTTTCTGGATGGGAGTGACATTTGGATCAACATTCAAGGCATGGAAAATTATATTTCAGTCGATGCCTATCATGTCGGAATGAGACTAGGTGAAGACATCCTAGTTTATCGGAAGGAAGGTTAGGAGCGAGTGTCAGACTTTCTCCTCCAGAGTTTTCCCAATCATGGTTCTCCTATCTGGAGTGGCCGCATCGAGAGCCACCTCTTTGACTTCCTCCATTGGCTCGACCGCTCTCTCTTCCTAGACCTGCGGATCTAGCTTATTTGACTTTCTCCTCCAGATTTTTCCCAATCATGGTTCTCCTATCTGGAGTGGCCGCATCGAGAGCCACCTCTTTGACTTCCTCCATGGGCTCGACCGCTCTCTCTTCCTAGACCAGCGGATCTAGCTTATCTGCCTTTTTAGCCAGCACCGCTATCACTTCTGTATTCTTAGGAAGTCCCTTGTCTCAACTACCATTACTGGTCATCGGAGGGAGATGTTATAGCATTGTCTCGCCTCCTTCTGGTCCCCTCGAACCGTGCCAATCCCTGACTCCATGGGAAACATTAGGCATAGATGCCAAATCGAGGTGTCGACCCCGAATTCCACCAAAGTCGAAAGCCCTAAAATGATGTTATACGCAGAGGGACAATCCACCACCATGAAAGTGCAATATTTGAAGGCCTGGCAAGGCTTTTTCCCCAGTGTCATGGGTATGAGACCCTCTCCCAAGAATTCATAAAGAGTCGAGGTGCATAGGGATAGGTCGCTTGTGGTCACCCCAATCTTCTCGAAAGTAGACTTAAACAAGAGATTCAATGAACTCCCATTGTCCACCAGGATCCTATACCATCTTGTTGGACACCTGGCTCTCGATCACTAGAGGGTCATGGTGCGGGAAATGGACTCTCTCAGCATCATCCTCGGAGAATGTGATCACTTGGTCAGTCAACTGTGGCCTCTAGGCTGGCAATCGAGTCAAGGCCAACAACTCATCATCGTGGTTTAAGGCTCACGCATATCTATTCTGCAAGTTCTAGAGGTGCCTCCCAAGTGTGGCCCTGCAGAAATGGTCCCCTCTCTGCCATTCACCAGTGGGACCTATTTTCAATTGGCTATGGCGGAGCTATGGGCACTGGCTCGGAGGTATAGGGGCAGCAGGTTACGTAGGTATTCCTGCTGTCGAAGCCGGTTGTTGGTGAGGTCCTCTCTGAGCATATTTGAGGAGGTGCCCCAACATGATGAGGTTCTCGATCTCATCCTTGAACTGGCGACATTCATTGGTGTGGTGCCCTATATCGTTATGGAAATGATAAATCTTGTCAGGATCTCGCCTTTCCCTATCCCTCCGGATTGATTCTGGCTTCCGATAGTGAACATGTTGTTTCGTAGCCATAAAGATATTCTCACAAGAATCTACCAAGTCAGTGTGCTCGAAGTAATGTGAGACACACTTCTTGACAGAGGTAGTTCCCTCTTCAGCCAGCGTGATCCCATTTCCCTTGGGTTTCGGCCCTTGCCCTTGCCCCCACGTCTACTATTGTCAGGGGTTCGACTAGGTGTGGCTGACTAGGACAGAATGGCAACTCCAGCATTGAATGCAGGTTGAAAAGCACTGTACCCAGTGGGCGTCACCTCGTATCCCGTTGGAGCCGCGCTAAAATAAGTGATCTGCACGACATTGAAGTCAGTGGGCGAGACACTCGAACTGGACTAGACTCCCCCAAAAAGTTGGTTGGACTGGAACATAAAATAGATATTGGATCACTGAAGTGACAGGGCTAGGTGTGGTCAGAGCGGGGAAGGCAACGGGCCTCCAATCTGGGCATCCTCCCTCAGCTATGACATGAGGGGCAGTGTCGTCTGGTGCATTCCTTCGAGTGATCACCATGACTTTTCCAATCTTCGTTCAAGCTCTCAATGAATGCACCAAAGTGTTGACTGTCTTTTTCACTGCCAAATTAATCTGAGAGATTAAATGATAAAGAAGGAAAGACACAAGATTTTACATGTTTCAGGTTATAAGAGAATCTTGTTGGGGTTTTATGCCCTAATTAAAACCCAAATTCTTTGTAATCTCATTTTATTATCAATAAAAGAATAGAAATCATTTTTTGACTTGGTCAATCACTTTGCTCACATGTTTTATTTTCATGATTATTTGTTTAATATAAACTTCTATTAAATCCCGAGCATATAGCTATTCTTATTTATAGTGACGTAATCACAGTGGAATATAAATATGATTATATGTTCAAAATAAGTTAGTCCTAAGATTAGTCAGTGCCCAGGAATTACACTGACTTCCCAATCTACGATATGATCTACTTACACATTATAGTGTTATGTTCCTTCCAGAACATTAGAAAAGTAGATAAGATCGGATGTATTTGTTACATCGGACTAGACCGATATTGACAGTTGATAAGATAAGTAAACATACCGTTATTATCTATTCTAGTCATATCATATAGTTGACCATAGGTCAATTCAATCTCAATTCTGAGTGGTTAGTATTCTAACTGATTGTATTATTTGAGTTCTTTGACTTGTTCGTTACCAGCTTACCCTACGAACTAGCCCATACTTACATCTTGGGAACTCGGTAGTGAAACGATATGAACATCTATAGCTTCTGATCAAGAAGTGAAACGATGGTTTCCTTTTAGTTTGGTTCAAGGTGTTAAATGATAGAGGTCTCATTTTAGTAATGAATTAGTTTACTGAAATATCATTTACAAGGAACTAAGTGTTTTAAGGATAAAATACAATGAGGGGTAAAACGGTATTTTAGTCCTTTCTCATTGTAGACTGTCTATAGAGGATTGAGTGACAATTATGGTTGTAACAATGGATAATTAATAGCGTATCTATATTTGTTATAGAGCGTTCTATGAATTCAAGAGTGCAATTCCAAGTCTATAGTGGAGTCACGAGGAATTAATAAGTTAGTAAATTTATTTGTTAGATTTATGATAACTTATTGGAGCTTGATTTCATAGGCCCATGGTCCCCATTGTACCTTGGATAAAATCATCTAGATAGTCTCAATTAATTGATTTAATTATCAATTAGAATTATCAAAGTTGACCAGATCAATTTTAGATAGTTTCACAGAGTTGTGTAATTTTGAGAAGAAAAGAGAAATTATTGTAGATTTATTAATTAAGATAAATTAATATCTAAATTAATAAATAAATTTAAATCAATGTTCAAATTATAAATAATTAATTTGATAAAGGATTTAAATAATTATTTAATTAATTAAATCAATAGAAAATAATACTGGCCTTGATTTTAAGTCCAATGGGCTTATAATCAAATGGGAAATTTCACGGGCCTATAGCCTTTGATAATTTAGACCTAGGGTTTCAAAATGGCTATTATTTTATTGATTTTTTAATTAAATTAAATGGCCTAATTGAGTCTATAAAATGAGTGCTTAGACAAAAGTCCAAACATAAGTTTGATAAGTCACAAGTCAGATTTTCTGATAGTTTTAGATTCTCTCTAAACACAAGTCCTTTTCTAAGCCTCTTTGTTATTTTCTCTTCTTCTCTCTATATCTATCTCATGTGTTGAGAATTGCCCACACTAGTCTAGGTGGTTCTAAGGATACATTGGAAGATTGTGAAGAAAATAGAAGATCGTTTCAGTTTCTTGATAATACTTTGCGACAGAGAGGATACAAGAGTTAGAGAAACTGAAGGAATGACTCTTTAATTCCGCTGTGTATACTGTAAGTATTCTATTCTTTATTTCTCTTTGAATTCAATTTTAAAAACACGTTTTAGGCTATCTCGTATTAATTTGTTTAATATTAGATATACATGAGCATGTATAAGCAAATCCAACAACTGGCCTCAGAGACTTTTGTAATCTTTATTTTCATGCATGAACATGTTTAAAATTGGATTATTTGATATGTTTGAATAATTGGATGGTTTTTTAATGTTTTTATGAACATATTGATTTTATGTGAATTTTAGCAATTTTTAAGTTATTTTGTTGTGTTTTCTATGCTATTAATTTTTATATATGCTTTATTTTGTGTAAAACATGTAAAAAAACTAATTTGAAAATGGTTTTGGTTTGAAAAATTGCTTAAAAAAAGTTTTGAAAAAAATTTGCACTGGCTCCCATGTGCGCGCGCGCACCGCACACCAGCGCGCAGGCACCCCAGCCCCGCGCGCGCCACCAGCAGCCCAACCAAGGGTGAACAGTACCTGAAACATCTAGTTTTTTTTTCTTTTTAAATTAAAAGAATACTTTAATTTGTGGAAATAAATTATTTATAATCAAAACTAAAAAAATAATATCTTTTTTGTTTTATCATTTAAATTTTTTTTAAAATAAGATATTTTTGTTAGTTGAGATTTAAATAATTAGATATTTTCTATAAATATTCAACTTAATTTTAAATCTTTTAATATATTAAAATATTAGAATTATGATATCAGATATTTAAGATATTTTCATTTAAATTCTTGATATTTTTATTAAATCTTTATTTGAAAATTTAAATATCTTTTTATTCTATAGTTTTTTTAATATTTAAATTATTTGACATTTGAACATTGTTAGTTAGATATTTTTATGGATATTTGAATTTTTTTAAGTATTTGAAATATTTTAGGGTTGTTATAACTATTTGTATTTTATTATTTTTAAATGGTTAAAATATTAGATATTATTTGTAACAACACAAGATATTTTTGGAAAATAGTTTAGATATTGATTTTAAAATTTAAAATTGGTTAAATTTTGAAAAATATCATTTTTTTCAGCCAATTAATAAAATATTTTTTTCAATAAATGGGATTTAAATTAACTTCGGTTAATTGTTGTTAAATCCTATTTAAATTAAATTAATATATAATTTTTTTATCAAATTAACCTAAAACCAAGTTGATTGTTGATAAATGAAATTTAAATTAATTGTTGATAAATTTCATTTAAATTGACTTATTTTTTTTGTTGTAAAAATTTAATTAATTTGAATTTTTTTAATAAATTCTAGATAATTAATTGTGGTATTTTTGCAAATGAAATAAATTGTGGTATTTTTGCATAAATTCATAGAATTGCTCATATAGTAACATGAATAGGCCCATCCAATTATAACATGTCTATTTGCACTATATGTGGTATTTTTGCAATTGGGCTTAGATGCATATAGTGGCCCATATGTTTGTTAGATATATGGTATTTTTCCAAATAAAATATTCATAAAATGATAGGTTTTATTTGGGCCCATTAGAAAATGTAAAGTTTAAATTCCTCTCTTGTGGGTGATTCCACTTGTGAATGCCCATTTGCTTTGCATGACTATAATGGGCCTAATCAATTAATAACAATTAATAAAATGAAGGTTTAAATTCCTATCTTTTGGACCTTGTATGGAAGACAGGGGGCCTTTGTAGTGGGAACGACATACTGGACCCAGCCCTCCTCCATACAAGCCCAATTGTTAAGGCCCATTTACCTGAGTTGGACTTAATTGTATAGGTTCATTATATTAGTTAAACCTAGATACTGATTAGCAACAAATTAATTCTAAATTAATTGAATTTGTTTCAATGTGACACTTTAGAATTAATAAGAAATTATAGGACTTTGGTTTTTAAAAAAATTAATCTGTTTACTTTTTTTGGGGAAACCATAGTGATTTTATAATGAGCTTATTTTAAGAATTTTATTCGATCTCCACCGTTGGTTTAACATAGTCAATAGCTTAATGGGGCCTCGAGGCGCTTTGATTCGTCCCCCTACGGAAGGTGTTCATTAGTTATTTTGACAAGGTTAGATTTCGAAAGATAGATAATTATAGGTCAAATTCTACTAGACTCACCCCTACGGTGACTACTAGGACTAAATCTATGATTATTGAAACCATGGGTCTAGCTCATAAAATAAGAGATTTTGTTTTCTTATTTTGATCGAATAGTATGTTGTTAATAGTGGTGTCCATTATTAAATGAGTTTACAACTCTATTTAACTAGTGGTATTTTTGACTCTCGCCAGCCGGGACAAGGATATCATAGATTAGTTAAAAACCTAAAGAAATAGAGATATGATTGTTTTTGGTATCTTTTCTCATATCTTACATATTTTTGGTATATGTTGTGCTATTTCTTGAAATTTGTGTGAATAGAAGTTTTATTGAGAAAATGTGATTGATTTCTATTTTATTGGTAATTTGTAGTTTTGAGTTATGGCTGTGTCTACTCCCATCCTTTCTCAACTTTCGATGGAGAAAATCACTAGAAAAAACTTCCTTAATTGGAAGCAGAATATCAACATAAAGTTGATTGGTGACAACTCCGAGTTCGTCGTGATTGAGGAATCCCCAGAACGAGCATCGTCTCCGCACGTTCTTGATAGCACCGTAAATGCTTGGATAACACCGTTTCCACACGTACGTGATGGCACCGTGAATTCTCGGATGGCACCGTATCTGCACGTTTGTGATCAACTCAACTATGGTCTGACGCAACTCATGAACGAGCTTCAGACTTTTGAGCCTATCATGGGTGGACCTAGTAAAGGAGGAGAAAATAAGACTACTGATGTTGTTGTTGATCTAGCTAAGGTTAAAGCTAACCCAGCTTCGTCTTCGAAAGCTAGAAACAAGAGGAAAGGTGGACAAATAAACAACCCCAAGCCTGCAAAGACGAGTGCACAACCAAGTGCACAGACGCCTAAGGGGAAGAACATGAAAAACAAGAAAGGTAAAGATAAATGGTTTCACTGGAAAGAGAAGGGGCATTGGAAACGAGATTGCCCAAAGTTTCTAGCAGCTAAAAACAAAGGTAATGATTATAGTTCATTTATCTTGGAAACATGTGTTTTAGAGAATGATAAATTCGTTTGGATTATTGATTCTGGATCTACCAACCATGTTTGTAACTCTTTACAGCTTCTTGAATCGTGGGAAGAAGTGAACGAAGGCAGCTTAACGCTTAGAGTTGGGAACGGAGTGTTCGTTGCGGTCCAAGCTAGAGGAAGAGCTCATCTGAAGTTCAGAAATAAATTTTTAATTTTAAAAGATGTATTTTTTATTCCGGATTTTAGTAGAAATTTAATTTCAGTTTCCATGTTGCAATTAGAACGATTTGTTATGACTTTCACAAGTTCTAATATATCTATTTCCTTCAATGGATCACAATTGTGTATTGCATGTTTGGAAAACGGGCTTCATATTCTGCGACCTAACGAACCCCTCGCTCTTAATAATGATTTATTCAAAGTAGCTAATCCTAGGACCAATAAACATCAAAAGACCGATAACAATAATATGACGTATTTATGGCACTTGAGACTAGGTCACATTGGCTATGATAGGATTCAAAGACTTACAAAGGACGGACCTCTGAGGGAACTCACCTTAGGTGAATTACCTGTCTGTGAATCTTGTCTAGAAGGCAAATTGACCAAGCGTCCATTCTCTGCAAAGGGTGATAGGGCCAAAGAACCACTTGGTCTTGTGCATTCAAATGTTTGTGGACCTTTGAATGTACAAGCCAGGGGTGGTTTTGAGTATTTTGTCACTTTCATTGACGATTACTCTAGATACTCATGTCTTTACCTAATGCATAGGAAATCAAAAACATTTTCAAAGTTTCAGGAATTCCTAGCAATGGCTCAGAACCAATTAGGTAAAACGTTAAAGATCTTGCGATCTGATAGGGGTAGAGAATATTTGGATATGCAGTTCCAAGATCATTTAATTGAACTTGGGATTTTATCCCAACTTACTACCCCAGGTACTCCGCAACAAAATGGTGTAGTAGAATGCCGGAACATAACTTTATTAGAAATGGTTAGATGCATGCTTAGTTACTCAACTCTACCAACTTCATTCTGGGGACATTCAATTGAAATTACGAATGACATTCTCAATGTCGTTCCATCAAAATTAATCCCCAAAACACCTTTAGAACACTGGAATGGTCGTGAACCTAGTTTATGCCATTATAGAATCTGGGGGTGTCCCGCTCACGTCCTGAGGAAAAAGGAGGGAAAGTTAGAACCGCGAACTGAAGTTTGCATGTTTTTTGGCTATCCTAAAGGTACTCGGGGTGGACTTTTCTATCGTAATTCAGAAAAGAAAGTGTTTACTTCTACAAATGCTACTTTTCTAGAAAATGACTATGTCCAGAACTTTAAACCTCGCAGCAAAGTAGTTTTAGAGGAGATGGTTAAAGAATTGACTCCAACCAATGTTCCATCGTCATCAACGCGCGTTGATGATGAAATTCCCACTCTTCATGTACAATCGACGCAAGTCGATTTAAATGAAGAAAGTACCACTATTCCTGAGCAAACAATCACGGAGCGTCGTTGTAGTGGGAGGGTTTCTAGAAACCCTGTTCGCTATGGTTTGGATGGTGAAACCAATATGGTTGTTGGTGACACTAGTGAAGATGATCCATTGCTTTCAAACAGGCAATGGATAGCCCTGAAAAGGAACTATGGCTCGATGCCATGAAACAGGAAATGGAGTCCATGTACTCAAATTCCGTCTAGGATCTTGTGGAAGCACCTAGTGACTTTAGGGCCATTGGGCGCAAGTGGATCTACAAGAATAAATGAGGTGTTTATGGAAGTATCGAGACTTATAAAGCTCGATTAGTGGCAAAGGGTTATACCCAAAGAGAAGGCGTGGACTATGAGGAAACTTTTAGTCCGGTAGCCATGCTCAAATCCATTCACATCCTCCTATCCATAGCAGCCACTCTCGACTATGAGATCTGGAAAATGGACGTCAAGATAGCTTTTCTTAATGGAAAGCTTGACGATGTCATTTATATGGATCAGCCAAAAGGATTTAAAGTATCTGGACAAGAAGGAAAAGTTTGCAAGTTGAATAGGTCCATCTATGGACTTAAGCAAGCTTCTCATTCCTGGAATCTTAGGTTTGATGAAATAATCAAAACCTATGGCTTTGAACAAAATATTGATGAGCCCTGTGTTTACCAACTGAAGGCAAGTCAAATAGTGGTATTCTTGGTTCTTTATGTAGATGATATCTTACTCATTGCAAACAATGTTAAGAAATTATCATATGTGAAGAATTGGTTGAGCACTCAATTCCAGATGAAGGATTTGGGTGAAGCAAGTTATGTTCTAGGTATCCAGATCATCAGGGATAGAAAGAACAAACTTTTAGCTCTATCTCAAGTAGCTTACATTGATAAAGTGCTTGAACGTTTCTCAATGACAAATTCCAAGAAAGGACGTCTACCGTCCCGCCATGGAATTCATCTTTCAAAGAAGCAGTCTCCCCAGACTCTTGAAGAGGAAGATGCAATGAGAAAAGTTCCTTACACATCTGTAGTTGGAAGTCTGATGTATGCCATGTTGTGTACTAGACCAGACATCTGCTATGCAGTGGGAGTAGTGAGCAGGTATCAGTCAAACCCAGGACCGGAACATTGGATAGCAGTTAAGCATATCCTGAAGTATTTGAGACGGACTAGGGATTATATGTTAGTCTACAAGGGTGGTGTTTTGAACCCTGTAGGCTACACCGATTCAGATTTTCAGACTGATGTCGATGACAGAAAGTCTACTTCTGGAATGGTGTTTACTCTTGGGGGTGGAGCTGTGATTTGGAGAAGCGTAAAGCAGTTTGCAATCTCAGATTCCACCATGGAGGCTGAGTACATTGCCGCGTCAGAAGTAGCTAAGGAAATAGTCTGGCTAAAGAAGTTTTATTCGAATCTTGGTGTTATTCCAGAAATGGATAAACCGCTTGTGTTGTTTTGTGACAATACAGGAGCGATAGCCAACTCGAAAGAACCTCGAAGTCACAAGAGGAGTAAGCATATAGAAAGGAAGTATCACATTATTCGAGAATATGTGGCCAGGGGAGATTTGAAGGTTATGAAGATTGCAACTGAAGACAATCTTGCGTATCCATTTACAAAGACACTACCAGAAGCTACATTTGATAAGCATATCAAGGAAATGGGATAAGTAGAATTAAGGCATTAGTTTCAATTAGTGCAAGTGGGAGTTTGTCGATGTTTTATGCCCTAATTAAAACCCAAATTCTTTGTAATCTCATTTTATTATCAATAAAAGAATAGAAATCATTTTTTGACTTGGTCAATCACTTTGCTCACATGTTTTATTTTCATGATTATTTGTTTAATATAAACTTCTATTAAATCCCGAGCATATAGCTAATCTTATTTATAGTGACGTAATCACAGTGGAATATAAATATGATTATGTTATCCCAAAAATCAGAAGTGAATGACATGGCAGGAATTAATTGCACGTGGCTGACACTTGGAAAAACTTGTGTTCGACTATCGACCAGGAAGATATTCAGTATTATGCAATCGGTTTCTTCATACGACCAGTCTGGTCGTATGCACGTAATACGCGGAAGATATCTTAGGCAGTTATGATGGAATCCGAAATTCTCTCCCATGATTTCCTGAGTATCTGATTATTTAGGAAATAATATCTGTAACAAATCCATGTAAATCTTCCCTGAGCTTATAAATAGAAGGAGAGGGCTCAGGAAAGTGGATCCGATCCTTTTTTCTCTTTTCTGACTTCTAAATCGCCTGTGATTAGAGTTATCATATCAATCATATTGTATTGTTCTTCAGAGGCTGGTGAAACTCATTGAACCCTAGTTCTTTGATCACTACTTTTGATCTCACATCAATAACAATCTAAGTGGACGTAGGTTATTACCAGATCCTGGGGCCGAACCACTATAAAATATCGTGTTCTTATTATTTTCGTCGTTACGTTCTTTTTAACGCATTCATCCACGTCAAGCGTATTTTGACTCCGTGTGAGTTGCCCAAAATCTGGGTCAACAGATTATATGTTCATAATAAGTTAGTCCTAAGATTAGCAAGTGCCCAGGATTTACACTGACTTGCCAATCTACGATATGATCTACTTACACATTATTGTGTTATGTTCTTTCCAGAACATTAGTAAAGTAGATAAGATCGGATGTATTTGTTACATCGGACTGGACCGATATTGACAGTTGATAAGATAAGTAAACATACCGTTATTATCTATTCTAGTCATATCATATAGTTGACCATAGGTCAATTCAATCTCAATTCTGAGTGGTTAGTATTTTAACTGATTGTATTATTTGAGTTCTTTGACTTGTTCGTTACCAGCTTACCCTACGGACTAGCCCATACTTACATCTTGGGAACTCGGTAGTATAATGGAGCGGGAGTGTTAATCATAGATATGAACATCTATAGCTTCTAATGAAGAAGTGAAACGATGGTTTCCTTTTAGTTTGGTTCAAGGTGTTAAATGATAGAGATCTCATTTTAGTAATTGAATTAGTTTATTGAAATATCATTTACAAGGAACTAAGTGTTTTAAGGATAAAATACAATGACGGGTAAAACGGTATTTTAGTCCTATCTCATTGTAGACTGTCTATAGAGGATTGAGTGACAATTATGGTTGTAACAATGGATAATTAATAGCATATCTATATTTGTTATAGAGCGTTCTATGAATTCAAGAGTGCAATTCCAAGTCTATAGTGGAGTCACCAGGAATTAATAAGTTAATAAATTTATTTGTTAGATTTATGATAACTTATTGGAGCTTGATTTCATAGGCCCGTGGTCCCCATTGTACCTTGGATAAAATCATCTAGATAGTCTCAATTAATTGATTTAATTATCAATTAGAATTATCAAAGTTGACCAGGTCAATTTTGGATAGTTTCAGAGAGTTGTGTAATTTTGAGAAGAAAAGATAAATTATGGCAGATTTATTAATTAAGATAAATTGGTATCTAAATTAATAATTAAATTTATATCAAGGTTCAAATTATAAATAATTAATTTGATAAAGGATTTAAATAATTATTTAATTAATTAAATCAATAGAAAATAATACAGGCCTTGATTTTAAGTCCAATGGGCTTATAATCAAATGGGAAATTTCACGGGCCTATAGCCCATGATAATTTCGACCTAGGCTTCAAAATGCCTATTATTTTATTAATTTTTTAATTAAATTAAATGGCCTAATTGAGTCTATAAAAGGAGTGCTTAGACAGAAGTCAAAACATAAGTTTGATAAGTCACAAGTCAGATTTTCTGATAGTTTTAGATTCTCTCTAAACACAAGTCTTTTTCTATGCCTCTTTGTTATTTTCTCTTCTTCTCCCTATATCTATCTCATGTGTTGAGAATTGCCCACACTAGTCTAGGTGGTTCTAAGGATACATTGGAAGATTGTGAAGAAAATAGAAGATCGGTTCAGTTTCTTGAGAATACTCTGCGACAGAGAGGATACAAGAGTTGGAGAAACTGAAGGAAGGACTCTTTAATTCCGCTGCGTATACTGTAAGTATTCTATTCTTTGTTTATCTTTGAATTCAATTTTAGAAACATGTTTTAGGCTATCTCGTATTAATTTGTTTAATATTAGATATACATGAAAATAAATAAAGATCCTGTATAAGCAAATCCAACAAATCTTAGTCCACTGGTCTCTATTATTTAGTGAGCTTGAAGCTTGTGATAGCAACCTTCAATGGTGATTCTCAGGCAACATATATATTGCACTGAGTATAGAGTTTCTCTCTCTAAAAAATTGAAGCCCTTACAAGGAGATGCTCCTGCTCTGTATATAGAGACTAGGGTCATTAATGCTAATCATCCTCCATTAATATTAGGGTATTAATGTTAAATTAATAAAAAATGGCTATGTTACAATAAAGTCTATGGCCCACGCGGATTATACATGGCCCATTGTAGAAAGCCACACACCATCTTTATGGGTAACATGTAAGCGACTATCAGGGTCTGGCGCATATTATTCTTATGTTTTATGTTTCCCTTCTTTTGGTGAGGTATATTAATTATTGGGATTTTGTAAAAACAAAACCATCTTAATGTGAGTATAATTACTGTAATAAACAAAAAAATAATAAGAAGTTGTCATAGTATGTTGTCACACTCACAATCAAACTAATTTCACTATAGAAATAAAAACAATGAATTAGGCAAAAGTACCTGTGGCATGTCCCTATTAATTAGACTCAAGTCTCTCTGTTTGGAAACTCAAAATAAAGCAAAACAAAAGTTTAATTATGCTATTACTATTTATAAACACACATTTATCAACCAGAAACGCATATTCATATGCTAATAATATTCATATGAAATTGATATTCTCAATGCATAACATCTATTGTAAATCATCAATAATTGTATAATAATAAATATCTATTAATATTCATAAATAGAAATATTTAATTCTCATTTGTAAATCATCAATATAATTACATTACTCCTTTAAGAAAAAACGTAAAATAGCATATAGTTAAAAAAATCTTTTACCAATGAATATACTTAAATACAAGAACAAAAAAAATTACTAAACTATAATTAAAGTATGATTATAACAGGTGAAAATAAAACTCAAAAGAACTAAATAAATGTAAAAATTAAAGAGTATGGCGATAAATGTTTGTATTCTTAGTGAATAAAACCAATACAATTGAGAGTATTAAACACAAAATAATAATAATAAATATGTATTAATATTTATATACATAAATATTTAATTTTATTTAATTTATGACTATTTTATTGTGAAATAGTTCTTTTTTTTACAATATGAAAAATAAGAAAAAGAAAAGAAACAAAGCTTAAAAAGAAATAAAGAACATAACAAATTTAAGAGCCAAAACATAGAAGTTAGCATTTTTGTAATCTCAAATCCCAAAGAATTTAGCGAAAACACCCACCAGGCCCGTATGTCCCAAAAGAGTACTTCACTCCAGCTTTTGACAAGTGTCATCAATGGGGCCACATATGCATTAAGGCAAAATTATAGTTGGAAATAAAAAACAAAAAAAATTATTTAATAAAAAAGATTTTGACTAATCTCGTTACAATGATTTAAAGAAAAGGTAAAAAAACCCTACAGGTGCGGGCCTTCCATACATCCGCATAGTAGAAATCTCATACATATATATAGGCTATTATAGTAGGTACTTTATTGAAGAAATTAGAGGGGCTACCCACTTTTAGATAACCCATTTAATTTTTACTCATTTAATAATCCTCTTACTATTATACCCAGATTTATAATGAATGTTCTCATTATACTCTTTCTCTGAACAAGGTGTCCAGACCTGTGGTTAAAAATTACATTGTATTAATTGCAGTTGCCAAGAGCCAAACTCATGCCCCTGAGATAGCATAAGAAGCAATACAACCAGCAAATCCAACTATATTTATTGTTAGATAATAGCTTTGAATAATATTTAATAACAAATAAACACAACAAATCATAGTTAAATTAATAGCTAAAAATCTGTACATTTTATTTTGCTAAGCCTAGTAGTATAACTTTTAAGCCTTGTGGTTTAAGTTTTAAGTCTTTTGGTTTAAATTTTAAAAAATTTTGGTTTAAATTTTAATTCTTGTAGTTTAAATTTGGAAGACTAGTGGTTTAAATTTTAAGGAGCCGTGGTTTAGATTTTAAAGGTCATGGTTTTTATTATATATGGTCACGATTTAGATTTTAATCAAGTGGTATAACTTTTAAGCCTTTTGGTTTAAATTTTAAGTCTTGTGATTTAAATTTTAAAGAGTCCTAGTTTAAATTTTAAGCCTTGTTGTTTAAATTTTAAAGAGTCGCGGTTTAAATTTTAAAGACTGCTGATTTAAATTTTAAAGAGTCGTGGTTTAGATTTTAAAGGATCATGGTTTATATTTTATACGATCGTGGTTTAGATTTTAAGCCTACTGGTTTAACTTTTAAGCATTGTGGTTTAAATTTTAAGCCTTGTGGTTTAAAATTTTTAGTCGTGTGATTGAAATTTTAAAGACTCGTGGTTTAAATTTTAAAGACTAGTGGTTTAAATTTTAAAGAGTCGTGGTTTAAATTTTCATTGATCATGGTTTATATTTCATATGGTTGTGGTTTACATTTTAAGCCTAGTAGTTCAACTTTTAATCCTTGTGGTAAAAAATTTAAAGAGTCGTAGTTTAAATTCAAGCCTCGTGGTTTAAATTTTATAGAGTTATAATTTAAATTTTAAGCCTTGTGGTTTAAATTTTAAAGACTAGTGGATTAAATTTTAAAGAGTCATGGCTTAGATTTTAAAGGAATATAATTTATATTTTATATGGTCATGGTTTAGATTTTAAGCCTAGTGATTTAACTTTAAGCCTTATGGTTTAAATTTTTAAAAGACGTGGTTCAAATTTCAAGGCTTGTGGTTTAAGTTTGAAACAATTATTTTTATATTTTTAGCTTTGTGGTTTAGATTTTATGTCAAATTGGGTGGTGGATTAGATTTTGTGTCTTAAGATTTATATTTTAAATGATTGTTGTTTACTGTTGTACCCTGAAATTAGCATGTAATGCCCTACTATCTTAGAGTCGTTACTAAGTGAGTTTAAATGTGCAATTAACTCGCTAATCGAGGTTTTAAGACAAAGGTGTAATTAAATCATAATAAGAGTCATAAACTTGAGAATAAACCTTTCATTGAAAAACCATAAGACATATAACATTTGGGATCCCAAAAATATTGTTTAAAAATGTTTACAGCTCAAAACTTAGTTAGAGTCGACTAAACGACAAAATTAAGGTTTTGTACAAACGTCTCCCCAAAACACCCCAGGCCGTGGCAGCCAGACAGACCGGACATGTACGCGTCGCTCGTCCCGCTCGCCATACTCAAGGTTGATCAACCCTCCCTTTGCCTTTACCTGCACCATAGAGCACTCATGAGCTAAAGCCCAGCAAGAAAACTCTCACAAACAGATGATAAACGCATATCAAACACTTAAGCTAAAATCAAACCAACACAAGGTCATACAAGTATGGCCATGCCGCCCTAGGCGCTTTACCAGGCCCTGGGTTCGCAGTCTAAACTGTAAGGATATCCCAGGTATCCCTTGGGATCTCACCCTGGCAACTCGCACTCCGCATGCTAAACACTGCTCCCAGCCCCTTGCCGTTCTCGGCCTTCGCCATTCCCGACCTTCGTCGTTCCCGACCTTTGTCATTCCATCATTAATACATACACATTATATACTAAACAGATATTAAAACACACAAAAATCTTGTCAAAGGGCCATGCCCAGCAACACAATCATATAGGGCCGAGCCCTGCAACACAATCACATAGGGCCGAGCCCTGCAACACAAGCTCTATGGGAACAGTAGTTTTCTTACCTGTGTCCCGAGCTTTCTATGCACCAATGTCCCGAGCACAGTTCCCTAGTCCGAGCCTCGCTGAGACCCTAGTCACAACGCATTAACAAGTTCAGCCATCAAGTTCTAATCCACTAAATAGCTTCGAGCCATAATTCTAAACTCCAGAGCCTTGAATTCTATCAATCCGGGTGATAAAATCCATCTCTAGCCTTAACTAGTGAATTCTCGAGCCTAAAACCTCTTAAAAACCAAAAAGTACCTTAAGCGCCGCAGTCCTAGGGACTCATGCCGCGGCCCCCAGCTCAACCCGAGGCATTGCCTCAGAATAACCCACACGCACTGCGGCCCTTCCTAAAGGGCGCCGCGGAGCGCCTTCATTTCCAGGCGCCCCAAGTTCTAAGGGGCCGCGGCTCAGCAAGAACAGCGCCGCGGCCCGACCCCTTGAGCCCAGAAAAACTCACCATTTTCACCTCAAAAACCAGTCCAATTATCCCCAGAATCTAGCCAACCTTCCAAGCTAATTTTCACAAAGACTATACTATTGATTCAACAGCAAAACCAAACAGAAACTCAAGCCAAAACCCTTATAAAAATCAAAGTTGAATCATCATCCCTCCAACATGAAAAACTCTAATATTCAACCTAAAACCGGCTGCAAATTAACATATCTAAACATATTAAGAAACTTACCTTTGCTTAATTAAGTTCTGAGCTAATCCTCTAAGTTCCAAGCTTTAATCTCCACAAAATCCCAGCTCCACTTCTTAGTCTTTAGCTTGATTCACCAAGTGTTTTCCCTAAGCTTCAAATGGAGAGAAAGTCTTCCAAAGAGAGGTGAAGGAAGAGATAGAGTCGGTTTTGAGAAGTCTGGGAGTTTCCTATTTTTTTGTTTTATTTAACTTAAGTCTATGTGGTTACCTCAAGGCTCGGGGTACCAAAACGTTTCCGAGGGAAAAATGGAAAATTTTCCCAATATTCCCTCATAGACATTCTAACCTCAAATATATCTCCAAATATTTATTTCCAAAACCCGAAAATCCCTAAAGATATCTCATACCCGGTATACCCCTCGACTCGCCCCGAGTCGGATTCTCAACACCATTGTGACTTTCTGAGTAATGGCTCCCTATGAATATCTTGGATCGTGCTACACAGATATATCACCAATATTTCACATTTATCACATTTATGCCCTCAAAGGGCTTAAATCACAAACATACCCCTAATATCCAAACGGGGCCCACATGCATATTTAATTCCACTGAACATGCATCTCTATCACATATTCACATAAATTCACACATTATAACAATAATTCACTTATTGCCCTCCAAGCACACTAATCAAGGCCCTATGCCTTATTAGCAAATTTTGGTCATTACAACTATCCTCTCCTTACAGAAATTTCATCCTCGAAATTACCTGAATAACTCGGGATACCGCTCTCGCATCTCATATTCCAATTGCCATGTTGCCTCTTCAACCTTGTTGTTCCTCCACATCACTTTCACCAAGGCGATGGTCTTGCTCCGCAAGACTTTCTCCTTCTGGTCGAGAATCTGAACTAGTTTCTCCTCATAAGATAAATCTTGTTCCAGCTCCAAATTCTCATAACTTAGAACATGTGTCGAATCTGATACATACTTTTAGAGCATGGACACGTGAAACACGTTATGGGCCCCTGACAAGGCTGGAGGCATTGCCAATCTATAGGCTACCTCTCCAACCCGTTCCAGAATCTCAAAGGGGCCAACAAACCTAGGGCTCAACTTGCCCTGAACACCAAACCGTCTCACTCCCTTCAAGGGCAAAACCCTAAGAAACACATGGTCACCAACCTGGAACTCCACATTCCTGCGTTTCAGATCTGAATAACTCTTCTGGCGACTCTGGGAGGCGGCATTCGAGCTCTAATTGGTCCTCTGAACCATCTCAGGACCTAAATACCTTCTCTCACCTGTCTCATCCCAATTGATAGGAGATATGCACTTCTTCCCATAAAGCATCTCATATGGAGCCACTCTGATAGTTGCCTGATAACTGTTGTTGTACGAGAACTCAATCAAAGGAAGATACCTACTTCAAGATCCCCCAAAGTCTAGCACACAGGCTTGTAGCATATCTTTTAGTATCTGAATTGTCCTCTCAGTCTATCCATCTGTCTGAGGATGATAGGCGGTACTAAACCGTAATTGTGTTCCCATAGCCTTCTGCAGACTTTCCCAGAACTTGGAGGTGAAGGTGGGGTCCCTGTCGGATACTATCAACCTTGGTGCCCCATGCAGTCGAACAATCTCCTTCATATATAGCTCAGCATACTGTTCAACAGTATAAGTCTTCCTGACTGGTAAAAACTGGGTGGACTTGGTGTACATATTCACAATCACCCACACCGAATCATGCTGTCCTACGGTCTTTGGCAACCCAACCACGAAGTCCATGGTGACATCTTCCCATTTCCACTACGGAATCCCTAGAGGCTGCAGCAACCCTACTGGCCTCTGATGTTCAGCCTTGACCTGCTGACAAGTTAAGCACTTGGCAACATAATCCACCACATCCCTCTTCATGCCTGGCCACCAGTACAAAGCTCTTAGATCCTGGTACATCTTCGTCGTACTCGGATGTAAGGAATAGGAAGTGGTATGCAGTTCATCCAGAATATCTCGTCGGATATCTGCATCCATCAGAACACAGATCCGACCCTTATACTTCAGTAACCCCATCTCCGAAATAGAAAAGTGCTTAGCTGCTCCGACCAAGATGTTCTCCCTATAACCCCTCAACTAGGAATCATTCCCCTGTGCCTCCTTGATCCTCTCAAGGAGCGTAGACTGAAGAGTGATGTTGGCTAACAGACCAACCACCACTACACCAAATAGTCATTTCCATAACACACGAATATAATACTAATAACAAAGTGTTATGCTAGAGTAATATATTGGGGAACTTTATGAAAAAAGGGCAGTAATAATTCACCATCCAGCCACACTTAGCTTTTTTTTTTTCAAGACCTGAAAATATGTGAGACCCGAGAGACCCAATTCATTCCCTTCAATTCATTCTCCTTTTTCCTAATCATTCTCTCTCCTCTCTCTCGGATCTCTTTCTCCCACCAGACCCATCGAAGCTTCGACCACGCGGGCCCAAGCCCTCACACGACACCAGAGGCGAACGACGACACCGGAGGCCAGCTCTTCTTCTCCTCTTCCTTGTGTGCAGCCAAGCCTTCTTCTTCCCTACGTGAGACCAGCTAGCTCTGCCCGGTTCAGCAATGACGGTTTCGGTCTAAGAACATTGGAAGGGTTCGATTATGAATCTATTTTGGGGCAGTGCTGCGAAATGCCTGTTGGGTACGTCCAGATTCCGGTGGGGATCGCGGGTCCGTTGTTGCTCGATGGGTTCGAGTATTCGGTGCCGATGGCGACTACAGAGGGTTGTTTGATTGCGAGTACAAATAGAGGTTGAAAGGCTATCCATTTGTCTGGTGAGGCTACCAGCGTGTTGTTGAGGGACGGCATGACCAGAGCACCGGTTGTGAGGTTTAATTCCGCCAAGAGAGCTTCCAAGTTGAAGTTCTTCTTGGAGGACCCTGAAAATTTCGAGACACTTTCCATCATCTTTATCAGGTTAGTCTATGCTTCATAAATATCATATGTATATATGTAAAGTTATATCTATTATTTGTGGTTTTGGTGATTGAAATTTTAACACGAAGATCGATATCATGTTTTTTTTTCTTTCTCTAATTTAATATAAATTTGAGTAATAAAGCATGAACCTGAATCTGAGGATCCGAAAGTATTAAAAGTAAATAAATAAAGAAAGAAAGAATAGAAAAATCACGGAAAGGTTGAATCTTTAGTCAATATACAGTCGTGAAGTTTCTTTCATATGTCAGATTCATCAAATAGTAATGAATATTAGATTTGAACCATTTGTCTTATTGGGTTTTGGTCATCGTCTCCAGGTCTAGTAGATTTTCCAGGCTCCAGGGTATTCAGTGCGCGATTGCTGGAAAGAATGTGTATAACAAATTTACCTGTAGCACGGGTCTCAAACTTTAGATCTGTCTCAAAATTTTCTTAATGGGTTTATTCCTGCATCAATTCTTCAGTGCAAGAGACTTAGAGCCCTTGATAAGGCATCCTAATGTTGTAACTTTGAAAGCTTACTACTGGTCTGTAGATGAGAAGCTGCTCATATATGATTATATTTCCAATGGGAATCTTTCCACTGCACTTCATGGTAAGTTTCAGCATATCCCATTATCTGACTTGTGCTCATGAATTATTTAATTATTTTGATTCTGGTTTTTGAGTTTGATTGATCACAGGTCTTGTGGTATTCATATTTTGATCAATTTGATTTATTTTCATGTAATCAGGGAGGTCTGGAACAAAGTCATTCACACCCCTATCATGGTCTGTTCGGCTAAAAATCATGAAAGGAATTGCTAAAGGTTTGGTCTATCTCCATGAGTTCAGCCCCAAGAAATATGTTCATGGTGATTTGAAGCCTAATAACATTCTTCTTGGACAAAACATGGAACCCCAAATTTCCGATTTTCGACTCGGTCGTCTTGCTAATATTGCTAGAGGTTCTCCCACCTTGCAATCTAGTCGAATGGACACAGATAAGTCACAAGACAGGCCACAAAAGAGTGCACCTTCTGATGCCACTATTGTTGCTTCGTCTACTACCACTACTACTAACTTGGGATCTTGTTATATTGCCCCGGAAGCACTGAAAGTGGTGAAACCATCCCAGAAGTGGGATGTTTATTCGTATGGTGTTATCTTGCTAGAAATGATTACTGGCAGATTTCCCATAGTCCAAGTAGGTTCTTCTGAAATGGATTTGGTTCATTAGATTCAGCTCTTCATTGAAGAGAAGAAGCCTCTCTCAGATGTTTTAGACCCTTATTTAGGTTAATAGGTCCATTATCTAAAGAGGATAAGGAGATTGAGTCTAGCAGCGGCGCAGGAAGGGACTCCTCCAACAGGTTCTGTCAGCTCTCTTCTTTCTTTGTATTCAACTTTTTCTTCGTTATTATCGAATTGATTGAAAGCTGAAATAGTTATTATTGAGAAGATTGAATGCTGAAATAGATAATATAGAATTGAGCAGTGGGTTTATACTTTATATTTTTGTGAGTAATTGATGTGGTTACTGGTTTATATATTTCTTAATATCTTGTTTCCACTTGAGAAGATTCATTTGGACATTTGGTTTCAAATCTTTTATTCTGCTCAGCTTTTCATTTTTAAAGCACACAAGTGTTTGGCAAAATGTGTCAGAGAATATTAAAAATATTTGATGTTTTGAACTTATTGTTTGTTTCACAAAATGTCTCAGAGAACTATAAGCATATTTTAAATGATTGTTTGTTTGAATGGTAAGAATGTCTCAGAGAATATATATATATGTCATGATCTTTGAAATCAATCTCATTTTTACACACTAGAAAAAACTAAGATCAGTTGGGCAGTTTACAATTGGATTTTTGCCACCCGAAATATACATTGGTTTGGTTGAACACTATAATATACATGTGTACCTATAAGATACAAAATAAACATATAAGAATCTGATCTCACTTGGCTAGTGATTGCTCACTTTTTTGTTCTGTTACCAGAAAAAATATTTGGACATGGAAGTAGTGTGTTCGAAAGTTTCAAACTTTGGATTCTTTTGGCTTTTATTGATTGTTGCTTTTATGAGTAGGCAGAAAGAACATTTTTAAAGAGAGACTGCCATAGTCTGATGCATCCACAATCAGTTGTTGCTGATTCTGATCTTCATCTTGAATTTCTAGCTGTTCAGATCTCTAACTAATTGTGTTGGTTCCATTCCAAATTATTTACATTTTTTCCTTTACATTTGTATTCGACATGAATTTCAAATTGCTTAAGGAAAGCAGATTGTGGTTCATTTTATTTCTTCTTCCAAAATCATTTCTATATAGTATGTACAATAAAATAACAGTTAAGATAATTCCCTGGATTGGAAGAATAGCTGACAAATGAAAGTACATTTAAACTGATTTGGAATGTGTTATGTGTAGAAAATGTATTGTTACATTGGCTTTTGTATTCAAGCCTTTATCTTTCATTCTTCATTGCTGACTGGCAAAAACATGAAAAAATAAGAAAAAGAAGAAAGTTGTTATGCTTGAGTACTTTGACATCATCTTTGATTTGCATCCATATGAATGCAAATAATCTCCATATTGTTTTCTTGTGTAAAATTATTCCTCCCAGTCTCATTTATTGGACCAAGTGTGTGGAGCTATTTATTGATTCCTAGTCCAATTCATTAAGAATAAGTAAACAAACGAATTGAAACAATGATGGTGTTAAAGGTATTTTCTCAGTTTTTCTTTCATGGCCATCATATTGATCTATTTATTGATTACTTTTTCCAGGTTGGAGAGAAAGACAGTTAAGAGGAAAATAGTTTTTGCTTGAACATATTGTTCACCTTCTTGCCAATGAGCAATCACAACTTCGTGTTCTTGAAGAAGCTGAACCCGTAAGTTTAATCTCTTTAATGTTCATTAATGTTTGATATATTTTGCTATGCGAGTATGTCCTTGTATTGTCTTTAGATTGCCATTAATCATTATGTGGTGTACCTAAATATTTTATACTAAATTGTCTTATTCTGAAATTCTAAAGTGAGATTTGTGAAATGTATTTGAGATTATGTTGATTTGGTTTCACAACTAGCTATGTAGAGTTTTTCTTTTTCTTTTAAAGCTGTTGCTTAGTTTATTATTTGCATAAACTTGTGAGGATGAGTTCTATGTAGAGGTAGAATTACGTATTTTATGGAAATTTTATGTAATGTTCATGTAATTTGTCTGTAATAGTGTAAACTATTAAACACTTGACATAAGGTAGAGTAGATTATATATATATATATTTAAAGTGACTGGTAGATTATATATATTTAATGTTCATGATCATGACTATACGTTTAATAGGCCCTCTCTTATGCATTTCATAAATAGTGACTTTTGGCAGTCTAAACTGTTGCTTTGAATATCAAACTTCTTCTGATGTGGCCCCCAGGTTAGCAAGAATATATACAGAAAATTCAAATTGTATTTTACTGTTCAGAACATATATATTTCACATGGAAAAAGTAAACTATTTCTTACTTTTGAACTTGGGAGTGGTACAAAAATACACACATATGTTTAGACAGTTCAGAACATATATATTTCACACAAAAATAGATAATATGATTTTGTGATTTCTTATATTCATGATTTCAGATTACTACTCCAGACCTCTTTGATTTGATTAAGTCTTTCTTATTAATATTGCATTCCAAATACTTAAACTTGTTCTTGGATAGTGAATTACAAGAGGTATATATACATATAAAGAGGCTGATAATAGTGAATCATTCTCTTCTATTGTTGCTGCTTCTTATGTAATGCTTTTTAAGCTACTTTTTTTTTCTTCTTTTTTTTTACAAGTATATTGGTAGCTACTTATTATTAGAAGCAACATTTGTCTTTGTGTCCATTAATATGTAAAACAAAAGGGTATTTTTCTTTTCTCCAGCACTTAGTGTAAGTACAAGTATTTTTAGTCATGATATATTCTTTCTTCACTTTAATACAGTGCATTTGTCACAAATTGAAGTAGGGCAGATGCAAAAAAAGTACATTGCAAGAGTTATTGGGGCATTTCCCGAGCATGAGGTATGTAAAGCTGTGTAATCTATGCATGAACACATATATCGTTGTAAATATTGTCTTGTTCGTAACTGGCTGCAAGGCAAGGCTGGCTTACCTTTGCTTGCCAATTTGTTGGTTATCTTGAACACTTAATTTTAAAATTACCAAAGTTGAGAACTCATTGTTATTAACTTTTTATTGTTGTTGTATTACCACAATCTAAACCTCCTTATCGAGGGGTTTCCTTTTGAAAAACAAAAGTAAATGCATTGAGCTTCAAATTCACGATTCATAAGTTAGAAAAGTTATTTTTTACAACATATATTGATATCTAAGTGCATGCTTATTTTGAATTCTGATATCATAATTTAATTAATTTGTTTTTTTCCTTCTTAGAAAGTTGTAGGTGCCAATATAAATTATAATGCCCGGGAAGGAAAGAGCACAGCAGAGGTTACTTTGATGCTACATTTTCTATAGCTTTCATATGAAAATAGTCCATTATTAGTTTGTTTTGATGTCTTCTTAGAGGTATTCCAGTGTCCCTCATTTTCTGCATTTGAGGCCATTGTCCTTGGGCATGTGCCTGAGAATAGTAGGATACCTTTTGTAAATCCTACCTCTTTGTTATGCAGGTGCTCAACTCTTCTGGTGGCACTTCAGTAAAAGGGAAGGTTGCTTGTACCAAGTTCACTAGAATTAGTACCATAATGTGTTCCTCTATACATGCAGATTTATATAATTAAAGTCGTGTGTATTGAAGTTGTTAACATTATATATATATATACATTTTTTGGAGTAAAGCATTTGATGTAAGTTTTTAAAGTATTTATTGGACTTTATTAGAGTGTTCTACTATATGAGTTCAAGCTTTTACACCAGACATAGCCATTAGTTATGTTTTAACTGTCATTAGTGATACATCTTTTGCTATTGGTTAATACATGTGACAGTGAGAATCCATTTCTTACTGCTTTGGCTTCTCTTTTGTGATTTCTTGCTATATATAATAAAACTTATAGGGTAACTCTTGATGTTATATTCTGTTGCGCTATGTGTTTTATTTCTGCTGCAATTGCTGTAGTAGTTATAACATATATATCATAGGAAAAGTAGTGTTCTAGAGGGTGTATACACTCCCACTACAACAGGGGCTGGGCATTTTCTCAGTCCATTCCCTCTCTCAGTCACTCAGGTATGGAGATTGCTTTTTTATTTTATATTTTAATTTCTTTTCTGTTTTTTTCTTTCTTTCTTTTGTTTTGGTGAGTTTTGTGCAATAACTATTTCAGGTTATATAATGAGCGGTTAGGTATGAGATATGAGCGAAATCCATACTGGAGCTTTCCGTGGACTTCTCCTATTACAAGTTTTAATTGTCAGTTTGTTAATTATATATGTATATTTATTTATGCTTACCATTCATTATTTGAAAATTATTCTCAAGTGATGATGATGTGTTTACTTGTTCTGTCATCGTGCAGAGATTGACCACAAAGATGTACCATTTGTTATTTTAATGGATGTTCTTACCTATCGAGAGGTATCATATTTTATTATTTTATTTGGTAGCTCTCAAGTTTTTTGGTCCCACTATCTGATTCTATGTGCACATTCTAGAATTTCCTATATAAAATATCAAGTAATAAACCATAGATCAATTTTTTTGAACATTTTAATTGAATGTGACATTGGAATTAAACCTCCTTACTGATGTAGAACCAAGAAAGAAAAAAGAATGAGCAATAGAAGAGGATAATTTAGGGAGAGAAATAGACATGGACAGAAATGACAAAGAACTAGAGAGAGATAACAGTTTTATTGAGAGACAATCTTATTTTTTTTATTCTATCCTTTTACAAATAATTCACATGGCCAAGAGCCTATTTTATAGATAAACAAAATAACAAGCTCTGACTTAATTAGGAAACTATTCTAGGAAATAAAAACTTTATAATTTTTTGCGAAGAGAAACCATGGCTACTGCATCTGGTTCGTTTCATTTCCCTTTCTCATCATAATTTAAAATTTCTATTCTCACAGTTCAATTTTTCATACTCAGAAATTGATTTGGGAATTGACACAATGTTTAGGGTTTTCTTTAGGCTTAGAATTGTGCATTGTGAATTTGAGTAAAGGCCTTTATTTTGGGTATGCCTTTTGTTTTTGAGTAAAGGCCTTTTGTTTTCATACTCCAATTCCAGAAGAGCTATGGACTCTGACCTTCTTAAACTATCTGTATGTGTTTATTTTGGACCTTTCATGGTTTTCGTGTCCTCTTCACAACTTTAAGAATAACATGGTGTATCATATATACTTGGTTTATTTCATCTGTTGTAGGAATTTGGGCTACAATTTCTTGACAGGCTCTCTTACACCCCCTGCTTCACATCAGACCATGGGTCGTCCTCAACCTGGATATGGAATGCCTAGCAATGCTTCAAGAAGGCTTGATGAAACTATGGCTACAAAAATTGAGAGTTTGACGTGACAATTTTAATGCAGTTCATGATCTAGATATTAGGTTTTGAAAATTTTGTCTTTTGATTTTTTTTTTCTTAAAGCTTGTCAAGCATGGAGGCTATGCAGAATGTTCTGGAACTCCTAAGTGACATGCTAAAGGCAGTAAATCCTGGTGATTCTGCGGTATGAGCAATGAATTTTTTTCATCTCTATGAGCTACTTATCCCTGAAACTTAATGTGGTTCTTTTTCCATTATGTTCAGGCTGTAAAAGATGAAGTGATAGTTGAGCTTGCCATTCTGTTCAGGCTGATGCACGTTTAAGAGAAGAGCTCAAAAAAGGAAAGTGGCTATGGTAAATCATAAACTGATTGATTTGGCAATATCAAGTTTCCTTTTTTGTAATTGTTATTACTTTTTATAAAGTAAATGCAGAATAGAGGCTGTATGTATAATGTGTTAAATCAACTTCCTTCATGTTGATGCAGGGGGATTCCCGAGACATTTTGCATCTTAGAAAAGGCCTCCTGAAAGCAGTTTTGGGTCATCTTGAGTGGCAGGTCTGTTTCTTGTTTTGTTATGCCCGGGATGGTTTTGAGGGGGTTGAGACACACACACAATAATTTTTTTTTATACATAACTAGAGAAATATATGACAAGCAGTCCTTTCCAAAAGAAAATAAAAATACTATTATAAGTCTCTTAAATCCAGCAATGTAAAGATTAGATGAAACACTGTGAGTTCCATTAATAAAGAAATTGTAGTTTGGAGTTTTGATTGTTTAATGGTAGTTTATGCTGGTCATTTTGATTTACATATTGGTTAATGTAGAGGACAAGCTGGAAAAACTTCTTTGCTTATCTGGGTCCTAGATGTCTTGTCTCTATTGCATATAGTCTAGTAAAGCATGCCACCCTGTATGCACCAGTTTTTTCTGGCTGCATACTTGATATTTCTTTCTGTATGTAATGAATTAGATGCTACTATGAATGACATAGATCCAAGGTATTTTTATGAGGTCCGAGTTTATTTTTTCATAGTCTTAAGAGATAAAAAAATATTGAATTTTTTTAATTAATGGCATATTTGTGAAGACTTGACATGTGTTCATGTTTTGAGGTTTTCTATCAAGTTTTTACATTTTTAGTTACTGTTTGGATAGCCTCATTTAAAAAACTTATCAAATTACAAAATGTTTGAATTTTTAATTTGTACAATTTAAAAGTTCCTATTGTTAGAATATGCCAAAGTAATGGAGGAATGGACATAGATTTCATCTTTCATTAAATATTTCGTACTTGTATTGATGGTGTACTCATTGCTTGCTATGTAGGAATGGGCATCTGAGCATTGTTCAGCACCTTTTCGAGCTCTTGAGTTGTGGGATTGTCCAAGTAATGCAGATATCGATGAGAGAGCTGATATTTGGTCATTAGGATGCACTTTAGATGCGATAATGTGATAATGTTTTTTACCATGTGATTTAAGATTTATTGGTTTAAGTTTTCGGGTCTTTGTCTCGTGAGAGCTATAATATAATTTGATGACAGTGTTGAATGTTTTGAACTAATTTGTGGATTGTTAATACAATGTTGAATGCTTTTTACTTTTTGTTATTTGAAAATCAAGTTCATTTGATGATGCTAGTATATATTAGAAAGCTAATTTAAGTTATATAAATAAAAAATAAAAATATAATAGAATAAATTAGTGTTATATAAATGCATATATAATGAGAATTTAAACTTATCTAAATATTAAAATAATACGAAAAATGTGTTATAATATCTATTACAATAACACTTTTTATAAGTAAAGATTTTTGTTATGTAAACTTCATTATATAACACAAAAAATGTATTATACTAAAGTGTAGTATAACACAAAAAATGTGTTATGCTAAAGTGTAGCATAACACAAAAAATGTGTTATACTAAAGTGTAGTGTTGACTGTGTTTTTAGCCAACGAGGTGAGAACGTCAAAAACGATATAGCCTTCAAGAGAAATAAAATGACACAGATAGTTTATGAACAAAAAGTAAATACCACGAGATTTTATAGTGGTTCAGCCCCGATAGTCGGTAATAGCCTAATCCACTTAGAGATTTTATTACTGTATTCACACTCAAGATCAGATGAACCAGTGTCAACTGAGTTTCTTAGTGTAAATATTCCACAATACAAAAAAGGGGTTCTCTCAAGAAAAACACACTTTCTCTCTCTAGAACACAGATTAACTCTCAATTTGCCAAAAGTCCTTTTACGATCCCACCAACCCTCTATTTATAGGCTTGGGATACTCAACTGATATCCCCTTTAGATAGTGATATTTTATTATTCATCTTATATTTAAATTACAAAAAATATATAAAATACAACAGATTCCTCAATTTGAGTGAGGAATGAGAGATTCCCGAGTGCCCAGACCGATTCTTGCTAAAGTCGTTCCGGGGATTTTGACGTAGTCTCACATGAATGTTGATTACTGCTTCAAGCTTTCCTTGGCTCAAGGTGATGCATGCTTGGCTCTCCTCGAACCAAGGTGGTCCGAGCCAACTCCCTTGGCCTTTCACCTCGGGTAGGTCCGAGCCTACCTCCTCCAATCAAGGTCCGATCGGACCTTGTGGCCTTCTCCTCGGACCAAGGTGGTCCAAACCACCCTCCTTGGCATTTCACCCCGGACAAGTCCGAGGCATCTCTCCCTTTGGCATCTTCAACCATGTCCGATCGGACATTATGTAGCCTTCCCTTGGCTGAAATCTAAGTCTCAATTCTTGGCTTGCATGGGACTTCTTTTCCTTAGCCTTTTTACCTCGGATGGATTCGAGCCAATCACCTAGGAAACTCACCTCGGACACGTTCGAGGCAAACACTTGGGACGTCTGAGCCTTCTTACCTTGGACACGTCCGAGCCAAAAGAAGTTGCCTTCTTACCTCAGACACACCCGAGCCAAATACTTGAGAGGCTCCTCAAGCTAAGGTCCGATCGGACCTCCTGCTTTTATCCCTCGACCCAAAGTCCAAACCCCTCCTTTAAGCTCCTTGGACTTGGGTTTGAACCAATCAGTTGGGTCTTCAAACTAGGGTCTGAGCCAAGCACACCTTAGCCCAAATATTCTCCTCGGGTGTATTTGACTCGACTACGCGTCTCTCAAGCAGTCCAACTTCTTAACTGATGTATTGAGCTACTGCTAAGCCAGATCACCCAACTAATTCATGCCATGTGTCAATTTTATTGCCACATCATCCTTTTCAAATTTTTGGGATAACATGTAGTATAACACAAAAAAAGTGTTATACTAAAGTGTAGTATAACACAAATTTATAAGTATTGAAATGTGTTATATAATCGACTTTAAATAACATAATTAAACACTTATCTATATATTAAAATAACACAGAAAGTGTGTTATCGTTGACAGTACAATAACACATCTGTATAACACTGATAAAGTGTTATGTAAAGTACCCTAACCTACGATAACATAGTCGGTCTTAACACATCAGAAAGTGTTATCGTATGTTTTGATAACACATTTTCGGTGTTATTAAAAGCATTTTTTCTTGTAGTGCACCAACTCTATACCCGCTCTAGTCACCTCCTTCGTTAGCTTATTAGATGTCATGGGCCCTTCCGGCTCAATGCATCGGCAACTACATCGGCAACTACATTAGCCTTCCCAGGATGGTATAGGATATCACAATCATAATCCTTAACCAACTCCAACCACCATCTCTAGCGCATGTTCAGATCCCTCGAAGTAAAGAAGTACTTCAAACTCTTATGGGTAGTGTATATCTCGCACTTCTCACCATATAAATAATGTTTCCAAATCTTAAGTGCGAAAACCACCTCTGCCAATTCTAGATCATGCCTAGGATATCTCTGCTCATATTCCTTTAACTGTCTCGATGTGTAGGCTATCACCTTCCCAGCTTGCATCAACACACATCCCAAACCCTGTCTGGAAGCATCACAATAAACCACAAACTTCTCATTATCTGTCGGCAAACTCAACATTGGCGCTGTGATCAACCGCCGCTTCAACTCTTTAAAACTGTTCTCACATTGATCTGTCCAGACATACTTTGTCTTCTTCTTCGTCAATTCTGTCAACGGCGAAGCTATTCTGGAGAACCCCTTAATAAACCACCGGTAATACCCTGCCAACCCCAGGAAACACCTAACTTCAGAAACACTGTTCGGTCTAGGCCAGTCTCTGACTGCTTCAATCTTATTTGGGTCAACCAGAATCCCCTCCTTACTGACGAGATGGCCCAGAAATGTAACTTGTGGTAACCAAAACTCACACTTGCAGAACTTAGCATATAACTTATGCTTTCTTAACCGTTGCAATACCAAAGGTAGATGCTGCTCGTGCTCTGTCTCTGACTGTGAGTACACAGGATATCGTTGATGAATACAATCATGAACTTGTCTAAATAATCCTTAAAAATCTTATTCATCAAGTCCATAAAAGTTGCTGGGGCATTGGTTAATCCAAAGGACATGAATAGGAATTCATAGTGTCCATACCTCGTTCGAAAAGCATTCTTTGGTATGTCCTCCTCTTTGATCCTTAACTAATGGTAACCTAACTGGAGATCTATCTTAGAAAACACTGTCTTTCCCTACAACTGGTCAAACAAATCATCAATCCCAGACAGTGGGTACTTATTCTTAATGGTCAACTTGTTCAGCTCCCTATAATCGATAAACATCTTGAGAGATCCATCCTTCTTCTTAACAAACAACACTGGAGCACCCCATGGAGAGAAACTCGGTCTGATGAATCCCAAATCCAATAACTCCTGCAACTGAATCTTCAACTCCTTCAATTCTACCGGAGCCATTCTATAAGGTGTCCTAGATACTGGCTCTGCTCCTGGTACCAACTCTATAACAAAATCAATTTCCCGCTGCAGCGGCAGCCTTGGCAGATCTGCTGGAAATAAATCTGGGAACTCGCATACCAATCTACTCTCCCCTAGTCCAACCGACACAACCTTAGAGGTGTCCACAACACTCGCTAAGAATCCTATGCAACCTCCCTGCATTAGGTCCCTAGCCTTCAATGCTGAAATCATAGGTACCCGCAGTCCACCAGCTGTTCCCACAAATACAAAGGGTACCTCTTTGGTTCAAAAGTCACCATCCTACGCTTGCAGTCAATTGTCGCCCCATACTTTGATAGCCAATCCATCCCTAGGATCATATCGAAGTCATCCATCGCAAGCTCAATTAGATCAACAAACAACTCCCAATCATCTACCTCTACTGGTAAAGCTTTAATCCACCTCCTAGAGACTACCAGTTCCCCAGTCGGCAATAAATTTTGAAAACTCCTAGCATACAGAACACTAGGTCTACACAGCTGATCTATCACTCTATTAGACAAACGAATGGGTAGCCCCCGAATAAAACAATGCAGTATAAGAGGAACCAGCACTAGAGATCTGAGGGGCTAGCCTCCGCCTCATTCTGAGTCAAAGTGAACACACTAGGAGGAGCGATACTATTGCCCTGTTTCGGCTCCTCCTTCCTAGCTTATGGGTAGTCCTCCTTTAGATGGTTGGCACTCCCACAGATAAAGCAGCCCTTAATCTTGCACTCACCCTGATGCCGTCGTCTGCACCAAGGACACACTGGAAAGCTCCTCCAGTTGTCACTTCTGCCCCGACGGCCACTAAAACCACCCCGTGCCCTCCTATCAGAACTGGGAGGAACAAAGGAATCTGGGGCCTTCCTCTTCTGCTCACCGGAGCCACTACCCTGGCTGGATCCATTAAAAGGAGGCACTATCCTCCTGGCATCGTGCCTAACAGCGCTCTCTCTCCAAATATGGTCCTCGACCCCCTCACCTGTAAGGGCCTTGTCTACCATCTGAGCGTAGGTAGTAGTCTCTGGATCCAAAGTGATCTTCACATCTTGGGCAATCATAACATTCAATCCCCGTACAAACCTGTCCCTTCTTGCCACATCTGTCAGCACTAGGTATGGAGCAAACTTCGCCAAACGATTAAACTTCAAGGCATACTCCATCACGGTCAATCGGTTCTGAGTCAGGTTGATAAACTCATCAACCTTCGCAGCTCGGACTGCCACACTGTAATATTTCTCATTAAAGATACTTCTAAATTCTTCCCAGGTCATAACTGTCACATTCCTCCTCTGGACCACTACATCCCACTAGATGCGGGCGTCTTCTCTTACGAAGCTACCCTTTCGTTCCCCTCAACCCTCATGAAATCAAGAATAGAGGAATCATATTCATCCACTGCTCTGCCCCCAGTGGGTCTAGTCCACCCTCAAAGGTGGGAGGATGTTGTTTTCTGAACCGCCCATATAAGGGTTCCCACTTATTCTCCACAACAGGATGAACTGCCGCTGGTGCCATAACCTGCTGAATTGGAAACCCTATAACTTATGGAGGGGCTTGCTACCTCAAATGGCGGAGTTCTTCCTCTGTTCGTTGCAGTCTTGCCTCCATCTTGGCAAACATCTGTTGCCAATTCTGTGGAGCAGGTGGAGGATCTTGACCCTGGTTATCATGCTCGGCTCGACTGCTGCGGAGTCTAGATGATTGACGAGGCATCTCAACAAATATGCCTGCAACCAATGACACCGCTCATCAGGCATGATAACAACATCCAAACCACCTCCTAATCACATCAGTCAACCATAAGCAACAATCCACATGACACTCAAATAACATATAAAACACAACGGGCCATGCCCTGACATCATGCATACATTAAATAATTCATCATGCTTTATATTAAATAAGCAGGCAAACAAGGCATTTAAGCACATATTTCAACATAATGGTCAATCATACCAACTGTTGACCCAGAATTTGGCCAACTGACACGGAGTCAAAATATGCTTGATGTGGATGAATGTGTTGACAAGGATCGAATGGCAAAAAGTAAAAAGAACATGATATTTTATAGTGGTTCGGCCCCAGGATCTGGTAATGACCTACGCCCACTTAGACTGTTATTGATATAAGAATCAAAGGAGTGATCAAAGAACAAGGGTTCAATGAGTTTCACTAACCTCTGAAAAACAATACAATATTCCAAGGAGAATTATTCTAGTCTCAAATCATTCTAAAGCCAAAAAGTCCCTTTCTTGAGCTATCTTTCTCTATTTATAGGCTCAAGGGGGATAACACGATTTGGTTGCCGATTTTCTCTCCTGAATAACCGGATATTCAGGAGATTTTGTGAGTTAAATTCGGGATCTACAAAGATCTTTACAGTAATATTACATTGCATGCAAAACTATCGACCAAACTGGTCGCATGTATGATTGGGCTGCTTACTACTTCTAAAACGTCTTCTGGTCGATACACTAGCAGAGTTCCTCCAGGTGTCAGCCACGTGTCCAGGGATCACTCGCCACATCATCAATGTCACTTTTATGGATAACATTTTCCCCCCAAGTTTATTTATTATGAGCAATGAATAAACTTTTGAGCGAACGACTCTTCGGTTACCTTGCCTTATGTGTCAGAACCCTTCGTGTGCTCTTGGAAAAAGTAACCTACTCCTGTCTAATCATGACTTTTCGGTTCCCCAGTAATAATTCGACGGCCATTCCGCTTCCCCATGCTTCGAAAAAGGGAAACTGATGATTACACCTTTTTAATGCCATAGACAAACTTATATAATATCTCCGAAATCTTCCTTTTCTTTTTACGCACGCCACTACTCACTCCAGAAATCCTAAAACCAGAGCTCTCGTCTTCTCCCAGAATCTGTTCTTCTGCACTTTCCAAGTTCATCTTGAAAGCACCTCGACTTCCGAAGACTTTTTTCACTTCTCAACGATCTTTTTTCTGGTAAGTCTTCGAATCTTTATGTTTTATATTTTCACAATGCATGCTTCTGTATGTCGACTATTTGAGTTCATCTGCTTCTGGTTTGAGATACTTGTGAGTAGAATGTCTTGTAGGAAAAAAAGGTTACGAGTTAGTTTAATAGTCGGGATCATGATTTTAGGACGTAAAATCGAAGTAAAAATTCAATTTTTAGGCTAGTTGGAAAATAGGTTTTTCCCGCCCTAAGGGGAGTTGAAAAAGGTTTTTTGAAAAACTTTTTACTTTCACCCTCTGATCCGTTTTTCAAACTGTTCATGTGGAAAAATTTAGCTTTTTGTTAGAATGCTGTTGTATAAAAGCTTGGCTTGTATACTCGACCAGCGTTATTCTAAAAAGCCTTTAAAAATTCTCCATCCTCACCTCCCCATTCTTCTGTTTGCAGACATTGATGCCAGATTTGTGGGGAGGTGAACGACCCATCGACGACGATCTTCTCGCCCAGCTGCTCGAAGGCGAAGAACAACCGGCCGACCGAATCCACGAGATTCCCTTCTCACGATCCTCTTCCAGACCTCGTCCTTCTCCTCCTCAAATGGTTCGTTCCAAATCCTTAGGCAAGAGAAGACCTGACTCTGACGATAGTCCAAACCTTCCTGCCCAGCCTGATTCGCAGGCTAGGGTTCCCTTGACCAGTGGTCGAAACAATCCTGTTCCCGAACCTAACATCAAAATTAGAGCCCGCCCTCGCCATCAGAATCTGCCTAATGTCGAGCGGTATACTTCCCCGACCAACTCGGTGACTCTTCGGATGGTTGCTAACTATTTCAGGAGGTATCCCCTCACAGGGGTTTCCATTAAAATTCCTGCCGCAGATCAAAGGGCTAACCTCCCCGGAGGTATATATAGCACCTGGTCTCGGTATCACATAGAGGCAGGGGCTTTCCTCCCTCTACATCCTTTTTATCAGGGGGTGGCTAATTATTTCGACGTCGCCCCCTTCCAAATTACTCCAAACGGATATAGAATGCTGGCCGCACTGTATATCCTGTACAAACTTAAAAAATGGCCAGAACCTACCCCCCACGAGGTCAATTATCTTTTCGAACTTAAATCCAACCCGCAACAATATGGGACGGGTTTCTTCCACCTCTGTCACCAGGAGACAAACCGGACGTTCTTGAGTGACACCACGCACATATCTAACGTGGGGCAGTATAGTAAGGAGTACTTCCTTACTCCGGACATAACCAGCAACAACATGGCCTTCGCTCGAGGAGGTAAGTGCCATCTTTTACTGGTCGATATTTTTAATGAAAGAGTCTCTCTTCATTCTTCTCAAACTATACTTTGTCTTTTAGGCCCATGGTTACGTCCGACCCCAACACCAGACATGGTGTTGATGTCCAATGCATTGGCCAGGATGACTAACGCAGAAAAAAGCGTCAAGTCCCTGGTTACTGATAAAAACCTGAGGATGTCTGGCCTCCTAGCTCCTCGCCATGAAACAAGACGATCCGTGGTAGCTGATGCCACTGCCAAGGGGGTTCCCGAGCAGCAACCTCCCGCGTCCCCTCCTCGAAGGAGGCCAACGGGGGTTACAATCAGGGAGCCCACGGGCAATCCTTCCACAGAAAGGCCTTCTGCTCCTCAAGGCAAGGGGAAACAAAAGGCCAAAGAGCCGGTTGTGGACTTCGGGGAATCCTCTGATGAGAACGGTAAAATTATTTTGCTTTTAAATAGCTTGTCAATTCCCTGTCACTTGTTTGACGGGGAGGGAAACTTTACATATACTCCACATCTAGGGCAAGACTTCTTCGTCCCAGATAGTGAGTGTGTGACTAATAGAGTCAATAGTATAGCGACCAGTAGTTGTAGCTCAGGTATTAACTTTGTGACCTTCTTTTCCATTGGATAAAGAATTTTCATCTGCCTCTATCTTACCCTTTGCATGTGTTTACTTGTATGCAGATATGGCCACCCCTAATGTCTTCGACCTATATCAGGCTGAGGAGGAAGAGGAAGTTCCTCAGCTACGGCGAAAGTCATCAAGGAGACACACCGGCGAAACAAGCCAGGGACCCGCCAAAAAGAGTCGAACAGAAGACTCTCCCAAGGACATGCCGGCTGGGCAAACTTCTGCTCATCCTTCAGCTCCTGCTGAGAAGCAGATTCCTCCTGCGCCGCCACACCCTCCGGCTGCGCCCACCAGGGAACAAAACAAGCAAGAAAAAGCTCTTGGGGCCAAACTCTCGAGCCATGCCTTACGAGCAGCCAAAGACCGCCTCGCGCACATCGCAAAGAACGACCACGTCAAAAATGCGTTGGTTGAGGCAGAGAGCATGGCGGTCGACCAAATTCTGAACAGGACCCTGAACGAAATAGCCAGCGTACGTGCTTCTTTATTTCTTAGGCCTTAGTCTTTTATTCTTTGCAACAGGTTCTAACTTTATCTTTTGTCCTTAGGGTTTGCTGTTTGCAACTGCTGCTCGTACCTGCACCCAAGCCACCATCGAAAAGGCTCGGGCAAAGGCTATCGAGAGGCACCAGGTGAAAGCGGCCGACGAACTTTCGGCTGCAGAGGCCAGGCATGCAAAGGAGTTGGAGGCGATGGTTCAGCAGAGGGATGCCGCGGTGACAAAGCTAGCAGAGGTTGAAGCTACGAAGCCAGCTATAATAAAGCAGAGGGAGGAGTATCAGGAGGCCAGCCGAGTCCAGTATCATGAACGCAAGAGACTAGAAGAGGAGCATAAGTCCAAGGACGAGGTCATTGCTACTCTTGAGGGAAAAGTAAAGCAGCTGGAGCTTGATAACTCCAAGAATCTGGAAAGATATAAGAGGACGACGCTCCGGTGTTTTTACAACTTCTGGAAACACAATCAGGGTGCTGACTTTAGCTATCTTTCAGAAGATGTTAGGACTGCCGAGCTGGCTCGCTGCACCGCTCAACTGGCTGAAGAGAAGGCAAGAGCCAGGGTCCCTGCTTCCCCAAGCATTGCTGGCGTAGAGGAAGAAGGAGCTGCTGAGGATGTTGCCAACCAGAATGCTGATAAAGACCCTCCTGCTCCCAATGCCTCTTGAGATTTATTAATATTTTTTCTTACTTTTGATTATACGACCCACGGGTCATGATGTAAAGACAATACCTTTTTTGAATTTGCTGCATGGGCAGCAAACCTTTTCTTTTATTTGAATAGTTACATCCAAGCAGTGATGCTTGCGGTGTAAAAGATTACATCATGATGCTATAACATTTTCATTTATTATAACATTTGTCCGTATGACGGAACTTAGCATAGTACTTTGGCTTGATTTAACAAAATATAAATTTTGAAAAATACTCTAAGTACCTTAGCATGCTTTCACTCATTTTGTTCATGTGTTTACATACCTCATGGTACGCTTTGCTATCGATGTGCCTTATAAGCCCCCCAAGTGATCGAGGAGCTTTAGGTCCTTAGTCACTTTCCTTGACCACGACCTGTTCGAACATTTTTGCTCGGGTGAAAAATAATACTTGTAATACAGCAAAACAACACACGTAATGAACAAATACTTGTAAATATAAATTTACAAAAGTTGGCAAGAATGACTGTCTGCGCACAGTCCCTTATAATCTAGTATTAAAAATGGACTAAACATGTCTTTACGAGTGATTCTAAGATAGCCATACAGTGTGGCTAACCCTCTTCGCAAAACTTGGAAAAAGTAAAATTTTAATATAAGCCAGTCCTTTAAAAAGGACTGTTCACTGATAGTACTTGCGCAGGTGTTCTCCATTCCAATAACGTGGAACGAGATCTCCGTTTAGGCGTGCAAGTTTGTAGGTGCCAGGATGAAGGACTTCTTCAATCTGGTAAGGTCCTTCCCAATTAGGTTCGAACACTCCAGCAGTAGGGTCGCGGGTATTCAAGAAAACTCGTCGTAGCACCAAGTCACCGACGTTGAATTTTCTTTCTTTAACTTTGGAGTTAAAGTACTGGGAGACTTTTTGCTGGTACGCAGCAACTCGGAGTTGGGCCTTCTCCCGCATTTCGTCAATCGAGTCTAGGGATTCCATCATCAGTTGGCTGTTCTGGTCTTGGTCGTATGTTAGGTGTCAATGTGAGGGGGAATCTAATTCGACAGGCAACATCGCCTCATATCCGTAGGCTAAAGAAAATGGGGTATGTCCTGTCGCTGTTCGGTGAGACGTTCTATACGACCAGAGGACTTCAGGCAGCTGCTCTGGCCACGCTCCTTTAGCTTCTTCAAGCCTCTTCTTCAGGGTATCTTTAAGAGTTTTATTCACGGCTTCGACCTGCCCATTTGCTTGCGGGTGTGCAACTGAAGAAAAGCTTTTAATAACTCCATGTCTTTCGCAGAAGTCGGTGAATAAGTCGCTGTCAAATTGGGTTCCGTTGTCTGAAACTATCTTTCTAGGCAAAACATATCGACAGAAGATGTTCTTGATAACAAAGTCAAGAACTTTCTTGGTCGTGATGGTAGCGAGTGGTTTAGCTTCGGCCCATTTGGTGAAGTAATCAACTGCCACGACTGCATACTTTACTCCGCCTTTCCCTGTAGGTAGGGATCCAATCAAATCTATTCCCCATACTGCAAAAGGCCACGGGCTTTACATCTGTTTTAATTCGTTTGGAGCTGCACGTGGAATCTTGGAGAACCTTTGACATTTATCGCATCTTCGTACAAACTCCACCGAATCCTCCTTCATAGTTGGCCAGAAGTAGCCTTGCCTTAGAATCTTATTTGCCAAACTCTGCCCCCCAGCGTGATCCCCGCAGAAGCCTTCATGCACCTCTTTCATGAGTTCCTTAGCTTTTTCCGATGTAACGCATCTGAGTAGCGGCATTGAATATCCTCTTCGGTACATAATACCATTGACCAGTATGTACCTAGCGGCTCACCTTTGTAGAGTTCTGGCTTTGTTTTTATCGACTGGTAGCACACCGTTCGTCAGATACTCCAAATAAGGTGCCATCCATGTATCCTCCATTCGAATCTCCATACTGGATTCGACCACTTGTATGCTTGGCTCACTCAGTCTTTCTACTGGCACAATGTTCAAAGTGTCAACATCCTTCGCGCTTGCGAGTTTTGCTAAGGCATCTGCATTTGAATTATGATCTCGCGGAATTTGCTAGAGGGTGTACTTCGTGAACTGGGCTAGCAGGTCTTTTGTTTTATTCAAGTAGGCCACCATTTTTAAGCCTCGCGCTTGATATTCTCCTAGAACTTGATTCACCACCAGCTGTGAATCACTGTAGATATCAAGCGTCTTTATGCTCATATCCTTCGCCATTCTCAATCCAGCGAGGAGTGCTTCGTATTCAGCTTCATTATTCGACGCGGTGAAGTCGAACCTAATGGCGCAGTGAAACCGATGCCCTTCCGGCGTTATAAATATCACTCCCGCTCCAGTGTGGGATTCGTTGGACGACCCATCCGTGAATAACTTCCACGAAGGAGCTTACTCTTGAGGCTCAAGCGCATTAAGATGTTCGCACTGCTCGCTGTCTGGGAGTTCGGTGAATTCTGTAATAAGATTGGCCAAGACTTGTCCCTTTACTGCTGCTCGCGGTGAATAAGTTTTGTCAAACTGCCCTAGTTTGACTGCCCATTTTAATAATCGCCCAGCCGCCTCTAGTTTTTGCAAGACTTGTCGCAGGGCCTGGTCAGTTAAAACTGTGATAGGATGGGCTTGGAAGTAAGGGCGTAGCTTCCTAGAGGCCAGGATTAAGCAATATGCTAACCTCTCGATTGGTGGATATCTCAACTCTGCCCCGATCAGTCTCTTGTTGATATAGTAGACTGCTTTTTGTACGCCTTCTTCCTCTCGCACTAGTGTCGCGCTAGCAGCAACTTCAGTAATCGCCAGGTAAATAAACAAAGTTTCTCCTTCGATCGGCTTTCATAAGATGGGAGGTTGTGCCATATGGGCTTTCAAGGCCTGGAATGCTTGCTCGCAGTCTCCTGTCCATTCAAACTTCTTATTTCCCCTAAGTAGATTGAAAAAAGGGACGCACTTGTCTGTTGATTTCGAAATAAATATACTTAGGGCTGCGATTCTTCCGGTTAAACTTTGTACATCTTTGATCTTTTCTGGTGACTTCATGTCGATCAGGGCTTTTATCTTGTCGGGGTTGGCCTCGATTCCTCTTGAATTTACAATAAACCCCAAAAACTTCCCTAATCCAACTCCGAAGGAACATTTCAGGGGATTTAACTTCATCTGGTATTTGTTCAATACATCAAAGCACTCTTGTAAATCCCTCACATGTCCTCCTGCCTTCTTAGACTTTACCAGCATGTCATCCACGTATACCTCCATGTTTACTCCGATCAGCTCCTTAAACATGTGGTTGACTAGCCGTTGGTAAGTCGCACCTGCGTTTTTCAGTCCGAAGGGCATTACTTTATAACAGTATAAGCCCATATCGATCCGAAAGCTGGTGTGATCCTCATCGGGGGGATGCATGCTAATCTGGTTGAAGCCCGAATATGCATCCATGAACGAGAGGATCTCGTGCCCTCCAGTTGCATCGACCAGCTGGTCGATTCTTGGGAGTGGGAAGCAGTCTTTTGGGTAGGCTTTATTGAGGTCTGTAAAATCCACGCAGATCCGCCATTTTCCGTTAGGCTTGGGAACCAGCACAGAATTGGAGACCCACGATGGATAAAATGCCACCCTGATTAACCCATTCTCCTTTAGTCTTTCAACTTCTTCTTTTAAGGCTCTCGATCTATCCTTATCGAGCAGCCTTCTCTTTTGTTGTACGGGTGGAAAGGTCTTGTCTATGTTCAGGACATGGCTGATAACCGCAGGATCTATCCCAGCCATGTCTTTATGTGACCAGGCAAAAACTTCTCGGTTCTTCCGCAAAAATTCCACCAATGCATGCGTCGTGGAAGGTTCTAAGTTTTTCCCAACCTTTACGACTCGGGTCGGGTCTTTTTCGTCGAGTTGAACCTCCTCCAGGTCCTCGACGGGTCCAACATTCTCTTCAAAATCCCCAAAGCGAGGATCTAGATCTCTATCCTCGCTTTGGGCAACACCCTATTTGGTGACTTCATCACCGGATTTGGCTTGTGTATCAACTGCCATCTCCAACCTATCTGAGGTAGTGCTCTTCGGCGTTCCATTCTTCGCCTTTGTGATTGAGGCGTTGTAACACTCTCTGGCTTCTCTCTGGTTTCCCAACACACGTCCTACCCCTGCGTCTGTTGGGAACTTCATGGCCAAGTGCCACATAGAGATGACGGCCCGTAGATCAACCAGTATAGGCCTCCCAATGACGGAACTGTGCGCCGAAGGACAATCGACCACTACAAAAGTGGCGAGTAATGTCCTTGTAGTAGGCGCCGTACCTGTCGTCACTGGTAGTTTGATCAATCTGACGGGGGCGAGTCCTTCTCCAAAGAAGCCATATATCGTTTGGTTGCAGGGCTCCAAGTCCTTAACGGACAATTTCATGCGTTCCAGTGTAGACTTATACAGGATATTCATTGAACTTCCTGTATCGACCAGCACTCTCTTTACCATCATGTTGGCCATCTGGATGTCCACGGCCAGCGGATCGAAATGTGGGAAACGGACATGTTGGGCATCTCTGTCAGAGAAGGTTATTTCACCTTCCTCTGACCGAGCCTTTTTTGGTGCGTGGTCTTCCACAGTCATCATCTCGATGTCCTGGTCGTGGCGTAGAGTCCGAGCATATCGTTCCCTGGCCTTTCCACTATTTCCCGCGAGGTGCGGGCCTCCACAAATGGTCAATAAGGTGCCAGTCATGGGGGCAGGCTGTAAGGGTGGCGAGCGTTGGCGCGTGGGCGCCTGCTCGTTGCTACCCGGAGTTTCTCTTTGGGAATTTCCCGAGGCCCGTACGTATCTTCTCAAGTGTCCTTGTCTAATAAGGAACTCGATTTTGTCTTTCAATTGGTTGCATTCGTTGGTGTCATGTCCGTAGTCGTTATGATAACGACAGAACTTGGTAGTGTCTCTCTTCGAAATATCCTTTCGAATGGGGCCAGGCTTCTTATAAGGCACACTAGAACTTGTGGCCTGATAAACCACTGCCCGAGACTCAACGAGGGTAGTGTAGTTAGTGAACCGAGGTTCATAATGATTACCCTTAGCTCATTTATTGTCGAAGGTGGAAGGCTCGTTATAAGACCGTTTTCCACCATTCTTGCCAATACCGTTGCCATTGCCGTTGCCTTTGCCGTTAGGTTTGGACCCATTGGCGGCTTTAGCAGGCTCGGCTGCTTTCTTATCCTTGCCAGAAGGCTTTCCATCGTCGGCAATGGCATCTTCGAGCTTGATGTAACGATCAGCTTGGTCCAGGAACTCCTGGGTAGTTCTTACCCCTTCCTTTCGAAGACTTTTCCAGAGGGGATAACGACGCCTAACCCCCGCGGTTATGGCCATCATTTTGCCTTCGTCCCCCACCGTTTTTGCTCCAGCTGCTGCTCACATAAAGCGCTGGATGTAGTCCTTCACTGATTCTCCATCCTGCTGGCGAATTTCAACCAGCTGGTTTGCTTCGTTCGGATGCACATGACCTGAATAGAACTGTCCATAAAACTCCCTTAGGAACATTTCCCAGGAAACTATGCTTGCGTGGGGGAACTTAAAAAACCATTCCTGTGCGGCTTCAGAAAATGTTGCAGGGAAGATCCTACACCGAGCGTCTTCAGACACTTTCTGAATGTCCATTTGTATTTCAAACTTATTGACATGAGACACTGGGTCTCCATACCCATCAAAGTTTGGAAGCGTAGGCATTTTGAACTTGCTTGGAGTTTCTGCATTAGCTATACTCTGCACGAAAGGAGTGCCTTTCCTCCTATCGTGGTCGATATAAGATGTCCTTCCCCCGACCAGCTGTTGCATTGCCTGGTTGAGGGCGTCTATCTGGGCCTGTACAGCGGCAGGTATCGCTGTGGCCTCTGTTGCTGGGGGGACCTTCTCGCCATGCCGCTCGTGGCGATCGTTGAGTACGTCTCGCAAATCCTCGTCTCTTCTCCGCTGTTCGCTACCCCCGAGCCGATTGAAGACATTATTTTGTCGGGACTGTCCCCCAGCATCCCGTCTATTGGGTTGGTCATCTTGAGGTACCTGGCTCCCGCCTTTACCTCTTTCTTCATTTCTTCGGCAAGTGTTTCCCTTGCTTGAGTCGGCCTCGTTATATCCATGGCCGTCTCTGAACCTTGATTGCCTATGGTGGGACTGACTGTTCCCTCGATTTCCATTCCTGGCTGAAGCGTCCCGAGCGTTAGAGGGCGGCCTGCGCTGGTCGTTATGTCCCCGTGCATTATCATGCCGTGGGGGACCACGGACCGCAAAGCCTGACTCTGAGTTCCTCCTGTTGCTAGGAGGATACTGACCCCTGTTCGGTAGGTTTGGCTCATCGCCCCTACAGCGTCTAGGACTACGAGGCTGATGCTCGGCCATATTCTGCCTCTGTTGCGGGGGATTGCCGTGACCAGCCTGGGATGGAGGCTGTGCCTCAGGGTCCATCGGGACATCGTCATGGGGCACCTGAGGCTGCTCGGGCCTTTGTAGACTCGAGGGCTGGATTGGTGGTCTAGGATTTGGACCCCTCTGGGGTGGCCCATCAACAGGTTGGTCAGGTTGCGAAACAGGTGCGGCCTGATTCCTAGTCAGTTGCAAGGCTGCCTCGAGGACTGCCATGGCTTCGCTCTGGCGGCGGTCCATCTCCGCTTGCCTTTCGGTCAACTTCACGCGCTGCCGTTCAATCTCCTGCTGCTGCCGCGCCACAACTTTGGCAGCAGTCTCTTGACTGGCTCTCAGGTTAGCCAGCTCCTCCTGCAAGGCCCCCAGGGTACTTTTCAGCGTTGCATCGTCCATCTCTTCCTCCTCGAAGTCCAGATGTGGCTCATCTTCTGCCACACTTGTAGGGGGAGGAGGAGGTGGGTTTGATGGTGCAGCAGCGGCCGCCTGTCTAGCTTTCCTTCCAGGTTTCGCCATTGGTTTTCTCAACAATGATAAATCAAGCTCTCAATGAAAGCACCAGAATGTTGACCCAGAATTTGGCCAACTGACACGGAGTCAAAATATGCTTGATGTGGATGAATGTGTTGACAAGGATCGAATGGAAAAAAGTAAAAAGAACACAATATTTTATAGTGGTTCGGCCCCAGGATCTGGTAATGACCTACGTCCACTTAGAGTGTTATTGATATGAGAATCAAAGGAGTGATCAAAGAACAAGGGTTCAATGAGTTTCACTAACCTCTGAAAAACAATACAATATTCCAAGGAGAATTATTCTAGTCTCAAATCATTCTAAAGCCAAAAAGTCCCTTTCTTGAGCTATCTTTCTCTATTTATAGGCTCAAGGGGGATAACACGATTTAGTTGCCGATTTTCTCTCCTGAATAACTGAATATTCAGGAGATTTTGTGAGTTAAATTCGGGATCTACAAAGATCTTTACAGTAATATTACATTGCATGCAGAACTATCGACCAGACTGGTCGCAGGTATGACTGGGCTACTTACTGCTTCTAAAACGTCTTCTGGTCGATACACTAGCAGAGTTGCTCCAGGTGTCAGCCACGTGTCCAGGGATCACTTGCCACATCATCAATGTCACTTTTTTGGATAACACCAACCAACCCTGAGTCGAGCTTGCAACTGATAGCGAGCGTACATGTTCGGTCATCCTCCAGAAACCATAAACCTCGCTCTGATACCAAGTTGTAACGTCCTACTGCCTTAGAGCCGTTACTAAGTGAGTTTAAATGTGCAATTAACTTGCTAATCGAGGTTTTAAGACAAAGGTGTAATTAATTCATAATCAGAGTCATAAACTTGAGAATAAACCTTTCATTGAAAAACCATAAGACATATAACATTTGGGATCCCAAAAACATTGTTTTAAAATGTTTACAGCTCAAAACTTAGTTAGAGTCGACTAAACGACAAAAATCAGGTTTTGTACAAACGTCTCCCAAATACACCCCTGGCCGTGGCAGCCAGACAGACCGGACACGAACGTGCCACTCGTTCCGCTCGCCATACTCGAGGTTGATCGACCCTCCCTTTGCCTTTACCTGCACCATAGAGCACCCGTGACCCGAAGCCCAGCAAGAAGACTCTCACAAACAGATGATAAACGCATATCAAACACTTAAGATAAAATCAAACCAACACCAGGTCATACAAGTACGGCCATGCTGCCCCAGGCGCTTTACCAGGCCCTGGGTTCGCAGTCTAAACCGTAAGGATCTCACAGGTATCCCTTGGGGTCTCACCCTGGCAACTCGCACTTCGCGTTCTAAATGCTGCTCCCGGCCCCTTGTCGTTCCCGGCCTTCGTCATTCCCGACCATTATTGTTCCTTCATTAATACATACACATTATATACTAAACAGATATTAAAAAACATATAAATCCAGTCAAAAGGCCATGTCGCACAACACAATCATATAGGGTCGAGCCTTGCAACACAATCACATAGGGTCGAGCCCTGCAACACAAGCTCTATGGGAACAGTAGTTTTCTTACCTCTGTCCTGAGCTTTCTAGGCACCAATGTCCCGAGCACAGTTCCCTAGTCCGAGCCTCGCTGAAACCCTAGTCACAACGCACTAACAATTTCAGCCATCAAGTTCTAATCCACTAAATAGCTTCGAGCCATAATTCTAATCTCCGGAGCCTTGAATTCTATCAATCCGGGTGATAAAATCCATCCCGAGCCTTAACTAGTGAATTCTCGAGCCTAAAACCTCTTTTTAAACCCAATCCAAGGGACTCATGCCGCGGCCCCCAGCTCAATCCGAGGCCTTGCCTCAGAATAACCCACACGCACTGCAGCCCTTCCTAAAGGGCATCGCGGCGCACCTTCATTTCAAGGTGCCCCAACTTCTAAGCGGTCGTGGCTTAGCAAGAACAGTGCTGCGGCCTGACCCCGTTGGCCCAGAAAAACTCACCATTTTCACCTCAAAAACCAGTCCAATTATCCCCAGAATCAAGCCAACCTTCCAAACTAATTATCACAAAGATTACACTATTGATTCAACAGCAAAACCCAACAGAAACTCAAGCCAAAACCCTTATAAAAATCAAAGTTGAATCTTCATCCCTCCAACATGCAAAACTCTAATATTCAACCTAAACCGGCTACAAATTAACTTAACTAAACATATTAAGAAAATTACCTTTGCTTAATTAAGTTCTGAGCTAATCCTCTAGGTTCCAAGCTTTAATCTCCCTAAAATCCCAGCTCCACTTCTTAGTCTTTAGCTTGATTCACCAAGACTTTTCCCCAAGCTTCAAATGGAGAGAAAGTCTTCCAAAGAGAGGTGAAGGAAGAGACAGAGTCAGTTTAGAGAAGTCTGGGAGTTTCCTATTTTTTTGTTTTATTTAACTTAAGTCTATGTGGTTACCTCAAGGCTCGGGGTACCAAAACGTCCCCTAGGGAAAAATGGTAAATTTCCCCAATATTCCCTCTTAGACATTCTAACCTCAAATATATCTCCAAATATTTATTTTCAAAACCCGGAAACCCCAAAAGATATCTCATACCCGATATACCCCTCAACTCGCCCCGAGTCGAATTCTCAACCCCATTGTGACTTTCTGACTAATGGCTCCCTAGGACTGTCTCGGATCGTGCTAAACAAATATATTACAAACATATCACATTTATGCCCTCAACGGGCTTAAATCACAAACATACCCCTAATATCCAAACGGGGCCCACATGCATATTTAATTCAACTAAACATGCATCTCTATCACATATTCACATAAATTCACATATTATAACAATAATTCACTTATTGCCCTCCAGGCACACTAATCAAGGCCCTAAGCCTTATTAGAAAATTTGGGTCGTTACATAGCACGAGTTGAATTACTCAGCTCGGGTACAACTGACAGATGAATAAGTGGAAAAATAGCCAAGTAGAATATATGGCTAACAATGATGTGAATAGCTAGAGTTTGGGTGCTGGACAACATGATACACAGGTTATTATCAGACCGCCTCTCGGAATAACAATTGAGTTCAAGACTTATAATAACTAGATCCAACATTGGGCCCTCTGAGCTTACTACGAGATAGAATTCAGATAGTCATTGAACACAAGCTCGGGTGAGATATTAAGCTCGTAGAAACTTGGACAGAATGCATACTGAAGGATCCCAAGAGATTCAAAGACTCATTATACGCTCATTAATCACCAAGCTATATCACATATCTATCATTTATTATCGGAGATAATAAATGTATATTCTATTCTCTTATCAAATCATATCCAAATGTAAATGGGAATAACCAGTATTAAATAGATACCTTATTTATTAACGCGGTTGCCAAAACCTGTCCATGAAATACCCCTATAAATGTTAAGAATAATGGACAGGGAAGGGGACGACCATTTTTATATTACCAAAAATCTACAGAAATTGAGAGAGAAAAGTAATAATATTGACTCGTGGACTAGGTGGATTTTAACCACTGAACCACGTAAAAGTTGTGTGTGTTTGAGAGAGTGTAAATTATTTCATTTTGATTTATGATTTAGCACTAATATACTTGTTTAATTTCTTAATACACTATTGGTTAATAACCGCGTCAATAGTTTGGTGCTATTGTTGAGAGGAAATTAGTGCTTCACATGTTTCAGTCAACATTCATAATGGTGCTCACTCGATCGATGCATTATAATGAGATGGAACAGCCTGGTCGGCAGGATGCCCATCATACTGATGTTCCCAATGAAAGAGGCCCAAATGTTCAACAACATCCTAGGAAACAACCTGTGGGTCAGGACGACGCTGGGAGTTCATCGTCACTCCAACCAAATCATAATCTAGGATACTTGACTGACGTCGAGATGGAAAACACCTAGTTAAAGAGCCATCTCGCTAGGGAAAACAGGCAGATTGAAGAGGTCTTGGCTTGGTTACCCCTTCTGTAACGCCTTAGCTACCCCAGAACAGTTACGGTGAACAGTGGACCGGAAATTTGACTCATTGCCTGAGTCCTTTAGTCAAAAACGTGCTCTAGGTGTGATTAACAGGCTAAGGTATAAAACCAATAAAAAGGAAATGAACATTTTATTACAAACTGCTCTGCAGAGCTAAACAAAACATTTACAAGTGGTTCTCAGTACAAAAAGGTCACTATAGTTGTAAAGTTACAATCCCGCCGACCTAAGCGGCAAAAATAGGGTAAACCCCCTAGTTCCTCTGAGAACTCCTTGGCCGTGGTGGTCAAGCGGCCGCATATGTACACAACACCACATCAGCTCTCCACTCAAGGCTAGGTGAGCTTTTCTTTCCCTTTACCTGCACCACATAGCACCCATGAGCCAAAGCCCAGCAAGAAAACATAACACTTTCATAAACATTATCAAATGATTATCATTATAACCATACTGAGCATAAAGCTTTAAACAAATGAGTGAATATCACATGAGGTCCTGATAAACCACACTGAGTGACTGACAGGCAAGTCACTAATTCAAATGGAAGAGTGGCTGTTAGGTAAGCCACTAGCCTTCAACAGGTTCTGGTAAACCATACTGAGTGACTGACAAGCACGTCACTGTTTTCAAATGGGAGAGTGGCTGCTAAGTAAGCCACTAGCCTCCAAGCGCTTATTTCATTCATCGACCCTCGGGGTCGGTCTGGCATTGATGCTCTTTGAGTCATTCAATGCTGATAATCGATTAGATCAAATCTTATTGGCTTGCGTAATACACGCTAAGGCCATCCTGACTAATGAGTCAGCTCAACATGATCAGTGCCCAGTACCACTGCCGAACCTGACTAATAAGTCACAGCTTCGCAGTTGATACTAGCACCTTTGCCAAACCTGACTAATGAGTCAGTACCGTGCACAAGTGAGCAACATATGCTAAAAATTCTATATTCAATCCATGTCCACATTCTCACAATCAACATGCCTCGTGAACATCCATGCATGTCAAACTTGGGCTGCAGTTCTCTTACCTTTGATCCGAGCTAGAATGAACAAAAGAACGACCCTTGAGAATGGTTTAGATTTTAGTCCTTTAGCGGTCACCTAAACACAACACATATGGGATACCATCAATGATCATGATAATCAAGGGTTCCAAACCAATATCTAGCCTCCAAGAGATCAATCCAAACTAATCCAAATAGCAAGGACACTCTCGAGGCCTAAAACTAGGTTCCCGGGGTCAAAACGACCAAACGGGGCGAAAACAGGGCAAGGGCTGCGGCCCTAGCACCTTGGGCCGCGGCCCCCAGTGTTCTCTGAGGCAAGGGCTCCGGCGCCCTCCATCAAGGGCCGCAGCGCCCAGCAAGCACAAATTCCTGACACCTGCTTCATCGAACTAGGGCCGCGGCGCTCAAGAACAGGGCCGCGGCCCCCAACCCTGGGCCATTCCCAAACGCATTTCTAACACTCCAAAGCCTTCAAAAACACACCTAAACATACCCCAATCATCAAAACAAATTTCCCAAGCTTCCCCATGCATCAAAACCCTCAAAACCTAAGGCTCGAACGAACCGAAAACTCAACAATTCACAAAATCAATTCAAAGCTTAGAAACTCAGAAAAACTCAAAACTTAAACTTCGATTACCTTTAATTAGGTTGTTTTCCGTCGAATCCTTCGGTTAAGAAGCTTCTAATCTTCCCTAGGATCGCTATGCCTCGATCCTCACTCGATTCTGACTCCTAAAACTCAAGATTTCGTCAAAAAGGCTTAAACGGTAAAACAGACTTTGAAAAGGGAGAACGGAAGGTTTTCTTATCGTATGTTCTATCTGATAAGCTACTTCAAACTTAAGTAACCTCAAATAAAACCTAATGCTCGGGGTCCCGAAAACACCCCCGGGGACATTATAATCAAAACCTCCAAAATTTCACCCTGACCTCAAATATTCCCAATTTATCATCAAATGAACATTTCTATTACCCCAAAATTGACCCCATTATGGTAAAACCACTAATCCACTAAAAATAACCGTCTCATGTTCAATAGCTCGAATATATCTCCATAATAATGGAATCTCATTCACAAATCAAGTTATGCACCCAAATACACAAATTACCCTCAACGGGCCAAATTACCATCACACCCCTGTAATAGGAGATATGGACTCACATGCATGCATTTCACATCATATCATAACATAATCAACATAATGAAACAAATATGGCCCTCCCGGTCTACTATTCATGCCGTTAAACTCATCGGAGAATTCAGGGCATTACACCTTCTTGCAACCGACGTTCATGTTGGAAAGAAGCAAAGTGGGTCTCACAAGTCCCACAGGAATAATTGGTCTAAATTGTGTTGTTCTATCAGAACCGTCCCTCCCAGTTCTGTGCCTATAGAGCGAAACCACTAGAGTGCTCAGCCCACTGATCATCACATGGGTCATCATCAGCATGTCAGTCAGTCGGTTAGCACCCGACTGTCAGCTCTGTGCCTTCTTCACAGATTCCCATAAATTCCCACAATAACCCGCGAGGATGGGCTGGGACAAGCTCACAAAGTCAAAGTGCTCTAGCGAATCCTCCTATGCCATGGTCAGAGCCCGAGGCATGGAGAACTAGGGATGTTGGAATGGAGCCGAGACGGGCTAATTTAGTTCATCCTGATGGAATAAGGATAGCCTCACCAATGAGGCATCCTCCATCACTGGTAAGACATCCAACACCACCTCCCCCACAACGAGATGCTACTACTCGTGGGAATAGCAGGAGAAATCCTTCGCCATCTATAATTACTTACGGTCCACGGACGCATGCTAAGAATCCAGGTCCTCGATCTCAACTGCGAGCAGTAAGTTTTGCAAATGAAAGTTACTTGACGAAGAGTTGGCATGAAGGCAGGTCCGAGAGCGACCTGAGAAATCACTTGAGTTTAGCACAAATCCTCGATATGATCCACAACCTGACATGCGCAATCATTTAAACTCACATAGAAGGTATCTAGCTCGGAATTAGGATGTTAGCTATATTCAACATCAGGGAGGTCGGTCCATTATTCGTGAGAATGGGAATGGTCCCACCTAACCAAGCCCAAACTTGGAGGGACAACAACCCATCAAACGTGTATAATAGGATGGGAGTTGTTGAACAGACCCCAGCTAACCAAGGGACCAAGGACCCAACCCTTAAAAGACTGGATTTGATGGAAGAGCAAATGAAAAGACTCTTATTTTGGAAAGGGAAAGGATGATTATGACTCAGATGAGGAGCTCGGACCTTTTGCTCTAAACATTACAGTGGCTTGGTATCCTGTTGGCTTTAGGATGCTATATATGCCGACATTTGATAATAACGCAGATCCGTCCAACCACCTTGGGATGTTTAATACAATGATGATGGCCCATAATTTTGGGCTCAGTCTAAGATGTATTTTGTTCCCTAAAACTCTACTTGGACCTACCAGACAGTGGTTTAAACAATATGAGAAGAATTCGATAAGCATGTGGAAGAAATTTTCTTCCGAGTTTAAAAGGGCATTTTGAACTTCACAGGCAGCTCGTGTTGAAGCCGATTCATTGGCCAATGTAAAGTAGCATCATGGTTAAACACTAAAAGCATACCTGAGTAGATTTTCCAATGTTGTTGCGCGAGCTAGGGACGTTGATGATAGCTCCAAGCTCATGGCAATGAGAACGGGTGTGGGAGGCGACTTGTGGTAAGAACTCTAACGAAAAAGAGTAAAAAGGGTAGATGAATTTCTTGCCCGAGCTTAGGAGTGGATAAACCTTGAGGAGGCACGAGCCTCTATCGCAGGAACCAGCCAGGCCCCTGTCCAACCCATTGGAGCAGTGACGGATGTTGCGGCTACGACTCAACTTGTTACCCAGAATAACGAATAGGAAAATAACAAGAGGAAGGGGAATGGTGAGGGCGACCAGAACGGGACAAACAAGAACAAGTCTGTGGAGAAATTCAGGCCCATTTATGCCACCTACACTGACCTAATAGACACTTGAGAGCGTATCTTCCTGGCTAATTCTAATCGCTTCCAATGGAAAAAGCCATAACCTTTAAGGCACCAAAGGGCGAAGAGAGATCCTTCGAAGTTTTGCTGATTCCACAATAACATCGTTCATAACACTGATGATTATTGGCAGTTGAAGGATGAAATTGAGAATCATTCAAGGGGACCATTAGCCCAGTAAGCCCAAAATCGGGTAGTTCCCAATCAACCTGCCGGGCAGAATCCATAGCCAGTTCCAGAAGCTCTGATTGGTCAACCTGGAGCTCAGACAAATCAGGTCGACCCTCCCCCGATAGTAGGAGGAGATATAACCACTATTGTTGGAGGATCTTATTTGGTGGGCACGAGCAGCGGAGCCCAAAAGAGGTATATAGATTAGTTGAAAGATCATAATGGTGTGCAGTTTGTCCTAGAGCAGCGGTTTTTGAAACAACAACTGTTGGAAAAACAACCAATCATTTTCACCGAAGAGGATGCTAGCCACGTGCAATTCCCACACAATGATCTGCTGGTGGTAATCGTTCAGCTCGCTAACCGAAGGGTATGGAGAATACTCGTGGATAACAGAAGTTCCGTATATTTACTTTTCAGGTCCACCCTGGAAAAGATGGGATTGTCTGTATCCAATTTGAAGGCAACCTCAATGACTCTGTATAGGTTTTTAGGTGAAGGAGCAACGACCATAGGTATAATTGAACTAGTAGTGACATTGGGAGAAAAGTCACGAATTGTCTCTAAAATACTCGAGTTCGTGGTAATCGGTTGTCCGGCCGCATGAAATGCGATTTTGGGCCGACCTACACTGATGGCATTTGATGCCATCACATCAATTTGATACCTGGTAATGAAATTCCCCTCAACCTCTAGGATATGCACCATAAGAGGAGACCAGCTCACCACCATAGAATTCTATAGCATTTCTATGAAGGGAAAATCATAACCCGGGCAGCAGGCAATGGTCATAAGTGAGGGAGGTGAGGAGTCCCAGGGGGTGGAAGTCACCTGTGGGACAGAAGAACCTCGAGATTTCCCAATGGGACGATATTGATCCACCAGTAGACAAAGATTGGTCTGAGCTTAAAGCAATAGAAGAGCTCAAGGAAATAAACATCGACATGAAATAACCTTCAAGAGTTGTAAAAATTGGGAAAAATCTTGAAGTCGAAAGGAAGATGGAGCTGGTAGAGTTTCTACAAAAGAACGTAGGTGTTTTCGCCTGTACATACAAGAATATGGTAGGAATCAGTCTTAGTATAATAATGCATACCATAAACTTGGCAAGAGCGTGCCTGCAAAGTCCCAAAAATGGATGCTTTTGGGGACAGTACGAGCTGAAGCATTAGAAGAAGAAGTAGCTCGTCTACTAAAATGCCAGTTTATAAGGGAAGAAAAATACCCGATTTGGGTTGCTAACCCCGTCCTGGTCCCAAAACCAAACGGGAAGTGGAGAACCTGTATTTATTTCTCCAACCTCAACAAGGCTTGTCCCAAGGACTATTTCCCACTACAAAGAATTGATCTGTTGGTAGATGCCACAGCTGGTCACAAGCTCATGTCTTCGATGGACACGTATTCTGGATATAACTAGATCGCGTTGAACTCTATAGACCAAAGCATACGTGTTTCATGACCGAGCATAACATATATTACTACAAAGTTATGCCATTCGAGCTGAAAAACTTTGGGGCTACATAGAAATGGTTTTGTTAACAAGATGTTTGCTAACCAGATCGGGAGAAACATGGAGTTGTATGTTGATGATATGCTCATTAAATCAAAGACTGCCAATAACCATGTATCCGACCTGGAACAATGTTTTGGAATACTGACAAAGTACGACATGAAGTTGGATCCCCAGAAGTGCACTTTCAAAGTTGAGTCGGGAAAGTTTCTAGGGTTTATAGTCAACACAAAATGGATAGAAGCAAATCCGGAAAAAATCAGGTCGCTGCTAGAAATGCCTTCGCCCAGGTCACTTAAAGAAGTACAAAGTCTGATTGGAAAGGTGAAGGCTCTAAACCGCTTCATTTCAAAATCCATTAACAAGTGTCTACCATTCTACAACTTGCTCAGAGGAAACAAGAAATATTAATTGATCGGAGAATGCGAACAGGCATTTCACGATCTGAAAACGCATCTAGCTGAATTCCTCGTACTATCAAAGCCGACGTCTGGAGAGTGTTTGTTTCTTTACCTGGCCTTGACAGAGAATGCAGTGAGTGTCGTGTTAGTTCGAGAAGAAAACCAGGCGTAGAAACCCATATATTACGTAAGCAAGAGGCTTCTTGGAGTTGAATCACGGTACCCACTGATAGGAAGCTCGCATTCTGTCTCATTTTGGCTTCCAGAAAGCTTAGGTCGTATTTTTAGTCCCATTCTATTAACATCTTAACCCACCAACCTTTAAGGTACGTGTTGCAAAAGCCTGAAATGTCAGGACATCTATTAAAATGGGCCATCGAACTTAGCCAATTTGAGATATTATACATGCCACGAACAGCAATCAAGAGTCACGCCCTTGCTAACTTTGTGGCTGAGTGCACTGGTTTTCAGGACAAGCTGATAAGGGAGCAAGTGCAAGAATTATGGAAAATCTTCATTTATGGATTGTCAAATGGGAACGGATCGAGAGTTGGGATAATCTTAATCTCACCTGAAGGATATCGGTTCCATACAACTCTCAGTTTCGGGTTTGAAGCATCCAACACCGAAGCAGAGAATGAGGCCTTATTGGCAGGGATAAGGGTGGCGAAAGAGTTTAAAGCGAAAACCATCCAATGCTATAGTGATTCCCAGCTCACGGTAAATCTAGTATTGAGGGAGTACCAAGCTCGAGGCATCAAGATGGTGGCCTGCATAGCTAAGGTAAAGGGCGAGTTCTTTGAGTTCGTGTTTAGCTTCAATGAGCAGATACCCCACGAGCAGAATTCCAATGCTGATGCTCTGGCTCGACTCGCTACCACCAAAGAGGCTGAAACATTGAATGTAGTTCTGGTGGAGTTCTTGGAAAGCCCGTGTGTAATGAGAAAAATGGTGGAGGTCGGAATGATTGACGAAAGAACGACATGGATGACTCCTATAATGGAGTACAAAAAAGATGCGCGAAAATTTCTTTATCATATGTAATTATTGAAGGAATCCTGTATCAGTGAGGTCATTTGTTGCCCCTCCTACGATGTGTTCTGCCAAGAAAGAAAATTTTATTTTGCAAGAAATACACGAAGGCTTCTGCAGAGATCATGTTGGGGGAAAACCTAGCTCTCAAGGTGCAAAGACAAAGCTATTTTTGGTCCACTTTGACAAAGGACTCGATCTCGTATGTGCAAAAGTGTGATAAATGCCAACATTTCTCCATAGTTTCTCGAGCTGCTCCAGTCGGGCTAACCATGATTTCATTTGCTTGGCCATTTGCAGCATGGGGAATTGACTTGATTGGTTCCCTGTCGATGGGAAAAGGAGGGGTTCAGTATGCAGTAGTGGCGATCGATTATTTCACGAAGTGGGTAGAGGCTGAACCTCTGGCAACCATCACCTCGAAGAGAGTCTTTGATTTCATTGTGAAGAATATCACATGTTTATTTGGACTCCCTAAAAAGATCGTGTCAGACAATGGAACACATTTAATAGTGATCTCTTCACATACTTTTGTGAAAAATATGTCATAACCAATAGTTTCCCATCGGTAGCATACCCACAGGCTAATGGGCACGTCCAGGCTATAAATAAGACCCTGAATGCGAGCCTAAAGAAAATATTAGATGAAGTCAAGGGATTATGGCCCGAGCAACTCCCACAAGTATTCTGGGCATACCAGACCTCACATAGAACCTCCACAGAACATACACCCTTTTCCCTAGCAATTGGAAGTGAGGCTATGCTTCCAATTGAGGCAATGGTGACTAGTCACGAACAAAGGACATTTGACTAAGATCATAACAATGAGCTGCTTAGGGCATCCCTCGATCTGATCGAAGAAAAACGAGAGGTATCATAGTCATAGCTCGCCCATTATCAACAAAAGATCACTCGTTATTTCAATTCAAAGGTCAAGGGACGCAGGCTCGAATTAGGTGATCTGGTTCTCTGAAGGGTCTTTTTGGCGAATAAAGACCTCAAGGATGGTGTGTTAGGCCCTAACTATGAATGACCGTATAAGATCATAGAGATCCTGCGTGAAGGAGCTTTCAAGCTAGCCCAGCTAAATGGGGAAATAGTCCCATAGACCTAGAATGCCCTCCAGATAAAAAAGTATTATCAATAGTATTACCTTTTATGTGAGGCTTATTTATAAAATCCATTTCAATTCAATAACAGTTGGATTATTAAATAACTACTTCTTTGTTTTATTATTACGAGCTCACGTTGTAAAAGCAACCAAGAACGTTTATACGTTTTGGTTCCTTGCAGGGCACATAACCAAGGAGAGCTTTTGAGAAAGTTCAGCTTACTCGGATAAGGATTAAACACTTAGGAGTTTGGAGAAATTGATTATTCAACGACATTTTAAAGGTCGAGTTTTCAATAAACCTAACGTGAACTAAGTTTGAGAAATCACTAAAATCCAGGATATAACCTGGTTTGAGGCCTGATTTCAAATAGGTATAATGCTATTAAGTTTATTAAAACCCTTGATATAACCAGGTCCGAGGCCTGATTTCATACATGTATAATGTTATTAGGTTTATTAAAAACCCTAGAAATAACCAGGTTCGAGGCCTGAATCTTAACAGGTATAAGCAAGCAAAATCTTGGATACAACTAAGAAATCGATAAAATCTATCTCGATGTAAAAGTCAATCCCTAAGATTTCGAATGTACAAGAGTCTAAGAATTCATAAACATGATAAAATAATAAACTGAGGGACACACAAATAGATCACAAGTTAGGTGTATATTAAAAAAAAAAAATTGTCATCTCGAGGAGAAAAAAATACCTCGACCTAAGCGCAAAGGCAATTGTTTTGGTCCCAAGGGACTGTTACAAAAGTTTAAAATAATAATAATAATAAAGTGTGATCACTTATCACCGTCAGCTCGCTCCAGTGAAGTCATGTCCTCACCATCCCCCTCTATAGCACCAGAAGTTTCGCCAGTCTTTGAGGGTTCTTGTGAGAACCGAATCTTGAAGACGGCAAGATTCAAATCCTACAGTTCGGGCTGCACAAAAAGAAGTTCATATCCTAGTTAAAGGCCCAACAGTGATAAATAATCTTCCCTGTTTGAGATACGGACACTATAGCTTCCTCCTTGGCCTTAGCCTCGGCCTCGATCAGCTTCTTCTTGAGATTTTCAGTTTCAACCTAAAGTTGATCTGCGCGACGGCTCGCCTGCTCGCCCTCCTGAGAAAAAATCAGGGGAGCTTTGGTGGCGAGCTCGCTCTCTTGAGTAGCGCCTAGGGCAACTCAGAGTTCTTCCTCCCTGGCTTTAACACAAGCTATGCCTCAATATGGGGCCAGGACAGACTGCAGAAGAATAAAGCCAGTCAAGAACAGTTTAAAAAAATCTAAAGAAAAAGAAAAGGTTAGGAGAGTGAAAGGGACTCACGACAAGGTTCATCCCCATGGTAGATTCGAGGACGTCCTTAGGGCTACACTCCTCAATAGCCCTTAAATCTCTGGCGCTAGCTCTATAAGCATGGGTAACCATGTGGCTTGTCGTCTCATACACAATACCCCAAAATTCCTCGGGGATCTTGTCCAGGTGCTGTGGCTTGACCGAGATCTGGATAGTGGGAGCTTCACCTTGGATCACTTGATGATTTGAGGGAGGTATGTGTCTAGGATGAGGAGGAAGAGCTTGTTGGACAGTAACCATTGTTGCCGTAGCTGGGGGAAGTTCTTTTTGTGGCAGTTCCCGGGCGGTGTTGGAAACCTTGTCCTTAGACGGAGATTTGGTGGTACCTCCCGTCTTTGGAGCTGATTTCATGGTCACCCTAGGCCTCTTCACCACAGGACCAGCTCCAGTCCCGCCGACCTTGAAAGAACCCCTCAAATGCAGAGCTCCTAGAAGTTCCATCTCTTCACCTGAAAAAGAGCAAACAGAGGATTCAGTTTATAGAAATAATTATTCAAAAGTATTGTAAACACAAGATGAAGGGCAAGAACCCTATCCTCCGGGCTAGGAGAGAAATCTATTACGATAAGCTCGGGGGTATTGACCAGGCTAGGCACAACCTCTAACTCTGAGATTAACGGAGGTAGGGGATAATCTAAAGCTATGACCTCCTGGATCCTAGAGGGTTCAGGTCCTTCCTTGGGGCTGGATGTAACGTCCTACGTTTTTTGGTACCTTTAAACGACTCGGGTCGGGATTTTTCTCCCGGGTTAAGAATATTATTTTAAATAATATTATATTTTGTTTGTAAGTATTCCATGAGTTATTGCTAGCCAAAATATGAATTTTGTGATTTTAAAAGTCAAGAGAAGACTTTCGGTCCTGGACCGACACAAAAACCCTGATCGGGTAAAAATCACGGAAAATAAAACGAAAAATCATGGAAATTATATTTTGGGCATAAAATACATTCATAAAAGTTAAAGTTTGGTAAAAAATAATAAACCTAAAAGAAAATGGAAATTTTAAGGCATTTTGTGTTAAATGCCTAATTTTGCCGAAATGGGGAATTTTATTCCATGAATGGACCTTAGGTTAAATTTTACTATGTGATTAATTAAATTAAATATGAGAGACATTTAATTTAATTAATTAATGTTAAGTTTGCTGATTAAAACTTAATAAGAGTGAAAAAAGGTGTCAAAAGCCAATTTGGACTTTTCTTCTTATGAAACCTTTATTAACCTTTATTAAAAAAAAAAAGAAATGATCATATATGGCAAAGGGTGGCCGGCCATGTGGTGTTTTAGAGTGGTGTGAACCCAAATTTTTATAAAATTTAAATCCCATTTAATTAAGAAGTCAAGTGGGCAAGTGGGAGGAAAAACACTTGAGTGTTTTTGAGATAAATTAGATAGTATATAACTCTTCCATCCCTCCCCAACCGACCACACCACTCTCTCTCATTCACTCATCTGATTTTTGAAGACCTCTCAAAGTGTTCTCTCCATTTTTCAAGCCCAAGAACACCAAGGAAACTTTGAGGCTAAGTCTTGGCCTAGGAAGTATTTTCCCTAAGGTAAACCTTCACTAATCTAGGCTTTTGTAAAGTTTTAAGCTTAGAGTTTCAAATAGCTAACTAAATATGTTGTTGGGGGAAGTTGGTTAGGGTTTTTGAAAGGTTTTGGAGGAGCCAAAGCTAATAGGAAGGTCCAAACCTTAAGCAAGAACACCAAAGAGGTAAAAAGTTTACTTTTGATGATTTTGTTGTAGGGTTTTTAGTTTTAAGCATTATTTTGTATATCTAATGCTTAAAGTTTCTTGTTGGTGATGTAATAAGGTTATGGTAGTTGTTTAATAATTTTTATGATGCATGTGTATTGATTTTTGAAAATGGGAACCAAAACCCCCAAGGGTTTTGTAGGATACCCTAAAACAAAACATGTTTTGAGCTGTGACTTCCAAGGGGTCAAGAAGCCACTGTATATTGGTTTTGTAAAATTTAATTATACTGTGACGTTGTTGAGATTGAGTACATAAAATTGAGCTTTTGAAACACAAAAAAATGTATAGAAATGAGTAAGTTATGCTATTTCAAAGTTTAGGTAAAAAACTGTTTTTTCGTATTCTTATTTTCGGAACCAAGTTTGGACAGCCACTGTATAGGGCAAATGAACCCAGTTTTTTCTAAACTTTTGTGGACATATTTCTGGCATAACCTATTAGTCCACTGTAAAATTTGGTAAGAAAATATTAAACGGTTTGAAAGTTATTAACTGTCAAAGTTTGGAAAAAATAAGGACTTGAAAATAAGGTCATTTTTACCTCATTGTTGGAAAATGATTTCACCAATAAAAAATGCTCATTTTGACCTAAGATTTTACAAAGACCTAAATGGCATAACAAAAATGGAATTGGGAAATTTTGGTAACAATTTGGTAAGTAAATTTCAAGTTATGAACTAACGAAGTATGTAGTTAAAAATGTGAAAAATAGGTTTTTCACACTTAGTGTAAAAATGAGATTTTGGAACATAAGGTAAAAAGTAAAATTTTGCTTATTTCAAGATATAAATTGGTAAGTCTTGAAATCATATTTTCACTAAAATTACACCTCTGAGTTTAAATGAATTATTTTTATTAAAGAGTTTTTTTATTCTTTTTAAAAATAAGAGATTTAATTTATTAATAGTTAATAAATTAAAAGAGGGTTTAAAACCTTATATTTTGAGAAAATAATTAAATGAATTATTTTTCTAGTAAGTAAAAATTGATTAATTGCTTTTGGAAAATTACTTAGTCAAGATGAGAAATTTATAACGGTTTTCCTAATTAAGACAAATTAGGCAATTTTCTTAAAATCGGTTTTTAGATATGAAAAACCTTAAGAAAACAAAAAGGAAAATTTAAAGAGTTTATTTTCTTTAAAAATAATTAAGGAATTTATTTGTATTTTCTGGATATAATACCGGCTAAAATCTTACATATTTTAACTGACTAGTCGAAAGTGCGGGTTAATAGCGATACCTTGAAAGAGTAAGATTTTTAGCGGGTTGTGGGGAAATACCATTGTGATACCCAAGCCTAGGTATCGAGACCTTAGGATAGGTCTCCCCGAGACTTAGGGTTTAGTGTCGAATATTTTGTATAACTTTCCTTAATAGGTTTAAAAACCAAATAAGGATTGTAAATCCTTACAAATGACTTTTATTAAAATGACCAAACTGCCCAAAATAATAATAATGAATTATGAGTGCCATAATTAATCCGAGTATACTGTAGGGATAACTACAGTATTGGCTAAGCGTAACTGGACTGAACGTTGGAGGGTGAAAACCTGCTGAGCGCTAAGGACTCCAAGTAAGTCAACTTATATTGTATGGCTGCAACATGAAATGATTATTGTCTTGTATGTTAGTATAGGGATACATGCACATATATAGGCTTTCATAGAAATTTGCTTAGAGACGTTAGTCTAGTGAGTGCTAATTTAGAAAATATGAACGGTAGAAGTCCGTCATATCCTAGACGGTTGATCCCCGTCACACTGCTTGATTTTATTTATGTCTGGTTCATTACCGCGACGAGTGGCCATGAGATGAGGATAAGCTGGTTAAACCTAGGGGCGCCAAGATAAATGGGACCTAGGGGCCCTCATGCTTACTTAATCATTGGACGGTTAGAATCCGAGCAAGTGCTCTGATAAGTTATTCCCGGATAGCAGCCGTGAATATTGGCCATTCAGTGAGAGTGCCTAGAGATACTAGGGGTTGCCAAGATTGAGTGAGGCTGAACACCCTAGGGGCAACTGCTCACCAGCACCACTGATTAACATAGAAGTCTCCGTAAAACCGTGTAAATTGGATTACACTCTTGAATAAGTAGCGATGCCCTAGGTAACATGATAGTTACCCTTGATGAGAATATTTATTGGTTAGATCTTAGTGTGGAGACTCGGTTCTCTTTTACAGGTTAGCAATTATGTTGGAGGGCGCGTTACGCATGAATTGTTGGAAATTGTCGAGCGTTAGTCTCGAATTATGTTGTGATATAATATATCTGCTTGCTCTGGGATTTTCTGAGTGCAGGGATATAATTGTTGAGAAGATATAGTTGTGATATAATATATCTTCTTGTCCTGGGATTTTTCTAAGTGCAGGATTTTATCTAGATATGAATTAATTTATCCTTGGTTATCAGGCATGACCATAAGTTTGCCAGGACGCTTTAGCGTTCTTGAAATTGATTGTGTAGGGTCCGGAACCCTAATTCTCTATATGCTTTGTTTGAAAGTTGATCTTACTAAGCGTTTTCGCTTACCTAGTTGTTTCATGTTGTAGGTAAGTGCAAGGGCAAGGCAGAGCATTGAGCGCTGGAGTCTTCCTTGCAAATGTACATGTGGACCGACCTTTTGGGGAAGCCGTTTTATTTTTGGAAATGTTGTGAAATTTTCCTAAGCAAGGATCACTCTACTCTTTATAAAATATGTTTGTAACTTAATGTTAAGTATGGCCATACGACTTTTTAAAAAGTTTTTTTTTCTATGGGTTTTTGAGAGATTTTGTTAAATGAAAACATTTATATTTCTGCATTATCGAGTCTTGAAAATCCGGGTCATTACAGTTGGTATAAGAGCTCGAGTTGAGCCGGTTCTGTAGACAACCCACATGTACATTTCGCAAAGATAGACCGGCACTCACTGTAAGTACTGTTTCTTCCTTTAGTATGTTGTTTTCTTTTTATTCACCTCAATTCTATAAATTGTAGGTTATGGTCGATATACCTGAGATAGGTGACCCTGTGATAGGAAAACTACCCATGATCCCTTCGCCTAGAATCGATTTTCTATAGACTCTTTAACGATGAGAATTCCTTGCCACTTTGAGTACGAATGACGACATTGGCGTGCCATTTGGCAATGCACGCAGTACATGACAGAAGTCTTCAGTAGAGCCAGATGAGGATCTCGAGCAGTCTGACGAGGATACCGACATAGAGCTGGATATGTTGATGGACAACTTAGTTTAGGTTATGTTGTGAGGGTCTTGTTGATACTTTTTGTAAAGACCTTGCAAACCGACTAGGTTGTAGGACTTTGGTGTAGTTGTAGCTGAGAACCTGCCAGTGGAGGAAGTGGCTAATGAAGAACTCAGCGACGGGGAAATTTATTATGAGGAGCTGATGGACCAGACTGAGGAAGATCTCGAGGAGGATCTAGATGGAGGTCCTGATATGGCCGCTAACAGCGACACCGACTAGGTGTTAGGAGCTGCATAGGTGTTAGAAACCCACCTACTTTTGAAATATGTACCTACCTTGAATATGATTAAGGAAATTAGTAACTGGTCTAGCAAGGATATAAGTCCATTTTTTTTTAGGGCTAATTTTGTAAATCCCTTAGACTTGCCAACCCAAACTTCAAACGTTGTTGTATATGGTATAGGTTATGAAATGAAGTTGCTAACTTTTGTTAAAAAGTGTTGATTGCTTGTTGTGCTTGATATGTTTGGTGTGCTTAATTAGGTTGATTAACTATCTGTATCAATATTAACTTCTCGTCCTTATGCGCTTAAGAGCTTTTGATTGAAATCAAAAGAATTGGTAAGGACAAGAGCTCAAAGAGGAAGGGGTGTTGCTGGCCGAGGCCAGGCCACACCTGCTGATAGAGCTCAGAATGCGCCTGCCGCTAGAGCTCCAAACCAAGCTGATAGAGTTCGCGACATAGCCGAGCAGATGAACAATCTGCAAAGGCTAGTGGAGACGCAGGGAGCTCAAATAGAAAGAGGGCAAAAGAGACAGGAGGACGCTGATGCCCTCCAAGCTGAAAGATTTAACACCCTTTTTGGGACAACTCCCCATGCCACCCAACAATTCTCAGAACTACGAAGTACCACCTGCAAACAATGAAGAACAAAACCTTGGCCCACAGGTTATCATTGAGCAACCTGTATAGCCAGTAGAAGCGCCAAGAGCTGCCCGAGTAAAACCTATATCAGAAATGTTCGTCAACCAAAATCCACCTATATTCGAGGGGAGTAGTGACCCTTCAATGTTAGAGGAATGGATTAGTATTTTGGAAAGAATCTTCGACTTCATTGGAACTACTGAGAGAGAGAAGGTAGTCTGCACGACCTATATGCTGAGAAAAGATGCTCGCATCTGGTGGGACGCAGCCAAGAAAGGGCATAACGTTGCCGAGATGGAATGGCTAGAGTTCTTGACCTTGTTCAATGGCAAGTACTTTAGTAAGGCGGTGATTGAGCACAAAGTGAATGAGTTCACTAATCTGAAGCAGGGAACATCGAGCGTGCAGGACTACGTTCGAAAATTTGACCAACTGTCTAGGTTTGCGAAGAACCAGGTGAGCACTGAAGAGAATAAGACATGGAGTTTTATGAAGGGCCTACGCAGAGACATTGCTAGGTGTGTAGACAATGGTAGAACTGGCCCAGAGATGTATGCTGAAGCTGTGGAACGGGCTCTTCGCCAAGAGTTTTGGGTCGTGTCAGACAAGCCAGATCCACAGAAGAACGAAGATAGGAGGTACACTCCCAACAACCCCGGACAGTTTCAAGCCAATCAGAATGGCCCAAGGGGAAGGTTCAACCCGAGGTTCGGCCAGAACTCGGGGCGAACAAACAATCCAAGAGGCACAAGACCGATTTTTGGGGGAAATAACAAAAGAAAAGGGGGACCTCACAATCAGGCAATGGCTAGTCACAACAAACAGTCGAGACGTGAGTTTGAACAATGGCCACTGTGCAACAAGTGTAACCGCCGCCATCGAGGCGAGTGCGGGGTCTGTTTTAACTGTGGAATGCCAGGGCACTTTGCTAAGGATTGTCGAATGCCAGCCAAGGGCAATGGAAATGACCAACATAAACAAATTGGAGCTCCGCCTCGAGTTTATGCGCTTACACAAAGCGACAAAGGAGCTGGCCCATCTGATATGGTGTCATGTTAGATTTCTATCGCCCAAACCTCAGCATATGCATTAATGGATACTGGTGCATCACATTCTTTTGTATCTGCATCCTTTGTGGAAAAATTAAATAGAAGTCCTGAGTCTATGCCTGTTATTTGTGGGGTATCCTTGCCTTCGGGTGAGGATATGCTGGTGCGGACATGGGTTAGAGCCGTACCAGTTTGGGTTGAAAATCGTGAGCTAATGGTGGATCTATTAGTCTTGGACCTACATGAATATGATGTCATATTTGTGATGGATTGGTTAACTAAATATGGAGCAGTTATCAATTGCAAGCGCAGAAAAGTGGTCTTCACCCCAGTAGGAGAAGAACCATTCGAGTTCAAGGGTACGTCAAGAGAAAAGAAGTGTCCCATGATTTCTGCGATAAAGGCGAGAAAAATGTTGAGTGACGGGTGCATCAGTTTTCTGGCAAACATAGTGGATAAGGATAAAGAAACGAGTCAACAACCATCGGATGTACCGATTGTGTGCAAGTTTTCTGATGTATTTCCTGAAGATCTCCCAGGGATTCCACAAGACCGAGAGATTGTGTTTGAGATAGAGTTGATTCTGGGAACTGCGCCGATCTCAAAGACTCCTTACAGAATGGCACCAGCTGAACTCAAGGAGTTGCAGTCACAACTGCAAGAGATACTGGACAAGAAGTTCATAAGGCCAAGCCATTCTCCATGGGGAGCCCCGATCTTATTCGTTAAGAAGAAAGACGGTACGATGATAATGTGCATTAACTATCGGGAGTTGAACAAAGTGACGATCAAGAACCGATATCCATTACCGAGGATCGACGATCTTTTCGATCAACTACAAGGAGCGTCAGTATTTTCCAAAATAGACCTGCGATCAGGCTATCATCAGCTCAAGGTTAAGGAGACGGATATACCAAAGACGACCTTCAGAACGCGCTACGGTCACTACGAGTTCTTAGTGATGTCCTTTGGACTAACCAATGCGCCTGCTGCATTCATGGATCTCATGAACCGAGTATTTTGCGAGTATTTGGATAAGTTTGTCGTCGTGTTCATTGATGATATTTTGATATACTCGAAAAGCCAGGAAGAGCATGCAACACATCTGGAACTGGTCCTCCAGTGTCTGCGAGACGAAAAGCTTTATGCTAAGTTTTCGAAGTGCGAATTCTGGCTAGAGAAAGTAAGTTTTCTGGGGCACATAGTGTCGGGAAATGGAATTTCAGTAGATCCCGCCAAGATAGAAGCTGTTAAGCAATGGAAACCTCCGAAAAATGCGCATGAGGTTAGAAGTTTTCTTGGGTTAGCGGGATACTACCGGCGATTTGTTGAAGGATTTTCCAAAATAGCCGCACCAATGACTGCCCTTACCCGCAAAACCATCAAATATGAATGGACTGACAAGTGTGAGGAGAGTTTTCAGGAGCTGAAAACAAGATTGACGACTGCCCCAGTGCTGACAATCCCCAATGGCACAGAGGGATATACTATTTATAGCGACGCCTCAGGCCGAGGGTTGGGAGCAGTGCTGATGCAGCACGGAAAAGTAATTTCTTATGCTTCTCGACAGCTAAAGAATTACGAGAAGAACTATCCCACTCATGACCTGGAGCTTGCAGCAGTGGTTTTCGCTCTAAAAATATGGAGGCACTACCTATACGGGATACACTGCGACATCTACACTGATCACAAAAGCCTGAAGTATTTCTTCACTCAAAAGGAATTGAATATGAGACAGCGTCGATGGTTGGAACTATTTAACGACTATGACTGCGACATTCTGTACCACCCGGGAAAAGCAAACAAGGTGGCAGATGCATTGAGTCGACAACCAGGTGCTTATGTGATGACAGTGAAGGAAATTTCGCCGCAGTTACAAGCCGACCTTGCTACCTTGGATTTAGAGATAGTAGTTGGTCAACTGGCTAATCTTTCAATCGAGCCTACCATTATGGAAGCTATAAGAGGCGGGTAGTTAGTCGATCCTTGGGTTCAAGGATTGATGCACGAAGTAAGGAACGAGGGGCGACCAGGATTCCATATCTCCGAGGATGGAGTATTGGGGTTCAAGGGAAGAATATGTGTTCCTGATGATGACGAGATCAAGAAGCAGATCTTTTTCGAAGGACATAATGCTCCTTATGCCATGCATCCGGGTACCACAAAAATGTACCAAGACTTGAAGAAGTACTTTTGGTGGCCTGGGATGAAAAAGGAGACGGCAGAATATGTGGCACACTGCTTGACTTGTCAGCAGACAAAGGCCGAGCATCAACGACCAGCCGGATTGTTACAACCCTCAGAAATTCCGGAATGGAAGTGGGAGTTGGTCACTATGGACTTTGTCACAGGTCTACCAACCACTCCCAAGGGGCACGATGCCATTTGGGTTATCGTGGATAGGCTGACTAAGTCCACTCATTTCTTGCCGATCAAGGCAACTTATGGCGCACATAAGTTAGCAGATATTTACATTGTAGAAATAATAAGACTGCATGGTGTACCCAACTCCATCGTTTCAGATCACGACGGACGTTTTACCTCGACATTCTAGAATAGAATCCAAACGAGGTTGGGTACTAAACTGAAGTTTAGCACTTCTTTCCACCCGCAAACAGACGGTCAAAGTGAACGAACAATTCAGACACTGGAAGATATGCTAAGAGCCTGCGTGCTCGACTTTCAAGGGTCATGGAATGAGAAGCTTCCACTAATAGAGTTCGCTTACAATAATAGCTTTTATGATTCCATCAAGATGGCTCCGTATGAGGCGTTGTATGGAAGGAAAGGTCGATCACCGATTCATTGGCACGAGACCGATGAAAGAAAGTTTCTCAGATCGGATGAGGTTGATCAGATTACAGAGGACATCCGACGGATAAGGCAACACTTGCAAACTTCGGTTGATCGACAACGCAAATATGCTGATAGACGCAGGAGACCCCTGGTGTTTGAGGTTGGCGATAATGTGCTGCTGAAGGTAGCTCCGCTACGAGGGGATATGCGATTCGGAAAGAAAGGAAAGCTTAGCCCAAGGTTCGTTGGACCTTTCGAAATCATAGAGAGGGTCGGGGAAGTAGCTTATCGTTTAGCTCTTCCGCCCGCCCTGTCTAAGGTGCATGATGTGTTTCATGTATCCTTATTGAGAAAATACATGCGTGATCCCTCGCATGTAATCAGCTATGAGCAGCTGAGCGTGGATCCTCAACTCGTCTATGAGGAAAAACCGGTTATGATACTAGACCGAAAGGAAAAAGTGTTGAGGAACAAGACGGTGCCATTGGTAAAGGTGCAGTGGTGTAACCATGGCATTGAAGAGGCAACCTGGGAAACAGAAGACAAGAAGAGGGAGCTGTATCCTCATTTGTTTTAAGTTTCGAGGACGAAACCTTTATAAATTGTAGGTATTGTAACGTCCTACGTTTTTGGGTACCTTTAAACGACTCGGGTCGGGATTTTTCCCCCGGGTTAAGAATATTATTTTAAATAATATTATATTTTGTTTGTAAGTATTCCATGAGTTATTGCTAGCCAAAATATGAATTTTGAAATTTTAAAAGTCAAGATAAGACTTTCGGTCCTGGACCGACACAAAAACCCTGATCGGGTAAAAATCTTGGAAAATAAAACGAAAAATCATGGCAATTATATTTTGGGCATAAAATACATTCATAAAAGTTAAAGTTTGGTCAAAAATAATAAACCTAAAAGAAAATGGAAATTTTAAGGCATTTTGTGTTAAATGCCTAATTTTGCCGAAATGGGGAATTTTATTCCATGAATGGACCTTAGGTTAAATTTTACTATGTGATTAATTAAATTAAATGTGAGAGACATTTAATTTAATTAATTAATGTTAAGTTTGGTGATTAAAACTTAATAAGAGTGAAAAAAGGTGTCAAAAGCCAATTTGGACTTTTCTTCTTATGAAACCTTTATTAACCTTTATTAAAAAAAATAAATATAAATGAAATGATCATTTATGGCAAAGGGTGGCCGGTCATGTGGTGTTTTAGAGTGGTGTGAACCCAAATTTTTATAAAATTTAAATCCCATTTAATTAAGAAGTCAAGTGGGCAAGTGGGAGGAAAAACACTTGAGTGTTTTTGAGATAAATTAGATAGTATATAACTCTTCCATCCCTCCCCAACCGACCACACCACTCTCTCTCATTCACTCATCTGATTTTTGAAGACCTCTCAAAGTGTTCTCTCCATTTTTCAAGCCCAAGAACACCAAGGAAACTTTGAGGCTAAGTCTTGGTCTAGGAAGTATTTTCCCTAAGGTAAACCTTCACTAATCTAGGCTTTTGTAAAGTTTTAAGCTTAGAGTTTCAAATAGCTAATTAACTATGTTGTTGGGGGAAGTTGGTTAGGGTTTTTGAAAGGTTTTGGAGGAGCCAAAGCTAATAGGAAGGTCCAAACCTTAAGCAAGAACACCAAAGAGGTAAAAAGTTTACTTTTGATGATTTTGTTGTAGGGTTTTTAGTTTTAAGCATTATTTTGTATATCTAATGCTTAAAGTTTCTTGTTGGTGATGTAATAAGGTTATGGTAGTTGTTTAATAATTTTTATGATGCATGTGTATTGATTTTTGAAAATGGGAACCAAAACCCCCAAGGGTTTTGTAGGATACCCTAAAACAAAACATGTTTTGAGCTGTGACTTCCAAGGGGTCAAGCAGCCACTGTATATTGGTTTTGTAAAATTTAATTGTACTGTGATATTGTTGAGATTGAGTACATAAAATTGAGCTTTTGAAACACTAAAAAATGTTTAGAAATGAGTAAGTTATGCTATTTCAAAGTTTAGGTAAAAAACTGTTTTTTCGTATTCTTATTTTCGGAACCAAGTTTGGACAGCCACTTCATAGGGCAAATGAACCCAGTTTTTTCTAAACTTTTTTGTGGACATATTTCTGGCATAACCTATTAGTCCACTGTAAAATTTGGTAAGAAAATATTAAACGGTTTGAAAGTTATTAACTGTCAAAGTTTGGAAAAAATAAGGACTTGAAAATAAGGTCATTTTTACCTCATTGTTGGAAAATGATTTCACCAATAAAAAATGCTCATTTTGACCTAAGATTTTACAAAGACCTAAATGGCATAACAAAAATGGAATTGAGAAATTTTGGTAACAATTGGGTAAGTAAATTTCAAGTTATGAACTAACGAAGTATGTAGTTAAAAATGTGAAAAATAGGTTTTTCACACTTAGTGTAAAAATGAGATTTTGGAACATAAGGTAAAAAGTAAAATTTTGCTTATTTCAAGATATAAATTGGTAAGTCTTGAAATCATATTTTCACTAAAATTACCCATTTGAATTTAAATGAATTATTTTTATTAAAGAGTTTTTTTATTCTTTTTAAAAATAAGAGATTTAATTTATTAATAGTTAATAAATTAAAAGATGGTTTAAAACCTTATATTTTGAGAAAATAATTATATGAATTATTTTTCTAGTAAGTAAAAATTGATTAATTGCTTTTGGAAAATTAATTAGTCAAGATGAGAAATTTATAACGGTTTTCCTAATTAAGACAAATTAGGCAATTTTCTCAAAATCGGTTTTTAGATATTAAAAACCTTAAGAAAACAAAAAGGAAAATTTAAAGAGTTTATTTTCTTTAAAAATAATTAAGGAATTTATTTGTATTTTCTGGATATAATACCGGCTAAAATCTTACATATTTTAACCGACTAGTCGAAAGTGCGGGTTAATAGCGATACCTTGAAAGAGTAAGATTTTTAGCGGGTTGTGGGGAAATACCATTGTGATACCCGAGCCTAGGTATCGAGACCTTAGGATAGGTCTCCCCGAGACTTAGGGTTTAGTCTCGAATATTTTGTATAACTTTCCTTAATAGGTTTAAAAACCAAATAAGGATTGTAAATCCTTACAAATGACTTTTATTAAAATGACCAAACTGCCCAAAATAATGATAATGAATTATGAGTGCCATAATTAATCCGAGTATACTGTAGGGATAACTACAGTATTGGCTAAGCGTAACTGGACTGAACGTTGGAGGGTGAAAACCTGCTGAGCGCTAAGGACTCCAAGTAAGTCAACTTATATTGTATGGCTGCAACATGAAATGATTATTGTCTTGTATGTTAGTATAGGGATACATGCACATATATAGGCTGTCCTAGAAAGTTGGTTAGAGACGTTAGTCTAGTGAGTGCTAATTTAGAAAATATGAACGGTAGAAGTCCGTCATATCCTAGACGGTTCATCCCCGTCACACTGCTTGATTTTATTTATGTCCGGTTCATTACCGCGACGAGTGGCCATGAGATGAGGATAAGCTAGTTAAACCTAGGGGCGCCAAGATAAATGGGACCTAGGGGCCCTCATGCTTACTTAATCATTGGACGGTTAGAATCCGAGCAAGTGCTCTGATAAGTTATTCCCGGATAGCAGCCGTGAATATTGGCCATTCTGTGAGAGTGCTTAGAGATACTAGGGGTTGCCAAGATTGAGTGAGGCTGAACACCCTAGGGGCAACTGCTCACCAGCACCACTGATTAACATAGAAGTCTCCGTAAAACCGTGTAAATTGGATTACACTCTTGAATAAGTAGCGGTGCCCTAGGTAACACGATAGTTACCCTTGATGAGAATATTTATTGGCTAGATCTTAGTGTGGAGACTCAGTTCTCTTTTACAGATTAGCAATTATGTTGGAGGGCGCGTTACGCATGAATTGTTGGAAATTGTCGAGCGTTAGTCTCGAATTATGTTGTGATATATTATATCTGCTTGCTCTGGGATTTTCTGAGTGCAGGGATATAATTGTTGAGAAGATATAGTTGTGATATAATATATCTGATTGTTCTGGGATTTTTCTAAGTGCAGGATTTTATCTAGATATAAATTAATTTATCCTTGGTTATCAGGCATGACCATAAGTTTGCCTGGACGCTTTAGCGTTCTTGAAATTGATTGTGTAGGGTCCGGAACCCTAATTCTCTATATGCTTTGTTTGAAAGTTGATCTTACTAAGCGTTTTCGCTTACCTAGTTGTTTCATGTTGTAGGTAAGTGCAAGGGCAAGGCAGAGCAGTGAGCGTTGGAGTCTTCCTTGCAAATGTACATGTGGACCGACCTTTTGTGGAAGCCGTTTTATTTTTGGAAATGTTGTGAAATTTTCCAAAGCATGGCTCACTCTACTCTTTATAAAATATGTTTGTAACTAAATGTTAAGTATGGCCATACGACTTTTTAAAAAGTTTTTTTTTCTATGGGTTTTTGAGAGATTTTGTTAAATGAATACATTTATATTTCCGCATTATCGAGTCTTGAAAATCCGGGTCGTTACACTGGACTCATCTACGTACTGCCTAAAACCAGGGGCATACATGCCTTGAAGCAGGGAAGGCCAGGACCTAAAATGAAGAGTGTTGTCAACAATGATTGTACCTTTGGGGTAGCTATGATCATAGTGTACCACCAAATGGTACACGCACTGGAGGAGGGCTGTGTTTAGGTCCGTGTCAGTAGGGTGGCGACTAACGAGCTGGTTAGGGTTGAATCAAATTAGCCTATAATTGGCAACAACCGATCTAACTCTCTATAAGGGTATGGGTTACCTTGGCTGGAGGGGCCAGCTGCTGCCCCAGACGCGACTCGCTTAGGATTGGACCCTGATTATCTTTAGGAGCTCGCCTTTTTCACACGAATGGTGCCACATTTTCTTCCTCCTTGGTGTCCTCATTGGCTAGAAAGGCCTCTTGAGAAGGGGGAGCTTAGGGATGACGAGAAGAGGAGCTCGGGTCCTTAGAGCAAACGTCTGGCCCTTGTTGATCAGATTGCAAGCAACCATGGTCTTGTATTGACCCCTGAGCATCACAGACCACTTTGTCCTCGCAAATATAGCTGCACAAAGAGCGAACTCAGTGAGAATATTTAAACAAAAGAAAAATAGATATAATGCACAAGTGACAAAAAGTTCACATGCTGAATTCACAAAGATAGAAGACTTACGAGGACAGTTGAAGAATCGATGGTCGTAGTTCTTTAACCCATTTTACATATAGAATAAATATTTATTGTCACTTGTGTGGCTGGGGAGGTCGATGACAGAGGCAGAGTTTGGGAAATGAAGTGAGGTAGTAAAAACCATCACCTCGCCCCTTTTGGTCGGGACTGGCCTTGAGGCAAAAGAAATACATAATGTCTGCCGGAGTGGGGACCTCCCACTCGTGCCTCAGAAACAAATACTTTAACCTCGCCAAAAGCCTGTATTAGTTTTGGGGGAGCTAGAATGGAGCCAGTTTGACGTAGTAAAAAAAGTCTATGAAATACTAATCTAGTGGGAGGAAAGCATCGACCTTCAGGTACTCATCACTCCAAGCCCCATAATCATCTTGGAGAGGGGCACAGCTCTGCTCTCCCTCCAACATAGGTCAGGCGATAAGACCATCAGCTCCCATCTCAATCCTGTGACTCAGCAGGATCTTGTTCACTTTCCCCTGAGTAATTATCCGGGAGACTATGTCCTCGGCCTCAATGAATGCATTGGGGTCGACCGGGATCTCTCTATCTGCCACAGGACTGAAGTGAGGGATGGGAGACTCAGCGGAGACCTGCTTACCTTTAATTTTGTTGTGAGCAAAGGAGCTCGCGACATTCTTCTTTGCAGGTACCATTTTTTAGATCGCCTGACGACAAAGTGTCCTATTAGTAGGCAACCTAAGATGGTTTCTAGCTACTGTTGTGGAGGTACGGAAGTGTAAAGGTTTTAGTGGTTTACTTTTTGAGATTTGAAAGATTATACGAGCTAGGTTGTATTCTAGCCTCAATGCGTGGTCTCACGCGTGGTCCTAGGCCACGCGCCTCGATTTCTTAAAATTCCCAGATACTTCGGGATCCGTGTGTCAGATCCGTCAAATCCACTTCATTCCTTTCAAAAGCAGTTTAATGCAAAACTGCCTAAGGAATCGTAACCTTTAAGCTACCTACAATTAAACCTAAAACCCCTTTGGCTTCTACATCCCAATCAGGTATACAAATTGATTTACCATTAGAATTTTCTCAGAAAAACCCAGCAAATACTCCCAGCTTTATGAGTACCTTATTTCTAAACAAGTCATATTTCATTCATTTCCTATCTACACTTAGACATTGCCTAAACGATATTGAGCAAAAAGAATTAGTAAAAAACTCACTGGAAAATAAAGAATTGAAAAAATTCAAACTAGGTGAGGAAATGCTTACAGATTATACGTTCGTTCAAAGAGGATGTTGATGTGCCCATAGGGAGCTCCTTGAAAGATTATGAAAGTCTGAAAGGCAATAAAGGATTTTGGGAAGAGTTTGAGCGAAAAAAGGAAACTTTGTTTTAGAAATTAAAGTTTTTTAATGCAAAGGTGGTAAGGTTCAGGCCTGATCACCCAATTTATACGTAAACTATGGGAATTAATTCAGGCCATTCGATTGGGTTATCTTAACATTTAAAGGCCTAGAATAAATGAACCATACGGCGGCAAAAATTTGATAGGATAGTTCTCATGGTCCTCGAAACTTGAATGGACGCCAATTGCAGGAAGCCATGTGTTCAGTACTTGAGTAGTGGGCAGACCCGATTTTACATGGCAGAAGCCTTAAAGCCCCTACTGTGCATGTCAGAAAGTGACGACATTAAGCACGAGTAGGAGCTTGGGGGAAAAATGTTGTACCCTGAAATTAGCACGAGTTCAATTACTCAGCCCGGGTACAGCTGGCAGATGAATATGTGGAAAAATAGCCAAGTAGAATACCTGGCTAACATTGATGTGAACAACTCGGGTTTGGGGCTGGACAGCATGATACACATGTTATTATCAGACCGCCTCTTAGGATAAAAATTGAGTTTGAGACTTATAATAACCAGATCCAACTTTGGGTGCTCTGAGTTTACTACGAGCTATCGTTTAGATAGTCATTGAACACGAGCTCAGGTGAGATATTTAGCTCGTGGAAACTTGGACAGAACGCATGATGGACGATCCCAATAGATTCGGAGACTCCTTATATGCTCATTAATGCCCAGGTTGTATCACATATCTATCATTTATTATCCGAGATAATAAGTGTATATTCTATTTTCTTATCAAATCATACCCCAATGTGAATGAGAATAATCTGTATTAAATAGATACTTTATTTATTCACGCGGTTACCCAAATATGTCCATGAAACTCCCCTATAAATACAAGGAATAATTGACAGGGAAGGGGACGACCATTTTTGTATTACCAAAATTCTACAAAAATTGAAAGAGAAAAGTAATAATATTGGCTTGTGGACAAGGTGGATTTTAATCACTGAACCACGTAAAATTTGTTTGTGTTCGAGAAAGTCTTAATTATTTCAATACTATTTATTATTCAGCACTAATCTACCTGTTTAATTTCTTAATACACTGTTGGGGAAAAACCGCATCAACATCTACATTTTAAGACTTGATTTTTACATTTGAAAGAATAATTTTTCATAGATTGAATACAATCCTATAAATATAGTTCACACATATATATGACACATTACAATTAGAATGCATTCATAATTACTATAAATATGGGTAATTTGGAAAGTCTCATGATAATAATGGGTAAAGTTCAACCAAATATATTTAGTGTCTAGTTTTAGTTAACTACTCCTAAAAAGTAGGTGGTTCTCAATTTTTCCCTACTTTAGTTTGTATTTATTACTAGGAACCATTTTTTGTTTTCCTCATATATATAAGTTATAACTCTGAGTTTTTTATATAGCAGTGTGTATATTGTAGTTATAGGGACCTCCCACAAATTTTAAAGAAATTTTGAATATATAATTTAGGGTGCTGAAATTAAGATTCAAATAGCTTGTTTTACGCGTATCTGTTTTGTTTTTTATACACTTATGAAAAAAATTATTTAAATTTTGATTGTTGAAATCATTAAGAATATTTTTAAAATTTATGAAAAATCTTCTATATTTATAATATACACTGCTATATAAAAAAAAAATTAGAGGGTCTTCCATATATATATTTATGTTAAACTTCAATTGCACAAAAGTTGACGTGTTATATGTATGACCCCATATGTGACATCACTTTCTAAGATATGAACATTTCATAGTTTATAATTTAGTGCCTGAGCGCAGGTTCAGAAATGCCAACGTCCCTGATAACTCTAGGATTTAGAGTTATTTTCACATCTTTAAACTTAATTTTTGAACCAAACAAAAGAGTAATGAGTTTTTATTTCTTGTAATTGTGTTCAATTTAGTGTGTCTGTGTAGCTAGGGACCTTGTGTTTGCATTGTCATATTTTTCAGTGTTTTTTATGTAAATTTCTGTGTTGTATTAATCAGGAAAGGGAAGCTTACAAAACAGGAGCTGAGGGAACTGTAAATCAAAGGGAAATGTTGCTGAAAAGGGGAGGATGCTAACTCAACAATGCTGTAGCAGTCAGTCTTAGCAATTAAACTGAAGCTAGAGAAAAAGGACTTCGTGAAAACAATGCTCCAGCTGGATTAAATGAAGTAGAAAGGTGGCAAGTGTACTGAGTACTGAGTCAGCTGAGTATGTGGGACAAAGTACATGTAGGCAAATGATCTGGATTGTCCAATTAGGGTAAAGGAAAGTACCCTAGAATTAAAGGAGGGGCCGTATTATTCTCGGATGGACCATTTTAGAAGGAGAGAGAACTTCTGGCTAAGTACAGAGGAGGTTTCAGGGAGAAGATTTGAGAAGAGTACGACCAAAAGAGAAGAAAGAAGGCTGATGCCATAAGGGGGATTTGAGCTCACAACTCATTCGTCCTACACCATCTCTTTCTTTTTGTATTAATTTCATCTAATTTCTGCAAACTCCATGGATTACTTCTGTATTATTTTCATGTTTAAGTTTGCAACTATGAACTAATTTCTTAAGGGCTAGGGTGATTATGAACCCTCAAGTATGAACTCAATATACAAATGCAATGGCTAAGTGATTATGTCTTTGTTCAATTGAATGTGCTTTACTGTTATTGACTGTTAATTATTGGCCATTTTTAGCATGTGCTAAGCTAGATCTAACTTGGAAGAGGGAAGTCTAGCTGAACCCATTCAATTGATGCAAGAGATTCATCTAGTTTTAGGTGATTGTGAGTAGTAGAATAGGAATGTTTTGCTACCTTGCATAACGTCAGATTTGATGCTTAATTGAATGTTTATAATCTGGTTTCATGCAGGAATGTATAGAAGGGGAGTATAGACATTAGATTGCACGTTTTGGGAAAAACTTGCTGGGTTTTACGAAATTTGTTAACACTGTCATAATTGCTAACCCATTGCTGTAACAACTGGAACGAACCGAGGGGAATTAATCACCCGAACCCATTTTTCTTATATCTGAAAACCACCCAGTATTTTGTCATTTTAATCTCTGATTTTTGGTTTAATTCCTTTGTTTGTCTAAAATTATTTTCAGAGTTAATTACCCACTCTTTCCTTTGTTTTGGTTACTATTTTATAAGTTGTTTTTGGTTGATTTTACATTAATTTAGTTGAAAAGTCCCTGTGGAGACGAACTTTGATACATTATCACTGTATTACTTGTTGTCGATTGTGTATACTTGCGCATATTTTAATCGTTAGAAAATTCACAACAAGTTTTTGGCGCCGTTGCCGGGGACTTTAAAATTAAATTCTGTTTTATCAACTATTTGACAATTTATTTTCATTGTTTTTAACCTTGTTGGTTCGGGTTGTGAAATCTCAGGTACCTACAGTGTATGAACCAGCAAGAGGACAGTGAACTTGCTCCTATTGACCCCGAGATCGAACGCACTTTCAGAAAAAGGAGAAAAGATCAAAAGGCTAAAAGTCGAGGCACTATGGCTGAACGTGTTGAAGATGAGGGGGATGGCCAGCAAGTTACTAATCCCATTGTTTTGGCGGATGACAGAGCCAGAGCAATACGGGAATACGCTGCCCCCATGTTTAATGAGTTAAATCCAGGCATTGTGAGGCCGGAAATACAAGCAGCTCAATTCGAGCTCAAGCCGGTCATGTTTCAAATGCTCCAAATCGTGGGGCAGTTCAGCGGGATTCCAACGGAGGATCCTCACCTTCACCTTCGTTCATTCTTGGAGGTGAGCGATTCTTTTAAGCTTCAAGGAGTGAGTGAAGAAGCATTAAGGCTGAAGCTATTTCCATTCTCATTAAGAGACCGAGCTAGATCATGGCTCAACACTTTGCCTCCTGATTCCGTCACAAATTGGAATGATCTTGCTGAAAAGTTTCTGCGCAAATATTTCCCTCCCACCAGAAATGCAAAGTTTAGAAGTGAGATTATGTCATTTCAGCAGCTGGAAGATGAGTCCACTAGTGACGCGTGGGAAAGATTCAAAGAGCTTTTAAGAAAATGTCCACACCACGGTATCCCACACTGTATACAGATGGAGACCTTCTATAATGGCCTCAATGCAGCTTCTAGAATGGTATTGGACGCTTCAGCCAATGGAGCCATTCTTTCCAAGTCTTACAACGAAGCATTTGAGATTTTGGAAAGGATCGCAAGTAATAACTATCAATGGTCAAACACTAGAGCTCCTACAAGTAGGAAGGTGGCGGGAGTTCTTGAAGTAGATGCACTAACGGCTCTAACAGCTCAAATGGCCTCAATGACCAACATCTTGAAGAATATGAGTTTGGGAGGAAGTATTCAGCCGGCTGCTGCCATTCAAAGTGCAGAAGTGTCATGCGTGTACTGTGGGGACGGGCATACTTTTGAGAATTGCCCTTCAAATCCAGCCTCAGTTTGTTATGTGGGAAATCAGAATTTCAACCGCAACAACAACCCATATTCGAACACTTACAATCCAGCATGGAAGAATCATCCTAATCTGTCATGGGGGGGTCAAGGAGCAAGTTCAAGTACATCACCAGCACAAGGAAGACAAGCATATCCACCAGGTTTTTCACAGCAGCCAAGACCTTCACAACATGTTCAAAACTCCCAGCCGAACTCTTTGGAGAATCTAATGAGGGAGTATATGGCTAAGAATGATGCAGTAATACAGAGCCAAGCAGCTTCTCTTCGTAATCTTGAGATGCAGCTCGGCCAGCTAGCCAATGAAATGAAAACTAGGCCGCAAGGATCTTTGCCTAGTGATACAGAAAATCCAAGGAGAGATGGGAAAGAACACTGTAAAGCTATTCAGCTGCGGAATGGTAAAAATCTGGGAAATTCTGAGGAAATACAGGGTAGTGGAGAGCCCACTTCAATCCAAAGTGAAGGAGAAACAAGTAACAAAACTGCCCAGGAAATTGCTGAAACTGGCCCAGTTGCTACAGCAAGGGGTCAGCAAACTGCTCCAGTAAATTCTGGTCCTAAACCGCCCCTTCCATTTCCGCAGCGATTTCGCAAACAACAACAGGATGGTCAGTTCAGAAAGTTTTTGGATGTACTGAAACAGTTGCACATTAATATCCCCTTGGTCGAAGCATTGGAGCAAATGCCGAATTATGTCAAGTTCTTAAAGGATATTTTGACAAAGAAAAGGCGATTGGGGGAGTTTGAAACTGTGGCTCTCACAGAAGGATGTAGCGCGATGTTGAAAAGCAAGATCCCTCCTAAGTTAAAAGATCCTGGCAGTTTCACGATTCCGTGTTCTATTGGAGGTAGAGATGTTGGAAGAGCATTATGCGATTTGGGCGCTAGCATCAACCTTATGCCTATGTCAATCTTCAAAAAGTTGGGTATTGGTGAAGCACGACCCACTACCGTTACATTACAGCTTGCGGACAGATCTATGGCTCATCCCGAGGGCAAGATTGAAGATGTGTTAGTTCAAGTGGATAAATTTATATTTCCGGCGGATTTCATCATTTTAGACTATGAAGCGGATAGAGAGGTGCCTATAATCTTGGGTAGGCCTTTTCTTGCTACAGGGCGTACTCTTATTGACGTGCAAAATGGTGAACTTACCATGAGGGTGAATGACCAACAAATCACCTTTAGTGTGTTTAAAGCTATGAAATTCCCGGATGAAGTGGAAGAATGCTCTAGAGTTGACGTTGTTGATACTTTGGTAGCTGAGAAGTTCAATAAAAGGGTGGAAAAAGCTGCTATGGGAACCCAGATTTTTGGAGATGAGGAGGAGTATAGCAGTGAAGATGAAGAGATGCTTACATGGGTAGATTCTTGCCAACCAACCAAGAAATTTAGTAAGGTGTTTGAAACTCTAAATCTGCCAGAAAAGCACTTTCAGGCCCCTAAACCATCTGTTGAAGAACCACCCCAGCTGGAGTTAAAGCCACTGCCAAGTCATTTAAAGTATGTGTACTTGGGCGACAATGATACTTTACCTGTGATAATATCTAGCTGTCTGGAGTCTGTTGCTGAAGAGGCATTGCTGAAACTGCTGAAGCAGCATAAAAGGGCGATTGGATGGACAATGGCTGATATTCAAGGGATTAGTCCAGCGCTTTGTATGCATAAAATCTTGCTGGAATCTGATTGTACTAGTTCTGTGGAGCAGCAAAGGCGTTTGAATCCAGTAATGAAAGATGTAGTTCGAAAAGAGGTCATTAAGTGGCTTGACTATGGGATTATTTATCCAATTTCTGACAGCAAGTGGGTGAGTCCTGTCCAATGTGTTCCGAAGAAAGGGGGCGTTACAGTAGTTACTAATGATAACAATGAGCTTATTCCCACTCGTACAGTCACCGGATGGCGGGTTTGCATGGATTACAGAAAACTCAACAAGGCCACTAGAAAGGATCATTTCCCTTTGCCCTTCATCGACCAAATGTTGGACCGCTTGGCGGGAAAGGAGTTCTTCTGTTTTCTTGACGGGTATTCTGGGTATAATCAAATTTCTATAGCGCCGGAGGACCAAGAGAAGACCACTTTCACCTGTCCATACGGCACATTCGCTTTTAGAAGAATGCCTTTCGGTTTGTGCAATGCACCGGCCACATTTCAGCGGTGCATGATGGCGATTTTTTCAGATATGGCTGAGAGTATTTTGGAGATATTCATGGACGATTTCTCCGTCTATGGGGATTCATTTGAAGGTTGCTTGGAGAATTTAGAAAAAGTCTTAAAGAGGTGTGAAGAAACTCATCTAGTGTTGAACTGGGAAAAATGCCAGTTCATGGTGCAAGAAGGCATTGTGTTGGGGCATAAAGTGTCTAGCAAGGGGATAGAGGTTGACAAGGCTAAACTGGAAGTTATTGAGAAACTACCAGCCCCTACCACAGTAAAAGGCATTAGAAGTTTCCTCGGTCATGCTGGCTTTTACAGGCGTTTTATCAAGGATTTTTCGAAGGTGTCCAAACCTTTATGCAGCTTGCTGGAGCAAAATAGGCCTTTTGATTTTACTGATGAATGTCAAGAGGCATTTCTGAGATTGAAGTCAGCCCTTGTTACAGCACCAGTGATCACAGCTCCTGACTGGTCTCTACCTTTTGAACTTATGTGCGATGCTAGCGACTTCGCTATTGGGGCTGTTCTTGGGCAGCGGAAGAACAAAATTTTTCATTCTATTTACTATGCAAGCAAAACATTGGTGGATGCCCAGATTAATTACACTACAACAGAAAAAGAGCTGCTGGCCGTGATCTTTGCCTTTGAAAAATTTCGCTCCTATCTTGTGGGGACTAAAGTTATTGTGTACACGGACCACTCCGCTATCAAGTATTTGATAGCCAAAAAGGATTCTAAACCGAGGCTTATACGTTGGGTTCTCTTGCTGCAAGAATTCGATTTAGAAATCCAAGATAGGAAAGGCACTGAAAATCAAGTAGCGGACCATTTATCAAGGCTGGAATCAAGCACTTACAGCAGCAATTCAGAGGAAAAATTGCAGATTCAAGACACTTTTCCTGATGAGCAATTGCTGGCTGTGGAACAAGAGGAAGTACCATGGTATGCGGATATCGTGAACTTTTTAGTTGGGGGCGTGTATCCACCAGATTTTACCAAACAGCAGCTCAAAAAGTTCCTACATGATGTCAGATTTTATTGTTGGGATGAACCTTACTTATATAAACAGTGCCCAGATCGAATAATGCGAAGATGTGTCCCAGGAAGTGAAGTTTCCAGCATTTTAGAGAGCTGCCATTCAGCCCCTTATGGTGGTCATTTTGGTGGGCAACGAACTGCTGCCAAAATATTTCAGTCAGGATACTATTGGCCTTCTATTTTCAAGGATGCCCATAATTTTGTTCAACATTGTGATCGCTGCCAGCGAGTGGGCAATATCTCCGCTAGGAATGAAATGCCTCTTAATTGCATTTTGGAGGTGGAATTGTTTGACGTGTGGGGTATCGACTTTATGGGTCCCTTCCCGCAATCTTTTGGGAATCTCTACATTCTAGTGGCGGTGGATTATGTATCGAAATGGGTAGAGGCAATTGCTAGTCCGACAAATGATGCTAGAGTGGTTATGAAGTTCCTTCATAAACATGTGTTTACAAGGTTTGGGACACCTAGAGCCTTGATTAGCGATGAGGGAACACACTTCGTGAACAAAGTCTTGGCTGCCCTCTTGGCAAAGTACAGTGTTAAACATAAAATTGCCACTGCCTATCACCCACAGACCAACGGGCAAGCTGAAATATCGAATCGAGAAATTAAAGGCATTTTGGAGAAAGTTGTAAATCCAAGCAGAAAGGATTGGTCCCAGCGCCTAGACGATGCACTTTGGGCTTACCGGACAGCTTATAAAACTCCACTAGACATGTCCCCTTATCGCCTAGTTTATGGGAAGGCATGTCATCTTCCTGTAGAATTAGAGCATAAGGCGTTTTGGGCGTTGAAGAAGTTAAATTTGGATCTTGTAGTGGCTGGAGAAGCAAGAAAGTTGCAACGGAATGAATTAGATGAGATGCGGCTGTTTGCTTATGAAAACGCCAAGCTATATAAAGAGAAAACAAAGAGGTGGCATGATCAAAGAATTAAGGAGCGGGTGTTTGAAAAGAACCAGAAGGTTTTGTTGTTTAATTCCAGGTTGAAACTGTTTCCTGGCAAGCTAAAATCCCGTTGGTCGGGCCCCTTCACAGTGACTAAAGTCTACCCCTTTGGAGCTGTTTTAATTCGCGAAGATCAGTCTGGGAGGGAGTTCACAGTTAAAGGACAGCGGCTGAAGCATTATTTTGGTGGGGAGGTTGACAGAGAAAAGACCTCCGTCAATCTGAAGGATGTTTGAAGGAGATAGGCTATGGGTTGCCATGTATTTCTTGTAGCACATTTGGGCAACCCATGAGTGAAAGAGACAGTTGTAAATAAATAAAGTTAAATTCTGGAAGGAAGTCAGGATCTGGAAAATTTGGAATCTGGGAAAGATATTAAGTTTGGGGTGTAGAAGTATTGCCCAGTTGCTATAGCAATTCGTTTAGCAATTGCTGGGCAGCAATTTGTCAAAGCTGGGTTCAAAAGCGAGAAGTCTCGGGCTCGAAGCTGGGGTACTTGGGTCTGTGTGAATTAAAGGGCACGTGATCGAAAAGAAAGAGACATTTTAAGTGAGCCAATGATTGGGAGATAAGTAGTCAATCAGTGGGCTTATTTAAAGAATTAGTGGGACCATTTACCTAAGCCTTTTTTCTCTTCTTGCAATTTTGGGAATTGCCCGTGGAAGTCAATGAATTAAAGAATCAAGACAAAAAGAGGTCCATTTGGAAATTTTGTTTTTTTTTGGAAGTAATTAGTCAAGTCAAAAAGGGCCCCATACATTTTCAATTCGGCCAGACCAAAGAATTGGGTTTTTGGGCTGGCTTGGATAAGTCAACTGGGCCCCTGGTCCACTTTGACCCTGACATACGCCGTGGCCCACTACATTTCACCATACCCTTCTGCATCTTCTTCCCTTGGCACCAAAAACAGCAGCCGCCCCTCTCCACATCCAGCTCCGTCGCATCAACCCGAACCACCACATCCCTCGACCCACTTGCCATATCCACCGTCCTCAACCCGACCCAGACCACGAACCACCTCACATCAACAGTCACCGCCCATACATCCCCCACAACCCGACCACTCACACGGCCACTTCCGGCAAACCAGGCAGACCGAGCCAGCTGCTGCGAAAACACCACACGCATTCACAGCCGCAAGATCCCAGTCGTACGCCGCCTCTGCCCATTGACGTACACCCGAGCCCCTTGCCGTACTACATCGATCTCCACCACTCAGTAAGTCGTTTTCCCTTGTTTACTCGTCCCAACATACGAACCATTCTCAGCCTAACTACCATACACAACCATTCATTTCCAACATTACCCAGAAATCAATCATCAACCCAACATTGGGTGCCCTCAACCCAGCAATATCAAGCCCTCTGCCCGAACCAATTGCGTGCCCCTCAACCCAGCCGAAGCTATTTTCTTTCACCATCCACAAATGCCGAGAATTAAATCAGTTGCTAACAGAGAGAAAGGCAAGAGGAGGCAGTTTACTGAAGTGGCCAAGTTCTATTGCCCAACTGCAGAGGCAAAGTACAACAATCAGGTTGTTCATCGTGAGTTGTACGTGGAGCGGGGCCTTGTGGCAGATTCAGAGGGCCTTCAAGAGTTACCCGAATGGTTACAGGAAACAATTGCTGACAGGGGTTGGGCTAAAGTTGTTATGACACCGGAGCCAGCTATCACCGAAGTTGTTCGCGAGTTCTACGCGAATTTCTTATCTCAAGAATGGCCCACCATTGTCATAGTGCGTGAAGTGCCAGTCTCATTCACTGCAGAGGCAATTAATAACCTGTTTGGGCTCGAGACAGGGCAGTGTGTGTTCTCCAAGAACAGAGGAGAGATTCGGGGGATGAGTTGGTTGAAGTAATGGAAAATGTCGCTCCAGGTGATGTCTGGGATGTCGATGAACAGGACAACCTGCGGCTTCGACGAACAGATTTAGAGCACGAGCTGAAGTGTCTCTATTCCTTTGTGCAAACCACTTTATGCCCAACTTCGCACGATTCCACTGTTAGCAAAGCCCGAGCTTTCATGTTATACTGCCTTCGGAAGGGGTTACCAGTGGATGTTGGCACAGTCTTAGCGCGAGAAATTTTTGAGTGCGCGCAGAGGGGCAAAGGGAAGTTGTTTTTACCAGCCACTATTACTGCCTTATGTAGAGATGCTGGTGTGCCGGTATGGCCCGAAGAGGGGCTGTTGCATCCTAGAGCAGCAGTGAGTTTTGGCCCGGCTCGAGCTTCGAGGACTCATCGTGCCTCTGCCTCCTCCTCAGTGCATGACCCTGCTGCCCCTGTCGACAGTGCCCTCATGGAGCGGTTTACTCAGTACGAGATGATGCAGCACCAAATGCATCATCGGCAGAGCGAGCTATGTGACAGAATGCAAGCATTTTGGCAGTACGAGCAGCAAAGAGACGGCATCGTGGAGCGTACTTTCAAAAAGCTAACTCCCAGGACGGTTCCACAATTTCCACAGTTCCCGCAGCAACTCCTCGACCCATGGACGGACTACTCTGCCCCTGCGCCCAATCCGGAGGTTCCCGATGAGGACTCCGAGTAGAGGGGGTTCCCTTTCCTATTAACTATTTTTTTTTTTTTTTTTTAAGTTTCTGTTCTGTGTTATGTTGTTTTAGTTTTATGTTCTGTGTAGGTTTTGTTGTTAGTGTGTGTTTTTGTGTTGTCTTGTTGTTGTTTGTGTACTCTAGTGTGTCATTGAGAGGTTTAAAATATATTCCTATGGCCTAGTGTTCTGCTCGATGATGATCCATTCATTCCATGCATGTTGCTGCCTGGTTTTATATGTTGCCTCTGCTTGTTAAGTTGCTGGATATCATGGATGTTTCCTTTTAGTCTCTCCTCAATAGTTTTATACTTTTGTTTTCCCACCATACTTTGAATTTTTCAAATGACTGCTGCATATGTAATTTTAGCATCTAGAATTGGTTAGTGCATTTCCTTGAGGCGAAATCCTAGCTAGACTTATCCCTTAGAAATGATTTAGGCCATCTTTGGACGCTTGAGCCTTTCTAGCCTCCCTTATACGAATATTTTCCCTTAGTCACCCAATTTTTGAGCCAATTAGCCTATTTTTGTGTTCAACCCGATCATGCATACCCATTACCCCTACAATACACTTTCCATACATGTCCCAACTTAATTGCTCTCACTTGTCAGAAATTGATTTTCATGCTAAGTTTGGGGTGAGTGTGGTGAGTGTAGCTTGTGGCGAGCTAATTCATGATTACCCTTTTAGCCACATTGGGGACAATGTTGGGTTGTAAGTTTGGGGTGGGGAATTAGCTCACAAGGCGTACCATTATATACTATCAAGCATATTCTCTTGCTATCTATCATATAATTGTATTATAGTGTTATCTTTCTTGTTTTGAATATGTTTAGTCAAAAAATAAAAAAATAAAAAAATAAAAACAAAATATACAGTAAATGAAATATCAGAAAAAAAAAAAAAAAAAAAAAAAAAAAAAAAAAAGAGATAAGAATAAAAATAGCAGGAGAATTATATTACAACAACATGTCTTTGTGAGTAGAAAACGTTTAGGGAAGTAATTCAAGAGAGATAAATCATGAGGGAGAGGCTCGGTTTTTGACAAGTGAGGTGGTTAGGTTTAAGCTAGTAAAAGACATCCTTTACCATACCCTAGCCCAAGCCTTACATTACAAGCTTAGTAAAGTCCTATTGATTGAGGGGATAAGTTTAGACTACATTAGTGGAGAGGAGTGCACTAATTCAACTTATGGAGCTATAATGAATGAAAAAATCAAAGGGTAGTTGTAGAGAAATTCAAGGTTAGGTGGGATGCACTTGTATACACTATTGATTAGGTGACTTTGGGGAGATATTAGTGATATCCAGTGAGCTAAATTTGAGAAGGGCAGCATATACGGTTAAGGCAGAAACACTTCGCTATTCCACTTAATTCCATTTTTCTGAGAGCAACATGTTCACTAGGCCATTTTGAATCTTTTGGATCTCTCATCTGTTAAGTTGTGTATTTTATTTTGTTTATTGTGTTTATTTTTGTGTCATCATTACTCGAGGACGAGCAATAGGCTAAGTTTGGGGTGTTGATAACTCTAGGATTTAGAGTTATTTTCACATCTTTAAACTTAATTTTTGAACCAAACAAAAGAGTAATGAGTTTTTATTTCTTGTAATTGTGTTCAATTTAGTGTGTCTGTGTAGCTAGGGACCTTGTGTTTGCATTGTCATATTTTTCAGTGTTTTTTATGTAAATTTCTGTGTTGTATTAATCAGGAAAGGGAAGCTTACAAAACAGGAGCTGAGGGAACTGTAAATCAAAGGGAAATGTTGCTGAAAAGGGGAGGATGCTAACTCAACAATGCTGTAGCAGTCAGTCTTAGCAATTAAACTGAAGCTAGAGAAAAAGGACTTCGTGAAAACAATGCTCCAGCTGGATTAAATGAAGTAGAAAGGTGGCAAGTGTACTGAGTACTGAGTCAGCTGAGTATGTGGGACAAAGTACATGTAGGCAAATGATCTGGATTGTCCAATTAGGGTAAAGGAAAGTACCCTAGAATTAAAGGAGGGGCCGTATTATTCTCGGATGGACCATTTTAGAAGGAGAGAGAACTTCTGGCTAAGTACAGAGGAGGTTTCAGGGAGAAGATTTGAGAAGAGTACGACCAAAAGAGAAGAAAGAAGGCTGATGCCATAAGGGGGATTTGAGCTCACAACTCATTCGTCCTACACCATCTCTTTCTTTTTGTATTAATTTCATCTAATTTCTGCAAACTCCATGGATTACTTCTGTATTATTTTCATGTTTAAGTTTGCAACTATGAACTAATTTCTTAAGGGCTAGGGTGATTATGAACCCTCAAGTATGAACTCAATATACAAATGCAATGGCTAAGTGATTATGTCTTTGTTCAATTGAATGTGCTTTACTGTTATTGACTGTTAATTATTGGCCATTTTTAGCATGTGCTAAGCTAGATCTAACTTGGAAGAGGGAAGTCTAGCTGAACCCATTCAATTGATGCAAGAGATTCATCTAGTTTTAGGTGATTGTGAGTAGTAGAATAGGAATGTTTTGCTACCTTGCATAACGTCAGATTTGATGCTTAATTGAATGTTTATAATCTGGTTTCATGCAGGAATGTATAGAAGGGGAGTATAGACATTAGATTGCACGTTTTGGGAAAAACTTGCTGGGTTTTACGAAATTTGTTAACACTGTCATAATTGCTAACCCATTGCTGTAACAACTGGAACGAACCGAGGGGAATTAATCACCCGAACCCATTTTTCTTATATCTGAAAACCACCCAGTATTTTGTCATTTTAATCTCTGATTTTTGGTTTAATTCCTTTGTTTGTCTAAAATTATTTTCAGAGTTAATTACCCACTCTTTCCTTTGTTTTGGTTACTATTTTATAAGTTGTTTTTGGTTGATTTTACATTAATTTAGTTGAAAAGTCCCTGTGGAGACGAACTTTGATACATTATCACTGTATTACTTGTTGTCGATTGTGTATACTTGCGCATATTTTAATCGTTAGAAAATTCACAACAGTCCCATACAAAAAAACATTGGGATTTGGAATTAATTGTATTGAAGATCGATGTGTTAGAATTTGAAATCTTATAGGCAATAGCCTTCCCCATTGTATGGATGATCTGAAAAAGGTTGAAATGGTGACTTTTTTAGAGCCACTAGAGAGACAGGATGAGGCTGGCTACACCTACAAAGCAGACATAAAAGAGCCACAATTCCACTCATATATTATTTCTCCGATAAATTGGATTCTCTATCACTATGCACGTTAGTACCCTTTTTTGTGTTATATTATTTTATAATATAATGTAATGTTATATTATTTTATAATATAATGTTTAGATTAAATAATGTGACACAGTGTCACATATTGTAACATATAATAGAGAATTATAATATTTAGATATATGAGAATATCCAAATATGTAACATATTTGGTGTTACAAATTGAGTTATAAATTTGTAACTTCCAAATATTGCACATTATTATGTAGATTTGTTGTTAAACAATATTGAGATGAATTTTTTAAAGTCATATGTGAAATGGCAGTTAGAGATATGATTTTTACCCCCAATAATGTGTCTTGGGGGTCACAAAATCAATTGGGAGTAGATTGGAATCGTTGGGAAAAACCGCACATTTTTGTGTGCTGAATTTGGTCAGTGGTCGTGGCCAGGAATGTTGGTGGCTAAATTACCACCAACTTGGAGGAGATATAGGGATAAAATCCTTCATAAAAATGAGGATTATTCTTTGGAGGAAATCTAAAATCATATTCAAATTGAGGAGGAATCGATATGTAGAGATAAACTTGTGGAGGGGTCAAATGGAGAGGCTTCCAAAGCAAATGCGATGTCACAACCAAAACATGCCAAAAACAAAGGGAAAGGAAAGGAAGGTAATGACACATCCTTGGGTCCAAGAAGAAACCCAAACAAGTTTAAGGGCGAGAAAGGTCCTTGCTTTGTGTGTGGGGAAAAGGGTCAATATGCTAGAGAGTGTAGGCATAGAAAAGACGAACAAGGACCTAAGGTAAATGCAACTCAAGAGGAGAATATAGTTGCTACCCTTAGTTAGGTGAATGCAGTCCAAGGCAAGGTGAAAGGGTGGTGGTATGATACATGTGTCACCGTCCATGTCACCTATGACAAATAATTGTTCAAGTCATTTGAAGAGTCAAAGGGCGACCATGAGATTCAAATGGGCAATGAGAGCAAATCCAAGGTACTTGGGAAAGGTACCATTGAAATCTTTTTCACCGCCGGCAAGAAAGTAACATTAGTGAATGTACTTTATGTTCCCGAAATGAGTAGAAACTTGGTAAATGATAATTTGCTTGGCAAGCTAAGCATTAAAGCCGTTTTTGAGTCCGGTAAACTCATTCTTATGTATTTTTGGGAAAGGGGTACTCTTGTTAGGGTGTGGTTAAGTTGTGCACCAATAATGTAACTTTCACTATTATCAATAAAAATGCTAATTCCGCCTATATTGTTGAGTATGATTCTTTATTTTTGTGGCATCTTAGACTATCTCATATAGGTTTTTCAGCCATGAAAAGAGTTGTAAAATGTGGTATGATTGAATGCAATATTAAAAAATATGGTGAATGTGAAACATGTGTTAAGGCAAAAATGATTAAGAAACCATTTCTTAGTGAACAAAGATCATCTAATTTACTAAATTTAATCAATAGTGATCTTGGTGAATTAAATGGTGTTTTAACTAGAGGGGGTAAAATGTATTTTCTTACTTTTATAGATGATTTTAGTAGATGTAGATATGTGTTTCTTTTAAATAATAAAGATGAAACTTTTGATGCTTTTAAAATATGTAAATTAGAAGTTGAAAATCAACTTAATAAAAAGATAAGGTGCTAAGAAGTGATAGAGGAGGAGAGTACTTCTCTAATGAATTCAATACATTTTGTGAACAAAATGGTATAATTCATGAGTGCACTGCACCTTATACACCACAACACAATGGTGTTGCCGAAAGGAAAAATAGGACTTATCTAGAGATCATAAATTCTATGTTGGTGTTTTCTAAGTTGATATTCAACTTATGGGGTGAAGCATTTTTAACCGTTTGTCACATTCTTAATCGAATACCGATGAAGAAAAATGAGATATCTCCATATGAGTTATGGAAAGGAAGAAAACCCAACATAGGGTACTTCAAAGTGTGGGGGTATCTTGCATATTGCAAGAAAAACGAAGCTAATAGAATAAAGTTAGGATCAAGAGCCATAAAGTGTGCTTTTGTTTGTTATGGCAACAATAGTAAAGCTTATAGGCTATTAGACTTAGAGTCTAATATTTTGATTGAATCTAGAGAAGTTGAATTCTTTGAGAACATGTTATGTGACAACAATTCTCAAGCTTCAACACTCTAAAGGATAATTTGTTATATGAGAACAATTCTCAAGCATTTACATCCAAAAGTGATTCTCGAGAGGAGAATTCTCAAATGAATATAGAGCAACCCATTGAACTTAGAAGAAGTCAAAGGGTTAGAAAGGAGAAAAGTCTAGGATTGGATGAGATAGATTCTCAACAAATTTAATTCTACCTGGTAGAAGGAAACAGAGAGGAAGTCATTAGGAAAATTCCTATTGTACTTCTTGTTGAGGATGATCCTAAGACTTATAGAGAAGCCATGCAATCAAGAGATAGTGCGTTTTGGAAATAAGCCATCAATGATGAGATCGATTCCATTCTTTCCAACAACACTTGGGAATTGGTAGACCTCCCACCCGGGTCTAAGCCAATTGGGTGTAAGTGGGTATTTAGGAGAAAATACCACACTGACGGCACTATCGAAACCTTTAAAGCTAGATTAGTAGCTAAATGGTTTAGCCAAAAAGAGGATATCGATAATTTCAATACCTATGCGCCTGTTGCAAGAACAACTTCTATAATAATTTTGTTCGGTATGACTTCTATACACAACTTGTATGTTCATAAATGGATGTCAAAATGACATTCCTTAATGGTGACCTCAATGAGGAGGTCTATATGGAACAACCCGAATGGTTTGTCCTACTAAGATATGAACATAAAGTATGTAGACTTGTAAAATCATTGTATGGATGGAAACAAGCTCCTAAGCAACAGCATGAGAAATTCGATCAAGCCATCATGTCTAATGGGTTTTAGGCATAACAATGGAGACAAGTGTTTGTATTCCTAAACTTGTAAGGGATATGTGATCATTGTTTGCTTATATGTGGATGACATGCTTATTTTAAGTGATAGCATTAAAGGAATAAAGGAAATGAAGAGGTTTCTATCATCGACCTTCAAGATGAATGATCTTGGAGAAGTTAACACCATACTTGGTATCAAAGTGAAGAAACATAGTGGGGGTTTTGCATTAGGGCATGCCCACTATGTTGAGAAAGTATTGAACAAATTTAACAATATCAAGGTTAAAGATGTCAATACTCCATTCGATCATAGTGTAAAATTAGAGAAGAATGAAGGAAGATCATTGGCTCAATTTGAGTACACTAGTGTAATGCCCTATTTCCTTAGAGCCGTTACTAAGTGAGTTTTAAGACAAAACAGTGTGCAATGAACTCGCTAACCAAGGTTTTGAAACAAAAGTGTGACTAATTAAAAGTTAGGGCTGTAATCTTTGAAAATGCGTCGTTTTCTTTAAAACTTCCAGTATTAAACATTTGGGATCCCAAAATAAGGTTTGAAAACTATTTACATCTTGAAATAAGTTTACAGTTGATCAGTTATAAAAATCATAGATTATTACAGCCATTTTCGAATAAACCCCCAACCAAAGCAGTCGGGCAGGCCAAACATGTATGCGTCGCTTCACGCTCTCCGTACTCATGGTTGGTTGACTCAGTCATTGCCCTTACCTGCAACACAGAGCACCCGTGAGCCGAAGCCCAGCAAGAAAACTCATGCAGAACATAACATATGCAATTTATACAGTTTATCATATCAGATAATCCACAGATAAACAAGTCAACCATTAGACTAAGCAAACACGGCCATGCCGCCCCAGAAGCCTTACCAAAGCCTGGGGTCTCGGTCCTCACCGTAGGGATATCACATGTATCCCCTGGGTCCTACCCTGACTATAAGCATCCCATGTGCTAAGTGTTACTTCCGGCCCCGCTGCCGTTCTCGGCCATAGCCGTTCATTTCACTATAATCACACATATAGTATATCTCAAAATAACATTCAAACAAATATCAATTCATTTAAATCTGCACCCTAACATGTAATGCAATATAGGGCCGTGCCCCGCAATCACACTATGGGCCTATGCCCCATCCTACGGGTGTTATAGTTTTCTTACCTTTCCAATCAATAGCTTAGATCACCTGACTCCTTGAGCACGATCCCACTCGAGCCTTAGCGCACACCTAGGCATAAACATAGGTCAAAGTCAACACCAAACCCCAAGTCTGAATGCCTAGCCTCGGGACCAATCCCGAGCCCCCGGGAAGTCCTAAATCCCCAAAACAAAGTGGCGGAATCGAGCCCCGAACCCTAGGTCAAAATCCCTCATTAAAAACCCAAAAATCACTGCTCTAACAGCGCAAGTAGCCTCTCTGACAAAGCAGTTACAACAGAGCAGTGTATCTGCTAATGCGGTTCAGATGGCAATGAGGTGTGAAATGTGTGGTGGTGCTCATTCTGTCGATCAGTGCCCTATCTGTATGAATAATAACACCCCAATGGATCATGCTCAAGTTAAAGCGGTGGGAAACTTTCAAAGGCCGCTCAATAATCCATTCTTCAACAACTACAATCCTGGGTGGCGAAATCATCCCAATTTTTCGTGGAAGAATAATCAAGGCCAACAACCTTAGTTTCAGGGCCAATTTCAGAATAACATGCCTCAGCCACCTATGAATCAAGCTTCATCATCACAACAGCTTAGGCCTCAACAATCAATGCCTCAACCTGAGAAGCCTAATGAACTGCAAGCTGCCTTGTTGACTCTTACTAATACTCAGACTCAATTTATGACTGAGACCAGATCCTCTATTCGAAACCTTGAGACATAGGTTGGGCAGTTGGAAAATATGCTTAATAACAGACCCCAGGGAAACTTGCATAGTAATACTGAAGTCAACCCCAAAGAGCAAGTTCAGGCAATTACTCTGAGGAGTGGAAAGCAAACTGAGCAGTCTAGACCTCCACAGGCAGTGGTTCAAAATAAAGAGATGGGTGAACAGTCTGATTCAGAGAGGGTTACTGAAGACCATCAACAGTCAGAACAGAGTCCGCCAGTTGTTATTGAGCAGCCAGTTAGAGTTCCATACCCTCAGAGGCTTAGAAAGACTACACTTGATAAACAGTTTTCTAAGTTTCTTGAGGTGTTTAAAAAGCTGGACATAAACATTCCTTTTCCTGAGGCCTTGGAGCAGATGCCCAGTTATGTTAAGTTCATGAAAGAGATTCTGTCAAAGAAAAGGAGAATGGAGGACTATGAGACTGTAGCACTCACTGAAGAGTGCAGTGCGATTTTACAACGGAAGCTACCCCAAAAGCTGAGAGATCCGGGGAGTTTCACTATACCTTGCACCATTGGCAAGTTTGAATGTAAGCACGCCTTATGTGATCTGGGGGCAAGTATCAATCTGATGCCCTTATCTGTGTTTAAAAGACTTGGTTTGGGGGAGGCAAAACCAACAACTGTCACTTTACAACTCGCAGACTGATCGTTAACACATCCACGAGGTATTATTGAGGATGTTCTTGTGAAGGTGGATAAGTTCATATTTCCAGCTGACTTTATTGTTTTGGACTTGGAGGAGGACACAGATGTCCCGATTATTCTCGGTAGGCCATTTCTAGCCACAGGCCAAGCTCTTATTGATGTTCACAAAGGAGAGCTTAAGCTTAGTGTTCAAGGAGATGAGGTGGTCTTTAATGTGTTCAAGTCTATGAAGTATCCGGTGGCTAGTGACAGTTGCTTTAGTGTGGATGTGATAGAAAAGGCAATCTCCAAGAGAAGGGTGAGCAGTGATGCCTTAGAGGCAGTATTATTGGGTGATGAGGGCGATGATGATGATGATGCTGAGATCAGAGAATGTGTAAACTGGATCAACTCCTTCTTACCATATTGGAAGAAGTTTCAAGAATTAGTAGATGTGACTGATAAACCGCAAACCTCCATTCAGCAGCCACCGCCGTTGGAATTAAAGGTCCTCCCAGATCACTTGCGCTATGCTTATTTGGGAGAGAATGAAACTTTACCTGTCATTGTGTCAGTTGACCTATCAAAGGTAGAATTGGAGAAACTGTTGAGGGTTCTAAGGGAGCATAAATTGGCCATTGGGTGGACCTTGGCAGATATTAGAGGAATCATCCCATCGACAGTGCTGCATAAAATTTTGTTGGAGGAGAATAGCAAGCCATCCATAGAGGCCCAAAGAAGACTCAATCCAGCTATGAAGGAAGTAGTGTTGGAGCAAATTCTTAAATGGTTGGATGTTGGGGTAATTTACCCAATCTCTGATAGTGCATGGGTGAGCCCTGTGCAAGTGGTACCTAAGAAGGGTGGAATGACTGTGGTGAAAAATGAGAACAATGAACTCATTCCAACCAGAACTGTAACAGGGTGGCGGATTTGTATAGACTACCGCAAGCTCAATAAGGCAACAAGGAAGGATCATTTTCCTTTGCCTTTCCTTGATCAGATGCTCGATAGATTGGCGGGCCATAGCTACTACTGTTTCTTGGATGGGTATTCTGGGTATCATCAGATCGCTATTGCACCAGAGGATCAAGAGAAAACAACCTTTACATGTCCTTATGGCACATTTGCTTTCAGGAGAATGCCATTTGGACTATGCAATGCTCCTGCAACATTTCAATGGTGCATGATGGCCATATTTTCAGACATGGTAGACCGGTGTATTGAGATATTCATGGATGATTTCTCTGTTTTCTGCTCATCATTCGACCTCTGTTTGGGTCACTTGGAGAACGTGCTGCGTCGTTGTGAGATGGAAAATCTGGTGTTGAATTGGGAGAAATGCCATTTTATGGTGAAAGAGGGGATTGTTCTTGGCCATAAAATTTCAAGTGAGGGAATTGAGGTAGATAGAGCAAAAATTTCTACCATTGAAAAGTTGCCTCCACCAGTTTCAGTCAAAGGAGTTAGAAGTTTTCTTGGTCACGCTGGGTTTTATCGAAGATTCATCAAAGATTTCTCAAAGGTGTCCAAGCCTCTCTCGAATCTGCTTATGAATGGAGTTGTCTTTGATTTTAATGACGAATGTTTGAGGGCATTCAATTTCTTGAAAGAAAAGCTTATTTCTGCTCCAATTGTGATAGCTCCGAATTGGGAATTGCCTTTTGAGTTGATGTGTGATGCCAGTGATTACGCAGTGGGGGCAGTTCTGGGACAGCGGATTGACAAGGTATTCAGGTCTATTTACTATGCTAGTCGGACTCTAAATGATGCTCAGCTGAATTATGCCACTACAGAAAAAGAGTTGCTAGCTATTGTGTTTGCTTGTGACAAATTTAGACCATATCTGATTGGTAACAAAGTGATTGTCTACACTGATCACTCTGCCATTAAATACTTGATGTCGAAGAAAGATGCCAAGCCTTGCCTGATTAGATGGATTCTTTTGCTTCAAGAATTTGACTTGGAGATTCGTGACAAGAAGGGCAGCGAGAATGTGGTGGCTGATCATCTCTCTAGACTTGAGTTGGAGGAGACTGAAAATAAGAAAGCAGTGCAAATCAATGATCACTTTCCTGATGAGCAGTTGTTTGGGGTAAGTGAGACTTTAGCTGTCCCTTGGATTCCAGACATAGTGAACTTCTTGGTTGCAAAAATTGTGCCTCCTGAAATGTCAAAGCAGCAATTAAAGAAATTCTTTTCTGAGGTGAAACACTACTATTGGGAGGAACCTATTCTCTATAGGCACTGTGTTGATCAGATTATCAGAAGGTGTGTTCCTGAAGAAGAGATGCAGTCCATTCTTCATCACTGTCATACTCAACAATGTGGAGGGCACTTTGGAGCATCAAGAACAGCAGCCAAGGTATTACAAAGTGGTTTCTATTGGCCTTCATTATTCAAGGATGCCAATGTTTTTGTAAAAGCCTGTGATAGGTGTCAGCGAACTGGTAATATCTCAAGGAGAAATGAAATGCCTTTACAGGGGATTCTTGAGGTGGAATTGTTTGATGTATGGGGCATCGATTTCATGGGGCCTTTTCCACCATCTTACAACAATGAGTATATTTTATTGGCAGTGGATTATGTATCCAAATGGGTGGAGGCTGCAACAACTATAGCAAATGACGGTAAAATTGTGCTTAATTTTCTGCATAAACATATTTTTACTAGATTTGGCACTCCCCGAGCTCTGATTAGCGATGAAGAGAAACACTTTGTGAATAAGCAACTGGATGCATTGTTGGCTCGTTATGGAGTTTATCACCGAAAAGCTTTGCCTTACCATCCTCAATCAAATGGGCAAGCTGAAGTTTCAAACAGAGAAATAAAGAGCATCCTTGAGAAGACCGTTGACAGTTCAAGGAAAAATTGGTCGAAAAAGTTAGATGATGCGATTTGGGCTTATAGAACTGCATTCAAAACACCAATAGGCATGTCCCCTTACAGGTTGGTGTTTGGTAAAGCATGTCATCTACCAGTTGAATTGGAACATAGGGCATTATGGGCTATGAAAAAGTTGAATTTTGATTGGAGTGCTGCTAGTGAACGAAGGCTGCTGCAACTGAATGAACTTGATGAGTTCAGAAATGAGGCTTATGAAAACGCCAAGATTTATAAAGAAAGAACAAAGGCTTGGCAAGACAAGAACTTAATCAGAAAAGAGTTCCAACCAGGGCAGCAGGTACTTCTTTTCAATTCAAGACTGCGACTGTTTCCTGGCAAATTGAAGTCAAGATGGTCAGGGCCATTCACTGTTGTCCAAGTCTTTCCATATGGTTCTGTGGAAGTTCGGGGCAATTCAGGTGATTCCTTTAAAGTCAATGGTTAGAGATTGAAGCCATACTTGGGTGGTAGTTTTGATCAAGCGAAGTCTCTCCTCCTTCTGAAGCCTCTCTGAAGAGGGGTTCAGCGTCCGGCTAAATGACATTAACGACAGCGCTTGTAGGAGGCACCCTATGTTTTACTTGTTATTTATTTTACTTTTGTATTTGTAAACAATGGAAATTTGGTTTATTTTTGGACTTTTAGAATCGTGAAAAACGTGAAAAATCAAAAAAAAAATTTAAAAATCAAAAAAATAAAAAAGATAGAAAATCCTTAAGGGCCGCGGCATAGCCATATGATGCCGCGACATTGGGGGTTCCAGAGGCCCACGGATTTTTGAAGTATAGGGGCGGGCCGCGGCATGGATGAGGAGGGCTGCAGCATTGAACCCCAGTTTTCCCAGAAAATTGACGCGGGCCACGGCTTAGGTATCAGAGGGCCGCGGCATTATACCCTGGAAATTTTATGCGGGCCGCGGCATGGTCAAAGTAATGCCGCGGCCCGAGTCTGAAATTTGGGATAAAAAGCCCTAATTTGGCAACATTCTTACTCATATCAATTTCAGAAACTATTCTCCTACTCAAAACATCTTTTTCTCTCTATTTCTTGAGACTTCCATTAGCCAAGGAGACAAAAAGAAGAACTTTTGTGCCATTCAAGTAAGTTTCTCCTACCTATTCTGGTGTTTTTTATTGGAGAATTGTTTGCATTGTGGTATGGTGGATTGCTCTGTGCTTTTCTTGTGAGATGTTTAAGGGGTTTGTCGATTGTTTATCTGGGAATTAGTGTCTGTGCTGTTGATTGTGTTAATCATAAGTTTTGGGGGAGTGACACCTAAGGAAAATTGTACTCAAGGTCTTGAAAACCTATTTGGGAGTAGTTTGTTCTTGTTTTGAAAGACACTATGGGTCCGAAGAGAAATCCCCCTAGAGGAACCACCTCAAAGAAAGCCTCCTCATCGCGCACTCAACCACCACCAACACCACCTGCCCCAGCTGATTATGACACGAATTTATTTGTCAATAAGGACGCAGCTGATTTATTTAAAAAGATTCATAAGAGATCGGTGGTAAGGGAAAGGGGGTTTGAGCTTAATGAGGCCACTACTATACAAAACCCTGGTTATGACATTATCAAAGCTGAAATAGTGCGCCGTAATTGGGGTTTCTTTTGTGACTCTACTTATGTGGGCTCAGCCAACTGCTCTCAATTATATGAATTTTTTGCCAATTTCTCATATCAAGATGCAGAACAGAACAATTTTATCAGGGGTAAATTGGTGCCTACAACCTCTTATGCATTTAACCAATTACTGGGCCTTCCCTCATTGTCTGCACAAGAGGATGAACATTGGCAATTGGCCCATTTTGAGGAGCCCGACTATGATGCTGTGGCTGCCGTTTTGAGTATGGAAGGGGCACGTTTCAATTATCATAATGGGAAGCCCAAAGAGTTGTACATGTGGCAGCTAAACCCAATTACGAAGGCGTGGGTTTATTTTGTGAGTGCACGTTTACTACCGACTTCTCATCAGTCTTCTATTGATAGGGAGCGATGTTTGTTGGTGTATGTTATCATGACTCAAATGAAAGTTGATGTGGGCCGCATTATTCGCTATAACATTCGCAACATCAGCAGATTCAATACTACAGCTGGTGTCGCCCATGGTACCTTCCTCTCGACCCTATGCAACACTTATGAGGTACCAGTCTACAACAGCGATCTAGTCCGGAGGCCAATGGGGGCAATCAATCAGACTATGTTTACGGCATTCCCTTCGGCCTCTCTAACGCCACCTACCTCTAGCCAGCCAAACAAGCGTAGCCGGACTGATGAACCAGTGGACATTGATCCAGCTGAGGAGGAGGAAGCAGATGAAGCAGGTCCCAGTAACCCACCTTCGAATTTGGAAATTGGTGGAGCGATTGATGAGCACACGCAGCGTACGCATGACCGATTGGATTACGTTATTCAGCAAAATCAATACTTAATCCAATCGAATCATGCGCAAAATCAGCACTATAATGACTTCATGGTGCAACAAAATGAGTACGGGCGATTTCACATTGAGGAGTTGAATGCGTTAGTGACGAGGTGGACTATGAGCTCCGCTGATGAGAATTACTTCACTCCTCCGCCCAGTACACTCCATACCAGTGACCACCTCCACCACCTCCTCCGCCATACTGATGCGGCATCAGGTAAGTTCTCTTCCCTTGTTATTTTCTTTATCACATTGGGGACAATGTGCATTTTAAGTTTGGGGGAGAGCTTATTTTGTTTTGTTTTGTTTTGGTACGTTGTTTAGTTTAGTGTTTAGTTTGTTGTGTTATTTTCTGTGTTGTTCAGTGTAACTGTTAAGCCATCATTCTTGTCTGTTGTTGCTTTGTCTTTGCTCGTGAAAAGGAAATTGAATTCAACTGTGTGCTTGGTTCAATTGTTTTAGAGTTTAATCTAAAAGTTTTGTGGGAAATTTTTAATATGTTTGGAAAATGCAACATTTTGGATTTTATTATATGAGTTTGACTAGGGTTGGTGGAATGATAATTTGACTTTGATAGAACTTGCATTATTTGGCCTTTGAGGCGAAATCCTTGATGACATGTGTTTAGAAAAGTGATTTAGGCAATTTTATTGGATCGATTGTGCCTTTCAAGCCAACCTTGATTTAATCATCCTTAGTTACCCTTTTTGAGCCTTAAACTTGGTTTTTGTTCTTGATTATACTATTTGAGCCTAAATTTCCTAACTTCATTATTTTTGTTTTCCTTTTCCTTTGTTATCATAAGCATATAATTTGTGGGAAAGAAGAATGAAGAATAGTAAGGATTTGGTATGATTGGAATGTAGTATGATTGTACAAAAAGAAGAGAGAGAGAAGTCTTTGAAAAAAAAAAAAAAAGAATCACTTTGTCACACTCCTTGATTATATATAGATATAGAAAATCTTAAGTTTGGGGGAGTGTGATATTAAAAAAAAAAAAAGAAGAAGAAAATGATGAAAGTGTTGTAATCTCTCTCTCTAATTGTATAAAAGGGTGATTTTTGATGTGGTGAAGAGAAATTTGGCTGGTTTCAAGGTTTTTATGCTTATGGTAATGATTGAGCCTAAATGACAATTTCATCTACCCTTGCCTAAGCCTAACGCTATAACCTGTGAAAGTCCTTTTGATTTCAAAACACGTGTTGTTGACATTAGTGGAGAAGGTCAAGTAATGCAAGCATATTGTAGAGTTGGTTTGTGGAATTGTCTGGATGAGTTGAGCATATATGATAGAATCCGAGTGTTGTAGTCATTTTCATGATATATTATTGATTTCCCTAATTGAACTGTACAAATTGGACTTTAAGGCAATTGAGCTGAAATTCTGGTTATAAATATTGCAATTGAGATTTCATGAGTTTTGGCAAAGCAGTGTAGATGGTAATGATGGTTTAGCTTGTTCGTTTGTGTTTGTTTCTTTTTGTTAGTTTAACTTGGTCTTTACTCGAGGGCGAGTAAAGGTTAAGTTTGGGGGAGTTTGTTGAGTCTAGTTTTTGTTATGTTTTGGTGATGTTTTTAGTAGTCTTTTATTTCGTTTTTCTTTCATTTAGTGCGGGTTTATGCTTTGTTTGTTTGTCTTTGTGAATATCAGGAAGAATTGAGCATGTGGAAGAAAATGCCAAAGAAAGGGAAGAAATAACCAAGTTTTTCATTATATTTTGATAAAGAAGGGTTCTCAACACAATTTGGAAGTGTAAGTAAAATTTTGGGATGAACACTTGAAGAATTGAGAAATTTCTTAAGAGCCACGGCATGAGCAAAGTGGAGCCGCGGCTAGGGGGGAAACAGAAGCATTGTTTTTCTAGGAAGTCCTCGGGCCGCGGCATGGCTATAGAGATCCGCGGCATAGATGGGCATTTTGCCCAGAACTCGTTGATGCGGGCCGCGGCATGGCTTCAGAGGGCCGCGGCATGGAAAGGGTTTTTTGCCCAGGAATTTGGACACAGGCCGCGGCATAGTGTATGTAGAGTCGCGGCCCACCTCTTTAAAATTTGAAACCTTAGGTTTTAACTTGGCGAAAAAGAAGAAAGAAGACACATACGGATTGTGGATGAATGCTGGTTTTGAAGGCTGAAGACCTAGAGTATTTTTACATGTTTTTCTTCTTCTTCCTGATGTTATCTTTAATTTTTGTTGTAATTAGCATTGTGATTATGAACTAATTTTCTGTTTAGGATGTTCAATTGAATCACTTGAATCCCTGTTATGAACTAATGCAATTTTTATATTATTCTTCTTCAATCTTCTTCAATTCCATATAACCTGTTCTTATAGATTGATTATTGATTGGCCATCTTTAGTCATTTACATATGTTTTTAAGTCAAAATCTGAGAAGTGAGATTTAATTATGCTGTGGTTATATTGGACATAATTCTAATTTAGAACGAAAGTATCTGAATTAATTGTGTAACTGTTATTAAGTTGTGAGATTAATGCTATCTGTGTGGTTCAATTTACCATAGAAATATAGGAAATTGTCACCTAGGTTGAGTTTATAATTCATAGTATGATTATAGGCTGCTATATCAACTTGTTAATTGAATTAGGTCAAAAGAAGAAGAATTCACACTTTGCATTAGGGAATAATAGGGAGGATAGTTGATGAGATTGAATATCCAAATTGTTTCTCAGTGATTAAATTAAAAAGTTTTTCTATTAGTTGTTATTCAATTTTTAATTATTGTCTCTGCGATTTATAGTTTCTTTTGGTGTATTTACAAAAATCAAGAATTTCAATTCATCAAATAGAACAAGAAATTAATTGACTGGTAATTGATAAATCAGTCCTTGAGGATGATACTTGGTTTTACCATTTTATTACGAGTTTGCGATTGTGTGCACTTGCATAGCTATAAATTTCGCAATAGGACACCTCAAGAAAGATTGCCCGACAGTGAAGAAGGGACATGCGGGGAAGGTGGACAGCTTGACCCTAGCCCGAGTGTTCACCCTGACGCAGGCAGAGGCGGAGGCAGAGGCTAGTCCCTCGGTAGTGACAGGTCAGCTTTCTAGTGCTGGCACTCCTTTTACTGTATTGATTGACTTTGGTGCTACACACTCATTTGTTTCTAGTAAGGTGATTGATAGACTATGTAGACCTAGTGAGTATTGTGTTTCAGGGTTCAGGACTATTTTGCCTATAGGGGAACTGGTAGTGTCTAGGAGGTAGATTAGAGCACTGCCAGTGATAGTTGATTGTAGGGAGTTATCAGTAGACTTGATTGAGTTGAATATGGAGGAATTTGATATGATTCTAGAGATGGATTGGTTGTTTAGATATGGAGCTACCATTGACTGTAGGAAGAAGATGGTGACTTTTGAGCCAGAGGGCGAGGATCCCTTTGTTTTTGTGGTAGCGGTGCATGGACCCTGCGTACCTAGGATATCAGTGCTGAGAGCCAGAGACTTGTTACAGGGTGGATGCATAGGCTTTCTGGCAAGTGTGGTGGATACCACCAGGGTTTGTAATTTCTTGGATGTGTTTCCTGAGGATTTTCCTGGGTTGCCGCTGCGTAGAGAGATTCATTTTGTTATTGAGTTGGTACCAGGGACGGAGCCAGTGTCGCGGGCACCATATAGTATGGCACTGGCAGAACTGAAAGAATTGAAGATACAGTTACATGAGCTTCTAGATTTGGTGTTCATCAGGCCTAGTTATTCACCATAGGGTGCTCCAGTTTTGTTTGTGAAGAAGAAGGACCGGACTTTGAGAATGTGCATAGACTACAGGGAATTGAACAAGTTGACTATCAAGAATAAGTATCCCCTACCAAGGATTAATGATTTGTTTGATTAGCTACAAGGTAAGACGGTGTTCTCAAAGATTGATCTTCGATCTGGTTATCACCAGCTGAGGATCAAGGATGAGGATATACCAAAGACGGCCTTCCGAACGAGGTACGGGCACTATGAGTTTCTGGTGATGTCATTTGGTTTGACCAATGCCCTAACAGCCTTTATGAACCTAATGAACAGGGTGTTCAAGGATTTTCTGGATCAGTTCGTTATTGTCTTCATCGACGACATCTTAGTGTATTCTAGTTCAGAGGTAGAGCACGAGCTTCATCTTCGACAAGTTCTTCAGAGGTTCAAGGAGCATCAGTTGTATGCCAAGTTTAAGATATGTGAGTTTTGGTTACCAGAAGTGACATTCCTTGGACATATTGTGGGTGCAGATGAGATTAAGGTGGATCCATCTAAGGTAGAGGCGGTTAGGGATTGGCTGAGGCCAAGGAATGCCTTGGAGGTGCGGAGTTTTCTTGGTTTGGCAGGTTACTATAGACTGTTTGTATAGGGCTTCTCGAAGATAGCGGCACCGATGACAAAATTTACACGGAAGAATTTGAAGTTTATCTGGTCACATTTTTCAACTTGGAAAAGTACAATAACCTCATATATCATAGATAAATGGACAAAGTAAAAAGGTAAAGCTAGACAGGGGGAGTAGAATATATGCTGCAAACACATGTTAGGATTCATAAGAATGGATATACAGAGCATTATAATATTAGCTCTAAATATCAAATAAGAAAGTCGCAATACATATTGGTTACTGAAGCAAAAGAACAATCTTAAAAATCAAAGACCCATTCATAGATAAGCATGGAGAGATTGCAAAGAAATATGATTCTAACCATACTTACAAATCCACTTGAAACTTAAATTTAGCAGAAAAGGTTACCTGAGAATGTGGTGGTGATGAGTGGAGTTTGATTAGAACCATAAAATGTTGGAAGTCCCATAGATTGAGGGAGTAAGTAGCGGACATAAGATGTTGGGGTGGTCCTTTGGATGCTCTTAGAGGAAGTCCAGCTACATATACTTGGTCTCTACCACTGTCACTCTTCCTTATTGCAGAATTTGTCACCAGTGAAGACCGAGCCACCTACGACCCCTCTGCGAGATCGAGCCACCCATGATCTCCGGGAGACCAAGCCACCCACGACCCTGAGCCCGTCGTTTGTGTCGTTTTCACATAAACCCTGAGCCCCTGTCGTTTATGCTGTTTGCCGATGACCGACTCCCGATCCCCCACCATTTTTCCAATACCCATCCATGCCAATGAGCCCACATTTTTCACAAGGAAGACCATGAGCCCAGACCCACACTTCTTCCCTGTCACCCACGACCTCTACGCAAGACCAAGCCACCCATGACCTCTTTGCGAGACCGAGCCACCCACGACCCTCCGCTAGCCTGAGCCTTCCAACCCTGTCCATAGCCCCATCTACGACCAATGACCCTCCGCAAGCTCAACCCTCTATGAGGGTAAGTAGATAAGGGATAGAGAGAGAGTTTGCAGAGAAAGTGGAGAGAGAGAGAGGAATTTGGGAGGAATGAAAGAAAGTGAGAATAAGGGAGGGGCAGAGATGCAGTCGGGGGTGTGTGCTGGAGGTGTAGGAGAAGAGAGAAGAAAAGGAGAAAGAAAGTGCGAGAGAAAGAGGGAGTAGTCAGGGGTCTTGAGGAAGAAGAGAAGTGAGAGAGAGAGAGAGAGAGAGAGAGAGAGTGAATCGGGGAAGAAGGGGAGAAAGAAAAGGAAAACCATTTTTTTCTTTTAATTTACATTGTTTGAATTAAAATATATTTCTTATTTGTTTCATATTTTAGTGTTTTATTAATAAATAATTTAATATAATATTTAATTAATTATTAATATAACTTAAGGTACTTTGGTAATTTTTAAAAAATGAGTTGACAAAATTTAAATTTAGGGTACCATCGATTTGCAATTACAAGGTATCGAATGAATATTATTGAAAACATAGGATACCAAGATTAAAATATTTTTTCAATCAATAAAACAACTCATTTTTAACTCAAACTAATTTTATAAATATGTTAAACAATAATATAGTTAAATTAAATTAAAGTATTGTTACTCTTAATATCATAATTAATTTAATGTTTGATATAAAAATTATTATAAATACAAAAGTTAATAATATGAAAGATTTAGAAACAAAAAAAAAATCTAGTTTTAAATGTTTTCAATAAATACATATTTACATAATTTAGTTTATTTTTACAATTTTATTATTCATTAATTATATTTTTATATTTTTTATTTGAATTTTTGCGACATTTTATAACGGTCGGCATGGGTCTCGAATTAACTGTCGGCATTGGGGTCAATAGCGACACATTTTAACTATCGGCATTGGTCTCGAATTAACTGTCGGCGTTGGGGTCAATAGCGACACATTTTAACTATCGGCATTGGTCTCGAATTAACTGTTAGCGTTGGGGTCAATAGCGACACATTTTAATTGTCGGCAATGGTCTCGAATTAACTGTCGACGTTGGGGCCAATAGCGACAAATTTTAACTGTTGGCATTGGTCTCGAATTAATTGTCAGCGTTAGGTTCAATAGAAACAGTCAAAAGCAACGGTGACAATTATTAGCTGTCGGCATTGATCTTTATGCCTACAATTTTTAATTATTGGCGTAAAGTCCCGCTAAGCAATTACGACAGTCAACGGAGTTGACTGTCGTGGTTGGGTGTCGAGAAAGCCCAGTTTTGTAGTAGTGTCATCATTCCTTACAAAATTCACATATTAATCATACATGTTTAATTAACATAATTAAACACAAACCCTAGCATGCTTCTACTATTCAAATGATCCAAAAGAAAACACAACTGACATATACCCATTTAAAATCTTACAAACATCCTATCATGTTTCTAATGAGTATATACATGGCCATCATATAAAATAAGAATGACAAACATGCATCAATAACCTAAAATACCAATATCCATATATGCCTTCACATGAAACATAACATGTTCCTATTTTCCAAATAACATGACCAAAATCATAGAAACATCAAAAAAGAAAAACATAAGAAAAACATCACATGTATTATCTACATATGCTTTGGGCGAGATCTATATGTGATCCATGCTCTTGAATCCAAAAATATATAACCACCTAACATGTTTCTCATCAAGCCATCATAACAATAATGCAACACATTCATCAAGGCCAGAAATAAACAAAACATTAGCTTTCTTTCAAAACATGATTTCTGAAAACATCCATCAATATCAAAGCAACACAAACATAATATCCTACACAAAATAGCAATCCACATTTAGCCATGATCTCTCCAAAATAACAAGATAAAAATAGCAATAACCTTAGATTGAAGGAGGAAAAACCAATACCTCTCTTGATAGAAATCAAGAACCCAAAATAGTTATGGTTACCCTCTTGTTTGCTAGCCTTCAACACCTTATTGTTACCATCAAAACATTAGACCAACAACCAAAATCTCACATAAATCAAAACACCTTTACCCTCTTGTTGGCCGAAACCCTAACATCAAACCCTATCCTCTTGTGAGATTAGAACAGAGCACCACCAATGAATTCCATTAAACTAGAACCAAGAAGAAGTAGGGAAAAACCACAATCCAAACCCATATATTTGAAACCTCGAGCCCTTCTTCCTTCACTTATTCTTCCATCATGTTTTCTCCTTGCTTTCTCCTCCTTCTCTCTAGAAAATGGCAGCCTCTCTCTCCCTTTCTCTCTCTAACTCGCCACTCTCTCTCTCTTCCCCTCTCTAGGCCGACAACACCAATGGAGCATAATGCTCTTCTTTCTTTTCCTTCCCTCTTTATTCCAATCTACCCATAATAGCCTAAGGAAAATAATTGGTAAGTTTCCATTTCTTCATTATTTTTCATTTATTCTAATTTATTTAATTGGCAAAATAAATGGAAAATCAAATCCTCCAATTCACACCTATGTCGTCCACTCCTCTTGTTTCCCTTTCTTATTTTTTTCTAATTAATTTAAAAAATAAATCTAATAAAAAGGAAACTACAAAGTGTGTAGAAAATTCTACACATGTGCACCATGCAACCATGCACATGCACACACTCAATAACTAAGGTGCATCACTACTTACCATGCACCTTAGTGCATTCAACCAAAACTCAATTATTCACATTTAAAAAATAACAATAATTAGATAAAAATTAACAATTAAATTCACAAAATTCTACCAAACAATTCTAACAATTAATTCAAACAAATAAATAAAATAATTCACAGCACTTAAGAATTTAATTAAACAAAGCACAAAATTTAAATAAAAAAAATTGGTTCGCTACAAGGAAATATTAAAAGGTGATTTAGGCAATGTTCTTGATTCGTTTGAGCCTTTCAAGCCTACTTTTTCTTAATTTATCCCTAGTTAGCCCTTTGAGCCTTATTGTGATGTTAGACTTTTTCTTTGATTTAGCTATAATATCTTGACATTTTTTTTAGTCTCAAACATTGTCTCCTTCCTTTGTTTAGAGATAATTCGTGAAATTCTTGAGTGCTACCAAAAAAAATATAAAAAATTATTTAAAGGGAATAAATGCAAGAAATAAATTTGGGGAAAATTGTGGAGGTAGTTGATTTCAAAAGATAAAAAGCCAAAATGGGAAGGAAAAGAAGTCTAATAAATAAGTTTGGGGGTGTTCTAAGGAGCAAAAGTATAGATATAAAGAAGGGTTGAGAAATGAAAAGAAGAAAGGTTGGGGGAAACTATTTCAAATCAAGAAAAAAAAATTTACGAAATTTTCAAGAAAAATTCCTTTCGCTTAATTAAGTTGATGACTTTAATTTTATAGAATTTTATAATAATTATTCTCTTGTTTATCATATCTTATCCCTTTTGACATAAGCCAAAATCGAGCCTAACATTACAACCTATAAAAGACCTTTTGATCATTGGTATTGCCTATGCCTACATTAGTGGATAGATGATTACAAATCAAGTCTATGGAGTCATATACATAAATATATATCCTTTATAGAGATCTTGAAATATTGAATGTTTGCAAAAACCAATTCAGGTAGTGAAAGTGACTTGCTATGAAAGGTTACACACATACACTTCAGGAATTCATCAAGATTATCATAAAATTTTGTGAAGCAAAACTCTCAATATTGTAGCATTTGTTTCATCATGAACCATATACATTATGCAATCTTTGAGGCATGTTTGTTGACAGCTATTTTATTATTCTTTAGTAGTGTTTGCTTGGGACTAGCAAACTTATAAGTTTGGGGGTATTTGATATGTTGTGTTAACACTATAATTTAGTATCTTATAATTTATTATTTAATATTGTTTTGGTGTTTATTTTACTTAATTTAAGTATGTTATTTAGTTTCAAAAGTTAATTGAGCAAGCAAAAGAGAAGCAAGAAAAAATGAGGAAGAAATAAGAAATCTGGTGCAAAATCAAAGTCTATAAAGGATGGAAAAGGGATATTCAGTGTCGCGGCTAACTTATTTGCTTACTTTTCTTGTAAGTTTTGACCTAAGCTATAAATGATGGAAAGGAGCATGACTTTAGACAGACTTTTAGAGAGAGAAACTAATTCACAAAGCCTCGAGAGAGAAGGAGAAAGTGGAGAATCAAACCTTTGAAGATTGGAGTTTTCAACCAAGAGATTTCATCTATAATATTCTCATTCGTTTGCTTTCTCTTATAAATTCCATGATGTTGAATTTAATTATAATACTTTATCTGGCTTACACTATTCTTATCATAATCTTATTTCTTATTATAAGATTGGAATTAGAACTTGATATATGTCGATTGAATTTGTTATTTGATCTTAATTCTAAAATCAGTATTAAATCGTTCATTTTGAGAACCTGAGTGGCCATTAATTAGATTGATTAGGAAAACCTTAAGGAACTTGGGAAAGGGAATTTTGTGTTTGACCATGAGTAAAATGATGATAATAACTGATTAATCTTTGAGTTTCACATAGGATAGGAATATACCTATGTGGCATGCATAGCCATTTTGAGAACTTGTGCATAATGAGTTTTATCTAATTTGATTATCACAGGAATATAGATAGTTGATTGAATAAAATATTTTTGCATGACCATCGTAAGAGGCTTATGAATAATTATGGTTTCATGGTTAGTAATTTGCATTGATAGATCGAATTAAGTTAGAATGTAGCGTCCCAAATTTGCTAATAAGGCTTAGTGCCTTGATTAACATGCGGGGAGGGCAATAATGGATTTCAATATGTTAATATGTGAATCAAATTATTATGTGATTAGAAATGCACGTTTAGGTGAATTAAATATGCATGCTGTCCTAATTTGGTTAATAGGGGCGTATTTGTAATTTTTTCCCGTTGAAGCCATAAATGTGAATTATATGTATGTTGTGCCTGATACCAAAAGATTGTGGTGATGTATTTATGATGTGTGATTCGAGACGGTTCTAGGGAGAAAAATACCGAAATAGACACAATGGGGTCGAGTACCCGGTTCAAAGTGAGCCTGGGGGTATTATGGGAACTTAGTGCGTGTTTGGGATTACCGGGTAATGAGTAGTGATTAAGTGATTGTTCAGTATGTCGGGGATTAAATGGGGAATTATAGGAACACTCGTGGCATTGCAGGATGTGGCAAGTGCGGCATTGCCCTTGGTGGCATTAAAGGATTCACGATAGACTTAGGGGAATTTTTGTTATTAGGCATCTACAACTAAGAAAAAACAAAACAGAAACCCCCCAGCCCTTATCTCTCTTTCTCTCTCTCGGCTCTTTCTCCATTTCTTGGTGACTTAGGCAATTTTGGAAAATTCTGGTGGTGAGGCTTTGAATTTGAGGCTGAAGCTTGGAGAAATCTTAAGCTTATGGAGGTTGGTGTTAGCTCAGGTCAAATTGCCAGCTGAGGTATGAATTTTTAAAGAATTTACTGAGTTTTTAATTGTGGTTTTGAGGTTTTATGAGGTTAAACAATGGGATGTGATCTTTGATTTTTTCTGAGTTTGTGAAGTAAGTTTTGGGGTATTTAGGTTAGTTATGCTGCTTGGATACGAATTGTAGGCAGAATTTTGAGTGTAGGGGTAGGTTTGGCTGAGAAATTGTAAGTTAGGTTGGGCAAAAACGCAGAAAAATGCCTGGGAATTCTGGGTTTTAGGGCTCGTGTCGTGGCCCTATTCTTCAGGTGCTACTGCCTACTTGAACTTCGAGGCTTTGGAGCCTCAGATTTTTGCCCAGGCGCCGCAGCGCATGCTGATGCGCGACGTGGCTTATTGCCCCCAAATGCGGGAGTTGTGCTTTCTGACTTGCTGCCGACTACGGCCCGCCCCCTAGGGTCGTGACTTAAATTAGGCAATGTTGGCCAATTGAAGGTTTTAGGCTCGGGAACCCAAATGTTAAGGCTCGGGAAGGATTCTACTACCCGATTTAGTTGGATTTGAGGTCCCGAAGGCTAATATTTTAATCTGAAGTTCTAAATTGATTATTGATTGATGTATATCTATTTATTATGGCTATGTGACTTGGTTTTTACGTCAAATCTCGGGTTAGGGGATCATGCTCAGGATTGTTAAACTTGTCAGCTCGAGATACAGTAAGAAAACTTTTTGTGCCCGTAGAGTAGGGCATGGCCCTATTATTTGCGTTTCAGGGCATGGCCTTATTATTTGTGTTTAATATATGTGTGAATATCTGTGAATGCTATGTTGTGTTGTACATGCTTATGAATGAACGAAAAAGGCCGGGAATGCCGAAGGCCAAGAACGGCAAAGGTCGGGTACGACAAGTGTCGGGTTCGGCGTTAAGCACGCTAAGTACAGCCACCTAGGGCGAAACCCTCCAAGGTTTTTGTATCCACCTGCTCGGTAAAGACTGCGAACCTAGGGCCTGGTAAAGTACTTGGGTTGGCGTAGACTGCTATGTGTTTAGTCTGTTGGCTGTTTTGCTGTATATTGTTGGATTGATATGTGATTTGTTATGCGTTGATTTTCTTGCTAGGCTTCATCTCACGGATGCTCTATGGTGTAGGTAAGGGCAAGGGAAATGTCGACCAACCATGAGTTGGAAAGCGTGGAGCGTCATGTACTTGTTAGGCGTACATAGTTGCCACGACTAGGGTTATTTTGGGAAAATATGTTATAATGATTTGCTTTGTCACTTAGGTCGACTGTATCTACAATTTTGAGTTGTAATACATTTTTGAAACAGTATTTTGGGATCCCAAATGTAAAACTTTTATGATTTTAATGAATATCGAAATCTTTTATAACCAATGTTGTTAATCGAGTAATTATTTCAATTTAATTACACTTTTCGACCAAAAACCTCGATTAGCCAGCTGCTGGTACATTTATAAATAACACACTAACGACTCTAAGGTAGTAGGGTGTTACAAATATGTATCAGAGCGTGCCAAGGTTTATGATTCCTGAGGATTGACCGAACATGTACGCTCGTTGCTAGTGACAAGATCGACTCAGGGTTGGTCGGTATTAAATTAATTATGTGCTTAACTGCTTGTTTAAGTTGCCTTGTTTGCCTTAATGTTATAGATAGAGCATGATGAATGTGTTTTCATATGTTGGATGCCACGGCACGATCCCTTGATTACGATATGCTATATGTTGTGTGCGATGTGTTGATTGATATTTGTATTGGATTGATGGGACTGGGAGGTGGATGTTGGATGTTGTTATCATGCCTAATGTGCAGAGTCATTGATTGCAGGCATAATGCAGTTATGCCTTGGCGATCGATCAGACGACGCGGCAATAGGGTCAAAGATTACAACTAGGGTCAAGACCCTCCACATGCCCCACCGAACTGTCAACAGTTATTTGTCGAAATGGAAGCCAGACTTCAATGAACAAAAGATGAGCTCTGGGAGCTGAGGAAATAGGCCCCTCTTCAGGGTACTGGGTTACGAATTTCACAGGCTATGGCGCTAGTGCCAGCCTAGCGTGTGATGGAAAACAGGTGGGAGCCTTTGTATGAAAGGTTCAGGATGTAGCATCCTCCCACCTATAAGGGCAGTCCAGACCCACCGTGGGCAGAGTAGTGGATGAACATGATTTCTTCCATCCTGGATTTCATGAGGGTGGAAGAGAATGAGACGGTGGCCTACACCAACTAGATGTTGAGAGAAGATGCCCGCATCTGGTGGGAAGTTGTGTCCCAAAGGAGGGATCTAATAGTTATGACTTTGGAATAATTTAGAGACATCTTCAATCAGAAATACTACACTGTTGTAGTTCGAGCTGCAAATTTGGATGAGTTTGCCAACCTGACCCAGAATAGAATGACCCTTATAGAATATGCCCTGAAGTTTGATCGGTTGGTGAAGTTCGCACTGGCCATGGTGCCTACAGATACGACACGGAGGGATCGGTTTGTGTAAGGATTGAACGTTATCATCGCCCATGATGTCAAGATAACACTAGACCCAAGTACTACAACCTATGCACAAGTAGTGGATAAGGCCCTTACCGTTGAAGGGGCCAAGGATCAGATATGGAGAAAGGGCGCCTATAACTTCCCAAAATTGCCAATAGGGTTTAGCACCTTGATTAGCGTGCCTGGAGGGCATAATTTGATATATGTGTGATTAATTGATTAAATTCGTGACTATGTGGCATGCATGATATATGAAGATATGAATATATTTAGATGCATGTTTATGAGTATTAAATATGCATGTGGCCCATTCTTGATAATAAGGGTGTTGTACCGTGGTTTTAGCACAAGTCCAAGCACTCAGCTCGGGTACAACTAGCAGATAAATATACAGAGAAATAGCCGAGAATGATATCTGCTTTTATCTACGTAGACAACACGAGATTCATAGTGGTCATACGTGGTGTAAGGAATCCTGAGTTTATCCCGAACTAAGGATGCAATGGTTGTGAATCGTGAGCTCATAATTTTAATAGCTGTCGAAGCACGAGTTTGGAGGAGATATCCGGCTCGTGATAATTCTCGTATATAGCATACCCGCGGATCCCTAGAGACTCGGGATCCCTTTATACGTTTATTTATGACTAGACTATCATATTCATTATCCGAGATAGCGGGAACATGATTATTGTATTATAAAATCATATTTCAATATAAATGGGAATTATTTGTATCAAATGTAATTATTATGTAAATGCGTGATTGACTCATGCGGTTACCCAAACCTATCCACGGAATTCCCTTATAAATACTGGGAATGTTGGACAGGAAAAGGGGGACAATTATTCTCTAATGCCAAAATAGAGTGAGAAACAACAATAATATTGACTCGTGGACTAAGTGGATTTTAACCACTCAACCATGTAAAATTTCTCTTTTCTTTAGTGAATTCATATTATAAGTCACTACGTGTTGACCCTCAAATTGACCAAAGACACGGAGTCATATAAACGATAGAAAATGAGAGGAAAAAAAGAAGAGAATCAAATGGAAAATAGATGACACAAACGATTTATAGTGGTTCAGCCCCAATGGATGGTAATGACCTACGTCCACTTAGTGTTCGTATTGATATTGAATCCTAACACTGTGATCAATGAACTAGGGTTCATGAGTTTCACAAGCCTTGGGAAGACTACAATTTCGGCGAATAATCTCACTATATTCTTCTCTCTGAGTACCAAGATTAAAAGTTCAAAAGTCCCTTCCTTGAGCCCTTTGATTCTTATTTATAGGCTCAAGAAGGCTACATGGGCCAACGGGCCTTAATTATAATTAAGACTTACGTATCAAAGTAATAAAAGAAAAAATTATAAATGCTAATATTACAAGATTGCATATAAAAAGGAAATGAGTGAAAGTATGCGACCAGACTGGTCGCACCTAAGCATGAGGCTTGGTCAATTGATAACTCTTTGGTCAATGATCGAATAGGACTCATTCACTTAAAGTTGGCACGTGCTTGCCACGTCATCATGAGCCATTTTAGGGTAGACATTTGTCCCCAAGATTATTTTACTAGGACCAGCATAAAGTAAACTTAGGCGACCGTCTTTTCGTATGCCCTATCAAATCTGTTAGAGCTACCCATGCCTTCTCGAACAAGGCAACCAATAATGTCTTTACGGTTTCCCAAAAATGGTCTGACAGCTATTACACTTACCCATGCCTTGGAAAGTTACCCCTTATGATTACCTTGGTAACTGTTCCTCGGTCAATATAAATAACTCCTCAGAATTATTTTTCACTTTTTACATTTCACTTTAACTTCAAGAACACCGAAGAACAAGTCACAGAAACCTAGAAACTGTGACGGCCTTGACGATTCACGAAGCTTTCGTCCAACCTTCCAACTTAGCATTTCAGAAATTTACTCCAACCTTTAGTCAAGTAAGTTTCTCCAACTTTTCAGTCGATTAGATGCCATGTAATATCTGTTTTATATTCGTTTCAGATTCTGAGTTCACTATAAATCCAAAAATTTCCTTGATCCAACTCTGAAGGAACACTTGAGGGGATTCAGCTTGAGGGGATTGGGAGTACCCTATGTGTTCTTCTACCTTCTTCGACTTAACTAGCATGTCATCAACATATACCTCCATGTTCGTACCAATCAGCTCTTTGAACATGTGATTGACTAATCTTTGGTAAGTCGCACCAAAAATTTTCAAACTGAAGGGCATTACTTTGTAACAGTAAAGCCCTCTATCAGTCTGAAAGCTAGTGTGATCCTCATCAGGTGGGTGCATACTGATTTGATTGTACCCAGAGCATGCATCCATAAATAATATGATTTCCTACCCTGAAGTGGCATCACCAGCTGGTCAATTCTTGGGAGTGGAAAACAATCCTTCGGACAGGCTTTATTAAGGTCTGTAAAATCCACGCATGTTCTCCACTTGCCATTCAGCTTGGGTACTAGTACGGTATTAGAGACACAAGATGGGTAAAATGCTACCCTAATGAATCTGTTCTCCTTTAGCTTCTCGACTTCTTCCTTTAAATCTTTCAATCTATCTTTGTCGAGCAGCCTTCTTTTTTGTTGCACTGGTGGAAAAATCTTGTCTATGTTCAGGACATGGCTGATAACTGCTGGGTTAAGTCCAACCATGTCTTTATTCGACCAGTCAAAGACTTCCTGGTTCTTCTTCAAAAATTCCACAAGCTTTTGTTTTATCATTGTCTCTATGTTTTTATCGACTTTCACAACCCTGGTTGGATCTGCTTCATCGAGTTAGACCTCTTCGAGGTCCTCGATGGGACCTACTTCTTCATCAATATCCCCAAAGCGAGGATCCGAATCCCATTCCTCACCTTGGGCAACACCCTATTTGGTGACGCAATCACTTGATTGGGCTTGTGTTTCATTGGCCGTTTGCAACTCTTCTCCAGCGCCTTCCTTCGATCCACATTTCTTCACCTTAGATATTAAGGAATCGTAGCATTCCCTCGCTTCTCGTTCGTTTCCCAATATGCTATCCCTACGTCAGTTCGGAATTTCATGGCTAGATGCCAAGCCAAGGTCACAGCTCACAGGTCGACCAGAATAAGCCTTCCAATTACAGAATTGTCTGCGGAAGGACAATCAACTACTATAAAAGTAGTGACTAATGTCATGTTCACGGGCGCAGTTCCTGTTGTAAATAGAAGCCTAATCGACCCTATTGGCGCGAGCCCTTCGCTAGAAAAACAATAAATGGTTTGGTTGCACGACTCTAGGTCCTTCACGGACAACATCATCCTCTCCACTGACGATTTGTACAAGATGTTGATTGAGCTTCCTGTGTCAACCAACACCCTCTTAACCATCATGTTGGAAATCTGGACGTCCACGACCAACGGGTCCGAATATGGGAATTGGACATGCTGAGCATCAAGCTCAGAGAAAGTTATTAACTATTCCTCTATTCGAGCTTTTTTGGCCACTCTCTCCTCCATATTCAGCATCTCGATGTCCTGGTCGTGGCGTAAGGTCCGAGCGTATCGCTTCCTTACCTTTCCACTATCTCCTGCAAGGTGTGGGCCGCCACAGATGGTGAGTAACGTACCGGCCATAGGAGCTGGCTGTAAAGGTGACGAGCGTTGGCGTACAGGCACCTACTCATTGCCTCCTTGAGCCTCTTGTTGAGAACCTCTTGTGGCTCGCACATATCTCCTTAGGTGTCCTTGTATGGTAAGGAACTCGATCTCATCCTTCAGCTGGTTACACTCATTAGTGTCATGACTATAGTCATTGTCGAAATGACAAAACTTTGTTGTATCTCTCTTGGAGATATCCTTCCTTATAGGTGTTGGTCGTTGGTAAGGGACATTGGAGCTGGTTCCCTGCTAGACCTCTGCTCTGCTCTCGACAAGGTTCGTATAGTTGGTGAATCTTGGCTCATACCTATTTCCTTTGTGGAGCATATTTTCAGATGTTGATGGCTCATTGTTCGCCCTTTTTCCACCATTTTTACCATTCCCATTGCCTTTGCCATTGCCATTGGGTTTATTCGACCCATTGGCGACTTTAGTGGGATCTTCCATTGGTCCATTGTCTTTCGTAGGCGATTTCCCCTCGTTGGCAATCACATCCTCAAGCTTAATGTATCGACCTGCTCAATCAAGAAACTCCTGGGTACTCTTCACCCCATTCTTTCTTAAGCTATTCCAGAGAGGAGAATGGCGCCTCACCCCAGCAGTTAGGGCCATCATTTTCCCTTCATCTTCGACAGTTTTAGCCCCAGCAGCTGCTCGCATGAAACACTGGACATATTCCTTTAATGATTTTCCCTCCTTTTGACGTATCTCGACTAGTTGGTTGGCTTCAGTGGGGTGTACACGACCAGCGTAGAAATGTCCGTAGAATTCCTTCACGAACATTTCCCATGATACTATGCTAGCAGGAGGGAATTTAAAGAACCACTCCTGAGCAGTGTCAGATAGGGTGGCCGGAAAAATCTTGGAACGAGCATCTTCCGACACCTTTTGGATGTCCATCTGTATTTAAAACTTGTTCACATGGGATATTGGGTCCCCGAACCCATCGAAGTTTGGGAGTACTGGCATCTTGAACTTGCTGGGGGTTTCTGCCACAGCTATTCTCTATATGAATGGAGTACCTCTTCTCCAATCGTACTTGATGTGGGATGTCCGGCTTCCCACTAGCTGCTAGACAACCTGGTTTAGTGCATCAATTTGGGCCTGTACGGCATCTGGGATCGCTGGGGCGACTGGTGCCGGAGGAGCATACTCATCATTCCTCTCGCGTCTGTCGTTGAGCACGTCCCTCAGGTCATTATCTCTGCGCCTTTACTCGCTAGCGCCCAACCCATTAAAGACGTTATGCTGTCTAGGCTGTCCCCCAGCGTTTTGGCTCGCAGGCCTATTTTCTCTTGGTGGGGGGTTCCTGTCCTCACCTCATTCGTCATGCCCTTGACTAGCATTTCTCCTGTCGAAGTCAGCTTCATTATAATCATGGCCATCCCTAAACTACGTCCGGCTCTGGCACGACTGGTTGGTCACGTTGTTTTACCCTCTAGCTGGCACTTCCTGAGTGTCAGGGGGAGGCTTACGTTGATCGGTGGGTCCCCGTACATTATTATGCAGTGGGGATCCCCTGACCGTGGAGCCTAATTCGGCGTGCTTTCTGTTAGTAGAAGGACGTTGCCCCTTGCTCGGTGGATTTGGCTCATCAGCCACTAGGCGTCTAGGGCTTCAGGGAGGCTGCCCTGGCTTATTCTGCCTCTGGTGCTGGGGATTATCTCGACCAGTGCGAGAAGGTGGCTGCTGCTCAGGATCCTGAATTTGAACATCCTGTTGAGTAACAGGGGGCTGCTCCGGCCTTTGAGGTCTTGCTAGCTAAAGTGGAGGACTCGGATTTGGGGCCCGTTGTGGTGGTGCATTTGGTGGCTAATCCGGTTGAGAAGTCGGCGCAGCTTGCCCCCGGGCCAACTGAATGGCTGCCTCAAGGGCGGCAGTGGCATCTCTCTGCCGACGGTCCATGTCTGCCTGCCGTTTGTTTAGCTCTTGGCGCTGTCGTTCTATTTCTCTCTGTTGCAGTGCCAACATCTCAGCCGCATTCTGTTGACTGGCCTTCATATTGGCCCACTCCTCTTGCCACACACACAGTGTTGTCCCCAGCGTTTCAGAATCCATATCCTCCTCAAAATTAAATTGTGGCTCATCTTCGGCTATATTTGGTGGAGGAGGCTGGGTGGATGCAGTGCCTGCAGTCTGTCCCGTCTTCTTGGATGCCTTCGCCATTTGATCTTCTTGAAGTTTCAGATTAATCTATCAACGAAAGCACCAAAATGTTGACCCTCAAATTTGTCAATGACACGGAGTCAAATAAACGATAGAATATGCGAGGAAAACAAGAAGAGAATCAAATGGAAAACAAATGACACAAACTATTTATAGTTGTTCGGCCCCAATGGATGGTAATGACCTACATCCACTTAGTGTTCTTATTGATATTGAATCCCAACACTGTGATCAATGAACTAGGGTTCACGAGTTTCACAAGCCTTGGGAAGATTACAATTTCGTCAAATAATCTCACTACATTCTTCTCTCTGAGTACAAAGATTAAAAGTTCAAAAGTCCCTTCCTTGAGCCCTTTGATTCTTATTTATAGGCTCAAGAAGGCTACATGGGCCAACGGGCCTTAATTATAATTAAGACTTACATGTCAAAGTAATAAAAGAAAATATAATAAATTCTAATATTACAAGATTGCATATAAAAAAGAAATGAGCGAAAGTATGCGACCAGACTGGTCGTACCTAAGCATGAGGCTTGATTAATTGATAACTCTTTGGTTGAGGATCAAAGAGGACTCATTCACTTAAAGTTTCCACATGCCTGCCACGTCATCATGAGCCATTTTAGGGTAAACACTATGGTTTACTATTAAGCACTAATCTGCCTTATTTTTTCTTAGTACACTGTTGGCGAAAAACCGCGTCAACAGTTTCGTGTTTTCATTTAGAGCAAAATTAGTGCTTCATCAAAATCCAAGTCGATTCTCATCATGGTGCTCACTCGTTGAATGCACGATAATGAGATAGAACAACCTGGTGGGTAAGAGGCCCATCATACCATTGTTCCAAATGAACATGGCCTTGAGATTCAGCAGCGTCCTGGAAAACTACCAGTGGGTCATGGAAACACTCGGAGTTTGGCATCATTGCCACCGAATCTAAATCCAGACCACCTAACTACTGTCGAATTGGAAAACATGCAATTGAGAAGCCATCCCGCTAAGGCAAACAAGCAGATTGAGGAGGTTTTGACTCGGTTACCCACTCTTGCAACCAATGTTAATGTCAGAAATAGGCAAAGTGGGTCTCACAAGTCCCACAGGAGTAATCGATCCAAACCAAGTCGATCAGTCAGAACTGCCACCCCAAGTTCTGTACCAATAGGGCGAGATCACCAGAATGCTCAACCAGTGGCCCTCATAGAGGCCATTAGCATGTCAGTCGGACGGCCGCAACCCCATGTTCTATGCCTCCTTCATATGTCCCTAGAAATGCCCATGGAAATCCACGAGCAGGGGCTGGGATAGGTTCACAAAGACAAAATGTTCAAACAAACCCTCCTACGTCATGATCAGATTGTCTGGTGCAGAGAGCTAGACATAATGGAGTAGAACGTAGGAGGGCTAATGTAGTCTGTCTTGATGGAACAGATTTCCTCACCAATAAGGCATGCCCTGTCACCCATAAGACATCCGACATCACCTCGTCCTACACGGGACATTCCAGCTTATGGAGACAGTAGGAGAAATCCTTCCCCATCAGCCACTACTTTCATCCCATGGACACGTGTTGAAAATCCAGATCCTTAGCCCCAACCGCGAGCTGTAAGCTTCACAAATGGGTGTTATTGGACTAAAAGCCATCATAGTGGTAGGTCCGAGGGCGACCTAAGAAATCAGTTGAGTTCAACACAAAGCCCTCGTTATGATCCACAACCCAATTTGCGCGATCATCTGAATTCGCAGAGGAGGAATCCAACTCTGAATGAAGATGTTAGTTATACTCGACAAGAGGGAGGTTCGTCCATAGTATGTGATAATGGGAATAGTGACTCACCAAACCAAACTCGAGCTTGGAGGGAAAATAACCCATCAAACGCATACGATAGGATGGGAGCTGTTGAACAGCCCCCAGGTAACCTAGGGACTAGAGACCAAACGCTCAATAGACTAGCTCTGATGGAAGAGATAATGAATAGGCTTTTATCTAGAAAAGACAAAGACGACTGCAACTTAGTTCGCTCTAAATATTACGGCAGCCACATATCCAGTAGGCTTCAAAATGCCACACTTGTCAAAATTTGATGGTGATGGAGATCCGTCAGACCACCTCGGAATGTTTAACACGATGATGATGGCCCACAATGTCGGGCTCGATCTAAGGTGTATTTTATTCCCTGCTACTCTGGTCGAGCCAGCCAGGCAGTGTTTTAAGGAATATAATAGGCATTCCATAAGCTCGTGGAATAAGTTTTCTTCTGATTTCAAAAAAGCATTCCGAGCTTCATAGGCAACTCGGGTTGATACTGATTCACTGGACAACGTAAAGCAGCAACTCGATGAGACATCGAAGGCATATCTAAGTAGGTTTGCCAATGTCGCTGCACGGGATAGGGATGCTGATGACAGCTCTAGGCTAATGGCACTGAGGGCAGGATTTCTCGTCGGGGGCGACCTGTGGCAAGAACTCCAAAGAAAAGGAGTTAAGAGTGTGGATGAATTCTTGGCTCGAGCTCAAGAGTGGATTAATCTAGAGGAGGCACGAGCTTCCGTCACGGGAAGCAGCTAGACCCCCGTCTAGCCCATTGGAGCGGCAATGGACGTTGCAGCTAAGGATGAAATCGTTACCTAGAATAACCAAGGAGGAAATAACAAAAGGAAGGGAAATGGCGAGGGCAACCAGAGTGGGAAGAAGAAAAATAAGTCTGGGGAGAAATTCAAACTGTTTACACTACTTATACCGACCTAAAGGACACTAGGGTGTTCATCTTCCTGGAAAATTCGCCTTCCATGGAGAAAACCAGAGCCATTGAAGAACCAGAGGGCGAAGAGAGATTCTTCAAAGTTCTGTCGATTCCATAATGACATCGGGCAGAACACTGATGACTGTCGACAGCTGAAGGATGAGATTGAAACACTCATTAGAGCATGACCTTTGGCCCAGTACGCTTGAAATCAAGTGGTCCCTAATCAGCCCGTTGGGTCAAACCCTCCATCAGTGCCCGAAGCTCGAGTTAGTCAAACTAGAGCTCAAGCAAATCAGGTCGACCCTCCTACGATAGCAAGGTAGAAATAAGTACCGTTTTGGGCGGACCTCATTAGGCAGGAACGAGCAGCGGGGCCTAGAAGCGGTACATTAACGAATTGAAGTGCCATAACAGAGTGGAGTTCGTCCCAGAGCAGCGATTATCGAAACAACAATGATTGGAAAAGCAACCAATCATTTTCACAGAAGAGGATGCTAGCCACGTTTAATTCCTACATAACAATCCCTTGGTCATAACTGTTCAGCTCGCCAACTGGAGGGTCTGGAGGACACTGGTAGATAACCAAAGTTCTGTAAATCTACTTTTCAGGTCCCCCTTGGAAAAAATGGGGTCGTCTGTAACAGATTTGAACGCGACCTCAATGACTCTATACGCGTTTTCTAGTGAAGGGTCGGCAGCCATCTGGATGATCAGATTGGTAGTGACATTGGGATAATGCTCGCGAACTCTTTCCAAGTTACATGAGTTTGTTGTAATCGATTGTCCAGCTGCATACAATTCGATTTGGGGCTGACCTGCGCTGATGGCGTTTGAAGCCATAACCTCTATCCCCACCTAGCAATAAAATTCCCCTCAGCTATGGGAATATGCACTATCAGAGAAGATCAGCTCGCCGCCAGAGAATGCTATAGCATTTCTATGAAGGGAAAATCATAACCCGAGTAGCAAGCTATGGTCATAAGTGACGGAGGTGAGGAGTCCCAGGAAGTAGAATTTACTTGTGGGACGGAAAAACCTCAACAAAAAGAGCATAGTAACGTCACCCAGTGTGATGAAATTGATCCACCGATGGGTGAAGACAGGTCAGAACTCCAAGCCATAGAGGAGCTCGAGGAAGTAAACATTGACCCTAAAAAGCTTCAAGAGTCGTAAAGGTTGGAAAAAATCTTGATGGTAAAAGGAAGAAGGATCTGGTCAATTTCTTACAGGAGAATCTGGACGTTTTCGCCTGGTCACATGAAGATATGGTGGGATAAGTCTGCGTGTAATCATGCACACCTTAAATTTGGACAAGAACGTGCCTGCGAAATCCCAAAAATGGAGACGCTTGGGAATGGTCCGAGCTGAAGCTCTTAGATTGCGGGTTTATCCACGAGGAAAAATACCCAATCTAGGTCTCCAATCCCGTGCTGGTCCGAAAGCCAAATGGGAAATGGAGGACCTGTATCGACTTCTCCGATTTGAATAAAGCTTGTCCCAAGGATTGTTTCCCACTCCCAAGGATTTATCAGTTGGTAGATGCCACGTCATGTCACGAGCTCATGTCCTTCATAGATGCATATTATGGATATAACCATATCGCGATGAATCCTACGGACTAGGAACATACTAGATTCATGGCCCCAAATAACGTATATTGTTTTAAAGTAATACCCTTCAGGCTGAAGAATGCCGGAGCAACATATCAGCGCTTACTCAATAAGATTTTCGCTAATCAGTTCGGGAGAAATATGGAAGTGTATGTCGAGGATATGCTTATCAAATCGAAGACTGCTGATAACCATGAAGCTAATCTAGAAGAATGTTTTGGAATCTTATGGAGGTATGACATGAAGCTGAATCCTCAGAAGTGCACTTTCGGAGTGGCATCTGGAAAATTTCTGGGTTTCATAGTCAACACGAGGGGGATAGAGGCAAATCCTGAGAAAATTAGATCTTTGTTAGAAATGCCCTCACCCAGCTTGCGTAAAGAAATTCAAAGCCAGACTAGAAGGGTAGAAGCTTTGAATCGTTTCATTTTGAAATCTACTGACAACTATTTACCATTCTACAACATGCTCAGAGGAAACAAAAAATTTGAGTTGACTGAGGAGTGCGAACAAGCGTTCCAGGACCTAAAAATGCACCTGGGCGAGCCCCAGTGTTATCTAAGCCTATAGCTAGAGAACCTCTATTCCTTTATCTGGTCGTGATAGAAAATGAAGTCAGTGTCATGTTAGTTCGAGAAGAAGTCCGTGCTCAAAAACCAGTTTATTATATAAGCAAGAGACTTCTCGGAGCTGAATCACGATATCCACTGGTAGAGAAACTGGCATTCTATCTGATATTGGCTTCCAGGAAGCTCCGGCCATATTTCCACTCCCATTCAATCTACGTCATGACCGACCCACCTTTAAGGCAAGTTTTGCAAAAACCTGAAACGTCGGGACATCTCTTAAAATGGGCTATCGAACTTAGCCAGTTTGAGATATTGTACATTCCATGGACCTCAATCAAAATTCAGGCCCATGCTGATTTTATGGTTGAATGCACCAGGTTTCAAGAGGAGCTCTTGAAGGAGTCGGTGCAAGAGTTATGGAAAATATTCGTGGATGGATCATCAAATGCGAACGGGTGGGATTTGGGATTATTTTAATCTCACCAGAAGGGCATCAATTTCATACAGCTCTAAGATTCGGATTTGAAGCATCAAACAACGAAGCTGAATATGAGGCCTTACTAGGTGGGTTGAGAGTGGCAAGGGAGCTCAAGGAGAAATTCATCCAATGCTATAGTGATTCTCACCTAGTGAGCAATCAGGTATTGGGAGAATATCAAGCTCAAGGTATTAAGATGGCGGCCTACCTAGTTAAGGTGAAGGCAGAACTATCTGTATTTGAGTACAGTTCTGTTGAACAGATACCTTGCGAGAACAATTCAAATGCTGAATCCTTGGCACGACTTGCCACCACAAAAGAAGCTGAGAAATTGAATGTAGTGCCAGAGGAGTTCTTTGAGAGTCCAAGTGTAACATAAATGATAGAAGTCAAAATGATTGACACAAGACCGACCTAGATGACTCCCATAATGAAATACCTCACAACAGGAAAGTTACCTAATGATAGAAAAGATGTAAGAAAAATACTTTATCAAGCTCCGCAGTACGTAACAGTGGATGGAACCTTGTATCGACGTGGTCATTCGTTACCTCTCCTACTATGCGTTCTGCTGGAGGAAGCCAAAACCATTTTACATGAAATACACGAAGGCTTTTTTGGAGATCATGCTGGGGGCAAAACCTAGCACTAAAAATACTGAGGCAGGATTATTTTTGGTCCACTTTGAAGAAAGACTCAACCTCGCATGTTTAGAAGTGCAACAAATGCCAGCCTTTTGCTACGATTTAGTGAGCTTCTCTGGTTGAGCGAACGATGATGTCATCCCCATGGCCATTTGCGGTATGGGGAATCAACCTAATAGGTTCTCTACCTATGGGAAAGGGAGGAGTTTTTCTCGCGGTGGTGGAGATCGACTATTTAACGAAATGGGTGGAAGCGAACCTCTACCAACCATAACTTCAAAAAGAGTCCTACACTTCTTGGTGAAGAGTGTTATATGTTGGTTTGGGGTTCCTACAAAGATTGTGTCAGACAATGGAACACAATTTGAAAACGATCTCTTCACTGACTTCTGTGAAAAATATTGCATCACTAGGAATTTGTCCTCAGTAGCATATCCGCAAGCCAATGGCCAGGTCGAGGCTGTGAACAAAACCCTTAAGGCGAGCCTCAAGAAGAGGTTAGACGAAGCCAAAGGATTATGGCCCAAGCAGCTCCTGCAAGTACTTTGGGCCTACCAAACTTCTCACAAAACCTCCACAAGACATACTCCTTTTTCCTAACTTTTGCAAGCGAGGTTGTGCTTCCAGTCGAAGCCATGGTAGCTACCCACAGGCAAAAGTCATTTATTAAAGAATAGAATGATGGACTACATAATGCATCTCTCGATTTGATTGAGGAAAAACGATAAGAGTTGCAGTTACAGCTTGCCCATTATCAACAAAAAATCACTCGCTATTTTAATTCTAAAGTTAAGAAGCGCAGACTCGGACTGGGCGACCTGGTTCTTCGAAGGGTCTTTTTAGCAAAAAAAGATCCCAAGGATGGTGTATTAGGCCCAAACTGGGAGGGACCGTATTAGGTTATTGAGGTTTTGCGTGAAGGAACTTTCAAGATAGCTCAGCTGAATGGGGAAGTAGTTTTGCGGGCTTGGAATGCCCTACATGTGAAAAGGTATTATCAGTAGTCTAACCATCAATGTAAGGCTTATTTATAAAATCCATTTGATTAAATAATAGATGGATTATTAAATAATTTTTTTAGGGTGTATTAGTTCGTGTTCTAATATTTGTAAAAGAAACCAAGAAAGTTTCTACTTTCTGGTTACTTGGGGGGCACATAACCCGAGATTGGAAAAATTAAGCCTGGTTGATGAGATTAAGAAACTTAGAAGCTTGGAAAAATTGATTATTCAACGACTTTTTAAAGCTTGAGTTTTCAATAAACCTAGCACGAACTAAGTTTAAAGTCATTTAAAACCCTGGACGTAACCAGGTCCGAAACTTAGAAGCTTGGAAAAATTGAGTATTCAACGACTTTGTAAAGCTCGAGTGTTCAATAAACCTAACACGAAATCATTTAAAACCCTGGACATAAATGTTGACTGTGAATTTAGCCAACGACGTAAGAACGTCAACTACGACAACCTTCAAGAGATTTATAAACGACAACAGACAGTTTTTTATGAACGAAAGTAAATAACACGAGGTTTTTATAGTGGTTCAGCCCCGATGATCGGTAATAGCCTAATCCACTTAGAGATTTTATTACTGTATTCACACTCAAGATCAGATGAACCAGAGTCAACTGAGTTTCTTCAGTGCAAATATTCCAGAATACAAAAAAGGGTTTCTCTCAAGAACAACACACTTTCTCTCTCTAGAATACAGATTCACTCTCAAATTTCCCAAAAAAAGTCCTCTTACGATCCTCCTAAGTCTCTATTTATAGACCTGGATTCTCAACTGATATCCCCTTTAGAAAGGGATATTCCATTATTTACCTAATATTTATATTACAAAATAAACATTCAAAATATAACTGATCCCTAATTTCAAGTGAGGATTGAGTGATTCCCGGATGCTTGGACCAATTCTCACTGAAGTAGTTTTGGGCAGTTTGACGTAGCTTCTCATGCATGTTGACTATTCTTCAAGCTTTACATAGGTCAAAGGTGGTATGTGCATGGCTCTCCTTGGACCAAAGGTCAGGTGCATTCGAGGTATACTCCTCCATTGTGTCCGATCGGACACAATGGTTGTCTTCTTTGGCTTAAGGTGGTTCAAACCACCCTATTTGACTCCTTCAATCAAGGTCCGATCGGACCTTGCACTTTGCTCCTCGGACCTAGGTGGTCCGAGCCATCTTCTTCCTAGCATCTCCTCGGACCAAAATGGTCCAAAGCACTCCTTTAGGCGTCTTGTGCGATCGGGGGAGGCGTCTTGTGCGATCGGGCACAATGCCCCTCTACTTGGACCTAAATGGTCCAAGCTTCCTTCGTTTAACCAAGGTCCGATCGGACCTTGGTCCTTTCTCTTCGGACCTAGGTGGTCTGAGCCACCACTTACCTCTCCTTGGATCAAAATGGTCCAAGGTACCTCATAAGTACCATGTCCGATCGAGCACACATTCTTTCTCCTCGGACCAACATGGTCCGAGCTTTCCCTCATGCACCCAATGTTCGATCGGGCATTGGACTCTTCCTTCACATATCACCACTTTGGATCCAAACAACCCAAGGTCTCTCCCACGAACATGTCCGATCGGGTGCAGTTGTCTCCTTGGACCTAAATGGTCCAAGGTACCCAAAAGCATCATGTCTGATCGGACACAACTTCCTTCTCCTCGCACTAAAGTGGTCCGAGCCTCCTTCGTTCAACCCATGCTCGATCGAGCATAGTCATCTCCTTGGTCCGAAATGTTCCAAGGTAAAATTTTCCTCACCTCATTCAAACCCAAGTGCACTTCTTCCACATCATACCCGATCGGTCACTATGTGGCCTTTTCCTTTGAGTAAAACTTGAGTCTTGGTCATTCTCTTTGAACTCATTCGAGCCAAGCTTAACAAGAGGTCCCCTAAGCTTAGGTCCGATCGGACCTACTGCTTTTATATCTTGAACCAAAATTCATACCTCCCCTTCAATTTCTTGGACTTGGCACCAATTGAATTCTAAGGATATTTAAACTGAGGTCTGAGCCAAGCAACCCCCAGTCCAAATACTCTCTTCGATCGGGCGTATTGTATTGACTATCTGTCCAATTCCTTAAGTGACATATTGGGCCATTATTAAGCCAGATCACCTCACTGAGTCATGCCATGTGTCAATTTTATTGCCACGTCATTCTTTTCAAATTTTTGGGATAACAATAAATAAGTAAAAAAACTTGGAAATTTGGGGAAAATTGATTATTTAAGGGCTTTTTTAAGATCGAGTTTTCAATGAACCTAAACTGAGCTAAGTTTAAATCATTAAAAAAGCCTATATATAACCAGGTTCGAGGCCTAATTCTTAACAGGTATGATGCAAATAATCAAACAAAAAATTGGATATAACCAAGCTCGATAAAATCTATCTCGATCTAAAAATTGATTCCTAAAATCTCGAATGTACAAGTCTAAGGATTCATAAGCATGAGAGATAATAAAGGAAAGATAAGTCGATGAAAAGATATATATATATATTGAAATAAAGCCAATAAACTACACGAGGAGAAAAAACCTCGAACTGAGCCTGAAGGCAATTGTTTAATATAAAAAAATTGTTAAATAATTACAAAGAAAAACAAATACAAAGGAGATCATTGGGCTCCTTCAGCTTCTCGCAAAGAGGTGACCTCCTCGCCATCTCCCTCCGCCTCTCCAGAGGCATCACCCATCTCCGAGGGCTCTTCCAGAAGTCGAACCTTGAATTTAGCAAGGTACGGGTCCCACAACCCGGGCTCCATAATAGAGAAGCACCTGTCCTAGTTGAAAGCCCTACACTAGTATAGCATCTCCTCCATGGATGATGATGATGCCACCCTTTCCTTGATCTTAACCTCGAGTAGTCTTGCTTTAAGCTCACCAATCTCGACTTGTGCTTCAGCGGCCTGAGCTTGTGAGGCAAATAATGCAGTTTTTACTGCTTGCTCATTTTCTTGGGAGGTGGTGAGAGTAGCCTTGGAAACTTGCTCATTATTTTGAGCAACTGTCAGGGTAGCATTCAAGGCGGCTCTGGCAGCGTCCAGCTTGGCCCAGAGCTCATTGTTCCTGGTCCGATCCTGAGTTATACTGCGGTATTGGGCCAGGACGGACTGCAAAATAAAAAAACAAGTCAGAACTCAGGAAAAATATAAAAAAAATTCATCACCAGACTTGAGAAAACATACAGTGAGATTCATCCCAATAGCATACTCAAAGACATTCTCCGGGCTGCGCTCGTCAATAGTCCTCAAGTCCCTCACGCTGGTTTTGTATGCGTGGCCCACCATATGAGATGACGTGTCATATATTATTCCCTGAAAGGCCTCAGGGATCCTCTCCAAGTCTTTAGCATCCACTAGTATTCAAACAGTGGGAGCCTTGGCTTGAATGACTTGAGGAGGTGGGAGCATCTCTCGAGAGGGGGGAGGGGAAAATGGCTCGGTATCAACATTCACCGGAGCTGGGTCATGAGTTGAGTTTGTGTCCTTGCTCTTAGCTGGGGACTTTGAGGTATTCCACGCTGCAGGAGTGGTTTTTTTCGCCACCCTGAGCCTCTTCACAATAGGGCCCGCACCAGCCTTCCTGGCCTGAAAGGCAGTTCGTAGGTCAAGAGCTCTTGGTTGTTCCATCTCTTCACCTAAAAAGAATAAAAGGAGTTATTTCACAAAAATAATGTTTCAAAAAGCATTTATAAAGAAAGAAAACAAAGATCCTACCCTTCGGGCTGGGGGAGGAGCTATTATCACCAGCTCGAGTGTTTTGACAGGGATAGGAACCACCTCCGGCCTCGAAACTAATGGAGGAGAAGGAGAATCTACTAAAATACCTATTGGATCCTAAGGGGTTCAGGTTCTTCCTTGGGGCTGGACTCATCTACATATTGTCTGAACCCAGGGGCAAATGCACCCTGAAGCAGAGAAGGCCAGGACCTACGGTTTGTCCAGTATTCTTAAAAAATGGTGAATCTAAAATTTACGGTGTTGTCAACTACGATTGTGCCACTAGGGTAACTATTGTCATGGCGTACCACTAGGTGGTCTATGCACTTGAGAAGGGTTATATTTAGATTTGGGTTGTAAGGATGGTGGTGAATGAGCTGATTCGGATTATACCGAACTAACCTAAAATCGGCAACAACCCTATCTAATTCCCTAAAGGGGTATGGGTTACCTTGGCTGGAGGGGCCGACTGCTGCCCTTGACGCAACTCGATCTGGATTGGGTTCCCAAACAGCCTCGGGAGCCCATCTTTTTAGCACAAGAGGCACCTCGGCCTCTTCCTCCTCGCTATCCTCAAAGACTAGTAAGGCCTCGCGAGGAGCAGGAAGCTCGAGGATGGTTGGGAGCGGAGCCCGGGTCCTCAGAGCTAATGTCTGCCCCTCTCCGATCAGCGTCCATGCGAACATGGTGGCATCGCTCACGACCTAGCGATAGTCATTTTCGCCAGGGGGAAGTCTGGATAATTTTTCGTACTAACCCCCGAGGGTCACAGACTTTTCCGTACACACAAATATGGCTGCACGAGAAACAAATTCAATCATGACATGTGTAAAAAAAAGAAATATCTTAAAAGGGGCAAAAATTCACGAGCTGAATTTACAAGGATAGATGACTTACAAGGTCGATTGAAGTAATGGTGTTCACCGTTTCTGAAGCTATTTGACATAAACAATAAATATTTATAATCTTTTGGATGGCTAGGGAGCTCAATGACGGAGGCAGAGTTAGGGAATCACGTGAGGTAGTAGAATCTGTCACCGCGTCGCCTCTGGTCGGGGCTTGCCTTGACGCAGAAGAAGTACAATATGTATGTCGAGGATGGGACCTCCCACTCGTGTTTCAGGAACAAGTACTTCAGCCCCGCCAAAAGTCTATATGAATTTGGGGGGAGCTGGAATGGAGCCAGCTTCACGTAATTCAAGAAATCCACGAAGTACTAGTCCAGGGGAAGGAAGGCCCCAGCCTTCAGGTGCTAATCACTCCAAGTCGCGTAGTTGTCTTGGAGAAGGGAAAAGCTCCGTTCCCCTTCGAATGCAAGTCAAGCGAGGAGAGTTCCAACTCTGACCTCTATGTTAAGGCTCAACATAGTTTTATTCACTCTCCCCTGGGTCGTGATCTTGGAGAATATGTGCTCAGACTCAAAGTACGCGGTGGGATCGACCACGAGCTCCTTCTCCACCACCGGTTCAAAGTGGGGGATGGGAGATTCGGGGGCGACCTTCTTCCCCTTGTTCTTCTTTTGGGAGGATGAGCTTTAGGCGTTCTTCTTTGGAATGTTCTTCTTTTGAGGAGTCATCATATCGCCTAATGACAAAATGGCCTAGTTAGTAAGCGACCTAAGATGATCTAAAATTATGACGAGATAGTATGGAGAATGAAACGGGTTATTTTAGTTCTTAACAATCGCCTGATATTTAGAGATTCGTATGTCAGAAATGGCAAGCCACTACTTTCCTCGAAAAAGCGGTTTTGTGCAAAACTGCATAAGGAATCGTAACCCTTAAGCTACCTATTTTTTTAACCTAGAAACCTTAAGATTTCTTATGCCCTAAATAGGTATTTCCTAAACCTATTTGAGATTAGAATTACACTAAATTGATCCATAAAATTACCTAGTTTTATGAATACCTTCATATTCAGTTTCACTTATGGAGTTTAAAATAGAAACCTATTCCCTGTGAAGATTCAGAAATAGCCTACCCGTAACGACAATAAGCGTTGCGGATGAACATGGTTAAGAACAAAAATTCATTGGATAAAAAAGAGAGGAAAAAACTCTTCAAACCAAAGAATGAGATGCTTACAGGTTGTGTGTTCGTCGATGGTAATATGTAGACTCGGCAACGAGAAGCTTTGGAAAAGCTTCTGAATTTTTGGGCACGATGAATTGTTTCGTGGACTCTAGGATAGAAGAGAAGTTTGGAAGTTCAGAAAAAGGAAATTTTTAAATACAAAGGTGGTGAAGTTTGAAATTCGACCATCCTATTTATACGTAAATTGTGGAAATTAATCTGGGCCATCCAATTGGGTTAGCTCAAGATCCAAGGTCCAAGATTAAATAGACCAAACGACAGCAAAAAGTTGATAAGACAATCATTGCATTCCTCGAAACCCGAACAGACACCAATTGCGGTACACCACGTGTCCAGTACTCGAGTAGTAGGCAGGCGTGGTTTTATGTGACAGAAGTCTAAAAGCCCCTACTGTGTAGGTCAGAAAGTGACGACATCATACACGAGCAGGAGCTTGGGGGGCAAATGTTGTAACATGATTTTATCACGAGTCCATGCAACCAGCTCGGGTACAGCTGGCAGATAAATATACGGAGAAATAGCTGAGAATGATATCTGCTTTTATCCGCGTGGAAAACTCGAGATTCATAGTGGTCATACGTAGTGTAAGGCGTCCTGAGTTTATCCCAAACTAAGGATGCAATGGCTGTGAAGTGCGAGCTCATAATTTTAATAGCTATCGAAGCATGAGGTTGGAGGAGATATCCAGCTCGTGATAATTCTAGTATATTGCATACCCGCGAATCCCCAAAGACTCGGGATCCCTTTGTACATTTATTTATGACCAGGCTATCATATTAATTATCTGAGATAATGGGAACTTGTTTATTTATGACCAGGCTATCATATTAATTATCTGAGATAACGGGAACTTGTTTATTGTATTACCATATCATATCCCAATATAAATGAGAATTATTTGTATTAAATGTAATTATTATGTAAATGCGTGATTGACTCACGCGGTTACCCAAATCAATCCATGGAATTCCCTTATAAATACTAGGAGTGTTGGACAGGAAAAGGGGGACCATTATTCTGTAATACCAAAACATTGCCAAAATAAAGAGAGAAACTACAATAATATTGACTCGTGGACTAGGTGCATTTTAACCACTGAACCACGTAAAATTTTTGTGTTCTTGAGTGAATTCATATGATTATTCATTACGGTTTACTATTAAGCACTAATCTGCCTTATTATTTCTTAATACACTGTTGGCAAAAAACCCCGTCAGTAAAGGGCATACTTGTAATATTGGTCGTTGCGGGCATAAATGTGATTATATGTGAGAAAATGATTGAAACCACATTATCATATGGATATATTTGCAGTAAACGGCTCGAGGCGATCCTAGTGAGCGTATTGGCGGAATAGTCACAGCAGGGTTTAATACCCAGTTCGGGGCGAGCCTAAGGGTATTTTGGGAAGTTTAATGTATATTTGGGGTTTATTGAGTAATCGGAAAGTAATTGGAAATTATATGGGCATGTAAGGATTAATTGGGAATTTATAGGACTACTTGAGGAATTAGCGGGAAATGTGGCAAATGATGATTATGCCCTTGGGACCCTTTAAGGTTAAGGGTATACTTAGGGGGAAATTTGGTCTTTTACAAACTATTAGATGGGGCTAGAAACTTTAAGAAATAGGCAGAGAATGTCTGATTGACTGTCTCTCTCTCTCTCCATTACGATTCTCTCTCTCTCCCTTGAGGTAATTAAGCATGTTTGAGTCTTTTGGAAAATGATGGCTGAGAATTGAAAGCTTGGGAAGCAAAGTTGGGAATTGTGGCTAGGAATGGACAAGTAGCAGCTGAGGGATCAAGCTAGGAGTACTTAAAAAATTAGCTTAAGGATCAAACATCTTTGAGGTAAATTCTATAATCTGGTTTCTCTTTCAGTGAATTCTGTAGTGGGTTTGGACTGTTGGCTGGGTTTAGTGATGGATTTAATTGTCGAATTGAAGCTTGTGGTTGGGATTTGGTTGAGGTCCAGCTCAGGGGTAATGATTATCAGATGAGGTGAGCTTGAATCTAGTTTTAGTTGCGTTTTATTAGGCTTAAGGGTGTTCTTAAGTTTTGAACTCAAAGATTGGAGTTTTGAGGTTATGCTGAGGTTTTAGCTTAGCTATTAATGGTTATGTGTTGGTTATGTTGTGTTGTTATCGAATTGGAATTTAATTCTGAGCTTGGTTGCAGTGTAGGAATTAATTTTAGGGGTGTTAGTTTGGAGAAAAAGCTGCAAAGGAATTGGGTTATCTGGATTCGCAGGACGCTACGTGACCCTGTTCAAGGGTGTCGCGGCTCGCGTGGCCCCAATAGCCTAGGGAGGCCTATGTCTTGGAGGTGCACTATGACCCTCTAGGTCAGGTCACAACCCGCATGCTTGTCAGGTTAGAGGGCTGGTGCCTTTGTCTTGGAGGCGCGCCACGACCCTCAGGCCAAGTCGCGGCCCGCCTAGGCAGCCCTTACTAGAATTTGTCTTAGGGCTCAGAGAGGCTCAGGAATTAAAACTTAAGCGCTTGGGACAATTTCTAATAACTGGTTTAGTAGATTTCTAGGTCTTGGAGGCTAGTATTAGAATCCAAAGTATTTAAATGGTTTAGAATTTTATGGTTATCCATTATCGCATTGTGACTAGGTTATGCCGCAAGGGCCAGGACTAGGGATCATGCCCGGGATTATTGTATGCTGGCTGCTCGGGACCTGAGGTAAGAAAACTGCACCCATGTGGTTCTGTAATTGAATTTATGCGTTTTGTGAGTTATATATCTGTTATGTGGGATATGAAAGTACGACCTAAGGGTGTCGGGGCTAATGGTAAGCATACTGAACGCTGCTCGGCCTAAGCGAGCTGGGGTCAGCTAAATAATTAGGGGACTCGGCTTAAGCGAGCCGGGGTAAACTAAGTAATCAGAGGACTCAACCTAAGCGAGCTAGGGTCAGCTAAATAAATAGAGGGCTTGGCCTAAGGGCACTGACACCTATGTATTCGTATTAAAGTTTGAGTTGTATGTGAAAGTATATGCTAATCGTTGCCTAGATCGATACTTGTATCTTATTGATTAATTGATTTAATTGGTTTGAAGTTAATTAATCGCTCTTGTGTTATATACGTTAGTTTTTTTTTAAGTTTTCTTGTTGGGCCTTGGCTCACAGGTGCTACATGGTGCAGGTAAGGGAGTTGATAGCTGGACCAGCCATGAGTTGGAGAGCTTCAAGGGCGTTGTGTACATATCTGCTCGACCGCCACGGTTGGGATAGCTTGGGAGGAATTGTGGTTAAACCCTACTTTTGCCGCTTATGACTGCTAAATTTTATCTGTTTATCTTTTACAAGTCTGTAAACTGATTTTTGGGATCCTGCGTACAAACTTAATATTTTAATGAAAAATAATCATTTTGTTGACAAGGTCTTTCATTACTTGACCTTAACTTAGTTTTTAATTACACATTTAAGTTCAAACGACTTGCTTTGCAGGTTAAGCACTATTTTAAACACACAGTGTAACGACCTTGGTTATCCAGGGCATTACAGAATCGCTAGGCGCAATAGTCAGAGGATGCTGCCTCCTTTTAGTGGTTCTAGCCGAGGTATTGGCCCCAGTGAGTAGAAGAGAAAGGCCTCAAATTATTTTGTTCCTCCTGGTTCAGATAGAAGGGCACGAGGTGCTTTTAGTGGTCGTCAGGGTGAGGGAGACAAGTGGAGGAGTTTCCCAGAGTGTCCTTGGTGTAGGTGACGACATCAGGGATAATGTAGAGTCAGAGCCTGCTTTACTTGTAGGAGTGTAAGTCATCTGAGGAAGGAGCACAAGCAAGAAAAGAAGAGCTGAGGAAGAGCGACAACCTCACTCCAGCCAGAGTATTCACCTTGGCCGAGACCGAGGCTGAGGCTAGTCCCTTGGTCGTGGTAAGTCAGATTTTTAGTGTCGGTTCTTCATTTACTACTTTGATTGATTTAGGAGCTACACATTCGTTTGTTTCTACTAGAGTGATATATTGATTGTGTAGACCTAGTGCTTTGTATGCTAGGGGATTCAGGACTTTGTTACCAATTGGGGAACTGGTAGTCTCTAGTAGATGGGTTAGAGCATTGCCATTAGATATAGACAGTAGGGAGTTGTCTGTAGATCTGATTCAGCTAGCGATGGACGACTTTGATATGATTCTAGGGATGGATTGGTTATCAAATTAAGGGGCAACGATAGTCTGCAAGTGAAGAATTGTGACCTTTGAACCAGAAGGGGAGGTACTGTAACGTCCTACGTTTTTGGGTACCTTTAAACGACTCGGGTCGGGATTTTTCCCCCGGGTTAAGAATATTATTTTAAATAATATTATATTTTGTTTGTAAGTATTCCATGAGTTATTGCTAGCCAAAATATGAATTTTGTGATTTTAAAAGTCAAGATAAGACTTTCGGTCCTGGACCGACACAAAAACCCTGATCGGGTAAAAATCTCGGAAAATAAAATGAAAAATCATGGCAATTATATTTTGGGCATAAAATACATTCATAAAAGTTAAAGTTTGGTCAAAAATAATAAACCTAAAAGAAAATGGAAACTTTAAGGCATTTTGTGGTAAATGCCTAATTTTGCCGAAATGGGGAATTTTATTCCATGAATGGACCTTAGGTTAAATTTTATTTTGTGGTTAATTAAATTAAATATGAGAGACATTTAATTTAATTAATTAATAGTAAGTTTGGTGATTAAAACTTAATGAGAGTGAAAAAGGTGTAAGAAGTCAAGTGGGCAAGTGGGTAGAAAAGCACTCAAGTGTTTTGTGATATTTTGAAGAGTTGTGTGAGCCATTCTAACCCCCAAATCCGACCACTCTCCCTCCCTCATTCACTCTCATCTGATTTTTGAAGACTCTCTCAAGTGTTCTCTCCATTTGCAACCCCAAGAACACCAAAGAAACTTGGAAGCTAAGTCTTGGTCTAGGAAGGGTTTTCCCTAAGTTTGTTAGGGTTTTTGAAAGGTTTTGAAGGAGTCAAAGCTTATAGGAAGGTCCAAACCTTAAGCAAGAACACCAAAGAGTATTGGCTAAGGGTAACTGGACTGAACGTTGGAGGGTGAAAACTTGTTGAGCGCTAAGGACTCCAAGTAAGTCAACTTACATTGTATGGCTGCAACATGAAATGATTATTGTCTTGTATGTTAGTATAGGAATACATGCACATATATAGGTTGTCATAGAAAGTTGCTTAGAGACGTTAGTCTAGTGAGTGCTGATTTAGAAAATATGAACGGTAGAAGTCCGTCATATCCTAGACGGTTGATCCCCGTCACACTGCTTGATTTTATTTATGTCCGGTTCATTACCGCGACGAGTGGCCATGAGATGAGGATAAGCTGGTTAAACCTAGGGGCGCCAAGATAAATGGGACCTAGGGGCCCTCATGCTTACTTAATCATTGGACGGTTAGAATCCGAGCAAGTGCTCTGATAAGTTATTCCTGGATAGCAGCCGTGAATATTGGCCATTCCGCGAGAGTGCCTAGAGATACTAGGGGTTGCCAAGATAGAGTGAGGTTGAACACCCTAGGGGCAGCTGCTCACCAGCACCACTGATTAACATAGAAGTCTCCGTAAAACCGTGTAAATTGGATTACGCTCTTGTATAAGTAGCGATGCCCTAGGTAACACGATAGTTACCCTTGATGAGAATATTTATTGGCTAGATCTTAGTGTGGAGACTCAGTTCTCTTTTATAGATTAGCAATTATGTTGGAGGGCGCGTTACGTCTGAATTGTTGGAAATTGTCGAGTGTTGGTCTCGAATTATATGGTGATATAATATATCTGCTTGCTCTGGGATTTTCTGAGTGCAGGGATATAATTGTTGATAAGATATAGTTGTGATATAATATATCTGCTTGCTCTGGGATTTTCTGAGTGCAGGGATATATTTGTTGATAAGATATAGTTGTGATATAATATATCTGCTTGCTCTGGGATTTTCTGAGTGCAGGGATATATTTGTTGATAAGATATAGTTGTGATATAATATATCTGCTTGTTCTGGGATTTTCTGAGTGCAGGATTTTTATCTAGATATGAATTAATTTATCCTTGGTTATCAGGCATGACCATAAGTTTGCCAGGATGCTTTAGCATTCTTGAAATTGATTGTGTAGGGTCCGGATGGGTCCGGATCCCTATTTCTCTATCTGGTTTGTTTGAAAGTTGATCTTACTAAGCGTTTTCGCTTACCTAGTTGTTTCATGTTGTAGGTAAGAGCAAGGGCAAGGCAGAGCAGTGAGCGCTGGAGTCTTCCTTGCAAATGTACATGTGGACCGACCTTTTGGGAAGCCTTTTTATTTTTGGAAATGTTGTGTAATTTTCCTAAACTAGGCTCACTCTAATATTTATAAAACATGTTTTTAACTAAATGTTAAGTATGGCCATACGACTTTTTAAAAAGTTTTTTTATATACGGGTTTTTGAGACATTTTGTTAAATGAAAACATTTATATTTCCGCATTATCGAGTCTTGAAAATCCGGGTCGTTACAGGTACCCTTTGTATTAGTGGGGACAGTGAGTGGGCCGCAAATACATATGATTTCTGCATTGAGGGCTTGAGATCTAATGCACGGAGGTTGCATAGGATTCCTAGAAAACATAGTGGATACCTTTAGGGTTGTTTCAGTTAGACTGGATGAGACAAGATTAGTATGCAATTTTCCTAATGTATTCCCAGTAGACTTGCAAGGGTTACCACCACACCAAGAGAATGAGTTCTTCATAGAGTTGGCGTCAGGGGCAGAGCCAGTATCTAGGACACCTTATAGAATGGCTCCAGTAGAGTTGATGAAACTGAAGCTTCAGATAAAGGAATTACTAGATTTAGGATTTATCAGACTGAGTTTTTCGCCTTGTGGTGCTCAAGTGTTGTTCGTGAAGAAGAAGGATGGATCCTTAAGGATGTGTATTGACTACAAAGAGTTGAATAAGTTGGCCATTAAGAATAAGTACCCACTGCCTAGGATCGACCACTTGTTTGACCAACTATAGGGGAAGACGGTGTTCTCCAAGATTGACCTTCGGTCAGGCTACACCCAGTTAAGGATTTGAGAGGAGGACATACCAAAGACTTCATTCCTCATGAGGTATGGACTTTATGAATACCTGGTCATGTCCTTTGGATTAACCAATGCCCCAAAAACCTTTATGGACTTGATGAATAGGGTCTTCATTGATTGTTTGGAAAAGTTTGTGATCATATTCATTGATGTTATACTGGTGTACTTCCAATCAGAGATAGAGCACGAGCAACATCTTCACTTGGTACTACAGCGGTTGAGAGAGCATAGGTTATATGATAAGTTTAACAAGTGTGAGTTTTGGTTACCACAAGTAACATTTCTGGGCCATATTGTCAACAAGGAGGGGATTTTGGTGGACTCAAGCAAGATTGAGGCAGTGCGGGATCGGCCCAGGCCGAGCAGTGTACCAGAGGTTAGGATTTTCTTGGGATTAGCAGGGTACTATCAGCAGTTTCTTAAGGGATTCTCCAAAATAGGTACACCAATGATTGAGCTGACGCGTAAGAAGACCAAGTGTGTCTGGACAAATAGATGTGAGAACAGCTTCAAGGAGTTGAAGCAGCGACTGATCACCACTCCTATATTGAGCCTTCCATTAGACAATGGGAAGTTTGTAGTCTATTGCGATGCTTCCAGGCAGGCTTTGGGGTGTGTATTGATGCAAGCTGGAAAGGTGATAGCCTACGCGCTGAGACAACTGAAGGAGTATGAGTAGAGGTATCTCACTCACGATCTGGAATTGACAGCGATGGTATTTTTACTAAGGGTTTGGAGGCATTATCTGTATGGAGAGAAGTGCGAAATATAGACTGACCATAAATATGCGCCAGAGACGTTGGCTGGATTTGGTAAAGGATTATGACTGCGACATTCTATACAATCATGGGACGGCCAATGTGGTGGCCAACGCATTGAGTCGGATGGGCCGATGACAGTTATTTAGTTCGAGGCAGATATCAGAGAGGTTAGATGAAGAGATGACCAGAGCAGGAATTGAGTTGGTAGTTGGTCAGCTAGAAAATATCACACTTCAGTCCATGCTCCTTGAGAGAATCAAAGAAGCAAAGAGGGAGGATCCCTAGTTAAGGAAGCACATAGAGAATGTCTTTGTAGAGTCCAAGAACTTTACTTAGCTAGTTAGATAGTAGTATAATAGTAATAGTTGTAGTATTTTTATGACTGTGGATTTTGGTTCAGACCGGGATTTAATTGGACACTCATAGTAACACTTGTAGATTTTCTAAGTTTAACCTAAAGTTTAAGAATATTAATTTTAACCTAAGGTTTGATTAATATGACTGATATTGATGGTGATATTTATTATGTTATAAGGTTTAGTTAGACCCAATAAGAAAGTAACACTTGTCATGTGTATGTTTAATGATAATTAAATATTTTTGAGGAATAAGTTTATTAAGATTAATATTTGAATATCCTAGGGTCTGTCAGCAGCTTTGAAAACGTTAGAGGACTTAGTCAAGGCTGTTTACTCAATTCAAATCAAGCTGAAAATGTGCGATTTTGTGTATAAATATTCAGCGTATGCCGATATATCGCAGCTAAAGGGGGTGATATATCGCAGTACGGGGATACAAAAAACACGTAACTTCGCACGATCACCTCGACGAGCCTCGGGCATGCTGGCCCAGGCGATATATCGGCTCCTTTAGTATATTTTTGAATGTTTTTGAAAACGTTCTCATTTTAATCTTTAACATCTTGATAAGTCCAAAATCTTTCTGACCGAGTCTTCAGCCTTTGCTGAACGATAATTCAAATATCTTTTACTTAAAAAGCCATTATTTTATTCAAGTTAAATGAAGATCTTTTCATTCTTGAACTCTATAAATAGGACCTAATACCCAGCCATTTATTCATTCATCAAGCTAAGTTCAGAGGTTGCAAGCTGCTAGGTTATTTTTGAGAGTGTAAACACTTGGGTTGGGGATTATAAGCTTACCAAACACTTGGGAAGTAAGGTTTATAGCACATTTCGGTTCAAGGTTTAGATCGGTCACAGAAGCATTCAAGGTACTCCAAACTCTAGTTCATTTTGGTATTGTTTTCCTTAAATTCTTATAGTTTTCTACTCAGCACCTTAACTTTATTCTTTATTCTTGGATAGGAAATCTAAGATCTTCAACATAAGGTTTTTGGTAAGTATATTCTTGATGGTATAGTTGGTCCATTCTTTTCATTCCTTTTTCTTCAGTATACTCACCCTTTCATTTATGGTTTTTTGGAGTGTTCCAAAGTCCCAAACCTGTTCTCATATCCCGATACTTTTGGTAAGGAAAATAGGATAGGATATTATGTGTTATGTTAACTTATGATTTGTGTGTTATGTATGTTTGTAGACTTGGGCATATGACCTGTACAACTAACAAGCCCCAATAAATTTATGGGCATATGACTTGCTTAGCTAGCAAGCTTCACAAATCTAATGGGCATATGACTTATTTAGTTTATGGGACCCCAAGTGATAATGGCCATTATAGTATGTGTGACATATGTTTATTATATGTTACATTATGAATTTTATGTATATGATTTATGTGTTAGATTTTATTTGCTGGGCATTAGTCTCACTCCTTTTTGTTTATATGTGCAGGAAAATAGCTTTGGTGGCGGGAAAGGTTCTTGGTAGCTTGGGGATGTGTATTGAGGCGGAATGGAATCGAAGGACCGAAAGTTCGATTCGAGGATGAAGTTTCTTTAATAATAGTTTTATATGTATTTTCCGCACTTTGTTATGTGATCCATTTTATTTACAATTATGTTATGTTTTTCTTTTAAAAAAAATGGGATCCCATATCCTACTTTAAATTTTATGTAGTTTAACACTTGTTTTTCTTAAGTTTTAATGAAGTTATGATTATTTCACTTGTAAGTTTTCACTACTACAAAAAAGACTTTTTAGGACTCGCGGGGCACGAGTCCTCTATTTGAGAGCCTTAAAAACCAGGGGTTTTTTAGGACTCGCAACGTGAGTCCTAAAAAACTCCAGTATGTCGTTCCCACTACAAAGGCCCCATATCTTCCATACAAGGTCCAAAAGACAGGAATTTAAACCTTCGTTTTATTAATTGTTATTAATTGATTAGGCCCATTATAGTCATGCAAAGCAAATGGGCATTCACAAGTGGAATCACCCACAAGAGAGGAATTTAAACTTTACATTTTCTAATGAGCCCAATTAAAATCTATCATTTTATGAATATTTTATTTGGTAAAATACCATATATCTAACAAACATATGGGCCACTATATGCATCTAAGCCCAATTGCAAAAATACCACATATAGTGCAACACATACATGTTATAATTGAATGGGCCTAATCATGTTACTATATGAGCAATTCTATGAATATATGCAAAAAATACCACAATTTATTTCATTTGCAAAAATACCACAATTAATTATCTAGAATTTATCAAAAAAATTCAAATTAATTAAATTTTTTACAAAAAATAAGGCAATTTAAATGAAATTTCTCAACAATTAACAATAATTAATTTAAATTTCATTTATCGACAATCAACTTGGTTTTAGGTTAATTTGATAAAAAAAATATTAATTTAATTTAAATAGGATTTATGAACAATTAACCAAAGTTAATTTAAATCCCATTAAAAAAAATTATTAATTGGCTGAAAAAAATGATATTTTTCAAAATTTAACCAAATTTAAAATTTAAAATCAATATCTTAACTATTTTCCAAAATATCTTGTGTTGTTATAACTATTAGCTAATATTTTAACCATTAAAAAATATATATATAAATAGTTATAGCAACCCTAAAATATCTCAAATAGTTAAACAAATTCAAATATCCATAAAAATATATATAACTAACAATGTTCAAATTTCAAATAATTTAAATATTAAAAACTATAGAATAAAAATATATTTATATTTTCAAATAAAGATTTAATAAAACAAAATGAAGAATTTAAATGAAAATATCTTAAATATCTAATATCATAATTCTAACATTTAATATATTAAAAGATTTAAAATTAAGTTGTTAGTCTATTTTTAAATTTGAATTTGAATGTTTGTAGAAAATATCTAATTATTTAAATCCCAACTAACAAAAATATCTTTATTTAAAAAAAAATTAAATGATGAAATAAAAAAGATATTTTTGGTTTTTATTATAAATAATTTATTTCTACAAATTTTAATTTAAAAAAAATATTTTTGAAAAAAAAAAGGATGAATAGTACCAGTGGTACTGTTCACGGGTACTGTTCATCGTGCTGGTGTGCGTGGGCGCACGCGCATGGGAGCCAGGCCAAATTTTTCCCGAAAATTTTTTGAGCAATTTTTCAAACCAAAACCATTTTCTAATTAATTTTTAACATGTTTTACACAAAATAAAGCATATATAAAAATTAATAGCATAGAAAACACTACAAAATAACCTAAAAATTGCTAAAATTCACATAAAATCAATATGTTCATAAAAACATGAAAAACCATCCAATTATTCAAACATATCATATAATCCAATTTTAAACATGTTCATGCATGAAAATAAAGATTACCAAAGTCTCTGAGGCCAGTTGTTGGATTAGCTTATACATGATCTTTTTTTATTTTCATGTATATTTAATATTAAACAAATTAATACGAGATAGCCTAAAACATGTTTCTAAAATTGAATTCAAAGAGAAACAAAAAATAGAATACTTACAGTATACGCAGCGGAATTAAGAGTCTTTCCTTCAGTTACTCTAACTCTTGTATCCTTTCTGTCACAGAGTATTATCAAGAAACTGAACGATCTTCTATTTTCTTCACAATCTTCCAATGTATCCTTAGAACTACCTAGACTAGTGTGGGCAATTCTCAACACATGAGATAAATATAGAGAGAAGAAGAAAAAATAACCAAGAGGCTTAGAGAGAATCTAAAACTATCAGAAAATCTAACTTGTGCCTTATCAAACTTATGTTTTGACTTCTCTCTAAGCACTCCTTTTATAGACTCAATTAGGCAATTTAATTTAATTAAAAAATCAATAAAATAACAGCCATTTTGAAGCCCTAGGTCGAAATTATCATGGGCTATAGGCACGTGAAATTTCTCATTTGATTATAAGCCCATTGGACTTAAAATCAAGGCCTGTGTTATTTTCTATTGATTTAATTAATTAAATAATTATTTAATTATTTTATCAAATTAATTATTTATAATTTGAACCTCGATTTAAACTTATTTATTAATTTAGATACCAATATATCTTAATTAATAAATCTGCCATAATTTCTCTTTTCTTCTCAAAATTACACAACTCTATGAAACTATCCAAAATTGACCTGGTCAACATTGATAATTCTAATTGATAATTAAATCAATTAATTGAGACTATCTAGATGATATTATCCAAGGTATAATGGGGACCATGGGCCTATGAAATCAAGCTCCACTAAGTTATCATGAATCTAACAAATAAATTTAGTAACTTATTAATTCCTCGTGACTCCACTATAGACTTGGAATTGCACTCTTGAATTCATAGAACGCTCTATAACAAATATAGATACGCTATTAATTATCCATTGTTACAACCATAATTGTCACTCAATCCTCTATAGACGATCTACAATGAGATAGGACTAAAATACCATTTTACTCCTCATTGTATTTTATCCTTAAAACACTTAGTTCTTTGTAAATGATATTTCAGTAAACTAATTTAATTACTAAAATGAGATCTCTATCATTTAACACCTTGAACCAAACTAAAAGGAAACCATCGTTTCACTTCTTCATCAGAAGCTATAGATGTTCATATCTATGATTAACACTCCCACTCAATTATACTACCGAGTTCCCAAGATGTAAGTATTGGCTAGTCTGTAGGGTAAGATGGTAACGAACAAGTCAACGAACTCAAATAATACAATCAGTTAGAATACTAACCACTCAGAATTGAGATTGAATTGAACTATGGTCAACTATATAATATGACTAGAATAGATAACAACGATATGTTTACTTATCTTATCAACTGTCAATATCGGTCCAGTCCGATGTAACAAATACATCTGATCTTATCTACTTTGCTAATGTTCTGGAAAGAACATAATACTGTAATGTGTAAGTAGATCATATTGTAGATTGGCAAGTCAGTGTAAATCCAATGTACTGACTAATCTTAGGACTAACTTATTTTGAACATATAATCATATTTATATTCCACTGTGATTACGTCACTATAAATAAGATTAGCTATATGCTCGGGATTTAATAGAAGCTTATATTAAACAAATAATCATGAAAATAAAACATGTGAGCAAAGTGATTGACCAAGTCAAAAATGATTTCTATTCTTTTATTGATAATAAAATGAGATTACAAAGAATTTGGGTTTTAATTAGGGCATAAAACCCAAACAAGGATATGGTGGGACTTGGTCCAGCAATTGCATGACGTTGCCACCATGACATGGACTCGATTTGTGGAGCTGTTCCACAAGAGTATTACAATTCAGCTGTACTCGCTTCGAGAGTTGAGGAGTTCGCCAACTTGAAGCAAGGAAGTTTATCAGTGGCAGAGTATGCTCGTCAGTTCGATCGCTTAGCTAAGTTCGCATCTGAGATGGTTCCAACTGATTTTCTAAGGGTGAGCAAGTTTGTTTGAGGACTTTGACCGAAGATCGAGATGGGGGTTAAGCTAGCAAACCCGGGGAATACAACATACGGTGATGTTCTTGAGACGGCAATAGAAGTAGAGAGGTTGCAGGCTAATGTAAGTAAAGAAGAAGCCAGTGAGCCTGAGCCTAGACAGTAGAGTCAACCTCAGACCAGTCAGAACAACAACCATAATAGCAACAATCAGTCAGGCAACAACAGTAATGTTCAGAAGAGAAGGCATCCTGATAACAAGCAATCTGACAGTGATAAGAGGGCATGAACAAATAATGGGGGAAATAGGCCGAGTTATGTGGAATTCCCACCATGTGCTAAGTGTCAAAAGAAACATCCTGGAGAATACCGCTCAAATACCAAGGAATGTTTTAACTGTGGTCAGGAAGGACACCGGAAAAGAGATTGTCCTCAGCGCAAGCCAGAAGGAAAGAAAGATGACAAGATGGTTCCTGCTAGGGTTTTTACCTTAACCCAAGGAGAGGCTGATGCTAATAATAAGGTGGTCACAGGTCAGGTTTCTATCCTCAATAACATATGCTCTGTGTTATTTGATTCGGGAGCCACTCATTCATACATCTCGTTAGGAATGATAGAAAAACTAGACAAACCTTGTGAAAGATTTAGAACTAGGTTTGTAACTGAGTTGCCTTCGGGGAAAGTCGTTCTATCATCACGGATAGTACGAGGCATACCGATCAAGATTGAGGACATAGAACTAGAAGGAGACCTGGTAGAACTGGTGATCAAGGACTTTGACGTAATACTAGGCATGGACTGGCTAGCACGGCATGGCGCAACCATCAACTGCAAACACAAGAAGGTGATGTTCGAGACTCCTGACGGCCAGAAACAATGCTTCATGGGACAAGCTTCAGGATTACGCACCCCACTAGTATCATCTCTCAAAGCTCAAAGAATGATGGAAAAAGGATGTCAAGCATTCTTAGCCAGCATCATAGATGTGGTAAAGGAGACATCACTTAAGGTTGGAGACATCCGTATTATAAGAGAATTCCCAGAGGTATTTCCCAATGACTTGCTGGGATTGTCGCCGACTTGGGAAATTGACTTCACGATAGAATTAGTACCAGGCACCGAACCTATCTCTAAGGCACCATACCGGATGGCACCTACGAACTCAAGGAGTTAATGACGCAACTACAAGAACTCCTAGACTTGGGTTTTATTAGGCCGAGCCATTCGGCATGGGGAGCTCCGGTGCTATTCGTGAAAAAGAAGGATGGAAGTATGCGGATGTGCATAGACTATCGCGAGCTGAACAAGGTAAAGATTAAGAACAAGTACCCGCTACCCCAGATCGACGACTTGTTTGATCAACTCCGAGGCACGACTGTATTTTCAAAGATTGATTTACGGTCCTGGTATCATCAGCTCAAGGTAAAGGGAGAAGATATTCCTAAGACAGCCTTTAGAACTCGTTATGGACATTACGAGTTCTTGGTTATGTCCTTTGGTCTTACTAACGCACCAGGCGCGTTTATGGACTTAATGAATAGGGTCTTCAAGGACTACTTAGATAAATTCGTCGTTGTGTTCATCGACGATATCTTAGTATACTCTAAGGATGAAGTAGAGCACAAGGAACATTTTAGGTTGATTTTGTCACGACTGAAGGAGCATTAACTCTACGCCAAATTCAAGAAATGCGAGTTTTGGCTTTCGCAAGTGGCGTTCCTCGGGCAAACGTAGTTGCCGATGCGCTTAGTAGGAAAAGTTATGGAAATTTAGCAGCTTTAGCCGGAATAGAAAAGCCGCTACAGCAAGATCTGATCAGTGCTGGAATAGAAGTAGTTGTCGGCAAGCTTGCTAACTTGTCTATCCAGTCGAATATGCTAGAAGACATACGGATTGGTCAGGGACATGATGACACACTAGCAGCACATATGGATGCAGTCCGAGAAAGCAAGGCTACAGATTTCTCAATATCTAGTCAAGGTTTATTGAGATATAAGGATCGGGTATGCGTGCCAAATGACCAGAAAATTAAGAGGACGATTCTAGAAGAAGCGCACAGTACCCCGCACTCAGTTCACCCAGGATCTACCAAGATGACTCATGACATCAAGGCAATCTATTGGTGGCCAGGGATGAAGAAGGACATAGCAGAGTTTGTGTCCAAGTGTCTTGTATGCCAGCAAGTGAAAGCAGAGCATCAGTAACCTGTAGGTTTCACTACAACAATATTTAGTATATATTACATTAAAGAATAGCATATATTTAGAAGTGCTATTATTAAGTGGGCGATTAAAAACACACGGATCTGAATAGTGGGGATTAAAAACACATGGGTCTGATTTTGGCGCCATATGACTAAAAACTCAGGCACCAAAATGAATTTCTGCCAAATTCCCTTTCTCTCAGCCTTTCTCTCAGCCTTTCTCTAAGTTACCCTTTCTCTCAGCCTCCATGAAGACTCACCGCCCTAACCGCCCTCACGAGGTCTCTCCGCCCTCAACTCATCTCTGCCTCACCACCCTCACCTCCCTCTCCGCCCTCACGAAGACTCACCACCCTCATGAGGTCTCTCCGCCCTTAACTCCTCTCTGAATCACCGCCCTCACGAAGTCTCTCTGCCCTCACTGCCCTCACGAAGTCTCTACACCCTCAACTCATCTCTGCCTCACCGCCCTCACGAAGTCTCTCTGCCCTCACCGCCCTCACGAAGTCTCTCCGCCCTCAACTCATCTCTGCCTCACGAAGACTCGCTCCAGAGTCGAGCTCTTTCTCCACCTCACAAAGTCACGCTCCAGAGTGGAGCTTCTCTGCCTCATGAGTTCTCTGCCTCACGCCCACTATCTCAGGTTCGTTTCTCTCATCCCTGATAATATAAATTGTTGGCTGAATGTTGTAGATTGATATGATAAAAAACCCATCTTTGATAGAAACTAGATTGATATGAAAGATAACTGTTGTGAAAGAACTTTCTAAGAGCTGTTGACAGAATAAGAGCTGAACTTTGAGGAAGATAACTGTTGTGAAAGAACACCACAGATCTTGAAAATATTGATAATTGTTGGCTGAATGTTGTAGATTGATATGTCACAACTATTTTCCCAGAACACCACAGATCTTGAAAATATGGCTTTTAAGAAGTTAGTAAATTGAAAAGCTTGAAACATTATTAAGCATTAAAGGTTTCACGAGGACTTGATTCCGAAGTACTCCTGCCCATATTGATTGTTATGAGACAAACAAATGTATTTTGAATCTAACAAGGAAAGAAAAACCATTTCATATGGATGTTGATGTTGAAGCCAATTATATTATATTGTATCCTTTGAAATAAACTGTGGTGTGAGTGCAAGCAAAGAAGTCATTAATTTTAATTTATTTGGATTGGAACAGCCTAGGCAAGTGTATTCTCTGTACCTTATGAACTGAAACTTATTATATTCCTAGTAATTGTTCCGCTGTCTACTTTCTTGTTTGCCTGATAGTAAATGTGGGTGTATATGAGGAAATTATATAAAATTCAAGCTGCTACAATTAATAAATTTTTTATTTTTATTACACAACATCTGCAACCTCGAGTGTTTTTCATTCCCATAAAGTTGATGAGCCCTCCCTCTTAGAATATGAGAATACTTGACTCCCAAGTTATACTTTGTGTTGATGCTCATAATCTCATCAAAGAGGCGAGGCCATCGTAGGGGCGGAGGCCATCAAATTCCACGAGGCCCTCCCGTCTCGCGAGGCCGCTGATCCGCGAGGCCATTGGGCCACTCCCACCGTGCCCATCCGCGAGGCCGTCCCTCCCCGCGAGGCCATCAAATAGGCGAGGCCATCGTAGGGGCGGAGGCCGTCCAATTTCGCGAGGCCCTCCCGTCTCGCGAGGCCGCTGATCCGCGATGCCATTGGGCCACTCCCACCATGCCCATGGGCGAGGCGTCCTATTCCGCGAGGCCATCATATGGGCGAGGCGTCCTATTCCGCGAGGCCATCATATGGGCAAGGCGTCCTATTCCGCGAGGCCACCATATGGGCGAGGCGTCTTATTCCGCGAGGCCATCATATGGGCGAGGCGTCCTATTCCGCGAGGCCATCATATGGGTGAGGCGTCCTATTCCGCGAGGCCACCATATGGGCGAGGCGTCTTATTCCGCGAGGCCATCATATGGGCGAGGCGTCCTATTCCGCGAGGCCATCATATGGGCGAGGCGTCCTATTCCGCGAGGCCATCATATGGCGAGGCCATCATATGGGCGAGGCGTCCTATTCCGCGAGGCCATCATATGGGCAAGGCGTCCTATTCCGCGAGGCCATCATATGGGCGAGGCGTCCTATTCCGCGAGGCCATCATATGGCGAGGTCATCATATGGCGAGGCCGTCCCATTTCGCGAGGCCATCATATGGCGAGGTCATCATATGGCGAGGTCGTCCCATTCCGTGAGGCCATCACATGGGCGAGGCCATCATATGGCGAGGTCGTCCCATTCCGCGAGGCCACCGATCCGCGAGGCCCTTGGGCCACTCCCACCATGCCCATGCGCGGGGCCGAGGGAGGCTGCGAGGCCGTCAATGGCGCCCCAAGCGCGAGGCCGCGCAAGGTCCCACGCGCACACGCCCCGGGAGGTCCACCAGCCCACCATCTTCTCAGGAGGCCGACACCCCATGACTTGATGCGTATGGGCCCAAGACCCCTACTCAACGCCACGGCCAGTACAGACACCAAAGATCCCCTTTTTCACATCTCGAAGTCCCTTTGCTTAGGAGATCCGGTACGAGTCGAATGAGACATATTTGTACAACCAAGTACTAGGTACGGATACCAGTGCCAGTAAGGATCATGGTCCGTACGTCTACGACCATAGGTCAAAACCGACACCACTACCTCCTGTGCCACTACGCCTGCCACCATGCATCAGATACGGGTACAGATGAGTAGTGGAGACATCCTCCTGACACCTGCTCCTGTATAGGATGTACAACCACAACCTCTGAAGCCACTCCCCTAGTACAGTACGTATGTACCACTTGGTCCCCTGGACCACTATGTACCTAAGGCCATTAGAGCCTACTATAAAAGGAACTCCAAGGCCACCTGAAAGGGGGTTGGAAATTTTATTGTAGCAGAGGCATTAGTGTGAATGAGATACTGAATTCTCCATTGTTGTTATACCATTGTTCTTGAGTTGTTGTTCAAGTTTTCATAGCTTTCCAATTAGCAATTTTAATTTGATAATTTTTCCAACTTAACTTCGTTGACGAGTTCTCACTGTCAACACTTTGTCTATAATTACCAGAGGAAATTTTTTTTCCAGTAGGCCCTGTAAATAGAATGTCTTTGTCTATTCTGTATTTCAGATTCTAATTGATAACTACAACATGTTTGTATTTTCTCTACAACTAGATGGAAACAGTCATGTGATATATGAAGAGGAAGAAGCAGCTGGAACTCGACTTCTCATTGATGGAAGGACATGCTTGCTTCAGGTGCCCCATCATTCTCTTCATCCAAATTATCTTGTTGTTGCCTTTTAGTTTCCATAAGAAATACTCCTTTTTAGTAGAGCACTAACTGTAAAATATTTTGTTGCATCTAGAGTGATCATGACCCATCTAAGCTCATAGTGGAGACACCATGCAAACTGATGAGGTATTTGGTTTACAATGGTAGTCATGTTGATGCTGATACATCTTATGCTGAGGTCGAGGTCATGAAGATGTGTATGCCTTTACTATCACCTGCTTCTGGAATTTTTCAATTTGAAATGTCTGAAGGCCAAGCAATGCAGGTAAATTATGTTCCAAACAAAGATCTGGATATTCATGACTTGCATAAGTTAAACAGTCATTATTTTTGTAGGCTGGTGAACTTATAGCAAGACTTGATTTAGATGATCCTTCAGCTGTGAGAAAGATAGAACCTTTCAATGGGACCTTTCCTATCTTGGGACCTCCAACTGCAATGTCTGATAAAGTTCATCAGAAATGTGCTGCTAGTATAAATGCAGCACAAACGATTCTTGCAGGTTATGAACACAACATTGATAAAGTGAGTATCTAATTCTGTATCTATCATGATAATAAAAAAGAAACTATGGAAACACAATATTAATATAAGAAAAAAATATTATTTATGCTATTTTCCAATAATACAACACTAGGGTAAGCCACTAGGTTGGTCTTGTGGCGAGGGGTTTGGGAAAGTGGTGAGACACAGGTTCGAACCTAGAATCTCTAACTATTGAGGCCTTGAAAGTGTGCTGTAAGATCAAAACAAAAAATAATACAGCATTAGGGTGTGCTGTACTTTTTATATACTAAGATCTTAACTAATTGCTAGATGTTTACAAGAAGAAGCTTAACAAGAGGAATGTTTAAAATCATATACATCTACTCCTATTTTATCTCATCATTTAAAGTCAAACTTAATCTAATCTAATCTCACCATATATCTTTCAACACTTTTAGTGCTATTAAAAACTGTCAAGTTTAGTGTTATTAACGTTTTGATTGTTGTAGCAAACTTGAAAAGAATCCGACAATAGCAGATAATGTTATAAATATAAAAATCTGATCCTATCTGTCTTTCTTGTCCTTTCACTGTGGTGAGAGTGTTTTCCAGCAGATCAAAAATTGTGGTGAGAGTGTTTTCCAGCAGATAGTTCAGCGTGATATCTTACATGAAATGTTTAAAATAGTAAAGAAGAAGGTACCCTAATTTTCTTCTGATCCTATCTGTTTTTCTTGTCCTTTCACTGTGAATCTCTCCTATGCATTCCTAGTAAATCTAACTTGTCCGATGCAATTGTTTAAATTCTACAGCCAGACTTGAATGTGAGGGAAAAGATACTAATCCTAATTGACACATGGCAAGAAGCCTTCGGGGGACCTCAGGGGAGATATCCTCAATACTATGCAGCATATAATGAACCGAACGTTGTTAGTTTATTAAATGTTATTTTAGCATGTTAAGCTTGATACACAATTTTCTCTTGTTAATTACTTCGTCAGCCAACGCATTTGGGCAAAAGCTTATTTAAGTTGATTAAAGTGTAAATATCATATGATCAACCTTTTTTTTTTTGCTTTCTGCTTTATGTGAGATATGCAATAGCATGGGTTGCTGATGAATGTGAATGTTAGTTATACATGGTTATACTAGCCTACAAGGTATATATATGCTGAAGTTGAATCCCTTAGTGTTGTCCTTGATGCTTAAGTTATGATGAATGTTTTGCGTCTGTGTTTGGATGGGTTGTATTAATTCTATGTGTTCCTTTTTCTGTTTAGAGTTTTTATAGCTAATGTGCTACTACAGTATTTGGAAAGGAACCTATTTTGATTTCTTAACTCACTTTTATAATAAAGTATTCTAAGTAATCTATGTATAAATATATATCATAGGCTGCTGGAGTTGAATTCCCACCTCGAGAAGAGAGCAGTGTACCATTCTTTACTCCACCCCATACCCAGCCAATAATTTCTCCTTATACTGAATACAATGATGCTGCTATTGAGGCCTCTTTATAGTCTGATGCTTCAGGCCTCAGGTAAGGTCTCGATGACAACTGACTTTTGTTTGTCATAAACATTTATTCAAATTCTTGGTACTTATTAGGTTTTATTTTCTTATATTAAACACAAGATAGATGCAAAATAAATTTCTAGCAAAGACTAGTTTTTTTTTTATTAATAAATCGGGATATGATTCTCCTTCCACCCATGTTTTCCTGGACATGTTCAATATAATTGAATTTTTATGTGGGAGATACATCCTTTGATGCGTAATTGTACTTCAGATTTGCAACGGTCTGACTCATGTAAATGTAATTATACTAATAAAATTGAAGTCAACACCCGATCATTGAACTTGTTCAAGTAATATTCTAAGGGAAAAAATGTGGTAACCACTTAACAACCCTGCTTACAGACCTAGGTATTAGCATTTGATTAGAGTTTGTCGTGACTCTTTTTTGGTTCCTTATCTCACCTTTAAAGGACAATCACCACCAAAGTGTTACCTCATTAAATTATCATATTTTTTTCTTAGTTATTTAAATTAAGGGTGAGGAAATACCATTATATCACTACCACATCAAAAGTTGACGATTTTTTTTATCTCAGTTGTAAACTTGAAAAACTTGGTTATGCATCTTGTGATCACTGTAAAATTGTTCCGTGCAATTAGCTTCCTATTCAATATCAAAGAATTCATATTGTAGCACTTTTTTTTAAATTTTCTTTATGAACATAGCTTAACTATTAGAAGAATTTATGTAATGGAGAGTTTTATTGTGGGTCAAATTTATATAATTCACGGCTCAAGTAAATGTCTGGGTGCATTGTACAAAAGAGAAAAAGTTAACTTTTCATTCTCCTGTGAGAAGTAAATGGCTGTTTCTATTTATTTCTTTCTCAATTTAGTTTTTCTGCTGCTTTTGCTGCCTCTTGTCGTTGTATTTAAGAGTTTTGTTGTTCTTTTTATTTTCTGAGCTCTAGTTTCCAAGGACTCTATAGTGGTTTTGGATAGTTTCTTGGTTGTAAGAGTTGTAATTTTTTTTAATGATGACTCCTAATTAAAGGTCGAATGATGTTGATAGTTTATTAATTGGTATGTAAATTTGCTTTCATTTTAGTGGCTTCATTGGATTTCAAATTGGAAGGAACTTTATTTGCAGCAGTTTGCAAGAGGTATGTTCTCTTTTATTTTTGTTAAAATATTTTGCAAATGTTAGAGGAGTTTGAATATCTTAGATATTCATCCATAGTGAAGTAGGTCCTGAGATTATTATTATTGTGTGCTGCGGTGATAACGGAAGGTTGAGAACTTGTGTGTCTTAGTCAAGTAGGTTATGAGAAATTTGTGTGCTGCGGCGAGATAAGGAAGAAAACTTGTGTGTTGTTTGAATATTTTGAATTGATAATGATTGATGGTTGGTTAATAAATATGGCTGAAATGTTTTCTGATTTTCTGTTAGTTATTTGATGTATATCTAATAAACTTCAAAAACTCAAAGAAATTTGAAAGTAGAATCCAAACCCATGTGGGGAAATGTATTAGACTAATTATAAAAATAGCTTCATGCAATTCAAAAACTTGGGTAATAAAATGTAAAACATTTTTTAGTGCAAGGCCAGCACATAAAATTTTTTAGTTTGAATATATACATCAAAAACCAAATACAAAAGAAAGAGTAACATCCCATTAACAAAAGAACTATTTATGAGAAAAGGAAAAAAAAACTCAATTGAAATATGATACAGGTTCTAGGCAACATGTAATTAGTAATAACCCAAAAAAAATTATACTACTCCTCTCAAGATGTATTGTAACTCACATGATATAGACAACAAAATTCTGAAACCTCAATGAAAAACATAATAACACCTTTAATATGCATATTTTTTAGGCAAACTTCCCCTTTTAACATTAGATAGATTTCTCCTCTTTACTCTACAAGAATGCTAGCCATTATGGGGAGAAAACATCTGACGCTGTTGTTTTCAGTGAAAAGAAAGAAACAGTTGCTTTGCCACTTCATTGAACTTCCAATGGAAAAAACAATAATTTCAAACTTTTAAACATGAAAAATGCAGCAGCAAAGTGTGTCTTGACTTTGCTGTGCTGACACCAATTAGCTAACTTAGTAGTTACTAATTTGATCATTTCTGGCCAATAGAAATATAGCAGAATATTCCTAAAGAAAAGAAAGAATAGAATACAAAATTGAGTTTACAAGAACCTGTGCATTCATGTCCAAGAGAAAAGTCACTCACAAGACAAGAAACATGCACATTCAGCAATATAAAATACATGCTCAATCACCTACATTTCAGAATTAAAAGTCAACATATGCCTAAGTTTCACAAGGCTATTAAATTTATTCTAAAGAAAACTCAAAATCGCCATTAAGTCCCTAATATTCTACACTTGTAATGTAGTAACAACACTGTCACCTATATTTTACAGCCCCATCCTTCAGATGAAATCAGCTAGACACTATTTTAAAATAGAAGCAATGATCATATAACTGAGACATATAGAACTTTTGCGTACCATAAGAGCCTTAATATTTTTCCTTGGACGACTTCTTCGAATCCTAGAAACGCATGGAATCTGAACCCCAGATCCACCAAGAGAGTCCAAACGTGTCAACGTGATTCTCTCATTAAAAGAGACACTTTTAACAGGTCTGAGACAAGATTTCGGAGAGGTCCATCCAAATCCAATATGTTTGGCAAAGCTATGCACTTTTGGGCTATAGTCTCTTGATTCAGCTTCAGAAAGCTCTTCTATATATCTCTTTGTGGGCTTCCTAACCCTCTTTCCAGCTCTCTGTTCTGCGTGAAGATCCTCAGTTTCAAAGTCAAACTCAACACTGTCATCGAATCTCTTTCCTGAAACAAATTCATGATCTTCCATTTGAGCAATCACAGTTAGTTGGTGAATTCTTGGAGCTGTTGATTGCTTCAACTGCCAACTCCTTAGCAGATATACCTTCTGCATTCTTACAGCTTTCTTCATTTTCCTTATTGACCAATTTGTTGTCCTTGATTGTGAAAGTTGTGGTTGCAACATCACAAGAATTAGTCAACCCCATTGCAATCCTCCTCTTAAGCCACAATTTGTCTTTGACAGTAGTTTCCCGCCCAAAAGTTGCTTTGAACAATTCATGAAGTTCTTTAATTGAGAGGTTGTCCAAGCATATTTCCCCCTTCCACTTAAAAAAATCAGGTTTTCGATTATTACAAACAACAGAAGTTGATGGCCCAATATCTAGTTGTTCATCTGAAGGTTTAGATAACTCCTCAATGCTCCCAGACAAATTCTTGCAATTGTCATCAACAGTCGGTGCTGACGAAGGGACAACTTTCTGCATGCAAATTTAAGAGTAGAACTTCTTATCAATACAGGCAATTTAACACACTACACTAATAAAAAAAACCCTGCTGTCTGCATTCATAAAAGCAGAATAATCATCAGGAGCTCCACGGGATATGTGGAGTCACACTTCCTATTTAACTTTTGGTAATATCACTTGAATGTACAACAAAATATTTTTACAACCGAGAAGGACTCAAGAAATTTAATCGATTATATTGAATTCATGTAAATAAACAATGCACTACAAGACAGCTACCACATCATGAATAGAACACTAAACTTCAAGCATTTTAAAACTTGTTATTACGTTTTACTAGTACTAGTCTCCACCCCAATCCACATTAAACACCTAAAATTGATTAGAGATCAAAATGCTATTCAATTGGAAATTCTTTCTAAAAGTAATTTGTTAAATACCCACTAATCAATGAAAGCTCAAACTGAAACACAAGAAAACCACAATAAAAATACTAGAGTAACAACAACAACAAAGCAACCACATACCTCGAGACTCAAAGTCAACTTTTCATCATCAGCTTTCACATTACTGGAATCAGGCAAATCTGGCACATAATGATGATTAAACGTAAACATCAACGTGGGACAAAATTTTAAAACTATGAATAACATTAAAAAAAACAATAGAAATATAATAAATAATCACATGATAACCAATCTTAGTCTACAAGACCAGATAAACCTTCTATCTCATTATGAATATAATTCTGTTATTTGCACTAAATTGAAGAGAGAGAAAGAGAGAAGAAAATCTACATAAAATATTGCCCTAGTGATGATTTTAAAAACAGCCTTAAAATTCCTAAGAAATGGGAAAGAAACGATCAAAGCCACCTATTCAGACTGAAAAATTGAGCTTTAAGACATCTACAAGAAAACTGAAGTGGAAGAGAACCCATCATTTGCCCCCTTCTTCGAAAAACAAAAAGGCTAAAATCTTTGCAGTTGATAGATACAGAAGTCTTCACTTGATTCTGAAAACTATATACATTTTGTGTAGCTTGTATAATTTATGCACAATAATAGTAATAGAAAAGGTAGAAATAAATAAGTATAAATATGAGATAATGGTAACATGAAAAACCTTCTGAACTTTCCAACTGAAGCCTCTCACTAGCAAAACCTTCACTCGACAAGCACTCTGCATTCTTCCCACCATCCACAACATCATGCATTTAAGTTTTGTCATCTACAAGAAAATCCTCAACCTCCATTACTGCATCATCTGTTGCAGGAACAAATCTCCCATCACCTTCAACCTGAATCGCAGAATATTGAAGATGGTGGAGGGGAGAGGGGAAGATTAGAAGAAGAAGAAGAAAAAAAAGCAACTCATAGAGTTTGCGCAACAAAAAAAACAAATCATATACAGCAATTCTCATCCCTAGCCCTGTAAAAAACATTACACTTATCAAATAATGGCTGCCAGTCACATTGTGCAGGTCATTAATATCAACAAAATAAAACCATTATACAAGATAGTAAATCTGTTTCAAAATATCTAACACACTTTGTCCATAAGTGAAATGAACAAGATTAATAAGAACATTAAGGAGAAATGTACCCGAACAAGCTTGTATACAACTGGATCGGCAATATACTTGGGCGAAGACAAAGAAGAGGTACTGTTTTCAAAAAACCCACTTTCTTCAAACTTCCATTCATCACTATTCTCAACTCCAACCACTGTTTCCATGATAAATCCACCACATGAAACTCAAACACACCAACTGTAGTATCATAAGGATAAAAAAAACAGAAACAAAATGAAAAACTTTTAAAATACAGGCTACTATAATTAATGCAATATATATAATTCACAATAAAGCAAATAATAGATTATAGGTTTTTTTTAAAAAAATCTTATCTTATACAAAGTTTACAAACTAAAACAATAACAATACATGAATCTTTGGCTCATAGTACTAAAATACAAAAAAGTAAACAATAAAAAATCATCAAATTCATATTCCATTAAGAAGAAAAAGGATAAAAGATTTCATATTTAAGGCCAAATATTAAACTTAGGTAAAATCAGCAAGAAAATTAAAGAATCTTAATCGTTCAAAATAAAAACAAACAAACATTAATACTATATCAAAAAAAAAAATTATTAAGAATATAATATTTATATAACTAAATAGAAAGATTAGAGAGATTCTCATAATAAATATATTTCTTCCACATAAAAAGTATACAAATAACTGAAGTTTTTTATTGTAGTTTTCCCCTGGTCAAGACAAGTCATTTTCACATGGTAGTTTAATGTTCTGTTTGTACCCCAGGAAACTAAACTTTTTATCGTATTCCAGTTTGTTTTTCCAATAAAATCTCTGCTGATAGTGTTGTGAATCCTTAATCAAATACAATTGATCAAATAGCTTAAGAATAATCTTATAGAACTTTAGACAGAGAAAATTAAAAAACAGAGGTGAGAAGAAGAAGAGAATTTGAATGAAATAGCCACTTTCTTTATTGCTGAATATCAATCCACATTACAATCTTGAAAGCCTTCTATATCAGTTTGTTTACAAGATTATAGAGCTAATACAATGTAAATTGTCATTAAAAATAACCTGTACAATGTAATGTCTATTTATAGACAATTATACTTAACTAACATTACTAAGAAGAGTAAAACAGTTAAGTTGTTAGTGACTGAAATGAACAGGTCAGCATAGCTGACCGAACCAATTCCGACAGACAGTATTAGTAAATTTTAGAATAACCAGATACTGCAACATGTAGCAGCTTAAACTTTTCCTATATAGTAGTTCCTAGATGTTGCAATAGATCATTTCAATTATCAAGTGTAATTGCTCTGATGCATGGGCATATGTTATTTGCAGTGCATATAAGTAGACTATTATGGATTTAATAAAAAGAAACCCATTATAATTCATATACATCTTGACCACTACAGTTGCATCACACATTATATAGTCAGCTGCTAAAATACTAAAACCAAACTAAATCACACCTTTATAGTTCAGCAGAATATTCATCCATAGAAGAGAATCATCTGAGAGTCAAAGTAGAGTCCAAGCCTCACTATATTTAGGCACAAAGGAAAGAAAGAGAAAAACTGATAGTCACAATAGAATTAGAAATTTATATTAGAAAATAGAATCAAAATTATGATCCAGAAACATAAACATGAAGGAAACTGTCTGTCTATAACTGTGTACAAAAACCATTATCCCTTCTAATAGTACAAAGACTAGAACCAATATATAAAATGGTTCTGAACTGAACCGAGCATCTTGCTCTTTTAGAAACTTGTCTCCAAGCATCCGAGCAAGATTCAAGCCTGAAGAAGAGGCAAAAAGTGACTACTTCATTATTTAAGATTATGGTAGTCCAAAAACAAAAAAATGAAGTTTAAGTACTGCATAATCGTGTTTCCCCATCTCTCAGTGGCTCTCCTCTTTCTTCCATTCTCAGTCTTTCAGTATGACTAACTACTCTATGGTCCTCCGTCATCTTAATCGGTTTCCCATCGGCACTGCTACAATTAAACATATTCAGTATAAATTATCATGCTGCTAGTATAAATTACAATGCAGGTGCTTCTATAATTATATTTGGACCACATCTAATAAGTATTAAACAATAATAATTTTACAGAGATATATTTAAGGAAGACAAAAATAACATGATATGTGAAAGTAGTTACTAAACTGTATTAAAACATCATAAGTTCATTGTCATGATCATGTGTGCGTTAATGTGTTTCATCAATTGCTTAAGTTTATTCTGAGTTTGTGATTTATTTGAATTTCATTGCTGGTTGGGTTGGTTCATGATATTTTAATTTTAAAGAGATATATTTAAGGAAGACAAAAATAACATGATACGTACTTCATAACATATGTTGAGTCCCCCACATTTGCACATTATGCAAAGAAATTTTCAGCACCATCAGTCCATACCAGAAGCACTGTTGCAGTACAACCCTGAGTAAAACTAGTTATATTAGCACAAACTATAGCTTTATCAACATTCATCACCACACAAAATTATCAAAAAGATATCAAGTGGATATATGAATACACCATGTATGTAATAATATATATTTATGTTTTTTTTATTTTTTGATTTTCCTGCTTGCTGTGCACATTTATAGGGGCGGTGACTTTCTTTTTAAATATATTTTGTACACACTAAAACAAGAGTTTCAAATAATAATAACAATACTAAAACGTATACATACATATGTATATGCTGCTAACATTGTTTTATCTTCTTCTCTGTTTTTCAAATAATAATAATAATGCAATACATTTTTATGAGATTAGTGAATAGTAGTTTGAGTAGACAATTATTAAAAAAATTTAATCAGAGCTCAGGTTGATTGTCTAAAAATTTGGATTTGTGAAATATTGTATTCAATATCTATGTGTCTTTGAGTGAAGCCCAATTAGTTGTGTTTCTTTTGGTTTGTGTGAATGAAGTTTTTTTTTTCTTTATAGTGGCTATAGTTTAAGTATTTATTAAGATCTATTTAATATTTTATATTTTATTAACTAAAAATACCCAACTATTGTTGAAGCCATGTGAGTTCCATGGCCATTTTAATCTCTTGGGGATAAATATTCCCTTGTATTGGTTCTGTTTATAGGCTTATTTTTTTATGTCGTGAATTTACTTATGAATCTGTGAGCACCAATAATTTTTGTGTTGTAGATTGTATGGTTAACCTCATCTCTTTCTTGGCAGGGACCTCTCTATTATGATGGGATTGGGGGCATACGTTTGTCATTAAAACTTTCTGACTCTAGCCAAACAACTATAGAGGTATGGATTAGTTTGAGTTGTAGTATCAATTATAGTTGTTATTTCACTAATATCTGCATTAAAATCAATGGCTCCAAATGCAAAATATTAGATTGGATTGGATCTGGAGAAATTATTGCAGAAGGTTATTTTATTTCAAGTGACCCAAAGGATGAGGTTCACCATGTTCCTCTTGGGCCTAGTCCTCTGAAAGTGGGGATAGATCTTGTGAGAAAGAATGATGCATTTCTGTGGAGGCCTTCAACAATTATGTCTACTATAGAAGATGCTATGGGTAGTATAATTGCATGGCCAGTTGATAAAATTATAATTAGGTAATTAACTTTTTTTATGTACTCTTTTAGTTTACTATAACTTTAAGTTGAAGCATTAATTATTTAAATTTTGTTGTAGCTAAGCAAATGGACTCACAACAAAGACAAGTGCACAAAGGATGATGAATTGAAGGATGGAGCAAGTTTCGTTTACTTTTGTGTATCTTGTAATGTTTCTATTTTTTATTTTTGAAGTAAAAATTGTTCAAGATTATAAAACTTTATTATGTTATGCTTTCAAACATAAGTTAGAACTAAGATCTCATGAAGTAGACACATTCATGGTTTGAATTAGTTATTGTTTAATGTAATACTTATGGTTTATCAATCTATTGAGAATTACATTTTATGATTAATTTTGAATTTTTTTTATCAAAATACAATAATGAAAATCTTTTAATTAAAAAAAAACCTTATAAGTATACTTATCAAAATAAAATTTAAAATTTTATTACTATATGTTATGATTTAAAAACATATTATAAGCATAAAAAATCGTTATGGTTTATATAATATAACAAACTAAAAATGTTATCAAAATAATCAAATGTAAAAATTGAAAAGTGTTATGAAATAAGTACAATATTAAACTTCAAATTTATAACCAAAAACTCTATTTAAATGTTATTATTTGAATATTATAGCACCTAAAAATGTGTTATTGAATATTTTAAGATAACACCGAACATAACATTAAAAAATTGTTATAGAAAAGACTGGACTTTTAATAACAGGGGCTATGTTAGCATTTTCAGAAGTGCTATCAATAGTCCCGGTTAGCAGTTTTTAAGTGTTATGAATACTATTTTTTCTTGTAGTGTTTATTGCAACCGCTTAGCGTACCAGAATGGAAGTGGGACGATATAGCTATGGACTTCGTGACAGGTTTGCCAAGGACGAATAAGTAGCATGATTCCGTTGGATAGTAATAGATAGACTAACCAAGTCGGCTCATTTCCTGCCTGTTAAGACTTCATATACAGCAGACCAATATGTAGACATCTACGTCCGAGAGATAGTACGGTTGCATGGAATCCCCAAGACAATAGTGTCAGATAGAGGATCGATGTTTACATCGAGATTTTGGGGAAGTTTACAACAAGCTATGGGTACTAAGTTAAGTCTTAGTACAGCTTTTCATCCTCAGACAGACGGGCAGTCCGAGCGTACAATTTAGATTTTAGAAGATATGCTACGCGCATGTGTACTTGATTTTGGAGGATCATGGAATAAGTACTTGTCGCTGATAATGTTCTCCTACAACAATAGCTACCAGTCAATGATCGAGATGGCACCTTATGAATTACTATATGGAAGAAGGTGTCGATCACCGTTGCACTGGGACGAGGTAAGAGAAAGGTAGCTTCTAGGTCCCGAAGCTGTTAGACAAGCTCAAGAAGCAGTAGCGCATATAAGACAGCGAATGCTTGCTGCTCAAAGCCATCAGAAAAGGTATGCAAATTCCAAGCGACCCGATGTGGAATTCAAAGTCGGAGATCAAGTCTTCTTGAAGATATCTCTTATGAAAGGTGTAAAGTGGTTTTGGAAGAAAGGTAAGCTTAGTCCCCGATTTATAGGTCCTTTTGAGATATTGGACAAAGTGGGAGCAGTTGCGTATAGACTAGCCCTATCGCCAGCACTAGTAGATAGTCACAGCATGTTCCACATCTCGATGCTACGCAAATATGTGTCAGACCCATCTCATGTCCTCAAGTACAATACGATAGCACTCCAGAAAGACTTGAGTTATGAGGAACGACTGGTTAGCATCCTGGATAAGGGGTGAAGCAGTTACGGTCCAAGACCATTCCTATATTCAAAGTCCTATGGAGTAATAGTTCTGAGCGAGAGGATACATGGGAGTTGGAGGAGGACATGCAAGGCCGGTATCCAGAGTTATTTGGTAAGTAAATTTCGAGGACGAAATTCTTTTTAGTAGGGGAGAATTGTAGATTCCAAGAACTTTACTTAGCTAGTTAGATAGTAGTATAATAGTAATAGTTGTAGTATTTTTATGACTGTGGATTTTGGTTCAGACCAGGATTTAATTGGACACTCGTAGTAACACTTGTAGATTTTCTATGTTTAACCTAAAGTTTAAGAATATTCATTTTAACCTAAGGTTTGATTAATATGACTGATATTGATGGTGATATTTATTATATTATAAGGTTTAGTTAGACCCAATAAGAAAGTAACACTTGTCATGTGTATGTTTAATGATAATTAAATATTTTTGAGGAATAAGTTTATTAAGATTAATATTTGAACATCCTAGGGTCTATCAACAGCTTTGAAAACGTTAGAGGACTTAGTCAAGGCTGTTTACTCAGTTCAAATTAAGCTGAAAATGTGCAATTTTGTGTTTAAATATTCAGCGTATGCCGATATATCGCAGCTATAGGGGGCGATATATCGCAGTACAGGGAAACAAAAAACACGTAACTTCGCACGATCACCTCGATGAGCCTCGGGCATGTTGGCCCAGGCGATATATCGCGTACAGGGGGCGATATATCGACTCCTTTAGTATATTTTTGAATGTTTTTGAAAACGTTCTCATTTTAATCTTTAACCTCTTGATAAGTCCAACATCTTTCTGACCGAGCCTTCAGCCTATGCTAAATGATAATTCAAATATTTTTCACTTCCAAAGCCATTATTTTATTCAAGTTAAATGAAGATCTTTTCATTCTTGAACTCTACAAATAAGACCTAATACCCAGCCATTTATTCATTCATCAAGCTAAGTTCAGAGGCTGCAAGCTGCTAAGTTATTTTTGAGAGTGTAAGCACTTGGGTTGGGGATTATAAGCTTACCAAACACCTGGGAAGTAAGGTGTATAGCACATTTCAGTTCAAGGTTTAGATCGGTCATAGAAGCATTCAAGGTACCCCAAACTCTAGTTCATTTTGGTATTGTTTTCCTTAAGTTCTTATATTTTTCTACTCAGCACCCTAACTTTATTCTTTATTCTTGGATAGGAAATCTAAGATCTTCAACAAAAGGTTTTTGGTAAGTATATTCTTGATGGTATAGTTCATCCATTCTATTCATTCAATTTTCTTCAGTATACTCACCCTTTCATTTATGGTTTTTTGGAGTGTTCCAAAGTCCCAAACCTGTTCTCATATCCCGGTACTTTTGGTAAGGAAAATAGGATAGGATATTATGTGTTATGTTAACTTATGATTTGTGTTATGTATGTTTGTAGACTTAAGCATATGACATGTACAACTAACAAGCCCCAATAAATTTATGGGCATATGACTTGCTTAGCTAGCAAGCCCCACAAATCTAATGGGCATATGACTTGTTTAGTTTATGGGACCCCAAGTGATAATGGCCATTATAGAATGTGTGACATATGTTTATGATATGTTTATTATATGTTACATTATGAATTTTATGTATATGATTTATGTGTTAGATTTTCCTTGCTGGGCATTAGGCTCACTCCTTTATGTTTATATGTGCAGGAAAATAGCTTTTGTGGCGGGAAAGGTTCTTGGTAGCTTGGGGATGTGTATTGAGGCGGAATGGAATCGAAGGACCGAGAGTTCGATTCGAGGATGAAGTTTCTTTAATAATGGTTTTATATGTATTTTCCACACTTTATTATGTAATCCGTTTTATTTACAATTATGTTATGTTTTTCTTTTAAGAACAATGGGATCCCATATCCTACTTTAAATTTTATGTAGTTTAACACTTGTTTTTCTTAAGTTTTAATGAAGTTATGATTATTTCACTTGTAAGTTTTATTAAAAATTCGTGTCTATGTATAGTAGTCAGTAATGGTTCAAAGTCTAGAGTAGTTGGGTCGTTACAGTCTTGGCCGTAGTGGCTAATGACTTTTCTATTTCAGAGGTGGGTTTACTAAGGTATAAGCGTTGAATTTGTGTTCCGATGGATTTTGGTATCTGGCGAGAGATTTTAGATGATTCTCATACCACTCCTTATTCCTTAAATCAGGGTATGATGAGGACGTACAAAGATTTGAGAACCTTGTATTGGTGGTTCGGAAGGAAGAGGGATAAGGGATTACGTGGTCAAGTGTTTGACATGTCAACAGGGTTGCTGCAGCCTTTAGGAATTCTGGAATGGAAATCAAAGGACATCACCAGGGACTTTGTGGTTAGATTACCGAAGACAGTAGGACAACATGATTCTGTGTGGGTGATTGTGGATAGGCACACCAAATCGGCCCACTTTTTTCTTGTTAAGACAACTTATACAGTGGAGTCGTATACTGAGTTGTATGTGAAGGAAATCGTACAACTACATGGGCCTCCGAGGTCGATAGTATTCGACAAGGACCCCACCTTCATCTCCAAGTTTTGTGAGAGCCTGCAGAAGGCTATGCACACGTAGTTGTGGTTCAATACCTCTTATCAATGGATGGATAGTATGAGAGGACGATTCAGATACCGGAGGATATGTTACAAACATGTGTGCTGGATTTTGGGGGATCTTCGAGTAAGTATCTTCCTTTGATTGAGTTTTCATACAATAACAACTATCAAGTGACTATCGGAGTGGCTTCGTATGAAATGTTATATGGGAGGAAGTGTAGATCAACCATCCATTGGGATGAGATGGGTGAGAGAAAGTATTTGGGTCCTGAGGTTGTTCAGAGGACCAATGAGGCAACTGAGAAGATTAGAGCTCCAATGCTCGCCTTCCAGAGTCAAAAAAATAGTTATTCAGGCTTGAGACGTAGGAGTGTAAAGTTTTCAAGTAAGTGATCATGTGTTTCTCAGAGTTTCTCCATTCAGGGGGGTAAAACGATTTGGAGTGAGGGCCAAGTTAAACCCTATGTTTGTTGACCGCTTTGAAATTTTGGAACGGGTTGGAGAGGTAGCCTATAGGTTGGCAATGCATCCGGCCCTATCAGGGCTTCACAATGTATTTCATGTGTCCATGCTCTAGAAATATGTATCAGATTCTACACATGTGCTAAGTTATGAAAACTTGGAGCTGGATCAAGGTTTATCTTATAAGGAGAAGCCGGTTCAGATTCTAGACCGAAAAGATAAAGTATTGCGGAGCAAGACTATTGCCTTGGTAAAAGTGCTATGGAGGAACAGCAAAGCGAAAGAAGCGACTTGGGAACTTGAGATGGATATGCAGAATCGATATCTCGAGTTATTCTGGTAAATTTCGAGGATAAATTTCTGTAAGGAGAGGATAGTTGTAGCATCCAAAATTTCCTAATAAGGCTTTGTGTAAAAATATACTCTTGATCGTTATTTTTACTTCTAAAGGAATAGCCTTTAAATAGGCTGAGTACAAAGGCATATTTTAGGTATAAACTAATTTACATTAATTACACCTTAGCTGTAAAATACTAAGTAATAATTCAAATTATTTCTACACCCTCCCTCAAGCTAGCGCATACAAGTCCCACATGCCCAGCTTGCACACTTGCTCATCAAAGCTTTCTTTTGATAATCCTTTTGTTAGCAAATCAACAGCTTGTTGTTTGCTTGGCACATAAATGAGACATAGTTCTTTTTCTTCAATTTTTTCTTTTATGAAATGACGGTCCACCTCCACATGTTTGGTTCTATCATGATGAACCAGATTGTGTGCTATATTAATAGATGATTTATTGTCACTGTATAGTTTCAAAGTATTCGCTCTTTGAAGTTGTAGTTCTTGAAGAACTCGTTTGATCTCAATTCACATACTCCGTGAGCAAGAGCTCTAAGCTCAGCTTCAGCACTGCTTCTTGCAACAACAGGTTGTTTCTTGCTTCTCCAAGTAACAAGGTTTCCCCATACCTTGGTACAATATCCAGATGTTGATCTTCTGTCCTCAATTGAACTTGCCTAGTCTGCATTAATGAAAGCTTCTATGCCTCTTTCTCCATTTTTTCTGAACAACAGACCTTTTCTAGGTGTCTTCTTTAGGTATCGTAATATCCTGTAAACTGCCTCCAAGTGTTCTTCAAAAGGGTTGTGCATATACTGACTGACCAAGCTAACTTCAAAGGCAATGTACAGTTTGGTGTGAGATAAACAGATCATTTTCCCACTAGTTGTTGATACATCCCTTTTTGTCTACAGGTTTATCCTTTTCTTTCTTCTTGTACTTCCCTTTGGGTTCTACTGGGGTTGCTGTTGGTTTACATCTGAGCATACCAGTCTCTTTGAGTGATCAATAACATACTTATGTTGAGAGACTGAAATCCCCTCCTTGGCTCTTGCAAACTCCATACCCAGAAAGTATCTCATTTGACCAAGGTCTTTTACCTCAAATTCTTGGGCTAGTATTCTTTTAAGCTCCTCCATTCCATTATGGTCATTTCCAGTTATAATCATATCATCAACATAGATAATAAGAATTACAATCTTACCATCTTGTGAATGTTTGAAGAATAGAGTATGATCCGACTGACCTTGTTTGTACCCATGCTTCTTGATCACTTGATTGAACCTCTCAAGCCATGCTCGTGGTGATTGTTTCAAGCCATGGAGAGATTTCTTTAAGTGACAGGCTATTTCTTTTCCATATTTTCCTTCGAGACCAGGAGAAATCTTCATATAGACCTCTTCCTCTAAATTTTGGTTTAGAAAGGCATTCTTAATATCAAGTTGCTGGAAGCCAATCAAGATTAGCAGCTATTGATAGGAGAAGTCTTACTGTGTTTAGTTTTTCCATTGGTGCAAATGTCTAGGTGTAGTCCACTCAATAAGTTTGGGTGAACCCCTTTGCAACCAGTCTCGCCTTGTATCTTTCTATAGTACCATCATCTTTGTATTTCACTGTGAATACCCACTTGCATCCTACAAAAGGATTGTCTTTTCGCTCAGCAACTATTTTCCAGGTACCATTTTTTTCCAACGCCGCTATTTCTTCTTCATCCACTTTCTTCCACTTAGGAATGGACAAGGCTTCATCAATATTCTGTTGAATAATTGTCTCCTCAATTTTGGTAGCAAAGGCTCTGAATTTTGGTGTGAGTTTGCTGTAGCACACATACTTAGATATAGGATGTAAAGTATAGTTCCTCACTCCCTTCCTTTTTGCAATGGGCAAATCTAATTCTGTCACACTCAAACTAGGATTAGAATCAAATGAAATTGGACTCAAATAATCACTTACATTGGAATTTGTCACTGGTTTAGACTCATGGGAGACGAGATCCATAGCTTGCGGTATTACTTAGTGTTTGTCTCGTCGTTTAGTATAAACCAACAACTCTTTTTCTGAATTTATTTGGTCTGCCTTTTCCATTTCAAGGGTGTTTTGTTCAGAATTTAGCACAGCTTTAGAATCAATTGGCGGACTAGACTCAGTTGGTTGATTAGATCCAATGGGTGGACTGAATTCAGGTCCTATCATTGGTAAACAGGTATCCCAGCAGTGAGTATTCTTAAGAATCCCTCCCTGAAGCGAAGTGTTGGGATAAAAAGGTTGCTCTTCATTGAATGTGACATCTGATGAGACACTAAGGCGATGAGTGAGAGGGTTGTAACATTTGTAGCCTTTTTTGGTAGAAGAATACCCAAGGAAAATACTTTTTTGAGAAGGAGGATCAAGTTTGGCATGATTAGGTCCTAAAACATGAACATAGGTTGTACAACCAATCATTTTTAGTGGAATATCTGAGAGCAGGTGAGTTTGAGGATAAATCGTAAGAAGAGAAGATATTGGAGTTTGATAGTGCAAGACGTGACAAGGAATTCTATTGATTAAATAAGCTGCTATCGAAATAGCTTTCCCCAAATAATCTTAAGAAGAAAAGTAGTAAACATGAGATCCCTAGCAACTTCTAACAGGTGTCGATTTTTCCTTTCAGCAATCCCATTTTGTTGGGGAGTACAAACACATGAACTTTGAGGGGCAATGCCATTAGAGATAAGATAGTCACCTAAGATGGAATTAAAATATTCTGTACCATTATTGGTGTGCAGAACATGGAGATTAGCTTGAAATTGATTTTTAATCATTGAATGAATTTTTTTGAAGGTGGCCGAGGCATCAAATTTATCTTTTAAAAGAAACACCCAAGTTGAACGAGTATGATCATCTATAAAGGATATAAACCACTGAGTATTAGAGATATTTGTAACCCTGGATGGCCCCCACATGTCACTATGAATGAGTGTGAAAGGATAAGATGCCTTATAGGGGCAAGAATGAAAAACACTTCGAGTATGTTTTGAAAATTGACACACTTCACATTGGAACATGTTTTAAACAGACTAGGAAACAGATGTTTCAAATAGAGAAAACTAGGATGTCCTAATCGATAATGCCATCTCATAATATCGATATTAGAAGTAGTACAGCCAGTATGGAACCTTTTATTACTTGGGGCAGATGAAGGGTCAATATCAAATTAGTACAGCCCACTAAATTCTCTCGCACTTCCATTCATCTTCCCCGAGGAAAATTTCTAGAAATCACAATGTAAGGGTGAGAATTTTGCAAAACAACCTTGATCAAGGGTATGTTTGATAATTGAGCGGATATTACAAGATATATTTGGCACATGGAGGACTTCTTTAAGAGTAAGGAGAGGAGATAGATAAACAGAACCTTTACCAGCCACAGTTGATAGAGAGCCATCAGCAATTTTTATTTTACTAGTACTCGGACAAGGACTATACGTAATGAACTGATGAGATTGACCAGTCATGTGGTCAGATGTGCCAGAGTTGACGATCCATGACAAATTTTGAGCATTAAATGCAGCAGAAGTGTTTGGAGTGGAGAAAATTCCAGGAGTGTTCAGATCTGGTGCAGAAGTTGACTTGAGCAACCTATGGAGTGGAACTTTTTGATCTGTGGTGAAAGGGAATGTATCACGCTGAGAAGCAGACATAGCGCGCCCTTTAAAATTTTTCTTAGCAGTTGAGTGGTGAAGAATAGGTTGTTCAAAGTGATGGGTAACAACCTCAGAGAGTGTTTTGGGGATTTCAGTGATGGTGGAATTATCACAAGTGGTGTTGTGATCAGTTGGAGAAGTGACCATGGTCGATTTTCAATCGTTAGAAAGGAAAAATTAGAGGAAAGGTGCTAGCTAGGAAGAAAAAAAAAACTGTGAACAGTACCGTGCGTGAATAGTGACGCGCATGAACAATATTCACCGATGATTCGGAAGGTGGACGCCATGGTTTTGTTGATCAAAGGCTATGCAATCTCTCTGCGGTGGTTGTGAGAAGAGAAAACAACTTCAAAATAGTTTTCTAAGGTTGAACCTCAAGAGTACCAAACCCTAATTTTTGAAGAAAGGGGATAAAAATAAGCCTAATTTGGAAAAAATAACAATTTTTAAGCTCTTAAAGCTCTGATACCATGTGAAAAAATATACTCTTGATCGTTATTCTTACTTCTAAAGGAATAGCCTTTAAATAGGCTGAGTACAAAGGAATATTCTAAGTATAAACTAATTTACATTAATTACACCTTAGTTGTAAAATACTAAGTAATAATTGAAATTATTACTATAGGCTTAGTGTCTTGATTAGCGTGCTAGGAGGGTAGTGATTGATTTAATTATGTTAATATGTGAACTAAATGATTGTGTGATTAGAAATGCATGTTTAGCTGAATTAAATATGCATGTGGGCCCATTTTGGATAATAGGGCATAATTGTTATTTTGGCTCGTTCAGGGCATAAATGTGAATTATATGTATGTCGTGCCTGATACCATTAGATTGTGATGATGTATTTGTGATATATGATCTGAGACAGTTCTAGGGAGCAGAATAGCAAAATAATCACAACGGGATCGAGTACCCAACTCGGGTGAGCCTAGGGGTATTATGGGAACGTAGTGCGAGTTCGGGATTACCGGGTAACAGGTAGCGATTTAGTGATTATTAAGTATGTAGGGGATTAAATGGGGAATTATGGGAACACTCAAGGGATTAGCGGGTTGTGGCAAGTGACAGGATTGCCCTTGGTGGCATTAATGGATTGAGGGTAGACTGAGGGGCATTTTGGTCATTAGGCAGCTAGGATAGACATAAGCCAACAACACTCTAGAACTAGTAAAAAACAAAACAGAAACCCCCCAGCCCTTATCTCTCTTTCTCTCTCTCGACCCTTTCTTCCTCTCATTATTACTTAAGCAATTTTGGAAAATTCTGGTGGTAAGGCTCTGAATTAGAGGCTGAAGCTTGGGGAAATCTAATGCTTGTGGAGGTTGGAGTTAGCTTAGGGTCAAATTGCTAGCTCAGGTATGTATTTCTGGATATTTTACTGAGTTTTCAATTGTGGTTTAGAGGTTTTATGGGGTTAAACTATGGGATGTGATGTTTGAGTTTTTCTAAGTTAGTGAAGTAAGTTTTGGGGTATTTAGGTTAGTTATGATGCTTGGATATGAGCTGTAGGTTTCATTTTGAGTGTACGGTTGGTTTGGCTGAGAAATTGCAAGTTCGGCGGGGCAAAAACATAGAAAAATGCATGAGATTTCTTGGTTTTAAGGCTCGCGTCGTGGCCTTGTTCTTCAGGCGCCGCGACCCGCTTCAACTTCGTGGCTTGGGAGCCTCAGATTTTTTCCCAAGCACTGCAGCGCAGGCTAAGGCACGCCATGGCCCGTGTCCCCCAAAGGTTAGAGTTGTGCTCTCAGACTTGGTGCAGGTCGTAGCTCAAATTAGGCAATGTTGGCCATTTAAAGTTTTTAGGCTCGGGAACCCAAATGTTAATGCTCGAGAAGGATCCTACTACCCAATTTAGTAGGATTTGAGGTCCCGAAGGCTAATAATTTAATCTGAAGTTGTAAATTGATTAGAGATTGATGGATATCTATTTATAATGGCATTGTGACTAGGTTTTTACGTAAAAGCTCGGGTTAGGGGATTGTGCTCGGGATCGCATTAACTTGTCATCTCGGGATAGAGTAAGAAAACTGTTTGTGCCCGTAGAGTAGGGCATGACCCTATTATATGTGTTTCAGGGCATGACCTTATTATTTGTGTTTATTATATGTGTGAATATCTATGAATGCTATGCTATGTTGTGCATAATTATGAATGAACGATGAAAGACGAGAACGGTGAAGGCCGGGAACGGCAATGGCCGAGAACGGCAAAGACTGAGAACAATGATGTCCGAGAATGGCAAAGGCCGGGTATACCAAGGGTCAGGATCGACGTTAAGCACGCTAAGTGCAGGCCGCTAGGGCGAGACACTCCAAGGGTGCTGTATCCACACTCTCGAAGAAGACCGTGAACCCAAGTCCTGGTAAAGACCCTGGGTCGGCGTAGACCGCGATGTGTTTAGTCTATTGATTGTTTTGTTATATATTGTTGGATTGGTTTGTGATTTGTTATGCATTGAGTTTTCTTGATGGGCTTTGGCTCAAAGGTGCTCTATGGTGCTGGTAAGGGCAAGGGAAATGTCGACCAACCATGAGTTGGAGAGCGTGGAGCGGCGTGTACCTGTTCAGCCTACCTGGCTGCCACGACCAGGGTTATTTTGGGAAAATATGTTGTAATGATTCACTTTGTTGCTTAGGTGGATTATATCAACATTTTTTAGTTGTAATACATTTTTGAAACAGTATTTTGGGATCCCAGATGTATAACTTTTATGATTTTAATTAATGTCCAAACCATTTATCACCAATGTTGTTAGTTGAGTCTTTATTTCTATATAATTACACTTTTCTACCTAAAACCTCGATTAGCAAGTTGATGGCACATTTATAAATCAGAGAGTAACAACTCTATGTTAGTTGAGCGTTATAGAGAATAAATGTGATTAAATGAAACATTGAGAGAAAATTATAAACCTAGATTCCTCTAAAATTTGGTTGATTGTTATCCTTAAATTACTCATTTGATTTTTATTTCTAAGTTCTGGTTTTATTATTTTTTTGTATAAAAACAAGAAGAAACAATTTTAGTACTTGGCAAAGTTTGATGATAAATTTTATGTTGGATCGAGACTCTACTTACACATTATTACTAATTGCGGTAGCGTGCACTTCCGTTGTTTAAAATCCACAACATGAGGGAGGAGATCAAATTAGGTAGGAACGTCAAAAATTGGGGCATAGACTGGAAACCAAAGAGGTAGTGTAGCCCAGATTTTTAATAATACAAACGGGAACAAGAAGAACTACCAAAATGAAGGTAAAAGTGGAAATCATTGTTCAAACAACAATGATTGTAAACGATCAAAGCTGAATGTTAAACCATTGAAATACGAACAAAAATTTATTGACTACACAACTTTGGTAGAGTCACGAGCAAAAGATTACATGGACACTCATTTGATAGTTCCTTATACACGACCAGCCATCATCTAAAAAATGCTAAGTAAGAGAGACATTAACAAGTTCAGTCATTTCCATAAAGATTATGGTCATGCCACGAATAACTGTAATGAGCTAAAAGATGAAATAAAATTCCTCATTCGACAAGGACATCTGAAACAGTATGTGCGGCTAAAGCCAAACTAGCGACAAGAAGGTGGAATTAACAACTAAGGACAAAAAAGACAAATTCTCAACCATCCACTTATGATTTCTAACCAATTCTCAATATTTCTTAATTCTATTGTGGTAGCAGATTACAATTATATATTATAGTCTTGTTAGGATCTATAATTCTCTACAATATACTATTTCCTACATCTCTGTGGTAAATCAATATATTGCAGACTTTAAACACATAATCCCTAAACTACACAATTCATAGAAGTACTTTCGTCTAATATAAAGTTGTGATTATTTACCTATAGCATAATTATCCTTCTTTTTTCAGAGTAGAGGTTAAAATCATATAAACATGTAAATGATGATCAAACATTCACAAGCATTAAGCATAAGATAAATAATCCACAGCAGAAGAAAGAAATTCAGGAAAATTTCATTAAGAAATCAAAAGTTTCAAGAAGAATCCACTAATACCCTAATAACAAGATTAGTTCACAGCAGACATAATGGAATCAATCAAATTAAATATAAACATAAACTCCAGAAAAGAGAATACAGAAGAAATTAAGAATTCAAACTCTAGGTCTTCAATGTTCTCCTCTCTCTCTAATGACTTCTCTACACCTCTAAAAAATGAATAGAATCCCTAATTAACTCTTAAAACGTATTTAAAAAGAAGCCTAAAATATCTAACAATTCTGCCCCTTCTGCAAGCCACGTACAGACACACGCGTCGCGACCCTAGCATTCAAGTGCCGCGACGCACCTCTTTGTATTTGCGCAGCCTCCGCTCTATTTTTAGCGAGCGCCCCAGCCCTTAAAAACTCTAGAAAATTAGCCTTCTCTGCTTTTCCCTTGCGCCGAAGCTCTTCATTCAAGCGCCGCGGCCCCTCTAATTTTTCCAAGAACTTATTTCTGAACTCCAAAACTAACAATTATCTCCGCAAATGAGTCTTCAACTTTCTTCTTGTCAACTTTTAGCATAAATTTCCTAATTTAAGCTGATTTTCCAGTCATTTCCCAAACTTCACGTTTTCTTCTCCTATTTCTTGCAAACATACCAAAACAAGCATAATACCGCATAACACTCCACCAAAATGACTCAAACTTACCCTAAACACATGTTAAAAACTATGCTAAAAATAGACTCATCAAATTCCCCCAAACTTGACTTTTACTCTTCCTCGAGTAAACCAAAACAAACAACTCAACGAATGACAAAAAAACACACACATATGAATCAAGCCAACAACAATACTAAGCCTCAAGCTATGACAAATAACTCACGTATATAATCTTCAAGGAACTCAACTTTTAATCCAGAATTTCAGTTGAAACATTCATTCCATTCAATTAAAAACCAAAAATAACAGCTCTCAAAATCATGATTAACAAATAATATGTAATTGAATTCCTTTATGCTCACTAAGTTTCCATTTCAATCCAACAACCAAATAATATCCCATAAGCTTGCTACACTTGCTAATCTCCACTAATGTAAACAAAACATGCTCAGAAATCAATAGGTATTTTCAAGCTTATAACTGAATGGCTTAGGAAAAGGTGGATGAGAAAGTCATTTAAGCTCAACATGTACCATGAACACTAACCAATCAACTCTACATTTAATACAAATCACAAGCCCAATCCCAACGTTCCCAATATCTTATCATTTCGAGAGAAATTGCATAAAACCTTTTTTTTTTCTTTTTTCTTTTCTTTTCATATCTAACATTACACTCCCCCAAACTTATTCCTTGATAATACAATTTGGAGTGTAATGTTATCTCATCATTGAAAGTGTTTTTTTCTTGTTTTTTTTTTTTTTGCTTTTTCTACTTTTCTCTCAAAATGTATTTTCTTCATTGTTGACACAACTTGTCATACATAACCCCCCTATTACAAATCAATCCCAATTATCATTCATATGTTCATGGTACACGCAAGGGAAAGACAAAATAATAGTTAGGTTTTCAAGTTATTAACTCAAAGCAAATGTCAATCAATAAAATGATCAATTTAGGCTCAACAATGGGTAACTAAGGATTAAACACATCAAGGTTGGCTTGAAAGGCTCAAACGGTCCAAATTTATTTTTTGCCTAAATCATTTTTCTAAGCATGCATCTTCTAAGATTTCGCCTCAGAAAGCAAGCAAACAAGTTCTAGGATAAACCAATTCCAATCTTCCCTTCCTATTTCAAACTTAGCAAGCATAAATTTTATTCCATCACATAAAATTTATCAAAATCATGATTAAGCTCTCAATTATTTAAGTGCTCAATTATTTAAGTGTTTAAGAAAAATAGAACAAAATATTCCACCAAGCACATAGATTTTTTTTTTAGTTTAATTCCCATTCAATTTACACAGTTCATCATTCAATCATATTATCATTGGCTAATCATTGGTAACTTGATTCAACTAACACCCTAAACAAAACACAACTAAAACCAAAACAAAACAACACAGACACGACAAACAACAATAAATCTCTCCCCCCAAACTTAACCTAAACATTGTCCCCAATGTTTGTTTAATATGTTTTTGTTTTGTTTTTTTTTTCTTTGGAAAACAAAATAAAATGAAACAAAAGCAAAGAAAAAGAGACTTACCATAGAAATTTAAAATGGTGGAGGCGGCGGCGGAGGTTGATACGGAACAAATTGAGATGGTAAAGGAAATGGAGCTACATCTTCATCGTTCCAGAGAGACCACCGATTTACCAATGCATTTAGCTGGTCCACGTGAGCAATTTGATACTCACTTTGTTGTGCCAAGTATTGCTGCATATGCTGATGTTGTGCAATCTGATAATTGTTCTGTTGAACCAAATATTGGAATTGATTCTGCATCATCTGCATATAGGGATCAAAAGTACCAGCTGTAGGTTGAACAAGCGGCTGTACAACTGTTACCTCTTGCGCATGCTCCTCCAGAATAGTAGCCTCCACATCTGCATCATTATCCTCTTCGTGAATATCATCTAATCATTGTCTTTTATTAGCGGCATGCTGTCGAGGTGGTGGTACTTCTAAGGAAGGTAGTTCATAACCAAGCACCCTATTTTTAGAAATCGCCGACATAGGCTTCCGAACGACATCACTTCCAAACATAACAACTCCATATGTTCGGCATAAATCTGTGATTAAATAGCCATGACCTAATCCTCCCATAGTGGTTAACATATTAATATCCTCCATACTCTTCCTAATGACTCGACCTACATCAATTGGCATTCCAGTCATAATGGCATATACCAACAACAACCTCTCCTTGTTGATATCCAACATATGAGTAGTCGGCATTAGCCTTGCACTCACAAAGTGCACCCAAGCCCATGCTACATGATTCAATTGATAGCGCCAAAGATATTTCGGAACACCACCAACAACAGTAAATCAGGCTCCCGGTATACTTAAAGTTTCAGCCACCTCGACCCAATTAATATCATCCCCATGAGCCCATTGATGATATTGATCCTCCTCTCATTCATACGTTGGCATATGGTACAGTCTAGCAATAGTGTCTATACCAACCGGAACTTGAACACCTCGAACAAATACTTCTGTATTCTTCATCTCCACATAATTTGCAAAAAATTCTAACACCACTGAAAAGTTTGCACGACTGACATCCTCTGCAGCAAACATGGCCCAACCCCTTCTTTGAATTTCTCCCCTAATTTCTGCATAAGTCGAGATTTCACATGGTAATTCAGTATACTCAAAACCCCACTCACTTATGACCTTCCTCTTACGTATCCTTGTGTATCGCTCAAAAGCGGCCTTACTTACGAATTTCGTAACATCATATTCTGGGGGTGGTTCAGGTTCCATAGAAGTAGATGGCCTAGGAGAAGAAGGCCTATTGGTGTTCCTAGAAGATGATGCCCTAGAAGGATTTCTTTTAGGCCCCATAATATTCTACGATAAATTGGACTGCACCTCCCCTGTTTTTTCAATATTCCCCAAATTCCAAATGTCTTCTCAAATAAAGCAAACCAATTCACTACAATACTTCACTATCCCCACTATAATCTTCAATAAAAAATCCCTTCACAATGCCTTCTATATAAAAAAATCACCAAAAAAAAAAAATTGGAAGATTTGGAGAAACACTTACTTGACAATGATAAATTCCACCTGCACCCTTCAATTGCACCAAGTAATCATAAAATCACCACTCCAATTGATAGAATTTGAAAATTAAGGGTTTGAAGAGTTTTTGGGGATTAGGGATTTCAAAATCAGAATAGGAAATGGGAAGGAGAAAGAAATATTTGGAGGAATTTATATGTGGATTCAAGATGTAAGAGGGAGATTAAGAAGAAATTTCTGAGTAAAAGAAAGGAAATTAGAGAGAAATTTGTTGTGGAATTTTTTCAAAATGGAGAGAATGACCAAAATGGAAGAGGGAAACCCCCTTTATGCCTCGGACCCCATACGCGCCGCGGCGCGCTCCTCCAAGCGCTGCGGCGCACCCCAAAAATTTTTTTCTGGGAAATTTCCAGGCACCGCGGCCCTTCCCATAAGCGCTGCGGTGCTCGCTGCATCCCGAGCCACCTTCTCTGTTTTTCATCAAGGGCCACAGCTCTTGCTCCATGCGCCGCAGCCCTCTCTTCAGACTTCAAAATTTTCATTCTTTTTATTTTTTTAATAGTTTTCATGATTTCCACGGTTCTATTACATTCAAAAATACTAAAAACTAAAAGAAATAATATGTCCAACCACAACTAAAAAAATAAAAACTAAAATTTTTCCATACCTTTTACAAATTAACTGAAATGAAAATTAAAAATAAACATAGGAATGCCTCCTAAGAGCGCTGTCGTTAACGTCATTTAGCCGGACGCTGCTTTAGTTTCAGATAAAATCAGTTCCAACTCGATGACAGACCTGCATGCCTCCACCGGACCCTCCAAGTAATGCTTCAATCTCTAACCGTTCACCTTAAAATCTCCCGCCTTCTCACTATGAACTTGCACTGCTCCATAAGGAAGTGAGACGACTACCGTGTACGGTCCTAACCATCGCGACTTCAATTTACCAGGAAAAAGTTTAAGCCTGGAATTAAAGAGCAAAACTTTATCCCCTGGTTGAAAATCCTTCCTTAATATTCTCTTCTCATGAATAGCCTTCGACTTCTCCTTATATATCTTCGCATTCTCATAAGCTTCATTTCGAAATTCCTCAAGCTCATTTAACTCCATAAGCCTATTCTGCCCTGCCATGAAGAGATCAACATTTAACTTTTTCACAACCCAATAAGCTCTATGCTCCAGTTCCACCGGTAGATGATAAGCCTTACCAAAAACCAATCGATATGATGACATACCAATCGGAGTTTTAAATGCCGTGCGATAAGCCCAAAGTGAATCATCGATCTTCTTTGACCAATCCTTCCTCGAAGTATTTACTATCTTTTCCAAGATACCTTTTATTTCCCTATTCGATACATCAGCTTGGACATTTACAATTGGGAGATAGAATAATTCCTTTCGATGATGAACAACATAGCGAGCACAAAGAGCAGTGAACCACTTATTGCAAAAATGACTTCCCCGATCACTAATAATAGCTCTTGGAGTACCAAATCGAGTGAAGATATTTTTATGAAGGAATTTAATAACTTCCTTCCCATCACAAGTAGGATTTGCTGTGGCTTCTACCAATTTAGAAACATAATCCACCACAATCAAAATATATTTGTTATTATATGATCATGGGAAAGGTCCCATAAAGTCTATCCCCCATACGTCAAATAGCTCAACTTCCAAAATACCAGTCATCGGCATTTGATCTCTTCTTGATATGTTCCCAGTCCGTTGACAACAGTCACAACTTTTGACAAAATCATTAGCATCCTTAAATAATGTAGGCCAGTAAAACCCACTTTGCAAAACCTTCGCAGCTGTACTTGTTCCGCCGAAATGACTGCCACAATGCAAACTATGACAGTGAGTTAAGATTGACAACATCTCCTCTTCGGGCACACATCTTCGAATAACTTGATCTGGGCAATGCTTATACAGAATAGGCTCCTCCCAATAATAATGCTTCACCTCCGAATAAAATTTCTTTAATTGTTGCCTTGTCATCTCAGGGGGTATAACCTTAGCAGCCAAATAATTAACATAATCAGCAAACCATGGAACCTCCTTGCAAACATTCACTTCGAACAACTGCTCATCTGGAAAAGCATCATTAATCTGAACTTCTTTATTAAGAGAATTTTCCTCAACCTCTAAACGAGACAAATGATCAGCCACCAAATTCTCAGTACCTTTCTTATCCTTAATTTCCACATCAAATTCTTGTAAGAACAAAATCCACCGAATAAGATGAGGCTTGGAGTCTTTCTTAGTCATAAGATACTTTATTGCCGAATGATCCGTATAGACAACCACCTTATTTCCGATCAAATATGGATGGAACTTATCGAAGGCATAAACTATGGCTAGAAGTTCTTTTTCAGTTGTTGCATAATTTAGTTGAGCATCATTTAAAGTTCGACTAGCATAGTATATAGTTCGAAATACCTAGTCCACTCACTACCCAAGAACCGCTCCAACCGCATAATCACTAGCATCGCACATAAGCTCAAACGGAAGGTCCCAATTAGGTGTACACACTATCGGCGCTGAAATGAGCTTCTCCTTGAGAGTCTTGAAAGCAATCAAACACTCGTCATTAAAATCAAAAGGAACCCCATTCATCAACAACGTAGACAGCGACTTTGAGATCTTAGAGAAGTCTTTGATAAACCTCCGATAAAACCCCGCATGGCCCAAGAAACTCCTTACTCCCTTAACTGAGATTGGAGGAGGCAAATTCTCTATAGTAGAAATCTTGGCCCGATCCACTTCAATTCCTTTCTTAGAAATTTTGTGCCCTAATACAATTCCTTCATTAACCATAAAGTGACTTTTCCCAATTAAGCACCAAATGCGACTCCTCACACCTTCTCAACACCATCTCCAAATTAGTCAAACACATGTCAAAAGAGGACCCATATACCGAAAAATCATCCATAAAAATTTCAATCCCCTTTTCAACCATGTCAGAGAATATTGCCATCATACACCATTGAAACGTGGCTGGTGCATTACATAACCCGAATGGCATCCTTCGAAAAGCAAAAGTCCCATAAGGACATGTAAACGTTGTCTTTTCTTGATCCTCCGGTGCAATTACGATCTGGTGATAGCCAAAGTACTCGTCTAGAAAACAATAGTAATTATGCCCTGCCAATCTATCCAACATTTGATCAATGAAAGGCAAAGGAAAATGATCTTTCCTCGTTGCCTTATTCAACTTCTGATAATCAATACATATCCTCCAACCCATCATAGTCCTAGTTGGAATCAGTTCATTGCTTTCATTCTTTACCACCGTCATACCCCCATTTCTCGGCACTACTTGCACTGGACTTACCCAAGCACTATCGGAAATAGGGTAAATCACTCCAGCATCCAACCACTTCAAAATCTCTTTCCTCACCACTTCCTTCATTGTTGGATTAAGTCTTCTTTGAGCGTCAATAGTCGGTTTTGGCTCATCTTCCATAAGAATTCTATGCATAACTGTCGATGGGCTAATTCCTCTTATATCAGCCAGAGTCCACCCTATAGCAGTTTTATGAGTTCGTAGAACCCTCAACAACTTCTCCTCCTCTACTTTCACGGCTCAACTGATTTTATCCACTTTAAATAACTCATCACTTCTTCATTTTCCTCACCATCTACATCATCGACTGTAAGACTCAACTCAAGAGAATCCTCTCTTAATTTTTTTCTTTCTACTACTTCTTTGACCACATGAACTGAGAAACAACTATCACTTGCTTTAGGATAAGTCATAGCCTTAAACACGTTAAATACTACTTCCTCCCCTTGAACTCTCAACTTCAACTCTCCCTTTTGCACATCAATCAATGCTTGCCCAGTTGCTAAAAATGGTCTCCCCAAAATAATAGGAACATTCTCATCCTCCTCCATATCAAGAACTATAAAATCAGCTGGAAATATGAACTTATCCACCTTTACCAATACATCTTCTATAATACCACATGGATGCTTCACAGATCTACCTGCCAGCTGTAATGTTACTGTAGTTGGCCTAGCTTCCCCCATACCAAGCCTACGGAATACCGACAAAGGCATTAAATTAATACTCGCCCCCAAATCACAAAGTGCATGCTTACATTCAAACTCCCCAATAATGCATGGAATGGTAAAACTCCCAGGATCTCATAACTTTTGAGGAAGCTTTCTTTGCAAAATTGCACTACATTCTTCTATTAACGCCACAGTTTCGTAATCACCCATCTTTCTCTTATTAGAAAGAATCTCCTTCATAAACTTTACATAGCTAGGCATCTGTTCTAATGCTTCCGCGAATGGTATATTTATGTGTAGCTTCTTGAACACCTCTAAAAACTTTGCAAACTGCTTATCCAAATTATGCTTACGAAGTCATTGTGGATATGGAACTCTAACATGATGCTCAATATTTACAGGTGGGGTCTCCTCTTCTTCCTTAAGGTCTTCAGTAACCTTTTTATCATCCAACTTCTTTTCTTCTTCTTCTGACTGACTCTTCTTTAGCCCTTCATATCTCGTTCCACTCCTCAAAGTAATGGCTTGGCACTGTTCTTCAGGATTAACTTCTGTAGTGCTAGGCAAATTTCCTTGAGCTCTATTAGTCATTAAACTAAACAATTGCCCTATTTGAGTCTCCAAACTTCTTATGGATGCCCTAGTTTCAGTCATGAATTGGTTAAGCACATCAGGTTGGGTTTCAGCTGGTTTCATTGGCATTTAGGGAAGTGGTCAATTTTGTGGTTGATAATAGCCTGGTGGAGGATTTTGGTGTGCATATTGCTATGGATAAGGTGGCCAATTTTGGGTAGGTTGATATGGTGGCTGAGGTGGAGGATAAGGTTGGAGAGTGTTTAGATTGTTAGACCAGGAAAAATTTGGATGCTTCTTCCAAGCTAGGTTGTAGGTCATGGAATTAGGGTTATTAGGCTATGTTTGGTAATTTCTTATTGCTTGGACTTCTTCCATGGGCATGTTATTCATATCTATCGTAGGGCATTGGTTTGGTTGATGGGTTGTACCACACACTTCACAAAGGTTTTGAACTTGCATAGCTTGAGATGGGAGTGTAGTCTTTTGTAATTTCTTCGTCAAAGCTGCTACTTGAGCTGTAAGCATGGTTATAGCATCCAATTCCATCATTCCAGCCACCTTCTTTGGCTGTCCCCTTTCAGTTGGCCATTGATAATTATTCATCGCCATCTCCTCTAATAGCCCATATGCCTCATTAGCACTTTTACTCATAAAGGCACCTCCCGCTGCAGCATCTATAATTGTCCTTGTCGTCCCATTCAACCCATTATAAAAATTATGTACCAACATCCAATTTTCTATTCCATGGTGTGCACACTTCCTTAACAACTCCTTAAAAGAATCATACAGTGACTCGCCATCTAACTAATAAAAATTATTAATCTCACCCCTTAACTTTGCAGCCTTTGTTGGAGGAAAGATCTTGGCAAGGAATTTCTGAGCTAACTCCTCCCATGCAGTGATCGAATTCGCTTGTAAGGATATCAACCAACATTTCGCCTATCCCTCAGTGAAAATGGGAATATCCTCAGTCTTATAGCATCATCACTCACCCCATTCATCTTGAACGTTGCATGTAACTCCAGAAAATTAGCTATGTGTAAATTAGGGTCCTTCGTCAGCATACCTCTAAATTGAACAGTTGTTTGAACCATCTGAAGGATGGTTGGCTTAATCTCAAAGTTGTTGGCAGCAATGATTGGAGGTCTAATGCATGAATGCACTCCTGTAACAGTAGGAAGTACATAATCTCTTAATGTTCGTGCTCCTTGCTCCCTTGGAACCTCAGTAGCCCCTTGCCATTATTAGCACCATTTCCCAAATTGTCAGCCATGGTGAATTCCAATTTCCTTTTTATTTTCGGATCTGTCTGCACGTTCTTTCAATTTCCCGATCTATGGGTATAATCTGTTTTAGTCTATTGCTTTGCATATACCAACAAGTCCTGAAACACAAGAGAACCTTGATTCGAATAAATGTTAAAAACATAAAAAATAAAAAAAACAAATCAAATTAGAACAAAAATTAACTTATTGATATTAATAAAAACAGTCCCCGACAACGGCGCCAAAAACTTGATGGCCAAAAAGTAACACGCAAGTATACGTGGTCAAATCAAGTAATATATGATAAGTAATGTGTTGATCCCACGAAGACTGATATTAATTACCAATAACTAACCTCTAATTCTAATTGATTTAAATAATACTTTCAGATTTATAAATAAAATAATTATTACTAAAAATTAAGGAAACTATTAAGAAATTAGAGAAACGCAGAGATGAAATTTGATTTAATTCAATAGATGTAAAAGTTAGGGCTTTAGTGTCATCAACCATCCACTTATGATTTCTAACCAATTCTCAATATTTCTTAAATTCTATTGTGGTAGCAGATTACAATTATATATTATAGTCTTGTTAGGATCTATAATTCTCTACAATATACTATTTCCTATGTTATCCAAAAAAGTGACATTGATGACGTGGCGAGTGATCCCTGGACACGTGGCTGACACCTGGAGGAACTCTGCTAGTGTATCGACCAGAAGACGTTTTAGAAGCAGTAAGCAGCTCAGTCATACCTGCGACCAGTCTGGTCGATAGTTCCGCATGCAATGTAATATTACTGTAAAGATCTTTGTAGATCCTGAATTTAACTCACAAAATCTCCTGAATATCCGGTTATTCAGGAGAGAAAATCGGCAACTAAATCGTGTAGTCCCCCTTGAGCCTATAAATAGAGAAAGATATCTCAAGAAAGGGACTTTTTGGCTTTAGAACGATTTGAGACTAGAATAATTCTCCTTGGAATATTGTATTGTTTTTCAGAGGTTAGTGAAACTCATTGAACCCTTGTTCTTTGATCTCTCCTTTGATTCTTATACCAATAACAGTCTAAGTGGACGTAGGCCATTACCAGATCCTGGGGCCGAACCACTACAAAATATCATGTTCTTTTTACTTTTTGCCATTCGATCCTTGTCAACACATTCATCAACATCAAGCATATTTTGACTCCATGTCAGTTGGCCAAATTCTGGGTCAACATTCTGGTGCTTTCATTGAGAGCTTGATTTATCATTGTTGAGAAAACCAATGGCGAAAACTGGAAGGAAAGCTGGACAGGCGGCCGCTGCTGCGCCATCAAACTCACCTCCTCCTCCCCCTGCAAGTGTGGCAGAAGATGAGCCACATCTGGACTTCGAGGAGGAAGAGATGGACGATGCAACGATAAAAAGTACCCTGGGGGAGTTGCAGGAAGAGCTGGCTAACCTGAGAGCCAGTCAAGAGACTGCTGCCGAAGTTGTGGCGTGGCACCAGCAGGAGATTGAACGGCAGCGCGCGGAGTTGAGCGAAAGGTAGACAGAGATGGACCGCCGCCAGAGCGAAGCCATGGCAGCCCTCGAGGCAGCCTTGCAACTGGCTAGGAATCAGGCTGCACCTGTTTCGCAGCCTGACCAACCTGTTGATGGGCCACCCCAGAGGGGTCCAAATCCTAGCCCACCAATCCAGCCCTTGAGTCCACAAAGGCCTGAGCTGCCTCAGGTGCCCCATGACGATGTCCCGATGGACCCTGAGGCACAGCCTCCATCCCTGGTTGGTCGCGGTAATCCCCTGCAACAGAGACAGAATAGGGCTGAGCATCAGCCTCGTAGTCCTAGACGTCGTAGGGGCGATGAGCCAAACCTACCGAACAGGGGTCAGTATCCTCCTGGCAACAGGAGGAACTCAGAGTCAGGCTCTATGGTTCGTGGTCCCCCACGGCATGATAATGCACGGGGACACAACGACCAGCGCAGGCCGCCCTCTAACGCTCGGGGCGCTTCAGCCAGGAATGGAAATCGAGGGAACAATCAGTCCCACCATAGACAATCAAGGTTCAGAGACGGCCATGGATATAACGAGGCCGACTCAGGCAAGGGGAACGCTGGCCGAAGAAATGAAGAAAGAGGTAAAGGTGGGAGCCAGGTACCTCAAGATGACCAACCCAACAGACAGGATGCTGGGGGGCAGCCCCGGCAAAATAATGTCTTCAACCGGCTCAGGGGTAGCGAGCAGCGAAGAAGAGACGAGGATTTGTGAGACGTACTCAACGATCGCCGCGAGCGGCATGGCGAGAACGTCCCCCCAGCAACAGAGGCCACAACGATACCTGCCGCTGTACAGGCCCAGATAGACGCCCTCAACTAGGCAGTGCAATAGCTGGTCAGGGGAAGGACATCTTATATCGACCACGATAGGAGGAAAGGCACTCCTTTCGTACAGAGGATAGCTAATGCAGAAACTCCAAGAAAGTTCAAAATGCCTACGCTTCCAAACTTTGACGGGTATGGAGACCCAGTGTCTCATGTCAATAAGTTTGAAATACAAATGGACATTCAGAAAGTGTCCGAAGACGCTCGGTGCAGGATCTTCCCTGCAACACTTTCTGAAGCCACGCAGGAATGGGTTTTTAAGTTCCCCCCCCCCGCAAGCATAGTTTCCTGGGAAATGTTCGTAAGGGAGTTTTACGGACAGTTCTATGCAGGTCGTGTGCATCCGACCGAAGCAAACCAGCTGGTTGAAATTCGCCAGCAGGATGGAGAATCAGTGAAGGACTACATCCAGCGCTTTATGCGAGCAGCAGTTGGAGAAAAAACGGTGGGGGACAAAGGCAAAATGATGGCCATAACCGCGGGGTTTAGGCGTCGTTCTCCCCTCTGGAAAAGTCTTCGAAAGGAAGGGGTAAGAACTACCCAGGAGTTCCTGGACCGAGCTGATCGTTACATCAAGCTCGAAGATGCCATTGCCGACGATGGAAAGCCTTCTGGCGAGGATAAGAAAGCAGCCGAGCCTACCAAAGCCGCCAATGGGTCCAAACCTAATGGCAACGGCATGGGCAACGAGAACGGCAACCGCAATGGCAAGAATGGTGGAAAACGGTTGTATAACGAGCCTTCCACCTCCGAAAATAAACGAGCTAAGGGTAATCGTTATGAACCTCGGTTCACTAACTACACTGCCCTCATTGAGTCTCGGCGAGAGGTTTATCAGGCCACAAGTTCTATTGTGCCTTATAAGAAGCCTGGCCCCATTCGAAAGGATATTTCGAAGAGAGACACTACCAAGTTCTGTCGTTATCATATCGACTACGGACATGACACCAACGAATGCAACCAGTTGAAAGACGAAATCGAGTTCCTTATTAGACAAGGACACTTGAGAAGATACGTACGGGCCTTGGGAAATTCCCAACGAGAAACTCCGAGTAGCAATGAGTAGGCGCCCACGCGCCAACGCTCGCCACCCTTACAGCCTGCCCCCGTGACTGGCACCTTATTGACCATTTGTAGAGGCCCGCACCTCATGGGAAATAGTGGAAAGGCCAGGGAACGATATGCTCGGACTCTGCGCCACGACCGGGACATCGAGATGATGACTGTGGAAGACCGCACACCAAAAAAGGCTCGGTCAGAGGAAGGTGAAATAACCTTCTCTGACAGCGATGCCCAACATGTCCGTTTCCCACATTCCGATCTGCTGGTCGTGGACATCCAGATGGCCAACATGATGGTAAAGAGAGTGCTGGTCGATACAGGAAGTTCAGTGAATATTCTGTATAAGTCTACACTGGAACGCATGAAATTGTCCGTTAAGGACTTGGAGCCCTGCAACCAAATGATATACGGCTTCTCTGGAGAAGGAGTTGCCCCCGCCGGATTGATCAAACTACCAGTGACGACAGGTACGGCGCCTGCTACAAGGACATTACTCGCCACTTTTGTAGTGGTCGATTGTCCTTCGGCGTACAATGCCGTCATTAGGAGGCCTATACTGGTTGATCTACGGGCCATCATCTCTATGTGGCACTTTTCCATGAAGTTCCCAACAGACGCAGGGGTAGGACGCGTGTTGGGAAATCAGAGAGTGCTACAACGCCTCAATCACAAAGGCGAAGAATGGAACGCCGAAGAGCACTACCTCAGATAGGTTGCAGATGGCAGTTGATACACAAGCCCAATCTGGTGATGAAGTCACCAAATAAGGTGTTGCCCAAAGTGAGGATAGAGATCTAGATCCTCGCTTTGGGGATTTTGAAGAGAATGTTGGACCCGTCGAGGACCTAGAGGAGGTCCAACTCGACGAAAAAGACCCGACTCGAGTCGTAAAGGTTGGGAAAAACTTAGAACCTACCACGAAGCACGCACTGGTGGAATTTTTGCCGAAGAACAGGGAAGTTTTTGCCTGGTCACAGAAAGACATGGCTGGGATAGATCCTGCGGTTATCAGCCATGTCCTGAACATAGACAAGACCTTTCCACCCGTGCAACAAAAGAGAAGGTTTCTCGATAAGGATAGATCGAGAGCCTTAAAAGAAGAAGTTGAAAGACTAAAGGAGAATGGGTTCATCAGGGTGGCATTTTATCCATCGTGGGTGTCCAATCCTGTGCTGGTTCCCAAGCCTAACGGCAAATCGCGGACCTGCGTGGATTTTACAGACCTCAATAAAGCCTGCCCAAAAGACTGCTTCCCACTCCCAAGAATCGACCAGCTGGTCGATGCAACTGCAGGGCATGAGATCCTCTCATTCATGGATGCATATTTAGGCTACAACCAGATTAGCATGCATCCCCCCGACGAGGATCACACCAGCTTTCAGACCGATACGGGCTTATACTGTTACAAAGTAATGCCCTTCGGACTGAAAAACATAGGTGCGACTTACCAACGGCTAGTCAACCACATGTTTAAGGAGCTGATCGGAGTAAACATGGAGGTATACGTGGATGACATGCTGGTAAAGTCTAAGAAGGCAGGAGGACATGTGAGGAATTTACAAGAGTGCTTTGATGTATTGAACAAATACCAAATGAAGTTAAATCCCCTCAAATGTTCCTTCGGAGTTGGATCAGGGAAGTTTTTGGGGTTTATTGTAAACTCAAGAGGAATCGAGGCCAACCCCGACAAGATAAAAGCCCTGATCGACATGAAGTCGCCAGATAGGATCAAAGATGTACAAAGTTTAACCGGGAGAATCGTAGCCCTAAATAGATTTATTTCGAAATCAACAGACAAGTGCGTCCCTTTTTTCAATCTACTTAGGGGAAATAAGAAGTTTGAATGGACAGGAGACTGCGAGCAAGCATTCCAGGCCTTGAAAGCCCATATGGCACAACCTCCCATCTTATCAAAGCCGATCGAAGGAGAAACTTTGTTTATTTACCTGGCGATTACTGAAGTTGCTGCTAGCGCGGCACTAGTGCGAGAGGAAGAAGGCGTACAAAAAGCAGTCTACTATGTCAGCAAGAGACTGATCGGGGCAGAGTTGAGATAACCACCAATCGAGAGGTTAGCATATTGCTTAATCGTGGCCTCTAGGAAGCTACGCCCTTACTTCCAAGCCCTTCCTATCACAGTTTTAACTGACCAGCCCCTGCGACAAGTCTTGCAAAAACCAGAGGCGGCTGGGTGATTATTAAAATGGGTAGTCGAACTAGGGCAAATCGACATAACTTATTCACTGCGAGTAGCAGTAAAGGGACAAGTCTTGGCTGATCTTATTGCAGAATTCACCGAACTCCCAGACAGCAAGCAGTGCAAACAGCCTAATGCGCCTGAGCCTCAAGAGCAAGCTCCTTCGTGGAAGTTATTCACGGATGGGTCATCCAACGAATCCCACGCTGGAGCGGGAGTGATATTGATAACGCCGGAAGGGCATTGGTTTCACTGCGTCATTAGGTTCGACTTCACCGCGTCGAATAATGAAGCTGAATATGAAGCACTCCTCGTTGGATTGAGAATGGCGAAGGATATGAGCATAAAGACGCTTGATATCTACAGTGATTCACAGCTGGTGGTGAATCAAGTTCTAGGAGAATATCAAGCACGAGGCTTAAAAATGGTGGCCTACTTGAATAAAACAAAAGACCTGGTAGCCCAGTTCACGAAGTACACCGTCCAGCAAATTCCACGAGATCAGAATTCAAATGCAGATGCCTTAGCAAAACTCGCAAGCGCGAAGGATGCTGACACTTTGAACATTGTGCCAGTAGAAAGACTGAGTGAGCCAAGCATACAAGTGGTCGAATCCAGTATGGAGATTCGAATGGAGGATACATGGATGGCACCTTATTTGGAGTATCTGACGAACGGTGTGCTACCAGCCGATAGAAACAAAGCCAGAACTCTACAAAGGCGAGCCGCTATGTACAACTGGTCGATGGTATTATGTACCGAAGAGGATATTCAATGCCACTACTCAGATGCGTTACACCGGAAAAAGCTAAGGAACTCATGAAGAGGTGCATGAAGGCTTCTGCGGGGATCACGTTGGGGGGCAGAGTTTGGCAAAGAAGATTCTAAGGCAAGGCTACTTCTGGCCAACTATGAACGAGGATTCGGTGGAGTTTGTATGAAGATATCAAAGGTTCTCCAAGATTCCACGTGCAGCTCCAAACAAATTAAAACAGATGCAAAGCCCGTGGCCTTTTGCAGTATGAGGAATAGATTTGATTGGATCCCTACCTACAGGGAAAGGCGGAGTAAAGTATGCAGTCGTGGCAGTTGATTAGTTCACCAAATGGGCCGAAGCTGAACCACTCGCTACCATCACGACCAAGAAAGTTCTTGACTTTGTTATCAAGAACATCGTCTGTCGATATGGTTTGCCTAGAAAGATAGTTTCAGACAACGGAACCCAATTTGACAACGACTTATTCACCGACTTCTGTGAAAGACATGGAGTTATTAAAAGCTTTTCTTCAGTTGCACACCCCCAAGCAAATGGGCAGGTCGAAGCCATGAATAAAACTCTTAAAGATACTCTGAAGAAGAGGCTTGAAGAAGCTAAAGGAGCGTGGCCACAGCAGCTGCCTGAAGTCCTCTGGTCGTATAGAACGTCTCACCGAACAGCGACAGGACATACCCCATTTTCTTTAGCCTACGGATATGAGGCGATGTTGCCTGTCGAATTAGATCCCCCCTCACATCGACGCCTAACATACGACCAAGACCAGAATAGCCAACTGATGATGGAATCCCTACACTCGATTGACGAGATGCGGGAGAAGGCCCAACTCCGAGTTGCTGCGTACCAGCAAAAAGTCGCCCGGTACTTTAACTCCAAAGTTAAAGAAAGAAAATTCAACGTCGGTGACTTAGTGCTACGATGAGTTTTCTTGAATACCCGCGACCCTACTGCTGGAGTGCTCGGACCTAATTGGGAAGGACCTTACCAGATTGAAGAAGTCCTTCATCCGGGCACCTACAAACTTGCACGCCTAAATGGAGATCTCGTTCCACGTTATTGGAATGGAGAACACCTGCGCAAGTACTATCAGTGAATAGTCCTTTTTAAAGGACTGGCTTGTATTAAAATTTTACTTTTTACAAGTTTTGCAAAGAGGGTTAGCCACGCTGTATGGCTAATCGCTCGTATATGTAAGATTCTATCTTAGAATCACTCGTAAAGACATGTTTAGTCCATTTTTAATACGAGATTATAAGGGACTGTGCGCAGCCAGTCATTCTTGCCAACTTTTGTAAATTTATATTTACAAGTATTTGTTCATTACGTGTGTTCTTTTGCTGTATTACAAGTATTATTTTTCACCTGAGCAAAAATGTTCGAACAGGTCGTGGTCAAGGCAAGTGACCAAGGACCTAAAGCTCCTCGATCACTTGGGGGGCATATAAGGCACATCGATAGCAAAGCGTACCATGAGGTATGTAAACACATGAACAAAATGAGTGAAAGCATGCTAAGGTACTTAGAGTATTTTTCAAAATTTATATTTTGTTAAATCAAGCCAAAGTACTATGCTAAGTTCGGTCATACGGATAAATGTTATAATAAATTAAAATGTTATAGCATCATGATGTAATCTTTTACACCGCAAGCATCACTACTTGGATGTAACTGTTCAAATAAAAGAAAAGGTTTGCTGCCCATGTAGCAAATTCAAAAAAGGTATTGTCATTACATCACGACCCGTGGGTCGTATAACCAAAAGAAAGAAAAAATATGAATAAAGCTCAAGAGGCATTGGGAGCAGGAGGGTCTTTATTAGCATTCTGGTTGGCAACATCCTCAGCAGCTCCTTCTTCCTCTATGCCAGCAATGCTTGGGGAAGCAGGGACCCTGGCTCTTGCCTCCTCTTCAGCCAGTTGAGCGGTGCAGCGAGCCAGCTCGACAGTCCTAACATCTTCTGAAAGATAGCTGAAGTCAGCACCCTGATTGTGTTTCCAGAAGTTGTAAAAACACCGGAGCGTCGTCCTCTTGTATCTTTCTAGATTCTTGGAGTTGTCAAGCTCCAGCTGCTTTACTTTTCCCTCAAGAGTACCAATGACCTCGTCCTTGGACTTATGCTCCTCTTCCAGTCTCTTGCGTTCGCGATACTGGACTCGGCTGGCCTCCTGATACTCCTCCCTCTGCTTTATTATAGCTGCCTTCGTAGCTTCAACCTCTGACAGCTTTGTCACTGCGGCATCCCTCTGCTGAACCATCGCCTCCAACTCCTTTGCATGCCTGGCCTCTGCAGCCAAAAGTTCCTCAGCCGCTTTCACCTGGTGCCTCTTGATAGCCTTTGCCCGAGCCTGTTCGATGGTGGCTTGGGTGCGGGTACGAGCAGCAGTTGCAGACAGCAAAGCCTGAGGGCAAAAGATAAAGTTAGAACCTGTTGCAAAGAATAAAAGACTAAGGCCTGAGAAATAAAGAAGCAATTACGCTGGCTATTTCGTTCAGGGTCCTGTTCAGAATTTGGTCGACCACCATGCTCTCTGCCTCAACCAACGCATTTTTGACGCGGTCGTTCTTCGCGATGTGCGCGAGGCGGTCTTTGGCTGCTCGTAAGGCATGGCTCGAGAGTTTGGCCCCAAGAGCTTCTTCCCGCTTGTTTTGTTCCCTGGTGGGTGCAGCCGGAGGGTTTGGCGGGGCAGGAGGAGTCTGCTTCTCAGCAGGAGCCGAAGGATGAGCAGAAGTTTGTCCAGCTGGCATGTCCTTGGGAGGGTCTTCTGTTCGACTCTTTTTGGCGGGTCCCTGGCTTGTTTCGCCGGTGTGTCTCCTTGACGACTTTCACCGGAGCTGAGGAACTTCCTCTTCCTCCTCAGCCTGATATAGGTCGAAGGCATTACGGGTGGCCATATCTGCATACAAGTAAACACATGCAAAGGGTAAGATAGAGGCAGATGAAAATTCTTTATCCAACGGAAAAGAAGGTCACAAAGTTAATACCCAAGCTACAACTACTGGTCACTATACTATTGACTCTATTAGTCACACACTCACTATTTGGCACGAAGAAGTCTGGCCCTAGATGTGGAGTATATGTAAAGTTGCCCTCCCCGTCAAATAAGTGACAGGGAAATGGCAAGCTATTTAAAAGCAAAATAATTTTACCGTTCTCATCAGAGGATTCCCCCAAGTCCACAACCGGCTCTTTGGCCTTTTGTTTCCCCTTGCCTTGAGGAGCAGAAGGCCTTTCTGCGGAAGGATTGCCTGTGGACTCCCTGATTGTAACCCCCATTGGCCTCCTTCGAGGAGGAGACGCTGGAGGTTGCTGCTCGGGAACCCCCTTGGCAGTGGCATCAGCTACCATGGATCCTCTTATTTCATGGCGAGGAGCCAGGAGGCCAGACAGCCTCAGGTTTTCATCAGTAACCAGGGACTTGACGCTTTTTTCTGCGTCAGTCATCCTGGCCAATGCATTGGACCTCAACACCATCTCTGGTGTTGGGGTCGGACGTAACCATGGGCCTGAAAAACAAAGTATAGCTTGAGAAGAATGAAGAGAGACTCTTTGATTAAAAATATCGACCAGTAAAAGACGGCACTTACCTCCTCGAGCGAAGGCCAGGTTGTTGCTGGTTATGTCCGGAGTAAGGAAGTACTCCTTACTGTACTGCCCCACGTTAGATATGTGCGTGGTGTCACTCAGGAACGTCTGGTTTGTCTCCTGGTGACAGAGGTGGAGAAACTTGTCCCATATTGTTGCGGGTTGGATTTAAGGTCGAAAAGATAATTGACCTCGTGGGGGGTAGGTTCTGGCCATTTTTTAAGTTTGTACAGGATATAGAGTGCGGCCAGCATTCTATATCCGTTTGGAGTAATTTGGAAGGGGCGACGTCGAAATAATTAGCCACCCCCTGATAAAAAGGATGTAGAGGGAGGAAAGCCCCTGCCTCTATGTGATACCGAGACCAGGCGCTATATATACCTCCGGGGAGGTTATCCCTTTCATCTGCAGCAGGAATTTAATGGAAACCCCTGTGAGGGGATACCTCCTGAAATAGTTAGCAACCATCCGAAGAGTCACCGAGCTGGTCAGGGAAGTATACCACTTGACATCAGGCAGATTCCGATGGCGAGGGCGGGCTCTAATTTGGATGTTAGGGTCGGGAACAGGATTGTTTCGACCGCTGGTCAAGGGAACCCTAGCCTGCAAATCAGGCTGGGCAGGAAGGTTTGGACTATCGTCGGAGTCAGGTCTTCTCTTGCCTGAGGATTTGGAACAAGCCATTTGAGGAGGAGAAGGACGAGGTCTGGAAGAGGATCGTGAGAAAGGAATCTCATGGATTCGATCTGCCGGTTGTTCTTCGCCTTCGAGCAGCTGGTCGAGAAGATCGTCGTCGATGGGCCGTTCACCTCCCCACAAATCTGGCATCAATGTCTGCAGACAGAAGAATGGGGAGGTGAGGATGGAGAATTTTTAAAGGCTTTTTAGAATAACGCTGGTCGAGTATACAAGCCAAGCTTTTATACTACAACATTATAACAAAAAACTAAATTTTTCCACACGAACAGTTTGAAAAACGGACTAAAGGGTGAAAGTAAAAAGTTTTTCAAAAAAGCTTTTTCAACTCCCCTTAGGGTGGGAAAAACCTATTTTCCAACTAGCCTAAAAATCGAATTTTTACTTCGATTTTACGTCCTAAAAGCATGATCCCGACTATTAAACTAACTCATAACCTTTTTTTCCTACAAGACATTCTACTCACAAGTATCTCAAACCAGAAGCAGATGAACTCAAACAGTCGACATACAGAAGCATGCATTGCGAAAATATAAAACATAAAGATTCGAAGACTTACCAGAAAAAAGATCGTTGAGAAGTGAAAAAAGTCTTCGGAAGTCGAGGTGCTTTCAAGATGAACTTGGAAAGTGCAGAAGAACGGTTTCTGGGAGAAGACGAGAGCTCTGGTTTTAGGGTTTCTGGAGTGAGTAGTGGCGTGCGTAAAAAGAAAAGGAAGATTTCAGAGATATTATATAAGTTTGTCTGTGGCATTAAAAAGGTGTAATCATCAGTTTCCCTTTTTCGAAGCATGGGGAAGTGGAATGGCCGTCGAATTATTACTGGGGAACCAAAAAGTCATGATTAGACAGGAGTAGGTTACTTTTTTCATGAACACACGAAGGGTTCTGACACGTAAGGCAGGGTAACCGAAGAGTCGTTCGCTCAATAGTTTATTCATTGCTCGTAATAAATAAACTTGGGGGGCAAATGTTATCCAAAAAAGTTACATTGATGATATGGCGAGTGATCCCTGAACACGTGGCTGACACCTGGAGGAACTCTGCTAGTGTATCGACCAGAAGACGTTTTAGAAGCAGTAAGTAGCCCAGTCATACCTGCGACCAGTCTGGTCGATAGTTCCGCATGCAATGTAATATTACTGTAAAGATCTTTGTAGATGCCGAATTTAACTCACAAAATCTCCTGAATATCTGGTTATTCAGGAGAGAAAATTGGCAACTAAATCGTGTAATCCCCCTTGAGCCTATAAATAGAGAAAGATAGCTCAAGAAAGGGACTTTTTGGCTTTAGAATGATTTGAGACTAGAATAATTCTCCTTGGAATATTGTATTATTTTTCAGAGGTTAGTGAAACTCATTGAACCCTTGTTCTTTGATCACTCCTTTGATTCTTATATCAATAACAGTCTAAGTGGACGTAGTTCATTACCAGATCCTGGGGCCGAACCACTATAAAATATCTTGTTCTTTTTACTTTTTGCCATTCGATCCTTGTCAACACATTCATCCACATCAAGCATATTTTGACTTCGTGTCAGTTGGCCAAATTCTGGGTCAACATCCTACATCTCTGTGGTAAATCAATATATTGTAGGCTTTAAACACATAATCCCTAAACTACACAATTCATAGAAGTACTTTCGTCTAATATAAAGTTGTGATTATTTACCTATAGCATAATTATCCTTCTCTTTTCAGAGTAGAGGTTAAAATCATATAAACATGTAAATGATGATCAAACATTAACAAGTATTAAGCATAAGATAAATAATCCACAGCAGAAGAAAGAAATTCAGGAAAATTTCATTAAGAAATCAAAAGTTTCAAGAAGAATCCACTAATACCCTAATAACAAGATTAGTTCACAGCAGACATAATGGAATCAATCAAATTAAATATAAACATAAACTCCAGAAAAGAGAATACAGAAGAAATTAAGAATTCAAACTCTAGGTCTTCAATGTTCTCCTCTCTCTCTAATGACTTCTCTACACCTCTAAAAAATGAATAGAATCCCTAATTAACTCTTTAAACGTATTTAAAAAGAAGCCTAAAATATCTAACAATTCTACCCCTTCTGCAAGCCACGTACAGACACACGCGTCGCGGCCCTAGCATTCAAGTGCCGCGATGCGCCTCTTTGTATTTGCGCAGCCTCCGCTCTATTTTCAGCGAGCGCCCCAGCCCTTAAAAACTCTAGAAAATTAGCCTTCTCTGCTTTTCCCTTCCGCTGAAGCTCTTCATTCAAGCGCCGCGGCCCCTCTAATTTTTCCAAAAACTTATTTCTGAACTCCAAAAACTCACAATTATCTCCGCAAATGAGTCTTCAACTTTCTTCTTGTCAACTTTTAGCATAAATTTCCCAATTTAAGCTTATTTTCCAGTCATTTCCCACACTTCACGTTTTCTTCTCCTATTTCCTACAAACATACCAAAATAAGCATAATACCGCATAACACTCCACCAAACTGACTCAAACTTACCCTAAACACATGTTAAAAACTATGCTAAAAACAGACTCATCAGTTACCACACTAACCTGGACCTAAACACAACCCTCCTTCTGTACATGGACTATTTGGTGGTACGCTATGACTACAACTACCCCAGAGGTACCATCGAAGTTGACAACACCCTCAATTTTATGTCCACTATTTTTTAGGAGTATAGGACAAACCATAGCTCCTGGCCTTCCTTGCGCCAGGGTGCATATGCCCTTGGTTTTATCCAGTTCGTAGATCAGTCCAACCATGAGGGAGGACCTGAAACCCTTAGTACCTACAAGGTCATAATTTTAGATTCTCCCCCACCTCCGTTAATCCGAGAGTTAGAGGTTGTGCCTAGCCCGGTCAATAATCCCGAGCTGATCGTAGTAGATTCCTCCCCTAGCCCGGAGGTTAGGGTTCTTGCTCTTTGTCTTGTTTTTATAATACTTTGAATAATTACTTCTTTAAATTGAATCCTTTGTTCACTCTTTTTTCAGAAGAAGAGATCGACTGCCAGAAGCCCTAGATTTGAGAGGTGCTTTTAAAGCTGGTGGGACTGGAGCTCGTCCTGTGGTGAAGAGGCCCAGGGATGCAAAGAACCAGCTCAGAAGACGAGGGGTACCAGCGAGTCTCCGGCTAAAGACAAGGGTGCTAGCTCCACTCGGGAGCAGTCAATAAAGAAACTTCCCCCAGCTCCAGTAACAAAAGTTACGGTTCAACAAGCCCCTCCTGCTCGACAAGCACCTCCCTCATATCCTCAAGTGATCCAAGGCGAGGCTCCCACTGTTAAGACCCCGGTCAAGCAACACGACCTGGACAAGATCCTGGAGGCTTTTCGGGATATTGTATACGAGACGGAAAGCCACATGGTCGGCCACGCCTATAGAGCCAACACCTAAGATTTAAGGGCTATAAAGGAGCGCACTTGTAACGCCCTACTCCCTTAGAGTCGTTACCAAGTGAGTTTCTAAAAGAAACTTAGTGCAAAGAACTCGTTACCGAGGTTTTTAAAACCAAAGTGTGACTAAGCAAAAGTTAAGGCTGTAATCTTTTGAAAATGCTTTACTTTATTGAAAACTTCAAGTATATAACATCTGGGATCCCAAAATAAGGTTTGAAAACTATTTACAACTTAAAATAAGTTTACAGTTGATTAGTTATTAAAATCACAGATTATTACAGCCATTTTTCGTAAATACCCCCAACCAAAGCAGTCGGGCAGGCCAAACATGTACGCGTCGCTTCATGCTCTCCGTACTCATGGCTGGTTGACTCATTCTATGCCCTTACCTGCAACACAGAGCACCCGTGAGCCGAAGCCCAGCAAGAAAAGTCATACAGTTCATGACGTGTGCAAATTAAACAATTAACATATCTAGTAATCCACAGATAAACAGGTCAGCCATCAACTAAGCAAACACGGCCATGCCACCCCAGAAGCCTTACCAAAGCCTGGGGTTTCGGTCCTCACCGTAAGGATATCCCATTTATCCACTGGGTCCTACCCTGACTATAAGCATCCCATGTGCTAAGTGTTACTTCCGGCCCCGCTGCCGTTCTCGGCTCATTAACCGTTCTCGGCACCTTTGCCGTTCTCGCTACTATAATCACATATAGTATAATTCAAATAACATTCAAACATATAACAATTCAATAAAAACTATACCATAATCATGTAATACCATTTAGGGTCGTGCCCTGCATTAACACTATGGGTCCATGCCCTGTCCTACGGGTGCTACAGTTTTCCTTACCTGTATCCCGAGCTTCACAATGCACCAAAGTCATGAGCACGGTCCTCTATCTCGAGCCTCTCCAAAAACCTAGTCACAACACATTTAAAACACTCTTTAATATTAACCAATCCAAAATCATTTCCCGGGACCATTCCCGCACTCTCGGGACCTCTAATTCCTTAAAACAATACCTAGGAACCATCCCTCGAGTCCCCGGACAAAAGCCCTAAAAACCCAATTTTTGGCTGTCAAAATTGGCCTAGGGCCGTGGAACTCCCTTCAAGGGCCGCGGCGCCTAGAGGCTTGCCCTCCTCCTGATGCAACCTCGCGCCGTGGCACCCAAGAACAGGGTCGCGGCGCTCCTACGCGAACCCAGAAATCTGGGTTTTTCCTTTGCATTTCCTCTAGCCAAAACACTCCCAAATCATCCGAAACTCACACCTAAGCCCCAAAACCAACTCAAAACTCCAAATAGACCATTCAACAACCCATAAACATCACAACCCAGCTCAATAACACAATCACACTCAAAATCCACCCATTTGATTTCAACTTCAGAAATTTAAACCCATAAACCAAAGCTTGAAAAACTTAAACCATGCTTCAAATTTCCTAAACCACAACAGAAACAAATCTTAAAATTGCATAGAATCCTTACCTTAAGTGGAGAATTCACCCTTTGCTTCCTTGATTCATCTCCAAGTCTCCAAATTTCAGCTCCTTCTCCTCTTCTTCTTCTTCTTGCCCTAGCTTTTCTTCTTCTAGTTTTTCTTTTCTTCTCTTCTAATTTTATCAAAACCAAACAATGAAAAGCCTAAACCGAGTACCCCATATAACCCAGCTGCAATTTTTCTAAACCCCTTGCCAAATGACCATTTTACCCCTCCTTACCTATCCTTTCCTAACTAAACCTCAAGGGCTCACTTGTCATTTCCTATCCATTACAATTCTACCATTTCTCCCTCTAAACCTGTTACTCTCTATGGTTACTAATAGTTACATAAGTTACCATATTACCAGTTACCATAATCTCTCAAGAACTAAGTTACAAAATCCCCGAAATACCCCTAGGCTCCTCCCGAGCCGGGTATAAAATCCCGTTGTGACTTTTGAGTTAACTAGCTCTCCAGGACCGTCTCGGCACGTGCATCACAATAATAACACCACTCTCACGTGGTACAAATCACATAATACAATTATCACATATATGCCCTCAGCGGGCTAAAATTCCCAATTTACCCCTATCATACAAACGGGGTCCACATGCATATTTATTTCACCTAAACATGCATACTAACCACATAATCATTTAAATTCACATAAATTAATGCAATATAACAATTATTGCCCTCCAGGCACACTAATCAAGGCTCCAAGCCTTATTAGCAAATTTAGGTCGTTACAACTATCCCCTTCTCATAAAAATTTCGTCCTCGAAATTTACCCAAACACCTCAGTCAGTAAACCCACAATTCTGACCATAATTTCCAAGGCCCACCGCCTTTACTTTACTTCCCAACAACACTCTTACAGGAGTAACAATCTTGCCCCACAAGATCTTGTCTAACAGCCATACTCTCGTTAGCCCCTCGTTTACACCGCAACCGTGCTGAAGCTTCAGGGTCTGCTTAGATTACAATGACCACTACATTGTCTTATTCCTGATTCCAGAGATACCCAAAAGTCATCACCTCTACTATGTGGGATCAATTGGTAGGCCCCGCTGGCCTAACCCTTGGTACAACTTCAGAATTTATGTTGAATCGAGAGTCAGAACTCTCCCTTCTTTCTCTGAACACCATACAAATCCTTGTCTGTTATTACGTAGAGAGATGCAAATCTTTCCTTCCGGAACTTTATTTCTCTAAATTTAACAATTTACAAGCTTTTTTATTCTTCACGATAGGCAGACACTCCTGCCTTAAGAATTCTAACAACCTCTTTTGGCTTTCTCTTTGAACCAATGTCAAATCATAGTATTCACTATCTTTCACCTCTTACCATGTCCCATGTCGTGTTACCTTAACAAGACGCCAGTATTGTCACCATGACTTACTCATCAAGGATTGCACGTCTCTAAATATCCCAAGTACTCGCATACTCAACGCTTAACTCCTTAAGATATCTGATAAGCTTTCAGACTGCTATTCCACTTGCAATCAACTGATAATTCCAGATTCCCACTCTGTTCTCTTTATTCTCTAGTTCCTTTCTAAAATTTAGAATACTATAGGGTCTCAGTTTAGTACCATCGACGTTCTACCCTGATACCAGTTCACCTGAACCAACTACATTAACTCATTCAGCTGAGTTAAAACTTTTCATTTCCAAACACCTTACTTAAAGTATAATGTGGTCTATTCCTACGACAGACAACCACATCACTTGACCCCTCAGTGTCCAAAGAAAACACTAAATTCTGTCACCCGTTCAACCCTCCCGGTACAACGTACCCCAGGAGGTGGAATGATATCCATTCAGAATTCTCATTCATATGCCAAATTCTAACTGGAACCTTCACTCGATCCTGGTATCTTAACTTGTGCCACCATGGCAGGGTCCTTCCCTGCTTCAACCAAAGCCAACACTTTGGATTCCATAGTTCAGTGACACTCACCAGCTAATCATTACCTACTAACGTTATGCCAATCTCAGTCGTTGCCTTATCCATTTCATTACAATTTATAGCGTCATTCCTTGACTTCCACACGCCTCCCAGTTAGGAGTCCCGCCTCCAATTAAATTTCCCCCTCATAGAATCGAGGATTTCAAACACCAATCACCCATCTGTTACTTTTCACTAAATCTGGGTCTCAACGTTATCTTTCTTCCTAATACCCAACACTCAAGTACCTTATGCCATGCATAACTGTCAACCTAACGTTCCAAGTATATCAACCATGTTCCATTCTTTCACCTCCCGGAAGGTTCGATCCATCCTCGCGTCAATTTGCGCCTGGGCGTGCCCAATCCGTGATGCACTCCCACATTTCCATATCCTCATCATAGATCAGGTCCGTTAGGCTATTCCTTAATACTTAACTATAACTCACCCATATATCTACATCACCAGGTACCAATCAACTCCTACCTTATCTACTGAACTCCGATTTAACACCATTCATTCCGTCTAACTTCAAGTTTTACTGTTCTTCCCGTCTCTGATGTAGCTGTCTGCGGAGATACTTATGCGATAGATGAGGCGCTTGCCAATCCTGTTATGCTTTCTATTCTTCAGATATTCTTCATTAGCTTCTACGTGGCTTTAGATCAAATCTTCTTATACCTATCCTTTCTTCTTATAGCTCTACTCTGAGTACTCCTAACGACACCTAAAGTGACACTCCGTAGAACCTTACCTGTGACCCTGCCTCCTGAGTACTAACGTTTTCAACATTATAATCATTTGCTCTCCATTTCCGTCTGGGAGTAATCCACATATACTGCTCATGAGCTTGAAGGGGACTTGCCCATACCGTTCATGCATTCTCTACATAAAGAACTTACCTGTGCTGCTGTAGCTTGAACCATTCTAGAATCTTTGTTACCAACTCCTCACACCCTACCCGGTGCAAAATAAACAAATTCATGAAATGTCTCTATCCTTGGTTTCCAGCTGGTAACAACCAGGTCATAGATCAACTCCTGGAGACATCGTCCCATCTTGTATCCAACATTAAACTTTTCATTCTTAACCAACGATGCTAACAATCCCCACAGTATAAGGCTCTGGCTACTCCAGGGTCAAATTCCTTCGATTGCTTCAATAGATTTTTCTGTCAGCCAATACCATCTTTTACAACATTCCTTGTGTCAATCCTATATGTAGTCCGACCTTGAAGTACCCCCAATCTTCCTTCACATACCCATATAATTTTCCCACTGGTCAGCTCAGTTCCACTCAGTCTCATTAACATACTCCAGATGATATCCTCTATAATCCATGATTATCCCTTAACTGATTAACTCTCTCACTGTGACTCATGTCGAGGCTCCCATAAGACAAAATCTATTGTTATTACTATGCACTTCTTAATCACTTGCACCCCAATTCATCTGCCAGAAGTTTCTAATTCCTTTTTAATAAGTGTTACTACCTTCAGCCTCTCATATAGCACCCATGAGGCAAACTCTCTATGTCTAACTCCCTCTCGCAACATTCTCAATACCGAGTTCTTCCAGTTCGTTACATGACCAAAGCATAAACCAGTCAGTTAATACTCATCCTCAAGGAATCTGCCTCGAACTTTGAATGTATCGATGCATTCTAGTTCTCCATTCCCTCACCATGGGAAATCCTCCCTAACATGTCGAGTCATTCTATGTAGAAGTCATGCCCTCACCTGGCCTCTTCCCGGATGGCATTTCTTGCCTCTGATGCATAGTAGATAACTTCCCTGGTTCTTGTCACCATCTTGATAACTACCTTTTCAATCAGGCTTCTTTCCAATCTCAAATTAGGTGCCTTAGCACTGTCTGGGGTCCTTCTACCTCAAAAAATTGAGAATTAGCCCTTGCTGCATTCTATCAATAAAAGTACCATCTTATCAATCAGACTTTTCCCCCTTTCTGGCAAAACCAGAAGCTACAGAACTATCCGGGGTTCTTTTAACTCGATTATCACGAATCTATCTTTACTAACTCCATCAAAGGAAGCACTGCCATTGCAGCTCTATCACTCATGTTGTATGCATCATTCATCAGTTCTTCGAACCACATGGCCCTCTCCATTGTCCCCATACAGATGGTGAGTACACACATTGGAGAGGCACAAATACCTTAGACTATTCCAGATATTAAATCCTTAAATGGGTCATCATCATATTCAACTGCATCCGCCTGTATCAATTTCCCGAAACGAATTACCCAATTCGCAAAGCCCAAGAATTTACACTATTGCCAATATATCATTCCAAACCAATCTTATAAGGTCTCCATTCTCCACAGTTCAGATCACGCCTTTATAACCTCTTCTATCAATTCATCATCTAGGTTCTTTCCAACCCATCACGCCAATGCCTCAGCCCAAGTGCCGTTTCCAGGCATCCCTTTAGCACAATACTTAACACAACCCTTTAGACATGGGCTCTCATCCCCTTATAACCAAGGGTGGAATTAACTTTGCCCATCCACTGATAAATTCTTTGTCAACCCGAACTTTCCTAAAAAACCAGAGGATAACACCCTTTAAGCCTTTCATATAATGCCATTATCTGTCCATACCCTCACAGTAAACCAACACTAGTAACCTTACTGTTAAAACATATAAATCAGCTATTTTCCCAGAGAAGTCCACTGTTCTTTTGTTCCATCTCAACTATTAAACTCCACGACTTACTCACACACTAGTGACCCTCTGCTGCTGCTTTCCGGGATAAATGGAGATCTCTAACTCCAACTTTTATCTAGAATCCCCCTTCGACACAATATCAGGTCCACTTAACCCTTCTAGGAACAAACAATTCGAGTTCATCTGCCAATACTGACCAAACTCCAAAGCTCTGTGGTTCATACTCTGAACCAAACCACAACTAGATCCAAATAACCACAATTATCATGCATACACAAAGCATATTTAGGCCAAAACCACAATGATATACATTTAGCTACCAAATTTTAACACCACTAAGCATACCCAAGTCTTAACATGCTTCATACAAGCCAATAAATGGATATTACATATGAATTCAATTTAAACAATTAACCACATAAACTCACTATGCAAACCATTATCCCAATATTCATTCACATGCATAATAATATTATTCAGCACACTTTAATCTCAACATGCAATAGTCAAGGGCCCAGCCCCAACAGTATCTCATGCATATGTCAACTCATTCCTCATGCTCCATATAAATAAGCAGGCAAATAGGGCATTCAAACATATGTTCAAACATGTCAATCAATCATACCAACCAACCCTGAGTCGAGCTTGTCACTGACAGCGAGCGTACATGTTCGGTCAATCTCCAGAACCAATAAACCTTGGCTCGCTCTGATACCAAGTTGTAATGCCCTACTCCCTTAGAGCTGTTACCAAGTGACTTTTTAAAAGAAACTTAGTGCAAAGAACTCGTTACCGAGGTTTTTAAAACCAAAGTGTGACTAAGCAAAAGTTAAGGCTGTAATCTTTTGAAAATGCTTTACTTTATTGAAAACTTCAAGTATATAACATCTGGGATCCCAAAATAAGGTTTGAAAACTATTTACAACTTAAAATAAGTTTACAGTTGATTAGTTATTAAAATCACAGATTATTACAGCCATTTTTCGTAAATACCCCCAACCAAAGCAGTCGGGCAGGCCAAACATGTGCGCGTCGCTTCATGCTCTCTGTACTCATGGCTGGTTAACTCATTCTATGTCCTTACCTGCAACACAGAGCACCCGTGAGCCGAAGCCCAGCAAGAAAACTCATACAGTTCATGACGTGTGCAAATTAAACAGTTAACATATCTAGTAATCCACAGATAAACAGGTCAGCCATCAACTAAGCAAACACGGCCATGCCGCCCCAGAAGCCTTACCAAAGCCTGGGGTTTTAGTCCTCACCGTAAGGATATCCCATTTATCCACTGGGTCCTACCCTGACTATAAGCATCCCATGTGCTAAGTGTTACTTCCGGCCTCGCTGCCGTTCTCGGCTTCCTTGTCGTTCTCGGCTCATTAACCGTTCTCAGCACCTTTGCCGTTCTCGCTACTATAATCACATATAGTATAATTCAAATAACATTCAAACATATAACAATTCAATAAAAACTATACCATAATCATGTAATACCATTTAGGGCCGTGCCCTGCATTAACACTATGGGTCCATGCCCTGTCCTACGGGTGCTACAGTTTTCCTTACCTGTATCCCGAGCTTCATAATGCACCAAAGTCACGAGCATGGTCCTCTATCTCGAGCCTCTCCAAAAACCTAGTCACAACACATATAAAACACTCTTTAATATTAACCAATCCAAAACCATTTCCCGGGACCATTCTCGCACTCTCGGGACCTCTAATTCCTTAAAACAATACCTAGGAACCATCCCCGAGTCCCCGGGCAAAAGCCCTAAAAACCCAATTTTTGGCTGTCAAAATTGGCCTAGGGCCGCGGCACTCCCTTCAAGGGTCGCGGCGCCCAGCAGCTTGCCCTCCTCCTGATGCAACCTCGCGCCGCGGCGCCCAAGAACAGGGTCGTGGCGCTCCTACGCGAACCCAAAAATCTGGGTTTTTCCTTTGCATTTCCTCGAGCCAAAACACTCCCAAATCATCCGAAACTCACACCTAAGCCCCAAAACCAACTCAAAACTCCAAATAGACCATTCAACAACCCATAAACCAAAGCTTGAAAAACTTAAACCATGCTTCAAATTTCCTAAACCACAACAGAAACAAATCTTAAAATTGCATAGAATCCTTACCTTAAGTGGAGAATTCACCCTTTGCTTCCTTGATTCATCTCCAAGTCTCCAAATTTCAGCTCCTTCTCCTCTTCTTCTTCTTCTTGCCCTAGCTTTTCTTCTTCTAGTTTTTCTTTTCTTCTCTTCTAATTTTATCAAAACCAAACAATGAAAAGCCTAAACCGAGTACCCCATATAACCCAGCTGCAATTTGTCTAAACCCCTTGCCAAATAACCATTTTACCCCTCCTTACCTATCCTTTCCTAACTAAACCTCAAGGGCTCACTTGTCATTTCCTATCCATTACAATTCTACCATTTCTCCCTCTAAACCTGTTACTCTCTATGGTTACTAATAGTTACATAAGTTACCATATTACCAGTTACCATAATCTCTCAAGAACTAAGTTACAAAATCCCTGAAATACCTCTAGGCTCCTCCCGAGCCGGGTATAAAATCCCGTTGTGACTTTTGAGTTAACTAGCACTCCAGGACCGTCTCGGCACGTGCATCACAATAATAACACCACTCTCACGTGGTACAAATCACATAATACAATTATCACATATATGCCCTCAGCGGGCTAAAATTACCAATTTACCCCTATCATACAAACGGGGTCCACATGCATATTTATTTCACCTAAACATGCATACTAACCACATAATCATTTAAATTCACATAAATTAATGCAATATAACAATTATTGCCCTCCAGGCACACTAATCAAGGCTCCAAGCCTTATTAGTAAATTTAGGTCGTTACAGCACTCCTGAGGATGTCCTCAAATCTGCTATAGGGATGCACCTGACTGTGAGTCCTTCTCACTCTCCTAACTTTATCTCTCTTTAGTTTTTTTTCTAAACTATTCTTGATCTGCTTCATTCTTGTGCAGTTATCCTGGCTCAATTTCGAGGAATCGCTCGAGTTAATGCTAGTCATGAGGAGCTCCGAGCTGCAGAGTCATCGAATCAAATGAAGGAGATGCTTTACCATTGATGGGTTTTCAACTAAGATGGGAACTTCTCTTTTATATAGCACAAGATTTGGGACCCATATCTTGCTAGGTTACGGATTTGGTTCTCATAGGTGACTTCTCTGGAGCGAGTTGTCGGACCTCAGTAATTTTTTATTTTCACCTTTTTGTTATTAAGTCCCTTGGGACCAAAACAATTGCCTTCAGGCTTAGGTCAAGGATTTTTCTCCTAGAGATGACAATATATTTTTTAATATTCATCTAACTTATGATCTATTTGCATTCCCTTTAATCTATTATTCTCATGTTTATGAATCCTTATATATTTGTACATTCGAAATCTTAGGGGTTGGCTTTAGATCAAGATAGATTTTAGCATTATCTTAGTTGTATCCTAAGATTTTGCTCGCTTATTTGTGTCATACCCGTTAAGAATCAGGCCTTGGACCTGATTATATCCAGGGTTTTTAATAGGCTTAGTAGCTTTATACCTTTTAGTAATCAGGCCTCAGACCTAATTGAATCTAGGGATTTTTAATTTGATTAATATCATTGTACCTATTAGGGATCAGGCCTCCAACTTGGTTTTATCCACGGTTTTAGTGATTTCTCAAACTTAGTTCATATTTGGGTTTTATGAAAATTCGAGCTTTAAAAAGCCCTTGAATAATCCATATCTCCAAACTCTAAGTTTTTAATCCTTGTCCAACTAAGCTGAATTCTCTTAAAAACTCTCATCAGTTATGTGCCCCCCAAGCAACTAGAATGTATAAATGTTCTTGGTTGCTTTTACAATGCAAGCTCATGATAAAAAAATGATAAAATTTGTAATTTAATAATACAACTTTTATTAAACTTAAATGGCTTTTATGAATAAGCCTTGCATTAACAGTAACTTTGAAAACATTAAAGACAACAAAACTATTGGTAATACTTTTTTAAGTGTAGGTCATTCCAAGTCTGTGGGACTATTTCCCCACCTAGCCGGGCTAGCTTGAAAGTTCCTACATGTAGGATCTCTATGATCTGATACGGTCCTTCCCAGTTCGGCCTTAACAAATTGTCCTTGGGATCTTTATTTGCCAAAAAGACCCTTCGCAGAACCAGATTGCCTAATTCGGGTCTACATCCCTAAACCTTTGAATTTGAATAACGAGTGATCTTCTATTGATAAAGGGTGAGTTGTAACTATGATGCCTCTTGTTTTTCTTCGATCAGATAGAGGGATGCACTAAGCAGCTCGGGGTTATGATCATGATCAAATGTCTTTTTTCTGTGAGTCATTACAATTGCCTCAATTGGAAGCATAGCCTCACTTCCCAATTTTCACAGCAAAATCCAGGACTCTCTTCGAGGTGATGGTTGCCAAATTTTCAGCCTCTACCCACTTTGTAAAATAATCGATTTCGACTACTGCTTGACGAACTCCTCCTTTTCCCGTTGGAAGGGAACCAATTAAATTAATTCCCGATTCTACAAATTGCCAAGGGGATGAGATCATGGTTAGCTCGACTTGAGTAGCTCGGGCAACTATGGGAAAGCACTGGCATTTGTCACACTTTTGTACATACGAGATCGTGTCCTTTGTTAAAGTGGACCAAAAATAACCCTGTCTTAGTACCTTTAGAGCTAGGTTTGCCCCCCAACATGGTCTCCGCAGAAGCCTTCGTGTACTTCTTGCAAAATAGTCTGTGCTTCCTCGGGAAGAACACATCGCAAGAGGGGAAACGAATGCCGTCGTCGATATACAATCCCCTCAATCATAACGTACCATGGAGCTTGATACAACAACTTTCTCGCGTCCTTTTCATCATCAGGTAGCCTTCCGAATGGGAGGTATTCCACTATGGGAGTCATCTAAGTCAGTTTTATGTCAATAATGGTGACCTCAGCCATTTTTGGCGTTATACTTGGGCTTTCCAAGAACTCCACCAGAAATACATACAATGTTTCTGCCTCTTTGGTGGTAGCAAGCTGAACCAGAGCATCAGCGTTGGAATTCTGCTGGCGGGGTACGTGCTCAACGGAGCTAAACTTAAACTTTGACAACTCGCCCTTTACCTTATCCAGGTAGGCCATCATCTTGATGCCTCAAGCATGGTAGTCTCCCAATATCTGATCAAACACAAGCTGAGAATCACTATAACATTGGATGGCTTTTGCCTTCAACTCTTTTGCCACCCTTAGAACTGCCAATAGGGCCTCATACTCCGCTTCATTATAGGATGCTACAAACCAAAACCTGAGAGTTGTATGGAACCGATGTCCTTCACATGAGACGAACATTATCCCAGTTCCTAATTTGTTTTTGTTAGATGATCCATCAATGAAGATTGTCCATAATTCTTGCACTGGCTCCCGTATCAACTCGTCCTTAAAGCATGTGCACTCAGCAACAAAATAAAAAATGGCTTCGATCTTGATTGTAGTTCGTGGCATGTATAATATTTCAAACTGGCTGAGTTTGATGGCCCATTTTAATAGACGCCCTGACATTTCAGGTTTTTGCAAAACCTTCGTTAAAGGTTAGTCGGTTAAGATGTGAATAGTATGGGACTGGTAATATGGCCTGGGCTTCCTTGAAGCAAAAATGAGATAGAACGCAAGCTTTTCTATCAACGAGTATGGTGATTCAACTCCAAGAAGCCTCTTACTTACATAATATATGGGTTTTTGCGTCTGATTTTTTACTCGAACTAACATAGCAATGACTGTTTTTTCTATCACGACTAAGTAAAGAAACAAACATTCTCCATAGGTATGTTTTGATAGTATAGGTGGTTCATCTAGGTGTGTTTTCAGATCACGAAATGCCGGTCCATTCAAATTTCTTGTTTCCCCTAAGCAAGCTGTAGAATGGTAGGCATTTGTCAATGGATTTTGAAACGGAGCAGTTTAAGGTTGCCACCTTTCTAGTTAAGCTTTGTACTTCCTTACGCGACCTAGGCGAAGACATTTCAAACAACGACCTGATCTTTTTTAGATTCGTCTCTATCCCCCTTTTATTGACTATAAACCCCAGAAATTTCCCAACGCGACTCCGAAAGTGCACTCTAGGGATTCAACTTTATGTCGTACTTTGTCAATATGCCAAAACATTCTTCTAGGTCAGATACATGGTTATTGGAAGACTTTGATTTGATGAGGATATCATCAACATACACCTCCATGTTTCTTCGGATCTGGTTAGCGAACATTTTGTTGACCAACCGTTGGTATGTAGCTCCAGTGTTTTTCAGCCCAAATGGCATAACTTTGTAGCAAAATACATTATGCTGGGTCATGAAACTGGTATGATCATGGTCTACAGGGGTCATCGCATTCTGGTTATATCCAGAGTATGCGTTAATGAAAGACATGAGCTCATGACCGGTCGTTGCGTCTACCAACTGATCAATTCTTGGGCACGCCTTGCTGAGGTCAGAGAAATCGGTTCAAATTCTCCACTTCTCATTTGGCTTTGGGACCAGCACGGGGTTAGCAACCCAGATCAGGTATTTTTTCTCCCTGATAAACCCACATTTAAGTAGGCGAGCACATTCTTGTCCAATTTTAAAGTATGCATTTTTATACTTGGACTGATTCCCACCATATCCTCGTGCGACTAAGTGAAAAAATCCATATTCTTCCTTAGAAACTCAGCCCGCTCCTTCCTTTCGACTTCAAGACTTTTTCCAATTTTGACAACTATTGAATGTTCTTCAAGGTCAATGTTTATTTCCTCGAGCTCTTCTAATGCTTTAAGCTCAGACTTTTCTTCGCTTATCCGTGGATCAATGTCGTAACATTGGGCGACCTCCTCTTATTGTGCATATTCCTGAGGTTGAGGGAACTTCATTGCTAGGTGTCGGGTCGAAGTGATGGCTTCAAAAGCCACCAGCGCAGGTCATCCCAAAATCGCGTTATATGCGGCCGGACAGTGTATTACCACGAACTCAAGTATTTTAGAGAGAGTTTGTGACTATTCTCCCAATGTCACCACTAGTCCGATTGTCCCTATGGCCGTCGTTCCTTCACCTGAAATCCTGTACAAAGTCATTGAGATCGCCTTCAAAATCGGTTACGGGCAATCCCATCTTTTCTAGGGTGGACCTGGAAAGCACATTTATGAAACATTCATTATCCACCAGTATTCTCGTAGCCTTCGGTTAGCGAGCTGCACAGTTACCACCAGTGGGTCATTGTATTAGAATTGAACATGGCTATCATCCTATTCCGTGAAAATGATTGGTTGTTTTTCCAACTATTTTTGTTTCGATAATCGTTGCCCTGGGAAAAACTTCACACCATTATGAGTTTTCAACTCATAAATATACATCTTTTGGGCACCGCTGCTCGTATCCTCGTTCTATCGATGTAGGTCAACTTGATTCATCTGAGCTCCAGGTTGACCTGTCGTGGCGACCTGAGCTGGTTGAGGATTCTGCCCGGCCGGTTGATTGGGGGCTACCCCATTTTGGCAATACTGGGCTAATCGACCAATCCGAATGAGAGTCTCAATCTCATCTAGAAGTCATTTATATGGATTAGCCATAAAAATATAAAGTAGCTGGACAAGAAGGAACAGTTTGCAAGCTGAATAGGTTTATTTATGGACTTAAGCAAGCATCTCATTTCTAGAACCTTACGTTTGATGAAATAATCAAAACCTATGGCTTTGAACAAAATATTGATGAGCCTTGTGTTTACCAACTCAAGGCAAATCAAATAGTGGCATTCTCGGTTCTTTATGTGTATGATATCTCACTCATTGGAAACAATGTTAAGAAAATGTCAAATGTGAAGAACTTGCTGAGCACTCAATTCTAGATCAAGGATTTGGGTGGAGCAAGTTATGTTCTAGGTATCCAGATCATTAGGGATAGAAAGAACAGACTCTTAGCATTATCTCAAGTTGCTTACATACATAAGTGCTTGAACGTTTCTCAATGACAAATTCCAAGAAAGGATGTTTACCGTCCCGCCATGGAATTCATCTTTCAAAGAAACAATCTCCCCAGACTCTTGAAGAGGAAGATGCAATAAGAAAATTCCTTACACATCTGTAGTTGGAAGTCTGATGTATGCCATGTTTTGTACTAGACAGATATCTGCTATGCAGTGAGAGTAGTGAGCATGAATCAGTCAAACCCAGGACCGGAACATTGGATAGCAGTTAAGCATGTCTTGAAGTATTTAAGGCAGACTAGGGATTATATGTTAGTCTACAAGGGTGGTGTTCTGAATCCTGTAGGCTACACTAATTCAGATTTCCAGACTGATGTCAATGACACGAAGTCTACTTCTGGAATGGTGTTTACTCTTGGGGTTGGAGTTGTGATACAGAGAAGCGTAAAGCAGTCTGCAATTTCAGATTCCACCATGGAGGCTGAGTACATAGCCGCGTCAGAAGCAACTAAGGAAATAGTATAGCTAAAAAAAGTTCTATTCAGATCTTGGTGTAATTCCAGACATAGATAAACCAGTTGTGTTGTTTTGTGACAATACATGAGTGATAGCCAACTCGAAAGAACCTCGTAGACACAAGAGGAGTAAGCATATAGAAATGAAGTATCACATTATACAAGAATATGTTGCTAGGAGAGATGTGAAAGTTATGAAGATTGCATTTGAAGACAATCTTACGGATCCATTTACAAAGACACTACGAGAAGCTACATTTGATAAGCATATCAAATAAACATGATTAGTAGAATAAAGGCATTAGTTTCAATTAGTGAAAGTGGGAGTTTGTTAGGGTTTTATGCCATAATTAAAACTCAATTTCTTTGTAATCTCATTTTATTATCAATAAAAGAATAGAAATCATTTTTTTGACTTGGTTAATCACTTTGCTCACATGTTTTATTTTCATGATTATTTGTTTAATATAAACTTCTATTAAATCCCGAGCATATAGCTAATCATATTTATAGTGACGTAATCACAATGGAATATAAATATGATTATATGTTCAAAATAAGTTAGTCCTAAGATCAGTTAATGCATAGATTTACACTGACTTGCCAATCTACGATATAATCTACTTACACATTGAGGCATTATGTTCTTTCCAGAAAATTAGCAAAGTAGATAAGATCGTATGTATTTGTTACATTGGAGTGGACTGATATTGACAGTTGATAGGACAAGTAAACATACCGTTATTATCTATTCTATTCATAGCATATAATTGCCCATAGGTCAATTAATCTCAATTCTGAGTGATTAGTATTCTAACTTATTGTATTATTTGAGTTCTTTGACTTGTTCATTACTAGCATACCCTACAGACTAGCACATACTTACATATTGGGAACTCGGTAGTTTAATTGAGTGAGAATGTAAATCATAGATATGAATATCTATAGCTTCTGATGATGAAGTGAAAAGATGGTTTCCTTTAAGTTTGGTTCATGGTGCTAAATGATAGAGATCTCATTTCAGTAATTAATATTAGTTTACTGAAATATCATTTACAAGGAACTAAGTGTTTTAAGGATAAAATACAATGAGGGGTAAAATCGTATTTTAGTCCCATCTCATTGTAGACCGTCTATAGAGGATTGAGTGACAATTATGGTTGTAACAATGGATAATTAATAGCGTATCTATATTTGTTATAGACCGTTCTATGAATTCAAGAGTGCAATTTTGAGTCTTTAGTGGAGTCACAAGGAATTAATAAGTTAGTAAATTTATTTGTTAGATTTATGATAACTTATTGGAGCTTGATTTCATGGGCCTATGGTCCCCAACGTACCTTGGACAAAATCATCTAGATAGTTTCAATTAATTTATTTAATTATTAATTAGAATTATCAATGTTCACCAGGTCAATTTTGGATAGTTTCACAAAGTTGTGTAATTTAGAGAAGAAAAAAGAAATTATGGCATATTTATTAATTAAGATAAATTAGTATATAAATTAATAAATAAGTTTAAATCAAGGTTCAAATTATAAACAATAATTTGATAAATTATTTAATTAATTAAACCAATAGAAAAAAATATAGGCCTTGATTTTATGTCCACTGGGCTTATAATGAAATGGGAAATTTCACGAGTCTAAAGCCCATGATAATTTCGACCTATGGCTGTTAATTGGCTATTATTTTATTGAATTTTTAATTAAATTAAATGGCCTAATTGAGTCTATAAAAGGATTGCGTGAGAGAAGTCACACAAGTCACAAGTCAGATTTTCTTATAGGTTTTAGATTCTCTCTAAACACAATTCCTTTTCTAAGCCTCTTTGTTATTTTCTCTTCCTCCCTCTGTATCTATCTCATGTGTTGAGAATTGCTCACTCTAGTTTAGATGATTCTGAGGATACTTTGGAAAACTGTGAAGAAAATTGAAGATCGGTTCAGTTTCTTGGTAATACTCTGCGACAGAAAGGATACAAGGGTTAGAGAAACTGAAGGAAAGACTCATTAATTTCGCAACGTATACTGTAAGTATTCTTATAATTGTTTCTATTTGAATTCAATTTTAGAAACATGTTCTAGGTTATCTCATATTAATTTGTTTAATATTAGATCTACATGAAAATAAATAAAGATCATGTATGAGTTTCCCAACAACTGGCCTCAAAGCCTTTGGTAATCTTTTTTTTCATGCATGAACATGTTAAAAATTGGATTATTTGATATGTTTGAATAATTGGATGGATATTCATGTTTTTTAAGAAGCATATTGATTTTATGTGATTATTAGCAATTTTTACGTCATTTTGTACTGTTTTCTATGCTATTAATTTTGTACGTACGATCTCTTTCACGTACAACTCAGCGTACTGATCCACAGTATAAGTTGACCTCACTGGAAGGAAATGGGCTGACTTAGTATATCTATCCACTATCACCCATATTGAGTCATGAAACCCTACTGTCCTGGGTAGACCTCCTACGAAATCCATAGTAATATCCTCCCATTTCCACTCAGGAATACCCAAAGGCTGAAGCAACCCTGCTGGTCGCTGATGTTCAGCTTTCACCTGTTGACAGGTTAAGCATCTGGCAACGTACTCTACCACATCCCTCTTCATCCCGGCCCACCAATACAAAGTCCGTAAATCCTGGTACATCTTTGTGGTACCCGGATGAAGCGAGTACGGTGTCGTATGAGACTCATCTAGTATCTCCCGTTTGATCCCCTCGTCAGCTGGAACACAAACTCGTCCCTGATACCGTAGTAAACCAATCTCTGAAACAGAATAGTCCTTGGCTGTTCCTGCTAAAACATCCTCTCTAACCTTCTGTAACTGAGCGTCTATCAACTGCCCCTCTCTGATCCGCTCTAGCAGGGTCGACTGTAGAGTAATATTAGCCAATCGACCCACAACCAATTCTATTCCCGCTCTAACCATCTCATCTGCTAACTCCCTCGAAACCTGAACAGAACTATACAACTGACCTGGACCTCTACGGCTCAATGCATCAGCCACCACATTGGCTTTTCCTGGATGGTAAAGAATATCACAATCATAATCTTTCACCAACTCCAGCCAACGCCTTTGTCTCATATTCAGGTCCTTTTGTGTGAAGAAATATTTCAGGCTCTTATGGTCAGTGTACACTTCGCACTTCTCCCCATAAAGATAATGCCGCCAAATCTTCAGTGCAAAGACCACTGCTGCCAGCTCTAGGTCATGAGTAGGATACCGCTGCTCATACTCCTTCAGCTGTCGTGATGCATAAGCTATCACCTTCTCATTCTGCATCAGCACACAGCCTAAACCCAACCTCGATGCATCGCAATAAACAACAAACTTCCCTTCTCCTGAAGGCAAACTCAACACTGGTGCAGTGATAAGTCGTCGCTTCAATTCTTGGAAACCGCCCTCACACTTGTCTGACCAAATAAACTTTAGATTCTTTCTTGTCAATTCTGTCATCGGTGCTGCTATCTTCGAGAAGCCCTCTACAAACTGCCTGTAGTAGCCTGCCAAACCCAGAAAACTCCGCACTTCTGAGGCGTTCCTTGGCCTCGGCCAATCCCTAACTTCCTCTATCTTAGACGGATCCACTTTAATCCCATCCGCACCTACAATGTGTCCAAGGAATGTCACTTCAGGTAACCAGAACTCACACTTCTTGAACTTAGCATATAACTGATGCTCCCTCAACCTTTGAAGAACTTGTCGAAGATGAATCTCGTGCTCTACCTCTGAACTGGAGTACACTAGGATGTCATCAATGAAGACTATAACAAACTGATCCAGAAAATCTTTGAACACTCTGTTCATTAAATCCATAAAGGCTGCTGGGGCATTGGTCAAACCAAAAGACATGACCAAGAACTCATAATGCCCATAACGCGTCCGAAAAGCTATCTTAGGTATGTCCTCATCCTTGATCCTCAGCTGGTGATAACCAGATCGAAGATCAATCTTTGAGAACACCATCTTACCCTGCAATTGATCGAACAAGTCATCAATCCTTGGTAGGGGATACTTATTCTTAATAGTTAACTTATTCAGTTCCCGATAATCAATACACATTCTCAGAGTCCCATCCTTCTTCTTAACAAATAAGACTGGAGAACCCCATGGCGAATAGCTAGGTCTGATGAACCCTATATCCAGAAGTTCCTGCAGTTGTATCTTTAACTCTTTCAATTCCGCTGGTGCCATCCTGTATGGTGCCCTCGACACTGGCTCTGTCCCCGGTGCCAACTCAATAACAAACTCAATCTCCCTACGCGGCGGTAACCCAGGCAAATCCTCAGGGAACACATCTAAAAACTCACAAACCAGTCTGGTCTCCTCCGGTCCAACTGATGAAACTTTGGTGGTATCCACCACACTAGCCAAGAAGCCTATACATCCACCCTGTAATAAATCTCTGGCTCTCAACGCAGAAATCCTGGGTACACGGGGTCCACGCACCGCTCCCACAAAAACAAAGGGATCCTCACCCTCTGGCTCAAAAGTCACCATTTTATTTCTACAGTCAATGGTAGCTCCATACCTAATGAGCCAGTCCATACCTAAGATCATGTCAAAGTCCTCCATACTCAACTCAATCAAGTCCACTGACAACTCTCTACCATCAACTAACACTGGCAGTGCCCTAACCCATCTCCTAGACACCACCAGCTCTCCCGTAGGCAAAATTGTCCCAAACCCTGAAGCTCTAACCTCACTAGGTCTACACAATCTATCAATCACCCTATCAGAAACAAATGAATGCGTAGCACCAGAATCAATCAAAACAGTAAAAGAAGTGCCAGCACTAGAAAGCTGACCTGTCACTACCGAGGGGCTAGCCTCGGCCTCTGCCTGCGTCAAAGTGAACACTCGAGCTGGAGTCAAGCTGTCCACTTTTCCTGCCTCGCCCTTCTTCACTGTTGGGCAATCTTTCCTGAGGTGTCCCACCACCCCGCATACATAACAGGCCTTAGCCTGACACTCGCCCAAATGGCGTCTCCTGCACCTCGGGCATTCTGGGTAAGTCCTCCACGATTCACCGCCTCCCCGTCGACCACCCTGAGTACCCCGACCTCCTCTATCAAACCTAGGAGCAAATGGGGCTTCTGGAGTCTTTCTCTTCAAATCACTAACACCTCCACCTCTACTAGAACCAGAATACGGAGGCACCGGTCTACGGCCCTCCCTTCTTGCTGCATTATCTCTCCAAATTCTATTCTCTGCTTCCTCAGCAGTCAAAGCCCTTTCCACAGCCTGGGCATAGGTAGTCACTCCAGGGACTATGGTAATCCTCACATCTCGAGACACCATAACATTCAATCCTCTAACAAATCTGTCTAACCTGGCCGCATCGGTAGGCACAAAATCCGGTGCAAACTTTGCAAGTCTATCAAATTTCAAGGCATACTCCGTAACAGTCATACTGCCCTGAACGAGGCCCACAAACTCATTCACCTTTGCTGCCCTGATGGCAATGTTATAGTACTTCTGGTTAAACAAATCTTTAAACTCTTCCCAAGTCATCGTGGCAACATTTCTGGTCTGCGATACCACCTCCCACCAGACTAGGGCATCCTCTCTCAACATATAAGTGGCGCAGGCCACCCTATCATGTCCTTCTACTTTCATAAAATCAAGTGTGGTGGTAATCAAGGTCATCCACTGCTCAGCTTTTAGTGGATCTGGCCCACCCTCAAAGATCGGGGGCTGCTGCTTCCTGAACCGCTCATACAACGGTTCCATTTTATTACCAACCTCAACAGGCTGTACCACAGGTACCAGCGCCGGTGGCCCAGCTGGGGCAACACTCCCAGATGGAGCCTGCTGCAGCATTCTGATCAACTCATCTTGGCTCTGAAGCCTAGCTTGCATTTCTGCCATTAACTGTTGCCAGTTCTCAGGGACTGGCGAAGGGGTTGGGCCCTGATCATCCTCTCTAGCCCCAGACCTGCCGGCTTGTCGTGTTGATTTCCTTGAACGCATAGCTATTCAAGTCAATCTGCAAACAACGACTCGGCAATTAGGGTAAGATGACAGGGTGATAATCTCACCATAATCCACCACCAAAACTCCAATCTTACACAAGTAAGCAAGTATATCAATTTATCCAGATATTCATCCACATACACAGCAATGCTAATAAGCACGCCCCAATAACATCATGCAATAGTCAAGGGCCAGGCCCTATCAGAATTCACCTTCCTTAACTAAAATTCAGACTTTAAACTTGGATATAACATAATCAAAATCTTACCTCTGAGTTTTCTTGGCCTAAGCTTGGTTGATAACTTCAAACATCCCTTGATTCTCCTTCCAAGAGTTTAGATTTCTGCTTCTCCTTTCTATCTCCTTTTTGCTCTTATTCTAGGTCTCCACAATTCAGCATAACCAACTCCCAAAGTGTTACACGTATATGATATTCCCCCTTCAGCTGAAACTCATCTACTAACTGCCAAAATACCATTTTAACCCTCCATTAATATCACTTACTAACTAGACCTCAAGGGCTTATTTGTCCTTTCCCTAACTTTGCAATTCTACCACTTCCCCAATAAGACCTGTTACTCTCTATAGTTACTAACGGTTACGCAGGTTACCAAATCACCAGTTACCATTATCTAGTTTCCTCGGACCGTCTTGGCACGTGCATCACGTTTGTATCACATCACCCACACAGTACAATTCACATATCATAATTATCACATAATATAATTCACATAGTCATATAACATGCTTAAAATCATAATCATACATCTTAATCATAATAACCACACATAATTCTCATCTTGCCCTCCCGGCACACTAATCAAGGCCCTTAAGCCTTATTAGTGAATTTGGGTCGTTACACTATGAATCTTGTCTAGAAGGCAAACTGACCAGGGTTTGTTTTGACTATTTCGTCACTTTCATTGACGATTACTCTAGATACTCATGTATTTACCTAATGCATAGGAAATTAGAAACATTTTTAAGTTTTAGGAATTTCTAGCGATGGCTCAGAACCAATTAGGTAAAAAGTTAAAGATCTTGCGATCTGATAGGGGTGGAGAATATTTGGACATACAATTCCAAGATCATTTAATTTAACTTGGGATTTTATCAAAACTTACTACCCCAGGTACTCCGCAACAAAATGGTGTGGTGGAACGCCGGAACAGAACTTTATTGGAAACGGTTAGATGCATGCTTAGTTACTCAACTCTACCAACTTCGTTCGGGGGACATGCAATTGAAACCTCGAACGAAATTCTCAATGTCGTGACGTCTAAATCAATCCCCAAAACACCTTTAGAATGCTAGAATGGTCGTGAACCTAGTTTACGCCATTATAGAATTTGGGGGTGTCCCGCCCACGTCCTGAGGAAAAAGGAAGGAAAGATAGAACCACGAACTGAAGTTTTCATGTTTGTTATCTATCCTAAAGGTACTCAGGGTGGACTTTTCTATAGTCATTCAGAAAAGAAAGTGTTTACTTCTACGAATGCTACTTTTCTGGAAAATGACTATGTCCAAAATTTCAAACCACGCTGCAAAGTTGTTTTAGAGGAGATGGTTAAAGAATTGACTCCAAAAAAATGTTCCATCGTCATCAACGACAGTTGATGATGAAATTCCCACTCTTCATGTCCAACCGACGCAAGTCGATATAAATGAAGAAAGTACCACTATTCCGACAGTTGTAGAGGGTTTCTAGGAACCCAGTTCACTATGGTTTGAATGGTGAAACCAATATGGTTTTTGGTGACACTAGTGATGATGATCTGTTCTCTTTCAAGATTTGGGACCCATATCTTGCTAGGATACGAATTCTACTCACTGGAACCATCGGAGACCGCCGAAGCATCTGGAGCTATTGAGGGAGATGGCGAAGAGGTGACTTCTTTGGAGCGAGCTGTCGGAACTCGGTGATTTTTTATTTTCACTATTATGTAATCAAGACCCTTGGGACCAAAACAATTGCCTTTGGGCTTAGGTCGAGGTTTTTCCTCTTAGAGTTGATAATATATTTTTTTAATATTCATCTAACTTATGATCAATTTGCATTCCCTTTAATCTATTATTCTCTCATGTTTATGAATCCTTATATATTTGTACATTCGAAATCTTAGGGGTTGACTTTAGATCATGATAGATTTTAGCATTATCTTAGTTGTATCCTAAGATTTTGCTTGCTTACTTTTGTCATAACCCGTTAAGAATCAGACCTTGGACCAAATTATACCTAGGGTTTTTAATAGGCTTAGTACCTTTATACCTGTTAGTAATCAGGCCTCGGACCTGGTTAAATCCAGGGCTTTTTAGTTTGCTTAATATCATTGTACCTGTTAGGGATCAGGCCTATGACCTTGTTATATCCAGGGTTTTAGTGATTTCTCAAACTTAGTTCGCGTTTGGGATTTTTAAAAATTCGAGTTTTAAAAATTCGTTGAAAAATCAATATCTCCAAACTCTAAGTTTTTAATCCTTGTCTGACTAAGCTGAATTCTCTTAAAAACTCTCCTCGATTATGTGCCCCCCAAGCAACTAGAATGTATAAATGTTCTTGGTTGCTTTTACAAAGCGAGCTCGTGATAACAAAATGATAAATTTGCAATTTAATAGTCCAACTAATATTAAACCTTAACGACTTTTATAAATAAGCCATACAAAATCAGTAACTCTGAAAACATTAAAGACAACACAACTATTGATCATACTTTTTTAAGTGCAGGGCATTCAAGGTACGTGAGACTATTTTCCCACCAAGTCGGGCTAGCTTGAAAGTTCCGTCACTTAGGACCTCTACGATCTGATACGGTCCTTCCCAGTTCGGCCCTAAAAAACTGTCCTTGGGATCTTTATTTGCCAAAAAGACCCTTCGGAGAACCAGATTTCCATATTCGGGTTTGCGTCCCTAAACCTTTGAATTTGAATAACGAGTGATCTTCTGCTGATAATGGGTGAGTTGTAACTCCGATGCTTTTTGTTCTTCTTTGATCAGATCGAGGGATGCACTAAGTAGCTTGGGGTGATGATCTTAATTAAATGTCTTTTGTTTGTGAGTCGTTACCATTGCCTCAGCCTCGCTTCCAAAGGTTAGGGAAAAAGGGGTATGTCCCGAATCGACATATGATATTCATCACAGCAAAATCCAAGACTCTCTTCAAGGTGATGGTTGCCAAAGGTTCAGCCTCTACGCACATCGTGAAATATTCGATTGTGACTACTGCATAATGAACTCCTCCTTTTCTTGTTGGTAGGGAACCACTTAAATAATTACCCATGCTGCAAATGAACAAGGGGATGAGATCATGGATAGCTCGACTGGAGCAGCTTAGGTAACTATGGCGTAGCGCTGGCATTTGTCACACTTTCGCACATACGAGATCGAGTCCTTTATTAAAGTGGGCCAAAAATAACCCTGTCTTAGTACCTTTAGGGCTAGGTTTTGGCCCCCAGCATGGTGTCCGCAAAAGCCTTCGGGTATTTCTTGAAAAATAGTCTATGCTTCCTTTGGCATAACACATTGTAGGAGGGGCAACGAATGTCGTCGTCGATATAAGATCCCCTCAATTGTGAGGTATGGAAGTACATCATCAGGTAGCCTTCCAGTTGTGAGGTATTCCACTATGGGAGTCATCCAGGTCAGTTTTATGTCAATTATTCTTACTTCAACCATTTTTGGTGTTATAATTGGGCTTTCCAAGAACTCCACTGGAACTACAATCAATGTTTCCGCCACTTTGGTGGTAGCGAGCCAAGACAGAGCATCAGTGCTGGAATTCTGCTCGCGGGGTAATTCCTCAACGGAGCTAAACTCGAACATAAACAACTTGCCTTTACCTTATCCAAGTTGGCCGCCATCTTGATGCTTCGAGCTTGGTATTCTCCCAATATCTGATCGACCACAAGCTGAGACTCACTATAACATTGAATGGCTTTTGCCTTCAACTCTTTTGCAACCCTTAGCCCTGCCAATAAGGCCTCATACTCCACTTCGTTGTTGGATGCTTCAAACCTGAATCTGAGAGCGGAATGGAACCGATGTCCTTCAGGTGAGATTAAGATTATCCTAGTTCCTGATTCACTTTTGTTAGACAATCCATCAATGAAGATTGTTCATAATTCTTGCACCAGCTCCCGTATCAGCTTGTCCTTAAAGCATGTGCACTCGACAACAAAATCTGCGAGGGCTTGGATCTTGATTACAGTTCGTGGCATGTATAATATTTGATACTGACTGACTTTGATGGCCCATTTTAATAGAAGCCCCGACGTTTCAGGTTTTTGCAAAATCTCCGTTAAAGGTTGGTCGGTTAAGACGTGAATAGAATGGGACTGGTAATATGGCCTGGGCTTCCTTGAAGCAAAAATGAGATAGAACGCAAGCTTTTCTATCAACGAGTATGGTGATTCAACTCCAAGAAGCCTCTTACTTACATAATATATGGGTTTCTGCGTCTGATTTTTTACTCGAACTAACATAGCAATGACTGTTTTTTCTTTCACGACTAGGTAAAGAAACAAACATTCTCCATAGGTAGGTTTTGATAGTATAAGGGGTTTAGCTAGGTTTGTTTTCAGGTCGCGAAATGCCTGTTTGCATTCTACGGTCCATTCAAATTTCTTGTTTCCCCTAAGCAATCTGTAGAATGGTAAACACTTGTCAGTGGATTTTGAAACGGAGCAGTTTAAGGCTGCCATCTTTCTAGTTAAGCTTTGTACTTCCTTATGCGACCTAGGCGAAGACATTTCAAACAACGACCTGATTTTTTTTAGATTCGTCTCTATCCCCCTTTTGTTGACTATAAACCCCAGAAATTTCCCAACGCGACTCCGAATGTGCACTTTTGGGGGTTCAGCATCATGTTGTACTTTTTCAATATGCCAAAACATTCTTCTAGGTTGGATACATGGTTATTGGAAGCCTTTGATTTGATGAGGATATCATCAACATGCCCCTCCATGTTTCTCTAGATCTGGTTAGCGAATATTTTGTTGTTCAACTGTTGTTATGTAGCACCGGCGTTTTTCAACCAGAATGTCATAACTTTGTAGCAATATACATTATGTTGGGTCATGAAACTGGTATGCTCTTGGTCTGTAGGGTTCATCACATTCTGGTTATATCCAGAGTATGCGTTCATGAAAGACATGAGCTCGTGACTAGTCCTTGCGTCTACCAACTCATCAATTCTTGGTAGTGGGGAACAATCTTTGGGACAAGCCTTGTTGAGGTCGGAGAAATCGATACAATTTCTCCACCTCCCATTTGGCTTAGGGACCAGCTTGAGGTTAGCAATCAAGATCACGTATTTTGTTTCCCTGATAAAACTGCATTTAAGTAGGCGAGCTACTTTTTCTTCTAACACTTAAGATCGTATAGTCCCCAAAAGCCTCCATTTTTTGGACTTTGCAGGCACATTCTTGTCCAAGTTTAAAGTATGCATTATTATACTCAGACTGATTCCCACCATATCCTCGTGCAACTAGGCAAAAACATCCAGGTTCTTCCTTAGAAACTCGGCCTGCTCCTTCTTCCTTTCAACTTTATGATTTTTTCCAATTTTGAAAACTCTTGAATGTTATTCTGGGTCGATGTTTATTTCCTCAAGCTCTTCTACTACTTTAAGCTTAGACTTGTCTTCGTATATCCGTGGATCAATGTCGTCCTGTTGGACGACCTCATCTTATTGTGCATATTCCCGAGGTTGAGGGGAACTTCATTGCAAGGTGTCGGATCGAAGTGATGGCTTCAAAAGCCATCAGTGCAGGTCGTCCCAAAATCGCGTTATATGCGGCCGGACAGTCAATTACCATGAAATCAAGTATTTTAGAGATAGTTCGTGACTCTTCTCCCAATGTCACCACTAGTCCGATTGTCCCTATGGTCGTCGTTCCTTCACCTGAAATCCTGTACAGAGTCAGTGAGATCGCCTTCAAATCAATTACGTACAATCCCATCTTTTCTAGGGTGGACCTGAAAAGCACATTTACGAAACTTTCACTATCCACCAGTATTCTGTGTATCCTTTGGTTAGCGAGCTGCATAGTTACCACCAGCGGGTCATTGTATGAGAATTGAATGTGGCTATCATCCTCTTCCGTGAAAATGATTGGATGTTTTTCAAACCACTGTTGTTTCGATAATCGCTGCTCCGGAACAAACTCCACACCATTATGAGTTTTCAACTCATAACTATACCTCTTTTGGGCCTCGCTGCTCGTTTCCTCCTACTATCGGGGTAGGGTCGACTTGATTCATCCGAGCTTTATGTTGACCTGTCGTGGCGGCGAGAGCTGGTTGAGGATCCTGCCCCGCCAATTGATTGGGGGCTCCCCCATTTTGGGCGTACTGGGCTAATGGACTAGCCTGAATGACAGTCTTAATCTCATCCTTTAGTTGTCGGCAGTCATCGGTATTATGACCAATGTCATTGTGGAATCAGAAAAACTTTGAGGGGTCTCTTTTTGCCCTCTGATGCCTTAAAGGCTATGGCTTCTTCCACGGGAGGCAATTAGAATTTACTAGGAAGATATGTTCTCAGGTGTCCATTAGGCCAGTGTAGGTGGCATAAATGGGCTTGAATTTCTCCGAAGGCTTATTCTTCTTCGTGCCTTTCTGGTTGCCCTCATCATTCCCCTTCCTCTTGTTGTTTCCCGCTTGGTTATTCTGGGTAACAGGTTGATCCGTAGCTGCAACATTTGCCACTGCTCCAGCGGGTTGGATAGGGGCCTAGTTGGTTCCTGTGACAGCAGATCGCACCTCTACCATGTTTATCCACTCCTGAGCTCGGGCATTGAATTCATCTACACTTTTAACTCCTTTTTGTTGGAGTTCTTGCCACAGGTCGCCTCCCACTAGGATTCCTGTCCTCATCGCCATGAGCTTGGAGCTATCATCAGCATCCCTAGATCATGCTACAACATTGGCGAATCTAATTAAGTATGCCATCAGTGATTCACCAGGTTGTTATTTTATGTTGGCCAAGGAGTCAGCCTTTACGCAAGTTGCCTGTGAAGCTCGGAATGCTCTCTTAAACTCGGAAGAAAATTTCTTCTACATGCTTATCGAATGCTTCTTGTATTGTTTAAACCATTGTCTGGCAGGTTCGACCAAAGTCGTGGGGAACATGATACACCTTTGGTCGAGCCCGACATTGTGGGTCATCATCATTGTGTTGAACATCCCGAGGTGATCAAATGGATCTGTATTTCCATCAAATGTCAGAATGTTCGGCATCCTAGACCCAACAAGATACGTTGCTACGACAATGTTTGGAACAAAAGGTTTGAGCTCTTCATCTGAGTCACAATCGTCCGCCCCCTTTCCAAATAGGAGTCTTTTCATCTGTTCCACCATCAAGGCCAATCACTCAAGGGTTAGGTCCTTGGTCTCTGTGTTAGATGGGGGTCGGTCAACATCTCCCATCCTATTGTATGCATTTGATGGTTGTTGTTTCTCAAAGTCCGAGCTTGGTTAGGTTGGACATTCCCATTGTCTCGTACAATAGACGGACCTCCCTCATGTCTAGTATAACTAACATCCTTGTTCCAAGCGTGATACCTTCTTTATGAGTTCAAATGATCACGCAGGTCGGGCTGTGGATCGTACTGCAGACTTTGTGCTGAGCTCAGATGATTCCTCAGGTCTATGGAGTGTAAGTATCTACCGACGGGGGAGGATATCTCCTACTAATCCCATAAGCTGAGGCATCTTATTGTGGGTGAGGTGGTGTAGGATATCTAACTGGTGATGGAAAATGCCTTATGGGCAAGGCTATCCTTGTTCCATCAGGAAAAACTAAATTATCCCACCTCGGCTGTACTTCAATGTCCTGAGTTCTCTGTGCTTGTGGTTCTGATCGTGGCAGAGGTTGATTCGTTGGAGCATTTTTCCTAGTGAGCTTGTCCTAGCCCTCTTTAGTGGGTTGTTGTGGGACTTCCTGGGAATCTTCGAAGAAGGCACGGAGCTAGGGGTCGCGGTCATGACCGTATGACAGAGATGTTGGTGATGACGCCTGTGACGACTAGTGGGCTGAACACTCCAGTGGTTTCAATGTGAAGGAACAAAACTCGGAGTGGTGGTTCTGACAAAATGACTAGGATTAGACCGGTTACTGATGTGGGACTTATGAGACACACTTTGCCTCTTTCCGACATTAATGTCGGTTGCAAGAGGGGGTAACCGAGCCAAGACCTCCTTGATTTGCTTGTTTTCCCTAGTGAGATGGCTTCTTAATTGGGCATTTTTCCATCTTGAAAACAATTAAATATCTTGGATTAGGATTTGGTGGGAGAGATGCTAAACTCCCGGCGTCATCCAGACCCACCAATTGCTTTCCAGGACACTGTTGAACATTTCGGCCCCTTTCAGCGAGAACAGCAGTATGATGGTTCTCCTACCCACCAGGTTGTTCCATCTCATTGTCATGCATCGATCGAGCGAGCACTATGATGATTGTTGACTGAAACTTGCGAAGCACTAATTTCCTCTCAATGAAAGCACCAAACTGTTGATGTGGTTTTTCGCCAATAGTAGATTAAGAAATCAAATAGGTAGATTAGTGGTAATTCATTAACAGTAACAAAATAATAAAAAACCATCTCGAACACACACAACTTTTACGTGGTTCAGTGGTTAAAATCCATCTAGTCCACGAGGCAATGTTATTGATTTTCACTCTCAATTTCTGCAGAGTTCTAGTAATAAAAATGGCCCTCCCCTTCTCTGTCCATTATCACTAGTATTTAAACGGGAATTCCTAGTTAGGTTTGGGTAACCACATGAATAAATAAGGTATACATTTAATATAGATTATTCCCATTTTACATTGGGATATGATTTGATAATGGGATAGAATATACTCCTGCTACTTCAGATAATAAATGACGGATATGCAATACAGTCTGGACAATAATGAGCGTATAAGGAGCCTCCGAATCTCATGGGATTCTTCAGTATACGTTCTCTCCAGGTTTCCCCGAGCAGAATATCTCACCCAAGCTCGAGTTCTAAGACTATCAGAACCCTAGCTCGTAGTAAGCTCACAGCGCCCAAAGTTGGATCTGGTCATTATAAGTCTCGAACTCAATTGTTATCCTGAGAGGCGATCTGATAATAACTTGTGTACCATGTTGTCAGGCACCCAAACTTCGAGCTTTTCACATCACTTTTAGCCAGATATTCTACATGGCTATTTTTCCACATATTCATATGCCAGTTGTACCCGAACTAACTAATTGAACTCGTGCTATTTTTAGTGTACAACAATAAGATAATAATTAAACTCTCCCAAATATCAATCCAAACATGATTAATAATTATTTTAGCTAATATAAAGTTTTTCAAAGAAAAACAAATTAGTTAATTAATTAATTAATTCACAATTAATCAATTAGCCATTGTTTACCGAGTTTTTTGGAAATTACAAATATACTAAGAATTAGAGCTAACAAGAAAGGAAATAAACTAATGAGACTCGGATTTTTATGTGGTCGGGGCGCTAATATGCCTTAGTCCACGAGACAGTTGTATTATGCTCTGAGTCTCAACAATGGAGAGTTTGAGTAGGAAGTTTAGTAGCGTGTTTGGATGCATGAAAAATTAGATTCCTTCTATAGTGAACTGAGGGCCATATTTATAGGTGGCCATTTACTTTGGGTTGGACTAATCTGGGCCCAATAGGGATGTAAATACAATTAACCCTCTAATGGAGCTTCATACAACTATAAAGTGCTGCTTCAATATGTTAAATCTAAAGTGTTGGTATTAAATGATCAAATCAAATGTACGCAGTGGAATATATGGAACAATTTTAATATATATTAATACCAACCAGGATCATATACATATACAAATAGATCACGGATTACCTCTTGTAGCCTATCAAGTGTCCTTGAATCTTTTTGTATAAAACAATGATCATCCTATCCAGTGTTTTGAGATCTCACACCCTGATCTTCTAGACCAATCTTGAAGCACACAAGGACATGTGTGGGCACGTAGGACTCAAAAGGATTATTTATGTGACTCTCTATATGTACTCAACACATGAGATCTAAAGAGCTTTTGACAGAGAAAATGTTTAGAATAGTTTTCAGAGAGAGAATCTGATTTATTTTTTAGTATGACGTATATTAGATTTATAAACATATTTAATCTAATTAGATAATATTTATTTAATTAAAATATAATTCAAATTAAAATTGATTAGTTATTTTCATTTAATTATATATTTAAATCATATTTAAAAAGAATAATTATATAACTGATTAAACAAATTTATATTAAATTCGAAATTCAATTCCCAGGGATAAAAATACATGATGCTGGGCGCCACACATTGTACTGTACAATGTGTGTCGCCCAGCCCTATTAGGGTTGCCCTAATTGTCTTATTTGTTTATTTAGTCAACTTTTAAGACAATATATTTATTCCAACATAAATATTAGTTAATTCAAAATTAACTTTATCTTAAAATATCAGTTTTAAATTAAATAAATAAATATCATATTATAAATAAGATATTTATTATTATCTCTCTCTGTATTAATCCAAAAAGGATTTATATTAATTTTAACTTGTAGATTTTCAAAATAAAAACGATATATTTAAATAATTAATTGATTCACAATTAATCAATTACCCATAATTATCAAATAATTATTTGTTTGCCCTGAAAAATTAGTGCCTTTGCAATTTAGTCATTTCTCTTAACAAATCTTTCTATTGACATCCTTACCCTTGATAGTGTCGGACAGAGGTGATCTGGGGATCATTGACCTATAATACGAAGCTCCAATAAACTAGATTATTAATTAAACTCTTTAATCTAATATTCTTATTAATTAATTCCCTGAATACTCCACTAAAAATATGTAATTGCACTCTAAGTATTTATAGAATTATATTTGCAGAGTTTTCTCTAGTAGTCCATTATTATAATCAATATATGTAGTTCTGTCCTCCATTATTGGTTCGTTAATTAGAGGTGGTCAAAATTACCATTTTACCCTTTTAATTACCTTTTGATCCTTAAGTACCAAAAATTCACTAGCAAATAACTAATATATAATCTAATGATAGATTTGAGCTCAATTACTATTCAGTTCTAGTATCAACCCTTAAGGGAACCAATATTCGATCAGTTAAGAAAGCAAGGATTCCCATATTGTAATTCATGTCCCCAGCCATCCAAGATATTGAATCTCCAAAACAAAAGTCATTAGCCTCATTATTCCAAGAGACCTTAACGAGTGAATCAAAAGATCCAATAAACATAAACAAGAGTTCATGAATACTCAGGAATTATTGTGATATGCAAATGATCATCTATTATGACAAGAATTAAATCTTTACGTTAAACGGAACGTTTATAAAGATAATTAATTCACATCGGTCCTATCATATATATTCTCTATTATATACATCACCTTTACTAAGATGACTATCCACATCAGTAATCCAAATCAAGAATACTTGCATCTCGTATGCTTAGGAAACCGTACTAGTAACCATCCATTAAAGATTCCTTACTTTAATATGTTATTGACTATTTTATTCATTATATATGACCTTAATTCTCTCGTACTAATACAAGATAATATTCTCATGAATGAACAGGGAGTTTTCTTAATATTATTATATAACTAATTCAAACAATAATTATAACATTCAAATATAATAAAATTGTACTTTTATTTAAAACCAATAAAATGTCTTTACATGCTTTTAGGGCATTAATCCTAACATAAAGCCCATAGGATCAGCCCAATTCTAGTTGGATGCTCCAGTCGTCCTTTGTTCGTTGACAGTGACTGGCGCGCGTGAGCTGTCATGGGGATTCGGGGGATATGATGTGCCAGAGTAGTGGTAGTGCCAATCCCTAAGAATATCGTGCTTTTTGTTCGCATCCCTTTCACAGGTTGGTTAAGGAGACCAACTGTTGAACTTCTCGGGGATTGTGTCAGCAGGATGACGTGTTCGTCTTGCACTTTTTGGACGGAGAGTCCAGGTTCATTTCCGAGGGTAGGTATCCATTCGTGGTGATGAGTCCAGGATATACCCTGGTGCATCAAATTAGGATGCACGGATGTAGACGTAGATACCATCCGGGTCTCAAATTGTGGGATCTATTAATTGAGGTGGGCTATTCACTATAATAACCTTTATCCAAATTCATACGGGCCATTCGCAGTGTGATGCTAGTCTGGGCCTTCGCCTCAGGCCCGAATTTTCTCAATACTCATGATTATTATTATTTATTTGACGCAAGCTGGGTTGGGCGTACCCTAAGAATTATAGAAGCCCATTTAGTGGTTCCACGTGTCCTTGGTAGAAAATATGAACAACACCCATAATTATCACATAAATATTCCTTTTCCCTGACAAATTAATTCCTTTGCAATTTAGTCCTTTTGTCTATTAATCTCCCTTGCGACATCCTTACCCTTGACAGTGTAGGACAGAGGCATTCCGGGAACTTTGAACCTATAATATGAATCTCTAATAAACAAGATTTTTAATTAAACTCTTTAATTTAATTCTCTTATTTATTAATTGTATGATTACTCCACTATAAATATGGAATTGCACTCTAAGTATTTATATAATTATGTTTGCAAAGTTTCCCCTTGTATTCCATTGATATAATCAATAAATATAGTTTTGTCCTCCATTTTTTGGTTCATTAATTAGAGCTGATCAAAAATACTATTTTACCCTTCTAATAACCTCTTGTTCCTTGAGTACCATTAGTTCACTAGCGAGTAATTAATAAATAATAGTATTATAGATTTGAGCTCAATAATTATTCAGTTCCAGAATTAACCCTTAAGGGAACAAATATTCTATCCATTAGGAAAGCATGGATTTTGATATTGTAAAATCATGTTCCTAGCAATTCAGGATATTGAATCTCCAAAACAAAAGTCACTAGCCTCATTATATCAAGAGACCTTAACAAATGAATGAAAATATCCAATAAGCACAAACAAGAGTTCATGATTACTCATGATTTAGATTGATCTACAAATGATCATTTATTATGATATGAATTAAATCTTTACGGCAAAACGATAAGTTTATAAAGATAATTAATTCAAATATGTCATGTCATATATAATCACAATTATCTACAACACTTTTACCAAGATGTATATCGACATCAGTAATCTGAATCTAGATTACTTGCATCCCGTATTTTCGTACTTCAATATGTCGCTAACTATTTTATTCATTACTTATGATCTTAATTCTCTTATACTAATACAGGATCATATTCTCCTGTATGAGGTGAAAATATCTTTTGATAGTTTAGAGGTGTTCAATCAATAATACAAGTGGGTATGGTTGTGGGTTTGACTAGTTACATTTCAAGAGGTATCAATTATTTTTATTTGAGGTTATTATATGCTAGGGTTCTTTTACGGTGATTTTTGGGTTTTTTTTTTTTTGCATGGTTCATGCAAACACGTGTGGGGATTAGATTTTTTTGTGGTTATATTTTATGTTTATTCTTTTAACAAAGGTTGTTATGGTGATAGGCTTGTGAATTGAGGCGCATACAATAGGTAAGGAAGTAGACATGTTTTGTGCTATATGATTTTTTATTCAAAATAATATAGTATTCTAAGTTTGAGGAGGAAATGTGTTATTGGAAAGATGAAAAGTTTTGCATCACTTGCCATAGTATGACTGAGGTGGTCTCCGAGGACCTTAAGTGCTTCCTCTCAGTCATATTTTCTACTTACATGTAGTTGTTCGCAAAGTGTTTATATGTTAATATGCTTATGTTTATGTATTTCTATGTTGTAATTTGTGATCTGCTATCTCTTTGGTTTACTTTCCTTACTGGGCTGTTAGATCACCCCTTACATTTTTCCCTTGCAGGTAATAAGTGAGAGCATGCTATTTGATGTATGGCAGGTTAAGATCTTTTTCAAAGGGATGTATGTACTCTTTGAGTGGCCTTATGGACGAAAGGGATCAAGAATGTCATAGGATCTATTTTATAGTTATTAATTTATATTGGAGGAAACTATTATTGCATGAAATTATGTTTTCTCTTATTTTAAATATACATCGGGATGTTATTTCATATTTTTAAATATCTTTAAGAATGAAGGTTAAATTTTAAGTTTAAAGCTATGTTTTGTCTCAAATTACCTATTATTATGTGATAAATCAAATTAGGATGTTACAAAGTGGTATCAGGAGCCAGTCATTCATAAGCCTAATGGACTCTCACAATATACATACATAAGATTGGAAAGAGCTCAAGTCATTCTTTGTAAAGTTTCTTTATATTATCTTTGGCTGTATGTGTGTTTGATCTTTATTCGTATCGTGTGATGATGACCATGCCTCATACCCTGAGAGCACCTAGGGAAGTTATCCTTAAAGAGACCAAAGACATCTGGAATATAGAGGAGGTTAGGCGAAACCCCTACCCACTAACTAGACTATGCAACCTGATTATGGAGATCAACAATAGGATTGAAGGAGTCGTTAATAGAATGGGAGCCATGGTCTTGGGAAGTGAGAAATTCTTAGCACTTAGGGCAGCCATCATAGACCCTAGAGCTAGAGATATGCTTAACTCCTTATGGGCAGAGATATTGGAAGAAATAATAGAAGACCCAGATAGATATCCAACCCTCGTCACTCGTTTTGCCCATCGATATGAAGTATGTATAGTAGAACTTACTGCTACGGTAAAAGAGGATGGATCCATGTCGGAGAAGGTAGAGATGGTCTGGCATCACCTTACCCCTAAGCTTTATGAACTAGTCATTTGTTAAATACCTATCATCTTAGAAGAACAATTCTATAGGTGGCTTCACCTAGATTATCCAGAGGATCTTGAGTTCCTGTTTTCCTATTAGCCTGATGAGGAGTACAACCTAGTAGTACCTTTTTTTATATTTTTGTTTATTTTGATGTATTGAACTCCGACTTCTTTTATTGAATAAATTATTGTTATCTTTGTATTTTTGAGTGTTTTTTTTTTTTAAAAAATCTCTATTTTAAAATTAAGTTGTGCATTGTAGTATATTAAAATGGCACTGAGAAAGACAACACATGTTGTGGCTGGTGTGGCGTGCTGCCCCTTTGGCACACCCACATGGGGCCATTTTGTAAGTGAGCATGTCTTGGTGCTTGATCATTAGTTAAGTCTTGCACCAAGCAACCTCATGGGATAGGGTAGTGGCAGTTTTGTAATTATGCATATGTCTCCCAGACAAAAATCATATATGTTCCTGGGAAGACTTTAATTCCCTAGAAGGCTCCTTAGGGGGAGGTGACCTGGTGACTTAGGGAAGCACCATGGCCATCAGCAGATAGGGGCCAAAGCTGTGTACTCCCTTGCCCTATCAAGGCTATATATTAATAAAACAATATTTATCCATACTTGCCCCTGTGTGCTTCCTTGTTGCCTATGTGTTACTTGTTTGTTATCTTCGTTGGGCCATTGCGTGCCACTTTCCTTTTTGTGTGCTTTGTGTTATGTGGACGTTCCTAGGAATGACTTGCTTTGTGCTTGCTCATACTTCGTTATTGCCCGTTGCATGTCCAAGATGTGTAGGTGGCTAACCACTGAGTTTGTTTGCCTGTAGGTGTGTGTTGTAGGCTGACTTGCTAGCTTGAAGAGTCTGCAAGTGCCGCATGTTCCGTCTAGTTGGAGTACCCAAATAGCCGGCCCGTGACAGTTGGTATCAGAGCCAAGTTAGAAAGAGCTTGGCAAAACACACTATGGTGAGCAACACTCAGAGGATCGAAGCTCTTGAGAAGCGGTTGAGGGAATTAGATGGCCTGGAAGAAAGGGTCAGGGATCTTTCCTCTGCAAGTCATAACTCGGGATCATCTGATGCAAACAATCGCATAGCTGCGCTGGAAAAGGAAAATGATGTTCTCCTATCTAGAATAATCGCGTTGGAGAAAAGGAACACTCCAACAAGTACTTTTGTTTCCCCTAGGTGGGAAGAGCGCATTGCGGCAGTGGAGCGCATGCTGAAGGAACAAGAAGTTTCCATAAATGACACTATGGAAGACTACAGGGAGGCAGTTGGCGTGCTCAGAGAAGAAATGGCTGAGCTAACTGCCAAGGTAAACCTGACCATGCGAGCGGTTGGGAATGCCCCTGAAACAGGGCCGATAGGTATGGAATATGGCCGAGCTAAAGTACTTGAGTCGAGGCCCTATAACGGGGCTAGAGACGCAAAGGATTTGGAGAATATCCTCTTCAACATGGAACGTTATTTTAGAGCCGTGCGGGCCGCTTCGGAAGACGGAAAGGTCGCCATGGCTACCATGTACTTGTCTGGGGATGCCAAGGTGTGGTGGAGGACCAAGTATGATGACATAGAGAATGGTAGGTGCACCATCACATCTTGGGCAGACCTGAAGAGAGAATTAAAGACGCAATTTCTGCCAGAAAATTTCACTTACATAGCTCGACAACAGTTGAGAGAGCTCAAACAAGTCGGGACAGTCCGAGAATATGTGAACAAATTTTCGGGACTAATGCTTGATATAAAGGACATGTCTGAAGTAGACAGGCTCTTCTGCTTCCTCGAGGGATTGAAATCGTGGGCCAAACAAGAACTTCAAAGACATCGTGTGTCTGATCTTGACACCGCTCAAGCTGCTACTGAACGCTTAACAGATTACACTTCGGAGAGTAGCCTGCTGAAAAGGGTTACTCCTCCAACTAGCTCAAGTAGCGCTGGGAGTAAGAAGTCTCAGAAGTCCTGGCAGGGCAAGAGTGGGGGAGAGAAGAGGACAGCTGAGTCCAATTCTTCCAGTGGGATAGATTCTGCTGCAGGGAGGAAGCTGCAAGCTTGTTGGATTTGCAAAGGCCCACATAAGTTGGCAGTTTGCCCATACAAGGGCAAGCTGAATGCCCTCATTGGCCAAGAACAACAGGGCGAAGGAGAAGAGGAAGATGAAGAGTACACGCACATGGGCGCTGTCCGCCTGTTGAATTCACTCAAGAAACATGGCGAAAAATGGAAGAAGACCCTGGGGAAGGGGCTAATATTTATGGATGCCACAATCAAAGTCAAGCTCGCCAAAAGAATGATGATCGATACTGGTGCCACCCACAACTTCATCTTTGAACTTGAAGCAAAGCGACTGGGATTGAATCTGGAGAAAGATGCAGTCCGCATGAAAGCGGTCAACTCCAAGGCCTTGGCCACAACTAGCGTGGCTAAAGGGGTAAAAGTTAGAATCGACACATGGGAGGGCAGACTGACTTAGTGGTCATCCAAATGGACGACTTCGATGTAGTTTTGGGAATGGACTTTCTAACCGAGAAAGGTTCCATTCCAATTCCTGCCACTGGAAGCTTACTCATAATGGGAGAGACTCCTTCAATGGTGCCTACAAAGGTGAAACCACCCCCTGGTGTGAAGCTTCTATCAGATTTATAGTTCAAGAAGGTTGTGAAGAAACAGGAGCCCACTTATGTAGCTGTACCCATCGTGTTCGAAGAAGTAGTGGAAGAGATTGTTCCACTAGAAATTACGAGGGTCTTAAAGATGTATGGGGACGTGATGCCAGATAAACTCCCCAAAGCCTTGCCACCAAAGAGGGGGATTGATCACCAGATAGAGCTGGTGCCGGGAGCGAAACCTCCAACTAAAGCGCCTTACAGAATGGCACCCCCTGAGCTAGAAGAGTTGAGGAAACAACTAAAAGAGTTATTGGAGGCAGGCTTCATCAGACCGTCGAAGGCGCCATTTGGTGCCCCTGTGCTATTCCAGAAGAAGCACGATGGGAGCTTGAGACTGTGCATTGACTATAGGGCTCTCATCAAGGTGAAAGTTCGCAACACCTACCCCATCCCTCTGATCGCCGATTTGTTCGACCAGCTAATTGGAGCCAAATAGTTCACAAAGTTGGACTTGAGATCAGGTTACTATCAGGTGAGGATTGCAGATGGGGATGAACCAAAGACAACGTGCGTTACTCGATATGGAGCATTTAAGTTTCGAGTAATGTCGTTTGGGTTGACAAATGCACCTGCTACTTTCTGTACACTGATGAACCAAGTATTCCACGAGTATCTAGATAAGTTCGTGGTGGTGTACTTGGATGATATCGTGGTTTATAGCACCAAGATTGAAGAGCATCAAGAACACTTGGCTCAAGTGTTTTAGAAGTTGAGAAAGAACCAGCTATATGTGAAGCACGAGAAATGCTCGTTTGTACAGGGGAGCATCAAGTTCTTAGGCCACGTTGTGGAACGTGGTCGAATTTGTATCGATCTGGAGAAGGTGAGGGCAATACAAGAATGAAAAGCCCCAACAAACATGAAAGAACTCCGCACCTTCTTGGGCCTAGCCAACTACTATAGACGATTTGTGGACGGCTACTCAAGAAGGGCGACACCTTTGACCGAGCTTCTGAAAAAGGGTGTGACTTGGGCGTGGACTGACAAGTGTGCTGAAGCATTCAGGAGTTTGAAGGAAGCCATGATGAAGGATCCTGTTCTTGCCTTGCCAACTATTAGCAAGCCCTTCAAAGTACAGACAAATGCCTCAGATTATGCCCAGGGAGAGGTACTAGTACAAGAAGACCACCCGGTCGCATATGAGAGCCGCAAGCTCTCTGAAGCTGAGAGGTGGTATACTGCCCAGGTGAAGGAACTCCTCGCAATTATCCATTGCTTGTGAGTGTGGAGGCATTACTTGCTGGGGTCAAAGTTCGTGGTGAAGACGGATAATGTAGTGGTTAGTCATTTCCTTACTCAGCCGAAACTGACCCCTAAGCAGGCTCGATGGCAGGAGTTCAAGGCAGAATTCGACTTTCGTTTTGAGCATAGCGCAAGATGCTTGAACCAGGCAGCCGATGCCTTGAGTCGCAAAGAAGAATTGGCAACTCTAAAGATCTTGGCTAGTTTGTCGGCTAGTGTGGTGAACACTCCACTTAAGGAGCGCATCAAAGAAAACCTGGAGAAAGAGCCTGTAACGACCCAAAATCGCTAATAAGGCTTAAGGGCCTTGATTAGTGTGCCAGGAGGGCATGTTGGGATTTATGTGTGATTTTATGAGTTAAATGCATGGTTATGATTTAAAGCATGTTATTTGACTATTTATTTATCTGTGATGCATGACTATGTGTATTAGTATGCATGTAGGCCCTGACTGTGTTTGAAGGGCATAACTGTAATTTTGGCCTTGTTGGGCATAACTGCGTCGATATGTGATAATTGTATTCTGTGAATTGTACCACGTGGGTGTGGTTGTATTATTGTGATGCACGTGCCGAGACGGTCCTAGAGAGCTAGTTAACTCAAGAGTCACGACGGGAATTCTATACCCGGCTCGGGAGGAGCCTAGGGGTACCTCGGGAATTTTATGGTTAAGTTGAGATTTAGCGGGTAATGGTTATTGGAGATTTAGTAACCTGGGTAACCATTTTTTACTGCTGAGAGTAACAAGTTTTACAAAGAAAATGGTAGAAATGAAATAGAAATGAAAAGACTTAAGTACCCTTGAGGTTTAGGTGGGAAAGGATAGGCAAGGAGGGGCAAAATGGTCATTTGGTTGGGAATTAGATAAATGGCAGCTGGTTTTATGGGGTACACGGTTTGGGGCTTAACCATTTTGGTCTTGATAGAGTTTGAAGAGAAGAGAAAAGAGAGGGAAAAGCTAGGGCATGAGGAAGAAGAAGAAGAAGAAGAGAATGAGAAGTTGGAGACTTAGGAGCTGAATCAAGGATGCATAGGGTTGGATTCTTCATTCAAGGTAAGGATTCTAAGTAAATTTAAGGCTTGCTTTTGTTATGGTTTGAGGAATTAAAGCATTTTGAAGTTTGATTAAGTTTGTATTTGGGTTTAATATTTTCTGAAGTTGAAAATCAAAGATGTGGATTTTGGGGATTTGATTGTGTGTTTGGGTTTCTTTGATTGTGTTTCTGAGTTGTTAAATGATTCCTATGAAGTTTGGAATTGATTTTTGGGGTTGAGATATGAGTTTGGGCTGTTTTGGGGGTATTTTGGATGAAGGAATTGAAGGTGAGAAACCCAGAAATTTCGGGTTCGTAAGGGCGCGCCGCGGCCCTGTTCTTGGGCGCCGCGGCGCAAGGTTGGTTCCAGGGGAGGTGTGGCCTCTGACTTGTTAAGCGCCGCGGCCCTGTAGGGCTGAGCCGCGACGCTAGGCCATTTTCAGGACACCAAAATTTGCATTTTTCAGCTTTTGCTCCGGGGGTTCGGGGGATGTTTCCGATGAACTGTTTTAGGAATTTGGAAGTCCCGAGAGTGTGGGATTGGTCCCGGGAGGCGGTTTTTGATTTGATTAGTATTGAGGGATGTTTCTTGTGTGTTGTGACTAGGTTCTTTGAGAGGCTCGTGCTAGAGGACCGTGCTCGCGGCTTTGGTGCATCAGGAGGCTCGGAATGCAGGTAAGAAAACTATAACACCCGAGGTTAAGGCATGGCCCCAAATTGTATTATGTGCAAATGTTTAAACCTTAAATGAATCATGATGTGTGTGAATGATTATTTCGAATGTACTATATGTGTGATTATGATGAAATGAGCGGCAAGGGCCGAGTACGGCGTAAGCCGGGGCGGCCGTAGGCCGAGTACGGCGTAAGCCGGGGCGGCCGTGGGCCGGGTACGGCGTAAGCCGGGGCGGCCTTGGGCCGAAAGTAACACCTAGCACATGGGATGCTATAGTCAGGGCGGGGCCCGGTGGATACATGTATTATGCTATATTCAGGGTGGGACCCAAGGGATACATGAGTTATCCTCGCGGTGAGAACCGATACCCCAGGGCTTTGGTAAGGCCTCTGGGGCGGCATGGCCGTGTTTGCTTAGTCTAATGGTTGACTTGTTTATATGTGGATTATCTGTTATGATAAATTGTATAAATGCATATGTTATGTTCTGCATGAGTTTTCTTGCTGGGCTTCGGCTCACGGGTGCTCTGTGTTGCAGGTAAGGGCAATGACTGAGTCAACCAACCATGAGTACGGAGAGCGTGAAGCGACGCGTACATGTTTGGCCTGCCCGACTGCTTTGGTTGGGGGTTTATTCGTAAATGGCTGTAATAATCTATGATTTTATGATTTCTCAAAATGTAACCTTATTTCTAGACGTGATTAGTTTTCAAACCTTATTTTGGGATCCCAAATGTTTAATAATAGAAGTTTTAATGAAACGACGCATTTTCTAAGATTACAGCCTTAGCTTTTAACTAGTCACACTTTTGTTTCAAAACCTCGGTTAGCGAGTTCATTGCACACTGTTTTGTCTTAAAAACTCACTTAGTAACGGCTCTAAGGAAGTAGGGCGTTACAGAGTCGGTTGTCAGGACCATCCTGAATATCGTAAAAGAAGGCAAGACTCGCCAGTTCTGGGTGGAGGATGATCTTCTGTGGGCTAAAGGGGGTCACTTGTATGTTCCGAAAGCTGGAGATTTGCGGAGGACATTACTAAGCGAGTGTCATGACACCTTGTGGGCAGGTCATCCAGGGTGGCAGAGAACCCATGCCCTCTTGAAGCAGGGATACTACTGGCCACAAATGCGAGATGATGTAGTGGAGTACACCAAGACCTGTCTCGTCTGCCAGCAAGACAAGGTTGATAGGAACTAGACACCTGGGTTGTTGGAGCCCTTGCGAGTCCCAAGCCGACCATGGGAGAGTGTGTCGCTTGACTTTATCACCAGTCTATCGAAGAGAGGGGATTTAAGTGCGATCTTGGTGGTTGTGGAAAAATTCTCGAAGTATGCAGCATTCATCCCAGTGTCGAAGTATTGTTTGGCAGAAGAGACAGCTCGATAATTTTTCAAGCATATTGTCAAATATTGGGGAGTGCCCCAGAACATTGTTAGTGACCAAGATGGAAGATTCACTGAGACCTTTTGGTCCGAACTATTCAGTCTCTTGGGGTCACAACTGAACATATCCTCGAGCTACCATCCATAGACAGATGGGTAGACAGAAAGATTCAACGGGATGTTGGAGGAGTACTTGCACCACTTTGCCAATGCCAATCAGAAGAATTAGCCCCAACTACTCGATGTAGCTCAATTTTGCTTCAACTCTCAAAAGAGTTCTTCATCGAATAAGAGCCCTTTTGAAGTTGTTAATGGACAGCAACCAATGTTGCCCCACACAGTGGACGAATATCGCAGTCGGAACCCACGAGCCTTTAACTTCTCAAAAGACTGGAAGAAAACGATAGAAATTGCCCGAGCTTATTTAGAAAAAGCATAAAAAAGAATGAAGAAGTGGGCAGATCAGAAGCACAAACCACTGGAGTTCAAAGCATGTGACTTAGTGTTAATCAAGCTGAGGCCCGAACAGTTGAGATTCCGAGGGGACAAAGACATCAGACTCGTTCGCAAGTACGAGGGTCCGGTCTCAATCATCTCAAAAGTTGGCCTAACTTCCTACAAAGTCGACCTACCAGCATGGATGAAGATACACCCGGTCCTTCACATCAGCAACTTGAAGCTGTATCATGAAGATCCAGCAAATCCAGAGTGCAACCAATCAACTAGAGGAGGAGTCATCGTTCTGCCAAGGAGCAAGCGTCAACCTGAAGAAATCCTGGGAGAAAGGACGGTCACCACTGACCGTAAAAAGCATAAATAGTATCTGGTAAAATTGAAGGGGCTCGCAGATGACGAGATCAGCTGGGAGAGGGCGGAAGACTTGAAGAAGCTCACGTAGAAGATTAAAGATCTACAAGCTACTTCGTCGAGGACGCCGAAGGATTGAGTTGGGGAGAGTGTGGCGTGCTGCCCCTTTGGCACACCCACATGGGGCCATTTTGTACGTGAGCATGTCTTGGTGCTTGATCATTAGTAAAGCCTTGCACCAAGCAACCTCATGGGATAGGGTAGTCGCAGTTTTGTAATTATGCATATGTCTCCCAGACAAAAATCATATATGTTCCTGGGAAGACTTTAATTCCCAAGAAGGCTCCTTAAAGGGAGGTGACATGGTGACTTAGGGAAGCACCATGGCCATCAGCAGATAGGGGCCAAAGCTGTGTTCTTCCTTGCCCTATCAAGGCTATATATTAATAAAACAATATTTATCCATACTTGCCCCTGTGTGCTTCCTTGTTGCCTATGTTTTACTTGTTTGTTATCTTCATTGGGCCATTGCGTGCCACTTTCCTTGTTGTGTGCTTTGTGTTATGTGGACGTTCCTAGGAATGACTTGCTTTGTGCTTGCTCATACTTCGTTATTGCCCATTGCATGTCCGAGATGTGTATGTGGCTAACCACTGAGTTTGTTTGCTTGTAGGTATGTGTTGTAGGCTGACTTTCTAGCTTGAAGAGTCTACAAGTGCCGCATGTTCCGTCTAGTTGGAGTACCCAAATAGTCGGCTCGTGACAGCTGGCAGAGGAAGATGAAGAGCAGATAATTCCCCTTCTGACATTCCTAATGCAATGGATCCCCCCAACGTTACTATTGCCTGTGGGAGTCCAGCTGTGCTAGATATTGAGGATCCTCATGGAGATATAGCTAGGCTGTAGCAACAATTTAGGCTCTAAGATGAGTAAGCAACTCAAGCTGGAAGAACGCCACCTCCTGTACAAGCACCAATTTAATATGCGCCTATTGAACTACCGATGGGAAAAGGAGGGCACATAGTCGGGCATTTCATACCTTGGTTTGAACCCGTGTATGAATGATTTAGGAAGCAACATCGTCCAAGCTCTGAAGAGAGGACTAATCCATTTGAAGCTGAAGAATGGTTGAGATTAGTAGAGTCTTTTTTGGATCACATGTAACTAACCAACAAGGACATGGTGTCCTACGCATCGTCCTTGCTGAAGAGAGATGTACTAATTTGGTGGAATGTCATAAAAAAAAACAAGGGATGTGTGACCTAGGCAAAGTTCATTCAATTCTTTAACAAGAAGTACTATGGTATCGTTGCTCTGGCAGCTTGATGTGGATGAGTTCATAGCTTTGACTCAAGGAAATTCCATAGTGACGGAATACGCATAGATGTTTGATAGACCTGCAAAGTTTTTGGGTGAATTGGTGCTAACTGAGGCTTTGAGAATACAAAGATTTGCAAGAGGGCTGAAGCTTATGAGAGTCTGAGATGTTAAGCTAACTAATATCGGAGTGACTACGTATGCTGAGACCTTAGAGCAGGACCTTGATGTGGAACTTCTGGAATACCCTATCTGGAAAGAGGGAGCTACTAGAAGAGAAGCTAGAAAATCAAACCCAAGGCAAGGTGAAAAGATGAACTCCCAGGATGAACAAGGGAGTGAGCCAAGGAAAAAGTTGAAGGGATCAACTAATAGCAACAACTCTCAGGGTTGCAATTTAGAACTCACCAACTGTCCCAAGTGTAAATGTAAACATCCTGATGAATGTCAGGCTAATACACAAGCTTACTACATGTGTGGTCAGGAGGGCCACATCAAGAGAAATTATCCCTAGTTGCAGGGAAAAACAAGGTAGGAGGGACAGCAGAGGAATCATAATCTGGTACCAACTTAAGTGTTCCCCCTAACACAAGGAGAAGCGACAGCAAGCAACATGGTTGTGACACGTCAGATCCTTATCGCTGGTACCCTATGTAAAGTTTTAATTGATTCGGGAGCAACATATTCGTTTATTTCTGAAAAACATGACTGCTAGACTAGGGGTACCCTATGAAACTTTTGGAAAATATTTTCCTACTGCCTTTCCTTTTGGCAAGGTGATGATATCAACTAAGCAGTTAGACATTGTCCCTATAATTGTTTAGGGCAAGGAATACCTGGGAAACTTTGTAGAACTACAGATGGTGGACTACGACGTAATTCTCATAATGCACTGGTTATCAAAATACAGGGCAACCATTGACTTTAGGAGGAAGGTTGTAGTGTTCAAAACACAAGAGGGACAACAAATTTTCTTTATGGGAGAGGCATCAGGAGTCTAAACATAATTTTGGCACTAAACACTTAAAAGGATGATGAACAAAGGATTTGAAGCTTATTTGACACCACAAGGAGCCAAAATCAAGACTTGAGTCTGTTATAGTCGTGTGTAAGTTCCCTAATGTTTTCCCATAACATTTACCAAGATTACCTCCAGACAGAGAAATCGAATTCATTATTGAGCTTGCACCGGAAACCACACCCATTTCAAAAGCATGTTATCAGGTGGCACCAAAGAGTTAATTGAGTTGAAAACATAGTTGTAAGAGGTGTTAGACAAATGGTTTATTTGCCCAAGCTACTCTTCGGGGGGCACACCAGTATTTTTTGTGAAGAAGAAGGATGGGAGCATGAGGATGTGCATAGATTACATAGAGCACAATAAAGTTACTATTAAGAACAAGTACCATCTAGCGAGAGTTGATGACCTATTTAATCAACTACAAGGGGCAATGATATTCTCGAAGATTGTTCTATGGTCAGGGTATCATCAACTGAAAGTAAGGGGGGAGGCATCCCTAAGACTGCATTTGAGACTCGGTATGGACATTACGAGTTATTGGTATGTCGTTTGGACTCAATAATACCCCAATAGCCTTTATGGATTTTATGGATCAATTATTCAAGGACTTTCTGGACAAATTTTTTGTGGTGTTCATCAACGACATTCTCATATACTCCAAATCTGAAGCAGAGAAGGAGAAGCATCTAAAATTGATTCTCAAGAGATTACAAGAGCACCAGTTATTTTCTAAGTTCAAGAAATCTGAATTCTGGTTGAAGAAAGTAGCCTTCTTGGGACATATCGTGTCAAAGGATGGAGATTCGGTGGATCCAACCAAGATTAAGCCTGTGAGAGATTGTCCTCAACCTAAGAACGCATTTGAGGTTAGAAGTTTCTTGGGATTGTCGGATACTACAGAAGGTTTGTCGAATGATTTTCTAAGATTGGAACACCCTTGACAAATCTAACATGCAAGTAACAAAAGTTTGTTTGGAATGAACAATGCAAGGAAAGTTTTCAAAGCTAGAAAGAAAGATTGGTATCTGCTCAAATTTTATGCATGCCAATATAAGAATGAAAGTTTGTGGTATACTGCGACTCTTTCAATAATGGATTGGGATGTGTATTAATGCTGGAAGATAAAGTGTTGGCCTACGCCTCGAGACAACTGAAGGAGTATGAGCAAAGGTACCCTACTCATGACATGGAGTTGGTGGCCATAGTTTTTGCTCTTAAGATTTGGAGGCTCCATCTTTATGGAGATAACTGCACATTTTACACATAATACAAGAGTTTAAAGTATTTCTTCACTTAAAAGGAGTTGAACATGAGGCAACAAAGGTGATTGGAGCTAGTGATAGACTATGACTGTGAGATATTGTACCACCCAAGAAAGGCCAATGTGGTGGCTAATGCTTTGAGTAGGCACAGTTATGGGAGCATCTCTGCACTTAGAGGGAAAGAAATGCCACTACAAAAGAAAATTGTTAGGGCGGAAGTATGTCAAGCCTCACCCTTCAATAAACCTTATTGGAGCATATCAAGGAGAAACAGAAAGTTGATTAGGCACAAGTAAAGCAAGAACAGTTGATTAAAAAGGATGGTGATAGTGTTTTTACTATGTATAATGAGGGATTGATGTGTTACAAGGACAGGATATGTTTGCCCAATGACAAGAAGATTAAGGACAATATCATGTAAGAGGTGCATAACTCACCATATTCCTTACACCTTGGGTCTACTAAGATGTATAACGACCTGAAGACGCTATATTTGTGGTCGAGGATGAAAAAGGACATAGTTGAATATGTTGCTAAATATCAAAATTGTCAACAAGTTAATATTGAATATCAGAGACCAGCTGGGTTGTTTCAACCTTTTAGTATCCTAGGTTGGGAATGGGAAGACATAGGCATAGACATTGCCTAGGACCACAAAGTAGCATGACTCAGCTTGGGTGATTATTGACCATCTCTCAAAGTCGGCAAATTTTCTTCAAGTTAAGACATTGTATACTACGAATCAGTATGCAGAGCTATATGTAAAGGAAATCGTGTGGCTTCACAATGTGCCAATGTCCATCATATCAAACAGAGGTTCAATATTTACCTCAAATTTCTAGAAGAGTCTACAAAGGGCCATTGGTACTAGGATGAAATTTAGTGTTGCATTTCATACTCAAACTAATGGGCAATCTGAGAGAGCAATTCAAATCTTATAATATATGTTATGATCTTGTGCACTTAACTTTTTAGAGTGTTAAAGCCACTGCTTACCGCTAATGGAGTTTTCTTATAATAATAATTATCAATTGACTATTGGGATGACTCCTCATGAGATGCTATATGGGCAGAAATTCAAGTCACCACTTCATTAGGACGAAGTGGGTGAAAGGACAATCTTGGTTCCAAAAGCAGTCACGGAAGCTTGAGGTGTTGGAGAAGATTAGGAAAGGGATGTTGACTGGCCAAAGTAGACAAAAAAGTTATGCAGACCCAAAGTGACGAGATATTGAATTCACAGTAAGGGATCATGTGTTTCTAAGAGTGTCTCCCATGAAGGGAGTTAAGCATTTTGGGAAAAAGGGTAAGCTAAGCTCGAGATTCATAGATCCATTTGAGATTTTGGACAGAGTTGGGTCGGTGGCCTATTGTTAACTTAACTACCAGCCCTATCAGAGACGCATAACATCTTTCACATTTCCATGCTGCAAAAATGTGTCAGATCCATCCCATTTGTTGAGTAACAAGCGACTAGATTCCATGAGCAACCAGTGCAAATCTTAGAAAATGGAATCAAGGAATTGAGATTCAAGAAGATTTCATTAGTTAAGGTCTTGTGGAAAAACTTTCTACAAGATAAACAACTTGGGAGGTGGAGGAAGATATGAGAAAGCAATACCCTAAGCTGTAGGGTGAAATTCTTTAAGGAGGGTATTTTGTCATATTCGGTCACACAATTTAATAATAATTTATTTATTTTCATTGTTTATTTGTACTATTTGACATTTATTTATTATTCAAATTTATTTATTTATTTTTATCAATATCAATTTTGTTTATTAGTTAATTGTTGTTAGTTTCCATTTATATGTGATTGTGTGTGTGTGTGTGCATGGTGCCTTGGGTGTGTGAGAGAAGAAGAGGAGAAAGTGTGGCTATTTTTGGTAACTAGGCAAGGAAGGGAAAAGATCAAAGGTGACATTAATGGTGGCTATTGAATTGTGATTTTCCCACATGGAGAATTCAAAAATTGGGTAACTAATTGAAGGGAATTGATTCTCTTTGATTGAGATTAATGCCATGAAAGTGTTGAGCTGATTTTTGGAAGCTCATTATAGGCAATTTCGAAAATCAAAGGGAATAGTGAATCAAGTGGGTTAAATATGGAAACTAGGGTAATATTTGATTTGATTTTGGTTTTGATGATCATTAAGTGTGATTGAGTGATTACGATCTTTGATGATTAGGCCATTAAGGGATGTACAATGCATGACATTAGGACAAGGTTCAGGATTTTCTAATAGGACTTTGAAATGATCATGGTATTGATTGAGGATTATAGGAATTAATGGGATTCAATCACCTTAAGGGAAGGCATGATTTTTGGGTTTTTATTCTGCATGGTTCATGCAAACATGTGTGGGGCTTAGATCTTTGGTGGTAATGTTTTATGGTTAATCTTTTAAGCAAAGGTTGTTATGGTGATAAGCTTGTGAATTGAGGGGGTTGTTATACTTATCAAAGACTCTCTCCCTCTCACACCCCCACACAAGGTAAATAAGTAGACATGTTTTGTGCTATATGATTTGTTATGAAATTTCATGTGGTATGCTATGTTTTAGGAAACGTGTTCTTGGAAAGATGAAAATTTTGGCATCAGTTGTCGTAGTATGACCGAGGTGGTCTCCAAGGACCTCAAGTGCTTCGTCCTAGTCATCTTTTCCACTTACATGTAGTTGCGCGCATAAGTGTTTATATGTTTATGTTTATGTTGTTCTATGTTGTGATTTGTGATCTGCTATCTTGTTGGTTTACTTTCCTTACTTGGCTATTAGCTAACCCCCTTACATTTTCCCCCAAAAGTGAATAAGTTAGAGCATGCTATGTGATGTATGGTGGGTTGAGATCCTTTCCAAAGGGACATATGTACTCTGTGAGGGGCCTTATCGACGACTATGATCAAGAACGCCATAGGATTTATTTTATTACTATTAGTTATTAATTTATTATGGAGAAAACTCTTATTACTTGAAATTATGATTTCGTTTATTTTAAACAGGTTTCTGGATGTTATTGCATAAGAATTAATGTTCCATTTTTAGTTCAAGGCTAAGTTTTGTTTCAAATTACCTATTATTATGATAGAGGTAAAATTAAGGTGTTAAAAAGAGGAACCACAATAATGAGGCAAGGGTTCATTGACCCGAAGAAGAGTTAGTGGCAACACTAAGTGAGATCAATGTCATACATGGAAAGGTAAATGGATGGTGGTATGAGACTTGTGCTACCATCCATGTTACTTATGATAGATTTTTTATTAGATAAGCATAATTATGGAAAAATATTAATTGGCAACTTTAAAAATGTATTTTTGTGAAAAATTCTTATTTCACAAAAAAATTTGTTTAATAAAATTTCATGAGTTATGAACATAGGAGTGTAACCACTTATATTATATGTAAAGAAACATTTTATTTAAATACCCTCATGTAAGAATTCTATTTGGTGAGACAAGAAAGTAAGTAGTGGTTTTCTAGGATTAATCGGTGAGTAAGTTAAGGGCATTATGGTATTTTTGTATATTTTATGGTCTAGGTTTGAAAGGCAAAACTTAAGCTTAGTCTTTCATTTTCTGTACATTTTCTCTGTCAACGAAAATTCTTTAATTCTCTCTAGATGTGGCTGACCCCTTTCATTCTCTTTTTTATTTTTTTTTAAAAGCTTCCCTCAAATCTCTCCTAAACTCTCATCTCCATCCTCTCCTCTAAATAGCCACCAATGTCCTTTGTTGTTTTAGAAAATAGAGGAAGAAACAAAAGATAGCAAGAGGTAATTATTAAAGCTTCGGTTTGGTTAGTTTTTTTCTTTGGTTTTTAACTTGTTTAGTTTAAATTTGATTATTGGATTTTTTGGAGTGTAAGGGTGATCATTGGAGCCAGCAAGAGTTAGAAAGAGTAGTGTAACAACCCAAATTTACTAATAAGGCTTAAGGGCCTTGATTAGTGTGCGGGAGGGCATAATTGGAGTATATGTGATTTAATGATAAAAAGTATGTTATATGACTATTTGAATATCTGAGATGCATGACTATGTGTATTAGTATGCATGTAGGCCCTGATTAGGTTAGAAGAGCATAATCGTAATTTTGGCCGTTGAGGGCATAATTGTGTATATATGTGATAAATTGTCGAGACTACATTATTATGTGGATATATCTGTTATCTGTGATTCAAGACGATCCTAGTGAGCGGGTTAGCAAAAAAGTCACGGCGAAGATTTATACCCGGCTAGGGGCGAGCTTAGGGGTATAAATGGGAATTTAGAGAATTTATTGGAGTCAATTTTGACATTGAGGAATATAATTGGTGATTAGTTAAGTGTCGGGAAGTAAGCGGAAAATATAAGAGACACTCGAGGAATTAGCGACAATTGGGTGAAATGATCAAAATGCCCCTAGGTGGATTAAAAGATTTAGAATTAAAGGGGAGGGTATTGTGGTCATTTGGCTTATAAGGGATAAGTATTATCAGGTTTTGTACTTAGTGGAATTTGTAGAAGGGGCTGGAATTCTAAAGAAAAGAAAAAGAAAGAAAAATAAGGAAAGAAAGGGAATTGGAAGTCTACTATTTTCTCTCTCTCGGTTCAAGTTTTCTTCACCATCTCTTGAGGAATTTTGGGGCAGAAACTTAGGGAGAATCAGAGCAGAAGCTTGACATTAAGGTCTTTGAAGCTTGACGTTAGGGAGAATCAGGGAATTGACGTTAAGCTTGACAACCTAGGCTAAACTCATCCAGCAAAGGTAAGGGATTCTAGTTTGAACTTTGTGGTTTCAGTGGCTGTTTTGCTGAGTTTTTGAATTCTAGGTTAAGCTATGGTGAAATATTGGATTAGGGGTGCATGTGCTTAAGTTTTGTATGGTTGGGATGCTTGGGATGAGTTAGACATGTTAGTAAGCTTGATTCTATGTTTGGTTAAAGTTTGGAGAAGTTTTGGTAAGGTTTGGCTTGGGAAAATTGAAGGAGGGAAAAACAGCATTTGCTGTTCTGTGACTAGCGCTACAGCGCTAGCCTTTGGGCACTGTAGTGCTAGGCCATTTACCCTAGGATGATTTTGGGTTCTGTTTGTAGTGCTGTAGCGCCCTCCTTAGAGCGCGGTAGTGCTACTCTGTGTCCAGAAAAGGGTTTTTGAGTTATTTTAGAAGGCTTTTGGCCAGGGATTCAGGGTTCGATTCCACCACCCCGTTTGGTGGAATTGGGGTTTCTCGAGGGCTCGGGATTGGTCCCGAGGTTAGGTTTTGAACTTGAGGTTTGGTGTTGATTCTGATCTATGGTTGTGACTAGGTGTGCATTAGGGCTCAAGAGGGATCGTGCTCAAGGATCAAAGTGAACAAAGCTAGCAAATTTAAAGGTAAGAAAACTGCACCCGGTTATGTGTTTGTGATGGGACTAAGTGCTCTCGATATCTGTATAATGTCAAAGATGGTATTATGCCATGGGACATGTGAAAAACGACCTAAGGGTACCGTATACAATATTTGCGCACAGTGCGCGGCTTGGCCACTAGTAGCCGAGGACAGCTTAATATTCACTGAGCTCGATTTAAGCGGGCCGGAGTCAGTGGGATAAACAGAGGGTCCAGCCTAAGGGCGCTAAGCCTAGTTATCATTTGTGAATTGATTATTGATATGTAATGATATGCTTGATATGCTGAGAACTTGATTGTCATGGATGCTTAGTCTATTGAGAATATGCATATGCGATATGAGGTATTTGACTATTTGTTGATTGATTATGCTCTATTATTGTGTTTTATTGTTGGGCCTTGGCTCACGGGTGCTATGTGGTACAGGTAAAGGCAAAGGCAAGTTGGACCAACCTTGTGACGGAGGGCTACGGGGCTGAATGTACATAGTCAGTTGTTCGGCCGCCATGGTCGAGGAGTGGATCAGGACAAGGAATACCTGACAGTTTGTTTTGCCTTAGAATGGCTAGTTACTCTATTTAAATCTTGAATCTTTGTAAATTGTTCTAATCTTATTTTATTGGGGATCCCGTGTAAATAGAAAATGTTATGTATAAGAAATGTGGCTTTTGAGACCAAAAATCTTTTAGCCCTAGTTCCACTATAGTTTCAGTAACACGTTTTCAATTAAATGACTTGATTAAAAAGTCTAGCACTTTTACAAACACACAGTATAACAGTCTTGGCTATCCAAGGCGTTATAACTTGGTATCAGAGCGTCCTAGGTTTATGGATTCCTGAAGACTGGCTGGACATGTACATTCACCGCGAGAGACAAGCTCGACTCAAGGTTTGGTAATTGTGTACACATGATTATGTGCTTAAATGATTTGAGTGAGATATGACTGTTGATATCTGTTTGATTAATAGGGAGCATGAGATACTGATAGGGCTTGGCCCTTGATTATTGCATGCTAATATTGAGGCATGCTTATCAACACTGTTACGCATCTGAATGAATATTTGGATAAAATGCTATATCTTGATTGCTTGTGAATGATTGGAGTTCCAATGATGGATCATGAAAGGATTATTTCCTTGTCATCATAGTCTGATTGCCGAGTCATTGATTGCAGATTGACTTGGATAATTATGCTTCCAAGAAAATCTACACGAATAGACGGTAGGTCTGGGACTAGAGATGATGATTAGGGCCAGACCCCTCCGCCAGTACCTGAGAATAGGTAGCAGCTTATGGCAGACATGGAGGCTTGGCTTCAGAGCCAAGATGAACAGATTCGAATTCTGCAGCAACAGGCTCCATCAGGGAGTGTTGCTCCCATTGTGCCACCTGTAGTGGTACCTGTTGTACAGCCAGTTGAGGTTGGGAACAAGTGAGAACCGTTGTATGAGTGGTTCAGGAAACAACAGCCCCCGATCTTTGAGGGAGGACGTGATCCACTAAAGGTTGAACAATGGATTACTATGATCACAACCATCTTAGACTTTATGAGGGTAGAGAGATATGATAGAGTGGCCTGTGCCACATATATGTTGAGGGAGGATGCCCGAATCTGGTGGGAGGTGGCATCACAGACTAGAGATGTTACTGATTTATCTTGGGAAGGATTCAAGGACTTGTTTAGTCAGAAGTATTATAATGTTGTCAGCAGGGCAACGAAAGTAAATGAGTTCGTGGGGATGGTTCAGGGCAGTATGATAGTTATAGAATATGCTCTGAAGTTTGATAGACTTGCACAATTCGCACCAGATCTTGTGCCTACTGATTGCCCGAGATGTGAGGATTACAATAGTTCCTGGAGGGACAACATATGCCCAGGCTGTAGAGAAGGCTCTTACCGCTGAGGAAGCGGAAAATAAGATATGGAGAGAGAGTGCAGTGAGACGGGAGGGCCGCAGGGCGGTGCCTCCATATTCTGGATTTAGTAGGGGCAGAGGCCCCAGTGATTTGAAGAGGATGATTGCTGAGGCTTCGATCGCTGCTGGTCCTGATAGGAGAGGTCGAGGTACTCAGGGTGGCCGTCAGGGGGGTGGTGATGCATGGAGGACGTATCTTGAGTGCACAAGGTGCAGAAGATGCCATTCGGGTGAGTGTCGGGCTCAGGCCTGTCATGTGTGTGGGGTGGTGGGACACCTCAAGAAAGATTGCCCGACAGTGAAGAAGGGAGATGCGGGGAAGGTGGACAGCTTGACTCCAGCTTGAGTGTTCACCCTAACACAGGCTGAGGCCGAGGCTAGTCCCTCGGTAGTGACAGGTCAGCTTTCTAGCGCTGGCAATCCTTTTACTGTGTTGATTGCCTCTGGTGCTACACATTCGTTTGTTTCTAGTAGGGTGATTGATAGATTGTGTAGACCTAGTGAGTATTGTGTTTCAGGGTTTGGGACTATTTTGCCTACAGGGGAACTGGTAGTGTCTAGGAGGTGGATAGAGCACTGCCAATGATAGTTGATGGTAGGGAGTTATCAGTAGACTTGATTGAGTTGAGTATGGAAGACTTTGATATGATTTTAGGTATGGATTGGCTGGTTAGATATGGAGCTACCATTTACTGTAGGAAGAAGATGGTGACTTTTGAGCCAGGGGGCGAGGATCCCTTTGTTTTTGTTGGAGCGGTGCATGGACCTCGCTTACCCAGGATATCAGTGTTGAGAGCCAGAGACTTGTTACAAGGTGGATGCATAGGCTTTCTGGCTAGTGTGATGGATACCACCTGGGTTTCACCTGCAGGAGCGGAGGAGATCAGATTGGTTTGCGAGTTCTTGGATGTGTTTCTTGAGGATTTTCCTGGAATGCCGCCACGTAGGGAGATTCAGATTGTCATTGAGTTGGCGTCGCAGACAGAGCCAGTGTCGAGGGTACCATAAAGGATGGCACTGGCAGAACTAAAAGACTTGAAGATACAGTTGTAGGAGCTTCTGGATTTGGGATTCATTAGGCCTAGTTACTCCCCATGGGGTGCTCCAGTTTTATTCGTGAAGAAGAAGGATGGGACCTTGAGAATGTGCATAGACTATAAATAATTGAACAAGTTGACCATCAAGAATAAGTATCCCCTACCAAGGATTGATGACTTGTTCGATCAGCTGCAGGGTAAGACGGTGTTCCCAAAGATTGATCTTCGATCTGGTTATCACCAGCTGAGGATCAAGGATGAGGATATACCGAAGACAACCTTCCGAATGAGGTATGGGCACTATGAGTTTCTGGTCATGTCATTTGGTTTGACCAATGCCCCAGCAGCCTTTCTGGACCTAATGAACAGGGTGTTCAAGGATTTTCTGGATCAGTTTGTTATTGTCTTCATCGACGACATCTTAGTGTATTCTAGTTAAGAGGCAGAGCACGAGTTTCATCTTCGACAGGTTCTTCAGAGACTGAGGGAGCATCAGTTGTATGCCAAGTTTAAGAAATGTGAATTTTGGTTACCAGAAGTGACATTCCTTGGACATATAGTGGGTGCAGATGGGATTAAGGTGGATCCATCTAAGGTGGAGGAAGTTAGGGATTAGCCGAGGCCAAGGAACGCCTCAGAGGTGTGGAGTTTTCTTGGTTTGGCGGGTTATTACAGACGGTTTGTAGAGTGCTTCTTGAAGATTGCGACACTGATGACAGAATTGACACGGAAGAATTTGAAGTTTATCTGGTCAGACAAGTGTGAAGACAGTTTTCTAGAATTGAAGCAACGACTTATTTCTGCGCCTGTGTTGAGTCTTCCGTCGGGGGAAGGGAAGATTGTGGTCTATTGGGATGCATCGAGATTGGGTTTAGGCTGTGTGTTGATGCAGAATGAGAAGGTTATAGCTTATGCATCATGACAGCTGAAGGAGTATGAATAGCGATATCCTACCCATGATTTGGAGCTAGCAGCGGTGGTATTCGCACTGAAGATTTGGCGACATTACTTGTATGGGGAGAAGTACGACGTGTACACTGACCATAAGAGTCTGAAGTATTTCTTTACATAGAAGGACCTAAACATGAGACAAAGGCATTGGCTAGAGTTGGTGAAGGACTATGATTGTGATATTCTTTACCATCCGGGGAAAGCCAATGTAGTGGCAGATGCATTGAGCAGGAGAGGCCCAGGTTAGTTGTACAGTTCCACCTAGATCTCAAGAAAGTTAGCTGATGAGATGGTTAGAGCAGGGATAGAATTGATGGTAGGCCGGTTGGCCAATATTACTCTGTAGTTGACCCTGCTAGAGTGGATCAGAGAAGGACAGTTGGCAGACACTCAGGTACAGGGGATTAGAGAGAATGTTTTAGCGGAAGTAGCTAAGGACTATTCTATTTCTGAGGTTGGTTTGCTTCAGTATCAGGGACGGATTTGTGTTCCAGCTGATGAGGGGATCAGACGGGAGATATTGGACGAGTCTCACACGACGCCGTACTCACTTCATCCGAGAACCATGAAGATGTACCAGGATCTACGGATGTTATATTGGTGGCCCGGGATGAAGAAGGATGTAGTGGAGTACGTAGCCAGGTGAAAGCTGAGCATCAGCGACCAGAAGGGTTGCTTCAACCTTTGGGTATTCCTGAGTTGAAGTGGGAGGATATTACGATGCACTTCGTGGGCGGTTTACCCAGGACGGTAGGGCTTCATGACTCAGTGTGGGTGATAGTGGACAGGTACACCAAGTCAGCCCATTTTCTTCCAGTGAGGTCGACATACACTGTGGATCAGTATGATGAGTTGTATGTGAGGGAGATCGTACGTCTCCATGGGGTTCCTAAGTCAATAGTGTCAGACCGGGATTCTATGTTTACTTCCAAGTTTTGGAGTGGTTTACAGAAGGCTTTGGGAACTTAGATGAAGTTCAGTACAGCCTTTCATCCTCAGGCTGATGGACAGTCTGAAAGGAAGATTCAGGTGTTGGAAGATATGCTGAGAGCATGAGTGATTGATTTTGAGGGTTCATGGAGTAAGTATCTCCCGTTGATTGAATTTTCGTATAACAATAGTTATCAAACAACGATTGGAGTGGCTCCATATGAGATATTGTATGGGAGGAAGTGTAGATCACCCATTCATTGGGATGAGATGGGTGAGAAGGAGTATTTGGGGCCAGATATGGTACAGAGGACAAGTGAAGCTATAGAGAAGATCCGAGCTTGAATGCTCGCTTCTTAGAGTAGACAGAAAAGCTAGACTGATCCTAAGCATAGGGACTTGGAGTTCCAGGTTGGGGACAATGTGTTTCTTCGAGTCTCACCTTTGCGAGGGGTGAGGAGGTTTTGAAAGAAAGGCAAGCTAAGCCCTAGGTTCATTGGACCTTTTGAGATCTTGGAAAGGATCGGTCAGGTGGCTTACAGGTTAGCTTTGCCACCATCGTTGTCTGGAGTTCATGATGTATTCCATGTTTCTATGCTCCGGAAGTATGTTATAGATGCAACCCATGTATTGAGATGTGAAGATTTGGCTTATGAAGAGCAACCGGTTCAGATCTTGGATCGGAAAGATAAAGTTTTGTGGAATAAGATGATTCCTCTTGTTAAAGTATTATGGAGGGAATAGTAGGGTCGAGGAGGCGACCTGGGAGCTTGAGACAGCGATGTGGGATCAATATCCCGAGTTATTCAGGTAAATTTCTAGGACGAAATTCTCATTAGGAGAGGACAGTTGTAACGACCCAAATTTACTAATAAGGCTTAAGGGCCTTGATTAGTGTGCCGCGAGGGCATAATTGGAATATATGTGATTTAATGATTAAAATTATGTTATATGACTATTGGAATATCTGAGATGCATGACTATGTGTATTAGTATGCATGTAGGCCCTGATTAGGTTAGAAGGGAATAATCATAATTTTGGCCGTTGAGGGCATGAATGTGTATATATGTGATAAATTGTTGAGACCACATTATTATGTGGATATATCTGTGATCTGTGATTCGAGACGATCCTGGTGAGCGGGTTAGCGAAAAAGTCACGGCGGGGATTTATACCCGGCTAGGGGCGAGCTTAGGGGTATAAATGGGAATTTAGAGAATTTATTGGAGTCTATTTTGACATTGAGGAATATAATTGGTGATTAGTTAAGTGCCGGGAAGTAAGCGGAAAATATTAGAGACACTTGAGGAATTAGCGGGAATTGGGTGAAATGACCAAAATGCCCCTAGGAGGGTTAAAATATTTAGAATTAAAGGGGACGGTATTGTGGTCATTTGGATTATAAGGGATAAGTATTATCAGGCTTTATACTTAGTGGAATTTGTAGAAGGGGCTGGAATTATGAAGAAAATAAAAAGAAAGAAAAAGAAGGAAAGAAAGGGAATTGGAAGTCTACTCTTTTCTCTCTCTCAATTCAAGTTTTCTTCACCATCTCTTGAGGACTTTTGGGGCAGAAACTTAGGGAGAATCATAGCAGAATCTTGTGGTTAAGGTCTTTGATCTGGCTGGAAAAATTGGCGGGGATTTAGCAAGAACAAACCATCCACCTAAGGTAAGACTTTGAGGTTAACACTCTGTTTTTGGTATTGTTTTTTAGTTGATTTTCTAAGTAAAGTTCTATGGAAATCCTACGGATTTTGGGCTGAGGATTTGAGGAGGAGAAGGCCAAGCTTGTGAGGAGGACAACCTAGGCTAAACTCATCCAGCAAAGGTAAGGGATTCTAGTTTGAACATTGCTTTTTCAATGGCTGTTTTGCTAAGTTTTTGAAGTCTAGATTCAGCTATGGTGAAATCTTGGATTAGGGGTGAATGTGCTTAAGTTTTGTATGGTTGGGATACTTGTGATGAGTTAGACATGGTAGTAAGCTTGATTCTAACTTTTGTTGAAGTTTGGAGAAGTTTCGGTAAGGTTTGGCTCGGGGAAAAACAGGATATTCTGTTCTGTGACTAGCGCTACAGTGCTAGCCTTTGGGCGCTGTAGCGCTAGGCCATATACCCAGGGACAATTTTGGGTTCTGTTTGTAGCACTGTAGCGCCCTCCTTAGAGCGCGGTAGTGCTACTCTATTTCCAGAAAATGGGTTTTTGAGTTATTTTCAAGGGCTTTTGGCCGAGTGTTCGGGGTTCGATTCAACCATCCCGTTTGGTGGAATTGGGGCTTCCCGAGGGTTCGGGATTGGTCCCAAGGTTAGGTTTTGGACTTGAGGTTTGGTGGTGATTCTGATCTATGGTTGTGACTAGGTGTGCGCTAGGGATCAAGAGGGATCGTGCTCAAGGATCAAAGTGAACGAAGCTAGCAAATTTAAAGGTAAGAAAACTACACCCGGTTATGTGTTTGTGATGGGACTAAGTGCTCCCGATATCTGTATAATGTCAAAGATGGTATTATGCCATGGGACATGTGAAAAACGACCTAAGGGTGCCGTATACAATATTTGCGCACACGATGCGGCTTGGCCACTGGTAGCCGAGGACAGCTTAATATTCACTGAGCTCGGTTTAAGCTGGCCGGAGTCAGTGGGATAAACAGAGGGTGCGGCCTAAGGGCGCTAACCCTAGTTATCATTTGTGAATTGATTATTGATATGTAATGATATGCTTGATATGCTGAGTACTTGATTGTCATGGATGCTTAGTCTATCGAGAATATGTTTTTGCGATATTAGATATTTGACTGTTTGTTGATTGATTATGCTTTGTTATTGTGTTTTCTTGCTGGGCTTTGGCTCACAGGTGCTACATGGTTCAGGTAAAGGTGAAGGCAAGTTGGACCAACATTGAGATGGAGGGCTGCAAGGCTGAATGTACATAGTCAGCTGTTCTACCGCCATGGCCGAGGAGTGGATCAAGACAAGGAATACCTAACAGCCTGCTTTGGTTTAGAATGGTTAGTTACTGTATTTAAATCTTGAATCTTTGTAAATGGTTCTAATCTTATTTTTTTTTGGGATCCCGTGTAAATAGATAATGTTATTTATAAGAAAATGTTATCTTGAATTTGTTCATGTTTAGTGTATTCTTTATTATGCTATGAATGAAAATGTGTAAATGTTCGGCAAGAGCCGGGAATGGCGTAGGGCGAGGTCAGCAAGGGTCGGGAATGGAAAGGGGCCGGGAACGGCGTTAGGCATGTAGAGTGCAAGGTTGAGTGCGGCAAGGGGCCCATAGCAGCGTTGAGCACGTGGAGTGCGAGTTGTTAGGGAAAGACCCTAAAGGATACCTAGGATATCCTCACGGTGTGGACCGTGAACCTAGGGCCTGGTAAAGCGCCTGGGACGACATGGCCATATGTGTTTAGCCTATCGATGGCCTGTTTATATGCTAAGTGTTTGTTATGCATATGTTTTCTGCTTGTAAGGGTTTTCTTGTTGGGCTTCGGCTCACGGGTGCTCTGTGGTGCAGGTAAGGGCAAGGGGAAAGTCGACCAACCATGAGTACGGAGAGCGTGAAGCGGCGCGTACATGTTTGGCCTGCCTGGCTGCCACAGCCAGTGGTTTTGAGAGAAGATTGTATTGAAACCTAGATTTTGTTGTCTAGTCGACTTGGTTTGTACTTAAATGTTGTAAATATTTCTAAATAGTATTTTGGGATCCCAAGTGTCAAACACTTTATGTTTTTCAGTAAATGTAATTTCTTTCAAAGTTTATTTCTCTGTTTATGATTTAATTACACTTTTGACCTAAATCCTCGATTAGCAAGTTAAGTGCATGTTTTAAACTCACTTAGTAACGACTCTAAGGAAGTAGGGCATTATAACTTGGTATTAGAGCGAGCCAAGGTTTATGGTTCTGGAGATTGACCAAACATGTATGCTCGCTGTTAGTGACAAGCTCGACTCAGGGTTGGTTGGTATGATTGACTAATATACTTGAAAATGTTCTTGAATACCCTGTTTGCCTGCTTATTTTATATAGAGCATGATGAATGAGTTAACATATGCACGATGCCAGGGCATGGCCCATTGTGTGTTATATGTTATCTGTATGTTATGTGAATTATTGTTTATGGTTGGTAGATGTGTTTGGGAGGTGGTTTTGGATGTTGTTATCATGGCTGATGAGCGACGTCATTGGTTGCGGCATGTTTGTTGAGATGCCTCGACAATAATCTAGACACCACGGTAGTAGGGCCGAGGATAACAACTAGGGTCAGGACCCTCCACCTGCCCCACAGAATTGGCAAGAGATGTTTGCCGAGATGGAAGCAAGACTGCAACGAACAGAGGAAGAACTTCGACAGTTGAGGCAGCAGGCCTCACCTCAGGTCACTGGGCTGCCAGTTTAGCAGGTTGTGGGGCCAATGACGGTTCAATATGTTATGGAGAATAAGTGGGAACCTTTGTATGAGAGGTACAGGAAACAACATCCTCCCACCTTTGAAGGTGGATCAAACCCACTGCGGGCAGAGCAGTGGATAAATATGATTTCCTCAATTCTGGATTTTCTGACGGTTCAAAGAAATGAGAGGGTAGCTTGTGCTAGCTACATGTTCAGAGAGGATGCCCGCATTTGGTGGGACATGGTAGTTCAGAGAAAGAACGTAACAGTTATGACTTGGGAAGAGTTTAGAAACATATTCAATGAAAAGTATTACAGTGTGGCAGTTCGAGCTGCGAAGGTTGACGAGTTCATCAACCTAACTCAGAATCGGTTGACCGTGACTGAGTATACTTTGAGAGTTGACAGATTGGCAAAGTTTGCACCAGATTGACTGCCGGCTGATGCGGCAAGAAGAGACAGGTTCATACGGGTTTTGAATGTTATGATTGCTCGTGATGTGAAGATCACTTTGGATCCAGAGACTACTACCTATGCCTAGGTTGTAGACAAGGCCCTTACAGCTGAGGGGGTCGAGGGTCAGATCTGGAATGAAAGCGATGTTAGGCACGATTCCAGGAGGACAGTGCCTCCTTTTATTGGATCCAATCGGGGTAGTGGCTCTAGTGAGCAGAAGAGGAAGGCCCCTGATTCCCTTGCTCCTCCCAGTTCAGATAGGAGGGCACAGGGTGCTTCTACTGGCCTTCAGGGTGGAAGTGACAACTGGAGGAGTTTTCTAGTATGTCCATGGTGGAGATGATGACACCAGGGTGAGTGCAGGATTAGGGCCTGCTTTGTCTGTGGGAGTGCCAGTCATTTGAAGAGGGACTTCCCTCAAGTCAAGAAAGAGGAGCTAAAGCAGTGTGATAATCTTGCTCCTGCCAGGGTATTTACTTTGACTTAGACTGAGGCGGAGGCTAGCCCCTCGGTTGTGACAGGTCAGATTTCTAGTGCTGGATCTTCTTATACTGCATTGTTTGATTCGGGAGCTACTCACTCGTTTATGTCTTCTAGAGTGATAGATCAGCTGTGTAGACCTAGTGTTTTGTATGCTAAGGGTTTTCAAACTTTATTGCCAACTGAGGAACTGGTAGTCGCTAGGAGATGGATTAGAGCTTTACCAGTAGAGGTAGATGGTAGGGAGTTATTTTCTGAACTGATTGAACTTGCGATGGATGACTTCGACATAATTCTAGGGATGGATTGGCTATCGAAGTATGGGGAGACAATTGACTGCAAGCGTAGGATGGTGACCTTTGAACCTGAAGGGGAGGTACCCTTCGTATTTGTGGGGACAGCTAGTGGACCGCAGGCACCTATGATTTCAGCATTGAGGGCTAGGGACTTGATGCAGGAAGGTTGCATGGGATTCTTAGTGAGCGTTGTGGATACCTCTAAGGTGGTGTCGGTTGGACCGGGAGAGACTAGATCGGTGTGTGAGTTTCCGGATTTGTTTCCAGCAGATTTGCCAGGGTTGCTGCCGCAGCGGGAGATTGATTTTTTTATAGAGTTGGTGCCAGGGGCACCGCCAGTATCTAGAACACCTTACAGAATGGCTCCAACGGAGTTAAAGGAGTTGAAGATTCAGTTGCAAGAGTTACTTGATTTGGGGTTCATCAGACCGAGTTTCTCGCCATGGGGTGCTCCAGTGTTGTTTGTCAAGAAGAAAGATGGATCTCTTAGGATGTGTATTTATTATAGGGAGATGAATAAGTTAACAAGTATCCACTGCCTAGGATCGATGATTTATTTGATCAGTTACAAGGAAAAACAGTGTTTTCCAAGATAGACCTCCAATCAGGTTACCATCAGTTAAGGATTATAGAGGATGACATACCAAAGACCGCTTTCCAAACAAGGTATGGACACTATGAATTCCTAGTTATGTCCTTTGGATTAACCAATGCCCCAGCAACTTTTATGGATATGATGAATAGGGTTTTCAAGGATTATTTGGATAAGTTTGTGATTGTGTTCATCGACGACATCTTGGTGTACTCTCAGTTAGAGACAGAGTATGAGCAGCATCTGTGATTAGTTTTACAGGGGTTGAGGGAGCATAAGTTAAGTTCAATAATTGTGAGTTCTGGTTACCACAAGTTACGTTTCTGGGCCATATCGTCAGTAAGGAGGGGATCCTGGTTGACCCAAGTAAGATTGAGGCAATAGGAGATTGGCCTAGGCCGAGCAGTGTTCCTGAAGTGACATGCTTTCTGGGATTAGCGGGATATTATCAGAAGTTCGTTGAGGGGTTCTCCAGAATAGCTACGCCTTTGAAAGAAGTGACAAAGAAGAAGACAAGGTATGTCTGGACGGACAAATGTGAGAACAGTTTCAAGGAGTTGAAGCGGCGACTGATCACCACGCCAGTGTTGAGTCTGTCGATAGATAATAAGAAATTTGTGGTTTATTGTGATGCTTCCAGATAGGGTATAGGGTGTGTATTAATGCAAGCTGTGAAGGTGATAGCCTACGCATCGAGACAGTTAAAGGAGTATCAGCAGAGATACCCCACGCACAATCTGGAGTTGGCAGCGGTGGTGTTCACACTTAAGATTTCCAGACATTATCTTTATGGTGAGAAGTGCGAGATATACACCGACCATAAGAGCTTGAAGTATTTCTTTACTCAGAAGGACCTGAATATGCGCCAGAGGTGGTGGCTGGAGTAGGTTAAGGATTATGATTGTGATATCCTATACCATCCTGGGAAGGCTAATGTAGTGGTTGATGCATTGAGTCGGAAAGGCCCAAGACAGTTGTTTAGTTCGAGACATATATTTGATAAGCTAGTTGAGGAGATGACTAGAGCAGGTATAGAGTTGGTGGTTGGTCGGTTGGCCAACATCACTCTTTAGTCTACACTTCTTGAGAGGATTAAGGAGGCGCAGGGGAAAGATTCCCAATTTAGAGGTCACAGAGAGAATGTCTTAGTCAGAGTTACTAAGGACTTTTCTATTTCAGAGATGGCGTTACTGAAGTACAAGGGTCAGATCTGTGTTCCAATGGATTCTGATATCCGATGGGAGATCTTAGATGAATCGCATACCACTCCCTATTCTTTGCACCCTGGTATGACGAAGATGTACCAGGATTTGAGAGCTTTGTATTGGTGGTCGAGCATGAAGAGGTATGTGGTGGACTATGTGGCCAAGTGCTTAACTAGTCAGCAAGTCATGGCTGAGAATCAGAGGCTAGTGGGGTTGCTACAGCCTCTTGGGATCCCAGAATGGAAGTGGGAGGACATTACCATGGACTTTGTGGTTGGTTTGTCGAGGATCGTGGGACAGCATGACTTATATGTTTGTGATTGTGGATAGGTATAGCAAGTCCGCCCACCTTTTGCCTCTTAGGACAACTTATACTATGGAGCAGTATGTTGAGTTATATGTGAAGGAGATTGTTCGACTTCATGTGGCTCCGAGGTTGATAGTATCTAACAGGGACCCCACCTTCATTTCCAAATTTTGGAAGAATCTGCAGAAGGCAATGGGCACGCAATTACGGTTTAGTACCACATATCATCCTCAGACAGATGGACAGTCTGGGAGGAAGATTCAGATATTGCAGGACATGTTGCGAGCCTGTGTGCAAGATTTTGGGGGATCGTGGACTAAGTATCTCCCTTTGATCGAGTTCTCGTACAACAACAGTTATCAGGCGACCATCGGAGTGACTCCGTATGAGATGCTTTATGGAAAGAAGTGCAGATCACCTACCCATTGGGATGAGATAGGTGAGAGGAGATATCTGGGTCTAGAGATGATTCAAAGGACCAATGAGGTGATTGAGAAGATTAGAGCGTGAATGATCGCCTCCCAGAGTTGTTAGAAGAGTTATTCAGACCTGAAACGCAGGAGCGTGGAATTTCAGGTTGGTGATCATGTGTTTCTTAGGGTTTAACATTTGAGGAGAGTGAAATGGTTTGGTGTTCGGGGCAAGCTGAGCCCTAGGTTGGTTGGCCCCTTCGAGATTCTGGAACGGGTTGGAGAGGTAGCTTATAGACTAGCTTATAAACGGTAGCTTCGAGAGGTAGTCTGAGAGGACGATTCAAATATTGGAGGACATGTTGCGAGCCTATGTGCTAGATTTTGGGGGATCGTGGAGTAAGTATCTCCCTTTGATCGAGTTCTCGTACAACAACAGTTTTCAAGCGACCATCGGAGTGGCTTCGTATGAGATGCTTTATGGAAGGAAGTGCAGATCACCTACCCATTGGGATGAAACAGATGAGAGGAGATATCAGGGTCCAGAGATGATTCAAAGGACCAATGAGGCGATTGAGAAGATTAGAGCGTGAATGATCGCCTCCCAGAGTCGTCAGAAGAGTTATTCAGACCTGAAACGCAGGAGCGTGGAATTTTAGGTTGGTGATCATGTGTTTCTTAGGGTTTAACCTTTGAGGGGAGTGAAACGGTTTGGTGTTCGGGGCAAGCTGAGCCCTAGGTTTGTTGGCCCCTTCGAGATTCTGGAACGGGTTGGAGAGGTAGGTTATAGACTAGCGATGCCTCCAGCTTTATCAGGGGTTCATGATGTTTTTCATGTATCCATGCTTCGGAAGTATGTGTCAGATACGATGCACGTTTTGAGTTATGAGAACTTGGAGCTGGATCAGGATTTGTCGTATGAGGAGAAGCCAGTTCAGGTTCTTGACCGGAAGGATAAAGTCTTGCGGAGCAAGACCATCGCCTTGGTGAAAGTGCTGTGGAGGAACAACAGGGTTGAGGAGGTGACGTGGGAACTTGAATCAGATATGAGGGAGCGGTGTCCCGAGTTATTCAAGTAATTTCGAGGACGAAATTTCTGTAAGGAGAGGATAGTGTGTAATGACTCAAATTTGCTAATAATGCTTAGGGCCTTGATTAGCGTACCTGGAGGGCAATAATTGAATTATTTCTTTAATATATGAACTTATGTGAATATGTGATGGAGATGCATGTTTAGTTGAATTAGATATGCATGTGGGCCCCGTTTGGATATTAGGGGTATGTCTGTGATTTTAGCCCGTTGAGGGTATAAATGTGATAAATGTGATATATCTGTGTAGCACGATCCGAGACAGTCCTAGGGAGCAGTTAGCCAAAAAGTCACACGGGGTTGAGAATCCAACTCAGGGCGAGTCGAGGGGTATTTTGGGTATTAGATGTTTTATGGGGTTATCGGGTTATGGAAAAAAATATTTGGAGATATATTTGAGGTTAGAATGTCTAGGAGGGAATATTGGGGAAATTTACCATTTTGCCCTCGGGGACGTTTTTGGTACCCCGAGCCTTGAGGTAACCTTAAGCTTGAGTTAAATAAAACAAAACATAAGAAGCTTTCAGAATTTGTAGAAAACGACTTTTAGACACTTCTCTCTCCCTATTTTTCTTTAAGGCATAGCAAAGGAAAGTGGTGGCGGAAGCTAATCTAACTAAGGAATTGAAGCTAGAGTTTGTGGGCTAGAAGCTTGGGGTCTTAGGAGATCAATTCAGAGACTTAATTCAGCAAGGGTAAGCTTTAAATTACAAGAATTTCTCTTGAAGTTTCTGCTGGTTTTCTTTGAATATGCATGTAGATGGGTGAAGGATTGATTTTGGGTTTGATGAGGTTTTTAGCTTAAGTTCTTATTAGGTTTTGTCGCTGAAATTGTTTTAAGACTTCTGTGATTAATGTTTGGATTGTTAGGTTGATTTTTATGGATGGTTGGCTGGGTTTTAGAAGAGAAAATGAAGGATTTTTCTGGTTTCGAAGGGTCGGGCCGCGACATTGTTCTTGCTAAGCTGCGACCCTCCGAAGCATTTGGGTGGCCTGGAAGAAGGGCGGGCCGCGACATGCCCTAGCTAGGGCCACGGCTCGCCTGCCCTGTTTTGGGTGTGCTCTCGGGTTTGGGGGTGGGCCGCGACTCTTAGTGCCATTTTGTACTTTAAAGTGTGTTTAGGCTTGGGAACTCAAAGGTTAAGGCTCGGGATGGATTTTATCACCCAGATTGATAGGATTCAAGGTCCCAGAGATTAGAATTGTGATTCAAATCTATTTGATGAATTAGAACTTGATGGATGAATATTCTTAATGTGTTGTGAGTAGGATTTCAGCGAGGCTCAAGTTAGGGGACTGTGCTCGAGATATCGATGCTTGGAAAGCTTGAGACATAGGTATGAAAACCACTGTTCCCATAGAGCTTGTATGCAGGGCAGAGCCTAATATGATTGTATTGCAGGGCGTAGCCCTTTGAATGAATTTGTTCATGTTTAGTATATCCTCTATTATGCTATGAATCCAAATGTGTAAATGTTCGGCAAGAGCCGGGAACGGCGTAGGCTGATGTCGGCAGGGGTCGGGAATGGCAAGGGGCCGGGAACAACGTTTGGCACGTAGAGTGAAAGGCCAAGTGCGGCAAGGGGCCGGGTGCAGCGTTGAGCACGTGGAGTGTGAGTTGCCAGCAAGGCGAGACCCTAAAGGATACTTGGGATATTCTCACGATGTGGACCGTGAACCCAGGGCCTGGTAAAGCGCCTGGGATGGCATGGCCGTATGTGTTTAGCCTATCGATGGCCTGTTTATATGCTAAGTGTTTGTTATGCATATGTTTTCTGCTTGTAAGGATTTTCTTGCTGGGCTTCGGCTCATGGGTGCTCTATGGTGCAGGTAAGGGCAAGGGGAAAGTCGACCAACGATGAGTACGGAGAGTGTGAAGTGGCGCATACATGTTTGGCCTGCCTGGCTGCCACAGCCAGTGGTTTTGAGAGAAGATTGTATTAAAACCTAGATTTTTTCATCTAGTCACCTTGGTTTGTACTTATATGTTGTAAATATTTCTAAACAGTATTTTGGGATCCCAAGTGTCAAACACTTTATGTTTTTCAGTAAATGGAATTTCTTTCAAAGTTTATTTCTCTGTTTATGATTTAATTATACTTTTGACCTAAAACCTCGATTAGCGAGTTAAGTGCACATTTTAAACTCACTTTCAAACTAATGTATTACACACAAATTTCGAAATTAAATAAATGATTTCGAAACGTAGGCTCATAAAATCACAGGCTTGAAATAATTAAATTTTCACTTTACACTTGTGCAAGTTATCACGGAGTTTCGTAGCCACAAGGTTTTAAATCTACCATCAACATTCGAGCATGAGTTGCAGGCTTGAACCCATTATCCTTCTCTATAGAATGAGCTCGAAAGACTTGGCGAGGAAGGAGGAGGCAACAACTGGATGATGAGCTTGAGGCTATGGGTGATCTCGAAAGTCCGTTGATGCATGGTCAAGCTCGACGATGCGTTTAGCACATGGAAAAGTTGTTGGGAAATCCCTGTATCTTTGGTATTAGTAAAAATTGTTTAACGAATCCCTATTTTTATATGATTATTATTTAATTAATGCATTTTATTTGTATTGTTAATTCTTATATTTATGTTAGATAAATACGTGATTGTAACTTCCCTAAATTGGAGGAAGATATTTTTGTAACTAGGCCTATAAATAGCTTGGACCAGACCATTTGTGGACACACACAAATTGGTAATGAAAAATACTCCCCCAGTTTCTTTCACTTGAAGCGTCAACAAAAATTTCATAATAACAATGACTCGTGCCGAAGGCAGATTATAACTACAGAACCATGTTAAAAATCTCTTGTTCTTTCTTTTATTCACTGTCAATTGTTTATTGTTGTACATAATTACGTTGACGAAAAACAGCGCCAACAATTTGGTGCTTTCGTTGACAGCATTAAACAATTCCTCTTATTTTTTAGTGTAAAACCTCCCGCGCAATAACAATGGCCACCTTGAACATTCTTGGGAGTAGTGGGCGACAATTGCCTCAAATCCCCGAGGAGCGTACATCACGAACTGAGGACCCTCCATAAAGGCCTGGAAAACAACCCATCGTTTACCATAGTCTTAATGAGGGGATTGCCTCAACATCTTTTAGAAGACGGCCTGGTCAGAATCCTCGGCCTGATGAGGATATATACTATAATCCTAAAAGTTACGTGCCAATAGTGGAGCTACAAAATCATAGGTTGCGTGAACAGCTGGCTTAGGCTACATGGTTAAATGAGGAGTTGGCAAGGCAAGCTGTTGAAGTTCAAGAACCACCCCGGAGGGCCAAAGGACAACTTAGGGGGTGTACAACTGCCAAGATGGCTGAACAAAGGGCCCAACAAGCTCAACCGAGACCCAGGGCAAACACTGAAAGTAGTTGGCCTAGATAAACTGCTCGAAACCCTATTAGGAACTATCCAACAGGAAGCGTTCTTGGAAGAACTAGGAATAATTGAGCTCCCTCGATAGCTCGGAATAATAACCTTGAGCCTATCAGGAACAACCAGGAGCCTGCTTGGGTCAACTCTGAGCCTTCCATAACAAATAATGGGAGGCCACCACCCTACTGATTAGGCATCCTCCTTCTCTGATAAGAATTCCCTCTCAAGCAGGGGATGTAACCCACCAAGTTCCCAGTGGAAACCGAGTAGGAGATCAGGCACCTCAGATAACTTTTCAAAGTGCTCGAAGTGGGGGCCGAGACTGGAGCCATCGGGCTTGAACAGAGAATGGGGATGAACGTGAGGCCCCACGAGAGGCTCATTTGGGACATAGACAACCTCAGCCATTTGTGAGTCATATGTCAACGTCGCAAATGACTGGAGTGAGGGTGCACGTGGAAAACCCACACCGTAATAATCAAGCCACACAGCAGCAAAAGCTGGAAAGAAATGTCAGTTTCCTGGGTGAAAGTCAGAATTATACCAAGTTGGTGAGTGTATAACACCCAACATAGAAGTTATGAGAATTATCAGAACATTTATCCTAACCTTTGAGATCATCTAAATCAGAACTGGGGGAAATCTAATCAGCCAAACCCAGACCTGCGAACACACTCAAATGCATGGAGAGAGCCTCTATAGCGAGTATATGGGAATAAGTATAAACCTATACTGTGGCAAGGAGCTGGAGTTCTTACGAACAATAACCAACTGCCCGTAGCTCAAGCTCCTCTGCCAGTAGATCTAGTCCAAGAAAGGAACAACCAGCTGGAAGAGGCGTTTAGGCTCCTTCAAGAGAGGAAAATAAGGAAAAGGCCTACCATTCCGACGAGGAGCTTGAGCCTTTTGCTTCCCATACCTCAAACACCCCATTTCCTCCTGGCTTCATAATACCCCATGTAGCACCCTACGATAGGACTACCGAGCCAGGCAGCCACATGAGTACACTCAATACAGTAATGCGAGCTAGTAATGTTGGGTATGAGCTCAGGTGTATGCTCTTCCCCACCACACTCACTAGACTAGTGAAGAATTGGTTTGAAAAAATCCAAAGACATTTGATCTAATCATGGGAACAAATATTCTGAGAATTCAAGATACAGTTCCAGGCATTGAAGAGAATCATACCTGAGGCATCTGGATTGACCAATGTCAGTCAGCAGCCAGGTGAGTCACTAAGACAGTACCTGGCAAGGTTCAATATAGAAGTGGCTTAAGCTCGCAATGTCAATGACAGTGGTCATCTTATGGCAGTAAGAGCTGGAGTATTACCAGGGAGTCCCCTTTGGGACGACATGCAAAGAAAACCGGTTAGGGCGATAGTCGAGTTCAACACTTGGGCTCAGAGGTTCTTCAATGTAGAAGAGGCGAGGTCAGCGCTCAAGATAACTACTCTACCCGTAATAACTACAATGACAAATGTTAACTTAGCCACCACCTCAGCTATACCCTCCACATCGTGACCCTCAGGAGATAACCCTTCTAAAACATAAAAGAATGAAGGGAATAACTCAGAGGTTGAACGGGGTAAGAAAAAAAAAGGAGAAAAATACTTCTCCATCTATACAATTTATTCCAAGCTCACAGATACTTGGGAAAATATATTCGTCGCAAGTGAAAATCAGACCCCTTTCAAATGACCTGATCTGATGCGAAACCAAAAATCCAAAAGGGACACTAAAAAGTTCTGTAGGTTTCACAGGGATATAGGTCATACCACTAACGAATACAGACAATTAAAGGATAAGATCAAAGTTCTGATCTCAAGAGGCTACTTCAGGCAGTACATTCGAAACCCAAATCCTGCCCAGGATTCGCTTGGACAGAAGGCAGCTCTGACACAGCCTACCCAGGAATATGCAGCCCATATGCGAGGGAGGATAATCGACTTCCCCCAATTGATGGAGAAGATGTAATAATAATCGTGGAGGGCCGCACATTGCAGGCTCAGGTAGAAATTCCCAAAATAGGTATGTCAATGAGCTCAAAACGGGGGATGGATCTCCCTATGAACTTGAACCCTGAGATCTGAAACAGTTTAGGGTTGAGTATTAACCCATTACATTCATCGAAGGAGATGCCTCACCCATCCAATTCCCTCATAATGACCCTCTAGTCATAACCTTTCATCTCCCCCATAATAGGATGCGCCAAGTCCTGATCGATAACGGGAGCTCGGTCAACATCCTCTATAAGGCCACTCTAGAAAAAATGGAACTTTCCGTTCGAGACCTAAAAGCCTGTACGACAACATTATATGGATTTTCAGGGGTGGGAATAGCCTGTACGGGATCTATCAACCTCTCAATAACCAAGATAATGGATTTCATCATGGTTGACACTCCTTCAACCTACAATGTACTGCTTAGGAGACTAGCCCTGATTAGGCTGGGGGCAGTTACATCCGTTAGGCACTTAGCCATAAAATTCGCAACACCCAGTTGCATTGGGACATTGAAAGGAGATCAACTGGTCACCCAAGAATGCTACAACATCTCGATGAGGGGAAAGAGCCAAACAAGAGCACAGGCAATGGTTGTTATTAAAGAAATAAGTGAAGTAGTATACGAGGTCGAAGAGGAGATCGACCAAAGATAGATGAGGATAGGGCCAATCTTGGGCCAATTGAAGAGCTCAAAGACATTGAGCTTGATGATAAGGACACCACTAGGGTGGTAAAGATTGGGAAGAACCTTCCAAAGGATGTAACATAACAATTAGTCTGCTTCCTATGGGAAAACTAGGATATGTTCACATGGTCGCGCTCAGATACAATTGGGATCAGCCCAAACATTATAGGCCATGTGTTGAACATAGACAAAAACCTCCCACCTAAGCAATAGAAAAGAAGGCTTATAGATGACACAGGAAGAAGACCTTAAAAGAGGAGGTTGAAATACAAAAAGCAAATTGGTTTATCCGAGATGCCTTCTATCTGGATTGGATAGCCAATCCAATTCTAGTCCTGAGGCCCAATGGCAAGTGGTGAATTAGCATTGACTATTCGGACCTCAACAAGGAGTGTCCAAAGGACTAATTTCCCCTACCTCGAATCAATCATCTCGTGGATGCTACCTCGAGTCACAACATCATGTCATTCATGGACGCATATTCTAGATATTACAAGATAGCCATGCATGCACCCGACAAAGAACATACGAGCTTCATGACTGGTAAAGGTCTATGATGTTACAATGTGATGCCATTTGGACTCAAGAACGCCCGTGCCACATACCAGAGACTTGTAAATAGAATGTTTGCGGAGCAAGTACGGAACAACATGAAAGTATATGTGGACGATATGTTGGTCAACTCCAAACACAATTGTAAGCATGTTCACGATCTCATAGAGTGTTTTGCCATATTGCGTAAGTACAACATGAGAGTCAACCCACAAAAATGTTCATTTCGAGTATCTTCGAGAAAATTCCTCGGATTCATAGTAAACTCGAGGCATAGAGGCAAACCCAATTAAGATAAAGCCTTTAATTAACATGCCTTCACCTCAAAAGCATAATGATGTCTAGGGTTTAACTGGACGAATGGCGACTTTATATAGGTTCGTTTTGAAATATACAAACAGATGCCTACAATTTTTTAACCTTTTGAGGGGAGGCCAAAAGTTTGAATGGTCAGACGAATGCGACCTCTCTTTTCATTCCATTAAAAACATCTCGCTGAACCACCTATCTTATCCAAACCAGTCATAGGGGAAATATTTTACTTGTAACTCGCTACGACTGAACATGTAATTTGTGCAGTACTTGTTCGGGAGGATAAAAAAGTACAAAAACCTATTTATTATGTCAGCAAAAGGTTACTGGGGGCTGAGTCGAGGTATCTGTTGATGGAAAATCTAGCCCCGAGCTTAATACATGCATCCCAAAAGCTCCAACCCTACTTCCAGGAGCATCATGTACATGTGTTGACTGATCAACCATTGAGGCATATATTGTCAAAACCCAAAGCATCTGGGAGACTATTGAAAGGCAGTCAAACTTGGGAAGTTCAAGATCACATATCACCCAAGAACAACAGTAAAAGGACATGCCTTGGCTGATTTCGTAGTTAAATGCACTAGAATCTTAAACGAGGAAGTTGTAATCCCATCCCGTGAGCTATGGACACTTTACATTGATGGGTCTTCAAACAAGAATGGGTCGGGGACACGAATTATCCTCATTTACCTATCTAGAAGCAGGTTTCACTCAGCTTTATGGTTTGACTTCGAGGCATCATACAACGACGCTGAATACGAGGCACTATTAGCAGGACATCAAATAGTTTCTGAGCTAAAAGTAAAAGCCATTCACTACTATTGTGACTCCCAACTGGTTGTTAATAAGGTCCTAGGAGAGTACCACGCTCAAGTGGTTAAAATGGTAGCATTCTTCGAGAATGTCAAAGCGATAGTCGGAAATTTTGAATTTTACGCGATTGAGCAAGTTCTGCAGGAGCAGTATTCGAATGCAGATCCTCAATCTTGACTCGCCATAACCAAGGAAGCCGATACGCTCAATGTTGTACCAATTGAATTTCTTCCGGTGCCAAGCATTGTTAAGGATGACGAATATGATGTCAACATGATAAACTCACAGCCTACTTGGATTACCTTTAAACCGGGAACCTACCGGCAGACCGAAACGAGTGAAGAATGTTGATGTATAAGATATGAAGATACACTATTGTAGAGGGGAGAATATACAAAAGAAGATATTCTATACCTTTGTTAAGGCGTGTAACTCCATCAGAGGCTAGAAGAATCTTAGAAGAAATCCCTGAAGGATTTTACAGAGACCACACCGGGGGGCAAAGTCTATCAAAGAAGATAATTAGGCAAGGATTCTTCCGGCCCACAGTAGAAGCAGAATCATTTGAACATGTTTAACACTGTGACAAATGTGAGCGATTCGCTTTAATCCCGAGAGCTTCACTCACCGAGCTCACCATGATGAACTCCCCGTGGCCATTCGCGGTATGGGGAATCTACCTCATACGATCTCTACCAACAGTACAAGGGGGAGTAAAATATGTTGTAGTTGCTCTTGATTACTTCACTAAGTGGACTGAGGCTGGACCTCTTGCGACAATCACCTCGATAAAAGTCCTGCACTTTGTGGGAAGAAATATAATTTGCAGATATGGGGTACCAAGGAAAATTTTTAAAACAATGGAACCCAGCTCGACAGCGTGTTGTTTACACAGTTTTGCAAAAATAACGGGATAATGAAGAGTTTTTCCTCAGTATCTCATCAACAAGCTAATGGTCAAGTTAAAGTCGTAAACAAGACTCTGAAAAGTTCCATTAAAATTAAGCTCGAAGAGGCTACAGGCAAGTGGCTAGAAGAATTACCACAAGTCCTATGGGCTTACAGAACAATACCTCAAACCTCAACTAGACATACCCTCTTGTCCCTAGCTTACGGCTGCGAAGCAATGTTTCCCATTGAGGTCGAAATTCCAACAATCAGACCCGAAGCATACAACCAAAACTCAAACCAATCCTAGCTCAAAGAAACCTTATATCTAATTGAAGAAAAATGGGAAGAAGCCCAGCTTAAAAATGTCGCATACCAGCAAAGGGTTACAAAATACATCAATAAGAGGGTTCAAGACATACACTTTGGACTGGGCGATTTCATGCTTCAACGTGTATTTTTGGCAACACATGACCCCTCTGCGGGAGTGCTCGGACCTAAATGGGAGGGACCTTACAAAATTGAATCCATTATTTGACCTGGTATTTATAAACTAGCAAGATTGAATGGAGAATTGGTTCTGCGAGCTTGGAATGGTGAACATCTATGACCTTATTACCAATAATATAGGAATGATGTTTATATATTTGTAGTTAAGCTTGTATTTAATTTTCGCTTTTCATTAATAAAGCATTCTTCCTTATTCGAGTTGTATTTTTATTGTTCTATCTTTTGCAAGCTCCCAAAATTCAATACCCTAAGATTTTACAATCATATGAGATTTAAGGGGGCATAAGTGGTATACTATCATAGCATAGGCTCGAAAATATAACATCAATAAAAATAGCATTACATTATATGCATATATGGAAGTTTGAACTTAAGCATGATTTGTATAAATAAATAGATATAAGAGCAAGTTCTTGTATACTCGAAATATTCTGAACTTGGAGTACTATGCATAAAGATTTTGAGAAAGAGATTTAAGCATAAAAAACTACCATAAAAAACAAGCATTCATAAATTAACTCAAGCTAGAGGTATGATTGTCTTAACCCTCAGAGGGCATCAAAAAGTTAATTACTAAAAACAATAAAGGATTAGACCCTTGTAAAACAAATCAATCATTCTTAGTGGCAAGAGCTGACTCGGCCTTTTCTCCCTTTTGCTCTTCACCACATGCCTCCAAGGTGGTGCCCGTCCCCTCTTGTTCAGCCAATCGAGCCTTCCACTTGGATAGAAATTCCTCTTCCTTGTCCATCAAAAAGGAGGTGTCGATATCGAGATTGAGCGACCACATGCGCTACATAGCGCGACCAGTCGCCCAACCTTTTTTGCAATGAATTCCTCGAGATACGCTTCTTTTTGTTCTCCAGGATTTTGTAGGTGGCTCTCTTCTCCTCTTTAAGGTGTTTGATCTCAGCCTTGGAAGTGTCAAAGTCGGTTGTCTTGGTGTCAAGCTCCGCCTTCAAATGACTGGATTCGGCTTTGGGGAAAGCAAGCATCTCCTGGGAGGCTTTGAGGCTGTCCTCGACCTTGGCCTAGGCCTCCCTTACCTCTCTGAGTGAATTTTTGGCCTTAGCATGGGCCTCCATGGCTTCTTTGAGCGAATCCTCGGCCCTAGATTGGGCTCCCTTTGCCTGTTTTAGACTATCATCAGCCTGGATTCGAGCTTGATGGGCATTGTTGACTAATTTCTCGTCAGTCGTGACCTTCGAGGAAAGGAGGGAGCACTAGCGCATGAATCTGAGAAGATTCAATGGGGCAACATAATAACAGCTAGTTAATAAAGAAATAACTATGAAAATAAAGAGCGAGTAGAGCAAACTTACAGAAACCCCAAGCTCCATGGTCTAGTGAAAGAGGGCAGTTGTGTTATCTCCCTTCAGGAACCTCCACATGTTAGCGTCAAGGGTGTTGCATGATTGGCCCGTCTGGGACAGCATGTCCGAGCATAAGTCGATCCCTAGGGCCCCACCCTCATTTTCCAAAGGATAATATGCCATGTGTGGCACGACGCAAAACTTGCAGACCATGGTTGGAGTTAGGGCGCTCGCTAGTTTCGAGGTTGTAAGATCTGTGATCTTTTTACCTTTGTCCCCAGCAGGGACTATGCTGGGAAGAGGAGGTGGAGTTTTCTTTCTCTAGGCAGAAGGTGCCTTATTTTTTGGCTCGCTTATGGCAGTCTTTGAGGTCGCAAGAGGAGAGTCCTCGATCACCTTCATGACTTTAGAGGGAGGAGCGTCCTTCTTCGAGGATACGCGTTCTCGCTTGCTACCTCGGGCCTTTTGTGGCATCCTGAGGATGATGTCGAGGTTGGAGTTTATATCACCTAAAAAATAAAAATAAAATATTATTAGATACTAGTTATTGCAACTAGATCAAGAATGGTTAGTGTGGAAACCTAATTGGAAGATTCCTTCGAGCTCGAGCTTGGGGACTAGGAAATGCCCATATCTTTTTAAGACTCTAAGGGAGTACTGTCTCGATTGGTGGAGATAACCTAGACAAATTCCTATAGCCGTTGGTTCCGTATTGAACTGCTATCCCTTCCCATATTTTGTTTAAACTATACATGGTCTGGAATCTACCTAGCCAACAATCATCCTTATGAATTCTAAAATATACACCCGACTAAGTAAAAAAGAGTTGTTCTGGGGACTTTTAAAAAGAACAGGGATGCTAGGCTCATATATTAAGTGGGTTGGAGACAACATGGACATATCCAACACAATGTTACCTCCACACGAGTTTGGAGACCCTTCATCTTGGGCCTCGTTACCCTATTTAGAAGGCTCGGCCAACTGTAGGCTCGGTTCCTTCCTTTTCTTTGAAGAAGAAGGAGGTCGACGTTTGGGGACGTCCTCCCATCAGGCATATTTGCAGATGGAAGAAGGAGGGATCGCTAGCCATAGAGGAGCTTCAACATCTGTTCTCTTCGATCTGCCATATCTTAAGTAGCCTTTAGGCGATCGTAATTGGCTAAAAAGGACAGAGGTGTGAGCATTTGACATTTAAATATGACCGATATAGAAAGCATTAAAGGAAAGAAAGCATACGAGGTCGTTCGCATGAAAGAATTTTGTATGAATCAAGGTCGCTTGTCTAGAAAAATAGCCTTTTAATGTTAGGAGGATGGTTGGCGACATCTTAAAACAACATCTTCTCTTAAGGCTAGCTGGAGAGATAGTAGAATCCATCTCCCCCCTTTGCTCGGATAGGGTTACTCTTCAGGCATAAAAGGTACAGGATCTCGTATGGGGAGGGATCTTCCCATTTCATCTCTCAATAGTTTGACTTGAGCACCGCCAGAATTCTGTAGGAGTTGGTCTGGAGTTGGATGGGGGCTATACCGATGTAGTCGGTGAATTTCCTAAAATATGCATTCTAAGGAAAAAGGACCCCAGCTCGCATGTGCTCGCATCTCCAGGCTGTGAGCTTGACCTTTTTCCCTGGGTCATCCTCACTCGGAGCATAGCATCTTCTCTCATTGGTTTTAGGAGCACGACAGATGAGCTCCCTGAACCGTTTCAGGCTGTGACTGGATGGAATGTTTGATATCTATCCTGTGGTGTAAACAGTACTCTTGAACAATTTTGCTTTGAAGAACTCACCTTGGTTAGTGGGAATAGAAGAGAGAGGAGGGGCATTTTAAGGATTTTGGCTCGATGAGCTAGCCATAAACTCGAATGAAAGTTGCCCTGGTTGTAGGCTATGGTAACTTTTGTTTGGATCTAAAGGGATTGGACAAATCTCAGGGTCCTGATCTAGGATATGGCCAATTGCAATATCCTTCGCTTCCTCTCTTCGACCTCGATGATTTGACGTTGAAAGTGTACTCGGATGTCTTCTCGACGGAGATGTTCTTCATGCTCTCGTATTAGGGGCTGGTTTCGGGTGAAGGGAGATTCAACTAGAGGAGAAGGTAGATGGAACCGAATTCTAAGCTCGACTCCCCACCGGTTAACTTAAGATTGTCACATCTAATAAGAATGAAAACGGTGAGGACCCGATACTTGGAAAGAATGAGGGTGAGAAAAAAAAAATTAAAGCTCAAAAATTTGAGACTGAAGACTCGAAATGAGCGAAGTAATTCGAATGACCTAACCAAACTAATATAAGTTTGGGGCATCGAGAGTATCCCCACGTGCGAAGTGGGAAGTTAATTCTAAAAAATCTCGATTTTCAAGGAAAAGTAGGCGGTTACCCAAATAGGGATTGTCCTTGGAAGGTGTGCATATAAACCCTATTTCTAAACCCCTATTCCTTGCTCTATACGATACCCTCACACAACATTTTTAAATTACAAAAATAAATAAATATACCAATTTGCCTAACAATTTACCTAAAATACTCCTTGTTACAATTTTTTGTGCATGATTAGTGAGTCTAAACACTATATATTCCTAGAAATTTTCAAGAACCTAGCCAAGAACCAGTAAAAACTTTATATTTGGAAAACTTACACTTTGGAAGTGGATGAGAGAATCGAAGAGTTGACTGGTAGTGTCTGTGTAAGGAGATCCTCAAAAACTCATCTTCAAATAGGGATTGAGTGGGAAATTGAGGAAGTCTAGAGATTTCTGGAATTTTCTTCTCAAAAAACATGCGAAAGTTAAAGCGCTGGCTAAAAGTTTTCTGAAAATTTCTATGTTTACGAAGGAGAATGATGGGGACGACTAGGAGTATAAATAGGCAAAGAGGTGTTATTGGAGAATTAATCTGAGCCGATGAAACATGTAAGATACAACGGGCAACATTTACCTTTGAAAAATGGCGGCAAAAAGAAGAATATGAAGTCGTGTGCAGAAAGGGGTTACTTAAGTATTCTTGACGTGCAATCCAAAGGTGACACATGTCCGTACTCAAGTGTGGCAGGTGGGCACGTTTCCCAAAAGTAAAGTTCAACAGTTTCATTCTTATAGGATTCGAACCAACACTTTGAGGGGGCAAAATGTTACCCCCAAATTTTGAGATTAAATAAATGATTTCAAAATGTTGGCTCGTAAAAGCACACGCTCGAAATAATTGAATTTTCACATTACATTTGTGCAAATTATCATGGAGTGTCACAGCCACGAGGTTTTATATCTACCATCAGCATTTGCGCACAAGTTGCAGGCTCGAACGCATTAACCTTCTCCAGAGAATGAACTCAAAAGACTTGGCGAGTAAGGAGATGGAAAGCACGTTTAAGCAATGGTCAAGCTCAACGATGTGTTTCCTACATAGAAATGTTGTTGGTAAATCCCTATTTCTTTGGTATTAGTCAAAACCGTGTTACGGAACCCTACTTTTATGGGATTATTATTTAATTAATGCATTTGATTTGTATTATTAATTCTGATATTTATTTGAAATAAATACATGATTGTAAATTCCCTAAATTGGGGGAAGATTTTTGTAACCAAGGCTATAAATAGCCTGGACCAGACCATTTGTAGACACGCAGAAATTGGCACTGAAAAATACTCTGCCAAATTTCTTTCACTTGAGGGTTTTGGATAGAGTTCATAATAACAGTGACTCGTGGACGCAGGCAGATTATAATTGCTGAACCACGTTAAACATCACTTGTTCTTTCTTATCATCCTAGTCAATTTTTTATTACTTTGCTTAATTTAGTTGACCGAAAATGGCATCAATAGAATGATTGACATTAATTGAACTTCAAAGGAGTGTTGAGGATCACCACTTTTGAAGTATGTTTTTCCATATCTCAAAAACAAAGTACGCACTTATACCTTCCCTGTCATAAAGATGGCAGAAAAAAAGTCTACAAGAATGCCTAAAGGCCCTTTCATAGATTGGGGGCAAGTGTGGATGTCCAAATTCCACACCAAGTAATGACCGCAACTCATGTCCAAAGATCCTAGATAATCATGTGACACCATGTAACGACCCAAATTTGCTAATAAGGCTTAAGGGCCTTGATTAGTGTGTCGGGAGGGCATAAATGGATTATATGTGATCTAATGATTAAAAGCATGTTATATGATTATTTGAATATCTGTGATGCATGACTATGTGTATTAGTATGCATGTAGGCCCTCATTAGGTTAGAAGGGCATATTCATAATTTTAGCCTATTGAGGGCATAAAGGTAGATACTTATGATAAATTTTTGAGACGACATTATTATGTTGATATATTTGTAATATGTGACTCGAGGCAATCCTAGTGAGTGGTTCAGCGAAAAAGTCACGGCGAGGATTTATACCCGGCTTCGGGCAAGTCTGGGGTATTTCTGGGAATTTAGAGAATATATTGAAGTCTATTTTGATATTGAGGAATATAATTGGTGATTAGTTAGGTGTCAGGAAGTAAGAGATAAATATTAGAGGCATTCGAGGGATTAGCAGGAATTGGGTGTAATGACTAAAATGACCTTAAGATGTTTAAAAGCTTAGTTATAAGTGGGAGGGAAATATGGTCTTTTGGGGTTTAGAATCAGATAAGTGTTGTTTTGGCTTTATTGCCTTAGTGGATTATGTAGAAAATTGTAGAAGTCTGAAGAAGAGAAAGAAAAGAAAGAAGAGAAAGAAAAGAAGGAAAAGGAAGGAAGGAAAAAGCAAGGCAACTCTCTTGAACAGTTTGGGTTTTCTTCATCAATTTCTTCTGGAAATTTGGAGCTAAAATTTAGAGGAGCTTTAGGCTAAGACTGTGTACTTGGGATCTTGATTAGGTTGGGGAATTAGCTGAGAATATTCATCATTTGAGGTAAGGTTTTGAGGTTAATATTCAGTTCTTGGTTTTGGTGTTGAATTGGTTTTCTGTGTCAATTCTAGGGAAATAAACCTAAGGGTTTGAGGAGGTGAAGTCTAAGAAAGTGTGGAAGACAACCTAGGCTGAGCTCATCGATCAAAGGTAAGAAACTCTAGCTTTAGGCTTTGTGATTTCTGTTGTTTTGCTGAGCTTTTGAGCTCTAGGTTCAGCCATGGTGGATGTTGTGTTTTGGGGCATGTGATTGAATTACTTGTGGTTAGGTTGTTTGGGATAAGTTGATGATGTGGGGAGGCATGTTTTGAAGTTTGGTTGAGGTTTGGTTGAGTTTTAGAAAGGTTTGGCTCGGGAAAATTCGAAGGAGGAAAATCTGTGCTAGGCTATGCTGTGACTAGCGTTGTAGTGCTAGTCATTAGGCGCTACAGCGCTAGGCCCTGAAGTTCCAGAGCATTTTGGCTCTGCTTGTAGCGCTATAGCGCTCTCCTTAGGGCGTTGTAGCGCTATCCTTTTACCAAAAAGGGGTTTTTGGGTTACTTCTTAGGGTTTTTACTCGGGGGCTCGGGGTTTGATTCCACCATCCCGTTTTTTGGAATTAGGGCTTCCCGAGGGCTCAGGATTGGTCCCGAGGCTAGGTTTTGGAATTGAGGTTTGTATTTGGTTCTAACTTGTGACCGCGACTAGGTGTACGCTAGGGCTCAGACGGGATTGTGCTTGAGGATCCAATTGAACAAACTATCGAAATGTAAAGGTAAGAAAATTGCACCCAGTTATGTGTTTGTTATGGGACTAAGAGCTCCCTATATTTGTATGATGTCATAGAAGGTATTATGCCATGGGACATGTAAAAAACCGTCTAAGGGTGCCGTAAATAATACTTACGGACAGGGCGCGGCTTGGCCACTGGTAGCTTAGGACAACTTAATATTCACTGAGCTTGGTTTAAGCGGGCCGGAGTCAATGGGATAAATAGAGGGTGCGACCTAAGGGCATTAACCCTGGTTATCATATGTGAATTGATTATTGATATAAAATGATGTACTTGGTATGCTAAATACTTGAATAACATGAATGTTTGGACTGTTGAGTACATGTTTATACTGTGAGAGTTATCTGGTTGTTTCCTTGATGATTATGATCTGTTATTGTGTTTTCTTGCTGGGCCTTGGCTCACGGGTGCTACGTGATGTAGGTAAAGGCAAGGGAAAGTTGGATCAGTCTAGAGATGGAGAGCTTCAGGGCTGAATGTACATAATCAGCTGATCGGCCACCAGGACTGAGGAGTGGAACAAGAGGAGAAAAGCCTAATTGTCTATTTTGCCTTAGAATGGCTAGTAATAGTATTTTAATCTCGTAATTTTGTAAATTGTCTTATAACTTTAATACTTTTGGGATCCCATGTAAAAGAAAATGTTCGATTATAAGAAATATAACTTTTGAGACCAAAATCTTTTAACCGTAGTTCAACTATAGTTTCAGTAACACGTTTCTAATTAAATGACTTGATTTGCAAGTCTTGCACCTTTATAAACATACAGTGTAACGGTCTTGGCTATCAAAGGCGTTACAACTTGGTATCAGAGCATCCTAGGTTTAAGGGTTCCTGATGACTGGCTGGACATGTACATACGTCGTGAAAGACAAGCTCGACTCAGGGTTTGGTAATTGTGTATACATGATTATATGCTTAAATGAATAGAATGGAATATGACTGTTGATATCTGCTTGATTAATAGGGAGCATGAGATGCTGATAAGGCCTGGACCTTGACTATTACCCTGTCATCATAGTCTGACTGCCGAGTCATTTATTATAGATTGACTTCGATAATTATGCGTCCAAGAAAATTTACAAGGGCTAGACCCCTTCGACAGTCCCTGAGAACTTGCAGTAGCTTATGGCAGACATGCAAGCACGGCTACAAAGGTAGGATGAACAGATTCGAATTCTGTGATAGCATGCTCCATCAGGGAGTGTTGCCCTTATTATGCCACCTTCAGTGGTACTAGTTGTATAGCCAGTAGAGATTGGAAACAGATGGGAGTCGTTGTATGAGCGGTTCATGAAATAGCAGCCCCCGATATTTGAGGGAGGACCTGATCCACTGAAGGTTGAATAGTGGATGACCATGATTACTACCATCCTGTATTTTATGAGGGTAGAGGGACATGACAGAGTGGCCTGTGCCACATATATGCTGAGAGAGGATGCCCGAATCTGGTGGGAAGTGGCATCACAGACTAGAGATGTTACTGCTTTGACTTTGGAAGGATTCAAGGACCTGTTCAGTCAAAAGTACTACAATGTTGCCATTAGGGCAGCAAAGGTAAATGAGTTCTTGGGGCTAGTTCAGGGCAGCATGACAGTTACAGAATAAGCCTTAAAGTTTGACAGACTTGCGAAGTTCACACCCGACCTTGTGCCTACTGATGCAGCTAGGCAGGACAAGTTTATTAGAGGGCTTAATGCTATGATAGCCCGAGATGTGAGGATTACAACAGTTCCTGGAGGGACGACTTATGCCCAGGCTATAGACAAGGCTCTTACTGCTGATGAAGCGGATAATAAGATATGGAGGGAGAGTGCAGCAATATGGAAGGTCTGCAGGGTGGTGCCTCCATACTCTGGTTTTGGTAGGGGAGGAGGCCCCAGTGATTTAAAGAGGAAGACCCCTGATGCGTCGACCGCTCCTGGTCTTGATAGGAGAGGTCGAGGTACTCAGGGTGGCCATCAGGGAGGCAGTGATTCATTGAGGACCTATCCGGAGTGCACGAGGTGCAGAAGATGCCATCCGGACGAGTGTCGGGCTAAGGCCTGTTACGTGTGCAGGGTGGTGGGACACCTCAAGAAAGATTGCCCGACAGTGAAGAAGGGAGATGCGGGGAAGGTGGACAGCTTGACTCCAGCTCGAGTGTTCACCTTGACGCAGGCAGAGGCTCAGGCTAGTCCCTCGGTAGTGATAGGTCATCTTTCTAGTACTGGCTCTTCTTTTACTGTATTGATAGATTCTGGTGCTACATATTCGTTTGTTTCTAGTAAGGTGGCTAATAGAGTGTGTAGACCTAGTGAGTATTGTACTTCAGGGTTTGGAACTATTTTGCCTACAAAAGAACTGGTAGTTTCTAGGAGGTAGATTAGAGCATTCCCAGTGTTGGTAGATGGTATGGAATTGTCAGTAGACTTGATTGAGTTGAGTATGGAGGACTTTGATATGACTTTAGGTATGGATTGGCTGGTTAGATATGGAGCTACTATTAACTGTAGGAAGAAGATGGTGACCTTTGAGCTAGAGGGCGAGGATCCCTTTGTCTTTGTGGGAGCGGTGCATGGACCCCGCATACCCAGGATTTCAGCATTGAGAGCTAGGGACCTATTATAGGGAGGATATATAGGTTTCCTAGCTAGTGTGGTAGATACCACCAGGGTTTTGCCAACAGGATCAGAAGAGACCAGATTGGTTTGTGAGTTCTTGGATGTGTTTCTTGAGGACTTGCCTGGGTTGCTGTCGCATAGGGAGATTCAGTTTGTCATTGAGTTGGTGCTAGGGATTGAACCAGTGTCAAGGGCACCGTATAGGATGGCACCGGCAGAACTGAAAGAATTGAAGACACAATTGCAGGAGCTTCTGGATTTGGGGTTCATCAGGCCTAGTTACTTGCCCTGGGGTGGTCCAGTTTTGTTTGTGAAGAAGAAGGACGGGGCTTTGAGAATGTGTATAGATTACAAGGAATTGAACAAGTTGACTATCAAGAATAAGTACCCCCTACAAAGGATTGACGACTTGTTCGATCAACTGTAGAGTAAGACGGTGTTCTCGAAGATTGATCTTCGATCTGGTTATCACCAGCTGAGGATCAAGGAAGAGGACATACCGAAGACGGCCTTCCGAACGAGGTACGGGCACTATGAGTTTCTGGTCATGTCATTTGGTTTGACCAATGCCCTAGCAGCCTTTATGGACCTAATGAACTGAGTGTTCAAGGACATTCTGGATCAGTTTGTTATTGTCTTCATCGATGACATCTTAGTGTACTCCAGTTCAGAGGCAAAGCATGAGATTCATCTTTGACAGGTTCTGCAGAGATTGAGGCAACATCAGCTGTACGCCAAGTTTAAGAAATGTGAATTTTGGTTACCAGAAGTGACATTCCTTGGACATATTGTGGGTGCAGATGCGATTAAGGTTGATCCATCTAAGGTGGAGGCATTTAGGGATGGGCCGAGGCCAAGGAACGCCTCAGAAGTGCAGAGTTTTCTTGGTCTAGCAGGTTACTACAGACAGTTTGTGGAAGGCTTCTCAAAGATAGCGGCACCGATGACAGAATTGACACGGAAGATTTGAAGTTTATTTGGTCAGACAAATGTGAGAGCAGTTTCCAAGAGATGAAGAAACGAATTATTACTACGCCCGTGTTGAGTCTTCCTTCGGGGGAAGGGAAGTTTGTTGGCTACTGTGATGCGTCGAGGTTAGGTTTAGGCTGTGTGTTTATGCAGAATGAGAAGGTCACAGCTTATGCATCACGACAGTTGAAGGAGTATGAGCAACGGTATCCTACCCATGATTTGGAGCTCGCAGCAGTGCTATTCACACTGAAGGTTTGGCGACATTATTTGTATGGGGAGAAGTGCGAGATATACACCGACCACAAGAGTCTGAAGTATTTTTTTACACAGAAAGACCATAACATGAGATAAATATGTTGGCTAGAGTTGGTGAAAGACTACGATTGTGATTTTCTTTACCATCCGGGGAAAGCCAATGTATTGGCGGATGCATTGAGCCGGAGAGGCCGAGGTCAGTTATATAGTTCCACCCAGATCTCGAGAGAGTTAGCTGATGAGATGGTTAGAGTGGGGATAGAATTAGTGGTGGGTCGGTTGCCCAATATTACTCTGCAGTCGACCCTGCTAGAGTGGATTAAAGAAGGACAAATGGTAGACGCTCAATTACAGGAGGTTAGAGAGAATATCTTAGGGGGAGTAGCTAAGGACTTTTCCATTTCTGAGGTTGGTTTGCTTCGATATCAGGGATGGATTTGTGTTCCTGCTAATGAGGGGATCAAACGAGAGATACTGGATGAGTCACATATGATGCCGTATTCACTTCATCCGGGTACCACGAAGATGTACCAGGATCTACGGACGATATATTGGTGGTCTGGGATGAAGAAGGATGTGGTGGAGTACGTAGCCAAATGTTTAACCTATCAGCAGGTGAAAGCTTAGCATCAGCAACCAGTAGGGTTGCTTCAGCCTTTGGGTATTCTCGAGTGGAAATGGGAGGATATTACGATGGATTTTGTGGGAGGTTTGCCCAAAACAGTAGGGCTTCATGACTCAGTGTGGGTGATAATGGCCAGATACACCAAGTCAGCCCATTTTCTTCCAGTAAGGTCGACATATACTATGGATCAATATGCAGAGCTATATGTGAAAGAGATCGTATGTCTCCATGGGGTTCCTAAGTCTACAGTGTCAGACCGGGATCCTATCTTTACCTCCAAGTTTTGGGGTAGTTTGCAGAAGGCTATGGGAACTCAGTTGAAGTTCAACACAGGCTTTCATCCTCAGACTGATGGACAGTCTTAGAGGATGATTCAGGTGTTGGAGGATATGCTCAGAGCGTGTGTGATCGACTTTGAGGGATCATGGAGTAAGTGTCTCCCATTGATTGAATTTTCATATAAAAATAGTTACCAATCAACGATTGGAGTGGCTCCCTACAAGATGTTATATAGAAGGAAGTATAGGTCACCCATTCATTGGGATGAGATGGGTGAGAGGAAGTATTTGGGGGCAGATATGGTTTAGAGGAAAAATGAAGCTATATGGAAGATCAGAGATAGAATGTTCGTCTCACAAAGCAGACAGAAAAGCTACGCTAATCCTAGGCATAGGGACGTGGAGTTCCAGGTTGGGGACCACGTATTTCTCCGAGTTTCACCATTGCGAGGGGTGAGGAGGTTGGAAAAGAAGGGCAAGATAAGCCCTAGGTTCATCAAACCTTTGAGATCCTAGAAAGAATCGGTCAGGTGGCTTACAGGTTATCCTTGCCACCCTCACCATCAGGAGTTCATGACGTATTCCATGTCTCCATGCTTCGAAAGTATGTCTTTGATGCGACACATGTGTTGACGTATGAAGACTTAGAGTTGCAGACAGATTTAACTTATGAAGAGCAACCGATTCAGATCTTGGATCGGAAAGACAAAGTACTATGGAATAAGACGATTCCACTTGTTAAGATATTGTGGAGGAATAGTACGGTCGAGGAGGTGACAGCGATGCAGGACCAGTATCCCGAGTTATTCAGGTAAATTTCGAGGACGAAATTCTCCTTAGGAGGGATAGTTGTAACGACCCAAATTTTCTAATAAGGCTTAAGGGCCTTGATTAGTGTTCCGGGAGGGCATAACTGGATTATATGTGATCTAATGATTAAAAGCATGTTTTATGATTATTTGAATATCTGTGATGGATGACTATGTGTATTAGTATGCATGTAGGCCCTGATTAGGTTAGATGGGCATATTCGTAATTTTAGCCTGTTGAGGGCATAAAGGTAAATACTTATGTTAAATTTTTGAGACGACATTATATGTGGATATATTTATAATCTGTGACTCGAGGCGATCCTAGTGATCGGTTCAGCAAAAAAGTCACAACGGGGATTTATACCCGACTCGGGGCGAGTTTGGGGGTACTTCTGGGAATTTAGAGAATATATTGAAGTCTATTTTGATATTGAGGAATATAATTGGTGATTAGTTAGGTGTCGGGAAGTAACCGGTAAATATTCGATGCATTCGATGAATTAGCGGGAATTGGGTGTAATGACTGAAATGCCATTAAGATGTTTAAAAGCATTGTTATAAGTGGGAGGGCAATATGGTCTTTTGGGGTTTAGAATCAGATAAGTGTTGTTTTGGCTTTATTGCCTTTGCGGATTATGTAGAAAATTGTAGAAGTCTGGAGAAGAGAAGGAAAAGAGAGAAAAGAAAGAAAAGAAGGAAATGGAAAGAAGGGAAGAGCAGGGAAACTCTCTTGAACAGTTTGGGGTTTCTTCATCAATTTCTTCTGGAAATTTGGAGCTACAATTAAGAGGATCTTTAGGCTAAGATTGTGTACTTAGGTTCTTGATCAGGTTGGGGATTTAGCTGAAGTTGTTCATCATTTGAGGTAAGGTTTTGAGGTTAATATTCAATTCTTGGTTTTGGTGTTGAATTGGTTTTCTAAGCAGAGTTTCTGTGGGAATTCTAGGGAATTAAACCTAAGGGTTTGAGGAAGTGAAGGCTAAGCAAATGTGGAAGACAACCTAGGCTGAGCTCATCCATCGAAGGTAAGAAACTCTAGCTTTAGGCTTTATGATTTCTGTTGTTTTGCTGAGTTTTTGAGCTCTAGGTTTGGCCATGGTGAATGTTATGTTTTGGGGTGCATGTGATTGAATTACTTGTGGTTAGGTTGTTTGGGATGAGTTGATGATGTTGGGAGCCTTGTTTTGAAGTTTGGTTGAGTTTTAGAAAGGTTTGGCTCGGGAAAATTCGAAGGAGGGAAATCTGTGCTAGGTTGTGTTGTGACTAGCGTTGTAGTGCTATTCATTGGGCGCTACAGCGCTAGGCCTTGATGTTCCAGAGCTTTTTGGCTCTGCTTGTAGCGCTATAGTGCTCTCCTTAGGGCGCTGTAGCGCTACCCTGTTCCCAGAAAGGGGTTTTTGGGATATTTCTTAGGGTTTTTGCCTTGGGGCTCGGGGTTTGATTCCACCACCCCGTTTGGTGGAATTAAGGCTTCCCGAGGGCTCGGGATTGGTCCCGAGGCTAGGTTTTGGAATTGAGGTTTGGATTTGGTTCTAACTTGTGACCGTGACTAGGTGTACGCTAGGGCTTAGACGGGATCGTGCTTGAGGATTGTATTGAATAAAGCTATCGAAATCTAAAGGTAAGAATACTGCACCCGGTTATGTGTTTGTGATGGGACTAAGAGCTCCATATAGCTGTATGAGTCATAGATGGTATTATGCCATGGAACATGTGAAAAACGGCCTAAGGGTGCCGTAAATAATACTTGCGCAAAGGGTGCAGCTCAGCCACTGGTAGCTGAGCTCGGTTTAAACGGGCCGGAGTCAGTGGGATAAATAGAGGGTGCGGTCTAAGGGCGTTAACCCTGGTTATCATATTTGAATTGAGTATTGATATAAAATTATGTACTTGGTATGCTGAATACTTGAATAACATGAATGTTTGGACTATTGAGTACATGTTTATACTGTGAGAGTTATCTGGTTGTTTGCTTGATGATTATGCTCTGTTATTGTGTTTTCTTGCTGGGCCTTGGCTCACGGGTGCTACGTGGTGTAGGTAAAGGCAAGGGCAAGTTGGATCAGTCTAGAGATGGAGAGCTTCAGGGCTGAATGTACATAATCAACTGATTGGCTGCCACGCCCGAGGAGTGGAACAGGATGAGAAAAGCCTAATTGTTTGTTTTGCCGTAGAGTGGCTAGTAACTGTATTTTAATTCCGTAATTATGTAAACTGTCTTATAACTTTACTACTTTTTGGATCTAATGTAAAAGAAAATGTTCGATTATAAGTAATGTAACTTTTGAGACCAAAATATTTTAACCCTAGTTCAACTGTAGTTTCAGTAACACGTTTCTAATTAAATTACTTGATTAGCAAATCTTGCACCTTTATAAGCACACAGTGTAACGATCTTGGATATCTAGGGCGTTACAACTTGGTATCACGCGTTTCCTGTGCCACGCGCCTAGGTTTTCCAACAGACCCGTGATATTCAGTGATCTGTGTGTCAGGCAAGTCAGGCCACTACTTGCCTTGGGAAGAAGGTTTTAAAGAAAAACCGCCCAAGAAATGTGACCCTTAAGTTACTCGGTTATATACCCTAAAAACCTCTTGTCGTTCATATCCCGAGTGGGTATTTCCTAAATTTACCTAGAAATTTATCCAGAAATTGCCTAGTTATGAACATCACAATCCTAGACTTGTTTAGGATCTACCCAATACGCCTAAAATCGAAACCTATGTACCAAAGTTATTCAGGAACAACCTACTGTTTATGACTATGAAATGTAGATTCTCATAACCAAGAAAAAGGAAATCGAAACACACGAAAAACAAGAAACTTACAGTGTGTTTTCCAGATGAAAATGGCAAGCAACGTAGAAGTAAGGGTCCTAGAGAATTCCTTAAGACTGGGCTTCTGAAGGGCTTTGGTGACGAGAATATGGGGATTTCTGGAATTTTAATCAGAAGAAGAAGAAGAGTTTTTCAAACTCGGAAGAGAGAAAATGAAGAAAAATTTCGAATGAAAGGTGATGAGTACTGAAAATTCCCAGCCCTATTTATATGTAAAAGGAATGAGGAAACGAGGACCGTCTGATCAAATTAATGCCAGATACAAGGGTCATAATTTGAAAGATGAAACGACGGCAAGAAGGTGGCCAGGCCATTTAATACAATCCTCGAAACCCGAACAGACGCCAATCACGGCGTTCCACGTGTCTAGTACTCAAATGGTGGGCAGGGTTTGGATAATCGAAAAGGAAGTTGTAATGCCCTACTACCTTAGAGCCATTACTAAGTGAGTTTAAAATGTGCAACTAACTCGCTCTGCGAGGTTTTTAGACAAAAGTGTGATTAAACAAAAAGACAAGGCTGTAATCTTTAAAAAGTACTCTATTTCACCAAAAGTTCAAGAGGTTTGTAAAATATTTACAACTCAAAGCAAGTTTAAAAGTAATTAACCATCCAAACTAGGGTTTATAAAATATTTACAACTCAAAGCAAGTTTAAAAGTAATTAACCATCCAAACTAGGGTTTATACAGCCATTTCTCAAAAATATCCCCAACCCAAGCAGTTGGGCAGGCCAAACATGTACGCGCTGCCCCCATGCTCTCCGTACTCATGGCTGGTTGACTTTCTCTTTGCCCTTACCTGCAACACAGAGCACCTGTGAGCCGAAGCCCAGCAAGAAAACTCATACAGCACATAACATATGCATATCATGCAATCACTATAGCAGATAACTCATATCTAGTCAGACAGTCCATAAGATTTAAACACATATACGGCCATGCCGTCCCAGAAGTGTTACCAAAGCCTGGGATCTCGGTCTACACCATAAGGATATCCCATGTATCCATTGGGGTCTCACCCTAACCACAAGCACTCCATGTGCTAAGTGGTATTCCCGGCCCCACTGCCGTTCTCTACCTTCGTCGTTCTTGGCCCTTCGCCGTTCCCGGCCCCTTTGCCGTTCACTCTGCTATTACCACATTTAGCATTCTCAAATAGAAATAAAATATATAATCATTCATTTAAAGCTACATTCTAGCAATGATACAATCTAGGGCCGCGCTCTGCAACAATACTATGGGCCCAAGCCCTGCTCTACGGGTGCTACAGTTTTCTTACCTGTATCCCGAGCTTTCCGATGCACCAAAGCCGCGAGCACGGTCCTCTAACCCAAGCCTCTCCGAAGACCTAGTAACAACACATATAAAACATCCTTTAATACTAACCAATCCAAAACCACTTCCTGGGACCAATCCCACACTCTCGGAATCCCCAAATTCCTAAAACAATGCGTCGGAGACATCCCCCGAACCCCCGAAGCAAAAGCCTAAAATTGCAAAATTCCTTGTTCTGAAAATAGCCTAGCGCCGCGGCGCCCAGCAAGTCAGAGAGCATTCCCCAGCCCTGAAGCAGCCTCGCGCCGCGGTGCCAAAGAACAGGGCCACGACGCCCCTTCGCGAACCCAGAAATCTGGGTTTTCCCTTGCGTTTTCCCCGAGCCAAAACACTCCTAATTCAACCCCAATGCATACCCAAACCTCAAAATCAATCCAAAACCCCAAACAAACCATCTAACAACCTATAAACACCACCAACAAGCTCAAACACACAATCACACCTAAAATTCACACTTGAGTTTCAGATTTCAAACACTTAAACCAAAACTTGAGAGAAGTGTAAACCAGACTTCTAGACTCTTAAACCATAACAGTTATGAGAATTCAAACATGTTTAGTACTCTTACCTCAATCAAGAATTCAACTTGAGCTGCCCTTCCCAATCAAGTTCCAAGCTCAAATCACAACATTTTGCTGAACCTAACCTCATTTCATCCCAAGAATTAACCAAGCAGAGCACATAATTCAATCCTCAATTCCATGATATTCTTAGCTAAATTCTACAACATATACACAAAATTTCCTTACCTCAATTCACTGAGTAATCCTCCAAGTTCCCTTAGCTTCACTTCCCGTCTTGATCCCAAGAGATTGCCTTTAGTTTTCCCTCCTTCTTCTCTAAGCTCTCAACCAATTTCAGCAAGGGCTAAATTTGGCTAAAAGTTGAACGTGAATGACCCCTTCTCCCTCAGCTGAACTTATCTAACCCTTACTTAATGACCACTCTACCCTTCCATAAGAATTCCTTCCTAACTAAACCTCACGGGCACCTTTGTCCTTTCACATATATTACAATTCTACCATTTTCCCATCTAAACTTGTTACTCTCACCAGTTACTAATGGTTACTTAGGTTACCTAATCACCAATAACCATTAACCACTAATTCACAACTCCACTTACAAAGTTCCCAAAGTACCCCTAGGCTCTTCCCGAGCCAGGTATAAAATCCCGTTGTGACTTTTAAGTTAATTAGCTCTCTAGGACCGTTTCGGCACGTGCATCACATTAATAACACCACACTCACGTGGTACAAATCACATAATACCATTAACACGTTTATGCCCTCAGCGGGCTAAGATTACCAATTTTACCCCTATCATGCAAATGGGGTCCACATGCATATTTATACCACCTAACATGCATTCTAATCACATATTCATTAAAATTCATATATTAACATGTTAATTCACTTATTGCCCTCCAGGCACACTAATCAAGGTCCTAAACCTTATTAGCAACTTAGGGTGTTACAGAAGTTTAAAAGTCCCTACTGTGAAAGTCAGAAGTGATGTCATAGAACATGAGCAGGGACTTGGGGGACAAATGTACGCCCTAAAAATCAGCACGTACCTTGGTGAGGCAGATCAGGTACAAAAAACTAGGAAAAAACCATAATCGATGTTCCACGTGTTCACTTTTCATCAGAGGAATTTCGGTACGATCCCCTAGACAAATAGCTCGAGCTGATGAGTCATTTAGCAACTCACCACTTGGAACTATTTTGTGTAATATGGCATCAAAAGGCACGAGCTAACATTACGTTAAGCCCAGGTACGCAAGAGGTCTGACATACCCCAGGATCTTTATAAAGTTGACCACGCAATATAAACGTGCATAAAACATACATCACGTGTCTGTTTTATTCCCGAATTCCTGGATACGCAATATAAACGTGCATAAAACAGACATCACGTGTCTGCTTTATTCTCGAATTCCCAGATTCGTAATATAAATGTGCGTGATCAGGCATCACACGCCTAATTTAGGCCATGCGGCCCATTATCTATTTTACCTATTGATTAAACCAAACTTAAATGTAAAATTTAGATATTAATCATCAATGTCATAGAGATGATGTGAAGGATCAAGAGATCACGGGATGACCCCAAATACCTACCCAGAGATCATTCTCCTATAAATACCAAGACCCTGGGTAGTGCAAGGGGTTGGATTCTTTCTTTAATGCAAATACTCAGTAAAAATAGAAAGAAGTATACAGTAATAATATTGACTCTCGGACTAGGGGGATTTTAACCTCCGAACCACGTAAAAAGGAGTGATCATTTTTCTTTGCAGTTGACTTCCAACATCCTTGAGTATTATTACTTTCTTAGTACAGTTTATCATTAAGCACTAATCCATCCTAGTTATTCATATTATTCACTGTTGGCGAAAAACTGTGTCAACACCTTTCCAGCTAGGACGTCCTCTCTATGCCTCATCAATAAAAGATTATTCAACTGACCCTCATTTATTCTCTCCAAAAGAGTAGATTGTAAGGTGATGTAGGCTAACTGGCCCACCACAAATCTATCACTGCTCTAGTCATATCCTGTGCCAACTCCTTCGATATCTTCTTCAAACTGAATAACTGTCCCTGACCTCTCTGACTAAAGGCATCTTCCACCCGTTGGCTTTCGCTTGGTGGTAAAGAATCTCACAGTCATACTCTTTCACCAACTCTAGACAATGCTTCTATCTCATGTTTAGATCCTTCTGGGTAAAGAAATACTTTAAGCTCTTATGGTCAGTGTATGTCTCACACTTCTCTCCATGAAGGTGGTGTCATCATACCTTCAATGCAAAGATCACCGCTCTAACTCTAGATCATGCGTAGGGTATCGCTATTCAGAATCCTTCAGCTGTCATGATGCATAGGAAATCACCTTTCCTGCTTGCATAAGGACACAACCTAACACTTTTCTTGACACATCACAATATACCACAAACTTCTCCTGATCTGATGGAAGAATCATTACTATAGTTGTAATTAATCGCCGCTTCAACTCTTGGAAGTTGTTCTCACATCTGTTTTACCGCACGAATTTCAAGTTCCTGCATGTCAAATCTATCAGTGTTGTAGCAATCCTTGAGATCCCTTCAATGAAACACAGATAATACCTCGCCAATCCCAGGAAACTCCTAATCTAAGGGCCACTCCTTGGCCTGGCTAATCTCTGACTACCTCATTCTTTCTCGAATCCACCTTGATTCCATTTTTACTGAATATTTGACCGAGGAATGTCACCTGAGATAACCAGAACTCATACTTCTTAAACATCGCATAGAATCTATGCTTCCTCAACCACTACAATACCAATCGGAGGTGGTACTCGTGTTTTTCCTCTGTATGAGAGTAGAACAAGATGTCGTCGATGAAGACTATCACAAATATGTCTAGGTAGTCCTTGAACACCATGTTCATCGGATTCATAAAAGCTACCTGGGCATTGGTCAATGCATATGACATGACAAAAAGCTCATAATGTCCATATCTCGTGCAAAAGGTAGTCTTCGAAATATCCTCACCTTTGGTCCTCAGTTGGTGATAACCAGATTGAAGATCAATCTTGGAGAATGTTGTCTTACCCTATAACTAATCAAACTGGTCATCAATCTTTGGGAGCGGGTACTTGTTCTTGATAGTTAGCTTTCTCAACTCCCTGTAATGGATACACATCCTCAATGTCCCATCTTCATTCTTAATAAACAACACTGGCGCACCCAACGGTGAGAAGCTGGTTCTAATGAATCCCAAATCTAGTAACCCTTGTAATTGTACCATCAACTCCTTCAATTTTTCCACAGCCATTCTATATGGTGCCCTGAATAAAGGTTCTGTCCCTAGCGCCAACTCTATGACAAACTCAATCTCCCGTTGCAGTGGTAATCCTAGTAGGTCCTCTTGGAACACATCTAAAATCTCATAGACCAATATGGTCTTTGCCGACCCAACAGGCACATCCCTGGTGGTATCTACTACGCTCGCTAGGAATTCTATGCAACCTCCTTGGAATAGGTCTCTAGCCTTAAGTGCCTAGATCATAGGAATGCGAGGCCCATTCATTGCGCCCACAAACACAAATGGGTCCTCTCCCTCGGGCTTAAAGGTCACCATCCTCCTTTTACCATCTATGGTTTCCCCATACTTGGATAACCAATCCATGCCCAAAATCATATCAAAGTCCTCCATAGCTAGCTCAATAAGGTCTACTGACAACTCTCTACTATCCATTTATACTAGCAAAGATCTAATCCATCTCCTAGAGACTATTAACTCCCTAGTAGGCAATAAGGTCCCAAACCCTACAGTAAAAAAATCACAAGGCCTACACAGTCTATCTATCACTCTACTAGAAACAAACGAATGTGTAGCACTAGAATCAATCAATACAATTTTAGTAGAGCCAGCCCTAGAAATCTGACTTGTCACTACCGAGGGAATAGCCTCAGCCTCTCTCTAACTGGGTCAGTGTGAACACTTAGGCTAGAGTCAAACTATCGTCTATCTTTTGTTCCTCTTTCTTCAGTTGAGGAAATTTCTCTTGAAGTGTCCCACTACCCTGCAAAGAAAGCATGCCTTAGAAAAATCTTCTCCTAAATGGCGTCCCCTACACCTAGCACATATTGGATTAATTCTCTAGACCTCATTGCCACCCTGAGCACCCCTAACTCTCTTATCTGCACTAGTAGTTATAAGAGTGTCTAAGGTCTTCTTCTTTTGGTCACTAGGGCCTCCGCCCCTACCAGATCCTGTAAAAGGGATGTACCACACTCCTTGTATCTTGCCTGGTGACGCTCTTGCACCAGATCTTGTTCTCTGCACCTTCAGTCGTAAGGTCCTTCTCCACTGCCTAAGCCTAAGTCATCTTTCCAGGTACAGAGGTGATCTTGACATCCTGGGCTATCATTGCATTCAGCCGCGAACGAACCTTTCCTTCCTCATTACGTTTGTTTGTACTAAATTCGAAGAAAATTTGGCTAATATGTTGAACTTCAAAGTGTACTCTGTTACTGACATGTTACCTGAACTAGATTATTGAACTCATCTGCCTTTGCGTCTTTGACTGCATCATTGTAGTATTTCTCATTAAATAAGTCTTTGAACTTCTCCCAGCTCAGTGTAGTCACATCCCGAGTCTTGGGCATCCTCTTGAAACATGGACGTGGAACAGACCACTCTCTCATTACCTACCAACCTCATAAAGTCCAGGATCGAGGTGGTCATACTCATCCACTGTTCATCTCCTAGTGGTTCTGGACCTCCCTCAAAAGGAGGAGGGTGCTGATTTATGAACCGCTCATAAAGAGGCTCCCATTTGTTTTTAACTTCTAGCTGTCCCAAAACTTGTACCACTACTGGTGGCAGAACTGGTTCAACATTCCCTAATGGAACGTGCTATCTCAGAAGTCTAATCTCATCCTCGTATCTCTGCAGTCTGGCTTGCATTTTAGCAAACATCTACTATCAGTTCTTAGGAGCTGGTGGAGGGTTTTTACCCTGGTTATCATCTCTAGCCTGGATTTTAGTGTCGACTAGTCTATTTGATCACCTTGGAGGCATAAATCTCAAAGTATATCTACAATCAACTACTCGGCCCATCAAGTAATGATAAAAGATTCCAAAACCTACCCCACGGTCCATAACTGAACCAATCAGTAACACTCACAACCAAAATGCTAATTGACATTTCACATACATCAACAACATTAACAAGCATTTATTTTCATATTCACCTAGCAGTCAAGAGAAAGGCCCTATCCATATAGCTCATGCTCCCTAATCAAGCATGCATATAAGGCATATATACTTCATTTAAATAATTAAACACATAATAAAATCATTAGTTACCAAACCTTGTGTCGAGCTTATCTTTAGCGGCGAGTGTACAGGCCCAGCCAATCTTCAGGAACCCATAAACCTTGGCAACTCTGATACCAAGTTGTAACGTCCTTCTAAACCAAGACAGTTACACCATGTGTAAAAAATAATGCTTAATTTGTTAAGCTAGTCATTGGGAATCAGAAGTGTAATTAAGGTTAAAGGATAGTTTAGGTATTAAAAATTTTGGTCAATAAGTTGAACTTTTCCTTAAGAGGATTGAATAATTACAAGGGATCCAAAAAGTTTCTAAATAAAATGCAGGTTTATAAATATTACAGATTTAGTTGACCTAATCGACAAATTTAAACTAATGACCCCTGCTCCTCAAAAGTATCTCGATTGTTGTGGCCGAGCAGGTTAAGTATGTACACGTCACCTATATAGCTCTCCAACTCATGGTTAGTCCAACTTTCCTTTGTCCTTACCTATACCACGAAGCACTCGAGAGCCAAGGCTCAGCAAGAAAACCCAAAGAGATAAAAATGAAATCCAGATACACATTAACATGTGCTACATCTTTATAATCACAGCAGGTTCACATAAACTTATACGATTCTTGTCAAGTGGGTGGATATCGCACCCCCACAATGGCCCCGCCACTACGGCGGATATCAGACCCATGTAATGGCCCTACCACTACGGCATACATTACACATGCAATGCTAATAACGGCCTCACGACTGAGCGATCGTGATCACAATCAATCAGTACAAACAGTTATAACAACATAGGTTTATACAAAGTAGACATTAAATTTAAACAGCTTTATGACACGGTCATCCCCATGCCCTATAATTGGGGTGCATGCCCTACACATGATGCAAATGTTAGTTTTCTTACCTCAAGTACTGAGTGATAATGCAAGGCGAACGTTGAGCATGATCCCTTTATTTTCGAGCCTATCAGAAACCCTGAGACAACACATTAACGAACATTCATCAAGAACTGAATCAATGGTTGGCTTTAATACCAAGCCCTAGCCCTCAAGACCTCAGATTCTACTAAACAAAGTACGGAATCATTCCCGAGCCCTTAGGTTTGGTTTCCCAAACACAAACCAACATCTTCTAAAATTCCCATTTTGCATCGCAGCACCTCCTAACTACGTTGTGGCCCCACAGTAGGCTGAGAGGCCTCCAAAAATTCCAAAGTATTTTGCGCCGCGACAACCACCACTAAGGGCCGCAGTGTTATACTTAACAACGAGCTAGCCTACAAATTTTTCCCATTTTGTGTTGTGGCATAGCCCACTAAGATTCGTTGTGCTAACGCGATCCGAGGGAAACCCCTGCCTCAAGAACCTTAAAATGAGTCACAACACTCTAACCAAGCGACGCGGCGCCAACCTAAAAACCCAGTATTCATGTGATTTCAGAAATCGCAAACCAATTCAAACCACCCCCAAAATAGTAATCCAACCAATTTTGTCAACCAAAGTATTTCTAACAAGTTAAATACTAAGTAAACCAGCAACAAAAACCCTGAAACCACACCCAAATTAAGAATCTAAAGATTTTCCATGAACACAAAAGGAAAACTTAAAATCATCAAGAATTGTATTTACCTCCTAGGATATATAAAAAGAAAGAAAAAAGGAAGACTTTTAAAATATTATATTACCAACTCGCCCCAACTTTCAAGTTCCCAATTAGATTCCTAGCCCTGGCTACTCCCTAATCCTTCTCCTACTGCTCAATATCCCTTTAAATCCTCAATTTTCTTCAACTTTGGGTGAGTTAGACATGAGAGAAACTAGTGGAGAAAAAGGGAGAGAGTTGTGCTGAGAATGTGAGTGTGAGGACAACTTAAGACTTAGCAAAGTCTTAACTGCATAAGGGAAAAATACCTAATTTCCCATTCCTATTATGTCTCCCAGCAAAGTCCACTAAGAGCACAAATGCCATTTGACACCAATGCACCCACTAAACCTCAAATTTCACTTACAATTCCTAACTAATTCCACTAATCCTCAAAATACCAATATTTTCCCCCAAATGTAACTCATTCTCCAATAATCCCCGATAATTCACAATATTACCCAAAATACCCCTAGGCTCACCCCGACTTGGGTATTATTTCCCCGATTTTGAATTTTCCGCTACTTGGTTCAAAAGGACTGAATCATGCCGAATATCTCAAATATATCCACACAATAATATTGTCTCACACATAAAACATATATAATTACAAATATACCCTTGGCGGGTCAAAATTACGAAAATGTTATTTTTAACAGAAACGGGCCTATAAGCACATTTAATAGACTTAAACATGCATAAGAATTCATATCATAATATAACTCATATAGTGCACATAATCACATATATAATCACAATTAAACCATTTTAACACATAAAAATCCAATTATGCCCTCCAGGCACACTAATCAAGGCACTAAGCCTTATTAGAAAATTTGGGACATTACAATTTATGTTTATTTGTTTCTGCTTAAGGTATTGTGATATCACTAGGATCCTTAGGCGTTCTTGAATTGTTTGATTAGGTCCAGGATTTATCTGGAACCCTAAGTGTGTTATGATATCTGTTATGCGAACAATGACTTCGTCATTGGTTCTTTTTGATATATTCTTCTATGTTTTGTCAGATCAATTTTACAAAGCATTATTGTTTACCTAGTTGTTCATCTTGTAGGTAAAGGAAAATATATGCTTGGACAATGAACGTCGGGGTCTGCTTGCAAGGATGTACATGTGGCCCGCCATCTAGGGAGTCTGTACTTTTGAAATGTTATTCTTAATTATGTTTAAACTCTTTTTGTTCACTGTAAGACTTTTTAGTTCAAAATGTAAATAAATTTAGTATGTCCACACATTATGTTTAAAAATAAAAAATATATGGATTTTTGAGACCTTTTAAATTATGAAAATTGTTTACTTTGCTCAAAATCAGTGTTGGTATATTTGTGTGGTTTCAAGGAGGAAGTAGATATTTCATTACTTTCATAGATGAATACTCTAGGTTCACATATGCATATTTTCTTAAGAACAAAGATGAAGCATTTAATATGTTAAAGCTTATAAAGAGGAAGTTGAAAATCAATTAGAAACAAAAATAAAAGTGCTTAGAAGTGATAAGGGTGGTGAACACTTTTAAAATGATTTCAACATATTTTGTTAAGAGAATGGAATAATACATGAATGTACTGCCCCATATACTTCACAACAAAAGGGTATAGCAGAAAGGAAAAATATAACATTTCTTGAGATGAATAATGTTATGCTATTACATTCAAAATTGAATTTTACTTTTGGGGGGGGAGGGGGAGCCTTGTTATCCACATGTCATATTTTGAATCGTATTCTCATGAAGAAAAACAATATATCTCGATATGAATTATGGAAAGGATGGAAACCAAAAATAGGTTATGTTAAAGTGTGGGGTGTCTTGCTTATTGCAAGAGCACGAATCCTAAAAGGACCAAGTTAGGTCCAAGTGCTATAAATGTGCATTTGTAGGCTATGCTTCAAATAACAAAGCTTATGGATTGTTAGACATGGAGTCTAATGTCATAATTGAATCAATAAACGTTGAGTTATTTAAAAACATATCATGTGATGACAACAAATCAAAGGAACCTATTCAAATTAGAGAGCCACAAAAGGAGACTCCTAAAATAGTTGATGAGCAACCTCTATTGTCTAGAAGAAGTCAAAGGCTCAAGGACTTGGGATCAAGTAAGAAGTGGTCTCAAGTAGAGACACTATATCTTATAGAAAAAATATAATGAGGAAGTTATTTGGCAATAATTTTCAAGGAAGTCCTCTCATGTAGAGACACTATATCAAACATTACTTCAATTAGAAGATTATCCCAACACTTTCAAAGAAGTTATGTCCTCAAGACACATTGCTTTTTGGAAGGAGGAAATAAATGACGAACTAGATTAAATTATGTCTACTCACACTAGGGAATTTCTTGACCTTCCAAAAGGCTCTAAACAAATTGGGTGCATATTGGTATTTAGAAGAAAATGTTATACCGATGGCACCATACAAATCTTTAACGCTAGACTAGTAGCCAAGGGATTCAAACAAAAGGAGGAAATATGTTACTTTGACACATATGAACCAGAAGCAAGAAACACTTCTTTTGGATTGTTATTTGCCTTATAATCGATATATAATCTTTATATTCACCAAATGGATGTCTAAACGACATTCCTAAATGGAGATCTCGAAGATGAGGTTCATGTGGAACAACTAAAGGGTTTTGTTCTTCAAGGAAATGAACATAAAGTGTGTATACTTGTAAAATCATTATATGGTTTGAAACAAGCTCCAAAACAATGGCATGTGAAGTTTGATAAATTCATTGTTTAAAATGGGTTTAAACACAAAAATGCGGACAAGTGCTTATATTCTAAGACTTGTGATGACTATATCATACTAGTGTGTCTTTATGTAGATAATATGTTGATTTGAATAATGAAATTAGAGTAATAATAGAAACAAACATGTTTCTATATTCTAACTTCAAAATGAAAGACATTAGAGAGGTCAATACCATTCTAGGTATCAAATTTAGAAGAAATAGTGTGGGTTTTATATTGAGTATAACCCATTATGTCAAGAAAGTGCTTGACAAATTTAGTCATCTCAAAATAAAACAGGCAAATACACTATTCGATTCTGTTGACGCGGTTCTTCGGCAACAGATAATTAAGAGAAGAAGAGAAAGAGATTAGTACTAAAAGTAGAACCGTCACAGATATGAAATCTTTGAGGAAAGAACTAGGTGACTCAAGACACGTTTTTAAGTGGTTCGAAGGTTAAAATCCTTCTACTCCACTAGTCAATATTATTGATATTCTTTGGATATTTGGTTTACAAAGTATATAGTTCTTAAAAGACTATTTTTCCAACCCCTATCAACTCCCAGGGTCTCCATATTTATAGGAGAAGGCACCTGGAAGTTGGTAGGGAGGTCATCCCGTGACCTTACCATTTGTCATATCAAGTCTGTGATATTCATGATTAATTCCTAAACCTGACACACAAGTGTGGTCTAATCAGTATGGAAGGAGATAATGGGCCGCACGGCCCAACTCGTCTGTGGGTGTTTGAATACGCACGTTCCTGCTGCGTGTCCGAGAAGTCAGGGGGATATCGGACACGTGATGGCAGGAATATGCACGTTTATCTTGCGTGTTGACTTCCCATAGGGTCAGAGCTTCCTGAGAAGCTCACTACCGGAGCAATCCATAACCCGAGCTTATCCGTCCGTGGTCGCCGGATGTTATTCCCAGCTCCTGGTGCAACAAGCACGAGCTGGAAACAGGACCCCCTCGAGCTAGAAAGGGCCCGTCCTGGAAATAGAGCCTCTGGCCTGTGGGAGCCTCGGACTAAATCATGTTTAGTCCGAGGCTCGTCCTGCTAAACAGCCCGCGTGAAAACCAGGGCGTACATCTGCCCCCCAAGCTCTTGCTCGTGGTCCATGACGTCAGATATGGGAGACCATAGTAGGGGCTTTTAGACTTCCCCCACAACCCTTCGTATTCCATGCTTTTCACAGGCGTCTGATACGTGGAACGCCGTGGGTGGCGACGGTACACTCTACGAGAACCGCATTAAATGGCCTAGCCTACTATCCAGCCGTCGTTTCACATTTCGAGTGGAGGGTCTCCCAAGAGCCTTTTGCACGTGATCCTTCCCTTGTATAAAAGGGGGTGGTCATCCCACGCACGGGCCACCTTACCATTCAAAACCTCTCAAATTTCCTTCTTTTCTCTTTGACCTTCCGAAGAACAAAACCCTCATTTCCATTGCTCTCATCTTCTCCGTTCACGAAGCTTAAGCGTACGAGTTCCTTCAAAGCCTTGGAGACCACTGTGCCAACGAAGCTCCTACCAGCGCAGCAACCTCGCTCACCATCTAACCATATACTGTAAGTCTTCTGTCCCTGTTTATTTTTGAAAGCATGCCACTGTAGCTTAGGTAAAAAAATTTACTGTAGCCACATGCAGAGGTTTTCTGGGTCGCGCGGATATGGAGGGTGACAGCCCTTCTTAGATTAGGGCACACTTGCCATGGGACATCGTCTTAGAATATGGGTTCCATGGTTCTCTCTTAGGAACAATTTCTGGGTAGGATCCTTAGGAATTTTGGGTGCAAAAACCGGGTAGCTTAGGGAATACGCCTTAAAAGCGTTTTTGCCACACCTTGCCTGTTGAAACTTTCCCCCCAAGGCAATTTTTTACTCTGAGCCCTCTGACACACGAATTCCGAGTAATCTGGGATCTGTTGAGGGCATAGGTGCGTGTTCCTTGGAATGCGTGGCACCACTCTCCACGGGCTGGGCTTACCTCAGCTCGTGTACTTAATACTTGCTTCACTCTCCTGCTTGGGTCACCTTTTCTAAAGTGTTTTCTTTTGTTCGATAGGCGACCAGATGGCTCCAAAGAGAAATCTGCCACAGAAGAATGTGGGAAGTTCGTCCTCCCAGCAGGATAAAGGAAAGGCGGTGGTGACCAGCTCGCCAATTCCTCACTTTGGGCCGGCGGTGGAGAAGCAAGCCGAGGTAGCCCCTGACGCATTTTTCGAGGCGGAGAGAATCGTCTCGAAGATAACCGACCAGGCAAAGATCACCAAAATCTTCCACAACCACAACATTCCTCTGGGGATGACCTCCGTGATCGCCCGACCTGCTGCAGATGGGGAGCGGAGCTGCACGCCGCTCGACGAGTCGTTCGCGGCCTGGAGCGGTGAACACTTCAAGGCAGGGGCCTTCCTCCCCCTGGATCAGTATTTTGCTGATTTTTTGAACTATGTGGGGTTGGCCCCATTTCAGCTCCCCCCCAACTCATACCGTCTGCTGGCGGGATTGAGGTATTTGTTCCAAAAGCATGAGTGGGAGGTCCCCACTCCTGCTGATATTCTATATTTCTTTTGCCTCAAAGCCAGCCCGGACCAGCGGGGGCGAGGCGACGGGTTCTATTACTTAACCCGCTTCCCTAACACAGCAGCAGTGATCGAGCTGCCGAGCCATCCAAACGACTTCAAAGACCAGTTTTTCATGTCAACTGGGTTCCGAAACTGTGATCATCACTATTTCAACCATCCTCGTAAGTGATCCTTGATTTAGCTCGCCTTTTAAAGGTTATCTTATTTTAGCTCTTCCCTTATTCCACTTCTGACTTCAACCAACCTTGCAGCCATCTACGCGAGGACCGAAAAGTCTGTGACCCTCGGGGGTCAATACGATACACTGGCGAACTTGCCCCCCAGTGAGAAAGACTACCGCGCGCTCGTAACGGACGAGACGATGGTATTCTGCAAGCTGATTTTCCCAAATCAGACTTTGAATTTGAAAAGGCCCCGGGGGCCTCCCCAAGCTCGCGACAACAGACCGATCGTCGCGGAGGAGGTCGCAGACGACGAAGGCGAGGAAGAAGGTGAGGAAGTTCCTCTGGTGATGAACAGGAAGAGGACCTTGGAGGTCGCCCAGGGGATGAGCGAGGAGAGGGCCCAATCCGGAGCAGCCGCGGGTCCTTCCGGTCAAGGTAACTCTTACTTATTTAAGAACGTACATAGGGCCACTACAGACCCCCGGTTGGTTAGGTTCAACCCTAGGCAGCTCATCCATCGTCACTCAAGGAATCCGGACCTGGACACGCTCTTGCTCCATTGCGTTGACCAGCTCGTGCTGGACAACCAAGAGAGTCGGCCTAAGGGTACCGTAGTAGTAGATAATACCCTAGCCTTTAGGTCGGTCCTTTTGAGGAGTACGGGACCAACTTACGCACGTGGCCTGCGCTCCAGAGGGGCATCTATGCTCCGGGGATTAGGCAGTACGTAGAAGAGTCCAGCCCCGAGTCAGAACCGCACCTAGAACCTTCGCCAGTTCGCGAGATAATCGTCCTAGGCTCTTCCAGCTCGGGGGGTAGGGCTCCCTTAGTATTTGCTTTCTTATTGCCTTTGAACCTTTTGTCTTTATTTCTGCATGATTGCTACCTTGTAATAACCATGTTTTTTGTTCTTAGCAGAAGAGATGTCTCAGCCCGGGAATAGTCTGCGGGGCGTTGTGTTCGGTGGGAATCCCCCAGCAGGGCCGAGGTTAAAGAGGCTTCGCGAGTCCAAGAGCTCGGCTGGGGCCTCCACCAAATCCCCGGCTAAGGAGAAGGAGAAAGCCCCGCCATCCCAGGTCGCGGGGGCGAACCTCCCTGTTGCCAGGACAGGGCTCATGCACCCGCCACCCCAACGATCTCCACTAGCCGCCCAGGACGGGGTAATAGAGGTCGGGAATCTGGACGCGGCAGCCCCGGATGTGCGTATCCCGGTCGACCCCCGGGCTCTGGAGAAGATGCCCAAAGCATTCCGGGGTACAGTGTATGAGTCGGCTAGCTACGCCGTCAGCCATTTCTACAATATCAGGGAGAAGGAGCTCCGGGCCATCGAAACAACGAGCCCGGTCCGAGTTATAGAGTCTGCGATGGACATGACCTTAACGGTAAAGTGCCCCCTTCTTTTAAGGCTTTAACACTCACACGCCGCCTTTTTCCTTCCAGTTTGTTAATTTATCATTCTTTTCTTGCAGGGCATTGCTGCCGCATACAGAGGCATTGTTAGGACCAAGGCCCAGCTCGAGGGTTTGGAAGCTGATCGCCAGACCACCCTCCAGGAGTCTCAAGAGGCGAGAGACGCGCTGGCGGCCTCTAAAGCCGAGCTAGAGAAGATCCGCTCCGAGAACCAAGAGCTTAAAAACTCCCTGGCCGCATCGCGGACAGATCTTGAGGCAGCGAAGGCCGAAGCCCAGGCCTCCCAGGCCGCCCTGAAAGACAAGCGGGTCGTATCGGAGCAGTCCTTACAAGACCTGTTCTATCACTGCTGGTCCCACAATCCGGACGCGGACTTTTCTTTCATGCCGCCGGACCTCTGGGCATTCTTGTTGCCGCAGCTTCAAGCCCGCCTAAATAAGGAGGTTCCTCCATCGGAGACTGGAGAGGCCTCTGTCGCGGCGGAGCAGGATGAGACCGCGACCTCCAAAGGGCCAACTGATGGGGCTTAGGACACTTCTCGTTTAAGTATTTTGAACTCTTTCTATTGTAATTCTCTTTTTTATGTGAGGCGTTTCCGCCTCGAGACAATTTGCTCAGCTAGTTTGACATATATATTTTTATGCATTTGGTTACAATTCATCTCTTTATTTTTATGAACTTAGTTCGAGTTAACTTTATCCGTATCCCGGGCTCTTTAAAGAAGATCCGCGTTCAACAAATTTTAGTTCACTTCTAAGTTTTCTGACCTGGTTAAGACCAGGAACTTATTTTGAAAAACTTAGTTCGCGTCAACTTTTATCCGTATCCCGGGCTCTTTAAAGAAGAACCATGGTCAACAAATTTTAGTTAACTTCTAAATTTTGTGACCTGGTTAAGACCAGGAACTTATTTTGAAAAACTTAGTTCGCGTCAACTTTTATCCGTATCCCGGGCTCTTTAAAGAAGAACCACGGTCAACAAATTTTAGTTAACTTCTAAGTTTTGTGACCTGGTTAAGACCAGGAACTTATTTTGAAAAACTTAGTTCGCGTCAACTTTTATCCGTATCCCGGGCTCTTTAAAGAAGAACCACGGTCAACAAATTTTAGTTAACTTCTAAGTTTTGTCACCTGGTTAAGACCAGGAACTTATTTTGAAAAACTTAGTTCGCGTCAACTTTTATCCGTATCCCGAGCTCTTTAAAGAAGAACCACGGTCAACAAATTTTAGTTAACTTCTAAGTTTTGTGACCTGGTTAAGACCAGGAACTTATTTTGAAAAACTTAGTTCGCGTCAACTTTTATCCGTATCCCGGGCTCTTTAAAGAAGAACCACGGTCAACAAATTTTAGTTAACTTCTAAGTTTTGTGACCTGGTTAAGACCAGGATAGGACTTAGTTTGTGATAACTCTTATCCGTAGATAAAAATTAACACCTAAGTCGTTAAGGAGACCTGGTTATATCCAGGTACCATATGCCCCCCAAGTAACTGGGAAAGGGTCTTTCGTTGTTACTTTAAAATTACACTTGAAAATAACGAGAAACACTTGATTTTTATTTATACATGGAAGGTGACCTTCTAGGCCTTACAAATGGCTCATTGATAATATTTCTTTAGGTGGATAGCATTCCAAGTCCGCGGGACCGCCCCTCCACCAAGTCGAGCTAACTTATAAGTTCCCTCTTTGATGACTTCGATGACCTGGTATGGTCCTTCCCAGCTTGGTCCCAAAACCCCATCTTTGGGATCTTTCCCGGCCAGGAAAACTCTCCTCAAGACCAAATCACCGACGCTAAAGGCACGTCTTTTGACCTTAGTGTTGAAGTAGCGAGTGATTTTCTGTTGATAATGGGCGAGCTGGAGTTGTGAATCCTCTCGCCTTTCATCCACTAAGTCTAAGGAGTGGCATAGGAGCTCGTGGTTCCCGTCTTGGTCGTAGGACCGGACCCTGTGTGACAGGACCCTCACCTCCACGGGGAGGACTGCTTCACTTCCAAAGGTTAGGGAGAAAGGAGTGTGACCCGTGGGAGTCCGATGTGAGGTCCTATAGGCCCACAGAACTTGGGGGAGCTGTTCTGGCCAGATCCCCTTTGCCTCATCTAGCCTCTTCTTGAGGCTTGCCTTCAGAGTTTTATTGACAGCCTCGACCTGGCCGTTCGCCTGGGGATAGGCCACGGACGAGAAGCTTTTCACAATTCCGTGCCTTTCGCAAAATTCGGTGAACAGATTGCTGTCAAATTGAGTGCCATTGTCGGAGACGATCTTTTTAGGTAGGCCAAATCGACATATGATGCTTTTAACCATGAAGTCTAGCACCTTTTTCGATGTTATTGTCGCCAACGGCTCTGCTTCGGCCCACTTGGTGAAGTAGTCAATGGCTACCACGGCGTAACAGACCCCACCCTTTCCTGTGGGCAGGGCGCCTATTAGATCTATCCCCCAAATGGCGAAGGGCCAGGGAGACGAAATCATTTTTAGCTCGGTCGGAGGAGCTCGCGCAACCGCGGTGAACCGCTAACACTTGTCGCACTTTTTTACATATGAGATCGAGTCTTTGGACAGAGTCGGCCAGTAATAACCCTGCCGAAGGATCTTCAAGGCCAGGCTTTGCCCCCCAGCGTGATCTCCACAGAACCCTTCATGAACTTCTTGCAGGATGGCCTTTGCTTCACTTGGAAGAACGCACCGGAGGAGAGGTAAGGAATGCCCACGTCGGTACAACACCCCCTCGACTAGCGTATACCTCGGAGCTTGATAAAGGACTCGTCGTGCGTCGTTGCGCCCTTCGGGTAACTTGCCCTCGACGAGGTACTCAACAATGGGAGTCATCCAGGTCGGCCTGATGTCAATCATTTCAATATCTGCTCGATCTCCGTCTATGCTGGGTTTCTCCAAGAACTCAACTGGCACCAACCCCAGGGTTTCTGTCTCTCCCGAGGTGGCGAGCTTGGCGAGAGCATCTGCGTTGGCGTTCTGCTCCCGAGGTATCTGTTCGATCGACCCTTGCCCAAACACAGACAGTTCGGATTTTACCTTAGCCAAATAGGAGGCCATCTTGGGACCCCAGGCCTGATACTCGCCTAGAACCTGATTCACCACGAGCTGGGAGTCGCTGAAGCATTGGACAGAGCTTGCCTTTAGCTTACTAGCTATCCTAAGTCCAGCTAACAAGGCTTCGTACTCTGCCTCGTTGTTAGACGCCTTGAACCCGAACCTCAGCGCCGAGTGGAATCTATGCCCCTCTGGGGATATCAGAATGATTCCGGCACCGGAGCCGTTCTCGTTAGATGAGCCATCAACGAAGATCTTCCACGATGAACTTGAGGAGGCGACCTGAGGTGAGTCTTCTGATGGGATCTCATGGAATCCCGCGCATTCTGCCACGAAGTCGGCCAAGGCTTGACTTTTTATGGTAGTTCGGGGAGTATAGAAAATCTCGAACTGACTGAGTTCGACCGCCCACTTCAGCAAGCGTCCCGAGGCTTCAGGCTGTTGCAAAACCTGCCTTAAAGGCTGATCGGTCATGACGTGTACAGAGTGGGACTGGAAGTATGGTCTGAGTTTTCACGAGGCCGTGATTAGGCAGAACGCCAGTTTTTCCATCAATGGGTACCTTGACTCAGCTCCGAGGAGTCTCTTGCTGATGTAATAAACCGGTTTCTGAGCCTGGTCCTCTTCTCGCACCAGAACAGCACTAGCTGCGTCCTCAGTGACGGCCATGAAGAGGAAAAGAGGTTCTCCTACCTTGGTCTTTGACAGCACAGGCGGCTCAGCCAGGTGCGTTTTTAGGTCGAGGAATGCGCTTTCACACTCTACTGTCCATTCGAACTTCTTGTTTCCCCGGAGCAGGTTGTAGAAGGGCAAACACTTGTCGGTCGATTTGGAAATGAACCGGTTTAGTGCTGCCACTCTTCCTGTGAGGCCTTGGACATCTTTCCGCGACCTGGGGGAAGGAAGCTCGAGCAGTGACCTGATCTTGTCGGGGTTTGCCTCGATTCCTCGGGTATTGACTATGAAACCCAAGAATTTCCCCGATGCGACACCGAAAGTGCACTTCTGAGGATTGAGCCTCATGCCATATTCTCGCAGTATGTTAAAGCATTCTTCCAGATCGGTGACGTGGTTGCTAGCAATCTTTGACTTGACAAGCATATCATCGACGTACACTTCCATGCTTTTCCCGATCTGGTCCGCGAACATTCTATTTACCAGCCTTTGGTAGGTAGCCCCGGCATTCTTAAGACCGAACGGCATGACCTTATAGCAATAGACATTAGTCGGGGTCATGAAGCTGGTATGATCCTGGTCTGCTGGATTCATCGCGATCTGATTGTAGCCCGAGTACGCGTCCATGAAGGACATGAGCTCGTGCCCCGCCGTGGCATCCACCAGTTGATCGATCCTCGGTAATGGAAAGAAATCCTTGGGGCAGGCTTTATTCAGGTCGGAAAAGTCGATACAGGTCCGCCACTTCCCATTGGGCTTTGGAACTAACACGGGATTGGCAACCCAAATGGGAAATCTGGCTTCGCTGATAAAGCCACATTTTTTGAGCCGGGCTACTTCTTCTTCAAGGGCTTTGGCTCGGGTTGTCCCTAAACGCCTCTGCTTTTGAGACTTGGCAGGGACGCTTTTGTCTAGGTGGAGCGTGTGCATGATTACGCTCGGACTGATCCCTATCATGTCCTCGTGCGACCATGCGAATACGTCCAGGTTTTTCCGCAGAAACGCAGTCAGTTCCGCCTTTCTTCTATCGCAGAGGTTCTTTCCGAGCTTAACCGTCCGTGACGGGTTTTGTTCATCGATGCCTACCTCCTCGAGCTCTTCAATAGCTTGGAGCTCGGACTTGTCCTCGCCTACTCGGGGGTCAATGTCCTCACTTAGGGCGAGCTCTTCGTCTTCGGAAACCCGAGGTTTTTCAATCTCAGGAGCCGCCTTGGGTCCCTGAGATTCCTCTTCATCCTGAATGGCCATCGTCACCTGCCCGGGTTTAGATTTTCCCTTCATGGAAATGCTGTAGCATTCCCTGGCAGCGAGCTGATCGCCCTTGATAGTACAGACCCCTGTTGAAGTAGGGAACTTCATGGAGAGGTGCCGGACGGACGTGATAGCTTCGAAATCAACGAGCGTAGGTCGGCCCAAAATTGCATTGTAGGCAGCGGAGCAGTCAATGACTACGAATTCGAGTAGTTTGGACACTGTTCGGGACTCGTCTCCTAGGGTGATCACCAGCTCAATCGTTCCTATCGCTGCTGACCCTTCTCCTGAAAAACCATATAGCATCATCGAGGTTGCCTTCAGCTCGGAGATGGTCAGACCCATTTTTTCTAAGGTGGACCAGAATAGGAGGTTCACCGAGCTCCCATTGTCCACTAAAACTCTCCTTACTCTCCGGTTGGCGAGCTGGACTGCTACGACCAAGGGATCGTTATGAGGGAATTGGACATGGCTCGCGTCTTCCTCCGTGAAAGTGATCGGTTGTTTCTCTAATCTTTGTTGTTTTGATTGACACTGTTCCGGGACGAACTCCGCTCCATTGTGGGCCTTCAACTCATTCACATACCTCTTCTGGGCGCCTTTGCTCGTGCCAGCCATGTGTGGTCCTCCAGAGATGGTGGAAATCTCTCCCTCGACCAAGGGGGGAAGGACGTCCTGATCTACCCGAGGTCCAGGTTGAATGTCTGGGATCTCCGGAGCGGGTCGACTTGTCGGGACCCTGTTCCGCGAGTATTGCGCCAATGGACCTGCTCGGATGAGAGTCTCGATTTCATCTTTGAGGTGCCTGCAGTCGTCGGTATTGTGCCCGACGTCGTTATGAAAATGGCAGAATTTGGAAGCGTCTCTCTTTCTCTTAGGGTGTTTTATTGGCTCCGGCCTTTTCCAGGGGACTCGCGTAACGTTGGCCAGGAAAATATTCTCTCTGGTCTGGGTGAGCTCGGTATACGTTGTGAACACGGGCTTGAATTTATCCGCGGACTTATTCTTCTTTTGACCGTGCTGGCTGTTTTCACCATTTCCTTTTCTTTTGCCGCCAGCGGTCTGGTTACTCTGCGCGACGTCGGGAGTCGCCACTACGATCTCTGTTCCCGTCCCAGCGGGCTTCTCGAGGACCTGGCTGGTCCCCGCGGCTGAAGCTTCAGCTTCTTCCAAGTTTATCCACTCTTGGGCTCTGTTAAGGAATTCACTAACCGAGCTGACCCCCCTCCTTTGAATATCCTTCCACAGATCTCCGCCTACTAGGATCCCGGTCCTCATAGCCATGAGTTTGGAGCTGTCGTCGGCGTCTCTGGCTCGAGCAGCGACATTTGCAAATCTGCTCAAGTAGGCTTTTAGCGTCTCTCCAGGTTGCTGTCTCACGTTAGCTAGGGAGTCGGCCTGGACTCGGGCGGCCGGAGAGGCGCGGAATGCCCTCTTGAAGTCAGCCGAAAAGGTCTTCCAGGAGCTGATTGACTGCCTTTTACTTTGTTTGAACCACTGCCTGGCAGGTCCAGTTAGGGTGGAAGGAAAGATCAAGCAACGAAGCTCTGGCCCGATGTTATGAGCCATCATTAGGGTGTTGAACATCCCTAAGTGGTCAGACGAGTCTCCATCCCCGTTGAACTTTGACAAGTGGGGCATACGAAAGCCAGAAGGGTATGCCGTTGCTGCTATATTGGGGGCGAAGAGTTCCATCTCATCCCCTGAATCATATTCGTCTTTTTCTTTTTCCGATAGGAGCTTCTTCATCAGCTCCTCCATCTGAGTTAAGCGCTCTAGGGTCTTGTCCTGAGATCTTGGGTTATTCCGGGGCTGTTCACCAGCTCCGGACCCGTTGTACATATTAGGCGGGTTGTTGCCCCTCCTATCTCGAGATAGGTCATTTGGGGCATTCCCGCCGTTACGTACTTCGGATCGGACCCCAACTGAACGGGCCTGGCTACCATCCCTAACTCGATCCTCTCTGTGAGAGTTGAGGCGATCTCGAAGGTCGCCTCCCTGGGTAGTATGGTGACTTTGTGTTGAACTTAGTCGCTGTCGCAGGTCTCCTCCCGAAAGATCACTCCGTGCACTACCGGTCCAGTGACTCCTGCTGGACAGGCTCGAGGTGCGTCTTTGGCGGCTCCGACCTGATCCTTCCCCCGGCACCCTGCTGCACCGGGAAGGCCCGGTCGATGGCGGGTCTCTCCTACTATTTCCGTAGGTCGGGATGTCTCGGACGGGCTGAGGAGACGGGTATCTGATGGGAGAAGGAGGATGCCTGACCGGAGAGGCGATCCTAGTGCCGTCCGGACGGACTAAATTTGGTGGGGGCCTCTCGGCCCTGCCAGCTTGCTGGTTTCGCGCTGGGCGAGCTGGACGAGGAACTGGACGTTCTTCGGGGATGGGGTGACGTCTCCAGATCTCCTCGGCCCTTCTTTGGGAATTTCCTCGATCTCTTCTGGGCGTCCTCGAGGAAGGCTGAGAGCTAGGGGTTGACGTCCTAACCGAACGGCTGTACTGCTGCTGTTCGGTCTGAGGCATTTCCCTGAAGTTCGCCTCTTGATGGCGTGGTGAAGGGGTGGAGTTGGCTGGAGGGAGTCTACCCGAACGACTATGCCTGGATCGATTACTCCGGCGAGACTTAGGAGCCTCGCCTTGCCTCTCTCCAACGTCACCGTTGGTTGTGAGAGGGGGAAGTCGACTCAGAATATCCTGGATTTGCTGACCAGCTGCTGCTAGCTGGCTCCTTAGCTGAGCATTCTCCATCTCCACCGCAGTATAATAACATGGATTCGGATTAGGCGGTCGGGGCACCGAACTACCAGTGTCGTCTTGGCCGGCCGGCTGCTTTCCTGGCCTCTGCTGGACTTCAGGAACTTGCTCATCAGGGAGGGCAACATGGCGGGCCTCCTGCCCATCATGCTGTTCTGTCTCGTTGCCATGTTTGGATCGAGTGGTCACCATAGTTGTATGTTTGTGGTAGTACTAATCGGACTCGCTCTCAATGAAAGCACCAAACTGTTGACGCGGTTCTTCAGCAACAGATAATTAAGAGAAGAAGAGAAAGAGATTAGTACTAAAAGTAGAACCGTCACAGATATGAAATCTTTGAGGAAAGAACTAGGTGACTCAAGACACGTTTTTAAGTGGTTCGAAGGTTAAAATCCTTCTACTCCACTAGTCAATATTATTGATATTCTCTGGATATTTGGTTTACAAAGTATATAGTTCTTAAAAGACTTTTTTTCCAACCCCTATCAACTCCCAGGGTCTCCATATTTATAGGAGAAGGCACCTGGAAGTTGGTAGGGAGGTCATCCCGTGACCTTACCATTTGTCATATCAAGTCTGTGATATTCATGATTAATTCCTAAACCTGACACACAAGTGTGGTCTAATCAGTATGGAAGGAGATAATGGGCCGCACAGCCCAACTCGTCCGTGGGTGTCTGAATACGCACGTTCCTGCTGCGTGTCCGAGAAGTCAGGGGGATATCGGACACGTGATGGCAGGAATATGCACGTTTATCTTGCGTGTTGACTTCCCATAGGGTCAGAGCTTCCTGAGAAGCTCGCTACCGGAGCAATCCATAACCCGAGCTTATCCGTCCGTGGTCGCCGGATGTTATTCCCAGCTCCTGGTGCAACAAGCGCGAGCTGGAAACAGGACCCCCTCGAGCTAGAAAGGGCCCGTCCTGGAAATAGAGCCTCTGGCCTGTGGGAGCCTCGGACTAAATCATGTTTAGTCCGAGGCTCGTCCTGCTAAACAGCCCGCATGAAAACCAGGGCGTACAGATTCAAACATGAAGCTTGAGAAGAATGAACGAAGAGCGATGGCTCAATTGGAATTTGCAAGTGTAACAAGGAGCCTAATGTACACCACTCATTGTACTGGAACGAACATTGCATATGTAGTTAGTAAATTTAATAGGTTTATTAACAATCCAAGTAGCAAGCATTGGAAGGCTATTGAAAAGATTCCTAGTTACCTTATGTGTACCAAAGAATATAGCCTTCACTACTCAAATTTTCATAGGATACATGAAGGGTATTCCGACGATAGTTGGATATCGGGAGTGGGAAACAATCTCTCCACCACGAGTTGGGTGTTTACTCTAGGAGGATGGGATATCTCTTGGAGTTCCAAGCAATAAACTAGTATATCACACTAAACCATTGAAGCAGAGATTATAACTCTTATGGAAACTAGAAAATACGTCGAGTGGCTAAGGAATCTCTTGTTGGATATCCCTTTTACCATGGATATGGTATCGACGATCATGATACATCGTGATAGTCAAACTACTCATGCTAGAGAATATAATAGTGTGTAAAATGGTAAGTCTAGACGTATAAGTCTATGACATGAATATGTGAGAAAATTGATTCAAGATGGAATCATATCAATCTCATATGTTAAGACATGTGAGAACTTAGCAGATCAATTTACAAAACCTCTTGTGAGAAGGTTAGTAAGTTCCACTTCAAAAGGGATGGGACTGAAACTCCTAAAATAAGAGATTAACCATTGATGGCAACCCAACTCCTACCTTGTTAATAAAAAGGAAGAGAGTTCAACAGGTAAGAACAAGTCATTGATAAGTGTATAGTTACAACACTAAAACTATCGAGAGTTTAATCCAAGATGGTTACTGTTGGTTGCTGCCGAGTGAATGTTAAACAAAGGGTTTTTAAAAAAAATTAGTTGAGTGCAACAAACATCTATAAAGGTAGCAAAGACTTTGTAATAATTTCACCTATGTGAACATAGAGGTGGTGTCGCCTCTCATGGGAGTTGAAAGTTCATGAAAGGATGAGCACATGGCCATATGAGTGCTAAGCGAGAAAAGTGGGGAAACGAATGATCAAGTGGAGGTGTGTGAGGTATTACATATTTTATCATAAGGAATACATGGTTCAAGCTTTTAAGCAAACAATGATTTCGATAAGACTTTGTAATATTTTCACAAAGGTAAAGTTCAAGCTGAAAGGCACTTTATTTTAGGCAGCAATACTGTTTTGAGCTAGAAGATAAAAGTTTGTATTTAACCAAGTGGGGAAATGCTAGGATTGGTTAAAATACAAAGTTGAGTGTTCTTACACAAGCTAGGTGTAAAACACTAAATGGTTTCACATAGTGGAGATGTGAAATTTGAGTTTCTATTGTAGGCATTTAAAAATTTTGTTTTTGGGTCCAGAGTAATATAATGAGGTTTCTAAGGATGCCCAATAAGTTTGGAAGGACTTGGAATTATTTAAGGTCAACTTTTAGAGTCTTGAACTGCCTAGGTGGCGTTGATTCGCCACTCTAGTGGTATTGCATCGCCAAAAACCCTAGGGTTTTGGTGATGCCCAACTGGCACGCATTGCCTGCTGGTAGGTGAGGCATTGCCTAGCAGGCGATGCATTGCCTATAGGCAGGCAACGCGCCGCCTGATGTGTCCCGTACAGACAGATGTTTTGAGCTCCAAATAGTGTGTTTAAAAGATGTAATCCTATTGGTTAGGCTTACTGACAGAGCCTACACTATAAAAGGGTTCTCATAGAGTTTTGATAGACTTGATCCCTCTCTCAAATATCTCTCTAACCTCTCTCTATAGCTCTCAAGATCAAAAAATTTCTCAAAAAAATTCATAAAGAAATTCTTGTCTTTGTGAATTTAAAGGTTTGTTCAATGTCAGTTCTTATTTCGTCTTAGAAAAGCCTCATGAATCCATTAAGGGCTGTGAAATAGTGAATTTGGATAGTGATAATCTTTGTGTATAAGCCTTGGTTTTGATTCCCGTTAAAGAAGAAGAAATTTCAAGTGGTGTTCTAACAAGGGTTTGAAGCTTTCAAGAAGATCCAAGAGTTTTGGTTAAAACTAGGGTTTGCATTCTCTATCTCAATATATTTGTTGATCTCTGTCAAGGATAATTATGTGTAGATTCTTATGATTGTGGTGGTGTAATCTCACTATCTCCCAACAAATGATCATCCTTGTTAGTGTCTGACGCTAGGTCATGTGCTTCGTGTTCATGGCGAATAGTTTGTCTAATAATCCTCCCATTATGATGTTGCACCAGGGTTTCCTTTTGGGAACTATGGTTTCTATGTGTGTCGTTGATCACTCAATAATGTAGATGGTATGATATGATCAGATGTGAGTTCCTCAATAACTACTTTTCTCCAAGTTTTATAATTTAGCATATAGTAATGCTCATGGAAAGTAGCATTTGTCGATACAAATACCTTTTGGTCTTTATGATATAAAAATAACCACGTCTTTCCTCTGGAGCATAGCTAACAAATATAGACAATTTTTATGCTATCAAATGGTAAGACTTGTATGTTACATGGAATAATGTGCTATGTTTTGATGATGAATCATGTGATATGAAAAATAGAATTCTATCGTGAAATGTTATGATGAGCTTGACGCAACATGTGTTTCCTTTGTGTTAATATGGAATAGATTGCATGTGCTTGTATGTTGTATGAAAAGGGCAAATGGTTGCTAGCGTGATGAACGTGATGTAACAAAAGAGTTACTAAGGATATTATGTAACTCATAGGGCAGATGCACGAAGGTTATTCAAGGACCTGAGATCTTGTTTACCTCACAAAGGAGTTCTTTCCATTTTTATGCTTTTACTAATTACCGCAAGATGTGACATAGACAATAGTTGCACCATGATCACAAAGAGTATGATTATGATGTCTAGATATGATGTATGTTTATGTCGTATGATTATAATGTATGGTTATGGTGTATGATTATGATGTGTTATGAGTTTTACGATATAAATTTATGTTCTTATTGTGTTTCCTTGAATGTTGTTGTATTTGTTTGTACTTCCTTAGTGGGCTTTTAGCTCACCCCCTTACTTTCACTTTTTAGGTAATAAATAGGGTTTCTCTTTGGCACACACTGTGATGTGGGGAGTTCTGACATTTGGGTGTGTTTAGTGTGGGGGTATCCTATGAATGAATAAACGATCAACACAAGCGCTTTGGTTTAAAGAACTATGTTATGGACTTTTGTTTTAAAATTATAAGTGGGACATAAATTTTATTTTTCTTTAAACGTTGCATAAGAACAATTTATTTTGCCTGTTTTATCAAGGTCCCACTGAATTACATATGTTAAGTGGTATTTTCTAATTATTTATGAGTTGTGAGACATTTTACAAAGTAATAGAATACGACGCTTTACAAATGGTATTAGAGCTGGTCATTCATGTTTCCAAGGACGCTCCCCATACACGCTAAAGATGGGAAAATTTCACCTCACCGCGTCGTAAGTATTTGTTCTATATGTTATCTTTATTCTTTCTGCTTTTAAATTTTGTAGTTTTGTAATTGCAGTATAGAAAGATGCCTCATATTATTAGAACCACTAAGAATCAGTTACTTAAGGAGATTCGCACGATACCTAAGGTTCAACTCGACAAGGATCACAACGATTGGAGGATAACTGTACTAAAAACGACGGCGGTGATTTGTGATCGTATTCAAGGAATGATGAACAAAAGAGGGGCATTGCTACGACCCATAGAACAATACTGGGTGTTAAGGGAAGTATTGTCGATATATCTTGAGGCCCTTCTCCACTTGACCATAGTGTGGCACGATTTCATTCAGGAGGAGCTGAACTTTAGCACCATCAAGTACACGATTTATAACCTCATAGATAATTTTAATTTTAGTCGTTTGGAGCTGGTCATGTTAAAGATGGATGACAGAGAGATGGAGGAACAATAGGTGATGGTGCACAATTTAGAAGGAGAGACGGCGTGTCAAGAGGTAGTGCACGCCATACAAAAAGTAAGCACTAGAATGAGTCGTTTGCGAGCGCTCCTGATTAGTTCCACATTTCGGAGGAGATCTTTTGCTACAGCTTAGGGGGCGAGTCCACGGTCAAGGACTAGAGTCCGTCTCATATCTCATTTCAATAAGATGTTAACGATTAAGATGGGACTTTTCTTAAGAATCCTGAAGAACTTATGGCTTTCAATTAGGGTTATTAAACACTTTATGGGTTGTTTGAATTTTGGAAATTTTTTTAAACAAACTTTGAATGTTATGGTTTAATAATTTTTCTCTTCCAAACTCTAAGTGGTGTGGATATGGAATGTATGATAATTTTCCCAAATATCTATCAAACCATTATGTGATTTATCCTCTCTAAAGATTCTCTTTCAGTGCCTTAGAATCTCTTAATGTCAACAAGAGGAAGAGGAGGCAAGGGAAGATGGAGAGGCCGAGGAAAGCGTGTCTCCACAATATCTAATGCCACAACAATTCCTAATTTGAGATTGCCACCAGCCCAACCAATAGTCCCAGCTACACCAACTATGGATTTGGCCGCAAAGATAGCAAGGTTAAGGGAACAACGAAGACAGAGAGATGAGGAGTTGGCTCAAGCCAGGAAAGTACCACAAGTGCCTCAAGTACCAGTGGCATAGCCTGAGCCTCCAGTACCACCACCTGCACCACTGCCTATGGCTTATGGATTTGAGCCAGTCTATGAACGCTTCATAAAGCAAGCCCCACCTAGCTTCTAAGGGAAATTTGATCCTATGGTGGCAGAGGATTTGTTGAGATCAATAGAGGCCATCTTTGACCACATGGAATGGAATGACCACTAGAGAATATCATGTGTAGCTCACCTACTCAAGTTGGATGCAAGGATATGGTGGGATGTGGTCAAATAGGCTCATGACATGAATACTATGACCTAAGTAGACTTCCTTAAGAAATTTAGCAAGAAGTAATACAGTGCGGCTGTATTGGCAACCAGGGTGGACAAATTCATGACTTTTGTTCAGGGGAACCACTCTGTTACTGACTATGCACAAAAGTTCGATAGTTGGCTAGATTTTCACCTAAAGTAGTAGCAACTGAAGCCATGCGAGTCCAAAGGTTTATGAGAGGACTCAAGCCAATGATTGCTAGCAATGTTAAGATGACCAATGTTGAAGTGGTTTGTTATGCTAAGGTATTGGATAAGGCACTCGAAGCAGATTACTTGAAGGATCGGATATGGAAGGACAATGCTACCAGAAGGGAGGCCAACAAAAACAAGGGCTTCCATGAGGGCAATAAGCGGAAAGCTAACGAAGGGCAGAACAGTGGCACTAAAAAGAGGACTAGATCTCCGAGCCCAAATAACAACAATCACAACCATCATAACCACCACAATAATCGCAACAATAACAATAATGATCGTAACTGCAGGAATCACCAGAACAACAGAGTCGAGCACCCCAGCTGTCCTAAATGCTTGCGATGACATGTGCGAGAATGTCAAGCTGACACCAACAAATGTTACAAGTGCTGTCAGGCAGGCCATATGAGGAAAGATTGCCCACAGTGGAAAGCAGGACAGATTAGTAACAACAACCTAGTGTCAACAAGGGTTTTTGCATTGACCTAAAAGGAAGCAGCCAACAGTAATATTGTGGTCACAACTTAGCTCCCTATTTCTTTTGTGATGTGTAGAGTCCTTATTGATTCTCGAGCGACTCATTCTTATGTTGCTATGAATATGATTAATAAATTGGGTATGCCTTGTAAACTGTTTGAGCATAGTTTTAGTACAATGTTATCGTCAAGAGACATGATGTTGTCAACTAGGTGGTTACATTCAACAACTATAACAATAGAGGACAAGGAGTGCCCGACAGATCTTATAGAATTAGACATACAAGACTAGGATGCCATACTTGGCATGGATTGGTTATCCAAACATGGAGTGACGATTGACTGTTGAAAAAAGACCGTGGAGTTCGGACCTGAAGAAGGAGAACACTTTTCTTTTGTAATGACCCAACTAATTCTAGACTTTGGACCATTAAAACTACTTATACATAGACACTATTCTTAAGAAAACATACATATGAAACATTCATAACTTTATTAAAAACTATAAAGGAAATGTCAAAATACATAAATTCGGAGTATGATATGGGATCCCATTATTTGAAAATAAAACATAACTTAAATCTTAAATAAATTCGTTACAAAATCAGGTGCAGAAAATACATAGAAAACATAATTAAAATGACTAAAAACAACATCGTCCTCGAATCGTTCACACAGTCCACCAAATCCATTCTTCCTCAATACACAATCCCAAGCCGCCAAGAATCTTTCCGCCGCCATAACTATTTTCCTGCACATATAAAAATAAAGGAATGAGCATAATGCCCAGCAAGGAAAATCTACTAAAAGCATAAAACGTAAACATAAACATAAACATAAACTATAAACATATAACATGACTATAAAGACGTATACCATATAGAACTATACTATTAATGGCCATTATGACATGTGATAAACCATCTATGTCCCTTGTCTAATATCTGAGGTAGGGTATATCATAACTCTAAACATAAAAATAATAAACACTAGGGCACTAATCAACTATGAGCCCTAGATAAAACATAACATAACGTATTATAGCATAAACATATTATACATAACACATAACACATAAGCATATGAAACTATCCTATTTTCCTTGCCAATACCGGGATGTGAGAACAAGGACGGGATTTTGGAACACTCCTAAAACCAACAATTAGAAGGTGAGTATTTCTAAAAGAAAAAGATTAAAAGAAATTAACTAAAACCACCGAGAAGAAAAGCTTACCGTAAAGAAACCTCAAGTTCAAAGAACTTAAATGCCTAACTAGGAATGGAAAATATTGAGTTAGGATTTCAGTAGAGAAAAACTATAAAAACTAATGAAACATACATAAATGAACTAGGAATAGGAATGCCTTTGAATGCACTACAACCGAACTACACCTCGATATCAAAAAACACACTATTAACCTTACTTTCCAAGTGTTTAATAAGCTTAAGATGATAAAGCTTATAACCCCAACCCAAGTGTTTAACACTCTAAAGTAAACCTAGCAGCTTAAAGGCTCTAAACTCAGCTTGAAGAATGAAAGAAATGGCTAGGTACTAGGTCCTATTTATAGAGTTCAAGGATGAAAAAAAATCATCTTTTAGCTTGAATGAAATAATGACTATTTAATTGAAAAACATTTGAATAATCGTTTAGCAGAGGCTTAAGACTCGGTTAGAAAGATTCAAAGGCTTGCTAAGAGGTTATGGGTTGAATTGAGCTCGGTTTCAAAATCATTCAAAAATCTTGCCCTAGAGCCGATATATCGCCCATGGTAGGCGATAAATCGCCTGGGCTTATATTCCCAAGGCTTATTGAAACGTTCGTGCGAAGTTACGTGTTGTTCGTATTCCCCGAGTGGCGATATATCGCCCCTAGAGCTGTGATATATCGGCATAAGCTGAAATATTGTACACGTAATTGTACTTTTTCAGCCTAATTTGAATTGAGTAAACAACTTTGACTAAGTCCCATAATGATTTTAAAGCTGTTGACAGATTCTGGAGTTTTCAAATATTTCTCTTATAAAACTATTCCTCAAAAAACTTAATTTCTCAATAAACAAGCACCTCACAAGTGTCATAATCTTATTAGTTCTATCTAAACCTTATAGTATAATAAATATCATCGTCATGATCAGCTATATTAATCAAACCTTATGTTATAATTAATATTCTTAAACTATAGGTTAAACTTATAAAATCTATAAGTGTTGCTACGAGTGTTCAACTAAGTCCCGACTTGAACCAAAATCCACAGTAATAAACATACTATAACTACTACTAGCTATTACTACTACTACTACTACTACTATCTAACTAGCTAAGTAAAATTCTTGGACTTTACAATTCTCCCCGACTAAAAAGAATTTCGTCCTCAAAATTTACTTACCAAAAAATTCCGGATACTGGGCTAACATGTCTTCCTCCAACTCCCACGTTGCCTCCTGCTCTGAACTATTTCTCCATAAGACTTTGACTATCGGAATACTCTTGGACCATAACTGCTTCATCCCTCTATCTAGGATTCTAACCGGTCATTCCTCGTAACTCAAGTCTGTCTGGAGTGCTATCGTATCATACTTAAGGACATGAGATGGGTCTAACACATACTTTCATAGCATTGAGATGTGGAACACATTGTGGCTATGTGCTAAACCTGGCGGTAGGGCTAATCTATATGCAACTTCTCCCACTTTGTCCAATATCTCAAAAGGACCTATAAAATGGGGACTAAGCTTGCCTTTCTTCCTAAACTACTTCACACCTTTCATAGGAGATATCTTTAGGAAGACTTGATATCCGAAATTGAATTCCACATAACGTCACTTGGCATCCGCATAGCTTTTCTGACGGCTTTGAGCAGCGAGCATATGCTTTCTAATCAGCGCTACTGCTTCCTGAGCTTTTCTAAGAGCTTCGGGACCAAGAAGCTGCCTTTCTCCTACTTCGTCCCAATGTAACGGCGATCTGCACCTTCTTCAATAAAGTAACTCATAAGTTGCCATCATTACCGTTGACTGGTAGCTATTTTTGTAGGATAACTCTATCAACGGCAAGTACTTATTCCATGATCCTCCGAAATCAAGAACACAAGTGCGTAACATATCTTCTAAAATCTGTATGGTGCGCTCGGACTGACCGTCTATCTGAGGATGAAATGCTGTACTAAGACTTAACTTAGTACCCATGGCTTGTTGTAAGCCTCCCCAAAATCTCGATGTAAACACCATGCAACCGTACTATCTCTTGGACATAGATGTCTGCATATTGATCTGCTGTGTATGAAGTCTTAATAGGCAGGAAATGAGCGGACTTGGTTAATCTATCTATTACTAACCAAGCTGAATCATGTTGCTTACTTGTTCGTTGCTTACTTTCATTTCCATCCTGGTATGCTAAGTGGTTGTAATAAGCCTACAGGGCGCTGATGTTCTGCTTTCACTTTCTGGCATACTAAACATTTAGACAAAAATTCCGCTATCTCCTTCTTCATTCCTGGCCACCAATATATTGCCTTAATGTCGTAAGTCATCTTGGTCAACCCTGGGTGAACTGAGTATGGGGTACTGTGTGCTTCTTCTAGAATCGTCATCTTAATCCTTTGATCATTTGGCACGCATACCTGATCCTTATATCTCAATAACCCTTGACTTGATATTGAGAAATCCATTGGCTTACCTTCTCTAACTCCATCCATATGTGTCACTAATGTGTCATCATGCCCTTGCCCAATCCGTATATCTTCTAACAGATTTGACTTGATAGACAAATTGGCCAGCTTACTGATAACTACTTTTATTCCGGCACTGATCAACTCCTACTGTAGTGGCTTTTCTATTCCGGCTAGTGCTGCTAGACTTCCATAACTCTTCCTACTTAGCGCATCAGCAACTACGTTTGCCTTTCCCGGGTGGTATAGGATTTCGCAGTCGTAATCCTTCACTAGCTCTAACCACCTGCGCTGCCTCATGTTGAGCTCCTTCTGAGTGAAGAAGTACTTTAAACTTTTGTGGTCTGTATAAATCTCACACCGTTCTTCGTAAAGGTAATGGCGCCAGATTTTTAACGCAAAGACCACCGCTGCCAACTCCATATCGTGAGTTGGGTAGTGTTGCTCGTACTCGTTCAGCTGCCTTAAGGCATAGGCTATCACCTTGTCATTCTGCATTAGTACGCAACCCAACCCTTGCTTTGACGCATCACTGTAGACTACAAACTTGTCGTTGGGTGTTGGTACACAGAGTACTGGTGCTGCGTACAACTTATCCTTAAGCAACTGGAAGCTCTCTTCACACTTATTAGTCCAGTTGAACCTTTACTGTTTCTAGGTCAGGTTAGTGAGCAGAGTGGCCATCTTAGAAAAACCCTCTACCAACCGATAATAACCTGCTAATCCTATAAAGCTTCTTACTTCTGACACGATCTTTGGTCTTGGCCAATCCTTCATAGCCTCTACCTTGGATGGGTCTACTGCAATCCTATTTTTCTTTTTTTTTTACAACAATACATGCTTTTCAATATATTGTATGTTATATATTTTTTATTTCTTAATACTATTTACATGTTATATTTAAATTAAAAGTCATATAACTGGTATCCTATTATTTTTCTTTTGTCATTTAGTAATATTTTATGTATTGGTGAGTGTTTACCCAAAAAATGACCCCTGATGACGTGGAAGGATTGACTTACACGCGGCTGGCATGTGGCGACTTTAAGTGAATGAATACTGTTCGACCATCAACCAGAAAGTCATTGATTTATCAAGCATCACGCTTAGGTGCGACCAGTCCGATCGCATACTTTCATTTACTTCATTTTTGGATGTGCAATCTTGTAATATTTGTCTTAATTGTAATTTCTTTTATTACCTAGATACGTGAATCTTAATGATAATTTGAGGCCCATCGACCCATGTACTATTCTTGAGCCTATAAATAAGAATCAAAGGGCTCAAGGAAGGGACTTTTGGAATTTTTAAATTTGGAACTTTTGATCTTTGTATTCGGAGAGAAAAATATAGTGTGATTCTTCACCGAAGTTGTAATCTTCCCAAGGCTTATGAAACTCGTGAACCCTTGTTCATTGATCACAGTGTTGGGATTCAACATCAATAAGAACACTAAGTGGTCGTAGGTCATTACAATCCAATTGGGGCCGAACCACTATAAATCGTTTGTGTCGTTTACTTTCCATTAGAATTTGTTCTTTTTTTCCTCTCATTTTCTATCATTTATCTGACTCCATGTCGTTGACCAATTTGAGGGTCAACATTTTGGTGCTTTCATTTAGAGACTAATTCTAGACTTCAAGATGATAAAATGGCTAAGACATCCAAGAAGACGGGGCAGACTTCTAGCGCCGCATCCACCCAACCTCCTCCACCAAATGTGGCTGAAGATGAGCCACAGTTGGATTTTGAAGAGGAAGAAATTAATTCTGAAACCCTGAGGACAACACTGAGTGTGTTGCAAGAGGAGCTGACCAATCTGAGGGCCAATCAAGAGAATGTGGCAGAGACGTTGGCATTAAATAGAGGGAAATCGAACGTCGACACCAATAACTGAATGAGCGGCAGGCAGACATGGACCACCAACAGAGAGATGCCACTGCCGCCCTAGAAGAAGCCATTCAGTTGGAACGAGGGCAAGCTGCACCGAATTCTCAACCAGATCAGCCACCAAGTGCACCACCTCAATGAGCCGACGAGCTCTCAAAGGCCAGAGCAACCACCTGCCGCTCAACAGGATATCCCAATTCAAGATCCTGATCAAAAACCACCTTCTCACACTGGTCGAGATAATCCCTAGCGTCAAAGGCAAAATAGGGCCAGGTAGCCTCCCCGAAGCCCTAGACGCCCAATGGCTAATGAGCCAAATCTACCGAGCAGGGGACAACATCCTGCTACTAACAGAAGGCACGCCGAGTCAGGCTCTATGGTCAGGGGACCCCCACGGCATAATAATGCCCGGGGACCCACCGACCAACGCAGGCCTCCCCCTAACGCTCGGGAGGTACCAACTAGAGGGGGGAACAGTGCGACCAGCCGGTCGCGCCGTAGTCAATCGCAGTTCAGGGACGGGCATGACTATAATGAAGTTGACTCCGGTAGAAGGAATGCTGATCGAGGGCAAGAAGAAAGAGGTGGAGAAAGGAATCCCCCACCAAGAGAAAATAGGCCTACGAGCCAGAACGCTGGGGGGTAGCCTAGGCAGCCTAACGTCTTTGATCAGTTGGGCGCTAGCGAGCAAAGTCGCAGAGATGATGACTTAAGGGACATGCTCAACGATAGGCACGAAAGGCACGATGAATATGCCCCTCCAGCACCAGTTGCCCCAGCAATCCCGAACGTCATGCAAGCTTAGATAGATGCACTAAACTAGGTTGTCCAGGAGCTGGTGGGAAGCCGCACATCCCACATCGAGCATGATTGGAGAAGGGGCACTCCATTCATACAAAGAATAGCTATGGCAGAAACCCCAAGCAAATTCAAGATGCCAGTACTGCCAAACTTCGATGGGTACGGGGACCCAACATCTCACGTGAATAAGTTCGAGATACAAATGGACATCCAGAAGGGGCCAGATGATGCTCGTTGTAGAATCTTTCCGGCCACCCCATCTGACACTGCTAAGGAGTTGTTTTTCAAATTCCCTCCTGCTAGCATAGTATCATGGGAAATTTTTGTGAAGGAATTCTACGGGCAATTCTATGTTGGTCGTGTTCACCTGACTGAAGCTAACCAGCTGGTCAAGATACGTCAGAAGGAGGGAGAATCCTTAAAGGAATATGTCCAGTGTTTCATGCGAGCAGCTGTTGGGGCTAAAATAGTTTGCAATGAAGGGAAAATGATGGCCCTTACTACTGGAGTGAGGAACTATTCTTCCCTCTAGAACAACTTAAGAAAGAATGGGGTGAAGAGTACCAAGGAGTTTCTTGATCGAGCAGATTGATACATTAAGCGTGAGGATGCGATTGCCAAGGCAACAGGTATGAGCCAAGGTTCACCAACTACACGACCCTTGTCGAGAGTAGAGCAGAGGTTTACCAGGAAACCACCTCCAATGTCCCTTACAAGAAACCAGTGCCTATAAGGAAGGATATCTCCAAGAGAGATACAACAAAGTTTTGTCATTTTTACAATGACTATGGTCATGACACTAATGAGTGTAACCATCTGAAAGATGAGATTGAGTTCCTTATCAGACAAGGACACCTTAGGAGGTACGTATGAGCTATAGGAGGTTCTCACCGAGAGGCTAAAGGAGGCAACGAGCAGGCGCCTGTACGCCAACGCTCGCCACCTTTACAGCCAATTCCTGTGGTAGATACGTTGCAAACCATCTGTGGCGGCCCACACCTTGCAGGAGATAGTGGGAAGGCAAGGGAGTGATACACTCAGACCTTACGCCACGACCAGGATATCGAGATGCTGAATGTGGAGGAGCGAGCTCCCAAAAAAGCTCGAACAGAGGAAGATTTAATAACTTTCTCTGAGTTTGACGCACAGCATGTCTGTTTCCCTCATTCAAACCGTCTGGTCGTGGACGTCCAGATAGCCAACATGATGGTTAAGAGGGTGTTAGTGGCACAGGGAGCTCAGTAAATATATTGTACAAGTCTTCACTAGACAGAATGAAGTTATCCGTGAAGGACCTAGAGCCATGCAACCAAACCATTTATGGTTTTTCTAGGGAAGGGCTCGCGACAACAAGATTGATTAGGCTTCCAGTAATAGCAGGAACTGCGCCCACGAACAGGATATTACTCACTACTTTTGCAGTAGTTGTAACCTCGGTTTGGCACCTTGCCATGAAATTCCCAACTAACGCAGGGGTAGGATGCATGTTGGGAAACTAGTGAGAAGTGAGGGAATGCTATAATTCCTCAATATCTAAGGAAAAGAGAGGTGGATTGAGGGAAGACGCTGGAAAAGAGTTGCAGTTGGCCGATGAAATATAAGCCCATTCAGGTGAGTGCGTCACCAAATAGGGTGTTGCCCAAAGTGAGGATAGGGATTTGGATCCTTACTTTAGGGATTTTGATGAAGATGTAGGACCGATCGTGGACCTCAAAGAGGTCCAACTCATTGAGGCAGATCCGACCAGGGTTGTGAAAGTCGGTAAAAACTTACAACAATAAAACAAAAGCTAGAGGAATTTTTTAAGAAGAACCAAGAAGTCTTTTCCTGGTCGCATAGCGACATGGTTGGAATTGACCCAGCAGTTATCAGCCATGTCCTGAACATAGATAAAAGCTTTCCACCAGTGCAACAGAAAAGAAGGCTGCTCGACAAAGATAGATCGAAAGCTTTAAAGGAAGAAGTCGAGAAGCTAAAGGAGAATGGATTCATCAGGGTAGCATTTTATCCATTGTGGGTCTCTAATCCCGTACTAGTACCCAAGCCGAATGGCAAGTGGAGAACATGTGTGGATTTCACAGACCTTAATAAAGCCTGCCCAAAAGATTGTTTCCCTCTCCCAAGGATTGACCAGTTGTTCGATGCCACTTCAGGGCACGAGATCCTATCATTCATGGATGCATACTCTGGGTACAATCAGATCAGCATGGACCCACCTGATGAGGATCACACTAGCTTTCGAACTGATACAGGGCTTTACTGTTATAAAGTAATGCCCTTGGGTTTGGAAAACGCTGGTGCGACTAGTAAATCACATGTTTAAAGAGCTGATCGGTACATACATGGAATCATATGTTGATGACATGTTGGTTAAGTCGAAAGAGGCAGATGAACACGTAGGGAACCTGCAAGAGTGCTTCAACGTCTTGAAAAAATATCAGATGAAGCTGAATCCCCTCAAGTGTTCCTTCAGAAATTTTTTTGGGATTTATAGTGAACTCACGAGGAATTGAAGCTAATCTCGAAAAGATCAAGGCCCTGGTCGATATGAAATCACCAACAAAGATAAAAAATGTTCAAAGTTTAACCGGGAAAATCGCCGCTCTAAGTAGATTTATCTCCAAATAAACAGACAAATGTGTCCCATTTTTTAATCTACTTAGGGGCAATAAGAAATTCGAGTGGACGAAGGAGTGTGAGCAGGCTTTCTAGGTTCTAAAGTCTCATATGTAGCAACCATCGATTCTATCTAAACCGGTTGAAAAAGAAACTTTTTTCATCTATTTGGCGGTCACAGAATATGCTACTAGTGCTATCTTGGTAAGAGAGGAGGAAAATGTGCAAAAAGTTGTATATTATGTAAGCAAAAGGCTAATATGAGCAGAGCTATGCTACCCACGTATTGAAAAATTAGCCTACTGCTTGATCTTCACATCCAGAAAGTTGCGGCCATACTTTCAAGCTCACCCCATCACAGTGCTAACCGACCAGCCCCTACAACAAGTTCTGCAGAAGCCAGAAGTCATTGGCCAATTATTGAAATGGGCTGTTGAACTTGGGCAGTTTGAAATTTCTTACCATGAGCAGCAGTAAAAGGGCAAGCTCTGGCCGACTTCGTCACAGAGCTCACTGCACTTCCAGAAAGTGAACAGACAGAAGAGCCTGAACCTCAAAGCCAAACTCCCACTTTGAAGTTATTTACAGATGACTCTTCTAACAAACATCACGCAGGAGGCGGAGTGATTTTGGTAACGCTTGAAGGACATCAATTCCACTGCGCAATCAGATTCGACTTCACAGCGTCCAACAACGAAGCAGAGTATGAAGCGTTGCTCGCATGTTTACGATTAGCCAAGGACATGAACATAAACTCACTTGAAATCTATAGTGACTCCCAGTTGGTGGTTAATCAGATTACTGGAGAGTATCAAGCCCGGGGTCTGAAGATGGTTGCTTACTTGAACAAAGAAAAGGATTTGTTGGCATAATTTGAAAAGTATACTCTTCAGCAGGTACTTTGAGACCAGAACTCGAACGCTGATGCTCTAGCCAAATTAGTGAGTACAAAGGATGCTGACACCTTGAATATAGTGTCTGTTGAACGGTTGTCCGCACCAAGCGTCAATGTAGAAGAAACCTCCCAGGTAATTCAGGCAGCAGATACATGGATGGCACCTTTCATTGAGTACTTGAAGCACGGAGCGCTACCGGTAGATAGAAACAAAGCAAAGGCCCTCCAAAGGCAGTCTGCTCAATTTATCCTGGTCGATAGAATTTTGTACAGAAGGGGGTACTCAATGTCACTCCTACGGTGTGTCTCAAAGGAAAAGGCCAAAGAATTAATGTGAGAGGTCCATGAAGGTTTCTGCAGGGATCACGCTGGGGGCAGAGTTTATCAAAAAAGATCCTAAGGCAAGGGTACTTCTGGCCAACAATGAATGAAGACTCGTTGGACTTTGTTCGAAAGTGCGACAAGTACCAGAGATTCTCCAAGATTCGGGGAGCAGCCCTTAATGAGCTAAAGCAGATGCAAAGTCCGTGGCCATTCGCAGTATGTGGAATAGACTTAATCGGGTCTTTGCCCACAGGAAAAGTCAGCGTCAAATACGCCATGGTGGCGGTTGATTACTTCACGAAGTGGGCCGAATCTGAGCCACTTGCAACCATAACGACCAAGAAATTGCTGGATTTTGTGGTCAAGAACATAGTGTGTCGCTATGGATTGCCAAGAAAAATTGTCTCAGACAACGGCACGTAGTTCGATAGTGAACTATTCACAGATTTTTATGAACGACATGGAATTATCAAAAGCTTTTCTTCAGTAGCTCATCCGCAAGAAAACGGTCAACTTGAGGCTGTCAATAAGACATTAAAAGATACTCTGAAGAAAAGGCTTGAAGAAGCAAAAGGGGAATGGCCAGCGCAGTTGCCGAAATTCCTCTGGTCGTATAGAACGTCACATCGAATAGCAACTGGTCATACTCCATTTTCCTTTTCTTATTGATATGAGGCTATGTTTCCTGTTGAATTAGATCCGCCATCACATCGACGATTGGCATACGATCAAGACACTAATAGCTAGTTATTGATGGAATCTTTGGATTTGGTCGGTGAAAGGCGCGAGCAAGCCCAACTCAGAGTAGCAGCTTACCAGCAAAAAGTCACCTGATATTTCAACTCTAAAGTACGTGAAAGAAATTTTAATGCGGGAGATCTGGTAGTTAGAAGAGTATTCCTAAACACCTGTGATCAAGTTGCTGGAGTACTCGGACCTAACTTGGAAGGACTGTACCAAATCGAAGAAGTCCTCCATCCAGGCACTTATAAACTTGCTCGCTTAAATGGAGATCTCATTCCTCACTATTGGAATGGAGAACACCTACACAAGTACTATCAATAAACAATTCTTTTCAAAGAATTGGCTTGTATTAAATTTACTTTTTACAAGTTTATGAACAAGGGTTAGTCAATCATGTGAATGGTCGCTTATAAGTGTAAGATCATACTTTGATCACTCATACAGACATAATTGTCCATTTATTAAGAGAAATAAAAGGGACTGTGCGCAGCCAGTCAATCTTGCCAATTATTGTATTTATTACAAGTCTTCGCTCATTACGTGTGTTGGTTTGCTGTATTATCATTTTTAATCTCTATTACGAGCAGAAATGTTTGAACAAGTCTTGGTCAAGGCAAGTGACCGAGGACCAAAAGCTCCTCAATCACCTTGGGGGAATATAAGGTATCTAGTAAGCAAACCATATCGATAAGTATATGTAAACACATGTGCAAAATAAGTGAATGCATGATACGATACTTAGAGTTTTTTCAAAAAGAATTTAAATTTTGTTAAATCAAACCAATGTGCTATGCTAAGTTCGATCATGCAAACAGATGTTATAATGAAAATAATATAATATCAAAAGAGAAATTAGTTACACCGCAAGCAGTTACTGCTCGGATGTAATTGTATGTTAAAAGGAAAAGATGCCCGTGCAACAATAAAAATATAAGTTGTCTTGACATCACGAGCCGTAGTTCATGTGTCTTAAATTACAAAGTTAAATAAAAAACAGAAAAATTATGAAGCAGGAGGGTCTTGATGAGTTTTCTGGTCGACAGAGGCCCCAATTTCCTCTTCTATGCCATTGATGCATGTAGCCAAGTAGATTTCGAGGGAAGCTGGAACTTTCGTTCTCTCCTCCTCTTCCAGGTGAGTAGCACACTTCGCCAACTGAGCCTCCCTTATAGGGTCAGGTAGATAAGTAAAGTTATCCTTGGGGTTGCTCTTCCAGAACATGTAGAAGCACTATAATGTCGCTCCCTGATACTTCTCCAAGTTGCGCACATTGGTCTGCTCAAGGTCAGCAACCACCTTGCGGCTGATTTCCAACTCCGATTGAAGTTTGTGGGCTTCTCGATAGTTTACCAACGAGGCTTCGTTGTACTTCTATTTGGAGGCAATAATTTTGGCAACAGAGTCCTCCTTCTTCTTCAATTCCTCCTCAAGCTTGGCGATCTTAGCCTCAGCTGCTCGCAACTCTTCAGCATGCTTGGCCTCAACCACCTTGTGCTCCTCGACCAGCCTCTCCTCAGTTGCCTTGATCTCTTTAGCCTGCTTGGCGACCACCTCATCCAAGTGGCGCCAACTGGTACTCATAGTCAGAATCCCCGGCGATCAAAAAATAAAAGTAAAAAAGTTGTTAGTATCTATTAGAGAGATGAACAATCAAATCATAATAGAAGAGGCAGCTTACAATGAGTAGTTCGTTCATCCTGCGGCTGAAGAGCTGGTAGACTGGCATGGTAGGAGCATTGCTGAAGGATTCCAAACTACGCCGGTGTCTGGAGAGTTCTTCAGCCTATCACTGCCCGAAGTGCAAGCAGAGTTTAAGATCGCCTCGACCAGATTTTTATCTGGCTGAGTAGCAGGACTTGGGTTGGCAGAAGCTTAGGATTCTAGTCAGTGATTACTGGAGGAGTCTGGTCGGTAGGGCCTAGAGGGGGAGTTGTCTCTTTGGTAGGAGTTGGTGCAGCAGGGTCTTCCATTCGAGCCCTCTTTACAGTTGGGTCACTGCAGCCTTCTCCTCGCTGGTGCCTGTTCGATTTCTTCCTGCTCGTAGGAGTGGTGGTGGTAGGATGGGTGTATAGGTCGAAGGCTCTTTCGGTAGGCATAACTACAAGGAAGGAAACATACGAACAATCAGGCAATATAATTAGAGGTGCTTACTAAATCAAAGAAATAAGAGCAAATAAATTATAAGTAAAATACGGGAGCTACAACTACTGGTCGCTACATTATTTACTGTACTAGTGCTACACTCACTCTCTGGCTTGAAGAAGTCCGAATTTAAATTAAAGTTTTCGTCCCCGTCAAATAAATGACAGGGAATGGGCAAGCTGTCTAAGAGTGAGAAGTCAGTACTTTTCTCATCTGAAGACTCAAGAATAGGCTCGGGAAGTTCAGAAACCTTCTTTTTGCCCTTTCCTAAACGAGCCGGAGCAGCGGCTGTTCGCGGGGCACTGGAGGCACTCCCGTTGCCCTCCTTCTCGGGGGTTGTGACACATCTTGGTGCTCGGGGACTTCTCCACTAGTGGCACTCCCCGCTGTTGATTCTCTCACAACCTGGTGAGGTGCTAGAAGGCCGACCATCCTTAGATTGGACTCTGTGACCAGCTCTTTGTCGCTTTTTTCAATGAAGGCCAGATTTTTGGCAACGAGGTCTGGTGTTAAAAATTACTCCTGGAAGTACTTTCCCATGTTGGACTTGTGGGTGATCTCACTAAGGAAGGTGCGAGCAGATTCTTGGTGGTAAAAATGGAAGAACCCCGTGTTGTTGTGATTGGGGTTGGACTTGAGATCAAACAGATAGTTGATCTCGTGTGGCATCGGGACGGGCCACTTCTTATGGCTATACAGGATATAGAGAGCAGAGAGCACTCTATATCCATTTGGAGTGATTCGGAAGGGGGCGACCTCGAAATAGTTGGCCACCACCTGGAAAAATGGATGAAGAGGCAAGTTTGCCCACTGGTCGATTGTAGGTTGGATTAGGGTTATCCCAGGAAGTTTGTACTTCTTGAGATAATTCCCTACCATCCTAGTTGTGATGTTGCTAGGAGGTACTACGTACCATTCGAATTCTTGTCGAAGGGCATCCAGAGGTTGGGCCTTTATTTGGATTTCTAGCTGAGGAATGTTTTCAGCTTGTAGGCTGGTCGAAGGATTTTCATCTCGAGGAGCAAGCTATTTGGCAGGAGGAGAGGTTGTTTTCCTTTTCTTTTGAGCAGTGGATTTTACTCGACCCATGTTCGATGGACTGGTTGAAGGTCTATTAGAAAGGTTATGAGAAAAAAGAATTTCCGGGATTAGTAACGAAGGTTGTTCCTGATCTTCGAGCAGCTGGGCGAGCAAGTCGTCGTCGATCGGCGTCTCTCCTCTGCACAGGTCGTGCATGAAAATCTGCGAACAGAGAAGGGGAGAAGAGAATCAACGGCCAAAAGACCAAGAAGGTGGTCAAGTTGGAATAACACTGCTCGGGTATAAAAGTTAAACTTTTATACGACCAGCAGTATTCTAACGTAAACATTAAATTGTATGCGAACAATTTGGAAAACGGATTAAAAAGCATAAGTGAAATTTTTTTCTGAAAATACTTTTCAACTCTAAGTTGGGGCGGGTTAAACCCATTTTTTTCTATGTGCTTAAAAATTGAATTTTTACTTCGATTTTGTGCCCTAAATTAATGATCCTCACTCCCAAACTGATTCTTAAGCATCATGAAGTGTTATTTCTTTATCCTATCATGCTCATACCTACATACCTGTTTACCCCAAAATGGTTTTTTCCAAGGACATGCAAGAACTCAACGTCTGAAACATATATGAAACAGATATGGTATTTTAGCAACTGAAAAGTTCAGGAAACTTACTTGAATGAAGATTGGAGCAAATTTCCATAACGCTAAGTGGCTAGGCAGAAATTCCATGAGAAGTCAAGATCGTCAGAATTTCTGGGTTTATTATGCTCTGTTCTTCAGTGTTCCTTGGGAGAAAGTGAAAAGTAAAAAGTAAAAAATGGTTTTTAGAGGTTATTTATATTGGTCGCAGTGCGGTTATAGAGGTAATGATAAGAGGTTATTTTTCGAGGCATGGGAAAACGTGATAGCCGTCAAACACCTTTTTGGGAAACTGCGATGATATGATTAGTTACCTTTTTCAAGAAAACATGGACGGCTCTGACAGATTTGATAGGGCATACGAACGGTCGGTTGCCTAAGTTTACTTTATGCTAGTCGCAGTAAAATAAACTTGGGGGGAAAATGTTTACCCAAAATACGAACCCTAGTGACGTGGCAGAATTGACTTACACGCGGCTAGCACGTGGCGAATTTAAGTGAATGAATCATATTTGACCATCAACAAGAAAGTCATTGATTTATCAAGCATCATGCTTAGGTGCGACCAGTCTAGTCACATACTTTCATTTACTTCCTTTTGGATGTGCAATCTTGTAATATTTGCATTAATTGTAATTTCTTTTATTACCTAGATACATGAATCTTAATGATAATTAAGGCCCATCGACCCATGTATCTTCTTGAGCCTATAAATAAGAATCAAAGGGCTCAAGGAAGGAACTTTTGGACTTTTGAACTTTGGAACTTTTGATCTTTGTATACAGAGAGAAAAATATAGTGTGATTATGCACCGAAGTTGTAATCTTTCCGAGGCTTGTGAAACTCGTGAACCCTAGTTCATTGATCACAGTGTTGGGATTCAACATCTATAAGAACACTAAGTGGACGTATGTCATTACTATCCAATTGGGGTCGAATCACTATAAATCGATTGTGTCGTTTGCTTTCCATTTGAATTTCTTCTTGTTTTTCTCTCATTTTCTATCGTTTATTTGACTCCGTGTCGTGGACCAATTTGAGGGTCAACAGTGAGTAAAATAACTTTTTATAGTCATTTGTTAATATCAAATATATAAAAAAAAATATTCAATAATAATTTCTATAATCACTATCCATAAATATTTTTTAAAAAATTAAATATTATCAATAAACAATATTATATATATTTATGGAAACATAAATTATGTTAAAAAGCTAATAATATAAAAAATGCATATACTAATATAAATTAATTTTTATTAATACATATAAACAAGTACTAATTTACATATATTTAATGAGAACCTATAAAATGAATTGAGAAAAATGAGGTATATTTTCTAAATTTTAATTTCTAAAATGTAAAGGATAACTGTTACGTCATACTAAACTAAGACCGCTACACTATGTGTTTAAATTTGTACTTAACTCATTGAGGGAGTCATTTGGACTTAAATGTGTGAGTAAAGTTAACTAACGGTTATGTATTAAAAATATTGGTCAAAGCAGTAATGCTTTTCGTTAAGGAGTTTAAGTCTATACAAGGGATCCCAAAAAGAGTTTATAAGTTGGATACAAATGTGAACAAAGTACAAAAATGGCCGACCTAAGCGACAAAACAAGGTAAAACCCTAGTTCTTCAATATAAATCTCGTTCGTGGCGGTCGAACAGGCTGCATATGTACACATTATTGCCCCTAGAGCTTTCCAACTCATGACTGGTCTAGCTTCTCCTTGAGACTTGATCCTCTTAGTTTATGCCCCCGGACATCGTTCGTCCGAAGCGGGACCAGCCTGAGCCTTGGTCCTCTTAATTTATACCCCTGGACATCGTTCGTCTGGGGCGGGACCAGCCTGAGGCTTGGTCCGCTTAATTTATACCCCCAGACATCGTTCGTCCGGGGCGAGACCAGCCTGAGGCTTGATCCTCTTAATTTATACCCCCTGACATCGTTTGTCCGGGGCGGGACCATCCTGAGGCTTGGTCCTCTTAATTTATACTGCCAGACATCATTCGTCTAGGGTGAGACTAGCCTGAGGCTTGATCCTCTTAATTTATACCCCCTGACATCGTTTGTCCGGGGCGGGACCATCCTGAGGCTTGGTCCTCTTAATTTATACCGCCAGACATCGTTCGTCTAGGGCGAGACCAGCCTGAGGCTTGATCCTACGGGGTTTGTATCCCCCATACCTTGTCGGTCCGGGCCGTGACTAGCCTGAGGCTTGCGCCCCGCCTGGTATTTTCTCATACCCGGGATACCCCCCCCACAAGTGAGCGGAGACTGGTATGGGGTCACTTGAGTAAAGTTTTCATTGATTGATAACATTTCTTTATGGCATTTTGCACACGCCATTTTAATTATTCAAGGGATCGCCCTGAGGCGTACATTATTTACAACGAAAATACAAAATTGGAACACATTCTCCTGACTACTGATAGTATTTACGGAGATGTGTCGCGTTCCAGGCTCTTGGGACTTCCGAGCCATCGAGCCGCTTTAAGTGGTATTTGCCAGGGCACATTTCATGTTGGATCTTGTACGACCCTTCCCAATTCGGGCCCAGAACCCCTACTCCCGGATCTTGAGTAGTAGGTAAGAATCTTCGCAGAACTAAGTCGCCAGTTCCGAACCTTCGGCTTTTTACTTTTGAGTTGAAATGTTGTGCGATCTTTCTTTGGTACATCTCCAGCTGCACTTGCAACTCCTCCCGGATCTCCTCGATGAGATCTAGTGATTCATGGAGTAAGGCGTAGTTCTGGGCGGGATCATACGTGTCTCTTCGGTGAGACGGGATGGTCGTTTCGATGGGGATGACGGCTTTGCATCCATATACCATGGCGTAAGGAGTGTGCCTGGTGGATGTCCTCTCGGTGGTCCGGTAAGCCCACAACACGCGGGGCAGCTCTTCAGGCCATTTGCAATTGCAGGCCTAGAGTTTTTTCTTTAGAGTCCCTTTCAAGATTTTTTTGACGGCTTCCGCCTACCCGTTTGCTTGGGGCCTGGCGACCACGGAGAAGCTTTTGACAATGCCATGTCTCCCGCAAAAATCTGTGAAATGGACGCTGTCGAACTGCTTCCCATTATCGGATACAATTTTGTAGGGGAGGCCGTATCGACACACTATATTGTTGATGATGAAATCCAGGGCCTTCTTCGAAGTGATCGTGTTCATGGGCTCCGCCTCAACCCACTTGGTATAGTATTCGTCGGCCACGATGGCGTATTTCACTCCTCCTTTCCCAGTTGGGAGCGATCCTACCAGATCGATCCCCCACACCACGAAAGGCCAGGGGCTAGTCATTAAAGTTATCTTTGTCGGTGGGGCCCGCGGGACCTTCGTGTATCTTTGGCACTGTTCGCACTTGCGGACGTAGTCAATACAGTCTTTCTTCATGGTCATCAGAAATATCCTTAGCGCAGGATCTTTTTGGACAGACTGGGTCCGGCTGTATGATCTCCGCAGAAGCCTTTGTGCACTTCGTGCATGATAGCGCTTAGTTCTGTCCCGGACACGCACATGAGGTAAGGCATGGACAACCCCCGGTGATAGAGATTTCCGTCCATAATGACATATCTGTGGACCTGGTACTGAAGCTTCCTGGCCGCGGCCCTGTCTGCTGGCACCTCACCGGTTGTTAGATAGCGGATAAGAGGTCCCATCCAAGACGTGGAGTGGTCAATGGCGTTGACCGCGGAGGTCAATGGCGTTGCAATTTGGGAAAACTTATATTTCACAAAAGTTGTAGATAATTAAATTATCTTTCTAATGATACCAAGTTTATCCAAATCAGATGCATACAGATCAAGTTATACCCATTTTATTGTGGCTTGTCCAGAGTTACGGGAATAAAAAAAACAACTCTTTATATTCTTAGCATTTGCTTTCCATTTCTTTCTTGTGTGAACACAAGACTTCTAGAGCCTTCTTTCTTCATTTCTTCCATTATTTTCCTTCCAATTAAATTAAAACTTAATAACAAATAAAAAGAAAAATCTAGAATAATGCATGGGAAAACTATTGCATGTTCACCATGCAATAATGCACACACACAAGTTCTAAGGTGCATTTCAACTAACCATGCACATTGGTACATTCAATCAAAACTCATTTTATTCACAAATGAAATTAATAAACAAATATATAATTAACAATTAAATTCACACAATTTCTACCAAAAAATTCTAAAAAAATAAAAAAAAATAATTCATAACACTTGACCATTAAATAAAACGAAGCACAAAATTTAAATTAAAAAAAATAAAAAAAAGTGGCGCGCTACATTACGTGTATTAAATGTGCTTAAAGACCTATTTTGTTAAAAATGGGCATTTTTGTAATCCTGATCCGTTGAGGGTATAATTGTAATTTTGTATGTTATGTGATTGAGACCACATTATTATATATATATATATATATATCATATTCAGCATAAGTCAACACTTTAAGTAATTTAGCGAAAAAGTCACAATGGGGACTTATACCCGGCACGGGGTGAGCGAAGGAGAATTTTGGTAATTTTATATAATTTGGGAAAAATGCTTGGGCTATGGAATATTTTGAGAGAAATAATAGTATTTGGAAGATTAGATGATTAAGTGGGGAAATATAGGTGTAATTAGAGGTTTAATGGAGGATTAGGCTATTATGACCAATGTGCCCTTGGAGATGCTTTGAAGAGGGATCATGGGGTGAGGGTATAATGGTCTTTTGATCAATTTGGTAGAGGAGTTAGCTGAGCTTAGGCAGCTAGCGTTTTGGGGATTTTGGCAGTCTTCTCTTTGGTCATCTTCAAGAGCTCACTCAAGGACATCAAAAGTTCAAAGGCACCTAGGCTTAATCAAGAGTTGGAAGGATTCTTAGGAGATATTGAAGGGATTCAAGAGACCTAGTACTGCCAAGGGTCTCTATACTGAGCTTAGAATATGAAATTAAGAGAAGGTGAGAATTCATTTACCCTCGTTCTCATTTCAATGGTTGTGTTCTTGAGTTTTGGGAAAGTTTGGGATTTAAACCTAGATTGCTGTTTTTAAATTTTAGGAATGGCTGTATTGAATTTTGAAATGATTTTTTTGTACTTCAAACTTTGGTGTGCTGCTTGATTCTGTGATTCAGGATTAGAATTTACGGATTTGGATGATACAAGCTTGAGTTCTAAGCTGAAACCTGTCAATTTTGATGTTTTTGATGTTTTTAGGATGTTTAAATGTCGCTCTGGGGTTATAATACAAGTTTGTGACTATTTTATTGTCAGAAATCTACTGGGAAACATCCTAGGATTGAGTTTTGGGTCAAAATATGCAGGGAGAAATTGTAACTTATCAATTGGGGAAGAACACTTTGGTTTCTGGGCATTTTTAGCTTTCTGGTGACCTAGGGCGACCACGCTGGTTTCCTAGAACCTTAGAAATTAGGTTTCAATTTGGGGGTACGAGGCTTGGGGCGCAAGTGCACTGGGTAGGGCGAGTTGCGATGGGCAGGGTGCGACCGCGCCAGTACCCCATAAACCCCAAAGTTTATGTGGGAGTGACAGCGCCTGGGGCAAGCGCGACTGTGCCAGGTGCCTCGAAATGTGGATTTTCTGTCTTTTGGAAGTAAAGTTCGAGGTTCCAAGAATCTATTTTGGGGGCCCACCTTGAGGCTCGGGCGACGTTTCTATCACCCCACCACTGGGAATAGTAATCCTATTAGTTAGGGTTTGGATTGAAGCTTGAGATTTAGATTCAATCGCTAATAAGAGCATTGTTTACGTTGTGACTAGGTTTCTACAAGGCTCAGAACCGGGATCACACTTAAGGTCGTATCACTATTTTCACAAAACTCGATGTAAGAAAACTGGCACCTGCACCGAGAGTAGGGCATTGGCCTTGGTTATCAAACTTGGTTATAACTAGGCTATGTATATCTCTTTAAATGTGAATGTCTTTGGTATATTTTTAATCGTGTTGTATTGGGGGTTCATATTGATTAGTATTTGTCTGGAATGTTCGACTAGCAAGTCGTAGTCGACAATGCATGTCGAATGTGGACCGTTATGGCGGGGCCACTCTAGGAGTGTGATATGCACTCGTTCGACATAAAGGCCACATAAATGAATTGATTGCCTACTATTTATGTTTTATATTTTGTTAGTTATCAATTTATGCTTATTTGAGTTTTCTTTGGTGAGCTTTGACTCACGGGTGCTATGTGGTGCGGGTAAGGGCAAGGAGAAGCTAGACCAGTCATGAGTTGGAAAGCTCTAGGGGCAATAATGTGTACATATGCAGCCTGTTCGACCGCCACGAACGAGATTTATATTGAAGAACTAGGGTTTTACCTTGTTTTGTCGCTTAGGCCGGCCATTTTTGTACTTTGTTCACATTTGTATCCAACTTATAAACTCTTTTTGGGATCCCTTGTATAGACTTAAACTCCTTAACGAAAAGCATTACTGCTTTGACCAATATTTTTAATACATAACCGTTAGTTAACTTTACTCACACATTTAAGTCCAAATGACTCACTCAATGAGTTAAGTACAAATTTAAACACATAGTGTAGCGGTCTTAGTTTAGTATGACGTAACAGTTATCCTTTACATTTTAGAAATTAAAATTTAGAAAATATACCTCATTTTTCTCAATTCATTTTATAGGTTCTCATTAAATATATGTAAATTAGTACTTGTTTATATGTATTAATAAAAATTAATTTATATTAGTATATGTATTTTTTATATTATTAGCTTTTTAACATAATTTATGTTTCCATAAATATATATAATATATATAATCTGTGACCTATGTTTCCATTTTATAGGTCCCACCCCGGACGAACGATGTCCGGGACAATAAATGAAAAGAGGACCAAGCCTAAGGCTGGTCCCGCCCTGGATGAACGATGTCCGGGGGTATAAATAAAGAGGACCAAGCCTCAGGCTCGTCTCGTCCCTGACGAACTATGTCTGGGGGTATAATGCGTCCGGTATGCCCCAGGGCAAGGCCATGGTCGCGGTAAACTATCTGAACCCCGTTGATCCAGGCCATCAGTGTTTTGAAGTTAAAAATTAGGCGGGTAGAACTGAGACAACTTAACAAGCTAAAGTTAGAATTAGTCTAGTCTAGGCCGTTGGAACCGGGACCAAACCCTTAGAATCAGTCATGCACGGTGATAAATACCAGGTCGTTGGAGCCGTTGGACTAGTCCCAGACGTTGGAGGGTATCCCGGGTATGAGCAAATACCAGGCAAGGGGCAAGCCTCAGGCTAGTCCTGGCCAGGACCAACAAGGTCTGGGGGATACAAACCCCGCGGGACGAAGCCTCAGGCTGGTCCCGCCCCGAACGAACGATGTCCAGAGGTATAAATTAAAATAGGACCAAGCCTCAGGCTGGTCTCGCCCCGGACGAACGATGTCCGGGGGTATAAATAAAGAGCACCAAGCCTCAGGCTGGTCCTGCCCCAGACGAACGATATCCGGGGGTATAAATTAAAAGAGGACCCAACCTCAGGCTGGTCCCGCCCAGGACGAACGATGTCCGGGGGTATAAATTAAAAGAGGACAAGGCCTCAAGCTGGTCCCGCCCCGGATGAACATTATCCGCGGGTATAAATAAAGAGGACCAATCCTCAGGTTGGTCCCGCCTCAGACGAACGATGTCCGGGGGTATAAATTAAAAGAGGACCAAGCCTCAGGCTGGTCCCGCCCCGGACGAACGATGTCCAGGGGTATAAATAAAGAGGAGCAAGCCTCAGGTTGGTCCTGCCCCGGACGAACGATGTCCGGGGGTATAAATTAAAAGAGGACCCAGCCTCAGGCTGGTCCCGCCCCGGACTAACGATGTCCCGGGGTATAAATTAAAAGAGGACCAAGCCTCAAGCTGGTCCCGCCCCGGACGAACGTTGTCCGGGGGTATAAATAAAGAGGACCAATTCTCAGGCTGGTCCCACCTCAAACGAACGATGTCCGGGGGTATAAATTAAAAGAGGACCAAGCCTCAGGCTGGTCCCGTCCTGGATGAACGATTTCTGCGGGTATAAATTAAAAGAGGACCAAGCCTCGGGCTGGTCCCGCCCCAGACGAACGATGTCTGGGGGTTTAAATTAATAGAGGACCAAGCCTCAGGCTGGTCTCGCCCCGGACGAAGGATGTTCCCCTCATGGGCAATCGCGTCCTCGAGCTTGATATATCGATCAGCCCGATCCAAAAACTCCTGGGTACTTCTTACCCCATACTTTCTTAGGCTACTCTAGAGGGGTGAATGGCGCCTATCCCCAGCAGTTAGGGCCATCATCTTGCCTTCATCACCCAATGTCTTGGGTCCAGCTGCTGCTCACATGAAACGCTGGACATACTCCTTTAAGGGCTCTCCCTCCTGGGTCTCCCCCCAGCGTTATGGCTAGCTGGCCTATTTTCTCAAGGTGGGGGGCTTCTGCCTCCACCTCTTTCCTCATTCCTCTGACCAGCATTCCCTCTGCCAGAGTCAGCTTCATTATAATCGTAGCCATCTCTAAACTGGGACCGACTACAGCGTGATCAACTATTCACGCTATTTCCTCCTCGGGCTAGAATTTCCCGAGTGTCAGGGGGAGGTCTGTGCTGGTCGTTGGGTCCCCGTGCATCGTTATTATGTGTTAGTGTTTTGAAGTTTACTTTACTTTATTTGGTTGTGTTTTTTATTTGGGAGAATCATTAGAGCAAGCAAAAGAGATGCAAGAAAAATTGAGGAAGAAAGAAGAAATCAATTGCAAAATAAGAATTCAATATCGCGATGACTATATCCATTGTCATAACACTATAGGTGTTATTGTTAGATTAATGTTATTTGCCTCGATGGAAATTGGTAAGAAAATTACAACTCTAGAAAATATATTACAAATAAATAATTATTGATTAAAAAGTGTTACAACTCTATGACTGAAAATACAAATAAACAATAGAAGAATTAGAAGAAGAGAATGGAGAAATACAACTCTAAGCAAGATGATACAAATAAAGTAAAAGTGTTTGAAACAAAAGAAATAAAAAGATTTCAACTCTAAACAAAGATACAAGTAAATAGAACAAGAATAATGAGAAGAAAAGCAATAGAAGAAAAAGTAAGAACGAGAACAAAAACAAAAACAAGGAAACTATCACTCACACAACCAAAGTGAAGAGTGTTGGGAATCACCAACTTGGACAAGGTTTGAAACCTTTGTCCAAAAGCTTAGTTCTCCCTAACTCAAGCACTAAGGGATCTCTAACAGATTTTGGAAATGCTTTCTCTAATAATCAAGTCTTTAGGTGTTTTCTAGCCAAGTGCTCTAATGGATAGAAAAGTTGTGTCTTACAAGTGAGCAATAGGCTCCTATTTATAGAGTTTAGAGACACCCTTTGAATTTCAAATCCCACCAACCCCCATGGCAATTACCAATGATTAATTGGATGTTTATGGAATTAAAATTGAGATTTCAGAGTTATTTGGGTTTTTTGAGCCGTTAAAAAAGGGTTGGAAAGAACTGAAAAAAGTTTGTCAGTTTTGCACTAGTGGCCACGACCAAGAGCATCAGTAGTCGCAGCCACTGGTCTCTGTTCCCCAGGCATCGGCTACTGGTCTCTGTTCCCTAGGCCACGACCACCAACATCTTGTGGCCGCGACCACTAACCAATTTCAGCAAACAAAATTGTGCTTTTTTTCTAAATGGTTCCAATCCACTCCTAATTGATTTTGTAACCCCAAAACACATTATTGGGGTTAAAATCATATCTCTAATAGCCATTGCATATATGACTTTAAGAAACTCATCTCAACATTGTGTAACATCAAATCTACACAATAATGGGAAATATTTGGAAGTTATAAATTAGTGACTGAATTTGTAACACCAAAGAGACATAAATCTACAATAGAAGAGGAATTAGCTCAAAATGAGGAAAATGATGAGTGGGAATACTATAATATGAGAATCCTAATGATGAAGAACAATACTATGAGAATCCAAACGATAACGAAGGGCAGTACTATGAAATTCAAAATGATGTCTATCGACCTGCCTCCTATGCAGATGATCATTTTCATCAAGTAAATTTACAAGTCCCACAAACCTAAGATAATCATATTGGTGTATTCTATCAACCTGTCCACCAAACCACAAAGAATCCATTTGATGAAGATGATTGATCAATTTATGAGTCCCTGCCACCACCGAGCTATGAAGTACAATTGTGTTCCAACAATATTGAAAATGTAGTGGCTAAGGGTGTTATCATTGTACCAAACATGGGTAGTCAAATTATCATCCATGGTGTTCTACTTGATGATTCAGTTGCGAGGGTTTGGATTATAGATTTCGTACAAGAAAACGGTGTATTCTATCAACCTGTCCACCAAACCACAAAGAATCCTTTTGATGAAGATGATTGATCAATTTTTGAGTCCCTGCCACCGCCGAGCTATGAAGTGCAATTGTGTTCCAACAATATTGACAATGTAGTGGCTAAGGGTGTTATCATTGTACCAAACATGGGTAGTCAAATTATCATTCATGGTGTTATACTTGATAATTCAGTTGCGAGGGTTTGGCTTATAGATGTCGTACAAGAAAAAGTTGAGATACCTATTCCCTTTGGTAACATACAATATGTTGGAGACGCATGAGACACATTCTTGCCTTGGCCAAAAAATTTAATCGTGACTGGTCAGGTATAAAATTATTTGCTCAAATGTTTAAATTTTATTTTTAGATAGGTACACCGTATTGATATGTTAAATGATATTATGTAGGGCCCATCACCAAGCCCACATTTATCATCAGTTGGATCTCACGTAGTTGTCCCCACTGAAAGTGCTCAATCAGGACCAATGGGACAGAATTGGTGTTTGTCACAAATTTTATAGTGAAGGAGCACTATTCCATTAAAAGAATAGATGAGGTTGTACATGTTCATCTTGACCCGAATTTTATGGGAGATCGCGAGGCTATCTTCATCACATCAGAGGTCGTTTATCAAGTAACATCCATGGATAATATTGGACCCTCAGCTATGCTGTTTGGTATGAGGTATGTATCAATTCAACTTGAACTCAATCTGTTATGTGATAATAAATTGTTATAAGAGTTTGAATATATTAGATATTCATTCGTAGTGAAGTAGGCTCTGATATGAAATTGTGTGATGCGAAGATAACAAAAGGTTGAGAACATTTGTGTCACACTGAAGTAGGTTTTGTGAATTGTGTCTACTGTGGTGGCTTATGGACGAAATTACGCATGTTGTTTGTTGTATGTTTTGTTTGAATTTAGTTTATATGTACTACTAATTTTGGATATGCTATAGAAACAGAGGAAACTCTACCTATTTTTTATATTAATTTATTAATCGAAAATGTTTTTGAATATGTAATAAGTGTGATTGATTCTACAGATGCATTTTGGAAAGCATGCACTCAAATTCACGACAACTATACTAATTCTTTGACACCGAACATCTTTCTATTGGCAATGATGAAAGTAAAAATAATAAGGTGGATCTTATAGCCAAATGGATGATGACTGTGGATAGACGAAGCCAAATATATTTCATTCCTTGGATTGTTGAGTAAGAACGAAGTACTTAAATATTAACACTACTATGTTTGGCTTTTAATCTTATAATAATTATATTTTATTATTGGTTTAGCCAACATTCAATGTTGGTGCTCGTGATGATGCGAGGGATGACCATAATTTTGGACCCTTTGAAAAATCATAAATCTTCACCAATAGTGAAGGAGGTTGTGGAAAAGTAAGTTTTTTTCAATTTTAATGTATGCATTGTTAATTTGTAAGGGTTGAGAGTAGTTAATTAATTTTAATTTTTGTAAAGCACACACACAATTTTTGGAAAATGAATACATTAGCACATTTACCAAATTGCTGAGAGGTTCTTGTCCAAAACAGCCCGAAAGTGATGAATGCAATTTTTATGTACTAAGATACATTTATGATCTTTTAAATGCGCCGAATCCAACAGAAGTTATTAAGAATAAAGTATGTTATATGTCATACATTTTGTTTTGCTTAAGAAGAACTAGATATAGTATTTAATCATCTAATCTATATTAGCTTTTTAATTTTGTAGTTGTTTGACAAAAAGGAATATAATGTCAAGGATGATCTACTCCCGCTACAAAGCGAATGGTTAGCATGATTAATGGGATTTGTTTATGAAGTCTAATTTTTCATATGTGTAACTTGCTACCTTAATTTATATGTTAAATGGTATTTGTATGTTCTCATGTATCTATATACAATCTACCCATATATATGGGTAAAATTTTATCTTTGTAATGACCTGCTACGTCTGAAATGTCTACCGCACACTCATAGGACAAATTCTACAAATATGTCAGGCATCTAACACTAAAAACATAACTCGAGGTGTATAAAAATGTGAAAATTTTTAAAAATTTCAAATTTAATAATACTTAGTTATTTACAAAGTCGAATTAAACTAATCTTATACAATAATACTAGACTTCTAAAAATAATATTCATAAAAGTCTTTGCCACTGAGTTCAGAGTCCACAAGCTGTCCAAGTATCAAGCCACACTTGAAAAAGAGGAAACAACAAAATAATGAGCTAACGCCCAGCAAATAAATCCCATGCAATGCATGTATGCCTATACACATATATCGTGATCTGATGATGGAAGATAGGATAACTTAGCCATATGCATAACATACATAGGACAATCATATGAGTCCACGTTTTGTCACCATTAATTCAAACACTATAAAGTCATGCTCCAATAATTAATTATACATTTGACAAGGTAGTGGCAACAATTATTAACTGCTAAAAGAAAAATAGCATAGGCTTATGTTCATCCGATATCACAGTCCTATGAAGAAAAAAACTCCCTCAACTAGGGTTCAGCTATAACCCTTCACTAAGGTGTTATAACACCCTGGATAACTAATACTGTTACACTGTGTGTTTAAAATAGTTCAAGACTTGCTAATCAACTCATTTAAATAAAGATGTGATCCTAAAGTCATAATCAAGTTAGGGTTAAAAGGTTTTTGTCATAAAGGGATAATTTTCATTAAAATAAATGTTTAGTACATGGGATCCCAAAAAAGACAGGGTTTAAAGGACAAATTTACAAAATTCCAAAAGTTATATACAATCAAGGCCACTCTAATGGAAAAATACACATTTTATATTTCTGTCCCTGTACAATCCCTCGGCCGTGGCAGACGAGCAGCTGACAATGTACACCGTGCGACTAGAGCTCTCCAACTCATGGTTGATCCATCTTACCCTTGCCTTTACCTGCACCACATTGCACCTGTGAATCAAGGCCCAACATGAAAACCATAACAACATAGCATAATGAATAATTCACAAGATAGTTAACCATATATTCCGCAACCCATAGCAGACACATAATCAGTTATGACAGTCAATGAATCACAAGCCAATCATCCAGGTATTTCCCAAGCCATAATCATCAAATTAACAATAGTAAGCATATTTATACTCAATAGTTTATCATAGTAATCATACAATACTCAGGGTTGATGCCCTTAGACCGCACCCTCTGTTTAACCCACTGACTCTGGCTCGCTTAGGCCGAGTCCAGTGTTTTTCTAGCTGACCCCAGCTCAAAGTGGTCGAGTCGCGTCCTGTGTGCAAATTATCAGCCCAGGCTCTCTTAGGCCGTTTATTTCATGCTCACATGGCATATCACAATCATACAACATTTGTATTCAATTACAGGGAATCTCAATCCCAACACAGCCACACAAAGGTGCAGTTTTCTTACCTTTAATTCCGAATGGAGAAAATGAAATGGTTCCAAGCACGATCCTCAGCCCTGAGCATTGGCGATAAACCTAGTCACAGTGTTCAATGGATAATTTTTAACTTCCAATCTGAATAAATACCTAGGAGACAGAAACTAGCCTGCAGGACCTCAATTTCTACTAAACCGGGTAGTAGAAATTGTCCCGAGCACCTAGGTTCGAGCCCACGACCCTTACCAATTCTAGAAATAATTCTAAGCCTCAAATTCCTAGGCGGGTCGTGACTTGGCTTAGTGGTTCGCGACTTGCCCCCAAGTTAGAGAGCAAGCACGCAAGCCGTAGGGGGAGGCGGGTTGCGAGTTGGCTTAGTAAGTCGTGGTGCGTGCCCAAGTCAGAGAGCATCCCAGGCAAAACAGGCCACATGTGCCATGGCACCCCCTGGGCTGGGTCGCGATGCGCCCCCTACGAACCCATAAAATCTAGGTTTTCTCCTCCTTTTACCCAGCCAAGAACATCAAGAATTCAACCCAAAATTTCCCTAGCAAACCTCCTTAATTCAAATCCAAACTAGCTACAAATTCAAGACTAAATCACATATTTTTAGTCACCAAAAACCTTAGCAGCAATACCAAAATCACTATCCCAATTCTTCAGGTATTATCACCCCAAAAACTCATTCTAATTCGTCATCCAATTCATACTCAAGAACCTAGAATTTTACCTATACAAACCCAACAAAAATTTCAGAGATTAAACTAAAGCTCTTACGTCAAATTGTAGCCCAGTTTCCCAATAGTATCCTTTCACAAATTCAGCTTAATTCCTTGAATTTTCCTTTGTTTTCCCAACTTAAACTCCCAGCCAAGGCCTATGCTGCTGCCAATTTTCCCTTCCTAAGCTTCAAGGCACAAAACCCTCTATGTTTCTTCAAGAGAGAGAGAGAGGGAGAGAAAGAGAGAGAGAGAGAAAGTGGGGAACCATGAGAGTGATGAGAGAGAGAGCCTAAGTTGCTTCTACACCCTTCAGCCTTAGTCCAAAGTAATTCTGTGTTTATCTATAATAGCCAAAAGACTCATTTGCCCCTCCAAACTTATCAATCTTTCAAGGGTACTAAAAGGGTAATTTAGTAAAAGCGTTCCTAACATGTACCAATTAATCTTCTCATCTAATTAATTACCAATTATTCATTTAATACCTAATAATTCCCAATATATTTCCTAAATTTCCGAAAATACCCCAGGCTTCCCCAAGCCGAGTATTAATCCATGCTGTGACTATTTCGCCAATGCATTCACTAGGGCCGTCTTGAGCCATATGCTGCAAATATATCCACATAATAATGTGGTCTCAATAATTTCTCACATATAACCACATTTATTCCCTCAATGGGCCAAAATTACAAATATGCCCTTATAAGCTAGAAAGGGCCCACATGCATAATTAATATTAATAAACATGCTTATCACATATCGACATAATTATATAATCATGCATGCCACATAATCATGCATTTAATCATAATCATACATAATCACACATATACCAATTATGCCCTCCCGACACACTATTCAAGGCCCTTAAGCCTTATTAGTCACTACAAGAAAAAATGCTTTTAATAACACCGAAAATGTGTTATCAAAACATAACATAACACTTTTTGATATGTTAAGACCGACTATGTTATCGTAGGTCAAGGTACTTTACATAACACTTTATCATTGCTATACAAATGTGTTATTATACTGTCAATGATAACACACTTTCTGTGTTATTTTAATATATAGATAAGTGTTTAATTATGTTTTTTATAGTCGATTATATAACACATTTCAATACTTATAAATTTGTGTTATACTACACTTTAGTATAACACATTTTTTTGTATAACACTAGTGATTTTGGGTCGTTACAACTATCCCCTCCTATAGAGAACATCGTCCTCGAAATTTACCTGAATTACTCGGGATACTAGTCCAGCATCGCTGATTCAAGCTCCCAGGTCACTTCCTCGACCTTGCTATTCCTCCATAACATTTTTACTAGAGGAATCGTCTTGTTCCGTAGAACCTTGTCTTTCCTGTCTAAGATCTAAACTTGTCGCTCCTCATAAGATAAACTGTTTGTAGTTCTAAGTCCTCATATTTCAACACATGAGTCGTATTTGAGACATACTTCCGAAGCATAGAAATATGGAATACGTCATGAACTCCCGATAATGATGGTGGCAGTGCTAATTTATAGGCCAGCTGCCCGATCCTCTCCAGGATCTCAAAAGGTCCAATGAATCTAGGGCTCAACTTGCCCTATTTCCCAAACCTTCTAACCCCTCGCAGTGGTGAGACTCGAGGAAACACGTGGTCCCCTACCTGGAACTCCACGTCCCTACGCTTAGGATCAGCGTAGCTTTTCTGTTTGCTCTGTGAAGCGAGCATTCGATCTCAAATCTTCTCGATAGCCTCATTATTCTTCTAAACTATGTCCAGTCACAAATAATTCCTCTCACACATCTCATCCCAATGAATGGGCGATCTACACCTCCACCCATATAACATCTCATATGGAGCTACTCCAATCGTTGATTGATAACTGTTGTTGCACCAAAACTCAATCAACAGGAGAAACTTACTCCAAGATCCTTCAAAGTCTATCACACATGCCCTGAGCATGTCCTCTAGTACCTGAATCGTCCTCTCAAACTATCCATCAGTCTGAGGATGAAAGGTCATACTGAACTTCAACTGAGTCCCCATAGCCCTTTGCAATCCACCCCAAAACATGGAAGTAAAGATAGGATCCCGATCTGATACTATAGACTTGGGAACCCCATGGAGACGTACAATCTCCCTCACATACAGCTCTACTTACTGATCCACAGTATAAGTCGTCTTTATTGGTAGAAAGTGAGTTGACTTGGTGTACCTGTCTACTATCACCCACACCGAGTCATGTAGCCCCACTGTCCCAGGTAAACCTCCCACAAAATCAATCATAATATTTTCCCATTTACACTCGGTAATACCCAAAGGTTGTAGCAACCCCGCTAGTTGCTGATGCTCAGCCTGCACCTGCTGATAGGTCAAATACCTGACCACGTACTCCACCACATCCTTTTTCATCCCGGGCCACCAATACAACGTCCGTAGATCTTGATACATCTTAGTGGTGCCTGGATGGAGTGAGTACGATGTAGAATGGGATTCATCCAATATCTCACAACTAATCCTCATATTAGTCGAAACACATATCCGACCCTGATACAGTAGTAAACCAACCTTAGAGATGGAATAGTCCTTAGCCACTCCTGCTAAGATATTCCCTCTAACTTCCAGCAACCGTGCATCTACTAACTGACCCTCCTTAATTTGCTCCAGTAGGATCAACTGCAAAGTAATCTTGGCCAACCAGCCCAACACCAATTCTATCTTCGCTCTAGACATCCCCTCTGCCAAATTCTCTCGATATCTGAGTAGAACTAAACAATTGTCCTGGGCCTCTCCGGCTCAATGCATCCGCCACGACACTGGCTTTCCCTGGGTGGTAAAGAATGTCACAATCATAGTCCTTCACCAACTCCACCCAACGCCTCTGCCTCTAGTTCAGGTCCTTCTGGGTGAAGAAGTACTTCAAACACTTGGGATCGGTATATATCTCGCACTTCTCTCCATACACATAATGCCACCACACCTTCAGTGCGAATACCACCGCTTCCAATTCCAAATCATGGGTAGGGTACCGCTGCTCATATACCTTCAGCTGTCGTGATGCATAAGCTATAATCTTCTTATTCTGCATCAACACACAGCCCAGTCCCAGTCTTGATGCGTCACAATATACCACAAACTTTCCTCCTTCCGAAGGAAGACTCAACACAGGTGCTAAAATCAGTCGTCGCTTCAATTCCTGAAAGTTGTTCTCACACCTATCTGACCAGACGAACCTCAAATTTTTTTGTGTCAATTCTATCATCGGTGTAGCAATCTTCGAGAACCCTTCCACATATCGCCTATAATATCCTGCTAACCCAAGGAATCTCCTAACCTCTGAGGCGTTCCTTGGCCTAAGCCAATCTCTCACTGCCTCCACCTTAGACGGATCCACCTTAATCCCATCCTCCCTAACAATATGTCTAAGGAATGTCACTTCTGGTGGCCAAAACTCACACTATTTAAATTTGGCATACAACAGATGCTCTCTCAACTTCTGCAAGACTTGTCAGAGATGTTGTTCTTGCACTGCCTCTGAACTAGAGTATACTAGGATGTCATCGATGAAGACAATCACAAACTAATCTAAGAAGTCCTTGAATACCTTGTTCATTAGGTCCATGAATGCTATCGGGGCATTGGTGAAACCAAACGACATGCCCATACCTCGTTCAAAAAGGCGTCTTCGATATATCCTCGTCCTTGATCCTCAGCTAGTGATAACCAAATCAAAGATCAATTTTCGAGAACACCGTCCTTCCCTGCAGCTAATCAAACAGGTCATCGATCCTTGGTAAAGCGTATTTATTCTTGATGTTCAACTTGTTCAACTCCCTATAGTCTATACACATCCTCAAAGTTCAGTCCTTCTTCTTCACAAACAAATTCGGAGAACCACATGGCGAGTAACTAGGCCTAATAAACCCCAAGTTAAGAAGTTCCCACAACTGTATCTCAATTCTTTCAGCTCTTTTGGAGCCATTATATATGGTACTCTAGACACTGGCTCAGTCCCTGGCACTAACTCGATGATGAACTGAATCTCCCTATGCAGCGGCAACCCTGGTAAATCCTCAGGGAACACATCTAAGAACTCACGAACTAATCTGGACTCTCCCAGACCTGCTGGAAAAACTCTTGTAGTATCCACCACACTAGCTAGGAAACATGTACAACCTCCCTGTAGTAGGCCTCTAGCTCTCAAAGTAGATATCATGGGTATGCGAGGTCCATGTATCACACCCACGAAAAACAAAGGGATCCTCTCCCTCAGGCTCAAAAGTCACCATCTTCTTCCTACAATCAATGGTGGCCCCATATCTGACCAACCAATCCATTTGAAATATCATGTCAAAGTCATCCATACCTAACTCAATCAAGTCTACCGATAGTTCTCTACCATCAACCATCACTGGCAGTGCTCTAATCCGTCTCCTAGAAACTACCATATCCCCTATAGGCAATATAGTCCCAAACCCCGCGATATAGTACTCACTAGGTCTACACAATCTATCAATCACCTTACTATAAACAAATGAATGTGTAGCACCTGAGTCATAAGTTAAAAGAAGAGCCAAGGCTAGAAATCTGACCTGTCACCATCGAGGGACTAGCCTCGGCCTCTGCCTGTGCAAGGTGAACACTCGAGCTGGAGTCAAGCTGTCCCCCTTCCTTGCTTCCTCTTTCTTCACTATTGGGCAGTCCTTCATGAAGTGTCCCACCACCCTGCACACATAGAAGGCCTTGGCTTAACATTCTCAGGGATGGCATCTTTTGCACCTTATGCACTCAGGGTAACTTCTCCATGTCTCACCAATTCCGTGGCGGCCACCCTGAACTCCCCGACCCCTCCTATCAGGACCAGCAGTGGTCGAAGTGTCAAGGGTCTTTCTCTTTAGAACACTGGGGCCTCTTCCCCTACCAGACCCCAAATATGGAGGCGTCGCCCTGTGAATCTCCTGTCTCGCAGCATTCTCCCTCCAAATGTTATTCTCCACCTCATCAGCGGTAAGAGCCTTCTCAACATCCTAGGGATAAGTTTTTTCTCCAGGTACTATTGTAATCCTCACATCTCAGACTATCATAGCATTAAGCCCTCTTATAAATCTGTCCTGCCTAGCTGGGTTAGTAGGCACTAGGTCTAGTGAGAACTTTGCAGGCCTGTCAAACTTCAGGGCGTATTCTGTAACTGCTGTGTTTCCCTATACTAATCCCACAAATTCATTTAACTTCGCTTCCCTAATGGCAACATTATAATACTTCTGGCTAAACAAGTCCTTGAATCCATCCTAACTCGGAGTAAACACATCCCTGGTCTATGATGCCACTTCCCACCAAATGCGATCATCCTCTCTCAGCATGTAGGTCGCACAGGCCACCCTATCATTACCTTCTACCCTCATGAAATCTAGGATCAAAGTAATCATACTCATCCACTGTTTGGCCTTCAGTGGATCTGGTCCTCCCTCAAAAGTTAGAGGATGTTGTCTCCTGAATCGCTCATACAACGGCTCCCACATGTTCCCAACCTCAGGTGTCAGTATAACTGGTGCCATAACTGGTGGCACAATAGGTGCAACACTCCCTGACGGAGCCTGCTGCCATAAAAGACAGATTTTCTCTTCCTTGCTCTGTAGTCGGGCTTGCATGTCTACAAGTATATGCTGCCAGTTCTCAGGGATTGGCAAAGGGTTCTCGCATTGGTCATCATCTCTAGCCTTGGACCCTCTACCGGCTAGTTTTTCTGCAATCAACGACTCGGTAGTCAGACCATGATGACAGGGTAACAATCTTTCCATGATTTGGATCTTAACCAACCACAAACAATCAAGATATAAACAATTATCCAAATATTCATCCACATGCAACAACAATGCTAATAAGCATGCATCATTATCATCACACAGTATTCAAGGGCCAGGCCCTATTAGTAACTCACGGTTCCTATTAATCATACAGAATAACACATTTATATTTCATTCAAACACTTAAGCATATATACAATTACCAAAACCTGAATCAAGCTTCTCTTTAGCGGCGAGTGTACATGTCCAGCCAGTCTTCAGGAACCCTTAAACCTAGACCGATCTGATACCAAGTTGTAACGCCCTAGATAACCAAGATGGTTACACTATGTGTTTAAAATAGTGCAAGGCTTGATAATCAACTCATTTAAATAAAGATGTGATCCTAAAGCCATAATCAAGTTAGGGTTAAAAGGTTTTTGTCATAAATGGATAATTTTCATTAAAATAAATGTTTAGTACATGGGATCCCAAAAAAAACACGGTTTAATGGAAAAATTTACAAAATTCCAAAAGTTATATACAATCAAGGCCGCTCTAATGGCAAAATACAAATTTAGGTTTCTATCCCTGTATAATCCTTTGGCTGTGGCAGACAAGCAGCTCACAATGTACACCTCGCCCCCAGAGGTCTCCAACTCATGGTTGATCCATCTTACCCTTGCCTTTACCTATACCACATAGCACCCGTGAGCCAAGGCCCAGGAAGAAAACCATAACAGCATAGCATAATCAATAATTCACAAGATAGTTAACCAGATATTAAGCAAGCCATAGCAGACACATAATCAGTGACGACAGTCAATGAATCACAAGCCAATCATCCAGGTATTTAACAAGCCATAATCATCAGATTAACAATAGTAAGCATATTTATACTCAACAGTTTATCACAATAATCATACAATACTCATGGTCGACGCCCTTAGGCCATACCCTCTGTTTAACCCACTGACTTTGGCTCACTTAGGCCGAGTCCAGTGTTTATCTAGCTAACTCTAGCTCATAGTGGCCGAGCCCCGTCCTATGTGCCAATTATCAGCCCCGACTCTCTTAGGCCATTTATTTCATGCTCACATGGCATATCACAATCATACAACATTTGTAATCAATTACAGGGAATCTCAGTCCAAACATAGCCACACAAGGGTTCAATTTTCTTACCTTTATTTCCGAGCGGAGAAAATGAAATGGTTCCCAACACAATCCTCAACCCCGAGCCTTGGCGATAAACCTAGTCATAGTGTTCAATGGGTAATTTTTAACTTTCAATGCAAATAAATACCTAGGAGACAGAAATTAGCCTTCGGAACATCAATTTCTACTAAACCGGGTAGTAGAAATTGTCCCGAGCGCCTAGGTTCGAGCCCCCAAGCCTTACCAATTCTAAGGCTAAAATCCCTAGGCGGGTCGCGACTTGGCTTAGTGGTTCGCGACTTGCCCCCAAGTCAAAGAGCGGTCACCCAAGCCAAAGGGGGAGGCGGGTCGCGACTTGGCTTAGTAAGTCGTGGCGTACCCCCAAGTAAGAGAGCATCCCAGGCCAAACAGGCCACACACGTTGCGGCGCCCCCTGGGATGAGTCGCAGCGCCCCCCTGCGAACCCAAAATATCTAGGTTTTCTCCTCCTTCTTCCCAGCGAAGAACATCAAGATTTCAACCAAAAATTTCCCTATAAAACCTCCTTAATTCAACACCAAACTAACTACAAATTCAAGACTAATCACATATTTTTAATCACCAAAAACCTTATCAACAATACCAAAATCACTATCCCAATTATTCAGCTATTATCAACCCAAAAACTTAGTCTAATTCAGCATCCAAGTCATACTCAAGAACCCATAATTTTACCTAAACAAACCTACTGAAATTTCAAAGATTAAACTAAAGTTCTGACCTCAAATCGTAGCCTAGTTTCCTGGCAGTATCCTTGCACAAATTCAGCTTAAATCCTTGAATTATCCTTTGTTTTCCCAGCTTAAACTCTCAGCGAAGGCCTATGCTGCTGCCCTTTTTCCCTTCCTAAGCTTCAAGGCACAAATCCCTATATGTTTCTTCAAGAGAAGAGAGAGAGAGAGAGAAAGTGGGGAACCGTGAGAGTGATGAGAGAGAGAGCCTGAGTTTCTTCTACACCATTCAGCCTTAGTCCTCAGAAATTCTGAGTTTATCTATAATAGCTGAAAGGCCCATTTGCCCCTCAAAACATATCAATCTTTCAAGGGTATTATAAGGGTAATTTAGCATTTTGCTCCTAGTTTCCGCTAATTCCCCGAGTGTTCCTAACATTTACCAATTAATTACCAATTATTTATTCGATACCTAATAATTCCTAATATATTCCCTAAATTCTCGAAAGTACCCCAGGCTTCCTCGAGTCGGGTATTAATCCCCGTTGTGACTTTCTCCATTTTGATCACTAGGACTGGCTCGAGCCATATGCTGCAAATATATCCACATAAGAATGTGGTCTCAACAATTTATCACATGTAACCACATTTATGCCCTCAACGGGCCAAAATTACAAATATGCCCTTATAAGCTAGAAAGGGCCCACATGCATAATTAATATTCATAAACATGCTTATCACATATCCACATAATTATATAATCATGTATTTAATCATAATCACACATATACCAATTATTCCCTCCCGACACGCTATTTAAGGCCCTTAAGCCTTATTAGTGATTTTGGGTCGTTACAGGTGTGGCGACAAGTTTAGTAATTACGGTGATAATAACACCCTGAAGACCGCAATGGTCAAAACGTTATTCTATGCCAAAGCTATGGTCTATGATAATCTCTGGAGCACCTATTTACATATACCCTAACTGAGAACATTTACTGTCCTGCTCCACTAATAATAATTTCGTGACTATCACATGAGTATAATCTCCCTTAACAAGCCTTTAGCTATTTTATATAAAATATTCTGTATAAAGGCTCAGGAATCAACACTCTAACAAACATACAAAATGTTAGTCTTATATACAAATCCTGAGGCTAGAGAAAGAGATGCCTAATTAGGTCACAAGGCTAACTAGACAACGATAAACTATGTGTACTCTTTAGCATGTTAAGACTGGTCAACGACTATGATCAAACTCTTACAAGTCCTTCTTGACACAATTTCCTAAATCGAGTTTAATAATCAAAGCATTTGACTAATCGCCTCTATTGAATATAATTCGAGTACATAATTCAAATCATTCATGACTTGCACCAATTCTAATAATGCAGCAGCCATTCCACTCACGAAGATAATAGCAAATAATATTATCAACTTGCATACAAAAAATCCTAGAACAAGCAGATATAAGATATAAATGCATAACACCATTATACAATGGCTACAAAAATCACTAAAGATCTACAAAAATATAAAGAGGTATTTGGGCACCTCTTAGATCACAAATACTAAAATCAATAGGTACTTTCTCCTTGTTTAAACCATTTCATTGGTCGACCGTGCTTCCCCTTACCCCGATCACCAACTTGATTGCCAATATTACCTAGTAATCACAGGATTTACAGTAGTGCGCTACCAATTTTTTTTTATTTATTCAAATTTTGTGCTTTATTTTTTTTTAATTGTTAAGTGTTGTGAATTATTTTTTTTATATGTTAAATTAATTTTTAGAATTGTTTGGTAGAATTTTTGAGAATTAAATTGATAATTGTTTATTTATTTAATTATTTTAATATGTGAATAATTGAGTTTTGATTGAATCCATCAAGGTGTATTGTAGGTAGTGATACACCCTAGTTATTGAGTGTGTGCATATGCATGCTTTCATGGTGCACTTGTGTAGAATTTTTTACACACTTTATTATTTTCTTTTATTAGATTTATTTAGATTATTTAATTAAAAATAAAAATAAGAAAAGGAAAGGAGAGTGGCGTGTAGCATGGTGGGAAAGGAGAGATTTATTTAACATTTTTTTATTTTGGTGATTTTAGATAAAATAGGAAAAGATGTTGTCATCTTAATTTCCTACCAATTAAGATAAAATTAAATAAAAATAATAATAAAAAATTGCAAGAAGAGGAAACTTACCCATTATGTTCATTAGGTTATTTTTTGCTAAGTTGCAACAGAAAGGGAAGAGAGAAAAGAAGAGAGCCATTTTGAATTGTGGTTGTCGAACCATAGAGAGAGAAAGAGAGAGAGAGAGTGAATGTGAGAAGAGAGAGAAGAAGAATGAAAGGAAGAAAATAAAGGAGGAGGAAGAAGAAGGTCTTGGAAAGTCATAGGTATGGTTTCTAGTATTGTTGATCTTTCGTTAATTTTTAAGTAAGGTTTCTCTCCCCCACAATCCAAAGATTTTATTGTTCTTCTTTTCTTGTTATGGGGTTCGAAAACCCTAGGGTATTCAAGAGTGATTTCCATTTGGGTGTTGGTTCTATCAAGGAGGTAGTTGATCCCTAAACCTCGTTTAACTTTGTTGTTTTATTGAAAGGATATTGAAGTTTTGATGTCTATTTGAATCCTTGCCATGTGTTGATTTGATTTGTTTTGAGATACTTGATTATGATACATAATGATTTATGATTGTGATTATTTTGTTATTTAAGGAGGATGTACGATTAGGTTTGACAAAGGTTTTGGATTTGATCTATTAAAATGTGATGATTGTTGATATTTTATGTTTGTGTATATGTAGGTTTCGGTCTATGCATGTCTAAGGATCCCATTTATATTTTGTTATTTTTATTGTATTTTTTTGTTAGATCAATGTTCTAGGACCCTATATAATTTTTGGTATAATAAATAATTTAGACTCTTGTTATTGAATCCATGAAATGTGATGTTTATGAGATGATGATATATCAATAGGTTATTGTATGCATGAATGATGATAGAAACATGCTAGGATGCATGTGAATGTAAATGAGGATTTGGTTTTATATATATGTTTAATTCATGAGGGTTTCGGCTTAGGGTTATTGTCTCATAGATGTGTATGATTGATCTTCAAGTAGGCCTATCATTTGAATGTCTATGTAATGTTAGGGTTTTTTCGTAGATTGTCAACATGATAATAGGTGCATGCTAGGGTTTGTGTTTAGATTTATGTTTATTAAACATGTTTTATTATTGTATGAGTTTTGTGAGGCATGATGAAAGTAATGAATTTCATAACTTCATATACTTGCCGATTTTTGTGTATAAATGGTGTTAAATATGATGAGAATAATGTTTTTGCATGCCTAAATAATTTTGCAAGTGCTATGATTTAAGAAATAAAATGGAACTTTAATATACATTAAAGCGATATTTTTACTCAAATAAATACCTACAGTTTTTTTTTATATTTTTAGAGAAAATATGAGTTTTTAAAATCAAGATGGTGATTTTTGAGAGTATATATTGTTGCTGGAATTTTTGGTAAAATGAGATGTTGTCTTTTAAATGAAAGGAATTTTGGGAGTATGTTGAAATAAATTAATACCTAAACTATGTAAATATTAAAAATGGTATTTTTAAATGCAACCATGAGTGTTAATTTTAACAGATATGATTTTCTTCATTTTAATTAAGAAAAATGTTGCGATTAATTCACTTGTTATTTTTAAATAAATTAAATGGTGGCTGAAAATTTAGTTTAATGATTTTAAAATAATTATTTGATCATCACTTATGAATTTATTCTACTTAAAATTAAGTCTTAAAATAATACAAGTAAAATATATTTTTCCCATACCTAAAAATTATATATTTTTCTCACATCAAGATTGTAATTATATTAATTTAGATAAATTTATTATTTTCTAAGGAAACATGATAATTATAAGTATTTTAAATCATTTCTAGCCTTTATTATTTCTATGTAACTTAAAAATAATAAATGGAGTTATTATATTTTTAAATGGCTAAATAAATTATTTTTATGAAATAAAAATAATGTTTTAAAGAGGTTTAACCAACTTAGTGATTTTAAAAGAGATAAATAATGGTAAGAAAGTATGTGTTAATCCTCAATTTGAAAACGATAGAATTGAGCGTGTAGAAATTATCGTTTTTAACGTCACTTTTTAACAACGTTTCCATGTATGAATGTCGCATGCAAATGCACATTTACGTTAAAAAATGTGTCTAATATTCAACCATATGATTTTATTTGAAAACCATACATGTAACATAGGTATAATTTGCATTATTCTTTTGGTGATTTTATGTGTAATTATGCCTATTTGGAAATTATGAGTAGTTTTCACCACACACATGGGATATATGAGTTGGGCACAAGAAAGTATTATGTGATGCTAAGGAATGCTATTTGACTATGGTTAAAGGCTCGTTGTGAAGTTTGTTAGTTTTTTCTTTGCTTGGACCTGAGGTAAGGAAGTTAGATAGAATTTTGTTTATTTATGTTGTAAATGGTAAGATTGTTTGTCTGATAGAATGCTATATACAATGATACGTTTTGCAATATAAACTATGAACGGATATTTTGTGATGATGTTGATAAATCATGAAATTTCCTTTGTATTAATGTGACTGGATTGTTTGTGATATGTAATGGTTGTTAGCGTGATGAATGCGACACAACAAAGGGGTTGCTAAGGATACAAAGACGTAACTTGAGTTACTAAGGATGTACAAAAGTAACTCATAGGGCAGACGCGGTGACGTTATTCAAGGACCAGAGTCCTATTTACCTCAAGATGTGACATAAACAAGTTAGCGGGCCATGTTCACAAAGATATGATGATGATAATGTTCATGATGATTATGTTTATGATGATTATATTTATGATGATGATAGTTATGATAACGATGTTTAGGATGTGTAACAATGTATGAATATGAACATGTTTTTGTGTGTATACTTGTGTGATATTTGTATTTCCTTACTGGGCTTTTAGCTCACCCCCTTACTTTCCCTTCTTGGTAGCAAATTGGATTTCTCTGTGGCACGCGTGGTGATGTGTGGAGTTCCAACGCCAGGGTGTGTATGATGTGGGGGCATCCTATGGACGAGAAAACGATTAGTTTAATGCCAATTTTTAAAGAATAATGTTATGTTTATTTTAAACTTTCGGAAGTTATCAGTGGGACTTTAACTTTAATTATTTTTAAAAATGTTGTATAAAAATTATTATTTTCTTTTCAAACTATTGACCCAACTTGCATGTTTTAGCAAGGCCCCACTAGGATTCTTATAATAAGTGGCTTTCTTCTGTAAACTTATGAGCATGCTAATATTTTACAAAGTATTAGATTATGGCGTTTTACAAATGGTATCAGAGACGGTAGTCCATGTTTCCAAGGACCCACCCCGTACATGCTAAAGACGGGAAAATCTCACCTCACCACGTCGTAAGTATTTGTTTTATGTGCTATTAATTGTTTCTGTTTTATTAAATTTTATAATTTCATAACTGCAGTATAGTAAGATGCCTCCCGTTTTGAAAACTACTAAGAAACAACTACTCAAGGAGATCCATGAAATACCCAAGGTCCAGCTTGAGGAGGATCCTTACGATTGGCAGATTGCAGTATTAAAAACTACAACGGTGGTTTGTGATCGTATTCAAGGGATCATGAACAAAAGAGGGGCTTTGCTACGGCCCAGAGAGCAATATTGAATGTTAAGGGAAGCATTGTCCATGTACTCTAAGGCCCTTCTCCAGTTGGACAGAGCATGGCACGACATCATTCAAGATGACCAGGATTTTAGTACCATGGAATACATAATCTACGATCTTATAGACAACTACAATTTTAGTCATGAAGAGCTGGTATTGGTGAAGACGGATGACAAGAGTTAGAGGAGCGTTTGGAGACAGTACACGATATGGAAGGAGCCTTGGAAATTGAGGAGGTAACTCAAGCCATACCACGTGTGACTGCTAGGATGAGGTTAATGGCGAGCGCTCCTGGATACTTTCACATCCCAGAGGACGTCTTTGATTACACCCCAAACACCCTAAGTGCCTCAAGTGTCAGTGGCACAGCCTCAGCCACCAACACTACCACTTACATCACTGCCTGTAACTTATGGGTTCGAGCCAGTGTATGAATGTTTTATAAAACAAACCCCACCAACCTATGAAGGGAAGGCTGATCCCATAGTGGTAGAGGATTTGATAAGATTAGTCGAGGCCATCTTTGATCATATGGAGTTAAATGATCGCCAAAGAGTCTCATGTGCAGTCTATTTACTCAAGATGGATGCATGAATATGGTGGGATGTAATTAAACAAACCCGTGATTTGAATACCATGACTGAGGTAGAATTAATCCAGGCTTATAGCAAGAAGTATTACAGTGCAGTTGTGTTAGCAACCAAGGTAGATGAATTTGTAACTCTGGTACAAGGAAACCTATCTGTCACCAATTATGCACAGAAGTTCGATAGGTTGGCAAAATTTTCTCCTTAAGTTGTGCCAACTGAAACTCTGCGAGTCCAAAGGTTTGTGAGGGGAGTCAAGTCGATGATCGCTAGGGATGTTATGATGACCAGTGTTGAAGTGGTCAATTATGCAGAAGTAATTGATAGAGCACTTGAAGTAGAATATTTGGAAGATCAAATATGGAAGGATAATGCTGCCAGAAGAGAGAACTACCGAAACAAGGGCTTCAATGAGGGTAACAAAAGGAAAGCTAAGGAAGGGCAAAACAGTGGCACTGATAAGAGACCAAGACCCTCGGCCACAAATAACAGCTGTAACGACCCAAATTCGCTAATAAGGCTTAAGGACCTTGATTAGTGTGCCAGGAGGGCAGGTTGGGATTTATGTGTGATTTTATGAATTAAATGCATGGTTATGATTTAAAGCATGTTATTTGACTATTTGTTTATCTGAGATGCATGACTATGTATACTAGTATGCATGTAGGCCCGGATCGTGTTAGAAGGGCGTAAATGTAATTTTGGCCATGATTGGCATAACGGTATTGATATGTGATAATTGTATTCTGTGAATTGTACCACGTGGGTGTGGTTGTATTATTGTGATGCACGTGCCGAGACGGTCCTAGAGAACTAGTTAACTCAAGAGTTGCAACGGGATTTCTGTACCCGGCTCGGGAGGAGCCTAGGGGTACCTCGGGAATTTTATGGTTAAGTTGAGATTTAGCGGGTAATGGTTATTGGAGATTTAGTAACCTGGGTAACCATTAGTTACTGCTAAGAGTAACAACTTTTAGAGAGAAAATGGTAGAAATGAAATAGAAATGAAAGGACTTAAGTGCCCTTGAGGTTTAAGTAGGAAAAGATAGGTAAGTAAGGGTAAAGTGGTCATTTGGCAAGGTTAATAGACAAATTTGGGCTGTGTATATGGGGTGTACGGTTTGGGGCTTATTTATGTTTAGTCTTGATAGAGTTTGAAGAGAAGAGAAATGAGAGGGAAAAGCTAGGGCATGAGGAAGAAGAAGAAGAAGAAGAAGAGAAGGAGAAGTGGGAGTCTAGGAAGGGGTCAAGCAAGCCTTGTGTGGATTCTCCATTGGAGGTAAGAGCTTTATACATACCTAAGTTTTGATTTCTGTTTTGAATTGTAAAATCTAGAGCTTGAGTTAGTTGTTTGAGTTTTGGGATGAGTTGCTGAAAATAGGAATCAATGGGTGTGAATCTTGGGTGTATTGATGTTTTGAGCTTGAACCTTGAGTTATGGGTTGTTATATAGTCTATTTGATGTTTGAAAATGATTTTGGGGTTTGGGTATTGGTTTAGTATGAATTGGGAAGGTTTTAGCTCGGAGAAAACGCAGGAGAAAACCCAGAATTCTGGGTCTGCGAAGGCGTGCCGCGACACAAGTTTTTCGTGCCGCGGCAAGGGAGCCTCTGGCTGGTGGGTGCCGCGGCACAAGGATGTGGTGCCGCGGCACAAGGCAAATTTCAGGGCATCATTTTTAGGCAATTTTAGGCCTTTGCTCCGGGGGTTCGGGGGATGACTCCGGGGTGTTGTTTTAAGGTTTTAGAAGTCCCGAGAGTGCGGGATTGGTCCCGGGAAGTGGTTTTGGGTTGATTAGTATTGAGGGATGTTTCTTGTGTGTTGTGACTAGGTTGTTGGTGAGGCTCGTGCTTGAGGACCGTGCTCGTGGCTTAAGTGCATCAGGAGGCTCGGTGTGCAGGTAAGAAAACTATAACACCCGAGGTTAGGGCATGGCCCCAGATTGTATTATGTGCAAATGTTTAAACCTTAAATGAATCATGATGTGAGTGAATGATTATTTTCAATGTACTATATGTGTGATTATGATGAAATGAGCGGCAAGGGCCGAGTACGGCGTAAGCCGGGGCGGCCGTGGGCCGGGTACGGCGTAAGCCGGGGCGGCCGTGGGCCGAAAGTAACACCTAGCACATGGGATGCTATATTCAGGGTGGGACCCAAGGGATACATGAGTTATCCTCGCGGTGAGAACCGATACCCCAGGCTTCGGTAAGGCTCTGGGGCGGCATGGCCGTGTTTGCTTAGTCTAATGATTGACTTGTTTAATTGTGGATTATCTGTTATGATAAACTGGATACGTTGCATATGTTATGTTCTGCATGAGTTTTCTTGCTGGGCTTCGGCTCACGGGTGCTCTGTGTTGCAGGTAAGGGCAATGATTGAGTCAACCAACCATGAGTACGGAGAGCGTGAAGCGATGCGTACATGTTTGGCCTGCCCGACTGCTTTGGTTGGGGGTTTATTCGAAAATGGCTGTAATAATCTATGATTTTGTAACCGATCAACTGTAAACTTATTTCATGATGTAAATAGTTTTCAAACCTTATTTTGGGATCCCAATTGTTTAAATACTAGAAGTTTTTATTGAGTCAACGCATTTTCAAAGAGTACAGCCTTAACTTTTTATTAGTCACACTTTTGTTTCAAAACCTCGGTTAGCGAGTTCATTGCACTGTTTTGTCTTAAAACTCACTTAGTAACGGCTCTAAGGATGTAGGGCGTTACAACTTGGTATCAGAGCGAGCCAAGGTTTATTGGTTCTGGAGATCGACCGAACATGTACGCTCGCTGTCAGTGACAAGCTCGACTCAGGGTTGGTTGGTATGAGGGATGGACATGTCTAAATATATGTTTGAATGCCTGTTTGCCTGCTTATTTATATGGAGCATGGGGAATGAAATGACATATGCATGAGATACTGATAGGGCCTGGCCCTTGACTATTGCATGTTGGGATTGATGCATGCTGAATAATACTATTATGTATGTGGATGAATATTGGCATAATGGTTCGCATATTGAGTGTATGTGGTTAATTTTCTGGATTTAATTCATTAGTTATATTTGTATATTGGCTTGTTTGAAGCATGATAAGTATGGATTTACTTAGTAACGATTGAATCTGGTAGCTAAACGTATATCATTGTGGATTTGACCTAGTATATGCTTGTGTGTGCATTATACCTGTGGATATTTGGATTTAGTTGTGAGTTGGTTCAGAGTATGAACCTCTGAGTTCAGGAGTTTGGTCGGTTTGGACGGATGAACTTGAGTTGTTGGTTCCTAGAAGGGTTTTGTGGACGTGATATTGTGTTGAAAGGGGGTTTTAGATATAAGTTGGAATTGAGATCTCCAGTTACCCCTGAAAGTAGCAGCAGAGGATCACTAGTGTGTGAGCTAGCTGTGGAGTTTGTTAGTTGAGATGGGATAGAAGAACAGTGGATTCCTTTGGGGAAACTAGCTGATTCCGATGTGTTAACAGTAAGGTTACCAGTGTTGGTTTACTGTGAGGTATGGACAGATAAAGGTATTACATGAGAGGTTTAAGGGGTGTTATCCTCGGGTTTTGAGGAGAGCTCGAGTTGGCAAGGGATTTATCAATAGACGAGCAGAGTTAATTCCACCCTTGGTTAAGGGGATGAGGGATCCTGATTAGAGGGTCGTGTTAATGTTGAGGCAGAGAGGTACCCGGATTTGGTACTCGGGCTGAGGTACTGGCTTAATGGGTTTGGAAGGACCTATATGATGAAAGGTTAGAAGAGATTTTAAAGACATGATTTGCACCATGGAGATTGGTGGGCTTATAAGTTTGGCTTGGACTGTTGGGGGTAACAACAGTGTAAATCAATGGGTTTGGTGATCTGGGTAATTCATTTCGGAAAGTTATACTGATGGATGTATCCGGAATTGATGACGACCCATTTAAGGATTTAAGATCGGGAATAGTCTAAGGTATTTGGGCTGCTCTGAGGTATGAGTTTATCGTCTGCATGTGGATGGCGGAGAGGGCCATGTTGTTCGAGGAACTGATGGTTGATGTTTAGAGCATGAGTGATAGAGCCGCAAGGGCGGTGCTTCCTTTGATGGAATTAGTAAGGATAGATTTGTGATAATCAAGTTAAAGGGACCCCGGATAGTTCTATGGCTTCTAGTTTGCCAGAAAGGGGGAAAAGTCTGATTGATAAGATGGTACTTGTGGTGATAGAACGCAGTGAGGTCGGATTCTCACTTTTGAGGGGAAAGGACCCCAGACAGTGCTTGGGCACCTAATTTGAGCTTTGAAAGAAGTTTGGTTACTAAGGTGGTTGTCAAGATGGCGATAGGAACCAGGGAGGTTATTGGTATACATGAGGAAGAGGATGCCACCTGAGAGGAGGCCAGGTGAGGGCATGACTTCTACGTAGAATGACTCGAGATGTTAGGATGGATTTCCCATGGTGCGGGAAACGGAGAACTGGAATGCATCGATACATTCGAGGTTCGAGGCTGAGTCCTCAAGGATGAGCATTTAACTGACGAGCTTATGCTTTGGACATGTAACGAACTGGAAGGGCTCGGTGTTGGGAATGTTCCGAGAGGGAGATGGACATAGAGAGGTTGCCTCAAAGGTGCCATTTGAGAGGCCGAGGACAGTAATACTTATTGAGAAGGAATTAGAAGCTCTGGCAGATGAATTGTTGAGGATATCATCTGGAGTACGTAAAGGAGACAGAGCTGATCAGTGGAAAAATTACGTGGGTATGTAAAGAAAGATTTAGGGGATACTTCAAGGTCAGACTACAGATAAGGATCGGTATAAGGAATGTTGTAAAAGACGGTTTTGGCCGACAGAAAGTCTATTGAAGCAATCGAAGGAATCTGAGCCTGGTATAGCCAGTGTGCTATACTGCGGGGATTGTTGGCATCGTCGGGTTAGAACAAAAGTTTAATGTTGGATACAAGATGGGACGATAAGTTGATCTAGGACCTGGATTTTACCAGTTGGAAACCAAGGATAAAGACTTTTCGTGAATTGATTAGGTGGCACCGGGTAGGGTGTGAGAAATTGGTAACAAGGATTCTGGAACTGTTCAAGCTGCAGCAGCACAGGTAAATTCTTTAGGCGGAGAATGCGTGAACGGTATGGACGAGTCCCCTTCAAGCTCACGAGCAGTGCATGTGGATTACTCCCAGACGGAAATGGTGAGCAACTGATTATTAGGCTGAAGACGTTAGTACCCAGAAGGCGGTGTCTCAGGTAAGGTTCTACGGAGTGTTAGTTTGGGAGTCGTCAAGAGTATTCAGAATAGAGCTACAAGAAGAAAGGACAGGTATGAGGAGATTTGATCTGAAGCCGCAAGGAAGCTAATGAAGAACATCCAAAGAATTGAAGGCATAACAAGACTGGTAAGCGCGTCATCTACTGCATAAGCACCTCCGAAGATTTCTACATCAGAGATGAGAAGAACAGTAAAGTTTGAGGTTAGATGGACTGAGTGGTGTCAAATCAGAAAGAAATTCAGAAGACAAGGTAAGATTTGATTGGTTACGGACGATGATGGAATTTGCGTGTGTTTTGGTTAAGTAAAGAGTGATTTCATAAAGGACCTGATCTATGGTAAGGTTATGAAAATGTGGGAGTGCATCACGGGTTGGGCACGCCCAGGATTAAATTGATGCGAGGATGGATTAAACCTTGCGGGAGGCGACAGAATGGATCATGGTTGATGCACTTGGAACATTAAGTCGACCGTTGTGTATGGCATAAGGAACTTAAGTCTTGAGTATTAGTAAGAAAGGTTATCATTGAGACTCAGTGCGGTGAAAAGTAACAGACGGATGATCAGTGTTTGAAATCCTTGATTGAAAGAAGGGCGATGTAATTGGAGGCGGAACTCCTAGCTGTGAGGCATGTATAAGTCAAAGGATAACGCCATAAATTGTAATAGAATAGACAAGGCAACGTCTGAGATTGGCATAATGTTAGTAGGCAATGATTAGCTGGTGGGTGTCACTGAGCTATGGAATTCAAAGTGTTGGCTTGAGTTGAAACAGGGAAGGACCCTGTCATGGTGGTACAAGTAGGATACCAGGATCGAGTGAAGGATCCAGATAGGATTTGGTTTTGAATGAGGGTTCTGTATGGACATCATTCCACCTCCTAGGGTACGTCGTACCGGGAGGGTCGAGCGGGTGACGGAATCTTGTGTTTTCCTTTGGACCCTGAGGGGTTAGGTGATGTGGTAGTGTATCACGGGAATAGACCACTTTGGACCTTGAGTAAAGTGATTGGACATGAAAAATTTTTAACTCGGTGGTTTGAGTTGATGTAGTTGGTTCAGGGGAACTGGTAGCAGGGTAAAACGTCGATGATACGGAATTGAGACCCAAGAGTATTTTAAATTGTTGGAATGGATTTAGAGGACAAAAAGAACAGAGTGGGAACCTGGAATTATCAGTTGATTGCAAGTGATTGGCAGTCTGAAAGTTATCAAATGTCTTATCGAGTTGAGCGCTGAGTAGGCGAATACTTGAGGTATTAAGGGAAGTGTAATCCCTGATGGATTAGTCGTGGTGGCAATTGCTGGTGTCTTGATTAATGTAACGCGACATAGGGCTTGGTAAGAGGTGAAGGATAGTGAATGCTACAGTTTGGCTTTAGTTCAGAGTGAAAGCCAAAGAAGTCGTTGAAACTTCTTAAGGCAGGAGTGTCTGCCTATTTTGAAAGATTAAAGAGTTGGTAAATATCTAATTTATGAGGAAATAAAGTTCCGGAAGGAAAGAGCTGCGTCTCTGCGTAATAACAAACGAGGATTGGTAAGGTGTTCAGAGGATGAAGGGAGAGTTCTGACTCTTAATTCAGCCTAAAATTCTGAAGTTGTATTAAGTGTTAGGCCAGCGGGGCCTACAAGCTGATCCCACCTAGTAGAGGTGATGACGTTTGAGAATCTCTGGAATCAGGAATAAGACAATGAATTGGTCATTGTAACCTAGGCAGACCCTGGGCTTCGGCAGGGTTGCGGTGTAGCGAAAGGCTATCGAGAGTATGGCCGTGAGACAAGATCTTGTGAGGCAAGATTGTTACTCCTGTAAGACTGTTGTTGAAAAGTAAAGTAAAGGCGGTGGACCTTGGAAGTTATGGCCAAGAGCTGCGGGTTTATTGACTGATATGTTGGATAAATTTCGAGGACGAAATTTTTATGAGGAGGGGATAGTTGTAACGACCCAAATTCGCTAATAAGGCTTAAGGACCTTGATTAGTGTGCCAGGAGGGCAGGTTGGGATTTATGTGTGATTTTATGAATTAAATGCATGGTTATGATTTAAAGCATGTTATTTGACTATTTGTTTATCTGAGATGCATGACTATGTATACTAGTATGCATGTAGGCCCGGATCGTGTTAGAAGGGCGTAAATGTAATTTTGGCCATGATTGGCATAACGGTATTGATATGTGATAATTGTATTCTGTGAATTGTACCACGTGGGTGTGGTTGTATTATTGTGATGCACGTGCCGAGACGGTCCTAGAGAACTAGTTAACTCAAGAGTTGCAACGGGATTTCTGTACCCGGCTCGGGAGGAGCCTAGGGGTACCTCGGGAATTTTATGGTTAAGTTGAGATTTAGCGGGTAATGGTTATTGGAGATTTAGTAACCTGGGTAACCATTAGTTACTGCTAAGAGTAACAACTTTTAGAGAGAAAATGGTAGAAATGAAATAGAAATGAAAGGACTTAAGTGCCCTTGAGGTTTAAGTAGGAAAAGATAGGTAAGTAAGGGTAAAGTGGTCATTTGGCAAGGTTAATAGACAAATTTGGGCTGTGTATATGGGGTGTACGGTTTGGGGCTTATTTATGTTTAGTCTTGATAGAGTTTGAAGAGAAGAGAAATGAGAGGGAAAAGCTAGGGCATGAGGAAGAAGAAGAAGAAGAAGAAGAGAAGGAGAAGTGGGAGTCTAGGAAGGGGTCAAGCAAGCCTTGTGTGGATTCTCCATTGGAGGTAAGAGCTTTATACATACCTAAGTTTTGATTTCTGTTTTGAATTGTAAAATCTAGAGCTTGAGTTAGTTGTTTGAGTTTTGGGATGAGTTGCTGAAAATAGGAATCAATGGGTGTGAATCTTGGGTGTATTGATGTTTTGAGCTTGAACCTTGAGTTATGGGTTGTTATATAGTCTATTTGATGTTTGAAAATGATTTTGGGGTTTGGGTATTGGTTTAGTATGAATTGGGAAGGTTTTAGCTCGGAGAAAACGCAGGAGAAAACCCAGAATTCTGGGTCTGCGAAGGCGTGCCGCGACACAAGTTTTTCGTGCCGCGGCAAGGGAGCCTCTGGCTGGTGGGTGCCGCGGCACAAGGATGTGGTGCCGCGGCACAAGGCAAATTTCAGGGCATCATTTTTAGGCAATTTTAGGCCTTTGCTCCGGGGGTTCGGGGGATGACTCCGGGGTGTTGTTTTAAGGTTTTAGAAGTCCCGAGAGTGCGGGATTGGTCCCGGGAAGTGGTTTTGGGTTGATTAGTATTGAGGGATGTTTCTTGTGTGTTGTGACTAGGTTGTTGGTGAGGCTCGTGCTTGAGGACCGTGCTCGTGGCTTAAGTGCATCAGGAGGCTCGGTGTGCAGGTAAGAAAACTATAACACCCGAGGTTAGGGCATGGCCCCAGATTGTATTATGTGCAAATGTTTAAACCTTAAATGAATCATGATGTGAGTGAATGATTATTTTCAATGTACTATATGTGTGATTATGATGAAATGAGCGGCAAGGGCCGAGTACGGCGTAAGCCGGGGCGGCCGTGGGCCGGGTACGGCGTAAGCCGGGGCGGCCGTGGGCCGAAAGTAACACCTAGCACATGGGATGCTATATTCAGGGTGGGACCCAAGGGATACATGAGTTATCCTCGCGGTGAGAACCGATACCCCAGGCTTCGGTAAGGCTCTGGGGCGGCATGGCCGTGTTTGCTTAGTCTAATGATTGACTTGTTTAATTGTGGATTATCTGTTATGATAAACTGGATACGTTGCATATGTTATGTTCTGCATGAGTTTTCTTGCTGGGCTTCGGCTCACGGGTGCTCTGTGTTGCAGGTAAGGGCAATGATTGAGTCAACCAACCATGAGTACGGAGAGCGTGAAGCGATGCGTACATGTTTGGCCTGCCCGACTGCTTTGGTTGGGGGTTTATTCGAAAATGGCTGTAATAATCTATGATTTTGTAACCGATCAACTGTAAACTTATTTCATGATGTAAATAGTTTTCAAACCTTATTTTGGGATCCCAATTGTTTAAATACTAGAAGTTTTTATTGAGTCAACGCATTTTCAAAGAGTACAGCCTTAACTTTTTATTAGTCACACTTTTGTTTCAAAACCTCGGTTAGCGAGTTCATTGCACTGTTTTGTCTTAAAACTCACTTAGTAACGGCTCTAAGGATGTAGGGCGTTACAACAGCGGTCACAACACTCAGAACAACCACAACAACCGCAACAATTGCTATAATGACTGGAACCGTGGGAATCACCAAGGCAACAGAGTAGAGCATCCCATCTGTCCTAAATCCTCAAAAAGACACCCGGGAGAACACCAGGACAGCACCAATAAATGTTTCAAATGCAGTTAGGCAGGACATTTGAGAAAGAATTGCCCACAATGGAAGGAGGGACAGAAAGTAACATCAATCTGGTGCCAGCATGGGTTTTTGCCTTAACTCAGAATGAAGCAGCCAACAGCAACACCGTAGTCATAGGTCATCTCCCTAAATCTGGTATGTTGTGTAGAGTCCTCATTGATTCTGGAGTGACTCACTCTTATGTGTCCATGAATGTTATTGATAAGTTGAGTATGCCTTTTAAACTATTTGAGCATAGCATTAGTACCATGTTACCATTGGGAGACATGATGTTGTCAACTATGTGGTTGCCATCAATGCCTATAACGATAGAGGTTAGGGAGTGCCCCGCAGACCTTATAAAACTGAGTATACCAGTTTATGATGTCATACTTGGCATGGATTTGTTATCAAAACATGGGGCGACAATAGACTGTCGAAAGAAGACTGTGGAGTTCAGACCCAAATAAGGAGAGGTCTTTTCCTTTAGAGGGAAGTAGCGGGTTTACGAACACCCATAATATCGGCAGTAGAAGCACGAAATATGATGCAACATGGTTTTTCGGCGTTTCTGGCTAGTGTGGCGGATAAATCCAAGGAGTCAGAGTTAAAACTGGAAAATGTGCATATTGTTTGTGAGTTCTTGGAGGTGCTTCCCGAGGAATTACCAGGATTACCCCCAGACAGAGAAATCATGTTTGTGATCGAGCTTGCACCAAAAACAACACCGATCTCTAAAGCGCCCTATCAAATGGTACCTGCAGAGTTGAAGGAACTTCAGAACCAGCTACAAGAGTTGTTGGAGAAGGGGTTCATAAGACCTAGCCATTTTCCATGGGGAGCACCAGTCCTATTTGTTAAAAAGAATTACGGGAGCATGAGAATGTGCATTGATTATCGATAACTCAATAAGGTCACCATTAAGAAACTAGGATAGATGACCTTTTTGATCAATTGCAAGGTGCACCAGTATTCTCGAAGATTGATCTGAGATCTGGGTACCATCAGTTGAAAGTGAAAGAGGGAGACATTCCGAAAATGACTTTTAGAACTCGCTACAGGGACTATGAGTTCCTAGTGATGTCTTTTGGACTCACTAACACGCCGGCAGCATTTATGGATATGATGAACAGGGTATTTAAGGACTATTTGGACAAGTTTGTGGAAGTGTTCATAGATGTTATCCTTATTTACTCGAAGACCAGGGAGGAGCATGAGGAGCATTTGAGGTTGAATCTGAAAAGACTACGAGAACATTAGCTATACTCTAAGTTCTCTAAGTGTAAGTTTTGGCTGGAACAAGTAACTTTCCTAGGGCATATAGTATCCAAGAATGGGATGGCAGTAGATCCATCAAAGATCGAGGCCATTAGAGACTGGCCCCAGCCGAAGAATGCCTCAGAAGTTCAAAGCTTCTTAGGATTGGCGGGTTATTACAGGAAGTTCGTCAAGGGTTTCTCAAAGACCAACTTAACTCGCAAACATAAGAAGTTTTCATGGACTAAGAAATGTGAAGAAAGCTTTCAGACCATGAAGGATAAGTTGATTTCTACGCCTATTCTTTGTGTTCCCACAGAGGGTGGGAAATTTGTGGTGTATTGTCATGCATCAAAGAACGGCTTATGGTGTGTGTTAATGCAATATGGGAAGGTAGTAGCTTATGCTTCCAAACAACTCAAAGACTATGAACAACGATATCCCACTCATGATCTTGAGTTGGCAGCAGTGGTGTTCGAACTAAAGATATGGAGACATCACCTATATGGGGACAAGTGCAAAATTTACACTGAACACAAAAGTCTGAAGTACTTCTTCACACTAAAGGAACTGAATATGAAGCAGTGAAGGTGGTTGGAATTAGTGAAAGACTACGATTGTGAGATTCTATACCACCCAGACAAGGCTAATGCGGTTGCAGGTGCATTGAGTAGGCGGGGACATGGGAGTGTCTCAGCACTACATACAATAGAGGTGCCTCTTCAGAAGGAGATTATAAATGTCGGCATCGAGCTTGTGATAGGAAGCCTAGCAAATCTCACATTACAATCCTTCCTACTAGAACAAATTTGAGAAGGGCAGAAAGGGGATGAAGCCCTAATGAAGCAGGAGGATTTGGTACAAGAAAGTTGTAGCAGTAACTTCCCGATGTCCAGCGATGGGTTGCTGAGACACAAGGATAGGATTTGTGTGCCTGATAATTTTGAGATTAAGGAAATTATTATGAAAGAGGTGCATACAACCCCCTATTCCTTACACCCAGAGTCCACAAAGATTTACCAAGACCTTAAAGCACTATATTGGTGGCATGGAATGAAAATGGATATTGTTGAGTTTGTTTCCAGATGTTTGACCTACCAGCAAGTCAAACCAGAACACCAAAGGCCAACATGGTTACTTCAACCGCTCTACGTTCCTGAATGGAAATGGAGGATATATCAATGGATTTTGTGGTAGGGTTACCCAGAACCACCAAGCAACATGATTCTGTGTGGGTACTATTGGACAAGCTCACAAAGTCCGCCCACTTTCTGCCAGTTAAGACCACATACTCGGCGTATCAATATGCAAAATTGTATGTAAGTGAGATAGTGAGAATTCATGGTGTGCCAAAGTTGATAGTTTATGATCGAGGGTCTGTATTCACATCGAACTTTTGGAAGGGACTACAGTGATCTATGGGATCAAGGCTAAAGTTTAGCACTGCGTTTCATCCTCAGACCGATGGGCAGTCATAGATAACTATACAAATTCTAGAAGACATGTTGAGATGATGTGCCTTGGACTTTTCAAAGTCGTCGAACTGATACTTACCCCTAATGGAGTTCTCTTATAATAATAGTTACCAATTTACAATTGGGATGGCTCCCTATGAGATACTTTATGAGCGCAAGTGCAAATCTCCTTTAATTTAGGATGAAGTTGGGGAGAAACAGATTTTAGGCCCTGGGGCAGTTAGAGAAACCAGTGAGGCAATCGAGAAGATTCGCCAAAGGATTCTTATCGTGCACAGTAGGCGAAAGAGCTACGCTTACATGAAGAGAAGGGACATCGAGTTTTCACTGAGCGAGTTTGTATTCTTGAAAGTCTCGCCGATGAAGGGTGTTATACGTTTTTGAAAGAAAGGGAAGTTAAGCCCTAGATATATAGGTCCATTTGAGATTTTGGACAGGGTAAGGCAGGTCGCTTACCGCTTAGCACTACCCCCAGCACTTGCTGAAACGCATAATGTCTTTCACATCTCGATGTTGCGTAAGTATGTGTCAAATCCCTCTCATGTGTTGAGTTACGAGCCGTTACAACTGAAGCAGGACTTGACTTATGATGAACAATTAGAGCATGTTATTGAAAAGGGAATCAAGGAACTGAGATCCAAAAGGATTCCACTAGTTAAGGTCATGTGGAAGAATAGTACGGAACGAGAAGCAACATGGGAGTTAGAGGAAGACTTGAGCGAAAGATACCTTGAATTATTTGGTAAAAAAGAATTTCGGGACGAAATTCCTTTTAAGGAGGGTATATTGTAGTGCACTAATTTTTTTTTAATTATTCAAATTTTTTGCTTTATTTTATTTAATTGTTAAGTGTTGTGAATAATTTTATTATATGTTCAAATTAATTGTCAGAATTGTTTGGTAGAAATTTTGTGATTTTAATTGTTAATTATTTATTTATTTAATTATTTTAATATGTGAATAATTGAGTCTTGATTGAATGCACCAAGGTGCGTGGTAGGTACTGATACACTGTAGTTATTGAGTGTGTTCATGTGCATGGTTGCATGGTGCACTTGTATAGAATTTTCTACACACTTTATTAATTCCTTTTATTTGACTTATTTTGATTATTTAATTAAAAAAATATAAAAATAAGAAGAGAAAGGAGTGGTGTGTTGCATGGTGGGAAAGGAGAGATTTATTTACCATTTTTTTGATTTGGGTGATTTTAGATAAAATAGGAAAAGATGTTGTCATCTTTATTTCCTACCAATTAAGATAAAATTAAAATAAAAGAAAAATTGCATGAAGAGGAAACTTCCCCATTATGTTCATTAGGTTATTTTTGGCTTAGTTAGAATAAAAAAGGGAAGAGAGAAAAGAAGAGAGCCATTTTGCATGGTGGCTGTCGAACCTTAGAGAGAGAGAGAGACAGAGACAGAGACAGAGAATGAACATGAGAAGAGAGAGAAGGAGAAAGAAAGGAAGAAGAAGAAGGTCTTGGAAAGTCATAGGTATGGTTTCTAGTATTGTTGATCTTTCGTTAATTTCCAAGTCTAAGGTCTCTCTCCCCCACAATCCTAAGATTTTATTGTTCTTCTTTTCTTGTTATGGGTATCGAAAACCCTAGGGTATTTAAGAGTGATTGTCATTTGGGTGTTAGTTCTATCAAGGAGGTAGTTGATCCATAAGTCTCATATTTAATTTTGTTGTTTTATTGAAAGGATGTTGAAGTTTTGATGTCTATTTGAATCATTGCCATGTGTTGATTTGGTTTGTTTTGAGATACTCGATTATGAAACATAATGATTTATGATTGTGATTATTTTGTTATTTAAGGAGGATGTACGATTAGGTTTGACAATGGTTTTTGATTTGATCTATTAAAATATGATGATTGTTCATATTTTATGTTTGTGTATATGTAGGTTTAGGCCTATGCATGTCTAAGGATCCCCTTTATATTTTTTTTATTTTTATTGTGTTTTTATGTTAGATCCATGTTCTAGGCCCCTATATAATTTTGGGTATAATAAATAATTTAGACTCTTGTTATTGAATCCATGAAATGTGATATTTATGAGATTATGATATATCAATAGGTTATTGTACGCATGAATGATGATAGAAACATGCTAGGATGCATGTGAATGTAAATGAGGATTTGGTTTTATATATATGTTTAATTCGTGAGGGTTTCGGCTTAGGGTTATTGTCTCATAGATGTGTATGATTGATCTTAAAGCATGCCTATGATTTGAGTGTCTATGTAATGTTAGAGATTTTTCTTAGATTGTCAACATGATAATAGGTGCATGCTAGGGTTTGTGTTTAGATTTATGTTTATTAAACATGTATGATTATTGTATGAGTTTTGTGAGGCATGATGAAAATAATGAATTTCATAACTTCATATACTTGCTGATTGTTGTGTATAAATGGTGTTAAATATGATGATAATAATGTTTTTGCATGCCTAAATAATTTTGCAAGTGCTATGATATTTTTAAGACCTTAAATGGAACTTTAATATACATTAAAATTATATTTTTACTCAAATAAATACCTACAGTTTTTTTTTATATTTTTAGAGAAAATATGAGTTTTTAAAATCAAGATGGTGATTTTTGAGAGTATATATTGTTGCTGGAATTTTTGGTAAAATGACAAGTTTTATTTTAAATGAAAGGAATTTTGTGAGTGTGTTGCAATAAATTAATACCCTAAACTATGTATATATTAAAAATTATTTTTTTAAATGTAACCATGAGTGTTCATTTTAATAGATATGATTTTATTCATTTTAATTAAGAAAAATGTTATGATTAATTCACTTGTGAGTTTCAAATAAATTAAATGGTGGCTGAAAGTTTGGTTTAATAATTTTAAAATAATTAGTTGATCATCACTTATGAATTTATTCTACTTAAAATTAAGTCTTAAAATAATACAAGTAAAATATATTTTTCCCATACCTAAAAATTATATATTTTTCTCACATCAAGATTGTAATTATATTAATTTAGAAAAATTTATTATTTTCTAAGGAAACATGATAATTATAAGTATTTTAAATCATTTCTAACCTTTATTATTTCTATGTAACTTAAAAATAATAAATGGAGTTATTATATTTTTAAATGGCTAAATAAATTATTTTTATGAAATAAAAATAATGTTTTAAAGAGGTTTAACCAACTTAGTGATTTTAAAATGAATAAATAATGGTAAGAAAGTATGTGCTAATCCTTAATTTGAAATCGATAGAAATAAGCGTGTGGAAATTATCGTTTTTAACGTTACTTTTTAACAACGTTCCCACGTATGGATGTCGCATGCAAATGCACTTTTACGTTAAAAATTGTGTCTAATATTCAACTATATGATTTTTATTTAAAAACCATGCATGTAATATAGGTATAATTTGCATTATTCTTTTGGTGATTTTATGTGTAATTATGTCTATTTGGAAATTATGAATAGTTTTCACCATGTGCATGGCCCATGCACACATACACTACTACAAAATTGACATGGGACAATGGTTTTAAACCGTCATATGGACTCTCGTACGTCGGTTATAATACCGTCATCCCATGCAATATCATGCCATGTAAAACATGAAACAACAGTTTAAATAAAAGCGTCATCTCCTGTCATACATGAGACGATGCTTCCTATACAAACATTGTCTCTTGTGGTACATGAGACAACAGTTTCTGTGCAAGCGTCATCTACTGTAGTAAATGAGACGATAGTTCCTACTCAAGTGTCGTCCTCCTGCAGTACATGAGATGACAATTTATGTACAAGCATCATCCCATGCAATGCACAAGACAACGGTTTTTTGGAGACTGGCGTCCCATGTAGAATATGGAAAAAAAAATTCATTTCTCTATTTTCTATCACTATATTCATTCATAATTTCCTGTGTAATTACAACATAGTTCAGACAAAATCAACAGGCAGACAAAATCAATAGAACTTAGTATGTTCCAAATCTAAAAATTGCAAGATCAAAATATACACTTGCAATAACTATGTAAGTGCTAACTAAAAACTAAAATTGGTATAATTTAATTCTGATTTCAAAAATTACTCTAGCTATGACTCATCCGCTCAAGAAGCTTGGCCGCCCATTCATTTCGAGTTTCATTAATTTCGCCAAGTGTATATGTATTCTTCCCACCACACTACAATACACAAAATAAAAAACTAAGTCAGAAATTAAATTCAATAGAATTGTAATTCAATAATTATAAATACACTTAAATTACTAGTTAGCCATCGCATGGGTATCTCATTCAAGCAATAGCCCTTCATCATCCTTATAATATAAAAGCCACACTCTAACGACGATGTTTGACAAGGGAAATTGACTATTTACTAAACATATTTTACTAAATATCCCTCTCCATCTCTCTCTCTCTATATATATATATAAATATTTTACTATGTAATTACTAGGTCATGATTGTTTATCCTTTTCGAACTCTAGGAGCCAATAACGTCCTTGAAAGGTCTCCATATAGCCAAACATAGTAAAGTTCACACGTACACACCAACACACAAAAAAAAAAAACCATTAAAGATCCAAGTAAAAGCCAATAACAAATGAGAAGAGAAAAAAGACATCATGGTCCAGCCAAAACCCAAAACATCAACAACATCCCAAAACCCATCAACAAAAAGAACCATCAAAACAATTGTGTTTCTTTGAGGCATTTTCTTGAACATCTTTTGTGAATTATTGATTGCCGTGAACACATTACTTAAGTGAAACCAAATGGATTTGAATTGAAAATAGAGCACACATACACATCCTACACAAACCTATTAAGTTTATTTCTATACATTTTAGATTTGCTCGTAGCCAAGATGAAACTAATGGAAATTAAATATAAAACTTTTACTCACCTTTTACTCACCTTAATAAGGAGAGGCATTTCCATTGACCTTAAACAAAAAACCCATATTGCAGCAAGATCATGAGAATATCAACACACATTCTACCATGATACTTGCTATCAAACACCATAATCTTAATTGTCATATAGAAACAAAATCAAACTCAAGTGAATTTTCATAAGTAATGAACCAAATACAACATTAAGGAAGACAAATGCCCTTGTTTATCAATCAAAACTGCCATAAAAAAATTCTAAAAATGGACATAGACTTTAAGTTTGCCAAAACAAGAGCAAAAAGGGTGAGGAAATAAATGGAGCGTTGAAAGTAAGAGCACAGAACGGATTGACACAATAAGAGGTATCAGAAAAGCATATATGATTATCATATAGAAAATTAGAAGTTAACTACAAACCTGACTTAATGCTCAATCCAAAGCTAAATTGAAACTTGTAGCCAAAGAAGATTGTATTTACCTAAATATCATGAGTAAAAAAAATGTTAAATTTCCGATTCCTGAGTTTGATATTAATTCCAATGACACCTCCAAATATATCTAATACAAGTTAAACAACAACATTAAAGACTAATCAAAGAAGTTCAACCTCATTTAAAGATCATACTACAAACATATTCAGAAAATTGAATATAAATATATATTTACCTCCTACAAACGGAATGGAGAGTGAGAGAGCACAAATCCACCACTAAATATACTCATTAGAAAATAATTATGACACTTTGATGAGCAAGAAATTCAAATTAAATCTTAAAGCACAAGTTCTTATACCATCTATAGCCTCTTTCTCATGAAAAGACCAAACAATGTCCAATCATAATCCTTAAGATACATACACTAATTATTTATCAAATTTGTGATTTAATTTGCTTAATTAGAGAAAACATATCTCACACTTTTATTTATCAATACCAATTGGTAATGGATAAAGAACCACATGAATTTGATATGATAAAATAGTTCAGACTATCAAATAGTTCTATATTATAAACAATAAATTAAATGATTCATGAAATTATTTATTATACTAAATAAGTAAACAAAAATACAATTAGAAAACTAACAACAAATTTTACATTATTATATATACATTTACATAATGACTGATAAGTCCGTCGAAAAACTATACATTAACCTTATAGTAATTAGAATTTAAATAACATTAGATTACAAAATAATAATAAATAAATAAATCTTTTCAATTATTAGTCAAACTATTTGAGCCTATAGCATTAAGCTTCTTTAACACAAAAGTTGTCATTTGTAAGTAGGCATATCAACCGAACACATTATTATTAATAGACAAACAAACTACAATTCAATTTTTTGGAACTTTTATGTTTAAAAACAAATTGATATCACATATGCATAAGACATACTATCTTTGCTAAAAATTAACGGTAATAGAAAGTATTTTTCACATTTAACTATATCAAAATTGGGCAGAGAATATAGATAAAAATAAAATAAAATAATATTTAACTATGCATATAATTGAAGTAAGAATTATATACTTTTTTTTTAATTGGAAAATAAGAAAAATATGCCTAAAAAAAATCAAAGCAATTAATTACATGGGGACATGAGAAATGAGTGTACTCGTTCATAAAAAGGACCCGTTCCGATTCCATATCCATTTCTAATGCACAAAAAAGTACAAATCCTCCATATTTATTCACTAACTAAACTATAACTTCATTCTCGTGCTTATATGATAACATAATAACCAATGAATATCTTAAGATCAAATACATGACCACAAAAAGAGCTACAAGATATTGGGCATCACACTTTAGAGGCAACATACATGCATATATCTTAACTACATAAATGAAATCAATTTTAGTCTATTAACAATAACCTCTTCACCTGTCCATTTTCCTGTTGTTGATCTTCGGGGCCACTGGTCCTTCTACAAAACAATCACTGAATATTAACCATAGCAAATACAGAAAAAATGACCAGATAATTAAGCCAAGTGTCACAACCCCATCCAAATTATTCTCTATATCTTAGTAGTGACACTACTCAAATTTCACATCTCATTAACTTGACAAACCTGGCCGTTTTAAAGTAAATTTTTAAATAAAACTCTAAAAGTAAAGAGAAATAGATGAATGAAGGGTAAATTTAGTTCACTCCAAAAGCAATGTTATTACTACTTACTATGTTCCTATTATTCTGTACGTTCTTGCATTAATTTGCTTGCCTCCAATAATCATTGCCAAGCCAAAATCAGAAATTTCAAATTCATCTCTTCATCTAGTAAGTAGTATGTTACTATTTTTAAAATCTCTATTTATAATCATTAAACCTCAATCATGGTGAAGATAAACAATTCCTTTAGCAAATCCATGTATAATGTTTAAGTATGTCTCCTAGTTTAGCAATACATAAAGTTCAATCTTGCAAGATTAAAGCACAAAGTTTGAAGTAAGAGAAATCACAGAGATATAAGTAACACATTTTTTGTTCAACCAAAAATAAAAATACCAAAAAGAAACTCAATCTTGAACCCCTTATACGCAACCCATACCCTTCATATTAATACTGATTATAATAAATAATAAAAATTATATAATTTTTTTTTTGAAATATCAGTAATCATTTGTCTGTTTGTTGCCCAGAAAAACCCATAAATCAAATACACAAAAATAGATCGTTATTCTAATTGAATCAAAACGAAAGAATCACTAAATGTTCTTTATTTCTCAAAATATAATAGCACTACAAATTCAAATACAAAATACCAGATTTCATAAGCACATTATCATACTTCAACAAATAAAAGATTCAAGAAAGACATTGACAATGAGCATTTTTTTCATATCTTAGAGGTGACGAAGGTGGACCCAACAACGATGAAGCCTCGCTACACTTCGTCGCCGCACCCAGCTTGCTTTGCCTCATCTCGCCTTGCCGTCGAACATCTGCTCCTCTGCTCTGCTCCGTTGCCGCACCTCTGCTCCTCTCCTCCGTTGCACTTCGTCGCTGCACCGATGCTTAATTGAAGCCGCCTACAAGATTATTAGGAAGAAGAAGATAAAAAGTGAAAGAGATCTGAAAAATAGGAAAATAACAGAGAAAAAATAAGAATGGAGACTGAGAAAGAACTGAGAGAGAGAAGCATTTATTATTACATTATATATATTATTATAATATATAATAGAAAATGAAAGGTCATGTAGAGAAAAAGAAAGGAGTTATAGAGAAGATTTTTTGTGATTTTTTTTTAATAGCACTCCTAATAGATGTTCTACGCCATTCTTTAAAATATCTTTCCAAAACACACATTTTTCTATTTTACCTCTAAGTTTTACATTATACCATACATCAGCTTCTCTATATATTTTTCTACATCATTTAAATATTATATCTTTAAACATATTTTATTAATTAAAGTAAAATAAAATAATTGAAAAAGAAAAAAATAATAAATATATATACTAAATAGGAGAGAGAAAGCTTATAAAGAAAAATAATAATATTAAAATATTATGTGAAAGATATGTAAATGTTATGTAAGTGTAGATATAGATTAATTGGAGTTTGTGCATAGCTATTATAAATATATGTGTAAAGGAGCTAATGGAAGATGTTTTTGTGAGTTTTAGCTAAATATTATAGAGAAAGTGTATTCCAAAATGCATCATCAAAACATTTTTTTTTATATATAATTTACCTCAAACTTTTACATTATACCATACATCAACTTTTTTATTTTTTCTCTATATCATTTAAATATTATATATTTTTTAAATATTTTATTCATTTTAAGAAATAAAATAATTAAATATAATAGTATCATACTCATATATATACAAAAGTTTATAAAAAAATAATAAAATATTTATAGCTTGATGAATAGTGTTTCACTACATATAGACATTTTACATCACCCATTGGAAGACTATTTAACAATTTTTTTCTATATTATAAAGAATTAGACATTTTACATCATCCATTAGGAGTGCTCTAAAGGATATCATTTATTAATATATAATGTATTAAATATTAATTAGTATAAATATTAGCATGCGTGTAGATAGATGTAAGGCACCAAATAAGTATATTAATATATATATACTATAATAATGATAGAGATAAACTTGGTTAAGAGGGAGATAAAGGTGCATGTTAGTTTTCGGTTTTTTATTTTTAATATTAACTATTCAACGTCTCCCTTAGGAAGACGTGTAGACTTCTAATGTCTCTCTCGGGAAGACGTCCAATGTGGCACGTCTTCCCAGGGGAGACGTTAGAAGTCTGCATGTCTTCCCATGGAAGACATTAGAGGCTTCTTAATGTCTGATAATTATACATAAATTAATATTTTTATTTCAATTTTTAATTTATTCTAAATAACGTCTCTCCTAGGAATTTGGGATAGAGAGAGAGAGAGAGAGTTTGTAGAGAAGGTGGAGAGAGAGAGAGAGAGGAATTTGGGAGGGATGAAAGAATGGAGAAAGAAAGTGAGAGTAAGGGAGGGGCAGAGATGCAGTCGGGGGTCTCGAGACTGGGTCTATGTTAGAGGTGTAGAAGTAGAGAGAAGAAAGGAAAAAGAACGTGAGAGAGAAAGAGGGAGTAGTCGGGGGTCTTGAGGAAGAAGAGGAGTGAGAGAGAGAGAGTGAATCGGGGATGCCGACGGGGAAGAAGGGGAGAGAGAAAAGGAAAACCATTTTTTTTTAATTTTAATTTACTTTGTTTGAATTAAAATATATTTCTTATTTGTTTCATATTTTAGTGTTTTATTAATAAATAATGTAATATAATATTTAATTAATAATTAATATAACTTAAGGTAGTTTGGTAATTTTAAAAAATCAGGTGACCAAATTTAAATTTAGGGTACCAAACAGGTACGATTTGTAATTACAAGGTATCGAATGAGTATTATTGAAAACATAGGATACCAAGAATATATTTCGATAAAATACAAGGTACCAAATGAGCATTTACCTATATAGTATTAAAATATATATTTCTTTTTTTTATGTAAATTATTTTTTGTTTTAAAAAGAAATAAAAATACGTATTATTATATATCAAAATTAGAATTTTTTTAATTTTAGTTAACTTTTTATCTTAATAAATATTATTAATATAATATATATAATTTATTAAAAGTACAATATTATAAAAATTTAACAACTAATTAATATTAAATTTTTTTAATGATTTAAATAACTCATTTTCAACTAACACTTATATTTATTAAATTATATAAGAAGATACAAATTTAATTAAACTAATTTATTTAAAAAAACATTAAAAATTCGGATAAATTAATTTATATAAACTATTTTTAACTAAAAAAATTTAGTATTACAAATTATTAGTTACTACTTTGACAAGTTTTATTTCAATATTAATTAATGTTTTTGTTCGTTTTTTTAAATAGTTGTTTTCAAAAAAGAAAAAGAAAATTAGTTCTATAACATCATAATAAGTAGCATTCATGAATTTTTATTTAAAAAAAGCTTCTTTTATTAAATATATATTAACTAATTCAATTAACAATTAATATTATAAATTATTATAAAATTATATACAATTATTTGAATAATTATTAAAAAAATCTCATTTTTGACTAATAGTTATTATATGCTGCATATTATTAATTTATAATTTTTTTATGAATATATTTATATAATATATTAAATTATAATACAAAATACAATTTTATCCCTACTTGATTAAAAAAATTGTACTGGATGAGACATCAGTTTTCATAGAAATGTCATCTCGTGTTAAAAGTAGACATGTTACGATAGTTTTACTAGAACTGTTGTCTCATGTAAGTTTTAATTTGCATGACACGACAGTTCAAGAGCTACTGTTGTGCCATGCCTATTTTTGACACCAGACAACAGTTCTACAAAAACTGTTGTCTCTCATGTGTTGCCTAAGTACAGTTTTGTAGTAGTGATGGGGTATATGAGTTGGGCACAAGAAAATATTATGTGATGCTAAAGAATGCTATTTGATTATGGTTATAGGCTCGTAGTGAAGTTTGTCAGTTTTTGTTTTGTTTGGACCTAAGGTAAGGAAGTTAGATAGAATTATGTTTATTTTTTTTGTAAATGGTAAGATTATTTGTATGATAGAATGCTATGTACAATGATACGTTTTGCGATATGAAGTATGAAATGATATTTTATGATGATGTGATGATGTTGATAAATCATGAAATTTCCTTTGTGTTGATGTGACTGGATTGTTTGTGATTTGAATGATCTATGATATGTAATGGTTGTAAGCATGATGAACGCGACACAACAAAAGGGTTTCTAAGGATATGAAGACGTAACTCGAGTTACTAAGGATGGACAGACGTAACTCATAGAGCGGACGCGCTGAAGTTATTCAAGGACCATAGATCCTGTTTACCTCAAGATGTGACATGGACATGTTAGCGGGCCATGTTCATAAAGATATGATGATGATAATGTTCATGATGATTATGTTTATGATGATGATAGTTATGATAATGATGTTTAGGATGTATAACGATGTATGAATATGAACATGTTTTTGTGTGTATAGTTGTGTGTTATTTGTACTTCCTTACTAAGCTTTTAGCTCACCCCTTACTTTCCCTTCCAGTTAGCAAATATGATTTCTTTCTGGCACGCGTGGTGATGTGGGGAGTTCCAACGTCAAGGTGTGTATGTCGTGGGGGCATCCTATGGGCGAGAAAACGATCAGTGTAACGCTAATTTCTAAAGAATAATGTTATGTTTATTTTAAACTTTCAGAACTTATCAGTGGGACTTGAACTTTAATTATTTTTAAAAACATTGCATACAAATTATTATTTTCTTTTTAAACTATTGGGTCCAATCTGCATGTTTTAGCAAGGCCCCATTGGGATTTTTATAATAAGTGGCTTTTCTTCTATAAACTTATGAGCATGCTAATATTTTACAAAGTATTAGATTAGGGTGTTTTACACCCTGTGTACCTCGATTACGAATTGATAAACATTTGACCGTTCATCCCCCTACCCAGTCATCATTCCATAGTCAATCAGTCGTGCTTTTCCCCATACCCCGAAAATAAGTTCATAGCCAATCGACCGTGCTTCCCCCTACCCCGGTCATCAACTCATGTAGTTAATCAGTCGTGCTTCCCCTACCCCAGCCATCAGGCCATAGCCAATCGATCGTGCTTACCCCTTCCCCAATCATCAGCTCAAATACCAGTATTACCTAGTAATCACTAGATTTCATTGGAACATTCTGTACACTTACTAGTATCCCCTAGCCATTACTAATTCAACCCTTAATCAATCTAGTGTAAAGAACTAGAACAAACAATACACTAGCATGTTTCATGTTGTAGCCAACAAAGTCAAGATTAACTTACAGCACAACAATTTACAAAGTTCGCCCTAGTCATACCAACTGCTCAACATCGCAGAGACGCGAAACTCATTCATCAACAAAATACCCATAGATATAAAATCAAACCATGCTAGATGATCATAAAGTTTGTCATTCTTAATTACACAGACAAAGAAAGTACAAGTACAAAATTAATTATATTCTAAATTGCCTAAAAATGCACTGATTCACGTACTAATCTTTATCAATTATTGAAACACCTCATATTACATAACCAAGAAACACATACACGTTCATAGAGTCTGCGTTTGAATAATATCTATGACTACATAAATCATGCAATTTATATACATCCATTTAATCAAACATATGAGCAAGTAAATCACCCATGGTGAGATTTACTTACCTCATGTCCTTAGATATATAAGATTGCTCAGCAAGAGCTATCAACCAATATTTTTCCCATAGTCTTTAATCCTATCCAAGGATCGTAATTGAGTTAATCAATAACTCACGAAATTATTCACTTTAAAAATCTAGTGCATACTAAGGGTGACAAAATTAACAAAATGTTAATATTCGTTATCATCTAATAATGGCACTGACTTCAAAGTCTAACCATTTAATAAACGCAATCACATAAACCCTTATTATTATTAGTATTGACCCAAGATATATTAATATTCATATTGATAAATCAATAATAAAAGAACTCACGTAAAATATCAAAGCGATATAAGTATAGCTGATTTAACACAAAGTCCTTAGTGATGGATAATTTCTCTAGGCCCATAGCCAGTTAACTCAATTCAAGTGGTTAGAACAAATAGCTTAAATCTCAAAATTCTAAGCCTTGAATTGATTTTTTTGGAAACCATTAATTTATTCTTCAAAAATCCATAATGAATCAAAATGGATTATTCCTTCATTTAGAAACTTTACATTTATTATAAAAATTTGAGTAATCAATTAAGTTGTGATAATAATATCATTCATTGGTTTCCTTTATAGAAATTATTGTCATTAAAATGGTTCAAGACCATAAGTTTGAAAATACTGGAATCAAACAATTTGATGTCCATTTGTTTCTTTCTTTCCAATCCACCCGAAACTGTGAGTTAACCATTTTTATTTTTATAACAATTCCAATTTCATGGGATATGTCATGGGGGAGGTGGTTTAGCTTGGAATGGCTGGAAAAGTCGGATCTAAACTTGAAAGTTTGGAAATCTCCATGGATTCTGGTGAACGTCAACTTCACACTTCGATGATCATTGAATCTGGTCCTTTAGTGGGTTTTGAAGCCTACGATGTAAGGAACATAATGGTGGTGGTCGCTTGGCCAACAGCGACTTGAGGTGGTTGGATTTAATTATAATCTATTTCATTTATTAATTTAACCCTTAATTGGTAAAATAAACACTTTAAAACTGGACTAATATTTATCTTGATTATTTTTTAATCCTAAAATATAATTAGATGTCATTTTACATCAATTTATCTCAATTAGTTATTGAAATTCTCTTTTTATTGAAATATAAACATCTTACATTATTTCCATAAATATCATAATAATTGAGTAATCAAAATTTCTTTTATTTTAAATCTTATAATTTAAAATATAAATCTTCAAACATTGATAAATCTCATTTATCAATTTAAAGATTTCTTATTATCTATTTCCCAATAAATAATAATAATTAAAATTAAAAGACAAAACTCTCAAATCATTTATTGACAAATTCAAAGTATAAAACATAATTTCGAGCATAAATATCCATTTATTATCCCAATATATAATTAAATCAATACTAATTAAATTTTTCCTAATTTTTCCTTTTTCTAATTTTTCCTAATTTTTTACTTAAAATTCTCATGGTAGAATTTGCAAGATGTTACAATCTTTTAATTAGAAATGATATGTCAATGTATATAATAATATGTTATATGTTATCTTTTAATTCGATAATAATTGATCAAAATAGGTATATTATATTATCATATAAAATTTAGGCATATAATATGTAGCGCACCAAATTATATTTTTATTTTTATTTATTTAATTTTGTGCTTTGTTTTATTTAATTGTTAAGTGTTGTGAATTTTTTTTATTTGTTAGAAATGTTTGGTAGAAATTTTTTGTTTATTTAATTATTAATTTTTTTTATGTATTTATTAATTTATTTTTGTGAATATGAGTTTTGGTTGAATGCACCAAGGTGTATGGTAGGTAGTGATGCACCCTAGTAATTAAGTGTGTGCATAGTGGCATGGAGCACTTGCATAGAATTTTCTACACACATTTTGTTTCCTTTTAGTTGATTTATTGTTATTTTTTTAATTAAAATAATTAAAAGAAAAAGAAAAAAGAAAGGAGAAGGGGCATGTGAAGCTAAAATGGAAAATGAGGTTGTCATCTTTTATGCTATTAAATATTTTTTTTCGTTATTTCAGACAATCAAATAAAAGTATAATTGTGAAAAAGGAATTGAATGGGAAACTTACCCATGCCCATTAGGCTAGTTGCTTTTTTAGGGTTAGATAAAGAGAGAAGAAAAGAAGAGAAGAGCCATTTTGTGCTCCTTGGGACCGACGGCTAGAGGGGGAGAGAGAGAGAGAGAGGCTGCGTGAAAGAGAGAGAATGAGAAGGAGAATGAAAGAAGGAGAAGGCGGAGAGGAAGAGAGGAAGGATTCGAAATCCATAGGTATGGCCCTTTATGTTTTGCTTTGATTCTTAAGATTAGTTTATCTCCTCAATCCTCAATACTAAGTGTTGATCTTGTTGGTTTTTATAGATCAAATCAGAGATTATACGCAACGGAACAACAATCAAATTGTCAATTTAATCCCACAAGATTTCTAGATCTACTTCTTCTCATGCATATATATATATTGAATCAAAAACATGAATAGAAAATTACCTCAGGTCCTTCCTTGTTGCTATCTTTTTGTATGGAAAAATCCTTGAGATCTCACACCAAGATCTTCCAAAATGTTCTCAGCACACAAAGAACGAGTGTGGGCTCGCTGTACAAAATAATAGGCAAAATCTATTTATGAGATGTTCTCAACACATGAGATCTGATAAAATTTGGACCTAGGTTTTGTAAAGAATAGTGACTTTTGTTTGTATCACTGTTCTCTTTCTCTGAGAGAGATTTCAAGATATTTTTCTATCCTTGAAAAGTTACGTTCTGAAAAACTGATATCCTATATTTAATATATCCAATATATTAAAAATAAAATATTAGTTATTTTAAACAATTTGAAAATAACTAATCAGTTATCAGATTATGTTTAAATAATAATATTTTAATCATATTACAATATCTCATTATTTATTTAATATTTAAATAACTAAAATTGTGGAACCAAGAAACTGCTCAGAGTCTCTTATGCGTGTAGCACAGTGACTGTGCACTGTGCTACACGTGTACCACATGCCAAGGATGGCATGTGATTTTTCCCAATTTTTATTATTATTTAAATATCAAAAATCCCAAAAATAAATTAATTAAAAATTAATTATATTTTTGTTAAATCAAATAATTAATTAATTCTCAATTAATTAATTACACATAATTATACAATAATTATGTTTGATGCATAGAAAAATATTTTACTTATCAATTAAGTCATTTTGCCCATTTTTTGTATTTACCTTTGTCAGTGTTTGTTTGAGCCATTTCGGGGACCATGGACCTATAACATTAAGCTCCAATAAATTGAAACTAAATAATTAAAATCTTTAATTATAATAGTTAATTTATTAATTCTGATATTTCTCTACTATAAATTCAGAATTGCACTCTTTATGTTATAGATATACTTTTACAGAAATCTTATCTTAAGTCGTCCATTGATGTAACCATCTTACAATAGTTCAACACTTTAATTAATTAGTTCATAAATTAGAATGGAAGAATTACCATTTTACCTTTCTAATTTACTTCTTATTCCTTAAGTACCATTAGTTCACTAGTGAATAATTAATCTATAATCTAATTATAGATTTGAGCTCAAAATCATTCAGTTCCAAAATTAACCATTAAGGGAACTAATATACGATCCGTTAGGAAAGATTAGATTCCGTATTGTTGATACATGTTCCCAGCCATCCATGATATTAAATCTCCAAAGCAAAAGTCATTAGCCTCATTCTATGAAGAGACCTTAACGAATGAATCAAAAGATTTAATAAACATGAACAGGAGTTCATGAACACTCAGGATTTAGGTTGATCTATAAATGATCATCAGTTATGATATCAATTACAAGTCATTATTGTTAAATGGTTTTTGGATAAAGACTTTAATTCATATCTGTCCATGTCATATATAATCATATTATATAAAGCACCTTTACCGGGATGTCTTACCACATCAATAATCAGAATCTAGATTATTTGTATCATTATGATACTCAGTAAACCGTACTTACAACTCCAATTAAAGAATTACATAAATTTAATTTGTTGTTGTTGACTATTTTTATTCGTTCATGTGATCTTAATTCTCTCGTACTAATACAATATCACATCCTCAATAATGAATATGGAATTTTTCTGATATTTACAAAATTATTCAAACAGTAATTTAACAATCTAAATATAACAATAATAATAAACCATTGTATTTATTTATTCACAGAAAAAACAAATGCCTTTTACATGCTTTTAGGACACACTCCTAACAGATCTACCTCTTCTCTTGTTCTTTTTGGGGTTCGAATGCTATAGGTGTCAATAAAGGAGAATCAACCTTGTGGGAGTAATTATTGTGAAGAGGTAGTTAAGCCCTAGCCTTGTTTTTGATTGATGGTTGTTTGTTAGTTTTGATTTTTGTTTGATTGCCTATGGGGTTTTCGGCCAAGCATGTGTAGGGGATTCTTATCATATTTTTTTTTATGTTCAATGTTGGATTCATGTTCTAGGGTTCTTGTTTACTCTTGAACTTTGAAAATCACACTTTTGGATTTGAGAGATGATTATTTTTTGGAGGCGTGATGAGTTTAAATAATGAATCTTGTTGTAGACCTAATGATTTGGTTCTTATAAAGCATGAAAATTTTGTGATATATTTTGTTATTGAATCGATGAAATATTGATGAACATGTCTATGAGATTATGATGTATCAATAGATTATGGCATGCATGAGTGATGATAGAAACAATCTAGGATTCATGTGAATGTAAACGAGAATTTTGGTTTTATTTTATGATTAATTCATGAGAGTTTCGGCCTAGGTTTATTGTCTCATGAATGTGTGTGATTGATCTTGAAATATGTCTATGATTTGAATGTCCTTGTGATGTTAGGGATTCTTCTGAGATTGACAATATGATAATAGGTGCATGCTAGGGTTTGTGTATAAATTTGTGTTGATTAAATATATATGATTATTTTATGAGTTTTGTGAAGAATGATGTAAAAGGATGAGTTTCATGACTTAATATGCTTGCTGATTTTTGTATTTAAATGATGAGGAATTTGGTGAAATAATGATTTGTATGCATAAATATTTTTGCAAGTGCTATGATGATTTTATGAAATTAAAAGGGTATTTTAATTTACATTAAAATGATATTTTTACTCAAATAAATACCTACAGTTTTTTTTTGTACTTTATAAGGAAAATATGAGTTTTAATTCCAAGGTGGTGATTTTTGAGGGTTTAAATTGTTGCTGGAAGTTTTGGTAAAAATATGAAATGTCTTTTAAATAAAAAGGAACTTTGTGTATTTGAGAAAATAATATAATACCATAAACTAAGTATATATTAAAAATGATATTTTAAATGCAACCTTGAATGTTCACATTTTAATAAGTATGGTATTCTTTATTTTAATTAAGAAAAATGTTGAGTGTAGATTCACTTGTGATTTTAAAACAAAATAAATGGTGGCTGAAAGTTTACTTCAATAAATTAAAAAGAATTATTTTGGTTATCACATATGAATTACACTACATAAATTAAGCCTTGAATAATACAAGCAAAAACATATTTTTTTCACACTTAATATTATATTTTTCTCATATCAAATCTTGTAATTTTATTAATTTAAATAAAATTTTATTTTCTAAAGGAAACATGATATTTAAAAGTATCTTTAGATAAATTCAAGTTTTTTTTGTTATTTTCTATCCAATTTAAACATAATAAATGGAATTATTATATTTTTAAGATGGCTAAATAAATTATTTTATGAAATAAAAATGATGTCTTAGAGGTTTAATCAACTTAGGAATTTAAAGGAAGTAAATAATGGTGAGGAAATTACGTTACTAAATCTTTATTTTGAAAAGGTTAGAAATAAGCGTGTAGAAATTATCGTTTTTAACAACGCTCCCACGTATGCATGTCGCATGTAAATGCACTTTTACATTAAAAAATATGTCTATCATTTAGTCATATAATTTTTACTTAAAAACCACGCATGGATAATTGGTAGAATTGACATTATTATTTTGTGATTCTATGTGAAAAATGTGCATATTTGGAAATTATGTGTAAATTGCACCATGTGTTTACGGCCCATGCACACATGAGATATGTGAGTTGGGCAGAAGAAAATCTTATTTGATGCTAAAGAATGCTATTTGATTATGGTAATAGGCTCGTTGTGAAGTTTGTGAAATTTTTGTTTTGCTCGAACCTGAGGTAAGGAAGTTAGATAGAATTCTATTTATTTGTGCTATGAATGGTAAGATGAGTTTGTTTGAAGTTAAATGTTATGTATGATGATGTACCATGTGATATGAAGTATGAAATGCTATTTTGAGATGATATGATGAATTAGATGAATCATGTATTTCCTTTGTGTTGATTCAACTAGAATGCAAGTATTTTGTATGTTGTATGAAAAGTAAATGGTTGTTAGCGTGTTGAACGCGACACGACAAATGAGTTACTAAGGATATAAAGACAGAACTCATAGGGCAGACACACTGAGGTTATTGAAGGACCAGAGTCTCCTGTTTACCTCAAGATGTGACATGGACAATAGAGGGGGTCATGTTTACGAAGATATGATGATGATGTTTGAATATGTAATGATATAAGATGCATGATAATGATGTATGATGTATGATGATAACGTTTATGTACAATGTATGATGATGAAGTTTAGCACGATGTATGTATATGATGTTGTAGGAGTCGTACGATATTATTATGTTTTGTTGTGTTTTTCTTTGTTTATTGTTTGTACTTCCTTACTAGGCTTTTAGTTCACCCCCTTACTTTCCCTTTCAGGTATTAAATATGGTTTCTCTTTGGCACGCGTGGTGATGTGAGGAGTTCGGACGTCAGAGTGTGTATTGTACGGGGGTATCCTATAGGCGAGTAAACGATCAACTTAAACGCCAAATTTAAAGAATGATGTTATGTTTTAATTTGGTTTCAGAACTTATCAGTGAGACTTTAACTGTATTTATTTATTTTTTAAAAAAACGTTGCATGAAAACTTTTATTTTATTTTAAACTAGTGGGCATAACTTGCATGTTTTAACAAGACCCAATTGGAATTTTCATATGATAAGTGGTTTTCTTCTGTAAGTTTATGAGCATGGTGATGTTTTACAATGTATTAGTCTATGGGGTTTTACATAATAATAGTTAATAAAATTAGCTATATTATATAATCGGAATTGAAAATATATAGAAACACGCCAAATAATAATTATAAAAAAAAATTGTTTTCTCCGCGGTTATTTAAAATAACCATGGAGAAAGATATTCTTTATCAACGGTTTATTTAAGATAACCACATTTTTTAACATTTTTCTTTGCAGTAGAACACAATGCGGTTCTCAGTACTCCTAAAAAACCACAGAGAAAAACTTTTTTTGTAGTAGTGTGTATACCTACTAAGAGTATTATCGTCCTTACACTTTTTATATTTCGTGAAACAAAACTTAAGGCTCCTACAAAAATTCTCACTTTGGGTCATAATTATGTAAAAGTCAGCTTTATACAAATTTCTCGCTCCGTTTCCTCTATATGGCCTAGCCAGAAAAAATATAACTTGGACGCACTATAGCTTGACAAATTTTACCCTTTCTTTGATAAATTACGAATACTCTATACTTTTTGGTTAAATTAATTAAATTGTAAACTTTGATAAACTAAATTAATTTATTTGATTAAGAAATAATTATAGAGATGGTGATAAATTGTTTTTTTGCTAATTTAAATATTATTTTCTACCATTTTCTTAAAAATTAGGGCTTTGGGCCTCTTTTTAATTTCTTAAAACAAAATTCATTAATTAAATAAAATTATTAAGTTCCAGTATCCAAATTAACATTAATAATTATTTAGTGTGCTAAACATAAATCTATAATTATCAAGATTGAACTATATTTAAAATCTAAAAGAAAATTCCCATTTTTCTACTATGAAATTTGTCATTTTAGTTTCTAAGTGGCCAACTTTAGAAATTTATATTTTGAAAAAAATTACTTTAAAAATTCTCAAACTTTGGTGAATTAATCTTGAATATACCAAGATGTCCCTTGCTAAATTTTGATACAAAAATAACAATTTTTACTTGGTGAAAACTATTTTCCAAGATTCATCTTTTAAACTGTCCACATAAATTTTAACATTTTTCTTAAATTTGAGAATTCATAAAATCCAATTGGTTCATTATGTAGGTCTGAAATTTCTTAGATCCATTTTAGGGTATGTGACCATTTCCCATATGAAACATTAGGTCATTTGGATACATTTTATATTGTGAAAAATGTTCACAAACATGGCTGTCCAGAAGCTAATTTGAAAATCTAAAATTTTTACCTAACTTTGAATAATGATTTCTCCTAGCATTGTTCTTTGAATCTTTACCTTTTATGAACTCTATCAAAAGAGCGTTGAGTCTAAAAATTAGCCAAAAATAATTTGATTTACTTATAAAACTCGTTATCTAAAGTCGGTTGTTTGTATAGTTTTTAAAAACTATATTTCCAGATTGTACAACAATTTTTAAAAACTATAACTAGGTCATTTCAAAACCTTTTTTAACATTTCTACCCACTATGAACATCTATTCTTCCTAAACTACACATTGGAACCAAGAAAATCCAGAAACAAGTATGTATAGCTTTTGTTTGACCCTTTGGAAATAATGACTTGAAGCTTTTCCCCATAAAATCACACAAGCCATAATGAATTAAAATTATCCTTTTACCCCTCCCCTTTGCTACTCAGTTAAGTTTCCCGTTGGCACTTATCTACTAATTCTTCGCTTAATCATTTACCCCAAAAATAATTACCAAGTGATAATTTTTTCTTCACCAAATTGAATTCTTTACCTAGGGTAATTAAATTAAATGTGCCTTGACATTTAATTTAAGTTGTCACACTCCTATGTTCATAACTCATGGAATTTAATTAACCAAAAGTTCATTTTTTGCTATATAAGAATTTTTCACATAAATGCATTTTTAGAGATTTTTTACACAAAAATCAAACATTTTAGACCTTAAAATAAAACAATTATATAATTTTGTGCCAATTTATATATTGCCATAATTATGCTTCTCCAATAATTTTTTATCCGAGAATATACTCGGTTAGGGTTTCTATTTGGTCCAACACTGAAATGCTCGGTTTGTCTCAAAACTACACATTTCACATTTTGGCTAACAATAACAACATGAAATTTGCTTCCCAAGCATATATTATTTTTCCAAATTATATTCATACATATATCACCACCTTGTACTTAGATACTAGTAGGTGCCCCAAACGAGGGGCTTTACAATACCTACAATTTATAGAAGCTTCGTCCCGAAACATAAAATAAATGGAGCTTTAACTCTTTCATTTTGGCTTCTGTCTCCCAAGTGCCTTCCTAACGTCGTTCTTACACCACTGAAATTTAACCAACAACACTGACTTGTTCTCAACACTTTGTCCTTACAGTCCATAATCTCCACTAGCTTCTCTTCGTAGTGTAGTTGAAGATCAACGCTTATATTCTTGTATCTGAGTACATGTGCTAGGTCACACGTATTTTATTAGCATGGATACATGAAACACATCATGAACCTGAGACAATGCGAGCAAAAGGGCTAACTGATAAAGCCACTTCCCCAACTCTTTCCAAGAATTTCAAACCATCCAATAAACCTCGGACTCACCTTTCCTGGAATGACCCAAATTTCCTAATAAGGTTTAGGACCTTGATTAGGAGGTCGGGAGGGCCATAATTGATTTATTATGCTATTAAATAATTATATGCATGTTTAGGTGTATTAAATATGCATGTGAACCCATTTTTTATTAATTGGGTGATTTTCATATTTTGCCCATTTTGAGCATATTTGGCATATATGTGGCATGTGTGGTGCTTCATTATTATTTGGTTATGCTAGGGTTACTTAGCACGAGACGATCCTATAAGGTAAGCTAGTGGGAAAGTCACAATAAGATTTATTCTTGACTTGGAGTAAGTCAAGGGATATTTAGTACATTACCGGGATATTGGGTAATGGGAATAAGTATTTGATGATAAATTGGGAGTTAGTATGATCAGGGGGAATTCTGGAAGTTTTGACTATTTTACCTCCGGGGGCATTTTCGGGACCCCGAGCATTAGGATTTGTTTGAGGTTACTTAAGCTTGAAGTAAACTGTTAAGAAATAAAAAGAACGTTCTCTCTCTCCCTCAAAGTTCCATTTTCGACACCCGATCACATTTTCGAAGGAAACTTGAGTTCTAGGACTCGGATTCAAGCGAGGATCGAGGCATAGCAATTCTAGGGAAGATTAGAAGCTTATTAGCTAGAGGATTTAGTTGGGAAATGTCATAATTGGAGGTAATCCAAGTTTTAAGTTCTATGTTTTTAAAGTTTTTAAGCTTGAATTGGATTTTGTGTTTTGATGAGTTTTTGGATGATTGGAGACTTGGGTTTTAATGGTTTTGGATGATTAGGATGTTTGGGAACTTTGATTTTCGGATTTGGAGATGTTTGGATAGGTTTTTGGAAGGTTTTAAAAGAGGAAAATTGAGGTTATGGCTGGGTTTCAAGGTGAGGCCGCGACCCTGTTCTTGGGCGTGCGGCCCGAGCTTGGTGCAGGTGGGGCAGTGGTGCTGATGGGTCTAAGGGCCGCAGTGCTTGGAAGGTGGGGCTGCGATGCTTAAGGGTATTTGTGGACGAAGTGATGTTTTGATCATGGGAACTTAAACCTTAGGCCTCGAGATCGTTCCTACTACCTGGTTTAGTGGGATTCGATGTCTCGGAGGCTAGGTCTTGGTTTTGGGATTGGAATTTAGAACTTGAACTCATTGGATCACCGTTTATGGTTGTGACTAGGTTATTGCTAGGGGCTTGGAATTAGGATCGTGCTTGTGGCTCATTTATTGGTAACCTATGCTTGGACCAAAGGTTAGAAAACTGCACCCAGTATGTGATGCATGAGAAACATGTGATTAGGGCATGCCGTGAATGTTGAATATGAGTTTGATCAGAGCTTAAGTCTCTGCATTTGTGCATGATCATAAGTATGCTAGCAGCTGTTAAGTAAGCATGCTGAATGCCCTACATTTGGATATTTGACATATGATATATGCCGGGTTGCATTGCTTACGTGTGCATGGCACTGACTTATTAGTCATAATCGGCAATGGTGTCAGAACTGACTGTGAAGCTGTGACTTACTAGTCAAGTTCGATAGTAGTACTGAGCACTGGTAGTATGTTATTGACCTATGAGTCAGGAGCAGCATAAGCGTCATGAACGCAGAGCTGAAAAGATTAGATCTAATCGACATCTGCATTGAATGACTCATCATGAGCATTAATGTCGGACCGACCTCAAGTTCGATGAAAACTATAAGTGATTGTCTAGTTCTATGACTAGTCACTCAGAGCCAGGGCCGGAAGGCCCAGGTGACCGTATCATCACATGGCTAAGGGTACGAAACCCACACTAGTCACTTCATGGTCACTCATTTTATCCCATGTTAGTGACTTGCTCACCAGTCACTCATCTAAGGGTGCAGACCCCATGTTAGTGACTGGCTTATCAACACTCATCTAAGGGTGCAGATCCTATGTTAGTGACTTAGTCCTCAGTCACTCATTTGATTAGGGCTATAAGCCCCAGCATGGTTATCAGAACCTCAAGTGTTAATCACTTATCTGTTTAGGATTGACTTGAAAGTCATCCATACAGGAGGGCAGGGCCCACAAGCATTATTATTTGAACTTATTTGCATGCGTGATTGAGGCTATTATTGCTAGGCATGCACACTATCACTTGATGACATGTTATTACTATTCATGAGCATATTGAGTTTTCTTGTTAGGCTTCGGCTCACGGGTGCTACGTGGTGCAGGTAAAGGTAAAAGAAAGCTGGACCATCCTTGAGTTAAAGAGCTTAGGTGACGATGTGTACATATGCGGTTGTTCGACCGCCACGGTCGAGGGTTGAAAGATGAACTAGGTTTAAACGCTATTTTGCTGCTTACATCGGCTGGTTGTAAATATTTTCTTGTAATTAACCTTTAAATTATATTTTTGGGATCCCAATGTAGACTATAAACGTTTTAGTGAAACGTTATATCTTAACAAAAAATTTAACCCTAAACCGCTAATCATACTTAGTTACACAATTATGGCCATATGACTCGATTAGTGAGTTTTGCACTGTTCAAATTGCACACCGTAATAGTCCCTGGAGTTTAGGGCGTTACATTTCCCTTCTTCACGAATCACATAAATCCTTTAAATGGTGTTGTCTTTAATAACACCTTATCGCCAACCTTGAACTCTAGGGGTCTTCTTCGTCTGTTATCATAGTTTCCTTGTCAATCTACTAAGTTTAGTAATCGATGCCTAATTCGTCGAATATCCTCAATGGCTTGATCAACCTCATCTGAACCAAGGTAATTTCTTTCACTGGCTTATTTCCAATGAATAAGTGAAAAACATTTCCTCCCGTATAAAACTTCATATGGAATTATCTTAATAGAATCATGACAGTTGTTGTAAGAGAACTCAATTAATGGTAGCTTCTCGTTCCACGACCCTTGAAAATCAAGCACACAGGCTCTCAACATATCTTCTAGGGTCCAAATGGTCCATTCACTCTGGCCATATGAGTAGCGATGGAAGGCGGTGATAAATTTCAATGTAGTACCATGTCTGGTCTGAATCCTTTCCCAAAATTCCAAAATGCAACGCTCGTCGCGATCAGATAAGATTAAGATAGGTACTCCATGAAGTCTTACCACCTTTGCTGTATAAATATCTACCAATTTATGCCTCGCATAAGTTCTCTTTTCTAGCAAGAAATGATTGGACTTAGTCAGTCTGTCTATAATAACACATACTGTATCATTTCCCTTAGGATAGTTGGTAGACCTGAGATGAAGTCCATTGTAATCTTTTCCCACTTCCATTTTGAGTTCTCTAAAGGTTGTAATAATCCAGACAGTCGCTGATGTTGTGCTATCATTTGTTGGCAAGTTAAGAAGTGAGCCACGTACTCTTCCACTTCCTTCTTCATTCCTAGTCACCAGAAATACTTCTTCAAGTATTGGTACATTTTTGTAATACCTAAGATCATAGCGTAAGGGGTGTTGTGAGCCTAATAGTAAATCTTCCTCTTGATTTTCTCATCATATGGAACGTGGATTCTACCCATAAATCCTAGCACCCCATCATCCGAGAAATGGAACCCCGTCCTGGCTTCTTTCTTCACCTCTTGAACCAGTCTTTGTAGCCATGGGTCAGCAAGTTGTCCTTGCCCAATAGACTCCATAATTGTTGGCTGTAGAGAGAGAATTGATAACTGGCCAATCACTGTCTCTAAATCGAAAGTATAGATGGCATACTTTAGTTCCTATGATATTACTCGTACTAAAAGAAAATTCAACATCGGCTGTTAACTCAAAGCATCTGTCACCATATTTTCTTTCCCCAAGTGGTATAGGATGTCGCAGTTATAATCAGTGAACAACTGTAGCCATCTTCGTTGCCTCATATTTAATTCCTTCTGAGTGAAGAAATATTTAAGGCTTTTATGATCAATGTAGACATCACAGTGGATTCCATACAAATAATGCCTCTAGATCTTGAGCGCAAACACCGCCATTACTAACTCTAGATCGTGTGTAGGGTAATTCTTCAATTGTAAAGAGGCATATGCTATGACTTTACCATGCTGAATTAATAATGCCCCCAAACCCTTTCCTTGATGCATCATTGTAGATGACGCAGTTGTAAGCCATTAGGGATAGTCAACATTGCCGCAGTTGTAAGCCACTTCTTGAGCTCTTGAAAGCTTTGTTCGCACTTGTGTGTCCATTCGAATTTAATGTCCTTGCAGGTAACAACGGTCATTAGCGTGACTATTTTGGAAGAAATCTGTGATGCCCCGCGTCACTACGGCTGTTTCCTGGAACGACGACTGGCCCTACAAACCAACACAAGTCTTTCCTGCGTGTTTTGTCCTCACTCACACGCTTCCTGGGAAAACTTCCCAGGAGGTCACCCATCATTAGATTACTCCAGGACAAGCACGCTTAACTTTGGAGTTCTCAAGTGATGGGCTACCGAAAAAAAGATGCATCTTGTTGGCATAGGTAGTACCCATCAATCCATTTAAGCCCTGTTCAACTGTGTAGTCCCATACCTACATAGTCTTAGAATCATCACACTTAACCTTCCCCAGGCAGTGTGGGATTGCACAGCTTTACCTGGTCTTTCCCCCTACAGATCACAGGATACTAATTGTCACAAAATCCTTCCACCAATAGCCTATAATAACCTGCTAACCCCTGAAATTTTTGGAACCTTATGTGCTTTCTTTAGGGGTTTCCACTGATTCACAACTTTAATCTTGGTCGAATCTACTAAAATTCCATCTCTCGATACCATGTGTCCAAGAAAACTCACTTTCTCAAGCCAAAATTCACACTTCGAGAACTTTGCATACATCTTCTTCTCTTATAGCCACTGCAAAATTAGTTCTAAGTGTATAGCATGCTCATCCTTACTCCTTGAATATATAATGATGTCGTCTATGAATGCGATAACAAATTTATCAAAATATTCATTATACATCGGATTCATCAAGTCCAAAAGAATTGCAGGAGCATTGGTGAGTCTGAAGGCCATCACTATGAGCTCATAGTGGCCATAACGTGTTCGGAAGGCCGTCTTCGGAATATCTAACTCTTTCACCATAAGCTAGTAATAACATGATCATAGATTGATCTTAGAGAATATCGATGTTCCTTGTAATTGATCGAATAAACCATCGATTCTGGAAAAAGGATATCAGTTCTTGATTCTCACCTTGTTCAACTCTCAGTAATAAGTACACACTCATGGAGTCGTCCTTCTTTTTCACGAACAGAACTGAGGCTCCTCATGGAGAATGGCTTGATATGATAAAATTCTTCTAACAACTCTTGTAATTGCGCAGGTAGTTCTTTAAGTTCATTTGGTGCCATCTGATATTGTTCTTTTGAGATCGACAATTTTCTCAGAATTAGCTTTATCTGGAATACAACTTCTTGATCTAGCGGTAACCCTCGAAGATTGTCAGGAAATATTTTAGGAAATTTGCATACCACTGGCACATCACTCGATTGTACCTTTATCTCTTTCACATTGTCCACGATTCTTGCAAGGATCTGATGCATCTTTCATCCAACATCTTTCTTGCCTTCAGTGCAGAGATTATTGACCACTTATTTTCTCTAGACGTGCCCTTGAATTCAAATGGTTGCTAGCCTACCGTAGTGAATACAACCTTTTTGCGCTTGCAGTTGATAACAACCCCATATTAGGTTAACAAATCCATACCAAATATGACATTGTACTCGTGTAAATTCAAAACTAACAGATTGACTGTGAGTTCACATCCTTCTACCCAGAATGGTACGAATCTTTCGCATAACCACACCAAGATATCTTCTTTAGAAGGTAAGGATACTTCACACATATTAGACATAGGCTCAAACCTTCTATTTATTTTCTTCACAAAGGAAGGAGATATGAAAGCATGTGATGCACGAGTGTCCATCAATTCATAAGCTAAATTTTGGACGATATGATTTTGACCTGTAACCATTTCCGAGCACCCAACTCCTTTATCTCCTTGAGAGAGAGAAAACACTTGTGGTGGGGCTCCTATCATACTCAGCTTTGTACATGTAACGACCTAAAATTACTAATAAGGCTTAAGGACCTTGATTAGCGTGCCGAGAGGGCATAATTGGTATTTATGTATGATTTAATGTTTAAATGCATGATTATAAGATTATATGTGAATAAATGATTAAACACACGTTTTTTAGTATTAATTATGCATGTGGTCCTTGATTAGTTCAGAAAGGCATATTTGTAATTTGAACCCGTTGAGGGTATGATTTTGAGTTATGTGCATTGTTTCTGGCATGAGGTGATCCTGTTCCATGGTACTAGTTGAGAGTCACGATTGTGGTAAGTGATATTTAGTCGAGGTTGGTAACCATTAGTAACCTTAGTGTTAGTGGTATTAGTGAAATAAGAAGGGAAAAGTGGTATTTCTGTTAGAGTGGTGAAATGACCTAGCTACCCTTGAGGTTTAGTGTTTGTCTCAGTTTTAGGAGGGGTAGGATGGTTTTTTGGTATTAAAATTAGAAACCCACAGCTGAGGGAAAAGACTCTCATGTGTTAGACTTTTCCAGACCTTTTCCTTGGGGTCATTTGGTTCAATTCTGAAGAAGAGAGAAACAGAGCACAAGTCATGAGAGCTAGGTTTTGAAGGAGTTAAATGGTGAAATCAATTTGAAGAAGGGATTAGCAGCCATCCACAGTTAGAAATTTCAAATTTGGGAAGAAGGTAATAATTTAATTTTTCTGGTTTTAGGTTCTCACTTGTTCTTGTAAGTTCTGAGTTTAATTTTGGAAAACTGGGTGTTGGGATGAAGTTTGACGAACATTAGCTTGGGAGTTAAGGGTTGGAGCTTGGAGTATCATTGGAGGAAGCCTAGGGTTGAATTCATTTCTAAGGTAATGATTTTTGACCCTTGATTATCTTGAGTTTTCTTGTTTTCAGTTAGGGTTCTTGAGCTTCAAAGCTCAATTTTTTTTCTGTGTTTGATGAGCTTGTTAGCTAAGTTATAATGTTATTATGTTGTATTGGGTGAGCTATATTGGTTTATGGGCTCAATTTTGTGCTTGGTGGATAATTGGGAAGGATTTTTGGGGTTTTGGCTCGGGGAAGTTTCAAGAGAGAAACCCAGAAATTTGTATTTCTGGTACTAGTACTGTAGCGCCAGGTTGGGAGTGCTACAATGCTAGGCTACATTTCTGGGGGGCTAAAGTCTCTGACTGTAGTGCTATAGCGCCCATCTGGTAGCGCTGTAGCGCTACTCAACTTTCAAAAGCTGATTTTTTGGGTACTTTTTAGGGTTTTCGCTTGGGAGCTCGGGGGACGGTTTCACCACTTCGTATGGTGGAATTAGAGGTCCCAAGAGCATGAGTTTGGTCTCGAGATTTTCCTTTGGAATTTCAACTCATCAAAGTACTGTTTATGGATTGTGACTAGGTGTACGCTAGGGCTCAAAATGGGATCGTGCTTGAGGGTCATTCGTAGTAACTTAAGCACTCAGAATTAAAGGTAAGAAAACTGCACCCTTATGGACTGTGCGGGACTGATATTCCCTGTATTTGAATGCATATGTTGTATCATTGTGATATGCCATGTGAGCATTAAATAAATGGCCTAAGAGTGGCGGGACTGATATTTGCGCATAGGACGCAACTCGACCATTGGTAGCTAAGGACAGCTAAATAATCACTAAGCTCGACTTAAGTGGGCCGGAGTTAGTGGGTTAAACACTGGACTCGGCCTAAGTGAGCGAAAGATAGTGTATTAAATAAAGGGTGCTGCTTAAGGGCGTCGACCCTGAGTATTGTATGATGAATATTGATATGTTATCATTGTTGTCTGTTTTTTATAGTTTGTTTAATACTGACATGAATGGCTTATGAATAATTGATTGACCTCTCTGATTAGATGACTGTTATGGCATGCTAAATACCCGGTTAACAGCTTTATGGATTTTTATGCTCTACATTATGGTTTTCATGTTGGGCCTCGGCTCACGGGTGCTATGTGGTGCAGGTAAAGGCAAGGGCAAGGTGTACCAATCTTGAGTTGGCGAGCTCTAGGGTAGAATGTACATAGTCAGCTACTCGTCTGCCACGACCAAGGGATAGTGCAGGGACAGGAAAACCTGAAATGCATATTTTACCATTAGAGTGGCTTGTGGTTGTATATAACTTTGAAATTTTGTAAACTATCCTTTGAAACCCGTTTATGACCAAAATATTTTGACCCTAACTTGATTATGACTTTAAAATCACGTTTTCAACTATATGACTTGATTAGCAAGTCTTGCACATTTATAATCACACTGTGTAACGACCTTGGTTATCAAGGGTGTTACAGTACATTTCCCTACAAAGTGTCTATAACCGTTGCACATAAAATAGGCTTTGGAGTTGGAATCACCCAGATGACATCAGGTGCATTTAGTACAACAAGCCGAATCTCAAATTTGCAATTGGGTTGCTTGTTAGAATTTGTCCCTAGATTGAGAGTTCCTGCCTTCCTCATTTCGCCTCCATTATTTTAAGTTCTTGAGCCACCTTGCTCGTTTGACCTTCATGAATTTTAGTTGATCTTGGGAGTGAATCTTTCCCTTGATCTATTTATGTTGGCCTAAAATGCTATTGGTAACACAACCAACAAGTTACCCTGTTCATCCTCAGCTTGTGGTTCAGGGTTTTGTACCTCGTTAGCAAGTAGTACTTGATTATTTTGGGCATTATTTTGTACTGTCGGAAGTCACTGCAACAAATTCTGGAACATTTTAGCTTGACGTTCTTCAGCATCAGCATGTCGTTTCCTATCTTGTTCACGTAGAGTTCTCTGCTCCTCCAGAGCTCTCTATAGTTCTTGTACTTGTTCGACTAATTTGGGTTGAGCTCGCTATGCTCTAGTTGTAGGCGCCATCTTTGGTCGTACATAGAATCTCCTTTAGTGGGGTAACGATGAGGGATTAGCAACATCACAAATAGTTACATATCACACATAACACAATATCTACAATAAAAATAGAAATAATACTTTACTGCATATAATAACTTTATGCAAGTGTTAAAGCTGGGCTTGGCAATCCTATAAGATATACAAAATTAGCCCTAGGGGATAATTTTTAATTGAGCTTAGTTATCCTATCGATTTACATAACTTAGCTCTAACATATAGGTTCTATAAACAACCGATCAAAATATATAGGTATATATATAGTCGCTATCAAACAATATAGTCTTTCTATCTACTATGTCTACAATATCAATTTTAGAGCTAAGAATCCTCTTTTGCATCTTCCTCCATATCGGAGTTTCAATTGATATCTTCCTCAAGGTCTTCCTCATATTCTTCTTCTTCAAAATGTTATCTAGCTTGCTCTTTACGTTGCATTTGGATACTGCTATACTCTCCATACTAATCAAATTTGAGAAGAAAAGGTCCGAACTTTTGTTCGAGCTCTATCCTGAATTCATTCCATCGTCTGGTACTTGGTGTAACGCCCCCATTTCTTGAAGCAATAAGTGAATTTTACTTAAATGATTTTGAAATAAAAAAATACTATTTTATTTATAGAAAATCCATTGTAAATACAAACCAAACATTTAATGAATGAAATTCCTGAGTTTTGTAGTTATATTAAATAATGTAAAATAAACAAACTTCAAAATCAGAGAGTAAAACCAAAACATCATTCTAAAAAAATACATAATAAATTTCTCAATTAGTAGGCCCGATCCCTTATGGTCATTAAACCCTTGACATGTACGCCCTCTGCCAAAGCTCTCCAACTTACTGCGTATTAACCACATCTTTGCCTTTACCTGCAGCACAAAGTACATATGAGTCAAAGCCTAGCAACAAGAGTTGTGTAGGACACAACCCTATAACCTTAACCAGGAGTTCAAATCAATGACAATAAAGATAAATATAACATAAATGATGAAATAATGTAAGCATGCAACGCAGTTATCACATATTCAAACAAAACTCATAATCCACAATTACATATAAGCTATTAAACATAATCATACACTAACATATTTATACATTATCATGAACATATAGTGTAAACCAAATTCTACCATAAAGTATGTCAAGCGTACACCCTGTACGCAGGTGTCCACTCTTCTTATCTCAAAAGCAGCAGCATTCCACACACTTTAACACGTCTCTTCAAGTATCTTCAAGGAACCTAAACATAACACATAACATCAACGCTTTATAATCCTTAACTAAACCAAAACTTATTAATCCCAAAATTATTCTTAAGAATGCCTTAAAATCTACTGCATAGAGCTCCAAAAATGTACAAACTTATATCTAAAGGTGTATTAAAATCCCCAAAATATGTGTTTTTGGGCAACTAACGCGGTCGCGCTCACAGAGCGCCAGGGCTATTCAGCCAGGTAGCGCGGTCATGCCAAGGCTTGGCGTGATTGCCCTAGACCCTTTTCTTTGGAAATTGTAGATGCGATTTTGAAACCTAGGAATCGACCCCAACTGCAAAACTTCAACCCCAAATCATAAAAACCAGCTATCCTAACATCTTTCTAACCCTTGGAGCCCAGATATTATCAATCATAAACCTTAGATATACATTTATTAATCCAATTACACTTAAATTCCTCTTACATTATCAAAAATATAAATCTACCATAACTTGAATAATCACAGTTCAAAGAGTTACCTGTCAAGTTCTGAGTTTAAATCCTCAAGGTATTGTACAATCTTTAGTCCACCAACACAAAATCCCTACTCTCCTTTGAATCTCCAAGCCTCAAAATTCAGATCCATAAGGATCTTATTAACCTGATACTCTATGTGTACTGTAACTCCAAAGTGTCTCACTATCTTATGAATTTTAAGCTAAATTCCCTTTATTAATTTTATTCAAGGTAATTAATCGTATAAAACCCATTTACCATACTAACCCCAACCTTTCACCTTTCCTTAATAATTACTTAATCCACTTGTTGTAATTTCCATTTAAAACTAATAGTTTTGACTTCTTATAATTACACTTTCTATCATAAAACCCATAATTCTACTTTGACCCCCATAATTCAACTTCTATCGCACTTTGGCCCCCTAATACATGAAGAAACAAATTTGTGTGGATTTCTTGACGGAAAAGATAAAATAAAGATACACCATAAATCATGCATATTATAGTTCCTATAATTAAATACATAAGAACATGCAATTTACCAAAATACCCTGACCCAAGCCAGATTACCATGATACCCTTACTAGTAGAAGCGGATATTACACTTTGTCTGGCTGCATTGTTGGCTAACCTACACCAAAATTAGTAGGGTGTCTTAAGGATGTCAAATCTTCCATCCATACTTGTTGTCCATCCCCATATCTCTTCCCTATCATCCCCTAACCCAGTAAAGGGTTCCAAATCTAAGGCCATAAAATACTATAAGATTTCGTTGTTTGTCTTAAGTTATACTCTCTATGGGGGTTGATCACTTCGGGTTGTTCAACTATTTCAGGAGGAACAACCTCAAGTTGGTTCGCCATTCTAACCTACAATTTATAGAAAAGTAATACTTACAACAAGAACTAGTCAACCTTGCGAAATGTACATGTGGGTTTGTCTACATAATCGGCTTAGCTCAAGCTCTTATTCCCCTTGTAATGACCCAAAAATAGTAAAACTAATTTTATAGAAATTTAATAATATTTACTATTTAAAAGGGTCTAAAAAATACATATAAAAAAACTTTTAAACATAATGTGTTCACAAACTAAAAACATTTACATTAACTTAAAAGTCTTGTAGTGAACCAAAATAGTGTAAAGCATAAAAAAAATATATTTCAAAAGTGCATACTCCCTAGAGGTCGGGCCACATGTACATCTTTGCAAGCAGACCCTAATGCTCACTAACACAGCTTTTCTTTGCTCTTACCCACAACATGAACGACTAGGTATGTAATAATGCTTAGTAAATCATTCTGACAACACAGAGCAGAAAAACAACACAAGGAACCAATGAATAATCATTGTCCACACAACAAATATCTCACCACACTTAGGGCATCAGATAAATTTGGGCCCTAATTGAACAATTCAAGAATGGTTAAGAGTCCTGACAGTATCACAATACCTTATGCAAAAACAACAAAACATAAACCCAGCAAAAAAATGAGACCAGAGCTGAAGCAGAATAATATCCAATAATAATATAGACCCTAGAAGCAAACTCAGAAGTTGCCAAAAGTATCCCCTAGTATCTCAGTTCAAACTGTAGTGGAGACTCGAATCTCCACACTAATATAAAAAATTATAAATCCTTCTTGAGGGTAACCAATGGTTACCTAGGGCATTCATACTATTACATACGGGGTTGGTGGATCCACATCGGCTCATCGACACTCCTAGGTTTACTTTGTCTACTTACCACTTGTCCAAATGTCATGGTAGCTAGCCAAACCAATAATCAACAGTGTCATGGGGTTTAACCGGACTACACAACAAATTACAATGGAGCATAAGCAGCCTTAAGATCGTTCAGACTCATAAGTTTACCACACTTATCTCCTGGCCAATTCTCACAGTTGCGAAACAGACTACAATAACATATCGCAACGGAGCATAAGCACCCCTAGGATCATTCAGACTCCTAAGTTTACCATACTTATTTCCTGACCAATTCTCACAGAATCTAAGTGGACCAATAATGTCAAAGGCAGATACTGTCTACACAATGGTTTAATAGGCAGATACCATCCCTACTATATAATAATAGGTGGATATCATCCACGTACTCATGAGGTTGGTAGAAACTATATGCGTAATAATGTTATAAGTGGATACTATCCACGTACTCATGAGATAGGCAGAAACTGTTTGCACAATAATTTTATAAATGGATACCGTCCACAGTTAATCTCAAAGGTCCAATGTTTACAAAGTAATACTCATCTCAAAGGTCCCAAGAGCGACTCAGACCACAAATACAGAACATCTCATGTGGATTGTAAGCACCGCATAGTCATTGTCTCTAAAAATGAGCTTCTCTTTAACTAGTGTTTAAGCCATCCTTCTTGCAAGCAAAAGACTAGTTAATTCATGTTTTAGAAAAGTAAATCGCAGACTGACTTACAAGTTGTCCTTGATGCGTCTGGGCAATCTTCCGCTAGACCATCCTGTCACGTTAGCCAATACTATGACTAGCATACAATTTACTCGAATTAATTAACATACTATCCTGTCAAGTCCTTTTTTTCCATATTGCACAATAATTTTGAAAAAAAATCATAACTTGGTCATTTCAAAACCTTTTTGAATGCTTCTACCCACTATGAATATCTATTTTTCCTAAACTACATATTGGAACCATGAAAAAATAGAAACAAGTAGGTGTAGGTTTTGCTTGACCATTTGGAATTCATGACATAAATATTTTTCACATAAAATCACACAAGCCTATGAGATGTTGAATTCCTCTTCTAACCATTCAACCAGACATCCATCCATACAATATCAGCCAATAAATTTACAATATTATAATACCCATAATGAATTTATACACACAAAATTACACAAACAAGGCAGTAACATATTATTTACCCTAAAGAAAAACAAAAGTGTTACCATATACCTCTTGAAGACACTAGTTGATGGTTTTGGTTGGATCTATCCTTTCTAACTCTTACTCCAAAATCCCAATAGTCAGATTTAAACTAACCAGCAAGTTAAAAACCAAATAAAAAAACTAACAATACCAAAGCTTTGAAAGTTACCTCTTCATATATTTTGTTTCTTCCTCTAGCTTATAAAAACAATAGAGGAATTTGGTGGCTGTTTAGAGGAGAGGATGGAGATGAGAGTTGAGGAAAGATTTGAAGGAAGTTTGTGAAATTTTTTTAGAGAAGAACCGTGGAGGGTTTAGCCATGGTAGAGAGAACGACGAGAAAGCAAATGTTGAGAGAGAAAATGTTCAAGTCAATGAGTCTTGACGCCCAAGTTTGGCTCTTACATAATATGATAAAAAATATATATAAAAAAATTACCCTTTTACCCCTCCCCTTAGCTGCCCACTTAAGTTCACTATTTCCTTAATTAACTTCTTAATTAAACACTTAATTAGCTACTAAATGTTCTCTTAATCATTTACCCCCAATAATAATTACCAAGTGGTAATTTTTTCTTACATAACCAAATTGAATTCTTAACTTAGGGATATTAAATTAAATTTATCTTTTCATTTAATTAATTTATGTGAGCACACTCCTTTGTTCATAACTCATGGAATTTTATTACCCATAATTTCATATTAGGCTAATTAAATATTTTTCACAAAAATGCATTTTTAGATATTTTTCATTCAAAAATCAGATGTTTTAGACCTTCAAAAAAATTTAAATAATTTGATGCCCATTAATATTTTTCTATAGTTATGCTTCTCCAATAATATTTTATCCGAGAATTTACTCGATCAAGTTTTCCATTTTGATCTGAGACCGAAATGGTCGATTTGTCACAAAATCTGCACATTTCATGCTTTGGCTAATAATAACAACATAAAATTTACTTCTCAAGCATATATTATTATTCTAAATAATATTCATACATATCTCACCACCACGTTCTTAGATACTAGTAGGTGCTTGAAACGCAGGGAGTTACATCAAGGTTTTCATGTTATTGTTCAATTTTTGCTTATTGCTTAGCCATTATTTGAGTTACAATTTCTTGATTGGCTTGCATATTTGACAACTTGTCTTGCATAACTCACATAGCATCTCCCATTTTTCTCAACTTCTTGGCTCCCATTGGTTGTCTTCTCCTAGATCCATCCTTGGCTCCCTAGGTGGAATTTGATCTCCCATAGGAGGGATGGGGACATGACTGTTACCTCTTCATGGAGGCATAGCAAGATTGAATGATTCAGGTGTGAGTTTAATGATCTTTTGTTCAACTCCTAATGAAACTACCAATAAGTTAACCACAAAAATGGACAATGACAATTGGAATAGAAAACGACAATTAACTTGAGATCTAAATAATGATAAAAGATAAACATAAGAATTTGTATGTGTTTTGGCTCCAAGAATTGGTAATGACCTATATCTACGAGACGCTAAGCTTAAACTCAAGATCATGAATCATAAAATGCGCAATAAGTCTCTTAAGTCTAAGTACTATTTACAATCTGAAAGAGTTTTAGTAAGTAAAGTGTGGATGAATCATAAATAATGCAATAAGTCCTTTATTTAGTAGTTTGATTCGCATTACAATCTTATTAATGGCCCTCCCTGAAACTGGGTTAGGCCTTTGTATTATGAAAAAATGTTAGAAAATACATGTAAAACTATTATATTCAAAATAAGTTGCTCGAATATTGCAGATTAAACTTTGGGCATGAGCAACTTCATATATTGATGTAAGCCTCGATGAGCTTTGACTTGTCCTTATAGAAATCCATGCACTACATGAAAAATGGAATTTAAGGGACCATTTTCATGTCATGTACAATTGGTGCGTGACGTGAAAAATTTAGATGACATTTCATGTCCGCAATGTGGGACATAAAAAGCATTGTGGGACGTTATAGGTATTTTTAATTTGTCCATTTTTCATTTATTAAAAAACACTGTCCACATTTCATTGGGGACATGAAATACATTTCAGGTCCTACTTCGCAGGACATGAAATGTTTCACTAATTATACCAAAAATGTCACACATCATTCATAAACAAAATATTCTCCTTTCTTCTATAAATTCAACACTTAACTATATTTCCAAACACAATTAAGGAAATAAATAATTATTTTAATTTTATTAATTAACTAGTAAAATTAAATCTTATAATAAAATTGTTAAAATATTTTTTAATTTAAATTAATAAATAAATCAATTAAACATATAATAAAATTAATTAAAATATGTATAAAATTTTTAGAAATTTTTAAATAAAAAAAATACTTTTAACGTCCCGCTTTGAAGGACGTGAAAGACCTTTAAGGTTTCTCAAAGTGGGACATGAAAAGTACTAACTTTTCATGACTATAGATATAATGTCTTAGGCAGGTACGACCTAGGAAAGCTTTAATGTCACACATTGAGAGACGTAAATGACTCTTTTTATGGTAGTACTAGTTGCCCCACTAAATACATCGACCAGATCATTCAATATCATTGCTTTTTCTTAACATGTGTCTTTAATGACTGCAACATCATTTTACTTAAAATTGGGGATAACATATGGATTTTTATGTAGACATATCATGGGAAAAGAAATGATTCAACGAGAAATCAAATCTACCTTATTTGAGTGCTCAAGTGAAAGCTTGAAAACTTTCAAATTAAATCTTGTGTAAAAGATTTAGTATGGTTATCATCAGGCCCGACTCTCGGCACACACGGGTCAGGCCTGTGCCTATGGTCCCTACACAATGAGACCCACTTTTTATAAGAGTATCATTTTTTTTACATGTACAAAGGCCCCCAAAATATTGAAAAATATCATTTTATATATAATTTTTTTTTAAAATAACAAATTTTGTATAGGGCCCCCTTCCACTCAGGGCTGACACTTTTTATCATCCATATGGATAGAACTAAACTCCAAAAGAAATTCACCATTGATGGTAATCTAACTTAATACTAGCCAATTAATTGGTTAAAATAAGTCAACAATAAGCAAATAGAATAAGCACTAAACTTTGTGAGTTGCATTTTTATGATTAGTGATTGTCAATATCGTCCAGCAAAATTTTTTTTTTAGTTATTAAATTTTTTTGTTTTATTTTAATTAATTGTTAAGTGTTGTGAATTATTTTATTTAATTGTTTGTTTGTTTAAATTAATTGTTAGAAATTTATGGTAGAATTTTGTGAATTTATTTGTTAAATGTTATTTATTTATTTTATTAACAAAATATAATTATTTGAGTTTTGGTTGAATGCACTAAGGTGCATGATAGGTAGTGATGCACCCTAGTTATTGAGCGTGTGCATGTGCATGGTTGCATGGTGCACATGTGTAGAATTTTCTACACATTTGTGGTTTCCTTTTATTAGGTTTAATTATTTATAAAAAAAATAAAAGAAAACGAAAATGATAGGCTTGGACGTGTAGACTAAATGGGAAAGGAGGATTTTCTTTACCTATTTTGTTTGGATAAATATTGGTTAAAATGGAAAAGAAGTTGTCATCTTTATTCCATAACAATTAAAGATAAAAACAATTTAATGAAAAAATAAGAGAAAATAATTAGGAATAGGAAACTTACCCTTTTATTTTATTAGGCTATTATGAGGGAATTAAGATAAAGGGGGAAGGAAAATTAGAGAAGAGTCATTATGCTCTTGGCTGCCGAAATTAGAGAGAGAAAGAGAGAGAGAGGGAGACGTGAGCTAGAGAGAGAAGGAGAAGAAGAATGAAAGGAAGAAGAAGGAGAAGTGAAGACCAAGTCTAGGGTATGCCTTTTTGTGTTTATGTTTGTTTATTCTCTTCTTTTGATTCTAGTAATTAATTTTGACTATGGCTTTTATTGTGTGTTGTTGAATATCTTCTTCTTCTCATGGTGGATTTCGAAAAACCCTAGGCTTTAACAAGGGCTAGTAAAATTTGGGTATTGGTGTAACGACCCAACTATTCTAGAATTTGGACCATTAATGACTACTATACTAATCTTAAGAAAACGTACATATGAAATAACCATAACTTTATTTAAAAACTGTAAAGTAAAGGTTAAATACATAAAAAATCATTTAGGATATGGGATCCCATTGTTTTGAAAACAAAATATAACTTAAATAAATTGGTTACAAAATTAAGTGCGGAAAAAAATAATACATAGAAATCATAACTAAAAGACTTAAAAACTTCATCCTCGAATCGAACGCGCAATCCACCGATTCCATCCTGCCTCAATACACATCCCCAAGCTACCAAGAACCTTTCCCGCCACCAAAGCTATTTTCCTGAACATATAAACATAAAGGAATGAGCCTAATGCCCAGTAAGGAAAATCTAACACATAACTCATATACATAAAATTCATAACGTAGCATATAATAAAACATATCATAAACATATGTCACACATACTATAATGACCATTATTACTTGGGGTCCCATAACTAAACAAGTCATATGCCCATTATATTTGTGGGGCTTGCTAACTAAGCAAGTCATATGCCCATAAATTTATTGGGGCTTGTAAGTGTGCAGGTCATATGCCCAAGTCTACAAACATACATAACACACAAATCATAAGATAGCATATGGCATAACACATAATATCCTATCCTATTTTCCTTACCAATATACCGGGATGATGAGAACAAAGTCGGGATTTTGGAACACTCCTAAAAACCATAATATAGAGGTGAGTATTCTAAAAGAAATCGATGAATGAACTAAAAACCACCGAGAATATATCTTACCGACAAGAAACCTCAAGTTCGAAGAACTTAGATGCCTAACCAAGAATAGAGAAGACTGAGTTAGGACTATAAAACTAATAAAACAATACTGAAAAGAACAAAGAATAGCAATACCTTTGAAATTGCTATGATCGAACTACACCTTGAAATCGAAATACACACTATGAACCTTACTTCCCAAGTGTTTATTAAGCTTATAATGATTAAGCTTATAACCCCAACCCAAGTGTTTATCACTCTATAGTCTCACTAGCACTTGGAAGGCTCTGATCAATGCTTGAAGAATGAATGAAAAGACTTGGTGCTAGGTCCTATTTATAGAGTTCTAGGAATAAAAATCTTCATTTTGGCTTTGAATAAAAATAATAAATTTAATTGAAAATATTTGAATATCCTTCAGCCAAAGGCTTAGGAATTGGTCAAATTGTTCAGAGAGATTTAAGGATTCAAAGCTTGATTTTTAAAACGAAAATAATAAAAACAAATAGAATCCTAACTTCTAACTCCCTAAATCTCGTAACTCTAAACTCCCCTGTAGTAAAATTAACATATCTAGATCTGTAAAACTCTGAATTACATTTTCTTTATACCGTTAGAAAGCTAATTAAATTATCTACAACTTTCTAGAAATACTATTTTTCAAAATTCATAACATAACTGGGTCAAAAATAGGTCGGAAGTTACAGTACCCTAAAGTTACGAAAAATCTATTTAATTATCTAAATAACACAAATAAATAAATTTGTGATAAATGTCATGCTCCTAATAGATTCTGGTAAAGACTAAGTCTTATATTTCCCTTATTTTATCATTAAAATAATAATTTCTTAATAATCATGCATATGACAAATGACATAATCCTATTGGCTCTATCTAAACCTTAGGAATAACCATGCTCATGACAAGTGTCATATTCTTATTAGCTCTATCTAAACCTTAGGTTATAATAATTATCATATTAATAACCAACAATATTAATCAAACCTTATGTTATAATTAATATTCTTAAACTATAGGTTAAACTTATAAAATCCATAACTATTGTTAGGAGTTTCCAACTAAGTCCCGGCTTGAACCAAAATCCACAGTCATAAACATACTACAACTACTACTAGCTATTACTATTACTACTACTATCTAACTAGCTAAGTAAAGTTCTTGGACTCTACAATTGATCACCTTGTGTCTTGATTCTATCAATCAAGAAATGCAATGAACCCTTAGCCCTTATGTCTTTATGTATTGATGGTTTATATGAATGGGTATGTTGATTTTTTTGACTCTTTTGATGATGGGATTGAAGGGTTGTATTGGGTGAATGCATTGGAGATTTGATCTAGGCATGGCTATGACTTTGTGTGGCAATTTTTGGAATGGTAATGTTCATATGTTCATTGGTGATGAGTTTGAGAAGGGTAGATTGTCAATTAAGGGTTTCGGCCTATGGGGTTTTGGGTATATTGTGTTGTTTGTTTTTCTTGTGTCACATACATGTTAGAAACATGCTAGGTTTTATGTGAAGGTTGTGATTTGTGTCTATGTTGCTATGATCATTTTTGAAACTATTGATTTATGTAAAGGCATACAAGGGTGATGTTCAAGCATGTTTGTTTTCCTTGTATGTTTTAATTGTGATCTTAAAAACATGCTATGTTGATTTAGATAAAAGAAAGGACTGTTTTGAATTTCTATAAATTGATATATTAATAATTTCATGAATGTTTGAGAAACATCAACTAAAGATGAATTTCATGATGATTTATGCTTGCTGATTTTGTGAATAATTGGTGAAAAGTTTGATGAAATAATGATATGCATGCATAAGAAATGTCTTTTATGATGTGTTGTACTTATGAGAATAAAATGGTGTTTTATTTCACACTTAATATGATATTTTTGTACAAATAATTACCTACAGATTTTTTTTTTGTATTTTGATGAGAATATGAGTTTCTAAAAAATAAAAATGGTGGTTTTAATGGTATAATTGGTTGCTGAGATTTTTGTAAAAAAATGTGAAGTTATATTTTGATAAAATAAATTTGATGTGTGTGTTGAAATAAATTAATGCCTTAAACTATGGAAATATTAAAAGTGGTATTTTTAATATAACATGAGTGTTTATTTTAATGGTTATGATTTTCCTTTATTTTAGTTAAGAAAAATGGTAAATTTAGTTTATTTGTGAATCTTTAAGTAAATCAAACAATGGCTGAAAGGTTAATTAAATATTTTTAAAATATTTATTGAATTATCGCTTATGAATTTATTTTATTTTAAAATTAAGTCTTAAAAATAATACAAGTAAAAATATATTTTTCCACATCTAAAATTATATTTTTCTCACATTAAATTTATAAATTTGATAATTTTATTATAATGTTATTTTCTAAGCAAACATGTTAAACTATAAGTATTTCACATAGTTTTAGTCTTTGTTATTTTTGGGATTTAAAAGTAAATAATAGGATTATAATATTTTAAATGATTAAATAAATTATTTTATGAAATAAAATAATGTTTTGAGAGATCTAATCAACCTAGAAATTTTAAGAGGACAAACAATGGTAATCAAAGCATGTTACAATTTCATTATTTTCAAAAACGATAGAAATAAGCGCGTAGGACATATCGTTTTTAATGCCGCTTTTTAACAACGTTCCCACGTATGCATGTCGCATGCAATTTCACTTTTACGTTAAAAAATATGTCTATTATGCAACCATGTAGTTTTTATAGCGAGACCATGCATGTAATATAGGTAGAATGTGCATTATTCTTTTATGACCTTATGTGTAATATGCCTTGTTTAGATATTCTGAGTAGTTTTTACCATGTGTGCATGGCCCATGTACACATGGGTTATATGAGCGGGCAAAATGGAGTTTATGTGATGCTAAGGGACGTTATTTTGGTTATGGTATAGGCTCATTGTGAAGTTGTCATTTTTCTTTGCTTGGACCTGAGGTAAGGAAGTTAGATAGAAATTTTGTTTATTTATCCTGTGAATGGTAAGATCATTTTTATGAATGAGAATGTTATGATTAATGATACTTTGCGCTATGAATTATGAGATGCTTTAATATGATGATGTGACTAGATTGTATGTCATTTTGAATGTTGTATGCTATGAATGGTTGTTAGCGTGATGAATGCGACACATAAAAAAGGGGTTGCTAAGGATATGAAGACGTAACCCGAGTTACTAAGGATAAGAAGACGTAACTCCAAGGGCGGACGCGCCCAGGTTATTCAAGGACAAGAGATCCTGTTTACCTCAAAGGGTGACATGGACAAGTTAGCGGGCCATGATCACAAGGATATGATGTTTATGTGATGATGTTATGATGATGATGATTTTGCATATGATGGCAATGTTGTTCTGATTATGTTTATATTTATGATGTTGATGCTATTACGATAATGATGCTATGATGTGTGACGATGTATGATGCGATTATGATTTGTTGTGATTTACTTGTGTGGTGTTTGTACTTCCTTACTGGGCTTTTAGCTCACCCCCTCACTTTCCCTTCCAGATAGGAAATAGGTTTCTCTATGGTACGCATGGTGATGTGGGGAGTTCTATCGTCGTGGTGTGTATGGCATGGGGGCATCCTATGGACGAGAAACGATCAGTTTAAATGCCATTTTCTTTTAAATTTTGATGTTAAATTGGACTTTCTAAACTTATCAGTGGGACTTGAACTTTGGTTGTTTTTAAGAACTTTCCATGAATATTTCTACTTTTCTTTATAAACTTTTGGTCCCAACTTGCATGTTTTTAGCAAGACCCCACTAAGATTTTTATAATAAGTGGCTTTTCTCTTATGAACCTATGAATATGTGAATTTTTTATAAAGTACTAGATTAGGGTGTTTTACACCCTACACAATGAGGCCCAATTTTTTTAAAAGTATCATTTTTTTTACATGTACAAAGGCCCCCAAATTATTGAAAGATATCATTTTATATATAATTTTTTAAGAAAATAACAAATTTTGTATAGAGCCCCCTTCCAGTCAGGTCCGACACTGTTTATCATCCATATGGATAGAACTAAACTCCAAATTGATGGTAATCTAACTTAATACTAGCCAATCAATTGGTTAAAACAAGTCAGTAATAAGCGAATAGAATAAGCACTAAATTTTGTGAGTTGCATTTTTATGATTAGTGGTTGTCAACATCCTTTGAGGGTTAAGGTTTTAAAAGCTTTAAAAAGAATTCAATAGAGTGTGACAAGTATTTTAAAGATAACAAGAATGCTGCAAGAATTCCACCTATGTAATTTAATTTCGTGCTACCTTTCATGAGAGATTGGAGTTTTCACTCAATAAATTCCGTAAAAATGATGATGCACATGGTCGTAATAGTGCAAAGAAAGATTCATAGTTCTTCTAGGAATATTGTGAATATGTGTGTGTTATCACCAATTTCATTACTAGTAAATAAATGGTTCCTTGCTTCAAGCAACTTGAAATTTCAATTAAACTTTGTGATGATTACACTATGAAAAAGTTCAAATTTAAAAATACTTTTCTTTATGCATTGAAATATATATTGTGGAGTTACAAAATCTTTTTATGACATAAATGTAGGAGATACAAATCTACACTACAAGAAAAAATGCTTTTAATAACACCGAAAATGTGTTATCAAAACATACCATAATACTTTTTGTTGTGTAAGACCGACTATGTTATCGTAGGTCAGGGTACTTTACATAACACTTTATCATTGTTATACAGATGTGTTATTATACTGTCAATGATAACACAATTTCTGTGTTATTTTAATAAATAGATAAGTGTTTAATTGTGTTATTTATAGTGGATTATATAACACATTTCAATACTTATAAATTTGTGTTATACTACACTTTAGTATAACACTTTTTTTGTGTTATACTACACTTTAGTATAACACATTATTTGTGTTATACTGCACTTTAGTATAACACATGTGTTATATTAGCTTAGAGAAACATAATCTTATTTTACTTACACAAAACTAGGAAAACAAATATGAAAGTTGAAGCCAAATAAGGTAACATAAATAGATTTTTATTAATTACTCAAATGTAATTACAATATTTAGTCAACTAGTCTAGGCTTATGAAATCATATTACAACATAATTTATGCCCAATTTAGATTCCTTTATCACTAAATACAAAACAAGAAATGTATACAAAAATTAGTGAAATACATTCTTCCATTCTAAAGGCCTCAACTACAAATGTTGTCAAGAATTGCTCCAAAGAAATCATCTCAATATACTTGCACATTGTAAAAAAAAAGTCCTTTTATTATTAAGAACATAAGACTTAAGCTAGTTTCCACCTCTAAGCATATAAAGTTTAAATTAAATTTGTAATAACTCCAAAACTTGACGAAACAGCAGAGTATAGCAAGATGTACTACCATGCAAAACAACGACTGAAGCAACAAAACATGCAACTTAAAACAAGGCTTGTGAAATGTATCAAGATAATAAATATATCATTCTCAATGATAAAAAAGTATGTGAGGAAGAATTGATTCCAGAACTCTAAATTCTGTCAATATATCCCCAAAAAAATTAAAGAATAAAAACAGAATCACACTTTGACTTCTTATACAACAAAATCATAAAGAAAAACAATAAAATAAAAATGCACCTGGAAACTTCTTTAGCATCTTTAATATAAGGTTTAGCCCAATTTTTGCAATAAAACTAAAAATAAAGTTAGAAAAAATAACTCATCTAGAAATAGTCTTGTACATTTTTGTGATAGTAGAGTATAAATGTTATTTTGTTTTATTCAACCTTTTTCAGCTGGTATGCTAGCATGAGACATGAAGCAGGGCAGGCTTATGAGAGACTTCACACTCCCTGTTAACAGATGAAAACTGCATTGTAAGTGCTGAAGGTGAGCAAAATTTTGAAGCAATTAGCATATATGTCAAACTCAAAGCCAAAACATTATTCATCTCAAGTGATTTTGCAAACTTAAAAGTTCGGCCTTGAAATATTAAGTTAGAAGGTAAAGCATTAATTACTAACATAATTCAAACTTACCCAAGATGCACAACACAAGTTCAAGTACATATAACAGAGTTACAATATTGTTTTGAATTAGTTATGTGAAGTCAAGACAATGTATATGATAAATGACCAGGCTATAATTCATAACTACAAGAAATAAATATTAAATAATTACGACCTTAACAAGTCAAAGCTTTACAGTTGTAAAAAAGGATTATAAGAAAATTATAAAGTGATAAAAGCATTAAGTTTCACCTGCTACTCCTCAATTCGTAAAGCAGAGCCAACAATCGAATGGAGCCAACCCAGACCCTTCTGCATTTTGTAGAAAGTACAGCTCTTTTGCTAATCTGAAAAAAAAAATTATAATAAGGGCCTGAAGTTATAAATTATAACATTACAGTTCACAGTAAAGAAAGTCCATGCATAACCTTTCCCCTCTTACAGCTAGTACACCTGCCATCACATCACTGTGCCCAGCAATGAACTTGGTAGCTGAGTGCATAACAATGTCTGAATGAATCAAAATCCAACAGTTTTATAGAGGAAATAAAAAAGAGTAATATGTAGAATGTAAAGTTCATGTTTTATATTGCTACCAGCTCCTAGTTCTAGTGGTTGTGACACTACAGGAGACATTATACTATTATCCACCAAGACAAGAGCATCATGAGCATGAGCCATTTTAACTATTTCCTGAAGATGCACAAAATAAATAAAGAAAAATAATTTCACTTTAAAAACGTTACCTGCCATTACTCTAATAGGGAAGTCAGATTCGCGATCGTTGATGGTATAAATCAGTGTATGATAAAAACTGATTCAAGTATCTTATGCACACCACACCATTTGCTGAATAATTTCTTTGGAACAATCTATGCACATATGACTCCACTCTTAGATTCTCATTACACAAAAGGCCTGTCAAAACAAAGTGAACAATTTTTTTATTATTTTTGAAGCAAAAAAACATACACAGAAGAAAAGGAAATTGGTAACAAAATAAGAAAGACAGTGAAGATAAAAATCATAATGCAGCATGTGGACATGGAATTCAAACTTTCATAATCATAATACAGTGGAAAAATGTATTGTATTTCTCCAAAAGAAGACAATACAATGATATGTATTATATTATATGCTTTTTTTTTCTGTGTAATGATGAAAGCCATAAAAGCTATAAAGTATAAGGCTATATATGCACATATAACACATTTTATAATCCACAACAATTAACAAATCTTGCATAATTTGGATATCTTATAAATTATTCCAAGAAAATGTTACAAGACCCTCATATTAGATAATTTATAGTTTCCTGATCATGAGAGAGAAAAATACATATAGAAAACACACATAAGAAGTGATTTACCAGTGTGAACACAAACTGTAAATAGTAATTAATCACACATGAAGAATTTAGTAGGGCATAAAACTTGTGGAAACTGGGCATTTAATGAAACTCCAGTCAGTCTTCCAAAACAGAGGCTTTCTTTGCAGTTGTGCCACATCATCTAAAATCATAATTGGGAATCAAGAGCTTCTTTCAGAAATATAGAATTCTAAAAAATTCCAGTCTCAGATTTTCAGTGTACATAAAGCCTGTCAAAACAAAGTGAGCAATGAATAAGAATATCAACCATAACAAACTATATATATTGAAAATAATATGCAAAAAATTGGACTAAGTTCATATTATAATACCTCATATAGAAGAAAAATGTGCACTTGAGCTGAAGCTTTAATTGAAAAGAAAAGAAGAAGAAAAACCATCTTTAGAGATGTAAAATAATCTCAAATTACTACAGGTCCAACCATACTACAAACTGAAAAGCTCTAACAAAAGATTTCTTTGATTATCTAAAAGTTTCACATCAAACTGAGCAAAGATTAACTTTTCGAGGATCCCTTAAGCCTCCCAGTGAATTCTAAAGAATTCTAAAAGTTACAAAATAATTCCACAGCCACTACTATCCTATATCCCATATGCTAACAACACACAACAATATATTCAATCCAATAAATATAACTAACTCTCAAAACAGTACACAACACAAAATTGATCCTCGGAACATATATCAGCAGTTTCCGCACAGAATACACATAAATAAATCCAATCCAATGAACTCTTTGGCCTACGAAAATAAAGTAACTACAAAAGAATAAGCTTTAAAGGGAAGCTGTGGTTAGAAGGGAAGCCCAAAAATTGGCCGCTGCGGTTTATGGCATCTGGTGCAACAGAAATGCATGTTATAAAGTTTCTGGTTTGGCAGTTGTAATTTCTTTCTGTGTTTTTAATATACTCCTTTTTTCGATAAAAAAAAAAAAGTTGAAAAAACTAAAAAACTCAAAATAGATGGAAGTTGTAACAGTATAACTGAATACAACTGAAGCTAACAAAACTAACAAACCATAAACAGAAAAAAGAGAATCTTCTCTCACACCCGCAAAACAAATCCAAAAGTAATTCGCTGAAGTTCACCATCAAAACCCAGCCAACTGCTAAGTGGACTCCTAAAAACAACTATATGATCAATACCACTCTCATTCCAATTAAATAAGGTTCTATTTCGACTAGTTCATAACCTGTAATTATGTTCAATTATAGTCGAGATTAATTCCAAAACATCATCCTCATCAATTTTATTGTCTATGATTTTATCTGGAATAAATGGGGTTATTTATTACAGTCCATAACTTTTGGAAAAGAGGCAGAAATTGCAGTAGTCTTCCTAAACAATAGACATTGGTTCCCTTTTCAGCTTTGATTTTTCAGTTCATGTGAACACTCCAATCTCAAATTCACTTGAGAACAACAGTCGTGCACAACTACACTAAATTTCTATCAACTTATCTTCTCGAATCAAGCAAGTTAACCAAAAACCCAACTATGTGTCGCCTAAAATTACAAGTGTTGTATTTGCACTTTCCCTAACAAAATATATTACTAGTTCTTTATATAGGCATAAACACAAATTTACTGATGCTATGAATGAAAACGAGATGAAAGAACACATTCACAACTTTACAGAACAAAAACATAAATTTTCATTTATTTTATGTCATCAACTCGAAAATCTAGGGCTGCAAAAGAAGGAAAAGTTAGCAGCAAATAATAATGCTACCCTTTCATAATCTGTTCCCCCAAATAATAAGCACAACACTGTTCTTGATAGATACAAGTACACCAGGTATGTATCTATGTTATTTATCTACCAAACTACTTGCTGAGCACAGTACACATAACAAAGAACAAAATGAATAGTAAAATAGAGAGACTACACAATTATAAAATACATATATGCATTGGAGAATAGTAAGATTTAATTTACAATGCAGATGATGTCAGTATGTAGACCTGTGTTAGACTAGATCACCACAACAGTCAACAGGTATATATACAATCTCATTGTACTTATCCACAATAGCTTACAATTGCTCCTTCATTACCCACCTTCGCAGGCCGATGTTCCACGTTCTAATTCTAGTAATGAGCTCCATAGAAACGCAACAACTTTAGTTGTTTCACCTTTTCCTATAATAAAGAGAAGAAAAAGAAGAATAAATAACATGACTACTAGTACCGCCTTTCATTTAAAAGCAAATATTGACCAGAATTTTGAGAAAGACCTGACGCTTTTCTTCAGGTTGGGATGGGAAATGAAACCCTATTGAGCAATTTTCCAATACTTCAGGACTCTTCATCCATGCTCTGCGTGCATCACTCACTTTTATCTTATACTTGAACATCTTAAAGTAGAGATCGTCCTCTGAGTCAAACAGAAAAAGTTCTTTCCCACCTAGATTTTTGGTTTTTGATTATTATTATCAGAGTTAAGCAGATTTTAATCAATGGTTTCTTGATAGGTCCTTCTATCATCAAAGCAAAATGTTGTATTTGAGAAAAGATGTAAGCATAAGGAAGATGGAAGGTGTACAAACCTTTGAAAGAGGAACCGTTGGTTTCTCATCATGCCTGTCGACAATTGCTCCAGTCCCCTGGCACTCCAGACACAATACATAATTTATTTGGGGCCTTAGAGCTTTTATATCATTATCGTTTTGCATTTCATTGTTCTTGGCCGCAGTTTTTCTTCGAGATCTTCGTTTAACTTTTACATTATCTGGCTTATTTGTGAGCATTTCAAGCTCACATAGAAGAACCCAATGTATGAGGCAGGAAGTGTGAAATAAATGAAAGGCCTGTATGCATACAAGACAAATCAAAATAAGAAAATAGCTTAACTTAAAAAAAACTAGGCTCCACTTGATACTTAGATTTTGAAGATAAAAATATCAAAGACATATGAAAAGTTAAAGAAAGAGAAAGCTAACCATATAAAACTTTATTTTGAAATTTGTATCTTTTGTAGTCAATATAATCATTCTAAATACTATCAATATACATTACATTTTCCTACCACAAAGTTTAAGATTTAATAAAAAATGATTTTCCTGCTCTCTCAATAGAATCAAATTATCAAACAGAGCTTTAGAGATCCTAAAAGTAATAACAAATGCATAGTAGAAAAAGTATGGATAGGGATGACTGAAAAGATACATATGTGAGTTGTTTAGCAGTCTTACCCCATTCACATTTCAACTACTGCAAGCAAGCCTTCTAGTCTTCACATTCATGAGTGCTGCTACATCTTTTCCGGGAAGCATCTTGTGCTGGCAAATATCACACATTCTTTCAGATGCTAAGCGTTGTTGCCGTCTCAACTCACGCCTTAGAACGCACAAATTCCTTAGAATGCCATTACTCTTCATATAACAAATTTAACCAAGTCATACGAATCAATAAATACAACCATATACTAAATATAAATTATCCAATTACACACTAGGAATTTGAATGTATATTTACTTATATATATATAATCTTTATATGAATGATCATTACCAAAATCAAAAGAAAGAATCAAAGTAAAAAAAAAATATATGTTTTATATTATATAGATGGAGACAGAGAATGATTCCAAAATCGAAACTTTGAGGACATGAATGGATGATTCTTATTCTCTACCCAAACTAATTTAATAATTAGTGACCTTTCATGGTGACTTCCAAAGGGCAAAACTTTTAGACGTATAATTGAAAAGTACCTATCGAGCCTCTGAGTCGTCCAGCCCCAACGAGCCACCAAGCCTCCACGTCGTCCAGCCCCAACGAGCCCCCAAGTCTCCACGTCCTGCCCAACCCCTGCACCGTCGAGCCCAGCCCTTGAGCCACCAGTCGTTGCTATCGAGCCCAGCCCCTAGCCCCCTGCCGCCGAACAACCCAACCCCGACCCCCTTGCCGCCGACAACCACCATTCCCCGAGCCCCTGCCGTCGTAGTTCGGGCCTAGCACAAAAAATGCGATAGAGAGAGGGAGAAAGGGTTTCTTTCTTCTTTATTTTATTTTATTTTACATGTGAAAAATTTGAGAGAGACTATATTATAGTCAGACCAAAATGCTTGCTATTTAAATTTAGCGGGAGTTCCTAAAGGTGCCGCCTTTTTTTCATTTGGTTTTGGACTTTACTGCTTTTTAACCATCCTTACTATAATACTTTTTAAATAGTCTTATCTTCTTTTGTTATGGAAAGAGGTATTTGGTGTAGTGCTAGTAACTAATTATTATAGATTTGTAACTTACACTTTAAATGTATAAAAGAAGTTACACTTTATATTTTAATAGATGTCAGTATATTAACTAGAAGAACTTATTCTAGGTTATTTTAGTGGTTAGAGACTGAAATAGTACATTAAATTAAGGGATTTTTTAACAATATATGTAATATTAAAATTAATTACATAAATAATGTTACTTCTTTTATTATCAAAAATGTCGTGACACCTCAACAAGCCTATACCAGATTCCAAACTCCCATACCCGAATAGGAAACGGAATTTCTTGAGCGTGTGATCGTTCTTCTAAAATTGGAAAGCTATCAAAATCTTCCCCAAATATATAAATATATATATACAATCAACAAAGAAAATCATTGAAAACAAAGATAATTCCCAATCAAAAACACAAAAAAATCTCCACATTCTCCATAAAAGGCATGTCTTCCTATGACTACTGCTCATACTACTACACAAAAGAAGCTTTTATAGCAGCATATGAAGATACCATACTACCATAAGGTGATCAAAATTCCTAGGATATACCTAATGAGATGAAGCAAATCATTGTTCTACAACCAAAACATAAGAGACCAGCAAGGCACCCAAAGACACAAAGATACAAATCTGAACTAGAATAAAAAACAAAAACACAAAATAATTGTGGAAGGTGCAATAAAAAAGGACACAACCGACAAACTTGCAAAAATGAACCAGTCCTAGAGAAACAGAAAAATAAATGAAGGCATGACATGGCTGTTTCATAGCTTTTCCTAAAGACAACTCTTTTTAATAAAACAACCATTCAAATTCTTTTATATTGTTTACAAACTTTGTAACCAAATATTGGTTTAATCAAATTAGAAACTGTTACCCAAAAAGCAGGTGTGGATGACGTGGCAAGTATTTTCAACACGTGGTTGACACCTGGCAGAGGTTCTGTTCAACAATCGATCAAGGATGTTCCCCTGACACGTCATTCAAGTTTTATATACAACCAGACTGCTCATATAATCCGTATCTTTATGAGTAATCTTGTAAAATTGTAGTCATATCCGAGATTATTTCCATTTATACCTCATTATCCGATTAGTTAGGAGAAAATATCTGTAACTAATTCATGTAACCCTCCTTGAGCCTATAAATAGAGAAAAATAGCTCAAGGGAGGGACTTTTTGGCTGATTTTTGTTTATGTTGTAGAGGAGAATTTTGGCTATTATCTTTGTGTGGTATTGCTCATCCCTCAAAGGCTTGTGAAACTCGAGGAACCCTAGTTCTTTGATCACTCCTTTGAGAATCAAGATCAATAAAAGCTTAAGTGGACGTAGGTCATTACCAATTCTTGAGGCCGAACCACTATAAATTGTTGTGTCGTTTATCTTTCTTTCCATTAGATCTTATTCAATACTTTCTATCACATCAAGCGTTTGACTCCATGTCAGTTGACCAAAATGAGGGTCAACATTCTGGGGCTTTCATTGAGAGCTTGAGAAGATTGTTGAAGGTACTAATGGCAAAGACATCCAAGAAAACTGGACAGGAAGTTGCCGCTCCATCCCAGCCTCCTCCACCAAACATGGTTGAAGACGAACCTCATTTGGATTTTGATGAGGAGGAAGTAGACTCTGAGGCCCTGAAGACAACACAAGGGGTGTTGCAGGATGAACTGGCCGCTCTGAGGGCCAATCAAGAGAGTGCCGCTAAGATAATGGTGTCACAGTAGAGGGAAATAGATAGCGAGCGCCAAGAGCTGAGTGAAAGACAGGCGGAGATGGACCGTTGTCAGAGGGATGCCATGGCAGCCCTCGAAGCAGCCCTCCAATTGGCTAGGAATCAGGCTGCGCCTGCCTCGCAACCTGACCAACCCCCGAATGGGCAACCTCAAAGAGGTCCCAATCCTAGCCCTCCGCTCCAGCCAACAAGCGCTCAAAGGCCGGAGTAGCCACCAATGCCACAGGATGATGTCCCACCTAGGGACCTTGAGACGCGGTCTCCATCCCAAGCTGGTCGAGGCAATTCCATACATCCAAGGGAGAATAGGGCTGGGCAGCATCTCCGTAGCCCTAGACGCCTGGGGAGTGAAGAGCCGCACACATTGAGCAGGGGGAAGCGTCATTCTGGAAACAGAAGGAACTCAGAGATAGGCTCTGCGGTCAGGGGCCCTCCACGGCATGATAATGCACGGGGACCCACCGACCAGCGCAGGCCTCCCCCTAACGTTAGGGAAGTTCCAGCCAAAGGAGGCAACCAAGGAAACAGTCGGTCCCACCATAGCCAATCGAGGTTCGGAGATGGCCACGACTACAATGAGGCCGACTCAGGCAGAGGGAATGCTTGTCGGAGAAACGAGGAGAGAGGTGGAGGCAGAAGCCCCCAACCTAGAGAAGATCGACATGCAGGACATAATGCTGGGGGGCAGCCCAGAAAAAACAACGTCTTTAGCTGGCTTGGAGCCAGCAAGCAGCGACGAAGAGATGACGATCTAAGGGATGTACTCAACGACCGCCGAGAACGGCACGACGAGTACATTCCCCCGGCACCAAAAGCCCCAGCAACTCTTGAGGCCGTTCAGGCCCAAATAGATGCCCCGAACCAGGCAGTCCAACAACTGGTCGGGGGAAGAACGTCTCATATCGAGTACGACAGGAGAACGGGCACTCCTTTCATACAAAGGATTGCAATGGCTGAAACCCCCAGTAAGTTTAAAATTCCCACACTTCTGAACTTTGACGGGTATGGTGACCCAGTATCTCATGTCAACAAGTTTAAGATACAAATGGACATTCAGAAGGTGTCCGAAGATGCTCGATGCAGGATCTTCCCTGCAACACTTTCTGATGCTACACAGGAGTGGTTCTTTAAGTTCCCTCCTGCAAGTATTGTATCTTGGGAGATGTTCGTAATGGAGTTTTACGGACAATTCTATGCGGGTCGTGTGCACCCAACTGAGGCAAACCAGCTGGTCGAGATATGCCAGCAAGAAGGAGAACCACTGAAAGATTATGTCAAGCGTTTCATGCTAGCAGCAGCTGGGGCCAAAACAGTGGGAGACGAAGGCAAAATGATGGCCCTAACTGCAGGAGTTAGGCACCGTACTCCTCTTTGGAGTAGCCTCAGGAAACATGGGGTTAAAACTACCCAAGAATTTTTGGATTGAGCTGATCGATACATCAAGCTCGAGGATGCAATTGCGAGCGAGGGAAAGACCCCAAACAAGGATAAAGGGACTAAAGACCCTGCCAAAACCACCAATGGGTCAAAGCCCAACAGCAACGACAAAGGCAATGGGAATGGAAACGACAAGAATGGGGGGAAGAGGCCCCATAATGAACCCTCTACCTCCGAGAGTAAGCGCTCCAAGGGCAACCGTTATGAGCCAAGGTTCACTAACTATACCGCCCTTGTTGAATCTCGAGCAAAGGTGTATCAGGCCACAAGTTTCAATGTACCCAACAAAAGATCCACTCCCTTTCGAAAGGATATTTTGAAAAGGGATACAACAAGTTTTGTCATTTTCACAACGACTACGGACACGATACGAATGAGTGTAACCAGCTGAAGGACAAAATCGAGTTCCTTATTAGACAAGGACACTTGAGGAAATACGTGCGAGCCATGGGAACTTCCCAACGAGAGGCTCCGGGTGGCAACGAGCAGGCGCCTGCGCGCCAGAGCTCGCCATCTTTACAGCCTGATCCTGTGGCAGGCACCTTACTCACCATCTGCGGAGGCCCGTACCTCGCGGGAAATAGTAGAAAGGCAAGGGAACGATACGCTCGGACCCTACGCCATGACCAGGACATTAAGATGATGACTGTGGAGGATCGGGCAATGAAAAAGGCTCGAACGAAGGACGACGCAATAACTTTCTCTGATAATGATGCCCAGCATGTGCGGTTCCCACATTCCGATCCGCTGGTCGTGGATGTTCAGATTGCCAATATGATGGTGAAAAGAGTATTGGTCGATACAGGAAGTTTAGTTAACATCCTGTATAAATCTTCGCTGGAACCAATGAAGTTGTCCACAAAGGACTTGGAGCCTTGCAACCAAACAATTTATGGTTTTTCTGGTGAGGGACTCGCTCCAACCGGGTCAATCAGGCTTCCAGTAACAGCAGGTACTGCGCCCGCCACCAGGACATTACTCACTACTTTTATAGTAGATGATTGTCCTTCGGCCTACAATGTAGTAATTGGAAGGGCAATACTGGTCGACCTTCAGGCCATCACCTCTATATGGCACTTAGCCATGAAATTCCCAACAGACGCAGGGGTAAGACGCGTATTGGGAAACCAGAGGGAAGCAAGGGAGTGCTACAATGCCTCAATCACTAAGGCCAAGAAAGGTATGTCGAGGAGTGCTCCCCCAGAAAAGTTACAGATGGCCATTAATGTACAAGCCCAATCAGGTGACGAAGTCACCAAATAGGGTGTTGCACAAAGTGAGGATAGAGACTTAGATCCTCGCTTTGGGGATTTTGAAGAAGATATAGGACCTGTCGAGGACCTCGAGGAGGTCCAGCTTGATGAAGAGTTTTCGACCAGAGTTGTAAAGGTTGGCAAAAATTTAGAAACAACAACCAAATACGCACTGGTGGAATTTTTGAGGAAGAACCAGGAAGTTTTCGCCTGGTCACATAAAGACATGGTTGGGATAGATCCTGCAGTCATCAGCCATGTCCTGAACGTCAACAAAAGCTTTCCACCCGTGCAACAGAAAAGAAGGCTGCTCGATAAAGACAGATCAAAAGTCTTGAAGGAGGAAGTTGAAAAACTAAAGGAGAATGGGTTCATCAGGGTGGCGTTTTATCCGTCATGGGTCTCTAATCCAGTGCTGGTCCCTAAACCGAATGGCAAATGGCGGACCTACATGAACTTCACAGACCTGAACAGAGCCTACCCTAAAGACTGTTTCCCACTCCCAAGGATCGACCAGCTGGTCGATGCAACTGCAGGACATGAGATCCTTTCCTTTATGGATGCATATTTAGGATACAATCATATTAGTATGCATCCCCCTGATGAGGATCACACTAGCTTTTGGAACGATACAGGGCTATACTGTTACAGAGCAATGCCCTTCAGATTGGAAAACGCTCGTGCGACTTACCAGCGACTAGTTAACCACATGTTTAAGGAGTTGATCGGAGTAAACATGGAGGTGTATGTTGATGACATGCTGCTAAAGTCAAAAAAGGCAGAAGGACATGTGAAGGATTTACAAGAATGTTTCAATGTTCTGAAACAATATCAGATGAAGCTAATCCTCTCAAATGTTCCTTCGGAGTAGGATCAGGGAAGTTCTTGGGGTTCATTGTCAACTCGAGAGGAATTAAGGCTAATCCCAAGAAGATCAAGGTTCTGATCGATTTGAAATCACCAATGAAGATCAAAGACATGCAAAGTTTGACTGGAAGGATTGCCGCACTCAGTAGACTCATTTCAAAATCAACAGATAAGTGCGTTCCTTTCTTTAATCTACTTAGAGGCAACAAGAAGTTCAAGTGGACTGAAGACTGTGAACAGGCTTTCCAAGCCTTAAAAGCCCACATGGTGCTGCCTCCCGTCTTATCAAAGCCTGTAGATGGGGAAACTTTGTTCATATACTTGGCGATCACCGAATATGCTTCTAGTGCGGTGTTAGTAAGAGAAGAAGAAAGCATGCAAAAGGCAGTGTATTATGTGAGCAAGAGGTTAATCGGAGCCGAATTGAGATATCCTCCCATTGAAAGATTAGCCTGCTGTCTAATTTTGGCCTCAAGGAAGTTACATCCTTACTTCGAAGCCCATCCAATCACAGTCTTGACTGACCAGTCCCTTCGGGAAGTTTTGCAAAAGCCAGAGGCTGCTGGTCGTTTGTTGAAATGGGCAGTCGAACTTGGGCAGTTCGATATAACATACTCGTCGCGAGCAGCAATAAAAGGACAAGTCTTGGCTGATTTCATCGCTGAATTCACTGAACTACCAGATAACAAGCAGGGTGAAGATCCTAGTGCGCCTGAGGCTCAAGTTGAAGCTCCTTCGTGGAAACTATTCACAAACAGATCATCCAACGAATCCCACGCAGGAGCAGGAGTGATATTGATAACGCCAGAAGGGCATCGATTTCACTGTGCAATTAGGTTTGATTTCACCGCTTCAAACAACGAAGTTGAATATGAAGCCCTACTCGCTGGATTAAGGTTAGCCAAAGTCATGAACATAAAAGTGCTGGATATCTACAGTGATTCACAGCTGGTAGTGAATCAGGTCTTAGGGGAGTACCAAGCACGAGGCCTAAAAATGGTGTCTTATCTGAACAAAACTAAGGATCTGTTGGCACAATTTGAAAAATATACCCTCCATGAAATGCCTCGAGATCAGAATTCAAACGCGGATGCCCTAGCCAAACTCGCGAGTGCAAAAGATGCTAACACTTTAAATATAGTGCCAGTTGAGCGGCTATGTACACCAAGCATACGAGCAGGCGAAACCAATATGGTAATCCAATTAGCAGATACATGGATGGCACCGTACTTACAGTATCTCACTACCAGCAGATAGAAACAAAGCCAGGACCCTTTAGAGACAGTCTGCAAGGTATATCCTGGTCGATGGTATTTTGTACCGAAGAGGATACTCGATGCCACTACTCAGATGTGTTACGCCAGAGAAGGCTAAAGAGCTAATGAAGGAGGTGCATGAAGGCTTCTGTAGAGACCACGTTGGGGGGCAAAGCCTATAAAAAAAGATCCTAAGGCAGGGATATTTCTGGCCAACGATGAATGAGGACTCGATGGAGTTCGTGCGAATATGTGATAAGTGTCAACGGTTTTCCAAGATCCCACGAGCGACTCCCAACGAGTTAAAGCAAATGCAAAGTCCATGGCCCTTCTCAGTGTGGGGTATAGACTTAATCGGGTCCTTGCCGACAGGGAAAGGTGGTGTGAAATATGCAGTGGTAGCAGTTGACTACTTCACAAAATGGGCTGAGGTTGAACCGCTAGCAACCATAACGACAAAGAAAGTACTTGACTTTGTTATCAAAAACATTGTTTGTCGATATGGATTGCCAAGAAAGATTGTCTCGGACAATGGAACCCAGTTTGATAGTGACTTGTTCACAGACTTCTGCGAAAGACATGGCATCATCAAGAGCTTTTCTTCAGTTGCTCACCCCCAAGCGAATGGGCAAGTCGAAGCAGTAAATAAAACATTGAAAGATACCCTGAAGAAAAGGCTCGAGGAAGCTAAAGGAGCATGGCCAGAACAATTGCCTGAAGTCCTCTGCTCCTACAGAACATCCCACCGAATAGCAACAGGTCATACCCCATTTTCCTTAGCCTATGCGTACGAAGCCATGTTGCCTGTCGAGTTAGATCCGCCCTCGCACCGCAGAATGACATACGACCAAGACCAAAATAGCCAATTTTTTATGGAATCCCTAGACCTAGTCGAGGAGAGATGAGAAAAAGCCCAGCTCCGAGTAGCTGCGTACCAGCAAAAAGTCACTCGGTATTTTAACTCCAAAGTAAGAGAAAGAAAGTTCATCGTTGGGGACTTGGTCCTTCGACGATTTTTCTTAAACACCCGCGACCAAGCTGCTGGAGTACTCGGATCAAACTGGGAAGGACCTTACTAGATTGAAGAAGTCCTTCATCCAGGCACTTACAAACTTGCACGCTTGAATGGAGATCTTGTTCCACGTTATTGGAATGGAGAACACCTGCGCAAGTATTATCAGTAAACAGTCCTTCTTAAAGGATTGGCTTGTATTTATTTTTACTTTTTACAAGTTTTTGAAAAAGGGTTAGTCATGAGATATGGCTAATCGCTTATAAGTGTAAGATCTTTTTTAAGATCACTTGTAAAGACATGTTAGTCCATTTAATACGAGAATTATAAAGGAATGTGCGTGGCCAGTCATTCTTGCCAAACTTTGTTATTTTTTTTACAAGTATTTGCTCATTACATGTGTTGTTTTGCTATATTACAATTTTCATGGTTTAAACCGAGCAGTAATGTTCGTACATGTTTTGGTCAAGGCAAGTGACCAAGGACCTAAAGCTCCTCGATCACTTGGGGGGCATATAAGGCACATAGAAAGCAAAGCATACCAAGAGGTATGTAAACACATGCGCAAAATAAGTGAAAGCATGCTACTGTACTTAGAGTATTTTTCAAAATTTTATATTTTGTTAAATAAAACCAAAGTACTATGCTAAGTTCGGTCATGCGAACATATATTATAATAAAGCAAAAATATTATAATATCAAAATAATTCTTTTGCACCGCGAGCAGTACTGCTCAGATGTAAATGTTAAGTTAAAAGGAAAAGCTGCCCATGTAGCAATAAGAAAATAAATATTGTCTTAACATCATGACCTGTGGGTCATGTAAGAAAAAGAAAATAAAATAAGTAAAAAACAAGCTAAGGAGCAGTAGGAGGATCTTGGGGAGCATCTTGGTTAATTGCGTCTTCTGCAGCTTCCCCTCCTTCCATCCTCGTGGCCAGCGAAATCTCAGGAGAGGCAGGAACTCTGGCCCTTTCTTCGGCAGCCAGTCGAGCAGCACAGCAAGCCAACTCAGCTTTCCTAGCATCCTCTGGAAAGTAGCCGAAATTGGCACTTTGGTTGTGCTTCCAGAAATCTTAGAAGCATCGAAGTGTCTGATTCTTGTACCTTTCCAGGTCCTTGGCGTTTGTGAGCTTGAGTTGCTCCAGTTGGCTCTTGAGGCTGGCAATGCTCTTGTCCTTCGCAAGATTTTCCTCCTGGTTGCCTTGTGACTTCGCGCCAGTGGATTCGGCTGGCCTCCTGGTATTCCTCTCTCTGTTTTCTAGCACTTTCCAAAGAGGCCTGTTTCTCCACAAGATCCACAGCCAAAGAATCTTTCTGCTGGGTCACCACTTCCAGCTCCCCTGCACGCCTTGCCTCCGCGGCTTGAAGTTCCTCCATCAAATTCAGCTCCCGAGAACGGGATTGCTCAATCCTGGCACCCGAACGCAGGCGGGCAGCCGTTAAAGTTAGCATGGCCTACGCAAAAAAAAATGTTAGACAAATTTCCGGAAAGTCAGATTTTATACAAAGTAAGATGCTTACACTAGCAGTCTCATTCAGGGACCTGTAGTGATCTGATCGACCCCCATTTCCTCTGTCCCTGCCATGGCCTCTTTGCAGCGGTCATGTTTGAGGATTTTGGCCAGACGGTCTTTGGTAGATCTCAGGACACGGTGTGACAATTCCGTCCCAATAGAAGCCCCCCCAACCTGTTGTGTTTGTTCAGTAGGGGCTGGGGTGATGGATTTTTGGCAGCTGGAGCGTTTGAAGGTGGAACCTCCTGCTCGAGAGGATGATGTTCAGTACCTTGGGCAGGAGCCCCCTCAGCCGGAAGGTCCAAGGCTCAGTTCTTCTTAGCCGAGGGCATTTGGCTGGACTCCCCGTCCTATCGCCTGGACGACTTCCTCTTGCGCACCAAGGGGACTTCTTCCTCCTCTTGAGTTTGATCTAATTCAATACTTTCTATCACATCAAGCGTTTGACTTCGTGTCAATTGACCAAAACGAGGGTCAACAGAAACTAATTAGTAACTTCTAAAATAGTTCATATAAATTTGTCACAAAACTTCATGTAACCAAGTAACAAATTGATATACTGTTTAATTCCACTATTTATTATTTGATATACTACAAGTAATATATAATTTACTAATTTGTTACTTTATTTTATAAAATCCAGTTATATAAATTTACTATTTAGTTACCAAAATCGTGACTTGCATATCTCTTTCATTAATTTGGCTACATAGTTAAAAAAAAAAAGCATCATCCTAAAACAAAGTTAAAAATTAAAATTCTTTTATATATTGTTTATAAACTTTGTAACCAAATCTTGGTTTAATCAAATTAGAAACTAATTAGTGACTTCTAAAATAGTTCATATAAATTTGTCACAAAAGCTTCATGTAACAAGGTAACTAAACTACAAATTATATATTGTTTAGTTGCAATAATTAAATATTACTGCCAGTAATATTTAGTTTACTATTTGGTTACTGTATTTCATGAATTCAAAATCTTACCATATATTTTTCATCACTCCGATTACATAAAATTTACTATTCAGTTACCAAATTCGTGACTTGGGTATCTCTTTCATTATTGTGGTTTACAAATTAGTTAACTTATTCATTAATCCCTAATTTCATGATTTAAATTATTCAATATACTATTTAGTAACTAAAAAAATTGACATTAAAAGCAATGAAAAAATATATATGATCGTTAATATTACAAAAATTGAAATAAAAAAGGTTATATAAAATCCTTGATTACATAGTTAAAAAAAGAAAAAAACTAACATCCTTAACAAAGTTCCAAAAATTAGCATCTCCAAAAAAGTTTCCAAAATAAAACTTGAAACTCCTAAAAAGGTTACCAAAAACACCAAAATAGAACCAATCACATGTAACCAAAAAGCTCCTTCCCAGGTTTGGGGTCTACACTCCTTTCAACATCTTTCCAGGAAACTCATCATCAGAAATATAACCATTCAACTCATTTTTCTTTCCATGCACAAAAATCTCCACTCACAACTTGTTTCGAAAGAACTCTACATCCAATGAATTTGGAATCTTGTCAAGTAATCCATGTATAAAGTATTCAACATACTTTATAATAAAAAGACTACAATCACTGCACAAAAAAAACACATCCCAAAACAAAACCAGTTCAATAGTTGAAACCTAAAATATTTACTATATAAAAAGAAAAAAAAAAGAAACCATAAAGTTACCTCAAAGTTTGTTGTGGCAAACCATCAACAAGAAGTATATCCAAGGGATCAGTGACACTCTTTCCTTTAAAGTACCCATTGGTCTAATCAATATCTTTCCTACGTTCATAAAACTCCACATGTGATAGTAAAATAGGCAATGTAGAAGCAAATGAATTCACAAAGTTGTGAAAGTTCCTAGATTTCCTAGACACCATGGAATTACACACTTTTAGACACCTCAACCTAATATAAAAAATGCACAAAACCTAGTGTGCCAAAATTGAAACATTAACAAGAATCAAAACATAGTCTAGACTTAGCCAATGGATAGAAAAATACATACAATACCTAGAAATATATTCAGCAGCCTTACTATTCCTAGGTGTAGACTTAGCATCTTCACTCTTGTTGACGGTGAAATCTTGTCAACGATATAAGGTTAGAAAACTGAGACTATATTGCCAAAGGTATCTTAGAAGAAGATGGAGAGAACATGAAAGAGTAAATATGCAGAACTACAATGGAGTCGAAATTGTATATTGCTTAACAACCTTAGCATACAATCAATTTTCCAACCCCCTTTCCTGTTGGGGTGATGATCTATTTATATTGGAGCTCTAATGGCTCCTCATACATTGTGGTCCCTGGGGACAAGATTGTACATAGGTACATTGTCAGGGTAGTGACACAGGTTGTGATGGGGCAGAAGGTCATGGTGTCGGCCTGGTACCTAGTCAGAGGCATGCATGTAGTGCTTCCACTCTCTGTACAAATTCGTACCTCCACTACTTGTGTTATACAGATGTCATGGTCATGATTTTGTCCTCCTCATGGTCGTACGTCCTGCACCCATACACGTACGGGTGCTTTGTACCTGATGGTTATGCATGTGAGGCATGCGAGGGTTCGAGGGTACGAAACCCTCGAGTGCGCGAGGCTCCGCGTGGCATAGTGCGAGACACAAGACGCTTCGCCTCGCCGTGTGAGGCTGGGCAAGGCAAGGAGCGCCTCGCTGTGCGAGGCTGGGCGAGGCCTGGAGTGCCTCATTGTGCAAGGCTGGGCGAGGCTGGTCGAGGCAAGGAGCGCCTCATTGTGCGAGGCTGGCCGAGGCATGGAGCGCCTCGCTACGCGAGGTTGGGTGAGGCCTGTGGTGTCTCGCTGCGCAAGGCTAGGCGTGGCATGGTGCAAGACACCCTTTTGGGCATGAGGCGCGAATCGCCCTGATGGAGTGAGGCCATTGGCCTAGGGAAATGTTCTCCTATAATTTCCATACTTCCATCGAGGAAAGCTCTAAGGGAAATTATTCCATATTCCAAAGACCCACAAGTCCGAGCCCAATAGCATTAATACCCGACCTTTCGCCATGTGGTCTAACAAGGGACCAAAGATTTTTTCCTTGGTCAATTTTTTACATTCACAACCCTTACTCACAAACTCCCCATACATGCTGAAAATTTGATTTGTAAAAAAACAATTAGTAGTGTTTATTGACATATTGAGACTCTTATAATATTTTATCTTCTTCCTCAGGTATTAAAAGCACACGTCAATATGCTGCAAACACAACAAAAGCAAATATATATATATACATTAACCAAACTAAAAAAACTAAAAACACAACATAACATAAAAATAAAATATATAAAAACAATAATACTAACCGAGCACTACAGATTTTTCCCAAGGGTTCTCAAATCATAAAACCACATTTTTTCATCAATCTGTGCTATCGCAAAATCCAAAGGAACAACCAATTATTGTTCCTTCTTAAGAAACTTGTTATTCATACACAAAAGGAAAAGTTTAGCATAACAAATACAACTAATAGAAACATTAAATCAAACACACAACCCACACAAAACACAAAAATAATATTACCTATTAGCAGGCCAAAAACCAATAGAATACCAATTATCAAATGATTTCTGATGAAGAGCATTAGGAAAATCCATCAAACCAGGAAATAATGGTGAAATACCTGCAACTACCACTTTTTGTCTACCACGACTTCCTGAACTAAATTCAGTAGTATATGAACTTTCTATATTGAACCAGGTTTAACAGGCTACTTCTGCAATCCATGAGAAATCACTTCCAAATTGGATTGATTTTCACCTTAAACAAAATAATAAACTAATTAGTTACCAAACAATAAAAAACTAAAACTCAATCAAAGTAAAACAAACAAAACAAAAAAAACCTTAGCTATATTCTCTTCAAAATCATCCATTTTTTCATTGATAATCTCCAAAGCAGAGGTAGTAATGCTATCATCTTTGCCCTGACTATCAACTAACTTTCCATGTGCAAGTGTTTTTCACGAGCATCATCCCCACCCAACCCCTACAAAATAAAACCAAGCAGAAAATATATAAATTTTTTTTCTTAAAAATAATTAAAGCTTAAATCATAAAATAAAATTTACCTTAATGTCAACATCGTCATTCTTTGAATCCTCATTTGCATTCGATTCCTTGAACAATTTAGGCTAATTTATAATAAAACTCATGATATCAAAACGTAGGCAATCATCAATACCATCCTAACAAAAAAAAAAAAAATTTACAAATACTTAACTAACATAAAAAAGTAAACATAAAAAAAATGTTGTTTTAAATTTATTTTTAAACCTTGTTGAAAAAATTAGTTGCAACAATAACTTCATTTCCAATGCTCTGAAAAGTTTCAATCTCTGTTGAAACCTTATCTTTGCTATCTTGTATAAGAAAATAAATAAAATACCAATTACTTACCATAAACTAACTTACTAATAAAAAAAAAAAAAAACAAACAAAACAGATCCTTTTTCATAGTAGTATCTTTTCCACCATCAGACAAACCTCCACCATTTCGTATGAAAAGAAACACCAATTAGTTACCAAAAACTAACTTACTAATAAAAAATATATTTTTTTAATACAAACAGAAAAGCAAAAACCAAAACAAAACCTTTTCCACAGTACTATCTTTTCCACCATTAGAGAATCCTCCAACATTCTGTATGAAAAAAATCAAATAAAACACCTATTAGTTACCAAAAAAATAAATTGCTATAAAAAAATATTTGTTTAACAGACAAAAAAACACAACCTTTTCCACCAATGTCACCTTCCTTGACAACCACCGAATCACCTCGAACACCAGGCTCAAACATCGTAACATCCTACCAAAACAAACATATTAATAAATAAAAAAGACATAACTAATTAAAGAAAAAAGGATCGCATCTCACCTCTTCAGTTTCCTCATCACTATAACTTTCAATAACAGCCTTAGAATTCCCAATAGACTTCTTCAACACATCAAACTTTATATCTACATAGAACTTCAGACCCTCATAAATCTTTAAATCAATGTATGACTTCAAGTTCTTTTCAAACTCCTTAAATCTACGATCAACATCTTTATTTAGAAAATTCAAACCACAATCCAACTTTGCTTGCATTCCTACAATCTCCTTCAAATAAACCTTAATCTCCTAAAAAATAGGTTCTCCACTATAATTTATTTTCATTCAACCAGAAGATTCTACTACACCATGTGACCTCTTCACTAAAGGTTCATCCTCAAAATCATCATCAGAAGTAGCCACATGACCAAACTCAAAATCAGATAAGTCAATGGTTTCCTTCTCATTAGTAGAAGGAACAACATGCACTACTTTCAGCTAAAAGCAATGGTAAAAAAAAAACTAATTAGAATATAAAAAAATATTTAAATAACGGAAAATTCAAACAATAATTGATAAAAATAACCTAATTACTTTGGTTGATGAAAAAGCTTTATTCTCCAGCTCTTTAGAATTGGGATTTCCAGCACTAGACCATCTACAAATCCTATGAACTGCTTCATCATCATACCTACATATTCGCTACTTTTTTAAAATTGGCATGATCTCATACAACCAAACTTGAAAGGCACAAGGAAATCTAGACAATTTGTAACTTATAACAGGATTTTTCTCTTTTTCCTTTCCTTTCCCATTTCCTTTTCCTTTATCACCAGAATCCTTATAAATTTTTTTCATATTTTTTCCCCTAAGACCTAGCCTCAAATTATACAGAGTGATGTCATAAACTATTTTCCCCCATGGAAAACTATCACACTCACCAAGACCAACCATATTAATCACCTCAGACTTCACTTTTTTGGTAAGAGGCGTACTAAGCAAACAATATGTAACAAAGTATGAAATAGCCATTTTAACAGCGAAATCATCTGTCTTGAACTCACTATAGCAATACCTCTGATCCACAGCACTATTAGTAACTTTTTGGTCACTAAAATACTTTTTCAACAAAAACATTCTCCTTATTTGCAAACTTTGACATATTTGAATCACCTACACAATTCAGTCTAGCTATAACAGCAAACTCTGCAAAACTAAATCTAACCTTATCACACCCAAATTTAAATGACACTTCATGCTCAATTTTTTGATGAATTTTCCTAGATAAAGCACAATGAATCAATTGTGCCTGCATTGACATAGGTTTCATCTCTAGAAAGTGGCCAAAACATTTACGTCTAAAAAGACTAAGTTGTTCAGGAGTCAACTTAGCATTTATAGTAGAAATACATGAGAACTATGAATTAGGATAGAAAATGACTTTACCAAGTACCCTATTTTCAGGCTTGAAATAAAACTCTCATTCTTGAAAAATAAATTAAGTAAAACAAGTTATAGAAATTTTTTTTGAAACTCAATTAAAAAATGGAAACCAAACCGATTCTAGAAAATACAATAACAACAGAACACAATTAAAAAAAAATGACACCAAAAAGTAACCACAAATATAAACACATTCATAGAAGAACAACAAAAGCCATTCGAAAACACCTAAAAAACATATAACAAACAAATTACTAAAAAATACAACGAAACACAAAATCAAATGGAAAACCTACAAAAACAAGATACCAAAACGTACAAATATTTTTAAAACAAAAATTAAGTGCAATATAAACCCTAACAAAAAAAAAAAACCAAACCAATACCCCTTAAAAGAAAATCAAACACATAAAAAAAACCAAAAAAGAAACTCAAATTAAAACCCTAAAAAAATACCAAAAAGTAAACAATAAATAAAAAATTTAACAAACTTTAATACAATAAACAAAAAAACCAAACATAGTACCAAAAAAATGCAAAATGAAACATCAAACGAGAAAAATGTAAAATCTCACAAACTACAAATCCACAACAAGAAATAAACCAAGAAGAAACAAAAAACCAGATACTCTTTCAAAAAAACACAAAGCATATACAAAAAATTGAAAAACCAGAAAAACAAATCGAAACTTAAAAAAAAACGATCAAAATATACCTTGATTTTATTAGGGACTTCAATCTCTAAATCATCACTATCATTATCATCATCATCTACTACATTAACCTTCTTCACTAGACGATCATCATCTGAAGAATTCCCCATAAATTTCTTCTCCACGTACTTCCTCTTACTAGAACCCTCACTCTTACTCAGATTCTTCTCACTAAAATCTTCCTCATAATCCTTTTTCCCTGAATCAGACATGATTTTTTCCTTTTTCTTTTTCTTTTCAGTAACAGGCTTCGACAATGGACAAAAGGACGATCGAGTTATCTCCATTACTCAAACTCTTCAAGTATTTAAAGAACAAGCACTCGACAATGGTAGAAATGAGAAGACCGTGACTTAAAACCACGAACCTATGACTCCTATAGTGTAACACCCTACATAGCGAAGACCATTACACTGTGTGTTTATAAAGGTACAAGACTTGCTAATCAAGTCATTTAATTAGAAACGTGTTACTGAAACTACAGTTGAACAAGGGTTAAAAGATTTTGGTCTCAAAAGTTACATTTCTTATAATCAAACATTTTCTATTACATGGGATCCCAGAAACAGTAAAGTTAAAGACCGTTTACAAAAGATTCAAGATTTAAAATACAGTCGTTAGCCATTCTAAGGAAAAACAGACGGATAGGCTTTTTTCTCGTCCTCTTCCACTCCTCGGCCGTGGTGGACGATCAGCTGATTATGTACATTCAGCTTCGAAGTTCTCCATCTTAGGACTGATCCAACTTGCCCTTGATTTTACCTACACCACGTAGCACCCGTGAGGCAAGGCCCAGCAAGAAAAACACAATAACAGAGCATAATCATCAAGCAACAACTAGATAACTCATACAATATAAACAAGTACTCATCAGTTCAAACTTTCATTCATGTATTCAGCATACCAAGTACATCATTTCATATCAACAATCAATTCACATATGATAACCAAGGTTAACACCCTTCGGCCGCACCCTCCATCTATCCCACTGACTCCGACCCGCTTAAACCGAGATCGGTGAATATTAAGCTGTCCTCAGCTACCAGTGGCTGAGCTGCGCCCTGTGCGCAAGTATTATCTACGACACGCGTAGGAAGTTTATCACATGTCCCATAGCATAATACCATCTATGACATCATACAGATATAGGGAGCTCTTAGTCCCATCAAAAATACATAACCGGGTGCAGTTTTCTTACCTTTAGATTTTGATAGCTTTGTTCAAGTCGATACTCAAGCATGATCCTTTCTGAGCCCTAGCGTACACCTAGTCACGGTCAAAAGTTACAACCAACTCCAAACCTTAATTCCAAAACCTAGCCTCGGGACCAATCCCGAGTCCTCGGGAAGCCCTAATTCCACCAAACAGGGTGGTGGAATCAAACCCCGAGTCCCCGGGCAAAAACCCTAAGAAATAACTCAAAAACCCCTTTTTGGGAACAGGGTAGCGATACAACGCCCTAAGTAGAGCGCTATAGCGCTACAAAACAAAGCCAAAAAGCTCTAGAGCTTCAGGGCTTACTGTTGTAGCACCCAGTGACTAGCACTACAGTGCTAGTCAAAGTACAGCCCAACACAGATTTTTCTCCTTCGAATTTTCCCGAGCTAAACCTTCCCAAAACTTAACCAAACTTCAAAACAAGCCTCCCAACATCCCCAACTCATCCAATAAGTCCCAACCACACAAAACTCAATCACATGCACCCCAAATTAAGGAAATCACCATAGTTGAACATAGAGCTTAAAAACCCAACAAGAAAAACAACTGAAACCACAGAATTCAAGTGACCAAGGTCAGAGCTTCTTACCTTAAATAGAGAAGTTAAACCTTAGGCTATCCTGCACTCTTCCTTAGCTTTCACTCCTCAAAGCTTCAGCCTCAATTCCCTAGAATTCCCACAAAACTCAGCTAAAAATCAATATTTATACTATGAACCAGAAAATGAATTACAACCTCAAGACCTTACCTCAAATGATGAGCAACCTCCGCTAATTCCCCAAGACAAATCAAGGATCCAAGTGCAAAGTCTTGGCCTAAAGCTCCTCTGAATTCTAGCTCCAAGAGACCTCAAGAAATGGATGAAGAAAAACTCAAACCGTGAGAGATAAACTTCTATCTCTTTCTTCCTTCTTTCCTTTTCTTTTCTTTTCAGCTTCCTTTGGTTTCTAAAGTTTCCACTAAGTGTATAAAGGCAGAGTAATGCTTATCCCTAGTTTTTAAACAAAATGACCCATTTGCCCTCCCATAATTCCTAAGCCTTTAAATCAACCTAGGGACATTTTGGTCTTTTACTCCCAATCCCCAATATTTTTCGCTTACTTCCAGACGCCTAAGTAATCACCAATTATATTCCTCAATATCAAAATAGACTCCAATATATTATCTAAATCCCCAGAAATACCCCAGGCTCACCCCGAGCTGGATATAAATCCCTGCCATGACTTTTTCGCTGAATTGCTCACTAGGATCGCCTCGAGTCACAGATTCCAAATATATCCACATAATAATGTGGTCTCAAAAATTTATTACAATTATTTACATTTATGCCCTCAACGGGCTAAAATTACGAATATGCCCTTTTAACCTAATCAGGGCCTACATGCATACTAATACACATAGTCTTACATCACAGATATTCAAATTATCATATAACATGCTTTTTAATCATTAAATCACATATAATCTAGTTATGCCCTCCCGACACACTAATCAAGGCCCTCAAGCCTTATTAGTGAATTTGGGTCGTTACAACTATCCCCTCCTAATGAGAATTTCGTCCTCGAAATTTACCTGAATAATTCAGGATACTGATCCCGCATCGCAGACTCCAGCTCCTAGGTCGCCTCCTCGACCCTACTATTCCACAACACTTTAACAAGATGAATCGTCTTATTCTGTAGTACTTTGTCCTTCCGATCCAAGATCTGGACCGGTTGCTCCTCATAGGCTAGATCCATCTGCAATTCCAAGTCTCCATACCTCAACACATGTGTCGCATCTGAGACGTACTTCTAGAGCAGAGAAACATGGAATACGTCGTGGAATCCTGATAGCAATGGTGGCAAGGCTAACCTGTAAGCCACCTGACCAATCCTTTCTAGGATCTCAAAAGGTCTGATGAACCTAGGGCTTAGCTTTCCCTTCTTTCCGAACCTCCTTACCCCTCGCAATGGTGAAACTCGGAGAAATACGTGGTCCCCAACCTGGAACTCCACGTCCCTATTCTTGGGATCAACGTAGCTTTTCTGTCTACTCTGTGAGGCGAGTATCCTAGCTCAGATCTTCTCTATAGCTTCACTTGTCTTCTGAATAATATTTGGCCCCAAATACTTCCTCTCATCCATCTCATCCCAATGAATGGGTGATCTACACTTTCTTCCATATAACGTCTCGTAAGGAGCAACTCCAATCGTTGACTGGTAACTATTGTTATACGAAAATTCAATCAACAGGAGATACTTACTCCATGATCCCTCAAAGTCGATCACACACGCTCTGAGCATATCCTCCAACACCTGTATCGTCCTCTCAGACTATCCATCAGTCTGAGGATGGAAGGCTGTGCTGAACTTCAATTGAGTTCCCATAGCCTTCTGCAAACTACCCCAAAACTTGGAGGTAAAGATAGGATCCCGGTCTGACACTATAGACTTAGGAACCCCATGGAGACGTACGATCTCCCTCACATACAACTCTGCATACTGATCTATGGTATATGTCGACCTCACTGGAAGAAAATGGGCTGACTTGGTGTATCTGTCCATTATCACCCACACCGAGTCATGAAGCCCTACTGTTCTGGGTAAACCTTCCACAAAATCCATAGTAATATCCTCCCATTTCCACTCTGGAATACCCAAAGGTTGAAGCAACCCTGCTGGTCGCTGATGTTCAGCTTTCACCTGCTGGCAGGTTAAACATTTGGCTACCTACTCCACCATATCCTTCTTCATCCCAGGCCACCAATATAACGTCCATAGATCCTGGTACATTTTCGTGGTACCCGGATGAAAGGAGTACGGTGTTGTATGTGACTCATCCAATATCTCTCGTCTGATCCCCGCATAATTCAGAACACAAATATGTCCCTGATGTCGAAGCAAACCAATCTCAGAATTAGAATAGTCCTTAGCTACTCCCGCTAAGACATTTTCTCTAACCTCCTATAACTGAGCGTCTACCAATTTCCCTTCTTTAATCCGCTCTAGCAGGGTCGACTACAGAGTAATATTGGCCAACCGACCCACCACCAATTCTATCCCCGCTCTTACCATCTCATCAACTAACTCCCTCGAGATCTGGGTGGAACTGTATAACTGACCTGGGCCTCTCCGGGTAAATGCATCCGCCACTACATTAGCTTTCCTCGAATGGTAAAGAATATCACAATGGTAGTCTTTCACCATCTCTAGCCAACGTCTTTGTCTCATGTTTAGGTCCTTCTGTGTAAAGAAATACTTCAAACTCTTGTGGTCAGTGTATACCTCGCACTTTTCCCCATACAGATAATGTCGCCAAATCTTCAGTGCGAATACTACCGCTACTAGCTCTAAATCATGGGTAGGATATCGTTGCTCATACTCCTTCAGCTGTCGTGATGCATAAGCTATGACATTCTCATTCTGCATCAACACACAGCCTAAACCCAACCTCGACGCATCACAATAGACAACAAATTTCCCTTCCCCCGAAGGAAGACTCAACAGGGGCGGAGTAATAAGTCGTTGCTTCAGCTCTTGGAAACTGTTCTCACACTTGTCTGACCAGATAAACTTTAAATTCTTCTGTGTCAATTCTGTCATCGGTGCCGCTATCTTCAATAAGCCTTCCACAAACTGTCTGTAATAACCTGTTAGACCAAGAAAACTCCGCACCTCTGAGGCGTTCCTTGGCCTCGGCCAATCCCTAATTGCCTCTACCTTACATGGATCCACCTTAATCCCATCTGCACCCACAATATGTCCAAGGAATATCACTTCTGGTAACCAAAATTCACATTTCTTAAACTTTGCGTACAACAGATGCTCCCTCAATCTCTGCAGAACCTGTCGAAGATGAATCTCATGCTCTGCCTCTGAACTGGAGTACACTAAAATGTTGTCGATGAAGACAATAACGAACTGATCCAGAAAGTCCTTGAACACTCTATTCATTAGGTCCACAAAGGTTGCTGGGGCATTGGTCAAACCAAACGACATGACCAGAAGCTCATAGTGCCCATATCTCGTTCGGAAGGCCGTCTTCGGTATGTCCCCGTCCTTGATCCTCAGCTGGTGATAACCAGATCGAAGATCAATTTTTGAGAAGACCGTCTTACCCTGCAGCTGATCGAACAAGTCGTCAATCATTGGTAGGGGATACTTATTCTTGATAGTCAACTTGTTCAATTCCCTGTAATCTATACACATTCTAAATTTCCCATCCTTCTTTTTCACAAACAAAACTGGAGCACCCCATGGTGAGTAACTAGGCCTGATGAACCCTAAATATAGAAGCTCCTGCAACTGTATCTTCAGTTCTTTCAATTCTTCCGGTGCCATCCTATACGGTGCCCTCGACACTAGCTCCATTCTTGACGCCAACATAATGACAAACTGAATCTCCCTACGCGGCGGCACCCTAGGTAAGTCCTCAGGAAACACATCCAAGAACTCGCAAACCAATCAGGTCTCTTCCAGTCCTGCTGGCGAAACCCTGGTGGTATCCACCACACTAGCTAGGAAACCTATACATCCTCCCTGTAATAGGTCCCTAGCTCTCAACACTGAAATTCTGGGTATGCGGGGTCCATGCACCGCTCCCACAAAGACAAAGGGATCCTCGCCCTCCGGCTCAAAGGTCACCATCTTCTTCCTGCAGTCAATAGTAGCTCCATATCTAACCAGCCAATCCATACCTAAAATCATATCAAAGTCCTCCATACACAACTCAATCAAGTCTACTGAAAACTCTCTACCATCAACTATCACTGGCAGTGCTCTAATCCACCTCCTAGAAACTACCAGCTCTCCTGTAGGAAAAATAGTCCTAAACCCTGAAATACAATACTCACTAGGTCTACATAGTTTATCAATCACATTAATAGAAACAAACGAATGTGTAGCACCAAAGTCTATCAATACAATAAAAGGAGAGCCAGCGCTAGAAAGCTAACCTGTCACTATCGAGGGACTAGCCTCGGCCTCCGCTTGCATCAGGGTGAACACTCGAGCTGGAGTCAAGCTGTCCACCTTCCCCGCATCTCCCTTCTTCACTGTCGGACAGTCTTTCTTGAGGTGTCCCACCACCCCGCACACGTAACAGGCCTTAGCCCGACACTCACCTAGATGGCATCTTCTGCACCTCGTGCACTCAGGATAGGTCCTCCATGAATCACCGCCTCCCTAACGGCCACCTTGAGTACTCCGACCTCTCCTATCAAGACCAGGAGCAGTCAAGGCATCAGGGGTCTTCCTCTTTAAATCACTGGGGCCTCCACCCCTACTTGACCCATAATAAGGAGGCACCACTCTGCGACCCTCCCGCCTTACTGCACTTTCCCTCTAGATCTTATTCTCCGCTTCCTCAGCGGTAAGAGCCTTCTCCACAGCCTGGGCATAAGTTGTCCCCCCAGGAACTATCGTAATCCTCACATCTTGGGCTATCATAGCATTAAGCCCTCTAATAAATCTATTCTGCCTAGCTGCATCAGTAGGCACAAGGTCGGGTGTGAATTTCGCAAGTCTGTCGAACTTTAGGGCATATTATGTAACTGTCATGCTACCCTGAACCAGCTCCACGAACTCATTTACCTTCCCTGCCCTGATGGAAACATTGTAGTACTTCTGAATGAATAGGTCCTTGAATCCTCCCAAATCAAAGCAGTAATATTTCTGGTCTATGATGCCACTTCCCACCAGATTTAGGCATCATCTCTCAGCATATATGTGGCATAGGGCAATGTGTCATGTCCCTCTACCCTCACAAAGTCCATGATGGTAGTAATCATGGTCATCCACTGTTTAATCTTACGTGGATCGGGTCCTCCCTCAAAGATCGGGGGCTGCTGTTTCCTGAACCTCTCGTACAACGATTCCCATCTGTTCCCAACCTCTACTGGCTGTACAACTGGTACCACTGCAGGTGGCACAATAGGGGCAGCACTCCCTGATGGAGCTTACTATCGCATAATTCGAATCTGTTCATCTTGGCTCTGTAGCCATGCTTGCATGTCTGCCATAAGCTACTGTCAGTTCTCAGGGACTGGCGGAGGGGTCTGGCCCTGGTCATCATTCCTAGTCTCAGAACTGGTGCCGGCTAGTCGTGTAGATTTTCTTGGACGCATAATTATCCATGTCAATCTGCAATCAACAACTAGGTAGTCAGATTATGATGACAGGGTAATAATCATTCCATGATCCACCATTAGAACCCCAAACATTCACAAACAATCATAATACATCAGTTCATCCAATTATCCTAATATTTTCATTCACATGCATAGCAGTGCTAATAAGCATGCCTCAATATCATCATGCAATAGTCAAGGGCCAGGCCCTATCAGTATCTCATTCTTCCTATTAATCAAACATATATCAACAATCATACTCCATTCTATCCATTTCAGCATACAATCATGTATACACAATTACCAAACCCTGAGTCCAGCTTGTCTTTCGCGGCAAATGTACATGTCTAGCCAGTCTTTAGGAACCCTTAAACCTAGGATGCTCTGATACCAAGTTGTAACGCCCTAGATAGCCAAGACCATTACACTGTGTGTTTATTAAGGTGCAAGACTTTCTAATCAAGTCATTTAATTAGAAACGTGTTGCTGAAACTACAGTTGAACTAGGGTTAAAAGATTTTCGTCTCAAAAGTTACATTTCTTATAATCGAACATTTTCTTTAAATGGGATCCCAGTTTCAGAAAAGTTAAAGACCGTTTACAAAAGATTCAGGATTTAAAATATAGTTGCTAGCCATTCTAAGGCAAAACAGACAAATAGGCTTTTTTCGTCCTGTTCCACTCCTCGGCTATGGCGGCCAATCAGCTGATTATGTACATTCAGCCTCGAAGCTCTCCATCTCAGGACTGGTCCAACTTGCCCTTGCCTTTACCTGCACCACGTAGCACCCGTGAGGCAAGGCCCAGCAAGAAAAGACAATAATAGAGCATAATCATCAAGCAATAACCAGATAACTCATATAGTATAAACAAGTTCTCAACAGTTTAAACATTCACGTCATTCATGTATTCAGCATACCAAGTACATCATTTCATATCAACAATCAATTAACATATGATAACCAGGGTTAACGCCCTTAGGCCGCACCCTCCATTTATCCCACTAACTCTGGCCCGCTTAAACCGAGCTCAGTGAATATTAAGTTGTCCTCAGCTACCAGTGCCCGAGCCACGCCCTGTGTGCAAGTACTATCTAGGACAACCTTAGGTTGTTTATCACATGTCCCATGGCATAATACCATCTATGACATCATACAGATATAGGGAGCTCTTAGTCCCATCACAAATACATAGCCGGGTGAAGTTTTCTTACCTTTAGATTTCAATAGCTTTGTTCAAGTCGATCCTCAAGCACGATCTCGTTTGAGCCCTAGCGTACACCTAGTCACGGTCACAAGTTAGAACCAAATCCAAACCTTAATTCCAAAACCTAGCCTTGGGACCAATCCCGAGCCCTCGGGAAGCCCTAATCCACCAAACAGGGTGGTGGAATCAAACCCCGAGCCCCCGGGCGAAAACCCTAAGAAATAACTCAAAAACCCCTTTCTGGGAACAGGGTAGCGATAGAACGCCCTAAGGAGGCACTCTAGAGCTACGAACAGAGCCAAAAAGCTTTGGAGCTTTAGGGCCTAGCGCTGTAGCGCCCAGTGACTAGTGCTACAATGCTAGTCACAGCACAGCCTAGCACATATTTTTCTCCTTCAAATTTTTCCAAGCCAAACCTTCCAAAACTCAACCAAACCTCAACCAAACTTCAAAACAAGCCTCCTAACATCCTCAACTCATCCCATAAGTCCCAACCACACAAAACTCAATCACATGCACCCCAAATCAAGGAAATCACCATAGTTGAACCTAGAGCTCAGAAACCCAACAAGAAGAACAACTGAAACCACATAATTCAAGTGAGCAAAATCAGAGCTTCTTACCTTAAATAGAGAAGTTCAACCTTAGGCTATCCTCCACTCTTCCTTAGCTTTCACTCCTCAAAGCTTCAGCCTCAATTCCCTAGAATTCCCTCCAAAACTCATCTCAAAATCCATATTTATACTATGAACCAGAAACTGAATTACAACCTCAAGACCTTACCTCAAATGATGAGCAACCTCTGCTAATTTTCCAAGAAAAATCAAGGATCCTAGTGCAAAGTCTTGGCCTAAAGCTTCTCTGAATTCTAGCTCCAAGAGACCTTAAGAAATGGATGAAGAAAAACCCAAACCATGAGAGAGAAACTTCTATCTCCTTCTTCCTTCTTTCCTTTTCTTTTCTTTTCTTTTTAGCTTCCTTTGGTTTCTAAACTTTCCACTAAGTGTATAAAGGCAGAGTAATGCTTATCCCTGGTTTTTAAACAAAATGACCCATTTTCCCTCCCATAATTCCTAAGCCTTTAAATCAACCTAGGGGCATTTTGGTCTTTTGCTCCCAATCCCCGCTAATTCCTCGAATATCTCTAATATTTTCCGCTTACTTCCCGACACCTAACTAATCACCAATTATATTCCTCAATATCAAAATAGACTCCAATATATTCTCTAAATCACCATAAATACCCCCCGGCTCGCCCCGAGCCGAGTATAAATCCCCGCCGTGTCTTTTTCGCTAAACCGCTCACTAAGATCGCCTCGAGTCATAGATTCCAAATATATCCACATAATAATGTGGTCTCAACAATTTATTACAATTATTTACTTTTATGCCCTAAACGGGCTAAAATTATGAATATGCCATTCTAACCTAATCAGGGCCTACATGCATACTAATACACATAGTCATGCGTCACAGATATTCAAATAATCATATAACATGCTTTTTAATCATTAAATCACATATAATCCAGTTATGCCCTCCTGGCACACTAATCAAGGCCTTTATGCTTTATTAGTGAATATGGGTCGTTACATTTATATAGACTATACCACTACTGGAAAATGGAGGAAATGAATAACCACATACCAAATACCATGATTGGACTGAAAAAATGAGGATTAGACTACACATGCAGACATGTCAAAACGTGTACCAAAAAGTGTATAGTGCCATACATGAAAAACAAATATAGCAATATATAACATTAAAAAAAAAACGGTAGACAATGTTTAAAAAGTATAAAAAAACTGTATAAAAATCGGTATAATAGTAAATAATAAAAACAACGGTAAAATTGTAATTAAAATAAAAAAAATGATGCCACACGTCATTTTTCCTTAAATTATAGATAACATTTACATAATCAATGCAAATAGTAGAGACTGAGGTAGAAGCTTACAAAATTATGTTACTTCTGCGTATTAATTTAATCAATACACATAGAACTAGAAATTGTATTTGACATTACTTGAAATATAAGGCTATTAACAGAAAACAATTTTCTCATAATTTGTTTTGAGATATTTTATATAATTGATCATTAATATAGTATTTGTAATTCTTGATTATTTTTTATTTAAATTATATTATTAAAAAATCCTCAATAAGTAGTTAATAGGGTCTATTTACGTGTTTATTTTGCAAATCAAATGTACATTTAATTCTTATCTAGTGATGTAACGTTAAAATAATAAAGTAATTAATTTAACCTAATCTATTGGCAAAAAGATATGCACGTTCATTTTTTTATAAAATAAAAATGAATGTTTTAGTGATAAAAATTATATTATATGCATGCAACGGGTTTTAATGTTGTCTTTTCTATTTTTCACACTCTAAATAATATATATATATATATACTTTAACAAATAACAAAATATGATGCCAATCACGCGAACTTGTGACGAAACCCGTAATGAAAATTAGTTCTTAGGACCGTTCTACTACAGATTTGGATGGAAACCGTAACACAACACCTATAAAGAGATGGGAACCTTGGTATAAGGAAGACGCCACAATCAAGGAATGAAAACTTGATTAATAAGTCAAGTATGAACGCCACAAACAAAAATATGATAAGTTTGATAGTTGTTCAAAGTATGAAAGAAAAATTTATTCTCACATTATTTTCAAAAGTATTCTACCATTTTATTCCATTAAATAGCATATTTATAGATTTTACAAGCTTTTAATTTCCTTCATAACATGAAATGGAATGTACAATAAGCAGTAAAAAGGAAACTGCTATAAATAGAAAAAAATAAGGTTGTTGCCCAAAAGAGAAAAATGAAACTTCCAAGTTTCTTTCTCTACAAGCTACACACCAACATAAAGGACACTTAAAAGGAAAGTAAATCAAATGTAACATACCTTATTTGTGTTATAAGAATAAAAACTAATCCCAACACAATATTCTAATTTAATCCCACAAAATATTTGAATTGCCTTAGATGGATTATTCTAGAACTTGAAGAATATTGACGCATCTTTGTTAAACGTGTGGGTCTTGTTCCATTAGCCTACACAAATTGGCTTGAGCCCAAATCTTTTGGATTAGCCAGTTCAATGCTTTCTTGAATCTCTTTGCTCTATTGCTCTTGTTATTGCACCAAGTGGTACTTCAAGTGGATCCCTACTCCATTAGGTAGCCATATTTCCATCATTTCCCTCCTCTTGTAAATGATTTTTCCTTAAATCTCCAGGTACATCAAAATGACTTAAATCAGAGACATTAAAAGTAGCACTAATATTATACTCACTAGACAAGTCTAGCTTGCAGGCATTGTCATTGATCCTTTCGATGACTTGAAATTGATCGTCTCCTCGAGGAAGTAACTTTGATTTACATTGTTCAGGAAAGTGCTCATTTCTCATTGGTGTGAAATTTTAGTACGCAAGTATACGCAATCGTAAATAAGTAATAAAGTGATAAATAGAGTATCATTCCCACGAGGATTGAATATTAATTACCAATGAATTAATTTCTTAGTTCTATTTGGTTACTAAAAATTTGATTTTAAGAATAAAAAGAAAAAGAACAAAATAACTAAATTAATAATTGAAAATAAAAATAAACAAATAACTCAATGGATAAAAATCCTAAGGTATTTAATTTCATTGTTTATCCACTCCATTATATCATCAATACAATTTTTATTATTCTTCCTCTACTCATGATAGTAGGATTTCTAAAGTAATCTATATTCTTACTAGGATATATAAATTCCAACCTATATGCAAAGTTTCAACATCTCTGTGATATGTTTCAACATACAACAGACATTAAGTATAGAATCCTAAAAACTACACAAACCATACATGTACTCTCGTCTAATATCGAAATTTGTGTCGAAAAAACTATAGCATATTTAACTCTCACTTATCAGATTTTGAATTAAAATCATATAAATAAACACAAATTGAATAGATCACAATTACGAAGAATAAATCATAAAACCCTAGAAAATAAAATTAGTTCATAATGGAAACCATAAACAACATAGTACAACTCATAGATAAGAAAAGAAGAAGAAATCAAGAAGAAAAAGAGGTCCCTAAAATAATCTAAAGTATTCTTTTTATAGAGATAAGGTTGTCAAAAAAAATTTCTAAATGCTTCCACTTGTTACTTGATGATGCTCCAAAATAGCTTTATTTGAATTTCAAATCCCGTATCTCTAGGATAGATAATCTTGTAGATTAAATACCATCTAGTAAACTTCCGAATATGACTTTTCTTGTGAAACAAGATTTGGTAGGGATTTGAATAAGCTTTCTAGCGCTACCAAGAACATCTAAATCAAACACATGAGTAGCGAGATATGGACAAAATATCAAACTATGTCAAATTCAAAATATCTAAGATTTTTTCCAACAATTTAAGTTTGAATTCTCCTTAATTTTCTCCAATCTATTCAAATAAATATCTTTTATTGTTTTTCTCTTGATTGAAGATAATATTTTAAATAAATTTAAAAATATTTATCAAATATCCATGAAACATTTAGCAACGTGAAAAATACCACAATCACAGACATAAAAAGATCTAAAAATGTAAAAAATAATAATAATACTAAAAGAACTAAGATTGAAAAGTAACATAATTCTATCCTATCTCTCATGTTCACCCACACCCAATTTCCAGGCTCAAAGACCATCTTACGACATCTTTTGTAGGCTTGTTTGGGTTAAAACCATACAAGATTACAAATGTAGAAAATTTAGTATTAGAATGAATAGTATGATTATAAGCAAACTCAACATGTGGTAAACATTCTTCTCAAGTAACTCAAGAACTTAGCATCTCTATCTGAAACTATTGTTCTAGGCAAACCATGCAATCTCACAATCTCCCTAAATAACAATTCAACAATGTTGGAAGCATCCTCAGTTTTATGACATGGAATAAAGTGTGCCATCTTAGAAAATCTATTGACAACCACAAACACACATTCCCTACCACATATAGTCCTGGGAAAACCGAACACAAAATCCATTGAAATATTAGTCCAAGGGGCACTAGGAATTGGTATTGGTGTATAAGGTTTATGGGGCTACACTCGAGATTTAGCTTGCCGACAGGTGACACATCTACCACAGTCTCTCAACATCTCTTTTCATATGTGGCCAATGGACTCCTCATTAATCCTCCACCATAAGACTCCTCATTAACAAATCCCAAATTGAACAATTTTGAATTCACATTTATTTTCTTGAAAAAAGAACCCATGAATTGGCTGCCATTTCACACGATGCATACTCTTTACAAAAATCTTAGTCTAAAAGATACAACTTTTTAATATGTTCAAAATCAAGTAATTTTGCATCAAGAGTAGAAATAAGTACATACCTATGAGAAAGTGCATCGACAACCACATTATTCTTACCTTTCTCGTATCAAATGACGTAGGGAAATGTTTCTATGAACTCAACCCAACGTGGAAGTCTCTTGTTCAACTTTTGTTGGCCCTTAAAATGCTTTAACGACTCATGATCAATGTGAATCAAGAACTCCTTAGGCCAATGATAGTGCTGCCAAGTTTGCAAGGCCCGAACCAACTCATACAACTCTTTGTCATAATTAGGGTACTTTAAGGCAGCCCCGCTTAGTTTGTCACTAAAGTATGCAATTGGTCGTATTTCTTGCATAAGAATAGCAACAATACATATACATGAAGCACCACATTTATTCTCAAGAGTTTTTGCAAAGTTAAGTAAAGCAAGCAAAGAAGCATGAGTTAATTTTTCCTTAAGCAATTGGAATGCTTTGTCTTGCTCTTCTCCCCATTTAAACCCAACGTTATTTTTAATAACATTGGTTATTGGTGCAGCTATGCTACTAAAGTTGTAACGCCCTGGATAACCAAGACCGTTACACTGTGTGTCTGAAATAGTGCAAGATTTGCTAATCAAGTCATTTGATTAAAAATGTGAATCTAACGATACCAATAGGTTAGGTTTAAAATATTTTGGTTAAAAATGAATAATTTTAAAAAAAATATATGTTTGGCACATGGGATCCCAAATCAAGGTTTAAATAACGTAATTACAGAATCTCCCAAAACTAATAAATAACCAAGCCACTCTAATGGCAAAATACACGTTTTAGGTTCCCATCCCTGTACCATCCCTCGACCGTGGCGGCCAAGCAGCTGACAATGTACACCTCGCCCTCAGAGATCTCCAACCCATGGTCAACTCATCCTACCCTTGTCTTTACCTGCACAACGTAGCACCCGTGAGCCAAGGCCCAGCAAGAAAACATAACATTTAAAACACAATCAATATTAATAACCAACTATCTCACAAGGCACAACCAGGTACTCAACATTCACCTATTCAACGATAACAATCAACAAACTGACAGTCTGTCATTCAAACAACCGGCATATCATATTCATCAGAATAGTAACAAACAAATCACATGATAATTAGGGCCAACAACATAGGTCACACCCTCTGTTTATCCCACTAACTCTGGCCCGCTTAAACCAAGCTCATTGCATAATAAGTTGTCCTCAGCTACCAGGGGCCTAGACGCACCCCGTGCGCAAGTGTAAAGCTTGGCGCTCTTAGGCCGCTCGTTTACTATTTATATGGCGTGATACCATCCATTTACAATTCACTTGGCACAATACCATCCTCTTAAAGAGCATACAAAACAGGGAACCCTTTGTCCCAATACAAATCCACAACCGGGTGCAGTTTTCTTACCTTTAATTTCCAAACACTATGATTACAATAAATGCCCCTTGAGCGCGATCTGTTTCGCGAGCCCTAGCTTTTACCTAGTCACAACCAAGATAAGGAATTTCATTAATATTCGAATAAAGGTTTCCGGGTAAAGTTCTAGCTTTCGGGACATCGAATTCCACCAAACACGATTGTGGAATCGATCCCGAGCATCCTAGGTTAGGTTCTCGCGCTTAAAATCTCCATTTAGCCAAAAATGCCCTTTAGGGCCGCGGCCCTAAAAACCTGCACCGCGGCCCGCCCCAAAAAACAGAGGCTAGGCCTCTCTAATCACAAACACGCGCCGCGGCCCTGCCCTGTGGCGCCGCGGCGCTTCCATTCTGTAGAGCCTCCTTGGCTCGTCTTTGCTTCGCACGGCCGCAACACTCTAGAACAGAGCCGCAGCCCAGCCCCTCGTGCCCAGAAAATCCATCATTTTAAGCATCCCAACCTTGCTCAAAACCACCCTAAACCATCCTAATTCCAAAATCCTTTGATCACAAAACTTCTAACATGATTCTAGTAACATAATCCAGCAAAAATCTGCTTAGAAACTCATTAAAATTGCATTTTAATTTCTGAAACTCAACAGGTCAAGAACACAAGAAAACCAATCATAAATTCAAACACTAAATAAAAAATTGGAGCTTACCTTCTCTATTGAACCAATTCTCTAAAGGATTCCTGAGCTAACTTCCAAGTTTCAGCTTCAATTCAACCCTTCAATATCAAGATCCATAAATACCTCAAAACCCAACCAAAACACAGAATTCTAATGATCAAGAGTATGATTCAGTTCTTACCTTTGTTTCTAGCTTGATTCCCCTAGTTTCCATTGAGTTAAACCTCCAATTCCTCAGTTCAAACTCTGAATTCCCAGCCAAATCCCCTTAGTTTTCAATGTTTCCTTGGGAGAGAAGAAAAGAGAGGATGAGAGGAAATGGAGAGGGTCGATTCCTTGAGTTTCTACTGTTTTCCTATTTTACTTAGTCTAACCTTAGTTAATTAAGTCAATCCCAAGGCTCGGGGTACCGGAAACGTCCCCGAGGGAAAAATGGTAAAATTCCCCAATGTTCCCGCGTAAGCTTCCTAATCTCAAATATATCTCCGATTATTTATTTCCATAACCGGATAACCCAAATAATCATCTAATACCCGAAATACCCCTTGACTTGCCCCAAGTCAACGACCGGGTCCCGTTGTGACTTCCCCGTTACTTGCTCCCTGGGATCGTCTCGTGCCGAAAGCTGCCAACACATATATCCACATAATAATGTGGTCTTAACAGTTTATCAAAAAATCACATTTATGCCCTAACGGGCCAAAATTACCATTATGCCCCCCAACCAAACAGGGCCCGCATAAACATGCATTTCACATAATCATGCATATCACACCATAACTTCCAATTATGCCCTCCCGACACACTAATCAAGGCCCTTAAGCCTTATTAGTAATTTTGGGTCGTTACAACTATCCCCTCATTATAATAATTTCGTCCTCGAAATTTACTCAAACACATAAGATAGTAAACCTCATATCTTTGACTATAATTTCCAAGGTCTAACGCCTTTACTCTTAATCTTTGATAACACCCAAACGTGAACAACAATCTTGTTCCACAAGATCTTGTCCAATGGCTATATTTTCATTAATCTTTGCTTGCGCCACAAACTCGCTAAAACTCCAGTGTCGGTTTAGCTCACAATGACCACATTATAGTCTTATTATCGATACCAGAAATAACTATGAGTCATCACCCCCTACCAGGGTGAGATCATCTTATAGGCCCCTGGCCTAACCCTTGGTACAACCTCAGAATTCCTGTCAAATCCGGAGACAGAACTCCCTTTTCTTTCCTTGAATAACATATTTTTCCTTGTATACACTTACTTGGAAAGATACAAATCTCTCATTCTGGAACTCTGTATTCCAAAATTAACAATTTACAAGTTCCTATGTCTTTCCAGATAGGCAGGCACTCCTGCCTTAAGAATTCCAACAACCACTTAGTTTTCCCCCTGAACTAATACTGAACCATAGTATTCACTATCTTCCACTTCTTTACTTTGCATAGTACTCCTTGCTTTTCATCTTACCAAGTCCTAAGCCGTGTCACCCTTGCTATACTTCAGCATTCATTATTGTGACTATGTCTTCAAGGATTACACTTTCCTTAATGTCTCAAGTAATCGCATACTTAACGCTTAATTCCTTAAGATAACTATTAAGCCTTTGGATTGCTATTCCATCTGCAATCAATCAGTAATTTTAGATTCCCACTCTGTTCTCTTCGTTCTTTAATTCCTTTCCAAAACTTTGAAAACTACAGGATCTCAACATAGCATTACCAATGCCCTGTCCCATTACTAGATCATACAAACCAAATTACACTAACTCATTCAGCTGAATTAAAGTTTTCCCTGTCCAATCACCTTACTTAAAATCTAATGTGGTCCATCTCTATGATCCACCACCATATCGCTTTACCTTACAATATTCAAGCTTATTAAATTCTATTACCTGCTTAAGCCTCCCAATACAACATTCTCTAGGAGGTGGAATGTTATCCATTCAGAATTCTCATCTCCACGCCAAATTCCCATCGGATCATTTATCCAATCTTTGTACCTTAACTCGTATTACATTCATAGGGTTCTTCCCCGTCAGCAGAAAACCAACACTCACAATCCCATTATCCAATGGAATATATATACCTATTCATCACCACTCACTGATGCCATACCAATCTCAATTGTTACCTTGTCATTCCACTCCATTGAAATATGTGGCGTTCTTTTTAACTAACACACACTTCCCAAGTAAGAGATTCGCCTCCAATTAAATTTTCCCCTCGTACAGTCGAGAATATCTAACACCAATCATCCATTCATTACATTTCACCAAACCTTGGTCTCAAGGTTATCTTTTTTACAAATGACCAAACGCTTATTACCTTTCGTTACACATACACTACCTACCAATCATTTTAGGTATATCGACCATGTTCCCATTTTACCTCCCACGAGGCTTGATCCATCCTCTCATTAGTCTGAGCCTGGGTGTGCCCCAACTTGTGGTGCACCCCTCACAGTTCTTATCTTTATCAAAAGTTAGGTCCTTTATGCTATCCTTCTGTATTCAATCATAACATGCATATTCTCACATCACCAAGCGCTAATCAATTTTTTACTCTGTCTTCTAAACTTCTAATCTGACACTATCCATTCAGTCTAACTTTAAGTTTTACTATCCCTCTAATCTCTGGTGTAGCTATGTGCGAAGACACTTATGTAGTAGATGACACATTTTCCAGTCTTGTTGTGCTCCCTATCCTTCAGATGTTCTTCAATAGCTTCTTTGTGGCTTCAGATCAAATTTCTTCATACCTTTCCCCTCTTCTTGTAGCTTCTTTTCTTGTAGCACTATTTTGAATACCCCTGGCAAAACCAAACTGACACTTCATGGAACCTTACCTATGATCCTCCTTCCTTAGTACTAACATCATCAACATAGTAGTCGTTCGCTTTCCACTTCTAAGTGGGAGTAGTCCAACATACTGCTCATAAACCTGAAAGAAACTTGTCCATACCATGCTTATATTTTCTGCTTGAAGAACTTACCTGTGTTTCTGAAGCTTGAGTCAACTATGAATCTTTATTACCAATACATCACACCCTACTCGGTACAAGTAGTAATTCCTGAAATGTCTCTTTCCTTGATCTCTAGCTGGTAATAACCAGATCGTAGATCAATTCCTGGAGACATTGTCCCGTCTTATACCCGATATTAAAACTTTTCATCCTTAACTGACGATGCAACAATTCCCACTATACAACGCTCTGTCTGATTCACCCCAAGGCAAACCTCTTCAACTGCTTCAGTAATTCTTTCTGTCAAACTATTACCATCCTCCACATTGTTCCTGATACCAAATCCATCTGTAGCCGAATCCTTAAACATACCCAATCTTTCCTTGTATACCCATCTGAATCCCTACTAGTCAACTTAGTTTCCATCCAATCTAATTAAAGTACTCCAAATTTTACCCCTACAATCCGTGGTTGTTTCTTAACAATTTAACTCTCACTACGAACCCCTTTAATACTCGTATCCCAATTCCTCTTCCAGAAGTTTTTAATTCCTCCTCAACAATACCAATGTCTCCAGTCCCTCATATATTACCCTTGAGGCATGATCTCTATATCTGAACCTTTCCTGGAACATTCTCAACATCGAATTCTTCCAGCTCGTTATATAACCAAAAATGTGAACTATCTTGTCAACTGATCATCTATGTGGAACTAGCCTTGGGCTTCTAATGTAATAAGGCATTCCAGTCTTTCGTTCCTTAACCATGGGAAATCCATCCTAACATAGCAATTCATTCCATATCGAAGTCGTGCCCTCACTTAGCATCTTCTCAGGGGGCGTCCGCTGCCTCTGGTGCATACTAAATAACTTCACTGGTTCCCATCACTATCTTGACGGCTATCTTGTAAATCAGACCCCTTCCTGTCGAAACCAGGAGCCATAGAACTGTCTGGGGTTCTTCTACCTCATTTACCGAGACTCTGTCCTTACCGAATCCCACCAATGGAAATACTGTCTTTTGCATCTCTTGCCCTACGACATACATGCTTTAAACCTCATTTCCCATATCTCAAATAACATGGCCCTCACTGCTGCCTAAATACTGATGAAGATCTCACACATTGGAGCGACCCTCACACTCTGGATCACCCCAGAGTTTAATCCTTAAATGGGTCATCATTTCCAGCCACATCCGCTTATATCAATTCCAAATGAATTATCCAACGCACAACATTCATTGGCATACATTGTCGTTACCTTACCATTCCAAATAAAATTCATATGCCTATTAGTCTCCACAGCTCAACTTATGTCCTTATAATCTCTTTCATCAAATCACCATCTAAGTTCTTCCCAACCCATCATGCCAATATTTTGATCTGAGTACCATTCCTAGGCATCCTTCTGCCACAATTACCTAGCACAATTCCTTAGTCGTTACCTTTCATCTTCATATAACCAAGGATGGAATTAACTTTGCCCATCCACTAACCAATTCTTAACCCAAATTTTCCTCAAAACCAGAGGATAACGCCTCTTAAGCCTTCCATATAGTACTCTTATCTGTCTATATCATTATATTAAACCAACACTGGTAATCTCACTATCAAAGTATACAAAGTAGCTCATTCTCCAGAAAAGTCTGCTGTTCTGTCATCCAGTCTCAGCTATCAAACCCTGCAGCTTACTCACATACTGGCGAATGTCTGCTGCGACACTCAAGGGCAAAAGGAGGTTCCAACCCCGACTATCATCTGGAAGCCCTTGTAATACAATGCCAAGCCCACTTAACCATTCTGAACGTAAATAATTTGAATTCATCCGCCACTGCTGACTAAACTCCTTAGCCCCGAGGTTCACACTCCGAACCAACCACAACAAGGTCCAAATAACCACAATATTCATGCATGCATAAAGCACATTAAATGCAGATCCACAATGATATACATTTAGCTACCAACTTTTATTGCTACCAAGTACATTCACACTTTACCATGCTTCCTACATACCAATAAACAGGTATAACATATAAATTCAATTCAGACAGTTAACCACATACATCCAGTATCCAAACCATTATCCAAATATTCATTCACATGCAATGGCCATACTAATCAGCACGCCTCAATCTCATCAAACAATAGTCAAGGGCCAGCCCTATCAGTTCTCATGTTCCCTATAGTCATACAACATAATACAATCATATTTCAATAAAAAAACTTAAGCATATAATCTCATATATTCATTACAGAACCTTGAGTCGAGCTTGTCTTTAGTAGCGAGTGTACATGTCCAGCCTATCTCCAGGAACCCTTAAACCTAGAACTCTCTGATACCAAGTTGTAATGCCCTGGATAACCAAGACCGTTACACTATGTGTCTTAAATAGTGCAAGACTTGCTAATCAAGTCATTTGATTAAAAATGTGAATCTAACGATACCAACATGTTAGGTTTAAAAGATTTTGGTTATAAACGAATAATTTTCAATAAAATAAATGTTTGGCACATGGGATCCCAAATCAAGGTTTAAATAACGTAATTACAGAATCTCCCAAAACTAATAAATAACCAAGCCACTCAATGGGAAAATATGCGTTTTAGGTCCCCGTCCCTGTACCATCCCTCGCCCGTGGCGGCCGAGCAGCTGAAAATGTACACCTCGCCCCCAGGGCTCCCCAACCCATGGTCAACTCGTCCTACCCTTGCCTTTACTTGCACCACGTAGCACCCGTAAGCCAAGGCCCAGAAAGAAAACATAAAATTTAAAACACAATCAATATTAATAACCAACTATCTCACAAGACACAACTAGGTACTCAACATTCACCTATTCAACGATAACAATCAACAAATTGACAGTCTGTCATTCAAACAACCGGCATATCATATTCATCAGAATAGTAACAAACAAATCACATGATAATTAGGGCTGACAACTTAGGTCACACCCTCTGTTTATCCCATTGACTCCGGCCCACTTAAACCTAGCTCAGTGCATAATAAGCTGTTCTTAGATACTAGTGGCCGAGCCGCGCCCTGTGCAAAAGTGTAAACCCCGGCGCTCTTAGGTCGCTCGTTTACTATTTATATGGAGTGGTACCATCCATTTACAATTCACTTGGCATAATACCATCCTCTTAAAGAGCATACAAAACAGGGAACCCTTAGTCCTAATACAAATCCACAACCGGGTGTAGTTTTCTTACCTTTAATTTTCAAACGCTATTATTACAAGAAATGCCCCTTGAGTGCGATCTGTTTCCCGAGCCCTAGATTTTACCTAGTCACAACCAAGATAAGGAAGTTCATTAATATTCGAATAAAGGTTTTCGAGTAAAGTTCTAGCTTCCGGAACATCGAATTCCACCAAACACGGTGGTGGAATCGATCCCGAGCATCCTAGGTTAAGTTCTCGCCCTTAAAACTTCCATTTAGCCAAAAATGCCCTTTAGGGCCGCGGCCCTAAGAACCTGCGCTGCGGCCCTGCCCTGTGGCACCGCGGTGCTTCCATTATGCAGAGCCTCCTTGGCTCTTCTTTGCTTTGCACGGCCACAACACTCTAGAATAGAGCCGCAGCCCAGCTCCTCTTGCCTAGAAAATCCATCATTTTAAGCATCCCAACCTTACTCAAAACCACCCCAAACCATCCTAATTCCAAAATCCTTTGATCACAAAACTTCTAACATGATTCTAGTAACATAATCCAGCAAAAACCTAGCTTAGAAACTCATTAAAATTGCATTTTAATTTATGAAACTCAACAGGTCAAGAACACAAGAAAACAAATCATAAATTCAAACACTAAATCAAGAATTGGAGCTTACCTTCTCTATTGAACCAATTCTCTAAAGGATTCCTGAGCTAACTTCCAAGTTTCAGCTTCAATTCAACCCTTCAATATCAAGATCCATAAACACCTCAAAACCCAACCAAAACACAGAATTCTAATGATCAAGAGTATGATTCAATTCTTACCTTTGTTTCTAGCTTGATTCCCCTAGTTTCCACTGAGTTAAACCTCCAATCCCTCAGCTCAAACTCTGAATTCCCAACCAAATCCCCTTAGTTTTCAATGTTTCCTTGGGAGAGTAGAAGAGAGTGGAGGAGAGGAAATGGAAAGGGTCGATTCCTTGAGTTTCTACTGTTTTCCTATTTTACTTAGTCTAACCTTAGTTAATTAACTTAATCCCAAGGCTCGGGGTACCGGAAACGTCCCCGAGGGCAAAATGGTAAAATTCCCCAATGTTCCCGCCTAAGCTTCCTAATCTCAAATATATCTCCAATTATTTATTTCCATAACCCGATAACCCAAATAATCATCTAATACCCAAAACATCCCTTGACTTGCCCCAAGTCAAGTACCGAGTCCTGTTGTGACTTTCCCGCTACTTGCTCCCTGGGATCGCCTCGTGTCGAAAGCTGCCAACACATATATCCACATAATAATGTGGTCTTAACAGTTTATCACAAAATCACATTTATGCCCTAACGAGCCAAAATTACCATTATGACCCCCAACCAAACAGGGCCCGCATGCTTATCCAATACTCATAAACATGCATTTCACATAATCATGCATATCACACCATAACTTCCAATTATGCCCTCTCGGTACACTAATCAAGGCCCTTAAGCCTTATTAGTAATTTAGGGTCGTTACAAAAGTCTTTAAAAAATTTATGGTAAAAGCAAGCAAGTCCATGAAAGGTTTGAATATTACTTACACTTGTTGGACTTGGCAACTCTTGGAATGCACGATTCTTTTCTTCATCAACATGTACTCCTTGTGCACTCATAACAAAACCAAGAAACACAAGCTTATTTGTGCAAAATGTTCACTTCGTTAGGTTAGCGAATAGTTTCTCTTACCTAAGCACATCAAAAGAAAATTGTAAATGCATCAAATGGTCTTCCAATTTTGTTATAAATGAGAATATTATCAAAATAGACAACTACAAAATTTCCAATAAAACCTCGCAAAACATAATTCATTAATCTCATGAAAATAACAGGAGTGTTAGTCAAAATAAACAATGTGACTAACCATTCATATAAACCATGTATTGTATTAAATGCAGTTTTCCATTCATAACCTTCTTTCATTCTAATTTGGTTATATCCACTTTTCGAATCAATTTTAGAAAAAGACACAGGAACCATGAAACTCATCTAACATATCATCTAAACGAGGGATAGGATGATGATATTTTACCATGATATTGTTGATTGCTTGTCAGGTTTGCACCCTCAATAGCCCATCCATCTTAAAAACCAAAATCACTGGAACAACGCATGGACTCATGCTTTCTCTTGTAGTTCCTTTGTCTCCTCAGGATTACTCTTATAGCCGAGCCGTTTTGGAAGAGTAGACCTAGGTACAAAATAAATTTGATGTTCCATTTCTCAGAGAGGAGGTAATGTTGGGAATTGTGCCCTGAAAGCTTATGTAGTAGACAATGTTTGAAGAAATAAATAAATAAGTAGAATTTTTTACATATATTTTATGGACCATATTATTTTGTGATAATATTAAGTAAATATCAGAAAAATTCCTAAGTTCATATATGTGATCTCAACCACGTATTGGTAAGGGAGGATTGTGTTTGAGATAAATGTACTTGAATAGTTTGCACTAAAATAAAGTTATGGAATCTTTTGATTAATTATTGCAAGTACAATCCACTAGTATTATGAATACATGTGATCTAGATCCGGATTACTAGTGTAGTAGGATACTTCAGTGGATGTACTTTATATATTAGAAAATATATAGAACTGGACCAGATATGTTTATTAATACTTAGTTAAATACCATTTCGAAGTATTAATTAAATATATCAATTGATTATCATATACAAATAGATCTTTATCCTGAAGTTACTATGAACTCATGTTTATGTTATATGAGTTATTTGATCACTCGTTAGGGTCTGTCAGAATGATCATGCTAGAAACTTTTGTTTTGGGAACTCATTAATGTAAATGGTTGGAGACATAGTATATAGATATGAAATCTATACCTTCTCGTAAGAGATTGAATAATAGTTCTCTTAAGGGTTGACTTTTGGGACTGAAAAGGTTATTGAACTGAAATTCATAATTTATTTATGAATTAACCTTCACTAGTAAAGTCAATGGTACTTAAGGAAACAAGATATAATTAAAAGGGTAAAACAGTAATTTTATTCCCGATTAATTATGAACCATTATTAGAGAGTTAATTTGTATGAAATGATTATATCAATGGACGCTTTATTGTTATAAAGTACTCAGTAAATGAAATGCCTATAATTACAAGAGTGTAGTCTCATATTTATAATGAAGTAATAATGAGATTAATAAATTAAGATTATTTAATTAAAGAGTTTAATTAATAATTTCAAATTTATTGGAGCTTGGAATTATAGGTTCATAGGTCCCCATAGTGGCTCTATCAACACTATTCAAGGCAAGAGTTGATATAAAAGGAACAATGGTTAAAAGACATATTTAAAAAGAAATTTGTTCTTCGGGCCAAATATGCAATTAAATGATAATAGTGAATAAATAATTAATTAAAAATTAGTTGTAATTAACAAAATTAATTAATAATTAATTATTATATAGTTTTTGAAATTACATTAAATAATTAATTAATTATAATTTTTCGAAATTATAATAAAATTAATATTTAATTTTTGAAATAGTATTAATTAAAATTAGTTTTAATTAATTGGTAGAATTAATTAAATATCTTTTATTTGAGTGGGTGATAATAATCTGATTAGTTCAAATTAGATTTGAATTTAAAAGATTGATATTTACTCAAATAATTAATTATATTTGATAATTAGTTAAAAAGATAATTAATTCAAAATTTAATTAATTATCAAGTTATTGGATTTTATCTAATGAGGTAGTTTGAATAAATAACTAAAAAATTGTTAAAAAATCAAATATCCCTAATTTACAGGGTGCTACACGACATACACAGTCCCTAGACTGTGTGTGGCGTGAGTAGTATAAAAAATCAGGGATATACTTTTCACTTTTATTTATTTAATTAATTAATTAATGGAAAATTCAAAAGTTAGTTTTTGATATTTTCATTAATAAGATAATTAATTAATTAAAAGATTCATTAATTGTAAATTGGTTATAGATTTATTTTTTAAATTTGAATATTTTCTATTTAAGTTAGACTTATGAGAAAATAAAAAAATACAGAATACTCAATACTGAATTTACTCGCTCTAAAATAATAAGCGATAATTTTCTATCTCTCCCTGAAAAAGATACAGAACCAATCTTAGGCCTATCTCTTGATTTCATGTGTTGAGAACATCAAGTTGAATAAAAAATAAGTCATCATTTATTCTCTAAGTGCCCACACACTTCTTGAGGTGTAGTGAATGTTGTGTAAGATCGTGGTGTGAGTACCTAGGAGTAGCGTAGATAGGAAGATCGTTTATTTTAGGAAAAGATAGCAAGGACACTTGATTGACATGAAGAGGTATGCTTTCTATTCTTTTCTTTCTTATGATGCATGTATGTACATTAATGGATCTGCATATTGAAAGGCAGTTTAAATATGTTAAAAAAGAATTGTTGTACACTGGGCGAACCCACCACCATTCTGCTGCGTATTAGGAAACTTGTTCCTAACAATTTGTACCAGAGCAATCATTAATCTCTGCATACATTAATTATTGTGTGGGCATAATATGCATTCTTATGTTATCGTAATATGTGAGAATGGATGGATATATGTATGATTAAAGTTTATTCTTAAGGGTCATTAATTATATGATGTTTTAGGTTTAGGAATTGTTCTTAAATTTCTAGATGAAAAATGTAAGCCATTTTGGGGCATAGCAATTTTTTGTAACTTAATTTTCTTCATTAGATTATTTGAATAAATTATGTAAGGCCTATGCCCCGGGTTCTGTGCCCTGAAGCCCGAGCCTAAGGCAGCTGTATGGCCCTGTGGCCTAAGGCTCCCATGCACATGCCCCTGCGCTGCCTGTCGCGCGCCCTTGCACCACTTGTCGCATGCACTCGCACCCCTGTGCTTGCTAGCCCCATGCGCCCATGTCGAGCCACCAGCTGCTGCCGCACCTCCCAGCCGCTTGCCTCCTGCACCATGCTGAGCCTCATGTAGCCGCCCATAGGGTTTCGAAACCCTAGGGCTTGCATCTAAGTTATCCATTTAAATTATGGGCCTAATTAATTTTAGCCCATAATTAAAAATTGTTTTGTTTTGAATTAATTGTTTGAGCTCAAATTCAAAAATGGGCCTAATAACTTATTGGGCATTAAAGCCCAAGTTAATTACTCTTAATATTTGTTTAAGATAATTAAAAGTTATTTTAATTCAAAATGAAATGGATAAATGGCTTAATGGAACAACACTACTTGTGAAGGCCCAAATTTGAAGATTGTGTTCTCTTTAGGTCTTATTTAGTTTCTTACATTTTTGTGTATATTTTTGTAAGTGTTGTAATTTTTCTAGAAATACCCTAGACACATGGCCCACATCTATTTATTTATTTAATTGGTATTTATTTTTTAAATATATGAATTTGATTAAATTGTTTAAGACTTTATCTTGCATTTTTGACATGCCATACATATTACCCACATAGTATTTAAAATTAGCATGCATCTCATATGAGTAGAAACATGCCTTAGGATTGTACTTTGTGATTATATGCTTTATGTGATGGACCATATAATAATGAATCTAGTTTTATCTAGTTCAAGAGCATAAATATATTTCAAAAGTTGTTTAATTTCTAGTATTTAATAAAAAAAATTTACTAATAAATGATATTCCTAGTAATTATAGCAAATTAAAATTGAAATAATTAGGGCATAGTTCTATAACTTTAATTTTACTTAATTGGATTAGTAATTATTAGAATATTATTTGTTAAAATTAGATCACTTTATTTTTACAAACCAATTAAAAAGCATAGGATGTTTTGAGAAAACACATATTTTAAAATAGTGAGTGGGAGAGGGAGTTATGACAATAAGTCTCATGGTCTCCATTATTAGTTAGCACTGAGGTAACATGGAGAGGGTCTCGCGGCACCATTGCTTGTGTCCCCCAAAGGAAGGCTTCTGACTGTGTTATTCTCAAGGCAAACTTCTTTTTCAATAATAGGATTTAATGATGTACTTCAAGTTTGACTAACTCTAAGGCACACTCTTAAGTTAAGTCATTGATCTAAAATAATGGGTTACACTCACAAGGAGCATTAGGCTTTCGAGCAGACTAGTGTATCCTTGACCAAACAAGCGGTTTTCTATAAGTCAAAAGAAAAATGTTGATTTGAGTTTTCACTTATATATTTGAGAATTTATCTCAATATTAATTTGGAGTTAGTCTGACCTACCCTAAGTCTGGTCCATTAATGTTCAAATTAATTAATCGTGGAATCAATAATTATTTTTATGTGTTCTTTAATTGTTGCATTCATGCATCACGTTTACTATTCCGAAAATTACTGATACTTATTATATGCATAAATTCATTAGTGTTTATTTATTTATTCCCAGCAAAGATTTCTATTGGTGAATTACACACTGATGCTTTTCTCAAATCTTTGGTTTTTGAACCTTAAAACATGCAACATTGGTTTCGAGGCATTTTGACAATTTTTTCTTATAAGAAGGTGATGTCAACTGTCTGTAACAAACCTCCAACAGAATCACCTTTGGCTAGTAGCTATGAAGCAGAAGAAAAATATACGAATTGGATGAAACCCGATCGGTTCGCACGTTATTGCATGCTTTCAACCATGCCTAACGAAACAAAGAAAAATATATACACTATGACTCAGCCCATCAGATGTGGCAAGCAATGACAAAGGAAGTCTTTGCTGAGTGTCATCGTTCATATCGAACGAAAAAGGTAAATAAGATATACATATATTTTTTCCAACATTGAATAGTAGATTCAAATACTATGAATAGCAGATTAAAATTATTCGATAGTAGATTAAAAAATTATATGCCATTACTCTATTTTGCGTTGTTTTTCCCTTTGCAGAATGAGAACCCTGAAAATGAGGAAGAGACTATTGAGGATTTTGCAGCAAGTAAAGCTGGAGAGTAGTTTTATTTAGAAATTTTATTGTTAGTTGAAAAATTAAAAAAATTATTTTGTTTTTAGAAATTCTAGATTTTTTTGAACAAAGAAAACTATATTCTTGAAATTTAGTTTATTATTAGTAATTTTGATTATTAATGTTTGGAAACTTATTTCTATTTTTGCATGACATTTATTTCTTTTATTAATAAAATAGTTATTATTTGAAGAAATTATCTATTCACTTGTTATGAAAATGCTTTGGGATAAACAAAATTTACATACTTATAATGAATGACAGATTTTTTACTTAATTTTGAATTATTTAAAACATCTAATCCTATATCTATTAATCGACAAAAGAGTGATGTCTATAGTGAAACATATATGTGGAACTTGAGATTGAGTCATATTGGTCTAGATAGAATTAAGAGGCTTGTAAATGATGGTCCTTTAAGAGAACTACCTATTGGATCTCTCTCTGTTTGTGAATCCTGTCTACAAGGCGAGATGACCAAGAGACCTTTCTCTGCTAAAGGTTCAAAGAGCTACAGAACCACTTCAACTGGTACATACGGATGTTGGCGGTCCACTTAATGTACAAGCAAGAGGAGGTTATGAATACTTTATCACTTTCGTTGACGATTATTCAAGATATGGTTACCTATACATAATGCAAAGAAAATCTGAAACTTTTGGAAAATTCGAAGAATTTCGAGAAGAGGCTAAAAAGCAATTAGGTAAATCACTGAATGTTCTTTGATCTGATCGAGGAGGAGAGTACTTGGATTTTGAATTCGAGGACCATCTGCGTGAGCATGGTATTCAATCCCAACTCACAGCACCTGGAACGCCACAGCAAAATGGTGTTTTAGAAAGACGGAACAGAATGTTACTAGATATGGTTAGATCGATGATGAGCTTCTCATCATTACTAGTGTCATTCTGGGGCTATGCAATTCAATGTGCTCTATACATATTGAATTTTGTTCCATCTAAGTCTATCCAAAAGACACCCATGGAATTATGGAATGGTTGTAAACCAATTTACACCATTTTCGAATTTTGGGGGTGTCCTGCACATTTCCATAAAAGAAAGAACGAGAAGTTAGAATCACACTCTGAAGTGTGCATGTTTGTGGGCTATTCCAAAGAGACTAGAGGTGGAATTTTATGTAGTCGAAAAGAAAAGAAAATATTTGTATCAAAAAATGCAAATTTTCTTGAACATGACTATGTTAAAAGCCACAAACCCCATAGTAAGGTTGTACTGGAGGAGATGGTCTCGAATGAATTTGCAAAGTCACCAGCAACAACCAATGAAAAACGGCAAGAGGAAACTGCTAGTTCTAGTCTGAATAGTAGAGAGCCTCGTCGTAGTGGGAGGGTTAGTAAGCAGCCCACATGCTATGAACACAAAGTTCAAATGCTTGTGTCTGACATAAACAAAGACGATCCATTGACATTTCAAGATGTAATGAATGATTCTGACAAAGACAAATGGAAAGACGCCATGAACCAAGAAGTGCAATCGATGTATTCCAATTCCATCTGGGTTCTTGAAGATCCACCTGAGAATATCAAACCCATTGGTTGCAAGAGGATATTCAAGAAGAAAAGAGGAGCAGATGGGAAAGTAGAGACTTTCAAAGCAAGGCTTGTAGCCAAGGGCTACACACAGAAAAAAAGGGGTTGATTATGAGGAAACCTTTTTTCCTGTAGCCATGCTAAAATCCATTCATATACTCATTGTTATCCAAAAAACTGGCACGAATGACGTGGCAAGTGATTCCCGGGCACGTGGCTGACACTTGGCAGAACTCTTCTAGGGTATAGACCAGAAGACAAATTACAAGCAGCAGGCAGTCGAAACTTACATGCGACCAGTATGGTCGCAGGTTCCGCATGCTTCATGATATTTTTATAAAGATCTTTGTAAATCTCGAAATTGACGCCCACAATTTCCTGAGTATCCGATTATTTAGGAAAGAATATCTGTAATAAATTTATGTATTCCCCCTTGAGCCTATAAATAGAGAAAGATAGCTCAAGGAAGGGACTTTTGGCTTTCGAGTTATTTGAGACTAGAGTGATTCTATTTGGGATATTTTATTGTTCTTCAGAGGTTGGGGAAACTCATTGAACCCTAGTTCTTTGATCACTCCTTTGGATCTTATATCAATAACAATCTAAGTGGACGTAGGTTATTACTAGATCCTGGGGCCGAACCACTATAAAATCTTGTGTTCTTATTATTTTCGTCGACACATTCTTTCCAACGTATCCTTCCACGTAAAGCATATTTTGACTCCATGTCAGTTCCAAGACTTACCAGAAAAAAGATCGTGGAGGTTGGTAAGAGTTTTCAGAGATCAGGGAATTCACGGACTGAGTCTTGAAATGCAGAAGGACGGTCTTCAGAAGAAAATGGAAGCTCTGGTTTCAGGGTTTCTTGAAAGAGTAATGGCGTGTGTAAAAAGAAAAGGAAGACTTTGGAGATGCTATATATATATTTTTGTTTGTGGCATTAAAAGGGAGTAATCATCATCTTCCCCTTTTTCGAAGTATAGGGAAGAGTGATAGCCGTCGAAACATTACTGGGGAAGCAAAAAGCTATGATTAGACAATAGTAGCTTGCTTTTTCCAAGACCACACGAAGGGTTCTGATAGGTATGGTGGGGTCACCGAAGGGTCATTTCCTCAAAAGTTTATTTATTGCTCGTAATAAATAAACTTGGGGGGTAAATGTTATCCAAAAAACTGGTACGAATGACGTGGCAAGTGATTCTCAGGCACGTGGCTGACACTTGGCGGAACTCTGCTAGGGTATCGACCAGAAGACAAATTACAAGCAGTAGGCAGCCGAAACTTACCTGCGACCAGTATGGTCGCAGGTTCCCCATGCCTCATGATATTTTTATAAAGATCTTTGTAAATCCCGAAATTGACTCCCAAAATTTCCTGAGTATCTGATTATTTAGTAAAGAATATCTGTAACAAATTTATGTATTCCTCCTTGAGCCTATAAATAGAGAAAGATAGCTCAAGAAAGGGACTTTTGGTTTTCGAGTTATTTGAGACTAGAGTGATTCTATTTGGGATATTTTATTGTTCTTCTGAGGTTGGTGAAACTCATTGAACCCTAGTTCTTTGATCACTCCTTTGGATCTTATATCAATAACAATCTAAGTTGACGTAGGTTATTACCAGATCCTGGGGCCGAACCACTATAAAATCTTGTGTTCTTATTATTTTCGTCATCACATTCTTTCCAATGTATCCTTCCACGTCAAGCATATTTTGACTCCGTGTCAGTTCCAAGACTTACCAGAAAAAAGATCGTGGAGGTTGGTAAGAGTTTTCGGAGATCAGGGAATTCACGGACTGAGTCTTGAAACGCAGAAGGACGGTCTCCAGAAGAAAATGGAAGCTCTGGTTTTAGGGTTTCTTGAAAGAGTAATGGCGTGCGTAAAAAGAAAAGGAAGACTTTGGAGATGCTATATATATATTTTTGTTTGTGGCATTAAAAGGGAGTAATCATCATCTTCCCCTTTTTCGAAGTATAGGGAAGAGTGATAGCCGTCGAAACATTACTGGGGAAGCAAAAAGCTATGATTAGACAAGAGTAGGTTGCTTTTTCCAAGACAACACGAAGGGTTCTGACATGTATGGTGGGGTCACCGAAGGGTCGTTTCCTCAAAAGTTTATTTATTGTTCGTAATAAATAAACTTGGGGGTAAATGTTATCCAAAAAACTTGCACGAATGACGTGGCAAGTGATTCTCGGGCACGTGGCTGACACTTGGCGGAACTCTGCTAGGGTATCGACCAGAAGACAAATTACAAGCAGTAGGCAGCTGAAACTTACCTGCGACCAGTATGGTCGTAGGTTCCCCATGCTTCATGATATTTTTATAAAGATCTTTGTAAATCCCGAAATTGACTCCCAAAATTTCCTGAGTATCTGATTATTTAGTAAAGAATATCTGTAACAAATTTATGTATTCCTCCTTGAGCCTATAAATAGAGAAAGATAGCTCAAGGAAGGGACTTTTGGCTTTCGAGTTATTTGAGACTAGAGTGATTCTATTTGCGATATTTTATTGTTCTTCAGAGGTTGGTGAAACTCATTGAACCCTAGTTCTTTGATTACTCCTTTGGATCTTATATCAATAACAATATAAGTGGACGTAGGTTATTACCAGATCCTGGGGCCAAACCACTATAAAATCTTGTGTTCTTATTATTTTCGTCATCACATTCTTTCCAACGTATCCTTCCACGTCAAGCATATTTTGACTCCGTGTCAGTTCCAAGACTTACCAGAAAAAAGATCGTGGAGGTTGGTAAGAGTTTTCGGAGATCAGGGAACTCACGGACTGAGTCTTGAAACGCAGAAGGACGGTCTCCAGAAGAAAATGGAAGCTCTGGTTTCAGGGTTTCTTGAAAGAGTAATGGCGTACGTAAAAAGAAAAGGAAGACTTTGGAGATGCTATATATATATATTTTTGTTTGTGGCATTAAAAGGGAGTAATCATCATCTTCCCCTTTTTCGAAGTATAGGGAAGAGTGATAGCCGTCGAAACATTACTGGGGAAGCGAAAAGCCATGATTAGACAAGAGTAGGTTGCTTTTTCCAAGAACACACGAAGGGTTCTGACAGGTATGGTGGGGTCACCGAAGGGTCGTTTCCTCAAAAGTTTATTTATTGCTCGTAATAAATAAACTTGGTGGGCAAATGTTATCCAAAAAACTGGCACGAATGACGTGGCAAGTGATTCTCGGGCACGTGGCTGACACTTGATGGAACTCTGCTAGGGTATCGACCAGAAGACAAATTACAAGCAGTAGGCAGCCGAAACTTACCTCTGACCAGTATGGTCGCAGGTTCCCCATGCTTCATGATATTTTTATAAAGATCTTTGTAAATCCCGAAATTGACTCCCACAATTTCCTGAGTATCCGATTATTTAGGAAAGAATATCTGTAATAAATTTATGTATTCCCCCTTGAGCCTATAAATAGAGAAAGATAGCTCAAGGAAGGGACATTTGGCTTTCGAGTTATTTGAGACTAGAGTGATTCTATTTGGGATATTTTATTGTTCTTCAGAGGGTGGTGAAACTCATTGAACCCTAGTTCTTTGATCACTCCTTTGGATCTTATATCAATAACAATCTAAGTGGACGTAGGTTATTACCAGATCCTGGGGTCGAACCACTATAAAATCTTGTGTTCTTATTATTTTTGTCATCACATTCTTTCCAACGTATCCTTCCACGTCAAGCATATTTTGACTCCGTGTCAGTTGGCCAAAATCTGGGTCAACATTCTACTGCTTTCAATGAGAGCTTGATATCGCATCGTTGAGAAAAACAATGGCGAAAACTACCAGGAAAATTGGACAGGCGACCGGCGCTGCACAATCTAACCCGCCTCCTCCTCCTCCTCCTCCCAACGTGGCTGAAGATGAGCCACATTTGGAATTTGATGAGGAAGAAATGGATGACGCGACGCTGAAGAGCACTCTAGGGGCGTTGCACGAAGATCTGGCCAATCTGAGGGTTGGCCAGGAAAGTGCTGGTGAAATCATGGCGCGGCAGCAACAAGAAATTGAATGGCAGCGCATGGAGCTGAGTGAAAGGCAGGTGGAGATGGACCATCGCCAGAGTGAAGCCATGGCAGCCCTCGTGGCAGCCTTACAATTGGCTAGGAATCAGGCTGCACCTGCCTCGCAGCCTGATCAAAACACGAATGGGCCACTCCACAGGGGTCCCAATCCTAGCCCGCCTATCCAACCCTCGAGCCCACAAAGGTCCGAGCAGCCACCCGCGCCTCAGGACGACGTCCCGCTAGGAGATCCTGAGGCACAGCTTCCATCCCATGCTGGTCGCGACAATCCCCCGCAGTAGAGGCAGAATAGGACCGGGTAGCAGCCTCGCAGTCCTAGACGCCATAGGGGCGACGAGCCAAACCCTCCGAGCAGAGGACAGCATCATCTTAGCAACAGGAGGAACTCAGAGTTAGGCTCTGCGGTCTGAGGCCCCCCACGGCATGGTAATGCACGGGGACCTAACGACCAACGCAGACCACCCTCTAACACTCGGGAGTTTCTGGCCTGGGATTCAGATTCAGAGATGGCCATGGTTATAATGAAGTCGACTCAGGCAAAGGGAATGCCAGTCGGAGGAATGAAGAAACAGGTGGAGGCAGGAGCCAGCCACCTCAAGATGACCAACCCAACAGACGGGATGCTGGGGGGCAGCCCAGACAAAATAATGTCTTCGACCGGCTCGGAGCTAGCGAGCAGCGGAGGAGAGACGAGGACTTGAGAGATGTACTCAACGATCGTCGCGAATGGCACGGCGAGTACACCCCCCCAGCACCAGAGCCCACGATGATTCCTAGCGCTGTACAGGCCCAGATAGATGCCCTCAACCAGGCAGTGCAGCAGCTGGTCGGGGGAAGAACATCTTACATCAATCACGACAGGAGAAAAGACACTCCTTTCGTCTAGAGGATAGCTATGGTAGAAACTCCTAGCAAGTTTAAAATGCCTACGCTTCCAAACTTTGATGGGTATGGTGACCCAGTATCTCATGTCAAAAAATTCGAGATACAAATGGACATTCAAAAAGTGTCCGAAGACGCTCGGTGCAGGATCTTCCCTGCAACACTTTCTGATGCCGCACAGAAGTGGTTTTTTAAATACCCTCCTGCAAGTATAGTTTCCTGGGAAATGTTCGTAAAGGAGTTCTACGGACAGTTCTACGCGGGTCGTGTGCACCCGACTAAGGCAAACCAGCTGGTTGAAATACGCCAGCAAGATGGAGAACCACTGAAAGACTACGTCCAGCGCTTCATGCGAGCAGCTGGTGGAGCAAAGACAGTGGGAGACGAAGGCAAAATAAGGGCCATAACTGCAGAGGTTAAGAGCCGCATGCCTCTCTGGGAAAGCCTCCGAAAACATGGGGTTAGAACTACCCAGGAATTCTTAGACCGGGCTGATCGCTACATCAAGCTCGATGATGCCATCGCCGACGAAGAGAAGCCCCCAGGCAAGGACAAAAGGACTGCCGAGACCGCCAAAGCCGCCAATGGGTCCAAGCCCAATGGCAACGGCAAAGGCAACGGGAACGGCAATGGCAAGAATGGAGGGAAACGGCCACACAATGAGCCTTCCACCTCTGACAATAAACAAGCCAAGGGTAACCGTCATGAACCTCGGTTCACTAACTATACTGCCCTAGTTGAGTCTCGAGGAGAGGTTTATCAGGCCACGAGTTCCAGCGTGCCTTATAAGAAGCCTGCCCCCATTCGAAAGGATATTTCAAAAAGAGACACCACCAAGTTCTGTCGCTATCATAACGACTACGGACATGATACCAACGAATGCAACCAGCTGAAGGATGAAATCGAGTTCCTTATTAGACAAGGACACTTGAGAAGATATGTACGGGCCTCAGGAAATTCCCAACGAGAAGCTCCAGGCGGCAACGAGCAGGTGCCCACGCACCAACGCTCGCCACCTTTGCATCCTGCCCCCGTGACTGGCACATTGTTAACCATCTGTGGAGGCCCGCACCTCGTGGGAAACAGCGGAAAAGCCAGAGAACGATACGCTCTGACTCAACGCCACGACCAGGACATCGAGATGATGACCGTGGATGACCGCGCGCCGAAGAAGGCTCGGTCAGAGGAAGGCGAGATAACCTTCTCTGATAGCGATGCCCAACATGTCTGGTTCCCACATTTCGATTCACTGGTCGTGGATATCCAAATGGCCAACATGATGGTGAAGAGAGTGCTAGTCGATACAGGAAGTTCGGTGAATATCCTGTATAAGTCTTCGCTGGAACGCATGAAGTTGTCTGTTAAGGACCTGGAGCCCTGCAACCAAACAATATACGGCTTCTCTGGTGAGGGACTCGCCCCCGTAGAGTCAATCAAACTACCAGTGACAGCAGGTACAGCGCCTGCTACCAGAACATTACTCGCTACTTTTATAGTAGTCGATTGTCCTTCGGCATACAATGCCGTCATTGGGAGGCCTATACTGGTTGATCTACGCCTCTATGTGGCACTTAGCCATGAAATTCTCGACAGACGCAGGGGTAGAACGCGTGTTGGAAAACCAGAGGGAAGCTAGAGAGTGCTACAATGCCTCAGTCACGAAGGCGAAAAAGAGAACGTCAAAGAGCACTACCTCAGATAAGTTGCAGATGGGAATTGATACACAAGTCCAATCCGGTGATGAAGTCACCAAATAGGTTGTTGCCCAAAGTGAGGATAGAGATTTAGATCCTCGCTTTGGGGATTTTGAAGAAAACGTTGGACCCGTCGAGGACCTGGAAGAGGTCCAACTTGACGAAAAAGACCCGACCAGAGTCGTGAAGGTCGGGAAAAACCTAGAACCAACCACGAAGCATGCACTGGTGGAATTTTTTCGGAAGAACCAAGAAGTCTTTGACTGGTCGCTCAAAGACATGGCTGGGATAGACCCTGCAGTTATCAGCCATGTCCTGAACATAGACAAGACTTTTCCACCCGTGCAACAAAAAAGAAGGCTGTTCAATAAGGATCGATCGAGAGCCTTAAAAGAAGAAGTTGAGAGTTTAAAGGAGAATGGGTTCATCAGGGTGGCGTTTTATCCATTGTGGGTCTCCAATCCAGTGCTGGTTCCCAAGCCTAACGGCAAATGACGAACCTGTGTGGATTTTACAGACCTCAATAAAGCCTGCCCAAAGGATTGCTTCCCACTCCCAAGAATCAACCAGTTGGTCGATGCAACTACAGGACACGAGATCCTCTCCTTCATGGATGCATATTCAGGCTACAATCAGATTAGCATGCATCCCCCTGACGAGGATCACACCAGATTTTGGACCGATACAGGCTTATACTTTTATAAAGTAATGCCCTTCGGACTGAAAATCGCAGGTGCGACTTACCAGCGACTAGTTAACCACATGTCTAAAGAGTTGATCGGAGTAAACATGGAAGTATACGTGGACGACATGCTGGTAAAGTCTAAAAAGGCAGAAGGACATGTGAAGGATTTACAAGAATGTTTCGATGTATTGAACAAGTACCAGATGAAACTAAATCCTCTCAAATGTTCCTTCGGAGTTGGATCAGGGAAGTTTTTGGGGTTCATTGTAAATTCAAGAGGAATCGAGGCCAACCCCGACAAGATAAAATCTCTGATCGATATGAAATCGCCAGAAAAGATCAAAGATGTACAAAGTTTAACCAGGAGGATTGCAGCCTCTTTTTTCAAAATCAATTTATTTCAAAATCAATAGACAAATGCGTCTCTTTTTTCAATCTACTAAGGGGCAATAAGAAATTTGAATGGACAGGAGACTGCGAGCAAGCTTTTCAGGCCTTGAAAGCCCACATGGCACAGCCTCCCATTTTATCAAAGCCAATTGAAGGAGAAACTTTGTTCATTACCTGGCGATCACTGAAGTTGCTGCTAGTGCGATACTAGTATGAGAGGAAGAAGGCGTACAAAAAGCGGTTTACTATGTAAGCAAGTGGCTGATCGGAGCAGAACTGAGGTATCCTCCCATCGAGAGGTTAGCATACTGTTTAATCTTGGCCTCAAGGAAACTACATCCTTACTTCCAAACCCATCCAATTACAGTCTTAACTGACCAGCCCCTTCGGCAAGTCCTCCGAAAACCAGAGGCGGCTGGGCGTTTATTAAAATGGGCAGTCAAACTAGGGCAGTTCGACATTACATATTCACCGCGAGCAGCAGTAAAAGGGCAAGTCTTGGCTGTTCTTATTGCAGAGTTCACCGAACTCCCAGACAGCGAGCAGTGCGAATAGCCTAGTGTGCCTGAGCCCCAAGATGAAGCTCCTTCGTGGAAGCTATTCACGGATGGGTCATCCAACAAATCCCACGCAGGAGCGGGAGTGATATTGATAACGCCAGAAGGGCATCAATTTTACTGCGCCATCAGGTTCGACTTCACCGCATCAAATAATGAAGGCGAATACGAAGCACTCCTCGCTGGATTGAGAATGGCAAAAGACATGAGCATAAAGGCGCTTGATATTTACAGTGATTCATAGCTGGTAGTGAATCAAGTTCTAGGGGAATATCAAGCACGAGGCCTAAAAATGGTGGCCTACTTGAATAAAACTAAAGACCTGTTAGCCCAGTTCACGAAGTATACCCTCCAGCAAATACCGCGGGATCAGAATTCGAATGCAGATGCCTTAGCCAAAATCGCGAGCGCGAAAGATGCTGACACTTTGAACATTGTGCCAGTAGAAAGATTGAGTGAGCCAAGCATACGAGCAATTGAAGCCAGTATGGAAATCCGAATGGAAGATACATGGATGGCGCCTTACTTGGAGTATCTGACAAATGGTGTGCTACCTACAGATAGAAACAAGGCTAGAACTCTTCAAAGGCAGGCTGCTAGGTACATACTGGTCGATGGTATTATGTATCGAAGAGGATATTCCATGCCACTGCTAAGATGCATTACGCCAGAAAAAGCTAAGGAGCTAATGAAGGAGGTACATGAAGGCTCCTGCGGGGATCACGCTGTGGGGCAAAGTTTGGCAAAAAAGATTCTAAGGCAAGGTTATTTCTGGCCGACCATGAACGAAGATTCAATGGAGTTTGTACGAAAGTACGATAAGTGTCAAAGATTTTCCAAACTCCCACGCGCAGCTCCAAACGAGTTAAAATAGATGCAAAGTCCTTGGCCTTTTGCGGTATGAGGTATAGACCTGATTGGACCCCTGCCAACAGGAAAAGGCGGAGTGAAGTATGCAGTTGACTACTTCACCAAGTGGGCTGTAGTTGAACCACTCGCTACCATAACGACCAAGAAAGTTCTTGACTTTGTCATCAAGAACATTGTTTGCCGATATGGTTTGCCTCGAAAGATTGTCTCAAACAACGGAACCCAATTTGACAGTGACTTATTCACAGACTTCTACGTAAGGCACGGGATCATTAAAAGCTTTTCTTCAGTCGCGCATCCACAAGCAAACGAGCAGGTCGAAGAAGTAAATAAAACGCTTAAGGACACCCTGAAGAAAAGGCTTGAAGACGCCAAGGGAGCATGGCCAGAACAGCTGCCTGAAGTCCTCTGGTCGTATAGAACTTCTCACCGAACAGTGACAGGTCATACCCCGTTTTCCTTAGCCTACGGATATGAAGCCATGTTACCTGTCGAATTAGATCCCCCCTCACATCGACACATTACATACGACCAGGGCCAGAACAACCAACTGGTGATGGAGTCCCTAGACTCAATTGACGAAATACGAGAAAAAGCCCAACTCCGAGTTGCTGCATACCAGCAAAAGGTCGCCCGGTACTTTAACTCGAAAGTAAAAGAAAGGAAATTCAACGTTGGTGACCTGGTGCTACGACGAGTTTTCTTGAACACCTGCGACCCCACTGCTGGAGTACTCGGACCTAATTGGGAATGACCTTACCAGATTGAAGAAGTCCTTCACCCGGGCACCTACAAACTTGAACGCCTAAATGGAGATCTCGTTCCACGCTATTGGAACGGTGAACACCTGCGCAAGTACTACCAATAAACAGTCCTTTTTAAATGACTGGCTTGTATTAATTTTTACTTTTTACAAGTTTCAAAAAAAGGGTTAGCCACGTTGTGTGGCTAATCGCTTATAAATGTAAGATTTTTTTTAAGATCACTCGTAAAGACATGTTTAGTCCATTTTTAATACGAGATTATAAGGGACTGTGTGCAGCCAGTCATTCTTGCCAACCTTTGTGAATTTATTTTTACAAGTATTTGTTCATTACGTGTGTTGTTTTGCTGTATTATAAGTGTTACATTTCCTACCGAGCAGAAATGTTCACACAGGTCGTGGTCAAGGCAAGTGACCCAGGACCTAAAGCTCCTCGATCACTTGGGGGGCATATAAGGTACATCGATAGCAAAGCATACCAAAAGGCATGTAAACACATGAACAAAATGAGTGAAAGCATGCTACGATACTTAGAGTATTTTTCAAAATTTATATTTTGTTAAATCAAACCAAAGTACTATGCTATGTTCGGTCATACGGAAAGATGTTATAGTAAATGAAAATATTATAATATCAAGATGCAGTCTTTTACACCGCGAGCATCACTGCTTGGATGTAATTGTTCAAAGTAAACGGAAACTTTGCTGCCCGTGCAGCAAATTTAAATTCAAAAATAAAAATTGTCTTTACAGTACGACCCACGAGTCGTGTAAGTGAAGAAAAATAAAAGGAGAAAAATAAGTTTAAGGAGCAGGAGGATCTTGCTCAACATTTTGGTTGGTTGCATAATCAACAACTCCTCCTTCCTCTTCGATTGCGGCCAGCTGGATGCTTTGGGAAGCAGGGATCGTTGCTCTTTCTTTTTCTTCAGCCAATCGAACAGTGCAGCGGGCCAACTCAGCATTCCTGGCATCTTCTGGAAGGTAGTCAAAATTGGCACCCCGGTTGTGTTTCCAAAAGTCGTAGAAACACCAAAGCGTCGTATTCTTGTACCTTTCCAGATCTTTGGCATTGGTAAGCTTAAGCTGTTCTACTTGGCTCTCAAAAACGCCTATGGCCTTGTCCTTAACAAGAAGATCCTCCTTAAGCCTCTTGACTTCACGGTATTGGATCCGACTGGACTCTTGAAAGTCATCCCTCTACTTCCTTATGGATGCCTTAGAAGACTCAGCCTCTGCCAGCTTTGCCACTGCAACATCCTTCTGTTGGGTGACCACCTCCAACTCCCCAGCGTGCCTGGCTTCTACAGCCTGAAGCTCCTCGTTGGCTTTCACCTGGTACCTCTCAATGGCCTTTGCCCGAGCTTGGTCGATGGTAGCCTGGGCACGGGTACGAGCAACAGTTGCAGTCAGCATGGCCTATGGTCAAAGGATAAAGTTAGAATCTGTTACAAGGAAGAAAAAACGAAGGCCAAAGAGATAAAAAAATGCTTACGCTGGCAATTTCGTTTAGGGCCCTGTTCAGGATTTGATCGACCACCATATTCTCTCCCTCAGCCATCGCATCCTTGCAGCAGTCATACCTCACGATGTGTGCAAGACGATCCTTTGTTGCTTGCAAGGTGCGGTGTGAAAGTTTGGCCCCAGGAACTTCAGCCGGCTGGGACTGTTCTTTCGTGGCTGCAGATGTGGGATTCGTAGTAGCGAGCGGGGTTTCCTTTTCAACAGGAACCGAAGGCTGAGCAGAAGCTTGCCCAATTGGCACATCCTTGGAAGGATATTCTGTTCAACCCTTCTTGGCAGGAGTTCCCTGGCTTGATTCACCATTGTGCCTCCTGGACGTCTTTCGTCAAACCAGGGGGACTTCTACCTCCTCCTCAGTCTGGTACAAATCGAAGACATTGGGAGTGGCCATATCTGCGTACAAAGAAAAATATGCAAAGGGTAAGATAAAGGCGGATAAAATCTCTTGATAAAACAGAAAAGAGGTTACAAAGGTTAGTATCCGAGCTACAACTACTGGTCGCTATTCTACTGACTCTATTAGTCACACACTCACTATCTAGCATGAAGAAGTCTGGCCCTAGATTTGGAGTATACGTAAAATTTCCCTCCCCGTCAAACAAGTGATAGGGAATTGACAAGTTATTTGAAAGCGAAATAACATTACCGTTTTCATCGGAGGATTCATCCAGGTCCACAACAGACTATGTTGCCTTTTGTTTCCCCTTGCCTTGGGGTGCAGAAGGCCTTTCTGCGGTAGGATGGCCAGTGGGTTCCCTGATTGTAACCACCGTCGGCCTCCTTTGGGGAGGAGACACTGGGGGTTGCTGCTCGGGATCCCCCTCGGTTGTGGCATCTGCTACCATAGGTCCTCTTGTTTCATGGCGAGGAGCCAGGAGACCAGATAGCCTCAGATTTTCATCGGTAACCAGGGACTTGACGCTTTTTTCTGCGTCTGTCATCCTGGCCAGTGTAGTGGACCTCAACACCATGTCTGGTGTTGGGGTCGGACGTAGCCATGATCCTGAAAGGCAAAGTGTACTTTAAGAAAAATGCAGAAAAATTCGCTGAGGAAAGGTATCGACCAGTAAAAGTAGCACTTACCTCCTCGAGTGAAGGCCAGATTGTTGGCGGTCATGTCCGGTGTGAGGAAGTACTCCCTACTGTACTGCCCCATGTTAGAAATATGAGTAGTGTCACTCAAGAACGTCCAGCTCGTCTCCTGGTGACAAAGATGGAAGAAGCCCGTCCCATACTATTAAGGTCGAAAAGGAAATTGACCTCATGAGGTGTAGGTTCTGGCCATTTTTTAAGTTTGTACAGGATATAGAGTGCGGCCAGCATTCTATATCCATTTGGGGTAATTTGAAAGGGGGCGACACCAAAATAGTTGGCCACCCCCTGATAAAAAGGATGTAGAGGGAGGATAGCCCCCGCCTCTATATGATATCTAGACCAAGCACTGTATACAGCTCCGGGAAGGTTAGCCCTTTGGTCTGCGGCTGGAATTTTGAGATTAACCCCTGTAAGAGGATACTTCCCATGGTAGTTGGCAAGCATCCGAGGAGTCACTTGGCTGGTCGGGGAGAGATACCACTCGATATCAGGAAGGTTTTGATGCCGAGGGCGGGCCCTGACTTGGATACTAGGGTCTGGGGTGGCATTTTCTCGACCACTGGTCGAAGGAACCCTAGCTTGTGGATCAGGCTGGGCAGGAGAGTTTGGGCTATTTTCGGAGTCAGGTCTTTTCTTGCCTAAAGACTTAGAACGAGCCATTTGAGGAGGTGATGGACGAGGTCTAGGAGAAATCGTGAAAATGGAATTTCGTGAACTCGGTTAGTCGGTTGTTCTTCGCCTTCGAGCAGCTGGGGAAGAAGATCGTCGTCGATGGGCCGTTCACCTCCCGACAAATCTGGCATTAAAGTCTGTAAATAGAAGAATGGGGAGGTGAGGATAGAGAATTTTGAAAGTTTTTAGAATAACGCTGGTCGAGTATAAAAGTTAAGCTTTTATACAGCAGCATTCTACCAAAAGGCTAAAAAATTTCACGCGAACAGTTTGAGAAACAGATCAGAGGTGAAAGCAAAATGTTTTTTTTTTAAAAAAAAAAGCTTTTTCAACTCTTTTTAGGGCGGGAAAAACCTATTTTTTCGACTGGCATAAAAATCGAACCTTTACTTCGGTTTTACGTCCTAAAAAGTATGATCTCGACTATCAAACTAACTCGTAACTTTTTCCACCCACAAAACCCTCTACTGACAAGCATCTCAACCCAAAAATAGATGAACTCAACAGTCAATATACAGAAACATGCACTACAAAAATATGAAGAATAAAAGTTCCAAGACTTACCAGAAAAAAGATCGTGGAGGTTGGTAAGAGTTTTTGGAGATCAGGGAACTCACGGACTGAGTCTTGAAACGCAGAAGGATGGTCTCCAGAAGAAAATGGAAGCTCTGTTTTTAGGGTTTCTTGAAAGAGTAATGGCGTGCATAAAAAGAAAAGGAAGAATTCGGAGATGCTATATATATTTTTGTCTGTGGCATTAAAAGGGAGTAATCATCAGCTTCCCCTTTTTCGAAGTATAGGGAAGAGTGATAGCCGTCGAAACATTACTGGGGAAGCGAAAAGCCATGATTAGACAAGAGTAGGTTGCTTTTTCCAAGAACACACGAAGGGTTCTGACAGGTATGGTGGGGTCACCGAAGGGTCGTTTCCTCAAAAGTTTATTTATTGCTCGTAATAAATAAACTTGGTGGGCAAATGTTATCCAAAAAACTGGCACGAATGACGTGGCAAGTGATTCCCGGGCACGTGGCTGACACTTGGCAGAACTCTTCTAGGGTATAGACCAGAAGACAAATTACAAGCAGCAGGCAGTCGAAACTTACATGCGACCAGTATGGTCGCAGGTTCCGCATGCTTCATGATATTTTTATAAAGATCTTTGTAAATCCCGAAATTGATTCCCACAATTTCCTAAGTATCCGATTATTTAGGAAAGAATATTTGTAACAAATTTATGTATTCCCCCTTGAGCCTATAAATAGAGAAAGATAGCTCAAGGAAGGGACTTTTGGCTTTCGAGTTATTTGAGACTAGAGTGATTCTATTTGGGATATTTTATTGTTCTTCAGAGGTTGGTGAAATTCATTGAACCCTAGTTCTTTGATCACTCATTTGGATCTTATATCAATAACAATCTAAGTGGACGTAGGTTATTACCAGATCCTGGGGCCGAACCACTATAAAATCTTGTGTTCTTATTATATTCGTCATCACATTCTTTCCAACGTATCCTTCCACGTCAAGCGTATTTTGACTCCGTGTCAGTTGGCCAAAATCTGGGTCAACACTCTTATCCATTACTTTGTGCATGGGTTATGAGATTTGGCAAATGGATGTTAAAACAACCTTTTTGAATGGCTACCTTGACAAAACCATTTACATGTCTCAACCAGAAGGGTTCGAAGGAAAAGGTCAAGAGAAATTTTTTTGCAAGCTTCTTAGGTCCATCAATGGAATCAAACAAGCGTCTAGATCTTGGAATCTTACATTTGATGACATAATTGAAACGTTTGGCTTTGAAAAAAACGTGGACGAATCTTTTGGCTATAAACAAATCATAGATGGTGTAGTAGTATTCCTCAATCTTTATGCTGATGATATATTACTAATTGGCAATGACATAACATCATTATCAAAAGTAAACAATTGGTTAGCTGAACAATTCTAAATGAAAGATTTGGTAGAAGCCAAGTATGTTTTGGGCATTAAAATTCTTAGAGATAGGCAGAACAAGATTTTGGCACTGTCTCAAGAAACTTATATTGATAAGGTGCTAGAACGCTTTAATATGCAAAACTCCAAAAAAGGGTGATATGCAAACCCATTATGGAGTATTCCTTTCCAAGGAGCAGTGTCCTAAAACACATCAAGAAGAGGAAGATATGAGACAATATCCCTTTGCCTCAGCGCTAGGCAGTCTAATGTACGCCATGTTATGAACAAGACCTGACATTTGTTATGTAGTAGGGATAGTCTGCTGTTATCAATCCAATCCTGGATTGAGTCATTGGATTTTAGTGAAGAATATTCTCAAGTATCTTAGAAATACTAGAGATTATATGCTTGTATATTCAGGTGGAGACCTGAACCCCACTGGTTACACTGATTCTAATTTTCAATCTGACAGAGATAGTCAGAAATCGACTTCTAGATCAGTGTTTACTCTTGGAGGAGGAGAAGTAGTCTGGTGAAGTATTAAACAAACCGGTATTGCAGACTCTGCCATGGAAGCTGAGTATATAGCAGCTTGAGAAGCTGCTAAGGAGGTTGTGTGGCTCAAGAAGTTCTATTCCGATCTGGAAGTAGTTCCAGATGTGGATAAGCCACTAGTCCTATACAGTGACAATAGTGGGGCAGTAGCTAACTCAAAGTAACCACGGAGTCACAAGAGGGGAAAGCACATCGAGAGGAAATATCACTTGCTTAGAGAGATAATTCATCGAGGAGATGTTACTGTTATGAAGATAGCTTCAAAGCATAATCTTGCCGATTCTTTCACAAAGACTTTATCCATAAAATCTTTTAAGGAGCATGTAAGAAACATGGGAATGAGAGAGATGCCTCATTTGCTTTAGGGCAACTAGGAGATTGTTGGGAATTGCGCCCTGAAAGCATATGTAGTAGACATTGTTTTAAGAAATAAATAAATAAGTAGAATTTTTTATACATATATTTTATGGACTATATTATCCTGTGATAATATTAAGTAAATATCAGAAAAATTCCTAAGTTCATATATGTGATCTCAACCATGTATTGGTACGAGAGGATTGTGTTTGAGATAAATGAACTTGAATAGTTTGCAGTAAAATAAAGTTATGGAATCTTTAGATTAATTACTGCAAGTACGGTCCACTAGTATTATGAATACATGTGATCTAGATTCAGATCACTAGTGTGGTACGACACTTTAGTGGAGGTGCTTTATATATTAGAGAATATATAGAACTGGACCAGATATGTTAATTAATACTTAGTTAAATACCGTTTCGAAGTATTAATTAAATATATCAACTGATGATCATATACAAATAGATCTTAATCCTGAAGTTACTATGAATTTCTGTTTATGTTATAGGAGTTCTTTGATTCACTTGTCAGGGTCTGTTAGAATGATCAGGCTAGAAACTTTTGTTTTGGGAACTCATTAATGTAAATGGCTGGGGACATAGTATACAGATATGGAATTTATGCCTTCTCGCAATTGATTGAATGATGGTTCTCTTAAGGGTTGACTTTTGGGACTGAAAGGTTATTGAGCTCAAATTCATAATTTAGTTATGAATTAACCTTCATTAGTAAGGTCAATGGTACTTAAGGAAACAAGATATAATTAAAAGGGTAAAACGGTAATTTTATTCCCGATTAATTATGAACCATTATTTGAGGGTTAATTTGTATGAAATGATTATATCAATGAACACTTTATTGTTATAAAGTACTCAGTAAATGAAATGTCTATAATTTCAAGAGTGTTGTCTCATATTTATAGTGGAGTAATCATGAGATTAATAAATTATGATTATTTAATTAAAGAGTTTAATTAATAATCTCAAATTTATTGGAGCTTGGAATTATAAGTCCATAGGTCCCCACAGCGGCTTTATCAACACTATTCAAGGCAAGAGTTGTTATAAAGGGAAAAATTATTAAACGACATATTTAAGAAGAAATTTGTTTTTCGGGCCAAATATGCAATTATGTGATAGAAGTGACTAATTAATTAATACAAATTAGTTGTAATTAAAAAAATTAATTAATAATTAATTATTATATAATTTTTGAAATTATATTAAATTATTAAATAATTATAATTTTCAAAATTATAATAAAATTAATATTTAATTTTCGAAATTAGTATTAATTAAAATTAGTTTTAATTAATTGATAGAATTAATTAAATATCTTTATTTGACTAGGAAATAATAATCCGATATGTTCAAATTAGATTTGAATTTAAAAGATTGATATTTATTCAAATAATTAATTATATTTGATAAATAGTTAAAAAGATAATTAATTCAAATTTGAATTAATTATCAAGTTGTTGGATTTTATGTGATAATGTAGTTTGAATAAATAACTAAATAAATGTGGAAAAATCAAATATCCCTAATTTATAGGGTGCTACACGACACACACAGTCCCTGGACTGTGTGTGGCGTGAGCAGTGTAAAAAATTAGGAATAGATTTTTCACTTTTATTTAATTAATTAATTAATTAATAGAAAATTCAAAAGTTAGTTTTTGATATTTTCATTAATAAGATAATTAATTAATTAAAAGATATATTGTAAATTGGTTACATATTTATTTTTTAAATTTGAATATTTTCTATTTAAGTTAAACTTATTAGAAAATAAAAAAATACAGAATACTCAATATTGAATTTATTCGCTCTAAAAAAAGAACGATACTTTTCTTTCTGTCCCTGAAAAAGATACAGAACCAATCTCATGCCTATTCTCTTGATCTCATGTGTTGAGTACATCAAGTTGAATCAGAAATAAACCATCCTATATTCTCCAAGTGCCCACACACTTCTTGAGGTGTAGAGAACGTTGTGGAAGATCTTGGTGTGAGTATCTGGGAGCAGTGTGGATAGGAATATCGTTTATTTTGCGAAAAGATAGCAAGGACACTTGATAGGCATCCAGAGGTATGTTTTCTATTCTTTTCTTGCTTATGATTAATGTATGTACATTAATGGATCCGCATATTTAAAGGTAGTATAAATATGTTACAAAAAAAATTGTTGTGCACTGGGCCAACCCGCCACTATTCCGCTACATATTTGGAAACTCGTTCCTAACAAGTAATCCATTAGGGATTTCCTGAGGATAGACATCCTCAAAATCTTGCAAGATAAAAACAATTGAACTAGGCAAAGCATCAGCATTAAAACATGCATCTTTGCACAAAAGTACAATCATTGGTTGATTAAGAAACATTGCCTCCTAATGTCACTTGCTTTTGTATAGACAATTGTTTTTCTCTCTTCTTTTCTCTTAACTTTTTCAATATCTTTTTTTTAATGATTTTCTCTTAATGTCTTTTTACCACTCTCTTTTTCACTCTTTTTATTTCGTTCACTCTCTTTTTGCATCCTCACTTGATCTTCATAAACCTAGTTCAGTGTCAATGGTACAAGAGTGATAAATCTTTATTTGTGAACAAATGAGTACTTGTTAGTAAAGCTGCCATGCTAGACTCGCCTATCGAGTTGACATGGTCTTCCTAATAGCAAGTGCCCAGCTTGTTTCATGGGAACCACATCACACAACACTTTATGTTTATACTTACCAATGCGTAAATAAACTAACACTTGTTTATGCACCCTTACATCCCCACTATCATTTAATTCTTGTAATTTTTAAGGTCGAGGATGCTTGACTGTTGGAAAAGCTAACTTCTCCACCTAGGTAGATCTAGCAACATTAGTACAACTCCCTCAATTAATAATCATACTGCATACCTTGTTTTGGACATGCATCTTGTATAAAATATGTTCTCCAACTGAACTTCATCATCTTCTTTGGATTTCAAACTTATGGCTTTTCTTGCCACCAACAATTCACCTTGGGCAGTGTGTTTTTCATCATCAGTGTCCTCTAATGGTGGCATAGAGTCGTTGTTCGATTCATTGTCATTTTCAATTTCACCATCGTCTTTCATCACCATAACTCTTTTGTTTAAACATTGAATGAATATGTGACCGCTAGCTTGACATTTAACACAGTTAATATCACGATTTCAATTAATCGAAGAATTTAATTTACCTTGAGTTCCTTGGTTAGCCACTACTTGTTTTTGCTCTGCTTTTGGCATTTGAATGGAAAGCTATTCATCTTGTTTCCATTCGTTTGACTAACAAGTGGTTGTAGTTTGACTATGGCTCGCACATGAACTACTTCCTCTATTGAGTTGATTCTCAATTTTAATAGTCATGTGCACTTTGTCCTCCAACTCCACATAATGTTGCAATTCCACCACATTTTGAATTTTCATATTCAAACTTGCCAGAAACCTTGCCATTGTAGCTTCTCGATCTTCTTCAATGCTTGCTTGGATCATTGTGACTTCCATCACTTTGTAATAATCTTCTACACTCAAATTTCCTTGCCTAAGGGTTTGCAACTTATTGTACAACTCTTGATAGTAGTAACTAGGCACAAACCGCTTCCTAATTACTGTTGGCATCTCCTCTAACTTCTCTATTAGATGTTCCACTCCCTATTTATCCTCCTGTTCAACACCAATTGATCCCACAAAATAATATTTAGACTCATCCTCCTCTATCCTAACTCCCATTGGCTGAATTATCTCCACCCTATGCACAAAAGGTGGTTCAACTCATGTGTTTTCTACCCGGTCTAACCTCTCATGAATAGGTTCCATCTCTGTGCTAATCAACCTCACCATCTCTCTTTTCAATGCCTCCATCATAAAATTCATGTCAACCTTTCCAGATAAATTCTCTAAAGAATTTTCTTTAGACATATTTTCTACAATAAAAAAACATCAGTAATGTAATGCCCCAAATTTCCTAATAAGGTTTAGGACCTTGATTTGGAGGCTGGGAGGGCCATAATTGATTTATTATGTTATTAAATGATAATATGCATGTTTAGGGGTATTAAATATGCATGTGAACCCATTTATGAGTAATTGGGAGATTTTTATATTTTGGCCATTTTGGGCATATTTGGCATATATGTGATATGTGTGTGTGGTGCTTTATTATTATTTGGTTATGCTGGGGTTACTGAGCATAAGACGATCCTAGGAGGTAAGCTAGTGGGAAAGTCACAACGAGATTTATTCTTGACTCGGAGTGAGTCAAGGGGTATTTAGAGCATTACCGGGTTATTGGGCAATGGGAATTAATATTTGGTGATAAATTGGGAGTCAGTAGGATTAGGGGGAAATTTTGGAGGTTTTGACTATTTTGCCCCGGGGTGTGTTTTCGGGACCCCGAGTGTTAGGATTTGGTTGAGGCTACTTAAGCTTGAAGTAACCTTTTAAAAGAATAAAAGAACGTTCTGTACATTCTCTCTCCCTCTAAGTTCCACTTTCGTCTCCCGATCGCATTTTCGAAGGTAACTTGAGTTCTAGAACTAGGATTCAAGCGAGGATCGAGGCATAGCGATCCTAGGGAAGATTAGAAGCTTATTAGCCAGAGGATTTAGTTGGGAAACAACTCAATTAGAGGTAATTCAAGTTTTAAGTTCTAAGCTTTTAAAGTTTTTAAGCTTGAATTGGATTTTGTGTTTTGATGTGTTTTTGGGTGATTTGAGACTTGGGTTTTGTTGGTTTTGGATCATGGGGATGTTTGGGAACTTTGATTTTTGAGTTTGGAGATTTTTTTGAAAGGATTTTAGATGAATAAATGGAGGATTTTTGGCTGGGTTCGAGGTTGAGCCGCGGCTCTGTTCTTGGGCGCTGCAGCTCAAGCTTGAAGAAGCTGGTGGTTTGGTACTGATGCGCTATTTGAGCTCCGACTCTATTGGGTAGAGCTGAGGCTCTAATTGCTATCAGAGAGGATTTTTGGGCCTGAATTGAGTGGGGATGCGACTCTAATGGTTGGGGCCGCGACTCAAAAGAGGAAAAATGACCAAAATGGGATTTTAGTCATGGGAACTCAAACCTTAGGCCTCGAGATCATTCCTACTACCCGGATTGGTGGCCTTTGATGTATTAGAGGCTAGGTCTTGGTTTCAGGATTTGTTTTAGAACTTGAACTCATTGGATCACCATTTGTGGTTGTGACTAGGTTATCACTAGAGACTTGGAATCAGGGTCGTGCTTGTGGCTCGTTTATTGGTAACCTGTGCTTGGACCAAAGGTAAGAAAACTGCACCTTGTGTATATGTGACATGCATGGTTATTCTTGATGCATGTTGGATTATTAAATGTGACATGCATGGTTATCCTTGATGCATGTTGGATATTTAAATGTGATGCATGTAATGCACGAGAAACATGTGATTAGGACATGCTTTGTATACTGAGTATGATATTTTTCAGAGCTTGACCCTATGTGTTTATGCATTATCCTAATTGTGCTAGTATTTGTTAATTAAGCATTCTGAATGCCTTGTATTCGGATATTGGATATGTGATATATGTTAGGTGGCATTGCTTATACTGACCAGTCAGGGATACAAACCTAAGAGTCAGAAATGGGATCGCATCATGAACGCAGGGCCAAATGAAGTTTAGATCTAATCGATATCAGCATTGAATGGCTCTAAGGTATTAACGCTAGACCGACCCTAAGATCGATGAACTTATAAGCGCTTGCCTAGTCTAAGACTAGTTACTACAGCCAGGGCCTATGGCCGAGGTGATTGCTTGTCACATTGCTAGGGAACAGAGTTCCATGGTTATGACTCTATGGTCATGAGGAAGGTTATGTTGGTGACTAATCATTGCGCACCTATCCTTTTTAAACTAGTGAAAAGCTCACTTATCTATAAAGCTCTAGTGACCCTAACGTCACATGGCTGTTGGAAATAAACCCACCATAGTCACTGTACCACTGTCACTCCTCTATATTGGGCTAAAAGCCCTGGATGATTATTATGATCATTGGTTGATGTGTTATACTCAACATTACATAAATTCATTTTCCTTCTTGAATAGGGCTATATTTGCTAGGCGTGTGCCTTATGATCTGATGACATTTTATAACTGTTCATGAGCATATTAAGTTTTCTTGTTGGGCTTCGGCTCACGGGTGCTATTTGGTGCAGGTAAAGGCAAAAGAAAGCTGGACCATCCTTGAGTTGGAGAGCTTAGGTGACGATGTGTACATATGTAGCTGCTCCACCACCACGGCCGAGGTTTGAACAGGAACTAGGGTTAAACCCTGTTTTGCCGCCTAGATCTGCTGGTTGTAAATATTTTCTTGAAATAGACCATTAAATTATATTTTTGGGATCCCAATGTATACAGTAAACGTTCTAGTGAAACGTTATATCTTAACCAAAAATTTTAATTCCTAAACAACTAATCACACTTAGTTACTCGATTTTGGCCAAATGACTCGATTAGCAAGTTTAGCACTGTTTACAAGGCACACCGTAACGATCCCTGAAGTTTAGGGCGTTACAAGTAATATTAACAATATAAGGGAATCCTCACTTAACTCTCTCATGTGTTTCATTTAAAATTGATGTATCCCTTAATTTCACTTGTGTTTACATTCATAATTTAATTTGGCTTTTACCCTCTTATATGCTCACCATTCTCGCCTTTTTCTACTCTTAATTTCAAAAAAGTTCTTATCAAATAAGAGTTAGATTATTATGTAACAATCAACACCCAAACAACACCAAAAAAGTAAGCAAGAATATAATTATCACAAATGGGGTCGGATTCTAAAACTACAAAATAATATTTTCACAAAATCGAGTAATATCAAATTTAGGCTCCCTATAACATGAGTTATAAAAAGAATAAAACTTTTCCAAGTGTTCCCAGACTCATGGTTTTTTCCTTTTCTTTCTTTCTGTTTTTTTTTTTTTTTGTAACGTGATAAAACAATCAAGAAAATAAGGCAACAAAAAACAATGACCTAACTTTGAAACTTGTAGGGATGAAGAAAATTTGAAATAGAACAAGATTATAGAATTAGACTTGAATAGAAACAGAATGAAAGAAAGAACATAGAAAAATGTGATCTTTTTTTAATGAACTATTTGTTTGTTTTTGATCGTGTGATTGACAGTCTAGCAGAAGCATGAGATACTATTTAAATGCAATAATAACATTTAATAAAGCATGGGATCGAATATTTATAGGAACCATAACTAGAATGTGATCAATCTCATGCGACATGAATCTGAATAAAATAGAAAATTACAAATACCCTTTCTAGGTGTAGAACATGTGTAGATCAAATATTGTCTTAGCTTTCTCACCCATTATCTTCTATACTATGGCTTGCACAAAGAGAAGGAGACAGGTGGATGTCTATGTTATTTGGTAGGATACACCATAACACACTTTTGAATCTCAACATATGAGAGAATGTTCTTCTCAGAATATAGAGAGAACAAAGTTTTCTATTTTTCTCTCTTGGCAAAAAAAAATGAAAATGCATCTGATATCTTATTATTACTCTTGATGTTATATTCTATTAATATAACAATAGAAAGAAGACTTAGCCCTAATCTCATTGGGCATATGTGTGGGCTACAATCCATTTGGACTGTGGTTGTCGATAACTACATGGCTTTGGGCCCTGTGGTATTTTATCTCTTTAAAATGCTATTTTTTGGGCCATTATCATATTATTTTATGTAGTATACAATTATACCAAAAAATTAAATATGAATAAATTAATTTTCAATAAAAAATTAATTTCACAAAATTAGCAATATAATTTTATTTGCCATTAAATATTATTTCATAAATAGTATTTTAAATATTATTTCACAAATAATATTAATTTGTTAAATCAAAAATAATATTTTATTATTTTTTAATTATTTATTTTTAATACCAAAATCATACATTTGTGTTATCGAGCTAGTACGGGGACATTATGAACTCGTAGTTCTAAGCCCCAATAATTTAATTAATTTTACTAACTCTTAGTTCCATTAAATAATTTATTATCAATGAATTATTCCACTAGAAAATTCATAGTTGAACTCTCAAAACTACTGTCTTATATAATTAGAAGCTATAACTATAAAGTCGCCCATTAATTTAGTCATTACATGAGTTATGACCCTATGATAGTTGTTCATAATTAAAGCTATGCCTTAATGTCCTCTAATCTCTCTAATTATTTTCTTATCAATTAGTTCAATTGATCCTGTGATGAACAATATTCTATAAATTTAATTAATAACTGAAATTTTTGTTCTCTAACAGAAATTGAGCACTCTATGTTCAAGCCCTTAATCAATACTAAAAGGAACAACAAATCAACTTTCATTTAAGTAAGGAGCTGATTCCATATATGTGAAGAATGTTCCTAGTGTTGGTTTTTATTGATCAAATCAGAGATTATACGCAGCAGAACAACAATCAAATTGTTAGATTAATCCCATAAGATTTCTAGATCTACTTCTTCACATGCATATATATATATATTGAATCAAGGATATGAACAGAAAAATTACCTCAGGTCCTTCCTTGCTGCTATCTTTTCGTATGGCTAAATTCCTTGAGATCTCACACCAAGATCTTCCAAAATGTTCTCAGGCACACAAAGAACGAGTGTGGGCTCGTTATACAAATAATAGGTAATAAACTATTTATCAGATGTTCTCAACACATGAGATCTGATAAAGTTTGCACCTAGGTTTTTGTGAAGAACAATGACTTTAGGTTTTGTCACTATTCTCTTTCTCTGAGAGAGATTCCTAGATATTTTTCTATCCCTGAAAAGTTACCTTCTGTGAAAAACTGATATCCAATATTTAATAATATCAAATATATTAAAATATATGTTATTTTAAACAAATTCAAAATAACTGATCAGTTATCAGATTTTTGTTTAAATAATAGTATTTTAATCATATTAAAATATCTCATTATTTATTTAATATTTAAATAACTAAAATTATGGAATTAAGAGAATGAATAAACTATGCACTGTGCCACACGTGTACCACATGCCTGTGATGGCATGTGATTTTTCCCAATTTTTATTATTATTTAAATACCAAAAATCCCAAAAATAAATTAATTCAAAATTAATTATATTTTTGTTAAATCGAATATTTAATTAATTCTTAATTAATTAATTACACATAATTAAACAATAATTATGTTTGATACATAGAAAAATATTTTACTTATCACATAAGTCCTTTTTGCCCATTTTTTGTATTTGCCTTTGACAGTGATTGTTTGAGCCATTTCGGGGACCATGGACCTATAACATTAAGCTCCAATAAATTGAAACTAAATAATTAAACTCTTTAATTATAATAGTTAATTTATTAATTCTGATATTACTCCACTATAAATTCAGAAATTGCACTCTTTATGTTATAGATATACTTTTACATAAATCTTTTTCTTAAGTCGTCCATTGATATAACCATCTTACAATAGTTCAACCCTCTAATTAATTAGTTCATAAATTAGAATGGAAGAACTACCATTTAACCTTTCTAATTTACTTCTTATTCCTTAAGTACCATTAATTCACTAGTGAATAATTAATCTATAATCTAATTATAGATTTGAGCTCAAAATCATTCAGTTCCAGAATTAACCCTTAAGGGAACTAATATACGATCTGTTAGGAAAGATTAGATTCCGTATTGTTGATACATGTTCCCAGCCATCCATGATATTAAATCTCCAAAACAAAAGTCATTAGCCTCATTCTTTGAAGAGACCTTAACGAATGAATCAAAAGATTTAATAAACATGAACAGGAGTTCATGAACACTCAGGATTTAGGTTGATCTATAAATGATCATCAGTTATGATATGAATTACAAGTCTTTATTGTTAAATGGTTTTTGGATAAAGACTCTAATTCATATCGGTCCATGTCATATATAATCATATTATATAAAGCACATTTACCAAGATGTCTTTCCACATCAATAATCTGAATCTAGATTATTTGTATCATTATGATACTCAGTAATTTGTACTTACAACATCAATTAAAGAATTCCATAACTTCAATTAAAGAATTCCATAACTTTAATTTGTTGTTGTTGACTATTTTTATTCATTCATATGATCTTAATTCTCTCGTACTAATACAAGATCACATCCTCAATAATGAATATGGAATTTTTTTGATATTTTCAAAATTATTCAAACAATAATTTAACAATCTAAATACAACAACAATAATAAACTATTGTATTTATTTATTCATTAAAAAAAACAAATGTCTTTACATGCTTTTAGGACACACTCCTAACAATCTCCCACTTGTACTTAAAGCAAGTGAGGCATTTCTTTCAATCCCATATTACGTACATGACCCTCGAATTGCTTTCTAGAAGCGTCTTCATGAACGGGTTTGCCAGGTTGTGTTCTGATGCGATTTTCAGAATGGTCACATCTCCTCTATGTACGATATCTCTAACTAAGTGGTATTTGCGCTCTAACCACAGTAAAGAACAAGTGGTTTCTCCACTTTTGGAACTACTTCCAAATTTGTGTAGAACTTTTTCAGCCAAACTACTTCCTTAGCTGCTTCACAAGCTGCTATGTATTCAGCTTCCATGGTTGAATCAGCTATACTTGATTGCTTAATGCTTCTCTAGACAACTGCTCCACCACCAAGAGTGAATACTGACCAAGAAGTAGACTTTCTACTATCCTTGTCAGATTGAAAATCTAAGTCAATGTATCCAGTAGGTTCGAGGTCACTACCCGAATATACTAGCATATAGTCTCTCGTTCTCCTGGGATACTTGAGAATATGTTTCACCGCAACCCAGTGTTCCAAACCTAGATTTGATTGATAACGACTGACAATCCCTACTGCATAACATATGTTAGGTCTAGTACATAACATTGCACACATTAGGCTCCCCACAGCTGACGCACAGGGATACTTTCTCATATCCTCTTGCTGTTGTGGTGTCTTAGGACACTGATCTTTTCAAAGAGAAATTCCATGTCTGGTCAGCAATTGACCCTTTTTGGAATTCTCTATAGAGAATCTTGCAAGCACTTTATCAATATAATTTGCTTGTGAAAGAGCTAGGAGCTTGTTCTTTCTATCTCTTAGAATTTTAATGCCTAGAACATAGCTCGCTTCTCCCAAATCTTTCATTTGGAATTTTTCAGCCAACCATTTCTTTACATTTGATAATGTCTCTACATCATTCCCAATGAGTAGGATATCATCAACGTAAAGAACTAAGAAAACCACAATTTTTTCTTTGATGTATTTATAAACACATGCTTCGTCAACATTTTGTTCGAAACCATATGTTTTAATAGTTTCATCAAATGTTAAGGTCCAAGATCTTGATGCTTGTTTCAATCCATATATGGATTTCAACAATTTGCATACCTTTTTATCTTGATTCTTCTTTATAAACCCTTCTGGTTGTTCCATATAAATGGTTTCATCAAGGTGGCGATTCAGAAAAGCTGTCTTGACGTCCATTTGCCATATCTCATAATTATAAATGGCAGCTATGGATAAGAGTATGCGAATGGACTTAAGCATGGCCACAGGAGAAAATGTTTCTTCATAGTCCACACCCTCTCTTTGTGTGTAGCCTTTGGCCACAAGCCTTGATTTATAGGTTTCTACCTTTCCATTGCACCCCTTTTCTTCTTGTAGATCCATTTGCATCCAATGGCATTAACATTGTCGGGCAGATCTACAAGTTCCCAGACTGAATTGGAATACATTGATTCCATTTCTTGATTCATGGCTTCTTGCCACTTATCAACATCAGGGTCTTCCATTGCTTCTTTAAAAGTCAATGGATCGTCCTTTTCAGTATCTGATACAAGAACGTGTGCCTCATGTTCGTAGCGAATAGGTTGTCTCACAAACCTCCCACTACGACGTTGCACTGGTTTTTCCTTTTCAGGAATTGTGGTTTCTTTGGTTGTGTTATCATTAACTGATGAAGAGGATGGATATGAAATATTATCTGTCATTAGTTCCTGTAAAACTACTTTGCTCCGAGGTTTAAAATCATTCATATAGTCCTGTTCTAAAAAGGTTGCATTTGTCGAAACAAATACCTTTTGATCACTTGGGCTATAGAAATATCCACCTCTTGTTTCTGGAGCATAGCCCACGAATATACACACTTCAGACCTAGAATCCAGTTTTCCAGATTTAGGTCTTAGCACATGAGCAGGACAACCCCAAATACGGAAATGTCATAAACTAGGTTTACTTCCATTCCATAGTTCCAGAGGTGTCTTTGTAACAGCTTTGGACGGGACTACATTCAAAATGTAGTTAGTCGTTTGTAGTGCATATCCCCAAAACGATAAGGGAAGTGAAGAGTAGCTTAACATAGACCTGACCATGTCTAACAGAGTCCAGTTTCTTCTCTTTGAAACTCCGTTTTGTTGTGGCGTTCTAGGTGCTGTGAGTTGGGATAGAATTCCATGCTCCAGCAAGAAATCTTTGAATTCAGAATCCAAATATTCACCACCACGATCAGATCGAAGTGTTTTTAAAGATTTACCTAATTGCTTCTCAGCAAAATCTTTGAAGTCTTTAAACCTATCAAAAGTTTCTGACTTCTTAAGCATTAGGTACACATGACCGTATCTAGAATAGTCGTCAGTAAATGTGGCAAAATATTCATAACCACCTCGAGCTTGAATGTTAATTGGACCACATACATCACTATGTATTAGCTTTAGTGGTTCTTTGGCTCTATTTCCCTTCGAAGTGAAAGGTCGTTTAGTTAATTTTCCTTCTAAATAGGATTCACAAACCGGTAGGGTTCCAACTGTTAGTTCCCTTAGAGGTCCATTTTTAGTTAACTGGTTTATCCTATCTAGACTGATATGACCATTATCTTAAGTGGCATAGATACGTGTCATTATCTTTAGAAACCTTTTGTCTTTTGTTACTTTGCGGAACAGCTACTTTAAACAATTCAGAATTATTGAGCGATTTTTCTATTGGATTAAGCATGTACAGTCCATTCTTTTGTTTTGCATGACAAATATTGTTTCCATTCTTTGAACTAAAAATCATATTATTATTAAAAGAAATGTTAAAATTTTGTTCATGTAACAAAGATAAAGAAATAATGTTTCTAGTAATTTCAGGAATAAATAGCACATTATTCAAAACTAGAAAATTGTTCTTCAAATTTAAACAGACCGTTCCACATGCTTTGGCTAAAACAAGCGCTCCACTTCCCACTCTCATAATCATCTCTCCTTGCTCCAACTGCTTTGCAGACTCAAGCATCTGCAAACAAGAAGAAACATGGTTAGTGGAACCAGAATCAACTATCCATGATAATTTATCTTGTTCCACCATACAAGCTTCGAGTACAAGTAAATCTGATTTACCTTTCTTTTTCTCTTTTAGCTCGGCGAAATACTTTGGACAGTTTCTCTTCCAATGACCATCGACATTACAATGGAAACACTTTCCTTTGGGTGCCTTTTGTTTGGGGTCATTTTTCTTTTTGTTCTCGGGCGCCTTGGATGACTTCTTTGCCTTTTTCGGATTGTCCTTTTTAGGTTTGCTGTCATTGTTATTGCCTTTTCTTTTCTTCTTTGAAGAAGATGGTTTTGCTTCAACCTGACTTGAGATGGTCTTATTCAAAGACTCAAAAGTTTGTAATTCATTCAGAAATTGTGTCATGTTAAAATCCAATTTGTTCATGACATAATTTGTTGTGAATACAGAAAAGGCAGGAGTTAAAGACTCAAGTATAATGCTTACTTGTGTCTTTTCATCCATGACTGCTCCATGCGTCTCAGCTTCATGAAGTACACTGATCATGTTCAAAACATGCTCACGCACAGATTGACCTTTCTTCTTCTTAGCATTCATGTAGGTTCTAGTAGCCTCATGACGGCTTTGATCAGATGGGCGCCCAAACATTTCTTTAAGAGATTCTAGTATCTCAAAAGCAGTTTCCATGGATTCATGCTTTGTTCGTAAGATATCACTCATGCTTACAAGCATATAGCACTTGGCTTTGTTATTGGATTGAATCCATGCATCAAATTTGTCCCGAACATGTTTCGGGGCATTGGCGCCAGGTTCTTCAGGACATCCTCTTTTAGGACAAACTTGTGGTTTTCACTAACCAACAACATATTCATTTTGATTTCCATTTTATGAAGTTATCACCAGTTAATTTTTCTTGTGCAATCAAAGCAGTGATGGGATTTCCAGAGATAGGCATATTCTGAATAAAATAAAAAATACAAATATATTAATATTATATTTAGAAAAATAAATATCAAAGTTTCGAAAATTAAACATGATGCATGAGCACAATTAAAACACATAAAATAAAGATTAATTTCCATGATAAAATTTTCTAACAATTAAAGTGCCGCCTTAGGGTCGGTTAAATTAATTTTAGAGAATTTATAAGACATTCTTATCTTTATTGTTTTATACTTAAAATAACTCTGTATTTTTTCTTTTAAACATTAAAGTACCGCTTAGTTTGGTCAAGTTATGATTATCCACTGCACGAGCTTAATCATAACTTTGTGAGTGTAACCCATTATTTCGGAGTTCATGACTTAACTTAGGACATGCCGCCTTAGGGTCAGTCAAGCCTAAAATACATCATTAGTTCCTATCTATGTAAGAAATACAACCTTGCTATTGATATGTCGAGACACCTTCCTTAGGGGGACGAAAACAAAGCCGTCGCGAGGCGCTATTCATATCTCACGGTGTTATATTAATAATGGAGACCATGGGTTATGTTTGAGATATCAACCCTCTTCCACTCACTATTTTGAAATAAGTGTTTTTAACCTAATTAATTCCAAATTAATTACAGTTTCTTTAAACTTTATGAACATAATTAAAATTGGAAAGAAAGCGAGTTCCTAGGTGCATATCCAATTTTAAATTACCAATCATGTTCATCTAAACTTTACTAAAAAAGAGCACTTTTAAAATAAAGTTGGTTTAAAGAAATTAAGTCATAAAGACTTAAAAATTGGTGTGATATTTTATCGAGTTTTCAAAATAAAACTAAGTAATTTACATGCAATTGATTTCACAAAACAATTCATATAAACATATAGGACAATCCTAATAATCATGTTTCTACTAATGAGATGCATGATTATGACTGTGTGGGTTTTCATGTATGGCATACAATGCATGAACATGCTATCAATCACATTAATCACATCAAAATAATTATTTAAATAAATAAACAATAAATGTTGAACCGGGTGCTTTTGGGTATTTCTAATTTTACAACCACTTTATAAAATTAAAATAAATAAAATAAAACTGCCTTGATCTCCATCGGGCTTCTTTACTTTACTGTCGGTAGGATATGTTGCATTGTTGGTCCAGAATAATAATAAGAAAACAATTTTCTAATTATTTTTTATTAATTAAAACAAACTTTTAAATAATCATTATTTTTATTTTTCTTTTTAAATAAAACAACTTTTAATTAAAACTGAAATGAATTTAAATTAAAATCTGTTATTTTGAAAAAATAAATTTTAAATAAGATATTAAAAAAAGTTTGTTAAGACAACAAAATTATGTCATTATTTAAATATCAAATTTCAAAAATAGGATATTTAAACATTTTAAAAATATAAAAAATATAACAGATTAATTTCAGAAAAAGTAAAAAAATAAAAAAATTCTGGACCAGTCAGGCGGGGACATGTGGCGTCAAACGGGGGTTGCTGGGCTGGACTGTACGGAACCGTACGGACCTGTCCGTACGGCGTCCGTACGACGTCTGGCAGCGGCTCGGAGGTTGGCCTCAGAGGTGCGGTGGCTAAGTTCTGAATCCTGGGCTCCGTTCTAACTTTTGTGTGATCGGAATTACAATTTTATGGTGTCGAAAACCAAATAAAATTACATAAATCCTATGCCCTTTAATGGCTTACACAATGATCTAATCATAAACAAATCCTAACCCAAAAACACCATACAATTAACGATTCAACATTCCCACGCATTCAATCACATTAAGCCATCCATTCATTCATCAAAATAAATAAATGCTTAAAATTAAACCCACACATATTAAATACATATATATATGTGAAGATGGCTCTGGTACCATTTGTTGGTTTTTATTGATCAAATCAGGGACTATACGCAGCAGAACAATAATCAAATTGTTAGATTAATCCGATAAGATTTCTAGATCTACTTCTTCACATGCATATATATATTGAATCAAGGATATGAACAGAAAAATTACCTCAGGTCCTTCCTTGTTGCTATCTTTTCGTATGGCTAAATTCCTTGAGATCTCACACCAAGATCTTCCAAAATGTTCTCAGGCACACAAAGAACGAGTGTGGGCTCGCTATACAAATAATAGGCAATAAACTATTTATCAGATGTTCTCAACACATGAGATCTGATAAAGTTTGGACCTAGGTTTTTGTGAAGAACAATGACTTTAGTTTTTGTCACTATTCTCTTTCTCTGAGAGAGATTCCTAGATATTTTTCTATCCCTGAAAAGTTACCTTCTGTGAAAAACTGATATCCAATATTTAATAATATCCAATATATTAAAATATTTGTTATTTTAAACAAATTCAAAATAACTAATCAATTATGAGATTTTTGTTTAAATAATAGTATTTTAATCATATTAAAATATCTCATTATTTATTTAATATTTAAATAACTAAAATTGTGGAATCAAGAGACTGAGTAAACTCTCTTATGCGTGTAGCACAGTGCCTATGCACTGTGCCACACGTGTACCACATGCCTGTGATGGCATGTGATTTTTCCCAATTTTTATTATTATTTAAATACCAAAAATCCCAAAAATAAATTAATTCAAAATTAATTATATTTTTGTTAAATCAAATGATCAATTAATTCTTAATTAATTAATTACACATAATTAAACAATAATTATGTTTGATACATAGAAAAATATTTTACTTATCACATAAGTCCTTTTTGCCCATTTTTTGTATTTGCCTTTGATAGTGATTGTTTGAGCCATTTCGGGGACCATGGACCTATAACATTAAGCTCCAATAAATTGAAACTAAATAATTAAACCCTTTAATTATAATAGTTAATTTATTAATTCTGATATTACTCCACTATAAATTCAGAATTGTACTCTTTATGTTATAGATATACTTTTACATAAATCTTTTTCTTAAGTCGTCCATTGATATAATAACCATCTTACAATAGTTCAACCCTCTAATTAATTAGTTCATAAATTAGAATGGAAGAATTACCATTTAACCTTTCTAATTTACTTCTTATTCCTTAAGTACCATTAATTCACTAGTGAATAATTAATCTATAATCTAATTATAGATTTGAGCTCAAAATCATTCAGTTCCAGAATTAACCCTTAAGGGAACTAATATACGATCTGTTAGGAAAGATTAGATTCCGTATTGTTGATACATGTTCCCAGCCATCCATGATATTAAATCTCCAAAACAAAAGTCATTAGCCTCATTCTTTGAAGAGACCTTAACGAATGAATCAAAAGATTTAATAAACATGAACACGAGTTCGTGAACACTCAAGATTTAGGTTGATCTATAAATGATCATCAGTTATGATATGAATTACAAGTCTTTATTGTTAAATGTTTTTTGGATAAAGACTCTAATTCATATCAATCCATGTCATATATAATCATATTATATAAAGCACATTTACCGAGATGTCTTTCCACATCAATAATCCGAATGTAGATTATTTGTATCATTATGATACTCAGTAAACCATACTTACAACTCCAATTAAAGAATTCCATAACTTTAATTTGTTGTTGTTGACTATTTTTATTCATTCATGTGATCTTAATTCTCTCGTACTAATACAAGATCACATCCTCAATAATGAATATGGAATTTTTCTGATATTTTCATAATTATTCAAACAATAATTTAACAATCTAAATATAACAATAATAATAAACTATTGTATTTATTTATTCATTAAAAAAACAAATGTCTTTACATGCTTTTAGGACACACTCCTAACACCTAGCCACATGTAGTTCTATGACTCCAAAATATCATGAATTCAGTCATGGGAATATTGAACCTTTCCCAAAAAGTCAAAAGTCATAAAAGCATAAATAGGAGTTCATTACTCACATCAGGATTGAGGTCAAGTCTCAAATGACCATCTATATTTTAACGGAGATTATCAGAAGATCTTTCATTCTTCGTGTTCCAGTCCAATACAATCTATATTATATACGGTACCCTATCCTTTTGTGTCGATAAACTGCTCTATCTTAAACAAAATATCGACCGTACTCATAAGCTTTATCAAATAAAGCTCCTACTTTATATGGCTATTACAGATCATTTTTATATTATTATACTGAATTAAATCTTCATGTATATATATCTTTATACATATACTTATTTCAAGACCACATCAAAAATATTGGATCTTCATGTTAAATGACATGTATACTTCAATACAAATATTAGTGCAAAATATTAACATTATTTAATTAATAGTAATCGTTCATACAGAAATACACTTTTAAGGGCACAAATCCCAACAATCTCTCCCTTGCCCTAAAGCAAATGAGACATGTCACGTAATCCTAAATCTGATAAATGATTATCAAAACTCGTAGAAGGTAGTGTCGTTGTAATGGGATCAGCATGGTTGTTTGTTGATTCAATCTTCTGAACGATTACATCCCATATGTGTACTAACACTCTTCTTAGGTGGTACTTACGCTCTATATGCTTGGCTCTCTTATGGCTTATTTGCTCTCTTGAGTTGGCAACCGTTCTGTTGTGGTCACAGTAGAGTACAATTAGTTTATCCATGTCTGAAACAATTTCAAGATCACCCAAAAACTTCCCAAGCCATATTGCCTCCATAGTTGTTTCGCTTGCAGCTACGTATTATACTTCCATGGTGGAGTCTATTAGGATTAATACCCTAAAAGCATGTAAAAATATTTTATTGATTTAAATAAAAGTACATTTTTATTATATTCGAATGTTATAATTATTGTTTGAATAATTTCAATAAATATCAAGAAAATTCCATATTCATTTATGAGGATATAATATTGTATTAGTATGAGAGAATTAAAATCATATATAATGAATAAAATAGTTAGTAACATATTAATGTAAGAAATATTTAATAAGTGGTTACTAGTACAGTTTACTAAGCATATGGGAAGCAAATTATCTAGAATCATATTACTTATGAGGATAGATATCTTGGTAAAGGTACTGTATATAATAGAGATTATATATGATAGAACTGATATGAATTAAATATCTTTACAAACATATAGTTTGCACAAAGGTTTAATTCTTATCATAATAGATGATCAATTGTAGATTACTCTAAATCCCTAGTAGTCATAAAATCCTTCTTGTGCTTATTGGATCTTTTGACTCACTCGTTAAGGTTTCTTAGTCTAATGAGGCTAGTCACTTTTATTTTGGAGATTCAATATCATGAATGTCGATGAAGCGTGTGTCTATAAATATGTCAAAGGTAAAGTGGTTGTTTTCTTAGTTCTTTACGTGGATGATATTATGTAGAGACACTACAAATGTAAATAATTGGTTAGCTAAAAAGTTAAATTGAAAGATTTGGGGTAAGCGAGATATGTTATGGAATCCAAATCCTAAGGGATAGAAAGAAAATTCTCTTGGCACTTTCTCCGACCAATTATATAGATAAGGTGCTTGAAAGTTTCTTAATGGAGAATTCCAAGAAAGGTCAGTTACCGACCAGACATGAAATTACTCTTTCCAAAGGGCAATGTCGAAAGATACCTCAAGAGGAAGAGGACATTTGAAAGTATCCCTATGTTTCAGCAGTTGGGAGTCTAATGTATGCTATATTGTGTACTAGGCATGACATATGCTATGTTGTAGGGATTGTAAGTCGTTATCAATCAAATCCAGGTTTGGAACACTAGATTGGAGGAAAGCACATTCTCAAGTATCTTAGGATAACAAGAGATTATATACTTGTATATTCAGGGGGTGAACAAAATCTTACTGGATACACTTATTTTAATTTCCAATCAAACAAAGACAGTCCTAAGTCGACGTTTGGGTCAGTATTCACTCTTGGTGGAAGAGATAGTCCGGAGAAGTATTAAACAATCTAGTATTGTAGATTGAACCAAGGAAGTCGAATATATAGAGACTTGTGAAGCAGCTAAGAAAGCGATTTGGCTTAGAAAGTTCTACATTGATTTGAAAGTAAATCTAAATATGGAGAAGCCACTAATCTTGTACTGTAACAATAGTGGAGTAGTAGCTAACTCTATGGAACGCAGAAGACACAAGAGAAAATGTGCACCAAGGTGATGTGACTGCTATGAAGATAACATCATAATAGAACCTGGCGGAATCGATTACCAAAACACTTCCTGCAAAGTCGTTTATGAGTCATGTACGTAACATGGGATTAAGGGAGATGCCTCACTTCCTTTAAGGGCAAGTGGGAAATTGTTAGGATTTATGCCCTAAAAGCATGTAAAGACATTTTATAGATTTAAGTAAAATTACCATTTTATTATATTTGAATGTTATAATTATTGTTTGAATAATTTATATTAAAGTAAGAAAAGTCCATATTCATTTATGAGAATATGATCTTGTATTAGTACGAGGGAATCAAGATCATATACAATGAATAAAATAGTCAATAACATATTAAAGTAAAGAATCTTTAATGAATTGTTACTAGTACGGTTTACTAAGCATACGCGATGCAAGTTTTCTAGATTCGGATTACTAACGTGGATGGACATCTTGGTAAATGTACTGTATATAATAGATATTATATATGCTAGGAGCAATATGAAATAGCTATCTTTATAAACTTACTGTTTACAATAAAGATTTATATCTTATCATAATTGTTGACTGCGTTTTTAGCCAACGACGTGAGAACGTCAAATACGACAAACCTTCAAGAGAAATAAAAACGACACAGACGATTTTTATAGTGGTTCAGCCTCGATTGTCGGTAATAGCCTAATCCACTTAGAGTTGTGATTTATAGATCCGTACTCAAGATCAGATGGACTGAGCCAACTGAGTTTCTTCAGTACAGATTGCAAAAATACAAGAATTCTCTCTTATTTCAGCACTTTCTCTCTCTAGAATACTCAGACCCAAATTTCTCTCTCTAGAAAGAAGTAGAAGAAGCCCCTCTTTCATCCCATAAGCCCTCTATTTATAAGCTTAGTGTCATACATACGGTATCCCCTGGAACTGGGATATTTCATTATATTTATTACATTTAAATTACAAAGAAACATTCAAAATTCAAAATGTAACAAACCCCCAATTTGTGGGAAGAATGAGAGATTCCCGCATATCTTGTTGAAGTTGTTTCTGGGAATCTTGACTTAGTCTCCTCTAGCTAGTTGATCCACCTCCTACTGACCACCCATGCAAGTGCTGGTCGAACATGTGCATGGTGGTAGGACAAACATTTGTTGGTCGGATGTGCATGGTGGTAGGACATGCATGGTGGTAGGACATGCACTTCTCTCCTCTAACATGGCACTCTCCTCTAGCATGCCATGTTTCTCCTCAGACCAAATCCTTGGGGTCTCCTAGGACCACCCTCTTGGGGTCTCCTAGGACCAAGGTCTCTTGGGGTCTCCTAGGACCACTTCCATGAATTCTCCTCGGACTTCATCCTTGGGGTCTCCTAGGATCACTCTCTTGGGGTCTCCTCGGACTTCATCCTTGGGGTCTCCTAGGATCACTCTCTTGGGGTCTCCTCAGACTTCATCCTTGGGGTTTCCTAGGATCACTCTCTTGGGGTCTCCTAGGACCACATCCTCCTTGGGGTCTCCTAGGACCACTTCGTTGAGTTCTCCTCGATGCACCCTCCTTAGCTCTCTTAGGATGCACTCCCCTTAGCTCTCCTAGAATGCATCCTCTTTAGCCTCCTAGGATGCATTCTCCTTAGCCTCCTAGGATGCATTCTCCTTAGCCTCCTCGGACCAAGGTGCACTTGGCTTGGTTATGACATCTTTCAGGCAGTCCAAATTCTTCGTCAGTCTATTGGGTTCCTTTATCATAACTCTGATGAGTCAATGTATTAATTGACTATTAATGTGTCTTTTACTGACCATGCACTGCCACTTGTCACCTTTATTGCCACGTCATTTATCTCCAATTTTTGGGTATAACAATAATAAATGATCATTTGTAGATCAGTCTTGTTTTCTGTGTTTTCACCACCCGACACATGGCAATTATGAGTAATTAGCGACAACACCTGAAGTTCTCGAAGTGTGAACTCTTCCAAGAAGCCTAATCCGGACAAGTCATGGAAGTCTCTAAGTAAGGCCACGCCCCGAGGTCTACCCTCAAGGTGAGGATGTCTCCAAATGAGGCTAGGTCTCGAGCCAATCTCTGAGTCATGGATTTGTCCAAGTGAGGCCACGCCTTGAGGCCTATCTTTCAGGCGAGGATGTCTCCAAGTGGAGCCACGTCCTGAGAGGCTCTATTCACTCACCCATCTCTTAGGTCTAGGATTTCAGTCCTCAGACCTGGAGTAGATGCCAGGTGTCAGTTACTGCGGGTATGGGCCATTAGAAAATAACCTTACAACTTTTGGTGAGCCTAGATTAGTGATGTCGAGTTGTTACCCTCGACAATCAACATTTCCCACAACGTTGCCTGAAATTGGAAAACATGTACCGCACCTAGACAGTCAAAGGTATGTTCCCCATAAAGTTTGTACACAACTTTCTGCATTGGGCTTCGTGCAATTTGCCTGGGTCGTAGTCTGTATTTAGTGCAACCCTTTTTGTATTAATTCAGCATTAACACCCCAGAATGGGCGAATATGTATTAATGATAGATGATTAACATTATTGACCCCAACCTCTATAAATATTGTTAGGGTATCTTTTTTACAAGGGTTAAGATTTGTAGAGATGGAAACTTTGTAACTCAGTGAAATATATACACTGTCTGAGAACTACAATTGAAGCTTGTTTAAGCAAGCTTCAAGCTCACTAAATGTCAGAGACTCATGGTGTAACGCCCTCGATAACCAAGATCGTTACACTGTGTATTTTAAAATAGTGCAAGACTTGCTAATCAAGTCGTTTAAACATAAATGTGATTCTAAAGTCCACTAACAAGTTAGAGTTAAAATATTTTGATCATAAACGGTTAATTTTCATTAAAAAAAATGTTCGATACATGAAATCCCAAAAACATGGTTTATGTGGTAAATACAACTCTCAAAAGTTGTTACAGCAAAAGCCAGTCTATTGGCAAAATACAATTTAGAGCTCTATTCCTGTAACCTTCCCTCGGTCATGTCGGTTGAGCAGCTGATGATGTACACTCCGCCCCCAGAACTCTCCAAGTTATGGTGAGGCCTAGCAAGAAAACCATAAACAACAAACACATATAACAACAACAACAACATTCAATCAACTTTATTCCAATTAATTCAATTATTTAGCAGAGCACAAGCATTAAGCTAAACAACGATAAACATGTATTTTCAAGCATACATCTCAATCAGTAATACATCTATTCAGGTGTCGGCGCCCTTAGGTCGAGCCCTTTGTTATCTAGCTGATCTCAGCTCGCTTAGGCCGAGCTGCGTTCAGTACACTTATCATCAGCCTCGACACCCTTAGGTCATACTTTCATATAACACATAACAACCATATAATCACAAAATACATACCTTCAATTACAGGGAAACTCAGTCCGTTCACAACAACATGGGTGCAGTTTTCTTACCTCGAATTGCGAGCGATGGGTAAAGAACAATTTCGAGCATGACCCTCACTCTTGAGCCTTAAAAATAATCCTAGTCACAAATAACCATAGATAATTATCAATCTCTAATTCAAATAAATGTTTTGGAAACAAATACTAGTGTATTGTCCCGAATTCCCTAATGTGGCTTAGTGCATAGAATAGGAGGCCTGGATGGCAATAATTGATTTAATATGTGATTATGTGATTATATGCATGATTATGTGAGTTATATTATTATATGATGATAATTGCATGCAAGTTGAACCCACTTCTTATTAGAAGGGCCTCTTCATAATTTTGGTCGTTGAGGGCATATTTGTATATTCATGTGGATGTATGTGATATATGGGTGAGACCACATTGTTATGTGGATTTTTTTGAGCTATTTAGCATGAGACGATCCTAGGATGCAGGATAGCGATTTGGTCATAATGGGGTTAATTACCGGGCTCGGGGTGAGCCTAGGGGTAAATTTGAATTTGGTACATTACCGGGAATGAATGGGAAATAGGATATGATTTAATAATTATTTGAGGATATTGGGAATGACGGGAATTTGAGGATGTTAATTATGATTAATAGGATAGGTGAGAAATGACCATTTTGCCCTTGATTTGTTTTGAAGTCTTTAGATGGCCCTAGGGGAAATTCGGTCATTTAGACTATTGGATATCTTCAGCCAAGAGTAGGCTGTAGAAGGAACAAGAAAAAACAAAGTTCTCGTCTCTTTCTCTCAATCATTCTCTCTGTCTCTCACTCAATTGATTTTGAAGCTTGAACCTTAGGAGATTTGAGGTTGTTTGAGCTGGGTTTTTGTTTGAGGGAAGCTTATGGATAATTTTGGGATTGAGGTGACTGCTAAGGGCCTAAGGACAAGATTGTTCTCAAGGGTGGTACTTTATTTAGTTTACACTAAAGTCTGAGGTAAGAAAACTGCACGCAGTATGTGACATACATGATTATTGATGAGGCATGTTGAGTGCTTTATATATGGACATTGGTTGCATTGTAAATTCCTGACAACATTGCTTACTTGTGAATGGCACTGACTTATTAGTTAGAAACAACAATGGTGTTAAGTACTGGTCACGAAACTCTGACTTATCAATCATGATCACAATAGTATTGAGCACTGGTCGTATGGAATTGACTTATGAGTCAAGAGCGGCAATGGCATATTAACGCACGCCGAAATGATTAGATCTAATCAACATGAGCATTAAATGCTTGACCGGCCTTTTGGTCAAAGAAAACAAAAGCGCTAGGCTAGTCTATGACTAGTTACTCAGAGCCAGGGCTAAAAGGCATAGGTTACTGGATAGTCAGATGGCTTAGGGTACAGGACCCCCGAGAGACTTATTAGTCATCTATTTAGGGCGCAGGACCCTAGAATGACTTATTAGTCATCTATTTAGGGTGCAGGACCCCAAAATGACTTATTAGTCATCTATTCAAAGTGCAGGACCCTAGAATGACTTAAAAGTCAACATCTGATTAGGGATGGAAGCCCCAGAATGATTTCATGATCATTTATTCATTTACTTATATTGTATACATGCAGTAATAAGTTTTCTTGCTGAGCCCTGGCTCACGGGTTCTATGTGGTGCAAGTAAAGGGGAAGAGAAGCTTACCCAACCCTGAGTGGAGAGCTTAGGTGGTGATGTGTACATATGCGGCCACTGGACCACCACGACCAAGGTGTTTCTCAGTGGAACTAGGACTTAACCCTATTTTTGTCGCTTAGGTCAGCGGATTGTTACTTTCGAAATGTAATGACCATTTTGGATTTTAAATAACTTTGTAAACACTTTTATGGGATCTCATGTCCAGTTTAATGTTTTTAGTAAAATATATCCATTCCTTTCGATCGAGGTGTTCACCCTGGCCCATTAATAACACTTACATGCATGTTTATGGCCTAATGACTCGTTTAGCGAATTAAACACTATTTAAAGTACAATGTGTGACGGTCTAGGCTCACGAGGGCGTTACAACTTTGTATCAGATGGTGCCAATGTTTAGGGTTCCGGTAGACTGGATGGGCATGTACACTCACCACTGAAGACAAGATCGACTCATGGTTTGGTAACTATTTATGTGGTTATGTGTTTAACTACTTAAATAGAATATAAATTCTTTATCTACCTGCATGAGATACACTGTTAGGGATGGCCCTTGACTGTTGCATGATGAGCAAGAACTTGCTTATTAGCACTGATATTGCTAGAACATGCATATTAGCATCGTCAATTGTTAACTGTTAAGTGCTAAATGTAAAATGTTATGATCATGAATCGACATCTTTATTAGCATGATTGTGGAACATAGATTGATTCTGTTTGATCTTGAACCGTGAGGCGGCAAGAGATGTTGTTATCACTACCTAATTGCCCGCATTGATTATTGCAGCAAGATATAGGTTGAAAGTATTCTTCCAAGGTAGATAGAATCATTAGTTGGCCAGGAAGATCAGGGCCAAAATGATAGACAAGGCAAGGAAAATGACCAGGGTCAGATCCCTCAGTGTAATGCCCCGAATTCTCCGATGTGGTTTAATGGCGGGATTAGTAGGCCGGGAGGGCCATAATTGTTTAATTATGCCATTAAATGAATATACGCATGTTTATGTGAATTATATTATAGTATGATGTTAAATGCATGCATGTGGGTCAACATTTGATAACAAGGGTGTTTTGGTAATTTGGCCCGTTGAGGGCATAATTGTATATTTGTATGCATGCCGGTGATATATTGTTGAGACCACATTATAATGTGGGTTTGTTCGAGCTATTCGGCATCAGACGATCTTGGAGTATTGATTAGCGGTCTAGTCATAACATGTTTAAGTTCGGGGCTTGGAATAAGTCTTGGGGTGATTTTAATGATTAGAACTAGGGCTGTTCATTGGACCATAGCCAATGTTTTTGGACCCATCTAGATCCAATCCAATACTGTATGCTCAACCGAACCGAACCAATCCAATAAGTCATTGAATTGGATCGGTTCCATCCAATGGATATGAATCCCTGTATTGGATCGGATCCATCCAATATTTTTGATCCAATATTTATTAGATCGGATTGGATCCATCCACTATTAATTGGATTGATTGGATCCATCCAATTCGATCCTTAGAATATAAATGCTTTTTAATATATGTAAACAGTAAATGTAATAAAATATAATATATTTTAACTTTAAAAAAAATATATAATATTTTTTTTATCTGAATATTAATTGGATGGTATTGGATCATTATTGGATTAGATCGGTCGGTTGGATCCATTGGATTTACATGTCATCCAAGAACCGACCGATCCAATATTGGATTTTTAAAAATTTCATTTGATCCAATCCAATCATGATTGGATATCCAATTTTTAGCGGTCGGTTGACATTGGAACGGTCGGTTTGTTATTGGATCGGATCGTTTCTGCACAACCCTAATTAGAACATTGCCGGGAATTAAAGGGTAACAGAATATAAATTATTGGTGTTTGAGATTATCGAGAATAACGGGAATCGGAGAACGTTAATTATGATTAACGAGATAGGTTGGAAAGGACAGTTTTGCCCTTGGGAGCCTTTGGAAACCCTTAATTGAACTAGGGGTATAATGGTCTTTTCACCCCTAGGATTGGTATAAACTATTTTAGGCTGTGAAAAAGAGGGAAAGTAGAGTAAGTTCTTGAAGCTTTCCCGTACCTCTTTCTCCTCCATTTCCTTTGTCATTTTTGAGCCATTGTTGAGGATTCAAGCTTGGGAAGTAAACCTTGGGAGTTTGGAAGAGTGTTCTACCATTGAAGAGCATCACAATCTGAGTTTGAGGTAAGCTTGTAGCCACTAGTTCCCTGGTTTGCTCTGTTTTGGCTTTAGTTTTCAGCTTGTGGTTTTGTTGTGGATAGTTGGAATTAATGGAAGTTTTGGTTGGGGTTTAACTTGGGTTTTGATGAGGGTGTGATGTAGATCAAGTTTAGGGGTTGTATTGGATGTTTGGGTGGTGTTTTGTCTTGGTTTGAAGTGTTGGTTTCAAGGAAAAAAGGTAAGGAGGAAAAACCAGAGTTTTGGCTGAAGTGTAGGTTGGGCCGCGGCATGGCTAGGGTGGGCCGCGACTCATGATGGGTGCTGAAGGAGGCTGCCTCTGTTTGAGGGGTGGGACGTGGCATGACCAGGGAGGGCCGCGGCTTGGGGATTCTAGCCTTAGGCCTCATGATCGATCCTATTACCCGGTTTAGTAGGATTCAATGTCTTGGAGGCTAGGTTTTGGTTTGGGAAACTTTGTTATCCATTTTTTTGATGGAATCCCATAATTGGTTATAGCCATGTAACTGCTAAGGGACAAAAAGATAGGTCGTTCTCAAGGGTCGTTCTTATATTAATTCTCGCTCGAAGGAGAGGTAAGAAAACTGCACCCCATATGTGACATGCGTGGTTGTTCATGAAGCATGTTGATTGTGTAAACGTGGACATGGATTGGTTATTGAATGCTTATCAAATCTTGCTCACTTGGGCATGGTACTGACTAATTAGTTAGATTTGGAAAAAGTGTCAGTATCAACTATGAAGCTGGGACTTATTAGTCAAGTTCGGCAGTGGTACTAGGCACTGGTCACACAGTGCTAACTCATAAGTCAGGACGGCGTTAGCATGTTCAACGAAAGCCAATAAAGATTAGATCTAATCGATATCTGCATTGGATGACTGAAAGAGCATTAATGCCGGACCGACCTCAAGTTCGATGAATACTATAAGCGCTTGTGTGACTTACCCATCAGTCACTCATCTGTTAAGTTGGAGACTTACCCATCAGTCTCTCATCTGCTAAAGCTAGTGACTTACCCAGCAGTCACTCAACTATTTCAGCTAGTGACTTACCCAGCAGTCCCTCATCTGTTTAAATTAGTGACTTGCCTGTCAGTCACTCATTATGGTTTATCGAAACCTCAAGTGATATTCACTCATTTGTTTGAGAGCTATAAGATTTGTGTGATTATAATTATAATCAGTTGTGAATATCATTATACATTACTATGTTTTCATACTGGGCTTTGGCTCATGGGTGCTATGTGGTGCAGGTAAAGGGAAAGAAAAGCTCATCCAGCCTTGAGTGAAGACCTTAGGTTGTGATGTGTACATATACGGCCGCTTGACCACCACGGCCAAGGAGTTCTCAGAGGAACTAAGGGATTTACCCTATTTTTGCCGCTTCGGTCGGCGGGTTTGTAAATTTGGAACAGTAATGACTATTTTGGTTTGTAAACAACTTGTAAAGGTTTTTATGGGCCCATGAACAGCTTTATGTATTTAATAAAATATATCCTTTCCTTTTTATTGATTTTTCACCTTAGCCTGTTAGTAACACTTAGAACACGTTTTTAACCAAAGGACTCGGGTAGCGGGTCAAATTTCCGATTCACCGTTCACCGTAACTGTTCTGGGGTAACCAGGGCATTACACTTAGCCAGGTCCTGATAACTGGCAATAGCTGCTTGTTGATTTAAAAGCCAGAGTGATGAGTTAGGAAGAAGAAATCCGCCTCCTGAGACAACAATAGGTTCCTATAGGGAACATCTTGCTAGAGGCACCACCTGTCACAGTGCCAACAGTTGAGCAGCCGCCAAAGGCTGGAAGTAAATGGGAGCCTCTTTATGAAAAGTTCAGAAAAATAGCACCCTCCAGTTTTTTAGGGTAGTGCAAATCTAGCTAAGGCTGAGCAATGGATGAGCATGGTTACCACCATCCTTGACTTTATGAGGGTGTCTGGTAATGAGATGGTGGCATGTGACACATATATGTTTCGGGAGGATGCCTGAATTTGGTGGGAAGTGATATCCCAAACCAAAGATGTTAGTGCCCTGAGTTGGGAAGAGTTTTAGACCTTGTTCAATGAAAAGTACTATAATGATGCCATCAGGGCTGCAAAAGCTGAAGAGTTAAGCAAGTTGTTTCAGGGAAGTTTGTCAGTGACAGAATATGCTGTAAAGTTTGACAGACTGACAAAGTTTGCAATGGAACTGGTGTCCACTGGTGGGACAAGAAGGGAGGGATTTCTCCATGGGCTACATCCTAGGATAGCCCATGATGTTCGTATTACCACTATTTCTGGAATTACTACTTATCCATAGGTGGTTAAGAAGGCGCTCACAGCTGAGAGCGCAGATAACAAGATCTGGTAGGATAATGCAGCCATATGAAGACATTAGGAGGATGGGACCTCCATTTATGGGTACAAGTAGAGGTGGAGGCCCCAGTGATTAGGAGAGGAAGGGTCCTGATGCCTTCCCAGCTCCAGGCCCTGACAGGTGACCACGTGGTATTAATATGGGCCGCCAGGGTGGCAGTGAGGCCTGAAGGACTTTTCCTGAGTGCCCTAGGAGCAAGAGGCGCCATCTACGGGAGTGTCGGGCAAGATCTTGCTTTTTATGCGGAGTAGTGGGAAAATTGAAGAAAAATTGACCGAGAGCAAGGAAGGAAGACCCAAGAAAGGCGGACAGCTCGGCCTCAGCTTGAGTGATCGCATTGACTCAGGCAGAAGCTTAGGCTTGTCTCTCAGTAGTTACATGTCAAATTTTTAGTGCTGGAACCCCTTATACTATTTTTATTGATTCTAGTGCTACACATTCTTTTCTTGATAGTAGAATTATGGATAGACTATGTAGACCATGTGACTATTATGTTGTGAGGTTTAAAACCATATTGCCCATTGGGGAGCTAGTAGTATCCAGAAGATGGGTCAGATCATTGCAAGTGACAGTGTAGGGCTGAGAGTTATTAGTTGATTTGATAGAGTTGGTTATGACTGACTTTGATATGATTCTGAGTATGGATTGGTTGGTGAAGTTTGGGGCAACCATAGATTGCAAAAGGAAGATGGTAACCTTTGAGCGTGAAGGTGAGGATCCTTTTATGTTTGTTGGCAATGTGCATGGACCCCATATACCTATGATATATGTTTTGAGGGATATAGATCTATTGCAAGGAGGTTGCATAGGATTCTTAGCTAGTGTGGTTGATACCGCTCAGGTCATGCCAGTGAGCCAGAGGAGACCAGATTAGTCTGTGAGTTTCTGGATGTGTTTCCAGAAGATTTACCAAGGTTGCCACCACACAGAGAGATTGAATTCATGATTGAACAGGCACTAGGGGCGGAGCAAGTGTCTAGAGCATCTTATAGAATGGCCCCAACAGAATTAAAAGAACTGAAGGTACATCTGTAGGAGCTATTAGACTTAGGTTTTATCAGACCTAGTTTTTCATTGTGGGGTGCACAAGTTCTATTTGTGAAGAAGAAAGATGGTTCTCTAAGGATGTGTAATGATTACAAAGAACTGAATAAGTTAACAATCAAGAACAAGTATCCTCTACCAAGGATAGATGATTTGTTTGATCAGTTTCAAGGTAAAAGGGTATTCTCTACGATAGACCTTCGATCTGGTTATCATCAGCTGAGGGTCAAGGAGGGAGATATACCGAAGACTGCCTTTTGCACAAGATATGGGCATTATTAGTTCTTAATCCTGTCCTTTGGGTTGACTAATGCCCCAATTGCTTTTATGGATTTGATGAAAAGAGTGTTCAAGGATTATTTGGACCAGTTTGTGATCATCTTCATCGATGATATTTTGGTTTATTCTCAGCTAGAGTCAGAAAATTAGCAACATCTGAGGTTGGTTCTACAGAGACTTAGGGATCACATGTTGTTTGCAAAATTCAAGAAGTGTGAGTTTGCTTATCTTAGGTAACTTTCCTTGGGCACATTGTCACTAAGGAGGGGATTAAGGTGGACCCAGTCAAGATTGAGGCAGTCAGGGATTGGCCAAGGTCAAAGAATGCTTCAGAGGTTAGAAGTTTCCTTGGGTTGGCCGGTTATTATAGATGTTTCATTGAAAGGTTCTCAAAGATTGCCACTTCATCGACTGAACTGACAAGCATGAATTAGAAGTTTATGTGGTCACACAAGTGTGAGAACAACTTCCAGGAACTGAAGCAGAGGTTGATTATAACTCCAGTTCTGAGTCTTCCAACAGATTAGGAGAAGTTTGTGATATACTGTGATGCCTCACATTAGGGTTTGGGCTGTGTGCTGATGCATTCAGGTAAGGTGATTGCTTATGCCTCACGCTAGTTGAAAGAGTGTGAACAGAGATACCCCACGCATGATTTAGAGTTGGCAGTTGTGGTCTTTACATTAATGGTATGGAGACATTATCTTTATCGAGAGAAGTGTGAGATTTACATTGATCACAAGAGCCTGAAGTACTTTTTCACACAAAAAGACCTGAACATGAGACAAAGGCGTTGGCTGGAGTTAGTGAAAGAATATGATTGTGAAATCTTGCATCATCTAGGAAAGGCCAACGTGGTGGCAGATGCTTTAAGCAGGAAGGGTCTGGGATAGATTTTTAGTGAGAGGTTGATATCCAGAGAGTTAGCAGAGGATATGACCAGAGCTGGCATATAATTGTTGGTAGGCCAGTTGGCCAATATTATGCTACAGTCTACACTATTGAAAAGGATAAAAGATGGTCAGTTGGGTGATCCACAGCTCTCCAAGATCAGAGAAGATGTGTTAGCTGGAGTATCCAGAGATTATATAGTGTCAGATATATGCTTGTTGAGATACAAAGGTCAGATATGTGTTCCGATTGACACTGCTATAAGATGGGAGATTCTGGATGAATATCATACTAATCCTTATTCTTTGCATCCAGGCACCACGAAGATGTATGACAATGTGAGATCGTTGTATTGGTGGCTTGGGATGAAGAGGGATGTGGCAGAGTATGTGACTATGTGCTTGACATGTCATTAGGTCAAGGTTGACCATCAGAGTCCAGCAGGTTATTACAGCCTCTAGACATTCCAGAGTGGAAATGGGAGGACATCACAAAGGATTTCGTGGTGGGATTACCCAAGACTGTGGGTCAACATGATTTAGTATAGGTTATCGTGGATCGATACACCAAGTAAGCTCACTTCTTACCAGTGAGGACTACTTATACCAGTGAGAGAGATTGTGTGCCTTAATGGGGCACCAAGGTCGATCGTGTCAGATCGGGTCCCCACATTCACTTCCAAGTTTCGAGGAAGTTTGCAAAGGGCCATGGGTACACAGTTGAACTTCAGTGTTGCTTATCATTCTCTGACAGATGGAAAATATCTGAGGACAATCCAGATGTTAGAGGACATGCTGCGTGCATGTGTACCAGACTTTGGTGAATCTTGGAGTAAGTATCTACCTTTGATAGAGTTTTCCTACAACAACAACTATCAGTCCACCATTGGGGTGGCTCCTTACGAAATGTTGTATGGTAGGAAATGCAGATCTCCCATTCATTGGGATGAGACAGGAGAAAGGAGATACTTGGGTCCTGAGGCAGTTCAGAGGACCAATGAGGCCATTGAGAATATTAGAGCTCAGATGCTCGCTTCTCAAAGCAGACATAAAAGTTATGCAGATCCCAAATGTAAGAACGTGGAGTTCTAAGTGGGAGACTATGTCTTCCTTAGAGTCTCGCTATGGAAAAGGGTGAGAAGATTTGGGAAGAAGGGCAAGTTGGGCCCTAGATTTTTAGGTCCATTTGTGATCCAGGAGAGGATTGGTCAGGTGGCCTATAGGTTGGCCTTACCACCGGCATTGTTGGTCGTGCATAACGTATTTAATATTTCAGCTCTTCGGAGTTATGTATCAAATGTGATTCATGTGTTGAGTTACGAGGATCTAGAACTTGAGGCAGATCTCTCCTATGAGGAACAGCTAGTCCAGATACTAGACAGAAAGGACAAGGTCCTAAGAAATAAAACTATACCTTTGGTTAAGGTATTATGGAGGAACAGCAAGGTCGAGGAAGTGACCTGGGAGTTGGAGTCAAATATGCAGAGTCAGTATCCCGAGCTGTTCAAGTAAATTTTGAGGAATTTCTGTAAGGAAGGGATAGTTGTAATGCCTCAAATTCCCTAATGTGGCTTTGTAACGCCCTGGATAGCCAAGACCGTTACACTGTGTACTTATAAAGGTGCAAGACTCGTTAATCAAGTCAACATTTTAGAAACGTGTCACTAAACATGTAAGAGCTAGGGTTAAAAAGGTTTTGGTCTCAAAAGACTCATTTCATATATTTAAACTGTAATGAACACGGGATCCCACAAGAAGGTAGAGTTAAAATAAGTTTACAGACTCCCAAAAATACATGAGTATTCACTAGCCATACTAAGGCAAAACAGACAGTCTTCAGGTTTCATGTCCTTGCCCAGACCTCAACCGTGGCGGCCGAGCACCTGGCTATGTACATTTCGCTCGCTGAGCTCTCCAATCAAGGCTGGTCTAATTTGCCCTTGCCTTTACCTGCACCACGTAGCACCCGTGAGCCAAGGCCCAGCAAGAAAACATCTTAAACAACTCAATCAATGAAAACAGACAATCAACTCATTATGCATGCATTCCCATCAGATAATCGCCAACAGATATTCAACACATATAATCAGATTCAAGAGACATTCTATCACATATAACACTCTTATCACATAGTATTCAGGGCCGACGACTTAGGCCGCACCCTCTGTTTAACCCACTGACTCCGGCCCGCTTAAATCGAGCTCAGTGCATAATAAGCTGTCCTCGGCTACCAGTGGCTGAGCCGCGCCCTGTGCGCTAGTGAAACCCTTGGCCCCTTAGGCCGTTGGTTCACTAAATGGCTTGCAAGGCATAATACCATCTTTTCAAGCATTTACAATAGGGAGCCCTTAGTCCCGTCACATATATTCAACCAGGTGCAGTTTTCTTACTTTTAGTCTGGGCAGTTATTGAATTATGAGCAACGTCTCTCAAGCACGATCCATTCCCGAGCCAAAGCCTTTATCACCTAGTCACAACCAAAGTATAGTGTTCCATTAATACTCCAATATAGGTTTCCAGTTACAAAACTAACTCCCGGGATTCCAAATTCCACCAAGCATGGTGGTGAAACCAAACCCGAGCACACTAGACCACTTTCCCGTGCCTAAAACCCTCAAAAACTCATGTGTGCAACCAAGGGCTGTGGCCCCTGAAGTCTAGCCGTGGCCCTACCTCCAATACAGAACCACATCCATGCTGAACTAGACACGCGCCGCGGCCTTGCTTTGGGCGCCGCGGCCCTTGCTTTGGGCGCCGCGACGCCCTCCCATGGCCGAGCCCTCTTGGTTCTTTTTCATCCTAGGGCCGCAGCGCTCTAGAACAGAGCCGCGGCCTTCCCCTTCGTGCCCAGAAAACCCACTATTTCTAAGCCTAAAACCTCACCTTAAACCATCCCAAAACTCCCCAACTCCTAACCAATTAATCCCAACTCCTTTAGCATGATCTAAACAACATAATTCCATAGAAAACACAGCCTAGCACACACTAATCTTCTCTTTTCAATTTCTGAAACTCAAGAGCTATAAACACTCAAACCTGCCATTCAAACCTAATTTAAGACCTCTAAACCATGAGTTGAAACTTACCTCTTCTGTTGAATCACCTCACCAAGCCAAAGCCAAGCTAAGTCTCCAAGTTTCCTCCTTAATTCTGCCTTAAGACATCAAAACGATGTTTGCTTCAAAACTTGACCAAAACCCAGCTAGAACTCATAATTCAACCATAGAAAAGAAGATTAGATGCTTACCTTAATCCCTGTTTTAGTTCTTGATTTACTCATGAGCTAAACCTCCAAATCCCCACCACAAATCTCAGAAATTCCAGCTTGTTTCCCCTTAAGTTTCCTGTGTTTTCCTTCCCTTTGTTTTCCTTGAGAGTGAGAGAGAGCTGAGGTAAAGTTTTAGTCGGTTTGCATTTTTCTAAAGGCTTCCTTATGTCTATCTCACTCATTAAGTTAATCCCAAGGCTTGGGGTGCCGGAACCGTCCTCGAGGCCAAAATGGTAAAATCCCCCAATATTCCCGCCTAGACATCCTAACCTCAAATATATCTCCATATATTTATTTTCATGACCCGATAGTCCAAATCGCTACCGGCTATCTAGAAATACCCCCGACTTATTCTAAGTCATATCTTAAGTCCCGTTGTGACTTTTCCCGCTATTTGACCCTAGAATCGTCTTGAGTCGTGCTCTGCGAACCTGTCCACATAATAATGTGGTTCTCACATATATCACACATTTATTTCATATCACATTAACATATAATATCATCAATTATTATATAAACATTACTAAGCATATAATTACTCATTTAAATCACAATTATTCCATTAATGCCCTCCTGGCACACTAATCAAGGCTCGCCTAAGCCTTATTAGCGATTTTGGGTCGTTACAGGCTTAGTTCGTAGAGGGCCATAATTGATTTAATATATGATTATATGCATGATTATGTGAGCTATATTATTATATGATGATAATTGCATGCTTGTGGGCCCACTTCTTATTAGAAGGGCATTTTTCATAATTTATGCCATTGATGGCATATTTGTACAATCATGTGCATGTATGTGATATATGGGTGAGACCACATTATTATGTGGATATCTTTGAGCTATTCGGCATGAGACGATCCTTGGATGCAGGTTAGTGGTTTGGTCATAACGGGGTTAATTACCGGGCTCGAGCCTAGGGGTAAATTTGTATTTAATACATTATCGTGAATGAACAGGTAATGGGATAAGATTTAATAATTATTTGAGGATATTGGAAATGATAGGAATTGGAGGGCATTAATTATGATTAACAGGATAGGTGGGAAATGAAAAATTTTCCCTTGCTTAGTTTTGAAGCCTTTAGATGGCCCTAGGGGCAATTTGGTCATTTAGACCATTGGATATGTTCAGCCAAGGGTAGGCTGTAGAAGGAACAAGCAAAAACAGAATTGTCTTCTCTTTCTCTCGATCATTCTCTCTATCTCTCACTCAGTTGATTTTGAAGCTTGAACCTTAGGAGGTTTGAGGCAATTTGAGCTAGGATTTGGTTTCAGGTAAGCTTAGGGATAATTTTGGGATTGAGGTGACCGCTAAGGGCCTAAGGACAGGATCGTTCTCAAGGGTGGTACTTTATTTATTTTATGCTCAAGTCTGAGGTAAGAAAACTATACCCAGTATGTGATATACATGATTATTGATGATGCATGTTGAGTGCTCTATATATGGACACTGGTTGCATTGTAAATGCCTGGCAACATTACTTACTTATGAGTGGCACTGACTTATTAGTCAGAAATGACAATGGTGTTTAGCACTGGTAGCAAAGCTCTGACTTATCAGTCATGATCGGCAATAGTACTGAGCGCTGGTCGTATAGAATTGACTTATGAGTCAAGAGCGACAATAGCATATGAACGTGGGCCAAAATGATTAGATCTAATCAACATGAGCATTAAATGCTTGACTGACCTATTGGTCGAAGAAAACTAAAGTGCTTGGCTAGTCACATGGCTTAGGGCGCAGGACCCTCGAGAGGCTTATTAGTCATATATTCAGGGCGCAGGACCCCAGAATGACTCATTAGTCATCTATTTAGGGCGCAGGACCCTATAATGACTTATTACTCATCTATTCAGGGCGCAGGGCCCAGAATGACTTAACAGTCATCATCTGATTAGTGCTACAATCCCTAGAATTATTTCATGATCATTTATTCATTTATTTATATTGTATACATGCAGTAATAAGTTTTCTTGTTGAGTCTTGTCTCACGGGTGCTATTTGCTGTAGGTAAAGGGAAAGAGAAGCTTACCTAGCCCTGAGTGGAGAGCTTAGGCCAAGGTGTTTCTCAGGGGAACTAGGGTTTAACCTTATTTTTGCCGCTTACGTTGGCGGACTGTAACTATCGAACTGTAATGACCATTTTGGATTGTAAAAACCTTTTGATACACTTTTATGGGATTCCATGTGTAGTTTAATGTTTTTAGTAAAATATATCCATTCCTTTTGACCGAGATTTACACCCTGGCCTATTAACAACACTTATATGCACGTTTATGGCCTAATGACTCATTTAGCGAGTTAAGCACTATTTATACTACTTAGTGTGACTGTCTTGGCTGACCAGGGCATTATAACTAGCTTCTAGGACCACGAATTCTACTAATCCGGGTAGTAGAATTCATCCCAAACGCTTAGGTTTGAATCTCCAAGCCTCCCCGAGCCTAAAACCTTGGTTTCCCTTAATTTCCAATTTATGGTCGCGACATTCCCTTAAGGGCAGCGACCCCGCCACTTAAAAAGAGGCCAGGCCCTTCCAGCTGGAGGACACGGGCCGCGACTTGCACCCCTAGGTCGTGGCGCGCCTAGCGAAAAACTGGCACCCCAGCCTCTTCAAGCACGCGGGTCACAGCCCTGTGCCCCCAAACTTAGAAAATCCTTCATTTCCAGCATTTTTCCTTGAGCCTAAGCTCAAATTCATACCTCAAATCAGCAGCCAAACTCAGATTTAAGCCAATATTCCCATCCTTATAGCCTAAACATCTATCCTATAAACAATTACTTACTCTTCTTAAACACCCAAAATCAACCTTAGAAACCATCCTCATGCAAGCTCTAAGTTCTAACATTATTTCTATAGAATTCAACATTCAAAAGTTTAATTTTTACCTGAATTAATAGCCTAATCTCCCCAGAACTCTTGTCTGACCTTAGCTTTGATTTTCCCAGCTCCAACCAGCCTAAATCCTTCAGTTCTTTCCTTCATATTTCCTTATCTCCAAGCCTAAGAGAGGGAGTGACAGTGAACGTGGTGAGAGAGTGAGAAGGTTGAGAGCTTCCTATAGTTTCCTATTAGTTCTGGTATAATCCTAAAGTTTCTAAGGATAAACTTAATCCCAAAAGGTAGAAATGCCCTTCTAAAAACTTAGCCTTCTTTAATTGTTCTAAGGGTAAAATGGTTTTTTCCCAAATTCCCGCTAATTCCTCAAGTCATCCTATAAATTCCCAATTAATCCCGAAATGTCCAAATAATTACTTGTTACTCAATAAAACCCAAATTATATTCTAAATTCCCAAAATACTCCTAAGCTCACCCTGAGCTGGGTATTATTCCCTGCGGTGAATATTTCGTTAACCGCTCACTAGGATCGCCTTGAGCCATATACTGCAAATATATCGACATAATAATGTGATCTCAACCATTTATCACATATAATCACATTTATGCCCTTAAAGGGCCAAAATTACAAATATGCCCTTATAAGTAGTAAAGGTCCCACATGCAAATCTAATACACATAAACATGCATATAATATACTCACATAATCATATAAATCATGCATGCCACATAGTCACACATTTAATCAATTACACACACATATGTCCAATTATGTCCTCCCGTCATGCTAATCTAGGTACTAAATCCTATTAGCATTTGTGGGTTGTTACACGTGGACTAGGGCTCTCTTATAGCCTTAACCACATAAAACCCTTGTGTTCTTTTCTATTATTTTCTTTAAACTCTGAGATTAGGTTGATAGCAAAAAAATCATTCACCATTTTGGTGCTTTAATTGAGTGTTTGAAGAAAGCTTGAAGAACATAGTCATGGTGACCACTCAGAGAAACGCACCTGATGATGCACCTCCTTCTGTCAAAGTTAAGAGGACAAACCAACCCTCCACCACCGCAAGACCTCCCTAAGATGGTGGAAGATTATGACAAAAATGCCGAATACGCAACGTTGACGACAGAGGCGATGACAAGTATTATGAGTAGGAATACCCTCACCCCATGGATGCAGAGAGGATACCAGTAGTTATGGCACTTCGCGACCAGGTGGCCATTCAACAATAGAAACTTGACACTTAGGAGGGTAATATCGCCGCCCTATAGGAGATGGCTAATGCCATATGGGAAACTCTTGCGGCCCAGGGGCCTGCGATTGGTCGCTCCTGGTTAAGTACCCTCTAGGCAACCAACTGGTGCGCCACCTAAGAACCAAGCTAGAGTACCACCTCTCGACCTAGCTAGTGTGCCTCCCGGCCACATAGCTGATGTGGCGCAAGATCCGCCAACTGGCATGCCCCTCGTGCACCCAGCTGGAGTTGGAGCCCCACATGTGCCACAAGATCGTAGCAAGGGTAAGATCGATGAAAACTCTGCTTCAAAGCAAAAAGAAGGATCTTTGGAACCCCGAAGACAATCAGGCCCCGAGGCCAGCTAGTAAGGGTAGAGGCCTAGGTGCCCGAGGACACTGCTAGCGCTCATAGAGCCTAGGGCATTCTGCCTAAGCCCGCCAATATGGATCGCACGATGCGCGGAGGTGGTGTCTTCCTAGCACCTCGCCATCACCACAAGAATAACAGCCAAGGAGCCAATAGGCTAAACACCTCCGTTAACCGAGAACATGACATCAACATCTCAGTTAACAATGAAAATGTTGAGTTCGACGGAGAAACAAAAGTAGCATACCCCAAGGGCAGCGGTGCATTCCGAGGCCAAATTAACCTACAAGAAGGCTTGAACGCTCATAGGTGTAACAAGGCTTTCGGGAGTGAACCCAGGAGGAAGGACCAGTCAGACCTCCAAGACAACCTTAACGCTCAATAGAGGGATAACCTGGCACAAAGTGCTAACCAAGACCATGAACCCCTCTGCGCGGAGTTTGAGAGAATGAAGAGGACAATGATGAGGATGGCCAGACATCAGGGTCATGACTCTGACTCGGAGGACGAGGACGAGGAGCCAGGTGCTCCTCACATTGTAAGCCGTGTTACCACGGGCCTTTAAGATGGCTGCCAACATGTCCTATGATGGTAGTAAGGATCCCAACAACCACCTTTCGAAGTTCAATAGGTTGATGTCAGTGAATTGTGTCTCTGTAGACGCCAAGTGTCATGTATTCCCGATAACCTTGAAAGGACCAGTAGCTGAATGGTTCAAGAAGCACAGGTCAAGATCCATCCTCGGAAGTTGAGCTTTCAATGCTTTAGCCAACTTAAAGCAACGACCATTTGAGACCCTCAAAGCTTAAATAAAGCACTTCAAGGAGGAAGCCGCGAGGACCAAGAAGGTCAATGACGACTAGTAGCTAATGGCCTCACAGGCCATCATCTATGCGGGATCCCCGTTGTGGGATGACCTCCCGTGCAGAGGATATCTAAGGCTCGACGACTTCATCCTTCAGGTACAAGAGTATATCAACTGGGGAGATGCATAGATCAAAGCATTTTGGGGGCCTGTCACATTTCTAGCTCCAATGACACTAGGGCCCGTGGCCTCAGGGACCCAAATCCACCATACGTTCTTGTCCAAGCAAGTGTGGGGGGAGCCCAGTCCAGTCCAATTATCCTGCCAACTGGCTTTAGTGACAAGCCACCCATTGGTTTCAATGCAGCTCTGATGGGATATGGAGTAGCGCTCACTGGATAAAGTGCTTATCAACCTACAATCAGTATTGGAGTTGCTGCTCCATCCCAGTCCCCTGCACCCAGTCGGACCCCCAACAGCAGTAGATGTGGGGGCAAAGGCAATGGCAGAAAGCCCAATAGAAATGGGAAATCGCAAACAGGATTGGGAACTATCCTCGACGAGAAGTACATCTTGTAGTACTCCAACTATACTAACCTAGTGGACTCTCGGAAGAACATCTTTGTGGTCACAAGATATCACGTTTATTATCAGATTCCACAGCCCATTCAGAGAGACAGGGAAAGTCAAAATCCCAACAAGAGTGGGGCACCACACAAATGAGTGCCGCCAACTCAAGGATGAGATTGAAAACCTCACCAAACTGGGACACCTCTGCCAATATGCTTGGGATGGAGCACGCAAAGCTCAGGCCACGGCTACAGTAACACCCGCAGCCCCCTAGCCTCCAGGTACGGTGCTCGCAGCTCCGCAGTATCAGGTAGTCCACAAACCTCCCCCAATGAATGGGCGAGTGGGGACCATCTACCGAGGATCCCACTTGGGAGGTACCTCACGAGGCTCACAAAATAGGTATGCATGGGCCATAAACCATGATTGTGAAGTGTTGGTATTAGCTCAATTGTCACCCCAGATGCCAAGGATGACCAACCAAGCCATCACATTCTCCGCGGACGACACTTAGAGAGTGCACTTTCATCACACTACGATCCTTTGGTGATTGAGACCTAGGTTTTCAATAAGATGGTGGCTCAGATCCTAGTGAACAATGGGAGTTCAATGAATATCTTTTTCAACTTAGCCAATGAGAAGATCGGGTTGACCAAAAATGACTTGTACCCGTGCACCTCAACTCTATATGGGTTCTTAGGGGAAGGTCTTATATCCATGGGTTAGATCAAGATTCCTGTGATGCTTGGAGAGGTTCAATGCCAAGATTTTAAGTATTCCACCATCGTGGTGGTGGATTGCTCCTCGGTGTATAACGCCATCTTGGGGCGTCCGACCTTGGTGGAGCTCGGGGCGGTTACCTCCATTCAGCATCTGTCCATGAAGTTCCCCATGTACATGGGGATTGGCATAGTTCGAGGAGACCCAAAAGAGGCAAGGAAATGCTACAATGTGTCCCTTAGGCAACCGGTAATGGTGATCGAGGTGTTTGCTCCCAAGCAGCCTCTTATCGAGGAGGTGGAGGTGTATATTGTTTAGGTTGGTGAAACCAACGAATTGGACCTTCGAGTTCAAGAAGACAGGGCTATTGAGCCCATGGAGGAAGTTTAGGAGGTGTCCCTTGATGCCTCCATCCCCGAAAGAAACACCATGGTCGGAAAGAATCTGAAGGCAAAAGTTCGAGAAACACAGGTGGGCTTTCTTCATGGAAATCAAGATTTTTTTGTCTGGTCTCACTCCAACATGACTGGCATTGACCAAAATATCATTTATCATGCCATGAATGTCGATCCGAAAGTTTCTTTGATTCAGGAAAAGTGGAGAACGTTTGACCAGACTAGGGAGGAAGCCTTAAATGTGAAGGTAGACAAGCTACTTGCAAATAGATTCATTCGGGACGCCCAATACCCCAAGTAGGTATCCAATCCGGTCCTCGTGTCCAAGCCAAATGGCACCTGGAGGACTTGCATAAACTTCTCTAACCTCAACAAGGCTTTCCTAAATATTGTTTCTCGCTGCTAAAAATAGATCAGATCATCAATGCAACCTCCGGGTACAGACTCTTGTCCTTTATGGACGCGTACTCAGGCTATAACAAGATTTCCATGCATGTCGCAGATCAAGAATACATCAACTTCTGAACTGATAAAGGAATTTACTACTATAAAGTGATGCCCTTTGGATTGAGGAATGCTGGTTCCACCTACTAAAGGCTCGTGAACAGTATGTTTAAGGAACATTTGGGACGGAACATGAAGGTTTATGTAGACCACATGCTGGTCAAGTCTAGAATAGCCCCCGACCACGTAAAGGACCTGGCATAAGTATTTTTAGTACTTCGTAAGTTTGGGATGAAACTAAATCCCATAAAGTGCACTTTTGGAGTTGCCTCCCAAAAGTTCCTGGGCTTTATTGCTAGTGCTCGAAAGATAGAGGAAAACCCGGAGAAGATCAAACTCGTGGTTGATATGCCATCCCCTCTGAAAGCATAAGGATGTTCACAGTCTCACCAGAAGGATAGCTGCCCTGAGTCACTTTGTTCCAAAGGCGACTGACAAGTGCATCTCGTTCTTCAAAATTCTTCGAGGTGGTCAGAGGTTCAAATTGATAGAGGAGTGCGACCAGGCATTACAACAGATGAAGGCACACATGACAACCCACCTATCTTGTCAAAGCCGTTAGACAGAGAACCGTTCCTTCTTTACATGGCTACCTTAGAGAGTGCCATCAGTTCTGCCTTAGTTCGCGAGGGAGGCCGCGTCCAATACCCATTTTGTGAGCAAGAGGCTCCTTGGAGTGCAGTTCAGATATTCGCTCATGGAGAAGCTGACCTTTTTCCCAATGGAGGCTTCAAAAGCTAAGGCCTTATTTCAAGGTGCATCCCATCAAGGTCCTCACGAACCATCCCTTACGGCAGGTCCTTCAAAATCTGGACTCATCTAGGAGACTCCTGAAGTGGTCAGTCGGGCTTAGTCAGTTTGACATCACTTATCACCCAAGGACTACCATAAAGGGACATGCACTGGCAGATTTCATCATTGAGTGGATGAGAAACCATGAGAGACCTGGGGACGCTCCTCATTTTGTTATCCCCTGAGGAGCACAGAGTTCATAGCGCTCTTACAATTGGTTTCGATGCCTCAAACAACAAAGTAGAGTATGTGGAGCTCATTGTTGGGCTTCTAGTAGTACTTGAGCTCAAGGTCGAGAGCCTCGAGATTTTAAGTGACTCACAATTTGTAGTCAATCAAGTAATCGGGGAGTACCAGGCCTTGAGGAGCATAGAGTTCATAGCGCTCTTACAATTGGGTTCGATGCTTCAAACAACAAAGCAGAGTATGTGGCGCTCATTGTTGGGCTTCGAGTATTACTTGAGCTCAAGGCCAAGAGCCTCGAGATTTTAAGTGACTCACAATTTGGGTCAATCAAGTAATCGGGGAGTACCAGGCCCAGGGGACAAAAATGGCTGCTTACTTGGCAAAGACCCAAGAAATGCTACAGAGCTTAAAAAAATTCACCATTCAAGAATTTCCATGAGAACAAACCTCTAACGTTATTGCCTTGGCCAAGCTTGCAACCACCAAGGATGCTGGAATTGATCAATGTAGTCCCCATTGACCGATTAGATTCTCTGAGCATCTTAGCTCTTGAGGAAGTGGAAGCAGTCCAACACTATGACGGTTGGATGGAACCCAAAGTGAAATATCTTGACTCTGAGTAGTTACTACATGACAAGAAAAAACCTCGGAAACTGCTTTACCAAGCACCATGGTTTGTTGTCATGGATAGAAAACTGTACATGCAAGGATATTTGTTTCCCTTTCTCCGATGTGTGTCCAGGCAAGAAGCCAATCTGATACTCCGAGAGGTGCATGAAGGCTTTTGCGGGGACCACGCCAGGGACAGAGCCTCGCCAAGAAGTTCTTGAGACAGGGATACTTTTTGGCCACCATGAACGGAGATGTGATGGACTATATCAAGAAGTATGACAAGTGCCAAAACTTCGCCAATATACCACGAGCTCCTCCAAAATACTCACTCAGATGACCCGTCCCTGGCCCTTTGTTGTCTGGGGAATTGACCTTATCCAGTCATTGCCCACAGGAAAAGGAGGAGTGAAGTACGGATATAGTGGCGGCCAACTACTTCACGAAGTAGGTCAAGGCCAAGCCACTCACTATAATCACTTCTAAGAAGACACTAGAATTTATCATCAAGAACATCGTTTGCCGCTACGGGTTCCCGAGGAAAATAGTCTCCGCCAACGGCTTGCAGTTTGACAGTGAGGTGTTCAAAGACTTCTGTCAGCTCCATGGGGTTGTGAAGAGTTTTTCCTCTATGGACCACCCACAGGCAAACAGTTAGGTGGAAGCAGTCAATGAGATGTTCAAAATCATCTTGAACAAAAGGCTTGAACAGGAAAAATGCACTTGGCCCAAGGTAATGCCAAGGGCATCGTGAGTTACCGCACCACTTCCAAGACCATTCTCTATAGCCTATGGATACAAGTCCATGCTCCCGATTGAGGCAGAAATCTCCACTCACTGACAGGATACGTATGATCCGACCACCAACCACATTTTACACCAAGAATCCCTGGACCTTGTGCAGGAGCTCCGTGAAGCTTCTCAACTTCGAGTCGTATCCTACCAGAAAAAAAGAGCCAAATACTTCAAGTCTAAAGTGGTTGATAGTAAGTTTGGGACCTAACTAGGAATGCCCATACCACGTTGAGAGTGTTGTATGTCCAAGGAAATAAAAAATAGCCCGACTGAATGGGGAATTGATACCCCATGCCTGGAACACCGAGCATCTTTTCCGGTATTACGAATGATATGAGCAGTGAATTTATTATTTTTGTATTCTCATTGTAGCCTCTGAGCACAGTTAATGGAAATTGTGTAGACAAAACACGGTAAATTTTTTGAGAGATTCTGCTTATGTTTGTTAGTTTCTTTTATTTTGTATGTACTACTTGTTGAGCACCCGCTCGCTAGCCTGGACAAGACTAGTTTTCGATCACTTGGGGGGCATGGAGTTAGGGTAGCCTCGCAGAGTACCACCCCACGCAGAGGATGACCTAGGAGACTAAGCTTGTCAAAAGCAGATTAAGCCTAGTGAAAATAATCCCGAGAATAGAAAAACCTAGTGTTGACGATGAAATCTCGTCAACGATATAAGGTTAGAAAACTGAGACTGTATTGCCAAAGATATCTTAGAATAAGATTGAGAGAACTTGAAAGAGTAAATATGCAGAACTACAATGGAGTAAGAATCGTATATTGCTTAATAGCCTCAACATACAATGAATTTTCCAACCCCTTTTCTGGAGGGGTGATAATCTATTTATACTGGAGCTCTAATGACTCCCCATACATTGTGGTCCCAGGGGACAAGATTGTACATAGGTACATTGTCAGGGTAGTGGCACAGGTCGTGGTGGAGCAGAAGGTTATGGTGTCGGCCTGGTACATAGTCAGAGGTATGCATGTAGTGATCCACTCTCTGTACAAATCTGTACCTCCACTACTTGTAGGACACATATGTCAGAGTCTATGCTTGTACATTTATCAGGGTTGTACATCTTGTGCTTGTACATTTATCAGCCTTTTCCTTTTTTCAGGGTTGTACATCCTGTGCTTGTGCATTTACCTCATGTCTAGTAGTCCCCCTTACCTAAATATCTTCTCTAGGTTTCTTTATACTTTAGTAAGTGACGATCCATACTTCTTTTATCCTGTCCTTACCTCCAGGTACGAGGCCTAGAAATAGGCATGTACGGGGCTTGGGGATGGATCTCACAAGGTGAGACCCTTGGCGCCTAAGCGAGTAACCAGTCGTGAATTGGGCATTCACGAGGCTCGGGGATGGGTCTCACAAGGCGAGACCCTTGGTGCCTAAGTGAGTACCCATGTGTGACCTGGGCATTCACGAGGCTTGGGGATGGGTCTCACAAGGCGAGACCCTTGGTGCCCAAGTGAGTACCCATGCATGACCTAGGCATTCACGAGGCTCAGGGATGGGTCTCACAAGGCATGATGGGGTTTCATGAGGGCCACGAGACAGTGGTGACGCGAGGCTCCTTAGCGTGGTCGTAACTCGTGAGACGCACACGGGCGTGGTGAGGTGTGTCTCGCTATACGAGGCGTTGGCGCGCATCTGGGTTGCGAGGAGAGTGGGTGAAGGAAGCCTCACATAGCGAGGCCCTTGTGGCCTTGGCAGACGTGCACGGGGGAAGGGCAGCCTCGCATAGCAAGGCCCTTATGGCCTTGGCAGGCGCACGCGAGGGAAGGGCAGCCTTGCATAGCGAAGCCCTTGTGGCCTGGCAGGCGCGCGCGGGGTAAGGGCAGCCTCACATATCGAGGCCCTTGTAGCCTTGGCAGGCGTACGCGGGGGAAGGGCAGCCTCGCATAGCGAGGTCCTTGTGGCCTTGGCAGGCGCGCACAGGGGAAAGGCAGCCTCGCATAGCGAGGCCCTTGTGGCCTTGGCAAGCGCGCGCAGGGGAAGGGCAGCCTCGCATAGCGAAGCCCTTGTGGCCTGGCAGGGGCACGTGGGGGAAGGGTTGCCTCGCATAGTGAGGCCCTTGTGGCCTTGGCAGGCGCGCGCGGGGGAAGGGCAGCCTTGCATAGCGAGGCCCTTGTGGCCCTGGTAGGCGTGCGCGGGGTTAGGGCAGCCTCGCATGGCGAGGCCCTTGTGGCCTTGGCAGGTGCGCGCGAGGGAAGGGCAGTCTCGCATAGCGAGGCCCTTGTGGCCTGGCAGGCACACGTGGGGGAAGGGCAGCCTCGCATAGTGAGGCCCTTGTGGCCTGGAAGGCAGGCGCGGGGGAAGGGCAACCTCGCATAGCGAGGCCTTTGTGGCCTTGGCAGGCGCGCACGGGGGAAGGGTAGCCTCGCATAGCGAGGCCCTTGTGGCCTTGGCAGGCGCACGCGGGGGAAGGGTAGCCTTGCATAGCGAAGCCCTTGTGGCCTGGCATGCGCGCGCGGGGGAAGGGTAACCTCACATATCGAGTCCTTTGCTCCACATATCTTGAGCACGACTTTTCCCAATGGATTCAAGATACCTCAAGTGGTACCTTACGATGGGACTACCGACCTATGCAGCCACATGAGCACGTCCAATATACTAATGAGGACTAGCAATATTGGATACAAGCTCAGATGCAAGCTCTTCTCAACCACACTCACTAGACAAGAAAAGAGTTAGTTAGACAAATTTTGAAGGCACTCGATCTCGTCATGGGAATAGCTCTCTAAAGAATTCAAGAAAAAATGTGAGGCTGCGAAAAGCATCAAGCACAAGGCTTCCTCCTATACCAATAAAAGGCAGTAGCCAAGGGAATCGTTAAAGAGTTACTTGGCAAGGCATAATATAGAGGCAGCAGGAGCTCGCAACATTGATGAAAGTGGTCACCTCATGGGAGTGTGAGCCGGAGTACTACCAAGAAGTCCCATTTGGGACAATATGCAAAGGATGTTGGAATTAATTGACCAAATCAAAGGTGCACAGCTAAATATATGGGTCCATTTTAATAAATATTAATACCAGTCAAGATCATATACATATGTAATCATTAAATCACATACAAAACAGATCAGGGAATACGTCTTGTGGCCTGTCAAGTGTCCTTGAATCTTTTTGTATAAAATCAACAATCTTCCTATCCAGTAATCTGAAAGCTCACACCTTAATCTTCAAGACCAATCCTCAAACACATAAGGACGTTTGTGGGCTCATAGGATTCAAAAGGTTGATTTATGCGACTCTCTAAATGTACTAGACACATGAGATCTAGAGAGGTTTGACTAAGAGAAGAGGTTTTGAATAGTTTTCAGGTTTAGAAAAATTTATCACTTTAGAGAAAGAGTCTGTATTTTTCAAATCATAAAAATAATTGAAAAGCTTGTTCTTAAAATCACCTACTATTTGACTTATATAAAAATCATTTAATTTAATTAAATAATCTTTATTTTATTTTATTTAATATAAAATTCAAATTAAAACTGATATGATATTTATATTTAATTATTTATTTAAATCATATTTAAAATTAATAATTAAATAACTGATTAAACAAATTTTATTTGAAATTCAAAATTCAAATCACAGGAATTAAATTCCCTGAATTAGGCGCCACACACTATGTTGCACAGTGTGTGTCGCTCAACCCTATTAGGATTTCTCTAATTTTTTCATTTGTATGTTTAATCAACTTTTAAGCATACTTATCTCAACATAAATATTAGTTAATTCAAAATTAGTTTATCGTAAAATATCAATTTTAAATTAAATAAATTAATATCATATTCTAAATAAGATATTTATTATTCTCTCTCTATGTTAATCCAAACAAGATTAATATTAAACTTAACCTATAGTTTTTCAAAATAAAAATTATATAGTTAAATAATCAATTAATTCACAATTAATCAATTACCCATAATTATCACATATTTATTTCCTTTCCCTTGAAAACTAATTCCTTTGCAATTTAGTCCTTCTCTCTAAAATCTTTCTTTTGAAATCCTTACCCTTGACAGTGTAGGACAGAGGTGATCTAGGGACCATGGACCTATAATACAAAGCTCTAATAAACCAGATTATTAATCATACACTTTAATCCAATGAACTTATTTATTAATTCCATGATTACTCCGCTATAAATATGGAATTTCACTCTAAGTATTTATAGATTTATTTTTTCAGAGTTCTCTCTTGTAGTCCATTGATATAATAAATATATGTAGTTATGTCCTCCATTATTGATTTGTTAATTAGAGCTGGTCAAAATTACTGTTTTACCATTCTAATTAGCTCTTGATCCTTAAGTACCATTAATTCAATAATGAATAATTAATATATAACCTAATTATAAATTTGAGGTCAATAACTATTCAGTTCCAGAATTAACCCTCAAGGGAAACAATATTCGATCCATTAGGAAAGCATGCATTCCAATATTGTAATTCATATTCCCAGCCATCCATGATATTGAATCTTCAAAACAGAAGTGATTCGCCTCATTATTCTAAGAGGCCTTAACAAGTGAATCAAAAGATCCAATAAACACAAATATGAGTTGATGAATACTCAGGATTTAGACTGATCTACAAATGATCATCTATTATGATAAGAATTAAATCTTTATGTCGAATGACACGTTTACAAAGATAATTAATTCTCATCGGTCCTGCCATATATAATCTCTATTATATACAGAAGCCTTATTAAGAAGTCTATCCACATCAGTAATGCGAATCTAGATTACTCGCATCTCGTATGCTTAGCAAATTGTACTAGTAACCATTCATTAAAGATTCCATACTTTGATATGTTACAGACTATTTGATTCATTATTTATGATTTGAACTCTCTCGTACTAATACAAGATCATAATCACATGAATGAATAGGGAATTTTCTTAATATTTTTATACAATTAATTCAAATAATAATTATAACATTGAAATATAATAAAATTGTATTTTATTTAAAACTAATAAAATGGCTATACATGCTTCTAGGGCATTAATCCTAACAAAGGAAGCCCGTGAGAAAGATAACTGTTAGGAGTGTGTCCTAAAAGCATGTAAAAGATATTTGTTATTTCTGTGAATAAATAAATACAATGGTTTATTATTATTGTTATATTTAGATTGTTAAATTATTGTTTGAATAATTTTGTAAATATCAGAAAAATTCCATATTCATTATTGAGGATGTGAGCTTGTATTAGTACGAGAGAATTAAGATCACATGAATGAACAAAAAAAGTCAACAACAACAAATTAAAGTTATGAAATTCTTTAATTGGAGTTGTAAGTATGGTTTACTGAGTTTCATGATGATATAAATAATATAGATTCGGATTATTGATGTGGTAAGACATCTCGGTAAATGTGCTTTATATAATATGATTATAAATGACATGAACCGATATGAATAAAAGTCTTTATCCAAAAACCGTTTAACAATAAAGACTTATAATTCATATCATAACTGATGATCATTTATGGATCAACCTAAATCCTCAGTGTTCATGAGCTCCTGTTCATGTTTATTAAATCATTTGGTTCATTCGTTAAGGTCTCTTCATAGAATGAGGTTAATGACTTTTGTTTTGGAGATTTAATATCATTGATGGCTGGGAACATGTATCAACAACGCGGAATCTAATATTTCATAACGGATCTTATATTAGTTCCCTTAAGGGTTAATTCTGGAACTGAATGATTTTGAGCACAAATCTATAATTAGATTATAGATTAATTATTTACTAGTGAATTAATGGTACTTAAGGATTAAGAAGTAAATTAGAAAGGTAAAATGGTAATACTTCCATTCTAATTTATAAACTAATTAATTAGAGGGTGGAACTATTGTAAGATGGTTATATCAATGGACGACTTAAGATAAGATTTCGGTAAAAGTATATCTATAACATAAAGAGTGCAATTATGAATTTATAGTGGAGAATTATCATAAATTAATAAATTAACTACTATCATTAAAGAGTTTAATTATTTAGTTTCAATTTATTGGAGCTTAATGTGTATAGGTCCATGGTCCCCGAAATGGCTCAAATAAACACTGACAAAGGTAAATACAAAAATGGGCAAAAGGACTTATTTTATAAGTAAAATATTTTTCTATGCATCAAACATAATTATTGTATAATTATGTGTAATTAATTAATTGAGAATTAATTAATTATTTGATTTAACAAAAAGATAATTAATTCTGAATTAATTTATTTTTGGGACTGGTATTTAAATAATAAGAAAAAAATTGGGAAAAATCACATGCCATCCCTGACATGTAGTACACATGTAGAAGTGCACAGTCACTCTGCTACACGCATAAGAGACTCAGAGTAGTTTCATGGTTCCACAATTTCAGTTATTTAAATATTAAATAAATAATGAGATATTGTAATATGATTAAAATATTATTATTTAAAAATAATCTGATAACTGATTAGTTATTTTCAAATTGTTTAAAATAATAAATATTTTATTTTTAATATATTGGATATATTAAATATAGGATATCAGTTTTTTAGAAAAAAACTTTTCAGGGATAGAAAAATATCGTGAAATCTCTCTAAGAAAAAGAGAACAGTGATACAAGCAGAGGTCACTGTTCTTCACAAACTTAGGTCCAAACTTTGTCAGATCTCATGTGTTGAGAACATCTGATTAATAGATTTTGCCTATTATTTTGTATAGCGAGCCCACACTCGTTCTTTGTGTGCTGAGAACATTTTGGAAGATCTTGGTGTGAGATCTCAAGGATTTTTGTCATACAAAAAGATAGCAGCAAGGAAGCACCTGAGGTAATTTTCTATTCATGTCTTTGATTCAATATATATATATATACATGCATGTGAAGAAGTAGATCTAGAAATCTTGTGGGATTAATTTAACAATTTTGACTGTTGTTCCGCTGCGTATAATCTCTGATTTGATCTATAAAAACCAACAAATGGTATCAGAGTCATCTTCACACACACACACACACACACATATATATATTGAATCTGTTTGGGTTTAATTTTATGCATTTATTTATTTTTTATTAATGAATGGATGGCTTCATATGTATGAATGCATGGGAATTTGGAATCGTTAATTGTATGGTGTTTTTGGGTTATGATTTGTTTATGATTAGATCATTGTGTAAGCCATTAAAGGGCATAGGATTTATGTAATTTTTTTTTTTTGACACAATAAATTGTAATTCCTATCACACAAAAGTCAGAACGAAGCTCAGGATTTAGAATTCAGCCACTGTTCCTTTGAGGCCGCCCTCCGAGCCTCTACTGGGGACGTTGTACGGACCGTAGGGACGGGTCCGTACGAATCCGTACGGTTCCATACAAAACAGCCCCGGCAACCCCGTTTGACGCCATGTGTTCCTGTCCTGCTGGTCCAGAACTTTTTTTTATTTTTTCTAAAATTATTCTGTTATTTTTAAAAAAAAAATTAAATGTTAAATATCCTATTTATTAGAAATTTGATATTTAAATAATGTGATAATTTTATTATCCTAACAAATTTTTTTTAAAATCTTATTTCAAAATTTAATTTTAAAAATAACACATTTTAGTTAAATATTTCAGTTTCTTATTTTAAATTAAAAGTTGTTTTAATTAAAAATAAAAATAAAAATAATGATTATTTAAAAGTTTGTTTTAATTAATAAAAATAATTAGAAAATTGTTTTCTTATTGTTATTCTGGACCAACAATGACACATATCCTACCAAAAGTAAAGTAAAGAAGCACGATGGAGATCAAGGCTATTTTATTTTATTTTTTTAATTTTATAAAGAGGTTGTAAAATTAGAAATACCCAAAAGCACCCGGTTCAACATTTATTGTTTATTTATTTAAATAATTATTTTCATGTGATTGATAACATGTTCATGCATTTTGTGCCATACATAAAAACCCTCACAGTCATAATCATGCATCTCATTAATAGAAACATAATTATTAGGATTGTCCTATATGTTTTGCGAAACCAATTGCATATAAATTACTTAGTTTTATTTTTTAAAACTTGGTAAAAATATCACACCAAATTTTATGTCTTCATGACTTATCTTCTTTAAACCAACTTTATTTTAAAATTGTTTTTTTAGTAAAGTTTAGATGAACATAATTGGTAATTTAAAATTCGATATGGACCTAGAAACTTGCTTTCTTTCAGATTTTTATTATGTTCATAAAGTTAAAAGAATCTATAATTAATTTGGAATTAATTAGGTTAAAAACACTTATTTTAAAATAGTGAGTGGGAGAGGGTTGATAGCTCAACATAACCCATGGTCTCCATTATTAATATAACATCGTGAGATATGAATAGCGCCTCGCGACGACTTTGTTTTCGTCCCCCTAAGGAAGGTGTCTAGACATATCAATAGCAAGGTTATATTTCTTACAAAGATAGGAACTAATGATGTATTTTAGGTTGGACCGACCCTAAGGCAGCATGACCTAAGTTAAGTCATGAACTCCGAAATAATGGGTTACACTCACAAAGGTATGATTAAGCTTTTCCAGTGGATACTCATAACTTGACCAAACTAAGCGGTACTTTAATGTTTAAAAAAGAAAATAAAGAGATATTTTAAGTTTTAAACAATAAAGATAAGAATGTCTTATAAATTCTCTAAAATTAATTTGACCGACCCTAAGGCAGCACTTTAATTGTTAGAAAATTTTATCGTGGAAATTAATCTTTATTTTATGTGTTATAATTGTGCTCATGCATCATGTTTAATTTCCTAAATCTTAGATATTTATTTTTCTAAATATAATAATAATATTTGTATTTTTTATTTTATTCAGAATATGTCTATCTCTGGAAATCCCATCACTGCTTTGATCGCACAAGAAAAATTAACTTGTGATAACTTCATAAAATGGAAATCAAATATGAATATGTTGTTGGTTAGCGAAAAGCACAAATTTTTCCTAAATGAGGAATGTCCTGAAGAACCTGGCGCCAATGCCTCGAAACATGTTCGAGAAAAATTTGACGCATGGATTCAATCCAATAACAATGCTAAGTGATATATGCTTGTAAGCATGAGTGATGTCTTACAAACAAAGTATGAATCCATGGAAACTGATTTTGAGATACTAGAATCTCTTAAGGAAATGTTTTGGCGCCCATCTGATCAAAGTTGTGATGAGGCTACTAAAACCTACATGAATGCCAAGATGAAGAAAGGTCAATCTGTGCGTGAGCATGTTTTGAACGTGATCAGTGTACTTCATGAAGCTGATACGCATGGAGCAGTCATGGATGAAAAGACACAAGTAAGTATTTTACTCGAGTCTTTAACTCCTACTTTTTCTACATTCACAACAAATTATGTCATGAACAAATTGGAATTTAGCATGACACAATTGCTGAATGAATTACAAACTTTTGAGTCTTTGGACAAGACGATCTCAAGTCAGGCTGAAGCAAATGTTGTTGAAGCAAAACCATCTTCCTCTAAGAAGAAAAGGAAAAGCAATAACAATGACTGCAAACCTAAAAAGGACAATCCAAAAAAGGCAAAGAAGTCATCCAAGGCACCCGAGAACAAAAAGAATAATGACCCCAAACCAAAGGCACCCAAAGGAAAGTGTTTCCATTGTAATGTCGATGGTCATTGGAAGAGAAACTGTCCAAAGTATCTCGCTGAGCTAAAAGAGAAAAAGAAAGGTAAATTAGATTTACTTGTACTCGAAGCTTGTATGGTGGAACAATATAAATTATCATGGATAGTTGATTATGGTCCCACTAACCATGTTTGTTCTTGTTTGCAGATGCTTGAGTTCGCAAAGCAGTTGGAGCAAGGAGAGATGACTATGAGAGTGGGAAGTGGAGTGCTTGTTTCAGCTAAAGCATGTGGAATAGTCCGTTTAAATTTTAAGAACAATTTTCTAGTTTTGAATAATGCTCTATTTATTCCTGAAATTACTAGAGACATTATTTCTTTATCTTTGTTACATGAACAAAATTTTGGCATTTCTTCTAATAATAATATGAATTTTATTTCAAGGAATGGGAAAAATATTTGTCATGCAAAACAAAAGGATTGGATGTACATGCTTAATCCAATAGAAAAATCGCTCAATAATTCTGAATTAGTTAAAGTAGCTATTCCACAAAGTAACAAAAGACAAAAGGTTTCTAAAGAAAATGACACGTATCTATGGCACTTAAGATTAGGTCGTATTAGTCTAGATAGGATAAACCGGTTAACTAAAGATGGACCTTTGAGGGAACTAACAGTTGGAACCCTAGCAGTTTGTGAATCGTGTTTAGAAGGAAAATTGACTAAACGACCTTTCACTTCGAAGGGAAATAGAGCCAAAGAACCACTAGAGCTTATACATAGTGATGTATGTGGTCCAATTAACATTCAAGCTCGAGGTGGTTAAGAATATTTTGTCACATTTACTGATGACTATTCTAGATACGGTCATGTTTACCTAATGCTTAAGAAGTCATAAACTTTTGATGGTTTAAAGACTTCAAAGCCTTAGGTGAGAAGCAATTAGGTAAATCTTTAAAAACACTCCGATCTGATCGTGGTGGCGAATATTTGAATTCTAAATTCAAAGATTTCTTGATGGAACATGGAATTCTATCCCAACTCATAGATCCTGGAACACCACAACAAAACAGAGTTTCAGAGAGAAGAAACTGGACCCTGTTGGACATGGTCAAGTCTATGTTAAGCAACTCTTCACTTCCCTTATCATTTTGGGGATATGCACATCAAACAGCTAACTACATTTTGAATGTAGTTTCGTCCAAAGCTGTGACAAAGACACCACTAGAACTATAGAATGGAAATAAACCTAGTTTACGACATTTCCGTATTTGGGGTTGTCCTGCTCATGTGCTAAGACCTAAATCTGGAAAACTGGATTCATGGTTTGAAGTGTGTATATTCGTGGGCCATGCTCCAGAAACAAGAGGTGGATATTTCTATAGCCCAAGTGATCAAAAGGTATATGTTTCGACAAATGCAACCTTTTTAGAACATGACTATATGAATGATTTTAAACCTCGGAGCAAAGTAGTTTTAGAGGAACTAATGACAGATAAAATTTCATCTCCATCTTCTTCATCAGTTAATGATAAAATAACCAAATATACCACAATTCCTGAAAAGGAAAAACCAGTGCAACGTCGTAGTGGGAGGATTGTGAGACAACCTGTAATGTCCCAATTCTAGGGACCGTTACGGTGCCCATTGCAAACAGTGCTAAACTCGCTAATTGATTCATTTGGCCATAAACGTGTAACTAAGTATAATTAGCGGTTTAGGGATTAAAAATTTTGGTTAAGATATAACGTTTCACTAGAACGTTTACTGTATACATTGGGATCCCAAAAATATAATTTAAAGGTCTATTACAAGAAAATATTTACAACCAGCCGATCTAAGCGACAAAAAAGGGTTTAGCCCTAGTTCCTTTCCTTCAAACCTCAACCGTGGCAGTCGAGCAGCTGCATATGTACACATCGTCACCTAAGCTCTCCAACTCAAGGATGGTCCATCTTTCTTTTTCCTTTACCTGCACCACATAGCACCCATGAGCTGAAGCCAAGCAAGAAAACTCCAATGCTCATGAGCAGTCATATCATGATATCAAATCATATCTGGCATGCCTAGCAAATATAACTTTATTCAAGCATGCAAATGAGTTCAAACAATGTTGGGGTATCCAAGATAAGAAATCCTGCCCTTCTGATTGGATGACTATCAAGTCAATCCTAATCAGATGAGTGTTTCAACACTTGAGGTTCTAGGAAACCATACTGAGTTACCAACAAGCAAGTCACTACGGGGCTCAGCACTCAAAGCCATGCATATGATGATCAAAATTATCATACAGAGCTTATAGCTCTGAACAGATGAGTGAATATCACTTTGAGGTTTTGTTAACCATACTGAGTGACTGACAAGCAAGTCACTATGGGGCTCGGTGCCCATAGCCATGGAACGAAACTATTACCTGGGCTTTCCAGCAATGGCTCTAACCAGATGAGTGACTAATGGGTAGTCACTAGCTTAAATAGATGAGTGACTGATGGGTAAGTCACACAAGTGCTTTAGTTTTCATCGAACTTGAGGTCGGTCTGGCATTAATGCTCTTGTTGAGTCATCTAATGCAAAATATTGGTTAGATCTAATCTTTATTGGCTTCCGTTGAACATGCCAAGACCGTCCTGACTTATGAGTCAGCACTGTGTGACCAGTGCCGAGAACCACTGCCGAACCTGACTAATGAGTCACAGCTTCACAGTTGATACTGACACCTTCGCCAATTCTGACTAACGAGTCAGTGCCATGCACAAGTAAGCATTGCTACCAAACATATGTCATATGTCGAATGTTCAAAAGTAGGGAATTCAGGATGCTTACTTAACAGTTGCAAGCACAATTATGGTCATGCACAAACACAGAGACTCAAGCTCTGATCAATCTCACAGTCAATATTCATGGCATGCCCTAATCACATGTTTCTCGTGCATCACATGCATCACACTTAATCATCCAGCATGCCTCAATAATAACCATTTTCATATGAGCAATATTTCTAAGCATTCAATATGCAAATGAGCATGCATCAGGAATAACCATGCATGCCACATATGGGGTGCAGTTTTCTTACCTTTGGTCCAAGCACGGGTTACCAATAAACGAGCCACAAGCATGATCCCGATTCCAAGCCTCTACTGATAAGCTAGTCATAACCACAAATGGTGATCCAATGAGTTCAAGTTCTAAAACCAATCCCAGAACCAACACCTAGCCTCCAAGACATCAAACCCCACAAATCTGGGTAGTAAGAATGATCCCGAGGCCTAAAACCCAGTTCCCTAGGTCAAAACACTCAAACGGGCTCAACCCTGCTCAAGGGCTGCGGCCCTAGCACCTTGAGCCGCGACCCCCAGCCAGTCCAGAAGCAAGGGCCACGACACCCAGCAAGGCAAAACTGCTCCACCTGCTTCTTCGAGATAAGGCTGCAGCGCCCAAGAACAAGGTCGTGGCCCCCAACCCAGAGCCATCCCCAAACACGATTTCCAACATCCCAAATCATCCAAAATCATGCCTAAACATTACCAGATCATCAAATTAAAGTTCCCAAACATCCCCATGATCCAAAACCCATAAAACCCAAGCTTCAAATCTAACAAAAACTCATCAAAACACAAAGTCCAATTCAAGCTTAAAAACTTTAAAAACTTAGAACTTGAATTACCTCCAATTGAGTTGTTTCCAACTAAATCTTTCGGTTAAAAAGCTTCTAATCTTCCCTAGAATCGATATGCCTAGATCCTCACTTGAATCCGAGTCCTAGAACTCAAGTTATCTTCGAAAACACGATCGGGAGACGAAAAGGACACTTTGAGAGAGAGAGAGAACGTACATAACGTTCTTTTATTCTTTTAAAAGGTTACTTCCAGCTTAAGTAGCCTCAACCAAATCCTAATGCTCGGGGTCCCGAAAACGTCCCCGGGAAGATTATAGTCAAAACCTCCAGAATTTCCCCCTGATCTTACTAACTCCCAATTTATCACCAAATACTAATTCCCATTACCCAATAACCCGGTAATGCTTTAAATACCCATTGACTTACTCCTATTGAAGCTTAAATCTCGTTGTGACTTTCCCACTAGCTTACCTCCTAGGATCGTGTTGTGTTGAGTAACCCTAGCATAACCAAACAATAATAAAGCACCATACACATTTCATATATATGCCAAATATGCCCGAAATGGCCAAAATATGAAAATCATCGAATTACTCAAAAATGAGTTCACATGCATATTTAATACACCTAAACATGCATATTATCATTTAATAACACAATAAATCAATTATGACCCTCCCGACGTCCTAATCAAGGTCCTAAACCTTATTAGGAAATTTGGAGCATTACTACTCTCCCCTCGTTACAGAAAATTCGTCCTCAAAATTTATCTAAACTGCCAGAATATCAATTCCACACAACTGATTCCAGTTTCCCAGGTCACTCCCTCGACCTCATTGTTTCTATAACATTACCTTAACTCAAGGTACACTTTGTTCCTCAGAATCTTATTCTTTTTGTCTCATATTTGGACTGGCTTTTCCTTACAAGATAACTTAGCCTCAAATCCCCAGATTCTCATAACCCAACTCGTGAGTTTCCTTTAACCCATGTCCTCAGCATGTAAATACAAAATACACTGTCCACAACTGACACTGCCAAAAATAAGATCGAATCATGTCAACCTGACTAGTCCTATCCATGACTCAAACTATTATACTTCTCTAGAGCTCAACTTGCCCTTAACTCATCACGCCTTTCCATGGAGATACTTTTGAAGAAGATATACTTTCTACCTGGAACTCTATGTTCCTGCTTTTCAATTCAGCAAAACTTTTCCATTTACTCTGAGAAGTAAGCATCGAAGCTCCAACCTCTAATAGTCTCAATGGTCCCTTGAACCATCTCATGATCCAGATTTATAACATCTCACCCATCTTATTCCAATTAATGAGTGACGAACACGCCCTACCATACCTTATCTCATAAGGTACCTTTTCAACACTGAATAACTCTCTTCCTTTCTCAAAGGGATCTGAATACTAATCAGTTGTATTATTCTTCCTTGCTATCAAAATATACTCTCTTAAAACATTGGTCCACAATGTCTCAATTCCAACTCATACTGGCCCACTAACTTGCGCAATCCCACCACAAAACCCATCGCGATCCTATCTTCTTTCCATTATAAAACACCCAAAGGCTACCATGGCTTCACTAATTTCCAACACTCTAATCGGGCCTGCTATTAGGCTAAGAACTTTACCACATATACCATCATACCCTTCTCCATCTCAGGCCATCACTGTGAAGCTTTCATACCCTGTCACATTCCCATGATGCCTGAACAAAAAAATTAAAAGAGTAACATGAGATTCATCCAAAATCTCCTAATTAATCTTAGTGTCCATCGGATCCCAAGTCCGATCCTTACACCACAATAAGTGCATACCTGATATTGCAAAACCCTTAGCTAATCCAGCTAAGATTTCCATTCAATCTTTCATATATGTGGTTCACTTAGTTGTTTTTCTTTTGATCTTCTCTGAGATAATAATCTCAAACAATAAACAGGCCACCTGGCCTACCAGAAACTCTACTCTAGTTCTGGTCAGATCTTTTAATCAACATGGTGCATAAACAGTCTTTTTCTCTGTATCACTGAGGTGTCATAACCACCTACTAACTGATTCTGATCTATAAGAAGACTCAGAACCCTTTTCCCAAGGCACACGAAATATCCTTACCTGTCCAAGGAAACTCCTGCCCCTAAGGCGTTCCCTAACCTTGGCATATTTCTGCTGAGAAAATACCACAAATCATTGTCCAAGACAATCACAAATCCCATTCAAATAATCTGTTGAATGCTCTGTTCATCTGATTCACAAACACTTGGCATTAAACCAATTCTCAAGACATATTCAGCATTCTCAGTGCTCTTATCTGATATAGACACAATCTTTTATATAATTTCCTCTCTGATCTCTAACTGGTCCTAACCAGATCCAAGATCCACCTTACAGAATTCTATCTTACTCAATATCTAAGCCTCAAGTTCTTACAACTCTACTGAGCCATTCAATACTGTGCCCTAAAACCTGAATCCATTCCTGGTACCAATCCAATCACCATTCTATCTCTTTTACATAAAGGAACCCTAGCAAATCCCCTGGAAACATATCCAGGAACTCATAGACTATTCCAGTCTGTCCTAACCCCGCTGGCACAATCTAAGTGGTATCCACCACACTAGCTAAGAGTTCTATGCATCTCTCTGTCATAAAACTCTAGCTCTCAATACAGATGTCATCAGCATACCAAATCTATGTACAATGCCAACTACCACAAGGCTTTCCACTCTCAAGCCCAAGAAATGCTATTCGTTCCTTGCCATTTAAAATTGTCCCACACTCACTTAACTTATCCATATCTCAGATCAATCTAGAGCCCAAACCATTAAGGAGTCCTTTTTATCACAACCACACTTATTTCTTAAGTCACCAATACAGTATCATCTTCCCATCACAACATGACCATGTGATCTACATGTCATCCTTATGCTTCTATATATACAACAAACAAAGGAACAGCATGACACCAAAACCAATCAGCATAACTTAGAAATCAGAACTAGAAAACTGACCTGCCACCCCTGAGGAACTAGTCTCCGTCTCAGACTCTGACTGCCTCGGAATAAACACTCGAGCTGGAGTCAAGCTGTCCATCCCCTTTTGCTCTTCCTTTCTTAACCTTGGACAATCCTTCTTGAAGTGTCCAACCATACCACATGCGAAACATACCGTTGCTCGGCATTCTCCAAGATGACGCCTCTTGCACCAAGTGCATGTCGGATAAGCCTTCCAGTTTTCTTCTTGTTTGCTCCAATAAATGGAGATACTACCATCTGAGCTCCATGTTCCTTAACACTCTTTTTCTCATCACTTATGCCCTCAATAGCAAGAGCCTTCTCTACCACCTGAGCATAGGTAGAGACTTCATGCACTGGGGCAGCTCTAATGCCCTGAGCTATTCCAGGATTCAATCCTTGAATAAAACTTTCCTTCCGAGCTACATCAGTGGGTACCAGATCAAAAGCAAACTTGGCCAACCCATCAAATTTATTAACATACTTGGTTACTGTTGCCTTACCCTGAACGAGATTCAGAAACTCATTCTTCTTAGCAGTCTTGGCCACATCACAATAATACTTTTCATTAACAGCTGCCTAAACTCTTTCTAGTCCATCACAGCTATGTCTCGTGTCTGGGATACTACTTCCCACCACGTCCAGGCATCATCCCGCAGTACATATGTCGCACAGGCCACCCTATCATGACCTACCAAACCCATACTGTCAAAAATGGAACTGATCATGGCCATCCATTGCTTAGCTCTGAATGGATCTAGGCCTCCCTCAAAAACTGGAGGGTAATACTTCTGGAATCTTCCACAAAGAAATTCCCATCTGCTCTCAACCGTAGGCTGAGCCATAGCTGGTGCCACTCCTGGCACAACAAAGGAAGAGGTGCTTCCCAACATATTCCGCTGTTGCTTCAAACTCCTAATCTCTTCCTCATGCCTCTGCAATCTTGATTGCAAATCTGTGACTATCTGCTGAAAATTCGTAGGTGCAGATAAAGAACTAATACCCTGGCTATAACTCACAGCCTCTGTATAACCGCCACCAGGCCTCATTGTCTGCCTTGGCTATAAACCTGCTGTTTGAATCTGCAGTCAATAACTTGACCCATTAATCATAATGAGCATATCAAGAGCTTTCCCACGGGAACAATCTTACCACACCATAATCACAAACCACTCGTAGTGCTATAAACATGCCCACAACATTCATACATTAATCATGTTCCCTGCTCTGCCATCATTCATACCATGCCTCCAACTCCAGCATGCAAATATTACAATTATATATTCATGGAGCAGGTAATCATATACATAATCACGGAGCATATAATCACATAGTCAAGAGCCAGGCTCTATCAGAATCTCATGCTCCCTAATACAATGTGCAGGTAAAACATTTACATTCTATTTAAGTAGTTAAGCACATAACTACAGAAATAGTTACCATTCCCTGAGTGACGCTATCTTCAGTAACAAGTGTACATGCCCAGCTTGTCTTCAGGAACCCATAAACCTTGATAGGCTTTGATACCAAAATTGTAACGCCCCAACTCCAGGGACCGTTACGGTGCACATTGAAAACAGTGCTAAACTCGCTAATCGAGTCATTTGGCCATAAACGTGTAACTAAGTATGATTAGTGGCTTAGGGATTAAATTTTTTGGATAAGATATAACATTTCACTAGAATGTTTACTGCATACATTGGGATCCCAAAAATATAATTTAAAGGTCTATTACAAGAAAATATTTACAACCAGTCGATCTAAGCGACAAAAAAGAGTTTAGCCCTAGTTTCTTTCCTTCAAACCTCAGCCGTGGCGGTCGATCAGTTGCATATGTAAAAATCGTCCCCTATGCTCTCTAACTCAAGGATGGTCCAACTTTCTTTTTCCTTTACCTGCACCACATGGCACCCGTGAGCCGAAGCCAAGCAAGAAAACTCCTATGCTCATGAACAGTCATATCATGATATCAAATCATAACTGGCATGCCTAGCAAACATAACTTTATTCAAGCATGCAAATGAGTTCAACAATGCTGTGGTATCCAGGATAAGAAATCCTGCCCTTCTGATTGGATGACAATCAAGTCAATCCTAATCAGATGAGTGTTTCAACACTTAAGGTTCTGGTAAACCATACTGAGTGACCAACAAGCAAGTCACTACGGGGCTCAGCACCCAAAGCCATGCATATGATGATCAAAATGATCATACAGAGCTTATAGCTCTGAACAGATGAGTGAATATCACTTTGAGGTTCTGTTAACCGTACTGGGTGACTGAAAAGCAAGGCACTATGGGGCTCGGTGCCCATAGCTGTGTAACGAAACTATTACCTGGGCTTTCCTGCAATGGCTCTAACCAGATAAGTGACTAATGGGTAGTCACTAGCTTAAACAGATGAGTGACTGATGGGTAAGTCACACAAGCACTTTTAGTTTTCATCGAACTTGAGGTAGGTCCGGCATTAATGCTTTTGTCGGTTAGATCTAATCTTTATTGGCTTGCGTTGAACACGCTAAGACCATCCTGACTTATGAGTCAGCACTATGTGACCAGTGCCCAGTACCACTCCCGAACCTGACTTATGAGTCACAGCTTCACAGTTGATACTGACACCTTTGCCAATTCTGACTAATGAGTCAGTGCCAGGAACAAGTAAGCATTGTTACCAAACATATGTCATATGTCGAATATTCAAACGTAGGGAATTCAACATGCTTACTTAACAGTTGCTAGCACAATTATGATCATGCACAAACACAGAGACTCAGGCTCTGATCAATCTCACAGTCAATATTCATGGCATGCCCTAATCACATGTTTCTGGTGCATCACATGCATCACACTTAATCATCCAGCATGCCTCAATAATAACCATATGCACATGAGCAAGATTGCGAAGCATTCAATATGCAAATGAACATGCATCAGGAATAACCATGCATGCCACATATGGGGTGCAGTTTTCATACCTTTGGTCCAAGCACGGGTTACAAATAAATGAGCCACAAGCACGATCCCGATTCTAAGCCTCTAGTCATAACCACAAATGGCGATCCAATGAGTTCAATTTCTAAAACCAATCCTAGAACCAACACCTAGCCTCCAAGACATCAAACTCCATAAATCCGGGTAGTAGGATTGATCCCGAGGCCTAAAACCAAGTTCCCGAGGTCAAAACACTCAAACCGGCTCAACCCTGCTCAAGGGCTGTAGCCCTAGCACCTTGGGCCGCGGCCTCCAGCCAGTCCAGAAGCAAGGGCCGCAGTGCCCAACACCAAGGGTCGCGGCGCCAAGCAAGGTAACACTACTCCACCTGCTTCTTTGAGCTAGGGTCGCGGCCCCTAACCCAGAGCCATCCCCAAACACGATTTCAAACATCCCAAAGCCTTCAAAATCATGCCTAAACATTACGAAATCATCAAATCAAAGTTCCCAAACATCCCCATGATCCAAAACCCATAAAACCCAAGCTTCAAATCTAACAAAAACTCATCAAAACACAAAGTCCAATTCAAGCTTAAAATCTTGAAAAACTTAAAACTTGAATTACCTCCAATTGAGTTGTTTCCAACTAAATCTTCCGATTAAAAAGCTTCTAATCTTCCCTAGAATCGATATGCCTCGATCCTCTCTTGAATTTGTGTCCTAGAACTCAAGTTATCTTCGAAAACACGATCGGGAGACGAAAAGGAAACTTTGAGAGAGAGAGAATGTACAGAACGTTCTTTTATTCTTTTAAAAGGTTACTTCAAGCTTAAGTAGCCTCAACCAAATCCTAATGCTCGAGGTCCCGAAAACGCCCCCGGGAACATTATAGTCAAAACATCCAGAATTTCCGCCTGATCTTACTAACTCCCAATTTATCACCAAATACTAATTCCCATTACCCAATAACCCGGTAATGCTTTAAATACCCCTTGACTTACTCCAAGTGAAGCTTCATTCTCGTTGTGACTTTCCCACTAGCTTACCTCCTAGGATCGTCTTGTGCTGAGTAACCCTAGCATAACCAAACAATAATAAAGCACCACACACATTTCACATATATGCCAAATATACATGAATTGGCCAAAATATGAAAATCACCCAATTACTCAAAAATGAGTTCACATGCATATTTAATACACCTAAACATGCATATTATCATTTAATAACACAATAAATCAATTATGGCCCTCCCGACGTCCTAATCATGGTCCTAAACCTTATTAGGAAATATTGGGCATTAAACAACCTATTTGCTACGAACATGAGGCACACGGTCTTGTATTAGATACTGAAAAGGACGATCCATTGAATTTTAAACAAGCAATGGAAGACCCTGATGTTGATAAGTGGCAAGATGCCATGAATCAAGAAATGGAATCAACGTATTCCAATTCAGTTGGGAACTTGTAGATCTGCCTAACAATGTTAATGCCATTGGATGTAAATGGATCTAGAAGAAGAAAAGGGGTGCAGATGGAAAGGTAGAGACCTATAAAGCAAGGCTTGTGGCCAAAGGCTACACACAGAGAGAGGGTGTGGACTATGAAGAAACATTTTCTCCTGTGGCCATGCTTAAGTCCATTCGCATACTTTTATCCATAACTGCCATCTATGATTATGAGATATGGGAAATGGACGTCAAGACAGCCTTTCTGAATGGCCACCTTAATGAAACCATTTATATGGAACTACCAGAAGGGTTTATTAAGAAGGATCAAGATCAAAAGGTATGCAAGTTGTTGAAATACATATATGGATTGAAACAAGCATCAAGATCTTGGAACTTAACATTTAATGAAACTATTAAAACATATGGTTTCGAACAAAATGTTGACGAAGCATGTGTTTATAAATACATCAAAGGGAAAGTTGTGTTTTTCTTAGTTCTTTATGTTGATGATATCCAACTCATTGGAAATGATGTAGAGACATTATCAAATGTAAAGAAATGGTTGGATGACAAATTCCAAATGAAAGATTTGGGAGAAGCGAGCTATGTTCTAAGCATTAAAATTCTAAGAGATAGAAAGAACAAGCTCTTAGCACTTTCACAAGAAAATTATATTTATAAAGTGCTTGAAAGATTCTTTATGGAGAATTCCAAAAAGGGTCAATTGCCGACCAGACATGGAATTACTCTTTGCAAAGATCAGTGTCCAAAGATACCACAAAAGCAAGAGGATATGAGAAAGTATCCCTATGCATCAGCTGTAGGGAGCCTAATTTATGCAATGTTATGTACTAGACCTGACATATGTTATGCATTAGGGATTGTCAGTCCTTATCAATCAAATCCAGGTTTGGAACACTGGATTGCGGTGAAACATATTCTCAAGTATCTCTGGAGAACGAGAGTCTATATGCTAGTATATTCGGGTAGTGACCTTGAACCTACTGTATACACTGACTCACATTTTCAATCTGACAAGGATAGTAGAAAGTCTACTTCTTGGCCAGTATTCACTCTTTGTGGTGGAGTAGTTGTCTGGAGAAGCATTAAGCAATCCAGTATAGCTGATTCAACCATGGAAGCAGAAGACATAGCAGCTTGTGAAGTAGCTAAAGAAGTAGTTTGGCTGAAAAATTTCTACACAGATCTGGAAGTGGTTCCAGAAGTGGAGAAACCACTTGTTCTTTACTGTGACAACAGTGGAGCAGTGGCTAATTCTAAAGAACCAAGAAGCCACAAGAGGGGAAAGCATATAGAACGCAAATACCAGTTAGTCAGAGAAATCGTACATAGAGGAGATGTGTCCATTCTAAAGTCATATCAGAACACAACCTGGTAGACCCATTCACGAAGACGCTCCCTGCAAAGCAATTCGAGGGTCATGTATGTAATATGGGATTGAGAGAAATGCCTCACTTTCTTTAAGTACAAGTGGGAGATTGTTAGGAGTGTGTCCTAAAAGGATGTAAAAGACCTTTGTTATTTTTGTGAATAAATAAATACAATGGTTTATTATTATTGTTATATTTAGATTGTTAAATTATTGTTTGAATAATTTTGTAAATATCAGAAAAAGTCAATATTCATTATTGAGGATGTGATCTTGTATTAGTACGAGAGAATTAAGATCACATGAATGAATAAAAATAGTCAACAACAACAAATTAAAGTTATGGAATTATTTAATTGAAGTTGTAAGTACGGCTTGTTGAGTATCATGATGATACAAATAATCTAGAGTCGGATTATTGATGTGGTAAGACATCTCAGTAAATGTGCTTTATATAATATGATTATATATGATATGGACCGATTTGAATAAAAGTCTTTATCCAAAAACCATTTAACAATAAAGACTTGTAATTCATATCATAACTGATGAACATTTATAGATCAACCTAAATCCTGAGTGTTCATGAACTCCTGTTCATGTTTATTAAATCTTTTGATTCATTCATTAAGGTCTCTTCATAGAATGAGGCTAATGACTTTGGTTTTGTAGATTTAATATCATGGATGGCTGGGAACATGTATCAACAACACAGAATCTAATCTTTCCTAACGGATCGTATATTAGTTCCCTTAAGGGTTAATTATGGAGCTGAATGATTTTGAGCTCAAATCTATTATTAGATTATAGATTAATTATTCACTAGTGAATTAATGGTACTTAAGGAATAAGAAGTAAATTAGAAAGGTAAATGATAATTCTTCCATTCTAATTTATGAACTAATTAATTAGAGGGTTGAACTATTGTAAGATGGTTATATCAATGGACGACTTAAGAAAAGATTTCTATAATAGTATATCTATTACATAAAGAGTGCAATTCTGAATTTATAGTGGAGAAGTATCAGAATTAATAAATTAACTATTATAATTAATGAGTTTAATTATTTAGTTTCAATTTATTGGAGCTTAATGTTATAGGTCCATGGTCCCCAAAATAGCTCAAACAAACACTGACAAAGGTAAATACAAAAATGGGCAAAAGGACTTATTTAATAAGTAAAATATTTTTCTATGCATCAAACATAATTATTGTATAATTATGTGTAATTAATTAATTGAGAATTAATGAATTATTTGATTTAACAAAAATATAATTAATTCTGAATTAATTTATTTTTGGGAATTTTGGTATTTAAATAATAAGAAATAAATTGGGAAAAATCACATGCCATCCGTGGCATGTGGTACGCGTGTAGCACAGTGCACAGTCACTTTGCTACACACATAAGAGACTCTGAGTAGTTTCTTGGTTCCATAATTTTAGTTTTTTAAATATTAAATAAATAATGAGATATTATAATATGATTAAAATATTATTATTTAAAAATATTCCGATAACAGATTAGTTATTTTCAAATTGTTTAAAATAACTAATATTTTATTTTTAATATATTGGATGTATTAAATATAGGATATCAGTTTTTCAGAAAAAAAAACTTTTCAGGGATAGAAAAATATCGTGAAATCTCTCTAAGAAAAAAAGAATAGTGATACAAGCAGAGGTCACTGTTCTTCACAAACTTAGGTCCAAACTTTATCAGATCTCATGTGTTGAGAACATCTGATAAATAGATTTTGCCTATTATTTTGTACTGCGAGCCCACACTCGTTCTTTGTGTGCTGAGAACATTTTGGAAGATCTTGGTGTGAGATCTCAAGGATTTTTGCCATACAAATGGATAGCAGCAAGGAAGGACCTGAGGTAATTTTCTATTCATGTCTTTGATTCAATGTATATATATATATGCATGTGAAGAAGTAGATCTAGAAATCTTGTGGGATTAAATTAACAATTTTGATTGTTGTTCCGCTGCGTATAATCTCTGATTTGATCTATAAAACCCAACAAATGGTACCAGAGCCATCTTCACACACATATATATATATTGAATCTATTTGGTTTTAATTTTATGCATTTATTTATTTTTGATTAATGAATGGATGGATTAATATGATTGAATGCATGGGAATGTTGAATCATTAATTGTATGGTGTTTTTGGGTTAGGATTTTTTATGATTAGATCATTGTGTAAGCCGTTAAAGGGCATTGGATTTATGTAATTTTATTTCGTTTTTGACACCATAAATTGTAATTTCGATCACACAAAAGTCAGAACGGAGCCCGGGGTTCAGAATTCAGCCACCATTCCTCCGAGGCCGTCCTCCGAGCCGTTGTCGGGGACGTCGTACAGACGGGTCCGTACGGTTCCGTACAAAACGGCCCCGACAGCCCCATTTGACGCCATGTGTCCCCGTCCTGCTGGTCCAGAATTTTTCTTATTTTTTCTGAAATTATTATGTTAATTTTTAAAATGTTAAATTTCCTATTTATTAGAAAGTTGATATTTAAATAATGTGATAATTTTGTTATCCTAACAATTTTTTTTTTAAATCTTATTCCAAAATTTAATTTTAAAAATAACTGATTTTAATTAAATATTTCAGTTTCTTGTTTTAAATTTAAAGTTTTTTTAATTAAAAATAAAAATAATGCTTATTTAAAAGTTTGTTTTAATTAATCAAAATAATTAGAAAATTACTTTCTTATTATTATTCTGGACCAACAACGACACATATCCTACCAAAAGTAAAGTAAAGAAGCCCGATGGAGATCAAGACGGTTTTATTTTATTTTTTTAATTTTATAAAGAGGTTGTAAAATTAGAAATACCCAAAAGCATCCAGTTCAACATTTATTGTTTATTTATTTATTTAAATAATTATTTTCATGTGATTGATGTGATTGATAACATGTTCATGCATTTTGTGCCATACATAAAAACCCACACAGTCATAATCATGCATCTCATTAGTAGAAACATGATTATTAGGATTGTCCTATATGCTTATTTGAATTGTTTTGGGAAACCAATTGCATATAAATTACTTAGTTTTATTTTTGAAAACTTGGTAAAAATATCACACCAAATTTTATGTCTTCATGACTTATCTTCTTTAAACAAACTTTATTTTAAAATTGTTTTTTTTAGTAAAGTTTAGATGAACATAATTGGTAATTTAAAATTGGATATGGACCTAGAAACTCGCTTTCTTTCAAATTTTAATTATGTTCATAAAGTTAAAAGAATCTATAATTAATTTTGAATTAATTAGGTTAAAAACACTTATTTTAAAATAGTGAGTGGGAGAGGGTTGATAACTCAACATAACCCATGGTCTCCATTATTAATATAACACCGTGAGATATGAATAGCGCCTCGCGACGGCTTTGTTTTCGCCCCCCTGAGGAAGGTGTCTAGACATATCAATAGCAAGGTTATATTTCTTATAAAGATAGGAACTAATGATGTATTTTAGGTTTGACCGACCCTAAGGCGGCATGTCCTAAGTTATGTCATGAACTCCGAAATAATGGGTTACACTCACAAAGTTATGATTAAGTTTTTTGCAGTGGATAATCATAACTTGACCAAACTAAGCAGTACATTAATGTTTAAAAGAGAAAATAAAGAGTTATTTTACGTTTTAAACAATAGCGATAAAAATGTCTTATAAATTCTCTAAAATTAATTTGGCCGACCCTAATGCAGCACTTTTATTGTTAGAAAATTTTATCGTGGAAATTAAACTTTATTTTATGTGTTTTAATTGTGCTCATGCATCATGTTTAATTTCCAAAATCTTCGATATTTATTTTTCTAAATATAATAATAATATTTGTATTTTTTATTTTATTCAAAATATGTCTATCTCTGGAAATCCCATCACTGCTTTGATCGCACAAGAAAAATTAACTTGGGATAACTTCATAAAATGGAAATCAAATATGAATCTGTTGTTGGTTAGCGAAAACCACAAGTTTATCCTAAATGAGGAATGTTCTCAAGAACCTGGCGCCAATGCCCCAAAACATGTTCGGGACAAATTTGATGCATGGATTCAATCCAATAACAAAGCTAAGTTCTATATGCTTGTAAGCATGAGTGATGCTTGACGAACAAAGCATGGATCCATGGAAACTGCTTTTGAGATACTAGAATCTCTTAAGGAAATGTTAGGCACCCATCTGATCAAAGTCCTCACGAGGCTACTAGAACCTACATGAATGCTAAGATGAAGAAAGGTCAATCTGTGCGTGAGCATGTTTTGAACATGATCAATGTACATCATGAAGCTGAGATGCATGGAGCAATCATGGATGAAAAGACACAATCCCCAGTCTTACTGATCATGTAACAGCCCTTGGGAACTATAAATAAAGGACTTCGGGCTTCATTTAGGGAGATTTTGGGGGAGTGACTCTAGGCAAATCAGTGACAAGTGAACCCTTCTGTTCATTTTTGTAATTGTCAATTGAGTGATTCAATACTAATGAAAAAATGGATTAGGTTATTACTGTTCATTAGAACAAGGTTGAACCACTATAAATTTCTATGTGTTTGATTTGATATTTGTACTCTATTGTATATTCATATTTATCTCGTTCTAAAGGTGTCGTATACTGTACATACAACTGTTGGCCATTTCACAAGTCAACACTATGCAAGTGCACAAAGTCAGAATTTGTAATAATTTCTTGGTAAGACCAAGTATCGTCCCATAAGGATTGAATTATCAATTACTAGATAATTAATTCATAGTTTCTATTTAGTTAACAAAAATTGGATTTTGTATATTTGTAATTATAAACAACAAAACTACTAAAAATAATGCATGATTGTAAGAACATAAAGAAGAATAAAATTCCATGGATTTAAACATTTAGGGGTTTTAATTTCATCTACAATCCCTCTTATCAATCTCTAACACAATATTAAATACTCTTCTTCTTATTAAGCTAACAAGTTCTCAAGGTATTTTATAATCAGGTTAGGAATTGTAAAACTCAACCTAATTTTGAATTTCTATGATAAATTCAAGAATTAGGAGGCAATGAATTGACAACCTAGATGCTACACATATAACCTATATACTTTTGTTCTAGATTAAATCTATCCTGTTTCAATCAAAGCTTGTTGAAATTTAACTTTTCAGAATTTCAATTCAAACACAAATAGATAATGAAATAAGATGGCCAATCACATTTCATACATTAAAATAGATTGAAACAGGCTTAATAGACAAAGAAGAAAAATACTAATATTGCATTAGATCATCAAAGGAGGTCAAGAGAATCCATTGAAAAAACTAATAATTAAATTAGTTCAACATTGTCATTCTGAACATAAACAACAATTAAAAATAACAAAGAATTAAAAAACAATAAAAAAAAGAACTGTAGAGAATGAATGGAGATGCTCTACTATGTGTTTTTTCCTTCAGAGTTCGTCCTCCTCCTCTATATGATTTCTCTCTCTTGAAATTAGGATTGAAACCTATTTTCTTTCTTCAAAAGCAATGCGAGCTGCGAGCCAACATTTCAAGCGTCGCGACTCGTGTTAGTTTGGGGTTTGTGTGGATGTCAGGCGGGCCTCTTTAGTATTGTAGCTCAGGTTCATATTCTGAACATACAAATTCTTCAACACTGCGGCCCTCAATTCCTACACCGCGACCCCTGTCTTTCCTCGAAAAATAGGCGTTCTGCCTTAGACCTGGCTTCGGCTCAGCATCATATTGTCGCGGCCCTTAACCACTTATTCAATTTCTGCGCTTTTAATCCCGAAAAATCACTGAAGCCATAAAATTGCTTGAGGATTCATCATTTCATGGAATCAACACCAAAAAACCAAATTTTCATCATTTTTCTGCTAATTTGCTCCAATTGTTGTTTTCCTTTATTTATACGCTAAAACCTGAAAACAAACAAAAACAAGCATAGTAACGCACTAAATAATAGCTAAACTTAATAAAAACTTCCTAAAACACAACCTAAACACACACAAAACTAGACTCAACAAAATCCTCCAAACTTAACCTTTACTCGCCTTCGAGTAAAGATTTAAACTAAACACCCACACATAGACAACTCAAAAACACAAACGACACAAACTTATGAATCAAGTCAACAACACTGAATTAGCCTCAATTTCATAAAATCTCACACAAAAGTCCAAAATCCCAATTTGTAGAAACAATCCAGAATTTCAGTTAAACCACACCGACAACCTAATTCAATCCAAAATGCCTATTCAACCATAACCACAAAAATTACTCAACAATTGAATTTATGTATGCATGCCAAAAAAAAAAACTCACCATCAACCCATCAAACCATTGATTTTTATGCCTGCATTGTTCACCACTCTCCACTAATGTAGACAAAATATGCTCAAGAATCACTAGGACTTTAGGCTCATAACAATAGGCTTAGGCAATGGGTAGACATATGTCATTTAGGCTCCACATTACCATAAGCATATTAACTTATAAACCAACAATTCACCCAAACCATTTCCAAAGAAAACCCCATGTGAACCCAAGTGAAGGTGGAGAATAGCTTATTTCACTTGATCATTTTTTTTCAAACTAAACTCCCCCAAACTTATTTTTGTGAAAGCATAAAAAGTGTGTAGCTTGGATTTGCAAATTTCTTTTATTTCTTTATTATTATTTTTTTTATTCTCAACCTTTTTTTATTCTTCATTACAATACACAAAATTAAAAAACTAATCACATGCCCTTACAATTCATTCCCCATTATTTATCCATATGCTCATTGTAATTTGGTAAAGGAATGAAAACTGACGAAATGTCTATTTGGCTCACAATTGGTGTCAAACAACAAAGAGGATAATTTTATGCTCAACAAGGGTAACAATGGAAATTTACTTTTGGGTTGGCTTGAAAGGCTCAAACGTTCCATGAAATTTCCTAAATCACTTTCCTAAGCATATCTCATCTAGGATTTCATCTCAAATGATGAACAAGCAAGTTCTAGATTCATTCATACATCAAACCACAAGCCAATTTTTAACAATGCGTACATTCAAATTCAAATTGCAAAGAATTTTCCAGTCATGGCTAAACATTCAAAAAAAAAATAATCATGGATCGAAACAAGCTACCAATGAAGTCTAACCAAGCACATGGATTCAGTTGATCAAAATTTTTGAAAATTTGCACGACATTATCTTCCATATCATAGGCTAGCATTGAAAACTTGATTCACACAAACACAACACTCTAAACATCCTAGCTGCAACAACATAGTAAATAAAATATTAACCAAATAAAATACACAACTAAAACATGAAAACAACTATTCAATATATACAAAACGAAAATAAATCTCCTCCCCCAAACTTAATTGACACATTGTCCCCAATGTGACATAAAAAGAAATGGAAAGAAAACTTACCGAATAGGAAACTCACCACATCAATATGGCGGTGGTGGAGGCGCTGGGTGGTAGAGCTGGTACAACAGGGGATACATAAAGTTATTCTTCTCGGCTCCACTCATCGACCACCATTGTACCAAAGCATTGAGTGCATCCACGTCTTGTGCTTCATACTCATTGCGCGGCTCCATATATTGATTCTAATGTTTGTTTTGAGCATGATGAGACTGGATCATATACTGATTTTGTTTAATGATGTAATCCAGCCGATTATGTGTGCGCTGAGTGTGATAATCAATGGGCCAACCAATAGCCAAATAGGGCGCACTACCCCTCAGCCCAGCATCATCAACTCCACCTGTACCAATGGAATCAATCTCCTCATCTTCTCTAACCCGCGGATGTTTGGGGCTTGGCTAGGTTGTGGGGGCTCAAGGGAGGCTGGAGGAAAACCATGAACCATGGACAGAGTGATCGGTTTCATGGGATTCCATATGATGTCTGCTTCAATCATGGGCACCTCATAAGTTTCACACAATTGATTATAAACGTGCAATGCGCAAAGCCACAAGTGGTGTTGAACTTACTGATGTTTCTGATGGTATATATGAGTACGCGTCCCACAACCACTGTCTTCCCCGTCATGATAGCTTAAACCAACACACACCTCTCTCGATCAATATAGGAAAAATTTGTGTTGGGCAACAGACGAGCACTGACAAAATAGGCCCACGCACAGGCAATGCGATTCAATTGCCATAAGAACAAATGCTTGGGCTCACCACCATGATAATTAAATTGAGTCCCTGACATGCTTAATGTCTCAGCCATCTCTACACAATCTACCTCACTAAAATGTGCAAACTGCCAGTGTTCATTATCAGATGCTGAAAGAGTAGATAGGTGGAGTAAAGTTGTAATGCCCCGAAATCCCTAATGCAGTTTAATGGCTGGAATAGTAGGCCGGGAGGGCCATAATTATTTAATTATGCCATTAACTGATAATATGCATGTTTATGTGAATTATATTATAATATGATGTTATATGCATGCATGTGGGTCCACATTTGATTATTAGGGTGTTTTGGTAATTTGGCCCATTGAGGGCATATTTGTATATTTGGGTGCATACTGTGATTTGTGAATGAGATCTCATTATTATGGAGATATATTCGAGTTATTCGGCATAAGACGATCTTATATTCACTACAACAATTTTCACTTTTAATGACTCTCTATAATGACTTACACCAATGGTGTAAGTCATTAAAAGTATTCAGGAATATTTAAAGTCTAATGGTGTAAGTCATTAAAAGTTATTGTTGATGACTACCAAGGTAAGTCATTAAAAGTGGTGGGAGACGTTAATTGAAAAATATGAATATAAAATTATTTATTTATAAAATATCAGACTTGTAAGAGCATCTGACGTCTCCCCTGGGAAGACGTGCCAGACATCTAACGTCTCCCCTGGGAAGACGTGCCACATGGGACGTCTCCCTAGGGGAGACGTTAGATGTCTGGCACGTCTTGCCAGGGGAGACGTTAAATGTTTGGCCTAATGTTTGAGCGATTTCAGGGCAATTTTTTGACGATTTTGGCCGATTTTAGGCTATAAAGTCTCATTTGAGGTAAGTTTTTATTATTTATAAGTGTTCTATAATAGTTAGGATAATTTTCATGCTTATTGTCTCTAGTTATTAAGAAATTGATATTGGGATTTTAGGGTTTATGAGTTGCGGTTTTGGGTGATTTTTGGCTCAACAAAGTGGATTTAAAGCATATTTGAGGTAGGATTTCAAGATTAAACAATGTATTATAGTTAGAATGGTATAAAAAAATATTTTTGTGCATTTTTTTAATATGATTTGTGGGTTTTATTAGAAATATTAGTTTAAAGTATGAAAAATAATTTTTATGTATATTTGAGATACTATATTGTTTAATTTTAAGATGATACCATATTATTTACTATTTTTAATTTTTTATTACTATTTAATCCGAAAATTATACATTTTTTAATTAATTTTTAATGTTTGTTAAGTATATATATGTAAATATGTTTTGCTAAAATGTATTTAATAATTGTCTAAAATAAGAAAAATAATTTAATTTGAATTTTACATACAAAATAGTAATTCAAGTTTATAATGTTTATAATTTTTTTTAATTTATATTATTATTTAATTAGAAAATTATATATATTTGTAATCTTTATTAAAATTTAAGTAGGTTATTTATATATAGTTAAGTTATTTTATTGATTTAGTAATCTTTTATTAATTAATTAATTAAAAAATTTAAGTTGTGGTTTTAACTGAGATTTTTGCTTCAAATTTTCGATTTCAAGCACGCATTTGAGGTTTTTAAGTTTCTAAGATTTCAATAATAAATTATTGTTAATCTAATTATTTAATGAAGATTGTTTATTAATATTTTATTAATTAATTAATTTAATTTTGTAGGTTGTGAATTTAATAGCAAAGTGCGCTCTTTGCAAAGTGAAGTAAATTTGTTAGCAAGGACTATTAATTGCAAGTGGTACATACATTATCTTCTTTCTTGTTTTAGTATTATTAAACTTTTGTTACAGGGGTTTAAATATCTTAAATATTCATCCATAGTGAAGTAGGTTTTGAGATTAAAATTGTGTGTTTCGGTGATAACAGAAGGTTGAGAACTGTGTGTTTTAGTGAAGTAGGTTCTGGAAAATTTGTTTGTGTGCTGCGGAGCTATAAGGAAGAAACTTATTGTGTGTTATTTTAATTTTTTGACTTGTTGTTCACAGATAGTTAGATCACTATTATATGGGAAATGCTGCTCGATTTTGTCTAGAATTATGTATTTTATCATTCTATTATTATATTTGTATTGTGTTGTGCTTATTCGATTGGATTTGATTAGATTGACAGATGGTTAAGTTACTAATATAGGGGAAATGCTGCCCAATTTTTCGTATGCTTATTTAGTATTTTTTTTTAGTTTAATTTTTTATAGACATAGTTAACAATTTATTTATTATTAAAGTATATATAATTAAATAATAATTAACTAATATATTTTACGTTGTATTTTTTTGTAGCTAAACACTACGCCATATACACCAGTACATATTAATGAACAGCGACAACACTGGGCGAACCATATGCAACCGATAATTCAAGGTCATCGTCCCACATATTAGGTTTTTTTTACATTTTATTTCTTACCATATGTCTAGCTAGCTAGAGTAATATTTGTTAATTTTGTATGTTTAACAACAAATATTACAATTTTGTATATTTAGCTAGCAAAAACATATTATATACACATTTCGGTTTTATTAATGAAAATTCACAATTTAAATTTGCATATAATTTAGATTTTTTAATTAATATATTTAATTCTATTTCAAAAAAAAATTAATATATTTAATTCTATTAATTAATATACTAAAAATAATTATTTAATTATTTTTTAAAAAAAATTACAAAAACCAATGACGTCTCCCAGGGGGAGACGTTGGAAGTCTACAAAGTCTCCCCATGGGAGACGTTGTAGGTACCTATGACGTCTCCCATGGGGAGACTTTGTAGACTTCCAACGTCTCCCCCTGGGAGACGTCATAGGTTGTACATGTACACCCTATGACGTCTCCCAGGGGGAGACATTGGAAGTCTACAAAGTCTCCCCATGGGAGACGTCATATGTCCACTTTAGATGGCTCCTGCAACAACGTCTCCCCTAGGGGGAGACATTAAATGTCTACAATGTCTCCCCCATATAGCCATTAAATGTCTATTTTGTTGTAGTGATTATTGATTCGAGGTTTGGTCATAACAGGGGTCTTTTATTGGGATATTGAGTTATGAGGATGTTATTTGATGATAAATTGGGAGTTATTGAGATCAGGAGGAAATTCTGGGAGTTTTGACTATAAAGTCCCCGGGGGTATTTTTGGGACCCCAAGCACTAGGTTTTATTTGACGTTACTTAAGCTTGTCAGATAGAACCGTACGTTAGAAAACCTCTTTTCTCTTCCCGATAGTTCATTTTACCGTTTGAAGCATTTTCGAAGAAATCTCGAGTTCTAGGAATCGGATTCAAGCAAGGATCGAGGCATAGCGATCCTAGGAAATATTGGAAGCTTATTAGCCAAAGGATTTAGTTGGAAACATCTCAATTGGAGGTAATTCAAGTTTTAAGTTTTTAAATTTTTTAAGCTTAGAATTAGACTTTGTGAATCGTTGGATTTTTGGTTCGTTTGACCCTCGGGATTTGAAGGTTTTGGATCATTGGGAAGCTTGGGAAGTTTGATTTAATGATTTGGAAGTGTTTAGGTATGTTTTTGGAGGGTTTGGGATGATGGAAAGCAGGTTTAGGGCTGGTTCTAGGTTAGGGGGCCAAGGCCCTAGCTCGAAGAAGCTGCTGGGGAGGTTTTGGCCTTGCTGGGCACTGCGGCCCTGGGTGTAGGGCGTCGCGGCCCTTGCTCCTGGAGTGGCTGGGGGCTGCGGCCCATGGTGTTAGGGCCGCAACCCTTGCTCAGGTTTGAGCCCGTTTGAGTGTTTTGGCCCCGGGAACTTGGTTTTAGGCCTCGGGATTCTTCCTACTACCCGGATTAGTGGGGATTGATGTCGCGGAGGCTAGATCTTGATTTGGGAACCTTTGGTGTTCATTTTATTGATGGTGTCCCATATTTTTTTATGACTAGGTAACCGCTAAAGGCTTAAAGGTTGATCGTTCTCAAGGGTCGTTCTTATATTAATTCTCGCTCGAATCAGAGGTAAGAAAACTGCACACTGTGTATATGTGACATGCATGTTTATTCTTGATGCATGTTGGATGTTTAAATGTAATGCATATGATGCACGAGAAACATGTGATTAGGGCATGCTATGGGTATTGAATATGAGATTGTTCAGAGCTTGAGCCTCTGTGTTTATGCATGGTCCTAATTATGCTGGTAGTTGTTATGTAAGCATGCTGAATGCCCTATATTCAGATATTTGACATATGATTTATGTTTGGTAGCATTGCTTTCTTGTGTGTGGCACCAACTTTTCAGGATCGGCACTGGCCGCATATCACTAGCCTGAGAGTTAGAAACGACATAAGCGTCGACGATGCAGGGCCAAGTGAAGATTAGATCTAATCGATATCTGCGTTGAATGACTCATATGGGGTATTAATGCTGGACCGACCCGAAGGTCGATGAAAATTAGAAGCGCTTGGCTAGTCTAGGACTAGTTACTCAGAGCCAGGGCCTAAGGCCTAGGTGACTGCTTGTCACATGGCTAGGGAATAGTGTTCCATAGTTATGACTCTAGGGTCATGAGGAAGGATATGTTGGTGACTAATCATCATGCACCTATCTTGTTTAAGCTAGTGAAAGGATCACTTATTTATAAAGGGAATGGAACCCACTTTAGTGACTTGTACCACTGTCACTCTTTTATTCAGGGCTATCAACCCGGTATGGTTATGGGAACCACTAGTGATAATTCACTTATCTGATTGTGATTGACTTGACAGTCATCCCATCGGGAGGGCAGGATTCCTTATCCTGGATACCCATCATTACGTGGATTTGTTTTCCTGCTTGACTAGGGCTATATCTGCTAGGCGTGTGCCTTATGATTTGATGACATGTTATTACAGTTTATGAGCATATTGAGTTTTCTTGCTGGGCTTCGGCTCACGGGTGCTATGTGGTGCAGGTAAAGGCAAAAGAAAGCTGGACCATCCTTGAGTTGGAGAGCTTAGGTGGTGATGTGTACATATGCAGCTGCTCGACCGCCACGGCTGAGGTTTGAAGGAGAGGAGCTAGGGTAAACCCTGTTTTGCCGCTTAGACCAGCTGGTTGTAAATATTTTCTTGTAATAGGCCCTTAAATTATATTTTTGGGATCCCAATGTATATAATAAACGTTCTGATGAAACGTTATATCTTAACCAAAAAATTTAATCCCTAAACCGCTAATCATATTTAGTACACGATTTTCACCAAATGACTCGATTAGTGAGTTTAGCACTGTTTACAAGGAACACCGTAACGGTCCCTGGAGTTTAGGGTGTTACAAAAGTGTTGATAGAATCAATGTCTGATGGCACCTCCTTTCCCTGAACAAAAACTTTTAGCTTTTCATCTTGACTTGGGAAATTGGCATAAAACTGATACACTTGAGAGTAATTAACACTATCCACTTGTATTGGCTTATAAAACATACCCCAATTTCTTCTAGGAATTTCAAATCTTATTATCTCATATGGGGGGTCATTCAGGTATGGTTCCACTTGATACTCCTTTCCCCTTTCCGGAACAACCGATTTCTCTTTGATTCTTTTAAAAAAATTCGCAGCCTCCTTAGTTTTGAATTGGTTTGTATTAAAATCAGTGGGTGGTGGTGGCGGTTGTGGGGGCACATTGTGGGAGGATGAGGGCTTAGATCCCTTTTTGGAATGAGTAGTGCATGGAGGATTTCCCTTCGGACCCATATCAATCTTACATAACTATAATTTAATTACCAAAACTCCTAGAAAATTTTGAGCTGAATCTCCCCTTGTTTTTCTCACTTTCCCACACAAAAATTAATCACAAATAGTCCAATTTCTCACAAATTTTTCAATCTCACTCGCAGCAATCCACAAATTTTCTCCACAAAAATTTGCACAAAATTTTTTATCTACAACTACCAACTTAAGACAACACTTCACAAAGAATGATGAAATTGGACTTACTTGTGTGAGATACCCCAAGTTGTTGGATGGGGAATTTTTTGATTTGGGGCCTTTTGGATGAATAAAATTTTGTTTGAAGGTAAGTTTGGGAAAATATAGATGGTTAATAGCTTGGAGGAGGTGATTTAATGGAAAAGGTTAGAATGATGGCTAAAAGTAGTGTTTGGGAAGGTGGATTTGGAGGTATGGAGAAGAGGGAAAAAAATGTAAAGTGAAGAAGTGAAATTTTTTTTAGGGTTTGTTCTTCTTTAAACTAGCAGCGCGTCCAAGGGCCCGGACCCGCCTATTCCATCGTTGCAACCACCTCTTTTTTCTCAAAATTTCTAGGTTTAAGCGATCTGGCCCTGTCAAGTTATGTCACGGCCCGCCTCTCTTTGGCAAAATTCCTCCGTTTCTGTAAACAACCTTTCCGTGACACCTCAAGGCCGTGCCGCGGCCCTTAACAAAAAACTTTCTGCCTACATTTTTTTTAGTTTTCACATTTTCCACGGTTCCATATTTACAAAAATTATCCAAAAATTCAAAAATTACAAGTGCAAAAATTAAAAATAAAATTTGTTCCAACTTGGCAAAAATTAAAGAAAGAAACTAATAAAAATATGTGATGCCTCCCAAAGGTGCTGTCGTTAGTGTCATTTAGTCGGACGCTGAACTCTTCTTTAGATAGGCTTCAAGAGGATCATTGACTTGGCTTGGTCAATCTGCACTACAACAAAAAAGGCTTTTCTCTGTGATTTTTTTACTTAATACACTGCGGTTTTTGGGAGTAGTGTAAAGCGCAGTGTATTCGACCGCAGAGAAAAGTGCTGCAAAAACCGCGGAGAAAGCCACATCTTTCTCTGCAGTTGTGTTGAATAACCGCAGAGAAAGATTATTTTCCCCCATGATTTTTTCTATAGAACCGTAGAGAAAAGTAATCTTTCTCTGCGTTTTTTCAACACAACTGCAGAGAAAGCCTTTTTTTTAAAATAAAATTAATTACTGATTATATATATTTTTTCAATAATTCAATTCTGAATATATATAATTTTTTTCAATAATTCAATTCCGATTATATACAATTATTTTCAATTATTCAATTTCTGATTATATATATATTAAATATTATATAATAATAACCTAATTTAATAAATTATTATCTAATTAAAAAAATCATATGTAAATAATAAAAAAATAATATTATAATATAAAAAAATAAGTAAAATACAATACATTTTAAAGATATAACATAATTAATATTAACATTATTAAAATACAAATAAATTAGGTAAATAATATAAAAAATACCCAAAATCTGAAATATTAAAAAAATCAAGTTTTAGTGATCAATACCTATTTTGAACAAAAAAATGTCTTCTAATCTTCTACAAACGTTCAAAAACATTATAGAAAAGCTTGAAATTACAATATAAACGTACATTAAAATCTCATTAAACCCACTCAATATTTCTTTATTTTTGCCCTAAAACTTCAAAATACATCAATATTATGTATATTTACATGATTTAAACTGTTAATATGCAAGAAAATGACAAAAAAAAAACAATGAAAAATAGTGAAAATGGGCCTTACTGTGGCTGGGGACGAAGGTTGCACCGTTCCTTTCTTTGCCTCTGTGAAATGAAAAATGAAGAGGGAAATGAGGCTCGGGTTCGTCTTGTAGGGTTAGTGTTTCTCTGCGGTTTTTCTATATAAACGTAGAGAAAAGTAGTCTACTTTTCTCTGCCGTTTTTTGTATATAACCGCGGAGAAAAGTCTCCGCCTCCCCAATCTTCGAACTTTAGACTGCGTTTTTTTAAAAAACCGCAATAAAATGGTATTTCAGACTCATAGGGACCTTTTCTCTGTGCTTTTTATTTAAAGTTGAAAAAAATGCGCAGAGAAAGCCTATATTTGTAGTAGTGCAGACCACCCAAGTATGTCTTCAACCATTGACCATTTACTTTAAACCATGAACCATTCTTGCCTAACACTTCAACAGAGCCACATGGGAATACCTTCACCACGGTATAGGGACCAGACCACCTCGAATTTAACTTGCTCGGAAAGAGTCTCAACCTTGAATTAAAGAAAAGTACATGTTGCCCGGGTTGGAACTCTTTTCTGATCAAGTTCTTGTCGTGCCATGCTTTGGTGCGTTCCTTGTAGATCTTGGCATTCTCATAGGCTTCATTATGGAACTTATCAAGCTCGTTTATTTGGAGTAGCCTATTCTTTCCAATAGATTTATCATCAAAATTCAGCTTCTTCATTGCCCAATAAGCCCGATGTTCCAGCTCAACTAGCGAGTGACGCGCTTTTCCAAAGACCAACCTATAAGGCAGCATCCCAATTGTAGTTTTGAATGTCCTCCTATAGGCCCAAAGTGCATCATATAGTTTCTTGGACCAATTCTTCTTGGAGCTATCCGTCATCTTGTCAAGAATACTTTTCACTTGATTGTTTGAAATTTTAGCTTGACCATTCGATTGAGGGTGATAAGGTAAAGCAATGCGATGATATACTCCATAGCAAGCAAGTAAAGCATCAAGTTTCTTATTATACAAATGACTCCCTTCATCGCTAATGAGAGCTCGGGGAGTACTAAACCTTGTGAAAATATTCTTATGCAGAAAATTCATGACTGTTTCACCATCATTTTCTTTAGTTACAGCTGCCTCAACAATTTTTGACACATAGTCCACCGCTAATAGAATGAGCTGGTTGTTGAATGATGATGGGAAAGGGCCCATGAAATCAATGCCCCAGACATCTAAGAGCTCAACCTCGAAGATCACATTAAGTGGCATTTCATTCCTCCTCGATATGTTTCCAGTACGTTGGCAACGATCACAAGCTTTCATAAAAGAATTGGCATCTTTAAACAAACTTGGCCAATAGAACCCACTTTTCAATACCTTCGTTGTTGTTCTTGATGCTCCAAAATGGTAACCACATTGCAAAGTGTGACAATGGGTGAGAATTGAGTGCATTTCATCTTCAGGCACACAATGACAAATAACTTGTTCTACACAATGCCTATAGAGAATAGGCTCCACCCAATAGTAGTGCTTCACCTCTGAGTAAAATATCTTCATCTGTTTCCTTGACATCTCAGGAGGCACAACCTTTGCTACCAAGAAATTCACATAGTCAGCATACCACGACATTGTAAAAATTTCATTTACCCCAAATAACTGCTCATCGGGAAAGCGATCATTTATTTGCACTTCCTTGTCATTCTAGTTTTCTTCCACCTCAAGTCTTGACAAGTGATCTGCTACCGAATTCTCAGTGCATTTTTTATTCCGGATCTCCAGGTCAATCACTTGCAACAGTTAAACCCATCTGATAAGATGGGGTTTTGCATCTTTCTTGGCAATCAAATATTTGATTGCAAAGTGGTCAGTGTAAACAATTACCTTGTTGCCAATCATGTATTGTCTAAACTTGTCAAAGGCATAAACAATTGCTAGGAGCTCTTTCTCTATTGTGCCATAATTCAATTGTGCATCATTAAGAGTCCTACAAGCATATTAAATAGGCTGAAATACCTTATCAATCCGTTGGCGAAAAAATACCCCCACCACATAATCACTTGCATCGCATATCAATTCAAATGGAAGATCCCAGTTTGGAGCAACAACTATCAGTGCCGAGATTAACTTTTCCTTAAGTACCTTAAAAAAATTTAGACACTCTTCGTTCAAGTCAAAGGAAACACAATTCATCAACAAGGTGGAAAGGGGATTCGAGATCATCAAAAATCCTTTATGAACCATCTATAACACCCAACATGCCCAAGGAAACTTTGAACCCCTTTGACTCACACAGGTGGTGGTAGATTTTAGCTCAGTCCACCTTAATACCTTTACTAGAGACCTTATGGACAAGAACAATACCCTCTTGCTCCATAAAATGATATTTCTCCAAGTTCAGAACTAAATTGGATTCTTCACACCGCTGCAACACTACTTCAAGATGCTTCAAACATTCATCCAAGAACGACCCAAAAACTAAAAAGTCATCAATGAAGATCTCAATAGTTATCTTGACCATGTCAGAGAAAATGGCCATCATACACCGTTGAAAGGTAGCAGGAGCGTTGCGGAGCCCGAATGGCATTCTTCGAAAGGCAAAAATACCATAAGGACAAGTGAAGGTGATCTTCTCTTTGTCTTCTAGTGCAATGGCAATCTGATGGGACCCAGAATAACTATCCGCCCGCTAGTCTGTGAAGCATTTGATCCAAGAAAGCCAAGGAAAAATGGTCTTTCCTTGTGGCTTTATTCAATTTGCAGTAATCAATGGAAATCCTCTATCTCGTCAGTGTTCTTGATGGAATCAACTCATTCTTCTCATTCTTTATCACACTCATCCCGCCTTTCTTGGGCACTACCTTCGGCAGGCTCACCCATGCACTAACATAAATTAAGTAGATTACCCTGACATCTAACCATTTAAGAATCTGCTCAAGTACTACTTCTTTCATAGTTGGGTTGAGTCTTCGCTGAGCTTCTATTGACAACTTACTATCCTTTCAATCAAACTTCTATGCATCACTGTTGAAGGGCTTATCCCTCTTATATCTGCCAATGTCCAAGAAATGGCTAATTTATGAGCTAGTACAATCCTCAATAACTTCTGCATCTCTTTTTTAGAAAGTCCAGCAGATACAATTACAGGTAAAGTGTCTTTCTCACCCAAATAAACTTAACATAAATGATCTGGTAGAGACTTCAATTCCAACTCTTGTGGCTGCTCAATGGATGGCAATGGTTTTTTTGGCCCTTGTTCCAACTCTTCGACTTCTTTTTGTATGGTTGGTAAGAATTTATCTTCCATCATGTCGACATCATCATTATCTTCCTCACCACCTATCAAAACCGCCTCTAAGGCATCACCGTTCTACCTTCTTCCTAAAACTGCATCAATGCTATAACAACTGTCACTCGCTCTCGGATAAGACATTGCATTAAAAACCACCTAATCCCCTTGAACTCTCAATCTCAATTCACCCTTTTGCACATCAATTAGAACCTGCCCGGTTGCCAAGAATGGTCTCCCATGAATAATGGGGACATTAGAATCCTCTTCCATAACTAGAACAATGAAATATGCTCGTAAAATAAACTTGTCAACCTTGATTAGCACATCTTCAATAATACCCCATGGATGCTTGATTGATCGATCTGCGAGTTGAAGAGTAACAGTAGTAGGCTTTGCTTCACCAAGGCCAAGCCTCCGGAACACAGATAAGGGCAACAAATTAATACTTACCCCCAAATCACACAAAGCATGCTTGCATTCAAAGCTCCCGATAGTGCAAGGAGTAATGAAGCTTCCTGGATCTCTCAGTTTTAGGGGGAGCTTCCTTTGTAGAATAGCATTACACTCCTATGTCAAGGCTACAGTCACATAATCCTCCATTTTTCTCTTTTTGGACAGAATCTCTGTCAAGGCTGGGTATCTGTTCTAAAGCTTCAACGAAGGGGATGTCATAGTATAACTTTTTGAACACCTCTAAGAACTTAGAAAACTGTTTATCAAGAGTAATTTTCCTAAGCCTCTGAGGGTATGGGATCTTTACTGGAGAATCAACGACAATAATTGCAGGTGCCTTTTTTGTGGTACGATTGTCTCGGTAACCTTCTCACTCTCAGAACCAGATGTCTCACCTAACTCCTTGTTCTTCTCAATAGATGATTTAGGCACAGATTGTAACGTCCTGCATTTTCGGGTACCTTTAAACGAATCAGATCAGGATTTTTTTCTCGAGTTAAGAATATTATTTTAAATAATATTATATATGTTTGGAAATTATTCCATGGGTTATTGCTAGCCAAAATATGAATTTTTTGATTTAAAAGTCAAGGTAAGACTTTCGGTCTTGGACCGACACAAAAACCCTGATTGGGTAAAAATCTCAGAAAATAAAATTAAAATCTATGGAAAATATATTTTGGGCATAAAATACATTCATAAAAATTAAAGTTTGGTCAAAAATAATAAACCTAAGGGAAAATGGAAATTTTGGGTCATTTTTTATTAAATGCTTAATTTTACCAAAATGGGAAATTTTATTATGTGAGAGACATTTAATTTGATTATTATGTGTTAATTTTTGTGTTTAAAACTTAATAAGTGTAAAAAAGGTTATAGGAAGTCAAATTGAATTTTTCTTCTTATGAATTATTTATTAATCTTTATATAACAAAAAAATAAGATCACATATATAATCTATGTGGTGGCCGGCCATGTGAAGAATTAAATGGGGACGAAAAAATTTTAATTGAGTTAATCCCATTTTAAGTTTAGGGTTAATAGTCAAGTGGGTCGTAAAAACAATTGAGTGTTTTAGATATTAAAGAGTTGTAGAAACTCTTCTAACCCTCCCCAAAACTGACCCCCACTCTCTCTCATTCACTCTCATCTTTTTTTTAAAAAAAAAAACTCTCTCAAGTTTTCTCTCAATCTTCAACGTCAAGAACACTATGTAGGCTTGGAAGCTAGGCTTTGGTCTAGGAAGGATTTTTTTTTCCCTAAGGTAAAGTTTCAATGAACTAGACTTTTATAAATTTTAACCATAGATTTTCAAATAGCTAATCATCTATGTTGTTGGGGGGAGTTGGTTAGGGTTTTTGAAAGGTTTTGAAGGAGCCAAAGCTAATAGGAAGATCCAAACCTTAAGCAAGAACAAAAAAGAGGTAAAAAGTTTACTTTTTATGATTTTGTTGTAGGGTTTTTATTTTTAAGCATTATTTTGAATATTTAATGCTTAATGTTTTTTATTGGTGATGTAATAAGGTTATGGTAGTTGTTTTATAATTTTTATGATCCTTGTGTGTTGATTTTTGAAAATAGGGACCAAAACCCCCAAGGGTTTTGTTAGGAACTTAAAACAAAATACATGTTTTGAGCTGTGAAGTCCAAGGGATCAAGCATCCACTGTATATTGATTTAGTAAAATTTGTGATGTCTTTGAGATTGAGTACATAAAATTGAGCTTTTAAAACACTCAAAAATGTTTAAAAATGAGTGAGTTATGCTATTTCAAAGTTTAGGTAAAAAACTATTTTTTCGTATTCTTAATTTCGGGACCAAGTTTGTACAGACACTGTACAGGGCAAATGAACCCAGTTTTTTCTAACATTTGGTGGACATATTATTGGCATAACCTAGTATTACACTGTAAAATTTGGTAAGAAAATAATGAACAGTTTAAATGTTATTAAGTGTCATAGTTTGGAAAAAAAATAAGGTCATTTTTACCTCATTGTTGAAAAATAATTTCACTAATAAAAAATGCTCATTTTGACCTAAGATTTTACAAAGACCTAAATGACATACCAAAAATAGAATTGGGAAATTTTGGTAACAATTGGGTAAGTAAATTTAAAGTTATGAACTAACAAAGTATGTAGTTAAAAGTGTGAAAAAAATAGGCTTTTCACACTTAGTGTAAAAAAAAAAAAGAGATTTTGGAACTTAAGGTAAAATCTAAAATTTTGCTTATTGCAAGATATAAACTTGGTAAGTCTTGAAAACATATTTTGACTAAAATTACCACTTTGAGTTTAGTGTGAATTATTTCTATTAAAGAATTTTTATTCTTTTTAAAAATAAAAGATTTAATTTATTAATAGTTAATAAATTAAAAGATGGTTTAAAACCCTATATTTTGAGAAAATGATTAAGAGAATTTTTTTTCTAGTAAGTAAACTTGATTAATTAATTTTAAAAAAATTAACTAGTCAAGATGGAAAAATTTTAACGGTTTTCCTAATTAAGACAAATTAGGCTATTTTCTTAAAACGGTTTTTAGAGATTAAAACCTTAAGAAAAATAAAAGGAAAATGAATAGTTTATTTTCTTGAAAAATAATTTAGGAATTTAATTAGTATTTTCTGAATATATTACTGGCTAAAATCTTCTATATATTTTAACTCACTTGTTGAAAGTATGGGTTAATAGCGATACCTTTAAAGAATAAGATATTTACCGGATTGTGGGAAAATACTATTGTAATACCCGAGCCTAGGTATCGAGACCATAGGATAGGTCTCCCCGAGACATAGGGTTTAGTCTCAAATATTTTTGTATGAATTTCCTTAATGGGTTTAAAACCAAATAAGGATCAATAATCCTTACAAATGATTTTTATTAAAATGACCAAACTGCCCAAAATAATAATAATAATAATGAATTATGAGTGTCATTATTAATCCGAGTATATTATATGGATAACTACATCATTGGCTAGCGTAACTGGATTAAATGTTGGAGGGTGAAAACTTGCTGAGTACTAAGGACTCTAAGTAAATCAACTTGTATTGTGTGGCTGCAACATGAAATGACTATGTATTGTAAGTTAGTATAGGGACACATGCACATATATACACTGTTGTAGAAAGTTGCTTAGAGATGTTAGTCTAGTGAGTGCTGATTTATAAAATATGAACGGTAGATATGCATCATATCCTAGACGGCGGATCCCCATCACACTGCTTGATTTCATTATGTCTGGTTCATTACCGCGATGAGTGGCCAAGAGGTGCGGATTGGTGGTTAAACCTAGGGGCACCAAAATGAATGGGAACTAGGGGCCCTCGTGCTTACTTAATCAGTGAACGATTAGAACCCGAGCAAGTGCTCTAATAAGTTATTCCCGGATAGTAGCCGTGAATATTGGCCATTCAGTGAGAGTGCCTAGAGATACTAGGGGTTGCCAAGTTTGAGTGAGGCTGAACACCCTACGGGCGACTGCTCATCAGCACCACTGATTAACATAGAAGTCTCTGTAAAACCGTGTAAATTCGATTTACTCTTGGATAAGTAGCAATGCCCTAGGTAACACGATAGTTACCCTTGATGGGGATATTTATTGGCTAGATCTTAGTGTTGAGACTCAATTCTCTCTTACAGATTAGCATTTATGTTGGAGGGCGTGTTACGCCGAAATTGTTGGAAATTGTCGAGCGTTGGTCTCGAATTATAGTTGTGATATAATATATCTGCTTGCTCTTGGATTTTCTGCGAGCAGGGATATATTTGTTGATAAGATATATTTGTGATATAATATATCTGCTTGCTCTAGGATTTTTTGAGTGCAAAGATATATTTGTTGATAAGATATTGTTGTGATATAATATATCTGCTTATTCTGGGATTTTCTGAGTGCTAGAATTTATCGGTTTATAGGAAATAATTTATCATTGGATATCAGTCATGACCATAAGTTTGCGAGAACGGTTTTGTGTTCTTGAAATTGATTGTGTAGGGTCTGGATGGATCTAGAACCCTAATTCTCTGCATTCTTTTGTTTTAAGGTTGAACTTATTAAGCGTTTTCGCTTACCTAGTTGTTTCCTGTTGTAGGTAAGAACAATGGCAAGGCAGAGGAGTGAGCGCTGGAGTCTACCTTGCAAATGTACATGTGGACCGACCATTTGGGAAGCCGTTTTATTTTTGGAAATGTTGTGCAATTTTCCTAAACTTTATAAAATATGTTTGTGATTAAATGTTAAGTATGGTCATGCGACTTTTTAAAAAGTTTTTTTTATACGGGTTTTTGAGACTTTTTGTTAAATGAAAACATTTATATTTCCACATTATAAGGTCTTGAAAATCTGGGTCGTTGCAGTTGGTATCAGAGCTCGAGTTGAGCTGGTTGTAATGACCTAACTATTTCTAAGACTTAGATCATTAAACCTACTAGACATAACTACTACTTTGAAGAGAACATACATGAGAAAAATTCATAACTATATTAAAAACTTTAAAATAATATTTGTAATGCTCGTTGTTTTAAAAATAAAACATAATTTTAAATGAAATTGTTTACAAAGCTAAATGCGGAAAATACATAAAAATGTAATTTAAAGAGACTAATGAAAATAACGTCGTCCTCGAATCGACACGCAGCCCATCCACTCCATTCACCTCAACACACATGCCAAGCTTCTAAGAATCCTTCCGCCTTTGTATCTATTTTCCTTCATCACACTAAAAGTAAAGGAGTGAGTCTAATGCCCAGCAAGGAAAAACTAATAACAACATAAAACATATACATAAATTATATCATAAACATATGTCATATAATACTACAATGGCCATTAGACTACTTGGGGCTTGTTAACTAGGCAAGTCATATGCCCAATAGATTTGTGGGGCTTGCTGGCCAAGCAAGTCATATGCCCATAAATTATTGGGGCTTGCTAGCTAGACAAGTCATATGCCCAAGGTCTATAAACATACTATACATAATGTAACATACAACAACATAAGATAACATAACTTAAATTACCATAACATATCATATAAGCATACAAAATTCTATCTTATTTTCCATACCAAAACTGGGATATTTGAGAACAAATGCGGGACTTGGAACACTCCTAAAACCAACAATAAAAATGGTGAGTATTTCTAAAGAGTAAAGAATAAATGTAGAACTAAACCTTCAAGAAGAAACTTACCAAGAAAGATCTTTAAGTTTCAAGAACCTAATCAAAACCAATATCAAAAGTTAGGATCTAAATAAAAGGAACAAAAGAAAAACTAAAGTAGCTTAAAGAACTGGACTTAGAGAATAGAAATACCTTAGTTGACTTTAAGGATTGGTCTAACTTCAATACCGAAATACACTAATCCTCACTTCCCAAGTACTTTATAAAGCTTAAGAATGGCAAAGCTTTTTCCCAACCCAAGTGTTTATCACTCTATCGAATCACTAGCACCTTGGAGTCTCTGATCACAGCTTGAAGAGTGAGTGGAAGGGTTGGGTACTAGGTCCTATTTATAGAGGTACGGAGTGAAACTAACCCTATTTTGATTTGAATCAAATAATGAATAATAATTGAAATTATTTGAATATTCGTCAATCAGAGGCTGAAGACTCGGTCAAAACGTTCAGAGGTAGGTCTAAGTAGTTAAGGGTTAATTTTAAAATTAAAAACAAAAATAAAAAATATATATATATTACTAAGGGCGATATATCGCCCCTATGTTGCGATATATCGTCTCTGCCCTAATCCCGAGTCTACGTTCGTACGTTCATGCATCATCAACGTGTTTTCTGTATCCTTCGTCGGGCGATATATCGGTTCCAATGCTGCGATATATCAGCATACGTGAATATTTTAAACACGTAATTGCACTTTTCTTCATAATTTATGTTGGATAACTGCTTTGACTGGGTCAAACTATGACCCTAACAGTTTCTGGTGAATACTAAAGCTTATATTTCCTTATTTTATCATTAAAATACTTAATTCCTTAATAATCATGCTTATGAAAAGTGTCATATTCCTATTGGCTCTATCTAAACCTTAGGTTATAATAAATATCATATTTATGACCAGCAATATTAATCAAACCTTATGTTATAATTAATATTCTTAAACTATAGGTTAAACTTATAAAATTCATAACTATTGCTAGGAGTTTCCAACTAAGTCCAGGTTTGAACCAAAATCCACCAAATCTAAAATACTACAACTACTACTAACTATTTAGCTAAGTAAACATTATGGGATTCCACAATTCTCCCCTAGTACAAAGAATTCCGTCCCTGAAATTTACTTACCAAAAAATTATGGATACCGAGCTTGCATGTCCTCCTCCAATTCCCACGTTGCCTCTCGTTCAGAACTATTTCTCCATAGGACTTTGACTATCGGAATACTCTTAGACCGTAATTCCTTCATCCCTCTATCTAGGATGCTAACCGACTATTCCTTGTAACTCAAGTCTTTCTGGAGTGCGATCGTATCATACTTGAGGACGTGAGATGGGTCTGACACGTATCATACTTGTGACTATCTGCTAGAGCTGGTGGTAGGGCTAATCTATATGCAACTGCTCCCACTTTGTCCAATATCTCAAAAGGACCTATAAACCTGGGACTAAGTTTGCCTTTCTTCCTGAACCACTTCACACCTATCATAGGAGATATCCTTAAGAAGACTTGATCTTCAACTTTCAATTCCACATCACGCCGTTTGGCATCCGCATAACTTTTCTGACGACTCTAAGCAGCGAGCATACATTTTCTAATCAGCGCTACTGCATTCTGATCTACTCTAATATCTTTAGGTCCAAGTAGTTGCCTTTCATAAGGTGCCATCCCGATCGTTGACTAGTAGCTATTGTTGTAGGAGAATTCTATCTGTGGAAAATACTTACTCCATGATCCTCTAAAATCAAGCACACAAGCATGCAATATATCTTCTAAAATATGTATGGTACGCTTGGACTGACCATCTGTCTGAGGATGAAATGATGTACTAAGACTTAACTTGGTACCCTTGGCCTGCTACAAACTTCCCCAAAATCTCGATGTAAACACTGATCCTCTATCAGATACTATTGTCTTAGGGATTCCATGCAATGTTACTATTTCTTAAACATAAATGTCTGCATATTGTTCAGCTGTATAGGAAGTCTTGACAGGCAGAAAATGAGCTGACTTGGTTAAACTATCTATTACTACCCAAGTCGAGTCGTGCTGTTTATTCGTTAGAGGCAAACCTGTCACGAAATCCATGGCTATGTCGTCCCATTTCCATTTTTCAATGCTAAGCGGTTGTAATAAGCCTACAGGCCGTTGATGTTTTGCTTTTACTTTTTGGCATACTAAGCATTTAGACACATACTCTTCTATATCCTTCTTCATTCCTGGGCACCAATCAGTGCTTTAAGATCGTGAGTCATCTTGGTCGACCCTGGGTGAACTGAGTATGGGGTATTGTGTCCTTCTTCTAAAATCTTCACCTTAATCCCTTGATTATTTGGCATGAATACCCGATCCTTATATCTCAATAAACGTTGACCTAATATTGAGAAATCTGTGGCCTTCCCTTCTCTAACTACATCCATATGTGCTACTAACGTGTCATCATGCCCTTGCCCAATCCTTATATCTTCTAACAGATTTGACTGGATGGACAAGTTATCCAATTTACCAATGACTACTTCTATTCCAGCATTGATCAACTCCTACTATAGCGGCTTTTCTATTCCAGTTAATGATGCTAAACTTCCATAATTATTTCTACTTAGCGCATCAGCAACTACGTTTGCTTTTACCGAATGGTATAGAATTTCAAAGTCATAATCCTTCACTAGCTCTAACCACTTGTGATGCCTCATGTTAAGCTCATTCTGAGTGAAGAAATACTTTAAGCTTTTGTGGTCTTTATAAATCTCACACCGTTCTCCATAAAGATAGTGGCGCCATATTTTCAATGCGAAAACCAGTGCTGCCAACTCCATATCGTGTGTTGGATAGCGTTGCCTGTATTCCTTTAGCTGCCTTAAGGCATAGGCTATCACCTTGTCATTCTGCATCAGCACATAACCCAACCCTTGCTTCGACGCATCACAGTAGACTACAAAATTTTCATTGGGTGTCGGTACACAAAATTCTGGTGCTAAGCATAGCTTATCCTTTAGCAACTGGAAATTCTATTCACACTTATCATTCCAGTTGAACCTCTGCTGCTTCCAAGTTATGTTGGTGAGCGGAGTGGCTATCCTAGAAAAGTGTTCTACGAACCTCTGATAATAGCATGCTAGTCCCAGAAAACATCTTACTTCAGACGTGTTCTTTGGTCTTGGCCAATCCTTCACAACCTCTACTTTAGATGGGTCTACAGAAATTCCATCCTTGGATACTATTTGGCCGAGAAATGCTACTTGTGAAAGCCAAAATTCACACTTCTTGAACTTGGCATAAAGTTGATGCTCCTTTAGTCGTAACAAGATCAATCTTAAATGTTCTTCATGCTCGACTTTATCCTTTGAGTACACCAAGATATCGTCAATGAATACAACAACGAATTTATCTAAGTAGTCCTTAAAGACCCTATTCATTAGGTCCATAAATGCGGCTGGAGCATTGGTAAGACCGAAAGACATGACTAGAAACTCGTAATGCCCATAACAAGTTATAAAAGCTGTCTGAGGAATGTCTTCTTCCCATACCTTGAGCTGATGATACCCGGACCGTAGATCAATCTTTGAGAACAAAGTCGCTCCTTGGAATTGATCAAACAAGTCGTCAATCTGGGGTAGCGGATACTTGTTCTTAATCGTCACCTTATTCAGCTCGTAGTAATCTATGCACATCCGCATACTCCTATCCTTCTTCTTCACAAATAGAACCGTGCTCCCCATGGAGAATGGCTCAGTCTAATGAATCCCAAGTTTAAGAGTTCTTGTAGCTGCGTCTTTAACTCCTTCAGTTCGGTAGGTGCCATTCGATATGGTGCCTTGGAGATAAGCTCGGTGCCCGGTACTAATTCGATTGTGAAGTCAATTTCCCGAGTCGGCGGCAACCCTAGTAAGTCATCAGGAAATACTTCTGGAAATTCCTTTACAATATGAATGTCTCCAACTTTTAGCGGTGTTATCCAATCCATTCGAAGTATCACGTCGAAGTCTTTAATCTCCAGTTCTATCAGGTCTCCTTATAGTTGTACGTCCTCTGTCTCGATCGGTATGCCTTGCATTATCCATGATGATAGGACTACTTCGCCCGAAGGCAACTCGGTTACAAACCTAGTTCTAAATATTTCACAAGGTTTGTCTAATTTTTCTATCATTCCTAACGAGATATACGAATGAGTGGCCCTCGAATCAAATAATACAGAACATACATTATTTAGGATAGAAACCTGACCTATAACCACTTTATTGCTAGCGTCAGCTTCTCCTTGGGTTAAGGCAAAAACCCTGGCAGGAACCATCTTATCGTCTCTCTTTCCCTCTGGCTTGAGCTAGTGACATTCTCTCTTCCAGTGTCCTTCCTGACCATAATTGTAGCATCCCTTGGTGTTTGCGCGGCACTCACTAGGATGTTTCCTTTGTCATTTAACACATTGCGGGTATTCAACATAACCCAGCCTATTACTTCCATTGTTCATCCGTGCCCTTTTATCGTTATCGGACTGCTTGTTGTCAGGATGTCGTCTCTTCTGACCATTACTATTATTGTTGGACTGATTATTGTTGTTGTTCCGACCATTCTGAGGCTGACTCTGATTTTTAGACTCACGCTTACTAGACTCTTCTTTACTAACGTTCGCCTGAAGCCTTTCTACTTCTATTGTCGTTTCTAGAACATCGGCATAGGTAGTATTTCCTGGGTTTCCTAGTTTGACCCCTAGCTCAATCTTTGTTCTAAGTCCTCTAACGAACTTGGTCACCCTCAGAAAATCAATTGGAACCATTTCCGATGCAAACTTGGCTAATCGTTCGAACTGATGAGTATATTCTGCTACTGATAAACTCCTTTTCTTCAGACCAGCGAACTCCTCGACTCTTGAAGCGATGACTGCCGAATTGTAGTACTTTTTGTGGAACAGCTCCACAAATCTGGTCCAAGTCATGGTGGAGACATCGTGAGTCTGCTGAACTAAATCCCATCATATTCTAGCATCTTTCTTGAGCAGAGGCGAAACACAGGATATGCAGTCTGGGTTACCAAGGTTCATGTGCATCAGGATCGGCTCCACATTTTTGAGCCATTCTTCCACCTCGAAGGGGTCTATTTTCCCTTCAAAGTTTGGAGCGTGTTGCTTACGAAACCACTCATAAACTAGCTCCATGTGCTGAGTTGGGTATGGCGTATAGTTTTCCATTGGCCATCCCCCATATGGACCAACTTGTTGGGGTGCTGGAGCCATTTGCTGAGTCTGTTGTCGCTGTTGCTGCAGTAATTCCTCAACTTATTGTCGTAGCTTGGCAATTTCTGCAGTGTTGTCAACCGGCGGCAGCGGCGCACCTTCAGCATTGGTTGCACGCCTTCCCCTTCTGCGAACTGGAGGGGCTTCATTACTCGAAGGAGCGACGTTGGGGACATTGACATTGTTGCGAGAAGATCTTCTGAGTGAAATCTTCAGCAGAGTTCTAACAGTCGAGGAAAACATGTTAGAACTTACCCTAATAGGCTCTAAAGCAAAAACTTAATCTAAGCAAACATAACTCGGACCTATTATTTATGATTTCTTATGAAAAGAATTATATAAGCATTCTTTATAATTAGGGTGTGTTTCTAAACTTAGAAAAATAAGCCATCTTTATTATTTTCTAAGTGTGTTTCTACTTATCCTATATGACTTAATTCTCAGGCTCGAAACTCATCGTTGTTCCAAAGTTAACCAAACTGAGGGAGGGCTGGGATCAGTAAAATCGTTCCCACTACTATGGCCCCCTAACTCTCAATATAGAACCCTAGTTCATTGATTTGTATCCACCCTCACCGAACTTAGTCATTATTTATTAAATTTATTATTTATTATGATTGGAAAATAAAATCAAACTCATACATGTCATCAAAATAACAATGATATTAATTTGGAAAAACAGTTTTCACTAAGTACAATCATAAAGGCAAAATAATAAATAAAATAAATAAAGAAACTAATCTATTCTATTAATCGAGATCTTCTACATCAGATCCTTCATCTAACATGTCATCATCTATCTCTTCATAATCATCATTTTCGTGAGCCTCAAAAATTCCTCGAGGAAGATTCGTAAAGATTCTATTCTTTTGTTCTCGTGTGAATTGGAATTCCATCTTAGAGGTAAACCTAATTATGAGAAAATAATATCTCATCGCCACTGGTATTTCATCTTCAACATCTATTGTCTCCCATATTTCTTCCAAAGCAATAATTACAAAAGGAAAATCTTTAAAAAGCCTAATTACTAAAATATATTGTTCCGTAGCTCTCATCATTATTTGCTTAGTCGTTCGGAGATGAACTATTTGATTATGAAATAAAAGAAATCTTCGAGTGATTCTTTCCAATATTCCTACTGTATTTCTTGGTTCTCTAATCCTTTTTAAGGCCTTAATGGCCCGGATATCATTATATGATAAAGCTCCATCCATTCTTAATTGAAAACATAGGACTAAAATGTTAGCTAAAACACAGAAACATAATAACTAAAACATAAATACATACATTGGCGGTTGGATTCGGAGCTTGAGCGTGTGTATCAAGGAGAATTTCATGTAAATGAACCGTTGCTCTCATACCAACTGTAATGACCCAACTATTTCTAAGACTTAGATCATTAAATCTACTAGACATAACTACTACTTTGAAGAGAACATACATGAGAAAAATTCATAACTTTATTAAAAACTTTAAAATAATATTTGTAATACATAAATGAGCTCATTGTTTTAAAAATAAAACATAACTTTAAATGAAATTGTTTACAAAGCTAAATGCTGAAAATACATAAAAACGTAATTTAAAGAGAATAAGGAAAATAACGTCGTCCTCGAATCGACATGCAACCCATCACTCCATTCACCTCAACACACACGCCAAGCTTCCAAGAATCCTTCCGCCTTTGTATCTATTTTCCTTCTTCACACTAAAAGTAAAGGAGTGAGCCTAATGCCCAGCAAGGAAAAATTACTAACAACATAAAACATATACATAAATTATATCATAAACATATGTCATATAATACTACAACGACCATTATACTACTTGGGGCATGTTAACTAGGCAAGTCATAAGCCCAATAGATTTGTGGGGCTTGCTAGACAAGCAAGTCATATGCCCATAAATTATTGGGTCTTGCTAGCTAGACAAGTCATATGCCCAAGGTCTATAAACATACTATACATAATGTAACATACAACAACATAAGATAACATAACTTAAATTACCATAACATATCATATAAGCATACAAAATTCTATCTTATTTTCCTTACCAAAACCGGGATATTTGAGAACAAATGCAGGACTTGGAACACTCCTAAAACCAACAATAAAAATGTTGAGTATCTCTAAAGTGTAAAGAATAAACGTGGAACTAAACCTTCAAGAAGAAACTTACCAAGAAAGATCTTTAAGTTTCAAGAACCTAATCAAAGCCAATATCAAAAGTTAGGATCTGAAAAAAAGGAACTAAAGAAAACTAAAGTAGCTTAAAGAACTGGACTTAGAGAATAGAAATACCTTAGTTGACTTTAAGGATTGGTCTAACTTCAATACCGAAATACACTAATCCTCACTTCCCAAGTACTTTATAAAGCTTAAGAATGGCAAAGCTTTTTCCCAACCCAAGTGTTTATCACTCTATCGAATCACTAGCACCTTGGAGTCTCTGATCACAGCTTGAAGAGTGAGTGGAAGGGTTGGGTACTAGGTCCTATTTATAGAGGTACGGAGTGAAACTAACCCTATTTTGATTTGAATAAAATAATAAATAATAATTGAAAATATTTGAATATTCGTCAATCAGAGGCTAAAGACTCGGTCAAAGCGTTCAGAGGTAGGTCTAAGTAGTTAAGGGTTAATTTTAAAATTAAAAACAAAAATAAATATATATATATTACTAAGGCGATATATCGGCTCTGCCCTAATCCCAAGCCTCCGTTCGTACGTTCGTGCATCATCTATGTGTTTTTCGTATCCTTTGTCAGGTGATATATCGGCTACAATGTCGCGATATATCGGCATACGTGAATATTTTAAACACGTAATTGCACTTTTTCAGCATAATTTAAGTTGGATAACTGCTTTGAATGAGTCAAACTACGACCCTAACAGTTTCTAGTGAATACTAAAGCTTATATTTCCATATTTTATCATTAAAATACATAATTCCTTAATAATCATGCTTATGACAAGTGTCATATTCCTATTGGCTCTATCTAAACCTTAGGTTATAGTTAATATCATATTTATGACCAGCAATATTAATCAAACCTTATGTTATAATTAATATTCTTAATCTATAGGTTAAACTTATAAAATTCATAACTATTGCTAGGAGTTTCCAACTAAGTTCCGGTTTGAACCAAAATCCACCAAATCTAAAATACTACAACCACTACTAACTATCTAGCTAAGTAAACATTATGGGACTCTAAAACAGTTCTATAGACAACCCATATGTACATTTCGCAAAGATAGATCGACACTCACTGTAAGTATTGTCTTTTCAGATATCTTTCCCTTGATATTTTTTATTTACCTCAATTTTATAAATTGTGGGTTATGGTCAATATACCTGATATAGGTGACCCTGTGATAGGAAACCTACCCATGATCCCTATGCTTAGGATCAATTACTATAGAATGTTTAACGGTGAGAATCTGTGACGCTTCAAGTACGATCAACAACATCGGCGTGTAATTTGGCAATGGAATGATTACATGACAGAAGTCCTTGATAGGGCCAACACACCCGAGCAACGAAGAATGTGATATGCTAATACTTGTCGAAGAGGCTTGACACAAATATGGTTTCATCACAGACATTGGTGACTGGTTCGTGACACGTAGGATGACTTCCAAATCCTCTTTTGTATTGCTAGGTTATATCCTTGAATATTATGACTACATGTTTTGAGTTGAATCATTATGGCTCTTCTTTCTTGTTTATGAGCAAAACCGGTATGCTCATTTATTGCTAGGTTAATATTCTTCGCTACTATACATTGTGGTATAAAGACTTACGATGGTGCCAAACACTCGAGCCGGGGGAGGTCAAGCTGTTAATCAACCAGACCCAAACGAGAGAGCAGTTGTAGACCAAGATGCAGGTCGTGGCCAAGGCAGAGGAAGGGTCAAGGCCAAGGACAAAGAGTAAATCTAGAACCAAATCTGGCAACTCAAATAGAGGATCTTTGACTTTGTGGTGGCTACCGAAAGAGAAAATGTAATATGCGTTGGTATTAACTTATCATCCCTAGGCGCTTAGGAGCTTTTTGATTTGAGATCAAACAAATGAAAGGACAAGAGCTCAAAGAGGAAGGGGTGCTGCTGGCCGAGGCCAGGCCGCGCCTGCTGCTAGAGCTCAAAACGCGCCTGCCGCTAGAACTCCAAACCAAGCTGCTAGAGTTTGTGAGATAGCCGAGTAGATGAATAATCTGCAAAGGCTAGTGGAGACACAGGTCCAAATTGAAAGAGGGAAAAAGAGACAGGAGGACGCTGATGCCCTCCAAGCTTAAATGTTTAACACCCTTTTTGGGACGACTCCCCATGCCACCCAATAATGCTCAGAATAAAGAAATACCGCCTGAAAACAATGTAGAATAGAACCCTGGTGTGAAAGTTGTCATTGATCAACCGACACTACTGGTCGAAGCACCAAGAGCTATCAGAGAAAACCCGATATCAGAAAGGTTCGGCAACCAGAATCCACCTATATTCGAGGGGAGCAGTGACCCATCAAATGGCAGAGGAATGGATCAGTATTTTGGAAAGAATCTTCGACTTCGTTGGAACTACCGAGAGAGAGAAGGTAGTTTGCGCAACTTATATGCTGAGAAAAGACGTCCGCATCTGGTGGGACGCAGCCAAGAAGGGGCATAATATTGCCGAGATGAAATGGCTAGAGTTCTTAACCTTGTTCAACGGCCAGTAGTTTAGTAAGGCAGTGATTGAGCACAAAGTGAATGAGTTCACTAATTTGAAGCAGGGAACGTTGAGCGTGCAGGACTACGTTCGAAAATTTGACCAACTGTCTAGGTTTGCAAAGAACCAGGTGAACACTGAAGAGAATAAGACCTGGAGTTTTATGAAGGGCCTACGCAGAGACATTGCCAGGTGTGTAGACACTGGTAGAACTGGCCCGGAGACGTATGCCGAAGCTATGGAATGGGCTCTTCACCAAGAGTCTTGGGCCGTGTCAGAGAAGCCAGAACCATAGAAGAATGAAGACAGGAGGTACACTCCCAACAACCCCAGACAGTTTCAGGCCAATCAGAATGGCCCAAGGGGAAAGTTCAACCTGAGGTTTGGCCAGAACTCAGCGTGAACAAACAATCCAAGATGTACAAGGCTGATTTTTGGGGGAAATAACAAAAGAAAAGGGATACCTCCCAATCAGTCAATGGCTAGTCCCAACAAACACCCAAGACATAAGTTTGAGCAATGGCCACTGTGCAACAAGTGTAACCGACGACATCGGGGCGAGTGTGGGGTATGTTTTAACTATGGAAAGCCAGGGAACTTTGCTAAAGATTGTTGAATGCCTGCCAAGGGCAATGGAAATGACCAACAGAAACAAATTGGAGCTCTGCCTCAAGTTTATGCGCTTATGCAAAGCGACAAAGGAGATGGACCATCTGATATGGTGTCAGGTCAGATCTCTATCGCCCAAACCTCGGCATATGCATTAATGGATACTGGTGCATCACATTCTTTTGTATTTGAATCCTTTGTGGAAAAATTAAATAGAAAGCCTGAGCCTATGCTTGTTATTTGTGTGGTATCCTTGCCTTCGGGAGAGGATATGTTGGTGCAGACATGGGTTAGAGCCGTACCAGTTTAGGTTGAACGTCGTGAGCTGATGGTGGACACGACATCATATTTGGGATGGATTGGTTAACTAGATATGGAGACGTTATCAATTGTAAGCGCAGAAAAGTGGTCTTCACCCCAGCAGGAGAAGAACCATTCGAGTCCAAGGGTACGTTAAGAGAATAGAAGCATCCTATGATTTCTGCGATGAAGGCAAGAAAAATGTTGAGTGAAGAATGCATCATTTTTCTGGCAAACATAGTGGATAAGGATAAAGAGACGAGTCAACAACCATCTGATGTACCAATTGTGTGCAAGTTTCCCGAAGTATTTCATGAGGATCTCCTAGGGATTCCACCAGACCGAGAAATCATGTTTGAGAAAGAGTTAATTCCAGGAACTGCGTCGATCTCAAAGACTCCTTACAGAATGGCACCAGCTGAACTCAAGGAGTTGCGATGTTAGCTACAAGAATTACTGGACAAGAAGTTCATAAAGCCAAGCCATTCTTCGTGGGGAGCCTCGATCTTATTCGTGAAGAAGAAAGACGGCTCGATGAGAATGTGCATTGACTATCAGGATTTGAACAAAGTGACGATCAAGAATCGATATCCATTACCGAGGATTGACGATCTTTTCAATCAACTACAAGGAGCGTCAGTATTTTCCAAAATAAACCTGCGATCAGGCTGTCATCATGTAATGACCCACTAATCTAGACTAATTGGACCATTATCGAAATTATACATAAAACTTACATTTTTACGAAAATACCATAATTTATTGAGTAACTTGAAAATAAGAGTTATTTACAAATAAACAGAATACTAAGAAGGATTTTGGGATCCCATCGTCTTTAAAACAAAACATGGTTTAAAATAAAAGACATTACATCATAATGCGGAAAATACACATAAAAACCATAAAAACATAAAAGGAGACTACATCCTCGAATCGATAACGCTCGGCCCCTTGACTCCATTCATCATCGATACACATCCTCCCAAGCATCACGAATCTTACCGCCTCTAAGCTTATTTTCCTGCACATAAACAGAAAGGAGTGAGCCTAATGCCCAGTAAGGAAAATCTAACACAAAGTCACATACATAATTTCATAAGAAAACATAAAGACTTAACATAATACATATAATATACACTTATTATAATGGCCATTATTACTTGGGGTCCCATAGACTAAACAAGCATATGCCCATGGGGTTAATGGGGTCCTACTAGCTAAGTAGGTCATATGCCCATAACCCATTTGGGGTCTTGTTAGTCATATGGGTCATATGCCCAAGCCTACAAACATACACATATACATATCATAACACTTTTAATAACATAAACATATAGATAACATAAGCACATAACATATTAATTCTAGCCTATTTTCCTTACCAAAGTTTCCGAGATTATGGACTGAGTTGGGATTGTTGGAACACTCCTAAAACCATAAGAAAGAGTAAGTCTAAAGAAAGGAGATGAAATGAAAGAGATGGAAGGTTTTGAGAAAGGAAATAACACAGAAATACAGAAAAGAACTAGAGTTTTGGGTTTACCTCAAAGATTGCAAGATCAATCTAACATCCACCGAAATACTATAGCACTCACTTCCCAAAGTGTTTGATAAGCTTATGATGTTTAAGCTTATAGTTTTTCCCCAAACCAAGTGTTTACACTCTCACACTCACTTAACACTAGCAGCCTCTGAACTTAGAGCAAATGGTGAATAATGGCTGGGTACTAGGTCCTATTTATAGAGTTTGGGAATGAAAATATCTTGATTTTACTTGAATAAAAATAATGGCTTTTTAAGTGAAAATCATTTGAATAATCGTTCAGCAGAGGCTGAAGACTCGTTCAGAAGATGCTGGACTGTTGAAGGAGTTTGAATGGCTGAAGGGAAAAGAATTCAAATGTATTTGAAAACATGCTGGTGGAGGCGATATATCGCCCCCTATAGGCGATATATCGCCTGGACCATTGTTCCCGAGGCGACCGTGCATCGATTCGTGTTTTCCGTATCTACGTGCTGCGATATATCGCCCCCTATAGCTGCGATATATCGGCATACGCTGAATATTTAAACACGAATTTACACATTTTTAGCTGAGTTTGAATGGAGTAAACAGCCTTGACTAAGCCCTCAACGTGCTTAAAGCTGCTGACTGACCCTATACATTCAAACTTTTACCCTTATTTAATTTAATCCTCAAAAATACTTAATCCTTAATTACCATTCAAAACATGTGCTTAAAATCCTATTGGTTGATGTCTAAACCTTATAATATAATAATATAATCCTTAATATCAGTCACATTAATCAAACCTTAGGTTATACTTAATATTCTTAAACTATAGGTTAAACTTAGAAAATCTATAAGTACTACTATGAGTGTCCAAATAATTCCCGGTCTGAACCAAAAATCCATAGTAACAAAGATAACACTAAACATACTATAATACTACTAAACAATTAGCTAAGTAAAGTTCTTGGACTCTACAATTCTCCCCTACTAAAAAGAATTTCGTCCTCGAAATTTACTTACCAAATAACTCCGGATACCGGCCTTGCATGTCCTCTTCCAACTCCCACGTTGCCTCATGTTCAGAACTATTGCTCCATAGGACTTTAACTATAGGAAAGCTCTTGGACCGTAACTGCTTCATCCCTCTATCTAGGATGCTAACCGGTCATTCCTCGTAACTTAAGTCTTTCTGGAGCGCTATGGTATCGTACTTGAGGACGTGAGATGGGTCTGACACATACTTGCGTAACATCGAGATGTGGAAGACGTTGTGACTATCGGCTAGTGCTGGCGGTAGGGCTAGTCTATACGCAACTGGTCCCACTTTGTCCAATATCTCAAAAGGACCTATGAATCGGGGACTGAGCTTGCCTTTCTTCCCGAAGAAGACTTGATCTCCAACTTAGAACTCCACATCGCGTCGCTTGGTATCCACATAGCTCTTCTGACGGCTTTGAGCAGCCAGCATACGCTATCTAATAAGCGTTACTGCTTCTTGAGCTTGCCTAACAGCTTCGGGCCCTAGAAGCTGCCTTTCTCCTACCTCGTCCCAGTGCAACGGTGATCGGCACCTTCTTCCATATAGCAACTCATAAGGTGCCATCTCGATCGTCGACTGGTAGCTGTTGTTGTACGAGAACTCGATCAGCGGTAAGTACTTGTTCCACGATCCTCCGAAGTCAAGTACACATGCGCGTAGCATATCCTCTAAAATCTGAATTGTACGCTCGGACTGCCCATCTGTCTGAGGATGGAAAGCTGTACTAAGACTTAACTTAGTACCCATGGCTTGCTGTAAGCTTCTCCAAAATCTTGACGTAAACACTGATCCTCTATCTGATACTATCGTCTTGGGGATTCCATGCAATCGTACAATCTCTTGAATGTAGATGTCTGCATATTGGTCTGCCGTATAAGAAGTCTTAACAGGCAGAAAATGAGCCGACTTGGTTAGTCTATCTATGACTATCCAAGCAGAATCATGCTGCTTATTTGTCTTTGGCAGACCCGTCACGAAGTCCATGGCTATATCGTCCCACTTCCACTCCGGTATGCTAAGTGGTTGCAATAATCCTGCAGGCCGCTGATGCTCCGCCTTCACTTGCTGGCATACCAGACACTTAGATACATACTTCGCTATGTCCTTCTTCATCCCTGGCCACCAATAGACTGCCTTGATGTCATGAGTCATCTTGGTAGACCCTGGATGAACCGAGTATGGGGTGCTGTGCGCTTCTTCTAGGATCGTCTTCTTAATACTTTGATCGTCTGGCACGCATACCCGATCCTTATATCTCAATAAACCTTGACTGGATATTGAGAAATCTGTAGTCTTGCCTTCTCTGACTGCATCCATGTGCGTTGCTAGCGAATCATCATGTCTCTGACCATTCCGTATGTCTTCTAGCAGATTCGATTGGATAGACAAGTTAGCCAGCTTGCCTACAACCACTTCTATTCCGGCACTGATAAGCTCCTATTGCAGTGGCTTTTCTATTCCGGATAAGGCTGCTAAGTTCCCATAACTTTTTCGGCTAAGTGCATCGGCAACTACGTTTGCCTTCCCCGGGTGGTATAGGATTTCGCAGTCGTAATCCTTTACTAATTCCAACCACCGGCGCTGCCTCATGTTAAGCTCCTTCTGAGTAAAGAAGTATTTTAAACTTTTGTGGTCCGTATAAATCTCGCACCGTTCTCCGTAAAGATAATGGCGCCAGATTTTTAACGCAAAGACCACCGCTGCCAACTCCATATCGTGAGTTGGATAGCGTTGTTCATACTCCTTTAACTGACGTGACGCGTAGGCTATCACCTTGTCATTTTGCATCAGTACGCATCCCAATCCTAACTTTGATGCATCACAGTAGACAACGAACTTGTCGTTGGGTGTTGGGACACTAAGTACTGGTGTTGAGCAAAGCTTATCCTTAAGCAACTGGAAGCTTTCCTCACACTTATCATTCCAGTTAAACTTTTGTTGCTTCCGGGTCAAGTTGGTGAGTGGAGTGGCTATCTTAGAAAAGCCCTCTACAAACTTTCTATAGTAACCTGCTAGCCCTAAGAAGCTTCTTACTTCCGACGCGTTCTTTGGTCTAGGCCAATCTTTCACGGCCTCTACCTTCGATGGATCTACTGCAACTCCGTCTTTCGATATGATGTGCCCGAGGAACGCCACTTGTGAGAGCCAAAACTCGCATTTCTTGAACTTCGCGTAGAGTTGGTGCTCCTTCAATCGCGTCAAAATTATCCTCAAGTGTTCCTCGTGCTCCACTTCATCCTTGGAGTAAATTAAAATGTCGTCGATGAACACAACGGCGAATTTATCCAAGTAGTCCTTGAAGACCCTATTCATTAAGTCCATAAACGCGGCTGGCGCGTTAGTAAGACCAAAAGACATAACCAAGAACTCGTAATGTCCATAACGAGTCCTAAAGGCTGTCTTAGGAATATCTTCCCCCTTTACCTTGAGCTGATGATACCCGGACCGTAGATCGATCTTAGAAAATACCGTCGCGCCTCGGAGTTGATCAAACAAATCATCAATCCGAGGTAACGGGTATTTGTTCTTAATTGTTACTTTATTCAGCTCACGGTAGTCTATGCACATGCGCATACTTCCGTCCTTCTTCTTCACGAATAGTACCGGAGCTCCCCATGGTGAATGGCTTGGCCTAATGAAACCCAAGTCTAGGAGTTCTTGTAGCTGTGTCTTTAACTCCTTGAGTTCCGTAGGTGCCATCCGGTATGGTGCCTTAGAGATAGGCTCGGTGCCGGGTACTAATTCTATTGTGAAGTCTATTTCTCTAGTTGGCGGCAATCCTGGCAAGTCATCGGGGAAAACTTCTGGAAATTCTTGTATAACTCGAACATCTCCAACTTTGAGTGATGTCTCCTTCTCCACATTCGTGATGTTGGCTAAGAATGCTTGGCATCCTTTCTCCATCATTCTCTGAGCTTTGAGAGATGACACTAACGGTGTGCGTAGTCCTGAAGCTTGTCCTATGAAGCACAGTTTCTGGCCGTCAGGAGTATCGAATGTCACCTTCTTGCGTCTGCAGTCGATCGTTGCGCCATGCCGTGCTAGCCAATCCATGCCTAGTATGACGTCGAAGCCTTTGATCACCAGCTCTATCAGGTCTCCTTCTAGTTCCTTGTCCTCAATCTTGATTGGTACGCCTCGTACAATTCGTGATGATAGAACTACTTTGCCCGAAGGCAACTCGGTTGCAAACCTAGTTCTAAATCTTTCACTAGGTTTGTCTAGTTTATCTATCATTCCTAACGAAATATACGAATGGGTGGCTCCCGAATCAAATAATACATGACATAATTTATTGAGGATGGAAACCTGACCTATGACCACCTTGTTGCTAGCATCCGCCTCTCCTTGGGTTAAAGCAAAAACCCGAGCAGGAACCATCTTTTCGTCCTTCTTTCCTTCCGGCTTTTGCTCAGGACAGTCTCTTTTACGATGCCCTTCTTGACCACAGTTGAAACACTCCTTGGTGTTGGCACGGCATTCTCCGGGGTGCTTCTTCTGACATTTGGCACATGGCGGGTATTCCACGTAGCCCGACCTATTTCCCCCATTACTTGGTCGTGCCCTTTTATTGTTGTCGGCTTGCTTGTTGTCAGGATGCCTTCTCTTCTGTCCGTTACCGTTGTTGTTGGACTGACTGTTGCTGGACTGATTGTTGTTCCGACTGGCCTGAGGTTGGCTCTGCTGCCTAGGTTCCGGCTTGCTGGCTTCTTCTTTGTTCACGTTGGCTTGCAACCTTTCTACTTCAATTGCCGTCTCAAGAACGTCGGCATATGAAGTGTTTCCCGGGTTTGCTAGTTTAACCCCCATCTCGATCTTTGGGCGAAGTCCTCTAACAAACTTGTTCACCCTTAGATAGTCGGTTGGAACCAACTCTGCTGCGAACTTTGCTAAGCGATCGAACTGACGAGCATATTCCGCCACTGTTAAGTTCCCTTGCTTCAGATTGGTGAACTCCTCAACTCTCGTAGCAAGCACTGCTGAATTGTAGTACTTCTTGTGGAAGAGCTCCACAAATCGGGTCCACGTCATAGTGGCAGCATCGTGGGATTGCTGGACCAAATCCCACCATATCCTGGCATCTTTCTTGAGTAAAGATGAGACGTAGGATATGCGGTCAGCATTATTGAGGTTCATGTGGGCTAGGATCGGCTCCACATTCCTTAGCCATTCTTCTGCTTCAAAGGGGTCCGTAGTCCCTTCGAAGTTCGGAGCGTGCTGCTTGCGGAACCTCTCGTGTACTGGCTCCATATGCTGTACAGGATAAGGAGCGTAGTTCGTCATAGGCCATCCCCCATACGGACCAACTTGTTGGGGTGCTGGGGCCATTGGCTGTGGCTGCGGCTGCGGCTGTGGCGGAGGCTGAGGCTGAGATTGAGCCTGTTGGCGTTGTTGCTGCAGAAGTTCCTCAACTTGTTGTCGCAGTCTGGCAATCTCTGCAGTGTTGTCAGCTGGCTGTGCTGGTGCGTTGCGGCGAGCAGTAACACGCACTCTCCTTCGGCGAACGGTAGGGACCGCATTGGTCGCTGGAACATCGTTGGAAGCGTTCCCGTTGGTGCGAGCAGATCTTCGGAGAGACATCGTAGCAGAGTTCTAACAGTTAAAAGAAACATGTTAGAACTTTTCCTAATAGGCTCTAAGGCAAAAACTTATTCTAAAACAAACATATCTCGGACCTATTTATTATGACTTTTTATGAAAAATTATATAGGTCTTTATTTATTATTAGAGTGGGTTTCTATACTTAAAAAAAACAAGTCATCTTTATTTTCTAAGTGTGTTTCTAATCATCCTATATGACTTAATTCTCAGGCTCGAAACTTATCTTTGTTCCAAAGTTAACCATATTGAGGGAGGGCTGGGATCAGTAAAATCGTTCCCACTACTAAGGCCCCCTAACTCTCAATAAGGAAACCAGGTTCATTGATTTGTATCCACCCTCACTGAACTCAGTCATTATTCATTTTATTTAGTATTTATTATGATTGTGAAAAAAAATTCAAACTCACACATGATATTCAAATAGCATGTTTATTCATTTGGAAAACAATTTCACTTATTACAATCATAACATAAAAGTAAATAAAACAAATAAAAACTACTAATCTAAAAATCGGGATCTTCTACATCCGATCCGTCGTCTAACATATCATCATCTATAGCCTCATAGTCATCATTATCATGAGCATCAAAATGCCCTCTAGGAAGGTTTGTGAGAATCCTATTCTTTTGCTCCTTGGTGAATTGAAATTCAAATTTTGCGGTGAACCTAACTAAGAGGAAATTGTATCTCATTGCTAATGGTGATTCATCCTCATCATTCATTTCTTCCCATATTTCTTCTAAGGCTGCTATTACAGGATGGAAATCTTTAAACAACCTAATCACTAATACATATTGTTCCGTTGATCTTAGCATTATTTGTTTATCCTCTTGAAGGCCACCTATCGCTTGGTGAAACAAAAGCAACCTTCGTGTAATCCTTTCTAGGGCTCCTACGGTGTTTCTTGGCTCCCTTATTCTTTTTAAGGCCTTAATGGCTCGGATATCTTGGTAGGTTAAAGCTCCATTCATTTTTAACTGAAACATAAACACTAAAGTTAGCTATACACATAGACAAAGTAACTTGTAACTTGTAACTTAAACACTTACTTGGCGGTCCGATTCGGAGCTTTGAGCATGTGTATCGAGGAGAACTTCATGCGAAGTAACCGTTTTTCTCTGATACCAACTGTAATGACCCACTAATCTAGACTAATTGGACCATTATCGAAACTATACATAAAACTTACATTTTTACGAAAATACCATAATTTATTGAGTAACTTGAAAATAAGAGTTATTTACAAATAAAAAGAATACTAAGAAGGATTTTGGGATCCCATCGTCTTTAAAACAAAACATGGTTTAAAATAAAAGACATTACATCATAATGCGGAAAATACACATAAAAACCATAAAAACATAAAAGGAGACTACATCCTCGAATCGATAACGCTCGGCCCCTTGACTCCATTCATCATCGATACACATCCTCCCAAGCATCACGAATCTTACCGCCTCTAAGCTTATTTTCCTGCACATAAACAGAAAGGAGTGAGCCTAATGCCCAGTAAGGAAAATCTAACACAAAGTCACATACATAATTTCATAAGAAAACATAAAGACTTAACATAATACATATAACATACACTTATTATAATGGCCATTATTACTTGGGGTCCCATAGACTAAACAAGCATATGCCCATGGGGTTAATGGGGTCCTACTAGCTAAGTAGGTCATATGCCCATAACCCATTTGGGGTCTTGTTAGTCATATGGGTCATATGCCCAAGCCTACAAACATACACATATACATATCATAACACTTTTAATAACATAAACATATAGATAACATAAGCACATAACATATTAATTCTAGCCTATTTTCCTTACCAAAGTTTCCGAGATTATGGACTGAGTTGGGATTGTTGGAACACTCCTAAAACCATAAGAAAGAGTAAGTCTAAAGAAAGGAGATGAAATGAAAGAGATGGAAAGACTAAACCATAGAAAACACACTTACCGACTTATATGCTTATAAGCTTGGATTCCCTAACCAAAATAAGAATAAGGTTAGGGGACTGAGTGGAAGGTTTTGAGAAAGGAAATAACACAGAAATACAGAAAAGAACTAGAGTTTTGGGTTTACCTCAAAGATTACAAGATCAATCTAACATCCACCGAAATACAATAGCACTCACTTCCCAAAGTGTTTGATAAGCTTATGATGTTTAAGCTTATAGTTTTTCCCCAAACCAAGTGTTTACACTCTCACACTCACTTAACACTAGCAGCCTCTGAACTTAGAGCAAATGGTGAATAATGGCTGGGTACTAGGTCCTATTTATAGAGTTTGGGAATGAAAATATCTTGATTTTACTTGAATAAAAATAATGGCTTTTTAAGTGAAAATCATTTGAATAATCGTTCAGCAGAGGCTGAAGACTCGTTCAGAAGATGCTGGACTGTTGAAGGAGTTTGAATGGCTGAAGGGAAAAGAATTCAAATGTATTTGAAAACATGCTGGTGGAGGCGATATATCGCCCCCTATAGGCGATATATCGCCTGGACCTTTGTTCCCGAGGCGACCGTGCATCGATTCGTGTTTTCCGTATCTACGTGCTGCGATATATCGCCCCCTATAGCTGCGATATATCGGCATACGCTGAATATTTAAACACGAATTTACACATTTTTAGCTGAGTTTGAATGGAGTAAACAGCCTTGACTAAGCCCTCAACGTGCTCAAAGCTGCTGACTGACCCTATACATTCAAACTTTTACCCTTATTTAATTTAATCCTCAAAAATACTTAATCCTTAATTACCATTCAAAACATGTTCTTAAAATCCTATTGGTTGATGTCTAAACCTTATAATATAATAATATAATCCTTAATATCAGTCACATTAATCAAACCTTAGGTTATACTTAATATTCTTAAACTATAGGTTAAACTTAGAAAATCTATAAGTACTACTATGAGTGTCCAAATAATTCCCGGTCTGAACCAAAAATCCATAGTAACAAAGATAACACTAAACATACTATAATACTACTAAACAATTAGCTAAGTAAAGTTCTTGGACTCTACACATCAACTCGAGGTTAAGGAGACAGATATACAAAAGACGGCCTTCAGAACGTGCTACAATCACTACAAGTTCTTAGTGATGTCCTTTGGACTAACCATTGCGCCTGCAACATTCATGGATCTCATGAATCACGTATTTCGTGAGTAGTTAGATAAGTTCGTTGTTGTGTTCGTTGACGATATTCTAATATACTCAAAAAGCGAGGAAGAGCATGCAACGCATCTTGAACTAGTCCTTCAGCGTCTGCGAGATGAAAAGCTTTACGCTATGTTTTCTAAGTGCAAATTATAGCTAGAGAAAGTTAGTTTTCTGGCCCACATAGTGTCGAGAGACAGAATTTCAGTGGACCCCACCAAAATAGAAGTTATTAAGCAGTGGAAACCTCCAAAAAATGCTCATGAGGTTAGAAATTTTCTTGTGTTAGCGGGATATTACTAGCGATTTGTGGAAGGATTTTCCAAAATAACCGCAGCAATGACTCCCCTCACCCACAAAAACATCAAATATGAATGGACTGACAAGTTTGAGAATAGTTTTTAGGAGCTGAAGACAAGATTGACGACTGCCCCAGTGCTGACAATCCCTAATGGCATAGAGGGATATACTATTTATAGCGATGCCTCAGGCCGAGGGTTGGGAGCAGTGCTGATGCAGCACAGAAAAGTAATTTCTTATGCTTCTCGACAACTAAAAAATTACGAGAAGAACTATCCCACTCATGACCTGGAGCTGGCAGTAGTGGTTTTTGCACTGAAAATATCGAGGCACTACCTGTACGGGATACACTGTGACATCTACATTGATCACAAAAGCCTGAAGTATTTCTTCACTCAGAAGGAATTGAATATGAGACAGCATTGATGGTTCAAGCTATTCAACGACTACGATTGCAACATTTTGTACCGCCCGAGAAAAGCAAACAAGGTGGAAGATGCATTGAGTCAATAACCAAGTGCTTACGTGATGACAGTGAAAGAGATTTCACCGCAGTTACGAGCCGACCTTGCTACCTTGGATTTAGAGATAGTAGTTGGTCAATTGGCTAACCTCTCTATTGAGCCTACAATTATGGAAGCTATAAGCGACGGGCAGTTAGTCGATCCTTGGGTTCAAGGACTGATGTACGAAGTGAGGATGAGGGGCGACCAGGATTCCATATCTCCGATGATGGAGTATTAGGGTTCAAGGGCAGAATATGTGTTCCAGACAAGGATGAGATCAAGAAGCAGATATTTTTTTATGGACATAATAATCCTTATGCCATGCATCTGGGTACCACGAAAATGTACCAAGACTTGAAGGAGACGACAGAATATGTGGCACACTCCTTGACTTGTCAGCAGACAAAGGCCGAGCATCAACGGCCAGACGGATTGTTACAACCCTTAGAAATTCCAGAGTGGAAGTGGGAGATGGTCACTATGAACTTTGTCATAGGTCTACCAACCACTCCCAAGGGGCACGATACCATTTGGGTTATTGTAGATAGGCTGACTAAGTTTGCTCATTTCTTGCCAATCAAGGTAACTTATGGGGCACATAAGTTAGCAGATATTTACATTGCAAAAATAATGAGACTGCATGGTGTACACAACTCCATCGTATCAGATTGCGACAGACGTTTTACCTCGACATTCTGGAATAGAATCCAAACAAGGTTGGGTACTAAGCTGAAGTTCAACACTTCTTTCCACCAGCAAAGAGACTATCAAAGTGAACTAACATTTCAGACCCTGGAAGATATGTTATTAGCCTGCGTGCTCGACTTTCAAGGGTCATGGAAGGAGAAGCTTCCACTGATAGAATTCGCATACAAAAATAGCTATCATGATTCCATCAAGATGGCTCCATATGAGGCTTTGTATGGAAGGAAATGCTGATCACCGATTCATTGGCATGAGACCGGTGAAAGAAAGTTTCTTGGATCGGATGAGGTTGATCAGATTACCGAGGACATCAAACAAATAAGGCAACGCTTATAAACTTCGGTTGATCAACAACGGAAATATGTCGATCGATGCAGAAGACCCTTGGTGTTTGAGGTTGGCGATAATGTGCTGCTTAAGGTAGCTCCGCTACAAGGGGCTATGTGGTTTGGGAAGAAAGGAAAGCTTAGCCCAAGGTTCGATGGACCTTTCGAAATCATGGCGAGGATCGGGGAAGTCGCTTATCGTTTTGCTCTACCACTCGCCCTGTCTAAGGTGCATGACGTATTTCATGTATCCTTGTTGAGAAAATACATGCATGATCCCTCACATGCACTTAGCTATGAGCAGCTGAGCATTGATCCTTAACTCATCTATGAGGAGAGGTTGGTGATGATTCTAGACAGAAAAGAAAAAGTGTTGAGGAACAAGATGGTGTGACTGGTTAAACCTAGGGGCGCCAAAATGAATGGGACCTAGGGGCCCTCATTCTTATTAATCAGTGAACGGTTAGAAACCGAGCAAGAGCTCTGATAAGTTATTCCCAGATAGCAGCTGTAACGCCCTGGATAGCCAAGACCGTTACACTATGTGTTTATAAAGTGCCAGACTTGCTAAGCAAGTCATTTAATTAAAATTGTGTTGCAGAAGTTTCAAAGGAACTAGGGTTAAAAGCATTTTGGTCTCAAATGTCACATTTTTCATTAAGAAACACTATTTATTTATGCGGGATCCCAAAAATACAAGTTTGAAGATCATTTACAAAAGTTACAAGACTCAGGTACAATATCCAGCCATACTAAGGCAAAACAAGTAGTTAGGTAGTCCCTGTCCCGGTCCACTCCTCGATCGTGGTGATCGAACAGCTGGTTATGTACATTTCACCTCGGAGCTCTCCACCTCAGGCTTAGTCCAACTTGCCCTTGCCTTTACCTGCACCACGTAGCACCCGTGAGCCAAGGCCCAGCAAGAAAACACAATATCAACAAAGCATAAGCAATTATCAGACAAGTCAATATCTCACATTGCCTCACATAGCCTCAGTCAAATAACCATTCAATATAGTCAAGTATTCCACATACTAGGTATATCAACACATAACACGCACAGTTTATAAACGATAACCAAGGCTAGCGGTCACAGGCTGCTCCCTCTGTTATCCCAGTGTTCATGGCTCCCAGTGGCCGAGTCGCGCTCTGTGCGCTATTAGTATGTACGTCACTCTTAGGCCGCTTTTACATGTCCCATGGCATGATACCAGCATTGAAACGATACAATTCTCGGGAGCACTTAGTCCCATCACAATCATATAACCAGGTGCAGTTTTCTTACCTTTCAATTCAATAGCTTTGATCCCTCGACACCTTGAGCACGATCCCACTCGAGCCCTAGCGCTCACCTAAACACAATCATGGCCAAAGTCATCATCAACCCTCAAGTTCCAAACCTAGCCTCGGGGCCAATCCCGATCCCCCGGGATGTCCTAGTTCCACCAAACAAGGTGGTGGAACCAAACCCCAAACCTTAGGTCAAAAACACTTGCAAATTACCCTAAAATCCCCTTTAGAAGGCAGGGTAGCGCTACAGCGCTCTTGGGAGGGCGCTATAGCACTACAGACAGAAGCCAAAACCCTTCCAGCAAAATGGCCTAGCGCTACAACGCCCAAAGGCTAGCGCTGTAGCGCTAGTCACAGGCAGCCCAGCACCAAAATTTCCCTTGTGCGATTTTCTCGAGCCAACCTCAATCAAACCTCTTCCAACTCTTACCCAAACTTAAAAACAACCTCATGACCACACTCCACTCATCCCAAGAACCCTAAACATCTAAAACCCAAGCACATGCAATCACAAACTCAAAATTCACCATAGCCACCTCCAAACTCTAAAACCCAACATAAACCAGCTGAACATCAGAATTAGAGCTTAGAATTCATACCTTTGATAGAATTTTGCCCACAATATATCCCTAGGCTCCCTTGGCTTGCTATTCCTCAGCCTTAAGCCTGAATTCCCCAAGGTTCCATTCAATTCAACTCAAGTACCACAACTTAAAAACCAGAAACAGAAATGGATGAACTCTAGAATCTTACCTCAAGTGTTAGTAAAACCCTGCTAAACCTCTGCCAATTCCTTAGTCTTAGGTCAAGATCCTTGATGTTTAGTTATCCTAGCTCTCCTCTAAGCTTTACTCCAGAAATTCTCAAGAAACAGGTGAAGGAAAGTGTAAACCGACTTAGAGAAACTCTCTCTGCTTTCCCTCTTTCTTTTCCCTTCTTTTTCAGACTTCTTTGATATTCTACAAATTCCACTAACTTAAAACCTCAATAATACCCATCCTTAAGAGTCAAATGACCTTTATGCCCTCCCTATTAACTCTAATCCTTTAGTCCACTTAAGGGCATTTTAGTCATTTTACCCAATTCCCGCTAATTCCTCAAATGTCTCTATTATTTCCCGCTTAGTTCCCGATACCTAATTAATCACCAATAGCATTCCTCAATGTCATAATAGTCTCCCACTTATCCACTAAATTCCCATTTATACCCCTGAGCTCACCCTGAGCCGGGTATAAATCCCCGCTATGACCTTTCCGCTACTTTGCTCACTAGGATCGTCTCGAGTCACTGATCGCAGATATATCCACATAATAATGTGGTCTCAACAATTATCACATATATCAAAGCAGTTATGCCCATGATGGCCAAAATTACGATTATGCCCTTCTAACCTAATCTGGGCCTATATGCATACTAACACATATAGTCATGCATCTCAAGTACTCAGATAATCATATAACATGCTTTAAATCATAATCATGCATCTAAATTATTCAAACCACACATAATCTCCATTATGCCCTCCAGGCATACTAATCAAGGCCCTTAAGCCTTATTAGCGAATTTGGGACTTTACAGCAGCCGTGAATATTGGCCATTCAGTGAGAGTGCCTCGAGATACTAGGGGTTGCCATGTTTGATTGAGGCTGAACACCCTAAAGGCAACTGCTCATCAGCACCACTGATTAACATAGAAGTCTCTGTAAAAACGTGTAAATTCGATTTACTCTTGGATAAGTAGCAATGCTCTAGGTAACACGATAGTTACCCTTGATAGGGATATTTATTGGCTAGATCTTAGTGTTGAGACTCGATTCTCTCTTATAGATTAGCATTTATGTTGGAGGGCGTGTTACGCCCAAATTGTTGGAAATTGTCGAGCGTTGGTCTCGAATTATAGTTGTGATATAATATATCTGTTTGCTTTGGGATTTTCCGAGTGCAGGGATATATTTGTTGATAAGATAGAGTTATGATATAATATATCTGCTTGCTTCGGGATTTTTTGAGTGTAGGGATATATTTGTTGATAAGATATTGTTGTGATATAATATATCTGCTTGTTCTGGGATTTTTCCTAAACTAGGCTCACTCTACTCCTTATTAAAAATGTTTGTAATTAAATATTATGTATGGCCATATGAATTTTTAAAAAGTCTTTTTTTTATACGAGTTTTTGAGACTTTTTGTTAAATGAAAACATTTATATTTCCGCATTATCGAGTCTCGAAAAATTGGGTCATTACACAGATGGTTCAACTTGCTTACCATTATCCAATCTACACTCGGTGCAAGAGGCATCATCTGGGAGAATGTCGAGCAAAGACATGTTTCTTATGTAAAATGGTTGGGCATTTCAAGAAGAATTGCCCAAGGCTAAGAGAGGATGAGCAAAAGAGGATGGACAGCTCGACTCTAGCTCGAGTGTTTATTCCGAGGCAGTCAGAGTTTGAGACTGAGACTAGTTCCTCAGGGGTGGCAGGTCAGCTTTCTAGTTCTGATCTTTTAGTTAAGATGACTGGTTTTGGTGCCATGCTGTTCCTTTGTTTGTTGCACATAGAGGGGCATAAAGATGATATGCAGATCACATGGTTATGTTGTGATGGGAAAGTGATATAGTATTGGTGATTTAAGAGATGAGTTGGATTGTGGTAAAAAGGCTTCATCAGTTGATATGATAAGGTTGGTTATGATTGATTTTTGACATGATCCTAGATATGGATAGGTTAAGTAAGTGTGGGGCAATTTTAAATGGCATGGAAAGTATAGTAACTCTTTAGCTTGAGAGCGAAAAGTCTTGTGACAGTTGGCAATGTGCATATATTTGGTATGTTGATGACATATGTATTGAGAGCTAGAGTTTTATTGCAGGGGGATGCATAGAACTCTTAGCTAGTGTGGTGGATACCACTTAGATTGTGCCAATGGAGTTAGGACAGACTGGATTAGTCTGTGAGTTATGGATGTGTTTCGAAAGGATTATTCGGGGTTGTGTTTGCATAAAAATAGAATCGAATGGTGAATTGATTGGTGCTAGGAATGGATTCAGGTCTAGGGCACTGTTTTGAGTGGCTCAACAGAGTTGTAAGATTTAAAGGATTTAGTTATGAGATAAGATGATATTCTCTATGGTGGATATTGGAACTGGTTATTACTTGTTCGAGACCAGGGAGAAGGTTGATCAGAAGACTATTATAACAGATAAGGGCACTGGGAGTGCTGAGTTATGATTTGAGAGTTTAATTAATGTTGAATTGTCTTGTTGAGTCAGATGGATAGAGCATTCAAAGGTTTATTTGCATGGGATTTGTGATCGTCTTGGACGATGGTATCATGATGTATTCTCTGTGAAGATTTGCCAAGGTCAAGGAACGCCTCGGAAGGCAAGAGTTTCCTTGGGGGTAAGGATATTACAGGTGCTTTGTGAAAGAGTTTTGAGTCTTTTTGCAGATCAGAATCAGTTAGTAGGTCGTTATGACACCTCAGTGACAGGAGAAGTGATTGCCTATTCAACATGTTGGTTAAAGGATCTGAGCAGAACTGGAGTAGAGTTTCTGGTGGGCCAGGTGGCCAATTTTATGTTTGAGATTATTATCTCGTAGAAGATCAAAAGGAAAAATGAGTAAGTGAACCACAGATAAGAAAGATTGAGTGGAATGTCTTAGATGGATTAGCTAAGGATTTTGCAGTGTTAGGTATGGGTTTTATTGTGATATAAGGATCGGACTTGGAATCCGATGGACACTGAGATTAATTGGGAGATTCTGGATTAATCTCATGCTACTCTCTTATTTTCTTCATTCAGGCATCATGGAAATGTAACAGGATATGAAAGCTTGATAGTGATGACCTGAGATGGAGGGGGCATAATGGAATGTTTGGTAAAGTTCTTAACCTGTTAGAAGGTCAAGACATAGTAGTGGAAGTCGGCAGGGCCATTGCAAACTTTGAGTATTTTATCATGGAAACAAGAAAGCGTTGCGAAGGGTTTCACAGTGGGATTGCTTAGGTTAGTGGGTCAGTATGAGTTGGCATTGGGTCATTAAGAATCAATTGTCCAAGTGAGTTAATTTCTATCAGTAAGGACAAGTAACACAGCTGATTAGTGTTCAGATCTCTATGTGAGAGAGATATTGCGCCTTCATGAAATTCAAAGGTCTATCTCATCAGATGGAGACTCTATTGTTACTTCCAGGTTTTGGAAAGGTTAAGAAAGGCGATAAGTATATAGACAGAATTCAGTACAGTTTATTATTCTCAGACTGATGGTAAGACAGGGAGAGAAAGAGAGAGAGTTATCCAGTGTTGGAAATATACCTTATGAGATGAGGTATATTGAGAATGCTTAGCACCAGTTCATTGGAATGAGATGGGTGAGGTGTTGATTCTAAATCATGTGATGGTTCAAGGGACCATTGAGATTATTTGAGGTTAGAGCTTGGATACTCACTTCTCATAGTAAATGGAAAAATGTTACTGAATTGAAAAGCAGGAACATGGAGTTCCAGGTAGAAGATTGTAACTTCTTCAAAAGTACCACCATGGAAAGGGGTGAGGAGTTAAGGGCAAGCTAAACCCTAGATTATCTTGGTAGTTGAGTCCTGGGTAGGACTGGTCAGATTGACTTTGGATCAGCCTTATCTTTGGCACTGTTAGTTATATACAGTGTGTTCTGTATTTCCATGCTGAGGACATGGGTTAAAGAGAACTCATGAGTTGAGTTATGAGAATCTGGAGATTGAGGCTAAGTTGTCCTGTAAGGAATAGCCAGTCCAGATATGAAATAGAAAGAATAAGGTTCTGGGGAAACAAAGTCATACCTTGGATTAAGGTCAGTTACAAAAATAGTGAGGTCAAGGAAACGACCTGGGAAATTGGAATCAATTGTGTGGAATTCTTATTCCGGGCTGTTCAGGTAAATTTCGAGGACGAAATTTCTGTAAGGAGGGGATATTTGTAATGCCCCAAATTTCCTAATAAGGTTTAGGACCTTGATTAGGAGGCCAGGAGGGCCATAATTGATTTATTATGTTGTTAAATGATTATATGCATGTTTATGTGAATTATATTATTATATGATGATAAATGCATGCATATGGGTTCACATTTTGTTATAAAGGCATTTTGGTAATTTTTCCCATTGAGGGTGTGATTGTGTATTTTCATGCATGTGGGTGAATTATAAATAATACCACATTATATGTGGATTGGTTCGAGCCATTCGGCATGAGACGATCATGGAATGCAAGTTATCGGTCTAGTCATAACGGGGTTAGTTTTGTGGCTCGGGGTGAGTCTCAGGGTGATTTTAATGATTAGAACGTTGCCGGGAATTAAAGGGTAACGGGATATGAATTATTGGCATTTGAGAATATCAAGAATAGCTGGAATTGGAGGGTGTTAATTATAATTAACGAGATAGGCGGGAAATGAAATTTTTACCCTTGAGGGATGTTAAGGAAAGAATATAAGCCTAGGGGCATTTAGGTCTTTTCACCCTAAGGATATATATCAATCCTTAATGTTGTAGAAAAGGTAAGTAAAACAGAGCATCATCATCCTCATGTTTTTCTAGTAAGTTTTTAGTTGAGAATTTGAGGTCTTAGTGGTGAGAATTCATGAAAGTTTTTGTGTAAGTTTGTGTGGGTTTTGATTAGGGTGTGTTGTAGATGAAGTTTAGGGGTAGAATTGGATGTTTGGCTGATGTTTGGGATTGGTTTGGAGGCTTGGTTTCAGGGGGAAATCACAAGGAGGGAAACCATAAAAGTTTCTGGTCTGCTAATGGCGCCCCAGCGCTAGGCAGGGCAGGTTCTGGGCTTCTCTCACTTTGGGGCAGCGCCCCAGCGCCACCAGGCAGCACCCCAGCGCTAGTGCATTTTCCAGCAAGCCTATTTTAGGGCTTGAGATGAATTTTAAGGCTCGGGGGTTGGTTCCTTTACCCCGTTTGGGTAGATTGAGAGTCCCGAGAGTGCGGGATGGATCCCGGGAGTGAGGTTTTAGATTACAAACCTTTTTATGATTTATTTTATTAATGGGATTCCATATTTTGTTATGAATAGGTGGCCGCTAAAGGATCAAAGGATTGATCGTTCTCAAGGGTCGTTCTTTTACTAATTCTTGCTCGAACCCGAGGTAAGAAAACTGCACCCTATATGTGACATGCATGGTTATTCTTGATGCATGTTGGATGTTTAAATGTGAACATTGATAGCATATTAATTGTTTAGCAATCTTGCTCACTTGTATATGGTTGTTATTGAGGCATGTTGGATGTTTAAGTGTGATGCACAAGAAACACGTGATTAGGGCATGCCATGAATATTGAATATGAGACTATTCAGAGCTTGAGTCTCTATGTTTATGCATGATTCCAATTATGCTAGCAATTGTTAAGTAAGCATGTTGAATGCCCTGTATTTGGATATTTGACATACGATATATGTTTGGTAGGATTGCTTACTTGTGCGTGGCACTGACTCATTAGTCAGAATTGGCAAAAGTGTCAGTATCAACTGTGAAGCTGCGACTCATTAGTCAAGTTTGGCAGTGGTACTGGGCACTGGTCACACAGTGCTGACTCATAAGTCAGGAATGGCCTTAGCATATTCAACGCAAGCTAACAAAGATTAGATCTAATCGACATTTTCATTAGATGACTCAACAAGAGAATTAATGCCAGACCGACCTCAAGTTCGATGAAAATTAAAAGCGCTTGTGTGACTTACCCATCAGTCACTCATCTGTTTAAGCTAGTGACTACCCATCAGTCACTCGTCTGTTTAAGCTAGTGACGACCCATCAGTCACTCATCTGTTTAAGCTAGTGACTACCCATCAGTCACTCATCTGTTTAATCTAGTGACTACCCATCAGTCACTCATCTGTTTAAGCTAGTGACTACCCATCAATCACTCATCTGTTTAAGCTAGTGACTACCCATCAGTCATTCATCTGATTAGAGCCATTGCAGGAAAACCCAAGTAACGGTTTTGTTACACGGCTATGGGCACCAAGCCCCATAGTGACTTGCTTGTCCGTCACTCATTATGGTTTAACAGAACCTCAAAGTGGTATTCACACATTTGTTCAAGGCTATAAGCTCTGTACGATCATTCTGATCATCATTTTCATGGCTTTGGGTACTGAGCCCCGTAGTGACTTGCTTGTCGGTCACTCAGTATTGTTTACCAGAACCTCAAGTGTTAAATCTCTCATCTGATTAGAATTGACTTGATAGTCATCCAATCAGGAGGGTAGGATTTCTTATCCTAGATTCCCCTTGCATGCTTGAATAGTGCTATGTTTGCTAGGCATGCCAGATATGATTTGATATCATGATATGACTGTTCATGAGCATATTGAGTTTTCTTGCTGGGCTTCGGCTCACGGGTGCTATGTGGTGCAGGTAAAGGCAAAAGAAAGCTGGACCATCCTTGAGTTGGAGAGCTTAGGTGACGATGTGTACATATGCAGCTGCTCGACTGCCACGACCGAGGTTTGAAGGAGAGGAACTAGGGTTGAACCCTGTTTTGCCACTTAGATCGGTTGGTTGTAAATATTTTCTTGTAACAGACCTTTAAATTATATTTTTTGGATCCCAATGTATACAGTAAACTTTTTAATGAAACGTTATATCTTAACCGAAATTTTTAATCCCTAAACCGCTAATCATACTTAGTTATACGTTTATGGCCAAATGACTCGATTAGCGAGTCTAGCACTGTTTATAATGTGCACCGTAATGGTCCCTGAAGTTTAGGGCGTTACAACATTGATCGAAAGAGTATGGACCCCTACAAATTTCACAACATGCTGCCATCTAAATGGCCTTAGCAGACACAGTATTCTATTGCAACTGTTTTGTCAAGGAAGCCACCTGAGCAGTCAAGGAAGTAATGGCATCAAGTTCATGAATTCTGGAAACCTTTCTAACACCGGTTGATCTCTCATCAGACCATTGGTGATTGTTGGTGGCCATGTCTTCTAGAAAGTCATATTCTTCATTAGCACTCTTACTCATGAATTCCCCACCAGCTGCAGAATTAATTATGGTACGAGTAGTACCACACAATCCTTTATAAAAATTGTGGACTAACATCCACTTCTTGATACCATGATGGGGACATTTTCTAAAAAACTCCTTAAAACAACCCCATGCATCATATAAAGACTCCCCCTCCATCTGATAGAAATTATTAATCTCTCCCCTCAACTTTGCTGCCTTTGATGGAGGAAAGAACTTGGCCAGGAATTTTTGAGCTAGATCCAGCCAAGAGAACTACCTAAAATAAATGGTCAAGAATGCATGCAAAACCAGTTAGAAACAGTTCAAAGAAAAACCAAATTAGAAATAGAATTAATTATATTGATATTGATATTGATAATTTCAAGTCCTCGGCAATAGCACCAAAAACTTGTTGCGAATTTTAAAGCTATGCAAGTGCACACAGTCGCAATTTGTGATAATTTTTTGGTAAGACCAAGTATCGTCCCACAAGCACTGAATTATCAATTACCAGATAATTATTCCTAGTTTCTATTTGGTTAATGAAAATTGGTTTTTGTATTTTTATAAGGGATATTTGCAGCATAAGTACCTAATGTTTGGGTTTTGTACGCGGCATAGACCCAATGTTTATTTTTAGTGGCAATAGTACCCAAAGTCAGTAAAAGTGTAATTCTGTCAGCCTCCTCTGTTAGGTCTCCATTTCGTGATGACTGGACCAACACGTGTCACTCCGTGATTGGTCCAGCTCAATAATATTTAGTAGACATAGAGTAGAAGAAACTGATCGATCGAGATAACATTTCCACCAGATGCCAGAAAGAGGAAGAATCTTAATCTGCTAGAAAATCTCAAGTATAATAGAATAAAGCTATGCCTCTTTGATTTGACTTCTGATAGACCTCGACTTTTTTCGAGCTTGGTAACCTCTAGTTTGATCAAGAAAACCAGCTATTCAACGAGGCAACAACTATTCAACTGGAACCAGAAGGCGTGGATCATTAAACGTACCTATTCAAACGAAGTTTAAAAATAATTATGATTTGGACCAATAAAAATGTGACACGTGTCTGCCTAATCAGCTCATTAACAGACCTAACGGAGGAGGCTGACGGAATTACACTTTTACTGACTTTGGGTAGTATTTCCACTAAAAATAAACATTGGGTCTATGCCGCGTACAAAACCCAAACATTGGGTACTTATGCTGCAAATATCCCTTTTTATAATTAAGAACAATAAAACTTCTAAAAATAATGCAAGATTGTAAGAACATAAACAAGAATAAAATTCCAAGGATTTAAACAATTAGGTGTTTTAATTTCATCTACAATCCCTCCTATCAATCACTAGCACAATATTAAAAACTCTTCTTCTTATTAAGCTAACAAGTTTTCAAGGTATTTTATAATCGGGTTAGGAATTATGAAACTCAACCTGATTGTGAACTTTCTATATTTCTATCATAAATTCAACAATTGCTACACAAATAACCTAGATACTTTTGTTCTAGATTAAATCTATGTTGTTTCAATCAAAGCTTGTTTAAATTTCACTTTTCAAAATTTCAGTTCAAACACTAATAGATAATGAAATAAGATGGCCAATCACATTTCATGCATTAAAATAGATTAAAACAGATTTAATAGACGAAAAAGAAAAATACTAATATTGCATTAGATCATCAATGGAGTTCAAGAGAATCCATTAAAAACCCTAATAAAGAAATTAGTTCAACATTATCATTATAAACATAAACAACAACTAAAAATAACATAGAATTAAAAGCCATTAGAAAAAGAACTGTAGAGAGCGAATGAAGATGGTCCTCAGTGTGTTTTTTCCTTCAAAGTTCATCCTCCCCATATATATGATTTCTCTTTCTCAAAAGTAGGTTTAACTCTTAATTTCTTTCTCAAAAGCAATGTGGACCGCGACCCAACATTTCAAGTGTCGCGACCTGTGCCAGTTTGGGGTTTGCGTGGATGTCAGGCGAGCCGCGGTTCTACCTCTTTAGCCCCGCGGCTCAGGTTTAATTTCTGGGCATACAAATCCTTCAGCGCTGCGACCCTCTGTTCCTACGCCACGACCCATGCCTATCCTCAAAAAACAGGCTTTCTGCCTTAGACCTAGCCACAACTCAGCATCATAGCCCCACGACCCTTAACCACTCATTCAATTTTTGAATGTGGTGTTTTATTACTTGTGATTTATTTATGAGAGTGGAAGTGTTTATAAAATATCCATTTTAGCTATACATTAAATGACTTATATAGTTGAATTATTTGTAACATTTTATTTATGCTTCTTGTTTAATATAATTAGGTTGAGAGACACAAACTTGTATTGAAGGTTGGTTTTGGCCACTACTACAAAAAAGGCTTTTTAGGACTCGCGGGGCACGAGTCCTCTATTTGAGAGCCTTAAAAACTGAGGTTTTTACTCCTAAAAAATCTCGTTGAGTGCCTTTAAGTAAGTTTTTAGGACTCTCGTTGCGAGTCTTAAAATAATGTTTTTAGAACTCGCATTGCGAGTCCTAAAAGAATGTGTGAGTCCTAAAAATTATTATTATTAATTTTAAAAAAATTAATTGATAGTCAAAGCTCCTGCTAGAGCTCCGACGTTAACGGCAGCGCCACCACCTCACGGTGGTGGTTCATGAAAATGATCAATCCTTTAGTGGGTTTTGATGCCTAAAGCACAAGGAATGCATTGGTCGTGTTCGTTTGGGTCAGGGTGGCTTAAGGCGGTTAGAAAACACTCGAAATAGTTTGGGAAAAATAGCACCACCGCGACTTCGAACAACTTTATGCGGTGGAGGGCAGTGTGTGAGGGGCTGGGCTCGTGGGGGTCAATGACCTTCTGCGTCCATTGCACCAGCGCATGTAGGAGGGGGGTGGCCACAGCACTGCCCTCCGTGGCTTGGTTGTGGAGTTTGTGAGAGAGAGAGATAGAGAGAGAAATGGGGGAAGAGAGCAAGGAGAGAGAGAATGGGCTGTTGTGTTATATTTTTCTTTGTGAAGTAATAAATAGTAACATTTTAGTTATAAAAGGGAGGGAATTTGAAATTTTTTAAAATTCAAACTTTTAGGACACACATAAGTTTTTAGGACTCGCAATTTTAGTTAAAAAAAATGGAGGGAATTTAAAAATTTTTAAGATTAAAACTTTTAGTACACACATAAGTTTTTCCTAAAAACATTCTTTTAGGTCTCGCAATTTTCGTTTAAAAAATTTGGAGGGAATATGAAATTTTTAAAAATTCAAACTTTTAGGACACGCATAAGTTTTTAAGACTCACATTCTTTTAAGACTCACAATTTTAGTTAAAAAATTGGAGGGAATTTGAAAGTTTTTAAAATTCAAACTTTTAGGACACACATAAGATTTTAGGACTCATTCCTCGAGCCCTAAAAGAAAATCTTTAAGACACGAGTCCTAAAAAGTCCGGGAGTTGTTTTTAGAACTCGCATCTAGGTGAGTGCCCTAAAAAATGTCCTAAAAGGGTGTTTTTGTAGTAGTGGGAATAGAAGAATAAAATTAGCATTCTTTTGGTAAGTTTACTAAACTATTAATTTACTTTGATTTTATTTAAGGTGCACATTATGTATTGTTTTGGGAATTTTACTTTGAATACTTGATTATTTTATGTATTGTTCTTGGAATTTTTTGGGAGATGATGCCTAATTATTACACTAGTTGATGATCATTATGTTGATTTGTTGTAATTAAGCATGTGTCCTAGGAATTTTATGCGTGCAAGAAGGATTTTGTCAAACTTACAGGTGAGGTTTCGCCCAAATTTTCAAAAAATCGGCAGGAGTTGGAGGGCAAAAGATAGGTTACCAAAAGAATACGAAGATTGAGTTGAGAGTTTTATTGAAATAGCCTTGAAAAATACAATGGATCCTAAGAGAGTTCATTGTCCATGTCAAAAGTGTTCTAATTTGAAAAAATTGGATATAAAGGAAATATCATTTGTATTTCAATGGAATAGACAAAACTTATGTTAAGTGGATATGGCACGGAGAACAAGTTGAGTGTACCCCCAAAGTACACAATGAAAATAAAGAATTTGCTCAAGTGTTTGATGACCCTGTAGAGATTCTGAGAGATGTGGATGATCGATTTGTGGATAGGCCAGAAGAATTTGTAAAGTTCTTAGGAGATGCAGAGAAACCAATTTTTCCAGGGTCACATATGTCAAAGTTGGTTGTTTTGGTAAAATTATACAATTTAAAATCTGGTAGTGGTTGGAGTGACATAAGTTTCACAAAGTTGCTTGATTTGATGAAGGATATTTTACCAAAAGACAATGAGATGCCTTCTTCCCTTTATGAGGCAAAAAAACTCTGTGCACTTTAGGAATGGATTATAAAAGGATGCATGCATGTCCTAATGATTGTGTTTTATATCGCAACAATTTAGAAAATGCGACCGAGTGCCTACGTGCAAGACATCAAGAGGGAAGAGAGGTAAAGACAGAAAAGAAGGAAAAAAAGGGATTCCAGCTAAAGTATTATGGTATTTTCCACCGATACCAAGATTTATAAGTTTGTTTCAGAATCCAGAACATGCTAAAAGTTTAAGATGGCATGAGGATGGAAGGATCAAAAATGTTAAACTACGACATTTAGTAGACTCATTAGCTTTGAAAACTATCAATGAGAAATGGCCTGTAATAAAAAAGGATCCTAGGAATCTTCGACCTGGTCTTTCAGTTGATGGCATCAATCCATTTAGCAATATGAGCTCGTCTTACAGTTGTTGGCCAGTGATATTATGTATTGACAACCTCCCTCTTCACCTTTGCATGAAAAGAAGATTCACAATGCTGACTTTGTTAATTTCAGGAAGTAAACAACCTGGAAATGATTAGATGTCTATTTGGCACCGTTGATAGATGATTTAAAGTTTTTGTGGGATGGAGTGGATTGTTGTGATTCTTTTAGTAAAGAAAGTTTTATCCTGAGAGGGTTACTTTTATGGACAATTAATGATTTTCTAGCTTATGGAAACTTGTCAGGGTGTTATGTTAAGGGTTATAAAGGATGCCCAATATGTGTGGAACAAACAAGTGCAACAAGATTGAAGTTTTGTAAAAAGACTTGTTACATGGGGCATAGAAGGTTTATACCTGCAGAGCATTATCTCTGTAATCAAATGAAAGCCTTTAATGGTAAGCAAAAACTACGAGGACCTCCAGCAATAATGACCGGTGAAGAGATTTATGAAGAGATTCATTTGATAAATAATAGATTCAGAAAACCAGTCACAAATACCAAAGAATGTGAAGACATTGAAAGTAGGGTCAAGTCAAAGGGTAAAAGTAAGATGACTAAGAAACGAAAACGTAGCAAGAAACATCAAGTGAGGAATGATGATTCTTTGAATACTACATGTTGGAAAAAGAAATCAATTTTTTTTCTAATTGGAGTATTGGAGACATTTGTTAGTCAGACAAAATCTCAATGTCATGCATATTGAGAAAAACATATGTGATAGTTTGATAGGAACTTTACTCAATATTCCTGGAAAAACTAAATATAGTATATCTACTCGTCATGATCTCGTTCTAATGTCTGAATCAAAAAAAGAGTTGGCTCCTAAAGTAGAAGAGAATCGAACATATTTACCCCCAGCATGTTACACATTAAAAAAAGATGAGAAACACCAATTTTGTGAATCATTGACAAAGATTAAGGTGCCAGATGGTTGTTCATCGAATATTCGAAATTTTGTTTCCTTGAAAGATTGTAGACTCCAGGGTCTCTAAAGTCTCATGATTGTCATGTGTTAATGCAACAAATGCTTCCAATAGCTATTTAAAGCTTATGAGAAAACCCCGTGAGAAATGCTATAACCAGAATGTGTGTCTTATTTAATGCCCTTTGCTCTAAAGTTATTGACGTATCAATGTTAGAGGTTATTTAGTTAGAAATTGTGAAGACTTTGTTCTTTTTCGAACAATATTTTCCTCCATATTTTTTTTTTGATATAATGGTTCATTTGGCAGTTCATCTAGATAGAGAAGTCATCTTGTGTGGGCCAATTTGTTTTCAATGGATGTACCCTTTCGAGAGATTGATGATAGTTTACAAGGGTTATGTTTGAAATTGAAATCGTCCAGAGGGTTGTATAGTTGAATCTTATAGAGCTGAAGAAGTAGTTGAATTCTATTATGAGTATATGGTCGATGTTGACTCAATTGGAATTCCAATAAGCGCAAGAGAGGAAGTTGTAGAAAATAAGGGTATCAACAATGGAAAACCTACTTTAATGGAAAAAGAAGATTGGGAGGTTGCTGATCAAAATGTCTTGGAGAATACAGTTGAGGTTCAACCTTATATATTATATAGAGTAAGTACATTATTTAAATTAATTTTCTTAACTTAAATATTTTTAGTGATTATTATGTTGTAGTAACAACATTATTCAATACAAAGAACATTTGCAATATCTAAATAAGGAAAATCGAACAAAATCTAGAAAGCGGATTCAAGATGAGCATCATCGTACCTTTCGGCATTGGTTTCTTGATAAGGTGATATTTTTAATTTAAAATGATAACTCCAATATAAATTTTTTTTAATGATTGTTTGCATAAATGTAATTAAGTTATTATTCATTAATGTAGATTCAGAAAGAGTTAACCGACAAGTTGCATGAAGTTACCAAAATTTTGAGAAGGCTTTCATTAGGTCCGACTCGATTGGAAATTAAGAACAATGTTTTTATAATTAATCATTGTAGGTTCAACACTAAAGCTCGTGATGATGTCAGGGTCACCCAATATAGTGGTGTAAGTATTGTAGCTCAAATCTTACAAGTCTCTAGTGCACGTGACAAGAACCCTATATATGGTGAAATTAAATTTTATGGTGTCATCCAAGAAATATGGGAGCTTGATTATCATGAATTTAGGATATTGATGTTCAAGTGTGATTGGGTAGATAGCAAAAACACTGTGGAGAAAGAAAAGTCAGGCTTCATTAAAGTTGATTTCAATAAAATAGGACATAAAAAGGACTCATTTATAATGGCAAGTCAAGCTAAACAAGTGTTTTATGTTGAGGATCCTACTTCATCAAGATGGACAATAGTGCTTGCTTCACAACCAAGAGACAAAGTGCATGATGACGATCAACAACATGACTTTGGTGAATTACAAACTTGAGAAAAAGAGTGTGGTTTTATCCCTGAATTTGAGGGAGTTGAAGCAACTGGTGGGCCATATGTACGAAAAGATGGCGATGGAATTTGGATAGTAAGATTTCATCTTTATGAATGACATATAATATTATATTTTTCTATAAATTTTCTTTGTTGATCATAATATTTTCTTTTACTTAAAAATTTACTTAATTGACTTTTACATTTTCGAATAATTTTTGTGTTTCATATGTTGATAGGATCGTGGACCCATTTGATGAGCATCTTGAGGAGTACCTAGAGGGTGATGATGAGCAAGCTGATGTTGATTCCATCGATGAACAGACTGATGGTGGTTCTATGGATGTTGACCATGAGGAGGAGGATAATAATAAAGAGAACACAGAAGATAAAAAGAAAACACATGAGCGGACATGAGGCATAGTGTGATTGACGAAGATCATAGAAGATAAAATTAAAGGAATCAAACGCCATTTGAGGTTCAATAGCAGGGGAAATCGATTGGGACCCCAAACAGAGAGCTTCAATGTTATTTAGGAATGCAAGCCAAAAGTATGGTGCCAATTAACATTGGCAATTGGAGCGAAGTTCCTAAATCTATATTGGACAGATTATGGAAAGATGTCAATGTAAGACATTTCACTATGTTTTGAAATAAATTGATGAGTTTTATATTTTTTTTTTTTGCTTACAAAGTTTCTTAAACTATTTGCAGCTAGCTTTCCAGCTAGATGAGAATATGCAAAAAAATATTATTGGCTCAGTTGGTAATAAGTGGATACAATTCAAATGTAATTTGAACAAGAAGTTTATAGTCCCTTACCTTAATGACCCATCTCTTTTAGAAGCAAACCCTCATGGTCTCTATAAACCTCCACCAAGCTATCATATAGAAGAAACACATTGGAAATAACTTTCCAAGAGAAGGACATCCAAAGAGTTTCAAGATTTTAGAAAATTACAACAAGAAAGGCGTAATCATTTACAATACCCTCATAGGACTTTATGCCATACCTATACTGAATTGGAAGTTTATTTAGTAAGTACATATATAGAACGAATTATGTCTAATTTATGTTTTCTTCATTTGATGTTAAAATTGACCTAATTCAATTATATGCAGCAAGCTAAGTGGGGCACAACAGAGTAGATAGATCGATCTATACTCTAGAATGAGGCTAGAAAAGATTATTCTGGCAACTATGTCACCGAGCGTGACAAGGTCATGGGAAAGGCCATCGTAAGTTGTAAAAAGTTGAATGACTTTTAGTAATTATTTTATATTTTAGTAACAATTAAAAAATTGATTAAATTTTGTATAGGAGGACATGCTTGAGCTAACAAAAGAGGGCAAACTGATTGGGATCGGAACAAATGACATCCTAACACAAGTGTTAGGTACTGCTGAGCACCCCGGTCGAGTTCGAGGCCAGAGTTGAGTTGTCACACAAAGAGACTACTTTCATAAGTCTGTTGGGGGGGGGGGGGGGGGGTCTAAGAGGCTTGCAGAAAAAACAAATTGAGTTCGAACGAAAATCCAACATACGACATAGGGAGGAGATTGAAAAGTTGAATGAATCGTTCATGTCCAAGCTTGAAGAATTATCAACCAAGATGGCACATATGCAAACTAACTTTGGTAGTCAGTCTAGCTTTGGTATCCATTCTAGAGTCAATAGAATAGAAGTTGAGGCACCAATTGACACTGCTCCAGAAGTTGAGGCACCGATGGACACTACTCCAGAAATTGAGGCACCAATTTACACTACTCCAGAAGTTGAGGCACTAATGGACACTACTCCAGAAGTTGAGGCACCGATTAACACTAGTACTTTGTATGAGACACCTACACCTTCACCTTCTATTCATCCTGAGCCACTAAAGGTGAATTCTCTTATATTTTTTAAGAAATGATAATTTAACTTACACTAACTATAACATCATTGCAGAAAGATGTTAAGTGCAAATTATACATTGGGCAAGGTGGTGATGTTGTGGCTTTTGGACAGGTGGTGGGTACCAAACGCAATGTACATGGAAAAAGTTTAGCACCTGGTAACTATTGCGTGGTTGTTGATATTGTCTCAGTTGGGGATGAGATGACTCTTGTGGTTCATGCAGTCAACAGTTATGTTTCTTGGCCATCGCATCTGATCATTACTTATGATCATGAACAGGTAACAAAAGCTTTGATAGAAAATTGAATGCATTTTGTGATTTTTTATCTAACTTTTCTATGTTTATTGTGAAGGAACCCAAGAGATTAAAGAGAGAGGATTTCACCAACTTGTCCGCCAACACAAGATCCAAAACATCGTCCACAACAGCTTCCCATTATTCAAGAAGAGGTAGGATCAAGTATAGTTAGTAAGCCGCCGATTATATTCAAGGTTCCCACTGGACTTCCCATGTTTTTGAAGATACTTCTAGGTTAATTTAAGTACCTAGAACCAAGATTCATGATTGAAATTCTTATGGAGACCACTATTATGGGCGAACAATATACCTTATATATCTCACATGAGGATATAGTACACTTTTGACATATGGAAGAATTCAGCATGTCTTGCATTTCATTCTATATCAGGTAAATTTTAAATTAATAAACATTATATAATTTAGTTTCCTTTTTAAGTATAAATATAAAATCATTAACTTTCATGTATGTAGTATAATATATTCCGAGTTGTGCGAGAGAGAGATATAACAATTTTTTGGTTTCATTGAGCCATCATGATCATCGAGAATTGGGGCAAATATGGATAATCGGGCTGAAATTATCTTAGAGTGTATCAATATCACAATGATGGGTCAAAGTTGGTTAATGCCATACCATTTCTTGTAAGTAAAATTAAAATTTTACTTATACCTTATGATGTTTATTTTAATAACTTTGTGTTAAATGCAGACGTCATTGGATGTTAGGGATCATTGATCCAGATAACCATACATGTTACTATCTTGATCCACTTACAAAATCTCCTCCAAATGATTTGAAGAACCTTATGAACATGTAATATATTTGGAACTCATTTTAGAATATAATAAGATTATTTGATATAGAAATAAAAAATTAACATGCTCTTCATATTGATGTATATATAGTGTCTCTTCACACATTAAGCGAAAGACGGGAAGGAATGAAAAAAATTACAAATAGAAAATAGTCAATTGCCCTCGTCAAACATCATCAGTAGAGTGCGGCTTTTATATCATAAGGATGATGAAGGACTATTTCTTGAATGAGTCACCCATTCAATGGCTAACTAGTAATGTAAGTATATTTATAATTATTGAACTACAATTCTATTGAATTTATTTTGTGTTTTGTAGTGTGGTGGTAAGAATACATATACACTTGGCGAAATTAATGAAACTCGAAATGAATGGGCAGCCAAGCTTCTTGAGCGGATGAGTCATAGCTATAGTAACTTTTTAAATCAGAATTAAAAAATATACTAATTGTAGTTTTTAATTAGCACTTACGTAGTTATGGCAAGTGTATATTTTGATATTGTAATTTTTAGATTTGGAACATACTGAGTTCTAATGATTTCGTCTCCCTATTGATTCTGTCTTAATTATGTTGTAATTACACAGGAAATCATGAATGAATATAGTGGTTGAAAATAGAGAAATGAAAAAATTCTGATATTCTACATGGGACGTCGGTCTCCACAAAATTGTCGTATTATGTATTGCAGGGGATGATGCTTGCATATTAATTGTCATCTCATGTATTGTAGGAGGACGACGCTTGAGGAGGAACTGTCATCTCATTTATTGCAGTGGATGACGCTTGCACAGAAATTGTCATCTCATGTACTACAAGAGACAACGTTTGTATAGGAGCCATCGTCTCATTTACGACAGGAGATGCCACTTTTATTTGACTGTCGTTTCATGCTTTACATGGCATGACATTGCATGGGATGATGGTATTAGAATAGACGTATGAGAATCCATACGACGGTTTAAAACCATCGTCCCATGTCAAATTTGTAGTAGTGTACATCGACTCCATCTTGAGTTTCATTGCATCAAGACATTGTTCCTTATCAAGATCATTCATCGCTTGAGTAAAAGTCAACGGGTCATCAACACAATCATTAGATATTGCAACTTGTTCTTCTACGAATCCAGTGGAGCGAACGAGTTTTCTTATTCCAACTTCTAAAGTCGGTTGTGGTGTGATCTTATCACCAAGTTACTCCACAAGTACAACCTTACTTTGAGGGTTGAAGTCCCTCATGTAGTCTACTTCCATAAAAGTAGCATTTGTCGATACAAATATTTTCTTTTATGTGGGACTATATAAGTAACCTCTTATAGTGCCTCTGGGGTATCCAACAAATAAATATGCTTCAAATCTAGGTTCCAACTTCCCGGTATTAGTTTTTAGCAAATGTGATGTACATCCCCATATACGCACATGCCTCGGCCTAGGTTCGCGACGTGTCCACAATTCTGAGGGTGTCTTAGCTACATACTGTTGGTATTAAATATGATAAATCAGGATATGTAGCGAAATGGATCTTTTGAAATAATATATTAATACTAGTCAGGATCATGCATAAATAGATATATTAAATCAAACACAAATAGATTAAAGATGAACTCTTGTAGCCTATCAAAAGTCCATGATTCTTTTTGTATAAATCAACGATCTTCCTATCCTTATTATGAAAGCTCACACCTTCATCTTCCAGATCAATCCTAAATCATACAAGGACGGGTATGGGCACGTATGATTCAAAATGTTGATTTAGAACTCTCTAGATGTACTCAACACATGAAAACTAGAGAGGTTTCATATGAGAGAGGATGTTGTGAATAGATTTTCAAGTTAAGAAAAATCTATCGCTTTCTTTTTCTAAGACTGAGTCTGACAGTTAAACAACTTTGATCGCTTAAAATCTTCCTCCTGAAAGTATTGTTCTTTCAGTTTTATAAAGATAATTAACTTGATTAATTAATCTTTATTTTATTTCAAATAATACTGATCATTTATAACCTATTTAATTATTTAATTTAAATCATATTTAAAAATCATAATTAAATATATAAAAAAATAAACAAAGAAATTTGAAATTCAAAATTCAAAATCTCAAGGATATTTCTATCCCTGAGTGGCGCCACACACTCACTACATAGTGTGAGTGTGTCGTGTGCCACTATTAAGGTCATCTATAATTTTCTCATTTGTTTTATTTAAGTAATATTTAAGATAGCATATTTATCCTAAAATAAATATCAGTCAATTCAAAATTAACTTTATCTTAAAATATTAGATTTAAATAAATAAATAAATATCTTATTATAAATAAGATAATTATTAATCTCTCCATATATTAATCCAAAAATGATTAATATTTATTTTAACGTATAGTTTTTCAAAATAAAAACTATATAGTTAAATAATTAATTAAATCATAATTAATCGATAGCCCATAGCTATCACATAATTATTTCTTTGTCCTAAAAAATTAATTCCTTTGCAATTTAGCCTTTCTCTCTACAAATATTTTTTTTGAAATCCTTACCCTTGACACTGTAGGACAGAGGTGTTCAGGTGACCATGGACCTATAATACGAAGTTCTAATAAACCAGATTATTAATTAAACTCTTTAATCTAATAATCTTATTTATTAATTCCATGATTACTTTGCTAGGATTAATTCCCTAAAAGCATGTAAAAATATTATATTGGTTTTAAATAAAAGTACAATTTTATTATATTTGAATGTTATTATTATTGTTTTAATTAATTACAATAATATCAATGAAATTCCCTATTCATTCATGAGAATATGATCTTGTATTAGTACGAGAGAATTAAGATCATATATAATGAATAAAATAGTTAGTAACATATTCATCCAAGGAATCTTTAATGAATGGTTACTAGTATAGTTTGCTAAGCATACGAGATGCAAGTAATCTAGATTCAGATTACTGATGTGGATAGACATATTAGTAATGGTGATGTATATAATAGAGATTATATATGACAAGACTGATGAGAATTAATTATCTTTATAAATTTGTCGTTTGACGAAAAGATTTAATTCTTGTCATAATAGATGATCATTTGTAGATCAGTCTAATTCTTGAGTAATCATGAACTCATGTTTATGTTTATTGGATCTTTTGATTAACTCGTGCATGTCTCTTAGGATAATGAGGCTAATGACTTTTGTTTTGGAAATTCAAAATCATGGATGGATGGCAATATGTATTATAATCATGGAATCCATGCTTTCCTAGTGGATTGAATATTAGTTCCCTTAAGGGTTGATTCTTGAACTAAATAGTTATTGAGCTCAAATCTATAATTAGATTATAGATTAATTATTCGCTATTGAATTAATGGTACTTAAGGATCAAGAGGTAATTAGAAGGGTAAAACGATAATTTTGACCTGCTCTAATTAATGAATCAATAATAGAGAACATAACTACATATAATGATTCTATAAATGGACTACTAGAGAAAACTCTATAAATATAATTCTATAAATACTTAGAGTGCGATTCCATATTTATAGTGGAGTAATCATGGAATTAATAAATAGTATTATTAGATTAAAGAGTTTAATTAATAATCTTGTTTATTGGAGCTTCGTATTACAGGTCCATGGTCCTCAGATCACATCTGTCCTACGCCGTCAAGGTAAGAATGTCAAAACAAAGATTTGTTAAAGAGAAAGGAATAATTGAAAATGAATTAATTTTCCAGGACAAGGAAATAATTATTTGATAATTATGGGTAATTGATTGATTATGAATTAATTATTTATTTAACTATATAGTTTTTATTTTGAAAAACTGTAGGTTAAAATTAATATTAATCTTCTTTGGATTAATATAAAGAGAGAAAATAATAAATATCTTATTTATAACATGATATTAATTTATTTAATTTAAAACTGATATTTTAATATAAAGTTAATTTTGAATTAAGTGATATATATGTTGGGATAAATATACTGTCTTAAAAGTTAATTAAATAAAAAAATGAGAAAATTACGGCAACCCTAATAGAGTTGGGCGACACACACTGTATAGTACAGTGTGTGGCGCCTAGCATCAGGTATTTTTATCATTGGGATTTGAATTTTGAATTTCAAATAAGTTTGTTTAATCAATTATTTAACTATTCTTTTTAAATATGATTTAAATAAATAATCAAATGAAAATATCTAACCAGTTTTAAATTTGTATTGTATTTTAAGTAAATAAAGATTATTTAATTAGATTAAATATCTTTACAAGTCTGATATTACATAACTTTTAGAATAAGGAATTATTATTATTATTATTTTGAATAATAAAAATACATAGTCTCTCTCTAAAGCGATAGTTTTCTCTAAACGTGAAAATTATTCAAAACCTTCTCTCTGTCAAAAACTTTATAGATCTCATTTGTTGAGTACATATAGGGAATCACATAAGTTAGCATTTTGACTCCTACGTGCCCACACACGTCCTTGTGTGTTTGAGGATTGGTCTGGAAGATTAGGGTGTGAGATCTCAGAACTCTGGATAGGAAGATCGATTATTTATACAAAAAGACTCAAGGACATTTGATAGGCTACAAGAGGTAATCCCTGATTTATTTGTGTAAAACACCCTAGTAATACTTTATAAAATATTTGCATGCTCATAAGTTTATAGAAGAAAAGCCACTTATTATAAAAGTCCAGTGGGGCCTTGCTAAAACATGCAAGTTGTGCTCAATAGTTTAAAAAGAAAATAATAGATTTTATGCAACGTTTTAAAAATAATTAAAGTTCAAGTCCTACTGATAAGTTCTAAAAGTTAAAAATAAACATAACAATATTCTTTATAAATTGGCATTAAACTAATTCGTTTTCTCGTCCATAGGATGCCCCCACACCATACACACCTCGACGTTGGAACTTCCCACATCACCACGCGTGCCACAGAGAAATCCTATTTTTTACCTAGAAGGGAAAGTAAGGGGGTGAGTTAAAAGCCCAGTAAGGAAGTACAAATAACACACAAGTATACACACAAAACATATTCATATTCATACATCGTTACACATCATAAACATTCTTATCATAAACATTCTTATCATAAGCATAATCATCATAAACATAACCATCATAAGCATAATCATCATAAACATAACCATTATAAGCATTATCATCATAAACATCATCATCATATACATAATCATCATAACATTATCATCATAAGCATCATCATCATATACTTATGAGCATGGCCCGCGCTATCTTGTCCTGATCACATCTTAAGGTAAACAGGATCTCTAGTCCTTGAATAACCTGGGTGCGTTCGCCCTATGAGTTACATCTTTATATCCTTAGTAACTCGGGTTACGTCTTCATATCCTTAGTAACCCCTGTTGTGTCGCATTCATCACACTAACAACCATTACATATCATACAACATACCGAAATACATTCAGTTCAGTCGTACCAAAGCCAAGGAAAAATACATGATTCCTTACATTCATCATCAGATCATAACAGCATTTCACACATCATATCACATGGTACATTTTCATATATATCATTTATCCTTAAACAAGCCAATCTTACAATTCATAGCATAAACAAACAAAATTCTATCTAACTTCCTTACCTCAGGTCCAAGCAAAGCAAAACTTACAAACTTCACAATGAGCCTATACCATAATCAAATAACATTCTCAGCATCACATAAGACTTTCTTGTGCTCACTACAAAAAAGCACTGTTTTATCTACTAAATATTTGGTAGCAAATAATGTCATTTTGGTAGCTAATACATGTTTTGCTACCAAAATTTTTTGGTAGCTAGTCCGTAGCTGATTCTCCGTCGCTAAAAGTTTTTTGCTACCAAAAACTTTAGTAGCTAAAATTCTTTATTTGCTACTAATTTTTTAGTAGCAAAAAATATAGTTTCTAGTAGCAAAATAATATTATTTTTTGGAAATGCTAAAATTATTTTGCTACCACAATTCGGTAGCAAAATACGTTCAAATTAGTAGCAAATAAATAATTTAATTTAAAATCCAATAAAATTATTATAAATTATTTAATTTTTTATTTCTCTATTTTATCATTTATAATTATTTTATTATTGTAATATTAAAAATAAAAGAACATTAAAATAATATCAAAAATATTTTTTTGTAGAATTATATATTTACGAACATGTACACATAATTTAATAATACTCAACTCAATCTACAAAAATGTCAGTTCACCATATATTCTAATCTCTATTCTCTTGTATACATATGGCAAAAGTTCAGTCCAATTATCTAGATTGGGGATTGCCGAAGCTTGTCTTGCATTCTTCTGGGAACTTGTGGCAAGCTTCATTGAGGTAGCACGTTGTGAGCCATCACTTTTGAATTCACAGTGCACACAAATATGTCCACACCCAGAAAATTCTTCTCCTCATATATTATATTTGAACATATAGATATATATATTAGTCATTTATATACGAAGGTAATTAACATATATGTACAGAGAAAAAATCTATAAACTGACTTGAGAGTTAGCCTATTTTTGAAAGTGTGATGATATAAATATGATTCCATCGAACAACAAAAGAGATTAACAAAGCAACTTCTACTTTGGATGACAAAGCTTGGGACGAAGACCAACAATGATGTGCGGTTTTAGATTAAATAGCCACTAAATTATCATTTACTAATAATAAATAAAACATTTTAGAAGAGTAAATGTGCGAAGTGGGAGAAGTTATATGATATATCCCACTGCTTTGAGAAGTGGTGTGACACATGGCAGCATTAAATAAAATGATATAACAAAATATAAACGAAATATGCTCTTATATATCAAAACAAGTTTATTTGACGAATACAAATATATTAGCATAATTGTATATATAAATATTGGCTGAGAACTAATTAATAAAAAAAAACTGAGCTTTTATTAGTGTTTTTCTTTTTTCTTTTATATATTGAAATGTTTTTATGTACTAATTAATTTAATTTTTTTATATGTATTTTTAGGTTTTTAGCTACCACCAATATTGATATGTTGGTAGCAAAATCTCACATAGCTAGTAGCAATAAGTAATTTAAATTTGCCACCGAAAGCTTGGTAGCTAAATAAATTTATATGACACCAAAAAGGAAATAATTTTAGCTACAAAAAATATTGGTAGCTGATAATATAAATTGCTACCAAAATACTTTGTAGCAATAATGTGATGAGGATACCAAGACTAAAGATCCAAGTCTAGTTCCAGTTGGTCTGGTGACGAGGGCGCGAGCCAAAAGACTCAGTTTAGGAGTTTGATGAGTCTTATTGTATTTTGTCTTCTTGTATTTTTTATTTAGTCTTTGTTTATTTTGTGAAAAGTCAAACACTTGACTTGTGTGAGTCCAAGAGTCCTTTTGTCTTTAATTTTCGGTTTTCATTAGGAAGACAAAAGGCTTGTCTTTAATTTTCGGTTTTCTTTAGGAAGACAAAGGGCTGTCTTGATGTAATTTTCGCATATATTATGCCTTTGTAAATGTTTGGGAATGGAAGATTTTGATGAAATGAAAATTGAGAGGTTTTCTTCTTGAGTTCTTGAAGAGACTATTCGAACTTATCAAGGGTATTCCTTGTGGCGTTCAATTTGACTTATCAAACGGATTCCCATCTCCGTTTGTGGCGTCTTCCTCATACCAAGGTTCGTGCTTGGCTAAGCATTGGGTCGCGGTTCTTCATTCCCATTTCGTGTATTCTTGGTGGCTGTCATATTTGGTGTCGGGTTTCACCACAATCGTTGGTGCGGTTCGTATCATAATGTTTGGTATTGTTTGATTGGATTTTGCAACTAAACTATTGTGCTACCAAAATTTAATAGCAAAATATAGTTAATTGCTACTAAATTTTTTTGGTAGCAAAAATCTTGGTAGCTAAAAGGTTTTTTTCTTGTAGTTATATATCTCATGTGTACATGGGCCATGCACGCATGATGAAAACTACTCATAATTTCCAAATAGGCATATTTACACATAAAATCACCAAAAGAATAATGCAAATTATACCTATGTTACATCCATAGTTTTCAAATAAAAATCATATGGTTGAATATTAGACATATTTTTTAACGTAAAAGTGCATTTGCATGAACATGCATTCGTCGGAATGTTGTTAAAAAGGGACGTTAAAAACGACAATTTCTATACGCTTATATCTATCGTTTTCAAAACAAGGATTTAGTAACATACATTTAGTACCATTATTTATCTCTTTAAAAATCACTAAGTTGATTAAACATTTAAAACATTATTTTTATTTCATAAAATAATTTATTTAGCCATTTAAAAATATAATAATTCCATTATTTATTTTAAATTACATAAAAAAAATAAAGGCTGGAAATTATGTGAAATACTTATAATTAGCATGTTTCCTTAGAAAATAACAATTTAATTTAAATTAATAAAATTACAAAATTGGTGTGAGAAAAATATAATTGTTTAGTGTGAGAAAAATACATTTTATTTGTATTATTTTAAGACTTAATTTTAAGTAAAATTAATTCATAAGTGATAATCCAATAATTATTTTTAAATAATTAAACTAAACTTGCAGCCATTATTTAATTTATTTAAAAATCACAAGTGAATTAATCTCAATATTTTTCTTAATTAAAATAAAAAAAATTATATCTATTAAAATGAACACTCATGGTTACATTTAAAAATATAATTTTTAATATTGACATAACTTAGGGTTATATTATTTCACAAACACACAAATTTTCCTTTCATAAAAAAAAACTTTCCAATATTTTACCAAAAATTCCAGCTACCATGTACACTATCAAAAATCACCATATTGAATTTAAAACCTCATATTTTATCTAAAAGTATATAAAAAATCTGTAGGTATTTATTTGAGTAAAAATATCATTTTAATGTATATTAAAGTTCCATTTAATTTCTTAAAACATCATAGCACTTGCAAAATTATTTAACCATGCAAAAACATTATTTTCATCATATTCTAAACAATTTTTAAACACTAAAATCAGCAAGCTTAACAAATTAAAAATCTATCTTTTACATCACACTTCACAAAAATTTACATCATTACCATACATGTTTAAATCTATAAAATTAATTCAGAAACCCTAGCATGTTCCTAATATGCATGGGTGACACAAAATCAAACAACTCATCATGTATTACACCCTTTTAGCTAAAACCCTCATGAATTAAACATAAATATAAAACAAAATTCTCATTTACATTCACATGCATCCTAGCATATTTTTATCATCATTCATGCATACAATAACTTATTGATACATAATCTCATAAACATATTCATCAAATTTCATGGATTCAATAACAAGAGTCCAAATTATTTAGGGCTTCTTGGCAAAATGACTTGTTTTTTAAAGTCGTTTTGCACTCTAGCCTAGTTCTAATAGTTCTTTGCAAAATGACCTCTCATAATTTAGAATGCTAGTCGAAAATTTAGACAGGTGGTCGAAAATTTTAGACAGCTGGTCAAAAATTTTAGACAAATGTCATTTTGTAAAAAATTATCAAAAGTAGGCCAGAGTGCAAAACCACTTAAAAAAATATGCTATTTTCACCAATTTCTCAATTGTTTATTATACCAAAAATTATATAGGGTCCAAGTACATGGATCTAACATAAAAACACAATAAAAAAATATCAAAATATAAAAGGGATCCCTAGACATGCATAGGCAGAAACCCACATATAGACAAACATAAAATATCATCAATCATCATACTTAGCAAATCAAAATCAAATCCCTTCATGCATGATCAAAATAACATACCACCAACAAAATAAAAGGAAAAAAAAATAACACATTATTACAATTCATAAATGCTTAATCTCTCCAAGAAAACAAAAATCAACACAAGGTTGAGGGAGGAATCCAATACCTTCCTTGAGAGAACACAAGAACAACCTATGGTCACCACCTTGCTCAAATCCTAGGGATTTTAGAACACCACAAGAACATGAGAAGAGAAAATGAAATACTTAGAAATCATGGAGAGGATCTAAACTCAAGAATCAACCAAACAAAGATAATCCTTACCTATAGAGAGATTCGGTCCTCTCTTCTTTCTTCTTCTTATTCTTCTTTTTCTTTCTCTCCTCTCTCTAGTAAATGCCTACTCTCTCTCTCCTTATCTCTAGGCCGACGGTCCCAAATGAGCATAACGCTCTCTTCCTTTTTCCTTCCCTTTTTGTTCTAATCTATTCACAATAGCCTAAGGAAAGGAATTGATAAGTTTCCTAATCCATACATACCGCATGTGTGCATGGGCCATGCACACATGGCACAAGTTGCACCACAAGTCTATTCATACAACAATGTCACATAGAATCATAAAATAATAATGTTAATGTTGCTAACTAATTCTCAGTAATTTCAAACCAACAACCATGGATTAAATTAAATAACATATATTTGAACGTAAAAGTAAACTTGCATATAACATTCATATAAGGGACGGTTCTTAGAACTAGCGTTGAAGTTTGAATTATTCATTTATTTATTTCCTTGTCAATTTCACAAAAATTCAGCAAGTATAAAATAATTCGTCACTTTAATTATTACTACATTTTTCTTCTAAATCACTCATATGTCAAGCATGAATTTTATTACAAAACATTAATTTATTAAAATAATTCATTAGCTTTAATTGCATGAAATAATAATCTCATTCATTATTTAATAACAACTAAAAGAATGTGACAAATTTGGTAATTACTTATAATTATTAAATAAATTATTTGATCACCTTCAAAAATAATTTTACTTAATTATTTTTGTAAACAAAAAAAAGCTGCATAAATATAAATGAGAAAAATACATATTTAAAGTGTGGAAAATTTACATTTATCATATATAAAATATAAGACTTAAATTATTTGAGCATATACTTTATATCTCTGATTTAAAAGAATCTTCCTTTCAAGAAACCAAAAGTTCCAGCAAGCATTTTATTGCATAAATTTTTAATAATGAAATTTGTAAGCATAAAAATTGTATAGTTTTTTTTTCACAACTTCATAAAAAAACTGCATGCATTTGATTGAAGAAAATACATTATTAAGGTCTGAAAAATCATCTTTTACTTACATTAATTCTAAAATATGAGTTCGAGGCATAACTTGTGCATCTTTAGATCATTGATAAATTACCACAAAACATAAACCAAAAACTCAACAAGTATACATTTTCTTAAATATGTTTTTAATCATGTTTAACCATTAACCTAGCATGTTTCTATATTTTTTTTTATACATTTTAATATTACCATTAGCATGCAACAAACAATTAAATCATCTTAAATCACACTCACAAGGTCGAAACCTTCATGGCACAAGTCATGAAAATAATACCTATAAACCTATTCAAAGTCAATGGTTTCAAACATATCAACAAGGGACAGCATAAACTCCTCATCCACTTAAAAATATGCATATGCCAAAAATTACATAGCATGTTTCTAATATCCAATTTGCATTCTTTCATTATTAAAACTTTAAGATTTGTTGGAGCAATAATAATTTAAATATTAATCCTTAATCATAAAATAATATCAAACCATTAGACCAACCAAAACCAAATTCTCATATCAATCAACATAAGAGACTAAAAGAACAATCTTACCCTTGTAGGCCGAAAGCCTAGGTCAATACGTCCACTATGTTCTTGTGAAATTCAAACCTAGCATCACCATGAATTTCACCAAACTTATAACCAAGAAGAAGAGGAAAGAATGAAACCATAAACCTTAACTCATACCTTAGGAAATTCGAGGTCACCTTCTCTTCCCTTCTTCATTCATTCTTCGCCTTCCTTCTCCTCTCCACAAACTCTCTCTCTCTTCCAATCTCTCTTTTATGTGCTCCCCTCCCCTCTTTCTCAATCTATGCACGATAGCCACTAGGAGCTCCTCAAACCATACATTTTTCTTTTTATGAGCCTAATAGTTGAACCCTATGTGTAAGTGGGGAAAGAGAACTTTCCTGAATTCTACCTCCTTTGATTTTTTCCTTCAAATCCAATTAATCAAGGATTAATTGTCAACCTTGCTAAATAAGGTAACCACTCATTCACATTGCACTTTCTTTCCCACATGCCTACACCTCTCTCTCCTTTTCCTATTTATTTCCCGATTCTCTAATAAACACTAGCTTTTAAAAAATATCCATACATAATTCTTCCCATTATTTTCCTTTTTTTCTAAATTAACTAAATAAAATAAATAAATAAATAAATAATAGAAAAATAAACTATGCATGGAAACCAATGCATGCTGACCATGCATACTACTAACATGCACCTTGATACATACAACCAAATCCCAAGAATTCACAAATTAAAATAACTAAATAAAATAATTAACAAATTTTAATTCACATAATTTCTACCAAACAATTCGCACAATTAAAAAATAAATTCCTAAAACTTAACAATTAATAATAAAATAAAGCCCACAAATTAATAAAATAAAAAATATAAAAATAGGTAAGCTACATGTTAAAATCCTAGCCAAAACACCTTCCGATAGGGTTAGACTAGAACCGACATTTTTCAACCAATAGTAGTGTAACGTTCCTAATCTAGTTACTTTGTAAAAATTTCGCTCGACTCATATTTATTAGAAAAATATCATTTTAGAGAAAATGTTCAGTGGGGCCTTGATAAAACATGTAATTTGGGACCAATGGTTTTAAAATAAATTTGTAGTTTCTTTATGCAGTCTTTGTAAATAAAATAAAAATAATAAGTCCTACTGACGTATGTAAAACATTAACCATAATATATAAGTTCATAATCTTTCTTGGCGCTCGTCTTTATCGTTAGTCACTCATGGGACACCCCGTGTCATACATGCCCAACATACATACCCCACAACATCACATAGAATCATAAAAGAATAATGTCAATTCAACAAAGTGATTCTCAATGATTTCAAATCGGGAACCATGATTTCAATTAAATAACATTTATTTGAGCGTAAAAGTAAACTTGCATGTAACATGCATACGTGAGACGGTTCTTAAAACTAGCTTTGAAGTTGGAATTATTTGTTCCTTTATTTCCTTGTCAATTTTTCACAAAAATTTAGTAAGCATAAAATAATTCGCCACTTTAATTATTACTACATTATTTATTTAAATCACACATTTTTCATTCATGAATTTTATTACAAAAATTTAATTTACTAAAATAATTCCTTAGCTTTAATTTGCATAAAATAATAATGTCATTTATTATTTAATAATAATTATTAGAATGTGACAAAATAATTATTAAATAAATTCTTTGATCACCTTTAAAAATAATTTTACTTAATTATTTTGCAAATAAAATATAGATTAATACAAATGAGAATTTTCCTATTTAAATCATGGAAAAGAAACATATCTTTTCATGTATAAAATCTAAGGCATAAATCATTAAGACACACACTTTATATCTTTTAATTGGAAGAGATTTTTCTACAAAACTAATAAAATCAGCGAGCAATATATGTCCAAAATTAAAAATTATCAATGTTGAAAAAGATTTAACTATGCTGCCATTTATTCAAATAATTTCATTGGTCATCTTTCAGCAAATAATTTTACTAAATTATTTTGCAACAAAAATCTGGATGTATTTAGAGAAAAAAATTTCATAGATAAACATGTGAAAATTACCATTTTACTTGTCTTAGTTTTAAAACATGTACTTTAAGATATAATTTTTTCTCGTGCAAATTATTTATAATTTTCATAAGGTGTAAAAATAAAATCAGCAAGCCCAATTTATTCTAATATCCTCATATTCATTTTAACCAATCACCCTATCATGTTTCTGGTGGGGTTTTATGCTCTAATTAAAACTCAATTTCTTTGTAATCTCATTTATTATCAACAAATGAATAGAAATCAATTTTGACTTTGTCAATCACTTTGCTCACATGTTTTATTTTCATGATTATTTTTTAATACAAAATTCTATTAAACCATGAGCATATAACTAATCGTATTTATCGTGACGTAATCACAATGGAATATAAATATGATTACATGTTAAAAAATAAGTTAGTCCTAAGATTAGTCAATGCACAGGATTTACACTCACTTGCCAATCTACAATATGATCTACTTACACATTGTAGTGTTATGTTATTTCCTGAAAAATAGTAAAGTAGATAATATCTTATATATTTGTTACATCGGGTTGGATTGATATTGACAGTAGATAGGATAAGTAAACATACCGTTATTATCTATTCTAGTCAAATCATATAGTTGACCATAGGTCAATTCAATATCAATTCAGAGTGGTTAGTATTCTACGGTCTTACCCATACTTACATCTTGGGAATGCGGTAGTATAATTGAGTGGGATTATTAATCATAGATATAGACATCTATAACTACTGATGAAGAAGTAAAACGATGATTTCCTTTTAGTTTGGTTCAAGCTGCTAAATGATAGAGATCTACTTTCAGTAATTAATATTAGTTTACTGAAATATCATTTGCAAGGAACTAAGTGTTTTATGGATAAAATACAATGAGGGGTAAAATGGTATTTTACTCCCATCTCATTGTAGACCGTCTATACATGATTGAGTGATAATTATGGTTGTAATAATAGATAACTAATAATGTATCTATATTTCTTATAGATCATTTTATGAATTCAATAGTGCAATTATGAGTCTTTAGTGTAGTCACAAGGAATTAATTAGTTAGTAAATTTATGATAATGTATTGGAGCTTGATTTCATAGGTCCATGGTTCCCATTGTACCTTGGATAAAATCATTGATAACTCCATTTTAGTGTCGTTTTAGGATGTGTTTTTGTGGTAATCTTGAGTATTTATGTTCGTTTTGTGCAAGATTACGCTTGGGTTTATCTTTGTTGTAGGATGGTGTTATATATTATGAGCTAAACACGGAAAGAAGAAGAAATGGTGGAAAACTGGAACTTTTGGTGGTTGTTTGAGTCAAATTGGCATAAAGGAGAAGTTTTGATGAAGGTCAAACTTAACATGGTAAAGTTTTGAAATAAATAGAATTAGAGTCACGGCATGGGCTTAAGGGCAAAGTTAGAGATCACCCAAATCTGGTAGGAATTAATACCGCAACATGCCTTTTAGGGTCGCGACATGATGAGTGGCAGAGAGCAAAGAACATCTAGGTTTGCACATGGGTTGGGGCATGGAGTTTAAGGGTCGCGGCGATTGAAGACAGAGGCCCAATTTCCTGGGCATTTTGAAGACACGGGCCGCGGCATGGAAATCAAGGGCCGCTGCACACCTCCCCGAAGAGAAAAAATATCTTATTTAGGTTTAAAACATTATAAATTAAGAGATTGAGGAGGGTTTTTTGATGGAATGGATGAATATTCAGAGACTTCTCGAATTCAGGATTAGCAGTTGTTCAACATTATTGATCTATTTTTCTTCACATTTCTCTTAGTTTTTTAGTAGTTTAATTTAATTTTTCTGAACAATTGTTTTATGATTTTAATCATGTCTGATATGAACTAAACATCTGTTCTTGGGTTTAATGTAGTCACTTGGATATTTGTTAATTTTCTATGAAGTTTATATAATCTCTTCTTCTTTTATCTTTTATCTATATGATTTATGCTTAATGCATGTGGATAATTGATTACTATTTACATGATTTATGATTTTGATTCGATATCCAAGAGGGGAGAGTTGAATATTCTATAATCATATAGACATAAATTACATATAGGATGATAGTATATATAGGGTATGTGTAGCGTTTAGAGTTTCTATGCTTCTTGCCTGTTATATGTTAAAACTTATCATAGTATGTAGAAAGTTTGCATATAGGTTGAGATATTTTTATCTTGAAAAAGAATTAGGATTGTTTTAGTTAACCCACTATTACGATAGAAGTTGAAGAATTATATACACTGATTAGTAAGATTAATAGGTTGAAAAGTTGATGAAGTTAATACCCTAGGTTTCTAAATTCTTGAATCAATCTTTATTATAGCAAAGTTTATTTTAATTTTAAGTCTTAGTTTTAAAATCACTCTATTTTCGACAACCAAATAGAAATTTAAAAGCAACTATTGGTAATTGGTTGATAGTCCTTGTGGGAACGATACTGTACTTACTATTTTATTACTTGAATCGATTATGTATACTTGCACATTATATTTTCACAATCAAGATTTTGGCGCTGTTGTTGAGGACTTAATATCCAATCACGTAATTTGAAAATGTAGCTAAACCATAACAAAAATCACATAATTTGAAAATGTAGTCATTCATTCAAAATTATAAAGCGTTAAACATTTGGGATCCCAGAGTATTATTTAGGAATATTTACAACTCAAAAATATAATTATAGTCGACTAAACGACAAAATTAGGTTTAATACAAACATCTCCCAAAAATACCCCTGGCCGTGGCAGCCAGGTAGGCCAAACATGTACGCGTCGCTTCACGCTCTCCATACTCATGGTTGGTCGACTCTCCCCTTGCCCTTACCTGTGTCCCAAGCTACCTGAGCACCATGATCATGAGCACAGTCCTCTAGCTCGAGCCTTGAAGAGAAATCCTCTGTATTAATTTTGGCCTGAGCAATTCCTACACACTTTAGGCCCTCAATCTTTCAACTCAAGACCCCCAAATTTCTTCAAAGTTTTAAGACACCAAAGGGAGAGAGACAGAATCGGTGGAGAGAGAAAGGGAAGCAAAACTGAGTTTTTGCTTCTGTTTATTTCTTTCCATCTAACCCTTTCTAACCTTGGCAGCTAAAGACATAAACCTATCCCTTAGCAAAAGACCCAACTGCCCCTTAGACTTATCCTAACCTCTTAGGTAACCCAAGGGCAGTTTAGTCATTTGCCATACCCCGTTAAGTCCCCGAGTAGCCTTATAAATCCCCATTCATCCCGATATGTCCAAATCATTTCCAAACTACTACCCGTTACTCCATAGATCCCGAACACATTTTACGTTCCCAAAATACCCCTAGGTTCCTCCCGAGTCGGGTATTTAACCCCGTTGTGACTTCCTAGCTAAACCGCTCCCTAGGACTGTCTCGGATCGTGCATCACAAATATTACATTTATGCCCTTAACGGGCTAAAATTACAAACATGCCCCTAATAACTAGATGGGGCCCACATGCATATTAATTAACCTAAACATGCATTTTCTAATCACATACTCATCAAATTCACATATTAAAATAATAATAAATTATTGCCCTCCAGGCACGCTAATCAAGGCCCTAAGCCTAATTAGCGAATTTGGGACGTTATAACTATCCCCTCCTTACAGAAATTTCATCCTCGAAATTACCTGAACATCTCGGGATACCGCTCCCACATATCTGATTCAAGTTCCCACCTCGCCTCCTAAACCTTATTCTTTCTCCACAGCACTTTCACTAAGGCGATGATCTTGCTCCGCAAAACTTTATCCTTCCGGTTGAGAATCTGAACCAGCTTCTCCTCAAATGATAGATCCTGGTCCAGCTCCAAATTCTCATAACATAGTACGTGTGTAGAATCTGATACATAATTTCAAAGCATGGACACGTGAAAAACATCATGAACCCCTGATAAGGTCGGAGGCATAGCAAACCTATAAGGTACCTCTCCAATCCATTCCAGAATCTCAAAGGGCCCAACAAACCTAGGGCTCAACTTGCCCCGAACACCAAACTGTTTCACTCCTCTCAAGGGTGAAACCCTAAGGAACACATGGTCACCAACTTGAAACTCCACTATCTACACTTCTGCGTCTCAAGTCTGAGTAACTCTTCTGGCGACTCTGGCAGGCGAGCATTCGAGCTCTAATCTTTTCAATCGCCTCATTGGTCCTTTGAACAATCTTAGGACCCAGGTATCTCCTCTCACTCGTTCATCCCAATGGATAGGTGATCTACACTTCCTCCCAGGTAGCATCTCATACGGAACCACTGTGATAGTCCCTTGATAACTGTTACTGTACGAAAACTCAATCAAAGGGAGATATTTACTCCAAGATCCCCCAAAATCTAGCACACAGGCCCGTAGTATGTCTTCCAGTATCTGAATCATCCTCTCAGACGTTTCATCTTTCTGAGGATGAGAAGCGGTACTAAACTGCAACTGCGTGCCCATAGCCCTCTGCAGACTCTCCCAAAACTTGGGGGTGAATGTGGGATCCCTATCGGATACTATCAACCTTAGAGCCCCATGAAGTTGAACAATTTCCTTCACATACAATTCAGCAAACGGCTCCACAGTACAAGTCGTCCTGACAGGCAAAAAGTGGGCGGCCTTGGTATACCTATCCACAATCACCAACACAGAATCATGTGGTCCCACGGTCTTCGGCAAACCAACCACGAAGTCCAAGATGATATCCTCCCACTTCCATTCTAGAATCCCTAAAGGTCGCTGTGGATGCTCAATATTCCACGACCATAAAAGAACCAAGACGTGTGTTAAGGTCCCTTAAAGGACTACATGCATGCTTGAGCCACGAGACGCTCGGGGCGTGACCCTCTCACAACGGCCTCGCATGCCTAAGACTGTGCCCTGCGAGGTGACCTCTTGTGCCTAGATGCGTGACACATAACGGAGCCTCGTGTACCCAGGGGGATGTCTCATTGGCAGGCCTCGCATGCTCAGAACCATGCCCCGCGAGATGACCTCGCGTGCCCAGGCTCACACCCCAGCAGCCTCGGCCTCGCATGGCCTCGCGTCCGAGCGCGTGCAGCCTCGCCCCAGTAGCCTAGTCCTCGCGTCCGAGCGTGCGCAGCCTCGGCCTCGCGTGGCCTCGCGTCCGAGCGCGCGCAGCCTCGGCCTCGCGTTCGAGCGCGCGCAGCCTCGGCCTCGCGTTCGAGCGTACGTCGCCTCGGCCTCGCATTCGAGCGCACACAGCCTCGGACTCGCTTTTGAGCGCGCGCTGCCTTGCCCCAGCAGCCTCGGCCTCGCGTGGCCTTGCGTCCGAAGCAGCCTCGACCTCGCGTGGCCTCGCGTTCGAGCGCGCGCAGCCTCGTCCGAAGCAACCTCGGCCTCGCATCCCAGCGCGTGCAGCCTTGCCCCAGCAGCCTCAGCCTCGCGTGGCCTCGCGTTCGAGTGCGTGCAGCCTCGGCCTCGCGTCCCAGCGCCCCTGGCCTCGCGTTCGAGCGTGCATTCGACCTCGCGTCCCGAGCGCTCCATGCCGTGTGAGGCGTGTACCCTAGGGAGCCACACCATCGGGTGCCCATGCGAGGGAGGACTCGCAAAGGAGGCTCGCGAGCCGCATAGGAGCCACGCCATCAGATCGACCCCAATGCTTAAAGGCTCCGGTACGAGTCGAATGGAATGTACTTGTATGATCTAGTACTGGGTACGGCCGCTAAGACCCCATATGTCGAGTACGGAAACCTGTACCAGTGGGGTAGTGGGAGTGCTGGAATAAGAGTTGTGGCCCGTACGTCTACGGCCAGGAGTCAGAGTCGACACCACTACCACCTGCGCCACTATGTCTGTCCCCACTCCACTTTCATGAGTACGGACAAGTAGTGGAGACATCCTCCTGATGCCTGCCCCTGTACTGGATGCACAACCACAACCTCTGAAACCACTCTCCTGACAGAGTACTTATGTACCACTTGGTCTCCTGGACCACCATGTACCCAGGGCCATTAGAGCCTACTATAAAATGAACTCCAACTCCACCTGAAAGGGGGTTGGAAAATTTACTGTAGCAAGTGCTTGAGAGTGAATGAAAGATTGGTTTCTCCATTGTTGTTCTGTCATTGTTCTTGAGTTATTACTTAAATTTCTACAACTTTTGTATTGACTATCTTAACTTGATAATTTTTTCCAACTCAACTTAGTTGACAAGTTCTCACCGTCAACAGTTTGGCGCCGTCTGTGGGAACGTTAGTTCCAAGATACTGTTCCACCATTGTTTCCGGCAAGAAGAAATGCCAAGACGTTCAAAGCGACTGAGGGAGCCACGAGAGGTAGAGGTTCACCTGAACGGAGTCCAACTGAAGGCCTCCATGAAGGACGCTCCTCCACCCAGAGACGTGGAGCCCCCGAAGGACCCTAAGGTTCACGGAGGTGATAGAGTGGCCTCGTCACCGGCCGCTCCACCTGGAGAAAGTCCTCCAAGAGCACCACCGGGAAATGCTAATGAGTTCCCTCTCCCAAAACCACCGCAGGTACCAAACTCCGGCCGGCAGGACCCGGGCCCCTCTACCCGTAGGCATGATAAGCATCCCCGGGTCCATTCCGTGAGCTCGAGTTCGAAATCTCGGTTCTATGAAGAGGAAATACGTGAGCTCCACCGTAAGAACCAAAGGTTGGAGACCACCTTGGAGAACATACAAGAGGTCCTGAATGGCCTGTTGCAGGGTAAATTTAGCGTGACCTTGCCTAAGAGGAAGGAGAAAGGCCAGGAGGGGGTGGAGACCACTGTACCAGTAGATGATGGGAGAACCCGATACTCTACCAGTAACACCCCCTGATTGAAGCAACGCGAGCACCCTGAACCACCTAAGCAAGCCCAGAGACCAGCGCCATGGACCAACGCTGCCCCTCGCAACGAGGACGAGGTCACCTCTAAAAGAGCACCTTCGGATTTACGGGAGGAGCTTAATAAAAAGAGGGCGGGCAAAGGGACCACGCCCCCTATGGCGCCTCGGGAGGGCAAGGGAAAGGAGGATCTTAGCCCGTCCGCTTTGAGGGACACTCTAAGTAAGAGGAGGCAGGAGCTGGACACGGAGATGAGGAGCCTGCGAAGTAAGAATTCGACCTTGAGTCGCCCTTTGTGAGGGAGATTCAGGCCATCCGGCTCCCTGCCAACTTTAAGGAACCCAATATGACCCCCTACGAAGGAAATACGGATCCAAAGTACCACTTGGATGCGTTTAACGATCTGATAGAACTGAGAGGGATTGGAAGTGGTGCCAGATGCCACTGCTTCGCTGTCACTTTGAAAGGACCCGCCTACAAATGGTTCAAAAGATTAAGGCCGGGGTCCATCAGGTCATGGCAGCAGTTTTCCGACGAATTCCTCCAACAGCACCATGCCGTGCGGGACTACACGATGCCAGGTACCAGCCTGGCCAATGTGAAGCAAGGGGAGAATGAGAGACTGAAGAGCTACATCCACCGGTTCAATATGGAGGCCGCGAAAGTGGGAAGCCTCACTCGCCGAGAGTTAAAAATGGCCATTATAGCCGGAGTGCTCCCAGGAAGCAAGTTGTGGGACAACATGTTGAAGAGGGAAGTCACCGACTTAGATGACTTCTACGAGAGAGCACAGAAGTACATTCGTGTGGAGGATGGCCATGCAAACCTGAAGGCAGGAAAGGAGGAGCCCCACGCGAAGCCCCCAGCTGGCAACGGGACGAATGTAACAAAGAAGAAAAGGGTGTACGATGGGTTGAGAGATGACCAACAGAGGAAGACCAAACGAGGGAATGATCATAGGCAAGGGGCTTATACTTACTATACGAACCTCACAGATACTAGGGAGCTTATTTACCTCACCAATGAAGATCGAGCACCCTTCAAAAAGCCCCCACCAATGAGAAAGGACCGGTCCAAAAGGGACCCCAGTAGATACTGCCAGTACCACAAGGATATCGGTCACACCACGGTGGAGTGTATCCATTTGAAGGAGGAAATTGAGGAGCTCATCCACAGGGGACACCTAGGCCGTTATGTCAGGAGAGAAAGGCCAAAGCCAGAGGACGAACCTGCAGTACCCTAAACACAAGTGCGAGCCCCAGAAATACAGGGGGAGGTCCGAACCATTTTCGGAGGTCTAGGATTTGGGGGAGACTCCCAGAAGGGGCGAGATAAATATGCAAGAGAGGCTCGGCGAAGCCCACCACCCTGTGTCATGAGTTTGGAACAGCAACCCCCGAAAAGCTTCAAGGGGGAAAATGACTCGATAACATTCATTGAGGAGGATGCGCGGGGAGTACGTTTTCCCCACAATGATCCGCTGGTGCTGACAGTTCAGTTGGCAAATATGCGCGTGCATCGAGTCCTAGTGGACAACAGGAGCTCGGTGGACATCCTATATCGCCCTGCCTTAGAAAAGATGGGACTGGGCATTCGTCATCTGAAGCCCTACCAATCATCCCTATACGGATTCACGGGGGACTCAGTGCAACCCCTAGGAATGATCGAATTGGCACTCACCATGGGGGAGCAACACGGCAGACTACAGTCATGGCTAACTTTGTCGTAGTAGATTGTGCATCAGCTTTCAATGCTGTATTGGGGAGACCATCCCTAAGAGAATAGAAAGCCATAACTTCAATATATCACCTGGTTGTCAAGTTCCCAACTCCAGGAGGGGTCGCTAGTATGAAGGGAGAACATAAAGAGGCAAGGGAGTGCTACAACACCTCACTCCGTGCGCCTGTGAAACTGCGGGAACCAATGGCCATGGTGATACATGAGGCGCTACGTGTGCCCGCGGGGGGTCCGCTGGAGCTGGACCCTCGAGTCATGGAGGAGTCAAGAGCAGAACCAGTGGAGGAAGTAGAGGAGGTTACAGTGACGGAGGAACCGTTAAGAAAATTGAAGATAGGGAGAAGCCTGCAAAATTACGTGAAGGAGGAGTTGATAAGATTTTTGAAGGATAATCTAGACGTATTCGCATGGAGTCATGAGGATAAGGTGGGTATAGACCCCAGTGTGAGGTGCCACCATCTGAATATCTCCCCAGAAGTGAGGCCTGTTAGGCAGAAGAGGCGGGCGCTCGACCCAGAAAGGTACGCAGCATTAAAGGAGGAGGTTGACAAGCTGAAGGCCAACGGGTTCATCCGTGAGTCTTTTTACCCTGTGTGGGTGTCGAACCCAGTACTCGTTCTGAAGCCAAATGGGAAATGGAGGACCTGCGTCGATTTCTCAAACCTGAATAAAGCTTGTCCTAAGGATAGCTTCCCACTCCCAAGGATAGATCAACTAGTAGACGCGATGACAGGACATGAATTACTGAGTTTCATGGACGGCTACTCGGGGTACAACCAGATCCCAATGAACCCAGCAGATGAAGAACACATGTCATTCATTACAGATAAAGGGCTATACTGTTACAAGGTGATGCCCTTCGGGTTGAAGAACGCGGGTACCACTTATCAGAGGTTGGTAAATATGATGTTCACCAATCAGATAGGGAGGAACATGGAGGTGTATGTGGATGATATGTTAGTAAAGACCAAGAATGCATCAGAGCTCAACAAGGACTTTGGTGAGATGTTCGACACACTTAGGAAATACTGAATGAAGTTGAATCCCATCAAGTGCACCTTCGGTGTATCCTCAGGAAAATTCTTGGACTTCATGGTCAATTCCAGAGGCATCAAGGCCAATCCCGATAAGATAAAGGCCCTGATAGAGATGAGCCCGCCAAAGTACAAGAAGGAAGTGTAGTGCTTAACAGGAAGGGTGGCGGCCCTTAATAGATTTATTTCAAGATCCACCGATAAATGCCTCCCTTTCTTTAACATCCTCATGGGGAGAAAAAAGTTCTCTTGGGATGAGGAATGCGAAGAGGCATTTATCAAGCTGAAGGAAAACTTGGGGAAGCCACCCCTGTTGGCGAAACCTGAGAGAGGCGAGAGGCTATACCTGTACTTGGCAGTGTCTGAGCACGCCATAAGTGCAGCCTTGGTTAAAGGGGAGAAGAAGCAGCAGCAACCCGTGTACTATATCAGCAAGCATTTGGTGGACGCGGAGAACCGATACCCAGAGATTGAAAAGTTGCCCTATGCGTTAGTTGTGGCCTCGAGGAAGTTAAGGCCTTACTTCCATGCGCACGCGATTGAAGTACTGACGGATAGTCCTTTGAGGCAGGTCTTACATAAACCTGAGACCTCAGGGAGGCTGATGAAATGGCCGATCAAGTTGAGTCAATTTGACATTGTGTATACCCCAAGAGCTTCCATCAATGGATAGGTGCTTGCAGACTTTATAGTAGAGTTCACCCATCAGCCGAATGGAGGAAGAAATGAAGAAGGGGAGCAGCCTGTTATAGAGGAAGAGCGAGGGGGTCTGAAGGAATGGAGTTTGCATGTTGATGTGGCGTCCAATGAGGGAGGATCCGGAGCGGGCATCATGATGACAGGGCTCGAGGGACACAAAATGTATTGCACAATTCGGTTCGGGTTTGAGGCCTCCAATAACGAGGCGGAGTACGAGGCGTTCCTGGCTGGCTTGCGTTTGGCCCAGGAGCTGAGAGTGACGCGCCTTCGTATCTTTAGCGACTCTTAGTTGGTTGTGTACCAGGTAAAGGGGGAATACCAGGTGAGGGGACCCAAGATGGCAGCCTACTTGGAAAGGGTAAAGGGCTACCTAGGATGGTTAGTGGCATATAGCATAGAGCAAATCCCCAGAGAAAGGAATTCCCATGCTGATGCACTCGCAAAGCTGGCATCCACCAGGGACGGTGATGTCTTGGAGTCGATACCTGTGGAGTACTTGCCCAAACCCAGCATCGGGAATGTGGACGTGCATATGATTAGTGCCCCGAAGGAGTCGTGGATCGAACCGATTAAGAGATACCTGGAAGAAGGAACCTTGCCTGCTGACAAAAACGAGTCCCGGAGGTTGGTGTACAAGGCCGCTAGATACTCCTTGGTAGAAGGGGTTCTCTACAAGAGGGGGTTCTCAATGCCACTCCTGCGATGTGTGGAAGGGGAGGAGGCGTTGAAAGTGTTGCATGAGATACACGAGGGAGAGTGTGGCAACCACGAGAGCGGACCCTCCACAGCTAGGAAGGCCATGAGACAAGGATACTACTGGCCCTCCATGGAGAAAGATGCACATGGCTTTGCCACGAAATGCGACAAATGCCAGAGGCACGCCAGCTACCCTCGAAAACCCCCAAGTGAACTGACCAGCATGACCAGCCCCTGGCCCTTCGCTATCTGGGGGATAGACTTGATCGGCACTCTTCCTACAGGCAGGGGTGGAGCGAAATACGCGGTGGTAGCAGTGGACTACTTCACTAAGTGGGTAGAAGCAGAACCCCTCGTGAAGATAACAGCCAAGCACATCACCTCTTTCGTCAACAAATTCATTGTTTGTAGATATGGAGTACCCTACAAAATTATTTCTGACAACGGTACCCAGTTTGAGGGGGAGCTTTCGAGAAGTATTGTAGGGGAAGGGGCATAAGGAGAAGTTTCTCCACGGTCGTACACCCATAGGCCAATGGACAGGTGGAGGCCATAAACAGGGTCCTTAAGAAGAACTTGAAGGCAAAGCTAGAAAAGATGAAGGGAGCCTGGGTAGAGGAGGTACCAAATGTGTTGTGGGCTTACAGAACCACCCCACGCACGACTACTAGGGAGTCCCCATTCTCCTTGGCCTACGGATGCGAGGCCGTACTCCCGGTTAAGATGCAGGTTGAGTCCCTCAGGGTAAAGGCGTATGGAGACGAGGCCAACCGCGTAGCTCTGGCCGAGAGCCTGGACATGCTTGAAGAGAAGAGAGAAAAAGCACAAATGAGGGTGGCAGTATACCAACAGTGCACCGCAAGGTACTACAATTCGAGGGTGCGAGAGAGAACTTTCAAAGTTGGTGACTTGGTGCTAAGGAAGGTACTCCCTAACACGCGAGACCCAGGAGCAGGAGTGCTGGGGGCGAACTGGGAGGGGCCCTACCAGGTTGCTCAGTGCATACCCCAGAACACTTATAAGCTGGCGCACATGGACGACACCATCATACCTCGAGCATGGAACGCGGAGCACCTTAGGAAGTACTACCAGTAAGGCGCCCACGCCCGGTGCTAAAAGGACAAGTGTTGCATGCTATCTTAGTATGATAGAGAAGAATCAAAGAGGTTACTTAGATAACCTCCTGAGTAGGTGTGAGTCTTTTTTATTTTATTTTCTATGAAAATCTCATATGTATCGCTGTAGCCAGAATTTTATGAATGAAACTGTTTGCAACTTCGTATGTACTTTTCTTCGCTACGCGGGCATCAGCCAAAGTGCCTGCTGAAATAAATTTCACCAAGCACTTGGGGGGCAGGACAGGAGGTGAAAACATGCAACTGACAGGGGGAACCTAAAAAGGACCCTCTAGCGGAGGAACCTAAAAAGGACCCTCTAGTGGAGGATCCTAAAAAGGACCCCTTGCCCTCCTAAAACAGAGGATCCTAAAAAGGACCCCTTGCCCTCCTAAAAAGGAGGCCCCTAAAAGGGACCCTCTACCAAGAGGACCCTAAAAATGACCCCCTGTCAGGAGGACCCTAAAAAGGACCCTACACACTAGGAGGATCCTAAAAAGGGCCCTCCATCGGGAGGAAGTGACCCTAAAAAAAAGGACCCTTTAATGGGGGATCCCAGAGGGATCCCCTATACCAGGGCCTTAAACGAAGTCCTTACAAGGCATCCCCTGGGATCACAAGGATTAGATACCCTTGTGAACACCAAGGAGGCCATATGGACTTACAAAAAAAAAAAGATGGTAACGACAATAATAAGTCTAGTGCGGCCACCAAGCCGTCTAGCCAAAAAGGGTCCTAAAAGAGACCCTTGCAAAAATAGTACTATGAATAACGACGAGAAGGACGCTTCTCGCAAAGAAATAATAAGCGCGCGCAAGAATATATAAAAGGATAGTTAGGACCCAAGGGGTCAAAATATCCTTATAAAAGTAATCAAGAGGCACCAAAAGGGGTCCCAGTGAATCCTCTCACATGGGTTCCAAAGGACCTCCAGCCTGGTGAATAAAAGAGGGGAACCAACCAAACCCCATCATACAGGCTCAAAAGGACCTCAAATGCAGTAGAATAAAAGATAAATAGCAACACATGTATATATACATTGAAAGAGAAGTTTTTGAAGACAGTACAAGAGTTACTAAAGAAAAATAGTAATGACAGTCATATTAAAAAGGCCCAAAGTACCAAAAAAAAAAGGAAGAAAGCATACACCCATGGAGGGCTAGCTGGCAAATGTTATGAAATAACTACTTCAAGGCCTCCTACCGCAGGCACTCCACATGGCCTCTCGAGCAACGACGTGCTCACCGAAAGAAGAGAAATCGAAATTAGGATCCTGCCTCCACACGTTGTAAAGGGCACGGTCTATGGACCTATGCTCGGTGGTAGCCTTCTCCGCCTCCAAGGAAGCATTTCTCTCCTGCGACGACTGAAGTTCGGCCCTGAGGGCCTCGACTTCGGCCTCCAACTGGGTAACTCTTTGCTGCGAAGCAGCCGCGATGGCCTTGGCCTCCTGGAGTTCACGCTCCAAGCTGGTAACCTTGTACTATAGCCCCTTGGTCTTGGCCCTTACTTCCTTCTTCTTTAGTAACAAGTTGGAAAATTTGGTCCGGACCCTTGACAACTTAGCCTTGGTTACATTAAGATCTTTCTCAAGCTCTTGAACCCGTGCTGCAAGACGGTCCCTCTCGGTGCATGACACGGAGAGATGGCCACCTGAGTCGGCAAACCGCAAAGACATAGTATAGGCCTGCACAAGAAAGTTAACAACAACAACAATAAGTGACAAAAAAAAATATATATATGCATAAACACCTATACATAATAAGGCCGACGCGAGATGCGGGGACTCACCCAAGTCATGGAGCGCCTTAGGTTCTCCCCAAGGTCCGACTGAGTCACGTTCCCAAGGCCATTCCAGTCGGATATAGGGAGGCTCAAGGCAAGTTGAGTGTATCGCTGTCCGTAAGACGTTGCCATCCGAGTCACCCAGGGCTCCCCATCAATACTAGGGGCACTTGGATGGATGAGGACAGACGACCCGCTTGCCGAAACGGGAGGGGGCGCGGTGAAAGTGGAAAATTGAGGCTCTGGTAGATCAGAGGGAGGCTCCGCAAGGTCGGCGTAATAAGCCCCCGACGATCCAGGGTCGAGAGGAGCCTGAGGGAAGGCGTCGTAGCCCTCAGGGCCAGGGGATACATAACACCCCGGTGCGACATGCTGGTCTTGAGGTTGGAAGGCCATGTCCTGGTCATAGGAGTCATAAGGGGGGCATCCCCCGGGGGACAAGGATCGCTGGTGAGGTCCCCCGCATTCAAGGGGGGCTTCCCCTGGCTCCTCCTCAGCCTCACCTTCGTCTGGGAAAGGCTCGGCCGGGACAGCCATTGTCTTCTTAGACCCAGGAATCGACCATAGGAACTTGGGGTCCGAGACTGGGGACAGCTGGTGGAAGTTAAGATTTCCCAGGGTGAATAAGAATGCCGCCTTCTTCATGGCGGGGTCAGCATTAATGAGGTCATTCACAGCCTCCGCCTCCGACCCAATGACAGAAGGAACAGCAAACTGCTCTGCATGATCCACGCCAGTGTCAGTGCAAGCGTGAGTACAAAATAGTAAGTTCTAATAAGAAGAAAAGAAGGACCAGGGTACTTACTGGGGGTGGCGTGAACGTGTTCACGGACAGAGAGAGGGTCCTCTACAAAGAAAAATTCTTGCTTCCAAGACCCCATATTGGACACTGAGCCATCTATCAAGGGGAGCTCGTTATTGGCCTTTTGCAGATAGTAGAAGCCCTTGGACTTGGGGGATGCCATGAGGTTGTACAGGAAGTGCACCTCTTACACCGTAGGAGCGCGTTTAGCCAGTTCCTTGAACACCACAGAAAGGCAACTTAGGGTCAACCAACTGTTGGGTGATAGCTGAAGGGGGGCCAGGTCGAAATAGTTGAGGACTGCTACGAAAAACGGGTGCAAGGGAATGGTGCCACCCGCCTTCAAAATGTGTTCGATCAAAGCCACAAGACCCTTCCTAGGGCGGTCTGCCTGGCATGCCTCCTGAGGAGCATATAAGGCGTATTCTGGGGGAACACGATAGTGCTTCACAATTTCCTTCAATTTATTCGCGGACACATGCGACACCAGCTCGGACGCCAGTAAAGGAGCGTCGTCCTGTTCCTAGATAGATACCTGTTGACGTGCCTTTGGCATATCTGCAAAATCAAAAGAAAAATGTGAGGAAGAGACAGAACACTTGACCCTCCATTTTTTCTTCCTAGCAAGAGTTTTCCATCGAGGGAGCGACGGCGGAAGCACTGAGCTAGGAAAAATTGAGACTAGGGGCTGAGGAGAAGCGGTAGCAGCCCCATGACCGTCATCAGGCGAGGATGGGTTGGGAGGTTCGGGCGGAAGGTGTCCCTCCATAAACTCTAATTCCCACTGCAATTCAAAAAGGGTCATCCTAAGGCTTGCTACATGGTCACTAAGGTTTAGGGGGGAAGGTGCTCTGTCTCCTTTCGACACCGAATCAATTTCGCTCTCCACCACCCAAATTTTACCCCTAAGTTTAGCCATGTACTCAAGGTGGCGGATGCGGGCCTGTCTTAAGGAGTCATAGTCCTGGTGAGGGTTGCCCTCAGGGGACTCTGTGTCTGAGGACAGGTAAATAAACTCAGCCCCCGGGGGTATGTCGAACGGGCCGTCACTGGCCATGAAACCTCGTCCAGAAAGCGAAAAGGGGTTCATGTATAAATGAGGGGATGGCTACAAAACACAAAGGAATAGGCTTAATATCTCTAGATGCAAACGTCCTAAATGGCCCACTACAGGGTATAAAAAAGAGGGGCATGCATATGGTCAAACTCACTACAAGCTCATGCTAAGGTATCCCATCCCGAGTAATGCTAATTTGGACCCGATGAATGTAAAAATATATATATATATATATACCTCAAGCAGATAAGATGGAGTGTTGTCGAGGTCGAAAGGAGGTCGAGGGCCAAAAAGCACCAAAGGGTCGAAGGTACGCGTCTGCAAGAATAGACCAGAAAGATGTGTTAGCCACCAAATAGATACCCCAAAAAATGAGCTCATATGTTAAAAAAAAATGATGAAAATGAAATGAAAAAATAAAATAAAGGAAGCTATGGGAAAAGTGAGGTTGTGAGGGATTGAACCCCTTACCTCTTGAAAAAGGAAGGGTTCTCCAAACCACTAAGCCAGGGAAGTAAGGTGAAAATATTAGGCCTTGCATGAAGGCCTATTTATAAGAATCAAGGTGAAAAGTCTACAAGAGCACCTAAAGGTCCTCTCCTAGACTGGGGGGCAAGTGTGGACGCTCAATATTCCACACCCATAAAAGAACCAAGATGTGTGTTAAGGTCCCTTAAAGGCCTACATGCATGCTTGAGCCACGAGACGCTCGGGGCGCGACCCTCTCACAACGGCCTCGCATGCCTAAGACTGTGCCCCGCGAGGTGACCTCTCGTGCCTAGATGTGTGACGCATAAGGAAGCCTTGTGTAACCAGGGGGATGTCTCATTGGCAGGCCTCGCATGCTCAGAACCATGCCCCCAAGACGGCCTCGTGTGCCCAGGCTTATGCCCCAGCAGCCTCGCGTGGCCTCGCGTCCAAGCGCGCGCAGCCTCGACCTCGAGTGGCCTCGCGTCCGAAGCAGGCTCGGCCTCGCATGGCCTCGCGTCCGAGCGCGCGCAACCTCGGCCTCGCATCCCAGCGCGTGCAGCCTCACCCCAGCAGCCTCGGCCTCGCGTGGCCTCGCGTCCGAGCGCGCGCAGCCTTGGCCTCGCGTGGCCTCGCATCCGAGTGCGCGCAGCCTCATCCGAAGCAGCCTCGTCCTCGCGTCCCAGCACCCCTGGCCTCACGTCTGAGCATGCATTCGGCCTCGCGCCCCAAGAGGTCCATGTCGTGTGAGGCGTGTACCCTTGGGAGCCACACCATCGGGTGTCCATGAGAGGGAGGCCTCGCGAAGGAGGCTCGCGAGCTGCATAGGAGCCACGCCATCAGATCGACCCCAATGCTTAAAGGCTCCGGCACGAGTCGAATGGAATGTACTTGTACGATCTAGTACTGGGTACGGTCGCTAAGACCCTGTATGTCGAGTACGGACACCCGTACCAGTGGGGTAGTGGGAGTGCTGGAATAAGAGTTGTGGCCCGTACGTCTACGGCCAGGAGTCAGAGTCGACACCACTACCACCTGCGCCACTTTGTCTATCCCCACTCCACTGACATGAGTATGGACAAGTAGTGGAGACATCCTCCTGACGCCTACCCCTGTACTGGATGCACGACCACAACCTCTGAAACCACTCTCCTGACAGAGTACTTATGTACCACTTGGTCTCCTGGACCCCCATGTACCCAGGGCCATTAGAGCCTACTATAAAATGAACTCTAACTCCACCTGAAAGGGGATTGGAAAATTTACTGTAGCAAGTGCTTGAGAGTGAATGAAAGATTGGTTTCTCCATTGTTGTTCTGTCATTGTTCTTGAGTTATTACTTAAATTTCTACAGCTTTTGTATTGACTATCTTAACTTGATAATTTTTTCCAACTCAACTTAGTTGACTAGTTCTCACCGTCAACAGCTGCAATAACCTTGCTGGCCTCTGATGTTCAGCCTTTACCTGCTGACAAGTTAAGCACTTGGCTATATAATCCACCACGTCCCTCTTCATTCCTGACCACCAATACAAAGCTCTCAGATCTTGGTACATCTTTGTCGTACCTAGATGTAGAGAATAGGGAGTGGTATGAGGTTCATCCAAGATCTCTCACCGGATATCAGAATCCATCGGAACACAGATCCGACCCTTATACTTCAGTAATCCCATCTTCGAGATAGAAAGGTCATTAGCCGCTCCAACTAAGACACTCTCTCTTTTCCCTCTCAACTGGGAGTCCTTCCCCTGAGCCTCCTTGATCCTCTCAAGGAGTGTAGAATAAAGACTGATGTTTGTTAACCGACCAACCACCAACTCTATACCCGCTCTAGTCATCTCCTTAGCTAATTTATCAGATATCTGTCTCAAACTGAACAACTGTCCTGGGCCCTTCCCACTCAATGCATCAACCACTACATTACCCTTCCTAGGATGGTATAGGATATCACAATCATAATCCTTTACCAATTCCAGCCACTGTCTCTGGAGCATATTCAGATCCTTCTGAGTGAAGAAGTACTTCAAAGTCTTATGGTCGGTGTATATTTCGCACTTCTCACCAAATAGATAATGTCTCTATACCTTAAGTGCAAATACCACCACTGCCAACTCCAGATCATGCATGGGATATCTCTGTTCATACTCCTTTAACTGTCTCGATGCATAGGCTATCACCTTTCTGGCTTGCATCAGCACACATCTGGAAGAATCACAATAAACCACGAACTTCCCATTGTTTGTCGGCAGACTCAACACTAGCGCGGTGATCAATCACCGCTTCAGTTCCTTGAAACTGTTCTCACACTTGTCTGTCCATACATACTTAGTCTTCTTCCTCGTCAATTCAGTTAAAGGTGTAGCTATTCTGGAGAACCCCTCAACGAACAGCCGATAAGACCCTATCAATTCCAAAAAACTCCTAACTTCTAAAACACTACTCCATCTAGGCCAATCTCTCACTGCCTCATTCTTACTTGGGTCAACCTGAATCCCCTCCTTACTAACAATATGGCCCAGAAACGTAACTCGCGGTAGCCAAAACTCGCACTTGCTAAACTTAGCATATAACCTTTGCTCTCTCAACCGCTGCAATACCAAACGTAGATGCTGCTCATGCTTTGTCTCTGACTGAAAGTACACCAGTATGTCGGTAATAAACACAATCACAAACTTGTCCAGATAGTCCTTGAAAACCTTATTCATCATGTCCATAAAAGCTGCTGGGGCACTGGTTAATACAAAGGACATAACCAGGAACTCATAATGTCCATATCTTTGAGGAAAGCGGTCTTTGGTATGTCCTCCTCTTTAATCCTTAGTTGATGGTAACCTGACCGGAGATCAATCTTAGAAAACACTGCCTTTCTTTGTAATTGGTCAAATAAATCATCGATCCTAGGAAGTGGGTACTTGTTCTTAATGGTCAACTTGTTCAGCTACCTGTAGTCAATACACATCCTAAGAGATCCATCCTTCTTCTTGACAAACAACACTGGAGCACCCCGTGGCGAGAAACTCGGTCTGATGAACCCCAAATCCAGTAACTCCTGCAACTCAATCTTCAACTCCTTCAACTCTCCCGGATCAATTTTGTAAGGTGTCCTAGATAGGTATCCACAATGTTCGCTAGGAATCCTATGCAACCTTCCTGCATCAGGTCTCTAGCCTTCAGTGTTGAAATCATAGGTACCCGCAGTCCACTAACTGTCCCCACAAACATAAAGGGTACCTCCCCTTCTGGATCAAAAGTCACCATTCTGCGCTTGTAGTCAATCATCGCCCCATACTTCGATAACCAATCCATCCCTAGGATCATATCGATGTCATCCATCACCAGCTCAATTAGATCAACAGACAACTCCCTACCATTTATCTCTACTGGCAATGCTCTAATCCATCTCCTAGAGACTACAATTTCCCCAGTTGGCAACAAAGTCTGAAAACCCATAGCATACGAATCACTAGGTCTATACAACTGATATATCACTCTAGCAGACACAAATGAATGGGTAGCTCCTAAATCAATCAATGCAGTATAATAAGAACCAGCACTAGATATCTGACCTGTCACAACCGAGGGGCTCGCCTCCGCCTCAGTCTAAGTCAAGGTGAACACTCTGGCAGAAGCGAGACAGTCGTCCTGCTTCGGCTCCTCTTTCTTGGCTTTGTGGGTAGTCCTTCTTCAAATGATTGACACTCCCACAAATAAAGCAGGCCCTGATCTTGCACTCTCCCTGATGTCATCGTCTGCACCAAGGACACACTGGACAACTCCTCCAGTTGTCACCTCCGCCCTGACAGCTGCCAAAAGCACCCCATTCCCTCCTATCTGAGCCAGGAGGAACAAAATAATCTGGGGCCTTTCTCATTTGTTCACTGGAACCACTACCCCAACTGGATCCAATAAAAGGAGGCACCATCCTCCTAGCGTCGCGCCTAAGAACCTTTCTCTTCATATCTGATCCTCGACCCCTTCAGCTGTTAGGGCCTTGTCCACTAACTGGGCATAAGTAGTAGTCATTGGATCCAAAGTAACCTTCACATCACGGGCGATCATAACATTAAACCCCGGTACAAACCTATGCCTTCTTGCCACATTAATCGGCACCAAATCCGGCGCGAACTTTGCCAATCGGTCAAATCTCAAGGCATACTCAGTAACTGTCAACCGGTTCTGAGTTAGGTTGATAAACTCGTCAACCTTCGCAGCTCGGACTGAAACACTGTAGTATTTCTCATTGAAAATGTTTATGAACTCTTCCCAAGTGATAGCTGCAACATTTCTTCTCTGAGTCACTACATCCCACTAGATGCGGGCATCCTCTCTGAACATGTAGCTGGCACAAGCTACCCTCTCGTTCCCTACCACCCTCATAAAATCCAAGATGGAGGAAATCATATTCATCCATTGCTCTGCCCATAGTGGGTCTGGTCCACCCTCGAAGGTGGGAGGATGCTGGTCCTGAGCCTCTCATACAAAGGTTCCCACTTGTTCTCCATAACATGTTGAACTGGCACTGGTGCCATAGCCTGCTGAACTGGTAACCCAATGGCCTGAGGAGGGGCCTGTTGCCTCAACAGACTAAGTTGTTCCTCTGTTCGATGCAGTCTCGCTTCCATTTCGGTAAACATCTGTTGCCAATTCTGTGGGGCAGGTGGAGGGTCCTGACCCTGGTTGTTATCCTCGGCCCTACTGCCGCGGAGTGTAGATGATTTTTGAGGCATCTAAACAATATGTCTGCAATCAACGACGCCGCTCATCAAGCATGATAACAACATCTAAAACCACCTCCCAATTCACATCAGCCAACCATAAACAACAATCCACATTCACAAATATCATAGAACACTCAAGGGGGCCATGCCCTGGCATCATGCATACATTAACTCATTCATCATGTTCCATATAAAATAAGCAGGAAAACAGGGCATTTAGGCACATAATCAAGCATATAATTCAATCATTACCAACCAACCCTAAGTCGAGTTTGTCACTAATGGCGAGCGTACATGTTCGGTCAATTTTCAGGAACCATAAACCTTGGCTCGCTCTGATACCAAGTTGTAATGCCCTACTTCCTTAGAGCTGTTACTAAGTGAGTTTAAAACGTGCAATTAACTCGCTAATTGAGGTTTTAGGTTAAAAGTGTAGCTAAACCATAACAAAATCACATAATTTGAAAATGTAGTCATTCATTAAATATTATAAAGGGTTAAACATTTGGGATCCCAAAGTACTGTTTAGGAATATTTACAACTCAAAAATATAATTAAAGTCGACTAAACGACAAAATTAGGTTTAATACAAACATCTCCCAAAAATACCCCTGGTCGTGGCAGCTAGGTAGGCCAAACATGTACGCATCGCTTTACGCTCTTCGTACTCATGGTTGGTCGACTCTCCCCTTGCCCTTACCTATGTCCCAACCTACCCGAGCACCACGATCATGAGCACAGTCCTCTAACTCGAGCCTTGAAGAGAAATCCTCTGTATTAATTTTGGCCTGAGCAATTCCTACACACTTTAAGCCCTAAATCTTTCAACTCAAGACCCCCAAATTTCTTCAAAGTTTCATGACACCAAAGGGAGAGAGAGAGAATGGGAAGCAAAACTGAGTTTTTCCTTCTGTTTATTTCTTTCCTTCTAACCCCTTCTAACCTTGGCAGCCAAAGACATAAGCCTATCCCTTAGCAAAAGGCCCAACTGCCCCTTAGACTTATCCTAACCTATTAGGTAACCCAAGGGAAATTTAGTCATTTGCCATACCCCGTTAAGTCCCCGAGTAGTCTTATAAATCTCCATTAATCTCGACATGTCCAAATCATTACCAAACTACTACCCGTTACTCCATAGATCCCGAACACATTTTACGATCCCAAAATACCCCTAGACTCCTCCCGAGTCGGGTATTTGACCCCGTTGTGACTTCCTAGCTAAACCGCTCCCTAGGACTGTCTCGGATCGTGCATCACAAGTATTACATTTATGCCCTCAACGGGCTAAAATTACAAACATGCCCCTAATAACTAGACGGGGTCCACAAGCATATTTAATTCACCTAAACATGCATTTTCTAATCACATACTTATCAAATTCACATATTAAAATATTAATCAATTATTGCCCTCCAGCCACGCTAATCAAGGCCCTAAGGATTATTAGCAAATTTGGGACGCTACAATTTACATGATCTATGATTTTGATTGGAGATCCAAGAGGGGAGAGTTGAATATCCTATAATCATACAGACATAAATTGCATATAGGAGGATAGTACCTATAGGGTTTGTGTAGCGTTTAGGGTTTCAATGCTTCATGCCTGCTATATGTTAAAACTTATCACAAATATGTAGAAAGTTTTCATATAGGTTGAGATCTTTTTATCTTGAAAAATGATTAGGAATGTTTTAGTTAACCCGCGATTTGGATATAAATTGAAGAATTATATGCACTAATAAGTAAGATTAACAAGTTGAAAAGTTGATGAAGTTAATACCCTAGGTTTTTAAATTCTTGAATCAATCTTTATTATTGCAAATTTTATTTCAATTTTAAGTCTTAGTTTAAAAATCACTCTCTTTTCGACATCCAAATAGAAATTTAAAAGCAATTATTGGTAATTGGTTGATAGTCCTTGTAGGAACGATACTTTACTTACTATTTTATTACTTGAATCGATTGTGTATACTTGCACATCATATTTTTTCGATCAATGTTCTAGATAGTCTCAATTAATTTATTTAATTATCAATTAGAATTACTAAATTTATCAGGCCAATTTTGGATAGTGTTATAGAGTTATGCAAGTTAGAGAAGAAAAGAGATTTTAGGAAAGATTTATTAATTAAGAAATGACCAGGAGAAACAATATTTTAGTCCCATCTCATTGTAGATCGTCTATAGAGAATTGAGTGATAATTATGGTTGTAACAATGGATAACTAATAACATATCTATATTGCTTATAGAGTGTTCTATGAATTCATGAGTGCAATTCTGAGTCTTTAGTGGAGTCACGAGGAATGAATAAGTTAGTAAATTTATTTGTTAAATTTATGATAACTTATTGGAGATTGATTTCATAGGCCCATGGTCCCCATTGTACCTTGGATAAAATCATCTAGATAGTCTCAATTAATTGATTTAATTATCAATTAGAATTATGAAATTTGACCAGGTCAATTTCGGATAGTTTCATAGAGTTATGCAATTTATAGAAGAAAATAGATTTTAGGGCAGATTTATTAATTAAGACAAATTGATTTCTAAATTAATGAATAAGTTTAAATCAAGGTTCAAATTATAAATAATTAATTTGATAAAGGATTTAAATAATTATTTATTAATCAATTGAAAAGAATATAAGGCCTTGATTTTAAATCAAACAGACTTATAAATAAATAGGAAATTTCACGGGCCTAAAGCCCATGAGAATTTCGACCTAATGGCTGATATTACCTATTATTTTATTGATTTTTCAATTTAAATAAGTGACCTAATTTAGCCTATAAAAGGAATGCTAACTGAAATTTTTAATTTTCCTTCCTTCTTTCTTTCTTTATTTCTTTCTCCCTTTCTCTCTCTATGCTCGGCAACCAACAAAATGAGAACCCTCAAGATCTCTTAGATTTTATAAAGGCCCTAGTGGCCAAACCCTAAGCTAATGGGAAATGGAAGGTTCCAAAATTAAATTTCCTTGATTTTTGTCTTTTAGATTAAATTGGAATAATGGTGACAAATAAAGGAGATATGTCAACCAACTAAAAAGGGAACTAAGGTCACACTCACCATAGTTGACCGACACCCTAGCCTCCCTCTCTCTCCTCATCACTTGTCCGTACACACACACACACACACACACACACACACCTTATTTACTACTCCAAATCCCACTTACTCAAAATGTCCCAAGACAATCGAATTCCACATTTGCCTACCATTATCTAATTTTCTTAACTTTAAAATAATAAAAATTTATCTAGGAATAGAAAGATAATTTCTCTTCTTCCTTTCCCCCTCTCTCTCGCCACTCCTCTCTATCTCTTTCCTTTTCTTTTTCTTCTTAATGAAGTAAATAAAATAAAAGAAACACTAAAAAAAATAATGCATAGGAAAAACTATTGAATGCTCACCATGCAACCATGCACATGCACTGACACGTGCTAGGGTGCATTTCTACTAACCATGCAGCTTGGTGCACACAGCCAAATCTCAAGAACTCACAAATTAAAAATAATTAAATAAAACAATTAACAATTTGAATTCATATAATTTCTACCAAACAATTCAAAAAATTAAATGAAAATACCTAACACTTACCAATTAATAATAAAATAAAGCACAAAGTTAAATAAAAATAAATAAAAAAATTGGTACGCTACACATACCATGCACATGCACACACACAAGTGCTAGAGTACATTTCTACCAACATGTACCTTGGTACGCACAACTAAATCTCAAGAATTCACAAATTGAAACAATTAACAAATTTTATTCCATATAATTTCTACCAAACAATTCACACAATTAAAAAAAATAAATTCCTAACACTTAACAATTAATAATAAAATAAAGAACACAAATTAATAAAATTAAAAATATTTAAAATTTTTGGTGTGCTACAATATACCAAAATTCTTGCTTACCAAATAACTTAGGGTATCTTCCTCTCATGTCTTCCTCCAGCTCTTATGTTGCCTCTCTCTCCGTACTGTTCTTACACAAGACCTTAACTAATGGAATTCTTTTTTTTTTTATCTCAGATCCTTGATTCCCTTTTTGATGATACGCTCTGGCTTCTCATCATAACTCAGGTCTTACTTCAATTGTAACGGCTCATATCTCAAAAGATTAGAGGGATCATAACTCAGGTCTTACTTCAATTATCAATAGCCTCAGTGGCTTCCCTAATAGCCTCGGGCCTAAAACCTACTTCTCTCCAGTTTCATCCTAATGCAAGGGAGATCTACATTTGCGCCCATAAAGCATCTCATAGGGGGACATCCCAATAGTGGACTGATAATTTATTATAGGAGAACTCTATCGTGGGTAAGTTTCGGCTCCAAGACTCTGAAAATTCCAAGGCACAACACCTCAACATATCTTCTAGAATCTGAATAGTCCTCTCAACTACCAATCCGTCTGGGGATAAAAAGTGGTACTAAATTTCATCTTTCTATCGATATCTTTATGCAATCCCTTCCAAAAGTTGGACGTGAACACTAACCCGCTGTCAGAGAAAATCGACTTTGGTACCCCGTGTAGTCTCACTATATCAACAACATACAATTTTACGTACTGGTCCGTCGAGTAGGTGGTCTTAACATGCATGAAATGGGCAGACTTATTGAGCCTATTAATATTACCCAAGCAGAATCATGTTGTTTTGTGGTCCTAGGTAACCCTACCATCAAATCCATTGTTATGTCTTCCCATTTCCATTCTGGAACATAAAGTGGTTAATGTAGCCCTGCTGGCCTTTGGTATTCTACTTTCATTTGCTGACATGTCAAACATCTGGCGACAAATTCAACAACATCTTTCTTCATTCTACGCCACCAATACAATGCTTTAAGGTATTAGTACATATTTGTCGACCATGTATGTAAGGAATACGACATTGTATGTGCCTCTTTCATAATACTTTCATTAATCTTACCATTGTTAATCACACAGATCCTATCCTTATATCGCAGCAATCCTCCATTAGACATAGTGAAGTCACCACTACCAATCTCTTGTGCCAAAGCTTCTTGCTTCATTAGGGCATCATCCACCTTCTACCCTTCTCTCATTTGTTCCAATATGAAGGACTTTAGACTAAGATTTGCTAAGCCTCCTATTGCTAACTCAATACTAGCATTAATGATCTCTTTAGGCAGATGTGTCTCTATTGTACTCAAAGCTGAGATACTTCCACCACATTGGACTTGCATGGGTGGTATATAATTTTGCAATCATAGTCCTTCACTAACTTTAACTAACGACGTTGTCTCATATTCAACTCTTTCTGAGTGAAGAAGCACTTTAGACTTTTATGATCAGTTTATATCTTGCACTTATCTCCATAAAGGTGATGCCTCCATATTTTCAGTGCGAACACCACTCCTGCAAATTCAAGATCATGGGTGGGATAACTCTGCTCATAGTCCTTGAGCTGTCTCGAGGCATATGCTACCTCTTTCCCATTTTGCATCACAATACACCACGAACTTTCCGCCCTATGTGGGAACACAAAGGATCGGTGTGGAGATCAACTTATACTTCATAGTCTGAAGTCTTTCTTCATTCTTCTCAGTCCATGTGAACTTTTGGTGTTTGCGAGTTAAGTTGGTCAAAGGTGTGGCTGTAACACCCGAAATTACCTAATAAGGCTTAGGGCCTTGATTAGGGGGCCAAGATGGAAAATTAAGGAGAATTTGTATAATATATGTTATTTAATTATGAAATATGTGTTTATGTGATATATATATGTGCATCATTATATGATTACATGAGTTGTATTATAATATGAAGAGATATGCATGATTAGGTGTATTAAATATGCATGTGGGCCCGTTTCTTATTAGAAGGGCAATTTTCGTAATTTGGCCCATTACAGGTATATTTAGAATATATGTGCATATATGTGAAATATGTGTGAGACCACATCATTTTGTGGATATATTTGGGTTACTCGGGACGAGGCGAACCTAGGGAGCAGGTTAGTGGCAGAGTCACAATGGGATCAAATACCCGACTCGGGATGAGTCAAGGAGTATTTATGCTTTTAGTTCATTAGTGGGATATCGGGTAATGGGAATAAATACTTGAGGATATATTCAGAGTTAGTGAGATTAGGAGGGATTTTTGAGAATTTTGACCATTTTACCCTCGGGGACGTTCTTGGTACCTCGAGCTTCAGTATTTGCTCAGCGTCACTTGAACTCTAAGTAACCTACACACAAATAGAAAACAAAGGAAAAAACACTCTCATCTCTCCCAAACTCTCTCTCCCTCGTGTACACTCTCTCTCTCAAGTCCTTGGAATTTCTTGTGATCTAAGGGGAATCGAAGCTAGCTTAGGCTCAGGATTTCTTAGGGAAAGGCTTAGCGTTTTTTTGGGTATAAAAGGTATCGATTTCTAGCCTTAATTTTATACGTTTTCTCTGGTTTTAGTTGATTTTTAGAGTTTTGGAAACTCAAATCTGAATTTGGTTTTGTGAGGGATTTTAAGCTTGTTTTTGGGGATGGTTTTGAGGATTATGAAGTGCTGAGTTGATTGGTAACTTTGTTTTTGGGATTTGGCTATGTTTGGTTGGGTTTTTGGTCAGTTTTGGCTTGAATAAAATGGGGAAAAATTGGATTTTCATGTCTAGTAGCGGCCCTGTTCTTGGGGCTTCGCGACTCTCATGAACAAAGGGAAAATGAGGTGTTGAACCTCCATTTTGAGCCGCGGTGCTTGTAGGGGTGGGCCACGGGGCATGTGTCCAGAGGAGAGCCCTTGGGCTCTCTAACATGGGATGGCCCGTAGCTCTTAGGTCTTGGTTTGTGGCACTTGAAGGGATTTTGAGCTCTTGGAAGGTCTTGAGTGCGGAAACTTAGACTTAGGGGCTCGAGATCGATTCTACTACCCGATTTAGTAGAATTCGACGTCCCGGAGGCTAGGACTCAATCTGGAAGCCTTTATTCGCTCATTATTGACAGGATTCTATATTATGGTTGTGACTAGGTTACCGTTAAGGGCTCGGAACCAGGATCGTGCTCAAGGGTTGTTCTTATTATACGTTGCACTTGGACCTAAGGTAAGAAAACTGCAACAATTACGTGTTAAATGTGATTATCTGCGTGATTAGGGCTCGGCCCCGTTAAGGAACACGATCATTAATGTGTTTGTATTTAATTGACTGACATATACTATTAATAAGTATTTTGTGAGATTAGGGCTTAGCCCCATTAAGGAACATGGTTATTACCATGTTTGTATTTAATTGGCTAAGAAATATGATTAATATGTATGCATACTTGTATTATCTGAAGCATGCTTATCTGTAACTGTTTGTCTGGTTGTCTGAATATTTTGTTAAGGCATTGACATATTAGTCAAGGGCGGCAATAGCGCGATGTGTGCTAGCCGAGAGGCTTAGGCCTAATCACGGATGTACTAGTATGTTGGCTAACCCTATGGCTGGTTGAATCTATGGTGTCTTAGGTAGGGCATAGGGCCCCTAGTTGACACTATGGTCGCCTATTCAGGACAGTGGGCCCCAGAATAATCCCATAATAATTTATTTGTAATTGTATGCATTCATTAGTAGGTTATTACTACTGGGCATGCTAGATATGCATCTGGAATCTGTGTTTACTGTTCATGCACATGTTTAAATTTTCTTGTTGAGCTTTGGCTCATGGATGCTATCTGGTCTATGTTATAAATTTCTCAAGTCTAGAATTAAACTATTTTCATATTATGGTTCACCAATTAGCACTAATCCATCCTGTTTATTCGTATAATTACCTGTTGGCGAAGAACCGCGTCAACAGTTTGGTGCTTTCATTGAGAGGATTTAGATTGGTGCTATCGCAAAAATCTGATCATGGTGGTTGCTTGTTCGAGGCATGGTAACGGGGCGGATCAACATGATGGACAGGAGGCCAACCATGCCGCGATATCCGATGAACAAAACCCCGAGATCCAGCAGTGACCGGGAAAGCAGCCTATGGGTCAAGGCGACACCGGGAGTTCGGCACCCTGTCCACAAAATCCGAACCTGGATTTCCTGACGGCGATAGAGATGGAGAACATATAGTTGAGGAGTCAGCTGTCCAGATCAAACAAGAAAATCGAAGAAGTCTTGGCCCGGTTACCCTTCTTACAACTGACGCTAACGTCAGAAAGAGGCAAAGTGAGACTCATAAGTCCCGTCGGGATAATCGGTCCAGGCCCAGCCGATTAGTCAGAGCCTTGACTTCGAGTTCTACCCGCACGTCACACCACCACCAGGAAACTGTGTTTGAGGAGTTTCCTAGGGCCAATCAGCAATTCAGCCGATCAGTTCGAACCTCAACTCCTAGCTCGATTCCACCATCGAACGCACCCAGAAGGGCCCGAGACAGCTCGCGGAGGAGAAGTGGGGAGGGCTCGCAAAGACAGCCTGCTCCGACCAACCATCCTGCATCCCGATCAGACTGCCGAGCACAGGATGCTGGGGATGGTAGAGTGGAGCAGTTGCGACCTAACTTGATCCGCCCGGATGGGACTAGGATCGCGTCACCAGTTAGGCATCCCCCGTCGCCAATAAGATACCCATCTCCTCCCCGTCCAGTTTGGGAAATTCTGGCACACGAGAGCAGCAAAAGAAATCCTCCTTCCACCGGTCCTTCCCATCGCTGCCGAGCGCGCGGGGAAGTCCCAGATCCTCCACCCCAGTAGCAGGCTCCAAGCTTTTCAAACGGGAGTTACTGGACCGGGAGCCACCGAAGTGGCAGGTCCAGTGAAGACCTGCGCAATCGCTTGAGTTTGGCGCAAAGCCCTCGGGCCGACCTTCGAGATCGCCTCAACTCACAGAGGGGAGATCCGGCTAGAAATGGTAGTCATGCTCATCGAGGGGATGGTCTTTCAGAAGTAAATGACAGTGGGAATGTCCCACCTAACCAAGCTCAAGCTTGGAGGGACAATAACCCGCCTAACGCTTACAATGGAACTGGAGCTGTTGAACAGCCCCAGAACAACCAAGGAAGCAAGGACCAAACCCTAGAGAATTTAGCTCAGATGGAGGAGCTGATGAAGAAGCTCTTGTCAGAAAAGGAAAAAGATGAATACGACTAGGGGGATGAACTCGAGCTCTTCGCCCCCAACATAGCAGCAACAACGTATCCACCGAGTTTTTGGATGCCCCACTTGTCTATGTTCGATGGAGACGGAGATCCGTCGGATCATTTGGGTATGTTCAACACCCTGATGATGGCCTACAACATTGGCCCCAAGCTAAGGTGTTTGATATTCCCTTCCATCTTGACTGGGTCGGCCAGGCAATTGTTCAAGCAGTGTAAAAAGCAATCCATCAGCTCGTGGAAGAGTTTTTCTATGACTTCAAGAGGGCGTTCCGAGCTTCTCAAGTTGCCCGCGTCAAAGCTGACACCCTGGTGAACGTGAAGTAGCAGCCCGGGGAACCTTTGAAAGCTTACTTGAGTAGGTTCACAAACGTCGCGGCTCGAGCCAGGGACGTAGACGACAGTTCCAAGCTTATGGCCTTGAGGACTAGAATCCTCGTTCGGGTGGGCTATGGAAAGAGATACAGAGAAGAGGTGTCAGAACAGTAGATGAATTCCTTAACAAGGCCCAGGAATGGATAAACTTGGAAGAGGCACGAGCGTCGGTCGCTGGAACCAGCCAAGCCCTTGATCAGCCCATTGGAGTGGAAATGGATGTCATAAAAATGACTCAAACCGTTGCACAGAATAGCCAAAGGGGTGGAGGTAAGAGAAAGGGAAGCAGCGAGGGCGGCCAGCACGATCCGAAGAAGAACAAGCCCATGGAAAAATTTAAGCCAGTCTACGCGACTTATACCGAGCTCACAAACACTATGGAACACATTTTCCTAGCCAACTCTGCCCGCCTCCCTTGGAAGAAGCCGGAGCCTTTGAAGCACCAAAAGGCCAAGAGGGACCCTTCCAAGTTCTATGGATTCCACAACGACATTGGCCACAACACTAACGATTGTAGGCATTCAAAGGATGAGATCGAGACACTCATTAGAGCCGGACCTTTGGCTTAATACGTGCGGAACAGAGTTCCTACCAGTTAGCTGGCTCCGGAAGCTCCGATAAGTCAGCCCGGGCTCTGGATAAATCAGGATACCCCTCCTCCTGTGATAGGGGGAGAGATATCCACAATCTCCGGTGGCCCCCATTTGGCCGGCACGAGCAGAGGAGCCCAGAAGAGATATGTCAATGAGTTGAAGGCTCATAACGGAGTGGAATTCATCCCGGAGCAGCATCTACCCAAACAGCAACAACTGGAGAGGCAACCGATCATTTTTACCGAGGAGGATGCTAGTCACATCTAGTTCCCCCATAACGATCCTCTAGTCATAACTGCCCAACTCGCCAACCGGAGAGTTAGGAGGATACTGATCGATAATGGGAGTTCGGTGAACCTGCTGTTCTGGTCTACGCTAGAGAAGATGGGATTATCTGTCACCGAGTTGAAGGCCACCTCCATGATTCTATATGGATTTTCCGGAGAAGGGTCAGCAGCGATAGGATAAATCGAGCTGGTAATTACCTTGGGAGAGGGGCCCCAGACTGTCTCTAAGCTCCTCGAATTCATGGTCATTGATTGTCCCGCCGCTTACAACGCTATTCTGGGCTGACCTACGTTGACATTATTTGAGGTCGTAACCTCCATCCACCATCTCGCAGTCAAATTCCCATCATCCACGTGGATATGCACGGTCCGAGGTGATCAGCTCGCTGCCAGGGAATGCTATAGAAATTCCATGAAGGGAAAGTCACGACCCCTGCAGCGGACGATGACCATTCAGGGCGGGGATGAGGAATCTCAGGAAGTAGGACCTATTCCTGAGATAGAAAAACCTCAGAATGCCAATAGGGAGGGCATCATCTTGAATGATGATATCGACCCCAGGATAGGCGAAGATAGATCTGAGCTCCAGGCCATCAAAGAGCTTGAGGAGGTGAGCATCCACCCACAAGACCCCTCGAAGGTGGTGAAGCTCGGAAAAAACCTATGTAGTAAAAGGAAAACGGATTTGTTGATATTTCTACAAGAGAATCTAGATGTGTTCGCCTGGTCCCATGAGGACATGAGAGGAATTAGCCCAGGCGTCATCATGCACACCTTCAACTTGGAAAAGAACGTGCCGGCGAAGTCCCAGAAACAAAGGCTCTTGGGCACGACCCGAGTTGAGGCCCTAGAGGAGGAAGTAGCCCGGCTCTTGAAGTGCGGCTTTATTCGCGAGGCAAAATACCCGATCTGGGTCGCCAATCCTGTTTTGGTCCCGAAGCCCAACGGGAAGTGGCAGACCTGCATCGAATTTTCCGATCTGAATAAAGCTTGCCCCAAAGATTGCTTCCCCTTGCCAAGGATTGGTCAATTGGTAGATGCCACGGCAGGGCATGAGCTCATGTCTTTTATGGATGCATACTTGGGCTATAACTAGATCACCATGAACCCGACAGACCAGGAGCACACTGGCTTCATGACCCCAACTAACGTTTATTGCTACAAGGTCATGCCCTTCGGGTTGAAAAATGCAGGAGCTACATACCAGAGGTTGGTCAACAGGTTGTTTACTAATAAAATCAAGAAAAACATGGAAGTGTACGTTGACGACATGTTGGTCAAGTCAAAAACTGCCGATAACCATGTATCCGATCTGGAGGAATGCTTTAAGATTTTAAGAGAGTACGCCATGAGGCTAAATCCCCAAAAGTGCACTTTCGGGGTTGCGTCAGGAAAGTTTATGGGTTTCATAGTCAACACCAGAGGAATAGAGGCAAACCTCGATAAAATCAGGTTGCTACTCGAGATGCCATGACCTCGGTCGCGAAAAGACATCCAAAGTTTGACAGGAAGGGTGGCAGCCCTTAATCGGTTCATTTCCAAATCTACCGACAAATGTTTGCCATTCTACAACCTGCTCCGGGGAAATAAAAAATTCGAGTGGACCGAAGAATGCAAACGTGCCTTCCTCAACCTGAAAGCACATTTAGATGAACCGCCCGTGTTGTCCAAGCCAATAGCAGGAGAGCCTCTTTTCCTTTACCTGGCTGTCACGGAAGATGCGACTAGCACAGTACTGGTCCGGGAAGAAGACCGGTCTCTGAAGCTAGTCTATAACATTAGCAACAGGCTTCTCGGAGCTGAATCCCGATACTCATTGATGGAAAAAATGGCTTTCTGCCTTATTACGGCCTCCCGAAAGATCAGACCATATTTCCAGTCCCATTCAATCTGCGTCATAACCGATCAACCTTTAAGGCAAGTTTTGCAGAAACCTGAGGCATCGGGACGTCTTTTGAAATGGGCTATCGAGGTCAGCCAATTTGAGATACTGTACGTACTGCGAAATGCAGTAAAAAGGCAAGCACTGGTAGATTTTGTGGCAGAGTGCACGGGATTCCGAGAAGAACCAATGGAAGAACTAGTTCAAGCCTCGAGGAAAGTCTTTGTAGATGGCCCGTCTAACGAGAATGGATCCAGAGCTGGAATCATCTTGATATCCCTGGATGGACATCGTTTCTACTCCGTGTTGCGATTCAGATTCAAAGCATCCAACAACGAAGCCGAATACGAAGCTTTATTGGCCGGGCTAAGGGTGGCCCAGGAGCTGAAGGCCAGCTCTGTCCAGTGCTACAACGATTCCCAACTCGTGGTAAATCAGGTATCAGGAGTATACCCGCCGTGGAGAACCAAGATGGCTGCCTACCTGGCCAAAGTAAAGAAGGAGCTGTTCGCATTTGAGCACAACCTAATTGTGCAGATACCTCGGGAGCAGGATGCCAATGCTAACGCCCTCGCAAAGCTTGCCACCTCCGGGGAGGCCGAAACTTTGGGCCTGGTACCGTTAGAATTCTTGCAAAAACCAAGCATAGAGGAAGTCGGGGTGGAGGTCGAGATGATCGACACCAGGCCGACCTGGATGACTCCCATAATCGAGTACCTCACAACAGGGAAGTTACCTGAGGAGCGAAACGACGCAAGGAGGGTACTTTACCAGGCTCTGAGGTATATAATGATAGACTGGACATTGTACTGGCGTGGACTCTCTTTACCTCTTCTGTGGTGTGTTCTGCCAGGCAAAGCAAAAACCATTCTGCAGGAGGTGCATGAGGGATTTTGTGGAGATCACGTTGGGGGGAAAAACTTGGCCTTGAAGGTGTTGAGGCAAGGGTATTATCGGCCCACTCTATCGAAGGACTCGATCTCTTATGTCAAAAAATGCAACAGGTGCCAATGGTTCGCCATGGTTGCTCGAGCCCCTCCAGTCGAGCTAAAGATGATCTCGTCCCCATGGCCGTTCGCGGTCTAGTGGATTGATTTAGTTGGTGCCCTTGCCACGAGAAAGGGAGGAGTTCGCTATGCTGTGGTGGCTATAGACTACTTCACAAAATGGGCAGAAGCGAAAGCCCAGGCGACGATTACTTCAAAGAGGGTCCTTGACTTTGTGGTCAAGAGTATTGACTGCCGATTCAGGCTACCAAAGAAGATTATGCCGGATTATGGAACATAGTTCGATAACGATCTCTTCACCAAATTCTATGAGAGGCACGACATAGATAAAAGATTCTCCTCCGTAGCCTACCCCCAGGCTAATGGGCAGGTCAAGGCTGTGAACAAGACAGTAAAAGCAAGCCTTAAGAAAAGGTTGTATGAAGCCAAGGGAGTTTGGCCCGAACAGCTCCCCCAGGTGCTGTGGGCATACCGGAGCTCGCACTGAACTTCGACGGGTCACACTCCATTCTCCCTGGCTTTTGGGAGTGAGGCCATCCTACATATCGAAACAAAGATAGCCTCACATAGAGTCCGGACATTTGACCAAGACCAGAATGACAAATTGCTCTGCGCGTCCCTCGACCTAATTGATGAAAAATGAGAAGCTTCGCAGCTGCAGCTCGTGCATTATCAACAAAAGATCACTCGTTATTTCAACTCAAAGGTCAAGAAACTCAACTTTAGCATAGGTGACCTGGTGCTCTGAAGAGTCTTCTTAGCCGGTAAGGATCCCAAGGACGGAGTGTTGGGACCAAACTGGGAAGGACCCTATCAAATAATAGAGGTTGTGAAAGAAGGAACCTTTAAACTAGCTTGGCTTAATGGAGAAGCAGTCCCACAGACTTGGAACACTGTACACCTGAAGAAATATTATCAGTAATACTTTTGTAAGGCTTAGTTAGGAAAGCCACCTTGTTTTATTAAATAATGAAAAGTAGTTTCTTCATAACATGGTGTATTTTCATCAGCATAATTTTAGAAGAGCATGTTCCAAGTAACCATGAAAGGTCCTTTCCTGGTTACTTGGGGGGCATATATCCTGGATACAACCAGGTCCAAAAACTTAGAAGTTGATTCAAATTGGTTAATCGATGTTTTTCTTAAAAAGCACGAGATATCAATAAAGAATTAACGCGAACTAAGTTTCTAAAATCAATGTCCTGGATACAGCCAAGTCCTAAAACTTAGAAGTTGATTCAAATTGGTTAATCGATGTTTTTCTTAAAAAGAACGAGATATCAATAAAGAATTAACGCGAACTAAGTTTCTAAAATCAATGTCCTGGATAGCATGATAATGAGGCAGAACAGTCTGGTGGGAAGGTGGCCCATCATACCACTGTTCCCAATGAAAGGGGTCCGGATGTTCAGCAACGTTTAGGAAAACAACCAGCCGGTCAGGGCGATATCGGGAGTTTGGCGTCGTTACCGCCAAATACTAATCTAAGCTATCTGACTACTGTCGAGATGGAAAACATGCAGCAGAGGAGCCATCTCGCTGGGGCAAACAGGTAGATTAAGGAGGTTTTGGCTAGGGTACCCCCTCTTGCAACCGACATTAATGTTGGAAAGAGGCAAAGTGGGTCTCATAAGTCCCACAAGAATAATCAGTCTAAACCAAGTCGATCTATCAGAACTGAAACCCCAAGTTTTGTGCATGCGAGGTGAGATCGCCAGAATGCTCGGCCCAGTGACCATCACAGGGGTCGTCAGCATGTCAGTCGGCTAGTCAGGACTGCAGCCCCAAGTTTGGTTCCTTCTTCACAAGTAACTAGGAATGTCCACGACAATCCACGAGGAGGGACTGGGACAGACTCATGAAGGCACAATGCTCCAACAAACCCTTCTATGCCACGATCGGATCACCAGGTACCGAGGCCCGGGAACGTTGGAGTAGAACAGAAGTGACTAATTTAGTACATCCTGATGGAACAAGGATAGCCTCACCAATAAGGCATCCCCTGTCTCCTGCAAGACTTCTGACATCACCTCGTCCTCGACGAAATATTCTGGCTTATGGGTACAGAAGGAGAACCCCTCCCCCATCCATGAATACTTCTGCTCCACGAACGCGTGTTGGGAATCTAGACCCTCGATCTCAACTACGAGTTGTAAGCTTTGCAAATGGAAGTTACTGGACCAAAAGTCATTGTAGTGGCAGGTCTGAGAGCTACCTAAGAAATCACTTGAGTTCAACACAAAGCCCTCGGTATGACCCAGAACCCGACCTACGCGATCATTTGAACTCACAGAGAAGGTATCCAGCTCGAGGTGAAAATATTATCTACACTCGACACGAAGGAGGTCCATCCATAGTACGCAACAACGGGAATGCCCCACCGAACCAAGATCGAACTTGGAGGGATAATAACCTGTTAAACGCATACGATAGGATGGAAGCTGTTGAAAAACCCTAGTTAACCTAAGGACTAGGGACCAAACCCTCGAGAGACTAGCTCTAATGGAAGAGCAAATGAAAAGAATCTTGTCTGGAAAGGAAATGGATGTTTGCGACTCAGATGAGGAGCTGCAGCCTTTGGCTCCAAACATTGCGGCGGCAACATATCCCGCAGGTTTTATGATGCCACATATGTCAAAGTTTGATGGAGATGGAGATCCATCTGATCACCTAGGAATGTTTAACAACACGATGTTGGGCTCGATCTAAGGTGTATCTTGCTCTTTGCAACTTTGGTCGGGCTTGCCAGGCAGTGGTTTAAACAATACAAGAGGCATTCTGTAAGCTCGTGGAAGAAATTTTCTTCGGATTTCAGAAAAGCATTATGAGCTTCCCAGATAGCTTGGGTTGAGGCTGATTCATTGGCCAATGTAAAGCGGCAGCCTGGCGAAACGTTGAAGGCATATCTAAGCATATTTGTTAATGTTGTTGCGCGAGCTAGGGACGCTGATGGTAGTTCCAAGCTCATGGCAATGAGGACAGGAATCCTCGTTGGGGATGATTTATGGAAGGAACTGCAAAGAAAGGGAGTCAAGAGCGTAGATGAAATCTTGGCCCAAGCTCAATAATGGATAAAGTTGGACGAGGCGCGAGCTTTCGTTGCAGGAACCAGCTAGATCCTTATCCAACCCGTTGGAGCGGTAACCAAGGGGGGAATAACAAAAGGAAGGGTAATGGTGAGGACGACCAAAGTCGAATTAAGAAAAACAAGTCCGGGGGAAAATTCAAACCTATCTACGCTACCTATACCAACCTAATAGACACTCGAGAGCACATTTTTCTAGCTAATTCTAATCGCCTTCCATGGAAGAAGCCAGAACCGTTGAGAAACTAGAGGGCGAAGAGAGATCCCTCAAAATTCTGCCAATTCAATAACGACATCAGTCATAACACAAACGACTATAGGCAGTTGAAGGATGAGGTCGAAACTCTCATCAGTGTTGAACCGTTGGTCCAATACGCTCGAAATCAGGTAGTCCCTAGTGAGCCCTCCAGGAAGAACCCTCAATCAGTCCCCGAAGCCCTGATAGGCCAAATCAGAGACCAGGCAAATCAGGTCTAACCCCCTCCAATAGTAGGGGAGATATAACCACTATTGCGGGAGGGCAACATTTGGCAGGCACGAGCATCAAGGCCCAAAATAGGTACATTAACGAACTGAAGGCTCATAACGGGGTGATATAACCACGGAAGAAGATGCTAGCCATGTCTAATTCCCACATAATGAAGGGTCTGAAGTATACTAGTAGATAACGAAAGCTCTGTAAATCTACTTTTCAAGTCCACCCTGGAAAAAATGGGATTATCTGTAACTAATTTGATGGTGACCTCAATAACTCTGTATGGGTTTTTGGGAGAAGGGTCAGTGGCCATCGGGACAATCGGACTGGTGGTGACATTGCGAGAAGAGTCACGTACTATTTCCAAATTACTCGAGTTCATGGTAATCGATTGTCCGGTTGAATACAATGCGATTTTGGGCCGACCTACGCTGATGGCATTTGAAGCCATAACCTCTATTCACCACCTGGCAATGAAATTTCCCTCAGCTACAGGAATATGCATAGTCAGAGGCAATCAACTCGCTACCAAGGAATGCTATAGCATTTCTCTGAAGGGAAAATCACAACCTGGACAGCAAGCGATGGTCATAAATGATGGGGATGAGAAGTTCCAGGAAGTAGAAGTTACTCATGGGACGAAAGAACCTCAATAGAAAAAGGATAGTGAGGTAGCCCAACGCGACGACTTTTACCTGTGGTGAGGTGAAGATAGATCAAAGTTCAAAGCTATAGAAAAGCTCGAGGAAGTCAACATCAATCCCAAAGAAGCTTCAAGAGTAATAAAGATTGGAAAGAATCTTGACGACAAAACAAAGACGGAGTTGGTCAATTTTTTACAAAAAAACCTGGACGTCTTCGCTTAGTCGCATGAAGATATAGTGGGAATAAGTAAAAATTTAATAATGCACACCTTATATTTGGACAAGAATGTGCCTGTGAAATCCCAAAAACAGAGACGTTTGGGAACGGTTCGAGCTAAAGCCCTTGAGGAAGAAGTAGCTCGGTTACTAAAATGCGGGTTTATCCGGGAAGATAAATACCCGATCTGGGTTGCCAATCTCGTGCTAGTCCCAAAGTCGAATGGGAAGTGGAGAACCTATATCGACTTCTCCGACCTAAACAAAGCTTGTCCCAAGGACTGTTTCCCACTGCAAAGGATTGACTAGTTGGTAGATGCCATGCAGGCCACGAGCTCATGTCTTTCATGGAACATACTAGTTTCATAACCAAATCGCAATGAACCCTGTGAACCAGGAACATACTAGTTTCATCACCGACCATAATGAATACTGTTACAAAGTTATGCCATTCGGGTTGAAGAATGGTGGGGCTATATATCAATGCTTGGTCAACAAAATGTTCACTAACCAGACCGGGACAAATATGGAGGTGTATGTCGATGACATGCTTGTCAAGTCAAAGACTACCAATAACCATGTGTCTGATCTAGAAGAATGTTTTTGAATATTAAGGAGATATGACATGAAGCTAAATCCCCAGAATTGCACTTTCGGGGTGGCATCTGGAAAACTCCTGGGGTTCATAGTCAACACGAGGGGAATAGAGGCGAATCCTGAGAAAATTAGATCGTTGTTAGAAATGCCCTCACCCAGGTCGTGTAAAGAAGTTCAAAGCCTAACTGGAATGGTGGCAACTTTGAATCGCTTCATTTCAAAATCCACTGACAAGTGTCTACCATTCTACAACTTGCTCAGAGGAAACAAGAAATTTGAGTGGACCGAGGAGTGCGAACAGGCATTCCACGACCTAAAATTGCATCTAGCCGAGCCCCCAGTATTATATAAACTAATTTTTAGAGAATCTCTGTTCCTCAACAATGTTCCGGCCATACTTCCAGTCCCATTCTATCAACGTCTTAACCGACCAACCTTTATGGTAGGTTTTGCAAAAACCTGAAACGTCAGGACGTCTTTTAAAATGGGCCATCGAACATAGCTAGTTCGAGATATTATACATGCCACATACCTCAATCAAGAGTCAGGCCCTTTATGATTTTATGGCTGAATGCACCAGTTTTCAAGAAGAGCTCTTGAGGGAGCCGGTGCAGGAATTATGGAAAATGTTCGTTGACGGATCGTCAAACGAGAATGGATCAGAAGCTGGGATTATTTTAATCTCACTAGAAGGGCATCAGTTCCATACAACTGTGAGATTCAGATTTGAGGCATCCAATAACGAAGCAGAATATGAGGCCTTGTTGGCAGGACTGAGGGTTGCAAGAGTGATGAGGTGAAGGCCATCCAATGCTATAGTGATTCCCAACTTGTTGTGAATCAAGTATTGGGAGAGTATCAAGCTCGAGGTACCAAGATGGTGGCCTACCTAGCTAAGGTAAAGGGAAAATTGTTCGAATTTGACTACAGCTCTGTTGAACAGATACCCCGCGAGAAGAATTCTAACACTGATGCTTTGGCATGACTTGCAACCACAAAAGAGACAGAAACATTTAATGTAGTGCCGGTGGAATTCTTGGAGAGCCCGAGTGTAACGGAAGAAGCGATGGAGGTCAAAATGATCGACATAAGACCGACCTGGATGACACCCATAATGGAATACCTCCCAACTGGAAAGTAACCTGATGACAGAAAAGACACGAGAAAAATACTCTATCAAGCTCCACGGTACGTAATAGTCAATGGAATCGTATATCGGTGTGGTCATTCATTGCCTCTCCTGCGATGTGTTCTACCCGAGGAAGCCAAAACCATTTTACAAGAAATCACGAAGGTTTTGTGGAGATTATACTTGGGGGCAAAACCTAGCACTGAAGCATGAGGAATTGACCTAATAGGTTCCCTAACCATGGGAAAGGGAGGAGTTCGATATGCGGTGGAGGTGATGGATTACTTCACAAAGTGGGTGGAAGCAGAACCTCTGGCAACCGTCACCTCAAAGAGGATCCTGAATTTCGTGGTGAAAAATATCACCTGTCAATTTTGACCCCCTAAGAAGATCGTGTCAAACAACATGACGTGGTTCGATAGTGATCTCTTCACAAACTTTTGTGAAAAATACGGCATAACGAAGAGTTTCTTATCAGTAGCATATCCACAAGCCAACAGGCAAGTCGAGGCTGTTAACAAGACCCTTAAGGTGAGCCTGAGGAAGAGGTTAAGCCGAAGGATTATGGCCCGAACAACTCCTGCAAGTACTTTGGGCCTACCGAAATTCTCATAGGACCTCCATGGGGCATAGTTCTTTTTCCCTAACTTTCGGAAGTGAAGCCATGGTAACCACTCATAGGCAAATGACGTTTGATCAAGAAAAGAATAACGGGATACTTAACACAACTCTCGATCTGATTGAAGAAAAATGAGAGGAATTGAAATTACAGCTCGCCCATCATCAACAAAAAATCACTTGCTATTTCAATTCAAAAATCAAGGGGTGTAGTCTTGGATTAGGCGACTTGGTTCTCTTAAGGGTCTTTTTGGCGAATAAAGACCCTAATGATGGTGTGTTGGGCCCAAACAGTGAAGGACCATACCAGATTGTAGAGGTCTTACGCGAGGGAACTTTTAAGCTAGCTTGATTGAATGGGGAAATAGTTCCACAGACCTGGAATGCTCTACAGTTGAAAAAGTATTTTCAATAGTACTACTGTAATGCCATGGATAGCCAAGATCGTTACACTGTGTGTTTATAAAGGTGCAAGATTTGTTAATCAAGTCGTTTAATTTGAAACGTGTCATTGAAACTATAGTCGAACTAGGGTTAAAAGATTTTGGCCTCAAAAGCTTCATTTCTTATAAACAAACATTTTCTTTACATGGGATCCCAAAAGTAGTAAAGTTAAAAGATAGTCTACAAAATTTTAGAACTAAAATACAATTATTAGCCACTCTAAGGTAAAACAGACAATAAAGCTTTTCTCGTCCTGTATCACTCTTTGGCCATGGCGGCCGATCAGCTACATTCAGCCTCGCAACTCTCCATCTCAGGATTGGACCAACTTGCCCTTGCCTTTACCTGCACTACACAGAACCTGTGAGCCAAGGCCTAGCAAGAAAACACAATAGCAGAGCATAATCATTAAGGAAACAACCAGACAACTCATACAGTATAAAAATATACTCAATAGTTCAGACATTCATGTTGTTCAAGTATTCAGAATACCAAGTACATCATCTCAAATCATTAATCAATTCACATATGATAACTAGGGTTAACGCCCTTAGGCCGCACCCTCTATTTATCCCACAGACTCCGACCCGCTTAAATCGAGCTCAGTGAATATTAAGCTGTCCTCGGCTACCAGTGGCTGAACCGCGCCCTGTGCGCAAGTATTATTTATGGCACCCTTAGGCCGTTTGTCACATGTCCCATGGCATAATACCATCTACGACATTATACAGATATAGGGAGCTCTTAGTCCCATCACAAACACATATCCGAGTGCAATTTTCTTACCTTTAGATTTTGCTAGCTTTGTTCAATTTGATCCTCAAGCATGATCCTGCCTGAGCCCTAGCGTACACGTAGTCACAGCCATAGATCAGAATCATCACCAAACCTCAAATCCAAAACCTAGCCTCGGGACCATTCCCGAGCCCTCAGAAAGCCCTAATTCCACCAAACGGGGTGGTGGAATCAAACCCTGAACCCCGGGGCAAAAACCGTTAGAAATAACCCAAAAACTCCTTTCTGGAAATAGGGCAGCGATACACTGCCCTAAGGAGAGCACTATAGCGCTATAAGCAGAGCCAAAAGGCTCTGGAACTTTAGGGCCTAGTGACTAGCGCTGCAGCGCCTAGTGACTAGCGCTGTAGCGCTAGTCACAGCATAGCCCAGCACAACTTTTTCTCCTTCAAACTTTCCCGAGCCAAACCTTCCCAAAACTCAACCAAACTTCGAAACAAGCCTCTCAACATCTTTAACTCATACCATTAGTCCAAACCACAAGAAATTTAATCACATGCACCCCAAAACACAAAATTCACCGTGGCTTATCCTAGAGCTCAAAACTTAACAGAAATCAATTGAAATCACAGAACTTGAACTAGAGTTTCTTACCTTTGATGGATGAGCTCAACCTAAGCTATCTTCCACACTTACTTAGCCTTCACCTCCTCAAAGCTTCAACCTCAATTCCCTATAATTCCCACCAAGACTCAGCTCAAAATCCATGTTTACATAATATCCAAAAACTGAAAAACAACCTTAGACCTTACCTCAAGTGGATGGACTACTCGTGCTAACTCCTCAAGCCAGACCAAGGACCCTAGCCTCAAGCTCCTGCCTAGACTCTCCCTGAATTTCAGCTCCAAATTCCTTGAAGAAATGAGGAAAAACCTAAACCGAGAGAGAGAAACTACTATCTCCTTTTTCCTTCATTCCATTTCTTTTCTTTCATTCAGACCTCCACTACCTTCTACACATTCCACTAAGGTATTAAGCTCAACAATACTTATCCCTACTTAACTCAAATGACCAATTTTCCCTCCCATTTAAAACTAGGCCTTTGAACCTCCTAAGGGCATTTTAGACATTTCACCCAGTTCTCGCTAATTCCTCGAATGTACCCAACGCTTAACTAATCATTAATTATATTCCTCAATATCAAAATAGACTCCAATATATTCTCTAGATTCCCAGAAATACCCCAGGCTCGTCCCGAGCCGGGACTAAATCCCCGCCATGACTTTTTCGCTGAACCGTTCGCTAGGATCATCTCGAGTCACAGATTACAAATATATCCACATAATAATGTGGTCTCGACAATTTATCACAAATATATATACAGTTATGCCCTCAACGGTCAAAATTTTGAATATGCCCCTCTAACCTAATCAGGGCCTACATGCATACTAGTACACATAGTCATGCATCACAGATATTCAAATAATCATATAACATGCTTTTAATCACTTAATCCACATATAATCCAGGCCCTCCTGGCACTCAAATCAAGGTGCTCAAGCCTTATTAGTAAATTTGGGTCGTTACAACTATCCCCTCCTAATGACAATTTTGTCCTCGAAATTTACCTGAATAACTCGGGATACTAATTCCGCATCATTGTCTCAAGCTCCCGAACCTCCTCACCCTTCGTAAAGGTGAAACCTGGAGAAACACATGGTCCCCAATCTGGAACTCCACGTCCCTACGCTTGGGATCAGCATAGCTTTTCTCTCTGCTCTGTGACGCAAGCATGCTAGCTCGGATCTTCTCTATAGCTTCACTTGTCCTCTGAACCATATCTGGCCCCAAATACTTTCTCTCACCCATCTCATCCCAATGAATGGGTGATCTACATTTCCTTCCATATAACATCTCGTAAGGAGCCACTCCAATCATTGATTGGTAACTATTGTTATATGAAAATTCAATCAATGGGAGATACTTACTCCATGATCCTTCAAAGATGATCACCCATGCTCTGAGCATATCTTCCAAGACTTGAATCTTCCTCTCAGACTGTCCATCAGTCTGAGGATGGAAGGTTGTGCTTAACTTCAACTGAGTCCCCATAGCCTTCTGCAAACCACCTCAAAACTTGGAGGTAAAAATGGGATCCTGGTCTGACACTATAGACTTAGGAACCCCATGGAGACTTACGATCTCCCTCACATACAACTCTGCATAGTGATCCATAGTATATGTCGACCTCACTGGAAGAAAATGGGTTGACTTGGTGTATCTGTCCACTATCACCCACACTGAATCATGAAACCCTACAGTTCTGGGTAAACCTCCCACAAAATCCATTGTAATAACCTCCCATTTCCACTCTGGAATACCCAAAGACTGAAGCAACCCTACTGGTCGTTGATGCTCAGCTTTCACCTGCTGACAGGTTAAGCACCTGACTACATACTCTACCACATCCTTTTTCATCCCAGGCCACCAATATAACGTCCATAGATCTTGGTACATCTTCGTGGTACCCGGATGAAGTGAGTATGGCGTCGTATGAGACTCATCCAATATCTCTCGTCTGATCTCCTCATTATTCGAAACACAAATCTGCCCTTGATACCCAAGCAAACCACCCTCAGAAATAGAATAATCATTAGCTACTCCCGCTAAGACATTCTCTCTAACCTCCTGTAACTGAGCGTCTACCAATTGTCCATCCTTAATCCGCTCTAGCAGGGTCGACTGCAGAGTAATATTGGCCAATTGGCCCACCACCAATTCTATCCCCGCTCAGAACATCTCATTAGCTAACTCTCTTGAGATCTGGGTGGGACTATATAACTGACCTGAGCCTCTCTAGCTCAATGCATCCGCCACTACGTTGGCTTTTCCCGGATGGTAAAGAATATCACAATCATAGTCTTTCACCAACTCTAGCCAACGCCTCTGTCTCATGTTCAGGTCCTTCTGTGTAAAGAAATACTTCAGACTCTTATGGTCAGTGTATACTTCGCACTTCTCCCCATACAAATAATTTCGCCAAATCTTCAATGCGAATACCACCGTTGCTAGCTCCAAATCTTGGGTAGGATACCGTTGCTCATACTCCTTTAGCTGTCGTGATGCATAAGCTATGACCTTCTCATTCTACATCAACACACAGCCTAAACCAAACCTTGACGCATCGTAATAGACAACAAACTTCCCTTCCCCCAAAGGAAGACTCAACACAGGCGCAGTAATAAGTTGTCGTTTCAGCTCTTGGAAACTGTCCTCACACTTGTCTGACCAGATAAACTTCAAATTCTTCCGTGTCAATTCTGTCATCAGTGCCGCTATCTTTGAGAAGCCTTCCACAAATCGTATGTAATAACCCGGTAGACCAAGAAAATTCCGCACCTCCGAGGCGTTCCTTGGCCTCGGCCAATCCCTAACTGCCTCGACCTTAGATGGATCCACCTTAATCCCATCTGTACCCACAATATGTCCACGGAATGTCACTTATGGTAACCAAAATTCACATTTCTTAAACTTGGCATACAGTTGATGCTCCCTCAATCTCTGCAGAACCTGTCAAAGATGAAACTCGTTCTCCGCCTTTGAACTAGAGTACACTAAAATGTCGTCGATGAAGACAATAATGAAATGAACTTGAAAGTCCTTGAACACCCTGTTCATTAGGTCCATAAAGGCTGCTGGGGCGTTGGTCAAACCAAACGACATGACCTAAAACTCATAGTGCCCATACCTAGTTCGAAAGGCCGTCTTCGGTATGTCCTCGTCCTTGATCCTCAGCTAGTGATAACCAGATCGAAGATCAATCTTCGAGAACACCGTCTCACCCTGCAGCTGATCGAACAAGTCATCAATCCTTGGTAGGGGGTACTTATTCTTGATAGTCAACTTATTCAATTCCCTGTAGTCTATACACATTCTTAAAGTCCCGTCCTTCTTCTTCACAAACAAAATTGGAGCACCCCATGGCGAGTAACTAGGCCTGATGAACCCCAAATCCAGAAGTTTCTGCAACTGTATCTTCAATTCTTTCAGTTCTGCCGATGCCATCCTATACGGTGCCCTCGAAACTGGCTTTGTCCCTAGCACCAACTCAATGACAAACTGAATCTCTCTACGCGGCGGCAACCCCGACTAGTCCTCAGGAAACACATCCAAGAACTCGCAAACCAATCTGGTCTCTTTCGGTCTTGCTAGCGAAACCCCGGTGGTATCCACCACAATAGCCATAAAACCTATACACCCTCCTTGTAACAGATCTCTTGCTCTCAGTGCCGATATCCTGGGTACGCGGGGTCCATGCACCGTTCCCACAAAAACAAAGGGATCCTCGCCCTCTGGCTCAAAGGTCACCATCTTCTTCCTGCAGTCAATAGTAGCTCCATATCTAACTAGCTAATCCATACCAAAAATCATATCAAAGTCCTCCATACTAAACTCAATCAAGTCTACTGACAATTTTCTACCATCAACTATCACTGGGAAAATAGTCCCAAACCCTGAAGTACAATACTCACTAGGTCTACACATCTATAAATCACCTTACTAGAAAAAAACGAATGTGTAGCACCAGAGTCAATCAATACAGTAAAAGGAGAGCCAACGCTAGAAAGTTGACCTGTCACTACCGAGGGACTAGCCTCGGCCTCTCTTGTGTCAAGGTGAACACTCGTGCTGGAGTCAAGCTGTTCACCTTCCCCGCATCTCCCTTCTTCACTGTGGGGCAATCTTTCTTTGAGGTGTCCCACCACCCCGCACATGTAACAGGCCTTAGCCCGACACTCACCCGGATGGCGTCTTCTACACCTCGTGCACTCAGGGTAAGTCCTCCATGTATCACCGCCTCCCTGACGGCCACCCTCTGTACCCCGACCACTCCTATTAGGACAAGGAGCGGTCAAAGCATCAAGGGTCTTCCTCTTTAATTCACTAAGGCCTCCGCCCCTACCAGAATCAGAATATTGAGGCGTCGCCCTGCGGCCCTCCCGTCTTGCTGCACTCTCCCTCCTTATCTTATTAATAGATTCCGTGGCGGTAAGAGCCTTCTCTACAGCCTGGGCATAAGTCATCCCTCCAAGAACTGTTGTAATCCTCACATCTTGGGCTATCATAGCATTAAGCCCTCTAATAAATCTGTCCTGCCTAGCCGCGTCAGTAGGCACAAGGTCGGGTGCGAACTTCGCAAGTCTATCAAACTTTGGGGCATATTCTGTAACTGTCATGCTGCCATGAACCAGCCGCACGAACTCATTTACCTTCGCTGCCCTAATGGCAACATTACAGTACTTATGACTGAATATGTCCTTGAATCCTTCCTAAGTCAAAGCAGTAACGTCTCTGGTCTGTGATGCCACCTCCCACTAGATTCAGGCATCCTCTCTCAGCATATATGTGGAAAAGGCCACTCTCTCATGTCCCTCTACCCTCATAAAGTCCAGAATGGTAGTAATCATGATCATCCACTGTTCAGCTTTTAGTGGATCAGGTCCTCCCTCAAAGATCGGGGCTGTTGTTTCCTGAACCACTCATACAACGGCTCCCATCTATTCCCAACCTCTACTGGCTGTACAATTGGTACCACTGGAGGTGGCACAATGGAGGGAGCACTCCCTGATGGAGCCTGCTGTCACAGAATTAGAATATGTTCGTCCTAGCTCTGTAGTCGTGCTTGCATGTCAGCGATAAGCTGCTGCTAGTTCTCAGGGACTGGCGGAGGGGTCTGGCCCTGGTCATCGTCTCTAGTCGTGTAGATTTTCTTGGACGCATAATTATCCAAGTCAATCTGCAATCAACGACTCGACAGTCAGACTATGATGACAGGGTAATAATCCTTTCATGATCCACCATTACAACCCCAAACATTCACAAACAATCAAAATGTAACAGTTCATCAAATTATCCAAATATTTTCATTCACATGCATAGTAATGCTGATAATCATGCCTCAGTATCATCATGCAATAGTCAAGGGCCAAGACCTATCAGTATCTCATGCTCCCTATTAATCAAGTAGATATCAACAATTATGTTTCATTCAGATCATTTAAACATATAGTCATGTATACACAATTACCAAACCCTGAGTCGAGCTTGTCTCTCGCGGCGAATGTACATGTCCAGGCAGTCTTCAGGAACCCTTAAACCTAGGACGCTCTGATACCAAGTTCTAATGCCCTGGATAGCCAAGTCCGTTACACTGTGTGTTTATAAAGGTGCAAGACTTGCTAATCAAGTCATTTAATTTGAAACGTGTCACTGAAACTACAGTTGAAATAGGGTTAGAAGATTTTGGCCTCAAAAGCTTTATTTCTTATAAACAAACATTTTCTTTACATGGGATTCCAAAAGTAGTAAAGTTAAAAGACAGTCTACAAAATTTTAGAACTAAAATACAGTTATTAGCCACTCTAAGGAAAAACAGACAATGAAGCTTTTCTCGTCCTGTATCACTCCTCGACCGTGGCGGCCGATCAGCTGACTATGTACATTCAGCCCCACAGCTCTCCATCTCAGGATTGGTCCAACATGCCCTTGCCTTTACCTGCACCACGCAGCACCCGTGAACCAAGGCCCAGCAAGAAAACACAATAGCAAAGCATAATCATTCAGCAAACAACCAAACAACTCATACAATATAAACATATACTCAATAGTTCAGACATTCATGTTGTTCAAGTATTCAGAATACCAAGTACATCATCTCAAATCATTAATAATTCACATATGATTACTAGGGTTAACGCCCTTAGGCCACACCCTCTATTTATCCCACTCACTCTGGCTCACTTAAACCGAGCTTAATGAATATTAAGCTGTCCTTGGCTACCAGTGGCCGAGCCGCGCCCTGTGCGTAATTATTATTTATGGCACCCTTAGGCCATTTTTCACATGTCCCATGGCATAATACCATTTATGACATTATACAGATATAAGGAGCTCTTAGTCCAATCACAAACACATAACCGGGTGTAGTTTTCTTACCTTTAGATTTTGCTAGCTTTGTTCAATTGGATCCTCAAGAACAATCCCATCCGAGCCCTAGCGTACACCTAGTCACACCCATAGATAAGAATCATTACCAAACCTCAAATCCAAAACCTAGCCTCGGGACCAATCGCGAGCCCTGGGGAAGCCCTAATTCCACCAAACGGGGTGGTGGAATCAAACGCCGAACCCCCGGGCAAAAACCCTTAGAAATAACCCAAAAACCCCTTTCTAGAATCAGGGTAGCGATACAGCGCCCTAAGGAGAGCGCTATAGTGCTACAAGCAGAGCCAAACGACTCTAGAACTTCAGGGCCTAGCGCTTTTGTGCCCAATGACTAGCGTGGTAGCGCTAGTCACAACACAGCCCAGCACAACCTTTTCTCCTTCGAACTTTCCCGAGCCAAACCTTCCCAAAACTCAACCAAACCTCAACCAAAATTCAAAACAAGTCTCCCAACATCCTCAACTAATCCCATAAGTCCCAAAGACCTTACCTCAAGTGGATGGACTACTCTTGCTAACTCCTCAAGCTAGACAGGGGACCCTAGCCTCAAGCTCCTGCCTAGACTCTCCCTGAATTTCAGCTCCAAATTCCTTGAAGAAATGAGGAAAAACCTATACCAAGAGAGAGAAACTACTATCTCCTTTTTCCTTCTTTCATGTTCTTTTCTTTTCTTTAGACCTCTACTGCCTTCTACACATTCCACTAAGGTATTAAGCTCAATAATACTTATCCCTACGTAACTCAAATGACAAATTTTCCCTCCCATTGAAAACCAGGCCTTTAAACCTCCTAAGGGCATTTTAGACATTTCACCCAATTCCCGCTAATTCCTCAAATGTCTCTAATATTTTCCACTTACTTCCCAAAACTTAAATAATCACCAATTATATTCCTCAATATCAAAATAGACTCCAATATATTCTCTAAATTCCCAGAAATACCCCCAGGCTCGTCCCGAGCCGAGCTTAAATCCCTGCCATGACTTTTTCGCTGAACCTCTCACTAGGATCGTCTCGAGTCACATATTACAAATATATCCACATAATAATGTGGTCTCAACAATTTATCACAAATATATATATAGTTATGCCCTCAACGGCCAAAATTATGAATATGCCCTTCTAACCTAATCAGGGCCTACATGCATACTAGTACAAATAGTCATGCATCACAGATATTCAAATAATCATATAACATGCTTTTAATCACTTAATTCACATATAATCCAGTTATGCCCTCCCGGCACACTAATCAAGGCCCTTAAGCCTTATTAGTAATTTGGGTCGTTACAACTACCATCAATGTAAGGCTTGTTTATAAAAGTCGCTTCATTTAAGTAACATATGGATTATTATATAACCATTTCCTAGTTTTATTATTGTGAGCTCACGTTCTTATAATTGTAAGGGCAACCAGGAAAGTTTATGTTTCCTGGTTTCTTGGGGGCACATAACCGAGGTTGGCAAGATTTTTATTGAAAAGTTTATTATAAAATAAACTAAGAAATTAAGCCTACTCGGATAAGATTAAAAACTTAGAAGTTTGGAAAAATTAACTATTCAGCGGCTTTTTAAAGCTCAAGTTTTCAAAAAACCTACACGAACTAAGTTTAAATCATCTAATAACCTGGAGATAACCAAGTTCGAAACATAGAAGCTTGGAAAAATTGATTATTTGACGACTTTTTAAAGCTCGAATTTCAATAAACCTTGATTATTAACAGGTATTATGCAAATAAGAGAGCAAAATCTTGGATACAACCAAGATTGATATAATCTACTTCGATCTAAAGTCGATCCCTAAGATTTCGAATGTACAAGGGTCCAAGGATTCACAAACATGATAAAATAATAGAGGAAATACAAACAAATCAAAAGTTAAAATGTATATTCAAATAAAGAAAAAACTTTGAGCTGAGCCCAGAGGCAATTGTTTTAGATCCCAAGGGATTGTTAGAAAATACATGATGATTACAAAAGAAAATCTTAAAAATGTCATTGGGCTTTGCCAGCTCGCCCAGCTGAAGTAACCTCTTCACCATCTCCCTCCGCTACTCCAAAGCCTCTCCAGTTTCTTAGGGTTCTTGCAAAAGCCAAGTCTTGAACTTGGAAATATACGGATCCTAGAGCCCAGGCTCCATGAAGGAGAAGTTCCCATCCTGCTTGAAAGCCCAGCAGTGGTAAAGCATCTCCTCCATTATTGACAATTACAATGCAGCTTCCTCCTTGGCTTTCGCTTCAACCTCGACTAGCTTCGCTTTGAGTTCGCCATTTTCATCCTGAAGCTGTTCAACATGGCGGGTCACCTCTGCAACCTGAGTCTGAGAGGTGGATAGTGCGATCTTTGCAGCCTTAGCAGCACACTCACTCTCCTGAGCAACTGTCACGGTAGCTTTTGCGACGTGCTCACTCTCTTGAGCATCATTCAAGGAGACTTTGGCAGTGGCCAGCTCGGCTCGGTGCCCTTCGTTTCTGACCATAGCATGGGAAATGCTTCGGTATTGGGCCAGGACGGACTGCAAAAAACCAAAGCAGGTCAATAAAAAAAGGAGAGGAAGAACATAGTAAAAAAAATCAGAGGTGGGAGAAGGATTCACGGTGAGGTTCATCTCCATTGCAGAGTCAAGGACATCCTCCGAGCTACGTTCTTTTATGGCCCTCACATCCCTAGCAATGGCTTTATAGGCATGCCCCACCATGTCACTTGCCGTCTCATACACTATACCCCGAAAAGGCCTCGGGGATCTTATCCAAGTTATGTGGCTCAACTGGTATTCGGACGATGGGGGCCTCGATTTGAATTACTTGGGGGGGGGGGGGGGGTGGAGGCATATGTCGAGGAGGAGGAGGAATTTGCTGAACGGTGACGGTTATCACCAGAGTTGGATTTCGAGCGAAGGTTGCATCTTTTCCATTAAAGGGGGATTTTGTAGTGTCTCCCGTTTTACGGGTGGCCTTCTTCGCCACCCTTGGCCTCTTCACGACAGGACCCATTCTGAACCTTTTCTCCTCAAAGGCACTCCTTAAGTCAGAAGCTCCTACCGATTCCATCTCTTCGCCTAAAAAGAACAAAGAGGAGTTAATTCACAGGAATGATGTTTCAATGATATAAAAAATAAAAGGGGGAAATAAGGATCCTACCCTCTGGGCTGGGGGAGGAATCTATTACAATTAGCTCAGTTGTATGAACTGGGTAAAGTACGACCTTCAACTCTTTGATTAATGGAGGGGAGGGGGAATCTAAGGCTACAATCTCTAGGATCCTAGGGGGTTCAGGTCCCTCCTCGGGGCTGGATTCATCTACATATTTCCTAAACCCAGGAGCAAATGCACCCTGAAGCAGAGAGGGCAAAGTACAACGGTTAGTCCCATATTCTTCAAAAATAGAGGACCTAAAACTTAGTGTGTTGTCAACTACAATAATGCCTCTAGGATAGCTTTGATCGTAGTGCATCACCAAATGATCCACGCACTCGAGAAGGGTTACATTTAGATTTGGATCAGTCAGATGGCAGCTAACGAGCTAGTTGGGAATAAAACATACTAACCTAAAGCTAGCAGCAGCCCGATCAAACTCTCTAAATAGGTATGGGTTACCTTGCCCAGAGGGGCCTGCTACTACCCCTGACACACTGGAGAAGGGTTACATTTAGATCCAGATCAGTCGGATTGCGGCTAATGAGCTGGTTAGGATTAAAACGTACTAACCTAAAGCTAGCAGTAGCCCGATCTAACTGTCTAAATAGGTATGGGTTACCTTGGCCGGAGGGGCCTGCTGCTGCCTCTGACGCAGGTCAGATAGGGTTGGGGCCCCGATCGGTTTCAGGAGCCCGCCTTTTTCGCACAAAAGGCACCTCATTTTCTTCCTCATTGGTGTCCTCAGCAGCTAGACAGGCCTCTTGAGAAGAGGGAAGCTCGAGGATAACCGGAAGTGGAGCTCGGGTCCTTAGAGCTAGTGTTTGACCTTCGTTGATCAATTTACAGGCCAGTATCGTGGAGTCATTCATGAGCTGGCGATAATCTTTTTCTCAGAGGGGAAGACTGGATAATATCTGGTACTGAACCTCGAGGGTCACAGATTTGCCCGTCGTTGCGAATATAGCAGCACGAGGAACAAACTCAGTCTGAACATATAATTTTTCTTTTATTTACAATGAAAGGAAAAAAATTCACATGCTGAGATTACAAATATAGAGGACTTACGAGGATGGTTGAAGTACCGATATTCGCAGTTCTTGAACCCATTCAACATAAAGAATAAATCAGTATTGTCGTTCAGGTGGCTGGGGAGTTTGATGACGGAGGTGGAATTCGAAAACCGCGTAAGGTAGTAGAACCCATCACCTCGCCCCTTCTGGTCCAGGCTTGCTTTGAGACAGAAGAAGTATAAAATATCTGTCGAACTAAGGACCTCCCACTCATGCCTAAAAAACAGACAGTTTAATCCTGCCAGAAGTCTATAGGAATTTGGGGGGAGCTGGAAGGGAGCCAATTCCACGTAGTTTAAAAAATCTACGAAATATTGTTCTAGAGGGAGGAAAGCACCAACCTTCAAGTGCTCATCACTCTAGGCCCCAAATTCATCTTGGAAGGGGGGCACAACTCCTTTCCCCTTCGAACGCAAGTTGGCGACCAGGCCATCGGCTCCCAGCTCAATGTTGTGACTCAGCATAATTTTGTTCACCTTTCCTTGAGTCGTTATCTTCGAGATTATGTGCTCAGCCTTGAAGAATGCATCGGGGTCAACGATAACTTCTCTCTCCACCACCGAACCAAAATTTGGGATAGGAGATTCGGGGGAGATCTGCTTCCCTCTGTCTTTGTGTAACGCCCTGGATAACCAAGACTGTTACACTTTGTGTTTATAAAGGTGCAAGACTTGCTAATCAAGTCATTTAATTTTAAAATGTGACATTAAACCATAATCGAACTAGGGTTAAAAGATTTTGGACATAAAAGATAAATTACATTTAATTAAACGTTTGATACACGGGATCCCAAAAACAGGGATAAAGAACAGTTTACAAAATTTAAAAGGTTATGTACAACCTTAAGCCACTATAATGGCAAAATAGGTATTTTAGGTTCTCCTGTCCCTGTATCATCCCTCGGCTGTGGCGGCCGAGCAGCCGACTATGTACATTCCGTCCCTATAGCTCTCCAATTCAGGGTTGATCCAGCTTACCCTAGCCTTTAACTACACCACGTAGCATCCGTGAGCCAAGGCCCAGCAAGAAAACCATAATACAAAGCATAACCAATAACAGTACTCAATTAATTCACAAAACATTAACCAAATATTCAGTAGACCATAGCGTTCACATAATTAGTGATATCAATCAATAAATCAATAATCTATCATTCAGGTAATCAACATGCCATAATCATCATAATAACAACAATAAACACTTCATACAATACCCAGGGTCGGGGCCCTTAGGCCGCACCCTCTGTTTATCCCACTAATTCCAGCTCACCTACGCCGAGCTCAGTGATTATAGAGTTAACCTCAGCTACCATTGGTCGAGCTGCGTCCTGTGCGCAAATATCAATTCTGGCACTCTTAGGCAATTTATTTCATGCTCATATGTCACATCACAATCACACAATATATTCATCACATACAGGGAATCTCAGTCCCACACAATCACATACTGGTGCACTTTTCTTACCTTTTACACTAGCACTAAATTGAAGAGTCGGCCCCTCGAGTACGATCCTGTCCCAAAATCCACGTAGTCACCTAGTCATAAACCGTAAATAGAACCCTCATTATAATTTGATTCCGTAAACCAACTTCGGGACCAATCCCAAGCACTCGGGATGTCCAATTCCACCAAACGGTGTGGTGGAATCGACCCCAAAGCCCTTGGACAACAACCCAAAAATCAGGTTCTAGAGCCAGGGTAGCGCTATAGCGCTACCAAAGGAGTGCTGCAACTCTAGAGTCAGAAACCTAAGCCTCCTAGAAATGCAGCCTAGCGCTGTAGTGCTCCCAACCTAGCGCTACAATGCTAGCACTAGACATGCAAAATCCTGGGTTTTTCTCATCGAACTTTCCCGAGCCAAAGCTCCAATAATCCACTCCAATCCTCAACAAAACTCAAACTTGAACCCATTACTCACTATAGCACACCCAAAATACCCAAATAACACCAAAACTTGGCTAACAACTTCATCAAACACATAAACCAAACTTGAGCTCTGAAGCTCAAGAACACTATCTAAAACTAGAAAACCTAGAACAATTAAAGGCTAGAAATCATTACCTCGGAGAGAAATTCGACCCTAGGATGCCCCCATACCACCCCAAGCTTCAACACTAAAAGTTCCAAGCTCAAGTTCTTCATAACTTCATCACAAACCCAAATTCATAAATTAATGTCCAAAACTCCCAAGAACAAGTGGAAACCTAAAACCAGTACATGAAATTCTTACCTTCCTCCAAATTTTGAAATTTCTAAATGTGGTTGGCTGCTAATCCTTCTTCAAATTGATCTCACTCTTAAATTCCTTCAAAAACCTGCTCTTAAGACCTATGCCTTGTTTCCCTCTTCTTCAAAATTGAACCAAAAAGGTTTATGGAAGTCTTGAGAAGTCCAACACGTGAGATCCTTTTCCTTCAGCTGTGGGTTTCCAATTTTAACACCAAAAGACCATCCTACCCCTCCTCAAACTAAGCCCTACATTAACTTCAATGGTAGCTAGGTCATTTCACCACTCTAACAGAAATACCACTTTTCCCTTCTTATTTCACAAATACCACTAACACTAAGGTTACTAATGGTTACCAACCTCAACTAAAAAATCATTTAGCATAATCGTGGCTCTCGATTAATACCGCGGGACAGGATCTCCTCATGCCAGAAACACCGCATATAACTCAAAATCATACCCTCAACGGGTTCAAATTGCAAATATGCCCTTCTAAACTAATCAGGGCCCACATGCACAGTTAATACTCATAAACATGCATTTAAATCATTTATTCACATATAATCAAATAATCATGCACTTAACCATTAAATCATACATATACCAATTATGCCCTCCCGACATGCTAATCAACGCCCTTAAGCCTTATTAGCAAATTTTGGGTCGTTACACTTTGTATTGAATAGATGAGCTCGCGGAATTCTTCTTGGGGGGTTCCATCAGATTGCTTGACGACAAAGCAACCTAGTTAATAGGTGGCCTAGTTAATAGGCGTACTAAAATGGTCTATAACTATGGTCGAGAAAGTGCGAGGGACAAAATGGATTATTTTTGTTATAAGAGCTAACGTTTGTTCATCGAGCTAAAGTTAGCTTTAGCCTCATCGCATGAAAAACCATCCAATTATTCAAACACATGAAATAATTCAATTTGTAACATGTTCATGCATGAAAATAAAGATTACCAAAGGTTCTGAGGCCAGTTGTTAGGAAAACTTATACATGATCTTTATTTATTGTCATGTAGATCTAATATTAAACAAATTAATATGAGATAACCTAGAACATGTTTCTAAAATTGAATTCAAAGAGAAATAATAATAAGAATACTTACATTATGCGCAACGGAATGAATGAGTCATTCCTTCAGTTTCTCTAACCCTTGTATCCTTTTTGTCGCAGAGTATTACCAAGAAACTGAATCAATCTTCAATTTTCTTCACAACCTTCCAAAGTAGCCTTAGAATCACCTAGACTAGAGTGGGAAATTCTCAACACATGAGATAGATACAGAGAGAAGAAGAATAGAAGAGAACAATAAGGCTTAGAATATGAATTATGTTTAGAGAGAATCTAAAACCTATTAGAAAACCCGTGTCTGTCATCTGATTTCAACTCTCACTTAACATTCCTTTTAGAGACTCATTTAGGTCATTTATTTAATTAAAAAATCAATAAAATAATATCCAATAATTAGCCCTATGTCGAAATTATCATGGGCTTTAGGCCTGTGAAATTTCCCATTTCATTATAAGCATATTTTACTTAAAATCAAGGCTTGTATTATTATCTATTGATTTAAGAAATTAAATAATTATTTAACTCCTTTATCACATTAATTATTTATAATTTTAACCATGATTTAAACTTATTTATTAATTTAGATACCAATTTATCTTAATTAATAAATCTGACCTTATTTATCTTTTCTTCTCAAAATTGAATAACTTTGTGAAACTATCCAAAATTGACCTGGTCAACTTTGATAATTCTAATTGATAATTAAATCAATTAATTGAGACTATCTAGATAATTTTCTCCAAGGTATAGTGGGGACCATGGGCCTATGAAATCAAGCTCCAATAAGTTATCATAAATCTAACAAATAAATTTACTAACTTATTAATTTCTCATGACTCCACTAAAGACTCAGAATTGCACTCTTGAATTCATAGAATGCTCTATAACAAATATATATATACAATATTAATTATCCATTGTTACAACCATAATTGTCACTCAATCCTCTATAGACGGTCTACAATGAGATGGGACTAAAAATCCATTTTACCCCTCATTGTCTTTTATCCTTAAAACACTTATTTACTGAAATGAGATCTCTATCATTTAACACCTTGAACCAAACTAAAAGGAAACCATCATTTCACTTCTTCATCAGAAGCTATACATGTTCATATCTATGATTAACACTCCCACTAAATTATACTACCGAGTTCCCAAGATGTTTGTATGGACTAGTCCGTAGGGTAAGCTGGTAACAAAGAAGTCTAAGAACTCAAATAATACAATCAGTTAGAATACTAACCACTTGAATTGAGATTGAATTGACCTATGGTCAACTATATGATATGACAAGAATAAATAATAATGGTATGTTTACTTATCCTATCAATTGTCAATATCGGTCCAGTCCGATGTAACAAATACATCTGATCTCATCTACTTTGCTAATGTTCTGGAAAGAACATAACACTACAATGTGTAAGTAGATCATATAGTAGATTGGCAAGTCAGTGTAAATCATGTGAACTGACTAATCTTTGGACTAACTTATTTTGAACATATAATCATATTTATATTGCACTGTGATTACGTCACTATAAATATGATTTGCTATATGCTCGAGATTTAATAGAAGTTTATATTAAACAAATAATCATGAAAATAAAAGATGTGAGCAAAGTGATTGACCAAGTCAAAAAATGATTTCTATTCTTTTATTGATAATAAAAGACATTACAAAGAAATTAGGTTTTAATTAGGGTACAAGATCCTAACAAATACATCCATCATCTAGTAATTTTCTGGCCATCAAAGTGGAGATTATAGCGAAATTCTTCTCACAGGTTGTGCCTTGGAACACGAACGGTTCTTCCCTAGGTGGGTTAAAATACACCTTTCTTCATTTGCAATTCACCACCACCACGTATTTGGTTAGCCAATCCATACCAAAAATAACATCGTACTCATGTAAATCTAAAACTAACAAATCCACGGTCAACTCCTGACCTTCTACCCAGACTGGTACGGCTTTTACCCAAGACCGTACCATCATATCATCCCCCGAAGGTAAGGATACATGACATACATTTTCCATAGGCTCAGGATTCATATATATCTTATCAACATAAGATGCAACAATAAAATAATGAGATGCACTAGTGTCCATCAATGAATATGTTGAGTTATTAGCCACAGGAAGCTGACTTGACACCATGTCGGAAGTCCCAGCTCCTTTATCACCCTGGGTGAGTGCATAAACTCCCGATGCACCTCCAATTGGATTTAGTTGGTATTTCCCTTCCTTTTGACCAAGATTTAGGCAGTGCTTGGAGAAATGTCTAGGTTTTCCAAAGGTGAAGCAATTACTATTGTTACACCTGCCTGGGTGGTGTCGGCTGCATTTATTGCATTGTGGCCAGTAGTTGTTTTCTCTCCTTGGTTGCTTGTCGAAGTTCAAGCTTCGGATTGGTGTATCCATTCTTCGTTTAATATTTCAACCATTGGGAAATTGAGAGTTTCCTGGAGTATTGGCCTTCCCCACACTTCTATTGCCTCTGTATGGAAACATTCCAGAAGGGTCGCTCTGGTTACTAAAGTACTTTCCCCGATCATTAGAGACATGTGCTCATTCTTCAACCCTGTAAGGCTCTTTCCTCTCTTGTACCAGCCATGAATCTTGGAAAATTTCACGCTCCACGACCTCATCATAATTACCTGGGCTGGTTTTCATGATATCCATGAATTGCGCTATCTCTCTTTTCATCCCCTTCATGAATTTGTGTACCCGGTTGTCTTCCTTGTTTACCAGGTCCGGAGCAAATCATGAAAGTTGGTCAAACTTGTGCACGTACTCCTGTACGCTAGATGACCCTTGGACTAGGTTGGCGAACTCAACCGCCATTCGATCTATCACTGTCTGGTTGTAGTACTTGGCATTGATATGGGCAACATCACGCCCCTTCCTAGCTATATCCCTCCAGATGTGGGCGCCCTTCCTCAACATATACACTACACAGATTACCTTTTCCCTTTCAATAGCCGCCACAAAATCAAAGGTTCTCTCCACTACACTGACCCACTCTTCCTCCATCAGTGGGTCTGAAGTCCCTTCGAACACAGGTGGGTTTTGCTTGCTAAACCGTTCCAAGATCGGTTTCAGCTATTCTGTTCTAGGTGGAAATGCTGGCGGATTGCTCCCACCAGTGGCTCTTCTAACCCCGGGAATTCCCATTGTTCGGGAACATCTTATCGGAGTTCTGGGGTGCGGGGTTGTGTTGCGCTTTTGAGAATCTCTGCATCAATGTCTCGAACATCTGAATGTGTTGCCACATTCTGTTCATGCACAGTCTTTCTCATATACTCTATCTGAGTTGCCAAATTTTGTTCGGGCAATGCTCTTTGTCCTCGGCATCTCCGTCAGCCTCGACCCTTTCCTCTGCCTCGGCCACGACCCTCATCTTGGTCAGCGGCCGCTCTCTTGGCTAGGTTGGTGGATTAACAACTTGACCTCCCTTGCTCGAGTGTTAGGCACCATCGCGAGTCTCTATAAAACAATGTTTAAAACATTTGAGCATACAAGTTTCCCACACACAAGGAAAAGAAAAACAAATTATAACATTCAGGGCTATAACCTAGCAATACAAAATGATCATGACAGAACATGCCATAAAGTTTTAGTTAGTAGCACGATAAATACAAAAGAGTAGAGAACCCTAGCTACAAGTCGGGTTTCTACATCTACCTACTACAACTACACAAAAGCCCTACAACCTAGTACGTTTGCCAAGTCTTTACCAAAAAGTGTCAGTAAGACCCTCAAAACATAACCTAATCTAGGCTATCCATCATCATATCCAACTCTAGGTCGGTGTACTCACCTGGCTGCTTAGGATCCTCCTTTGGCTCCCTCTCGTTGTCTTCCACTAGGTCCACTACTGGCTCGGTCATCTCCTCCACCACCTAGCCATCTGCTGTCGTTGCCTCCACAGGTTGGGGTGGCTCCTGAGGTGCAACATTGAGTGCAGGAGCCTCTGCTACCATCTGCTCCTCTCAGTACCTCTCTTGCCACTGGGACGTGCGGAAGTGCGGTCTGAACGTGAGCTCGATAGATGCCTAGAATGTTGGTCAGGAGATAGTTGTGGGGTCCTTGTAGCTATGCTGGAACTAGTAAAATGCCTCATCTCTCAGGCATAGGATAGCCAGCCTCACCTAGTAGGTAGGTGGAATCTCCATATCCCGAAGGATTATATTGATCATATACGTCCACTCCCATACTTAGAACAAAGAGTCATTTTATCCAGCAAACACGAGGGCGTATGTGCTATGGAAACCCTGTTGAAGGCAGAGTCTCTGTGCTAGAGGATACCCAAAAAGTGGGTCCTCTTGGACTGTATTAACTATCGCTGGCAAACCTGCCATCGCACCTACAACTGATAGAATTGAAGTAAATAAAAGAAAACAAAGGAAACATATATGAAAAGACAATACTTAGAGTGAGTGTCGGTCTATCTTCCAGAATGTACATGTGGGTTTGTCTACAGAATCGGTTCAACTTGAGCTTGGCTACCACTTGTAACCACCCTCAAAACATACAAGACCAAAATCATGCAGAAATTTACACATTTTACTTTTAGCTCATTGTACCAAAAATCGATATAAAAAAAATTTAAAAAGATCTTGTGCGCACACTTTTAGTTTATCAAATAGAAATACAACTACTCTTCCACAGAGTTATAACAAAACAATTAACCGAAAAGAAATAACAAACTTCCAGCTTTTTCTTTTCCAAATGGCGGGTCAGGCAACATGTACATATCCACAAGTAGACTCTGGCGCTCATCGTCCCACATTGCCTTTGTACTTACCTACAACATGAAACAACTAGGTAAGTGAAAACGCTTAGTAAGAATTGCCTTACAACAGAAGTATACTAAACCCAGTAACAAGTTGACCTAAGGTAGTTATCACTACCAGTCATTAGGGTATTAGATAGGTTCCAACCCTATCATACAATTGTCATGTAATAACCAAATTATAATCAAATACTTTGATTGAACCTAACAACTAATGTTACACATATCATAATATATCCCTCACTCAAACGATCCAAGAACATTCGAGATATATATAATAACACAATTTAATCAAATCAACAAACATAGAGGATCCTGACTCCAACCTGAATTCCCTCTTAACGTCCTGGCTCCAACCTGGACTATATTACCAATGCCCAGACTCCAACCCAGACCATTTCATTTTTGACCTAGCTCCAACCCGGAGTATGTCTTACCCTCATCCTGGCTCCTACTTGCACATTATCTTACCATGTCCTGGCTCCAACCCAGACTATATTTTACCATGTCCAGGCTCTAACCTGGACTATACTTTCACCATATCCTAGCTCCAACCATGACTATACTTTACCATGTCCTGGCTCCAACTCGGACTATATTTTACCATGTCTTAGCTCCAACCTGGACTTTATTACCATGTTCTGGCTCCAATCTGGACGATATTACCATATCCTTGCTCCAACCCGGATGGTGTTACACCAAGGTTCTGGCTCCAACCCGGACCCACTTACCATTTAGCCGCAGAATGCATAAGCATTTCAAAGGTAGGAATTAAACATACCCTATTCTTAACGAACCAAACAAAACTAGTGTAATCTATTACTACAAGCACACACTAGTATATTCATGTTTTAGCCAATAAAAAAGGGATAACTTACTTGGAGTCTTTAGTTCCCAGCTAGATCATTAACATCAATATTCGTTTTCCCTTTCGCGGTTACTGTAATTAATACAATGTCACTCGGATTAAACTATGGCATACTTTTATAGCTAATATTCTACGATAGCTACATGCAAGAAAGTTCTCTTAGAGACTCTATACTATAGGCTCATATACACCTTACAATGTATCAAGACAGATTTTGCTTCAGTCTTTATGGTATCATGAGAAAATAGGCCTCACCGCAACACGCTCTCCATGATGTGCATTTTAATATTCTTTAACTAAAGAACTCTCTTATCGGATACTCGTACTTTGGTTTTTAGAAAAATGAGTTTTAAACAACTCTTATCTTTAGAAAAATACCAACTTTTCGCTCTCTTACGAAAGTTTTCCATTTTCTATTATTTATCAAAATACTACATTTGGCCCTCTACAATTAATATCTGACCATGTTACCCCTTTCTCTTAAAGGTTCTAGAAAATCTAAATTCCCAGTTTTGACATTATTTTTAATCCATAACATAGGATCTCATTTTTTATGTTATTTTTTTAAAAGAACGGCAATTGGACCCTTAAATTATAAAATGGTTAAAATCAATTTTCATTAATTTAAGTAGATTTTGGGATTGGTTAAATTTCCAATTCCTTAGTTATCTTTGCTAGGAACTATTTCTTTTCATTTTCAATACTTTACTTCCACTATTTAATTTAAAGTGGTAAAGTCTCATTTTTAAACTTTTTCCCTAAGCTGAGTTTTTGGCAAAAACCCTTAAACTATCGTTCATGTATTTTTTGTTAGAAGGAAGGGAACTAGACGAAAGGCTTGCGTCAAAACTTGTTTTTGGTTAACAGATCTAACCTCCCAAAATTCACTTTTCGATAAGGTTTGAAATTGCTACTTTTCACTTTTTAGGGCAAACTTAGAAAACTCATTTCTCTAAACCCGTGAAACATTTTGCTCTAAAATTTTACAGGAGTCCTTATACAGATCTTAACTAATTCTATTAAAAATTTCATAATTTTTGGGATGGAAAATCCCATTCAAAGTTTTAAAGAAATCTAGGCAGTGCCTGCAGCCCTGAAGTTTTTCCCAGATTTTATGGAAATTTTGATAATTTATTTCTCATACACCGTAGCCCAGTTCTTTCTAAAATTTTACAGGGATCTTTATAAATTTCTAAATTAGTTTCTTGCAAATGTTCTTAATTTTTGGAATAATAAAACTCATCAAAAGATTTGAAGCAATTTGGGCAGTGCTTGCTGCCCAGAAGTTTTATTTCCATATTTTAGGGAAAACTTTGAAAAATCATATCTCTTATACCATAACACATTTTCCTCTATAATTTTACAGTGACCCTTATACATGTTTAAACTAACAACCTCAAATATTTTAAAGCTAATGGATTAGGAAAACCCGTTCAAAATTCAAAATGATCTTGGCAGTGCATGCTGCCCAGAATTTTCCAGATTTGAATCACAATGCCTATCATCACGTAATTACAAAAAACAAATATGCAACTACATAAATTAATTTCACAAACAGAGGCAGTGGAATGCAATCTAACACATTGGAAGTCAGACCACGAAATTTTGGGAGCAGGCATTTTTACTCACACTCAACAACAACAAGTTTTCTAGCATAAACCCTAGCCACATGCATGCATGCAAATCATCATACCACACAATCTCAAACTTAAGCATAAAATATGCTCGAAAACTATTGAAATTCCCTATACAACCAGATTTGCAAGAATCACCACAAAACATAAAGAAAACAACCATATATTCTACATTTTATGGCCCTAACTTGGAGATGTATTCCTTAGCTCTTCAAAACCTTCCTTTGGTGCTCTAAACTCTTACCTGCAAGAACATGCAAGCTTATGAAAACCTCTTACCTTGATTTATTTTATCACAATGGTGCTCAACTTTACGATCCAACTAGTAAAGGCTTCTCTTGAACCTTAGAACACTAGCTTCAAAAGGGTCCTTCCTTGAGAGAGAAAGGGAGAGAGACGAAATGAGAGGGAGAGAGAGTGCCTCTGTTTTTTCTTTTCAGAATTAGAAAAATGAAAAGGGAAGGGGGGAGAAAGGGTGCCTCAGTTTTGGGAAGAAATGGTAGAGAGAAAATAGTTTTGAGAGGAAAATAATGATTAAACCCTTAACTTGTGAATGGGTAAGACTCTTTCTATTTTATTTGGGGTATGTATCCTAGCTCTTGAGAGCCCTCTCTCTCTTCCTTTGGAAATTATTTTTATGCCCTTGCTTATTTTACCTCACATTTAAGGAATCCAAGTGCCCTTTGGGAATTTGGGATCTAAATTTCCCCTAACTTTTAACCTATAGTTTTTAAATCTCCAAGCATAATTAATTACATTAATATGTGACCAAAAATAAATTTTTTTACAACATCACATAATTTTGGCAATTTATCACATATTGACTAAAATGCCCTTAAAGGCCCGAGCAAGGAAATTTTCATTCTTGAGCCCGGTTGCTTGGAATTCAAACCTCAATCAATTCTCTTAAAATTTATTTGCTCATCAATAAATTCGTATTTGTTAAACCAAAATTAATAATCTTATGCCATAGTATTTTCTATTTTATTTGTAAGACAATGACAGTGAAGGAAAAAGTATTGTTGTATTCCTTGAATTTTAGAATGAGGTACAGGTTACACATATAGAGCCTTGGCTACGCAATATCAAGATGTAACCGAATTTTATTTCAAAACGTGTACAACACCACTATAATTATAAAAAGGGAAATTCTAACTAATTATGTAATTAGAGCAAACACAAAGATTAATCACTGTTTTACATCCCCCCACAAACGAACAGGTCGAGGGAGGACACTGAGTTTGAAACGCAACTCCTGGAATCGAGCAGTGACAAGAGGTTTGGTGAGGCAATTGACAATTTTTTTCTGCAGTAGGAGCATAGGCCAACTGCAAAGCTTGTCGAGCAACTTTTTCACGCACAAATTGTTTATCTATCTCAACATGTTTGGTCCGAGAGTGAAGCACAGGATTGGAAGCAAGACGCAAAGTACTAACATTATCACAGTAGAGTATAGGTGGAGCAGATAATGGAATATGTAACTCATGAAGTAGAGACTGAATCCAGGACAATTCAGCAGCACCGTTATCCAACGCACAATATTCAGACTCCGTTCTCGAGTGAGAGACGACCTTTTGTTTAGATGAAGACCACGAGATAAGGTTGTTGCAAAAAAACATACAATAAGCATTTGTGCTCCGTCGGTCATCCGAGCTAGACGCCCAATCAGCATCAGTGTAGCAAACAAGAGAAGGAGCAGAGTGGCGATGTAAGGAGAGTCCATAATGACTAGTACCCTTTAAATAATGCAAGACACACTTTACTGCCTTAAGATGAACATCAGTAGGTGAATGCATAAACTGGCATAGTTTATTGACAGAGAAAGGAGATATCGGGATGAGTTAATGTGCAGTATTGCAATGCACCAAGAATACTTTGATACCTAGTAGCTGAGGAGAGGGGGAAACCATCATGTTGCGATAAGGAACCAAGAGCCAGTGGAGTAGGAAGATGTTTTGAGTCAAGCATACCGGTTTTCTGAAGAAGGTCACGAATGTACTTGGTCTGACTTAGGTGAAGGCAGTCAGAAGAAGAATGCACCTCCACTCCAAAGAAATAATGAAGGGGGCCGAGGTCCTTAACAGCAATTTGAGACTTCAAAAATGTCATTAACTGGGAGAGATGCACCGAGGAGGACCCTGTAAGTATGATATCATCGACGTAGATGAGAATAACCAAAGTATGACCATGATGATGCCAAATAAACATAGAAGTGTCAACCTTAGAAGCAAGAAAACCCCAGCTAGAAAGAGCGGCACTGAGCTTAGTGAACCAAGCTTGTGGTGATTTTTTAAGACCGTAGAGAGACTCTTGGAGCTTGCATACATGAGAGGGACGGGTAGGGTCAATGAAGCCTTACGGTTGAGACATAAAAACATCCTCAAGAAGATCACCGTGAAGGAAGGCGTTCAGAATATCAATCTGATGAAGAGGCCAGTTAAGAGAGACAGCAACATTGAGAACTAGACGAATGGTGGTAGGCTTGATTACAGGACTGAAAGTTTCATGATAATCCAAACCAGCTGTCTGATGAAATCCCTTGGCCACAAGATGGGCCTTATATCGATCCACGGGCCTTATAAGAGGGAACTTTGTCGTAGAGAACCTGTGTAACGACCCAAATTCACTAATTAGGCTTAAGGGCCTTCATTAGTGTGCCTGGAGGGCATAATGGGAATTATGTGTGATTTTAATGATTTAGATGCATGGTTATGATTTTAAGCATGTTATATGACTATGTGTATTATGTTATGTGATAATTATGATATGTGATTTGTACCACGTGGATGCGGTGATTTCAATGTGATGCACGTGCCGAGACGATCCTAGAAAGCTAGATAGTGGTAACTGGTGTTTTGGTAACCTATGTAATTGTTAGTAACCATAGAGAGTAACAAGTTTTGTTGGAGAGGTGGTAGAATTGTAAACCAGTAAAAGGACAAGTAAGCCCTTGAGGTCTAGTTAGAAAGGGATATTATTAGAGGGATAAATTGGTCTTTTGGCAGTAAATAGATAAGTTTGAGCTGAAGGAAATACATTTACGTATAACATTTTGGGAGTTGGTTTATGCTGAATATATTGGAGACCTAGAAGAAGAACAAAAGAAAGATAGGAAAAGGGAAGCTGAACTTTAGCTCTTGGAAGGAGAATCAAGGGGTGTTTGAAGTTATTAACCAAGCTTAAGCCAAGAAAACTTAGAGGTAAGGATTTTGCTATAATATGTTTAAGTTTCAAGTCTGGTTTTTAGATGATGAATATGAATTGAAGCAAGTTGGTGGCTGGTTTTGCATGAATTTAGAGTTGGAGTAATCAAAAGGAGAAGGTGATTTGAAGCTAGAGTTTAGGAGAATCCAAGCTGAGTTCTTGACTGAGGTAAGAGTGTATCATGTTTAAATTTTCGTAGCTGTTATGGTTTAGGAATCTAAAGGGGCTGGTTTACACATTTCTCAAGCTTTGGTTCAAAGGTTTGAATCTGAATTTAAGTGTAAATTATGTGGGTGAGTGTGTAGTTGAGCTGGATTATAGTATTTATAGGTTGTTGGTTGGTCTATGTGGGGTTTTAAATAAGTTTTGGGGCTTGGGTATGAAGTTGGGATGATTTGGAGTGAATTGGGTTCGAGGAAAACGCAGGGAAAACCCAGATTTTCTAGGCTCGTGAAGGAGCTCCGCGGCGCAAGGCTGAATTTCTGGGCAGGCGAGTCCTCTGACTTGCTGGGCGCCGCGGCGCAAGGCCAATTTCAGGATGTTAGAATTTGCAATTTTGAGCCTTTGCTCCGGGGGTTCGGGGGATGTCTTTGGTGCATTGTTTTAGGGATTTGGGGGTTCCGAGAAAGTGGGATTGATTCTGGGGAGGTAGCTATGGATTGATTGGTGACAAAGGATGTTTCATTTGTGGTGTGATTAGGTTTTTGGAGAGGCTCGGGGTAGAGGACCGTGCTCGCAGCTTCGTGGCATCAGAAACCAGTGAATTGAAAGGTAAGAAAACTGCACCCGGATAAATGTTGGTGATGGGACTAAGTGTTCCCAAGAATTGCGTTGTGTCAATGTTGGTATCATGCCAAATGACATGTAAAAGCGTCCTAAGAGTGCTGTACTTGATATTAGCGCACTGGGCGCGAATTGGCCACTGGGAGCCAGGAACAACGGGATAACAGAGGGAGCAGCCTGAGGGCGCTAGCCCTGGTTATCGTTTGTGAATTGTGAACGATATGAATTGAAATGCTTAGTATGTGGAATACTTGATTAAACTGACTGATGATATATCTGAGTCTATGAGATGCAATATAAGTTATTGATTTGTTTGCTAATTGTTCATGCTCTGTTGTTGTTGTGTTTTCTTGCTGGGCCTTGGCTCACGGGTGCTACGTGGTGCAGGTAAAGGCAAGGGCAAGCTTGACCAAGCCTGAGGTGGAGAGCCCCGAGGTGGAATGTACTTAGCCAGTTGTTCGATCACAATGGTCGAGGAGTGAGTCAGGACAGGGATTACCTAACTGCTTGTTTTGCCTTAGTATGGCTGGTTAATGTATCTGAACCTTGTAACTTCTGTAGATGGCCCTTAAACTAATATTTTTGGGGATCCCGTGTAAATAAACAATGTTTCTTAGTGAAAACGTGACTTTTGAGACCAAAATGCTTTTAACCCTAGTTCCTTAATAGTTTCAATAACACGGTTTTATTTAAATGACTTGATTAGCAAGTCTGGCACTTTATAAACACACAGTGTAACGGTCTTGGCTATCCAGGGCGTTACAACCTGATATGGAGAGACATTGGACAATAAGTGGGTGGGAAGCCAATTTATCAGGTAAGTGGCTATACTAAAAGCATAGGGCCAATATGAGAGAGGCATGGAGGAGTGAGCAAGAAGAGTAAGACCAGTTTCCACAAAATGTTGATTTTTGCGCTCAACACGTCCATTTTTTTTAGGAGTATAACGACACGAGAGTTCGTGATGTATACCAAGGGAAGTGAAAAATCTGGAAAGAGACCGAAATTCCCCACCCCAGTCAGAACGAACATGCATAATATTTGCCTGAAATTGAGTTTGAACCATTGTGCGAAATCGAACAAATGCAGTATAAGCTTCATCTTTGGAGTTAAGTAAATAAAACCAAGAAAAACGTCAATAGTCATCAATAAATAGAAGGAAATACTTAACACCAGTAATAGATTGCACTGGGGAAGGCCCCCATAAATCAGTGTGAATTAAAGCATAGGGACTAGAAGCCCGAGTTACAGAAGGAGAAAAAGGCAGCCTATGGGATTTTTCCAATTGACATGAAAAGAAAAAACCCATACAGGGGTGCCTAATAGGAGAAAGATTACAAGATGAAATTAAAAATGAAACAACAGCTTTGGAAGGGTGCCCCAGGCGGTAGTGCCATAAGTTGGTAGGATTGGTGACAGTGAGATTAAGTTAAGGAGAGAGAGTGGCAGGGGTGGATGATGGAGAACAGACCCGATACAATCCATCTTCAAGGAAGCCCTTGAGGAGTAGTTGATGAGTGACCTGATGTTTCACCAAGAAAAAAGAGGCATAAAACTCAATGTAAGCTTGATTACCATGGCAGAGTTTAGAAACACTGAGTATATTTTTAGTTAAGCTAAGGGAGTGATAAACATTTTTGAGTTTCAGAGTAGAGTGAAAAGTAGGAAGGGAAGTGTAGCCAATGTGAGAGATAGGAGTTTCCTTACCATTACCAACGGTTACCTAATCATGCCCATGATAAGGAGATGTAGAGTCAAGCATGTTAAGGTCGGGTGTAAAATGATGAGTCGCGCTGGAGTCCATTAACCAGTTCGGGTCGGTGATAGTAGAAGAGGTGGCAAGGGAGTGTGAAGTGGGTAACAAAGGTGGGAGAGGAGAGGCGGTGGTGTTATAATTTCTGGGATGGGGTGGAGGAGGGTGATATTGAAGGTTGTTGCAATGGTAGCAACCATTTGCGGTATGGCCAGGCTTAAGGCATATCTGGCAACAGGGTCGATAGGATGGTCTCGAAGAGGATGGAGGGGAAGGAGAAGGCCATGATGGTTTCAGAGGCTCAAAGGGAGGCCGAGAAGCTATGTGGGGTCGAGAGTGAGATTGAGTATTAGGGTGAGGAGAGGAATGAGAGAATGGTGAGTGAAATGGTTTTTTTTTTTTCTGGTGGGTTTGTAAAACGGCTATATTGGCATGAAGGGAGATCAAGGAAGCAATAGAGAGTTGTCGCTCTAGCGGGCATCATAAGTTAGGAAGAGGTTAATGAGTTCCTCGATGGAAGGTTTGGGAACCTGGATATGAATGGAGTCAACAAAAGAGTTATATTCACGACCCAAACCCTGCAAAAAATACAGAAGTTGATCAATATGAGGAACGGGTTCACCAACTGAGGCTAAGTTGTTCCAAGTTATGCGAAAAAAGTTGTATATATGCCATAGCAGTGAGACCATCTTTCTTAATGGTCTGGAGCTTGGTGCGAAGCTCAGAAATGTGAGAAAAAGCAGCAGAGGAGTATATTTGTTCAAGGGCAAGCCATATTTTAGAAGTTGTGGTGTATCCCACGATTTTCCCAAGCATTGACTCATGAATAGAGGCGTAGATCCAGCTCATAACAAGTCTGTTGTACCGATGCCATTGTTGAGAAGCTGGGTTTGGGTGAGTACAGGCTGTATTGGTGAAGGGAGAAGGAAAAGGGTATGAGACATAATGAAAATATTCAAAGCCGTTTGCAATGACAATATTCAAGAGTTGAATCTTCCAGAAAACAAAGGTATTCTCATCTAATTTAACACCTAAAGGTTGAATTACAGAGGGTAATGAGGGAAGAGAAGGGGTCTGAGAAGAGGGTAGAGAAAAAGGCAGAGAAGTGGGGACAGGTGTCTGTAAGGTAGGGTCGGGAGAGGTGTCCTTTGAAGGTGGAGGCGGCAATGAGGGAGGATGGGTGGAGTCGGCAAAGTCTATCGTAGAAGAATCCATGCTGATGTTAATGGCCTGAGACCATGTAAGACAATGACAGCGAAGGAAAAAGTAGTGTTGTATTCCTTGAATTTTAGAATGAGGTACAAGTTACATATATAGAGCCTTGGCTCAGCAATATCAAGGTGTAACAGAATTCTATTACAAAACCTATACAACACCACTATAATCATAAAAGGGAAATGCTAACTAATTATGTAATTAGAGCAAACACAAAGATTAATCGCTGTTTTACATTATTTAATCCGAGATTTTTCTCCCATTAGGGTTTATCCCTTGGTCCGAGACTAATCTTTCTTTGCATAAAGCTCAATCCTTTACCGGATCTTCACAGCGGCTATAAAAATTCACGAATCATCACAAATTCATATAATATCATTTATCAAAATAATATTTTACATAATTATTCACTGGCTCCAACCGGCTACTAACGTGTGTTCGAAACACGGGACGTTGCAAGAGCAACGAAAACCAAATTCTCATATCAATCAATATAAGAGACTAAGAGAACAATCTTACCCTTGAAGTTCGAAATCCTAGGCAATACCTCCACTATTCTCTTGTTAAATTCAAACCTAGCATCACCATTAATTTCAACAAACTTAAAACCAAGAAGAAGAGGGAAGAATGAAACCATAAACCTTAACTCATACCTTAGGAAATTCGAAGTCACCTTCTATTCCCTTCTTCTTCTTCCTTCTCCTGTCCACGAGCTCTCTCTCTCTCTTCCTTTCTCTCTCTTTCGTGTTCTCTCCTCCCCTCTTTCTCTCTCTATGCATGGAAGCCACTAGGAGCTCGTCAAACCTTACATTTCTCTTTCTATAATCCTAATAGTTGAACCCTAAGTGTAGATGGGAAAAAATAACTTTCCCAAATTCTACCTCCCTTGATTTCTGCCTTAAAATCCAATTAATCAAGGATTGATTGTCAACATAGCTAAATAAGGTAACTACTCATTCCCATTGCTCTTCCTTTCCCACACGCCTACACCCACTCTCTCATTTTCCTATTTATTTCCCAATTCTCTAATAAACACTAGCTTTTAAAAAATATCCAATTCCCATTTTTTTTCTAAATTAACTAAACAACATAAATAACTAATTAAGTAATTAATGAATAGAAAAATACATTATGCATGGAAACCAATGCATGCTCACCATGCATACCATGTACATGCACACACGCAAGCACTAGGGTGCATTTCTACTAACATGCTTCTTGGTGCGTGCAAACAACCAAATGTCAAGAAGTCACAAATTAAAACAATTAACAAATTGTAATTCACATAATTTATACCAAACAATTAATAAAATTAAAAAATAAATTCCTAAAACTTAACAATCAATAATAAAATAAAGCACAAAATTAATAAAATAAAAAAAAATTGGTGTTCTACATGTTAAAATCCTAGCCAAAACACCTTCCGATATGGAGGATGAAAGCAAAGATGTCTCAAGACCTTGATTAGAACCAACGTTTTTCAACCAATAGTAGTGTAACATATCAAAATTCCTAATATGGATTAGTTCCTTGATAAAATTTTATTTTATTGAATGTTTATATATTATTATGTGAATCATATGAGCTATATTATGATATGATAGCGTATGCATGTTTAAGTGTATTAAATGGGCTCAAAGGCCCACTTTTGTTAAAAATGGACATTTTCATAATTTTGACCCGCTGAGGGTATAACTTTAATTATATGTTTGAGACCGCATTATTATGTAGATATAATTGAGATATTCAAAACGATTCGGTCCTTTTGAGCAATTAGCGGAAAAATCACAATGGGGATTAATACTGAGCTTGGGGTGAGCCTAGGGGTATTTTGGTAATTTGGTGAATTACCTGGAGTTATTGGGGTATGAGATATATTTGGGAAAATATTTGTATTTGAAGGATTAGTGGATTTAATTGAGAATTTTGAGTGTAATTTGAGGTTTAGTGGCAATTCAAGCAAACTGACCATTTTTCCCTTGTAGGGCCTTTGAGGTCATGGTCAAAGGAAGGGCCAAAAGAGTCTTTAGCCCAGGGATTTGATATAAGGTTAAATCAGTAGTATTCTTCCCTCACTCCCACGTTTTTCCTTCTCTCTTTCTCTTCTATTGCTTTCTCAACCTAAGCTAAGCATTTTTCAAATTTTTAAGTGTGTAATCCTTGAAACCTTGACAATAGAAGCAAGTTTGAGTTAGGCTTGAAGATGCTCTTGAAGATTAGGAGCCGTCAAGCATGGGTATTCAGCTGGGTACTTGCGTCCAGTAGGTGTTTCCGCTAGGGTCAGGAGGAAAGGATCGTACTCGAGGTCGCCTCGTTTTATCGCCAAGGACTTGAGGTAAAAAAATTGCACCTGTGTTGAGATTAGGGCTTGGGCCCCAATCATTGAACATTGTTATGACCACACTTTTGAATGTTTATTTAAACATGAATGAGTATATTATGCATAGTTGTGTTATGTGTGAAATGCATATATGGTTGTATCTAATTGAAAAGATCGGCATATAAGTTGTGGTCCGCGTTAGCATGCAAAATGTAGGTCGTTATGGCTGGGCCAATATAAAAGTGCGATACGTTCTTGTATGACTCTATAGCCTCTTGTAAGAAAGGAGTCTGGTATGCGCTCGGGTGGCACTATGGCCGCATAGATGGATTCAATGCCTACTTGAATTGGGTTATAATTGATAATCATGCTAATTGTGATTTATATTTCATTGACTATTTGTTATATTTGTTTGAGTTTTCTTGCTGAGCCTTGGCTCACGGGTGCTACGTGGTGTAGGTAAGGACAAAGAGAAGCAAGACCAGCCATGAGTTAGAGAGCTTTGAGGGTGATGTGTACATATGCAGCCTGCTCGATCACCATGGTCGAGACTTCTTTTGAGGATCTTGAACTATAGTTCATTTTGCCGCTCAGGACGACTATTTTGTGTTTTGTTTGTCTTGTACCTATTTATAAACTCTTTTATGGGATCCCATGTATATACCGAACTCTTTTAATAAAAAGTAATACTCTTTTGGTAAAAAACTTAACCTATTTATTAACTTTAATTACATGTTTAAGTCTAAATGATTTACTTATCGAGTTTAGCACTATTTTAAACACACAGTGTAACAGTCCTGAATTAGTATGGCGTTACAAGTAGAGACGGTAGGTTATAGTGCCTTATAACTTTCTCCCACTCACTATTTTAGAAATAAAATGTTTTCTATCAAAGTATCTCATAATTTAATTACTAAGTGATTATAACTAAAATTTCGCTATTAAATCTAAATCACTTATACAATCAAAATTTTAACTCTAAAAATTCTAAGATTACAAAATTTTGAATAATTAAAAACAATTACTAATTAATTTTAAACTATTTCCTAGGTATTAATCTCATTAATAACACTAAAACATATTGAAGTAATCTAGACATGCTATTAATGTGACATTACCCAATTTAACTACTTAAATCAAATTCACATTATTTGTGTCAATTTATGGTAGAGAAAGATCTATACTGCTTTTCTATCCTATGAGACATTTTAATTATGAAATTAACATTCATACATAACATGCCATTTAAATGATCCAATGAGTGAACGTTCCTATTCTATATGTCATGTGAAATGATCAACATGTTACCAATCATACAATATAATTAAACATTTGAGTATTGATCAGGTTCTCTTTGTTAAACGAAACTAAAAAAATACACCAAGGCATTCCTTGGGCTTCACATATTCTTTTAATCTTCATGGGCTTCGTCCTTTGTTTTGGGCCTTGGGAATTGCACACTCAAACTCTAACCATAGGTTCTAAATGAGATGCCTAATTTCCAAAATTAGGATTTTATCAAAACTTTGAAAACATTTGTTTATTAAAATAATAATTTCATAAATTATAAATTAATAACTAATGGAAAGTGGTTGCCATTTATTATATAGTAATTTCATAAATTATTAATTAATAACTAATGGAAAGTGGTTACCATTTATTAAATAATAATTTCATAAATTATTAATTAATAACTAATAGTTTCCAAAACTATTATAAAAAATTTTGGAATTTTTTTTCATAATTATTTTTTATTTATATTAAATAATATCTTTAACTATTATTATAATTACAATTATTGAGATTATAATTACTCAAATTATATTTAATTAATAATTAATTAATTTCTATAAACTAAATTTTGACTCCAATTACAGTGTTAAAAAATTTCCATTTCTCTAAATGAAAATATATTATTAATGTTATTAGTGATTTCTTAAACCAATATTTGATTTCAATAAATAAAATATTTTTCATTAACAAATGAAAATTAATAATCTTGTTTCATAAACAATGTATTTGACTAATATATTAGTCAAATGTTCCCAATAATAAAATTAAGAAAAGTGAACAATTCACTTTCTTAATTTTGAATTAAGACATAAATATTTTTTTCCCAAAATGAATAATTAACAATTTATTTGGTAATAAATAAATTAATTAAAGAATTTAATTAATATAGTTAATTTTTAAAAATTTGAAATTAATTAATAATAAGACGATGAATTAGTTCAAATTTGAATTTGGTGACCATTACAACTTTCCTATTTTTAAGGAGGATAATATTCTCTTTTTGTTTCCGAAACAAAAAAAATTGAGTTATTCAACTAACAACCCAAATATTTCTCACTAATATCATATTATCAAATATTATAATATACATTTATTTACATTAAATAACTAATCTTATTAATTAAATAATATAAATAAAACTCCTTATTGTTGCACAAAAAAAAACTTATGACAATCTCCACAATTCCACGGTTAGGATGGGGCGTCGCGACACTGTGCAAGTAGCGTCACAACGCTTAGTGCCATGACTAAACCTAGAATAGCATTAGTGTTGCAGGGCTGGTGGGTATGCACTGCGACGCTTAAAGTCGCAGGTGCCATTTTCACAAAAATAATCAAAACAATTTTGTGGTTATTCAATCATAATGAACAACATCTAATTCAAAAACATAACTGAAATTATAAAATAATAAATTTAAAGAATTACGTAGATCCTATACCCAACTAAACAATATGGGTGTACATTGAATCTAATTCAAAAAATTAAGAACATAAATAAAAACAAAGAGAACCATATAGTTAACAATCAATCATATCCAACACATCCATTCAACATAGTCAAAATATAATAGAAACTAGAATAACCCTTAAACCCACTCATAAAACCTGTGCTCTACGTGCTCATACATTCAAAATAAATACAGATCAGATTCATGACAGATGATCTCAACCATGTCTCTAGAACCAATTGTTAGATTTTGATCATGTGATTGACAGTGCATCGGAAGCATGAGATAATATTTAAATGAAATAATAACAATTATTAAAGCATGGGATCGAACCACACTAGGAACCATAACTAGAAAGTGATCTTTCTGATGCGACATGAATCTAAATGTAATAGAAAATTACAAATACCTTTTCTAGATGTAGAACACGTGTAGATCAAATAGCGTCTTAGCCTCCTAACCCACCATCTTCCATACTATGGCTCGGACAAAGAGAATGAGAAAGGTAGATGTTTATGCTATTTGGTAGGAAACACAAGAACACACTTTTGAATCTCAACACATAAGAGAGTGTTCTTCTCACAATACAGAGCGAACAAAGTTCTCTATTTTTCTCTCTTGGCAAAAAAAAATTAAAATGCATCAGATGTCTTATTATTTCTCTTGATGTTATATTCTATTAAAATAACAATAGAAAGAAGACCCAGCCCTAATCTCATTGGGCCTATGCGTAGTGTAGAGTCCAAAAGTTTCTAATAGAATTAAGTCATTTGATTAGCGTTTCGGGAGGGTACGTGGGGTAATTATGTGTGTGTTAATTTATTTATGTGGTTTATATGATTGAGTATGCATGATTCTGTGTATTAGATGGGTTTAAAGACCCACTTTAGTTAAAAATGGGCATTTTCATAATTTTTACCTGATGATGGTATATTTGTAATTTTATGTGCTATGTGCTTGAGACCACATTATTATGTGGATATATATGTGATATTCAGCATGAGTGGATCCTTTCGAGCAACTTAAGCAGAAAAGTCACAATGGGGATAAATGCCCGACTCGAACGAGCCTAGGGATATTTTGGGAATTTTTGATATTTTGTGGATATTTGGGTTTAGAGGATTAGTGGATTAATTTTGGAAATTTGTGGTGAAATTTGTGGTTTTGTGGGAATTTAGGCGAATTGACAAAAATTCTCTTGTGCTTAGTTTTGAGGTTAAGTTAAGGGTAAGGGCAAAATGGTCTTTTGACCATAGAGATATGCTAAGGAGCACAAATCTGATGGTATTCTGGGTCATTCACGATCATTGTCTCTCACTCTCTCTCTCTCTTCTAGTTCCTTCTCAACTTGCTTAGCACAAACAAGACTTCTAAGTAACCAAGACTATGATTGAAGCTTGTGAATTTCAGTGGCCTTAAGGAGAATTGGAGCTTGTTATTGAAGTTAGCAACTATCAAAGCCAACCTCACAACTAGGATTTTTTTGCAATAACAGGTATAGACATTTCTCTTTTGTTCTTAATTTTCTTGCCGTAGTTGTTATTGATGTTTTGGGAAATTGAAGTTGGATTTTGATAAATTATAATTATGTGTTGTATAAGTGTGCATATTGATGATATGAATGGTGTAGGCTACTGAATTAAAACAAAAAATTGGGTTGAATTCTCAGATTTCTATTGGGATTTTTGGATTTGGGAAAAATGGGTGTTAGAACACTAAAGTCCCAATTGATGGTTAGATAGTGTGACTTTGAGTTTAAATGGTGATTAGGTGCTTTATGTTAGTTGTATAAGGGATTTTGGAACTGATTTCTGCTTAAAACTGGTTGGGAATTTGGTTTTGGCAATTTAGAGGTTTGAGAAATCGCAAGGGAAAACGCCAAAATTTATGGGTTTTCGCTGCGACGTTACAGCGCTCCAGGTTTTAGGGATTTTTATTCGCATCTACCTACCATGGCACCAGGGGGTTGGTGCCAGTACATTTTCAGGGAACAATTGTTTTAAACATTTGGGAATAATCCTAGGCAGACATCCATCACCCGGATTGATGAAATTGGAGATCCCGAGAGCTAGGGATTAGTCTTGGAACACATTTTTCAGGCTTAGTTCTTAATGAGAATAACATTTATGTTGTGAATAGGATTTATGCAAGGCTCGAGAAAGGGATCGCACTCAGGGTCGTTCTGTTATCTACACAATATTTTAGGTAAGAAAACTTGCATATGCACCATGAATAGAGAATGGCCTCGATTGTTGAACGCTGTTATAACCGTATGTTGATTCTGATCAAAATTATATATTCCTGTTATTGTGATTCCATTTGTAGTATCTATTTTGATGTATTTGTTTCTGTGTGATCGGAAAGAGGGCCATAATCGGGGATAATCATGCAAAATGTAGGCCGTTATGGCAGGGCCACTACGGAGGTGTAGTATGCCCCTGTTCGACATAGGCCATATAACTTGAGTTTTCTTGCTGGGCCTTGGGTCACGGGTGCTTTGTGGTACAGGTAAGGGCAAAGAAGAATTGGACAAGCCATGGCTTGTAGGGCTCTAGGGTTCTGTGTAAATACTCAGCCTACTCGGGTACTACGATTGAGATTTTTTTTTTTGCGGGACTTAGGGTTTAAGTCCAATTTTGTCGCTTAGGTCGACTACTTTTGTAACCTTGGATATAATTATGTTTTGTTTAAAACTTTTTGGGATCCCTTATATATATTCAAATTTTTAATGAAAAGTCTAATTCTTTTGACCAAAATTTTTAGTATCTAAACCATTGTCAAATCTTAATTATATTTTGGAACCCAAATGACTTGCTTAACATGTCAAGTATTATCTTAACATGCAGTGTAACAGTCCTGGATTAGTATAGCGTTACAAGTGGGCCACAATCCATTTGGATTGTGGTTGGCGCCAACCACAAGGTTTTGGGCCCTGTGGTATTTTATCTCTATAAAATTTTATTTGTTGGGCCTTTATCATATTATTTTATGTAGTATGCAATTATACCACAAAATTGAATATGATTAAATTAATTTTCTATTTCACAAAATTAACAAAATAATTTTATTTTCCATTAAATATTATTTTAAAATTAATATTTTAAGTATTATTTTCAAATAATATTAATTTGTGAGATTAAAAATAATATTTTATTATTATTGGTTATTTCCTTTTAATACCAAAATCCTACCTGTGTTATCGAGCTAGTACGGGGACAGTATGGACCTGTAGTTCTATGCTCCTATAATTTAATTCATTTCAATAACTTTTACTTTAATTAATTAATTTATTAGATATGAATTATTCCACTAGTATTTCCTAGTTGAACTCTCAAAACTACAGTCTAATATTATTAGAAGCTATAACTATAAAGCCCTCCATTGAATTAGTCATTGCATGAGTTATGACCCTCTGCTAGTTGTTCATAATTAAAGCTAGGTCTTAATGTCTGCTAACCTCTCTAATTATGTTTTTATCAATTAGTTCCATTGATTCTCTAATAAACAATATTCTATAAATTTAATTAGTGAAATTTCTATTCTCTAACAGAAATTGAGCTGTCTATGTTCAAGCCCTGAATCAACACTAAAAGGAAGAAGTAATATGCTTTCATTTAAGTAAGGACCAGATTACATATATGTGAAGTATGTTCATAGCCATATGTAGTTCTATGACTCCAAGATATTAGGAATTTGGTCGTAGGAATATTGAACCTTACCCGATAAGTCTAAAGTCATAAGGCACAAATAGGAGTTAATTACTCACTTCAGGATTGAGGTCAATTCTCAAACGGTCATCGATTGATGAATGTTGAACTTCTATATTTTCATGGAGATGGTCATAAGTTGTTTCTTTCATTGTGTCTCAGTTGAATACAATCTATATTGTATACAGTACCTCAATCTTTTTATGTCGCTACACTTAACAGTCTGAATAAACTGCTCTGTCTTAAACAGAAGATAGACCATACTCATAATCTTTATTAAATAAAGCTCATAGTTTATTTAGCGAGTACAAACATTTTTTAAATTATTATCTTGAATTAAATCATCTTGTATATGTCATTATACATATACTTAATTCAAGATCACATCAATAATATTGGATCTTCATGATAAATAGCAACTATAATTAGAGACAAATATGAGTGAGAATATTAAGTTGATTTAATTAACAGTAATCGTTCATACAGAAATACACTTTAAGGGCACAAATCCTAGCACTATGAATGAAGAAAAAAGCTAGGATTGAGATATGAGATAAACACAACAAACAAAAAAGAAAAAAAAAACACAATAAAGGATTGGCAAACTTGATACTAGACATTGGCTCTTGATACCAAATGATACAAACCCCGCCAACTTGCGACAAAACCCCTAACAAATTTGTTCTTTGGACCGTTCTACTATATATTTTTTATGGAAACTACAACACAAGACCTATAAATTAAGAGATGTGAACCTTGGTTTAAGGAATCGAAATTAGATTGATAAGTCAAGTATGAACGCCAAAGACAAAATCTGATAAGTTCGAAAGTTCTTTAAAGAACCAAAGAGAAATTTATTCTCACGTTTTTTATCAAAAGTATTCCATCATTTTGCTCCATGAAATATCCTATTTATAGGCTTTACAAGCTTTTAATTTCGTTCATAACATGAAAGGGATTGTACCAAAAAAAGGAAGAAAAAAAAAAGAAACTACCCTAAATAGAACAAACAATTAAGGTTGTTGCGCAATTCAGAAAAATGAAACTTTCAAGTTTCTTTCTCTCCAAGCTACACGCCCATATAAAAAACACTAATCCTAACATAATATTTGAATTTAATCCCACAAAATATTTTGAATTTTCTTAGCTTTATTATTCTAGAACTTGAAGCATGTTGATGCATCTTTGTTGAATATGTGGGCCTTGTTCCATTAGCCTATACAAATTGGCTTGAGCCCAATTCTCTTGCTCTTGTTATTGGACCAAATGGTACTTCAAGTGGATCCACTCTCCACTTGGTAGCCATATTTCCATCAAAATATTCATTGATTAAAATAATGAGTACATAAGCATGATATAAGGTGTGATCTCTTCTTACTAAGTAGCCTTATTTTCAATATGTAACCTATATTGGGAAAAGTTAATACACATATAAACCAAACATACACCTATAACACAAGACACTACAACAAATTATACTTTTAATGACTCCTTATAATGTCTTACACATATGGTTTAAGACATTGAAAGTTAGAAAGGGTATGTAATGTCTTATGTGAAGAGACATTAAAAGCTTTTATTCATGACTAAATTTTTAAGTCATTAAAACTATAGGAAGACATTGTAAATAGACATAAACGGGCCCACAACTCTATTTAGGCTTGACTTTTAACGTCTCCGCATGAGAGAAGAGATGTTAGAAGCTTCTTGCGTCTATATATTATATATAATATATAAAAAAATCATTTATCACAACCACTTTCTTTATGTATTCTCTCTCCCATGTTATCTATATACTATTATTATTATTATTATTATTTAATAAGAGACAAAATGTTCATTAGATAACATAAGGAAGGACGTGATAGGCGGCTATCCCGTTTCCTATTCCCTATTTAACCTACTACTACTACAATTATTATTATTATTATTATTAAATCCATCCTCACCTGACTTTCATTCTCTCTATTTATTTCCCTAATACCCTAGTTGCCTCCCCTTCTTTTCTCATTCTCTATTTCTCTCTCAATCTCCATTGATATCTCCTTCTATTTCTCTTTCAGATCACCACGCCACAACCATGACCACCACCAACGACCATCACACCACCACCACGACTACCACCACGACACCACCCACGACCACCACACCACCTTCCTTCAAATCTATCTTTCTTTCTCACCCTCTTGCTTCCATTTCTCTCTCTTTATGTGACGGCAAAGGGAAGAATCAAGCAAGTTGATGGCACAATGGATTTTAAGATTGACTCCATATTTATCTTGCTCTCGGTAACTCCTTCTTTCTCTGTGGGTGGAGGCGTGGATTGTGGCAGTGCCAAGTTCTTTGTGTTTTGGACAGATCTAGATTTTGTTGTTTGAGAGAGAATTATTTGTTTATATTTTCTTATTTTTGGACACATTTTTTTCTTGGTGTATATTTGTGGTGAGGTACTTAGGTAATGTTTGGTTTAATGGAATGAGGTTTGGAATGGAAAGAATTTTCCAAAACTGGTCCCATTCTTTTGTTTGGTTTGTCATTTAAAATCAAAAAAGTCATTCCTATAGGAATTGTAATTACAGTATACTGCATACTCACCTTTCCTAAATTAAATGGGTTGAAAAACAATTTGTTTACCCAAAAATAGACTACCTGATGACGTGGCAGGATTGGCCTACACATGCGATGCACATGGCACTTTAAGTGAGTATAATCTGTTCGACCATCGACCCGAAGATCATTGGATCATCAGACATCACAGTTATGGGCGACCAGCCTGGTCGCATATATTCATTTATTTCCTTCAGATATGTAATCTTACTATTACGCATTGTCCCATGTAGAAATCCTGTATTAAATGTAATTAAGGCCCATTGTCCCATGTAGAAATCCTTGGGCCTATAAATAAGAATCAAAGGGCTCAAGAGAGGTGACTTTTTGGATTTTTAACTTTTGGAACTTTAGAATTCTAAGAGAGAAATAGAGTGTTTTTATCCACCATAATTGTCTTCATCCGAGAGCTTGTGAAACTCGTGAACCCTAGTTCATTGATCACAGTTCGGGAAATTATACATCAATAAGAACACCAAGTGGACATAGGTCATTATCATTTTATTGGGGCCAAACCACTATAAATCTTTTGTGTTGTTTATCTTTTCGTCTTGATTTCATCTCATTTTCTATCATTTTACTTGACTCTATGTCGTTGACCAAATCAAGGGTCAATATTTTGACGCTTTCATTGAGAGAGCTAAACTCAAGATCTCCAAAAAAGATCAAATGGTGAAAACATCTAGAAAGACTTGAAAAACCTCTGGTACTGCACCAACCCAGCCTCCTCCACAAAATGTGGCTTACAATGAGCCACAAATAGATTTCGAAGAGGAGAAAATGGATTCTGAGACCCTGAGGATGACACTGATTATGTTGCAAGAGGAATTAGCCAATCTGAGGGCTAATCAGGAAAATGTGGCGGAAACGATGGCGTTGCAGTAGAGAGAGATTGACAGGAAATGTCAAGAGTTGAATGAGCGGCAGGCCGACTTGGACCACCGACAGAGGGATGCCACTGCCGCCCTGGAGGCAGCTATTCAGTTGGCAAGAAGACAACTTGCACCTATTTCTTAACTGGATCAGCCACCTAGTGTACCACTACAACAAGGTCCACATTCAGGTCATCCGCAACATCACCACGTTCCACCTCAAACGACTAGTCCTCAGAGGTCGGAGACACCCCTGCTATTCAATAGGATATTCCATTTTAGGATCCTGAGCAGCAGCCACCTTCTCACTCTGGTCACGGAAACCTCCAGCGACAAAGGCAGAATAGGACTGGGCAGCCTCCCCGAAGCCCTAGACGCCAGACTGTTGAGGAGCTAAACCCACCGAGCAGGGGACAACATCCTTATGCTAGTAGAAGGCAGGTCGAATCAGGCTCTACGGTCAGGGGCCCCCCATGAAATAATAATGCACGGGGACCTACCGACCAACGCCGGCCTCCACCTGATGGTCGGGACATGCCAGCGAGGGGAGGAGAAAATAGTGCAATCACCAGGTCGCACCATAGTCGGTCACACTTTAGGGATGACCATGACTATAATGAAGTGGATTCTAGCAGAGGAAATGTTGGTTTAAGGTAAAGAGATAGGGGTGGAGAGCAAAACCCCCGACCAAGAGAGAATCAGCTAACAAGTCAGAATGCTCGGGGCAGCCTAGGCAACCTAACGTCTTTGATCGGCTGGGCGCTAGCGAGCAAAGGAATAGGGATGATGATTTGAGGGACATACTCAATGACGGGCAGGAAAGGCACGACGAGTATACCCCTCCAGCACCGGTTGCCCCAAAAGTACCAGATGCTGTACAAGCCCAGCTTGATGCGCTGAACAGGTCATCCAACAACTAGTGGGGAGTCGGACATCCCACATTGAATATGACCAGAGAAGACGTCGGACCAGTCGATGACCTTGAGGAGGTCCAACTTGATGAGGTAGATCCAACCACGGTTGTGAAAGTCGGTAAAAACTTAGAGACAACAACAAAGAAAAAACTGGTGGAATTTTTAAAGGAGAACCAGGAGGTGTTTGCCTAGTCAGATAAGGATATGGTTGGGATTGACCCAGCAGTTATCATCCATGCCTTAAACATAGATAAAAAATTTCCACCAGTACAACAAAAAAGGAGGCTGCTCGAAAAAGATAGATCAAAAGCTTTAAAAAAAGAGGTCGAGAAGCTAAAGGAGAATGGATTCATCAGGGTAGCATTTTATCCATCTTGGGTCTCTAATCCTGTGTTGGTTCCCAAGCTGAATGGCAAGTGGAGGACATGCGTAGATTTCACAGACCTCAATAAAGCCTGCCCAAAGGATTGCTTCCTACTCCTAAGGATCGACCAGCTGGTCGATGCCACTTCAGGGCAAGAGATCCTATCATTCATGGATGCATACTCTGGATACAATTAGATCAGTATGCACCCACCTGATGAGGATCACACTAGCTTTCGAACTGATACATTGCTTTAATGTTACAAAGTAATGCCCTTCGGTTTGAAAAACGTTGGTGCGACTTACCAGTGACTAGTCAATCACATGTTCAAAGAGCTGATCGGTGTTAATATGGAGGTATATGTTGATGACATGCTGGTTAAGTCGAAGAAGGCAGAAGAACACATTGGGGACTTGCAAGAGTGCTTCGACGTCTTGCACAAATATCAAATGAAGTTAAATCCCCTTAAGTGTTCCTTTGGAGTTGGATCCGGGAAATTTATGGGATTCATAGTGAACTCACAAGGTATCGAAACTAATCCTGAAAAGATTAAGGCCCAGATCGAGATGAAGTCGCCAGCTAAAATTAAAGATGTGCAAAGTCTAACCGGACAAATGCATTCCATTTTTTAATCTGCTTAGGGGGAATAAGAAATTCGAGTGGACGAAAGAGTGCGACCAGGCTTTCTATGCTCTAAATTCTCATCTATCGCAACCATCGATTTTGTCCAAACCGATCGAGAAAGAAACTTTGTTCATCTATTTGGCAGTCACCGAGTATGCTGCTAGCTCTGTCCTGTTTAGAGAGGAGGAACATGTTTAAAAAGTTGTGTATTATATAAGTAAGAAGCTAATAGGAGCAAAATTGCGATATCCGCCCATTGAAAAATTAGCCTATTGCTTGATTTCAGCCTCCAGAAAGCTGCGACCATACTTCCAAGCTCACCCCATCGTAGTACTCATCGACCAGCCACTACGGCAAGTCCTGCAGAAACTAGAAACTGCCAGTCGATTGTTAAAATGGGCAGTTGAACTTGGACAGTTTGATATTTCTTACTCACCATGAGCAGTTGTGAAGGGACAAGCTCTAGCTAATTTTGTCGCAAAATTTACTGGGCTCCAGGATACTGAGCCGATAGAAGATCCAGAACTCCAAAGCCAAACTCCTTCCTAAAAAAATTTCATAGATGGCTCTTCCAACGAGCATAATGTTGGAGCATGTTTGATCTTAGTCATGCGTGAAGGACATTGATTTCACTGTGCAATCAAATTCAACTTCATAACGTCCAATAACAAAGCTGAATATGAAGCTCTACTTGCAGGATTAAGATTAGCCAAGGACATGAATATGAGTCACTTGAAGTCTACAGTGACTCCCAGTTAGTGGTTCATCAAATTATTGGAGAATATCAATCTCGAGGTCTTAAGATGGTTGCCAGTAAGTACCTTGCGACCAAAACTCAAATATTGATGCTTTGGCCAAGTTAGCAAGCGCGAAGGATGTTGTTGACGCAGTTTTTTGCCAACAGTCAATTATATGAATAACTAGGATGAATTAGTGCTTAATGATAAACCGTAATAAGAAAATGATAATACTCAAGGATGCTGGAATTCAATTACGAAGAGAAAAATGATCGTTCCTTTTTATGTCATTTGGGGGTTAAAATCTCCCTAGTCCACAAGTCAATATTATTACTGTTTCTCTCTCTTGCTATTTTTTATAGATTATTTGCATTATAGAAAGAATCCAACCCCTTGCACTACCCAAGATCCTGGTATTTATAGGAGAATGATCTCTGGGTAGGTTTTGGGGTCATCCCCTTGATCCTTCACATCATTCTTGTGACATTGATGATTAATATCTAAATATTACACTGAGGAGCGGTCTAATCAATCAGATAAAAAAGGTAATGGGCCGCATGGCCTTAATTAGGTGTGTGATGTTTGATCACGCACGATTAAATTGCGTATCCAAGAATTCGGGAATTAAACAGACACGTGATGTCTGTTATAGGCACGTTTATATTGCGTGGTCAACTTTACAAAGACCCAGGGGTATGTCAGGCCTCTAAGGCACCACGAGCGTAATGTAAATCTATCTCGTGTCTTTTGGTGCCATGTTTATACAATGGTTCTAGGTGATAAGCTGCTAAATGATTCATCAGTTCGAGCTATTCGTCTAGGGGATCGTGCCAGATTTCCCTGGATGAATGGTGAACACGTGGCGTATTGCTTATGGCTTTTTGTTAGTAGGCTTTGCCCGAGCTGCCTCAACAGGGTACGTGCTAATATTCAGGGCGTACATTTTCCCCCCAAGCCCCTGCTCGTGATCTATGATGTCACTTTTGAATTTCACGGTGGGGGCTTTTAAACTTCCTTTTTGATTATCCATCCCCTGCCCACCATTTGAGTACTGGACACGTGGAACGTCGTGATTAGCGCCTGCTCGGGCTTCGAGGATGGCATTAAATGGCCTGGCCACCTTTTTGCCGCCGTCTCATCTTCTGTATCATGACCCTCGTATCTCGTATTTTTTTGATCGGACAGTCCTCGTTTCCTAATGTCTTTTACGTATAAATAGGGCTTGCAACCTTCGCTTGGAAAATATATTGTAAGTTTCCTGTTTTTCGTGTGTTTCAATTTCCTTTTTCTTTACAATGTAACTTTACACTCCATAGTCATAAACAGTAGGCTATTTATGAATAACTTTGGTGCATAGGTTTCGAGTTTAGGCGTATTGAGTAGATCCTAAAACATGTATGGGATTGAGTGGTTTCTGGGTAAATTTAGGAAATGCCCACTCAGGGTATGGAAGGCGAGAGGATTTTAGGGTATAAAACCGGGTAGCTTAAGGGTCACATTTCTTGGGCGGTTTTTCTTTAAAACCCTCTTCCCAAGGCAAGTAGTGGCCTAACTCGCCTGACACACGGATCCCTGAATATCATGGGTCTGTTGGAAAATCTAGGCACGTGGCTCAGGCAACGCGTGGCATGACGCGGGCTGATATTGGTGTCAGCTCATCTATTAGGACACCTCGCCTTTGTTTTTTTTCTTCTGTTCAAAATTTCTACGTCGCCCACTAAAATCTCCATCATTTTTATTTGATAGGCGATCTAATGGCACCAAATAAAGGAGCATCTAAGAAGAACGCGACTGGCTCATCATCTCAGCAGCTCCGCAAGGGGAAGGAGGTCATCCCTGACTCCCCCCTTCTTGAGTTTGGTCCCGTGGTGGAGGCGGAGGTCGCGGTTGCTCCTAACGCCTTCTTCGAGGCTGAGAGGATCATCTCTAAGATAATGACCCAAGGAATGGTCAACAAAATCCTTCTATCCCACAACATTGAGGCTGGGAAAGGAACCTTAATCACTTGACCTCCCTACGAGGGGGAGCGGAGCTTTTCACCACTCCAAGACGACTTTGCAGCCTGGAGTGACGAACATTTGAAGGCTAGGGCCATTCTCCCCCTCGACCAATATTTTACAGACTTCCTCAATTATGTGAGGTTGGCACCATTCTATCTCCACCCCAACTCGTATTGGCTGCTGGCGGGGTTGAAATATCTGTTCCTGAAGCATGAGTGGGAGGTCCCCACTCCGGCAAGCATCCTCTACTTCTTCTGCCTGAAAGCCAGCTCGAACCATAGGGGGCACGGGGACAGGTTCTATTATTTGACATGATTCCCTAACTCGCCTGCAGTCATCAAGCTGCCCAGCCACCCCAACGACTTCAAAGATCAATTCTTCATGTCGAACGGGTTCTGCAACTGCGAACACCGATACTTCAACCACCCCCGTAAGTTTTCTTTTCCCATATCACATAAAATTCCTTTCATACTTAGTATTCCTTGTGCGTATATTGATTGGAATATATTCGCGCAGCCATTTTTGCGAGGACGGCCAAATCAGCGACCCTTGGGGGTCAGTACGAGACTTTGGCAGGGCTTCCACCCAACGAGAAGGACTACCTGTAGATCATGCCTGATGACACGATGTTGGCATGTAAACTAATTGCCAAAGGTCAGACCTTGGCCTTGAGAAGGACGCAGGTCGCTGCTCCCATAATCTGTGATCTCCCTCCCATTCCCAAGAGGAATGCTGAGGCCGACGACGAGGCATCGGAGGAGGATGAGGTACCCCTCGTGCGAAAGAGGTGAGCTCCTGAGGCTGCTAGGGATCCCATTGCTAAGCGGCTGCGTCAGGGGCAGCAGCCGGCCCCTCCAACCAAGGTAACCGATATCCTTTTAGGGATTTAGATAGGGTTGTGGCAAACCTTAGGCTAGTTAGGTTCAACCCCAACCAACTCATACACCGTAACCCTGATGACCCATATTGCAATATCACCTTGCTCCAGTGTGTGGACCACTTGGTTCTCTGGTATTATATGGGCCATCCTAGGGGGACCGTAGTGGTGGACAATACCTTGTCCTTTAGGTTGGCCTTCTCTGAAGAGTATGGAACCAACCTTAGGTCGTGGCCATTCCTTCTCCAAGGTGTTGTAGCCCCAGGACTTAGGCAATATGTAGAGTAGTCCAGGCCTGAGGTAGAGTCTGACCGAGAGCCTCCCTTAATCCAAGAAGTGTTTGACTTAGACTCTCCTTCCCGTATAGCAGCTCTGAGACTGGAGATCGTGGAGATAGACTCCTCTAGCTCAGAGGGTAGGATTTTTTGATACTTTGTATGTACCTTCTTTGCAAACTAATGAGTATGCATGTATATCTAAAAAAAATTCCTTTCTTTTTCAGTTAAGGAGATGGCACAATAAGGGGAACCCAACATCCAGTGATGTTCCAGGAGGGGAGATCCAGTGGTGACCCTCTGGTCAAGAAACTTCGACCCACGTCGAAGAAAACTCCTCTGGTTACGGCTATTTCTAAATCCCCGGCCAAAGGGATGGGCACGAGCTTGGGAGCTACACCTGTCACCCCTGCTGAGAAGAGGGGTCCAGCCACACCCCTTCCTTGCCTTCCTACAGCTCCTACTCAGGAACAAGTAGCACCACCTGGTCCCCCAGCTCCATCGATCCATTCCACCTCCATCTGCATTCCTGTCAACCCCCAGGACTTGAAGCTAATCCCAAAAACTTTTCGGGGGACAGTCTATGGGACGGTGAACTATACGGTGGATCATTTTGACAAGGCCAAGCCCATCGACCTGAGGGCGATCAAGGAGAGGAGCCTGGAGAACATCATGGAGTCGGCCCTGGGAATGAACCTCACAGTAAGCACTTTTCCTGACCTGACTTTTATTATTCTTCTTGGTATGCGCCTAACTGTTTCTTTGCTTCTTTGCAGGCGGTCCTAGCTCAAAATCGTAGCATATCTCCGGCAAGGGCTAGGAATGTCGAACTTCAGGCCGAGCTGACTGTGGCCCAAGCTGCTCTCGTCGCTTCTCAATAGAGCGAGTGGAATGCCAAAGCTGCCTTGTTGGCGGCCCAGACGAGTGAACAGGCGGCGAAGGCTGCCTTAACCACTGCTCAGGAAGGCGAGTAGGCGGCGAAGGCAGTCTCGGTAGCCCTTCAGGTCAAGCTTGAAGGGGCCAAAGCAAAACAACAGGAGGTGGAGGCGGCCCTTCGGGAGGAGTAAAAGGCATTGACATCCTCCATGGAGAGCATGCTTTACCACTGTTGGGCCTTCAATCAGGACAGTAACTTCACCTTTATGGCCGACGCGTGGGGGCACTACCTCGAATAGTTCAAGGTTCGGCTACAATAGGAGCTGCAGGCGCCGACTGAGACTGGGGAGACCTCTGCTGCGAGCGAGCAGGAGACTAAGGAGGTGACGTCCTCAGAGCGGCGTGGGGGGGCTTAGAATTTTTGTAATTTTATTTTTATTTGCTTTTATTTGTAAGTGCTAAGCATGAGGTTATTCTCCTCGAGACAATTTGTTCATTAACTTCAGTTATCCAATTTTTATTTGTTTTCCAATCTCTCGTCCTTTATGATGTGCTAGGAAAAAACTTAGTTCGTGTTAGCTTTATCGACACCTCGTGTTATTTAGAAAAAAAAACCCTAGTTAATCAATTTAACCAACTTCTAAGTTTTGGAACCTGGTTGTGCCCAGGATATTTAATTTTAAAAACTTAGTTCGTGTTAGTTTTATCGACACCGCGTGTTGTTTTAGAAAAAACACTGAATCAATTTAACCAACTTCTAAGTTTGGAACCTGGTCGTGTCCATGGTATTTAATTTTAAAAAACTTAGTTCGCATTAGTTTTATTGACACCGTATGTATTTTTTTTAGAAAAAACATTGGGTAATCAATTTAACCAACATCTAAGTTTTGGAAACCTGGTCGTGTCCAGGGTATTTAATTTTAAAAAACTTAGTTTGCGTTAGTTTTATCGACACCACATGTTTTTTTTTTTAGAAATAACATTGGGTAATCAATTTAACCAACTTCTAAGTTTTGGAAACCTGGTCCTGTCCACAGTATTTAATTTTAAAAAACTTAGTCCACGTTAGTTTTATCGACACCGTATGTTTTTTAGAAAAAACATTGGGTAATCAATTTAACCAACTTCTAAGTTTTGAAAACCTGATCGCTGGGTGATCTGCCCCCCAAGTAATCAGGAAGTGGACTTGCTGGGTTATTTTTAACTATCATACAAACGAAATCGTACACAGACATAAATGAAACCACACCCATCATCATTCATTTTTTTTTAAAAATTAATTGGCTTTTATATGCAAGCCTTACTGTACGATTTGACTACTGATAATACTTTCTCAAATGTATAGCATTCTAGGTCTGTGGTACCATTTCTCCATTAAGCCAGGCCAATTTGAATGTACCTTACTGTACAATTTTGATGATCTGATAGGGCCCTTCCTAGCTCGAGCCTAAGGCACCATCTTTCGGGTCATTGGCCACTAGAAACACCCTTCGGTGTACCAGGTCTCCTATTTCCAAGACACGCTTCTTAACCTTTGAATTGAAGTAACGGGTGATTTTCTGTTGATAATGCGCGAGCCGTAGCTGTGAATCTTCTCACTTTTCATCAATCAGGTCGAGGGACATGCTAAGGAATTTGTCATTCTGCTGCTAGCGGAAGTTTTAGATCTTGTGTGCGGCTATCTTTGTTTCGAAAGGAAGGACGATCTCACTTCCAAAAGTCAGGGAAAAAGGGGTGTGCCCCGTCGATGTTCGGTGTGAGGTCCGGTACGCCCATAGTACCTGCGGGAGCTGCTCAATCCAAACTCCCTTGGCCTCGTCCAGTCTCTTCTTAAGGCTTGCCTTGAGCGTCTTGTTCACAGATTCGACCTGACCATTAGCTTGGGGGTAGGCCACTGAGTGAAAACTCTTAATTATGTCGTATCTTCCACAAAATTTGGTGAAGAGGTCGCTATCGAATTGGGTTCCATTTCTAACACTATCTTCCTTGGTAGTCCGAACCGGCAGACGATATTCTTAACCACAAAATCAAGGACTCCCTTTGACGTTATCGTTGCCAGGGGCTCTGCTTCTGCACACTTTGTTAAATAGTCAATGGCCTCTGCTGCATAGAGAACTCCTCCTTTTCCCGTGGGCAGGGCTCCAATTAAGTCGATTCCGCAGACGACGAATGGGCATGGGGATGAGATCATCTTCAGCTCGACTGGTGGAGCTCGGGTGAACGTGGAAAACCATTGGCACTTGCCACATTTTTTGACATAGGAAATAGAGTCCTTTGATAGAGTGGGCCAATAATATCCTTGCCTCAATATCTTCAAGGTGAGGTTTTGCCCCACAGCGTGATCTCCACAAAAGCCTTCATGCACCTCCTACAAAATAGTTTTAGCCTCCTCTGGCAGAACACATCGCAGAAGAGGCAAAGAGAGGCAGCGCCAGTACAACGTTCCGTCTATGACTGTATACCTCAGAGCTTGATAAAGTATCTTCCTTGCGTTATTTCGCTCGTCGAGTAACTTCCCTGTTGTAAGGTACTCGACTCTGGGAGTCATCCAGGTTGGCCTAGCATCAATCATCTCGATCTCCCTTATATCCTCTATCATGCTTGGTCTTTCCGAGAATTCCACCAGTATCAGGCTCAAGGTCTTGGCTTCCCTGGAGGTGGCAATTTTATTAGAGCATTAGCATTGGCGTTTGCTCACGCGAGATCTGCCCTATTAAGCTGTATTCAAATTCGGACAACTCCTTCTTCACCTTGGCCAGGTAGGCCGCCATCTTGGTTCCCCGCACTTGGTATTCCCCTAATACTTGGTTTACCACGAGCTGGGAATCGTTGTAGCACTGGATGGCCCTGGCCTTCAACTCCTTGGCCACTCTAAGCCCAGCCAATAGAGCTTTGTACTCGGCCTCGTTATTGGATGCCTCGAATCCAAACCGTAACGCGGAGTGGAAACGATGTCCTTCCGGGGATATCAAAATGATTCCAGCTTCGGACCCATTCTCGTTAGATGAACAATCCACAAATACTATCCACAACACCAGCACCAGTTCTTCCCCAGGTTCCTCTTGGAATCCAGTGCATTTAGCCATGAAATCAGCCAGGGCATGGCTTTTGATCGCAGTCTGTGGTACGTACAATATTTCGAATTGGCTGAGATCGATGGCCCATTTCAAAAGACGTCCCGATGCCTCAGGTTTCTGTAGTACCTGCCTTAAAGGTTGATCGGTCATGACGTGGATTGAATGGGACTGGAAATACAACCTAAGCTTTCTGGAGGCCGTGATAAGGCAGAAATCCATTTTTCCCATCAACGGATACTGCGATTCAGCTCCGAGAAGCCTTTTGCTAATATAATAAACTGGTTTTTGAGCCCGATCCTCTTCCCGGACTAGCACAACGCTAGCTGCATCTTTTGTAATAGCTAAGTAAAGAAAAAGAGGCTCTCTTGTCGTTGGTTTAGACAACACTGGCGGCTTGGCTAAATGTGTTTTTAGGTCGAGGAAGGCCCGCTCACATTCTTCGGTCCACTCAAACTTTTTATTCCCACAGAGCAGGTTATAGAATGGCAAACACTTGTCTGTAGACTTGGAAATGAACCAATTAAGGGCTGCCACCCTTCCTGTCAGACTCTAGACATCTTTTCATGACTGGGGCGATGGCATTTTGAGTAGCGATCTGATTTTTTCAGGGTTCGCCTCTATCCCCCTAGTGTTGACTATGAAACCTATAAATTTTCCTGACGCCACCCCAAAGGTACATTTTTGGGGATTCAACCTCATACCATACATCCTCAGGACCACTATTGCGGCCGAACCACTATAAATCTTTTGTGTCATTTATCTTTTCGTCTTGATTTCATCTCATTTTCAATAATTTTACTTGACTCCGTGTCGTTGACCAAATCAAGGGTCAACACAATTCATTTCCAATATAATGACATTTTGCCTTCTTTTCCCTTTCTCTCCCAGCCGTCAGGTTTTCTCCCAAAATGTATCTTTTTCTTCTCTACTACCTGTGCACAAATCTAGATTTTCTTCATCTTATTTTGGCATATGTTTAAATCCTGCTACTTTTTTTTATTAAAAAAGTTGTGATTTTCAATTGTTTCATATTTTCAAAAGGCTCACTGCCCTGCTTTCTATTCATCTCCAGTTGGTATAAGGTATTTTTGTTTACTTGTGCTCATATCTCTTTACAGAAGAATATTTTTTTGGAGTAAATATGTTACGTATAGAAATATATATGTGCTCATAGTAGTAGTTTATGTTGCTTGACTGCTTTTTTTATCTATTGTTCATCTATTTTTTGTCATTTACTTTGCTACTGCTTTTATTTAAGTGAATCTACTTTAGTATTTATAAGGATATATATCTTAAAGGAAAACTTCATTACACGAAGAGCTATTAGATTTGAATAGGCATATCTGTCGTTACATTAAGGAGCTCTCCAATCCAAGGACTATGAGCATAAATTTTAATAAAACAAATTTAGCTTCTCTTGCTTGCAAAGCTCTTCTTTTACTACTTTTCCTGGAATGTCATATATATAATGATTTAGGAGATAAATAAGAGGAGTACTATTATATATATATCTATGTGTTTGCCTCGCATCTCTAGCTTATTTTTAGTTGAAATGTGTTTCTGTTTTTCTTTTTTGTAAAAAAGATGTGTTTATCCATAAATCAGTTGCTGATAATGTGGCAAGGATTTTTGACACATGGCGGATCGACCAGCATTATTTCTGCACAACGAGATCAAGTTCTATGTACGACCAGCCTGGTCGTATATTCGTTTATTTATGTAAAAATTTGTATAGTTGTGATGATATCCGAGAATATCTCTTCATTATGACTTGCAGATCCGATCATTAAGGATAGATATTATATCCTAATTCATGTAACCCTTCCTGAGCTTATAAATACACAAGAGATAGCTTAAGGAAGGGGATGGATCTTTTTTTGCTGAGAGAATTACATTACTATTATCCATCATTGTATTGTTTTCTTCTTCTAAGGACCGTGAAACTCAGGAACCCTTGCTCTTTGATCACACCTTGGGAGCTCAATATTAATAATAGTATCAAGTGGACGTAGGTCATTACCAATTATTGGGGCCGAACCACTATAAATCCCTGTGTTCTTTATCTTTCCAATAGATTATTTTCAAGCTCTATATCATTTTATTGTCGTTTCCTAGACTCCGTGTCATTGACCAAAATCAGGGTCAACATTCTGGTGCTTTCATTGAGAGTTGAAATCAAGAAATTTTAATGGCAAAGACTACCAAGAAAACTGGACAGGCTGCTGCCGCTCCATCCCAGCCTCCTCCGCCAAACATGGCTGAAGACGAACCTCATTCGGAGTTTGATGAGGAGGAAGTAGACTCTGAGGCCCTGAAGACAACGCTGGGGGTGTTGCAAGATGAATTGGCCGCTCTGAGGGCCAATCAAGAGAGTGCCCCCGAGATAATGGGGTCACAGTAGAGAGAGATAGAGCGCCAGCGCCAAGAGGTGAGAGAGAGACAGGCGGAGATGGACCATCGTCAGAGGCATGCCATGGCAGCCCTCGAAGTAGCCCTCCAATTGGCTAGGATGATGTCCCACCTAAGGACCCTGAGACACAGCCTCCATCCCAGGCTAGTCGAGGCAATCCCTCGCGTCCCAGGCAGAATAGGGCCGGGCAATAGCCCCAAAGCCCTAGACTCCCAGGGGGTGAAGAGCCACACCCACCGAGCAAGGGGCAATGTCCTTCTGCCAAAAGAAGGAACTGCAGAGACAGGCTCTGCTGTCAGGGACCGTCCACGCCATGATAATGCACGGGGACCCACCGACCAACGCAGGCCTCCCCCTAACGCTCAGGAAGTTCCGGCCCAAGGAGGCAACAAAGGAAATGGTCGGTCCCACCATAGCCAGTCAAGGATCAGAGATGGTCACGGCTATAATGAGGTCTACTCAGGCAGAGGGAATGCTAGTCAGAGAAATGAGGAGAGAGGTGGAGGCAGAAGCCCACCACCTAGAGAAGACCGACAAGCAGAACATAATGCTGGGGGGCAGCCCAGACAAAACAACGTCTTTAGCCGGCTCGGAGCCAGCGAGTAGTGGCGAAGAGACGACAACTTGAGGGATGTACTCAACGATTGTCGAGAAAGGCACGATGAGTACATTCCCCCGGCACCAGAGGCCCCAGCAATTCCTGAAGTCGTTCAAGCTCAAATCGATGCCCTGAACTAGGCTGTACAGCAGCTGGTCGGGGGGCGGACATCGCATATCGAGTACGATCGGAGGAGAGGTCCCCTTTCATCCAAAGGATTACTGTGGCAGAAACCCCCAGTAAGTTCCAGATGCCGACCCTGCGAAACTTTGATGGGTATGGAGACTCAGTATCTCATGTCAACAAATTTGAGACGCTCGCTGCAGGATCTTCCCAGTGACCCCTTCTGATGCCGCTCAGGAGTGGTTCTTTAAGTTCCCTCCTACAAGTATAATATCCTGGGAAATATTCGTGAAGGAGTTTTACGGACAGTTTTATGCAGGTCGTGTGCACCCCACTAAGGCAAACCAACTGGTCGAGATACACCAGAGAGAAGGGGAGCCTTTGAAGGAGTATGTTCAGCGCTTCATGCGAGCCTTAGCAGGAGCCAAGACCGTGGGTGATGAAGGCAAGATGATGGCCCTAACCACTAGGGTTAGGTGCCATTCTCCTCTCTGGAGTAGCCTAAGGAAGCACAGGGTTAATACTACCCAGGAGTTTTTAGATAAAGCTGATCGATACATCAAGCTCGAGGATGCGATTTCCAACGAAGGCAAATCGCCAGCAAAGGACAAGGGGCCCAAGGAAGAACCTTCCAAAGCCGCCAACGGGTCTAAGCCCAATGGCAATGGAAAAGGCAACGGGAATGGAAACGGTGAAAAATGGTGGAAAGCGGGCGAATGGCGAACCCTCGACCTCTGAGAGTAAACGCGCCAAAAATAATCGGTATGAACCGAAATTCACCAATTACACCGCCCTTGTCGAAAGCTGAGACGAGGTGTTCCAAGCGACCAGCTCGAGCATGGCCTACAAAAGACCCGCGCCTATAAGAAAGGATATCTCCAAGAGAGATTCGACAAAGTTCTATCATTATCATAACGACTACGGGCACGACACCAATGAGTGTAACCAGATGAAGGACGAGATTGAGTTGCTGATAAGACAGGAACACTTAAGAAGATATGTACAAGTCACGGGAGGTTCTCAGCGAGAGGCTTAAGGTGGCAACGAGTCGGCGCCTGCACGCCAGCGCTTGCCACCTTTACAGCCAGCTCCCATGACAGGTACCCTACTCACCATTTGCGGAGGCCCACATCTTGTAGAAAACAGTGGAAAAGCGAGGGAACGATACGCTCGAACCCTACACCACGACCAGGACATCAAGATGATGAGTATCGAGGATCATGCACCCAAAAAGGCTCGAACAGAGGAGGAACCGATCACCTTCTCTGATGACGACGCCCAGGATGTGCGATTTCCACACTCCGATCCGCTGGTTGTGGATATTCAAATCGCAAATATGATGGTGAAAAGGGTGTTGGTCGATGCAGGAAGTTCAGGTAACATCCTATATAAGTCCTCGCTGGAAAGGATGAAACTGTCCATCAAGGACCTAGAGCCATGCAACCAAACCATTTATGGTTTTTCTGGAGAAGGGCTCGCCCCAGTAGGGTCAATTAGACTCCCAGTCATAGCAGGTACCGCGCCTGCTAACAAGACATTACTCACCACTTTTATAGTGGTTGATTATCCTTCGGCATATAATGTCGTGATAGGGAGACCTATTCTGGTTGACCTTCGAGCCGTCACTTCTGTATGGCACCTCGCCATGAAGTTCCCAACAGACGCAGGAGTAAGATGTGTACTGGGAAACCAGTGAGAGGTGAGAGAATGCTACAACGCCTCGATCACCAAGGCAAAAAAGGGTGTATCGAGGGATGTCGCCAGAAAAGAGTTGCAAATGGCATCTGATGTTCAAGCCCGCTCAGGTGATAATCTCACCAAATAGGGCATTGCCCAAATTGAGGATAGAGACTTAGATCCTCGCTTTGGGGATTTCGAAGAAGAAGTAGGCCCCATCGAGGACCTTGAAGAAGTCCAACTCGATGAGGGGAATCCGACTAGAGTTGTGAAAGTCGGTAAAAACTTAGAAACAACAACAAAACAAGCACTGGTGGAGTTCTTAAAAAGGAACCAGGACGTCTTTGCCTGGTCGGATAAAGACATGGTTGGGATAGATCCTGCAATCAACAGCCATGTCCTAAACATTGACAAAAGCTTTCCACATGTGCAGTAGAAAAGGAGGCTGCTCGACAAAGACCAATCGAAAGCTTTGAAGGAAGAAGTCGAGAAGTTGAAGGAGATTGGGTTAATCAGGGTGGCATTTTATCCATCATGGGTCTTCAATCCCGTACTCATGCCTAAGCCGAATGGCAAGTGGCGTACGTACGTGGATTTTACATACCTCAATAAAGCCTACCCTAAAGACTGCTTCCCACTCCCGAGGATCGACCAGCTGGTCGATGCCACTACTAGACACGAGATCCTCTCATTTATGGATGCCTACTCTGGGTATAACTAGATTAGTATGCATCCCCCTTATGAGGATCACACTACTCTGGTTACAAGGTGATGCCCTTTGGTTTGAAAAACACTGGTGCGACTTACCAGAGACTCGTCAACCACATGTTTAAGGAGCTGATCGGGGCAAACATGGAGGTTTATGTTGACAACATGCTGGTTAAGTCGAAGAAGGCAGAAGGACATGTAAGGGATTTGCAGGAATGCTTCAACGTCCTCAATAAATATAGGATGAAGCTTAATCCCCTCAAATGTTTCTTCGAAGTTCTTGGGATTCATAGTTAACTCAAGAGAATTGAAGCTAATCCCAAGAAGATGAAAGCCCTGATCGAGATGAAGTCGCTAGTGAAGATTAGAGATGTTCAAAGCCTGACTGGGAGAATTTCCGCCCTCAGTAGATTTATTTCAAAATCAATGGACAAGTGTGTCCCATTTTTCAATCTACTCAGAGGCAACAAGAAATTTGAATTGACAGATGAGTACGAATAGGCCTTTCAAGCACTGAAAGCACATATGGCATAGCCACCCATTCTGTCAAAGCTAGTCGATAAAGAGACTTTGTTCATCTACCTGGCAATCACGGATTATGCTGCTAGTGTTGTTCTGGTGAGAGAAGAAGAAGGTGTGCAGAAGGCTGTCTATTACGTAAGCAAAAGGCTGATCGAAGCAGAATTGAGATATCGCCCCCATCGAAAGTTAGCCTACTGCTTAGTATTGGCCTCTAGGAAGTTGTGGCCTTACTTCTAAGCCCATTCTATTACGGTATTAACCGACCAGCCTCTTCGGCAAGTTCTGCAAAAGCCAGAGGCTGCCGAAAGATTACTAAAGTGGGCAGTCGAGCTCGGGCAGTTCAACATATCTTACCTGCCGCGAGCAGCGATAAAGGGACAAGCCTTAGCTGACTTCATCACCAAGTTCACAGAGCCCGCAGGTAGCGAGCAGATCGAGAAGCCTAGCAAGCCTAAATGTCAAACCCAAGCACCCTCATGGAAATTGTTCACCGACAGATCATCTAACGAATCCCACGCAGGAGAAGGAGTGATATTGATAATGCCGCAAGGGCATCGATTTCACTGTGCAATAAGATTTGACTTCACTACCTCTAACAATGAGGCTGAATATGAAGCACTGCTCGCTGGACTGCGGTTAGCCAAGGATATGAACATAAAAGCGCTCGACATTTACAGTTATTCTCAGCTAGTCCCGAATCAAATTTTGGGAGAGTATCAAGCGCGAGGATTAAAAATGGTCGCCTATCTGAACAAAGCAAAGGATATGTTAGCCCAGTTCAGCAGTTATACTCTACAGCAAGTGCCTCGTGATCAGAATTCCAATGCAGATGCTTTGGCAAAGTTGGCAAGTGCAAAAGATGCTGATACTCTAAACATAGTGTCAGTCGAGCGACTGGCCGCACCCAGGATCCAAACAACAAAAACCTCTCTAATCATCCAAATGGCGGATACATGGATGGCGCCATATGTAGAGTATCTATCAAGCGGCATGCTACCAGCGGATAGAAACAAAGCTAGGACCCTTCAGTAGCAGGCTGCTAGGTATATCCTGGTCGATGGGATTCTGTACCGAAGGGGATACTCACTGCCACTTCTCAGGTGTATTACAAAGGAGAAAGCCAAAAAGTTGTTGAAGGAGGTACACGAAGGTTTTTGCGGGGACCACGCTGGGGGGCAAAGCCTGTCGAAAAAGATCCTAAGGCAAGGATATTTCTGGCCAACAATGAATGAAGACTCTGTGGAGTTCGTGCGGAAATGTGACAAGTGTCAAAGGTTTTCTAAGATCCCGTGAGCAGCTCCTAATGAGTTCAAGCAGATGCAGAGTTCATGACCCTTTGCGGTTTGGGGAATAGATCTAATCGGATCTTTGCCCATTGGGAAAGGTGGTGTAAAGTACGCAATGGTTGTCCTCGACTACTTCACCAAATGGGCCGAAGTTGAGCCACTCGCGACCATAACAACGAAGAAAGTGCTTGGCTTTGTGGTCAAAAACATCATCTGTCACTATGGATTGCCGAAAAAGATAGTCTCAGATAATGGCACCCAATTCGACAGTGATCTATTCACAGACTTCTGCAAACGCCACGACATTATTAAAAGCTTTTCTTCAGGTGCTCATCCCCAGGTGAATGGACAAGTTGAGGCAATCAAAAAAACGCTGAAGGATACACTGAAGAAAAGACTTGAAGAAGCTAAGGGAGCATGGCCAGAACAGTTTCCTGAAGTCCTCTGGTCGTACAGAACTTCCCACCGAACAACAACAGGTCATACCCCATTTTCCATGGCATACGGGTATGAAGCCATGTTGCCTGTTGAGTTGGATCCGCCCTCTCACCGCAGATTAACATACGACCAGGATTCTAACAGCCAGTTACTCATGGAATCCTTGGACTCAATTGATGAAAGGCGAGAACAAGCCCAGCTCCGAGTAGCTGCATACCAGCAAAAGGTCGCCCGGTATTTCAACTCCAAAGTTCAAGAAAGAAAGTTCAATGTTGGAGACCTTGTGCTCCGAAGAGTTTTTCTTAACACCCACGACCAAGCTGCTGGATTACTCGGGCCAAATTGGGAAAGGCCTTACCAGATTGATGAAGTCCTTCATCCAGGCACTTATAAACTTTCCCACTTAAACGGAGATCTCGTTCCTCGATATTGGAATGGAGAACACCTGCACAAGTATTATCAATGAACAATTCTTCTTAAAGAATTGGCTTGTATAAATTTTACTTTTTACAAGTTTTGTGTAAGATCTTATTGATCACTCGTAAAGACATGTTTAGTCCATTTGCTACGAGAATAAAAGGGACTACGCTCAGCCAGTCATTTCTTGCCAACTATTGTATTTATTACAAGTATTTTCTCATTATGTGTGTTGTTTTGCTGTATTATAATTCTAATCGCATTGCTACGAGCAGTAACGTTCGGGCAGGTTCTAGTCAAGGCAAGTGACCAAGGACCTAAAGCTCCTCGATCACTTGGGGGGAATACAAGGTATAAGTAAGCAAAGCATATCATTAAAAGGTATGTAAACACATGAGCAAAATAAGTGAAAGCATGCTAGGGCACTTAGAGTATTTTTAAAAATTTTGATATTTTGTTGAATCAAACCGAAGTGCTATGCTAAGTTCGGTCATGTGAACAATTAGATATTATAATAATATGCAAATATATTGTAATATCAAAGCGATCCTTTTACACCACAAGCAGTGACTGCTTGGATGTAATTGTTTAAAATAAAAGTAAAAGTTGCCCGTGCAGCAAACCAAAAAATTATATTGTCTTTACATCACGACCCGTAGGTCGTGTAATTAAAAAAGAAATATAAAAATAAAAAATTATGGAGCTTGAGGAGCTAGAGGATCCTAGGGAGGGTTCTGGTCGAAAGCTTCATTATCTACACCCTCCATCCCGGCAGCCAGTGAGATTTTGGGGGAAACAGGATCCCTCTTCTTCAGCAAGTTGAGCCGCGCAGAGAGCTAGCTCAGCCTCCCTCGCATTCTCAGGAAGGTAATCAAAGTGGGCACCCTGATTGTGCTTCTAGAAATCGTAGAAGCACCTCAAGGTGGAATTTTTGTACCTCTCCAAGTTAGCGGCATTGGTCTTCTCCAATTCCTCAACCCGACCTTCCAAGTCTCTTGTTTCTTGCCTGCTTGCAATCAAGTCTAGCTCGAGCTGCTTAGCCAATTTGAAGTTAGAGTGGTTGGACTCCTTGTATTGGTCCCTCTGCTCATGGACTTTTTCCAGAGACTTCTGCTTATCCTCCAACTCCTTGGCCAGTTGGGCCTTTTCCACAGTCACCACCGCCAGCTAATCAGCATGCCTGGCCTCGGCAACTTTGAGTTCATCCTCGTGCCGTTGATCCGAGGTCATGGCCTCCTCGGTGATAGCACCCAGGTGGATGCAGCCAATAGTGAGGGTTAGCATGGCCTGTATTCAGAACAAATATAAACAAACAGTAGATTGTCGAAGACTTGATTTCACAAAGGAAACAACTTACGTTGGTGAACTCATTCAGGGCTCAGTTCAGAATTGGATCAACGCCCATCGTCTCCGTAGCCGCCATTACTGCTCGGCAGCGATCGTGCTTTGAAATTTTGGTAAGCCTCTCCTTGATCAATCTAAAGGAGCGGCCAACCATCAGGTTCCCGGTTGAAGTATGACCTTCCTGTTGGGCTTGGTCAGATGGGGTGGCAGGAAAAGGAGTTGACCCGGCCACAGCAGATGGAGTCTGCTCCTTGGGGGGGGGGGGGGGGGGGGAAGTCGGAGTCACGGCGGCAGAGGGCCCGTCCTTCGAAGGGCCTACATTCTGGACCTTCTTCGGCTGAGGCGCCTTGCTGCTCTCCCTAGCATGTCTTTTGCTGGCTTTCTTTTTTCTCTGAGGGGAAACAGCAGCCTCTGGGGTGCTGTAAATGTTGAATACGTTGGTGGAGTCCATACCTAAAAAGCAAGAACAAAGTCGAACCATGAGATAGCATGAATAGCCAAACACATTACATCAGAAAAAGAAACAAAAAAGGATTGCAAAGTCTAATACCCGAGCTATTATTACTGGTCGCTACACTACAGACTCTATTAGTCTTACACTCATTCTTTAACACGAAGAAGTCTGGCCCTAAGTGTGGAGCATATTTAAAATTGTCGCCCCCGTCGAACAGATGACAGGGAATTGGCAAATTATTTAAAAGGGAAATTACTATACCGTTGTCATCCGACGAGTCGTCAAAGAGTTCGGCAAGCTCGGTGGCCTTTTGCTTTCCTTTCCCATTGGGGGCCAAGGGCCTCTCTACTCGAGGAGTGCTAGCAGGTTCCCTGATCATGACCCCAGTCGGTCTGCTCCATAGAGGAGACGCTTGAGGTTGATGCTCGGGTTCCTCTTCAGCGCGAACACTCCCTGCTGAAGGCCCCCTCGTATCTGACTGAGGGGCCCAGAGACCAAACATCCTAAGGGTTAGCCTCTGTAACTAGATTATTGACACTCTTCTCAGCATCTGACATGCTGGCTAAGAGTGCCGATCTTGACTCCATTCCCAGATTTGGGTTTGGTCGCAGCCACGGGCCTGAAAGACATTGAAAGTTTAAGACATTGTGGAGGAAAACACTAAGTGAAGAGGCCAGCCAGCGATACGAAAGTTTTACCTCCTCGTGAAAAGCCAGGTTGTCCGTGACCATGTCAGGCGTAAGGAAGTACTCTTGGTAGTACCTCCCCACATTGGAGATGTGGGTCGTGTTAGTCAGGAAAGTGCGTCCATTTTCCTGATGGAAGAGATGGAAGAACCCCGTGCCTTCATTGTTGGGGTTAGATTTGAGGTCGAACAGATAGTTGACCTCATGTGGCGACGGCACGGGCCATTTTTTCTGGCTGTACAGGATATAGAGTGCAGCAAGCATCCTATATCCGTTTTGGGTAATTTGGAAGGGGGCAACTCCAATATCGTCGCCCACCCCCTGAAAGAATGGATGAAGAGGCAAGGTGGCCCCTGCCTCAATATGAAACCGAGACCAAGCGTTGTAGGCACCTCCAGGCAGATTAGCCCTTTGGTCTGGGTTGGGCTTGACTAGGGTCACCCCTGTTAGACTGTATTTACTTAAGTAGTTGGCGATCATTCTAACCGTCACCCTACTCTAAGAGACTACATGCCACTCGACATCCGGCTGAGTAGCGTGTCGAGGGCGGGAATTTCTTTGGATGTTTGGATCAGGGACATTTTCCTCTCGACCACTGGTCGAGGGAGCATCAGCAGTAGGCTGATGAGAAGTGTTGGAGGTTTTTCTTTTCTGGGCCTTAGTTTTGGTACGAGCCATGTTTCGGGTCAAAACTGGGGAAGTGTTTGGACTAATGTGAGAAAAAGGAATATCGGGTATCAATATCGAGGGTTGTTCTTTGTCCTCGAGCAGTTGAGCCAACAGATTGTCTTCAATGGGTCTTTCTCCTTCCCACGGGTCTTGTATATAAACTACAAACAGGCAAAGGGGGAGATAATATGCACAGCCTGGGAGCATATGTTGAAAGTTGGAATAATGTTGCTCGCGTCTATCGACCAGCAACATTCTAACTGAAACACTAAGTTTTATGCGAGCTGTTTGAAAAACGGATCAAAAAGTGAAAGTAAAAAGTTTTTTCTGAAAAAGCTTTTTCAACTCCAAAGGGGCGGGAAAAACCCAGTTTTTCAGCTAGCCTAAAAATCAAATTTTTACTTCGATTTTACGCCCTAAATCCATGATCCTAACTATCAAACTTATTCCTAACTTATATAGAGCAAAAGTACACTACCCTATCAACCATCAAATGGTATATGCAAAATCTTCACAAATTTCTACCCAAGAACACAAAAAGTCTCAAAGCACAGAAGCAGCATGCATGGCATCTCAAAGGGTTAAATGTCGAAGAAAGTTTACCTGAGTGAAGATTGGAAATTCTGAGAAGGAAGAACTTTGAGTTTGCAGGCGAGAGATCCTCGGCAAAGCGTCTGAAAACCTTAAAGTTCGGGGCTCTGAGATATATTTTTCTTGGGAGTTCTTGGCAACAAGATGGCGTGTAAAGAGTTAAAAGAAGATTGTGGGGATTATTTATAGAGCTGATGTGTGTCGAAAAGGGGTAATCATGAGTTACCTTTTTAAAGACATGGGGGAGTATAACAGCCGTCGGAATGGTTTCTTAAAAACTGAAATGGCATGATTAGACGTGATTAGGTCACTGTTTTTAAAAACGCACAAGGGCTCTGACAAATTTCGTGGGGCATATGAAAAGTTGTTTTCCTAAGTTTACTTATTGTTGGTCACAATAAATAAACTTGGGGGGCAAATGCTTATCCATAAATCAGTTGCTAATAATGTGGCAAGGATTTTTGACATGTGGCGGACACATAGCAGAGATACGGCTCGCCTATCGACCAGCATTATTTCTGCACGACGAGATCAAGTTCTATGTATGACCAGCCTGGTCGTATATTCGTTTATTTATGTAAAAATCTGTACAGTTGTGATGATATCCGAGAATATCTCTTCATTATGACTTGCAGATTCGATTATTAAGGATAGATCTTATTTCCTACTTCATGTAACCCTTCTTGAGCCTATAAATACACAAGAGATTATCTCAAGGAAGGGGATGGATCTTTTTTGCTGAGAGAATTACATTACTATTATCCATCATTGTATTGTTTTCTTTTTCTAAGGACCGTGAAACTCAGGAACCCTTGTTCTTTCATCACACCTTGGGAGCTCAATATTAATAATAGTATCAAGTGGACGTACATCATTACCAATTACTGGGGCCGAAACACTATAAATCCATGTGTTCTTTATCTTTCCATAAGATTATTTTCAAGCTCTATATCATTTTATTGTCTTTTCCTAGACTCCATGTCGTTGACCAAAATCAGGGTCAACAAGATGGGTTGGCCTTTTAGTTTTAGTTGAATTATATGCTTATATCTTCACTAGTTTTAGCCTTATTGTAGTAATAAGTCTCAAATAGAAATATATATATATATAGATGTTGTCGTCTAACTATTATGATATTATTTTGAAATAATAATTTGGCGATGATGAAACTATTAATCTTATGAAATTTTTCTTGGACATTATGCTTAAAGGAAATTTATTTCAAAATGGCTCGTCTAAATATAGTGAAACGTCAAAATGTGAGAAAGAAGGAATTGACTGCTGCCTTTATGCATTGGTTGAATATTATGAATGTATTGAATGTATTTATAAATAGGCAAATTGTCCATCGCTTGGTATATGAAAGTGATGTTACCTCCCTAGATCAACTTAGAATGACTAAGAATGTGTTTACTTGTTTATGCACAATGCTTGGGAATGTAGGAGAATTACAACCATCTAAATATTTGGCGGTGGATGAACAAGTTGCAATGTTTTTACACATAATAGCTCATCATTGCAAAAGTATAGTTAATAAATTTAGATTCATGAGATGTGGACAGACAATTAGTAGATATTTTGTAACGACCCAAAATCGCTAATAAGGCTTAGGATCCTTGATTAGTGTGCCGGGAGGGCATAAATGGGATTAAAGTGAATAATATTTAATTGAATGTGATATTATGTGATTAATAGCGCTTAAATGATATTATATGATAATTGATGATATTATATGATGATATGATATATATGTATGAGATATACGTGAGAACCACATTATTATGTGGATAAATCTGCACCCGGCGACTCGAGGCGATCCTAGGGCTAGATAGCGGGAAAAGTCACAATGGGTCATTATAATTGACTTTGGACAAGTCAATGAGTATTTTAGGTATCGGGTAGTGATTCAGACTAACGAGTGATGAAAATAAATAATTGGAGATATATTTGAGGTTAGGATGTCTAGGCGGGATTATTGGGGGATTTTACCGTTTTTCCCTCGGGGACGTTTCTGGCACCCCGAGCTTTGGGATTAGTTTAATCATCTAAGGATATACTTGGAAGACTTAGAAAATACTAGACAGAAAGTGTAAACCGACCCTATCTCTCCTTCTCTCTCTCTTCTCTCTCTTAGCAAAGGAAAAACTCTGAATTTTCAAGAGAATCAAGTTGAATACTTGGGAATTGAAGGGAATAATCTGAAGGATTAGCTCAGGAACTAATCAAGGATTGAAATAGATCCAAGGTAAGCTTTGAATTTTCATTTCTATGGTTGGGAATTTTGAGAAAATGGCTGAGTTTTTAATGGTTGTGGTTTTGGTACTCATGGTTGGATTTGAGGCTGGAATCTTTGAAGTTAGGTCAGGGAACTCTTGGAGAAGTGATTCTGCAGCTGAGGTAAGCTTTAATTCAAGGTTTGATGGTTGAATTCTAGAATTTCCATGGCTGGTTCTGGGTTTTTAGGTTTGAAATCTCATAAATTGGAATTGGGATTTTGGTGAGTGTTAGGCTGGATTTTTGGTGGAGTTGTGTTGTTTAAATCATTCTAATGTTGTTATTATTAATTGGTGTTGAGTTGGGGGCTTTGGGATGGCTTAAGGTGAGGTTTAGAGATTGAAAATAGTTGATTTTTTCTTGGTTCGAAGGGTCGGGCCGCGGCATGGTTCTTGGTGAGTCGCGGCCCTCCGAGGCTGTTGCATGATGATGAAGGAGGGCGGGCCGCGACATGGTCCAAGCAATGTCGCGGCCCTTACCTATTTTTGTGCCCGTGGAGGGTTCTGTCTGGGGCCATGCCACGGCATGGATGACCCATGCCGGGCCCCTTAAGGGATTTTGGGATTTTGAGATTTTAGGCTTGGGAATTTAACCTAGGGTGCTCGGGGTTGAGTCTTTTACCATATTTGGTGAAGTTCAATGTTCCGAGGACTAGAACTTGGTTTAGAAACTCATTTAAGGTTGTTAATGGTATCCTTCATCATGATTGTGACTAGGTGCTAAGCTAGGTCTCGGGGATCGAATCGCGCTCAAGGAGTATCGCCCGTAACTAAATCATCTAGAAGCCAAAGGTAAGAAAACTACACCCGGTTGAATATTTGAACGAGACTAAGGGCTCCCTGATATATATGATTGAAAGAATGGTATTATGCCATGTAAATTGTAAACCAATGGCCTAAGGGTGCCACGGTTAACTTGTGCAATTGGCACGGCTCTAACACTGGTATCCGAGGACAGCTTATTATGCACTGAGCTCGGTTTAAGCGAGCCGGAGCCAGTGGATTAAACAAAGGGTGCGACCTAAGGTGTCGTCCCTAGTATTTGTGATTGCTGATTATTATATTTGGCTATGAATGTGATTAATGAGAGTGTTGAACGATTTAAGTATAGATGAAGTTATTGTACCTTGAAGTATGCTTATATGCTATGGGTTGAATATCTGAACATGCTTATTAGAATATCTGTTTGAAAATATTGTATATGATGTGTATGTTTTTTTCTTGCTGGGCCTTGGCTCACGGGTGCTGCATGGTGCAGGTAAAGGCAAGGGCAAGATTGATCAACCATGATTGGAGAGCTCTGAGGGTGAATGTACATGTCAGGTCGCTCAACCGCCACGGTTGAGGAGATTACAGGGACGAGAGGACCAAAACCTTGTATTTTGCCTTAGTATGGATAATGTTTACTCTTAACTGTTGAATTTTGTAAACTAACTTTTAAACATTGTACTTTTGGGGATCCCTTCTGTAAATTGTTTATAACTTATAAAATGTATCTTTTGAAGCCAAAATGTCTTTTATCCCTAGAACACATTAGCTAATGACCGTTTTGATTAAACGACTTGATTAGCAAGTCTCACACCTTTATAAGTACACAGTGTAGCGGTCTTGGCTATCCAGGGCGTTACATATTTTTACAATGTTTTGCATGTTGTCATACGTCTACACAAAGAGATATTAGTAAAACCTAAGCCGGTTCCTGAGAATTCAACTGATGAGAGATGGAAATGGTTTAAGGTAATATATGTTAGGGTTTTATGCCCTAATTAAAACTCAATTTATTTGTAATCTAATTTTTTAAAAAAATCAATAAAATAAAAGCCAATTAACAGCCCTAGCTCGAAATTATCATGGGCTTTAGGCTCGTGAAATTTCTCATTTGATTATAAGCTCGTTGGACTTAAAATCAAGGTCTGTATTATTTTCTATTGATTTAATTAATTATTTATAATTTGAACTTGATTTAAACTTATTTATTATTTTAGATACCAATTTATCTTAATTAATAAATTTGCCCTAAAATCTTTTTTCTTCTTTAAGTTACATAACTCTGTGAAACTATCCAAAATTGACCTGGTCAACTTTGATAATTCTAATTGATAATTAAATCAATTAATTGAGACTATCTAGATGATTTTATCCAAGGTACAGTGGGGACCATGGGCCTATGAAATCAAGCTCCAAAAAGTTGTCATAAATCTAACAAATAAATTTACTAACTTATTAATTCCTCGTGACTCCACTAAAGACTCGGAATTGCACTCTTGAATTCATAGAATGCTCTATAACAAATATAGATAAGCTATTAATTATCCATTATTACAACAATAATTGTCACTGTATCATTTATAGACGGTTTACAATGAGATGGGACTAAAATATTATTTTACCCCTCATTGTATTTTGTCCTTAAAACACTTAGTTCTTTTTAAATGATATTTCAGTAAACTAATATTAATTACTGAAATGAGATCTCTATCATTTAGCACCTTGAACCAAACTAAATGGAAACTATCATTTCAGTTCTTCATTAGAAGTTGTAGATGCTCATATCTATGATTAACACTCCCACTCAATTATACTACCGAGTTCCCAAGATGTTAGTATGGGCTAGTCTGTAGGGTAAGTTGGTGACGAACAAGTCAAAGAACTCAAATAATACAATCAGTTAGAATACTAACCACTCAGAATTGAGATTGAATTGACCTATGGTCAACTATATGATATTTCTAGAATAGATAATAACGGTATGTTTACTTATCTTATCAACTGTCAATATTGGTCCAGTCCGATGTAACAAATACATCCGATCTTATCTACTTTGCTAATGTTCTAGAAAGAACATAAAACTACAATGTGTAAGTAGATTATATCGTAGATTGGCAAGTCGGTGTAAATCTTGTGCACTAACTAATCTTAGGACTAAACTATATTTGAACATATAATCAAATTTATATTCTGCTATGATTATGTAATTATAAATACAATTAACTATATTCTCAGGATTTAATATAAATTTATATTAAACAAATAATCATAAAAATAAAACTTGTGAGCAAAGTGATTGACCAAGTCAAAAAATGATTTCTATTCTTTTATTGATAATAAATGAGACTAGAAAGAAATTGGGTTTTAATTAGGGCATAAAACCCAAAAAAACTCCCACTTGCACTAATTGAAACTAATGCCTTAATTATTTTAATCCCATTTCCTTGATATGCTTATCAAATATAGCTTCTGGTAGTGTCTTCGTAAACGAATCTACAAGATTGTCTTCAAATGCAATCTTCATAACCTTCACATCTCCCCTAGCCACATATTCTCAAATAATGTGATACTTCCTTTCTATATACTTACTCCTCTTGTTACTATGAGGTTCTTTCGAGTTGGCTATCGCTCATGTATTGTCACAAAACAGCACAAGAAATTTATCCATTTATGGAATAACACCAAGATCCGAATAGAACTTCTTTAGCCAGACTATTTCCTTAACTACTTCTGACGCGGCTATGTGCTCAGCCTCCATGGTGGAATCTGAGATTGCAGACTACTTTACACTTCTCCATATCACAGCTCTACCCCCAAGAGTAAACACCATTCTAGAAGTAGACTTCCTGTCATCGACATCAATTTGAAAATCTGAATTGGTGCAGCCTACAAGTAACTATTCACCACCCTTGTAGACTAACATATAATTCCTAGTCTGCCTTAAATACTTCAGGATTTGCTTAACTGCTATCTATGTTCCGGTCCTTGGTTTGACTGATACCTGCTCACTACTCCCACTGCACAGGAGATATTTGGTCTAGTACACAACATTACATACATCAGACCTCCAACTGCAGATGCGTAAGGAACTTTTCTCATTATATCTTCCTCTTCAGGAGTCTGGGGATACTGCTTCTTTGAAAGATGAATTCAATGGCGGGACGGTAAACGTCCTTTCTTGGAATTTTTCATTGAGAAACATTCAAGCACATTATCAGTGTAAGATGCTTAAGACAAAGCTAAGACTCTATTCTTTCTATCCCTAATGATTTGGATACCAAGAACATAACTTTCTTCACCCAAATCCTTCATCTAGAATTGAGTGTTCAAGCAACTCTTCACATTTGACAATTTCTTAACATTGTTTCCAATGAGAAAGATATCATCTACATAAAGAACTAGGAATAAGACTATTTGATTTGTCTTTAGATGGTAAACACAAGGCTTATCAATATTTTGTTCAAAGCCATAGGTTTTAATTATTTCATCAAACCTAAGATTCCAGGAAGGAGAATCTTGCTTAAGTCTGTAAATAGGCCTATTCAACTTGCAAACTTTTCTTTCTTGTCCAGCTACTTTAAATCCTTCTGGCTGATCCATATAAGACTTCGTCAAGCTTCCCATTAAGAAAAGATGTCTTGACGTCCATTTTCCAGATCTCATAGTCGAGAGCGCTGCAATGGATAGGAGGATGCGAAGGGATTTGAGGATGGCCACTGGACTAAAAGTTTCATCATAGTCCATGCCTTCTCTTTGAGTATAACCCTTTGCCACTAATTGAGCTTTATAAGTCTTGATATTTCCATCAACACCTCGTTCCTTCTTGTAGATCCACTTGCACCCAATGGCCCTAAAGTCACTAGGTGCTTCCACAAGATCCCAGACGGAATTTGACTACTTGGAATTCATTTTCTATTTCATGGCTCCGAGCCATAGTTCCTTTTCAGGGCTAGCCATTGCCTGTTTGAAAGACAATAGATCATCATTGCTAGTGTCACCAACAACCATATTGGTTTCACCATCCAAATCATAGCGAACGGGGTTCCTAGAAACCCTCCCACTACGACGTGGCCCCGTGACTGTTTGCTCAGGAACAGTGGTACTTTCTTCATTTGAATTGACATGTGTTGGTTGGACATGAATAGTGGTAATTTCACCATCAACTCGCGTTGATGATGATGGAACATTGGTTGGAGTCAATTCTTTAACCATCTCCTCTAAAACTACTTTGCTGTGTGGTTTGACGTTTTGGACATAATCATTTTCCAGAAAAGTAGCACTCCTAAAAGTAAACACTTTCTTTTCTGAATAACTATAGAAAAGTCCACCCCGATTGCCTTTAGGATAGACAACAAACATGCAAACTTAAGTTCGTAGTTTCAGCTTTCCTTCCTTTTTCCTCAGGACATGAGCGGGACACCCCCAGATTCTATAATGATGTAAACTAGGTTCACGACCATTCCAGCGTTCTAAAGGTGTTTTGGGGATTGATTTAGACACCACGACATTGAGAATTTCATTCGCGGTTTCTATTGCATGTCCCCAAAACGAAGTTGGTAGAGTTGAGTAACTAAGCATGCATCTAACCATTTCTAGTAAACTTCTATTCTGACGTTCTGCAACACCATTTTGTTGCGGAGTACCCGGGGTAGTAAGTTGTGATAAAATCTCAAGTTCAGTTAAATAATCTTGGAACTACATATCCAAATATTCTCCACCCCTATCAGATCGCAAGATCTTTAACGCTTTACCTAATTGGTTCTGAGCCATCGCTAGGAATTCCTGAAACTTTACAAATGTTTCTGATTTCCTATGCATTAGGTAAAGACATGAGTATCTAGAGTAATCGTCAATGAAAGTGAGGAAATACTCAAAACCACCCCTGGCTTGTACATTAAAAGGTCCACAAACATCTGAATGCACAAGTCCAAGTGGTTCTTTGGCCTTATCAACCTTTGTAGAGAATGGACGCTTGGTCAGTTTTCCTTCTACACAAGTTTCACAGACACGTAATTCACCTAAGATGAGTTCCCTCAAAGGCATATCCGTTGTAAGTCTTTGAATCATATTATAGCCAATGTGACCTAGTCTCAAGTGTCATAAATACGTCATATTATCAATATCGTCTTTTGACTGTTATTGGTCCTAGTTTTAGCTACTTTGAATAAATCATTGTTAAGAGCGAAGGGTTCGTTAGGTCGCAGAATATAAAGCCTGTTCTCCAAACATGCAATACACAATTATGATCCATTGAAAGAAATAGATATATTGGAACGTGTGAAAGTCATAACCAATTGTTCTAATTGCAACATGGAAACTGAAATTAAGTTTCTACTAAAATCCAGAATAAAAACTACATCTCTTAAAATTGAGTATATATTTCCAAACTTTAGACGAGCTCTTCCTCTAGCTTGGACCATAACGAATGCTCCGTTCCCAACTCTAAGCTTTAAGCTGCCTTCGTGTAATGACCCAACTACTCTAGACTTTTGGACCATTAACGAAAACTATACATACTAATCTTTAATAAAACTTACAAGTGAAAATACCATAACTTTATTAAGAAACTTATAAAAATAAGAGTTAAACTTACATAAAATTTAGGTTAGGATATAGGATCCCATTGTTTTAAAAACAAAACAAAACATAATTTCAAATAAAAAGGGATTACATAACAAGTGCGGAAAAATACATGTAAAAACCATAAAAACAAAACTACATCCTTGAATCGTAACGCTCGGCTCTTGAATCCATTCGACCTCAATACACATTCTCCAAGCTTCCAAGAACCTTCCCCGCCACTAAGACTATTTTCCTGCACATATAAATAAAAAGGAATGAGCCTAATGCCCAGCAAGGAAAATCTAACACAGTTCATATACATAAATTTCATAAGAAACATAAAAACATAACATAACACTTATATCATACACATATTATAATGGCCATTATTACTTGGGGTCCCATAGACTAAACAAGTCATATGCCCATTAGATTAGTGGGGTCCTACTAGCTAAGCAGTCATATGCCCATAATCCATTTGGGGCTTGTTAGTCACATGGGTCATATGCCCAAGCCTACAAACATACATAACATAACATATTTCATAACATAAAAACATAAGATAACATATAAAAAGAATATAACATATAAATTCTATCATATTTTCCTTACTAAAGTAACCGGGATATGAGGACAGAGTTGGGACTTTGGAACACTCCTAAAAACCATTTATGAAAGGGTGAGTCTATTGAAGAAAAAGAGATGAAGGAACTATACTATTAAAATATACTTACCAAAACCTTGTGCTCAAGAACTTAGATTTCCTAACCAAAATAAGAATAAGGTTAGAATGAGTAGAAGACTATGAGAACTTTTAAAGAAAAAGTACAGAAACGAACTAGAGTTTGGGATACCTTGAAGACTTATAAGACCAATCTAAACCTTGAACCGAAATGCTATAAAATCTTACTTCCCAAGTGTTTTGATAAGCTTATGATTCCCAACCCAAGTGTTTACACTCTCACACTCACCTAGCAACTTGCAGCCTCTGAACTTAGAGTAAAAGATGAATAATCGTTGGGTACTAGGACCTATTTATAGAGTTTAGGAATGAAAGGATCTTAATTTAACTTGAATAAAAATAATGGCTTTTTAAGTGAAAATAACTTGAATTATCGTTCAGCAGAGGCTGAAGACTCATTCAAAAAGATGTTGGACTTATCAAGAGGTTGAAGGGTTGAATGGAAAATGATTTCAAAAAGTTTCAAAATATGCTAAGAGGGGCGATATATCGCCCCTTGTAGGTGATATATCGCCTGGGCCAGTATGCCCAAGGCAAACGTGCATCGTTTCGGGTTTTTCGTATCCTCGTACTGCGATATATCACCCCCTATAGTTGCGATATATCGGCATACGTTGATTATTTAAACACGAAATTACACATTTTTAGCTTAATTTGAATTGAGTAAACAGCCTTGACTAAGCCCTCAAATGTTTTCAAAGCTGCTGACTGACCTTAGAGCATTCAAATTTTACCCTTAATAAATTAAATCCTCAAAATACTTAATCATTATTAAACCCATACATAACATGTGCTAAAATCCTATTGGTTCTTATTTAAATCTTATAGTATACCAAATATTATCCTCAATATCAGTCATATTAATCAAACCTTAGGTTAAAATTAATATTCTTAAACTATAGGTTAAACTTAGAAAATCTACAAGTACTACTATGAGTGTCCAAATAAATCCCGGTCTGAACCAAAAATCCACAGTTATAAAGATAAAACTATAATTACTATAATACTACTATCTAACTAGCTAAGTAAAGTTCTTGGACTCTACACTTCATCCACTTCCTCCCACATTTCAAGAAGCTGTAAAGAGTTGCAAACATGGTTGGTAGATCCAGAATCAATAATCCAAATGGATTTATCATTCTCTAAAACACATGTTTCTAAGATAAATGAACTATAATCATTACCTTTGTTTTTTCCTGCTAGACACTTGGGGCAATCTCGTTTCCAATGCCCCTTCTCTTTGCAGTGAAAGCACTTATCTTTACCTTTCTTGTTTTTCTTGTTTATCCCCTTAGGCGTCTGTGCATCTGGTTGTACACTCGTCTTTGCAGCCTTTGCAGGCTTGGGGTTATTTTTTTGTCCATCTTTCCTCTTGTTTCCAGCTTTCGAAGACGAAGCTTGGTTAGCTTCAGCCTTAGCCAGATCAACAGCTACAGCAGTAGTCTTATTTTTTCCTCCCTTACTAGGTCCACCCATGATAGACTCGAAAGTCTAATACTTGTTCATGAGCTGCATCAGACCATAGTTGAGTTTATCACGATTGTGCGGACATGGTGCCATCACGAACGTGCGCAGATGGTTCTATCCGAGCATTTACGGTGCCATCACCAATGTGCAGACACGGTGCTCGTTCTGGGGATTCCTCAGTCATGACGAATTCAGAGTTGTCACCAATCAACACAATGTTGATTTTTTACTTCCATTTAAGGAAGTTTTCTCCAGTGAGTTTCTCCATCGAACGTTGAGAAAGGATGGGAGTAGACATAACCATACTTAAAAATACCAATTATCAATAAAATAGAAATCAATCACTTTTGCTCAATAAAACTTCTATTCACACAAATTTCAAGAAATAGCACAACATATACCAAAAATATGTAAGATATGAGAAAAAATACCAAATTAATCATATCTCTAATTCTTTAGGTTTTTAACTAATCTATGATATCCTGGTCCCGGTTGGTGACAGTAAAAAATACCACTAGTTAAATAAAGTTGCAAACTTATTTAATAATGGACACCATTATTAACAACCTACTATTTGGTCAAAATAAGAAAATGAAATCTCCTATTTTATGAGCAAGCCCACGATTTCGATAATTATAGATTTAGTCCTAGTAGTCACCGTGGGGGTGAGTCTAGTAGAATTTGACCTATAATTATCTATCTTTCGAAATCTAACCTTGTCAAAATAACTAATGAACACCTTCTGTACGGGGACGAATCAAAGCGTCTCGATGCCCCATTAAGTTATTGACTTTGTTAAACCAATGGTGGAGATTGAAAATAATTATGAAAATAAGCTCATTATAAAAGTAAAAATAGTATTTTTATTATTTATTTTTAGAAAATTAATGACTATGGTTCTCCAAAAAATTGAAAAGATTAAATTTTTTTTAAAACCAAAGTCCTATAATTTCCTATTAATTCTAAAGTGTCACATGAAACAAATTCAATTAATTTAGAATTAATCTGTTGCTAATCAATTTGTAGGTTTAACTAATATAATAAACCAATACAATTAAGTCCAACTCAGATAAATGGGCCTTAACAATTGAGCTTGTATGGAGGAGGACTGGGTCCAATATGTCGTTCTCACTACAAAGGCCCCCATACTTCCATGCAAGATCCAAAAGACAGGAATTTAAACCATTGTTTTATTAATTGTTATTAATTGATTAGGCCCACTATAGTCATGCAAAGCAAATGGGCCTTCACAAGTGGAATAACCCACAAGAGTGGAATTTAAACTTTACATTTTCTAATGGGCCCAAATAAAACCTATCATTTTATGAATATTTTATTTCCCAAAATCCATATATCTAACAAACATATGGGTCATTATATGCATCTAAGCCCAATTGCAAAAATACCACATGTAGTGCAAACAGACATGTTATAATTGGATGGGCCTAATCATGTTACTATATGATCAAGTTTATGAATTTATGCAAAAATACCACAATTTATTTCATTTGAAAAAATACCACAATTAATTTTCTAGAATTTATTAAAAATTTTGAATTAATTAAATTTTTACAAAAATAAGGCAATTTAAATCAACAATTAACAATATTTAATTTAAATTTCATTTATCAAAAATCAACTTGGTTTAGGGTAATTTGAAAAAAATATCAATTTAATATAAATAGGATTTATCAACAATTAACCAAAGTTAATTTAAATCCCAATATTAAAAAATATCTTGTGTTGTTACAACTATAAACTAATATTTTAACCATTTAAAATCCTAAATTATTAATAGTTATAACAACCCTAAAATATCTCAAAACAATTAAACAAATTCAAATATCCATGAAAATATCTAACTAACAAATTTCAAATTTCAAATAATTTAAATATTAAAAACTATAGAATAAACAAATATTTATATTTTCAAATAAAGATTTAATAAAAATAACAAGTATTTAAAAGAAAATATCTTATATCTTAATTCTAATATTTTAATATATTAAAAGATTTAAAATTAAGTTGTTGGTCTATTTTTAAATTTGAATTTGAATCTTTATAAAAATATATAATTATTTAAATCTCAACTAACATAATTATTATCTTGTGGATGTTGGTTATGCAAATTGCAAGGGGTTTCTTGCTCCTTTTCGTTGACAATGTTGCTCCTTTTAATATGAAGCATTCCGCGGCAAGAAATGTGATTGAAAGATGCTTTTGTGTCTTGAAAAATCGTTGGGCAATCCTTAGAAGTCCATCATTTTATCCCATAAAGATTCAAACTCGAATCATTATGGCGTGTTGTTTGTTACATAATTTTATTAGAAGCCCAATGACCCTTTTGATATATTATCACAAGAGTCACGGCCAAACAACCAAGTTACTCTTGATGATGATAACGACATAATTACTAGAATTGAACCTTCTGATGAATGGAGTGCTTGGAGAATGAACTTAGTAGAAGAAATGTATAATGAGTGGAGGCAATGTAGGCATGCAAATTAGGATGTACTATAATATTGTGTGTTTGGTTATTTATTTATTTTACATAAAATTGTAATTGTGGATTATGCCAATTGGATAATATGTTGGAAAAAAATTTCTTGTTTTAAAAAATAATACTTGTGATCGTGTTTATAAATGCACAATGAATGAACATTCAAAGCTGAAGAGAATTTTAAACCAGGACACTTGAGAGCTCTTGAAAAAGCATTATCAACTAAATTACCTGGACATGACATACAAGCCAAACCACATATTGAGTCAAGCATGAAAACCTTAAAGATACATTTTCAAGTTGTTCATGAAATGTTAACTGGACCAAATTGCAATGGGTTTGGTTGGGATCCAGACAAGAAGATGGTGACAGCAGAAAAGCCAGAGTGGGATGCACATTTACAGGGAAATAAATACATTCATTAAAACAATTATATGTTTAACCCTTAATAAGACATTAATATGTTCAACATATTTTCTAGTAAAGAGTCATAAAGAGGCAGCACCATTCAAGAATAAGATGTTTCCTTATTATGAAGATTTGTGCACAACTCTTGGGAGAGGTCGTGCTACTGGAAAACATGTTTAGACTCTAACTGATGTAGAAGAAAATGAGAAAGAAGATAATGTTAATGTGTATGAGGATAACTTCAACTTTTTTGGTACTATGGGCGATAAGAAGATAATGTTAATGTGTATGAGGATAACTTCAACTTTTTTGGTACTATGGGCGATACATATGTTGAAAATGGAGAGTCTGTCATTTTCACAAGCACAAAATGGACCAAGAGCACCCAAACCCAATCAAATGGCTCATCAAAAAGAAAATGAAAGAGTGCAAGTTATGGAGATATTGCTGAGGCAATTAAGTATGCTTCACAATTCATTGGAGAAAAAAATAGAAATGTCATTTGTTCGACTAAGTCGTGCGATTGATGAGGAAATGAATGACAAACATATGCGACTCAATGAAGAAATAACGAGAACCACATTGCTTCCTATCGTGGACCGTCATAGAGTTGCACGTATGATCAGATAATGCTCTTGTTTCATTCTTCTTCAGTCTTCCTGATGAAGAGAAAGATCATTGGGTTAGAGCTTTGTTGATTGGAGCTTTCTAATCTGTGTCTGCTGTTTATTTTTGGAAATTTTTTGCAAGTCATACTGATTGGAGTTATCTAATTAGTATCTACTAATAACTTTTTGAGAGATTTTGCAGGGGATTACCATTACACACACTTTTGAATGTTATCATCACATGGTAATAATCTAGTTATGTAATTAGTTCATGATCTAGTTTAGTGAAACTCAAAGAGACTTCATATATAACAATAGGGATGTAACATATTTGCTACATTATGTGCTACAGAGCATATATATAGGCTCAAGGTTGATGTCCCATTGGAAAATAAAGTTAAATTATATTAACAAAAGTAGAAATATTGCAAAAATCTCCTTTTAGATAAATATATGCATGCATTTAATCTAAGTTAATTAGAATGCAGTGACAACTTCTATAGTGAACGTAATAATAATGGGTTGGCTGTCTCTACATGGACACATAAGAAGCATAACCATGCCATTCAAAGTATTAGTCAAACAAGACACTCCATAAAAGCATATGCACTCAAACAAGACACTCGAAATTTTTAGATAGCTTGTGGTCAAAAAATTCAGACAGCTCGTCGAAATATTTAGACAACTAGTCGAAATTTTAGATAGATGTCATTTTGCAAAAACTTATAAAAACTAGGCGAGAGTGCAAAATAATTTCAAAAAAGAGATCATTTTCACCAATTACTCTTATTATATTAGTCTTTTATAAATTAAGCGATAATTTTTATTTATAAAAAAATAATTTAAATTATCTAAAATAATTATATTATCTTATTTTGAATTTATATCATAAATTTATTTCTAAATTACTCAAATTTTGTATATTTTAAAAAGTATAAATGAAATAATTAAAGTATGGATATTTTTGTCAATTTATCACTTATTCCATTCCATTACCACGCAAAACCAAACAAAATAATTATGATTATAATATTCATTCTAACAACACAAACATAGCAATCAATTCTCATTACCATTACCATTCTATTCTACCAAACCAAATGACACCTTAGTGTATATTTGTTGAGTTTATGATAGTAGAATGTGTTGTGTATAAATTTATTTAATATATTTTAGTTTGTCTGATTAAACGAAATAGCAATGGAAAATGTATACTTTTTTATAGGGCAATATTTTATTAATAATATAATTATTAATTATATATATTTTATTAATATATATGCAAATATTATTAATTAAATATATTGATATTATATTTATATTATTTGGATATATTAATAATAAAAAAAGCCTACAATGTCTTCCATACAAGTCATGACAGACTTACAACGTCTCCTAAAAGGAGATGTTGGAAGTCTGTCACATTTTTTAGTAGGGCCACTTAGAATAACTGCTATTTCAACAACTCAATCTTACGAGAGACATTGTAGATTTTCATAATACAACTTCATCCATTCGCTAGGAATTTACATAGCCGGTAGATATCCTTATGCAATGAATCAAAGTGTTGGCAATGATGTGGATAGTACTTTATATCAATATATATTTTGTGTGCTTTCATTCGAAGACCATCATATTCCCTCTTAATTATTCTATGGGAATAATTTTCAGCTGGTAGACGTGGCATAATCATTTAATTAAAAGATTGGAAAAGTGAAGACTATGTTAGAAATGAAAAGAAAGGTTTATATTGTTTGGCCACAAGGTGACTGTCTTACACAAGTGAAAATATGAGCTCGGCAAAGTATGTTTGAAGAATGAGCTCCAGGCTCAAATGATTGAGTAGATGATGAGTTCTAAGCTCAAATAATTGAATAGATTGATGAGCTCTCAGCTTAAATGATTGAATAGATTGAGCTCTGAGCTCAAATGATTGATGTGCTCTGAGTTAAAATCATTGAACAGATTGATGAGCTCTGAGCTCATATGACTGAATAGATCGATGAGCTCTGAGCTCAGATGATTGAACACACTGATGAGCTATGAACTCAAGTGATTGAGTAGATTGTTGAGTTATGAGCCTACGTAAACGAACATATAAGCTCTTAACTCATATGAAGACGTGGACCAATCAGGATAAGTACTCCTAATCTTACTCTTTATTATTTTTCTATAAATAGAAGACGGGATACCATATTTGGAACCACCAGGCTAAGAACTAGTTAAAGTTTGTTAGAATTGAGGATTGAGAGAATGAACATTGTGCTAACTTAAGTATTGAAGTGTGTTTTGTAAGTACACTCCTATGTTCTTTCTACTCATTTCATGGAAGAACACGTTTATGCTATTGATTAAGCCAAATAGAATGCGTAAACTAATAGTGACCAATATCAATAATCCGATGATCTGAAGTTTACAAAGACAGAAGATTTTGACATGAACAATTATAATTTAGATTAATTATTAAAAAATGTCACTTAGGCTACATATGCATTATTTGTACAACTAGCTTGTTTGTCAAAACATATATATTTAAAAGGGTGGTCAATCAATTGAACCGACATTATAAAGCGGTTGGTTAAAATCATCATGAACCTCTCTTAGTCTCCAAGTCGCTTATAAGGAAGAAAGAGTAGTATGAGAATATAATTACAAGGCAAGTCAAAGCTACTTTTTCGTTTTGGGTTGCCTAGGATACAATTCTAAAATGCATAATTTCTACTTGTATATAAATATATGTAACCCATTAGCGTGATAGTATCGACGTAATTATGAGTAGTTGACTTGAATTTTCTTGCGATGGCCGCGTACGCTGTCTCTTCATTCTCTTCTCAAAGAAGCTCGTTCCATATCATATATTATATAATGGGAAATTTTACACTATATGCCATATAACATACTTAATTTTTTTTTAAAATGTCAACATAACTTACTTTCTCAAACATATACCATTTTTATTTTTTTGTACAAAATTACCCCTAACATTTAACACCCTCATCCAGCCGAACTCTCTCATTTCTCTCTCAGTAGAATTTTCTCCCAACTTCTCAGACCCATCACATTCTCACTATCTCTCTCAGACAAAACTCTCTCTCTCTCTCTCGTCACAGCCATCGTCGCCACGTTCTTCTCCATCGCCAGCCACAGTAAGTTGAATTTTATGGTTTTGCAAAAATATAGCTTTAAATGAGTTTGATTCGATGTGCATTGTTTTGGAAGATTGTGTTTAAGTTATACAAAATTTTTGTGGGTTGATGTTCATTCGATCCCACATCGATGCTATTTCGATATTTAATTGATGGTAATTCGATGACATTCATTGCATGTGTATATTTTTAAATAATTAAAATGTTGTTCATTGATGCTCCATCGATAGTATTTCGATGGACCATTAAATGAAAGCGATAGTCAATCGATGTCCAATCGTTAGTATATCGATGTCATTTCGATGCTTGCATGGTTTTCAATTTTTTTGTATAAAATTGATGAAATTTCGATGATATGTCGATGCTGACTTCGATGCAATTTCGATTCTAGTTCGATGGTATTTCGATGCTTTCTTGGTTTTAGTTATATTTTGATAAATCTATTAATTTCAATGCTATGTCGATGCTATTTTGATGCCATTTCGATGGTTGTTCGAGCACATTAATTTGATAGTGATACATCGATGTTAATTCGATGTTATGTCGATGCGATGTTGATGACTTTTATATGTTATCTACTTGAAAGATATTTGATAAATAATTGATCCTATTTCGATGGCATATTGATACATTGTTTGTTTATTTTATTTTGTATATAATCGATGCTGATTCGATGGTGGCTTAGTTAGTTATTATTTGTTAAATGTATTTTGATGCCATTTCGATGGCACATCGATAGTTTGTTTGTTTATTTGTAAAATCAGTTTTGATGGTATATCGATAGTATTTCGATGTCATTTCATTCGATAAGACTATGAAACAATTCAGTAGAGATATGAAAGTAATTGGAGCTACAATACCTAGTAAGAATGAGAAGAAGACCACGTAGGTGGAGTCTTCTAAGGGTGTTCATGTGGAGGCAAAGTACACCTGCAAGGGGTATCCACCAACCTTGCAATATTGGGCATACGAGACGATTCTTGATTTGTAGAAGGAATATGCCAAGCCCTGCGAATTCAAGTTCCCAAGGATGCTATAGTGGGAGAGCACAAGCTAGTCAAAGCATTTGCATGTGAAGGATGTACTTGCGAGGAGACATGTAAGTTACTTTAAATTTAAATAATTCAAGAAATTTTGAATTATACTAATCAACTTATGTCATTTCTAATTTTTCTTGTTTTGTTTCCATTACAGTTGTCATGCATTTCTATTATAAGGCCTCGACCAGACGAGTGAGACTTCTTCGACACCATATATCAGAAGACATAGGGGGATGCTCCTAGGTATGCGATGCTACAGGTTATGATCCAGCCTGCACCAGAGGATGGAAGACCTTATGATCCTGAGGTAGAGGCTGCTGCGGTGGTTAAGATAGCTGTGGAGGCTGGCATATTTGTGGAGGATGCATCGACGGAGACTGCTCCAGATAATAGTGCAGAACCTACTTCTGCTCCTGCTCCTGGGGCTTATGAGGTTGTGTTGGGTGAGATGGCCAGACTATCAGGTGCAGTGGACGAGGTTAAGGTCACTCTAAGTATCGTCCTTTAGAATCAAGAAGTCATATTGGAGAAGCTGGCAACACTTGCTGGTATACCTACTCCTGCACCTACTCCAGCAGATGATGTAGAGTACGACATTTTCCCCACATGTTATGAGCCTCCGTTTGGAGAAGCCACACCTCCTCAGCCAGTGTAGACGGTCTTAGGTACTACTAATCCGGAGATTAGATACTAATTGCTCCCGTTACAGGTAAGCGCAATAGACAGAGACCAGTAAGGTACGAGTACTAAACTCCAGCAACCATGTAACGACCCAAATTTGCTAATAGGGCTTAGGGCCTTGGTTAGCATGCCTGGAGGACAATAAATGATTTAATATGTTAATATGTGAATATGTGATAGAGATGCATGTTTAGTTGAATTACATATGCATGTGGGACCCGTTTGGATATTAGGGGTATATCTGTGATTTTAGCCCGTTGAGGGTATAAATGGGATAAATATGATATGTATGTGATATATCTGTGTAGCACGATCCGACACAGTTCTAGGGAGCAGTTAGCCGGAAAGTCACAACGGGGTTGAGAATCCGACTCAAGGCAAGTCAAGGGGTATTTTGGGGTATTAGATGTGTTATGGGGTTATTGGATTATGGAAATAAATATTTGGAGATATATTTGAGGTTAGAATGTCTAGGAGGGGATATTGGAGAAATTTACCATTTTACCCTCGGGGACGTTTCCGGTACCCCGAGCCTTGAGGTAACCCTACACACTTAAGTTAAATAAAACAAAATAAAGGAACTATTGGGAAACTTGGAGAAACCGACCTTAGACTCTGCCATTCACTCTCTTTATTCTCAAAGCTGCACTAAGGGGGAAACCTTGAGGAAGAGAGCTAGGAAATTCAGAGTTTCAAGTTGGGGCTTTGGAGAATTGTAGCTTGGAAAATAGAAGATTGGCTCAGAATTATAATCTAGCAAAGGTAAGCTCCTAATATGTTGAATTGTGTTAATTTATCAGCTCGTTTTAAGGTTGAATATTTGAGTTTGCATGTTAGCTAAGTTTGAATTTGTTCTTGATTGCTTGGCTGAGTTTTGGGGCTAGACTTTGTTGGGTTTTGATGCTGATATTGTGTTAGAGCCTTTGTGATAGTTAGTCTGGATTGTTGCCTTGATTTTGGGGGAAATTGGACAGGATTTTGAGGTGGAAATGTTGAGTTTTTCTGGGTTCGAAGGGAAGGGCCGCGGATTTATTCTTGCTGAGCCGCAGCCCCTTTGAAGTTGGTGCGTCAGGATTTGAAGGCGCGCCGAGGCGCCCTTCAACAAGGGCCGCGGTGCGTGTGGGTCTTCTAAGGTAGGGCCTCGAGTTGAGCTTGGGGTCGCGGCGTGGACCCTTAGGGCCGCGACGCTTAGAGCACTTTTGGGTTTTTAAGAGGTTTTAGGCTAGGAATTCAATGGTTAAGGCTCGGGATGGATTTTATCACCCGGATTGATGGAATTCAATGTCCCAGAGACTAGAATTATGACCTAAAGCTATTTAATGGATTCGAACTTGATGGATGAATATTTTTAATGCGTTGTGACTAGGGTTTCGGGGAGGCTCGGGCTAGGGGACTGTGCTCGGGATATCGGTGCTTGGAAAGCTCAGAACGCAGGTAAGAAAACCACTGTTCCCATAGAGCTTGTATGCAGGGTCAAGCCCTATATGTGTTGAATTGCAGGGTGTAGCCCTTGATTGAATTTGTTAATGTTCAGTATATGTTTTATTATGCTATGAATTCTATTATGTGAATGTTCGGCAAGAGCCGGGAATGGTGCAGGCCGAGGTCGGCAGGGGCTGGAAACGACAAGGGTCCAGGAACGACAATAAGCATGTTGAGTGCAAGGCCGAGTGCGGCAAGGGGCCGGGAGCAGCGTTGAGCACGTGGAGTGCGAGTTTCCAGGGCGAGACCCTAAAGGATATCTGGGATATTCGCACGGTGTGGACCACAAGCCCAGGGCCTGGTAAAGCGCCTGGGACGGCATGGCCGTATGTGTTTAGCCTATTGATGGACTGTTTATATGCTAAGTGTTTGTTATGCATATGTTTTTGCTTGTGAGGGTTTTCTTGCTGGGCTTTGGCTCACGGGGGCTCGGTGGTGCAGGTAAGGGCAAGGGGAAAATCGACCAACCATGAGTACGGAGAGCGTGAGGCGGCGTATACATGTTTGGCCTGCCTGGTTGCCACAACCAGTGGTTTTGAGAGATGATTGTATTAAAATTTGGATTTTGTCGTCTAGTCGACTTGGTTTGTTATTATATGTTGTAAATATTTCTAACCAATATTTTGGGATCCCAAGTGTCAAACACTTTATGATTTTCAGTAAATGGAATCATTCTCAAAGTTTATACCTCTGTTTATGATTTAATTACACTTTTTGATCTAAAACCTCGATTAGCGAGTTGAATGCATATTTTAAACTCACTTAGTAACGACTCTAAGGAGATAGGGCATTACAAGCCATGTAACCAAAGTTGAAGGACCCAATTATGATCCATCCTTTAAAGGTGTTTGATCAAGATATGTTGACAACTTTTAATCGATGCGTATTCGGTGAGATTGACAACAGCAGGCCGAGGAAGTTGGAATGTTGTGATGGCACTCCTGTTTGGTTCCTAAAGTTGAAGGTGGCAAAAGAATGGTTGGCAGAAGCTGTAAGTCTTTTATATTTTCATTCAACACATTCATCTCATTTTAACAATCCACTCTTCCTTAACGATACTCTATTTATTTTCAGCATCTCGACGCTGCGAATTATCTTATACGGAGACGTCTTTTTGAGTTACCGAAGACGTACCCTGTGAAAGCTACCGTACTTGATTCATCATTTGCACAGTATATTCCTGCTAGATATGTGGACTTCAAGAACAATAGCAGGACTTACCAATGGGATGAGGACATTCTTAAATTCATGAAAGGAGATGTTAAAAAATACAAGAAGCCTTGGGGTGATTGGAACAAGGTCTACTTCCACTGGTGCTTGGAAAATCGTCATTTGGTCCTTTGCAAAATAAATTTCACTGATGGGATGTTCACTGTATTTGACTTAGATCATTCCAAATTTAGCCATAATAATTTGTCTGAGTTGATCGAACCTTGGACTAGGATGCTTCCATCTTTACTCAACGCTTCGGGAATGTTTAAAGAACACCCCAGGTTTAAAATAGCTAGATCGAAGATCACCATTCCAAAATTTGATTGGCGGCGCATGTCCACTGATATTGTCCCACAGTCTAGAACCAAGTATTTAGACGTACTAACTTCAGTTTTTCATAACACTGTTCTCCTTTAATTTTCAATACTCTCACAAATGTGATTTCTTGATTTCAGCAGAGATTGTGGCGTATTCGCCATCAAGCACTTGGGGTTTATTCTTGGAGACATTCCCATTTCATAGGCCATCGAGGACCACATTCAGTACTTCAGGGATAAATTATGTATCGACATATTTGATGAGAATTTGTACCCTTTGAGTTTTTCTATATGTTTTAAGGATTTCGAATTGTCAAGAATAAGAGCACTAACTCCTTCATCATTCGTGATTTCAATGGGATCTATGCTAAAATCATTGTATGTAAACGACACTTCCAACTTTATGTCAAACAATGACCTATCCACTTTCAGCTTTTAATACAACTTCTCTAATAATTCTATATAACCAACATCAATTGGTACGTGTATTATAGTGTTCAAACCAAGTTTTAAAATTCCATTTATCTCATTTCTGTTCCCAAACATCATTGTAAGAAACAATTATATTAACTCTGGAACCTACAAATTAAAAAAAAAAAGCATAAGAAAATTATAAAAATAATGTGTAATCGATGATGAATCGATGCCTATGTAAATATGTATTGCAGTTCAACATCGATGCCACATCGATGACATTTCGATGCATAATCGATGCTGATGGTCGCCATTTGTACGTGATTCCATTTCGATGTCATGTCGAGGTTGAACCAAATCAACATATATGGCATCGATTTATCATCGATATGACATTGATATTATATTGAAAATAACATCTAAATTATATGTTCGCCCGAACATCAAAATTTCATCGATGTACCATCGAAATGTCATCGATGTACCATCGAAATATTATCGATGCATAATCGATGCTGATGGCTGCCATCTGTACGCGATTCCATTTCGATGGAATATCAATGTCATATCGATGCTGAACCAAATCAACATATATGGCATCGATTCAACATCGATATACTATCGATATTATATCGAAAATAATAACTAAATTAGATGTTCGCCCCAGCATCGATATTCCATCGATGTACCATCGAAATGCAATCGATGTACCATCAAAATGTCGTCAATTTCGAATGGCACCCACATATTTCCAGATTCGAAAAACAAATCAAAAAATGCAGAAAAAATATCACACTCAACACCAGAACAATTCAAATCTAATATCTAACCATGGCATTTCATATTCACAAGTAGATAGAATGAAATGATACTTACCCATGATTTTTTCTCTTCAAAAACACCAACAATGACAAACTCTTCACTTGAAATGAAACTTCCAGATCTGAGCAGTCCAATTTCTTCACCGATTTCAGTATATTCGACAATGTTATTTAGGTTGCTGTGAAAATGACTGTAAATGATGGATGAGAGAGAGATAGAGAGAAAAATATGTGAAGTATTAAATTTCCCCAATTTTTAACTGATGAGTGTATTTTTGTCCAAAATAAGGGAAATGGCACATTAGTAGGAGGATTTTTATGATGACATGTTAAAAAATTTAATATTATGATCCAAAGTTTCCCTATATAATTTACTACTAACTTCTTCTCTCTTTTTTTTTCGTATTAATTAATTCTTATTGATCTAGTGGGTTGAAGACTCACTCATACACATCGCTATCTCTGGAATTGTAGATTCTCGTTGATTTCGAATTACATTATTGCCTTTTTAAAAATTTAGCCACATGTTTACATGCTTATCCACACACACAAATATAAATAAATATTTATATTTATTTATTTTTATATACACCACACACAATAATTATATATACATATATATTTATTTACATAGATATACAATATACATCAATCATATTCAGCAAGTTCATTTGATCAATTTAGATCAGTACAAATTAAGTAATTAGAAAGAAAAAGACACCCTATCATATAAAAAATTAGCTTTAAATTTGTGTTGTTGGATAATCTTACAAAAATAGTTTTTATTTCATTAATTAAAATATTAACAATTAAATATAAAATATTGTTTGGTAATTCTATTTTTATTTATTATTTTTTTAAATTTTAATTACAATTCATTAAATTTTGAAAATAGAATTTTTCACTTTCAAATTTTTTTTAAACCGTCGATTTTTCATTTCATTTTTTTTTCTTCTCTTCTTCAAATCAACACCCTATTTTATATCGTTGAACAAAAAGTAAAAATAAAAGTTATCAAACGAATTTATTATTTTTTGTTTTTAAAAACAAAATACAAAAATAGTTATGAAACATATTTTTATTTTATAAAAATAAAAATAAGGGAATATACTCATTTGGTACCCTGTGTTTTTGCAAAGTATCATTTTGGTACCCTCTGTTTTCAATAATGCTCATATGGTACCCTGAATATTAAAATCGTAATATTTGGTACCCTAAACTCAGATTTGATAGATAAAATTTTGTCAATGTGATCAAACTGTCATCAGTTATATGCAATTATGTAATTAAATTTAAATTTGTAACTTACATAATTGAGAGCAGTTTGATTAAATTGACAAAATTTTATCTATCAAATCTGAGTTTAGGGTACCAAATATGTACGATTTTAAAATACAAGGTACCATATGAGCATTATTGAAAACAGATGGTACCAAAATGATACTTTGTAAAAACATAGGATACCAAATGAATATATTCCCTAAAAATAATTAGGCAGTTCGGTAACTATGGAAAATGTAGTTTTTATCTGAAAACTTATCTAGAAAACGCATTTAGTGAAGTTATTTTCAATTTTAATTAAAATATTTAAAATTTTGAAAACAACTTTTTGATGCTTTCAATATTTTTTTAAATAGATTTTTATTATCTCTCTTACACTAACTCTATTTTTTCCTATAATACTCTATGATTGATTTTTTTTCAGAAGAGAACACGTGATCACAGTTCCAAACTCAGATTCCACTGCAACAATGGTGCAGAGTCCCAATCCCAAATTCACCGGTAACAATGGCGAAGAGTCCAATCTGAGATCGATCTCATTCTCTTGATCACCAAGTTTCCTACCTCGATCAGCATAGAACTTCAGTGTTGCTGCCATAGTCGTCGACGATTCGCCGGAGGTCATGGCGAGTCACTTCAGCTACCGTCGCCGGAGTTCATGGTGGGGAGTTGGTCGGAGCTCATGCTGTAGCGGTTTATAAGTTATCACTGAAGAATATTCCTTATTTCTTTAAAGAAGAAAACTAAAAAGATTATCAAACATCTTATCATTTTTAAAATCGAATAAAGAGAAATAAAAAAATATATTTTTATGTTTAAGAAAACAAAAAATAAAAATATAGCCGAACAACCCAATATTTTCATTTTTGTATTTAAAAAATTCAAAACAAAAATTTTACCAAACACAACCATTATAAGTGAATTACCTTTACAGATTTTTTTATTATTATTTTCTTTTAGATTAAGTTTTGGGTGGTTATAAACTTACAAATACAAGCAATAAGATTTAACATATATGATATCTCTTCTATATAAAAAGTGTTTAGATAACGAAAATTCTTGGTTTTAAAAGTTTGTTTTGTTAAATTTAATAGAATATTCTAAATATTTAACATAATATACTTTGAAAAATAATTAAAAATAGATATTTATTAATTACATTAATATAAATTCAAATTAAAATTTAAATGTTATAAAATATCATTGTTATAATAATCTATAATACAAGACTAGATATTTAATAAATAATTATATTAATATAAATTTAAATGTTATAAAATATTATTATGATAATAATATATAATCCTAATTTTTTATTAATTATATTATTATGAATTTAAATATTATAAAATATTATTATTATTATAATATTTTATACAAGACTTAATATTTAATACTTATATTAATATAAATTTAAATATTATAAAATATCATTATAATTATAATATAAAATATATAATCTTATTTATTATTAAAAACATTATTATTTATGTTTAAAAAGGTTATCATATTATATATATATATTTTTTTATAATCATAAACAATATTTCGGTTTAATTTTCATTTAATATGTTTATATCATTCTCGTATATCTAATATTTTTTTAAAATTTATATAATAATCATACGAATTTATTTAAAATAATTAATAAATTGTATAAATAAAACTGAGCAAATGTGCATTGCACATTGTTTGTATCTAGAAAATACTTATATAAGTATAAATATGTATACATGTATGAGGAAAAGTTGTGATTTAATTAGTTAGGACACACGTTATAAAAGGAAGAAAAATGTTAGGTGTAAAAAAAAAAAATATATCCCTTCTATATAAAAAGTGTGTAGATAGCGTAGATTCTTAATTTTAACGTTTGTTTTGTTAACTTTAACGGAATATTATAAATATTTAACGAAATATACCTTTAAAATTAACTGAAAATAGATATTTATTAATTATATTTATATAAATTCAAATATTATAAAATATCATTATTATAATAATATATAATATAAGACTAGATATTTAATAATTATATTTGTTGACTGTTATTTTTCCTGTCAACTCAATTGAAAGATTAAAGGAAAAACAAAGAAAGAACACGGGATTTTACATGGTTCAGGCTGTAAAAAAGCCCTAGTCCACGAGTCTCTCTTATTTAGTGAGATTGAAGCTGGTAGTATCAAAAAATGTGCACTGAGTTACAGATTTTCTCTCTCTAAAAAATCGAACCCTTTACAAGGAGATAGCCCAGCACTATTTATGGAGGCTTGGATCATTAATGTTAATCATCTCTCATTAATATCAGATTCCCCCCTCTTGGGGTATTAATGTTGAGTTAATACAAATAATGATGCACCAAATAAAGATTATGGCCCATGCGGATTCTACGGGGCCCATTGTAGAAAGTCACGCACCAACTTTATGGGGAACATATCTATGACTGTGAGGATGCGGCACATGTTCGCGCATGTTAGGGGCGTTGTGGGAATGTCGATTGTCGAGTGTACGAACTCGACACAAGTAATCAGGACTCACTAAAAGCTCCGATAGGATCGCCTGGCGGCCCACAATTGCAGTCACTAACATCTGGCAGCTATCCCAGGTCTGAGGTTCGGAATCATAGACTTGGGGGACGAGTGAATGAAGAGAGCTCCTTCGGACGTGGCCTCACCTGGAGAGATCCCTGCCATGAGGATGGACCTCGGGGCATGACCTCACTCGGAGACATCCACGACATATCTACTGGCCTGGGAGGTGGAATCACCTTGAAGTACCCTCGCCTCGAGGACAGACCTCAGGGCATGGCGTACCTCAGAGACGTCCACAACTCGTCTGAACTGTGTTTCCTGGAGGGGTTGCGCTCTGAGCACCTCATGACTTACCTAGTCAGTAATCACTCTTAATTGCCATGTGTCAAGAGGTGAAATACATATAAAAATATTAATATAAATTTAAATGTTATAAAATATTATTACATCATAATTTTTTACTAATTTTATTAATATGAATTCTGTAGTCAGGGTTTTTTCCACACAACACGGGAAAATTAGAAGTAATTAGTGACAAGTCATGAAGTTCTCAGATTGTGGGCTCTTCCAAGAAATCCAATCCGGCCAAGTGTTGATGTCTCCGATTGAGGCCACGCCTCGAGGCCTGATCTTGAGGTAAGGATGTCTCTAGGTGAGGCCATATCCCGAGCAATTCTCCAAGTCATGAATGTCTCCAACTGAGGCGATGCCCAGAGGCCTATCATCGAGGCGAGGATGTATCCAGTTGATGTCATGTCCGATGAGGCTCTCTTCACTCGCTTGTCTTTTTGGTCCAGGATTCTTGTCCTTGGACCTATAGTTGATGCCAAGTGTCACTCACTGTGGGTATGGGCCACCAGAGGATCATCTGACAAATTTTGGTCAACCTCGATTAGTGGTGTCGAGTTTGTACCCTCGACAATCACATTTCCCCAACGTTGCTTTACATGAGCAAAAGTGTGCCGCATCCTAATATTGTTAGAGGAATGTTCCTCATAAAGATGGTGGACATCTTTCTGAGATGGGCCCCGTGTAATCTGCCTAGGCTGTAGTCTTTATTTAGTGCAACCATTTGTGAATTAACTCAAGATTAATATCCCAAGATGGGAGAATTTTGTATTAATGATATATGATTAACATTAATGACCACAACCTCTATAAATAGGGTAGGGGTATCTCCTTGTAAATGGTTCAGATTTTAAGAGAGAGAAACTCTGTACCTCATTGCAATATATACGCTGCCTGAGAACCACCAATGGAGCTTGCTAAAACAAGCTTCAGACACACTAAATACCATAGACTCATGGACTACGACTCTTTTATAGCCTGAACCATGTAAAAAAATTGTGTTCTTTTATATTAATTTCTTTATACTCTCGGATTTAGTTGATAGTGAAAAAGGCAGTCAACATTTTGTTTTAGCAAGAGACTCCTCGAAGCGACACTGATGGCAAGCGACTTCTCCATCACATGCCATCAATATTGCCTTAGAACGCGAGGAAGGTCGTGTCCAACACCCCATGTACTATGTAAGCAAGAGACTCCTCGGAGCGGAGTCCAGATACCCGCTCATGGAGATGCTGACCTTTTGCCTAATGGTAGCTTCTCGGAAGTTAAGGCCCTGTTTCCAAGTGCATCCCATTAAGGTCCCCACAAACCATCCCTTACGACAGGTCCTCCAAAAGCTAAAGTCATCTGGGAGACTCCTCAAGTGGTCGATTTAACTTAGTTAGTTTGATATCACTTACCATCCAAGGACCACCATAAAGGGACAGGCATTGGCAGATTTCATCACCGAGTGCACGGGAAACCACGAGAGATGTGGGGATCCCCCAGTGGTTGGGCCCACATGGAAGTTGTATGTAGATGGAATGCCATATGAAAATGGTGTTGGGGCAGGCCTTATTTCGGTATCTCCGGAGGGGCATGGGGTTCACAGCGGCCTGAGATTTTAATTTGACACCTCAAACAACGAAGTAGAGTATTAGGCACTCATTGCTGGGCTTCGAATAGCACTTGTGTAATCCCCTAGATATCCAATACAGTTACACTGTGTGTTTAAAATAGTGCAAGACTTGTTAATCAAGTCATTTGAAAAAAAAATGTGATCCTCAAGTCATAACCAAGTTAGGGTTAAAATATTTTGTTCATAAACGGATAATTTTCATTAAAATAAATGTTTAGTACATGGGATCCAAAATACTATGTTTAAAGGACATATTTACACAATTCCAAAAGTTATATACAATCAAGGCCACTCTAATGGAAAAATACACATTTTAGGTTTCTGTCCCTGTACAATCCCTCGACCGTGGCAGACGAGCAGTTGACAATGTACACCCCGCCCCAGAACTCTCCAACTCATGGTTGGTCCATCTTACCCTTGCCTTTACCTGCACCACGTAGCACCCATGAGCCAAGGCCCAGCAAGAAAATCATAACAACATAGCATAATCAATAATTCACAAGACAGTAAACTAGGTATTCAGCAAGCCATAGCAGACACATAATCAGTGATGACAGTCAATGAATCACAGGCCAATCATCCAGGTATTTAACAAGCCATAATGATCAGATTAACAATAGTAAGCATATTTATACTCAACAGTTTATCACAATAATCATACAATAACAAGGGTCGGTGCCCTTAGGCTGCACCCTCTGTTTAACCCACTGACTCTTGCTCGCTTAGGCTGAGTCCAATGTTTATCTAGCTGACCACAGCTCACAGTGGTCGAGCCCCGTCCTGTGCCCAAATTATCAGTCCTGGCTCACTTAGGATGTTTACTGCATGCTCACATGGCATATCACAATCATACAACATTTGTATTCAATTACAGGGAATCTTAGTCCCAACACAGCCTCACAAGGGTGTAGTTTTCTTATCTTTAATTCCAAGAGGAGAAAATGAAATGGTTCCGAGCAGGATCTTGAGCCCCAAGCCTTGGCGATAAACCTAGTCACAGTCTCCAATGAGTAATTATTAACTTCCAATCCAAATAAATATTTGGCGACAGAAACAAGCCTCCAGGACCTCAATTTCTACTAAATAGGGTAGAAGAAATTGTCTCGAGAGCCTAGGTTTGAACCCCGAGCCTTGCCAATTCTAGAAACAATTCTAAGGCTAAAATCCCTAGATGGGTCGCGACTTGGCTTAGTGAGTCGTGACTTGCCCCAAGTCAGAGAGCAAAGACCCAAGCCAAAGGGGGAGGCGGATCGCGACTTGGCTTAGTAAGTCGCGGCGCGCCCCCAAGTTAGAGAGCATCCTTGGCCAAAATGGCCACACGCGCCGTGATGCCCCAGGGCTAGGTCACGGCGCCCCCCCCCCCCCCCCCCCCCCCCCCCCTTCGAACCCATAATATTTGGGTTTTCTCCTTCCTCTTCCCAGCCAAGAACCAAAAGACTTTAACCCAGAATTTTGTACCTAAACAAACCTCACCAACCACAATCAAACTAGCTATAAATTCAAGACTTTAATCCACATATTTAAACCACCAAACCTTTAAAATTATACCAAAATTACTATCCCAATTCATCAGCCATAATCACCCAAAAATCCAGACTAAATACATGTTCTAAGTTCCAAACTACTCAGCTCTACAGAGTGAAATTTAAAATTGAAATCTTACCTCAACTATGACTGAATCCACACCAATTCTAGCTTTAATTCCTAGCTAGAATCCTCTCCAATTTCCTTTTTTTTCTTTCAATTACAAACTCAATTCCCCAGCATATGCTCCTTTAAATTCCTAGGTCTCCAAGCTTCAAACCCAAGTTCTTCAGCTCCTTAGTCCTTCAATTTCTTCAAGGAATTCCCAGCTTAGGCCTACAGTCCCTGCCTTTTTCTTTCTTATCCTCAAAACGTAAATGAGAGAGAGAGAGAGAGAGCATAATATCATAAGAGAGAAGGAGGATAAGAACTGAGAGTTTCTGCTATCTTCTACATTAATCCTAAGAGCAAATTGAGCATTTCACTTGCCTACAAAAAGACCTTTATGCCCCTCCAAGGTTTATTAATCCTCAAATAGCCCCTAAGGGTAAAATGATCATCTTCCCCTAGTTCCGGCTAATTCCTCAAATGCTCCTAGTATTTTCCACTAATTACATCATCCAATTAATTACCAATTATCTAACAATTTCAAAATTATTCTCTACATTCCCAAAAATATCCTCTGGCTCCACCGAGCTAGGTATTAATCCTCGCTGTGACTATTTCGTCAATCCGCTCACTAGGACCGTCTCGATCCATATGCTGTAATTATATCCACATAATAATGTGGTCTCAACAATTATCACACCTAATCACATTTATGCCATCAACGGACAACAATTACCATTATGCCCTTATAAGCTAAACATGGCACTCATGCATATTTAAAACTCATAAACATACATGTAATCATATCTATATAATCATTTAATCATGCATGCCACAAAATCATGCATTTAATCATTTAATCACATATATACCAATTATGCCCTCCCAACATGCTAATCAAGGCCCTTAAGACTTATTAGAAATTTTTGGGTCATTACAACTATCCCCTCCTAATGAGAATTTCGTCCTCGAAATTTACTTGAATAATTCAGGATACTGATTCCGCATCGCTGACTCGAGCTCCCAGGTCGCTTCCTCGACCGTGGTATTCCTCCAAAACACTTTGACTAGAGGAATCGATTTGTTCTGTGGAACCTTGTCTTTTGTGTCTAAGATTGGAAATTGTCTCGCCTCATAAGACAAATCTGTCTGTAGTTCCAAGTCCTCATACTTCAACACATGAGTTGTATCTAAGACGTATTTCCAAAGCATAGAAATATGGAATATGTCATGAACTCCTGACAACGATGGTGGCAAAGCCAATATGTAGCCCACCTACCCTATCCTCTCCAGGATCTCGAAAGGTCCAATGAATCAAGGGCCCAGCTTGCCCTTCTTCCAAAACTTATCACCCCTCGAAGTGGTGAGACTCGTAGACACATGTGGTCCCCTACCTGGAACTCCATGTCCCTATGCTTAGGATCACCGTAGCTTTTTTATCTACTCTGCGAAGAGAGCATTCGAGCTCGGATCTTCTCGATAGCTTCATTAGTCTTCTGAGGTCCCAAATACCTTCTCTCACCCATCTCATCCCAATGAATGGGTGATCTACACCTCCTCCCATACAACATCTCATATGGAGCTACTCCAATCGTTGATTGATAACTGTTGTTGTACAAAAACTCAATCATCCTCTCAGACTATCCATCAGTCTGAGGACGAAAGGCCGTACTGAACTTCAACTGAGTCCCCATAGCCCTCTGCATTCCACCCCAAAACTTGGAAGTAAAGACAGGATCCCGATATGATACTATAGACTTGGGAACCCCATGGAGACGTACAATCTCCCTCACATATAGCTCCGCATACTGATTGTAACGCCCTAAAATCCAACGACCATTACCATGTGCATTTTCAATAGTGCTAAACTCGCTAATTGAGTCATTTGGCAATTATCTTGTAACTAAGTATGGTTAGCAGTTTAGGGTTAAATTTTTTTGTTAAGATATAACGTTTCACTACTAGTGCTCAGTATTACTGTCGTACTTGACTAGTGAGTCATAGCTTCACAGTTAATACCGACACCATTGCCGATTTCTGACTCATGGGTCAGTACCATACACAAGTAAGCAATGCAACCAGACATATACCATATGTCAAATATCGAAATGTAGGGCATTCAACATGCTTACTTAATAATTGCTAGCATAATTATGATCATGCACAAACACAGAGACTCAAGCTTTGATCAATCTCATATTCAAGATTCATGGCATGCCCTAATCACATGTTTCTCATGCATCACATACTGGGTGCAGTTTTCTTACCTATGGTTCGAGCAAGAAATAATAATTGAATGACCTTTGAGAATGATCGATCCTTTCATCCCTTAGCGGTCACCTAGTCATAACCAAATATAACCTCCAATTAATGAAATCAATAATGAAAAGGTCTTGACCTAAACCTCACTCCTGGGACCCCGAATTGTACCCAAACGATGAGTAGATTCAATCCCGAGTCTTAGGAATTGAAACCCCAAGCCAAAAGCCCTCAAAAGTGCCCAAAACAGGAATCTGGAAAAGCAGGGTAGCGCTGTAGCGCTACCGCCCTAGCGTCCCAGCACCCTTGGTAGAGTAAAACAACCCCTGGCTAGCGCTACAACCAGGGTTTTCAACCCTTGTTTTTTTTCCTCCTTCGAGTTTTCCATTTCCAATCTGAAAAACAAGCTTCCAAACCTCAATTAAACTCCCCAATGAACCTAAATACCATTTACACAAACCCTAGGCATCATAACCCAAGTAACCCTAGCCAAAAACTCCCATCAATTCCAATTATCCAGCTCAAAAATCCAACTCAAACTCAATAAGAAAAACAAAGCAAGAACCATAATTTGAATGGCTAGAAACGCACCTCAATCTCAGAATCACACCCTCTTCAATTGTAGAACAGAACCCAAAACCCTCAAGGCTTTGTGTCCCTCGCTTGGTTCCTCAAAAGAACTTTAAAATCCAAGGAGAAATGAACAGAAGAAGCTGATCGGGAGAAGGTGAAGGAATGATGCTCTGTTTTGTTAATTTTACAGCCTTCCAATGGGTAAATATAACCTTAGGGTGAAAAGACCATATTTCCCCTAAGCATAATTAACAAAACATGGAAGATGATCGGCCGTTTATTTCATGCTCACATGGCATATCACAATCATACAACATCTGTATTCAATTACAGGGAATCTCAGACCCAACACGGCCACACAACGTTGAAGTTTTCTTACCTTTAATTTCCGAGCGAAGAAAATGAAACAGTTCCGAGCACGATCCTGAGCCCCGAGCCTTGGCAATAAACCTATTCATAGTTTTCGATGATTAATTATTAACTTCCAATCCAAATAAATACTTAGGCGATAGAAAATAGCCTCCGGGACCTCAATTTCTACTAAACCGGGTAGTAGAAATTGTCCCGAGCGCCTACGTTTGAACCCCGAGCCTTGCCAATTCTAGAAACAATTCTAAGGCTAAAATCCCCAGGCGGGTCACGACTTGGCTTAGTGAGTCGTGACTTGCCCCAAGACAGAGAGCAAAGACCCAAGCCAAAGAGTGAGGCGGGTCGTGACTTGGCTTAGTAAGTCGCGGCGCGCCCCCAAGTCAAAGAGCATCCCTAGCCAAAATGGCCACACGTGCCACAGTGCCCCAGGAATGGGTCGCGATGCGCCCCTCTTCGAACCCAGAAAATCTGGGTTTTCTCCTTCTTCTTTCCAGCCAAGAACCAAAAGGCTTTAACCCATAATTTTTTACCTAAACAAACCTCACCAACCACAATCAAACTAGCTACGAATTCTAGACTTTAATCCACATATTTAAACTACCAAACCTTTACAATTATAAAAAAACTACTATCCTAATTCATCAGCCATAATCACCCAAAAATCCAAAATAAACAAATGTTCTAAGTTCCACACTACTCAGCTCTACACAGTGAAATTTATAATTGAAACCTTACCTTAACTATGGCTGAATCTACACCAATTCCAGCTTTAATTCCTAGCTTGAATCCTCTCCAATTTTCTTATGTTATCTTTCAATTTCCAACTCAATTCCACAACCTATGCTCCTTTAAATTCCTAGGTCTCCAAGCTTCAAACCCAAGTTCTTCAGCTCCTTAGTCCTTCAATTTCTTCAAGGAATTCCCAGCTTAGGCCTACATTCCCTACCTTTTTATTTCTTATCCTCAAGACGTAAATGAGAGAGAGAGAGAGAGCATAAAATCCTAAGAGAGAAGGAGGATAAGAACTGAGAGTTTCTGCTATCTTCTACATTAATCCTAAGAGTGAATTGAGCATTTCACTTGCCTACAAAAGGACCTTTATGCCCCTCCTAGGTTTACTAATCCTCAAATAGCCCCTAGGGGTAAAATGGTTATTTCCCCCTGGTTCCCGCTAATTCCTCAAATGCTCTTGATATTTTCCACTAATCACGTCATCCAATTAATTACCAATTATGTAATAATTTCCAAATTATTCTCTACATTCCTGAAAATATCCCAGGCTCCACCGAGCTAGGTATTAATCCCCGCTGTGACTATTTCACCAATACGCTCACTAGACCGTCTCAATCAATATGTTGCAATTATATCCACATAATAATGTGGTCTCAACAATTATCACACATAATCACATTTATGCCCTCAACGGGCTAAAATTACAAATATGCCCTTATAAGCTAAACATGGACCTCATGTATATTTAATACTCATAAACATGCATGTAATCATATCTATATAATCATATAATCATGCATTTAATTATTTAATCACATATATACCAATTATGCCCTCCCGACACGCTAATCAAGCCCCTAAGCCTTATTAGCCATTTTTGGGTCGTAACAACTTGAGCTCAAGGTCAAGAGCCGAGAAATTCTATCCTAGGTTTAGATTTTTAGTAACTCACTGCTTGTAGATAATCAGGTACTCGGGGAGTACCCGTCTCGGGAGAAGAGAATGGCAGCTTACTTGGCGAAGACCCAAGAAATGCTACGGAGCTTTAAAAAATTTGGCATTCGACAAGTGCCACCGGAACACAACTCTAGCACTGATGCCCTGGACAAGCTTTCAACCACTAAGGATGTTGAACTTATCATTGTAGTCCCCATTGAACACTTAACTTCTCCATCCTTCTCAGCCCCTGAGGAAGTGGAAGCAATCCACCGCCAGGACATTTTGATTGAGCCCTTAGTGAAATATCTTATCTCTGGGGAATTACCGCAGGATAAGAAGGCGTTCTGGAAGTTGCTTTACCAAGCACCACGGTATGTTGTCATGGACAGCAAGCTGTACAGGCGAGGATACTCATTGCCCTTTCTCCGATGTGTCTAGACAGGAGGCCAATCTGATACTCTGAGAAGTGCATGAGGGTTTTTGCAGGGACCACGCCGGGGGAAGAGCCTCACCAAGAAGATCTTGACACAAGGATACTTTTGGCCCACCGTGAATGGAGACGCGATGGACTATGTCAAGAAGTGTGACAACTGCCAACGCTTCGCCAATATACCTCGAGCTCCTCCAAATGAGCTCACCCTGATGACCAGCCCTTGGCCCTTTGCTGTCTGGGGGATTGACCTTATCAGGTCATTGCCCATGTGGAAAGGAGGAGTGAAATATGCAATTGTTACGGTCCACTACTTCACAAAGTGGGTTGAGGATGAGCCACTCGCTACAATCACTTGTAAGAAGGCACTGTATTTCATCATCAATAACATCATTTTCCGCTACGGGCTCCCAAGGAAAATAGTCTCAGAGAACGGCTTGCAGTTTGAAAACGAAGTGTTCACAGACTTCTGTCAGTGGCATGGGATTGTGAAGAGAATTTCCTCTGTGGTCCACCACCAGGAAAAGGGCAGGTGGAAGTAGTCAACAAGACGTTCAAAGCCACCTTGTAGAAAAGGCTTGAACATGTAAAAGGCGCTTGGCCCGAGGATCTGCCTAAGGCGTTATGGAGTTACCACACTACTGCCAGGACCTCCACTGGCCTCTCACCATTCTCAATGGCCTATGGGTATGAGGCCATGCTCCCAGTTGAGGGAGCAATCTCCACACACCGACGGGATACGTATGATCTGACCACAAACCATGCTTTACTTCGAGAGTCGTTGGACCTTGTGGAGGAGCTTCGTGAAGCTTCTCATCTTCAAGTAGCGTCCTACCAGCATAAAATGGCTAGGTATTTCAACTCTCAAGTAAAAGATAGAAAGTTTGGGGTCGGAGATCTATTGTTGCGAAGAGTCTTTTTCGCCACCCGAAACCCTGGTGCGGGAGTGCTGGGACCCAACTGGGAAGGCCAATACATAGTCGAGAGCGTTGTATGTCTGTGGACATACAAGTTAGCCCAAGTGAGCAGAGAATTAATACCTCACACCTGGAATTTGTTACCAGTGATATGAGCAATAAATTTGTTAATTTTTGTAATCTCCTTGTAGCTTCTAGGCATAATCAATGGAAACCGTGTAGAAAAAACAAGGTAAAATTTTCGAAGAGATTTTGCTTATATTTTTTTAGTTTCCTTTATTCTATATGTACTGCTCGTAGATTACCTGCTTGCTGTCCTAGACAAGTGAATACAGACTAGTTTCTGATCATTTGGGGGCATGGAGTTAGGGCAGTCTCACACATTTAGACCTCGTAGAGTCTAAAGTAGAGTAAACCTAGTGTGAATGTCTCGAGTATAGAAAAACCTAGGAAACTAAAAGTCTTGAGTCTGGGACCTAAGAAACCAAGCTTGTTCAAAGCGGAGTAAGCTTAGCGTTAGGGACTGAAGACTAGAAATCCTAGTAGCGCAAGAATGGTCTTACCTCTCGTGGATGGCACCCGAGGAGCACTGACCAAATCCCTTGGTCTCGAGATGCAAATAGAAGACCAAGTCCTCTTTACTTGGTCCTTAGGCATGGAATTAGGTTACCTCCCGTGGACACTAGGCCTGAGGAGAACTGACCAAGTCCCCCAGTAAGCCGCAAGAAAAAATAGCATTGGGAAGTTAATGACTTGGGAAGGTAAGATAGTCGACGAGTGAAGCGACCCTAATGGCATGAGACCCCATAGCTAATTGTGCTGGGAGATACCCCATGCCAAAGAGATCCAAGTAACGCGAGGTGGGATTTAGCATATTCTCCCATCGGACAATGGACGCTCGAGGAGTAATAACCAAATCCCAATCCTCGAGATGTTAATGGAAGCCCGAGTCATTAGTACTCGGGCACAAGCCTAAGTTGCCTAAGACTTAAGCAGAATATCCTGCAGAACCTTGCACTAATCGCCCCAAAAAAGTGCGAGAATGGACTTTAGGGTTACCTTCCGTGGAGTATGTGCTCGAGAAGTATTAACCAAGTCCATCGATCTTGAGATGTGTGTTGGGGCCCGAGTCACTAGCACTCGGAGTCAGGAATCGACCTAGAGTAAAATGTAGTCTAAGGGCGGGGAACTTAATTACCTGAACATAGGATGATGAGTTCATGACTTCCTTATGATTAGATCCCTAGTTGTGTGCTCGGGGGGCAAATCGAAAGGCCCAAATTGACTCACCGGTGACCATGTACCCGGGTGGTAGGTAGCTTAGTGCGAATGACCCCCTAGGGGCCCGAGTCATTGGGACTCAATAAAACAAGAACACATTAAAGTTACTTTGAAAGACATCAAGCCTAGAAAACAACAATAAATGTTATAATCATCGAGCACTAATGTTATAAACACAATACGAGGATTATCAGGACTCTGTAGAAGAGGAATACCTTCAGGGAGTTTTTCAACAGAGCGCCACAAAGAACTCTGATGGAGACTCGATTCAGACAACAAATCACTCCACTCACGCTCCACCTCAGGAATAGAAAGAATGCTCTTAAGTCGACCAGAAGACTCCCTCGAATCCCAAAGGTACTCAACTCAAAGCCTACCTGCAAAATAATAGAAGTATCATCACAAAAAAAAACAATAATAATAAATAAAATAAAAACAACAACAAGTATATGCAAAGAAACGGATTAGTAGGCAAGCATAAAAGACTCACATGCAGGAGACCATGAACAAGGTATCCTACTATCAGCAGGTAACTCCAACGAGACGAAAGGGACGAAGAAGTAACGGTCCTTCCACCTCTTATCTCCACTCTTCAAACTAATAATTAAAGGAGGGTCCTTCCCCCTGGTAGTTAACTGGTACCGACCTTTGTCATATAGATGTGCCTTCAAGTAGTAAGCTCTCAACAAGTCAGCCACCCCAAGTGTTATGTTGTGCCTTTCACAAAGGACTTCGAGAGACATCAAAATCCGCCATGAATTTGGCATTAGTTGTCCGGGCGAAATCTCGTGGTATTCACACAACTCAACCACTAATCGGGGGATAGGAAACCGAAACCCTTCCTTGAAGGGAAGTTCATACAGACACACCCAACCAGGTAAGTGCCAGTCGGGCCGCTCCGCCTTAGCAGGAGCATGCAGACTGATGGTATCAGGGATCTCATAATGACGACGAAGATAGGGCAACTCACCTAAACGTATGGAAGACCTAGGATTGGAGCTAAGCATACTACCAGAACCCGGCATACCACCATCAATAGGTTCGTTAGAATCTATTCCCCTTCCAGTAACATCACCTAAAGGACGACCCCCCAATTCTACTACTGTAATTTGGTTGCAATCAACCATCTCAGCAGAACTTTGAAAGTGAGAACTAAAATCTTCTTCACTAAACAAACAAGACAGTCGAAAGACTGAATCAGCATGACTATCACACCTACTTGTAGACATAATGAGCTGATCACCTAGAGCAAAACAACAGCTAAGCCTTAAGGAACACAAAAAAGACATGAAGAACATTTAGCTAGATACGCAATTAAGAAACACTGGACGACTCATCAATCAGTCAGACGAACCAAACATAAAAAGCATACGATAAAACAAGGCAAAACACACTATTATATCAAATCAAATTACAAAAGTATTCAGTTAGACAGCAGTCAGCCTATGAGTCATTACTAATCAGTCAGACATACCACTCGGCTCAAGGAACAGAAACACATGAATCTGACATACGCAAATCCAAAATGACTAAACAACAGAAATTCATATGCCACCATTGCAATCAGATCAAACACAAACAGAAAATCTATAGGATCAAACAAAAATAACAGTTGAATTACCTAACCTAGCACGAAGAACACGAAGAACATGCATAAGAACATTCAAAGGAAAACAAAGAGGAGAAAACTTACCTCTTGAAAAGCTCTTTCACTCCACACCTTGCACCTCCCCTCCAAGCCTTCCTCAAATGAATGCAAGGGTAAAAACAAACCACCCTTATATAGGCACACAAATCCACCAGATGAGTGCCAAGTTTCAACTATCAGGTGGACCTACCAAAAAGGATTTAACTTCCTAGGAACACTTAAAGTCTCAAAGACAAATAAAAATTCACATGGACTAGGCCACTCGGCCATCCCGAAAGAGCACTAGGCCCACTTGGCCAACTCCCCCAGGCCTCATCGGCAGGCCACTCGGCCTAAACAAACGAGTCACTCGGTCACCCTGGCGAAGCACTCGGCCATCCCGGAGGAGCACTTGGCCATCCCGGCGAAGCACTCGGCCTACCCGGAGGAGCACTCGGCCATCCCGACGAAGCACTCGGCCTTCCCGGAGGAACACTCGACTCGTGCAGCCCATTCAGTCGGCCAACATGTGACCCACTCGGCCATGCCCCAGGACCACCCCATGGACCACTCGGCCAGTAGGCCGTTCGACCCAAGTAGCCAGTCGGCCAAATAGGCACGCGTGCGTCCGAAGGTCACTCAAATGGCCGTGTGCGCAGGTGCGCCTCACTCGGCCAACCAGGCCCGCGTGCATCCGTAGGCCACTGAGACGGCCGGATGCGTAGATGCGCATCACTCGGCCGCAAGTAAATCGCGTATACCTTTCGGGGGCCACGTTACGCCCCCCAAACCCCCAAAACTAGGGCGTTTCACCCGTGAATAATTGCTGAAAGGGGTAAATAGAGTCAAGGCATACTCTAATAATTGCTAAAAGGGAAGTTGGATTAATCACGATAGAATTAATTTATTTTTTACTCTTTGATAAAGAATGAATTCTATACCAAAGAGTGAGGGACAAAATGTAGTGGGCAAAATCAGTCTGCTTGATAAAAAAGAATCCAACAAGCAATCACTCAGCCCAATAAGCTAGCCTAATTAGCCAACAAGGCCCAAACCCATGTAAATGAGCTTGCATATATAATGTACCATCCAAACGCCCAAAACCATACCCGAACATGAACCCAGATACGCTCAGTCAGCCAGGGACCTTGAAACAGTCAAGGCTCCCACCACATTCACCAAGAATATTTCAGAAAGAAACCACTTGGAACGAGTCAAACGAATCAGAAAGACGGAGGTGAACGGAACGAAAAGGAGGACAATAAATAAGACCATCAGGGGTTGAGAAAGGGCATCAGATAATCACTGGACTTTCTTTACTCTCTAATGGAAAAAAGGCTACTTTATTTATGAGTGATTCAGTCAAGCAAGACTAGTTAGTCAGTCTAATTGGACCTGACCTAGTCGCTCGGCCCCTCCGTCATCGCCACCGTCACTCTAACCATTTTACGACTCTTCCATCCATCATTATTTCGATTATTTATATCGTAATTTTATTGCTTTCTATTATCTCTCATTACAACCCGACTGACTTGAGCGTCGGAGTCCCTTTGGCTGACACCCCACCGGTGCTCCCAATTGAACTCTCGTCTCTCTTCTCTTTGTTCTTGACAGGTTGCTGGTGCCCATCTAATCAATTGTAGGAAATCACCTCTTCAGTTGTCATCTCAGAGAAAAGGCAAAACTGACCACTCTTTCAACCTGATTCAAGATATGTCCTTTAATATCTTCCTTATTACACTGTCTCTAGATAGTAGGAAAAACTTAAAATGTCCATAGTTTATTTCCATTAACAATTCTCGACAGTCAATGTTGAATATTCAAATGTTTTCTGCTCAACACAAACTAATAGAGTCCAGCAATAGATCTTATTATGTAAGACTGACTTTATGTGTAGGAATCTTTGGTTGAACACCATAACTACAAACCAGCTATGATTACCACTTTGGCTTTACAATCTTTGTAACTATTTTACGTTGAAGAGTTTTGGGAAAATCAAAACATATATAAAAAAATCCCCTTTCATTACTGCTTTTTTAAAACCCAAAAACATGTTTGTTTTGCTAAACTTTGGTAATGTATTAAGAAGTTGTAAAGGAAACAACCAACAATTATGAGAATTCTTTTTCCTTGTCACTATGAGTATATTATTTTTAAATTTACATTGAGTCTACTCATTGTGTGTCTATTGAATGTCTTATTAAATTAGTTTCCTTGGTTTATATATGTTCTCTTGATATTTAGATTTAAAAAAAAAATTGACTTATTTTTCTTTTCTCCTATTTGCGGCTGGAAATTTTGCGTTGATTTGGGTATGTTTTGAATTAAGCTTAGCTACAATTATAATATTGTAATTGATTATTTTCATAATGTATATATTGGGATTTAGATTGTTAATCTTTATATTATAATTGTGTTCCAAAGGAGTATCTAATGCAGAAAGATTTGGTCTTATTCTAGTATCTCTTGCAATTGGTCTGATTTTACTCTATATATGCAATGCTTAGTTTTAGACATTTTCAATGCATTATTTTATATTAAGACATGGTAAAACAATGCATTTTAGCAGCTTTCATTTATGGATTATGGTTTGATAAGTCAATCTATAAATGATATATTTTAGACATAATAATCTTTCTTTTAAACACAGTTTTGGAAACTTGTTGTAGATTTTGGAGGGTAAAAATGTGATCACTATTCACTGACTTCAACCGAATACAACTTGAGCTCTTACCTTATAATTTTGCGGCTAATACATTTGGAGCCCCTACCTTATAATTTTATGCTATGAGAGGGCCAAATATTTTGTTGTTACATTTATTCAGGTATGTTGTTAATTTACATGATTTTATATCAAATTTTTCTATTCAAGCCAACTAGACAGAGGATATCAAAGTCCTAATTGCCTTGCAAGGCTTCTATATTTTCATTTGATATTTGCAAAATTTTATTTTTTACTACTCTTCGCTATTGGATAGTGGGGTTTCAGTAGAGTTTCTGAAAAGATTCTCATTTGTTAATTGTAAGATATTTTAGGTATTGAGGTTTGGAAGAGCTCTATAACTGACTATATGTTGTTTTCTTTGCAGGTAGAGGCAAGAAAACAAGTGGGAACATGATACTTGAATCTTAGAGATAAATATGTTACTTGTTTGTTTAGTTTCATTATGGGTTTTGCTTAATTTGAAAAGATCATGTCCTTCTTCATTTTGGGTATCTTAATTGGTGTTGTGTATGAAGTATATTATTTAGAGATTCTTAGCTTTTATAGATGAAAACCCTTCTATCTTTTGCTCAGGTGATGTGGAGCATACTCACCTGGTGAAAGGATTGGATTATGCTTTACTTAATAAAATTCGGAGTGAAATCGACAAGAAGCTAGATTATGGTGTGGAAAGTGATGGAAAACAACCTAGGTAACTTGCATATTCTTTGTTGAAACTTCAAGAGCCATTATAGTCTGCCATGTTTTTTGGATTCTGACTATGTAGATGCTAATTACTTTATTATTATATTTACTTTTTGCTTTAGGATGAATGTGGGTAAAAGCTTTGAATTTTGTTTTTGATTTAACAAGGATGCCATTTTAGACCCAATCAAATTAAGTGAAAACTAACTGACAGTTTTAGTAGCCATATGTGTGTATTAGAGAATATGATACACATGCATTTTTCTCCAGGTTGTTTATTGGAAAAGTGAAATTTCATTTGTTATGATTTGACAATTATTGACATATATTAATTTCTTATTTCTGTAACAACACTTAATCAAACCTCAGTTGGTATGCTTCGAGAAAAAGAAGAAGAGACTTGTGCGATTAAAAACTTTGATTTCTTGCTCTCAAATATTTGTTTATTTGTCCTTGTTTTGTATTTTCGTTTTTTAGCGGGTGATACTGCTTTTGAAAACAGAGGACCTTTCTTTCTCCATTTTTTCTTATGCGGCTCTGCCTCTTGCTTTTGATTCATTATTATAGCACTTATAATTCAGAAGAGAAATAAAGATTTTTTCAGAAAATTCTGATTCTCTGGTTTTACCATTTCCCTCATGCTCTCTAACTAAGTCCATTCTTCTACTCATGATGTACTCTACTACATATTCAAGATTTATGTATTGAACTATTGTGGATCATTCCAGAACAAGGCAAAATTGAACTCCACTTATATGTGTACATGTATATATATAAATATAGTTCTATTAAAATTCTCATATATTATAAGTTATGTTGCTCTTTTATAGACATTGCATGTGCAAATGTGTTCTAGTGCAAAGCCGACCATTCCAGACCACCACTACAAACTTCTACAAAGTTCAAGTTCCAGCAAGTAACATGTCCTTAAGACTTATGAATAGCAATAATGATTTTATAGATTTATTATTATTAGGAATAATATTATTAGGAATAATACTTTATAACATGTTGTACTTGATAATATTAAATAGAGTTCATCTTCACTTATTGCACCCTTCAAAGTCAAACATACCTTTAAATAAAATCCCTTGAGAGATTTTGGTTTGTTCATTTTTGTAATCATTAAAAGCAAAAAATTTAGTTGTTTTATCAAATTTTATGGACTGAAGTTATAAGCTAAAATATAGCCTTAAATACTAGTTATTAGTTAGATTATACCACACAAAAGAAAACATAATCCAATAAATTTATCTCTGCAACAAGTGAATTACAAGTTGATATGATTTACCTATGAAATAGCTTAATAATATACACAAACTCACAACTCCACCATCTCTAACTATATATGTACAGATTTGCAAAGCTACAATTTACCCCCACAATAAGAAAGAATATTTAAATATTCAAAGAGATTATTTCTTCACTGCATTATAAAAGCCAGATCCTTGGAAAGTTTGCTAGAATGAGAGAAAATCTTTAAGACAGAAAGAAAATTGAGAAAAAGAAACAAAAGAGTAATTAAGTTGGACCATGGGATTTTCAGCATGAACTGAAAGATTCTATAACTCAATCAAAAGTTTCCCAATTTGTGGTTACCACTAGAGACTTGGAATTCTTTGATTGTTTCTGAGAAACTGGCCTCCTTACACTGAAATTTACTTCATTTCGCAGCCTCGAATTGTCTTGTTTTTGCTTATTATTTGCTCTTCCTTCTATGCTGCTGTTAAATTTACCTTTTGTAGCTTTACCTTGTCAAGAGTTTCAATGATCTGTATACTTCACTCACATTTCTACACAAATTTAGAGTTTGACTCACTCATTTTCATTATACTTGATATAAATTTGATTGCTTTGAGTTTTTTTTTCTTTTAACAATACTTACTTTAAATTTGGTTACTTGAGTTTTTGTTTGTTTTATTTCTTACTATTTTGGGCTACAGTTTTATCATCTTTGAATTGTTATAAACTTAGTTCTTTTCATACATACAGTATTATATACGTGGCTTCTTATTTTTTGGGCTGAGCAAGGGTATTGTCTGTTTCGGCTCCACTGGATGGCTGGACAATTATGTTTGGCTGCCAAAATGGTGCACTTGTATTTGGGCTATACTAACCCACTGAAATGTGTACCAATGTAGTCTCACCTTGACACTGCTATTTTTTTTATTCTTCTTTCTATAGGGGTATGTACTATGTATTATCATTGAGGTTGTGTAAATATGACTACTTTTATTTTCTTTTCATATTAAAATTTTATTGTAAACCATTTTTCAAATATGTACTTTCAAATTTGTTTTAAACCACTGAGATGTAGGTTTGATGTTAAATAATAATAAGAGAGTGATTAAATGTCATTTTAATAAAATGACATATTTTGAACTAATCTCTGCTTCTCTATGGAGTAAAATATACAGTGAGGCAGAGCTTATTCTATCTTCATCTGTCCTACAGTTGTTTGCATCTGCTGATCATTGCTTTTTCAAGTTGTATCTATTAATTCATATCTCGGCTGTGTTTTCTTTTACCAGGAACTTTCTTTGGTTGGATGAATCCCCTTATGCAGCGTGCATATCAAAGACCAATAACAGAGAAGGAAGTGTGGAAGTTAGATACTTGGGATAGAACAGAAACACTGAATGCTAAGTATGCAGTCATTCGTTGTAACACCCTGGATAGCCAAGATCGTTACACTGTGTACTTATAAAAGCGCAGGACTTGCTAATCAAATCAATAATTCGAAAACGTGTCACTAAACATGTGGAAGCTAAGGTTAAAAAGGTTTTGGTCTCAAAGGACTCATTTCATATATATAAACTATGGTAACATGGGATCCCATACAAAAACGCGGTTAAAGAAAGTTTACAGACTTCCAAAAGTACATGAGTAACTATTAGCCATACTAAGGCAAAATAGACAGTCTTCAGGTTCCATGTCCTTGCCTACACCTCAACTGTGGTGGCTGAGCACCTGGCTATGTACATTCTGCTCACTGAGCTCTCCAGTCAGGACTGGTCTAATTTGCCCTTGCCTTTACCTGCACCACGTAACACCCGTGAGCCAAGGCCCAGCAAGAAAATATCATAGATAACTCAAACAATGATAATAGAAAAACAGTTCAGTAAGCATGTATACCCATCAGATAATCCACAACAGATATTCTGCATATACAATCCAATACAAGATACATTGTATCACATATACTGTTCATATCACATAATATTCAGGGCCGACGACTTAGGCCGCACCCTCTGTTTAACCCACTGACTCTGGCCCGCTTAAACCAAGCTCAGTGCATAATAAGTTGTCCTCGGCTACCAGTGGCCGAGCCGCGCCCTGTGCGCTAGTGAGACCCTTGGCAACCTTAGGCCCTTAGTCCCGTCACATATATTCAACCAGGTGCAGTTTTCTTACCTTTAGTCTGTGCGGTAATAGAATTACGAGCAACGCCCCTCAAGCACGATTCGTTCCCGAGCCTAAGCCTTTATCACCTAGCCACAACCAAAGTATAGGGTTTCATAAATACTCAAATATAGGTTCCAGTTATAAAACTAACTCCCGGGATATCAAATTCCACCAAGCACGTTGGTGAAACCAATCCCGAGCACACAAGACCACTCTCCCATGCTTAAAACCCTCAAAATTTCAAGTGTGCTACCAAGAGCTGCGGCCCCCAAAGCCTAGCCGCGGCCCTTCCCCAAAACAGAGCCTACTACCTCACTGAACCACACACGCGCCGCGGCCCTTTCCTTGGGCGCTGCGGCGCGCCCCCTTGGTCGAGCCCCCTTGGCTTCTTTGCATGCTAGGGCCGCAGCGCTCTAGAACAGAGCTGCGACCCTCCCCTTCAAACCCAGATTTTACACCATTTCAAAGCTCAAAACCTCACCTTAAACCATCCCAAAACTTCCCAACTCTTAACCAATTAATTCCCAACCTCTTTAGCATGATCTAAACAACATAACTCTCAAGAAAACACAGCCTAACACAACCCAATCTCTTCCTTTCAATTTCTGAAACCCAAGTGCTAAAAACACACAAACCAGCCATCAAACTCAATTTAAAGCCTCTAACCAGGAGTTGAAACTTACCTTTGCTGTAGTATCACTTCACCAAGCTGTGACCAAGCTAAGCTCCCAAGTTTCCCCTCTTAATTCTGCCTTAGAACACCACAACTAAACTTGTTTCAGCACTTAACTAAAACCCAGCTAGAACTCATAATTCAACCACAAAAAGTAGAGTTAGATGCTTACCTTAATCCTTGTTTTAGTGCTTCATAAATCCCTGAGCTAGACCTCCAAATTCTCACCACCAAACTCAGAAATCCTAGCTAGTTTCCCTTAGTCTCCTTTGTGTTTTCCTAAGCGTGAGAGAGAGAGAGAGAGCCTAAGTGTTTTGTCGGATTATTTTTCTTCTAAAAGCTTCTCTATATCTAACTTATCTATTAAGTTAATCCCGAGGCTCGGGGTGTCGGAACCGTCCCCGAGGCCAAAATGGTAAAATCCCCCATTATTCCCGCCTAGACATTCTAACCTCAAATATATCTCCATATATTTATTTCCATGTCCCGATAACCCAAATCACTATCCGCTATCTAAAAGTATCCCCGACTTCTCCAAAGTCATATCTTAAACCCCATTGTGACTTTTTCCACTATCTGGCCTTAGAATCGTCTTGAGTCGTGCTCAGCGAACCTGTCCACATAATAATGTGGTTCTCACATATATCACATATCGTGTTACCACATAATATAATCAAGTATTATATAAACATTATTAGACATATAATTACTAATTAAATCACAATTATTCCATTAATTCCCTCCTGGCACACTAATGAAGGCTCTTAAGCCTTATTAGCGAATTTGGGTCGTTACATTCGTACCTTATAGTTTCTTGGCAATAGAATTTAACTGATAAAGGTTACATCATTATTTTTATACCTTTTGCAGGTTTCAAAAATGTTGGGTTAAAGAATCTCATAAGCCAAAGCCATAGCTGTTAAAATCATTAAACAGTAGCCTTGGAGGAAGGTAAGCATACATATAAATATGTATTTATATTATAGACTTTATAAGGAACAAACAATATTATTAAGTACATGGCTGGAATGGAATTGCATCAGTTGCTATGTTAACTTAAGTTTCTTATGATACTTTTCGTACATGCGTCTAATTCCCTTTTACTTTTTATGTGTCTTGTAACTTTTTATATAGGTTTTGGTGGGGAGGCTTTTGGAAGGTATTGAATTTATTTATTTAGTTTTTTTCCCCTTATCTTGTCTCATTAGTTCTCAGGCAAACTTCCATTAAGCTTTTTAAAATTGTTCATGGATTAGCAAATAATTCATTTGTAAGGTGCATACTGTATACCTAGACTTTAAAAGTGTATACTATAGACATTCATTTTGCATTAAAAAAGAGCATTACAGAACTTTTTATGATCTGTTGTTGGCTGTGGCTATTTTGCAGTTGTGGATACACTCGGGTCTCCATTCACTACAAGAAAAAATAGTATTCATAACACTTAAAAACTGCTAACTGGGAGTATTGATAACGCTTCTGAAAACACTAACATAGCCCCTGTTATTCAAAGTCCTGTCTTTTCTATAACAGTATTCGGATGTTATGTTCGATGTTATCTTAAACTATTCAATAACACATTTTTAGTTGATATAGTATTCAAATAATAACATTTAGTTAGAGTATTTGGTTATAAATTTGACGTTTAATCTTATATTTTTTGCATAACACTTTTCCACTGTTACATTTGATTATTTTGATAACGTTTTTAGTTTGTTATATTATGTAAATCATAACGATTTGTTATGCTTATAATATGTTTCAAAATAATAACATATTAAAAGTCTAGTAATAAAATTTTGTTACTTTAGTGTGGATAATATATTTTTAATTTTATTTTGATAAGTATACATATAAGGTTTTTTTTTAATTAAAAGATTTTCATTATTGTATTTTGATAAAAAAAAAATCAAAATTAATCATAAAATGTAATTCTCAATAGATTGATAAACCATAAGTATTACATTAAACAATAACTAATCCAAACCATGAATGTGTCTACTTCATGAGATCTTAGTTCTAACTTAAGTTTGAAAGCATAACATAATAAAGTTTTATAATCTTGAACATTTTTTACTTCAAAAATGAAAAACAGAAAAATTACAAGACACACAAAAGTAAATCATGCATGAAACTTGCTCCATGGCATTACCATATAGAGGTAAACTAAGAGCCTCTTAGAGGCCGTCATACAAAACCCAAAAAGCTGAAGAAGGTTCATGTGAACTGCCAGCCTGATCATCTCAACTTCAGTTTGGAATTGAATCTCACCACTAATGGCATTACCATCTTTAAGCCTTTTAACTGCTACTACTGTACCATCTCTAAGACAGCCTTTGTAGACATTTCCATAACCACCTTTTCCAACCAAGTACTTGCTGCTGAAGTTGTTTGTTTCCATTTGAAGCTCTCTAAATTGAAATCTCCTCAGGTTTCCAAGGCAAACCTCCTCATGATGTTGCTCTGAAATTTTTTAAAGCCTACAACTATTAATCTCTTCTTCTTCTATTTCTTTTTAATGATATTGCTTAAAAAAATGAGTCAGGTTTACTAACCATTGACGTCAAAGAAAATTTGCTGGTTGTGTCTGTACCTCCACCAAAGAAGGAAACCAAACCCATGAATTAGTAGGCAAATGCAGCCCAGGCTTGAAGCAAATTAGAGCAGTTGTAACATGTTATTTAATGATAATCTCTCAAATAATCTATCTTAATAACAACAACAACAATTACAAAATAGAAAATGACTTACTTGAAGGTCTTGGCAGGCAACCTTGGTACTGGACCACTTAGATTGTTGTATGACAGGTCCCTAGACCATTAATAAAAATCCCATAAAACCTTTTTATAAACTATTCAACTTATGATGGAGCCTTGATAAAAAGTAGTATTAAAATGCTAAAAGTTGAAAAGAATTACAGGAAGGCAAGCTGTGTCATGTTAGCCAAAGATGCAGGAATTGCTCCACTCAAAGTGTTATTGTCCAGTCACCTGATCAAGTTCCAAATCATGTAATTACCATCAAGCTTAACATGAAAATATTTAACTCAAAATTAATCAACAGAGTTTACATACAGGTATTGAAGACTCTTTAAGTGTGATGAAGTGTTGGGAATTTGACTATTGGAGTTGTTATTGGAAAGATCAAGTGTGTCAAGCTTTTGGAGCCTCCCAATCTTAGAGGGGATAGGACTTGTTATATTATTGCTCTGTAATAGTCTGCAGACAGAGAAAAAATAATAATAAGCAAATAAATAAAGGGTCACCAGCAAACAAATTATGAAGACAAACAAAATGAGAATGACAGCACTGGTTTTTCCATATACACACTTCGGAGATTTGTTAAGTTTCCTATGCTTGCAGAAAGGATGCCTGATAAGTTCTGGCTTGGAGTTCCTTTGTAGCACCAAAAACCATTCCCAACTACTTAGAAAAAATCTTAAAGTTTCAAGTCTCAAATTTGTGTGTGATATATAAGCTCAAATTTTTCCGATATAAGCTAAAATTTGGTGTTTTTCGCCATGAATTTACTTACAGACTAATGACCAAACCATCAGGAGAGCAAGTGACCATATTCCAGCTGCATGGATCAAGAACTTTTGACAATTATTTATATCCAAATCAATATGTTACTTAGTTTAATCACAAGTTGAGACACAAATCCATCAGAAAGAAATTTTATATAAGCCTTTGTAGTGGAAACTGTAACCTATCACAAAATCTTAGAATGCATCTATGAAAGATTTTGACTTTACAGGTTGCATAGCCAAGAAAATATACTACCGAACCAAATAATATTTTATAGGAACTAGAATTAAATACACAAGGTACTATAAGAGAAAAGACAAACAGATGAAAAATCAGGAAAAGAATAGATAGACAATCGCAGAATGGAAAATCTCTTTACCAAGAGTAATAACCAAAGAGTGAGACTTTTTTTTCTTTCCCTTATTAATATGTTATTCTAAAACTGAGTATCTAAACTTATAAAAGATGTGTCTACCAATTGTAGGATATTTAAAAGCACTATGTATTATATTTAAATACAAAAAGTATCAAAATATTTTGTGTTATGCCCTGAATTCAGATAATCAATAACAGACATAAGTTGCATCTAACAAGATATGAAATTTAAACTTTCTCAAATTAAGAAACTGATCTCACTCAATCCCCGAGCAGCTCCAGAACGCTCAACATTACTATTTTCAGATTTATGATACCTAAAGAACTTTATCGACACATAAAGATTAATGAAAATGAAAAAAAGATTCAGCAGCATAATTCTAAAGCACAACACAAACTTCTTTATACCTTGACAAAGGCTGATGAAAGTCGTCTTTTTGTTGGAGGTTCATCTTCTAGCTCGGTATTATGAGCCTATTAAAAAAGAAAAGTCCAAGAAGTAGTGATATTTTCACAAACAAACAGATAAATTCAGAGGTGAAAGAGAGAAAAAACATTGGGTTACAACATACAATAAACATGAGTTTTCAGCATCATTCTCCAAACTTTTAGAACCCCAAGTTTACAAGTTTTTAATTCAAAATCACACAAATTTGTGGCTATATTCTGAATGTGTCATATTATACAAAATTAGAACCAAAATTTTAATGTATTCCACAATACAAAATCACAATCATTAGCAGTGAAAGGGAGAAAATTAGAGAGAAAAAACACTGGGTTACAACATACAATATACATGAGTTTTTAGCATCATTCTCCAAACTTTTCGAACCCAAGTTTACAAGTTTTTAATTCAAAATCACACAAATGACAGCCTAACATCACCAAGGAAGTAGAAAAAAGCTGGTTTAATGAAATACCATATATATGTATGCATATCAACCTAATATTCTATGAAATAGATACTAAAATTTTCTCTCTATTACCGAGAAATAGCGAGGATTTTAAATGTCCTCTCTATAGTTCAACAATAGAAACAAAGTATTAGCGAGGAAGTTTAACGACAATTTCGTTATCTCTATTCGATATAGCGAGGATTTAGAAAGCTTTAGCGACAAAAAATTTCATTTCTAAAACCCAATTTTTTTATAGTGCCAACACAAAATGATATTTCGGTTTCTTTAAGAAGCTTAAGGACTCTAAAAAAGGAAGCAACTCAGGCAAAGCTGCTTGCAATACAACTGAAAAGGACCTCAAAATCTATACAAAAAGATTATTACACCATTTAAAAGTGTGTGTTTTTAACAATCTAATTAATGTACCAATCATCAAACAAACCAAGAAAACACAATTCAATTATAAAATAGTAATACTAGATAAGTCTATATAAAATCAAACACCATTTCCCCTAGACTAGAAACTAACCATCTACCAATATCAATTCAACTAATTCAAAAAACATGCATGTTTGAAGAATTTCTACCAAAGTGAGCACGAGCAGCTTCTATTTCATTTATCTAACCATCTATTTCGCTTGAATTAATTCACAAATGGGTGAGAAATACAATTTTTTCCTGCTATGATAACCATTAACAGCCATAAAATCTGAGTTATTGAAAATAATAACCTTGGCAATAAGAAAATGAAGAAATACTCAAAGAAACAAAGAAGCAAAATATATAATTTGAGCTGACCTGGTACAAAACCACCATCAAGAATAATGAAAGCATCTTTCCTTACTAATTTCCCATATCAGATTATCAAATCAATTTCAAAAAACAAATCAAAATATATATTCCTAATTAACAAGCAACAAAACCAGAAAAAAAAAGCTTCGAGCAACTAAGAAAATCAAGAACACCGGATTTACAAATGAAAGAAAACCTATTATAATACTTCCAACTCTGTCTAAATCCAAAACAAACAATCAGAAATACATATTGCTTATTTGGCCATTTTATTAAAAAGAAAGAAAAAAATTGAGAAAAAGACCAACATAGAGAAGGGAAGAGAGAAATACAAAAACAAAATAGATATGGAAAAATGGACTTTCAGTAACAAAACAGAAGGGAGGGTACCGAGATCCATTTGCCAACATCCCAAGCTCCCTCACCAAGAGCCCATCGCCGCCACCTGCAGAGGACAGAGACAAAGATGAGAGGGTGAGCAAGTGAAAGACGAGAAAAATGAAGGTATTGAGATACCTCTGTTTCCACATGATCCACCATCGTCCCAAGCCTCTCAGGGGAGAATATTACCTGAGATAGTCAGCGTGAGGCAGAGATAGAACTCTGAAAGCTTATGATAGTCAGCGTGAAGTCGCAAGGCAGAGATAGAACTCTGGAAGCTTCAGATAATCGACGTGACTTCGTGAGGCAGAGAGAGATGAGTTGAGACGAGAGTGAGAGATGGAGGCTGAGAGAAATTGTTTGGGTAACTTACATTTAGGGATTAAAATTTGGCTGAGAGAGATTAAACTCAAAAAAAAAAAAATTCATTTGGCGCCTAGAGGTGTATTTCATATGGCGCCAAAATAGTTTCGTGTTTTTATTTTAATCACCCATTAATAACGCTTCTAAATATGTGTTATTTTTTAATGTAATATATTCTAAAAATTGTTGTAGTGATTGCCCCTGTTTTTTTATGCACTACCATTCTAACTTTTGCCCTTTTAACTTTCAAGTGTCTCATTTTACCATTCTAATCATGTTTTGGCCCCTTATTTTATTGTTGACAAAAAAATTAGGTCTGGGGTAGTGACAATTCATATTTTTGTCATACTTACAGTATAATAAAAGGCCATGTGACCTTTGTCAAAAAAAAAGTATAGTGTTTGGTTTCTTTGTTCGCTTTGGTGTAGTTGTGAGTTCATTATTTTGTATGTGGTGTCCTCTCTTGGAAATAATTTCCATAGCATTTTTCTTGAAGTAATTTGTGATGCTAGATAATAACAATAAAATATTTCTTTGTTTATTTAGCAGATGTGACAAGCGAAATAGAAAATGATACTTAATTTTGAAGGCTTTGTGTTAGGCAGCTGTAGAATATTTTGTGTTGAAAGTAGTAACTTTTCAATATGTTGAATATTTAAGTCTACTTGAATACTTAAAGAACATTTTGTTGTTGACGATAGTGTTGAATGTTTTAAACTAATTTGTGGATTGTGAATACAATGTTGAATGTTTTTACTTTTTGTTATTTGAAAATCAAGTTCATTTGATGATGCTAGTATATATTAGAAAGTTAATTTTAATTATATAAATAAAAATATAATAGAATAAATTAGTGTTATATAAATGAATATATAATGAGAGTTTAAAATTATATAAATATTAAAATAATACGAAAAATGTGTTATAATATCTATTACAATAACACTTTTTATAAGTAAAGAATTTTGTTATGCAAACATCATTATATAACACAAAAAATGTGTTATACTAAAGTGTAGTATAACACAAATTTATAAGTATTGAAATGTGTTATATAATCGACTATAAATAATATAATTAAACACTTATCTATTTATTAAAATAACACAGAAAGTGTGTTATCGTGGACAGTATAATAACACATCTGTATAACAATGATAAAGTGTTATGTAAAGTACCCTGACCTACGATAACATAGTCGATCTTAACACATCAAAAAGTGTTATGGTATGTTTTGATAACACATTTTTGGTGTTATTAAATGTATTTTTTCTTGTAGTGTCAATTATATCACTTTACATCGCAATAAAGTTGCTCTCGAGGACCACGAGCCTACAGTACCTAAAAATTGTGTAAGTTCTAAGAAAAGTCGATAAAGACTCGAGTCTTCGAGACTCAAGCACAAGATCTAAGTCGGTGACTTGGGATTCTCGTAAGTTACGATTATGGAGAGTTGAATTAACAAAGTCCATGTTGCCTACTTACTAAGCTTCAATTCGATGATAATAGTATAGTTGTGGCAATAAAGTAGTGCAAGTTGCATGTGTTTAAGTGAAAAGTAATTTACAACAGAGCTCGAGGGCTCGAGCATTAATTGTCTATACCCCAATAAACTATGGCATGTAGGCCAAAATGAGAGAGTCACGCCTTGTTGCCCTCCGAGACCTCCTCTACCAGGTCAATGATTGGGTCCACTTCCAGAGCCTTCTCGGCCTCACGAGCCATAGTATGAAGACTTGGAATTGCAGACATATTTGTCCTATGAGGAGCGACCGGTTCATATTTTAGATTGGAAGGATAAGGTTCTACGTAATAAGACAATTCCTCTGGTTAAAGTGTTATGGAGGAATAGTAGGGTCGAGGAGGTGACCTGGGAGCTTGAGTCAGTGATGCAGGATCAATATCCCGAGTTATTCAGGTAAAATTTCGAGGATGAAATTCTCAATAGGAGGGGATAGTTGTAATGACCCAAAAATTACTAATAAGGCTTAAGGGCCTTGATTAGTGTGTCAGGAGGGCATAATTGGTTTATATGTGATTTAAATGATTTAATGCATGATTATGTGATAAGCATGCTTATATGATTATATGGATATGTGAAATGCATGTTAATAAGTATTAATAAGCATGTGGGCCATGTTTAGCTTATAAGGGCATATTCATAATTTTGGCCCATCAAAATGTGATTATTTGTGATAAATTATTAACAACACATTATCATGTTGATGTATTTGCAGCATATGGCTCAAGACGATTCTAGTGAGCGGTTTAGTGAAATAGTCACGGCGGGAATTTATACCTGACTCGGGGGAAACCTGAGGGTATTTTTGGGAATTCGGGAACTATATTGGAGATTTTTGGACATTGGGGAAAATAATTGGTGATTAATTGGATGACGAGGTTTAAGAGGTAAATAGTAGGGACACTCAAGGAATTAGCAGGAATTGGGAGTAATTGACCAAAATGCCCTTATAAGGGCTTGGATTTAATTGGAGGGTAAGTGAGTCTTTTTCTTATTAGGAGATATACTTGATATATCTGATGTTTCTTTTTAGAGTATAAGGGAAAGCGGTAGAAATTGAAGGAAAAGAAAAGGATAGAAAAACAGAACACACTCTCTCTCTCCCACACGATTTTCTCTCTCTCTCACCCTCTTTTCTAGATTTTGAAGCTATGAACTCAGATGATGTCTAGGCTAGGTCTTGGTACTTTGATCCTTGGAGTGGCTAAGGAGCTCAACTAGAATTAGATACCAATTAAGGTAAGGTTTAAAGGTTTTGTCTGAATTTTTATTTTTGATGGGAATTTAAGGACCTAAGCTTGGGGATTGGAGGAACTAAAGTTTGGGAGGGCATTGAAGGCTACTTAGGGTTTATTCACTTAGCTGAGGTAATAATTTATAATCTTGATCATCTGGGTTTTCTGGTTTTCAGATGAAGTTCTTGAGCTTCAAGCTCAATTTTTGGTTTTCTATCTTTCATGATGCTATTAGCTAAGTTTTTGATGTTGTTAGGTGGTATAGATGAGATATAGTGGGTTCTAAGGTCAATTTTGAGTCTAGTTGATGTTTGGAGTGGGTTTTTGGAGCTTTGGCTCGGGAAAGTTCGAAGGAAAAACCCAGAAATTTTACATGTGCAGGTTGTAGCGCTAGGATAGGAGCGCTACAGCGCTATGCTTCATTTTCTGGGGGGACTAGCTTTCTGACTGTAGCGCTATAGCGCCCTTCTTGTGGCACTGTAGCGCTACCCTACCTCTAGAACTTGGTTTTTGCAATTTCTTTTAGGGTTTTTCCTTGGGGGCTCGGGAATTGGGATTCTCGAGAGCTTGGGATTGGTTCCGAAGTTGGGTTCTGGAATTGAATGTTAATGAGGGTTCTATTTTACAGTTGTCGGACGGGATCGTGTTCGAGGGTCATCTCACTTAGCCAAAGCGCTCTAAATCAAATGTAAGAAAACTGCACCCAGTTATGTGGTTCTGTTGGGACTAAGAGTTCCCTATACATGTATGTAATATTGAATGATGGTATTATGCCATGTGAACATGAAATAAATGGCCTAAAAGTGCCATAATTAATATTGGCGCACAAGGAAGTAGCTCGGCCACTGGTAGCTGAGGTAAGTAAATAATCACTCAGCTTAGCCTAAGTGAGCCGGAGTCTGTGGGATAAGCAGAGGGTGCAGCCAAAAGTAGTCGACCTTGGATTTTATGTGACATGTTTATTGTTATTAATCAGATGATTATGGCATGTTTATTACCTGGATGATTGATTATTGGTTTGTAGATTAATATCATTGATTATGTGAACATTGTGGTCTGCTGTGTATCTGATTGATGGTTTGTGAATTGTCTGACTATTGATTATCGTTTATGCTCTGCATTATGGTTTTCTTGCTGAGCCTTGGCTCACGGATGTTACGTGGTGCAGGTAAAGGTAAGGGCAAGGTAGACCAGTCCTGAGTTGGAGAGCTCTGGGGCAGAATGTACATAGTTAGCTGATTGGTCGCCACGACCGAGGGATGGTACAAGGACAGGAGAACCTAAAGTGCCTATTTTGCCATTAGAGTGGCTTGTGATTGTACATAAACTTTGAAATTTTGTAACTGTCCTTTAAAACCTATTTTGGGATCCCATGTATTAAACGTTTATTTTAATGAGAAATTTAATCTTTGTGACCAAAATATTTTAACCTTAACCTAATTCCGACTTTAAGGTCACATTTTCAACTATATGACTTGATTAGCAAGTCTTGTACCTTTATAATCACAAAGTGTAACGACCTTAGTTATCCAGGGTGTTACAACTTGGTATCAAAGCGTCCTAGGTTTAAGGGCTCCTGAAGACTAGATGGACATGCACATTCGCTGCTAAAGACAAGCTCGACTCAGGGTTTGGTAATTGTGTATACATGTTTATATGCTTAAGTGATTGGAAAAAACCATGTTTGTTGTTATCGGTTTGATTAATAGGAAGCATGAGATACTGATAGGGCTTGGCCCTTGTCTGCTGTGTGCTGATATTGAGGCATGCTATTAGCATTGTTGTTGTTTGTGAATGAATATTTGGATAAACTGTTATATCTTGATTGCTTGTGATTGGTTGTGTTTCAATGGTGGATTATGGAAGGATTATTACCCTGTGATCATAGTTTGATTGCCGAGTCATTGATTGTAGATTAACTTGGATAGCAATGCGTCCAAGATGATCTACACGACTAGTCAGCACCAAGTCTGAGACTAGAGATGATGACCAGGGCCAGAACCCTCCGCCAGTCCCTGAGAACTGGCAGAAGATTATGGTAGACATGCAAGCCCGACTTCAGAGCCAAGGTGAGCAAATCCGACTTCTGAAACAGCAGGCTCCGTCACGGAGTTCTGCATCCATTGTGCCACTTATAGTGTCACCGGTTATACAGCCAGTGGAGGTTGGGAATAGATGGGAGTCGTTGTATGAGCGGTTCGGAAGACAGCATCCTTTAACTTTTGATGGAGGACCAAATCCACTAAAGGTCGAGCAGTGGATGAGTATGATTACTGCTATCCTTGACTTTGTGAGGGTAGAGGGTTATGACAGGGTGGCCTGTGCCGCATACATGTTTTGAGAGGATGCTCGCATTTGGTGGGAAGTGGCATCACAGACTAGGGATGTTACTACTGTGGGTTGGGATGGATTCAATGATTTGTTCAGCCAGAAGTATTATAATGTTGCCATCAGGGTAGCAAAGGTGAATGAATTTGTGGGGTTGGTTCAGAGCAACATGACAGTTACAGAGTATGCGCTTAAGTTTGATAGACTCGCAATGTTTTCCCTAGATCTTGTGCCTACAGATGCCGCTAGGCAGGATAGATTTATCAGAGGGCTTAATGCTATGATAGCCCGAGATGTGAGGATTACAAAAGTACCTGGGGGGACGACTTATGCCCAGGCAGTTGAGAAGGCTTTTATCGCTGAGGAAGCGAAGAACAAGATCTGGAGGGAGAATGCTGCAAGACGGGAGGGTCGTAGAGAAGTGCCTTCATATTCTGGGTCTGGTAGGGGCATGGGCCCCAGTGATCTGAAGAGGAAGACCCCTGACACTTCGACCGCTGCTGGTCCTGATAGGAGGGGTCGGGGTACTCAGGGTGCCCGCCAGGGAGGCGGTGACACATGGAGGAGTTACCTAGAGTGCACGATGTGCAGAAGAAGTCGTACGGGCAAATGTCGGGCTAAGGCCTGTTATGTGTGTGGGGTGGTCGGACACCTCAAGAAGGATTGCCCAACAGTGAAGAAATGGGAAGTAGGGAAGGTGGACAGCTTGACTCCAGCTCGAGTGTTCACCTTGACGCAGGCACAGGCCGAGGCTAGTCCCTCGATGGTGACTGGTCAGCTTCCTAGTGCTGGCTCTCATTTTCCTATATTGATTGACTCTGGTGCTACACATTCATTTATCTCTAGTAAGGTGATTGAAGACTGTGTAGACCTAGTGAGTACTGTACTGCGGGATCCGGGCTATATTGCCTACATGGGAACTGGTAGTTTCTAGGAGGTGGATTAGAGCAATGCCATTGATGGTTGACGGTAGGGAGTTGTCAGTAGACTTGATTGAGTTAGGCATGGAGGACTTTGACATGATTTTGGGCATGGATTGGCTAGTTATATATAGAGCTACTATTGCTTGTGTAAAGAAGATGGTGATCTTTGAGCTGGAGGGCGAGGATCGTTTTGTTTTCGTGGGTGCGGTATGTGGACCCCGCGTACCCATGATATCAGCGCTGAGAGCCAGAGACTTATTATAGGAAAGATGTATAGGCTTTTTGGCTAGTGTGGTGGATACTACCAGAGGGTTGCCAGCAGGGCCGGAGGAGACCAGATTAGTTCATGAGTTCTTTGATGTGTTACCTGAGGATTTACCAGGGATGTCGCTGAACAAGGAGATTCAGTTCTTCATTGAGTTGGCACCGGGGACAGAGCCAGTGTCGAGGGCACCATATAGAATGGCACCGACAGATTTTAAGGAATTGAAGATACAGTTACAGGAGCTTCTGGATTTGGGGTTCATCAAGCCTAGTTTTTCGCCATAGGGTGCTTCGGTTTTGTTTGTGAAGAAGAAGGACGGGACTCTGAGGATGTGTATAGATTATAGTGAATTGAACAAGTTGACCATCAAGATCAAGTACCCTCTACCAAGGATTGATGACTTGTTTGATCAGCTACAGGGAAGGACGGTATTCTTGAAGATTGATCTTCGATCTGGTTATCACCAGCTGAGGATCAAGGATGAGGATTTACCGAAGATGACCTTCCGAACAATGTATAGGCATTATGAGTTTTTGGTCATGTCGTTTGGTTTGACCAACGCCCCAGCAACCTTTATGGACTTAATGAACAAGGTGTTCAAGGACTTCTTGGATCAGTTCGTCATTGTTTTCATTGACGACATTTTAGTGTACTCTAGTTTAGAGGCATAGCACGAGCTACATCTTTGACAGGTCTTGCAGAGGTTAAGAGAGCACCAGTTGTACGCCAAGTTTAAGAAGTGTGAGTTCTGGCTACCAGAAGTGACATTCCTTGGACATATTGTTGGTGAAGACGGGATTAAGGTGGATCCATCTAAGGTGGAGGCAGTGGGAGATTCGCCGAGGCCAAGGAACGCATCAGAGGTTCAGAGTTTCCTCGGGTTAGCAGGTTACTACAGATGATTTGTGGAGCGGTTCTCGAAGATTGCTGCACCGATGATAGAATTGACACGAAAAAATTTGAAGTTCGTCAGGTCAGACAAGTGTGAGAATAGTTTTCAAGAGTTGAAGCGGAGACTTATTACTACGTATGTGCTGAGTCTTCCTTCAGAGGAAGGAAAGTTTGTGGTTTATTGCGATGTGTCGAGGTTGGGTTTAGGTTATGTGTTGATGCAGAACAGGAAGGTTATAGCTTATGCATCACGACAGCTGAAGGAGTATGAGCAGCAGTATCCTACCCATGATTTGGAGTTAGCAGCGATGGTATTCGCACTGAAGGTTTGGTGGCATTATCTGTATGGGGAGAAGTGTGAGATATACACCGATCATAAGAGTTTGAAGTAATTCTTCACGCAGAAAGACCTAAACATGAGACGGAGGAGTTGGCTAGAGTTGGTAAAGGATTATGACTATGATATTCTTTACCACCCAAGGAAAGCCAATGTAGTGGAGGATGCATTGAGCCAAAGAGGCTCGAGGCATTTGTTTAGTTCCACTCAGATATCGAGAGAGTTAGCTGATGAGATGGCCAAAGCAAGGATATAGTTGGTGGTGGGCCAGCTAGCAAACATTACTCTGCAGTCGATCCTACTAGAGCGGATTAAGGAAGGTCAGCTAGTGGATGCTTAATTACAAGTGGTTAGAGAGAATGTCTTAGAGGGGGCAGCTAAGGACTATTCTATTTCTGGGGTTGGTCTGCTACGGTATCAGTGTCAGATTTGTGTTCCGACTGATGTGGGAATTAGACGTGAGATACTGGATGAATCACATACTACGCCGTACTCACTTCATCCGGGTACCACGAAGATGTATCAGGATCAACGGATGTTGTTTTGGTGGCCCGGGATGAAGAAGGAGGTGGTGGAGTACGTGGCTAGATGTTTAACCTGTCAGCAGGTGAAAGCTGAGCATCAGTGACCAGCAGGGTTGCTTTAGCCTTTGGTATTCCCGAGTGGAAATGGGAGGATATTACGATGGACTTTGTGGGAGGTTTACCCAGGACAGTAGGGCTTCATGACTCGGTGTGGGTGATAGTGGACAGATACACCAAGTCATCTCATTTTCTTCCAGTAAATACGACATATATGGTGGATTAGTATGCAGAGTTGTATGTGAAGGAGATCGTACGTCTAGACGGGGTTCCTAAGTCTACAGTGTCAGACTGGGATCCTATCTTTACCTCCATGTTTTGGGGTAGTTTGCAGAAGGCTATGGGGACTCAGTTGAAGTTCAGCACAACCTTCCATCCTCAGACTAATGGACAGTCTGAGAGGACGATTCAGGTGTTGGTGGATATGCTTAGGGCATGCGTGATTGATTTTGAGGGATCTTGGAGTAAGTACCTCCCGTTTATTGAATTTTCATACAACAACAGTTATCAATCAACAATTGGAGTGGCTCCATATAAGATGTTATATGGTAGGAGATGTAGGTCGCCCATTCATTGGGATGAGATGGGTGAGAGGAAGTATTTGGGGTCGGACATGGTTCAAAAGAAAAATGAAGCTATTGAGAAGATCCGAGCTAGAATGCTTGCTTTGCAGAGCAGATAAAAAAGCTACGCTGATCCTACAGATTAGATTTGCCATCGTCGTTGTCAGGATTTCATGATGTATTCCATATTTCCATGCTTCGGAAGTACGTCTCAGATATGACACATGTGTTGAAGTATGAAGACTTAGAATTGCAGACAGATTTGTCCTATGAGAAGCGACCGGTTCATATATTAGATCAGAAGGATAAGGTTCTACGTTATAAGACACTTCCTTTGCTTAAAGTGTTATGGAGGAATAGTAGGGTCGAGGAGGCGACCTGGGAGCTTGACTCAGTAATGCGGGATCACTATCCTGAGTTATTCAGGTAAAATTTCGAGGACGAAATTCTCAATAGGAGGGGATAGTTGTAACGATCCAAAAATTACTAATAAGGCTTAAGGGCCTTGATTAGTATGTCGGGAGAGCATAATTGAATTATATGTGATTTAAATGATTTGATGCATGATTATGTGATAATCATGCATGATTATATGGATATGTGAAATGCATGTTTATGAGTATTAATAAGCATGTGGGGCCTATTTAGCTTATAAGGGCATATTCGTAATTTTGGCCTGTTCAGGGCATAAATTTGATTATTTGTGATAAATTGTTAAGACCACATTATTATGTGGATGTATTTGTAGCATATGGCTCGAGACGATCCTCGTGAGTGGTTTAGCGAGATATTCACGGCGGGAATTTATACCTGGCTCAGGGGAAACCTGACGGTATTTCTGGGAATTTGGGAAATATATTGGAGATTTTTGGACACTGGGGAAAATAATTGGTTATTAATTGGATGATAGGGTTTAAGTGGTATATAGTAGGGACACTCGAGGAATTAGCGGGAATTGGCAGTTTTTGACCAAAATGCCCTTAGAGTGATTAAAAGGGCTTGGATTTAATTGGGTGGGTAAATGAGTCTTTTGCTTATTAGGAGATATACTTGATATATCTAATGTTTCTTTTTAGAGTATAAGGGAAAGTGGTAGAAATTGAAGGAAAAGAAAAGGAAAGAAAAACATAACACACTCTCTCTCTCTCCCACACGATTTGCTCTCTTTCTCACCCTCTCTTTTGGATTTTGAAGCTGTGAACTCAGAGGAAGTCTAGGCTAGGTCTTGGGACTTTGATCGTTGGGGTGGTTAAGGAGCTCAACTTGAATTAGCTACCAATTAAGGTAAGGTTTAATGGTTTTGTCTGAATTTTTTGGTTTTGTTGAGGTTGACATCTGAATTTTTTTACACTTATAATATGTATCCAAAACAGCCATAAATTCCATATTAAAGGTTCAATAATAAAATTTTGTTATTTTAGTTTAAATAATATATTTTTAATTGTGTTGTGTAAGGATAATTATAAGTTTTTTTAAAAATGAAAAGGTTTTTATTATTGTATTTGGATAAAAAAAATATTAAAATTAAACACAAAATGTAATATTAAATAGATTGATAAACCATAATTCAAACCATGACTGTGGCTACTTCATGAGATCTTAGTTCTAACTTAAGTTTGAAAGCATACATAATAAAGTTCTATAATCTTGAACATCTTTTAATTCATGAAATTTGCTCCATCCTTCAATTCATCATCCATTGTGCACTTGTCTTTGTTGTGGGTTGATTTGCTTAGCTACATAAGAATTTAAATAATTAATACTTAAACTTAAAGTTAATAGTAAACTAAAAGAGTACATAAAAAAAATTAATTACCTAATTATGAATTTATCAATTGGCCATGCAATTATACTACCTATAGCATCTTCTATAGTAGACATAACTCCTGAAGGCCTCCACAGAAATGTACAAAAGATAGTTTAAATATAATGATAATAACAATTAACCACAACAATGATAAAATTTAGAAATATTGTAACTTGGAGACAAGCTTGAAAATAAAACAAAGTTCATGTCCAGGAAGGAATCTCTTGAGTAAATCATTGGCAACTTCATAAACGGAATTAGATATCATTTTGGAGCCCAAAAGTATAATATTGTCACACAATAACTCACAAAAACCGAGAGAGAAAGAAAGCAAGAGCTTATTACACAAATATCAAACAGATTCACAGATACAACTAGATATTTAAATATATATATGTATAGAAATAGAGAAAAAAAACCTCTAGTTTTGTGTAAACTTTTGGTAATAATCTACGGAAAATGAAAAAAAAGACAGCAGGAAGTAATTGAGCCTGATAATCTTGCAGTAAAACCAATTCAGGAAGAAAATCATTCCAACACTCTAATTTGGTCAAAAAATCATAGCATTCCAATTCCTATACAGATTCATTTTTGAGGTCATTCTCATGTACAAATGTCTCTTAAGTTTAAACACAGTTATCATTAAAAAAATAAATAGAGACAGCTTCTCTAGCTAGTAGCTACTAATCAACAATATCATAATCACAGAATATTATATTTACCAAGACTTTCATTTATTTAATTCAATAAAACTCATAAACATTTGAAATCTGAATGTCTAAGAAAATAAGCGCATCAACCCAGTGGAAGAAAGAAAGCTTACTTCTGACATGCTCTACCAGGGTAGCTTGGTTCATGTTATTCATAATGGTGTTTAGGGACTCAATAATGGGGCTATGCATTCACTTATAGGGCAGCTTGAAATCATAATGGGAGTTATAACTCATAAGTGTTGTTCAAGATAAACTTAAACCAGTAAATGACGCAATAAAATTATTGTCATATGACGCATTTCACTTATATTGCATTTCCTCTACACGCACACAAAAAGTTAAATCAATTTTCATAATGAACTTCTTAGCAACCAGTTTATGGTCTTACTCTTGCTATATTTATGTTCAATATGAAAATTATTCATACTTTCCTTTGCCTCATAAAAGAAAAAGGTGTTTAGAGACTCAATAATGGGACTATGCGTTCAAATCAACAAATTAAAAGCATAGAACTTAGAGTTTGAAATGTAAGTAGAATAGCACCTCAGAAGCATCATGCAGGCTTTGGATCATATGCTATCTCTGGATGATAAAATCTTTCATTTTCTTCCTGTGTAAGTGTAATAATGGCAGGGGTGAAATACAAAAATGAGGAGCATAAAAAACAAGAACCAAAAGTAGATGGCTTGCACTAAAACCCTACCTATTAACATAGGAGGAACTCCCTCACCCCCTAAGATTCCCAAATTCAGTTACTTAAGTACCTGCAAATGAAGAAAATATATTTCAGACAAAAGAAATTATTAGTACCAGTCTTGTAACATGCCAACTGGGCTTGTTCTTTACTGAGTTATTTGTTTAATTTCATTACAAGTAGCTACTGTTAGTTTCATTCTAAGGCTGGTAGCTAAGAAAATATTCAATTATAGGTACTCACTATAAACTTCAAAAACGAAACTGGCATACAAGAAAAGAATTATCTATAATTATACAAACACACATAGAAATAGAAATATAGCATAGCTATGCTTACAAAAATCAGAGAAATGATAATACCTCCTCCCAATTTCACAGTGGTGATCTGAAATAAAGCCACCAACGCTTACAAATAATAGCAAGTCATTTTGAATAATTTTATACTATGAGTAAATATAATTAGTATTAAAATGTTGGACTAATATACAGACCCTTTCGTAAAAGTCAATATATATCCTCTCAAAAAAGTGGCTTACAACATCATTGCAATCCTCTAGGTGTCTAAAAACAACAAAAACAGTGTTGAAAACCATTAAGAAACATTTATTTGAGGTGGTGCAACACATTGTACTTTTTATCAATGCACTCCAATTCGTCCCATTCAAACCAAAGACAAAAAAATTAATTTAAAATCAACAATTATAGAAATAAAGTTGCAAAATCTGTTAAGATCACTAGCTTTAGGGGCCAAAAATGTGAGAAAAGTTTGAAAGAAATTCTTTGGCTATGAAAATCCAATGTAGTAACTTAAGTTAGTGACGAGTTTCTAATTTTTTATTGAACCTCTATGATTTTATGAATTCTAAAAAAAATAGTAAGCTCAAAATAAATTCATAAAATAATTTGGTATTATATATAATTAATAAAATATATAAGTTTCCTTTGACATGTTGGAACAAATCACTTGCAATCATTTTAAGTTCCTCAAACCCAAGAATTTGCAAAGACTCCAAATTATTAATGGGATATGGCCACTCTTAAAAATAACTTAATATTGAATGAATCAATTTATCAAATACTTTGCAGGAAATTAAATAAAAAATAGAAAGAAAACGCCAAAACTACAAGCATGAATCTGAAGGAAAATTACCGAAGCTTATCAAAGAATTCAACTAGTACCAATAACCCACATTTGCAAAAATATATTAAATAATGCAAGCATTATGATCATATGTCTATAGACATATTGTTTCTTAATAATCTCCACCATAATAGTAGTGTCATACGACATTAAGTACCAATACCAATTTTGTAGAACTAACAAATGGAAAACTCAATATCACACATTCTTAACAGTAAACGAAAAGGAAAACAAAGTTTATTGATTAATCACTAAAATACATTATATATGATGACGAAGTTGATGCTCTTACATATGACCAACGGTCTTCAAAAAACCTTCAAGAAACACATAAATCAATTATATCCCTAAATCTATATAAATAAATGTACATTATACATAAGCAAACAAAGAAAGATACCAAAATAATATAATGGTATTCTAACTCAAGTCAACAAAATTAGAATTAAAAGGAATATCCCTGAATATTTTAATGAAGAAATCAAAGAAAATCAAAGCCATAATTGCATCTCAAACACATTATAAATCATCATCGCTAATCCTAATGTCCTTTCGCATTTGTCCAGCTAGCCCTAAATAGTTGCCTAAAAAACATACCAGTATTATGTATTTGTTTGATCAATAAAACTAACCAACCAGCTGCTACCCTTTATGAAAATACCCACTATGGAATCATATCCCGAAATCCCAATTAGAAAAAATCCAAGTTGTACTAGAGGAAAAGTCTTAAAAATTCAGAGACATGGTTATGATTAGCCCAAACGTTCCACTTTATACTTAAAATCTTCAAAAATACTTGCAATGTCCAATGAGTTCTTTTCGTTGCACTCCCAAGTCCCACGAAAGATTTTGAAGATGGAGAGAATCACTGTTCAAACTTAGACATAATTTGTAAGCCTATAAAGACTATTACATAAACTATAAGCATATAAAGACTTACCCACCCAAAGATCTGAAGTCTATAGATCATTCTTAACTAAGGAGGAGATGTCGAGAGGTGTGAATGCACGCTTGTGAGACATTTTTATTTTAGGGAAAAGAAGACCTTTAGTGGGTTTAGGGTTCAGCAGCAAGAAGATTGTATATCGTGCAGTGATGAGAAAAATATTCCAATTTAGGGAGAAGAACCATCAAAATCGGGGAGGAGAAGACCTTTGGTTCGGCGCTGATGAGTTCGGCAGTGGGAAAGAGGGAATAAGAACTTTTAATTAGGGATTTTTCTTTTAAGTAAGAGAATAGGCGGGAGAAGAGTTTTGTCTAAACTAAAATTTACAACTTAGGTGCTTCCTTTTAACAATCTGTCCCCACCCATTTTTACCATACTTTTTTTTAATAACATTTTTTGAAAAATGTAGAAATTCAATGCTATTAGTAAAGCTTTTTGTTGTAGTGATTTATTGCCCTCCAGGCACGCTAATCAAGGCCCTAAGCCTTATTAGCAAATTTGGGTCGCTACAACTATCCCCTCCTTACAGAAAATTTGTCCTCAAAATTACCTGAACAACTCGGGATACGGCTCCCGCATCTCTGATTTGAGTTCCCACATCGCCTCCTCAACCTTGTTGTTTCTCCACAGCACCTTCACCAAGGTGATGGTCTTGCTCCGTAGGACTTTGTCCTTCCGGTCAAGAATATGAACCGGCTTCTCTTCATATGACAAATCTGGGTCCAGCTCCAAATTCTCATAACTCAGAACATGCATCGAATCAGAGACATACTTCCGGAGCATGGACACGTGAAACACATCATGAACCCCTGATAAGGCTGGAGGCATCGCCAATCTGTATGCTACCTATCCAGCCCGTTCCAGAATCTTGAAGGGGCCAACAAATCTAGGGCTCAGCTTACCCCGAACACCAAATTGTTTCACTCTCCTCAAAGGTGAAACTCTAAGAAACACATGGTCACCGCCCTAAAACTCTACGCTTCTGCGTCTCAAGTCCGAGTAACTCTTCTAGCGACTTTGGGAGGCGAGCATTCGAGCTCTAATCTTGTCAATCGCCTCATTGGTCCTTTGAACCATCTCAGGACCCAGATATCTCCTCTCGCCTGTCTCATCCCAATGGATAGGTGACCTGCACTTCCTCCCATAAAGCATCTCATACTGAACCACTTCGATAGTCATCGAATAATTATTATTGTACAAGAACTCAATCAAAGGGAGATACTTACTCCAAGATCCCCCACAATCTAGCACACAGGCTCGTAGCATGTCCACTAGTATCTGAATCGTCCTCTCAGACTGTCCATCTATCTGAGGATGATAAGTGGTACTAAACCGTAACTGTGTGCCCATAGCCTTCTGCAGACTCTCCCAAAACATAGAGGTGAAGGTGGGGTCCCTGTCAGATACTATCGACCTCGGAGCGCCATGAAGTCGAACAATTTCCTTCACATATAACTCGGCATACTACTCCACAGTATAAATCGTCCAGACAGGTAGAAAGTGGGTGGACTTGGTATAGCTATCAACATTCAACCACACTGAGTCATGATGTCCCATGGTCTTTGGCAAACCAACCACAAGGTCCATGGTGATATCTTCCAACTTCCACTCTGGAATCCCTAGAGGGTGCAGCGACCCTGTTGGCCTTTGATGTTCAGCTTTGACCTGCTGACAAGTTAAGCACTTGGTCACATAATCCACCACATCCCTCTTCAGGCCCAACCACCAATACAAAGCTCTCAAATCCTAGTACATCTTCGTCGTACATGGATGTAAGGAATAGGGAGTGGTATGCGATTCGTCTAAGATTTCCCACCGGATATCAGAATCTCTCGGAACACAAATCCAACCCTTGGACTTCAGTAACCCCAACTCTGAGATAGAGAAGTCCTTAGCCGCTCCGACTAAGACGTTCTCCCTGTGACCTCTCAACTAGGAATCCTTCCCCTATGCCTCCTTGATTCCCTCAAGGAGTGTAGACTGAAGAGTGATGTTGGCTAACTGACCAACCACCAACTCTATACCCGCTCTAGTCAATTTCTCCGCTAGCTTATCGGACATCTGTCTTGAATTGAACAACTGTCCTGGGCCTTTCCGACTCAACGCATTAGCCACTACATTAGCCTTCCCGAGATGGTATAGGATATCATAATCATAATCCTTAACCAACTCCAACCACCATCTCTGGCACATATTCAGATCCTTCTGAGTAAAGAAGTACTTCAAACTCTTAGGGTCAATGTATATCTTGCACTTATCACCATATAGATAATGCCTCCAAATCTTAAGTGTGGGATATTTCTGCTCATACTCCATTAACTGTCTCGATGCGTAGGCTATCACCTTCCAAGCTCGCATCAGCACACACCCTAAACCCTGTCTGGATGCATCACAATAAACCACAAACTTCTCATTATCCGTCGGCATACTCAACACTAGCGCGGTGATCAGACGCCACTTCAACTCTTTGAAACTATTCTCACATCTGACTGTCCAAACATACTTTGTCTTCTTCTTTGTCAATTCTGTCAATGGCGTAGCTATCGTGGAGGACCCCTCAACAAACCGCCGATAATATCCTGCGAATCCCAGAAAACTCCTAACTTCAAGAACACTCCTCGGTCTAGGTAAATCTCTCACTGCCTCAATCATACTTGGGTCAACCAGAATCCCCTCCTTACTGACGATATGGCCTAGAAATGTAACTTGCGGTAACCAGAACTCACACTTGCTGAACTTAGCATTTAACTTATGCTCCCTTAACCGATGCAATACCAAATGTAGGTGCTGCTCATGCTCTGTCTCTGACTAAGAGTACACTAGAATGTTGTCGATAAACACAATCACAAACTTATCCAGATAGTCCTTGAAAACCCTATTCATCATATCCATAAAAGCTGCTGGGGTATTGTTTAATCCAAAGGACATAACCAAGAATTCGTAGTGTCCATACCTCGTGCAAAAAGTGGTCTTTGGTATGTCCTCGTCTTTGATTCTTAATTGGTGGTAACCTGATCGAAGACCAATCTTGGAAAACACTGTCCTTCCCTGTAGTTGGTCAAACAAATCATCGATCCTAGGCAGTGGATACTTGTTCTTAATAGTCAACTTGTTTAGCTCCCTGTAGTCAATACACATCCTAAGAGATCCATCCTTCTTCTTGACAAACAACACTGGAGCACCCAATGGAAAAAAACTCGGACTGATGAACCCCAAATCCAGTAACTCCTGCAACTGAATCTTCAACTCCTTCAACTCTGCCAGAGCCATTCTGTAAGGTGTCCTAGATACTGGCTCCGCTCTTGGCACCAACTCAATGACAAACTCAATCTCTCCCTGCAGTGGCAACCCTGGCAGGTCTCCTGGAAATAAATCTGGAAACTCACATACCAATCTGGTCTCACCTGGTCAAACTGGCACAACCCTAGAGGTATCCACAATGTTCATTAGGAATCCTATGCCACCTTCCTGTATCAGGTCTCTAGCCTTTTGTAATGCGCCGATATCCTTAATGCGGTTTAATGGCTAGATTAGTAGGCCGGGAGGTCCATAATTATTTAATTATTCCATTAACTGATAATATGCATGTTTATGTGAATTATATTATAATATGATGTTAAATGCATGCATGTGGGTCCACATTTCATTACAGGGGTGTTTTGGTAATTTGGCCCGTTGAGGGCATAATTGTATATTTGTATGCATGTCGGTGACATATTGTTGAGACCGCATTATAATGTGGATTTGTTCGAGCTATTCGGCATAAGACGATCATGGAATATTAATCAGCGGTCTAGTCATAACAGGTTTAAGTTCGGGGCTCGGGGTGATTTTAATGATTAGAGCGTTGCCGAGAATTAAAAGGGTAACGGGATATGAATTGTTGGTGTTTTCGAATATCGAGAATAGTGGGCATTGGAGAGTGTTAATTATGATTAACGAGATAGGTGGGATATGTCAATTTTTCCCTTGGGAGATTTTGGAAACCCTTAATTGATCTAGGGGTATTTTGGTCTTTCCACCCCTAGGATTAGTTATAAGCCATTGAAGGCTGTAGAAAGAAGAGAAAATAAAGCATAGTTTAAAGCTTCTCCCGTACCTATTTTCTTCCTTTTTCTTTGTAATTTTTGAGCCATTCTTGAGGATTCAAGCCTGGGAAGTAAGTCTTGAGAGCTTGGGAGTGTGTTCCACCATTGAAGAGCATCATAATCTGAGCTTGAGGTAAGTTTCTAGCCATTAAAATTTCATGGTTTGCTTTGTTTTAGCTCTAGTTTTCAGTTGGGATTCCTAGGTTTGATGATTGGTTTTGTTGGGAGTTTTTGGCTAGGGTTCTTGTGGTTGTGATGCTTGGCATATGTGAGCATGGTTTTTGGGTTCATTTGGAATCAAAAATGAGGTTTGGAAGCATTGGAATCGAGTTAGAATTAAAGGAGTCGAAGAAGGAGATTTCAGGGGAGTTCCAGGCTGAAGGTAGCGCTACAGTGCCCATCAGAGGGCGCTATAGTGCTACACAGGGTTATTGATGGGCGGTTTGGGGTTCTGAGTATAGCGTTGGGCGCTATTGACCAGCGCTGTAGCACTACTCTATTCCTTCAGAATCCCGTTTTGAGTGTTTTTAAGGGTTTTTGGCTCGGGGTTTCAATCTTTAAGGCCCGGGATCGAATCTACTCACCGTGTGGGCATGTTTCGAGGTCCCGAGAGTGGGGTTTAGGTTAAGACCCTTTCATTGTTGATTTTCATTAATGGAGGTTATAATTGGTTGTGATTAGGTCACCGCTATGGAACGAAAAGGTTGATCGTTCTCAGGAGTCGTTCTTATTATATTTTTCGCTCGAACCAGAGGTAAGAAAACTGCACCCTGTGTATATGACATGCATGATTATTACTGAGGCCTGTTGGTTGATAAATGTGGACATTGATTGCATATTAAATGCTAGTGGATGTTGTTTACTTGTTATGGCACTGATTAGTCAAGGACAACATTGGTCGTATATTACTTACCTGGGAGTCAGAAACGGCATAAGCGTCCTTAACGCAGGGCCGATTGAAGATTAGATCTAATCAATATCAGCATTGAATGGCTCTAAGGCATTAATGCTGGAGTGACCCTAAGGTCGATGAAACTTATAAGCGCTTGACTAGTCTAAGCTACTTACTTAGAGCCAGGGCCTAAGGCCTAGGTGACAGCTTGTCACATGGCTAGGGAGTGGAATCCCACAGTTATGACTCTATGGTCATGCAATAGGTTATATTGGTGACCTGTTCATCGAGCACCTATCATGATAAGCTAGTGAAAGGATCACTTATTTATTATGCCCCAGTGACCCTATCGTCACATGGCTAAAGGGAGTTGAACCCACTTTAGTGACTTTTCCAATTGTCACTCCTCTATTTTGGACTGAAAGTCCTGAATGATTATTATGATCATTGTTGATATTATATTCATGTGTTATTGTGTTTTCTTGCTGGATTTTGGCTCATGGGTGTTATGTGGTGCAGGTAAAGGGAAAGAAAAGCTCACCCAGCCTTGAGTGGAGAGCTTAGGTGGTACTGTGTACATATGCGGCTGCTTGACCACCATGGCTAAGGAGTTCTCAGAGGAACTAGGGGGTTTACCCTATTTTTTCTGCTTAGGTCGACGAGTTTGTAAACTTGAAACTGTAATGACCATTTTGAGTTGTAAATAACTTGTAAATGTTTTTTATGGGCCTATGAACAATTTTATGTTTTAAATTAAATATATCCTTTCCTTTTGATTGGTTTACTACCTTAGCCTGTTAATAATACCTAGAAGCACGTTTTTAACCAAAGAACTAGGGTAGCGAATTAAATTTCCGGTTCACAGTTCACCATAACTGTTCTAGGGAAATCCAGGGCGTTACAACTTGGTATCAGAAGTATCGACTCATGGTTTGATAACTATTTATGTAGTTATATGTATAACTGCTTAAATATAGTATATATGCTTTACCTGTACGTATGAGACACCATGTTAAACCTGTAATGCCTCAAATTTCCTAATAAAGTTTAGGACCTTGATTAGGAGGCCAGGAGGGCCATAATAGATTTATTGTGTTATTAAATGATTATATGCATGTTTAGGTGTATTAAATATGCATGTGAACCAATTTCTAAGTAATTGGGTGATTTTCATATTTTGGCCATTTCAGGCATATTTGGCATATATGTGATATGTGTTTGGTGCTTTATTATTGTTTGGTTATGCTAGGGTTACTCAGCACAAGACAATCCTAGGAGGTAAGCTAGTGGTAAAGTCCCAACAAGATTTATTCTTGACTTGGAGTGAGTCAAGGGGGTATTTAGAGCATTATTGGGTTATTGGGTAATGGGAATAAATATTTGGTGAAAATTTTGGAGTTAGTAAGACCAGGGGGAAATTCTAGAGGTTTTGACTATTTTGTCCCCGAGAAAGTTTTCGGGACCCCGAGTGTTAGGATTTGGTTGAGGTTACTTAAGCTTGAAGTAACCTTTTAAAAGAATAAAAAGAACGTTATGTATGTTCTCTCTCCCTCTAAATTCCATTTTCATCTCCCGATCGCATTTTCGAAGGTGACATGAGTTTTAGGACTCAGATTCAAGCGAGGATCGAGGCATAGCGATCCTAGGGATTATTAGAAGCTTTTTAGCTGGAGAATTTAGTTGGAACAACTCAATTGGAAGTAATTCAAGTTTTAAGTTTTTAAAGTTTTTAAGCTTGAATTGGACTTTGTGTTTTGATGAGTATTCGTTAGATTTGAAGCATGGATTTTATGGGTTTTGGATCATGGGGATGTTTGGGAACTTTGATTTTTGGATTTGGAGGTGTTTAGGTATGTTTTTGGGAGGTTTTAAAAGGTTGAAAACAGAGAAAAATGGCTGGCTCGAAGTTGGGCAGCGACCTTGTTCTTGGGCGTCGCGGCCCTAGCTCGAAGAAGCAGGAGGAGGCACTTTGGCCTTGCTAGGCACCACAGACCTTTCTCCTGTGGTGGCTAGGGGTCGCGGTTCATGGTGTTCGGGTTGCGGCTCTTGGGTAGTTCTGAGCCCATTTGGGTGTTTTGACCTCGGGAACTTGGTTTTAGGCCACGGGATCATTCCTACTACCCGGATTAGTGGGGTTTGATGTCTTGGAAGCTAGGTCTTGGTTTCGGGATTGGTTTGGAACTTGAACTCATTGGATCACCATTTGTGGTTGTGACTAGGTTATCACTAGAGGCTTGGAATCAGGATCGTGCTTGTGGATCATTTATTGGCAACTTGTGCTTGGACCAAAGGTAAGAAAACTGCACCCCATATGTGACATGCATGGTTATTCTTGATGCATGTTGGATGTTTAAATGTGAACATTGATAGCATATTGAATGCTTAGCAATCTTGCTCATTTGGATATGGTTATTATTGAGGCATGCTAGATGATTAAGTGTGATGCATGTGACGCACAAGAGACATGTGATTAGGGCATGCCATGAATATTGACTATGAGACTGATCAGAGCTTGAGTCTCTATGTTTGTGCATGATCATAATTGTTCTAGCAACTGTTAAGTAAGCATGTTGAATGCCCTACGTTTGAATATTCAACACATGAAATATGCTTGGTAGCATTGCTTACTTGTGCATGACCCTGACTAATTAATCAGAATTGGCAAAGGTGTCAGTGTCAACTGTGAAGATGTGACTCATTAGATAAGTTCGGCAGTGGTACTGGGCACTGGTCACACAGTGCTGACTCATAAGTCAGGAACGGCCTTAGCGTATTCAACGCAAGCCAACAAAGATTAGATCTAATCGACATTTTCATTAGATGACTCAACAAGAGCATTAATGTCGTACCGACCTCAAGTTCGATGAAAACTAAAAGTGCTTGTGTGACTTACCCATCAGTCACTCATCTGTTTAAGCTAGTGACTACCCATCAGTCACTCATCTATTTAAGCTAGTGATTACCCATCAGTCACTCATCTGATTAGAGCCATTGTAGGAAAGCCCAGGTAACAGTTTCGTTACACGGCTATGGGCACTGAGCCCCATAGTGACTTTCTTGTCAGTCAATCAGTATGGTTAACAAAACCTCCAAGTGATATTCACCCATCTGTTTAGAGCTATGAGCTCTGTATGATCATTCAGATCATCATTTGCATGGATTTGGGTGCTGAGCCCCGTAGTGACTTGTTTGTCAGTCACTCAGTATGGTTTACCAGAACCTCTGTTGTTAAATCACTCATGTGATTAGGATTGACTTGATAGTCATCCAATCAGGAGGGCAGGATTTCTTATCCTCGATTCCCCAGCATCGTTTGAATTTATTTGTATGCTTGAATAAACCTATGTTTTCTAGGCATGCCAGATATGATTTGATATCACGATATGATTGTTCATGAGCATATTGAGTTTTCTTCTTGGGCTTCGACTCACGGGTGCTATGTGGTGCAGGTAAAGGCAAAAGAAAGCTGGACCGTCCTTGAGTTGGAGAGCTTAGGTGATGACATGTACATACGCAACTGCTCGACCGCCACGGCCGAGGTCTGAAGGAGAGGAACTAGGGTTAAACCCTGCTTTGCCACTTAGATCGGCTGGTTGTAAATATTTTGTTGTAATAAACCATTAAATTATATTTTTGGGATCCCAATGTCTACAGTAAACATTTTAGTGAAACGTTGTATCTTAACATAAATTTTTAATCCCTAAACCGCTAATCATACTTAGTTACACTTTTATGGTCAAATGACTTGATTAGCGAGTTTAGCACTGTTTGCAATGTGCACCGTAACGGTCCCTAGAGTTTAGGGTGTTACAATTTGGTATCAGAGCCTGTCAAGTTTTATGGGTTCCTAAAGACAAGTAGGGCATGTACACTCGTCACTGAAGATAGCTTCACTCAGAGAATGGTATCTATTTCTATAGTTATGTGCTTAGCTGCTTAAATAGAATGTAAATTCTATACTTGCACATTGTATTAGGGAGCATGAGATTCTGATAGAGCCTGGCTCTTGACTAGATGATTATATGCTCCGTGATTATGTATATGATTGTTATCATATGATTACCTGCTCCATGAATATATAATTGTAATATTTTCATGTTAGAATTGGAAGCATGGTGTGAATGTTGGAAGAGCAGAGAATATGATTGATGTATGAATGTCGTGGGCATGTTTTTGGCACTGCAAGTGGTTTGTGAATGTGGTGTGGTAAGATTGTTTCCGCAAGTAAAAACTCTTGATATGCTCATCATGATTAATCGGTCAAGTTATTGACTGCAGATTCAATCAGCAAGTTTATATCCAAGGCAGATAATGAGGCCTGATGGTGGTTATACAGAGGCTGGCAGTTTCAGCCAGGGGTTGAGTTCTTCATCTGCCCCTCAGAGTGTTGAGCAGATGTTCACAGATTTGCAATCACAATTGCAGAGGCATGAGGAAGAGATTAGGTGTCTGAGACAACAGCAGAATCTGTTGGGGAGTGCCCCTTCCTTTGTTATGCCAGGAGTGGCATCAGCCTTGGCTCAGTCTAGGGTTGAGAATAGATGGAAATTTCTATGTGGAAGATTCTAGGAGTATCACCCTCCAATTTTCAAGGGATGCCTAGATCCATTCAGAGCTGAGTTGTAACGACCCCAAATTCGGTGTTAAGGCTTAGGGCCTGAGATAGCGTGCCTGGAGGGCATAATGGAATTCTGTGTGGGTCTTTAATGGGTTTTATGCATGATTATGATTTAGTGCACGTTTTATGATTATGTGATTTATTGTGGTGCACGATAATGTGAATTAATATGCATGTAGACCTAATTGAGCATATTTGTAATTTGGCCATGTTGGGCATGACTATGTTGATACCTGTGATCTATGACTCGAGACGATCCTAGAACGAGCGGGTTAGCGGGAAGTCAAAGCGGGAACCTGTACCAGGCTTGGGTCAAGCCTGGGGAGTTAATCGAGAATTTGGGAATGTATTTGGTGATTTATTAGGCTTTGGGTAGCGAGCGGGAATTATTAGGAACACTTGAGGAATTAGTGGGAATTTGGGTATTATGACTAAAATGCCCTTTATGGACATAAAGGCTTAGAATTAATAAGAGAGGGTATTTTGGTCATTAGGCTTGCAAGAGATAAAATAAAGGAGGCCTTTATACTTAGTGGATTTAGTAGAGAAAACTTTAGGCTGAAAAGAAAGAAGAGAAAAGAAGAGAGGGAAAGCTGAAGGGTTGGCTTTGAAGGTTTGGTTTGTGGTTCTCCCACCCTTTTTCTTTGATTTTCTTGAGGTGAAGCTCAGTGGTAAGCTAGGTTTGTGGATTTGCAAGAGATTAGCAAGATCAAATCAGAGATTTGAGGTAAGTTCTTGAGGTTTTCGGTTTTAGGGTTTTGCTGGTTTTGAACTGTGTTTTTGAGCTAAATGGATGGGGTTTTTGGGGAAAACAGGTCAAGGTTGTAAAGGTGCAAGCCAAGGAGGTCTAGGGTGTAGTTCAAGGTCGAAATTCCACCCACGGTATGATTTCTATGACCCTATCCTTGTTGTTTGATTGATTTTTCTGGTTTTGAGGTTCATTGGGTTAGATTTTGAGTTGTGGGTTGCTTGAGCTTGGGATTGAGTTCTTGGGGTGCTTGGGATGAGTGTGTGGTGTATATATGTTTGTTTTTGGGCTTGGGAAAGAGTTGGACAAGTTTGGGTTCGAAATGGAGGAAGAAAATCGCAAGATGCGATTTTTGGTTTTGCTGTGCTGCAACTAGCGCTACAGCGCTAGGCAGGGGGCGCTGTAGCGCTAGCCCCTGTCTGGTGTGGCTGGTTCTGCTTGTAGCGCTACAGCGCTACCTTTTGAGCGCTGTAGCGCTGCACTGTTCACAGAGGGGATTTTTGGGCTTTTGTGAAGGGATTTTGACCTAGGGTTCGGGGCTCGATTCCGCCACTTTGTTTTGGGGATCTAGGACTTCCCGGGGGCTTGGGATTAGTCCCGAGACTAGGTTTTGGACTTGAGGATTGGTGATGACTTTGACTTGTGGATTTTGCTTAGGTAAGCGCTAGGGCTCGGGTAAGATCGTGCTCAAGGAGTCCGGTTGATCAAGGCTACTGAATCTAAAGGTAAGAAAACCGTAACACCCGAGTTTAGGGCATGGCCCCACTGTGTGATTGTTGGGCACGGCCCTAGTTTGTATTGTGTGCAAATGTGTAATCTTAGATAAACTATTGTATGTTTGAATGGTTATTTCATAATGTATGATATGTGTGATTGTAATTGAATGAACGGCAAGGCCGAGAGCGGCAAGGGCCGGGTACGGCAGTGGGGCCGGAAGCAACGCTCAGCACATGGGATGCTAAAGCGAGGGTGGGACCCAAGGGATACATGAGTTATCCTACGGTAATGACCGAGACCCCAAGCTTTGGTAAGGCCTCTGGGGCGGCATGGCCGTGCTTGTTTAAATTGATGATTTTCTTATTTATCAGTGAATTATGCCAGCGATATTATTTGTATATGTTATGTGTTATTTGGGTTTTCTTGCTGGGCTTCGGCTCACGGGTGCTCCGTGTGGCAGGTAAAAGCAAGGAGTCAGTCAACCGGCCATGAGTATGGAGAGCGTGGGAGCGGCGCGTACATGTTCGGCCTGCCCGACTGCTTTGGTTGGGGGCATTTTGTATATGGCTGTATTAAATCATTCTTTTGATAACTGATCAAGTGTGAACCTATTTTTGAGTTGTAAATATTTTGTAAACCTTATTTTGGGATCCCAGATGCTTTATATTTAACGTTTTAATGAAGTTAAACATTTTCAAAGAGTACAGCCTTAAATTCTGATTTATCCACACTTTTGGTTTTAGAAACCACTTAGAGTCAGTCAAAAGCACGATTTCTAATTTATACTCACTAAGTAACGGCTCTAAGGTAGTAGGGCGTTACAACTTGGTATCAGAGCGAGCCAAGGTTTATTGGTTCTGGAGATTGACCGAACATGTACGCACGCTGCCATTGAAAAGCTCGACTCAGGGTGGTTTGGTATGGTCGATTGATATATTCTTGAATATGTGATTGAATGCTTTGTATGCCTGCTTGAATTATTAGGAGCATGATGATTGTAATAACATATGCATGATGCTAGGGCAAGGCCCGTTGTATGCTGTATGTTAATTATATGTCATTTTGGTCGATTGAACATGGTTGTTGTTGAGATTGAGAGGTGGAAATTGGACCTTGTCATCATGCCTAATGAGCGGTGTCACTGATTGCAGGCATTTAGTGCAATGCCTCGCCAATCATCGAGACTCCGCGGCATTCAGGCCGAGGATGATAACCAGGGGCAGGACCCTCCACCTGCTCCTCAGAACTGGCAGCAGATTTTAGCAGAGATGGAGGCTAGGTTGAAGAAAACGGAGGATGAGCTTAGTCAGTACAGGCAACCAGCTCCTCCATCGGCCCCTGTGATACCACCGCCTAGTGTGGTACCGGCTCCGGTTCAACCTGTGACTGGGAACAGGTTGGAACCTCTATATGAAAGATTCAGAAAACAGCAGCCTCCTACCTTTGAGGGGGGAGCAGACCCACTGCAGGCTGAGCAGTGGATGAGTACAATGTCAGTAATCCTGGACTTCATGAGGGTTGAAGGAAGGGATAGGGTTGATTGTGCCAGTTATATGCTTAGACATGATGCACGAATATGGTGGGAGGTAGTAGGGCAGCGAAGGGATGCTGCTACTATGACTTGGGAAGAGTTCAAGGGCATTTTTAACGAGAAATACTACAGCGTAGCCGTCCGAGCTGCGAAGGCGGATGAGTTCAACAACCTGACTCAGTGCAGGTTATCCGTGACCGAGTACGCCCTGGTATTCGACAGATTGGCGAAGTTTGCGCCAGAGCTAGTGCCGACTGATGCGGCCAGAAGGGACAGATTTATACGGGGATTAAATGTAATGATCGCCCGTGACGTGAGTATCACAATGACTCCAGAGTCTACCTATGCACAAGTGGTAGACAAGGCCCTCACTGCTGAGAGGGCTGAGGATCAGATCTGGAAGGAGGGCGCTGCTAGGCGTGATACCAGGAGAGTAGTGCCTTCTTCTTCTGGGCTTAGTCGGGGTAGCGGCCCCAGTGAGCAGAAGAGGAGAGTACCCGACTCATTTGCTCCTTATGGTTCTGACCGGAGGGTTCGCGGTTCTGTGGGTGGCCGCCAGAGCGGAAATGACAGCTGGAGAAGCCTTCCGATGTGTCCTCGATGCAGGCGACGCCATCAGGGCGAGTGCCGGACCAGGGCATGCTTTGTTTGTGGGAGCACCAGTCACTTGAAGAAAGATTGCCCGCAGGCTAAGAAGGAGGAGCCCAGGCAGGCGGACAGCCTCGCACCTGCTAGGGTTTTCACCTTGACTCAGACTGAGGCAGAGGCCAGTCCATCAGTGGTTACAGGTCAGATTTTTAGTGCTGGATCCTTGTTTACTGCATTGATTGATTCTGGTGCTACGCACTCATTTGTTTCTGCTAGGGTGATTGATCAGCTGTGTAGACCTAGTATTTTGTATGCTAGGGGTTTTCAGACTATATTGCCTACAGGGGAGCTGGTAGTCTCTAGGAGGTGGGTTAGAGCCTTACCAGTAGTAGTAGACGGTAGAGAATTGTTTGTTGACCTGATTGAACTAGATATGGACGATTTTGACATAATACTAGGGATGGATTGGTTGACGCGGTATGGAGCAACAATTGATTGTAGGCGACGAATGGTGACCTTCGAACCAGAGGGCGAGGCACCCTTTGTGTTCGTGGGAACGGTGGATGGACCGCGGGTACCTGTGATCTCGGCACTAAAGGCTAGAGACCTGATGCAAGAGGGTTGCATAGGATTCCTAGCAAGTATAGTGGATTCCTCTAAGGTGGCGGCAGTGGGACCAAACGAAACCAGAGTCGTCTGCGAGTTTTCAGACTTGTTTCCAGCAGATCTACCGGGGTTACCGCCACAGCGGGAGATTGAGTTCGTCATAGAGTTGGCTCCGGGAGCAGAGCCAGTTTCCAAGGCACCTTATAGAATGGCTCCAGCAGAATTAAAGGAATTGAAGATTTAGCTGCAGGAACTACTTGATTTGGGGTTTGTCAGACCGAGTTTCTCGCCGTGGGGTGCTCCAGTTTTATTTGTTAAGAAAAATGATGGATCGCTCAGGATGTGCATCGATTACAGGGAGTTGAATAAGTTGACCATCAAGAACAAGTATCCATTGCCTAGGATCGACGATTTATTTGATCAGCTTCAAGGGAGTACAGTGTTTTCGAAGATTGATCTCCGATCAGGCTACTATCAGTTGAGGATCAGAGATGAGGACATACCAAAGACTGCATTTCGGACACGGTATGGGCATTATGAATTTCTGGTTATGTCCTTTGGATTAACCAATGCCCCAGCGGCATTTATGGATTTGATGAACAGAATTTTCAAGGATTACTTGGATAAGTTCGTGATTGTGTTTATTGATGATATCCTAGTATACTCCCAGTCAGAGTCAGAACATGAGCATCATCTGCGCCTGGCGTTGCATCGGTTAAGAGAGCATAAGTTATATGCTAAGTTTAGCAAATGCGAGTTCTGGTTATCGCAAGTTTCATTTCTAGGCCACATTATCATTAAGGATGGGTTACTAGTCGACCCAAGCAAGACGGAAGCAGTAAGAGATTGGCCTAGACCCAGCAATGTTCCTGAAGTTAGAAGTTTCCTTGGGCTAGCAGGTTACTACCGGCGGTTTGTAGAGGGGTTCTCCAGAATTGCTACTCCGTTGACAGAATTGACAAGGAAGAAGACCAAGTTTGTGTGGACAGATCGATGCGAGAATAGCTTCAAAGAGCTGAAGCGGCGATTGATTACTACACCAGTGCTGAGCCTGCCAACAGATAATGAGAAGTTTGTGGTCTACTGCGACGCTTCCAGACAGGGTCTGGGATGCGTGTTGATGCAGGCTGGGAAAGTGATAGCGTACGCATCAAGGCAATTAAAGGAGTACGAGCAGAGGTATCCCACGCATGACCTGGAATTAGCTGCAGTGGTATTCGCACTTAAGATTTGGAGACACTATCTGTATGGAGAGAGGTGCGAGATATACACTGATCACAAGAGTCTAAAGTATTTCTTTACCCAGAAGGACTTGAACATGCGCCAGAGACGGTGGCTAGAGCTGGTAAAGGATTACGATTGTGATATCCTATACCATCCTGGGAAGGCTAATGTGGTGGCTGATGCATTGAGCCGGAGGGGCCCAGGACAGTTGTATAGTTCGAGGCAGATATCTGACAGACTAGCAGGAGAGATGACCAGAGCGGGTATAGAGCTAGTGGTTGGTAGGTTAGCCAACATTACTCTTCAGTCCACGCTCCTCGAGAGGATTAAGGAAGCACAGGGAAAGGACCCTCAGTTAGTTGAGCGTAGAGAGAATGTCCTATCGGGAGCAGCTAAGGACTTCTCTATTTCTGAGATGGGTTTGTTGAAGTACAAAGGACGGATTTGTGTTCCGATTGATCCAGACATTCGGCGAGAGATTCTGGACGAGTCTCATACCACTCCTTACTCCTTACACCCAGGTTCTACGAAGATGTACCATGACCTGAAGGTTTTGTATTGGTGGTCAGGCATGAAGAGGGACGTGGTGGATTATGTGGCTAGATGCCTAACCTGTCAGCAGATTAAGGCAGAACACCAGAGGCCAGCAGAATTATTACAGCCTCTTGGGATTCCCGAGTGGAAATGGGAAGATATTGCCATGGACTTTGTGGTAGGATTGCCAAAGACCGTGGGTCAGCATGACTCGGTATGGGTGATTGTGGACAGGTATACGAAGTCCGCCCACTTCTTACCTGTGAAGACGACTTATACTGTGGAGCAGTATGCAGAGCTTTATGTTAAGGAGATTGTTCGACTTCATGGGGCTCCGAGGTCGATAGTATCCGACAGAGACCCCACTTTCACTTCCAAGTTTTGGAAGAGCCTGCAGAAGGCTATGGGCACGCAGCTTCGGTTTAGTACCGCTTATCATCCTCAGACGGATGGGCAGTCTGAGAGGACAATTCAGATACTGGAGGACATGTTACGGGCTTGTGTGTTGGATTTCGAGGGATCTTGGAGTAGGTATCTCCCTCTGATTGAGTTCTCGTACAATAATAGTTATCAGGCGACTATCGGAGTGGCTCCGTATGAGATGCTGTATGGAAGAAAGTGCAGATCACCGATTCACTGGGAGGAGGCAGGGGAGAGAAGGTATTTAGGTCCTGAGATGGTTCAGAGGACCAATGAGGCACTTGAGAAAATTAGAGCTCGTATGCTCGCCTCCCAGAGTCGCCAGAAGAGTTATTCAGATTTGAAACGCAGGAACGTGGAATTTCAGGTTGGTGACCATGTATTCCTTAGGGTTTCACCCCTGAGAGGAGTAAAACGATTTGGCGTTCGGGGCAAGCTGAGTCCCAGGTTTGTTGGCCCATTCGAAGTTCTAGAGCGAGTTGGGGAGGTGGCTTACAGGTTAGCAATGCCTCCAGCTCTATCAGGGGTTCATGACGTGTTTCATGTATCCATGCTTCGGAAGTATGTTTCGGACACTACTCATGTGTTGAGCTATGAGAACTTGGAGTTGGATCGGGAATTATCGTACGAAGAAAAGCCTGTTCAAATCCTTGATAGGAAGGACAAGGTCTTGAGGAGCAAGACAATCGCCTTGGTTAAAGTACTGTGGAGGAATAGCAAGGTCGAAGAGGCGACGTGGGAACTGGAATCGGATATGCGGGAGCGGTATCCCGAGTTATTCAGGTAAATTTCGAGGACGAAATTTTCATGAGGAGGGGATAGTTGTAACGACCCCAAATTCGGTGTTAAGGCTGAGGGCCTGAGATAGCGTGCCTGGAGGGCATAATGGAATTCTGTGTGGGTCTTTAATGGGTTTTATGCATGATTATGATTTAGTGCACGTTTTATGATTATGTGATTTATTGTGGTGCACGATAATGTGAATTAATATGCATGTAGACCTAATTGAGCATATTTGTAATTTGGCCATGTTGGGCATGACTATGTTGATACCTGTGATCTATGACTCGAGACGATCCTAGAACGAGCGGGTTAGCGGGAAGTCAAAGCGGGAACCTGTACCAGGCTTGGGTCAAGCCTGGGGAGTTAATCGAGAATTTGGGAATGTATTTGGTGATTTATTAGGCTTTGGGTAGCGAGCGGGAATTATTAGGAACACTTGAGGAATTAGTGGGAATTTGGGTATTATGACTAAAATGCCCTTTATGGACATAAAGGCTTAGAATTAATAAGAGAGGGTATTTTGGTCATTAGGCTTGCAAGAGATAAAATAAAGGAGGCCTTTATACTTAGTGGATTTAGTAGAGAAAACTTTAGGCTGAAAAGAAAGAAGAGAAAAGAAGAGAGGGAAAGCTGAAGGGTTGGCTTTGAAGGTTTGGTTTGTGGTTCTCCCACCCTTTTTCTTTGATTTTCTTGAGGTGAAGCTCAGTGGTAAGCTAGGTTTGTGGATTTGCAAGAGATTAGCAAGATCAAATCAGAGATTTGAGGTAAGTTCTTGAGGTTTTCGGTTTTAGGGTTTTGCTGGTTTTGAACTGTGTTTTTGAGCTAAATGGATGGGGTTTTTGGGGAAAACAGGTCAAGGTTGTAAAGGTGCAAGCCAAGGAGGTCTAGGGTGTAGTTCAAGGTCGAAATTCCACCCACGGTATGATTTCTATGACCCTATCCTTGTTGTTTGATTGATTTTTCTGGTTTTGAGGTTCATTGGGTTAGATTTTGAGTTGTGGGTTGCTTGAGCTTGGGATTGAGTTCTTGGGGTGCTTGGGATGAGTGTGTGGTGTATATATGTTTGTTTTTGGGCTTGGGAAAGAGTTGGACAAGTTTGGGTTCGAAATGGAGGAAGAAAATCGCAAGATGCGATTTTTGGTTTTGCTGTGCTGCAACTAGCGCTACAGCGCTAGGCAGGGGGCGCTGTAGCGCTAGCCCCTGTCTGGTGTGGCTGGTTCTGCTTGTAGCGCTACAGCGCTACCTTTTGAGCGCTGTAGCGCTGCACTGTTCACAGAGGGGATTTTTGGGCTTTTGTGAAGGGATTTTGACCTAGGGTTCGGGGCTCGATTCCGCCACTTTGTTTTGGGGATCTAGGACTTCCCGGGGGCTTGGGATTAGTCCCGAGACTAGGTTTTGGACTTGAGGATTGGTGATGACTTTGACTTGTGGATTTTGCTTAGGTAAGCGCTAGGGCTCGGGTAGGATCGTGCTCAAGGAGTCCGGTTGATCAAGGCTACTGAATCTAAAGGTAAGAAAACCGTAACACCCGAGTTTAGGGCATGGCCCCACTGTGTGATTGTTGGGCACGGCCCTAGTTTGTATTGTGTGCAAATGTGTAATCTTAGATAAACTATTGTATGATTGAATGGTTATTTCATAATGTATGATATGTGTGATTGTAATTGAATGAACGGCAAGGCCGAGAGCGGCAAGGGCCGGGTACGGCAGTGGGGCCGGAAGCAACGCTCAGCACATGGGATGCTAAAGCGAGGGTGGGACCCAAGGGATACATGAGTTATCCTACGGTAATGACCGAGACCCCAAGCTTTGGTAAGGCCTCTGGGGCGGCATGGCCGTGCTTGTTTAAATTGATGATTTTCTTATTTATCAGTGAATTATGCCAGCGATATTATTTGTATATGTTATGTGTTATTTGGGTTTTCTTGCTGGGCTTCGGCTCACGGGTGCTCCGTGTGGCAGGTAAAAGCAAGGAGTCAGTCAACCGGCCATGAGTATGGAGAGCGTGGGAGCGGCGCGTACATGTTCGGCCTGCCCGACTGCTTTGGTTGGGGGCATTTTGTATATGGCTGTATTAAATCATTCTTTTGATAACTGATCAAGTGTGAACCTATTTTTGAGTTGTAAATATTTTGTAAACCTTATTTTGGGATCCCAGATGCTTTATATTTAACGTTTTAATGAAGTTAAACATTTTCAAAGAGTACAGCCTTAAATTCTGATTTATCCACACTTTTGGTTTTAGAAACCACTTAGAGTCAGTCAAAAGCACGATTTCTAATTTAAACTCACTAAGTAACGGCTCTAAGGTAGTAGGGCGTTACATGAGTAATGGATGGCCATGATCAGTTCTATTCTTGACAGTATGAGGCTGTTAGGTCACGATAGGGTGGCTTGTGCGACATATGTATTGCGGGATGATGCCCGAACATGGTGGGAAGTAGTTTCCCAGACACGAGACACAGCTGTGATGGACTGGAAAGAATTTAGGAAGTTGTTCAATAAGAAGTATTACTGTGATGCAGCCAAGACTGCTAAGATGAATGAGTTTCTGAATCTCGTTCAGGGTAATGCAATAGTAACCAAGTATGTTAATAAATTTGATGGGTTGGCCAAGTTTTCTTTTGACCTGGTACCCACAGATGTAGCTCGGAAGGAATGGTTTGTCCAGGGATTGAATCTTGGAATAGCTCAGGGCATTAGAGTTGCCCTAGTGCATGAAATCTCTACCTATGCTCAGGTGGTAGAGAAGGCTATTGATGTTGATGGGGAGCACGGAGCTCAGATAGTGGTATCTCTACTTATTGGAGTAAGTAAGAAGAAAAGCTGGAAGACTTACCCAACATGCAGTCGGTGCAAGAGGCTTCATCTGGGAAAATGCCGAGCAAAGGCATGTTTTGCATGTGATATGGTTGGGCATATCATGAAGAATTTCCCAAGGCTAAGAGAGGATGAGAAAAAGGGGAAGGACAGCTTTATTCCGAGGCAGTCGGAGTTTGAGACCGGGACTAGTTCCTTAGGGGTGGCAGGTCAGTTTTCTAATTCTTATTTTGTATTATGTTGATTGGATTTGGTGCCATGCTGTTCCTTTGATTGTTACATATATAGAAGCATAAAAATGTTATGCAAATTACATGGTTATGTTATGATGAAAAGGACTCCTCAGTGGTTTTGATAAAGTTGGTTATGACTAGCTTTGGTTTGATCTGGGATATGGATAAGTTAAGTAAGTGTGGGGCAATTTTAAATGGCAAGGAAAGAATAGTATCTCTTGGGCTTGAGAGTGGGAAGCCTTGTGGCTGTTGGCACTATGCATAGTTTGGTATGCTGATGACATCTATATTGAGAGCTAGGGTTTTATAACAGAGAGATGCATAAAACTCTTAGCTAGTGTAGTGGATACCACTTAGATTGTGCCAGTGAAATCGGGACAGACTGGACTAGTCTGTGAGTTCCTGGATGTGTTTCCAAGGGATTTGCCAGGGTTTCTTTTATATGAAGAGATAGAATGGTGATTTGATTAGTGCCAGGGATGGAATCGGATTGAGGGCACTGTATTGAATGTATCAGCATGGTTGTAAGAACTCGGGGCTTAGATATTGAGTGAGATGGTATTCTCAAAAGTGGATTTTTGATCTGGTTAGTACCTGTTAGAGATCATGGAGAAAGTTATTTAAAAGACTGTGTTTGTATCAGATAATAGCACTGGGAGTGCTAAGTATGTCTTGAGAATTTGTCTAATGCCAAGTGTTTGTGAATCAGATGAGCATAAACTTCAAAGGATTATTTGAATAGGATTTGTGATTGTCTTGGATGATGGTATTGTGGTATTTTCTCGGCGGAAATTTTCCAAGGTCAAGGAACGCCTTAGGGGCAGGAGTTTCCTTGGATGGGCAGGATATTACATGTACTTTGGGAAAGATTTCTAAGTCTTCTTGCAGATCAGAATCAGTTAGTAGGTGGTTATGTCCCCTCAGTGATACAGAGAAAAAGATTGCTTATGCATCATGTTGATTAAATGATTTGACCAGAACTAGAGTAGAGTATATGGTGGGCCAGTTGGCCAGTTTTATGTTTGAGATTATTATTTTGGAAAGGATAAAAAAAAAGATGACTAAGTGAACAACAGATAGGAAATATTGAGTGGGAAGTCTTAGCTAGATTAGCTAAGGGTTTTGCAGTATCAAGTATGGTTTTATTGTGGTGTAAGGATCGGACTTGGGATCTGATGGACACTAAGATTAATTGGGAGATTCTGGATGAATCTCATGCTACTCTTTTAATTTCTTCATTCAGGCATCATGGGAATGTGATAGGATATGAAATATTCATAGTGATGGCCTGAGCTGGAGAAGGGCGTAATGGAATGCGTGGTAAAGTTCTTAACCTGTTAGCAAGTTAAGTCAGAGTATCAGAAGTCAGTGAGGCCATTGTAGCCTTTGAGTATTTTATAATGGAAATAAGAAATCACCACGATGGGTTTCGCGGTGGGATTGCCCAGGTTAGTGGGCCAGTATGAGTTAGCATTGAGTCATTATGGACTAGTAGTCCAAGTGAGTTTATTTTTGTCAGTAAGGATAAGTAACACAGCTGATCAGTATTCAAATCTCTTTGAGAGAGGAAGAGAGTTATCCAGTGTTGAAAAGGTACCTTATGTGATAAGGTATGGTAGAGCGTGTTCGTCACCCATTCATTGGAATGAGATGAGTGAGATGTTATATCTGGATCATGGGATGGTTCAAGGGACCATTGATACTATTAGAGGTTGGAGCTTCGATGCTCACTTCTCAGAGTAAATGGAAAAGTTTACTAAATTGAAAAGCAGGAACATAGAGTTCCAGGTAGAAGATCATATCTTCCTTACAAGTATCACCATGGAAAGGGGTGATGAGTTAAGGGCAAGTTGAGCCCTAGAAAAGTATAACAGTTTGAGTCCTAGATAGGACTAGTCAGGTTGACTTTGATTTGATCTTGTCTTTGGCACTGTCAGTTGTGAACAGTGTATTTTGAATTTACATGCTGAGGACATGGGTTAAAAGAAACTCATCAGTTGGGTTATGAGAATCTGGGGATTTGAGGCTAAGTTATCCTGTAAGGAATAGCCAGTCCATATATGAGACAGAAAGAATAAGATTCTGAGGAACAAAGTGTACCTAGAGTTAAGGTAATATTACAGAAATAGTGAGGTCAAGGAAGTGACCAAGGAAACTGGAATCAGTGGTGCGGAACTGATATTCCAGAAGTTCAGATAAATTTTGAGGATGGAATTTCTGTAAGGAGGGGATAGTTGTAATTCCCCAAATTTCCTAATAAAGTTTAGGACCTTGATTAGGAGGCCGGGAGGGCCATAATAGATTTATTGTGTTATTAAATGATTATATGCATGTTTAGGTGTATTAAATATGCATGTGAATCCATTTCTGAGTAATTGGGTGATTTTCATATTTTGGCCATTTCAGGCATATTTGGCATATATGTGATATGTGTGTGGTTCTTTATTATTGTTTGGTTATGCTAGGGTTACTCAGCACAAGACAATCCTAGGAGGTAAGCTAGTGGGAAAGTCCCAACAAGATTTATTCTTAACTCAGAGTGAGTCAAGGGGGTATTTAGAGCATTACTGGGTTATTGGGTAATGGGAATAATTATTTGGTGAAAAATTGGGAGTTAGTAAGATCAGGGGGAAATTCTGGAGGTTTTGACTATTTTTTCCTCGAGAAAGTTTTCGGGACCTTGAGCGTTAGGATTTGGTTGAGGTTACTTAAGCTTGAAGTAATCTTTAAAAGAAAAAAAAGAACGTTCTGTATGTTCTCTCTCCCTCTAAGTTCCATCTTCGTCTCCCGATTGCATTTTCAAAGGTGACTTGAGTTTTAGGACTCAGATTCAAGCGAGGATCGAGGCATAGCGATCCTAGGGATGATTAGAAGCTTTTTAGCTAGAGAATTTAGTTGGAACAACTCAATTGGAGGTAATTCAAGTTTTAAGTTTTAAGTTTTTAAAGTTCTTAAGCTTGAATTGGACTTTGTGTTTTGATGAGTATTTGTTAGATTTGAAGCTTGGGTTTTATGGGTTTTGGATCATGGGGATGTTTGGAAACTTTGATTTTTGGATTTGGAGGTGTTTAGGTATGTTTTTGGGAGGTTTTAAAAGGTTGACAACGGAGAAAAATGGCTGGCCTGAAGTTGGGCGCGGCACTGTTCTTGGGCGTCGCGGCCCAAGCAAGAAGCAGGAGGAGGTACTTAGGCCTTGCTGGGCACTGCGGCCCTGTGTGAGGGGCGCCGCAGCCCTTGCTCCTGTTGTGGCTGGGGGTCGCGGGTCACGGTGTTCGGGCTGCGGATCTTGGGTAGTTTTGAGCCCATTTGGGTGTTTTGTCCTCGAGAACTTGGTTTTAGGCCTTGAGATCATTCCTACTACCCGGATTAGTGGGGTTTGATGTCTTGGAGGCTAGGTCTTGGTTTCGGGATTGGTTTTGAACTTGAACTCATTGGATCACCATTTGTGGTTGTGACTAGGTTATCACTAGAGGCTTGGAGTCGGGATCGTGCTTGTGGCTCATTTATTGGTAACCTGTGCTTGGACCAAAGGTAAGAAAACTGCACCCCATATGTGACATGCATGGTTATTCTTGATGCATGTTGGATGTTTAAATGTGAACATTGATAGCATATTGAATGCTTAGCAATCTTGCTCATTTGGATATGGTTATTATTGAGTCATGCTGGATGATTAAGTGTGATGCATATGATGCATGAGAGACTTGTGATTAGGGCATGCCATGAATATTGACCATGAGACTGATCAGAGCTTGAGTCTCTGTGTTTGTGCATGATCATAATTGTTCTAGCAACTGTTAAGTAAGCATGTTGAATGCCCTACGTTTGAATATTCGACACGTGACATATGCTTGGTAGCATTGCTTACTTGGGCATGGAACTGACTAATTAGTTAGAATTGGCGAAGGTGTCAGTATCAACTGTGAAGCTGTGACTCATTAGTCATGTTCGGCAGTGGTACTGGGCACTGGTCACACAATGCTGACTCATAAGTCAGGAACAGCCTTAGCGTATTCAACACAAGCCAACAAAGATTAGATCTAATCGACATCTGCCTTAGATGACTCAACAAGAGCATTAATGCCGGACCGACCTCAAGTTCGATGAAAACTAAAAGTGGTTGTGTGACTTACCCATCAGTCTTTCATCTGTTTAAGCTAGTGACTACCCATCAGTCACTCATCTATTTAAGCTAGTGACTACCCATCAGTCACTCATCTGATTTGATCCATTGCAGGAAAGGCCAGGTAACGGTTTCGTTACACGACTATGGGCACTGAGCCCCATAGTGACTTGCTTGTCAGTCACTCAGTATGGTTAACAGAACCTCCAACTGATATTCACCCATCTGTTCAGAGCTATGAGCTCTGTATGATTATTCTGGTCATCATTTGCATGGCTTTGGGTGCTGAGCCCCGTAGTGACTTGTTTGTCAGTCACTCAGTATGGTTTACCAGAACCTCTGGTGTGTAAATCACTCATCTGATTAGGATTGACTTGATAGTCATCCAATCAGGAGGGCAGGATTTCTTATCCTCGATTCCCCAGCATTGTTTGAATTTATTTGCATGATTGAATAAAGCTATGTTTGCTTGTCATGCCAGATATGATTTTTCATGAGCATATTGAGTCTTCTTGCTGGGCTTCGACTCACGGGTGCTATGTGGTGCAGGTAAAGGCAAAAGAAAGCTGGACGATCCTTGAGTTGTAGAGCTTAGGTGACGATGTGTACATATGCAGCTACACGACCACGACGGGCGAGGTTTGAAGGAGAGGAACTAGGGTTAAACCCTGTTTTGCCGCTTCGATCGGCTGGTTGTAAATATTTTGTTGTAATAAACCATTAAATTATATTTTCGGGATTCCAATGTACACAGTTAACATTTTAGTGAAACATTGTATCTTAATCGAAATTTTTAATCCCTAAACCGCTAATCATAGTTAGTTACACGTTTATGGCCAAATGACTCGATTAGCGAGTTTAGCATTGTTTCCAATGTGCACCGTAACGGTCCCTGGAGTTTAGGGCGTTACAAAACCTGTGCCCTGAAATATTATATCTTCAGCGACTGTGTGCTAAATAGTACTGAGATTGCTGGAACATACTTATTAGTATTGTTGATTGGGAATTATTATATGATACATGTTGAGTGCTAAATGTTATAAACATTTATCTGCTTGTATAAATGTATGACTGTGGAATATGATAATTGTCTGCTTGTTCTTGGACCGCAATGCAGCAAGAGGTTTAGTTATTACTACCTGACTGACCGTATTGATCGTTGTTTCAGCAAGGTATAAGAGATAAGAATGAATCCAGGACAGACAAATATGTCAGCTGGCCAGAGTGATCAAGACCAGAATAATAACAGTCAGGGTCAAGAGAATGACCAGTCACAGATTCCACAGCCAGCTCTTGTAAACTGGCAGCAAATAGTTAGTGATCTACAGGCAACAGTGTTGAGACAGGGAGAAGAGCTTCGTCTCCTGAGACAACAGCAAGCACCTGCAGTGGCCAGTGTAACAGAGGCACCTCCTGTGTCGGTGCCAGTAGCAAAGCAGCTGCCTAAGGTTGGAAATAAATGGGAACCTCTCTATGAAAGGTTCAGGAAACACCAACCTCCAGTATTTGAGGGCAATGCAGATCCTGCCAAGGCAGAACAATGGATGAGTATGATTACCACCATCCTAGATTTCATGAGGGTCACTGGTAATGAGAGGGTGGCCTATGCCACTTATATGTTTCAGGAGGATGCCCGAATTTGGTGGGAGGTTATTACCCAGACCAAGAATGTTAATGCCCTGAGTTGGGAAGAGTTTCAGACTCTATTCAACGAGAAATATTATAATGATGCCATCAGGGCAGCTAAAGCTGAGGAATTCATTAGGCTACTTCATGGAAGTTTGTCAGTCACTGAGTATGCCTTAAAGTTTGATCGTTTGGCGAAATTCACCATGGAACTAGTGCCCACTGATGGGACCAGAAGAGAGAGATTTCTTTTGGGGCTACAGCCCATATTAGCCCGTGATGTGCGTATTACCACTGTGGCTGGGGTTAATACCTATGCACAGGTGGTTGAGAAGGCACTCACAGCTGAGAGTTCAGAGAACAAGATCTGGCGAGATAGTGCAGCCAGAAAGGAGTTCAGGAGGATAGGTTCTCCATTTGTGGGTTCTGGTAGGGGTATAGGCCCCAGTGAGCAGAAGAGGAAGGTTCCTGACACCTTCCTAGTTCCAGGTCTTGATAGGCAGCCCCGTGGTATCTCAATGTGTCGTCCAAGTGGTAATGAAGCCTGGAAGTCTTATCCTGAATGCTTTATATGCAAGAGGCATCATTTGGGAGAATGTAGGGCAAGGGCCTGCTTCTCATGTGGAGCAGTGTGCCATCTTAAAAATGATTTCCCTAAGGCAAGAAAAGAAGAACCCAGAAAAGCGGACAGCTCGGCCCCAGCTCGAGTGTTCGCATTGACACAAGCAGAAGCTGAGGCTTTTCCCTCAGTAGTTACAGGTTAGCTTCTTAGTGCTAGAATCACTTATAATGTTTTGATTGATTCTGGTGCTACACACTCTTTTGTTGCAAGTAGTATTATTGATAGACTGTGTAGACCCTGTTATTTTTATGCTGTGGGATTTGGAACTTTGTTACCCACTAGAGAGTTAGTGGTATCAGGGAGATGGGTCAGAATTTTTCCAGTGATAATGGAGGGCAGAGAGTTGTCAGTGGATTTGATAGAGTTGGTTATGATTGACTTCAACATGATATTGGGTATGGATTGGTTAGCGAAGTATGGGGAACCATTGATTGCAGAAGGAAGATAGTCACCTTTGAGCTTGAAGGTGAGGATCCTTTTGTGTTTGTTTGTACTGTGCGTGGACCTCGTATACCTATGATTTTTGTATTGAGGGCTAAGGGTTTATTGCAAGGAGGTTGCATTGGATTCTTAGCCAGTGTGGTTGATACCACTCAGGTCGTTCCAGTGAGACCAGAAGATACCAAATTAGTTTGTGAATTTCTGTATATGTTTCCAGAAGATTTTCCAGGGTTTCTACCACACAAAGAAATTGAGTTTGTGATAGAAATGGCACCAGGGACGAAGCCAATGTCTAAAGAACCTTGTAGAATGGCCCCAGTTGAGTTGAAAGAATTAAAGGTACAATTGCAAGAACTGTTAGATTTGGGTTTTATCAGACCTAGTTTCTCACCCTAGGGTGTGCCAGTTCTGTTTTTAAAGAAGAAGGATGGTTCTCTGAGAATGTGTATTGATTACATGGAACTGAATAAGCTGACAATTAAGAACAAGTATCCTTTGCCAATGATAGATGATTTGTTCGATCAGTTGCAATGTAAGAAGGTATTCTCAAAGATCAACCTTCGTTCTGGTTATCATCAGTTGAGGGTCAAGGAGGGAGATATACCGAAGACTACTTTTCGTACCAAGTATGGGCATTATGAGTTCTTAGTCATGTCATTTGGTTTGACTAATGCCCCTGCTGCTTTTATGGATCTAATGAATAGAGTGTTCAAGGATTATCTGGACCAGTTTGTGATCGTCTTCATCGATGATATTCTGGTATATTCTCAGTCTGAGTTAGAGCATGAACATCATCTGAGGTTGGTTCTACAGAGACTGAGGGAACACAGATTGTTTGCCAAATTCAAGAAATGTGAGTTCTGGTTATCTCAGGTATCCTTTCTCGTGCACATTGTCAGTAAGGAGGGGATTAAAGTAGATCCAGCAAAGATTGAAGCAGTCAGAGATTGGCCAAGGCCAAAGGATGCTTCTTAGGTTAGAAGTTTCCTTGGATTGGCAGGTTACTATAGGCGTTTCGTGGAAGGGTTCTCAAAGATTGCTACTTCCTTGACTGAGCTGACACGCAAGAGTCAGAAATTTGTGTGGTCAGATAAGAGTGAGAACAGCTTCCAGGAACTGAAGCAGAGATTGATTACAGCTCTGATTCTGAGTCTTTCGACAGATCAGAAAAAGTTTGTGATTTATTGCGATGCTTCTCATCAGGGTTTGGGCTGTGTTTTGATGCAGTCAGAGAAGGTAATTGCTTATGCTTCTCGTCAGTTGAAGGAGTATGAAAAGAGATATCCCACTCATGATCTAGAGTTGGCGGCTGTGGTATTTGCTTTAAAGATATGGAGGCATTATCTTTATGGATAGTAGTGTGAGATCTATATAGACCACAAGAGCCTGAAATACTTCTTCACTCAGAAAGATTTAAATATGAGACAAAGGCATTGGGTGGAGTTAGTAAAAGATTATGACTGTGAGATTTTGTATCATCCAGGAAAGGCCAACCTGGTAGCTGATGATTTAAGCTGGAAGGGTCCGGGATAGATTTATGGTATGAGGCTGATAGCTAGAGAACTAGCAGATGATATGACCAGAGCTGGTATAGAGTTGCTAGTGGGACAATTAGCTAATATTACGCTATAGTCTACGCTGTTGGAGAGAATCAAGGAGGGTTAGTTGAGTGATCCACAGCTGATTAATATCAGAGAGGATCTTTTGGCTAGAGCATCCAGAGACTATACAGTGTCTGAGTTAGGCTTGTTGAGATACAAGGGGCAGATATGTGTTTCGTTAGACACTGCTTTGAGGCGAGAGATTCTGGATGAATCTCATAATACACCTTACTCTTTGCATCCATGCACCATGAAGATGCATCAGGAAGTGAGATCGTTATATTGGTGGCCAGGGATGAAGAGGGATTTAGTAGAGTATGTGGCTAAGTGCTTGGCATGTCAACAGGTCAAGGCTGAGCATCAGAGGCTGGCAGGGTTATTGCAGCCTCTGGGTATCCCAGAGTGGAAGTGGGAGGACATCACAATGGATTTCGTGGTGGGCTTACCCAGGACTGTCGGTCAGCATGATTCTATTTGGGTGATAGTGGATCGCTACACCAAGTCAGCTCACTTCTTGCTAGTGAGGACTACTTATATAGTTGATCAGTATGCAGATCTCTATGTGAGAGAGATCGTGCGCCTCCATGGAGCGCCTAGGTCGATCGTGTCAGATCAGGACCCTACCTTTACTTCCAAGTTCAGGGGGAGTTTACAGAAGGCCATGGGGACACAATTGAAGTTCAGTACTACTTATCATCCTCAGAAAGATGGGCAATCTGAGAGGACGATCCAGATATTGGAAGACATGCTGCGGGCATGTGTGCTGGACTTTGGTGGATCTTGGAGTAAGTATTTACCTTTGATAGAGTTTTCCTACAACAACAGTTATCAGTCTACCACTGGAGTTTCACCTTATGAGATGTTGTATGGTAGGAAGTGTAGGTCTCCCATTCATTGGGATGAGACAGCTGAAAGGAGATACTTAGGTCCTGAGGCAGTTCAGAGGACCAGTGAGGCCATTGCGAAGATTAGAGCTCGAATTCTTGCTTCTCATAGTAGGCAGAAAAGTTATGCAGATCCCAAGCGTAGGAACGTGGAGTTCCAAGTGGGAGACTATGTCTTCCTTAGAGTCTCTCCATGGAAAAGGGCGAGAAGGTTTGGAAAGAAGGGCAAGCTGAGCCCTAGGTTTGTAGGTCCATTTGAGATCCTAGAGAGGGTTGATCAAGTGGCTTACAGATTGGCTTTGCCTCCGGCGTTGTCAGTCGTGCATAATGTATTTCATGTTTTAGCTCTTCGGAGGTATGTATCTGATGTGAATCCTATTTTGAGCTATGAAGATCTAGAGCATGAGCCAGATCTCTGCTTTGAGGAGCAGCCAGTTCAGATACTTGACAGAAAGGACAAGGTCCTCAGGAATAAGACGATACCTTTGGTTAAGGTATTGTGCAGGAACAGCAAGGTCGAGGAAGTGACCTGGGAGCTGGAGTCAGATATGCAGAGTCAGTATCCCGAGCAGTTCATGTAAATTTTGAGGACGAAATTTCTTTAAAGAGGGGATAGTTGTAATGCCCTGAAATCCTTAATGCAGTTTAATGGCTAGATTAGTAGGCCGGGAGCGCCATAATTGTTTAATTATGCCATTAACTGATAATATGCATGTTTATGTGAATTATATTATAATATGATGTTAAATGCATGCATGTGGGTCCACATTTCATTATAGGGGTGTTTTGTTAATTTGGCCCGTTGAGGGCATAATTGTATATTTGTATGCATGTCGGTGACATATTGTTGAGACCACATTATAATGTGGGGTTGTTCGAGCTATTCGGCTTGAGACGATCATTGAATATTAATCAGCGGTCTAGTCATAATAGGTTTAAGTTCAGGGCTCGGGGTGAGTCTCAGGGTGATTTTAATCATTAGAGCGTTGCCGTGAATTAAAAGGGTAACGGGATATGAATTGTTGGTGTTTGAGAATATAGAGAATAGTGGGAATTGGAGAGCATTAATTATGATTAACGAAATAGGTGGGAGATGTCAATTTTTCCCTTGGGAGCCTTTGGAAACCCTTAATTGACCTAGGGGTATTTTGGTCTTTTCACCCCTAGGATTAGTTATAAGCCATTGAAGGTTGTAGAAAGAAGAGAAAACAGAGCATAGTTTAAAGCTTCTCCCGTACCTATTTTCTTCCTATTTTCTTTGTGATTTTTGAGCCGTTCTTGAGGATTCAAGCCTGGTAAGTAAGTCTTGAGAGCTTGGGAGTGTGTTCCACCATTGAAGAGCATCATAATCTGAGCTTTACGTAAGTTTCTAGCCATTAAAATTCCCTAGTTTGCTCTGTTTTAGCTCTGGTTTTAAGTTGGGATTCCTAGGTTGGATGATTGGTTTTGTTGGGAGTTTTTGGGTAGGGTTCTTGTGGTTGTGATGCTTGGGGTATGTGAGGATGGATTTTGGGTTCATTTTGCATCAAAAATGTGGTTTGTAAGCATTGGAATCAAGTTAGAATTGAAGGAGTCGAAGAAGGAGATTTCAGGGGAGTTCCAGGCTGAAGGTAGCGCTACAGCGCCCATCAGAGGGCGCTATAGTGCTACACAGGGTTATTGATGGGCGGTTTGGGGTTCTGAGTATAGTACTGGGACGCTATTGAGCAGCGTTGTAGCGCTACTCTATTCCTTCAGAATCTTGTTTTGAGTGTTTTTAAGGGTTTTTGGCTCGAGGTTTCAATCTTTAAGGCCCGAGATCGAATCTACTCACCGTGTGGGCATGTTTCGAGGTCCCGAGAGTGGGGTTTAGGTTAAGACCCTTTCATTGTTTATTTTCATTAATGGAGGTTATAATTGGTTGTGATTAGGTAACCGCTAAGGAACCAAAAGGTTGATCGTTCTCAGTAGTCGTTCTTATTATATTTCTCGCTCGAAACAGAGGTAAGAAAACTGCACCCTATGTATATGACTGCATGATTGTTGTTGAGGCATGTTGGTTGATAAATGTGGACATTGATTGCATATTAAATGCTAGTGGATGTTGTTTACTTGTTATGGCACTGATTAGTCAAGGACAACATTGGTCGTATATTACTTACCTGGGAGTCAGAAACGGCATAAGCGTCCTTAACGCAGGGCCGATTGAAGATTAGATCTAATCAATATCAGCATTGAATGGCTCTAAGGCATTAATGCTGGAGTGACCCTAAGGTCGATGAAACTTATAAGCGCTTGACTAGTCTAAGCTACTTACTCAGAGCCAGGGCCTAAGGCCTAGGTGACAGCTTGTCACATGGCTAGGGAGTGGAATCCCACAGTTATGACTCTATGGTCATGCAATAGGTTATATTGGTGACTTGTTCATCGAGCACCTATCTTGATAAGCTAGTGAAAGGATCACTTATTTATTAAGCCCCGGTGACCCTATCGTCACATGACTAAAGGGAGATGAGCCCACTTTAGTGACTTTTCCAATTGTCACTCCTCTATTTTGGACTGAAAGTCCTGAATGATTATTATGATCATTGTTGATATTATATTCATGCGTTATTGTGTTTTCTTGCTGGGATTTATCTCATGGGTGCTATGTGGTGTAGGTAAAGGGAAAGAAAAGCTCACCCAGCCTTGAGTGGAGAGCTTAGGTGGTATTGTGTACATATGCGGCCGCTTGACCACCACGGCCAAGGAGTTCTCAGAGGAACTAGGGGGTTTACCCTATTTTTGCCGCTTAGGTCGGCGGGTTTGTAAACTTGAAACTGTAATGACCATTTTGAGTTGTAAATAACTTGTAGATGTGTTTTATGGGCCCATTAACAGTTTTATGTTTTAAATTAAATATATCATTTCCTTTTTATTTGTTTTCTACCTTAGCCTGTTAATAATACCTAGAAGAAAGATTTTAACCAAAGAAATCGGGTAGCGAGTTAAATTTCTGGTTCACGGTTCACCGTAACTGTTCTGGGGTAATCCAGGGCGTTACACCTTTAGTGCTAAAATCATAGGTACTCGCGATCCAATTACCATCCCCATAAATACAAAGGGTACCTCCCCTTCTGGTTCAAATGTCACCATCCTACGCTTGCAGTCAATTGTCGCCCCATACTTCAATAACTAACCCATCCCTAGGATCATATCGAAATCATCCATCGCAAGCTCAATCAAATCAATAGACAACTCCCTACCATCTACCTCTACTGGTAAAGCTCTAACCCATCTCCTAGAGACAGCCAGTTCCCCAGTCGGCAACAAAGTCTGAAAACCCCTAGCATACAAAACACTAGGTCTACACAGTTGATCTATCACTTTAGCAGATACAAATGAATGAGTAGCTCATGAATCAATCAATGATGTATAAGAATACCCAACACTAAAAATATGACCTGTCACAACCGAGGGGCTAGCCTCCACCTTAGTCTGAGTCAAAGTAAACACTCTGGTAGGAGCGAGACTGTCGCCCTGCTTCGGCTCCTCCTTCTTGACTTGTGGGCAGTCCTTCTGCAGATGAATGGCACTCCCACAGATGAAGCAGGCCCTAATCATGTACTCACCCTGATGTCATCGTCTGCACCGGGGACACACTAGAAAATTCCTCCAGTTTTCACCTCCACCCTGACGGCCACTAAAAGCACCCCGTGCCCTCCTATCTGAGCTAAAAGGAACAAAAGAATCTAGGGCCTTTCTCTTCTGCTCACTGGAGCCACTACCCTAACTGGATCCAATAAAAGGAGGCACCATCCTCCTGGCATCGCGCCTCATAGCGCTCTCTCTCCAAATTTGATCCTCGACCCCCTCAGCTGTAAGGGCCTTGTCTACAACCTGAGCATATGTAGTAGTCTCTGGATCCAAGGTGATCTTTACATCACGGGCAATCATAACGTTCAACCCCCGTACAAATCTGTCTCTTCTTTCCGCATCTGTTAGCACCAAATATGGCGCGAACTTCGCCAACTGGTCAAATTTCAAAGCGTACTCTGTAACGGTCAACCGGTTTTGGGTCAGGTTGATGAACTCGTCAACCTTTGCAGCTCGGACTGCTACACTGTAGTATTTCTCGTTAAAGATGTTCTTGAATTCTTCCCAAGTCATAACTGCCACTTTCCTCCTCTGAGCTACTACATCCCACAAAATGCGGGCATCCTCTCTGAACATGTAGCTAGCACAAGCTACCCTCTCGTTTTCTTCCACCCTCATAAAATCCAGGATGGAGGAGACCATATTCATCCACTGCTCTGCCCGCAGTGGGTCTGGTCCACCCTCGAAGGTGGGAGGATGCTGCTTATTCAACCTTTCATACAAAGGTTCCCACCTGTTCTCCATAACAGGCTGAACCGGCACTGGCGCCACAACCTGCTGAATTGGCAACCGAGTGACTTGTGGAGGGGCTTGCTGCCTCAACTGTCGAAACTCTTCCTCTGTTCATTGCAATCTTTCTTCCATTTTGGCAAACATCTGTTCCCAATTCTGTGGGGCATATGGAGGGTCCTGACCCTAGTTATCACCCTCGGCCCTACTGCCGTGGAGTCCTGCTGTACACCCTGATTTTCCCACGGGCTGATTAACGAGCTAAGATACGACCTAATCATGACTACCACGTGGACATCCCCAAGACCGGAGCTGCCATCGTAAGATCATACCTCCTTAGCTCGAGGTAACCTAAGGGTTCGCCAAGATTGCTTAAGGACTAAGTCTGGACACTGAAGGCCACAGGTCGAGGGAAGATCCAGCTCGTGGTATGAGCTAGGGCTGGAGGCTGTGACTCTTTATAAAGTCAACCACGCAAGGTAAACGTGCATATATCAGACATCACGTGTCTGATATATCCCTGACTTCTCGGACACGCTGCATGAACGTGCGTATTCAGACACCCACGACTGGGTTGGGCCGTGCGGCCCATTATCCCCTTACCTATTGATTAGACCACACTTATGTGTCAGGTTTTAGGAATTAATCATGAATGTCACAGAGTTGACATGATAGGTAAGAAGGTCACGGGATGACCTTCTTACCAACTCCCAGGTGCCCTCTCCTATAAATATGGAGACCCTGGGAGTTACGAGGGGTTGGATTCTACTGTGTAAGAAATACCTTGTAAAAAGAATACCAAGCAAATATCAATAATATTGACTGGTGGAGTAGAAGGATTTTAACCTTTGAACCACCTAAAAAAACGTATTTTGTGTCACCATTCCATTTCCAAGATCATTCATCTATTTCGATTCAACATAAGCACTAATCCCTTCCTCTTTCTTTTCTTAATTACCTGTTGGCGAAGAACTGCGTCAACAGTTTGGTGCTTTCATTGAGAGCAAGTTAGATTGGTGCTGTCGCAAACATCCAACTATGGTGACTACTCGATCCAGACACAGTAACGAGATGGAACAACATGATGGGCAGGAGGCTCATCATTTCGCCATCCCCGATGAACAAATTCCTGAGGTCCAACAACGGCTAGGAAAACAACCGGCAGGCCAAGATGACACTGGAAGTTCGGTGCCCCGGCCACCTAATCCAAACCCAGGTTATTACATTGCGGTGGAGATGGAGAACGCTCAGCTGAGGAGCCAGCTAGTAATAGCTAATCAGCAGATCAAGGATGTGTTGGCCCGACTACCCCCTCTTACAACCGACGCTAATGTCGGAAAGAGGCAAGGAGAGACTCGTAAGTCTCGCCGGGGTAATCGGTCCAGGCATAGCCGCTTGGACAGACTTCCGACAGCCAACTCTATCCCCTCATCGCACCATCGAGAGGCAAACTTCGGAGAAATGTCTAGAGCTGAACAACAGCAGTACAGCCGTTTGGTAAAAACTTCAACTCCCAGTTCACAACCAGCCCGAGCGTGCCCAAGAGATCTCGAGGAAATTCTAGAAGGAGATCCGAGGAGGGCTCACAGCATCAGCCCATCCCCAACAGCCATCCTGCGCCTCATCCAGATCACCAGGCGTGGGACCCGTAGGTTGGCAGGGCTAAAAGGCCCCCACCGAACTTGATCCATCCTGACGGAACCAGGATCACCTCTCCGGTCAGGCATCCTCTGTCTCCAACAAGATATCCATCTCCTCCTCGGCCCATCCGAGATATTCCAGCCTACGGAAGTAGCAGGAGACACCCGCCATCAGCCGGACCTTCCCGACATAGCAGGGCGCCGAGAGAAAGCCCGGATCCTCACCACCAAAGGCGGACTCCAAGCCTCTCTAACAGGAGCTACTAGACCGGCAGTCGCCAGAGTAATCTCTCTGGCGGAGACCTGCATCAGCGTTTAAGTTCGGCACAAAGTCCTCAAACCACCCAGGGGGGCGACCTGCGTGATCGCCTTAACTCTCATAGAGGGGAAAAAGTAGGAGGTGACAGCCATGCTCGCTCAGGGGGAGCCCTGTCCGAAGTACGTAACGGCGGGAATGCCCCAAATAACCTATCTCAAGATAGGAGGGGCAATAACCCACCAAATATGTAAAATGGATCCGGAGCTGTTGAACAGCCCCAGAATAACCAAGGAAATTAGGACAAAACCCTCGAGCGCTGGCTCAGATGGAGGAGCTGATGAGGAAGCTCTTGTCGGAGAAAGAAAAAGATGAATACGATTCGGGGGACGAGATGGAGCTCTTCGCCCCCAGCATAGCAGCAACGGCTTACCCACCCGGTTTCTGTATGTCGCACCTGTCAGAATTCAATGGAGACGGGGATCCGTCGGATCATCTGGGGATGTTCAACACCCTGATGATGGCCCACAACATTGGCCCCGAGCTGAGGTGTCTGATTTTTCCTTCCACACTGACTGGACCAGCCAGGCAGTGATTCAAGCAAAGCAAAAGACAGTCAATCAGCTCCTAGAAGACTTTCTCGGCTGATTTCAAAAGGGCATTCCGAGCCTCCAGGCTGCTCGAGTCAAGGCCGACTCTCTGGCTAATGTGAGGCAGCAGCCCGACGAAACTCTGAAGGCCTACCTGAGCAGGTTCGCAAATGTCGCTGCTCAGGCCAGAGACGCGGATGACAGCTCCAAGCTCATGGCCTTGAGAACCGGAATCCTCGTCGGAGGGGAACTCTGGAAAGATATACAAAGGAAGGGAGCTAGCTCAGTGAATGAATTCCTTAATAGAGCCCAGGAATGGATCAACTTGGAGGAGGTCGAAACCTCAGCTGTAGGAACCAGCCAGGTCCCTGATCAGCCCACTGGAGTGGGGACGGAGGTCGTGGCAGCGACCCAAAATGTCACACAGAACAACCAGCTCGGTGGAGGCAAAAGAAAGGGGAATGGCGAGGGCAGCCAGCACGACCCAAAGAAGAATAAGTCCGTAGACAAGTTCAAGCCCGTCTACGCAACTTATACAGAGCTCACCCAGTCTAGGGAGAATATCTTCCTAGCCAACTCTTCTCACCTCCCCGGGAAGAGGCCAGAGCCGTTGAAACACCAAAAGGGGTAGAGAGACACCTCCAAGTTTTTCCGTTTTCACAATGATGTTGGCCACAATACCGATGATTGTAGGCATTTGAAAGATGAGATCGAGACCCTCATCCGAGCCGGCCCCTTGGCCCAGTACGCACAGAACAGGGTTCCAGCAAGTCGACCTGCTCCGGAAGTCCCAGTCAGTCAGCCCGGGTCTCGGGTAGATCAGGACGTCCCTCCTCCCGTGATAGGAGGAGAGATATCCACCATATCTGGAGGTCCGCATATGGCTGGCACGAGCAGGGGCGCCCAGAAGAGGTACGTAAACGAACTCAAGGTGCATAATGGAATGGAGTTCGTCCCGGAGCAGCATCTGCCAAAATAGCAGCGATTGGAGAGACAACCGATCATTTTTACAGAAGAAGATGCGGGCCCTGTCCAGTTCCCTCACAATGACCCTCTGGTCGTAACAATTCAACTCACTAATCGGAGGGTTAGGAGGGTGCTGATCGACAATCGGAGCTCGGTGAACCTCCTATTCCGGTCCACATTGGAGAAGATGGGTTTGACTGTCGCCGAGCTGAAGGCGACCTCCATGATGCTGTATGGTTTTTCGGGAAAAGGATCAGCGGCAATAGGGATGATCGAGCTGGTGATCACCCTAGGAGAAGGGCCTCGGACAATCTCCAAACTCCTCAAGTTCGTGGTCATCGACTGATCTGTTGCGTACAACGCAATTTTGGGACGACCTACACTCATAGCTTTTGAGGCCGTCACTTCCATTCGCCACCTCGCGATGAAATTCCCTACTTCCACGGGAATATGCACTGTCCATGGCGATCAGCTCGCTGCCAGGGAATGCTACAACATTTCCATGAAGGGAAAATCGAAACCCGGGCAGCTGGCAATGGCCATCCAAAGTGATGAAGAGGAATCTTAGGAACCCTTAGCTGACCCTTAGATTGAAAAACCTCAGAGCGCCGAAGGGGAAAATATCATCTTAAGTGAGGATATCGACCCCCGAATAGGCGAGGACAGGTCCGAGCTCCAAGCCATTGAGGAGCTCGAAGAAGTAAACATTGACCCGTAGAACCCATCACGGATGGTCAAGCTCGGGAAAAACCTCTGTAGCAAGAGGAAGGCGGATCTGACTAAATTTCTGCGGGATAACCTGGATGTGTTTGCATGGTCACACGAGGATATGGTGGGAATCAGCCCGAGTGTCATCATGCACACCCTTCATCTAGATAAAAGCGTTCCTGCAAAGTCCCAGAAGCAGAGGCGCCTCAGAACAACCCGGGTTGAAGCCTTAGAGGAAGAAGTAGCCCGGCTCAAGAAATGCAGCTTTATCCGTGAAGCCAAGTTTCCAATTTGGGTCGCCAACCCGGTGCTAGTCCCGAAGCCCAACGGGAAGTGGCGGACTTGGATCGACTTCTCGGACCTGAATAAAGCCTGCCCCAAGGATTGTTTTCCATTGCCAAGGATTGACCAACTGGTGGATGCCACGGAGGGGCACGAGCTCATGTCCTTTATGGATGCGTACTCAGGCTACAATCAGATCGCCATGAATCCGGCGGACCAGGAGCACACCAGCTTCATGACCCCGACTAACGTTTATTGTTACAAGGTCATGCCATTCGGGCTGAAGAACGCCGGTGCTACGTATCAAAGGTTAGTAAACAGAATGTTCGCAAACCAGATTAGGAAGAACATGGAAGTGTACGTTGATGACATGCTAGTCAAGTCAAAGACTGCCGATAACCATGTTTCCGACCTGGAAGAATGCTTCAAGATACTACGGGAGTTTGCATGAGGCTTAATCCACATAAGTGTACTTTTGGAGTCGCATCGGGAAAATTCCTGGGTTTCATCGTCAATACCCGAGGAATCGAGGCAAACCCCGACAAGATCAGATCATTGCTCTAGCTTCCCTCACCCAGGTTGCGCAAAGATGTCCAAGGCCTGACAGGAAGGGTGGCAGCCCTCAACCGGTTTATTTCAAAATCCACCGATAAGTGCTTGCCATTCTACAACCTGCTTCGAGGAAATAAGAAGTTCGAATGGACAGAAGAGTGCGAAAGCGCTTTCGTCGACCTGAAGGCACATCTGGCTAAGCCACCCGTATTATCCAAACCAAGAGCAGGAGAGCCTCTTTTTCTCTACCTAGCTATCACAGAGGATGCAGCTAGTGCCGTATTAGTCCGGGAAGAAGACCGGATTCAGAAACCAGTCTACTATATCAGCAAGAGACTTCTCGGAGCTGAATCACTGTACCCGTTGATGGAGAAATTAGCATTCTGCCTTATCACGGCCTCGCGAAAGCTCAGGCCGTACTTCCAGTCCCACTCAATACACATCATGACCGATCAGCCTTTAAGGCAGGTTTTGCAAAAACCTGAAGCATCGAGACGTCTATTAAAGTGGGCTGTCAAACTCAGTCAGTTCGAGATTTTGTACACCCCACGAACTGCTATAGAAAGTCAGGCCCTGGCCAATTTCGTAGTAGAGTGTACAGGATTCCGGGAGGACCCTGCAGAAGACTCACCCCAGGTCACCTCGTCCCAGGCGTCGTGGAGGATCTTCGTGGATGGTTCATCCAACGAGAATGGCTCCGGGGCTGGAATCATTTTGATATCCCCTGAGGGACATAGATTCCACTCGGCGCTGAGATTCGGATTCAAAGCCTCCAACAACGAGGCTGAGTACGAAGCTTTGCTGGCCGGGCTGAGGATAGCCCAGGAGCTGAAGGCGAGCTCCGTCCAGTGCTTCAGTGATTCCTAGCTTGTGGTAAACCAGGTTCTGGGCGAATATCAAGCATGGGGATCCAAGATGGCTGCCTACCTAGCAAAGGTAAAAATGGAACTGTCCACGTTTGGGCGAGGCTCGATCGAGCAGATAACTTGGGAGCAGAACGCTAACGCAGACGCTCTTGCCAAGCTCGCCACCTCTGGGGAGACGGAGACCTTGGGGTTAGTGTCGGTAGAATTCTTGGAGAAACCAAGTATAGAAGAAGTGAGGACGAAGGTCGAGATGATCGACGCCAGGCCGACCTAGATGACCCCCATCCTTGAGTATCTCGTCGAGGGAAAGCTACCTGAGGGACGTAATGATGCGCAGCGAGTGCTGTATCAAGCTCCCAGGCATATGTTAGTAGATGGGGTGCTATACCGACGTGGGCACTCCCTACCTCTCCTACGATGTGTTCTTCCAAGCGAAGCAAAGGCCATCCTGCAGGTGCATGAGGGTTTTTGCGGAGATCACACTGGGGGGCAAAGTTTGGCCTTAAAGGTCCTGAGGCAAGGATATTACTGGCCCACTCTGTCCAAGGACTCGATCTCATACCTGAAGAAGTGCGACAAGTGCCAGCAATTCGCCACAGTTGCCCGAGCTCCCCCAGTCGAGCTGAAGATGATCTCGTCCCCATGGTCGTTTGCAGTTTTGGGGATCGACTTGGTTGGTGCCCTCCCTACTGGAAAGGGCGGGGTCCGTTACGCCGTGGTGGCCATCGACTACTTTACGAAGTGGGCTAAGGCTGAACCTTTGGCAACGATAACTTCCAAAAATGTCCTCGACTTCGTGGTTAAGATCATTATCAGCCGATTGGGGTTGCCCAAGAAGATCGTTTCCGACAATGGGACTCAGTTCGACGCGACCTCTTCACCGAATTTTGCAAAAGGTACGGAATTGTGAAAAGTTTCTCCTCCGTTGCCTATCCTCAGGCGAATGGCCAGGTCGAGGCTGTCAACAAGACTCTAAAGGCGAGCTTCAAGAAGAGACTAGACGAAGCAAAGGGGGTCTGGCAGAAACAGCTCCCCCAGGTTCTGTGGGCATACCGGACCTCGCATTGGACTCCTACGGGTCATACTCCTTTTTCCTTGACCTTTGGGAGTGAGGCAGTCCTCCCTGTGGAGATTAAGGTACTTTTGCATAGGGTCCAGTCATATGACCAGGACCGCAACCACGAGCTACTTTGCGCTTCCCTTGACTTGGTTGATGAAAGATGAGAAGATTCGCAACTCCAGCTTTCCCATTATCAGCAGAAGATCACTCGCTATTTCAACTCAAAAGTCAAAAAACACGCCTTTAGCGTTGGCGACTTGGTCCTCAGGAGAGTTTTCTTGGCCGGTAAGGATCCCAAGGATGGAGTCTTGGGACCAAACTGGGAAGGGCCATATCAAGTCATCGAGGTCATTAAAGAGGGAACTTACAAATTAGCTCGACTAGATGGAGGGGCAGTCCCACGAACTTGGAACGCCATCCATTTGAAGAGGTATTATCAATGATTTCCTTGTAAGGCCTAAAAGGTCATTTTTTATGTATTAAGCAATGAGAATTAACTTTTCGCTTATGATTGTACATGTTTACAAGTGTAATCTAAAGTAACCACGAAAGACCCTTTCCCAGTTACTTGGGGGGCATATGGTACCTGGAGTTAACCAGGTCGCCTTAAAGACTTAGAAGTTAATTCAAATTGATTGATCGTTGTTTTTCTTAAAAAACGCGAGATATTGATAAAGGATTAACGCGAACTAAGTCCTATCCTGGATTTAACCAGGTCGCCTTAAAACTTAGAAGTTAATTTAAATCGATTAGTCGTTGTTCTTCCTAAAGAGCGTGAGATATTGATAAAAATTAACACGAACTAAGTTTTCAAATTATGTTCCTGGATATAACTGGGTCATAAAACTTAGAAGTTAATTTGAATCGATTGATCGTTGTTCTTCCTAAAGAGCACGAGATATTGATAAAAATTAACACAAACTAAGTTTTCAAATTAAGTTCCTAGAAATAACCGGGTCATAAAACTTAGAAGTTAATTTAAATCGATTGATCGTTGTTCTTCCTAAAGAGCACGAGATATTGATAAAAATTAACACGAACTAAGTTTTCAAATTATGTCCCTAGAGTTAACCAGGTCATAAAACTTAGAAGTTAATTTAAATCGATTGATCGTTGTTCTTCCTAAAGAGCACGAGATATTGATAAAAATTAACACGAACTAAGTTTTCAAATTAAGTTCCTGGATATAAACGGGTCATAAAACTTAGAAGTTAATTTAAATCGATTGACCGTTGTTCTTCCTAAAGAGAACGAGATATTGATAAAAATTAACACGAACTAACTTTTCAAATTAAGTTCCTGGAGTTAACTGGGTCATAAAACTTAGAAGTTAATTTAAATCGATTGATCGTTGTTTTTCTTGAAGATCACGAGATATTGATAAAAATTAACGCGAACTAAGTTTTTGAAAAAATAGTAACTGAAATGCGTAGAGGCAAAAGGGAGTAAACCAATTAAAGGTAAAAATTAATTGTCTCGAGGTGAAAACACCTCATGCAAAAGTTACAACAAAAAATAAGAATGATAAAATAGTGGGAGCAAAATGGAAAGGCCCTAGACTCCACCGATTGGCCCCTTGGAGGTCACCGTCTCGCCCTACTCAGCTGTGTTGGAGACTTCCCCGGTCTCGGAAGGTGCTTCTTTCTCGAGGCGAGCTTTAAACCCCTCCAGCAAGGGCTCGCAGATGTCCGCGGCCAAGAAGGAGAAGTCAGCGTCCGGGTTATAGGCCCAGCAATGGTAGAACATGTCCTCCATGGCAGTTCCTGAAGCTGCCTGCTCATCCTTGGCCTTAGCCTTCGCAGTATCTAGGTCCGCCCGCGCAGCGGCCAGGGCGGCTTTAGTGGTCTCGAGCTCTTGTAGCTTGGGACGGGCCTCTTCCAGCTCATCCTGCGCGGCCGCCAGGGCGTCCTTAGCTGTCTGCAAGGAAGTCTGGTGGGTGGCCACAGTCACTTGATGCTCGCTCCTCATATCCTCGAGCTGGGCCTTGGTCTTGGCTATGCTCCAGTGAAGGGCAGCGGCGCTCTGCGAAAATAGAGAGGCAACTGCCTTAGAAAAAAAAAGAGAAGGGAGAAAGGAAAAACGGGGCAAGGCATGATAATCAAAAACCATAAAAGGGTTAAGGTCACCTTACCGTTAGGGCCATGCCCAAAGAAGATTCCAGCACGCCCACCGGGCTCCTTGTTTCGATGGCCCTGAGCTCCCTCTCGTTGAATTTGTAGATGTGGCTGACGGCGTAGTTCTTCGTCTCATTCACCGTCCCCCGGAAGGCCTCTGGAATCTTTTCCAAGTCCTGGGGGTCAACCGGGATGCGCACCTCGGAAGGTGCAATTGCCGAAGCCCCGGGCACCGCCCCTGTGTCCCAGACGAAGGCCGGAGCTCGCGGAGGGGGTGGGGGGCATGCTGCTCCCCCTGCAGCAGGAGGAACAGTTTCCACGACCTAGGCAGCTGGGGGCTGCTCTTTCTCCTTTGCAGGAGACTTGGTGGGGGTCCCGGCGGCTTTCTTCGACATCCGGAGTTTTTTCATTTTGGGCCCGGAAGCCACGGCGGAGGAGTTCCCTCCGATGAACGCGGCTCGCAGACCCTTTCCTCAGGGCTGAGACATCTCTTCTATCAAAGCAAAGATATGATTAGTACACAAGTTAGCAGTCATGCAAAAACAAAAACAAAGGGGGAGAAAGAGAAATTCAAGTGTATATATATTAAAGGGAATCCTACCCCCTGAGCTAGAAGAAGAATCTATGGTTACGACCATCGGTCCCGAAGCTCCTGCGGGAGGATCTAAGTCAATTACTTCTCGAGCTGGCGCGAGTTCTGGATCCGAGGCTGGCTCAAGACTAGACTCTTCTACATATTTCCTAAGACCCGGAGCTACGATGCCCTCCCGGAGTGATGGCCATGACCGAAGGTTAGTCTCATACTACTCGAATGGGACCGACCTAAAAGCTAGGGTGTTGTCTATAGCTATGGTCCCCCTAGGGCGGCTTCTTTCGTAGTCTAGCACGAGCTGGTCGATGCAGTGAAGCAGGGTTTCATCTTGGTCTGGGTCACTCCGATGGTGTTGGACGATCTGTTTGGGGTTATACCTATCTAACCGAGGGTCGGCAGTGGCCCTATCTAAGTTCCTAAACATGTAAGGGTTACCTTGGCCAGAAGGACCCGTGGCTGCTCCGGACCGGATCCTCTCCTCGTCCGTTCTTTGGGCGACCTCCAACGCTCGCTTCCTTGTCCTCACGAAGGGCACTTCGTCCTCCTCGTCGTCCTCATCTTCATCCCCTGTGACCTCCTCCACGATGATTGGCCTCATATCGCAAGGTGGGGGAAGCGCCCGGGGCCTCCTCAGGTTCAGAGTCTGGCCTGGGGAGATCAGCTTACAGGCCACCATCATCTCGTCTGTCACGAGCTGACAATAGTCCTTTTCACTGGGGGGCAAGCCTGCCAGTGTCTCGTACTGGCTGCCGAGGATCACAGACTTCTCTGTCCTCGCGAAGATAGCTGCAGAATTATCCTAAGCCAGAAATTGATGTAGGGGAAGCTAATCAATACTTAACTTACGAGCTAAGGTTAAAAAGCACTTACGAGGACGATTGAAGTAGTGGAGCTCGCAGTTTCGGAACCCCGTCGACATAAAGAATTGATCTTTGAAGTCATTGGGTGGCTGGGCAGCTCGATGACCGCAGCCGTGTTGGGGAACCGGGTTAAGTAATAAAACTCGTCACCTCGCCCCCGCTGCTCCGGGCTAGACTTGAGGCAGAAGAAATACAGAATGTCTGCAGGAGTGGGGACCTCCCACTCCTGTTTCAAGAACAAGTATCTTAACCCCGCCAACAAATGGTAAGAGTTAGGGGGGAGCTGGAATGGGGCCAACCTCACGGAGTTGAGGAAATCGGCGAAGTACTGGTCCAACGGGAGGAAGGCCCCCACCTTGAAATGTTCGTCACTCCAGGCCGAGAATGCCTCATCAAGCGGCGCACAGCTCTACTCGCCTTCTGCGGGAGGTCGGGCAATCACGGATCCTCTCCCCAGCTCGATTTTATGGGAGAGGAATATTTTGTTAACCTTCGCCTGGTCAATAATCTTTGAGACGATCCTCTCCGCCTCAAAGAACACGTCGGGGGCCACCTCGAGCTCCCGTTCCACTGCTGGCCCGAAGTTGGGAGTCAGGGATTCAGCCATCACTTCCTTTCCTTTGTCTTGTTGGGAGGATGAGCTGCCAGCGGTCCTCTTTGAAGCGTTCTTCTTCGGTGCCATCTGGTCGCCTAGCGAACAAAAGAAAATATTTCAGAAAAGGCGACCTAAGCATAAGGAAGAATCAAAAGGAGTGTTCTTTGCACGAGCTGAGGTAAGCCCAGCCCGTGGAGAATGAGACCACGCGGTTCTATGAACACGCGCCTGTGCTCCCAACAGATCTCTGATTACTTGGAATTCGTGTGTCAGGAGGGTCAGGATAGAATTTTCCTTGGAAGGAAAGTTTCAGTAGGCAAGGAAGGCAAAACCGCATGTGAAGCGTGTCCCCTAAGCTACCCAGTTTTGCACCCAAAATACTGAATACTTTAAAACCAGCATACCAAAAATCCTACCCAGAAATTTTCCCCTGAAAATACATCCTGTAAACCATGCTCCTAAACAATTTTCTATGGCAAAGATACCCTAACCTAAAAGGCTCTTACCCTCCATGCCCACAAAAAACCAGCAAAATCTTGCATGCGGCTACAGTAAATATTTACCTAAGCTACAGTGAAAAACAATTTCAAAACATGCACAGTCAGGAGACTTACAGAGTTTTCTGCTTGAGGAGAGGATGAAGGGATCGCCTGGGTTGGGGCTTCGTCGGAGTAGTTGGTTCCAAAGCTTCGAAGGAGCCCTTACGCCTGAACTTCTTAAGCACTAGGAATGGCGGTCGGAAAGAAGAGGGTTTCTCTTTTAAAGATAATGAACAGAGAAGAAGAAGAAGATTTCTGAAAATTTTCAAATGAATGGGTGGCCCATGTGTAAGGTGGCCACCCCTTTTATATACGTGAAGGGCCACGTGAAGAGGGCTGTTGGATTGCCCTGATGTGGGATCCAAGGCCCTCCACTCGAAAGACGAAACGACGGCTAAGTATAGGCTAGGCCATTAAATGCGATTCTCGAAATACGTACCGTCACCAACCACGATTTTCCACGTATTCGGCGCCTGTGTAGAATGTGGAATATGAAGAGTTCATGGAGAAGCCTAAAAGCCCCTACTGTGGCCCATGCGACGTTGTGTACCACGAGCAGGGGCTTGGGGGGAAAATGTACGCCGTGATTTTCCCACGGGCTGATTAACGAGCTGAGATACGGACCTAATCATGACTACCACGTGGACATCCCAAAGACCGGAGCTGCCATCATAAGATCATACCTCCTTAGCTCGAGGTAGTTCACCAAGATTGCTTAAGTACTGAGTCTGGACTCTGAAGGCCACAGGTAGAGGGAAGATCCAACTCGTGGTACGAGCTAGGGCTGGCGGCTGTGACTCTTTATCAAGTCAACCACGCAAGGTAAACGTGCATATATGAGACATCACATGTCTGATATATCCCTGACTTCTCAGACACGCTGCGTGAACGTGCGTATTCAGACACCCACGACTGGGTTGGGCCGTGCGGCCCATTATCCCCTTACCTATTGATTAGACCACACTTATGTGTCAGGTTTTAGGAATTAATCATGAATGTCACAGAGTTGACATGATAGGTAAGAAGGTCACAGGATGACCTTCTTACCAACTCCTAGGTGCCCTCTCCTATAAATATGGAGACCCTGGGAGTTACGAGGGGTTGGATTCTACTGTGTAAGAAATACCCTGTAAAAAGAATACCAAGCAAATAGCAATAATATTGACTGGTGGAGTAGAAGGATTTTAACCTTTGAACCACCTAAAAAAACGTATTTTGTGTCACCATTCCATTTCCAAGATCATTCATCTATTTCGGTTCAACATAAGCACTAATCCCATCCTCTTTCTTTTCTTAATTACCTATTGGCAAAGAACCGCATCAACACCTGCAATCAACGACGTCGCTCATCAGGCATGATAACAACATTTAACACCACCTCCCAATCACATCAGTCAACCATAAACAACAATCCACATAACATAAAGATAGCATATAACACTCAACGGGCCATGCCCTGTCATCATGCATATATTAACTCATTCATCATGCTCTATATGGAATAAGCAGGCAAACATGGCATTTAAGCACATATTCAAACATATAAATCAACTATTACCAACCAACCCTGAGTCGAGCTTATCATTGACAGTGAGCGTACATGTTCGGTCAGTCTCCAAAAAGCATAAAATCTTGGCTCGCTCTAATACCAAGTTGTAACGCCCTAATACCTTAGAGTCGTTACTAAGTGAGTTTAAAACGTTCAAATAACTCGCTAATCGAGGTTAAAGGTCAAAAGTGTAATTAAACCATAAACAAAGTTTTATACGTTGAAAATAATTCTATTCATTGAAAATCATAAAGCGTTTAACATTTGGGATCCCAAAATACTGTTTAGAAATATTTACAACTCAAAAATATAACTATAGTCGACTAAACGACAAAATCTAGGTTTAGTACAATCATCTCCCAAAAATACCCCTGGCCGTGGCAGCCAAGCAGGCCAAACATGTACGCGTCGCCTAATGCTCTCCGTACTCATGGTTGGTCGACCTTCCCCTTGCCCTTACCTGCACCATAGAGCACCTGTGAGCCGAAGCCCAGTAAGAAAACCCTCACAAGCAGATAACATATGCATATATATAACATTCAACATGTAATCAAGCTGCCAATACGCTTAACACGTACGGCCATGTCATCCCAAGCGCTTTACCAGGCCCTGGGTTCGCGGTCTACACCGTGAGGATATACCATTTATCCTATAGGGTCTCGCCCTGGAAACTCACACTCCGTGTGCTAAACGCTGCTCCCGGCCCCTTGTCGTACTCGGCCTTGCCGTTCTCGTCCTTCACCGTTCCCGGCCATCACCGTTCTCGGCCCTCGCCGTTCCTGGCTCTTGCCGTTCACTCACATATATGCACACATAGCATAATTAAACATGCATAAGCACAATCAATGGGGCTACACCCTGCAACACATTCAAATAGGGTCGTGCCCTGCAATACCAACTGTAGGGCCTCGCCCTGCTCTACGGGTACAACAGTTTTCTTACTTGTGTCCCAAGCTTCCAAGCACCGATGTTCCGAGCACAGTCCCCTACTCCAAGCCTCGCTGAAACCCTAGTCACAACGCACCAACAATATCCATCCATCAAGTTCTAATCCATTAAATAACTTTGGGTCATAATTCTAGTCTCCGGGACATTAAATTCTATCAATCCGGCTGATAAAATCCATCCCGAGCCTAAAACCTCTTTAAGCCCAAAAATGCACTAAGCGCCGCGACCCCCAGCTCAACCAGAGGCCCTGCCTCATTTTTGCCCACACGCGTCGCGGCCTTGCCTGTAGGGCGCCACGGTGCGCCTCCGCTTTCAGGGGCCCAGATGTTCTAAGGGGTCGCGGCTCAACAAGAACAATGTCGCCGCCCGACCCCTCAAGCCTAGAAAAATCCTCCATTTTTTCCACGAAAACCCATCCAATTAACCCCAAAATCAACACAACAACTCAAGCTAATCATCACAGAAGTTATACCATGGACTCAGTAACAAAACCTAACAAGAATTCTAGCTCAAAACCTCATCAAACTCAAAGATGATTCTTCACCCAACACACATGCAATACTCTAAAATTTCAGCAGAAAACCAGTATAATTCACTAAGTTAAGAGCTTACCTTGAGCTGAGTTAAATCCCTGGATTAGTTCTCCAAGCTCCAAGCTTCTAGCTCCCAAAATTCCCAGCTCCAATTCCTTAGTCTTTGGTTAGTTTCCACCAAAATGCTCCAAGTTTCCAAAGGGAGAAGACTCCAAGAGAGAGAGGAAGAGAGAGGGTCGGTTTCCTTAGCTTCTAAACACTTCTCCAATTTTGTTTTTATTTAACTTAAGTTTCTAAGGTTATCTAAAAGGCTCGGGGTACCAAAAAAAACGTACCGAGGGAAAAATGGTAAATTTCCCCAATATTCCCTCCTAAACATTCTATCTTCAAATATATCTCCAAATATTTATTTCCATAACCCGATAACCCCATAAAACATCTAATACCCGAAATACCCGTCGACTCGCCCCGAGTCGGATTTTCGACCCCGTTGTGACTTTCTAGCTAACCGCTCCCTAGGACTGTCTCAAATCGTGCAACACAGATATATCACAAGTGTATCACAATTATTACAATTATCACATTTATGCCCTTAACAAGCTAAAATTACAAACATGCCCCTAATAACCAAGCAGGGCCCACATGCATATTTAATTCACCTAAACATGCATCACTAATCACATACTCATACAAATACACATATTATAATAATAAATCACTTATTGCCCTCCAGACACACTAATCAAGGCCCTAAGCCTTATTAACAAATTTGGGTCGCTACAAAGGTTATGTGTAAGAAAATTAGAGATTATTGTTGCGATATTTTTGCTATGCAAGTGCACACAGTCGCAATTCGTAATAAAATGGTAAAACCAAGTATCGTCCTCAAGGACTGATTTATCAATTACCAGTCAATTAATTTCTTGTTCTATTTGATGAATTGAAATTCTTGATTTTTTTTTTTGTAAGTGCAGCAAGAGAAACTATAAAGTGCAGAAACAATGATTGAAAATTGAATGGAATAACAACTAATAGAAAAACTTTTAATTTAATCATTGAGAAACAATTAGGATATTCAATCTCATCAACTATCCTCCCTATTATTCCCTAATGCAAAGTGTGAATTCTTCTTCTTTTTACCTAATTCAATTAACAAGTTGATACAGCAGTCTATAATCATACTATGAATTATAAACTCAACCTAGGTGACAATTTCCTATATTTCTATGGTAAATTGAACCACAAAGGTAGCATTAATCTCGACAACTTAATAACAGTTACACAATTAATTCAGATACTTTCGTTCTAAATTAGAATTATGTCCAATATAACCACAGCAGAATTAAATCTCACTTCTCAGATTTTGACTTAAAAACATATGTATATGACTAAAGATGGTCAATCAATAATCAATCTATAAAAACAGGTTATATGGAATTGAAGAAGATTGAAGAAGAAGAATATTAAAATTGCATTAGTTCATAACAGGGATTCAAGTGATTCAATTAAACATCCTAAACAGAAAATTAGTTCATAGTCATACTGCTAATCACAACAAAAATTAAAGATAACATCAGGAAGAAGAAGAAAAACATGTAGAAAATACTCTAAGCCTGAGCCTTCAAAACCAGCACTTCTCCCTCGTCCGTACGTCTCTGTTTTCTCCTCTATTTCGCTAAAATAAAACCTAGGACTTCAAATTTTAAAGAGGCGGGCCGCGGCTCTACATACACTATGTCGCGGCCCGTGTCCAATTTCCTGGGCAAAAGTTCCTCTTCATGCCGCGGCATTAGTCAGCCATGCCGCGGCCCGTGTCGACGAAATCTGGGTTGATGCTCTTCAATGCCGCGGCCCTCTCTAGCCATGCCGCGGCCCTAGGATTTCCTTCAAAACATTGGTTCTGTTTCCCACCTAGCCGCAGCTCCACTTTGCTCATGCCGTGGCTCTTAAGGGTTTTCTCAATTTTTCGAGTTTTTATCCCAAAAATTCACCAACACTTCCAAATTATGTTGAGAACCATTCTTTCTCGAAATATGATGAAAAACTTGGTTATTTCTTCCCTATCTTTGAAATTTTCTTCCAAGAGCTCAATTCTTCCTGATATTCACAAAGACAGACAAACAATGCATAAACCCACACTAAATGATAGAAAAACAAAATAAAAGACTACTAAAACATCACCAAAACATGATAAAAACTAGACTCAACAATTATTCAATTGAAAAAGTGTAGATAACAAATATTCTTAGTTTTAACAGTTTGTTTTGTTAACTTTAACAGAATATTCTACATATTTAACATAGTATACCTTTAAAACTAACTAAAAATAGATATTTATTAATTATATTCATATATATCAAATATTATAAAATACCATTATTATAATAATATTTAATATAAGAATACATATATAATAATTATATTAATATAAATTCAAATCTTATAAAATATCATTATTATAATATTATATAATACTATACTAGATATTTAATAATTACATTAATTTAAATTTAAATATTCTAAAATATTATTATGATAAAAATATATAATCTTTTTTTTACTAATTATATTAATATTCTTGACTGCCTCTTTCGGTATCAACCTAAAGATGAGAGATTAAAGAAATGAACAAACAAGAACACAACAGTTTTTACGTGGTTCATGATATAATGAGCCCTAGTCCATGAGTCTCTGGTATTAAGGAGATTGGAAGTTTGTTAGGGCAAGCTCCAATGGAGTTTTCTCAGGAAGCATTTATATTGCTCTGAGTACAAGGCTCTCTCTCTCTAAAATCCAACCCTTTACAATGTGACTCCCAGCCCTATTTATAGAGGTTGGAGTCATTAATGCTAATTATCTGTAATTAATACATATTCTCCCCGTTATTGGGGTCTTAATACCACTTTAATGGATTGGGCTACATTAATTAGAGACCACGGCCCAGGTAATATAAGCGGGGCCCACTGCAGAAAGTTACCTACTTTATGGGGAACATGCCTCTGGCACTGTCAAGGCGTGTCACACGTATTTCCTTGTCAGGCGGTGTAGTGGGAGTGCGAATTTTCGAGTCGTACACTTGGCACACTGTATACAATCACCAAAAAGGTTGTCAAACAATCCTTTGATGCTGCAAACACGCACTGGTTGACACCTGGCTAGTCCTCTAGGTCCCGAGGACAAGGTCCTTGACCTGGAGGACAACTACTTGTAAAGAGCTATAGGACTACTGACTAGTCCTCAGAGCACGACCTCAGATAGAGACGCTCGTGCCTTATCTTTACCCGATGGTCGTCGCCTTCTTTCGAGATATCCAACCTCCAAGGACTGACCTCGGGCCGTGGCCTCACTTGAAGAGACACACATCTCCACCACGTGTCCTACCCGCACAGGTTTCTGTTTGCCATGTGTCCCTTTGTGAAAACACGAAAAACAAATATGAATTCAAATATTATAAAATGTTGTCATTACAATAATATTCAATACAAGACTAATATTTAATACTTATATTAATATAAATTTAAATATTATAAAATATCATTATAATAATTATATATAATACATAATCTTAAATTTTATAAAAAAAATATTATTATCTATGTTTCAAAAGGATATCATATTATATATATATATATATTTAAAAAAAAATCATAAACAATTTTTTGGTTTAATTTTTTCATTTAATATGCTTATGTCATTCTTTTATATATAATATTGTTTATTTCTTTGAAATTTATATGACAATGATACAAATTTAATAAATATACTTAAAAATTTCTGTAAATAAAACTAATTAAACATGCATGTTGTTTGTATCTAGTATATATACATATATGAGGAAAAGTTGTGCTTTGATTAGTTAGCACACATGTTTGGAAAGGAAGAAAAAGGTTAGGTGTAAAAAAAAAAAAAGATTATTTAATTAAAAGTGTGTAGATAACGGAAATTCTTAGTTTTAATAATTTGTTTTGTTAACTTTAACGGAATATTCTAAATATTTAATAGAATATACCTTTAAAACTAACTCAAAATATATATTTATTATATATATTAATATATAATATTGTTTATTTATTTGAAATTTATATGACAGTGATACAAATTTAATAAATATAATTGAAAATTTCTATAAATAAAACTAAGCAAACTTACACGTTGCTTGTATCTAGTATATATATGTTAGGGTTTATGCCCTAAAAGCAAGTTAAAAGATAATATATTGTGAAATATATGAAATACAAATATATTATAAATGAATAAGCTAATTATTATTTATAATAATTAATAAATATTAGAAAAATCCTTATTCATATTCTAGTGTATGAACTTGTAAGAGTACATGATGTAAAGACCCGACTAATTTAAAGACCTCAGACCTTTAAAAACTACTAAGATATACTACTATATTTTGGATACATACATAAAATAATAAAACTTTATAATAGAAAATCCAAAAATACTGGATCTCATTTTTTACATAAAAATAATAAAGAAAACAAAATCTTTAAGATATTTCAAAATACTAAGTACAAAAATAAAAAAGACATAATTAAAAGACTCAAAATATCAACGTCCTAGATCGATCCCATTGGTTCATTCCTTTAGTTCCTCGCCCAATACACATGCCAAAGCCACCTCGGATCATTCCCACCTTCCATGTTCATTTTCCAGCACAATCTAACTAAAAATGAATGAGCCTAATGCCCAACAAGGAAAAACTACTAAAACATACAACATAAAACATAAAATGCACTACAATATTAATGGTCATTAACTCAGTATCTTAGTATGTGATAAACACCGCTATAGTCCTCTTATTTTAACTATTATTTTAGAGGTAGGTTTAGACACAACTATAGTCTTCGATAACAATAAAAATAATCTCAGGATTTGCTATCTAAGCAACCATATTTCCCAAGTGACTAAAGACATAAAAATGACATTCAAACACATAGCACATAAAATCTAACTTATTTTCCTTACCAAAATTGAAATATTGGAGACAAGTGCGGGATCGGAAACTCCTAAGTCCAAACTTTAAAACCATAAGTTTTGTAGAGAAAAGAAAATGAAAAGAAGATCTAAGCCATTGGAAAAAAGACTTATCAAAAACCTTCAGTTCAAAGAAATCAAGTTCCAAACCAAAACCATTATAACAAGTTAGGATTTGAATTAAAAGAAAATAATAAGATGAATAGAAATAGACTAGACCTGAGGATTAAGTGTACCTTAGATAGCTAAGAGCTTTGATCTGTAGCTCAAACATCAAAATCCCACTATAGCTTACTTCCTAAGAGTTTAGAAAAACTTAGATTTGAAAACTTTAACCTCAAAACCCTAGTGTTTCTCTCTAGAACGAAAATAGCAGCTTGGAGGCTCTGAAAAGTGTTTGAAAGATGATGCAAATGACTGAGTGAATGGTCCTATTTATAGAGTTCAAGGAGTGAAACTAACTCCCATTCAAATGAATAAAAATGACATTTTCGACTAAACAAATGCCCAGAACTCGGTCAAAAACATTCAAGAACAAGTACAAGTTGTTGAGGACTGTTTCTAGCTTCGAATTCCATGGAATTTCAAAAATGGCTCATGGAGTCGATATGTCACCCCCATAGGCGATATATCACTTGCTCTGTTTTCTCGAGGGTGTGTGGTTTCATTCATACAAAGTCGACGTGTTTTTCCGTGTTAGCATAAGCGATATATCACCCCCTATAGTTGCGATATATCGGGTTACGCTTATGTACTAAACTACATTTTTGCACATTTTAAGCACACTTAAAGCTATTTAAACAACTTTGACTGAGTAATACAAGATCCTAGCATTTGAGGGAACGTTCTAGACTTCCTAGGCTTATCTTTGATTATTTTATTCATCTAAAATCCTTAAATCCTTAATAAATATACATGTGACAAATGTCACATTCTTAATTATTCTATCTAATCCTTAAGTTAAAACAAATAATATCTCTAGGACCAACTACATTAATTAAACCTTATTATAAAATTAATATTTTTAAATTATAGGCTAAACTTGTAAAATTCATAACTAGCTCTACGAGTTTCTGAAAAATTCCCCACTTGAAAAAATATCATGAAAATTAAAATTCTACAGCATAAGAAACTACTATCTAACTAAGTAAATTATGAGGCACTACAATTCTCCCATACTTAAATGAATTTCATCCTTGAAATTTACTTATCATACAATTTCGGATACCGTGCTTGTATGCTTCCTCCAATTCCCATGTTGCCTCTCGTTCTGTGCTATTACTCCATAAGACATTGACTATCGAAATACTCTTCGATCGTAATTCCTTCACCCTGTAAAGAACGCCCTAGACTAATACTTACAAAACATTCACATAACATAGTTTATAAAAGAATACCATTCATTATCAAAGTCTCAGGAGGACTTGTTTAAAACCATGCAAGTTGGCGCCACAAGTTTTAAAATAAAACATAGATTTTTATGCAAAGTTCAAAGAAACCAAAAATTAAATAACTGAGTCCCACTGATAATTTAGGAAAGTCTCTTAAAAACAAAACATAATTTAAATGCGTTTTACGTTGATCGTTTTTCCGTCCATAGGATTACCCCACGCCATACACCCCATGATGAAAGAACTCCTCACGTCACCACGCGTGCCATAAAGAAATCCTATTTGCTACCTGGAAGGAAAGTAAGGGGGTGAGCTAAAAGCTCAGTAAGGAAGTACAAACGAATAAGCAAGTAAGAATACAACAAAAACAAACACTAACGTTCATCTAAAACATCATGATATATCATAACATAATCGTAACATATCATCATATCATAACATAATCGTAACATATCATCATATCATAACATAATCGTAACATATCATCATATCACAAACATACAGTATACATGATGAGCATGGATCGCTAGTTGTCCATGTCACCCTATGAGGTAAACAGGAGATCACTGGTCCTTGAATAACCTCGGCGCGTCCGCCCTAGGAGTTACGTCTCAATGTCCTTAGTAACTCGTTCGATGTATCTGACATCGTAATCTGTTTGATGTATCTAACATCGTAATCTGTTTGATGTATCTGACATCGTAACTGGTTTGATGTATCTTACATCCATACACATATCACATTCAACATATCATCACATTATGGCATTCATAATTCATAACAATTCATTCATACAACAATCTTACCATTCATAGCATAAAATTATAGAATCTATCTAACTTCCTTACCTCAGGTCCAAGCTAAGAATTTTCACAATCTTACAACGAGCCTATATCATAATCAAAATAACATTTCTTAGGTTCATAAAATTTACTATGTTGCCCTTCCACACAACTCATGTGTGCATGGGCCATGCAAACATAATATCAGTTACACAAAACGTGCAATTATCGCCATAAAAGAATAATGCTTGTTTTACCCATTTTACATGTATGATCGTTTTATAAAAAACCACATAGTTGAATATTAAACAAAATTTTGGACGTAAAAGTGGAGTTGCATGTAACATGCATACGTGGGAACATTGCGTAATAGAGACGTTTTCAAAAACGATAATTCTACATTTCTTACTTTTACTATTTTAAAATCAATAGACATATTACATGCTTTATTTTTCTTAAAATTTCTAAGTTAATTAAATTTCTCAAAACATTATTTTATTTTAGCTCAAAAATAAAATATGTGACATTTTCATTTATTAATCTCAAATTACAAAGAATTAACCAAAAAGCTTGGATTTAATTAAAATACCTATTTTAATATGTTTCTTCAGAAAAATAAATTTTATCATTGTGTTACATAAATGATGTGAAAAATATATTTTTAAGTGTGGAAAAATATATTTTTATTTTAATTATTTAAGACTTAGTTTTCTGTAACAAAATCCATATGTGACAATTAAATAACAATTTTTAACCTTTTTAAAAACAAACTTTCAGCCACCATTTATTTTTTCCAAAAATCACAAATAAATAGAATCTAAATATTTTTCTCAATCAAAACAAAGGAAAAATCATAACTTATCAAAATATGAATTCATACCATTAAAAATACCATTTTTCAATATTACCATAACTTAGGAAAAATAATTTATTCCAAAAACTCATCAAATTCATTTTAGTGAAATTCACTTCATATTTTCTTACAAAAATTCCAGCAACTATTTTTATCATTAAAAATCACCATATTCAATTTAAAAGGTCATATTTTCTCAAAAATCAATAAAAATTCTGTAGGTAATTATTTGAGTAAAATATCATTTTAATGAGACTTAAAATCCCTTTTTTAATTTCATAAAATTAACATAACATCAAGGACATTACTTATGCATGCAAATCATCTTTTTATCAAACTTTTACCCAATTATTTACAAAAATCAGCAAGCTTAATTCCTCATGAAACTCATCTTTTATCCAAAAAATTTCACATAAAATCATACATGTCCAAAATCTCATCATACTCTTATTATATACATGATTCTAATATTACTAACATATTCACATGAAATCTTATAAAACCATCTTTTTCTATTCCATTGAATCTACACATGAAATCCAACAACAATAACCATAACGGTAACATACATTAATTCATAAGCACCATATTCACATATGCCTTTATATTAACCTAACATGTTTCTATCATTATTTTCATGCATCTTATAATTTATTCATTCACAATATAACATGCATCCTATCAAAATTTCATGGATCCAAATATCAAGATTGCCAATTATCATCTTACCCATATTACATAGGTCCTAAAACATGGATCTAATATATTGAAAATCATACAACATCAAAGAAAATATCAAGATAATCCTTAGGTAGGCCTAGGCCGAAACCCCATATTTGCATTCATAAATTAGCACTAATCATTATACATAGAAAAATCAACATCATAACCCTTTTATACATTAAACCATGATACCCTTCATGCAAATCAAACAACTTATTATCAACAAGATATCAAGAACACAAAGTACCCATTTTTTTTTCTACCCAAAACATGAATCCCCTTTTAACCATAATCCCTCTAATAATCTATTCATCAAAACCATCACAAAATTTAGGGAGGGATTTCAATACCTCTTCTTGATAGAAAATCAAGAATCAAATCCAACCAAGAGTCCAATAATCCTCCTTGCTCAAACCGTAGGGGGTTGTATATTTTGAATAATCAAGATGGAGAAGAAGATGAACAAGGTTAGAGACAACCCAATCATAATACTAGATTAATCATAAGGAAAACAACCAAAAACCTTACCCTAGCTTGAACCCTTTATTCTTCTTCTTCTTCCTTTCTTTCTTCTTCTCCTTCTCTCTCTAGGTCACGCCCTCTCTCTCTCTCTCTTCTCTCTATAATTCGGCAGCCCCAAGAGCATAATGCTCTTCCATTTTTCCCATTCCCTCTTTATCCTAATTTTCCCATAATGACTCAATAAAAGAAAAAAAGGTAACTTTCCTATTCTCTTCCAAGATTTGTCTTAATTCATATTTATCTAATTATATCACAATAGGTGGAAAAATAAAGATGATCACTTCCTTTCCCAAAATAACATTATCACCTTATCTTTTTTTTTTAATTTATTTTATCTAAAAAAAAATTATGGAAATAAGATGATAACTATAATTGACCCCAATACAATAAAAATCTCAATCTTCCTTTCCCATTTAGGTTCACACGTCCAAACCTCTCCATTTCCCTTTTTTTTTTTATAAATTAATTCAAATAAAATCTAAAATAAGGAAATATAAAGTGTGTAGAAAATCTACACATGTGTACCATGCTACCATGCATTAGCACACACTAAATCACTAGGGTGCATCACTATCTACCATGCACCTTAGTGCATTCAACCAAATCTCACATAATTACCTCAATTGTCACACTTATCTAAAATGTAACACTAATAGTAAAATAAACATGTTACACAATTATTCACTTATTAAATTAATTAACCAAACAAACAATTAACAAATTTAAATTCAAAAGATTATACCAAACAATTCTAACAATTAAATAAAATAATAAACAATCAAATAATCAACCAAATAAAATAACAACACTTAAATAAAACAATTCATCACACTTAACATTTAAATAAAATAAATCACAAAAATTTAAATAATCTAAAAAAAAAATATTTGGTGCGCTACACACCCCCTTCTCCAAGATGTGAACTGGTCGTTCCTCATAACTTAGGTCTTTCTGGAGTGCTAACATATCATACTTGAGAACGTGGGACGGGTCTGACACATATGCACGCAGCATCGAGATGTTAAACACATTGTGGTTGTCTACTAGAGCTGGCAATAGGGCTAATCTATTTGCTACTGGTCCCACCTTGTCCAATATCACAAAAGAACCTATATACCGGGGACTAAGTTGGCCTTTCTTCCTGAACTGCTACACACCTTTCATTGGAGATATCCTTAAGAAGACTTGATATTAGACCTTGAATTCCACATCTCGTTGCTTGGCATTCGCATTACTCTTTTTTTTTACTCTGAGCAGCTAGCATACACTTTCTAATTAGCTCCAATGCGTCTTGAGTCTCTCTAACAGCCTCAGGTCCAAGTAGTTTTCTTTCTCCTACCTCATTCCAATGTAACGGCGACCGGCATTTCCTTTCGTAAAGTAGTTCATAGGGCACCATACCGATCGTTGCCTAGTAGCTGTTATTGTAGGAGAACTCTATAAGTGGCAAATACTTACTCCATGATCCTCCAAAGTCTAGTACACAAGCGCACAACATATCTTCTAAAATCTGTATGGTACGCTCGAACTGTCTGTCGGTCTAATGATGAAGTTCCATACTGATACTTAGCTTGGTACCCATGGCTTGCTGCAAGCTTCCCCAAAATCTCGATGTGAACAATGAACCTCTTTCAGATTCAATGCAGTTGTACAATTTCTTGAACATATATTCCTGGGTACTGGTCTGCAGTGTACGTAGTCTTGATAGGCAGGAAGTGAGCTGACTCTGTGAGTTTATCCACCACAACCCAAGCCGAGTCGTGCTGCTTGCTTGTCCGTGGTAGTCCTGTCACGAAGTCCATGGCTATGTCTTCCCACTTCCATTCCGGAGTACTAAGCGGTTGTAATAAGCCTGCAGGTCACTGATGTTCTACTTTTACTTGCTGGCATGTTAGGCATTTGAACACATACTCTTCTACGTCTCTCTTCATTCCTGGCCACCAATATAGTGTCTTAAGGTCGTGAGTCATCTTGGTGGACCCCGGGTGAACTAAGTATGGGGTAGTGTGTGCCTCCATCAATATCTTCATCTTAATACCATGGTCATTCGTAACGCATACTCAACCCTTATATTTCAAGAACCCACATCCTGATATAGAGAACTTCGTAGTCTTGCCTTCTTTGGCTGCAGCTATATGCGGTAATAACTTGTTATCATGCCCTTGCTCGATCCATATATCCTCTACTAAACTTGGTTGGATAGACAAGTTAGCCAGTTGACCCATGACTATTTCTATCCCGGCATTAATCAGCTTTTTCTGTAGTGGGTTCTCAACTCCGGATAATGTTGTCATACTTCCATAATTCTTCCGACTTAATGCATATGCAATGACATTTACCTTTCTTGGGTGGTATAGGATTTCACAGTCATAGTCTTTTACTAGTTCCAACCACCTGCGCTACCTCATGGTTAGCTCCTTTTGTGTGAACAAATATTTTAAGCTTTTTGTGGTCTGTATAAATCTCAAACCGTTCTCCATATAGATAGTGGTGCCAAATTTTCAGTGCAAAAACCATTGTTGCCAACTCCATATCATGTGCTGGATAGCGTTGCTCATATTCCTTTAGCTGTCATAAGGCATAGGCTATCACCTTGTCATTTTGCATCAGGGCACAACCCAAAACTTGCATGGATGCATCACAAAATACAACAAACTTGTCGTTGGGTATCAGTACGCAATGCACTGGTGTTGAACACAATTTGTCTTTGACCAACTGGAAGCTTTCCTGACATTTATCCGTCCAGTTGAACTTCTGATGTTTCCAGGTTGGGTTGGTAAGCGGAGTGGCTATCTTAGAAAAGCCTTCCACAAACCTCTGGCAATAGCCTGCCAGCCTGAGAAAACCTCTAACCTCTGATGCATTCTTAGGTCTTGGACAATCCTTCACTTCCTCTACCTTAGTTGGGCCCACTACGACTCCATCCTTGGATACTATGTGCCCAAGGAACGTCACTTATGATAGCCAAAATTCACATTTCTTGAACTTAGCATAAAGTTGGTGCTCCTTAGTCCCAACATGGTCAGTCTTAAGTGTTCCTCATGCTCAATTTCGTCTGTGGAGTACACCAATATATCATCAATGAATACCACGACGAATTTGTCTAAGTAATCATGTAAGGCCCGATTCATAACTAGGAACTTGTAATGTCCGTATCGAGTGCTAAATATCATCTTTGGTATATCTTTTTCCTTTACCTTGAGTTGGTGATAACCAGACCGTAGATCAATTTTTGAAAATATAGTCACTCCTCGTAGTTGATCAAATAAGTCATCGATCCAGGGTAGCGGGTACATGTTCTTAATTGTCACCTTAATCATCTCACCGTAAACGATACACATCTACATGCTTCCATCCTTCTTCTTCAAAAATAGAAACGATGCCCCCCATGGCGAATGGCTTGGTCTGATAAATCCCAAGTCTAAAAGTTCTTGTAACTGTGATTTTAACTCCTTATGTTTGGTAGGTGCCATCTGGTATGGTGCATTTGAGACAAGCTCGGTTCCTGGTACTAGTTCAATTGTGAAGTTAATTTCCTGGTTAGGGGGTAACTCTGGTAAGTCATCTGGAAATATCTCTGAAAGTTCCTTTATAATATGGACGACTCTAACTTTTAATGGTGTTTCTTATGCTACATCTGTGACGTTTGCTAAGAATGTGTGACATCCTTTCTCTATCATTCTCTGGGCCTTGAGAGATGATACAAGTGTTGTCTGTATTCCTGAAACCTTTCCCATAAAACAAAGTTTCTGACCCTCGGGGGTTTCAAACGTCACTTCCTTGCATCGACACTTGATGGTTGCGCCACATCTTGCTAGCCAGTCCATGCCCAGTATTATGTCAAAATACTTGATCTTTAGCTCTATCGGGTCTCCTTTTAGCTTCGTGCCCTTGACTTTGATCGGTACTCCTCGTACTATCCATGATGATAGAACAATTTTGCCCGAAGGAAGTTCCATAACAAACCTATTTCCAAATCTCTCACAAGGTTTGCCTAGTTTTTCTATAATTCATAACGAGAAATATGAGTGTGTTGCTCCTGAATCAAAAAATACTGAACATATATTATCGAGGATAGGAAGCTGACCTGTGACAACCTTGTTACTAGTTTCAGCTTATCCCTAGGTCAAAACGAAGACTCTGGCTGGAACCATCTTTCTTATTTTTCTTCTCTTCTGCTTTGAGTTGTGGAAATTCTCTTTTCAGATGGCCTTCCTAGCCACACTTGTAGCAACCCTTGCTATTTGCATGACACTCCCCAACATGTCTTTACTAGAATTTGGAGCACTGAGGGTATTCCACAAAACCCAGCTTGTTATTTTCGTTGTTGGTCCGTGCTCTTTTGTTAGTGTCAGTCTGCTTATTATTGGGATGTTTTTTTTTCTGCCCATTATTGTTATGCGGGTTGTTATAGTTTCGACCATTTTGAGTTCGATTCTACTATTAGGGGTCTGACTTACTCGCCTTCTCCTTGCTAACATTTTCCTGGAGCCCTTCCACCTTTATATCCAATTATAGGACATCAGCGTAAGAAGTTGTTCCGGGGTTTTCCATGTTAACCCCTAAAGAGATCATTGGTCTGTGCACTCTAGAAAACTTGGTTACCCGCAAGTAGTCGTTCGGGATTAACTCTGGTGTGAACTTTGCTAGCCGATCAAATTGTCGAGTGTATTCGACAACCGACAAACTTCCATGTTTTAGGCTGACAAATTCTTCCACCCTGGTATTGACGACTGTTGAATTATAGTACTTCTTGTGAAACAGCTCCACATATCTGTCCCAAGTCATGGTGGTGATATCGTGAGACTACTGCACCAGATCCGACCAGATTCTAGCATCCTTTTTCAGTAGAGAAGAAACACAAGATATGCGGTCTGCGTTGCCGAGGTTCAAGTGTGTCAGAATTGGCTCTACATTCCTGAGCCACTCCTCAACCACAAAGGGGTCAGTTGTCCCTTCAAAATTCAGAGTATGCTACTTTCAGAAATGTTCGTAGACTAGCTCCATATACTGAGCTGGATAGGGTGCAAATTTTCCATCGGCCATCCCCCATTCATATATCCTCCATTCGGATAGCCACCATTTGGATATCCTCCGTTCTGCTCTCGCTGAGGCTGCGACTGGGATTGTCGTTGTTACTATAGTAGTTCTTCTACTTGTCGTCGTAACTGAATAACTTCAGTGTTGTTGTCAATCGGAGGTGGTGTGTTCTTATTAAGAGCAGCAGTGGCAGCAGATCTTCCCCTTCTTCAAACTGGAGGTGCCTCGTGTGTCTCGTTTGTGGTGCTGGGGGCAATGCCGTTAGTGCGTGCAAACCTTCGGAGCGACATCTTTGGTAGAGTTCTAATAGTCGAGAGAAACAAGTTCAAAGTTACCCTAATAGTTTATAAGGAAAACACTTAGTCTAAGAAACATAACTCAAACCTATCAGTTATGATTTCTTATGAAAATTTATGTAAGTCATCTTTATAAATTAAGGTGTGTTTCTATACTTAGACTATTTAGGACATCTTTATTATTTTCTAAGTATCTTTCTAACCACCCTATATGACTTAATTCTTAGGCTCGAAACTTGTCATTGTTCCAAAGTTAACCATATTGGGAGAGGGTTGGGATCAGTAAAATTGTTCCCACTACTATGGCCCCCTAAACTCTCAATACAGAACCCAGTCCATTGATTTGTATCCACTCTCACTAAACTCAACCATTATTTATTAAATTATTCTAAATTAATTATGAAAAATAACTCAAATTTCAAACATTCCATTCAAAAATAATAATAACATTATTCATTTAGAAAATTTTCACCTATTACAATAATAATTCAAAATAAATAAAGTAATAGTACTAATAATAACTATGGTAAAAATTTCTAAAAATCAGGGTCTTCTACCTCTGAACTTCATCTATAATATCATTAGTTATTTCCACATAATCATCAATATCATAAGCCTCGAATCTAGTACAGGTAATATTTATTTAGATATTATTCTTTTGTTCATTGGTGAATTGAATCTCAAAGCTATAGCTAAATCTAAGTGTTATCCATATTTTCCACCTTGTACACGTGGCATGGCCAAATGGTTTCCATGGGCTCCTAGGAGAGGTCCAAGCCCAACCAGTGCCCAATGAACGATGAGCAACCAATCCTTGTTGTCCCAAACCATGCCGAGCCTAATAGCTGTTGAGTAGCACGAGCATAGTGAAGGGGCCAGAATGGAGATGCAGGCCCAAACTACCTTCCAAGGCACACCTAACCTCTACCCTCCGAGATTTATGGTGGTGCACACTCCATTCCGGGAGATGAATCCCATCGAGTGGGATCCAAGTGAGGTCTCCAGGTCAATTGCCAATGCTCAAATTCGCCATCAAGATGTTTGCACTGGTAAATGAACCTGGACATCGGTAAATGAACTTGGACCACAGATCTGGGTAGAACAATCCCAGTCTTTCCTATAGCTAACGTGTCCCCGAGAAGTCAGGCATCTAGTCTCCCTGACTAACATGTAGAATGGGGTAAGTATGAAACATACAATGTTCCTAGGAAACTGTACTACCACTACTCTAAAAGATCCTATCCCTAGGTTCCCATTGGTAGCCCACGTGAATCAGTTTGTGCCAATGTACAAAGGGTAGCTGTAAGGCTCTACCACACCTAGCCTGGCCCAACGGGCCTAGATTAACAACCTTTAATCATGTTACATTCTTCTACTATGGCTCCGTTAGTGAGCATTTATAATTATATCATTATTGAGCCCGGATTAATCCGACCCAAGTCACATGACTGCCTATAAATAGGGTCATTCATGCACTGAAGCGATGATGCCCAATTTTCTCTTGTAAGCAAAACGTTGCTGAACTTGCAGAAAACCTTCATTATTAGACTCTCTAAAGCCTAATGCTAGTGACTCGTGGACTAAGGCTCATTAACGCCCCAACCACGTAATATCTGTGATCTTATTCATTTCGAAGCCTTTCTTTCTAGCTCTTATTTTTCAATATATTTATAGTTTCCGAAAAACACGGTAAACATTTTGGTGCTTTTGTTGAGAGCCTGAAGAAAGCTTGAATCAATCATTGTCATCCACAAAGACGGTGAACACCAAACATACCATGTTTGATCCCGCTCACCAGCAACAACAAGACAATGGAGAACCATTGCAAAACCAACAACTTCCTTAGGACCAATCAGAGGATGTGCCTTATCGTGGGCCTTTGCCTAATGATTCCCAGAACTTCGTAGAATGGGGTGAATACGATGAATACTATTATGAGGAAGATGGAGAGGGGTATGAGGACCACGAGGTCGAGAATCCCATTGATCCTAGAGAGAATGATGTTGAACCTAAGTGGGAGGATCCATAAGTGGTTTGTCTAAGGCAACAACTCCTCGACCAAGAAGCAAGGATGGCAGAACAACAAGAGATCACTCACTAGATGCAAGAGTTCCTCCTGGATCCTCAAGCTTTTATCATTGCTCAGGGACTCACAGTCATTCCTCCCCCAGTAACACAGTCGCATGTCCCTTCTACAAGGACTAATGTATCAAACAACGCTACAACCCCTTTCCTTCTTCGGGACGATCCCCTCATCCTGGAGTCGGTCCATTGAACCTAGCTCAAGAAAAAGGAAAATCCAAAGTGGTCGATCCCATAAAAAATAAAAAGCAAACCCCCACAAGAAATCCTCTCCCACTCCAAAAACCAAGGTAGACCCAGGACACTTCCCTAGGAAAGAACAGATGAATCATGGCCCAGGACAGAATCATCTGAATAATCCACAAGGGAAATGCCTACATGGTACTAAGCCCCAAAACGTCCCCAGATAGGACAATAAGGGAAAGGGATTTTATCCCATTGCCTCTGTGAACAAGGATCACGAAGGACGTAGATGCGAGGAGGAGCCAGAAGCGGTCAGTTTGGGAGACTACCTCAATGGTTGGAAGGAGGAGGCCTGAAAAGAAAAGATTCTCCCTCGAGGAGGTGACTTGAGGAATAACCTCAACGACAGGAGGAACGAAAGAGTTCCCCTTGATGATGGAATGGCCAGGCAGTTCATGGAACAACTAGCCGATCTCAAAAAGGTCACGGACCACTTGGTCTAGAAACAAGAAGGCGGAGGTTCCGATTCTGAAGACGAAGAAGAGGAACCATGCGCCGAGCATATCTTGGACCTCGTGTTACCCAAAGGGTTCAAGATGTTGGAAATACCTCCCTATACCGGAAGCAGTGACCCTAGAGACCATCTATCCCACTACAATTGCCTGATGACTGTAGATCATGTATGGGACAACGGCAAGTGCCTGTGCTTCTCGATCCCTTTTGCCAGACCTGATGAAGAGTGGTGGAAAAGGCTCAAGACAGGGTCGATCCAATCTTGGTCCGGATGGAGTCAGCTTTCCGTAAACAATTTCTGGCCACCCAGAAACTAGACATGGAGGTTAATGCGCTGGCCAACAGTAAGCAACACCCCACTGAAACCCTTAGGGCCTACATCCAACGCTTCACGAAAGAAACTTCTAGTCCGGAATCGGAGCTGGATCCCCTCTCTGGGATGACATGCAATGCAGCAAGGCGACCACTCTTGAAGAATTTATAAGGAGGGTACAAGCTTCATCAACTGGGAAGAAGCTTGAATCTAAGCCTTAGGATGGCAGCCGACTCCCCCACCAACAACACAAACCCTTCCCGTGTACGGAGCACAGTGCCCGGTAAATCTTTATCTAGCGCCTCCAGCAGTGTCTGGACCTGCTGGAACCCTTGGGATGTCGTTCATGACCCAGACCGTTTATGGGCCCACTTCATCAAGATATGCTCTAGCTCCTTCAACCCCTTTCTCTGGATACAGAGTGGCACCAATCAGATAAAGTGCCGCTCCCGAAGTTACCTAACCATCCTAGACCGAATCGGCTGAAGCGAGCATAAACCCTTCCCGGGGAAAGAGATCTAGCAAAAGTCAGAACTAGTTCAAGACCACAAAGAAGGGAAAGAGGGGGTACGAGTCCCAATACACAGAGTATACAAACTTGGTGGATACCCATGAGAACATCTACCTTGCAACAGGAAACGTAGTCCATTACTGGAAATCATGCCCCATGTTTAAAGGTGTGCCTACCAATAGGACGTAGGCCACACAACCAAAGAATGTCATCAGCTGAAAGATGAGATCGAGAATTTGATCAAGCTGGGGCACCTCCACCAATGGGTCAAAATGCCAACTGGAGTTCTGGGACTGCCCAAAGCTCCCGGACAACCTTTGGCCCAGGGAGCGCGCGAACTCCTCAAGGTATGTTCTAGGATCGGGAGCACAGGCCCCTCAGAGGGCCCCAATAGTGCAATCTCCTGGAGGTCCTATGGCTCCTGGGCCCAGGATGCCATATCCCCTTGGAACTACGCCTCCTCGAGTAGATGGACACGTAGCCACCATATCAGGAGGCCTGCACCTGGGAGGACCATCAAGAAATGACCAGAAGAGGTCCCTCAATGAGCTCGACCACAACCATGAGGTGTGTGTGTTGGTTTAGACTTGGGCCCAACGACCAAAGCTGATGAATCTGCCAATAATGTTCACAGAGGAGGATGCCCGTAATGTTCATTTCCCGCATATCGACCCGTTGGTCATTGACGCTCAAATTTCCAACAAAAGAGTATCTCGAGTGTTGGTTGACAATGGGGGTTCTGTCAATGTCCTATTTAAGTCAACCTTCAAAGCGATTGGCCTAACAAAAGCAGACCTGGTATCATGTCCAATGCAGATCTACGACTTCAATGAGGATTCATGGCTCTTGATGGGCAAGATTCAACTCCCTGTCACGTTGGGGAATGAAGTTCAGAGCTCGTTCAATTACAGCACCTTCGTAGTGGTGGATTGCCGCAATGCGTATAATGCAATTTTTGGGTGCCCCACTCTAGTCGACTTCGATGCCATCACCTCCATCCGCCATATATGCATGAAGTTCCCGTGTGATAATAGTGGAGTGAGGACAGTATGGGGAGATCTGAAGTGCGCCTGGAAATGTTATCATGTCTCTACCCGATCAATATTCATGGTCTATGAAGAACCTCTCGAAGAGGAAAACACTGATTCAATCCCACCACCACAATAAGCATGGAGGATGATTTGAGAAGACGACAAATTGGATCCCCGGATGGAGGCGGACAGGGCATTAGAACCCATGGAGGAAGTTGAGGAAGTGTGCATCAGTGACACCGACCCGACCAAAGTAATCTGGGTTGGAAGAAATTTGAATCTGAAAGTTAGGTCTGCCATTATTGCTAGGGTAAAAGTGAACCAGGACGTCCTAGCCTGGTCCCACTCGGAGATGACCGAGATTGATCGCAACGTCATATGTCATGGCCTAAACATCGACGAGAATGCAACTCCCATTCTACATAAACGAAGGTCATTAGGCATGGAAAAGGCAGAGGCCCTCAAGCTATAAATCACGAAGTTGTTCTCGTTCAACTTCATCCGGGAGGCCTTGTATCCCGTTTGGCTAACAAATCTACTGTTGGTGCCAAAGTGAAATGGGACATGGAGGACTTTCATCGACTTCACGGGTCTCAACAAGGCCTGCCCAAAGGATTGCTTGCCTCTGCCCTGAATAGACTAGATGGTGGATGCTATGTCTAGGTATAAGTTGCTAAGCTTCATGGATGATTACTTTGGCTACAACCAGATCTCGATGCATGTAGTAGACAAGGAATACACTAGCTTCCAGACGGACAAAGGTGTATACTGCTACATTGTCATGCCTTTCATTCTCAAGAATGTTAGGGCCACCTATCAAAGACTGGCCAAGAGAATATTTTGGAACCTACTCACAAAGAACATGGAGGAATACATAGATGACATGTTGGTCAAGTCCAAGACTTAGCCCCAACACGCAAATGACCTGGCAGAAACATTCACCATTATCCGAAAGTATGGGATGAAGCTAAATCCCAAAAAGTGCACTTTTGGCATGGCATCCGGGAAATTTCTGGGCTTCATAGTAAGCTCAATAGGGATAGAAGCCAATCTGAATAAGATCAGACATTGATCAACATCCCATCACCACAAAGACATAAATATGTTCAGAGTCTAACGGGAATAATAGCAGCTTTGAGCCTCTTTGTGTCAAAACTGCTTTGAGCCACAAGTGCATCCAGTTTTTCAACGTACTCCGTGGAATCCAGAGGTTCTAATGGATGGCCAAGTATGAAGAGGCTTTTCAAAAATTGAAGGAGCATTTGGCCCAAGTGCCAATCTTGTCAAAACTGGTGGATGGGGAACCACTGTTCCTATATTTGGTAGTATCAGAACATGCCATCAGCGCTGCATTAGTGTGAGAAGAGGGAAAATTCCATCTCTCGGTCTATTAGGTAAGCAAAAGGTTTCTGGGCATGGATTTCAGATATCCATTGATCGAAAAGTTGACATTTTGTTTACTGGCCGCGTCCAGGAAGCTAAGACCTCACTTTCAGGCCCACGCCATCAAGGTACAAAAACCTGAATCATTGGGAAGACTTTTAAAGTGGACCATGGAGCTATTCCAGTTCGATATCGCCTATGTCCCTAGAATCTCCATCAAGGGTAAAGCCCTGGCCGACTTCATCTTAGAATGCACCGAGATATCAGAGGACAAAGAACCTATTGACCACGCAGTGCTCTTGTGGAAGATCTTCGTGAACGGAGCCTCTAATGAGAATGGGGTTGGGGCCGAGATCATTCTAATATCCCCTCAAGATCACCAGTTGCAAAGTGCCCTACGCTTCTAGTTTGAAGCATCAAACAATGAGGTCGAGCACAAGGCCAGGCTGGCCGAATTGCATTTGCCCTGGGAAGTGGGGGCAGAAAACATCAAAGTCCACAACGACTCGCAGCTGGTGGTCAAGCAGATTTCGAGAGAATACCAAATGAAGGGGGACAAGATGGCTGCCTACATGGCGTGAACTCGGGAGTTACTCCAATCTTTCAAAAGATACTTCATCTGCCAGATCCCAAGGAACAGAATGTGTTCGCAGACACACTGGCGAAATTGACTACGGATGTTGAAGTGGAACTCTCCAGGGTAGTCCCAATCGACCATCTACCCATGCCCAGTATTCAAGCTCCCAAAATCATCAATGCCATCATACACTACATCTTGGATTGGCCCTCTCATCCAGTATCTAACAACTGGGGAATTTCCCTCGGACAGGGCTGCCTCCAGGAAGATTCAGTACCAAGCTCCCAGATACATCATGATGGACGACAGACTCTATCGAAGAGGTTTATCCCTGCCCTATCTTTGATGTGTATCTGGGACCAAAATGATCGCAATCATGCACGAAGTTCACAAAGGCTTTTATGGAGATCACACAATCGGACTCAGCTTGTCCAAGAAGATCCTCAAGCAAGGATATTTATGGCCATCAATGAAGAAGGACTATGTAAATTACGTCCATAAGTGCGAACAATGCCAAAGGTATGCGAAGATCCCATGAGCCCCTCCAACAGAGATAACCCTGTGACTAGTCCCTGGCATTTTGTAGTTTGGAGAATTGATTTGGTAAGATCCCTCCCAACTGGGAAGGGCAGAGTAAAATATGTCATTGTAGCCGCCGACAATTACACCAAGTAGGTTGAAGCAGAACTAATGAGCACAATCACCTCCAAAAAGGCCCTGAACCTCGTCATCAACAATATTGTATGCTGATATGGCCTCCTTCACAAAATCATGTCTGATAACGGGAAGCAATTGGATAGCATCCACTTCACCGACTTCTGTGGAAGACATGGAATCATCAAAAGCTTCTCTGTAGTCGCAAGCCTCAAGAAAATGGGCAAACAGAGGTCGTGAACAAGATTTTGAAGGGGACACTAAAGAAAAAGCTAAAAGCTGGCAAGAGCATGTGGCAGGAAGAGTTTCCCCGCATCCTACGAGCCCACCAGACCACAGAAAGAACCTCAACCAAACATACTCCCTACTCAAAGATCTATGGATGTGAAGCAGTCATCCCAGTAGAAACTATGGTCCCATCCTACAGATGAGACATATACGATCCTGTCCAAAATCATGTTCTACTCCAGGAATCCCTAGATCTCATCAAAGAGATCTGGGAAGAATCACAAGTGCAGTTGAAGAGGTATCAGGAAAAGATCGCAAGGCACTTTAACTTGAAATTTAAGAGCCAAAGGTTCGGAATCAACGATCTAGACCTGGAAAGAGTCTTCCCCGCATCTCATGATCCGGGAGTCGGGGTTCTAGGACCAAATTGGGAAGGACCCTATGAGATCCAAAATGAAGTATGTCCAGGAATATATCACCTAAAGCGGCTAGACGAAACAGAGGTCCCATGGACCTGGAACGCAGGAAAACCTCCGCCAGTACTATTAGTAGTCGGGAGGATATAACTTTGCTCTCTCTAACATTTTTACATTCAAGAAATGTATGTTCCATGGTCATGTCTTACCTAATGAAAATGGTGTGAACAGGACACCATACAAAATGTTTTAAGACAAAAAAAGTTTATGTTCGTCTTTAATTTTTACACGAACAAGTGACCTAAGACTACACTCTTTGGTCACTTGGGGGGTAGGACCATCTATATAACTCCAGGATAAAAAATAAAAAAGGATGCAAAGCTCAGAGCTTAGTCCTGATTAAGATTCGTATAGACTGGGGGTCCAAAACCTAACTCCCAAAAAAGGATGCAAGGCTCAAAGCCCAGTCCTAATCCTAAAAGATTGGTCCAGACCTAACATGGTCAAGGATAGCCTAATCCCTATTCATGGTTTTCGTATAACGGTCTAGGACCTTTGGAACCAAAATCTTAGGTTTAAATAGATTAAATTTAGTTTTGTAAACGGTCCAGGCAGTCGGAACCTAAACCTCGAGTTTGAAATAAGTTAATCAACTAATTTCTGTTAATTCATATCCTTAATGGTCTAGGCCATTAAAACTAAGTCATGATTGAAAAGTCCATAACGGTCTAGGCCGTTGGAACCTGAACCATGGAGTCAAGATAAACCAGTTAAGTTATATTCAGTAAGTCCAAAATGGTCCAGGCCGTCGAGACCTGAACTGTCGTTTCAGGAGAAAGTAATTACTTTCTACAATTTTTCCCTAATGGTCCTCGCCATGGAACCAGGATTCCACATTTAATCCTTATTCATGCATGGTGGTAAAACACTTAGTTGATTTTTTGAGGAAAAATAAATTAATATAAAGCGGGAATCATTGTGCAAACATAAAAACCAATATAATAACAGTACAATAAGATAAGCAGCTGACATAAGCGCATCCATGCCCATAAAAAATAAATTTACAAAAATAAAGAAAAGGAGAGAGAAATTCCCAAATTAAAGTATAAAGGCTCAGGCATGGGCTTCGTTCTAATTCGGGACTTCTGGAGCATTTTCATCTTGTTGGTCCTCATCAAGGAGATCCACGACCTCTTTTTCCTTAGCCACAAACTCGACCCTCTTTGCAACCGAATCCGAATAGAGGAGATTCATATTCTTATCTTGGAGCCAAGCCATGTAAATGGCCTCGTCAAAAGTGGTCGCCAATAATTCATCTATCTGCTTCTTCTCCTTGCGAGCCTCCTCGCTTCGCTTCATCTCCAGCTGGACCATGGCCTCCAAAGCCTAGACTTGTGCCCCAGAAGATGCCACCTTTTCTCGCTCTTAGCGAATTTAGGCCTCAGCCACCTCCAAGATTTCCTTGGTCGAAGCCTCCGAGCCGCGAGCAAGGGATAGTTCTGCCTCCAGATTATCCGCCAACTTCTTGTGCTTGGCATCTTTCCTGGATAGAGCTTCCTCATGTTGTGCCTGAACCCAGGAAGCCTCCTTGGCAAGGGCCTCCTTAGCAGCTTCTCACTGGTTGACAGCCCCTCCTGCTCCATCTGGTCCGTCTCTAGCTTCATTTTCATCACCGCAATATGCTCTGCATTCCTATGAGCCAGCAATGCATCCTGGAACAAGGCAGAGTTAGAGAACACAAAAAGACAACGATAATAAAGAAACAAGACAGGCAAGTGGCCTACCGCAGTGACCTGATGACGAATGGCCTGGGATACGAAGAGTGCGTCTTTGCTCGCCAAGGTGGCATATCATTTAAGCTGAAGGGTAGACATGGTAGTCCCCACCTGGGCCAGCATATCCACAGCAAGCGGGGTTGTGTCCTGCCCCAACCTAGGCCGAAACCCAATCTCAGTTGCCAGCCAATCCACGATCTACTGGGGGCATTGAAGGCCTTTAGAGGTTCAGAAAACTCCACCTTTCGACTAATGATCAAGGCCAGGGCTACCTCATCCCATTTATAGGAAGCTTGGGAGCCTCTGGGAGCTCTGGCGTAACAATAATGCTATCACCAAAAGAATGTTCCTCGGTCATGGTGAAGTCTTTTGTCTGGGCCTTCTTGGCCTACTTCGAGGACTCCATGGCAACAGAGTCCGTTTTCCTTTTGCTCGTCCCACCTCCTTCTGAAGGCTCCTGCTCCAAGTTAATAATTTGGATAGGAGGAGAGTGGGACAGGGGCTGCTCAACAAGCGTTGTCAGGTACGCAGCGGCAATTTGAACTCCTTCCTAAGCCCCCAGGTCCGGTTCTGAGTCCCCGAGGATCATATCAATGATCTTCTTCTTGGTCGGGCCCTTGGCGAGTTTCTTTGTCGAGGCCTTGCCTGCAATAGCCCTGACCTCAATCATTTCCTTCATCTTAACCATGAGATTAGACATGTCCATTTCACCTGAGATAGGAATAAAAAATATATTAGGAACACGATGAAATGAGAATGACAGAAAAATACAAAGGAAACATGCAGGTATAAGTCCTATGGGACAAACCCTCATCCATGGAATGGGCCTAACTTAACTCTCCTAGTGCAAAAACATGAATTTGATCCCCCATGTCATCTGGGTCCAAAAATCTACCACACTGAAGGAACCAGGATGAATACATGAGGGTCAGAGTTTCTACGGCAATGAGGTAAGGATGCCCCACGCTGTTAATAGTACCTGTCAAATAATCTCGGTACCAATGCCTATTCCTAACTAAGCCCTCAATATGAGGGGCGTAAGTTAAAACTAGAGGGGTTTTACCTTGCCCCGAAATGTTGGCCCCAGGAGCTCCAGTGTTAGGCTGCCTCCCCTTGAGAAGGGCATCCAACTCTAGTAGTGTATGACATCCGAGGGAAGTTTCCAGCAGCTGTATTGAGCTGGACTAATGCCACGGATCTTCAACTTATAAAATATGTCCCACGCCTTGTCTTTGGATTTCAGCTGCAGCTCCAACCGGTAATAATATAACACCTCTGTGGGGGTGGGTGCTGCGATCTCCTGCAAAGCGCAAAATATACGACATCCCGCAAACAAATTGTAGGACTGGGACAGGAGCTAGAAAGGCGCGATCCCCACAAACTTGATAAACTGCGCGAAGTAGTCATGAAGCAGGAGAATGGCTCCCGCACTGATATGGCCTACACTCTAGGCTTTTTCATCGCATTCAACATCCGATAGTTCTGAAACTCGTTCTCTTCACGTCCATTTCCCACGTGTTTCCAATGGGAAGCTTATGCCCCTTTAGGACAATGGGGCCTGCATTCACTATATCTTTTACATAGAGGGTAACGCCATAACCCATGATAGCAACCAAGCAGTTAGCACCAAAACTATAGAAAACTGGTTTAGGTACGGGGATTCTCCTAAAACTACTTGGAGAGGTCCCCTCCTGACCCAGATCGAGGAAAAATCAATGTCCCAAGAACGTAAGTCGGGAACTAAAGGCCAAGGGTATATGCAAATAAAATAATTCACCCGAATGGTTTTGAGGCATCCGGGTTCATTGATTTAGAGCAATCAAGCCCGCTCCATCAATCAATTTTCCTACAAAATGAAGTATCACCTATAAAGTTCCCTACTGTTCATCTCTACCATTACCACTAGCTAAAGGCACCATACACAGTGGTCATGACCCTAACGGCTACACGGTGGCGGAAACAACGTGATAACAAAAATGATGAAAATAAATAAAGAAGTGACCAGAAAACTTTCTGAGTGAGCATGGGTCTAAAATTCGTTGAGGTACAAGTGACAACGCTGGCAGGAATTCAGCCTTGAACCTGAGGAGGCGATACAGCAGTTCGTTGACGCTCTCAGACAGATCGGTCAGGACAAAGTTGTCTTCTTGATGAATGAAAAAGGGCTTTTTCGGAAACAGATGGGCACGAAAATTCACTAATCGTTGGAGAATTTCGTGGGCAACTCCGGACATTCAGGGTTTCTAGCTCTTTAGTTTGAAAATTTGGGATCCGTAAAAGTGTGGAAGGAATTCTACTGAGGTATTTATAGGAATAAAATTTCATGTTTATTCCAATGGTCCACAGTGAGAATCCCAAGGCAATCCTCATCTGACGGTCCCAGACGGCGCAGAGGCATTAAATGGCCCAATCAAGTGCTAAATTATGGATTCTTCAATCCACGATCCGTGCCTCCCTCATCCAATGATCCACATTGAAAATCCCAAGACAATCCCCATCTGACGACTCTGGATAATGTAGAAGCATTAAATAGCCCACTCGAGTTCTTAAAGCCCCTTTTTGTATAGACGAGACGCTTTGGGAAATGCATTTACATCCATCTGTCAGCTAAGTCATCAAAAGATTTTCCCCAAATATTTTGTGCGCGAGTGGTACAAACTTACCATCTACTTGGAGACATGTTTCCAAAAAAGTGGGAAGTCAAAAGGAAGAGGATTGACCAGTTGGCCCCTAAGTAAAAGAACCCGAGTCTTGGTAAATAAACCAGGACGTAGGTAAATGAACCCGGATACATGTGATTGATCTGGGATGAATAAGGCAAGTCTCCAACATGTGAACGCAGATTAAGACTTAGGGGGTAAATGTTATCCATATTTTCCACCTTGTACATGTGGCATGGCCAAATGGTTTCCATGGACTCCCATGAGAGGTACGGGCCCAACAAGGGCCTAGTGAACGATGAGAAACCAAACCCTGTCGGCTCAAACCATGCCGAGCCCAATAGCTGGCGAGTAGCACGAGCATAGTAAAGGGGTCAGAATGGACATGCAGGCCTGAAACACCTTCCCAGGCACACTTAACCTCTATCCTTTGGGATGTAAATTATGGTGGCCAACGATCCATTCCGGGAGACAAATCCCATCGAATAGGATTATTACGTCCCAAATTCCCTAATGTGGCTTAGTGCCTTGATTAGGGGGCAGGAGGGCAATAATTGGTTTATTGTGTTATTATGTGATTATATGCATGATTATGTGAGTTGTATTATTATATGGCTGTATTTACATGCATGTGGGCTCGTTTTTTATTAGAAGGGCATTTTCATAATTTTGTCCTGTTGAGGGCATATTTGTATATTTGTGTGCATATATGTTATATATGTGTGAGACCACATTATTATGTGGATATATTTGAGATACTCGACATGAGGTGATCCTAGGAGGCAAGTTAGTGGTTTAGTCATAACGGGATCAAATACCGGGCTCGGGGTGAGCCTAGGGGTAATTTGGTACTTAGTACATTACCAGGATTAAGCAAGTAATGGGAAATTATTTGGTAATTATTTGTGGATAATAAAATCATGGGAATTGTGAGACGTTAATTATGAGTAACAGGACAATTGACTAATGACAAATTTCCCCTTATGGCATAGGAAGGCAAGACAAAGGGTAAGGGGCATATATGTCATTTAGGTAGCAAAACAAGTGATTAGTCACCTTTTTCCCTAGGCTGAAGGAACAAAATAGAACACTCTAGCCTCCTATTTTCTCTCTCTTGATCATTCTCTTTCCTTCTATCGGTTTCTCTCTCAATTGGACTTGTGGTTTTGCGGCAAGCTTGATGATTCAAAGCTTAAGGTTTAGGGTTGAATTGCAGAAGCTAAAGGGATTACAAACTCGATTTTAGTTGGTATTTTGCTATGGTTTTGGTTGTTCATAAGCTTGAAAGTTTAAGGTTGTGAATTGGATTTTGGTGGTGTTTTGAATGTGTTAAAGCTTGGGTTTTGCTGCTGGGATTGAGGTGTGATGTTTGGGATTGTTTAGGATTGATTTGTGGTGCGTTTTGGGCTAAGGTGAACAGGGATGGTTGGGTTTACAGGTTCGCGCAGCGGCCCTGTTCTTGGGCGTCGCGACCCGTGTGAACCCCAAGGCCTAGGGGAGGGCTCTGTCTTGATGGCGCGCCGCGACCCTCAAGGGCAAGTCACGGCCCATCCCCTAGACCTATACAGGGGGGCTCTTAGTATGGGAGGCGCGTCGTGGCCCTTAGGGGCAGGTCGTGGCCCGCCTGGCCATTTTTGGCAATCTTAGGTTTTAAGGATGGGATTTCAAACCTTAAGGGTCGGGATCGAATCTACTACCCGATTTTGTAGAATTTGAGGTCCCGGAGGCTAGGACTTGGTCTGGAAGCCTTTATTTTGCTTGTTATTAACGGGATTATATATTTGGTTATGACTAGGTTACCGCTAGGGGCTCAAGATCAGGATCGTGCTTGATGGTCGTTCTTATTTTATAATGTACTCAGACCTGAGGTAAGAAAACTCACCTATTATATGTACATATGCGACTGCTTGACCACCACGACCAAGATTTCTTAGAGGAATTAGGGTTAAACCCTATTTTTGCTGCTTTATCTACATGCCTTATTAGATAGCATGAGATATACTGATAAGGCCTGGCCCTTGACTACTGCATGATATAAAAAAGATGTGCTTATTAGCACTGATATTGCTTGTAAATGCAAAGGAACCGCTTATTAATGTTGTAATATAGACATGTAGGTCAGGACACGCTCCTTAGCGCTGTCATAGATATATGTATGCCAGAAAATGCTTATTAGCATTGTTAATTGTTATGAATACCAAGAAGTGCTTATTAGCACCAGACTTTGATATGAATATGAATCGACATGCTTATTAGCATGACTATTGATGGTGAATGATTATATGCTTGATCTTGGACCATGAGGCAGCAAGAGGTTTAGTTATCACTACCTAACTTGCCGAATTGATTATTGAGGCAAGGTATAAGCTTGGAAGTATGCTTCCAAGGCAGATTGAATTATCAGCTGGCCAGGAAGACTAGGGCCAGAATGATAGACAGGGTGATGATAATGATCAAGGTCATACCCCTACGCCGGCTCCTGAAAACTGGCAACAGGTGCTTGCTGATTTGTAAACCAGGATACAGAGGCAAGATGAGTAAATCCTCCTCTTGAGACAGCAACAGGTTCCTGCATGGAACATTTTACCAGAGGCACCACCAGTGATGGTGCCAACATTTAAGCAGCCGCCAGAGGCTGGGAATATATGGGAACCTCTTTATGAAAGGTTTAGGAAACAACACCCTCCATTCTTTGAGGGTAGTTCAGATCCGACCAAGGTCGAATAGTGGATGAGCATGGTTACCACCATCCTAGATTTTATGAGGGTGGTTGGTAATGAGAGGATGGCTTGTGCCACATATATGTTTCGAGAGGATACCCAAATTTGGTGGGAAGTGATATCCCAGACTATGATAATGCCTAGGAAATGGAAGAGTTTCAGACTTTTTTTAATGAAATGTATTACAATGATGCCATCAGGGCGGCAAAGGCTGAAGAGTTCACCAGATTACTTCAGGGCAACTTATCAGTGACTGAATATGCCCTAAAATTTGATAGATTGGCAAAGTTTGTCAGGGAACTGGTGCCCACTAATGGGACCAGAAGGGAGAGGTTTCTCCAGGGGCTACAACCTATGATATCCCAGGATGTTCGCATTACCACTGTGTCGGGGTGACTACCTATGCACAGGTTGTTGAAAAGGGGCTCACAGCTGAGAGCGCAAAAAACAAAATTTGGGGCCAAGAGGGATACTAGGAGGGTGGGACCTCCATTTGTGAGTTCAGCTAGGGGCGGAGGCCCCAGTGATCAGAAAAGGAAGGCTCCTGATGCCTTTCTAGCTCCAGGCCCTGATAGGAGACCACATGGTATTACAATAGGCCGCCAAGGCGACAATGAGGGGTTGACGACTTTTCCAGAGTGCGCCAGATGCAAGAGGTGCCATATAGAAGAGTGCCAGGCAAAGGCCTGCTTTTTATGCGGGATAGTGGGACACTTAAAGAAAGATTGCCCAAAGGCAAGAAAGGAAGAACCAAGAAAGGCGGATAGCTCGACCCCAGCTCGAGTGTTCGCGTGACACAAGCAGAAGCTGAGGCTTGTCCCTCAGTAGTCACATGTTAGCTTTTTAGTGCTGGAACCCCTTATATTGTTTTGATTTATTCAGGTGCTACACATTCTTTTGTTTCTAGTAGAAGTATTGATAGATTGTGTAGACCATGTGATTATTATGCTGTGGGGTTCAAGACCTTATATCCTAGTGGGGAGTTTGTAGTATCCAGGAGATGGGTCAGATCATTGCCAGTGACAATGGAGGGCAGAGAGCTATCAGATGATTTGATAGAGTTGGTTGTGACAGATTTTGGCATGATTCTAGCCTTGGATTGGCTGGTGAAGCAACCATAGATTGCTAAAGGAAAATGGTAACTTTTGAGCTTGAAGGTGAGGAACCTTTTGTATTTTTTGGCACTGTGCATGGACCCCGTGTACCTATGATATCTGTGTTGAGGGCTATAGATCTATTGGAAGGTGGTTGCATAGGATTTTTAGCCAGTGTGGTAGATACCACCCAGGTTGTGCTAGTGAGACCAGAGGATACTAGATTAGTCTCTGAATTTCTGGATGTGTTTTCAGAGGATTTACCAGGGTTACTGCCACACAAAAAGATTGAATTTGTTATTGAACTAGCACCAGGGACAGAGCCAGTGCTAGAGCAATTTACAGAATGGCCCTAGCAAAATTAAAGGAATTGAAGGTACATCTGCAAGAGCGGTTTGCCTTGGGTTTCATTATACCCAGTTTCTCACCATGGGGTGCATGAGTCCTGTTTTTAAAGAATAAGGATAGTTATCTGAGGATGTGTATTGATTACAGGGAACCGAACAAATTAACAATCAAGAAAAAGTATCATTTGCCAAGGATCGATGATCTGTTGCAGAGTAAGATGGTATTCTCAAAGATAGATCTATGATCAAGGAGGGAGATATACTGAAGAATACCTTTCGTACCAGGTATGAACATTATGAGTTCTTAGTTATGTCCTTTCGTACCAGTTATGTTCTTAGTTATGTCCTTCTTAGGTATGAACATTATGATCAGTTGGGTTGACTAATGCCCCAACTACATTTATGAATCTAATGAACAGGGTGTTCAAAGATTACTTGGACCGGTTTATGATCATCTTTATCGACGGTATACTCGTTTATTCTTAGTCACAGTCAGAACATGAGAAACATTTGAGGTTGGTTCTATAGAGACTGAGGGAACATAGGTTGTTTCCTAAATTCAAGAAATGTGAGTTTTGGTTACTTCAGATAACTTTCCTCGGTCATATTGTCAGCAAGGATGGGATCAAGGTGGACCCAGCAAAGATTGAGGCAATTAGAGATTGGTCAAGGCCAAGGAATGCCTTAGAGATCAAGAGCTTCCTTGGATTGGTAGGTTACTACAAATGTTTCGTGGAAGGATTCTCACGGATTGCTACTTCATTGACTGAACTGACACGCAAGAATCAGAAGTTTTCTTGGTAAGACATGTGCAAGAACAATTTCTAGGAATTGAAGCAGAGATTGATTACAGCTCCAGTTCTGAGTCTCCCGACAGATCAGGAGAAATTTATGATTTACTTTGATGCCTAACATCAGGGTTTGGGTTCTATTCTTATACAGTCAGGAAAGGTAATTGCCTATGCATCACGCCAGTTGAAAGAGTATGAACAGAAATACCCCACTCATGATCTAGAGTTTGAAGTAGTGGTCTTTGCATTAAAGGTATGGAGGCATTACCTTTATGAGGAGAAGTGTGAGATATACACTAACCACAAGATCTTGAAGTATTTTTTCACACATAATGATCTGAACATGAGATAGAGACGTTGGCTAGAGCTGGTGAAGGATTATGATTGTGAAATCCTGTACCACCCATGGAAGGCCAACGTGGTGGTAGATGCCTTAAGCTAGAAGGGTTCGGGACAGATATACAGTGCGAGACAGATATCTAGAGAGTTGGCAGAGGATATGACCAGAGCTGGTATAGAGCTGCTAGTGGGCCAGTTGGCCAACATCACGCTACAGTCTATATTTGTAGAGAGGATAAAGGAAGGTTAGTTGGGTGATTCCCAACTGACAAAGATCAAAGAAGATGTCCTAGCTATAGTGTCTGAGGACTATACATTGTTAGATATGGGCTTGTTGAGATACAAGGGTCAGATCTGTGTTCTGATGGACACTGTTATCATACGGGAGATTCTGGATGAATCCCATACTACTCATTACTATTTGCATCTAGGCACAATGAAGATGTCTCAGGATGTGTGATTACTGAATTGGTGGCCTGGGATGAAGAGGCATGTGATAGAATATGTGGCTAAGTGCTTGACATGTCAACATGTCAAGGTTGAGCATCAGAGAGCAGTAGGGCTATTACAACATCTGTACATCCCATAGTGGAAATGGGAGGACGTCACGATGGATTTCGTGGTGGGGTTACCTAGGACTGTGGGTCAACATGATTCGGTGTGGGTTATCGTGGATCGATACACCAAGTCAACTCACTTCTTACCAGTGAGAAAAACTTATACAGTTGATCAGTATGCAGATCTCTATGTGAGAAAGATTGTGCGCCTTCATGGGGCACCGAGGTCGATCGTGCAGACCGAGACCCCACATTTACTTCTAAGTTTTGGGGAAGTTTGAAGAAGGCTATGGGTACGCAACTGAAGTTCAGTACTGCTTATCATCCTCAAACAGATGGACAATCTGAGAGGATTATTCAGATATTAGAGGACATGCTACAAGCATGTGTGCTGGACTTTGATGGGTCTTGCAGTAAGTATCTGCCTTTGATAGAATTTTCCTACAATAATAGCTATCAGCCGACCATTGGAGTGACTCCTTATGAGATGATGTATGTTAGGAGATTCAGGTCTCCCATTCATTTGGATGAGACAGGAGAAAGAAGATACTTAGGTCCTGAGGCAATTCAGAGGACCAATGAGGCTATTGAGAAGATTAGAGCTCGGATGCTTGCTTCCCAAAGTAGACTAAAAAGTTATGATAATACCAAACGCAGGAATGTGGAGTTCCAAGTGGGAGACTATGTCTTCCTTAGATTCTCACCATTGAAAGGGGTGAGGAGATTTAGAAAGAGGGGTAGCTAAGCCCTATATTTGTAGGACCATTTGAGATCCTGGAGAGGATTGGTCAGGTGGCTTATAGATTGGCCTTACCTCCGTCTTTGTCGGCCGTAGACAATGTATTTCATATTTTAGCCCTTCGAAAATATGTGTCAGACGTGACTTATGTGTTGGGTTACGAAGATCTGGAGCTTGGGAACAGTCAGTCCAGATACTAGACAAGAAGGACAAGGTCCTAAGAAACAAAACTATACCTTTGGTTAAGGTATTATGTTGGACTATCAAGGACGAGGAAGTGGCTAGGGAGCTGGAGTCAGATATGCAGAGTCAGTATTCCGAGCTGTTCAGGTAATATTTCGAGGACGAAATTTCTGTAAGGAGGGGATAGTTGTAACGTCCCAAATTCCATAATGTGGCTTAGCGCCTTGATTAGAGGGACATGAGGGCAATAATCCACCATTGCCCAAAAAATCCACCATTCCTAACATCCTAACCTTGCTCAAAACCACCCCAACGCACCCTAATTCCAAAACCCATTGATCATAAGACTTTTAACATGACTCTAGCAACATAATCCAACAAAAACCTAGCTTAAAAACTCATTAAGATCCCATTTTAATTTCTGAAACCCAGCAGCTCAAGAACTCTAAAACCAGTCACGCAAACTCAGAATTTAAACTCTAAATTACAAATTGAAGCTTGCCTTCTTTGATGAACCACTTCCTTAACAATTTATGATCTAATACCCAAGCTTTCCAACTTCAATTCAGTCCTTAAATTTCAAAACCACAACCACTCTTAGAACCCAGCCAGAACACAGAATTCTAATAATCAAGAGTGTAATTCAGTCCTTACCTTAGTCCTAGTGAAGTTCCGTTAGCTAGAGCTGAGCTAATCCCTCAAAACTTCAGCTCAAATCACAAGATTTCCAGCTGAGTTTCTTAGATTCTAGTGGTTTTCCTTGAAAAAGAAGAAGAAAGAAGGAGAGAGAGACAAGAGAGTCGGTTCCTCTATTTCCATCAAGTTCTGAGGTTTTTACTTAGTTTATCCTTAGGTAATTAAGTTAATCCCGAGGCTCGGGTACTGAAAACGTCCCCGAGGTTAAAATGGTAAAATTCCCCAATATTCCCGCCTAAGCTTCCTAACCTCAAATATATCTCCAATTATTTATTTCCATAACTCGATAGTCCAAATAATCATCTAATACCCGAAAACACCCCTTGACTTGCCCCAAGTTAAGTATTAAGCCTCGTTGTGACTTTCCCGCTACCTAGCTCCCTAGGATCACCTCGAGTCGCACGTTGCAGATTTACCCACATAATAATGTGGTTCTCACAAATATAACATATAATCACATTTACATTCATATAACCACACAAGCATGTTTATCATATAATCACATGTTAATTTAATAAATTCACACATAAACCAATTATGCCCTCCCGACACACTAATCAAGGCTCTTAAGCCATATTAGTGATTTTGGGTTATTACACATTTGGAAAGGAAGAAAAATGTTAGGTGTAAACAAAATTAGAGATTATTTAATTAAAAGTGTTTAGATAACAAAAATTCTTAGTTTTAACGGTTTCTTTTATTAACTTTAACCGAATATTAAAGAAAATAAACAGATCACGCATTTAAAACTAACTAAAAATAGATATTTATTAATTATATTAATATATATATATATCAAATATTATAAAATATCATTTTATAATAATATTTAATATAAGAATACAAAATAATAATTATATTAATATAAATTCAAATGTTATAAAATATTATTATTATAATATTATATATTACAAGACTAGATATTTAATAATTATATTAATACAAATTCAAATATTATAAAATAACATTATGATAAAAATATATAATCCTAATTAATATTCAATACAAAAATAATATTTAATACTTATATTAATATAAATTTAAATATTATAAAATATCATAATAATAATAATAATATATAATACATAATCTTAATTTTTATTAAAATAATTATTATTTATGTTTAAAATAGTTATCATATTATATATATTTAAAAAAATCACAAACAATGTAAAACAAAATGAATTGATATGTTTATGTTAAGGTAATGAACAATCTTTGTATCTAGTATATATGAGTTGAAATTTTTGGATATAAGTTGCCAAATGATGGATTTGATGAAGGATGCAACATTGTCCGCCGTGCAAGATTGAAACAAATGGCATGCACTTAATTTTGCTGCCACTAAGTGTGAGTATATGTGGTCCCATTTCACAAGCAATATTATTATCAGTTCCAAACCTTTTTTAATGACGTTTTTTTAATATATCTCTCACATAAGTAGGCTTGCATACATAATATTAGACGTGCCTTCTTATATCTTATGATCATAACTTTACCATGATTATTATAATAAAGTTGTGTAAAAAAAAGTCCTTTTTTAATGTCATGTTTTCTACTTTTTCCTCTTATATAAATATGTGTACATATAACTGAACGACCTCCCCGTCCCCTTGTCTAGTTTTTGTTTGATCTTTAGGGTTATAAATCATAGATTTTAAAGATTTGATGTATATCCTAAATTGAGCCTAATAATAATAAATTAATATTTTACAGTGCCATGATTAATTATTCTATATGTGTAGAGTCCAATTGTAAGGCATGGTGTACCTGTCACGTTGAGCTTGATGAGAGTGAACCACTGTCCACTATAACTCATGTGTGCTTCACTTTGTTTTAATATAATATTGGTAAAAGGGATTAGAATTCGGGTTTTTTTTTTATATAGTGGGAATGTATTAAAAAAAAAGTGAAAAAAATTAAGAAAAAAAATAATAATTCAAAGCATATAGGAATTTTTCTCTTTCACAATTCATGGAGAATAACAATTAATTTGTTAATGAAAGCCACATCTTAAAATTTTTCTTTTCGGATTCCCATATTTAAAAAAAAATTCAAAAACCATATTAACTATAAATTCCTATAGGATTAATTTGGTATAAACATATGTTATAATGAAAAGCCTTTAATTCAATACGAGACGACGTGGCTTAAAGAATAGTCATTCCTTAATATTAGCAAATACCACCTGGTCAATGTGACATTAGATTAAATAAGGTTTGATAACTTTTATCATATAATTTTATAGTGAAATTAGAGAGTATATTGAAAAAATGAATCTCCCTAATATAGGATAATTTAATCATATTGTAATTTTGGGATAACTTTATTTTATCAAATACCCTTTCTTCATCAATATCAATAGTAAGTAAAAAAAAATTGCAATTTTGCATCCAACTTATTTTCTCTGAATTTTTTATTGGTAAATGATCAACTTATTAATTTTTTTAATATTTTTTCTTTTATATTTTTTAATTCAGTTCCATTTTCCAAATAGGACATCTAACGATTATACCATTTTAATATCATCTTATTTTGCTTCGAAACTAACTATTACACTCATCTAATTTATTTTATAAAGTAATAATATAGAATCATTCCTTGGACATAATTTCCATGAAATTTATTTTCAATGTTACCAAAATATCTTTATTTTAATTACTTAAAGTATCTAATATATTTATTTTAAAAAGATCAACTTTTAATATTAGTTTTATTAAAATTACTTTTCAATTTTCCGCAAAAAAAAAACTATATAAGTTAAAAAGTAAAAATATATAAATCATGTTATTTAATTAAATACCTAATAAAATCTAATAAATTTGTTTCTTTTTTTTTCTCCTGAACCTTTTTAATTAATTGAAATAATAATAATTTTAAAACAGCTTTTTAGAAAATGAACTAATATTTTGTGTGTGATTGTTATTAAAATCCTAAGGAAAAAAAACAAAATATTAATCTTTAAAATTTAGATTTTTGTAATATTGAAAATAAACATGATCAAAATTGCGTTAGTTATATAGATTGAATATTCTTTCAGCCACGTGTCCCGAAATTATTGACATCCACAAGACCCACTAGTTTACGGGCCCACGACATAGCAATGAGCTATATGTCACACGGCTTGTGCACGAGAACATTTGTCCAAGCGTTCCAACGGATATATGAGGCAACGCTCCCGCGAGAAAGAGATAATAATGCGGTCATGAGCACCAGATAATTCCGGTAGACAGATAATTTTCCTTTGACCACGTTGTACATGTGTACGGTCACTGCTCCCAATAGCGGCTTCCTCCCAATTTTGAGTTATTTAGCAAGGGTGCTTAATTCTCTTATCTTGATAGTTGAAATGACGTTTGTGCAGGAGAACTTAGAGGGAATCTCTTATCTTAATTCTCTTTTTTATCTCTTTTTCACGTTTGGTGATCTGGAGCAGAAGGAACATCGTCATTGGAAATTATGGCATCCTCACCATTTTGATCCATAGACTGATCTATAGGCTAGGGATAGTTATAGACAATTAAGGACTTTGAGTATTTGATCAAACATTATATTTTAATATAATGTTTCTTTGATTAAATAGGTTTTAAAAAGTGATTATTTAATATAGTGGGAAATGTTATGGTTGTATTTGATAAAATTTTTGTTTTTGAATTTTTTAAACACAAAAATAAAAATATTATTTTATTTTTGTTTTTTAATTTTTAAAAAATAAAAATATATTTTGTAACTATTTTTGTTTTTGGTTTTTAAAAACAAAAAATAATAAACGTGTTTGATAACTTTTATTTTTATTTTTTGTTTAACAATATAAGGTGTTGATTTGAAAAAGAAAAGAAAAAATGAAAACTATTTATAAAAAATTTGAAAGTGAGAATTTTTTATTTTCAAAATTTAATAAATTTTAGTTAAAATTTAAAAAAATAATAAATAAAAATAGAGTTATCAAACACATTTTATGTTTAATTTTCAAATTTCTAATTAATTAAATAAAAAATTATTTTTTTAAGTGTTACCAAACAGCCCCTATATTATTTTATATAATATAATGTTAGATTAAATAATGTGATAAAAAATGAGTTGTGACTCCTAAATATTACCTAATAATGTGTAAATTGTATGTTACACATTTGAGATTGGATTTCACAAAGCCTTTATGAAATATGGCTGTTGAAGACATGTTTTTAACCCTCATTAGGTGTTTGGAGGTTACAAAATCATGTGGGAAATAATTTGAGACATTTTGAAGAAATGATATTTTTGAGTTGAAAATGGTCTATGGCCGCCGACTAGGGGATAGCGAGCCACGGCCGCAGTCACGCCCAAGCATGCTAGTGGCCACAGCCAGAGATGTGTTCAGCCAATTTTCAACCTTTTTTTTTCCACTTTAAATGGTTCTAATACCCCAAATAACTCCTCAAACTCATTTTTAATTCCATAAACATCAAATTAATTATTGGTAACAGCCATCGAGGTTGGTGAAATTTGAAATTCAAAGGGTGTCTCAAAACTCTATAAATAGAAGCCTAATGCTCATTTGTAAGACAACACCATTTTTTATCCAAAAAGCACTTGGCTAGAAAATACACCATAGAAGCTTGATAATTCCAGAGAGTTATTTCCTAGAGAGATCCCTTAGTGCTTAGAAAATAGGAGGAAATAAATTTTTGGACAAAGGTTTTGAACCTTGTTCAAGTTAGTGATCTCCATTACTCTACACTTTGGTTGTGTGAGAGTTTGTGTTTTTCATTGTTCTTTCTATTTTTTTGTTCTTCTTGTTAGTATTTACTTGTATTATCACTTTTTTGAGTTTGTAATCTTCTTCTTTTACATTATTCTATTTACTTGTATATTGAGCAACAAAGTTGTAACATAACAATCAAAAGCTTATTACCCTTGTTTGTTTCAATGGAAGGAGAAATCATAGAGATCTTGTGAAAATATGATAAGATAAGGTAATATTCTTCTTTGTTTCTCGTATAAGATCTATTGGCTCTCATGTGGTGATAGAAATAAGGAAACTTATATGAATAAGTGTGTAGTTGTTAACATGTTAACACAATATGAGATACATTGTGACATAGTTGTCACATTGTTTTGTGAAAGTTAACGTGTGGTCCTTAGAAGTGAACTTTTGATATGATTTTTGTTGACCCAGATTTTAGTCAACTGACACAGAGTCGGAATATGCTTGATGCGAATGAATATGTTAAGAAGAATCAAATGACCAAAAGTAATAAGAACACGATATTTTATAGTGGTTCGGCCCCAGGATTTGGTAATGACCTACGTCCACTTAGACTGTTATTGATATAAGAATCAAAGGAGTGATCAAAGAACAAGGGTTCAATGAGTTTCACTAACCTCTGAAGAACAATACAATATTCCAAGGAGAATTATTCTAATCTTCAATAATTCCAAAGCCCAAAAGTCCCTTCCTTGAGCTCCCCTTTTCTATTTATAGGCTCAAGGGGGATTACATAAGATCGTTACAGATATTCTCTCCTGAATAATCGAATACTCAGGAGATTGTGTGAGTTAAATTCGGGATTTACAAAGATCTTCACAGTGATGTTACATTACATGCGGAACCATCGACCAGACTGGTCGCAGGTAAGACTGGGCTGCTTACTGCTTCTAATATGTCTTCTGGTCGATGCACTAGCAGAGTTCCTCCAGATGTCAGCCACGTGTCCAGGGATCAGTTGCCACGTCATCAATGCTAATTTTCTGGATAACAATTTTCATTATATAGAGACTATAAAACTAATATGTATATGTTATAGGTGAGATAGTATTACAATGATATGAAATTATGTTTTGAGATTTTATAAAGCATGATAATTTGGTAGTTTTGAGTGCCTATTTATTGATGTTATGAATCAATAGATTATATCAATATGTGGATATGAGAATTATTGTATGATATTTGTGATATACTTGCAATTAATTATGAAATTCAAAATACATGTTAATATGATAGACATATGTTGACAAATTATGTGAATTTACATTGAGATATACTTATGTTAATATATAAAAATATATTGTTGTGAATTATCATGATTTTATAGTTTGCCATATAATATGATTATTAATGTGATTAGTAACCATTTATTTGCTAAATAAAAAAAATTATTTGAGAATTTTTAATTTTCTCATTTAAAGAGATGATCATCTCCTTTTATGAGAAAATAAAATATGAACCTAAGGGGGTTACATCTTTTGGTGGTAAATAAAAAAAAATATTTGAGAATTTTTAATTTTCTCATTTAAAGAGATGAGCATCCCATTTTATGAGATACGAAAAGATTAACCTAAGCGGGTTACATCTTTTGGTGGAAATATCTTGCTCTATTGGATAAGGTGGATCCAAAAATTTGAGATAATATATTGTCCAATAGACATGGAGTCTAAAGTTTGGGCAAATAAATATATATATATATATTAAGAATTAATTAGTAACAATAATTCTTAATATTCAATGTCTCAATGAAGAGACATTTCAAAATTGGAGAAGCAATTTTGAATCTTTACACCAATAGTAAATAGATTAAAGAGAACTTTATTAATTTTGGTTAAAGAAAATAATGTGTTTAAATTATTTTCAATGAGGAGATAATTTTAAACTAAAACATAAGAATTTGAAGTGTTTAAATAAATCATTGAGGGTTTATTTTGTTTGATTTAAAGTGTTTAAAAAATTGACATCTTCAAAATGATTTTGATGAGAAAACCAATGGATGTAAAAATGGTATTTTCAAAAGAATCTCAAAGAGATTCTTAAGAAATACACAAGTTGTTTAAGTTATTTTGAGATTATTTATACAGCTAAAAGTGAAAATTAGTGATTATTTGTTTGAGAAATTTTCACATAACATTTATTCTCACATATTTTATTATGTGAAACATATAAAAGAAAGCAACCAAGTGAAAGTTACTTTCAAATAAGTGTGTCTTGTTTTAGCAAGTAAATAAATCAAGATAAACATTGAGATTTTTTATCTTGATCTATTGAGAGCTTATCATGTAGCTTAGATGACTCATGATGAACTTTGTGAATTATAAATGTAGATTTATCTTGGAGGATAAAATACATAATAGAAATGAAGAGATTTCTACTTTAAAGTGATATTTTATTATCACTATGTGAGAAATGTGGGGGTGATGCTCCAAAGTTAATCAATATATTTTGTTGACAATAATTGATTAATTTGGTCATCATATCAAATAGGTGATTTGGAATTTCACATTCTGTTGACGCGGTTCTTCGCCAACAGGTAATTAAGAAAAGAAGAGAAAGGGATTAGTGCTAATGTTGAACCGAAACAGATATATGATCTTAGAAATGAAAAGGTGACTCAAGACACGTTTTTTAAGTGGTTCAAAGGTTAAAATCCTTCTACTCCACTAGTCAGTATTATTGCTATATACTGGATATTTGATTACATGGTATTTCTTACAAGAGATAATCCAACCCTTATTAACTCCCAGGGTCTCCATATTTATAGGAGAAGGCACCTAGGAGTTGGTAAGAAGGTCATCCCGTGACCTTCTTACCTATCGCATCAACTCTGTGACATTCATGATTAATTCCTAAATTGACACATAAGTGTGGTCAAATCAATAGGTAAGGAGATAATGGGCCGCACGGCCCAACCCAGTCGTGGGTGTCTGAATACGCACATTCCTGCTGCGTGTCCAAGAAGTCAGGGGTATATCAGACACGTGATGTCTGATATATGCACGTTTACCTTGTGTGTGTTGACTTTACAAAGAGTCATAGCCTCCAAATCTAGCTCGTACCACGAGCTGGATACCTAACTCGACCTTCGGCCTTCAGAGTCCGGACTCAAGTCTTAGGCAATCTTGGCGAACCCTTGGGTTACCTCGAGCTAAGGAGGTATGATCTTATGACGGCAGCTCCGGTTTTGGGGATATCCACGAGGTAATCCTGATTAGGCCGCAGCTTAGCTCGCTAATCAGCCCGTGGGAAAATCAGGGAGTACATCTGCCCCCCAAGCCCCTGCTCGTGGAAAACGACGTCGCATAAGGCCACAGTAGGGGCTTTTAAGCTTCCCCATGAACCCTGCGCATTCCACATTTGACGCAGGCGCCTAATACGTGGAACATCGTGGCTAGTGATGGTACGTCTTCCGAGAACCGCATTTAATGGCCTAGCCTATGCCCAGCCGTCGTTTCGTATTTCGAGTGGAGGGCCTTGGATCCCACATCAGGGCCATCCAACGGCCCTCTATACGTGATCCTTCACGTATATAAAAGGGGTGGCCACCCTACGCATGGGCCACCCTTTCATTTGAAATTTCTCAGAACTTCTTTCCTTCTTCTCTCTTCATCTCAGAAGAAAAAGATACCCTCTTCTCTACGACCGCCATTCTCAGTGTTCAAGAAGCTCAGGCGTGAGGATTTCTTCGAATCTTTGGAGACAGCAACCCCTACGAAGCTTCAACCTAGGCGACACCTTCATTCACCTCCCAACCAAACACTCTGTAAGTCTCCTGACCATGCTTGTTTTGAAAATAATTTTCACTGTAGCTTAGGTAAATATTTACTGTAGCCACATGCAAGGGTTTACTGTTTTTTGTGGGTATGAAGGGTGAAAGCCTTTTAGGTTAGGTTATTTTTTGTTGTAGGAAATCGTTTAGGAGTACGGTTTATAGGATGCATTTTCTGGGGAAAATTTCTGGGTAGGAGTTTTGGAATTTTGGGTGCAAAATCGGGTAGCTTAGGGGACACGCTTCACAGGCGGTTTTGCAATCTTTGCCTACTGTAACTTTCCCCCCAAGGAAAATTCTATCCTGACCCTCCTGACACACGAATTCCGAGTAAGAGCACAAACGCGTGTTCATTGAACTGCGTGGTCCCACTCTCCACGGGCTGGGCTTACCTCAGCTCGTGCAAATAACATTTGATTTTTCCTCATGCTTGGGTCGCCTTTTCTGAAATATTTTCTTTTGTTTGCTAGGCGACCAGATGGCACCGAAGAGGAACGCTCCCAAGCAGACCATCGACAGCTCGGCCTCCCAGCAAGACAAAGTAAAGGCGGTGATGCCGGACTCCCCGATCCCCAACTTTGGGGCGGCAGTGGAGCAGGAGCTCGAGGTCGCTCCTGATGCGTTCTTCGAGGCGGAGAAGATCATCTCAAAGATTATCGACCAGACGAAGATCAATAAGATATTCCTCTCCCACAACATCGGGCTGGGGAGAGCGTCAGTGATTGCCTGACCTCCCGCGGAAGGCGAGCGGAGCTGCGCGCCGCTTGACGGGGCATTCTCGGCCTGGAGCGGCGAGCATTTCAAGGCGGGGGCATTCCTCCCGTTGGACCAGTATTTTGCTGACTTCCTAAATTATGTGAAGTTGGCCCCATTCCAGCTCCCCCCCAACTCTTATCGGTTGTTGGCGGGGTTGAGATATTTATTTTTGAAGCACGAGTGGGAGGTCCCCACTCCAGCGGACATTTTGTACTTTTTCTGCCTCAAGGCCAGCCCGGACCAGCAGGGTCGAGGCGATGGGTTTTACTACTTAACCCGATTTCCCAATACGGCTGCGGTCATCGAGCTGCCCAGCCACCCCAACGACTTCAAGGATCAATTCTTCATGTCGACAGGGATCAGAAACTGCGAGCTCCACTACTTCAATCGTCCTCGTAAGTGTTTTTTACCCTTAGCTCGTAAGTTAAGTGTCGTTTTAGCTCCTCCCGTATCCTTTTCTGACTTAGACTAATCCTGCAGCCATCTTCGCGAGGACAGAGAAATCTGTGACCCTTGGGGCCCAATACGAGACACTGGCGGGCTTGCCCCCCAGTGAGAAAGATTACCGCGTGCTCGTAACAGACGAGACGATGGTAGCCTGCAAGCTGATTTTCCCAAATCAAACTTTGAACTTAAGGAGGCCCCGGGGGCTTCCCCCAGCCCGCGACACCAGACCCATCATCGTAGGTCGCGGGAGATGAAGATGAGGAGGAAGAGGACGACGAAGTTCCCCTCGTGAGGAACAGGAAGCGGGCTTTGGAGGTCGCCCAGAGGACGGGCGAGGAGAGGATCCAGTTCGGAGCAGCTGCGGGTCCTTCTGGCCAAGGTAACCCTTACATGTTTAGGAGTCTAGATAGGGCCACAGCAGACCCCCGGCTAGCTAGGTTCAATCCTAGGCAGCTCGTCCATCGTCACCGAAGTGATCTGGACCTGAACACAACCCTGCTCCACTGTGTCGACCGGCTTGTGCTGGACTACCAAGATAGCCAGCCTAGGGGTATCGTAGTAGTAGATAACACCCTAGCCTTTAGGTCGATCCTATTCGAGGAGTATGGGACCAACCTTCGGACATGGCCATCACTCCTGAGGGGTACCGTAGCTCCGGGGCTTAGGAAATATGTAGAGGAATCTAGCCCTCAGTCAGCCTCGGACCCAGAACTTGCGCCAGCTCGAGAAGTAATCAACTTAGATTCTTCTTCTAGCTCGGGGGGGGGGGGGGGGTAGGATTCCCTTTAGTATACATATACTTGAATTTCTCTCATTACCCCTTTGTTTTTGTTTCTGTATGATTTCCAACTCTCGTACTAACCATGTTTTTGTTTTGACAGAAGAGATGTCTCAGCCCGAGGAGAGCCTGTGAGGTGCGTTCTTCGGGGGGAACCCCCCAGCTGGGGCCGCTGGGCCAAGAATGAAGAGGCTCCGGACGTCCAAGCACACCGCCGGGACCCCCGCCAAGTCTCCTGCAAAGGAGAAGGAGCAAGCCCCAGCTGCCCAGATCGTGGGAGCGGTTCCCCCTACTGCAGGGGGAAGCAACATGCCTCCACCCCCTTCGCGAGCTCCGGCCGCCGCCCGGGACGCAGGAACGGAGCTCGGGACTTCGGCGATTGTACCCTCCGAGGTACGCTTCCCAGTCAATCCCCAGGACCTGGGGAAGATCCCTGAGGCCTTCCGGGGAACGGTGTATGAGTCGGCGAACTACGCTGTCAGCCATATATACAAGTTCACCGAGAAGGAGCTCCGGGCCATCGAGACAATGAGCCCGGTGGGCGTGCTGGAGTCTTCACTGGGCATGGCCATGACGGTAAGCTAACTAACCTTTTTGTGGTTTTTATCATTACACTTTGCCTTGTTTTTTCTCTCTTTTTTTCTAAGGAAATTTTCTTTTCACCTTCGCAGAGCGCTGTTGCCCTTCACCGGAGCATCGCCAGGACCAAAACTCAGCTCGAGGACATGAGGAGCGAGCACCAAACTACCCTACATGCGGCTAAGGATGCCTTGGCGACCTCGCAAGTAGAGTTGGAAAAAACCCGCTCGAAGGTCCAAGAGCTCGAGACCTCCCTCGCCACCTCGCGGATAGACCTAGATGCCGCGAAGGCTGAGGCCCAGGCCGCCCAGGCTGCCCTAGAGGCCGAGCGGAAAACTTCAGAAAAGTCCCTGGAAGACCTGTTCTACCATTGCTGGGCCTACAATCCAGACGCTGACTTCTCCTTCCTGTCAACGAGCCTTTGGGAGCGCTTGCTGGTGAAGTTCCAAGCTCGCCTTGATAAAGAAGCGCCCTCCGAGGCCGGGGAAGGCTCTGGCGCAGCTGAGCAAGGCGAGACGGCGACCTCCAAGGGGCCACCTGGCGGAGCTTAGGGCGTCTCTTCTCTTGTGCCCTTCACTATTTTTTTAATATTTTTTTTTGTGTAACCTTTGCATGAGGTGCTTCCACCTCGAGACAATTTGATTCAATGCTTTTAATTGATCCTCTTTCTTGCCCTTACGCATTTTGGTTACAATTTTTTGAAAATCTTAGTTCGCGTTAATCTTTTATCCATATCTCGAGCTCTTTAGGAAGAACAACGATCAATAGATTTAAATCAACTTCTAAGTTTTATGACCCAGTTATGACCAGGAACTTAATTTGAAAACTTAGTTCGCGTTAATCTTTTATCCATATCTCGAGCTCTTTAGGAAGAACAACGATCAATAGATTTAAATCAACTTCTAAGTTTTATGACCCGGTTATGACCAGGAACTTAATTTGAAAACTTAGTTCGCGTTAACTTTTATCCATATCTCGAGCTCTTTAGGAAGAACAACGATCAATAGATTTAAATCAACTTCTAAGTTTTATGACCCGGTTATATCCAGGTTAGGACTTAGTTAGCGTTAATCCTTATCAATATCTCGCGTTTTTTAAGAAAAGCAACGGTCAATCGATATGAATCAACTTCTAAGTCATTAAGGAGACCTGGTTATATCCAGGTACCATATGCCCCCCAAGTAACTGGGAAAGGGTCTTTCGTGGTTACTTTAGATTACACTTGCAAACATGTACAAAAAGCTGATTCTCATTAATACATAAAAAATGGCCTTCCAGGCCTTACAAGTGAATCATTGATAATATTTCTTTAAATGGATGGCGTTCCAAGTCCGCGGGACTGCCCCTCCATCAAGCCGAGCTAACTTATAAGTTCCCTCCTTAATGATTTCGTGACCTGGTACGGTCCTTCCCAGTTTGGTCCCAAGACTCCATCTTTGGGATCTTTCCCGGCCAGGAAAACTCTCCTTAGGACCAAGTCGCCAACGCTAAAGGCACGCCTTTTGACTTTGGAGTTGAAATAGCAAGTGATTTTCTGCTGATAATGGGCGAGCTAGAGTTACGAATCTTCTCGCCTTTCATCAACTAGGTCAAGGGAATTGCACAGTAGCTCGTGGTTGCGGTCCTAGTCGTAAGATTGGACCCTATGCGAAAGCACCTTAATCTCCACGGGGAGGACTGCCTCACTCCCAAAGGTCAGGGAAAAAGGAGTATGACCCGTAGGAGTCCGATGCGAGGTCCGGTATGCCCATAGGACCTGGGGGAGCTGTTCTGGCCAGACCCCCTTCGCTTCATCTAATCTCTTCTTGAGGCTCACCTTTAGAGTCTTGTTGACAGCTTCGACCTGGGCATTCACCTGAGGATAGGCCACGGAGGAGAAACTTTTCACAATTCCGTACCTTTCACAAAACTCGGTGAACAGGTCACTGTCGAACTGAGTACCATTATTGGAGACGATCTTCTTGGGCAGGCCGAATCGACAGATAATGCTTTTAACCACGAAGTCAAGCACTTTTTTGGACGTTATCCTTGCCAAAGGTTCTGCCTCAGCCCACTTCGTAAAGTAGTCGATGGCTACCACGGCGTAACGGACCCCGCCCTTTCCAGTAGGGAGCGCGCCAACCAAGTCTATCTCCCAAACGGAAAACGGCCATGGGGACGAGATCATCTTTAGCTCGACTGGAGGAGCTCGGGCAACTGCGGCGAATCACTAGCACTTGTCGCACTTCTTCACGTACAAAATCGAGTCTTTGGACAAAGTTGGCCAGTAATACCCTTGCCTCAGGACCTTTAAGGCCAAGCTCTGCCCCCCAGTGTGGTCTCCGCAAAAACCCTCGTGCACCTCCTGCAGGATGGCCTTTGCTTCACCTGGAAGAACACATCGTAGGAGAGGCAGGGAGTACCCACGCCGATATAACAACCCATCTACTATCGTATACCTGGGAGCTTGATAGAGTACTCGCCGCGCATCATTACGCCCTTCAAGCAGATTTCCCTCGACGAGATACTCAAGGATGGGGGTCATCCAGGTCGGCCTGGCATCGATCATCTCGACCTCCGTCTTGACATCTATTATGCTTGGTTTCTCCAAGAACTCTATTGGCACTAACCCCAAGGTCTCCGTTTTCCCAGAGGTGGCGAGCTTGGCAAGAGCGCCTGCGTTAGCGTTCTGCTCCCGAGGTATCTGCTCGATCGAGCTTCGCTCAAACGCGGATAGCTCAGCTTTTACCTTTCCCAGATAGGCGGCCATCTTGGGTCCCCGTGCTTGATATTCGCCCAGAACCTAGTTTACCACGAGCTGGGAGTCACTAAAGCACTGGACGGAGACCGCCCTCAACTCCTGGGCTATCCTTAGCCCGGCCAGCAAAGCTTCGTATTCGGCCTCGTTGTTGGAGGCCTTGAATCCGAACCTCAGTGCCGAGTGGAATCTATGTCCCTTAGGGGATATCAAAATGATCCTAGCTCCGGAGCCGTTCTCGTTGGATGAACCATCCACAAAGATCCTCCACGACGCCCGGGGCGAGCTGACTTGGGGTGAGTCTTCTACGGGATCCTCCTGGAATCCTGTGCACTCTGCCATAAAATCAGCCAGGGCCTGACTTTTTATAGCAGTTCGCGGAGTGTACAAAATATCGAACTGACTGAGTTCGATTGCCTATTTTAACAAACGTCCCAATGCTTCAGGTTTTTGCAAAACCTGCCTTAAAGGTTGATCGGTCATGACGTGTATCGAGTGGGATTGGAAGTACGGCTTGAGCTTTCGCGAGGCCGTGATAAGGCAGAACGCCAATTTCTCCATCAACGGGTATCGGGATTCAGCCCCGAGAAGTCTCTTGCTGATGTAGTAGACTAGTTTCTGAACTCGGTCTTCTTCTCGTACCAACACGGCACTAGCTGCATCCCCAGTGACAGCCAGGTAGAGAAAAAGAGGCTCTCATGCTTTGGGTTTGGATAGTATGTGTAACGCTCAGGCTACCCCAGAACAGTTACGGTGAACGGTGGACCGAAAATTTGACTCACTACCTGAGTCCTTTGGTCAAAAACGTGCTCTAAGTGTAATTAACAGGTTAAGGTATAAAACTAATAAAAAGGAAATGGAGATTTTCATTACAAACTGCTCTGCAGAGCTAATCAAAATATTTACAAGTGGTTATCAGTTAAAAATGGTCATTACAGTTTTAATTTACAATCCCGCCGACCTAAGCGGCAAAAATAGGGTAAACCCCCTAGTTCCTCTGAGAACTCCTTGGCCATGGTGGTCAAGCGGCCGCATATGTACACATCACCACATCAGCTCTCCACTCAAGGCTAGGTGAGCTTTTCTTTCCCTTTACCTGCACCACATAGCACCCATGAGCCAAAGCCCAGCAAGAAAACATAATACTTTATATAAACATTATCAAATGATTATCATTATAATCACACTAAGCATAAAGCTTTCAAATAAATGAGTGAACATCACATGATTCAAGTGGGGGAGAGTGGCTGCTAGGTAAGCCACTAGCCTCCAAACACTTATCTCTTTCATCGACCCTCGGGGTCGGTCTGGCGTTAATGCTCTTTGAGTCATTCAATGCTAATAGTCGATTAGATCTAATCTCCGTTGGCTTGCGTGATCCACACTAAGGCCGTCCTGACTAATGAGTCAGCGCTATGTGACCAGTGTCCAGTATCACTGCCGAACCTGACTAATAAGTCACAGCTTCATAGTTGACGCTAACACCTTTGCCAATTCTGACTGATGAGTCAGTGCAACGTGACCAGTGCCCAGTACCACTGTCGAACCTGACTAATGAATCACAGCTTCACAGTTGATACTAGCACCTCTGCCAAACCTGACTAATGAGTCAGTACCATGCACAAGTGAGCAACTTATGCTAAGCATTCTATATTCAATCCATGTCCATATTACACAACCAACATGCCTCACGAATATCCATGCATGTCACACTTGGGGTGCAGTTTTCTTACCTCTGGTTCGAGCTAGAATGAATAAAATAACAACCCTGAGAACGATCAACTTTTTGGTCCTTTAACGGTTACCTGGTCATAACCAATTATGGGATTCCATCAATAAATTGAACAATAAAAGGTTCCCAACCTAAAACCTAACCTCCGGGACATCAAACACTACTCAACCGGGTAGTAGGTTCAACCCCGAGGCCTTAGGTTTGAATCCCCATGCTAAAAACACTATTCTGGCCAAAATGCCCTATTGGGCCGCGACCCTTCCCAGCAGCGCTGCGGCGCGCCTCCAAACAGAGGCGGCCACCCTCCTGACAGGCACCTTGGGCCGTGGCTCACCTATGCCAGGCCGCGGCTCAATAAGCTAAAATGCCCAGAATTCAGCACGCACCAGCAAGCATCCTCCTGCGTTTTTCCTTAGAACCAGCCCTTCAAACCAACTCAAAACCTCTTCCAAACACCCATTTAAACCTCCAAACATCACCCATAACTCTCCCTCATCATAACCCAAGTAAAACACCACAAAAACTCCCCTTGATTCCAACTATCCACTAGATAATTACAAGCTGAAAACCCAAGCTTAAAACAGAGTATAACCAGAAACTCAATGGATAAAACTCACCTCAAACTAGCTTGAACCCTCTCCAATGGCTGAACCAAGTCTACAACCTCAACCTTTAAGTTCCCTAGCTTAATTCCACACCTTGAGCTCAAAACTCCAAATAGGAAAGAGAGAGAGATGGACGTACGGGAAGAATGAAGAAAACTCTGTTTTTGGTTCTGTTTTTACAGCCATCTAAAACCATATATATCCAAATCCCAAATGACCAATATACCCCTAGGTCTTTTAAAGCTTCTAAAACCACTTCAAGGGTAATTTTGACATTTTCCACCTACACCGTTAATGATAATTAACGCTTCCCGATTCCTGCTAATCTCAATATTCTCAAACACTAATATTTCACATCCCGTTACCCTTTAATGCCCGGTAACACTCTAATCATTAAAACACCCTGAGACTCACCCCGAGCCCCGAGCTTAAGCCTGTTATGACCAAATCGATAATTAACATTCCTTGATCGTCTCATGCCAAATGGCTCGAACAAACCCACATCATAACGTAGCCTCAAATTATATCACCAACATGCGTACAAATAATCAATTTACCCTCAATGGGCCAAATTACCATCACACCCCTGTAATTAGAAATATGGACTCACATGCATGCATTTCACACCATATCATAATATAATCAACATATACATGCATTTATCAATTAATAACATAATTAAGCAAATACGGCCCTCCCGGCCTACTATTCACGCCGTTAAACACATTGGAGAATTCAGGGCATTACAGTATGGGCAGCTCGGCCAGATGTGCCTTCAGGTCGAGGAATGCGCTTTCGCACTCTTCTGTCCATTCAAACTTCTTGTTTCCTCGGAGCAGGTTGTAGAATGGCAAACACTTATCGGTGGACTTGGAAATAAACCGATTGAGGGCTGCCACTCTTCCTGTCAGGCCTTGGACATCTTTTCGCGACCTGGGCGAGGGAAGCTCGAGCAGTGATCTGATCTTGTCGGGGTTTGCTTTGATTCCTCGGGTATTGACTATGAAGCTCAGGAACTTCCCGGACGCGACTCCAAAAGTGCACTTCTGTGGATTAAGCCTCATGCCATACTCCCGTAGTATCTTAAAACATTCTTCCAGGTCGGAAACATGGTTATCGGCAGTCTTTGACTTGACTAGCATGTCATCAACGTAAACTTCCATGTTTTTCCTGATCTGGCTTGCGAACATTCTGTTTACTAACCTTTGGTAGGTAGCTCCGGCGTTCTTCAGCCCGAACGGCATGACCTTGTAACAATAGACGTTAGTCGGGGTCATGAAGCTAGTGTGTTCCTGGTCTGCTGGATTCATGGCGATCTGATTGTAACCTGAGTACGCATCCATAAAGGACATGAGCTCGTGCCCCGCCGTGGCATCTACCAGCTGGTCAATCCTTGGCAGTGGAAAACAATCCTTGGGGCAGGCTTTATTCAGGTCGGAGAAGTCTATTCAGATTCGCCATTTTCCGTTGGGCTTCGGGACCAGCACGGGGTTGGCTTCACGGATAAAGCCGCATTTCTTGAGCCGGGCCACCTCTTCCTCCAAGGCTTCAGCCCGAGCTGTTCCTAGGCGCCTTTGCTTCTGGGACTTGGCGGGAATGCTTTTATCCAGATGAAGTGTATGCATGATGACACTCGGGCTGATTCCCACCATGTCCTCATGGGACCAGGCAAACACGTCCAGGTTATCCCGCAGAAACTTAGTCAGCTCCGCCTTCCTCTTGCTACAGAGGTTTTTCCCGAGCTTGACCATCCGTGATCGATTCTGCGGATCAATCTTCACTTCCTCGAGCTCCTCAATCGCCTGGAGCTCGGATCTGTCCTCGCCTATTCGGGGGTCAATATCCTCACTTAAGATGACATTTTCCCCTTCGGCGCTTTGAGGTTTTTCAATCTCAGGATTAGCTAAGGGTTCCTGAGATTCCTCTTCACCATCTTGAATGGCCATTTCCAGCTGCTCGGGTTTAGATTTTCCCTTCATAGAAATGCTGTAGCATTCCCTGGCAGCGAGCTGATCACCACGAACAGTGCATATTCCCGTGGAAGTAGGGAATTTCATCGCGAGGTGGCGAATGGAAGTGACGGCCTCAAACGCCATGAGCGTAGGTCGTCCCAAGATCGCGTTGTATGCAGTGGAGCAGTCGATGACCACGAACTCGAGGAGCTTGGAGACTGTCCGAGATCCTTCTCCTAGGGTGATCACCAGCTCGATCGTCCCTATTGCTGCTGATCCCTCTCCCAAAAAACCATACAGCATCATGGAGGTTGCCTTTAGCTCGGCGACAGTCAAACCCATCTTTTCTAACGTGGATCGGAACAGGAGGTTCACCGAGCTCCCGTTGTCGATCAGCACCCTCCTCACCCTCCGATTGGCGAGCTGAACTGCCATGACCAAAGGGTCATTGTGAGGGAACTGGACATGGTCCGCATCTTCCTCCGTAAAAATGATCGGTTGCCTCTCCAATCGCTGCTGCTTTGACTGACGCTGCTCTGGGACGAACTCTACTCCGTTATGAGCCTTTAGTTCGTTCACGTATCTCTTCTGGGCACCCCTGCTCGTGCCGGCCATGTGCGGACCTCCAGAGATGGTGGATATCTCTCCTCCAACCACGGGAGGAGGGACGTCCTGATCTACCCGAGGCCCGGGCTGACTGGCCGGGACTTCTGGAGCAGGTCGACTTGCTGGAACCCTATTCCGTGCATATTGAGCCAAGGGGTCGGCTCGGATGAGATTCTCGATCTCATCTTTTAAATGCCTACAATCATCGGTATTGTGGCCAACATCGTTATGAAAACGACAAAACTTGGAGGTGTCTCTCTTCTCCTTGTGGTGCTTTAATGGCTCTGGCCTCTTCCAGGGGACTCGAGTAGAGTTAGCTAGGAATATATTCTCCCTAGACTGGGTGAGCTCTGTAGAAGTCGCGAAGACGGGCTTGACTTTGTCTACGGAATTATTCTTCTTTTGGCCGTGCTGACTGTTTTCGCCATTTCCCTTTCTTTTGCCTCCACCGGGCTGGTTGTTCTGTGTGACGTTTCGGGTCGCTGCCACAACCTCCTTCCCTACTCCAGCGGGCTGTTCGAGGACCTGGCTGGTTCCCGCAGCTAAGGCTTCGGCTTCCTCCAAGTTAATCCATTCTTAGGCCCTATTAAGGAATTCGTTAACCGAGCTGACTCCTTTCCTTTGTATATCCTTCCAGAGATCTCCTCCGACGAGGATTCCAGTTCTCATGGCCATGAGCTTGGAGCTATCATCCGCGTCTCTTGCTCAAGCAGCGGCATTCACAAATCTGCTCAGGTAGGCCTTTAGAGTCTCACCGGGCTGCTGCCTCACGTTAGCCAGGGAGTCGGCCTGAACACGGGCGACCTGGGAGGCTCGGAATGCCATTTTGAAATCTGCCGAGAAAGTCTTCCAGGAGCTGATTGACTGTCTTTTACTTTGCTTGAACCACTGCCTGGCAGGTCCAGTCAGTGTGGAAGGGAAGATTAAACATCTCATCTCGGGGCCAATGTTGTGGGCCATCATTAGGGTGTTGAACATCCCTAGATGGTCCGATGGGTCTCCATCCCCATTGAACTTTGACAAGTGCGGCATACAGAAACTGGATGGGTACGCCGTTGCTGCTATGCTAGGGGCAAAGAGCTCCATCTCGTCCCCTGAATCATATTCATCTTTATATTTTTCTAACAGGAACTACCTCATCAGCTCCTCCATCTGAGCCAGACGCTCGAGGGTTTGGTCCTGATGTCCTTGGTTATTCAGGGGCTGTTCAACAGCTCCGGACCCATTGTACATATTTGGTGGGTTATTGCCCCTCCTATCTTGAGATAGGTTATTTGGGGCATTCCCTCCATTACGTACTTCGGACAGGGCCCCCCCTGAGCGAGCGTGGCCATCTCCTCCTACTGGTTCCCCCCTATGAGAGTTAAGGCGATCTCGCAGGTCGCCACCCTCGGTGGTTTGATGACTTTGTGCCGAACTCAAACGCTGACGCAGGTCTCCCCCAGAGAGATCACTCCGGCGACTGCCGGTCCAGTGGCTCCTGCTAGATAGGCTTGGAGTTCGCCTTTGGTGGTGAGGATCTGGGCTTTCCCTTGGCGCCCTGCTACGCCGGGAAGGTCCAGCTGATGGCGGGTTTCTCCTACTACTCCCATAGGCTGGGATATCTCGGACGGGCCGAGGAGAGACGGATATCTGATTGGAGACGGAGGATGCCTGACTGGAGAGGCGATCCTAGTTTCGTCAGGACGGATCAAATTTGGTGGGGGCCTTTCGCCCCTGCCAACCTGCTGGTCCCGCGCCTGGCGATCTGGACGAGGCGCAGGACGGTTATTGGGGACGGGCTGATGCTGCGAGCCCTCCCCGGATCTCCTTTGGGAATTTCCTCGAGCTCCCCTTGGCGCTCTGGAGGATGGCTGGGAGCTAGGAGTTGACGTTCTAACCGAACGACTGTATTGTTGTTGCCTGGCTTCAGGCATTTCTTCGAAGTTTGCCTCTCGGTGGTGTGATGAAGGAGTGGAGTTGGCTGTCGGAAGTCTATCCGAGCAGCTATGCTTGGACCGGTTACCCCGGCGAGACTTAGGAGCCTCGCCTTGCCTCTCTCCGACGTTAGCGTCGATTGTGAGAGGGGGTAGTCGGGCCAGCACATCCTTGATCTGCTTGTTAGCTATTGCTAGCTGGCTCCTCAGCTGAGCGTTCTCCATCTCCACCGCCGTGTAATAACACGGGTTTGGATTAGGAGGCCAGGGGGCCGAACTTTCGATGTCATCTTGGCCCACCGGCTGCTTTCCTGGCCGCTGCTGGGCCTCAGGAACTTGTTCACCAGGGGTGGCAGTATGATGAGCCTCCTGCCCATCATGCTGTTTTGTCTCGTTACCGTGCCTGGATCGAGTACTCATCATAGTTGGATGTTTGCGACAGCACTAACCAAACTTGCTCTCAATGAAAGCACCAAACTGTTGACGCGGTTCTTCGCCAACAGGTAATTAAGAAAAGAAGAGAAAGGGATTAGTGCTAATGTTGAACCGAAACAGATATATGATCTTAGAAATGAAAAGGTGACTCAAGACACGTTTTTTAAGTGGTTCAAAGGTTAAAATGCTTCTACTCCACTAGTCAGTATTATTGCTATATACTGGATATTTGATTACAGGGTATTTCTTACAAGAGATAATCCAACCCTTATTAACTCCCAGGGTCTCCATATTTATAGGAGAATGCACCTGGGAGTTGGTAAGAAGGTCATCCCATGACCTTCTTACCTATCGCATCAACTCTGTGACATTCATGATTAATTCCTAAACCTAACACATAAGTGTGGTCAAATCAATAGGTAAGGAGATAATGGGCCGCACGGCCCAACCCAGTCGTGGGTGTCTGAATACGCACGTTCCTGCTGCGTGTCCGAGAAGTCAGGGGCATATCAGACATGTGATGTCTGATATATGCATGTTTACCTTGTGTGTGTTGACTTTACAAAGAGTCATAGCCTCCAAATCTAGCTCGTACCACGAGCTGGATACCTAACTCGACCTTCGGCCTTCAGAGTCCGGACTCAAGTCTTAGGCAATCTTGGCGAACCCTTGGGTTACCTCGAGCTAAGGAGGTATGATCTTATGACGGCAGCTCCGGTTTTGGGGATATCCACGAGGTAATCCTGATTAGGCCGCAGCTTAGCTCGCTAATCAGCCCGTGGGAAAATCAGGGAGTACACATTCTAAATCATTTTTGCTATATGTGTATGGAATGGATAAATTTAGACATGCTTGTTGTCTAAAGTTATTGTTTGTAATATTTTGATTCAAGAAGGAATCAATTTAAAACATAAAGGAGAATTTTAGAAACAAAGAGGTTTCTAGAATTAATATTCAAATGTTTATCTTGGATAGTGAACTATAAAATAGTCGGGGTGTTGACTATGATCAAAATCACTATTTTGAAGGGGTAACTATTTTAATCAAATTATGGCTAGCAACAAAGTTTGAATAAAATAATGAGATTGTTTAAGTATGCATAGATGAGACTTAGACTCGCTAAAGAGATTCACGGTTGATGGTAACCTATCTTAATACTAGTAACAAACTAGTATTAGGTTCAATAGGTAATAACAAGTCAATCAAGTGAATAATAGTAGTACTCATATTTTGTCCCATCTGAGATATGAATACTAGTGGGTTACCAAAATGAAGGTTAAAATCGAAAGGTTTTTTTAATAGAACTCGGTCTTGAAAAGACAAGTGTTAACCTGTGAAATTGGCCAACGGTCGTATGTACAGTATACGATACCTTTTGAAATAAATAAATAAAATAAATGACAAAGTACGATTATCTTACATAAACACACAGGAATTTTATAGTGGTTCAGCCCTGTTATGATGAACAGTATTAACCTAATCCACTTAGTCTTTAGTATTAAATTACTCAACAATAGTACAAACTGATGAATTCACTCGTCAAAAAAAAATTTCTCCCCAATTTTCCAAAAAAAGAGATCCCCTGAAATGAAGCCTTGGGTCCTTTATTTATAGTACTCAGGGGCTGTTACATGACCAGTAATACTGGGATCGTGGTTTGGCACACGATTATTAGGTAGTGGAGGTACGTATCCACCTCCCATGATTATAAGATCGTGGGTCTTCTCGTTGTTTCTCTAGATCATGGTGGATAATGCACAATAGAAACCTTTGGGAAGATGTTAAGTCTCTGTTGGTATATGAGACTTAGGTGCTAGGCCCGACGACCTGAGCTTGGGTGCTAGGCCTTTGACCTTCTGGGTGTTGGACCTGCTTATCCTCTCGGTGCTAGGCCTGTGACCTTCTGGGTACTAGGCCTGTTGATCTCAGTTTGAACGAGAGTGAGTATTTCTTAGTGAAGTGTACTTAGGGGTTTGGGCCGACCACCCTATGAAGAATAGGATGGGCCGACCACAAAGGTGGTTTCTTGAGCATGCCAGGCCAACCACCCTAGGGGTTAGGGTCAGGTCGACCACCCCTATGTTGGTTTTTATTGATCAAATCAGAGATTATGCGCAGCGGAACAACAATCAAATTGTCAGATTAATCCCATAAGATTTCTAGATCTACTTCTTCACACTCATATATATATTGAATCAAGAACAAGAATAGAAAAATTACCTCAGGTCCTTCCTTGCTGCTATCTTTTTGTATGGCTGAATCCTTGAGATCTCACACCAAGATCTTCCAAAATGTTCTCAGGCACACAAAGAACGAGTGTGGGCTCGCTATACAAATAATAGGCAATAACTATTTATCAGATGTTCTCAACACAAGAGATCTAATAAAGATTGGACCTAGGTTTTGTGAAGAACAATGACCTTTGTTTTTGTCACTGTTCTCTTTTCTCTGAGAGAATCTAGATATTTTTCTATCCCTGAAAAATTACGTTCTGTGACAACTGATATCCAATATTTAATAATCTCCAATATATTAAAATATTTGTTATTTTAAACAAATTCAAAATAACTGACCAGTTATCAGATTTTTGTTTAAATAATAATATTTTAATCATATTAAAATATCTCATTGTTTATTTAATATTTAAATAACTAAAATTGTGGAATCAAAAGACTAAGTCCATCTCTTATGCGTGTAGCACAGTGCCTGTGCACTGTGCCACACGTGTACCACATGCCTGTGCAGGCATGTGATTTTTCCTAATTTTTATTATTATTTAAATACAAAAAATCCCAAAAATAAATTAATTATATTTTTGTTAAATCAAATAATTAATTAATTCTTAATTAATTAATTACACATAATTAAACAATAATTATGTTTGATACATAGAAAAATATTTTACTTATCACATAAGTCCTTTCTGCCCATTTTTTGTATTTGCCTTTGACAGTGATTGTTTGAGCCATTTTGGGGACCATGGACCTATAACATTAAGCTCCAATAAATTGAAACTAAATAATTAAACTCTTTAATTATAATAGTTAATTTATTAATTCTGATATTACTCCACTATAAATTCAGAATTGCACTCTTTATGTTATAGATATACTTTTACAGAAATCTTTTTCTTAAGTCGTCCATTGATATAACCATCTTACAATAGTTCAACCCTCTAATTAATTAGTTCATAAATTAAAATGGGAGAATTACCATTTAACCTTTCTAATTTACTTCTTATTCCTTAAGTACCATTAATTCACTAGTGAATAATTAATCTATAATCTAATTATAGATTTGAGCTCAAAATCATTCAGCTCCAGAATTAACCCTTAAGGGAACTAATATACGATCCATTAGGAAATATTAGATTCCATATTGTTGATACATGTTCCCAGCCATCCATGATATTAAATCTCCAAAACAAAAGTCATTAGCCTCATTCTTTGAAGATACCTTAACGAATGAATCAAAAGATTTAATAAACATGAACAGGAGTTCATGAACACTCAGGATTTAGGTTGATCTATAAATGATCATCAATTATGATATGAATTACAAGTCTTTATTGTTGAATGGTTTTTGGATAAAGACTTTAATTCATATCGGTCCATGTCATATATAATCATATTATATAAAGCACATTTACCGAGATGTCTTACCACATCAATAATCCGAATCTAGATTATTTGTATCATTATGATACTCAGTAAACCGTACTTACAACTCCAATTAAAGAATTCCATAACTTTAATTTGTCGTTGTTGACTATTTTTATTCATTCATGTGATCTTAATTCTCTCGTACTAATACAAGATCACATCCTCAATAATGAATATGGAATTTTTCTGATATTTACAAAATTATTCAAACAATAATTTAACAATCTAAATATGAAAATAATAATAAAACATTGTATTTATTTATTCACAGAAAAACCAAATGTCTTTACATGCTTTTAAGACACACTCCTAACACCCTAGGGGTCCTTGGGCATACGGGGGCCGACAACCGCTATGGTAGGGGTTAGGCCGACCACTCTTTTGGACACATTGGGGCCGACCACCCCTGGGGTAGAGGTCAGGCCGACCACCCCTAGTGCCCTTGGGCCTGCTTAGGTCGACCTCCCTAGGGGTAGGGCCAGGCCGACCACCCCTAGGGGGCTTAGGCTTGGTCAACTTCCCCATAGGTCCTGGACCTATCTTTTGTGACCGTCGGTCTGTTCTCAATACTTTGTCGTTATTTCCCTGATTTGTAATGTCACGTGTCGCATTCTCATTCGCCACGTCATCCTCGTATTTTTGAGGAATAACATTTGCCCCCCAAGTTTATTGCAATGTTTTCAACATTACAATAAACTTGATCATGCCCCCCGAAACATACCGTAGCAATACCTAAATAGTCAAGTCCCTCAGGACATTTCATAATACTTTTTTCAACTATTGATTATTTGCTCGGTACAATTTGTTTTAGGGACAATTAGAAATTCCTAAAATTAATTAGGTTTTTCAAGAAAAATTATTTTCCTAAAAATCTAATATATTTTTCAAGGAAATTTGAAATCCTAAAAATATAACATATTTTTCAAGGAGTTTTTAAAGTCTTAAAAATATAATATATTTTTTAAGGATATTAATTCCTAAAAATAAAAAAATATTTTTCAAGGAATTTTAATTCCTAAAAATATAAGATAGTTTTTCAAGGAATTTGATTTCCTAAAAATATATATATTTTTCAAGGAATTTTAAATTCCTAAAAATATAGATATTTTTCAAGGAGTTTAAATTTGAACCATATCAGATATTTTTCAAGGAAATTTGAATCCCTGGAAATATCTTGTCTGCTTGAGAGGTTATAAGTAGGTCTTCTCTTCTCATTCCTGCTCCATGCGCCACTTTCAAATAGGAACCAAGTCTGATTTTTCCAGTTCCTCATCAAACTCAGATCTTTGGTAAGTACTTTATTCTAATCCTCACATCATTTAATTTAAATGTGCTTAGATTTATAAGAAATACTTTGAGTTTTTGAGGAATTTTTCGTCTGAATCTTCTTGTGTTTGGTGTATCTTGATCCAAAATAATTAACTTAATTGAATCAAGATCTTTATGGAAAATGGTGATTTCCAGGGATATAAACCCTATGGGCGATTTCCAGGGATAGGAACTGGGTTAGCCTGAGCACCTTCATGGCTTCTCCTTGTGCGATTTTCAAGTATAGGAACAGGGTTAGGCCGACCACCCTAGAGCTAGATAAGCTAAGCACTTCCTTTCCCTCCCTTAGGCGATTTCCATATCTATAATTAGGGCTAGGCCGACCACCCATAGAACTTTATGGGCCAAGTACTCTCTTTCCCTCCCTTAGCCGATTCTAGGCCTAGAATTAGGGCTGGGCCGACAATCTTAAAAATTCATGGGCCTAGTACCTCCTCTTGCCTCAGGCGATTTTCAAGGATTCAGGGTGGTCAGCCCAAGCATAAGTCAACCACCTGGAACCCTAAAAATAATTTTTTCACCTCAATTGACCTCCTTGGGGGCCTTCCTTGTACTGTAAAAATTAATTTTTCTGGAGACTTGAACGGTCCTCTGGCACCTTTCTGAGGCTTCCATGTGGTCGGCCAAAGGTGGTAGGCCGAACACCTATACCTTATTTTTCATGCTTCATAATTTGATGGATTCATGGTGGCCGGCCCAGGCTAAAGCTCACTGGGCCGACACCCTATAAAGAATTTTACTCCTGATTTCTTCATTTTTACCCCTTAGTTCATGGCTATGCCCAATTTATTGGCTTCATTATGCTTATTTACTAATCTTAATCTTCGTTTTTCTTTTGTTGCAGATGTCCAGCTCCTCTTCATCAAACAAGTCAGTAAGTGAGCGTACTCCCCATGAGTTATTGGAAAGGGTGAAAAGGATTATCACTCGCTCTGCTCTATATTTGTTCAGTGAGGAGGATTTCTTAAAGAGGTACTGTACAATGGCGAGAGTAAAACAAACGACTCGGCAACCCTCTGAAGATGATCCTTAACTTGCCAGACATATCACTCAGGGCTCTTCTCAAATTTCTTCTCAGCACAGTACGCCCCGTGGCTCCCAAAGCACCCAAGGCACACCTCAGTGGAGTCATTCTTCTCAGCGGGATAGGTCAGTTCAGTGAGAACCATTGCAACACCCTTTGCACAGAGATACTATTCGGGTTCCCCATCAATCTTCTTCTTGGCAAGATTATACCGTGGGCTCTTGTCGCCACGCTACTCATCATCAGGAGCATTTTATTCACAGATTTTGTCCTAAGGTGGTTCACCCTCCTTCCACGAGCATGACAGTCTCGCCAGCTGAGCAGTAGAAGAAGAGACGATAAAAGGAGTTCAATTCATCAGATTCTGGGGCCACTTTCGCCAGTGAAATCATATGGAAACCAGTTGAGAAGCCTCACCCTGCTGATTATGAGGTTGTTTGGTTCAAGGGGGCGGCCTCTAACATAACTGAAGAAAAGGTAAATAACTTAAGGATGACCTTTGACCTCTCTAGCGTGTCTATTACTATCCTTGGTCCAGATGATAGAGCTAAGGACCCCCTCTGGGTATGTGCGCTTGGACACGTTCTGCCATAAAGTCTGGGGCCCTACTTCCTCTTCATCCATACTTCCATAGTGTTACAGACTTTTTTGGTAATAGTCCTTCTCAACGGGCTCCTAATGCAATCTTGGCCTTATCAGCATTGTACATTATCTATTATCGCAAAAAATGGGCTACTTCAGTGCCTCACGAGATCCACTACCTGTTTTACCTGAAGACAAACCCTTCTCAGTGCAACTCAAGGTATTTCCACTTCCACCATTATATGAGCGAGGGTACCAACACCTTCTTGGAAGAGATCTCTGGAAATAGCAAGACATTTAGATACGCCGGCAACTATTTCTTTACTAAGGAAGCAGAGGCCAACTACTCCAAGTTCAAGCACATTGGGCCTTATTATGGAATGCTCCCAATCTAGGTTATGACAGTTAGGGCCAAGGCACTGATTTCCATGACTCCTGAGGAGAAGAATGTCAAGACATTCGTTACTACAGAGAACCTTAGGGAGGTGGCGTTGTTTCCTCCTACTATAGCCGATGTTATGGATGATGATGGTCCCGAGCTCGTGACCGTCATAGACTCCCTGGGACTTATTCATGTCGAGGAGGTCCCCTTTTCGCCGGTGCCAGTCGGACATGAGGGTGATGAGGTGGGTGCATCTGTTGCGTACTCATCGCTTGCTTCGAACGACTTTGACGAGGCTACGTTCGAACTCGAATAACATTCAGAAGGTTCAACAATTTATCACCTTTATTTTATGATTCACCTGCTCTTAATATATTTCTAACATTTGATCTTCTTTTGCAGGCTCAGACATGTTTGGTTTTGTCCATACTCAGTAGAGGTCTACTCCCATCGAGGCTAGTCCTTCTATTCGAGCGGCAAAAAGGGCCAGGGTTGAGGCTGATTCGGTCATGGAGGTTCCTTTTGAGGTGTCTCCCCCGACTCCTTTGGCATCTGGTCCAATTCTTATACAGAACTTAAACACCCTTATGGACCGAGCATCTCATCTGGAGCAAACAACAACTTTTAATAGGATCAAGAATGAGGACCTGAGTACTGTTCTAACGAAGTCACTCCTAGACATTCAGAGTGTGAGTCCTTTACAGTTCTCTTTCTATTTATTTGGCTTGTGTTCTGACATTTATCTAACACTTGTATGTTTTTTGCAGGCACTGATGCTGGTCTCCCATGTCTGTGATAGGTCTGTGGAATGTACTTCTACGCTCTCCTACCTTCGTTCTGAACTTCAAGCTATCCGCCAAGAGGTACTGGACCTTAGGCGCATTGTTGGCTCTATGGATACGGACATTGCCTCAAAGGATGAAGAGATCAACACCCTCCGTAGTACCGTGGAGCTTAAACAGAAGGAAGTGACCGAGTTGACTCTCAGGATAACCTAGGTGGAGGGGAAACTTTCCGATCAGCTCCAACAGTCTGAAGCTGAGAAAGATAAGCTGATTGCTAACATGGACCAATTACGAAAGGATTCTCTTGGCTCGAGTGGAGTATTCAGAGACAAATTTCTCTTGCTTCTACTTGATCTGGAAGTCCAACAAAGATATGAACTTGGATTTCCTTCCTAAGAAGACACGAACGAAAGAGCTTAGGAAGTGTCTTGTTCGTGAGGCTGCCGAGGCTTAGGGTGGTCTTTCAAATGATACTCCTCACCTAGTTAGTCTTCTTGGTCCTTTATTCTGTCTTTCCTTTCATGCCATTGGTGGGGAACGTTGTACTTGACAGTTTTTACATATGACATTTTATGCCTTTATGCTTTTTTGTTATGAGTACTCAGTGTATTGATCGAAATTTTTTATTTCCAATGCTTAATAAGTATATCAACTCACAACCCTCATTGGTTCAAGTGTCAGTATACTTTGAACACATGTATTTTATTGGCCATAATAACCTCACTCCTTTACGTTTTTCATGCTAACAACCATGGTAATGTGAGTAGTATGACACTTCACCAAGTACCATGAACAAAACAAGTTAGGTTGACCACCCCATGGGTGACAGGCTGACCACCCTATAGGGTTGATGGACTAGCCGACGACCCCATAAGGGACATGGCTAGGAATCTCCTTACCAACGCCTTTTTTGTTTTTGTTTTTTGCACTTTCGGACCATTTGTTGAACAAATGTTCTAGAAAAACTCGAGCTTGCTTAGTAATTAAGGTCATGACCTCATTGCTCGTGTATACCCCGATCGGTATGTACAATATGCCCCCCAAGTGATCATGGGTTCAAAAGCCTTGGTCACTTGCTACTTGGCCATGCCTTGCTTCGAGCATTTAGACACATTGTACTACCCCTTTTACCGAATGATGCAAGCAGCAAATGCTTATCCCTCATTGGTAGTCGAGTGATGGTTTCATACTCAGTAGTAATGATACCTATACATAGATGCAGATTGTGTAACAAGTGTCGATCGCGATCTACGTAATCTCCCGTGTACTCGTTATAATGATTATAGATAGAAATGTCTAAGTTGGACCAACCGGTTCTAGATGGGTTAATCGAGCCTGTAACGAGTATTAGATCAAATTATTGATCAGTCCCTCAAGGACCAGATTTGATTATGATCTGATAATGGTGACTGGTCCTTAGACCAATCTCTTTTGTTGATCGTATAGGTCGCTAGGTTCCTCAAGATCGAGCGTGATCAGATAAGTTGGCGACAAGGTCCTCGGACCAGTCTCTTGTTTGGATTGTATGGGACGATAGGATCCTTGATAGCTCTACAAAATAGAGTTATTTTACCACTTTTTATCCCTAATTGTTGCTTAATTCTTGAGTTTTTAATTGATTTATTAAGTTTTTAAGTAATTTCAAATTTATTAGTCTTATTTTGATTTTATATAATTTTGTGTGTTTTTATAGTTATTTTGTTGTAAAATATTGTAGCTAATTATTTAAATTATTGTTGTTTAGTTTAAGGTAAAAAAATGTTGTTTTATTGAAACTAAATGTTAAATTAAATTAAATTTTAATTAACATTTTCAATGAATTAATATGACTTATTGGATAATTGAAATTAGTTGATTTTGATTTAATTTATGTTTATTTTGTTAGGGATTTTGGTGTATTTTTGCTCTTGAAAACCAAGAATAATGAAGAAAAAAAAATGGCATTTCAAGGAAAAGAAAGTAAAAATGTGGCATTTTCTCAAGACCATCAGCTCACCAAACCACTTGGGCCCGCCAGCCAAACCACTTGGGCCCGCCAGCCAAACCCATTTGGCCCAGCAAGCTGCCATGCTCCAGGCCCACACGCCCACCTGGGCCTTCTTCAATCTCCAGCCAGCTGCTTCCAGCAGCCCACGAAGCCCACGACCTGCCTCCAAAAGCCCAGACGCCAGCTCCCAGCAGCTGTCCTCCCCAGCCACTTCACTCAGCAACAAGTTCTCTGCTGCCACGTGCCCTTCTCTCTAGCCTTCATTCCAAGCAATCTGCCCAAGCCGCCTGGCACAGCACCAAGCAAAGCACCCTCCAGCAGCATACCCCTTCTTCTCTCCACGCCTACTGCTTTCACATTTCCCAATGGCCCAATGGCCAGCTAGTTGCTACTAAGCCCATAAAGCATTGAGAGCCAATTTTTGAGCCCAACAAATACATAATGTACCCTTGTCCTTTTGTCTCAAACTACCACATTTTTACCCCACTTTCTACACATTTTACCCCAAAATATCATTATTACACCCTATAATTTACCCCTATTTGCCATATTATAATTAATTAAATTAATTTAAATTGATTATTTTAATCATCATTTTTGGCTATAAATAAGGGATTTGGGGTGTCATATTTGGAGGGGAGGTTACTATACCATAATTTCTACACATTTAAAACCTCTCAATTCTCTTCTTCTTCTTCTTCTTCTTTTTGGTTATTTTCTATGTATTTTTAGAGGAAATTTTGGGGGTTCATCCTCCAAATTTTCCTATTTATGTTTGTAATTTTTAGTTTGTATTTGCTATTCTAGTTATGTGTTTCTAATATTTTTAAGATTATTAAGGTGATGATGAAACAATATGTAACTAGATAGTATTTATTTTGTATGTTGATTTCCCATTTTGTGCAACAAAGTTTATGGAATTTTCTTCTTCAAATATCTTCTTTCATCTTAAATATCATGTATTTTGGATTGTTAGCACATATTTAAACTTTGTTCTTCATTAGTGCAAATACATAATATTCTTTGTGTAAGATGTGTCATTAATTTGTACACATCCATGCTTAGAACAAAAATATTATGTTTTTCCTTATAAATAATGTTCATTGATTTATTTGTTATTTCATTATATTGATTTACACTAAATGCTTTGAAATTATAATTTTGAAAAGTGAAGAAAAATCTTATCTTTTTAAGAAGTAATTTGTGCTTAAAATTATAAATCTATTTGGAAAATGATAGTATGATTTATTTTAACTATCACTAAAACTTGGGAATCAATATACTTATAAATATTATTGAACTTATATTTTGTGGATTCTAATCCTTAATAATCTTATTTTACAATCTTGATTTCTACTATTAATTTATGTTTATACATTGTCTTTAATTTCTTTATTATTGTCTTTTATTTTATTTTTATTGTTACAAATTCTCATCAATCTTTGGGGCTAGGTTAGAATTTATTAATTTTGGTTTAAAATAGTTTTCTTTTCGATTTTAGACAACTCCTTTGGGTTCGATCTCGTGCTTACACGAACACTATATTCCATATACGATTCGTGCGCTTGCGAGATATAAATATTTAAAACATACTCGTTTTGGGTCCATCAACGCTCAAGAACCAAGATCGAACATGATCCATAAATTTGGCAACAAGGTCCTAGGACCTGTCTTTTTTGTTGATCGTTTGGGTCGACAAGTGTAATGTACCAAATTACCTAATAAGGCTTTGTCCCTTGATTAGGGGGCCAAGATGGCAATATGTGAAAATATATGTTTAATTGCTATATTAATTGTTTATATGTGAATTATGTGATAATATGACTAGATATGCATATTTAGGGATATTAAATATGCATGTGAGCCCGCTTCTTATTAGAAGGGTAATTTGGTAATTTGGCCCATTTGTAGGCATAAATGTGTATTTATATGCATATATGTGATATATGTGAGAGACCACATTATTATGTGGGTTTATTTGGGTTACTCGACACGAGGCGATCTTAGGGAGGAAGTTTGCAGGAAAGTCACAACGGGACCCAATACCCGGCTCGGGGTGAGTCAAGGGGTATTTTGGGTATTGGATAATTAATCGGGTTATCAGGTTATGAAAATAAATAATTGGAGATATATTTGAAGTTAGAGAGTCTAGGAGGGAATTTTGGGGAAATGTACCATTTTTCCCTCTGGGATGTTTTAAAACTTCAAGCCTTGGGATTAACTTAAGTGACTTAAGTTAGAAACAAAAGACAAAAACAGAGAACTTTGCCTAAATTGACCCTTTCTTCTCTATCTCAGTCTTGTTTCCTCTAAACACTTCTCCAAGGCAAAAGCTTTCAAGCTAAGTGGGATTATGGGGCTAGAAGTCACAAATTGGAGCTCTAGACTTGAAGATTAGCTCAGTATTAGCTTGTGAATTCAAACAGAAATTGAGGTAAGCTTTGAATTATGATTCTAGCCATTAAATTCGGTAGTTCTTGGCTGAGTTTTAGTGTTCTTGAGTCTTTTAAGTTAAAGATTGAATTGGAGTTTTGATGAGGTTTTAAGCTAGCTTTATGTTGGGTTTTGTTGATGGGAACATTTTAGAACTACTGTGATAGTCAAATTGTGTTGTTGGATTGATTTTGGGTTAAATTGACTAAGAATTGGCTACTTCAGATGGAGAGCTTCGGTGGCGGCTTGTACATATGTGGCTGCTTGTCCATCACGGGTGTGGTTATCTCAGAGGAACTAGGGTTATATCCCTATTTTGCCGCTTAGGCCGGCTGATCTAACTTTTGTTATGTATTTACCCTTTTAAACAATTGTGTTGTAATATTTTGGGCTCATATGTTGTATAACACTTTTAGAATAAAAGTCAATGGTTCTTTGACCAAAATTTTTAAGCCTAACCCTTGTCACTAACTTTAGTTACACGACTTAAACCAAATGACCTGATTAGCAGGTCTGACAAAATTTTAAGTACATAGTGTAATGGTCCTGGAGGGCGTTACAACTTGGTATCAAAGCTGCCAAGGTTTAAGGGTTCTTGAAGGCTGGCCGGGCATGTACACTCGCCACTAAAGACAAGCTCGACTCAGGGTTCGCTAATTGTTATATGTTTAAATGCTTAAACATGATATGAATGCATTATCTGCATGCCTTTTTAGGAAGCATGAGATTATCTGTTAGGACCTGGCCCTTGACTATTGCATGAATGTTAAAGAACGTGCTTATTAGCATTGTTACTGCTTGTGGATGCAAGGGGACCGCTTATTAGCGCTATCATTGTTTATAGGCCAGGGAAAAATGTTTATTAGCATTGTTATTACTGGTAGGAATTAAAAGAACATGCTTATTAGCTATGTTGGATTGGTGAAAAATACTTAGATATTCCTATTTGTATTGTTATTTGCTGATGGATATTAGGAGCATCTTATAAGCACTATGAATGTATATATATATATGTGTGATGGCATGCTTATTAGCATTGCATATGTATGTTATCTGATGATCTTGGACCGTCTGGCGGCAAGTGATATAGTTATCACTTACCTAATGGCCGATTTGATCTTTGTAGGGTGGATAGGGTGTCAGAATGAACCCTCGAAGGTCAGAGAGACTGGCTTGCCAAGAGTTACAGGCCAGTGAAGGGAATGTTCAGGGCCAGGCCCCACCTCCAGCTCCAGAGAACTGGCAACAAGTGCTTGTTGACATGCAAGCCATCTTAGAGAGGCAGGAAGAAGAGACACGCCTTTTAAGATAGCAACAGGTTCCAGGAACGAACCCATAAGTCACGATACCAGAAGTGGTACAACCTCAGGTATCTGCAGTTGTACAGCCCCAGACAAGGGAGATAGGTGGGAACCCCTAGATGAGAGATTTAGGAAGCAACACCCTCTAGTTTTTTAGGGCAGTTCTGATCCACTGAAGGCTAAGCAGTGGATGACCATGATAACCACTATCCAGGACTTTATGAGGATATGTGGTAGTGAGAGAGTGGCCTGCGCCACTTATATGTTTTGGGAGGATGCTCGAATATGGTGGGAGGTGGTATTTTAGACCAAGGTAGTTACCACTATGTAGTGGGAAGAATTCAAAACTTTGTTCAACGAGAAATACTACAATGACGCAGTTAAGGTTGCGAAGGATGAGGAGTTTAGCAAGTTACTTCAGGGTAACATGTCAGTGACCGATTATGCCCTGAAATTTGACAAATTGGCAAAGTTTGCTGGGGATCTGGTGCCCACTGATGGGACCAGAAGAGAGAGATTCCTACAGGGGCTACAGCCTATGATAGCCAGGGATGTTCGCATTACTACTATGCTAGGAGTGACTACCTATGCACAGGCTGTGGAGAAGGCGATTACGACTGAGAATTTTGAGAATAAGATTTGGTGTGATAATGCAGCCAGAAGGGATTCTAGGAGGCCGGGACCTCCATTTCCCAGTTTTGGTAGGGCAGAGGCCCCAGTGATCAGAAAAGGAAGACCCTAGACACAGTTTCAGTTCCAGGGCCAGATAGGAGGCCACGGGGTATTCAGATGGGTCGCCAGAGTGGTGGTGAGACATGGACGACATTTCATGAGTGTCCTAGGTGCAGGAGGTGCCACGTTGAGGAATGTCGGGAAAGGCCTATTTTTTTTGTGGTAGTACGGGGCACCTGAAGAAAGATTGCCCAAGAGCCAAAAAGGGGGAGCCGAAGAAAGTGGATAGCCTGATGCCAGCTCGGGTATTCACCTTGACCCAGACAGAGGCTGAGGCTAGTCCCTCAGTGGTTACAAGTCAACTTTCTAGTGCTGGAACCTTTTACACTGTTCTTATTGATTCGGGTGCTACACACTCCTTTGTTGCTAGTAGGATTATAGATGGGTTGTGTAGACCTTGTGATTTCTTTTCTGTGGGGTTTGGTACGGTATTGCCTACTGGAGAGTTAGTGGTGTCCAGGAGATGGATTTGGTCACTACAAGTTATAGTGGATGGCAGGGAATTGTCAGTTGATTTGGCGAAGTTAGAGATGACTGATTTCGACATAATTCTTGGTATGGATTGGCTAGAGAAGTATGGGGCATCAATAGAATGAAAGAAGAAGATGGTAACTTTTGAGCCAGAGGGTGAGGACCCCTTTGTTTTTGTTGGCACTGTGCATGGACCCCGTATACCTATGATATCAGTACTAAGAGCTAGAGACCTGTTGCAGGGAGGATGCATAGGGTTCTTAGCTAGTGTGGTGGATACCACTCAAGTCGTTCTAGTGGGACCAGAACAGACTCGGTTAGTTTGTGAGTTTCTGGATGTGTTTCCAGCGGACTTGGCAGAGTTACCTCCACATAGTGAGATTGAGTTTGTGATTGAATTGGCGGCAGGGATAGAGCCCGTGTCTAGGGCACCTTATAGGATGGCTCCAGCAGAGCTGAAGCAACTAAAGGTTCAATTATAGAAGTTACTGGACTTGGGTTTTATTAGGCCCAGTTTCTCGCAATGGGGTGCACCGATTCTTTTTGTGAAGAAGATGGACGGTTCTCTGAGGATGTGCATCGATTATAGGGAACTGAATAAATTGACTATCAAGAACAAATATCCTCTGCCAAGGATGGATGATCTGTTTGACCAGTTACAGGATAGAACGGTATTCTCTAAGATAGATCTTCGATCTGGTTATCACTAGTTGAGGATCAAGGAGGAAGATGTACCGAAGACAACTTTTCGCACCAGGTATGGGAATTATGAGTTTTTGGTGATGTCATTTGGATTGACTAATGCCCCGGTAACATTTATGGATCTGATGAACAGAGTGTTCAAGGACTACCTGGATCAGTTTGTGATCGTCTTCATTGATAATATATTGATATATTCTCGGATGGAGACAGAGCATGAGCATCATCTCAGGTTGGTATTACAAGGGTTGAGAGAGCACATGCTGTATGCGAAGCTCAAGAAGTGTGAGTTTTGATTGCCACAGGTGACCTTCTAGGGTCACATAGTTAGTAAAGATGGTATTAAGGTGGATTTAGCGATGATTGAAGCAGTCAAAGATTGGCCAAGACCGAAGAACGCTTCAAAGATCAGAAGTTTCTTGGGTTTAGCGGGTTATTACAGACTCTTTGTGGAAGGGTTCTCCAAGGTTGCATCGTCATTGACAGAGTTGACATACAAGAATCAGAAATTTGTTTGGTCGGACAAGTGTGAAGACATTTTTCAGAAGCTCAATGAGAGTTTGATCACCGCACCAGTTTTGGTCTTCCTACAGATCAGGGTGAATTTGTGGTTTACTGTGATACTTTGAGGAAGGGTTTGGGTTGTGTACTTATGCAAACAGGAAAGATGATTGCCTATGCATCACGCCAGCTAAAGGATTATGAGCAGAGATACTCGACACTGACTTAGAGCTAGCAGTGGTTGTTTTTGCACAGAAGGTGTGGTGACACTACATGTATGGTGAGAAGTGTGAGATATACACTGATCACAAGAGCCTGAAGTACTTTTTCACTCAGAATGATCTGAACATGAGGCATAGACGTTGGTTGGAGTTGGTATAGGATTATGATTGTGAGATCCTCTATCACCCTGGGAAGGCCAACGTTGTAGCAGATGCCTTGAGCCAGAAGGGACCGGGACAGATATATAGTGCCAGACATATATCAAGGAAGTTGGCTAATAAGATGACTTGAGCGGGGATAGAGTTAGTTGTGGGTCAGTTGGCCAATATCACTTTATAGTCTACTCTCTTGGAGAGAGTCAAGCAGAGACAGTTAGATGATCCACAGTTGGGGCAAGTTAGAGAGGACGTCCTAGCTTGAGTAGCTAATGACTTTTCGGTGTCGAGTATGGGTTTACTGAGGTACAAGGGTCGGATTTGTGTTCCGATGGACACCGAGATTAGATGAGATATTCTGGATGAATCTCACACCACCTCATATTCTCTTCATCCAGGCACCACGAAGATGTACCAGGACCTGAGAGTTTTATATTGGTGGTCTGGGATGAAGAGGGGTGTGACAGAGTATGTAGCGAGATGCCTGACCTGTCATTAGGTCAAGGGTAAGAATCAGAGGCCAACAGGACTGTTACAGCCTCTGGATATCTCAGAGTGGAAGTGGGAAGATATCACGATGGATTTCATGGTAGGCTTGCCCAGGATAGTGGGCCAGCATGATTCTATTTGGGTCATTGTGGATCGATACACGAAGTCAGCTCATTTTCTACCAGTGAGGACGAATTACACAGTTGATCAATATGCAAATCTCTATGTGAGAGAGATAGGTCGCCTTCATGGGATGCCGAGGTCAATTGTATCTAATAGGGAACCTATCTTTACATCCAAGTTTTGGGGGAGTTTGCAAAGGTCGATGGGTACACAGTTGAAGTTCAACACAACTTATAATCCTTAGATCGATGGTCAGTCTGAGAGGACTATGCAGATATTAGAAGACATGCTGACAATATGTGTGATGGACTTTGAAGGGGCCTTGAGTAAATATTTGCCTCTGATATAATTTTCTTATAACAATAGTTATCAGTCTACAATCAGAGTCGCACCTTATGAGATGTTGTATGGTAGGAAGTGCATATTACCCATTCACTGGGATGAGATGGGTGAGAGGAAATATTTGGGTCCGGATGCAGTCCAGAGGACCACTGAGGCTATTGACAAGATTAGAGCTCAGATGCTCGCTTCACAGAGCAGGCAGAAGAGTTATTCTGATCTGAGGCGGAGGAACGTGGAGTTCCAGGTGGGAGACTATGTCTTCCTTAGGGTTTCACCTTTGAGAGGGGTGAAGAGGTTCGGGAAGAAGGACAAGCTGAGCCCTAGGTTCGTGGGACCATTTGAAATCCTGGAGAGGATCAGACAGGTGGCCTACAGATTGGCCTTATCCCTGCATTGTCTAGTGTGCATAATGTATTCCATATTTTCACGTTGAGAAAGTATGTGTCAGCTGGAACTCATGTACTGAGTTATGAGGATTTGGAATTGGAGGCAGACTTGTCTTTTGAGGAACAACCCATTTAGATTCTTGATAGGAAGGACAAGGTCTTGAGGATCAAGACTATACCTTTGGTTAAGGTATTATGGAGGAATAGCAGGGTCGAGGAAGCGACCTGAGAGTAGGAGGCAGATATGCAAGCTCAGTTTCCCGAGTTGTTCAGGTAAAATTTTGAGGATGAAATTTCTATAAGGAGGGGATAGTTGTAACATCCCAAAATTACCTAATAAGGCTTAGGGCCTTGATTAGGGGGCCTGGATGGAAATATGTGGAAATATATGCTTAATTACTATATTAATTGTTAATATGTGAATTATATGATCATATGACTAGATGTGCATATTTAGGGATATTAAATATGCATGTGGCCCTCTCGCCTCGCTGCACTCTATCACCATATCTTATTCTCTGCTTCCTCAGGGGTAAGAGTCTTCTCCACAGCCTGGGCATAAGTTGTCCCCCCAGGAACTGTTGTAATCCTCACATCTCGAGCTATCATAACATTAAGCCCTCTGATAAACCTGTCTTGCCTAGCTACATCAGTTGGCACAAGGTCTGGTGCGAACTTTGAAAGTATGTCAAATTTCAGGGCATATTCTGTAACTGTCATGCTGCCCGGAACTAGCCCCACAAACTCATTTATTTTCGCTCCTCTGATAGAAACATTATAGTACTTTTGACTGAATAGGTCCTTGAATCCTTCCCATGTCAAAGTAGTAACGTCTCTAGTCTGCAATACCACTTACCACGAGATTCGGGCATCCTCTCTCAGCATATATGTGGCACAGGCCACTCTGTCATGTCCCTCCACCCTCATAAAATACATGATAGTAGTAATCATGGTCATCCACTGTTCGACCTTCAGTGGATCAGGTCCTCCCTCAAAGATCGGGGGTTGCTGCTATCTGAACCGCTCATACAACGGCTCCCATCTGTTCTCAACCTCTACTGGCTATACAACTGGTACTACTACAGGTGGCACAATAGGGGCAACACTCCCTGATGGAGCCTGCTATCACAGAATTCGTATCTGTTCATCCTGGCTTTGTAGCCGCGCTTGCATATCGGTCATAAGTTCCTGCCAGTTCTCAGTGACTGGCAGAGGGGTCTGGCCCTGGTCATCATCTCTAGTCTCAGACCTAGTGCCGGCTAGTCATGTAGATTTTCTTGAACGCATAATTATCCAAGTCAATCTGCAATCAACGACTCGGTGGTCAGACTACGATGATAGGGTAATAATCCTTTCATGATCCACCACTGGGACTCAAACATTCATAAACAATCAAGATATAACAGTTTATCCAAATATTCAAATATTTTTAGTCACATGCGTAGCAATGCTAATAAGCATGCCTCATTATCATCATGTAATAGTCAAGGGCCCGGACCTATCAGTATCTCATGCTTCCTATTAATCAAGCAGATATCAACAGTCATATTCCATTCTATTCATTTAAATATATAGTTATGTATACACAATTACCAAACCCTGGGTCGAGCTTGTCTTTCGCGGCGAATGTACATGTCCAGCCAGTCTTCAGGAACCCTTAAACCTAGGACACTCTGATACCAAATTGTAACGCCCTAGATAGCCAAGACCGCTACACTATGTGTTTACAAATGTGCGAGACTTGCTAATCAAGCCATTTAGTTGGAAACGTGTTACAGTAACTAAAGTCGAACTAGGGTTAAAAGATTTCGGTCTCAAAAGTTTCATTTCTTATAATCAAACATTTTTACATGGGATCCCAAAAGTAGAAGCGTTAAAAGACACTTTACAAATTTTCTGGATAAAAGTACAGTTACTAGCCACTCTAAGGGAAAAATAGACAATTAGGCTTTTCTCGTCCTGTACCACTCGGCCGTGGCGGCCGATCACCTGACTATGTACATTCAGCCCCAAAGCACTCCATCTCACGACTGGTCCACCTTGCCTTTGCCTTTACCTGCACCACGTAGCACCCGTGAGCCAAGGCCCAACAAGAAACCAGATAATAAAGCATAATCATTAAGCAATCAACTTGCAAACCAGCAATCAAGCAATTCATAATTCATAGCCATATACTCAATAATCCATAGTGCTCATATAAATAGATATTCATTATATCAAATTCATCGTTAAACATTTATAATCAATTCACATAATAAACAGGGTCAACGCCCTTAGGCCGCACCCTCTATTTTTCCCACAGACTCCGGCCCGCTTAAAACGAGCTTAGTGAATATTAAGTTGTCCTCAGCTACCAGTGGCCGAGTCGCGACCTGTGCGCAAATATTGATTCCGACACTCTTAGGCTGATTATCACGTGTCCCATGGCATAATACCATCCATGACACAATTCATGTATAGGAAGCTCTTAGTCCCATCATTAACACATAACCGGGTGTAGTTTCTTACCTTTAGATTCTGGTGGCTTTGTTCAATTCAATCCTCAAGCACGATCGCGTCTGAGCCCTAGCATACACCTAGTCATGGAAACAAGATAGAACTAACTCCAAACTTCAATTCCAAAAGCTAGCCTTGGGACCGATCCCGAGCCCTCGAGAAGCCCTAATTCCACCAAACGGGGTGGTGGAATCAAACCCCGTGCCCCCGGGCAAAAACCCTAAGAAATAACCCAAAAATCCCCTTATGGGAACAAGGTAGAGCTACAACGCCCTAAAGTGGGCGCTACAGCACTACAAACAGAGCCAACAGGCTCCTAGGCACCTAAGGCTAGCACTGTAGCGCCCTAAGGCTAGCGCTACAGCGCTAGTCACAGCCAGACAATACCCAAACTTCTCCTCTTCGAACTTCCTTGAGCCAAAACCTTCCGAAATCCCTCCAAACCTTAACCAAACTCCAAAACAAACCTACCAACATCCCCAACTCACCCCAAATAACCCAACCATAAGAAAAGCAATGACATGCACCCCAAAACACAGAATTCACCATGGCTGAACATAGAGCTCACAAACTCAACTGAAATCAACTGAAATCACAGAATTCAAGTGACCAAGTTTTGAACTTCTTACCTCCAACAGAGAAATTTGACCTTAGGCTATCCTCCATACTTCCTTACCTTTCACCCCTCAGAACCTCAGCATTAATTCCGTAGGATTACCATCAAAACTCAGTTCAAAATCCATATCAACACCAAGAACCAAAAAATGAATAACAACCTCAAAACCTTACCTTAATTGGATGTCTAACTCCTACTTTACTCCCAAACTTGATCAAGATCTCAAGTGCAAAGCCTTAGCCAAGAGCTCCTCTTAATTTTAGCTCCAATAGACCCCAAGAATTGAAGATTGAACCCCAAACCGAGAGAGAGAAAAGAGTCTCCCACTTTTCGTTCTTTCCTTTTCCTTCTCTTTTCCTTTTCTTCAGACTTCTAAAACTTTCTACAAAATCCACTAAGGCATAAAGCTATATGGCCCTTATCTCTGATTCTAAACACCAAAAGACCATATTTCCCTCTGTTGACCCTGATTTTGGCCAACTAACACGGAGTCAAATATGCTTGATGTGGACAAATGTGTTGAAATGAATGTGATGACAAAAACAATAAAGTAGACAAGAGTTTATAGTGGTTCGGCCCAAGAATCTGGTAACAACCTACGTCCACTTGAACTGTTATTGATATAGGATTCAAAGGAGTGATCAAAGAACTAGGGCTCACTGAGTTTCACAAACCTCTGAAGAACAAAACAATATATCAAATAGAATAACTCTAATCTCAGATAATTTGAAAGCCAAAAAGTCCCCCTTCCTTGAGCTACCTTTCTCTATTTATAGGCTCAAGGAAGGTTACATTAATTTGTTACAGATATTCTTTCCTAAATAATCGGATACTCAGGAAATTATGGGAGATAATTTCAGATTCGATCATAATTGCATAAGATTTTCTCTGTATATAGCGTGTATACGACCAAGCTGGTAGTATATGTTGGTTTTTATTGATCAAATCAGAGATTATGCGCAGCGGAACAACAATCAAATTGTCAGATTAATCCCATAAAATTTCTAGATCTACTTCTTCACACTCATATATATATATTGAATCAAGGACAAGAATAGAAACATTACCTCAGGTCCTTCCTTGCTGCTATCTTTTCGTATGGCTGAATCCTTGAGATCTCACACCAAGATCTTCCAAAATGTTCTCAGTCACCCAAAGAACGAGTGTGGGCTCGCTATACAAATAATAGGCAATAACTATTTATCAGATATTCTCAACACATGAGATCTGATAAAGTTTGGACCTAGGTTTTTGTGAAGAACAATGACCTTTGTTTTGTCACTGATCTTTTTCTCTGAGAGAATCCTAGATATTTTTCTATCCCTGAAAACTTCCGTTCTGTGAAAACTGATATCCAATATTTAATAATATCCAATATATTAAAATATTTGTTATTTTAAACAAATTCAAAATAACTGATCAGTTATCAGATTTTTGTTTAAATAATAATATTTAAATCAAATCAAAATATCTCATTATTTATTTAATATTTAAATAACTAAAATTGTGGAATCAAGAGACCAAGTCTATCTCTTATGCGTGTAGCACAGTGCATGTGCACTGTGCCACACGTGTACCACATGCATGTACATGCATGTGATTTTTCCCAATTTTTATTATTATTTAAATACCAAAAATCCCAAAAATAAATTAATTCAAAATTAATTATATTTTTGTTAAATCAAATAATTAATTAATTCTTAATTAATTAATTACACATAATTAAACAATAATTATGTTTGATACATAGAAAAATATTTTACTTATCACATAAGTCCTTTTTACCCATTTTTGTATTTGTCTTTGACAGTGATTGTTTGAGCCATTCTGGGGACCATGGACCTATAACATTAAGCTCCAATAAATTGAAACTAAATAATTAAACTCTTTAATTATAATAGTTAATTTATTAATTCTGATATTACTCCACTATAAATTCAGAATTGCACTCTTTATGTTATAGATATACTTTTACAGAAATCTTTTTCTTAAGTCGTCCATTGATATAACCATCTTACAATAGTTCATCCCTCTAATTAATTAGTTCATAAATTAGAATGGAAGAATTACCATTTAACCTTTCTAATTTATTTCTTATTCCTTAAGTACCATTAATTCACTAGTGAATAATTAATCTATAATCTAATTATAGATTTGAGCTCAAAACCATTCAGTTCCAGAATTAACCCTTAAGGGAACTAATATACGATCCGTTAGGAAAGATTAGATTCCGTGTTGTTGATACATGTTCCCAGCCATCCATGATATTAAATCTCCAAAACAAAAGTCATTAGCCTCATTCTTTGAAGAGACCTTAACGAGTGAATCAAAAGATTTAATAAACATGAACAGGAGTTCATGAACACTCAGGATTTAGGTTGATCTATAAATGATCATCTGTTATGATATGAATTACAAGTCTTTATTGTTAAATGGTTTTTGGATAAAGACTTTAATTCACATCGATCCATGTCATATATAATCATATTATATAAAGCACCTTTACCGAGATGTCTTACCACATCAATAATCTGAATCTAGATTATTTGTATCATTATGATACTCAGTAAACCGTACTTACAACTCCAATTAAAGAATTCCATAACTTTAATTTGTCGTGATTGACCATTTTTATTCATTCATGTGATCTTAATTCTCTCGTACTAATACAAGATCACATCCTCAATAATGAATATGGAATTTTTCTGATATTTAAAAAATTATTCAAACAATAATTTAACAATCTAAATATGACAATAATAATAAACCATTGTATTTATTTATTCACAGAAAAAACAAATGTCTTTACATGCTTTTAGGACACACTCCTAACAGTATATAGAGATTGAGTGTTGTGCCAATAGATATCTTCCTAGTCGATAGTCGAGCAAGATTTCTGCCAGATGTCAGCCACGTGTATTAAATGTCTGCCATGTCATCCATGCCTGTTTTTTGGATAACATTTGCCCCCCAAGTTTGTTTAGTGCAACCAGCAATAAAGAAACTTTAGGGAAACAACCGTTCATATGCCCCACGAAATCTGTCAGGATCCCCGTACGTTTTTGAAAGCTGTGACATAATTATATCTAATCAAGCCTTTTCAGTTTTCAAGAAAACAATTTGACGTCTTATACACTCCCCCATGTTTCAAAAAAGGAAAGTAATGATTGCCACTTTTTGCCATACCTCAGCCTCTATAAGTAACTTCTTTTTCTTCCTTGTAATTTTTTTCTCACCATTCTTATCAAGAACCTCAAGAACTTTGCTTCTAGAACCCAGAGCTTCGAAACCAGTCAGATGTCTAGCCGAAGGTCTTTCCGACTCGAAATTTCTACTTTTTTCTGAATCTCCACCTTTGCCCAGGTAATAAATTTGTCTTTTAAACTTTTCATTATGCCATGCATGTCGTTACTATGCTCTGTGATTTCCCGTGTTCTTGAGTAGGGTTTTATGAGGATTTTCATATAAACCTTCTAATGCTTGGTAAGAGAGCGTATTTGTACTTTGTATAAGTTAGGAATTAGTTTGATAGTAAGGATTATAGGCTTAGGGTGTAAGATCGACGTAAAATTTCAATCTTTAAGCTAGTGGAAAAAACTGGGTTTTTTCTCGCCCTTTAGGAGTTAAAAAAGTTCCCTTTCAGAAAACACTTTATTTCCTTTTTGATCCGTTTTTCAAACCACTAGCACCGAACTTAGTGTAGGGGTAGGAAGCTGCTGGTCAGAGCAACGTTATCCCAATCTCCCATGTTACTTCGCAGACTATGTGTCTTATCTCCTCCATTGTCTGTTTGCAGTTCATATGCAAGACCCTTGGGGAGGAGAAAGACCCATTGAAGATGACCTCTTGGCTCAACTACTTGAAGGCGAAGAAAACCCATCTACTTTGATACCGGATATCCCTTTTTCTCGACCTAGCCCAAACCTTCCTCCAGTTCCAACCCAGAGAATGGTTCGAACAAAAACAAAACCTCAAAAAAGGAAAACCCCTAACTCCTCTAGCCACCCTTCTGCTGATGCCCCCTCGACCAGTGGTCGAGATGAATTTGCTCGTGACACCAATGTTCAAAGGCGTGCCCATCCTCGATATGCTGATGAGCCGGAAGTTGAGTGGCACGTCGTTCCTCAGAGTAAGGTGACACTACGGATGATCGCCAACTATTTAAATAAATACAACCTGACGAGGGTGACCTTAGTCAAACCTTCTATTGACCAGCGGGCCAACCTACCAGGCAGAGCCTACAATGCTTGGTCGAGGTTTCACATTGAGGCAGGTGCCACCCTGCCTTTTCACTCGTTCTTTCAGGGGGTGGCAAGTTACTTCGGAGTAGCCCCCTTTCAAATCACCCCAAATGGATATAGAATGATGGTCGCACTCTATATCCTTTATAAACTCAAAAAATGGCTAGTACCTACTCCCCACGAGGTCAACTTTCTTTTCGACCTTAAGTCCAACCCCAACCAAGATGGCACGGGGTTTTTCCATTTTTGCCACCAAGAAACTGGGCGCACTTTCTTGTCCGACACTACTCATATCTCTAACGTGGGGAGGTATCACCATGAATACTTCCTTACTCCTGACCTAGCTGCAGACAACCTGGCCTTCACTCGAGGAGGTAAAAATTCTTACGCCAGTAGCTTCTTCACTTAGTGTTTTTCTGTCACAATGTCTTGACATTCTACTGTGTTCCAGGCCCATGGTTACGTCCAATCCCCACTCCAGGGATGGAGTCAAGGGCAACACTATTAGCCAGCATGTCAAATGCTGATAAGAGTGTCAAAAACATAGTTACTGAGGCTAGCCTTAGGTTGGTTGGCCTTTGGAGTTTCCAACCCGCGACGAATGAACCTTCGGCGAGCAATGCCCAAGCCGAAGTGGAACCCAAACAGGAACCCGAGCAGCAACCCCAGGCGTCTCCTTCGTAGAGGAAACCAACTGGGGTTATGATTAGGGAACCTGCCGTCCCTCATCGAATGGAGAAACCCTTGGTCCCCGAGGGCAAAGGAAAACAAAAGGCTGCCGAGCCTACCAAACTTTCTGACGATTCATCGGATGTAAATGGTACAATAATCTCGCTTTTAAATCATTTGCCAATTCCCTCTCATCTATTTGATGGGGATGGCAACTTTAGGAATGCTCCCTCTTTAAACTCAGATTTCTTCCAGGAACTAGGAAGTTCAGTAAATAATGCTACGACTAGTAGTTGTAGCCCGGGTACTTTAATTGTAATCCTTTTACTTTTATCCTTGTTCCCTGCATGACCATTTAGTCTTATTGCTTGAGTTGCTTCCTTTTGTGCAGGTATGGACTTCGAGGATGTCTTCGAGCACTATCAGGCTGCCGCTGCCTCTTCTGTCCCAAAGAAGGATAGTAAGAGGACTCGAGGGGAAAGCAGCAAGACCCCCTCGAAGAAGGCTCAAACAGACGATGCTCCAGCCACCGCCCCTTCCAAGGAGAACTCACCACCTCCGCCCCCCACCGAGTAGACGACTCCCACAGCCTTCTTCTAGGGCCGTTGACAAGGAGGCATTGGACAACTTGCCCAAAGGCTCCCTGCCCAGCTTCGTGGTCGGATCAGCCAGAGAGAGGATATACAAAATCTCAAAGCACAGACGCAGTCATTCTACCATCATCGAAACCACTTCAATGGAGGCTGATCAGGTCATCAACAGAGGGCTGAACGAGATAGTTAGCGTAAGTCATCTCCTGCTACTTTCCATTTATGTCTGATTTCTTTCCCTTACTTTGTCTCATTTTTTGTCTTTTAGGGGCTGCTAACTCTAACTGCTGGTTGGCGCCGTGTTGGGACGTTTATTTCTCGGGGCAAGAACTTTGACTACAGGCTTGCCCAGACAAAGCAAGCGTTTGAGGCTGAAAAGGACAAGCTGCTTGAGGAGAATAAGGAGCTGTCCAAACAGTACGAACAAATGTGCGAGGACCAAGCTACTCTCACCAAGGAGCTTCTGGACGCCCAAGATGCCTTGAAGAAAGCCAATGATGCCCGGGAGAAATTCAGGGAAAGTGCCAAGCTTGTCACCCAAGAATGTAAGCAGCTTGGATTTGATCTGACCGCCAATAGGCAGGAGACGAGGGAGCTTGAGAAGCAAGTGCAGGAGCTCGAGGAGGAAGGGGCCAAGAATTTGAAGAAGTACAAGGAGGCAACTCACCTCTGCTTCTACGAATTTTGGAAGCACAACCAGGAGGCCAACTTCAACTACCCATCTGAGCGGTTGAAGAGGACTCTGATGGCGCAGTGCGCCATCCGGCTGGAAAAAGAAGAGAAGGCCAAGATGCCTGCCGCTGACACTGAAGCTGGTCCTCTATCCGACCAAGGCACTCCTCCTAATCCTCAAGACCCTCCTGCACCTCAATAATTTTCTTTTTTTATTTCGTTTTTATGGCCCATGGGTCATATTGTAAAGACAATTGGTTTTTATTGCTGCGAGGGCAGCTCTTTTACTTTTAATTAAACAATTACATCCGAGCAGTACTGCTCGCGATGTAACAGAATGCTTTTTGATACTATAATATTTTTATCTATTATAACATCTGTTCGCATGACTGAACTTAGCATAGTACTTTGGGTTGATTTAACAAAATATAAAATTTGAAAAATACTCTAAGTACAATAGTATGCTTTCACTTATTTTGTTCATGTGTTTACATACTTATTGGTATGCTTTTCTATTGATGTACCTTATATGCCCTCCAAGTGATCGAGGAGCTTTAGGTCCTTGGTCACTTGCCTTGACCACGACCTGTGCAAACATTTTTGCTCGATAGGAAACGTAACACTTTATAATACAGCAAAACAACACACGTAATGAACAAATACTTGTAAAAATAAATTTACAAAGGTTGGCAAGAATGACTGGCTGCGCACATTCCCTTATAATCTCGTATTAAAAATGGACTAAACATGTATTTACGAGTGATCTTAAAAAGATCTTACACTTATAAGCGATTAGCCATACAACGTGGCTAACCCTTTCTCAAAACTTGTAAAAAGTAAAAATTAATACAAGCCAGTCCTTTAAAAAGGATTGTTTATTGGTAATACTTGCGCAGGTGTTCACCGTTCCAATAGCGTGGAACGAGATCTCCATTTAAGCATGCAAGCTTGTAGGTGCCTGGATGAAGGACTTCTTCAATTTGGTAAGGTCCTTCCCAGTTTGGTCCGAGCACTCCACCAGTGGGGTCGCGGGTATTTAAGAAAACTCGTTGTAACACTAGGTCACCGACGTTGAATTTCCTTTCATTTACTTTTGAGTTAAAATACCGGGCGACCTTTTGCTGGTACGCAGCAACTCGGAGTTGAGCTCTTTCTCATTTCTCCTCAATTGAGTCTAGGGACTCCATCATTAGTAGGCTATTCTGGTCCTGGTCGTATGTAATGCATCGGTGTGAGGGGGGATCTAACTCGACAGGTAACATAGCTTCACACCCGTATGCTAAGGAAAACGGGGTATGACCTGTTGCTATTCGATGAGAAGTTCTATACGATCAAAGTACTTTAGGCAGCTGTTCTGGCCATGCTCCTTTAGCGTCTTCAAGTCTTTTCTTCAGGGTGTCCTTAAGCGTTTTATTCATTGCTTCAACTTTCCCATTTGCTTGTGGATGTGCAACTGAAGAAAAGCTTTAGACGATTCCATGTCTTTTGCAGAAGTCTGTGAATAAGTCACTGTCAAACTGGGTGCCGTTGTCTGAGACAATTTTTTGAGGCAAACCATGTCGACAAACAATGTTCTTGATGACAAAATCAAGAACTTTCTTGGTTGTTATGGTAGCGAGTGGCTCATCTTTGGCCCATTTGGTGAAGTAGTTGACTGCTACGACTGCGTACTTCACTTCGCCTTTTCTCGTTGGCAAGGATCCAATCAAGTCTATAATACCCCATACTGCGAAAGGCCAAGGACTTTGCATCTGTTTTAACTCGTTTGGAGCTGCATGTGGGATTTTGGAAAATCTCTGACACTTATCGCATTTTCCTACGAACTCCATTGAGTCTTCGTTCATAGTCGGCCAGAAATAGCCCTGCCTTAGAATCGTTTTCGCCAAACTTTGCCCCCCAGCGTGATCCCCGCAGAAGCCTTCATGTACTTCCCTCATCAGCTCTTTAGCTTTCTCCGGTGTAGTACATCTGAGCAGCGACATGGAATATCCTCTTCGGTAAAGAACACCATCGACTAGTATGTACCTAGCAGCCTGCCTCTGGAGGGTTCTGGCTTTATTTCTATCTGCCAGTAGCACACCATTTGTAAGATATTCTAAGTAAGGCGCCATCCATGTGTCCCCCATCCGGATTTCCATATTGGTTTCATTTGCTCGTATGCTCGGCTCGCACAATCTTTCTACTGGCACAATATTTAGCGTGTCAGTGTCTTTCGCGCTTGCGAGTTTGGCTAAGGCATCTACGTTCGAATTCTGATCTCGAGGTATTTGCTGAAGGGTATACTTCTCAAACTGAGCCAATAGATCTCTAGTTTTGTTCAAGTAGGCCACCATTTTGAGGCCTTGTGCTTGATATTCCCCTACAACTTGATTCACTACCAGCTGTGAATCACTGTAAATATCCAACACCTTTATACTCATGTCTTTTGCCAGTCTTAATCCAGCAAGGAGTGCTTCGTATTCGGCTTCATTATTTAACGCTGTGTAGTCGAACCTAATGGCGCAGTGAAATCGATGCCCTTCTGGCGTTATCAATATCACTCCCGCTCATGCGTGAGATTCGTTGGATGACCCATCCGTGAATAGCTTCCACGAAGGAGTATCTCCTTGGGGCTCAGGCGCACTAGACTCTTTGCACTGCTCGTCGTCTGGAAGCTCAGTGAACTCTACAATAAGATTAGCCAAGACTTGTCCTTTTACTGCTGCTCGCAGTGAATATGTAATATTGAACTTCCCTAGTTCGACTGACCATTTTAATAACCGCCCAGCCGCCTCTGGTTTTTGGAGGACTTGCCGAAGGGGCTGGTCAGTTAAGACTGTAATGGGATGGGCTTGGAAGTAAGGACATAGTTTCCTTGAGGCCAATATTAAACAGTAGGCTAATCTCTCGATGGGAGGTTACCTCAGCTCTGCTCCGATTAGCCTCTTGCTTATATAATAAACCGCCTTTTGTACGCCTTCTTCCTCTCGTACTAGTACCGCACTAGCAACAACTTCGGTAATTGCAAGGTAGATGAACAAAGTTTCTCCTTCGATAGGCTTTGATAAAATAGGAGGCTGTGCCATATGGGCTTTTAAGGCCCGAAAAGCCTGCTCGCAGTCTCCTGTCCATTCGAACTTCTTGTTGCCCCTAAGTAGATTGAAGAAAGGGACGCATTTGTCTGTCGATTTGAAAATGAATCTACTTAGGGCGGGAACTCTTCCAGTTAAACTTTGTACATCCTTGATCTTCTCTGGCGATTTCATGTCGATCAGGGCCTTTATCTTGTCGGGGTTGGCCTCGATTCCTCTTGAATTAACGATGAACCCCAAAAATTTCCTTGATCCGACTCTTAAGGAACATTTGAGAGGATTTAATTTCATTTGGTACTTGTTCAACACATCGAAACACTCTTGTAAATCCTTCACATGTCCTTCTGCTTTTTTCGACTTTACCAGCATGTCGTCTACGTACACCTCCATGTTTACTCCGATCAACTCCTTAAACATGTGGTTAACCAATTGCTGGTAAGTCGCACCTGCGTTTTTCAGTACGAAGGGCATTACTTTGTAACAGTATAATCCCGTATCGGTCTGAAAGTTGGTGTGATCCTCGTCAGGGGGATGCATACTAATCTGATTGTATCCTGAGTAAGCATCCATGAAGGACAGGATCTCATGTCCTGCAGTTGTATCGACCAGCTGGTCGATCCCTGGGAGTGGGAAGCAATCCTTTGGGCAGGCTTTATTGAGGTCTGTGAAATCCACACAGGTTCGCCATTTTCCGTTAGGCTTGGGAACCAGTACTGGATTAGAGACCCACGATGGATAAAACGCCACCCTGATGAACCCATTCTCCTTTAATCTTGCAACTTATTCTTTTAAGGCTTTCGATCTATCCCTATCGAGCAGCCTTCTTTTCTGTTGCACGGGTGGAAAACTTTTGTCAATGTTCAGGACATGGCTGATAACTGCAGGATCTATCATAGCCATGTCTTTGTGTGACCAGGACAAAACTTCCTGGTTCTTCCGCAAAAATTCCACCAGTACATGCTTCGTGGTTGGTTCTAAATTTTTCCCGACCTTCACAACTCTGGTCGGGTCTTTTTCATCAAGTTGGACCTCATCCAGGCCCTCGACGGGTCCAACATTTTCCTCAAAATCCCCAAAGCAAGGATCTAAATCCCTATCCTCACTTTGGGCAACACCCTATTAGGTGACTCCATCACCGGATTGGGCTTGTGTATCAATAGCCATTTGCGATCTATCTGGGGGAGTGCTCTTTGACGTTCCCTTCTTCGCCTTCGTGACTGAGGCGTTGTAGCACTCCCTGGCTTACCTCTGATTTCCCAACACGCGTCCTACCCTTGCGTCAGTCGGGAATTTCATGGCCAAGTGCGATACTGAGGTGACGGCCCGAAGATCAACCAGTATGGGCCTTCCAATGACAGCATTGTATGTCGAAGGACAATCGACTACTATAAAAGTAGCGAGTAATGTCCTGGTAGTAGGCGCTGTACCTGCTGTGACTGGAAGTCTGATTGATCCTGCTGGGGTGAGTCCCTCACCAGAGAAGCTGTAAATTGTTTGGTTGCAGGGCTCCAAGTCCTTGACGGACAACTTCATGCGTTCCAGCGAAGATTTGTACAGAATGTTCACTAAACTTCCTGTATCAACCAACACTCTCTTCACCATCATATTGGCAATTTGAACGTCCACGACCAGCGGATCGGAATGTGGGAACCGGACATGCTGGGCGTCGCTATCAGAGAAGGTTATCTCACCATCCTCTGATCGAGCTTTCTTTGATGCCCTGTCCTCCACACTCATCATCTCGATGTCCTGGTCGTGATGTAGGGTCCGAGCATATCGTTCCCTCGCCTTTCCGCTGCTTCCTACAAGGTGCGGCCCTCCACAGATGGTTAGTAAAATGCCAGCAACGGGATCAGGCTGCAAAGGTGGCGAGCGTTGGCGTGTGGGCGCTTGCTCGTTGCCACCTGGAGCTTCTCGTTGGGAATTTCCTGAGGCCCGTATATATCTTCTCAAGTGTCCTTGTCTAATAACGAACTCGATCTCATCCTTCAGCTGGTTTCATTCATTGGTATCATGTCCGTAGTCGTTATGATAACGACAGAACTTGGTAGCGTCTCTTCTCGAAATATCCTTTCGAATTGGGGCAGGTTTCTTATAAGGCACACTGGAACTCGTGGCCTGATAAACCTCTCCCCGAGACTCAATAAGGGCAGTGTAGTTAGTGAACCGAGGTTCATAACGATTACCCTTGGCTCGTTTATTGTCAGAGGTGGAAGGCTCATTGTGCGGCCGTTTCCCCCCATTCTTGCCATTTCCATTGCCGTTCCCGTTGCCTTTGCCATTGCTGTTGGGCTTCGACCCATTGGCGGCTTTGGCGGGCTCGGCCGTCCCCTTGTCTTCGCCTGGGGGCTTTCCTTCATTGGCAATGGCATCCTCAAGCTTGATATATCGATCAGCTCGATCCAAAAATTCCTGGGTAGTTTTGACCCCATGCTTTCTGAGGCTGTCCTAGAGAGGCGTGCAGCTCTTAACCCCTGCAGTGGCCATCATCTTGCCTTTGTCTCCCACTATTTTTGCTCCAGCAGCTGCTCGCATAAAACGCTGGACGTAGTCCTTCAGTGGTTCTCCGTCTTGTTGGCATATTTCGACCAGCTGATTTGCCTCAGTCGGGTGCACACGAACCGCATAGAATTGTCCGTAAAATTCCTTCACGAACATTTCCCAGGAAACTATACTTGCAGGAGGGAATTTGAAAAACCACTCCTGTGCGGCATCAGAAAGTGTTGCAGGGAAGATCCTGCACCAAGCGTCTTCGGATACTTTCTGAATGTCCATTTGTATCTCAAACTTGTTGACGTGAGATACCGGGTCACCATACCCGTCAAAGTACGAAAGCATAGGCATCTTAAACTTGCCAGGAGTTTCTGCCATAGATATCCTCTGGACGAAAGGAGTGCCCTTTCTCCTATCGTGGTTGATATAAGATGTTCTTCCCCCGACCAGCTGCTGCACTGCCTTGTTGAGGGCATCTATCTGGGCCTGCACGGCGCCAGGAATCGTCGGGGCCTCTGGTGCTGGGGGAACGTACTCGTCGTGCCGTTCCCGGCGATCGTTGAGTACATCTCTTAAATCCTCGTCTCTCCTCTGCTGCTCGCTAGCTCCAAGCCGGTTAAAGAGGTTATTTTGTCGGGGCTGCCCCCCAGCGTCCCGTCTTTTGGGTTGGTCATCCCTAGGTGGAAGGCTTCTGCCCCCACCTCTTTCTTCATTTCTCTGACTGGCATTTCCTCTGCCTGAGTCGGCCTCATTATAATCATGGCCATCTCTGATTCTTGATTGGCTATGATGGGATCGACTGTTCCCTCGGTTGCCTTCCCGGGCTGGAACTTCCCGAGCATTAGCGGGTGGCCTATGTTGGTCGGTAGGTCCCCGTGCATTATCATGCCGTGGGGGGCCTCGGACCGCAGAGCCTGACTCTGAGTTCCTTCTGTTACCAGGAGGATGTGTCCTCTGCTCGGAGGGTTTGGCTTGTCGCCCCTATGGCGTCTAGGACTGCGAGGCGGCTGCCCGGCCCTATTCTGCCTTTGTTGCGGGGGATTTCCGCGACCAGCTTGGGATGGGGGCTGTGCCTCAGGGTTCCTCAGCGGGACATCGTCCTGAGGCACCGGTGGCTGCTCGGGCCTTTGGGGGCTCGAGGGCTGGATAGGCGGGCTAGGATTAGGACCCCTTTGGGGCGGCCCATTCGTAGGTTGATCAGGCTGCGAGGCAGGTGCAGCCTGGTTCCTAGCCAGCTGTAGGGCTGCTTCGAGGGCTGCCATGGCCTCCCTCTGACGGCGGTCCATCTCCGCCTGCCTCTCACTCAGTTCCAGGCGCTGTCATTTAATTTCCTGTTGCTGCCGCGCCATAATCTTGGCAGCACTTTCCTGACTGGCCCTCAGATTGGCCAATTCATCCTGCAATACCCCAAGGGTATTCCTCAGCGTCTCGGAATCCATTTCTTCCTCATCGAATTCCAAATGTGGCTAATCCCCAGTCACGTTTGGAGTAGGAGGAGGCGGGTGAGATGGTGCAACACCAGCCGCCTGTCCAGTTTTCTTGGTAGTTTTCGCCATTGATATTTCAACGATACTGTATCAAGCTCTCAATGAAAGCACGAGAATGTTGACCCTGATTTTGACCAATTGACACGGAGTCAAATATGGTTGATGTGGACAAATGCGTTGAAATGAATGTGATGACAAAAACAATAAAGCACACAAGAGTTTATAGTGATTCGGCCCAGAATCTGGTAACAACCTACGTCCACTTGAACTGTTATTGATATAGGATTCAAAGGAGTGATCAAAGAACTAGGGTTCACTGAGTTTCACAAACCTCTGAAGAACAAAACAATATATCAAATAGAATAACTCTAATCTCAGATAATTAGAAAGCCAAAAAGTCCCCCTTCCTTGAGCTACCTTTCTCTATTTATAGGCTCAAGGAAGGTTACATTAATTTGTTACAGATATTATTTCCTAAATAATCAGATACTCAGGAAATTATGGGAGATAATTTCGGATTTGATCATAACTGCATAAAATTTTCTCCGTATATAGCATGTATACGACCAGGCTGGTCGTATATAGAGATTGAGCGTTGTGCCAATAGATATCTTCCTAGTCGATAGTCGAGCAAGATTTCTGCCAGATGTCAGCCACGTGTATTAAATGTCTGCAATTGTCATCCATGCCTGTTTTTTGGATAGCACCCTCCCACTTAAAACTAAGCTTTTAAACCTCCTAAGGTCATTTTAGTCATTACACCCAATTCCCGCTAATTCCTCGAATGTCTCTAATATTTACCGCTTACTTCCCAACACCTAACTAATCACCAATTATATTCCTCAATATCAAAATAGACTCCAATATATTTCCTAAATTCCCAGAAATACCCCAGGCTCGCCCCGAGCTGGGTAGAAATCCCTGCCGTGACTTTTTCGCTAAACCGCTCACTAGGATCGCCTCGAGTCACATATTACAAATATATCTACATAATAATGTGGTCTCAACAATTTATCACAGTTATTTACATTTATGCCCTCAACGAGCCAAAATTACGAATATGCCCTTCTAACCTAATCAGCCTAGATGCATACTAATACACATAGTCATGCATCACAGATATCCAAATAATCATATAACACGCTTTTATTCATTAAATCACATATAATCCAGTTATGCCCTCCCGCCACACTAATCAAGGCCCTTAAGCCTTATTAGTAGATTTAGGTCGTTAAATTTCCATATAAAAATGTAGTTTTTACATCCAATTGTTCTAACTCTAAATCATGGTGAGCAACAAGAGCTAAAACAATCCGGATTGATCTGTGCTTAATAACTGGTGAGAATATTTCGGTATAGTCTATCCCTTCCTTTTGCAAGAGCCCTTTTGCAACAAGACTTGCTTTGAATCTAGGCTTCTCAATACCAAGTATCCCTTCTTTCTTCTTATATACCCACTTACAGCCCACTGTTCTTGCATTCTCAATATTATCAACCAGTTTCCAAGTTTCATTCATATGTAATGACCTCATTTCTACTTCCATTGCTTCAATCCATCTAGCACTATCATTCCCATTCATAGCTTCTTTGTAGCTAATTGGTTCCTGTTCGATTACTTCATCAGCAATACTAAATGCATAAGCAATGAGATTAGCATATCCAAACTTCTTTGGTGGTTTAATTTCCCTTCTAACTCTCTCACGGGCTAGCTTGAAATTTTTCAGGTCTGTAGCTTCTTAACTTCCTTCAACCTGTCTAGTTGTGTTGTCCTCCAAAAAAATAGAGTCACCATTACTTGTGCTATCCTTGGAATTCTCCACCTCAACCTGAATTATTTAAGTTTCAGCACCTTATTTTTCTGAATTTTCAGCTCCAGTCTCTCGCAGATATCCCATTTCTACCTCATTGAAGGTCACATCTCTTTGCTTATAATGCATTTTCTATAACCAGATTCCATGCACCATAGCCTATATCCTTTTACTCCTTCTAGATAACCAAGAAATATACACTTCACAGCTCTCGACTCAAGCTTATCTTGCTTTATATGAGCATAGCACACATAACCAAACACTTTCAGATTATCATAACTTGTAGGATGTCCAGACCAAACTTCATCATGAGTTTTAAATTCCAATGCTGTAGATGGACATCTATTTATCAGATATACAATTGTGTTAACAGCTTCTGCTCAAAATACTTTAGGAAGTCATGCACTTAGCATCATACACCTTACCCTCTCAAGTATAGTTCTATTGAATCTTTTAGCTAAACCATTCTACTGGGGTGTCCTTACTACAATTTTATGATTGGCTATTCCTTCTTTCCTGCAAACTCATTGAATACATCTGCATAGTACTCTAGTCCATTATCAGTTCTTAATCTCTTAATTTTCCTCCCAGTTTTATTCTCAATAAGAGTCTTCTATTGTTTAAAAGTTTCAAATACATCACTCTTATTTTTCATAATATACACCCAACTTTTCGAGAAAAATCATCAACAAGAGTTAAGAAGTACATGGCTGTAGAATGTGATGGCACTCTTAAAGGTCCCCATAAATTGGAATGAATGTAATTGAGAGTCCCCTTTGTTCTTTGTCGTCCTTCAACAAACCTTACTCTACAAGCTTTTCCATACACACAATTCTCACATAATTCTAAGTGTTCCAGCTTTTCTATACCGAGTAATCCTTGTTTGTGTAGTTCAGCCAAGCCTCTTTCACTCAAATGCCCAAGCCTCTTATGCCATAAAGTAGTTTTATTCATCCTATGACTGAAACATTTGTTGTAGGTTTCTCAACAGTTTTCCCTTCAAGTGAATAAATTCCATTGTTTCTTATTCCTTTCATAGCAACCATTGAAACCTTCAACACTTTCATTGTTCAATTTTCCACTTTAATATAAAAACCTTGATTATCTAGCATTCCAACTAATATACGGTGTCTCTTCAGGTTGAGTACCAGCCTCACATCTTTAAGAATTCTTTCCATTCCATCATGGATTTTTATTCTCACACTACCTCTCCATGTTATCTTGCATGATTTATTGTCATTAAGTAATACCTTTCCTCCATCTTCTTGATGGAATAACTCAAACCAAGATTGATTTGGAGTCATGTGAAATGAACATCCAGAATCAAGAATCCATTCATTCTGGAAAATAGAATGACACCAACAATGCATCACAAGATTCATAACAATCATTGACAACAATAACATCAACTATTTACTTTAATCTGTTAAGAAATAGTCTCTGAATGTGACCTTCTTTGTGACAGTTATAACATTTTATAGTATCCAATTTTCTTGATGCACATTTCGATCTAAATCTTCAAAATTTGCCTTGTTTTTTATTATCCCTTTTCTCTGGTCTTCCTCTAACAATAAGGCCTACACCATTACTTTGAATATTGACATCTTTCCTTTGATTCAGCTTTCTTGAATTCAATGCAGATTGGACCTCATCAAGAGTCAAAGTGTTCCTTCCATACAACAATGTTTCATTGAAATTCTCATAAGACTTCGGGAGTGAACTTAGTAGTAACAAGGTTTGATCCTCATCTTCAATTGTTACTTTAATGTTTTCAAGATCAAGAATCAACTTGCTAAACTCATCAAGTTATTCATCAACTGATTTCTCATCATTTATCTTGAATGAATATAGAGCTCGCTTTAGATATATTCGATTAACGAATGACTTATTCATGTACAAACCTTCAAGTTTCTCCCATACACCTGAAGCAGTTGTCTCCTTTGAGATTTTCCTTAAGACATTATCTCCAAGATTCAAGATTATGGTAATGTGAGCTTTGTTCAATACGTCTTTAAACTCCTTTTCAGTCAGACTTTCTACCAAAGCCTTCTTGTAACACCCTGGTTACTCCAAGACCGTTACAGTGAACTTTAAATAATGCTTAAATCGCTAAACGAGTCATTAGGTTACAAACGTGCATCTATGTGCTATTAATAGGCTAGGGTAAAACTCTCGGTCAAAAGGAATGGATATATTAAACTGTAAATGGGCCCATAAAAATGTTTACAAGTTATTTACAATCCAAAATGGTCATTACTGTGTAAAAATTACAACCCGCCAACCAAAGTGGCAAAATATAGGGTTAACCCCTAGTGGCCACATATGTACACATCGCCACCTAAGCTCTCCCCTAAAGGCTGGGTAAGCTTTTCTTTCCCTTTACCAGCACCACATAGCACCCGTGAGAAAAGGCCCAACAAGAAAACTCATTACTATTTGTATACAATATCAATGAATGATTATGATAATCATAGTGGGGCTTGTAGCACAAATCAGATCAGTGAAGATCAACAAATGATTATGATAATCATTCTGGGGCTTGCCGACCAATCAGATGGGTGATTAATGAATCACACGTTAAATAAGTGACTAATGAGTCACACATTTGATAGATCACTAATAAGTCTACCTCAAGGATCTGTCCCCTGTATAGATGACTAATAAGTCCACATCTAGGGCTCTGCTCCTTAAATAGATGGCTAATAAGTCCATCTCTAGGGATCTGCTCCCTAAGCCATGTGACATGTCAGCCACCTTAGCCTTTTGGCTCTGGCTCTAAGTAAGTAGCCTTTAGACTAGACAAACGCTTTAGTTTTCATCTAACTTATGGCCGGTCAAGAATTTCATGCTTATGTTGATAATGCTTATGTTGATTAGATCTAATCTTTTTGGCTTGCGTTAAACACGCTAATACCATTCTTTACTCATACGTCAATTCCATACGACCAGTGCTTAGTACTACTGCCGAACTTGACTTATAAGTCACAGCTTCACAGTCAATACTAACACCATTCCGTTTTTGACTAATAAGTTAGTACCATTCACAGATAAGCAAGATTGCTAAGCATTTACAATGCAATCAATGTCCACATATAGAGCACTCAACATGACTCATCAAGAACCATGCATGTCACATACTAGGTGCAATTTTCTTAGCTCTAGTTCGAGCATGAAGTAATAAAAGAACGACCCTTGAGAACGATCAGTCCTTAAGTCCCTTAGCGGTGACCTAGTCATAACCAAATAATAAAATCCGTCAATAAAATGAGTAATAAAAGGTTCCCGGATCAAGACCTAGCCTCTGGGACATCGAATCTTACTAAACCGGGTAGTAGGAACGATCCTGAGGCCTAAGGTTTGAGTTCCCACGATTAAAACATCATTCTGGCGACAAATATCCCTAAGCGACGCGACCCGACCCTACTGAGCTGCGACCCACCTCCCAAACAGAAGCGCCAGCCACAAGTACCTGCATCAGGTTCCGTAGCCTGCCTCTCAGGCACCGCGGCCCCAAGGCCCTTTAGCTCCACCTCTCTTCAGCACTAATCTCGGGCCGCAACGCCCTAGAACAGAGTCACAGCCCCACCTGGAAACCCAGTAAAAAACCTTCATTTTTTTTATTTAAATCCTTCCAAAAACCTACTCAAACATCCCCAAATCAAAAATTCAAAGTTCCCATACATCCCAATGGCCTAAAACTATCAAAACCCGAGGCTCAAAAAAATAAAAAACTCATCAACACACCAAATCCAATTCAAAGCTTAGAAACTCGAAAACTAAAATATAAAAGCTTGAATTACCTCAAATTGAGTCGTTTCTCGCTAAATCCTTCAGTTAATAAACTTCTAATCTTCTCAAGAATTGTTATAACTCGATCCACACAAAAATTTGAGTCCTAGAACGCATGTTCCATTCGCAAATGCGACGAACAGTAAAAATGGATAACGAGAGAAAGAGAAATGGTTTTTGAACGTAGTTTTCCTTCTGACAGGTTACTTCAAGCTTAAGTAACCTCAAGTGAATCCTAATTCTTGAGGTCCCAAAAACGACCCCGGGGCAAAATGGTCAAAATTCCCAGAATTTCCTTCTGATATCACTAACTCCCAATGTATCATCAAATAATCATTCTCATGAACCAATATCCCAATAATTGACCCCGTTATGACAAAATCGCTAAATTACATCCTAAGATTGTCTCATGCCGAATAGCTCGAACATATCCACATAATAACGTGGCCTCATCCATAGATCACCAACATGCATGAAAATATATAAATATGCCCTCAACGGGCCAAATTACTAAAATGCCCTTATAATGAAAAGTGGACCCACATAGATGCATTTATCATCATATAATAATATAACTCACATAATCATGCATATACTTATTTAATTGCACAATAAATCAATTATGTCCATCCTGCCCCCTTAATCAAGGCACTAAGCCACATTAGAGAATTTGGATCATTACAACTATCCCCTCCTTACAGAAATTTCGTCCTCGAAATTACCTGAATAGCTTGGGACACTGACTCTGCATATCTGACTCCAGCTCCTAGGTCGCTTCCTCAACCTTGCTGTTCCTGCACAATACCTTAACCAAAGGTATCATTTTATTCTTGAGGACCTTGTCCTTTCTGTCTAGTATCTGGACTGGCTGTTTCTCATAGGAGAGATCTGCCTCAAGCTCCTGATCCACATAACTTAAATCATGGGTTACATTAGATACATAGTTCTGAAGAGCTGAGATATGAAACATGTTATGCATAGCCGACAATGCTGATGGTAAGGCCAACTTGTAGGCCACCTGACCAATCCTCTCTAGGATCTCAAATGTACCTGCGAATCTAGGGCTTAGCTTGCCCTTTTTCCCAAATCTTCTCACCCCTTTCCATGGTGAGACTCTAAGGAAGACATAGTCTCCCACTTGGAACTCCATGTTCCTGTGTTTGGGATCTGCATAACTTTTCTGTCTACTTTGACAAGTGAGCATCCGAGCTCTAACCTTCTCAATGGTCTTCTAAACTGCATGAAGACCCAAGTATCTCCTTTCACCTGTCTCTTCCCAATGAATGGGAGATATGCATTTCCTACCATACCTCATCTCATAAGGTGCCACCCCAATGGTAGACTGATAACTGTTTTTGTAGGAAAACTCTATCAAGGGTATATACTTATTCCAGGATCCACCAAAGTCCAGCACATATGCTCTCAGCATGTCCTCTAATATCTGAATCATCCTCTCAGATTACCCATCTATCTGAGGATGATAAGCTTTACTGAACTTCAACTATGTTCCCATGTCCCTCTATAGACTTCCCCAGAACTTGGAAGTGAAAGTGGGGTCTCGATCTGACACGATCGACCTCGGTGCCCCATGAAGACGCACGATCTCTCTCACATAGAGATCTACGTACTAGTCAACTTTATATGTAGTCCTCACTGATAAGAAGTGAGTTGACTTGGTATAGCGATCCATAATAACCCATACTGCATCATGTTGACCAATAGTCCTGGGTAACCCCACCACAAAATCCATCGTGATGTCCTCCCATTTCCACTCTGCGATGTCTAGAGGCTGCAATAACCCTGGTGGCCTCTGGTGCTCAGCCTTGACCTGTTGACATGTCAAGCACTTAGCCACATACTCCACTACACCCCTCTTCATCCCAGGCCACCAATACAATGATCTCACATCTTGATACATCTTCGTGCTTCCTGGATGCAAAGTGTAAGGAGTAGTATGAGATTCATCTAGAATCTCTCGTCTCATAGCAGTGTCTAACAGAACACATATCCGACCTTTGTATCTCAATAAACCCATCTCAGACACTGTGTAATCTCTAGATACTCCAGCCAAAACATCCTCTTTAATCTTGATGACCTGTGGATCACCCAACTGACCCTCCTTGATTCTTTCCAAACAGTGTAGATTGTAGCGTAATATTGGCCAACTGGCCCACCAGCAACTCTATACCAACTCTGGTCATATCTTTTCCTAACTCTCTGGCTACTATAAATCTATCCCGGACCCTTTCGGCTTAAAGCATCAACTACCACGTTGGCTTTTCCTAGATGATACAGAATCTCACAATCATAATCTTTTACTAACTCCACCCAACGCCTTTGTCTAATGTTCAAGTCTTTCTGTGTGAAGAAGTACTTCAGACTCTTGTGATCAGTATAAATCTCACACTTCTCCCCATAAAGGTAATGCCTCCATACCTTTACTGCAAAGAATACAACCGCCAACTCCAAATCATGTGTGGGATATCTCTGTTCATACTCCTTCCATTGACGTGAAGCATAAGCAATCATCTTCCTTGACTGCATCAGAACACAACCCCAACCTTGATGTGAGGCATCATAATAAATCACAAACTTCTCCTGATCTGTTGGAAGACTTAGAACTGGAGCTGTAATCAACCTCTGTTTCAGTTCCTGGTAGCTGTTCTCACACCTGTATGACCACACAAACTTCTGATTCTTGCGTGTCAGCTAAGTCAGTGAAGTAGCAATCTTAGAGAACCCTTCCACGAAACGTCTTTAATAACCTACCAATCCAAGGAAACTCTTAACTTTAGAAGCACTCTTTGGCCTTGTCCAATCTTTGACTGCCTCTATATTGGCCGTATTCACTTTAATCCCTTACTTACTCACAATGTGCCCAAGGAAAGTTACCTGAGACAACTAGAACTCACACTTCTTGAATTTTGCAAATAATCTGTGCTCCTTCAGTCTCTGTAGAACCAACCTCAGATGTTGCTCATGTTCAGACGCTGACTGAGAATAAACCAGAATATCATCGATGAAGACGATCACAAACTAGTCCAGATAATCCTTGACCACTCTGTTCATCAAATCCATAAAAGTAGCTGGGGCATTTGTCAATCCAAAAGACATGACTAAGAACTCATAATGCCCATATCTAGTGCGCAAAGTAGTCTTTGGTATGTCTCCCTCCTTGACCGTCAACTGATGATAACCAGAACGAAGGTCTATCTTTGAGAATACCCTTTTACCTTGAAATTGATCAAATATATCATCTATCCTTGGCAGAGGATACTTGTTCTTAATTGTTAACTTGTTCAGTTCTTTGTAATCAATGCACATTCTCAGAGAACCATCTTTCTTCTTCACAAACAGAACTTGTGCACCCCAAGATGAGAAACTAGGTTTGATGAAACCTACGTCTAACAACTCCTGCAACTGAACCTTCAATTCTTTTAACTCTGTTGGGGCCATTCTGTAAGGTGCTCTAGACACTGGCTCCGTCCCTGGTGCTAGTTCAATCACAAATTCAATCTCTCTATGTGGTGGCAACCTTGGCAAATCTTCTAGAAACATATCCAGAAACTCACAGACTAGTCTGGTCTCTTCTGGTCTCACTGGCATGACTTGAGTGGTGTCAACCAAACTAGCTAAGAATCCTAGGCAACCTCCTTGCAAAAGATCTTTAGCCCTCAAAATAGAAATCAAAGGTATACGAGGTCCATGCACAGTACCAACAAACACAAAAGGATCCTCACCTTCAAGCTGAAAGGTGACCATCTTCCTTCTGCAATCTATGGTTACCCCATACTTCACTAACCAATCCATACCCATAATCATGTCAAAGTCAGTCATAACCAACTCTATCAAATCTACTGACAAATCTCTGCCCTCCACTATCACTTGCAAAGATCTGACCCATCTTCTGGATACTACTAACTCCTTAATGGGTAATAAGGTCCTGAACCCCACAGCATAATAATCACATGGTCTACACAGTCTATCAATAATTCTACTAGCAACAAAAGAATGTGTAGCAGCAGAATCGATCAAAATAGTATAAGGGGTTCCAGCACTAAGAAACTGACATGTAACTACTGAGGGTGAAGCCTTAGCTTCAGCTTGAGACAATGCGAACACTCGAGCTGGGGCCGAGCTGTCCGCATTTCTGGGTTCTTCCTTTCTTGCTTTTGGGCAATCTTTCTTGAAATGTCCCACTACCCCACATAGAAAGCAAGTCTTTGCCCTACATCCCCAAATAGCGCCTCTTGCACCTAGGGCACTTAGGACAAGTCTTCCAGGCCACTGCAACCCTGGCGGCCAACTTAAATACGACGTGGTCGCCTGTCGGGACATGGAGTTGGGAAGGTATCAGGAACCTTCCTCTTTTGATCACTAGGGCCTTCGCCCCTACCTGTACCCACAAATGGAGGTCCTGCCCTCCTAAACTCTCTTCTAGCTACATTGTCCTGCCAGATCTTGTTCTCTGTGCTCTCAACTGTGAGCGCCTTTTCAACCACCTGTGCATAGGCAGTAACCCCAGCCACAGTGGTAATACGAACATCCCAGGCAAATCTAGGCTGTAGCCCCTGGAGAAACCTCTCCCTTCTGGTCCCATCAACGGGCACCAGTTCCATGGAAAACTTTGCCAATCTATCAAACTTGAGAGCATATTCAGTCACTGATAGAATCCCGTGAAGTAATCTGATAAACTCTTCAACCTTTGCAACCCTGATGGAATCATTATAATACTTTTCTTTGAACAGAGTTTGAAACTCTTCCCAACTCAGGGCATTGATGTTTCTGGTTTGGGATATCACTTCCCACCGAATTTGAGCATCTTCCCGAAACATATACGTGGCACAGGCCACCCTCTCATTACCAGACACCCTCATGAAGTCAAGGATGGTGGTAATCATACTCATCCATTGCTCTCCCTTAGCTAGATCCGCACTACCCTTAAATACTGGAGGTTGTTGTTTCCTGAACCTTTCATAAATAGGTTCCCATTTACTTCCAACCTCTGGCAACTGCTCAACTGTTGGCACCGATACAGGTGGTGCCTTTGCAAAATGTTCCCTGCAGGAAACTATTGTTGTATGAGGAGGCAGATTTCTTCTTCCTGCCCCAAAACTCTGGCCTGTAAATCAACCAGCAACTGATGTCAGTCTTCAGGAACAGACTGTGGAATTTGTCTCTCGTCATTCTCTTAACCTTATCTGTTATTCTGGCCCTGATCTTCCTGGCTAGCTGATGAATCTGTCTGCCTTGGAAGCATAACAACAACTTAGACTGTGCTAAAACAATCAATGCGGCCAGTTAGGCAGTGATAACTAAACCTCTTGCCGCCTCATGGTCCAAGAACAAGCAGATATTCATCCATGTTCCACAATCATAAAGATAAACAAATGGATACATGATCACAACATTTAACATTTAATACTTATCAGTTAATAATTCACAATGAAAAATACTAATAAGTATGTTCTAGCAATATTAGTACTAATACGCACGTTCTTGCTTATGATGCAGTAGTCAAGGCCCAACCTTATCAATGTATCTCATGTAAGCAGGTAAAACATTTATATTCTATTTAAGCAGTTAAAAACATAATCACATAAATAGTTACCCAACCATGATTTGAGCTTGTCTCCAGTGGCGAGTGTACTTGCCCAACCAGTCCACAGGAACCCTAAACCTTGGCATGCTCTCATACCAAATTGCAATGGCCTGGTTACTCCAATACTGTAACTGTGAACTTTAAACAATGCTTAACTCGTAAATGAGTCATTAGGTTATAAATGTGCGTATAGGTGTTATTAATAGGCTAGGGTAAAAATCTTGGTCAAAAGGAATGGATATATTTTATTTAAAACATTAAACTGTACATGGGCCCATACATCATTGCAGTGTAAAAATTACAACCCGCCGACCTAAGTGGAAAAATATAGGGTTAACCCCTAGTTCCCTTGAGAACACCTTGGTCGTGGTGGTCATGCAGCCGCATATGTACACATCACCACCTAAGCTCTCCACTCAAGGCTGGGTAAGCTTTTCTTTCCCTTTACCAGCACCACATAGCACCCGTGAGCCAAGGCTCATCAAGAAAGCTCATTACTACATGTATACAATATCAGTGAATGATTATGATAATCATAGTGGGGCTTGTAGCCCAGATCAGATAAGTGAATATCAACAAATGATTATGGTAATCATTTTGGGGCTTGCCGTCCAATCGGATGAGTGATTAATGAATCACACGTTTAAGTGACTAATTAGTCACACATTTTATAGGTCACTAATAAGTCTACCACAAGGATCTGTCCCCTATATAGATGACTAATAAGTCCATCTCTAGGGTTCCACTCCTTAAATAGATGTCTAATAAGTCCATCTCTGGGGATCCGCTCCTTAAGCCATGTGACGTGTGAGCCACCTTAGCCTTTTGGCTCTAGCTCTAAGTAAGTAGCCTTTAGACTGGACAAGCACTTTTGTTTTCATTGAACTTAAGGTCGATCAAGCATTTCATGCTTATGTTGATAATGCTTATGCCGATTAGATCTAATCTTTTTGGTTTGAGTTAAACACGCCAATACCGTTCTTGACTCATAGGTCAATTCAACACGACTAGTGCTCAGTACTACTGCCAAACTTGACTAATAAGTAAAAGCTTCACAGTCGATACTGACACCATTTCCGTTTCTGACTAATAAGTTAGTACCATTCATAGATAAGCAAGATTGCTAAGCATTTACAATGCAATCAATGTCCACATATAGAGCACTCAACATGCCTCATCAAGAACCATGCATGTCATATACTGAGTGTAGTTTTCTTACCTCTGGTTCGAGCGTGAAGTAATAAAAGAACGACTCTTGAGAATGATCAGTCATTAAGTCCCTTAGCAGTCATCTAGTCATAACCAAATAATAAAATCCATCAATAAAATGAGTAATAATAGGCTCCTGGACCAAGACCTAGCCTTCGGGACATCGAATCTTACTAAACCGGGTAGTAGGAACGATCCCAAGGCCTAAGGTTTGAGTTCCCACGATTAAAACATCATTCTGGGCAGAAAGGCCCCTAAGCGCCGCGACCCCACCCTACTGAGCCGCTACCCGCCTGCCAAACATAAGCACTAGCCACAAGCACCTGCACCAGGCGCCGTGGCCCGCCTCCCATGTACCGCGGCCCCAAGGCCCTTCAGCTCCACCTCTCTGCAGCACTAAGCTCGGGTCGTGGCGCCCTAGAACAGAGCCGCGACCCTACCTAGAAACCCAACATAAAACCTTCATTTTTCTTATTTAAATCCTTCCAAAATCCTACTCATACAACCCCAAATTCAAAAATCAAAGTTCCCAAACATCCCAATGGACCAAAACTATCAAAACCCGAGGCTCAAACAAATAAAAAACTCATCAACACACAAAATTAAATTCAAAGCTTAGAAACTCGAAAACTAAAAACTTAATGCTTGAATTACCTCAAATTGAGTCGTTTCTCACTAAATCCTCCAGTTAAGAAGCTTCTAATCTTCCCCAGAATTTCTATAACTCGATCCTCACAAGAATCTGAGTCCTAGAACGCAAGTTCCCTTCTAAAATGCGACGAACAGTAAAAATGGATAACAGGAGAAAGAGAAAAAGTGTTTGAACGTAGTTTTTCTTCTAACAGGTTACTTCAAGCTTAAGTAACCTCAAGTAAATCCTAATGCTCGGGGTCCCAAAAATGACCCCCGGAGCAAAATAGCAAAAATTTCCTAAATTTCCTCCTGATCTCACTAACTCCCAATATATCATCAAATAATCATTCTCATCAACCAATATCCCAATAATTGACCCCGTTATGACAAAACCGCTAAATTACATCCTAAGATCGTGTCATGCCGAATAGCTCGAACATATCCACATAATAATATGGCCTCATCCATAGATCACCAACATGCATGAAAATATACAAATATGCGCTCAACGAGCCAAATTACCATAATACCCTTATAATGAAAAGTGGACCCAAATGCTTGCATTTATCATCATATAAAAATATAACTCACATAATCATGCATATACTCATTTAATTGCATAATAAATCAATTATGGCCCTCCCGAGCTCCTAATCAAGGCACTAAGCCACATTAGGGAATTTGGGTCGTTACACTTCTCTCCGAACAATGCCTCGTATAGGCCATGATGAACAAGCAGTGCCTTCTTCTTGATCCTCCATAGTTCAAAATCATTCTGCCCAGTAAACTTCTCAATATCAAACTTTGTGGATGCCATTGATCCAGCGAGAACCTGGCTCTGGTACAAGTGTGTTGTGTAAAGCCAATACAAAACAAAGATCTCGTCCAAGACAGATTTCTTTTGCAATGACTTAGTTCCTCAGGGAGCAACACATTTCTTTATTCCTTGAAGCTTCAAAGTTAAAAACACTACAAGCTACTCTTTTGAATACGAGACTTCTCTCTAGCTTGTTCTGTTTCTCTCTCTCGCTATCTAAAGTGAATTGCAAAGGTTACATTCCCAAATGAAATAAAGAGCTTGATATATATAGCTGAAAGGAAATGACTAACTTAATTGACAACCAGTAAGCTAGCCACTAATTGACATATGGAAAATGTTTTAATCATATATTAATAGCTCACAAGGAAAAGAGAAGCCCTAACATGACTCCTCGAGCAAAGAGAAACATTAAAATCTCAACTATCGCACACTACCTTAGGAAACAGTGCAATGATTATCATTCATTATCCTTCTCGAATGATAGCTCACAAGAAGTTCTCCATGATAGACCAAGTTCTCTTGGAGAATTAAAGGCAATTGTTATATGGTGATTTCACATTGAGATGCAAGTACAACCTTGCTTACACAATAACAGTGAGCCCGCATGATCATCTCACTGCATCACATACAACATGCAAGAGCTATAGAGCTCATCTCGAAGAAGCGAGCTCGTAGCATCGAGCAGGCTGTCTTAAGAGAAAGGTATGATTTTCTCAATATTGCAAGCAAGCAAGTTATAATATCCAATGAATGTAGACGTTATCATAAATATTATAACAACTCATTTATTATTCAATCACAATTTGTAATGGTCATCTTAACGGCCAAACTCTTTGTAACTATTAGTGAAACAAACTGTGTCTGTTACAAATGAAAGGGACCTAATATATATAGGCTCCCTTAAGTACAAGTTGTTTACAAAAGTAACAACTAGTAACAGAAAAGTTTGGTACATAACAAAAGTTAAACTAACACTTGTAATACTTATTCTCAAGCTGAACCATACAAATTTTAGAGGCTCATCTTGGAGACTAAATCCTGAAACTGAGAAGGAAATAATGGCTTGGTGAGGATGTTTGCAATGTTATCTTTGGAGGGGACGTGAATAAGCTTGAGTTTCCCACTTTGGATGCATTTTCGAATAATATGGCAATCAATGTCGATATGCTTGGTACGTTCATGGAACACGTGGTTCTTTGAAATGTGAATCGCTGCATTATTGTCACAATATAAGATTGTGGTTCGGAGTGTGTTAAACTAAAATCCTTTAAGAGTGCTAAAATCCATAAAAGCTCACAAGTAGTATTTTCCATTGCTCGATACTCAGCTTCGTCGAAGGAGCGAGACATGGTGGCTTTTTTTTTTATTTTTTATTTCCAAGGATTGGCCCAAAAAGATGCAGAAGCCTGAGATGGATCTCCTTGTGTCAAGATATGTGCCCCAATCATCATCTGAAAAAAGCTTTAACTGAATGTTAGGATAAGTGAAATTGGATTTTGCATATGCATTGAGTTGAAGCTGAGTGTTGGAGTGGAAAAATAGACCTTGAGCAAGGGTACCTTTTAGATAAGTAAGGATTCTTTGTGTAACTTTCATGTGCAGCTCTCTTGGAGCACGGTTGCGATAATTTCAATGTGCAAGTATACACAATCATAGACAAGTAATAATAGAGATAAGTAGAGTATTTGTAACGACCCAAAATTACTAATAGGGCTTCAGGGTCTTGATTAGTGTGCCGGGAGGGCATAATTGGTATTTATGTGAATATATGATTAAATGCATGGTTATGTGACATTCATGAGTATATGATTATATGAATGTGAATAAATGCATGTTTATGAGTATTCAATGTGCATGTGGGCCCTGTTTAGCTTGCAAGGGCATATTTATAATTTTGGCCGTTGAGGGCATAAATGTAATTATATATGATAAATTATTGATACCACATTATTATGTGGATATATATATATATATATTTGCAGTATATGGCTTGGGACAATCCTAGTGGGCGGATTGGCGAAATAGTCACAGCGGGGATTTATACCCGGCTCAAGGGAGCCTAGAGGGTATTTTGGGAATTTGGGAGAATAATTTGGGAATTATTAGATATTGGGTAAATAAATGGTAGTTAATTGGATGACAGGATTTAAGTGGTAAATAAGAGGAACGCTCGAGGAATTAACGGGAATTTGGGAGCAAAAACACTAAAATACCCTTTAAACACCCTTGAATGATTTATAAGGTTGGAGGGACATTATGGACTTTTATATATGTGGTATATTCACAATTTTAGAACATAATAGAAAGTGGTGGATTAACTTAAGAAAAATCTCAGCTCTATCTTACATTTCCCACGTACTCCCTCTCCTTCACTCACCTTTATGGAACTTTGAAGCTAAGGAAGAAAAGGGTTGAAAATTCAAACTTGAGTCTGGGAACTAGGTTGGGTCAAGCTGAGGGAAGGAAAGTTTAGGACAGCCATAAGGTTCAGGGAAACTTAGGCCATCATTTCAGGTAAGGTTTTGACTTTGAATTCACTGAGTAGTTGAGGTTGGAGCATGTGTTTATTCTGGGATTTTGAAAAGATTGTAGATGAACTGAAGCTCTGGAACTGGGGGTTTAGCTAAGACTTAAGCACAGAGTTTGGGGTTGAAGCTTTTGAGAAGATGGTCACAAATGAGGTAAAAAGTTCTAACTGATTATCTCTGAATTTCTGAGTTCATACTCTGGTTTTTATGGTGTTTGGGTTTGAGAGTTTGAATATGGGTTTTGAGGATTGATTGGAGTTTTTCAGAAAAACTTGGTTGGGTTTTGTTGCCTATGATGAGTAGAGTGTAGTTCCATAGTTGATTTTGGGTTTGGAGGTTTTGAGGGTTGGATTTTCGGAGCTTTGGCTCGGGGAGATTTGAAGGAGAAACCCAGAAAGTATGCATTTTCTGGTTGCAGCGCTAGGTTAGGAGCGCTACAACGCTAGGCTGGATTTCTAGGGGGGCTTAAGTTTCTGACTATAGTGATGTTGAGCCCTCTGGTAGTGCTGTAGAACTTGGTTTTTAGGTACTTTTTAAGGTTTTTCTTGGGGGCTCGGGGGGATGGTTTCAGCACTTCGATTGGTGGAATTAACGATCCCGAGAGCTTGGGATTGGCCCCGAAGATGGTTTGCAGAGTCAAAATTATAATGAGGGTTCTATTTATGGTTCGTGACTAGGTTTATCGCCAAGGCTCGGAGCTAAGGATCCTTCTCGAAATCATTTCACATTCTCCACTCGGAATTCAAGGTAAGAAAATTGCACCCTTTTATGTAAGTAAGAAGGGACTAAGAGTTCCCTATACTTGTATGCAATGTTGTATGATAGTATTATACCATGTGAGTATGAAATAAACGACCTAAGAGTGCCGGAAGTAATATTGGCGCACAAGGACGCGGCTCGGTCGCTGGTAGCTGAGGTTAATTAAATAATCACTAAGCTTGGTCTAAGCGAGCCAGAGTTAGTGGGTTGAACACTGGGCTCGGCCTAAGTGAGCCAAAGACAGTGAATTAATCAGAGGGTGCAGCCTAAGGGCGTCAACCCTAGTTATCAAATGATATGTTTACTGTTGTTAATCTGATGATTATGACATGTTAAATACTTGGTTAAAAGACTATTGATTTGTGTATTATTATCGCTAATTATGAGAATGCTCTGGACTGTTGAGTATCTAGTTATGCTTTGTGAGTTATTTGATTACTGTTATTGATTATGCTCTATTATATGGTTTTCTTGCTGGGCCTTGGCACACGGGTGCTACGTGGTGGAGGTAAAGGCAAGGGTAAGATGAATCAACCATGGGTTGGAGAGCTCTGGGGGCGAGGTGTACATTTTTAGCTGCTCGATCACCCCGGTCGAGGGATTGTGCAGGGATGGAAACCTAAAATGTGTATTTTTCCATTAGAGTGGCTTGGTTTATTTATGACACTTGGAAATTTTGTAAATACATCTTTTAAACCCTGATTTGGGATCCCATGTACTAAATATTCATTTTAATGAAAACGACCTGTTTATGACCAAAATCTTTTAATCCTAACCTGTTTATGACTTTAGATACACATTTTTTATTTAAATGACTTGGTTAGCAAGTCTTGTACTATTTTAAACACACAGTGTAACGGTCTTGGTTATCCAGGGCGTTACAGTATCGTCCTACAGAGGTTGTTATTAACTACCAATAATTAACTTTCCAAATCTAGTTGGCTAATAAATCTTAGATTCAATAATATCAAGAAAAAAAACAAGAATTAACAAAACTTTCAATTAACTAATAAGATAATCAAATAAAAGCAAAATTAATTCAATGGATGAAAACCTAGGATATTGAATTTCATCATCTATCAACTTTATTATTTCATCAATACAATTTTACTATTCTTTCACTTATTGGGATAGCAGATTTACTAGTACAATCTATATTCTTATTTGGATATATAAATCTATTAACCTATATGCGATTTTTTTACATCTCTTTGATAAATTTCAAACATAAGGAAAACATTAAGAATAACAACCCTAAAACTACACAAACCATATAGGTACTCTCGTCCTATATCAAAATCTATGTCTATTCAACTATAGCATATTTAAATTTCTCCTCTCAGATTATAAATTAAATTCATAAATAATGCAAATATCAACGTCAAATTACTCACAATCATTAAGCATAAACAGAATAGATCTTAATGAAGAAAAAAATCATAGAAATTGTATTAACTAATAATAAAGTATCAAGAGACTACATTAAAACCCTATAAAATTAAATTATTTCATAACATCCATTGATTCAAAAAATAAAATAGAAAAAGAAATTAAAGAACAAAGGAAGAAGAACTCTTGATGAATTCCCCAATCTTGATCTCCAAGTTCCTCTTGTTCTCCAACAACCAAAAGTGATTTTAATCGCTAATAATTATGTTTTTATAATAACCCTAGCGATTCCCTGTGAATAGACCTTTTTGCCCCCATAAAAATGGAATTTTCGTACACTATACGGACTCAAGCGCCGCGACCTGCCTCCACATGCCCAGATTTCTTTAACCTTTGACTTCTCAAGCGTCGCGACTCTATTTCAATAATGAGTGCATGTGCCACGACTCTAATTCAAGCTTCGTGGCTCTATTTCAACAATGAGTGCACGCGTTAGGTGTCTAATTCAAGCGTCGCTACCCTTTCGTTTCCACGATAAAACAGCCTCTCTGACTTTACATGCGCTATGAGTTACAAGCGCCGTGACCTTATTTTCTAGTATTTTTAACTCACATTTTGAACTCCATTTTAACTGTTGTGGTCTCTCTAGGCATCCAAGAACAACCAATCATCAAACTATATGCTATAAGCACTCAAATCATCCTCAATTGAGCATACTTCACACCACATCCTCTCCATCCCTTGATTAATTGCTAAGTCCAGAAAATACACACCAACACAAGAATAATACAACACCAAACAACCTTAAAGATTAAAACACACCCTAAAACACACTTTAAAATCATACTAAAATAGACCTAACAAGCACTAAGAAACTGGCTTAAGCGGTTCACTGTATATGTAGTATCAGCTTTGGTAATAGTTAGATATAATAATTTTCAAATGAGACTTCTATAAGAAGTAGGATTAGATAGAGGTTCTCCATCGTCCATGCTCAATTTGATGTATGGCTCCATTGGGGTAGAAGTAGATTTAGCTCCTAGGTATTTTGTTTCAGTTAATATTTGAAGAATAAATGGTCTTTGAGATACTGGAATACAATATTTGGAGCATCCTATTTCTAGGCCAAGGAAGAATCGAAGTGGACCAAGGTCTTTAAGCTTGAACTTGGAGTCTAAACACTGATTGAAAGCTGTAGCATCTTGATCATTGCTGCTAGCTATTACGATATCATCTACATAAATTAAAATAGCTAGGAAAACATTATGAGTAGATCTAGTACATAGAGTATGATCTGAGGGGGATTGCCTAAAACCATATCGAAGTAGAGCTGTGCTAAGTTTAGCATACCATTGTCTAGATGTCTGTTTAAGGCCATATAGACTTTTATTTAATTTGCAAACTGCATTTTATGGAAAGTCACACTTAGGTTTTTATCCTTGTGGAATTTTTCATGTATAGAGTTGTTTGTCTATATCATCACGTAAAAATGTGTTATTGATGTCCATTTAGTGTAACTTCCAATTATATATAGCTGCAAGGGAAAGAAGGATTCTTAATGTATTAAACTTTGCAATTGGTGCAAAGGTATCAAGGTAATCAATACCTTATTGTTGATTGTATGCTTTTACCATAAGGCGAGCTCTGTATCGTTCAATGTCACAATTGAACTTGTGTTTTATTTTATACACCCATTTATTGCCAATGACATGTTGTGTTGGGGGAGAGTGAGATAACACCACCACAAAAAATAGAATCTAGACAAAATTTGGATTGACAGAGACTTGCAAAAGATTAAGAAAGAACATGCAAACCCAAGTAGAATAATGGTGTTCTTCAATTTTTGATGAAGCTTCAAACCCTAGGAAAATCACCACTTTGAACAATCCTTAGAGCAAGCCCTTGAGCAAAACCGAACACAAACCAAGGCTTATACACATTGAGAAATGCTGTCCTAATACTCTATTTCCCAGCCAAGCACTTTGAGATTAAACAAGCCTTCAACTCTCTAAGTCAAGCACTTTCTTGGAGTGTTCTTGGAGAAAACTAGAGATTCTTGGAGCTAGAGAGAGAATGAAGGTAGAGAGAGATTAGAGAGAGTGATCAAGTCTCCCAAATCACTATTTTTGACCCATATATACAGTAGGCACCATCATTAGGTCTAACCAATAGGATTAGACTTGCAAAACACATCATTTAGAGTATTTACGATATTTGACGTAATATAGCAGGTGATGCGTCACTTGCTAGGGTTTGTGGAAACCCTAGCTTCCAGGCGATGTGTAGCCTCCTGGGGGGCGACGTATCGCCACAACCTCTAACTTTGGACACTTCCAAACTTTTTGGGAACCCTTAGATACTTATCCTCTTTCTTTCCCAAAATATCTTATCCTTTGCTTGACTACAATATTCAGAGAAATACAAAGTCTCCCATCCTGGAACTTCGAGTTCCCATACTTGAAATTTGCAAAATCTTATGTCCTTTCAAATAGGCAGACAATTCTTCCTTAACAATCCTAATAACTTCATTGGTTTCTCCAAACCAACACAAAACAACAATATTCTTTGTCTTTCATTTCATTACTTAGAATAAGTACCACTTGCTCTCTACCTTACTATATCTTATGTAGAGTCACCCTAGCCGTTGACTGGCATTCACCACTGTGACTATTCAATCATGGGACTATACTTATCTCAATGTCCCAAACACTTGCCCATTCGATGTATAATTCTTCAAAATCTAAGTCACTTCTTCAGATTGCCAGTCTATCTGAAGGTAAACATTAATTCTAGGTTTCAATCTTGTACTCTTTATCTTCAACATCCTTTCCAAACACATGGGAAATAAAGGATCTTAGTCTGACACCATCAACCTTAGTGTCCCATGGAGACATACAGTCTCCCTTCACCCATACGCATTACTACGATACCCGTTCACACGAACTAAAGTGTGTTAACTCAATCTGTTGAGTCGCAACCTTTCATGTCCAACTTTCTTACTTGTCGCCTAATGTGGTCCACTCTTACGGTCCACTACTTTACATTTTTACCTTCCAATATACGGATTTTAGATCTTAACATCCATTTAAACTTCCTAGTTACAATATCCATAAGGAGGTAATACAATATTCATCTAGAATCTCCACCTCAACACCAGGTTCCATCTGATCACTCGCCCATTTTTCATATCTTAATTCATTCATACTACAATGGTAGGATCCTGAACCATTCCTACAAGATCTTCCCTCTAAATTTCATTTCCCATAGAGAAATATATGCCCACTATCAACTGGAGATACTATATCAATTTTGATCGTTACTTCATTTGACTTTACTATTTCCTACTGCATCCGGGCATCCTCTTGCCGCATGCACATGGCACAACTACTCTATCATGGCCTACCATTCTCATATCATTAAGGACAGAGTTAATCACGCCCATCTATTGATCAGTTCTTCAGCAAACCCAAGCCTTCCTCGAAAACTAGAGGATAATGCTTCTACCGTCATTCATACGATAACTCTTATCTGTTTCCATCGTGAGGTTGAACCAGCACTGGTGCCCTTATTGTCAAGACATACGAAATAGCGTTTCCCTGATGGAACCTGCTGTCTCAACCATCTAATCTTCTCATCCTGATCTAGCAGCCTTACTCACATACTAGCAAATATCTGCTGCGAATTCCAGGGGCAGATGATGGGTTTCGACCCTAACTATCATCTACAGCCCCCATTCTAACAATACCAGGTCCAATTAACTATCTTGAGTACATACATTCTGAATTATTCTACAATCACCAACTTAACCCCTCAACCATGATATTCATATCCAGAATCATCCTGCGGGCAGGTCTGAACAATCACAATAATCACATGCACAATACACATATCGAAACACCAATCTATATTACTCATGCATTAATTATCAAATTTCATTACTACCAAATACACTCATACGCATCATGCTTACTAGTATGCATATAAGGCACATAGATTCAATACAAATAATTAACCACATAATCATGTCACTAGATACCTAACCATGATTCGAGCTTATCTTTAGCGGCGAGTGTACATGCTCAGCCAGTCTTCAGGAACCCGTAAACCTAGAACATTCTGATACCAAGTTGTAATGCCCTGGATAACCAAGATCGTTACACTGTGTGTTTAAAATAATGCTTAATCTGCTAAGCAAGTCGTTTGAACTTAAATGTGTAATTGAAAACTAAGTCAAGGACAAGTAATAAAAGATTTGGTCAACAAAATGATTATTATTCATTAAAATATTAAGTTTGTACATGGGATCCCAAAAATTAGTTTACAGACATGTAAAGATAAATAGATACAATTTAATCATCCTAAGAGGCAAAAACAAGGTTTAACCCTAGCTACTCCCAAGCTATCCCGACCGTGGCGGTCGAGCAGGCTGCATATGTACACACTGCCCCTGAAGCTCTCCAATGCATGGCTGGTCCAGCTATTAACTCCCTTACCTGCACCATGTAGCACCTGTGAGCCAAGGCCCAGCAAGAAAAATTAAAACCAACAAACATATATAACACAAGAGTGATTAATAAACTTCAAACCAGTTAATTCAATTAATCAATAGAATACAAGTATCGAGCTAGGCAACGATTAGCATATACTTTCACATATAACTCAAACTATAATAAAAATACTTAGGTGTCGGTGCCCTTAGGCCAAGCGCTCTGTTTATTTAGCTGAACCTGGCTCGCTTAGGCCGAGTCCTCTATTTATTTAGTTGATTCCGGCTCGCTTAGGCTGAGTCTCCTTATTATTTAGCTGGACTTGGCTCACTTAGGTCGAGCTGCTTCCAGTACGCTTATCATTATCCCTGACACCCTTAGGTCGTACTTTCATATCCCACATAATAGATATATAACTCACAGAACGCATATATTCAATTACAGGGAATCTCAATCCCAATGACAACCACATGGGTGCAATTTCCATAACTCAGGTCTCGAGTAGCCAGCATACAACAATTCCGAGAACAATCCCTAGTCCTGAGCCCTTGTGGCATAACCTAGCCACAATGTTATAATGGATAACAATAAGATCCTAAACCATTTAAAAAATTTGGATTCAAATGCTAGCCTCCGAGACCTCGATTTCTATGAAACCAGGTAGTAGAAATCATCCCGAGTGCTTAAGTTTTAATTCCCAAGCTTCTCTGAGTCCTAAGACAAATTCTAGTTTGGGCTTCCTACCGCGACCTGGCCCTGAGGGTCACGACACCCCTCCAAGACAGAGGCTTCAGCCCCCAACCTAACAAGCATGTGGGCCATGACTTGACCCAAAGGGTTGCGGTCGCCTCCAAGACAGAGACCTCCCTAGGCTCCTGGGGCCATGCATGTAACGACCCCAAATTCGCTAATGAGGCTTAAGGGCCTTGATTAGTGTGTCGGGAGGGCATTATTGGGTTAAATTTGATTTAAATGCATAATTGTATGATTAGAATGCTTGTAAGATTACATTTGTATTAATGTGATATATATATATATGGTATTGTGAGAACCACATTATTATGTGGGTAGGTCTGCAGGGCACGACTCGAGGCGATCCTAGGGCTAGATAGCGGGGAAAAGTCACAACGGGGCTTAACAGTTGACTTTGGATAAGTCAAGGGTATTTTAGGCATCGGGTAGTTATTTAAACTATCGGGTTATGAAAATAAATATGTGGAGATATATTTGAGGTTAGGAAGTCTAAGCGGGAATATTGGAGAATTTCACCGTTTTGCCCTCGGGGCCGTTTCTGGCACCCCGAGCCTCGAGATTGACTTAATGGGATAAGATTGGACTAAAGAAATAGAAAACAGTAGAAAAAATTAAACCAACCTTTATTCTCAGCCTTGACTCTCTATTCTCTCCCAAGGAAAACACAAGGAAGAAAACACTGAAATCTTAGGGGAAATTTGCTGGAATTTCAGCTGGGAACTCAGAGGAATTCAGAAGTGATTTAGAGGCTTAGCTCTAGAATCAACCAAGAACTTAATCAGGACTAAGGTAAGCACTGAATTTCCTTTTCTGTGGTTATAAACTTTGAGTTTTGGCTGGGTATTGAGGTAAATGTGGTTTTGATGTTTAAGAGTAGAATTAAGGAGGAAAGCTTGGGAATTAGCTTGGATTTGGCTTGGAGAAGTGGTTTAGCAGAGGAGGTAAGCCTCAATTTGTGATTTAGAGGTTTTAATTTGAGTTTGAATGGTTGGTTTGAGTGTTTGAGGTTCTTGAGTTTCAGAAATTTGAAATGGGATTCTAGTGGGTTTTTGGGCTGTTTTTCTGATGGGATGTGTTGTTAGAATCATGATAAAGGTGTTGTGATTAAAGGGTTTTGATTTGGGGAGCTTTGGGATGGCTTTGGATGAGGTTTAGATGTTGTTAATGGTGGGTTTTTTGGGCACGAAGGGAAGGGCCGCAGCTCTGTTCTAGAGCGTTGCGGCCTTAGGATGAAGATGAGCCAGGAGGGCTCGACCAAAGGTGAGCGCCGCGGCACGTGTCTTCTTTCAGGCTTGGCCTTGGTTCTGTTTTGAGGGAAGGACCGCGGCTAAGCTTCAAGGGCCGTAGCCCTTTGGTGCACACTTGAACATTTGGGGATTTTAGGCATGGTAATGTGGTCTAGAATGCTCGGGATCGATTTCACCACCGTGCTTGGTGGAATTCGGATTCCCAGAAGTTAGTTTTGTAACCGGAAACCCTAATTTGAATATTAATGGAACCCTATACCTTGGTTGTGACTAGGTGATAAAAGCTTAGGCTCAGGAATGGATCGTACTTGAGGAGCGTTGCTCGTAATCCGAAACCGCAAAGATCAAAGGTAAGAGAACTGCACCTGGTTGAATATCTGTAATGGGACTAAGGGTTCCCTATTGTGTATGCTTGAAAAGTTGGTATTATGCCATGCAAGCTAATTAGTGAACCAACGGCCTAAGGTGCCAAGGGTTACACTAGCGCACAGGGCGCGGCTTGGCCACTGGTAGCTGAGGACAGCTTAATATGCACTGAGCTCGGTTTAAGCAGGCCGAGTCAGTGGGATAAACAGAGGGTGCGGCCTAAGTTGTCGGCCCTGATTATTATGTGTTATGAATGTTATAAGTGTTTGATTGCATCCATGATTCGGAATACATGCTGAATGATTGATGTGGATTATATGATGAGAGTTCATGCTTAGTGAGTTTATTATCTGTTATTACTGCTTGTATTGCACATCATGTTTTCTTGCTAGGCCTTGGCTCACGGGTGCTACGTGGTGCAGGTAAAGGCAAGGGAAAACTTGATCAGCCTTGATTAGGAGAGCTTTGCGAGCGGAATGTAAATGGCCAGTTGCTCAGCCGCCACGGTTGAGGTTTAGGCAGGGACGCGAGACCCAGAGATTGTCCATTTTTCCTTAGTATGGCTTATAGTTGTTTGTATTATTTTGGAAGTCTATAATCCAACTTTTAAACTCTGTTTGTTTTGGGATCCCGTGTATATAACTGCTTAATTATATAAAATGAAACTTTTGAGACCAAAACCTTTTTTAACCCTAGCTCATACATGTTTAGTGACATGTTTTTAAATTAATGACTTGATTAGGAAGTCTTGCATATTTATAAGTACACAGTGTAGCGGTCTTGGCTATCCAGGGCGTTACAATGTAGGCCGCGACGCCCATAAACAGGGCCACGGTGCACCCTGCGAACCAAGAAAACCCATTTCCTTTTCTGTGTTTTCTGTAAACTAACACCCCTAAAATCAGATCCTAAACTGCAACAAAGCTCAGAATTAAATTCCAATATCATAACAACACAACATAACCAACACTAACCATTAATTGCTAAGCTAAAACTCAGCATAACCTCAAAATTCCAATCTTTGAGTGCAAAACTCAAGAGCACCCTTAAGCCTAATAAAACCCAATGAAAACCATATTCAAGCTTACCTCATCTGATAATCATGACCCTTGAATTGAACCTTAACCAAATCTCAACCACAAGCTTCAATTCAACAATTAAATACATCACTAAACCCAGCCAACAGTCCAAACTCACTAAAGAATTCACAGAAAGAGAAACCATATTATAGAATTTACCTAAAAAATGTTTTGATCCTTGAGCTAATCCTTAAGTAATCCTAGCTTGATCCCTCAGCTGCTACCTGTCCATTCCTAGCCTCAATTCCCAACTTTGCTTCCCGAGCTTTCAATTCTCAACCATCCTTTTCCAAAAGACTCAAACATGCTTAATTACTTCAAGGGAGAAAGAGAGAATCGTAATGGAGAGAGAGAGAGAGAGAGAGAGAGAGAGAGAGAGAGAGAGAGAGAGAGAGAGAGAGTCACTTAGGCATTTTCTACCTGTTTCTCAATGTTTCTAGCCCCAAGCAAGACCCATCCAATAGTCAGTAAAAGACCAAATTTCCCCCTAAGTATACCCTTAACCTTAAATGGTCCCAAGGGCAAAATCATCATTTGCCACATTTCTCGCTAATTCCTCGAGTAGTCCTATAAATTCTCAATTAATCCTGACATGCCCATTTAATTTCCAATTACTTTCCCATTACTCAATAAACCCCAAGCATACATTAAATCTCCCAAAATACCCCTTGGCTCACCCCGAACCGGGTATTAAACCCCGCTATGACTATTATGAAAATCTGCTCACTAGGATCGCCTCAAGTCGCATACTACAAATATATCCACATGATAATGTGGTCTCAATCATTTACTCACATATAATCACATTTATGCATGCAACGGGCCAATATTACTAGTATACCCTTATTATCAAGAATGGGCGAAATGCATATTTAATACTCATAAACATGCATCCAAATATATTCATATATTCATATATATGATGCATGCCACATAGTCACACATTTATTCAATAAATCACACATATATCTAATTATGCCCTTTCGACACACTAATCAAGGCACTTAACCCTATTAGCATTTTTGGGACCTTACCGCTTGGCCATTGACTGTTGATATGATTATGTGCTTGCCTGCTCAGTGGACTTATGAATGTGTTATATGCATGCTAGAGTTGAGACCATGATATTTTCTTGGAAGAACAAGGGTTATTGATTGATGCATGGAATTTATGGGCATGTATTTTAGCACTACAATGTTATGTGAATGTGGTGTTGTTTGGTTTTCCCGTGGGGAAAGGCTTTTGGATGTGCTGATCATGCTTAATGGGTTAGGTTGTTGTCTGTAGATGAACTCAGAGGTTATGTACCCAAGGCAACTAATGGGAATAGGTGGTGTATATATTGAGGCTGGGAATTACAACCAAGGCCTGAACCTTCCGCCTGCCCCTCAGAGATGGCAGTAGGTGTTTACAGATATGCAAGCAAGATTGTAGAGGCAAGAGGAAATTATCAGGTGTTTAAAACAGCAGGTTTTGTCAGGGAACACCTCTTGTTTTGTTATACTAGGAGTGGCACCAGTTTTGTCTTAGGCAAGGGTTGTGAACACGTAGGAATTACTATAGGAGAGATTTCAAGAATATTACCCTCTAATATTTTAGGGAGGCCTAGATCCATTCAGAGCTGAAAAATGGATGGGCATGATCAGCTCCATCCTCGATGGTATGGGGGTGGTAGGTCACGATAGGGTGATCTATGCTACATATGTGTTACGGTCAGATGCCCGGACTTGGTGGGAAGTGGTATGCCAGACACGAGAGACAACTACTATGAATTGGAAGGAATTAGGTAGATGTTTAATGAGAGATATTATAGTGACACAATTAAGATTGCGAAGGCAAATGAATTTCTTAACCTAGTTTAGGTAAATACGACAGTAATAGAGTATGTTAACAAATTTGATGGGTTGGCCAAGTTTCCTTTTGATACAGTACCCACGAATGTGGGTCGGAAGGAGCAATTTATCCAGGGATTGAATTTTGGGATAGTCCAGGGCGTTATAATCACCCCAGTACATGAGATCTCTACCTATGCTGAGATGGTAGGGAGGGTTATTATTGTTAAGGGCACAGGGAATGAGATATGGAGGGATAGTGCCGGAGAGTGTGGAGCTTAGGCAATGATACCTCCATTTATTGGATCAGGCAGGGGCAGAGGTCCCAATGATCATGAAAGAAAAATTAGCAACATTTTTAGTACCCCTGGACTAGAAAAATGGTTCCAAAATGTTCAGATAGGCCATCAGGGTAAGGATGAGTACTGTAAACTCTACCCGCAATGTGCTCAGTGTAAGAGACGACATGTAGGAGAATGTTGAGCAAAGACATGTTTCTTATGTAGGATTGTTGGGCACCTCAAGAGAGATTGCCTTGGGTTATGGAAGGATGAACCAAAGGGGGCAGACAACTTGACTCCATCTCGAGTGTTTGCTATGATGGAGTCCGAGTCAGAGGCGAGGCTGAGTCGGGTCCTTCAGTAGTGATAGGTCAAGTTCCTAGTTCTGGTACCATGTTTGCTTTATTTTGTTGCATCTAGTGGGAGCATTGAATTAGTATGTGGATTACGTGGTTATGTTGTGATCAGAATTTGGAACCCTACGAAAATATTGGAAGCTTAAGCTTTGATTTTGGAAGAGTATCCCTAAGGTAAAAGTTTCAAAAACTTAACTTTTATAGAGTTTTTAACCATAGATCCTTCAATAACTAACTATATATATTATCGAGGGAGTTGGTTTAATGTCTTGAAAGAGTATTGAAGGATCTAAAGCTAGTAGAAACATCAAAACCTAAAGCAAGAATAACAAGAGGTTAGGGACCCAAAATCCACTTTTTATGGTTGTTTTTGTATGGTTTTTATTCTAAGCATTATTTTTTGTATTTAATGCTTAAAGTTTCTTATTGATAGTGTAATGAGGCTGCGGTAGTTGCTTCAAATTTTTTATGATGCTTGTATGTTGATCTTTGAAAATAGGGACCCAAAATCCCTAAGGGTTTTGTTGAAAATCCTAAAACAAAAATACAAGTTTTGAGCCGTGACTTCAAAGGGGACAATCATCTACTATATACTGATTTTATAAAAATAATATATATTGTGATGTTGTTGAGATGGAGTACATGAATTTGAGCTTTTGAAGCACTAAAAAACGTTTAAGAATGAGTGAGTTATGCTATTTCAAAGTTTAGGTAAAAAACTGTTTTTTTTTTTCGTATTCTTAATTTCGGGACCAAGTTTGGCCAGCCACTATATAGGGAAAGTGAACCCAGTTTTTGCTAAAATTTGGTGGATATGTTCTTGGTATAATGTAGTATTCCACTGTAAAATTTAGTAACAAAATACAGAACGGTCTGAGAGTCATTAAGCCAAAGTTTGGAAAAAATAAGGACTTGAAAATAAGGTAATTTTTACCTCAAGGTTTGGAAAATATTTTCACCAATAAAAAATGCTCCTTTCGACCTAAAATTTTACAAAGACCTTAATGGCATACCAAATATTGAATTGAGAAATTTTGGAAACAATTGGGTAAGTAAATTTCAAGTTATGACCTAACAAACTATGTAGTTAAAAATGTGAAAAATGAGGTTTTCACACTTAGTGCAAAAATGAGATTTTGGAACTTAAGAAGAAAAAAAACATTTTTGTGCATATTGCAAAATAAAGACTTGGTAAGTCTTAAAAGCAATTATTAACGGGTTTTCCTAATTAAGTTAGAACTACGCTATTTTCTTAAAATGATTTTTAGAGATTAAAACCTTCAGAAAAATAAAAGGAAAATTAAGAGATTATTTTCGTGAAAAATAATTGAGGAATTTAATTAGTATTTTCTGGATATAATACCAGCAAAAATCTTTTATATATATACATTTAACCGACTTTTTAAAAATTCTAATGAATAAGATTTTTAGCGGATTATGGGAAAATATTTTTGCGATACCCGAGCCTAGGCTAATCAGAAGCGCATTATACGCTTGTCCGACATATTGGTCTTGCAGAAATTGAGCACCAGGTACGCTGGGCCAGCTCTAAGGCTGGTTATACAAAGGATAGGGCTAAGAGCCCCAGGGTGACTTATTAGTCCTATATCCTAGGGTTAGGCCCCAGACTTGACTTATGAGTCAAGGACAACCTTAGCACACTGAGTGCTGGTCGTAAAGCATTGACTTATGAGTCAAGGATGACCTTCGCATGCTGAGTGCTAGTGAAAAAGCATTGACTTATGAGTCAAGGATGGCAATAGCGTGATATGCATTGGTTGATATGGTTATGCCTAATCAGTAGCGTGATATACTCTTGACTGACCTGAAAATTATAGCGCTAGGTATGCTAGGCCAGCTCTAAGCCAGGTGATATCGAGGATAGGGCAGAGGGCCCCGGAGTGACTTATTAGTCCCTATCCTAGGGTGCAAAACCCCAGTATGATTTATTAATCATGTATTTTGGGCATTGGTCCCTAGTATGATTCATTGATCATTTATCTTGGGCTATTAGCCCATATGGTGCTGTAGTCATTTGTATGGATTGTATGTATGCACGAGTAGGGTTATTACTGCTAGGCATGCTTATTATGATTTGGTAACATGTTATTAACTACTTATGAGCATGTTTAAGTTTTCTTGTTGATCCTTGGCTCACAGATACTTTGTGGTGCAGGTAATGGGAAAAGAAAGTTGGACCATCCTTGAGTTGAAGAGCTTAGGTGACGATGTGTACATATGCTGTTGCTCGACCACCAAGGTCGATATTTTAAAGAGGAACTAGGGTCAAACCCTATTTTTCCGCTTAGGTTTACGGGTTCTAACTTTTCCATTGTAGTTAACCTTTTTAAATGTATTTTGGGATCCCATGTATAAAGTAAACATTTTAGTGAAACAGTTGTACCTCTGACCAAAATTTTTAACCCTAAACTATTAATCACATTTAGTTACATGGTTATGGCCAAATGACTCATTTAGCGAGTTTAGCATTATTTAAAATACACAGTGTAATGGTCCATTAGTAGTAGGGCGTTCTATTATCCAAGGAGAAATGGGAGAAGATACAATGTTACCATATATATTGGAGACAATTGATGTAGGGGGCGATGGAGCGGAAGGGGAGGCCATTTGTTGAAGTTGCTTGCTGAGAAGACATATCAAATTCTGAATGGTCAGTTGGAGAGGGTTGAGAGGAAGTAGTGACGTGGTGAGTCAAAGGCTTGGAATTGTTTTCAATTTTCAGTCATCTCTGTAGCCTGATTGAAACCCATGTAAAAAAATATCAATTGTCTTTTAGGTGTCCTAGTTTTTGGGAATGGGAACAGTGGGACACATCTTTTTTGTTCGGGAATGAGGGATTTGAGATGGATTTAGGGTTGTAGTGGTAGCTGCAACAAGAGTGGAGTTATGGAATGGACCAAGTTTGTGTTTCCTTTCCTCTTGTACGATCATCGAAAATACTTTTGAGAGAGATGGGAAAGGATCAATTAAGAGAACTTGTGCTCTAAAAACATGAAAGGACTCATTGAGTCCAGTCAAGAACTGCAAAACATGATCTTGATTAAGTAAATCAAGAGAATCAACAGAGGCTACACAAGTACAAGGGGTTCTAGGTCTTAGTTCTTAAAATTTAATCCCACATAGATTTGAGTTTGGTGAAGTATGTACTTACTAAATTTTCCTCTTGTTGAAGTTGGAAGAGAGTTTCGCGAAGCTCAATGATACGTGGCCAATTTCCTTGAACGAAGCGACAGTTGAGTTCTTGCCACATAGCAAAGGCAGTATCGTGGAACATTATGCTTCTCTTGATATCAGGAGAAACAAAATGGATGATCCATGTAATATTCGGTCACACAATTTAATAATTGTTTATTTATTTGTTTAATAATTGTTTGTTTATTAATTTAATAAGTGTTTATTTTATTATTAAAATATGTTAGTTGCCTTTTATATGTGTATGTGTGAACACCTTGGGCGTGTGTGGCAAGGAAATGAGACAATGTGATCTTGGTTAGATCATGGACATTAATTGGAATCAAAGTAAGAAATTATGAAAAGTTTGGTGACTTAATTAGCTAGTGTTTGGGAGCTTATTTTCGAAAATAAAGAGGTGACTAAAGGCTGTATAATTTTTGATTGATTTGAAGAGATTTTCAAAGATCAAAGGTGATTATTTACCAATCAAGAATATGGTCCAAATGTTAGTCTACATTCTTAGATTAAGTAGAGAATTAATGGTTGATTGATGACTAGTAATTTCGAAAATTAGGGTTATTAATTATTAATTGATATGGTTTATTTAAGGAATTAATTAGGTGATCAATTGGTGATCATCTTAATGAATTGCAACATTAAACGTTTGATGAGCAATCAAGAATGTGGTTGAGAAAAAGACTAGGTGCGTGAGACACATTAGAGTAATTTGAGTGAATTATTTATGGAAATCAAATCAAGGCTAATGATGATTGAAAAAATAAATCAATTAGAATTAATAAGTATTAGTATCAATTACCATTCATCGTTGATTTTGTAACGTCCTACTAATCTAGGACTGTTACACTATGTGTTAAAATAGTGATTAATCGTTAAGTGATTCATTTGGACATAAAAGTGAATTCAGGTTAAACATTTGTTTTGTTATTAAGAATTTTGGTCAATAATGCCCAACTTTTCCTTAAAAGGATTAGAATAATTACAAGGGATCCCAAAGGATTTAAATCAAAATACAGGTTTAACAAAATTACAGAACTAGCTTCTAACGTCCCAAAAATGCTAATAAGGCTTAGTGCCTTGATTAGTGTGTCGAGAGGACATATTTGGATATATATTTGTGAAATTGATTGATTAAATGTGTGACAACATGGCATACATGATTTATATGATCATATGAATATATATGCATGTTTATGTTTATTAAATATCCATGTAGGCCCATTCTTGTTAATAAGGGAATATTTGTAATTTTTGTCCACTAAGGGCATAAATGTGATTATATATGTTAAATAAATAAGACCATATTATTATGTGGATGTATTTGCATTATTCGGCTCGAGGCGATCCCAGTGAGCGGATTAGCATAATAGTAACAATGGGTCTAATACGCAGCTCGAGGTGAGCCTAGGGTTATTTCAGGGACTTAGTGCGTATTTGGGATTTATTGGTTAATGGAAAATTATGTGGTGATTAGTTAGGCATGTCGGGATTAATTGGGGTATTATAGGAATACTCGAGAAACTAGTGGGATGTGACAAATGACGATTTTTCCCTTGGTAGTGTTAAATGTGCTGATATAACACTAGGGTCTTTTTAGTCATTCCTTAGGATAGTCTTAACTATGGGATAGCATAGTCATTAGGACTCTGTGGAAAAAGCCATAATAGAAGAAACATCTCTCAACTCTCTCTCTCTCTCTCTCTCTCTCTCTCTCTCTCCCTTCATACGGTTCCCTTTCTCTCTCTCTCTCTCTTTGGGTGCAGTTGGAAACTTTGGTGAAATCCTTGGGGAATTAGTTTAGAATTGAGGAAGCTTGAGGTGTTTGGATTTAGCTTAGGGTCTGAATTGCAGTTGAGGTAAGGATTGTGTTCCAATTTTTTATAGTATTTCAGTTGTAGTTAGAGGTTTTCTTGAGTTATAAGCTTAGGATCTGATTTTGAACTTCGATGAGTTAATGGGATACATTTAGGGTGGTTACATTGCTGATATTGCGTTGATATGAACTCTTGACTGAATTTGGAGTTTAAGCTTTGAGTTGGGTAAATTTTAGTGAGGTAGGCTCGTAAAAATGCATGAGAATATCTGGGTTTTAGCCTCGAGTCGCGGCCCTGTTCTTCAGGCATTGTGACTCGTATGAACTAGGAGGCTTTGGAGACTCTGAAATCGTCCAGGCGCCGTGACTCAAAATAGGGTGCATCGCAGCCCCTATCCCCCTGAAGAGAGCCCAAGGATCTTTGTCTTGTAGCCCGCTGTGGCCCTAAGGGGCTGGGTCGCAGCTCAAATTGGGATTAAGGGCTCGAGAAGGATCCTACTACCCAGTTTAGTAGAATTTGAGGTTTTCAAGGCTAGTATATTATTCTGGTGCTTTTAATCGGTTTAGTTTTTTATGGTTATCCATTATCGCTTTGTGACTAGGGTTACCATTAAGGTTTGGGATTGAGGTCGTGCTCGGGACCGCTCTACACCTTCAGCTCGGGACTTAAGGTAAGAAAACTGCACCCGAGTTGTGATTGGGGCTGAGACCCCCTGTAAATGAATATGTTTATGACTATGAATATATCAGTAATTGAGTATATTGGGATAGTCATTGCGTGTTGTGCTGCTATTGATTGCATGTTGCGCAATCTAATTATCTATTATACTTGACTTGAAAGTCTGACCTAAGGGAGCCAGGGCTGATGTTAAGCGTGCTGAATGCAGCACACACCTAAGCGTGCCTGGGTCAGCTAAATCTCCAGAGGGCTTGGCCTAAGGGTGCCAGACCTGAATGTTCCTAAATAAACTGAAGTTCCTTTTTGCACTTAACTCATTGTGCTGAATGCTATGACAGAATTATATGTTGAACCAAGCAGATTATTATTATTATTGCCTAACTTATTGATTATGACCTGTTGTTATTAAATGGAATGATTTAAGTGTACAATTTATATATATTCTTCTTCGTTTGTATTTATGAATTAAGTTTTCTTGCTGTGCCTTGGCTCATGAGGTCTATGTGGTGCAGGTAAGGAAAAAGGAAAGTTGGACCAGTCGTGAGTTGGAGAGCTTTAGGGGCGGTGTGTACATTAACAGTTGCTGGACCGCCACGGCTGAGGGATCGACAGGGACTAGAGCCAAATCACATTTGCCACTTAGGCTGGCTTCAGTTGTAATTATTTTGAGGGTTATAATTACCTTGTAAATCCATTTCGAGGGAACAGGTGGCAGTCATTGTATGAATGGTTTAGGAAGCAGCATCCTCCAATCTTAGAGGGAGGACCAGATCCAATTAAGGTTGAACAGTGGATGCTTTTGATCACCTCCATCCTGGTCTTCATGAGGGTGGAAGGTAATGATAAGGTGGCTTGCGCTGCTTACATGTTGGAATGTTCCTTGGCCTGGACTAATCCCTAATTGCTTCTACCTTGGTCAGATCTACCTTAATCCCATCTCCAATAACAATATGTCCAAGGAATGTCACCTCCAGGAGCCAGAACATGCAGTTCTTAAATTTAGCATACAACCAATGCTCCCTTAGACTTTGCAATACCAATCGGTGCTGCTCATGCTCTACCTTTGAACCAGAGTAAGCAAAGATGTCGTCGATGAAGATGATCACAAACTGATATAAATAATCCTTGAACACCTTGTTCATCAGATCCATAAACGCTGCTGGGGCATTGATCAATCCAAATGACATGACCAAGAACATGTAATGCTCGTACCTCATGCGGAAGGCCATCTTTGGGATATCCTCATCCTTGATCCTTAGCTGGTGATATCCAGATCGAAGATGAATCTTTGAGATTACTGTCTTACCCTACTACTGGCCGAACAGGTCATCTATCCTCAGCAGTGTGTACTTATTCTTGATAGTCAACTTGTTCAACTCCTTGTAGTCTATGCACATCCCGAGGGTCCCATCCTTCTTCTTCATAAAAAAAATTGGAACACCCAATGGAAAGAAGCTAGGTCAGATAAATCCCAGTAGACTTGATTGAGTTGGGTATGGATGACTTCGACATGATTTTGGGGATGGATTTGTTAGTTAGACATGGGGCAACTATAGACTGCAAGAAAAAGATAGTGACATTTGAGCCCGAGGGTGAGGACCCCTTAGTTTTTGTTGGCACTATGCATGGACCTCGCATTCCCATGATATCAGTGTTGATGGCTACAAACCTATTACAAGAAGGTTGTATAGGTTTTCTAGCTAATGTGGTGGATACCATTAGGGTCATGCCAGTAGGACTAGGGGAGACTAGACTGGCATGTTAGTTCTTGGATGTGTTCCCTGAGGACTTACTGGGACTGCCACTGGACCAGGAGATCAATTTTGTCATTGAATTAGCACCAGGTACAGAACCGGTGTCGAGGGCACCATACATAATCACTCTGGTAGAGTTGAAGTAGTTGAAGGTACAGTTACAAGATCTATTAAACCTGTGAAAAACCAGACCACCTCATGGCGAGTCTTCATTTATATGGGGAAAAATTCATGGTGTCTTGCAATGCATTGAGACTGGGGTTAGGATGTGTATTGACGTATAGTGGGAAGGTTATGGCCTACGCATCACGGTAGTAGAAGGAATATGAGAAACAGTAGCCAACCCATGATTTAGAGCTAGCAGCGGTGGAATTCACTCTGAAAGTGTTGCGACACTATTTGTATGGAGAGAAGTGCGAGACAGAGATGTAGGTTAGAGTTGGTAAAGGATTATGACTGTGAAATCCTTTATCAGAAAGCCAATGTAGTTCTGACTTGGAGGGGTCCAGGATAGTTGTTTTGCTCGAAGCTATTATTGAAGGAATTGGCAGAAGATATGATAAGAGCAAAGATAGAATTGTTACTGGGCCAGTTGGCCAATATTACCTTCCAGTCTACCCTCTTGGATAGAATAAAAGAGGGCCATATGGGTGATACACGGTTGCAAAAGATTAGAGGGGATGTCCTAGCTGGAGTAGCTAAGGATTATTCCATTTCGGAGACGAGTTTGCTGAGATATAAGGATCATATCTGTGTTCTGATGGATACGAGTATCAAACGAGAGATTCTTGATGAATCTCATACTACAGCATACTCATTAGATCCAGGCACCACAAAGATGTATCAGGATTTACGGTTGTTGTACTAGTGGCCTAGGATGAAGAAGAACATGGTCGATTACGTAACAAAGTGTTTAACATGTCAGCAGGTGAAGGTTGAACACTAGCGGCCAGTAGGGTTATTACAGCCTTTAGGTATTCTCGAATGGAAGTGGGAAGATATTACCATGGTCTTTGTAGGAGGCTTGTCCAGGACGGTGGGGCAACATGACTCGGTGTGGTGAAATTAGACAAGTATACCAAGTCAGCTCACTTTCTGCTAGTGAGGACAATCTATACTATGGACCAGTATGCAGAGTTGTATGTGAGAGAAACCATACGTCTCCATGGGGTTCCAAAGTATATAGTATCGGACCAGGATCCCGTATTTACTTCCAATTTTTGGGGATGTTTGCGGAAGGATATGGGGACTCAGTTGAAGATTAGTACAACCTTTCATCCTCAGATAGATGGGCCGACTGAGAGAACAATTCAGATATTGGAGTACATGCTTAGAGCATGTGTGTTAGACTTCGAGGGGACTTGGAGAAAGTTCCTCCCATTGATTGAACTCTCATACAACAATAGTAATCAATCAACGATTAGAATTGCTCAATACGAGATGCAGTATGGAAGGAAGTGTAGATCGCCCATTCATTGGGATGAGATGGGAGAAAGGAAGTATTTGGGACTGGAGATGGTGCAGAAGACTAATGAAGCTATTGAGAATATCCGTGCTCGAATGCTCGTTTCACAGAGCAGACAGAAAAACTATGCTGACCCTAAGCGTAGGGACGTAGTGTAACGTCCCAAATTTGCTAATAAGACTTAGTGCCTTGATTAGCGTGCCGGGAGGGTGATAATTGATTTAATTATGTTATTATGTGGATTGCATGTTTATGTCATTAGAAATGAATGTTTAGGTGAATTAAATATGCATGTGGGCTCATTTTGGTTAATAGGGGCATATTTCTAAATCTGGGTCGTTGAGGGCATAAATGTAAATTATATGTGTGTTGTGCTTGAGACCATAAGATTGTGGAAATTTATTTGTGATGTGTGATTCGAGACAGTCCTTGGGAGCAAAATAGTGAAATAGTCACAACGGGGTCGAATACCTGGCTTGGGGTGAGCCTAGGGGTATTTTGGGGATATAGTATGTTTTTGGGATTATCGGTTAACGGGTAGTGATTTAAAAATTATTTAAGTATGTCAGGGATTTAATGGGGATTATAGGAACACTCGAGGAATTAGCAGGATCAGGCAAATGATAGGATTACCCTTGGAGGCATTTAAGTGACTAAGGTAAGCATAGGGATAAATTGGTCATTTTGGGGTTAAAGGGGTAGACTTGGTTGGACCTATGCCTTTAGAACACTCAGAAAGAAGTAGAATCCTCTAAGCCAGTCTCTCTCCCTCTCTCTCTCTCCGCCCTTTGGTGTCTGTGGGAACCTTGAGGAATTCTTTGGAAAATTAGCTGAAGGTTGGAGGAATTGGAAGCCTGTGGAGGTTAGAATTAGCTCAAGTCGAATTATCAATTGAAGTAAGAATCTCTGGTACCGAATTATTAAGTTTCCTGCTGTTATTTTCAAGCTTTGTTTAAGTTTGAGGTGTTGATGAGATCATGAGCTGGTTCTGAATTGTTTATACTAACTAGGTTGCTTAGACATGAATTATATGGATAATTCTGGGTGTAGGGGCTTAATTGGGAGTGAATTAGTAAGTCTGGTTGAGGAAAATGTAGTGAAAAATGCATGGAATTTCTGGGCTTTGAGGTTCAAGCCGTGACCTTATTCTTTAGGTGCCGCGACCCGTATGAACAAAGAGGCTTAGGAGCCTCTAAAATCGTCCAGACATCATGGTGCAGGTGCCACAGTCTGTGTCCTCTAGAAGAGAGCCCAAGGCTCTCTGACTTGTAGTGCGTTGCGGCCCTAATGGGCTGGGCCGTGACTCAAATAGGGGATTATGGGCCAAAACATGGCTTTAAGCTCAGGAACCCAAATTTAAGGGTCGGGAAGGATTTTACTACCCGGTTTAGTAGAATTTGAGGTCCTAGAGGCTAGAATATTAATTCGAAGCTCTTAATTTGTTAGGGCGTGATGGATGTCTATTTATTGATGCGTTGTGACTAGGATTTACACCAAGGATCGGGTTTAGGGGATCGCGCTTGGGATCGTATTAAGCAATCAACTCAAGACACAGGTAAGAAAACTCTTTGTGCCCGTAGAGCATGGCATGGCCTTATTATTTTTGTTTAATGTGTGTGTGAATACCTATAAATGTTATGCTATGTTGTGCATGATTATGAATGAACAGAAAAGGCAGGGAATGGCGAAAGTCGAGAACGACAAAAGCCTGGAACGACGAAGGCCAAGGACGACAAAGGTTAGGATCGGGATTAAGCATATTGAATGCAGGCCGCTAGGGCGAGACCCTCTAATGGTGCTGTTCTCACTCGCCCTGTGAAGACCATGAACTCAGTGCCTGGTAAAGCACATGGGTCGGCATAGGTTGCTATATGTTTAATCAATTGCTTTAAGCTATTTATTAATGGAATGAATTGTGATATTCTATGTGTTGAGTTTTCTTGTCAGGCCTCGGTTCACGGGTATTCTATGGTGCAGGTAAGGGAAAGGTCAACCAACCATGAGTTGGAGAGCGTGGAGCGGCATATACATATTCGACCTACTTGGTTGCCACAACCAGGGTTGTTTTGAGGAATTTACTGTAAATGGTTGCTTTTGTCGCTTAGGTCGACTATATTGTAACTTATGAATTGTAATACATTTTTGAAATAGTATTTGGGATCCCAATGTATAACTTTTATGACTTTAATGAATACCCAAATCTTTTATAATTAACATTCGTCAAATGAGTCTTTATTTTGATTTAATCACACTTTTAAATGTAAAACCTCAATTAGTGAGTTAATGGTACATTTATAAATCACATGGTAACGGCTATAAGTTAGTAGGGCGTTACAAGCGGAGTTCTAGGTAAGGGACCACGTATTTCTACAAGGTTTTCCATTGTGAGGAGTAAGGAGATTTGGGAAGAAGGGCAAGCTGAGACCTAGATTCGAAGGACCTTTCCAGATCCTAGAAAGGATCAGGTAGGTAGCCTACAAATGAGCTCTGCCCCCGTCATTATCAAGAGCTCATGATTTGTTTCACATCTCAATGCTTTGAAAGTATCTGTTCGATACGACCCATGTATTTGGATATGAGGATTTGGTGTTACAAACAGATTTGTCTTACGAGGCGCGACCAGTTCAGATCCTAGACAGTAAGGAGAAGGTTCTAAGAAACAAGACGATTCCTCTAGTCGAAGTCTTACGGAGGAATATCAAGGTCGAGGAAGTGACCTGGGAGCTAGAGTCGACTATGTGGGATCAATATCCCCAGTTATTCAGGTAAATTTTGAGGACAAAATTTTCAGTAGTTGTAACATCCCAAATATGCATATAAGCCTTAGTGCCTTGATTAGTGTGACTGTAGCATCCCAAATTTACTAATAGGGCTTATGGCCTTGATTAGTGTGCCTGGAGGGAAATAACTGATTTATTATTTTAAATGCAGGTTTAGGTGAATTAAATATGCATGTGGGCCCCATTTAGCTATTAGGGCATGTTTGTAATTTTTGCCCGTTGAGGGCATAAATGCAATATTTGAGTATATTGTGATTGTCACCATGTGTTAGTAGTGATATATTTGAGATGCACGATCCGAGATAGTCCTAGGGAGCGGTTTAGCTAGGAAGTCACAACGGGACCTGAAACCCGACTCGGGGCAAGTCGAGGGTATTTTGGGTATTAGACATTTATTGGGTTATCGGGTTAAGAAAATAAATATTAGGAGATATATTTGAAGTTAGAACGTATAGGAGGGAATATGGGGAAATTTACCATTTTTCCCTCAGGGACGTTTTTGGTACCCCCGAGCCTTGGAGGTAACTTAAGTGACTTAGGATAAGTAAGACAAACATAAGAAACACTAAGAAGCTTGGCATAAACCGACCCTCTACCTATCACTCGGTTCTCTCTCTCTTTGGGAGCTTGAAGGCTAAGAAATGTTATAGGGAAATTGAGCTAGGAATTCAAAAATCTAAGGCTTGTATTATGGGAGTAGTAAGCTTGGGAAGTTGAAGAGCAAGTGTGGCCTGAATTCGTCTTTGAGGTAGGAGGTTTAGTATTAAAACTATTTGAGTTTATGCTGAGTTTTGCTAAAGTTACAAGTTTCTGCCTGTATGTTGAATGGTGGATCACTCTTGATTATTTAGATGAGTTTTGAGATTAGTTTTGTTAGGTTTTGTTGCTGGGATCATTCTAGAATTATTGTAATGATTAAATTGAGATGTGGGATTGATTTTGGGGTAAATTGGCTAGGTTTTGGTTATGAAAATGGGAGATTTTTCTGGGTTCGAAGGGTCAGGCCGCAGCATTGTTCTTGGTGAGCCACACGTTTGGGAGGCCAGGAAGAGGGGAGGGCCACGGCACCCTATAGGTTGGGCCGCGGTGCGCATAGGCAATAATGGAGGCTGAGCCTCTGGTTGAGGTGGGCCGCGGCATAGGGCCTTGGGGAGTGGATTTTTTGACCCCAAGAAGTTTTTAGGCTCAGGAATCCAAAAGTTTAGGCTCGAGATGGATTTTATCACCCGGATTGATAGAATTCAAGGTCTCAGAGACTAAAATTATAACCCAAAGTTATTTAATGGAGTAGAACATGATGGATGGATGTTGTTAATACGTTGTGAATAGGTTTTAGCAAGGCTCGGAATAGAGGACAGCGCTCGGGAAATCGGTGCTCAGAAAGCTCGGGACACAGGTAAGAAAACGGTTGTACCCGTACTGCAGGGCGTGGCCGTATAGTTTGTATTGCAGGGCACGACCCTATGTGATTGTGTTGCAGGGCATAGCCCTATTAATTATGTTTGTATTTGCTTACGTATTTGTTTATTTTATGCTATATGTTGCATATCTGTAAATGTACGGCAAGAGTCGGGAACGGTGAAGGCCGACAACGGCAAGGGCCGACAACGACAAGGGCCGGGAAATGGCGAAGGCCGAGAACGGCAAGGGGCCGGGAGCAGTGTGAAGCACGCAGAGTGCAAGTTGCTGGGGTGAGACCCTTATTGGGTACCTGGGATATCCTCACGTTGTAGACCATGAACCTAGGGCCTAGTAAAGTGCCTGGGACGGCATGGTCGTTATGTGTGTAGCCTATTGGCGACTTTGTTATATGTTGATTCATTAAAATGATTGCTTGTGTGGAGTTTTCTTGATGGGCTTTGGCTCACGGTTGCTCTATGGTGCAGGTAAAGGCAAGGGAAAGGTCGATCAACCATGAGTACAGAGAGCGTGAAGCGGTGTGTACTTGTTCGGACTACCTGGCTACCATGGCCAGGGGTATTTTTTGGGATATGTTTTGTATTAAACCTAATTTTTTCGTTTAGTCGACTTTAACCATATTTTGAGTTGTAAATATTTCTAAACGGTGTTTCGGGATCCCAAATGTATAACGCTTTTTAATTTAAATGAATGGTTGCATTTTCAAATTATATGATTTTTATTATAGTTTTCCTACACTTTTAACCTAAAACATCAATTAACCAGTTAATTGCATGTTTAAAACTCACTTAGTAACGGATCTAAGGAAGTAGGGTGTTACAATTTGGTATCAGAGCGAGCCAAGGTTTATAGTTCCTGGAGATTGACTGAACATGTACACTCGCTGTCAGTGACAAGCTCGACTCAGGGTTGGTTGGTAATGATTGAATTATATGCTTGATTATGTGTTAAAATGCCCTGTTTGCCTCATTATTTTATATAGAGAATGATGAATGAGTTAACATATGCATGATGCTAGGGCATGGCCCCTTGAGTGTTGTGTGTTGTCTGTGTTATGTTGACTGCTGTTTATGGTTGGTTGATGCGAAATGAGAGGTGAATTTGGGTGTTGTTATCATGCCTGATGAGCGACGTCGTAGATTGCAGGCATATTGTTGAGATGCCTCGAAAATCATTTAGACTCCGCAGTAGTTGGGCCAAGGATGACAACCAGGGTCAGGACCCTCCACCTGCCCCTCAGAATTGGCAACATATGTTTGCCGAAATGGAAGCTAGACTGCATCAAACAGAGGAAGAACTTTGACAGCTGAGGCAGCAGTCCCCTTCTTAGGGCACTAGGATGCAAGTTCAGCAAGTTGTGGCGTCAGTGCCAATTCAGCCGTTTTTGGAGGATAGGTGGGAACCTTTGTATGAGAGGTCCAGGAAGCAGCATCCTCCCACCTTCGAGGGTGGACCAGACCCACTGCGGGCAGAGCAGTGGATGAATATGACTTCCTCTCAACTCTCTCTCTCTCTCTCTCTCTATCTCCCTTTATTCGGTTCCCTCTCTCTCTCCTTGGTTGCACTTGGAAACCTTGGTGAAATCTTTAGGGAATTGGTTCAGAATTGAGGAAGCTTGGAGCTTGAAGTGTTTCGATTTAGCTCAGGGTCGGAATTACTGGTTAGGTAAGGATTTTGTTGTGATTTTTTATGGTATTTCAGGTGTAGTTAGAGGCTTTCTGGAGTTATAAGTTTAGGGTCTAATTTTGAGTTTTGATAAGTTTATGGGATTAGTGATAGGGTGGTTACACTGCTGATATTGGCTTGATACGAACTCTTCACGGAATTCAGAGTTCAAGATTTGAGTTGGGTAGATTTTACTAAGGTTGTCTCGTAAAAATGCATGAAAATATATGGGTTTTTGCCTCAAGCCGCGACCCTGTTCTTCAGGCACCGCGACCAGTATGAACCAAGAGGCTTAAGAGTTTTTGAAATCGTCAAGATGCCGCATCTCAAATAGGGCGCGCCTCGACCAGTGTCCCCTGAAGAGAGCCCAAGGCTCTCTGACTTGTACTCTACCGCAACACTAAGGGGCTGGGTCACGGTACAAATAGGGATTAAGGGCTAGAAGAAGGTTTTAAGCTCGGGAACCCAAATTGAAGGGTTCGGGAAGGATCCTACTACCCGGTTTAGTAAAATTCGAGGTCCTAGAGGCTAGTATATTATTCAGAGGCTTTTAATCAGTTTATGTTTTGATGGTTATCCATTATCGATTTGTGACTAGGGTTACTGTTAGGGCTTGAGATTGAGGATCATGCACGAGAACGCTCTACACCTTCAACTCGAAACTTTGAGGTAAGAAAACTGCACCCAGGTTGTGATTGGGGTTGAGACCCCCCTATAAATGAATATGTTTATGATTGTGAATATTATATGTAGTTAATTATATCTTGATAGGCATTGTGTTTTGTGCTGGTATTGATTGCGTGTTCCGCAATCTAATTATCTCTTATACTTGACCTGAATGTCCGGCCTAAGGAAGCTGGGGCTGATGTTAAGCGTGCTTAACGCAGCCCGTGCTCGACCTAAGGGTGTAGGGCCTAAACGTTCCTAAAGAAAAAGAAGTGCCTTTTTGAACTTAACTCACTGTGCTAAGTGTTGTGATTGAATTATATGTTGAACTGAGCAGATTATTGTTATTATTTCCTTTCTTATAGATTGTGACATGTTGTTATTAAATGGAACAATTTAAGTGTACAATTCATATATATATATATATTGTTGTCCGTATGTATTGGTGAATTAAGTTTTCTTGCTGAGACTTGGCTCAATGGTGGTATGTGGTGCAGGTAAGGAAAAGGGGAAGTTGGACCAACCGTGAGTTGAAGAGCTTTAGGGGCAGTGTGTACATCAGCAGCTGCTCGACCGCCATCACCGAGGGATTGACAGGGACTAGAGCCAAATTGTATTTTTCCATTTAGGCTAGCTTTAGTTGTAATTATTTTGAAGGTTGTAATTGCCTTGTAAACACCTTTTTGGGATCTCGTGTACAAACTCTTACTTTTTAATGAAACAAAACAACTTTATGATCAAAATCTTTTAACCCTAATCTGTTAATTACCTTAGTAACACGTTTATGTCCAAACAACTTGATTAACAAGTCCTACATAATTGAAAATACACAATGTAATGGTCTTGAAAATCTTGGGCATTACATAGTTGACCTAAGTGGAAAAATTGAGCTAGTAACCCATGTTTCTCAAAAGTATTTCGACCGTGGCGGCCGAGCAGGTTGAGTATGTACACGCCGCCCCTACAGCTCATTAACTCATGGCTGGTCCAACTTTCCCTTGCCCTTATCTGCACCACAAAGCACCTGTGTGCCAAGATTCAACAAGAAAACCCAAACAAGCAAAATAGATATCCAGATAGATAATAAAATCTAATGCACGCCTTATAATCACAATCTTCTCACAATTGTCTTTCAACAAATATAACAACTAATGTCGAATGGATGCATATTACACCCCAATAATGGCCATGTTATAATGCCCTACATTATGCATGTATATTGCCAATAGCGGGCCCCAGCAGATCATTTACAAACAACTATATTCATAGATGCATATATAGAACAAACATTTAACTTTAAACATGTTCAATGCATGGTAAAAACCATGTTCGATAATCAGGTCTCATGCCCTACATTCAGTGTAGGTGGCAATTTTCTTACCTTGAGTTTCGTACAGAAGGTAGTATGCCCCGTGTGCGATCCCTTTCCCGAGCCTTGCAAAAACCCTAGTTACAACATCCCAAGCGTCACCTCCACAATCCCGAATCTACGTTTTTCCCTTGCATTTTCAGAAATCAAATGTAATGCCCCGAATTATCCGATGTGGTTTAGTGGCGGTTTAGTAGGCCGAGAGGGCCGTAATTGTTTAATTACGCCATTAAATGAATATATGCATGTTTATGTGAATTATATTATGATATGATGATATATGCATGCATGTGGGTCCACATTTGATATATTATGTTGTTTTGATAATTTGGCCCATTGAGGGTAAACTTGTGTATTTGGGTGCATGATGTGATTTGTGAATGAGATTCCATTATTATGGAGATATATTCGAGCTATTCGGCATGAGACGGTCATTTTTAGTGGATTAGTGGTTTTGTCATAACGGGGTCAATTTTGGGGTAATAAAAATGTTCATTTGATGATAAATTGGGAATATTTGAGATCAAGGTGAAATTCTGGAGGTTTTGACTATAATGTTCCCGGGGGTGTTTTCGGGACCCCGAGCACTAGGTTTTATTTGAGGTTACTTAAGCTTGAAGTAGCTGTCAGATAGAACGTACGATTAGAAAACCTCTCGTTCTCCTTCGTTAGTTCATTTTTTCCACCCGAAGCATATTTGGACAAATCTTGAGTTTTAGGAGTCAGAATCAAGCGAGGATCGAGGCATAGCGATCCTAGGGAAGATTAGAAGCTTCTTAACTGAAGTATTCGATGGAAAACAACCTAATCTAAGGTAATCTGAGTTTAAAGTTTTGAGTTTTTAGAGTTTCTAAGCTTTGAATTGGACTTTGTGAATTGTTGAGTTTTCGATCCGTTTAAACCTTGGATTTTGAGGGTTTTTGGTGCATTGGGAAGCTTGGGAATGTTGATTTTATGATTGGGGAATGCTTAGGTATGATCTTGGAGGCCTTGGAGTGTTAAAAACGCGGTTGGGAATGGCCCAGGGTGAAGGGCCGCGTCCCTGCCTTGAAGAAGCAGGTGGAGTTTTTGTGCTTGCTGGGCGTCGCGGCCCTTGATGGAGGGAGCCGCGGCCCTTGCCTCAGAGAATCCTGGGGGCCGTGGCCCAAGGTGCTAGGGCCGCAGCCCTTGCCCTGTTTTCGCCCCGTTTCCTCGTTTTGACCCCGGGAACCTAGTTGTAGCCCTTGGGAGTGTCCTTACTACCTGGATTAGTTTGGATTGATCTCTTGGAGGCTAGTTATTGGTTTGAGAACCCTTGATTATCATGTTATTTATGGTATCTTATAATGCGTTATGATTAGGTAACCGCTAAAGGACTAAAAGTTAAACCGTTCTCAAGGGTCGCTCTTTTGTTCATTCTAGCTCGAAGCAAAGGTAAGAAAATTGCATCCCAAATGTGACATGCATGGTTTTTCATGAGGCATGTTGGTTGTATAAATGTGGACATGAATTGATTGTGGAATACTTAGCAAATCTTGCTCACTTGTGCATGGTACTAACTCATTAGTCAGATTTGGCAAAGATGCTAGTATCAACTGTGAAGCTGTGACTTATTAGTCAGGTTCGGCAGTGGTATTGGGCACTGGTCACATTGGGCTGACTCATTAGTCAGGACGGCCTTAGCGTGTTTAACGCAAGCCAATAAAGATTAGATCTAATTGACTTTCTGCATTGAATGACTCAAAGAGCATTAATGTCGGACCGACCTCAAGTTCGAGGAAAATTATAAGCGCTTGAAGGCTAGTGGCTTACCCATCAGCCACTCTTCCATTTGAATAAGTGACCTGCATGTTAGTCACTCAGTATGGTTTACCAGAACCTGTTGAAGGCTAGTGGCTTACCTAGCAGCCACTCTTCCACTTGAATTAGTGACTTGCTTGTCAGTCACTTAGTATGGTTTATCAGAACCTCAAGTGATATTCACTCATCTGTTTGAAAGCTATGAGCTCTATGTGATTATAATGATAATCATTTAATGATGTTTACATGTAATGTTATGTTTTCTTGCTGGGCTTTGGCTCATGGGTGCTATGTGGTGCAGGTAAAGGAAAAGAAAAGCTCACCTAGCCTTGAGTGGAGAGCTTAGGTGGTGATGTGTACATATGCGGCCGCTTGACCACCACGGCCAAGGAGTTCTCAGAGGAACTAGGGGGTTTACCCTATTTTTGCCGCTTAGGTCGGCGGGGTTTGAAATTTTAGAACAGTAATGACCTTTTTGAGTTGTAAATAACTTGTGAATGTTCTTGTGGGCCCATGAACTTTCTTATGTATCAATAAAACATATCCTTTCCTTTTTACTGGTTTTCACCTTAACCTGTTAATAACACTTAGATCACGTTTTTAACCAAAGGACTCAGGCAATGAGTCAAATTTCCGGTTCACTGTTCACAGTAACTGTTCTGGGTAACCAGGGCATTACAACTTGGTATCAGAGCAATGCCAAGGTTAAAGTTCCTGTAGACTTTCTGGGCATGTACACACATCACTGAGGTCAAGCTCGACTCATGGTTTGGTAACTATTTATGTAGTTATGTGCATAACTGCCTAAATGTGGTGCATAAGCTTTACTTGTATGCATGAGACACTGTGTTTAACCTATGCCCCTGAAATATTATGAACTGTTATGTGATACATGCTGAGTGCTGAGTGCCATAAACATGTATCTGCTTGTGAATGTTGAATGACTGTGGAATATGATAATTGTCTGCATGTGTCTTGGATCGTGAGGCGGCAAGAGGTTTAGTTATTACTACCTGACTGGCCATATTGATCAATGTTTCAGCAAGGTATCAGATAAGAATGAATCCAGAACAGAAAGATACTACAGCTGGCCAGAGTGATCAGGGCCAGAATAACAATAACAACCAGGGTCAGGAAAATGACCAGTCTCAGATTCCATAGCCAGCTCCTGCAAACTGGCAGTAGTTGTTTAATGACTTACAGGCAATAGTGTTGAAACAAGGAGAGGAGCTTCGTCTCCTGAGACAGCAACAAGTGCCTGCAGTGGTTGGTTTATCAGAGGCACCTTCTGTGTCAATGCCAGCAGCAGGGCAGCTGCCTGAGGTAGGAAACAAATGGGAACCTCTTTATGACAGGTTCAGAAAGCAACAACCTCCAGTTTTTGAAGGCAGTGCTGATCCTCCCAAGGCAGAACAATGGATGAGCATGATTACCACTATCCTTGACTTTATGAGGGTAGCTGGTAGTGAGAGGGTGGCCTGTGCTACCTATATGTTACGAGATGATGCCCAGATTTGGTGGGAAGTGATTGCCCAGACCAAGAATGTGAATACCCTGAGCTGGGAGGAGTTTCAGACCTTGTTTAATGAAAAGTATTACAATGATGCCATTAGGGCAGCTAAAGCTGAGGAATTCATCAGGCTAGTTCAGGGAAGCTTATCAGTTACTGAATATGCCTTAAAGTTTGACCGTTTGGCAAAGTTTGCCAAGGAACTGGTGCCCACTGATGGGACCTGGAGAGAGAGATTCCTCCAGGGGCTACAGCCCAGGCTTGCCCGTGACGTTTGTATCACCACTGTGGTAGGGGTTACTACCTATGCACAGGTGGTTGAGAAGGCACTCACAGCTGAGAGTGCAGAGACCAAGATCTGGCGTGACAGTGCAGCCAGAAAGGATTTCAGGAGGACAGTTCCTCCATTTGTGGGTTCTGGTAGGTGTGTTGGCCCCAGTGATCAGAAGAGGAAGGTTCCTGATACCTTCCCAGTTCCAGGTCCTGATAGGAGGCCCCGTGGTATTACAATGGGTCGTCCTGGGGCTAGTGAAGCCTGGAAGACTCGTCTTGAATGCCCTAGATGCAAGAGGCGCCATTTGGGAGAGTGTAGGGCAAAGGCCTGCTACTTGTGTGGAGCAGTGGGTCATCTTAAGAATGATTGCCCTCAGGTAGGGAAAGAAGAACCCAGGAAGGTGGACAGCTCGACCCCAGCTCGAGCGTTCACGTTGACACAGGCAGAAGCTGAGGCTTCCCCCTCAGTTGTTACAGGTCAGCTTCTTAGTGCTGGAATCCCTTATAATGTGTTGATTGATTCTGGTGCTACACATTCTTTTGTTTCTAGTAGCATTATTGATAGGATGTGTAGACCTTGTGATTTCTATGCTGTGGGATTCGGTACTTTGTTACCCACTGGAGAGTTAGTGGTATCCAGGAGATGGGTCAAATCTTTGCCAGTGACAGTAGAGGGCAGAGAGTTATCAGTGGACTTGATAGAGTTAGTTATGACTGACTTTGATATGATACTGGGTATGGATTAGTTGGCAAAGTATGGGGCAACCATTGACTGCAGAAGGAAGATGGTCACCTTTGAGCCTGAAGGTGAGGATCCTTTTGTGTTTGTTGATGCTATGCATGGACCTCGCATTCCTATGATTTCTGTGTTGAGGGCCAGGGATCTATTGCAAAGAGGTTGTATTGGATTCTTAGCCAGTGTGGTTGATACCACTCAGGTCATGCCAGTGAGACCAGAGGATACCAGGTTAGTCTGTGAGTTTCTAGATGTGTTCCCAGAAGATTTACCAGGATTGCCACCGCACAGGGAAATTGAGTTCGTGATAGAACTAGCACCAGGGACAGAGCCAGTGTCTAGAGCACCATACAGGATGGCCCCAGTTGAGTTGAAAGAATTAAAGGTACAGTGGCAAGAAATGTTGGACTTGGGTTTTATTAGACCTAGCTTCTCACCTTGGGGTGCGCCAGTTCTGTTTGTGAAAAAGAAGGATGGTTCTCTGAGAATGTGTATAGATTACAGAGAACTGAATAAGCTGACAATTAAGAATAAGTATCCTTTGCCAAGGATAGATGACCTGTTCGATCAGTTGCAAGGTAAGAAGGTATTCTCAAAGATTGACCTTCGTTCTGGTTATCATCAGTTGAGGGTCAAGGAGGGAGTTATACCAAAGACTGCCTTTCGCACTAGGTATGGGCATTATGAGTTTCTAGTTATGTCATTTGGATTGACTAATGCCCCTGCTGCTTTTATGGATCTGATGAACAGAGTGTTCAAGGATTACTTAGACTAGTTTGTGATCGTCTTCATTGATGATATTCTGGTATATTCTCAGACTGAGTTAGAGCATGAGCAGCATCTGAGGTTGGTTCTACAGAGACTGAGAGAACACAAGTTGTTTGCTAAATTCAAGAAGTGTGAGTTCTGGTTGTCTCAGGTATCCTTTCTTGGACACATTGTCAGTAAGGAGGGGATTAAGGTAGATCCAACAAAGATCGAAGCGGTCAGAGATTGGCCAAGGCCAAAGAATGCTTCTGAAGTTAGAAGTTTCCTTGGATTGGCAGGATATTATAGGCGGTTCATGGAAGGGTTCTCGAAGATTGCTAGTGCTTTGACTGAACTGACACGCAAGAGCCAGAAATTTGTGTGGTCAGATGTAATGCCCCAAATTTCCTAATAAGGTTTAGGACCTTGATTAGGAGGCCGGGAGGGCCATAATTGATTTATTATGATATCTAATGATTATATGCATGTTTATGTGAATTATATTATTATATGATGGTGAATGCATGCATATGGGCTTATATTTTAAATGCAAGGGCATTTTGGTAATTTGGCCGTTGGGGGCGTGATTGTGCAATTTTATGCATATGGGTGAATTATAATTATAGCCACATTATAAGGTGGATTGGTTTGAGCTTTTCGACATGAGACGATCATGAGATGTAAGTGTTCGGTCTAGTCATAACAGGTTTAAGTTCGGGGCTCGGGGTGAGTCTCGGGGTGAATTTAATGATTAGAGCATTACCGGGAATTAAAGGGTAATGGGATATGATTTATTGGTATTTGGAAATATTGAGAATAGCGGGAATTGGAGAGCGTTAATTATAATTAACGAGATAGGCGGGAAAGGACGGTTTTACCCTCGGAAGCTTTTAGAGGGATTTATTTGGCTTAAGGGCAATATGGTCTTTTGACCTTAAAGATTTTATATCAGCCTTAGGAATTTTGGAAGGCTGTGGATTGATATTAAAACAGAGCCTATCCTCTCTTTCTCCCTTCCTTCCCGTTCAAGTCCTCCTTCACCCTCTTCTTTAAGTGTTGAGAGCCTATCTTGAGGAAGCTAGCTAGGGAGTCAAGCTTGGGGAGGTTTAGCTTGAGTTCAGCCTTTGGGAAGGATTCAAATCGTGTTTGGGGTAAGTTTCTACCATTAATTTCTGGTTCATACTCTGTTTTGAGTTTTAGCTTTTGACTTGTGAATCACTTGTAGAAAGTTTGAATTAATGGAGGTTTGGGTAATGTTTACTTTGGGTTTGATGAGGGTGAGTTGTAGAGGATGTTTGGTGGTTTAACTGGGTGTTAGGTTGTGATTTGAGACAGGTTTGAGGGGCTGGTTCTAAGGGAAAACGCAGGGGAGAAATCTGGTGTGCGAGTTGTCATTTTGGCTGAACTGGAGGTTGCGCCGCGGCATGGTCAGGGAGAGCCGCGGCCCTTGGAGTAAGCTGGGTTTGGGCGCCTCTGTTTGAGGGGTGGGCCGCAGCATGGCCAAGGAGGGCCGCGGCCCTTAAGGTCATTTTTGCCAAGGAAGGGGTTTTGAGCTTGGGGATTCAAGCCTTAAGCCTCGGGGTTGTACCTGGTACCCGGTCAAGTGGGGATTGATGTCCCGGAGGCTAGATATTGATTTGGGAACTTAAGTTGATCATTTTTATTGATGTTACCTTATGTTTGGTTATGACTAGGTGACCGCTAAAGGACTAAAAGTTGATCGTTCTCAAGGGTCGTTCTTTTAATCGTTCTAGCTCGAATCTGAGGTAAGAAAACTGCACCCGTATGTGACGTGCATGGCTATGATTGATGCATGTTGGATATTTAAATGTAAACATTGATATCATAATGAATGCTTGGCAATCTTGCCCATGTGCATATGATTGTCATTGAGGCATGCTGGGTGATTAAATGTGATGCATGTGACGCACGAGAAACATGTGATTAGGGCATGTCATGAATGATGAATATGAGATTGGTCAGAGCTTGAGTCTCTGGGTTTGTGCATGATCATGATTATGCTAGCAATTGTTTAGTGGGCATGCTGAATGCCCTATTCTTGGATAACTGGCATATGATACATATTGATAGCATTGCTTACTTGTGCATGGTACTGACTAATTAGTCAGATTTGGCAATGGGGCTAGTATCAACTGTGAAGCTATGACTCATTAGTCAGGTTCGGCAGTGGTACTGGGCATTGGTCATGTTGCACTGACTCATCAGTCAGAATTGGCAAAGGTGTTGGTATCAGCTGTGAAGCTGTGACTTATGAGTCAGGTTCGGTAGTGATACTGGACACTGGTCACATAGCGCTGACTCATTAGTCAGAACGGCCATAGCGTGGATCACGCAAGCCAACAGAGATTAGATCTAATCGACTATTAGCATTGAATGACTCAAAGAGCATTAATGCCAGACTGACCTCGAGGGTCGATGAATGAAATAAGTGCTTGGAGGCTAGTGGCTTACCTAGCAGCCACTCTCCCTCTTGAATCATGTGCTGTTCACTCATTGGTTTGAAAGTTTTATGCTCAGTGTGATTATAATGATAATCATTTGATAACGTTTATGTATAGTGTTTTGTTTTCTTGCTGGGCTTCGACTCACAGGTGCTATGTGGTGCAGGTAAAGGCAAGAGGAAGCTGGACCATCCTTGAGTTGAAGAGCTTGGGTGATGATGTGTACATATGCAGCTGCTCGACTGCCACGGCTGAGGTTTAAAGTGGAACTAGGGTTGTACCCTGTTTTGCCGCTTAGAACGACCTGTTGTAAATATTTTCTGTAATAAACTCTAAAATTCTATTTTCGGGATCCCAATATATATATTAAACGTTCTAGTGAAACGTTACATCTTAACCAAAATGTTTAATCCCTAAACTGCTAATCATACTTAGTTCACGATTTTGGCCAAATGACTCGATTAGCGAGTTTAGCACTGTTTACAAGGCACACCGTAACGGTCCCTGGAGTTGGGGCGTTACATCAGATAAGTGTGAGAACAGCTTCTAGGAACTGAAGCAGAGATTGATTACAGCTCCAATTCTGAGTTTTCCAACAAACCAGGAGAAGTTTGTGATTTACTGTGATGCCTCTCATCAGGGTTTGGGTTGTGTTTTGATGCAATCAGAAAAGGTTATTGCCTATGCTTCTCGTCAGTTGAAGGAGTATGAGAAAAGGTATCCCACTCATGATTTAGAGTTAGCGGCTGTGGTTTTTTCTTTGAAGATATGGAGGCATTATCTCTATGGAGAGAAGTGTGAGATTTATACAGACCACAAGAGCCTAAGTACTTCTTCACCCAGAAAGACCTGAACATGAGGCAAAGGCATTGGCTGGAGTTGGTAAAAGATTATGACTGTGAGATTCTGTATCATCCAGGAAAAGCCAACGTGGTAGCTGATGCTTTGAGCCGGAAGGGTCCGGGGCAGATTCATGGTATGAGGCTGATAGCCAGAGAGTTAGCAGATGATATGACCACAGCTGGTATAGAGTTACTGGTGGGCCAGTTGGCTAACATTACGCTACAGTCTATGCTGTTGGAGAGAATCAAAGAAGGTCAGTTGAGTGATCGACAGCTGATCAAGATTAGAGAGGATTTTCTGGCTGGAGCATCCAGAGATTATTCAGTGTCTGAGACAGGCTTGTTGAGATACAAGGGGCGGATATGTGTTCCGTTAGACACTGCATTGAGGTGAGAGATTCTGGATGAATCTCATACTACACCTTACTCTTTGCATCCAGGCACCACGAAGATGTATCAAGATGTGAGATCGTTATATTGGTGGCCAGGGATGAAGAGAGATGTAGTAGAGTATGTGGCTAAGTGCTTGACATGTCAACAGGTCAAGGCTGAGCATCAGAGGTCGGCAGGGTCATTGCAGCCTCTGGATATTCCAGAGTGGAAGTGGGAAGACATCACAATGGATTTTTTGGTGGGCTTACCCAGGACTACTGGTCAGCATGATTCTATTTGGGTGATAGTGGATCGCTACACTAAGTCAGCTCACTTTCTGCCAGTGAGGACTACATATATAGTTGATCAGTATGCAGATCTCTATGTGAGAGAGATCGTGCGGCTCCATGGTGCACCTAGGTCGATCGTGTCATATCGGGACCCCACTTTTACTTCCAAGTTTTGGGGGAGTTTGCAGAAAGCCATGGGGACACAGATGAAGTTTAGTACATCTTATCATCATCAGACAGATGGGCAATCTAAGAGGACGATTCAGATTTTGGAGGACATGCTGAGAGCATGTGTGCTCGACTTCGGTGGATCTTGGAGTAAGTATCTGCCTTTGATAGAATTCTCCTACAACAACAGTTATCAATCTACCATTGGAATTGTACCTTATGAGATGCTGTATGGTAGGAAGTGTAGATCTCCCATTCATTGGGATGAGACAGGTGAAAGGAGATACTTAGGTCCTGATGCAGTTCAGAGGACCAGTGAGGCTATTGAGAAGATTAGAGCTCGGATGCTCGCTTCTCAGAGTAGAAAGAAGAGATATGCAGATCCCAAGCGCAGGAACGTGGAGTTCCAGGTAGGAGACTATGTTTTTCTCAGAGCTTCACCATGGAAAGGGGTGAGAAGGTTTGGGAAGAAAGGCAAGCTGAGTCCTATATTTGTAAGTCCATTTGAAATCCTGGAGAGGATTGGTTAGGTGGCTTACAAATTGGCCTTGCCTCCGGCGTGGTCTGCCGTGCATAATGTATTCCATGTATCAGCTCTTCGGAGGTATGCATATGATGTGAGCCATATTTTGAGTTATGAAGATCTGGAGCTTGAGCCAGATCTCTCCTTTGAGGAGCAGCCAGTTCAGATACTTGACAGGAAAGACAAAGTCCTCAGGAATAAGACAATACCTTTGGTTAAGGTATTATGGAGAAACAGCAAGGTTGAGGAGGCGACCTGGGAGCTGGAGCCAGTATCCCGAGCTGTTAAGGTAAATTTCGGGGACGAAATTTCAGAAAGGAGGGGATAGTTGTAATGCCCCGAATTCTTCGATGTGGTTTAGTGGCGGTTTAGTAGGCCGGGAGGGCCGTAATTGTTTAATTACGCCATTAAATGAATATATGCATGCTTATGTGAATTATATTATGATATGATAATATATGCATGCATGTGGGTCCACATTTGATATATTATGCTGTTTTGATAATTTGGCCCATTGAGGGTAAACTTGTGTATTTGGGTGCATGATGTGATTTGTGAATGAGATTCCATTATTATGGAGGTATATTTGAGCTGTTCGGCATGAGACGGTCATTTTTAGTGGATTAGCGGTTTTGTCATAACGGGGTCAATTTTGGGGTAATAAAAATGTTCATTTGATGATAAATTGGGAATATTTGAGATCAGGGTGAAATTCTGGAGGTTTTGACTATAATGTTCTCGGGGGTGTTTTCGGGACCCTGAGCACTAGGTTTTATTTGAGGTTACTTAAGCTTGAAGTAGCTGTCAGATAGAACGTACGATTAGAAAACCTCTCGTTCTCCTTCGTTAGTTCATTTTTGCCACCCGAAGCATATTTTGAGAAATCTTGAGTTTTAGGAGTCATAATCAAGCGAGGATCGAGGCATAGCGATCCTAGGGAAGATTAGAAGCTTCTTAACCAAAGGATTCGACGAAAAACAACCTAATAGAAGGTAATCTGAGTTTAAAGTTTTGAGTTTTTAGAGTTTCTAAGCTTTGAATTGGACTTTGTGAATTGTTGAGTTTTTGATCCGTTTGAACCATGGGTTTTGAGGGCTTTGGTGGATTGGGAAGCTTGGGAATCTTGTTTTAATGATTGGGGAATGTTTAGGTATGATCTTGGAGGCTTTGGAGTGTTAAAAACGCGGTTGGGAATGGCCCAGGTTGAAGGGCCGCGGCCCTGTTCTTCGGGCACCGCGGCCCTGCCTTGAAAAAGCAGGTGGAGTTTTTGTGCTTGCTGGGCGCCACGGCCCTTGCCTCAAAGAACCCTGGGGGCCGCGACCCAAGGTGCTAGGGCCGCAGCCCTTGCCCTGTTTTCGCCCCGTTTGCTCGTTTTGACCCCGGAAACCTAGTTTTAGGCCTTGGGAGTGTCCTTACTACCTAGATTAGTTTGGATTGATCTCTTAGAGGCTAGTTATTGGTTTGAGAACCCTTGATTATCATGTTATTAATGGTATCTTATAATGTGTTATCATTAGGTAACCGCTAAAGAACTAAAAGCTAAACCGTTCACAAGGGTCGCTCTTTTGTTCATTCTAGCTCGAATCAGAGGTAAGAAAACTGCACCCCAAATGTGACATGCATGGTTATTCATGAGGCATGTTGGTTGTATAAATGTGGACATGAATTGATTGTGGAATACTTAGCAAGTCTTGCTCACTTGTGCATGGTACTGACTCATTAGTCAGATTTGGCAAAGGCGCTAGTATCAACTGTGAAGCTGTGACTTATTAGTCACGTTCAGCAGTGGTACTAGGCACTGGTCATATTGGGCTAACTCATTAGTCAGGACGGCCTTAGCGTGTTTAACGCAAGCCATTGAGGAAACTAGATGGGCCATTGAGGAAACTCACCTCAGGTGAATTACCTATCTATGAATCTTTTCTAGAAGGCAAACTGACCAAGCGTCCATTCTCTACAAAGGGTGATAGGGCCAAAGAACCACTTGGACTTGTGCATTCAGATATTTGTGGGCCTTTGAATGCATAAGCCAAGGGAGCTTTTTAGTATTTCGTCACTTTCATTGATGATTACTCTAGATACTCATGTCTTTACCTAATGCATAGGAAATCAGAAACATTTTCAAAGTTTCAAGAATTCTTAGTTATAGCTCATAACCAATTAGGTAAAACGTTAAAGATCTTACGATCTGATAGGGGGTGGAGAATGTTTGGATATGTAGTTCCAAAATCATTTAACTGAACTTGGGGTTTTATCACAACTTACTGCCCCAGGTACTCAGCAACAAAATGGTGTATCAGAACGCCGAAACAGAACTTTATTTGAAATGGTTAGATGACTGCTTAGTTACTCAACTCTACCAACTTCGTTCTGGGGACATGCAATTGAAACCACGAACGAGATTCTCAATGTCGTGCAATCTAAATCAATCCCCAAAATATCTTTAGAACGCTGGAATGATCATGAACCTAGTTTACGCCATTATAGAATCTCGGGGTGTCCCTCCCACGTCCTGAGGAAAAAGGAAGGAAAGCTAGAATCGTGAACTGAAGTTTGCATGTTTGTTGGCTATCCTAAAGGTACTCGAGGTGGAATTTTCTATAGTCATTCAGAAAAAAAAAAAAGTGTTTACTTCTATGAATGCTACTTTTCTGGAAAATGAGTATGTCCAAAACTTCAAACCACGCAAGAAAGTAGTTTTGGAAGAGATGGTTAAATAATTGAATCCAACCAATGTTCCATCGTTATCAATGCGAGTTGATGATGATATTCCCACTCTTCATGTCCAACTAATGCAATTCAATTTAAATGAAGAAAGTACCACTGTTCCTGAGCAAACACTCAAGGAGCCTTGACGTAGTGGGAGGGTTTCTATGAACCCAGTTCGCTATTGTTTGGATGGTGAAACCAATATGGTTGTTGGTGACACTGGTGATGATGATCTGTTGTCTTTAAAAAAGGCAATGGCTAGCCCTGAAATGGAACTATGGCTCGAAGCCATGAAACAGGAAATGGAGTCCATGTACTCAAATTACGTCTGGGATTGTGGAATAAGCACCTAGTGACTTTAGGGCCATTGGGTGCAAGTGGATCTATAAGAACAAACGAGGTGTTGATGGAAATATCAAAACTTATAAAGCTCGATTAGTGGCAAAGGGATATACCCAAATAGAAGGTGTGGACTATGAGGAAACTTTTATTCTGGTAACCATGCTCAAGTCCATTCGCATCCTCCTATCCATAGCAGCCACTCTTGACTATGAGATCTAGCAAATGGACATCAAGAGAACTTTTCTTAACAGGAAGCATGACAACGTCATTTATATTGATCAGCAAGAAGGATTTAAAGTAGCTGGACAAGAAGGAAAAGTTTGCAAGTTGAATAGGTCCATCTTAGGTTTCTGGAATCTTAGGTTTAATGAAATAATAAAAACCTATGGCTTTGAACAAAATATTGATAACCTTGTATTTACCAACTGAAGGCAAATCAAATAGTGGTATTCCTAGTTCTTTATGTAGATGATATCTTACTCATTGGAAACAATGTTAAGAAATTGTCAAATGTGAAGAATTGGGTGAACACTCAATTCCAGATGAAAGATTTGGGAGAAGAAAGTTATGTTCTAGGTATCCAGATCATTAGGGATAGAAAGAACAAACTCTTAGCTCTATCTCAAGTAGCTTACATCGATAAAGTGCTTGAAAGTTTCTCAATGACAAATTCCAAGAAAGGACGTCTACCGTCTCGCCATGGAATTAATCTTTCAATGAAGCAGTCTGCAACGACCCAAAATTGATAATAGGGCTTAGGGCCTTGATTAGTGTGCCGGTAGGGCATAATTGGTTTATATGTATGTTTAATATGATTATATGAGTATGTGATACGCATGTTTATGATTATTAGATATGCACATGGGCCCTATATAGCTTATAAGGACATATTTGTAATTTTGGCCCGTTAAGGGCATAAATGTGATTATATGTCATAAATTGTTGAGACCACATTATTATGTGGATACATTTGCTGTATATGGCTTGAGACGGTCCTAGTGAGCGGATTAGCGAAATAGTCACAGCGGGCTTTAATACCTGGCTCGGAGGGAGCCAAGGGGTATTTTTGGGAATGTAGAGAATATTTGGGGGACTTATAGATGTTGAATAAGTATTTAGTAATTAATTGGACATGGCAGGGTTAATTGATTAATAGTAGGAACACTTGAGGGATTAGCGGGAACCGAGAGCGGAATGAACATTTTACCCCTTAGTACCCTTAGAGGATTAATAAGCTTAAAAGGGCATTACAGTCCTTTTAGGGGCTAAGAGTAATACTTAGGGGAGTAGGAAGTAACCAGAAACTTAAGGAAAGCTTCTCAAACTCTCTTCTCTCTCTCCATCTCACGGTTTCTCCCTTTTTCTCTCACTTGTGCTTTGAAGCTAAGGAAGAAAGAAAACAGAAGGAATTAAGGCCCTAAGCTGAGAATTTTTGGAAGGGAATTGAAGGGAAAGGTTGAGCTGAAGCTTGGAAACCAGGGGGATTCAGCTGGGAAACTTTAGAAATTAAGCTCTGGAATCGAAGGCTTGAAGTTGAGGGTTTAGCAACAACTAAGGTAAGAATTTTGTTGGGTTTCTGTTAGAAATAAGTGTGTTATGATCAATTGATTTGGGTCCTTTAGTGATGACTTTTAACTCATTTGGGATAGTGATTTCAATAGGATTGTTAAGATTTTGATGTTTAAATTAGGTGATTAAAAATCTTAAACTCGTAGCTGAGTACTGACTGTGGTTGGAGAGTTTATTAGGCTTATATCTTAGAAGTTCTGGCTAGAAAGAGGTGGAATGAAACTAGAAATTCTGGGTTCGTGGGGGGGAGCCGCAACCTAGCTTAGGGGCATTGCGACCCGAGTGCCCAGAGGTCCCTGGGTGGCTCTCTAATTTGGGGGCGCGCCACAATTCTAGGGGGCAAGTCGCGGTCCGCCTCCCCTTGAAACTTGAAGATGGCTCTCTAACTTTGGGGGCGCGCTGCGACTCTTAGGGTCAAGTCGTGACCCACCTAGGGGTTTTTACTGGAGGTTGGTTTCTTGAATTGGTGAGGCTTGGGGGTTCGAACCTAGGCGCTCGGGACAATTTCTACTACTCGATTTAGTAGAAATCGAGGTCCCGAAGGTTAGCTTTTGTCTCCTAAGTATTTATTTGGATTATAAATTGATTATTACCCATTGGCCATTGTGACTAGGTTTATCGCCAAGACTCAGGATTGAGGATCGTTGTAATGACCCAAAATTACTAATAAGGCTTAAGAGCCTTGATTAGTGTGTTGGGAGGGCATAACTAGATTATGTGTGATTTAAATGATTAAATGCATGATTATGTGATAAGCATGCTTATACAATTATTTGGATATATGAGATACATGATTATGAGTATTGATATGCATGTAGGCTGATTAGATTAAAAGGGCATATTCGTAATTTTGACCCATTGAGGGCATAAATGTAATTATTTGTGATAAATTGTTGAGACCACATTATTATGTGGATATATTTGTAGCTTGTGACTCGAGGCGATCCTAGTGAGCGGTTTAGCGAAAAAGTCACGGTGGGGATTTATACCCGGAGCCTGGGGGTATTTCTGGGAATTTGGGAAATATATTGGAGACTATTTGACATTCAGGAAAATAATTGGAGATTAGTTAGGTGTCGAGATTTAAGTGGTAATTGTTAGGGACACTTGAGGAATTAGCGGGAATTGGGAACAAATGACCAAAATTCCCTTAGAATGAGGCTTAGGTTTTAATGAGAGGACAAAATGGTCTTTTAGGTGGTTAAAAGAGGATAAGTGATATTCTGCCTTTATAGACTTAGTGGAATTTTTAGAAAGTTGTAGAAACTGAAAGAAAATAAACGAAGAAGGAAAAATAGAACATTGAGCTTACCCCTTTTTCTCCCACTCGGTTTCCTCTTCCTTCACCATCTCTTGATGATTTTTGAAACTGTAACTCAAAGGAAAATTAGGCTGGAGCTTGGGGCTAGGGTCCTTGGTGAAGCCAAAGGATTTAGCAGGAATTAGCTACTCAATTGAGGTAAGATTTAAAGGTTTTGATGAGTTTTCTGAGTTTTGTTAGAATTAATTTCTGAACTTGGGTTTTGGATGGAGGTTAAGGGAATTAAGCTTTGGAAACTGAGGAATTAAAGGCTGAAAAGGCTTAGAGGACAACCTAGGGTTGAATTCCCCATCAAATAGAATTTTGAGCTTGATCATCTAAGTTTCTGGGTTATTTCTGGTTTTTCTGATGAGTTCTTGAGTTTTAAGTTGAAATCTTGTTTTTCTATGTTTGATGGTGCATGTGGCCAACTTTGATGTTGTTGGGCCATGTGGGATGAGATGTAGTGGATGGTAGGCTTATTTTGAAGTGTGGTTGAGGTTTAGAAGAGATTTATGGAGGTTTGGCTCGGGGAAATTCGAAGGAGAAACTCTGAGTGCTGAAGGTGTGTCTGTAGCGCTATAGTGCTAGTAGTAGAGTGCTACAACGCTATGTCAGGGTTCTCTGGGGGATTTTTCCTCTGCTTGTAGCGCTATAGCGCTACCCTTTCTTCAAAAATGGATTTTTGGGTATTTTCTTAGGGTTTTTGCCCGGGGGCCCGGGGTATGATTCTACCACCCCATTTGGTGGAATTAGGGATTCTCAAGGGCTAGAGGTTAGGTTACGAAATTGAAGTTTAGTGATGGTTCTAGTTTATGGCTGTGACTAGGTCTATGCTAGGGCTCGGATGGGATAATGCTTGAAGGGAGATTTCACTAATCAAAGCTATCGAAATCAATGGTAAGAAACTGCACCTGGTTATGTGATTATGTTGGGACTAAGAGCTCCCTATATTTGTATGTGATGTCATGATATGGTATTATGCCATGGAGACATGTGATAAACGACCTAAGAGTGCAGGAGTCAATATTTGCGCACAGGATGCGGCTCGGCCACTGGTAGCTGAGGTTAAATACATAATCACTACGTTCGACCTAAGCGAGTCGGAGTTAGTGGGATAATTAGCGAGTGCGGCCTAAGGGCGCCGACCCTGGATTTTGGCATGATATGTTTAATGTTGTTTAAACTGATGATTGTGACGAGTTTGTTATCTGAGTAACTGATTATTGGCTAGTAGTTTGATATCACTGTTCATGTGAGTTGTATGACTTGTTGTATATCTGATTGATAATTCATGAAATATCTTACTGTTGTTTACCGTTTATACTCTGTATTGTGGCTTTCTTGCTGGGCCTCGGCTCACGGGTGCTTCGTGATGCAGGTAAAGGCAAGAGCAAGGTGGACCAGTCCTGAGTTGGAGAGCTTTGAGGCTGAATGTACATAGTCAGCTGATCTGCCGCCAGGGCAAGAGAAGCCTAAATGTATGTTTTGCCCTTAGAGTGGGTAGTACATGTTTACAACCTGGAATTTTTGTAAATTGTCTTTTAAACTCTATTTCTTTTGGGATCCCATGTACAAAATGTTTAATTAAATGAAATGTATCTTTTGTGACCAAAACCTTTTAACCCTAGTTCAATTATAGTTGCAGTAACATGTTTCTAACTAAATGACTTTATTAGCAAGTCTTGCACCTTTATAAACACACAATGTAACGGTCTTCGCTACCCAGGGCTTTACATCTTGGTATCAGAGCATTCTAGGTTTAAGGGTTCCTGAAGACTGGCTGGACATGTACATTCATCGCAAAAGACAAGCTTGACTCAGGGTTTGGTAATTTTGTATGCATGTTTATATGCTTAAATGATTGGGAAGGAATATAAATGCTGATATCTGTTTGATTAATATGAAGCATGAGATATTGATAGAGCCTGGCCCTTGACTGTTGTGTGATGATATCGAGGCATGCTTATTAGCACTGTTGTGTCTGTGAATGAATATTTTAATAAACTATTATATCTTGATTTCTTGTGAATGATTGAGTTCCAATGGTGGATTATGGAAGGATTATTACCCTGTCATCATAGTCTGAACGTCGAGTCATTGATTGCAGAATAACATGGATAGCTATGCATCCAAGAGGCATCCAATCATTGATTATTACCCTATTATGCCACCTGCAGTGGTACCAGTTGCATAGCCAGTTGAGGTTGGGAATTGATGGGAGTTGTTGTATGAGCGGTTCAGGAAACAACATCCTCCAACTTTTGAGGGAGGACCAGATCCACTAAAGGTTGAACAGTGGATGAGTATGGTCACTACTATTCTGGATTTCATGAGAGTAGAGGGTCATGACAGAGTGGCTTGTGCTGCATAAATGTTGAGAGAGAATGCCCGCATCTGGTCGGAAGTGGCATCACACACTAGGGGTGTTACTACTTTGAGTTATGAAGGATTTAAGGATTTGTTCACCTAGAAGTATTACAATGTTGCCATCAGGGCAGAAAAGGTTACAATGTCACCATACCCGTCAAATTTTGGAAGCGTGGGCATCTTAAACTTGCTGGGAGTTTCTGCCACAGCTATCCTTTGAACGAAAGGAGTGCCCCTTCTCCTATCGTACTCGATATGAGACGTCCTTCCCCCGACCAGCTATTGTACTGCCTGGTTCAGGGCATCTATTTGGGCTTGCACGACCTCAGGAATCATTGGGGCCTCTGCTGCTGAGGGAATGTCCTCATCATGCCGTTCCCGGCGGTCGTTGAGTACATCTCTTAAGTCTTCGTCTCTTCGTCGTTGCTCGCTTGCTCCGAGCCGGTTAAAGACGTTATTTTGTCTGGGCTGCCCCCCAGTGTTACGTCTCTCAGGTTGGTCTTCTCTAGGTGGTGGGCTTCTGCCCCCACCTCTTTCTTCATTTCTCCGACCGGCAATATTCTGTTTTGTTCATTCTAGCTCGAATCAGAGGTAAGAAAACTGCACCCCAAATGTGACATGCATGGTTATTCATGAGGCATGTTGGTTGTATAAATGTGGACATGAATTGATTATGGAATACTTAGCAAATCTTGCTCACTTGTGCATGGTACTGACTCATTAGTCAGATTTGGCAAAGGTGCTAGTATCAACTGTGAAGCTGTAACTTATTAGTCAGGTTCAGCAGTGGTACTAGGCACTGGTCACATTGGGCTAACTCATTAGTCAGGACGGCCTTAGCGTGTTTAACGCAAGCCAGTAAGGATTAGATCTAATCGACTTTCTACATTGAATGACTCAAAGAGCATTAATGCCAGACCGACCTCAAGTTCGAGGAACATTATAAGCGCTTGAAGGCTAGTGGCTTACGCATCAGCCACTCTTCCATTTGAATAAGTGACTTGCATGTTAGTCACTCAGTATGGTTTACCAGAACCTGTTGAAGGCTAGTGGCTTACCTAGCAGCCACTCTTCCACTTGAATTAGTGACTTGCTTGTCAGTCACTCAGTATGGTTTATCAGAACCTCAAGTGATATTCACTCATCTGTTTGAAAGCTATGAGCTCTGTGTGATTATAATGATAATCATTTGATGATGTTTACATATCATGTTATGTTTTCTTGCTGGGCTTTGGCTCATGGGCTATGTGGTGCAGGTAAAGGAAAAGAAAAGCTCACCTAGCCTTGAGTGGAGAGCTTAGGTGGTGATGTGTACATATGCGGCCGCTTGACCACCACGGCCAAGGAGTTCTCAGAGGAACTAGGGGGTTTAACCTATTTTTGCCGCTTAGGTCGGCGGGGTTTGAAATTTTAGAACAGTAATGACCTTTTTGAGTTGTAAATAACTTGTGAATGTTCTTGTGGGCCCATGAACTGTTTTATGTATCAATAAAACATATCATTTCCTTTTTACTGGTTTTCACCTTAACCTGTTAATAACACTTAGATCACGTTTTTAACCAAAGGACTCAGGCAATGAGTCAAATTTCCGGTTCACTGTTCACCGTAACTGTTCTGGGGTAACCAGGGCGTTACATCAAAACTCAATTATAAGACCTTTCCCAACCGGGTTTTGGCATCAAAAGAGCACAAAACAATACTATAACACGTAAATACAACCAGAATATCATTATAACACCCAAACTCATCAAGATACCAAAATTTACCAATTAAGCTATAACGCCCTACTTCCTTACTGTCGTTACTATGTGAGTTAAAAATGTACCATTAGCTCGCTAATTGAGGTTTTAGGTTGAAAGTGTGACTAAACAGAAATAAAACTCATTTAAAGACATACAGTATAATTTTTTTTTTCATTCATTGAAATCTTGGAAAAGTTATACTGATGGGATCCCAAAATACTATTTAGAAAGTGCTTTACAACTAAAAAATACAATTGAGGTCGACCTAGGCGATAAAACAACCATTGCAGTACATTTTTCCAAAATATCCCTGGCCGTGGAAGCTAGGTAGGCCGAACATGTACCCATCGCTCCACGCTCTTTGTACTCATGGTTGGTCAACCCTTCTTTTGCCTTTACCTGCACCATAGAGAACCCGTGAGCGGAAGCCCAGCAAGAAAACTCAACACAAAACATATGACATATCCATAACAATCCACAACATACAACAACACAGCCAACAATCTAAACAAATAGCGGCCAACGCTGTCTCAAACGCTTTACCAGGCCTCGGGTTTGCGGTCTTCACCGAGATGGTGGCTCCAGCTCCCTAGGAGGGTCTCGCCCTAACGGCCTGCACTTAGCGGGCTCAACGCCAATCCCGACCCCTTGTCGTTCCCGACTTCTTGCCATTCTCGGTCTTTGCTTTTCCTGGCCTCTGCCGTTCACTCATAAACATGCATCACATAACATAATATTCACAGATATTTAACTGCATATTAAACATAAACATTAGGGCCACACCTTGCAATACAAACAATAGGGAAATGCCCTACTCTACAGGTATAACATTTTTCTTTCCTTTTATACAAGCAATAGATTATAAGGGATGGCCCCTGAGTACGATCCTGTCCCAAAGCCTAAGCGGTCACCTAGTCACAAAACATAATTAGCATCCTCATTACAATTCGATTCTATAAGCCAATCCTGGGACCAATCCCATCTTCTCAGGAACTCCAATTCCAACAAACAGGGTGGTGGAATCGACCCTCGAACCCCCATACCAAATTCTCAAAAACTGAAAAATTTGCCTTCATGAATTTTTTGCCTAGCATTGAAGTGCCCAAGAAGTAGTGTTGTTGCGCTACTTACAGAAACCAAAAGGACCCCTAGCGCTATAGAGCCAAAAGAGAAGCGCTCCCTAAAGAATCTAGAAATGAACACTGTTTTTTCCACCATTTCTCTGAATCCAAGCTTATCCAAATCATTCCTGAAGTGTACCCAAGCCCCAATTGGACCCAAAACTCCAAATCAACAACTTAAACATCACATATGTATCAAAAACAAGCCCAAACTCACATCGAAACTCCAAATCACTCAATAATCTAAAACTGCACAAAGCTTAACCCGAACTAGAAACTTTTCAAAAACTTAAAGGAATCCTTACCTTTAGAGCAGAAGTTCGACCCTAGGCTGGCTCCAATCACACTCTAAGCTTAAATCCTTAGTCTCCCAAGCTTAAACTTCAAAAATAGCAAGCCAATCATCCAATTTTCAACAATTAAACCCAAACTCACAAGAACAAGTGAAAAGGACCTATAACCAGAGATGAAATTCTTACCTTTTTACCAAATTCAAAATTCCTAGCTGTGTATGGCTGCAAATCCCTTCATCAAATTGATTTTACTCCTAAATTCCTTCAAAACATAGCTCTCATGACATGTGCTCTTCTTCTCTCTTATTCAAAAGGAGTAAAAAGGAGTAAAAATTGTAGATGAGTTCTTGGGCCAAGCTCAGGAATGGATAAACTTGGAGGAGGCGCGATTTGCTCTCGTAGGAACCAGCCAAGCCCCTATTCAGCCCACTGGAGCAGTGACAGATGTTGCAGCTATGACTTAACCTATTACCTAGAATAACAAAGTGGGAAATAATAAGAGGAAAAGGAATGGTGAGAGCGACCAAAATGCCACAAATAAAAACAAGCCCGGGGAAAATTTCAAGCCCATTTATGCCAACTACACTAACCAGACGGATACACGGGAACATATTTTTTAAGAATAGCTTATACAGGATCTTTATTTATTTTCATGTATATCTAATATTAAACAAATTAATACGAGATAGCCTAAAACATGTTTCTAAAATTGAATTCAAAGAGAAACAAAGAATAGAATACTTACAGTATGCGCAGCGGAATGAAAGAGTCCTTCCTTCAGTTTCTCTAACTCTTGTATCCTCTTTGTCGCAGAGTATTATCAAGAAACTGAATCGATCTTCTATTTTCTTCACAATCATCCAATGTATCCTTAGAATCACCTAGACTAGTGTGGGAAATTCTCAACACATGAGATACATACAGAGAAGAAGAAGAGAAAATAATCAAAGAGGCTTAGAAAAAGGACTTGTGTTTAGAGAGAATCTAAAACTATCAGAAAACCAGTGATTAAACTTATCTGTCATCTCAGAAAAAATCTCTTGTGACTTCTCTCTAACCACTCATTTTATAGGCCCATGAAATTTAATTAAAAACTCAATAAAATAATATCCATTTTAAAGCCCTAGGTCAAAATTATCATGGGCTTTTAGGTCTGTGAAATTTCCCATTTGATTATAAGCCCATTGGACTTGAAATTAAGGCCTGTATTATTTTCTATTGATTTAATTAATTAAATAATTATTTAAATCCTTTATCAAATTATTTATTTATAATTTGAACCTTGATTTAAACTTATTTATTAATTTAGATACTGTTATCCCCAAAATTTGAAAATGATGATGTGGCAATAGAAATGACAAGTGGCAAGGAATGGTTGGGTGATCTGGCTTAGAAGTAGCCCAGTACATCAATGAAGAGTTTTGACTGCTTGAGAGGTGTCATGACCGACTGGGTAAGTTACATCCGACCAGGAGTGACTTTGCTGTCCAGCACTGGCATGTCCGAGCCAAGAGCACCCGAGGAGCCCAATGCGTGTCAGGTCGGACATGCGTCCGAGAAGCAATCCAAGTGTTTGGTCGGACACTCTATGCTCGAGGAGAGGCATCCGAGGAGAAGTTGGAGGGTGTGTGTCTTGTGTCCGCGAAGAGGCATGGCATGGTCCGAGCGGACCAGGTTTGGCATGGTACAGGTTGAGCGTGTCCGGTCGGACACCTTAGGCCCGAGGAGATGATGGGCAGCCGCATGCATCGAAGAAGGCGTGTACTTGGGCCAGGGATGTGCCTAGTCAGACGCATGTCTGAGGAGATGATGGACAGCCACATGCATCTAAGAAGGCGTGTACATGGGCCAGGGGTGTGCCTGGTCGGACGCATGTCCGAGGAGAGACAAAGGCCTGGTTCGTATGCATGTCCAGCATTCATGTGTCCGACCAGCACTTGCATATGTCCAGCATGCATGTGTCCGACCAGCACTTGCATATGTCCAGCATGCATGTGTCCGACCAGCGCTTGCATGAATGGTCAGTAGGGGTATGGCCGACCAGAAGATGATATTCATCAACCAGGTAGAGCAGACTACGTCAAGATTCCCAGAAACGACTTCAACAAGAATCGGTCTGGGCATACGCGGGAATCTCTCATTCTTCACACAAATTGGGGGTTTTGTTGCATTTTGAATATCTTTTGTAATTTAAATATAATATGAATAATAAAATATCCCGATCCTAGGGGATATCAATGTATGATCCTAAGCCTATAAATACATGGCTGATGGGATCAGAAAGGGACTTTTGGCAATTTGAAGTTTTGGTCTGAGTTTTCTAGAGAGAGAAAGTGCTTTTTCTTGAGAGAGAACTCTTTTGTATTATGAGAATTTACACTAAAGAAACTCAGTTGACGCAGGTTCATCTGATCTTGAGTGTAGATAAAATAATAAAATCTCTAAGTGGATTAGGCTATTACCAATATATTGGGGCTGAACCACTATAAAAATCGTGTGTGTTATTTACTTTCTTTATTAAACCGTCTGTGTCGTTTGAATTCTCTTGAAGGTTTGTCGTTTTTGACGTTCTCACGTCGTTGGCCAAAAACACGGTCAACATTTTGGTGCTTTAATTGAGAGCCTGAAGAGAAAAACAGACGGTCCCTAGAGCAATATGGCGCCTAAGAATACCAATGTAGCCTCTAAGAAGACGGGCTCCTTTAAAGAGCATGCTAGATCAGAGGGTCCTAGCGTTCAAGATCGTGAAACTGAGCCTAGAGTCGTGCTCGAGGACGTAGCTCCAGAAGTTGAAGAGCTCCAGGAAACCATGAGCGCCTTCCAGGAGGAAATGGCTCAGTTTAATGCCAGGTAAGAGGCGTTCGCTGAGGAAATGGCTAGGCAGAATGCTGCATTCGAGCAACAGAAACGGGAAATGGACGCTAGGAGTGAGGAGATCCGTCGACAGCAGGAGGAGGTCGATAGGCGACATCGCGAAGCTGCACTCGCTCTGGAGGCAGCTCTGCAGCTGACTCGAGCCAATGCCCAGGCTACACATGGAGTGGCAGCCACCCCAGAGGCAAGGACCACAGAAGCTGGTTGTAAGAAAACTGATAGATCAGGCAGAGGTGGTAGTAACCCACCTGGTCGTGAAGAGGATGGAGTCCGATCGCGCACTGCCTCAACTCAAAGGGGGAACTCCAAAACCCCCTCAAGGAGCCACCAATCAGAGATTTCCAGATCAGGGTGTCACAAGTCAGGCAGCAAGAAAACCCCTCCTGAGCAGGAGCACAATAGAGTTCCTCGTGGCAATGAGACTTCCCACTTCAAAGATGGGCATAGGCGTGATGAAGCTAATAATCATCACACTAACCATTCGAAGGAGAAGAATAATAATAACCATCGAGGAGGAGAGGATCGACCAGTCAGATAGGAAGGCCACCACTGCATCCCAACCAGCGCAGTGGCAAGGAGCACGTTCCACCCAGCAGACCTTCCGAGAAGACTCGGAGTACTGTGTTTGATCGGTTGGGAAAGCACACAGCTCAGAAGGACCTGAGGGACGTCATTGCTGATAGAAGAAGGACCATCCCGGTCGAAGGGCAAGAGCGAATCCCTCCTACCAGTCGAGTAGAAATACTCGATGATGGTTTGCCGGATAAGAACACCCGACCAGGCGGTCCCAAAAATGAGTCGCTAGCAGTGGCCCCAGGCATCCAAGCCCAGCTTGATGCTTTGACGGCAGCAGTCCAGAGTCTGTCAAAACGACCAGCGATTGATCCAGTGGACCACAGGAGTGGTAGCCCTTTTTGTGCTCGAATTCGAGCAGCTCAACCACCAGCAAAATGCAAAGCACCGGTGCTGCCAGTTTATACAGAAAAGGCAGACCCGATTAGGCATGTTGGGAAGTTCGAAGATTAGATGGAGCTGCTCAGGGTGAGTGATGACTATCACTGCAGAGTCTTCCCCACCACATTGTCCGACATTGCCCAAGAGTGGTATTGGAAGTTCAAGCCTAACTCCATCACTTCTTGGTAAAGTTTTAGAAAGGAGTTTTGCAGGCAGTTTAGTGCTGCTCGAACCCCTCCTGTCTATGCCAATCACTTGGCAAATAAAAAGCAAGGGAAAGATGAGTCTCTTAAGAACTACATACAAAGGTTCATGAGAGAAGCTAACCGAGCTAATGCGGTTGAAGATGAGGGGAAGATGGTGGCAATTTCTTCTAGCATTATCTATCGAAGTCCTTTGTGGGACAGCATCCATCGCCATCCAATTTCAACTTTACAACAGTTTTAGACCGGGCGGACAAATACATGAAGTTGGATGATGCAATTGAGAAGGGAGAAAATGGGTTGAACAAACCGAGTGGATCGACTGATCTCCCTAAAAATGGCAGGCCTGATCAAGGTGGTGGTAAGAAACGTGGGAATAACGGGTCTGACCGCCACAATGAGAAGAAGGCTAAGTCGGGACCAAACAACAAGCCAACTAAGTATGAACCTCGATTCACCAACTACACCACTCTTTCGGCGAGCCGAACGGAGATCTATTTGGCCAGTCATCAAGAGGTCCCTTACCGGAAACCCCCACCAATCAAGAAAGAGATGAGTAAGAGAGATATGAACAAGTTCTGTCGCTTCCATGGAGACTATGGTCACGACACGAATGAGTGTAATCATCTCAAAGATGAGATAGAGTTTCTCCTCCGGTCGGGGAAGCTAAAAAAGTATCAAGCGGAGAAGACCCAAGGAGAGGGGAGCAACTATATGTGGAGGACCACATCTTGCTGGAGATAGCGACAAGGTGAGGGAGAGGTATGCTCGCACCCTTCGTCATGAATTGGGTGCGGCATCCACCTCCGAAATTATGACAGTGGAGGAGCGACCACCAAAGAACCCAAGATATGAAAGTAAGTTCCTCACTTTCACTGAAGAAGATGCTCGACATGTGAGGTATCCTCACAATGACCCTCTTGTTGTGACAGTCCAAATTGCTAATATGAAAGTGAAGAGATGTCTGGTCGATACAAGAAGCTCTGTGAACATTATTTATAAGTCATCCTTCGAGAAGATGCAGCTATCTATCAATGACTTGAAGCCGTGCTCTCAATTCATTTATGGGTTTACTGGAGAAGGATTGTCACCAGCTGGGACAATCAAGTTGCCAGTCACGAAGGGGGAAGCTCCCAAACATGAAACCGTAATGACCGAGTTCTTGATTGTTGACTGCCTGTCTGCCTACAATGTGGTTATTGGTCGACCACTGCTCACAAACTTACATGTGGTAGTTTCAATCTGGCACCTTTCCATGAAGTTCCCGACCAGTGCTGGCATAGGCTGTGTCCAAGGAGACCAGAGGGAGGCTAGGGAGTGCTATAATGCCTCGGTAGCTAAGGCAAGGAAGGGGGCCAAGGAGAGCAACATGATTGTATGTGTTGAGAGAGAGGAGGTGGACGAGATGGATGTCGACCGTAGTCTTGCAGTTGTAACCGATCAGGAAGAGATGTTAGAGGAGTTTGGCCAAAAGAGCACTCTTGGTTTAAAAGAGCAGAAGACCCCATCCGGTGATGAAGTCACCAAATAAAGCGTTGCCCAAAGCGAGGGAAGGGACTTGGATCCTCGCTTTGGGGATTATGAAAGTGAAGTGGGACCGTCCGAGGAGTTAGAGGAGGTGCTTATAGATGAGAATGACCCAACGAGAGGGGTCAAAATTGGAAAAAAGTTGAAAGTAGAGGTGAGAGCAAAGCTGATAGAATTCTTGCGAAGGAATCAAGATGTCTTCACCTGGTCTCACAAAGATATGGTGGGTATCTCACCAACTGTGATCAGCCACGTGCTCAACGTGGATAAAAGCTATCCAGCAGTGCAGCAGAAGAGGAGATTGCTTGACAAGGATCGAGCAAAAGCTCTTAAGGAGGAAGTAGAGCGGTTAAAGGAGAATGGGTTTATCAGGGAAGCATACTACCCTGCCTGGGTTTCAAACCCAATGCTGGTGCCCAAACCCAATGGAAAGTGGAGGACTTGTGTAGATTTTACTGATATGAACAAAGCATGCCCAAAGGATTGCTTTCCCTTACCAAGAATAGACCAGTTGGTAGATGCAACCTCTGGTCATGAAACATTGTCCTTCATGGATGCATATTCGGGGTACAACCAGATCAGCATGCATCCTCCTGATGAAGAGCATACCAGCTTCCGAACAGATATAGGGCTATACTGCTATAGGGTCATGCCCTTCGGACTTAAGAATGCAGGAGCTACTTATCAGCGTTTGGTGAATGGTATGTTTCGCGACTTAATCGGCAAGAGAATGGAGGTGTACGTAGATGATATGCTGGTGAAGTCAAAGGAAGCTGAAGGGCACGTGCGAGACTTAGAGGAGTGCTTCGCAATACTGAGAAAGTACAACATGAAGTTAAACCCCCTCATGTGCTCATTTGGAGTGGGTTCTGGAAAATTTCTCGGGTTTATTGTGAACTCCCGAGGAATAGAGGCAAACCCAGAAAAGATAAAGGCTCTCATAGAAATGAAGTCTCCATATAGAATTAAAGATGTACAAAGCTTGACTGGGCGGATTGCAGCTCTAAGCAGGTTCGTTTCGAAATCAACAGACAAGTGTGTCCCATTTTTTAACTTGCTTAGAGGAGGCTAGAAGTTTGAGTGGATGGCAGAATGTGAGCAAGCTTTCCAGGCCATAAAGGAGCATTTGGCCAAACCTCCTGTTCTTTCTAAGCCAGTTGATGGAGAAGACCTCTTTTTGTACCTAGCAGTCACGGAGCATGCTGTTAGTGCTGCCTTAGTACGAGAGGAGGATAGAGTGCAGCACCCGGTGTACTATGTTAGCAAATGATTGATAGGAGCAGAGTCCCGGTATCCCGTGATCAAGAAGTTGGCTTACTGCTTGGTACTCACATCACGAAAATTGCGGTCGTACTTCCAAGCACACCCCATTAAGGTCCTTACTGACCAACCTCTACGCCAAGTCTTGCAGATGCCGGAGTCATCTGGTCGGCTACTTAAATGGGCAGTTAAGTTAGGCCAATTTGAAATCAAGTACCAGCCGAGGACTGCTATTAAGGGTCAAGCTTTGGCAGATTTCATCGCTGAATGTACCGGGATCGCTGATGTTCCCGACCAGCAAGAGAGTGTCACTGGGCAGAAAGAAGAAATTCCTACTTGGCAACTTTTTGTTGATGGGTCGTCGAATGAGCATCATTCAGGGGCTGGAATTATATTGTTCACACCAGAGAAGCACCGAATTCATTGTGCACTGAGATTCGGATTCAATGCTTCTAACAATGAGGCGGAGTTTGAAGCCCTCCTAGCAGGCTTGCGACTGGCTAGAGATGTACGTGCCCGGTCGGTGGAAATAAATAGCGATTCCCAATTGGTGGTCTACCAAGTCTTGGGGGAATACCAGGCAAGGGGTCTACACATGGTGGCATACTTAAATAAGACCAAAGATCCGCTAGCACAGTTCGAGGAGTATACCATCAAGCTAGTACCACGAGAGCAGAACTCTAATGCAGATGCTCTAGCAAAGCTAGCTAGTGCAAAAGATGCTGAAACTCTGAATATAGTACCGGTAGAATACTTGGCGGAGCTGAGCATTGATGAACAAGAGGCCATGCCGATCTTGATAGCTGACACCTGGATGACTCTCATCATTGCTTATCTTGAACAAGGGACCCTCCCAGATGATCGTAATGAAGCAAGGAAGATTATGAGGCAAGCTGCTAGGTACACCATGATGGATGGGGTGTTGTATAGAAGAGGGTATTCCCTACCTCTACTCAGGTGCATAACACCCGACCAGTCAAAGAATTTATTAGCTGAAGTGCATGAAGGGTTCAGTGGAGATCATGCTGGGGGGCAGAGTCTATCTAAAAAGATCTTGCGGCAAGGATTTTTCTGGCCTACCATGAACGAGGATTCTATGGAATATGTGAAGAAGTGTGACAAATGCCAAAGATTTTCTAAAGTGCCCAGAGCGCCCTCAAATGTCTTAAAACAAATGCAAAGTCCATGGCCTTTTGCAGTGTGGGGTATTGATCTGATCGGGAAATTGCCCAAAGGAAAAGGAGGAGTGCAGTTTGCAGTGGTTGCAGTAGATTATTTCACTAAGTGGATTGAGGCTGAACCACTAGCCACGATCACATCGAAGAAAGTGTTGGACTTTGTAGTTAAGAACATAATATGTCGCTATGGTCTGCCTAAGAAGATAGTGTCTGACAACGGCACCCAATTTGACAACGACATATTTACTGATTTTTGCACTCGGCATGGCATCACAAAAATTTTCTCCTCGGTAGCCCATCCACAAGCCAATGGGCAGGTTTAAGCGGTAAACAAGACACGGAAGGACACTTTGAAAAAGCGCCTGGAGCGAGTTAAGGGTGCTTGGGTGGAAGAATTACCAGAAGTCCTTTGGTCATACAGGACTACTGCTCGGACAGCAACTGGACATACTCCATTTTCTTTGGCATATGGGTACGAAGCCATGTTACCTGTGGAGATAGACCCACCATCTCATAGGAGGACCATGTACAACTAGGAGGAGAATCATCAATTGCTAGTAGAATCCTTGGACTTCCTAGAGGAGAGAAGAGAGGAGGCAAACCTGAGAGTTGTTGCTCACCAGCAAAAAGTGGCGCGCTACTTCAATTCCAAAGTCCGAGATCGAAAGTTCCAGGTCGGAGATTTGGTCCTCAGAAAGGTGTTTGTCAGAGACCCAACAGCTGGTGTACTAGGACCAAACTGGGAAGGACCATATCAAATTGAGCAAGTCTTGCCACCCGGCACCTACAAGCTTGCTCGGTTAAATGGAGAGCTGATCAGGAATTACTGGAATGGCGAGCACTTGAGGAAATATTATCAATAAATACTGCTTACAGAGTAGTAGCTTTGTATCAAGTGCTTAACTTGTTATTTAAGTTTTTTGTTTGTGAACTGGCTATTTGCTAACTAGTCATGTTATTTTGTTTGAAACTCGTTGTTAGACAAGTTTTGTCATTTATTATTACGAGTAATAAAAGAGATCACGCGCAGCGTGGTCGAATCTTGCTACAAATTTTGCATATGTGTTGATTATTCTTGCTTGGCAGTGTTCAACTGTCATTACAATTTAAACAAAATAGGTCTTCTAAAAATAAATGTGCATATATACCGGATAGTGTTCAACTGGTCGGTATCCATGATATGAATGACCAACGTTTAAATAATTGCATGTTTTTGTAGTGATTAACTGCTGAAATATGTTTGTATATTCTATGTGTTTCACGAGTAGTCACTGCTCGGACAAATTCGGTCAAGTAGCAATTGATCAAGGATTTTTCAACCCTCAATCACTTGGGGGGCACATAGAGTATACTGGCGTGCACTCCAACAGTATACTGGCGCGCACATAGAGTATACTGGCGTGCACATAAGGAATACTGACGTGCACTTCAACACAGGCAATAAGAGCATGAGCAAAGATATCTGTTTTTAGGCTGACTTGTAAATTTGGAAGTCGAAAAAAGCCATTAAGCTAACTTGTTTGAAAAAGCTTAAGTAACTTGGAATTTTTAAAAAAAAATTTAAGTTAGAAGCAGATATTCGTGTGATAATAAACGTTATGCTCATAAAAAGTTAGAGCAATAAGAGCATGAGGAAGTATATTTAGTATGGACTTATGAAATGTCTAGAATTTCTAAGTTAGAAAACTAAGTACTCATGTGAAATTGAAGGCATATAGAAACTTTACTACTCACAATAAACTTGTAATGTCTTTTAAGTGTAAAAAGACTTAAAAGTTTCAAGCTAGCCAAAAAAGAAAAGTAAAGTGCAAGTTCCAAACAGCTCAATCATACGAGCAAAAGTATAAAAAATAAAAAAAACTATGATAAAAGACTGGTAGGACTACAACTGGTCGTGCAGGAGCTCTCTGGTAGGATGAGGAGCCACTGGTTGGCTGCTCTGGTAGGCTGATCAACCCCCTCCTCAGCATCAACTGCTCCTCTCGCTCGAAATGATAGTGTAGAGGAGGTAGGTGTAGGGCCGGTAGGATTAGCAGCTTCCTCAGCAGCCCTGGCCTCACATCTGGCAAGCTCCTCTGCCTTAATCTCATCGGTGAGAAAGTCGAGCTTGAGGGGTTTATTTAGCTTCCACACCTGGTAGAAGCAGTTGAAGCAAGTCTCCTCGTAGCGGGTTAGATTAGCTTCCTTTTCTTGCTTCAGCTCTTCATTCTCGCTAATTAGTCCCTCGTTCTCACGAGCTAATCCCTCGTTCTCACGAGTCAGTCTGTCTAGCCGATCAATCAAAGATTTGTTGGCTTGGGTTAGCTGATCATTCCCATCAGCCAACCCCTTGAGAGACTCCTTTTGCTCAGTTACAGTCTTCTCCGCCTGTTCCAGCTTGGATTGGAGAGCGTCCGTTTTCGCTTGAGCCTCCACGAGTTGATCATTTAGGACCTTGATCAACTCCTTGTAGTCGACTGATCGCTGTTGGGCGTGACAGAAGGTCATAAGCGTTTGCATGAAAAACAAAAAGTTACTACAAAGCATTAACGTAAGTAACAATCTATCTTGTGGTAGAGCACTGACATTTTTCAGCTGAGCAATCCCTCTATCTAGGACAACATCAACACTGAGTCAAGGAAAAGATTCAAAGCCTTGAATCGTTGATCCATCATGGAGGGTCTGATCAGCTGCCCCCCTGAGTTTGGTGTCAGCAGCTCGGAGTGCCTCGCTCGGGCTGGACGAGCCTGGGGGAGTTAGGCTCGCTGATGGAGGAAGTGACGAAGGGATCAACTGCAGGATCGTAACTGACCCCTCATGTTGTCTCCCCTGGCTCGGTGGCACTGCCCTCGGGACCTTCCTCGGGGGAGTGAGACCACTTCCTTCAACAGATTTCCTCTTTGGAGCAGGAGGAACGATGCAGTGCCTGAACATCTCTGGGTCTGGAAAAAGGGAAAACATGAGACTCGGTAGAAAAAATATATATATAATAAAATGTAGATAAGTATATTACTACTACAACTTTATTAGTCTCGAATCACCAAGTTATTAAACATATTCCTATGAATACTAGACCTGAGTTGAGAATCTGATCGATGAAGTCATCCTCGTCGTCCGAAGATGAGTTGAGTTCTCTCTTAATCTGGATGGCCTTTCCTTTCCCGGATCGAGTGGGAATAACAGATCTGTGCTGAGGCTCAGATTGAGGATCCCTAATGACAAGGTCGCCAGGTCTATGAGCAAGCGGAGATGGCCTAGGAGAAAACTGGTCAGTCACTACCTCCGTGCCCGCATTGGACTGATCAGTCGTGTTGTTCTCCCCAGTGGTACTTTCCACCGTCATATTTTGGTTACACTGTATCAGGCCCACCATCTGAAGGTAATCTACAGTGACCAAACTTTTAACGTCTTTCTCCTCGGTACTCATGTTAGCCAACGCTTCCGCTCGGTTGAACATCCCTGAGTAGGCAAGGGTTGCTGGAACGGACCCGCATGTGTAAAAGCCAAGTTGTTGGCCTTGATGTCTGATGTGAGGAAATATTCTCTGTAATATTTCCCGGGGTTCGACTTGTGTGCGATACCACTAAGGTATTTAATCCCCTTTTGCCTGTGATAGAGGTGAAAGAAGCCCGTGTTCTTGTGGCTGGGGTTAGTCCTGAAGTCGAACAAATAGTGTACCTCATGAGGAGTGGGCTCGTCCCAACCTTGCAGAAAGTAGAGAATATACAGCGCAAACAGTGCCTGGACCCCATTCGGTGTGATCTAGAATGGGGAGACGTTGAAGTAATCCGCTATAGACCGGAAATAGGGGTGTAGTGGGAGTGTCGCTCCTGCGTGGATATGGTGCCTAGACCAGGCACAGTATGCTCCGCCGGGCCTATTGGCTCTCTGATGAGGGCCCGGGCATGTCACGTTCACCCCACTCAAACCCAAAGCTTGGATGTGTTTGTGGAACGTCCCGGGATTGAGTTTTGAAGGCTGGGCAGTGAGCCAGGAAGGTGCTTCTTCTCTCCCCTTCCGTGGCTTTTGAATGGCCATGTTCTGAACCTCGGTGGCAAACTCCTGAGCGGATGATCCTGAAGAAGTTGCAGTGCAGGCCTCACTGCATTCCACCACCTTTTGCACCGCTCTGCGGGCAACTTGTGGATCTTGGTCCTGGGGAAGTCTATTAGATTTCTTCACCCTCATCGTCGACTGTGCAGTTTGTTGAAGAAACTGTTCCTCGTGGAGGAAATACAGGGCTGAACGGGGAAGGATCCACTTGAAGCGACGAAGGCGATCCTCGGGAGTATGACTGGTGGAAGATTTTGATGAGGAATCGCTGTTTTGAGGAGTCTCGATTGACTGCGGGATAGATGTATCGGAGTCTGTATGGTTGTCATCTCCCCTATAGTCAAAGCGATTCATCTACAAAAGTAAATAAAAAATGGGGAGGTGAGTAACCATACAGATAAAATTCAACAAGAACAAAATTTGCTTTTATACTTAGAAAAATTTATCTAAGTGGTAAAAATATAACATGCGTGGGAAAAAATAATTTTAGTGCTTGAAAGTGCCTAAAAATGTTTCAAATTTCCTAAAAGTGTTCTAAGTGCATATGGCATGAAGTGGACCATGCTTGGTCCCAAAATTGTGCCTTGTGCCAATGGAGGCTTGCGCATCCGATCGGATGCCTAGGCATTCCAAGGGGAGCATGTCCGGTCGGACACTTTGTGCCCGAGGAGGTGCGTGGCCAGCCATGTGCACCACAGCCTAGTGCGTCCGAGCCCAGCGTCTAAAGGAGAGCCCGATGCATGTCCGGTCGGACACCATGCGTCTGAGGAGGAGGTTCAGGAGGTGGTGCGCCTTACATCCGGGGAGAGGCGTGAACATGGTCCGAGCAGACCATGCTTGGAACGATGCCAGGCTGAGCGTGTCCGGTCGGACACCTTGCATCCGAGACGAATGTGCCCGAGGAGCCAGCGCCAACAACCCGAGGACTCCGATCGGACATCAAGGGTCCGAGGAGATGGGTTCTACATGGTCCGAAGAGTGCCTATGTAGTCTGAGGAGTGCACATGTGGTCTGATCGGACCATGTTTACCCAGAAAAAATAGTGCCCGATCGACCATATCTTTAAACATACCTCATTTTTCATACCCAAACTTCACCAAAAAACCCCTATGCTCCTATAGCCGAAAATATAAGCTTAAACTCCCTAGCATAAACATGATATTCTCATCCAAACACACAAACACAAGATCAAAATAGAGAAGTTGAAAAGTTTTTTCATGCTCTTGAAACCATCTATACCCTCAAAAACCCCAAAACCCATAATCATGGTTTATACCAAATTGACCTATTTTTCTTGAAATTCTTATGAAATTGAAGATAATGTTGGGTTACCCATAGCACAAACATCATCAAAGTAGTCACCCAACACATTATATCTATAAGATTCATGAACAAGTTCAAGGAAAAACTCCCAATGGGGTTTCGGCCATATCATGTAATTTCATGAGATTTTTGAAAAAATAACAACAATATGAAAGCATGGAAAGGAAGACTTACCCAACTTTGGAGAACCCTTGATTTTCTTGGAGATTGCTTGAAGAAATGAAGTCCCTTGAAGATTCGGCCAAAGGAAGGAGAAGACAAGAAATTTCGGCCAAGAGAGAAAAAAGATGAAGAAGGGTTTTAAAATTATGATTTTCTTGTGTAAGGGAGAATGTGTAAGTGTAGGGTTTATTTAAAGAAAAAAAGTGGGAGTTATCACTAATTTTTGGACCCTTGGAATTCCTGGGCTATTTTTTCTCCCCACGATCATGGGCAGTTATTTGTAGTGATCGTGGTCTGTAAGTTGTGGTCTGCTGCATGGCGGGAAGATGAACAATTATTTTTTATAATGCCGTCAACTGTGGAGAAAAAAGTTTATTATGTGAAGTATCACATAATAAACTTGGGGGGCAAATGTTATCCCCAAAATTTGAAAATGATGATGTGGCAATAGAAATGACAAGTGGCAAGGAATGGTTGGGTGATCTGGCTTAGAAGTAGCCCAGTACATCAATGAAGAGTTTTGACTGCTTGAGAGGTGTCATGACCGACTGGGTAAGTTACATCCGACCAGGAGTGACTTTGCTGTCCAGCACTAGCATGTCCGAGCCAAGAGCACCCGAGGAGCCCGATGCGTGTCCGGTCGGACATGTGTCCGAGAAGCAATCCAAGTGTCCGGTCGAACACTCTATGCTCGAGGAGAGGCATCTGAGGAGAAGGAGGAGGGTGCGTGCCTTGTGTGCGCGAAGAGGCATGGCATGGTCCGAGCGGACCATGTTTGGCATGGTACAGGTTGAGCGTGTCTGGTCGGACACCTTAGGCCCGAGGAGATGATGGCTAGCCGCATGCATCGAAGAGGGTATGTACTTGGGCCAGGGATGTGCCTGGTCGGACGCATGTCCGAGGAGATGATGGCCAGCCGCATGCATCTAAGAAGGCGTGTACTTGGGCCAGGGGTGTGCCTGGTCAGACGCATGTCTGAGGAGAGACAAAGGCCTGGTCCATATGCATGTCCAACATTCATGTGTCCGACCAGCACTTGCATATGTCCAGCATGCATGTGTCCGACCAGCACTTGCATATGTCCAGCATGCATGTGTCCGACCAGCGCTTGCATATGTCCAGCATGCATGTGTCCGACCAGCGCTTGCATATGTCCAGCATGCATGTGTCCGACCAGCGCTTGCATGAATGGTCAGTAGAGGTATGGCCAACCAGAAGATGATATTCATCAACCAGGTAGAGCAGACTACGTCAAGATTCCCAGAAACGACTTCAACAAGAATCGGTCTGGGCATACGCGGGAATCTCTCATTCTTCACACAAATTGGGGGTTCTATTGCATTTTGAATATCTTTTGTAATTTAAATATAATACGAATAATAAAATATCCCGATCCTAGGGGATATCAATGTATGATCCTAAGCCTATAAATACATGGCTGATGGGATCAGAAAGGGACTTTTGGCAATTTGAAGTTTTGGTCTGAGTTTTCTAGAGAGAGAAAGTGCTTTTTCTTGAGAGAGAACTCTTTTGTATTATGAGAATTTACACTGAAGAAACTCAGATGACGCAGGTTCATCTGATCTTGAGTGTAGATAAAATAATAAAATCTCTAAGTGGATTAGGCTATTACCAATATATTGGGGCTGAACCACTATAAAAATCGTGTGTGTTATTTACTTTCTTTATTAAACCGTCTGTGTCATTTGAATTCTCTTGAAGGTTTGTCGTTTTTGACGTTCTCACATCGTTGGCCAAAAACGCGGCCAACAGATACCAATTTATCTTAATTAATAAATCTGTCATAATTTCTCTTTTCTTCTCAAAATTACATAACTCTGTGAAACTATCCAAAATTGACCTAGTCAACTTTGATAATTCTAATTGATAATTAAATGAATTAATTGAGACTATCTAGATGATTTTATCCAAGGTACAATGGAGACCATGGGCCTATGAAATCAAGCTCCAATAAGTTATCATAAATCTAACAAATAAATTTACTAACTTATTAATTCCTGGTGACTCCACTAGAGACTCGAAATTGCACTCTTGAATTTATAGAATACTCTATAACAAATATAGATACGCTATTAATTATCCAGTGTTAAAAGCATATTTGTCACTCAATCCTCTATAGACGGCCTACAATGAAATAGGACTAAAATATCGTTTTACCCCTCATTGTATTTTATCCGTAAAACACTTAGTTCCTTGTGAATGATATTTCAGTAAACTAATTTAATTACTGAAATGAGATCTCTATCATTTAACACCTTGAACCAAACTAAAAGGAAACCATCGTTTCACTTTTTCATCAGAAGTTATAGATGTTCATATCTATGATTAACACTCCCACTCAATTATACTTACCGAGTTCCTAAGATGTAAGTATGGGCTAGTCCGTAGGGTAAGCTGGTAACGAACATGTCAAAGAACTCAAATAATACAATCAGTTAGAATACTAACCACTCAGAATTCAGATTGAATTGACCTATGGTCAACTATATGATATGACTAGAATAGATAATAATGGTATGTTTACTTATCTTATCAACTGTCAATATCGGTCATGTCCAATGTAACAAATACATCCGATCTTATCTACTTTGCTAATGTTCTGGAAAGAACATAACACTGTAATGTTTAAGTAGATCATATCGTAGATTGGCAAGTCAATGTAAATCCTGTGCACTGACTAATCTTAGGACTAACTATTTTAAACATATAATCATATTTATATTCCATTGTGATTACGTCACTATAAATAAGATTAGCTATATGCTCGGGATTTAATAGAAGTTTATATTATTTAAATAATCGTGAAAATAAAACATGTGAGCAAAGTGATTGACTAAGTCCAAGAAATGATTTCTATTCTTTTATTGATAATAAAATGAGATTACAAAGAATTTGGGTTTTAATTAGGGCATAAAACCCAAACAATATTTTCCTGGGAAACTCTAATCGCCTTCAGTGGAAGAAACCACAGCCATTAAGGCATCAGAGGGCGAAGAGAGACTTCATAGGGGGCCAGGTCAGCCATAGCTTCTTTGATCATTTCCGGAAGGGGGAAGAAAAGAATGCTGATTGTTAGCGAGAAGAAAAAGCGAGAGCCTCCCACAATGAGATCGGTCATAATACTGATGATTACCGACAAATGAAGGATGAGACCAAAACTCTCATTCGCACTAGACCGTTAGCCCAGTACGCCCGAAACCGAGTTGCTCCCAATTAATCTACCGGACAAAATTCTCGTCCAGCTCTGGAAACTTTGATAGGTCAACCTAGGGCTCAGATGGATCAAGAGAACTGGGTTGACCCTCCCCCAATAGTAGGAGGAGATATAACTACTATTGCCGGAGGACCTCATTTGGCAAGCACGAGCAATGGATCATAAAATAGGTATATACAGAAGTTGAACACTCATAACGATATAGAATTCATCCTAGAGCAATGGTTATCGAAACAACATCGGTTGGAAAAACAACCAATCATTTTCACAGAGGACGACGCTAGCCACATTCAGTTCCCACATAATGACCCGATGGTGGTAACTGTTCAGCTCGTTAATCGAAGTGTAACCGTTCAACTTGCATTGATTCTCTGATCTCAACAAGGCCTGTCCTAAGGACTATTTCCCATTACCTAGAACTGATCAGTTGGTAAACGCCACCACCAATCACGAGCTCATGTCTTTCATGGACGCGTATTATGGATATAACCAGATCGCGATGAAACCTGCAGACCAAGAGCATACTAACTTCATGACTGAGCATAACGTATACTACTACAAAGTAATGACATTTGGGCTGAAGAATGCCAGTGCTAAGTACCAACGATTAGTTAATAAAATGTTCACTAACCAGATCGGGAAAAACATGGAGGTGTATGTCGATGATATGCTCGTTAAATCAAAGACTTCTGAAAACCATGTATCTGACCTGGAAGAGTGTTTTGGCATACTAAGGAGTTACGACATGAAGTTAAATACTTAGAATTGCACTTTCGGAGTTTCATCGGACATGTTTATGGGGTTTATAGTAAACACAAGGGGGATAGAGGCGAATCCAGATAAAATTAGATCATTGTTGGAAATGTCTTCGCCTAGGTCGCACAAGGAAGTACAAAGTTTAACTGGAAAGGTGGCGGCCCTAAACCACTTCATTTCAAAATCCATTGACAAGTGTCTCCTATTTTACAACTTGCTCAGAGGAAACAAGAAGTTCAAGTGGACCGAAGAATGTAAACAGGCATTTCACCACCTAAACGTTCACCTGGTTAAACCCCCCATACTATCAAAACCAACATCTGGAGAATGTTTGTTTCTATATCTGGCTGTGAAGGAAAATGCGATTAGTGATGTGTCAGTTCGAGAGGAAAATTAGGCACATAAACAAACGTATTATGTAAGTAAAAGACTTCTCAGAGCTAAGTCCTGATATCCATTATTAGAAAAGCTCGCTAACTATCCTATTTTGGCTTCAAGGAAGCTCAGATCATATTTTAAGTCCCACACTATCCACGTCATAACCGACCAACCATTAAGGTAGGCTTTGCAAAAGCCTGAAACATTAGTACATCTACTAAAATGGGCCATCGAACTAAGCTAGTTCGAGATATTATATATGGCACGCACAACAATCAAGAGTCAAGCCCTCGCTGACTTTGTGGTGAGTGCATAGGTTTTCAGGATGAGCCGATGGGAGAACTAGTGCAGGACATGTGGAAAATCTTCGTTGATGGATCCTCTAATGAAAACGGATCGAGAGCAGGGATAACTTTAATCTCACCTTCAGGGCATCGATTCCATACAACTCTCAGGTTCAGATTCAAAGCATTCAACAATGAAGCCGAGTATGATGCCTTATTGGCAGGGCTAAGGGTGTCAAAGAGCTAAAGGCAAAGGCGATCCAATGTTATCGTGATTCCCAGCTCATAGTCAACCAGATATTGGGAGAATTCCAAGCTCGATGTATGAAGATGGCAGCCTACTTAGCCAAGGTTAAAGGAGAGTTGTTTGAATTTGAGTTTAGCTCGATTGACCAAGTTCCCCGTAAGAAGAATTCCAATGATGATGCTTTGGCTTGACTTGCTACCACCAAAGAGGCGGATATAGTGAACATAGTTCCCTTGGAGTTCTTGGAAAAACTGAGTATAATAGCAGAAATGGTTGAGGTCAGAATGATTGACATAAAACTAACCTGGATGACCCCCATAGTGGAGTAACTCACAACCTGTAAGTTACCTGACAATCAAAAGCCGAAAGAAAGCTACTATATCAAGCTCCACGATATATTGACGAGGGCATTCACTACCCCTCCTACGGTGTGTTCTGCCGGAGGAGGTGCAGACTATCTTGCAAGAAATACATGAAGGCTTCTATAGAGACCATGTTGGGGGGGGGGGGGGGGAACCTGGCTCTGAAGGTATTGAGACAGGGCTATTTTCGGCCCACGCTGACAAAGGACTCGATCTCGTACGTGCAGAATTGTGACAAATGCCAAAAATTTACCATAATTGCCCAAGCAGCTCCCATTGAGTGAACCCTGATCTCATCCCCTTGGCCGTTTGTAGTATGGGGAATTGACTTGATTGGTTATTTACCAACAGGAAAAGGAGGAGTTCGTTTTGTCGTAGTCTCCATCGATTACTTCATGAAGTGGGTGGAGGTCCAACCTCTGACAACCATCATCTTGAAGAGATTTCTGAATTTTGTCGTAAAAAATATCATATGTTGATTTGGGCTCCCAAAAAAGATCGTGTCTGACAATGGAACTCAGTTCTATAATGATCTTTTCACAAAAATTTGTGAAAAATATGGCATAACCAAGAGTTTTTCGTCGGTAGCATACCTGCAGGATAATAGGTAGGTCGCGGCCGTAAACAAGACCTTAAAGGCGAGCTCAAAGAAGCGATTAGATGAGGCCAAGGGATTATGGCCCGAGCAGCTCCCACAAGTACTATGGGCCTATAAAACCTCACATCAAACCTCCACAGAAGATACCCCTTTTTCTCTGACCTTTGGAAGTGAGGCTATGCTCCCAATTGAGGTGTTGGTGACGACCTCAGAAAACCTTTAATCAAGATCGGAACCACGAGCTAGTCAGTGCATCCCTTGATCTGATCTAGGAAAAGGGAGAATCATTATAATTGCAGCTTGCCCACTATCAGTAGAAAATCACTCGTTACTTCAACTCGAAGGTAAAAGGATGCAAACTCGGACTAGGTGAGTTGGTTTTTCGGAGGGTGTTTCTGGCAAGTAAAGATCCCAAGGAGGTATGTTAGGCTGATCTGGGAAGGACCAAACTAGATCATGGAGATCCTACGTGAAGGGACCTTTAAGCTTGCCTTGTTAAGTGGAGAAATAGTTCCACGGACCTGGAATGCCCTACACCTCAAGAAGTACTATCAATAATTTTGTTGTCTTTAAAGTTTTTGGAATTATTGTTTATGTAAGGCTTATCTATAAAAGGCATTTCATTTTAATAACAATTGCATTATTACATAATCAATTTTATCGTTTTATTATCGCAGGCTCATTTTGTAAAACCAACCTAGAACATTTATAAGTTCTAGTTGCTTGGGGGGACACATAACCGAAGATTTCTTTTACAAGAGTTCAGCGTATTCAGATAAAATCTGAATTTAGAGTTTGGAAAAATTGATTATTCAACGACTTTTTATAGCTTGGATTTTCAAATTCCGAATACAAATTAAGTTGAGAAATTTCAAAAACAAAACCCCTTGATATAACCAGGTCCGGGGCATGATTCTTAATAGGTATAATGCTATTAAGCAGACTAAAACTCCTAGATACGACTAGGTCTGAGGCCTAATTCCTAACATGTATAACGCAATTAGGCGAGCAAAATCTTAGATAGAACTAAGATATCGACTAAAATTTGTTAGTCAAGCCATCAAAAATATATCCTGATCTAAGGACAACCCCTAAGATATCGAGTGTACAAGAATCCAAGAATTTACGAACATGGGAAAACAATAGACTAAGGGGAACAATAATAGATCACAAATTAAATATGTATTCAAAAGAATATAGTTATCTCGAGGAGAGAAAAAACCTTGATCTGAACCCGAAGGCGATTGTATTAATCCCTAGGGTCTTAGTTACAAAATACAAAATAAAGTAAAGGAATCATTGAGCTCTGTCGACTTGCTCAGAGGATGTCACCTCCTTACTGTCTCTGTCAGCAGTATCAGAAGCCTCAACGGTCTCAGAGGGTTCCTGTGAGAATAAAATCTTGAATTTGGGAAGGTAATGTTCCCAAAACCCTGGCTACATAAAGGTAAAATTCACGTCCTGATTGAAACGCAGCACTGCAAAAGCATCTCCTCAATTGTGTTTGATGACTCCTCAATCTCCAACCTCACCCTCCTCCATGGCTTTGGTCTCAAACTTACCAAGCTTCATTTTGTGGCTGTCATTCTCGGCCTACAGTTGATCCAGCCAACGGCTCACTTCCACGACCTGATTCTTAGCAATCTGCTCGCCCTCCTGTTAATCAGTCAGGGTAGCCTTTGTAGACCGCTCGCTCTCCTGGGACTAAATCAGGGCGGCTTTTGTGGACCGCTCATTCTCTTGGGCAATGATCAGGGTGGCTTAGAGCTCATCACTCCTAGCTCAAACCTGACCAATTCTACGGAGTTGAGCCAGGACAGATTGCTAAAGGAAAATGCAAGACAAGGTTAGGAAAAAAAAAAGAGAAGAAAAGAAAAAGAAATGCTAGAGGAATGAAAAGGGCTCACAGTGAGGTTCATTCGCATAGTGGACTCGAGAACATCTTCAGGAGTATGCTCCTCCATGGCTCTCAGATCCTTGACATTGATTCTATACACATGGCCCACCATATGGCTCGCTATCTCGTATATAGTCCCCTGAAATGCTTCGGGGATCCTTTCCCCTTCGAGTGGCTTTATCGAGATCTGAATAGTTGGGACCTGAGCTGAGGGACTTCGCCTTGAATCACTTGAGGAACCAGGGGAGGTGCATGTCGAGGAAGAGGAGGAGGAGCCTCAAGATTGTGACTGTTGTTACTGGGGCTGGGGTTAAGTTCGATGTTACTGCTCCCGGGTGGATCTAGTACCTTTGTCTTTGATAGGAGACTCAGTGGAAGTTCCAGTCTTGGAAACATGTTTCTTTGGCACCCTGGCCCTTTTCACCAAAGGCCCAGCGCGGACCCCACCAGCCTTGAAGGCACCCCTTAAACCCGAGGCGTTTAGCAAGTCCATCTCTTCACCTGAAAAGGAACGCGCAAATGATTTAGATACAATGGATAGTTAGTCAAAATAATGCAAAGACAAGAAGAGTGCAAGAACTCTACCCTCCAAGTTATGGGAGGAATCTACTATGATCAGTTTGGGATTATGAACTGGACTTGGTATAACCTCTAACTTCTGGACCACCGGATGTGGGGGAGTGTCTAGAATTATTACATCCTGTGTCCTAAGGGGTTCAAGCTCTTCTTCCAAGATAGATTCATCTACAGACTACCTAAAGCTGGGGGAGAATACACCTTGACGTAAGGAAGGCCATGTCCTATGATTTGTTCCATATTCCTCGAAAAAGGAGGACCTAAAGTGAAGGGTGTTGTCAGCCACAATGGTGCATATGGGGTAGCTATGGTCATAGCGTATCACCAGATGATCCACACACTAGAGGAGTGTGGTGTTCAGGTCCGAGTCAGAAGGATGTCGACTATCGAGCTGATGGGGGTTGAAAAGAATTAGCCTAAAACTGGTAACAGCCCGATCTAGTTCTCTATATGGGTTACCTTGGCCGGAAATGTTGGCTGCTGCCCTAGACTCAGCTCACTCTAGATCAGGACCCTAATCATCTTCAGGATCTCTCCTTTTGCGCACTAGCAGTACCACATCTTCTTTCTCCTCGGTATCTTCAATGGCGTATAGGACTTCTTGAGGAGGAGGAAGCTCAGGAAGCACGGGAGGTGGACCTCGGATCCTGATAGCCAACATCTGGTCTTTGCGTATCAGGTTGCAAGCCACCATGGTAGAATCATTCACTACCTGTCGAAATTCCTTCTCGTTGGAAGGAAGATAGGGCAATGTCCCGTAGAGACCCCCAAGGGTCTCAGACCGCCCTGTCCTCTTGAATATAGCTGAACAAAGAACGAACTCAGTTAGAAGGATTAAAATCGAAAAATGATAAGAGAGTTTGCGTACAGAATTGAGAAAGTTAGGAGACTTACGAGAACTGTTAGAGTATCGGTGGTAGCAATTCTTGAACCCATTTGACATAAAGAAGTGGTATTTATAGTCATTTGGGTGGCTGGGGAGGTCATTAATTGAAGCCGAATTGAGGAAGCGAGTGAGATAGAAAAATTCGTCACCTCGCCCCTTCTTATCAGGACTGGCATTGAGGCAGAAGAAGTGCATAATATCAATCAGGGTGGGGACCTCCCACTCGTGCCTCAAAAATAGATATTTTAACCCTGCCAAAAGTTGATACGAGTTTGAGGGGAGCTGGAACGGAGCTTGTTCAACATAGTTCAATAAATCCACGAAGTACTGGTCTAATGGGACGAAAGCACCTACCTTCAGGTGCTCATCACTCCAAGACCAAAAGTCATCTTGAAGAGGGGCACAACTCTACTCTCCTTCCAACGGATGTCGGGCGAGGAGGCCATCAATTCCCATCTCGATCCCATGGCTCAGAACTATTTTGTTCACTTTCCCCTGTGACGTTATGCAGGACACGATGTGCTCGGCTTTCGAAAAAAGTGTTAGGGTCTACAACAATCTCCCTCTCAACCACTGGGTCGAAGTGAGGAATTGGAGATTCATACGTGATCTGCTTGTCTTTATTCTCGTTCTGTGTATAGGAGCTCGCAACGTTTTTCTTTGGTGGGGCCATGATCTAGCTCGCTTGACGACAAAGCGGCCTATTAGTGATGGCCTAAGATAATGACTAGCTACGACAATAACTGTATGGTAAACAAAGGGTTTGAGTGGTTTACTTTTGGTGATTCAAAATTTGCACGAGCTAAGAAAAGTCCTAGCACTAACGCGTGTTTCCACACATAGTTCTAGTGTAATGCCCTACATCCTTAGAGTCGTTACTAAGTGAGTTAAAAATGTATCATTAGCTCGTTAATCGATGTTTTAGGTTAAAATGTGACTAAACTGAGACAAAAGTCGTTTAAAGATATTAAATATAAAACTTTTAGTTATTCATTGAAACCTTAGAAAGTTGTATGGTTGGGATCCTAAAATATTGTTTAGAAAATATATTACATATCAAAATATACACATGGTCGACTTAGGCAACAAAACAACTATTACAGTACATTTTCCCAAAAATAACTTTAGTCGTGGTGGCCAGGCAGGCCGAACATGTACCCGTCGCTCCATGCTCTCCATACTCATGGTTGGTCGATCTTTCCCTTGCCCTTACCTGCACCATAGAGCCCCCGTGAGCCGAAGCCCAACAAGAAAACTCAACACATACCAAAACAAATTACATATGCATATCTATCAACAACATATAACAAAGCAACCAACAAGCTTAACACATAGCAGCCATGCTGTCCCAGGCACTTTACCAAGCCCTGGGTTCACGGTCTTCGTCGAGAGGATGTCTCCAGCATCCTAGGAGGGTCTTGCCCTAACGGCTTGAACTCCACATGCTCAATGCCGATCCCGGCCCCTTTCCATATTGGGCTTCTTGCCGTTCCTGGCCTTTGCCGTTTCCAGACTTCTTCGTTCACGAACAAATATGCATCACATAGCATAATATCAACAAATATTTAAACATATACTAAAAATAAACAATTGGGCTACACCCTGCAATTCAATCAACAGGGCCACGCCCTGCAATACAAACAATAGTTCCACGCCCTACTCTATGGGTGAAACAGTTTTATTACCTGTGTCCCAAGCTATTTGAGCATCGCAATCCCAAGCACAGTCCTCTAATCCGAGCCTCGTTGAAAACCTAGTTACAACATATTTTTAATAGCCATCCATCAAGTAATAATCCAATAAATAGCTTCGATATATAAATTTAGCCTCCGGGACCTTAGATTCTACCAAACTGGGTAGTAGAAACTTTCCCGAGCCTTAACATTTGACTTCCCAAGCTAAACACCTTCAAACAACCAGTATTCCACATTTGAGCCGCGGCCCAGCTCCCCTTAAGGGTCACGGCGCACCCCAAGTCAGAGGCAAAATGCCTCTCTGCTGAGGGACACAGGCCGCGACATGCTATACCTTGCACTGTGGCGCGTGGACAACTTTTCGAGGTCCCCTAGCCTAAATGTTCAAGCGGGCCGCAGTGCCTGATGAACAAGGCCTCGGCTAAGGTTTCAAAACCCAGAAATCCCATGTAATTTTTCGAGGGAACTTTCCTTAAACTCACCAAATCCGAGCCCTAATCCTAGAATTCCGCCTAGGATTCATATCCAAACAACATAACTAGTTTTAAAATCCAGAAATCCAACATAAAGCTTCATCGTAGCATAAATTCAATCATCCAAGTTCCAATTCCCAAAACTCTAACTAAACAAAGAGAGTTAACAAAAAACAAGCTCTAATCAATTACCTCTGCACACAATTCAGTTCCTAAACTGATTCCCGGATTTTCAAGCTTCCAATCAACCAATTCTTTAGCCTAAATCCTCAAAGTTTTCTCCAAACCTTCAACACCACCAGAGAGAGTGAGAGAGAATTGATGGAGAGAGAGAGAGAGAGAGAACCAAAAACTGAGTATTCTTTCTATTTGTTTTTTTTCCTTCTAACTCCTTCAAGTCTCCTAGCAGTCAAAGAAGTCTAAGCCCTTTAAGTCTATCTAAATCCTCAAGTGTTTCCAAGGGCAATTTCGTCATTTTCCAAGTCTCACTAATTCCTCGAGTGTTCCAATAAATCCTCATTTAATCCCGACAAATCAAATCATTGCTAAATTACTGCCCATTACTCGGTAATTCCCGAACACATATAACGTTAAAAAAATACCCCTAGGCTCCTCCCGAGCCAAGTATTTGACCCCATTGTGACTTTCTAGGTAAATTGCTCCCTAGGACCGTCTCGGATCGTGCATGACAAATATATCACCACTCACTTATGGTATCAATCACAATATACACAAATATTGCATTTATGCCCTCACAGGCTAAAATTACAAATATGTCCCTAATAGCCAAATGGGGCCCACGTGCATATTTAATTCACCTAAACATGCATTTCTAATCAAATAATCATCAAATTCATAAAATAACGTAATTAAATCAATTATTTCTCTCCCGACACGCTAATCAAGGCCCTGAGCCTTATTAGCAGATTTGGAACGCTACATCTAGGCCATGCGCTATGGATTCGGGAAATTCCTTGATACTTTGGGATTCGCTGGTCAGATTTCTCAACCCCATTATTTTTCTTTTCAAAGCGGTTTAATGCGAACCCGCTTAAGGAATCGTGAACCTTAGGCTACCTAGAGCCAAACCTTAAAAGCTCTTAACTTCTACATCCAAACAGGTATCATAATCGATTCATCAGCGACATTTTCCTTGCAAAACCTACAAAATTTGCCAAGTTTTCAAATGCCTTATTTCTAAACAAGTCTAGTATCGTTCTTATAGCCTAAACCAAACCCTATTTATACTCAGACATGGCTAGAACACGAGACGATACTGAAAAAAATGTTTTTTGAAGTAAAAAACTCATTGGAAAATAAATAAGTGAAATATTCAAACCATATGAGGAAATACTAACAGTTTATATGTTTGTTCGGTGAGAATATTAATGCTTGCACAGGCAGGAGCTTGAGAGCTTCTGAGAAACTAAAGGGCGATGAAAGTTTTTGGAAAAAAATTGAGAGAAAAAGTGTATTTTTGTTTCTGAAAGGAAAGTTTTTTAATGTAAAGGTGGTAAGGTTTAGGTATGATCTTCCTATTTATACTTAATCTTTGGTAATTAATTTAGGCCATTTTATTGGGTCAGCTAGAGATCCAAAGGCCAAGATTAAAAGGCCCCTGTGGTAGTAAAAGGTTTACAAGATAGGTGTCACAGTCCTCGATACCCGAATAGACGCCAATTACAGGCGGCCACGTATTCAACACTCGAGTAGTAGGCAGGCATGATTTTACATGATAGAAGCCTAAAAGTCTTTACTGTACGTGTCAGAAAGTGATGACGTCAACCACGAGCAGGAGCTTAGGGGGAAAATGTTGTACCCTAAAAATTAGCACGAGTTTAATCACTCAGCTAAGGGTACAGGTTGCAGATGAATATATGGAAAAAGAAGGCGAGTAGAACATCTTGCTAATAATGACATGAGTAGCTTGAGTTAGGACTTGCCAGTACAACATTCAGATAATTATCAGGTGGCCTCTTAGGATGACGGTTCGGTTCGAGAGATGTAGTGTCCAAATCCCGTTTAGAGCGCTCTGAACTTAATTCGAACTAAGGATTGGATTGCCTTCAATCCCTAGCTCGATGAAGATGTTCAACTCGTGGAAACCTGGTCATGACGCATAGTGAAGGATCTCGAGAGACTCGAAGGCACTCTATACGCTCATTAATGTCCAGGCTATATTGCACATTTATTGTTTGAGATAACAGGAGTAATTTATGTTATGCAATCATATCCCTATGTAAATGGGAATTACTTTATTAAATGTTTACCATATTTATGCACACAGTTACCCAAACCTGTCCAGGGAATTTCACTATAAGTATTAGGGATAATAGACAGGAAAGGGAACTGCTATTTTGTAATACTGAAACTCTGTAGAAATTGTGAGAGAGTAATCATATTGTCTTGTGGACTAGGTGAGTTTTAACCATTAAACCACATAAAATCGTGTGTGAGAAATAGTTCATATAAGCTCATTACGGTTTACAAATAAGCACTAATATCCTTATTAGGTTTCTAAGTCTACTGTTGGCAAAAACCCGCGTCAATAATATATTAATATATTTAATTAAGAAATACATAAAAAGTAATAATACTATAATATATCTATAAAAAAAATAATACTATTATTCTTCTTGCCATTATTATTAATATTTTCATTATTTTTTTACAATATAGGAAACAATTATAATAAAAGGTGATGTGACATTCTAAATTTTTTCCAAACCACTCTGTCTTTATTCTTTTCATTTTTTTACTCTAATTTTTCTAATTTATGATTATTAATTTAGATAAAAACATCTATAAAAATCTATATCAATATCATTCTAGTTCTTACTTTTTTTTATCCTACTCTATCTCTATTTATTATTTTTCTTTTTCTAATTTATGGTTGATAATAATAATAATAATAATAATAATAATAACAATAATAAACGTTTATTCAAATTATTTATGCTTGTTATTTCAACGTAAATAGATTTACAAAAATATATCTTAACATCATATATAATTTAAATTTGATTTATTTGAAATTTTTATTTAAATGACATATATAATCTATCTATATCTATAAATATAAAGGTGAGTCCAAGGAGGTAATGAGACACTTTAAAATATCTTCAAACCAATCGATCTATTTTCTCATGCTTATTCAACTTTTAATGATTTATGGTTATTAATTAATATTTTATGATCATTTATCTTTTTTGTCCAAAAATTAATTATTATTTTTAATATGCATATGTATCTACAAACCATGCGAAATAAAATACCAAATCACTCTTTTGCAAGCATTTTATTACGGGTAAAAATTCAAACTCCCTATCCATATGAATGAGCTTCAAAATTTAGAGCAACAACTTGATTTTGCACTAGAACAGGTATTATTGTAAATATTATTTTTATTGTGGAGTCCACAAAGTAAAAAATCATGGGATACCCACTATGTAACATTTACATGTAATGTACTAATTTTTGTGCATTTCATTTATCAATTTACAAAATATTTGAATAAAAAATAATTAAATAAATTAGTTTTAAATTAGAGTAATTAGTTAAAAGAGTTAAAAATCAAACAAAAGCTAATAAAAACAACGATAAAAGATGTAGTTGTGAGAATTGAGTGGTACATATAATATTTTTTACATAAATAAATATATCTAAACATCTATATATGATTTACTATTTACCAATACTTATATAAATGAGAGCTACAGGGAGGTAATGCGGCAACCTAGAATCATGTATATATGATTTACCTATTTTTCCAATAATTTGTTGTTTTTTTCTAATTTATTTTATTTAAAATTTATTAAAAGAAAGAATTAATCAACAAGAAAAAAAGTTCTTATAGTCTCATATTGTTTACAAACCATTATGGGTGTTATACTTTTAGACTATAAATATAGTATCATTCATTCACTTTGATTTATCAAAATATTAGTATTTTTTTTCTTACATGAGTGATTGATTTAACTCAATCTTACCCAATAGTTATATATATATATTTTTTAAGTTCATCAAATTTATATTAATATTTAACATATTTTTTATATTTATATATTTAATTTTGTAGTATATATTTTTATATCATTTAAATTTGTAAATTATATATTGAAAAAAATGATAAATATATTGTAACTGTTGACGCGGTTCTTCGCCAACAGGTAATTAAGAAAAGAAGAGAAAGGGATTAGTGCTTATGTTGAACCGAAATAGATAAATGATCTTAGAAATGAAATGGTGACTCAAAATACGTTTTTTAAGTGGTTCAAAGGATAAAATCCTTCTACTCCACTAGTCAGTATTATTGCTATATACTGGGTATTCTTTTACAGGGTATTCCTTACAATAGAGAATCCAACCCCTATTAACTCCCAAGGTCTCCATATTTATAGGAGAAGACACCTGGGAGTTGGTAAGAAGGTCATCCCGTGACCTTCTTACCTATCATGTCAACTCTTTGACATTCATGATTAATTCCTAAACCTGACACATTAGTGTGGTCAAATCAATAGGTAAGGGGATAATGGGCCGCACGGCCTAACCCAGTCGTGGGTGTCTGAATACGCACGTTCCTGCTGCGTGTCTGAGAATTCAGGGGTATATCAGACACGTGATGTCTTATATATGCACGTTTACCTTGCGTGGTTGACTTTATAAAAGGTCACAGCCTCCAACTCAAGCCCGTACCACGAGCTGGAAGATTCCCTCGACCTGTGGTCTTCAGATTCCAGACTTAGTCCTTAAGTAATCTTGGCGAACCATTGGGTTACCTCGAGCTAAGGAGGTAGGATCTTAAGACGGCAGCTCCGGTCTTGGGGACGTCCACGTGGTAGTCATGATTAGGCCGTATCTCAGCTCGTTAATCAGCCCGTGAGAAAATCATGGCGTACATCTGCCCCCCCAGCCTCTTCCCGTGGTACACGACGTCGTGTAGGGCCACAGTAGGGGCTTTTAGGCTTCCCCATGAACACTTCATATTCCACATTCTACGTAGGCTCTGAATACGTGGAACATCGTGGTTGGTGACGGTACGTCTTTCGAGAACCGCATTTAATGGCCTAGCCTATGCCCAGTCGTCGTTTCATCTTTCAAGTGGAGGGCCTTGGATTCCACATCAGGGCAATCCAACGACCCTCTTCACATGACCCTACATGCATATAAAAGGGGTGGCCACTTTACGCATGGGCCACCCGTTCATTTGAAATTTTTCAGAAATTTTCCTCTTCTTCTTGCTCTCGAAAATCCCCCCTTTTTTCTCTTTCCGGTTACCATCTTCAGCGTTCCAGGAACTCAGGCGCAAGGGCTCCTTCGAAGCTTTGGAATCACCCATTCCGACGAAGGCCCAACCCAGGCGATTCCTTCATCCACTTCTCAGCCAAACACTCTGTAAGTCTCTTGACTATGCATGTTTTGAAATTATTTTTCACTGTATCTTAGGTAAATATTTATTGTAGCCGCATGCAAGGGTTTGCTGGGTTTTTGTGGGCATGAAGGGTGAAAGCCTTTTAGGTTAGGGTATTGTTTGTAGTAGAAAACCGTTTAGGAGCATGGTTTACAGGATGCATTTTCTGGGGAAAATTTCTGGGTAGGATTTTTGGGATATTAGTTCATAATATCCAGTATTTTGGGTGCAAAACCGGGTAGCTTAGGGGACACGCTTCACAGGCGGTTTTGCCTTTCTTGCCTATTGGAACTTTCCCTCCAAGGAAAAATTCTAACCTGACCCTCCTGGCACACGAATTCCGAGTAATTGGGGATCTGTTGGGAGCACAGGCGCATGTTCATAGAACCGCGTGGTCTTACTCTCCGCAGGCTGGGCTTACCTCAGCTCGCGTCAAGGAAACAGACCGTTCTCCATTTTTAAGTCGCCTTCTTCTAAAATTTCTTCTTTTTGTTCGCTAGGCGACCAGATGGGACCCAAGAAGATTGCTCCCAAGAAGCCTGTAGGAAGCTCGTCCTCCCGACAAGACAAAGGAAAGGAGGTGATGGCCGAATCCCCAATGCCCAACTTCGGGCCAGCAGTGGAACTGGAGCTCGAGGTGGCTCCTGATGCGTTCTTTGAGGCGGAGAAGATCGTCTCAAAGATTACCAACCAGGCGAAGGTAAACAAGATCTTCCTCTCCCACAAGATTGAGCTGGGGAGAGAATCCGTGATTGCCCAACCTCCCGCAGAGGGCGAGCGGAGCTGCGCGCCGCTTGACGAGGCATTCTCGGCCTGGAGCGACGAGCATTTTAAGGCGGGGGCCTTCCTCCCGTTGGATCAGTACTTCGCTGATTTCCTCAATTACATGAGGTTGGCCCCATTCCAGCTCCCCCCCAACTCTTATCGGCTGTTGGCGGGGTTAAGATATTTATTCTTGAAACAGGAGTGGGAGGTCCCCACTCCTGCAGACATTTTGTATTTTTTCTGCCTCAAGGCTAGCCCGGAGCAGTGGGGGCGAGGCGACGAGTTTTATTACTTAACCCGGTTCCCTAACACGGCTGCGGTCATCGAACTGGCCAGCCACCCCAACGACTTTAAAGATCAATTCTTTATGTTGATAGGGTTCCGAAACTGCGAGCTCCACTACTTCAATCGTCCTCGTAAGTGTTTTTCAACCTTAGCTCGTAAGTTAAGTATCGTTTAGCTTCCCTTTTATCTGTTTCTGACTTAGGATAATTCTGCAGCTATCTTCGCAAGGACAGAGAAATCTGTGACCCTCGGGGCCCAGTACGAGACATTGGTGGGCTTGCCCCCCAGTGAAAAAGACTATCGTCAGCTCGTGACAGACAAGACGATGGTGGCCTGTAAGCTGATCTCCCCAGGCCAGACTCTGAACTTGAGGAGGCCCCGGGCTCTTCCCCCAGCTCGCGATACCAGGCCCATCATCGTGGAGGAGGTCGCGGGGGATGAAGATGAGGAGGACGAGGTTCCCCTCGTGAGGAACAGGAAGCGGGCGTTGGAGGCCGCCCAGAGAACGGACGAGGAGAGGATCCGGTCCAGAGCAGCCACGGGTCCTTCTGGCCAAGGTAACTCTTATATGTTTAGGAATTTAGATAGGGCTACCGCTAACCCCCGGCTAGCTAGGTATAATCCCAAACAGATCGTCCAACGCCACCGACGTGACCCAAACCTGGATACAACCCTGCTCCACTGTGTCGACCAGCTCGTGCTGGATTACCAAGATAGCCGCCCTAGGGGTATCGTAGTCGTAGATAACACCCAAGGTCGATCCTATTTGAGGAGTATGGGACCAACCTTCGGTCATGGCCATCACTCCGAAGGGGTGTCGTAGCTCCGGGACTTAGGCAATATGTAGAAGAATCTAGCCCGGAACCAGTGTTGGATCCAGAACTTGCGACAGCTCGGGAAATAATCGACTTAGATTCTCCCGCAGGAGCTCCGGGGCCGATGGTTGTAACCATAGGTTCTTCTTCTAGCTCGGGGGGTAGGATCCCTGTTAGTATATATATATACTAGAATTTCACTTTGTTTTTGTTTGTGAATGGCTGCTAACTTGTGTACTAACCATATCTTTGTTTTGACAGAAGAGATGTCTCAGCCCGGAGGGAGTCTGTGAGCTGCGTTCGCCGGGGGGAATCCCTCAGCCGGGGCCTCTGGGCCTAAAATGAAGAAGCCCCGGACTTCAAAGAAAATCGCCGGGACCCCAACCAAGTATCCTGCAAGGGAGAAAGAGCAGCCCTCCGCCGCTCAGGTCGTGGGAACTGTTTCTCCCACGGCAGGGGGGAGCAGCATGCCCCCACCCCGTCCACGAGCTCTGGCCTTCATCCGGGACACAGGGGTGGAGCTCGGGACTTCAGCAATTTCAACCTCCGAGGTGCGCATCCCGGTTGACCCACAAGACCTGGAGAAGATTCCAGAGGCCTTCTGGGGGACGGTGTACGAGTTGGCGAACTACGCCGTCAGCCACATCTACAAATTCAACGAGAAGGAGCTCAGGGCCATCGAAACCAGGAGCCCGGTGGGCGTGCTGGAGTCTTCATTGGGCATGGCCCTAACGGTAAGCTGAACCCACCCTTTTATGGTTTTTGATTATCATGCCTTGCCCTGTTTTTCCTTTCTCCCTCTTTTTTTTTTTTTTTTTAAAGGCATGTGCCTCTCCGTTTTCGCAGAGCGTTGTTGCCCTTCACCGGAGCATAGGTAGGACTAAGGCCCAGCTCGAGGAGCTAAGGAGCGAGCACCAGACAGTTGTGGCCAACCACCAGACCTCCTTGCAGACGGCTAAGGACGCCCTGGCGGCCACGCAGGCCGAGCTGGAAGAGGCCCGTCCCAAGCTACAAGAGCTCGAGACCACCAAAGCCGCCCTTGCCACTTCTCAGGTAGACCTGGATACTGCGAAGGCTGAGGCCAAGGCCACCCTAGAGGCCGAGCAGGCAACCTCAGGGACCGCCATGGAGGACATGTTCTACCATTGCTGGGCCTATAATCAGGACGCCGACTTCTCCTTCTTGGCAGCGGATGTCTGGGAGCCCTTGCTGGAGAAGTTCAAAGCTCGCCTCGAGAAAGAAGCACCTTCTGAGGCCAGGGAAGTCTCTGGCACAGCTGAGCAGGGCGAGATGGCGACCCCCAAGGGGCCAACTGGTGGAGCCTAGGGCCTTTCCGTTTTGCCCCCACTCTTTTATTCTTATTATTTTTTGTTGTAACTTTTGTATGAGGTGTTCCCACCTCGAGACAAAAAAATTTTACCTTTAAATTGGTTAACTTCATTTTGCCTCTACGTATTTCAGTTGCAATTTTTTCAAAAACTTAGTTCGCGTTAACTTTTATCAATATCTCGTGCTCTTTAAGAAGAACAACGATCAATCGATTTAAATCAACTTCTAAGTTTTTTGACCTGGTTATATCCAGGAACTTAATTTGAAAACTTAGTTCGTGTTAACTTTTATCAATATCTCGTGCTCTTTAAGAAAAGCAACAATTAATCGATTTACGTAAACTTCTAAGTTTTTTGACCTGGTTATATCCAGGAACTTAATTTGAAAACTTAGTTCGTGTTAACTTTTATCAATATCTCGTGCTCTTTAAGAAAAGCAACAATCAATCGATTTAAGTCAACTTCTATGTTTTTTGACCTGGTTATATCCAGGAACTTAATTTGAAAACTTAGTTCGTGTTAACTTTTATCAATATCTCGTGCTCTTTAAGAAAAGCAACAATCAATCGATTTAAGTCAACTTCTAAGTTTTTTGACCTGGTTATATCCAAGAACTTAATTTGAAAACTTAGTTCGTGTTAATTTTTATCAATATCTCGTGCTCTTTAGGAAGAACAACGATCAATAGATTTAAATCAACTTCTAAGTTTTTTTGACCTGGTTATATCCAGGAACTTAATTTGAAAACTTAGTTCGTGTTAACTTTTATCAATATCTCGTGCTCTTTAGGAAGAACAACGATCAATAGATTTAAATCAACTTCTAAGTTTTTTGACCTGGTTATATCCAGGATAGGACTTAGTTCGCGTTAATCCTTATCAATATCTCGCATTTTTTAAGAAAAACAACGATCAATCGATATGAATCAACTTCTAAGTCATTAAGGCGACCTGGTTATATCCAGGTACCATATGCCCCCCAAGTAACTGGGAAAGGGTCTTTCGTGGTTACTTTAGATTACACTTGAAAACATGTACAAATATAAACAAAAAGTTAATTCTCATTGCTTAATACATAAAAAATGGCCTTTCAGGCCTTACAAGTGAATCATTGATAATATTTCTTCAAATGGATGGCGTTCCAGTTCCGTGGGACTACCCCTCCATCTAGCCGAGCTAATTTATAAGTTCCCTCCTTAATGACCTCGATGAATTGATATGGCCCTTCCCAGTTCGGTCCCAAGACTCCATCTTTGGGATCCTTACTGGCCAAGAAAACTCTCCTGAGGACCAGGTCGCCAACGTTAAAGGCGCGATTCTTGACTTTTGAGTTGAAATAGCGAGTGATCTTCTGCTGATAATGGGCAAGCTGGAGTTGCGAATCTTCTCTTCTTTCATCAACCAAGTGAAGGGAAGCGCACAGTAACTCGTGGTTGCGGTCCTGGTCATATGACTGGACCCTATGCGAAAGTACCTTAATCTCCACTGGGAGGACTGCCTCACTCCCAAAGGTCAGAGAAAAAGGAGTATGACCCATAGGAGTCCGATGCGAGGTCCGGTATATCCATAGGACCTGGGGGAGCTGTTCTGGCCAGACCCCCTTTCGCTTCATCTAGTCTCTTCTTGAGGCTCTCCTTGAGAGTCTTGTTGACAGCCTCGACTTGGCCGTTCGCCTGAGGATAGGCCACGGAGGAGAAACTTTTCACAATTCCATACCTTTTGCAAAATTCGGTAAACAGGTCGCTGTCGAACTGAGTCCCATTGTCGGAAACAATCTTCTTGGGCAGCCCGAATCGGCAGATAATGCTCTTAACCACGAAGTCAAGGATTTTTTAGAAGTTATCGTTGCCAGAGGTTCTTCCTCAGCCCACTTCTTAAAGTAGTCGATGGCCACCACGGCGTAACGGACACTGCCTTTTCCAGTAGGGAGGGCGCCAACCAAGTCGATCCCCCAAACTACAAACGGCCATGGGGACGAGATCATCTTCAGCTAGACTGGGGGAGCTCGGGCAACTGTGGCGAATCGCTGGCACTTATCGCACTTCTTCACGTATGAGATTGAGTCTTTGGACAGAGTTGGCCAGTAATAACCTTGCCTCAGGACCTTTAAGGCCAAGCTATGCCCCCCACTTTGATCTCCGCAAAAACCCTCATGCACTTCCTGTAGAATGGCCTTCGCTTCGTTTGGAAGAACACATCGTAGTCGAGGTAGGGAGTGCCCACATCGATATAACACCCCATCTACTATAATATACCTGGGAGCTTGATGCAGAACTCGTCGTGCATCATTACGCCCTTCAGGTAGCTTTCCCTCGACGAGATACTCAAGGATGGGAATCATCCAGGTCGGCCTGACGTCGATCATCTCGACCTCCGTCCTGACTTCTTCTATACTTGGTTTCTCCAAGAATTCTATTAGCACTAACCCTAAGGTCTCTGTCTCCCCGGAGGTAACGAGCTTGGCAAGAGCGTTCGCGTTAGCGTTTTGCTCCCGAGGTATCTGCTCGATCGAGCCTCACCCAAACGCGGACAGCTCAACCTTTACCCTTGCTAGATAGGCAGCCATCTTGGGTCCTCGTGCTTGATACTCGCCCAGCACCTGGTTTACCACGAGTTGGGAGTCACTAAAGCACTGGACGGAACTCGCCTTCAGCTCCTGGGCTATCCTTAGCCCGGCCAACAAAGCTTCGTACTCGGCCTCGTTGTTGGAGGCCTTGAATCTGAATCTCAGCGCCGAGTGGAATCTATGTCCCTCGGGGGATATCAAAATGATTCCAGCTCCGGAGCTGTTCTCGTTGGATGAACCATCCACGAAGATCCTCCATGATGCCTGGGACGAGGTGACCTGGGGTGAGTCTTCCGCAGGATCCTCCCGGAATCCTGTGCACTCTGCTACAAAGTCGGCCAAGGCCTGACTTTTTATAGCAGTTCGCGGAGTGTACAGAATCTCGAACTGACTATGTTCGATTGCCCACTTTAACAAGCGCCCCGATGCTTCAGGTTTTTGCAAAACCTGCCTTAAAGGGTGATCGATCATGACGTGTATTGAGTGGGATTGGAAGTATGGCCTGAGCATTCGCGAGGCCGTGATAAGGCAGAACGCCAATTTATCCATCAACGGGTACTGGGACTCAGCTCCGAGAAGTCTCTTGCTGATGTAGTAGACTGGCTTCTGAACCCGATCTTCTTCCCGGACTAATACGGCACTGGCTGCATCCTCCGTGATAGCCAGGTAGAGAAAAAGAGGCTCTCCTACTTTTGGTTTGGATAATACGGGTGGCTCGGTCAGATGTGCCTTCAGGTTGAGGAAGGCTTTCACACTCTTCTGTCCATTCGAACTTCTTATTTCCTTGGAGCAGGTTGTAGAATGGCAGGCACTTATCGGTGGACTTCGAAATAAACCGGTTGAGGGCTGCCACCCTTCCTGTCAGGCCTTGGACATCTTTGCGCGACCTGGGTGAGGGAAGCTCGAGCAATGATCTGATCTTGTCGGGGTTTGCCTTGATTCCTCGGGTATTGACGATGAAACCCAGGAATTTTCCCGATGCGACTCCAAAAGTGCACTTTTGTGGATTAAGCCTCATGCCATACTCTCGTAGTATCTTGAAGCATTCTTCCAGGTCGGAAACATGGTTATCGGCAGTCTTTGACTTGACTAGCATGTCATCAACGTACACTTCCATGTTTTTCCGATCTGGTCTGCGAACATTCTATTCACCAACCTCTGATAGGTAGCACAGGCGTTCTTCCGCCCGAACGGCATGACCTTGTAACAATAAACATTAGTCGGGGTCATGAAGCTGGTGTGCTCCTGGTCCGCCAGATTCATGGCGATCTGATTGTAGCCTGAGTACGCGTCCATAAAGGACATGAGCTCGTGCCCCGCCGTGGCATCCACCAATTTGTCAACCCTTGGCAATGGGAAACAATCCTTGGGGCAGACTTTATTCTGGTCAGAGAAGTCGATGCAGGTCCGCCACTTCCCGTTGGGCTTCGGGACCAACACGGGGTTGGCGACCCAAATTGGAAACTTGGCCTCACGAATAAAGCCGCATTTCTTGAGCCGGGTTACTTCTTCCTCTAAGGCTTCAGCCCGGGTTGTTCCTAGGCGTCTCTGCTTCTGGGACTTTGCAGGAACGCTTTTATCCAGATGAAGTGTGTGCATGATGACACTCGGGCTGATTCCCACCATGTTCTCGTGTGACCACGCAAATACGTTGGAAATGTTGCCCGGGTTTAGATATTCCCTTCATGGAAATGTTGTAGCATTCCCTGGTAGCGAGCTGATCGCCATGGACAGTGCATATTCCCGTGGAAGTAAGGAATTTTATCGCAAGGTGGCGAATGGAAGTGACGGCCTCAAAAGCTATGAGCGTAGGTCGTCCCGAAATTGCGTTGTATGCGGCGGAGCAGTCGATGACCACAAACTCGAGGAGTTTGGAGACTGTCCGGGGTCCTTCTCCTAGGGTAATCACCAGCTCGATCGTCCCTATGGCCGCCGATCCTTCTCCCGAAAAACCATACAGCATCATGGAGGTCGCCTTCAGCTCGGCGACAGTCAAACCCATCTTCTCCAATGTGGACCGGAATAGGAGGTTCACCGAGCTCCCATTGTCAATCAGCACCCTCCTAACTCTCCGATTAGCGAACTGAACTGCTACGACCAGAGGGTCATTATGAGGGAACTGGACATGGCCCACATCTTCCTCCGTAAAAATGATCGGTTGCTTCTCCAATCGCTGCTGCTTTGGCAAGCGCTGCTCCGGGATGAATTCTACTCCATTATGCGCCTTGATTTCGTTCACGTACCTCTTCTGGGTGCCCCTGCTCGTGCCAGCCATATGCGGACCTCCAGAGATGGTGGATATCTCCCCTCCTATCACGGGAGGAGGGACGTCCAGATCTACCCGAGACCCGGGCTGACTGGCCGGGACTTCTGGAGTAGGTCGACTTGCTGGGACCCTGTTCCGCACGTACTGAGCCAAGGGGCCGGCTAAGATGAGAGTCTCGATCTCATCTTTTAAATGCCTACAATCGTCGGTATTGTGGCCAACATCGTTGTGAAAGCGCCAAAACTTGGAGGTGTCTCTTCCCCTTTTGGTGCTTCAATGGCTCTGGTCTCTTCCAGGGGAGGCGAGTAGAGTTAGCTAGGAAAATATTCTCCCTAGACTGGGTGAGCTCTGTATAAGTTGCGTAGACGGGCTTGAACATGTCTACGAACTTATTCTTCTTTGGACCGTGCTGGCTGCCCTCGCCATTCCCCTTTCTTTTGCCTCCACCGAGCTGGTTATTCTGAGTGACGTTTTGGGTCGCTGCCACAACCTCCGTCCCCACTCCAGCGGGCTGCTAAGGAACCTGGCTGGTTCCTGCAGCTGAGGCTTCGGTCTCCTCCAAGTTGATCCATTCCTGAGCCCTGTTAAGGAATTCGTTAACCGAGCTAACTCCCTTTCTTTGTATATCTTTCCAGAGTTCCCCTCCGACGAGGATTCCAGTTCTCATGGCCATGAGTTTGGAGCTGTCATCCGCATCTCTGGCCCGAGCAGCGACGTTCGCAAACCTGCTCAGGTAAGCCTTCAGGGTTTCACCGGGCTGCTGCCTCACGTTAGCCAGAGAGTCGGCTTGAACGCGGGCAGCCTGGGAGGCTCGGAATGCCCTTTTGAAATCAGCTAAGAAAGTTTTCCAGGAGCTGATTGACTGTCTTTTGCCTTGCTTGAACCACTGCCTGGCTGGTCCAGTTAGTGTGGAAGGGAATATCAAACATCTCAGCTCAGGGCCAATGCTGTGGGCCATCATCAGGGTGTTAAACATCCCCAGGTGATCCGACGGGTTTCCGTCCCCATTGAACTTGGCCAGGTGCGGCATACGGAAACCAGGTCGGTACGCCGTTGCTGCTATGCTGGGGGCAAAGAGCTCCATCTCGTCCCTCGAATCGTACTCATCTTTCTCTTTCTCCGACAGGAGCTTCCTCATCAGCTCCTCCATCTAGGCCAGGCGCTCGAGGGTTTGGTCCTGATGTCCTTGGTTATCCCGGGGTTGTTCAACAGCTTCAGATCCATTGTACATATTTGGTGGGTTATTGCCCCTCCTATCTTGAGATAGGTTATTTGGGGCATTCCCGCCGTTACGTACTTCGGACAGGGCCCCCCCTGAGCGAGCATGGCTGTCGCCTCCAGCTGGCTCCCCTCTATGAGAGTTAAGGCGATCTCGTAGGTCTCCCCCTTGGGTGGCTTGTGGACTTTGTTGCTAACTTAGGCGCTAACACAGGTCTCCGCCAGAGAGGTCGCTTCGGCGACTGTCGGTCCAGTAGCTCCTGTTAGACAGGCTCGAAGTCCGCCTTTGGTGGTGAGGATCTAGGCCTTCCCTCGGCGCCCTGCTTCATCGGGAGGGCCCAGCGGAAGGCGGGTCTCTCCTGCTACTTCCATAGGCCAGAATATCTCAGACGGGCCGAGGAGAAGATGGATATCTGATCGGAGATGGAGGATGTCTGACCGGAGAGGCGATCCTGGTTCCGTCAGGACGGATGAGGTTAGGTGGGGGCCTCTCGGCCCTGCAAACTTACGGGTCCCGCACCTGGCGATCTAGACGAGGCGCAGGACGGCTGTTGGGGATGGGCTGACGCTACGAGCCCTCCCCGGACCTCCTTCTAGAATTTCCTCGAGCTGCCGTGGGCACGCTCGAGGCTGGTTGGGAGCTAGGAGTCGAAGTTCTGACCGAACGGCTGTACTACTGTTGTCCGGCTCTAGGAACTTCTCCGAAGTTTGCCTCTCGACGGTGCAATGAAGGAGTGGAGTTGGCTGTTGGAAGTCTGTCCGAGCGGCTATGCCTGGACCGATTACCCCGGTGAGACTTAGGACCCTTGCCTTGCCTCTCTCCGACGTTAGCATCGGTTGTGAGAGGGGGTAGTCGGGCCAGCACATCCTTGATCTGCTGGTTAGCTATTGCTAGCTGGCTCCTCTGCTGAGCATTCTCCATCTCCACCGCAGTGTAATAACATGGGTTCGGATTAGGTGGCTGGGGCGCCGAACTTCTAGTGTCGTCTTGGCCCGCCGGCTGTTTGCCTGGCCGCTGTTGGACTTCAGGAATTTGTTCACCAGGGATGGCAATATGATGAGCCTCTTGCCCATCATGCTGTTCTGCCTCGTTACCGTGCCTGGATCGAGTAGTCACCATAGTTGGATGTTTGCGACAGCACCAATCGAACTTGCTCTCAATGAAAGCACCAAACTGTTGACGTGGTTCTTCGCCGACAGGTAATTATAAAAAGAAGAGAAAGGGATTAGTGCTTATGTTGAACCGAAATAGATAAATGATCTTAGAAATGAAATGGTGGCTCAAAATACATTTTTTAAGAGGTTCAAAGGTTAAAATCCTTCTACTCCACTAGTCAGTATTATTGCTATATACTGGGTATTCTTTTGCAGGGTATTCCTTACAATAGAGAATCCAACCCCTATTAACTCCCAAGGTCTCCATATTTATAGGAGAAGGCACCTGGAAGTTGGTAAGAAGGTCATCCCGTGACCTTCTTACCTATCATGTCAACTCTGTGACATTCATGATTAATTCCTAAACCTGACACATTAGTGTGGTCAAATCAATAGGTAAGGGGATAATGGGTTGCACGACCCAACCCATTCGTGGGTGTCTGAATACGCACGTTCCTGTTGCGTGTCCGAGAAGTCAGGGGTATATCAGACACGTGATGTCTGATATATGCACGTTTACCTTGCGTGGTTGACTTTATAAAAGGTCACAGCCTCCAACTTAAGCCCGTACCACGAGCTGGATGATTCCCTTGACCTGTGGTCTTCAGAGTCCAGACTCAGTCCTTAAGCAATCTTGGCGAACCCTTTGGTTACCTCGAGCTAAGGAGGTAGGATCTTAAGACGGCAACTCCGGTCTTGGGGACGTCGACGTGGTAGTCATGATTAGGCTGTATCTCAGCTTGTTAATTAGCCCGTGGGAAAATCAGGGCGTACATATATCTATATATAGGAGAACTTTGAGGAGATGAGGTGGCACTCTTTTCTTCTAATCTTCTAATATCACTATTTTTTGGTTTTTTCTAACAACTTATTTAAAAAAATTCAATAGAATCAATTAATTAAAAATTAAAAAAAAATCTTTATAGTGACATGCCTTACAAACCATCACTACTACAATCGGGATATCAGTCATCGGCCATGAGAAGTCGGTTCTACTTAAACTGACTTACCACATGTTCATAAGTCGGTTTACACAGAACTGACCTATCATGTATAATAAAGGTAAGCATGAGACGTCGGTTACGCAGGAACCGACCTACCATGTTGACATGGTAGGTCGATTCACATTGAACCGACTTCCCATGCTTGAAGATATCATAGTAAGTCGGTTCCTGCAAAACTGACATGCCATGTTAATCATGGTAGATCAGTTCTGTGTGGACCGACTTACTATGTCCTACATTTCTAACATGGTAGATCGGTTCTATATGAACTGACTTATCTGGGTTAGATTTCGTTGTTGCCATATCATAAGGGGTAAGTTTTTTACTTTTAGTATTTTGTTAGTGAATATATATAATATTAATAATGAAATGTTTTTGTGTTTCTGTTAGAAAGCATTGGATGCTTATAATAATTGATTTTGATCACCAATTGTGCTATTTCCTGGATTCTCTTCACAATTTTCCACCAGATGAAATCAAATCTCTCATTTCTCGGTAAAAATCTAACCAATTAACTACATACTCTTAAATTCATTTAAAATTAACAACATCTAAATGTTTACGTTATTATTATTTAGTGTCTTTCAACATTTACGCATAAATAATGCGAAAACTAAGGAAGTTGCGTGGAGAACAGTTAAGTGTCCTCGTCAACCATTACAATCAGTACAATGTCGATTCTATGTTATGAGGATGATGAAGGACTTTGTGACAAATGAATTTTCAATGCAATGGCTAACTAGTAACGTAAGTGAAAATATTCATTATTAAAGTTCTAGCTTTACCTTAAGATTAAGTATATTAATTCAACTCATGCAATGCATTTTTTTTTAGTGTGGCGGGAAGAACTATTACACAAAGGATGAGATCAATGAAGTACGTGAAGAATGGGCACAATGCGTCATGGATTTGATGAGTGCTACATAGGTCCACTCACTTTTGTTAACTTAGACTCTTAATGAGATATACTTACAATGTTAACTTAGACTTTCTTGAACATATACACACTTTTGTTGTCCAACTATAGTTTACAATGCTTATATGAGTCATTTTGTAATTAACTTAAGACTTGTTATTTTGGATACTTAGTTCAAATTCTAGTATTTTATATTATTGTGATATATGTTTTGTTTTGTTCAGTTTGTTTGTATAAAAAGCATGATTTGCTTTGGGCGTAATACACTTTTTAAGAAAAAAACATCATAAGTCGGTTCTACTAAAACTGACAATAGATGTCTACACCATAAGTCGGCTGTGAACCGACATATCATGTTTTACACCAGAGGTCGGTGTACAACCGACCTACCATGTCTTACACTAGAGGTCGGTTTGACACCGACGTACCATGTCTTACACCAGATGTCGGTTTTCCACCGCCGTACCATGTTTTACACCAGATGTCGGTTTGGCGCCAACTAACCTACCACGTTGTTACATCATAAGTCACTGCATGGGAAGTCAGTTGCCAACCGACTTATGAACATTCAGATGTCAGTTTTTAACCGACTTATCGTGTAATTTTTGTAGTAGTGCATTGTGGGTATTAATATTTTTTTAGTATATATGTGATATAGTTATATTTTTTAAGTTTATATTTGTATATCTATATATAAATATATTTAATTAAGATAAAATATCCATAAAAAATTAATAGTACTATTATAAAATTACTATAAAAGATAATAATACTATTATTGTTCTTGATATTATTATTAATATTTTAATTGTTTTTCTTACATTAGGGAAAACAATTATAATAATAGGTGACGTGACACTTTACAACGTTTTCAATCCACTCTATCTTTATTTTCTCATTTTTTTATTCTACTTTTTCTAATTTATGATTATTAATTATGGAAAAAATATCTATAAAATCTATATCAATATCTATCTATATGATTAATAATATCTATAAAAGTAATGGTTCCAAACGGGTAATTTCTTACTTTTTTTTATCCTATTCCATCTCTATTTTTTATCATTCTATTTATTTTACTTTTCTAAGTTATGGTTGATAATAATAATAATAATAATAATTTATATCTATATCCTTATATAAACGAGAGTTGTATGAAGGTGATGTGACTTCTTAAATCAATAATATATGATTTGACTATTTTCTCATAGTTTGTGGTTTTTCTATTTTTTTTATTTATCAAAAGAATTAATTAATAATTAAAAAAAAACCCTATAGTCCCACATGGTTTGCAAACCATTGTGGGTATTATACTTTTAGGCTATATATAAATAAAGTACTCTTCATTCGCTTTGATTTGTAATTTGTTCAAATATTAATATTTTTTCATTTGCAATTGTTGTACGCCAAAAAAAAACTGAATTACTAAGCATGAGGTACAACTGGCAGACAAGCGTATGAAGAAAACATATATATAGAGCATCTTGCTAACTCTGGAGTGAGCACTGATGAGGACACCAAGACTCAAAATCCAAGTCAAGTTCCAGTTGATCCAAGTCAAGAGGGGAGGAATGATGAGGACACCAGTTTAGGAGCTTGATCAATATTTAGCTTCTTGTAATGAGTCTTTTTATTTTTAATCACGTTTTTTAGTCTTTGTTTATTTTGTGACAAGTCAAACATTTGACTTGTGTGAGTCCAATAGTCCTCTTGTCTTTAATTTCGGTTTTCATGAGGAAGACAAAAGGCTTGTCTTTAATTTCGGTTTTCATTAGGAAGACAAAGGGGCTGTCCTTAATTTTTCGGTTTCATTAGGAAGACCAAGGGTCTTATTTTCATGTAATTTTCGTCCTTATAAGGACTGCCAAAACAATGTGAAAGAGCAGATTATGTTGAATGAAATTGTGAGTTTATTTCTTCTTGAGTTCTTGAAGAAACTTTTGAACTTATCAAGGAGATTCCTTGTGGCGTTCATCCTGACTTATCAAACGGATTCCATCCCCGTTTGTGGCGTCTTCCTCATACCAAGGTTCGTGCTTGGCTAAGCATTGGGTCGCGGTTCCATTCCAATCTCGTATGTTCTTGGTGGCTGTTCGATATTTGGTGTCGGGTTTCATCATAATGTTGGTGTGGTTCGTATCAGTTGGTATCAGAGATTAGGATCATCCGGTTTGGCCTATCCTTTTTTTTTTCATTTGTGTTTCTGTTCGTATTTCAATATTAGGTTTTCTGAAGAAAAAAAAAAAAAAAGTCATCATCTAGTCATGTTCTTGAGTTCTTTGTCCTTGATCTTCTTGTGAAATCAGAAACAATTATAGTTAGTTTCCTTATTTAAATCGTTTCCTTGTTGAATCGTTTCCTTGTTTCATTGCTTCATTGTTTCCATTATTTCTTTGTGAATTCCCTTGAAATCCGAAACTAGTTGATATTGCTAAGTCCGAATCTGTTTTCTTTTTATTTCCAATTCAAAAATCTGAATCTGTTTGTTGTCAAATTCAATCGTTCCCTTGCTCAATCTTTTCCTTATTTTTTTTTCTTTTCCTTGTGAAATCCCTTGAATCCGAATCTGTTTGATATTGCTAAGTCCGAATTTTTTTTGATTTCAATTCATATCTTAATCTGTTTTGATTTCTATTCATTTGTTTTCCCTTGTTCCCATTGTTTCTTGACGAAATCTGAAATTACTCTAGTGCCACGGATTGATTGTGTTATTTTCTTTACTAGTTGAGAAATCTGAGATTGTTTTGGTGCCACGAGTTGTTTGGATCTCTAATATTGGTGTTGGGGAATATTGGTTCTCTGTTATTGGGTGTGTACACAGATTGTTTTGGAAATATTGGTTTTCACATATTGGTCTCCACAGATTGGTGTTCATGCTAATGGGGGTATTCTTGAATCACATAATAGTTTGTTCTTGAATCTGTTTTGGTAACACAGGTTGTTTGGGTTTTGTCTTTTCTTTTTGTGAAATTCGAATCTGCATTGTTTCTCTTTGATTTTTGAGTCTCCATTGTTTCTCTTGTGAAAACCAATTCATTTTGCATTCGAATCATTCCTTGCATCTGCATTTGAGAAATCAAAGAAAAAAAAGAAAAGAAAAGAAGAAAGAAAGAAAGAAAAGAAAGAAGAAGAAAACCAAGAGGATCCGAACTCTAAAAAAAAAAAAAAGTCTAGAAACCCTTCTTAAAAAATTTTGTTCTATTCTTGTTCCCCATGGTCTAGAGGCCTTTTTGCCAAAACCCCACACAAGTGTTCCAAAAATCACCATTTTTCACCAGTTTTCGTCGGTGTTCGTTTGGTTTGTTTGGTTGGATTTGCTGCTTGAGCCTCCATATCACCGTTTCATTAGTTTTCAAAGAGCTTAAAGAAGAAAATAGAGTGGAAAAAGGCAGAGGTGTGAGCTTATTTGAGGGTAAAAGCCATCATTGAGTGCAAACACGAGTGTACTTGAGTGACCATTTTCTTTGAGTGAAACACGTGAGGGAGTGCAGTGAGGTCCTTTCTATAATTGTCTAACCTTATTGTTTTGCAGATTCTCCATCATGTCACAAAATACAGAAAGAAATGCAGGCAATGACGCTCCACCACCTACAATTCCAAATCTACAAATTGAAGCTTTAATGGGGGAGATGAAGAGGATGTTGAGGGCGGAGTGTGAGCAAATACATGAGAGGTTGGATAGGGTAGAAGAAGGAACACAACGGAGGCCACGGAGGAATAGGGTGTACCAAAGGGAGGATGAGAATGAAGGGGATTTGGAAGGGTTAGTTTCTGATGAAGAGTTTGATAGGATGTCGGCGGGTAACCATAAGAGGTATGGTCGGGATAGAGAAGCTAGGAACCAGGTAGATGATTATTTAGGAAATATCAAGATGAGAATTCCAGCATTTCAGGGGAAGAGCGATCCGGAAGCATACCTTGAGTGGGAGAAGAAGATGGAGTTGGTTTTCGATTGTCACAACTACTCTGACATTAAGAAGGTAAAACTTGCTGCCATTGAGTTTACTGATTATGCTATTGTTTGGTGGGATCAGTTGTGCATCAACAGGAGGCGGAGTGGAGATCGTCCTATTGACACATGGGAGGCAATGAAGAGGGTGATAAGGCGACGGTTTGTACCACCTCATTATTATCGAGATCTGTACCTTAAGTTGCAGGGTCTTCGTCAGGGCTACAGAAGTGTTGATGAGTATTACAAGGAGATGGAGACGGCTATGATTAGAGCCAATGTTGAAGAGGATCGGGAGGCAACCATGGCAAGGTTTTTGAATGGGTTGAACCGAGAGATTGCTAATCCAATTGAGCTACACCATTATGTGGAATTGGAAGATTTGGTGCATATGGCAATCAAAGTTGAGAGGCAGCTCAAGAGGGGTAGTACAAGTTCAAAGCCAAGACCGACCCCACACAATTCAAGTGCAACACCTTGGCGGTCGAACTATCCAAAGAAGGAAGAAGACCAAACTACTTCATCCTTTACACCAAAACCAGCCACAACAGCCACGACCCCTCAAGGTAAAACAGCCCCTACTTCATCTCGTTCTAGTGAGATAAAGTGTTTCAAATGTCAGGGGCGAGGACACATAGCTAGCCAATGTCCAAACAAGAGAGTTATGGTGATTCGAGAAAGTGGCGAGCTCGATTCTGAAGATGAAGATGATCTTGCTGACCTGCCACCATTGGAAGATGCTTCTATCGATGATGAAGAGTATGGGCCAGAATTTGGTGAGATGCTTGCACTAGTCACAAGACGAGCCTTAAACTTGCAAGCAAAAGAAGAGGAAGAAGAGGTGCAGCGAGAGAACATCTTTCACACTCGCTGTCATGTGAAAGACACGGTATGCAGTGTTATTATTGATGGTGGTAGTTGCACTAACGTTGCTAGTTCTACCATGGTTGAAAAGCTGGGGCTCCCAACGCTTAAACATCCTTGTCCATACAAGTTGCAGTGGTTGAATGATAGTGGTGAAGTGAGGGTTACAAAACAGGTGCTGGTATCATTTCGAATTGGCAAGTATGAGGATGAGGTATTGTGCGATGTGGTTCCCATGCAAGCTGGACACCTCCTTCTAGGAAGGCCTTGGATATTTGATCGGCGAGTCCAGCATGATGGCTTCACCAACAAGTACTCATTCACGTTCCATCAACGAACAATCACTCTAGCTCCATTGACGCCAAACCAAGTATATGAAGACCAAGTGAGGTTGCAAAAATTGAGTGATAAAAAAAAATTGAGTGAGCAAAAGAAGGAGAGTGAAAAGATGAATGAGAGTGAGAAAAAAGAGAGACAAAGAGAGAAAAGGGTCGAATCAAGTGAGAGAGAAAAGAAAGAGAAGAGTTCGATCAATGAGGGAAAATTCGAGAGAAAACAAAGTAATTTTTATGCAAAAAAAAGTGAGGTTAAGGAGGCTCTTTTAAACACTAACCAACTTGATGCTAACAAGGGTCGTCACAAGCAGGTTTTTGATCCCAGTGATTGGGTATGGTTACACATGAGGAAAGAGCGATTCCCAGCACAAAGACGTTCCAAATTGCTACCTCGAGGAGATGGGTCGTTTCAAGTGCTAGAAAGGATCAATGAAAATGCCTACAGACTCGATTTACCAGGTGAGTATACTGTTAGTGCTACTTTTAATGTTTCTGATTTGAGTCCTTTTGATGCAGGTGACGATTTGAGGTCAAATCTTTCTCAAGAGGGGGGGAATGATGAGGACACCAAGACTAAAAATCCAAGTCAAGTTCCAGTTGATCCAAGTCAAGAGGGGAGGAATGATGAGGACACCAGTTTAGGAGCTTGATCAATATTTAGCTTCTTGTAATGAGTCTTTTTATTTTTAATCACGTTTTTTAGTCTTTGTTTATTTTGTGATAAGTCAAGCATTTGACTTGTGTGAGTCCAATAGTCCTCTTGTCTTTAATTTCGGTTTTCATGAGGAAGACAAAAGGCTTGTCTTTAATTTCGGTTTTCATTAGGAAGACAAAGGGGCTGTCCTTAATTTTTCGGTTTCATCAGGAAGACCAAGGGTCTTGTTTTCATGTAATTTTCGTCCTTATAAGGACTGCCAAAACAATGTGAAAGAGCAGATTATGTTGAATGAAATTGTGAGTTTATTTCTTCTTGAGTTCTTGAAGAAACTTTTGAACTTATCAAGGAGATTCCTTGTGGCGTTCATCCTGACTTATCAAACGGATTCCATCCCCGTTTGTGGCGTCTTCCTCATACCAAGGTTCGTGCTTGGCTAAGCATTGGGTCGCGGTTCCATTCCAATCTCGTATGTTCTTGGTGGCTGTTCCATATTTGGTGTCGGGTTTCATCACAATGTTGGTGTGGTTCGTATCAACTTAACAACTTACGATAACCAGATAGTCTCCAGATCGCTTCTTGCGCCAACAAATTAGTTCAAGATATGAATCGCCCAGGTCGTCTTTGTTAAACTCTGAACGTGACCTGTGTCATTTCAGATTAGTCCTACAACACCCAGCTCGAAGGAAGTGTTCAGCTTGCGAAAGCCTGGTCATGACGCACAGTGATGGATCCAGAAAGACTCGGAGATCATTTATACGCCTCATAAAGGCCCAAATTTTATTATGAATTTATTACCCGATATAACGGGTATAAATTTAATAGGCAATCATATATTTATGTAAATGGCCTAGATTTGTCGATTACCCTATTAATATACAGTTACCCAAAACTGTCCATGATAATCTCCTATAAATACAAGGGGAATGGACAATTAAAGGGATCGATTTTCTAAATGAAATTTTTTTGCTGAAATTGTCATCAACAATTTCTTCAAGAGCCCTAAACAAATCAATAAGAGTGACTCACAAACTAGGTGGATCTTAACCACTAAACTATGTAAAATCATGTGCGCATTTTGAACTCTTGTTTTTTTGCCATTTAATATACATTCAGTTTGTGAAAAGCTTAGTCTCTCTATTATCAGATTTTTAAATCCCCTGTTGCTAAAAAAATTGCATCAACAGATTGGTGCTTTCATTGAGAGCAAAATATGCTTGAATTCCCATGCAAATTTCAACGCAACAATCACTATGGTGGTCACCTATTCCATGTGCGATAACGAAGCATAGCAACCTAATGATTAGGAGGGTCAACATTCAACCATCCCCACCGGAGAAGGTACATCCACACAACATTGCCATGGAAAACAACATGTGGACCAAGATGATGCTGGGATCTCGGCCACACGCCCACCAAATCCCTATCCTGGGTACCTGATAGTCATCAAGATGGAAAATGCCAAGTTAAGGAACCATCTTGCCCGGGCCAACAATTAGATTGATTAGATTTAGCTGAATTACCCCCTCCTGCAACCGATGGTAATATCGGAAGGAGGCAAAGTGTGTCCCACTATTCCCAAAGGAATAATCGACCTCATATCAATTGCTCTGTCGTAACTACAACTCCGAAATTTGTACCTTCTGAATAGACTCTGCGAAATACTCAATCTGCCCATCCCCATAGGAATCATCGACCTAATTTCAGTCGTTTTGTCTGAACTGCGACCCCGAAATCTGTACCTTCTGAGCGGATTCCATGAAATGCTCAACATGCCAACCCTCGCAGAAATAATAATTCAAATCACACTCAGAGGAATCATCCTGGCTAGATAGAGCGAGTTGAAACCAATTAGAGGAGAAGAAACATCCCACCAAATCCATCTGTGCATCGGCCAGCAGTTCCGTCACGGAGAAATGAATCTGCATTGCCTCCAACCAGTGAAATTACAGTAGACCATGGGTGAGCTAGTCTAGTGCATCCCGATGGAACAAGGATAGCTTCACCAATAAGGCATCCACCATCACAGATTCGATATCCAACGCCATTTTGTTCATAAAGAAATACTTCAGCCCGAGGGGATAGCAGGAGAATCCTCCCCTCTCAGAAGAGGCTTATATCCCACGATCTCATGCCAATAATCTAGATCCTTGATCCCAGCCACGAGTTGTTCGCTTCGCGAATGGGAGCTATTGGACAAAGTGCCAATGCGGAGGCAGGCATGAGAGCGACCTAAGAAATCATTTAAGCTCCTCACAAAGTCTTCGCTCTGACCCGCATTCCGACCTGTGTTATCATCTAAACTCAAAAAGAGGCCATCTAGATCTCCATGATGATTTGTGTTATACTCATACTAGGGTAGATCAGTCTATTGTATGTGACAATGGAAATATCCCACCTAACCAAGATAAAGCTTGGAGGGATAATAACCCGTCGAACGCGTACAATAGAATGGGCGCTGATAACTAGCTCCCAAATAACCTAGAGACCAAGGATCCAACCCTCGAGTGGTTGGCCTTAATAATGGAGGAGCAAATGAAAAGACTCTTTTTTGGAAAAGACATTGACGACTGTGATTCTGATGAGGAGCTCGAGCCTTTCGCTCCCCATATTATGGCAGCTCTATATTCTGCTGTCTTTGGGATGCCGACCATGCCCACATACAATGGAACCACTGATCCGTCCAATCATCTAGGGACCTTCAACACACTAATGACAATGTAAATTTTGGCCTAAGGTGTATTTTGTTCCCCACAACGTTGACTGGACATGCCAAATTGTGGTTCCTTAAATATAAAAAACATTCAACCTCCTTTTACAAAATACTATCTTCCGAGTTCAAAAGATAGTTTCGGGCTGCAAAAAAGACCCGAGTAGAGGCCGATGCATTGGCTAACATTAAGCAGTAGCTTAGTGAATCCCTGAAGGCCTATCTAAGCCGATCCACAAATGCAGTGGCTCGAGCTAGAGACGCTGATGATAATTCTAAGCTCATGGCTATGAGAATGGTAATTATCGTAGGATGAGATTAGTGGAAAAAACTCCAGAGAAAAGGAGTGAAGAGTGCAGATGAAGTCTTAGCTCGAGCTCAAGAATGGATAAATTTAGAAGAAGTAGAGTTTGTTGTCGTAGGAACCAGCTAGATCCCCATTCAGCCCGCTGGAGTGGCAACGAATGCTGCAGTTGTTGCTCAACCCGCTACCTAGAATAACAAGTCGGGAGGTAATAAACGAAAAGGGAATGGTGAGACCTACACTAATTTAATTGATACACAAGAATGTATCTATTTAGCTAACTCTACTCACCTTCCATGGTAGAATCCTGAGCCCATAAAGTATTAGAGGGCGAAGACACCCAACTAAATTATGTTGGTATCATAATAACATTGGTCACAAAAATATCGATTGTTGTCAATTGAAAGATGAGATCGAGACTCTCATCCGGGCTGGACCATTAGCACAATACGCTTGTAACTGGGTAGCTCCTAGTCAACCGGCGGGGCAGAACCCACAGCCAGCTCAGGCAAGCCAAACCAACCCTCAACTTGTTCAAGGAAATCAGGTTATCCCTCCTCCTGTTGAAGGAGGGGATAAAGCCATTATTGCTTGAGGGCCCTATATGGCAGGAACGAACAGTGGAGCCCAAAAAAGGTATATCCAATAGCTGAAGACGCATAATGGCGCCGAATTTGTACCGGAGTAGAGGTTATCAAAGCAACAGTAGTTGGAGAAATAACCAATCATTTTTACAGAAGAGGACACTAGCCATGTCCAATTCCCACATAATGACTCGCTGGTGATAACTATCCAGCTCGCTAATGGATAGTATGAAGGATACTAATCAACAATGGGAGCTCCGTAGATGCGTTCTTTAGGTCCACCCTTGAAAATATGGGGCTATCTATGGCCAATCTTAAAGCGACCTTAATGACCCTCTATGGATTTTTGAGAGACGGGATGGCATCCATAGAAACAAGCTCATGGTAACATTGGGCAAGGATACACGAGCTGTTGCCAAGATGCTCGAGTTTGTAGTAATTGATTGTTTGGCTGCCTACAATGAAATTTCAGGGAGACCTGCATTAATGGTGCTCGAAGCTATAACTTTAGTTCGCCATCTGGCCATGAAATTTCCATCCTTCTCGGGGATATGCATTGTGAGGGCAGCAAGCCATGATAATAACCGAGGAAAATGAGAACCCCGGGATGGTAGTTGTTGAAGAGGTGGAAGAACCTCAAGAAGTCGAAAATGAGGTCGCCCAACCCAAGAAATTGATCCGAGATTAGGCGAAGTAAGATCTGAGCTCTAGGCTTTAGAGGAGCTAGAGGAACTCATCCTCGACCTAGAAGTACCTTCAAAAGTTGTAAAGGTTGGAAAAAATCTTGGATCTAAAAGAAAGAAGTAGTTGGTTGAGTTTTTGCGAGGAAATTTGACATCTTTTCTTGGTCGCATGAGAATATGGTAGGAATCATTCCAAGCCTGATGACGCACACATTAAATGTGGACAAAAAGGTATGCAAAGGCGCAGAAATGTAGGCTATTAGGAAAAGAGCGAGGAGAAGATCTTGAGGAAGAGGTAGCTAGCTTATTAAAGTGCAGGTTCATTAGGGAGGCAAAATATCTGAGTTGGATAGCCAACCCTGTTTAGGTCCTGAAGCCCAATGGAAATTCAAGAACCTGCATCGATTTCTCCGACCATGATAAAGTCTGTCCCAAGGATTGTTTCCCACTGCCTAGAATTGATCAACAAGTAGAAAAAATGCCTGGTCATGAGCTCTTGTCCTTCATGGACACGTATTTTGGATATAATTAGAACACGATGAACCCTGTGGACCAAGAGTACACTAGCTTCATGACCGAGCATAATGTATGTTGTTACAAAAAAATGTCATTCGGGCTAAAGAATGCTGGTGCAACTTACCAAAGGCTGGTCAACAAGATGTTCGTTCACCATATCGGGAGAAACATGGAGTTGTATGTAGATGATATGCTCATCCAGTCATAGATTTCCAATAACCATGTAACCAATCTGGAAGAATGTTTTGGCGTGCTGAAAAAGTACAACATGAAGCTGAACCCCTAGAAATGTACCTTTGGGGTATCAACGGGGAAGTTCCTAGGCTTCATAGTCAATGAAAGGGGGATGAAGGCAAACCCAGAAAAGATCAGATCACTATTAGAAATGCCTTCACCAAGGTCACGAAAAGATGTCAAGAGAATAATCGGGCATGTCGCTGCCTTGAATCAATTTTTACCAAAGTCCACAGAAACATATCTTCCCTTCTACAACTTGCTTAGGGGAAATAGAATTTTATAATGGACCGAAGAATGTGAACATGCATTTTGGGATCTAAACACTCGTCTAGCTGAGCCCCCTATATTATAAATACTAATTGCTGGAGATGTTCTATACTTATACCTAGCTGTAATAGAAAACATTGTCAGTGTTGTATTAGTTTGAGAGGAAAACTAATCATAGAAAATGGTTTATTATGTGAGTAAGAGGCTTCTGGGAGGTGAATCCAGATATCCTCTACTTGAAAAACTCATGTTTTGTTTGACATGGCTTCGAGAAAACTCAGGCCGTATTTTTAGCCCCGCAATATACACGTCTTAACCAATCAACCTTTAAGGAAGGTCTTGGAAAACTCTGAGACCTTGGGATGTTTGTTAAAGTGGGCCATTGAACTTAGTCATTTCAAGATACTATACAAACCACGAACAACAATCAAAGGCCAAGCGCTCGCTGACTTCATGGTTGAATGTACAGGGTTCTAGGATGAACTAATGAGAGATCCTGTACAAGAGTTGTGGAAATTCTTCGTTGGCGGATCGTCAAACGAGAATGGGTCTAGAGCTCAAACAATTTTAATTTCTCCTAAAGGACATCACTTTCATACGGCCCTTTGACTTGGTTTTGACGCCTCCAACAACGAAGCGGAGTACGAGTCATTATTGGCAAAAGTTCGGATAGCAAAGGAGCTGAAAGCAAGAGCAATTCATTGATTTAGCAATTCTCAGATTGCGATTAATCAAGTATTAGGGCAGTTCCAAGCTCGAGGAATCAAAATGGCAGCTTATCTAGCTAAGGTTAAAGGTGAATTATCTTGAGTTCTATTCCATCGAGTAGGTCCCCTGGGAACATAACACTAATGCTGATGTTCTAGCTCCTATGACTATGCAAATGTACAAGGACTTAAAAAAAGAGCTCATAAAGATAGCAAGATAATAGGAGGGGAATAAAAAATAGATCAATAATTAATAAACATGTACTAACACAAGTATATGAATAACTCGAGGAAAAATAACCTCGAACAAAGCCTGAGGGCAATTGTCTCAGCCTAAAAGGCCCACTTACAAAAGGCTCCAGGCTTAAAATAATATATATATATATATATATAAAATAGGCCTCCCTTCATCCTTGAGCTCCGGTAACATGGCCCCAAGAGGACACCTCTTCCTTGGCCGTTGTCGCAGCTCCAGAAGCCTCGCCTGTATTCGCATGCTCCTTTAATAATTGGTCCAAGATGTTGGTGAGGTAGCGCCCCCAAACTTCCGCGTCCAACAACGAGAAATCCCATTCCTGGTTATATGCCCAGACTTGATAGAACATTTCTTCTAAAGAGTTATTCGCTTTAGCTGCGTCCTCCTCGGCCTTGGATTCGACCTTTGCAAGCCTCTGCTTATGACTGTCGACCTTCACAAGCTTCTGCTTAAGATCGTTAACCTCGAGCTGAAGCTGGTCCCGTTGTCAGATTGTCTCCATGGCTTGTGCTTTGGCAATTCACTCATTCTCTTGGGAGGTCTTTAGGACATTGTTGGCCTCATCTAGGGCGACCCTAGTGATGTTGGGTTTCTCCAAGGCAACCCACGTCTGAAGCGTCCCAAATTTGCAAATAAGGCTCAGCGCCTTTATTAGCGTGCTAGGAGGGAAATAATTGATTTAATTATGTTAATGTGTGAATTTATTGTTTTTGTGATTAGAAATGCATGTTTTGGTGAATTAAATATGCATGCGGGCCCCATCTAGTTATTAGGGGTATATTTGTAATTTTAACCTATTGAGGGCATAAATGTGATAAATGTGTGTGATGTGATTGAGACCACAAGTGAGTGATGATATACTTGTGATGAAAGATCTGAGATGGTCCTAGGGAGCAGTCTAGTTAAATAGTCACAACGAGGTGGAATACACAGCTCGGGAGAAGCCTAGAGTTATTTTGGAATTTAGCAATTATATGATTATGTTGGGATTAAATGGGGATGTATAAGAATACTCGAGGATTTAGCAGGAAGTGGCATATGAAGAAATTTCCATTGGTGGCACTTGAGGATTAAGATAAGCTTAAGGGAATTTTGCACTTTTGGAAAAGGGATATACATGTTTTAGGAAGCTGAGACTCTAAAGGGACCTAGAAGAAACAGAAGGAAAAGAAACAACAAGAACTCTCAACTCTCTCTCTCTCTCTCTCTCTCATTTGGCTTTCTCTCCCTCTCTATGGTGCTTGAAGATTTTGGTGAAACGTTGAGGATTTTACGCTAAAGAACTGGTGGATTGGACTTGCAGAGCTTAAGGGAAACAATTCACGGGAGGAGATACCACAAAGGTAAGGGCTAAATCTGACTTGTGTTCACTGAATTCTACTATGAATTGAAGGTTGCATGAGAGTTAAACTCTAAGTTTGAATTTGAGTGTTGATGAGTGTATGGAGTTGTTTATGAATTTTTTGTGATGTTTAGGTTGAGTGAAAAAGGATTCTACGCTTAATTATGAGTTTAAATGATGTTTGGGGTATGAATTTTTGGTTTAGGCTCGAGGAAAAACGTAGAAAATAGCTAGAATTTTTGGGTTTGGGGGCGCGGGCCGCAACCCTGTTCTCCAGGCGTTGCGACCCGCATGCTCGAAGAGGCTAGAGAAGCCTCTGGTTCGCCCAGGCACTGCAACCCTTGAGCAGCGTGTGGCAGCACGTGTCCTTCAATAGGGAGGGCCACGCCTCTGACCAAGTACTTGACCATGACCCTATAGGGCATGCCATGACCCTAAATAGAAAGAAATGGGGAATTAAAGTTTTAAGCTTGAGAATTCAAAAGTTAAGTCTCGGGAAGGATCCTACGACCTGGATTAGTGGAATTGAAGGTCTGAGAGGCTAGATTAATATTCTGAAGTTATTTATTGGTTTAAAACTTGATGGATGGTTATTATGAATGCGTTGAGACTAGGTTTTCAACGAGGGTCGGGTTAGAGGACTATGATCGGGATCGCGGTATTCAGATAGCTCGGGACACAGGTAAGAAAACAATTGTTATACCTGTAGAGGAGGGTGTGGCCCTATTGTTTATATATTAGCGCGTCGCACTAATGTTTATGTTTAATATGCATTTAAATATCTACGAATATTATGTATGTTTATGAATAAACGGCGAGGGCCGAGAACGGCGAAGGCCAAGAACGACAAGAAGTTGAGTACGGCAAGGGGCCGGAGTCAGCTTGAGCATGCTGAGTGTGGGCCACTGGGGCGAGACCCTTTTGGGGTGTTGTATCCACCTGCTCGGTGAAGACCACGAACCCAGGGCCTGGTAAAGCGCCTGGGATGGTGTAGGTCGCTATGTGTTTAACTCGTTGCCTGCTTTGCCATATACTGTTGAATGTTATGTTATATGTTATATGTTGAGTTTTCTTACTGAGCTTCGGCTCATGGGTGCTCTATGGTGCAGGTAAGGGCAAAGGAAAGGTTGACCAACCATGAGTTTGGAGAGCGTGGAGCGATGGGTACAAGTTCGGCCTGCCTGGCTACCACGGCCAGGGTTCTTTTTGGGAAAATGTACTGTAATGGTTGTTTTGTCGCCTAGGTCGACCATGTGTATATTTTGAGTTGTAATACAATTTTCTAAACAATATTTTCAGGATCCCAACTGTATAACTTTCTATAATATCAATGAATGTCTAAATTTTATAATTTTTATTATCAAACAAGTTTAACTTCAATTTTGTCACACTTTTACCAAAAACCTCGATTATCAAGCTAATGACACATTTTTAAGTCACATAGTAACAACTCTAAGGAAGTAGGGCGTTACAACGCCTCACCCAAGGTGGTCCTGGCCTCGTAAACCTTAGCTCGGACCTGAGCGATGCCATACATCTATGCCATGCAAGACTGCAAACAAAGAATAAAGAGGGGTTAGTTTTTGAAGGCATGGGACTGGAAGAAGATTATAAGTATAGTCCTTACTGTCAAAGTCATCCCCAATGTAGAGTCAAGGATGGTAATTGATGGTTGCGACTCAATAGCTTTCAAATCTTTGACACTGACCACACTCGTGTACTTCATCATATGGCTTACTATTTCTTGATATGAGCCGCACTAGAGCTTTGGATATTTCTCCACTCTGAGGAGGGGACTTGGGATAGTGACTGTTGGGGCTTCAGTTTGAGCGGCCTGCGTGACAAGAGTAGGGTTGTGACTATGGTGGGCTGAGGTTGATGCTGCTTCTAGGTGGAGCTAGCATCCTTATCTTTTGTAGGAGACTAAGTGGCGACTCCAATTTCGAGAGTGATTTTTTTCGAAACCGTCAGCCTCTTTAAATGTGGTCCTATTTTGAGGGCTTCCTTTAGATTCATGTCTTCGTTTGCAAAGGAGAGAGCAGAATAGTCAGACCCAAGAAATGTTTGTCAGGACAACATAAAGCAAAGAGTAACAGTACAAGAACTCTACCCTCCAAACTAGAGGAGGAAACTACTATGATCGGCCCTGGATTACGAACCTGGATGGGTAAACCTATAACTCATGGATTATCGAAGGAGGGGGAAACTCTAGTATTATTAAATTTTGAGATCTACGGGATTTAGGCTCCTCCTCTGACTAGACTCATGCTCGGCCTACCTAATACCCGGGGTATAAACATCACGACACAGGGAATGCCATGACTAAAGATTTGTACCGTATTCTTCAAAATTAGTGGATCTAAGGTGCAAGGTATTATCAACCACTGTACTACATTTGGGGTAGCTAAGATAGCTAAGATCTTCGTGATGTCCCAAATTACCTAATAGGTCTTAGGGCCTTGATTAGTGGGCCAAGATGTCAAATTATAAAGAATTATTTGAATATATGTGATTTAATTATGAAATATGTGTTTATGTGATATATATGTGTATCATTATATGATTACGTGAGTTATATTATAATATGTCTATATATGCATGCTTAGGTGTATTAAATATGCATGTGGGTCCATTTCTTATTAGAAGGGCAATTTTCATAATTTGGCCCGTTATGGGTATATTTTAAATATATGTATGAGATCACATTATTATGTGGATATATTTGGGTTACTCGGCACGAGGCGATCCTAGGGAGCAAGTTAGTGGGAGATTCACAACGGGACCTAATACCCGACTCAGGGTGAGTCAAGGGGTATTTTGGGTAGTTAGTACATTACAAGGATATCAGATAATGGCAATAAATAATTGAGGATATATTCAGAGTTAGTGAGATTAGAAGGGAATTTCAGGAATATTGACCATTTTACCCTCTGGGACGTTTTTGGTACCCTGAGCTTCTGGATTTCCTTAAAGTTACTTGAACTCTAAGTAGCCTACACACAAATAGAAAAACATAGAAAATACAAAATACAAACTCTCTTACTCGTGTACTCTCTCTCTCTCTCTCTCTCTCTCAATTCATCGGAATTTCTTGCAATCTAAGGGCAATCGAAGCTAGCTTAGGCTTAGGATTGCTTGGGGAAAGGCTTAGCGTTGTTTTGGCAGTATAGGTTTTTATTTCTAACCTCAATTCTTTATGTTTTCTCAGGTTTTAGTTGAGTTTTAGAGTTTTGAAAACTCAAATATGAATGTGGTTTTCTGAGGAGTTCTAATCTTGTTTTTGGGGATGGTTTTGATGCTTATGAAGTGCTGAGTTGATTGGGAACTTTGTTATTGGGATTTAGCTATGATTTTTTTGGGGTTTAGGTGAGTTTTGGCTTGAATAAAACGAGGGAAAACTAGGTTTTCATGTCGATTCATGTCCCTGTACTTGGGGCATCGTGGTTCTCATGAACGAAAGGGAGAAGGAGGTGTTAAACCTCCATTTGGCCACAACTCTTGCAGCAACGTGTGTGTTCCAGAGGAGAGCCCTCGGGCTCTCTACCTAGGGGCGAGTGGTGGATCTTGGGCCTTGGGCCGCGATGCTTGAAGGGATTTTGATCCCCATGAAGGTCTTGAGTGTGGGAACTTAGGGTCTCGGGATTGATCTACTAGCCAATTTAGTAGAATTCGATGTCCCAGAGGCTAGGACTTGGTCCGGAAGCCTTTACTTGCTGGTTATTGACGATATTATATATTATAGTTGTGACTAGGTTACCAATAGAGGCTTGAAACAGGGATCGTGCTCGTGGGTCGTTCTCATTATACATTGCACTCGGACTTGAGGTAAGAAAACTACACCCAGTATGTGTTAAATGTGATTATTTGCGTGATTAGGGCTAGAGCCCGTCAAGGAATATTGTTATTACTGTGTTTGTATTTAATTGGCTGAGATATATGATTAATATGTATGCATACTTGTATTATCTTAAGTATCCTTATCTATTTATCTGATCGTCTGAAGGCAATGACTTAATAGTCATATGCTTATCTGTATCTGGTTATCTGTTTATCTGGTTGTTTGAATATCTGGTTCAGGCATTGACTTATTAGTCAAGGGCAGCAATGGCGTGCTATGTGTTGGTCGAGAGGCTTAGGCCTAATTAGGGACGTACTATTACATTGGCCGACCATATGGTCGTTTGGCCCCAGTTAGCAGAGCTCGGGCAAAGGGCCCAGGATGACTCCATGGTCACTTCGGTTGGGCATAGGGCCCCGAGTTTACTTTATGGTAATTTATTCAGGGTAGAGGGCCCCTGAATGATCATATAATCATTTATTTGTAATTTTATGCATGCATGAGTAGGTTATTACTGCTGGGCAGGCCAGATACGCACGTGGAATTTGTATTTACTGTTCATGCATTGTTTATAGTTTTCTTGTCGAGCCTTGGCTATCGGGTGATGTGTGGTGCAGGTAAAGGGAAGGAAACAACTTGACCAGCCTTGAGTTAGAGAGCTTTAGTTGCGGCATGTACATATGAGGCTGCTCGACCACCATGGCCGTGGTTATCTTTGAGGAACTAGGGTTGTATCCTCTATTTTTCTGCCAAGGTAAACTTGGCTTCTATTTTGACTTGTATGTGACCTTTTAAACACTTGTTTACGTTATTTTTGGATCCCATGTATATATTAAACTTTTAAAAGAAAATTCAACATTTCCTTTTGACCAAAAAATTTAATCCTAACCCTTGTCATTAACCTTAGTTACATGTTTATAACCAAAGGACATGATTAGCAAGTCTGGCACTATTCAAAGTACGCATTGTAACGGTCCTGGATTAGGAGGACGTTACAATCCTGGTGTATGACCAATTTGTTAACACAGTGAAGAAGGGTCACATTCATGTCTGGATCTACTATATGTCGACTCACAAGCTACCTTGGATTGAATCGGACTAGCCGAAAATTGGCAGCAACCTAGTTTATTTCTCTGTATGGATCACCTTGGCCGGAGGTACCGGATGTTGCCCTTTATACAACAAGGCCTTGACTTGATTCAGCACGGCTGTGCGACTTCATCTTCTTCATCAACCTCCGCAACGACTGATAAGGAACTCCTAGGAGGAGGGAGCTCGGGGAGAGGTCCTTGGGCCCTGATGGCTAGCATTAAATCTAAGCAAATCAGCGTGTAAGCCACTATGGTGGCATCATTTAGCACCATCCGAAACTCTTTCTCCTTGGTAGAAGCATGAGCCAGAGTTTCATTTTGACCTCTGAGGGTCTCTAGTTGCTTCGTTCTCTTATATATTGCTTCACAAAGTAACAACTCAATTAGAATAAGTTTTAACTTGGTTAAGAAAGAATTCAAGTACAAAGTCCAAGAACCTGAGAAACTTATGAGGAAGGTTGAAGTATCAATGAGTGTAGTTCTTGAACTCGTTTGACATAAAGATTCGGTCTTTATAGTCATTCGGGTCGCTTGGGAGGTCGCTGATAGAGGTTGTGCTAGGGACTCTGGTGATGTAGTAGAAGTTTTCACCTCAACCATTTGACTCTGGATTGGCCTCGAGGCAAAAGAAATACATAATATCGACATGAGTGGGGACATCCTACTCGTTCTTCAAAAATAATACTTCAACCTCGCCAGGAGTCGATACGAGTTCGGGGGGAGCTAGAACTGTGCCAGCTACACGTAGTTTAAAAAATCTACATAGTACTCCTCCAGGGAAAGGAAGGCACTTGCCTTCAGGTGCTCATCACTCCAAGTCCCAAACTCATCATGGAGCAGGGTGTATTTGCGCTCTCCATTCAACAGAGGACGAGCAACAAGTACTTTGGAGCTTGTCTCAATCCCATGACTCAATAAGATTTTGTTCACCATGCTTTGAGTCTTTATCCGAGATTCGATAAGCTTAGCCTCGAAGAAGGCGTCGTGGTCAACCATGACCTACCTATCCACCACTGGGCCAAGGAGGGGAATAGAGGTCTCAAAGGCAACCTGCTTATCTTTATATTTATATTGAGAGGAGAAGCTCGCCACTGATTTCTTCTTCTGGTTGGCCATAATTTAGTTGGTCTGGTGATAAAGGGGCATGTTAGAGGCGACCTATGATACAACCTCGTTGTGACACTGGATGTGAGGGAAACCTAGAGTTTTTTATTCTATTTACTCGACCTAAGATACCTACGAGCTAGATTCTCACCAAATGTTAATTTGTGATTTCATGCGTGGTCAAAAATCACGTGTGGTCAAAAATCACCTCGGGAAACCCTGATACTCCAAGATTCGCGTGTCAGACCCATTACCTCTTTGGAAAGTGGTTTAATGCAAAATCACTCAAGATATCATGACCCTTAAGCTACCTAGAACTGAAGCTTAAAAAAAACCTCAAATCTTCAAATTCACATATTTACATATTCCTCTCCCAGAAAACCCAGAAAATCACCCATTTTTTGTGCATTATTTCTAATCGGATCTAGTACTATTATTTTTTGCCTAACAAAAACCCACACTAAACTCAAACAGAACCAAAGTAAGGAAAATTACTGGAAAGTTTCATAAAACTTGTTGAAAAATGAGAAAATGAAATTTAAACCAAAGATGATCATACTTACAAATAAATTTCTTGATTGATGAGTTAAGTAAGAATAGAAAGTGCTTGAAAAATCCGAGTGTAGGGATCAGGGGATATCTGAGAAGTAAGGGATTTAAGAAAGTTTGAATATTTTGAGAAGAAGAAAGGAAAAAGGAAAATTCAAATGCAAAAGTTGTAAGGCTCAGGTGTGGCACTCCTATTTATATGTAAACTGCAAGAACTGATCTAGGCCACATGATTAGATCAGTTCCATATCCAAGGGTGTGAATTAAATAAACCAGGCAGCAGCAAAAGGTTAACAAGACAACTATCACAATACTCAGAACTCGAACATGCGCCTATTACAAACTGACATGTGTTCAGCACTCGAGTGAGTGTGTAACGACCAAAAATTCACTAATAAGGCTTAAGGGCCTTGATTAGTATGTCGGGAGGGCATAATTGGTTTATATGTGATTTAAATAATTTTAATGCATGATTCTGTGAAAAGCATGCTTACATGATTATATGGATATATGAGATGCATGTTTATGTTTATTAATATGCATGTGGGCCATGTTTAGCTTAAAGGGGCATATTTGTAATTTTTTCCCGTTGAGGGCATAAATGTAATTATGTGTTATAATTATGGAGACCGAATTAGCATGCAGCTTGAGGCGATCCTAGGGAGCCAGTTAGCAGGAAAGTCACAACAGGGCCCAATACATGACTCGAGGCAAGTCAAGGGGTATTTTGGGCATTAGATATTTATTTAGGTTATCGGATTATGAAAATAAAAAATTGGAGGTATATTTGAAGTTAGAGAGTTTAGGAGGGAATATTCCCTCGAGAACATTTTTGGTACCCCGAGCCTTGAGATTAACTTAAGTAACTTAAGTAAGATAAAACAAAACAAAGGAAATAGCTAGAACTCTGCGAAAACTGACCCACCTCTTCCTCTAAGCTCACTCATCTTATCCTCAAACTCTCTCTTAAGAAAACGGTCAAGGCTGAGCATCAGAGGCCAGCAGGATTATTGCAGCCTCTGGATATCCCAGAGTGGAAGTGGTAGGACATCACAATGGATTTTATGGTGGGCTTACCCAGGACAGTTGGTCATCATGATTCTATTTGGGTGATAGTAGATCGCTACACCAAGTCAGCTCACTTTCTGCCAGTGAGGACACCTTATACAGTTGACCAGTATGCAAATATCTATGTGTGAGAGATTTTGCGCCTCCATGGAGCACCTAGGTCGATCGTGTCGGATCGGGACCCTACTTTTACTTCCAAGTTTTGAGGGAGTTTGCAGAAAGCCATGGGGACACAGTTGAAGTTCAGTACTACTTATCATCCTCAGACAGATGGGCAATCTGAGAGGACGATCTAGATATTGGAAGACATGCTGAGAGCATGTGTGCTGGACTTTAGTGGATCTTCAAGTATCTACCTTTGGTAGAGTTCTCCTACAACAACAGTTATCAGTCTACCATTGGGGTTGCGCCTTATGAGATGCTGTATGGTAGGAAGTGTAGATCTCCCATTCATTGGGATGAGACAGGTGAAAGGAGATACTTGGGTCCTGAGGCAGTTCAGAGGACAGTGAGGCTATTGAGAAGATTAGAGCTCGGATGCTCGCTTCTCAGAGTAGACAGAAGAGCTATGCAGATCCCAAGCACAGGAACGTGGAGTTCCAAGTGGGAGACTATGTCTTCCTTAGATTCTCGCCATGGAAAGGGGTGAGATGGTTTGGGAAGAAGGGAAAGCTGAGCCCTAGATTTGTAGGTCCATTTGAGATCCTGGAGCGGATTGGTCAGGTGGCTTACAGATTGGCCTTGCCTCCGGCGTTGTCGGCCATGCATAATGTGTTTCATGTTTTAGCTCTTCGGAGGTATGTATCTGATGAGAATCATATTTTGAGTTATGAAGATCTGGAGCTTGAGCCAGATCTCTCCTTTAAGGAGCAGCCAGTTCAGATACTTGACCGAAAAGACAAGGTCCTCAGGAATAAGACGATACCTTTGGTTAAGGTATTGTGGAGGAGCAGCAAGGTCGAGGAAGCGACCTGGGAGCTAGAGTCAAATATGCAGAGTCAGTATCCTGAGCTGTTCAGGTAAATTTTGAGGATGAAATTTCAGTAAGGAGGGGATAGTTGTAATGCCCCGAATCCCTAATGCGGTTTAATGGCGGGATTAGTAGGCCAGGAGGGCCATACTTGCTTAATTATGCCATTAGTTGATAAATGCATGTATACGTGAATTATATAATAATATAATGTTAAATGCATGCATGTGGGTCCACATTTTAATCATAGGGGTGTGATGGTAATTTGGCCTGTTGAGGGTATAATTGTATATTTGTATGTGTGTTAATGATATATGTTGAGACCACATTATAATGTGGGTTTGTTCGAGCTATTCGGCATGAGACGATCATGGATTATTGATTAGCAGTCTAGTCATAACAGGTTTAGGTTCAGGGCTCGGGGTGAGTCTCTGGGTGATTTTAATGATTAGAGTGTGGCCGGGAATTAAAGTGTAACAAGATATAAATTATTTGTGTTTGAGACTATTGGGAATAGCGACAATTGGAGAGCGTTAATTATGTTTAACGAGATAGGTGGGGAATACCAATTTTGCCCTTGGGATCCTTTAGAAACTTTTAATTGACCTAGGGGTATTTTTGTAACGACCCAAATTCGCTAATAAGGCTTAAGGGCCTTGATTAGTGTGCCGGGAGGGCATAAATGGGAGTTGAGAGAATAGTACTTATTTGAATGTGATATTATGTGATTAATAGTGCATAAATGACATTATATGATAATTGGTGATATTATGTGATAATATGAAATAGACATGTTGTATATGTGAGAACCACATTATTATGTGGATAACTCTGCAGCCGGCGACTCGAGGCGATCATAGGGCTAGATAGCGGGAAAATTCACAACGGGGCATTATAATTGACTTTGGACAAGTCAAGGAGTATTTTAGGTATCGGGTAGTGATTCAGACTATCGGGTGATGAAAATAAATAAATGGAGATATATTTGAGGTTAGGATGTCTAGGCGGGATTATTGGGGGATTTTACCGTTTTGCTCTCGGGGACGTTTCCGGCACCCCGAGCTTTGGGATTAGTTTAATCATCTAAGGATATACTTGGAAGACTTAGAAAATATTAGACAGAAAGTGTAAACCGACCCTATCTCTCCTTCTCTCTCTCTCTCTCCTAGCAAAGGAAAATCTCTGAATTTTCAAGAGAATCAAGTTGAATACTTGGGAATTGAAGGGAATAATCTGGAGGATTAGCTCAGGAACTTATTAAGGTCTGAGATAGAGCCAAGGTAAGCTTTGAATTTTCGTTTCTGAGGTTAGGAATTTAGAGAAATGGCTGAGTTTTAAATATCTGTGGTTTTGACATTTAAGGTGGAAAATTGAGGCTTGAAATTTGAAGATAGGTCAGGGGACTCTTGGGGAAACGATTCTACAGCTGAGGTAAGGTTTAATTTAATGTTTGATTGTTGAATTTGTGAGTTTTCATGGCTGGTTTTGAGTTCTGTGGGTTTGAAATCTCAGAAATTGTAATTGGGATTTTGGTGAGTGTTAGGCTGGATTTTTGGTGGAATTGTGTTGTTTAAATCATTCTAATGTTGTTATTATTAATTGGTTTTGAGTTGGGTGCTTTGGGATGGCTTAAGGTGAGGTTTAGAGATTAAAAGTGGTGGTTTTTCTGGGTTCGAAGGGTCGGGCCGCGGCATGATTCTTGGTGAGCCGCGGCCCTTCGAGGCTGTTGCATGCTGAGAAAGGAGGGCGGGCCCCTGCATGGTACAAGCAATGTTGCGGCCCTTACCTGTTTTTGTGCCTTTGGTGGTTCTGTTTAGGGGCCATGCCGCGGCATGGGTGGCCTATGCCGGGGCGCTTAAGGGATTTTTGGATTTTGAGATTTTAGGCTTGGGAATTTAACCTAGGGTGCTCGGGATTGAATATTTTACCATATTTGGTGAAGTTCAATGATCCGGGGACTAGAACTTGGTTTGGAAACTCATTTAAGACTGTTAATGGTATCTTTCATCATGGTTGTGACTAGGTGTTAAGCTAGGGATCGGGGATCGGATCGCGCTCAAGGAGTATCGCCCGTAGCTAATTCATCTAGAAGCTAAAGGTAAGAAAACTACACCCGGTTGAATATTTGAACGGGACTAAGGGCTCCCTGATATATATGATTGATAGATTGGTATTATGCCATGTAAATTGTAAACCAACGGCCTAAGCGTGCCACGATTAACTTGTGCAATTGGCCTGTCATCATGGTCTGATTGCCGAGTCGTTATTTGCAGATTGACTTGGGGATAATTTTACCCTATCATCATGGTCTGATTGCCGAGTCGTTATTTACAGATTGACTTGGATAGCTATGCGTCCAAGAAAATCTTCACGACTAGCCGGCACTAGGTCCGGGACCAGGGGTGATGACCAGGGCTAGACTCCTCCGCCAGTGCCTGAGAACTGGCAGCAGTTAATGGCTGAGATGCAGGCTTGATTGCAGAGTCAAGACGAGCAGATCCGTATTCTGCAACAGCAGGCTCCATCAGGGAGTGCTGCCCCTGTTTTACCACCTGCAGTGGTACCAGTTGTGCAGTCTGGGGAGATTGGTAACAAATGGGAGCCATTATATGAGCGGTTCAGGAAGCAGCAACCCCCAATCTTTGAGGGTGGACTAGATCCATTGAAAGCTGAGCAGTGGCTAACTATGATTACAGTAATTCTGGATTTTATGAGGATTGAGGGGCATGATAGAGTGGCCTGCGCCACTTATATGTTGAGGGCGGATGCCCGTATCTGGTGGGAGGTGAAAATGCAGACTAGGGATGTGACTACATTGAGTTGGGAAGGTTTCAAAGATTTATTCAGTCAGAAGTATTATAATGTTGCTGTCAGAGCAGCAAAGGTTAATGAGTTTGTGAGTTTGGTTCAGGGCAGTATGACCGTTACTGAGTATGCCCTGAAATTTGACAGGCTTGCGAAGTTTGCTCCAGATCTTGTGCCTACCGATGCAGCTAGGAAGGATAGATTTATTAGAGGGTTGATTGCTATGATAGCCCGAGATGTTAGAATTACGACGGTACCTGGAGGAACAACTTATGCCCAGGTCGTTGAGAAGGCACTTACCGCTGAGGAAGCGGAGAATAAGATATGGAAGGATAGTGCAGCAAGAAGGGAGGGCCGCAGGGCAGTGCCTCCATATTCTGGGGCTGGTAGGGGCGAAGGCCCCAGTGACTTCAAGAGGAAGACTCCTGACACTTCGACCGCTATTGGTACTGATAGGAAGGGTCGGGGTGGTCAGGGTGGCCTTCAGGGTGGCGGCGAGGCATGGCGGACCTATCCAGAGTGTCCGAGATGTAGAAGACGCCATCTGGGCGAGTGTCAGGCCAAGGCTTGCTTTGTGTGTGGAGTAGTGGGGCATCTCAGGAAAGACTGCCCAACGGTGAAGAAAGGTGAAGCGGGAAAGGTGGATAGCTTGACTCCAGCTCGAGTATTAATCTTGACTCAGGCAGAGGCTGAGGCTAGTCCCTCAGTAGTGACAGGTCAGCTTTCTAGCGCTGGCACTCCTTTTACTATATTGATAGATTCTGGTGCTACACATTCTTTTATTTCTAGTAGAGTGATTGATAGATTGTGTAGACCTAGTGAGTATCAGACTGCAGGGTTTGGGACTTTGATGCCTACAGGGGAACTGGTAATCTCTAGGAGATGGATTAGGGCACTTCCAGTGATAGTTGATAGTAGGGAACTCTCGGTAGATCTGATTGAGTTAGATTTGGAGGATTTCGATATGATTCTGGGGATGGACTGGTTGGCCAGATATGGAGCTACGATTGATTGCAGGAAGAAGATGGTTACTTTTGAGCCTGAGGGCGAGGACCCTTTTGTCTTTGTGGGTGCGGTGTCTGGACCCCGCGTACCCATGATTTCAGCATTGAGAGCCAGGGACTTATTGCAGGGAGGATGCATAGGTTTTCTGGCTAGTGTAATGGATACCGTTAGAGCTATGCCGGCAGGGCCGGGAGAGACCAGATTGGTATGTGAGTTTCTAGATGTCTTCCTTGAGGATCTGCCAAGGTTGCCGCCGCGTAGGGAGATTCAGTTTGAGATTGAGTTAGCACCGGGGACAGAACCAGTATCTAGGGTACCGTACAGAATGGCACCAGCGGAACTAAAAGAGTTGAAGATACAGTTGCAAGAACTTCTGGATTTGGGATTCATCAGGCCTAATTATTCTCCATGGGGCGCTCCAGTGTTGTTCGTTAAGAAGAAGGATGGGACTTTGAGGATGTGCATTAATTGTAGAGAATTGAACAAGTTAACTATTAAGAATAAGTACCCTCTACCAAGGATTGATGACTTGTTTGATCAGCTGCAAGGTAAGACGGTGTTCTCAAAGATTGATCTTCGATCTGGTTATCACCAGCTGAGGATCAAAGATGAGGATATACCGAAGACAGCCTTCCGGACACGATATGGGCATTATGAGTTCCTGGTCATGTCTTTTGATCTGACCAATGCCCCGGCGGCTTTCATAGACTTAATGAACAGGGTGTTCAAGGATTTCTTGGATCAGTTCGTCATTGTCTTCATCGATGACATTTTGGTATATTCCAGTTCAGAGGCATGAGCAGCATCTCCGACAGGTTTTACAGAGGTTGAGGGAGCATCGGTTATACGCCAAGTTTAAGAAGTGTAAGTTCTGGCTACCAGAGGTGACCTTCCTTGGACATATAGTTGGGGCAGAAGGGATTAAGGTGGATCCGTCCAAGATAGAAGAAGTAAGGGATTGGCCGAGGCCAAGCAACGTTTCAGAGGTCCGAAGTTTCCTTGGATTGGCTGGTTACTACAGACGGTTCGTGGAGGGCTTCTCAAAGATTTCTTTATCGATGACAGAGTTGACAAGGAAGAATCAGAAGATTTTCTGGTCAGAGAAGTGTGAAAACAACTTTCAGAAGTTGAAGCAACAACTTATTTCTGCACCTGTGTTGAGTCTTCCTTCAGAGGAAGGGAAGTTTGTGGTCTACTGTGACGCGTCGAGGATGGGTTTAGGCTGTGTGTTGATACAGGACGAGAAAGTTATAGCCTATGCATCTCGACAGCTGAAGGAGTATGAGCAGAGGTATCCGACTCATGATTTGGAGTTAGCAGCAGTGGTATTCGCACTGAAGGTGTGGCGTCATTATCTGTATTGGGAGAAGTGCGAGATATACAGTGACCATAAGATTTTGAAGTATTTCTTTACCCAGAAGGATTTAAATATGAGGTAGAGACGTTGGTTGGAGTTGGTTAAGGATTATGATTGTGATATCCTTTACCATCCTGGGAAAGCCAACGTGGTGGCAGATGCATTGAGCCGGAGGGGCCCAGGGCAGTTGTATAGTTCCACCCAGATTTCGAGAGAATTGGTTGATGAGATAGTTAGGGCAAGGATAGAACTTGTAGTGGGCCAGTTAGCCAATATCACTTTGCAGTTGACCCTGTTAGAGAGGATCAAGGAGGGTCAGTTAGTAGATGTGCAGTTGCAGGAAAATAGGCAGCATGCCTTAGCAGGGACAGCTAAGGATTATTCTATTTCTGAGACAGGTTTACTTCGGTATCAGGGGCGGATTTGTGTTCCGGCTGATGAGGGAATCAGGCGAGAGATACTGGATGAGTCACACACTACACCATACTCACTTCATCCAGGTACCACGAAGATGTATCAGGATCTACGGACATTATATCGGTGGCCCGAGATGAAGAAGGATGTGGTTGAGTATGTGTCTAGATGTTTGACATGTCAGCAGGTTAAGGCTGAGCATCATGACCAGCGGGATTGCTTCAGCCTTTGGGTATCCCAGAGTGTAAATGGGAAGATATTGCGATGGATTTTGTGGGAGGATTACCCAAGACAGTTGGACTTCATGACTCGGTGTGGGTGATAGTGGACAGATACACCAAGTCAGCTCATTTTCTACCAGTGAGGTCGACCTATACAGTGGAGCAGTATGCAGAACTGTATGTGAGAGAGATAGTTCGTCTCCATGGGGTTCCAAAGTCTATTGTGTCTGATCGAGACCCTATCTTTACCTCCAAGTTTTGGGGAGCTTTGGAGAGAGCTATGGGGACTCAGCTGATGTTTAGCACAACTTTTCATCCTCGAATTGATGGACAGTCTGAGAGGACGATTCAGGTATTGGAGGACATGCATAGGGCATGTGTGATTGACTTTGAGGGTTCATGGAGTAAGTACCTCCCTTTGATCGAGTTTTCATATAACAGCAGCTATCAGTCCATGATTGGAGTGGATCCTTATGAGATGTTATATGGAAGAAAGTGTAGATCGCCCATTCACTGGGATGAGATGGGTGAGAGAAAGTATTTGGGGCTAGATATGGCTCAGAAGACTAATGAGGCCATAGAGAAGATTCGAGCTAGAATGCTTGCCTCGCAGAGTAGACAGAAAAGCTACGCTGATCCTAAGCGTAGGAACGTGGAGTTCCAGGTTGGGGACCACATGTTTCTGAGAGTTTCACCATTGAGGGGAGTGAGGAGGTTTGGAGTGAAGGGCAAGCTGAGCCCTCGGTTTGTTGGACCTTTTCAGATCCTGGAGAGCATTGGACAAGTGGCTTATAGGCTGGCCTTGCCACTATCGTTGTCAGGAGTTCGTAATGTGTTCCACGTCTCCATGTTGCCGAAGTATGTTTCTGATACGACACATGTACTGAGGTATGAGGACTTAGAGTTACAGAAAAATTTGTCCTATGAGGAGCAACCAGTTCAGATTTTGGATTGGAAGGACAAAGTCTTACGGAATAAGACGATTTCGTTAGTGAAAGTACTGTGGAGGAATAGCAAGGTCGAGGAAGCGACCTGGGAGTTAGAGACAGCGATGCGGGATTAGTATCCCGAGCTACTCAGGTAAATTTCGGGGACAAAATTCTCATTAAGAGGGGATAGTTGCAACGACCCAAATTCGCTAATAAGGCTTAAGGGCCTTGATTAGTGTGCCAGGAGGGCATAAATGGGATTTGAGTGAATAGTACTTATTTGAATGTGATATGATGTGATTAATAGTGCTTAAATGACATTATATGATAATTGGTGATATTATGTGATAATATGAAATAGACATGTTGTATATGTGAGAACCACATTATTATGTGGATAACTCTGCAGCCGGCAACTCAAGGCGATCCTAGGGCTAGATAGCAGGAAAAGTCACAACGGGGCATTATAATTGACTTTGGACAAGTCAAGGAGTATTTTAGGTATCAGGTAGTGATTCAGACTATTGGGTGATGAAAATAAATAATTGGAGATATATTTGAGGTTAGGATGTCTAGGCGGGATTATTGGGGGATTTTACCGTTTTGCCCTCGGGGACGTTTCCGGCACCTCGAGCTTTGGGATTAGTTTAATCATCTAAGGATATACTTGGAAGACTTAGAAAATATTAGACAGAAAGTGTAAACCGACCCTATCTCTCCTTCTTTCTCTTCTCTCTCCTAGCAAAGGAAAATCTCTGAATTTTCAAGAGAATCAAGTTGAATACTTGGGAATTGAAGGGAATAATCTGGAGGATTAGCTCAGGAACTTATCAAGGTCTGAGATAGAGCCAAGGTAAGCTTTGAATTTTCATTTCTGATGTTAGGAATTTAGAGAAATGGTTGAGTTTTAAATATCTGTGGTTTTGACATTTAAGGTGGAAAATTGAGGCTTGAAATTTTGAAGATAGGTCAAGGGACTCTTGGGGAAACGATTCTACAGCTGAGGTAAGGTTTAATTTAAAGTTTGATGGTTGAATTTGTGAGTTTTCATGCCTGGTTTTGAGTTCTGTGGGTTTGAAATCTCAGAAATTGGAATTGGGATTTTGGTGAGTGTTAGGCTGGATTTTTGGTGGAGTTGTGTTGTTTAAATCATTCTAATGTTGTTATTATTAATTGGTTTTGAGTTAGGTGCTTTGGGATGGCTTAAGGTGAGGTTTAGAGATTGAAAATGGTGGTTTTTCTGGGTTCGAAGGGTCGGGCCGCGGCATGGTTCTTGGTGAACCGCGGCCCTTCGAGGCTGTTGCATTCTGAGGAAGGAGGGCGGACCGCGGGATGGTCCAAGCATTTCCGCGGCCCTTACCTGTTTTTGTGCCTTAGGTGGTTCTGTTTGGGGGCCATGCCGCGGCATGGGTGGCCTATGCAGGGGCGCTTAAGGAATTTTGGGATTTTGAGATTTTAGGCTTGGGAATTTAACCTAGGGTGCTCGGGATTGAATCTTTTACCATGTTTGGTGAAGTTCAATGATTGGGGGACTAGAACTTGGTTTGGAAACTCATTTAAGACTGTTAATGGTATCTTTCATCATGGTTGTGACTAGGTGTTAAGCTAGGGCTCGGGGATCGGATCGCGCCCAATGAATCAGCCTTGATTTGGAGAGCTCTAGAGGCGAAATGTACAGAGTCAGCTGCTCAGCCGCCACCATCGCGGGATGGACAAGAACAAGAGAACTTTAAATGTCTTTGAGTTGCCAGCAGTTGTATATACCTAAAAAAAATTTAAACTATCTTTTAATCTCTATTTCTTTTGGGATCCCATGTACGAAATGTTTATTTGAATGAAATGTATCTTTTACGACCAAAATCTTTTAACCATAGTTCAATTATAGTTTTAGTGACACGTTTCTAACTTAATGACTTAATTAGCAAGTCTTGCACCTTTATAAATACGCAGTGTAACGGTCTTGGCTACCCAGGGCGTACAACTTTGTATCAGAGCAGTCTAGGTTTGAGGGTTCCTGAAGACCGGCTGGAGATGTACATTCGTCGCTAAAGACAAGCTCGACTCAAGGTTTGGTAAATGTGTATACATGTTTATATGCTTAATTGATTGGAAGAAACCAATATTTTTGTTACCTGTTTGATTAATAGGAAGCATGAGACAGTGATAGGGCCTGGCTCTTGACTGTTGTGCGACAATATTGAGGCGTGCTTATTAGCATTGCTACACATGTAAATGAATATTTGAAATAATTATTTGTAAATAGCTTATGTATGGATGAATAAATGGATAAATGTTTATATTCAGATTGTTGTATGATGATGCCGAGGCATGCTTATTAGCATCGCTAGTGCATGTGAATTAATATTTGAATGAAATGTTATGTTTTGATTGCTTGTGTTTGGTGGATTCCCAATGGAGGGTTATGGAAAATGATTATTTCCCTGTCATCATAGTCTAACCGCTGAGTAGTTGATTGCAGATTAACTTGGATAGCTATGCATCCAAGGAGATCTACGCGACTAGTCGGCACCAGGTCTGAGACTAGAAATGATGACCAGGGCTAGAACTCTCCGCCAGTCCCTGAGAACTGGCAGCAGGTTATGGCAGACATGCAAGCCCGGCCTCAGAGCCAAGATGAGCAGATCCGTCTTCTGAGGTAGCAGGCCCCGTTAGGGAGTGCAGCATCCATTGTGCCACCTGCAAAGGCACCAGTTGTTCCGCCAGTTGAAGTTGGAAATAGGTGGGAACCGTTTTATGAGCGGTTAAGGAGACAACATACTCCAACCTTTGAGGGAGGACCTGATCAATTGAAGGCCGAACAGTGGATGAATATGATTAATGCTATCTTGGATTTTATGAGAGTAGAAGGTCATGATAGGGTGGCTTATGCCACTTATATGCTGAGAGAGGATGCCCACATCTAGTGGGAAGTGGCATCATAGACCAGGGACGTTACTACCTTGAGTTGGGATGGATTCAAGGACTTGTTCAATTAGAAGTATTACAATGTTGCCATCAGGGCAGCGAAGGTGAATGAATTTGTTGGATTAGTATAGGGCAACGTGACAGTTACTGAATATGCCCTGAAGTTCGACAGATTTGTGACATTTACACCAGATCTTGTGCCTACTAATGCAGCTAGGCATGGCAGGTTTATTAGAGGGCTTAATGCTATAATAGCCTGAGATGGGAGAATTACAATAGCACCTGGGGGACGACCTATGCTCGGGCTGTTGAGAAGGCTCTTACTGTTGAGGAAGCAGAGAAGAAGATTTCGTGGGAGAGTGCTGCAAGTTGAGAGGGACACAAAGCGGTGCCTCCATATTCAGAGTCTGGTAGGGGCAGAGGCCCCAGTGATCTGAAGAGGAAGACCCGTGACATTTCGACCGATGCTGGGCCTGATAGGAGGGGTTAGGGTGTTCAGGGAGGCTGTCAGGGAGGCGGTGATGCATGGAGAAGTTATCAAGAGTGCACGAGGTGTAGAAGATGCCACCAGGACGAGTGTCAGGCCAAGGCCTGTTTTGTGTGCGGAACAGTGGGAAATCTCAAGAAGGATTACCCAACAGTGAAGAAAGGGGAAGTAAAAAAGGTGGACAGCTTGACTCCGGTTCAAGGGTTCACCTTGACACAAGCAGAGGTCGAGGCTAGTCCCTCGGTGGTGACAGGTCAGTGTTCTAGCGCTGGCTCTCCTTTTACTGTATTCATTAACTCTGGTGCTACACATTCATTAGTTTCTAGTACGATGATTGATAGATTGTGTAGACCTGGTGAGTACCGTACTGCTGGGTTTGGGACTATATTGCCTACAGGAGAACTGGTAGTTTCTAGGAGGTTGATTAGAGTACTGCCAGTGATGATTGATGGTAGAGAGCTTTTAGTAGATTTGATTGAGCTAGATATGGAGGACTTTGGCATGATCTTGGGCGTGGATTGGCTGGTCAGATATGGGGCTACTATTGACTGGATGAAGAAGATGGTGACTTTTGAGTCTGAGGGAGAGGATCCCTTTATGTTTTTGGGTATGGTATGTGGACTCTGCATACCCGTGATATCAGCGCTGAGAGCCAGAGACTTATTACAGGGAGGATGTATAGGTTTCCTGGCTAGTGTGGTGGATACTACTATAGTTTTGCCAGCAGGGTCGGGAGAGACTAGATTGGTGTGTGAGTTTTTGGATGTATTTCCTAAGGATCTACTAGGGTTGCCACCGCACAGGGAGATTCAGTTTGTCATTGAGTTAGTGTCGGGGACAGAGCCAATGTTGAGGGCACCATATAGAATGGCACCGGCAGAATTGAAGATACAGCTGCAAGAGCATCTTGATTTGGGGTTCATCAAGCCTAGCTAGTCGCCCTGGGGTGCTCTGGTTTTGTTTTGTTTCTTGCTGGGCCTTGGCTCACGGGTGCTATGTGGTGCAGGTAAAGGCAAGGGTAAGCTTGATCAGCCCTGATTTGGAGAGCTCTAGAGGTTGAATATACATGGTCAGGTGCTCGCCCGCCACAGTCGAGGGATGGACAGGAACAGGAGAACCTTAAATGTCTATTTTTCCCTTAAAGTGGCCAGTAGTTGTATATACCTTGGAATTTTGTAAATTGTCCTTTAAACTCTATTTCTTTTGGGATCCCATGTATGAAATGTTTATTTGAATGAAATGTATATTTTATGACAAAAATCTTTTTCCTTAGTTCAATTATAGTTTCAATGACACGTTTCTAACTTAATGACTTGGTTAACAAGTCTTGCACCTTTATAAATACGCAGTGTAACGGTCTTGGCTCAGGACATTACATAGTGGGTGGGTACATTTTATCATAACTGAAACTGAAAGCCCCCATTGTGCATGTCAGAAGTGACGTCATGTACAAGAAGGAGCTTGGGGGGCAAATGTTGTACCCCAAAATACAAGCTGAGTTACTCAGCACGGGGTACAGCTGGCAGACAAACGTATGAAGAAAGCGTACATATAGAGCATCTTGCTAACTCTGGAGTGAGCAGCTCGAGTCAACTTGACAGCTTATAACAACCAGATAGTCTCCAGATCGCTTCTTGCGCCAACAACATAGTTTGAGATATGCATCACCTGGATTGTCTTCGTGAAACTCTAAACGTGACCTATGTCAGTTCAGATTAGTCCTATGACACCTAGCTTAAAGGAAGTGTTCAGCTAAGGAAAGCCTGGTCATGATGCATAGTGAAGGATCAAAAGACTTGGAGATTCTTTATACAACTCATAAAGGTCCAAATTTTATTATGCATTTATTACTCGATATAATGAGCATAAATTTAATAGGCAATCATATATTTATGTTAATGGGAAGTTACCCAGATTTGTCAATTATCATATTAATGTACTATTAACAAAAACTGTCCATGATAATCTCCTATAAATACAAGGGGAATGGACAATTAAAGGGATCGATTTTCTATATGCAAAAACTTTGTTGAAATTGTCATCAACAATTTCATCAAGGGCCCTAAACAAATCAATAAGTGTGACTCGTGGACTAGGTGTATTCTAACCACTAAACCACGTAAAATCGTGTGAACATTTTGCACTCTTTTTTTTGCCATTTCCTATACATTCGGCTTACGAAAAGCCTAATATTTCAATTGTCGGATTTCTAAATCCCCTGTTGCTAAAAAACCGCACCAACGATAATTTGTCCAAATATTAATATTATTCCTTTTACAGTGATTGATTTAACTCAATCTTGCCCAATAGTTATATTTTTTTAAGTTTATCAAATTTATATTAATATTTAACGTATTATTTATATTTATATATTTAATTTTTTAGTATTGTAGTGCACCAAAAAAAAATTTAGATTATTTAAATTTTGTGTTTTATTTAAATATTGTTTATTTTATTTAGTTGTTGTTTGTTCTATTTGATTGTTTGTCATTTTATTTAATTGTTATAATTGTTTGGTTTAATCTTTTTGAAGTTAAATTTGTTAATTGTTTGTTTGGTTATTTATTTTAATATGTGAATAATTGTGTAACATGTTTATTTTACTATTAGTGTTACATTTTAAATAATTGTGACAATTGATGTGATTATGTGAGATTTGGTTGAATGCACTAAGGTGCATGGTAGATAGTGATGCACCCTAGTGATTTAGTGTGTGCTAGTGCATGGTAGCATGGTACACATGTGTAGATTTTCTACACACTTTTTCCTTTATAAGATTTATTTTAGTTAATTAACATGATATAAAAAAAATAAAAAGAAAAGGGAAAGGAAGGTGCTTGGACGTGTAGTGTGTAGTGTGTAGTGGGAAAGGGATTGTTTTTCCATTTATTTTCTAAGACAATAAAATCAAATTTTTTTTTAAGAAACTAGCTATTTTAGGATAGGAATGTGATCAACCTTTATTCTTTTATATCAATTATCATAAAAGAAAATAATAAGAAAATTAAGAGAAAATAAAATGGAAATAGGAAACTTACCATTTTATGTTGGTGAGGCTTTATTGAGAGAATTGAAATAAAGGGGAAAGGAAAGGAAGAGGAGAGCATTTCTTTTTGTGGCTGCCGTGACCTAGAGAGAGAGATAGAGAGAGAGAGTGTGCCGTGTTAGAGAGAGAAGGAGAAGAAGAAAGAAAGGAAGAAAGAAGAAGAAGGAGAAGAGGAACCAAGTCTAGAGTATGTTTTCTTGTGATTTTGTTTGTCTAATCTCTTTTCTTGATTATATGATATTGACTTTGTTTTATTGTTGTGTGTGGTTGGATTCTTTCTCCTCCTCATGGTGGATTTCAAAAAAAAAAAACCTAGGCTTGAACAAGGGGTGTTGAAGTTTGGGTGTTAATCATTTTGTATTCTTGATTTTACAATCAAGAAAGGTATCAAATCTATAACCCTAATGATATGATGTTCGTGGGTTGATGGAGTGTTTTCTTATAATTTTATGCATGACTTTGTGTTGTTGGGTTTGATTTTTATGGTTGTGTAATAAGAATATGTGTAGTGATGATGAATATTTAAAATACATGAAAAGAATAGGTTATTTTTTTTATTGGATGTGCTTCGGCCTAAAGGGATTTTCAAAAGCATGATGGTTATTTTTATTATGTTTTATGTCAATGAAAATTTTAGAAACATGATAGGTTGTGGCAAGATCTTGTATGAAGTTATGATGGTTGTTTTTTTTTTGGAATAATTGCATGGTAATAATGTATTGAGAATATATGTAACACAAGATCAATGGTGGTTGTTTGTTCATGACTTGTGAATAAGTTCTTAGGTGAGTGATGAATTATTGTATAATCATGATGTGATTAAAATGGATAAAAAGGTTAGAAGCATGCTAGGGTTTGTGTTGAAATATTGTGCATAAATGAGCATGAATTTTGTGAATATAATGAAAAGAATGAATTTTATGATTTAATGTGCTTGCTGATTTTTGTGCAAAAATGATGTTGTTCATGATGAGATTAATGTTTTGAGTGCTCAAATAAAGTTTGCAAATGTTTTGATGTTTTAAGAAATTTAATGTGAAATTTAATTATGCTTTGAAATGATATTGTGTGTAAATAATTACCTACAGAATTTTTATTGAATTTTTAGAAAAATATGAGGTTTTAAATTGAATATGGTGATTTTTAATGATAAAAATGGTTGCTGGTTTATGTAAAAAATATGAAGTGTGTTTCACTAAAATGAATTTGATGAGTTTTGAAACAAACTATTATCCTAAGTTATGGTAATATTAAAAAAAATGGTTTTTTAATATGGTATGAATGCATATTTTGATAAGTTATGATTTTCTTTATTTTGATTGAGAAAAATATTTAGATTCTATATATTTGTGATTTTTAAAGAAATTAAATAGTGGCTGAAAGTTTGGTTTAAAAAAGTTTAAAAATGATTATTTAATTGTCACATATGGATTTATGTTACTTAAAACTATGTCTTAAATAATTTAAATAAAAATATATTTTTCCCACACTTAAAAATATTTTTTTTTCTCACATCATTTATGTAACACAATTAACCAATGTTTAAATTTATTTTTCTAAGGAAACATATTAAACATAGGTATTTTAATTAATTTCAAGCTTTTTGTTAATTCTTTGTAATATGAGATTAATAAATGAAATTGTCACATATTTTATTTTTAAGCTAAATCAAATTATTTAATAAAATAAAATGATGTTTTGAGAAATTTAATCAACCTAGAAATTTTAAGAAAAATAAAGCATGTTATATGTCTATTAATTTTTAAAACAATAAAAGTAAGAAATGTAGAATTATCATTTTTAAAACGTCTCAATTACGCAATGTTCCCACGTACGCATGTTACATGCAAATCCACTTTTACGTCCAAAATTATGGTTATTATTCAACTATGTGGTTTTTATGAAAAGATCATGCATGTAAAATAGGTCAAATGAGCATTATTCTTTTATGGCTTAATGTGTAGTTGAGAATAATTGCATGTGTGTAACTATTATTATGTGTGCATGGCCCATGCACACATGAGTTGTATGGGAGGGCAAAATAGTAATTTTATGAACCTAAGAAATGTTATTTTGGTTATGATATTGGCTCGTTGAGAGGTTGTGAAATTTCTTAGCTCGGACCTGAGGTAAGGAAGTTAGATAGATTATATGATTTTATGCTATGAATGGTAAGATTGTTGTATGAATGAATTGTTATGAATTATGAATGCCATAATGTGATGATATGTTGGCTTGTATGAATATGATATGTTTATGGATGTTAGTGTGATGAACGCGAAACATCAAACGAGTTACTAAAGATATAAAGACGTAACTCCTAGGGCGGATGCGCCGAGGTTATTCAAGGACCAAAGACTCTTGTTTACCTCATAGGGTGACATGGACAACTAGCGAGCCATGCTCATCATGTATGATGTATGAATATGATTAGGGTGACATGGAAAACTAGCGGGCCATGCTCATCATGTATGCTGTATGAATGTGATATGATGATATGTTACGATTACGTTATGATATGCTATGATGATATGTTACGAAAATGTTATAATATGCCATGATCTTTTAGTTGAACGTTAGTGTTTGTATTTGTTGTATCCTTACTTGCTTATTGTTTGTACTTCCTTACTAGGCTTTTAGCTCACCCCCTTACTTTCCTTCCAGGTAGCAAATAGGATTTCTTTATGGCACGCGTGGTGACGTGAGGAGTTCTATCATCATGGGGTGTATGGCGTGGGGTAATCCTATGGACGGAAAAATGATCATCTTAGAACGCCATTTAAATTATATTTTGTAAGAGACTTTCCTAATTATCAGTGGGACTCAGTTATTTAATTATTGTTTCTTTTGAACTTTGCATAAAAATTTATGTTTTCTTTTAAAACTAATGGCACCAACTTGCATGGTTTTAAGCAAGTCCCCACTGAGACTTTGATAATGAGTGTTATTCTTTTATAAACTATGTTATGCGAATGTTTTATAAGTATTAGTTTAGGGCGTTCTTTACAAAAGAGTGGTGGTCTGCTCTAGTACGTGTCAGGGGCCTGCAAAAGTGCTCTTGTCTTAGTACCATAATATGCCTCCACTACTTATCGGGTACTGACCTCATAAGCCTGCTGAGGGAGTCATGACCATGTACCATTCTTGTACTGCCACTACCCGTCTAGCGTGGACATTGTATCCGTACTCTAATTCTTCTTGGTCTGTTGGCTCATTCCGTATCTCTCCTGACTTCATGTCAAATCATTGTGAGGCCTCTTCTGACCTTCCTCGACTGCATGTCCGAGAGATCCTTGACTCCTCATCTCATGTGACTCATAGGGGGAGTGGTGCCCCGTTGGTGGCACTTACCTCAGGAAGAGAGGTAAGGCCTCTTCAACGAGGCCTGCTGCATGTGTGATGAGACATGTGCCTACGGATGAGATTAGGATCTCATCTTGCGAGACCATCACTTTGCAGCCCCCACATCGCGAGGCCCTTGGTATGTGGCCGAGGGGTGTTTAGTGGAGGCTATGTCTCGTGAGGCCCAGAAGGGCGCGAGAGGCTTTGAGGGGGCTATGTCTTGCGAGGCCCTTAAGGGCGTGAGACGCTTTGAGGAGGCTATGTCTTGTGGGGCCCTTAAGGGTGCGGCTGGTGCACGAGGCGAGGCCACAAGGCCCTTAGCATGGCTGGTGCACGAGGCGAGGCCACGAGACCCTTGTCGTGGTTGGTGCGCGAGGCGAGGCCCCGAGCCCCTTAGCATCGCTGGTGCGCGAGACGGCACGTGGGCGAGGCTGCGTGAGGCGCGAGGCCTACTGGAGAGCCTGTGCGAGACGTCCCCCAGGCAAGGCAGGGGTTGTGGCTGTGTGGGGCACGAGGCTTGTTGGAGTGCCTCCGTGAGATTCACCGACACAGGGCCCCTAGACGCGCGAGACGGTGCCTTGGCGAGGTAGAGGTCGCGGCTGTGTGGGCGCGCAAGGCCTGTTGGAGCGCCTGTGCGAGACGTTACCCATGTGAGGCCCCTAGGCGTGCGAGACGGTGCCTGGGCGAGGCAGGGGCTGCAGCTGTGTGGGGCGCGAGGCCTGTTGGAGTGCCTGCGCGAGACGTCACCCAGGCGAGGCCCCTAGGTGCGCGAGACGGCGCCAGGGCGAGGCAGGGGCCGCGACTGTGTGCGGTGTGAGGTCGTGGATGTGCCTGCGTGAGATGGCACCCGCGCGAGGCCAGTAGGTCTGTGGACGGCTTCGTGAAGAGTGGTGCATTTGCACGAGATGGGCATGTCTAGGATGTAGCCAATATTGTAGGGATTGAAGGTTCCATCATTTGACCCGGGGCCTCTTGGGACTACCTTGGGTTTGTTTTCTTTTGGCTTCCACAAAGGTCATTTTGCGCAATGTGGCCTATCCTCATGTGAGCATTTAGGCCTTAGGCACTAGGCTTGCCTTATCTCTATAACTTAGCTTGTGTTGCTCGTTGGGTCAATTTCTTCATGTTCGCAAACCCTTACTCATCTCAATACGGGATCGTGTATGTATTTTATTTATTATTTTTTTTTAAATGTGGATTTTTGGTATGCACACCCATCATATCATTGTTCCCAACAAAAGGGGCTCAGATGTTCAACAATGTCCTAGGAAACAACCGGTGGGTCGGGACGACGCTGGAAGTTCAGTGTCACTCCCTCCAAATCCTTATCCAGGATATTTGAATTCCGTTGAGATGGAAAATGCCCAATTAAGGAGCCATCTCACTAGGGCAAACAAGAAGATTTAAGGGGTCTTGGCTTGGTTACCCCTTCTTGCAACCGATGTTAATGTAGGAAAGAGGCAAAACGGGTCTCATAACTCCCACAGGAATAACCGGTATAAATTGAGTCGCTCTGTCAGAACTGCCATTCTGAGTTCTGTGCCTATAGAATGAAACCACCAGAGTGCTCAGACCACTGGTCATCACAAGGGTCATCATTAGCATGTCAGTAGGTTGGTCAGGACTGCAACCCCCAGCTCTTTGCCTTCTTCATAGATTCCCAGAAATGCCAATAACAACTCACAAAGGAAAAATGCTCCAGCAAAACCTTTGTGCCACGGTCAGAGCCTAGGCACAGAGAACTAGGGATGCTGGAATAGAACTGAGGCGGGCTAATTTAGTTCATCCTGATGGAATGAGGATAGCCTCGCGAATAAGGCATCCTCCATCACCAGTAAGACATCAAACACCACCTCGCCCTCAACGAGATGCTCTAGCTCATGGAAACAGTAGGAGAAATCCTGCCCTGTCTATAAATACCTACGCCCCACAGACGCGTGCTCAGAATCCAGGTCATTGATCTCAACTGCAAGCCGAAAGTTTCGCAAATGGAAGTTATTGGACGGAGAGATAGCGTGGAGGCAGGTTTGAGAGTGACCTGAGAAATCACTTGAGTTCAGTAAAATGACCTCGATATGATCCACAGTCCGACCTGCGCGATCATTTGAACTCATAAAGAAGGTATCCAGCTCGGAATGAGGATGTTAGCTATACTCCAGCTCGCGATCACTGTACGCGACAATGGGAATGTCCCACCTAACCAAGCTCGAACTTGGATGGACAACAACCTGTCAAACGTGTATAATAGGATTGGAGTTGTTGAACAACCCCCAGCTAACCTAGGGACCAGGGACCAAACCCTTGAAAGACTGGCTTTGACGAAAGAGAAAATGAAAAGACTCTTATCTAGGAAGGGAAAGGACGATTGCGTCTCAGATGAGGAGCTCGAATCTTTTGGTCCAAACATTGCAGTAGCAACATATCCTATTGGCTTTAGGATGCCACACATGGCGACATTTGATGGAAACGCAGATCCGTCTAATCACCTCGAGATGTTTAACAAAATGATGATGCCCACAATGTCGGGCTCAATCTAAGATGTATCTTGTTCTCTGCAACTCTGGTCGGACCTGCCAGGTAGTGGTTTAAATAATACAAGAGGCATTCGATAAGCTCGTAGAAGAAATTTTCCTCCGAAAAGCTAGGCAACTCGTGTTGAAGATGATTCATTAGCCAACATAAAGTAGCAACCTGGTGAGACACTGAAAGCATACCTGAGCAAATTTTCCAATGTTGTTGCACGAGCTAGGGACGTTGATGACAACTCCAAGCTCATGGCAATGAGAATGAGAATCCTAGTGAGAGGCGACCTATGGCAAGAACTCCGAATAAAAGGAGTTAAAAGCATAGACCTCAGGACTTGATAAACCTGGTGGAGGTACAAGCTTCTATCGCAGGAACCAGCCAGGCCCCTGTCAAAACCATTGGAGCGGTGACAGATGTTGCAGCTATGGCTGAACTTGTTACCCAGAATAACCAAGGGGGAAATAACAAGAGGAAGGGGAATTTTGAGGGCGACCAGAACGGGACAAAGAAGAACAAGTCTATGGAGAAATTCAAGCCCATTTACGCCACCTATACCGACCTAACAGATACCCGAGAGCGTATCTTCCTGGCTAATTCGAATCACCTCCCATGGAGAAAGCCAGAGCCTTTAAGACACCAGAGGGCAAAGAGAGATCCTTCAAAGTTTTACCGATTCCACAATGAGATCGGGCATAACACTAATGATTGTTGGCAGCTAAAGGATGAAATTAAGACTCTCATTCAAGCTGGACCATTGGCCCAGTATGCCCGAAATTGGGTAGTTCCCAATCAACCTGCTTGGTAGAATCCTCAGTTAGTTCCAGAAGCTTCAATAGGTTAACCTGGAGCTCAGATGAATAAGGTAGTTCCTCCCACAATAGTAGGAGATATAACCACTATTGCTAGAGGACCTCATTTGGCGGGCATGAGCAGCAGGGCCCAAAAGAGGTATATCAATGAGTTGAAGGCTCATAATGGTGTGGAGTTTGTCCCGGAGCAACGGTTATTGAAGCAACAATAGTTGGAAGAACAACCAATCATTTTCACGGAAAAGGATGCTAGCCACGTCCAATTCCCACACAATGATCCGCTGGTGGTAACCGTGTATCTCGCTAACCGAATGGTACAAAGAATACTGGTGGATAACGGATGTTTCGTAAATTTACTTTTCAGGTCCACCTTGGAAAAGATGGGATTGTTCATATCATATTTGAAGGCGACCTCAATGACTCTGTACGAGTTTTCGGGTGAAGGAGTAGCGACCATAAGGACAATTGGACTAGTGGTGACAATGGAAGAAGAGTCACAAACTATCTCCAAAATACTCGAGTTCGAGGTAATCGATTGTCCGGTTGCATTTGAAGGCATTTGAAGCCATTACTTTGATCCAACACCTGACAATGATGGAATTTGAAGCCATTACTTCGATCCAACACCTGGCAATGAAATTCCCCTCAACCTCGGGGATATGCACAGTAAGAGGAGACCAGCTCTCTACCAGAGAATGCTATATCATTTCTGTCAAGGGAAAATCATAACTCGGGCAGCAAGTGATGGTCATAAGTGAGGGAGGTGAGTAGTCCCAACGATGGTCATAAGTGAGGGAGGTGAGGAGTCCCAGTAATGGAAATCACTAGTGGGACGGAAGAACCTCAAGAAGAGGATGTTAAGGTCGCCCAACGTGACGACATTGATCCGTAGGTAGGTGAAAACATGTCTGAGCTTAAGGCCATAGAAGATCTTGAGGAAGTAAACATCAACTTGAAAGAACCTTCAAGGGTTGTAAAAATTGGGAAAAATCGTGAAGACAAAATGAAGGAGTTGGTCGAGTTTTTACGAAAGAACCTGGATGTTTTCGCCCGATCGCATGAGGATATGGTGGGAATCAGTCCGAGTATAATAATGCATACCTTAAACTTGGAGAAGAGTGTGCCTGCAAATTCCCAAAAATGGAGACTTTTAGGGACAGTATGAGCTGAAGCATTAGAAGAAGAAGTAGCTTGACTACTGAAATGCGGGTTTATCAGAGAAGTAAAATACCCGATCTGGGTTGCTAACCCCGTGTTGGTGCCGAAACCAAATGGGAAGTGGAGAACCTGTATCAATTTCTCCAACCTCAACAAGGCTTGTACCAAGGACTGTTTCCTACTACCAAGAATCGATCAGTTGGTAAATGCCACGGCAGGTCACGAGCTCATGTCTTTCATGGACGTGTATTCTGGATATAACCAGATCGCGATGAACCGTACAAACCAAGAGCATACCAGTTTCATGACCAAGCATAACGTATATTGCTACAAAGTTATGCCATTCGGACTAAAAAACACCAAGGCTACATACCAACGGTTAGTCAACAAGATGTTCGCTAACTAGTTCAGGAGAAACATGGAGGTGTATGTTGATGATATTCTCGTCAAGTCAAACAATGCCAATAACCATGTATCCGACCTGGAAGAATGTTTTGGCATCTTGAAAAAGTATGACATGAAGCTGAATCCCCAGAAATGGACTTTCGGGGTGGCATCTGGAAAGTTTCTGGGGTTCATATTCAACACAAGGGGGATAGAGGGGAATCTAGAAAAAATCAGGTCGTTGTTAGAAATACCTTCACCCAGGTCGCGTAAGGAAGTTCAAAGCCTAACTGAAAGGGTGGCGGCTCTAAACCAGTTCATTTCAAAGTCTACTGACAAGTGTCTACCATTCTACAACTTGCTTAGGGGAAACAAGAAATTTGAGTGGACCGAAGAATGCGAACAGGCATTTCACGATCTGAAAACGCATCTAGCTGATCCCCCTAAATTATCAAAGTCGATGTCCAAAGAGGGTCTGTTTCTTCACCTGGCCGTGACGGGGTATGCAGTCAGTGCTGTGTTAGTTTGAGAATAAAATTGGGTGCAAAAACCTGTATATTACATAAGCAAGAGGCTTCTGGGAGCTGAATCACGGTACCCACTGATAGAGAAGCTGGCATTCTGTATCATTTTGGCTTCCAGAAAGCTCAGGCCATATATACAGTCCCATTCTATTATTGTCTTAACAGACCAACCTTTAAGACAGGTGTTGCAAAAGCCAAAAATGCCAGGACGTTTATTAAAATAAGCTATCAAACTTAGCCAGTTCAAGATATTATACATGCCATGAAGAACAATCAAGAGGCCAAACCCTGGCTGACTTTGTAGCTGAGTGCACTGGTTTTCAAGACAAACTGATAAGGGAGCCAGTGAAGGAATTATGGAAAATCTTCCTTGATGGATCATCAAATTATAATGGATCGAGAGCTGGGATAATCTTAATCTCACCTGAAGTACATCGGTTCCATACAACTCTCAGGTTTGGGTTTGAAGCATCCAAAAATGAAGCGGAGTATGAGGCCTTATTAGCAGGGCTGAGGGTGACGAAAGAGCTGAAGGCAAAATCCATCCAATGCTATTGTGATTCCTAGCTCGTGGTAAATCAGATATTGGGAAAATACCAAGCTCAAGGCATCAAGATGGCGGCCTACCTAGCTAAGGTAAAGGGCGAGTTATTTGAATTCGAGTTTAGCTCCGTTGAATAGATACTCCGCGAGCATAATTCCAACGTTGATGCTCTCGCTCGACTTGATACAACCAAAGAGGCCTAAACATTGAATGTCGTTCTGGTGGAGATCTTTGAAAGCCCGAGTGTAACGGGAGAAACGGTGGAGGTCAGAATGATTGACATAAGACCGACCTGGATGACTTCTATAATGGAATATCTCACAAATGGAAAGCTACCTGATGATATGAAAGACGCGAGAAAATTTCTTTATCAAGCTCCACGGTATGTAATAGTTGAGGGAATCCTATATCAGTGAGGTTATTCGTTGCCCCTCTTGCGGTGTGTTCTGCCCGAGGAAGCAAAAACCATTTTACAAGAAATACATGAAGGTTTTTACGGAGACCATGCTGGGGGGAAAAACCTACAACTGAAGGTACTGAGACAGGGCTATTTTTTGCCCACTTTAATGAAAGTCTCGATCTCGTATGTGCAAAAGTGCGACAAATGCCAGTGTTTCACCATAGTTTCCCAAGCTGCCCCAGTCGAACTAACCATGATTTCATCCCCTTGGCCATTTGTAGGCTGGGGAATTGAATTGATAGGTTCCCTACCCATGGGGAAAAGGAGGGGTTCGGTATGCAGTAGCGGTGATTGATTATTTCATGAAGTGGGTAGAGGTTGAACCTCTGGCAACCATCACCTCGAAGAGAGTCCTGGATTTCATTGTGAAGAATATCGTATGTCGATTTGAACTCCCTAAAAAGATCGTGTCAGACAACGGAACACAGTTTGAAAGTGATCTCTTCACAAAATTTTGTAAAAAATATGGCATAACCAAGAGTTTCACATCGGTAGCATAACCACTGGCCCATGGGCAGGTCGAGGCTGTAAATAAGACCCCGAAGGCAAACCTGAACAAAAGATTAGATGAAGCCAAGGAACTATGGCCTGAGCAGCTCCCACAAGTACAAAGGATGTTTGATCAAGATCATAACAACGAGCTGCTTAGTGCATCCTTTGATCAGATCGAAGAAAAATGAGAGGCATCACAAAAGATCACTCGTTATTTCAATTCAAAGGTCAAGGTACGCAGACTCAGATTAGGAGATCTTGTTCTCTGAAGGGCCTTTTTGGAAAATAAAGATCCTAAGGATGGTGCATTAGGCCCGAACTAGGAATGACCGTATCAGATCGTAGAGGTCATGCGCGAATGAACTTTAAAGCTAGCCCGGCTAAGTGGGGAAATACTCCCACATATCTGGAATGCCCTTCATTTAAAAAATTATTATCAATAGTGTTAGCATTTATGTAAGACTTATTTATAAGAATCCATTTCAATTCAATAATAGATGGATTATTAAATAACCACTTCTTTGTTTTATTATTATGAGCTCACGTTGTAAAAGCAACCAAGAACGTTTTACTTTCTAGTTCCTTGGGGGGCACATAACCAAGGAGAGTTTTTGAGAAACTTAAGCTTACTTTGATAATGATTAAAAACTTAGGAGTTTGGAGAAATTGATTATTCAATGGCTTTTTAATGCTCGAGTTTTCAATAAACCTAACTCAAACTAAGTTTGAGACCTCACTAAAACCATGGATATAACCAGATTCGAGGCCTGATTTCTAACAGGTATAATGCTATTAAGTTTATTAAAAACCCTGGATATAACCAGGTTTGAGGCCTGATTTCTAATAGGTATAATGCTATTAAGTTTATTAAAAACCATAGACATAACCAGGTCCGAGGCCTGATTCTTAAAAGGTATGATGCAAATAAGCAAGCAAAATCTTGGATACAACTAAGATATCGATAAAATCTATCTCGATCTAAAAGTCAATCCCTAAGATTTCGAATGTACAAGCGTATAATGATTCATAAACATGAGAAAACAATAAACTTAGGGAAACACAAATAGATCACAAGTTAGGTGTATATTCAAAAGTATATTGTCATCTCGAGGAGAAAAAACCTCGAACTAAGCCCGAAGGCAATTGTTTGGGTCCCAAACGACTGTTACAAAAATTAAAAATAATAATACAAAGGGTGAAATAAAATCACTGAGCTCCATCAACCAGCTCTAACGAGGTCACCTCCACATCATCTCCCTCTGCAGCTCTGGAAGCTTCGCCAGTCTCCTAGGGTTCCTGTGAGAATCGAATCTTGAAACAAGCAAGATACGGATCCCACAGCTCGGGCTGCATGAAAGAGAAGTTCCTGTCCTGGTTGAAGGCCAAGCAACGGTAAAGCATCTCCTTCATTTGAGATGAGGAAACTGCAACTTCCTCCTTGCCCTTATCCTCGACCTCGATCATCTTCTTCTTGAGTTCTTCAGCTTCGCCCTAAAACTGATCTGCCCGATGACTTGCCTCCATGAACTAAACTTGAGAGGTGGACAGGGCGGCCTTTGTAGATCACTCGCCCGCCTGAGAAGAAGTCAGGGCAGCTTTGGCAGCCTACTCGCTCTCTTAAGCGGCACTTAGGGTGGCTCCAGGGTTGTTCGTTTCTAACTTTAACTCGAGCTATGCTTCGATATTGGGCCAGGGCAGACTGTAGAAGAATGAAGCAAGTAAAGAATAGTTTCTTTTTATTAAAAAAAACCTAAAGAAAAAGAAAAGGTTAGGAGAGTGAAAGGAACTCACGGTAAGGTTCATCCCCATAGCAGATTCGAGGACATCTTCAGAACTGTGCTCCTCAATAGCCCTCAAATCCCAGGCACTGGATTTGTAGGCGTGGCCCACCATGTGGCTTGTTGTCTCATACACAATACCTCAAAAGACGTCATGGATCTTGTCCAGGTCGTGTGGCTCAACTGGGATCCAGACAGTAGGAGCCTCGTTGTGATTCGTAGGGAGAAAGACCTAGTAAAAGTTGTGCAACCCCACATCACCTGGGGAAGGTCAAGTGTGATGATTCTAAGATTGTGCAGGTATGGGACTACACAGTTGAAGAGAGCTTAAATGGATTGATGGGTACTACCGATCACAACAAGATGCATCTTCTTTTCGGTAGCCCATCACTTGAGAACTCCAAAGTTAAGCATGCTTGACCTAGAGTAGTCTCATGATGGGTGACCTTCTGGAAAGTTTTCCTAGAAAGCGTTCGAATGAGGACAATGCACGCTGGAAATACTCGTGTTGGTTTACAGGGCCAGTCGTCATTCTAGTAAGCAACCATAGTGATGTGGGGCGTTACAACAAAATGGTCGAAATCCCTTGTATTCCCTCCTAATCTCACTGACTCCTAATATATCCTCGAATACTTATTCCCGTTACATGGTAATGTATCAATTACCCACAATAGCCCTTGACTCACCCCGAGTCAAGTATTGGGTCCCGTTGTGACTTTCTCGCTAACTTTCTTCCTAGGACCGTCTCATGCCGAGTAACCCAAATAAACGCACATAATAATGTGGTCTCTCACATATATCACAAATATCCACATATATAAAATTATGCCCACAACAGGCCAAATTCCAAAAATATCCCTTCTAATAAGAAATAGGCCCACATGCATATTTAATACACCTTAACGTACATATCTAGTCATATTATCATACAGCTCACATAATCACATAATTACGCATAAATATAACTCATATAAGCATATATTTCCATCATGGCCCCCTAATCAAGGCCCTAAGCCTTATTAGGTAATTTAGGACGTTACAATGATGAAGGTGATGGAATATTATCAGTTGTGAGTTCCTCCAAAACTACCTTGCTCCGAGGTTGGTTTATAGTTAGTCATATAGTCATGTTCCAGGAAGGTTTCATTTGTGGAAACAAATACCTTTTGGTACTTGGGATTATAAAAATAACCACCTCGTGTCTCTGAAGCATATCCCACGAAAATGCACACTTCAGACCTCGACTCCAGTTACCCTGACTTAGGTCTATGAACATGAGCAGGACAACCCTAAATGCAGAATGGCACAAACTAGGTTTGTTACCATTCTGTAGTTTTAGTGGTGTTTTGCTTATGGTCTTAGATGGGACTACATTCAAAGTGTAAGTCTCCATTTGAAGTGCATATCCTTAAAATGAGAGAGGAAGTGAAGAGTAGCTTAACATAGACCTGACCATGTCCAAAAAAGTCCTATTTCTTCTTTCTGAAACACCATTTTTCTATGGTGTTCGTTGTTCTGTGAGTTGTAATAGAATACCATGATGCAGCATGAAATCTTTGAATTCTAAATCCAAATATTCACCACCTCGATCTAGTTGAAGTTTATTAAGTGTCTTACCTAACTTCTTCTCAACCTATGCTTTGATGTCTTGAAACTTGCCAAAGGTTTCTGACTTCCTAAGGATTAGGTAAGTATGACCATATCTCGAGTAATCGTTAATGAAAGTGATGAAGTACTCATAACCACCTCTAGCATGTACGTTGATTGGACCATAGACATCACTGTGTACAAGCTCTAATGGTTCTTTTGCTCTATTTCTTTCCTTAAGAAAGGTCATTTGGTCATTTTTCCTTCTGGACAAGATTCACAAACTGAAAGATTTCCAACAACTAGTTCTAGGAATGGTCCATCTTTCGTTAACCAATTTATTCTGTCTAGACCAATATGACCTAGTCTAAGATGCCAAAGATATGTGTCATCCTCATTTGAAACCTTTAGTCTTTTGTTACCTTTTGGTTTATCCACTTTAAATAATTCTGGGTTATTTAGCGATCATTCATTAGGCTTGAGCATATACAATCTATTTGTTTTCTCCTGCTTCACAAATTTTGAAACCATTCTTCGAAATAACAATCACATTATTATCAAAAGAATTATAAAAAAAATTGTTCACATAACATAGATAAAGAAACTAAGTTTCTCAAAAATCCAGTAATAAACTAAACATTATTCAAAATCAGAATTTTATTCCCAAAATATAAACATACTTTTCCCTTTCCTCTTGCTGAAATGAGCACTCCAGTTCCAACTCGCATATTCACCTTGCCATCAGCAAGTTCCCTTGATGACTGAAGTATCTGCACAGAAGAACAAGCATGGTTAGTGGCTCCTCAATCTAAAAGCTAGGATGACATATCGCCTTGCACTATACAAGTTTCACGTACAAGAAAATCAGATTTACCTTTCTTTTTCAGCCCAGTGAGATACTTTTTACAGTTTCTCCTCCAGTGACCTTCAACTCCATAGTGGAAACACTTTCCCTTTGGTTCCCTCTTTTTGGAGTTATTTTCATTCTTGTTCCCCTTGGCTTTTGGTGCTTTCTTGGACTATTTCTATTACTCTTGACCTTATCAGTGTCCTTCTTCCTCTTCTTGGTTTTATCGTCAGAGGTTGAAGGTTTCTCTTCTTTCACATTTTACTCTGCCTCTTTAGTTATGGTTATGTTAAGAGACTCAAATGTCTGCAGTTCATTCAATAGTTGGGTCATGTTGAACTCCAACATATTCATAATATAGTTGGTTATGAATGCAGAGAAAGCACAAGTGAGTGATTCAATTATGATGCTTACTTGTATACGTTCATCAATGACAACCCCATGTATTTATGCTTCATGCATCACGTTAATCATGCTCAAGACATGTTCACACACAAAAACACCCTTCTTTATCATAGTAATCATGTAGGTTCTAGTAGCCTCATGTCTACTTTGATCAAATTGCTACCCAAACATGGCCTGTAGAGATTCCATTTCTCAAAAGTAGTTTCCATGGGTTCATGCTTTATTCTGAGAATACAATTCATGCTAGCAAGCATGTAACACTTAGCCTTAATATAGGATTGAATTAATGCATTATATTCGTCCCAAATATTTTTTGGGGCATTGAGAGCGGGCCCTTCAGGACATTCCTTAGTTATGACAAATTTATGGTTCTAACATATTAACATCAAATTTAAATTCAATTTCCATCTTATGAAATTATGACCATTATGTTTTTCAAGTGAAAGTAAAGCAGTAATAGGATTGTCACCATTTGAGATTACTGAAAGAAATAAAATACAAGAATATTATAATTTGAAAAAAATTAATATTTTGGAAAGTAAATAGGATGCATGAATGCAACAATTAAATACATAACTTAACATTTACTATTCCATGATAAAACTACCCAACAAACAAAGTTTTGCCTTAGGGTCGTGGTAGCATTAATGTCCTAAAAGCATGTAAAGACATTTTAATGTTTTGATTAAAAGTGCAGTTTTATTATATTTGAATATTATAATTATTGTTTGAATTAATTATATAATAATATCATGAAAATTTCTTATTCATTCATGAGAATATGATCTTGTATTAGTACGAGAGAATCAAGATCATATACAATGAATAAAAAAGTCATTAACATATTAAAGTACGGTTTACTAAGCATACAAGATTCAAGTGATCTAGATTCGGATTATTGATGTTGATAGACATCTTAGTAAATGTGTTGTATATAATAAAGAGTATATATGACAGGACTGATAAGAATTAATTATCTTTATAAACTTATCGTTTGACATAAATATTTAAGTCTTATCATAATAGAGGACCATTTGTAGATCAGTCTAAATCCTGGGGATTCATGAACTCTTGTTTGTGTTTATTGGATATTTTGTTTCACTCGTTAAGATTTCTTAGAATAATGAGGCTAATGACGTTTATTTTAGAGATTTAATATCATGAACGGCGAGGAACATGATTTAAAATAAAGGATTCCATACTTTCCTAACAGATCGAATATTGGTTCCCTTAAGGGTTAATTTTGGAACTAAATAGTTATTGAGCTCAAATCTATAATTTGATTATAGATTAATTATTCGCTAGTGATTAATTAGAATGGTGAAACGATAATCATGACCACCTATAATTAACGAACCAATAAATGGAGGAAAGAACTACATTTATTGATTATATTAATGGACTACAAGAGAAAACTCTGTAAATATAGTTCTATTAATACTTAGAGTGCAATTCCATATTTATAGTGAATTAATCATGGAATTATTAAATAAGATAATTGGATTAAAGAGTTTTATTAATAATCTAATTTATTGAAGCTTTGTATTATAGGTCCATGGTCCCTAGATCACCGTTGTCTTACACTATCAAGGGTAAAGATGTCAAAAGAGAGATTTGTAGAGATAATGACTAAATTGCAAAGGAATTAATTTTCAAGGGCATGGAAATAATTATGTGATAATTATGAACAATTGATGAATTATGAATGAATTAATTATTTAAGTATATAATTTTTATTTTGAAAAAATAAATATTAATTATGCTTGGATTAATATAAAGAGAAATTAATAATTATCTTATTTATAATAAGATATTTATTTATTTAAAACTAATATTGTAAGATAATGTTAATTTTGAATTAACTGATATTTATTTTAGGATAAATATATTATCTTCAATATTAATTAAACAAACAAAAGAGAAAATTATGGAGAACTCTAATGTGGCTCACGACACACTCACTGTACATTGAGTGTGTGTGGCACCACTCAGGGATAGAAATATTACTAGGATTTGAATTTTGAATTTCAAATTTAATTTTTTTCTTTAATTGTACATATTTAATTATTCTTTTTTAATTTGATTGAAATTAAATAGGATATAACAGATAATTTTTATTTTAAATAAAATAATGTGGCCCACGGCACACTCACTGTACAGTGAGTGTGTGTGGCACCACTCAGGGATAGAAATATCACTGGAATTTGAATTTTGAATTTCAAATTTATTTTTTATTTAATTATTCTTTTCAAATATAATTTAAATTAAATAATTAACTAGGTTATAACAGATAAGTTTTATTTCAAATAAAATAAAGATTAATTAATTAAGTTAATTATCTTTATAAAACTGAAAGATGCGATACTTTCAAGAATAAGCAAAATAAGCGATTAAGTTGTTTTCAGAAGTTTTGTATAAAATCTAATTTTTTTATATTAAAATATATTTTCGAAGTGTGGGGTCCGCTCTCTCTTTATTAATTTTTTTTTCTTCTTTTGTTCTCCTCCCCGATTCTTCTTCTTTCTTCTTCTTCTTCTTTGTTTTTTTTTTCTCTTTGTGACAACCCACGACAGGGTACCAGGCAGCCACCGTTGGAGTTGCCTTTGCCAACACGTGTCAGAGCTAGAGCATTAGTGGCCGGCGACAACCCCATCCCAAAAATCTCATGGACATCGAAGTTAAGATGCACACGAACGGAGGTGTCAAAGTTTTGTCGTCAAAACTTTGACTGCATTTTTTGGCCAACTCAGACCACCATTCAGCGAGTGGATGGCACCATTGGAACCAGCATGAAGGGAGGAACATCGCTCACTAAGTCATTTCGGTCAACTCACCATTTTTCTCCGGCAAGATTTTGGGTATCTCCACCACTTTCTGGTGACTTTTCGGCAAGCTTGAGCACTTTTTGGGCCAATGGTTGGCATGAATGTGATATACTCGCCGATGTGGTTATTTTGATATATGCCATGCCTGCCTTCGTCAACGTTTCTGATACATCATTCACTGCCGCCACCAACCGCTACTGTGCATCGCTTGGGTGAGGTTCCGGAACTTGAAAATTTAAATATGGTCATATTATATGTCGTTGGACACGATTTTGAATAAGGAATGCAATGATGATAATCATTTGCTCATTTAGTCGACATAGGAATAATGTGATATTAAAATTGGACTAAATCACTCTAGGATCATCGTTAAGCTTGGGAGTGTCACTTTACGCTCGGATTGAAAATTCTAAGGAGGTAGGGACTCAACTTGACTATTGGACTTATTTTACTCTTATTGAATTACCTAAAACATATTTCAATTTTGATATTTATAAAATGTTTGAAAAATTGAAAACTTAATATGCATGTTTTCTAATCTGTTCTGAGGGCACTAAGTGCCAAATATATTTGTGTTCACTTATTTATGCAGGTTATGATTTTTGGGTTTTATTCAAATGCAGCTGTTATGCTGCCCAATTTTCTAACATATAAAAGGAATAGGTTTCTTTCTTTTCATGTTTACCATATTTGGCTATACCGATGAGAGCCATAGTGATCATGATTTGTGCATGTTGTTGTTTCACGACCTAGTCTCTGTGTCATCATAGGTAGATGAGGTGTCCACTCACTTGTAGGTGTAAAGACCTAGTATCTAGTGTTCTGAGCCTCTGCCTTGTGGTGGTTATCAGGTCCGGCTACCTGGTTTAGGATGTCGGTTTTCTATGGTGGGTAACGGGAACTAGGGATCTAGTAGACGATGTGATGTTCACTTGTAGTTATGCTCTTATGATTATTTGTGGTTTCTCTATTTTGGTTTATACTTGATGCTATATGTTTTATTTTCAAAGCGAACCATGCAGGGAATTTATTAAACTTTTGGGTCATGATATTAGTTGCTTTCCTACTGGGCTTTATAAGCTCACCCCCCTGTATCTCTCCCATTCCAGGAGCCTACTGATGCAAATGTGGATAAGGTGAATTGTTGATGGAGCCAATGTGTTTAGCCTAGTTCTATTTAGTGCCACAGTCCTATCTTTTGAACATTATATATGTATTCGATTTGGAACCTAATGATCGGTATATCTGAATTACCTATGTAATAGTTAGGTATGAGGAATGGTGGATACTAAGTATCATTTTGGGTGTTTATGAATTATTAAATTTAACTGTTTGGTGACTACATAACTATGGGGATATTATTGTTCTATGTATAATGATAAATGATCATGCTTTTATCACTAATATTTTTATATATAATTATAGGAGTTATTCCATTATTTTGACTTATAATTATAGAACTATTTAATATAAACTAAAGGATCATTTATAAAGTTTGACCTTTGACCCCCCAAGTTATGGATATTATAAATCTGTCACGGCCTAGGGCTTGAGTCGTGAAATTTTGAATGTGAGACTCTCTCTCAAAAAGAATAGAAAGAATATCCCTAAACTTGAATTTCTATACATAACATCCCCTCTCTACTTAAACCTCTCCATATCTCATGTGTTGAGTACATCTAGAGAGTTCAAAATCAACATTTTGAATCCTACGTGCCCACACACACCTTTGTGTGTTTGAGGATTGGTCTGGAAGATTAAGGTGCGAGCTTTCAGAATAAGGAGAGGAAGAATGTTTGTAACGACCCGAATTTGCTAATCAGGCTTAGGGCCTTGATTAGTGTGCCTAGAGGGCAATAAGTGGTCTAATATGCTTATATGTGAATTTATGTGTATATATGATTATGATGCATGTTTAATTGAGTTAAATGTGCATGTGGGCCCCGTCTGGATATTTGGGGCATAAGTGTGATAAATGAGATATATGTTGTATATGTGTGATATGTCTGTACAACACGATCTGGGACAGTCCTGGGGAGCGGTCAGCCAGAGAGTCACAGCGGGGTTGAGATTTGGACTCGGGGCGAGTCGAGGGGTAATTTGGGTATTAGATGAGTTATGGGATTATCGGGACATAGAAATAAATATTTGGAGGTATATTTGAGGATAGAATGTCTAGGCGGGAATATTTGGGAAATTTACCATTTTGCCCTCGGGGACGTTTTGGTACCCCGAGCCTTGAGGTAAACCTTTAGACTTAAGTTAATAAAACAAAGGAAGGAATTGTTTAGAAGGCTTAGGAACCGACTAGCCTTCTCCCAGCTGAAGATAAACCTTATCTCTTTTTCTCATTCACTCCCTGAGACAAAGCTCAAGGAAACTTTGGTGGAAACTAGCTGAAGCAAGGAATTGGCTGAGGAAACTTAGAAGTTTAAAGCTTGAGGATTGAGGATCAACTTCTGGGATTGAGTTCAGCAAGGATTTCAGCGAGGCTCACGTTAGAGGACTGTGCTCGGGGCATCGGTGCTCAGGAAGCTCGGAACTCAGGTAAGAAAACCCCTGTTTCCATGGAGCTTGTGTGCAGGGCTAATCCCAATATGTTTGAATGGAAATTATATGCCGGGCCAAGCCCAATATGTTAGAACTGCAGAGCGTAGCTCTTTATCTATTTATGCCAGAATTCTATACTTATTGTTATATCATGTATGATATTATGTGAGTGATCGGCAAGAGCCGGGAACGGTGTAGACCGAGAACGGCGAGGGGCCGGGAACGGCGTCAGGCACGTTGAGTGCAAGGCCGAGAACGGCAAGGGGCCGGGAGCAGCATTGAGCACGTGGGGTGCGAGTTTCCAGGGCGAGTCCCTAAAAGGATTCCTGGGATATCCTCACGGTATGGTCCGCGAACCCAGGGCTTGGTAAACGCCAGGGACGGCTAGGCCGTATGTGTTTAGCCATTGGTGGCATGTTTATATGCTTGACTTATGTGTTGCATATGTTATTTGTTTATGGGTTTTCTTGCTGGGCTTCGACTCACAGATGCTCTGTGGTGCAGGTAAGGGTAAAGAGAAGATTAACCAACCATGAGTACATCAGGCGTGAGGAGGCGTGTACATGTTTGGCCAGCCTGGCTGTCATAGCCAGAGGATTTTGGGAGATGCTTGTAAATGAACTTGAATTTTGTCGTTTAGCTGACTTAGTACAGTTTTTATGTTGTAAATATTTCTAAACTGTATTTTGGGATCCCAGGTGTCAAACTTTTATGATTTACTATGAAAGATTACTATTTCTAATGTTTTTCCTCTGTTTACGGCTTAATTACACTGTTTGACCTAAAACCTCGATTAGCGAGTTGAAAGCACATTTTAAAACTCACTTAGTAACAGCTCTAAAGCAGTAGGGCGTTATAACTTGGTATCAGAGCGAGCCAAGGTTATAGGTTTTGGAGATTGACCGAACATGTACACACACAGTTAGTGACAGGCCTAACTCGGGGTTGGTTGGTAAGATTGGATGATATGTCTGAAAATGTGTTTGTATACCCAGTTTGCCTGCCTATTTTGTATAGAGCATGATGAATGAATTAACATATGCATGATGTTAGGGCACGGCCCGTTGTGTGTTATATGTTATATGAGTATTATGTGTGGATTGCTGATGTGCTTGGGAGGTGGTTATGGATGTTGTTATCATGCCTAATGAGCGGCGTCATTGGTTGCAGGCATATTTGTTGAGATGCCTCGACAATCAGCTAGACTCCGCGGCAGTAGGGCCGAGGATGACAATCAGGGTCAGGACCCTCCACCTGCCCCACAGAACTGGCAACAGATATTGGCCGAAATGGAGGCTAGACTGCAGAGAACAGAGGAAGAGCTGTGACAGATGAAGCAGCAGGCCCCGCCTTAGGTTACTGGGCTGCCAGTGCAGCAGGCTGCAACGCCAGTGCCAGTTCAGTCTGCTTTGGAGAATAAGTGGTGTTATCCAGATTTCCGGATAGCGTTTAGATGGATATCTTCGGGGAAGCAGAATTATCAATGTCTTTCACGGTAGGTGACCAGAGCTCGCGGATGGACAGAAAGGCTTCGCCTCTCCCGTTTAGTGTCCGGATTACTCTTTCAAGCAAACGCGACACGGAAGCTCGTCAACTCTCCCGGACTCCCGAAGGGGTATCCTTCGGGGAAGCTCCTTCCAGGAGAAGCTCTTCAAGTGGTCTTCGCGGAAACAGTTCCGTGCCTCGCACGGAACAAGACCAGGCAGTCGAGTCGTGGAGGAGGCATATTTGGAATGATATCCACCTGACACAGGATCCCGCCTGACACGCCCGACAGGTCAAAGCCGCACACATCCCAGCACGCCTAAGGGTACCTTTTCGCCTACTGTTCCGCTGACAACTTGGAAAAGACGGCTGACTTTATGTATTCCCCATACTTTCATGTAAATATACCCACATAGAGTCTTGTAGCCATGCTACTACATTAATTGTATCCCCTATTTATGGCTGGTGTAATTAAGACTCATGTACGTAGAGAAAAACCCTAATCCAAAACCCTAGCTATAAAGACCCCCTCATTTTACAATAGGGGGGACGGCCAACAAATCACATAGCAAGAACTCTACTAAAATCTCTCTAGCTTCATCTTCTCCAAGAGAACCCGAGAGAAACACTGTGAGGTTGTGAGTTCCTTATACACCAGCTGTTTGACTGTTATTCTCTACAATTATAATAACATCGACTCGTGGACTAGGGCTCGTTAACGCCTGAACCACGTAAAAACACTGTTTGTTTATTTATATTTCTGCACTTTTATAGCTCTTGTCTTTTTATTATTTCGTTCGTATTCGTTTCCGAAAAACTCGGTAAACATTTTGGTGCTTTCATTGAGAGCTATAGGAAGTTGTTAGTCAGCTCTTTTTCTGTGTACGTTTTTTGTATTCACTCCGTGCTAAAAAGATGGTGACTACGAGAAAATCCGCGGTTGACAAGAATGCTAGGGTCAACCCCGATACTATGATGGAAGATGCGGTGCAAAACGAACCCTTGGACTACCAAGGTGAAGACCCGACATCCCGCCAGGATCGGGTCAGTACTGAAGATACAACATACTTAGAAGACGAAGAAGAGTATGTCCAAGACGGTTACTACAATGACGGCTGCTACTATGAGAAGGACCCAGAACTGGTCCAAGTAGCCGAAGAACTGGTGGTCACTAAGGCCAAGCTTGCTGAGTAGGAGCGCGTCTTCGAAAAAATGCGACGCATGATGGAGCGCCTCCAAAGCAAGTTCGGAGATCTAGGCGACTCGGACGAGGATGCCTCTGTTCTAGGTGGAGCTGATGCCCCCATGCCGGATCCAGCTGCTGCTGAACCATCCAAAGCCGCCCCTAACAAGGGCAAAGAAAAAATTGGGGAGCCTGTGCGCACTGACGCCCCTGCACCTCCTAAAGGCATGAATCACCAGGCCGACTGCCCCCCCGCGCGCAGAAGGTCTCTGGCGCTCCTAAGCCCAGACGTCCTTCAGCCCTAAGGGAGCACTCCGTGCCTAAAGGGCCCGGTGCTAAGGCACCCAGGCCTAGGGGAAGGAACAACCGCCCTAGTGATTCCGTCAACCAGGACGGTCGGGCTGCAAACTCGCACTCCGAAGATAGCTGGTCCACGGTGGACCTAAGAAGAAGGTTGGAGGCCAAGTATGAAAAGGCCAAAGGAGAAAAGGCCCGGCCTCGCGGAGATGACCTCCGAAATCATATTAATGACAAGCTCCGGGGACGTGACCTCCCGGAGAGTGATACAAATAGGCTCGAAGAACAGATTACTGCCTTGACCAAGCTGGTCCGGAAGCAAAGTGGGGCCCTGTCAGACTCTGAGGAGGAAGACCCGGAACCATGTATTCGGAGGATCGCGGAAACGTCCCTCTCGGATAACTTCAAAATGCCTCACATAGAATTATATGAGGGGAGGACAGACCCGCGTACCCACCTAGCTAAATACAACAAAATGATGCAAGTGGCGCGCGTCAGTGAGGATGCCAAATGCATGTGCTTCTCACTCACCCATACCAAGTCCGCGGAGGATTGGTGGAAAAGATTAGCTCCCGGATCAATCCACAGTTGGAAGGAGCTACAGTCCGCATTCAGGAGGCAGTTCATTGCTGCCCGCGACCACGACATGGAGGTTGGTTCCTTAACCAACATCAAGCAGCAACCCAATGAGAACCTCAAAGCTTTCATTCAGAGAATGATGGAAGCTGCTGCAAAGACCAAGGTCAGCGATGACATGAAGCTGATCGCCCTTCAATCGGGCCTTACTATCGGCTCCCTGCTATGGGGGGAAATGCAAAGGAGACGGGCAGAAACGCTGTCCGAATTCATGTCAAAAGCTCAGGGAATCATCAACCTTGAGGATGCCTACCAGCAGGCCTTTGGAGTTCCCCCAGCTCCAACGCCTTCCGTGACTGCGTCGAGCTTTGCTTCGCAAGCTCCCGCACCAGCCCTCACGCTTCCAGGAGCCCAATTCACTCCAAGTGTGTATGGGCCTTCCGCGTCTGCTCAGACGCCGAGTCAAACCCATTTCTCTGGGTACGGAGCTGTACAAACCGGATGTAGTATCGCTCCTGGCCTGCCGCAGCCGCAGGCGGAAGGCCCAGAACGAAATTTGAGCCAATCGCGGAGCAAACGAAGCGGAAGAAACTCCAACCGTGGAGACCATTCAAAGAAACCCCGGAAGGACTATGAGCCCAAGTTCACGGAGTATACCAGTTTGATAGACTCGCGAGAGAATGTCTATCGGGCGACCTGTAATATGGTCAACTACAGGAAGCCCCCGAAAGTGTCTCACGGAGGAAGGCGTCCGCGAGACTCCAATAAGAGGTGTGAGTTCCACGGAGACGTGGGGCACACCACGAACGAGTGCCTTCAGCTGAAGGATGAGATCGAGTCCCTGGCAAGAGCGGGACACCTCGGTCAGTGGGTGAGGATACCCATTATCTATCCTGGACAGGGAGTAGTTCACGGAGCTGCATATTCCCTGGGACAGAGGGGGACCGCTAGCGCTCCTGGAGCCGGTCACCCCCAAGCTCCCGGGTCTCAGTTCCCAGCGCTTCCTGCTCCAACCGCTCCGGCACCCATTACCTTGTTGGCTCGAGGCCCTGGCAACCCATATCCGCCCGGCCTTGCTCCGCCACCCGTTGACGGACACGTAGCCACCATTTCCGGAGGACCACACCTTGCCGGAAGCACCCGCAACTCCCAGAAGAGGTACTTGAGGGAGTTAGAACACACCGGAGAAATGTGCGCCTTGGTTCAATCTCCTGCTCAACGTCCCCGAATGATGGACCTTCCCATCACCTTCATGGAGGACGATGCCCGACATGTACACTTCCCCCACAACGATCCCCTCGTGGTGGAAGCCCAGATTGCCAATAAGAAGGTCTCACGGATCTTGGTCGATAACGGAAGCTCCGTAAACATCCTCTTCAAAGCGGCCTTCCACGCGATCGGATTAACCGAGACAGACCTGACCCCATGCCCCATCCAGCTTTAAGGGTTCAATGGGGATGCACTCATGCCACTAGGCAAAATTCAACTTCCAGTCACCCTCAGAGGAGAAAGCGACGCTTGTGTCTTGAAGCACAGCACATTCGTGGTGGTCGACTGCCCCACGCCGTATAATGCCATCCTAGGCCGACCGGTCCTAATCGATTGTGGGGCCATAACCTCAATACGCCACTTATGCTTGAAGTTTCCATGCGACGATGGGCATATCGGCACCCTTCGAGGAGACCAACGAAGCGCACGAAGCTGTTATAACGTCTCCGTCCGATCCGTCTACACGGTCCAGGAGACGGTTGCTGCCGTTCCTTTGGCGGAAGAATTACCAGAAACTGGGGGTGCTCAAGGGGCATACTTTGACGAACTCGACCCAAGAGTGGGAATCGATAAAGCGATAGAGCCGATGGAGGAAGTCGAAGAGGTGATCCTCAACCCGGGAGATCCCACCAAAGTCATTCAGGTGGGGAAAAACCTGCCGTCGGCCATTCGAGATAAGATCGTGGCCACTGTGAAGAATAATCAGGATATCCTGGCATGGTGCCACGCTGATATGACGGGGAATAATCCTAATGTTGCGTGCCACGCACTCAACATAGACCCATCTGCAATTCCAGTTCGCCAAAAGAGGAGGCCGTTAGACCCAGTGAGGGCCGAAGCCGTCAAAGCTGAAGTGGACAAGATGATGTCCATAGGCTTTCTCCAGGAGTCACACTATCCCGTGTGGTTGGCCAACCCAGTTCTGGTCCCGAAACCCGATGGGTCCTGGAGAATGTGCATTGACTTCACGGACCTAAACAAAGCCTGCCCGAAAGATTGTTTCCCTCTTCCGCGAATCGATCAGATGGTAGACGCTACTTCCGGGTACGAACTCTTATCCTTCATGGATGCGTACTCCGGATACAACCAGATCAAGATGCATGTCGCGGACCAGGAACACACCAGCTTCCTCACGGACAAGGGTGTCTACTGTTACGTGGTCATGCCTTTCGGTTTGAAGAATGCTGGGGCGACGTACCAGCGTCTAGTAAACAGGATGTTCAAGGACCAACTGGGGAGGAACATGGAGGTGTACGTGGACGACATGTTGGTAAAGTCCAAGACCTCCGGGGACCACAGTGACGACCTTGAGGAAGCTTTCGCCGTGATCCGAAAGTATGGAATGAAACTGAATCCAAAGAAATGTACTTTCGGGGTCTCGTCTGGGAAGTTCCTCGGTTTCATTGTCAGCTCCCGCGGAGTGGAAGCCAACCCTGAGAAAATTCAGGCGTAAATAGATATGCCTTCCCCCCGGAAGCATAAGGATGTCCAGAGCGTTACCGGAAGGATAGCTGCTCTCAGCCGCTTCGTATCCAAGGCCACTGACAAGTGTATCCCCTTCTTCAATGTGTTGCGAGGAAACAAGAAGTTCGAGTGGACCCCCGAATGCGAAGCAGCCTTCCAACACCTCAAGGGACATTTAACCCGAGCTCCCATTCTGTCCAAACCTGTCGAAGGAGAGGCGTTGTTCTTATACTTTGCTGTGACAGAGCACGCAGTGAGTGCCGCTCTCGTCCAGGAAGATGGCCGTATCCAGCTCCCTGTGTATTACTTAAGCAAGAGGTTACTGGACGCCGAGTCCAGATATTCAATGATCGAAAAACTCTCCCTCTGCTTGCTAATTGCTTCGCGGAAGCTAAGGCCATATTTCCAGGCGCACACCATCAAAGTAATCACCAACCACCCTCTCCGACAAGTCTTGCAGAAACCCGAGTCTTCTGGCAGATTGCTTAAGTGGGCCATGGAACTGAGCCAGTTCGACATCCACTACCAACCACGTGTTTCCATAAAAGGTCAAGCTCTTGCGGACTTTATTGTGGAATGCTCGGGAATGAATGACCTCCCGGAAGATCCTGTACCGGAACTTCCCACATGGAAGGTCTATGTAGACGGAGCCTCAAATGAAAAAGGAGCTGGAGCAGGGGTCATCCTAATATCTCCCCAAGGGCATCAGCTCAAGAGCGCCATCCGTTTCGCGTTCCCAGCATCCAACAACGAGGCAGAACACGAGGCCATGTTAGCTGGATTACGACTGGCCAGAGAAGTCGGAGCCCAAAAAATCGAAGTATACAGCGACTCCCTACTTGTGGTAAACCAAATATCTGGGGAATACCAGACGAAAGGCGAAAAAATGGCTGCCTACGTGTCTCTCTCCTGCGGCCTACTGCAGTATTTCAAAGGCTACCAAATCCGCCAGGTCCCCCGGGACCAGAACTCACTCGCGGACACGCTGGCCAAGCTTGCAACAGACCCGGAGATTGAACAGTATGGCCTAGTCCCCATCGGGCACTTAGAAGCCCCCAGTACTGAGACACGAAGGATAAACGCCATCATCGACCATTCCCACTCCTGGATAGGACCCATCCTCAGATTTCTCACCACCGGAGAGCTCCCCACTGGTAAGGCTGACGCAAGAAAGCTCCAATATCAAGCTCCCCGATACGTGGTTATGGATGGAAAGCTTTACTGCAGGGGGTTGTCCATACCCTTCCTTAGGTGTGTTGCCGGAACCGAAGTCAGCGCCATCATCCATGAGGTTCACGGAGGCTTCTGTGGCGACCATACCTCCGGGCTGAGCCTCTCCAAAAAGATCCTTCGACAAGGATACTTCTGGCCCACCATGAAGAAGGATTGTGTGGATTATGTCAGAAAATGTGAGCAGTGCCAGAGGTACGCCAAGGTTCCGCGAGCGCCGCCTACAGAAATTACCTTAATGACCAGCCCCTGGCCGTTCGCCGTTTGGGGCATTGACCTAGTAGGTTCCCTTCCAACTGGAAAGGGTGGAGTGAAGTATGCCATAGTTGCGGTAGACTACTTCACCAAATGGGCTGAAGCTGAACCTATGAACACGGTCACATCTAAAAAAGCACTGGACTTTGTCATCAGGAATATAGTGTGTCGTTTTGGGCTTCCACGAAAAATTGTGTCCGACAACGGGAAGCAATTTGACAGTGAACACTTCACGAACTTCTGTGCTTCGCATGGAATTATCAAAAGCTTTTCCGCAGTCGCCAGACCCCAGGCTAATGGGCAAGTGGAGGCTGTAAACAAAATATTAAAGACCACGTTGAAGAAAAAACTCCAAGCCTGCAAGGCTCACTGGCCGGAAGAACTTCCGCGAGTACTTTGGGCCTATCGCACAACAGAGAGAACTTCGACGGGGCACACGCCTTATTCCATGACCTTCGGTTGCGAGGCCGTCATCCCAGTAGAAACTATGATCCCCTCTCACAGGCAGGATACCTACGACCCTACCCGGAACCACGCCCTTCTCCAGGAGTCCCTGGACATGATCGAAGAGCTCCGGGAGCAGTCGCAGGTCCAACTAAAAATGTACCAAGGCAAGATAGCCCGACACTTTAACACGAGAGTCAAGAGCCGTACATTCGAAGTTGGGGATCTTGTCCTACGGAGAGTATTTCCTGCTACGCAGGATCCGGGAGTGGGAGTCCTCGGACCCAACTGGGAAGGCCCCTATGAAGTCCAAGAAAAAGTGGGCCATGGGACGTATCACTTAAAGAGACTCGACGGATCCAAAGTCCCACGCGCCTGGAACGCGGAGCACCTCCGCCGTTACTACCAGTAGGCCCTGGACGATCTAGTCGGAAGTCCTTGGTGAAATTAGCAAAAGTGAAGAATGTGGAAATAATCCTCCCTGTTGTAAAACACGTGCCTAGCAGGCTAATTTAATGAAACACGGAGAGATTCACTCCACTTTTACTGCACTTTTTATCCCTGTGTTCAAAGCTGCGTTTTAACAAGTGACCACGCGGTCCAGAGACGTCCGGACCCCACGCTCACTTGGGGGGGTATACATGGCTAAGGCATAGCAATACGCCCCTTGAACAAAACATACACAGAACACCACTTATGTGCTAGCATTGTGTTTGAAAATTTTAAATTGTTAAGCTTAGGTTAATTTGTTGCCATGAACATGTTTGCATTACGTGAATTATGTGTTTATGTGAAAATTTCCATTGAAATGCCTGCCATTATGCATCATGAAAATTATCTCCTGTGTAGCACAGCGATGAACAGGACTGGTGGGTGGGGCACATTTAGAGAGCTACACCGAAACACCCCCAACTCCCTGACAAGTCCTTAGCAGACATATTCCGCGATCGCTGTAGAGCTTTGCTTCGCAAGCTCCAGCTCCGGGTCACGTAAGGCGAAAGATGGCGAGATCCGCGACCGTTGTAAGCCGTGCTTTGCAGGCTTCAGCTCCGGATCTCACAAAATAATGCATGGCGAGCTCCTCGACCACTGCAAGTTGCAGCTCCAGGAGCAGACATGGTCGATCCCCCACTCGCAGCAGGCCTTGCTTTGCAAAGCCCCTGCTCCGGGATCGCACCTGGTAGGCGTGGCAACGAGCCTTGCTTCGTAGGGCTCCATGCCAGGTCCCTGAACCCAGCCACCATGAGGTTCGCAACGACAGTTAGTTTTGCTTCGCAAAGATCTAACCCTAAGACTAGCGACGCTCACCAAAAGAACTCCCGTTCCGAGCCATGGAACGGCTCGCCTTAGCAATCCCAGCAAACAGTATAACTACAAGTCCCGGGATTGGCTATTCGCCTTAGGAAAGCTAAAATACGGTGGAAGGAGTCTGGCCGTCGGAACCAGGAAACCTTCGTAACCTAGAAACTACGTGGGAAAAGACATCAGCCGTTAGAGCTTTAAGTTGGAAGTGCATAGGTTCGGGCCGTTGGAACCAAAAACCTCATGCGCCCCTACAGCAGTTTCTACCGTATAAAAGTCTACCCTAAACGCAAAGTTAAATAAAGAACTCGGCAGAAAAGAAAGGAGAATTCTATAATTATGGCAAATATGTCTGCAATGAGAAAAGAGTACAAGGAGCTTCGCCCCAAAGAAAAATTCAAATGAAAAATAATTAAAGATAAGGCCCCTTCAAGCATTGGGGGTGGAAGTAGTGTCCGCGTCCAAGGCCTCGAGGTCAGCAGTTCCAACTGGGGCAGGCGGAGTCGGCTCATTGGGAGGTGGAACTTCATCACATGCAGGTTCAGAGGTCCCCGCCTCTCCGGGATCTCCTGCTCCAGGGGCTCCAGCACGCTCGTCAACGTTGTAAGTTTGGACGTACACCTCTGGGCCTTGATCCCACACCTGTAACTTCTCCCTCATGGCGTCAGCATCCTCTCCCAGATAGCCTAGTACCTCCGGGTTCATTTTCCAGAGTTGATGCATGAGGGCCACGTGCGATATATTAATCGTCCTGTTCAGAACCACCTCGGCATCCTCCCTCTCTTTCAAGCGCTCCGCCTCGGAGGTTGCCAGCTGTGCCTCCGCGACAGCTAATTGAGCCCTTAGTTTATCCATCTCGGCCTTGGAGGCATCCCGCTCTCCCTTAAGAGAATCAATCTCCTTGCGTTGCTCCCTATTTTGGCTCAGTACGGATTGCTTCTCGGTCACATGCCCCCTGGCAGTGAATTGCAAGGCTCCGATCTCTTTATCCTTCTCGGCGAGCCCCAACTCCAGCATAGACACGAGATCCCTGCTCCTCTTATGAAGTTGCTCCTCCTCGTGCAGCTTACTCTGAAGAGTGGAATATTCCTCTTGCTGCTTAAGGAGGAGATCATTTTTTGATTGCAAGCGGGCTTCCAAGGTATCCTTCTCCACCCTGGCTTGGGACAGCTCTTCCCGGAGCTGGGAGTTTTCGGCCTTCATCTCATCCGACCACTGTCTGAACTCATTCTCTGCGGTGGCCCGTTACTCTCGATATTTGGCAAGATATTTCTTGTCCGCCTCTTCCTCAGCCGTGCGCCGGGCCTGATCAATCTTCTCCGAAGCCTCCAAGGCCTGTTGGGTCAGTTTCTGCTTCTCCGCCTCCAAGGCCTGGCGAGCCAGCTGGCTCTCCTCCATCTGAACCAGAACTGCACCCACCTCCCGGAACGAGCGTTCCGCGATCAGAGAGGCCTGCAATGGAAGACAACAGAATGAGTTAAGCCAAACCAAAAGATAGATGATCCCAAAACACAACAACTGACGGCTTACCCCGAACAATTGCTGCTTCACGGCATGTGTCAGCAGCAGCGGATCCTTACTGCTGCTGATAGTCCATTTCTCGGAATTGAGCTCGCACAAGCTCAAGGCCATGTCCTCCATCATCTCCGCCCCGAACGGCGCCAATGCACGTCCGAGCCTAGGCACCAGCCTCTTCTCCAAGGCTAGGCCGTCCAAAACCGCTCCAGCCGCGTGAAGGGATCTCACCCCCTCTGCCAGCTCGGCCCTCTTCACGGCAGACAAGTTGTCTGCCCTTCCCTGAGTGACAGCCTTCTCAGCCTCCAACCGCCTCTTCAAAAAATTATCGGCCCGTCTTACGCCCTCCAGGAGGGCAGCGGGAAAACGAGTTGGTTTCTGAGGGAATTGGAACTTCAGGCCAGGCGGAGGAAGGCTTGTTTGTTGAGAGGGTGGAAGAGAAGAGGAAGAAGGAGACCCCGAAAGGGTGGACTCCCTTTGGGCTAGAGGAGGAGGTAGACGGGGTATTAAGGCCCCGGTCCGTTGATGTTGCTGGTGGTGCTGTTGCTTTTGCTGCTGCGGTGGCGGAGGTGACTGCCCTTGTTGTTGTTGTTGCTTTTGCTGCTGCGGAAGCGGAAGTAATGGCCTTTGTTGTTGCTGCTGGTTTGGATGTTGTTGTTGCTGCCGCTGTGGCGTTGGTGACTGTCTCTGTTGTTCTTGTTGCTGCTGTTGTTGTAGTTGTGGTTGCTGTCGTTGCTGTTGTTGTTGCCTTCGACCCGGAGAAGAGTGTCTAAGGCGTTTCTTCTTAGCGCCCTCAGCATCTTCTCCGGGACGCTTGCTCACCCCAGTTGTTTTCACGGGGAACACAAGGCCTTCCCCATCGCTACTGCTACTCGAGACCATCATAGTCCCGGAAGGCCCGTCGGCAGGAGACTTCACTACCCCCGGAGACGCTTGCGCCTCGCCACTTGTCCTCTTGGCTGGTGGCAGCCTTCTTAATGAGCAAGGTAACTCTCCCCAACATCTTGGCTTCTGGGTACTCTGCAAGAAACATACGGAGCAAGGTTAACGAACCAACAAGCAGTGAAAAAGAAGATAAGCAGAAGACAAGACAATCAACAACATAAAAGCACAAGCAAGTCCGCCAGCAGGGAACGAGAAACAAGAAAAAGAAAAGTTTGAAAGGGACGACCATGCACGAGAAACGTGGATGGCCTTCCCCGAGCAAAAAAAAACACCGCATCCCGCTCCAGGAAGCTCCCGTACTCCTTGAAGTCCAGGAATGACATGCTGAGGGAAGAAGGGTCAACCATGATGACACCTTCTGGCAGACTACCATCACTCAGACACCCGAGGAGCTCATCTACCCTATCGCAATATCTGTCAAAGGGTATCCTACGCGGATCTAGCCTAAGGAAGCGGGGATCGAACCCCATCTGAGAGGTCCGAGAAACCTCAGACAGGCTGGGGGTGTGGATCAATCGAAAACTAGTCTTACCTCTCCCGGAGGTACCAGCCCCCGGAGTCCCTTCGTTAGGGTAAGCCGCGGCGTGGCGAGCCTCGATCTCCTCTTCCTCCGGCTGAGGGTCAGGGAACCTCTCCGCCCAACTAGGGGATAAAGTATTCTCGTCCCGGGCTGCTTGGTTGATCACCTTGGACAGCTCCAGGGCAATCTGCTCCCGGATGTCAGCTGACACCTGACTTTGCCCCCTGCCACTCACTGGCTCAATGTTTTGGAAAGAGGCGAGTAGCCCGTACTCCCTCAAAGATTCGGAGGTCACAAGCCCCTCCACTTTCAACTCTTCCTCCGAGAGCCCTTCGTAGAACTTGGACCTCCTTATCATCTCCGCACAGCGAGGTGTCCACGGAACGACTTCTGCAAAATTCAAATACAAGCATTAAAGATCCTCCCGAAAGGCAAAGCAAAAGCAAAGAAACAAAGTTGAAAAGGAGAGGAAGGAGCACTTACCAGGGATTTTGAAGTCCAAAGATAGGGCTGGCACCCTCTTCAGTGGGAAGCCAGTCGTCAGGAACCAGTACTCCCGGAGGTCTGGAACCCTCGCGGTATGACAGGTGGGACACATCACGTCCGGGTGCCTCTCTAGCCTGTAAAATCCCACCTTGTCTGAATGACCCCTCATGGGCTGAGACTTCAACCCGTAGAAGTACAGCACCTCCTCCGGGGTAGGAGCTTCCAGTTTCCGGGACTTGCAAAAGATGAACCACCCCGCTAGGAGCCTGTAGCTGGGGGGAATCAACTGGAAGGGGGCAATCCCCGCCTTCACACAGAAATCGGCAAAGTAACTTCTTAGGGGCAAGTGCGCCCCACACACTATGTGTGCCCAGCTCCAGGCACCAAAACCCTCGTGGCTCTGACTAGCCGACTCGCCCGACACCGACAGACGGTGCCACATCAGGCCTGGGATGTTCTTCAGGCCTGCCTCTGAGGAGTACAGCTCCAGCATGCCGTAGTTCCTGAACAAGTTCGGCTTCTGGTCCATCTCCCAGATTGAAGTATTGGTAGTCGGTGGGCTAGCCGCGACCACTTTTGTCTTTCCTTTCCCCTTTGCGCCGGCGACAGGGGAACCCTTCTCCTGGGCAGAATCAGCCTCTGCCACAACGAGGAGTTGTTCCTTGGAGATGTTCGTCACTGAACAAAAGAAACAAGGAAGAAAACACTCTAAGCAGTCAGCACCCTTGTCATACCCTAGTGGTATCAAAGGCGTCGGGGAGACCCTCCCCGAAAACTGCTTGGAGAGGCTCCCACCGAGCTTGCCGAAGGGTTGGCACCATGCCACCCGAAGAACAGCAAGGAGCCAAACTCAGACTCCGAGCCTAAGCCCGCCGAGAGAAGTGTTTCTCCAGAGAAAGACACCCTAAAGGCGTTCATGCTTATGCCCTAAAACAGCAAACCATAACAACGCAAACAAGACAAGGAACGACGTTCCAAACGTAAATCGTCGAAGCATGCAAAAGAGACTACTTATCGACTCACATCAATCGCATGCCTATCAAAGCCCTATTCACGCATGCACATAGGCGATAATGGCAGAAAACTCAACTCTAACAACTACCAACAACCTAAGGTTTGGGAGGAAAGAGCAAAGTATAAATACTTACTGGTATTCGGGTAGTTGAAGGTTGAAGGGGTAACCGGATCACTGCACAGCACGATCGCGAGAAGTAAAAGCTGCAAAGACGAACGGCGATTCAAACCCTGAACTTTGGCGAATAAACCCACTGCCAAATCAAAAGAAAAGTTTCTAGATCCCTTAACAAAAGAAGTGGCAAGTTCGAAGGAATGGAAGCTTGGAAGCCTGAGAGTTCGAAGGTTTGGAAATCTGAAAATCCGAAAGATAGGGAATTTGAAAGCGTAAAGAGGAAGAAAGGTCCGTTCCCTCGTTTTTATAGCAGGGAAGAAGCCATTTCGAATTCCTCAAATGGACGGTCCCGATCTTCCCATTCCGTGTGCATCAGATCCAACGGGTGGAGATGAAGCGACGATCCTATTTATGACTCCTCGGATGGGAATAAAGTATTTATTTCCCATCATTGTACCACCTCGGGCCCGGAGTACCATTAAAAACCGTCAAATCATTACTCAGATGCCTGACGCACGCATACTCAACCAGTCGCCTCACGCACACGTCTTGGTCGCAGAACCATTCCCGGCATGACGCGTGGCCCTTGCCGCACTTGAGTACTTGAGTTCAAACAGAAGAAATTCCCTTCCTTTTTCATACTAACACTCAGGCGGGAAAAAGGAACACTTCCGGGAACACAGAAGGTGGCCCCTCGCCTAATCTAAGAAACCGGAATACCCGGAGGACTGTACAAACTCCCGGATCTCTCAAAGCTCCGTGACCTTGGGGGGTAAATGTTATCCAGATTTCCGGATAGCGTTTAGATGGATATCTTCGGGGAAGCAGAATTATCAATGTCTTTCACGGTAGGTGACCAGAGCTCGCGGATGGACAGAAAGGCTTCGCCTCTCCCGTTTAGTGTCCGGATTACTCTTTCAAGCAAACGCGACACGGAAGCTCTTCAACTCTCCCGGACTCCCGAAGGGGTATCCTTCAGGGAAGCTCCTTCCAGGAGAAGTTCTTCAAGTGGTCTTCGCGGAAACAGTTCCGTGCCTCGCACGGAACAAGACCAGGCGGTCGAGTCGTGGAGGAGGCATATTTGGAATGATATCCACCTGACACAGGATCCCGCCTGACACGCCCGACAGGTCAAAGCCGCACACATCCCAGCACGCCTAAGGGTACCTTTTCGCCTACTGTTCCGCTGACAACTTGGAAAAGACGGCTGACTTTATGTATTCCCCATACTTTCATGTAAATATACCCACATAGAGTCTTGTAGCCATGCTACTACAGTAATTGTATCCCCTATTTATGGCTGGTGTAATTAAGACTCATGTACGTAGAGAAAAACCCTAATCCAAAACCCTAGCTATAAAGACCCCCTCATTTTACAATAGGGGGGACGGCCAACAAATCACATAGCAAGAACTCTACTAAAATCTCTCTAGCTTCATCTTCTCCAAGAGAACCCGAGAGAAACACTGTGAGGTTGTGAGTTCCTTATACACCAGCTGTTTGACTGTTATTCTCTACAAGTATAATAACATCGACTCGTGGACTAGGGCTCGTTAAGGCCTGAACCACGTAAAAACACTGTTTGTTTATTTATATTTCTGCACTTTTATAGCTCTTGTCTTTTTATTATTCCGTTCGTATTCGTTTCCGAAAAACTCGGTAAACAAGTGGGAACCTTTGTATGAAAGGTTCAGGAAGCAACAACCTTCTACCATTGAGGGTGGTTCGGACCAACTGCTGGTAGAGCAGTGGATGAACATGATTTCCTTGATCTTAGACTTTATGAGGGTCAAAGGAAGTGAAAGGGTTGCTTGTGCGAGCTATATGCTTAGGGCTGATGCTCGCATCTGGTGGGATGTGGTGAGTCAGCGGAGGAACGTTGCAGTCATGACATGCGAGGAATTTAAGAGTATCTTTAATGAGAAATACTACTGTGTGGCAGTACGAGCTGCGAAGGTTGATGAGTTTATCAACCTGACTCAGAATCGATCGACAGTAACAGAGTATGCAATAAAGTTTGATAGATTGGCGAAGTTTGCGCCAGATCTAGTGCCGACAGATGCGGCCAGGAGGGATAGGTTCGTGCGGGGGTTGAATGTCATGATTGCCCGCGATGTGAATATTACCTTGGATCCAGCGACTACTACTTATGTCCAAGCGGTGGATAAGGCCCTTACTGCAGAGAGGGCTGAGGATCAGATATGGAAGGACAGTGTTGTTAAGCGCGATGCCAAGAGGGCGGTGCCTCCTTTTGTTGGGTCTAGTCGGGGCAGTGGCCCCAGTGAGCAAAAAAGAAGAGTTCCAGATTCATTTACTTCTCCTAGTTCTGATAGGAGGGTGCGGGGTGCTTCTACTGGCCATCATGGTGGCAGTGATAATTGGAGGAGTTTTCCTATGTGTCTACGGTGCAGGCGTCGACACCAGGGTGAGTGCAGGATCAGGGCCTGCTTTGTTTGTGGAAGTGCCAGCCATTTCAAGAGGGATTTCCCTCAAGTTAAGAAGGAGGAGAAGAAGCAGAGCGACAGTCTTGCTCCTGCCAGGGTATTCACTTTGACACAGATTGAGGCGGAGGCTAGCCCCTCAGTTGTGACAGGTCAGATCTTTAGTGATGGTTCTTTGTATACTGCATTGTTTTATTCAGGGGCTACCCATTCATTTGTATCTACTAGGGTGATAGATCAACTTTGTAGACCTAGTGGTGTGTATGCTAGGGTATTTCAAACTTTGTTGCCAACAGGAGAATTGGTAGTCTCTAGTAAGTGGATTAGGGCATTGCCAGTGGAGGTAGATAGTAAGGAATTGTTTGTTGATTTGATTAAGCTAGAGATGGATGATTTTGACATGATCTTGGGAATGGATTGGCTATCCAAGTATGGGGCAACGATTGAATGCAGGCGCAGAATGGTGACTTTTGAACTAGAATGGGAGGTACCCTTTGTGTTTGTGGGGTCAGTTAGTGAACTGCGTGTACCAATGATTTCAGCCCTAAGGGCTAGGGACCTGATGCAGGAAGGTTGCATGGGATTCCTGGCAAGCGTTATGGATACTTCTAGGGTGGCGCCGGTTGGATCGGGTGAGACAAGGGTGGTGTGTGAGTTTCCGGATTTGTTTCCAGTGGATTTGCCGGGGTTGCCGCCTTAGAGGGAGGTTGACTTTGTTATAGAGTTGGTACCAGGAGCGGAACCAGTATCTCGGACACCTTATAGAATGGCTCCGGTGGAATTAAAGGAGTTGAAGATTCAGTTGCAGGAGTTACTTAATTTGGGGTTCATTAGACCGAGTTTCTCGCCATGGGGTGCTCCAGTGTTGTTCGTTAAGAAGAAGGATGGGTCCCTCGGGATGTGTATTGATTACAGGGAGCTGAACAAGTTAACCAATAAGAACAAGTATCCACTGCCTAGGATCGATGATTTGTTTGATCAGCTACAGGGAAGAACAGTGTTTTCCAAGATAGATCTCCAATCAGGTTACCATCAGCTAAGGATTAAAGAGGAGGACATACCAAAGACCGCTTTCTGAACGAGGTATGGACACTATGAATTTCTGGTTATGTCCTTTGGATTAACCAATGCCCCGGAAGCTTTCATGGACATGATGAATAGAGTTTTCAAGGATTATCTGGACAAGTTTGTGATCGTATTCATCGATGACATTTTAGTGTACTCTCAGTCAGAGATGGAGCACGAGCAGCATCTGCGGTTGATATTACAGCGGTTGAGGGAGCATAAGTTATATGCCAAGTTCAGTAAGTGTGAGTTTAGGTTGCCACAAGTTACATTTCTGGGCCATGTCGTCAGTAAGGAGGGGATTCTGGTTGACCCAAGTAAGATTGAGGCGGTCAGAGATTCGCCTAGACCGAGCAATGTTCCTGACGTGAGAAGATTTCTGGGTTTGGCAGGGTATTATCGGCGATTTTTTGAGGGGTTCTCCAGAATAGCTACGTCGTTGACAAAGTTGACAAAGAAGAAGACCAAGTATGTCTGGACGGACAAATGTGAGAACAGTTTTAAGGAACTAAAGCGGCGATTGATTACTGCGCCAGTACTTAGCTTGCCGACAGAGAATGAGAAGTTTGTGGTCTACTGTGATGCATCCAGGCAGGGTTTGGGGTGTGTGTTGATGCAAGCTGGCAAGGTGATAGCCTATGCATCGAGACAGTTGAAGGAGTATGAGCAGAGATATCCTACACATGACCTGGAGTTGGCGGCGGTGGTGTTTGCACTTAAGATTTGGAGGCATTATCTTTATGGTGAGAAGTGCGAGATATACACTGACCATAAGAGCCTAAAGTATTTCTTTACTCAAAAGGACTTGAATATGTGCCAGAGGCGGTGGCTGGAGTTGGTTAAGGATTATGATTGTGATATCCTTTACCATCATGGGAAGGCTAATGTTGTGGCTAATGCACTGAGTCGGAAAGGCCCGGGACAGTTGTTTAGCTCGAGGCAGATGTTTGATAAGTTAGCTGAGGAGATGACCAGAGCCGGTATAGAGTTGGTGGTTGGCCAGTTGGCCAACATCACTCTTCAATCTACACTCCTTGAGAGAATCAAGGAAGCACAAGGGAAGGATTCTCAGTTGCGAGGTCATAGGGAGAATGCCTTAGTCGGAGCGACAAAGGACTTCTCCATTTCAGAGATGGGATTATTGAAGTATAAGGGTCGGATCTGTGTTCCGATGGATTCTGATCTCCAGTGAGAGATCTTGGATGAATCGCATACCACTCCCTATTCTTTGCACCCGGGTACAACGAAGATGTACCAGGACTTGAGAGCTCTATATTGGTTATCGGGCATGAAGATGGATGTGGTGAATTATGTGGCTAAGTGCTTGACTTTTCAGTAGGTTAAGGTTGAGCACCAGAGGCCAGCGGGGTTATTGCAGCCTTTGAGGATCCCAGAGTGGAAGTGGGAAGATATTACTATGGATTTCGTAGTTGGTTTACCGAGAATTGTGGGACAGCATGACTCAGTGTGGGTGATTGTGGATAGGTATACCATGTCCGCCCACTTTTTACCTGTTAAGACAACTTATACTGTGGAGCAGTACGCTGAATTGTATGTGAAGGAGATTGTTCGACTTCATGGGGCTCCGAGGTCGATAGTGTCGGACAGAGACCCCACCTTCACTTCCAAGTTTTGGGATAGTCTGCAGAAGGCTATGGGCACGCAGTTACAGTTTAGTACCGCTTATCATCCTCAGATGGATGGGCAGTCTGAGAGGATGATTCAGATATTGGAGGATCTGCTGCGAGCCTGTGTGCTTGACTTTTGGGGATCGTGGAGTAGGTATCTCCCTTTGATCGAATTCTCGTACAACAACAGTTATCAGGCGACCATTGGTGTGGCTTCGTACGAGATGCTTTATGGAAGAAAGTGTAGATCACCTATTCATTGGGATGAGACAGGTGAGAGGAAGTATTTGGGTCCAGAGATGGTTCAGAGGACCAATGAGGCAGTTGAGAAGATTAGAGCGCGTATGCTCGCCTCCCAGAGTTGACAGAAAAGTTATTCAGACCTGAGACGCAGGAGCGTGGAGTTTCAGGTTGGTGATCATGTCTTTCTTAGGGTTTCACCCATGAGGGGTGTGAAACGGTTTGGTGTTCGGGGTAAGTTGAGCCCCAGGTATGTTGGCCCCTTCAAGATTCTAGAACGAGTTGGAGAGGTAGCTTACAGATTAGCGATGCCTCCAACATTATCAGGGGTTCATGATGTATTCCATATATCCATGCTCCAGAAGTATATGTCAGAATCAACGCATGTCTTAAGTTTTGAGAATTTGGAGCTTGATCAGGATTTATCCTATGAGGAAAAGCCGGTTCAGATTCTTGACCGGAACGAAAAGGTCTTGAGGAACAAGACCATCACCTTAGTGAAAGTGCTGTGGAGAAACAGCAAGGTTGAGGAGGCGACGTGGGAACTTGAGTCGGAGATGAGGGAGCGGTACCCCGAGTTGTTCAAGTAATTTTGAGGACGAAATTTCTGTAAGGAGGGGATAGTTGTAACGACCCGAATTTGCTAATCAGGCTTAGGGCCTTGATTAGTGTGCCTGGAGGGCAATAAGTGGTTTAATATGCTTATATGTGAATTTATGTGTATATATGATTATGATGCATGTTTAATTGAGTTAAATGTGCATGTGGGCCCCGTCTGGATATTTGGGGCATAAGTGTGATAAATGAGATATATGTTGTATATGTGTGATATGTCTGTACAGCACGATCTGGGACAGTCCTGGGGAGCGGTCAGCCAGAGAGTGACAGCGGGGTTGAGATGTGGACTCGGGGCGAGTCGAGGGGTAATTTGGGTATTAGATGAGTTATGGGATTATCGGGACAGAGATATAAATATTTGGAGGTATATTTGAGGATAGAATGTCTAGGCGGGAATATTTGGGAAATTTAGCATTTTGCCCTCGGGGACGTTTCAGTACCCCGAGCCTTGAGGTAAACCTTTAGACTTAAGTTTATAAAACAAAGGAAGGAATTGTTTAGAAGGCTTAGGAACCAACTCACCTTCTCCCAGCTGAAGATAAACCTTATCTCTTTTTCTCATTCACTCCCTGAGAGAAAGCTCAAGGAAACTTTGGTGGAAACTAGCTTAAGCAAGGAATTGGCTGAGGAAACTTAGAAGTTTAAAGCTTGAGGATTGAGGATCAACTTCTGGGATTGAGCTCAGCAAGGATTTTGGTGAGGCTCACGTTAGAGGACTGTGCTCGGGGCATCGGTGCTCAGGAAGCTCGGAACTCAAGTAAGAAAAGCCCTGTTTCCATGGAGCTTGTGTGCAGGGCTAATCCCAATATGTTTGAATGGAAATGATATGCAGGACCGAGCCCAATATGTTAGAACTGCAGAGCGTAGCTCTTTATCTGTTTATGCCAGAATTCTATACTTATTGTTATATCATGTATGATATTATGTGAGTGATTGGCAAGAGCCGGGAACGGTGTAGACCGAGAACGGCGAGGGGCCGGGAATGGCGTTAGGCACGTTGAGTGCAAGGCCGAGAACGGCAAGGGGTCGGGAGCAGCGTTGAGCACGTGGGGTGCGAGTTGCCAGGGCGAGTCCCTAAAAGGATACCTGGGATATCCTCACTGTATGGTCCGCGAACCCAGGGCTTGGTAAACGCCAGGGACGGCTAGGCCGTATGTGTTTAGCCATTGGTGGCCTGTTTATATGCTTGACTTATGTGTTGCATATGTTATTTGTTTGTGGGTTTTCTTGCTGGGCTTCGGCTCACAGATGCTCTGTGGTGCAGGTAAGGGTAAAGAGAAGATCACCCAACCATGAGTACAACAGGCGTGAGGCAGCGTGTACATGTTTGGCCAGCCTGGCTGCCACAGCCAAAGGATTTTGGGAGATGCTTGTAAATGAACTTGAATTTTGTCGTTTAGCTGACTTAGTACAATTTTTATGTTGTAAATATTTCTAAACTGTATTTTGGGATCCCAGGTGTCAAACTTTTATGATTTACTATGAAAGATTACTATTTCTAATGTTTTTCCTCTGTTTACAGCTTAATTACACTGTTTGACCTAAAATCTCGATTAGCGAGTTGAAGGCACATTTTAAAACTCACTTAGTAACAGCTCTAAGGCAATAGGGGGTTATAATGTTGATTTATACAAAAAGGTTCATGGGCTCTTGATAGGCTATAAGAGGTAATCTCTAATCTATTTTTGCTTGATTTAATATATCTATATATGTATGATCCTTGTTGGTATTAATAAATTTTTGAAAAGATCAATTCCGCTGCATATCCTGATTTATCATATTTAACCAACATGTCCGTCAAGTTAAATTCAGATAGCTTATAAGAAAATCTTATCTTAAAACTTAAAATAACTCATATTTTGTCTTTTAAAAATAAAGTATCGTTGGTTTGCTCAAAATACAATTACCCACTACAAAAGCCTAATTGTATCTTTGTAAGTGTAACCCATTATTTCAGAATTTATGACTTAACTTAGAGAGTGTCGCTTTAGGGTCGTTCAAGCATAAAATACATCATTCTTTCCTATGTTCATTAGAAGTCAACCTTAGTATTAATATTTCTAGAAACTTTCCTTAGGGGGACGGAAACAAAGTCGCCTCTAGGCCGTCTTCCCATTTCACAGTGGTTTACTAATAATGGAGACCACATGTCACATGGATATGTTAACCTTCTTCAACTTACTATTTTAGAATAAATGTGTTTATAAAACTAATCAATTAATTCTAAATTAATTACAAAATACATATTATTATAAATCAGCTTGTTTCTACATTAATGTGATCTAAATAATTACTCATTACATTCATCTAACTTTATTAAAACACTTTTTAAATAAATTTGGTTATCTTGAATGACTATAAAAATTATTGCCTTTATTATGGCGTGATTTACCAAGTTTTAGCTAATTTGATACTTAGCAGTTTACATGCAATTGATTTCACCAAAACAATTCATATAAACACTTAGGACACTCCTAGATAATCATGTTTCTAAACAACATGCATCATTATTCATCACTGTGTGGGGTTTCATGAATGGCATGTAATAGACTAATGCATGATCATGTTATCAATCAAACATTAATTTGTAACGCCCTGGATAGCCAGGACCGTTACACTGTGTGTTTATAAAGTGCCAGACTTGCTAATCAAGTCATTTAAATAAAATCGTGTTACTGAAACTATAAAGGTACTAGGGTTTAAAATGGTTTGGTCTCAAAAGCCACATTTTCATTAAGAAGCATCATCTGTTTACACGGAATCCCAAAAAATATTAAGTTTAAAGACCGTTTACAAAAGACACAAGGTTTATATACAGTATCAAGCCATACTAAGGCAAAACAGACAGTTAGGCAATCCCTGTCCTGATCCACTCCTCGACCATAGCGATCGAACAGCTGGCTATGTACATTCAGCCCCACAGCTCTCCACCTCAGGATTGGTCCAGCTTGCCCTTGCCTTTACCTGCACCACGTAGCACCCGTGAGCCAAGGCCCAGCAAGAAAACACAACAACAACAGAGCATAAGTAATTAGCAGACAAATCAATATCTCACATTACGTCACATAATTTCAACCATATAACCATTCAGTTTAATCAAGTATTCCACATACTAAGCATGTCAATTCATATTGTTTACAGTTCACAAATGATAACTAGGGCTAGCGCCCTCAGGCTGCTCCCTCCGTTATCCCACTGACCCCGGCCCGCTTAAACCGAGCTCAGTGAATATTAACCTGTCCTCGGCTACCAGTGGCCAAGCCGCGCCCTGTGCGCTAATATTATGTACGGCACTCTTAGGCCGCTTTTACATGTCCCATGGCGTAATACCATCATTGACACGATATAGTTCTCGGGAGCACTTAGTCCCATCACAATCATATAACCGGGTGCAGTTTTCTTACCTTTCAATTCACTAGCTTTGATCCCTCGACTCCTTGAGCACGATCCCCCTCGAGCCCTAGCGCTCATCTAAACACAATCATGGGCCAAAGTCATCATCAATTCTCAAGTTCAAAACCTAGCCTCGGGGCTAATCCCGAGCCCCCGGGAAGTCCTAGTTCCACCAAACAAGGTGGTGGAATCAAACCACAAACCCTAGGTCAAAAGCCCTTGCAAATAACCCTAAAATCCCCTTCAGAAGGCAAGGTAGCGCTACAACGCTCATGGGAGGGCGCTACAGCGCTACAAACAGAAGCCAAAATCCCCTCAACATCATGGCCTAGCGCTACAGCGCCCAAAGGCTAGCGCTATAGCGCTAGTCACAGACAGATACCACCCTCAGTTCTTCTTCTTACGATTTCCTCGAACCAACCTCAACTAAAACTCTTCCAACTCTTTCCTAAACTCAAAAAAAACCTTATGGACATACTCCACTCATCCCAAGCACCCCAAATACCTAGAACTCAAGCACATGCATCCACAAACTCAAAATTCACCATAGCCACTCCTAAACACTTAAACTCAGCAGGATCCAATTAAACAGCAAAGTTAGAGTTTAGACTTTATACATTTGATAGGATTTCTACCACAAGCTGTCTCTAGACCTCCTTGGCTTGATTTTCCTTAACATTTGCCCTAAATTTCCCCAAAGTTCCCCATCAAACTCAACTTATACACCATAGTTCAGAAACCAAACCAGCAACTAAAGAAATTACAAAACCTTACCTTAAGTGATGGCCTAACCTTGCTAAACCCTTGTCAAATCCTCAATCTTAGCTCAGTAACCTTGTGGCTTAATTGAACTAGCTCTCCTCTGAATTTTGCTTCAAGAAGACTTGAGAAAAGTGGTAAGAGAACCACAAACCGACTCAAAGGAAAACCACTCTGTTTTTCCTTCCTTTCCTTTCCTTTCCCTTTTCCTTCTTTTTTAGACTTCTACATTTCTCTACACTTCCCACTAACATTAAGCCTCAGCATATCTATTCCTTACATGCCAAATGACCCTAATGCCCTCCCCTTTATTTCTAATCCTTTAGTCTACTTAAGGGCATTTTAGTCATTTTACCCAATTCCCGCTAACTCCTCGAGTGTCTCTAGTATTTCCCGCTTAATTCCCGATACCTAATTAACCACCAATAATATTCCTCAACGTCAAAATAGACTCCAGTATATTCGCTAAATTCCCATTTATACCCCTAAGCTCACCCCGAGCCGGGTATAAGTCCCCGCCATGACTTTTTCGCTACTTTGCTCGCTAGGATCGTCTCGAGTCTCATATCTCAGATATATCCACATAATAATGTGGTCTCGACAACTATCACATATATCAATACAGTTATGCCCATAATGGCCAAAATTACGATCATGCCCTTCTAACCTAATCAGGGCCTACATGCATACTAATACACATAGTCATGCATCTCAAATACTCAAATAGTCATATAACATGCTTTAACTCATAATCATGCATCTTAATAATTAAAATCACACATAATTCCCTTTATGCCCTCCAGGCACACTAATCAAGACGCTTAAGCCTTATTAGTGAATTTGAGTCGTTACAACTTAAATATTTATTTAAATAAATTCAATAAATAAAGAAAAGATAAATGATGAACTAAGTACTATTGGGTAGGTATCAAAAAAAAAAGTACTATTGGGTATTTCTAAGTTTACAACCCTTGAAAAATAAAAATATAAATTACAAAATGGGCTTCATTTGTTTGCAAGAATCCAAGACTGTTTCTTTTCTCATATTGGCCCATCTTCATAATTCATAGGAATCCACTAGACCAAAATAATTAATTAAACACTAATTTCCTAATTAATTCATTTAATTGAAACTAATTTTTAGTTAAATAACACTTTTTGTCATCTTTTTAATTTAGTTGAATTTAAATAATAAAAAGAATAAAATTCAAATAATTATTTAAAATTAAGCTAAGATCTTAGCCAACTGATTTTTTTTTTATTTTTCTAATAAAAATAAAGTAAGATAATTATCCTTTTAAATTCAAATAATTTAAAATTAATTAAATAAAAGATATTTTAGAACTAAAATAGGATTTTGTTGGGAAAAAATTAATGTTGCCCTAGGTTAGGGCCGACACATGGAGGACCAAGCCCAAGGGGCTCTGCATGAAGCAGTTGCAGGTGGCGGGGTTCGACACCAAGGGCGTGGGCAAGGGCACGGGTGGCTTAGGGTTGGGCACGTGGGACGTGTAATGCCCCGATTTCTCGAGACGTCACATACAAGTTTGTTTTAAAACATTAACCTATTTATGATGTAAAAGACTAATAATGAATTAAAACTAATGCATGTGATCCCATTATTTAAAATAAAAGTTATTTGAATGCATAATTATACGAATCGTGATTTAGCTTACAAAATACTCAAAAATTTAAAAACAGTCAACATGTATCACCATCGCCTTATGTCACCACCTCATTGCTTGCCTTTGTCTTTACATGAAACACAGAGTACCTGTGAGCTAAAGCCCAGTAAGAAGAGAAATGTAGGGCATAACCCCCTAACCAAATAACATAAGCATAAATGATAACTTCATAATTAACCACATGCGATATAAACACAATATCATAGTAAAAATCCAATGTGTGTTGTACTCACACATATACATCATGGTCTCATATCGCACATTCTACTCACATATGATAATCAACGCACATCCATGTTGATCAGACATGAAATGTAATTTGTCTTGCCTTGTGCCACACTCACACTTGGCATTCCCATGAGGTATCTTATTATCATGAATTGTACTCACCCATGATAATAATTGCAAATGCTATGCTCACACAAGCAACAGTTACATAGAACACGCCTATAGTCTACCATTCAAGCATGTCAACTATCTAGTCACTCTAGCACTTTTCTCATGCTAACAACACTATCATAAAATAACCAACCACAAAACATAAGTACATAAAATAACAAACCTTAAAACAAGGTTGTATGCTTAAACATACACCATGTGCGTAGTTGTCCACTCTACTTACCTTATTCATGACAAGCTATTCTTCTTTCCAAAACCTCTTGTTGAACTTCCTTGCCACAACCGAGGCCCTAAGCACTCACAAGATGGTGTCGAAACTCAAAATGCATTCAAGCACCAAACACAAACATAGTTTCAAGTAATACATGGCCTAATTTCGATAATAGGTCTACAAGCACATCATAAATCACATAATTATCGTGCATGACCTTCACTTAACCTAATTGACCATAATAATCATTGTAAGATACCACATGTGTTCATAGAGAAACATTTTACGTAACAATTACAAAATACCCCTTTTTAGCCCAATGTTCACATTTTTCATGCCAAATTAATTTATAACAATAAATTAATTTATTTTAAACCACTCTAAGGCTTATCTTATTTCCAATAGTAAATTTTAAGACTTAAAATCTAATTTACCAAATTATATATAAAGTTTCTTGATAATTCTCCAATTACTCACAAATTACCAAAAACAAATTTTAACACTCAAAATGACATTTCTTATACTTTGAAATGACTTGAAATTATTGAAAAATAGATTTAACTTGCTACAAATATTGAAATATTAATCATGCGTCATATTCAAGTTTTATGCCAAAAATAACATTTTTAATGAATAAAAAATGATAGATTTAATACCCAACCAAAAAAAAAATCTCAAGCATGTTTCTAAAATCATTTCCCACATTTTTAACATTAATTTTACATCCCCTAGAATATTATTAAAATAGTGAGTACACACATTTTCATAATTAATTCATTTAAATTCTATTTAATGATTAATTATCATGATTAATTTGAAAAATAGTAATTTAATAACCTGCAACTTCAAAATAAGTTTCAATATGATTTTTAACATTTAAAAATTAGATTATACAATCCCAAAAAATATTTGATAGATTCATGCAATATAACTAATTTTCATATTAAAAAATTCACATTTTTAATGAATAAAAATGTAAAATAATCAACTATTGATTAAACAAGACCCTAACATGTTACTAGATCAATTTCAAACATTTAAGTAATATTTTTCAGACCCAGAAGAGTGGCAAAACAGTAGGTACAATCCTATCTTTATTAATTTATTTAAATTCTATTTAATAAATAACTTATTGAAAATTAATTCATAAAATAGCATAGCATCATACACTTATTAAAAATCATTTCTTGGGTTGTCCAAAATCGGTAAGGAACCTAATAAAAATTTGCAAAATAGCCCCACAATAACATAGATATTTTTCACAATTATTTTTAAGAAACTAATTCATAATAATTGAAATAATCATAAAAAATTATCAAATCAACACACTATCATCACCAAACAATTAAGCACATAAAGCATGAACAAGAATCAAGAAAAAATGAGATTTAAACCTCCAAAATTGCAAAAATGGTGGCTGGTCAGAATTTGGTCATGTTCTCCAGCGCCGGTGAGTGCCCAATCTTCTCTCTGCTGCGTTTTGGATCCCCTAACCAATTGGAAAGTATTTCCAATGATTCCAGTACCTCACGCCAGCCCGAAAGCAAAGGAAAGACGTCCCACAATGGCCGAAATGATGTTGTCTTCCCCAACACCAGTGTACTAGAAAAAAATGGGCTTCAAAAATGTAAATTTTCATTTCAGTTGCTCTTGCTCCGTTTCTTTACGTCCAACTCGAATCTTAGGGTCCCCTAAGGTGTTATACCACCACTCACGAACTCCAATTACTCCCAAACACTCACAAACCCGAAATCACTAAAGTACACCATTTTTATGGTTAAAAAAATGATGATTTTCGAAACACTTAATCTCCACCATTTTTGTCACATCTAAAACTCTTCTTTGATGCCAATGAGCGTTTGTAAATCATTCAAAACAGCCCAACACTCCCCAAGGCTTTCTAACCCGAAAATCCTCTCACATTCTCTCTCTATAATTTTTGAATTCTTTCTCTTCTCTTCATCTCCTTCCACGAGCTCTTCTCTTCTTTTCCTCTCAATATTTTCGCTGCCCCAAGGAAAAATGAATCCACAATATTCAATTTTTTTTCCTTATATTCTTACCATAAATCTAAACCTTAAAATAATCTCATAGCCCAAACTGTCATGTAGCTTGGCCCCCCATTTTGACTCTTATTCGTTGCGTTTTAAGAAAAACTCTATTTCACAAAAGTTGTAGATATTTTAATGGGATTTTTTTTAACAATATATGTATTATTATAATTAATTACACATTTATCTTTAATAATTTAAAATACAATAATACCGTGACACATCACCATAGTAACACTATTATTCTAGAGTCCCAGAATTTTACTTAGCTAGCTAGATAGTAGTAGTAGTAGTAGTAGTTAGCATTAGTTTGTAGTATGTTAGATTCCGTGGATTTTGGTTCAAGTCGGGACTTAGTTGGAAACTCATAGCAATAGTTATGAATTTTATAAGTTTAACCTATAGTTTAAGAATATTAATTACAACATAAGGTTTGTTAAATATTGCTGGTCCTAGGTGTATTATTTATTATAACTTAAGGTTTAGATGAAGCCAATAAGAATATGACACTTGTCATAAGCATGATTATTAGGGAATTAGAGTTTGTTGTTTTATGGTTAGTTAAGATATTTGTGAATTAGGTTGTTATTTAGATAATTAATTAGATTTTCCGTAATTTTTGGGTACTGTAACTTCCAACCTATTTTTGACCCAACTATATTACGAATTTCGAAAAATAGTATTTCTAGAAAGTTGTAGATAGTTGAATTAGCTTTCTAACGGTATAAAGATGGTCTAAATCAGAGTCCTATAACTTCAGTTATGTTGATTTTACTATAGATAAGTTTAGAGTTACGAGATTTAGGAAGTTAGAAGTTAGGATTCTATTTTTTTTTTTAATTTTAAAACAAGCTTTGACTCCTTAGACCTACATCTGAACAATTTGACCGAGTGCTAAGCCTTTGACTGATGAATATTCAAATATTTTCATTTAATATTCATTCATTTTATTCAAAGCCAAAAAGAAGATATTTATTTCTAGAACTCTATAAATAGGACTTAGAACCCTACCCTTCTCCTCACTTTTCAGCTGTGATCAGACTCCAAGGTGCTAGTACTACCATAGAGTGATAAATACTTGGGTTGGGAAAAAGCTTTGCCATTCTTAAGCATTATAAAATACTTGGGAAGTCAGGTTTAGTGTATTTCGGTATTGGAGTTAGACCAATCCATAAGGTCAACTAAGGTACTCTTATTCTTTAAGTCCAGTTCTTTGAAACTCTTTAGTTTTCTTTAGTTCCTTTTATTTAGATCTTAACTTTTGATATTGGTTTTCGATTAGGCTCTTGAAACTTAAAGATCTTTCTTGGTAAGTTTCGTCTTGAAGGTTTAGTTTCCACATTTATTCTTTACTCTTTAGAAATACTCACCATTCTATTGTTGGTTTTAGGAGTGTTCCAAGTCCCGCATTTGTTCTTAATTATCCCGGTGTTGGTAAGGAAAATAGGATAGTTTCTATATGCTTATATGTTATGTTATGTATAATATGTTATGATAAGTTTATGTTATAATATGTTATGTTATGTTTTTTTATGTTATCTAGGGCTCATAGTTGCTTAGCTAGCAAGCCCTAGTGTTTATCATTTTCATGGTTTAGAGTTATGGTTTACCCTACCTCAGATATTAGACAGGGGACCTAAATGGGTTATCATATACTACCATGTGATCTAACCTACCTCAGATATTAGACAGGGGACCTAGATGGTTTATCGCATGCCATGTTAATGAGTTAATGACCATTAATATTGTAGTCCTATATGGTATATGTTTTTATAGCCATATGTTTTATAGTGTATGCTTATGATATATGATATATGTTTTTATAGTCATATGTTTATGATGTAGTTTTATGATTATGATATATGATGTATGTTTTTAGTAGGTTTTCCTTGCTGGGCATTAGGTTCATTCCTTTATTTTTAGTGTGATGCAGGAAAATGAATCTGGAAGGCGAAAGGATTCTTGGTAGCTTGGCTTGTGTGTTGAGGATGGATGAAATGTGTGGACTGCGTGTCGATCGAGGATGAAGTTATTTATTTTTAGTCTTTTAGATCATGTTTTTCTGCATTTAGTTTTTAAACAATTGAATTAAAGTTTATGTTTTTCTTTTAAACAATGAGTACCCATGCCATATTTTCTATTATTATGTATTTGATACAATATTTTGAGTTTTAATAAAGTTATATTATTTATTATGTATCTTTCCCATAATGGTAGCTATGTCTAGTAGTTTTAATGATCCAAGGTCTTAGAAATAGTTTGGTCATTACAATTATACTGGAAATTTTTCTTGCGTCCTCTCATTTTTCTCCTCTTGTGTCTAGAATTTTCACATCCAAATTATGAAAATTCCAATGCCCCATATGACTTACACAAGATCTAGGGAAAAAAATTATTACTCAATTCCTTACCCAATAGCACCATATAATTAACAATCCATTCAATATACATATTCAAAATATAAAAAAATACACAACATTTAATATATATTTATATGTATATGAAAATATCAAAATACGCAGTGGAATGTATTTTTTTGGTACCAATTGTTGGTATTAATTAAGAAAATATCAAAATACGCAGTGGAATATATATGAAAGGGATTTTTTAAAAAAAATATCTTTAATACTAGTCATGATCATAGATATATAGATATATTAAATAATACATATAAGGATTAGATATTACTTGATTCTTTTTGTAAAATTAGTGATCTTCCTATCCATATGAAAGCTCACACCTTAGCCTTCCAAGCCGATCTTATTTGTATTAAATGAGAAAAATAAGTGTTGACCTGTGAAATTGGCCAACAGTCGTATGTATAGTAATAACCTAATCCACTTAGCTTTTAGTATTGAATCAAACACACATAAATTTATGTACAAATATCTTAAACAAACACACATAAATTTTATAGTGGTTCAGCCCTCTTCTGATGAACAGTAAGAACCTAATCCACTTATCTTTTAGTATTGAATTACTCGATATACAATTACACTGATGAACAAAAGTATTCACTCGTTGCTAATTTGCCCAGAGTTTCTCCCAAAATATTCGTCAGATCCCAAAAATTCCAGAAAAAGCGATCCCCTTCAATGAAGCCCTGGGTCCATTATTTATAGTACCCAGGGGTTGTTACATGATCAGAAGTACTAGAGATCGTGATTTGGTACATGATCATTGTGAGTGGAGATACGTGTTCACCTCCCCATGATTATGAGATCATGGGTCTTCTCTATGATTTTCTGAATCGTGGTTGACGATGCACGATTAAAACCATTGGGAAAATGCTAAGTGTTGGTTGGTCTATGAGACTTAAGTGCTAGGCCCGATGACCCTTCAGAGCTTGGGTGCTAGGCCTGATGACCCTCTGGGTGCTGGACCTGTTGATCCTCTTGGTGCTGGACCTGTTGATCCTCTGGGTGCTAGACCTGTTGATTTCCTAGGTGCTAGGCTTGTTGATCTTAGTCTGAACGAGCGTGAGTTTTACTCATTTTCTGGAGGGTAGGCCGACCACTCTATGGAGTATAGGGTGGACCGACCACCCCTAGGGGTTGGGATCAGGCCGACCACCCCTAGGGGCTAGGGCCAGGCCGACCACCCCTAGGGGATTTAGGCCTGGTCGACTTCCCTATAGGTCCTGGACCTATCTTTTTTGCTCATCGGTCTTTTTTCAATACTTCATCGTTTTTCCCTGATTTGTGATGCCACGTGCCACTTTCTCATTTGCTACGTCATCCCTTGATTTTTGAGGGATAACAATAAGAATACACATCGGAATAGGATCTTTTAAAATTTTATTAATACCAGTCAGGATCATACATATATAGATATATTAAATAACACATAAAAGGAATAGAGATTACCTCTCGTAGCCAATCAAGTGTCCTTAAATATTTTCATATAAATCAACGATCTTCATATTCTTTCTGAAAGATCACAACTTATTCTTCCAAGCCAATCCTCAAACACACAAGGACATGTGTGGGCAAGTAGGATTCAAATGATGATTTAGACTCTCTAGATGTACTCAACACATGAGATCTAGAGTGGTTTGAGAAGAGAGAGGCTATAGAAATTTCTATAATTTCAGGTTTATGAAATTCTATCATTTCTTTCTTGAGACAGTCTGACAGTCAAAAACAACTTCGTAAGCTTCCTCTGAAATTATCGCTTCTTTCAAGTTTATAAAGATCATTAACTAATTTAATTAATTTTTATTTTGGTAGTTACATTATTTTAATTATTTTATTTAAATCATATTTAAAGAATAATTAAATAAAAAAATTAATTTGAAATTCAAAAATCAAATCTCATGGATAGAAAATATCCCCAGGTGGCGCCACTTAGTGGCTCTCCCTGATTTTCTCATTAATTTTTAAGATAATATATTTAACCCAAAATAAATATAAGTTAATTCTAAAATAATTTTATCGTAAAATAGTAGTTTTAAATGAATAAATACTTATCTTATTATAAATATCTTATAATAAGATAATTATTAATCTATCTCTATATTAATTGAGACGTGTTTAATGTTCATTTTAACATATAGTTTTTCAAAATAAAAACTATACAGTTTAATAATTAATTAATTCACAATTAATCAATTATCTATAATTATCACATAATTATATTCTTGCCACAAAAAAATAATTCATTTGCAATTAAGTCATTCTCTCTACAATTATTCCCTATGACATCCTTACATGATTAATATTTACTTTGAAATTTTACATGATTAATAAAAAATTTCAAAATAAAAACTATATAGTCAATTAATTAATTCATTCATAAGTAATCAATTGTCCATAATTATCACTTAATTTCTTTCTTGCCTTGGAAAAATTAATTCATTTACAATTTAGTCATTTTCTCTATAACTCTTCCTTATGAAATCCTTACCCTTGACAGTGTAGGGCAGAGGCAACCTAGGGACCATGGACCTATAATACGAAGCTCCAATAAACCAAATTATTAATTAAACTCTTTAGTCTAATAATCTTATTTATTAACTCTATGATTTCAGGACTATATATATTGAATTGAACTCTAAGTATTTATAGAATTATATTTTAAGAGTTTTCTCTTGTAGTCCATTGATATAATCAATAAATGTAGTTATGTCCTCTATTTATTAGCTCGTTAATTACAGCTGATCAAAATTACTGTTTTACCCTTGTAGATACTTCTTATTCCTTAAGTACCATTGATTCACTAGAAAATAATTAATATATATTCAAATTATAGATTTGAGCTCAATAACTATTCAGTTCCAAAATTAACCCTAATTTAAACCAATATTTGATCTATTACGAAAGAATGAATTCTATTATTGTAAAATCATGCTCTCAGCCACTAATGATATTGAATCTCTAAAACAAAAGTCACTAGCCTCTTTATATTAATAGACTTTAACGAATGAATCAAAAGACCTAATAAACACAAATAAGAGTTCATGACTGTTGACCCTCGATTTGGCCAACGACGCGGAGTCAAATGTACGACAATTGAAAAAGATAATCTAACAGAAAGGAAGAAAACACCAAGGAATTATAGTGGTTTGGCCCCAAAAAATGGTAATGACCTACGTCCACTTAGTGATATTGTTATTATTGAATCTCAAAGTCATGATCAAAAAACTCAGCTTCTTGAATTTCACAAACCTTGAATGTATTACAATAAGATGATGTACAATTCACTGTAGCTCTTTTTTCTCTCAATATTTAGCAAAATGACTCAGGAATCAAAAGTCCCTTCCTTGAGCTATTTCATGCATATTTATAGGCTCAAGGAGGGTTACACATGCCAACGTGCCATATCTTTCCTTAATAATAGCGTATCAAGAAAATAATGAAGAAATATTCAATGCAGTTATTATAAGATTACAGCTTAAGAAGGAAATAAATCAGGTTATACGACCAGCCTGGTCGTATCAAAAATTAACCCTGATGATGCGGTGTGCATATGGTTGATAGTCGAGCAGTACTTTCGCCACGTGTTAACCACGTGGGAGAAATCCTCGCCACGTCATCAGCAACCATTTTTTGGGTAAACATTTTCCTCCCAATTTTATTTATTGTGACCAATCATGTCTAATCAAGTCTTTTCGGTTTCCGAAGAATGTGTCCGACGACCATTTCACTTCCCCATGCTTAGAAAAAGTAATTCATGATTACCTCTTTTAACGTGTCGCAGTCACTATATATAATACCCCAAATCCATTTTTTTACTTTTTACTTTTCACTCGCCATTTTCTCGTCAAGAACTCCTAAGAACCTCGACTTTCAGAGCCCACAAAATTTGAGGGGTTTCCATCGCTGTTATAAGGATCCTTCACTCAAACGCTCAAAGCTGATTCGTTTCAGACCCCTCTTTTCATCCAAGTAAGTTTTACGATCCCCTTGGATGTTTAAGATGCCATGCAAAACTATTTTTTATGTATTCAAATCTGTGTTCTTCACCAAAACTATTTTGGGGTAATGGACATATTGATCGATGCTTGATAGGATAGCGAAATAAAGCTTCGTAGGAGTTAGGAGCCAGTTTGGTAGTCGCGATTGTAGATTTACGTTTTTACTTCGAATTTTAAGCTAGTTGAAAAACTTGGTTTTTCCCGCCCCTTTGGAGTCGGAAAAGCTTTTTCCTGAAAAACTTCTTACTTTCGCTTTTCAATCTGTTTTTCAAACTGCTCGTATAGGACTTAGTGTTTTTGTTAGAATGCTGCTGGCAGTATAAAAGGTTAATTTTTATACGCGAGCAACGTTATTCCAACTCTTAACACAAGCTTTTAAGCTTTATGTCTTACCTCCCCCTTTCTCTGTTCACAGCTTTTCATGCAAGATCCGTGGGGAGGTGAAAGACCTATCGATGACGACTTGCTAGCTCAACTGCTTAAGGACGAGGAGCAACCGTCTTTACTAATACCTGAAATTCCCTTTTCTCATGCCACTTCAAATACTCCATCGACCCTCATCAAAAATATGGGTCGAGCAAAAACCAAAGCCCAGAAAAAGAAAACTTCCAATCCTTCAAATCAGCCTGCTCCTCGGGCTGAAATTCCCTCGACCAGTGGTCGAGAAGAAAATATTCTGGACCCAAATATCCAAACTCATGCTCAACCCCGAAATGTTATTCAACCAGATGTTGAATGGTATGTTGCACTTGTCAGCCGGGTAACGACCAGGATGATCGCCAATTACATCAAAAAATATGGACTCCCCGGGGTGACACTAGTCCAACCCACTCAAGACCAACGGGCGAACTTGCCTGGAGGCGTTTTCAGCAACTGGTCGAGGTACCACATGAGGCAGGGGCTACCTTGCCTCTTCATCCTTTTTTCCAAAGGGTGGCCAACTACTTCGGGGTCGCCCCTTTCCAAATAACTCCCAATGGATATAGAATGCTTGCTACGCTCTATATCCTTTATAGCCACAAAAAATGGCTTGTCCCCACACCACATGAGGTCAATTATCTGTTCGACCTCAAGTCTAACCCCAACCAAGAAAGCACGGGGTTTTTCCACTTTTGTCACCTGGAAACAGGTCGCACTTTCCTGTCTGACACTACTCACATATCGAACGTGAGGAAGTACCATCAGGAGTATTTCCTTACAACTAACATGGTCGCGAACAACCTGGCCTTCACTCAAGGAGGTAACGTCTTTGTACCATTGGTCGTTAATCTTCCTTCAATTTTTTCTCTGCACTTTCTTAGATTTTTAGTGCCTTTCAGGCCCATGGTTGCGACCAGACCCCACTCCAGACAAGGAGTTAAGATCAGCCCTCTTGGCTAGTATGACTGACGTGGAGAAGAGCGTCAAGCATCTGGTCATAGAGGCTAACCTTAGGCTGGTCGGGCTTTTGACTCCTCACCAGGATGTGAGGGAGTCAATGGCGGGAAGCGCCACTGTCGAGGAGATTCCCGAGCAGCACCCGGACGTGTCACAACCTTAAAGGAGGACAACTGGAGTGACAATCATGGGACCCTCCAACATTCCATGAGATGCTGCTCCCCGCGCCCCTCATGAAAAGGGAAAAAAGAAGGCCACTGAACCTCCCGCTCCCATCGACGAATCTTCAGATGAGAATGGTACTGATCTTCTGCTCTTAGATAGTTTGCCAATTCCCTGTCATTTATTTGAAAGGGACGGAAACTTTAAGTATACTCCAAACTTAAGTTCAGATTTCTTCCAGGCAGTAAGTAGTTCAGTAAGTAATGTAGCGACCAGTAGTTGTAGCACGGGTACTTTACTTATAGTCTCTTTACTTTCATTTTTAGCTCCGTCTATATATCTTGTCTCATTGCTTGTATTGTTTCTTTTTGTGCAGATATGTCATCTGAAGACATGTTCGAGCATTACAAGGCTGCCACTGCATGTTCAGGCAAGAAGAAAGACAGTAAGAGGACTCGGGGGGAGAGCAGCAAAACCGCCTCAAAGAAGGCCTGAACTGAGGACCCTCTAACCACTGTCCCTCTGAAGGAGAACACGCCACCTCCATCACCCCTCGAGCAGTCGGACTCAACTCCTCTGGTCAACCAGCATTCCACTCCTCCAACACCCATCGACCAGCATCGTACTCCTCAGGTCCCTACCAGCCAAACACAGCGCACTCAGCCTGAAGGCTCCCTGTCCAGCATCGTGGTCAGTTCAGCCAGGGAGAGGATATACAAGCTCTCCAAACACAAACGCAGTCAAGAGGCCATTAATGAAACCATTTCCATGGAGACTGACCAAATACTCAACCAAGGGCTGAATGAGATAGTTAGCGTAAGTTACTTCCTGATGCTGAATAATTTTCTTTTGACTTTTTGCCATTGCCTTACCCTTTTCATCTAATTGCAGGGATTAGTGACCATGACCGCTGGCTGGTGTCGTGCGGGTGCAATGGTGTCCAAGACTAAAAATTTTGACACCAGGCTTGCTGAGGCTAAGAAAGAGCTTGAAGGAAAAAACGCTGACCTGCTCGAGAAGAACAATGAGCTAACTAAGCAGAACGACGAGTTGCTTGAGAAGAGTGTGGAGCTGTCTAAGCAGAAACAGGAACTGCTCGAGCAAAAAGCCACTCTGGCCGAGGAGCTGCTGGAGGTTCGGGATGCTCTGAAGAAATCCAATTAAGACAAAGAAACATTCAGGGAAAGCGCCAAACTAAACTACCAACAATCCAAATAGCTCGAGCTTGATTTGATTGCGAGCAGGCAGGAGACAGAGGAGCTGGAAAAGTGCATGAAGGAGCTTGAGGAAATCGAAGCCAAAAACTTGGAGAAGTACAAGGAAGCCACTCATCTTTGCTTCTATGAGTTCTGGAAGCACAACCGGAAGGCTAACTTCAGCTACCTGTCAGAACGCCTGAGGCAGACTCTAATGTCTTAGTGTGCCATTCGCCTGGAGGAAGAAGAGAGGGCTAATATTCCTGCTTCCCCAGAGATCACTCTGGCAATAGGGATAGATGGTGTAGATAATGAAGTTGGCGCAGCTATCGACCAGGACGCTCCTCAAGACCCTCCTACCTCTTATTCTTTTCCCTTTCTATCTTTTAATCTTTTAATTACATGAGCTACGGGTCGTGATGTAAAGAGATTAATTTTTCATTGCTGCGTGGGCAGCTATTTTCCTTTTAATTAAACAATTACACCCGAGCAATACTGCTCGCGGTGTAAAGTAATTCGTTTTTGATATTATAATACATTTTTGTTTTATTATAACATCTGTTTGCATGATCGAACTTAGCATAGCACTTTGGTTTGATTTAAAAAAATACAAAATTTTGAAAAATACTCTAAGTACCCTAGCATGCTTTCACTTATTTTTCTCATCCTTTGATATGCTTTTCTTACTAGTACGTTATATGCCCCCCAAGTGATCGAGGAGCTTTAGGTCCTTGGTCACTTGCCTTGACCAAAGCCTGTTCGAACATTACTGCTCAGAGCAAAATAATTATAATTATAATACAGCAAAACAACACACGTAATGAGCAAATACTTGTAATAAATACAATAATTGGCAAAAATGACTGGTTGCGCACAGTCCTTTATATTTCTCATAATAAATGGACAAAACGTGTCTGTACGAGTGATCAATAAGATCTTACACTTATAAGCGATCAGTCACATAAAATGACCAACCATTTTTCAAAACTTGTAAAAAGTAAATTAATACAAGCCAATTCTTTAGGAAGAATTGTTTATTGATAGTACTTGCGCAGGTGTTCTCCATTCCAATATTGAGGAACGAGATCTCCATTTAAGTGAGCAAGTTTATAGGTGCCTGGGTGAAGGAATTCTTCAATCTGGTATGGCCCTTCCCAATTAGGTCCGAGTACTCCAGCAGCTTGGTCGCGGGTGTTTAGGAAAACTTTTCGGAGTACAAGATCTCCAACGCTAAACTTTCTTTCTCGTACTTTAGAGTTGAAATACCGGGCGACTTTTTGCTGGTACGCAGCTACTCGGAGTTGGGCTTGCTCACGTTTCTCATCGATCAAGTCGAGGGATTCCATCAATAGTTGGCTATTCGAGCCTTGATCGTACGTTATTCTGCGATGCGAAGGCGGATTTAACTCAACAGGCAACCTAGCCTCATATTCATAATCTAAAGAGAATGGAGTATGGCCTGTTGCTGTTCGATGGGAAGTTCTATATGACCAAAGGACTTCAGGAAATAGTTCTGGCCACGCCCCCTTAGCTTCTTCTAGTCTTTTCTTCAGTGTATCCTTCAGAGTTTTGTTGACTGTTTCAACTTGTCCATTCGCTTGGGGATGAGCGACTGAAGAAAAGCTCTTAATAATGCCATATCACTCACAGAAGTCCATGAATAAATCACTATCAAACTGGGTGCCGTTATCTGAGACGATCTTCCTTGGCAATCCATAGCGACAAACGATGTTTTTTATCACAAAATCCAGAAACATCTTGGTCTTTATGGTTGCGAGTGGCTTGGCTTCGACCCATTTAGTGAAATAGTCGACAGCAACCATGGCATACTTGACGCCACCCTTCCTTGTGGGCAAAGATCCGATCAAATCTAAGCCCCAAACTGCAAATGGCCATGAACTTTGCATCTGTTTAAGCTCATTAGGGGCTGCTTGTGGGATTTTGGAGAACCTCTGGCATTTGTCGCACCTCCGTACAAACTCCATCCAATCTGCATTCATCGTGGACCAAAAGTATCCTTGCCTCAGTATCTTTTTTGCCAAGCTTTGCCCCCCAGCGTGGCCTCCACAAAAGCCTTTGTGTACCTCTTTCATCAACTCTTTAGCCTTCTCTTTTGAAATACACCTGAGGAGTGGCATTGAATATCCTCTTCGGTACAAGATTCCATCGACCAGGATATACCTAGCAGCTTGACGCTGAAGGGTTTTGGCTTTGTTTGTGTCCGTTGGCAATATTCCTTGCGTTAGATACTCTATATATGGTGTCATCCATGCATCCGTCATCTGGATCACCATAGCGGTCTCCTTTGCTTGGATGCTTGGCATTATTTGCCGCTCAACCGGCACTATATTCAGAGTATCAGTATCCTTCGCACTTGCTAATTTGGCCAAAGCATAAGCATTGGAATTCTGGTTGCGAGGTACTTGCTGGAGACTGTATTTGTCGAACTGAGCCAATAGATCTTTTGTTTTGTTCAGATAGGCAACCATCTTTAATCCTCGCGCCTGGTATTCTCCCATGACTTGATTCACCACCAGCTGAGAATCATTATAGATGTCAAGAACTTTTATATTCATGTCCCTAGCTAACCGCAATCCGGCGAGTAATGCTTCATACTCAACCTCATTGTTAGAAGCAGTGAAGTCAAACCTAATTGCGCGGTAAAATTGATGCCCTTTCGACGTTATCAATATCACTCCTGCTCCAGCGTGGCACTCATTAGAAGAACCATCTATAAATAATTTCCACAAGGGGGCTTGGTTTTGACATTCAGGCTCATTAGGCTCTTCAATCTGCTCGCCATCTATAAGTTCAGTGAATTCTGCAATGAAGTCAGCCAGGGCTTGTCCTTTTATCTCTGCTCACGGCAAGTAAGATATATCGAACTGCCCAAGTTCGACTGCCCATTTTAACAATCTACCTGCAGCCTCTGGTTTTTGCCGGACTTGTCGTAGAGGCTGGTCGGTCAAAACCGTAATTGGGTGAGATTGAAAGTAAGGTCGCAGCTTCCTGGAGGCCAAAACTAGGCAATAGGCTAGCTTCTCGATGGGCGGATACCGCTGTTCTGCTCCAATTAGCCTTTTGCTTACATAGTAAACAACCTTCTACACGCCTTATTCCTCCCTTACTAAAACGGCACTAGCAGCGTATTCCGTGATCGCCAGGTAGATGAACAAAGTTTCTTTATCGACCGGCTTTGACAGGATGGGTGGTTGCGCCATATGAGATTTTAGTGCTTGAAAAGCCTATTTGCACTCCTCCGTCCATTCAAACTTTTTATTGCCTCTAAGTAGATTAAAAAATGGGACACACTTATCTGTTGACTTTGAAATGAATCTACTAAGAGTGGCAATTCTTTCGGTTAAGCTTTGAACATCCTTAATCTTTGCTGGCGATTTCATGTCGATCAAGGCTTTAATTTTCTCGGGATTGGCTTCAATTCCGCATCCATGAATGAGAGGATCTCATGTCCTGCAGTGGCATCGACCAGCTGGTCAATTCTTGGGAGTTGGAAACAATCTTTGGGGCAGGCTTTATTTAAGTCTGTAAAATCCACGCATGTACACCACTTGCCATTTAGCTTGGGAACTAGCATGGGATTAGAGACCCACGGTGGATAAAATTCCACCTTGATGAACCCATTCTCCTTCAGCTTCTCCACTTCCTCTTTTAAGGCCCTTGATCTATCTTTGTCGAGAAACCTTCTTTTTTGTTGCACCGGTGGAAAACTCTTGTCGATGTTTAGGACATGGCTGATGATTGTCGGATCTATCCCGACCATGTCTTTGTGTGACCAGGCAAAGACTTCCTAGTTCCTCCTTAAAAATTCCACCAGTGCTTGTTTTGTTGTTGTCTCTAAGTTTTTACCGACTTTCACAACCCTGGTCGGATTTTCTTCATTGAGTTGGACCTCTTCAAGGTCCTCGATGGGTCCAAATTCTTCTTCAAAATCCCCAAAGCGAGGATCTAAATCCCTATCCTCACTTTGGGCAACGCCTTATTTGGTGACATTATCACCAGCGTGGGCCTGAGCATCCGTTGCCATTTAAAACTCTTTCCTGTGAACATCTCTCGATACACCCTTCTTTCACCTTGGTGATCGAGGCGTTGTAGAACTCCCTCGCTTCCCGCTGTTTTCTCAATACGCATCCTGTCCCTGCGTCTATTGGGAATTTCATGGCGAGGTGCCATATTGAGGTGACGGCTCGTAGGTCGACCAAAATCAGTCTCCCAATTACAACATTGTATGTTGAAGAACAATCAACTACTATGAAATTAGTGAGTAATGTCCTATTAGCAGGCGCAGTACCTACTGTAACTGGAAGCCTAATCGACCCTATTGGGGCGAGCCCTTCACCAGAAAAACCATAAATGGTTTGGTTGCATGGCTCCAGGTCTTTGATGGACAGCTTCATTCTTTCCAGCAAAGACTTGTATAGGATGTTAACCGAACTCCCTGTGTCGACCAACACCCTTTTTATAATCATGTTGGCAATTTGTACGTCTACGACCAGCAGATCGGAGTGTGGGAATCGTACGTGCTAGGCATCGTCATGAGAGAAGGTTATCAATTACTCCTCTGTACGAGCCTTTTTTGGTGCTCAATCTTCCACACTCATCATCTCGATGTCCTGGTCGTCGCATAGGGTTCGAGCGTATCGTTCCTGCCTTACCACTGTCTCCTGCAAGATGTGGGCCTCCACAAATGGTGAGTAAAGTTCCTGCCACAGGAGCTGGTTGTAGAGGTGACGAGCATTGGCGTCCAGGCGCCTGCTCGTTGCCACCTTGAGCCTCTCGCTGAGACCCCCATGCGGCTCGCACATATCTTCTTAAATGCCCTAGCCTTATCAGGAACTCAATATCGTCCTTCAACTGGTTACATTCATTGGTGTCGTGCCCGTAGTCATTTTGAAAACAACAGAACTTCGTTGTTTCTCTCTTTCCTTATAGGTGCGGGTCGTTTGTAAGGCACGCTTGAGCTGGTCGCCTGGTAGACTTCAGCTCGGCTTTCGAGAAAGGTCGTGTAGTTGGTGAATCTTGCCTCATATCGATTGACTTTGGGGCGCTTACTCTTAGAAGCTGAGGGTTCATTGTTTGCCCATTTTCCACCATTCTTACCATTGCCATTCCCATTGCCTTTGCCGTTGCCATTGGGCTTTTCCGACCCGTTGGCGACTTTGGCGGGTTCTTTGGGCCCCTTGTCTTTATTTTGTGATTTCCCTTCATTGGCAATCGCATCTTCGAGCTTGATATATAGATTAGCCCGATCCAAGAACTCTTGGGTACTTCTAACCCAATGCTTTCTGAGGCTACTCCAGAGGGGTGAATGGCGCCTAACTCTAGTTATTAGAGCCATCATCTTACCTTCATCACCTACTATTTTGGCTCCAGCCGCTGCTCGCATGAAGCGTTGGACATATTCTTTCAAGGGCTCTCCCTCTTTCTGTCGTATCTCAACCAGCTGGTTGGCCTCTGTGGGGTGCACACGACCCGCGTAGAACTATCTGTAAAATTCCTTCACGAACATTTCCCAAGATACTATACTAGCAAGAAGGAACTTGAAGAACCACTCCTGAGTGGTATCAGATAGTGTCGTAGGGAAGATCCGGCAGCGGGCGTCTTCCAATACTTTTTGTATGTCCATTTGTATCTCAAACTTATTAACGTGAGATACTAGGTCTCCGTACCCATCGAAGTTTGGCAATGTAGGCATCTTGAACTTACTGGGGTTTCGACCGTAGCAATCCTTTGTATGAAGGGGGTGTCCTTCCTCATATCGTACTCGATATGGGACGTTCGTTCCCCGACTAGTTGCTGTACCGCCTCGTTCAGGGCATCAATCTGAGCCTGAACAGCTTCCGGGACTGCTGGGGTCGCTGGTGCTGGGGGAGCATACTCGTTGTGCCTCTCACGGCGGTCGTTAAGTACGTCCCTAAGATCATCATCTCTACACCTCTGCTCGCTAGCACCTAGCCGACTAAAGACGTTCGGCAGCCTGGGCTGCCCCCCAGCGTTGTGGCTAGCTGGCCTATATTCTCTAGGTGGGGGGCTTCTGCCTCCACCTCTTTCTTCATTTCTCCGGCCAGCATTTCCTCTGTCGGAATCAGCTTCATTATAGCCATCTCTGAATTGTGGTTAACTATGGCGTGACCGGCTGTTCACGCAATTTCCTCCTCGGGGTGGCATCTCTCGAGCGTCAGGGGGAGGCTTGCGCTGGTCGTTGGGTCCCCGTGCATTGTTATGTCGTGGGCGGCCCCTGATCGTAGAGCCTGACTCTGTGTTCCTTCTGGGCGTCTAGGGCTGCGAGGCGGTTGCCCGGCCCTATTCTACCTCGGCCACTGGGGATTGCCTCGACCAGCCTAAGATGGAGTATGTTGCTCAGGATCCCTAGGTGGGACATCGTCCTGAGCCGTAGGCGGCTGCTCCGGCCTTTAAGGGCTTGCTGACTTGAGCAGAGGGCTAGGATTGGGACCTCTTTGAGGTGGCATGTTTGGTGGCTGATCTAACTGGGAGGCTGGCGCAGCCGGATTCCTTGCCAGCTGGATGGCTGCTTCAAGGGCGGCCATGGCATCCCTTTGCCGACGATCCATCTCAGCCTGCCACTCACTCAACTCCTGACACTGGCGTTCTATTTCTCTTTGTTGTAACGCCATTGTCTCCGCAGCATTCTCTTGATTGGCCCTCAGATTAGCCAACTCATCTTGCAACACACCTAGCGTTACCCTCAGTGTTTCGGAGTCTAGCTCCTCCTCATCAAACTCCAAATGTGGTTCATTCTCGGCCATATTTGGGGGAGGAGGTTGGGATGGTGCTGAGCCAGCAACCTGTCCAGTCTTCTTGGATGTTTTCGCCATTAGATATTTTTACAGTTCTTTCACAACCTCTCAATGAAAGCACCAGAATGTTGACCCTCAATTTGGCCAACGACACGGAGTCGAATGTACGACAATTGAAAAAGATAATCTAATAAAAAGGAAGAAAAAACGAAGGAATTATAGTGGTTGAGCCCCAAAGAATGGAAATGACCTACGTCCACTTAGTGATATTGTTATTATTGAATCTCAAAGTCATAATCAAAGAACTCGGGTTCTTGAGTTTCACAAACCTTGAATATATTACAATAAGACGATGTATAATTCACTATTGCTCTTTTTTCTCTCAATATTTAGCAAAATGACTCAGGAATCAAAAGTCAAAAGTCCATTCCTTGAGCTATTTCATGCATATTTATAGGCTCAAGGAGGGTTACACATGCCAACGTGCCTTATCTTTCCTTAATAATCGCGTATCATGATAACAATGAAGAAATACTCAATGCAGTTATTATAAGATTACAGCTTAAGAAGGAAATAAATCAGGTTATACGACCAGCCTGGTCGTATCAAAAATTAACCCTGACTGTAACGCCCTGGCTACCCCAGAACAGTTACGGAGAACGGTGAACCGGAAATTTGACCCGTTACCCGAGTCCTTTGGTTAAAAACGTGATCTAAGTGTTATTATCAGGTTAAGGTGGAAAACCAGTAAAAAGGAAAGGGTACATTTCATTAAGTAAATAAACTGCTCATGAGCCTTTGAAAATGTTTACAAGTAGTTCGTATTACAAAAGAGTCGCTACAGTTCCAAATTTACAAACTCCGCCGGCCTAAGCGGCAAAAATAGGGTAAACCCCTAGTTCCTCTGAGAACTCCTTGACCGTGGCGGTCAAGCGGCCCTGTATGTACATCACACCGCCCAAGCTCTCCACTCAAGGCTGGCCAAGCTTTTCCTTTCCTTTACCTGCACCACACAGCACCCATGAGCCAAGGCCCAGCAAGAAAACATGATAAAACATGATATAATATCAACAACATTCATAATAATCATCCAGGACTATCAGTCCAGCAAACAGGTGACAATAGCCGAAAGTTACTATAATGAGCATTGCTCTCTTTAGCCATGTGACGATAGGGTCACCAGGGCTCAATCGATAACTGTTTCATTCATAAGTTTGTTCAGGACAGGTGCATGGTGATTGGTCACCAACATAACCTTCCTCAGGACTCTAGAGTCGAAACTATGGACAACGTCCCTTAGCCATGTGACAAACGGTCACCGGGGTCATATACCTTGGCTATAATCATCTGGTTGTAGACCAAGCAAGCGCTTATAAGTTCTTCGACCTTAGGGTCGGTCCCGCATTAATGCCATAGGGCCATTCAATGCGTGATCATCGACTTTAGAGTCGGTCCCTGACTAGTCAGTGTCTTAAACAGGTAATCAGCATTCATTAGCATTTAATATGCAATCCACGTTCACATATATCAACCAACATGCTTCAATATCAAACCATGCATGTCATATACCTGTACAGGGTGCAACTGTATCCATACACTGTTTTCTTACCTCAAGTTCGAGCGAGAAGTATGATAAAGACGACCCCTGAGAACGATCGGTCTTTTAGTTCCTTAGCGGTTACCTAATCACAACCAATTATAACCTCCATTAATGAGAATCCACAATAATAGGGTTTTAACCTAAGCACCACCCTCGGGACCTCGAAACATGCCCACACGGTGAGTAGAATCGATCCCGGGCCTTAAGGATTGAAACCCCAAGTCAAAAACCCTTAAAAACACTCAAAACGGGGTTTGGAAGGAACAGGGTAGCGCTACAGCGCTCAACCCCTAGCGCTACAGCGCTATACTCAGAACCTCCCAAGTGCCAGAAATCCTCCTGAGGAGCGCTATAGCGCCCTAGGGTGGGCGCTGTAGCGCTACCTCCAGCCCAAAACACCCCTGAACCGACTTTCTTCATCTTCTTCGATTCTAACTCGATTCCCAAGCTTCCAAAGCCTATTCTTGATGCCAAGTAAACCCAAAAACCATCCCAACACATCCCAAACATCACAAGCATGGGAACCCTAGCCAAAACTCCCAACAAAACCCATGAATTCACCCTAGAAAACTCAGCTGCAAAACAAAACTAAAACAGAGCAAACCAGAGAAACTATGGTTAGAAACTTACCCAAAGCTTGGCTTATGAAGCTCTTCAATGATGGAACACACTCCCAAACTCCCAAGGCTTGCTTCCTAAGCTTGAATCCTCAAAATTGGTTCAGAAACCACAAAGAACAGTGAGGAGAGGAAGGTACGGGAGAACTCTCAAAGATACTCTGTTTTTCCATCACCTTTTTCAGCTAAATAAGGTTATATCTATCCTAGGGGTGAAATGACCATTTTACCCCTAGGTCAATTAATGGTTTCTAAAGACTCCCAAGGGAATTTTTGGTACTTTCCTCCTAACTCGTTAATCATAATTAACGCTCTCTATTTCCCGCTATTCTCAAAAATCATAAACACCAATAATTCACATCCCGTTACCCTTTATCTCCCGGTAACGCTCTAATCATCAAAATCACCCCGAGACTCAACCCAAGTCCCGGCACTTAAACCAATTGTGACTAAACCGCTAATCAATAATCTACGACCGTCTCATGTCGAACAGCTCGAACAAACCCACATCATAATGTGGTCTCAACATATATCACCGACATGCATACAATTAACATTATATTATAATATAATTCTTATAAACATACATAAACACGTTAAATGGCAAAATTAAGCAATTATGGCCCTCCCGGCCTACAAATCCAGCCGTTAAACCACATTAGGGAATCTGGGGCATTACACTGACGATGCGGTGTGCATATGGTCGATAGTCGAGCAGTACTTTTGCCATGTGTCAACCACGTGGGAGAAATCCTCGCCACATCATCAGCAACCGTTTTTTGGGTAAACAATGACCACTCAGGATTTTGAGGAGTTCATTATTATGACAAGAATAAAATCTTTATGGCAAACGGTAAGTTTATAAAGATAATAAATTCATATCAGTTTTGTGATATATAATCACTATTATATGTAGCACATCAGTAATCTGAATCTAGACTACTTGCATCTTGTATGCTTAGTAAACCGTACTAGTAATTCATTAAATATTCCATTCTTTAATATGTTACTAACTATTTTATTCATTGCATATGATCTTAATTCTCTCGTACTAATACAAGATCATATCCTTATAAATGAATATGAAATTTTCTTGATATTTTTATAGATCATTCAAACAATAATTATAACATTCAAATATAATAAAATTGTACTTTTATTTAAATCAATAAAATATCCTTTTACATGCTTTAAGGGCATAAACTCTAGCAAATCCATACGCACCTTCTAATAGACGCATGTCACAAGGCATGGGCTTGGACTGTGGTGGTCAACAACCCAAGGAAAGAAGGGCAAGAGTTAGCTCTTCATCTCTTCTAACATAAGCTCTATAAATATGTGTGCAATGTTAGGGTTTATGTCCTGAAAGCATATGTAAATTCATTTTATTCTTAAAGTTGATGTATTTTTCTTATAATTGAATATCTAGATTATTGTTTGAATAATTAATATAAATATCATAAAATTCTATTTTCATTTGTGAGAGTATGATCTTGTATGAGTATTGGAGGATTGAGATTATAAGTGATGAATAAAATAGTTAGAAAAATATTAAAGTAAGGAATCATTAATGAATGGTTGCTAGTACACTTCGCTTAGCATTCTTTGAATGTATGTGATCTATATCTGGACTACTGTTGTGGGTAGAAATCTTAGTGAATGTACCAATATAAAATAGTTATAAACTTATCCTTTACCATAAAAATTTAATTCATATCAACATGATGATCATGTAGATCAGACAAAATCTTAAGTAGTCATGAACTCCAATTCATGTCTATTGGGTCTTTTGATTGACTCGTTAATGTTTGTTTGTATATCAAGCTAATGAGTTTTGTTTTAGAGATTCAATGGCATAGATGTTTGGAAATATGGTTTTACAAGATTTGGATTCTAAGCCTTCCTAACGAATAGTATATTGGTTCACTTAAGGCTTAATTTTGGAACTGAATAGTTATTGAACTTAAATTTATAATATTCTTATAAACTACTTGTTCACTAGTGAACATGTGACTATATGGGTAAAAAGGTAATTTTGACGAACCAATAATTGAATGACATAACTACATGAAGTGATTATCTCAATGGACTACAAGAGATAATTCTATAAATATAATTATATAATTACTAATAGTGCAATTCAATATTTATAGTGGAGTAATATTGCGATAAATAAATAAGATTATTTAATTAATAATATGATTTATTGGTGCTTAGTATTATAGGTCTATGGTCCCCATAACACCTATACACAACACCATCTAGGGTGTGGATGTTATTAACAACATAAAAGGAGTAATGACTGATTTGCAAAAGGAGTTAAGTTTCCCTGACAACTGTATAATTATTGGATAATAATATGTAATTTATTGATTATGAATTAATTAATTAATTTGACTAAAATGTTTTATTTAAAAACTATATATTAGTTTAAAATAATATTAATCAGTAGTTGAATTAATATTATAGAGACAATGACATTAATTTATTATATGATAATAATTTAATTAAGTTTTATGAGATAAAGTTAATTTTGATTTAACTAATATTTATACAAATTTGAAATATGATTTTATTTTAATGCATAGAAATATTTCCTTATTAATTAAATAAATAAATAAGAAAAAATGGGGAGCACCATGTGGTGGTACACACTAGTCACTATGCAGTTTTGAATCGTTTCCAGTTTTGAATAAATAAGCCTAGGACGTTTCCAGTTTTGAATCGTTTAGATTGTAACAATTCTAATTTGAATCATTTATTTTTTAATTAATTATTTAATTGGTATTTCGATTTGATTAAAATATTTATTAAATAAATAAAACCTAAACCTAACTAGTTTTAATATAGAATATGTATTTGATATTTTCTAGGTTAGCAGATAGAAGAAACAATACAAAAGAAAAGCCTGGAATATACAGTGATATTTTTCTCTCATCTTCAATCATTCTCCCATAGCCTTATTTTCCCAGTCTCTAGATCTCTTGTGTTCAAAGACAGAAATTAATCTTATACATTCTACGTGCCCACACACATCCTAATGTGTTGATAATTAGTTTTGATGATCATGGTGTGGATTTCACTATCTGCCTACATGGATAAGATTTTCGTTATTATATACTAAAAGAATAATTATTGAGCTTAAACTTATAATAAGATTATAAAGTAATTGTTCACTAGTGAACATTTATTTAGATGGGTATAATGGTAATTTTGACCAGCTATAATTTACGAACAAATAATTAAATGATAGAACTACATGAAGTGATTAGCTCAATGGACTACATGGGATAATTTTGTAAATATAATTCTATAATTACTAATAGTGCAATTCCACATTTATAGTGAAGTAATATTGGAATAGATAAATAATATTATTTAATTAATAATATAATTTATTGCAGCTTAGTATTATAGGTATAGGGTCTCCAAGTCATCTCTATAAAATACTATTTAGGATATGGATGTTACTAACAACATAAAAAGGGGAAAGACTAATTTGCAAAAGGAGTTAAGTTACAAGACAAAGGTATAATTATTGGACAATAATTATATGTAAATAATTAATTTAACTAATAAGGTTTATATATAATCTATATATATTACTTGAAAATAATATTAATCAGTACTTGAAATAATATTATAGATAGAATGATATTAATTTATTATATAATAATAATTTAATAAGGTTTTATGAGATAAAGTTAATTTTGATTTAACTAATATTTTATACAAATTTGAAATAAGATATTATATTAATGCATAGAAATTTTATATTATTAATTAAATAATTAAGAAAAAATAGAAAGCACCATGTGGTGCTACACGCCAGTCAGTCATTGTGCATAAGTCTAGGGCTTGACCATTTTTGAATCATTCAAATTGTAACAATTCTAATTTGAATCATTAATTAATTAATTTTTATTTCAATTTGATTAAAATATTTATTAAATAAATAAAACCTAAACCTAATTAGTTTTGATAAATGTTATATATTTGGCTTTTTTTAGGTTATTGGATAGAAGATCGTGGTGTGGATTTCATTCTCTGTCTGGATGGATTAGATGTTCGTTATTATATACTAAAAGATAGCGATGACACTTGATAGACTACAATAGGTATTAGATATGGATTTATCTTTTGTGTTCTTGATTTTATGTGTATATATATATTGATCTTGGCCTTGTATTAAAAATAATTTTTTGCAATACACCTTCCACTGCACACTCTGATTTACATATTTAATACCAACACGTTGCACCTAGCTTAGTCACCTTGACACCAACCACCTACAACATGGAAGAAGAAGAAATTTAGGAAAGACTTGGGGTTTTATTTTTGGTTTTGTTTATTTAATTTAATATATTTTAATTTTATTAAAATTATTTTATAAGTTGTTAATCAACTAAATATTAATTAAAAATTGTATAAACCAAAATTTAAATTATATTTAAGAATATTAAATTTATTATTTATTTTAAAATCTATTAATTTATATTTCTAATCATTAATTAATGTAACCTGAGGTCATTTTTGTTATATTAAAAATATTTTGATTGAATTTGGGTTTAGGTATCCATTTTTAAGTGATTTACAAAATACGAGGTCAAAAAAAAAATTATTCAAAAGAGAGGCTCTTAAGTAGTATTTTTCCAAAAACAAAGCGACCAAAATGATATAATCTCATATAATAATAATTATTATTGAGAGTTAATTTTCTTAAACGACAAAATTATTGAAGCAAGAAGATATTGTTGGTGGTGAATTCCCCAAGATCAATAGTGGGGCTCAAAGTGAGGCAGGTTGGCTTGGCCGAGGTTACCGCCCCTAGGCAATGACTGTGTGGTTAGCCCAACGCACTTGTGTGGCCATTCCTAGAACCCGATGGTTTCGAGTCGAAAACTCAACTCTCTATTCGCAATGTGATGTCCTCTTGCCAAGTCAAGCATGGGTTAACTTCGTTCGGCAATGCCTTGGGATCGCTTTCTTCTACAAATAACAACATTCAATTTACCAGTTGTTAAACCTATTGCAATGATTGGATAATTAACTTTGAGTCCTAATAAGAGGATGTAGCATGCAAGGAAGCTAAGGGAGTATGTTGCACAACTCCTAAGTCTGCCACTCAACCGAAGAGACTCACCCTCAACCCATCACATTAGTAATAAGAGAAACCCTTTTTTTCCTTCCAGAGATTATCTCCTTTTTCCAGGCCTACGAGCTAGCCTAACAACCAAATTGTGTTTATTTTGATCTAAATATGTTTGAGTGTAATGGAAGAAAGAATTATATTTTGCCATACAAAACTAATAATTATAATGCATGAGAAATATAGCATTCTAGTAACCATGAAATAGGATTTTCTCATGCACATATTTCTCAAAATAATTTAAATAAAAACACTAGAAAGGGGTTTTTTTCTACAATAGAGCGTGAGATCCTATGCTCAAAAGTTAGCGAGCCTCATCATTTATCGTGTTCCAAACTATAACTTTCACAAAAAAGGTAAAAATGTGAATTTCTATGCTATTAATAGGGTTGTGAAAAGTTACTTTTGTTTCTCAACTCATGAAAGTGTATATGCTTTGCAAAAAAGTCAAGATATTTTCTTGCAAAGTTTGGTTTGTTTTTCTATAGCATAGAGGCTATTAGAGAAAAACTATTACGGTTATAAGGGAATGAATTACATGTTGGTATGAAAAGAGAACTTTAAGTGTGCAACAGAGGTTTATAACAATTTATTTTTCATCAATTCTATGCCAAGATCAAATATATATATATATACATTCAATCAAAGCATACAAAAGTTAGATTTAATACATCTTGTAGTCTAGCAAGTGTCCTCGCAATCTTTTAGTATAAAATAACAAAAATCAAATCCACGTGAATCACAGTGAGATCCACACCACAATCTTCCAAGTCAATCATCAACACACTAGGACGTGTGTGAGCATGTAGAATAATAAAGAAAAAATGTCTATCTTTAGATGTACTTAAAACATGAAATCTAGAGATTTAAAGAATGAAAAGCTTTTGAGAGAATGAGAAATAATATTGATGTATTTTTTGGGCTTCTAAAACTTATGTCAAGCAACCTAGAAAATATTTATATATAGTCTAGGTCGAATCTGATTAGATTTATGTTTTATTTATTTAATTATTACGCCAAGCCGCGCCCTGTGCGCAAATATTGTGTATGGCACCCTTAGGCCGCTATCACATGTCCCATGGCATAATACCATCATTGAAATAATACAAATATCGGGAGCACTTAGTCCCATCACAAACATATAACCGGGTGCATTTTTCTTACCTTTCGATTCGCTAGCTTTGATCACTTGACTCCTTGAGCACGATCCCTCTCGAGCCCTAGCGCTCACCTAAACACAACCATAGGTCAAAGTCATCACCAAACCTCAAGTCCAAAACCTAGCCTCAGGACCAATCCCAAGCCCCCGGAAAGTCCTAGTTCCACCAAACAAGGTGGTGGAATCGAACCCCGAACCCTTGGTCAAAAACCCTTGCAAATAACCCTAGAATCCCTTTATGGAAATAGGGAAGTGCTACAGCGCTCTTAGGAGGGCGCTACAAACAGAACCAAATTCCCCCAGGAAGCATGGCCTAGCACTACAGTGCCCAAAGGCTAGCGTTGTAGCGCTAGTCACAGACAGCCAACCTCCCAATTCCTCTTCCTGCGATTTCCTCAAGCCAAACTCAACCAAAACTTCTCCAAACCTTCACCAAACTCAAAAACAAGCTTATTAACACATTCCACTCATCTCAAGCACCCCAAATACTCAAAACCCAAGCACATGCATCCCTAATCTCGAAATTCACCATAGCCACTTGTAGACTTCAAAACTCAGCAGAAACCAGTCAAAACATCAAAGTTAAAAGCTCAGAGTTAATACCTTTGATAGAAATTCGACCTCAAGTTGCCTCTACACCTCCTTAGCTAGCTCTTCCTCAACCCTTGGCTCCAACTTCCCTAGAATTCCCCATAAACACAACTTAGTTACCTTAGTTAAAAACTAAAACCATAACTAAAGGAACTATAAAGTCTTACCTCAAGTAAATGGCCTATCCTTGCTAAACCCTTGCCAAATCTTCAAACTTAGCTCAGAAACATTATGGCTTAGTTGACCTAGCTCTCCTCTGAATTTTTCTCCAAGAATAATGAAGAGAAATGTTGAGAGAACCACAAACCGACCCTAGGAAAAGCTGTTTTGTTTTCCCTTCCTTTTCTTTTCTTCTTTTTCCTTTCTTTCCACAGCCTTCTACCCTTTTTCTACAATTCCCACTAATTATAAAGCCTTAACATACTTATCTCTGAGAAGCCAATTGACCAAAATGCCCTCCCTATTAATTCTAAACCCTTTAATCCACCTAGGGACATTTTAGTCATTTCACCTAATTCCCGCTAATTCCTCGAGTGTCTCTAATATTTTCCCGCTTACTTCCCAATACCTAATTAATCACCAATAATATTCCTCGATGTCAAAATAGACTCCAATATACTCACTAAATTCCCATTTATACCCCCAGGCTCACCCGAGCCGGGTATAAATCCCCGCCATGACTTTTCCGCTAAACCGCTCACTAGGATCGTCTCGAGTCACAGATCACAGATATATCCACATAATAATGTGGTCTCAACAATTATCACATATATGTATACGATTATGGCCATAATGGCCAAAATTACGATTATGCCCTTCTAACTTAATCAGGGCCTACATGCACACTAATACACATAGTCATGCATCTCGAATATTCAAATAGTCATATAATGCTTGAAATCGTAATCATGCATTTCACTTATTAAAGTCACACATAATTCCCATTATGCCCTCCAGGCACACTAATCAAGGCCCTTAAGCCTTATTAGCGAATTTGGGTCGTTACACTAACTATCTCCTATACCTTAAGTACCATAAATTCACTAGTCAATTGCTAATTTATAATCATATTTTAAATTTGAGTTTAATAACTATTCAGTTCCAGAATTAAGTCTTAAGGGATCAAATATTCAATCTATTAGGAAAGCTTGGATTCGAAATCTTGTAAGAGCATGCTCCTAGCCATTCATGCTATTAAATTTCCAAAACAAAAGTTTATAACCTTCCCTAAGATATCTATTGACAACAACAATCTTGATCTAGATCACATGTATTCCAAAAATATTTTGCAAACCATACTAAAAACAATTTATCAAAGATTCCATACTTTAATATGTGGCTGACTATTTTATTCATTATCTATGATCTTGTTGATGCAATTTTTCGGCAACTTAAGAAAAATGAGAGTTTAGGCTTGAATAAACGAAATTAGACGCAGATAATAAAATGAGCGCACAATTTTTACATGGTTCAATTGTTAAAATCCATCTATCCATGAGTCTATATATTTTTAAGTAGTTGTTTGGAGATTTTAATACATTGCAATTTCTCCATAGTTTTAGTACAACAAGTTGTCTCTCTTTTTGCAATGCATTCTCCTCATATTTATAATGAATAATGAATATGAAGGTTTCTCAAAACAAATTTGGTAATTTCCTTTATTACTACATCATGCAAGTAATTGATATCTACTACAGTAAATCCACGCATATAAATATTCTTATCAGGAAAGAATCCCGAATCTTTTGGGATCATATCACACATATATTTTAGTAATTTCCTTCCCCAAGCTCTAGCCGCATCATAATTCCTTGAACAGAATAATTACCTCAGCTCTGGATTGTTTACTCGAGCTCCAGACACATTACGATGTCTCAAAAACTAACCAAGTCTTGGCGAGGTAGAGGAGGACATTTATTTAGCTCGAGCTTGGCCAAATCCAAGTCTTCTTCCATACATCATTATTCTTATAAATGCAGATTTATTAATTTACTCAAACTGCCATCGTGTACCCCGATTTGAATATCTGAACTCCGATTTCAGGATACAACAGATCTTAATCCTCTCGTACTCATTGTTGAGATTGGTTAAATATAATTGTTAAGTTATTTACACATTATGGTGCAAAACACTTAATAGTTTTCACTTAAGTTGAAGTGAAAAAATGAGATTTTGTAGTAGGCATCTATAATTGACTTTTATTGGTCTAAAGTGATACAATGATGTATCTAAGCATGCCCAAACTGTTTGGGAGCATTTGGAGGATTACTAGGTCCCTTTTGGAGGCTTTGGACAGAGAGATATGTGTTGCATCACTACTTTTGAGGCATTTCATTGCCCATTCAAAGGGCCTTGAAAACCCCAATAGGCGATGCATTACCTGCTAGTAGGCAAAGCATCGCCTAGCGTATCCGTGCGGACACATAAATTAAGCTCCAAAATATGTTTTTAAAAGCTCTAATCCTATTGGTTAGACTTAATGACAATGCTTACACTATAAATAAGGATTATTAGAATTGTAAAGTCTTAATCTGTAACGCCCTACTGATCCAGGACTGTTGCACTGTGTGTTTAAAATAGTGCTCAACTCGTTAAGTGAGTAATTTGGACTCAAAAGTTTAATAAATAAAAATAAAGGTTAGGTACTAAATTTTTTTTCCAAAAGGTATATCGTGGCCTCGTGTCGATACGCTTCTGTCCGGGTTAGTTATTTACTCTCATGTTCTAATTCAATTCAGCAATGCTTTAGGCTAACCTTTTCCTCTCTTTTTTTCTTTTGTAGTCCACCTTGGCCTGCCAACACTTGGGAGACATCATGATGGAGAATTCATATGAACTCCAGAGGTCTCGAGAAAAGTTAACCTCCCTGAAGGAGAATCTCCACGGCCCTCAGGAAGAGCTTGCTCGAGCCCAGGCTACCCTCGAAGCCGAGTAGAAACGTTCTCGGGTGATTGAAGAAGATGTCCGAAAGGCCACCAAGGACATGCAGTGGGCCAAGGAGGAAACAAAAAATGTCCACAGAGAGTATGCAGCAAGCCTAAGAGGAGGCTAAGAAGGCCACAACTGAGGTTTCTTGAGTGGTTCTTTAAAACTCCCAACTTCAGTTTCAGGCTAAGGAGGCCATCGACCGAGTTGAACTAGGCGAGAGAAAAGCTCTCCAAGCCATGGAGATGAACATGTTCTCTCGGTGTCGGGTGGACAAGATGGAGAAAGAAGTCGAGAAAATTGCTGAGGATGCCTTCTATGTGGCCTAGTACCAAAACCAAGACATGAGCTTGGACTTCACTATAGAGCCCGAGAAGTATAGACCCCTCTTCAAAGAGTGTCTCCAGGTGACCCAAGCTGCGGAAGCGACTTCAGCTGCCGAGGAGACCCCATCTACCAAGTCCATCCAGCCAACTGAGGCGACTCCGGGTACTGGAACGACCCAAGCAGAGGGTGCCCCGAGCACTGATCTGATCATTGACCTGGTGGAGAAGGTCCCCGAGGACTGTTCATAATTTTTACACATAGGCCTACGTGCCATATCTTATTGGGGTATAGAAAAACAACGCTCAAGCCCCAAAGCATAGTTATAATTACTTTCCCATTTAAGAATTATGCAGCTTGACTTGCTTTTTCATTTGGTTTGGTTCTATGAATTCAATGTAACCTAATTTCCACGAGAATAAGCACTCAAACATTTTTAAACACCTGGTTGTATAAATTCAATGTGGCACGACTGCCACAAGAACAAGAACTCACATCGTTTTAAACACTTAGTTCTATAAATTCAATGTAATACAACTGCCAGGAGAATAAGAACTCAAACCATTTGAAACACTTGGTTCTATAAATTCAACGTAACATGAACGCCATGAGAACAAGAACTCAAACCATTTTAAACACTTGGTTCTATAAATTCAACATAACACGAATGGGATGAGAACAAGAACTCAAACCTTTTAGACACTTGGTTCTATAAATTCAACGTAACATTAATGTCACAAGAACAAGAACTCAAACCATTTTAAACACTTGGTTTAGTGTCTCTTGTAGGCTCAAAGTCCTAGAAGTAAATTTAACATGAAATTCACCATTGGTCTAACTCGACGCTCTTTTGTGTTCCCTCAATCCAAAGATTTGGGCTTTTAGGAGTCCTTGAAGATGAAACCACCTACCCCCCCGAGTACGTATTACTCGGGAAGTCATTCGAGGGTTTCAACACTGCTCTCCGAGTGCATATCTTGTCACTTTCAAGATTGTCTCACAACTCCTCGAGAGGTTATATTGATGATGTGCCCAAGCACAAAAGGCTTGGGCATTCGTCCATATCTTGCAAATTAGGATTCGATTATTACTCCTCGAGCGTGCGCTTACCTTGGGAGGTAACATGAATCTCTATGTTCACGTTATACTGAGTTTTCTCCAGGTTTCCTATGGGATTAGGTGACATTAGGGTGCTTTACTCGTCGACTAGCCAAGCTCCCCATGTCACGGATCTCCTGGACTTGGGTCTAGGCTCCTCGGGCGCAATGTCCTCGAGAGGTATCTCTAGTCTCCCCCGTGATCAAGTATGGGGCACTCGGCCTTTCGTTCCCACCTCGAGATAAAGAGACTTGGTCAGAACTCCTCGGGCTCGACTTCCACGGGAGGTAACTAAAGTCTATTCTTGCGGTACTAGGATTGTCTAATTTCTAAGACTATTCTGCTTTATCTCCTAGGTTAGATTGAATTAGTTTCCTAGGGTTTTTCTATACCTGGGGTGACGACACTAGGCTTACTCCGCTTGACATGCTTAGATTCCTATGTCGTTTCCTGTGAGGCGTAATGCTTCCCTAACTCCATGCCCCCCAAGTGATCGAAGACTAGTCTGCAATCACTTGTCCAGGCAAGGGACTGTTTCTACATAACACTTATAGAATAAAGGAAACCAAAAAATATAGGCAGACAATAAATTTCTTACCGTGTTTTACACACACCGTTTCCATTAAGTGTGCTCGAATGCTACAAGAGGCACTAGAAAAATAAATAATGTTGCTGCTCATATCACTGGTAATACTGGAGAAAAAGCTCAGCATTTCAGGCATGAGGAATCAGCTCCCCACTTAGTCGGGCCAACTTGTATGTTCCCGGACACACAGCGCTCTCGACTTGGTATGGGCTTTCCCGGTTAGTCCTAGCACTCCTGCACCGGGGTCTCGGGTGGCTAAGAAGACTCTTCGCAACACTAGAACTCTGACCCCCAAACTTTTATCCTTTACTTTGGAGTTAAAATACCTAGCTACCATCTACTGGTAGGACGCTACTCGAAGCTGAGAAGCTTCGCGTAACTCCTCCACGAGGTCCAGGGATTCTCGCAGTAAAGCATAGCTCGTGGTCGGGTCATACGTGTCCCATTAGTGTGTGGAGATTTCCCCTTCAACTAGAAGCATAGCCTTATACCCGTAGGCCACCGAGAAGGGAGAATGGTCCGTGGAGGTCCTAGCAATGGTGCGGTAGCTCCACAATTACCTAGGAAACTCCTCGGGCCAATCTCATTTTGCCTTTTTTCAACATTTTCTTCAAAGTGGATTTGAGTGTCTTCTTAACTACTTCCACTTGGGCATTGGCCTGCTGATGGGCCATGGAGGAGAAGCTTTTGATGACTCTATGCCATTGATAGAATTCTGTGAATACTTCACTATCGAACTGCTCTCCGTTGTCGGAGACTATCTTCCTTGGGAGCCCATACCTACAAACGATGTTTTTAATGAGGAGATTGTCGAGGCCTTTTGGAGGTGATTGTAGTGAGTGGCTGAGCCTCGACCCACTTCGGGAAGTACTTGATGGCCATTATGGCATGTTTCACTCCTTCCCTTCCCTGTAATCAGGGACCCGATAAGGTTGATGCCCCAGACTGCAAAAGGCCATGGGCTGGTCATCTGTGTAAGCTCACTTGGAGGTGCTAGGGGGATGTTAGCAAAGCCCTGACACATGTCGTATTTCTTGACATAATCCATCACGTCTCCATTCATGGCGGGCCAAAAGTATCCTTGCCTTAAGATCTTCCTTGAAAGGCTCGGCCCCCCAGCGTGATCTCCACAAAAACCCTTGTGTACTTCTTGGAGTATCAGACTGGCTTCTTTCTTGGACACACACCGAAGCAAAGGCAAATACAATCCTCGCTGATAAAGCCTATTTTCCATAATTATGTACCTCGTTAATTGATAAAGCAGCTTCTGAGCTGCCTTCTTATATTAAGGCAGCTCCCCGGAGAAGAGATATTTAACAGTTGGCTTCATCCACCCATCTTGGGGTTCTATAGACTCCATCTTGTCTGGAGATGAGATACTCGGAGACTCTAGTAATCAATGGGGACTACATTGATAAACTCAACATCTTTGGTTGTGGCCAATTTAGCAAGGGCGCAAACATTGGAATTATGCTCTCGCGGTACCTATTGAATAGTGAATCTTTGGAAGTTATGTAGCATTTCTTGAGTCTTTGCCAGGTACGGTGCCATCTTTGTTCCCCGGGCCTGGTATTCTCCAAGAACCTGGTCCACAATGAGTCGGGAATCGCTAAAGATCTCGTGGTCCTCGACCTTAAGATCCAGGGCAACGCGGAGCCCAACGATTAAGAATTCGTACTCTACTTCATTGTAAGAGGCACTAAACCCAAAGCGGAGGGCACTATGAACCCTATGCCCCTCGGGGGAAAAAAAATAAAGTCCGACCCCGAAACCATTTTTGTTCGAAGACCCATCAACGAAATCAGAGAGGGCCTAACCTTTTATGGCAATCCTTGGATTGTAGGTGATGTAAAACTACTCCACCGAACACTTGAAGAGTCATCCCGACGACTCAGGTTTTTGAAGGACATGTCTGAGGGGATGGTTTGTAAGTGTAACGACCCAAATTTCCTAATAAGGCTTATGGCCTTGATTGCGGAGCCAAGATGGCAAATTATGGAATTATATGATTATGTGATATTTATGTGTATCATTATGTGATATTTATGTGTATCGTTATGTGAATATGTGAGTTACATTATAATATGACCAGATATGCATGTTTAGGTGTATTAAATATGCATGTGGGCCTATTTCTGTTCAATTGGGCAATTTTCATATTTTGGCCAATTTTGGTATATTTGGCATATATGTGGTATGTGTGTGGTGCTTCATTATTATTTGGTTATGCTTGGGATACTCAGCACAAGACGATCCTAGGAGGCAAGCTAGTGGGAAAGTCACAACGGGATTCATACTTGACCTGGAGTGAGTCAAGGGGTAATTTGGGTATTTAGTGCATTACCACGATATTGAGTGATGCGAATAAATATTTCATGATAAATTGGGAGTTAGTGAAATTGGGAGGAAATTCTGGGAATTTTGACTATTTTACCCCCGGGGGCTTTTTCAGGACCCCGAGCATTACGATTAGCTTGAGGTTACTTAAGCTCGAAGTAACCTGTAAAAATTATAAAAATAACGTTCAGAACGTTCTCTCTCCCTCCAGTTCCATTTTCGACACCCGATCACATTTTCGAAGGAAACTTGAGTTTTAGGATTTAGATTCAAGCAAGGATCTAGGCATAGCGATTCTAGGGAAGATTAGAAGCTTATGAAACGGACGATTTAGTTGGGAAACGACTCAATCAAAGGTAATCTAAGTTTTATATTCTAAGTTCTTAAAGTTTTTAAGCTTGGATTGGATTTTATGTTTTGATGAGTTTTTGATTTGATTGAGAGTTGGGTTTTAATAATTTTGGATCATGGGGATGTTTGGGAACTTTGTTTTTGGGATTTGGAGATATTTGGATAGGTTTATGGAAGGTTTTAAAATGATAAAATGGAGGATTTCTAGCTGGGTTCGAGTTTGAGTCGCGGCTCAATCTTGAAGAAGCAGATGAATGAGGCTGCTGGGCTATTTGAGTTGCGGCTCCATTGGGGAGAGTTGCGGTTCTAATGCAGTTAGAGAAGAATTTTCAGGCCTGACTTGAGTGGAGTTGCGCTTTAATGTTTGGGGTCGCGACTCAAAAGGGGAAAAGTGACCTAAGTGGGATTTTAGTCATGGGAACTTAACTCTAAGGGCCTGAGATCGATACTACTACCCAGTTGAGTAGGATTCGATGTCCCAGAGGCTTGGGTTAGGTCTGGAAGTATTTATTTACTCATTTTGATGAGGTTTTGTATTATGGTTCTGACTAGGTTATCATTAGGGGTTTGGAAAAAGGATCGTGCTTGTGGCTCATTTATTGGTAACATGGCTTAGACCAAAGGTAAGAAAACTGCACCCAGTATATGATGCATGTGATGCATAAGGTGATTAGGGCGTGGCATGAATGTTGAATATGAGATTGATCAGAGCTTGAGTATCGGTAAATGTGCATGATCATAATTATGCTAGTGATTGTAAAGTAAGCATGTTGAATGCCCTATATTTGGATATTTGACATATGATATATGCCTGGTTACATTGCTTACTTGTGAGTGGAACTGACCTATGAGTTAGGAAACAGAAATGGTATCAGAGCTGACTATGAAGCTGTGACTCATTAGTCAAGTTCGATAGTAATATTGAGCACTAGTCAAATTTTATTGGCTTACGAGTCAAGAACGATATTAGCGTGTTTAATGCAAGTCAAAAAGTTTAGATCTAATCGACATAAGCATGAAATTGTTGACCGACCGTTAGTTAGATGAAAACAAAAGCACTTGTCTAGTCTAAAGGCTAGTTATCTAGCGCCAGAGCTATAAGTTCAAGTGACTAACATGTCACATGGCTAGAAGGCATGTGACCTCAGAGATAGACTTATCAGTCATCTACATAGAGAAAGACTTATTAGTCATCTATACAGAGACTGAATTATCAGTCATCTACACAGAGATAGACTTATTAGTCATCTACACAGAGATAGACTTATCAGTCATCTACACGGAGAAAGACTTATCCGTCATCTACACAGATAGACTTATTAGTCATTTACACAAAGAAAGACTTATCAGTCATCTATACAGAGATAGACTTATCACTCATCTATACAGAGATAGACTTATCAGTTATCTACATAGTGTATGACTTTTTAGTCATCTACTCAGAGAGAGTCTTTTTAGTCATCTACTCAGAGAGAGACTTATTAGTTGTCTACCTCAGAGAGGCTTATTACTCATCTACATCAGAGAGAGAGACTTATTGGTTGTCTACTCAGAGTGCAGGACTCCACAAACATATTTTTGTACCTGCTTGCATGCATGAGTAGGGTTATTAGTGCTAGGCATGCCTATTATGATTTAGTGACATGTTATTACCTGTTTATGAGCATGCTTAAGTTTTCTTGCTGAGCTTCAACTCACGGGTGCTACGTGGTTCAGGTAAAGGCAAAAGAAACTGGACCATCCTTGAGTTGGAGATCTTAGGTGACGATGTGTACATATGCGGCTGCTCGACCACAACGGCAAAGGGTTTAAAGAGGAACTAAGGTTAAACCCTATTTTGCCGCTTAGGTTTACTGGTTGTAAATATTTTATTGTAATTACCCTTCAAATTATATTTTGGGATCCCAATGTATATAGTAAACATTTTAGTGAAACATTATGTCTTTAACCAAAAAATTTAACACTAAACCGTTAATCATATTTAGTTACACGATTATGGCCAGATAGCTCGGTTAGCGAGTTTAGCACTTTGAAAATGCACAATGTAATGGTCCCTAGGTTGTAGGGCGTTACAACTTGGTATGAGAACGAGACAAGGTTAAGGGTTCCTGTAGACAAGCTGGGCATGTACACTCGTCACTAAAGACAAGCTTCACTCAGGGTATGGTAACTATTTATGTGGTTATGTGCCTGCCTGCTTAAATAGATTGTAAATGCTTTGCCTACATATTGTCTTAAGGAGCATGAGATTATGATAGAGCCTGGCTCTTGATTATTGATATGACTATATGATTACCTGCTCCGGGATTATATGAATGTGATATTTCCATGATGGAGTTGAAAGCATGGTGTGTATGTTGGAAGAGCAGTGGTTATGAATTGATGTACAAATGCTATGGCATGTTTTTAGCACTGCAGTGGTTGTGAATGTAGGGTGGTATGATTGTTCCCGTGGGGAAGGATTTTGAATATGCTCATCATGTTTAATGGGTCAAGTTATTAACTGTAGATTTAATTAGAAGTTATGTACCCAAGGCAGTTAATGAGACCCGGTGGTGGTTATACCAAAGGTGGGAGTTGCAATTAGGGTTTGAGTTTTTCACCTACCCCTTAGAATTTTCAGCATGTTTTTACAAATGTGTAATTAAGATTACAGAGGTAAGGGGAAGAGATTAGGTGTTTGAAACAGCAAGAGGTCCTGTCAGGGAACACCTCTTCCTTTGTTATGCCTGGAGTGGCACCAGTATTGGCTCAGTCTAGGGTTGGGAACAAGTGGAAATTTCTTTGTGGAGGATTCTAGGAGTATTACCCTCTAGTTTTTGAGGGAGGCCTAGATCTATTCAGATCGTAGTAATGGATGGGCATGATCAGTTCCATCCTCGACAGTATGAGGGTGGTAGGTCATGATAGGGTGATTCATGCTACATTTGTATTGCGGGATAATGCCCAGACATGGTGGGAAGTAGTATCCTAGACACGAGATACAGCTGTGATGGACTAGAAAGAATTTAGGCAGCTATTTAATGAAAGATATTATTGTGATGCAGTCAAGACTGCTAAGATGAATGACTTTCTGAACCTGGTTCAGGGAAATGCAACAGTAACCTAGTATGTTAACAGATTCGGTGGGTTGGCCAAGTTTGCTTTTGATATGGTACCAATGGATGTAGCTCAGAATGAAAGGTTTATCTAGGGATTGAATCCAAGAATAGCTCAGGGCATTAGAGTTGCCCCAGTGCATGAAATCTCTACCTATGCTCAGGTGGTAGGGAAGGCTCTTAATGTTGAGAGCACAGGAAATCAAATTGATTAGGAGGGTTCTGGAGAGCATAGTACTCAAGTATTGACACCTTCATTTATTGTTTCAAGAAAGAATAAGAATTGGAGACTTTACCCAAAATGCACTCGGTGCAAGAGGCATCATCTGAAGAAATGTCGAGCAAAGGCATGTTTCTCTTATGGAATGGTTGAAAAATTCCAGAAGGATTTCCCAAGGCGAAGGGAGGATGAGCAAAAGTGGATGGACAACTCATCTCCAGCTCGAGTGTTCCCTCCGATGCAGTCAGAATCGGAGACTGAGACTGAGGCTGGTTCCTCAGTGGTGGCAGGTCAGCTTTCTAGTTCTGATTCTCGAATTGTATTGACTGGTTTTGGTGCCAAGTTGTTCTTTGCTTGTTGCATCTAGAGAAGCATAGAGTTGATATGAAGATTGTATGGTTATGTTGTGATGGAGGTTTAATACTTTATTGGTAATTTTAAGAGATGGGTTAGGTTACTATGGAAAGGACTTATCAGTTGGTTTGATGGGGTTTGTTATGACTGACTTTGATATGATCCTAGATATAGTGTGGTTATCAAGTGTGGGGCAATGTTAGATTGCAAGGAAATGACAGTAACTCTTGGGTTTGAGAGTGAGAAACCCTTGTAGTAGTTGGCACTGTGTTTATGACATTTGTACTTAGAGCTAGAGATCTATTGCAAGAGGATGCATAAAACTCTTAGCTAGTGTGGTGGATACAACTTAGATCGTGCCAGTGGGACCAGGACATACTGGATTAGTCTGTGAGTTTCTGGATGTATCTCTAGGGGATTTGTCCGGATCACCTTTACATAAAGAGATAGAATGATGATTAGGTGGGTGCAAGGATCAGAACCAAGTCTAGGGTACTGTATTGTATGGTTTTAGTAGAGTCGTAAGAACTAAAGGCTCAGTTATTGAGTAAGATGGTATTCTCCAAAGTGGATCTTTGATCTGGTTAGTACCTGCTAGAGATCAGGGAGAAGGATAGGCAGAAGACTGCCTTTTATATCAGATGTGAGCACTAGGAGTGCTGGGTTATGTTTTGAGGATTTGATTAATGATGAGTTCTTTTGATGGATTAGATGAACGGAGTATTCAAAGATTATCTAAATTGGATTTGTAATTGTCTCGGTCGATAGTATTGTCCTATATTCTTGGTTGGAGATTTGCCAAGGTCAAGGAATACCTTAGAGGTCAGGAGTTTCCTTGGACGGACAAGATGTTACATGTGCTTTGGAAAAGAGTTCTGAGTCTTCTTACATATTAGAACCAGTTGTAGGTTGCTATGACACCTTGGTGATAGGGAAAAGTGATTGCTTAAGCATCATGTTATTTTAAGGGTGTGACCAGAACTAGAGCAGAGTTACTGGTGGGCCAGGTGGCCAGCTTTACACTTGAGGTTACTATTTCAGAGAGGATCAAATGATAACAGTTAAGTGACCCATAGATGGAAAATTGAGGGGAATGTCTTAGCTAGACTAGCTAAGGATTATAAAGTGTCAGGTGTGAGATTATTGTAGTATAAGGATCGGATTTTGAATCTCATATCACCCTCTTTTTCTCTTCATCCAGGCATAATGAAGATGTAACCGAGTCTGAAAGCATTATATCGGTGGCTTGGGATGGAGAGGGACGTAACAGATAATGTGGCAAAGTTCTTAACCTCTTAGCAGGTCAAGACAGAGTATCAAAAATCAGTAAGGCCATTGCAGCCTTTGTGTATTCCATAGTGGAAGTAAAGAAAACATTGCGATGGGTTTCATGGTAAGGCTGCCCAGGGTAATGGACAGGCGTGATTTGGATTGGGTCATTATGGACCAATATTTAAGTCAGCTCATTTCTATCAGCAAGGACAGGTAATATAGTTGATCAGTATACAAACCTGTATGTATGAGAAATGTGGTATGCCTTCATGGAATTCAAGGTCTATCTTATCAGATAAAGAAACTACTATTACTTCCAAGTCTTGGGAAGGTTACAGAAGGCAATAAGAATATAGTTGGAGTTTCGTAGAGTTCATTATCCTCAGACTGATGGAAAATCAGAAAGAGAGTTATCCAATTACAGGACAGGCACCTTATGAGATGCTATATGGTAGAGAATGTATATCGCCCATTCACTGGGATGAGTTAGGTGAGATGTTATATTTGGATCCTGTGGTATATTAGAGGATCATTGAGGCTATTGGAAAGGTTAGAGCTTGGATGCTCGCTTCACAGAGTAAATGGGGAATTTATGTAATTTGAAATTTAGGAACATGGAGTTCTATGTGGAAGATTGTATCTTCCTTGGAGTATCACCTTGGAAAGGGGTGAGGAAATAAGGGAAAGTTGAGCCCTAGATTAGTAGGACTATTTGAAATCATGAATAGGATCAGTCAGGTTGCCTATGGATTGGCCTAATCTTCGGCATTGTCGGCCGTATACAATGTATTTCATATTTCCATGTTGAGGAAACATGTGTTTGATAAGACTCATGTGTTGAGTTATAAGAATTTGGAATTAGAGGCTAACTTATCCTGTGAGGAATAGCCAGTCCATATATGAGACATAAAGAACAAGGTTTTGAGAGACAAAACTATACCTTGGTTAAGGTATGATACAGAAATAGTGAGGTCGAGGGAGCGACCTGGAAACTAGAATCAGATATGCGGGATGGGCTGTTCAAATAAAATTTCGAGGACAAAATTTCTGTAAGGAGGGGGATAGTTGTAACGACCCAAATTTCCTAATAAGGCTTAGGGACCCAGGATGGAAAATTATGGAATTATAGGATTATGTGATATTTATGTGTATCATTATGTGAATATGTGAGTTACATTATAATATGACTAGATATGCATGTTTAGGTGTATTAAATATGCATGTGGGCTCATTTTTGTTCAATTGGGCAATTTTCATATTTTGGCCATTTTGGGTGTATTTGGCATATATGTGGTATGTGTGTGGTGCTTCATTATTATTTGGTTATGCTTGGGTTACTCACCATGAGACGATCCTATGAGGCAAGCTAGTGGGAAAGTCACAACGGGATTCATACTTGACTCGAAGTGAGTCAAGCAGTAATTTGGGTATTTAGTACATTACTGGGATATTGGGTAATGGGAATAAATATTTGATGATAAATTTGAAGTTAGTGAGATTAGGGCGAAATTCTGGGAGTTTTGACTATTTTAACCCCGAGGGCGTTTTCGGGACCCCGAGCATTAGGATTTGCTTGAAGTTACTTAAGCTTGAAGTAACCTATTAGAATTTTAAAAAGAACGTTCTCTCTCCCTCCCGTTCCATTTTCGACACCCGATCACATTTTCGAAGGAAACTTGAGTTTTAGGGCTCTGATTCAAGCAAGGATCGAGGCATAACGATTATAAGGAAGCTTATTAGCCAGAGGATTTAGCTGGGAAACGACTCAATCGAAGGTAATCTAAGTTTTAAGTTCTAAGTTTTTAATGTTTTAAGCTTGGATTGGATTTTATGTTTTGATGAGTTTTTGATTTGATTGAGACTTGGGTTTTGATGATTTTGGATCATGGGGATGTTTGGGAACTTTTTTTTTGGGATTCAGAGATGTTTGGATAGATTTATGGAAGGTTTTAAAATGATAAAATGGAGGTTTTTTGGCTGGGTTCGAGGTCGAGCCGCGACTCTGTTCCTGGGCGCCACGGCTCAAGCTTAAAGAAGTAGGTGAATGGGACTGCTGGGCAATTTGAGCTGCGACTCCATTGGGGAGAGTTGCGGCTCTAATGCAGTCAAAGAAGAATTTTTGGGCATGACTTGAGTCGAGCTGTGACTCTAATGTTTGGAGCCACGACTGAAAAGGAGAAAAGTGACCAAATTAGGTTTTTAGTCATGGTAACTTTTCTCTAAGGGCGTGGGATCGATAGTACTACCCAGTTGAGAAGGATTCGACGTCTCGGAGGCTTGGGTTGGGTCTGGAATTATTTTTTTACTCATTTTTATGAGGTTTTATATTATGGTTGTGACTAGGTTATCACTAGGGGCTTGGAAACAGGATCGTGCTTGTGGCTCATTTATTGGTAACTTGTGCTTGGACCAAAGGTAAGAAAACTGCACCCAGTATGTGTTGCATGTGATGCATAAGATACATGTGATTAGGGCGTGGCATGAATGTTGAATATGAGATTGATCAGAGCTTGAGTATCTGTAAATGTGCATGATCATAATTATGCTAGTGATTGTTGAGTAAGCATGCTTAATGCCCTGTATTTGGATATTTGACATATGATATATGCCTGGTTGCATTGCTTACTTGTGAGTGGAACTGACCTATGAGTCAGGAATCGGCCATGGCGTCAGTGTTGACTGTGAAGTTGTGACTTATTAGTCAAGTTCGGCAGTAATACTGAGCACTAGTCATATGGTATTGGCTTATGAGTCAAGAACGTTATTAGCGTTTTTAACTCAAGCTAAAAAGATTAGATCTAATCGACATAAGCATTATCCAAATAAGCATGAAATGGTTCACCGACCTTAAGTTCGATGAAAACAAAAGCGCTTGTCTAGTATAAAGGCTAGTTATCTAGAGCCAAAGCAATAAGCTCAAGTGACTAACATGTCACATGGCTAGGAGGCGTGGGACCTCAAAGATAGACTTATCAGTCATCTACACAGAGATAGACTTATCTGTCATCTATACAGAGTTAGACTTATCAGTCATCTACACAGAGATAGACTTATTAGTCATCTACACAGAGATTGACTTATCAGTCATCTACACAGAGATTGACTTATTAGTCATCTACACAGAGATTGACTTATCAGTCATCTACACAGAGATATACTTATTAGTCATCTACACAGAGATAGACATATTAGTCATCTACACAGAGATAGATATATCAGTCATCTATACAGAGATAGACTTATCAGTAATCAACACGGCGATAGACTTATCAGTCATCTGTACAGAGACAGACTTATCAGTTATATACAAAGAGTATGACTTGTTAGTCATCTATTCAGAGAGAGACTTATTAGTTGTCTACCTCAAAGAGGCTTATTAGTCATCTACCTCAGAGAGAGAGACTTACTAGTCATCTGCTCAGAGCGCAGGATTCCACAAATATTTTTTTGTACATGCTTGCATGTATGAGTAGGGTTATTACTGCTAGGCATGCCTATTATTATTTAGTGACGTGTTATTACCTGTTTTTGAGCATTCTTAAGTTTTCTTGCTAAGCTTCGGCTCACGGGTGCTATGCGGTGTAGGTAAAGGCAAAAGAAAGCTGGACCATCCTTGCGTTGGAGAACTTAGGTGACGATGTGTACATATGCGGCTGCTCGACCACCATGGCTGAGGGTTTAAAGAGGAACTAGGGTTAAACCCTATTTTGGGATCCCAATGTATATAGTAAACGTTTTAGTGAAATGTTATGTCTTTAACCTATATTTTTAACCCTAAATCGTTAATCACATTTAGTTACACGATTATGGCCAAATGGCTCGGTTAGCGAGTTTAGCACTGTTTAAAATGCACAACATAATGGTCCCTGGGTAGTAGGGCGTTATAGTGAGGACCTTAATCGGATGCGCCTGGAGCAGGGTCTTATCTTTCGAGAGGTCACCATTAAGAATAAAGTTAATTTCTCCATCAGTGGTTAGCTAGACTTTGCTCGAAGGAGTCTTTCGCTAACATAATAGAATGGGTGTTGGACACAAATTTCTTCCCACACCAATGCAGCACTGATAGCATCCTTCAAGACAACCATATAGAGCAGGAGAGGCTCTTCATCTACTGGTTTGGACGATATCAGACGATTTTCCATATGCGACTTGTGTTGTTGGAATGCCTGTTCACACTCTTCCGTCCACTCAAATCTCTGACTTCCTCGGAGGACATTAAAGAAAGGGATCCACTTATCCGTATCCTTGGAGACAAAATGACACAAAGCTACAATCCTCCCTGTCAGGCTCTGCACGTCCTTATGCTTCCACGATTATGGAATCTCGATTAGGGCCCTGATCTTCCCAGTGTGTCCTCGGTGTAGACGATGACATCAGGGTGAGTGCAGGATCAGGGCCTGTTTTGTATGTGGGAGTGCCAATCATTTGAAGAAGGACTGCCCACAAGTTAGGAAGGAGGAGCCGAAGCAGGGAGATAGTTTCTCTCCTGCCAGAGTGTTTACTTTGACTCGGACTGAGGCGGAGGCTAGCCCCTTAGTTGTGACAGGTCAGATTTCTAGTGTTGGGTCTTTCTATACCGCATTGGTTGATTCGGGAGCTACCCACTCGTTTGTGTCTGCTAGGGTGATAGATCAACTGTGTAAACCTAGTGTTGTGTATGCTAGGGGTTTCCAGACTTTGTTTCCAACTTGGGAACTGGTAGTCTCTAGGAAATGGATTAGGGCATTACGAGTAGAGGTAGATGGTAGGGAACTGTCTGTTGATCTGATTGAGCTTGAGAAGGATGACTTCGATATGATCTTAGGAATGGATTGGCTAACAAAATATGGGGCAACGATTGACTGCAAGTGTAAGATGGTGACTTTCGAACCGTATGGGGAGGTACCCTTTGTATTCGTGGGGATGTCTAGTGGATCGCGAATACCTATTATTTCAGCATTGAAGGCAAGAGACCTGATGCAGGAAGGTTGCATAGGATTCCTAGGAAATGTTGTGGACACCTTTAAGATTGAGTCGATTGGACCAGGTGAGACTAGATTGGTGTGTGAATTTCTAGACTTATTTCCAGCAGGTTTGCGAGATATACACCGACCATAAGAGCCTGAAGTATTTCTTTACTCAGAAGGACTTGAACATGCGTCAGAGGCGGTGGCTGGAATTAGTTAACGATTATGACTGTGATATCCTATACCATCCTGGGAAGGCTAATGTAGTGGTTGATGTATTGAGTCGGAGAGGCCCAGGATAGTTATTCAGTTCAAGGCAAATATTTGATAAGTTGGCTGAGGAGATGACTAGAGCGGGAATAGAGTTGGTGGTTGGCCGGTTAGCCAACATCACTCTTCAGTCTACACTCCTTGAGAGGATCAAGGAGGCGCAGGGGGAGGATTCCCAGTTGAGAGGTCACAGAGAGAACTTCTTAGTCAGAGTGGGTAAGGACTTTTCCATTTCAGAGACGGGGTTACTAAAGTACAAGGGTCGGATTTGTGTTCAGATGGATTCTGTTATCTGGCGGGAGATTCTAGATGAATCGCATACCACTCCCTATCTTTACATCCAGGTACGATGAAGACGTACCAAGATTTGAGAGCTTTATACTGGTGGTCGGGCATGAAAAAGGATGTGGTGGATTATGTGGCCAGGTGTTTAACATGTCAGCAGGTTAAGGTTGAGCATCAGAGGCCAGCGGGATTGCTGCAGCCTTTAGGGATTCTGGAGTGGAAATGGGAGGACATCACCATGGACTTTGTGGTTGGTTTGCCGAGAACCGTAGGACAGCATGACTCGGTGTGGGTGATTGTGGATAGGTACACCAAGTCCGCCCACTTTTTGCTTGTCAGGACGACTTATACTGTGGAGCAGTATGCTAAATTATATGTTAAGGAAATTGTTCGACTTCATCGATAGTGTCTGACAGAGACCCCACCTTCACCTCCAAGTTTTGGGAGAGCCTGCTGAAGGCTTTGGGCACGCAGTTACGGTTTAGTACCGCCTATCATCCTCAGACAGATGGACAGTCTGAGAGGACGATTCAGATACTGGAGGACATGTTGCGAGCTTGTGTATTAGACTTTGAGGGATCTTGGAGTAAGTATCTTCCTCTGATTAAGTTCTCATGTAATAACAGCTATCAAGCGACTATCGGAGTGGCTCCATATGAGATGCTATACGGGAGAAAGTGCACACCTATCCATTGGGACGAGACAGGTGAGAGAAGTTATTTGGGTCCTGAGATGGTTCAGAGGACCAATGAGGCAATTGAGAAGATTAGAGCACGAATGCTCGCCTCCCAGAGTCGCCAGAAGAGTTATTAAAACCTGAAACGCAGGAGTGTAGAGTTTCAGGTTGGTGATCATGTATTTCATAGGGTTTCACCTCTGAGAGGAGTGAAACGGTTCGGTGTTCTGGGCAAGCTGAGCCCTAGGTTTGTCGGACCCTTTGAGATTTTAGAGCGGGTTGGGGAGGTAGCTTACAGGTTGGCGATGTCTCCAGCTTTATCAGGGGTTAATAATGTTTTTCATGTGTCCATGCTCCGGAAGTATGTATCAGATTCGACTCACGTATTGAGTTATGAGAGTTTGGAGCTGGACCAGGATTTGTCCTATGAGGAGAAGCCGGTTCGAATTCTTGATCGAAAAGATAAGGTTTTGCGAAACAAAACCATCGCCTTGGTGAAACTGCTATGGAGGAACAACAAAGTTGAGGAGGCGACGTGGGAACTTGAATCGAACATGCAGGAGTGGTATCCCGAGTTGTTCAGGTAATTTCGAGGACGAAATCTTTGTAAGGAGGGGATAGTTGTAGCGACCCAAATTTGCTAATAAGGCTTGGAGCCTTGATTAGTGTGCCTGGAGGGCAATAATTGTTATACTGTGTTAATCTATGTGAATTTAATGAATATGTGGTTAGAATGCATGTTTAGGTGGAATAAATATGCATGTGGGCCCCGTTTGATTGTTAGGGGCGAATTGGTAATCTTAGCCCGTTGAGAGCATAAATGTAATATATGTGATTTATGTGATATAATGGTAATATATCTGTGATGCACGTTCTAAGACGGTCCTAGGGAGTCGTTTAGCTAGAAAGTCACAACGGGGTCAAATACCCGACTCACGAGGTGCCTAGGGGTATTTTGAGAATTAATTATTAGCGGTTAGTGATAGTAATAGTTTAGACAAGTCGAGAGTAACAGGATTTCTATTTACGTACATTTGAGGATTTAGTAAGGTGTGTCGAAAGACTAAATTGCCCTTGGAAAGGTTTGAGGGATTAAACTAGTTTTAAGGGGTATTATGGTCATTTTGGGTAGATGGATATGCTCAATTTGAGGGCTGGGACTCTAGAACCATTTAACAAAAAGGAAACTTAATCTCTCTATCGATGCTCTCTCTCTCCCTCCATAGGGTGGCTGATTTTGAAGGATTCTAAGCTAGAGCTCAAAGGATTCAAGGCTAGGAATTGGGAGATTTGTCTACTGGGCTCAAAGCTTGGCTAGGTCAGTTTGGGAAATAATAGGGATTTGCTTGGAGTTGGATTTGGAGAAGGCTTAGGGGCGAATTTCAACTTGAGGTAAGGGTTTTATGCACCTCTGTTATGTTTTAGCTGAGGTGGTTTAAGTTTCTGGTATATTGGTTTAAGTTTCATAGAGTTTTAAACCAATTTGTGAATCATGGATTTGATTGTGTGTTTAGACTTGTTGTTGGTGATTATAAGTTGCTATATGGTTTATTTGAGGTTTTAAGTTGAATTTGAGGCTTAGGCATGCATTGGGAATGATTTGGGAGTGTTTTGGCTCGGGGAAAATGCAAGGGAAAACCCAGAATTCTAGGTTCACGAAGGGGCGCCGCGGCCCTGTTCTTCTGCGCTGCGGCACTAGGCTGCAGCAGGTGACGAGGGCCATTTTGAGGGGTCGCGGCCCTCTAGGAAGGGGAAAAATTCAATTTTTAGGCTTTTTCCTAGGGGTCTCGGGGGACGCTTCCGCCACCTTATGTGGGGATCCGGGAGGTTCCAAGAGCTCGAGATTGGTTTCAAGAGATATTTTTAAATCGGTTAGTAATGGGGATGCTATTTATATGTTGTGACTAGGTTCTCGGAGAGGCTCAGATTAGAGGACCGTGCTCGAGGGTTCAGTGCTCAGGAAGCTCGGGACTCAGATAAGAAAACTACTATTTCCCGTAGAGCATGAGTTGTAGGGCTCGGCCCTCTTTGACTGTGTTGTGGGGTTTGACCCTTTGATTGAGTTTATGTATGCTTAGCTTGTTGATTAGCTTTATCATATGTGAATGTGTTGATTGTACAGCATGAGCCATGCACGGTGAAGACCGATAACAGCGAAGGCCGAGAACGGCAATGGGCCGGGAACGGCGATAGGCACGTGGAGTGCAAGGTCGAGTGCGGCAAGGGGCCAGGGCCGGAAGCAGCGTTTAGCATGCAGAGTGCGAGTTGCTAGGTTAGATCCTAAAGGATACCTGGGATATCCTCACGGTATGCACTGCGAATCCAGGGCATGGAAAAGCGCTTGGGATGGCATGGCTGTATGCGTTTAGCCTATAGATGGCATGTTTAACTGATAAGTGTTGATATGCATATGTTATCTGTTTGTGAGTTTTCTTGCTGGGCTTTGGCTCACGGGTGCTTTGTGGTGCAGGTAAAGGCAAGGAGAAAGTCAACAAATCATGAGTATGGCGAGCATGAAGCGGCGTGTACATGTTTGGTCAGCCTGACTGCCACGGTCAGGGGCATTTTTGGGAGATGAATGTATAAAAGTGGATTTTGTCGTTTCGTCGACCGTGATTATATTTTGAGTTGTAAATATTTCTAAACTGTATTTTGGGATCCCAAATGTTAAACTTTTATAATTTTCAATGAAATGAGATTATTTTCAAAGATTATGACTTTGATTTTAGCTTAGTCACACTTTTGTTCTAAGAACCTCGTTTAGCGAGTTAATTACACGATTTAAACTCACTTAGTAACGACTCTAAGGTAGTAGGGCGTTACAACTTGGTATCAGAGCGAGCCAAGGTTTATTGGTTCTGGAGATTGACCAAACATTTACTCTCGCTGTCAGTGGCAAGCTCGACTCAGGGTTGGTTGGTATGGTTGATTAATATGCTTGAATATGTGCTTGAATGCTCTGTTTTCCTGCTTGTTTCATATACAGCATGATGAATGAGTCACACTTTTGTTCTAAGAACCTCGTTTAGTTAATTGCACGATTTGAACTCACTTAGTAACGGCTCTAAGGTATTAGGGCGTTACACATATCATCCACATAAACCTCCATACTTCTCCGCAACTGTTTTTTGAACATCTTGTTAACTAGTCTCAAGTCGGTGGCGCCAACATTTTTCAGTCCGAAAGGCATCACGATGTAACAGTAGACACCCTTATCGGTTTGAAAGCTAGTGTGCTCCTAATTCGCGATGTGCATGGATATCTGGTTGTATCCCGAGTACGCATCCATGAACGATAGAAACTCGTAGCCAAAGGTGGCATCGACCATCTAGTCTATCTCGAGGAACCAAAAGCAGTCCTTCGGACAAGCCTTGTTAAGGTCTGAGAAATCAATGCATGTCCTCCAAGTGTCATTTGGCTTGGGCACGAGAATAGGATTGGACAACCACCTGGGGTATTGGGCTTCTCGGATAAATCTGTTAGAAAGGAGCTTGTCCACTTTGGCCTTGAGAGCCTCTTTCCGACTTTGATCAAACGTCCGCTACTTCTGCTAGACGGGGGGAAAGTTAGGATCAATATTCAATACCAGTCATGTTACAATGCAAACATGCGAACACATCTTGGTTTTCTCGGAGGATGCCCACCAATGCCTCTCGGACTTCTGCTTTCAAGCTTCCCCCAACTTTTATTTTTCTGTTGGGAATGGAGTTATCAAGAACTACCTCCTCCACCTCCTCTATTGTTTCAATGGATCTCTCTTATTGAACCCTTAGGTTCAACTCATCGGGCCCAGTTTCCTAGAAAACTTGTACCTCAGATGCCTCGGGCTTCTGGGGGCTTCTTCCTTCTCCATCATCATCAGAGTTTTGAGGGAGACATTGTAAAACTATCTTGCCTCTTTCTGGTCTTTGCAGACCGTATCGATTCCTGCGTCTGTGGGGAACTTCATGCACAGATGGTGGATGGAAGTGACGGCTCTAAATTTCACCAGTGCAGGTTGTCCCAAGATGGCGTTGTACACCGAGGAACACTCTACCACCACCAGTGCAGGTCGTCCCAATATGGTGTTGTTCCAAATTCTTTCTTAAAGCTTTCAATGAAAGCACCAAAATGTTGACGGCTTTTTTCGTTATCAACCATAAAACGAGAGATTAAAGAAATAAGTAATACGAACACAAGGATTTTTAGGTGGTTCAGGTTATTAAAGAACCCTAGTCCACGAGTCTCTGGTATTAAGAGGATTGGAAGCTTTTTATGGAACGTTCCAATGGTGTATTCTCATGCAGCATTTATGTAACGACCCAAAATTACTAATAAGGCTTAAGGACCTTGATTAGTGTGCCGGGAGGGCATAACTAGAGGTTATGTGAATCAATAGTGTGAGAAGGCATGTTTATGAGTATTGGGTGAGCATGCGGGCCCTGTTCGACTGGTAAGGGCTTAATCGTAATTTTGGCCCGTTAGGGCATAACCGTAATTGTGTGTGATAAATTGTTGAGACCACATTATTATGTGGATAGGTAGATATATATATATGTGAAATATGTGAGAACCACATTATTATGTGGATAAATATGCACCCGGTGACATGGGGTGATCCTAGGGAGCTAGATAGCAAGAAAGTCATAACGGGGCTTATTGCTTGACTTTGGGCAAGTCAGGGGTACTTTAGGTATCGTGTAGTGATTTGGAATATCGGGTGATGAAAATAAATATATGGAGATATATTTGAGGTTAGAATGTTTAGGCGGGAGTACTGGGGAATTTTACTATTTTGCCCTCGGGGACGTTTCCAGTACCCCAAGCTTTGGGATTAGTCTAACAACCTAAGGATATACTTGGAAAGACTTAGAAAATACTAGATAGAAAATGTAAACCGACCTTTCAGCCTTCTCTCCCTTCTCTCTCTTTCCTCTCCCTCTTAAGGAAGAAAAACTCTGATTTTGTAAAGGGAAACCAGCTGATTTCTGGGAATTGAAGGGGATAAGCTAGAGGATTAGCTCAAGAACTAATCAAGGACTGAGATAGAGCCAAGGTAAGCTTTGAATTTTCGTTTCTGAGGTTAGGAACTTTAAGAAAATGGCTGAGTTTTGAATATTTGTGGTTTTGGCATTTAGGGTGGAATTTGAGGCTGGAACTTTGAAGATAGGTCAGGGGACTCTTGGAGAAACAATTCTACAGTTGAGGTAAGGATTAATTTGAAGTTTGATGGTTGAATTTGAGAGTTTTCATGGCTGGTTTTGAGTTCTGTGGGTTTGAAATTTCAGAGGTTGGAATTGGGATTTTGGTGAGTCTTAGACTGGATTTTTGGTTGGGTTGTGTTGTCTAAATCATTCTAATGTGGTTATTATTAATTGGTTTTGAGTTGGGGGCTTTGGGATGGCTTATGGTGAGGTTTAGAGATTGAAGATGGTGGTTTTTTTCTGGGTTCGAAGGGTCGGGCCGCGGCATGGTTCTTGGTGAGCCGCGGCCCTTCGATGTTGTGGCATACTGAGGAAGGAGGGCGGGCCGCGGCATGGTCCAAGCAATGCCGCGGCCCTTACCTGTTCTTGTGCCCATGGAGGGTTCTGTCAGGGGCCATGCCGCGGCACTTAAGGGATTTTGGGATTTTGAGATTTTAGGCTTGGGAATTTAACCTAGGTTGCTCGGGGTTGAGTCTTTTACCATATTTGGTGAAGTTCAATGTTCCGAGGACTAGAACTTGGTTTAGAAGCTCATTTAAGATTGTTAATGGTAACCTTTATCTTGGTTGTGACTAGGTGCTAAGCTAGGGCTCGGGGATCGGATCGCGCTCAAGGAACATCGCTTATAACTAGCTCGTTTGAAAGCCAAAGGTAAGAAAGCTGCACCTGAGTATGTGGCTAGGTTGGGACTAAGTGTTCCCTATGTTTGTATGCATTGTTATGTGAATGTGTTTAACCATGTGGACACGATGGGACTAAGAGCTCCCTACACTTGTATATCATGTCATGAGATGGTATTATTATGCCATGGGACATGCGATAACCGGCCTAAGAGTGTCGGAATCAATATTTGCGCACAGGGCGCGGCTCGTCCACTGGTAGCTGAGGCAGCTTATCTATCACTGAGCTCGGTTAAGCTGGCCGGAGTCAGTGAGTATTACTCTAGGGGCGGCCCAAGAGAGCCGAAGACAGTGTATTAGATAGAGGGTGCGACTAAGGGCGCTGACCCTGAATATCATTTGATGATGTGATGAACTGTTGATTATGATCGTGAATATTGTGTTATGAACGTGAATTGTTGGCTGTTTGGATGACAAACTGTTAATCTATTGTGTGATGACACTGATTGGATAAATGTTATGAATTGCTGAATTCCTGGTTGTGCATTGTGAAATATTTGATAAATGATGTTGATCTTGCTATGTTATCATGCTTTCTTGCTGGGCCTCGGCTCACGGGTGCTACGTGGTGCAGGTAAAGGCAAGGGTAAGCTGAATCAACCATGAGTTGGAGAGCTCTAGGGGCGAGGTGTACATTGTCAGCTGCTCGGCCGCCACGGTCGAGGAATTGTACAGGGACGGAAACCTAAAATATATATTTTGCCATTAGAGTGGCTTGAATTATTTGTAACTCTTGGAATTTGTTGTAACTAAGACATCCGAACCCTGTTTTGAGTTTCCATGTAGTAAACTGCCATTTTAATGAAAATAGCCTGTTTGTGACCAAAATCTTTTATTCCTAATCTGTTGATGACATTGAATTCACACTTTGTTTAAATGACTTGATTAGCAAGTCTTGCACTATTTTAAACACACAGTGTAACGGTCTTGGTTATCCAGGGCGTTACAATTTAGATTTCTCTGAGTACAATGCATTTTCTCACTAAAAAATTAAACTCTTTACAATGAGACTCCTAGCCCTATTTATAACTGAACTCTTTAGATTCCTCTGGCCTATCTCGGGGTGGCTTAAGTTGGCGAAGGGCCTCAGATGTCTCGTATAGAGCCTTGTTACCTTCATCCAGCCTCGCTTCAAAATGTTGAAGCATTTTCTCACATTGCTCCCGCAGGGCCCCTTCATATTTCTTGGGGTACACCAGAAGATGGATTTGGGGTGGCACCGCCTCTTGCTCTGAGTCTTGGACTGGCTCTTGGACCGCCTCTTGCTCTGGGTCTTGTACCACCTCTTCTAGCCCAGGTGAGGATGGGATCTTTTGTACCGGGGGTGGGTCGACTTTAGGAATGGTTGCAGGGGGAGTAAGGACTCTCTGCCTCTTGGCTAGAGGAGGGGGTTCTGGATGCTCCTGAGGGCATGACGACCCCTCTCCCGCCGAAGAGAATTGGGGGTGCTCCGAGCCTCAAGGCAGACCGAACAATATTAGCTAACCCCATGTGAGCTGCAAGAAAAAATCAAACAGTTATTGTATTTCCCCAGGTAAATTAATTCCATAACATAAGCTACTCATAGGCCCACCATGAGTTAAGCCTCAGTGCAGATAGTGAGGGTGTCTTATCCTATTTGCGACCTCATAACTCATGTTGGTGCCATATTGGCAAAACCAGTTTGAGTTGAAAGATGTCACTAAGTCTAGGGGTACAAAGCCCCGAGGAGTCTACTATCTCCTATCTCCTTGGGCGGTGGAGATACATGTCTATTAAATCTATGTAATCTTGGAATTCTTCCCTAGTCTAGCACCGATGTGAAATTTGTCCACAGCATAGGAGAGCTGGGGGGGCCAAACGTGCTCGGGACATATCCTATCCCCTACCCGAGGAGTATGATATATGGTGAGGGTGTAATGACCCAACTTATGCTAGACTTTGGACAATTAAAACTACTTATACATAGACACCATTCTTAAGAAAACTTACATACAAAATAGTCATAACTTTATGAAAAACTGTAAAACCAAGGTTGAAAATACATAAAATTCGGGGTAGGATATGGGATCCCATTGTTTGAAAATAAAACATAACTTAAATCTTAAATAAATTCATTACAAAATCAAGTGCAGAAAATACATAGAAAACATAATTGAAATGACGAAAAACAACTTCGTCCTCGAATCGTTCAAACAGTCCTCTGAATCCGTTCTCCCTCAATACATAATCCCAAGCTGCCAAGAATCTTACCACCGCCATAACTATTTTCCTGCACATATAAAATAAAGGAATGAGCCTAATGCCCAGCAAGGAAAATCTACTACAAGCATGAAACATAAGCATAAACTATAAACATATAACATATACTATAAACATATGACTATACTAACACATACCACATAAGACTACACTATTAATGGCCATTATGACATGTGATAAACCATCTGTGTCCCCTGTCTAATATTTGAGGTGGTTAAATCACATGGTAATATATGATAACCCATCTAAATCCCCTGTCTAATATTTGAGGTAGGGTAAATCATATGATAGTATATGATAACCCATTTGGATCCCCCGTCTCATATTTTAGGTAGGGTAAATCATAACTATAAACCTAAAAAAAAGCACTAGGGCACTAAGCAAATATGAGCCCTAGATAAAACATAACATAACATAAAATTGTCATAACATATTATTCATAAACATAACACATAACATATAGAAACTATCCCATTTTCCTCACCAAATACCGGGATGTGAGAACAATGACGAGATTTGGAACACTCCTAAAAACCATTAATAGAAAGGTGAGTATTCTAAAAGAAAGAGATGAAAAGGAATGAACTAAACCACCGAGAAGGTACTTACCGACAAGAAACCTCAAGTTCAAAGAACATAGATGCCTAACCACGAATGAAAACAACGAGTTTGGAATTGAGTAGAGAAAAACTGTAAAAACTAATGAAACATACAGAAATGAACTAGGAATAGGAATACCTTTGAATGCACTATGACCGTACTACACCTCAAAATCGAAATACACACTATGAACCTTACTTCCCAAGTGTTTAATAAGCTTACAATGATAAGGCTTATAACCCCAACCCAAGTGTTTAACACTCTAAAGTAAACCTAGCAGCTTGAAAGCTCTGAACTCAGCTTGAAGAATGAAATAAATGGTTGGGTACTAGGTCCTATTTAAAGAGTTCAAGAATGAAAAGATATTCTTTTAGCTTGAATAAAAATAATGACTTTTTAATTGAAAAACATTTGAATAATCATTCAGTAGAGGCTTAAGACTCGGTCAAAAAGATTCTGAGCTTTCAAGAGGTTGTGGAATAAAATGAGCTCGGTTTCAAAACCATTCAAAAATAATGACCCAGAGCCAATATATCGCCCATGGTAGGCAATATATCACCTGGGCTTATGTTCCCGAGGCTCGTTGAAGTGTTCGTCCGAAGTTACGTGTTTTTCGTATTCCCCGAGTGGCGATATATCGCCCCTAGAGCTGCGATATATCGGCATACGTTGAAATATTATACACGTAATTGCACCTTTTCAGCCGAATTTGAATTGAGTAAACAACTTTGACTGAGTCCTATAACGATTTTGAAGCTACTGGTAGACTGGGATTTTCAAATATTACTCTTAATAAACCATTCCTCAAAAATACTTAATTTCTTAATAAACATGCACACAACAAGTGTCACTCTCTTATTGGGTCTATCTAAACCTTATAGTATAATAATTATCATCTTCATAATCAGTTATATTAATCATACCTTATGTTATAATTAATATTCTTAAACTATAGGTTACACTTATAAAATCTATAAGTGTTGCTACGAGTGTTCAACTAAGTCCCGGCTTGAACCAAAATCCACAATAATGAACATACTACAACTACCACTAGCTATTACTACTACTAATACTATCTAACTAGCTAAGTAAAGTTCTTGGACTCTATAGAGGGGTAATTTACCTGGGGCCACGTGCATGGCTTCCATCCCTGCCTAAAGCTCTTCCTAAGGCTCCCGATTCTTCTAGGCTTCTTCTGCAGCGCGCATATTCTCCAGCCTGTTCTCCGCCAGTCGCTTAAATAAAGCCCTCTGAGCTAGCCTGTCTATGTAGTTGATATGACGAGATGCCAACTCTTGAGACTTCTTGGACCAGTGATACTTGGTCAACTCCAGGTTGTTTATTCTTTGTTCAACACTGAGAAGCCTCAACATAATGAGATTTGCTTCAGTTACCAGAACGCTAAGGTCCAAATCTCGATCGGGAAGATCCTTCATCACCCAGAGATGGTCCTCAAAGCATTGGACGTAGTGGGTTTTGCGGTAAGGACCTATTCAAAAGAATTGAACAAGTATCGAACACAAAAAAAACCCTAAAAATGTGAAAGATAACATGGTTGGGAAGATACTCACCAACCCTGGCGAAGTCGAGAATCAAGGTCGAATTGTTGCAGTCAGGCAGCCGTTCATGAAGAAGAAGGCGTCCTTGTATTCCTGAGAATGATTCTCGTTATGGGGAGGAGCCTTGCAGTCGAGCGACGAGGCCGCGTACTTTGCCAGGACATAGTACCCGTGTAACGACCCAAAATTGCTAATAGGGTTTAACGCCTTGATTAGCGTGCCGAGAGGGCATAATTAGTTTATATGTGTGTTTAATTTGTTAAATGTGTGACTATGTGGCATGCATGATTAATATGATTATGTGAATATATTATATGCATGTTGGGCCTTTACTGTTTATAAGGGCATGTTTGTAATTTTTGAACGTTAAGGGCATAAATGTGATAAATGGTTGAGAACACATTATTATGTGGATATATATTTGCAGTATATGGCTCGAGACGGTCCTAGTGAGTAGATTAGCAAAATAGTCACAACGAGGTTTAATACCCAGCTCGGGGGAGCCTAGGGGTATTTTTGGAATTTAGAGAATATTTTGGGATTTATTGGATAATGAATAAGTATTTGTTAATTAATTGGACATGTCGGGGTTAATTGGTTAATAGTAGGAACACTTGAGGAATTAGTGGGAACTGGGGAAAATGACGGTTTTACCCATAAGAGCAAGGAGGAGCTGAATTAGTCTAAGGGGCAATTTAGTCTTTTAGGGGTTAAGGATATATTCTGTAAGACTCTAGAAAAAAGACAAAACCTACCTGAACATACTCTCCCTTTCCCTCTCACTCATGTTCTCTCTCTCTCTCCCTCTCCTTGTGCCTTGAAGCTGATGGAAAAACAGAAGGAAACTTAGAGACTTGAGCTGGGAACCTTGGAGGGAATTAAGATGGGATTAGTCAGAAAATCTCTGAGGATTAAAGCTTCAACTAAGGTAAGGATCTTGTCTTGTTTTTCTGCTGGGAATCTAGGTTAATAGGTTGAATTTGGTTGGGTTATAAGGGTGAGCTTGTCTAGGTTCTTGGTGATGGTTGATTGTTAGTTTGGAATGGTAAATTCAGTTGGGTTTAGTGTTTGTGAGGCTAAACTTATAATTGAGAGTCCTATACTTGTTCCTAAAGTTGGTATGAATTTGGGAGTATGGTTAGATGGATTTTTGTGGTTGTGGCTGGGTAGAGTGTAGAAGAAACCGAGGGAATTCCGGGTTCGTAAGGGAGTGGCGCGACCCAGCTCATGGGCACCGCGGCCCGCACGCCAAGAATGCCCTAGGAGGGCCTACTGACTTGAGGGTGCGCTGTGACCCTAGGGGGAAAGTTGTGGCCCACCTACCCCAGATGCATGAGGTTGTGCCTCTGACTTGAGGTGCGTCGTGACCTTCGAGGCCAGATCACGGCCTGCCTAATCAACCTTGGCCTAGGATAGTATTTAGGCTCGGGGGTTTGAACCTAAGTGCTCTACTACCTGGCTTAGTAGAATTCAAGGTCCTGGAGGCTATTTTTTGTTTCCTAAACATTTATTTGGATTAGAAATTGAAGGTTACCCATTTTCCTTGTGACTAGGATTATCGCTAATGCTCAGGGCTGAGGATCATGCTTGGGACCATTCTTTATTCTTCACTCGGGATTCAAGGTAATAAAACTGCACTCTTGTGGTTGTGAACGGGACTGAGGTTCCCAATATTTTAGTTTGTGTAATATGTGATTGTACGATTGTTATGTATATGAGAATGAACGACCTGAGTGTGTCGAGTCTGATGATAAGAGTACTGAATGTAGCTCAGCCTAAGCGAGTCGGGGTCAGCTAGATAAACAAGGGGCTCGACCTAAGTGTGCCAACCCTGGACATTTGTGAAACTGGTTAAGATATGAACTTGAGATTATATGTGTACCATTGGATAGTTTAATGATTGTATTATGTTATATAAATTAACTGGTTGTGTTAATATTGATTGAATACTAATGTTGCTATATGTATTTGTTGTTTATGTTTTTCTTGTTGGGCTTTGGCTCACGGGTGCTACGTGGTGCAGGTAAATGCAAAGGGAAACTAGACCAACCATTAGTTGGAGAGCTCTGGGGGCGAAGTGTACATATTTAGTTGCTCGACCACCACGGGCAAGGGATAGTTACAGGGAAAAAGACCTAAAAACTTGTATACTGTCATTAGACTAGGTTTTGTTATATTAACTTTCGGGGATTGTAATTACCACATATACCCTGTTTTGGGATCCCATGTATCAAACATCTTTTTAATGAAAATTAAACATTTATAATAAAAAATATTTTAACCCTAACCTGATAGTTGACCTCAGGATCACATTATTATTCAAACAACTTGATTAGCAAGTCTTGCACTAATTTAAAATACACAGTGTAATGGTCTTGGTTATCCAGGGCGTTACAAGCCATCTCGGTTTGCTTTCTTCTTCCTTGGAGTGGTGTGAAAGCTGTAGAAATAGAGCTTCTTTGCCGGCGAAGGCTCGGGCTAGTTCAGCTTCTACTACAGAATGTACATTCCTGCAGCACTCTGTAGGCATTGGGGGAAAGCTTGAAAGGGTCTATCCCCATGAACTGCAAAAGTTCACGAATTATTGTTTAAGGGGTAGGGTAGCCCCTGCCATCAGGTGGGCATGGCTCTAGGTGCCTAGGCTGTTAACATTGCGGTGTGCTCTTTTGGACTCCTGGCAGAGGTGGATGAGGCAATTGTCCCTGACTGAGTAGTGCCTCATGATTGCCTCAATGGCAACGGGATGTCGGAGGAGGGTGTGGTAATCCTTTGCTTCAAACCCATAACCCTCGTATGTCTGTGTAGGGTGTGGGAGCGGGGCTCTGTTAACTTCCTCCTTAGCTAACCCCCTGTCTTTGGGCGTTTCGGCCCTCTCCATGACTTGGTTGTCGAGACAAATGACTAAATCCCTGGATGGTTCTCGGGCTCCCATCCTTGCACTGTCTTTGGAGGCACCTTGTTCTTAAGCCATATCAGAAATTTCATGGTCAAAGATATAGAACCCATGTTCATGTAGTTGTTGGAGTTCCTCGGACATCTGAGACAAAAACCAATTAGTTAGTATTCTGACCGAAGGAAAGATGGCCAAAACACGAATGACTCTAGGGATACTGGTCAGGGAGAAGAGAAAGGTTTTGGAAATGCGGGGTATCCCCGGCGCATAAGGACAGATCGGAGGGGATGAACCTACTGAAATCTGGGAATTCCCCAGATTCCAGTCACAGGCCCAGAAAAACAAAAATTACATAAAAAGTTTTGAGGGCCATTTTGAACGTCCCTAATATCAAAATGTGCCTAAAATGACTCGTGAAAACTAGAAACAGACTCCTAAATGCCATATCACTAGCATTCCTAAACATATATCAAAATTCCTCAAGCATACACCAAAAAACATAGGTCAAAGGCACTTACCCCAGATGAATCGAAGGTAGGTACTGATATGAGTCCTAACCCAAAAATAACGTTTTCCATCTGCCCAGAAGAAAGACGATTCTCACCAATCATCCAGAGCTTCAGGAAAAATTGTTGAAGATAAGGACAAGGGAGAAGAGAGGTTTCTGTGAGGGTTTTGGATTTTGTATGGTTACCATGTGAGACGTAAGATTGTTCTTTTCAACTTAATACCCAGTAAAACTTTGGAGGGAAGCAACTTCCTCACGACCGTTGGATTGCTCGTCCTAGTAAGGTCACAAGGGTGATCCAGCAGTCAGGGTTCAAAAGGTGTGGATCGCAATCATTGTGTCTTTGGGAAAAGTTGTCTTGGGTGCAGAGTGGATGTTTGGGATTGCAGAGCTAACCCTTAATTAAATGCATTGATTGACTGGCCCAACAATGGGGCGTTGACATGTGGGTTCGCTTTTCAAAGTGATGTCACAGGAAAGCCCAGACGTTTTTCCCTCCACTTTTTCAAATCACTCCTCTTAATTTGAGTCTCCACTGCCCGAGGGCGAGTAGAGACATGGGGGGAAAATGTTGGTTGTATTTTCACCTACGACAGGTGGCAACCCATAGTGACTGGCTCGGACGCTCGTAGACATCTTTGGGGTATGTTTCCCCCTAAGGCCTCTTCTCATGGGAAAGATCCTTCTAGGTGAGATCACTTGTCTTCCAGTAGGTTGGCCATGGATACGTTAAAGGTAGATTACGCTCTGAGGTTCGCTGTCGGAGCTATAGGTTCTCCAGGTGAAGCAACTACGACAATGACTCTATTCCCTCAATCGTCCCCCAGGTCTGAGGTTCTAGTTCTCGGACCTAAGATAGGTGCCAAGTGTCATCCAATGCGTGCTTGCAGTGCTAGAGGATCCTCTTATTACCTTTTTGGGCGATCCTCTACAGTGTTTTCGAGTGTACGACTCGACAATTCGCACTCCCACTACGTTGTCTGACATAGAGATACTTACAACACGCCCTGATAGTACCTAGGGCGTGTTCCCCATAAAGCAGCTACCTTTCTGTAATGGGCCCCGCAGATCTCGCTTGGGCCGTGCTCTCTATTCAATGCAGCCCAATGCATTAAACTTGTATTAATTCCCCAATAAAGGAAGAATGTGTATTAGTTACAGATGATTAGTATTAATGACCCCAACCTCTATAAATAGGGCTGGGAGACTCATTATACAGGGTTCAGATTTTTAGAGAGAAAATACCTTGTACTCGGAGCAATCTAAACGCTGTCTGAGAATACACCATTGGAACTAGCCATAACAAGCTTCCAATCCCCTTAATACCAAAGACTCGTGGACTAGGGTTCTTTTATAACCTAAACAACGTAAAAATCCTTGTTCGTGTTACTTATTTCTTTAATCTCTCATTTTAAGGTTGATAGCGAAAAAGGCATTCAACACTAACCATTGAAAAACATAGGGTCAAAATTCTAAAATTTCATCAAGAACACGACAAAAAAAAACATCAAAACTATGGCTTACCTCTCTGAAATTTCGAAAATCCTTGACCAAGAAAGATGTTAGAAGCTCCTAATCCTTCCCTGTGGCTTGAATCTTTGTTAGAGTTCCTCAAATCCCAAGCTTTTGCCTCTTGATTCTAGTGTTTGTCTTGAACATGTTGAGAGAGAACACCTTCAGGAAAGGTTGTGTCTAGAACATGAGTGAGGGTTGGGTTTCATACTTAACCTAACTTCTCTTCTAATTGGTCAAATGACCATTTTGCCCTTACTCCCCAATTGCCCCACTAACTACATACATGGGTAATTTGGTCATTTGCCTAAAAATCTAGTATCACCACTAATCTCCAAATTTAATAAACTAAACCACAAACATAGTTACTTCACCAATTAATTTCATTTCATCAATACTCTCAAAATATACAAAATTTTCAAAATAGCCCTAGGCTCGACCCGAGCCGGGCATTTATCCCTGTTGTGACTTTTTCGCTTAACCGCTCGAACGAACTCACTTATGCCGAAAATCCCAAATTTATCCACATAATAATGTGGTCTCAAGCACATAGCACATAATAATTACAAAAATACCCTCAACGGGTCAAAATTACGAAAATGCCCATTTCTAAAATGAGGGGGACTTTAAACACATGTAATACACATAATCATGCATACTCAATTATATAATAATATAAATCAATTAATTCACAAAATTAACCAATGTGTCCTCCTGGCACGCTTATTAAAGCACTTAATTCTATTAGGAATTTCGGGATGTTACAACTATCCCCACCTAATACAAATTTCATCCTCGAAATTTACCTAAACAGCTCAGGATACCGATCCTGCATGTCCGACTTTAATGCCCGAGTTGCTTCTTCCCCCTTGTTGTTCCTCCACAATACCATCACCAAGGTGATAGTCTTGTTCCGCAAAATTTTATCCTTCATGTTAAGTTTCTGTATTGTTCGCTCCTCATAGGTCAAGTCTTGTTGCAACTCAAGGGTCTCATTACTCAGTGTATGTGTAGTATCTGACACATTTTCGTAGCATCGATACATGAAACACGTTATGAACTCTAGATAAGGCTGGAGGCATAGCTAATGTGTAAGCTACTTGCTCAATCCTCTCTTGGATCTCCCAAAATCCAAGAGACATGCCCGAAGCATGTCCTCCAATACCTGAATTGTCCTCTCAGACTACCCGTCTCTTTAAGTATGATAGGCTACACTGAACTTCAACTGGGTACCTGTAACGCCCTACTTCCTTAGAGCCGTTACCAAGTGAGTTTTTTTTTTAAAAAAACTTTGTGCAATTAACTCGCTAACCGAGGTTTTTAAAACAAAAGTGTGACTATGCAAAAGTTAAGGATGTAATCTTTTGAAAATGCTTTACTTCATTGAAAACTTCAAGTATCTATTATTTGGGATCCCAAAATAAGGTTTGCAAAATGTTTTACAACTTAAAATAAGTTAACAGTTGATTTACTATCAAATTACAGATTAATACAGCCGTTTAGAAAATGCCCCCAACCAAAGCAGTCGGGCAGGCCAAACATGTACGCGCCGCTTCATGCTCTCCATACTCATGGATGGTTGACTATATCTTTGCCCTTACCTGCAACACAGAGCACCCGTGAGCCGAAGCCCAGCAAGAAAAATCAAACAACACATATCATATGCATATTATATAATCAATCTATCAGATAATCCAAGTAGTCCATTAGACTAAACAAACACTCCACGTGCTAAGTGTTACTCCCGACCCCGCTGCCGTTCGCGGCTCCCTTGCCGTTCTCGACTCATTTGCCGTTCTCGGTACCTTTTCCGTTCTCGGCTCATTTGCCATTCTCGGCACCTTTGCCGTTCTCGGCTCATTTTCCATTCTCGGCTCCCTTGCCGTTCTCGGCTCATTTGCCGTTCTTGGCATCTTTGCCGTTCTCGACACCTTTGCCGTTCTCGGCACATTTGCCATTCTCGCTACTATAATCACATATAGTATAATTCAAATAACATTCAAACATATAACAATTCAATCAAAACTATACCATAATCATGTAATAAAATTTAGGGTCGTGCCCTGCATTAACACTATGGGTCCATGCCCTGTCCTACGGGTGCTACAGTTTTCTTACCTGTATCCCGAGCTTCACAGTGCACCAAAGTCACGAGCACGGTCCTCTAGCACGAGCCTCTCCGAAACCCTAGTCACAACACATATAAAACACTCTTTAATACTAACCAATTCCAAAACCACTTTCCGGGACCAATCCTGTACTCTCGGGACCTCCAAATTCCTAAAACAATGCATCGGAAACATCCCCCGAGCCCCCGGAACAAATGCCCAAAATTGCAAAATTTCCCATCCTGAAAATAGCCTAGCGCCGCGGCGCTACCCGTGAGGGCCGCGGCACCCAGAGAAGTCAGAAAGTTCCCCTGACTGAAAACAGCCTCGCGCCGCGGGGCCCAAGAACAGGGCCACAGCGCTCCTTCGCGAACCCAGAAATCTGGGTTTTTCCTCTGCATTTCCCCGAGCCAATACCCCTCCAAATCATCCCAAACAAATATTTAAACCCCAAGATCAATTTAAAACCTCAAATGAACCACCTAACAACCCATAAACACTAGCATCAAGATCAAACACACAATCACACCCAAAAATCCACCCTTTGATTTCTAATTTCAGCAAACTCAACACAAGACTTGAAAACTTAACTCATGCTTCAATTCCTCAAACCAAAACAGAAACAAGCCTTAAATTACATAGAATCCTTACCTCAAGTGGAAAATCCACCCTTTAAGCTTCTTTGATTCTTCTCCTAACTCCCACTTCAGCCCCTTCTACTCTTCTTCTTCTTCTTCTTCTTGCCCTAGCTTTTCATCTAGCTTTTCTTCTCTCTATTTTTTTTAACAAAACCATAATATGACTAAGCCTAAACCGTGTACCCCAATATCCCAGCTGAAATTTGTCTAAACCCCCTGCCAAATGACCATTTTACCCCTCCTAATAATCCTTTCCTAACTAAACCTTCAAGGGCACTCTAGTCCTTTCACTTCTATTTCAATTCTACCATTTTCCATCAAAACTTGTTACTCACTGCAGTTACAAATGGTTACCCAGGTTACTCAATCACCAATAACTATAACCACTAGTTCTCAACTCAACCATGAAATTCCCAAAGTACCCCCCTAGGCTCCTCCCGAGCTGGGTATAAAAATCTCGTTGTGACCTTTTAAGTTAACTAGCTCTCTAGGACCGTCTCGGCACGTGCATCACAATAATAACACCATACTCACGTGGTACAAATCACATAATACAATTATCACATATATGCCCTCAGCAGGCTAAAATTACCAATTTATTTCACCTAAACATGCATACTAACCACATATTCATTAAATTCACATAAATTAATGCAGTATAACAATTATTGCCCTCCAGACACACTAATCAAGGCTCTAAGCCTTATTAGCAAATTAGGTCATTACAGTACCCATAGCCTTCTCCGTGCCTCCCCAAAAGTTAGAGGTAAATGTGGGGTCCCAATATGATATTATAGACTTCGGTGCCCCATGGAGACGTACAATCTACCTCACATACATTTCAACATACTGATCCATAGTAAATGTTGTCCTCACAGGCAGAAAATGAGCCAACATGGTATATCGACCAACGATCACCCATACCAAGTTGTGTTGTCTCACCATCCTAGGCAATCCAACAACAAAATCCATGGTTATGTCCTCCCATTTTCCATTCAGGAATACCTAAGGGTTGTAGTATTCCCATTGGCCTTTAGTGTTCATCTTTTTTTTTCTGACAAGTTAGGCACTTAGCCACGTATTCAACCACACCTTTTTTCCCCCTGGTTACCAATATAAAAATTTAAGATCCTGATACATCTTCATGGTGCCTGGGTGCATTGGGTATGGAGTGGTATAAGAATCATCTAAAATCTCTCGCCTGATACCAACATCCATCGAAACACATATATGATCCTTATATCTCAACATATTTGTCTCAGATATCATAAAGTCCTTAGCCACTCCAGCTAGGACATCCTCCCGATGCTTCTCTAAGTAAGGATCATTCATCTAAGCCTTTTTATCCTCTCAAGAAGTGTACACTGCAGAGTAATGTTTGCCAATTATCATACCTACTCTGGTCATGTCCTCTGCCAATTTCACTAATATTTGCTTTAAGCTATACAACTATCTCAGGCCTCTCTGACTCAAGGCATCTTCCACCATGTTGGCTTTCCCTAGATGGTAAAGGATTTCACAGTCATAATCATTGACGAGATCTAACTAACTTCTCTGTCTCATATTCAAATCCCTCTGTGGGAAGAAGTACTTCAAACTCTTGTGGTCCGTGTATATCTCACACATCCCCCAATATAAATAATGACGCCACACCTTCAATGCAAATACCATAGTTTCCAAATCTAAATCATAAGTGAAGTAATGTTGCTCATATTCCTTTAACTGTTGCGAAGCATAAGCAATCACCTTCCCAACTGGCATCAGAACACACCCTAATTCTTATCTCGAAGCATCACAGTTGTTGACGCGGTTCTTCGGCAACAGATAATTAAGAGAAGAAGAGAAAGAGATTAGTACTAAAAGTAGAACCGTCACAGATATGAAATCTTTGGGAAAGAACTAGGTGACTCAAGACACGTTTCTAAGTGGTTCGAAGGTTAAAATCCTTCTACTCCACTAGTCAATATTATTGATATTCTCTGGGTATTTGGTTTACAAAGTATATAGTTCTTCAAAGACTATTTTTTCCAACCCCTATCAACTCCCAGGGTCTCCTTATTTATAGGAGAGGGCACCTGGAATTTGGTAGGGAGGTCATCCCGTGACCTTACCATTTGTCATATCAAATCTGTGACATTCATGATAAATTCCTAAACCTGACACACAAGTGTGGTCTAATCAGTATGGAAAGAGATAATGGGCCGCACGGCCCAACCCGTCCGTGGGTGTCTGAATACGCACGTTCCTGCTGCGTGTCCGAGAAGTCAGGGGGATATCGGACACGTGATGGCAGGAATATGCACGTTTATCTTGCGTGTTGACTTCCCATAGGGTCGGAGCAATTCATAACCCGAGCTGCTCCGTCCGTGGCCTTCGGATGTCATTCTCAGCTCCTGGGGCAACAAATGTGAGCTGGAAACAGGACCCCCTCGAGCTGACAAGGGCCCGTCCTGGAAATAGAGCCTCCGGCCTGTGGGAGCCTCGGACTAAATCAGGTTTAGTCCGAGGCTCGCCCTGCTAAACAGCCCGTGGGAAAACCAGGGCGTACATCTGCCCCCCAAGCTCCTGCTCGTGGTCTATGACATCAGATACAGGAGACCACAGTAGGGGCTTCTAGACTTCCCCCACAACCCTTCGCATTCCATTCTTTTCGTAGGCGTCTGATACGTGGAACGCCGTGGGTGGCGATGGTACACTCTACGAGAACCGCATTAAATGGCCTAGCCTACTGTCCAGCCGTCGTTTCACATTTCGAGTGGAGGGTCTCCCAAGAGCCTTTTACACGTGATCCTTCCCTTGTATAAAAGGGGGTGGTCATCCCACGCACGGGCCACCTTATCATTAAAAAAAAATTCCCAAATTTCCTTCTTCTTTCTCTGACCTTCCAAAGAACGAAACCCTCATCTCTGCTGTTCCCATCTTCTCCGTTCACGAAGCTTAAGCGTGCGAGTTTCTTCAAAGCCTTGGAGGTTACTGTACCAACGAAGTTCTTACCAGCGCAGCAACTTCACTCACCATCCAGCCACACACTGTAAGTTCTTCTGATCCTGTTCACTTTGAAAGCATGCCACTGTAGCTTAGGTAAAAAAAATATTACTGTAGCCACATGCAGGGGTTTTCTGAGTTGCGTGAATACAGAGGGTGACAGCCCTTCTTAGGTTAGGGCACGCCTACCATGGGACACCGTTTTAGAGTATGGGCTTCATGGTGTTTCTTCAGGAACAATTTCTGGGTAGGACCTTTAGGAATTTTGGGTGCAAAAACCGGGTAGCTTAGGGAATACGCCTCAAAAGCGGTTTTGCCACGCTTTGCCTGTTGAAACTTTCCCCCCAAGGAAAATTTTTACTCTGAGCCCTCTGACACACGAATTCCGAGTAATCTGGGATCTGTTGAGGGCATAGGCGCGTGTTCCTTGGAACGCGTGGCACCACTCTCCACAGGCTGGGCTTACCCCAGCTCGTGTACTTAATACTTGCTTCACTCTCCTGCTTGGGTCGCCTTTTCTAAAGTGTTTTCTTTTGTTCGATAGGCGACCAGATGGCTCCAAAGAGAAATCTGCCACAGAAGAACGTGGGAAGTTCGTCTTCCCAGCAGGATAAAGGAAAGGCGGTGGTGGCCAGCTCGCCAATTCCTCACTTTGGGCCGGCGGTGGAGAAGCAGGCCGAGGTGGCCCCTGACGCGTTTTTTGAGGCAGAGAGAATCGTCTCGAAGATAACCGACCAGACAAAGGTCACCAAAATCTTCCTCAACCACAACATTCCCCTGGGGATGGCCTCCGTGATCGCCCGACCTGCTGCGGATGGGGAGCAGAGCTGCACGCCGCTCGACGAGTCGTTCGCGGCCTGGAGCGGTGAACACTTCAAGGCAGGGGCCTTCCTCCCCCTGGATCAGTATTTTGCTGATTTCTTGAACTATGTGGGGTTGGCCCCATTTCAGCTCCCCCCCAACTTATACCGTCTGCTGGCAGGATTGAGGTATTTGTTTCAAAAGCATGAGTGGGAGGTCCCCACTCCTGCTGATATTCTATACTTCTTTTGCCTCAAAGCCAGCCCGGACCAGCGGGGGCGAGGCGACGGGTTCTATTATTTAACCCGCTTCCCTAACACAGCAGCAGTCATCGAGCTGCCGAGCCATCCAAACGACTTCAAAGACCAGTTTTTCATGTCAACTGGGTTCCGCAATTGCGACCATCACTACTTCAACCATCCTCGTAAGTGATCCTTGATTTAGTTCGCCTTTTAAAGGTTATCTTGTTTTAGCTCCTACCTTATTCCACTTCTAACTTCAACCAACCTTGCGGCCATCTACGCGAGGACCGAAAAGTCTCTGACCCTCGGGGGTCAATACGATACATTGGCGAACTTGCCCCCCAGTGAGAAAGACTACCGTGTGCTCGTGACGGACGAGACGATGGTATTCTGCAAGCTGATTTTCCCAAATCAGACTTTGAATTTGAAAAGGCCCCGGGGGCCTCCCCCAGCTCGCGACAACAGACCGATCGTCGCGGAGGAGGTCGCAGACGACGAAGGCGAGGAGGAAGGTGAAGAAGTTCCTCTCGTGATGAACAGGAAGAGGACCTTGGAGGTCGCCCAGGGTATGGGCGAGGAGAGGGTCCAATCCAGAGCAGCCGCGGGTCCTTCCGGCCAAGGTAACCCTTACTTATTTAAGAACGTAGATAGGGCCACTGCAGACCCCCGGCTGGTTAGGTTCAATCCTAGGCAGATCGTCCATCGTCATCAGAGGAATCCGGACCTGGATACGCTCTTACTCCATTGCATTGACCAGCTCGTGTTGGACAACCAAGAGAGCCGGCCTAAGGGTACCGTAGTAGTAGATAACACCCTAGCTTTTAGGTCAGTCCTCTTTGAGGAGTACGGGACCAACTTACGCACGTGGCCAGCGCTCCAGAGGGGCATCTATGCTCCAGGGATTAGGCAGTACGTAGGAGAGTCCAGCCCCGAGTCAGAGCCGGACCTAGAACCTGCGACAGTTCGCGAGATAATCGTCTTAGGCTCCTCCAGCTCGGGGGGTAGGGCTCCCTTAGTATTTGCTTACTTATTGCCTTTAAACCTTTTGTCTCTTTCTGCATGATTGCTACCTTGTAATAACCATGTTTTTTGTTCTTAGCAGAAGAGATGTCTCAGCTCGGAGGTAGTCTACGGAGCGTGGTGTTCGGCGGGAACCCCCCAGCGGGGCCGAGGCTAAAAAGGCTCCGAGAGTCCAAGAGCTCGGCTGGGACCTCCACCAAATCCCCAGCTAAGGAGAAGGAGAAAGCCTCTCCATCCCAGGGCATGGGGGCGATCCTTCCTGTCGCCAGGACAGGACCCATGCCCCCGCCACCCCAACGATCTCCACTAGCCGTCCAGGACGGGGTAATGGAGATCGGGAATCCGGCCACGGCAGTCCCGGATGTGCGCATCCCGGTCGATCACCAGGACCTGGAGAGGATGCTGGAAGCATTCCGGGGAACGGTATATGAGTCGGTGAGCTATGCCGTCAGCCATTTCTACAATTTCAAGGAGAGGGAACTCCGGGCAATTGAATCAACGAGCCCGGTCCGAGTTATGGAATCTTCGATGGACATGACCCTAACGGTAAACTGTTCCATTCCTTTAAAGCTTTTAACATTCACACGCCGCCCCCCTTTTTTTATAGTTAGTTAATTTGTCCTTCCCTTCTTGCAGGGCATTGCTGCCGCGTACAGAGGCATTTCCAGGACCAAGGCCCAGCTCGAGGGTATGGAGGCTGAGCGCCAGACCGCGCTTCAGGAGGCCCAGGAGGCAAAAGACGCGCTGGCGGCCTCCAAAGCCGAACTGAAGAAGATCCGTTCCGAGAACCAAGAGCTTAAAAACTCCCTGACCGCGTCGCGGACGGATCTCGAGGCAGCGAAGACCGAGGCCCAGGCCGCATAGGCCGCCCTGGAAGCCGAGCGGGTCGTTTCGAAGCAGTCCGTACAAGACCTGTTCTATCACTGCTGGTCCCACAATCCGGACGCGGACTTTTCTTTCATGCCCCCGGACCTCTGGGCGTTTTTTTGCCGAAGCTCCAAGCCCGCCTAAATAAGGAGGCTCCTCCCTCGGAGACTGGAGAGGCCTTTGCCGCGGCGGGGCAGGACGATACCGCAACCTCCAAAAGGCCAACTGATGGGGCTTAGGATACTTCTCTTTGGGCATTTTGAACTCTTACTTTACATTGTAATAAAAAAAATTATGAGGTGCTTCCACCTCGAGACAATTTGCTCAGCCAGTTTAACATATATATATATTTATGCATTTGGTTACAATTCATCTCTTTATTTTTATGAACTTAGTTCGGGTTAACCGTTATCTATATCCCGGGCTTTTTAGAGAAGGGCCACGATCTATAAATTTTAGTTAACTTCTAAGTTTTCTGACCTGGTTAAAACCAGGAACTTATTTTTAAAAAACTTAGTTTGCGTCAACTTTTATCCATATCCCGGGCTCTTTAAAGAAGAACCACGGTCAAAAATTTTTAGTTAACTTCTAAGTTTTCTGACCTGGTTAAAACCAAGAACTTATTTTTAAAAAACTTAGTTCGCGTCAACTTTTATCCATATCCCGGGCTTTTTAACGAAGAACCACGGTCAACAAATTTTAGTTAACTTCTAAGTTTTCTGACCTGGTTAAAACCAGGAACTTATTTTTAAAAAACTTAGTTCGCGTCAACTTTTATCCATATCCTGGGCTCTTTAACGAAGAACCACGGTCAACAAATTTTAGTTAACTTCTAAGTTTTCTGACCTGGTTAAAACCAGGAACTTATTTTTAAAAAACTTAGTTCGCGTCAACTTTTATCCATATCCCGGGCTCTTTAACGAAGAACCACGGTCAACAAATTTTAGTTAACTTCTAAGTTTTCTGACCTGGTTAAAACCAGGAACTTAGTTTTAAAAAACTTAGTTCGCGTCAACTTTTATCCATAACCCGGGCTCTTTAACGAAGAACCACGGTCAACAAATTTTAGTTAACTTCTAAGTTTTCTGACCTGGTTAAAACCAGGAACTTATTTTTAAAAAACTTAGTTCGCGTCAACATTTATCCATATCCCGGGCTCTTTAACGAAGAACCACGGTCAACAAATTTTAGTTAACTTCTAAGTTTTCTGACCTGGTTAAGACAAGGATAGGAGTTAGTTTGTGATAACTCTTATCCATAGATAAAAATTAACACCTAAGTCGTTAAGGAGACCTGGTTATATCCAGGTACCATATGCCCCCCAAGTAACTGGGAAAGGGTCTTTCGTGGTTACTTTAAAATTACACTTGCAAATAAAGAGGAACATTTGATTTTTATTTATACATGGAAGGTGACCTTCTAGGCCTTACAAATGGATCATTGATAGTATTTCTTTAGGTGGATAGCATTCCAAGTCCGCGGGACCGCCCCTCCACCAAGTCGAGCTAACTTATAAGTTCCCTCTTTGATGACTTCGATGACCTGGTATGGTCCTTCCCAGCTTGGTCCCAAAACCCCATCTTTGGGATCCTTCCCGGCCAAGAAAACTCTCCTCAAGACCAAATCACCGACGCCAAAGGCACGTCTGTTGACCCTAGTGTTGAAGTAGCGAGTGATCTTCTGTTGATAATGGGCGAGCTTGAGTTGTGAATCCTCTCGCCTTTCATCCACTAAGTCTAAGGAATGGCATAGGAGCTCGTGGTTCCCGTCTTGGTCGTAGGACTGGACCCTATGTGACAGGACCTTCACCTCCACGGGGAGGACTGCTTCACTTCCAAAGGTTAGGGAGAAAGGAGTGTGACCCGTGGGAGTCCGATGTGAGGTCCTATAGGCCCACAGAACTTGGGGGAGCTGTTCTGGCCAGATCCCCTTTGCCTCATGTAGCCTCTTCTTGAGGCTCGCCTTCAGAGTTTTATTGACAGCCTCGACCTGGCCGTTCGCCTGGGGATAGGCCACGGACGAGAAGCTTTTCACAATTCCGTGCCTTTCGCAAAATTCGGTGAACAGATTGCTGTCAAATTGAGTAACATTGTCGGAGACGATCTTTTTAGGTAGGCCAAATCGACATATGATGCTTTTAACCACGAAGTCTAGTACCTTTTTCGATGTTATTGTCGCCAACGGTTCTGCTTCGGCCCACTTGGTGAAGTAGTCAATGGCTACCACGGCGTAACGGACCCCGCCCTTTCCGGTGGGCAGGGCGCCTATTAGATCTATCCCCCAAACGGCAAATGGCCAGGGAGATGAAATCATTTTTAGCTCGTTCGGAGGAGCTCGGGCAACCGTAGCGAACCGCTGACACTTGTCGCACTTTTTTACATATGAGATCGAGTCTTTGGACAGAGTCGGCCGGTAATAACCTTGCCGGAGGATCTTCAAGGCCAGGCTTTGCCCCCTAGTGTGATCTCCGCAGAATCCATCATGAACTTCTTGCAGGATGGCCTTCGCTTCGCTTGGAAGAACGCACCGGAGGAGAGGTAATGAATGCCCACGTCGGTACAGTACCCCCTCGACTAGCGTATACCTCGGAGCTTGATAAAGGACTCGTCGTGCGTCGTTGCGTCCTTCGGGTAACTTGCCCTCGACGAGGTACTCAATAATGGGAGTCATCCAGGTCGGCCTGAAGTCAATCATTTCAATATCTGCCTGACCTCCGTCTATGCTAGGTTTCTTCAAGAACTCAACTGGCACCAACCCCAGGGTTTCTGTCTCTCTCGAGGTGGCGAGCTTGGCGAGAGCATCTGCGTTGGCGTTCTGCTCCCGAGGTATCTGTTCGATCAACCTTCGCCCAAACGCAGACAATTCGGACTTTACCTTTGCCAAATAGGCGGCCATCTTGGGACCCCGCGTCTGATACTCGCCTAGAACCTGATTCACCACGAGCTGGGAGTCGCTGAAGCATTGGACAGAGCTCGCCTTTAGCTCGCTAGCTATCCTAAGTCTAGCTAACAAGGCCTTGTACTCTGCCTCGTTGTTAGATGCCTTGAACCCAAACCTTAGCGCCGAGTGGAATCTATGCCCCTCTGGGGATATCAGAATGATTCTGGCCCCGGAGCCGTTCTCGTTAGATGAGCCATCAATGAAGATCTTCCACGATGAACTTGAGGAGGCGACCTGAGGTGAGTCTTCTGATGGGATCTCATGGAATCCCGCGCATTCTGCCACGAAGTCGGCCAAGGCTTGACTTTTTATGGTAGTTCGGGGAGTATAGAAAATCTCGAACTGACTGAGTTCGACCGCCCACTTTAGCAAGCGTCCCAAGGCTTCAGGCTTTTGCAAAACCTGCCTTAGAGGCTGATCGGTCATGACGTGTACAGAGTGGGACTGGAAGTATGGCCTGAGTTTTCGCGAGGCCGTGATTAGGCAGAACGCCAGTTTTTCCATCAATGGGTACCTTGACTCAGCTCCGAGGAGTCTCTTGCTGATGTAATAAACCGATTTCTGAGCCTGGTCCTCTTCTCGCACCAGAACGGCACTAGCTGCGTCCTCAGTTACGGCCATGTAGAGGAAAAGAGGTTCTCCTACCTTGGGCTTTGATAGCACAGGCGGTTCAGCCAGGTGCGCTTTTAGGTCGAGGAATGCGCTTTCGCATTCTACTGTCCATTCGAACTTCTTGTTTCCCCGGAGCAGGTTGTAGAAGGGCAAGCACTTATCGGTCGATTTGGAAATGAACCGGTTCAGTGCTGCCACTCTTCCTGTGAGGCCTTGGACATCTTTCCGCGACCGGGGGGAAGGAAGCTCGAGCAGGGACTTGATCTTGTCGGGGTTTGCCTCGATTCCTCGGGTATTGACTATGAAACCCAAGAATTTCCCCGATGCGACACCGAAAGAGCACTTCTGAGGATTGAGCCTCATGCCATATTCTCGCAGTATGTTAAAGCATTCTTCCAGATCGGCGACGTGGTTGCTGGAAATCTTTGACTTGACAAGCATATCATCAACGTACACTTCCATGTTTTTCCCGATCTGGTTCGCGAACATTCTATTTACCAGCCTTTGGTAGGTAGCCCCGGCATTCTTAAGACCGAATGGCATGACCTTATAGAAATAGACATTAGTCGGGGTCATGAAGCTGGTATGTTCCTGGTCTGCTGGATTCATCGCGATCTGATTGTAGCCTGAGTACGCGTCCATGAAGGACATAAGCTCGTGCCCCGCCGTGGCATCCACCAGTTGATCGATCCTCGGTAATGGAAAGCAATCCTTGCGGCAGGCTTTATTCAGGTCGGAAAAGTCGATACAGGTCCGCCACTTCCCATTGGGCTTTGGAACTAACACGGGATTGGCAACCCAAATGGGAAATTTGGCTTCGCGGATAAAGCCACATTTTTTGAGCCGGGCCACTTCTTCTTCAAGGGCTTCGGCTCGGGTTGTCCCTAAACGCCTCTGCTTTTGAGACTTGGCAGGGACGCTTTTGTCTAGGTGGAGCGTGTGCATGATTACGCTCAGACTGATCCCTATCATGTCCTCGTGCGACCATGCGAATACGTCCAGGTTCTTCTTCAGAAACGTAGTTAGCTCCGCCTTTCTTCTATCGCAGAGGTTCTTTCTGAGCTTAACCGTCCGTGACGGGTTTTGCTCATCGATGCTTACCTCCTCGAGCTCTTCAATAGCTTGGAGCTCGGACCTGTCCTCGCCTACTCGGGGGTCAATGTCCTCGCTTAGGATGAGCTTTTCGCCTTCGGAAATCTGAGGTTTTTCAATCTCGGGAGCCGCCTTGGGTCCTCGAGATTCCTCTTCGTCCTGAACGGCCATCGTCACCTGCCCGGGTTTAGATTTTCCCTTCATGGAAATGCTGTAGCATTCCCTGGCAACGAGCTGATCGCCCTTGATAGTGCAGATCCCTATCGAAGTAGGAAATTTCATGGCGAGGTGCCGGACGGAAGTGATAGCCTCGAAAGCAATGAGCGTAGGTCGGCCCAAAATGGCGTTGTAAGCAGCGGAGCAGTCAAGGACTACGAATTCGAGTAGTTTGGACACCGTTCGGGACTCGTCTCCTAGGATGATCACCAGCTCAATCGTCCCTGTCGCTGCTGATCCTTCTCCTGAAAAACCATACAGCATCATCGAGGTTGCCTTTAGCTCGGAGACGGTCAGACCCATTTTTTCTAAGGTGGACCGGAATAGGAGGTTCACCGAGCTCCCATTGTCCACTAACACTCTCCTTACTCTCCGGTTGGCGAGCTGGGCTGCTACGACCAAGGGATCGTTATGAGGAAATTGGACATGGCTTGCGTCTTCCTCCGCGAAGATAATCGGTTGTTTCTCTAATCTTTGTTGTTTTGATTGATGCTGTTCCGGGACGAACTCCGCTCCATTGTGGGCCTTCAACTCATTCACATACCTCTTCTGGGCGCCTCTACTCGTGCCAGCCATGTGTGGTCCTCCAGAGATGGTGGAGATCTCCCCCTCGACCGCGGGGGGAAGGACATCCTGATCTACCCGAGGTCCGGGCTGATTGGCTGGGACCTCCGGAGCGGGTCGACTTGTCGGGACCCTGTTTCGCGAGTATTGCGCCAATGGACCTGCTCGGATTAGAGTTTCGATTTCATCTTTGAGGTGCCTGCAGTCTTCGGTATTATGCCCAACGTCGTTATGAAAACGGCATAATTTGGAAGCGTCTCTCTTTCCCTTAGGGTGTTTTAATGGCTCCGGCCTCTTCCAGGGGACTCGCGTAGCGTTGGCCAGGAAAATATTCTCTCTGGTCTGAGTGAGCTCGGTATACGTTGTGAACACGGGCTTGAATTTATCCACAGACTTATTCTTCTTTTGACCGTGCTGGCTGTTTTCACCATTTCCTTTTCTTTTGCTACCACCGGGCTGGTTATTTTGCGCAACGTCGGGAATCGCCGCTATGATCTCTGTTCCCGTCCCAGCGGGCTTCTCGAGGACCTGGCCGGTCCCCACGGCTGAAGCTTCAGCTTCTTCCAAGTTTATCCACCCTTGGGCTCTGTTAAGGAATTCACTAACCGAGCTGACCCCCCTCCTTTGAATATCCTTCCACAGGTCTCCGCCGACTAGGATCCCGGTCCTCATGGCCATGAGCTTGGAGCTATCGTCAGCATCCCTGGCTCGAGCAGCGACATTTGCAAATCTGCTCAAGTAGGCTTTCAGTGTCTTACCAGGTTGCTGTCTCACATTAGCTAGGGAGTCGGCCTGGACTCGGGCGGCCTGGGAGGCTCGGAATGCCCTTTTGAAGTCAGCCGAAAATGTCTTCCAGGAGCTGATTGACTGCCTTTTACTCTGCTTGAACCACTGCCTGGCGGGCCCAGTTAGGGTGGAAGGAAAGATCAAGCAACGAAGCTCCGGTCCGATGTTATGGGCCATCATTAGGGTGTTGAACATCCCTAAGTGGTCAGACGGGTCTCCATCCCCGTTGAACTTTGACAAGTGGGGCATACGAAAGCCAGAAAGGTATGCCGTTGCTGCTATATTGGGGGCGAAGAGTTCCATCTCATCCCCTGAATCATATTCATCTTTTTCCTTTTCCGATAGGAGTTTCTTCATCAGCTCCTCCATCTGAGTTAAGCGCTCTAGGGTTTTGTCCTGAGATCCTGGGTTATTACGGGGCTGTTCAACAGCTCCGGACCCGTTGTACATATTAGGCGGGTTGTTACCCCTCCTATCTTGAGATAGGTCATTAGGGGCATTCCCGCCGTTACGTACTTCGGATCGGACCCCAACCGAGCGGGCCTGGCTACCATCCCTGACTCGATCTTCTCTGTGAGAGTTGAGGCGATCTCGAAGGTCGCCTCCCTGGGTAGTATGGTGACTTTGTGCTGAACTTAGTCGCTGGTGCAGGTCTCCTCCCGAGAGATCACTCCGTGTACTACCGGTCCAGTGACTCTTGCTGGACAGGCTCGGGGTGCGTCTTTGGCGGCTCCGACCTGATCCCTCCCCCGGCATCCTGCTGCACCGGGAGGGCCCGGCTGATGGCGGGTCTCTTCTACTATTTCCGTATGTCGGGATGTCTCTGACGGGCTGAGGAGACGGATATCTGATGGGAGAAGGAGGATGCCTGATCGGGGAGGCGATCCTGGTACCGTCTGGTCGGACTAAATTTGGTGGGGGCCTCTCGGCCCTGCCAGCTTGCTGGTTTCGCGCTGGGCGAGCTGGACGAGGAACTGGACGTTCTTCGGGGACGGGCTGACGTCTCCGGATCTCCTCGGCCCTTCTTTGGGAATTTCCCCGATCTCTTCTGGGCGTCCTAGAGGAAGGCTGAGAGCTAGGGGTTGACGTCCTAACCGAACGGCTGTACTGCTGCTGTTCGATCCGAGGCATTTCCCTGAAGTTCGCCTCTTGATGGTGTGATGAAGGGGTGGAGTTGACTGCAGGAGGTCTACCCGAACGGCTATGCCTGGATCGATTACTCCGGCGAGACTTAGGAGCCTCGCCTTGCCTCTCTCCAACGTTACCATTGGTTGTGAGAGGGGGTAGTCGGCTCAGAATATCCTGGATTTGCTGACCAGCTGCTGCTAACTGGCTCCTCAGCTGAGCATTCTCCATCTCCACCGTAGTGTAATAACATGGATTCGGATTAGGCGGCCGGGGCGCTGAACTACCAGTGTCGTCTTGGCCCGCCGGCTGCTTCCCTGGCCTCTGCTGGACTTCAGGAATTTGCTCATCAGGGAGGGCAACATGGTGGCCCTCCTGCCCATCATGCTGCTCTGTCTCGTTGCCATGTTTGGATCGAGTGGTCACCATAGTTGTATGTTTGTGGTAGTACTAATCGGACTTGCTCTCAACGAAAGCACCAAACTGTTGACGCGGTTCTTCGGCAATAGATAATTAAGAGAAGAAGAGAAAGAGATTAGTACTAAAAGTAGAACCGTCACAGATATGAAATCTTTGGGAAAGAACTAGGTGACTCAAGACACGTTTTTAAGTGGTTCGAAGGTTATAATCCTTTTACTCCACTAGTCAATATTATTGATATTCTCTGGGTATTTGGTTTACAAAGTATATAGTTCTTCAAAGACTATTTTTTCCAACCCCTATCAACTCCCAGGGTCTCCTTATTTATAGGAGAGGGCACCTGGAATTTGGTAGGGAGGTCATCCCGTGACCTTACCATTTGTCATATCAAATCTGTGACATTCATGATAAATTCCTAAACCTGACACACAAGTGTGGTCTAATCAGTATGGAATGAGATAATGGGCCGCACGGCCCAACCCGTCAGTGGGTGTCTGAATACGCACGTTCCTGCTGTGTGTCCGAGAAGTCAGGGGGATATCAGACACGTGATGGCAGGAATATGCACGTTTATCTTGCGTGTTGACTTCCCATAGGGTCGGAGCTTCCTGAGAAGCTCGCGACCGGAGCAGTTCATAACCCGAGCTGCTCCGTCCGTGGCCTTCGGATGTCATTCTCAGCTCCTGGGGCAACAAATGCGAGCTGGAAACAGGACCCCCTCGAGCTGACAAGGGCCCGTCCTGGAAATAGAGCCTCCGGCCTGTGGGAGCCTCGGACTAAATCAGGTTTAGTCCGAGGCTCACCCTGCTAAACAGCCCGTGGGAAAACCAGGGCGTACAACAGTAAACCACAAACTTCTCCTGATCTGAAGGGAGTTTAAGCACTGATGCAGTAATCAACTACCGTTTCAACTCCTAAAAGTTGTTCTCACATCTGTCAGACCAAAAAAACTTCAAATTCTTACATGTCAATTTATTCAAATGCGTTGCAATTCTCGAGAACCCCTCAACACAACGTCGATAGTACCTAGCAAAATCCAAGGAAACTCCTAATCTCTAATGCACTCCTTGGCCTTGGCCATTCTCTCATTGCCTCTATCTTGGTTGTATCTACCATTATTATGTCCTTACTAACAATATGGCCAAGAAACCTCAAATGAGGTAACCAAAACTAGCACTTCGTAAACTTGGCATATAACTTGTGTTCCCTCAACCTTTGTAATACTGAATGGATATGTTTCTTGTGTTCTGTCTCTGATTGGGAGTATATCAGATCATCCATCGATGTACACGATCACAAACTTGTCCAGGTAATCTTTTAACACCCTGTTCATCATATCCATGAACGTTTTCGGGCATTGGTCAGTCCAAAGGACATAACCAAGAACTCATAAGGCTTATACCTCTTGCAAAAGGTTGTCTTCGGAATATCCTCATCTTTTATTCTCAGCTGGTGATAACCAGATCGAAGATCAATCTTCAAAAACACTACCTTGCCCTATAAGAAATCAAATAGGTCATCAATCCTTGGCAGCAGATACTTGTTCTTAATAGTCAACTCGTTAAATTTTTTTATAGTCGATACACATCCTCAACGACTCTTCCTTTTTCTTAACAACTAATATTGGTACACCCCATTGTGAAAATCTAAGTAAAAAAAACCCCAATTCTGTACGGTTCCTTGGATAATGATTATGTCCCTAGTGCCAATTTAATAACAAACATTATCTCTCGATGCGATGGCAATCTCGGTAGATCCTATGGAAACACATCTAAAAACTCACAAACCAATCTAGTCTCCATTGGTCTAACTGGTACAACCTTAGTGGTATCCATCACACTTGCTAGGAATCCTATGAAACTTTCTTACAATTGGTATCTAGCCTTCACTACCGAGATAATAGGAGTGTGAGGCCCATTCACACTACCCACCACAAAGGGTCATCTCCTTCAGGTTCAAAAGTCATCATTCTCCTCTTATATTCTATGGTCGCCCCTACTTGGCCAACCAATCCATACCCAGTATCATGTCAAAATCCTCTGTTTCTCATTCAATCTAGTCCACAGACAGCTCCCTTATATTTACCTCTATCAATAATGATAGGATCCATCTCCTATAGACTACTGATTCCCCAGTCTGCAACAAAGTCCCAAACCCCACAACATAAACAATACAAGGCCTACTAAGTCTGTCTATCACCCTAGTGAATAAAAATGAATGTGTAGCACCATAATCAATCAATACAATATAAGAAGAGCCAGTGCTAGAAATCTATCCTGTCACCATGGAGGGACTAGCCTCAACCTCCATCTAAGTCAAAGCAACTACTCAGGTCGAAACTAAATTTTTGCATTTCTTTGATTCCTCTTTCTCCAATTGTGGCCAATATTTCTTGAGATGACCCACTATGTAGCACAAGAAAACATGCCTTGGCACGACATTCTCCCAAGTGGCAACTCCTGCACTGATCACACTTTGGATAATTCCTCTGGTTCTCACTTCTGCCCCCAACAGCCACTCTAAGGGCCTCGAAATCTCTTATCTAAACCGAGGGTGCTAACTGTACCTACAATCTTCCTCTTCTGATCACTAGGGCCTCTACCTCTACTGGACCCAGTAAATGGATGTACCACCCTCTGAGCATTGCGACTTGTGGCGCTCTCCCTCCACACTTTATCCACAACGCCCTCAATAGTAAGGGCTTTCTCTACTGCCTAAGCATAAGTAGAAACCCTAGGTTATTGTGAAATTCATTCTTCGAACAAATTGATACTTCCAAGCGACATCATTCGGTACCAAGTCAAAAGAAAACTTGGCCAACCCATCAAATTTAATGGTGTACTCTGTCACTGTCATGTTACCATAAACCAGATTCATAAATTTGTTTACTGTTGTCATTCGAATTACGCCATTATGATACTTCTCATCGAACAACTGTTGGAATTCCTCCCAGCCCATCATAGAAATGGTCCGAGTCTAGGATATCACCTCTTACCAAGTCTGGGCATCATCCCGTAACATATAAGTGGCACAGGCCACCCTGTCATTAGCCATCGTCCATTGTTCAGTCATGAGCGGATCTAGGCCTCCCTCAAAGGTTGGAGGATATTGCTTCCAGAACCTCTCATACAATGGTTCCCATTTGTTCTCAACCCTAGACTGAGCCGAAATTGGTGGCACTACCTGTGGTGCAAGCAGGGGAGTGTTCCCTAATGAAACCTATTGATCTCATCCTCTAACCTCTGTCTCGCTTGCATGTCTACAAACATCTTCTACCAATTCTAAGGGGCAGGTGGAGGGTTCTGGCCCTGGTTATCATCTCTAGCCACAATATTAGCACTGCCTAGTCTGATTGACTGCCTTGGATACGTAACTTCCCAAGTATGTCTACAATCAATGACTCGGCTTATGAGGCATAATAACATCATCCAGAAATCATCCCACTATCAAAACCAAACAAACACAACATTCACATGCAACAATAATACTAGCAAGCATTTCAATGACATTCACGTAGCAATCAAGAAACCTCTACTCTAACCATATTTATAGCATGCTCTCTATTCTATCATGTAGATAAGGCATATAATTCAAATAAACAATTAAATAGGTATTCAACCTATTACCCACCGAATCGTGAGTTGAGCTTGTCCTTAGCACCAAGCGTAAATATTCAGTCGATCTTCAGGAACCATACAACCTTGGCAACTCTAATACCAAGCTGTAATACCCAACTAATCTAGGATTGTTCATTGTGTCTTTAAAATAGTGCTTAACTCGTTAAGCGAGTCATTTGGACTCAAAAGTATAATTAAAGCAAAATAAAGGTTAGGTACTAAATTTTTTGGCCAAACGTTATAAAGTTTTCATTAAAACATTAATCATTCACAAAGGATCCAAAAAAGGTTTATCAAAATATAATTACACTCAGGTGTACAAAATAGTCAGCCTAACTGACAAAATTGTACTTTTATACTCTAAGTCCCATGGAATATCTCGACCGTGGCGGCCGAGCAGGCCAAACGTGTACGTGTCACTCTGAAGCTCTCCATCTCATGACTAGTCAACCTTTCCCTTGCCCTAATCTACACGATATAGCACCCGTGAGCCAAGGCTCAACAAAAAACCCCACATGGCATAATAAATGTCCAATTAATCATAAGGAATAAACAACACAATTCAATGATAATAAATGCATTCATTCCAACCATACAAATCATAAACTCGTTTCACAATTTACAAATATGCTCATCTCAAACACATAAACCATTTACACGACACAGCCAAGCAGCCTTGCTGAATGGCCCAACTGAGTGAGGTGCACCTCCCAGCACCAAGCTTACGGTCCATGCCGGGCGAGTGGGTACCGCACCCTCAACTTGGCCCCACCTTCATAGCCCATGTTCCACATGCTTGCTGAATATAGATCGTATCGATCATCCACAAACAAATCAAAGCTAATATGCAAAGAAAACAACTAGAATTGTGTGTATATGCCAGTTTCTTATCTGGATTCTAGCAATGGAGAAATAACGACCCAAGTGTGATTCCGTTCAAGCATCTTTAGCCAATCCTACACAAAACTGATCAAAATTGATTAACACTAAGCTTAGTTCACAATTTATACTATAAAATAATCATATCTAAAAGTTTCTTAGGTTCTAGAGCTGTATATATTTTCACAAGCTTTCCAACCATATAAAGAATGTCCAAGTTCGACATCGGGGTCAAAAGTTATGGCCTAAGTACAAAACCCAAAAATCGTGACCTAAAACAAGGTTGGCAACTCAACACCTAAAGAAGACCCATTTTGAGCCGTAGCACCATCCCAAAGGGCCACAGCGCCACTGAAGGCAGAGAGAAAACCTTACTATGGAGGAAACGCATCCGCACCACGACACCCACCCTGTAAATACCACGACTAATTTAAAAACCTCGAACCTTTAAAACTACTAAGATATAACTACTATCTTTTGGATATATACATAAAATAATCAAACTTTATTATTATTACATAGAAAATCCAAATGAGAAATATGGGATCCCATTGTTCATACATAAAATATTAAAGAAAACATAACCTTTATTTAAATATTCAAAGTACTAAGTGCGGAAATTAAGACTAAAAAATAAAGAACGTCATCCTCAACTGATCCCATCAGTTCATTCTTTTAGTTCCTCGCCCAATACACAAGCCAAAGCCGCCTCAGATCCATCCCGCCTACCATTTTCCTGCACAATCTAAACAAAAAGGAATGAGCCTAATGCCTAGTAAGAAAAAACTACTAAAACATAAAACAAAAACAGAGAACATAAAACATAAAATAGACTTCAATATTAATTGCCATTAGGTCATTATCGTAGTATGTGATAAAAACCGCTATAGTCCTCTTAACTACTATTTTAAAGGTAGGTTTAGAAACAACTATAGTCTACGATAACAATAAAAATCTCAGGATTTGCTATCTAAGCAACCATATTTCCCAAGTGAATAAAGCAAAACAAAACATACATACCACATAAAATATAACTTATTTTCCTTACCAAAATCAAAATATTGAAGACAAGTGCGGTATTGTAAACTCCTAAAACCAAACATTAAAAACCATATGTTTCCTAAAGAAAGAAGATGACGAGAAGATCTAAACCATCAGAATAAAGACTTACCAAAAATCTTAAGTTTCAAGGAAATCGAGTGCCTAACCAAAAGCAATTAGAACGAGTTAGGATTTGAATTAAAAGAAAAGAATAAGAAGAATAGAAATAGGTTAGATCTGAGGGTTAAGAGTACCTTAGATGGCTAGAGCTTTAATCTATACCTCAAACACTAAAATCAAACTATTGCTTACTTCCCAAGTGTTAGAAAAGCTTAGATTTGAAAGCTTTAACCCCAAAACCCTAGTGTTTCTCTCTAGAACGAAAATAGTAGCTTAGAGGCTCTGAAAAGTGTTTGAAAGATGATGCATATGAATGAGTTTAGGGTCCTATTTATAGAGTTCAATGAGTGAAACTAACTCCCATTAAAATGAATAAATAAATGAATAAAAGTTGCATTTTTTGCTCAACAAATGCCCAGAACTCGGTCAAAATTGTTCTAGAATAAGTCCAAGCTGTTGAGGATTGATTCATGCTTCAGATTTTACGAAAATTAAAAAACGGCTCATATAGCCGATAAATCGCCCACTATAGGTGATATATCACCTACCTTAATTTGTTGATGGTCCGTTGTTTAGATCATGCAAAGTCGACATGTTTTTCCATATTAGCATAGGCGATATAATTGTCCTCTATAGCTGCAATATATAGGCTTACGCTTATGTACTAAATCACATTTTTGCACATTTTAAGCACACTTAAAGCTATTCAAACCACTTTGACTAATTAATTCAAGATCCTAGCATCTGAAGGAAGGTTCTAGACTTCCTAGGCTAATCTTTGATTATTTTTATTCATCTAAAATCCTTAAATCCTTAATAAATATACATGCCACAAAAGTCACATTCGTAATTATTCTATTTAAATCTTAGGCTATAATAAATAATATTTCTAGACCAACTACAATAATTAAAGCTTAGGATAAAATTAATATTTCTAAACTATAGGCTAAGCTTATAAATTCATAACTAGCTCTACGAGTTTCAAAATAATTCCCAACGTGAACCAATATCACGAAAATTAAAATACTACAGCTTAACCTAATATTATCAAATTTTACTTACCATTCAACTTCGTATACCATGCTTGGATGTCTTCCTCTAATTCCCACGTTGCCTCTCGTTCTGTGCTATTACTCCATAAGACCTTGATTATTAGAATATTGTTTGCGACAGTTAGAATCTCGTGATCTGTAGGGGAAAAAACCAAGTAAAATCTGTGCAATCCCACATCACCTGGGAAGGCCAAGTGTGATGATTCTAAGACTATGTAGTTATGGGACTACACAGTTGAAGAGGGCTTAAATGGTTTGATGGGTACTACCTATGCCAACAAGATGCATCTTATTTTTGGTAGCCCATCACTTGAGAACTCAAAAGTTAAGAGTGCTTGAGATGGAGTAATCCCAAGATGGGTGACCTTCTGGGAAGTTTTCTCAGGAAGCGTGCGAGTGAGGACAAAGCACGTTTGAAAGACTCGTGTTGGTTTGGAGGGCAAGTCATCATTCCAGGAAGTAGCCATAGTGATGTGGGGTGTTACAAATGGTATCAGAGCCTTGACCCAGCTCAAAGTTTGGCCGACGGGGACGTCGGACCCCTAGGGCAGGTGATTCTGATAGTGAGAATCTCGTAATTCGCAGGGGGAAAGACTGGGTAAAAGTTGTGCATTCCACATCGCCTGGGGAAGGTCAAGTATGATGATTCTAAGACTGTAGGTATATGAATACACAGTTGAAAAGGGCTTAAATGGATTGATGGGTACTACCTATGCCAACAAAATGCATCTTCGTTTCGGCAGCCCATCACTTCAGAACTCCAAAGTTAAGCGTGCTTCACCTAAATTAGTCTCATGATGGTTGACCTCTTGGGAAGTTCACTTAGGAAGCTTGCGAGTAAGGACAAAGCACACTGGAAAGACTCGTGTTGGTTTGCAGGGTCAATCGTCCTCCAAGAAGCATCCGTAGTAACATGGGGCGTTACACTCTTCGACCTGAATTTCTTCACCCCATGTTCCAGGATGCGAACCGGTCATTCCTCATAACTTAATTCTTTCTAGAGTGCTAATGTATCGTACCTGAGCACTCGGGACGAGTTTGACACATATTTACGCACCATTGAGATGTGAAACACATTGTGGTAGTCCGCTAGAGTTTGCAGTAAGGCTAATCTATATGCTACTAGTCCCACCTTGTCCAATGTCTCAAGTTTGCCTTTCTTTCCAAACCTCTTCACTTCTTTCATTGGAGATATCCTTTAAGAATATTTGATCTCCGACCTTGAATTCCACATCTCGTCGCTTGGCATCCGTATAACTCTTTTGTCGACTCTGAGTAGCGAGCATACTCTTTCTAATTAGCACTACTGCATCTTGAGCCTCTTTAACAACCTCGAGTCCAAGTTGTTGTCTTTCCCCTACCTCATCCCAATGTAACGACGACCAACATTTCCTTCCGTAAAGTAGTTCATATGGTGCCATACCAACTGTTGCCTGGTAGCTGTTATTGTAGGAGAATTCTATAAGTGGCAAATACTTACTCCATGATCCTCAGAAGTCCAATACACAATCGCGCAACATATCTTCTAAAATTTGTATGCTATGTTCGGTTCGTCCGTTACTCTGGGGATGAATTGTCGTACTAAGACTTATCTTGGTACACATGGCTTGCTGAAAGCTTCCCCAAAATCTCAATGTGAACAACGAACCTCTATCGAAAATTATGATCTTAGGGATTGCATGCAGTCATACAATTTCTACAACATAGATGTCAGCGTACGATCTGTTGTGTACGTAGTCTTGACAGGCAGGAAGTGATCTGACTTTTTGAGTCTATCCACCACGACCCAATATGAGTCATGCTGCTTGCTTGTCTGTGTTAGTCATGTCACGAAGTCCATGTCTTCTCACTTCCATTCCGAAATACTAAGCAGTTGTAACAATCCTGTGGGTCGCTGATGTTCTTCCTTTACTTGCTGGCATGTTAGGAATTTGGACACATACTTTGCTACGTCTTTCTTCATTCCCAGCCACCAATATAGTATCATAAGGTCGTGAGTCATCTTGGTGGACCCCGGTTGTAACGCCCTACTTCCTTAGAGCCGTTACTAAGTGAGTTTTAAGCGTGCATTTAAACTCGCTAATCGAGGTTTTAGGTCAAAAGTGTAATTAAATCATAAACAGTGAAATAAACTTTGAAAATAATTCCATTTACTAAAAATCATTGAGTGTTTGACGCTTGGGATCCCAAAATACTGTTTAGAAATATTTACAACATATAATTTACAGATTTAAATTGACTAGACGACAAAATCTACGTTTTAATACAACCATCTCCCAAAAACCACTGGTCGTGCCAGCCAGCCAGGCCAAACATATACGTGCTGCTTCAAGCTCTTCGTACTCATGGTTGGTTGACTTTCCTCTTGCCCTTACCTGCACCACAGAGCACCCGTGAGCCGAAGCCCAGCAAGAAAACCCTCACAAGCAGATAACATATGCACAACAAACACTTATCAGTTAAACAGGCCATCAACAGGCTAAACACATACGACCATGCCGTCCCAGGCGCTTTACCAGGCCCTAGGGTCGGGGTCCACACCGTGAGGATATCCCAGGTATCCTTTAGGGTCTCACCATGGCAACTCACACTCCACGTGCTCAACGCTGCCCCCGGCCGCTTGCCGCACTCGGCCTTGCACTCAACGTGCCGAACGCCGTTCCCGGCCCCTGCCAACCTCGGCCTACGCCGTTCCCAGCTCTCGCCGAACATTCTCATAACTGCATTCATAGAATAAAAAACATATACTGAATACTAACAAATTCAATCAAAGGGCTACGCCCTGCAATTCAAACATATTGGGCTCAGCCCTGCATACAAGCTCTATGGGACAGTAGTTTTCTTACCTGTGTCCCGAGCTCCTTAAGCATCGACGTCACGAGCACGGTCCTCTATCCTGAGCCTCTCCAACAAAACCTAGTCACAACACATATAAAACACTCTTTAATACTAACCAATCCAAAACCATTTCCCGAGACCAATCCCATACACTCGGGACCTCCAATTTCCCAAAACAAAGTAGCGGAAACAACACCCGAGCCCCCTGGGCAAAAACCCTAAATTGGAAATTTTCCCCTGCCCAAAAATGGCCTAGGGCCACGGCGCTCAGCGTGGCCTCCTTCCCTGATGCAACCTAGCGCCGTGGCGCAGAAGAACAGGGCCGCGGCGCCCCTTCGCGAACCCAGAATTCTGGGTTTTTACCCAACATTTTCTCGAGCCAAAACACTCCCAAATCAATACTAAGGCATACCTAAGTCTCAAATTCAATCCAAAACCCCATATAAACTATCTAACAACTCAGAAACATCAACAACAAGCCTAAGCACACAATCAAATCCCCAATTCACAAATTGGCTTAAAACTTTATAAAACTTAAGCTAATAAACCTTAAACTTGAACCATGGCCACTAATACATAACAGAGATGCATAAAACCCTTACCTCAAGTAGAAATTCGCCCCTGAGCCTTCTTCAAGTCCAACTCCAAGCAAATCCCTCTTATTCCCAAACTGAACCTAGGCAAGCTTCTGTAATGACCCACTAATCTAGACTATTTGGACCATTAACGAAACTATACATAAAATCCTTAAACAGAACTTACATTTGCAAAAATACCATAATTTATTGAATAACTTGCAAAATAAGAGTTATTTACAAAGTAAATACCAAAACGGATATGGGATCCCATTGTCTTTAAAACAAAAACATAATTTAAAATAATAAAACATTACATAATTAGTGCGGAAAATACATATAAAAAGACATAAAACCGAAACTACATCCTCGAATCGATTAACGCTCGGCCCCTTGACTCCATTCATCATCGATACACATCCTCCAAGCGCCACGAATCTTACCGCCTCTAAGCTTATTTTCCTGCACATAACAGAAAGGAGTGAGCCTAATGCCCAGCAAGGAAAATCTAACACAAAGTCATATACATAATTTCATAAGAAAACATAAAGACTTAACATAATACATATAACATACACTTATTATAATGGCCATTATTACTTGGGGTCCCATAGACTAAACAAGCATATGCCCATGGGATTAGTGGGGTCCTACTAGCTAAGTAGGTCATATGCCCATAACCCATTTGGGGTCTTGTTAGTCATATGGGTCATATGCCCAAGCCTACAAACATACATATATACATATCATAACACTTTTAATAACATAAAACATATAGATAACATAAGCACATAACATGTTGATTCTAGCCTATTTTCCTTACCAAAGTTACCGGGATTATGGACTGAGTTGGGACTTTTGGAACACTCCTAAAACCATAAGAAAGAGTGAGTCTAAAGAAAGGAGATGAAATGAAAGAGATGGAAAGATTAAACCATAAAAAAAACATACTTACCAACTTATATGCTTAAGAGCTTGGATTCCCTAACCAAAATAAGAATAAGGTTAGGGGACTGAGTAGAAGGTTTTGAGAAAGGAAATAACATAAAATACAGAAAGGAACTAGAGTTTTGGGTTTACCTCAAAGATTGCAAGATCAATCTAACCTTCACCGAAATACTATAGAACTCACTTCCCAAAGTGTTTGATAAGCTTATAGTTTTTCCCCAAACCAAGTGTTTACACTCTCACACTCACTTAACACTAGCAGCTTCTGAACTTAGAGCAAATGGTGAATAATGGCTGGGTACTAGGTCCTATTTATAGAGTTTGGGAATGAAAATATCTTGATTTTACTTTAATAAAAATAATGGCTTTTTAGGTGAAAATCATTTGAATAATCGTTCAGCAGAGGCTGAAGACTCGTTCAGAAGATGCTGGACTGTTGAAGGAGTTTGAATGGCTGAAAGGAAATGAATTCAAAAACATTTGAAAACATACTGGAGGAGGCGATATATCGCCCCCTATAGGCGATATATCGCCTGGGCCAGTATGCCCGAGGCGACCGTGCATCGTTTCGTGTTTTCCGTATCTACGTGCTGCGACATATCGCCTCCTATAGTTGCGATATATCGGCACACGCTGAATATTTAAACACGAAATTACACATTTTTAGCTAAGTTTGAATGGAGTAAACAGCCTTGACTAAGCCCTCAACGTACCCAAAGCTGCTGACTGACCCTATAACATTCAAACTTTACCCTTATTTAATTTAATCCTCAAAAATACTTAATCCTTAATTACCATTCAAAACATGTGCTTAAAATCCTATTGGTTGATGTCTAAACCTTATAATATAATAATATAATCCTTAATATCAGTCACATTAATCAAACCTTAGGTTATACTTAATATTCTTAAACTATAGGTTAAACTTAGAAAATCTATAAGTACTACTATGAGTGTCCAAATAACTCCCGGTCTGAACCAAAAATCCAAAGTAACAAGGATAGCACTAAATATACTATAATACTACTAACAATTAGCTAAGTAAAGTTCTTGGACTCTACAGCTTCATTCCCAAGAATCCACCAAACAGCCACACAATTAAATTCTCAAACCATGATATTCATAGCTGAATTCCACAGCATAATCACATAAAATTCCCTTACCTCAATATGCAAAACAATCCTCTAGGTTTACTGGCCTCAATTCCCTTCTTGATTCCATAAAAATTCATAAACTCCTCTCCTTCCCTTCTGTTTTCTCTAGTTTCCTCTAGAGCTTTCCTACACAATATTCAGACTATACTTAAGTAAAATAGCGTAAATGATTCTTCCTCAGCCAAATTCATCTATATCCCAGCCAGAAGACTCCTTTGCTCTTCCATCTAACTCTTTTTCTAACTAAACCTCAAGGGCATCTTAGACCTTTCCCAACCCTTACAAATATACCACTTTTCCAACTAGAGTAACTATCCTTAACGGTTACCAATGGTTACCTAAGTTACCAAAATGTTACTAACCATTACATACGAATTCCCAAACTCAAGTTGTAATACTCCCAAAATACCCCTAGGCTCCTCCCGAGCCGGGTATTTAATCCCGTTGTGACTTTTAAACTAATTAGCTTCCTAGGATCGTCTCGGCACATGCATCACAATAATATCACCACCCACATGTGGTATTAATCATATAACATAATTATTACATGTATGCCCTAAGTGGCTAAGATTACCAATTTACCCCTAGCAAACAAATAGGGCCCACATGCATATTTATTTCACCTAAACATGCATTCTAACCACATATTCATTCAATTCACATAAATTAATGCAGTATAACAATTATTGCCCTCCAGGCACACTAATCAAGGCTCCAAGCCCTATTAGAGAATTTGGGTCGTTACACCGGGTGAACTGAGTATGGGGTACTGTGTGCCTCCTCCAATATCTTAATCTTAATCCCATGGTCATTCAGCACGCATACCCAACCCTTATATTTCAGAAACTCATGTCCTGATATAAAGAACTTTGTAGTCTTGCCTTCTTTGACTGCGACTATATGTGGTAATAACGTGTCATCATGCCCTTGCCCAATCTATATATCCTCTAGTAAACTTGACTGGATGGACAAGTTAGCTAGTTGACCCATGAATATATCTATCCCTAGCATTGATCAGCTCTTGCTAGCAGTTTCTCAATTCCGGATAATGCTGTCATACTTCCATAATTATTCTAACTTGATGCATCTGGAACAACATTTGCTTTCCCTGGATGGTATAGGATTTCGCAGTCATAGTCCTTTACTAGTTCCAACCATCTGCGATGCCTCATGTTGAGCTCCTTTTGTGTGAAGAAATATTTTAAGCTTTTCTGGTCTGTATAAATCTCACACCACTCTCCATATAGATAGCGACGTCGAATTTTCAATGCGAAGACCACCGTTACCAACTCCATATCGTGTGTTGGATATAATTTCTTATATTCCTTCAGTTTTCTTGAGGCATAGGCTATCACCTTGTCATTTGGCATCAGCACGCAGCCCAACCCTTGCTTGGATGCATCACAAAATACTGCAAACATGTCGTTGGGTGTCAATACGCAAAGCACTGGTGTTGAACACAATTTTTCTTTAAGCAACTAGAAACTTTCCTGAAATTTATCCATCCAGATGAACTTATGTTGTTTTTGGGTCAAGTTTGTAAGTGGAGTGGCTATCTAAGAAAAGCCTTCCACAAACCTTCGATAATAGTCTGGCAGTTTGAGAAAACTTCTAACCTCTAATGCATTCTTAGGTCTTGGCCAATCCTTCACAGCCTCTACCTTAGTTGGGTCCACTACGACTTTGTCCTTGGATAATATGTGCCCGAAGAACGCTACTTGTAATAGCCAAAATTCGCATTTCTTGAACTTGGAATGAAGTTGGTGCTCCTTCAGTCGCAACATGGTCAGTCTTAAGTGTTCCTCGTGCTTGACTTCATCCTTGGAGTATAACAATATATCGTCAATGAATACAATGATGAATTTGTCTAGGTAATCCTTGAAGACTCGGTTCATAGAGTCCATAAATGCGACTGGAGCGTTGGTAAGACAAAATACATAACTAAGAACTCATAATGTCTGTATCGTGTCCTAAAAGTCTTCTTTGGTATATCTTCTTCCTTTACCTTGAGCTGGTGATTACCGAACCGTAGATTGATTTTTGAAAATACTATCGCTCCTCAGAGTTGATCAAATAAGTCATCGATCCAGGGTAATGGGTACTTGTTCTTAATTGTCTACTGTTCAGCTCGCGATAATCGATACACACCGCATGCTTCCATCCTTCTTCTTCTTAAATAGATGGTGCCCCCCATGGTTAATGGCTTGGTCTAATAAATCCCAAGTCTAAGAGTTTTTGTAATTGTGTTTTTAACTCCTTGAGTTCGGTAGGTGTCATCCGATATGGTGCCTTCAAGATAGGCTCGGTTCCCCGTACTAGTTCGATTGTGAACTAAATTTCTCGGTTAGGGGGTAAACCTGGTAAGTCATCCAGAAATATCTCTGGAAATTCCATTATAATGCGGACTTCTCCAACCTTTAGTGGTGTTTCTCGTGCAGCATCTGGGACGTTTGCTAAGAATGTGTGACATCCTTTCTCTATCATCTTCTGGGCCTTGATAGATGAGATAAGCAATGTCCGTAGTCCTGAAACATTGCCCATAAAAAATAGTTACTTGACCCTCGAGTGTTTCGAATGTCAGTTGCTTTCGTCGACAGTCGATTGTTGCGCTATGTCTTGCTAGCCAACCCATGCCTAATATTACATCAAAATTCTTGTTCTTTAGCTCTATTAGGTCTCCTTCTAGCTTCGTGTCCTTGACTTTGAGTGATTCTCCTCGTACTATCCATGATGATAGAACGATTTTTCCCAAAGGCAGTTTCTTAACAAATCTATTCCTAAATATTTCACAAGGTTTGTCTAGTTTCTCTATCATTCCTAACGAGATATACCAGTGTGTTGCTCCTGAATCAAACAATATTGAATATATATTATCAAGGACTCCCTGGGTCAAAGTGAAGACTTTGGCTGGAATTGTCTTGTTATCTTCCTTCTAATCTTCTTTGACCTACGGACATTCTCTTTTCAAATGACCTTCCTGGCCACACTTGTAGCAACCCTTACTATTTGCATGACACTCCCAGTATGTCTTTTCTGGCACTTGGAGCGCTGAGGATATTCCACAAAACCCGGCTTTGTTATTGGTGTTCTTGGTCCGTACTCTTTTGTCATCGTCGGTCCACTTATTATTGGGATCCTCCTTTTTCTGTCCATTATTGTTATGCTTGTTGTTGTGGTTCCGAATATTCAGAGTTTGATTTTGCTACTTGGGGTCTGATTTTCTCGCCTCCTCCTTGCTAATATTTCCCTGGAGCCTCTCCACCTCTATAGCTATTTCCAGGACATCAGTGTAAGAAGTAGTCCCGGGTTTTGCCAACTTAACCCCTAAATCGATCTTTGGTTTGAGTCCACTGGAAAACTTGGTTACCCGCAAATAGTTGTTCGGGACTAACTCTAGTGCAAACTTTGCTAGTTGATCAAACTGTCGAGCGTACTCGACTACCGACAAATTTCCCTGTTTCAGGTGGACAAATTCCTCCACATATGTAGTGATGACTGCTGAATTATAGTACTTTTTATGAAGCATCTCCACAAATCTGGCCCAGGTCATGGTGGTAATATCGTGAGACTGCTGCAACAGATCACACAAGATTCTAACATCCTTTTTTCGTAGGGAAGAAACACAGAATATGCGATCTACATTGCCAAGGTTCATATGCATCAGAACCGGCTCTGTTCCTTAGCTACTCCTCGACCTCAAAGGGGTTAGTTGTCCCTTCAATATTCGGAGTGTGTTGCTTTTGAAAATGCTCATAGACTGGCTCCATGTACTGAGCTGGATAGGGTGCAAAATTTGCCATCGGCCATCCCCCGTACAGATATCCTCCATTCGGATAGCTGCCATTTGGATATCCTTGATTCTGCTCTGGCTGGGGTGCTTGAGCCACTGGCTGAGGTTGCAGCTCAGGTTTTCATTATTGCTGTAGTAGTTCTTCGACTTGTCGTTGTAACTGGATAACTTCAGCGTCGTTGTCAACTGGAGGTGGTGCGTTCCTATTAGCAGTAACAGTTGCAGTAGGTCTTCCCCTTCTTTGAACTAGAGGGCCCTTGAGTGTCACGTTAGTGGTGCTGGGGGTATTGGCGTTAGTGCATGCAGACCTTTGGAGTGACATCTTTTTCAGAGTTCTAAAAGTCAAGATAAACACGTTAGAACTTCCCCTAATAGTTTATAAATCAAAAAATTAGTCTAAGCAAACATACCTCGGACCTACTAGTTATGATTTCTTATGAAATTTTATGTAAGTCATCTTTATAAATCAGGGTGTGTTTCTATATTTAACTATTAGGCCATCTTTATTATTTTCTAACTCTATTTTTAACCACCCCACATGACTTAATTCTCAAGCTCGAAACTTGCCGTTGTTTTGTAGTTAACCATATTGAGGGAGGGCTAAGATCAGTAAAATCATTCCCACTACTATGGCCCCCTAAACTCTTAATACAGAACCTAGTCCATTGATTTGTATCCACCCTCACTGAACCCAACCATTATTTATTGAATTTATTCTAAATTAATTATGATTCAAAAAATAATTCAAATTTCATACATACCATTCAAAATAATAATACTTTATTTATTTGGAAAAAGGTCACTTATGACAATAATAATTCAAAATAAATAAAGAAACAATACTAATAATAACTAAGGTAAAGAAAATTCTAAAAATGAGGATCTTCTACATATGATATCAGTTATTTCCTCATAATCATCAATATCATAAGCCTCAAATCTACTACGGGGAATATTCAATAAGATATTATTCTTGTGTTCATTGGTGAATTGAATCTCAAACCTATAGGTAAACCTAAGTATAAGAAAATAATATAAAATATCTACCGGTAAGTTATCCCCATTATCTAGAGCTTCCCATAATTATTTCAAATTTGAAACTACAAAAGGCATATGTTCAAAAAGCCTAAGTACTAGGACATATTGATCCATGACTCTCATCATAATTTGCCTAGTGATTTGAAGGTAAGCTATCTCCTTGTGAAATATGACCAATCTTTGAGTAATTCGTTCTAACACATTTATTGTATCCTTTGGCGCCCTGATCCTTTTTAATGGCTTAACACAGATATTTTGATAAGTCATGGCTCTATTCATTTTAACTAAAAACATAATAACGAAAACGTTAGTTTTAACATAAACATAATATTCATAACATAAACACTTACATTGGCGATTAGATTTGGAGCTTTTGCATGTGTATCAAGGAGAACTTTATGCATATGAACCTGGCTTTGATACCACCTATAAAGACCCGACTAACTTAAAGACCTCGGACCTTTAAGACTACTAAGGCATAACTACTATCTTTTGGATATATACATAAAATAATCAAACTTTATTATTAATACATAGTAAATCCAAATGAAAAATATGGGATTCCATTGTTCATACATAAAATCATAAAGAAAACAAAACCTTTATTTGAATATTCAAAGTTCTAAGTGCGGAAATTTTAAAGACATAATTCAAAAGACTCAGAAATAAATAAAGTCATCCTCAATCGATCACATCAGTTCATTCTTTTAGTTCATCGCCCAATTCACAAGCCAATGTCGCCTCGGATTTGTCTCGCCTTCCATGTTCATTTTCTTGCACAAAATAAAAAGGAATGATTATAATGCCTAGTAAGGAAAAACTACTAAAACATAAAACATAGAACAAAAACATAAAATAGACTTCAATATTAATGGTCATTAACTCATTATCGTAGTATGTGATAAATACTGCTATAGTCCTCTTAACTACTATTTTAGAGGTAGGTTTAGACATAACTATAGTCTACGATAACAATAAGAATCTCGAGATTTGCTATCTAAGCAACCATATTTCCCAAGTGACTAAAGACAAAAAAAAAACATACAAACAAACACATAGCACATAAAATCTAACTTATTTTCCTTACCAAAATCGAGATATTGGAGACAAGTGGAGGATTGGAAATTCCTAAAACCAAACATTAAAAACCATAAGATTCCTAAACAAAGAAGTTGAAGAAAAGATCTAAACCTTCGGAATAAAGACTTACCGAAAATCTTAACTTTCAAAGAAATCGAGTACCTAACCAAATGCCATTATAACAAGTTAGGATTTGAATTAAAAGAAAAGAATAAGAAGAATATTGATCTATACCTTAAACACTGAAATCACACTATAGCTTACTTCCCAAGTGTTTAGAAAAGCTTAAATTTGAATGTTTTAACCCCAAAACCCTAGTGTTTGTCTCTAGAACAAAAATAGGAGCTTGGAGACTCTGAAAAGTATTTGAAAGTTGATGCAAATGACTGAGTGAAGGGTCCTATATATAGAGTTCAAGGAGTGAAACTAACTCTCATTAAAATGAATAAAAATGGAATTTTCCACTCAACCAATGCCCAGAACTCGGTCAATATCTTTTAAGAACAAGTCTATGTTGTTGAGGATTGATTCTAGCTTTGGATTTTAGGGAAATTCAAAAATGGCTCATAGAGCCGATATCACCCTCTATAGACAATATATCGCCTGCCCTAATTTATTGAGGCTCCGTGGTTTCGATCATGCAAAGTCGACGTGTTTTTATGTATTAGCATAGGCAAATTATCACCCCATATAGCTGCGATATATCGACTTATGCTTATGTAGTAAACAACGTTTTTGCACGTTTTAAGCACACTTAAAGTTGTTTAAACCACTTTGATTGATTAATACGAGATCCTAGCATCTGAGGGAAGGTTCTAGACATCCTAGGCTTATCCTTAAATCCTTAATAAATATACATGTGACAAAAGTCACATTCTTAACTATTCTATTTAAATCTTAGGATGTAATAAGTAATATTTCTAGACCAACTACAATAATTAAACCTTAGGATAAAATTAATATTTCTAAACTATAGGCTAAGCTTATAAAATTCATAACTAGCTCTATGAGTTTCCAAATAATTCCTAGCTTGAACCAATATCACAAAAATTACAATACTACAACTTAAGCTAATATTATCTATCTAAGTAAAATTCTAAGACACTACACACCCAAAGGGGTCGCGACGCCACTATGATAAACCCATAAATTCAGCGTTTTCCTACTGTCTCTCAATCCTAAAACCCAACCAAATGACCCAAAATCGACCCCAAACCAACTAGGCAACTAACATACAACATCAAAACTCCCAATTACATCTTAAAACTAACAGTTGAAAAACTTAGGGTCAAAACTCTAAAATTCCATCAAGAACACCACAAAGAAATGAAATACATCGAAACTATGGCTTACCTCTCTGAATTTTTGAAAGCCTTTGAGTAATAAAGATGATAGCAACTCCTAATCCCTCCTTGTGGCTTGAATCATGTTTAGAGTTCCTCAAATCCCGTGCTTTTTCCCCTTGGTTCTAGTGTTTGTCTTGAGCAAGTTGAGAGAGAAGACCTCATGGGAAGGTTGTGTCTAGAATGTGAGTGAGTGCTAGGTTTCAGACTTATCATAATTTATCTTCCAATTGGTCAAATGACCATTTTGCCTATACTCTGCAATTTCCCCACTAACCACATACATGGGCATTTTCCTAAAATTCCAATTTCACCACTAACCTCGATATTTAATAAACTAAACAACAAACATAGTTACTCCACAAATTAATTTCATTTCACCAATACTTTCAAAATATGAAAAATTCTCAAAATACCCCTAGGCTCGACCCGAGCTGGGAATTTATCCTCGTTGTGACTTTACCACTTAACCACTTGAACGGACCCACTCATGCCGAAAATCATAAATATATCCACATAATAATATAGTCTCAAGCACATAGCACATAATAATTTCAAATATACCCTTAACGGGTCAAAATTATGAAAATACCCATTTCTAACAAAAACATGTCTTTAAAAACATTTAGTACACATAATGATGCATACTCAATTATATAATATTAAAAATCAATTAATTTACAAAACTAACCCACGTGCCCTCCCGACACGCTTATCAGAGCACTTTATTCTATTAGGAATTTTGGGACGTTACATGTTCACACTTTTCAACTCTCTCTCTCTCTCTCTCTCTCTCTCTCTCTCTCTCTACCTATCAAAGATAATAAGTTTTTTTCTAAGAAACTCACCAAGTATTGCTTGAATTAGTGAGTTTTAAAGTCTTGTTCAATCCCAAATCTCATTCTATCTTGGTGAAGCTTCTAGCAATAGAGGAAAGGCTTGGAATAGAGACTTTGGATAGCGATACTCCTTGTGTATAAACCTTTAAATGTCCCACAGTTTTGAAGATTTAATTGTTCAAAAAAAATGGTTGTATTTTTCTAAACTCTAACTATCTGAGATAGACTATTTTGATTTCGTTTTAAGGTTTCGCATTATATTTTGTGTTCAAACAAATGATAGTTCTGTAATATTTCATGTGAGGATTTCATTTATCTAGGATGTGTAATTTCACTCTCCACTTTAAATAATTTTCTAGATTTTCTTTAATCTGTGAATTTTCAAGATTTACCTTCATACTATGCATGTGATTCTTGATTAGTCTCTTGAGTTTGTATTATCGATTTTATTTCTATTATCATTGTTGATTTAGAAAGTGAAAAGCCATAAATTTCCAACACTCATACAATATCGTACTCTCATAGATGAATATAGAATTTTCTTATATTTATAATTATTTTTTAAGCAATAATTTAAACATTCAATTATAAGAAAAATGTACTTTCATTTAACTTCTAGAAATAATATGTATTCACACATGTTTTTAGGGCATAAACTATAACACGAGGAAGGGATGTGCTAGGTGCGAGAACTAAGTGCGTGAAGGACTCATTAGGAGTCGAGGATTAAGTGTGTAAGGGCTTGAGGTCATGGCTAAGAAGCTATGAGCAACAAGGTTTGGAGCTTGGATGACAACAAGATAAGTGGCTATGGATGATTGTGGCCTAGGCAGGCAACGATAACAAAGGATGGTGGCCAAAATGCTTCTACACAACTATGGATCCCAAATCTGCTCCCTCTCCCTCACCTTCTCCGACCTTAGGCTTTGGTATTTTTTATTTATTTATTATTATTTCCTTCTTTTTTCTCCCCATCACATCTATTGTCTTTTATTACTCATTGTTTTTGTGAAGGTGTAAGATGGGTTTGAGATTTATTCATACCCAAATATTTCGTTGGGTTCTTTTAAGAGGTTTAATTTTTAATTTTGTTTTTGAATATTCTCGTTAAAAATACAATGAAGGAAAGGAAGAAAGAAAGGGTTTGGTTTTTTATTTTTGATTTTGAACATGAAATGTGATGATAAAATTTGAGTTTTTTGTTTGATCTAATATGTAATGATAAATTTGAGTTTTCTGTATTGATTTCTTTATTTTGAGTTTGATTTTAAGGTTTGTAATTTTTTTTACTATTTTGAATATAAAGAGAAAGAAGAAGAACAAAGAAAAATAAAATAAAAACCTAGAAGAAAAAAAGTTTATTTCTTTTTAAGAATAGATTTAATTTTTAATTTTGATTTTGTTTTTGTTTCTTTATTTTAATTTTTATTAAAAAAATTAAAGTTTTAATTTATTAATATATATTTATATTTTTATATTTTAATATTTAAAATTAAGTCAACATAATTTAAAATTCAATATCTAATATGACCTGTAGGTATTTTAGTCATATTAAAACAAATATTAGACCATAATTGAGTTCTATCTAAATCGATTTACAAAAAAATGGGTCTAAAAATATTAGGCTAAAAATATTTTTAATCTTATTTATTTTAATTTTTGTTTATCTTAGATAAATTTTTTGTATATTTTAAGTATATATTGGGTATATTTTTTGTTTATTTTTGATATATTTAGATATGTATATATAATCCAAGTGAAAGAAACATGCAATGCACATTTTCTAAGTTTTATTTAGAAAATGTATTAATTTGTATTTATTATATTTTTTAATCCACATATAAATTTAAAAAAAATAAAAAATGTCATATCTTATAAAATAATGACATAAACATATATTTTTTTTAAAAAAAATTGAGCAAAAGCATTATTTATTGTTTTAAAACTAAATAATATGATAACTTTTTAAAGCACAAGCTATCGTAATTACCTCTATTCAACATACATAATATTCTGCCATGTTACTATTCAAACCACACTTTAGGAATTGGAGATGAAATTTATTTATTCTTGATGGAAGAGAAATGTTATTCTTCTTTCTTATGTAGTTACATGGTCACACTTTTGTACATACACGACTCCTATATATAATGTATTTATAATGTTTGTTATTGTTTACCGAGTTTTTCGAAAACTAGAATTATGAAAGACAAGAGAGCTTAAAAAGAAAGGATTTAGAATATGCAAGCAAGGTTATTACGTGGTTGGGGTGATAATGAGCCTTAGTCCACGAGTCAGTTGTATTAAAGCTTAGAGAGCTTTCGACAATAGTGTTTTCTGCAAGTTTGAGCAGAGCAATTACTTACAAGAGAATATTCAGATCCTTTCTACAGTGCATAACTGGCCCTAATCCAGGTCGAATATGGATGCAATTAGGATTTTCTCACTAACGGAGGCTTAATACATAGGGTTCTATCAGATAAAATACATTAATTAGGGCCTATTAGGCTAGCTCGAGCGTAACCACGTTGTACGACTGACAATAGTACACACCCTATTACCGTGCCATCAATCGGCAGCGCAGTCCAAGTTCGACCAATAGATGAGCTCTTGTTTTGCCTCCACCTGTTCAAAGCAGAGTTCTTACCGACCTTATCACCAGAAACGCTACAGACTCCTACACCAGCACTTTACAGAAAGTAACTTGAACCGTTATTTATGTTTCTCCGTACTTGTTATTTGATAGTATTATATTTGTGGCTATAGGGTTATTAGAGTCGTGGCCACTGTTTAGGGTGGTTCCGTGCATAGTTGGTCAGTAGAACAAGGGTTTAGGTCGTCCCGGATCTTCTCAGGTCTAGGTCGTCCCAGAACAGCGGTAATAGGCTGACTTGGGAAAAATAAGAAAAAACTTCTTCTTAGTTCCTGATCAAGATTTTGGGGATATTCAGTGATCCCGGATCTGGTCCGGAGGGGACTCCTCCAAGTAGTTCTTAGGAGAGCCTCCATACCTTAACCATCCTTTTTGTGTTTTGGTGCTAACTGTTTGGTTGTTTGCTTCCTTTTTAGTTCCTAGATCATCGACCATGTGCCTCGCCGTTACTCTGCACCAGGAAGAATATGTCCAGTCGACCCCCATCATCCTGGAAGGACACAAACCTCCATTGACAACACATGGGAGATGGACGGGGAGAAAAATGAATTCTGGAACTACCGGATGCTGGATGCTTTGGAGAAGCATCTGGGAGTAGAATCGACTCCTGGACTCTTTTACAATCGGTTGTCCATGAAGGAGGAGAAAGCCCATACCAGCATGGGCGAGTTTGGGGCCTGGAGCATGGGCCACACTAGCGCACGAGCCACTCTCCAACTCCATGACTAATTTGCACGATTCCTAAAGTTCATGGGGATCGCGCCTTTCCAGCTTCCGCCCCAAGCCTATATGCTTCTCGCGGGATGGCATATTTTTTGTGTGGTGAAGGAGATCTTGGAGCCTACCCCGGTGGAGGTGCTTTACTTCTACAGGTTGGAGTCGTAACTCGATGCCAAGGATAAGACCCAGGACGGCTTCTATAGGATGAAACCCGGTGGTAATTATCCCGCCCCTTATAGCTCCTGGAAGCACCCCTTGAATAACTGACATTACTGGTTCATGATGTCCGGGTTCCTGTTGGAGCAGAATCCCACGCTAGTGCTGGATTTCCATAACGTGGGTAAGTCGTCTTCACCCTTAATCTTTTTTGTTCTCTCCTATTTTCTCTTTTATCTTTTTACTCACATTCCCGGATAATAGGACCGTATGCCCAGAGTCCCTTCTCCCAGTCGATCCTGGATCGGAAGAATTACTACGCCACATTGAGCGCAGAGGATCTGAACGAGGGGGACTATGTAAACACCGCAAACATGCAAGTGGTTGGGATGTTGGCAGCCAACCAGGTGATTGTGGCCCCTAGCCTCCAGAGGTTGCAATGTGAGAGGGACCCTGCCTTGAGGGAGGATCTGGCTCTCATTCACATAGAGGCCATCGAGGTCGCAGCTCAGGCAGATGCGGCGAGGAAGAAAAAAAACATGCCCACCAAATGGAGAAAGCTGCATCTGAGGAACTAGATGCTCTCTTCGATGAAGCCCAGTCGAACACAGGGGCTCCTGGGGCCAGTATATCGAGACAAGGTAATTCGCCTCCACTTTTAACTTATGCTCCTCATTTCGAGGACTTAGTTAGGGATAGGCAAGTTTACCGAGGCCACTTTTTCGGGGCCGTCAGAGAAATGGGACCTCCACCCCCCATTGTCTTAGACACGCAGACTATCATGTACTCATCCGGGTTCCTTCAATATTGTAACGCCCTGGTTACCCCAGAACAGTTACGGTGAACTGGAAATTTGACTCGCTACCCGAGTCCTTTGGTTAAAAACGTGCATCTAAGTGTTATTAATAGGCTAAGGTGGAAAACCAATCAAAAGGAAATGATATATTTTATTTAATACATAAAATTGTTCATGGGCCCATCAAAAACATTTACAAGTTATTTACAACTCAAAATGGTCATTACTGTTTCAAATTTACAACCCACCGACCTAAGTGGCAAAAATAGGGTAAACCCCCTAGTTCCTCTGAGAACTCCTTGGCCGTGGTGGTCAAGCGGCCGCATATGTACACAGTACCACCTAAGCTCTCCACTCAAGGCTGGGTGAGCTTTTCTTTCCCTTTCCTGCACCACATAGCACCCATGAGCCAAAGCCCAGCAAGAAAACACAATATAGCATGAATATAATATCAACAATGATCATAATAATCATTTAGGACTTTCAGTCCAAAACAGATGAGTGACAGTTGAAAAGTCACTAAGGTGGGTCTAGCTCCCTTCAGCCATGTGACGATAGGTTCACTGGAGCTTAACAAATAAGTGATCCTTTCACTAGCTTATCAAGGTAGGTGCTCGATGAAAAAGTCACCAACATAACCTATCGCATGACCATAGAGTCATAACTGTGGGATTTCGCTCCCTAGCCATGTGACAAGTAGTCACCTAGGCTTAGGCCCTGGCTCTGAGTAACTAGCTTAGACTAGTCAAGCGCTTATAAGTTTCATCGACCTTAGGATCAGTCCAGCATTAATGCCTTAGAGTCATTCAACGCTGATATCGATTAGATCTAATCTTTTATCGGCCATTCGTTTACAAGGCTCATGTCGTTTCTGACTCTCAAGTCAGTAATACGCGACCAGTGCCGATTCTGACTAATCAGTGCCATACACAAGTAAACAAACTCTGCTAGCATTTAATATGCAATCAATGTCCACATTTAGTAACCGACATGCCACAATAACAACCACGCATGTCATATACACGGGGTGCAGTTTTCTTACCTCTGGTTCGAGCGAGAAATAGAACAAGAACGACTCCTGAGAATGATCAACCTTTTGATTCATTAGCGGTTACCTAATCATAACCAATTATAACCTCCATTAATGAAAATCAACAATGAAAGGGTCTTGACCTAACCTCACTCCCGGGACCTCGAAATATACCCACGCGGTGAGTAGATTCGATCTCGGGCCTTAAGGATTGAAACCCCGAGCCAAAAACCCTTAAAAACACTCAAAAAGGGATTCTGAAGGAATAGAGTAGCGCAGTGCTGCTCACTAGCGCCCCAGCGCTATACTCAGAACCCCAAACCGCCCAACAGAGCATTGGGTAGCACTACAGCGCCCTCGGGTGGGCGCTGTAGCACTACACCCAGCCATATCCTCCCCTGAAACCTCTTCCTTTGACTCCTTCAATTCCAACATGATTCCAATGCTTCCAAACCTCATTTTTGGTGCCAAATGAACCCAAAAACCATCCCCACATGCCCTAAGTATCACAACCACAAGAACCTTAGCCAAAAACTCCCAACAAAACCAATCACCCAACCTAGAAATCTCAACTGAAAACCAAAGCTAAAACAGAGCAAACCAGGAAATTTAGTGGCTAGAAACTTACCTCAAGCTCAGATTATGATGCTCTTCAATGGTGGAACACACTCCCAAGCTCTCAAGACTTACTTCCCAAGTTTGAATCCTCAAGTTAGGCTCAAAACTCACAAAGAAAAAGGAAGAAAACAGGTACGTGAGAAAGCTTTGATCTATGCTCTATTTTCTCTTCCTTCTACAGCCTTCAATGGCTTCAATCTATCCTAGGGGTGAAAAGACCAAAATACCCCTAGGTCAAATAAGGATTTCTAAAGGCTCCCAAGGGAAAAATTGGCATTTCCCACCTATTTCGTTAATCATAATTAACGCTCTCCAATTCCCGCTATTCTCGATATTCTCAAACACCAATAATTCATATCCCATTAGCCTTTAATTCCCGGCAACGCTCTAATCATTAAAATCACCTCGAGACTCACCCCGAGTCTCGAACTTAAAATTGTTATGACTTAACCGCTAATTAATATTCAAAGATCATCTCGTGTCGAATAGCTCGAACAAATCCACATTATAATGTGGTCTCAACAATAGGTCACCGACATGCATACAAATATACAATTATGCCCTCAACAGGCCAAATTATCAAAACACCCCTGTAATGAAATGTGGACCCACATGCATGCATTTAACATCATATTATAATACAATTCTCATAAACATGAATATAATCATTTAATGGCATAACTAAACAATTATGGCCCTCCCGGCCTACTAATCCAGCCATTAAACCGCATTAGGGATTTCGGGGCATTACAAGTATGGTAACTTCTTGGACCTGGATGACATGGGAAACCGCATCCATTCCTTCGCTTTAGGAGAGTTGAGTCGAGCCCGAGTTCTAGATAAGGGTTCGTCCCGGAGGAGCTTAGACTAGCTTTTATTTACTTTTTGTCCCCGCTCGTATACTTTGCTGACTATTTTTTTTTTCTTTTTTCAAACGATTCAGAAATGTCCAACCCTATGACTAAGATGAAGCAAGCAATGGAGGTCTGGGTGGCCGTGGCCAATGCATCGGCGAAAAAGGCCTCCAAGGGCCTGCCCAAGAGCAAAGTGCTGGAGTTGGTCCTTGGGGACATGAGGCCGAAGCCGGAGGTCAACGAGAGGACTCCAGCTCCGATTCCCTTCCGATGGTGCCCATTGAAGTCGTTCTGTCTCCGCCTACTCATCTCCCGGTCATTGATTTAGAGCAGGATCCATTGGCAAGTCGGGGGTCGGAGAAAAGAGCTGCAGACTCGACTGTTGATGAGTTAGTGAATTGGGCCAAGAAGGCTAAGACCAAGGACCTTTCCTTGGTCGAGGAGAAATCTTCCGAGGAAATCTTGATCATCACCCGGGAGATCCCGGAGGCTCCCATGCTTCTTGTCAATCCGGCCTTTCTCGAGGAGGGGACATGGTCCTCCGGGAGGAGAGGACGAGGATGGTATCACGGGCCTGGGAAGATGGTCGGGATAGACGGGAGGAGGTCTACCGAGCCTAAGGGTCTGGCGAAAAGTGGAGTTCGCCGAGCGCCCAACTGCCTTCAGTATTTTGCAGCCGATCATGGACAGGCTCATTGTCGATATTGGGTTTCATCCCAAATTGGGGCATGACACGGCCCCGCTTTCTACGGATCGGTTGGATCAGGCCAAGACAACCATGTCTAACCTCCAACTGAAATGGTAAGCCACCCTGGCCAACTAGGACGCCTTGTTCATCTCCCAGGCCATTCGTCACCAGGCCACCGCTCTAAGTCATATATCCATATGATCCTTTACCCGTATGTTTTCTAACTTAGATTTGTTCCAGGATGCATTGATGGGCCACAGGAATGCTGATTTGGTGGCGAAGATGACGATGAAGCTGGAGACGGGTCAACTGAAGTTGGAGGGGGCTGTGAACCAGCGGGAAGCCGCTAGGGAGGCCCTGACCAAGGAGGTTACCTTGGCCAAGAAAGCTGCATGGGTTGAGGCCCTGGTTAAGGAAGCTGCTCAGGCTTAGGCTGACCGCAAGAAGGCCTGCCAGGTCCGATTCCAACTTGAAGAAACTCTGTCCAGGAAGGAAGCCGACCACAAAAAGTTGGTGGATAGCCTGGAGGCAGAGCTTCTTCGTGTTCGGGGCTCCGAGGCATCATCTAAGGCTCTCCTGAGGCAGTTGAGGCTCAATCTCTCTAGGATCGGGGGAAGGTCACTGCTCTTAAATCTCGGATCCAGGCCTTGGACGACCTGCTTCTACTGAAGGTGAAATGGCATGAGAAGGTCCACCAAGAGAAAGAACAGGCAGATGCCTTGTTGGAGGCCACCTTTGATGAGGCCATCTATATGGCCTGGCTCCAAGACAAAAATATGAATCTCCTGGTCTACCCCGATCCCGTCGCAAAGAAATCAGAGTTCGAGGCTAAGGAGAAAGCTGACGCGGAGGTTATGGGCAGGGAGGAGCAGGATGAAGTCGCTCCGGAGACATCGGAGCATGGCGAAGCCTAGGCCTAGGCCTTCCACTTGTTTTTTGTGTCTTTTTTTTTTGTAATATTTTTATGGACACGAGTGCATTCAAGATAATTTTTTTTATAGATATTTACTTTATTTCTTGCACAAAATTTTCCCTTTTCCATTCGTTTGCTTTTTCCTCAAAAATTCACTAAGTGTTTTGCCACCGTGCATGAATGAGTCGAATGTTTGGTCCTGGTTCCAACGGCGGGGACCATTGGGGAAAAGTTGTAGGAAACATTTGACTTGTCTGGTGACCAGCGTTTGGGTCTCAACGGCCTGGACTGTCTAGGTCTTTTGCCCCAATTTTAATCCGATTCTGGACATTCTTATCCTTTTTATCCCGATTTTATGATTCGGGCTCCAAAGACCTGGACCATCAGAGATTTTTTTTAAGTGTGACTTAGCTAATTAACTCGCTTTGATCCTACTGTTTAGGTTCAAATGACCTAGACTGCTAGGGAGTTAATAATTAATATCAACTTTATTTGTCCTGATTTTTTTGTTCAGGTTCCAATAGCCTAGCCCATCACAGATTAGTTGATTAGCATATTTTGAACCTATGGGTCAGGTTCCAATAGCCTGGGCCATTTATAAGACTAATTTTAGATAACTTATACCTAGGACTCATGTTCCAATGGTTCTAGGCCATTATAGACGACATGGACGGGTATTTGGTTATTTGGGACCACTTTAGGTCAACCAATTTTTTGGTATTTCATATCTCTGGGCCATGCGTGTCCGAGTTAGGATTGGGCCTAGGCCGTACATCCTACTGGGTATTATACCTCCGGACCATGTGCGTCCGGGCTAGGACTAGGCCTGAGCCTTACGTCCTATTGGGTTTTGTACCCCACAAACCATGTAAGTCCGGGTTAGGACTAGACCTGAGCCTTACGTCCTATTGGGTTCTGTAGCCCCGGACCGTGTAAGTCTGGGTTAGGACTAGGCCTGAGCCTTGCGTCCTTTTGTTGGGAGTTGGGATTTTGCTACCCCAGTCTATACGATCTGGATCAAGACTAAACTTTGTGTGTTTGCATCCTGTTTTGTTTTCATTCTCGGACTTGTATAGATTGTCATACCCCCTAAGTGAGTGAAGACTGTAGTCTTGGGTCACATGTTCGTGAAAAAGGAGAAAGACGAATGTGAACTTTTATTTTTTTACAATATTTCTTTATGATGTTTTGTACACATCATTTTCATTAAATAAGAAATCGCCCTTGGGCATACATTGTTTATGAGAAAAATTAAAAGCAGAAACACGTCCTCCTGACTACTGATAGTACTTACGGAGGTGTTCTGCGTTCCAGGCCATTGGGACCTCTGTTCTATCAAGTCTCCATAAGTGATACGTTCCTGGAAATACTTCATGTTTGATTTCGTACTGTCCTTCCCAGTTTGGACCCAAAACCCCCACTCCCAGAGCTTGGGTTGCATGGAAGACTCTTCTTAGGACTAGATCAACAGTCTCAAACTTTTTCCTTTTAACTTAAGAGTTAAAGTGCCTGGCGATCTTTCCTTGATACATCTTCAGTTGAACCTAGGATTCTTCCCTGATCTCTTCGATAAAGTCCAAAGATTTCTGGAGTAAGCCGTGGTTCTGGGCGGGATCATAAGTGTCCCGTCGGTGAGACGGGACAGCTGTTTCCAGTAGGATGACTGCTTCACATCCGTACACCATGGAGTAGGGAGCATGCCCGGTAGATGTTCTTTCGCGGGACAACTCTTTCGGCCACTTTCGTATGCAGGCTTGAAGCTTTTTCTTTAATGTCCCCTTCAAAATCTTGTTCTCAGCCTCTGTTTTCGCGTTTTCTTGAGGCCTTGAGATTGTGAAGAAGCTTTTGATGATGCCATGTCTTTCACAAAAAGTCAGTGAAGTGGACGCTATCAAATTGCTTCCCGTTGTCAGACACGATTTTGTGAGGGAGGCCATATCGACACACAATGTTGTTGATGATGAAGTCCATGGCCTTTTTCTAAGTGATGGTGTTCATTGGTTCCGCCTCGACCCACTTGGTGTAATAGTCGACGGCTACGATGGCGTACTTCACACCACCCTTCCCGGTCGGGAGTGGCCCTACTAGGTTGATTCCCCACACTGCGAAAGGCCAGGGACTGGTCATTAGGGTTATTTCCGTTGGAGGGGCTCGCGGGATCTTTGTGTACCATTGGCATTGTTCGCACTTGCGGACGTAATAAAAAAAATCCTTCTTCATCATTTGCCAGAAATATCCCTGCCTTAGAATTTTCTTGGACAAGCTGAGTGCGGCTATGTGATCTCCACAGAAACATTTGTGCACTTCCTGCATGATTGCGCTCATTTCGGTCTCGGACATGCATCGGATGTATGGCATGGATAACCCTCTACGATATAGTTTGCCTTCCATCATGACGTATATGGGGGCCTGGTATTGAAGCTTCCTGGTAGCTGCTTTGTCCACGGGCAACCCCCCGGTGGTTAGGTACTGGATGATAAGACCTATCCAGGACGTGGAATAGTCTATGGCATTGATTGTGGGGGCTTGAATACTTGCTGTGGGAAGATGGTTGATCGGGATGAGCCCAAAGAGCTCTGCCTCACCATTCGTGGTCAGCTTAACCAATGTGTCTGCAAACACATTTTGTTCCCTGGGGATCCGACGGATGGAATATTTCTTGAAAGACTGGAGTAGCTCCTGGGCTTGCGTCACATAAGCAGCCATCTTTTCTCCCTTCGTTTGGTATTCCTTCGAGATTTTCCTAACAACCAATTTGGAGTCGTTATAGACCTCTAGACTTGCTGCTCCTACCTCCCAGGCCAGACGCAATCCGGCCAACATGGCCTCGTGCCCGGCCTCGTTGTTCGATGCATTGAACTCGAAACATAGGGTGCTTTGCAACTGGTGTCCTTGCGATGATATTAAGATGATCCCGACCCCGGCCCCATTTTTGTTTGAGGCTCCGTCTAAGAATACCTTCCATAGGGGTGCTACGCGGTCGGCGAGATCGTCATCTTTAGTGATCCTGGTGCATTCCATGATGAAGTCGGCCAGGGCTTGCCCCTTTATTGATATCCTGGGGACATATGCAATGTCCAACTGAATCAGTTCCATGGCCCACTTCAAGAGTCTCCCCAATGATTCGGCTTTTAGTAACACTTGCCGTAGGGGATGGTTTGTTAGTAATTTTATGGTGTGGGCTTTCAGGTAAGGCCTTAGCTTCCAGGATGCAATTAGTAAGCAAAACATTAATTTTTCGATTAGCGGGTACATAGTCTCCGCACCCAATAACCTTTTGCTTACAGAATAAACTGAGAGCTGGGCTTTCCTTCTTCCCGCTCGAGTGCAACACTGATGGCGTGCTCGGACCCGAACAAATAATGGTACAACATCTCCCCATCCATTGGCTTTGCCAAAATTGGTGCTCAGGACAAATGTTCCTTCATTTTTTGGAAGGCCCGAGCACGCCATCTTTGTGCTTTGGCCCCTTCACATTCGGCCAACCATTCAAACCTTTGGCTTTCGTGAAGGATGTTGAAGAATGGGATGCAATTTTCCGTGGACTTTGAGACAAAATGGCTCAGGGCTACTATTCTTCCTGTGCTATGCATGTCTTTGTGCTTCCATGGCGAAGGCATATCGATCAGTGCTTTGATCTTGTCCAAGTTGGCTTCTATCCCTCGTGAACTTACTATGAAGCCCAGAAATTTCTCGGATGCCACACCGAAGGTGCACTTCTTGGGGTTCAACTTCATCCCATACTTCTAAATGATGACAAACACCTCTGCGAGATCGTCAGCGTGTCCTCCAGAGGTCTTAGACTTGACTAGCATGTCATCTATGTAGACCTCCATAATCCTTCCCAATTGGGCCTGGAACATTCTGTTGATGAGCCTTTGATACGTGGCTCTGACATTCTTGAGCCCGAAGGGCATGACAATGTAGTACTACACCCTTTTGTCTCTCTGGAAGCTGGTGTGTTCCTTGTTTGCTATGTGCATTGAGATCTGGTTATAGCAGGAGTAAGCGTCAATGAAGCTCAACATTTCATACCCGGACATTGCATCTACCATTTGGTCAATCCATGGTAGAGGGAAACAGTCTTTGGGGCAAGCCTTATTGAGATCTGTGAAGTTGATGCAAGTTCTCCACATTCCATTTTGCTTTGGTACCAACACCGGATTGGCTAGCCAGACGAGATACAAGGCTTCCCGAATGAAGTTGATTGAAGATAACTTCTCAACTTCTAACTTGAGGGCCTCTGCCCTTTCCACCCCCAGAGGTCTCTGTTTCTTCCGGACTTCAGTCGCACCCTCATCAATGCTCAGGGCATGGCATATGAGGTTACAGTCGATCCTGGTCATATCCGAGTGTGACCAGGCCAGGACGTCCTGGTTCTCTTTCACTCGGGAAATGATGGCAGCCCAGACCTCTGCATTCAAGTTCTTCCTAACTTGGATTACTTTGGTCGGGTCGGTGTCACTGATGCACACTTCTTCAATCTCCTCAATGGGCTCTAGTGCATGGTCCACTCCTATCTGCGGTTCCAGTTCATCTTCTTCCCAGACCATCCTCCGCACTAAGGGAGGAGGTAGGACTGGATCAATATTCTCCTCCTCGCGAGGCTCTTTGCAGACCATATAAATTGGTCGGGCGGATATGTGGTAACACTTTTGGGCAGTCTTCTGATCTCCTCGGACTTTTCTTACCCCTCTATTGTCGCAGGGGAATTTCATACAGAGGTGGCAATTGGGGGTGATGGCGCTAAAGTCGACCAGTGCGAACTGACCAAAGATGCGTTGTAGGCAGTGGGGCAGTCCACCACTACGAATGTACAGAATTTGAACGAGCCTTGAATCTCGTTCCCTAACGTTACAAGCAACTGGATCTTCCCCATCGGGAGTATTGAATCTCCATTGAAACCGTAGATCTGTGTTGGGCATGAGGCCAGATCTGCCTCAATCAAGCCAATTGAAATGAAGGCTGGCTTGAACAATACAATGAGAGAACTTCCTTCATCCACCAACACTCGAGACACCATCTTGCTGGCAATTTGGGCATCAATGACCAGAGGGTCATGAAGCAGGAAGAGGACGTTCCGAGCGTCTTCTTCCGTGAAGGTGATGGGTAAATTCATCAACTTCGGGTGTTGAGCCGAGGTCTGGACCAAGGCCCATACTTCGTGGTCATGCTCGAGGTCGCTGAGATATCACTTTTGTTCGTTCTGGGATGGTCCCCACAGGTGCGGCCCTCTCGAGATGGTGGCCACGTGACCATCTATCTGTGGGGGCGCATTTCCGGAGGGGAAAGGCATCCCGGGTCCGGGTGCCTACACAATTGGGCCCCTCTGAGGGGCCTGTGCTCCCGGGCCTACAGCGTTCCCTCCCTGGGGAGGTCGGTACCATCGAGGTGGACCCGAAATCGCATGTTTTCTAGGAGTTGCTGGCAGTCTTGGAACTCCCACGGGCATCTTGACCCACTGGTGGAGATGCCCCAACTTTATCAAATTCTTGATTTCGTCTTTCAGCTGACGACACTCCTCAGTCAAGTGACCCACGTCTTTGTGATACACGCATCTTTTGTTGGTATCCTCGAGTTATTTCCCCCTTTAAACATAGGGGTGGTTTCCGGTAATGAACCGTACTCCCCGTGGCCAGGTATATGTTTTCCCTGGTGTCCACTAGGTTGGTGTATTCTGAGTATTGGGGCTCGTAGCCCCTCTTTCTCATTTTAGAGGGCTCGGATCAGTTTTGTCATTTCCCTGATCTCTTCCCCCGAGAGAGGTTCACGCTTGCCTCTGTCCCCCCACCTAGAGATGGCCGGGCCCCTCCAGAAGCAACACTATATCCGATCGACGCCATACCATATCCGAAGAATGGAATGGGCTGCGCCCGTGCGTATCTTGAGGAGGCAGGACCGTAGACCGTCGGCGATGCGAAGGTCACTCCAGGAGTACCCGTCGACTGTGGCGCTGCTGGGGGCGTTGGATAGTGATGGGCAGGATATTGCATCCCATACCTGGGAAAGGTTTGGGCACTTGGCTGGGGGGGCGGCTGCCATCTGAATGCCTGGATTCGGGCATCCTCCCAGTTGATAAAGCCTTGTGCCCTCCTTATGAATTCTTCGAGGGTGGCCGCCTTACTGCGCTGCACGTCATCCCAAAGAGGGGACCCGACTCGGATCCCAGACAAGAGGGCCACCAGGCGCTGTCCATCATCCAACTTGGTTTTTGAGGCTTCTTCCGTGAAGCATTGGATGTAGGCCCTTAGAGTCTTCGTGGGAAGCTGCTTAATATTGGCAAGGGCGCTGATCTGCATGTCCATCCTCATGGCGGGAACAAACTGCTTGCAGAACGCTGACTGTAGTCCGGACCAAGATTGGATAGATCCCGACTTGAGTCTCTTCCACCACTCTTCTGCAGGTCCGTCTAGGGTGATTGAGAAACACAAGCATTTTTCGTTGTCACAGATGTGGGCTACGGTCATCAACCGATTGTAGCGGGACAAGTGGTCCCTGGGGTCTGTGTTCTCGATATAGGGGAGTAGGTTTGACATTTTTAACCCTTTCGAGATCACCATATCCAGGACGTGTTTGGCGCATGGTTCTTTTTTCTCCTCTTCAGAATCAGAACCTCCTCCCTCTTTTTTCTGAACTAGACAGTCCGTGACTTTCTTTAATGCGGCAAAGTGTTCCATGAACTGTCTGGCCATTCCGTCGTCCAGGGGACCCTTTCGTTCCTCCTGTCATTGAGGTTATGTCTTAGATCTCCCCCTCGAGGGCAGATCTTCTCCTTGCAGGCCCGTTCCATTCGGGCATTCAGACCATGGCGCAGGTCTATCCAGGATGTGTCGTCCCCTGAATTAATCGCTTCTAGCTCGTCCGCACGCTGGTTCCCTCGGTGATCTTTATTTACGGAGGCGCTAAGGTGGGAATGTTGTTCTCGTCCGGTCTATCTTAAGACGGCCTGGGGCTTGGCACCCTGCGAGCGCTTCCCTTGCAGATCAATCGGATGATCCCGTCCTGGGACGAGATGCTTCTTTTCTTTCCTAGGGAGCGACCCTGGGTTGGCCCCGGTTTTCGGGACAGGATGAGTTTTCGTTTGGGGGTTTTCTTTTCACACAGGGTCAGCCATCTTGACTTTCCCTTTTTCTTCAGCCAGGTTCGATGGGTCGTCTCTGGGTTGTGGTCCCAGAGTAAGGATCTGCCTTGTGTGTCTAGGCGCGATGGTCCTAACTGGTGGGGCCGGTGGCTATGTTCGTGGAGGCGGAACGACTAGGGGATTGGCTGCCAATCCTTGGGCAGCAATGAAGGCCTGAAGGGCCAAGAGGGATTCTTGCATCTGGCGGGTGGCTTCCTTCTGTTCAACTATCCTGGCCTCTTGATCAAGGACTTGTTGTTTCAGTTTGACCACCTCTGGATCCTCCTGTTCAGGATTCATCTCTTCTTCAGGGATTGCAGGATCCTGAGCTTCATGATCCTTGTATGCCCCTTCATTTTCCTCGTCTTCCTCATAGTAACCCTCCTCGTTGTCTGCCCCATCCTCAAAATTCTGGGAATCGTCAGGTTGAGGCATTTTATAGGGTGGATCCTCAAGTTGGTCTTGAGGGAGAGGTTGATTAGGGCAATGGCTACCCATTGCCTTACTGTTCTTGGTGAGCAGGATCGAACATAGTATGTCTCATGTTCACCATTGTTGTAGATATTAGATATCTTTTTTTTTTCAAAAACTTTCTTCAGCTCTCAATGAAAGCACCAAAATGTTTACTGAGTATTTTGGAAACTAGAATTATGAAAGATAAGAGAGCTTAAAAACAAAGGATTTAGAATATGCAAGCAATGTTTTTACGTGGTTGGGCATTAATGAGCCTTAGTCTACGAGTCAGTTGTGTTAAAGCTTAAAGAGCTTTAGACGATGGAATTTTTTGCAAGTTTGAGCAGAGTAATTGCTTACAAGAAAAAATTCGAATCCTTTCTACAATGCATAACTGACCCTATTTATAGGCAGTTTGATGCAGTGGATTTGGGCCGGACTAATCCGGTCCCAATACGGATGTAATTAGGATTTGCTCCCTAACAGAGGCTTAATCCAAAGGGTTCTATCAGATAAAATACACTAATCAAGGCCCATTAAGATGGCTCGAGCGTAACCACGCTATACGACTGACAATAGTACGTAGCCTCAGTCTGGTTCGCGTGGGCTTCTAAGGAGATCCAAGGGACAAAATCCGTCAGAGTAGTGGCAGTACTGTTCTGAATAACGACGTACATTTCATATGTAACCTATTCTATAGGTTAGTTAAGGAGACAAAACTCGGTGTTTCTCAGGGTGAGGTCAGTGTCGGGGATAGTTTATCACACCCAACTCGGGTGCCCAATCCGTGTTCATTCACCAACGTCCCAGTCCATTTATCAGGACCCTGGTTTGTTTACCAGAGCCTAGGTTCATCCACTATCGTCCTGGTCCATTTTTAGACTTGGAAACATCCTCCTTATTCGCACCCCGGACGACACCTTATACTGGGTCCGGGAAGACGAAACGAGCCAAATTCATGGTCCCAGCTTCTCCGACGCGGGGATGTCCAATGGATAATGTTGGGCTTACTAATATTTGGGCCACCAAAATTCACTCCTTCCTCTTCCATTGGGCTTTGTCTAGGCCTCTGAACCCTTCAGGATAGCCCATGGACTTAGTATACCATGTCATGTGTGCGGGGAGGAAACGAGGATAACAGTTATTATTTAATATGAATGTACATAAGTTATATTAAGTAATAATAATAATAATAAAAAAAGAGTAATGTGTTATTTTAATATATATAAATGATAAAAAATATTAAAAATTAGGACTATGTATTAAATATTTTTATAGTGATTATATTTTATAATATTTAAATTTATGTTAATATTATTTTATGATAATTGTATTTTATAATATTTAAATTTATATTAATATAATTATTAAATATTGATTATATTGTATTTTTTAATTAGTTTTAAATGTATATTCCGTTAAATATTTTTAAGATTCTTTAAAATTGACAAAAAAACTCTATTATTCTAATAATATGTTAAATATATATTAAATAGAAATATATTTTTGTTTTTGAGTAGTTTTATTGCCATTGATTTTTAATCATTTTCAATTTATTTTAAATATATAAATATATTGGTTTGGCTTTTCATTGTCTAATTAATATATATAATTGTAAATAAATATTTTTTATTTAATTTATGTGAAATTAATAAATTATTAATAATTAATTTTGTATAATTTCATGTGTTTAATATCATAAAAATTATGTGTTATGTATCATATGACACTTTATGTGATGGGATTAAAAGTTTTCCTGGTCAACTCCAATCATGAACACTAAAATAATATTGAACCAACATAAAAATAAGGTAATTTTAATACCATATTTTGTTTTCCAATCCAACCATAACACAAACTTGCACAAAAAAATATATCATATATTATTATATTCCCCACAAAGTACACATGATATTATTATATTATTTTATCTTATAAATTTAATAATATACATATATTTATATTTATAAAATATTAATATAAAATACAAAAATAAAAAAATATATGTCGTGTCACTGTTCATGTCCACTATTTACAGTCTCATTGGAGAGATATATGGTGCAGAATCAACACAAAATTGATGTTATACAGTCTCATTGGACTTGGCCTAAGAAATAAGAAAATGACAAATGTATTGGTTGGCTTATATAGTTCACATCTAGTGATTTTCTTTAGTTGATTTTGGGATTAGGAAATGATCTAATATATTAGAACTTCAACATAGAATTATAATGATGTCAATGGTCCCTAATTAACCTTTCTTCTTGAACAAAGCCACTACCTTGGTCTTCCTCCTCAATATTTCTAAGAATAGCTACTTACCCTTTTCAACTTTTTTCATGTCGTGGTCAACATATTTCAAACAATAACACCCATAATTACGGAAAGCTTTTTTTTTTCTCAGGCCAGGTGGGTTCCACAAATCTTTTATTAATTATTTTATTCCCAAATTCCTTGATTATATTGTCTTAAGAAATACCCTTTCATTTGAAAAGAATAATAATAATAATAACACCAACAACTTATTATAGCAGGAAAGCTACAAACCTAGGGGAAGGATGAACAATAGTATTGTTTACGCATGTTTAATATGAATTATTATAATATGCCACAAAAAAATATAAATTATAATAAGTTATCACTACTAATTTAATACATCGATTAACGACACAAAGTAAAAACAATATCAATCAACATATGTGGATATTATTAGCTATATTAATCAATATGTGGTATTATAATACAAGGGGACTAAATATATTTTAAAGAAGAAATTTTAAATGTATAAAATATAGTTTAATAAAATAATTTATTAAAAACTTCTATATATTTATATAGTGGAGAGCTCCAAAAAAATGACGTGGCATTCTAAAATTACTGTAAATTACTCTATCTATTTTCTTAATTTTCTCTCGTTTTTTATTTAACTTTTTCTAAAAAATATATTTTTTATTCTATTTTTAAAATATATATATAAAGGAGTGAACCCAAAAATTATTCTAAATCACTCGTGTGTTTTCTTTTTCTTTTTTTCTCATTTTTTATTGAAAATCTTCTAAATATATATATATTCTAATTTTTTTATAAATAAACAAATATATTTTTTAAAAGAATAAATAAATATATATTTCAATAACTTATAAATTAAACTACAACATAATTATATAAAAGAAAAATATATTGATCCACTCACACTTATGATCCACATTATTTTAGTCAAATATTATTTCCAAAAATTTAATACTAACTCTATGTTCGACAAATTTTTAATAATTTAGTTTACCATTTTAAAAATAAAGGCTCCAAATAAGTAATCACAAAAATATATGTAGTTCAAATAATCTATCTATCTATATATAAATATATATATATATATGTATATATATATTTAACGTTTTGACAAAACATAAGGTCCAAATGTTAAATTTTTAAAATAAAAGGTCCAAACAACTACTATAATGTCTCAAATTTGATAATAAAGCTTAGTGCCTTGATTAGCGTGGCGGGAGGAAAATAATTGATTTAATTGTACTACTACATGATTAATCATGATATATGTGCATCATTATGTGATTGCTTGAGCTATGATATGATATGATTAGATATGCATGTGGGCCCGTTCTTGTTAAGAAATGCATATTTGTAATTTTGGCCCGTTCAGAGCATAAATGTAATTATGTGTGTGTTATGACTGAGACCACATTGTTATGTGAGTGTATTTGCGATATTGGGCTCGAGGCAGTCCTAGGGAGTGGATTAGCAGAATAGTCAGAACGGGGTCAAATACCCGGCTCGGGGTGAGCCTAGGGGTATTTTTGGAACGTAGTACATATTCAGGGTTATCGGGTAATGGGTAGCTATTTAGCAATTATTTGGGTATGTCGTGATTAATTTGGGATTTATAAGACTACTCGAGGAATTAACGAGGATGTGGCGAATGACAAATTTGCCCTTGGTGGTATTAAAGGGCTAGGAATTGATCTAGGTGCATGTTGTTCTTTTGGTGCTAAGGATAGATTTGGGGAAGTGTTGCGTAAATTTAAGCAATTAAAATGTGCAAGTATACACAGTCGGCAACAAGTAATATAGTAGTAAGTGAGTATCGTCTCCACAGGGATTTCAAATTAAGCAAATGCAAAACCAACTAAATAACAATTTAAAAGTAAAAGAAAAAGGAATTATGAGAATGAATGTAATATGGATCTGAAATTAAATGGTTGCAATTAATTCTAATTAAAATATAGCTAAGATGTCAGCAAAATTTGATTCGAGAAAAGTGTCTATGGACTAATGGATCTAAATGGCTATTTCCCCCTATGTTGATCTACCCAGTTGTTATAGCAATCGTTCAGCAATTATGCACAGAGTTAACAGATTTCTAAATAAGCCAGTGAGATTTTTCCAAAACCCACTGAGGTAATTCCACAACGTAATTCAATACATTCCTATATTAAACCATGTTGTAAAACATGCAATTACACACCAAATCTCAGGTTATACAAGGTAGAAAAATATTCCTATTTCACTCACTAAGAACTACCTAAACATGGTATTCCTCTTGTATCATTCAAGTTAACTCCACTAGACAGATTCTTCCCAAAATCAGATCTAGCTAATTAAATTGTTAGTCATGGCCAGTAATTAACAATCATTTAACATTCATTTCACTTGAATGAACAAAGGCAAATTACTGAACTCATGCATTTCATTAACAAGTCATAACATAGGGTTCATAGCCATCCAAATCTCAAAATGATTAGTTCATGTCTAAACTGAAAATTACAATCCCATGTAAAAAATAGTTCATCCATAGCAAATATTCAGTTCACAAATTATAGAATCAAGAGTATACACTACAGAAAAGGAAATATAGAAGAAAGAGAAGAAGTAGAATCGGGTTCTAGAGTCCTCCTCCTTCCTTGGCCGTGGGTCTCCTCTTATGGGTACTGCCTTTTTCTGTGTATATCTCTCTGTATCAACTTTTCTCTCTCTGTTTCTTGCTGAAAATGATAGTCTTTCCCATACTGTGTCCTCCCACTTCTATTTCGGCTGTCCTCTTCTTCTTAGGGTACTTTCCTTTTCACCTTACCCTAATTAGAAAGCCCATTTCCATCTTTGGTCCATTACTCCTTGCCACCTCAGCCAGCTGACTTAATTCTTTAAATGGGTGCCACATAGGTGCTGAGATCAGTAAATAAATGCATCTGGCTTTTGTCCACGTCAGTCTTCATTTTCCAGATTTGCTAACATTTTGGTCTATAGCATTCGAGCAGCAATTCCAACTTTCTGTCCCTTTTTTCTTTTGATTCCCTTGGCGAGTTTAAGGTTCCTTTCCTAGATAACAAAACACACATATTTACATAAATATTTACAATTAGTACCAACAAATCACAAGACTCTTGAATTAACACACTAACTAGAAAAGAAAGATAAAAACTAAACAAATTTACAAATAACATCACACTCATTACTCTTTTCACCAAAAATTCAAGTTCAAAGTTAATAAAAATAACTCTAAATCATAGAGTTATCAGGAAGCTTTGACAAGTAATTAGAAAGGGAACATTTAGTCACGCAGCCCCTCACTCACTCTCTCTCTTATGTTTCTCTTTCCCTCTCTTCCTTAGGCTCACTTGTCTACTTTTCTTTCTGAATTTCTAGAGGAAAATGGCTTGGGGATTGAAGGGAATTGAAGTTTGGAAGTGATTAACAGTAGCTGAGGATCGAAATTGTCATTGAAGTAAGGTTATCTCTATTTTTCTTTAGTAAAAGTATGTCGAGGTTTGAGGCTTAGCTAAGTTTTAGGCTTTGGTTGGGTTTTGATTTGAACTAGGGATTTGATTAGTTTTCTGAGGTGTTTGTACTGTTCTAAGTGTAGTGAAGAGGTTTTGGGACTTAATTCTGGCCTTAGAGCATGTTTGGAACGATTTTTGGGGAGTTTGGAAATCTGAAAACACTGGGAAAAAATGGGTTCGTGGGGTCGCGCAGCCCGCATGGACCCAGACGGTCTAAGGGGTTTGCTGAATCGCCTAGGCGTCGCGATGCAGGTTGGGGCGCGTCGCGGCTCGTGTCCCTCAGGTGAGAGCCTTAAGCTCTCTGACTTGTATAGGTTCATGGCTCAAATAGAAAATATTGGCCAATTAGGCTTCTTGGGCTCGGGAACTCAGAGTTAAGGGCTCGGGGAGGATCCTACTACACGGTTTAGTAGAATTCGAGGTCCTGAAGGCTAGAATATTTTTCCATAGTTTTTAATCGGTTTAGATTGTGATGGTTATTTACTATTACGTTGTGACTAGGTTTTAACGCTAAGGGTTTGGATTAGGGATCGAGCTCAGGATTGCTCTATTCCGTCAGCTCAGGACTCATGAAAGAAAACTGTTTGTGCCCATAGAGCAGGGCATGGCCCAATTATGTGAATGTTTGTAATTATTATACCATGTCTGTATGTTGAGACTGAACGACAAGGGTTGGGATTGGCAAGGGCCGGAATCGGCGTTAAGCATGCTCAATGCAGGTCTTCATGGCATAGGCATCTAGGGTGTTGTGTTCACCCGCTCGGTTAGGACTGTGAACTCGTTGCTTGGTAATGCACCCTGATTGGCTCGGGCCACTGTTGTGAATTGTCTATTATGTTTGCATTTAGTTATGCATTTACTGAAATGGATTGTTATGTGCTATGTTTGTGAAGTTTTCTTGCTGGGCCTTGGCACACGGGTGCTCTATGGTGCAGGTAAGGGCAACGGAAACCCTGACCAACCATGAGTTGGAGGGCATGGAGAGCCGCGTACATGTTTGGCCTACTTGGCCGCCATGGTTGGGGTAGTTTTGAGGAACGTGTTATAAATGTTTGATTTTGTCGCATAGGTCGACTGTAAATTAACATTTGAGTTGTAAATAAGTTTTAAACAATATTTTAGGATCTCAATGTAACACTTTTGTGATCTTAATTAATGTCCAAACCTTTTCTATTAAAGTTTCATTAGATTTCTCTTCATTTTAATTTAATCATATTTTTTTATCTAAAACCTCGATTAGCGAGTTAATGACACATTTTAAAATCATGTGGTAACGACTCTAGGGTAGCAGGGCATTACAGTTACTCGGCTAAAATAGAAGATTCAAATTGGTGTGGACCCTTATACAAAATATATTATATATATAATTTACTTTTTATAAAGAATTTATAACATTTTGAATACATACATAATCCAAAGTTAATATTTAAAAATGAAATGTCAAAATAGGTAATAGGTCAAAATAGAATGTTGAAATAATCGATCTATCTATTCCTATTTTTGTCATTTTTTATATAACTTTTTCTAAAAAAAATATTTTTTATTCTATTTAAATATATATATATATATAAAGGGAAGTCTTAAGGAGATGATGTGAAACTCTAAAATTTCTCTAAATCACTCATCTATTTTCTTTTATTTTTATTCAAATTTTTCTTAAAAATATATTTTTATTCCACTTTTTTATAAATATATATATTTTTAAAGGATAAATATATATATATATATATATATATTAAATGACTTAAAAATTAAACTACAACATAATTATATAAAAGAAAATATATTTTGATACACTCACATTTATGATCCACATTATTTTAGTCAAATATTATTTCCAAAAATTCAATACTAACTCTTTGTTTGACATATTTTTAATAATTTATTTTACCATTTAAAAAACATATATAACTTCATGGGTAACCAAAACTCTTACACTATGTGTTTAAATTAGTGCAAGACTTGTTAATCAAGTCGTTTGAACATAAACGTGTTTTTAAAGTCAACTGGCTCACGAGTTAAAAGATTTTGATCATAAAATGGTTGACTTTCATTAAAATAAGAGTTTGATACACGGGATCCCAGAAAATAAAAACAATATTTACAAGGTGGTTACAACCCTCAAAAGTAAATACAACCGCAGCCATCCCAAATTGCAAAACACAAATTTTGGCTCTAGTCCCTGTAAATGCATCGGCTGTGACAGTCGAGCAGCTGCCGATGTACACACCGCCCGCAAAGCTCTCCAACTCATGGCTGCTACAGCTTTCCCTTGCCTTTACCTGACCCATGTAGCACCCGTGAGCCAAGGCTCAGCAAAAAACTAAATTCAACAAGCATAGACAACAACAGAGTATGCATAATAAGCTTTAGATCAACTAGTTTAATCAACAGTAGAATACAAGTACTAAGCTAGGCAAGAATAACAGTTTAATCCAAACATATAATCCAATCTTAATACAATTAGTTAGGTGTCGTCGCCCTTAGGCCGAACCCTTTAGTTATTTAGCGGATCCCGGTTAGCTTAGGCTGACCTGCGTTCAATACGCTTATCATCAGCCTTGGCTCCCTTAGGCCGAACTTTCACATCAAACATAGCAAATATATAGGTTGCGAAACACGCAATCGAAAGCAGCACGAGCTAACCTGCCTATCCAGATATTTCCAATCACAAATACATTCATAATCTCACATATGTTCATTTACAGAGGATCTCAGCCCCACTCACAATTCAGGTGTAATTTTCTTACCTCGGATCTCGAGTTGAAGATATATAGTGGTCTCGAGCATGATCCTGAATTCTAAGCCTTAGCGGTATCCCTAGTCATAAGCGAAAATGGATAACTATTAAAATCCAACCCAATTAAATGCATAGGAATAAAATACCAGCCTCTGGGACATCGAATTCCACTAGACCGGGTAGTAGAATTCATCCCAAGGGCCTAGGTTTAAGTTCCTGAACCCAAAACCCTGTTTTAGCTAAGGTTGCCTAGGCGGGTCGTGATCAGGCCCTAAGGGTCGCAGCGCCCCCCCCCCCCCCCCCCCCCCCATGTTAAAGGTGACAACCCCAACTCCTACAAGCATGCGGGCTGTGACTTGCCCCTTTAGGGCCACAGCGTGCTCATGAAACAGCAACCCCCAAGGCTTCTGGGGTCATGCGGGTTGCGGCGCCCGTTAATAGGGACGTGACATGCCCCCGTGAACCCAAAAATCCTTGGGATTTTCCCTATGATTTCTCCCAACCTAGTTCATCAAAATCTCATCCAAGATGCACCAAAACTATAAATTGAACCACTAAACCTTAAGCAACACAACCTCCAATAATTCTAACCAAAATCCTTCTAAGAACCGAAAATTCATCAAAATCCCCTTTGAAACTTAGAAGCTTACAAACACTTAAACTAACAGCAAAGTTCTACCATAATTCACAGCTAAAACCTTACCTTGATGAAGACTCTTCCCCCTAGCTGCTCCTCAATCAATCCTAGCTTCAATTCTCTAGTCATGAAGCTTAAATCCTTAGGCTTTCTCTTCCAAAGCTTCAAAGCTCTCAAGGCACAAGAGAGGGTGAGAGAAAACATGAATGAGAGAGTGAGTGCTGGGTGAGAGAGCTGAGAGTTTTCTGCTAGGTTATGGTCATTTCCTATGGTCTTTCAAGCTTATCCCCCTACAAAAGACCAAAGTACCCCTAGTATTAACTAAACCCCTTATTCACCCTTATGGGTAAAACAGTCAGTTCCTCATTTCCCGCTAATTCTTCGAGTAGTCCTACAGATTCTCAATTAATTGTGACATGCCCAACTAGTCACCAAATACTTACCCGTTACTCGATAAATCCCAAATATTCACTAAGTTCCCAGAATACCCCTAGGCTCACCTCGAGCCGGGTACTAAACCCCGCTGTGATTATTCCGCTAATTCGCTTACTAGGATCGCCTCAAGCCGAATACTGCAAATATATCCACATGATAAAGTGGTCTGAATCATTTAATGCATATAATCACATTTATGCCCTCAACGGGCCAAAATTACAAATATGCCCTTATAAACAAGAACATGCCCACATGCATATTTAATACACATAAACATGCATATGTATATTCATATTATCATATAAATCATGCATGCCACGTAATCACACATTTAATCAATTAATCACACATATATCCAACTATGTCCTCCCGGCACGCTAATCAAGGCACTAAATCTTATAAGTATTTTTGGGACGTTACAATTATCCCCTCCTACTGAAAATTTTGTACTCAAAATTTACCTGAATAATTCGGGGTATTGATCCTGCATAGCTGACTCTAGCTACCAGGTTGCTTCCTCGACCCTACTATTCCACTGCAGGACTTTGACTAGAGGAATCGTCTTGTTCCTTAGAACCTTATCCTTTCTGTCTAGGATATGGACTAGTCGCTCCTCATACGAAAAATCTGTATGTAGCTTCAGATTCTCATATCCCAATACGTGGGTCGTATCTGAGACGTACTTCCAAAGCATTAAGATGTGAAACACATCATGAACTCCCGATAATGACCGTGGCACAGCCAACCTGTAGGCTACATGCCCGATCCTTTCCAGGATCTCAAAAGGTCCTACGAATCTAGAGCTCAACTTGCCATTTTTCCCAAATCTCCTTACCCATCTCAATGGCGAAACTTGTTGAAATGCGTGGTCCCCTACCTAAAACTCCACGTCCCTACGCTTAGGATCAACGTAGCTTTTCTGTCAACTCTGCGAAGTGAGCATTCGAGCTCGGATCTTCTCAATAGCTTCATTAGTTTTCTAAACCATCTTCAGTCTAAAATACTTCTTCTCCCCCATCTCATCCCAATGAATGGGCGATCTACACATTCTTCCATAAAATATCTCGTATGGAGCTACTCCAATCATTAATTGATAACTATTGTTGTATGAGAACTCAATCAACGGGAGGATGTTACTCCAAAACCCCTGAAGTCTAGCACACATGCTCTAAGCATGTCCTTCAATATCTGAATTGTCCTCTCAGACTGCCCGTCTGTCTGAGGATGAAAGGTTGTACTGAACCTTAACTGGGTTCCCATAGCCTTCTGCAACTTACCCCAAAACTTGGAGGTAAATATGAGATCCTAGTCCAATACTATAGTCTTTGGAACCCCCATGGAGACGTACGATCTCCCTCACTTACAGCTTCACATACTGATCCACAACATAGGTCATCCTCACTAGCAGAAAGTGAGCTGACTTGGTGTACCTGTCTACTATCACCCACACCGAGTCATGTTGCCCCACTGTCTTGAGCAAACCTCTTACAAAATCCATGGTAATATCTTCCCACTTCCACTCGGGAATACCCAAAGGTTGTAACAACCCCGCTGGTCATTGGTGTTCACCCTTTACTTGATGAGAGGTTAAACATTTGGCTACATACTCAACCATGTACTTCTTCATCCCAGACCACCAATACAAAGTTCGTAGATCCTGATACATCTTTGTGATGCCTGGATGGAGTGAGTATGGTGTATTATGGGATTCATCAAGAATCTCTCATCTAATACCCATATCCATCGATACACAAATCCGATCCTTATACCTCGGCAAAGCCATCTCTGAAATGGAATAATCCTTAACCACTCCAACTAGGACATTCCATCTAATCTCCTGCAATTGTGTATCGCCGATCTGGCCCTCTCTTATCCTCTCCAAAAGGGTAGACTGTAAAGTAATATTAGCCAACTGACCCACTACCAATTCTATCCTCACTCTAGTCATTTCCTCTACCAATTCCTTCGATATCTACTTCAAGCTAAACAACTGTCTTGGGCCCCTCCGACTCAAAGCATCTGCCACTACATTCGCTTTTCCTGGGTGGTAAAGGATGTCATAATCATATTCTTTCACCAATTCTAGCCAACGTATTTGTCTCATATTTAGGTCCTTTTGGGTGAAGAAATATTTTAAAATCTTATGATCAGTGTATATCTCGCACCTCTCTCCATACAAATAATGTCGCCATACTTTCAGTGTGAATACCACCACTGCTAGTTCCAAATCATGGGTAGGATACCGCTGCTCATATTCCTTCAGTTTTCGCGACGTATAAGCAATAACCTTCTCATTCTGCATCAACACACACCCTAATCCCAATCTCGATGCGTTGCATAAGCAATAATTGATCTATCTATTCTTATTTTTCTCATTTTTTTATTAATTTTTTTTCCAAAAATATCTTTTTTATTCGATTTTTGAAATATATATATATAAAGGAGACCCAAGGAGATGATGTGACACTATAAAATTTCTCTAAATCACTCATCTATTTTCTTTTTTTTCTCATTTTTTTTTATTTAAATTTTTCTAAAAAAATATATTTTTATTCTACTTTCTTATAAATAAATAAATGTATATATAATTTTGAAAGAATAAATAAATAAATATATTTAAATGACTATAAAATTATCTACGACACAATTATATAAAAGAAGATATATTTTAATCAACTTGTGTTTATGATCCACACTATTTTAGTCGAATATTATTTCCTAAAATTCAACACCAACTCTTTGTTTGACAAATTTTTAATAATTTAGTTTATATTTTTAAAAATAAAATGCTACAAATAAGTAATCAACCAAAATACATGTGGTTCTAAAGAATCTATCTATATATACCTATTTTTAACGTTTGCATAGAGCATACAGTCCAAAAGTTAATTTATAATGTCCATACGGGTAATCGATTAAAATAGAAGATTCAAAATGGTGTGAACCCTAACACAATTTATATTATGTATATAATTTACTTTTTATCAAAGCATCATTAACCTTTTGAATACATACATGGTCCAAAGGCTATATAATACCAATATTATAATTTTCTCCTTAATTATGACTATATGTTAGTTTTTATTATAGTTTATAGTTTAGTTTGAGTGGTGGAAATTAAAAATATTTCTTTAAGTTAAAATTTTTCTTTTAAGGATATGATTTTATGATTTAGGAAATAATTATAATTTGGAAAGTTATAATTATTTTAGTTAGTATTTATAAGATTTTAGCATATGAGTTAAATTAGTGTATAGTTTTAAGCTTTTAATTAAATTAGAATATAGTTTTAATGCACGTATTATCTGGTTGTCTAAGGATTATATATGTGGCATTAATTCAAGACCCAATTATTTAAAATATACTACATGGCCGAATTTCCCTATAGTATTATTAGGTGAAATTTTTGTGAATTTATTTATTAAGTAATAAGAGTTCTTTTGAAAAATAAAGTATAGTCTTACTTAGTCATAGTAACACATAAGTAGGAAGGGATTTTGACTCATTTTGAATTTTAAAGATAGGTGTCACACCAAGCTTTAATAAAGTTACCATGTTGAAAATTTATTGAACCATTTGGAAGATGTTTGAATTGTTATGGGCGAGTAGGCTATTAAGGTGGGTAAGTTGGGACTTTGACTCATGTTTTAATCAATTAGAGGCTATGTGGCATGTTGAGAGAGTTTGAAGCACTTTGAACAAGAAATTTAGGGCTGGTCGAAACTACCAAAGAGAGAAATGAGTTTGAATTGGGAAAAATAGTTAAACAAGTTGGAGACAATCAAGGAAAAAAGTTAAGGTGTAGAGCCTATAAATAGAGCCATTATCATCTCACTTTTTCACACTCAAAAATCTCTTAAGCCTCTCTCATTTTTGAAATCCTATAGTCCCCAAAATCTCTCTTCTTTTTGCCCACAAAACATCTTATAGCTTAAATATTATAGCATTTACAAGTACTCAGGAAATTTATTTTCCTCTATTTTCTTATTAAACCTCAAACACTTGAGCCAATATACACCCTACATAGCCGAGACACTAACCCCTTTCAAACCACTTTATAGTCGAAATATTCCAAGTATTAAAGCTCTTTGTGTTATGTTGGAGATAGGCATTATAGAAGGCTCGTGTTTTAGATCTTTTGGTTCTAGGTTAAAGGTATGACTTTTATAAGTGTTATCCAGATTTCCGGATAGCGTTTAGATGGATATCCTCGGGGAAGCAGAATTACCAATGTCTTTCACGGTAGGTGACCAGAGCTCGCGGATGGACAGAAAGGCTTCGTCTCTCCCGTTTAGTGTCCGGATTACTCTTTCAAGCAAACACGACACGGAAACTCGTCAACTCTCCCGGACTCCCGAAGGGGTATCCTTCGGGGAAGCTCCTTTCAGGAGAAGCTCTTCAAGTGATCTTCGCGGAAACAGTTCCGTGCCTCACACGGAACAAAACCAAGCGGTCGAGTCATGGAGGAGGCATATTTGGAATGATATCCACCTGACACAGGATCCCGCCTGACACGCCCGACAGGTCAAAGCCGCACACATCCCAGCACGCCTAAGGGTACCTTTTCGCCTACTGTTCCGCTGACAACTTGGAAAAGACGGCTGACTTTGTGTATTCCCCATACTTTCACGTAAATATACCCACATAGAGTCTTGTAGCCAGGCTACTACAGTAATTGTATCCCCTATTTATGGCTGGTGTAATTAAAACTCATGTACGTAGAGAAAAACCCTAATCCAAAACCCTAGCTATAAAGACCCCCTCATTTTACAATAAGAGGGACGGCCAACAGATCACATAGCAAGAACTCTACAAAAATCTCTCTAGCTTCATCTTCTCCAAGAGAACCCGAGAGAAACACTGTGAGGTTGTGAGTTCCTTATACACCAGCTATTTGATTGTTATTCTCTACAAGTATAATAACATCGACTCGTGGACTAGGGCTCGTTAACGCCTGAACCACGTAAAAACACTGTTTGTTTATTTACATTTCTGCATTTCTATAGCTCTTGTCTTTTTATTATTCCGTTCATATTTGTTTCCGAAAAACTCGGTAAACAATAAGGTTTAGAATATTTTTGGAAGTCTAGTTATTACTATAAGTCTCTAATCTTAAATATTTTATGTCATCTATATATAAGGCTTTGGTCGATTCTCTAATGCAAAAGCAATCTCTCTTTCTTCTCTCATTTCCACACTCAAGGTAAGGAAAATTAGGTAGATAAGATTATGACCTAGTTTGTGATATGTATGACCCTAACATTTCAGATACAATAAGAAGATAAGTGTGGCTGACCTAAGGTGTTCAGAATTGTATGAAAAACCTAAGTTGATGTCTGGTAGGCTCGGTTGTCAAAATTGTATGACAGACTTATGTCCAGGGTTTAATTACCACCCCTGTATAATCACTTATCTTTTTCTTATACCTGTCTTGTTAAGATGACCTATTATGTCCTACGATTATGATCTATGTCATGACCACGAATATATTATTATCTTGTATGATTAGTAGAAATTAGCGTTGTTATGAACTTTTGTATGATTTATGATATGTCTGTTATGATTACTTGTTCTGTGACTATTGTTTGTATTTTCCTTACTGGGCAAAGAAGCTCACTCCTCATTATGTTGTTGAGTTGACAATTGAGGATAGAAAGGTCGGTGGCGAGTGGGGCCTAAGAGCTTAGTGATGTATTCGTGGGGACTATATAGTCAAGGAATGATCAACGGGTTTGTGACTTTATTTACAAAGCATTTCCTTATAAGTTTTTCTTTTATTTATAATGTTGCTCATTTTATTTTCTTAAAGACTATTTTTTTATTTTTGTAAAGACATAGGAACAATTTTGCTTATTATGATTTTCTTAAATAAATGAGCAATGTTTATGTTTATGATCAAACAATTGTGTTCTCGATAATACTATGAGAAATTACGGCGTTACACGTGGTATCAGAGCCACGAGTATATTGTTCATGAACGTTCTCACGAAATACACACAACAACTACAAATGACCAACTCGCTACGAAGTAAGCATATTCATTTTTTAATTATGTTTGTAATGTTTCTCTTGTGTTATTTTGTAAATTTAACTCAATATTCTTAAGTGTGGTTCGAAAAGTTAAGAAGACTACCCGACCATGATTATGAGAATGAGAATGAGTTCAAAAAGGTGTTTCTTAGAATTAACTGAATTCGTAAGAAGATAGAAAAGATTATAGATAGTCATACAACACTTTTAAAATCATATGAGAAGTTCATAGTTGTCATGCACTCAACCAAACTATTGCTAGCAGAACCAATTTTAAAAACAACATGGAATGAATGTTTTATTTGATCATGATGTACCTATTGAAGATAAATACGACATATTTAAGGATAGGTTTGTACGAAATTTTAGAATATTTGAAGATGTCATGTTACCAAATTGAGAAATAGGAGAAAATGTTCATCAGTTAACAGACAACCTTAGGGAAGGATTTCTTAATCATGTTCCTTTCACTTCAAAGATTTATCTACACCCAAGAAAATTATGAGGACTTCACTCAGGATATGCTAGAAGAAGAATCCGATGTTGAAGATTAGATGAATATAAGAACACATCGTTAAGTTTTATTTTATGTTGTTTTTAGCAAATTTTCCGCTAGTTTGTAAATAATATCTTATTTTAATAAAACATGTTATTTCTTTTATTTTTATATTGTATAGTAAATATTAAGAATTTTGGATTCAATTGAAAGTGTAAAGTTTAAATTCCTCTCTTATGGGTTAGCCCGTTTGTGAAGGCCTATTTGCTTTGCATTATTAGATTTGACCTAATTATAACAAATTACAGTTAATAAGGCAAGGGCTCAAATTCATGTTTTTTGGGTTCAAGTGGAAGTTAAGGGGACTTAATTGTAGGTACGACATACTAAACCCATCCCTCCTCCATGGAACATTCAATTGTTAAGGCCTATTTACCCGAGTTGGACTTAATTTTAATAGTACAACTATTAGCAGATAGATGGACCTAATAGAAAGTAGTACAATAGGCCAAGTTATAACTTTTACTTGTTTGTTTGTCTTAGCTTTTACAATTTTCTCTTTTGGGAAACATAAAAGAAATATGGAGCATGAACCAAGAAGAACTGAAAGACTAAATGGCCAAGAAAGAGGACGGGGAATAGGCTGAGGAAGAGGAACAGGGCGAGGAAGAGGAGTAGCCGCCACCCCCATATTTGTAAAATTTCCAAACATGCTAGTTGCACCTTGAGTGCTAGAAGCACTGAATGGAGCGGAAGTACAGGCAGTTGCTGTTGCACGAGAAAACATGGAAAAAGAACATGCCAGTCTTAAGGTAGAGCTAAGGAGGATAGAAGAAGAATTCCATATAAACCAAGGACAACAACAACAGGTTGTGTAACAAGTCATTCCCGTAACACAATTACTACAGTTGGCAGAGCCTCGCTACAAGGAAATATATGAATGCTTTAGAAAGAAACAACCACTAAACTTCAATGGCGGATCATACCCAATAGAATAAAAAGAATGGCTTCGCTCAGTATAATCTATCTTAGTACATATGCGATTGGAGAACGAATACTGAGTCTCACGCGCCTCGAGTTTACTCAAGAAATACATCCACATCTGGTGGGATATAGTGAACCAGACCTGAAATGTGAACGTTATGACATGGGACGAGTTTATCCAATTGTTCAACAAGAAGTATTATAATCATGTGATTCTAGCCACAAGGGTGGATGAATTCATCGCGCTTACTCAAGGGAATTCGACTGTGACAGAGTAAGCCAAAAAATTTGACCGATTGGTCAAGTTCGCAGCGGACACAATACCCATCGAGACGCTTATAATTCAAAGATTCGTAAAAGGATTGAAGCAAATGATAGCCGAAGACGTGGAGCTATTTCGGGGAGTAACCACGTACGCAGAAACATTGGAAATAGCCTTGGACGCCGATTAGTCAAAAGATAGAATTTGGAAAGAAGGTGCAGCCAGAAGGTACGCAAAAAACAACAACAACCAACAAAACGACCATAAGAGGAAACATGATGGTGGTCAAAACTAGAAGGCTGAAAAGAAAGGAAAAACTACGTCAAAAGGCCTTACATAGAATATCCCCAATGCCAAATCTGCAAGAGAAAGCATTTAGGAGAAAATCGATATAATACCAAGAGATGCTTCAATTGTTTAGAGGAGGTTCATCTCAAGAAGGACTGACCAAAATTGAGAAACCAAAAGAAGGATGAGAAATTAGTACCAGCCAGAGTTTTCGCTCTTACAAGAGGTGAGGCAAAAACTAGCAATACAGTAGTATCAAGTGAGATCACTATCTTTAGAAAACCATGTAATGTTTTATTCGATTCACGAGCTACGCATTCTTTTGTCTCTATGATATGAATATGATTGATAGCTTAGATAAACAATGTGAACTTTTTAGAGATAAGTTTTTCATGGAGTTACCCTTGGGGGAAAGAATGCTATCCAGTAGAGTGGTGTGTAGTGTTGTAGTTAGAATCAAAGGAAGAGAGCTACTAGAAGATTTGATTGAGTTAGACCTTAAGGATTATATTGTAATATTAGGCATGGACTGGTTAGAAAAACATGGGGCAATGATAGACTGTAAGGGTAAGACATTTAACTTTCAAACAGAAGGCAGAGAACAGTTTACCTACAACTGAGAAGTTTTTCAAACTCACATACCGATAGTCTCAGCTGTCGAAGCTCAACGGTTAATCAGTAGCGATTGCCAGGAATTTCTTGCTAACGTGGGGGACAAGTCATGAGAGACATAGCTCGAACCAAAAGACGTACATATTGTATGCGAATTTCCTGAGGTATTTCCAAAAGATCTACAAGGATTACCTCCATGTAAGGAAATTGAGTTCGAAATAGAGTTGGCACCAGAGACGGCACCAATCTGAAAATCTCCCTATAGAATGGCGCCTGCCGAGTTAAATGAATTAAAGATGCAACTTTAATTAAAGATGCTTTTTGTCAGTTAGAATTATCTGTAGCCACGGCGGGAATCTCTCAGATATCCCGAAATAATAGCTATATTGTTGTAATTTGAATTTATTTATATTTTAGTTAATTAAAGTTGGTTGGAAGAACCAAGGACCCCGTCAAAGGATATTTCTGATGTACGATCCATGTGCCTATAAATAAATGGCTCATGGAATCATTTAGGGGGATCTGGTCTTTTGAAAGGAAAAATATCTCTTTGGTTTTGAGAACTTGGGACTGTTACTTGGGGCATTCTTGGGGTATTTTCTAAGAGAGTTTAGAGAGAGAAAGCTTGTATTCTCTATAAAGAGAAACTCTGTATTTTTCTACTTACACTTAAGAAACTCAGTTGGCTCAAGTTCATCTGATCTTAAGTATAGGCTAAATATATCACAACTCAAAGTGGATTAGGCTATTACCAACAATTTGGGGCTGAACCACTATAAAAATTACATGTGTTATTTATTTTCTATTCAAGTCTTACTGTAGTTTTGGCGTCTATTCGTCGTTGGCCAAAATCGTGGTCAACATTTTTGGTGCTTTCATTGAGAGCCTGAAGAGAAGAAACACACTACTATCATATCATATGGCGCCCAAGAATACCAATGTGGCATCCAAGAAATCAGGCACATCAAAAGAGCCTGTTAGATCAGAAGGTCTTGGACCTCAGAACCCTGAGACTGAGCCCAGGGTCTTCCTCGAGGAAATGACTCCAGAGGTTGAACAACTCCAGGAAGCCATGGGGGCCTTCCAAGAAGAGATGTTGCAATTCAATGCTCGGCAGGAGTCATTTGTTGAAGAGATGGCCAGGCAGAAGGCTGCATTTGAGCAGTAAAGACGGGAGATGGATGCCAGAAGTGAAGAGATCATACGGTGGCAGGAGGAGGTCGATCGACGACACCATAAGGCTGCACTTGCTTTGGAAGTGGCAATGCAGTTGATCCGGGCCAATGCCCAGATCGCAGCAGGAGGAGCAGCCACACAGGGAGCAAAGAATAATGATGTCGGCTGGAGAACTGCTAGCAAAGCCTATTCATGGGGCCCAGAAAAAAGTAGGAGTAATCCTCCTAGTCGGGAGGATGATGGGATCCGCTCCAGAATGGCTTCGACACAAAGGGAGAACTCTAGAACTCCCTCCAAGAGCCACCGGTCGGAAACTTCTAGGTCAGGAAGTCACCGGTCGAGCAGTAAAAAGACTCCTCCCAGGCAGGATCAGACCAGAGCTCCTCGTGATATGGGAACTTCACAGTTCAAATATGGACAGGGTCATGATGAGGCTGATAGTCATCACACCGACCGGTCAAAGGAAAACAATGGCAACAACCAACAAGGAGGAAAATACTGCCCGACACGTACAGGGAGGCCACCACTACATCCCGACCATCAATGCAGTGGGAGAGAGCAGGTCCCGCATGGTAAGCCTTCTGAAAAAACTCAGAGCATAGTGTTTGATTACCTAGGAGGACGCAGTTCCTGGAAAGATCTAAGGGATGTTATCAGGGACAAGAGGAGGACCGTCCCAATCGAAGGGCAAAATCTGAACCACCCTGCTAGCCAAGTAGAGATACTTGGCGGTGGTGCACCAGATGAAAATGCCCGACCAGGAGGTCACGACCTTGGCACCTTGTCAGTTGCACCAGCCATCCAAGCCCAGCTTGATGCGCTAACGGCCGCGGTGCAAGGTTTTTCAAACACATCCCTCTGGAATGGAAGTGATAGACCAGAGAAGTGGTAGTCCCTTTTGTGCAAGGATCAGAGCAGCCCAACCGCTAGCTAAGTATAACTGCCAATTCTGCCAGTATATACAGAAAAGGCATTTCCCATTAGGCACATTGGGAAATTTGAAGATCAAATGGAACTGCTCAGTGTAAGTGATGACTACCGGTGTAGAGTCTTTCCGACTACATTGTCCGATACTGTCCAAGAATGGTATTGGAAATTCAAGCCAAACACCATTACTTCTTGGGAATCTTTTAGGAAAGAATTTTGTAGGCAATTCAGTACCGCTCGGACCCCTCCAGTTTATGCCAACCATTTCACTGACATCAAACAAGGAAAGGATGAATCTCTGAAGAATTATATACAGAGATTCATGAGAAAGGCCAACCGAGCTACTGCTATCGGAGACGAGGGGAAGATGGTTGCAATCTCCTCTAAGATAACTTATCGGAGCCCCTTGTGGGACAGTATACATCGCACTGCAATTACAATAATCGAATAATTTCTTGACCGAGCAAACAAATATATGAAATTGGATGACATGATTGAGAAAGAGGAGAATGGTATAAACGATTCCGGCGGATCGACTGACCCTCCTAAGAATGGTGGAAATAGTTAGAATGGTGGAAAGGAACGTGGGAATAACGGGTCTGACCACCATGAAGAAAAGAAGGATAAGTCGAGTTCAAACGAAAAGCCAACCAAGTATGAGCCTCAGTTCACTAATTACACCACTCTCTCGGCCAGCCGGGTGGAAATATACCTTGCTAGCCATGAAGAGGTTCCCTACAAGAAACCCCCACCCATCAAGAAAGAGATGAGTAAGAGAGACATTAATAAGTTTTGTCGTTTCCATGGAGATTATGGTCACGACACGAATGAATGCAATCACCTCAAGGACGAGATAGAATTTCTTCTCTAGTCGAGCAAGTTGAAAAAGTACCGGGCAGAGACACCCCAAGGAGAAAGAGGTAGCAACAATTCTGGGTTCAAACAACAGAGATCTCCACCCTTGCAACCCGGGCCTGTGGACTTCTGTAACGACCCAAATTCGCTAATAAGGCTTAAGGGCCTTGATTAGTGTGCCGGGAGGGCATAAATGGGATTTGAGTGAATAGTATTTATTTGAATGAGATATTATGTGATTAATAGTGCCTAAATGCTATTATATGATAATTGATGATATTATGTGATAATATGAAATAGATATGTTAAATATGTGAGAACCACATTATTATGTGGATAATTATGTAGCCGGCGACTCGAGGTGATCCTAGGGCTAGATAGCGGGAAAAGTCACAACGGGGCATTATAATTGACTTTGGATAAGTCAAGGAGTAATTTTGGTATCAGGTAGTGATTTAGACTATCAGGTGATGGAAATAAATAATTGAATATATATTTGAGGTTAGGATGTCTACGCGGGATTATTGGGGGATTTTACCGTTTTGCCCTCGGGGATGTTTCCGGTACCCCGAGCTTTGGGATTAGTCTGATAAATTAAGGAAAGACTTAAGGAATATGTTAGGAAACAGTAGACACAAGTTTAAACCGACCTTTCTCTCCTTCTCACTCATCTCTCTCTTAGCAAAGGCAAAACCCTGATTTTCAAGGGGGAAATTGACTGAAACTTGGGGGAATTGAAGGGCTGGACCAGAGGATTAGCTCAAGGAACCAATCAAGGGTTGAATTAGAGCCAAGGTAAGCAATAATTTTCGTTTCTGAGGTTAGAAATTTAAGGAGAAATGGCAGAGATTTTAATAGTTGTGGTTTTGACATTCAAGGTGGGGTTGAGGCTTAAAACTTTGAAGATAGGCCAAGGGATCCTTGGAGAAATGATTCTACAGCTGAGGTAAGGTTTAATTTAAAGTTTGATGGTTGAATTTGAGATTTTTCATGGCTGGCTTTGAGTTCTATGGGTTTGAAATCTCAAAAATTGGAATTGGGATTTTGGTGAGTGTTAGGTTGGATTTTTGGTTGGATTGTGTTGTTTAAATCATTCTAATGATGTTGTTATTAATTGGTTTTGAGTTGGGGGCTTTGGGATGGCGTAAGGTGAGGTTTAGAGATTGAAAATGGTGGATTTTTCTGGGTTCGAAGGGTCGGGCCGCGACATGGTTCTTGGTTAGCTGCGGCCCTTCGAGGTTGTTGCATGCTGAGGAAGGAGGGCGGGCCGCGGCATGGTCCAAGAAATGCCGCGGCCCTTACCTGCTTTTGTGCCTTAGATGGTTCTGTTTGGGGGACATGCTGCGGCATGGGTGGCCTATGCCAGGGCGCTTAAGGGATTTTGGGATTATGAGATTTTAGGCTTGGGAATTTAACCTAGGGTGCTCGGGATTGAATCTTTTACCATATTTGGTGAAGTTCAATGATCCGGAGACTAGAACTTGGTTTGGAAACTCATTTAAGATTTTTAATGGTATCTTTCATCATGGTTGTGACTAGGTGCTAAGCTAGGGCTCGGGGATCAGATCGCGTTCAAGGAGTATCGCCCATAGCTAATTCATCTAGAAGCTAAAGGTAAGAAAACTACACCCGGTTGAATATTTGAATGGGACTAAGGGCTCCCTGATATATATGGTTGAAGGAATGGTATTATGCCAAGTAAATTGTAAACTAACAGCCTAAGCGTGCCACGGTTAACTTGTGCAATTGGCACGGCTCGGACACTAGTATCCGAGGACAACTTATTATGCACTGAGCTCGGTTTAAGCAAGCCGGAGTCAGTGGGTTAAACAGAGGGTGCGACCTAAGGTGTCAACCCTAGTATTTGTGTTAATTGATTATTATATTTGGCTATGAATGTGATTAATGAGATTGTTGAATAATTTGAGTATAGATGAGGTTACTTGTACCTTGAAGTGTGATTATATGCTGTGGATTGAATATCTGAACATGCTTATTGGAATGTCTGTCTGATAATATTGTTTATGCTGTGTATGTTGTTTTCTTGCTGGGCCTTGGCTCACGGGTGCTGCGTGGGGTAAGTAAAGGCAAGGGCAGGACCAATCAACCTTGATTGGAGAACTCTGCAGGGTGAATGTACATGTCAGGCCGCTTAACCGCCACGGTTGAGGAGATTACAGGGACGAGAGGACCAGAACCTTGTATTTTGCCTTAGTATGGCTAATGTTTACTCTTAACAGCTGAATTTTGTAAACCGACTTTTAAACGTTGTTAAGTTTTGGGGATCCCTTCTGTAAACTGTTTATAACTTATAAAATGTATCTTTTGAGGCCAAAATGTCTTTTAGCCCTAGAACACTTTAACTAATGACACGTTTTGATTAAACGACTTGATTAGCAAGTCTCACACCTTTATAAATACACAGTGTAGCGGTCTTGGCTATCCAGGGCGTTACAACTTGGTATCAGAGCCTCCTAGGTTTAAGGGTTCCTGAAGACAGGCTGGACATGTACATTTGCTACTAAGGACAAGCTGAAATCAGGGTTTGGTGATGTGTATATGTGCCTATGTGCTTATGTGTTTATGATGAGCTATGAATGCTGTTATTTACTGGATTACTAGGAAGCATGAGATATTGATAAGGCCTGGCCCTTGATTGCTTTGTGGGAATATTGAGGCATGTTTATTAGCATCGCCGCGCATGTGGATGAATATTTGAATGATTAATTGTATATTGTGCATGTATGAATGCCTGTTTTATAGTTATTGCGTAGTGAGATTGGGGGTGTGCTTATTAGCAACCAGTGCATGAGAATGGATGCTTGTATGTGGATTGTTTGTGGTTGGTGATATTCTATTGGTGGATCTTGGAGAAATTTTACCCTGTCATCATGGTCTGATTGCTGAGTCGTTATTTGCATATTGACTTGGATAGCTATGCGTCCAAGAAAATCTTCACGACTAGCCAGCATTAGGTCCGAGACCAGGGGTGATAACCAGGGCCAGACTCCTCCGACAGTGCCTGAGAACTGGCAGTAGTTAATGGCTGAGATGTAGGCTCAATTACAGAGACAGGATGAGCAGATTCGTATTCTGCAACATCAGGCTCCGTCTGGGAGTGTCGCCCCTTTTGTACCACATGTAGTGGTACCTGTTGTGCAGTCTGGGGAGATTAGTAACAAATGGGAGCCGTTATATTAGCGGTTCAGGAAGCAGCAACCCCCAATCTTTGAGGGTGGACCAGATCCATTGAAAGCCAAGCAATGGCTAACTATGATCACCGTAATTCTGGATTTATGAGGATTGGGGGGCATGATAGGGTGGCCTGCGCCACTTATATGTTGAGGGAGGATTCCCGTATCTGGTGGGAGGTGGCGTCGCAGACTAGGGATGTGACTACATTGAGTTGGGAAGGTTTCAAAGATTTGTTTGGCCAGAAGTATTATAATGTCGCTATCAGAGCAGCAAAGGTTAATGAGTTTGTGAGTTTGGTTCAGGGCAGCATGACTGCTACTGAATATGCCCTAAAGTTCGATAGACAGGCGAAGATTGCACCAGACCTTGTGCCTACCGATGCATCTAGGCAGGACAGATTAATTAGAGGGCTTAATGCTATGATAGCCCGAGATGTTAGAATTACAACGGTACCTGGAGGAACAACTTATGCCCAGGCCGTTGAGAGGGCTCTTACCGCTGAGGAAGCGGAGAATAAGATATGGAGGGATAGTGCAGGAAGAAGGGAGGGCCGCAGGGCGGTGCCTCCATATTCTGGGTCTGGTAGGGGCAGAGGCCCCAGTGCTTCAAGAGGAAGACTCCTGACACTTCGACCGCTGACGGTCCTGTTAGGAGGGGTCGGGGTGGTCACGGTGGTGGCGAGGCATGGCGGACCTATCCAGAGTGTCCGAGATGTAGAAGACGCCATCTGGGCGTGTCGGGCCAAGGCTTGCTTTGTGTGCGAAGTTGTAGGGCAACTCAGGAAAGATTGCCCAACGGTGAAGAAAGGTGAAGCGGGAAAGGTGGATGGCTTGACTCCGGCTCGAGTATTCACCTTGACTCAGGTGGAGGCTGAGGCTAGTCCCTCAGTAGTGACAGGTCAGCATTCTAGTGCTGGCACTCCTTTTACTGTTTTGATAGATTCTGGTGCTGCACATTCTTTTGTTTCCAGTAGAGTGATTGATAGATTGTGTAGACCTAGTGAGTATCAGACCGCAAGGTTTAGGACTTTGTTCCCTACAGGAGAACTAGTAGTCTCTAGGAGATGGATTAGGGCACTGCTAGTAGTGGTTGATAGTAGGGAACTCTCGGTAGATCTGATTGAGTTAGATTTGGAGGATTTCGATATGATTTTGGGGATGGACTGGCTGGCTAGATATGGGGCTACGATTGATTGCAGGAAGAAGATGGTTACTTTTGAGCCTGAGGGCGAGGACCCTTTTGTCTTTGTGGGTGCGGTGTCTGGACCCCGCGTACCCATGATTTCAGAATTGAGAGCCAGGGACTTGTTGCAGGGGGGATGCATAGGTTTTCTGGCAAGTGTAGTGGATACTGCTAGAGTCATGCCGGCAGGGCCAGAAGAGACTAGATTGGTGTGTGAGTTTCTGGATGTCTTCCCTGAGGATCTGCCAAGGTTCCCGCGTAGGGAGATTCAGTTTGAGATTGAGCTAGCACCGGGGACAGAATCAGTATCAAGGACACCATACAGAATGGCACCAGCAGAATTGAAAGAGTTGAAGATACAGTTGCAAGAACTTCTGGATTTGGGGTTTATCAGGCCTAGCTACTCTCCATGGGGCGCTCCCGTGTTGTTCGTTAAGAAGAAGGACGAGACTTTGAGGATGTGCATCGATTACAGAGAATTGAACAAGTTAACTATTAAGAACAAGTACCATCTACCAAGGATTGATGACTTGTTTGACCAGCTGCAAGGTAAGACGGTGTTCTCAAAGATTGATCTTCGATCTGGTTATCACAAGCTGAGGATCAAAGATGAGGATATACCGAAGACGGCCTTCCAGACGCGATATGGGCATTATGAGTTCCTAGTCATATCTTTTGGTCTGACCAATGCCCCAGCAACTTTCGTGGATTTAATGAACAGGGTGTTCAAGGATTTCTTGGATCAATTCGTCATTGTCTTCATCGATGACATTTTGGTATATTCCAGTTCAGAGGCAAAGCATGAGTAGCATCTCTGACAGGTTTTACAGAGGTTGAGGGAGCATCAGTTATACGCCAAGTTTAAGAAGTGTGAGTTCTGGTTACCAGAGGTGACCATTCCTTGGACATATAGTTGGGGCAGATGGGATTAAGGTGGATCTGTCCAAGGTGGAAGCAGTTAGGGATTGGCCGAGGCCGAGGAATGCCTCAGAGGTGCGGAGTTTCCTTGGGTTGGCTGGTTACTACAGGCAGTTCGTAGAGGGGTTCTCGAAGATTTCTTCACCGATGACAGAGTTGACAAGAAAGAATCAGAAGTTTTTTTGGTCAGAGAAGTGTGAGAACAGTTTTCAAGAGTTGAAGCGACGACTTATTTCTGCACATGTGTTGAGTCTTCCTTCGGAGGAAGGGAAGTTTGTGGTCTACTGTGACGCGTCGAGGATGGGTTTAGGTTGTGTGTTGATGAAGAATGAGAAAGTTATAGCCTATGCATCTCGACAGCTGAAGGAGTATGAGCACAGGTATCCGACTCACGATTTGGAGTTAGCAGCAGTGGTATTCGCACTAAAGGTGTAGCGACATTATCTGTATGGAGAGAAGTGCGAGATATACACTGATCATAAAAGTTTGAAATATTTCTTTACTCAAAAGGATTTGAACATGAGGCAGAGGCATTGGTTGGAGCTGGTTAAGGATTATGACTGTGATATTCTTTATCACCTTGGAAAGGCCAATGTGGTGGCAGATGCGTTGAGTAGGAGGGGCCCAGGGCAGTTGTATAGTTCCACCCAGATCTCAAGAGAATTGGCTGATGAGATGGTCAGGGCAAGGATAGAACTGGTAGTGGGCCAGTTAGCCAACATCACTTTGTAGTTGACCCTGTTAGAGCGGATCAAGGAGGGTCAGGTAATAGATGTGCAGTTGCAGGAAAATAGGCAGCATGCCTTAGCAGGGATAGCTAAGGATTATTCTGTTTCTGAGATAGGTTTGCTTCGGTATCAGGGGCGGATTTGTGTTCCGGCTGATGAGGGAATCAGGCGAGAGATACTGGATGAGTCACACACTACACCATACTCGCTTCATCCGGGTACCACGAAGATGTACCTGGATCTACAGACATTATATTGGTGGCCCGAGATGAAGAAGGATGTAGTTGAGTATGTGGCTAGATGTTTGACATGTCAACAAGTTAAGACTGAGCATCAGCGACCAGCGGGATTGCTTCAACCTTTGGGTATCCCAGAGTGGAAATGGGAAAATATTACGATGGATTTCGTGGGAGGATTACCCAGGAAAGGTGGACTTCATGACTCAATGTGGGTGATAGTGGACAGATACACTAAGTCAGCTCATTTTCTACCAGTGAGGTCAACCTATACAGTGGAACAGTATGCAGAGCTATATGTCAGGAAGATAGTTCGTCTCCATGGGGTTCCAAAGTCTATTGTATCTGATCGAGACCCTATCTTTACCTCCAAGTTTTGGGGAGCTTTGCAAAGAGCTATGGGGACTCAGCTGAAGTTTAGCACAGCCTTTCATCCTCAGACTGATGGTCAGTCTAAGAGGACGATTCAGGTATTGGAGGACATGCTTAGGGCATGTGTGATTGACTTTGAGGATTCATGGAGTAAGTACCTCCCATTGATCGAGTTTTCATATAACAACAGCTATCAGTCCACGATTGGAGTGGCTCCTTATGAGATGTTATATGGAAGGAAGTGTAGATCGCCCATTCACTGGGATTAGATGGGTGAGAGAAAGTATTTGGGGCCAGATATGGTTCAGAAGACTAATGAGGCCATAGAGAAGATTCGGGCTAGAATGCTTGCCTCGCAGAGTAAATAGAAAAGCTACGCTGATCCTAAGCGTAGGAACGTGGAGTTCCAGGTTGGGGACCACGTCTTTCTGCGAGTTTCACCATTGAGAGGTGTGAGGAGGTTTGGAGTGAAGGGCAAGCTGAGCCCTCGGTTTGTCGGACCTTTTGAGATCCTAGAGAGGATTGGACAGGTGGCTTATAGGCTGGCCTTGCCACCATCGCTATCAGGAGTTCATAATGTGTTCCATGTCTCCATGTTGCGGAAGTATGTTTCTGATACGACACATGTACTGAGGTATGAGGACTTAGAGTTACAAACAGATTTTTCCTATGAGGAGCGACCAGTTCAGATTTTTGATCGGAAGGACAAAGTCTTACGGAATAAGACAATTCCGTTGGTGAAAGTATTGTGGAGAAATAGCAAGGTCGAGGTAGCGACCTGGGAGTTAGAGACAGCGATGCGGGATCAGTATCCCGAGCTATTCTAGAAAATTTCGAGGACGAAATTCTCATTAGGAGGGGATAGTTGTAACGACCCAAATTCGCTAATAAGGCTTAAGGGCCTTGATTAGTGTGCCGGGACGACATAAATGGGATTTGAGTGAATAGTATTTATTTGAATGAGATATTATGTGATTAATAGTGCCTAAATGATATTATATGATAATTGATGATATTATGTGATAATATGAAATAGATATGTTATATATGTGAGAACCACATTATTATGTGGATAATTCTGCAGCCGGCGACTCGAGGCGATCCTAGGGCTAGATAACGGGAAAAGTCACAACGGGGCATTATAATTGACTTTGGATAAGTCAAGGAGTATTTTTGGTATCGGGTAGTGATTTAGACTATCGGGTGATTGAAATAAATAATTGGAGATATATTTGAGGTTAGGATGTCTACGCGGGATTATTGGGGGATTTTACCGTTTTGCCCCCGGGGATGTTTTCGGTACCCCGAGCTTTGGGATTAGTCTGATAACTTAAGGATAGACTTAAGAAATATGTTAGGAAATAGTAGACACAAGTTTAAACTGACCTTTCTCTCCTTCTCACTCATCTCCCTCTTAGCAAAGGCAAAACCCTGATTTTCAAGGGGGAAATTGACTGAAACTTGGGGGAATTGAAGGGCTGGACTAGAGGATTAGCTCAAGGAACCAATCAAGGGTTGAATTAGAGCCAAGGTAAGCATTAATTTTTGTTTCTGAGGTTAGAAATTTAAGGAGAAATGGCTGAGTTTTTAATAGTTGTGGTTTTGACATTCAAGGTGGGGTTGAGGCTTAAACCTCTGAAGATAGGCCAGGGGATCCTTGGAGAAACGATTCTACAGCTGGGGTAAGGTTTAATTTAAAGTTTGATGGTTGAATTTGAGAGTTTTCATGGCTGGTTTTGATTTCTGTGGGTTTGAAATCTCAGAAATTGGAATTGGGATTAAGGTGAGTGTTAGGTTGGATTGTGTTGTTTAAATCATTCTAATGATGTTGTTATTAATTGGTTTTGAGTTGGGGGCCTTGGATTGGCTTAAGGTGAGGTTTAGAGATTGAAAATGGTGGATTTTTCTGGGTTCGAAGGGACGGGCCGCGGCATTGTTCTTGGTGAGTCGCGGCCCTTCGAGGCTGTCGCATGTTGAGGAAGGAGGGCGAGCCGCGGCATGGTCCAAGAAATGTCGCGGCCCTTACCTGCTTTTGTGCCTTAGATGGTTCTGTTTGGGGGCCATGCCGCGGCATTGGTGGCCTATGCCGGGGCGCTTAAGGGATTTTGGGATTTTGAGATTTTAGGCTTGGGAATTTAACCCAGGGTGCTCGGGATTGAATCTTTTACCATATTTGGTGAAGTTCAATGATCCAAGGACTAGAATTTGGTTTGGAAACTCATTTAATATTGTTAATGGTATATTTCATCATGGTTGTGACTAGGTGCTAAGCTAGGGGTCGGGGATCGGATCGCGCTCAAGGAGTATCGCCCATAGCTAATTCATCTAGAAGCTAAAGGTAAGAAAAATACACCCGGTTGAATATTTGAACCGGACTAAGGGCTCCATGATATATATGGTTGAAAGAATGGTATTATGCCATGTAAATAGTAAACCAACGGCCTAAGCGTGCCACGGTTAACTTGTGCAATTGGCACGGCTCGGACACTGGTATCCGAGGACAGCTTATTATGCACTGGGCTCAGTTTAAGCGGGTCGGAGTCAGTGGGTTAAACAGAGGGTGCGACCTAAGGTGTCGACCCTAGTATTTGTGTTAATTGATTATTATATTTGGCCATGAATGTGATTAATCAGATTGTTAAATAATCTGAGTATAGATGAGGTTACTTGTACCTTGAAGTGTGCTTATATGCTGTGGATTGAATATCTGAACATGCTTATTGGAATGTCTGTTTGATAATATTGTTTATGCTGTGTATGTTGTTTTCTTGCTGGGCCTTGGCTCACGGTTGCTGCGTGGTGCAGGTAAAGGCAAGGGCAGGATCAATCAACCTTGATTGGAGAGCTCTGCAGGGTGAATGTACATGTCAGGCCGCTTAACCGCCACGGTTGAGGAGATTATAGTGACGAGAGGACCAGAACCTTGAATTTTGCCTTAGTATGGCTAATGTTTACTCTTAACAGCTGAATTTTGTAAACCGACTTTTAAACGTTGTTAAGTTTTGGGGATCCCGTCTGTAAACTGTTTATAACTTATAAAATGTATCTTTTGAGGCCAAAATGTCTTTTAGCCCTAGAACTCTTTAGCTAATGACACGTTTTGATTAAATGACTTGATTAGCAAGTCTCACACCTTTATAAATACACAGTGTAGCGGTCTTGGCTATCCAGGGCATTACAACTTCTCCTTAGACACTATATGTGGAGGTCCACACTACTTGGCTGATGATAGTAACAAAGCAAAGGAGAGGTATGCCCAGACACTTCGACATGAGCAGGAGTGCTAGGATCAGACTTGGTGAACGGAGCGCGATCAGAATCCACTGGAATGGCGAACATCTGAAGATTTATTATCACTAAATACCGCTTTCAAAGTGGTAGCTTAATTTCAAGTTGTTTAACTTGTCATTTAAGTTTGGTTTATGAGCTGGTTATTTGCTGACCAGTCATTTATTTTTTGAACAATTTTTGTTGTTTAACACTCGTTATTAGACACGTTTTGTCCTTTTTAATTTACGAGTAATAAAAGAGACTACGCTCAGCGTGGTCGATTCTTGCAACAAATGTGCATGTGTGTTAATTATCCGAACAGTGTTCAATTGGTTGGTAAAATCAAACAGTGTTCAACTGGTTGGTACGTTCAAGTAGTGTTCAACTGCTCGAATATTTTCCATATATTCTATGTGTTTCACGAGTAATTAACTGTTCGATCAGATTCGGTCAAGTAGCAAGTGACCAAGGATCTTTCAACCCTCAATCACTTGGGTGGCACATAGGGTATACTGGTATATAAATTCAACACAGGCAATAAGAGCACGAGTAAACATATTTGTTTTTAGGCTGACCTGTAAGTTTTTGAAGTCGAAAAGGCCATTAAGCTAACTTGTTTTACAAAGCTCAAGTAACTTGGAAATTTTTCGAAATTTTAAGTTAGAAGCAAATATTCGTGTGTAAACAAAATATTATGCTCATAAAATGTTAGAGCAATAAGAGTGTGAGAAAGTATACTTAGTAGGGATTTATGAAATGTTTATAATTTCTAAGTTAGAAAACTAAGTACTCATGTGAAAATTCATGATATAAACCAAAAATACTTTATTATTCGTGAAAGGCTTGAATGCTTTAAGAAAAGTAAAGTGAAGTATCAAATAGCTCGGCCGTATCAGGAAAATATCAAAAGCATGAAGAAAATGAAGTAGACTGCTATCCAGAGGACAAAGCTGTTACAAGTTGAGCATGGCCTCCAAACACTTTCTTTGGTCGGTCCAAACTGCTCACTGGGTGGGAAGATTGTTTCTTGGTTGATCAACACTGTCATCATCAGGGGTTTCCTCGAGTCAAAAAGATAGAGCAGAAGAGGCAGGCATGGTGCCAGCTGGAAGGGCTGCCTCCTCGGTAGCCTTGGCTTCACATTTGGCGAGCTCCTTGGCTTTTGCTTCTTCAGAAAGAAAGTCAAGGTTGAGAGGTTTTTTTAGCTTCCAAATCTGGTAGAAGCAGTTGAAGAAGATTTCTTCGTAGCGAGCAAGATCAGCTTCCTTATCCTGCTTCAACTCCTCGATCTCTTGAACATTTTTCTCCTGTTGATCGGTTAATTTCTTGATGGTTTGGATGAGTTTGTTGTTCTCTTCAATCAATTCCTTCAATGTTCTTTCTCGGTCAGCAACTATTTTTCTGCCTGCTCAGTTTTTTCTTGAAGGTCTTTCTCAGATTTGGTCAGGTACTCTATCTTCGCTTAGGATTCCACCAATTGATCATTCAAGACTTTGATCAATTCCTTATAGTCTACTGCTCGGTGTTGAGCATGACTGATAATGATAAGTGCCTGAAATGGATAACATAAAGTTGCTTAGAGTAAAAACAATTAAGAACCAAGTGGGATGTATTGATTATAAAATACTTACACTCATCATTTGAGCAAGACCTCTCTGAAGGACAACTTCAACGCTAAGCCGGGGTAAAGACTCAAAGGTTTGAGTTGTTGTAGCATGATGTAGAGTGTGGTCTAGCAATTCCTTTCCACTATCACCATCAATGCGATGGGGCTCACTTAAGCCAGCCGAACGGGTAGGTGTTAAGCTAGCAAAAGGAGGAATCGATGAAGGAGTCAACTGCGGTATGGTGATAGGCTGGTCAGATAATCTCCCCTGGCTGGTCTGTACATTCTTCGCGACTTTGGTCAGAGGGTTTGAGCTACTACCTTCCCTAGACTTTCTCTTTTGGGCAGAGGACGTGTTGAATTGTTTAAACATATCTGGATCAGCAAAAAAATAGTGAAGCACAAACCTCGTTAGTCAAAATGAGAGATAATATATAAGTAAATGGAAATTTTACTATTACCACATAACTCTACAAATTTCATACAATCATTCTCAAAGGAAGTTATTTATAACAAAACATCAAACTATGGTTATTGATTAGCAGAAAAACCTGAGTTTAGAATTTCATCAAGAAAGTCGTTTTCTTCTTCAGATGATGAGCTACTTTTCTATGGAGCTCAAGGGTCTTTCCTTTCCCAGGATTTGTAGGAATGGAATGTCTATGATGGTCTTCTGAAAGGGGTTCCCTAATAGTAAGGTCAGCTGGTATGCGTGAATAGGGAGATGGCTCAGGAGAAAACTGATCCGTCACTACTTCAGTATCGGCATTTGACTAGTCAGTTGCGTTCACTTCTTCAGTAGTGCTACCTTCTATGATGTTTTGATTGCTTGGTAACAACCCCACCAGCTGAAGATTGTCCACGTTGACCAGCCCTTTGACATTTTTCTCTTCCATAGACATATTAGCAAGTTCTTCTGCTCAAGAATGCATTTCCCTAGTTGGTAGAGGTTGATGGAAACGGCCTGCATGCGTGAAAGCCAAGTTGTTGGCCTTAATGTCTAGAGTGAGAAAATATTCTGTATAGTATTTTCCGGGATTCGATTTATGCGCGATACGATGAAGATACTTAATCCCTTTTTGCCTATAGAAGAGGTGGAAAAAACTTGTATTCTTATGGCTTGGATTAGTCCTAAAATTAAAAAGGTAATGCACTTCATGAGGAGTTGGTGGCTCCTAGGCTTGAAAGTAAGTGAGAATATATAAAGCGGATAGTGCTTGAATTCCATTAGGAGCTATCAGGAAGGGAGAGACATTGAAGTAGTCTGCTACTGACCGAAAAAAGGGATACAGTGGGATAGTAGCTCCTACAAAAACATGGTATCTAGACCAGGCGCAGTAGGGTTGACCAGGATTGTTAGCTCTCTGGTGAGGTCGCGGGCATATCACATTTACTCCTTCAAGGCCCGAAGCCTGAATGTGTTTATCGAGCATTTTGGAGTTAAGTTTAGAAGGTTTGGCTATGAACCAAGAAGGTGTTCCATCTTCATCATCTTTTCTTGGTTTTAAAGCAACTGATTGCCTAATCTCAGTTGTGAAGTTTTGGGTAGTCTTTTTCCGGGGCTTGCTAGCTTTTTGGACCTAGCGAGATGGCCTTGAAGAAGCTGCAGTTTGAGCTTCACTACATTCCACTACCTTTTGTGTTGCTCTTCGAGCCACTTGAGGATCTTGGTCTTGAGGAAGTCGATTAGATTTTTTCACCCTCATTAGCGAATGTTGAAGCTGTTGATTAAGAAACTATTCTTCGTGAAGGAAGTATAAGGACGACCGGGGAAGGATTTTCTTAAGGCGATGAAGGCGATCCTCGGGAGTAGGACTGTTAGGAGATTTGGATGAAGACTCGCTACTTTGAGGAGTGTCACTTGACTTGGGAATTGAAGAGTCCAAGTTTGTATGGTTGTCACCTCCCCTGTAGTCGAAGCGATTCATCTACAAAAAAGTATGGGGAGGTGAGTGAACCAAACAAACATAAATCAATGAATGCAAAGAAAAAATATTTACTACTCAGTAAAATATTTTCTAGTAGTAAAAATATTTTTTACTCCCCAGATAAACATGTATGAGGGTGACAATAATAACAAAAAAAAATTTGGTGCCTAAAATGCATGAACCATTTTTTTACAAGCCCAAAGGCTTGGGAGTATTTAGGGCCAAGCAGATGGTGTGTTGGCCGAGCAGTTTGTGTGGTGACCGAGAGGATGGTATGCGTCCGAGCTGTTCTTGTGGTGTCCGAGCAGATGAGGCTACGCTCGAGCCATTGGCACGAGTGTCGAAGAGGAAGGAGGAGCATCCAAAATATTTGCATGATGCCCGAGCAGAAGGGGAGCATCCGATCGGCTAGGAACTGGTCCGAGTGGATGGGCATGTCCGAGCGGATTGGGCATATTCGAGTCGCTTATGCGCACATCCAAGCAACTTGGGGCGTATCCAAATGTTCGAGCAGTCAACTGAAAATAGACGATTGGCCATGCCCAAATTTTCTAACAAGCTATTTCCGAGGAGCTAGGCCATCCTACTTGTTACGTATGAATTTGAGGGCCAAAAATAGTGACTAATAGGATATAGGGTCTGAAAAGACCATAAATCTCAAAGGCATGGGGCACAAACATGTTTTTCTACTCATGGGACACTACATCAAGATCAAAAGGTGGGATTTGAAGAGTTCAAGAGGTTCTAAGGAAAGAAGTGTTCATCAAATACCCATAAACCTAGATATGCAATGTAGAATGAAAAATCAGTTTTTCTTCATAAAATGGGAGACCAAATTGATTTACCCATAGCCTAAACTACATCAAAACAGCTGCAAATGGCATCATTCATCAAAGATTCATACACAAATCCAAGAGTGCATTCTAAGAAGAGGGTTTCAGCACATATGGGTTCTAACAAACTTTTATGTAAAATTTTAAAGCTTAAAAAGATTACAAATGAAGATGAGGAAGAAGAACTTACCCAAATATCTTGAAGAGGTGTTGATTTCTTGAAGAATCCTTGGATTTTCTTGAAGGAATTGGAACACTTTTGAGCTTTTTGGAGGTTTCGGCCAAGGGGAGAATAAAGGGTTGTTTATGAGCATTTTTTTTCTTATGAATTGTAAGAACCTATGGGTCTATTTAAAGGAAAGAGAGTGGAAATTTTCACTTACCCTTAAAACTCTTAAAATTCTTTTGCTAGTCTCTCCCCCAAAATTAGGGACAAATAACTACCATGATCGTGGTCTAGAGAGTTCAGTAGTAGTTTGTTTGAAAAGGTGGGAGAATGCGGAGAGCCAGTTTTTTTATGACCTCGACAACTAAGAAAAAGTTTATTATGTGAGTAAATCATATAATAAACTTGGGGGGCAAATGTTATCCCCAAAATTTGAATATGATGACGTGGCAATCCAAAGTGACAATGGCAATGAATGGCAGGACAAAGATTTGAGATTAATCTTCGGAGTTGTGATATTACTGGACATGAGAATTATTTATTTGGTTTGGAAGTGATTTGACTGACCCGGTAGAATTTCTATCCGACTGGTAAAAATTTTTGACTGACCAGTAAAATGTTCTGGCCGACCAATGGAGTATTTTGGCCGACCAGTGAAGTATTTAGGCTGAACAGTCATTAGTTTTGGCCGACCAGTGAAGTATTTAGGCCGACCAGTCATTAGTTTTGGCCAACCAGTCAAACGTTTTGCCTAACCAGAAGAGTGTTTTGGCCGACCAGATAGATCAGAAGCTCAACCTATGATTCTTCAGCAAAATTTTAATTACAACTTCAGTTAGAATTATCTGTAGCCACAGCGGGAATCTCTTAGATATCCCGAAATAATAGCTATATTGTTGTAATTTGAATTTATTTATATTTTAGTTAATTAAAGTTGGTTGGAAGAACCAAGGACCCCATCAAAGGATATTTCTGATGTACAATCCATGAACCTATAAATAAATGGCTCATGGCATCAATTAGGGGGATCTGGTCTTTTGAAAGGAAAAAGAGCTCTCTGGTTTTGAGAACTTGGGACTGTTCCTTGGGGCATTCTTGGGGAATTTTCTAAGAGAACTTAGAGAGAGACAGCTTGTATTCTCTATAAAGAGAAACTCTTTATTTTTCTACTTACACTTAAGAAACTCAGTTGGCTCAAGTTCATCTGATCTTAAGTGTAGGTTAAATATATCACAACTCCAAGTGGATTAGGCTATTACCAACAAATTGGGGCTGAACCACTATAAAAATTACGTGTGTTATTTATTTTCTATTCAAGGATTACTCTAGTTTTGGCATCTATTCGTCATTGGCCAAAATTGTGATTAACAATTGGCAAAGGTATCATTGAAGTTTTTTTCACCTTCGGCAAGAAAGTCACATTAGTGAATGTGTTTTATCTTCCCGAAATGAGTAGAAATTTGGTAAGTGGAGATTTTCTTGGCAACCCCGGCATTAAGGCCATTTTTTAGTTTGGTAAACTTATTCTTACCAAGTCCAATGTATTTTTGGGAAAGGGGTACTCTTGTGAGGGTATGGTCAAATTGTGCACCAATTATGTAACTTTCAATGTTATCAATAAAGATGTTAATTCTAATTTTATTGTTGAGTACGATTCTTTATTTTTATGGCATCTTATACCATCTCATATAGGTTTTTCAACCATGAAAGGAGTAGTAAAGTGTGGTATGATTGCATGAAACATTAAAAACTAAGGAAAATGTGAAACATGTGTTAAGGCAAAATATATAAAGAAATCATTTCCTAGTGTAGAAAGATCATCTAATTTACTTGATTTAATCCATAGTGATCTTTGTGAATTAATGGTGTTTTAACTAGAGGTGGTAAAAAGTATTTTCTTACTTTTATAGCTGATTTTAGTTGATATACCTATGTTTTTTCTTTTAAAGCATAAATAATAGACTTTTGATGCTTTTAAAGTATATAAATTAGAAGTTTAAAATTAACTTAATAAAAAGATTAAGGAGCTAAGAAGTGATAGAGGAGGATAGTACTTCGATAATGAATTCAATACATTTTGTGAAGAAAATGGCATAATTCATGATTGTACCGCACCATATAACTCACAACACAATGGTGTTGCCGAGAGAAAAAATAGAACTTATCTAGAGATGATAAATTCTATGTAAGTGTTTTCTAAGTTGAACTTCAACCTATGGGGTTAAGTGTTATTAACCGCTTGTCACATTTTTAACCGAATACTAATGAAGAGAAATGAGATATCTCCATATGAGTTATGGAAAGGGGAAAAACCCAATATAGGGAACTTCAAAGTGTGGTGGTGTCTTGCATATTGCAAGAAAAATGAACCTAATAAACCTAATAGAACAAAGTTTGGTTTAAGAGCCATAAAGTGTATTTTTGTTGGTTATGCCAACAATAGTAAAGCTTATAGGCTATTAGATCTAGAGTCTAATGTTGTGATAGAATCTAAAGAAGTTGAAATCTTTGACAACATGCTATGTAACTATAATTCTCAAGCTTCAACATCTCGAAAGGAAAATTTGTTATATGAGAACAATTCTCAAGTATCTACTTCCAAAAATGATTATCAAGAGGAGAATTGTCAAAGGAATGTAGAGCAACCCATTGAACATAGAAGAAGTAAAAGGGTTAGAAAAGAGAAAAGTCTTGGATTGGATGAGATAGATTCTCAACGAATTTCATTCTACATGGTAGAAGTAAATAGGGAAGAAGTCATTAGGAAAATCCGAATAGTACTTCTTGTTGAGGATGATCCTAAGACTTATAAAGAGGTCATTCAATCTAGAGATAGTGAATTTTGGAAAGAAGTCATCAATGATGAGATGGATTCCATTCTTTCGAATAACAATTGGGAATTGGTAGACCTCCCACTGAGGTCTAAGCCAATTCGGTGTAAGTGGGTCTTTAGGAGAAAATACCACACTGACGGCACTATCCAAACCTCTAAAGCTAGATTAGTAGCTAAAGGGTTCATGCAAAATGAGGGTATTGATTATTTCGACACCTATGCGCCTGTTGCAAGAACAACTTCTATAAGAATTTTGTTCGCTTGTGCTTCTATACACAACTTTTATGTTCATAAAATGGAAGTCAAGACGACATTCCTTAATGATGACCTCAATGACTAGGTCTATATTGACAACCCGAAGGGTTTGTCCTACCAAAGTATGAACATAAAGTGTGTATACTTGTAAAATCCTTATACGGATTGAAACAAGCTCCAAAGCAATGACATGACAAATTCGATCAAGTCTTTTTCTCTAATGAGTTTTGTTATCCCAAAAATTTGAAAAGATGATTTGGCAATAAAATTGACAAATGGCATGAATTAGTTGGGTGATCTGGCTCAGCGGTAGCCCAATGCATCAGTTAAAAATTGGACTGCTTGAGAGGTGCCATAATCAAATTAAATACACCCAACCGAAGAGAATATTTGGTCTAAGGGTTGCTTGGCTCAGACCCCAGTTTGAAGACCCTAGAGATTGGTTTGAAACCAAGTCCAAGAAGATTGAAGGAGGGGTTTGGATTTTGGTTCGAGGGATAAAAGCAACAGGTCCGATCGGACCTTAGCTTGAGGAGCCTCTTGATATTTTGGCTCGAGTGTATCCGAGGTAAACCTCTCAAGGTTTCCTAGGTGTTGGCTCGAATGTGTCCAAAGAGAGTGACTAAGGGAAAGAGGTCTCGTGCGGGCCAAAGTTTGGGACTTAGGTTTCAGTCAAGGGAAAACCACATCATGTCCGATCGGGTATAGGTGAAGATGGCAAGGGAAGAGATGCCTCGGACTTGTCCGAGGTGAAGTGCCAGTCAGGGTGGCTCAGACCACTTTGGTCCGAGGAGAAGGACATCATGTCCGATCGGACATTCCATGGGAGAGTTGCCTCGGACTTCCCCGAGGAGAAATGCAAGGTAAGGTGCCTCGGACCACTTTGGTCCGAGGGGAAGGCATGAAAGGGATGGCTCGGACCACCTTGGTCAGAGGAGAAGATTACAAGGTCCGGTCGGACCTTGATTGAAGGAATTAAGCTCGAACTTGACCGAGGTGGGATGCCAAAGAGGATGGTTCGGACCACTTTAGACCAAGGAGAAGGCCATCATGTCCGATCGGACATGTCATGGAGGAGGTTACCTCGGACTTACCCGAGGTAAGGTGCAAAGGGAGTTGGCTCGGACCACCTTGGTCCGAGGAGAGCCAAACTTGCATGACCTTTGGTCCGAGGAGAGCCAAGCATATACCACCGTTGGCCCACGGAAAGCTTGAAGGAGTAATCAACATGCATGTGAGACTACGTCAAACTCCCCGAAACAACTTTAGTGAGAATTGGTCTAGGCACCCGGGAATCTCTCACTCCTCACTCGAATTTAGGGATCAGTTGTATTTTAAACATTTATTGTAATATAAATATAAGGTGAATAATAAAATATCCCTATCTAAAGGGGATATCAGTTGAGAATCCCAAGCCTATAAATAGAGGGTTGGGAGGATCGTAAAAGGACTTTTGGTAAATTGAGAGTTAACCTGTGTTCTAGAGAGAGAAAGTGTTTTTCCTGAGAGAACCCCTTTTTGTATTCTGGAATATTTGCACTGAAGAAACTCAGTTGACACTGGTTCATCTGATCTTGAGTGTGAATACAGTAATAAAATCTCTAAGTGGATTAGGCTATTACCGATTATCGGGGCTGAACCACTATAAAATCTCGTGTTATTTAATTTCATTGATAAAAAAACTGTCTGTTGTCGTTTATAATTCTCTTGAAGGCTTGTCGTATTTGACGTTCTCTCGTCGTTGGCTAAAATCACAGTCAACAGGTTTAGGCATAACAATGGAGACAAGTGTTTGTATTCCAAAACTTCTAAGGGATATGGGATCATTGTTTTCCTATATGTGGATGATATGCTTATTTTAAGTGATAGCATGAAAGTGATAGTAGAAAGAAAGAGGTTTCTATCATTAACCTTCAAAGATGAAAGATCTTGGAGAAGTTGATACCATACTTGGTATCAAAGGGAAGAAAAATAGTGGGGGTTTTTCTTTGGGGCAAGCCCACTATATTGAGAAAGTATTGAAAAAATTTAACCATCTAAAGGATAAAGATGCCAATACTTCATTCGCCCATAGTGTAAAATAAGAAAACAATGAAGGAAGAGTGATGGCTCAATTGGAGTACGCAAGTCCTATAGGGAGTCTTATGTATGTCGCCCAGTGTACTAGACCTGATATAGCATTTTGCAAGAAAACTTATTAGGTTTACTATTAATCCAAGTGTGGATTACTGGAAGGCTATTGGGAGAGTCCTAGGCTATCTTAAGAGAACCAATGGACTAAGCCCTCACTACTCCAAATTTCCCTCAATCATAGAAGGATATACAGATCAAAGTTGAATATGCAATCTTAGGGACAAATTGTCTACAACTGGTTGGGTATTTACACTTGGTGGGGGTGTAATTTCTCAGGGTTCAAAGAAACAAACATGTATATCTCACTCTACTATGGAAGCAGAGTTCATATCTCTAGCTACTACCGGTAAAGAGGTCGAATGGTTAAGGGATCTTTTGATGGAGATACATCTAATCAAAGATCATGTATCCACTATCTCGATACAATGTGACAGCCAAGCAACATTAGCTAGAGCATACAGCGAAGTGTATAATGGGAAGTCTAGATACATTAGTATAAGACATGGATATATAAGATAATTGATTCAAAGAGGAGTCATCTCAATATCTTATGTGAGAACAAGTGAAAACTTGGCGGATCCTTTTACTAAGCAACTAACAAGAGATTAGTAGCTACCTCATATCCAGGGATGGGACTTAAAATCCCAAAAGAGATTCACGATTGATGGTAACCTATCTTAATACTAGTTCCTTAACTAGTGTTAGGTTCAATAGGTAATACCAAGTCAATCAAGTGAATATTAGTTGTACTCAATTGTTATCCCCAAAACTTCAGTTTAATGACGTGGAAATTAGAGGTGACAGGTGGCAACTCATGGCTACCAAGTGGAGCAGTAATGGTTAGTAAGTGTGTTAACCAAGGGAACTGCAAAAGTTAGAAATGTTGGGAAAACTTATACAGGATCTTTATTTATTTTCATATTTATCTAATATTAAAAAAATTAATACGAGATAGCCTAAAACATGTTTCTAAAATTGAATTCAAAGACAAACAAAGAATAGAATACTTACAGTATACGCAGCGGAATAAAACAGTCCTTCCTTCAGTTTCTCTAACTCTTGTATCCTCTCTGCCACAGAGTATTATCAAGAAACTAAACCGATCTTCTATTTTCTTCACAATCTTCCAATGTATCCTTAGAACCACCTAGACTAGTGTGGGAAATTCTCAACACATGAGATAGATATAGAGAGAAGAAGAGAAAATAACAAAGAAGCTTAGAAAAGGACTTGTGTTTAGAGAGAATCTAAAACTATCAGAAAACCAGTGATTAAACATATGTTTTGACTTCTCTCTAAGCACTCCTTTTATAGACTCAATTAGGCCATTTAATTTAATTAAAAAATCAATAAAATAATAACCATTTTGAAGCCCTAGGTCAAAATTATCATGGGCTTTAGACCCGTGAAATTTCCCATTTGATTATAAGTCCATTGGACTTAAAATCAAGGCCTGTATTATTTTCTATAGATTTAATTAATTAAATAATTATTTAAATCCTTTATCAAATTAATTATTTATAATTTGAACCTTGATTTAAACTTATTTTTTAATTTAGATACTAATTTATCTTAATTAATAAATCTGCCATAATTTCTCTTTTCTTCTCAAAATTACACAACTCTGTGAAACTATCCAAAATTGACCTGGTCAACTTTGATAATTCTAATTTATAATTAAATAATTTAATTGAGACTATCTAGATGATTTTATCCAAGGTACAATGGGGACCATGGGCCTATGAAATCAAGCTCCAATAAGTTATCATAAATCTAACAAATAAATTTACTAACTTATTAATTCCTCGTGACTCCACTATAGACTCTGAATTGCACTCTTGAATTCATAGAACACTCTATAAAAAATATAGATACGCTATTAATTATCCATTGTTACAACCATAATTGTCACTCAATCCTCTATAGACGGTCTACAATGAGATAGGACTAAAATACTGTTTTACCGCTCATTGTATTTTATCCTTAAAACACTTAGTTCCTTGTAAATGATATTTCAGTAAACTAATTTAATTACTGAAATGAGATCTCTATCATTTAACACCTTCAACAAAACTAAAAGGGAACCATCGTTTCACTTCTTCATCAGAAGCTATAGATGTTCATATCTATGATTAACACTCCCACTCAACTATACTACCGAGTTCCCAAGATGTAAGTATGGGCTAGTCCGTACGGTAAGCTGGTAATGAACAAGTCAAAGAACTTGAATAATACAATCAGTTAGAATACTAACCACTAAGAATTGAGATTGAATTGACCTATGGTTAACTATATGATATGACTAGAATAGATAATAATAGTATGTTTACTTTTCTTATCAACTATCATTATCGGTCATGTCCAATGTAACAAATACATCTGATCTTATCTATTTTGCTAATTTTCTGGAAAGAACATAACACTGTAATGTGTAAGTAGATCATATCGTAGATTGGCAAGTCAGTGTAAATCCTGTGCACAAACTAATCTTAGGACAAACTTATTTTGAACATATAGTCATATTTATATTCCACTGTGATTACGTCACTATAAATAAGATTAGCTATATGCTCAGGATTTAATAGAAGTTTATATTAAGCAAATAATCATGAAAATAAAACATGTAAGCAAAGTGATTAACCAAGTCAAAAATTGATTTCTATTCTTTTATTGATAATAAAATGAGATTACAAAGAATTTGGGTTTTAATTAGGGCATAAAACCCCAACAAACTCCTACTTGCACTAATTGAAATTAATGCCCTAATTCTACTAATCGCATTTCCTTGATATGCTTATTAAATGTAGCTTCTGGTAGTGTCTTTGTAAATGGATCTGCAAGATTGTCTTCAGTTGCAATCTTCATAACCTTCACATCTCCCCTGGCCACATATTCTCGAATAATGTGATACTTCCTTTCTATATGCTTACTCCTCTTGTGACTTTGAGGTTCTTTCAATTAGGCTATCGCTCCTGTATTGTCAAAAAACAACACAAGTGGTTTATCCATTTATGGAATAACATCAAGATCTGAATAGAACTTCTTTAGCCAAATTATTTCCTTAGCTGCTTTTGATGCATCTATGTACTCAGCCTCCATGGTGGAATCTAAGATTGCAAAATGCTTTACACTTCTCCAAATCACAGCTCCACCCCCAAGAGTAAACACCATTCTAGAAGTAAACTTCCTGTCATCAACATCAGTCTGAAAATCTGAATCGGTGTAGCCTACAGGGTTCAGAACATCACCCTTGTAGACTAACATATAATCCCTAGTCCGTCTCAAATACTTCAGGATATGCTTAACTGCTATCCAATGTTCTGGTCTTGGGTTTGACTGATTCCTGCTCACTACTCCCACTGCATAGAAGATATCTGGTCTAGTACACAACATGGCATACATCAGACTTCCAACTGCAGATGCGTAAGGAACTTTTCTCATTGCATCTTCCTCTTCAGGAGTTTGGGGAGACTGTTTCTTTGAAAGATGAATTCCATGGCGGGACGATAGACGCCCTTTCTTGGAATTTTTCATTGAGAAACGATCAAGCACTTTATCTATGTAAGATGCTTGAGATAGAGCTAAGAGTCTGTTCTTTCTATCCCTGATGATCTGGATACCTAGAACATAACTTGCTTCACCCAAATCCTTCATCTGGAATTCAGTGCTCAGCCAATTCTTCACATCTGATAATTTCTTAGCATCGTTTCCAACGAGTAAGATATCATCTACAAAAAGAACCAGGAATACCACTATTTGATTTGCCTTCAGTTGGTAAACACAGAGCACATCAATATTTTGTTCAAAGCCATAGGTTTTGATTATTTCACCAAACCTAAGATTCTAGGAACGAGAAGCTTGCTTAAGTCCACAGATGGACCTATTCAACTTGCAAACTTTTCTTTCTTGTCCAGATACTTTAAATCCTTCTGGCTAATCCATATAAATGACTTTGTCAAGATTTCCATTAAGAAAAGCTGTCTTGACATCCATTTGCCAGATCTCATAGTCGAGAGCGGCTGCTATGGATAGGAGGATACGAATGGATTTGAGCATGGCTATCGGACTAAAAGTTTCCTCATAGTCCACGCCTTCTCTTTGGGTATAACCCTTTGCCACTAATCGAGCTTTATAAGTCTCGATATTTCCATCAACACCTCGTTTCTTCTTGTAGATCCACTTGCACCCAATGGCCCTAAAGTCACTAGGTGCTTCCACAAGATCCCAGAGGGAATTTGAGGACATGGACTCCATCACCTGTTTCATGGCTTCGAGCCATAGTTCCTTTTCAGGGCTAGCCATTGACTGTTTGAAAGACAACGGATCATCATCACTAGTGTCACCAACAACCATATTGGTTTTACCATCTAAACCTTAGCGAACTGGGTTCCTAGAAACCCTCCCACTACGACGAGCCTCCGTGACTATTTGCTCAAGAACAGTGGTACTTTCTTCATTTAAATCGACTTGCGTCGGTTGAACGTGAAGAGTGGGAATTTCATCATCAACTCGTGTTTATGATGATGGAACATTGGTTGGAGTCAATTCTTTAACCATCTCCTCTAAAACCACTTTGCTACGAGGTTTAAAGTTCTAGACATAGTCATTTTCCAGAAAAGTAGCATTTGTAGAAGTAAACACTTTATTTTCTGAATGGCTATTGAAAAGTCCACCCCGAGTACCTTTAGGATAGCCAACAAACATGCAAACTTCAGTTCGCGGTTCTAGCTTTCCCTCCTTTTTCCTCAGGACGTGAGCGGGACACCCCCAGATTCTATAATGGCGTAAACTAGGTTCACGACCATTCCAGCATTCTAAAGGTGTTTTGGGGATTGATTTTGACGGCACGACATTGAGAATGTCACTCGCGATTTCAATTGCATGTCCCCAGAACAAAGTTGGTAGAGTTGAGTAACTAAGCATGCATCTAACCATTTCCAATAAAGTTCTGTTTCGGCGTTCCGCTACACCATTTTGTTGCAGAGTACCTGGGGAAGTAAGTTGTGATAAATCCAAAGTTCAGTTAAATGATCTTGGAACTGGATATCCAAGAAGTCGCCTAGGCCATACCGAGAAGTCGCCACAATATACTAGCCAGCAGCGTAGTGGGAGAGAGAAGGTCTCGTGTAGTAAGCCCTCTAAAAAATCAAAGAGTACGGTGTTCGATCAGTTAGAACGACATGCTTCCCAGAAGGATTTAAGTGGCGTTATCAACAACAAGAGGAAAACCGTCCTAGTTGAAGGGCAATATCTAAACCGCCTTACCAATCAAGTAGAAATACTTGACGACACTGCACCAGATGGAAATGCCCGACCAGGAGGTCAAAATCTTGGGGCCTCGTCAGTTGCACCAGCCATCCAATCCCACCTTGACGCACTAACAGTTGCAGTGTAGGGTTTATCTAAACGGCCTTTTGGGATAGATACAGTAGACCACAGGAGTGGTAGTCCATTTTGTTCACGGATCAGAGCAGCTCAGCCTCTGACAAAATATAAAGCACTGGTGCTGGCGGTGTATATAGAAAAAGCAGATCCCATCAACACATGTTGGGAAATTTAAGGACAAAATGGAACTGCTCGGGGTAAGTGATGATTATCGGTGTAGAGTCTTCCTGTCTATGTGGTCAGATACTGCCCAGAAATTGTATTGGAAGTTTAAGACAAATTCCATTACCTCATGGGAAGCGTTAAGGAAGGAGTTTTGTAGACAATTCCGTGCTTCCCGGACTCCACCAGTTTATGCCAACCACTTGGTAGATATCAAGCAAGGAAAGGATGAATCTCTAAAGAATTATACACAAAGATTCATGAAAGAGGCCAACAGAGCAACTACTGTAGGAGATGAGAGGAAGATGGTAGTCATATCCTCTGGAATCACTTACCGAAGCCCTTTGTGGGATAGTATACATAGAAATCCAACGTCAACACTTCAACAATTTCTTGACCAAGCGGACAAGTATATGAAATTGGATGATACAATCAAGAAAGAGGAGAAGGGCATAAACAATCCGAGCGGATCAGCTGACTCTCCTAAGAATGGTGGAAATGGTCAAAAATGGCGGAAAGAAACGTGGAAATAATGAGTCTGGCTGCCATGAAGAAAAGAAGGCTACTTCGGGTCCAAACGACAAGTCGACCAGGTATGAGCCTCAGTTCACTAATTACACCACTCTCTCGGCCAGCCAGGCAGAAATATATCTCGCTAGTCATCAAGAGGTTCCCTTCTGGAAGCCTCCACCCATCAGGAAAGAGATGAGTAAGAGAGATATGAATATGTTTTGTCGTTTCCATGGAGATTATGGTCACAACACGAATGAATGCAATCACCTCAAGGACGAGAAAGAATTTCTTCTCCGTTCGGGTAAGTTGAAAAAGTATCAGGCAGAGAAACCCCAAGAAGAAGGAAGCAACAACAATCCTGGGTTCAAATGACAGCAATCTCCACCCTTGCAACCCGAGCTTGTGGACTTTACTTTAGACACTATATGTGTAGGTCCAAACTTGGCTAGGGAGAGTAATAAAGCAAAGGAAAGATATGCCCAGACACTTCGACATGAGTTGGATGCAACATCAGAAGTCATGATTGTTGAGGAACGACCTCCAAAGAATCCTCGGTACGAGAGTGAGTCTCTTACCTTCACAGAGGGTGATGTTGGACACGTCAGGTATCCCCATAATGACTCGCTCGTCATTACATTCCAAATTGCAAACATGAAGGAAAAGAGATGCCTACTTGATACAAGAAGCTCCGTGGACATTATCGACAAGTCATCTTTTGAAAAGATTAAATTGTCTGTCAATGACTTGAAACCACACTCTCAAGTTATTTCCAGTTTCACTGGAGAAGGACTGTCACTGTATGGAATGATCAAGTTACCAGTCATAGCAAGAGAGACGCTCCTAGGCACGAGACAGTCATGATAGAATTTTTGATAGTAGATTGCTCGTCAGCATACAATGTGGTGATTCGTCGACCACTACTCATGGGTCTACATGCAGCGGTGTTTATAGGGCACCTTTCTATGAAATTCCCGACTAGTGAAAGCATAGGTTATGTCCAGGGAAACCAGAGAGAAGCCAGGGAATGCTACAATGCTTCAGTGGTTAAGGCATGGAGGGGAACCAAGGAGAGTAACATGATTGTGGGTGGGGAGAAAGAAGAAGTAATAGATCAGATGGACATCGACCAATATAACATTGGCAATTTTACCGACCAAGAATTTTTTTTAAAAGTTACCAACCAAGAAAGGACTCCTGGTGTTATTGAGCAGCAGACCCCATCCGGTGATGAAGTCACCAAATAGAGCGTTTTCCAAAGCGAGGGAATGGATATTGATCCTTGCATTGGGGATTTGGAGAGTGGAGTAGGACCTATGGAAGATTTAGAGGAGGTCCCGATAGATGATAACGAACTGACCAGAGTGGTCAAAGTTGGAAAGAAATTAAAGGTGGAAGTGTGAGCACAACTGGTAGAATTTTTGCGAAGAAATCAAGACGTCTTCGCCTGGTCTCACAAGGATATGGTGGGTGCCTCACCAACTGTGATCATCCACGTGCTCAACGTGGATGAAAACTACCCATCAATTTAACAGAAGAGAAGGTTGCTTGACAAGGAACGAGCAAGAGCTCTAAAAGAAGAAGTTGAGTGACTAAAGGAAAACGGGTTCATCAGGGAGGCTTACTACCCCGCCTGGGTTTCTAACCCAGTATTAGTACCCGAGTCCAATGAGAAGTGGGGGACCTGCGTGGATTTCACTGATTTGAATAAAGCATGTCCCAGGGACTGTTTTCCTCTGCCCAAGATAGACTAGTAGGTTGACGCAACTTCTGGTCATCAAATTTTTACCTTCATGGACGCTTACTCTGGGTATAATCAAATAAGTATGCACCCTCCCGACGAGGAGCATACCAGCTTTTGGATAGACATAGGATTATATTATTATAAGGTTATGTCATTCAACTTGAAGAACGCAGGTGCCACCTACCAGCATTTATTGAATGGCATGTTCCGCGACTTGATCAGCAAAAGCATGGTGGTATATGTCGATGACAAGCTGGTCAAGTCAAAGGATGTTGGGGAGCATGTACAAGATCTAGGGGAGTGCTTTGCGATACTTATAAAGTATCGCATGAAGTTGAACCCCCCTCAAATGCTCGTTTGGAGTAGGTTCTAGGAAGTTTCTTGGATTTATTATTAACTCACGCAGGATAGAGGCCAATCCTGAGAAGATTAAGGCACTCATAGAAATTAAATCCCTGACCAGAACTAAGGATGTGCAGAGTTTGACTGGGTGGATTGCTTCTCTAAGTAGTTTTATTTCTAAGTCAACAGACAAGTGTGTCCCATTTTTAACTTACTAAGAGGAAGCAAGAAATTTGACTGGACGGAGGAATGCAAACAAGCATTCCAAGCCATAAAGAAAAATTTGGCTCAACCTCCAGTTTTATCCAAACCCTTAGATGGAGAGGACCTCTTCATTTACTTAGCTGTCACAGAAGCATGTTGTCAGCGTTGCTCTAATACGAGAGGAAAATAAAGTGCAGCATCTGGTCTACTACGTCAGCCAATAGTTGATAGGAGCAGAATTAAAATACCAGCTGATCGAAAAGCTTCTGTATTGTTTAGTACTCGCATCTAGCAAACTACGATCATATTTTCCAGCACATCCCATTAAAGTGCTCACTGACCAGCCCTTACGAAATTTTTTACAAAAATCAGAAACTTCTGGTCGGCTACTTAAATGGGCTGTTGAATTAGGCCAATTCGAAACCAAGTATCAACCTTGAATGGTCATTAAAGGACAAGCTCTGGCAGACTTCATTGCTGAATGCACCAGAATTCCTGATGTTCCTGACCAGACAAAAAATGTAGTTGCGCAAAGAAAAACTTTTCCTACCTGGCAACTTTATGTGGATGGATCCTCGAATGAACATCATTCAGCAGCAGGGCTTATATTAATCACACCTAAGCATCATCGAATCCACTTCGCATTGAGGTTTGGGTTCAATACTTCCAATAATGAGGCAGAGTATGAAGCCCTCTTAGCATGATTATGACTGGCCAGAGATGTTCATGCCTGGTTTGTCAAAGTAAATAATGATTCTCAGCTGGTGGTCTGCCAAATTTTAGGGGAATATCAGGCTAGGGGTTTGCATATGGTGGCATACTTAAATAAAGCTAAGGACTTGCTAGCACAGTTTGAAGAGTACACAATCAAGTTGGTGCCACAAGCACAGAACTCCAACGCAGACACCTTGGCAAAATTAGTTAGTGCAAAGGATGTTGACACTCTAAATATAGTACTGGTCGAATACTTGGCAAACCCAAGTATCACCGAGCAGAAAGAAATGCCAATTACAATAGCTAACACTTGGATGACACCCATCATCACTTACCTTGAACAAGGCACCTTACTAGATAATTGCAATGATGCAAAGAAGACAATGAGACAGGCTGCTCGGTATGTCATGATAGAGGGGGTGTTATATAGAAGAGGGTACTTTATGTCATTTCTTAGATGTGTGATGCACGACCAATCAAAAAACTTGTTAGCTAAGGTACACGAGGGATTTTGCGGAGATCATGATGGGGGCAAAGTCTCTCTAAAAAGATTTTGCGACAAGGATTTTATGGCCTACAATGAATGAGGACTCCATGGAATATGTGAAAATATGTGATAAATGTCAAAGATTTTCTAGGATACCCAGAGCACCTCCAAATATTTTTAAGCAGAAGCAAAGTCTTTGGCCTTTTGCAGTATGGGGAATTAATCTGATCGGGAGACTACACAAAGGAAAAGGAAGGGTACAGTTCATGGTAGTTGTTGTGGATTATTTCACTAAGTGGACTGAAACTGAACCACTAGCGACGATCACCTCGAAGAAAGTGTTAGATTTTGTTGTGAAAAATATCATATATCACTATGGTCTGCCAAAAAAGATAGTGTCTGACAATGGTACTCAGTTTGATAGCGATTTGTTTACTAATTTTTGTGCTAGACATGGCATTACAAAGAACTTCTCCTCGGTGGCTCACCCACAAGCAAATGGGAAAGTCGAAGCAGTAAGCAAAACATTGAAAGACACTCTAAAGAATCGGCCCGAACAAGCTAAAGGATCCTGGGCAGAAGAACTACCAGAGGTTCTCTGGTCATATAGAACCACTGCCCGGGCCACAATGCGTCATACTCCTTTTTCCTTGGCATATGGTTATGAAGCTATGATACTGGTCGAGATCGACCGTCCATCCCATCGAAGAAGCACGTACGACCAGGAAGAGAACAATCAATCATTAGCCGAATCTTTGGATTTTTTGAAGAAAAATGAGAAATTGCGAACTTGAGAGTTGCTTCCCATCAATAGAAGGTGGCCCGCTACTTTAATTCCAGAGTTAAAGATCGAAAGTTCCTGGTCAAAGATTTGATTCTCAAAAAGGTGTTCATCAAAGACCCAGCAGCTGGAGTGCTATGACCAAATTAGGAAGGACCATATCAGATTGAGCAAGTCATACCGCCCGACACTTACAAACTTTCTAGGTTGAATGGAGAGGTGATCAGAAACTACTGGAATGGCGAGCACTTGAGGATATATTTTCAATAAATACAGCTTACAGAGTGGTAGCTTGGATTCAAGTGTTTTACTTGTTATTTAAGTATGTTTATGAGCTGGTTATTTTCTGACCAGTCATCTATTTTTGAACAATTTTGGTTTGTTTGAAACTCATTATTAGACACGTTTTGTCCTTTTATAATTTACGAGTATTAAAAGAGATCACGAGCAGTGCGATCAAATTTTGCTACATATTGTGAATATGTGTTGATTATTTTTTTCGAGCAATGTTCAACTGGTCAAAACAAATTGGGCAGTGTTCAACTGACCAGGCAGATTGACAGTATTTATCTGGTTGGGTATTCTAGTAGTGTTCAACTGCTCTAATGTTTTCTTTATATTCAATTTGTTTTCATGAGTAATAACTGCTCGAACAAGTTTGATCAAGTAGCAAGTGACCAAGGATATTTCAACACTCAATCACTTGGGGGGCACATAGGCATACTGGTTTATAATTCAACGTTGGAAACGAGAGCACGAGTTAAAATATTTGTTTTTAGGCTGACTTGTAAATTTTCGAAGTAAAAAAGGGCCATTGAGCTAACTTGTTTAACAAAGCTTAAGTAACTTGAAATCTTTCAAAATTTCAAGTTAAAAGCAAATATTCGTGTGAAAATAAACATTATGCTCATAAAATGTTAGAGCAATAAGAGTGTGAGAAAGTATACTTAGTAGGGACTTATGAAATGTCTAGAATTTCTAAGTTAGAAAACTAAGTACACATGCGAAAATATATGGCATATATCAGAGTGACTTTAATATTATAAAAAAACTTATAATTATAATGTTCTAAGTCTAAAAAGACTTGGAATGTTTCAGGTTAGCAAAGAAAAGAAAAGTGTAAAAGTCAAATAACTCGGCCATACGAGCAAACTATTAAAGTTGATAATCATCAATTGTCTCAACAAAAGTATAAGAAAAACTGGTCGGGTATAAAGTTTCTACTGATTAGTTAGGAGGCTCTCTAGTCGGCTAAGCATGTAAACTGGTCGGGTAAACTGGTCCCTGGCTAGTCAACACCATCGTCAACATCTGGAACCTCCTCTGGTGGAATGATAGAGCAGGAGAAGTAGGCACAACACGACTGCCTTGGCTTCACATTTGGCAAGCTCTTCCACCCTTGCCTCTTTAGAGAGAAAATCGGGGTTGAGAGGCATGTTTAGCTTCCATATCTGATAAAAGCAGTTGAAGCAAATTGCTTCATAATGAGACAGATCAACTTCCTTGTCTTGTTTCAACTCTTCATTCTCATGAGTCATTTTCTCTAGCTAGTCGGTCAATGTCTTGTTGGCTTGGATCTGCTTGTTATTTTCATCAGCCAACTCCCTTAGAGATCTGTCCCAGTCGGCAATTGTTTTCTCTGCCTGCTCAGTCTTTGCTTGGAAATCTTTCTCAGATTTAGTCAAAGTTTCAATCTTTGCCTGGGCTTCCACCAATTGATCATTCAAGACCTTGACAAGCTCCTTATAGTCGACTACTCGACGTTGAGCATGACTAACAGTGATGAGTCCTTGGAGTAAATAACCAGAATAGTATTCATAAAAATAATCAATAAGAAAGTGAGTGTTTCTGATATGATGCTTACACTCATAATTTAAGCAAGGCTTTTGTGAAGGAAAACTTCAACGCTTTGTCGGGGTAGAGTCTCAAAGGTCTAAGTTGTCATTGAGTGGTGGAGAGTATGTTCTAGTAACTCTTTGTCATACTCACCAGCAATGCGATGTTGGGGTTTTATGCCCTAATTAACACCCAATTTCTTTGTAATCTCATTTATTATCAATAAAACAATAGAATTTTTTTTTTACTTTGTCAATCACTTTGCTCACGTGTTTTATTTTCATGATTATTTGTTTAATATAAAATTTTATGAAATCCTGAAGATATAGCTAATCGTATTTATAGGGACGTAATCACAATGGAATATAAATATGATTATATGTTCAAATATAAGTTAGTCCTAAGAATAGTCAGTGCACAGGATTTACACTGACTTGCCAATCTACGTTATGATCTACTTACACATCGTAGTGTTATGTTCTTTCAAGAACATTAGGAAAGTAGATAAGATTGGATGTATTTGTTACATCGGACTGGACCGATATTGACAATCGATAGGATAAATAAACATACCGATATTATCTATTCTAATCATATCATATAGTTGACCATAGGTCAATTCAATCTTAATTCTGAGTGGTCAGTATCGTAACTGGTTGTATTTTTTGAGTTCTTTGACTTGTTTGTTACTAGCTTATCCTACAGACTAGCCCATACTTACATCTTCGGAACTCGGTAGTCTAATTGAGTGGGAGTGTTAATCATAGATATGAACATCTGTAGCTTCTGATGAAGAAGTGAAACGATGGTTTCCTTTTAGTTTGGTTCAAGGTGCTAAATGATAGAGATCTCATTTTAGTAATTAATATTAGTTTACTGAAATATCATTTACAAGGAACTAAGTGTTTTAAGGATAAAATACAATGAGGGGTAAAATGGTATTTTAGTCCCATCTCATTGTAGACCGTCTATAGAGGAATGAGTGACAATTATGATTGTAACAATGGATAATTAATAATGTATCTATATTCCCTATAGAACATTCTATGAATTCAAGAGTGCAATTCTGAGTCTTTAGTGGAGTCACGAGGAATTATAAAGTTAGTAAATTTATTTGTTAGAATTATGATAACTTATTGGAGCTTGATTTCATAGGCCCATGATCCCCATTGTACCTTGGATAAAATCATCTAGATAGTCTCAATTAATTGATTTAATTATTAATTAGAATTATCAAAGTTGACCAGGTCAATTTTGGATAGTTTGATAGAGTTATACAATTTAGAGAAGAAAATAAATATTATGACAAATTTATTAATTAAGATAAACTGGTATCTAAATTAATAAATAAGTTTAAATCAAATTTCAAATTATAAATAATTAATTTGATAAAGGATTTAAATAATTATTTAATTAATCAAATCAATAGAAAATAATACAAACCTTGATTTTAAGTCCAACGGACTTATAATTAAACGGGAAATTTGACGGGCCTAAAGCCCATGATAATTTCAACATAGGGCTATTAATTGACTATTATTTTATTGATTTTTTAATTAAATATATGACCTAATAGAGTCTATAAAAGGAATGCTAAGGGAGTGCTGAATAAATAAGTTGAATCACAAGTTTCGGAGAAGATCAGAAGATTTATTAGGTTTTAGACTCTCTCTACTGCACAAGTCATTTTCTAAGCCTCAATTTTTCTCTTCTATTTTTCTTCTTTCTATATCTATCTCATGTGTTGAGAATTTCCCACCCTAGTCTAGGTGATTCCAAGGATACTTTGGAAGGCTGTGAAGAAAATTGAGGAACGGTTCAGTTTCTTGGTAATACTCTACGACAGAAAGGATACAAGGGTTAGAGAAACAGAAGGAAGGACTCGTTCATTCTGTTGCGTATAATGTAAGTGTTCTTATCATTATTTCTCTTTGAATTCAATTTTAGAAACATGTTATAGGTTGTCTCATATTAACTTGTTTAATATTAGATCTACATGAAAATAAATAAAGATCCTGTATAAGTTTTCCCAACAACTGGTATCAGAGCCTTTGGTAATCTTTATTTTCATGCATGAACATGGTAAAATTGAATTATTTGATGTATTGAGTAATTGGGTGGATTTCATGTTATTTATGATGCATATTGAATTTTATGTGATTATCAGCATATTTAGGTTATTTTGTTGTGTTTTCTTTGCAAATAATTTTGATATAAATGCTTCATTTGATGTAAATCATGGTAAAAATTATTTAGAAAACATTTTTGGCTTAAAAAATTGCACAAATTTTATCAAAAAAAATTTCTCAAGTAGTGGTCGCGGCCACCAGTTTTCACTAGCCGTGGCCTGGGTAACAGTAGCTAGTGGCCGCGACCACCATAAACCTCTGGCCACGGGTAGAGCACGAAAAATGCCTAGAATCGTCCTGTGGCCACGACCTGCGTTAACTTTTTCTTAAATTTTGATTTTTGAATGTATTTTTTAATAGGTTAATACAAAAATATCAGATCATTTTTCTTATTTGAAAATATTTTTTTTTTTTAAATAAGATAGTTTTGTTATTTGATCTTTTAAAAATAGATATTTTCTACAAAGATTCAAATTCAAATTTAAAAATAGGATAACTAATTAATTTTAGATATTTTAATATATTAAAATATTATAATTAAGTTATCACATATTTAAGATATTTTTTTAATACTTGATATTTTTTTTTTATATCTCATATTGGAAAATAATAATATCTAATTATTCTATAGATTTTAATATTTAAATAATTTGAAATTTCATAATTTGTTGACAAGATATTTTTATAGATATTTAAATTTGTTTAATTGTTTAAGATATTTTTTTCAAAAATAGCAGATGATATTTCTTTAAAAATTTATAACTGGTTAAATTTTTAAAAATATAACGTTTTTCAAACCAATTAATAAATTTTTTTAATAAATGAGATTTAAATTAACTTTGGGTAATTGTTGATAAATCCTAGTTAAATTAAATTAATATTTTTCAAATTAACATAAACCAAGTTGATTGTTGATGAATGAAATTTAAATTATCTGTTGTTAATTATTGATAAATTTCATTTAAATTGACTTATAATTTTTTTATAAAAAATTAATTAATTCAAAAATATGATCAATTCTAGATAATTAATTGTGATATTTTTGCAAATGAAATAAATTGTGGTATTTTTGCATAAATTCATAGACTTGTTCATATAATAACATGATTAGGCCCATCCAATTATAACATGTCTATTTGCACTATATATGGTATTTTTGCAATTGGGCTTGGATGTATATAGTAACCCATATGTTTGATAGAGATATGGATTTTGCCAAATAAAATATTCATAAAATGATAGATTGTATTTTGGCCCATTAGAAAATATAAAGTTTAAATTCCTTTCTTGTGGGTGGTTCCACTTGTGAAGCCTCATTTACTTTACATGACTATAGTGGACCTAATCAATTAATAACAATTAATAAAACGAATGTTTAAATTCATGTCTTTTGGACCTTGTATGGAAGTAAGGGAGCCTTAGTAGTAGGAACGACATACTGGACCTAGCCCTCCTTCATACAAGCCCAATTGTTAAGTCCCATTTACTTGAGTTGGACTTAATTGTATAGGTTCATTATATTAGTTAAACCTAAATATTGATTACAAACAAATTAATTATAAATTAATTGAATTTGTTTCAAGTTGAAACTTTAGAATTAATAGGAAACTATAGGACTGTGGTTTTAAAAATTTAATATTTTCAATTTTTTGGAGAACCATAGTCATTAATTTTCTAAAAATAAATAAAAAAATGCTATATTTAATTTTATAATGAGCTTGTCTTAAGAATTATATTCGATCTCCACCGTTGGTTTAACAAAGTCAATAGCTTAATGGGGCCTCGAGACGCTTTGATTCGTCCCCCTACAAAAGATGTTCATTAGTTATTTTGATAAGGTTAGATTTTGAAAGATAGATAATTATAGGTCAAATTCTAATAGACTCACCCCTACGGTGACTACTAGGACTAAATCTATTGATTATTGAAACCGTGGGTCTAGCTCATAAAATAAGAGATTTTGTTTTCTTATTTTGATTGAATAGTAGGTTGTTAATAATGGTGTCCATTATTAAATAAGTTTACAACTTTATTTAACTAGTGGTATTTTTGACCCTCGCCAATCGGGACAAGGATATCATAGATTAGTTAAAAACCTAAAGAAATAGAGATATGATTATTTTGGTATTTTTTCTCATATCATACATATTTTTTATATATCTTGTACTATTTCTTAAAATTAGGGTGAATAGAAGTTTTATTGAGCAAAAGTGATTGATTTCTATTTTATTGATAATTAGTAGTTTTCCAGTATGGTTGTGTCTACTCCCATCCTTTCTCAACTTTCGATGGAGAAACTCACTGGAGAAAACTTCCTTAAATTGAAGCAAAACATCAACATTGTATTGATTGGTGACTACTCCAAGTTTGTTATGACTGTGGAATCCTCGGATGTTCCAGTTGAAGGAGCTACAAAGTCAGTGAGGAATAAGTATGAGTGTTGGCAGGCGGCTAACAACAAGGCGCGGTACTACATGTTGACTAGTATGGTCGACACTCTCAAGACAAAGATGGAGAATTATGAGATGACCTGCGAAATCATGGATCAACTCCAAGACATATTTGGTGCCAAGTCAGCGCATACTTGTTTTGAGGCCACCAAGAAATATGTCAATGCTCGGATATCACCTTCTCAACATTTTCACGATCATCTAATCAAAATGACAAACTATTTTCAGGAAGTTGGACTGCATGGAGCAACAATAGAGGAGGAAACTCAAGTCGGCTTAATCCCCAACAGTCTCTCTCCAGCTTTCCTGCCGTTCACCACCAACTATGTGTTGAATAAACACAACTATGGTTTGACGTATCTCATGAACGAGCTTCAGATTTTTGAGTCTATCATGGGTGGACCAAGTAAGGGAAGTGAAAAGAAGAAAACTACTACTACTGTTGCTGCCGATCCAACTAAGGCTGAAGCTAACCAAGCTTCGTCTTCGAAAGCTAGAAACAAGAGGAAAGGTGGAAAAAAAAAAAGCCCCAAGCCTGCAAAGGCTGCAAAGACGAGTGCACAACCAAACGCACAGACACCTAAGGGGAAGAACAAGAAAAACAAGAAAGGTAAAGGTGAGTGTTTTCACTGCAAATATAAAGGGCATTGGAAACAAGATTGGCCCAAGTTTCTACCAACAAAAAACAATGCTTCTTGAATCGTGGGAGGAAGTGGATGAAGGTGGCTTAAAGCTTAGAGTTGGGAATGGAGCATTCATTTCAGTCCATGCTAGAGGAAGAGCTCATTTGAAGTTAGAAAATAAATACTTAATTTTGAATGATGTATTTTTTATTCCGGATTTTAGTAGAAATTTAATTTCAGTTTCCATGTTGCAATTAGAACAATTCGTTATGACTTTCACAAGCTCTAATATATCTATTTCCTTCAATGGACCACAATTATGTATTGCATGTTTGGAAAACGGTCTTTATATTTTGCAACCTAACAAACCCTTTGCTCTTAACAATGATTTATTCAAAGTAGCTAAACATAGGACCAATAAACGTCAAAAGACCAAAAACGACAACATGACGTATTTATGGCATTTGAGACTAGGTCACATTGGCTATGATAGAATTCAAAGACTTACAAATGATGGGCCTTTGAGAGAACTCACCTTAGGTTAATTACCTATCTGTGAATCATGTCTAGAAGGTAAATTGACCAAGCGTCCATTCTCTGCAAAGGGTGACAGGGTCAAAGAACCACTTGGACTTGTGCATTCAAATGTTCGTGGACCTTTGAATGTACAAGCCAAGGGTGGTTTTGAGTATTTCATCACTTTCATTGATGATTACTCTAGATACTTATGTCTTGATCTAATGCATAGGAAATCAGAAACATTTTCAAAGTTTCAGTAATTCCTTGCGATGGATCAGAACCAATTAGGTAAAACATTAAAGATCTTGCAATCTGATAGGGGTGGAAAATATTTGGATATGCAGTTCCAAGATCATTTAACTGAACTTGAGATTTTATCACAACTTACTGCCTCAGGTACTCCGCAACAAAATGGTGTAGCAGAATGCCAGAACAAAACTTTATTAGAAATGGTTAGATGCATGCTTAGTTACTAAACTCTACCAACTTCAAAATGAGGACATGAAATTGAAATCGCAAACAACATTCTCAATGTCATGCTATCTAAATCAATCTCCAAAACTCCTTTAGTACGCTGGAATGGTCGTGAACCTAGTTTACGCCATTATAGAATATGGGGGTGTCCCGCCCACGTCCTGAGAAAAAAGGAGGGAAAGCTAGAATCACGAACTGAAGTTTGCATGTTTGTTGGCTAACCTAAAGGTGCTCGGGGCAGGCTTTTCTATAGTCATTCAGAAAAGAAAGTGCTTACTTCTATGAATGCTACTTTTATGGAAAATGACTATGTCTAAAAAACCACGCAACAAAGTAGTTTTAGAGGAGATGGTTAACAAATTGACTTAGACCAATGTTCCATCATCTTCAACGTGAGTTGATGATGAAATTCCCACTCTTTATGTACAACCGACAAAAGTCGATTTAAATGAAGAAAGTACCACAGTTCTTGAGCAAACAGTCACGGAGCCTTGTCGTAGTGGGAGGGTTTCTAGGAATTCAGTTCGCTATGGTTTGGGTGGTGAAACCAATATGTTTGTTGGTGACACTAGTGATGATGATCTGTTGTCTTTAAAATAGGCAATGGCTAGCCTTGAAAAGGAACTTTGGCTCGAAGCCATGAAACAGGAACTGGAGTCCATGTACTCAAATTCTGCTTGGGATCTTGTGGAAGCACCTAGTGACTTTAGGGCCATTGGGTGCAAGTGGATCTACAAGAAGAAACGAGGTGTTGATGGAAATATTGAGACTTATAAAGCTCAATTAGTGGCAAAGGGTTATACCCAAAGAGAAGGCGTGGACTATGAGGAAACTTTTAGTTCGGTAGCCATGCTCAAGTCCATTCGCATCCCCCTATCCATAGCAGCCGCTCTCGACTATGAGAACTAGCAAATGGACGTGAAGACAACTTTTCTTAATGGAAAGCTTGACGAAGTCATTTATATGGATCATCCATAAGGTTTTAAAGTAGCTAGACAAGAAGGAAAAGCTTACAAGTTGAATGGGTCCATTTATGGACTTAAGCACGCTTCTCGTTCTTGGACCTTAGGTTTGATGAAATAATCAAAACCTATGGCTTCGAACAAAATATTGATGAACCTTGTGTTTACCAATTGAAGGCAAAGCAAGTAGTGGTTTCCCTGGTTCTTTATGTAGATGATATCTTACTTATGGGAAACAATGTTAAGAAATTATTAGATGTAAAGACTTGGTTGAGCACTGAATTCCAGATGAAGGATTTGGGTGAAGCAAATTATGTTCTAGGTATCCAGACCATCAGGGATAGAAAGAACAAACTCTTAGCTCTATCTCAAGCAGCTTACATAGATAAAGTGCTTGAACGTTTCTCAATGACAAATTCCAAGACAGGACGTTACTGTCCCACCATGGAATTCATCTTTCAAAGAAGCAGTCTCCCCAAACTCCTGAAGAGAAAGATGCAATGAGAAATGTTCCTTATGCATCTGCAGTTGGAAGTCTGATGTATGCTATGTTGTGTACTAGATCAGATATCTGCTATGCAGTGCGAGTAGTGAGTAGGTATCATTCAAACCCAGGACCGGAACATTGGATAGCAGTTAAGCATATCCTGAAGTATTTAAGGTGGACTAGGGATTATATGTTCGTCTACAAGGGTGGCATTCTGAACCCTTTAGGCTACACCAATTCAGATTTTCAAACTGATGTCGATGACAGGAAGTCTACTTCTGGAATGGTGTTTACTCTTGGGGGTGGAGTTGTGATATGGAGAAACATAAAGCAGTCTACGATCTCAGATTCCACCATGGAGGTTGAATACATAGCATCGTCAGAAGCAACTAAGGAAATAGTTTGCCTAGAGAAATTCTATTCAGATCTTGGTGTTATTCCAGAAATGGATATACTGCTTGTGTTGTTTTGTGACAACACAACAGCGATTGCCAACTCAAAAGAACCTCGTAGTCACAAGAGGAGTAAGCTTATAGAAAAGAAGTATCACATTATTCGAGAATATGATCTACTTACAAAGACACTATCAGAAGCTACATTTGATAAGCATATCAAAGAAATGGGATTAGTAGAATTAAGGTATTAGTTTCAATTAGTGCAAGTGGGAGTTTGTTGGAGTTTTATGCCCTAATTAAAACTCAATTTATTTGTAATCTCATTTATTATCAATAAAATAATAGAAATCATTTTTTGACTTGGTCAATCACTTTGTTCACATGTTTTATTTTCATGATTATTTGTTTAATATAAACTTATACTAAATCCCGAGCATATAGCTAATCGTATTTATAGTGACGTAATAACAGTGGAATATAAATATGATTATATGTTCAAATATAAGTTAGTCCTAAGATTAGTCAGTGCACATGATTTGCACTGACTTGCCATTCTACGATATGCTCTACTTACACATCGTAGTGTTATGTTCTTTCCAGAACATTAGCAAAGTAGATAATATCGGATGTATTTGTTACATCGGACTGGACCGGTATTGACAGTGGATTGGATAAGTAAACATACCGTTATTATCTATTCTATTCCTATCATATAGTTGACCATAGGTCAATTCAATCTTAATTCTGAGTGGTTAGTATTCTAACTTATTGTATTATTTGAGTTCTTTGACTTGTTCATTACCAGATTACCCTACAGACTAGCTCATACTTACATCTTGGGAACTCGGTAGTATAATTGAGTGGGAGTGTTAATCATAGATATTAAAATGGTATTTTAGTCCCATCTCATTATTGACCTTCTATAAAGGAATGAGTGACAATTATGGTTGTAACAATGGATAATTAATAACATATCTATATTTCTTATAGAGCGTTTTATGAATTCAATAGTGCAATTTCGAGTCTTTAGTGGAATCACGAGGAATTAATAAGTTAGTAAATTTATTTGTTACATTTATGATAACTTATTGGAGCTGATTTCATAGGCCCATGGTCCCCACTATACCTTGGATAAAATCATCTAGGTAGTCTCAATTAATTGATTTAATTATCAATTAGAATTATCAAAGTTGATCATGTCAATTTTTTATTGTTTCACAAAGTTATACAATTTAGAGAAGAAAAGACAAAATTAGGAAAAATTTATTAATTAAGTTAAATTGATATCCAAACTAATAAATAAGTTTAAATATAGGTTCAAATTATAAATAATTAATTTGATAAAGGATTTAAATAATTATTTAATTAATTAAATCAATACAAAATAATACAAGCCTTGATTTTAAGTCCAACGGGCTTATAATTAAATGGGAAATTTCACTGGCCTAAAGCCCATGATAATTTCGACCTAGGGTTGTTAATTGGCTATTATTTTATTGATTTTTTTAATTAAATATATGACATAATTGAGTCTATAAAAGGAATGCTAAGAGAGAGTTGAAAACATAAGTTGAATCACAAGTTTCTGAGAAGATCAGAAGATCTATTGGATTTTATATTCTCTCTACTGCACAAGTCTTTTTCTAAGCCTCAAATTTTCTCTTCTATTTTTCTTCTCTCTGTATTTATCTCATGTGTTAACAATTTCCCACCTTAGTCTAGGTGATTACAAGGATACTTTGGAAGGTTTTGAAGAAAACTGAAGAACAGTTCAATTTCTTGGTAATACTTTGCGACATAAAGGATATAAGGGTTAGAGAAACTGAAGGAATGACTCATTCATTCCATTGCGTATAATGTAAGTGTTCTTATCATTATTTCTCTTTGACTTCAATTTTAGAAACATGTAATAGGTTGTCTCATATTAACTTGTTTAATATTAGATCTACATGAAAATAAATAAAGATCATGTCTATGTTTTCCCAACATGCGAAGGGGCTCTCTTAAGCAGGTTGACAAAGTAGTTTGTAGGCTAACAGAAGAAGGAATTGATGGAGGAGTCAAGTGTGGGACAGTGACTGACTAATGGTGTAGTCCTCATGACCTTGCTTGGAGGAGTCAAGCTGCTACCTTCACCAGTTTTCCTCTTTTGGGTAGAAGGAATGTTGAACAGCTTGAACATGGTTGGATCTGCATAAAAGTAAAGCAAAGACCTGGTTAGTAGAAACAATAAATGAACATAGGTGAAAAAGTAAATTCTATATACTTTCATCACAATCATTCTCAAAATGTAATTATTGTTACTGTTTGTAAAACTCGAGTTTAGAATTTCATCAAAACTCTCGTCCTCATCTTCTAACGATGAGTTGTCTTCTCTAAAGAGCTCAATGCTTTACCTTTCCCAGGCCCGGTAGGGAAGGCGGGTCGATGAGAATTTTCAAGAAGAGGCTCTCTAATGGTAGCACCACTTGGTCAATGTGGCAGAGGAGATGGTGCAGGAGAAAACTGGTCAGTCACTACTTCGTTATCGGTATTAGACTGATCAGTCGTATCTGCTTCATCAGTCGTACTGCCCACAACAATATCTTGGTTGTTCTGTAACAATCCCACCTATTCGAGATTCTCCAAGGTGACCAACTGCTCAACGTCCTTCTCCTCAATGGGCATGGTAGCGAGATCCTTTACCCGGGAATGCAGTTCCCTGGTTGGAAGGGGTTGATCAAAAGGGTGTGCATGCATAAAAGCCAGATTGTTGGCTTTTAATGTCTGGAGTAAGAAAGTATTCCATATAATACTTTCTAGGATTCAATTTATGGGCAATACCATGAAGATACTTAACCCCTTTTTGCCTATGAAAGAAGTGGAAAAAACTTGTATTCTCGTGGCTGGGGTTGGTCCTAAAATCGAAAAAATAGTTTACCTCGTGAGGGGTGGGTGGGTTCCAGCCCTGGAAGTGGTAGAGAATGTATAGGTCAGACAGGGCTTGTACCCCATTTGGCGCAACCTGGAAGGGAGAAACATTAAAGTAATCCACTATTGACCTAAAGAAAGGATGCAAAGGGATAATAGTTGCTGCATAAATGTGATACTTAGACCAGGCACAATGGGATCCACCAGGATTATTGGCTCTCTAGTGTGGGTGTGGACATACCACATTAACTCCTTCAAGAGCCAAAGTCTGAATGTGTTTATCGAGTATTTTGGAGTTTAGCTTAGAAGTCTCAACTACGAACCATGAAGGCACGCAATCTTCTTCTTTCCTCGGTTTAAGTGTAGCAGTCTGTTGGATTTTTGTGGCAAAGTCTGGGTAACCTTTCTCTTGGGTTTCGAGCTTGGCGAGGAGGCTTTAAAGAGGCTTCATTCTCAACTTCTTCAAATAAATTTTCTCCCACAAAGGGCACTCATTCCACTACCTTTTGCATTGCTCTATGAGCTACTTGAGGATCTTGTTGTTTAGGGAGTCGATTGGACTTTTTCACCCTCATCGGTTGGTGATGACATTGCTGCTTAAGGAGCTGATCTTCGTGAAGGAAGTATAAAGTTGAACGTAGAAGGATTTTCTTGAGACGACAAAGACGATCTTCTGGAGTTCATTTGCTTGGAGATTTAGAAGAGGAATTGTTGCTCGGAAGGGTATCACTTGAAGCATAATTTGAGGACTCGGAGTCTGTTTGGTTTTCATCTCCTCTGTAGTCGAAACGATTCATCTAAAAAAAATATGGGGAGGTGAGTAAACCAAACAAGAACTGAATACAAGTAAAAATATTTTACTGCCTAGATAAAAAAGTATGTGAGCAGTAGTGATAATTTTAAAAGAAAAAAAAATTGTTTTGGGTGCATAATCTGGGCGATTGAAACATATTGTCGAGGAGCTGGGAAAAGGTTCCGAGGAGCAATGAATGCTTGAGAGGCTTCAAATGGGTTCCGATGAGCCAGGAGTGTTCAATTGATTGGGTGTTTCCGAGGAGCCACGACACCCGAGTGGAGTGTAACCGCAGCACAAAGATAGCATCTGATCGTCTAGGTGATGCCAAGGAGCTATAAATGGTTTCCGAGGAGTCACGGCACCTGATTGATGCATGGTCCGGTAAGCTAGCAAGTGTCTGAGGAGGTAAAACACTTAAAAATGGGTAGGGGTTTCGAAGAGCCAGGACAGCCAAAAGACTACCCGATCAGTTACAATTTTTCGAGGGGTTAAAGCACCCAAATGGTTGGGAGATTCCGAGGAGCCAAGTTTGAAAATCGAGGTGGTAGCTGGGTGACCCGATCGGCTAGGAGGAATCCGAGAAGTCAAAGCCTAAAACATGGGGTATAACATGGAGCACGAACACATTTTCCTATTCACGAGGCACACAAACAAGATCAAAAAGGGGAATTTCAAGGGTTTGCAAAAATTTCATGAAACTCCAAGAATTCATACACACCCAGTAACGCCCTACTCCCTTAGAGTCATTACTTAGTGAGTTAAAAATGTGTTATTAGCTCGTTCATCAAGATTTTAGGAGAAAAATGTAATTGAACTGAAATAAAAGTTGTTTAAAGACGTTAGGTATAAAATATGGCCATTCATTGAAATCGTAAAGCATTATACATTTGGGATCCCAAAATACTGTTTTTTAAAAAATACTTTACTTCCCAAAATATAAAACCAAAGTCGACCTAGGCGACAAAACAACCATTACAGAACTTTCCCCAAAATCATTCTAGTCGTGGCAACCAGGTAGGCAGAACATGTACCCATCACTCCACGCTCTCCATACTTATGGTTGGTCGACATTTCCTTTGCCCTTACCGGCACCATAGAGCACCTGTGAGCCGAAGCCTAGCAAGAAAACTCAACAAAAAACAAATAACATATGCATATACACCAACAACATATAACAAAACTGTAATGCCCTAACTCCAGGGACCGTTACGGTGTGCCTTGTAAACAGTGCTAAACTCGCTAATCGAGTCATTTGGCCAAAATCATGTAACTAAGTATGATTAGCGGTTTAGGGATTAAAAAATTTGGTTAAGATATAACGTTTCATTAGAACGTTTATTATATACATTGGGATCCCAAAAATATAATTTAGAGGTCTATTACAAGAAAATATTTACAACCAGCTGATCAAGGCGGCAAAACAGGGTTAAACCCTAGTTCCCCTTCAAACCTCGGTCGTGGGGTCGAGCAACTGCATATGTACACATCGTCACTATAAAGCCCCGAACTCTCCGATGTGTTTTAATGGCAGGAATAGTAGGTCGAGAGGGCCATACTTGTTTAACTATGCCATTAAATAAATATATGCATGTTTATGTGAATTATATTATAATATGATGTTATATGCATGCATGTGGGTCCACATTTGAATATTATGATGTTTTGATAATTTGGCCCATTGAGGGTAAATTTGTGTATTTGGGTGCATAATGCGATTTGTGAATGAGATTCCATTATTATGGAGATATATTCGAGCTATTCGGCATGAGACGGTCCTATTTAATGGATTAGTTGTTTTGTCATAACGGGGTCAGTTATTGGGTAAAAGGAATGTTTATTTGATGATAAATTGGGAGTTATTGAGATTAGGGTCAAATTCTGGAAGTTTTGACTGTAATGTCCCCGAGGAGGTTTTTGGGACCCCGAGCACTAGGTTTTATTTGAGGTTACTTAAGCTTGAAGTAGCTTGTCTGTAACGCCCTGGGTAGCCAAGACCGCTACACTGTGTAGTTGTAAAGTGCTGGACTTGCTAATCAAGTCATTAATTTAAAAACGTGTCATTAGTTTAAGTGTTCTAGGGTTAAAAGACATTTTGGTCTCAAAAGATACATTTTATAAATCAACAAACAGTTTACAAAAGGGATCCCCAAAAGATCAGAGTTAAAAATCTAAATTGCAAAACCCAACAGTTAAAAGTAAATTTTAGCCATACTAAGGCAAAATACAAGGTTCTGGTCCTTTTGTCCCTGTAACCTCCTCAACTGTGGCGGCTGAGCAGCCTGCCATGTACATTCCGCTCGTTGAGCTCTCCAATCAGGGCTGGTCCAACTTGCCCTTGCCTTTACCTGCACCATGTATCACCCGTGAGCCAAATCCCAGCAAGAAAACATCATATACAACATAAACAATGATAACAGACAGTTAAATCATTACACATGTACTCCCATTAGATAATCCACAGCAAATATTCATCACATACATTTAGATTCAAGATACAATCAATCACATATCTCATTCATATCACATGATATTTAGGGCCGACGACTTAGGCCGCACCCTCTGTTTAACCCACTGACTCCGACCCGCTTAAACCGAGCTCAGTGCATAATAAGTTGTCCTCGGCTACCAATGGCTGAGATGCGCCCTATGCGCTAGTGTAACCCTTGGTACCCTTAGGTCGTTGGTTCACTAAATAGCTTGCATGGCATAATACCATCATTTCAAGCAATCACAGTAGGGAACCCTTAGTCTTGTCACATATATTCAACCAGGTGCAGTTTTCTTACCTTTAATCTTTGCAGTTATTGAATTACGAGCAACGCCCCTCAAGCACGATCCGCTCCCGAGCCTAAGCCTTTATCACCTAGTCACAACCAAAGTATAAGGTTCCATTAATACTCGAATATAGGTTTCCGGTTACAAAACTAACTCCCGGGAATCCGAATTCCACCAAGCACGGTGGTGAAATCAATCCCGAGCATACTAGACCACATTCCCATGCCTAAAACCCTCAAAATTTCATGTGCACAACCAAGGGCTGCGGCCCTTGAAGCTTAGCCGCAGCCCTAGCCTCAAAACAGAACCAAGACTATCCTGAGCAAAGACACGTGCCGCGGCCCTTGCTTTGGGCGCCGCGGCGCCCTCCCATGGCCAAGCCTCCTTGGCCCTTTTTCATCCTCGGGCCGCAGCGCTCTAGAACAGAGTCGCGGCCCTTCCCTTTGTGCCCAGAAAATCCATAATTTTAAAGGTCAAAACCCCAGCCAAAACCACCCCTAAGCTTCCTACTTCAACACCCAACATACCCTCAACTCATGCTACACAATTTCAAAAGGAGCTCAGCTCAATAAACCACAGAAAATTCACTTCCGATCATTGAAACTCTAAGAACATAAACACCTTGCTATAACCAGTCAAAACTCAAACTCAAATCATCAATTCATGAAACAAAGCTTACCTTCTTAATTGAACCCTTCCCTTAGCCAAAACCCAGCTGATTCCAAGGATTTCTCCAGCTCAATTCCACCCTAATCATCAATTGAACAATACCTCAATACCCAGCTGAAACTAAAGTTCTAACCATAAGGGGAAGGAGATTCATGCTTACCTTGGTCCTGATTTAATCCTTGATTGTATACTGAGCTAATCCCCAAGGTTCCTCCTGAATTCCTCTAAATTTCCAGCAATTCTTCAGCTTCAATTTCTCCAATTCCCTTGAGAGTTTCTGGTTTGGTTCCCTTTGTTTTTCTTGAGAGTGAGAGTGAGAGTAACTAGCTGAGGGGAAAAAGATAATGTCGGTCTAGTTTTCTAAAGGCTTCCTAAGTTTGTCTTACTCGGTAAGTTAATCCCACGGCTCGGGGTGCCGGAACCATCCCTAAGGCCAAAACGGTAAAATCCCCCAATATTCCCGCCTAGACATCCTAACCTCAAATATATCTTCATATATTTATTTTCATAACCCGATAGTCCAAATCACTACCTGATACCTAAAATAACCCTGACTTGTCCAAAGTCATATTTTAAGTCCCGTTGTGACTTTTCCCGCAATCTGACCCTAGGATCGTCTCGAGTAGCGCTCTATGAACCTGGCCACATAATAATGTGGTTCTCACATATATCACATAAATATTCATATTATCACATAATATCATTAATCACATATGCACACATTAAAGTCAATAATATTCACTCTAATCCCAATTATGCCCTCCCGGCACACTAATCTAGGCCCTTAAGCCTTATTAGCGAATTTGGGTCGTTACAACTATCCCCTCCTAATGAGAATTTCGTCCTCGAAATTTACCTGAATAACTCGGGATACTGATCCCGCATCGCTGTCTCCAGCACCCAGGTCGCTTCCTCGACCTTGTTATTCCTCCATAGTACTTTCACTAACGGAATTGTCTTATTCCGTAAGACTTTGTCCTTCCGATCCAAAATCTGGACTGGTCGCTCCTCATAGGATATATCTGTCTACAATTCTAAGTCCTCGTACTTCAGCACATGAGTCGCATCAGAAACATACTTCCGCAACATAGAGACATGGAACACATTATGAACTCCTGATAGAGATGGTGGCAAGGCCAGCCTATAAGCCACCTGTCCAATCCTCTCTAGGATCTCAAAAGGTCCAACAAACCGAGGGCTCAACTTGCCCTTCACTCCAAACCTCCTCACACCCCTCAATGGTGAAACTCGCAGAAACATGTGGTCCCCAACCTGGAACTCCACGTTCCTACGCTTAGGATCAGCATAACTTTTCTGTCTACTCTGCGAGGCAAGCATCCTAGCTCGAATCTTCTCTATGGCCTCATTAGTCTTCTGAACCATATCTGGGCCTAAATACCTTCTCTCGCCCATCTCATCCCAATGAATGGGTGACCTACACTTTCTTCCATATAACATCTCATAAGGAGCCACTCCAATCGTGGACTGATAACTTTTGTTATATGAAAACTCGATCAATGGGAGATACTTACTCCACGAACCTTCGAAATCAATCACACATGCCCTAAGCATGTCCCCCAATACCTGAATCGTCCTCTCAAACTGTCCATCAGTCTGAGGATGAAAAGTTGTGCTAAACTTTAGTTGAATCCCCATGGCTCTCTGCAGAGCTCCCCAAAACTTAGAGGTAAAGATAGGGTCTTGATCAGATACAATAGACTTTGGAACCCCATGGAGATGAACTATCTCCCTCACATATAGCTATGCATACTGCTCCACTGTAAAAGTCGTCCTCACTGGTAGAAAATGAGCTGACTTGGTGTATCTGTCCACTTTCACCCACACCGAGTCATGAAGTCCAATTGTCCTGGGTAATCCTCCCACGAAATCCATCGTGATATCCTCCCATTTCCACTCTAGGATACCCAAAGGTTAAAGCATCCCACTGGTCGCTGATGCTTAACCTTAACCTGCTGACATGTCAAACACCTAGACACATACTCCACCACATCCTTCTTCATCCCGGGCCACCAATATAATGATTGTAGATCCTGATACATCTTCGTGGTACCCGGATGAAGTGAGTATGGCGTAGTGTGAGACTCGTCCATTATCTCTCGTCTGATCCCCTCATCTGCCGAAACAAACACCCGTCCTTGATACCGAAGCAAACCTGTCTCAGAAACAGAATAATCCTTAGCTGCCCCCGCTAAACCATGCTGCCTAACTTCCTGCAACTGCGCATCCACCAACTGACCCTCCTTGACCCGCTCTAACAAGGTCGACTACAAGGTAATACTAGATAACTGTCCTACCACCAATTCTATCCTTGCCCTGGCCATCTCATCAGCTAATTCCCTCGAGATCTGGGTGGAACTATACAACTGTCCTGGGCCCCTCCGGATGAATGCATCTGCCACTACATTGGCTTTCCCAGGGTGGTAAAGGATGTCACAGTCATAATCCTTAACCAACTCCAACCAACGCCTCTGCCTCATATTCAGATCCTTTTAAGTAAAGAAATACTTCAGACTCTTATGGTCAGTGTATATCTCGCACTTCTCTCCATACAGATAATGACACCATAGCTTCAGTGCGAATACCACTGCTGCTAACTCCAAATCATGAGTTGGATACCGCTGCTCATACTCCTTTAGCTGTTGATATGCATAGGCTATAACTTTCTCATTCTGCATCAGCACACAGCCTAAACCCATCCTCAACGCATCACAATAGACCACAAACTTTCCTTCCTCCGAAGGAAGACTCAACATAGGTGCAGAAAAAAGTCGTCACTTCAACTCTTTAAAACTGTTCTCACGCTTCTCTGACCAAATAAACTTTTGATTCTTTCTTCTTAACTCTGTCATCGGTGAAGAAATCTTTGAGAACCCTTCTATGAACCGTCTGTAGTAACCAGCCAACCCAAGGAAACTTCGCACCTCCGAGGCGTTCCTTGGCCTCGGCCAATCCCTTACTGCTTCTACCTTGGACGGATCCACCTTAATCCCTTCTGCCCCAACTATATGCCCAAGAAAAGTCACCTCTGGAAACCAAAACTCACATTTCTTAAACTTAGCGTACAACTGATTTTCCCTTAACCTCTGTAGAACCTGTCGGAGATGCTGCTCATGCTCTGCCTCTGAACTGGAGTAAACCAAAATTTCGTCGATGAAGACAATGACGAACTGATCCAAGAAGTCCTTAAACACCCGTTCATCAGATCCATAAAAGCTGCTGGGGCATTGGTCAGACCAAAAGACATGACCAAGAACTCATAATGCCCATACCGTGTCCGGAAGGTCGTCTTCGGTATGTCCTCATCTTTGATCCTCAGCTGGTGATAACCAGATCGAAGATTAATCTTTGAGAACATTGTCTTTCCTTGCAGCTGATCGAACAAGTCATCAATCCTTGGTAGAGGGTACTTATTCTTGATAGTCAACTTGTTCAATTCTCTGTAATCGATGCACACCCTCAAAGTCCCATCCTTCTTCTTAACAAACAACACTGGAGCGCCCCATGGAGAATAACTACGCCTGATGAATCCCAAATCCAGAAGTTCTTGCAACTATACCTTCAACTCTTTCAGTTCTGCTGGTGCCATACTGTACGGTGTCCTAGATACTGGTTCTGTCCCCGGTGGCAACTAAATCTCAAACTGAATCTCCCTGCGCGGCGACAATCCTGGTAGATCCTCAGGAAATACATCTAAAAACTCACACACCAATCTGGTCTCTCCCGGCCCTGCCGGCATAACCCTGGTAGTATCCCCCACACTAGCCAGAAAACCTATACATCCACCCTGTAACAAGTCTCTGGCTCTCAATGCTGAAATCATGGGTATGCGGGGTCTAGACACCGCACCCACAAAGACAAAAGGGTCCTCGCCCTCAGGCTCAAAAGTAACCATCTTCTTCCTACAGTCAATCATAGCCTCATATCTAACCAACTAGTCCATTCCCAAAATCATGTCAAAATCCTCCATATCGGTAACGACCCCAAATTCACTAATAAGGCTTAAGGGCCTTGATTAGTGTGCCGAGAGGGCATAAATGGGATTGGAGTGAATAGTAATTATTTGAATGAGATATTATGTGATTGATAGTGCTTAAATGATATTATATGATAACTGATGATATTATGTGATAATATGTAATAAATATGTTGTATATGTGGGAACCACATTATTATGTGGATAACTCTGTAGCGGGCGACTCGAGGCGATCCTAGGGCAAGATAGCGGGAAAAGTCACAACGGGGCATTATAATTGACTTTGGACAAGTCAGGGGTATTTTAGGTATCGGGTAGTGATTTAGACTATTGGATGATGGAAATAAATATACGGAGATATATTTGAGGTTAGAGAGTTTAGGCGGGAATATTGGGGGAATTTACTATTTTTCCCTCGGGGATGTTTCCGGTACCCCGAGCTTTGGGATTAGTCTAATAACCTAAGGATATACTTGGAAAGACTTAGAAAATACTAGACAGAAAGTGTAAACTGACCATCTCAGCCTTCTCTTTCTTCTCTCTCTTAAGAAAGAAGAACAACTCTGAATTTTCAAGAGAATCAAGCTGAATATTTGGGAATTGAAGGGAATAATCTGGAGGATTAGCTCAGGAACTGATCAAGGATTGAAATAGAGCCAAGGTAAGCTTTGAATTTTCATTTCTATGGTTGGGAATTTTGAGAAAAATGGCTGAGTTTTTAATGGTTGTGGTTTTGGTATTCAAGGTTGGATTTGAGGCTGGAATATTTGAAGTTAGGTCAGGGAACTCTTGGAGAAGCAATTCTACAACTGAGGTAAGGTTCAATTCAAAGTGTGATGGTTGAATTTTAGAGTTTCCATGGCTGGGTTTTGTGTTTTTAAGTTAGGAAGTTTCAGTAGTTGAAATGGGTCTTTGATGGGTTTCTAGCCTAGGATTCAGCTGAGTTGAGTTGTTGGAATCTTGTGGGAAGTCTTTGGATAATTGAGTTATGGATTTGGGGTAGTTTTGGGTGAGTATGCATGAGATTTTGGAGTTAAAAATGGTGGTTTTTCTGGGTTCGAAGGGGTCGGGCCGCGGCATGGTTCTTGGTGAGTCACGGCCCTTGGAAGTTAAGTAGTGCTGAGGAAGGAGGGCGGGCCGCGACATGGCCTAAGGAATGCTGCGGCCCATACCTATTTTTGTGCCTTAGGAGGGTTCTGTCTGGGACCATGCCGCGGCATGGATGGCCTATGCCGGGGCCCTTAAGGGATTTTGGGATTTTTAGATTTTAGGCTTGGGAATTTAACCTAGGGTGCTCGAGATTGAATCTTTTACCATATTTGGTGAAGTTCAATGTTCCGAGGACTAGAACTTGGTTTAGGAACTCATTTAAGATTGTCAATGGTATCCTTCATCATGGTTGTGACTAGGTGCTAAGCTAGGGCTCGGGGATCGAATCGCTCTCAAGGAGTATCGCCCGTAACCAATTCATCTAGAAGCTAAAGGTAAGAAAACTACACCCGGTTGAATATTTGAACGGGACTAAGGGCTCCCTGATATATATGATTGAAAGAATGGTATTATTCCATGTAAATTGTAAACCAACAGCCTAAGTGTGCCACAGTTAACTTGTGCAATTAGCACGGCTCGGACACTGGTATCCGAGGACAGCTTATTATGCACTGAGCTCGGTTTAAGCGGGCTAGACTCAGTGGGTTAAACAGAGGGTGCGACCTAAGGTTTCGGCCCTAGTATTTACGTTAGTTGATTGTTATATTTGGCTGTGAATGTGGTTAGTGAGATTGTTAAATATTCTAAGTATAGATGAGATTATTTTTACCTTGAAGTATGTTTATATGCTATGGATTGAATACTTGAACATGCTTATTAGAGTATTTGTTTGATAACATTGTATATGCTGTGTATGTTGTTTTCTTGCAGACCCTTGGCTCACGGGTGCTGCGTGGTGCAGGTAAAGGCAAGGGCAAGATTGATCAACCTTGATTGGAGAGCTTTGCAGGGTGAATGTACATGTCAGGCCGCTCAACCGCCACGGTTGAGGAGATTACAGGGACAAGAGGACCAGAACCTTGTATTTTGGCCTTAGTATGGCTAATGTTTACTCTTAACTGTTGAACTTTGTAAACCAACTTTTAAACATTGTACTTTTGGGGATCCCTTCTGCGAACTGTTTATAAATTATAAAATGTGTCTTCTGAGGCCAAAATGTCTTTTAGCCCTAGAACACTTTAACTAATGACACGTTTTGATTAAACGACTTGATTAGCAAGTCTCACACCTTTATAAACACACAGTGTAGCGTTCTTGGCTATCTAGGGCGTTACAATATCCAACTCAATCAAATCCACCAAAAATTCCCTACTATCAACCATCACTAGCAGTGCCCTAATCCATCTCCTAGAAACTACCAGTTCCCCTATAGGAAATAAAGTCCCAAACCCTGCAGTCCGATACTCACTAGGTCTACACAATCTATCAATCACCCTACTAAAAACAAAAGAATGTGTAGCACCAGAATTAATCAATATTGTAAAAGGAAAGCCAGCACTAGAAAGCTGACCTGTCACTACCGAGGGACTAGCCTCGGCCTCTGCCTGAGTCAAGGTGAATACTCGAGCTGGACTCCAGCTATCCACCTTTCCTGCTTCATCTTTCTTCACTGTTGGGCAGTCTTTCCTGAGATGCCCTATTGCCCACACACAAAGCATGCCTTGTCCCGACACTCGCCCAGATGGCGTCTTCTACACCTCGGGCACTCTGGATAGGTCCGCCATGCCTCATTGCCACCCTGACGGCCACCCCAACTCCTCCTATCAGGACCAGCAGCGGTCGAATTGTCAGGAGCCTTTCTCTTGAAGTCATTGGGGTCTCCGCCCCTACCTGCCCCTGAAAAAGGAGGCACCGCTCTGCTCAGCCTTAACCTGTCCAGAGTGCCTGAGGTGTAGAAGACGCCATCTGGGCGAGTGTCAGGCCAATGCTTGTTTTGTGTGCGGGGGAGTAGGGCATCTCAGGAAAGACTTCGTAACGGTGAAGAGAGGTGAAGCGGAAAAGGTGGATAGCTTGACTCCAGCTCGAGTATTCACCTTGACTCAGGCGGAGGCTGAGGCTAGTCCCTCAGTGGTGACAGGTCAGCTTTCTAGTGTTGGCTTTCCTTTTACAGTATTGATTGATTCTGGTGCTACACATTCTTTTGTTTCCAGTAGAGTGATTGATAGATTGTGTAGACCTAGTGAGTATCGAACCGTAGGGTTTGGGACTTTGTTGCCTACAGGAGAACTGGTAGTCTCTAGGAGATGGATTAGGGCACTGCCAGTGATGGTTGATAGTAGGGAACTCTCGATGGATCTGATTGAGCTGGATATGAAGGATTTTGATATGATTCTAGGGATGGACTGGTTGGCTAGATATGGGGCTACGATTGATTGTAGGAAGAAGATGGTTATTTTGAGCCTGAGGGCGAGGACCCTTTTATCTTTGTGGGTGCAGTGTCTGGACCCCGCGTACCCATGATTTTAGCATTGAGAGCCAGAGACTTGTTGCAGGGGGGATGCATAGGTTTTCTGGCTAGTGTAGTGGATACCGCTAGAGTTATGACGGTAGGGCCGGGAGAGACCAGATTGGTGTGTGAGTTTTTGGATGTCTTCCCTGAGGATCTACCAGGGTTGCCGCCGCGCAGGGAGATTGAGATTGAGTTGGCACCGGGGACAGAACCAGTGTCAAGGACACCATACAGAATGGCACTAGCATAATTGAAAGAATTGAAGATACAGTTGCAAGAACTTCTGGATTTGGGGTTTATCAAGCCTAGATACTCTCCATGGGGCGCTCCAGTGTTGTTTGTTAAGAAGAAGGACGGGACTTTGAGGATGTGCATCGATTACAGAGAATTGAAAAAGTTAACTATCAAGAATAAGTACCCTCTACCAAGGATTGATGACCTGTTCGATCAGCTGCAAGGTAAGACGGTGTTCTCAAAGATTGATCTTAGATCTGGTTATCACCAGCTGAGGATCAAAGATGAGGATATACCGAAGACGACCTTCCGGACATGGTATGGGCATTATGAGTTCTTGGTCATTTCTTTTGGTCTGATCAATGCCCTAACAGCTTTCATGGATCTGATGAACAGGGTGTTCAAGGACTTCTTAGATCAGTTCGTCATTGTCTTCATCGACGACATTTTGGTATACTTCAGTTCAGAGGCGGAGCATCAGCAACATCTCTGACAGGTTTTGCAGAGGTTGAGGGAGCATCAGTTATACGCCAAGTTTAAGATGTGTGAGTTCTGGCTACCAGAGGTGACCTTCCTTGGACAAATAATTGGGGCAGAAGGGATTAAGGTGGATCCGTCCAAGATAGAAGCAGTTATGGATTGGCCGAGGCCGAGGAATGCCTCGATGGTGCGAAGTTTCCTTGGGTTGGCTGGTTACTATAGGTGGTTTATAGAGGGGTTCTCGACGATTTCTTCCCCGATGACAGAGTTGACAAGGAACAATCAGAAGTTCATCTGGTCAGAGAAGTGTGAGAACAGCTTTTAGGAGTTGAAGCGACGACTTATTTCTGCGCCTGTGTTGAGTCTTCCTTCGGAGGAAGGGAAGTTTTTGGTCTACTGTGACGCGTCGAGGATGGATTTAGGCTATGTGTTAATGCAGAATGAGAAAGTTATAGCCTATGCATCTCGACAGTTGAAAGAGTATGAGCAGAGGTATCCGACTCACGATTTGGAGTTAGCAGCAGTGGTATTCGCACTAAAGGTGTGGCAACATTATCTGCATGGGTAAAAGTGCTAGATATACACTGACCATAAGAGTCTGAATTATTTCTTTACTTAGAAGGATCTGAATATGAGGCAGAGGCGTTGGTTGGAGTTGGTTAAGGATTATGACTGTGACATCCTTTACCACCCTGGGAAAGCCAACATAGTGGCAGATGCATTCAGCCGGAGGGGCCCAGGACAGTTGTATAGTTCTACCCAGATCTCGAGAGAATTGGCTGATGAGATGGCCAGGGCAAGAATAGAACTGGTGGTAGGCCAGTTAGCCAATATCACTTTGCAGTCGACCCTGTTAGAGCGGGTCAAGGAGGGTCAGTTGGCAGAAGTTAGGCAGCATGCTTTAGCGGGGACGACTAAGGATTACGCAGTTTCTGAGACAGGTTTGCTCTGATATCAGGGACGGATATGTGTTCTGGCAGATGAGGGGATTAGTCGTGAGTTATTGGATGAGTCTCACACTACGCCTTACTCACTTCATCCGGGTTCCACGAAAATGTATCAGGATCTACGAACATTATATTGGTGGCTCGGGATGAAGAAGGATGTAGTTGAGTATGTGTCCAGGTGTTTGACATGTCAACAGGTTAAGGCTGAGCATCAGTGACCAGCGGGATGCTTCAGCCTTTGGGTATCCTGGAGTGGAAATGGGAGGATATTACGATGGATTTCGTGGGAGGATTGCCCAGGACAGTTGGACTTCATGACTCGGTGTGGGTGATATTGCACAGATACACCAAGTCAACTCATTTTCTACCAGTGAGGTTGATCTATACAGTGGAACAGTATGCAGGGCTGTATGTGATGGAGATAGTTCGTCTCCATGGGGTTCTAAAGTCTATTGTATCTGATCGAGACCCTATCTTTACCTCCAAGTTTTGGGGAGCTCTGCAGAGAGCCATGGGGACTCAGCTGAAGTTTAGCACAACTTTTCATCCTCAGACTGATGGACAGCCTGAGAGGATGATTCAGGTATTGGAGGACATGCTTAGGGCGTGTGTGATTGATTTCGAGGGGTCTTGGAGTAAGTATTTACCGTTGATTGAATTTTCATATAACAACAGTTATCAGTCAACGATTGGGGTGGCACCTTATGAGATGTTATATGGAAGAAATTGCAGATCACCTATTCACTGGGATGAGATGGGTGAGAGAAGGTATTTGGGGCCAGACTTGGTTCAGAAGACCAATGAGGCAATTAAGAAGATTCGAGCTAGAATGCTAGCTTCGCAGAGTAGACAGAAAAGCTATGCTGATCCTAAGCGTAGGAACGTGAAGTTTCAGGTTGGGGACCACGTGTTTCTGCGAGTTTCACCGTGGAGAGGAGTGAGGAGGTTTGGATTGAAGGGCATGTTGAGCCCTCGGTTTGTTGGACCTTTTGAGATCCTGGAGAGGATTGGACAAGTGGCTTATAGACTGGCCTTGCCACCGTCGCTATCAGGAGTTCATAATGTTTTCCATGTCTCAATGTTGCGGAAGTATGTTTCTAATACTACACATGTGCTGAAGTATGAGGACTTAGAGTTGTAGACAGACTTGTCCTATGAGGAGCGACCAATTCAGATTTTGGATCGGAAGGACAAAGTCTTACGGAACAAGACAATTCCGTTGGTGAAAGTATTGTGGAGAAATTGCAAGGTCAAGGAAGCGACCTGGGAGTTAGAGACAGCGATGCGGGATCAGTATCCCGAGCTATTCAGGTAAATTTCAAGGACAAAATTCTCATTAGGAGGGGATAGTTGAAACGACCCCAAATTCGCTAATGAGGCTCAAGGGCCTTGATTAGTGTGCCGGGAGGGCATTATTGGGTTTAATATGATTTGAATGATTTTATAGATTTAAATGCATAATTATATGATTAATAATGCTTGTACGATTATATTGGTATTAATGTGATATGTATATATTGTAATTGTGAGAACCACCTTTTTATGTGGGTAGGTCTGCAGAGCACAGCTCGAGGCGATCCTAGGGCTAGTTAGTGGGGAAAAGTCACAACAGGGCTTAACAGTTGACTTTGGATAAGTCAGGGGTATTTCTGGTATCCGGTAGCTATTTAGACTATCGGGTTATGAAAATAAATATATGGAGATATATTCGAGGTTAGGAAGTCTAGGCGGGAATATTGGGGGATTTTACCGTTTTGCCCTCGGGGACGTTTCCGGCACCCCGAGCCTTGGGATTAACTTAACGAATAAGACAAACTTAAGGAAACCCGTAGAAAGAAATAAACCGACTTTATTTCTCAGCTTATTCTCTTCTCTCTCAAGGAAAACTAGGTGAAAACCACAAAGGAAAAGCTGAGAATTTCTGGGATTTTAAGCTGGACATTTGCTTGGAATTCAGTGGGGATTTGAATCTAAGCTCAGAGATTATCCAGGAGATCTTTAATCAAGGCTAAGGTAAGGTTCAAACTATGTTTTGAAGTTTCAATTCTGATTTTTCAGCTTGGTATTGAGGTGATTTCAATTTTGATGTTTAAGATGGAATTTGAGCTGGAAAGCTTTGGAAGTTAGCTGGGTTTTGGTTAGGGAAAGGATTCCATTGAAGAGGTAAGCTTTAATTTATAAATTAGAGGTTTAAATCTAAGTTGTGACTGGTTGGTTTTGCGTGTTTATGCTCTTAAGTTTCAGGAATTAAAAGCATGATTTCTATGAGTTTAAGCTGAGTTTTCTGTTGAATTGTGTGGCTTAACTTGTTCTGAAAGTGTTGGGATTGTTGGGTGTTGAAATGGGAATCCTTGGGATGGCTTTGGATGAGGATTAGATGTTGGAAATGGTGGGAATTATGGGTTCGAAGGGAAGGGTCGCGACTCTGTTCTAGAGCGCTGCGGCCCTAGGTTGAAGATGAGCAAAGGAGGCTTGGCCAGGGGTGAGCGTCGCGGCGCCCAATGCTAGTGCTGCGACGCGTGTCTTTGTCTAGGGCTGCCCTTGGTTCTGTTTTGAGGCCAGGGCCGCGGCTAAGCTTCAAGGACCGCAGCCCTTAGTTGTGCACTTGAACGTTTAGGGTTTTTAAGGTCGGGAATTGAGCCTAGAGTGCTCGGGATCAATTTCACCACCGTGCTTGGTGGGATTCGATTTCTCGGAAGTTAGTTTTGTACCCGAAAACCTATATTTGGATATTAATGAAACCTAATACTTTGGTTGGTACTAGGTGATAAAAGCTTAGGCTTGGGAACGGATCGTGCTTGAGGAGTGTTGCTCGTAAACAATAACTGCAAAGATCAAAGGTAAGAAAACTGCACCTGGTTGAATATATGTGATGGCACTAAGGGTTCCCTATCGTGTATGCTTGAAAAGATGGTATTATGCCATGCAAGCTATTTAGTGAACCAACGGCCTAAGGGTGCCAAGGGTTACACTAGCGTACAGGGCGCGACTTGGCCAGTGGTAGCCAAAGACAGCTTAATATGCACTGAGCTCGGTTTAAGCGAGCCGGAGTTAGTGGGATAAATAGAGGGTGTGGCCTAAGTTGTCGGCCCTAATTATTATGTGATATGAGTTTTACAAGTGTTTGATTGCATCCATGATTCTGAAAGATATTATGTGAATTTCTTGATGAGAGTTCATGCTTAGTGAGTTTGCTATCTGTTATTACTGTTTGTGTTGCACATGTTTTCTTGCTGGGCCTTGGCGCACGGGTGTTACGTGGTGCAGGTAAAGGCAAGGGCAAATTTTACCAACCTTGATCAAGAGAGCTCTGTGAGCGGAATGTACATGGCCAACTGCTCAGCCGCCATGGTTGAGGTTTAGGAAGGGACGCGAGACCAAAGATTGTCTATTTTTCCTTAGTATGGCTAATAATTGTTTATGTACTTTTTGGAGTCTGTAAACCTACTTTTAACTCTGTTTCTTTTGGGATCCCATGTATATTACAGTTTAATTATTTAAAATGAAACTTTTGAGACCAAAACCTTTTTAACCCTAGCTCGTACATGTTTAGTGACACGTTTTTAAATTAATGACCTGATTAGCAAGTCTTGCTCCTTTATAAGTACACAGTGTAGCGGTCTTGGCTATCCAGGGCGTTGCAAAACTGACCTGCTACCCCTGAGGAACTAGTCTCAGTCTCAGACTCTGACTGCCTCGGAATAAACACTCGAGTTGGAATCGAGCTGTCTATCCCCTTTTGCTTATGCTCTCTTAACCTTGGCCAATCCTTTTTGAAATGCCCAACCATGTCACATAAGAAACATGACCTTGCTCGGCATTCTCCCAAATGACGCCTCTTTCACCGCGTACATATTGGACGAGTCTTCCAGCTTTCACTCTTACTTGCTCCAATAATTGGAGGTACCATTATCTGAGCACTCTTCTTCTCATTTCTTATGATCTCAACAACAAGAGCCTTTTCTACTACCTGGGCATAGGTAGAGACTTCATGCACTAGGGCAACTCTAATGCCCTGAGCTATTCCAAGAATCAATCCCTGAACAAACTTTTCCTTCTGAGCTATATCTGTGGGTACCATGTCAAAAGCGAACTTGGCTAACCCATCAAATTTGCTAACATACTCGGCTACTGTTGCCTCTCCTTGAATGAGATTCAGAAACTCATTCATCTTAGTGGTCTTGGCTACATCACAATAATATTTTTCATTAAACAGCTGCCTAAATTCTTTCCAATCCATCACAGCTGTGTCTCGTGTTTGGGATACTACTTCCCACCACGTCCGGGCATCATCCCGCAGTACACATGTAGCACAGATCACCCTATCATGACCCACCAGCCCCATACTGTCAAGAATGGAACTGATCATGCCCATCCATTGCTCAGCTCTGAATGGATCTAGGCCTCCCTCAAAGACTGGAGGGTAATACTCCTGGAATCTCCCACAAAGAAATTCCCATCTGTTCTCAACCCTAGGTTGAGCCAAAGCTGGTGCCACTCCTGGCACAACAAAGGAAGAGGTGCTCCCCAACAGATTCCGCTGTTGCTTCAGACACCTAATCTCTTCCTCATGCCTCTGCAATCTTGATTGCAAATCTGTGAACATCTGCTGAAAATTCATAGGTGCAGATGAAGAACTGATACCCTAGCTGTAACTCCCAGCCTCATTATAACCACCACCAGGCCTCATTATCTGCCTTGGCTATGAACCTACTGTTTGAATCTACAGTCAATAACTTGACCAATTAATCATGATGAGCATATCAATAGCTTTCAGCCCACGGGATAAATCTTACCACACCACATGCACAAATCACTTGCAATGCTAAAAACATGCCCATGGCATTCATACATCAATCATGATTCTTGCTCTTCCAACCTTCACACCATGCCTCCAACTCCAGCATGCAAATATTACAATTATATATTCATGGAGCAGGTAATCATATGATCACAATCATATACATAATCATGGAGCATATAATCATATAGGCAAGAGCCAGGCTCTATCAGAATCTCATGCTCCCTAATACAATGTGCAGGTAAAGCATTTACATTCTATTTAAGCAGTTAAGCACATAACTACAGAAATAGTTACCATTCCCTGAGTGAAGCTATCTTTAGTGACGAGTGTACATGCCCAGCTTGTCTTCAGGACCCATAAACCTTGGCTCGCTCTGATACCAAGTTGTAACGCCATAACTCTAGGGAATGTTACGGTGTGCCTTGTAAACAGTGCTAAACTCACTAATCAAGTCATTTGGCCAAAATCGTGTAACTAAGTATGATTAGCGGTTTAGGGATTAAAAATTTTGGTTAAGATATAACGTTTCATTAGAACGTTTATTATATACATTGGGATCCCAAAAATATAATTTAGAGGTCTATTACAAGAAAATATTTACAACCAGTCGATCAAGGCGGCAAAACAGGGTTAAACCCTAGTTCCCCTTCAAACCTCGGCCATGGTGGTCGAGCAGCTGCATATGTACACGTCGTCACCTAAGCTCTCCAACTCAAGGATGGTCCAGCTTTCTTTTGCCTTTACCTGCACCACATAGCACCCGTGAGCCGAAGCCCAGCAAGAAAACTTAATATGCTCATGAACAGTAATAACATGTCATCAAATCATAAGGCACATGCCTAGCAGATATAGCCCTATTCCAGCAGACAAACAAACCCACGTAATGTTGAGTATAACACATCAACCAATGATCATAATAATCATCCAGGGCTTTTAGTCCAACAAATAGGTGACAGTCGCAAAAGTCACTGAGTTGGGTATAACCCCCTTTTAGCCTTGTGACGATAGGGTCACCGGGGCTTAACAGACAAGTGAACTTTTTATTAGTTCAAACAGGATAGGTGCATGGTGACTAGTCACCAACATAACCTTCCTCATGACCATATAGTCATAACCTTGGAACATCGTTCCCTAGCCATGTGACAAACGGTCACTTGGGCCTTAGGCCCTGGCTCTAGTAACTAGTCTTAGGCTAGCCAAGTGCTTATAAGTTCATCGACCTTAGGGTCGGTCCAGCGTTAATGCCTTAGAGCCATTCAACGCTGATATCGATTAGATCTAATCTTCATTTAGCCTTGCGTTCATGACGCTATGCCATTTCTGACTCTTAGGTCAGTATCCTTGACTAGTCATTACATATACAAGTAAGCAATGCCACCAAACATATATCATATGTCAAATATCCAAATAAAGGGCATTCAACATGCTTACTCAATAATACTAGCACAATTAGGATCATGCATAAACATAGAGGCTCATGCTCTAAACAATCTCATATTCAGTATACAAAGCATGTCCTAATCACATGTTTCTCGTGCATTACATGCATCACATTTAAATATCCAACATGCATCAAGGATAACCATGCATGTCACATTTAATAATCCAACATGCATCAAGAATAACCATGCATGTCATATATGCACAGGGTGTAGCTTTCTTACCTTTGGTCCAAACACAGGTTACCAATAAACGAGCCACAACCACGATCCTGATCCCAAGCCCCTAGTGAAAACCTAGTCATAACAATGATATAAAACCTCATCAAAATGGGTAAATAAATACTTCCAAACCCAACCCAAGCCTCCGGGACATCGAATCCCACTCAACTAGGTAGTAGGATCGATCCCAAGCCCTTAGAGTTAAGTTCCCATCACAAAAACCCACATCTGGCATTTTTTTCCCTTAAGGGCCACGGCCCTCCAAGGACCATGTTGCGGCCCACCCCCCTGGCAAAGCCTCCTCCACCTTCATCAAGCTAGGGCCGCGATGCCCTGGAACAAGGCCGCAGCCCAACCTCGCACCAGCCACTTTTCCTCGTTTTTCCACTTTTAAAACCGTCCAAAAACCTATCCAAACATCTCCAAATCCCAAAATCAAAGTTCCCAAACATCCCCATGATCCAAAACCCATAAAACCCAAGTCTCAATTCAATCAAGAACTCATCAAAACACAAAATCCAATTCAAGTTTAAAAACTTTAAAAAAACTTAAAACTTGAATTACCTCCAATTGAGTTGTTTCCAACTAAATCCTCCGGCTAATAAGCTTCTAATCTTTCCTAGGATCGCTATGCCTCGATCCTCGCTTGAATCCGAGTCCTAGAACTCAAGTTACCTTAAAAAATGCGATCGGGGAACGAAAATGGAACTTTGAGGGAGAGAGAACGTACAGAACGTTCTTTTTATTCTTTTAAAAGGTTACTTCAAGCTTAAGTAGCCTCAACCAAATTGCTAACACTCGGGGTCCCGAAAACACTCCCGAGGGCAAAATAGTCAAAACCTCCAGAATTTCCCCCTGATCTTACTAACTCCCAATTTATCACCAAATATTTATTCCCATTACCCAATAACCCGGTAATGCTCGAAATACCCCTTGACTTATTCCAAGTCAAGCATAAATCCCGTTGTGACTTTCCCACTAGCCTACCTCCTAGGATCGTCTTGCGCTGAGTAACCCTAGCATAACCAAACAATAATAAAGCACCACACACATATCACATACATGCCAAATATGCCCGAAATGGCCAAAATATGAAAATCACCCAATTACCCAAAAATGAGTTCACATGCATATTTAATACACCTAAACATGTATGTTATCATTTAATAACATAATAAATCAATTATGGCCCTCCCGACCTCCTAATCAAGGTCCTAAACCTTATTAGGAAATTTGAGGCATTACAAAAACAGCCAATAGGCTAAACACATAGCGGCCATGACGTCCCAGGTGTTTTACCAGACCTTGGGTTCGCGGTCTTCACCAAGAGGATAACCCCTGCATCCTTGGAGGGTCTCACCCTAATGACTTGCATTCCACGTGCTCAACACCGTTCCCAGCCCCTTGCCATACTCGGCTTCTGGCCGTTCTCGACCTTCGTCGTTCACTCACAAATATACATCGCATAACAAAATAATAACATTTATTTAAACGTATACTAAACTTAGACATTAGGACTACACCCTGCAATTCAATCAATATGGCCACGCCCTGCAATATAAACAATAGGGCTACGCCCCTCAATACAAGAAAAAGGGCCATGCCCTGCTCTATGGTTACAACCGCTTTCTTACCTTTTACACACGCACTAGATTTCAAGAGACGGCCCCTCGAGTACGATCCTGTCCCAAAGCCCAAGCGGTCACCTAGTCACAAACCATAAATAGCACCCTCATTATAATTCGATTCAATAAACCAATCCCATGCTCTCGGGAACTCCAATTCCACCAAACGGAGTAGTGGAATCGACCCCCGAGCCCTTGGGCCAAATTCTAAAAAACTAAAAAAAAAAAATTGCCTTCCTGAATTCTGCCTAGCGCTGTAGCACCCAAGGAGCAGCGCTATAGCGCTTCTTACATAACTAGAAGGACTCCTAGCGCTATAGCGCCGAAAGAGCAGTGTTGTAGCACTCCCTGCAGAACCCAGAAACGAACTCTGGTTTTTCCACCATTTCTTCAAACCCAAGCTTACCCAAATCATTCCCCAAGTGTACCCAAATCCTGATTTGGACCCAAAACTCCAAATAAGCAACATAAATAACACATATGCATCAAAATCAAACCCAAACTGACATCCAAACTCCATATCACTCAATGACCTAAAATTGCTCAAAGCTTAAACTAAACCAGATGCTTTTCAAAACATGAAGGAATCCTTACCTTTAGATCAAATTTCAACCCTAGGCTGCCTCCAATGCCACTCCAACCTTCAATCCTCAAAGCTTAAGTTCCTCAAAACTTATCCCAAAACCCAAATTCAAAACTCAAAAGTCCAAAACTCTCAAGAACATCAAGCAATACTCAAAACTAGAAAATAAAGCTCTTACCACTTCTTAGATTTTGAATTTCCTAAGGCTTGGTAGCTGTTAATCCTCCTCCACAGCTTGATTCTACTCCCAGCTCCTCAAAAATCCAGCTGCCTAATCTTGAGCTCTCCTTTCCTTCTTGAAACCTTGAACCAAAAATGACCATGGAACTCTTGAGAAGTCTAGAACGTAAAGATTAACTTCAGTTGTGGTTTATCTCATTTAGAACCTAAATGAACATTCTACCCCTCCTTCTAACACACTTCCTTCCTAAAACTCAAGGGCAACCTAGTCCTTTCACTCTTTTCAAAAATACCACCTATTACTTATTATTTCAGTAACAACACTAATTCTCAGATTACTAGTAGTTAATAGTTTCACAACTAAACACCAATTTTGTGACTCTCTCCTAACGCTGCGAGACAGGATCTTCTCATGCTAGAAACATCGTACATAACTCAAAATCATACCCTCAACGGGTTCAAATTACAAATATGCCCCTAATAGCCAAATGGGGCTCGCATGCATATTTAATTCACCTAAACATGTATTTCTAATCACATAATCATTAAATTCACATATTAACATAATTAAATGAATTATTTCCCTCCCGTCACACTAATCAAGGTCCTAAGCCTTATTAGCAAATATGGGACGCTACACAACCATGAACTTGATTGTATGTTTGAGATGGGAAATTATTTTTTCTCGAAAATATCATGAAATTGGAAGTGAAATTATCTAACCCAAAGCCTAAACTACATCAAAACCGCCACAAAATCACTATCCTTCAAAGACTCATAACGAAAATTCCAAAGAAAGCATTCCAAAAGAGGGTTTCGGCCACCACATGTTCTAGCAAAGTATGTGCAGAATTTGAAATCTTCAAAATGCTTAAAAATGAAGATTAAGAAGAGAAAACTTACCCAAATGGATGGAAGAGCCTTGGATTTTTTTGAGAGTTTCCTTTGAGTTACTTGAAGAAAATGGGACACTCTTAGAAGTCTTGAGGAGGAGTCGGCCGCGCCAAGGGGGAGTTTTTTTTTTTTTTTTTGTGATGTTCTTTTTGGCTTGGGAAGGTTAGTCAAGCATGGGGTTATTTATAGGAAAATAGGGGAGTCCTCAACTCCTAATTTTACCTCTCTCCCATTATCCCATTATCCCACTTTCTGGGAAACTAGTAACTGCCATTTTTATGAACTGAAAAGTTTAATTGTGCATCTATTTGAAAAAGGCGGGAGAGTGCAGATGGTCATTTATGGAATTTTAAGACACAGAAATTATTAAATTTTCTGATCGGCCATCACTTGAAGATAATTGCTTTGGAAATTCAATCTCTGATTAGTTATTTAATTTTTGGGATTTAACCAGTCGGAATTTTATTATGCTTTTAAACGACCTGAATAACTACCAGTTAGAGAAAAAACTTTATCATATGAGAAAATCATATAATAAACTTGGGGGGCAAATGTTATCCCCTTAATTTCAGTTTAATGACGTGGCAATCAGAGGTGATAGGTGGCAACTTATTACTACCATGTGGAGCATTAATGGTTAGTAAGTGTGTGTTAACCAAGGGAAGTGCAAAGGTTAGAAAATTATCAACAGGGTCGTCATGTCACTGGTCGGAAGAACATTGGTCGAAAAGATGGTTTTACTTGGTCAGGAAATAGTTTACCCGACTAGGTAAGAATTTACCTGGTCAGGAAGTAATTTACCCGACCAAATAAGAATTTTCCTGGTTAGGAGGGAGTTTTACCCGACCAGCAACATCAGGAGGGAGTATTACCCGACCAGCCATATCAGGAGGGAGTTTTACCCGACCAGCCACATCAGAAGGGAAGTTTAGCCGACCGGGTATGTTGAGCTAGCTGCCCAATGACTTTTTTACGAATATTCATAACAACTTCAACCTGAATCGCCCGTAACTACCATGCGAATCTCTCAGATATCCCGGAGTAATAGATATATTGCTATAATTTTAATTTGGTTATGACTTAATTAATTAAAGTTGGTTGAAACAACCAAGGACCCCGTCAAAACGGGAGATTTTTCGTTCCATGAGCCTATAAATAAAGGCCTCATGGCATTATTTGGGGGATCTTTTTTGGAGACTTTGAAACTCTCTAATTTTGAAGCTTTGGGACTGTGACTTGGGGCATTTTCTGAGAGAACTTAGAGAGAGAAACTTTGTATTTTTCAACTTATACTTAAGAAACTCAGTTGGCTCAGGTTCATCTAATCTTAAGTGTAGGTACATATATAACAACTCCAAGTGGATTAGGTTATTACCAACAAATTGGGACTAAACCACTATAAACTTGGTAGTGTCATTTTTATTTTCTATTCACGGCTATTTTCTTCATTGTTATTTTTGAGTCTACTCGTCGTTGGCCAAAATCGTGGTCAACATCAATATAGTCCCATCTGAGATGTGAGTACTTGTGAGTTACCAATTCGAGGGTTAAAACCAAGAGGTTTTTTTTTTAATAGAACTCAGTCTTGAGAAGACAAGTATTTTATGGTAACAAAGTACTACAAGAGTTCTACCTATATGGACCTAGAGGTGGTGCTGCCTCTTATGAGAATTGGGAGTATTCTCAAGAACGTCCATGAATGGAAAGTGCACATGGCTGTTAACGGTGCACAACGAGACATAAAGGTTTCAAGTGATCATAGCAAATGTTTGTGTGTTATCACCAATTTATTATTATGGAAAATTGGTTCAATACCTAGTGCAACCAAATTTTCAAAAAACTTCGTGATAATTACACTATAGTAAAGTTCAAGTTGAAGGACACTTTACTTTATGCACAAATGCAATGGCTTCTATAAGAGATAGTGATTATTTAATCAAGTTGGGGATATGTTATATTTTAAATATAATGTTGATTGATTAAATAAGTGTTACAATAGTGAACTATTTAATCTAGTGGAGAAATGTTATATTATTTATATAATATGATATTTAGATTAAATAATGTGACAATGAGTGTCACATGTTGTAACATATAAAATGAGATTTACAATATTTGGATAATGTGAATATTCAAATATGTAACATATTTGGAGTTACAAATTAAGTTACAAGTTTGTAACCCTCAAATATTACCCAAAAATGTGTAGATTTGATATTACACATTTTGACATGAATTTATCAAAGCCATAAGTGATATGGTTGTTGGAGACATGATTTTGACCCCCATAATGTGTTTGGAGGCTACAAAGTCATGTGGGAAGAGTATAGAGTCGTTTGGAAAATTGCAAAATGGAGTTTTGCTGAAATTGGGTTTTGGTCATGGCCACAAGTGTTACAAGCCGCGGCCTGGAGAACAGAGACACACGGTCGCGATCAGAGAAGCTGACAGCTAATCTCAATTTCTTTTTTCTATCTTGAACGATTCTAACAACTCATGTAACTCCCAAAACTCATTTTTTATTCCATAAACATCCAGTTAAACATTGGTAACAGTCATGGGGTTGGTGGAATTTGAAATCCAAATGGTGTCTCAAAATACTATAAATAGGAACCTATTTGCTCACTTGTAAGACACACCATTTTCTATCCACTAGAGCACTTGGCTAGAAAATCACCTAGAAGCTTGTTTATTCGAGAGAGCTATTTACATATTGTGGGAATCCCTTAGTACTTGAGATAGGTGGAAATAAGCTTTTGGACAAATGTTGTAAACCTTTTTTAAGTTTGTGATCCCCATTGCTCTTCATTTTGGTTGTGTGAGTGAGAGTGTTTTGTTTATTGTTTTTGTTATTTCTTTTCTACTATTGTTTTTTATCATCATCACTTTATTTTTCTATTTACATATTTTCTTGTATCTTTTGCTTTTAGAGTTGTAATATCTTCTACATCTTTCTTCTACTACTTCTAGTTTATTTGTACTTATTGTCTAGATTTGTATTTTCTATTATTCTCTTCATCTACATATTTCTACATTTACTTGTATTTTTGTTATTGAGTTGTAATATTATTTAATCAATCATCTTGCATTTGTATTATTTTGCTTAGAGTTGTAAGAGTCGAATGGGAACGGGTTTTTTATAAGGCACACTAGAAATCGTGGACTGATACACCTCTCCTCGAGAATCGACAAGGGCAGTGTAGTTAGTGAACCGTGGTTCATAACGATTGCCCTTGGTGCGTTTATTCTCAGAGGTGGAAGGCTCATTATGTGGCCGTTTCCCCCCATTCTTGCCATTGCCATTGTCGTTCCCGTTGCCGTTGGGTTTTGACCCATTGGCGGCTTTGGCGGGCTCGGCAGTCCCCTTATCCTTGGCTGGGGGTTTTCCTTCATTGGCGATGGCATCTTCGAGCTTGATGTACCGATCAGCTCTATCCAAAAATTCTTGAGTAGTTTTAACTCCATGCTTTCTGAGGCTACTCCACAAAGGCGTGCGACGCCTAACTCCCGCAGTTAGGGCCATCATCTTGTTAACCCAAGATATGTTTCCAAGGGGGGGGGGGGGGTGAATTGGAAATTTAAACTAATTTCGTAAATTTAAAACTTAATATGCCAAACTATCCAATAAATCAAATTTATCAAGTAAAAGCAAATAATATGGCAATCAAATAGATATAGCAAATAATCAAACTTGTAATGTAAAGAGTTGAAGGTTAAGAAATCGCAAACTCTCGAATTTTACAAGGTTTGGTAGAACTAAGCCACCTACGTCCTTGGTCTTCAAAGCTATGGACCTAGCTTTGAGTTCAACTATCGAGCCAAGTTAGCGGGCTTGACTAACCCTTACAACCGGGAATTTTTCACCAAGGTATTTCCAAACCTCTTACAATAGTTTTCCACCACCAAGGACTATCAACCTCTTTTTCGGATTGTTGAAGTGCCAATCTCACTCTAACCGGGTTGTTTACAAAACCGGTGCCAACCTCACCTCAATCTCAATATGGGAATGTGTTTGATATTACAAGTAAAAATCACTCTAGAAGTATGATAATACAATGAGAAACCTAGAGTGATTAGCAAGCACAATTAGAAGAAATAAATACAAATTTTGGCTCAAGTGTGTGAATATGTGTTTGGATGAGTTAAACTTTTAAAGCTCTTTGAAATCAATGGATTTGGTTTGGTATATGTAATAAATGCTCAGCCAACCTCCAACTTGAAGTAAAAAACGAGTTTATATAGAGTTTGGGAAAAAAAACTAGCCGTTTATAGCCGTTAGGGGTTAATTTTCGTAGCTGTCTGCCGCGAACCGGAAGTCCGGATGGGGAACCGGAATTCCAATCTGGAATCAACCGGAATTCCGGTTGCCAATCCGGAATTCCGAATGGCAAACAGAGAGCAAAAGTCCGAATTGTGCCATTTTCCCGTTTTTCAATTCTTCATAACTTTTAGCTCGTTTATCCGATTTCAAAAATTCCAATTGCGTTACGACCGTATCGGGATGTATTTTCTTAAAAGTGAATTTAGGATATTTATTTCTCATTTTAAAAAATCACCATTTTTTAGTACGTGAGTGAGCCAAATTTTATACTTATGACTTAAAGTATACTTGCAATCACTTTACAAGACTAAGAAATGAAATTAAACCTTTATCTTGAGTTTCTTGAGTCTTGAAGTCCATTTCGAGTCGTTTCCGGAAATTTTGGTAAAATGACCATTTTGCCCTTGGTCATAAGTTTGACTTTGAAGTGCTAATTCACTTTGGTTTTTGCTACAAAATCAACAAATCATTAGTAACAAATAATAATCAAATATTTGTTAATCATCAAAAAAAGGAGACTTAAGAGTTTGGGTCAACACATCTTGCCCTCATCACCCACTGTTTTGGCTCCACCCGCTGCTCGCATGAAGCACTGGACGTAATCCTTCGGTGGCTCTCCTTCTTGCTGGCGTATCTCGACCAGCTGATTCGCCTCAGTTGGGTGCACACGACCCGCATAGAATTGTCCATAAAATTCTTTTACGAGCATCTCCCAAGAAACAATACTTGCAGGAGGGAATTTGAAAAACCACTCCTGTGCAGCGACAGAAAGTGTTGCAGGAAAGATCCTACACCGAGCGTCTTCGGACACTTTCTGAATGTCCATCTGTATCTCAAACTTGTTGACATGAGATACCAGGTTACCATACCCATCAAATTTCAGAAGCGTGGGCATCTTAAACTTGCCAGGAGTTTCTGCCATAGCTATCCTTTGAACGAAAGGAGTGCCTCTTCTCCGGTCGTACTCGATTTGAGACGTCCTTCCCCCGACCAGCTGTTGTACTGCCTGGTTCAGGGCATCTATTTGGGCTTGCACGGCTTCGAGAATCGCCGGGGCCTCTGGTGCTGGGGGAACGTACTCGTCGTGTCGTTCCCAGCGATCGTTGAGTACGTCTCTTAAATCCTCGTCTCTTCGCCGCTGCTCGCTTACTCCAAGCCGGTTAAAGACGTTATTTTGGCTGAGTTGCCCCCCAGCATCACGTTTCTCGGGTTGGTCTTCTCTAGGTGGTGGGCTTCTGCCCCCACCTCTATCTTCATTTCTCTGACCAGCATTTCCTCTGCTTGAGTCGGCTTCATTGTAACCATGACCATCTCTAAACCTCGACTGGCTATGGTGGGATTGACTGTTCCCTCGGTTGCCTCCTCGGGCTGGAACTTCCCGAGCGTTAGAGGGTGGCCTGCGCTGGTCGGTAGGTCCCCGTGCATTGTCATGTTGTGGGGGGCCCCGGACCGCAGAGCTTATCTCTGAATTCCTTCTGTTGCCAGAAGGACGTTGCCCTCTGCTTGGTGGGTTCGGCTCTTCGCCCCTATGGCGTCTAGGACTGCGGGGCTGCTGCCCGGCCCTATTCTGCCTTGGCTGCGGGGGAATGTCACGACCAGCCTGGGATGGAGGCTACGCTTCAGGATCCCTTGGTGGGACATCCTCCTGAGGCCTTGGCGGCTGCTCGGGCCTCTGGGGGCTCGAGGGCTGGATCGGCGGGCTAGGATTAGGACCCCTTTGGGGTGGCCCATTTGAAGGCTGATCAGGCTGTGAGGCAGGTGCAGCCTGATTCCTAGCCAATTGTAGGGTTGCTTCGAGGGCTGCCATGGCCTCCCTCTGATGGCGATCCATCTCCGCCTGTCTTTCACTCAATTCCTGGCGTTGTCGCTCAATCTCTTGTTGCTACCGAGCCATAATCTCAGCAGCACTTTCCTGGCTAGCCCTTAAATTGGCTAGTTCATCTTGCAATACCCCCAAGGTATTCGTCAGCGTCTCGGAATCCAGTTCTTCCTCATCAAATTCCAAATGTGGCTCATCTTCGGTCACGTTTGGAGGAGGAGGCGGCTGAGATGGTGCAGCGCCAGCCGTCTACCCAGTCTTCTTTGTGGTTTTCGCCATTACTGTTTCAACAATATCGTATCAAGCTCTCAATGAAAGCACCAGAATGTTGACCCTGATTTTGGTCAACTGACACGGAGTTAAAATACTTGATATGGACAGATATGTTGGAATGAATATAATGACAAAAACAGTAAAGCACACAAGAATTTATAGTGGTTCGGCCCCAGAAACTGGTAATAACCTACGTCCACTTGAGCTATTATTGATATGAGATCTCAAAGGAATGATCAAAGAACTAGGGTTCTATGAGTTTCACCAACCTCTGAAGAATAAACAATATATCGCAATGTACTAGCTCGAATTCTCTCGTAAATCTATACTCTCAAGTAATCAAAAAGCCAAAAGGTCCCCTCCTTGAACTATCTTTCTCTATTTATAGGCTCAAGGAGGATTACATTAATTTGTTACAGATATTCTGTCCTAATTAATCGGATCATCAGGAATTATTGGAGACAATCTCGGGATTGACTATGATCTTTATAAAATCATCTTGAAATATGCGGAGTGTACGACCAAGCTGGTCGTAAGAAAAACTTCAACTGTCATGCTTGCAATATCTTACTGATCGATACTCTAACAGAACTCTGTCAGGTGTCAACCACGTGTTCAGAAATCACCTGCCACGTCATCCGTGCCTGTTTTTTTGGATAACAAGTGATAATTCCAAAGATCTATTTCCTAAACTTAACTTGAGAGTCTCTTAATATTTTGGATAAATGTTTTAAATTTTGTTCAAGTCTAGTGATCCCCACTACTATTTACTTAATTTAGTGTGAGAATTTTCTTTTTTATTCTTATTATTTGTTTTGTAACTTTTGCTTTGAGTTTGTAATCTCCTTCTTTTCTACACCTATTTTACTTATACCATTTGCATTAGAATTATAACTTTATTTTATTAATTTTATTGTTAGTTATATTTATTTTTCACTACCCTTCTCCTTCTACATAATATTATATATTATTATTGTATTTACTATCCGTTGTGAGACCCACATGTTTTGGGACGGGTACTGTGATTTCGTTACTATCATCTTTCGGCTTCTGTCTTTTTTGAAAGGTTACGTCTAGGCCCCACATTTATAAATGTCGACTGCATAATACATTAAAAAAAGACAAAAGAAAAAAGAAAAATTCTTAGCTTATGTAAATTATGTTCCCAACAATAATAATAAAAGAATTTCGTCAAAAAGTTAAAATAAATAAATCAGTAAACGAAGTGATTCTCTGCTGTAGTACAGCAATGTTGAACTCTGGTACTGTCGGATATCAAATGTGAATAGATGACCAAAACGAAACCGATCAAGTACTCCAATCGAAAAAGACAAAACGATAATTGAAAATATTTTGGTAAAAATAAACATAATTTTTTTTTTATAAAGATAATGCTGTGATCAATAGTTTCGAATAAATAAATGGTTAACATATGTTAGATTTGTCAAAACATAGGATTAAGTAACTAATTACAACTTAAACAGGTGCTTGATAGTTAAAGATTTTAGACTAGTCAATATATGTTTTTTTCTTTTCAATATTAGCTAATTAGCTGTACATGCTTTATATGTTCCATACAAAGGATTAACACTATGTTTGGTGCGATAAATGGAGAATAGGAAGGAAGAGGAGATAAGAGAGGATAGAGAGTATGAGATAGGGAAAATATGGTAGTAATATTTTCAAATTACTTGATAAATAGGATAGAGAGGTAGAAACATAGAATTTATTTATAAAATTACTATATTATTTTCAGTAATTTTTTATATAAAATAGATATGTAAGTTTAAATGAATTAGAGAGGAGTTGAAATCTTTCCACAAATGGAAGGATAATAAAAGAATAGTCTATAAGGCTATGCAGTATCACTATAGCTACCACATTTATTTTTTTAAAATTATTATATTATATTTTATAATGTTTAAATATATATTATTTATGTTAATAAATTTAGAAATTGGTTTATTTTGTGTGAGTTTATTTTGAGTGAGTTAAATTGTGAATAAAAATATTATTAATTTTTTCTTAATTACTATTTAATTAAATTTTTGTATATATTTTTTAACTTTTTAATTAATATTTATACTTATAAAAAAATAAAGATTAACACTGAAATTAATTGAAGAAATATCTAACAAAATACAGTAAAACATTATAAACTTAAACATACATTAAAAATTAAAATCAAACACACTAAACATCGAACTAAAAACAATAACATAAATCTGAAAGAAGTGAGATAAACTAAGACAATAATTTAATAGTTTGGAAAACTATTTCCGATTCCGTCAAGATAATTATAATATTGACTATAATTTTGTATGACATTTTCATAATAATTAATTGGATATAATAATTGTGATGATTTTAGGAAAATAATATAATAACAAAAATAATATTATATTTTATTAAGAAAATAATAAAATAATAAAGAATAATATATTTTGTGTAACTTTTGTTGCTGTGATTGGAAAGGAAAAAAATATAACAACATATTTGGTGTTGCTACAAGATAGAAGAGACGTACATATATACTTTATAATTTTTTTTATTAAACTAGAAAACCTTACACAATGTCCATAAATATATCATTTTTTTCATGCTCGCTCAACTTAAACAAATATAATCAAGTTTGATTGTTAAATAAACATAGTTCATATGCTTTATTATTCCATTCTTGCAAGGCACAATTTGTCTACCTCACATGGGAGACAATTAAATGATTAATGATGAATTTTTGTGAATGAGTTAAATCATTGGGTCAGAGTAAATTAATAAGATTTTTATTTTCTTAATTTTAAAAACACACACATGAAAGTGAAAAAAATCATCATAACAAGTTGCTTGCAAATGCTACCTTTAATAACATTATATATCCCATATCCTTAAACACTAGCTAAGAAATTAATTACCAATTAGTATTTAGAATATGATAAGGGTGCAAAAACATATATACCTATGATAATGTAGGTAAGGTACGAGTAGATATAAGTGTACCCAATTCTATGTATATATAAATACATGTAATATAAAAATATTTGAAATTTGAATATATTTTCTAATATTAAAAATTATTTTTGTAAGATGAACTAAAAGAAATATACAAATATTTTTTATATATTCTTAAATATAAATACATGTCATATAATGTACACTAAAAATCATTAATGCACCTTTTTAAATTATATTAGTAAGGATATTTGTGTAAATTTAAAACAAAGATATATTTACACATAATCTATATCTCTTCTATATAAAAAAGTGTATAGATAATATAAATTATTGGTTTTAATGGTTTTTTTTTAACTTTAAGGGAATATTCCAAATATTTAACATAAAATATTTTTAAAACCAATTAAAAATAAATATGTATTAACTATATTAATATAAATTCAAATATTATAAAATAAATTATATTAATATAAATTTCAATATTATAAAATATCATTATTATAATAATATTTAATACTAAACTAGATATTTATTAATTATATTAATATAAATTCAAATGTTATAAAATATTATTGTCATAATAATATATAACATATAATATATATTCCTAATTTTTATAAAATTTTGCTAGAATAAATATTTAGTAATTATGTCAATATAAATTCAAATATTACAAAATATTATTATTATAATAATATTTAATACAAAATAAGTTATTTAATAATTATATTAATATAAATTCACATGTTATAAAATATTATTATCAAAATAATATATAATACATAATAAATACATTATATGTAAGTGTCGTGTACAAATATTATAACTGTGTAACTAAATAAGAAATTAGAATAACATTTATTTTCTATCAATAATAAATAAGTTTCTTCTCCAATCATTGAGATGTGATTTAAATAATGTAATGAATGTTTTATACCTAAAATATGGTAGTTTGTGATTTAAAACGTTATCATATTATTTTTATAAAAAAAACATAAAAAAATATTTTTAGTTTAATTTTTCTTCAATATGTTGATGTCATTCTTTTTATATAATATTATTTATTTATTTAAAATTTATATGAAAATCATAAAAACATAATAAAAATAATTAATAAATTTTATAAATAAAATTAAGGAAATGTGCATTGCACGTTGCTTGCACCTAATATCTATATATCTATCTATAAATGAAAGCTTTGGAGAGGTAATGTGGCATCCTATATTTTTTTAGGACTATTTTCTCTCTCTATTTTATTAGAATTTAGGTGAATTTGAATTTTATTTGTATATGTTAAACAATAATTTTTCTTTATTAGAGTTATTTTATCTATTTTATTAGAATTTATGTGAATTTGAGTTTTATTTATATATGTTAAGTAATGATTTTCTTTGTCAAATTCCCACATGGTTTACATATTATTATGGATGTTATAGTTGTAGGCTATAAATAAAGTATTTTTTAGTTCAATTTGATTTATCCAGCAATTAGTTTTTTTTTATGGGTGATTGATTAATAAATTATTGTCCAATTAGTTATAATTTGTGTTTATCAAATTTATGTCAATATTAAAATTAGTATTTTTTTCTTATATGGGTGATATATAATTATATTTAATTTTTTTATTATATATTTTTATATCATTTAAATTTGCAAATATAATACGTAGTGTAACAAAATGACATATATAACGTATGACTTTAAAAAAAAAAAAAAAGTTATGTTCACAATTTTGGAAGAGACATATACAAGATTATATTTTGTGGTGATGTTGATTTCGTTTCGGAAAAAAAATCTAACTCATCTATAAGCTCAAGATAATAAAGGAAATTAAGACCCTATAATATTAATTTACTTTTATTGTGTGAGAAGTGTGGAGTCATGAAGAGTTTCTCCTCTACAACCCACCCACAAGCAAACAGACAAGTGGAAGCAGTCAACAAGACGCTTAAGGCCACTTTGAAGAAAAGGCTAGAAAAGATGCAGGGTGCCTAGCCTGAGGAGCTACCTAAGGCATTGTGGAGTTATCGCACCACTGTTAGGACCACCACTAGCCATTCACCATTCTCCATGGCCTACAAGTATGAAGTCATGCTCCTAGTTAAGGCAACAATCTCCACACACTGAAGATATACTTATGACCCGACCACGAAGCATGCTTTATGTTGACGCAGTTTTTCACCAACAGTGTATTAAGAAATAATAAGGTATATTAGTGCTTAATAAACCGCAATGAAAAATAAATGATTTCACTCAAGAACACAGAAATTTTACGTGGTTCAGTGGTTAAAATCCACCTAGTCCACGAGTCTATATTATTGCTGTTTTTCTCTCTATTTTGGAAAAGTTTCGGTACTACAGAATAATGGTCCCCTTTCCTGTCCAATATTCTCAGTATTTATAAGGGAATTTCATGGACAGGTTTGGGTAACTGCGTGAGTCAATCACGCATTTACATAATTATTACATTTAATACAAATAATTCCTATTTATATTGGGATATGATCTGATCACAAGGTAAATGTACTCCTAATATATGGGATATTAAATATGACAGCTTGGTCATAAATATACGTATAAAGGGATCCTGAGTCTCTGGGGATCCGCGGATATGCAATATACTAGAACTACCACGAGCTGGATATTCCCTCAAAGCTCATGCTTCAACAGCTGTTTTAATATTCTGAGCTCGCGCTTCACAACCTTCGTGTCCATAGATCGGGTTAAACCCAGGACGCCTAACACCACGCGTGACCACATGAAACTGGAGTTGTCCACGTGGATAATAAGAAGATATCATTCCCTTGGTTATTTCTCCGTATATTTATTTGCCAGCTGTACTCGAGCTGAGTGAATGAACTCGGGCTAAAATTAGGGTACAACATTTGTCCCCACAAGATCCTGCTCGTGTATGACGTCGTCACTTTCTGACCTACACAGTAGGGGCTTTTAGACTTTTGTTACATAAAACTACACGTGCCCACTACTTGAGTACTGGACACGTGGTGTACCGCAATTGGCGTCTGCTCGGGTTTCGAGGACTGCAATAACTGTCTTGTCACCTTTTTGTCGCCGTTTGGTCTATTTAACCTTGGCCCTTGGATCTTGAACTAACCCAATTTGATGGATCATATTAATCTACACAATTTACGTATAAATAGGATGGCCAAATTTCACACTTCACCACCTTTCATTTTAAAATTTTCCTTTTCTGCACTTCCAAGCCTTCTTTTTTCCTAGAAATCCCAAAAATCGCTCATAATACCCAATCACTCAGAAGCTTTCCAAGGGCTTCCCGTCACCGACTCCATATCTTACCATCGAATAACAAACTGTAAGTATCTCATTCTTTGGTTTGAAGAGTTTTTTTTTCTCTTTTTTTTTATCAAATGGAATTTCTGTTCTTCACCACGTTCATCCGCAACACTCATTGTAGTTACTGTTAGGCTACTTCTAAATGTTCTTAAGGAATATGTTTTGACTTAGGTTCGACAGGTGAATCCAAAAATATTTTAGAAATAAGACGTTCATACAACTGGGAAATTTCTGGGTAATCCAAATGGTGCATTAATTTAAAGAATAAGGGTTTTTAGGTTTAGAACCATATAGCTTAGAGGTTACGTTTCTGTGGTGGTTTTTGTAACGCCCTAACTCCTGGGACCGTTACGGTGTGCCTTGTAAATAGTGCTAAACTTGCTAATCGAGACATTTGGCCAAAATCGTGATCTAAGTATGATTAGCGGTTTAGGGATTAAACATTTTGGTTAAGATATAACGTTTCACTAGAACGTTTAACATATACATTGGGATCCCGAAAATACAATTCAGAGTTTATTACAGAAAATATTTACAACAGGCCATTCTAAGCGGCAAAACAGGGTTCAATCCTAGTTCCACTTTAAACCTCGACCGTGGCGGTCGAGCAGCCGCATATGTACACGCCATCACCTAAGCCCTCCAACTCAAGGATGGTTTAGCTTCCTCTTGCCTTTACCTGCACCACATAGCACCCGTGAGCCGAAGCCCAGCAAGAAAACATAACATTTTTCATAAACATTATCAAATGATTATCATTATAATCACACTGAATATAAAGCTTTCAAACCAATGGGTGCACATCACATGATTCTAGCGGGAGAGTGGCTGTTAAGTAAGCCACCAGCCTCCAAGCTCTGTTTCGTAGCGGGAGAGTGGCTGTTAAGTAAGCCACCAGCCACCAGCCTCCAAGCTCTGTCTTTTAGCGGGAGAGTGGCTGTTAAGTAAGCCACTAGCCTCCAAGCTCTGTTTCGTAGCGGGAGAGTGGCTGTTAAGTAAGCCACCAGCCTCCAAGCTCTGTATTTTAGCGGGAGAGTGGCTATTAAGTAAGCCACTAGCCTCCAAGCTCTGTTTTCTAGCAAGAGAGTGGCTGATAGGCAAGCCACTGGCCTTCAAGCTCTGTTTTCTAGCAAGAGAGTGGCTGATAGGTAAGCCACTGGCCTTCAAGCTCTGTTTATTCATCGACCCTCAGGGTCGGTCAGGCATTAATGCTCCTTGAGTCATTCAATGCTAGTAATCGATTAGATCTAATCTCTGTTGGCTTGCGTGATTCACGCTAAGGCTGTTCTGACAAGTAAGTCAGCGCTTCCTGACCTGTGTCCAGTAACATTGCCGAGCCTGACAAATAAGTCACAGCCTCACAGCTGATACTAACACTTTTGTCGATTCTGTATTCAGTCCATACACAAGTTCCTGACCTGTGTCCAGTAACACTGCCGAGCCTGACAAATAAGTCACAGCCTCACAGCTGATACTAACACTTTTGTCGATTCTGTATGCAGTCCATACACAAGTAAGCAATGCTATCAATATGTATCATATGTCAATTATTCAAGAATAGGGCATTCAGCATGCTTACTAAACAGTTCCTAGCACAGTCATGATCATGCATAAACTCAGAGACTCAAGCTCTGACCAATCTCATATTCATCGTTCATGGCATGCCCTATCACATGTTCCTCGTGCATTACATGCATCACACTTAATTATCCAGCATGCCTCAACAACAGTCATATGCAAATGGCAAGGTTTGCCAAGCATTCATTATGCTAACAATGTTTACATTTAAACATCCAACATGCATCATTCATAACCATGCATGTCATACTCAATGGCCAATCAACATGCATCATAATAGCCATGCATGTCATGCTCAATAATCAATCAACATGCATCCATAATAGCCATGCATGTCACATATACACAGGGTGCAGTTTTCTTACCTCAGATTCGAGCTAGTACCAATATAAGAACGATCCTTGAGAACGATCAACCTTTAAGTCCTTAGCGGTCACCTAATCATAACCATATATGGAACACCATTAATAACATGATAATCAAAGGTTCCACACCAATATCTAGCCCCCAAGAGATCAATCCAAACTAATCCAAGTAGTAGGGACACTCCCGAGGCCCATAACTAAGTTCCCAGGGTCAAAACGAGCAAACGGGGCGAAAACAGGGCAAGGGCTGCGGCCCTAGCACCTTGGGCCGCGGCCCCCAGGGTTCTCTGAGGCAAGGGCCGCGGCGCCCTCCATCTAGGGCCGCGGCGCCCAGCAAGGACAATTCCCTGACACCTGCTTCTTCGAACTAGGGCCGCGGCCCCCAACCCTGGGCCATTCCCAAACGCGTTTTAAACACTCCAAATCTTCCAAAAACATACCCAAACATTCCCCAATCATCAAATCAAAGTTCCCAAGCTTCCTAATACTCCAAAACCCTCAAAACACAAAGCTCAAACCGACCAGAAACTCAACAATTAACAAAGTCCAATTCTAAGCTTTAAAACTTTAAAAAACTTAAAACTTCAAACTTAGATTACCTTCGATTGGGTTGTTTCTCGTCAAATCCTTCGGTTAAGAAGCTTTTAATCTTTCCTAGGATCGCTATGCCTCGACCCTCGCTTGATTCCGACTCCCAGAACTCAAGATTTCCTCAAAAAGGCTCAAACGGTAAAACAGACTGTTTTGAGAGAGAACGAGAAGTTTCTAACGTACGTTCTTATCTGTCAAGCTACTTCAAGCTTAAGTAACCTTATATAAAACCTAGTGCTTGGGGTCCCGAAAACACCCCAGGGGACACTATAGTCGAAACTTCCAGAATTCCATCCTGATCTCAAATATTCCCAATCTATCACCAAATAAACATTTCTATTACCCCAAAATTGACCCCGTTATGGTAAAACCGCTAACTCATAAACTAAGATCGTCTCATGCCACATAGCTCGAATATATCTCCATAATAATGAAATCTCATTCACATATTACAATATGCACCCAATAGGCCAAATTACCAAAATGCCCTTATCATTTTAAATACTCCCATACGCATGCATTTATCATCATATAATAATATAATTCACATTAACATGCATATGTTCATTTTATAACATATTAAATCAATTATGGCCCTCCCGGCCTCCTAATCAAGGTCCTAAACCTTATTAGGAAATTTGGGGCATTACAGTTTTGCACTGAACCGCCTCCCAAGGAAAGTAGTGTTCTGGCATTCTGACACACAGATCCTTAATATCATGGGTTTGTTAGAAAACTGAGGCGCGTAGCTTAGAATATCGCACGGCATCACGCGATGGGGCTGAGGCTAACCTTAGCTCGTATAACAAAAGTAAATCATTTCCCTCTTCGTACTCTCGCATCCCAGTTTTAGATCATCTTAGGTCGCCTATTAACTAGTTCATTCCGTCTTTAGGCGATCTGATAGCTCCTCAAAAGAAGAACGCCCCAAAGAAGAATGCCTCGAGCTCATCCTCCCAACAGAAGAATAAAGGGAAGCAGATCGCCCCAGAATCTCCCATCCTGCACTTCGGTCCGGTGGTGGAGAAGGAGATTGAGGTCGATCCCAAGGCATACTTCGAGGCTGAGCATATCATTTCCAAGATCACGACTCAGGGGAGGGTGAACAAAATTATGTTGAGCCACAACATAGAGGTCGAAACTGAAACTCTCTTAGTCCGACCTGCGTTCGAAGGGGAATAGAGCTGCTCCCCTCTCCAAGACGACTTCGCAGCTTAAAGTGATGAACACCTGAAGGCTGGGGCCTTCCTCCTCCTGGACCAATACTTCGCGGATTTTTTAAATTACGTGAAGCTGGCTCCATTTCAGCTCCCCCCAAATTCGTATAGACTTTTGACGGGGCTGAAGTAGTTGTTCCTGAAACACGAGTGGGAGGTCCCCACTCCGGCAGACATTCTTTATTTCTTCTATCTCAAGGCAAGCCCCAACCAGAGGGGACATGGTGACGGATTCTACTACCTCACGCAATTCCCTAACTCGGCCTCCGTCATCGAGCTTCCCAGTCATCCAAACGACTATAAAGAGTTGTTCTTTATGTTGAATGGATTCCGAAATTGCGAACATCACTACTTCAATCGACCTCGTAAGTCTTCCATCCTTGTGACCATAACTCGTGAATTTTCATTTAAGATATATATTTTTTTTGTCTCAACTGAATTTGTTTCTTGTACAGCCATATTTGTGAGGACGGGAAAGTCTATGACTCTCAGGGGTCAGTACAAGAAGTTTTCTGGGCTTCACCCCAGTGAGAAGGACTACCGCTAGGTCGTGAATGATGTCACGATGCTGGCTTGCAAGTTGATCGGTGAAGGCCAAACTTTGGCCTTGAGGACCCGGGCTGCCCTTCCGGTGATCCCCGAGCTCCCATCCTCTCAAGAGGCCTTGCCAACCATTGAGGACGAGGGGGATGAAGAGGAAGAGGTGCCTCTAGTGCAAAAAAGGCAGGATCCCGAGCTGTCCGGGAACCCAATCTAGAATGAGTTACATCAAGGGCAGCAACTGGCCCCACCGGCCAAGGTAACCCATACCCCTTTAGGGAATTAGATAGGGTTGTTGCTGATTTTAGGTTAGTTTGTTTTAATCCGAACTAGCTCATCCATCGTCATCCTTATAACTCGGATCGAAATATTGCCCTGTTGCAGTGCGTAGACCACCTAGTGGTACGCCATGACAGCAATTATCCTAAGGGCACAGTCGTAGTAGATAACACTTTAAACTTTAAATCCGCCATTTTTTAGGAGTATGGGTGTAACGACCCAAATTTGCTAATAAGGCTTAAGGGTCTTGATTAGCGTGCCTGGAGGGCATAATGGGAAGTATGCGTGAATTTAATGATTAAGACGCATGATTATGATTTTAAGCATGTCATATGACTATTTGAGTATTTGAGATGCATGATTATGTGTATTATGGTATGTGATAATTCTAGCCCGTTGAGGGCATACGTGTGATAATTATGTGATGTGATTTGTACCACGTGGGTGTGGTGATATTAATGCGATGCACGTGCCGAGACGGTCCTAGAGAGCTAGATAACTCAAAAGTCACAACGGGATTTTATACTCGGCTCGGGAGGAGCCTAGGGGTATTTTGGGGATTTTGTAATTTAGTTCTTGTGAGATATTGGTAACCGGTGGTTTGGTAACTTGTGTAGCTGTTAGTAACCATAGAGAGTAACAAGATTGGTTAAAGGAAGTGGTAGAATTACAAAGCTGGTGAAAAGACAAGTATGGCCTTGAGGTTTAGTTAGGAAGGGGTATTAGTGGAAGGGTAGAACAGTCATTTGGTAGGATAAATGATCATTAGCTGAAGGGAAAATATGATATACGTATAACACTTGGAGAAATGGGTTTATGCTGAAATTGGGGGCCTAGAGGAAGAGCAAACCTAAGAAGAAGAAAGGGAGAAACTGAATTTAGCTTTTGGAAGAAGAATTTAAGGGTGATTGAAGTTGTCAAGCAAGCTTAGATCAAGGATATTCAAAGGTAAGATCTTGATTATGATATATCCAAGTTTTAAGTCTGAAATTTTAGATAATGAATGTGAATTGAGGCAAGTTGGTGGCTGGTTTTATGTAATTTCAGAATTGGGAAATCAAGGGGGAAGGAGGTTTAGAGCTGGAGGTTGGACTCATCATTCAAGGTAAGGTCTCTGTGTGTTTATTAGGCTTGTTTCTGTTAAGGTATAGGGAGTTTGGAGTGTGGTTTGTGTTTGAGTTCAAGCTGTTCTTAATTTTCTAGGTTGAGTTGCTAAGTGTGAAATTCAAGAGTGAATTTTAGGATTAAAGGTGTGAGTGAGCTTGGGCATGATGTTTTTGGGTTGTTGTGAGGTTTATTAAGGGTTTAGAGTTGGTTTTGGGACTTAGGATGGAGTTTGGGGTGATTTGGAGAGGTTGGAGCTTGGGAAAATGCGAAGGAAAAACCCATAATTCTGGGCTGCGAAGGCATGCCGCGGCACGGGTTTTGTGTGCCGCGGCTTGGAGTCTCTGACTGTTGGGTGCCGCGGCACAAGGAAGTGGTGCCACGGCACAAGGCTAATTTCAGAGTGTCACTTTTGGCAATTTTTGGCCTTTGCTCCGGGGGTTCGGGGGGATGTCTCCGGGGTGTTGTTCTAAGGTTTTGGGGGTTCCGAGAGTGTGGGTTAGGTTCCAGGAAGGTAGTCTTGGATTGGCTAATGACAAAGAATATTATATTTGTGTTGTGATTAGGACTTTGGAGAGGCTCGGAGTAGAGGATCGTGCTTGTGGCTACGTGGCATCGGAAACCAGTGAATTGAAAGGTAAGAAAGCTGCACCTGAGTATGTGGTTAGATTGGGACTAAGTGTTCCCTATGTTTGTATGCATTATTATGTGAATGTGATTAACCATGTGGTCACGATGGGACTAAGAGTTCCCAATATTTGTATATCATGTCATGAGATGGTGTTATTACGCCATGGGACATGCGATTACCGGCTTGAGGGTGTCGGAATCATTATTTGCGCACTGGGGCGCGGCTCAGCCACTGGGAGCTGAGGCAGCTTATTTATCACTGAGCTCGGTTAAGCTGGCCGGAGTCAGTGAGTATTACACTGGGGGCGGCCCTATTGAGCCGAAGACAGTGTGTTAAATAGAGGGTGCGACTAAGGGCGCCAACCCTGAATGTTATTTGATGGATATGACAATCTATTAGTTATGAACGTGAATATTTTGCTATGAATATAGTTGATTGACTGTCTGGATGACAATTGTTATCACTACGTGGATAAGTGTTATGAACTGACGAATTTCTGATTATGCACTGTGGAATATTTGATTATTGATGTTAATCTTGCTATGTTATTATGCTTTCTTGCTGGGCCCTGGCTCACAGGTGCTACGTGGTGCAGGTAAAGGCAAGGGTAGGCTGAATTAACCATGAGTTGGAGAGCTCTGGGGGCGAGGTGTACATTGTCAGCTGCTCGGCCGCCACGGTCGACAAATTGTACAGGAACGGAAACCTAAAATGTATATTTTGCCATTAGAGTGGCTTGAACTATTTGTAACTTCTAGAATTTGTTGTAACTAAGACATCTAAACCCTGTTTCGAGTCTCCATGTATTAAATCATCATTTTTAATGAAAATAACCTGTTTGTAACCAAAATCTTTTTATTCCTACTCTGATAATGGTATAGAGTTTACACTTTGTCTGAATGACTTGGTTAGCAAGCCTTGCACTATTTTAAACACACATTGTAACGGTCTTGGTTATCCAGGGCGTTACAACTTGGTATCAGAACCGTCTGGGTTTATGGGTTCCTGAAGATTAGCTGGACATGTACACTCGCCACTAAAGACAAGCTCGACTCATGGGTTTGTAGTGGAATACATGAAATTGTATGTTTAAGTGCTTGAATAAAATATGAGTGTATTAATTGGTATGATTAATAGGGAGCATGAGATACTGATAGGGCCTGGCCCTTGACTGCTGTGTGATGATATTAAGGCATGCTGATTAGCATTGCCCTTGCATGTGGATAAGTACATGGATGATGATGATATATGGATTGTGGGTTATTATATGTTTAAATTGAACGTATATGCTATACCTGTTTATTGGCATGGAGGGCATAATAGGAATGAATGCATTTGGTGATAAAGAAATTTGATAATTTATGTATAATATGGGTGCTTGATATGCTTTATGTGTGTTTGATTGTTATGATTATTTGGATCTGCCATTGAGATGGTTTTGGGTATAAACGTCAGGGCTAAGAAGTTTAGTTGGTGAAGACAGATTAACTCAGGGTGTATGTATTGAGAATGGTTAATCAGATTCAGTTTTGGTTTTGGTAAGGATAGAAGATGACAGTTGGGGGTTGGAATCCTCCACCTGCCCTTGGGATTCGCAGCGGATGGTTGCTGATGTATGAGTCAGGCTGTGAGGTCTGATGGAATAGGTTGGATGGACGTAAAGGCAAGTTATTGAGGAGGAACAGACAAGAGTTATTGTAAGGAAGTATTATCCTCTAGTTTCGAGGAAGGTTTGGGTTTGTTCAGGAATTGGTTAATGAATGGGTGTGGTTAATTCCGTTCCTAGTGATATGAGAAGGATAAACTGGGACAAAGTAGTCGTACTAGGTATATGTGGTAAGAGGATGTCGAAAGTGGCAAGATAACGATAGTACATATTGCTGAGTTTGGTGGGTTGGTCGGTCCACTTTGGATTATGGTATAAATGGATGAAGCCAGGAATGATAAGTCATTTGTGAGTTAAAATCTGAGATGGTTGTCTGTGCTTGGGCAGTAGGGAAAGGGCCTCATTATCTAAAATGAAAGAAGTATATGTGATGATATTTTCGTTTGTGGAAATGTAGTCAGTATGGTTACTCAGTGATCGGAAGAATGAGAACCTTTGGTGGTTTTATGGCTCCTGGTTTAGACAGGAAGGGGGTTCAGTTTTACAGGTTGGCCGTCAAGACGGGGAAGACCGGGATAGTTTACTCAGCTAAAGCTCAAGGTTAGTTTCCCAGGGGTGACCAGTGAATTGGATAGCCTTTGCTTTGGTTGGGGAAAGAGTTGAAAGGATTGGTACCGTGCGACTATTAGAAAGGATTCAGATGAGTATTTGTTGAGGAAAGTTAATATGTTATATAAGAGACAACCCTGGACAGTCATGAGTATCCCTTGAAGAATAATGATTGGACCGAATGGAAATTAAATTAGTCAACAAGGATGTAGATGAGAATGCAGCTTTCGGGCACAGTTTGGAACTTGGGTATGGAAGAAGTTGGTATCAGGGACGCAATGAGAGATGATATTGGTTGGTTTAAGGAATTATCGAGCCACCTGGAAAAGTATGCGACTAGTGAGCGAATCGGGTAGAGTAGTGTGTCGTGGGATTCGTGGATATTGCCGGCTAGGGATGAAGGGTTTAAATGCCTCGTTACAGGACAGGACGGTGTCTTTAGGAGTTGATTATCGGTCTGGTTATTACTAGATAAGGATCAAGGAAAGAGACATCTCAGGAAATTATTACTTGTACCGAGAGGGGTGTGATATGTTAACAGTAAGGGTTCCTAATTGCTTGGTACTTCAATAATATGGGCAAGTTTAACAGGCAGAGAATAGAGAAATGACATGGATGGGTTGTATTAAGATTCACTGGGATAGGGCTAAGCACTCCCCAGCTTGAGGTAGAACGTGAACGACTACCATACTGATGACATCGTGACTAAGTAGCAAGGTCAGAGGTAAGGTTTCAGAAGGTATTAATTTCATTCTTCAAAGGTATTTAAGGTTAAGTTACAGGAAGATAAGAGATCAGATATGAAAGAGATTTGATTGGAAGCACACTAAGACCAATGAACACATTAGCTACTACTTGAAGTATCCTCGAAGATAGTTATAACGTAAGAATTTTGAGTATGAAGAGTTGGTTAAGTATAGGGAATAGTGATGGAATGTATGAAAAGAGTGGTAACTCCTAAGTTTAAAAGGGGAGATCCTCGCAGCGTTTAGCAGTTATAACTGGAGTGGAAAAATCTGTTGTAGGGGAAAGGTCAGAACCCTAGCTAGTGTAACAGATACTACTTGGGTGGTATCAGTGGGATAAGATAGACTGGATTAGTTTGTGGGATTCCAGATGAGTATCCAAGAAGTTCGTCATGAAGTATGTCTGCGTAAAGAGATGGGGTGGTGACAAGATTGGCTTCAGTGATAGAATCAGATCTAAAGACGCTGTATTGAATGGTTTTAACTAAACGGTGAGAGTTAAAGTCTTAATTGTTGAGTAGGATGACATACTTCAGGAGGGATCTTTGATCTGGTTATTACCAGCTAGAGATCAGGAATAGTTAGAGATCTTTGATCTGGTTATTACCAGCTAGAGGTCGGGTGTAGTTAGAGATCTTTGATCTGGTTATTACCAGCTAGAGGTCGGGTGCAGTTAGGGATCTTTGATCTGGTTATTACCAGTTGAAAATCAGGGAAGAGGATAGGCAAGGGGTTGCTGTTGTATTGAATAAGAGTACTGAGGATGCTGAGTTATGTGTTGAGAGTTTGGTCAATGCCAAATTATTTCCGTGAGATAGGTGAAAGGAGTATTCAAAGAATATCTGAATTGAACTTGTGATTGTCTGGATTGACGGCACAATGATATAATCTGGTTGGAACGTCATTAAGGTTGAAGAATGCCTGGGAAGTAAGAGTTTCCCTAGGCGAGCAAGATGGTACATGTGGTTGGGTTAAATTCCATGTCTTCTTACAGATTAGAATCAATTGTTGAGTTGCTACGATACCTCAAGGCAGGAGGAAGTGATGGTCTATGCGTGATGTTGGTTAAAGGATTCGACTAGAATTGGGGTAAAATTTATAGTTTGCTTAATAGCCAGTGGATACTTGGGATTATCATCGTATAAAGGAACAAGAACGGCAGTTAAGGAAATCCCAGATGAAAGGAATTAAAGGCAAGTCTTAATTGAATTAGCAAAGGATCCTACCGTGTTATGTGTAAGTTTATAGTGATATAAGGACCAAATCTGGACTCTGATGGACACCGAAATTACATGGAAATTCTGAATGAATCTCATACTACTCTTTTGGTCTTTTCATCCGGATATTAGGAAAAAGGTACAACAATTTGAAGGTTTTGTATTGGAGGCCTAGGTGGAGAGGAATACAATGAATGAGGAACAAAAAAATCCATAACTTGATAGTAGTTTGTGATAGGCATCGCAGCCTTTGAGTATGTTATAATGGGAATAAGGAAATGTTGTGAAAGGTCTCGTAGAGAGACTACCATGATGGTTGGGTCATCATGGACCAGCGTCTGGGGAGAACTCGCTTTTGTCAGTAAGGATAATTGATACAACTGACCAGTACTCAGAACTCTGAGGGAGATGGATGGTAAGCCTCCATGGAATTTAGGGATTAATTTCATTGAGAGAGGACTTTATTTTATTCTCAGGTCTTGGGAAGGTTAAGGAAGGCGATGAATAGAGAATCGGAATCTGATGAATTTTATTACTTTCAGATTGATGGTAAATCTGAGAAAAAGGGAGTTATCCAGATGTTGGAAAAGCATTTGATAAGATGGGGTGTAATAAAGATTGTGTATCATCCGTTCACTGGAATAAGATAAGTGAGATGTTGTATTTGGATCCGGAGATAGTTCAGGATCCTGGTATGGTGCCTGGTACAACTTCGTGGTGCCTGGATGGAGTGAGTATGGTGTAGTATGGGATTCATCAAGTATCTCTCGTCTAAAACCCATATCCATTGGAACACAAATCCGATCCTTAAACATAGTAAATCCGTCTCTGAAATAGAATAATCCTTAGCTACTCTAGCTAGGACATTCCCTCTAACCTCCTGCAACTGTGCATCATTCAACTGAACCTATCTTATCCTTTCTAGGAAGGTAGCTTGTAAAGTAATACTGGCCAACCGGCCCACAACCAGCTCTATCCTCACTCTGGCCATCTCCTCTGCCAATTCATTCAATATCTGCTTCAAACTAAACAACTGCCCCGGGCCTCTCCGGCTTAACGCATCTGCCACTATATTGAATTTTCCAGGGTGGTAAAGGATATCACCGTCATAGTCCTTCACCAATTCCAGCCAACGTCTCTATCTCATGTTCAAGTCCTTCTGGGTGAAGAAATACTTCAAACTTATATGATCGGTGTATATCTCGCACTTCTCCCCATACAAATAATGTCGCCAAACTTTTAGTGCAAATACCACCGCTGCCACCTCCAAATCATGGGTAGGAAACCGCTGTTCATAATCCTTCAGCTATCGCGACGCATAAGCAATAACCTCCTCATTCTGCATCAACACGCACCCCAATCCCAGTCTCGATGCGTCACAATACACAACAAACTTCCCTCCCTCCAAAGAGAGACTCAACACAGGAGCAGTAATCAGTTATCGCTTCAGTTTCTGGAAGCTACCCTCACACTTGTCTGACCAGATGAACTTCGGTTTCTTCGATGTCAATTCATTCAATGGTGTGGAAATCTTTGAAAACCCTTCTATGAACCGTCTATAATATCCCGCTAGTCCCAGGAAGCTCCTAACCTCTGAGGCATTCCTTGGCCTCGGCCAATCCTTAATGGCCTCAACCTTGGCTGGATCTACCTTAGTCCCTTCTCAACTAAAAATATGTCCAAGGAATGTCACTTATGGTAGCTAGAACTCACACTTCTTAAACTTAGTATACAACTAATGCTCTCTCAATCTCTATGGTACCCGTCGGAGATGATGCTCATGCTCTGCCTCTGGCCTGGAGTAAACTAAGATGTCATCGATGAAGACAATCACAAACTGTTCCAAGAAATCCTTGAACATCCTGATCATCAAATCAATAAATTCTGTCGAGGCATTGGTCAAACTGAATGACATGACCAAGAAATCATAATGCTCATACCTCGTACATAAGGCCATTTTTGAAATATCCTCGTCCTTGATCCTCAGCTGGTGATAACCACATCGAATATCAATCTTCGAGAATATCATCTTACCCTGGAGCTGATCTAACAGGTCATCTATCCTTGGCAGGGGGTACTTATTCTTGATGGTCAACTTCTTCAACTCCCTATAGTCTATACACATTGTCAGAGTCCCATCCTTCTTCTTCACAAGTAAAATTGGAGCACCCCACGGCGAGAAGCTAGGTCTGATAAACCCCAAGTCTAGAAGCTCTTGCAACTATATCTTCAACTCTTTCATTTCTGCTGGAGCCATCCTATATGGTGTCCTCGACATTGGCTTTGTACCCAACGCTAACTCAATGACGAACTTAATCTCCCTGTGCGATGGCAGTCCCAGGAAGTCCTCAGGAAACACGTCCAAGAACTCACATACCAGTCTAGTCTCTCCCAGCCCCACTTGCGTAACTCTAGTTGTATCCACCACACTAGCTAGGAAACCTACACAACCTCCTTGTAATAGGTCCCTAGCCCTCAACACTGATATCATAGGAATGTGGGGTCCATGCATAGTACCCAAAAAAACAAAGGGGTCCTCACCCTCAGGCTCAATGGTCACCATTTTCTTCCTGCAATCTATAGTGTCCCCATATCTGACTAGCCAATCCATCCAAAAAATCATATCAAAATCGTCCATACCCAACTCAATCAAATCTACTGATAGTTCCCTACTATCCACCATCACTAGCAGTGCTCTAATCCATCTCCTAAAAACTACCAGTTCCCCTCTAGGCAGTATAGTCCCAAATCTTACATTGTAATACTCACTAGGCCTACACAATCTGTCAATCACTTTACTAGAAACAAATGAATGTGTAGCACCAGAGTCAATCAATATAGTATATGATTGTCAAGGCGAACACTTGAGCTGAAGTCAAGATGTCCACCTTCCTTGGTTCCTCCTTCTTCAATGTCTGGCAATCATTCTTGAGGTGTCCAACCACCCCACACAAATAACAAGCCTTGGCCCGGCATTCTCCAGATGGCGCTTCCTGCGTCTAGTGCATCCTAGATAACTCCTCCATGCCTCAGCGCCTCCTTGGTAGCCACCCTGAGCACCCCACCCCTCCTATCAACACCAGCAATGGTCGAGGTGTCAGGGGTCTTCCTCTTCTGATCACTGGGGCCCCTACCTTACCCTGTAAATGGAGGTATTTCCCTGCAAACATCTCGTTTCGTAGCGTTCTCCCTGCAGATATTTTTTTTTGCCTCTTCAGCAGTGAGGGCATTCTCAACCGCATGGGCATAAGTTGTCTCCCCAGGTACTGATGTGATCCTCACATCTCGGGCTATCATAGCAGTAAGCCCTCGAATATATATGTCCTATGTGGCCGCATTGTAGGCACTAAATTTGGTGCAAACTTCACCAGCTTGTCATACTTCAAGGCATACTCAGTAACTGTCATACTTCCCTGAACCAACCCAATGAACTATTTCACCTTCGCTGCCTTGACGACAACATTATAGTATTTTCTGGTTAAATAGATCTCTAAACCCATCCCAACTCATATAAAAAACATCCCGAGTTTGTGATGCCACCTCCCACCAAATACAAGCATCCTCTCTAAGCATATAGGTTGCACAAGCCACCCTGTTATTACCTTCCACCCTCATAAAATCTAGGATGGAGGTGATCATACTCATCCATTGTTCAGCCTTTAGTGGATTTGGTCCTCCCACAAAGATTGGAGGATGCTGCCTCTTGAATCGTTCATAAAGTGGCTCCCACATGTTTCCAATCTCAAGTGGTTGTACTGTTGGTGCCACAACAAGAGGCAAATTAGGTGCGGTACTCCCTGACGGAGCCTGTTGCCTCAGAAGGCGAATATGCTCTTCCTAACTCTGAAGTTTGGCTTTCATATCGGCAAGCAAATACTGCCAGTTCTCAGGGGCTGGCGGAAGGGTTATGGCCCTGCTCATCATCTCTTGCCTCGACCCTGGTGCCGGCTAGTCATATTGATCATCTTGGATGCATAACTATCCAATTTTATCTGCAATCAATGACTCGGTAAGTCAGGCCACAATAGTAGGTTAACATTCATTCCATGGTCCAACATCGAAACTCAACCAACAGTATGCAATCAAGATGCAAACATTTAAACATTTATTCAAATACAGTAGTAATGCTAATTAGCACGCCTTACCATAATCACATAGCAGTCAAGGCCCAATCCCTATTAGTATATCTCATGCTCCCTATTAAACATGCAAATAAAGCATTGATATTTCATTTAAACATTCAAGCATATAATCACACATATATAGTAACCAAACCCTGAGTCGAGCTTGTCTTTAGCAGCGAGAGTACATGCCTAGCCAATCTTCAAGAACCCTTAAACCTAGACCGCTCTGATACCAAGTTGTAATGCTCTGAAAAACCAAGACCGTTACACTGTGTATTTAAAATAGTGCAGAACTTGTTAATCAAGTCGTTTGAACACAAATGTGATTCTAAAGTCAAGTAACATGTTAGGGTTAAAAGATTTTGATCGTAAATGGTTAGTTCTCATTAAACAAGTGTTTGATACATGGGATCCCAAAAATAGTATTTACATGGAGGAAAAACACCCTCAAAAGTTGGTACAACAAAAAGGCAGTCTAAATGGCAAAATACAGTTTGAAACTCTAATTCATGTAAATTCCCTCGGTCGTGGCAGTCAAGAAGCTGACAATGTACACTCCGCCCACAGAGCTCTCCAACTCATGGTTTGTAACGCCCTACATCCTTAGAGCCGTTACTAAGTGAGTTTTTAAACGTGCTTTCATCTCGCTAATCGAGGTTTTAGATCAAATAGTGTAATTAAGCTATAAACAGAGGAAAAACCTTAGAGATATTAGTTTCCATAAAAATCATAAAAGATTTACACTTGGGATCCCAAAATACAGTTTAGAAATGTTTACAACATATTAATTTAACCAAGTCGACTAGACGACAAAATCAGAGTTTATTTACAAATGTCTCCCAAAATCCTCTGGCCGTGGCGGCCAGGCTGGCCAAACATGTACATGTCGCCTCACGCCTGCTGTACTCAAGGTTGGTTGATCACCTCTGTACCCTTTACCTGCACCACAGAGCATCTGTGAGCCGAAGCCCAGCAAGAGAACCCACAAGCAGTTAACATATGCTACACATATATCAAACATATAAACATGCCCCCAATGGCTAAGCACGTACGGCCTAGCCGTCCCAGGCATTTACCATGCTGTGAGGATATCCCAGGTATCCTTCTGGGGCTCGCCCTGGCAACTCGCACTCCACATGCTCAGCGCTGCTTCCAGCCGCTTGCCGTTCTCGGCCTTGCACTCAACGTGCCCAATGCCGTTCCCGGCCCTTCTCCGTTCTCGGTCTACACCGCTCCCGGCTCAAGCCGACCATTCACATCATAATTCACATATTATAACAAGCAAGTATAGAATTCCAGCATAATCAGATAAAGGCTACGCCCCGCAGTTCTAACATATTGGGCTCGGCCCTGCATATTAATCCATTCAATCACACTGGGCTCAGCCCTGCACATCAATTCATTCAAACACACTGGGCTCAGCCCTACACACAAGCTCTATGGGAACAAGGGTTCTCTTACCTGAGTTCCGAGCTTTCCGAGCACCGACGTCCCGAGCACAGTCCTCTAACTGGAGCCTCGCCGAAATCCCTAGTCACAACACATTACCAATATCCAGTCATCAAGTTCTAATCCAATGAATAACTTTGAGTCACAACCCTAACCTCCGGAACCTTGAATTCTATCAATCCGAGTGATAAAATCCATCCCGAGCCTTAACCATTGAATTCCCAGGCCTAAACACCCTTAAAAATACATACTGGCACTAAGGGCCGCGACCCCACCCTCAAGAGCCGCGGCTAGCCTCAAAATAGAGGCTAGCACCACATTGACCCCCACGCAGGCCGCGGCGCGCCCACCAGGCATCGCGGCGCGCATGAACCTTCTCAGCCTCCCATGGCTGCGCGCACACACGGGCCGCGACACACCCCTCCTAGGGCCGCGGCGCTCCTCGCTAAACCCAGAATTCTTCATCAATTTCCTCCGTTTTCTTCAAGCCAACCCTCACCAAAACTCTCCTATCTAACCCAGATATTAAACACATACTTCAGCCCAACTATAGCTCAGTAACAACATCAGAATCCATCAAAGTCTACTACAAAACCCAACTAAAGTACTCAAGAACACATCCAACTTAACTAGCATGCAACTCTAATAAACCAACAACAAATTAAAGCATAATCCTATAATTAAAACTTACCCTCTTGCTGGACTCAATCCTTGAAGTTGATCCTCAATTCCCCAAGCTTCAAGCTCCCAAGTTTCCTCAACCCAAATCCTTGCTTAAACTAGCTTAGACCAAATTCCCTTGAGTTATTTCTTAGAGAGTGAAAGAGAGAGATGAAAATGATAAGAGATACTATCTTTAGCTGAAAACAGAGATATAAGTCGGTTTCTATAGCTTCTAAACTATTCCTCTATTTTGTTTTATTCAACTCAAGTCTACATGGTTACCTCAAGGCTCGGGGTACCAAAACGTCCCCGAGGGCAAAATAGTAAATTTTCCCAATATTCCCGCCTAAACATTCTATCCTCAAATATATCTCCAAATATTTATTTTCATGTCCCGATATTCCCATAACACACCTAGTACCCAAATTACCCCTCGACTCACCCCGAGTCCGAATCTCAACCCCGTTGTGACTCTCTGGCTAACCGCTCCCCAGGACTGTCTCGGATCGTGCTGCACAGACATTTCACATATATATAACATATGTCACATTCATGCCCCAAATATCCAGACGGGGCCCACATGCACATTTAACTCACTAAACATACATAACTAACATATATCCATATTAATTCACCCATTAACACATTAAAGCATATTAAATCATTTATTGCCCTCCAGGCACACTAATCAAGGTCCTAAGCCTGATTAGCAAATTCGGGTCGTTACATGGTTGGTCCAACTTTCCTTTGCCTTTACCTGCACCATGTAGCAACTGTGAGCCAAGGCCCAACAAGAAAACCAAAAACAACAAGCATAGATAGCAACATAAGCATATATTCAATTTAAATCCAATCAGTTCAACTAATCAACGAAATACAGATATAAAGCTCGACAATGATAAACATATATTTTAAACATATATTTCGATCAGTAATAAAAGCAATTAAATTTGATATCGGCGCCCTTAGGCTGAGCCTTCTGTTTATTTAGCGGATCCCGGCTTGTTGAGGCCGAGCTACGTTTAGTACGCTTATCATCAACCCCGACACCCTTAGGCCATACTTTCATATTGCATATAATAGCCATACAATTACACAATACATACGTTCAATTACAGGGAACCTCAGTCCCAAACACAACCACATTGGTGCAATTTTCTTACCTCGAGTCCCGAGCGATAAATAAAGAGCGGTCCCGAGCACAATCCTCTGTCCTAAGCCTTAACAGAAATCCTAGTCACAAGTAATAATGGACAACTATCATATCCCAATCCAATAATCAACTTTGAAATATTAATCTAACCTTTGGGACCTTGGATTCTACCAAACCGGATGGGAGGATCCTTCCCGAGCCTAAACATTTGGGTTCCCGATCCTAAAACCCTCAAACAGCCTTAGTTTTGCATTTGAGCCGCGACCAGCCCCGTAAGGGCCGCGACGCGCTCAAGTCAGAGGCAAAACACCTCTCTGCTGAAGGACACGGGCCGCGGCACGCTACACCTTGTGCCGTAGTGAGCCTAGTCAGAATAGAGGCCTTCCTGCCTCTTTGAACACACGGGTCGTGTGCCTGAAGAATAAGGTTGCAGTCCGAGCCCCCAAACCCAAAAGACCGGCCTTTTTTCTACATTTTTCCTCGAGCCTAAGCCTCAAAATTCAACCCAAACATCAGCCAAACTCAGATTTAAGTCCAGTATCCTTAACCTTATAGCTTAAATATCATAACCAACCTACAAACCACTTCTTACACTCATCAAACACACAAAATCAGTTTTGGAAACGACTTTCATGCAAGCTCTAAGTCTTAACCATAATTTAACAGAATTCAGTAATTGGAAGTTAGAATCTTACCCCAATTAATAGCCTAATCTCTTCAAAACTTCTTGACTGATTCTAACTTTGATTTCCCCTGGTTTTCAGCTCAAATCCCAGCTTAATTTCCTTGAGTTTTCTTTCTTCAAGCTTCAAGTTTCCTTAGGTTCTAGAGAGAGTGACAAACCGTATACATGAGAGAGTGAGAAAGATTAAGTGTGTTCCTAATAACTCTGGTGGTTTCCTATAACCTCAGCTAATCATACACCTTAACCAAAAGACTAAAATACCCCTCAAGACTACTTAGCCCTCTAATTGCTCTAAGGGTAAAATGGTATTTTTCCCAATCCCTGCTAATTCCTCAAGTCATCCTACCAATTACTAGTTAATCCCATCATGTCCAATTAATCACCAAATACATGCCCGTTACTCGATATATCCCAAAATATTCTCTAAATTTCCAAAATACCCCTAGGCACCCCGAGCCGGGTATTAAACCCTGTTGTGACTATTTTGCTAATCCGCTCACTAGGATCGCCTCAAGCGTGTACTGCAAATATATTTTCACATAATAATGTGGTCTCAACCATTTAACACATATAATCACATTTATGCCCTTAACGGGCCAAAAATTACATATATGCCCTTATAAACGATAAAGGGCCCTCATGCATATCTAATACTCATAAACATGCATATAATACATTCACATCATCATATATATCTTGCATGCCACATAGTCACGCATTTAAATCACGTAATCACATACATATCCAATTATGCCTTCCCAGCACGCTAATCAAGGCACTAAACCCATATCCAATTATGCCTTCTCGGCAGCTTGACTCCAGCTTTAGTGTTCACCTTGACATAGGCAGAGGCTGAGGCTAGTCCCTCGGTAGTGATAGGTCAGCTTTCTAGTTTTGGCTCTTCATACACTGTATTGATTGACTTTGGTGCTACACATTCATTTGTTTCTAGTAAGGTGATTGATAGATTATGTAGGCCTTGCGAGTATTATAATGTGGGGTTTGGGACTATATTGCCTACAGGGGAGCTGGTAGTTTCTACAAAATGAATTAGAGCACTGCCAGTGATGGTGGATAGTAAGGAACTATCGGTAGACCTGATTGAGTTAGGTATGGATGATTTTGATATGATTTTGGGGATGGATTGGCTAGTTAGATATAGGGCCACAATAGATTGCAGGAAGAAGATGGTGACTTTTGAGCCTGAGGGTGAGGACCCCTTTGTTTTCATGGGTGTTATGCATGGACCCCCCATTCCCATGATATCAGCATTGAGGGGTAGGGACCTATTACAAGGAGGGTGTATATGTTTTCTAGCTAGCGTGGTGGATAACACTAGAGTTACGCTAGTGGGGGAAGGAGAGACTAGAATGGTATGCGAGTTCTTAGACGTGTTTCCTGAGGACTTATCGGGACTGCCGTCACACAGGGAAATTCAGTTTGTTATTGAGTTAGCGCTAGGTACAGAGCTAGTGTCGAGGGCAACATATAGGATGGCTTTGACAGAGTTAAATGAGTTTAAGAAACAATTGCAGGAACTTCTAGACTTGGGATTTATCAGACCTAGCTTCTCGCCGTGGGGTGCTCCAGTTTTATTTGTGAAGAAGAAGGATCGGACTCTAAGAATATGTATAGATTACAAGGAGTTGAACAAGTTGGACATCGAGAACAAGTACCCCCTATCAAGGATAGTTGACTTGTTCGAACAACTTCAAGGTAAGACGGTATTCTCAAAGATTGATCTTCGATCTGGTTATCACCAGATGAGGATCAAGGACAAGGATGATCTGATGAACAGGGTGTTCAAGGATTTCTTGGATCAATTTTTGATTGTCTTCATCAACGGCATCTTAGTTTACTCCAGTTCAGAGGCAGAGCATGAGCAGTATCTCCGACGGGTACTACAGAGATTGAGAGAACATCAGTTATATGATAAATTTATGAAGTGTGAGTTCTGGCTATCAGAAGTGACATTCCTCAGACATATTGTTAGTTAAGATGGGATTAAGGAAGATCTAGCCAAGGTAGAGGAAGTTAGGGATTGGTTGGGGCCAAGGAACACCTCGAATATTAGTAGCTTCCTTGGACTAGCAGATATTATAGATGGTTTGTTGAAGGGTTCTCAAAGATTGCCACACCGTTCACTGAGTTGACACAGAAGAATCTGAAGTTCACCTGGCCAGATAAATGTGAGGGTAGCTTCTGTGTACTACTCCTGTGTTGAGCCTCCCTTCGGAGGGAGGGAAGTTTGTAGTGTACTGTGACGCGTCAAGACTGGGATTAGGATGCGTGATGATGCAGAATGAGAAGGTTATTTCCTATGTGTCATGGTAGTTGATTGATTATGAACAGCGGTACCCTACCCATGATCTGGAACTAGCAGTGATGGTGTTTGCACTAAAGTTATCGCGACATTATTTGTATGGGGAGAAGTATGATATATACACCAACCATAATTTGAAGTATTTCTTTACCCAGAAGGACTTGAAAATGAGACAGAGACATTGGCTAGAATTGGTGAAGGATTATGACTGTGACATCCTTTACCACCCCAGAAAAGCCAATGTAGTGGCAGATGCATTGAGTCGGAGGGCCCAAGATAGTTATTTAGTTCGAAGCAGATATCGAAGGAATCGGAAGAGGAGATGGCCAGAGCGAGGATAGAGCTAAATGTGGGTCGGTTGACCAATATTACCTTACAGTCAACCCTCCTAAAGAGGATAAAAGAGGGTCAGTAGGATGATGTGTAGTTGCATGAGGTTAGAGGGAATGTCCTAGCTGGAGTGGCTAAGTATTATTTCATTTTAGAGACAGGTTTACTACGATATAAGGATTAGATCTATGTTTCGATGGATACAGGGATTAGATGAGAGGAACTTGATGAATCCCATACTACACCATACTCTCTCCATCTAGGCACCACAAATATGTACCAGGATCTACGGACTTTATATTGGTGGCCTGGGATGAAGAAGGACCTGGTTGAGTACGTGGCCAAGTGTTTGACCTGTCAGCTGGTAAAGGCTGAACACCAGTGACCAGCGAGATTGTTACAACCTTTGGTTATTCCTGAGTGGAAGTGGGAAGACATTACTATGGATTTCATGGGAGGTTTACCCAGGACGGTGGGGCAACATGACTCGGTGTGGGTAATAGTAGATAGATACACCAAGTCAAATCACTTTCTGCCTGTGAGGATGACCAATATCATAGATCAGTACGCGAAGTTGTATGTGAGGGAGAATGTACGTCTCCATGGGGTGGTTTGTAGAAGGCTATGGGAACTCAGCTGAAGTTCAGTACAGCCTTTCATCCTCAAAATGATGGATAGTCTGAGAGAACAATTCAGATATTGGAGGACATGCTTAGGGCGAGTGTGCTAGACTTCAAGGGGTCTTGAAGTAAATACCTCTGTTGATTGAGTTTTCATACAACAACAGTTATCAATCAATGATTGGAATTGCTCCATACGAGATGTTATATTGAAGAAGATGTAGATCACCCATTCATTGGGATGAAATGGAGGAGAAGAAGTATTTGGGACCGAAGATGGTTCAGAAGACTAATTAAGCTATTGAAAAGATCCGAGCTCGAATGCTCGCTTTGCATGGCAGACAGAAAAGCTACGCTGGTCCTAAGCATAGGGACGTGGATTTCTAAGTAGGGGACCACATGTTTCTGTGAGTTTCACCATTGCAAGGGGTGAGGAGGTTTGGGAAAAAAGGAAAGATGATCCCTAGATTCACAGGACCTTTTGTGATCCTAGAGAGGATCGGACAGGTAGCCTATAGATTGGCTCTGCCACCATTATTATCAGGAGTTCACGACGTATTCCACAACTCTATGCTTCGGAAGTACATCTCAGATACGACTCACATATTAGGGTATGAGGATCTGGAGTTATAGATAGATTTATCGTATGAGGAGCGACTAGTGTAGCTCCTAGATAGGAAGGATAAAGTGTTGAGGAACATGACGATTTACGTGCTGGGAGGGCATAATTAGATATATGTGTGATTAATTGATTAAATGCATGACTAGGTGGCATGCATGATTATATGATGATATGAATATATTTATATGCATGTTTATAAGTATTAAATATGCATGTGGCCCTGTTATTATTTATAAGGGCATATCTGTAATTTTGGCCCGATAAGGGCATAAATGTGATTATGTGTGTTAAATGGTTGAGACCACATTATTATGTCGATATATATTCGATGTATATGGCTCAAGGCGATCCTAGTGAGTGGATTAGCATAATAGTCACAACAGGGCTTAATACTCGACTCAGGGTGAGCCTAGGTGTATTTTGGGAACTTAGCGAATATTTTGAGGTTTATTGAGTAATGAGGAAGTATTTGGAAATTAGTTGGACATGACGGGATTAATTGGGAATAGATAGGATGACTAAAGGAATTATTGGGAATCTGGATTAATGATCGTTTTACCCTTAAGGGCAATGAGAAGGCTAAGTTGGATTTAGAGGGCATTTTGGTCTTTTCTTAGTTAAGGGAGATAACCTAGCTGATTCTAGGAATGGACATAACTCACCAGATTTTTGTCAAACTCACAGAACACTCGCTCTCCCTCTCACTCAATCTCTCTCTTTCCCTCTCTAGAACCCAATGGGAACTTTGAAACTTTGAAGGAATAACCTCAACGAATTAAGCTGGGAATTGAGCTGGGAGAACCTGGGGAATCAAAGCTAGGATCAGTCAAGAATTTCATAAGAGATTAGGCTATCAAGTGAGGTAAGATTCTAAGTTTTAATTGCAGAATTCTATTGGGTTTGTTTTGTGCAAGGGTACTTGGGTGGTTTCTAAATTTGTTATTTGAGGGAAGGTTGAACTAGAATTTTAGGTTATATGTATTGTTCTTGAAGTGATATTAAGAATTCTGGACTTAGTATGGGTTTGGGTGTGTAATTAGGTTGGATTCTAGGCCTTTGAGATGGGAAAATTTTTTGGAAACCCAGGGATTTCTGTGTTTGTGAGGGCACGCCGCGACCCAGTTCATGGGCGCCGCAGCCCGTGTGCCCGAATGCCCTGGGAGGGTTTGCTAACATGAGGGCACACTGCAATCCTCGGGGACAAGTCGCAGCCCGCCTCCCCTCAGAAGTAAGAGGCTTCACCTCTGACTTGTGGCGCTCTGCGACCCTCAGGGCTAGCTTGCGGCCCGTCTAGACAATTATGGCCTAGGTTTGTTTTTAGGGTTAGGAAGGCTCGGGGATTTAACCCTAAGCGCTCGGGATGAATTCTACTACACTACTTAGTAGAGTTCGAGGTCCCGAAGACTAGTATTTGTTTCCAAAATATATAATTGGATTAGAATTTGATAGTTATCTATTATCTCTTATGACTAGGGTTACCGTTAAGGCTCAGGACTGACGATCTTGCTTGGGACCGCTCTTTCTCCTACGCCCAGGACTTGAGGTATGGAAACTGCACCCATGTGGTTGTGAATTGGACTGAGATTCCTTGTAATTGAGCATATGTATTTTGTGAATTATATATTTGTTGTGTGTGATGTGACAGTACGGCCTAAGGGTGCCGGGGCTGATGATAAGCATACTGAACGCAGCTCGGCTTAAGTGAGCCATGATCAGCTAAATAACCAGAGAGCTTGGCCTAAGCGAGTTGGGATCAACTAAATAACCCGAGGGCTCGACCTAAGGGTGCCGACACCTAAATATTTGTATTACATATTGAGTTATGTATTTTAAAGTATATGTTTAACGTTGCCTGGCTTAATACTTGTCTTCTCTTGATTAATTGAACTGGTTGAATTGAAGTTTATTATATGCTCTTATTGTTGTCTATACTTGTTAATTATTGTTTTCTTGCTGAGCCTTGGCTCACAGGTGCTACGTGGTGCAGGTAAAGGCAAAGGAAAGCTGGACCAACAATGAGTTGGAGAGCTCTGGGGGCGGAGTGTACATCGACAGCTGCTCGACCACCACGGCCGAGGGAATTACAAGAACTAAAGCTCTAAATTGTGTTTTTCCATTTAGACTGGCTACTGCTGTTTTAACTTTTCAGAGTTGTTTCTGCCTTGTAAATCTTATTTTTGAGATCCTATGTATCAAACTTTTATTTTAATGAAAATCAATTATTTTATAATCTAAATCTTGTAACCCTATCCTGTCAGATGACTTTACAAACACCTTTTAGTACAAATGACCTGATTTGTGGGTCTTGCACTATTTCAAACACACAGTGTAATAGTCCTGGTTACCCCGAGCGTTACATATATGCTCAGGATTTAATAGGAGTTTATATTAAACAAATAATCATGAAAATAAAACATGTGAGCAAAGTGATTGACCAAGTCAAAAATTGATTTCTATTCTTTTATTGATAATAAATGAGATTACAAAGAAATTGGATTTTAATTAAAGCATAAAACCCCAAAAAACTCTCACTTGCACTAATTGAAACTAATGCCTTAATTCTACTAATCCTATTTCTTTGATATTCTTATCAAATGTAGCTTCTGGTAGTGTCTTTGTAAACGGATCCGCAAGATTGTCTTCAGATGCAATCTTCATAACCTTCACATCTCCCGTGGCCACAAATTCTCGAATAATGTGATACTTTCGTTCTATATGCTTACTCCTCTTGTGACTTTGAGGTTCTTTCGAGTTGGCTATCGCTCCTGTATTGTCACAAAACAACACAAGTGGTTTATCCATTTCTAGAATAACACCAAAATTTGAATAACTTCTTTAGCTAAACTATTTCCTAAGCCGCTTCAGACGCAGCTATGTACTCAACCTCCATGGTGTAATCTGAGATCACAGACTGCTTTACGTTTCTCCTTATCTCAGCTCCACCCCCAAGAGTAAACACCATTCTAGAAGTAAACTTCGTGTCATCGACATCAGTCTGAAAATATGAATCGGTGTAGCATACAGGGTTCAGAACACCACCCTTGTAGACTAACATATAATCCCTAGTCCGCGTTAAATACTTCAGAATATGTTTAACTGCTATCCAATGTTTTGGTCTTGGGTTTGACTGATACCTGCTCACTACTCCCACTGCATAGTAGATATCTAGTCTAGTACACAACATATCATACATCATCCTTCCAACTATAGATGTAGAAGGAACTTTCCTCATTGAATCTTCCTCTTCAGGAGTCTGGGGAGACTACTTCTTTGAAAGATGAATTCCATGGCGGGACGGTAGACACCCTTTCTTGAAATTTGTCATTGAGAAACATTCAAGAACTTTATCAATGTAAGTTGCTTGAGATAGAACTAAGAGTTTGTTCTTTCTATCCCTAATGATCTGGATACCTAGAACATAACTTGCTCACCCAAATCCTTCATTTGGAATTGAGTGTTCAGCAAATTCTTCACATCTAAAAATTTCTTAGCATTGTTTCCAATGAGTATCGTCTACATAAAGAACCATGAATGCCACTATTTGATTGGCATTCAGTTGGTAAACACAAGACTCATCAATATTTTGTTCAAAGCCATAGGTTTTGATTATTTCTTCAAACCTAAGATTCCAGGAATGAGAAGCTTGCTTAAGTCCATAAATGGACCTATTCAACTTGCAAGCTTTCCCTTCTTGTCCAGCTACTTTAAATCCTTCTGGCTGATCTATATAAATGACTTCTTCAAGCCTCCAGTTAAGAAAAGTTGTATTGACGTCCATTTTCCAGATATCATAGTCGAGAGCGGCTGCTATGGATAGGAGGATGCGAATGGACTTGAGCATGGATACTGGACTAAAAGTTTCCTCATTGTTCACACCTTCTCTTTGGGTATAACCCCTTGCCACTAATCGAGCTTTATAAGTTTTGATCTTTCCATCAACATCTCATTTCATCTTGTAGATCCACTTGCACCTAATGGCCCTAAAGTCACTAGGTGCTTCTACAAGATCCCAGACGGAATTTGAGTACATGGACTCCATTTCCTGTTTCATGGCTTCGAGCCATAGTTCCTTTTCAGGACTAGCCATTTCCTGTTTGAAAGACAACGGATCACCGTCACTAGTGTAATACCTAACATTTTAAACTTTACATTTTCAAATGGGCCCAAATAAAACCTAACATTTTATGAAAGTTTTATTTGAGTTTTCAATTGAAAATGTATAGTTTAAATTCATCTATTGTGGGAAGGTGGTTCCACTTGTGAAGGCATTTTCTAAGCCTCTAAATTCTCTTCTCCTCTTCTCTTTGTATCTATCTCATGTGTTGAGAATTGCCCACTCTAGTCTAGATGATTCTAAGGAAACTTTGGAAGGCTGTGAAGAAAATTGAAGATCAGTTCAGTTTCTTGGTGATACTCTGCAACAGAAAGGATTCAAGGGTTAGAAAAATTGAAGAAGGACTAATATATTCTACTGCGTATAATGTAAGTGTTCTTATCATTATCTCTATTTAAATTCAATTATAGAAACATGTTCTAGGTTGTCTTATATTAATTTGTTTAATATAAGATTTACATGAAAATAAACAAGATCCTATATAATTTTTCCCAACAATTGGTATCAGAGACAGGCTACGATCTTGTGTCCTGTGGGTTAGTCCATAGGGTAAGTTGGTAACGAACAAGTCAAAGAACTTAAATAATACTATCAGTTAGAATATTAACCACTCAGAATTGAGATTGAATTAACCTATGGTCAACTATATGATATGACTAGATAGATAATAACGGTATGTTTACTTATCCTATCTACTGTCAATATTGATCGAGTTCTGTGTAAAAAATACATCTGATCTTATCTACTTTGCTAATGTTCTCGAAAGAACATAACACTACAATGTGTAAGTAGATCATATCGTAGATTTGCAAGTCTGTGTAAATCCTGTGCACTAACTAATCTTTGGACTAACTTATGTTTGAACATATAATCATATTTATATTCCATTGTGATTACGTCACTATAAATATGATTAACCATATGCGCGGGATTTAATAGAAGTTTATATTAAAAAAATAATCATGAAAATAAAACATGTGAGCAAAGTGATTGACCAAGTCAAAAATTGATTTCTATTCTTTTATTGATAAATATATAATATTACAAAGAAATTGAGTTTTAATTAGGACATAAAACCCCAACAATTTTAACTAATTTAATACTTAGTAGTTTACATGCAATTGATCTCTCTAAAACAATTCACATAAACAATTAGGACAATCTTAAATGATCATGTTTCTAAAAGATACATGCTTAATGAAAACTATGTAGGGTTTCATGAATGACATGTAATTGACTAATGCATGATCATGTTATCAATCAAACATTAATTAACATTTATTTAAATAAATACATTAAATAAATTAATAAAAAATAAAAGAAGAAAATTGTACTATTGGGTATTTATAAATTTACAACCTTTCAAAAAATAGAAATAAAATTACAAAATAGCCTATGAGTTGTTTTTAAGACTCTAGGAATGCTTCTCCTATCTTTTAGGCTTTCTTGCTAATCTTTAGGAATTGGCTAGGCCCAACTAATTAATTAGAAACCAACTTTCCAATTAATTCATTTAATCAAAACTAACTTTTAATTAAATAATCATTTTTGTCATTTTTTTTAAAATTTAGTTGAATTTAAATAATTAAATAATCAAATTCAAATAATTATTTAAATTTAAGATAAAATCTTAACCAACTAAAATATATTATATTTTTCTAATAGAAATAAAATAAGATAATTAAACTTTTAAATTCAAATAATTTAAAAATTGATTAAATAAAATATAATTGCACAAAATTGGCATTGATAGTTTGGGCACCAAGAGTGGTGCCCTAGGGTTAGGGTCGTCGGCATGGTGAGCCAAGGGCTCGGTAGAGGTAGTGTAGGTGGTTAGGGAACCGCATGGCGCAGAGGCGCGAGTTGGCTGCAGGTTCGCAGAGGCTAGGGGTGGTGCACGCTGAAGGCAGGGTCACAAGGCCTGGGTGATGCGTGCGGAGCAGGGTCTCGTGTTGGGCGACGCGCACGGAAGCAGGGGCTTTGTAATGTCCTCCTAATCCAGGACTGTTACACTGTGTACTTTAAATTATGTCAAACTTGCTAACCAAGTCATTTGGTTTAAAATGTGTAACTAAGGTTAATGTCAAGGGTTAGGGTTAAAAGTTTGTGTTGAATGAACCGTTGACTTTTATATAAAAAGTTTCATACAAACATGGGATCCCAAAATATTACAACCAACTTTTAAAAAGGTGAATATTCATCAAAACTACATTCAGCCGACCTAAGCGGCAAAAATAGGGATATAACCCTAGTTCCTTTGAGATATCCCCGACCGTGGTTGTCAAGCAGACGCATTTGTACACCCCGCCACCGAAGCTCTCCAACTCATGGCTGGTCAAGCTTTCCTTTTCCCTTACCTGCACCACAATGCACCTGTGAGCCAAGGCTCGGCAAGAAAATTCAACATGTGCATAAACATATAATATAAACTTCCAGATACTTATCTAGCAAGTCTAGCAGTAATAACCTACACATATCGTCATTCAATTACGAACAAGTGGCCATTGGACCAATTTGGGGCCGCTGCCCTAAACAATTGACCGTAGAGTCAATCATGGGGCCCTATGCCCAAGCTACGTGACCATAGAGTCAGCTGGGGCCTTTTTCCCTTAGCCTTGAGTAACTAGCTGTAGAGCTAGTCTAGTGTACTTGCGCTTTAATGTTTCATCGACCATAGGGTCGGCCAATGTTATAATACGTTGTTGGTTCAAGCCTAAGCCTTTCGGCCAGCATGCAGCACGCTATTGTCGTCCTTGACTAATGAGTCAAGCCCTGATCCAGGCATACGGACCATAATACAGAAACAGATATGGAGAGGAATATCCCAACAAATAATCACGCGTGCATGTTAATCACATAACACCATCGAATAACCATTTTCTCAATACTAATCATACTTATTTAACAGGGCCTCATGCCCTAACCACAGAATTCACACAACGGTCATAAAGAACTTAAGAAAAATCAACCAGCATGTGAAGCAAAAGCATAAATATAAATGTCCTCGGGGCCCAAGCCCTAGTCAAGATAATTGATAATAGCCGGGCGAAGCCCTAATCACATATAACATGTATTGGGTGCAGTTTTCTTACCTCAGGTTCGAGTAAGCGTAAATAGGAATGACCCTTGAGCAAGATCCCGATTCTGAGCCCCTAGCGGTAACCTAGTCACAACCATAAAATAGAATTCCATCAACAATGATCGAATAAAGGCTTCTGGACCGAGTCCTAGCCTCCGGGTCCTCAGGTTCCACTAAACCGGGTAGTGGAATAGATCCCGAACCCTAAGGAAAAAGTTCCTATTAAAAAAGGAAACTTCCCAAGGCCAAAAAGCCCAGGCGGGCCGCGACCTGGCCCTAAGGGTCGCCGCGCGCCCCTCCTACCGCAAGCCTCCTCCCCTCTATCAAGAGGCGCGGGTCGCGACTTGCCCAATAGGGTCGCAACGCGCCTCCTAGACAGAGGCCTCCTAAGGCCCTAGGTTTAGACTCAGTCACGACCCCTCAAGAACAAGGCCGCAACTTGGCCCCTCGAACCCAGATTTTCTTCCATTATCAGCAGCCAAATTTAATCTAAACTAACCCAAATTCATCCCTAAGCTATAATTCAATTACCACAATAGTTCTAACACCTTCAAGGTCCATGGCTGGGGTCCCTTCCTCTTTTTCTTGTGCACAGATTTTCAGATCTCATATTTCAAAAATAAAATTACAAAAAATCCTATGCTCTTTATGGCTTACACAAGATCTAAAAATTCAAATTTGTAACCCAATAGCATCGTATAATTAATGATCCATTGTTCAACCATACATTCAAAAAAATATATATCCATCCATTCAATATATGTAGACTACTCTAGTGCCAATTGTTCGTATTAAGAGTGTAAATCAGAGATATGCAGCGTAGAATTAGGTTTTAAAATTACTAATACCAGCCAAGATCATACCTATATTAATATATTACATCACATACAAATAGATTAGAGATTACCTCTTGAAGCTTATCATGTATCCACGAATATTTTTGTATAAATCAACGATCTTCCAATTAAGATTCTTAAAGCTCACACCTTGATCTTCCATACCAATCCTCAAACACACAAGGACGTGTGTGGGCACATAGGATTCAAAAGGTTGATTTAGGACTCTCTAGATGTACTCAACACATGAGTTCTAGAGAGTTTTGATAGAGAAAAGATGTATTGGATAGATTTTCAGGTTTTGGAAAAACTATCGCTTTCTTTTTGAGAGATAGTGTGTGACAGTCTATAAAAACCAAATCTTGAAAGTATCCCTTATTTTCAGGTTTGTAAAGATAATTAAATATTAATTTTTTATTTTATTTAAAATAAAATTGATCAGTTATAACCATATTTAATTATTGAATTTAAATCATATTTAAAAAGAATAATTAAATAAATAAATTATTTGAAATTCAAAATTCAAATTACTGGGATAGGAAATCCCTGTGTGTGGTGCTACACTCACTATATAGTGAGTGTGTCCACCACACCATTAGTGTTATTTCTAATTTTCTCATTTGTTTATTTAATTAATATTTAAGACAATAAATTTATCCCAAAATAAATATCAGTTAATTCAAAATTAGCTTTATCTTAAAATATAAGCTTTAAATAAATAAATAAATATATTTTTCTAAATAAGATAATTATTAATCTCTCTTTATATTAATCCAAACATGATCTATATTTATTTTAACCTATAGTTTTTCAAAATAAAAACCATATAGTTAAATAATTAATTCATTCATAATTAATCAATTTCCCATAGTTATCACATAATTATTTCCTTGCCCTAGAAAATTAATTCCTTTGCAATTAAGTCCTTCTCTCTACAAATCTTTCTTTTGACATCCTTACCCTTGACAGTGTAGGACGAAGGTGATCTGGGGACCATGGACCTATAATACGAAGCTCCAATAAACATGATTATTAATTAAACTATTTAATCTAATAATCTTATTTATTAATTCCATGATTACTCCACTATAAATATGGAATTGCACTCTAAGTAATTATAGAATTATATTTACAGTATTTTCTCTTGTAGTCCATTGATATAATCAACAAATGTAGTTCTGTCCTCCATTTATTGGTTCGTTAATTAGAGCTCATCAATATTATCTTTTTACATTTCTAATTACCTCTTGATTCTTAAGTACCATTAATTCACTAGAAAATAATTAATCTATAATCATATTATAGATCTGAGCTCAATAACTATTCAGTTCTAGAATTAACTCTTAAGGGAACCGATATTTGATCCGTTAGGAAAGTATGGATTCCATTATTGTAAATCATGTTCCCAGCCATTCATGATATTGAATCTCCAAACCAAAAGTCATTAGCCTCTTTATACTAAGAAACCTTAACGAGTGAATCAAAAGATCCAATAAATATAAACACGAGTTCCTGAATACTTAGGATTTCGACTGATCTATAAAAGATCATCTATTATGATAAGAATTAAATATATATGTCAAACGACAAGTGTATAAAGATAATTAATTATCATTGGTCCTTTCATATATAATCTCTATTATATACAACACATTTACTAAGATGTCTATCCACATCAGTAATATGAATCTAGATCACTCACATCACGTATGCTTAGTAAATTGCACTAGTAACCATTCATTAAATATTTCTTACATTAATACGTTACTGACAATGTTATTCATTTTACATGATCTTAATTCTCTCGTACTAATACAAGATTATATTGTAACGACCCAAAATTACTAATAAGGCTTAAGGGTCTTGATTAGTGTGCCGGGAGGGCATAATTGGAGGTTATGTGAATTAATGGTGAGAAATCATGTTTATGAGTATCGGATAAGCATGCGGGCCCTGTTTGGTTGGTAAGGGCATAATTGTAATTTTGGCCCGTTAGGGCATAAATGTGGTTATTTGTGATAAACTGTTGAGACCACATTATTATGTGGATATATGTGTTTGCAGCTTTCGGCACGAGGCGATCCTAGGGAGCAAGTAGCGGGAAAGTCACAACGGGACCCGATACCTGACTTGGGACAAGTCAAGGGGTACTTCGGGTGTTAGGTGGTTATTTGGGTTATCGGGTTATGGAAATAAATAATTGGAGATATATTTGAGGTTAGGAAGCCTAGGTGGGAACACCGGGGAATTTTACTATTTTTCCCTTTGGGACGTTTTCGGTACCCCGAGCCTCGGGATTGACTTGGCTAAGTTAGGATAGGTTAGACAAAAATTAGAAATTGGTGGAAACATCAGGAACTGACCCTCCCCTCTCCCTTTTCTTTTCTCTCAAGGAAAACTATTGAAAACTAAGGGGATTAGCTTGAAACACAGGGAAATTGAATGGAAGATTTGGAGGATTAACTCAGTGGAGGCTAAGGAATCTAACTAGAGACTAAGGTAAGCATTGAATGACATTTTTGATCAATTGATTATGTGGTTTTGGGGCTGAGTTCTAAGAGTTCTTAGGTTCTCAATTTCAAGGTTGAATTAAGGCAGAAAGCTTGGGTGTTAGCTTAGGAATTGCTTGGAGGATTGAGTCTTCAGTGAAAGTAAGCTTGAATTGATGATTTAATGTCTGAATGTCAATGTTTTCTTGACTGGTTTTGGCATTCTTGTATGTGTGGGTTGCAGAAATTAAAGTGGTGTTTTGATGGGTTTCTAGACTAGATTTATGCTAGCTTGTGTTATTGAAATCATGCAGGAATGTTTGTGATAATTTGAGTATGTTATTGGGATGATTATGAGAGGTTTTGAGTGACCTTTGAGAGTTGAAAATGGTGGTCTTTCTGGGTTCGAAGGGGTCGGGCTGCGGCATAGTTCTTGGTGAGTCGCGGCCCTTCGAAGTTGATGGGTGCTGGAGAAGGAGGGCGGGCTGCGGCGAGGTTGAGCTCTGTTTGGGGCCATGCCGCGGCATGGGTAGGCTTGAGCCACGACCCTTAAGGATATTTGTGTTTTTGGGTCTTAAAGCATGAGAACTTAACCTAGGGTGCTCGGGATCGATCCCACTACCGTGTTTGGTGGAATTTGAGGTGCCGAAGGCTAGAACTTTATCCAGAAACCCTTATATAATTAATGATGGAATCCTTTACCAAGGTTGTGACTAAGTGTACGCTTGGGCTTGGGGCAGGATCATGCTCGGGGGTCGTATTTCCTAATTAAAGCACTTGGAATTAAACTGCACCTGTATATGTGGATAGGATGGGACTAAGTGTTCCCTATATTTGTATGCATTGTTATATGACTGTGATAAACCATGTGAATATGTTGGAACTAAGGGCTCCCTATAATTGGATGAATGTCACGAGGTGGTATTATGCCATGGGGACATGTGATAAACGACCTAAGGGTGCCGGAATCAATACTTGCACACAGGGCGCGGCTCAGCCATTGGTAGCTGAGGACAACTTATTAATCACTGAGCTCGGTTAAGCTGGCCAAAGTCAGTGGGTATAACACGTGGCTTGCCCTAAGAGAGCCATAGACAGTGTATAAAATAGAGGGTGCGGCCTACGACCATTAACCCTAGTTGTTGCTTGACTTGTATTCCATTGTTACATGTTTTGTATGATATGCTGAATATCTGGAATTAGATCATTGATCATTGATCATTGACTGATGTCCTGGATTGAATGAATGCTATGTCTTGCTGGATAATTGATTAATGTCTTGTAAATCATTTGGTCATGCTATGTAAACCATTTAGTTGTTGATACCGATTATGCTATGATACTATGTTTTCTTGTTGGGCCTTGGCTCACGGGTGCTACGTGGTGCAGGTAAAGGCAGGGGTAAGATGAGTTGACCATGAGTTGGAGAGCTCTGGGGGCGGGGTGTACATTGTCAGCTGCTCGGCTGCCACGGTTGAGGGATTATACAGGGACGGGAACCTAAAACGTGTATTTTGCCATTAGAGTGGCTTGGTTATTTATTTGTTTTGGAAATTCTGTAATTACGTTATCTAAACCATGATTTGGGATCCCATGTTCCAAATATGTATTTTAATGAGAATTATTCATTTATAACCAAAATCTTTTAAACCTAACCTGTTTGTGTCATTCGATTCACATTTTTATTTAAATGACTTGATTAGCAAGTCTTGCACTATTTCAAACACACAGTATAACGGTCTTGGTTATCCAGGGCGTTACATATATTCTCATGAATGAATAAGGAATTTTATTGATATTATTATATAATTAATTCAAACATTAATTATAGCATTCAAATATAATCAAATTGTACTTTTATTTAAATCAATAAAATATCTTTACATGCTTTTAGGGCATTAATTCTAACACCTGTTGGGCTTGCATAACATATAAATACCACGGGTTCTCCTCCGGCTAGCCATCGTCAGAGCAAGGCTCATTACTGACCTTACTTGATTGTTGCCCAGTCCAGCTCAAGAATTAAGATGACCTCTAACTGCAACACTGTCATACTCATATAGGTGGAGGAGAAAGACGGGAACATGGCATGCTATACAAATGCCCAACTCTGACCTGTCCCCCTCTGTCGGGCTGCCACTATGAGCCTTACAGACCTCCGTCTGAATCTCTGAACTTTCCATTAATGCTGCTCCAAAACTGTGACACTGAAAACTTCTTTCAATAGTATAAACTTAACTTCCTTTAATAAGCTCTGCATAAAATATTTTTTGACATTTCATAAAACTGTGAACTTTTCTTAAAATTGTGCATGGCCTGATAATATGCATATCTATTTAAACATTTGCATGCCATGCATGAATGCTATGATGAAATGTCAATTATCATGCTTATCAATATAGAGTAGAGCAAATAAACACAATGATGGCGGTAACACAAGTTTATAGGCTACCTTTCCAATCTTCTCAAGTACCTCAAAGGGTCCAATGAATCTTGGACTTAGTTTTCCTTTCTTTCCAAACCTCATTACTCCTTTCATTTGTGCTATCTTTAGAAATATTTTATCTCCAACTAAGAACTCAATATATCTTCGTTTTGGATCTGCATAGCTCTTTTTTCCTGCTTTGAGCAGTAAGCATTCTATTTCTTATTTTCTCTATTGCCTTTGTTGTCTTTCTAACCATGTCTAGACCAAGATACTTCATTTCTCCCATTTCATCCCAATGAACTAGAGGTTTGAATTTCCTACCATACAAGACTTCATATGGAGTTGCACCAATTGTTTCCTGAAAACTATTATTATAAGAAAATTCTATGAGAGGAAAATACTTATCCCATGAACTTGGAAAATCTAGAACACAGGCTCTAAGCATATCTTCCTAGGTCATAATTGTTCTTTTAGTCTACCCATCTATTTAAGTATGGTACGATGTACTAAACTTTAATCTAGTTCCCATAACTCCGTGTAAACTTTTTCAAAACAGTGAAGTAAATCGAGCATCTTTATCTGAAATAATAGATATAGGCACACCATGCAATCTAACGATTTCCTGCACATACAATTCAACGAACTGATCAATAGAATATGTCATACGTACTGGGAGGAAATGTGTTGATTTTGTGAAACGATCCACTTTAACCCAAATGGCATATGTTGCTTAGAATTCCTTGGCAATCCACAAATTCCATAGTAAATTCTTCCCATTTCCACTCAGGTATATGTATTGGTTGTAACAAGCCATCTGGTCTCTAGTTTTCTATCTTCACATGTTGATATGTCGAACACTTTGCCACAAATTCCACGACATCCTTCTTCATTCTCGACCACCAATAATGCATCTTCAAATCATTATACATCTTTGTTGTACCTCGATGTAACGAATATGGAGTAGTATGAGCTTATGTAAGGATTTCTCTCTTTAGTTCTTCATCATTGGGAACACATAACCTTTCTTTGAACTTTAAGCTTTCATTGACTAACACAGTGAAATAAGTTTTCTTTCCATTATCCACTTCACTTCTATGCTTGATCAAATCAGAGTCTTCGAGCTAATTTTTCTTAATTCTTTCTAATAATGCAGATTGAAGATTTATTGCTTATAATATTCCTCTAACTATCTCTATTTCTGACAAACTACTAGGTGCTTTTCTGCTAAGTGCATCTGCAACTACATTTTCTTTGCTTGGGTGATAAAAAAATTCACAGTCATAATCCTTTACTAGCTCCAACCATCGCCTTTGCCTTATGTTCAGTTACTTTTGAGTAAAGAAGTACTTCAGGCTTTTGTGGTCTATATATATTTCACAGCATTCTTTGTATAGATAATGTCTCAAAATCTTTAAAGAAAACACCACTACTGCCAACTCTAGATCATGAGTAGGGTAACTCTGTTCATAGTCTTTCAACTATCTAGAAGCATAAGCAATGACTTTGCCATTTTTCATCAAGACACACCCTAATCCTTGTTTTGAAGCATCACTTTAATAAAAACCCTCCTGATCTAGAGGGAATAGTAAGTATTGGAGCAGAAATCAATCTTTGCTTAATTGTTGAAAGTTGTTCTCACAAGCCTCTTTCCACTCAAATCTATGGCTCTTCCTCATCAGCTATGTTAGTGGCATAGCAATTTTAGAAAATCCCTTGATAAATTTGCAATAATAGCCTACTAATCCCAGAAAACTTCGTACCTTTGAAGCATTCATCGGTCTATTCCATTAACTAACAGCTTCAATCTTTGATGGATCCACTAAAATACCCTCACTTGATACTATATGTCTCCAAAATGCCACATTCTCTAGCCAAAACTAACATTTCTTAAACTTGGCATATAATTGCTTCTCCCTTAACTTTTCTAATGTTAGCCTTAAGTGTTTTTCATGCTCCTCTTTAGACCGCGAATAAACTAGAATATCATCAATAAACACAATCACAAACTTATGAAGAAAATCTTTAAATACCCTGTTCATAAGATCCATAAACGATGCTGGAGCATTCATCAATCCAGATGGCATCACCAAAATCTCATAATGATCACACCGTGTTCGAAAGGAAGTCTTTGGTATATCTTCTTCCCTTATCTTTAACTGATGGTAACCTGACCTCAAATCAATCTTAGAGAATGCCACTGATCATTGCAACTTATCAAAAGGTCATCAATTCTAGGAAGTGGATACTTATTCTTAATTGTAACATTATTCAACTCTTTATAATCATTGCACATTCTCATTGTTTCGTCCTTCTTCGTTACAAATAAGACCGGAGCTCCCCATGGTGAAAAACTAGGACTGATGAATCTTTTGTCTAGCAGTTCTTGCAATTGTGTTTTCAATTCCTTTAGTTTTATAGGTTCCATTCTATAGGGTGCTTTGGATAAAGGACCTACACCAGGTAATAACTCAACTTTCTCGTGGTAATCCTGGTAAATATTTTGGAAACACCTCTTAGAACTCCTTGACTACAGGTACATCTTCAGGCGTCACTTCTTTCTGTAAGGAATAATCTACTATACTAGCCAAATATCCCACACAACCATTCTTCAACAATTTCATTGCTCTCATAGCTGAAATTACTTGGATCCTATTATTTGGTAAAGTGTCAACAAACACAAATTGATCTTCTTTAGAAGGTTGGAATGTCATTGTCTTCTTTTTATAAACAATAGTAGCATTATTCTTAGAAAGCTAGTTCATATCAAGTATCACTTCATAATCATGAATTTCTAACATCACCAAGTTAACATATAATTCTCTACCATCAATATAAATAGGACCTGCTCTTAACCACTAATCATAATACAATATCTCCCCAGATGGTAATGCAGTACTGAATACTTCTCATAATTTCTCAGGTTGTCTAGCCAATCTTTTCACATATGTCATGGATGCAAATGAATGCGTGGAACCTGAATCTATTAATGCATATGTAGGAGTACTAGCTATAATAATCTCACCTGATACAACTGAGGTACTAGCATATGCATCAACCTCTGTATTAGCAAATTAACACCCTGGCATTAGTCTTCTGAGGCTCTTCTCTCTTTGGTTGATTCTTCCACAGTGGATAGTCTTTCATGAAATGGCCTTCTTTACAACACTTAAAGCATCATCCACTTTGAGCTCTACATTATCCAAAGTGATTCTTTTCATATGTTTGACACCGTGGTCATTGTTGGTATCCAGGTTGCCTATTTTTTTGGCCACCCTTAAACTTCTTATTTTTTTTCCCTCTCTAGCTTGGAAATTCTAACCTCTTCGTTTATTATCATGAGGAAAGTGACATACCTCTCTATCATTTCAAAATCTACCAATGTAATTTGATTTATATCTTTACTCTGCTTAACCACATCCTACCAAATCGTAGCATTCCTCTTTAATGTACAGGCAACACAAGAAAACTTTTCCCTGTCATTGAGTTGCATAAAATAAAAAATATCCTCTACAGAACTCTTCCAATAATGAGCATCAAGTGGGTCTATGCTACCCTCAAAGATTGGTGGATGATGTTACCTCAACCACTCATATAATGGCTCCAAAGGATGCAGTGCTGTCGGGGCTTGTTGATGAGGAGGTGGTGGTGGTGGATGTTCAGCAACTGGCACTTGTCTTTGTTGTTGCTATTCTTATAACAACTTTCCAATTCGTTCAGTTTGTCTTCGAACTATTTCATGAAGTTCAGCTATCTCTTTGGCTTGTCTCTCAAAATTAGAACCCTTATTAGCTCCAAATGTTTATTCTTGAGTCGTCTTTGTAATAACAGGTCTTATGAGTGGATATAGCCTCCAACCTATACCGATTAGCCAATAATATACATGAAGCATACAATAAAAGCTTATAATATTTACATAGAACACTTACTAGTGAGGTGAGCCTTTCCTTTCCTTGATGTGTTCATATTGAGAGTCTACAAAATCGGTTTAAACCTAAGATTTGATACCAAACTTGTATCGCCCCTCATGCTGCCTTATTGATTGTAGAAATATGATAGACTCTCATAGAATGAGGAGTTACTTCTTTAACTTATTTTGAATTCACTTGTAAAAAAATTTAGGCTAATTTGAAATTTATTTAAAACATAAGCCCTCATATTATTCTTTTCTTTTGATTTTATATACAAAGAGTGTATGTGGCCACACCTCAGAATAACATCACCCTAACCTTAAACTAAATAAATGTCCACACCAAGTCACTATATATACAAGCATCAAAACTAGAAAGCTGACCCTCCCACATGGTCAAAATATCCATATGTTTATCACCAGGGTCAGGACTATGCACCAGTTCACTCATCCATCTGCAGATTTATAACTTTACCTGCAACATAAGACAACTGTGAGCTAAAGCTCAATAAGTAAAGTTATCCAGCATGTATTTTTCTTTATGAGGATGTGATTCTATGCATGATCTTGTTCTTTAGAAACATTTCTTTTTGTAATCTCTTTGGGCCATTAAATTTGTGCACACTGTTCGGCTCGACCTATGTCCTGCAGGGCTTGCATAACATATAAAATTCTATGAGTTCTCCTTCGGCTAGTCATCGTCACAGCGAGGCTCGTTACTGACCTTACTCCATCGTTGCCCCGTCAAGCTCAAGAATTAAGGCGGCCTCTAACAGCAACACTATCATACTCATATAGGTAGAGGAGAAAGACGGGAATATGACATACTATATAAATGGTCAACTTTGACCTGGCCTGCTCTGTCAGGCTGCCACTATGAGCATTATAGACCTCCTTCTGATTCTCTGAACTGTCCTTTAATGCTTCTCCAAAACACTGACACTAAAAACTTTTTTCATTAGTTTAAACTTCCTCTACATAAAATCTTTTCTGTCATTTCATAAAACTGTGTACTTTTCTCAAAATCGTGCATGACCTGATAATATCCATATCTATTTATACATTTGCATGCCATGCATGAATGCTATGATGAAATGTCAATTATCATGCTTATCAATATAGAGTAGAGCAAATAAACATATAGGATATAATTCTTGTGTTGCAAGTGAATACTTTACTTATCTCGTTTCGAGCTTTCTAAGTTCTTGCTAGTGAAATGCTCCTTGCTGAGTGGTACAAGTTGTGTGCTTCTAACATTTTACATTAATAACTCATTTAATTTACATGTATTACTAACCAAGTATTTCTCCTCTAAATCATTGAGCGAAAATTATTGATCTCTAATTTCATGGAGGAAGGATTCAATACAGCCACTATTCTATAAATTCTACATATATAAAAATACACATAGTAATCGTATCTTCAAAAATAACCATCCACCGAATTATAAAATAATTCGATCAAACATTAGCATGACCATATATATACACATATTTTCCTACGAAAGATTTCTTGAAACATATAGTACACAATTTATATATATGTTTGATTTTCTCACTCTCTCGGCCTATCCTTTTTTCTTAGTTTGCAAGCTTTGTGACATAATGGTGACCATCTAGAAATTCATATTAATATATATATAGGGTAATTAAATTAGTAATATTTAAATCGTATATATGAAGAAAATCTCCCCAACATGTAAGCATATAAGCTTAGCTTATACGCATATGCCATATCAAAGGAATACAAGATAGTTATACATATATTATTCACACAATTTGAATCAAACTCAACATATAAGAGATTATACAAAATAGAAGCAATTCATGGTGTGGTATTCAGCTCATAATAATTTGTTCCTTATTAATTTCTTTATCGATCAAGCTTTTACATACTGTAGAAAATTCTAAGTGACTCATATATATTAGCAAACCTAATCCAATAGATTGCTATTCTAAAAACTGATTTCCTGAAGAGAAAAAAAAATACATACTACTCCAATAATATAGTAATATAAATGTATATTCATAAATAGAAACTAATACACAAAATATAGAAGCTCGCCTTTTTTTATGCGACTTTTATGAATACCAAAATGAACTTTCTCTTTCTACAAGAGATTTGAATATAAGAGCTTTCACAAGTTTACTCAGATAGCCTCATAAGGGATCAAGCAATGAAAGACAATTTAGGGAGCTCAATCGACTAAAACATATAAGGAGAAGCTATTAACTATTTATTTACATAATTGATTTTGAGTCTCACTTTTCATGAAAAATCTAGAATTCTAGATTTTATTTGCGTATTGTTGTCCGTATTTTCACCAAATGACACATGACAGTAATTAGAGAAGTAATTAAGCTCCACAGGAGTTTGATAAAGCCCAGAGCCTGCCTAGAGTTCCTCGGAAGGTAAGCCCTTCCCAGTATGTTGTCATCTGCCTCCAGAGATGAATGCCTTCAAGTGTGATACATCCCGAGGACCATTGTCATTGTCCTCCCGATCTCATGTCCATCTATCCCTCAAGGCCTGGACCGATTGTCCTTGGGGCATGGAGGGAAGTACAAGGTGTCATGCATTATTGTTCCTACAAGTCATGGATCTGAGTCCATACATGCAACAAGCAGTATGTCCCAATGCGCCGCCTGACGTGGGAAAATGTTCAACGACCACCTGACACGGCCAGGGGCGTGTCTCCCCAAAAGTTTGTGGGATGCAACCTCGGAAGTGGGCCCTGTGTGATACACACGGGCCCACCATCATTTTTATTTCAAGACTTTATTAACTAGCATTTAGATCAGAATCAATGAGGAATGTTAGTAATATATTCCTGTTAAGGGAATTAATTATCCCCAAGCACTATAAATAGGGCTAGGACAACCACTGTAAATGGACCCAAACTTTTGTATTCGGAGCACTGCCAAAATCTGTCTAAATCCCATAGAAGCTTGAAACCTTCAATCTTCCCCAAATCCTAATACAATAGACTCGTGGAATAGGGTTAATTAATAATCTAAACCACGTAAAATATGTGTCTTCTTACTAAATTTTCTTTAAGTTCTTTTACTTAGTTGATAGTGAAAAAGACAATCAACATTTTGGTGCTTTCATTGAGAGCTTGAAGAAAGCCTTGAAGATTCAACAATGGTGACCACCAGAAGAACTGCACCTAACGTTGTTGCTCCTCCCACCGCCGTTGAGGGAGGAGAGCCTAGCCAACCACCTCCTCCAGCAGACCCGGAGGTGGCCTAGGAAAATTAAGACGAGAATGTGGCATACGACGGCGAGGATGGCGAGTACTACGAGAGCGACTACTGTCAGTCCTTCTATACGGAGGAGCCACTGCAAGTGGTGGCCCTCAAGGGCCAAATCACCTTTCAGCAGCAAAAAATAGATGCCCAAGAGGGAAATATCACCACCCAGCAAGAGATGGTTAACGCCATGAGGGCCACTTTGGCAGCTCAAGGGCTGTAAGTGGACCCCCATGGAAAAGTACCGCCTAGGCATCCAGCTGGTGTATTGCATGTGCACACGGCTGGAATACCACCTGCTCTGCCAGTGGGCATGCTTCTCGAACACCCCACTGACATGGCGTAAGATCCGCCTGCTGGAGCACCACCTATGCACCCAGATGGAACCGGAGCCCCCCCTGTGGCACATGATCATGGCAAGGGGAAGGTTGATGAAGAGCCCTCCAAGAGGAAAAGAAATTGTTGGGCTTCCGACCCCATTTAAGCCCAAAGAAGTGCCAACGATAATCAGGGGCATGGTGCTTGACACCGCCAAGCCGCTAGTGTCCGGGGAGCCCAGGGCATCCCACTCAGGCATGCAGCAATATAGTGCATTAGGTTTGGAGGTGGTGTCCCGCAAGCACCTCACCAGCCTCAGAGAAATCCTGACCAAGGGGCCAACAAGAGAAACATCTCTACAAGCTGAGGACGAGGAATCAACGTCTCGGTTAACAATGAATATGTTGACTCTAAAGGAGAGACCGAAGTTAGATACCCCATGGATGGTGGTTGCCGCCACACACAACCTAACCAAGAAGATGACCTGAACTCTTGCAAGAACAGTGGCTCCTGAAGACAACTCCGGAAGAAGACAACAACCAAACCTTCGAGATGATCTTAATGTTTGGAGGAGGGAACACTCAGCATAGAGTGTCAATCAAGACCACAACCCTCTCTATGCAGAGTTTGAGAGTTTGAAGAGGATAATGCTTAAGATGGACTGGAGACAAGGCCATGACTCAAACTAGGAGGATAAAGATAGGGAACCTTGTGCTCCTCACATTGTAGAAGCCCCATTTCCTCGAGGCTTCAAGATGCAAGACATCACTCTATTCAATGGAGGAACAGACCCTACCGATAATCTATCAATGTTCAATAGATTGATGTCGGTTCACCATGTCTCCGAGGACACTAAATTCCACGTATTTATGTTCACCTTGACGGGACCAGCAGATGAGTGTTCAAGAAGCACCCACTAGGTTCCATCCACTCCTAGCAACAACTCTTCACCATCTTCATAAGATAATTCATAGCTGCTTGGAAGGTGAACTTCAAGGTCAACGCTTTAGCCAACATAAGGCAAGGACTCCTCAAGACCCTTAAAACTGCAAATGCAATGCCTTCAACGCGACCCCAGGTCAGGCGGGATTACCTGCTGAATTTAAGCATATTAATAAGCGGAGGAAAAGAAACTTACAAGGATTCCCCTAGTAACGACGAGTGAACCGAGAAGAACCCAGGTTGAGAATTGGATGTCTTCGATGTTCGAATTGTAGTTTGAAGAAGCATCCTCAGTGACAGACCGGACCTTAGACATCAGGAAAGGGGCGCCGAAGAGGGTGAGAACCTATCATGCCCGAACCCTGTCCCACCACGAGGCGCTTTTGGGGAGTCGGGTTGTTTGGGAATGCATCCCCAATTGGGTGGTAAATTCTGTCCAAGGCTAAATACGGGCTAATGACCGATAGCAAACAAGTACCGCGGCTTACATCAATTGTTTTAAGGAGGAAGCAGCTAGAACTAAGAGGGTCAACAATGTCCAACAACTGATGACCTTACAACCTGGCATCCGAGCAGGTTCTCCACTATGGGATGACATTTAGTGGTGAGGATGCCACCGACTTGATAACTTCATAGATCAGACTCAGGAATACGTCAACTAGGAGGATGCCCAGATCAAAGATTTCAAATGGCCAGTCTCCTTTCCTGCTCCATTAGTCCCGAATGTCATGCCCGTGACACCCCAATTCTTTCCATACAGTCTTGCCTAAGCGAGTATTATAAGTGCTCCACACTTCAACCCAATAGTTCCACTAGCTGGCTTAAATACCATTCCCATGGCTGGTTTCAGTGCCGCTCTATCCAACTATGGAGCGACTCCCACTAGATACAGTGCTTTTCAGCTTGCATTCAATGTTGGAACAACGGCTCCAGCCCAATCAGCGGCACCCAAAGAGACCCCCTTCTTGAGAAAACGCGGAGGAAATGGCAAGGGTAAGAAGCCCAAGAGAACTGGTGCAGCTCCTGACGAGAAGAATACTCCCTAGTACTCTGAGTACACGAACTTGGTGGATACTCGAAAGAATATTTTCCTAGCCATGGAGCAGCAAATCCATTACTGGAAGCCTAAAAAAATCTGGAGGGAACGGGAGAGAGAAATTCTACTAAGTTATGATGGTTTCACAATTATGTGGGGAACCACACCAACAAGTCAGGCAACTTAGAGACAAGATCTAAAATCTCATCAAACTGAGGCATATCCACCAGCATGCTAGGGTTAGAGAACACCCTACTTAGGCCCTGACCATAAGCCTGCCTCCGCAGAAAGTGGCAACTCCCCAGGCACCAGGCCAAGTGGTTGTGGCACCACCATAATAGATAGCCCAAGGACCTCCCACGGTGAACAAAAGAATAGGGACTATCTCTGAAGGACCCCACCTGGGGGCACATCGAGGGGCTCGCAAAGTCATTATGCACGAGCCCTAAATCACGATGATGAAGTGTTGGCATTAGCCCAGCTTCCAACTCAAATGCCACGTATGACGGATTAGGTCATCACCTTCTCCAAAGATGATGCTCTGAGAGTGCATTTTCCCCACCACAATCCTTTGGTGATCGAGAGCCAAATTTCCAACAAAATGGTGGCCTAGATCTTGGGGGATAATGGGAGTTCAATGAACATCTTGTTCAAGGCAACCTTCAAGAAGAGTGGGCTTGCTACCAGTGACATGTCCCCATGCACCTCTACTCTCTGCATGCTCTCGGGGGAGGGTCTTATTCCAATGGGGAAGATCAAGCTACCTGTGACACTAGGAGAAGTGTCACGTCAAGCCTTCAAGTATTGCACTTTTATGGTTGTAGGCTGCTCCTCAGCTTATACCGCTCTCTTGGGACGTGCGACCTTGGTGGAGTTTAGAGCAGTCACCTCTATAAGCCATTTTTTGATGAAGTTTCCCACCAAGATGAGAATAGGCACTATCCACGGAGACCAGAAAGAGGCTCGTCAATGCTACAATGTGTCACTTAAGCGTCTAGTTATGGTTATTGAGGTGGTAGCCCTTGAGCAGCCTCGTCTTGAGGAAATGGAGGTTCATGTTGTTCAACAAGAAAGGCAGTCCAATGAATTAGACCCCAGAGTTTGAGAAGAAAGGGTTGTCGAGCCCATGGAAGAAGTTGAGGAGGTTATCCTTGACACCTCCAACCTTTAGAGAAAAACTAAGGTTGGGAAGAACCTTAAGGCGGAGTTTCAAAAGGCACAGTTGAGCTTTCTCAGGAAAACCATGACGTCTTTGCCTGGTCCCACTTTGACATGATAGGAATTGACCCAAATATCATATGCCATGCCTTGAATGTAGATCTGAATGTTGCCCCAGTGCAATAGAAGAGGATGACTATTGACCCGACCAGGGCGGAGGCCTTAAAGGCAGAAGTAGACAAGCTTCTTGTGAATGGTTTCATCCGAGATGCTTAGTACCTGAAGTTGTTTTCAAATATGGTCATGGTGCCTAAGCCTAACGATACTTGGAGAACATGCATCGACTTCTCTGGCCCCAATAAGGCATGCCCAAGGGACTGCTTCCCTTTGTCGAAGATTGATCAGATGGTCGACGCTACCTCCGGGTATGAGCTCATGTCCTTCATGGACGCATTCTCGGGGTACAATCAGATCTCAATGCATGTCGCAAACCAAGAGTACACCAGCTTCTGTACAGAAAAAAGTGTCTACTGCTACAAGGTGATGCCTTTCATTCTCAAGAATGTTGGTGCCACGTATCAAAGATTAGTAAATCGGATGTTTAAAAACCAACTTTGTCGACACATAGAGGTTTATGTAGGCGACATGTTGGTAAAGTCAAGAACAATCAACGACCATGTGAAAGATTTGGCGGAAGCGTTCTCAGTCCTCCACAGGTTCGAGACGAAGTTAAATCCCCAAAAATGCACTTTTGGGGTTGCCTCCAGGAAGTTCTTGGGATTCATAGTCAGCACCCGAGGAATAGAGATGCCATCACCTAGGAAGCACAAGTATGTGAAGAGCCTGACTAGTTGGATAGTAGCTCTGAGCCGCTTTGTCTCGAAGCCAACTAACAAGTGCATTCCCTTCTTTAACACACTCCTAGGAGCTTAGAGATTCGAATAGATGGAGGAGTGCGAACAGTCATTTCAACAGCAGAAGGCCCACGTGGCAAACCCTCCAATTTTGTCAAATCATGTAGATGTAGAACCCTTCCTCCTTTACATGGCTATCTCCGAGAATGCCATAAGTGTTGCCTTAGTCCACGAAGAAGGTCATGTTCAACATTTCATTTACTATGTGAGAAAATGACTCCTCAGAGTGGAGTCCAGGTATCCACTCATGGAGGAGCTGACATTTTCCCTAAAGATAGCTTCTCGGAAGCTACGTCCCTACTTTCAGGCGCATCTGATTAAGGTCCTCATCAACCACCCTTTAAGGGAAGTCCTCCAGAAGACAGAATCATTTGGGAGACTCCTCAAGTGGGCGATCGAACTGAGTCAATTGGACATTACTTACCACTCGAGTACTTCCATAAAAGGACAAACACTAGCGAATTTTATCACCGAGTGCACAGGAACACATAAGCGTCCTAAGGAGACCTAGATGGTCGGGCCCACGTGGAAGCTATTTGTAGATGGGTCATCTATCGAGAATGGAGTCAGGGCAGCACTTATCTTGGTATCCCCTGAGGGGCACAAGGTTCACAATGCTTTGAGATTTAGGTTTAACGCCTCAAACAACAAAGCTGAGTATGAATCACTCATTGGCGGACTCCAAATCACCTTAGAAGTCAAAGTCGAAGGCCTCAAAATATTCAGTGACTCTCAGCTCATAGTGAATCAGTTCATCGAAGAATATCAGGCCCGGGGGACAAAGATGGCTGCTTATTTTGCCAAGACCCAGGAAATGTTGCACAACTTGAAGAAGTTCACCTTCCAACAAGTGCCAAGGGAACAGAATCCAATATTGATGCCCTATCCAAGCTTGCTACCACCAAGGAAGATGAGTTGTTGAATGTGGTCGCGATAGAATACTTGGCCTTTTCAAGCATCGCAGATCCCGAGGAGGTGGAGGTGGTCCAACCCCAAAGCTGTTGGATGGAGCCAATAGTGAAGTATCTTGTGTCCAGAGAGTTGCCACATAATAAGAAAGCAACTTGAAAGCTGCTTTACCAAGCGCCTCAGTACGTAATCATGGAAAAAAAGGTGCACATGAAAGGATATTCATTGACACTTCTCTAATGCATGTCCAAGCAGGAGGCCAGCCTCATCCTCTGAGACGTGCATGAGGGCTTATGCAGAGACCACGGTGAAGGACAGAGCCTCGCCAAGAAAATTATGAGACAAGGTTACTTATGGCCTAAAATGAATGGTGATACAATGGATTACATCAAGAAGTGTGACAAGTGCTAACGCTACGCCAACATCTCCCGAGCTCCTCCAAATGAGCTTACACATATGACGAGTCCTTGGCTCTTTTCAATTTGGGGTATTTACCTAATTGGATCCTCCCCCACGGGAAGGGGGGGAGTAAAGTACAGTATTGTGGCAGTCGACTACTTCACGAAGTGGGTCGAGGCTGAACCTCTCGCTATGGTTACCTCCAAGAAGGCGTTGGACTTTGTCATCAAGAATATTGTTTGCCTTTACGAGCTCCCAAGGAAGATAGTCTCCAACAATGACCTATAGTTTGACCATGAGTTGTTCACATACTTTTGTCAAAGGAATGGAGTTATGAAGAGTTTCTCTTCTGTAGCTCATCCGCAGGCAAATGGACAAGTGGAAACAGTCAACAAAACATTTAAGGCCACTTTGAAGAAAAGTTTGGAACAGGCAAAAGACACTTCGCCTGAGGAGCTTCCTAAAGCATTGGGGAGCTACCGCACCACTGCTAGGACCTCAATTGTCCATTCACCATTCTCCATGGCCTACAAGTATGAAGTCATGCTCCTATTGGAGGCAACAATTCCATACACTAAAGAGACACATACGATCCGACCACGAATCATGCTTTACTCCGAGAATCAATGGATCTTGTGCAGGAGCTCCAAGAAGCCTCACAGCTTCGTGTAGCTTCCTACCAACAAAAGCTTGCAAGATATTTCAATTCCAAGGTGAATGATAGGAAATTCGAGGACGAAGACTTGGTGTTGCAAAGAGTTTTTTCGGCAACCCGAGATCCAGGTGTTGGAGTGTTGGGCCATAACTAGGAATGCCCATAACAAGTCGAGAGCATCGTGTGTACTGACACATAAAATCTGGCCCGACTGAGTGGGGAGCTAAGACCTCCTGCTTGGAATGCTGAGCATCTCCATCAGTATTACAAGTAATATGAGCAATGTATTTTTCTACGTTTTGTAATCATTTTGTAGACTCGGAGCACAATTAATGGAAATCATGTGTAAAAAATACGATAGATTAAATTTAGAGAATTTTCTTGTATTTTTAATTTTCATTATTTTACTTCCCAAGAGTATTGGCTAGCTGGCCTGGACAAGTGAATGCAGACTAGTCTCTGATCACTTGGGGGGCATAGCTGGGTCACCTCGCTGGATAACCGCTCGCGGTGCATGACCTAGGAAACTAAGCTTATCATGAGCGAAGTAGGCCTAGTTTCAAAGCTTACGAGAACAAATTAAAATATATAAGTAGCCTACGAGCGACCGACTTGAGTTATCTCCCAAGGACTATGCGCCCGAGGAGAAATAACAAGTTCTTGACTTCCAAAAGGCGAATAGAATCTTGAGTCACTGTAATGCCCCAAATTTCCTAATAAGGTTTAGGACCTTGATTAGGAGGCCAGGAGGGCCATAATTGATTTATTATGCTATTTAATGATTATATGCATGTTTATGTGAATTATAATATCATACGATGGTAAATGCATGCATATGGGTCTACATTTTATTATAAGGGCATTTTGGTAATTTGGCCCGTTGAGGGCATGATTGTATATTTTCATGCATGTGGGTGAATTATAAATAATACCACATTATACGTGGTTTGGTTCGAGCCATTCGGCATGAGACGATCATGGAATGCAAGTTTTCGGTCTAGTCATAACGAGATTAAGTTCGGAGTTCGGAGTTTGGAGTTCGGAGTGAGACTTAGGGTAATTTGGTGATTAGAACGTTGCTGGGAATTAAAGGGTAACGGGATATGAATTATTGGTATTTGAAAATAGCGAGAATTGGAGGGTGTTAATTATAAATAACGAGATAGGCGGGAAAGGACGGTTTTACCCTTGGAAGTCTTTAGAGGGATTTATTTGACCTAGGGGTATTTTAGTCTTTTCACCCCTTGGATTTTTATAAGCCATTAGAAGGCTGTGGAATTATAAGAAAACAGAGCATCATCCTCATCTCTTTCTCTCCCTCCCGTACATGTTCTTCCCTCCTTCTTCCTTTCAATTTTTGAGAGACAATTTGAGGTAGCAAGCTAGGAGAGCAAGGCTTGAGGGCTTAAGACCTTAGTTCATCCATTGAAGGGGGTCTAAATCAAGCTTGAGGTAAGAATTCATCCTTGAATATAGGCTATACTCTATTTTTTCCTTATGGTTTATTAGTTGAGAATTTGAGGTGTTAGTGGTGAGAATTCATGGAAGTTTTTGTGTAAGTTTGATTGGGGATGTTGTGATATGTATGAAGTTTACGGGTTGAATTGGATGTTTGGGTGATGTTTGGGATATGTTTGGAGGGTTGGTTTCAAGGGAAATCGCAAGGAGGGAAAACCAGAAAGTTTCTGGTCTATGGTTGGCGCAGCAGCGCTAGGCAGGGCAGAGAGTTGGGCCTCTCTGACTTGAAATAGCGCCTCAGCACCATTTAATAGGGTTGCAGCACTAGTCCTTTTTCCAGCAAGCCTATTTTAGGGCTCTGAATGACTTTTAAGGCTCGGGGATGGGTTCCTTTGCCCCGTTTGGGTAGATTGAGATTCCCGAGAGTGTGGGATGGATCCCGGGAGTGAGGTTTTAGATTATAAACCTTTTTATGATTTATTTTATTGATGGGATTCCATATTTGATTATGACTAGGTGACCGCTAAAGGATCAAAGGATTGATCGTTCTCAAGGGTTGTTCTTTTACTAATTCTTGCTCCAACCCGAGGTAAGAAAACTGCACCATATGTATATATGTGACATGCATGGTTATTCTTGATGCATGTTGGATGTTTAAATGTAATGCACAAGAAACATGTGATTAGGACATGCTTTGTATACTGAGTATGATATTGTTCAGAGCTTGAGCCTCTGTATTTATGCATGATCCTAATTGTGCAAGTATTTGTTAAGTAAGCATGCTGAATGCCATGTATTCGGATATTGGATATATGATATATGTTTGGTGGCATTGCTTTCCTGTATATGGCACTGACTAGTCAGAGACATTGACCTAAGAGTCAGAAACGACATAGCGTCCTGAACGCAGGGCCAAATGAAGATTAGATCTAATCGATATCAGCGTTGAATGACTCTAAGGCATTAATGCTGGACCGAATCTAAGGTCGAGGAATCTTATAAGCGCTTGTCTAGTCTTTGACTAGTTATTCAGAGCCAGGGCCTAAGGCCTAGGTGACCGTTTGTCACATGGCTAGGGAACGATGTTCCAGAGTTATTACTCTATGGTCATGAGGAAGGTTATGTAGGCGACTAGTCATCATGCACCTATCCTATCTAAGCTAGTGAAAGGATCACTTATCTATAGAGCCCTGGTGACCCTATCATCACATGGCTATTGGGAATAAACCCACCTTAGTGACTATTACAACTGTCACTCTTCTATTTGGGGCTAAAAGCCCTGGATGATTATTATGATCATTGGTTGATGTCTTATACTCAACAATACATGAACTCATTTGCCTGCTTGAATAGGGCTATATCTGCTAGGCGTGTGCCTTGTGATTTGATGACATGTTATTACTGTTCATGAGCATATTGAGTTTTCTTGCTGGGCTTCGGCTCACGGGTGCTATGTGGTGCAGGTAAAGGCAAAAGAAAACTGAACCATCCTTGAGTTGGAGAGCTTAGGTGACGATGTGTACATATGCAGCTACTCGACCACCACGGCCGAGGTTTGAAGAGGAACTAGGGTTAAACCCTGTTTTGCCACTTAGATCGGCCTATTGTAAATATTTTCTTGTAATAGACTCTAAAATTATATTTTTGGGATTCCAATGTATATATCAAACGTTCTAATGAATCGTTACATCTTAACCAAAAATTTTAATCCCTAAACCGCTAATCATACTTAGTTACACGATTTTGGCCAAATGGCTCGATTAGCGAGTTTAGCACTGTTTATAAGGCACACTGTACGGTCCCTGGAGTTGGGGCGTTACAGTCACCTATTCTCGGGGGTAACCTCCCAAGGTCTATGCGCCCAAGGAGTAATACTGAGAATGACCTGGGAAACTAAGCTTATCGTGACCGGAGTAAGCCTAGTGTCGAAGCTTGCGGGAATGGGCTAACCTAGGGAAATAAAATAAACCTAGCATTATAAAAACCCCAATAACCTAGAGAGGCAGAGAACTCGATCCATGTCCCAAGGACCTAAAGTCCAAGGATTGATAGTGAATTCCTGATCTCCTAAAAAGGGTAAAGGCATTGAGTAACCCATATTCGAAATGTAAAATTATGAAAAGGCCCAGTGTAACCTCCTGAGGACTGTGTGCCCGTGAAGTAACACTGAGCTCTCGAACCCTAAGTTAATTTGGCCTCCAAAGCCTCGAGTTTTTTAGAGCTCATGGAGATAAGGACACATCAAGTGCTCACACTTGATAGCGTATGAAAGTTACTTCCAAGGACCACGAGCTTGTGAAGCAATACTAAGTGCTTAAAAGAATGAAAGAACTAGGTAGATAAATAAGACTCAAGTCGCCAGGACTTAAGCACAAGTACCTTGTTACACTAACTAGGAAAGCTAAGAACTAAGTCCCACGACTAAGGCCCACATATGGTAGGCAAATTAATGTTAAATAAAACATTCTCGTGATGATAGGTTACATTGAGAGTTGGAAATAAAACCTTGTGAATTTTAAGACCAATTTACAAAATTGTTAAACGACAGTAAATGTGTTTAAGTGATAAGACGAAGAAGGCAAGTAAATAGTGCAAGAAAAAGCCATTCTTGAAAGCTAAAATTATATACAATTGCGCTTGAGAGCTCGAACCTTAGATTGTTTATACCCCAATAAAAGAAATGGCACACATGCCTATTTACATAACAAAAGAAGGAAAAATTACAAGGGCCTAGATGTCTTCGAAGGAACCTTTGTGATGAGGTCAATCACAAGATCAATTTTGGGAGCCCGACCCGCTTTCGCTGTCGCATGAGCCTGCACGGCCACAGCGTGATCCGCCCGGAGACGTTCCTCGAATAGCATCCTTATGTTAGGGTCATTAGTGAAGCTTAAGTCCATCTCATTGTTGCTTTTCCATGCAACATAGAGGGTGTCCTCCGCTAGCTGGTAGACCTCCTTGTTGAGGGAGGAGACCTGATCATTCAACTCTTGGGGTTGATGTTTCAAGTCCTCTACTTCAGCAGTAGCTGCTTGTGCCCTTGAAGCCACATGTGTGGTTTCTTCTCAGGCCCTGGTGGCATCCTCAGCATGTTGTGAGGCCTCCTTGTGGGTAGCCCCAGTTTCTTATCGTGCCTCTTGGGTGTCGGCCATGGCCTTGTACGTGGCCTCCTCCATGCCCTTGGAATGGCCCATAGCTTCCTTTACTAGATTCGTGGAAATGTCTTAGACGGCATGAATCCTAGACCGCTCTGTTGCCAGGCGGGTCTCCAACTCGGAGGAACGAGTATTTTCATCCTCGAAGGCCTTCTAGAGCTTGGAGTGCTACTCGATGGAGAACGATGACTCCCTAAGTTCATTAATCTCAAAGGACCTCGTGGTCACGAAGTCCCCAAGCCTTTGGCAAAAGAAAATAGCCTGCACAACAAAGTGGAGTTAGCACATATGAATGAGATACTTAGCTACAAATTTGAATTATAGTCTAAGATTTACCTGCATTGTGGCATAGTGGCAGACGTCAAGGAGGGATATCTTGTTATCCCCTCCAACGGGAGCATAGATGCGAGAAGGCATCTCGCAAAGGGATCTGCTCAATCCCTGTAGAAGCTCTGCGGCCAACGTAGTTGTCCTGCTTTCAAGCCTCCCAGCAAAAAGAGACTCCAGCTCCTCACGGTTGGGAGGTGGCACTAGTGTCTCACTCTGAAGACTATTATCATGAAGATACTCGACTAAGGCCCTGAACTCTTCATCCCTTTCTTCCAGAAGATGGTTGAAGTACTCCACGAGACGCTTGTGCCTCTCGAGCTCTTTCCCTTCGTAATGCTCGGGGAAGATTACAAGTCGAGGTGTCCTGGCAGTAGGACAACCAGATGCAACAAGGTACAGGAGTTCCTTTCCCATTCTTGAGGTCCCCTCATCATGGAACGAAGACCCCTCGCAGAGGTCGATGACTTCCCCTATTGCCACCAGCCTCGGGGGAGTGGCTAGGGGAACAGTTGTTGGAGCTCCTTGGACCACCGAAGCTGTGTGAGCATTTTCCAAACCCTGGGGTGCAACGGGCAGAGCGACAAGGACTTGGATTTTAGTGGGCCTCATAACCCTCTAGCATTTGGTCTGAATGGAGTCAGCCAAAACCATGTGACCAGCAAAGAAAAATAACAAGGGTGTTAGTCTTCACCAAGAGCATAATAAAAGTGAGTAAAATGCATGAAAAGGAAAGTTCTAGTTCGAAGCATGTGAGCTCCTCGGGAGGCCCACCACTAGATGGCTCTTCTGGGTGTAGGATGGAATGGGCAAATTCCCTCACGAGTCTGCCCATCCCCTGAGTGGTATTCGTCTCATATTGATAGATCCACCTTGCGTGCATAGACATCATCTCGTCCAATGGTACGAAACCTTGGGGGTGTAGCCTTCTCTTCAGGTGGTGGAGGAATGCGTCAATTAAATATTGGTAGTCTTGGAACTCCTCTGCAATTCAATGATGACCCGAGATCTTTTAGCAAAGGCGAGACCCACACATGCTCGAAGCTTACCCCTTCTCCTACTTGCTTAGCATGATATAAAATTATGGAGATTTATCTATTGGGAATTGTGCCCTGAAAGCATATGTAGTAGACATTGTTTTAAGAAATAAATAAATAAATTGAATTTGTTATGCATATATTTTGGACTATATTATTCTGTGATAATATCATGTAAATATCATAAAAATTCCTAAGTTCATATATGTGATCTCAAACACGTATTGGTACGGGAGGATTGTGTTTGAGATTAATGAACTTGAATAGTTCGAGTAAAATAAAGTTATGGAATCTTTAGATTAATTACTGCAAGTACGGTCCACTAGTATTATGAATACATGTAATCTAGATCCGGATCACTAGTGTAGTAGGACACTTTAGTGGAGGTACTTTATATATTATAGAATATATAGAACTGGACCAGATATATTTATTAATACTTAGTCAAATACCGTTTTGAAGTATTAATTAAAGATATCAACTGATGATCATATACAAATAGATCTTAATCCTGAAGTTACAATGAACTCATGTTTATGTTATATGAGTTCTTTGATTCACTCGTTAGGGTCTGTCAGAATGATCAGGCTAGAAACTTTTGTTTTGGGAACTCATTAATGTAAATTGCTGGGGACATAGTAACATATATGGAATCTAAACCTTCTCGTAAGAGATTGAATAATGGTTCTCTTAAGGGTTAACTTTTGGGAATGAAAGGTTATTGAGCTCAAATTCATAATATAGTTACGAATCAACATTCACTAGTAAAGTCAATGGTACTTAAGGAAACAAGATATAATTAAAAGGGTAAAACGGAAATTTTACTCCTGATTAATTATGAACCATTATTAGAGGGTTAATTTGTTTGTAATGATTATATCAATAGACACTTTATGTTATAAAGTACTCAGTAAATGAAATGTCTATAATTATATGAGTGCAGTCTCATATTTATAGTGGAATAATCATGAGATTAATAAATTAAAATTATTTAATTAAAGAGTTTAATTAATAATCTCAAATTTATTAGAGCTTAGAATTATAGGTTCATAGGTCTCCACAACGGCTCTATCATCACTATTCAAGGCAAGAGTTGATATAAAGGAAAAAATGGTTGAAAGACATATTTAAGAAGAAATTTGTTCTTCGGACCAAATATGCAATTATGTGATAATAATGATTGATTAATTAAATAAAAATTAGTTGTAATTAAATAAATTAATTAATTTTTAATGAATATGTAATTTTTGAAATTATATTAAAAAATTAAATTAATTTTGAATTATATTGAATGATTAATTAATTATAATTTTTTGAAATTCTAATAAATTAAATATTTAATTTCGAAATTTATATTGGTTCTAATTAATTAGTAGAATCAATTAAATATCTTTATTTGAGTGAGATAATAATCTGATAAGTTCAAATTGGATTTGAATTTTAAAGATTGATATTGTTGTACCCTAATTTTAGCCCGAGTTCATTCACTCAGCTCGAGTACAGCTGGCAAATAAATATACGAAGAAATAACCAAGGGAATGATATCTGCTTATTATCCACGTGCAGAACTCCAGTTTCATGTGGTCACGCGTGGTGTTAGGGGTCCTAGGTTTAACCCGAGCTACGGACACGAAGGTTGTGAAGCACGAGCTCAGAATATTAAAACAGCTGTTGAAGCACAAGCTTGGAGGGGATATCTAGCTCGTGGTTGATCTAGTATATTGCATATCTGCGGATCCCCGGAGATTTGGGATCCCTTTATACGTATATTTATGACTATGCTGTCATATTTAATATCCCAGATATTAGGAGTACATTTACCTTGTGATCAGATCATATCCCAATATAAATGGGAATTATTTGTATTAAATGTTATAGTTACGTAAATGCATGATTGACTCACGCGGTTACTCAAACCTATCCATAAAATTCTCTTATAAATACTGGGAATATTGGACAGGAAAGGGGACCATTATTCTGTAACACCGAAACTCTGCCAAAATAGAGAGAAAAAAAGCAATAATATAGACTCGTGGACTAGGTGGATTTTAACCACTGGACCACGTAAAATTTATGTGTTCTTGAGTGAAATCATTTATTTTTCATTATGGTTTATTAAGCACTAATCTACGTAATTATTTCTTAATACACTGTCGGCGAAAAACTGCGTCAACGGTTTGGTGCTTTCATTGAGAGAAAAATTAGTGCTTTATCAAAATCCCAGTTGAATCTCATCATGGTGCTCACCCGCTCAATGCACGATAATGAAATAGAACAGTCTGGGGGGCAGGAGACCCATCATACGGCTGTTTCGCACGAGCATGGCCCTAAAGTCTAGCGACGTTTGGGAAAGCAATCGGCAGGTCACAGCGACACTGGGAGTTCAACGTCATTACCACTAAATCTATACCTAAACTACTTAACTGCCATTGAGATGGAAAATATGCAGTTGAGAAGCCATCTCGCTAAGGAAAATAGGCAAATTGATGAGGTTTTGGCTTGATTACCCCCTCTTGCAACCGATGTTAATGTCGGAAAGAGGCAAAGTGGGTCTCCCAAGTCTCACAGGAATAACCGATCCAAACCAAGTCGGTCAGTCAGAACTGCCACCCTAAGTTTTGTGCCTACAAGGAGAGATCGCCAGAATGCTCAACCCAGTGGCCCCGATAAGGGTCATTAGCATGTCAGTCGATCAGTTAGAACCAAAACCCCAAGTTCAATGTCTCCTTCACAGGCACCTAGGAATGCCAATGGCAATCCATGAGGAGGGGCTGGGACAGGCTCACATAGACAAAATGTTCCAGCAAACCCTCCTATGTCGTGATCAGATCATCAGGCGCAGAGAGCTAGAAATAACGGGGTAGTACAAAGGCGTGATAATCTAGTTCGCCCTAATGGGAAAAGGATTTCCTCGCCAATAAGGCATCCCCTGTCACCTATAAGACATCTGACGCCACCTCGTCCTACCCGAGAAATTCTAGCTTATGGAGACAGTGGGAGAAATCCTCCTCCATTCGCCAATACCTATATCCCACGGACACATGTTGAAAATCCAAATCCTTGGCCCCAACCACGAGCTGTAAGCTTCTAAAATGGGAGTTACTGGACCGAAAGTCATCGTAGTGGTAGGTTTGAGGGCGACCTAAGAAATCAGTTGAGTTCAGCGCAAAGCCCTCGGTACGAGTCGCAACCTGATTTGCGTGATCGCCTGAATTCGCAAAGATGGAATCCAACTCCGAATGAAGATGTTAGTTATACTCGACAATAAGGAGGTCTGTCCATAGTACGTGATAATGGGAATGCCCCACCAAACCAAGCTCGAGCTTGGAGGGAGAATAACCCATCAAACGCACACGATAGGATGGGAGTTGTTGAACAGCCCCCGGGTAACCTTGGGACCAGAGACTAGATCCTCAAGAGGCTAGCTCTGATGGAAGAGCGAATGAAGAGGCTTTTATCTGGAAAAGATAAAGATGATTGCAACTCAGAGGATGAGCTCGAGCCTTTCGCTCCAAGTATTGCAGCGACCACATATCCAGAAGGCTTTAGAATGCCACACTTGTCAAAATTTGATGGAGATGGAGATCCGTCAGACCACCTCAGAATGTTTATCACCATGATGATAGCACACAATGTCAGACTCGATCTAAGGTGTATTTTATTCCCTGGAACTCTGGTCGGGCTAGCCAGGTAGTGGGTTAAGCAGTACAAGAGACATTCCATAAGCTCATGGAAGAAGTTTTCCTCCGAGTTCAAAAAAGCATTCTGAGCTTCACAAGCAACTTGAGTTGAGGATGATTCATTGGCCAATGTAAAGCACAACCTGGTGAAATGTTGAAGGCATATCTAAGTCAGTTTGCCAATGTTGCTGCATGAGCTAGGGATGTTGATGACAGCTCCAAGCTCATGGCACTAAGGACAGGAATCCTCGTTGGGGGCAACCTATGGCAAGAACTCCAAAGGAAATGAGTTAAGACTGTGGATGAATTCTAGGCCAGAGCTCAAGAATGGATTAATCTAGAAGAGCCACGAGCTTTTTTCGCAGGAAGCAGCCAGACCCCCATCCAGCCCGTTGGAGCGGTAACGAATGTTGCAACTACGGTTCAAACCGTTACCCAAAATAACCGAGGGGGAAATTACAAGAGGAAAGGAAATGGTGAGGGCAACCAGAGCAGGACAAATAAAAATAAGTCTTGGGAGAAATTCAAGCTTGTTTACGCCACTTACACCGACCTAACGGATACTAGGGAGCGCATCTTCCTGGAAAATTCTACTCGCCTTTTGTGGAAGAAGCCAGAACCGTTGAAGAACCAGAGGGCGAAGAGAGATTCTTCGAAGTTCTTTCGATTCCATAATGATATCGGTCATAAAATTGATGATTGTCGACAGCTGAAGGATGAGATCGAAACTCTCATTAGAGCAGACCTTTGGCCAAGTACACCCAAAATCGGGCGGTCCCTAATTAGCCCGCTGGACTAAACCCTTCGTCAGTCCCCGAAGCTCCAGTAAGTCAACCCGGAGCTCAAGCGAATCAGGACGACCCTCCTCCGATAATAGGGGAGATATAGCCACCATATCGGGAATACCTCATCTGGAAGGCACGAGCAGAGGGGCCCAGAAGAGGTACATTAACAGACTGAAATCCCATAACAGAGTGGAGTTCATTCCAGAACATCGATTATCAAAACAACAACGATTGGAAAAACAATCAATCATTTTTACAGAAGAGGATGCTAGCCACGTCCAATTCCCACATAACGATCCCTTGGTCATAACCGTTCAGCTCGCCAACCAGAGGGTTCGGAGGACACTAGTAGATAACACTAGTTTTGTGAATCTACTTTTTAGGTCCACTTTGGAAAAAATGGGGTTTTCTGTAACAGAATTGAAGGCAACCTCAATGACTCTGTATAGATTTTCTGGTGAAGGGTCTGCAGCCATCGGGATGATCGAATTAGTGGTAACATTGGGAGAAGGCTCACGAATTGTCTCCAAGCTACTTGAATTCATGGTAATTGGTTGTCCAGCTGCATACAATGCGATTTTGGGTTGACCTGCATTGATGGCATCTGAATCCAGAACTTCTATTCGCTACCTAGCAATAAAATTCCCCTCAGCTGTAAGAATATGCACCGTCAGAGGTGATCAGCTCGCTGCCAGAGAATGCTATATCATTTCTATGAAGGGAAAATCACAACCCAGGCAACAAGATATGGTCATAAATGATGGAGGTGAGGAGTCCCAAGAAGCAGAAGTTACTTGTGGGACGGAAGAACCTCAGCAAGTAGAGGATAGTGCATCGCCCCACGTGAAGTTATTGACCCACGAATGGGCAAAGACAGGTCAGAACTCCAAGCTATAGAGGAGCTCAAGGAAGAAACATTGGCCGTAAATAAGCTTCAAGAGTCGTAAAGATTGGGAAGAATTTGGATGATAAAAGTAAGAAGGAGCTGGTCAATTTCTTACAAGAGAATCCGGACGTTTTTGCCTAGTCACATGAAGATATGGTGGGAATAAGCCCGAGTGTAATCATGCACACTTGAAATTTGGACAAGAACGTGCCTGCAAAATCCTGAAAATGGAGACACTTGGGAACAATCCAAGCTGAGGCTATTGAGGAAGAAGTAGCTCAACTATTAAAGTGCGGGTTCGTCCGTGAAGAAAAATATCCGATCTGGGTTGCCAATCCCGTGCTGGTCCCAAAGCCAAATGGGAAATGAAGGTCCTGCATCGACTTCTCCGACTTGAACAAAGCTTGTCCCAAGGATTGCTTTCCACTACCAAGGATTGATCAGTTGGTAGATGCCACGACAGGTCACGAGCTCATGTCCATCATGGATGTGTATTCTGGATATAACCAGATCGCAATGAATCCTGCGGATCAGGAACATACTAGCTTCATGACCCCAAATAACGTACATTGTTATAAAGTCATGCCCTTCGGGCTGAAGAATGCCAGAGCTACATATCAACGCTTAGTCAACAAAATGTTCGCTAATCAAATTGGGAGAAGTATGGAAGTGTATGTCGATGATATGCTTGTCAAATCAAAGATTGTCGATAACCATGTATCCGATCTAGAAGAATGTTTTGGAATCTTAAGGAGGTATGACATGAAGCTGAATCCTCAGAAGTGCACGTTCGGAGTGGCATCTAGAAAATTTCTAGGTTTTAAAGTCAACACGAGGGGAATAGAGTCAAATCCTGAGAAAATCAAGTCGTTGTTAGAAATGCCCTCGCCCAGGTCACGTAAACAAGTTCAAATCCTGACTGGAAAGGTGGCAGCTTTGAATCATTTTATTTCAAAATCTACTGACAAGTGCCTGCCATTTTACGACTTGCTCAGGGGAAACAAAAATTTTGAGTGATCTGAGGAGTGCGAACAGGCATTACTCGATCTAAAAACGCACCTAGCCAAGCCCCTAGTGTTATCTAAGCCTATGACTGGAGAACCTTTGTTCCTTTATTTGGCCGTGACAGAAAATGCAGCCAGTGTCGTGTTAGTCCGAGAAGAAGACCATGCTCAAAAACCAGTATATTATATAAGCAAGAGACATCTTGGAGCTGAGTCATGAGACCCATTGATAGAGAAGTTGGCATTCTATCTGATATTGGCTTCCAGGAAGCTCCAGCCATATTTCCAGTCGCATTCAATCAACGTCATGACCAACCAACCTTTAAGGCAAGTATTGCAAAAACCTGAAACGTCGGGACATCTTTTAAAATGGGGTATCGAGCTTAGACAGTTTGATATATTGTACGTACCACAGACCTCAATCAAAAGCCAGACCCTTGCTGATTTTGTGGCTGAATGCACCGGATTTCAAGAGGAGCTATTGAACGAACCGATGCAGGAGTTATGGAAAATCTTCATGGATGGATCATCAAATGAGAACGGATCAGGAGCTGGTATCATCTTAATCTCCCTAGAGGGGCATCGATTTCATACAGCTCTAAGATTCATATTCGAGGCATCCAACAACGAAGCTGAATATGAGCCCTTATTAGCTGGGCTGAGAGTGGCAAGGGAGCTCAAGGCGAAGGCAATCCAATGCTATAGTGATTCTCAGCTCGTTATTAATCAGGTGTTGGGAGAATATCAAGCTCGAGGTACCAAGATGGCGGCCTACCTAGCTAGTGGGAAGGGAGAATTTTCTAAATTTGAGTATAGTTCTGTTGAACAGATACCTCGTGAGCGAAATTCAAATGATGACACCTTGACACGACTTTCCACCACAAAAGAAGCTGACATTAAATGTAGTGCCAGTGGAGTTCTTGGAGAATTCGAGTGTAACAGAAATGATAGAAGTCGAAATGATCGACATAAGATCGACCTAGATGACTCCCATAATGGAATACCTCACAACAGGAAGGCTACCTGATGATCGAAAGGATGCAAGAAAAATACTTTATCAAGCTCCACGATATGTGATAATGGATGGGACCTTGTACCGACGTGGTCATTCATTGCCTCTCCTATGATGTGTTCTGCCCGAGGAAGCTAAAACCATTTGACAAGAAGTGTACGAAGATTTTTGTGGAGATCATGCTGGGGGGCAAAACCTAGCACTGAAAATACCGAGGCATGGCTATTTTTGGCCCACTCTAACAAAAGATTCAATCTCATATGTCCAGAAGTGTGACAAATGCCAACGTTTCTCCATAGTTGCCCGAGCTTCTCCAGTTGAGCTAACGATGATCTCATCCCTGTGGCCATTCACGGTATGGGGAATCGACCTAATAGGGTCCCTACCTATGGGAAAGGGAGGAGTTCGTTATGCGGTGGTGACAATCGACTATTTCCTGAAGTGGGTAGAAGTTAAACCTCTGGCAACCATCACTTCAAAAAGAGTCCTAGACTTCATGGTGAAAAGTATTATATGTCAATTTGGGCTTCCTAAAAAGATCGTGTCAGACAATGGGACACAATTCGACAGTGATCTCTTCACTGACTTCTCTAAAATATACAACATTTTAAAGAGTTTCTCCTCAGTAGCATATCCGAAGGCCAACGGGCAGGTCGAGGCTGTGAACATAACCTTAGAGGAAAGCCTGATGAAGAGGCTAGACGAAGCCATAGGACTATGGCCTGAACAGCTCCTGAAAGTACTGTGGGCCTATCAAACTTCTCACAGAACCTCCACGGGGTTGAAGCCATGGTAGCCACTCACAGGCAAAGGACCTTCAACCAAGAGCAGAATGATGGACTACTAAACGCATCCCTCAATCTGATTGAAGAAAAATGAGAAAAGTCGCAGTTACAGCTTGCCCATTATCAACAAAAAATCACTCGCTATTTTAATTCTAAAGTTAAGACGCATAGATTTGGATTGGGCGATCTGGTTCTCTGAAGGGTATTTCTAGCAAATAAGGATCCCAAGGATGGTGCTTTAGGCCCGCATTGGGAGGGACCATATCAGGTCATTGAGGTTTAGTGTGAAGGAACTTTCAAGATAGCTCGAGTGAATGAGGAAGTAGTCCCACAGACCTGGAACACCCTACATTTGAAAAAATATTATCAATAGCACCACCATCAATGTAAAACTTATTTATAAAAGCCATTTTACTAAATAATAGGTGGATTATTAAATAATTTTTAAGATTGTATGAGTTTGGGTTCTAGTGTTTGTAAAAGTAACCAAGAATGTTTCTACATTTTGATTCCTTGGGGGGCATATATATAACCCGAGACTGGCAAAATTAAACTTGCTTGATAAGATTAACAAACTTAGAGCTTGGAAAAATTGATTATTTGACAACTTTTCAATAAACCTAGCATGAACTAAGTTAAAATCATTTAAAATCCTGGACACAACCAGATCTAAAACTTAGAGCTTGGAAAAATTGATTATTCAACAGCTTTTTAAGAGCTTGAGTTTTCAATAAACCTAGCGCGAACTAAGTTTAAATCATTAAAATCCCTGGACACAACCAGGTCCGAAACTTGGAAAGGTTGGAAAAAAATTTAATATCAAGGGCTTGTTAATGCTCGAGTTATCAATAAACCTAGCACGAACTAAGTTTAAATCATTTAAAACCCTAGACGTAACTAGGTCAAAAGCTTGGAAAGTTGTATAAATTTTTTAATATCAAGGGCTTGTTAAAGCTCGAGTTATCAATAAACCTAGCACGAACTAAGTTTAAATTATTAAAAACCTCGGATATAACCGGGTTCAAGGCCTGATTCTTAACAGGTATGATACAAATCAATACACAAAACTTGGATATAACCAAGCTCGATAAATTATATAACGATCAAAAAATCGATTCCTAAAATCTCGAATGTACAAGTCTAAGGATTCATAAACATGACAGATAGTAAAGGAAAGATAAATTGATCAAAAGTTAGATGTATATTGAAATAAAGCAAGAAAATTATCTCGAGGAGGAAAAACCTCGAAATGAGCCCGAAGGCAATTGTTTGATAAAAAAATGTTAAACAATTAAAGACAAATACAAAAGAGATATCATTGAGCTCCATCAGCTCACCTCGAAGATGTGACCTCCTCGCCATCCCCCCCAGCTGCTTCAGGAGCCTCACCAGTCTCTGACGGTTCTTATAAGAGTCGAGCCTTGAATCTTGCAAGGTATGAATCCCACAACTCGGCTCCCATGAAAGAGAAGTTCCCATCCAGGTTGAAGGCCCAGCAGTGGTACAGCATCTCTTCCATGGCCGACAATGAGGCTGCCTTTTCTTCTTTGACTGCGGCCTTGGCCTCGAGTAGTTTTGCTTTGGCTTCATCAACCTCGGCTTGAAGTTGTGCAGTTTGAGCCTGGAGGGCAGACAATGTAGTATTTGCAGCATGCTCTCTTTCTTGGGACGAGACGAGAGTAGCCTTGGCATCATGCTCATTCTTCTGAGCAGCCGCCGAAACGGCTTTGGCAGCCTGCTCTCCTTCTTGAGCGGTAGCCAGGGCGGTGTTGGCAGCATTCAAATCGACCCGGAGCTCATCGTTTCTAGCCCTAGCACGGGCTATGCTGCGATACTGGGCCAGGACAAACTACAAAATAAAAAAATAAGTTAGAGACATACCCTTGATCACAATAAAAAGAAATTTTTCACCAAGGAAATACAACTTATAGGCGTGCCCCACCATATGGCTCGCTGTCTCCTGGTTGATTCCATGACATTCTCCAGGTTGAGCTCCTCCATGGTCCTCAGATCCCTCGAGCTGGCCTTATAGGCGTGCCCCACCATATGGCTCGCTGTCTCATAAATGATACCCCAAAAGGCTTCAGGGATTTTCTCCAGATCCTGGGAATCTGCTGGTATTTGGACGATGGGGGCTGAGATGGTGGGGGCTGGAGACTCAGCTTGTATCACTTGAGCCTGAGGAGGCATGAATCGAGGTGGAGGAGGAGGGGGGGAGGGGGAACCTTAGTGGCAACAGAAGTCACCGGAACTGGTTCCCAAGTTGAGCTCGTGTCTTTCCCCTTGGCAGGGGATTTTGAGGTGTTTCCCGCTGCAGGGGGTCTTCTTTGGAATCCTAGGCCTCTTCACAACAGGGCCTAAGCCGGCCTTCCTAGCTTGGAAAGTATAAATATGATTAGCTATATGCTTGGGATTTAATAGAAGTTTGTATTAAAAAAATAATCATGAAAATAAAACATGTGAGCAAAGTGATTAACCAAGTCAAAAATGATTTCTATTCTTTTATTGATAATAAAATGAGATTACAAAGAATTTGGGTTTTAATTAGGGCATAAAACCCCAACAAACTCCCACTTGCACTAATTGAAACTAATGTCTTAATTCTACTAATCCCATTTCCTTGATATGCTTATCAAATGTAGTTTCTGGTAGTGTATTTGTAAACGGATCTGCAAGATTGTCTTCAGCTGTAATCTTCGTAGCATTCACATCTCCCTTAGCCACATATTCTCGAATAATGTGATACTTCATTTCTATATGCTTACTCCTCTTGTGACTACGTGGTTCTTTCAAGTTGGCTATCGTTACTGTATTGTCACAAAACAACAAAAGCGGTTTATCCATTTCTGGAATGACACCAAGAATCGAATAGAACTTCCTTAGCCAGACTATTTTTTTAGTTGTTTCTGACGTGGCTATGTACTCAGCCTCCATGGTGGAATCTGATATTACAGACTGCTTTACGCTTCTCCATATCACAGCTCCACCCCCAAGAGTAAACACCATTCCAGAAGTAGACCTCCTGCCATCGACTTCAATCAAAAAATCTGAATTGGTGTAGCCTACAGGTTTCAGAACACCACCCTTGTAGACTAACATATAATCCCTAGTCCACCTTAAATACTTCAGGATATGCTTAACTGCTATCCAATGTTCCGGTCCTGGGTTTGACTGATACCTGCTCACTACTCCCACTGCATAACAGATATCTGGTCTCGTACCCAACATGGCATGCATCAGACTTCCAACTGCAGATGCGTAAGGAACTTTCTCATTGCATCTTCCTCTTCAAGAGTCTGGGGAGATTGCTTCTTTGAAAGATGAATTCCATGGCGGGACGGCAAACGTCCTTTCTTGGAATTTGTCATTGAGAAACGTTCAAGCACTTTATCTATGTAAGCTGCTTGAGATAGTGCTAAGAGTCTGTTCTTTCTATCCCTAATGATCTGGATACCTAGAAAATAACTTGCTTCACCCAGATCCTTCATTTGGAATTGAGTGCTCAGCTAATTCTTCACACTTTATAATTTCTTAACACTGGTTCCAATGAATAAGATATCATCTACATAAAGAACCAGGAATACAACTATTTGATTTGCCTTCAGTTGGTAAACACAGGGCTCATCAATATTTTGTTCAAAGCCATATGTTTTGATTATTTCGTCAAACCTAAGATTACAGGAACGAGAAGCTTGCTCAAGTCTATTGTTGACCCTTGATTTGGCCAACGACACGTAGTCAAAATAACGACGAAGAATAAAAAGGAAATCAAGAATGGAATCAAATGGGAAAAAGGTGACACAAATAGTTTATAGTGATTCGGCCTCAACTGTGTGGTAATAACCTACGTCCACTTAGTGTTCTTATTGATATTAAATCCCAATGCAGTGATCAAAGAACTAGGGTTCTTGAGTTTCACCAGCCTTAGGAGAATTACAACTTTTTCTAGATAATCACACTATGCTCTCTCTATGAGTATTCAAGTTCAAGGTTCAAAAGTTCCCTCCTTGAGCCCTCTCATTCATATTTAAAGGCTCAAGGGGGTTACATGGGCCAACAGGCCTTAATTATCCTTAATATCAGTGTATCAAGGCAATAAAGAGAAAATATAATAAATGTAGTTATTACAAGATTGTGTATCTTAAAGGAAATAAATCGAAGCATGCGACTAGACTAGTCACATCTAAACGTGAGATCTGATGAAGTAATAAACATCTGGTCCATAGGCGAACAACATCCCTTCACTTTAACACTGCCACGTGCCAACCACGTGTAATAAATTCTTTCCACGTCATCAGGATCCATTTTCGGGTAAACATTTGCCCCCCGAGTTTAATTTACTGTGACCCGCATAAAGTAAACTTAGGAGACTGGCCCTTCGCATACCCCACCAGATCTGTCAGAGTCGTCCATACCTTCTCAAAAAAGGCAATCAATCATGTCTTTTTAGTTTCCCAAAAGTTGTCTGACGGCTATTGCATTTCCCCATTGCCTTGAAAAGTTAATCCCATTATTACCTCTTTTACAGTGCCATGATCAATATAAATAACCCATTTTTTCACTTTTCACTTTTTACCAATCCTCTTGCCTTCAAGAACTCAGAAGGACAAAGAAAAACAAACCTAGAAAACTTCGCTGATTCAAGGTGCGCCTGCCCATTCTTCTGAAATGTTCACTCCAATCCTTCATTCAAGCAAGTCTTCTGATCGATTCCTTTCTGTTATGTTGTGTCGTGCAATGCTTGTTTTTCCTTCATTTTTTATTTCTAAGCTCTTGAATATCTCTGTTAGTTCTTGCAAAATGGTTTCGGGGTAAATGGGCATGTTGATCTACGCTAAGTATGATTCGAAAATAACACCTTGTTGGGGTGAGGAACTAGTTTGGTAGTCAGGATCATGAATTTTGGTGTAAAATCGAAGCAAAATTTTGATTTTTAAGCTTGTAGAAAAAACTGGGTTTTTCCTGCCCCTCAGAGCCGAAAAAGTTTTTCCTGAAATTTTTTTTACTTCTGCTCTTTGATCCGTTTTCCAAACTGCTCGTATGTAATTTAGTGTTTCTGCTAGAATGTTGCTGGTCAAGTAAAAGCTTAACTTTTATACGCGAGCAACATTATTCCAACTCTTAACACTTCTTGGTCTTTTGGGCCGTAGATTCTCATCTCCCCTTCTCTGTTTGTAGATTTTCATGCAAGATCCGTGGGGAGGTGAGAGTCCAATTAACGATGACCTGCTCGCTCAGCTGCTCGTGGACAAAGAGCAGCCATCACAACTTATCCCAGAGATCCCTTCTTCTCGAATTCCACCCAACAGACCTTATTCGATTCCACCAAATATGGGTAGAGTAAAATCCACTACCCAGAAAAAGAAACCATCTAAACCTTCTAAAAACCAGCCTGCTCCTCGGGCTGAAATTCCCTCGACCAGTGGTAGAATCAAAGCCACTGGTCCCGAAATCCAAAGACAAGCCCGTCCCCGCAATGTACTTTGACCAGGTGTCGAATGGTACCTCGCTCCTCCTAGCCAAATCACTGCTAGGATGGTAAACAATTTCCTTAGAAAGTACGGACTTTCTGGGGTAACTTTATTTCTTCCTACCACCGACCAACGGGCAAACCTGCCTAGCAGCGCCTGGTCGAGGTATCACATTGAGGTAGGAGCAATCCTACCTCTCCATCCTTACTTCCAAGGAGTGGCCAATTAATTTGGGGTCACTCCTTTCCAAATAACCTCGAATAGGTATAGAAGGCTTTCCGCACTCTATATCCTTTACAGCCATAAAAAATGGCCTGTCCCTTCGCCTCATGAGATCAACTACCTGTTCGATCTCAAATCTAACCCCAATCAGGACAACACGAGGTTCTTTCATTTTTGCCACCAGGAATCGGCCTGCACCTTCCTGAGTGGGAATACCTACAAGTCCAATGTAGGAAAGTACTACCAGGAGTACGTTTTAACCACCGTCCTAGTCGCCAACAACCTAGCCTTCACCCAAGGAGGTAACTTCTTCGTTCTCCTGGTCGTTTATTTTCTTTTATTTTATCTGCATTTTCCTTAGAAAATTAGTTCTCTTCAGGTCCATGGCTGCGACCAGCTCCTACACCAAAAATGGAGGTTCGAGCAGTGCTACTGGGCAGCATGATTGACGTAGAAAAAAGCATCAAACAGCTAGTCACTGAAGCCAACCTAAGGCTGGTCGGGCTTCTGGCACCTCACTAGGATGTGAGGAATTCAACGGCGGGGAGTGCCACTAGTGGAGAAATTCTCGAGCAGCACCTAGACGTGCACAACCTCCAAGGAGGAGGACAACTGGAGTGACAATCAGAGAACCCTCCAGCATCCCACGAGCAGCCGCTCCCACTGCCCTTTTAGGAAAGGAAAAAGAAAGCTTCCAAACCCCCTGCACCCATCGACAAGTCTTCAAATGAGAACGGTACTGTCTTCTCATTCTTAGACAGTTTGCCCATTCCCTGTCATTTATTTTATGGGGACGGAAACTTTAAGTACACTCCAAATTTAAATTCAGATTTCTTCCAGGGAGTGAGTGAGTGTAGCAGTAGTTCAGTAAGTAATGTAGCGATAAGTAGTTATAGCATGAGTACTTTCCTTATAATTTTCTTGTTTTTAATTTCATCTCTACCTATACATATTGTCTAATTGATCGCAATATTTCTTCACTTGAAAATATGTCATCTGGAGACATGTTCGACCACAACACCGCCTCTGCTGCTCCCTCGAGCAGGAAGAAAGACAACAAGCGGCATCGCGGTGAAAGCAGCAAAGCTGCTTCAAAGAAGGCCCGGACTAAGGATCATCCTCCAGCAGCCGCTCCTTCAAAAGAAACAATGCCACCTCCCTCTCCACTCGACTAGCAGTCTCCACCTGCATCGGTCAACCAGCACTCTACCCCTCTAGCGCCAACCGAACAGACACCTCAGGGTAATCAACCTAAGGACGCCCTGGCCAGCACCATAGTTGGCTCAGCCAGAGAGAGGATATACAAACTCTCAAAGCACAAATGCAGCCAAGAGGCCATTATCGGCACCAACTCCATGGAGGCCGACCAGATAATAAATCGAGGGTTGAACGAGATAGCCAGTGTAAGTTGCTTTTCTTTAGCTGAGTTATTTTACTTTGTCATTTTTCTGCAATCATCTTATCCTTTCTCCTGATTGCAGGGATTGCTGACTATAACTACCGGTTGGCGCCGCACGAGGGCTTTGGTCACCCAGACCAGAGACTCCAATACCAAGAATACTAAGGCGATGAAGGTGCTCAAGGAGAAGAACGCTGATATGCTTGAGAAAAACATAGAATTGCTTGGCAAAAACACCAAACTGCTCGAGCAGAATTCTAAGCTGGCTGAAGATCTTCAACAGTTTAAGACTGTCGTGGACAAAGCTAATGCAGACAAAGAAAAGTTTAGGGAGTGCGCTAGACTTAATTTTCAAGAAGCCAAGCAGCTTGAGGTTGATCTGATTGCGAGCAGAAAGGAGACTAAGGAGCTTGAGGGGCGCGTCAAAGAGCTTGAGGAGACGAATGCCAAAAACTTTGAGAAGTATAGGGAGGCCACCAACCTCTACTTCTATGAGTTCTGGAAGCACAACTGTAAGGCCAACTTCAATTACCTTTCTGAGCACCTGAGGCAAACTCAAATAGCCTGGTGCACTATTCGCTTGGAGGAAGAAGAAAGAGCCAAAATTCCTGCTTCCCCAGAAATTTCCTTAGCAACGAGGATTGATGGTGTGGAAAATGAAGCTGGAACTACAGTCGACCAAGACACTCCTCAAGACCCTCCTGCCTCGTATTCTTTTTATTTTTCTTTCTTTATCTTTTAAATACATGACCTACGGGTTGTGATGTACAGACAATTCCTTTTTTAACTTTTATTGCTGCATGGGCAGCTTTTTCCCTTTTAATCAAACAATTACATCCGAGCAGTAACTTCTCGCGGTGTAAAAGGATTCTTTTTTGATGTTATAATATATTTGCACTTTATTATAACATTTGTTTGCATGACCGAACTTAGCATAGTACTTTGGATTGATTTAACAAAATAACAAAATTTTGAAAAATACTCTAAGTACCCTAGCATGCTTTCACTTATTTTGCCCATGTGTTTACATACCTTTCGATATGCTTTGCTTACTAGATACCTTATATGCCCCCCAAGTTATTGAGGAGCTTTAGGTCCTCGGTCACTGTAGAGTCCTAGAATGTTTACTTAGCTCGGTCACTGTAGTAGTAGTAGTAGTAGTAGTAGTAGTAGTAGTAGTAGTAGTAGTAGTAGTAGTAGTAGTAGTAGTAGTAGTAGTAGTTATAGTATGTTTATTACTATGGATTTTGGTTCAAGCTTCGAACTTTGAAGGGACAACAGACCCCTTTGAGGCGGAAGAATGGCTCAGAAATGTGGAGCCAATCCTGACGTACATGAATCTCGGCAACGCGGACCGCATATCGTGCATTTCATCTTTGCTCAAGAAAGATGCTAGAATATGGCAGGATTTAGTTCAGCGGACTCACGATGTTGCCACCACGACTTGGACCAGATTTGTGGAGCTGTTCCACAAAAAGTACTACAATTCAGTAGTCATCGCTTCAAGAGTCGAAGAGTTCACTGGCCTGAGGCAAGGGAGTTTATCAATAGCAGAATATGCTCGGCAGATCGACCGATTAGCCAAGTTTGCACCAGAAATGGTTCCAACTGACTTTCTTAGAGTGACCAAGTTCGTTAGAGGACTTTGATCGAAGATTAAGCTAGGGGTTAAGCTAGCAAACTCGGGAAATACTACCTATTTCGATGTTCTAGAAACAACAATGCAAGTAGAAAGGCTACAGGCGAATGTTAGTAAAGAGGAGGTCAGTAAGCCTGAGCCTAAACAACCAAGTTAACCTGAGAATGGTCGGAACAACCACAACAACAACAGCAATCAGTCCTACAACAATAACGGTCAGAAAAGAAGGCATCATGACCATAAACAATCCGACAGTGTTAAAAGGGCACGGACAAACAATGTAAGTAATAGGCCGGGTTATGTAGAATACCCGCAATGTGCTAAGTGCCAAAAGAAACATCTGGGTGAATGTCATGCGAACACCAAGGGATGCTTCAATTGTGGTCAGGAAGGACACCACAAGAGAGAATGTCCCCAGCTTAAGTCAGAAGGGAAAAAGGAAGACAAGATGGTTCCTGCCAGGGTATTTGCCTTAACCTAAGGAGAAGTTGATGCTAGCAATAAAGTGGTCACAGGTCAGGTTTCTATCCTCAATAATATATGTTCTGTATTATTTGATTCAGGAGCCACTCATTCGTATATCTCGTTAGGAATGATAGAAAAACTAGACAAACCTTGTGAAAGATTTAGAACTAGGTTTGTAATAGAGTTGCCTTCGGGCAAAGTAGTTCTATCATCACGGATAGTACGAGGCGTACCGATTAAGATTGAGGACGTAGAATTAGAAGGAGACCTGGTAGAACTGGAGATCAAAGACTTCTACGTTATACTAGGCATGGACTGGCTAGCAAGGCATGGCGCAACCATCAACTGCAAATGCAAGAAAGTGACGTTCGAGACCCCTGACGGCCAGAGACTGTGCTTTTTGGGACAAGTTTTAGGACTACGCACACTGCTTATATCATCTCTCAAAGCCCAGCGGGTGATAGAAAAAAGGATGTCAAGCATACTTAGCCAGCGTCACAAATGTGGTAAAGGAAACACCACTTAAGGTTGGAGACATCCGCATTGTGAATGAATTCCCAGAGGTATTTCCTGACAACTTGCCAGGATTGCCGCCGACTCAGGAAATTGACTTCACAATCGAATTAGTACCGGGCACCGAGCCTATCTCCAAGGCACCATACCGAATGGCACCTACCAAACTCAAGGAGTTAAAGACGCAGCTACAAGAACTCCTATACTTGGGTTTCATTAGACTAAGCCATTCGCCATGGTGAGCACTGGTTCTATTTGTGAAGAAAAAGGACGGAAGCATGCGGATGTTCATAGATTACCACGAGCTGAATAAGGTAATGATTAAGAATAAGTACCTGTTGCCCCGGATTAATGACTTATTTGACCAACTCTGAGGTGCGACCGTGTTTTCAAAGATCGATTTACGGTCCGGGTATCATCAGCTCAAGGTAAGGGAAAAGATATTCCTAAGACAACCTTTAGAACTCGTTATGGGCATTATGAGTTTTTAGTTTTGTCCTTCGGTCTTACCAACGCGCCAGCCGCGTTTATTGATTTAATGAATAGGGTCTTTAAGGACTACTTGGATAAATAAGTCGTAGTGATCATCGACGATATATTGGCATACTCAAAGGATGCAAACGAGCACGAGGAGCATTTAAGGTGTGTTTTGTTGTGACTAAAGGAGCATCAACTCTACGCCAAGTTCAAGAAGTGTGAATTTTGGCTTTTGCAAGTCGCATTCCTTGGGCACATTGTATCCAAGGACAGAGTTGCAGTAGACCCATCTAAGGTAGAGGCTGTGAAGGATTGGCCAAGACCAAAGAACGCATCAAAGGTAAGAAGCTTTCTGGGATTAGCAGGTTATTATCGGAGGTTTGTAGAAGGCTTTTCTAAGATAGCCACTCCACTCACCAATCTGACCGGGAAACAGTGGAGGTTCAACTGGACTGATAAGTGTGAAGAGAACTTCCAGTTGCTTAAAAATAAGCTGTGCTCAGCACCAGTACTCTTTGTACCGACACCCAATGACAAGTTTGTAGTCTACTGTGATGGGTCGAAGCAAGGGTTGGGTTGCATGCTGATGCAGAATGACAAGGTGATAGCCTACGCCTCAAGGCAGCTAAAGGAGTACGAGCAACGCTATCTAACTTATGGAGTTGGCAACGGTGGTTTTTTTGTTGAAAATCTGGCGCCATTACCTTTACGGAGAACAAGGTGAGATTTATACGGACCACAAAAGATTAAAGTACTTCTTCACTCAGAAGGAGCACAACATGAGGCTGCGCATGTGGTTAGAACTAGTGAAGGACTATGACTGCAAAATCCTATACCACCTAGGAAAGGCAAATGTAGTTGCTGATGCGCTAAGTAGGAAGAGTTATGGAAGTCTAGCAGAACTAGCCAGAATAGAAAAGCCACTACAGCAGGAGCTGATCAATGCCGGAATAGTTAGTCATCGGTAAGCTGGCTAACTTGTCTATCCAGTCAAGTCTGTTAGAAGATATATGGATCGGGCAAGGGCATGATGACACATTAGTAGCACAAATGGATGCAGTTAGAGAAGGGAAGGCCACCGACTTCTCAATATCAGGTCAACGGTTATTGAGATATAAGGATGGGGTATGCGTGCCAAATGATCAAAGGATTAAGATGATGATGTTAGAAGAAGCGCACAGTACCCCATACTCAGTTCACCCAGGGTCGACCAAGATGACTCACGATGTTAAGGCAATATATTGATTGCCAAGGATGAAGAAGGATATAGCGGAATTTCTGTCTAAGTGTTTAGTATGCCAGCAAGTGAAAGCAGAACATCAGCGGCCTGCATGCTTATTACAGCCACTTAGCATACCATAATGGAAATGGGACGATATAGCCATGGATTTCGTGGCGGGTTTGCCATGAACAAGTAAGCAGCATGATTAAGCCTGAGTAGTAATAGATAGACTAACCAGTCAGCTCATTTTCTGCCTGTTAAGACTTCATTTACAACAGATCAATATGCAGACATCTATTTCCAAGAAATAGTACGGTTGCTTAGAATCCCTAAAACAATAGTATTCGATAGAGGATCGGTGTTTACATAGAGATTTTAGGGAAGCTTACAGCAAGCCATGGGTACTAAGGTAAGTCTTAGTACAACATTTCATCCTCAGACAGATGGTCAGTTCGAGCGTACCATACAGATTTTAGAAGATATGTTGCGCGCTTGTGTACTTGATTTCGGAGGATCGTGGAATAAGTACTTACCGCTGATAGAATTCTCCTACAAAAATAGCTACCAACCAATGATCGGGATGGCGCCTTATGAGTTACTTTATGGAAGAAGGTGCCGATCACCGCTACATTGGGACGAGGTAGGAGAAAGGCAGCTTCTTGGTCCCGAAGCTATTAGAAAAGCTCAGGAAGCAATAGCGCTGATTAGAGAGCGTATGCTCGCTGCTCAAAGTCATCAGAAAATTTATGGGAATGGCAAACGGCATGATGTGGAATTCAAAGTTGGAGATCAAGTCTTCCTAAGGATATCTTCTATGGAAGGGGCAAAGCAATTTGGGAAGAAAGGCAAGCTTAGTCCCCGGTTTATAGGTCCTTTTGAGATATTGGACAAAGTGGGAGCAGTTGCATATAGATTAGCCCTACCGCCAGCTCTAGCAGATAGCAACAATGTGTTCCACATCTCGATGCTACAAAAGTATGTGTCAGACCCATCTCGCGTCCTCAAGTACGATACAATAGCACTCTAGAAAGACTTGAGTTACGAGGAACGACCAGTTAGCATCCTAGATAGAGGCATGAAGTAGTTACGGTCCAAAAGCATTCCGATAGTCAAAGTCCTATGGAGTAATAGTTCTGAACGGGAGGCAACGTGGGAGTTGGAGGACATGCAAGCTAGATATCCATATTTGTTTGGCAAGTAAATTTCGGAGTAGTAGTAGCAGTAGTACTAATAAGATGTTATAACATATGGTTTGATTAATATAGTTGATTATAAAGGTGTTATTTATTATACTACAAGATTTAAATAGAATTAATAAGATCATGACACTTGTCGTATGCAGATTTATTTAAGGATATAATTATAGTTTAAGTAAAAGAAAGTTCAAGAAAGCTCTAGAATCTTCCAAGACCAATAAAAGCATGACATTTGTCACAATCTTGTTTATTTGGGGAATTAAGTATTTTTAAGTGGATAATTCAAAAATAGAGGTTTCTAGAAGCTCTAGACCCTTCCAAAACCTGCTGGAATCTCGTTTTACTCAGTCAAACCTGTTTTATCATTTCAAATTAAGCTGATAATGTGCAATTACGTGTTTAATATATTCACGAATGCTGATATATCGCAGTCTAGGTTTCCTTTCGGTAAGTTTCATCTTGGTGGTTTAGTTCATTTCTTGATCATCTCTTTCTTTTAGAAATACTCACCTTCTTATTATTGGTTTTAGGAGTGTTCCAAATCCTGTCCTTGTTCTCAAATCCCGGTATTGGTAAGGAAAATAGGATAGAATTTATATGTTTATATGATATGTTATGCTATCTTATGTTAAGCTATCTTATGTTATGTTATGTTATCTTATGTTACATTACGTATAGTATGTTTATAGACCTTAGGAATATGACTTGTATAGCTAAAAAGCCCTAATAAATTATGGGCATATGACTTGCTTATCTAGCAATCCCCACCAATCTATTGGGTATATGACTTGTTTAGTTTACAAGCCCCAAGTAGTATAATGGCCATTGTAGTAGCATATGACATATGTTTATATTATATGTTCATGATATAGCTTATATGTATGTTTTATGTTTTTAGTAGATTTTCCTTTATTTTTATGGCGTTAGGCTCATTCCTTTATTTTTATGTATGCATGAAAATAGTTATGGCGGCGGAAGGATTTTTGGCAGCTTGGGGTTGTGTATTGAGGAAGAATGGATTCGGTGGATTGCGTGAACGATTCGAGGACGAAGTTATTTTCAGTCTTTTTAATTATGTTTCTTATTGTAATCGGAGTATGCATCCATGAATGAAAGAATCTCGTGCCCTACAGTGGCATCGACCAGCTGGTCGATCCTAGGGACTGGGAAACAATCTTTAGTGCAGGCTTTATTAAGGTCTGTGAAATCCACGCACGTTCTCCACTTGCCATTCAGCTTGGGAACTAGTACGGGATTAGAGACCCAGGATGGATAAAATGCTACCCTGATGAATCCGTTCTCCATTAGCTTCTCAACCTCTTCCTTTAGAGATTTTGATCTGTCTTTGTCGAGTAGCCTCCTTTTTTCTTGTACTGGTGCAAAACTCTTGTCTATGTTCAGGACATGGCTAATGACCGAAGGGTCTATCCCGACCATGTCTTGATGCGACCAAGCAAAGACTTCCTGGTTTTTCGGCAAAAATTCCACCAGTGCTTGTTTCATTGTTGTCTCTAAGTTTTTACTAATTTTCACAACCCTGGTCGAATCTGCTTCATCGAGTTGGACCTCTTCAAGGTCCTCGATGGGTCCTATCTCTTCATTAAAATCCCTAAAGCGAGGGTCCAAATCCCTGTCCTCACTTTGGGCAACGTCTTATTTGGTGACACCATCACCTGATTGGGCTTGTACATCACTAGTCATTTGCAACTCTTTCCCGACAGCTTCCCTCGATCCACCTTTCTTCGCCTTAGATATCAAGGCATTGTAACACTCCCTCTCTTCCCACTGGTTTCCCAACACACATCCTACCCCTGCGTTGGTTGGGAATTTCATGGCAAGGTGCCATATCGAGGTAACGGCTCGCAGGTCGACCAAAATTGGCCTTCCAATTACAACATTATACGCTGAAGGACAATCAACTACTATGAAAATAGTGAGTATTGTCCTATTTATAGGCACAGTTCCTGCTGTGACTGGGAGCCTAATCGACCTAGTCAGGGTGAGCCCTTCACTAGAAAAACCATATATGGTTTGGTTGCATGACTCCAGGTCCTTGACGGACAACTTCATCCTTTCGAGTGAGGACTTATACAAGATGTTGACTGAGTTTCCCGTGTCAACTAACACCCCCTTAACCATCATGTTGGCAATTTGGACGTCAACAACCAGCAGATCGGAGTGTGGCAATCGGACGTGCTGAGCATCGTCTTCAAAGAAGGTTATCAACTCCTCCTCTGTTTGAGCCTTCTTTGGTGCTCGATCCTCCACAGTCATCATCTCGATGTCCTGGTCATGGTGTAAAGTCTGAGCATACTGCTCCCTTGCTTTCCCACTATCCCCTGCAAGGTGTGGGCCACCACAGATGGTGAGTAATGTATCTGCCACAGGAGATGGCTGTAAAGGTGGCAAGCATTGGCATACATGCCTGCTCATTGCCACCTTGAGCCTCTCGCCGAGACCCCCCTGCAGCTCATACGTATCTCCTTAGGTGTCCCTGCCTGATTAGGAACTCGATCTCATCCTTCAACTGGTTACACTCATTGGTGTCATGTCCGTAGTCGTTGTGGAAACGACAAAATTTTGTCGTATCTCTCTTGGAGATATCCTTCCTTATAGGCACTGGTCGCTTATAAGGGACATTAGCATTGGTCGCATGGCAGACCTCTGCCCTACTTTCAACAAGGGTCGTATAGTTGGTGAATCTTGGCTCATATCTATTGCCTTTGGGGCGTTTATTTTCAGATGTTGACGACTCATTGCCTGCCCTTTTTCCACCATTTCTGCCATTTCTGTTCCTATTGTGTTTGTCGTTGCCATTGGGTTTATCCGACCCATTGGCAGCCTTGGAGGGATCTTCCTTCAGTCCCTTGTCTTTCGTAAGTGACTTCCCCTCATTGGCGATCACATCTTCGAGTTTGATGTATCGATCAGCTCAATCTAGAAATTCCTGGGAACTCCTTACCCCATTCTTTCTGAGGCTGCTCCAGAGGGGAGAATGTCGTCTAACCCCAACAGTTAGGGCCATCATTTTTCCTTCGTCGCCCACTACTTTGGCTCCAGCCACTACTCGCATAAAGCGCTGGACGTACTCCTTTAAGGGTTCTCCCTCCTTTTGGCGTATCTAGACCAGCTGGTTGGCCTCAGTGGGGTGTACGCGGCCCGCGTATAATTGTCCGTAAAATTCCTTCATGAACATTTCCCAGGATACTATACTAGTAGGAGGGAACTTAAAGAACCACTCCTGGGTGGTGTCAGATAGGGTGGCGGGGAAGATCCTGCAGTGGTCATCGTCTGACACCTTCTGAATATCCATTTGTATCTCAAACTTGTTCACATGAGATACTAGGTCCCCGTACCCATAAAATTTCAGCAGTATTGGCATTTTGAACTTGCTTGAGGTTTCTGCCACTGCAATCCTCTGCACGAACAAAGTGCCTCTCCTCCGGTTGTATTCTATGTGGGATGTCCGGCTCCCGACCCGCTGTTGTACCGCTTGGTTCAGAGCATCAATTTGAGCCTGAACCATGTTTGGGATTGCTGGGGCGACTAGGACTAGAGGAGCATACTCATCGTGCCTCTCTCGTCTATCGTTGAGTATGTCCCTCAAGTCATCATCCCTACGCCTTTGTTCGCTAGCGCCCAGGCGATCAAAGATGTTATGTTGTCAGGGTTACCCCCCAGCGTTATCGCATGCCTATTTTCACTTGGTGGGGGGTTTCTATCTCCACCTCTTTCCTCATGCCTTCGACCAGCATTCCCCCTGCCAAAATCAGCCTCATTGTAGTCATAGCCATCCCTAACGACTGGCTGATCACGTTGTTTCCTCCTTTGGCTAGTATCTCCCAAGCGTCAAAGGGAGGCATGCACTAGTCGGTGGGTCCCCGTGCATTATTATGTCGTGGGGGGCCCCTGACCGCAGAGCCTGACTTGTTATGCCTTCTATTGGCATATGGAAGTTTCCCCTTGCTCGGTGGATTCGGCTCATCGTCCCCTAGGCGTCTAAGGCTGCGGGGAGGCTGCCAGGCCCTATTCTGCCTCTGGCGCTGGGGATTGTCACGAACAGCTTGAGAGGGTGGCTGTCGCTCAGGATCCCAAATCGGGACATCATTCAAGAGCGATCGTGGCATCTCTCTGATGACGGTCCATTTCTGCCTAACGCTCATTCAGCTCCTGACACTGACGCTCAATCTCCCTTTGTTGCAACGCCAAGGTCTCTGATGCATTCCCCTGATTGGCCAAGTCATCCTGCAACACGCCCAATGTTGCCCTCAGCTTCTCAGAATCCATTTCCTCCTCTTCAAAATCCAAGTGTGGCTCATTTTCAGCCACATTTGGAGGAGGAGGTTGAGTTGATGCGGCGCCAGCAGCCTGTCCAGTTCTCTTGGATGTCTTCGCCATTTGATTTTCTTCAAGCTTTTTGATTAATCTCTCAATGAAAGCACCAAAATGTTGATCCTTGATTTGGCCAATGACACAAAGTCAAAATAACGACGAAGAATAAAAAGGAAATCAAGAATGGAATCAAATGGGAAAAAGGTGACACAAATAGTTTATAGTGGTTGGCCCCAACTGTGTGGTAATAACCTACGTCCACTTGGTGTTCTTACTGATATTGAATCCCAGTGCAGTGATCAAGGAACTAGGGTTCTTGAGTTTCACCAGCCTTAGGAGAATTACAACTTTTTCTGGATAATCACACTATGCTCTCTCTATGAGTATTCAAGTTCAAGGTTCAAAAGTCCCCTCCTTGAGCCCTCTTATTCATATTTATAGGCTCAAGGGGGTTACATGGGCCAACGGGCCTTAATTATCCTTAATATCAGTGTATCAAAGCAATAAAGAGAAAATATAATAAATGTAGTTATTACAAGATTGTGTATCTTAAAGGAAATAAATTGAAGCATGCGACCAGACTGGTCGCATTTAAACACGAGATCTGATGAAGCAATAAACATCTGGTCCATGGGCGAATAGCATCCCTACACTTTAACACTTCTCACGTGTAATAAATTATTGCCACGTCATCAGGAGCCATTTTTGGGTAAACATCCATAAATAGACCTATTCAACTTGCAAACTTTTCCTTCTTGTCCAGCTACTTTAAATCATTCTGGCTGATCCATATAAATGACTTTGTCAAACTTTCCATTAAGAAAAGCTGCCTTGATGTCCATTTGCCAGATCTCATAGTCGAGAGCGACTGTTATGGATAGGAGAATGTGAATGGGCTTGATCATGGCTACCAGACTAAAAGTTTCCTCATAGTCCACGCCTTCTCTTTGGGTATAACCCTTAGCCACTAATCGAGCTTTATAAGCCTTGATATTTCCATCAACACCTCGTTTCTTCTTGTAAATCCACTTGCACCCAATGACCCTTAAGTCACTAGGTGCTTCCACAAGATCCCAGATGGAATTTGACTACATGGACTCCATTTCCTGTTTCATGGCTTCGAGCCATAGTTTCTTTTTAGGGCTAGCCATTGCCTGTTTGAAAGACAATGAAACATCATCACTAGTGTCACCAACAACCATATTGGTTTCACCATCCAAACCATAGAGAACTAGGTTTCTAGAAACCCTCCCACTACGACGAGGCTATGTGACTGTTTTCTCACAAACAATGGTACTTTCTTCATTTAAATCGACTTGCGTCAGTTGGACATGAAGAGTGGGAATTTCATCATCAACTCGCGTTGATGACGATGGAACTTTGGTTGGAGTCAAATCTTTAACCATCTCCTCTATAACTACTTTTCTGCGAGGTTTGAAGTTTTGGACATAGTGATTTTCTAGGAAAGTAGCATTCGTAGAAGTAAACACTTTCTTTTCTAAATGAATATAGAAAAGTCCACCCCGAGTACCTTTAGGATAGCCAACAAACATGCAAACTTCAGTTCGTGGTTCTAGCTTTCCTTCCTTTTTCCTCAGGACGTGAGCGAGACACCCCCATATTCTATAATGGCGTAAACTAGGTTCACAACCATTCCAGCGCTCTAAAGGTGTTTTGGGGATTGATTTAGACGGCACAACATTGAGAATGTCGTTCGCGGTTTCAATCGCATGTCCCCAGAACAAAGTTGGTAGAGTTGAATAACTAAGCATGCATCTAACCATTCCCAATAAAGTTCTGTTCCGGCGTTCCGCTACACCATTTTGTTGCGGAGTACCTGGGGTAATAAGTTGTGATAAAATCCCAAGTTCAGTTTAATGATCTTGATACTGCATATCCAAATATTCTCCACCCCTATCAGATTGCAAGATCTTTAACGTTTTACCTAATTGGTTCTGAGCCATTGCTAGGAATTCCTGAAACTTTGAAAATGTTTATGATTTCCTATTCATTAGGTAAAGACATGAGTATCTAGAGTAATCGTCAATGAAAGGGACAAAATACTCAAAACCACCCCTGGCTTGTACATTTAAAGGTCCACAAACATCTAAATGAACAAGTCCAAGTGGTTCTTTGGCCGTATCACCCTTTTGTAGAGAATGGACACTTGGTCAGTTTGCCTTCTAGACAAGATTCACAGATAGGTAATTCACCTAAGGTGAGTTCCCTCAAATACCCATCCTTTGTAAGTCTTTTAATCCTATCATATCCAATGTGACCTAGTATCTAGTGCATAAATGCGTCATATTATCGTTATCGGTCTTTTGACGTTTATTGGTCATAGGTTTAGCTGCTTTGAATAAATCATTGTTCAGAGCGAGGGGTTCATTAGGTCGCAGAATATAAAGCCCGTTTTCAAAACATGCTATACACAATTTTGATCCATTGAAAGAAATAGATATATTAGAACTTATGAAAGTCATAACAAATCGTTATAATTGCAACATGGAAACTGAAATTAAATTTCTACTAAAATCCGGGATAAAAAATTCATCATTTAAAATTAAGTATTTATTTCTGAACTTTAGACGAGCTCTTCCTCTATCTTGGACCACAACGAACGCTCCATTCCCAACTCTAAGCTTTGAGTTGCCTTCGTCCACTTCCTCCCACGATTCAAGAAGCTTTAAAGAGTTGCAAACATGGTTGGTAGATCCATAATCAATAATCCAAACGGATTTATCATTCTCTAAAACACATGTATCCAAGATGAATGAACTATAATCATTACCTTTATTTTTAGCTGCTAGAAACTTGGGGCAATCTTGTTTCCAATGCCCCTTATCTTTGCAGTGAAAACACTTACCTTTACCTTTCTTGTTTTTCTTGTTCTTCCCCTTAGGCGTATGTGCATTTGGTTGTGCACTCATCTTTGCAGGCTTGGGGTTGGTGTTTTGTCCACCTTTCCTCTTGTTTCCATCTTTCGAAGACGAAGCTTGGTTAGCGTCAGCCTTAGCTGGATCAAAACAACATCAGTAGTCTTATTTTCTCCTCCTTTACTAGGTCCACCCATGACAGGCTCAAAAATCTGAAGCTCGTTCATGAGCTGCGTCAGACCATAGTTGAGTTGATCACGAACGTGCGGACACGGTGTCATGCGAGCTTTTATGGTGTCATCACGTATGTGTGGAGACGATGCTATCCAAGCATGTACGGTGCCATCATGAACGTGCGGACACGGTGCTCACTCTGGGGATTCCTCAATCAAGACGAATTCAGAGTTGTCACCAATCAACTCTATGTTGATATTCTGCTTCCAATTAAGGAAGTTTTCTCCAGTGAGTTGCTCCATCGAAAGTTGAGAAAGGATGGGAGTAGACACAAACACTACTTAGCTTAAAACTGCAAATTATCAATAAAATAAAAAACAATCACTTTTGCTCAATAAAACTTCTATTCACAAAATTTCAAGAAATAGCACAATATATAACAAAAATATCAATCAATTTTGTAAGATCAGAATTTTTAGAACCAAAGTCCTATAATTTCCTATTAATTCTAAAGTGTCACATTGAAACAAATTCAATTAATTTATTGCTAATCAATATTTAGGTTTAACTAATATAATGAACCTATACAATTAAGTCCAACTTAGGTAAATGGGACTTAAAAATTGGGCTTGTATGGAGGAGGGTTGGTTCCAGTATGTCGTTCTCACTACAAAGGCCCCCAATCTTCCATACAAGGTCCATAAAAAAAGGAATTTAAACATTCGTTTTATTAATTGTTATTAATTGATTAGATCCACTATAGTCATGTAAAGCAAATGGACCTTCACAAGTAGAATCACCCACAAGAGAGGAATTTAAACTTTATATTTTCTAATGAACCCAAATAAAACCTATCATTTTATGAATATTTTATTTGGCAAAATCCATATATCTAACAAACATATGGGCCACTATATGCATCTAAGCCCAATTGCAAAAATATCACATATAGTGCAAACATACATGTTATAATTGGATGGGCCTAATCTTGTTACTATATGAGCAATTCTATGAATTTATGCAAAAATACCACAATTTATTTCATTTGCAAAAATACCACAATTAATTATCTAGAATTTATCAAAAAATTCAAATTAATTAAATTTTTTACAAAAAATAAGTCAATTTAAATGAAATTTAATAACAATTAACAATAGTTAATTTAAATTTCATTTATCAACAATCAACTTGGTTTTAGGTTAATTTGAAAAAATATATATTAATTTAATTTATATGGGATTTATCAACAATTAACCAAAGTTAATTTAAATCCCATTTTAAAAATATATATTTTATGAATTGGTTGAAAAAAATGATATTTTTCAAAATTTAACCAATTTTAAATTTTAAAATCAATATCTTAACTGTTTTTCAAAAAATATCTTGTGTTGTTACAACTATTAGCTAATATTTTAAACATTTTTAAAAAATATATAATATTAATAGTTATAACAATCATAAAAGATCTCAAAATAGTTAATCAAATTCAAATATCCATAAAAATATCTAACTAACTGTTGACTATGTTTTTAGCCAACGACGTGAGAACGTCAAATACGACAAACCTTCAAGAGAAATAAAAACGACACAGACGGTTTAAACAGGAAAAGTAAATAACACAGGAGATTTTTATAGTGGTTCAGCCCCGATTGTCGGTAATAGCCTAATCCACTTAGAGTTGTGATTTATAGATCCGTACTCAAGATCAGATGGATTGAGCCAACTGAGTTTCTTCAGTACAGATTGCAAAAATTCAAGAATTCTCTCAAATGCCAGCACTTTGTCTCTCTAGAATACTCAGACCCAAATTTCTCTCTCTAGAAAGAAGAAGCAGAAGACCCCCTCTCTCATCCCATAAGCCCTCTATTTATAGGCTTAGGGTCATACATACGGTATCCCCTAGAACCGGGATATTTTATTATATTTATTACATTTAAATTACAAAGAAACATTCAAAATTCAAAATGTAACAAACCCCCCATTTGTGGGAAGAAAGAGAGATTCATGCGTATCTTGTTGAAGTTGTTTCTGGGAATCTTGACTTAGTCTCCTCTAGCTAGTTGATCCACCTCCTACTGACCACCCATGCAAGTGCTGGTCGAACATGTGCATGGTGGTAGGACAAACATTTGTTGGTCGGACGTGCATGGTGGTAGGACATGCACTTCTCTCCTCTAACATGGCACTCTCCTCTAGCATGCCATGTTTCTCCTCGGACCAAATCCTTGGGGTCTCCTAGGACCACCCTCTTGGGGTCTCCTAGGACCACTCTCTTGAGTTCTCCTCGGATGCACTCTCCTTAGCTCTCCTTTATATTTTAAATATCCCGGTTCTAGGGGATACCGTATGTATGACCCTAAGCCTATAAATAGAGGGCTTATGGGATGAGAGAGGGGCTTCTTCTGCTTCTTCTTTCTAGAGAGAGAAAATTTGGTTCTGAGTATTCTAGAGAGAGAAAGTGCTGATATTTGAAAGAACTCTTGTATTCTAGCCTCCTAGGATGCACTCTCCTTAGCTCTCCTAGGATGCATTCTCCTTAGCCTCCTAGGATGCATTCTCCTTAGCCTCCTAGGATGCACTCTCCTTAGCTTTCCTCGGACCAAGGTGCACTTGGCTTGGTTATGACATCTTTCAAGCAGTCCAAATCCTTCGTCAGTCTACCGGGTCACTTTATCACAACTCTGAGGAGTCAATGTATTTATTGACTATTTAATGTGTCTTTTACGGACCATGTACTGCCATTTGTCACCTCTATTGCCACGTCATTGATCTCCAATTTTTGGGTATAACACTAACAATATTCAAATTTCAAATAATTTAAATATTAAAAACTATAGAATAAAAAGATATTTATATTTTCAAATAAAGATTTAATAAAAATATCAAGAATTTAAAAGAAAATATCTTAAATATATGATGTAACGCCCCACGTCACTATGGTTGCTTCCTGGAATGACGACTGGCCCTATAAACCAACACGAGTCTTTCCAGCGTGCTTTGTCCTCACTCGCACACTTCCTAGGAAAACTTCCCAGGAGGTCACCCATCTTGAGATTACTCCAGGTCAAGCACGCTTAACTTTGGAGTTCTCAAGAGATGGGCTACCGAAAAGAAGATGCATCTTGTTGATATAGGTAGTACTCATCAATCATTTTAAGCCATCTTCAACTGTGTAGTCTCATACCTACACAGTCTTAGAATCATCACAGTTGACCTTCCTCTGGCAGTGTGGAATTGCACAGCTTTACCCAGTCTTTCCCCTTACGGATCACAGGATTCTGACTGTCACATCTGATATCTTAATTCTAATATTTTAATATATTAAATGTTTTAAATTAAATTGTTAGTCTATTTTTAAATTTGAATTTGAATCTTTGTAGAAAATATATAATTATTTAAATCTCAACTAACAAAATATCTTATTTAAAAAAAATTAAAGATAAAACAAATATGATATTTTTGGTTTTGATTATAAATAATTTATTTTCACAATTTTTCTTTAATTTAAAAATAAAAAATCGGATGAACAGTACCGTTGTATTGTTCATCGCATGCGGCTGGTTGGTGTGCGCGGACGGCGCGCAGGACGCGCGCGGGTGCACGTGCATGGCAGCTAGTGGAAAAATGTTCCAAAAAAAATTTGAGCAATTTTTTCAAATCAAAACCATTTTCTAATTAAGTTTTAACATGTTTTACACAAAATAAAGCATATATAAAAAAAAATAATAGCATAGAAAACACAACAAAATAACCTAAAAATTGCTAATAATCACATAAAATCAATATGCTTCATAAAAACATGAAAAACCATCCAATTATTCAAACACATCAAATAATCCAATTTTAAACATGTTCAAGCATGAAAATAAAGATTACCAAAGGCTCTGAGGCCAGTTGTTGGGAAAGCTTATACAGGATCTTTATTTATTTTCATGTAGAACTAATATTAAACAAATTAATATGAGATAACCTAGAACATGTTTCTAAAATTGAATTCAAAGAGAAACAATGATAGGAATACTTATAGTATACGCAGCAGAATGAATGAGTCATTCCTTTAGTTTCTCTAACCCTTGTATCCTTTCTGTCGTAGAGTATTATCAAAAAACTGAACCGATCTTCAATTTTCTTCACAGTCTTCCAAAGTATCCTTAGAATCACCTAGACTAGAGTGGGCAATTCTCAACACATGATATAGATACAAAGAGATGAAGAGAAAATAGCAAAGAGGCTTAGAAAAAGACTTGTGTTTAGAGAGAATCAAAAACTATCAGAAAATTTGTGTAATGACCCAACTAATTCTAGACTTTGGACCATTAACAACTACTATACATAGACACTAATCTTAACAAAACATACATACGAAATAGTCATGACTTTATTAAAAACTGTAAAGCAAAGGTTAACATACATAAAATTTGGGGTATGATATGGGATCCCATTGTTTTGAAAATAAAACATATTTTGAATTATAAATAAATTCGTTACAAGATCAGGTGCGAAAAATACATAGAAAATATGATTGAAATGACTAAAAACAACTTTGTCCTGAAATCGTTCACGCAGTCCACCGAATCCATTCTCCCTCAATACATAACCCCAAGCCGCCAAGAATCTTTTTGCCACCATAACTATTTTCCTGCACATATAAAATAAAGGAATGAGCCTAATGCCCAGCAAGGAAAATCTACTAAAAGCATAAAACATAAACATACACATAAACTATAAACATATGACATATACTATAAACATATATCAGAATTCTAACCCATGTACATGGTAAACATTGGGGTTTGCTAACTAAGCAACTATAAGCCTCAACACACAATGAGGTTTGCTAGCTAAGCAACTATAAGCTCCAAGAACATAAAAGTGCTGGGGTTTGCTATTTAAGCAAATATAAGTCCTAAAACATATAAATATCATAACATATAAAAACATATTATAACATAATCATATAAGCATATAATAACTATCCTATTTTCCTTACCAAATACCGGAATGTGAGAATAAGGACGGGATTTTGGAACACTCCTAAAACCAATAATGAGAAGTTGAGTATTTCTAAAAGAAAGAGATGAAAAGAAATGAGTCTAAACCACCGAGAAGATACTTATCGACAAGAAACCTCAAGTTCAAAGAACTTAGATGCCTAACCAAGATTGGAAAATATTGAGTTAGGATTTGAGTAGAGAAAAACTATAAAAAGAACTAATGAAACATAGAGAAATGAATTAGGAATAGGAATACCTTTGAATGAACTATAATCGAACTACACCTCGATATCGAAATACACACTATTAACCTTACTTCCCAAGTGTTTAATAAGCTTAAGATGATAAAGCTTATAACCCCAACCCAAGTGTTTAACACTCTAAAGTAAACCTAGCAGCTTGAAGGCTCTGAACTCAGCCTGAAGAATGAAAGAAATTGATGGGTACTAAGTCATATTTATAGAGTTCAAGAATGAAAAGATCTTCTTTTAGCTTGAATAAAAATAATCACTATTTAATTGAAAACATTTGAATAATCATTCAGCAGAGGCTTAAGACTCGATCAAAAAGATTTTGAGGCTTATCAAGAGGTTATGGAATAACATGAGCTCCGTTTCAAAATTATTCAAACACCTTGCCCTAGAGCCGATATATCACCCATGGTAGGCGATATATCGCCTGGGCTTATATTCCCAAGGCTCGTCGAAGTGTTCGTGCGAAGTTACATGTTTTTCGTATTCCCCGAGTGGCGATATATCGGCATACGCTGAAATATTATACATGTAATTGCACTTTTTCAGCCTAATTTGAATTGAATAAATAGCTTTGACTAAGTCCTATAACGATTTCAAAGTTGCTAGCAGACTCTGGGGCTTTCAAATATTACTCTTAATAAACTATTCCTCAAAAATACTTAATTTCTCAATAAACATGCACATGACAAGTGTCATGATCTTATTAGTTCTATCTAAACCTTATTGTATAATAAACATCATCTTCATAATCAGCTATATTAATCAAACCTTATGTTATAATTAATATTCTTAAACTATATGTTAAACTTATAAAATCTACAAGTGTTGCTACAAGTGTTCAACTAAGTCCCGGCTTGAACCAAAATCCACAGTAATAAACATACTATAATTTCTACTAGATATTACTACTACTACTACAATCTAACTAGCTAAGTAAAAATTCTTGGACTCTAAAATCTGACTTGTCAAACTTGCAGAACTTGTGTTTTGACTTCTCTCTAAGCACTCCTTTTATAGACTCAATTAGGCCATTTAATTTAATTAAAAAATCAATAAATTAATAGCCCTAGGTCGAAATTATCATGGGCTTTAGGCCTGTGAAATTTCTCATTTGATTATAAGCTCATTGGACTTAAAATCAATGCATGTATTATTTTCTATTGATTTGATTAATTAAATAATTATTTAAATCTTTTATCAAATTAATTATTTATAATTTGAACCTTGATTTAAACTTATTTATTAATTTAGATACCAATTTATCTTAATTAATAAATATACCCTAATTTCTCTTTTCTTCTCAAAATTACATAACTCTGTGAAACTATCCAAAATTGACCTGGTCAACTTTGATAATTCTAATTGTTGACCCTCGATTTGGCCAACGACACAGAGTCAAAAATACGACAAGAACTGAGATGATGATTAAGAATAGAATCTAATGGTAAAGAACAGACCCAAACGAAATATAGTGGTTTGGCCCCAATGAATGGTAATGACCTACGTCCACTTAGTGTTATTATTAATATTGAATCCCAATGTCGTGATCAAAGAACTAGGGTTCTTGAGTTTCACAAGCCTTAGGGGAAATACAACTGTTTCGAGGATAATCACACTGTATGCCCTTTCTCTCAGTATTCAGAAAAAAGATTCAAAAGTCAAAAAGTCCCCTCCTTGAGCTCTCTCATGCATATTTATAGGCTCAAGGGGGGTTACATGGGCCAATGGGACTTAACTATCCTTAATATCTGTGTATCAAGGCAATAAAGAGGAGATAATCAATGTAGTTATTATAAGATTACAATCTTTTAAGGAAATAAACCGAAGCCTACGACTAGCCTGGTCGCACTAATCGTGAGGTTTGACGAAGAAACGGGTAGCTGGTCGATGGTCGAACAGCACCCCTTTGTTTTGACTCTGCCACGTGTCAACCATGTATGAGAAATCCTTACCACGTCATCAACAACCATTTTTGAGTAACCACCAATTGATAATTAAATCAATTTATTGAGACTATCTAGATGATTTTATCCAAGGTACAATGGGGACCATGGGCCTATGAAATCAAGCTCCAATAAGTTATCATAAATCTAACACATAAATTTACTAACTTATTAATTCCTTGTGACTCCACTAAAGACTCGGAACTACTGTAACGACCCGAATTTTCAAGACTCGATAAAGCGTAAATATAAATGTTTTCATTTAACAAAATGTCTCAAAAACCCGTATAAAAAAAACTTTTTAAATTTTTTTATGGCCATACTTAACATTTATTTACAAACATATTTTATAACGACTAGAGTGAGCCTAGTTTAGGAAAATTACACAACATTTCCAAAAATAAAATGGCTTCCCAAAAGGTCGGTCCACGTGTACATTTGCAAGGTAGACTCCAGCGCTCACTGCTCTGTCTTGCCCTTGTTCTTACCTAAAACATGAAACAACTAGGTAAGCAAAAATGCTTAGTAAGTTCAACCTTAAAACAAAGCATGCAGATAATTAGAGTTCCGGATCCATCCGGACCCTACACAATCAATTTCAAGAACACAAAAGCATCCTGGCAAACTTATGGTCATGCCTGATAACCAATGATAAATTATTTCCTATAAACAGATAAAACCCTGCACGCAAAAAATCTCAGAACAAGCAGATATATTATATTGCAACTATTTCTTATTAAAAAATATATCTCTACACTCAGAAAATCCCAGAGCAAGCAGATATATTATTTCACAACTATATCTTATCAACAAATATACCCCTGCACTCAGAAAATCCCAGAGCAAGCAGATGTATCATATCACAATATAATTCGAGACCAACGTTCGACAACTTCCAACAATTTGAGCATAACATGCCCTCCAACATAAATGCTAATCTGTAAGAGAGAACCAAGTCTCAACACTAAGATCTAGCCAATAAATATCCCCATCAAGGGTAACTATCGTGTTACCTAGGGCATCACTACTTATCCAAGAGTAAAATCGAATTTACACAGTTTTACAGAGACTTCTATGTTAATCAGTGCTGCTAGTGAGCAGTTGACCCTAGGGTGTTCAGCCTCACTCAATCTTGGTAACCCCTAGTATCTCTAGGCACTCTCACTGAATGGCCAATAATATTCACGGCTGCTATATGAGAATAACTTATCAGAGCACTTGCTTAGGTTCTAACCATTCACTGATTAAGTAAGCATGAGGGCCCCTAGGTCCCATTCATTTTGGCACCCCTAGGTTTAACCAGAGATCCTCACCTCTTGGACACTCGTCGAGGTAGTGAACCAGACATAAAAAAATATCAAGCAGTGTGACGGGGATCAACCGTCTAGGATATGACGAATCTCTACCGTTCATATTTTCTAAATCAGTACTCACTAGACTAACGTCTCTACCGTGCGAGGGGCAGGCTGGTTAGAAGGAGAACTGGTTGTTTTCTTTTTTCTATGGATGGTGTATTTCACGCGACCCATGTTTGGTTGACTGGTCGGAAGGTTGGTCGCTGGGTTTTGTTGTGAAAAGGGGACTTCCGAAAACAACAGTGACGATTGTTCTTGATCCTCGAACAGTAATGCGAGAAGATCGTCATCAATTGGCCTCTTACCTCCCCAAGGATCGTGCATGAATATCTGAGAACAGAAAAGGGGAGATGAGAATCTACGGCCAACAGGTAGAAGAAGAGGAAACGTTGAGATAACGTTGCTCGTGTATAAAAGTTAAGCTTTTATATGACCAACACCATCCAAATGTAAACACTAAACGTATGCGAGCAGTTTGGAAAAACAGATTTAAAAGCAAAAATGAAAAGTTTTTCTAAAAAACAGGCGGGAAAATCCCAGATTTTTCCGAAAGCATAAAAATCTAATTTTTACTTCGATTTTGGGCCCTAAAAAAATATTCTTAATTCCCAAATCGATTTCTAAGCCTCACTTAATGCTTTTACAACTTAAAACTCCTATCCTATCATGATTCTGCCTATGAACTAGATTACCCCGAGAAATTTTCTCAAAGAACATTAAAAAACTCATACCCGAATACCAGAAAACTCATAAAATTTATTTTGCATGGTATAACAGAGATCGAGGGTTCAAGAAACTTACTTGGATGGCAGATTATGTAGAAGTCACGGGTGTTGCTGCTCAAGATTGGTCGGACACACCTCACATAACCAAAATTTTCTGGGCTTCTCTTGAGGATTTTTCTTCTGAGTTCTTGAGAGAGGAAGGTTTGGTAAAAAGTAAAAAATGAGGCAAGTGATTTATTTATACTGATCGTGGCACAGTAATAGAGGTAATGATGGGGGTAAATTTTTTATGTTTGGGAAATCGTGTTAGTCGTCAAAACATCTTTGGGAAACTACAACAGTCATTATTATTTACTTTTTCAAAGAAGGCGTTGACAAACGTGACAGGTCAAACGGCGAGTTGGTCGATTAAGTTTATTATATGCTGGTCGTAGTAAAATAAACTTGGGGGGCAAATGTTTACCCAAAAAATATTTACCTGATGATGTGGCAGAATTAACAAGCACGTGAGATACACGTGATCGTTTAAGTGAGTACGATCTGTTCGGCCATCGACCAGAAGAGAGTTCACTCAGCAGACAGCATATTTTATGAGCGACCAGTCTGGTCGCTGTATTTCAGATATGTAATTTTGCATTTATGTAATAATTGTGATTTCCATTATTATTGAGATACACATGTATCAAATGTAATTAAGGCCCATCGGCCCATGTAGAACTCCTTGAGCCTATAAATAAGAATCAAAGGGCTCAAGAGAGGGGACTTTTTGAACTTTGTAATTCTGAGAGAGAATTATAGTGTTTTTATCCACCAAAATTGTATTCAACCCGAGGCTTGTGAAATTCGTGAACCCTAGTTCATTGATCATAGTGTTTGAGATTCTACATCAATAAGAACACTAAGTGGATGTAGGTTATTATCATCACTGGGGCCGAACCACTATAAATCTTTGGTGTCATTTATCTTTTGATCTTGAATTCATCTTGTTTTTTGTCGTTTTATTTGACTTTGTCTCATTGACCAAATCGAGGGTCAACAAGATAATTAATTAATTAAAAGAGAAATTGTAAATTAGTTACAGATTTATTTTTTAAATTTGAATATTCTCTTTTAAAGAAGACTTATCAGATTAATTCAAGACATTCAAGGCATTCGCTTTGTGAAAAAAGAGTGATACTTTTCTATCTCTCCCTGAAAAGATACAAAACCAATTTCAGTCCTTATTCTCTTGATCTCATGTGTTGAGTACATCAAGTAGAATTAGAAATTAACCATCCTATATTCTCTAAGTGCCCACACACTTCTTGAGGTATAGAGAACGTTGTGGAAGATCTTGGTGTGAGTACCTGGGAGCAGCTTGGATAGGAAGTTCGTTCAAAATTACGAAAAGATAGCAAGGACACTTGATAGGCATCAAGAGGTATGTTTTCTATTTATGATTAATGTATGTATATTAATGGATCTGCATATTTAAAGGTAGTTTAAATATGTTACAAAATTTTTGTTGTACATTGGGCCAACCCACCACCATTCTGCTGCATATTAGGAGACTCGTTCATAATAATTGGTACCAAAGCAGTCATTAATCTCTGCACACATTAATTACTATGTGGGCATAATATGCATTCTTATGTTATTGTAATATATGTGAATGGATGGATGTATGTATGATTATAGTTTATTCTTAAGGGTCATTAATTATATGGTGTTTTGGGTTTAGGAATTGTTCTTAAATTTCTAGATGAAAAATGTAAGCCATTTTGGGGCATAGGAATTTTTCGTAATTAAATTTCTACATTAAATTATTTGAAAAAAATTTGTATGCACCGAACCCCAGGTTCCATGCCCCGAAGCCCGAGCCTATACCCAGCCATGCCCAGCACCTGCTGCTGCCGCACGCCCAGTGCGCCCCTGCGCTAGCGCTTGTCGCATGCCCACCGTACGCCCCAACCGCACCCTCCAACAGCCGCGCACCACCTAGCAGACTCATGCCGAGCCTTTGTATGTCGCCTGCCCTAGGATTTTTAATCCTAGGGTTTGCACATTGTTATCCATTTAAATTATGGGCCTAATTAATTTTAGCCCATAATTAGATATTTTTTTATTTTGAATTAATTGTATGAGCCCAAATTCAAAATGTGGCCTAATAACTTATTGGGCATTAAAGCCCAAGTTAATTATTCTTAATATTTGTTTAAGATAATTAAAAGTTATTTTAATTCAAAATTAAATGGATAAGTGGCTTAATGGATTAAGACTACTTGTGAATGCCCAAAGTTGAAGATAGAGATTTATTTAGGTTTTATTTAATCTCTTACATTTTTGTGTATATTTTTGCAAGTGTTGTAATTTTTCGAGAAATACCCAAGACACCCAACCCGCATTTATTTATTTATTTAAATATTTGAATGTGATTAAATTGTTTAATACTTTATCAGGCATTTTTTGACATGCCATACATATAACCCATACAGTACTTAAAATTATGCATGCATCTCATATGCGTAGAAACATGCCTTAGGATTGTCCTTTGTGATTATATGCTTTATGTGATGGACCATATAATAATAAATCTAGTTTTAACTAGTTCAAGAGCAGAAATAGATTTTAAAAGTTGTTTAATTTCTAGTATTTAATAAAATAGTTTTATTAAATAATAAATGATATTCCTAGTAATTATAGCAAATTAAAATTGAATTAATTATGGCATAGTTCTATAATTTTAATTTTGCTTAATTGGATTAGTAATTATTAGAATATCATTTGGTAAAAATAGATCACTTTATTTTTACAAACCAATTAAAAAGCATAGGATGTTTTGAGAAAACACATATTTTAAAATAGTGAGTGGAAGAGGGAGTTATGACAATAAGTCTCATGGTCTCCATTATTAGTTGGCACCGTGGTAGCATGGAGAGGGCCTCGCGGCACCATTGCTTGTGTCCCCCTAAGGAAGGCTTCCAACTGTATTATTCTCAAGGCAAACTTCTTTTTCAAGAATAGGATTTAATGAAGTATTTTAAGTTTGACTGACCCTAAGGCACACTCATGAGTTAAGTCATTGATCTAAAATAATGCGTTACACTCACAAGGTACATTAGGCTTTTGAGCGGACTAGTATATTCTTGACCAAACCAACGGTTGTTTATAAGTCAAAAGAGAAAAATTGATTTGAGTTTTCACTTATAAATTTGAGAACTTGTTTCAAAATTAATTCTGAATTAGTCTGACCTACCCTAAGGCTGGTCCATTAATGTTCAAATTAATTAATCGTGGAATTAGTAATTATTTTTTATGTGTTCTTTAATTGTTGCATTCATGCATCACGTAAACTATTCTTATAATAGCTTATATTTATTATATGCATAAATTTATTTTTTATTTATTTATTTATTCCCACAAAAAATGTCTATTAGTGAACTACACACCGATGCCTTTCTCAAATCTTTTGTTTTTGAACCTGAAAACATGCGACATTGGTTTCGAGGAATTTTGACCATTTTTTCTTATAAGAAATTAATGTCAACTGTCTGTAACAAACCTCCAACAAAACCACCTTTGGCAACTAGCTATGAAGCAGAAGAAAAATATGTAAATTGCATGAAATCTGATCGGTTGGCACATTATTGCATGCTTTCAACCATGCCTGACGAAACAAAAGAAAAATATATACACTATGACTCAGCCCATGAGATGTGGCAAGCAATGACAAAGGAAGTCTATGCTGAGTGTCATCCTTTGTATCAAACGAAAAAGGTAAATGAGATTTACATATATTTTTTCAATTTTGAATGGTAGATTCAAATACTATGAATAGCATATTCAAATTTTTGGATAGTAGATTCAAAAATATATGCCACTAATATATTTTTCTTTGTTTTTTTCTTTTTGTAGAATTAGAACCCTGAAAAGGAGGAAGAGATTGATGAGGATTTTGATAGCAAGTAAAGCTGGATGAGTTGGAGAGTAGTTTTATTTAGAAATTTTATTGTTAGTTGAACAATTTAAATTTTTTTTTTTAGAAATTGTAGATTTCTTTGAACAAAGAAAACAACAGTCTAGAATTTTAGTTTATTATTAGTAATTTTGATTTTTAATGTTTGGAAACTTATTTCTATTTTTGCATAACATTTATTTCTTTTATTAATAAAGTAGTTATTATTTAAAGAAATTATCTATTTACTTGTTATGCAAATGCTTTGGGATAAACATAATTTACATACTTATAATGAATGACAAATTTTTTATAATTCTGAATAATTTAAAACAGCTAATCCTAGATCTATTAAACGACAAAAGACGGATTCCGATAATGAAACATATCTGTGGCACTTGAGATTGGGCCATATTGGTCTAAATAGAATTAATAGGCTTGTAAATGATGGTCCTTTAAGAGAACTATCTTTTGGATCTCTCCCTGTTTGTGAATCCTGTCTAGAAGGCAAAATGACTAAGAGATCTTTCTCTTCTAAAGGTTCAAGAGCTACAGAACCACTTCAGCTGGTACATACGAATATTTGCGGTCCACTTAATGTACAAGCAAGAGGAGGTTATGAATACTTCGTCACTTTCATTGATGATTATTCAAGATATGGTTACCTATACTTAATGCAAAGAAAATCTGAAACTTTTGGAAAGTTCAAAGAATTTCAAGCAGAGGCTGAAAAGCAATTAGGTAAATCACTAAAAGTTCTTCGATCTGATCGAGGAGGAGAGTACTTGGATTATGAATTTGAGGACCATTTGTGTGAGCATGGCATTCAATCCCAACTCACAGCACCTGGAACGCCACAGCAAAATGGTGTTTTATAAAGACAGAACAGAACGTTATTTGATATGGTTAGATCAATGATGAATTTCTCATCATTACTACTGTCATTCTGGGGCTATGCGATTCAATGTGCTCTATACATATTGAATGTTGTTCCATCTAAGTCTATCCAAAAGACACCCATGGAATTATGGAATGGTTGTAAACCTAGTTTACACCATTTTTGAATTTGGGGGTGTCCTGCACATGTGCTTAAAGGAAAGACCGCGAAGTTGGAATCACGCTCTGAAGTGTGCATGTTTGTGGGATATTCCAAAGAGACTAGAAGTGGAATTTTCTATAGTCCAAAAGAAAATAAAACATTTGTATCGAAAAATGCAACTTTTCTTGAACATGACTGTTAATAACCACAAACCTCGCAATAAGGTTGTACTGGAGAAGATGGTCTCGAATGAAGTTGCAAAGTCACCAGCAACAACTAATGAAAAACGGCAAGAGGAAACTGCTAGTTCTAGTCAGAATAGTAGAGAGCATCATCGTAGTGGGAGGGTTAGTAAGCAACCCACACGCTAAGAACACGAAGTTCAAATGCTTGTATCTGACACAAACAAAGACTATCCATTGACATTTAAAGATGCAATGAATGATACTGACAAGGACAAATGGCAAGAAGACATGAACCAAGAAATGGAATCAATGTATTCCAATTCTGTCTAGGTCCTTAAAGATCCAACTGAGAATATCAAACCCATTGGTTGCAAGTGGATATTCAAGAAGAAAAGAGGAGCAGATGGGAAAGTATAGACTTTCAAAGCAAGGCTTGTAGCCAAAGGGTACACACATAAAGAAGGGGCTGATTATGAAGAAATATTTTCTCATGTAGCCATGCTAAAATCCATTCGTATACTCTTGTCCATTGTTGCGTGCATGGATTATGAGATTTGGCAAATTGATGTCAAAATAGCCTTTTTGAATGGCTACCTTGACAAAACCATATACATGTCTCAACCAGAAATGTTCAAATTAAAAGGTCAAGAGCAAAAAGTTTGCAAGCTTCTTAGGTCCATCTATGGACTCAAACAAGCTTCTAGATCTTGGAATCTTAGATTTGATGACACAATTAAAATGTTTGGTTTTGAAGAAAACATTGACGAACAAAACTTTGGCACTGTCTCAAGCAACTTATATTAATAAGGTGTTAGAACGCTTTAATATGAAAAACTCCAAAAAGGGTTATATGCCAACCCGTTCTCGAGTATTCCTTTCACAAGAGCATTGTCCCAAAACACCTCATGAAGAGGAAGATATGAGACAGTATCCCTATGCCTCAGCGGTAGGCAGTCTAATGTATGCCATGTTGTGTACAAGACCTGACATTTGTTATGCAGTAGGGATAGTCAGCTGTTATCAATCCAATCCTGGATAGAGTCATTGGATTGTAGTGAAGAATATTCTCAAGTATCTTAGAAATAGTAGAGATTATATGCTTGTATATTCAGGTGGAGACCTGAACCCCACTGGTTACACTGATTCTGATATTCAATCAGACAGAGATAGTCGAAAATCGACTTCTGGATCAGTGTTTACTCTTGGAAGAGGAGTAGTAGTCTGGAGAAATATTAAACAAACCAACATTGCAGACACCACCATGGAAGCCGAGTATATAGCAGCTTGTGAAGCAGCTAAGGAGGTTGTGTGGCTCAAAAAGTTCTATTCCAATCTGGAAGTAGTGCCAGATGTGGATAAGCCACTAGTCCTATACTGTGACAACAGTGGGGCAGTAGCTAACTCAAAGGAACCACGGAGTCACAAGAGGGGAAAGCACATCGAGAGGAAGTATCACTTGTTTAGAGAGCTAGTTCAACGAGGAGATGTTGTAGTTATGAAGATAACTTCATAGCATAATCTTACAGATCCTTTCACAAAGACTTTATCCATAAAATATTTTAAGGAGTATGTAAGAAACATGGGAATAAGAGATATGCCTCATTTACTTTAGGGAAAGTGGGAGATTGTTGGGAATTGTGCCCTGAAAGCATATGTAGTAGACATTGTTTTAAGAAAGAAAGAAATAAATAAATTGAATTTGTTATGCATATATTTTATGGACTATATTATTCTATGATAATATTATGTAAATATCATAAAATTCCTAAGTTCATATATGTGATCTCAAACACGTATTGGTACGGGAGGATTGTGTTTGAGATAAATGAACTTGAATAGTTTGCAGTAAAATAAAGTTATGGAATCTTTAGATTAATTACTGCAAGTACGGTCCACTAGTATTATGAATACATGTGATCTAGATCCAGATCACTAGTGTAGTAAGACACTTTAGTGGAGGTATTTTATATATTAAAGAATATATAGAATTGGACCAGATATGTTTATTAATACTTAGTTAAATACCGTTTCGAAATATTAATTAAATATATCAACTGATGATCATATACAAATAGATCTTAATCTTAAAGTTGCTATGAACTCTTGTTTATGTTATATGAGTTCTTTGATTCACTCGTTAGGGTTTGTCATAATGATCAGGCTAGAAACTTTTGTTTTGGAAACTCATTAATGTAAATGGTTGAGGACATAGTATACAGATATGGAATCTAAACCTTCTCGTAAGAGATTGAATAATGGTTCTCTTAAGGGTTGACTTTTGGGACTGAAAGGTTATTGAGCTTGTTATCCAATAAATTAGCATTTGTGACGTGGCAAATAATCTCTTGACACGTGGCTGACACCTGGAGCGTCTGCTAGAGTATCGACCAGGAGACACACCAGAAGCAGGACAGACCTGTTTTTACCACGACCAGACTGGTCGGTGGTTCCGCTGGCAAAGCAACATTTATGGAAAGATCTTATGTATCCCGAATTTATTTCATGCAATCTTCTGAATATCCCATGATTCAGGGGATAATATCTGTAACAATATTGGGCAACCCTCCATGAGCCTATAAAAAGCAGGAGATGGCTCATGGGAAGGGACTTTTGGAGCCCGGAAATCATAGAGATATAGAAATTATCTGTGAAAACTTGTATTGTTTATGAGGAGTGTTGAAACTCATTGAACCCAAGTTCTCTTATCACACTTTTGTTCCCATATCAATATCATTCTAAGTGGACGTAGGTCATTACCAGATTCTGGGGCCGAACCACTATAAATTACTGTGTTTTCTTTACTTTTGTCATTACGTTATTATCTATACATATTCGTCTATATCATTCATATTTTGACTCCGTGTCAGTTGGCTAAATCGAGGGTCAACATTCTGGTGCTTTCATTGAGAGGAGGACTCATCATTGTTGATAAAACTAATGGCGAAAGCAGGGAAGAAAGCTGCTCAGACCGCTGCCGCTGCACCGTCGAATCCGCCACCTCCTCCTCCCCCTGCAAGCATGGCGGAAGATGAGCCGCAACTAGATTTTGAAGAGGAGGAAATGGACGATGCGACTTTGAGGAGCACCTTGGGCACGTTGCAGGAAGAGCTGGCTAGTCTGAGAGCCAATCAAGAGACTGCCGCAGAAGCTATGGCAAGGCAGCAGCAGGAACTTGATCGTCAGAGGGCGGAGTTAAGCGAGAGACAAGCGGAGGTGGATCGCCGCCAGACTGAGGCCATGGCAGCCCTTGAAGCGGCCTTGTTGTTGGCCAGAAATCAGGCCGCGCCTGCCTCGCAGCCTAATCAACCTGAAACTGGGCCACCCCAGGGAGGTCCCAATCCTAGCCCACCGGTCCATCCTTCAAGTCCGCAAAGGCCTGAACAGCCCCAGATGCCCCATGACGACGTCCCACAGGACCCCGAGGCAGATCCACCATCCCACGCTGCTCGAGGTAATCCCCCGCAGCAAAGGCAGAATAGGGCCAAGCGACAGCCTCGTAGTCCTAGACGCCGCGAGAATGATGGGCCACACCAAGCGAACAGGGGTCACTACCCTCCTGGTAACAGGAGAGACTCGGAGTTAGGCTCTGCGGTCCGTGGATCCCAACAGCATGATAATGCACGGGGACATCGCGACCAGCGCAGGCCACCCACTAACGCTCGGGGTGTTTCTGCCAGAGACGGGAATAGAGGGAACAACCAGTCTTACCATAGCCAGTCAAAGTTCAAAGATGGCCACGGCTACAACGAGGCTGACTCAGGCAAGAACAATGCTGATGGGAGGAACGGAAATAAAGGTAAGAGCAGGAGCCAAATACCTCAAGATGATCAACCAAATAGACAAGATGCTGGGGGGCAACCCAGGCAAAATAATGTCTTCAACCGGCTCGGAGGTAGCGAGCAACGGAGAAGAGAGGAAGATCTAAGAGACATACTCAATGATCGTCGAGAGAAGCATGGTGAGAACATCCCCCCAGCAGCAGAGACCGTAGCTATTCCTACTGCGTTGCAAGCCCAGATAGACGCACTAAATCAGGCTGTGCAACAGTTGGTCGGAGGAAGGACCTCTTATATTGACCATGATAGAAGAAAAGGCACTCCATTTATCCAAAGAATAGCCAACGCAGAGACTCCCAGCAAGTTCAAGATGCCCACGCTCCCGAACTTTGATGGATACGGAGATCCCGTCTCGCATGTGAATAAGTTTGAAATCCAGATGGACATTCAGAAGGTGTCCGAAGACGCTCGGTGTAGGATCTTTCCTGCAACACTTTCTGAAGCCGCGCAGGAATGGTTCTTTAAGTTCCCACCTGCAAGCATAGTTTCCTGGGAAATGTTCGTAAGGGAGTTCTACGGACAGTTCTACGCAGGTCGTGTCCACCCGACCGAAGCAAACCAACTGGTTGAGATCCGCCAGCAAGATGGAGAATCACTAAAAGATTACATCCAACGCTTTATGCGAGCGGCAGCCGGAGCAAAGACAGTCGGGGACGAAGGAAAAATGATGGCTATAACCGCGGGAGTGAGGCGCCGTTCGCCCCTATGGAAAAGTCTTCGTAAGGATGGGGTTAGAACCACCCAGGAATTCTTAGACCGAGCTGATCGGTATATCAAACTCGAAGAAGCCATTGCCGATGATGGAAAATCCTCGAACAAGGGCAAGAAGGCTGCCGAACCCGCCAAAGCCGCCAATGGCACCAAACCAAATGGCAACGGCAAGGGCAACGGAAATGGCAACGGTAATGGCAAGAATGGTGGGAAACGACAACACAATGAGCCTTCCACCTCCGACAATAAACGAGCCAAGGGTAATCGTTATGAACCTAGGTTCACTAACTACACTGCCCTCGTTGAGTCTCGAGGAGGGGTTTACCAGGCCACAAGCTCTAGTGTGCCCTACAAGAAGCCTGGGCCCATTCGAAAAGACATTTCAAAAAGAGACACTACCAAATTCTGTCGTTACCATAACGACTATGGACATGACACTAATGAATGCAACCAGCTAAAAGATGAAATCGAGTTCCTCATTAGACAAGGACACTTGAGAAGGTACGTACGGGCCTCGGGAACTTCCCAACGAGAAGCTCCAGGTGGCAACGAGCAGACGTCCACACGCCAACGCTCGCCACCATTACAGCCTGCCCCCATAGCCGGAACACTTTTAACCATCTGTGGAGGCCCACACCTCGCTGGAAATAGCGGAAAGGCTAGAGAACGATATGCTCGAACTCTGCGCCACGACCAGGACATCGAGATGATGACTGTGGAGGACCGAGCGCCGAAAAAGGCCCGCTCAGAGGAATGCGGGATTACCTTCTCTGAGGGCGATGCCCAACACGTCCGGTTCCCACATTCCGATCCGCTGGTCGTGGATATCCAAATGGCCAATATGATGGTAAAAAGAGTACTGGTCGATACAGGGAGTTCAGTGAATATCCTGTATAAATCAACGCTGGAATGCATGAAGCTGTCCGTGAAGGACTTGGAGCCCTGCAATCAAACCATATACGGCTTCTCTGGAGAAGGACTCGCACCAGCCGGAATGATCAAACTCCCAGTAACAACGGGTACAGCGCCTGCCTCAAGGACATTACTCGCCACTTTTGTAGTGGTCGATTGTCCTTCAGCGTATAACGCCGTTATTGGAAGACCCATACTGGTTGAACTAAGGGCCATCATCTCCATGTGGCATCTAGCCATGAAATTCCCAACGGACGCAGGGGTAGGATGCATTTTGGGAAACCAAAGGGAGGCCAGGGAGTGCTATAACGCCTCGATCACAAAGGCAAAAAGTGGAGCATCGAGGAGCGCTACTCCAGAACGATTACAGATGACGGAAGACAGACAAACCCAATCAGGTGGAAAAGTCACCAAATAGGGTGTTGCCCAAAGTGAGGATATAGATTTGGATCCTCGCTTTGGGGATTTTGAAGAAAATGTTGGACCCGTCGAGGACCTGGAGGAGGTCCATCTCGATGAAAAAGACCCGACCTGAATCGTAAGGATTGGGAAGAATTTAGAACCTACCGCGAAACAGGCGCTGGTGGAATTCTTGCAAGAGAACCAGGGAGTTTTCGCCTGGTCACATAAAGACATGGTCAGAATAGATCCTGCGGTGATCAGCCATGTCCTGAACATAAACAAAGTCTTTCCACCGGTGCAACAAAAAAGAAGGCTGCTCGATAAAGACAGATCAAGAGCCTTGAAAGAAGAAGTCGAAAGACTTAAAGAAAATGGGTTCATCAGGGTGGCGTTTTATCCATCATGGGTCTCCAATCCGGTGTTGGTCCCCAAGCCTAACGGAAAATGGCGGACCTGTGTGGATTTTACAGACCTCAATAAGGCCTGCCCAAAAGACTGCTTCCCACTCCCGAGGATCGACCAGCTAGTCGATGCAACTGCTGGGCATGAGACCCTTTCGTTCATGGATGCGTATTCAGGCTACAATCAGATCAGCATGCATCCCCCTGATGAGGATCATACCAGCTTTCGGACCGATACGGGCTTATATTGTTACAAAGTAATGCCCTTTGGACTGAAAAACGCAGGTGCAACTTACCAACGATTGGTCAACCACATGTTCAAGGAGCTGATCGGAGTAAGCATGGAAGTATATGTGGATGACATGCTGGTAAAGTCCAAGAAGGCTGAAGGACATGTGAAGGATTTGCAAAGGTGCTTTGATGTGTTAAACAAGTACCATATGAAGTTGAATCCCCTCAAATGTTCCTTTGGAGTCGGGTCAGGAAAGTTTTTGGGATTTATAGTGAATTCAAGGGGAATCGAGGCCAACCCCGACAAGATAAAAGCCCTGATCGATATGAAGTCGCCAGAAAAGATCAAGGATGTCCAAAGCCTGACCGGAAGGATAGCTGCCCTTAGTAGATTCATCTCAAAATCAACTGACAAGTGCGTTCCATTCTTCAATCTACTTAGGGGAAATAAAAAGTTTGAATGGACGGAAGACTGCGAGCAAGCATTCCAGACAATAAAGGCTCATATGTCACAACCTCCTATCCTATCAAAACCAATGGAAGGAGAGACTTTGTATATTTATCTGGCGATTACCGAAGTTGCTGCTAGTGCGGTACTGATACGGGATGAAGAAGGCGTGCAGAAAGCTGTTTACTACGTCAGCAAAAGGCTGATCGGTGCAGAATTAAAATACCCACCGATCGAAAGATTAGCATATTGCCTAATTCTAGCCTCCCGAAAGTTGCGACCGTACTTCCAAGCCCATCCTATCACGGTTTTGACCGACCAGCCCCTTCGGCAGGTCCTCCAAAAACCTGAGGCGGCTGGACGACTGTTAAAATGGGCGGTCGAATTGGGGCAGTTCGACGTGACTTATTCACCGCGAGCAGCAATAAAAGGGCAAGCCTTAGCCGATTTTATTGCGGAGTTCACCGAACTCCCCAGCAACGAGTTGTGCGAAAAACCTGAGGCGCCCATGCCTCAAGACAAGACTCCTTCGTGGAAACTATTCACAGATGGATCATCTAATGAATCTCACGCTGGAGCGGGAGTGATATTGATAACGCCTGATGGGCATCGATTTCACTGCGCAATCAGGTTTGATTTCGCAGCGTCAAACAATGAGGCGGAATACGAAGCACTCCTCGCTGGACTGAAAATGGCCAGGGAGATGAACATAAAAGCGCTCGATATTTTCAGCGACTCTCAGCTGGTCGTGAATCAAGTCCTGGGAGAATATCAAGCGCGAGGGTTAAAAATGATGGCCTACCTTAATAAAACAAAAGATTTGCTAGCACAGTTTACAAAATACACCCTCCAGCAAATTCCGCGAGACCAAAATTCGAATGCAGACGCCTTGGCCAAACTTGCAAGTGCCAAAGATGTTGACACCTTGAACATAGTCCCAGTAGAGAGATTAAGTGAACCAAGCATTGATGCGGCCGAAGCCAGCATGGAAATTCGAGTAGAAGATACATGGATGGCACCTTACCTGGAGTATCTGACAAATGGGACATTGCCAGTAGATAGAAACAAAGCCAGAACTCTGCAAAGACAAGCTGCTAGGTACATACTGCTCGACGGTGTTATGTACCGAAGAGGATATTCAATGCCACTGCTCAGGTGCATTACATCAGAAAAAGCTAAGGAACTCATGAAAGAGGTGCATGAAGGCTTCTGCGGAGATCACGCTGGGGGGCAGAGTTTGGCGAAAAAAATTCTTCGACAGGGCTATTTTTGGCCAACGATGAACGAGGATTCAATGGAGTACGTACGAAGGTGTGATAAATGTCAGAGGTTCTCCAAAATCCCACGAGCAGCTCCAAACGAGCTAAAGCAGATGCAAAGCCCGTGGCCTTTCGCAATATGGGGAATAGATTTAATTGGATCACTACCGACAGGAAAAGGAGGAGTAAAGTACGCAGTTGTGGCAGTCGATTACTTTACAAAATGGGTCGAAGCTGAACCACTCGCAACCATAACGACCAAGAAAGTTCTCGACTTTGTCATCAAGAACATTGTGTGCCGGTATGGTCTGCCCAGAAAGATAGTTTCAGACAACGGAACCCAATTTGACAGCGACCTGTTCACCGATTTCTGCGAAAGGCATGGGGTAATCAAGAGCTTTTCTTCAGTCGCACACCCCCAAGCGAATGGGCAAGTCGAAGCTGTAAACAAAACCCTCAAGGACACCCTGAAGAAAAGACTTGAAGAAGCGAAAGGAGCATGGCCAGAACAACTACCGGAAGTCCTCTGGTCGTATAGAACATCTCATCGAACAGCCACAGGGCGTACCCCATTTTCCTTAGCTTATGGGTATGAGGCCATGATACCCGTCGAGATAGATCCCCCCTCACATCGGCGTTTAACGTATGATCAAGAGAAAAATAGCCAGCTAATACTGGAGTCCTTAGACTCAATTGATGAGATACGAGAAAAGTCTCAACTCCGAGTTGCTGCTTATCAACAAAAAGTCGCCCGGTACTTTAACTCCAAAGTTAAAGAAAGAAGATTCAACGTCGGAGACTTGGTGTTACGACGAGTCTTCTTGAATACCCGCGACCCCACTGCTGGCGTGCTCGGACCTAACTGGGAAGGACCTTACCAGATTGAAGAAGTCCTTCACCCAGGCACCTACAAACTTGCACGCTTAAACAGAGATCTCGTTCCACGTTACTGGAATGGAGAACACCTGCGCAAGTATTATCAATAAACAGCCCTTCTTAAAGGACTGGCTTGTTCAAATTTTCCCATTAATTTTTACAAGTTTTGCAAAGAGGGTTAGCCACGGTGTATGGCTAACTGCTCGTATATGTAAGATTCTGTTTCAGAATCATTCGTAAAGACATGATTAGTCCATTTTTAATACGAAATTATAAGGGACTGTGCTCAGCCAGTCGTTCTTGCCAACCTTTGTGAATTTACATTTACAAGTATTTGTTCATTACGTGTGTTGTTTTGCTGTATTACAAGTATCATTTTTCCGCGCGAACAGGAATGTTCGGACAGGCCATGGTCAAGGCAAGTGACCAAGGACCTAAGAGCTCCTCGATCACTTGGGGGGCATATAAGGCACATCGATAGCAAAGCATACTCTCAAGGTATGTAAACACATGAACAAAATGAGTGAAAGCATGCTTCAAGTACTTAGAGTATTTTTTCAAAATATATGATGCCAAAGTACTATGCTAAGTTCGGTCATACGGACAAACGTTATAATAAGTAAAAATATTATAACACCAAGAGTTAAGCTTTTACACCGCAAGCATTGCTGCTTGGATGTAATTGTTCAAACAAAAAGATTTACTGCCCGTGCAGCAAAGTTTAAAAAGAAATTATTGTCTTTACATTGCGACCCGTGGGTCGCATGTTTAAAAAGAAAGAAGAACAGCTAAATAAATTAAGAGGCATGGGGGGCAGGAGGATCCTGGGCAACAACCTGGTCAGTCTCTTCCTCGATGGTTTCTTCGTCCAAACCAACGACGCTTGGGGTTGCAGGAGTCGCAGCTCTCGCCTCCTCTTCAGCCAGTTGAGCAGCGCACCGAGCCAACTCCGCAACTCTGACCTCCTCTGAAAGGTAGCTAAAGTCAGCACCCTGATTGTGTTTCCAAAAGTTATAGAAACATCGGAGTGTTGCCCTCTTGTACTTTTCCAGATTCTTGGAGTTGTCAAGCTCCGACTACTGCACCTTGCCCTCGAGCAGTTGGGCAAGGAGGTCATCGTCGATGGGTCTCTCACCTCCCCACAAATCTGGCATTAAAATCTGCAAACAGAAGAATGGGGAGGCGAGGTCAGAGGAATCTAGGAGATTCTTAAAGTAGCGCTGGTCGAAGTATAAAAGCTAAGCCTTTATATAACAGCATTCTAACTAAGTCTCTCTGCGCAAACAGTTTAAAAAATGGACCAAAAGGGTGAAAGTGAAAAGTTTTCCTGAAAAGCTTTTTCGACTCCCCTCACAACGGGAAGAAATTATTTCCAACTGGTTTAAAAAATCGAAATGCTACTTCGATCCTACGTCCTAAAAAGCACTAATCCTGGGTTTTAAACCTACTCATAAGCCTACGTTGCCTACAAAGACATCTTATCTACAGGCGTTCAAAAAAAAAAAAAAACCAGAAACCAAGAGATTCAAACAGTACACCATTTAAGAGCATGCACCACAAAAGGTTAGAAGCATGGAGTTTCAGAGTAACTTACCAAGGAAAGTGGTCGTGAAGATGGAAGTGAAAGTTTCGGGAGTCAATGAGCCCACCGTCTGATCCTACAGCACAAAGGAAGGTTCGCCGGAGAGAGTAAAGCTCTGGTTTTTAGGGTTTTTCGACAAAGAGATGACATGCGTAAAAAAGGAAAGAAGTGCCTCAAGTAACCTTATATAAGTTTGTCTTTGGTGTTCAAAAGGCGTGATCATTAGTTTTCCATTTTCGAAGTATGGGGAAGCGTAATGGCCGTCGTAGTTGTTTCTGGGAAACTAAAAAGCCTTGATTAGACAGGAGTGGTTTGCTTTTTTCAAGAACGCACGAAGGGCTCTGACACGTCAGGAGGGGTTACCGAAGGGTCGTTCGTTCAAAGTTTATTTACTGTTCGTGGTAAATAAACTTTGGGGGGCAAATGTTATCCAATAAATTAGCATTTGTGACGTGGCAAATAATCTCTTGACACATGGCTGACACCTGGAGCGTCTGCTAGAGTATCGACCAGGAGACACACCAGAAGCAGGACAGACCTGTTTTTACCACGACCAGACTGGTCGGTGGTTCCGTTGGCAAAGCAACATTTATGGAAAGATCTTATGTATCCCGAATTTATTTCATGCAATCTTCTGAATATCCCATGATTCAGGGGATAATATCTGTAACAATATTGGGCAACCCTCCATGAGCCTATAAAAAGCAGGAGATGGCTCATGGGAAGGGACTTTTGGAGCCCGGAAATCATAGAGATATAGAAATTATCTGTGAAAACTTGTATTGTTTATGAGGAGTGTTGAAACTCATTGAACCCAAGTTCTCTGATCACACTTTTGTTCCCATATCAATATCATTCTAAGTGGACGTAGGTCATTACCAGATTCTGGGGCCGAACCACTATAAATTACTGTGTTTTCTTTACTTTTGTCATTACGTTATTATCTATACATATTCGTCTATATCATTCATATTTTGACTCCGTGTCAGTTGGCTAAATCGAGGGTCAACAGAGCTCAAATTCATAAATTAGTTATGAATTCACCTTCACTAGTAAAGTCAATGGTACTTAAGGAAACAAGACATAATTAAAAGGGCAAAACAGTAATTTTATTCCCGATCAATTATGAACCATTATTAGAGGGTTAATTTGTATGTAATGGTTATATCAATGGACGCTTTATTTTATAAAGTACTCAGTAAATGAAATGTCTATAATTACAAGAGTGCAGTCTCATATTTATAGTGGAATAATCATGAGATTAACAAATTAAGATTATTTAATTAAAGAGTTTAATTAATAATCTCAAATTTATTGGAGCTTGGAATTATAGGTCCATAGGTCCCCACAACGGCTCTATTAACACTATTTAAGGCATGAGTTGACATAAAGGGAAAAATGGTTGAAAGACATACTTAAGAAGAAATTTGTTCTTCGAGCCAAATATGCAGTTATGTGATAATATTCATTAATTAATTACAAATTAGTTGTAATTAACAAAATTAATTAATATGTAATTTTCGAAATTATATTAAATAATTAAATTAATTTCGAAATTACATTAAATAATTAATTAATTATAATTTTTTAAATTATAATAAATTAAATATTTAATTTCGAAATTTATATTGGTTTTAATTAATTAGTAGAATCAATTAAATATCTTTATTTGAGTGAGAGATAATAATCTGATAAATTCAAATTGGATTTGAATTTAAAAGAATGATATATATTCAAATAATTAATTATATTTGATAATTAGTGTTGACCACGATTTTGGCCAACGACGAGTAGACGTCAAAACTACAATATGCCTTGAATAGAAAATAACGACACAAATAATTTTATAGTGGTTCAGCCCCAATTTGTTGGTAATAGCCTAATCCACTTGGAGTTGTGATATATGTAGCCTGCACTTAAGATCAGATGAACCTGAGCCAACTAAGTTTCTTAAGTGTAAGTGAAAAAATACAGAGTTTCTCTCTCAAGAATACAAGTTTTCTCTCTCTAAGCTCTCTTAGAAAATGCCCCAAGTAACAATCTCAAAATTAGAGAGTCTCTAAGTCTCCAAAAGATCTTATCCCCCCAAATGATGCCATGAGTCATTTATTTATAGGCTCATGGATCGTACATGAGGAATATCTCGTTTTGACAGGGTCCTTGGTTGTTTCAACCAACTTTAATTAATAAATAATAAACAAATTTAAATTACAACAATATAGCTATTACTTCGGGATATCTGAGAGATTCGCGCAGTAGTTACAAGTGATTCGGGTTGAAGTTGTTACTGAGGTTCTGTAAATAAGTCACTGGGCAGTTAACTCCTGAGATTCTGACACATCCAATGACTGTATGCCTGGTCAGCTTTATCACGTTGTTGAAGTAACTAGTCAGCCAAAACACATTAGTGGTCGGCCAAGACACATTAATGGTCGGCCAAAGCACACCACTGGTCGGGCATGGCACATCACTGGGTGGCCATGGCACATCACTGGTCGGGCATGGCGTATCACTGGTCAGCCATGGTACATCACTGGTCGGGCATGGCGTATCACTAGTCGGGCAAATCACTACTGACCAGCTAAATTTATTTCCTGACCAATAATATCACAACTCCCCAGGTCAACTCTCAACTTTTTTTACTTCTTTAAATAATACATTTATTGACTATTAATGTGTCATTTACTGACCATGCATTGCCACTTGTCACTTCTGATTTCCACGTCATCGAACTGAAATTTTGGGGATAATATTTGCCTCCCAAGTTTATTATATGATTTACTCGTATGATAAACTTTTTCTCTAGCTGATAGTTATTCACGTCGTCCAAAAGCTTCCACCCAGTCAGTAACTTTCACTAATAATAAAAGTCTGACCAGTTAAATCTCCAAAAATTGAATAGCCAATCAGAAATTCAGAGAATATCCTAGCAGTTGCCTCCACGTGGTGACTCACCAGTAACTTTAATATTCTCTACATCTCACCATTCCAAAAAATAACTTTCTATATTCTCCCGCTTTTTGAAGTAAACCCACGATTGAACTTTTCAATCCATAAAAATGGCTCTTATCAGTCCCAATCATGGGACGGAGAATACTAAGGGTTTTTGGGTAATTGAAAAGCTCCTCATTTTCCTTTAAATAGGCCCATGCATGCCTATCCCTCTCAAGCCAAAAAGAACATCACAAAAAAGACTCTTCCTTGTCGTGGCCAACTCCTCATCAAAGCTTTGTGTCTCTCCAAGCAATTTCAAAGGAAATTCTTAAGAAATCTAAAGCTTTTCCACCTATTTGAGTAAGTTCTCTCTTCTTCATATTTACTTTCAAGCATTTTAAGCTTTAAAATTCTACACAAAAACTTGTTAGAACTTGTACATGTCGAAACCCTCCTTTTGGAATGCATTCTTGGAATTGTTGTGATAAATCTTTGTAAAATAGAGATTTTGTGGCTCTTTTAGTGTAGTTTAGGCTTTGGGTTAATCATTTTTCCTTCAATTTCATGAAGTTTTGAAGGAAAAATGATTTCCCATTCCACATTGTAGTTTTGGGTTCATGGGTTTAAGATTAGCATTTGATATTTTCTTGAGACTTGTTGAACCCTTGAAATTCCACTTTTTGATCTTGTTTGCATAGCCCAAGAATAAAAAAATATGTTTATGCATCACATTATGCTCCATACCCTTTAGCCCATCAAACTTGTTTCTTTTGCCATTCCCAGCCGATCGGATTCCTTTGGCCCCTCGGAACCCAAATAATTTCTTAGCTGCTCAGACCCCTGTTTGGCCCTCGGGTGTTTTGTCTACTTGGGCCCTTAGCCACTCGGACACCACCCAGCTGCTCGGACACACACTCTGCTGCTCGGACATGCACACAGTTGCTCATACATGCACCAGCTACTCGGACACACGCTGTCGCTTGAACATCACATGTCATTCGAAACAATTTACTTTTTTTCTTTGTGAATTAGTGGTGAATATTTTTGCATTGCACTTATTTTTTGTTTGGTTTACTTACCTCCCCTTATTTTTTGTAGATGAATCGCTTTGACTACAGGGGAGGTGACAACCAAACAGACTCTGATTCCTCATCTTCCACTTCAAGTGATACCCTTCCGAGTAGTGATTCTTCTCCCAATTCTCCAAGCCAACGAACCTCGGAAGACCGTCTTCGTTGTCTGAAGAAAAGCCTTCCACGATTAGCTTTATACTTCCTTCACGAAGATCAATTCCTTAAGCAGCTACGTCAGCATCAACCAATGAGGGTGAAAATTTTCAATTGACTCCCTTAGGAATAAGACCCTCAAGTAGTTCGAAGAGCAACACAAAAGGTAGTGGAACACGATCTAATAGCTAGAGAACACTTGGTAGAAGAAGCTCAAGCTGAAGCTTCTTCAAGGCCTCCTCGCTAGGTCCGGAAAGCTGGTAAACCCAGGAAAAAGGCTACCTAGACTTTTACAACTGAGTTTCAACAAACAACTGCTCTAAAATTAAGAAAAGATGAAGATGGCACGCCTTCTTGGTTCATTGCTAAGCCTTCTAAGCTAAACTCCAAAATGTTTGATAAGCGTATTCAGACTTTGGGTCTTGAAGGAGTTAATGTGAATGTCCGCGACCTCAATAGAGAGCTAATAATCGTGGTGGAGCTTTTTGCGCCTGGTCTAGATACCATGTTTATGTAGGAGCTACTATCCCTATGCATTCTTTCTTTCAGCCAGTAGCAAATTACTTCAATGTCTCTCCCTTCCAGATAGCTCCAAATGGAATTCAACCATTGTTTGCTCTATACATTCTCTACCACTTCAAGGGCTGGAACCCACCTACTCCTCACGAGGTACATTATTTGTTTGATTTTATGACTAACCCCAGCCACAAGAACACATGTTTTTTCCACCTCTTTCATAGGAAAAAAGGGGTTAAGTACCTTCATGGTATCGCTCATAAATCAAATCCTGGAAAATATTACACGGAATACTTTCTTACTTCAGAAATTAGGGCCAACAACTTGGCTTTTACGAATGCATACCCTTTTCATCAACCTTTACCGACCAGGGAAATGTATTCCCGACCAGAAGAACTTGCTAACTTGCCCATAGAAGAGAAAGATTTCAAGGAGTTGGTCAACTTGGAAAACTTTCAATTGGTGGGGTTGTTACCAAACAATCAAAACATTATAGAAGGCATGACTACTAATGAAGCAAACACAACCGACCAGTCAAATGTTGATACCGAAGTAGTGACTGACCAGTTCTCTCCTGAACCATCTCCCTAGTCACGCCGACCAGGTGATCTTATTATTAGGGAATGGGCTCCTCTAGATCCTCATAGACATGCCTTTCCTACTAGACCTAGGAAAGGAAAAAACATTGAACTCCTTAGAGAAGACAACTCATCGTCTGAAGATGAAGACGACATTCTCGATGAAATCCTGAACTCAGGTTTTTCTACCATAGTTTTTCTTGGTGTAGATAACTTTTTTGAGACTGGTTATGTGAAATCTGTAAAGTCATGTGGTCATAGTAAAATTTTCATTTACTTATATTTATCTCTCATTTCCACTGACCAGTTTTGCGCTTCACTTTTTTGCAGATCCAGACATGTTTAAGCAATTCAACACTTCCTTCTGCCCAAAAGAGGAAATCTGGTGAAGGTAGTAGCTCAAACCCTCTGAGCAAGGTTGTGAAGACTATACCGACCAACCAGGGGAGATCATCTGACCAGCCTATCGCTATCCCACGATTGACTCCTCCATCTATTCCTCCTTCAGCTAGCTTAACAACTACCCGACCAGCTGACTTAAGTGATCCATTTCGCATTGCTGGTGAATATGGAAAGGAGTTATTGGACCACACTCTTCATCATGCAACAACAACTCAAATCTTCGAAACTTTACCTCGACACAGTGTTGAAGTTGTCCTGCAGAGAGGCCTTGCTCAAATAATGAGTATAAGCATCTTATCATCAAGACCTCACACTTTCTTATTAATTGTTCTTATTCTAAATAGTTTTCTATTATTTATTTCAAGGACTTATCACTATCAGTCATGCTCAACACCGAGCAATAAACTATAAGGAGTTGGTCAAGGTCTTGAATGATCAATTGGTGGAAGCCCAGACAAAGATTGAAAGTCTAACTAAGTCTAAGAAAGATCTCCAAGAAAAGACTGAGCAGGCGGAGAAAACAATTGCTGACCGAGATAGATCATTGAAGGAGTTGGTTGATGAGAACAGCAAGTTTGGTCGACCAGAGGCTATGCTCAACTTGAAAAGTGAAAACTTTGTTCCCAGCCAGTAGTATACTTTTTTTTTTCTTATACTCTTGTGGAGATAGTTGTTGCTTAGCAACTTTGATATTTATCTCGTACGACCGAGCTATTGGCATTTATACTTTACTTTTCTTTGCTAACTTGAGACATTCTAAGTCTTTTTAGAGTTAAAACATTATATGCTTTTTTTTAATGGTAAAGTCACTCTGATTTATGCCTTATATTTTCGCATGAGTACTTAGTTTTCTAACTTAGAAATTCTAGACATTTCATAAGTCCCTACTAAGTATACTTTCTCACACTCTTATTGCTCTAACATTTTATGAGCATAATGTTTATTGTCACATGAATATTTGCTTCTAACTTGAAATTTTGAAAATTCCAAGTTACTTAAGCTTTGTCAAACAAGTTAGCTTAATGGCCTTTTTTGACTTTGAAAATTTACAAGTCAGCCTAAAATCAAATATCTTAACTCATGCTCTTATTGCTTGTGTTAAATTATATACCAGTATACCCCATGTGCCCCCCAAGTGATCAAGGGTTGAAAGATCCTTGGTCACTTGCTACTTGACTGAATCTATTCGAGCAGTTAATTACTCGTGAAACACATAAAGTATATGTAAAATATTTGAGCAGTTGAACACTGCTTGAAAGTATCAACCAGTTGAACATTGTTCGAATAATTAACACACATGCATATTTGTAGCAAGAATCGACCACGCTGCGCGTAGTCTCTTTTATTACTAGTAAATTAAAAAAGTACAAAACATGTCTAATAACGAGTCTTAAACAACAAAAATTGTTCAAAATTAAATGACTGGTCAGCAAATAAACAGTTCATAAACCAAACTTAAATAACAAGTTAAACAGCTTGAAATTAAGCTACCACTCTGAAAGCGGTATTTAGTGCTTGCCTTTCCAGTGGTTCATGATCAAGTTCCATTCAGCAAATAAAGTTTGTTGTAAGTGTCAGGAGGCAAAACTTTCTTTATCTGATAAAGTCTTTCCCAATTTGGTCCTTGCACTCCAGCTACTGGGTCTTTGATGAACACATTTCTCAGGACCAAATCTCCGACCTAGAACTTTCGATCTTTCACCCTGGAATTGTAGCAAGATAAATTATATACTAGTATACCTATGTGCCCCCAAGTGATCGATGATTAATTACTCATGAAACACATAGAGTACATGGAGAATTTCTGAGCAGTTGAACACTGCCCAATCACTATCATTTTATCTGACCAGGTAGATATCGGCCAGTTGAACACTGCCTAGTTTTTACTGACTAGTTGACAACTTTTCAAATTCACTGACCAGTTGAACACTACCCAGTTTACCGACCAGTTGAACACTGCTCAATTTGACTTTTTAGAGGGCTTACTACACTGGACCTGCTCTCTCCCACTACACTGTTGGCTAGGATGTAGTGACGGCTTCTCGGCACGGCCCGGGCAGTCTCTTCCTCCTTGTTGGTCGTTGCTCTTTTTCTCCTTTGACTAATTAGTGTGATGACTATCAACCTCATTCTGACCATATCCTTCTTTAAACTATGAGGTTTTCTTATCTCGAGGAGTCCTGGTCTGATTATGCCTGGGTGGAGTCCTCTTACCGCCTGACTGGTGACTCCCTGATCTAGAAGTTTCTGACCGGTGGCTCCTAGAAGGGGTTCTAGAATTCTCCTATTGCGTCGAGGTAGTCCCAGAGCGGATCCCATCATCTCTTCTACCAGTGAGATTACTTCTACTTCTGTCTGGCCCCCGAGAATCGACTCTGCCAGCAAGGGACTTCTGACTAGTGTTATTATTTCGTGCTCCCTGGGTGGCTGCTTGTGCTGCAGTTTGGGCATTGGCCTGGGCCAATTGAGTAGCTGTTTCTAGAGCAAGTGGTGCCTCGCGATGTTGTCGGTCGGCTTCCTCCTACCGTTGCTTGATCTCTTCGCTTCTGGCCTCCATATTGCGCCTTTGCTGCTCGAATGAAGCTTTCTTCCTGGCCATTTCCTCAACGAAAGACTCCTGCCAAGCATTGAATTTCATCATCTCCTCCTGGAAAGACCCCATTGCTTCCTGGAGTTGTTTGAATTCTAGAGTCATCTCCTCAAGAAAGACCCTGGGCTCAATGTCAAGGTTCTTAGGTGCAGGACCTTCTGATCTAACAGGTTCTTTTGACGTACCAGGCTTCCTGAGCGCCATATTGGTAGGATATTAATGTGTTTCTTCTATTCAGGCTCTCAATGAAAGCACCAAAAATGTTGACCGCGATTTTGGCCAATGACAAGTAGACGCCAAAACTACAATAAGCCTTGAATAGAAAATAACGACACAAATAATTTTATAGTGGTTGAGCCCCAATTTGTTGGTAATAGCCTAATCCACTTGGAGTTGTGATATATGTAGCCTACACTTAATATCAGATGAACCTGAGCCAACTGAGTTTCTTAAGTGTAAGTGAAAAAATATAGAGTTTCTCTCTCAAGAATACAAGTTTTCTCTCTCTAGGCTCTCTCAGAAAATGCCCCAAGTAACAGTCCCAAAGTTTCAAAATTAGAGAGTCTCTAAGTCTCCAAAAGATCCTATCCCCCCAAATGATGCCATGAGCCATTTATTGAGATACACATGTATCAAATGTAATTAAGGCCCATCGGCCCATGTAGAACTCCTTGAGCCTATAAATAAGAATCAAAGGGCTCAAGAGAGGGGACTTTTTGAACTTTGTAATTCTGAGAGAGAATTATAGTGTTTTTATCCACCAAAATTGTATTCAACCCGAGGCTTGTGAAATTCGTGAACCCTAGTTCATTGATCATAGTGTTTGAGATTCTACATCAATAAGAACACTAAGTGGATGTAGGTTATTATCATCACTGGGGCCGAACCACTATAAATCTTTGGTGTCATTTATCTTTTGATCTTGAATTCATCTTGTTTTTTGTCGTTTTATTTGACTTTGTCTCATTGACCAAATCGAGGGTCAACAAGATAATTAATTAATTAAAAGAGAAATTGTAAATTAGTTACAGATTTATTTTTTAAATTTGAATATTTTCTTTTAAAGAAGACTTATCAGATTAATTCAAGACACTCAAGTCATTCGCTTTGTGAAAAAGAACGATACTTTTCTATCTCTCCCTGAAAAGATATAGAACCAATTTCAGGCCTTATTCTCTTGATCTCATGTGTTGAGTACATCAAGTAGAATCTGAAATTAACCATCCTTTATTCTCTAATTGCCCACACACTTCTTGGGGTGTAGAGAATATTGTGGAAGAACTTGGTGTGAGTACCTGGGAGCAGCTTGGATAGGAAGTTCGTTCAAAATTATGAAAAGATAGCAAGGACACTTGATAGCCTTCAAGATGTATGCTTTCTATTTACTTGCTTATAATTAATGTATGTAAATTAATGGATCTGTATATATTTAAAGGTAGTTTAAATATGTTACAAAATTTTTGTTGTACACTAGGCCAACCCACCACCATTCTCGGGCCTTCTTCGAGTTCCGGAATGAAGAGAGGTCCACGGAGCCTAAGTGTTGACCCTCCTGGATAAGGCCTATCTGGCGGAGGTGAGCTTATGTGATGAAGAAGCTGAGCTCCATCGCCGTGTCCAGAAGACACTTCATCTTCTGGAGTCAGTCGTTGTAAGCCTCGACGAACAGAGTATGGCGAAAAGGACCTATCTAGAAAATATTTCTAAGTATGGATTGACTAGCATCGGAGAACTAAACTAGAGATGAGGTTTGAGACACTTGCCAACCCTTGAAAATTACAGGAGAAGGGCAGGGTTGGTTTGCGTGGGAAAACCACTTGTGAAGAAGAAGTGATCTTTGTAGTCCTGCATGTGGCTCTCATTGTGGCAGGGAGCCTTATACACTAGCCTCGGATAGGTGTACTTCATTAGGGTGTAATACCCATCGAACCTCTACTTCTGAGGACAAGCCCAAAAATTGTAGACGTACAGTATTTCGACCAGAGAGAGCATGGGCCAGTTTTTCCTCCTGTACAACACATACAATCCAGCGAGGACCCGATACCCCTTCAGGGGATAGCTGGAAGGGAGCTATGCCAACGTATTTAAAGAAGTCGACATAATACTGATCCAGGGGCAAGGCCACCCCTGCTTGGAGGTGCAAACGCTCAAGACTCTGAGGCTGTTCACACTCTAATGCTCCCTGTCTGAGTTCTAGGGTAGGCGCGCAAGGATTTCTCTATTGACACTGTAGTGAGAGAGGATTTTGTTCGGTGCCACTTGATGCCTCAGCTTGTTGGGAATATGGTCTTCCTTGAAGGCGTATGCTTCGTAATGTGTGTAACTATATATGGGACCCTTGTTTACCTCCGAGGAGGAGGTGCCACGTCGAATCGGCCTCTCCGCTGCCAGAAGCCCTTCTCTAACCACTAGTGCCCGGCTCTGCTCCGGGGCTAGCAACCTCTTCTCTTCCAAGATCCGTCCCACTTCTTGGGCCATGTTGATAATCTCTCGGTCGAAGTAATAAAAGTATTGCTGGTGAAGGTGGTGTAACTCCTCGGACATCTGAAATAAGCAAAACTAAGCAGTTAGCATCTTGACCAAAAGGAAGATATGCCAAAACACAAGAAACCCTAAGACAACTGCTCGGGAAATGGAGGAGAAATTGGAGCCTAATGGACTACGGTGTCCTTAGAACCAAAAATCAAGTACTGGAGGACACCATTGGAATTTATGAACTTCATCGGAATCTGGAAAATTTCCAGATTCCAGTTGAATGTCCAGAAATGCGAAAAAATGCAGTTAATCCCAAATGGGTCATTTTGGCTGATTTTCACACCAAAACGGACCTAAAAGGACCAGAGAGGTCTCTGACCTCTAAATCCTGGAAACCACAACAACCTAAGCATACAACTACATCCATTTGAAAACCCAAACAGAAAGGGGAGAGAAAGAGTGACTTACTCGAAATGAACCTCCAATAAGTGATGTAACACGTTCGAACTCGAAAGTATTTCACGTCGTTGATCCAGAAAAAGCTTGATTCTCTCCAATCGTCCAGGTCTCGGGAAGGGATATTCTTGTGAAATTTTCAAGTCATGAAGGAATAAGGAAGAAGGAAGTTAGGGAGCCCTGGTTTTTGAGAGTTTCAAATGCTAAAAGTGACTGGATTGGGGGAAAATTCGAGTTTCATACTCTAGAGCTAGGGGAAGCAACTCCTCCCTGATCGTTGATCACCCATGAGGTAGGCAACCGAGCATGATCCAATGGTCACAGATATCAAGGCACGAATCACGATCAAAACATTGGAAAAATATGCCTCATGGATAGGGTGAAAAGGACATCTCGGGTAAGGATTAGACGTCTTAGGCGTGAAATGGACTCTTCATTAATTGCATCGACTGATAGGCCCAACAATGGAGAGTCGGCATGTGACATTACATTTTTTGAAACATGATGCCTCGATGAGCCTAAACGTCACCCTCGCAGTATGTAACACCCTAAGTTGCTAATAAGGTTTAGGACCTTGATTAGCATGCCTGGAGGGCAATAAGTGGATTAATATGATGATATGTGAACTTAAATGAATATGTGATTATAATGCATGTTTAGGTGGTATAAATATGCATGTGGGCCCCATTTGCATGATAGGGGTAAATTGGTAATTTTAGCCCGTTGAGGGCATAAATGTGATAATTATATTATGTGATTTGTACCATGCGGATGTGGTGATATTAATGTGATGCACGTGCCGAGACGGTCCTAGAGAGCTAGATAACTCAAAAGTCACAAAGGGATTTTATACCCGGCTCAGGAGGAGCCAAGGGGTATCTTTGGGAATTATGTAAGTTAAGTTGAGAATTGGTGACAATGGTAACTGGTAATTTAGTAACTTGTGTAACTGTTAGTAACCACTGAGAATAACAGGTTTAGATGGAGAAATGGTAGAATTGTAATGGATAAGAAATGACAAAAGAGCCCTTGAGGTTTAGTCAAGAAAGGGATATTAAAGGAAGGGGTATAATGGTCAATTGGCTAAGGATAGATAAGTTTCAGCTGAAGGAGAAGGGAATACGTATTATACTTGGTTATATTTTAGCTTATGCTGAATTTGAAAGAAAGAGCTAGAAAGAAAGGGGAAAAAGAAGAAGGAAGCTGAATGTGAGCCCTAGGAGGAGAATTGAGAGATTTGAAGTAATCAAGATCAAGCTTAGGCCAAAATTGTTCTGAGGTAAGAACTATTCTTGTTTTACTGAGTTTTAAGCTTGATTTTAGAAGGTAGGAATGGAAATTTAAGGATAGCTATGGCTGGTTTTGTGAGAATTCAGCTTGTGGAATCATAAGGATTGGCTTGGAGCTGGAAGCAAGGGAGCTTAAGGTTGAGTTCTTCATTCAAGGTAAGGATTCTGTGCAATTATAAAGTTTATTTCTGTTATGAATTAGGGAATTTGAAGTGTGGTTTGGGTTTGGGTTTAAGCTTTTAACTTTCTGGTTTGATTTACTAAGGCATGAAACTCAAGAGTGGATTCTTGGGTGTGATTGAGTAATTGAGCTAGATTGTGATTTTTATAGGTTGTTGAATGGTCTATTTGGGGTTTTGAGTTGGTTTTGGGGATTAGGTATGAGTTTGGGATGATTTGGAGTGGTTTTGGCTCGGGGAAATGCAGGGGAAAAACCCAGATTTCTGGGTTCGCAAAGGAGCACCGCGGCGCAAGGCTAATTCTGGGCAGGGGAAGCTCTCTGACTTGCTGGGCGCCGCGGCCCTCTAGGGCAGCGCCGCGGTGCTAGGCCATTTTCAGAACATGGGATTTTGTAATTTTGAGCTTTTGCTCCGGGGGTTCGGGGGATGCCTTTGGTGTATTGTTTTAGGGATTTGGGGGTTCCGAGCGTATGGGATTGGCCCCGGAAAGTGGATTTTGATTGGTTAGCATTAAAGGGTGTTTTATATGTGTTGTGACTAGGTCTTTGGAGAGGCTCGGGTTATAGGACCGTGCTCGCGGCTTTGGGGCATCGGAAGCTCGGGATGCAGGTAAGAAAATTGTAGCACCCATAGAGCAGGGCTCGGGCCCATAGTTTTGTTGCAGGGCGCGGCCCTAGATTGTATTATTGCTAAGATGTAGCATTACATGAATGATTATATATTTGATTGTTATTTGAGAACGCTAAATGTGGAAATAGCTTAATGGACGACGAAGGGCCGAGAACGGCAGTGGGGCCGGGAACACCACTTAGCACATGGAGTGCTCGTGGCCAGGGTGAGACCCCAGTGGATACATGGGTTATCCATACGGTGTGGACCGAGATCCCAAGCTTTGGTAACGCTTCTGGGACGGCAAGGCCATATATGTGTTAAATTATATGGATTGACTGACTAGATTTGAGATATTTGTTGTAATGACTGTATATTATGCATATGTTATGTACTGTTTGAGTTTTCTTGCTGGGCTTCGGCTCACGGGTGCTCTGTGTTGCAGGTAAGGGCAAAGAGAAAGTCAACCAGCCATGAGTACGGAGAGCGTGGGGGCGGCGCGTACATGTTCGGTCTGCCCGACTGTCTTGGTTGGGGATATTTTTGAGAAATGGCTGTACAAACCCTAGTTTTGATGGTTAATTACTTATAAACTTGTTTTGAGTTGTAAATATTTTATAAACTGAATTATGGGATCCCGAATGTTAAACTCTTGAAATTTTAATGAAATAGAGTACTTTTTAAAGATTACAGCCTAGACTTTCACTTAATCGCACTTTTGTTTTAAAAACCTCGTTTAGTGAGTTGATTGCACATTTTAACCTCACTTAGTAACGACTCTAAGGTAGTAGGGCGTTACACAGTACGTCCTTTGAAATTACTCCTCTCAGTCTAAGTCTCCATTGTCTGAGGACAAGTGAAGACTTGAGGGGCAAATGTTGTCTGTGTTTTCACCAATTGACACGTGGTAGTCATTAGAGAAGTAATTAAGCTCCACAGGATTTTGATAAAGCCTAGAGCCCACCTAGAGTTTCTCGAAAGGTAAGTCTTTCCCAATATGTTGTGATCTGCCTCTAGAGAGCTATGTCTTCAAGTGTGATACGTCCCGAGGACCATTGTCATAGTCCTCTTGATGTCAATTTCATCTAGCCCTCACACCCCATAAATATACAATTATTATATGGGACACTCCTCTTTTTCTTCTTTCTCCACACCCTCTTTTAATTAATTAACTAGGAAATATAGCCGCAATTCGCACAGTTTTCTAATAACCAAAAGGGATATTTGCAGTAAAAGTACCCAAATTACTAAGTTTGTAGCACTTAAGTACCCATGTTATTTTTTTGCCGGTGAAAGTACCTTTCGTCCATGTTTTGTTGCAACTGTCAGTTCCAACCGTTAAGTATCTTTGTGACATGTTGGTGAAAGTACCACATTAAATGAATATTTGTGGTGAAAGTACCTAATTTAATAGATATGTGCGACAAAAGTACCTAAGTTATGAGATATTTACGGCAAAAGTACCAATGTTATAAGCAAATTTTACATCACGTGGACTTAGCAGCAAAATAAACAACTGCAACAAAATATGGACAGAAGGTACTTTCGCTGATAAAAAAATAACTTGGGTACTGAAGTGTTACAAATGTAATACTTTTGGTACTTTCGCCGCAAATATCTCTTTTTGTTATTACAAAACTGCGCGAACTGCGACTATATTTCCTAGTTAATTAATTAGAGGGCGTGGAGAAAAAAAAGGAGTCCCATATAATAATTGTATATTTATGGGATATATTCTTCTTACTTTTATTGTTTTTAACAAAAAAAAATTATACTTTGAAAATAAAACTTTAAAAATTTAAGTTTAAAATAAACCTAATATATATTCAAGACATACTTAATATATATTTTTTTTTTTAAAAAGTCATAACATAAATAATATTAAAAATAAGAAAATATAACTTACAATTTATTTATTATTTTTTTACTATTATTCTTGATAAATTCGTAATGAGAAATGACATTCTTTACTATCAATCAAGTTTCTATATATAAATCATTTATTTTATGTTGTAGCCATATCATAATTTCCTCACTTTATCTTGCATTCTGAAATTAATTTTCCTCTCAAATAGAAGTTCATACTCATATATATGTATTTATATAGTATATATTTTTATATTTTATAAATGTAAGTGAAACGTAAATTGTTGTTTTTTAATAGATCTAAATTTTTTATTGTTTTTTTAACACCGCTAGTTTTAAGTTGAAAAATAAATAAAAAATAATAAAATCATCTAAATAAATTAAAAATAATAATAATAATAAATAAGTCATAATAATTTATTACCACATATTTTAAAATTTCATATGAAAGTATTTAAATTAGTCTATCAATTTTGTTTCCAAAACTAAAATTTTATGTGCTTAAACTTTTTTCTTTATTTTATTAATTATTTATTTTGTTATTTAACATATTTTGTTATTCCAAACTATATGTAATAGTGAAATAAGACATAAATATACATATTTTCTTATTTTTTTGTTTAATTTTTTTTAAATGAGATATTACTTATTTTAATTTTCTAACCATTAATTAAATAATATATATTTATATATAACTTTTTGTTGACTTTAAAATTTTTTAAAATTAATAATTAAAATTTAATCAAATATTTTTTTGTTAAATTCATAGTTTTAATTTAGATTTTTTTTTAATATTTTATTATATTGGAATTCATGAGTATATTTTCTAAAATAAAATTAATAAAAAATCATTTAAATTTAAAAGTAAAATGCATCGTATCTATATATATAAAAAATGTGTATCTAATGAATTCTACTTTAATAATTTTATATTTTAAAACAAATTATCTTTTTTTTTTTAATCATAGACAATATTTTAGTTTATTTTTTTAAAATATGTTTATTTAAATTTTATATGACAATTAAAAAACATAGTGAAAATAAATTATTACATTTCTAAATAAAATTAAGTAAACGTACATTGTATGTTATTTTTACCTAGTATAAATATAAATATATATATATATAAACACTGGCCGAACGAGAGTTGCCTCCATAATTTTTTTTTTAAAATTTTAAGATAGTTTTTTTTAGGGTTTATATATTTTTGGATTTTGTCTTTTGTTTTATTACCTGTTTGGACCCTGTATTTTGACAAATTATTTTTTGGATCCTGTGTTTTATCAAATGGTTCAAATAGACTCTTAAACTCTATTTTGTTCAAAGCTTTTTTTAACTAAAATCACAAATAATTCACCAAACCAACAATTCAGAACCAAAAAATATTTATTCTGCCTAATAATTATTGTTGACCCAGATTTTGGTCAACTGACACAGAGTCGGAATATGCTTGATGTGAATGAATATGTTGAGAAGAATCCAATGACAAAAAGTAATAAGAACACGATATTTTATAGTGGTTCGACCCCAGGATTTGGTAATGACCTACGTCCACTTAGACTGTTATTGATATAAGAATCAAAGGAGTGATCAAAGAACAAGGGTTCAATGAGTTTCACTAACCTCTGAAGAACAATACAATATTCCAAGGAGAATTACTCTAATTTTCAATAATTCCAAAGCTCAAAGTCCCTTCCTTGAGCTCTCTTTTTCTATTTATAGGCTCAAGGGGGATTACATAAGATCGTTACAGATATTCTCTCCTGAATAATCGGATACTCAGGAGATTGTGCGAGTTAAATTCGGGATTTACAAAGATCTTCACAGTAACGTTACATTGCATGCGGAACCATCGACAAAACTGGTCGCAGGTAAGACTGGGCTGCTTACTGCTTCTAATACGTCTTCTGGTCGATGCACTAGCAGAGTTCCTCCAGATGTCAGCCACGTGTCCAGGGATCAGTTGCCACATCATCAATGCCAATTTTTTGGATAACATTTGCCCCCCAAGTTTATTTATTACGAGCAATAAATAAACTTTTGAGCGAACGACCCTTCGGTAACCCCGCCTTATGTGTCAAAACCCTTCGTGTGTTCTTGGAAAAAGCAACCTACTCCTGTCTAATCATGACCTTTCGGTTCCCCAGTAATAATTCGGCGGCCATTCCTCTTCCCCATATTTCGAAAAAAGGAAACTGATGATTACACCTTTTTAATGCCACAGACAAACTTATATAATATCTTCGAAATCTTCCTTTTCTTTTTACGCACGCCACTACTCTTTCCAGAAACCCTAAAACCAGAGCTCTCGTCTTCTCCCAGAAACTGTCCTTCTGCACCTTCCAAGTTCATCTTGAAAGCACCTCGACTTCCGAAGACTCTCTACCCTTCTCAACGATCTTTTTTCTGGTAAGTCTTCGAATTTTTATGTTTTGTATTTTCGCAATGCATGCTTCTGTATGTCGACTGTTTGAGTTCATCTGTTTCTGGTTTGAGATGCTTGTGGGTAAAAAGATTTACGAGTTAGTTTGATAGTTAGGATCGTACTTTTAGGACGTAAAATCGAAGTAAAAATTCGATCTTTAGGCTAGTTGGAAAATAGGTTTTTCCCGCCCTAAGGGGAGTTGAAAAAGCTTTTTTGAAAAACTTTTTACTTTCACCCTTTGATCCGTTTTCAAACTGTTCGTGTGGAAAAATTTAGCTTTTTGTTAGAATGTTGTTGTATAAAAGCTTGGCATTTATACTCGACCAACGTTATTCTAAAAAGCCTTTAAAAATTCTCTATCCTCTCCTCCCCATTCTTCTGTTTGCAGACATTGATGCCAGATTTGTGGGGAGGTGAACGGCCCATCGACGACGATCTTCTCGCCCAGCTGCTCGAAGGCGAAGAACAACCGGCCGCCCGAATCCACGAGATTCCTTTTTCTTGATCCTCATCCAGACCTCGTCCTTCTCCTCCTCAAATGGCTCGTTCCAAATCCGTAGGCAAGAAAAGACCTGACTCCGACGATAATCCAAACCTTCCTGCTCAGCCTGATTCGCAGGCTAGGGTTCCCTCGACCAGCGGTCGAAACAATCCTGTTCCTGACCCTAATATCCAAATTAGAGCCCGCCCTCGCCATCAGAATCTGCCTGATGTCGAGTGGTATATTTCCCCGACCAGCGTAGTGACCCTTCGGATGGTTGCTAACTATTTCAGGAAGTATCCCCTCACAGGGGTTTCCATCAAAATTCCTGCCGCAAACCAAAGGGCTAACCTCCCCGGAGGTATATACAGCGCCTGGTCTCGGTATCACATAGAGGCGGGGGCTTTCCTCCCTCTACATCCTTTTTACCAGGGGGTGGCTAATTATTTCGATGTCGCCCCCTTCCAAATTACTCCAAACGGATATAGAATGCTGGCCGCACTCTATATCCTGTACAAACTTAAAAAATGGCCAGAACCTACTCCCCACGAGGTCAATTATCTTTTCGACCTTAAATCCAACCCGCAACAATATGGGACAGGTTTCTTCCACTTCTGTCACCAGGAGACAAACCGGACGTTCCTGAGTGACACTACGCACATTTCTAACGTGGGGCAGTACAGTAAGGAGTACTTCCTTACTCTAGACATAACCAGCAACAACCTGGCCTTCACTCGAGGAGGTAAGTACCGTCTTTGACTGGTCGATACTTTTAATCAAGGAGTTTCCTTTCATTTTTCTCAAACTGTACTTTGTCTTTCAGGCCCATGGTTACGTCCGACCCCAACACCAGACATGGCGTTGAGGTCCAATAGACTGGCCAGGATGACAGACGCAGAAAAAAGCGTCAAGTCCCTGGTTACTGATGAAAACCTGAGGTTGTCTGGCCTCCTGGCTCCTCGCCATGAAACAAGAGGGTCCGTGGTAGCTGATGCCATTGCCGAGGGGGTTCCCGAGCAGCAACCTCCTGCGTCCCCTCCTCAAAGGAGGCCGACGGGGGTTACAATCAGGGAGCCCACGGGCAATCCTTCCGCAGAAAGGCCTTCTGCTCCCCAAGGCAAGGGGAAACAAAAGGCCAAAGAGCCAGTTGTGGACCTGGGGGAATCCTCTGATGAAAATGGTAAAGTTATTTTGCTTTTAAATAGCTTGCCAATTCCTTGTCATTTGTTTGACGGGGAGGACAACTTTACATATACTCCAAATCTAGGGCCAGACTTCTTCATGCCAGATAGTGAGTGTGTGACTAATAGATTCAATAGTATAGCGACCAGTAGTTCTAGCTCGGGTACTAACTTTGTGACCTTCTTTTCCGTTTTGATAAAGAGTCTTCATCTGCTTTTATCTTTACCCTTTGCACGTTTTTACTTGTGTGCAGATATGGCCACTCCCAACGTCTTCGACTTATACTAGGCTGAGGAGGAAGAGGAAGTTCCTCAGCTTCGGCGAAAGTCGTCACGGAGACACCACGGCGAGACGAGCCAAGGGCCTGCCAAAAAGAGTCGAACAGAAGACCCTCCTAGGGGCGTGCCAACTGGGCAAACTTCTGCTCATCCTCCGGCCCCTGCTGAGAAGGAGACTCCCCCTGCTCCAATGAACCCTCCTCCGGCTGCGCCCAGCAGGGAACAAGACAAGCGGGAAGAAACTCTTGGGGCCAGACTCTCGAGCCGTGCCGTACGAGCAGCCAAAGACTGTATTGCGCACATCGAGAAAAACGACCGCGTCAAGGATGCAATAGTTGAGGCAGAGAGTATGACGGTCGACCTAATTCTGAACAGGACCCTGAATGAAATAGCCAGCGTAAGTACTTCTTTATCTTTTCGGCCTTAGTCTTTTAGTCTTTGCCACAGGTTCTAACTTTATCCTCTGTCCTCAGGCTTTGCTGTCTGCCACTACTGCTCGTACCCGCACCCAAGCCACCATTGAACAGACTCGGGCAAAGGCTATCGAGAGGCACCAGGTGAAGGCAGCCGAGGAACTTTCGGCTGCAGAGGCCAGGCACGCAAAGGAGTTGGAGGCGCTGGCTCAGCAGAGGGATGCCGCGGTGACAAAGCTATCAGAGGCTGAAGCTACGAAGGCAGCTATAATAAAGCAAAGGGAGGAGTATCAAGATGCCAGCCGCACCCAGTATCGCGAAGTCAAGAGATTGGAAGAGGAGCATAAGTCCATAGACGAGGTCATTGCTACTCTTGAGGGCAAAGTAAAGCAACTGGAGCTTGACAACTCCAAGAATCTGGAAAGATATAAGAGGACGACGCTCCGGTGTTTTTACAATTTCTGGAAACACAATTAGGGTGCCGACTTCAGCTATCTTTCAGAAGATGTCAGGATTGCTGAGCTGGCTCGTTGCACTGCCCAACTGGCTGAAGAGGAGGCAAGAGCCAGGGTCCCTGCTTCCCCAAGCATTGCTGGCGTAGAGGAAGAAGGAGTTGCTGAGGATGCTGCCAACCAGAATGCTGATAAAGACCCTCCTGCTCCCAATGCCTCTTGAGCTTTTTTTAATATTTTTTCTTTCTTTTGTTTATACGACCCACGGGTCATGATGTAAAGACAATTCCTTTTTTGAATTTGTTGCATGGGCAGCAAACCTTTTCTTTTATTTGAACAGTTACATCCAAGAAGTGATGCTTGCGGTGTAAAAGATTACATCATGATGCTATAACATTTTCATTTATTATAACATTTGTCCGTATGACCGAATTTAGCATAGTACTTTGGCTTGATTTAACAAAATATAAATTTTGAAAAATACTCTAAGTACCTTAGCATGCTTTCACTCATTTTGTTCATGTGTTTACATACCTCATGGTACGCTTTGCTATCGATGTGCCTTATATGCCCCCCAAGTGATCGAGGAGCTTTTAGGTCCTTGGTCACTTGCCTTGACCACGACCTGTTCGAACATTTCTGCTCGAGAGAAAAAGTAATACTTGTAATACAGCAAAACAACACATGTAATGAACAAATACTTGTAAATATAAATTCACAAAGGTTGGCAAGAATGACTGGCTGCGCACAGTCCCTTATAATCTCATATTAAAAATGGACTAAACATGTCTTTACGAGTGATTCTAAGATAGAATCTTACATATACGAGCGATTAGCCATACAGCGTGGCTAACCCTCTTTGCAAAACTTGTAAAAAGTAAAATTAATACAAGCCAGTCCTTTAAAAAGGATTGTTCACTGATAGTACTTGCGCAGGTGTTCTCCATTCCAATAACGTGGAACAAGATCCCCGTTTAAGCGTGCAAGTTTGTAGGTGCCCGGATGAAGGACTTCTTCAATCTGGTAAGGTCCTTCCCAATTAGGTCCGAGTACTCCAGCAGTGGGGTCGCGGGTGTTTAAGAAAACTCGTCGTAGCACCAAATCTCCGACGTTGAATTTTCTTTCTTTAACTTTGGAGTTAAAGTACCGGGCGACTTTTTGCTGATACGCAGCAACTCGGAGTTGGGCTTTCTCCCGTATCTCGTCAATCGAGTCTAGGGACTCCATCATCAGTTGGCTGTTCTGGTCTTGGTCGTATGTTAATCGTCGATGTGAGGGGGGATCTAATTCGACAGGCAACATCGCCTCATATCCGTAGGCTAAGGAAAATGGGGTATGTCCTGTCGCTGTTCGGTGAGACGTTCTATACGACCAGAGGACTTCAGGTAGCTGCTCTGGCCACGCTCCCTTAGCTTCTTCAAGTCTCTTCTTTAGGGTATCTTTAAGAGTTTATTCACGACTTCGACCTACCCATTCGCTTGGGGGTGTGCAACTGAAGAAAAGCTTTTGATAACTCCATGTCTTTCGCAGAAATCGGTGAATAAGTCGCTGTCAAATTGGGTTCCGTTATCTGAAACTATCTTTCTAGGCAAGCCATATCAACAGACAATGTTCTTGATAACAAAGTCAAGAACTTTCTTGGTCGTGATGGTAGCGAGCGGTTCAGCTTCGGCCCATTTGGTGAAGTAATCGACTGCTACGACTGCGTACTTTACTCCGCCTTTCCCTGTAGGTAGGGATCCAATCAAATCTATCCCCCATACTACAAAAGGCCACGGACTTTGCATCTGTTTTAATTCGTTCGGAGCTGTTCGTGGAATCTTGGAGAACCTTTGACATTTATCGCATCTTTGTACAAACTCCATCGAATCCTCATTCATAGTTGGCCAGAAGTAGCCTTGCCTTAGAATTTTCTTCGCCAAACTCTGCCCCCCAGCGTGATCCCCACAGAAGCCTTCATGCACCTCTTTCATGAGTTCCTTAGCTTTTTCTAGTGTAACGCATCTGAGTAGTGGCAAGGAATATCCTCTTCGGTACATAACACCATCGACCAGTATGTACCTAGCAGCTCGCCTTTGTAGAGTTCTGGCTTTGTTTCTATCCGGTGGTAGCGTACCGTTTGTCAGATACTCCAAATAAGGTGCCCTCCATGTATCCTCCATTCGAATCTCCATACTGGATTCGACCGCTTGTATGCTTGGCTTACTCAGTCTTTCCACTGGCACAATGTTCAAAGTGTCAGCATCCTTCGCGCTCGCGAGTTTGGCTAAGGCATCTGCGTTTGAATTCTGATCCCGCGGAATTTGCTGAAGGGTGTACTCCATGAATTGGGCTAGCAAGTCTTTTGTTTTATTCAAGTAAGCCACCATTTTTTAAGCCTCGCGCTTGATATTCTCCTAGAACTTGATTCACCACCAGTTGTGAATCACTGTAAATATCAAGCGTCTTTATGCTCATGTCTTTCTCCATCCTCAATCCAGCGAGGAGTGCTTCGTATTCGGCTTCATTATTTGATGCGGTGAAGTCGAACCTAATAGCGCAGTGAAATCGATGCCCTTCTGGCGTTATCAATATCACTCCTGCTCCTGCGTGGGATTCGTTAGACGACCCATCCGTGAATAATTTCCACGAAGGGGCTTTCTCTTGAGGCTCAGGCGCACTAGGCTGTTTGCACTGCTCGCTGTCTGGGAGTTCGGTGAACTCCGCAATAAGGTCGGCCAAGACTTGTCCCTTGACTGCTGCTCACGGTGAATAAGTTATATCGAACTGCCCCAGTTCGACTGCCCATTTTAATAATCGTCCAGCCGCTTCTGGTTTTTGGAGGACTTGTCGAAGGGGCTGGTCAGTTAGAACTGTAATAGGATGGGCTTGAAAGTAGGGGCGTAAATTTCTAGAGGCCAGAATTAGGCAATATGCTAACCTCTTGATTGGTGGATATCTCAATTCTGCCCCGATCAGTCTCTTACTGACATAATAGACTGCCTTTTGTACGCCTTTTTCCTCTCGCACTAGTACCGCGCTAGCAACAACTTCAGTAATCGCCAGGTAAATAAGCAAAGTTTCTCCTTCGATCGGCTTTGATAAGATGGGAGGTTGTGCCATATGGGCTTTCAAGGCTTGGAATGCTTGCTCGCAGTCTCCTGTCCATTCAAACTTCTTATTTCCCCTAAGTAGATTAAAAAAAGGAACGCACTTGTCTGTTGATTTCAAAATAAATCTACTTAGGGCTGCGATTCTCCCGGTTAAACTTTGTACATCTTTGATCCTTTCTGGCGACTTCATATCGATCAGGGCTTTTATCTTGTCGGGGTTGGCCTCGATTCCTCTTGAATTTACAATAAACCCCAAAAACTTCCCTGATCCAACTCCGAAGGAACATTTAAGGGGATTTAACTTCATTTGGTATTTGTTCAATACATCAAATCACTTTTGTAAATCCCTTACATGTCCTTCTCCTTTTTTAGACTTTACCAGCATGTCGTCCACATATACCTCCATGTTTACTCCGATCAGCTCCTTAAACATGTGGTTGACTAGCCGTTGGTAAGTCGCACCTGCGTTTTTCAGTCCGAAGGGCATTACTTTGTAACAGTATAAACCCGTATCGGTCCGAAAGCTGGTGTGATCCTCGTCGGGGGGATGCATGCTAATCTGGTTGTAGCCCGAATACACATCCATGAACGAGAGGATCTCGTGCCCTGCAGTTGCATCGACCAGCTGGTCGATTCTTAGGAGTGGGAAGCAGTCCTTTGGGCAGGCTTTATTGAGGTCTGTAAAATCCACGCAGGTTCGCCATTTGCCGTTTGGCTTGGGAACCAGCACTGGATTGGAGACCCATGATGGATAAAACGCCACCCAGATGAACCCATTCTCCTTTAACCTTTCAACTTCTTCTTTTAAGGCTCTCGATCTATCCTTATCGAGCAGCCTTCTCTTCTGTTGCACGGGTGAAAAGGTCTTGTCTATATTCAGGACATGGCTGATGACTGCAGGATCTATCCCAGCCATGTCTTTATGCGACCAGGCGAAAACCTCCTGGTTCTTTCGCAAAAATTCCACCAGTGCGTGCTTCGTGGTAGGCTCTAAGTTTTTCCCAACCTTCACGACTCTGGTCGGGTCTTTTTCGTCGAGTTGGACCTCCTCAAGGTCCTCGACGGGTCCAACGTTTTCTTCAAAATCCCCAAAGCGAGGATCCAAGTCTCTATCCTCACTTTGGGCAACACCTTATTTGGTGACTTTCATCACCGGATTGGGCTTGTGTATCAACTGTCATCTGCAACCTATCGGAGGTAGTGCTCTTCGGCGTTCCATTCTTCGCCTTTGTGATTGAGGCGTTGTAGCACTCCCTGGCTTCTCTCTGGTTCCCCAACATGCGTCCTACCCTCGCGTCTGTTGGGAACTTCATGGCCAAGTGCCACATAGAGATGACGGCCCGTAGATCAACCAGTATAGGCCTTCCAATGACGGAATTGTACGCTGAAGGACAATCGACCACTACAAAAGTGGCGAGTAATGTCCTTGTTGCAGGCGTTGTACCCGTCGTCACTGGTAGTTTGATCAATCCGGTGGGGGCGAGTCCTTCTCCAGAGAAGCTGTATATCGTTTGGTTGCAGGGCTCCAAGTGCTTAACGGACAATTTCATGCGTTCCAGTGTAGACTTATACAGGATATTGATTGAACTTCCTGTATCGACCAGCACTCTCTTCACCATCATGTTGGCCATCTGGATGTCCACAACCAGCGGATCGGAATGCGGGAAACGGACATGTTGGGCATCGCCGTCAGAGAAGGTTATTTCACCTTCCTCTGCCCAAGCCTTTTTTGGTGCATGGTCCTCCACAGTCATCATCTCGATGTCCTGGTCGTGGCGCAGAGTCCGAGCATATCGTTCCCTGGCCTTTCCGCTATTTCCCGCGAGGTGCGGGCCTCCACAGATGGTTAAGAGTGTGCCAGTCACGGGGGCAGGCTGTAAGGGTGGCGAGCGTTGGCGCGTGGGCGCCTGCTTGTTGCTACCCGGAGCTTCTCGTTGGGAATTTCCCGAGGCCCGTACGTATCTTCTCAAGTGTCCTTGTCTAATAAGGAACTCGATTTCGTCTTTCAACTGGTTGCATTCATTGGTGTCATGTCCGTAGTCGTTATGATAACGACAGAACTTGGTAGTGTCTCTCTTCGAAATATCCTTTCGGGTGGGGCCAGGTTTTTTGTAAGGCACACTAGAATTTGTGACCTGATAAATCTCTCCCCGTGACTCAACGAGGGCAGTGTAGTTAGTGAACCGAGGTTCATAACGATTACCCTTGGCTCGTTTATTGTCGGAGGTGGAAGGCTCGTTATACAGCCATTTTCCACCATTCTTGCCATTGCCATTGCCGTTCCCGTTGCCTTTGCCGTTGCCATTAGGTTTGGAACCATTGGCGGCTTTGGCGGGTTCGAAAGCCTTCTTATCCTTGCTTGAGGGTTTTCCATCGTTGGCAATGGCTTCTTCGAGCTTGATGTAGCGATCAGCCCGGTCCAAAAATTCCTGGGTAGTTCTCACTCATTCCTTTCGGAGACTTTTCCAGAGGGGAGAACGACGTTTAACCCCTGCGGTTATGGCCATCATTTTGCCTTCGTCCCCCACTGTTTTTGCTCCAGCCGCCGCTCGTATAAAGCGCTGGATGTAGTCCTTCACTGATTCTCCATCCTGCTGGCGAATTTCAACCAGCTGGTTTGCTTCGGTCGGATGCACTCGTCCTGCATAGAACTGTCCGTAAAACTCCCTTACGAACATTTCCCAGGAAACTATCCTTGCGGGAGGGAACTTAAAAAACCATTCCTGCGCAGCTTCAGAAAGTGTTGCAGGGAAGATCCTGCACCGAGCGTCTTCGGACACTTTCTGAATGTCCATTTGTATCTCAAATTTATTGACATGAGATACTGGGTCTCCGTACCCGTCAAAATTTGGAAGTGTAGGCATTTTGAACTTGCTTGGAGTTTCTGCATTAGCTATCCTCTGGACAAAAGGAGTGCATTTCCTCCTATCGTGGTCGATATACGACGTCCTTCCCCCGACCAGCTGCTGCACTGCTTGGTTGAGGGCATCTATTTGGGCATGTACAGTGGCAGGAATCGATGTGGCCTCTGTTGCTGGGGGGACGTTCTCGCCATGCCGCTCGCGGCGATCGTTGAGTACGTCACGCAAATCTTCATCTCTTCTCCGCTGCTCGCTACCCCCGAGCCAGTTGAAGACATTATTTTGCTTGGGCTGCCCCCCAGCGTCCCGTCTATTGGGCTGGTCATCTTGAGGTACCTAGCTCCTGCCTTTACCTCTTTCTTCATTCCTTCGCCCAGCGTTTCCCTTGCATGAGTCGGCCTCATTATATCCATGGCCATCTCTGAACCTTGATTGGCTATGGTGGGATTGACTGTTCCCTCGATTTTCGTCCCTGGCTGAAACGTCCCGAACGTTAGAGGGCGGCCTGCGCTGGTCGTGGCGTCCCCGTGCATTATCATGTCGTGGGGGACCCCGGACCGCAGAGCCTAACTCTGAGTCCCTCCTGTTACCAGGGGGATACTAACCTCTGTTCGGTAGGTTTGGCTCATTGCCCCTACGGCGTCTAGGACTACAAGGCTGATGCTCGGCCCTATTCTGCCTCTGTTGCGGGGGATTGCCGAGACCAGCTTGGGATGGTGGCTGTGCCTCAGGGTCCAGCGGGACATCGTCATGGGGCACCTGAGGCTGCTCGGGCCTTTCCGAACTCGAAGGCTGGATCGGTGGGCTGGGATTAGGACCCCTATGGGGTGGCCCATTGACAGGTTGGTCAGGCTGCGAAACAGGTGCGGCCTGATTCCTTGCCAGTTGCAAGGCCGCCTCAAAGGCTGCTATGGCTTCGCTCTGGCGGCGGTCCATCTCCGCCTGCCTTTCGCTTAATTCCACGCGCTGCTGTTCAATCTCCTGCTGCTGCCGCACCACAACTTCGGCAGCAGTCTCTTGACTGGCTTTCAGACTAGCCAGCTCCTCCTGCAACGCCCCCAGGGTACTCTTCAGCGTTGCATCATCCATCTCTTCCTCTTCAAAGTCCAGATGTGGCTCATCCTCCGCCACGCTCGCAGGGGGAGGAGGAGGTGGGTTTGATGGCGCAGCAGCGGCTGCCTGTCCAGCTTTCCTTCCAGTTTTCGCCATTAGTTTTCTCAGCAATGATAAATCAAGCTCTCAATGAAAGCACCAGAATGTTGACCCAGATTTTGGTCAACTGACACGGAGTCGGAATATGCTTGATGTGAATGAATATGTTGAGAAGAATCCAATGACAAAAAATAATAAGAACACGATATTTTATAGTGGTTCGGCCCCAGGATTTGGTAATGACCTACGTCCACTTAGACTGTTATTGATATAAGAATCAAAGGAGTGATCAAAGAACAAGGGTTCAATGAGTTTCACTAACCTCTGAAGAACAATACAATATTCCAAGGAGAATTATTTACTCTAATCTTCAATAATTCCAAAGCCCAAAGTCCCTTCCTTGAGCTCTCTTTTTCTATTTATAGGCTCAAGGGGGATTACATAAGATCGTTATAGATATTTTCTCCTGAATAATCGGATACTCAGGAGATTGTGCGAGTTAAATTCGGGATTTACAAAGATCTTCACAGTAATGTTACATTGCATGCGGAACCATCGACCAGACTGGTCACAGGTAAGACTGGGCTGCTTACTACTTCTAATACGTCTTCTGGTCGATGCACTAGCAGAGTTCCTCCAGATGTCAGCCACGTGTCCAGGGATCAGTTGCCATGTCATCAATGCCAATTTTTTGGATAACAATTATGTTGTCATAATCAATTTTTTTCCTCAAAATTAAATTTAAGGATCTATTTAATTTAAACAAATTTACAATACACATGATCCAAAAAATAATTTGTTAAAATATAGGGTCTAAACAAATAATAAGATAAAATTCTTAGTCTAAAATAATATTAAACCTTTTTACAATTTAATTCTTGTTCTCTAATTTTTTACAATTTAGTTCCCTTATGCAATTTTATCAATTGTTAGATTGATTAAACTGATGTTAAATATTAAAAGATCAAATATATAAAACAAAACTTGAAGGTATGTGTTCTGTTTTTTTTTTTTTTAAATAGAATAAAATCAGCATATACCATAACCATACAAATTCCTAGTTCATGCACCATCAAGTCGTTAATCATGTAGTCCTACAGTCAAACACTAGAGAGAGAGAGAGACGTACATTGGTAGGTAGGACCCATGATTAGATGGTAGTCATCAACAGCTTCACAGGCTCTATAGGGTCCACAAAGCATTATCATATCCCTCTGTATACCACCACCTAAACGAATTTAAATCCCCTCAACCCAACTCAAAAGATAATATTGATTATATATATATAAAAGAAAAAGTTTTTGAATGGTTACTGATGTTTTTGTTTTAGGAAAGTATCATTTTAGTAACATGGTCGGGTCATAATATTAATTTGATATTTATTATTTTAAAATTATATATATTTGATATTTATATTTTAAAATTATATATATTTAGTATTTTAAATTTTAATTTAATTAAATTATTATCAATTATATAAACTTTAAATTTAATTATTTAATTACATATAATTGATTATAATTTAATTATATTGATAAAAATGTATCTATCCAATGTAAGTCGAACTCTAAGATATAAACATGTATAATTTTAAAATACATAATTATATAAAAACATTATTAAAATCAGAAAATATTTGTAAAAGTATAAGTTAACAAATCAGTAAATTTTCAAAAATCATTAATATAAAAAATAAAAAATATATTAATAAATTTCCTCTTATCTTTCTATTATTTTTTTCCCGCGCTTTAAAAACCCTACCCTTATTTTTATTTTATTTTATTCTTCGTCTCTGCCAAAATCTCATGTGGTCAAAGTTTTGTGCTCTGCCTTTTCTCATTAAAATCACTCTCTTTCTTTCAAACCACTTTCAGTTTCAACTTCATCGTCTTCTCCAGAACTGTTTCCTTATTAAAACCCCATTAAATCTTTTTTTTTTCTTCTTCTTCTTCTTCTTTTATGCCTATACAAGTATAACTCTTAAGTACCCCTCATCGTTTTTCATCTGATTACTTTCAGATTGTTTAATCTTTTTGTTTATTTGATTACATGGATACAGTGAGACCAAAATCTGCTCTGTCCAGCAAAAGCAAACTAGCTCGGTCTTTTCAGAAAGTGATCAATCTTAGAACAGCGACTAGAATCTCCTCCAACAATGGCATTTGCTTACTTACACCACAAGGTTGTAGAGTCAAGGAACATGAAGATGATGATGGTGAGTTTGATAATAAGTCAAAGCATTTTGATAGGGCCAATGAAGACATTACCAGGGCTCGAAACAGAGCAGTCATGGAAGCTCTTGTGGCCAAGCTTTTTGCTGGTATAACCTCCATTAAAGCAGCTTATGCAGAACTCCAAATGGCCCAGAACCCTTATAATAGTGATGCCATTCAGGTGGCTGATTTGGCAGTGGTCGACGAGCTTAGAGCCATATCAGAGCTCAAACGAAGCTTTTTAAAGAAAGAGCTTGACCTGTCTCCACAGGTGACTATAATGCTCGCTGAGATTCAAGAACAACAGGGTTTAATGAAGACTTACCAAATCACCATTAAAAAGCTCGAGGCCGAGGTTGATCGGAAAGATTTAAATATCTCTGGCCTCAAGAAAAAGCTTGAGGACTCTGTTTCTTTGAACAAATCCTTGGAGAAAAAGCTTAACTTAAGTGGGTCGCTTTCGATCTTCGATAATCTCCTGATTTCCGGTCTGAACCCGACCCATTTTGTTGAGTTTCTCAACCAGTTGACTCTGAGATCGATAAGGAGCTTCGTCAAGATCTTGGTACGGGAAATGGAATCGGCGAATTGGGATCTCGATGCCGCCATCAAGTTCATCGAGCCCGAAGCTTCCTTCTCAAAACAGAGCCACCGGTGCTTCGTTTTCGAATCGTTTGTCTGCAAAACCATGTTCGAAGGCTTTAACTACCCGACCTTCAACATTCACGGTGGCGATTCTCCTCTTTGCTCCGACGCCTTAGGTTTCTTCGACCGATTCAAGAAGCTAAAACCAGTAAGCCCAAAACACCTCTTTACCCAGAACCCAAACTCCTCATTCGGAAAATTCTTGAGGACCAAGTATCTCCATCTGGTTCATGCGAAAATGGAGTGTTCATTCTTCGGAAACTTAAACCAGAGGAAGATGGTGACGTCATGCGGGTACCCGGAAACGTCATTTTTCACGGCCTTCGCCGAGATGTCAAAGCGGGTTTGGCTTCTCCACTCTTTAGCTTTCTCGTTTGGCCAAGAAGAGGGAGAAGTTACGATTTTTCAGGTGAGAAAAGACTCCAGATTCTCAGAGGTTTACATGGAGTGTGTGAACCAAGAAGTACTATTCTCCTCCAGCGAAATCGACGCCAACCCGGAGGCGGAGCTCCGAGTAAATTTCACGGTTGTTCCGGGATTTAAGATCGGAGAATCGGTGATTCAGAGCCAGGTTTATTTATCTCCGGCGAATCGCCGACGGTGATTTCTTTCTTCAGCCTTTATTTTGTTTTTATTTTATTTTTAAAAAGAAAGTTTCATTACCGGCTCTCGAAAGGCTCGTCTCCACGCGCTCATTTGCATGCTCCGGTAACAAATACTTGGAGACTCTGCCCACTGGAATGTGGGCCGTCGGTTTAAGACAAGTTGATGATCAGACAGTGTAACGGTGGTGATAGTTGGCGACTACGGAATTGTATATAGCGTGGTCGGCTATCAGACGGTGGCGCGGGTAACTAATCTCCAACATGATTGGAGGAGTGCGGCGGCGCGTGAGCTGCACGAACTTCGTGTAGGATTTTGGTTTCTTGAGGCTGGTGGCTTAATAGTAGCAGTAGAGTTTAGTAGTAACTGTTGCGGTTGGAGAATAGGGGCTATGTGGGGTCCACATTGTGACGTGGCATAAAGAGGGGTATGACGTGGAAATTATAAAATTATAATTAATGGAGGAGGAGAGGGGTTTAATGGGGTTCGGCCTGTGGGACTCGGGCTCTTCATTGTCTTTTTCTTTATTCTATTACAAATATTAGATAGTGGAAAATGGTGGGGAAGGATTTAAAGGATATTAATGATTACTGTAACGTTATTGTACAAGTATCTACTTATAAATATGTAATGAACGAGAGAAAAAAAAAAAAAGAGACCCTTTGAACTCTTATTTCTCTTTCTAAAATATGAAATAGTTGTTTTTTCCTCTGTTTTAGGACGAAAAGAAAACAAATTCGTCTTTTCAGACAATTTTGATATCAGAAAATCAATAATGATGATTAAACTTAAAATTGACTCCAAAAGAGTTTTGGTTAAGAGATTGGGACATGTATGGTTGGTGGAGTAATGGTATATAGGACAAAGATATTGCGAAATTATTTATTTTGTGTGATCAATAATTTTAACCCCTGACATGAGATTTAATAGAAAACATTTAAATGCATAATTTTTTTTTATTAAAGAAGTAATAATCTACATAAAATATCATATATTATTTTCTACATTTAACTACACTATCCCATCTCCGTCCAAATATATAAACAATAATAATGTGTATTAAAATAATTAATCAAAAAATTACCCTGCGAGAGTTCTGCTTGATATCTGAATTGAACACAACACAATACACACAACAAAGGAACAAGAAAAATAATGATTGAAAAAAAGTAAACAGTAACAAAAATACACCAATATACTTGGTTCAGAGATTCCAATTAGGAACTCCTACATCCAAGGCAAGGAACTTATCTTCCCTAGTTGAATCCACTATGTAGAAGAGAGATTTACAGCACTAGAATTCACCAGTTACAGATTTTTACAAGCCATTCACCAGGCCAAACCCCAAAAGCTCACAATCACTCTTGTTTTCTTTCTTCACAAGAACCGAGTAGACAAAACACAACTATAGCACACTAAAAACTCTCTCAAATCTTTTCTCTGAACTAATCTATGCCTTTTATAGATATAAGGCTTACAAATAAAGACCTATAGATAATCTAACTAATTGATCTTGACTTAACAGAATAAAACAACTACTTAGTCTGCAGCCCAAGGTAACGATTTTAACTAACAGCCAAGAAATGCAAGTCATACATTAACAAACTCCACCTTGACTGGCATTTCTATAGGACTTAGATGGAATCGACATAGGGAACCCTGCTCCAGTTGTAGTAACTAAGTAGGACCAAAATTTAACAAGTCCAAAGCTTCCTTGAACTTGTTTGTTGGTATTCCCTTGGTTAACATATCAGCTGGATTAATTAAAGTAGATATCTTTTCTACTTTTATCTCTTCTTGTGCCACTACATCTCTTATGAAGTGCAGCCTAACATCAATGTGTTTGGTCCTTTCATGGTAAGCACTATTCTTAGACAAGTGTATGGCACTTTGTGAGTCACAATACACCTTAGTCTCTGCTGAATTCAGTTCCAGTTCTTTTGTTATACCTTGCAGCCACATTGCTTCCTTTATTGCTTCTGTAAGAGCCACATATTCGGCTTCAGTGGTAGACAAAGCCATAATGTGTTGCAAGTTTGATTTCTAGCTGATGACATTTCCACCGAATGTAAAGACAAAACCAATTAAAGACCTTCTTTTGTCTAGACCAATTGCATAATCTGAGTCACAGTAGCCTATAACCTGTGTTTTCTCCTCTTTTGTATTCTAATCCCTGTTCTGAACTTCCCTTTAAATATCTCAACAGCCACTTAACAGCTTGCCAGTGAGATCGGGCAGGTTTGCTCATAAATCTGCTAATAAGGCTAACTCCATAAGCAATGTCAGACCTTGTTCCTATCATTGCATACATAATACTTCCCACAGCACTAGAATAGGGAAGATTATCCATATATGCAGCCTCTTCATTTGATAACTGTAACGACCCAAATTCACTAATAAGGCTTAGGGGCCTTGATTAGTGTGCCAGGAGGGCATTACTGGAATAACTGTGATTTAATGAGTTATTATATGTTTCATGATGCTTATATGATAATTGATTATATTATGTGGTAATATGATATGTGATATATGCGAGAACCACATTATGATGTGGATAAATCTGCAGCCGGCGACTCGAGGCGATCCTAGGGCTAGATAGCAGGAAAAGTCACAACGGGGCATTATAATTGACTTTGGACAAGTCAGGGGTATTTTAGGTATCGGGTAGTGGTTTAGACTATCGGGTGATGAAAATAAATAATTGGAGATATATTTGAGGTTAGGATGTCTAGGCGGGATTATTGGGGGATTTTACCGTTTTGGCCTCGGGGACGCTTCCGGCACCCTGAGCTTTGGGATTAGTTTAATAAACTAAGGGTATACTTGGAAGACTTAGGAAGATACTAGACAGAAAATTATAAACCGACCCTAACTCTCTTTCTCTCTCACTCTTTTCTCTTGGCTAAGGAAGAACTTCTGAATTTGAGAGGAAATAGCTGGAATTGAGCTGTGTTCTTGGGAATTGAAGGGAATAAATAGGAGGATTAGCTCAGGAACTGATCAAGGTCTGAGCTAGTGCTAAGGTAAGCTTTGAATTTTCATTTTTGGGGTTAGGAACTTAAAGGAATGGCTGAGTTTTAAATGGTTATGGTTTTGATATTCAAGGTGGAAATTGAGGCTTGGAATTTTGAAGATAGGTCAGGGGACTCTTGGAGAAACGGTTCTACAGCTGAGGTAAGGTTTAATTCAAAGTTTGATGGTTGAATTTGAGAGTTTTCATGGCTGGTTTTGAGTTCTGTGGGTTTGAAATTTCAGAAATTAGAATTGGAATTTTAGTGAGTCTTAGGCTGGATTTCTGGTTGGATTACGTTGTTTTAATCATTCTAATGTTGTTAATATTAGTTGGTTTTGAGTTAGGGGCTTTGGGGTGGCTTAAGGTGAGGTTTGGGGATTGAAAATGGTGGTTTTTTCTGGGTTCGAAGGGTCGAGCCGCGGCATGATTCTTGGAGAGCCGCGGCCCTTCGAAATGGTTGCATGCTGAAGAAGAAGGGCGGGCCGCGGCATGGCCCAAGCAATGCCGCGGCCCTTACCTGTTTTTGAGCCTTTGGAGGTTCTGTTTGGGGGCCATGCCGCGGCATGGGTGGCCTATGCCGCGGCGCTTAAGGGATTTTGGGATTTTGAGATTTTAGGCTTGGGAATTTAACCTAAGGTGCTCGGGGTTGAGTCTTTTACCATATTTGATGAAGTTCAATGTTCCGGGTACTAGAACTTGGCTTGGGAACTCATTTAAGATTGTTAATGGTATTCTTTATCATGGTTGTGACTAGGTATTAAGCTAAGGCTTGAGGATCGGATCGCGCTCAAGGAGTATCGCCCGTAACTAATTCATTTGAAAGCTAAAGGTAAGAAAACTGCACCCGGTTATATGTTTGTGATGGGACTAAGTGCTCCCGAGAATTGTATCGTGTCAATGTTGGTATTACGCCATGGGACATGTAAAAGCGGCCTAAGGGTGTCGTACATACTATTAGTGCACAGAGCGCGATTTGGCCACTGGGAGCCATGAACACTGGGATAACGGAGGGAGCAGCCTGTGAGCGCTAGCCCTGGTTATCGTATATAAACTGTACATGTTATGAGTTGATATGCCTAGTATGTGGAATACTTGACTATATTGAATGGTTATTTGACTGAGGCTATGTGATGCAACGTGAGATATTGACTTGACTGATAATTGCTTATGCTCTGTTGATACTGTGTTTTCTTGCTGGGCCTTGGCTCACGGGTGCTACGTGGTGCAGGTAAAGGCAAGGGCAAGCTGGACCAAGCCTGAGGTGGAGAAATCCAAGGTGGAATGTACATAGCCAGCTGTTCGATCACCACGATCGAGGAGTGGACCAGGACAAGGACTACCTAACTGCTTATTTTGCCTTAGTATGGCTGGTTAATGTATCTGAGTCTTACAACTTCTATAAACGATCTTAAAACTTGTATTTTTGGGATCCCGTGTAATCAGATAATGTTTCTTAATGAAAAATGTGGCTTTTGGAGACCAAAACGCTTTTAACCCTAGTTCCTTTGTAGTTTATGCAACACGATTTTAATTAAATGACTTGACTAGCAAGTTTAGCACTTTATAAACACACAGTGTAACGGTCTTGGCTATCCAGGGCGTTACAATAACTCACCTTTGACACCATCTAATCTAACATTTGCAGCAGTAGGAGTGCAAACAACTTTAGCATCTTTTTTACCAAAGATTTCTATAATCCTTTTGATATAACCTGATTGAGATAGTTTCAACAGTCCCCTTTTTCTATCTCTCTTGATTTCTGTGCCAAGTATTCTTCTAGCAGGCCCTAGGTCTTTCATGTCAAATTCTGCCTTGAGAACCTCTTTCAACTTTTGAATTTCCTCCTTATCTTGACATGCTAGAAGCATGTCATCAACATATAATAGTAATTAGTGTTGGATTAGCTTATACATGATCTATATTTATTTTCATGTATATCTAATATTAAACAAATTAATAGGAGATAGCCTATGTTATCCAAAAAATTGGCATTGATGACGTGGCAACTGATCCCTGGGCACGTGGCTGACATCTGGAGGAACTCTGCTAGTGCATCGACCAGAAGACGTATTAGAAGCAGTAAGCAGCCCAGTCTTACCTGCGACCATTCTGGTCGATGGTTCCGCATGCAATGTAACATTACTGTGAAGATCTTTGTAAATCCCAAATTTAACTCGCACAATCTCCTGAGTATCCGATTATTCAGGAGAGAATATCTGTAACGATATTATGTAATCCCTCTTGAGCCTATAAATAGAAAAAGAGAGCTCAAGGAAGGGACTTTGGGCTTTGGAATTATTGAAGATTAGAGTAATTCTCCTTGGAATATTGTATTGTTCTTAAGAGGTTAGTGAAACTCATTGAACCCTTGTTCTTTGATCACTCCTTTGATTCTTATATCAATAACAGTCTAAGTGGACGTAGGTCATTACCAAATCCTGGGGCCGAACCACTATAAAATATCGTGTTCTTATTACTTTTTGTCATTGGATTCTTCTCAACATATTCATTCACATCAAGCATATTCCGACTCCGTGTCAGTTGACCAAAATCTGGGTCAACATTCTGGTGCTTTCATTGAGAGCTTGATTTATCATTACTGAGAAAACTAATGGCGAAAACTAGAAGGAAAGCTGGACAGACAGCCGCTGCTGCGTCATCAAACCCACCTCCTCCTCCCCCTGCGAGCGTGGCGGAGGATGAGCCACATCTGGACTTTGAGGAGGAAGAGATGGATGATGCAACGCTGAAGAGTACCCTGGGGGCGTTGCAGGAGGAGCTGGCTAGTCTGAAAGCCAGTCAAGAGACTGCTGCCAAAGTTGTGGCGCGGCAGCAGCAGGAGATTGAACAGCAGCGCGTGGAATTAAGCGAAAGGCAGGCGGAGATGGACCGCCGCCAGAGCAAAGCCATAGCAGCCCTTGAGGCGGCCTTGCAACTGGCAAGGAATCAGGCCGCACCTATTTCGCAGCCTGATCAACCTGTCAATGGGCCACCCTAGAGGGGTCCTAATCCCAGCCCACCGATCTAGCCTTCGAGTCCGCAAAGGCCCGAGCAGCCTCAGGTGCCCCATGACGATGTCCCGCTGGACCCTGAGGCGCAGCCACCATCCCAAGCTGGTCGCGGCAATCCCCCGCAACAGAGGCAGAATAGGGCCGAGCATCAGCCTCATAGTCCTAGACGCCGTAGGGGCGATGAGCCAAACCTACCGAATAGAGGTCAGTATCCCCTGGTAACAGGAGGGACTCAGAGTTAGGCTTTGCGGTCTGGGGTCCCCCACGGCATGATAATGCACGGGGACGCCACGACCAGCGCAGGCCGCCCTCTAACGTTCGGGACGTTTCAACCAGGGACGGAAATCGAGGGAACAGTCAATCCCACCATAGCCAATCAAGGTTCAGAGATGGCCATGGATATAATGAGGCCGACTCAGGCAAGGGAAACGCTGGCCGAAGGATTGAAGAAAGAGGTAAAGGCAGGAGCCAGGTACCTCAAGAAGACCGGCCCAATAGACGGGACGCTGGGGGGCAGCCCAAGCAAAATAATGTCTTCAACCGGCTCGGGGGTAGCGAGCAGCGGAGAAGAGACGAAGATTTGCGTGACGTACTCAACGATCGCCACGAGCGACATGGCGAGAACGTCCCCCCAGCAACAGAGGCCACAGCGATTCCTGCCGCTGTACAGGCCCAAATAGATGCCCTCAACCAAGCAGTGTAGCAGCTGGTCGGGGGAAGGACGTCGTATATCAACCACGATAGGAGGAAAGACACTCCTTTTGTACAGAGGATAGCTAATGCAGAAACTCCAAGCAAGTTCAAAATGCCTACACTTCCAAATTTTGACGGGTACGGAGACCCAGTATCTCATGTCAATAAATTTGAGATACAAATGGACATTCAGAAAGTGTCCGAAGACGCTTGGTGCAGGATCTTCCCTGCAACACTTTCTGAAGCCGCGCAGGAATGGTTTTTTAAGTTCCCTCCCGCAAGCATAGTTTCCTGGGAAATGTTCGTAAGGGAGTTTTACGGACAGTTCTATGCAGGACGTGTGCATCCGACCAAAGCAAACCAGCTGGTTGAAATTCGCCAGCAGGATGGAGAATCAGTGAAGGACTACATCCAGCGCTTTATGCGAGCGGCGGCTGGAGCGAAAACGGTGGGGGACGAAGGCAAAATGATGGCCATAACCGCAGGGGTTAAACGTCGTTCTCCCCTCTGGAAAAGTCTCCGAAAGGAAGGAGTGAGAACTACCCAGGAATTTTTGGACCGGGCTAATCGCTACATCAAGCTCGAAGAAGCCATTGCCAACGATGGAAAACCCTCAAGCAAGGATAAGAAGGCTTCCGAACCCGCCAAAGCCACCAATGGTTCCAAACCTAATGGCAACGGCAAAGGCAACGGCAATGGCAAGAATGGTGGAAAACGGCCGTATAATAAGCCTTCCACCTCCGACAATAAACGAGCCAAGGGTAATCGTTATGAACCTCGGTTCACTAACTACAATGCCCTCGTTGAGTCACGGGGAGAGGTTTATCAGGCCACAAATTCTAGTGTGCCTTACAAAAAACCTGGCCCCATCCGAAAGGATATTTCGAAGAGAGACACTACCAAATTCTGTCGTTATCATAACGACTACGGACATGACACCAATGAATGCAACCAGTTGAAAGACGAAATCGAGTTCCTTATTAGACAAGGACACTTGAGAAGATACGTACTGGCCTCGGGAAATTCCCAACGAGAAGCTCCGGGTAGCAACGAGCAGGCACCCACGCGCCAACGCTCGCCACCCTTACAGCTTGCCCCCGTGACTGGCACACTCTTAACCATCTGTGGAGGTCCGCACCTCGCGGGAAATAGCGGAAAGGCCAGGGAACGATATGCTCAGACTCTGCGCCACGACCAGGAAATCGAGATGATGACTGTGGAGGACCGTGCACCAAAAAAGGCTCGGGCAGAGGAAGGTGAAATAACCTTCTCTGACGGCGATGCCCAACATGTCCGTGTCCCGCATTCTGATCCGCTGGTCGTGGACATCCAGATGGCCAACATGATGGTGAAGAGAGTGCTGGTCGATACAGGAAGTTCAGTCAATATCCTGTATAAGTCTACACTGGAACGCATGAAATTGTCTGTTAAGCACTTGGAGCCCTGCAACCAAACGATATACGGCTTCTCTAGAGAAGGACTTGCCCCCGCCGGATTGATCAAACTACCAGTGACGACGGGTACAGCGCCTGCAACAAGGACATTACTCGCCACTTTTGTAGTGGTCGATTTTCCTTCAGCGTACAATGCCGTCATTGGAAGGCCTATACTGGTTGATCTATGGGCCGTCATCTCAATGTGGCACTTGTCCATGAAGTTCCCAACAGACACGGGGGTAGGACGCATGTTGGGGAACCAGAGAGAAGCCAGGGAGTGCTACAACGCCTCAATCACAAAGGCGAAGAATGGAACGCCAAAGAGCACTACCTCCGATAGGTTGCAGATGACAGTTGATACACAAGCCCAATGGGGATGAAGTCACCAAATAGGGTGTTGCCCAAAGTGAGGATAGAGACTTGGATCCTCGCTTTGGGGATTTTGAAGAAAACGTTGGACCCGTCGAGGACCTTGAGGAGGTCCAGGCACTGTATATACCTCCGGGGAGGTTAGCCCTTTGGTCTGCGGCAGGATTTTTGATGGAAACCCCTGTGAGGGGATACTTCCTGAAATAGTTAGCAACCATCCGAAGGGTCACTACGCTGGTCGGGGAAATATACCACTCGACATCAGGTAGATTCTGATGGCGAGGGCGGGCTCTAATTTGGATATTAGGGTTAGGAACAGGATTGTTTCGACCGCTGGTCAAGGGAACCCTAGCCTGCGAATCAGGCTGAGCAGGAAGGTTTGGATTATCGTCGGAGTCAGGTCTTTTCTTGCCTATGGATTTGGAACGAGCCATTTGAGGAGGAGAAGGACGAGGTCTGGATGAGGATCAAGAAAAAGGAATCTCGTGGATTCGGGCGGCCGGTTGTTCTTCGCCTTCGAGCAGCTGGGCGAGAAGATCGTCGTCGATGGGCCGTTCACCTCCCCACAAATATGGCATCAATGTCTGCAAACAGAAGAATGGGGAGGTGAGGATGCAGAATTTTTAAAGGCTTTTAGAATAACGATGGTCGAGTATAAAAGCCAAGCTTTTATACAACAGCATTCTAACAAAAAGCTCAATTTTTCCACACGAACAGTTTGAAAACGGATCAAAGGGTGAAAGTAAAAAGTTTTTCAAAAAAGCTTTTTCAACTCCCCTTAGGGCGGGAAAAACCTATTTTCCAACTAGCCTAAAGATCAAATTTTTACTTCGATTTTACGTCCTAAAAGTACGATCCTAACTATCAAACTAACTCGTAAATCTTTTTACCCACAAGCATCTCAAACCAGAAACAGATGAACTCAAACAGTCGACATACAGAAGCATGCATTGCGAAAATACAAAACATAAAAATTCGAAGACTTACCAGAAAAAAGATCGTTGAGAAGGGTAGAGTGTCTTCGGAAGTCAAGGTGCTTTCAAGATGAACTTGGAAGGTGCAGAAGGACGGTTTCTGGGAGAAGACGAGAGCTCTGGTTTTAGGGTTTCTGGAAAGAGTAGTGGCGTGCGTAAAAAGAAAAGGAAGATTTCGAAGATATTATATAAGTTTGTCTGTGGCATTAAAAAGGTGTAATCATCAGTTTCCCTTTTTCGAAATATGGGGAAGAGGAATGGCCGCCGAATTATTACTGGGGAACCGAAAGGTCATGATTAGACAGGAGTAGGTTGCTTTTTCCAAGAACACACGAAGGGTTCTGACACGTAAGGCGGGGTTACCGAAGGGTTGTTCGCTCAAAAGTTTTTTTTATTGCTCGTAATAAATAAACTTGGGGGGCAAATGTTATCCAAAAAATTGGCATTGATGACGTGGCAACTGATCCCTGGACACGTGGCTGACATCTGGAGGAACTCTGCTAGTGCATCGACCAGAAGACGTATTAGAAGCAGTAAGCAGCCCAGTCTGGTCGATGGTTCCGCATGCAATGTAACATTACTGTGAAGATCTTTGTAAATCTCGAATTTAACTCGCACAATCTCCTGAGTATCCGATTATTCAGGAGAGAATATCTGTAACGATCTTATGTAATCCCCCTTGAGCCTATAAATAGAAAAAGAGAGCTCAAGGAAGGGACTTTGGGCTTTGGAATTATTGAAGATTAGAGTAATTCTCCTTGGAATATTGTATTGTTCTTCAGAGGTTAGTGAAACTCATTGAACCCTTGTTCTTTGATCACTCCTTTGATTCTTATATCAATAACAGTCTAAGTGGACGTAGGTCATTACCAAATCCTGGGGCCGAACCACTATAAAATATCGTGTTCTTTTACTTTTTGTCATTGGATTCTTCTCAACATATTCATTCACATCAAGCATATTCCGACTCCGTGTCAGTTGACCAAAATCTGGGTCAACAGCCTAAAACATGTTTCTAAAATTGAATTAAAAGAGAAATAAAGAATAGAATACTTACAGTATACGCAGTGGAATTAAAGAGTCATTCCTTCAGTTTCTCTAACTCTTGTATCCTCTCTGTCACAAAGTATTATCAAGAAACTGAACCGATTTTCTATTTTCTTCACAATCTTCCAATGTATCCTTAGAACCACCTAGACTAGTATGGGAAATTCTCAACACATGAGATAGATATAGAGAGAAGAAGAGAAAATAACAAAGAGGCTTAAAAAAGGACTTGTGTTTAGAGAGAATCTAAAACTATCAGAAAATCTGACTTGTGACTTATCAAACTTATGTTTTGACTTCTCTCTAAGTACTCCTTTTATAGACTCAATTAGGCCATTTAATTTAAGTAAAAAAATCAATAAAATAATAGCCATTTTGAAGCCCTAGGTCGAAATTATCATGGGCTATAGGCCCGTGAAGTTTCCCATTTGATTATAAGTCCATTGGACATAAAATCAAGGTCTGAATTATTTTCTATTGATTTAATTATTTAAATCCTTTATCAAATTAATTATTTATAATTTGAACCTTGATTTAAATTTATTTATTAATTTATATACCAATTTATCTTAATTAATAAATCTGCCATGATTTCTTTTTTCTTCTCAAAATTACACAACTTTGTGAAACTATCCAAAATTGACTTGGTCAACTTTGATAATTCTAATTGATGATTAAATCAATTAATTGAGACTATCTAGATGATTTTATCCAAGGTACAATGGGGACCATGGGCCTATGAAATCAAGCTCCAATAAGTTATCATAAATCTAACAAATAAATTTACTAACTTATTAATTCCTCGTGACTCCACTATAGACTTGGAATTGCACTCTTGAATTCATAGAATGCTCTATAACAAATATAGATATGCTATTAATTATCCGTTGTTACAACCATAATTTTCACTCAATCCTCTAGAGACGGTCTACAATGAGATAGGACTAAAATACTGTTTTACCCCTAATTATATTTTATCCTTAAAACACTTGGTTCCTTGTAAATGATATTTCAGTAAACTAATTTAATTACTGAAATGAGATCTCTATCATTTAACACCTTGAACCAAACTAAAAGGAAACCATCGTTTCACTTCTTCATCAGAAGCTATAGATGTTCATATCTATGATTAACACTCCCACTCAATTATACTACCGAGTTCCCAAGATGTAAGTATGGGCTAGTCCGTAGGGTAAGCTGGTAATGAACAAGTCAAAGAACTCAAATAATACAATCAGTTAGAATACTAACCACTCAGAATTGAGATTGAATTGACCTATGGTCAACTATATGATATGACTAGAATAGATAATAACGGTATATTTACGTATCTTATCAACTGTCAATATCAGTCCAATCCGATGTAACAAATACATCCGATCTTATCTTGTAACGCCCTGGATAGCCAGGACCGCTACACTGTGTGTTTATAAAGTGCCAGACTTGCTAATCAAGTCATTAAAGTGAAAACGTGTTATTGAAATAGTAGAGGAACTAGGGTTAAAAGCGTTTTGGTCTCAAAAGATACACTTTCACTGCTCAACATTGTTTATGTACATGGGATCCCAAAAATGACAGTTTAAAAGCCATACTACAAAAGTTACAAAGTTTATATACGTTAACAGCCATACTAAGGCAAAATGAGCAGTTAGGTGATCTCCGTCCTGACACACTCCTCGATCGTGGTGATCGAGCGGCTGGCTATGTACATTTCACTTCGGAGCTCTCCACCTCAGGACTGGTCCAGCTTACTCTTGCCTTTACCTGCACCACGTAGCACCCGTGAGCCAAGGCCCAGCAAGAACACATAGCAACAATAGAACATGCACATTTAGCTGTCAAGTCAATCTCACATATGGCATCTCATAAACTTCAAGCATATCAATAGTCAAGTATTTCATATACAAAGCATATCAGCTCATATAACACAATGCACAAATGATAACCAGGGCTAGCGCTCGCAAGCTGCTCCCTCTGTTATCCTATTATTTCTGGCTCCCAGTGGCCAATTCGCGCCCCGTGCGCTAGAAATCATGAACGGTACTCTTAGACCGCTTATACGTGTCCCTTGGCATAATACCAACGATGACACAAAACAGTTCTCGGGAGCACTTAGTCCCATCACAATCATACACTCGGGTGCAGTGTTCTTACCTTTCAATTTACTGATTTCCGATGCCACGTAGCCACAAGCACGGTCCTCTACCCCGAGCCTCTCCAAATTCCTAATCAAAACACAAATATAATATTCTTTGTCATTAACCAATCCAAGACTACCTTCCCGGTACCTAATCCACACTCTCGGAACCCCCAAAACCTTAGAATAACACCCCGGAGGCATCCCCCGAACCCCCAGAGCAAAGACCAAAAATTGCAAAATTTAACTCCCTGAAATTTGCCTTGTGCCGCGGCACCCACCTCCAGAGACCCCTAGGCCGCGGCAAGCAAAAGCCATGCCGCGGCACACCATCGCAGACCCAGATTTCTGGGTTTCCCTTCGCATTTTCCCGAGCTCCAACCTCTCCAAATCACCCCAAACTCTATCCTAAGCCCCAAAACCAACTCTAAACCCCTAACAAACCTCACAACAACTCAAAGACATCATGCCCAAGCTCACTCACACCTTCAATCCTAAAATTCACTCTTGAATTTCCCACTTGACAACTCAAACCAGAGAAATTATGAACTGCTTGAACTCAAGCACAACCCACACTTCAAACTCCCTATACCTTAACAAAACAAACCTAATAAACATACAGAGACCTTACCTTAAGTGATAGGTTCAACCTCCAGCTCTTGACCTCCTTCCCCCTTGGTTCCCAATTCTCTGAAATTACATAAAACCAGCCACCAACTCATCTCAATTCACCTTCCTTAACTAAAATTCAGACTTTAAACTTGGATATAACATAATCAAAATCTTACCTCTGAGTTTTCTTGGCCTAAGCTTGGTTGATAACTTCAAACATCCCTTGATTCTCCTTCCAAGAGTTTAGATTTCTGCTTCTCCTTTCTATCTCCTTTTTGCTCTTATTCTAGGTCTCCACAATTCAGCATAACCAACTCCCAAAGTGTTACACGTATATGATATTCCCCCTTCAGCTGAAACTCATCTACTAACTGCCAAAATACCATTTTAACCCTCCATTAATATCACTTACTAACTAGACCTCAAGGGCTTATTTGTCCTTTCCCTAACTTTGCAATTCTACCACTTCCCCAATAAGACCTGTTACTCTCTATAGTTACTAACGGTTACGCAGGTTACCAAATCACCAGTTACCATTATCTAGTTTCCTAGGACCGTCTTGGCACGTGCATCACGTTTGTATCACATCACCCACACAGTACAATTCACATATCATAATTATCACATAATATAATTCACATAGTCATATAACATGCTTAAAATCATAATCATACATCTTAATCATAATAACCACACATAATTCTCATCTTGCCCTCCCGGCACACTAATCAAGGCCCTTAAGCCTTATTAGTGAATTTGGGTCGTTACATATCTACTTTGCTAATGTTCTGGAAAGAACATAACACTATAATGTGTAAGTAGATCATATTGTAGATTGGTAAGTCAGTGTAAATCCTGGGCACTGACTAACCTTAGGACTAACTTATTTTTAACATATAATCATATTTATATTCCACTGTGATTACGTCACTATAAATAAAATTAGCTATATGCTTGGGATTTAATAGAAGTTTATATTAAACAAATAATCATGAAAATAAAACATGTGAGCAAAGTGATTGACCAAGTCAAAAAATGATTTCTACTCTTTTATTGATAATAAAATGAGATTACAAAGAATTTGGGTTTTAATTAGGGCATAAACCCCAACAAGTAGATCATCACACATTCTCTTATTTTTATCAAATAAACACAGTGATCATAATGGCTTCTACTATATCCTTTGGTTAGAATAAAATCATCAAACCTTTTGTACCACATTCTTGGTGACTGTTTTAATCCATACAGAGATCTTTGGAGCAAACAAACTTTTCCTTTTGTCCCTTTCTTAACAAAATCTTCAGGCTGAGACATGTATATACTCTCTTCAAGGTTTCCATGTAAGAAAGCAGTCTTCACATCGAGTTGCTCTAATTCTAAATTCTGAATTTCTATAGCAACAAGCACAAGCCTTATAGATGATAGTTTCACTACTGGAGAGAAAACTTCATGATAGTCAACCCCCTCAACTTGAGAGAATCCTTTTGCCACAACTCTAGCTTTAAACCTCTGATTTTCAACACCAGGAATAGCAGGCTTGATCTTATAAATCCACATACATCCAATTATCTTCTTATTTTCGTGTTTGTCAACAAGCTTCCAAGTTTGGTTTTTCTAATGGGACTTCATTTCTTCTTGCATAGCAGCTGTCCATTCCCTTTTATATCTGTTCTTGCTTACTTCAGCAAAAGAGGTTGGCTCTCCAAGCTCTATTGAGTCCCCAATATTTAAAGCATATGAAGTGATCTCAGATTGTGCATACCGAGCTAAATATCTATCAGGTTTCCTTATTTCTCTTCTTGTTCTATCTCTGGCCAGCAAGAAGTCTCTTAGATCTTCATTGGTATCAACTTGCTCCACCTCATTTTCTGTTTCGGTAGGATCTCCCCTTGAATTTTCTTCACTATGCTCCACCTTAATTGTGTCATTGTTAGCTGAAAAATCAAAGTTTGTATATGTTTGATCTTGTAGACCAGCATCAGATTTATTTTCCACCTCAAACTGTGAATTTTCAGTAATGTTTTTTCCCTGCAAGTTAGTTTTGTAACAAGAATTTTCATAAAACATAACATGCTTACTAATGACACATTTTCTTTCATTTATTATGTTAGGAGTGTGTCCTAAAAGCATGTAAAAGACATTTGTTTTTTTTTCTATGAATAAATAAATACAATGGTTTATTATTATTGTTATATTTAGATTGTTAAATTATTGTTTGAATAATTTTGTAAATATAATAAAAATTCCATATTCATTATTGAGGATGTGATCTTATATTAGTACGAGAGAATTAAGATCACATGAATGAATAAAAATAGTCAACAACAACAAATTAAAGTTATGGAATTCTTTAATTGGAGTTGTAAGTACGGTTTACTGAGTATCATAATGATACAAATAATCTAGATTCAGATTATTGATGTGGTAAGATATCTCGGTAAATGTGCTTTATATAATATGATTATATATGACATGGACAGATATGAATTAAAGTCTTTATCCAAAAACCATTTAACAATAAAGACTTGTAATTCATATCATAACTGATGATCATTTATAGATCAACCTAAATCCTGAGTGTTCATGAACCTTTAGCAGAGAAAGGTCTCTTGGTCACAGAACCACTTTTGTTTTGGAGATTTAATATCATGGATGGCTGGGAACATGTATCAACAACACGGAATCTAATCTTTCCTAACGGATCGTATATTAGTTCCCTTAAGGGTTAATTCTGGAACTGAATGATTTTGAGCTCAAATCTATAATTAGATTATAGATTAATTATTCACTAGTGAATTAATGGTACTTAATGAATAAGAAGTAAATTAGAAAGGTAAAATGGTAATTTTTCCATTCTAATTTATGAACTAATTAATTAGAGGGTTGAACTATTGTAAGATTGTTATATCAATAGACGACTTAAGATAAGATTTCTGTAAAAGTATATCTATAACATAAAGAGTGCAATTCTGAATTTATAGTGGAGAAATATCAGAATTAATAAATTAACTATTATAATTAAAGAGTTTAATTATTTAGTTTCAATTTATAGGAGCTTAATGTTATAGGTCCATGGTCCCCAAAATGGCTCAAACAAACACTGACAAAAGTAAATACAAAAATGGGCAAAATGACTTGTTTAATAAGAAAAATATTTTTCTATGCATCAAACATAATTATTGTATAATTATGTGTAATTAATTATTTGATTTAACAAAAATATAATTAATTTTGAATTAATTTATTTTTGAGAGTTTTGGTATTTAAATAATAATAAAAATTGGGAAAAATCACATGACATCCCTGGTATGTGGTACACGTGTAACACAGTGCACAGTCACTGTGCTACACGCATAAGAGACTCTGAGCAGTTTCTTGGTTCCACAATTTTAGTTATTTAAATATTAAATAAATAATGAGATATTGTAATATGATTAAAATATTATTATTTAAACAAAATCTAATAACTAATTAGTTATTTTCAAATTGTTTAAAATAACTAATATTTTATTTTTAATATATTGGATATATTAAATATAGGATATCAGTTTTTTAGAACGTAACTTTTCAGGGATAGAAAATATCTTGAAATCTCTCTCAGAGAAAGAGAACAGTGATAAAAAAAAAAGTCACTGTTCTTCACAAAACCTAGGTCCAAATTTTATCAGATCTCATGTGTTGAGAACATCTGATAAATAGATTTTGCCTATTATTTTGTATAGCGAGTCCACACTCATTCTTTGTGTGCTGAGAACATTTTGGAAGATCTTAGTGTGAGATCTCAAAGATTTTGCCATTCAAAAAGATAGCAACAAGAAAGGACCTGAGGTAATTTTCTATTCATGTCTTTGATTCAATATATATATATGCATGTGAAGAGGTAGATCTAAAAATCTTGTGGGATTAAATTAACAATTTGATTGTTATTCCGCTGCGCATAATCTTTGTTTTGATCTATAAAAACCAACAAATGGTACCAGAGCCATCTTCACACACATATATATATTGAATCTGTGTAGGTTTACTTTTATGCATTTATTTATTTTGATGAATGAATGGATGTCTTAATATGATTGAATGCATGGGAATGTTGAATCGTTAATTGTATGGTGTTTTTGGGTTAAGATTTATTTATGATTATGTAAGCCATTAAAGGGCATAGGATTTATGTAATTTTATTTGGGTTTTGACACCATAAAATTGTAATTCCGATCACACAAAAGTCAGAACGGAGCCCGGGATTAAGAATTCAGCCACCGCTCCTCCGAGGCCGCCCTCCGAGCCGCTGCGGGGACGTCGTACGGACGTCCGTACAGACCGTACGGACGGGTCCGTACAGATCCGTACGGTTTTGTACAGTTCAGTCCCGGCAGCCCTGTTTGACACCATGTGTCCCAATCCTGCTGGTCCAGAATTTTTTTTATTTTTTCTGAAATTATTCTGTTATTTTTTTAAAATTTTAAAATGTTAAATATCATATTTATTAGAAATTTGATATTTAAATAATGTGATAATTTTGTTATCCTAACAAACTTTTTGAAAATCTTATTTCAAAATTTAATTTTAAAAATAACAGATTTTAATTAAATATTTCAGTTTCTAATTTTAATTAAAAGTTGTTTAAATTAAGAAGAAAAATAAACATAATGATTATTTAAAAGTTTGTTTGAATTAATCAAAATAATTAGAAAATTGTTTTCTTATTATTATTCTGGACCAACAACGACACATATCCTACCGACAGTAAAGTAAAGAAGTCCGATGGAGATCAAGGCGGTTTTATTTTATTTTTTAAATTTTATAAAGTGGTTGTAAAATTAGAAATACCCAAAAGCACCCGGTTCAACATTTATTGTTTATTTATTTAAATAATTATTTTCATGTGATTGATGTGATTGATAACATGTTCATGCATTTTATGCCATACATAAAACACACACAGTCATAATCATGCATCTCATTAGTAGAAACATGATTATTAGGATTGTCCTATATGTTTATATGAATTGTTTTGCGAAATCAATTGCATGTAAATTACTTAGTTTTTTTAAAAAATTGGTAAAATATCACACCAATTTTTAAGTCTTTATGACTTAATTTCTTTAAACCAACTTTATTTTAAAATTGTTTTTTTTTAGTAAAGTTTAGATGAAGATAATTGGTAATTTAAAATTTGATATGGACCTAGAAACTTGCTTTCTTTCCAATTTTAATTATGTTCATAAGGTTTAAAGATGTTATAATTAATTTGGAATTAATTAGGTTAAAAACACTTATTTCAAAATAGTGAGTGGGAGAGGGTTGATATCTCAAACATAACCCGTGGTCTCCATTATTAATATAACACCGTGAGATATGAATAGCGCCTCGCGACGGCTTTGTTTTCATCCCCCTAAGGAAGGTGTCTAGACATATCAATAGCAAGGTTGTATTTCTTACAAAAATAGGAACTAATGATGTATTTTAGGTTTGACCGACCCTAAGGCGGCATGTCCTAAGTTAAGTCATGAACTCTGAAATAATGGGTTACACTCACAAAGTTAGGGCTGAGCATAAAATCCGAAAAACCAGATAAACCGACCATCCGAACACCGAAAAAATCGAAACCGAAAAAACCGAACACCGAAAAAACCGCCAACGGCGCAAACCGCCACTGTTCGATCGGTTTGGAAATATTGTCCGGACCGACCGAACGGAACCGAAACTGACCGAGCACTATTATATATAATAATATAATATTATATAATTATTAATTAAAAAAATAAATAAAATCTGATATCTTTTTTTACTAGGGCATCTCTCGGTCTCTCTATCTCTTCTCTATCGCATATACTCTCTCAGCCCCTACTGTGTTCCTTCCTCTCTGTCTCCTCCCTCCGGCGACTGCCCAAACGAACGGAACGGAACAGCCCAGCCCAGCCCAGCCTCTTCCTCATCTCCTCCTCTGCTCTTCCTCTCTGTTTCGCGAACGGAACGGACCGAGCAAACGCGACTCGGCGGCAGCACTGCCCAGCCCACTCCGGCGACAGCTTCACGGACACAGTGCCTTCCCTTCCCACTCCGGCGACCGCTTCACGGAGGTATGCCATTGTATTATTATATATATATCATTATAGCTTCGTTAAAACAGATTGACACATATATATATATATATATATATGTATAATTAAGATATTATATTCGCCTTCCCGTGGTAGTTGCTGTGTCCCTTGATGTGTTCTTCTCCTACAGATAGTTTAAACTAAGGATTTGTTTGGTTTGTATTCTAATTTGTAATTGTAATGCAATTTGTTTTAAAAAATAGAAACTTGTTTAGTGACAAAAAAGCAAGACATTTTTTGGACGATTTTGCCATGACTAATTATATAATAAGCTTGTACTTTTAGATATGCGCATATTCTGATCTCTTATATACAAAAAGCTGAGAGAGATTGAATGGCGAAGCCTTTAATTTGAGCCATATATGAAGCTGAAAAGTGTATCTATATATCATCATCATCATCATCATCATTCTTTGCATAATTTAGAGAGAAAAAGATAGCTGGTATTTGTATATATTTGGCAAGAACATGGCATTGCGTGTATAAATAAATTTGCGATCAGAGAAAGTTAACGTGATATATGATAATGAAGATGACTAGATGAGTGCTAAGAAAAATGTGTTTTACATTCTCTTTTGCACTCAGTATGTATAATGTCCATTTGTCCACATGGTGTATTAATTGTGGTGGATGAGGATGAGGTTCCTACTGCCCTATTTTGCAATACAAGTCAACTAATTTATTTCTATTAGTTTAAAGAGTTTGTCCCAGAAGAGTTTGTGTGGACTTTAGAGTTCACTTTGATGTGTAATACTTACTTGATTTTGTTAAAATGTTTGCTGACCATTTATGATATCAAAGTGTTTGAATTCGTTAAGTTTTCCACTTTTATCCTTTGCCAATGGATAGAATGGTTTGTAGCACCTATGGATCTTTATATAATACTGGATTTTAGAATTCTGTAACTCAAACGAGCAACACAAGAAATCCGATTCAAGATTAATTCTCAAATAAAGTCTCTATATTGAGTATTATATTTCCTCAACTTTATACCATTTCCTCAAGGGAAATTAACCATATTTAGAAGTCTATGGACATGTACCATGGTATAGATGAGTACATAACCCTATTTAGAACATCCTCTTTGGACATATATGCAGCTAGGCTACTAATATAAATTTTACATATCCTTGGAAATGGATTGCTTATTGCTTCCTGTTATGATGAGTTTTTACGTTTGGTGTCTTTATCACATGCATTTCCTAATTTGTCAGAGTTTGCTCAAAGAAGACTTCATTATATAATGCCTCAACCATTTTGAAAACCATGTTGTTAACAAAGACAAGAAAAAAAATTATAATTTCGTATCAACAAGATAACAACACAACCATACGTGCATAGATAAGGTGTTTCCAATATGATAAGGTCTTGTTTTATATTTATTATGTTTTACAAGTTAAACTAACAAGAAGAAACACAACTTTCATTTATGGGCACATTCATATTATGTTTTATATTTGTTGCTGAAATTGTGTTTATAAATATGTAAATAGATCATTAATATGGATAACGAGGAAAATTTAGAAGGGATGATGGGGGAGTGGTTGGAGTATGCTGAAACTAATTTGTCAAGTTCTGATGGAGAAGAACAAGCGAAGGAAAGGAAAAAAGAGAACATACGAAAGAAGAGGAATGATCAACAAAATCAAGATAAGGAAAAAGACAAAGAGACAGAGAAAGAGGATAATGAAAAAGAAAAGGAGAAAGAGGTTGAACGACCAGAAAAGAAGCAAAGGGTTGGAAAGAAAACATCGAGCGTGTGGGATCATTACACTATGTTGCCTGATTGTGATCCTAAGAAGCCAAGAGCTGCTTGCAATTATTGTGGCACCGATTATGCGGCTGTTACAAAGTTGAATGGGACTAGCACACTATGGGCACATGTGGAGAGAAAATGTAAGAAGTGTCCTTTCAGTGACTGGGTTGAGCAAAGTAAGAAGCAACAATCAACTATGGATAGATTTACTAAAAAGACAACAACCTGCAATGAAGAAGAAGTTGCTTCAAGTGGGCTGCCGCTAAGGTTTAATCAAAATGCTGTTAGGAAAGTGATCGCCGAATATATCATTATGGATGAGTTATCCTTTAGGCACGTGGACGGAAAAGGATTTCAAAAGCTCATTAAACATTTCTTTCCCACATTTCAGTTCCCATCAAGATTTACTGTTGCAAGAGATATTTACAATGCGTTTCTAGATCAGAAGAAAGAGTTGAAGTCGATTTTGGTGAAGCACAGAGTGTCGTTGACCACCGATTGTTGGACATCAATCCAGAATATTAGTTATTTGTGTTTGACTGCACATTGGGTTGATGATAATTGGAAAATGCATAAGAGAATTATCTACTTTATTCAAGTTCCTAGCCATAAAGGGGACTTGGTGGGGAAAGAGTTGATAAATTGTCTTAATGAGTGGGGTATCTCCTCAGTTTTTGCAGTGACGGTTGACAATGCCTCCTCAAATGACGTTGCTCTTAGAAAATTGAAGGGGCACTTGTTGGACAAAGACAATACCATTCCATTGAATGGCGAAATGTTTCATATGAGGTGTTCAGCTCATATTTTGAATTTGATAGTAACTGATGGGTTGAAAGAGTTGAATGATGCAATTTCAAGCATTCGAAATGCGGTGAGATATGTCCGGTCATCTCCAGCTAGACTTAAAAGATTTAAAGAAAGTTGCAAGGATGCAAACATTGAATCAAATGCCTTGTTATGCTTGGATGTGGTTACTAGGTGGAACTCCACCTACTTGATGTTAGAATCTGCTATAAAATTCAAGAAGACTTTTGAGAATTTGGAAGCAGATGCGAACTACACAAAGTACTTTGATGAAGAAAGAATGGATGGCCCACCAACCAACCTAGACTGGGAAAAAGCAGTTGTATTTGTCGACTTTTTGAGGAGATTCTATGATCTTACTAATCGATTTAGTGGGTCATTATATGTCACATCCAATCTATTCCTTCCAGATATTTTGAAGGTTCAAGCTGATTTAACTACTATGGCTTCTAATCCTGATACTTTGTTAGGGGCTATGGCAGTTAGTATGAAACGAAAGTATGACAAGTACTGGGGAAGGATTGAGAAGCTGAATATGTTGACATTTATTGCCAATATCCTTGATCCAAGGTATAAATTAGAGGTTGTGAATCGTGGTTTTAAATTTGTGTACACTTCAAGTGAGGCTGAAAAAATGATAAAGTTGGTGACAAATACTTTGGCACAGCTATATGATTTTTATAAACAACAACAACCATCTCAGTCATCTCAAGCTCAACCATCTCAATCTCAGTCTCAGCCATCTCAGCCTATTATCAATTCCACTACAGAATCATTTCTTCAAGGGCAACTACAACTTAGTGATGATATTGAAGAAGATGATCTTGCATACTACTTGAGTGATCGTCGTGAGAAACTTGATCCTACCTTTGATATTCTACGATGGTGGAAACAGAATGGATTCAAGTATCCAATAGTTGCGCGCATGGCAAAAGATGTATTGGCTGTTCAGATGTCTACAGTAGCATCTGAATCAGCTTTTTCTACTGGGGGAAGAATCTTAGATTCATTTAGGAGTTCCTTATCCCCGAGGATGGTGGAGGCTTTGATTTGTTCTAAAAATTGGTATACTTGTGAGTCTGAAGAGCCTGTTGTGCTTCGACAATACATGGATGAGATTGATGGTTTAGAGGCATGTGAACAAGTTTTTCCAGGTATTTATTTACTTAATAGCTTATTCTAATTGAAATATTATATATATATATATTATAGCTTATTTGTATTAATTGAATATTTGTCAGGTGATGGCTCGTGTATTACCTATGTACCTGAGAATCTTGGCAGTGGGTCTGGGAGTGGGACCGATAAGAACAATTGAAATCTCAAGGTAACTAGTTGAATTCTAAGATTGTAGTTTAGTAGCTTTATTTCTCTCAAAAGTACCATGTAGCATGTGTTATATATACATTATAATTTTATTCTTTCTTTTGTCTTAGGAGCAGGTGGTCATGGTTGCTTGATGCAGGCCATGAAATGAATGAATGCTGGATTTTGGATTGGACTTTGTTTTCTATCTATTCTTTTGAAATTTGAACTTGATTTGTGTTGTTGTAGTCGATTAGACTTAGATTTAATTTGTGTTGTAATGGACTATGGACTTTGGACTTTAAGTTTAAACTTTAATCATGTGTTGAGATTTGTGGTTGTAGTCTTTTGGTTTTAAATTTTAATTGGGTTGTGTCTTGGATTGAACTAATAGATATTGGAGTATTAGACTTTTGATGATGTGTTGTGATTTGAGATTATGTTATGCTCTTATGGACTTTTAATTATGTTTCAAACTTTAAAATTTGTAAATGTAATTATGTTCTATATATTTATGTTTTAAAAACGCACAAAAATGGATTCCAACAATCCAAAATTTTTAATTTTTTAACTAAAACTTTCAAAAAAAAAAATCAATTCGGTTTGGTCGGTTTAACCGACCAAACCGCAGTCCAAAACGGTCGGTTTTTTTTTAAACTGGTTTGGTTCGGTCGGTTTTTGGATTGCACCAATCCAGACCGAAAACCGAATTCTGGATTTTTTGTTGTGAAAAAACCGCCCAAACCGACCATTGCTCACCCCTAGAATGAAGAAGACTAGAACGACGACTTTGAAGAACACAGTTTCTATAGGACCATACCCTCGCTACGAGAAAAATATCCACAAAGAATTAAGGCACAAGCGGGCAGAGTACGTGAGAGCAAGTAGAGGTATTTGTTCAACTATCTTCATTTGCTTTAGAGCAGTATTTGTGACAATGTTTGTATCAACATCCTCAGCAAATCGCTTCCGTATTGGTATTCCCTCATCTCCCGATTATCACCACGGTGGATTGATACAGCTCAGCTCGAAATACTTCAGCACAACCTGGTCATTGGACAACTCTTCATCCTCCTCTTTCTCGCCTTCCTTCTCTTCCTCATTCACCTTCTCCTCCTCCTCCTCCTCCTCCTCCAACTAACACAATCCAGATTTCTCTTCCATCAAATGCGTTTGGACTACTCATGATGATTAGTGGCTCTCCCTTGGAGATCTGCCTGAACAATAAAGAAGCAGCATCTAACATAACAACTGTAAGAATTTCTCTATTTGAAGCTACTAAGGAACAAGAGATTATTGCAGCCACAAATTATATAATTTCTTATATACATATATCCTTTCCCTTCTGTTGTTTGCAGACGCAGCAGCAGTCCCTTCTCACTTCATTTCCTCAACAACAACCAACAAGTGGCATTTTAAAGATAAGCTGCACTAGCTCTCAGGCACAGGCACAGAGATAAAAGTTCCATCTGTTACTCTTTTATGTGAATAATCAACTTATAGCCAATTATGTTGCCACCAAACTCCGTACTTTCATTATACAAAACTGTTTATGCATCTGTTTCAGAGGGCTTCTTTCATTTTTTTTTCTTTTTGGGATAAAGATGATAATATTCTCAAATTTTTTCTATTTTATAGTGTGCAGATAATAAAAATTATTAACTTTAACAATTTAACATAAAATATTATAAATATTTAATAAAATATACCTTTAAAATTAACTTAAAAATAAATATTTATCATTTATATTAATATAAATTAAAATAATATTATTATAATAATATTTAATATAAAACTTTATTTCTATTTAAATTCAAATGTTATAAATATTATTATAATAATATATAATTCTATTTTTTTATTAATTATTTTAGTTTAATTTTTCATTTAATATACTTGTATCATTTTTTATATATAATTATTTATTTATTTGAAATTTATATAACAATGATATAAATTTAATAAATTATATAAATAAAATCAAGCAAAAATACATATTTACATTAAAAATATTTGAATTCTTAGTGTCTTCTAACGCACTAGTTCTTGTTTGATTAAAACCAAACAAAAATATGATATAAGCAAATTGGATTAATATTTGGTCAAGGGAGGTCTTTCCAAATGTTTAGACCACTACTCGGCATTTCAAAAGCAACCCATCTATCCCTGAAATATCAGTCAGGCGCGACCACAACACATACCACTTGCACTAAAGAGTAATGGTACTAAAAGCTAAAGTTGCCAATTTTGCTATATAATAATTTACAGATTCAATAAGCAAAGGAATCGATCTGAGAACAAATGGCAAAGGAAGATTCAAGCCCAAAATAGAGGGGAGGGGAGGGGAGAAAATAAAAAATTAAAAAAAAAGATTACAGTATACTGTTTTTTTTCAAATAAAGATCTTACCGCCAGTGTTTTCTTGCTAATTACCACTAGAAAACCCCATCTTTCTGCCATTAAAGTCATCTTTCTCCAGTTGGAATTCAAGTGTGTTTGTCGGGCTCTTATTTGAATAAGAATGAATGACATGACTTCCATTACACAGACTTGGCAGTCTTCAAGTATAAGATGTGCAAATATTTTTGTTTTCTTCCCATTTCCCACGTCAGTTCTCCATCAATAAACACTTGGTCCTATGATTCAACAACCCTTTTAGTTGACTTGGCTGTTTCAAAATTCTCATTTCTTTTATCTTTAGTTGGCCAGACATTCCACGCCTTAAGATGACACTGTTTTGTTCTATCACAGAAAAGTTCCATGTTGCTCTTCGCTTCCAAAATGACCACAAATCACAGGCAAAATAAGTAGCGTCCAATGTTTTCTTCAAACAAAATTTACCTTCCCCACACGTTTGAAATAAACAGAAGTATAGGTAACTTCTTCCAGGGTCTTTGAAAAGCCGTGGTGGAAAGAGTTCAAGCAGGACTAACTGTTCCGAATTCCAAGGGTGAACAATCTGATTCTTCTGCTAGAGCTTCAAGCATGTTTATGACTTCACTTGTGTCATCCAAATAGTACTTGGCTTTACTTGGTTTCTGTCCAACCGTGCATGCAAAGACCGATGTATTAGATGAGAGTACACCACTTGACATTGCACTGCCAATAATCTCAAACATGTCCTCATCAGATCTGTCATCACCAACACACAGTACAAAATCTGCTTGTCTTCCATTCTCGTTCATTGCTGTGAAGATATTTTCAGCAACCAAGCCTTTACTTACTCCCTGAGAAATCATGGAAAAACAAAAGAAACAATTGTTTTATTTCACTACAGTTCATGCACGTTATTACAGAGCAAAATATGCTTACCACATAAAGAAAAAACAACAACAATTGTCCCCACACCAACAGTACTATAAACAACAAAAGAGAAATAGACAAACAGAAGAAATATGCTTGCCGCTGTCAAAACCATAAACTATATTGATTTGAGGTATCTTGAAAGTTCATATGTTTGAAGTGCACCAAACTTACATGGACCCTGAATTGTAGAATTGATTAATGAAAAATGTAATACTCTCCCTTTGAGATCATAGGTGAATATTCTCTTCCTTTGTTTTCTCATGGCATGATACGGTAGCAAGTACCGCTGTCCATTTCCCTGACAACTTACTGTTCTTGTCAAGTGTCAGCATCAGCACCTTGTCTATTTTCTTAGCTATATCAGCTAGACAGCTACCTTCACTAATCACTATGAAAAGCCAATGAAATTGGGGGATCATGTTCCAGACATCTCCCCCTACATTAAAGACAAACCCTCCTTGTAACAAAACATCGCAACAAAGATTGATCTTCAACTGTAGCGGAAACGTACTCTAGACCAAACTAATTCTCCAAGGGTGAACGAATATGTAAGTCTAAAGACTTGCAAACCAAAAATAAAAATAAAGAGAGATGGAAAAAAAAAGTTATGTGGCTCACAGTCGCATCTTGAAAGTTGTCAACCTATGTTTGTACGTGAAAATTCCAAGAGATAAATTTTTATGGTAGGTTAGCTATGAATAAACAATGAATTTTATTTCTTAAAGAGAATATGAATATATATAAAAAATTTGGAAAGTGTTAATGTTAGTCTGTCATTATATATAAACTGGAAGTGGATGGAAGCACAATCACATACCTGTGGCTTTACTTCCACGATAAACTGACCACTTTTTACTGCAACTGGTTCGTTTGCTAGGACACTTTCTAGATGGTCCAGTAACTCTTTAGCTTGGCAAGATCCAAAACTAGGATCTGCATCCCGATGATGCCAAACTATGGCACTCTCTTTCTCTTCGATGTGAGAACCATCAGTGGATTCTGTGTATTGTTGCATAACAGGTTTAACTATCTGTATCCACCCAAAATCATTACACGGGCCACAAATTTGCCAATCCTTGTCGGCAGACCACCTAATAAATCAAACATATTTAGAAGCCAAATATGTATATATGCTAGAAAAGGCATAAACGAGTGAGATAACAGAAATTACATACCTCATAAAATAGCCATGTTCTGCTGCAATACCAAGTTTATTGCAAGGAGAAAACCACTTGCCTAAGCTATCTCTTCCTCTCCCGCTGACAACAAAAATAGAGTTTTTATCATCAGCGCAGAGCATATTTATGGTGGAGATGACCGTCGGACTTGGGACCTTATTGATGGATGTTTGAGGCATTACAGTACCATCATAATCCAGAAGTATAGCCCTATTTTTGGATCTTGAATATGCAGAAACAATATGATCAATTGACAACTTCTTAAAGTTGGGATCAAGAGCAACAACCCTGAAACCAAAGCTAAGACCAATGCCCCAGCACCTTCTTCTGAAATGATCTCTACACGTTCTCTCCATATCCTGAAAAAAGCTTTTAGACCAGTAAGCTACATCATGGGTGCTGACATACCTATAATGTTTTTCATGCCGCATTTGCTTCTCAGAATCAGCCATAGAAATCGCCTCATTCATTGCCTCAGCAGTGGTTTCAATGTTCCATGGATTGATACGGATTGCACCACTCAAAGAAGGAGAACATCCAATGAACTCTGATACTACTAGCATGCTCTTCTTAGGCCCATCAAAGTCTGTGTTAGTATCTGAACTAGACACCCCTTGTCTACATACAATGTACTCATATGGTGTAAGATTCATTCCATCCCTCACTGCGGCAACAACGACACACTCAGCAATTGCATAATAAGCAGCCCTTTCACTGAGAGAGACTGGCCTGTCAATAAAGACGATTGGTTCATAACCAGTTCCACCAAACGTCTCATTTATTCTCTTGCAGCTAGCATATATTTCATCCTGAATTTCCTCAAGGTCTTTCCCTCTTGCCCTAGCAGGGTTTGTAATTTGGACCATAACTGCCTTTCCATGCCAGGAGGGATGCTGCCTCAGCAGCTGTTCCATTGCCAACAACTTCAAGTTCACACCTTTAAAGATATCCATATCATCAACTCCAAGCAATACAGTCTTTCCTGCAAACTGTCGTCTAAGCTCCTTTACTCTCCACTCATTATCCGGATTTCTCAAGACTGACTCGATCTGCCCCATGTGGATCCCAACAGGCATGATTTTAATTCCAACCGTTCTCCCATAGTATTCCAACCCAATATAACCCCTTTTTGATTGATACTCCAGACCCAGCATCCGACTACAACAAGATAAGAAATGCCGAGCATAATCAAAAGTATGGAAACCAATAAGGTCTGAATTTAAAAGTGCCTTTAGAATCTCTTCCCTCACAGGCAAAGTCCTGTAAATCTCTGACGAGGGAAATGGGCTATGAAGAAAAAAACCCATTCTGAGCCTATTAAATCTCCTCCGCAAGAATGTGGGCAACACCATTAAATGGTAATCATGAATCCAAACATAATCATCTTCCGGGTTTATAACCTCAATAACCTTCTGCGAGAAAATCTTATTTGCCGCAACATAAGCCTCCCACAAAGATCGTTCGAACCGGCCGCCATGGGTCGCTGAGTAAGGAAGCATGTAGTGAAAAAGGGGCCACAAATGCTGCTTACAGAACCCATGATAGAACTTCGACAAGATGTCAGCGGGTAAGAATGCTGGAACACACTTAAACTTATCCAATAAAAGCTGTGATACATCATCCTGCTCATTTGCATCAACATCAACCTTCAAAGACCCTACATACAAAACCTCCATATCATCAGGTAAACCATTCTTTAACTGTAACAACAACGAATCTTCATCCCAGCTAAAAGACCACCCTTTATAATCAGGTCGACGCTTAGCTTTTACAGGGAGCTGGTTAGCAACAATGATAATGCGGTCTTGAATAATTGAGGAAGGAACATCAGACGAAACACTATTAGCTTGATCATCATCAAGCTCAGATATAACACCAGGAACGGTCATTACTCGAGGCAATCGTTTCTTTTCTCGACCCATTACAGGAAAATTCCCTGAAGCCAGATCCAAAAGATTGGTATACGATTTGGACATCATATTGAATCACTTTTTTTTTTATCTTTCTCTCAAAAGGGTACCAATCCAAAGTCCAAGATCTCAAAACAATATAAAAATGAAACCAAACACAGTGTAGGTTTCCTCCTGATTTTTTAAACGAATCACATCAACCAGTCCCCTGAAATCAAAAACATTTATAAACCCATTTCTAAATGAGATTCAAATATTATAAAAGTGACCTATTAATTCAATTTTTTCCCCTATTACCAACAACAAAATCAGAGAATAACATCAAAATTTTCCTTACATAAGAAACAAATTGTTAACACATTCAAACCAAACCAAAGCAAAACAAACAAATGATAATAAAACCTGCTTCTGTGTTGAAAGAACAAAATCTGAACCTTTCCCACGTATCGTTTTGGATCAGAAGAAAAAAAATAGTATCTTTTCGATTTCAGCTCCCAAAAACAAATTCTAGGGTTTGGTTTTTTGGCCCTCTCCTTCAGCCCAAGAGCCACTTCCAATTTCTCTCTCTATCTCTCCTCTTTTTCTCTCTCTAAAAATATGAATGCACACTTTTGGAGAGAACAATTTGGAAATATAGAAATAATACCAATGAGTTTATTTTAAGGAGAATAAAATAAAAAATAAAAACAAAGTAATATTAAATAAAGAAGAGGATAAGGTCGGCCAGTAGACTACCCAGTAATGCCAACTGGCAATGAAGAAGGTTCGTCACGCGCTCTTATTCCCCGGCTTTTAGGCTTACGTGTCTTCATCATACACTGACACGTCTCCACGTGATTGACCGCTCAAACAAGTCCTACTCTGCTCGCGTAATACGTTCGTCTTAGACCCCTCTAGGCCCCACAACCTCATCGTAAAATCCTTTCAAAACTAAAAGTAATCCCCTGCGACGCGCTTCATATGAGATCTCTGGAAACTATCTACATTTCGACACATGTCCGTGCCATTTCACTCGGACCAATTATTAGTGGTCCCCAGTGCACCTGACTACCTGGGGAGAACTAGAAGGGGACCACCTCTCCCCAGCTGGAGTCACGACACGTGGCGCCATGTAATATGGAGAGTTTGGATAATGAGCGAGCAACAAAGAAATAAAAAAGATTACGCTGCTGCTGACGTCATGATGCAACACGTGGCCTTATCTGGTTGGCAAGGGTTTGGTTGTATAGTATTGGGTTCTTTAGGTTGGTGGCGTCGGGTAATGAAAACATGCCCGGGTTAGGGGGAGAAAGGAGGTGTGTGGGGCCCACTTTGATGGGTCGGACGAAATGTCATTTTCACCCTCGTTCGATTTGATTCATATGCAGAAAATCACCTTGGGCTCAATCGTAATAATTGAGGTGTATGAGGGGTATAAGATTAATTGGCTCACTGTGTATGAGTCAGATGGTAAGGTGGCATTTTTTGACTTGCTTTTTGTCTTTACACCTAACTTTTCAACTTTCAAGCTAGGGAGAAGATAAGATTGAGAAGAATATATAATCTATATATTTATACGTGGATACTGGATACATATCAATATATAATACTAATTATATTTATATATGGATGTGATCTATTCTAAAGTTTAGAAACTGATTATTTGATAGATTTTTTTGATTCATTGTTATAAGTTAATGTGACCATAGACTAATACCATATTAAGGAACTGGAGCTAAAATTGAATTTATATATTAATTTAAAAAGGCTATTTAGGATTTTTACCCCCCGAACTATACTACTACCGTATCGTGCCTCTTAATTTTTTCAGACCGTTAAAAATTCTCCCAAAATATTCACAGTAATGTAAAGAATGACTTCCGTTAACTTTCAACACATGTGGCTAACAGAAGGCTGACATGGCTCTTTACATGCTAATGTGTCTTGGCCATGTCAGCGCCATGTGTGTAATTTTAAATTAAAAAATCTATAATCATATTAAAAATTAATGAATTAAACACTAAAAACTATAATTAATAAATTAAACCATTTTTTATACATTAAAAAAATAAAAACCATATTTAAAAACAATAAAATTACATACATGGCGCTGACATGGCCAAGACACATCAGCATGTAAAGGGTCATGTCAGCATTCTGTTAGCCACATGTGTTGAAAGTTAACGGAAGTTCTTCTTTACATTACTGTGAATATTTCGGGGGGAATTTTTAACAGCCTGAAAAAATTAGGGGCACGATACGGTAGTGGTAATAGTTCGGGGGTAAAAATCCTAAATAGTCATTTAAAAATGTAGAAGAAATAAAAAAGTTGATTAATAAAATAATATTTTCTTACGAGTTGTCTTGTTGTAGGATGCTTCGTAAAAAGAGGAGAAGATGCAACTTAAATAGATATGCATTATACATATAATGATATCACGATGTTAACACCGGGTTAAACTTTGGAGATATCTTTATATATTATAAATGTGAGTTTAATAAAAATTATTTGTTTAGGTTAGATTTAATATTTTTTTATTATTTTTTAACAATGTTAGTTTTAAAGTTATCTAAATAAAGTACACTAATTGAAAACAAAAAATAATAATAATAAACGAGCCATAATAATTTTCCATCACATATTTTAAAATTTTATATTAAAGTTGTTGACGCGGTTCTTCGGCAACAGATAATTAAGAGAAGAAGAGAAAGAGATTAGTACTAAAAGTAGAACCGTCGCAGATATGAAATCTTTGTGCCAGAACTAGGTGACTCAAGACACGTTTTTAAGTGGTTCGAAGGTTAAAATCCTTCTACTCCACTAGTCAGTATTATTGATATTCTCTGGGTATTTGGTTTACAAAGTATATAGTTCTTCAAAGACTATTTTTTCCAACCCCTATCAACTCCCAGGGTCTCCTTATTTATAGGAGAAGGCACCTGGAAGTTGGTAGGGAGGTCATCCCGTGACCTTACCATTTGTCATATCAAATCTGTGACATTCATGATTAATTCCTAAACCTGACACACAAGTGTGGTCTAATCAGTATGGAAGGAGATAATGGGCCGCACGGCCCAACCCGTCCGTGGGTGTCTGAATACGCACGTTCCTGCTGCGTGTCCGAGAAGTCAGGGGGATATCGGACACGTGATGGCAGGAATATGCACGTTTATCTTGCGTGTTGACTTCCCATAGGGTCGGAGCTTCCTGAGAAGCTCGTGACCGGAGCAGTTCATAACCCGAGCTGCTCCGTCCGTGGCCTTCGGATGTCATTCTCAGCTCCTGGGGCAACAAATGCGAGCTGGAAACAGGACCCCCTCGAGCTGACAAGGGCCCGTCCTGGAAATAGAGCCTCCAGCCTGCGGGAGCCTCGGACTAAATCAGGTTTAGTCCGAGGCTCGCCCTGCTAAACAGCCCGTGGGAAAACCAGGGCGTACAAAAGTCGACTATTCTATGTTGGGGTTTTATGCCCTAATTAAAACTCAATTTCTTTGTAATATCATTTATTATCAATAAAAGAATAGAAATCATTTTTTGATTTGGTCAATCACTTTGCTCACATGTTTTATTTTCATGATTATTTGTTTAATATAAAAATCTATTAAATCCCGAGCATATAACTAGTTGTATTTATAGTGACGTAATCACAGTGAAATATAAATATAATTATATGCTCAAAATAAGTTATTCATAATATTAGTCAGTGCACATGATTTACATTGACTAGTCAATCTACAATATAATCTACTTACACATTGTAGTGTTATGTTCTTTCCAGAACATTAGCAAAGTAGATAAGATCGAATGTATTTGTTACATCGGACAAGACCGATATTGACAGTTGATAGGATAAGTAAACATATTGTTATTATCTATTCTAGTCATATCACATAGTTGACCATAAATCAATTCAATCTCAATTCTGAGTGGTTAGTATTCTAACTGATTGTATTATTTGAGTTCTTTGACTTGTTCGCTACCAGCTTACCCTACGGACTAACCCATAGTTACATCTTGGGAACTCAGTAGTATAATTGAGTGGGAGTGTTAATCATAGATATGAACATCTATAGCTTATGATGAAGAAGTGAAACGATGGTTTCCTTTTAGTTTGGTTCAAGGTGTTAAATGATAGAGATCTCATTTCAGTAATTAGTATTAGTTTACTGAAATATCATTTACAAGGAACTAAGTGCTTTAAGAATAAAATACAATGAGTGGTAAAACGGTATTTTGGTCGCATCTTATTGTAGACCATTGAGTGACAATTATGGTTGTAACAATTGATAATTAATAGCGTATCTATATTTGTTATAGAGCGTTCTATAAATTCAATAGTGCAATTCCGAGTCTTTAGTGGAGTCATGAGGAATTAATAAGTTAGTAAATTTATTTGTTAGATTTATGATAACTTATTGGAGCTTGATTTCATAGGCTCATGGTCCTCAGTGTATCTTGGATAAAATCACTTACATAGTCTCAATTAATTGATTTAATTATCAATTAGAATTATCAAAGTTGACCAGGTCAATTTTGGATATAGTCTCACAGAGTAATGTTATTTAGAGAAAAAAAGAGAAATTAGTTCAGATTTATTAATTAGAATAAATTGGTATCTAAATTAATAAATAAGTTTAAATCAATGTTCAAATTATAAATAATTAATTTGATAAATGATTTAAATAATTATTTAATTAATTAAATCAATAGAAAATAATACATGCATTGATTTTAAGTCCAATGGGCTTATAATCAAATTGGAAATTTCACAGGCCTAAAGCCCATGATAATTTTGACCTAGGGATATTAATTGGCTATTATTGTATTGATTTTTTAATTAAATAAATTACCTAAATGAGTATATAAAAGAATGTTAAGTGAGAGTTGAAACACAAGTTTATGATAGGTTTTAGATTCTCTCTAAACATAAGTCATTTCTAAGCCTCAATTTTTATCTTCTATTCTTCTTCTCTCTGTATTTATCTCATGTGTTGAGAATTGCCCACCCTAGTCTAGGTGATTCTAAGGATATTTTGGAAGACTGTGAAGATAATATAAGATCGTTTAGTTTCTTGGTAACACTCTGCGACAGAAATGATACAAGGGTTAGAGAAACTGAAGGAGGGACTATTTCATTCTGCTGCGTATAATGTAAGTATTCTTATCATTATTTATCTTTGAATTCAATTTTAAAAACATGTTCTAGGTTGTCTCATATTAACTTGTTTAGTATTAGATCTACATGAAAATAAACAAAGATCATGTATAAATTTTCCCAACAACTAGCCTCAGAGCCTTTGGAAATCTTTATTTTCATGCATGAACATGTTAAAAATTGAATTATTTGTGTTTGAATAATTGGATGGATTTCATGTTTTTATGAAGCATATTGATTTTATGTGATTATTAGCAATTTTTAGGTTATTTTGTTGTGTTTTCTATGTCATTAATTTTTATTTATGCTTTATTTTGTGTAAAACATGTTAAAAATTAATTAGAGAACGTTTTTTGTTTGAAAAATTGCTCGAAAAAAATTTCCTCTGGCTGCCAGTCGCGCGCGCGCATCACTAGGCAGCCCGTGCAACCATCATTCGGCGTCGCACACTCCCTACGTGAGCGTGCCTGCGCGCGTCCCCCCAGCCGTGCACGCACACTAGGCAGCCAACCCAGCCACCCCCTGCGCACACCTCGACAGCTAGAAGGCCTCGTGCACGCGCACAGTGAACACTACCCGTCTCGGGGGGTACTGTTCATCCGAATTTAAAAAAATAATAATAAAAATTGTGAAAATTATTTATTTATAATCAAAGCCAAAAATATCATATTTAATTTTTTATTTAAAAATGTTTTTTAAAAAATAAGATATTTTTGTTGGTTGAGATTTAAATAATTAAATATTTTTACAAAGATTCAAATTCAAATTTAAAAATAGACTAACAACTTAATTTAAAAAATTTTAAAATATTAAAATATTAGAATTAAGATATCAGATATTTAAGATATTTTCTTTAAAATACTTTAAATTTTTATAAATCGTTATTTGAAAATATAAATATATGTTTATTCTATAGTTTTTAATATTTAAATTATTTGAAATTTGTTAGTTAGATATTTTCATGTATATTTGAATTTGTTTAACTATTTTAAGATATTTTAGGGTTGTTATAACTATTAATTTTTTTTAATGGTTAAAATATTAGCTTATTGTTGTAACAACACAAGATATTTTTTAAAAACAGTTAAGTATTGATTTTAAAATTTAAATTGGTTAAATTTTGAAAAATATCATTTTTTTCAACACTTAATTAAATATTTTTTTAATAAATGAGATTTAAATTAACTTTGGTTAATTGTTGATAAATCTTATTTAAATTAAATTTATATTTTTTTCAAATTAACCTAAACCAATTTGATTGTTGATAAATGAAATTTAAATGAACTATTGTTAATTGTTGATAAATTTCATTTAAATTGACTTATTTTTTGTAAAAAATTAATTAATTCGAATTTTTTGACAAATTCTAGATAATTAATTGTGGTATTTTTGCAAATAAAATAAATTGTGGTATTTTTGCATAAATTCATAGACTTGCTCATATAGTAATATGATTAGGCCCATCTAATTATAACATGTATGTTTGTACTATATGTGATATTTTTGCAATTGGGCTTAGATGCATATAGTGGCCCATATATTTGTTAGATATATGGATTTTGCCAAATAAAATATTCATAAAATGATAGGTTTTATTTGGGCCCATTAAAAAATGTAAAGTTTAAATTCCTCTCTTGTGGGTGATTCCAGTTGTGAACGTCTATTTGCTTTGCATGACTATAGTGGGTCTAATCAATTAATAAAACGAAAGTTTAAATTTCTGTCTCTTAGACTTTGTATGGAAGATTGGGGGCCTTTGCAGTGGGAATGACATACTGGACTCAACCCTCCTCCATACAAGCTCAATTGTTAAGGCCCATTTACGTGAGTTGGACTTAATTGTATAGGTTCATTATATTAGTTAAACCTAAATATTGATTAGCAACAAATTAATTGAATTTGTTTAAGTGTTACACTTTAGAATCAATAGAGATTATAGGAATTTGGTTTTGAAAAATTTAATCTTTTTCAATTTTTTGGAGAACCATAGTTATTAATTTTCTAAAGATAAATAATAAAAATGCTATTTTTAATTTTATAATGAGCTTATTTTAATAATTATATTCGATCTCCACCGTTGGTTTAACAACGTCAATAACTTAATGGGGCTTCGAGACGCTTTGATTTGTCATTTTGACAAGGTTAAATTTCGAAAGATAGATAATTATAGGTCAAATTCTTCTAGACTCACCCCTACAATGACTATTAAGACTAAATCTGTGATTATCGAAACTGTGGGTCTAGCTCATAAAATAAGAGATTTTGTTCTTATTTTGATCGAATAGTAGGTTGTTAATAATGATGTCCATTATTAAATAAGTTTACAACTTTATTTAACTAGTGGTATTTTTTACTCTCGCGCAACCGGGACAATGATATCATAGATTAGTTAAAAACCTAAAGAAATAGAGATATGATTATTTTGGTATTTTTTCTCATATCTTACATATTTTTTATATATGTTGTGCTATTTCTTGAAATTTGTGTGAATAGGAGTTTTATTAAGCAAATGTGATTGATTTATATTTTATTGGTAATTTTTAGTTTTAAGTTAAGTAGTGTCTGTTTCAACTCCCATCCTTTCTCAACTTTCGATGGAAAAACTCACTGGAGAAAACTTCCTTAAATGGAAGCAGAACATCAACATTGTGTTGATTGGTGACAACTCCGAGTTCGTCATGATTGAGGAATCCCCAGAACGAGCAACGTGTCCACACATTCGTGATGGCACCGTCAATGCTCTTGATGGCACCGTAAATGCTGGATAGCACCGTCTCCCCGCATACGTGATGACACCGTGAATGCTCGAATGACACCGTGTCCGCACGTTCGTGATCAACTCAACTATGGTCTGACGCAACTCTTGAATGAGCTTCAGATTTTTTAGCCTATCATGGGCAGACCTAGTAAAGGAGGAGAAAATAAGACTACTGTTGTTGTTGCTGATCTAGCTAAAACTGAAGCTAACCCAGCTTCGTCTTCGAAAGCTTGAAATAAGAGGAAAGGTGGACAAAACAACAACCCCAAGCCTACAAAGGCTGCAAAGACGAGTGCACAACCTAATGTGCAGACGCCTAAGGGGATAAACAAGAAAGGTAAAGATAAGTGCTTTCACTGCAAAGAGAAGGGGCATTGGAAATAGGATTGCCCCAAGTTTCTAGCAGCGAAAAACAAAAGTAATGATTATAGTTCATTTATCTTATAAACATGTGTTTTAAAGAATGATAAATCCGTTTGGATTATTGATTCTGGATCTACCAACCATGTTTGCAACTCTTTATAACTTCTTCAATCCTTGGAGGAAGTGGACGAAGGCGGCTTAAAGCTTATAGTTAGGAACGGAGCGTTCGTTGCGGTCCAAGCTAGAAGAATAACTCGTCTGAAGTTCGGAAATAAATACTTAATTTTAAATGATGTATTTTTTATTTAAGCTTTTAGTAGAAATTTAATTTCAGTTTCCATGTTACAATTAGAACAATTTGTTAGGACTTTCACAAGTTCTAATATATCTATTTCCTTTAATGGATCACAATTGTGTATTGCATGTTTGGAAAACGGGCTTTATATTTTGCGACCTAATGAACCCCTCGCTCTTAACAATGATTTATTCAAAGTAGCTAAACCTAGGACCAATAAACGTCAAAAGACCAATAACAATAATATGATGTATTTATGGCACTTGAGACTAGGTCACATTGGCTATGATATGATTCAAATACTTACAAAGGACGGGTCTTACCTATCTGTGAATCTTGTCTTGAAGGCAAACTGACCAAGCGTCCATTCTCTGCAAATGGTGATAGAGCCAAAGAACCACTTGGACTTGTGCATTCAGATGTTTGTGGACCTTTGAATGTACAAGCCAGGGGTGGTTTTGAGTATTTCGTCACTTTCATTGACGATTACTCTAGATACTCATGTCTTTACCTAATGCATAAGAAATCAGAAACACTTTCAAGGTTTCAGGAATTCCTAGCGATGGTTCATAACCAATTAGGTAAAACAATAAAGATCTTGCGATCTGATAGGGGTGGAGAATGTTTGGATATGCAGTTCCAAGATCATTTAACTGAACTTGTGATTTTATCACAACTTACTGCCCCAGGTACTCCGCAACAAAATGGTGTAGTGGAGCGCCGAAACAGAACTTTATTGGAAATGGTTCGATGCATGCTTAGTTACTCAACTCTACCAACTTCGTTATGGGGACATGCAATTGAAAACACGAGCGAAATTCTCATGTCGTACCGTCTAAATCAATCCCCAAAACACATTTAGAACACTGGAATGGTCGTGAACCTAGTTTACGCCATCATAGAATCTGGGGGTGTCCCACCCACATCCTGAGGAAAAAGGAAGGAAAGCTAGAACTGTAAACTGAAGTTAGCATGTTGTTGGCTATCCTAAAGGTACTCGGGGTGGACTTTTCTATAGTCATTTAGAAAAGAAAGTGTTTACTTCTACGAATGCTACTTTTCTAAAAAATGACTATGTCTAAAACTTCAAACCACGCAGCAAAGTAGTTTTAGAGGAGATGGTTAAAGAATTGACTCCAACCAATGTTCCATCGTCATCAATGTGAGTTGATGATGAAATTCCCACTCTTCATGTCCAACCAACGCAAGTCGATTTAAATGAAGATAGTACCATTGTTCCTGAGAAAACAATCACGGAGCCTTGTCGTAGTGGGAGGGTTTTTAGGAACCCAGTTCGCTATGGTTTGGATGGTGAAACCAATATGGTTGTCGGTGACACTGGTGATTATGATCTGTTGTCTTTCAAACATGCAACAACTAGTCTTGGAAAGGAACTATGGCTCGAAGCCATAAAATAGGAAATGGAGTCCATGTTCTCAAATTCTGTCTGGGATCTTGTGGAAGCACCTAATGACTTTAGGGCCATTGGGTGTAAGTGGATCTACAAGAAGAAATGAGGTGTTGATGGAAATATCGAGACTTATAAAGCTCGATTAATGGCAAAGGGTTATACCCAAAGAGAAGGCATGGACTATGAGGAAACTTTTAGCCGCTCTCGACTATGAGATCTGGCAAATGGATGTCAAGACAACTTTTCTTAGTGGGAAGCTTGACCTCATTTATATGGATCAACTAGAAGGTTTTAAAGTAGCTGGACAAGAAGGAAAAGTTTGTAAGTTGAATAGGTCCATTTATGGACTTAAGCAAGCTTCTCGTTCCTGGAATCTTAGGTTTGATAAAATAATCAAAACCTATGGCTTTGAACAAAATATTGATGAGCCTTGTGTTTACCAACTAAAGGCAAATCAAATAGTGGTATTCCTGGTTCTTTATGTAGATGATATCTTACTCATTGGAAACAATGTTAAGAAATTATCAGATGTGAAGAATTGGTTGAGCACTCAATTCCAGATGAATGATTTGGGTGAAGCAAGTTATGTTCTAGGTATCCAGATCATCAGGGATAGAAAGAACAAACTCTTAGCTCTATCTCAAGCAGCTTACATAGATAAAGTGCTTGAACATTTCTCAATGACAAATTCCAAGAAAGGATGTTTACCGTCCCGCCATGGAATTCATCTTTCAAAGAATCAGTCTCCCCAGACTCCCGAAGAGGAAGATGCAGTGAGAAATGTTCCTTACGCATCTGCAGTTGGAAGTCTGATGTATGCCATGTTGTGTACTAGACCAGATATCTGTTGGTTTTTATTGATCAAATCAGAGATTATGCGCAGCGGAACAACAATCAAATTGTCAGATTAATCCCATAAGATTTCTAGATCTACTTCTTCACACTCATATATATATTGAATCAAGGACAAGAATAGAAACATTACCTCAGGTCCTTCCTTGCTGCTATCTTTTCGTATGGCTGAATCCTTGAGATCTCACACCAAGATCTTCCAAAATGTTCTCAGTCACCCAAAGAACGAGTGTGGGCTCGCTATACAAATAATAGGCAATAACTATTTATCAGATATTCTCAACACATGAGATCTGATAAAGTTTGGACCTAGGTTTTGTGAAGAACAATGACCTTTGTTTTGTCACTGATCTTTTTCTCTGAGAGAATCCTAGATATTTTTCTATCCCTGAAAACTTACGTTCTTTGAAAACTGATATCCAATATTTAATAATATCCAATATATTAAAATATTTGTTATTTTAAACAAATTCAAAATAACTGATCAGTTATCAGATTTTTGTTTAAATAATAATATTTAAATCAAATCAAAATATCTCATTATTTATTTAATATTTAAATAACTAAAATTGTGGAATCAAGAGACCAAGTCTATCTCTTATGCGTGTTGCACAGTGCATGTGCACTGTGCCACACGTGTACCACATGCATGTGCATGCATGTGATTTTTCCCAATTTTTATTATTATTTAAATACCAAAAATCCCAAAAATAAATTAATTCAAAATTAATTATATTTTTGTTAAATCAAATAATTAATTAATTCTTAATTAATTAATTACACAAAATTAAACAATAATTATGTTTGATACATAGAAAAATATTTTACTTATCACATAAGTCCTTTTTACCCATTTTTGTATTTGCCTTTGACAGTGATTGTTTGAGCCATTCTGGGGACCATGGACCTATAACATTAAGCTCCAATAAATTGAAACTAAATAATTAAACTCTTTAATTATAATAGTTAATTTATTAATTCTGATATTACTCCACTATAAATTCAGAATTGCACTCTTTATGTTATAGATATACTTTTACAGAAATCTTTTTCTTAAGTCGTCCATTGATATAACCATCTTACAATAGTTCAACCCTCTAATTAATTAGTTCATAAATTAGAATGGAAGAATTACCATTTAACCTTTCTAATTTATTTCTTATTCCTTAAGTACCATTAATTCACTAGTGAATAATTAATCTATAATCTAATTATAGATTTGAGCTCAAAATCATTCAGTTCCAGAATTAACCCTTAAGGGAACTAATATACGATCCGTTAGGAAAGATTAGATTCCGTGTTGTTGATACATGTTCCCAGCCATCCATGATATTAAATCTCCAAAACAAAAGTCATTAGCCTCATTCTTTGAAGAGACCTTAACGAGTGAATCAAAAGATTTAATAAACATGAACAGGAGTTCATGAACACTCAGGATTTAGGTTGATCTATAAATGATCATCTGTTATGATATGAATTACAAGTCTTTATTGTTAAATGGTTTTTGGATAAAGACTTTAATTCACATCGATCCATGTCATATATAATCATATTATATAAAGCACCTTTACCGAGATGTCTTACCACATCAATAATCCGAATCTAGATTATTTGTATCATTATGATACTCAGTAAACCGTACTTACAACTCCAATTAAAGAATTCCATAACTTTAATTTGTCGTTGTTGACCATTTTTATTCATTCATGTGATCTTAATTCTCTCGTACTAATACAAGATCACATCCTCAATAATGAATATGGAATTTTTCTGATATTTACAAAATTATTCAAACAATAATTTAACAATCTAAATATGACAATAATAATAAACCATTGTATTTATTTATTCACAGAAAAAACAAATGTCTTTACATGCTTTTAGGACACACTCCTAACAATATCTGCTATGCAGTGGGAGTAGTGAGTAAGTATCAGTCAAACCCAGAACGGGAACATTGGATAGCAATTAAGCATATCCTGAAGTATTTAAGGCAAACTAGGGATTATATGTTAGTCTACAAGGGTGGTGTTTTGAACCTTGTAGGCTACACCGATTCAGATTTTCAAACAGATGTCGATGACAGGAAGTCTACTTCTGGAATGGAGAACCGTAATGCAGTCTGCAATCTCAAATTCCACCATGGAGGCTGAGTATTTAGCCGCGTCAGAAGCAGCTAAAGAAATAGTCTGGCTAAAGAAGTTCTATTTGGATCTTGGTGTTATTCTAGAAATAGATAAACTGTAATGCCCTGCTAATTAGGTCCCGTTACCAAGTGTGTTTAAAATTAGTGCTGGACTTGCTAAATAAGTCATTTGGACTAAACATGTGATTAAGCCACTAAAGGTTTAGGTATTAAATTTTTTTGTCAAGTCATAAACATTTCCATTGATCAAAAACTGTGTTCTTACAAGGAATCCTAAAAACACAAGTTTAAAAGTTGGTTACAACACCAAGGTTACATAACAAGCCGACCTAAGCGGCAAAAGTTGGGTTCAACCCTAGCTTCCTCAAGTATCTCGGCCGTGGCGGTCGAGCGGCCTACATATGTACATGTCACTGCTATCGCCCTCTGACTTATGGCTGGCCAATCTTCTCTTTACCTTTACCTACACCACAAAGCACCCGTGAGCCAAAAGACTCAGCAACAAAACATATTAAGAAATTCATGGAGTAATATATCTGACTAACAGTAATAACTGAATCTAGCATACACATTATACAAATAAGCAACCATAGAGTTGCACAAGTGCGTGTCGCACTCCCTTCCAATTTGTTTGGCATCTGAGCCAGTCAAGTGCTTGGCGCACCCCCAAGGTGGCCCAGCCATGGTGGCCTACACTCCACATGCGTAATGCCAATCTCAGCTCATAAGCCGAGTCATACAGGTCCTTGACTTATAAGTCAAGCCTCACATCCCCTTGACTTATAAGTCGAAGCTTTAAGACCGTCGACTTATAAGAGAAGTCGCTCAAATCAGATATGCCCTCGACTAATAAGTCGATCTCTAACTAGATATCACAACAATTCCCTGGTTTATAAACCGAGCTCCCTAGTCACAGCAGACAATCTTATATTCCATTTATCATACATATACAGATACAATGTATTATAATACATTTAATCAACATACATAGGCATAATCATAATAATGCGCATTCACAGGCCTAATGCCTAAATCAAGATTATACTCAGCATTCGGGCCGAGTTCCAATCATGTATTCTGGGTGCAGTTTTCTTACCTTCGGTCCAAGTGCAAGCTACCAACGAACGACTCTTGAGTACGATCCCTGTTCAGAGCCCTTAGCGTTGACCTAGTCACAACCATGATAAAGAATTCCATCAACAACGAGTGAATAAAAGCTTCCGGATCAAGTCCTAGCCTCCAGGACATCGAATTCCACCAAACACGGTAGTAGAATCGATCCCAAGCTCATAAGGTTGAGCTCCCGCACTCAAAACCTTCTCGGGGTCCAAAAACCCCTTAAGAGCCACGACCCTATGCTCTTGTGTTGTGGCCCGCCTCAATTTGAGGCTCAGCCTCCCCAAAACACCAGACACACATCGCGGCCCAACCTAAGAGGCGTCGCGGTGTGCCTTCGTGACAGAGCCCTCCTTGGCTCCTTTTTGTTCTAGAGGGCCGTGGCACACCAAGAACAGGGCCGCGACCCGACCCCTTTGATGAGGACACCAAGACTAAAGATCCAAATATAGTTCCAGTTGGTCCGGTGACGAGGGCGCGAGCCAAAAGACTCAGTTTAGGAGCTTGATCAATATTTAGCCTCTTGTAATGAGTCTTATTGTATTTTGTCATCTTGTCTTTTTATTTTTAATCACGTTTTTTATTTAGTCTTTGTTTATTTTGTGAAAGTCAAACATTTGACTTGTGTGAGTCCAATAGTCCTTTTGTCTTTAATTTTCGATTTTCATTAGGAAGACAAAGGGTTGTCTTTAATTTTCGGTTTTCATTAGGAAGACAAAGGGGTTGTCTTTAATTTTTGGTTTTCATTAGGAAGACAAAGGGGCTTGTTTGATGTAATTTTTCGGCTATATTAGGCCTTGTAAACATTTGGGAAAGGCAGATTATGATGAAATGAAATTTGTGAGTTTCTCTTCTTGAGTTCTTGAAGAAACTATTAGAACTTATCAAGGGGTTCCTTGTGGCGTTCAACCTGACTTATCAAACGGATTCCCATCCCCGTTTGTGGCGTCTTCCTCATACCAAGGTTCGTGCTTGGCTAAGCATTGGGTCGCGGTTCTTCATTCCAATTTCGTGTGTTCTTGGTGGCTGCCATATTTGGTGTCGGGTTTCACCACAATCGTTGGTGTGGTTCGTATCAGTTGGTATCAGAGCTTAGGATCATCCGGTTTGGGCCTATCCTTTACTTTGTGTTTTTCTTTTAATTCGTGTTTTTATATTAGAAAAAAAAAATTCATCATCTAGTCGTGTTTTGATTTCTTTGTCCTTGTTTCCTTGTGAAATCCGAAACTATTATAGAGCTTGTTAATTTCCTTATTTCATTTGTTTCCTTGTTTCTCTTTTTTTTCGTTTCATTGTTCAAATCGTGCAATTGAATTAGGGTTTATGAAATTTCCCCTAATTTGTTTTCTTTTTGTTTATGAATTCGTGAATTAGGGTTCTTATTGTAAAAAAACCGAATTTTCATAGAGTTCCTCTTGTTTTGTTGTGAAATCCGAATGTGCTTTGGGTTTCCCTTGTTCTAATTGTGGAATCTGAATTTGCATTGGTTTTTTTTTCTAGTTCATTTTGTGAAATCCGAATTTTCATTGAGTTTCTTTTGCTTTTCTTTTGAAATCCGAATTTTGCCTTGGGTTTCTCTTGTTCTTGTTGTGAAATCCGAATTGGGATTGAGTTCTCTAGTTCTTATTGTGAAATCCGAAATTTTCATTAAGTTTCTCTTGCTTTGCTTTTGAAATCCGAATTTTACCTTGGGTTTCTCTTGTTCTTATTGTGAAATCTGAATTGGGATTGAGTTTCTCTTGTTCTTATTCAATCCGAATTGGCATTGAGTTTTTCTCTTGTTCTTATTGTACAATCCGAATTTGGCCTTGAGTCTCTATTGTTCTTATTGTGAAATCTGATTTGACATCGAGTTTCTCTTGTTTTATTGTGAAATCTGAATTGATAGTGAGTTTCTCTTGTTTTTCATTGTGAAAATTCGAATTTGCATTGAAATTCTCTTGCTCTTTTGTGAAATCCGAGTTGTTTTGTTTTCGAATCCAAGTTTGATTTTTTTTTCTTGTGTCTTGTAACTGCGTTTGAGGATCAAGAGGAAAGAAAAGACAGAAAAGAAAGAAGAAGAAAAAAAATCAAGAGGAACCGATCTAAAAAAAAAAAAAAGTCAAGAGAGTCTGGAAACCTCTCTTAAAAATTTTTGTTCTATTCTTGTTCCCTATAGTCTAGAGGCCTTTTTGCCAAAACCCCAGTCAAGTGTTCCAAAAATCATCATTTTTTGCCAATTTTTCATCGGTGTTCGTTTGGTTTGTTTGGTTGGATTTGCTGCTTGAATACTCCATATTACCGTTGGATTAGTTTTGAAAGAACTTAAAGAAGAATACGAGTGGAAAAAGGCAGAGGTGTGAGCCTATTTGAGGGTAAAAGCCATTGAAATTGAGTGAAACACGAGGGGATTTGGGTGAAAATATTGTTCGAGTGAAACACGTGAGGGAGTGTGGTGAGGTCTTTTCTCCATATTATTCTAACCTTATTTTGCAGATTTCCATCATGGCACAAAATCCAAGCAATGATATTCCGCTACCTGAGGTTCCGAATCTACAAATGCAAGCATTAATTGGGGAGATGCGAAGGATGATGAGGGCGGAGTGTGAGCAGATACATGAGAGGTTGGATAGGGTAGAAGAGGGAACACAACGGAGGCCACAGAGGAATAGGGTGTACTAAAGGGAGGATGAGAATGAAGGGGATTTGGAAGGGGTAGTTTCTGATGAAGAGTTTGATAGGATGTCGGCGGGTAACCATAGGAGGTATGGTCGGGATAGAGAAGCTAGGAACCAGGTAGATAATTATTTAGGAAATATCAAGATGAGAATTCCAGCATTTCAGGGGAAGAGCGATCCTGAAGCATACCTTGAGTGGGAGAAGAAGATGGAGTTGGTTTTCGATTGTCACAACTACTCTAACATGAAGAAGGTAAAACTAGCTGCCATTGAATTTACTGATTATGCTATTGTTTGGTGGGATCAGTTGTGCATCAACAGGAGGCGAAATGGAGATCGTGCCATTGACACTTAGGAGGCTATGAAGAGGGTGATGAGGCGACGGTTTGTACCACCTCATTATTATCGAGATTTGTACCTTAAGTTGCAAGGTCTTCGTCAGGGATACAAAAGTGTTGATGAGTATTACAAAGAGATGGAGATGGCTATGATTAGAGCCAATGTTGAAGAGGATCGGGAGGCAACAATGGCAAGGTTTTTGAATGGGTTGAACCGAGAGATTGCTAATCTAATTGAGCTACACCATTATGTGGAATTGGAAGATTTGGTGCATATGGCAATCAAAGTTGAGAGGCAGCTCAAGAGGGATAGTACAAGTTCAAAGCCAAGACAGAGCCCACACAATTCAAGTGCAACACCTTGGCGGTCGAACTATCCAAAGAAGGAAGAAGACCAACCTACTTCATCCTTTACACCAAAACCAGCCACCACAACCACAGCCCCTACTTTATCCCATTCTAGTGAGATAAAGTGTTTCAAATGTCAGGGGCGAGGACACATAGCTAGCCAATGTCCAAACAAGCGAGTTATGGTAATTCGGGATAACGGGGAGATAGCTTCCGAAGAGGAAGATGATCTTGATGACATGCCACCATTGGAGGACGCTTCTATGGGTGGTGAGGAGTTTGGGGCAGAATCTGGTGAGATGCTTGCACTAGTCACACGACGAGCCTTAAATTTGCAAGCAAAAGAAGAGGAAGAAGAGGTGCAGCGGGAGAACATCTTTCACACTCGTTGTCATGTGAAAGACAAGGTATGCAGTGTTATTATTGATGGTGGTAGTTGCACTAACGTTGCTAGTTCTTCCATGGTTGAAAAGCTAGGGCTCCCAACGCTTAAACATCCTTGTCCATACAAGTTGCAGTGGTTGAATTATAGTGGTGAAGTGAGGGTTACAAAACAGGTGCTGGTATCATTTCGAATTGGCAAGTATGAGGATGAGGTATTGTGCGATGTGGTTCCCATGCAAGCTGGACACCTCCTTCTAGGAAGGCCTTGGCTATTTGATCGGCGAGTCCAGCATGATGGCTTCACCAACAAGTACTCATTCACGTTCCGTCAACGAACAATCACTCTAGCTCCATTGACGCCAAAACAAGTATATGAAGACCAAGTGAGGTTGCAAAAATTGAGTGATAAAAAAAAATTGAGTGAGCAAAAGAATGAGAGTGAAAAGATGAATAAGAGTGAGAAAAAAGAGAGACAAAGAGAGAAAAGGGTCGAATCAAGTGAGAGAGAAAAGATAGAGAAGAGTTCGATCAATGAGGGAAAATTAGAGAGAAAACAAAATAATTTTTATGCAAAAAAAAGTGAGGTTAAGGAGGCTCTTTTAAACACTAACCAACTTGATGCTAACAAAGGTCGTCACAAGTAGGTTTTTGACCCCGGTGATTGGGTATGGGTACACATGAGGAAAGAGCGATTCCCAGCACAAAGACGTTCCAAATTGCTACCTCGAGGAGATGGTCCGTTTCAAGTGCTAGAAAGGATCAATGACAATGCCTACAGACTCGATTTACCAGGTGAGTATACTGTTAGTGCTACTTTTAATGTTTCTGATTTGAGTCCTTTTGATGCAGGTGATGATTTGAGGACAAATCCTTCTCAAGAGGGGGGGAATGATGAGGACACCAAGACTAAAGATCCAAGTATAGTTCCAGTTGGTCCGGTGACGAGGGCGCGAGCCAAAAGACTCAGTTTAGGAGCTTGATCAATATTTAGCCTCTTGTAATGAGTCTTATTGTATTTTGTCATCTTGTCTTTTTATTTTTAATCACGTTTTTTATTTAGTCTTTGTTTATTTTGTGAAAGTCAAACATTTGACTTGTGTGAGTCCAATAGTCCTTTTGTCTTTAATTTTCGGTTTTCATTAGGAAGGCAAAGGGTTGTCTTTAATTTTCGGTTTTCATTAGGAAGACAAAGGGTTGTCTTTAATTTTCGGTTTTCATTAGGAAGACAAAGGGGTTGTCTTTAATTTTTGGTTTTCATTAGGAAGACAAAGGGGCTTGTTTGATGTAATTTTTCGGCTATATTAGGCCTTGTAAACATTTGGGAAAGATAGATTATGATGAAATGAAATTTGTGAGTTTTTCTTCTTGAGTTCTTGAAGAAACTATTAGAACTTATCAAGGGGTTCCTTGTGGCGTTCAACCTGACTTATCAAACGGATTCCCATCCCCGTTTGTGGCGTCTTCCTCATACCAAGGTTCGTGCTTGGCTAAGCATTGGGTCGCGGTTCTTCATTCCAATTTCGTGTGTTCTTGGTGGCTGCCATATTTGGTGTCGGATTTCACCACAATCGTTGGTGTGGTTCGTATCACCCTTCGAATCCAAAATTCTGGGTTTTTCCTTTCACCAAACCCAAATAAAAACAACCCAATCACACTCAAATCTTTAATTCAATCCCCATAATCAGTATAACTCTTTTTTAGCTACAAAACCTAATTAATTAATTGACTAAAAACTCACCATGAATCCCAAAATTCACTCTCCCAACTCACACACATGCAAACACCAAAGATTTCAATAAAATCACAGAAGCATCATGAAGAATTCGAATTTAAACCCTTACCTCTGAGATGATAACACCCTTGAGCTAATCCCCAAGTTTTCCCACGCTTAATCCTTCAATTTCCTAAGCTTTGTTCTTCAATTTCCTCAAAACTCTAAAGCTTCCAAGAAGAGAGAGAGATAGATACGGGAGAGAGAAATGGTTCTGGTTTGTTTGCTTTGTTTTTAGTTTTCCCTCAGCTGAAGAAACACTTAACTTAAGTCTCTAATTAGGCACAAATGACCAAAATGCCCCTAGGCCAATCCAATCTCTCCAATGCCCTCCAAGGGATATTTTGTCAATTGCCACTTCTCGTGAATCCCCGGGTGTTCCTCTAAATCCCCAATTATCTCAAAATAATAATCGTTTAATCTCCCATTACCCGATAATTCCCGACAATGTATTGAATTACCAAAATACCCATGTGCTCACCCCGAGCCGGGTATTTTACCCCGTTGTGATGTTTTCGCTAACTTGCTCACTAGGATCGCCTTGCGTCGAGTAACCCAAATAAATCCACATAATAATGTGATCTCAATCACACATACTAAAATTTACAATTATACCCTCAGCGGGTCAAATTACTAAAATTCTCTTCTTATAAGAAACGAGCCCACATACACATTTAATATTTCTAAACAAACAAGCAGAATTATATTATAATATAATTCATATAATAACATGCTCATACAATATTAACACATAATTAAAACAATTATTGCCCCCCGGCCCCCTAATTCAGGCACTAAGCCATATTAGGGAATTTGTGATGTTACAACTATCCCCTCCTTACAGGAATTTTGTCCTTGAAATTTTACCTGAACAGCTCGGGATACTGGTCCCGCATGGTTGATTCCAACTTCCAGGTCACTTCCTCGACCTTGTTGTTCCTCCATAATACCTTCACTAAAGGTATGGTTTTATTCCTCAAGACCTTGTTCTTTCTGTCAAATATCTGGACTGGCTACTCCTCAAAGGAAAAATCCGTCTGCAGCTCCAGATCTTCATAACTCAGTACATGAGTCTCATCAGATACATACTTCCACAACATTGAAATATAAAACACATTGTGCACAGCTGACAATGCCGGAGGTAATGGCAACCTATAGGCCACCTGATCGATCCTTTCCAGGATCTCAAAAGGTCCTACGAACTTAGGGCTCAACTTGCCCTTCTTCCTAAATCTCTTCACCCCCTTGAGTGGTGAGACTCTAAGGAAGACATAGTCTCCCACCTGAAACTCCACGTTCCTACGCTTTGGATTCGTATAACTTCTTTTTTTACTCTGTGATGCGAGCATCCAAGCTCTAATCTTTTCAATGGCTTCATTGGTCTGCTGAACTGCCTCAGAACCCAAGTATCTGCGCTCACCCAACTAATCTCAGTGAATAGGTGATTTGCACTTCCTACCATACAACATCTCATAAGGAGCCACTCCTATGGTCGCCTGGTAGCTGTTGTTGTAGGAAAACTCTATCAGGGGTAAATATTTACTCCAAGACCTCTCAAAATCTAGTACACATGCTCTCAGCATGTCCTCCAGTATCTGGATAGTCCTCTCAGACTGACCATCAGTCTGAGGATGATAGGCTGTACTAAACTTCAGTTGTGTGCCCATTGCTCTTTGTAAACTTCCTTAAAACTTGGAAGTAAATGTGGGGTCTCGATCCGACACGATCGACCTCAAGGCTCCATGAAGACGTACTATCTCTTTTACATAGAGATCTGCGTACTGGTCAACATTATAAGTCGTCTTCACTGGTAGAAAGTGAGCCAATTTGGTATATCTATCTACAATCACCCATACCGAATCGTGTTGACGCATTGTCTTGGGCAATCCCACCACAAAGTCCATTGTGATGTTTTCCCATTTCCACTGTGGAATATCCAAGGGCTGTAGCAGTCCAGCTGGTCTCTGATGTTCAACTTTGATCTGCTGACACATCAGACACTTGGCTACTCTGTTACATCACCCTTCATCCCCGTCCACCAATACAAAGTTCTCAGGTCCACTGACAAATGCCTCCCTTTCTTCAACATCCTAAAAGGGAGCAAAAAGTTCCCTTGGGATGATGAATGCTAGGATGCCTTCACCAAGCTAAAGGAACACCTTGGAAAACCACCTCTTTTGGCCAAGCCAGAAAAAGGGGAGATGTTGTATTTGTATCTAGTTGTATCAGAGTATGCTATAAGTGCCGCCTTGGCCAAAGGAGAAAAGAAGCATCAGCAGCCTGTGTACTATGCGAGCAAACTGCTGGTAGACGCAGAAGCCCGATACCCAGAAATAGAGAAGTTAGCATATGCCTTGATAGTGGCTTCTAGAAAGCTGAGACCCTATTTTCATGCTCATGCCATGGAGGTGCTCACCAATACCCCTTTACATCAAGTCTTGCACAAGCCAGAAACTTCAGGAAGATTGTTAAAGTGGTCGATTGAATTAAGTCAATTTGACATCACTTACACCCCAAGGACCTCAATCAACGGGCAGGTACTTGCAGACTTTATAGTTGAGTTTGCAGACCGACCCCGTGAGGAGGGAGAAATAGAAGGGAATGAACCGACGCATGAAGAGGAAAAGCACCCTGAAGAATGGAGCCACCATGTAGACGGGGCATCTAACGAAGGAGGAGCCGGCACTGGCATAGAAATGACGGGACCTAAGGGGCACAATATGTATTGTGCCTTGAGATTCGAATTCGAAGCTTCCAACAATGAAGCAGAGTACGAGGCACTGTTGGCTGGCCTACGGCTAGCTAGGGAGTTAAAGGTAACCCATTTGCATGTCTTTAGCGACTCACAGCTTGTGGTGTTCCAGGTGAAAGGTGAATATCAAGCAAGAGGCCCAAAAATGGCTGCATATCTCGCCAAGGTGAAGGGGTATTTGGATCAGTTCGAAAAATGCACCATAGAATAGATCCCAAGGGAGCAAAACACAAATGCTGATGCGCTTGCAAAACTCGTCTCTACTCGAGACGAAGACATGCTTGAGTCCATCCCGGTCGAATACCTCTCCAAGCCGAGCATAGCTGAAGAAATGATCCATATGGTCAATAGCCCGGGGGAGTCATGGTTTGCACCCATCACGAAGTACATAACTGACAGGGTCTTGCCTTTGGAAAAAAAAGATGCCCGTAGGGTAACTTACAAAGCTGCCCAATACACCCTAGTAGACGGGGTCTTATATAAGAGAGGCTTCTCTACCCCGCTCCAATGATGCGTAAATAAGGGAGAGGCTTTAAAAATTCTGCAAGAGATTCGTGAGGGGCAATGTGGAAATCATGCTGGGGGGTAGTCCATGGCAAAAAAGGCCATCCGCTAGGGGTACTATTGGCCTACCATGGAAAAGGATGCGAGCGATTTCAAAAAAAGGTGTGACAAGTGCCAGAGGCGTGCAAACTACCCCAGACAGCCACCAAATGAGCTGGTGAGCATGACCAGTCTGTGGCCCTTTGTTGTGTGGGGGATTGACTTGATTGGACCGTTGCCGGCAGGAAGAGGAGGAGCAAAATACGCGGTGGTAGCAGTCGATTATTTTACTAAGTGGGTGGAAGCAGAACCTCTAGTCAACATAACGGCTAAGCAAATCACCACCTTCGTCAACAAATTTATTGTTTGCAGGTTTGGAGTACCCTACAAGACAGTCTCCGACATTGGGACGCAATTTGAAGGAGGAGTATTCGAGGAATATTGCAGGGAAAAAAGAACCAAGAGGAGTTTCTCCGCTGTGGTACACCCACAAGCCAATGGACAAGTGGAGGCCATCAACAAGATCCTAAAAAGGAATTTGAAAACAAAGTTGGAAAAGTTGAAAGGGGCCTAGGTCGAAGAACTCCCCAATGTGCTTTGGGCCTACAGGACCACACCTCGTTCCACCACGGGGGAGACGCCTTTTTCCTTTGCCTACGGCTGTGAGGCTGTCCTTCCAATAGAAATGAAGATTAACTCCATCCGCACTAAAGCGTATGATGACCAGGCCAATATCGCAGCATTGGCCGGGAATTTGGACCTGTTGGAAACTAAGAGAGACTGGGCACAACTGAGGCTAGCCACATATCAGCAACAAGCCGCGAGATACTATAATTCGAGGGTGCGAGAGAGAGCATTCAGAGTTGGAGACCTCATGTTGCGAAAAGTCCTGCCCAACACTCGAGATTCGAGCGCGGGTGTGTTAGGAGCAAACTGGGAAGGGCCTTATCAAGTTGCTCAGGTTGTGCCCCCTAACACCTACAAGCTCGCACGCTTGGATGATACCATGGTACCTAGAGCATGGAACGTGGAGCATCTAAAAAAATATTATCAATGAGACCCCCATGTCTGAGGCAAGAGTGTTATTATTCTAGCGTGCAAGTCTAATGTAATAGCTATGCCATAGGAGGCTAAATTAGATTACTTAGTATGTTGTAAGGATGAAGTCGCATTAAATTACCATGTATTTTACATGCTTCCAATGAATATGATGTGACATTAGACAAACGTGTAGCAAAAGTTCTTATTTAACCAAGATGATTATCGAGATGTGTGAATAGAATGATCAAAGTGCTTGCCAAGATAAATCTCACCAATCACTTAGGGGCAGAATATATAGCAAAGAGGAGGGTCCTAAAAGGACCCCTCATCCTAAAAGGGCCCCCTCTATCGGGAGGGTCCTAAAAGGACTCCTCATCCTAAGAGGACCACTTATCAGGAGGATCCTAAAAAGACCCTTTATATCAGGAGGATCCTAAAGGGACCCCTTATATCAGGACCCTAAAAGGACCCCTTATATCAGGATCCTAAAAGGACCCCCCCCTTACAAATAAAGAAGAAGACCTTGTAAGACATCGCTTGAGTTCACAAGGATTAGCTACCCTTATGAACATCAAGGAGGTCGAAAGGTCTTACAAGAAAAGCATCCTAATAAGATAAAAATGCTTCCGCAAGAGGAAGTGCCTCAGGAGAAGCACCCACCAATAAGCCTAGAACGGCCACCATGCCGTCTAGCCAAAAAGGGTCCTAAAAGAGACCCTTGCAAAAATAGTACTATGAATAATGACGAGAAGGACGCTTCTCGCAAAAGATAATAAGCGCGCGCAAAAATATATAAAAGGATAACTAGAACCCAAGGGGTCAATATATCCTTATAGGTACAATCAGGAGGCACCAAAGAGGGACCTATTGAACCCCTTCGCATGGGCTCCAAAGGACCTTAAGCCTGATAAGTAAAAAAGAGAACCTATCGAACCCCATTGTGCGGGCTCAAAAGGACCTCTAACATAGAGGAATAAAGATGAATGATCACATACGTATATATATATATAAAAGAGAGTTTTGATAATGTAACAGGACTTGGAGAAATTACAAGCAAAATAAGGCTCAAATGAGCATAAAACCACATTCGACTGAAACGGCAAAAATCGCAGAATGATAATCTCAAGGCCTTCTGCCATAGGCGTTCCACTCAGCCGCCCTGGCAACGGCATGCTCACCAAAGGAGGAAAAATCGAAGTTTGGATTTTGCCTCCATACTCCATACAGGTTGCGCTTTATGGATCTATATTCAATATCAGACTTATCCGCCTCTAAGGAAGCGACCCTCCCTTGCAACGTTGCGATGGTAGCCTTTGCACCCTCAAGGTCAGCCTCCAAGCAAGTGACTTTCTCCTGCAGCATCACAGCCTTGCCAATCACCCTCTTCTTCTTTTTTAATGATGAAGAGGCCTTCACCAGAGCCTTCTCCAGCTTAAGTTTGGTTTCTGCAAGCTCCCTCTCAAGCCCCTAGACTTGGGCTGTAAGATGGTCCCTTTCAACATTCGACGCGGAAAGGTCCTGAGTCGAGTCGAAAAATCGATGAGCCACTGTATAGGTATGCACAAGAAAAATAACAATAATGATGATAAGCAAAAAAAAAAGAGAGAGAAAAAGGATAAGGCCGTCGTAAGATGCATGAACTCACCTAAGTGGCGGAGCGCACAAGAGTCTCCCCGAGATCCGACATGGAAAAAAAGCCCAAGACCTCTCCAATTAGCCTCAGGAAGATCCGTGGCGACCTGGACATACCGTTTCCCATAAGAGGCCGCCATGTGGCCCACCCAGAGTGCCCCTTCCGAGCCAAGGGCGCTTGGCTGGGTAGGGATAGATGACCCGCTCGTCGAAGGAGGAGGGGGTGCAGGAAGATCGGAAAAATGAGCCCCCGATGGACCAGGAGGGGGCACAGGAAGATCAGAAAAATGAGCCCCCGATGGACCAGGAGAGGGCGCCAGAAGATCGGAAAAATGAGCTCCCGATGGACCAGGATCAAGGGAAGCCTGAGGGAAAGCATCGAAGTCCTCACAATAGGGATAGAAGAAGCCCCTCGGCATGGCCTGTTGATCGTGGGAGTGGGAGGCCATGTCATGATCTGTAGGGGCTAAAGGAGGGCACCCCCTGGGAGACAAAGATTGTCGGTGGGGTTGCCTATGTCCTGGGGAGACCCACTCTGGCACACACTCTGCCTCACCCCCGTTCGGGTGAGGTTCAACCAAAACAGCCTTTTTCTTCCGCGTTCCAGAAATAGTCCTCAACAACTCAGGCTCCGAAACTGGGGACAGCTTGTGATAGTTGAGGTTGGTCACGGTGAAGAGACGTACTGATACGAACCACACCAACACTGTGATGAAACCCGACACCAAATATGGAACAGCCACCAAGAACATACGAGATTGGAATGGAACCGCGACCCAATGCTTAGCCAAGCACGAACCTTGGTATGAGGAAGACGCCACAAACGGGGATGGAATCCGTATGATAAGTCAGGATGAACGCCACAAGGAATCTCCTTGATAAGTTCAAAAGTTTCTTCAAGAACTCAAGAAGAAATAAACTCACAATTTCATTCAACATAATCTGATCTTTCCAAATGTTTTCAAGGCCTAATATAGGCGAAAATTACATCAAGACAAGCCCCTTTGTCTTCCTAAAGCAAAACCGAAATTTAAAAACAAGCCTTTTGTCTTCCTAATGAAAATCAAAATTAAAGAAAACAAGCCTTTTGTCTTCCTAATGAAAACCGAAATTAAAGAAAACAAGCCTTTTGTCTTCCTAATGAAAACCGAAATTAAAGACAAAAGGACTCTTGGACTCACACAAGTCAAGTGTTTGACTTTTCACAAAATAAACAAAGACTAAATAAAAAATACAAGATGACAAAATACAATAAGACTCATCAAGCTCCTAAACTGAGTCTTTTGGCTCGCGCCCTCGTCACCAGACCAACTGGAACTAGACTTGGATCTTTAGTTTTGGTGTCCTCATCACGTACAACCATTTTTTCGGCAGGGTCAGCCTCGAGAAATTTATCCATTGGATCCCCCTCCGACCCGAGAACTTCAGGCACGATGAAATTCTCTGCACAATCAACACAGTTGCCGACACGAACATAAGTTCCAAAACAGTAAGTTCCAAAAAATAATAATAAAAAAAAACTTGAAGTACTTACTAGGAGTTGAACGAAAGTGCTCACGAACAGAGAGGGGACCCTTCACAAAGAAGAACTCCTGCTTCCAAGACCCTGGGTTGGATACAGAACCCTCTACCAAGGAGATCGAAGTATTGGCTTTTTGCAGGAAATAAAAGCCTTTGGATTTAGGAGAGGGCATGAGGTTGTACATGAAATGCACCTCTTGGGCCGTGGGAGCACACCCGAAGCGTTCCATATACGCAATAAAGAGGCAACTCAAGGTCAGCCAGCTGTTGGGCGGCAACAGGAGCAGAGCAAGTTCAAAATGGTTGAGAACCATGATGAAAAATGGGTGTAATGGGATTGTGCAACCCGCTTTCAAGATATGCTCGCTCATGGCCACATAACCCGGACTTGGGCGATCAGCCCGACACTTGTTCGAAGGAACGTATAATTTATACTCCAGGCTAACACGGTAGTTCCCCATTAATTCCAACAATTTATTTTTAGACACATGGGACACTAGGGTGGATGCCAATAGGGGGCCAGTGTCTTGATCCTCAGCGGTCACCTGTCGCCGTGCTCTCTTCGGCATATCTACATAACCAAAAGAAAAAGGTGAGGTGGAAATAGGGCACTTACCTCTTGAAAGGAGCAAGGATCTCAAAACCAATAAGCTGAAGAGGTAAGGTGTAAATAATAGGCTAGATGTGAAGGCTTATTTATAGGAGCCATAGGCTCATCTTGACCATCGAACCTAAAGATTGATCAATGGCCAAGAAGGGAGCTTGGCATTTAGATTGGGATCCACGAAGCAAGACGATAGGCTCACAATCAATCTTAAGAAATCACAAGGATCACCACTAACACCACCCATGCTTTCAAGACACCATATCGAAAAGTCTACAAGAGCGCCTGAAGGCCCTCTCCTAGACTGGGGGGCAAGTGTGGATGCTCGAAATCCCATGCTTGAAAAGGTCTAAAGCACACGCTAAGGTCCCATAAACGCCTAAATACATGCCTGTGCCGCGAGGCCCTCAGGCCACCATCGTCTCGCGGAGAGGCACATGAGGCTAACCTCGGCGTGCCTAGCACCCATGAACCTTGGCAGGACCATCGTCTCGCTCCTCGCGAGACACGCACCTACCTCCCCTTGGCGCACATAGCGAAGCCACGCCTCGCGAGACCGCTGTCCCGCACCTAACGCCTCGTGAGAAGGGGCGTCTCGCACGCCCCGTGCCTGACCAGATGGCCGAGGGGCCTCGCGAGAGATGGCCTCGCCTCGCCTTGCCACAGCTACGCCACTAAAGCCTCGCGAGAGACGGCCTCGCCTCTCACAGCCACGCCTCGGGAGAAGGGGCATCTCGCATGCCCCGTGCCTGCCCAGATGGCTGAGGGGCCTCACGAGAGATGGCCTCGCCTCGCCATAACTGTGCCACTAAGGCCTCGCAAGAGATGACCTCACCTCGCCATAGCCATACCTCACGAGAAGGGGCATCTCGCACGCCCCGTGCCTGCCCAGATAGCCGAGGGGCCTCGCGAGAGATGGCCTCGCCTCGCGCACATGGGGAGTGTGTCTCCTGCCCAGGAGGAGCACACCTTGCATAGCCTCGTGCGTAAGACCCTGTGAGACGGCTTCGCACCCAAGCTTACCTATGAGCTGGCCTTGTGCTTGAGCACCCCATGGGACCTCTCACACCTTGCCTCTTTTATCCAACAAACAAAGCTTACCTCCTGTATGTATCCTGTCCAGTCAATAAGCAATCAGATGCTTAGATAGACATGGAGGGGCTAGATCAACATGCACATCTTCGGAAGGTGAAAGCATCCAATAGGTGCAGGGTACACATAAGAGTACGTAATGTACATACCAATCAAGAGGCATTTGAATACAAGGACAACATCCATGCCAGACAAGTAGTGGTCGTACAAGTGAGGTAGCTGTTACGATTCTTAGCAATCCATCTTTGACACTCGTACTAGGCGGGTATGTTGGATTAGCTTATACAGGATCTTTATTTATTTTCTTGTATATCTAATATTAAACAAATTAATGCGAGATATCCTAAAACATATTTCTAAAATTGAATTCAAAGAGAAACAAAGAATAGAATACTTACAGTATACGCAGCGGAATGAAAGAGTCCTTCCTTCAGTTTCTCTAACTCTTGTATCCTCTCTGTCGCAGAGTATTATCAAGAAACTGAACCGATCTTCTATTTTCTTCACAGCCTTCCAATGTATCCTTAGAATCACCTAGACTAGTGTGGGAAATTCTCAACACATGAGATAGATATAGAGAAGAAGAAGAGAAAACAATCAAAGAGGCTTAGAAAAGGACTTGTGTTTAGAGAGAATGTAAAACTATCAGAAAACCAATGATTAAACTTATCTGTCCTCTCAGAAATCTTAACTGAAGACTTCTCTCTAAGCACCCTTTTTATAGACTCAATTAGACCATTTAATTTAATTAAAAAATCAATAAAATAATAGCCATTTTAAAGCCCTAGGTCGAAATTATCATGGGCTTTAGGCCCGTAAAATTTCCCATTTGATTATAAGCCCATTGGACTTAAAATCAAGTCCTGCATTATTTTTTATTGATGTAATTAATTAAATTATTATTTAAATCCTTTATAAAATTAATTATTTATAATTTGAACCTTTGATTTAAAATTATTTATTAATTTAGATACCAATTTATCTTAATTAATAAATCTGCCATAATTTCTCTTTTCTTCTCAAAATTACACAACTCTGTGAAACTATCCAAAATTGACCTGGTCAACTTTGATAATTCTAATTGATGATTAAATCAATTAATTGAGACTATCTAGATGATTTTATCCAAGGTACAATGGGGACCATGGGCCTATGAAATCAAGCTCCAATAAGTTATCATAAATATAACAAATAAATTTACTAACTTATTAATTCCTCGTGTAATCATTAATGAAAGTGGCAAAATACTCAAAACCACCCTTGGCTTGTACATTTAAATGTCCACAAACATTTGAATGCACAAGACCAAGTGGTTCTTTGGCCCTATCACCCTTTGCATAGAATGGACACTTGGTCAGTTTACCTTCTAGACAAGATTCATAGATAGGTAATTCACCTAAGGTGAGTTCCCTCAAAGGTCTATCCTTTGTAAGTCTTTGAATCTTATCATAGCCAATGTGACCTAGTCTCAAGTGCCATAAATATGTCATATTATCGTTATCGGTCTTTTGACTTTTATTTGTCCTAGGTTTAGCTACTTTGAATAAATCATTGTTAAGAGCAAGAGGTTCGTTAGGTCGCAGAATATTAAGCCTGTTTTCCAAACATGCAATACACAATTGTGATCCATTGAAGGAAATAGATATATTAGAACTTGTGAAAGTCATAACAAATTGTTCTAATTGCAACATGGAAACTGAAATTAAATTTCTACTAAAATCCAGAATAAAAAATACATCTTTTAAAATTAAGTATTTATTTCCGAACTTCAAATGAGCTATTCCTTTAGCTTGGACCTTAACGAACGCTCCGTTCCCAACTCTAAGCTTTAAGCCACCTTCGTCCACTTCCTCCCATGATTCAAGAAGTTGTAAAGGGTTACAAACTAGTAGATCCAGAATCAATAATCCAAACAGATTTATCATTCTCTAAAACACATGTTTCTAAGATAAATGAACTGTCATCATTACCTTTGTTTTTCGCTACTAGAAACTTGGGGCAATCTCGTTTCCAAAGCCCATTCTCTTTGCAGTGAAAACATTTATCTTTACCTTTCTTCTTTTTCATGTTCTTCCCCTTAGGAGTCTGTGCACGTGGTTGTGCACTCGTCTTTGCAGCCTTTGCAGGCTTGGGGTTGTTGTTTGGTCCACCTTTCCTCTTGTTTCTAGCTTTCAAAGATGAAACTGGGTTAGCTTCAGCCTTAGCTAGATCAACAGCAACATTAGTAGTCTTATTTTCTCCTCCTTTACTAGGTCCACCATGACAGGTTCAATAATCTGAAGCTCGTTCATGAGCTGCGTTAGACCATAGTTGAGTTGAGCATGAACATGCAGACACGGTGCCATCCGAGAATTTACAATGCCATCATGAATGTGCAGAGATAGTGATATCCAAGCATTTACGGTGCCATCACGAGCATTGACGGTGCCATCACAAACGTGCGGACACAATGCTCGTTCTGGGGATTCCTCAATCATGACGAATTCAGAGTTGTCACCAATCAACTCTATGTTGATATTCTGCTTCCAATTAAGGAAGTTTTCTCCGGTGAGTTTCTCCATCGAATTTTGAGAAAGGATGGGAGTAGACACAGATACTACTTAGCTTAAAACTACAAATTATCAATAAAATAGAAATCAATCACATTTGCTCAATAAAACTTCTATTCACACAAATTTCAAGAAATAGCACAATATATACCAAAATATGTAAGATATGAGAAAAAATACCAAAAACAATCATATCTCTATTTCTTTAGGTTTTTAACAAATCTATGATATCCTTGTCCCGGTTGGCGAGAGTCAAAAATACCACTAGTTAAATAGAGTTGTAAACTCATTTAATAATGGACACCACCATTAACAACCTACTATTCGATCAAAATAAGAAAATAAAATCTCTTATTTTATGAGCTAGACCCACGGTTTCAATAATCATAGATTTAGTCCTAGTAGTCACCGTAGGGGAGAGTCTAGTAGAATTTGACCTATAATTATCTATCTTTCAAAATCTAACCTTGTCAAAATAACTAATGAACACCTTCCGTAGGGGGGCGAATCAAAGCGCCTCGAGGCCCCATTAAGCTATTGACTATGTTAAACCAACGGTGGAGATCGAATTAAATTCTTAAAATAAGCTCATTATAAAATTAAAAATATTATTTTTATTATGTATTTTTAGAAAATTAATGACTATGGTTTTCCAAAAAAAAAATTAAAAAAATTAAATTTTTTAAAACCAAAGTCTTATAATTTCCTATTAATTCTAAAGTTTCACATTGAAACAAATTCAATTAATTTAGAATTAATTTGTTGCTAATCAATATTTATGTTTAACTAATATAATGAACTTATACAATTAAGTCCAACTCAGGTAAATGAGCCTTAACAATTGGACTTGTATGGAGGAGGGCTGGGTTCAGTATATCGTTCCCACTATAAAAGCCCCCTATAATTTCCTATTAATTCTAAAGTTTCACATTGAAACAAATTCAATTAATTTAGAATTAATTTGTTGCTAATCAATATTTATGTTTAACTAATATAATGAACTTATACAATTAAGTCCAACTCAGGTAAATGAGTCTTAACAATTGAGCTTGTATGGAGGAGGGCTGGGTTCAGTATATCGTTCCCACTACAAAGGCCCCCTATCTTCCATACAAGGTCCAAAAGACAGGAATTTAAACATTCGTTTTATTAATTGATTAGGTCCACTATAGTCATGCAAAACAAATGGGCCTTCATAAGTGGAATCACCCACAAGAGAAGAATTTAAACTTTACATTTTCTAATGGGTCAAAATAAAACCTATCATTTTATGAATATTTTATTTGGCAAAAATACCATATATCTAACAAACATATGGGCCACTATATGCATCTAAGCCCAATTGCAAAAATACCGCATATAGTGCAAACAGACATGCTATAATTAGATGGGCCTAATCATGTTACTATATGAGCAATTCTATGAATTTATGCAAAAAAAACCACAATTGATTTCATTTGCAAAAATACCACAATTAATTATCTAGAATTTATAAAAAAAATTCAAATTAATTAAATTTTTATAAAAAGTAAGTCAATTTAAATGAAATTTATCAACAATTAACAATAGTTAATTTAAATTTCATTTATCAACAATCAACTTGGTTTTAGGTTAATTTGAAAAAAAAATTATTAATTTAATTTAAATAGGATTTATCAACAATTAACCAAAGTTAATATTCCCATTTATTAAAAAAAATATTTTATTAATTGGCTGAAAAAAATGATATTTTTCAAAATTTAACCAATTTTAAATTTTAAAATCAATATCTTAATTATTTTCCAAAAATATCTTGTGTTGTTACAATTATTAGCTAATATTTTAACCATTTAAAAAATATATATATATAAATAGTTATAACAACCCTAAAATATCTCAAAATAATTATAACAAATTCAAATATCCATAAAAATATCTAACTAACAATATTCAAATTTCAAATAATTTAAATATTAAAAACTATAGAATAAAAAAGATATTTATATTTTCAAATAAAGATTTAATAAAAAAAATCAAGAATTTAAATGAAAATATCTGAAATATCTGATATCATAATTCTAATATTTTAATATATTAAAATATTTAAAATTAAGTTGTTAGTCTATTTTTAAATTTGAATTTGAATCTTTGTAGAAAATATCTAATTATTTAAATCTCAACTAACAAAAATATCTTATTTTTAAAAAACAATTTTAAATACAAAACAAATCTGATATTTTTGGCTTTGATTATAAATAATAAATATCCACAATTTTAATTTTCTTTAATTTAAAAAAAATTAAAAAAATTAAAAAAATTTGGATGAATAGTACATGTGGGTACTGTTCAACGTGGCTGGGCGCGAAGGCGTGCATGGGGAGCCAGGCCAAATTTTTCCAAAAAACAATTTGAGCAATTTTTCAAACCAAAACCATTTTCTAATTAATTTTTAACACATTTTACACAAAATAAAGCATATATAAAAATTAATATCATATAAAACACAAAAAAATAACCTAAAAATTGCTAATAATCACATAAAATCAATATGCATCATAAAAACATGAAAACCATCCAATTATTCAAACACATCAAATAATCCAATTTTTAACATGTCCATGCATGAAAATAAAGATTACCAAAGACTCTGAGGCCAGTTGTTAGGAATTTCTTTTACATGATCTTTATTTATTTTCATGTATATCTAGTATTAAACAAATTAATACGAGATAGCCTAAAACATGTTTCTAAAATTGAATTCAAAGAGAAACAAAGAATAGAATACTTACAGTATACGCAGCGGAATGAAAGAGTCCTTCCTTTAGTTTCTCTAACTCTTGTATCCTCTTTGTCGTAGAGTATTATCAAGAAACTGAACCGATCTTCTATTTTCTTCACAACCTTCCAATGTATCCTTAGAATCACCTAGACTAGTGTGGGAAATTCTCAACATATGAGATAGATACAGAGAAGAAGAAGAGAAAATAATCAAAGGGGCTTAGAAAAGGACTTGTGTTTATAGAGAATCTAAAACTATCGAAAACCAGTGATTAAACTTATTTGTCATCTCAGAAATCTTAACTGATGACTTCTCTCGAAGCACCCTTTTTATAGACTCAATTAGACCATTTAATTTAATTAAAAATAAATAAAATAATAGCCATTTTAATGCCCTAGGTCGAAATTATCATGGGCTTTTGGCCCGTGAAATTTTCCATTTGATTATATGCCCATTGGACTTAAAATCAAGGCCTACATTATTTTTTATTGATTTAATTAATTAAATTATTATTTAAATCCTTTATAAAATTAATTATTTATAATTTGAACCTTTGATTTAAACTTATTTATTAATTTAGATACCAATTTATCTTAATTAATAAATCTGCCATAATTTCTCTTTTCTTCTCAAAATTACACAACTCTGTGAAACTATCCAAAATTGACCTGGTCAACTTTGATAATTCCAATTGATGATTAAATCAATTAATTGAGACTCTCTAGATGATTTTATCCAAGGTACAATGGGGACCATGGGTTTATGAAATCAAGCTCCAATAAGTTATCATAAATCTAACAAATAGATTTACTATCTTATTAATTCCTCGTGACTCCATCATAGACTCGGAATTGCACTTTGAATTAATAGAATGCTCTATAAAAAATATAGATACGCTATTAATTATCCATTGTTACAACCATAATTGTCACTCAATCATCTATAGATGGTCTACAATGAGATAGGACTAAAATATTGTTTTAACCCTCATTGTATTTTATCCTTAAAGCACTTAGTTCCTTGTAAATGATATTTCAATAAACTAATTTAATTACTGAAATGAGATCTCTATCATTTAACACCTTGAACCAAACTAAAAGTAAACCATCGTTTCACTTCTTCATCAGAAGCTATAGATGTTCATATCTATGATTAACACTCCCACTCAATTATACTACCGAGTTCCCAAGATGTAAGTATGGGCTAGTCCGTAGGGTAAGCTGATAACGAACAAGTCAAAGAACTCAAAATATACAATCAGTTAGAATACTAACCACTCAAAATTGAGATTGAATTGACCTATGGTCAACTATATGATATGACTAGAATAGATAATAACGATATCTTTACTTATCTTATCAACTGTCAGTATCGGTCCTGTCCGATGTAACAAATACATCCGATCTTATCTACTTTGATAATGTTCTGGAAAGAACATAACATTGTAATGTGTAAGTAGATCATATTGTAGATTGGCAAGTCAGCGTAAATCTGGTGCACTGACTAATCATAGGACTAACTTATTTTGAACATATAATCATATTTATATTCCACTGTGATTACGTCACTATAAATAAGATTAGCTATATGCTCGGGATTTAATAGATGTTTATATTAAACAAATAATCATGAAAATAAAACATGTGAGCAAAGTGACTAACCAAGTCAAAAAATGATTTCTATTCTTTTATTGATAATAAAATGAGATTACAAGGAATTTGGGTTTTAATTAGGGCATAAAACCCCAACAGGGTAGTGGAGGCACCATCGTGTACTAAAGTGGAGGTGCTCCAACAGACTCTGACCATGTACTGAAGCTAACACCACTACACCTGATACCACTCTCCTGGTACCGTACTTGTGTACAATTTGGTCCCCGGGACCATAATGTATTAGGCGCCATTAGAGCCCACTATAAAGGGAACCCCACTTCCACATGGAAGGGGTTTTGGAAAAAACACTGTAGCTTGAGGCAACAAAGGAATACAAGTTGTTTTCCCCATTTTTCATCTGCAACTATTTTCTAAGTTTCTAAGTTTCTGATTACATAGTTGAAGTTCTTCATTGATAAGCAATAGACTCAGATTCTTCTAACTTAACTTTGTTGACGAGTTCTCACCGTCAACAGAACATTTTCAAAGTCATGTATATATTAAGTATGTAGTTTTCATATAATTTTGAGATTATATGAGTATTCACAAGCTCCATGTTTTTTTTAAAAGCAAAACAATTGCATAAAATTAATAGATGAATATTTTAGGTTACATTTTAAAAACTTTAAACAGGTAATGAATTATTTTAGAAACTTTAAAAACTTTGGTGTCTAGAAAATGAATTATTCTAGTACCTAGTTACTTCAATAAGTAATTCAAATTCAAATTTCAAATGTCACGTTACTTTCGTAAGATATTGAGTGAACAACAAAGGTCAAGTACCAAGTTACTTTTATTGAATGAACAAGAAATGTCAAGTACTAGGTTACATTTGTAGGGTATGAAATGAAATTAATCAATAGTCAGGTTATATCAATATTCAAATAAACTAATGTCTCACAGGTTTCAGGTTTCTTTCTTACAGACCTGGTTACTTTATGATCTCTTCGTTTTAAACTAGAAGTTGTTCAACATGGCATAATAGCTTAGTGCAGATTTAAACATTCTCATGTCTTTGAAAAATTGTCATTCTTCTCTTATTTGTACCTTGTGAGTTGCAATGAGTGTCCTTTGTTCCTCATTTTTTCTTTTGTTTCTATTAATTTCTTCTAAAATAAATTCATCAACTTCATTGGCATATTCAGTAATAGATGGCAAAGAACAATTTTGATTACTTGAGCTTCCTACTTCAAATGGGATCATCCATTTCCTTCTTTTGTGCTTTGTTGGAGTAGCAAGAAATCAACTCCCATATTATGTATTAAGCCTTGGGGCTTTGCCGAAAGTTGTCCATGTGTTTGGACCAACGATTGTGTAGAAACCTGGTACAAAAAAATAGCTATGTTTTTTATTGGCAATATAAAATAAATTTACAAGAATAAATGTAAAATGGTTGCCACATTTTGGGATGAAGTATGATTACACTCTTGTATACACAATGGTAACTGAGTTATAAAGTTGTAACTTCTCTTCATGTCCATATAAAAAATCATAGAGTTGTCAGTTGATAACTTGATTGGTCGATCACTTTTATCTATTTTTTATCAAGTTTTTGAGATGTTGAAGCGAACAATTTGGTGGAATATGTACTCCAGCCACTTCATAATTTGAGTAACAGTTGTTTTCATCCCATTTTCCTCCATAATGAATCTTTTAATGAAATCCATTCCTGAAAACATAGAGCAGATTGTAGGTACCAGGTTACACAATACAACTTAAAAAATATGCAAGGATTCAATTAGAGGTTACTTTTAATGTTTTTCAAGCTACTTTACACAAAACCAAAGATAATCCATAAAATTATACCATATTAAAGCAATCATGTACTAGGTTCCACAATCAAATTTAAAACAAATTGAAGGATTCAAATATCACGTCAGTTTTATGTATTTCAAATGTTTTTCTCAAAATTCAAAGTAAAATAATGAAATTATGTCAACATAAGGAATGCAGGTACCAGGTTACTCCAAAAAACTAAATAAAATGCAGTGAATAAAGTTTCATGTTACGTTTCCACCTTCCAGGCTACTTTTCTCAAAGTTCAAAGTAAGCTGATGAAATTATGTCAGCATAAGGAATGCAGGTACCAAGTTACTCCAGAAAACTAAATAAAATGTAGGGAATAAAGTTTCAGGTTACGTTTCCACCTTTCAGGCTACTTTTCTCAAAATTCAAAGTAAGCTAATGAAATTATGTCAACATAAGGAATGCAAGTAACAAGCTACTCTAGCAAACTAAATAAAAAGCAAGGAATAAAGTTCCGAGTTACTTTCCATCTTTCAGGCTATTTTTTTTCAAAATTCAAAGTAAGCTAATGAAATTATGTCAACATAAGGAATATAGGTACCAGGTTAATTCATCAAACTAAATAAAAAACAGGGAATAAAGTTCCAGGTTACTTTTCCATCTTTCAAGCTACTTTTCTCAAAATTCAAAGTAAGCTAATAGAATTATGTCAACATAAGGAATGCAGTTACCCGGTTACTCTATAAAACTAAATGAAATGCAGGGAATACAGTTTCAGGTTACGTTTCCACCTTTTAGGCTACTTTTGTCAAAATTCAAAGTAAGCAAATGAAATTATTTCAACATAAGGAAGGCAGATATCATGTTACTCCAGAAAACTAAATAAAATGGAGGGAATAAAGTTCCAAGTTACTTTTTAAGAAAAAACTGAAGCCCTAGCAAAATAGAATTTAAAATGCAGATATTCTGGAATGTGGAATTCCGATGATTAGGAAATATATAAAATCTAATGATAAAGTAATTCGAGTTATATCATAACAAAATAAATCAACAAAAATTATATTATTCCCAATCAGTCCTAATTAAGAAAGAGAAATGATGTGGTGATCTTGAGGATTGCTCTATATCCGATTCGCTTCAACTGAACATTTCACCAGAAAACAACTGGAAAAAATGGTGGTCTTGGCCAAAGAAAATGGAAGCATTCAAATTTGGATCGGCATGAGAAAATGGCGCTATCGTTGGAAGAGATTTTCTTGGTTGCCAATTATTGAAATTCATTATTTAGTCCCAATTTAAATTTGCCATACATAGTAACTTTTAATTAGAATTCCATATTTTAAAAAATTTACTTATTTTCCCAGATTTTAAAAAATGGCCTTTAAAATCCCCATATATATATATATATAAATCCAAGTTTAAACTCCTCTCTTGTGGGTGGTTCCACTTGTGAAAGCTCATTTGCTTTGCATTACTAGATTGAGTATAATCAATTGAATAACAATTAATAAAACAAAGGTTCAAATTCTTGTCTTTTGGGGCTTTATGTGGAAGTTAGGGAGCCTTAGTAGTGAGTCCGACATACTGAACCCAACTCTCCTCCATGAAAGCTCGAATTGTTAAGGCCCATTTACCTAAGTTGGACTTAATTGTATTAGGTTATTCTTTTTAGGTGGACCTAATAATTGATTAGAAACAAATTAATTTTTTTTATGATTAATTTTCAATAGTAATTTTAGAATTAATGGGAAAAATATAAACTATGGTTTATTGATTATTTTAATAATTTGTCAAACCTAAGTTGGTTTATTAATTATTTTAATAATTTGGCAAATCTAAGTTGGTATTTTTCAAAAATAATAAAATACTAAAAGATTTAATAGTGAGTTTTAAAAATTTGAATTCGATCTCCACCGTTGATTTAACAAGGTGTAATGACCCACTAATCTAGACTTTTGGACCATTAACGAAACTATACATAAACTTACATTTTTGCGGAAATACCATAATTTTATTGAGTAACTTGTAAAAATAAGAGTTACTTACAAAATAAAATACTAAGAAGGATATGAGATTCCATTGTCTTTAAAAACAAAAACATGATTTAAATGAAAAGAATTACATAAGAAATGCGGAAAATACATATAAAACCATAAAAAGGTAAAAATAAGACTACATCCTCGAATCGAATAACGCTCGGCCCCTTGACTCCATTCACCATCGATACACATCCTCTAAGCGTCACGAATCTTACCGCCTCTAAAGCTATTTTCCTGCACACAAAACAAAAAGGAATGAGCCTAATGCCCAGCAAGGAAAATCTAACACATAGTCATAAACATAATTTCATAATAAACGTAAAGACATACCATAACACTTAATACATACACTTATTATAATGGTCATTATTACTTGGGGTCCCATAGACTAAACAAGCTTATGCCCATGAGATTAGTGGGGTCCTACTAGCTAAGTAGGCATATGCCCATAATCTTTTTGGGGTCTTGTTAGTCAAATAGGGCATAAGCCCAAGCCTACAAACATACACATTCATAACATATTCATAACATATCATATTTCATAACATAACACATAAGATAACATAAGCAATGAACATATAGATTCTATCCTATTTTCCTTACCAAAGTTACCGGGATATGATGGACTGAGTTGGGACTTTTGGAACACTCCTAAAACCATATGAGAAAGAGTGAGTCTTATGAAGAAGAAGAAATGAAAATGAATAGGAAGACTAAACCATTGAGAAATATGCTTACCACAACTTATGTGCTTAAGAACTTGGATTCCCTAACCAAAATAAGAATGAGGTTAGGGGACTGAGTAGAAGGCTTTGAGAAAGAAAACAACATGAAGCAAATGAAATAGAGTTTCGGGTTTACCTCAAAGACTTGCAAGACCAATCTATCCACAACCGAAATACTAAATGTAATGACCCACTAATCTAGACTAATTGGACCATTATCGAAACTATACATAAAACTTACATTTTTACGAAAATACCATAATTTATTGAGTAACTTGAAAATAAGAGTTATTTACAAATAAACAGAATACTAAGAAGGATTTTGGGATCCCATTGTCTTTAAAACAAAACAAGATTTAAAATAAAAGACATTACATAATAATGCGGAAAATACACATAAAAACCATAAAAACATAAAAGGAGACTATATCCTCGAATCGAATAACGTTCGGCCCCTTGACTCCATTCATCATCGATACACATTCTCCAAGCGTCACGAATCTTTCCGCCTCTAAACTTATTTTCCTGCACATAAACAGAAAGGAGTGAGCCTAATGCCCAGTAAGGAAAATCTAACACAAAATCATATACATAAATTCATAAGAAAACATAAAGACTTAACATAACACATATAACATACACTTATTATAATGGCCATTATTACTTGGGGTCCCATAGACTAAACAAGCATATGCCCATGGGATTAGTGGGGTCCTACTAGCTAAGTAGGTCATATGCCCATAACCCATTTGGGGTCTTGTTAGTCATATGGGTCATATGCCCAAGCCTACAAACATACACATATATCATAACACTTTTAATAACATAAAACATATAGATAACATAATCACATAACATGTTGATTCTAGCCTATTTCCTTACCAAAGTTACCGAGATTATGGACTGAGTTGGGATTGTTGGAACACTCCTAAAACCATAAGAAAGAGTAAGTCTAAAGAAAGGAGATGAAATGAAAGAGATGGAAAGACTAAACCATAGAAAACATACTTACCGACTTATATGCTTAAAAGCTTGGATTCCCTAACCAAAATAAGAATAAGATTAGGGGACTGAGTAGAAGGTTTTGAGAAAGGAAATAACATAAAAATACAGAAAAGAACTATAGTTTTGGGTTTACCTCAAAGATTGCAAGACCAATCTAACATCCACCGAAATACTATAGCACTCACTTCCCAAAGTGTTTGATAAGCTTATGATGTTTAAGCTTATAGTTTTTCCCCAAACCAAGTGTTTACACTCTCACACTCACTTAACACTAGCAGCCTCTGAACTTAGAGCAAATGGTGAATAATGGCTGGGTACTAGGTCCTATTTATAGAGTTTGGGAATGAAAATATCTTGATTTTACTTGAATAAAAATAATGGCTTTTTAGGTGAAAATCATTTGAATAATCGTTCAGCAGAGGCTGAAGACTCGTTCAGAAGATGCTGGACTGTTGAAGGAGTTTGAATGGCTGAAGGGAAAAGAATTCAAATGTATTTGAAAACATGCTGGTGGAGGCGATATATCGCCCCCTATAGGCGATATATCGCCTGGACCTTTGTTCCCGAGGCGACCGTGCATCGATTCGTGTTTTCCGTATCTATGTGCTGCGATATATCGCCCCCTATAGCTGCGATATATCGGCATACGCTGAATATTTAAACACGAATTTACACATTTTTAGCTGAGTTTGAATGGAGTAAACAGCCTTGACTAAGCCCTCAACGTGCTCAAAGCTGCTGACTGACCCTATACATTCAAACTTTTACCCTTATTTAATTTAATCCTCAAAAATACTTAATCCTTAATTACCATTCAAAACATGTGCTTAAAATCTTATTGGTTGATGTCTAAACCTTATAATATAATAATATAATCCTTAATATCAGTCACATTAATCAAACCTTAGGTTATACTTAATATTCTTAAACTATAGGTTAAACTTAGAAAATCTATAAGTACTACTATGAGTGTCCAAATAACTCCCGGTCTGAACCAAAAATCCAAAGTAACAATGATAACACTAAACATACTATAATACTACTAAACAATTAGCTAAGTAAAGTTCTTGGACTCTACACTAAAGAACCTTACTTCCCAAAGTGTTTGATAAGCTTATGATGTTTAAGCTTATGATTTCCCAACCCAGGTGTTTACACTCTCACACTCACTTAGCACTAGCAGCTTCTGAACTTAGAGTAAAAGGTGAATAATGGCTGGGTACTAGGTCCTATTTATAGAGTTTGGGAATGAAAGTATCTTGATTTTACTTGAATAAAAATAATGGCTTTTTAGGTGAAAATCATTTGAATAATCGTTCAGCAGAGGCTGAAGAATCGTTCAAAAGATGCTGGACTTATGAAGAAGTTTGAATGGCTGAAAGGAAAAGAATTCAAAAATGTTTGAATTTATGCTGGAGGAGGCAATATATCGCCCCCTGTAGGCGATATATCGCCTGGGCCAGTATGCCTGAGGCGACCGTGCATCGTCTCGTGTTTTCCGTATCTACGTGCTGCGATATATCGCCCCCTATAGCTGCGATATATCGGCACACGCTGAATATTTAAACACGAAATTACACATTTTTAGCTAAGTTTGAATGGAGTAAACAGCCTTGACTAAGCCTTCAACGTATTCAAAGCTGCTGACTGACCCTATAACATTCAAACTTTACCCTTATTTAATTTAAGCCTCAAAAATACTTAATCTTTAATTACTCATTCATAACATGTGCTTAAAATCCTATTGGTTGATATCTAAACCTTATAGTATAATAAATATAATCCTTAATATCAGTCATATTAATCAACCTTAGGTTAAAATTAATATTCTTAAACTATAGGTTAAACTTAGAAAATCTATAAGTACTACTATGAGTGTCCAAATAATTCCCGGTCTGAACCAAAAATCCACAGTCACAAAGATAACACTAAACATACTATAATACTACTAAACAATTAGCTAAGTAAAGTTCTTGGACTCTACACAAGGTTAGAGTTCAGTGGGTGCCTCATGGCGCTTTGATTTCGTCTCCCTACGGAAGGTGTTCACTAGACTTCTTAACATGGTTAAATTTCTTTGGAATAGATGGTTATAGATGAACCTTCCATAGAGTCATCCCTACGGTGACTATAGGAATTAAGTCTATAATAATCGAAATCATGGGTCAAACTCATAAAGTAAGAAATATTTGTGACTCTCGTCTACTGGGACACATGAGTTTTCGTGACTTTGATTGGATGGATAGGTAGTTAATAAAAGTCTATGGTGTTTTATTAATTGAGATGTTTCTCTACTTAACTAAGTGATTATATGTGACTCTCGCATACCTAGACACATTGATTCATGGCTAGTTAAAGTACCTAAGAAATAAAAGATATGCGTTTTAGTATTTTTAGTATTTTACTTATCTCAAAACACTTTGTATGTTCTGATATTTCTAAAATTTGATGAATAAATATTTGTCAAGCAATGCGTTGATTTCTACTTAGTTGATAATCGCAGCTCTTGGCTTCCCACCCCATGCTCTCTCTAATCTCTAAAAGGTTACTCAATGGTGAGAACCTCACAAAATGTTTGTCCAACATCAACATGGTGTTGATCATGGACAACATCGAGTTCGTGATAATCAAAGATATTCCTATTTTTCTTTTGCAACGATCACCAAATCCTTCAAAGAGGATTTTTAATGGTGGTTCAAGGAAAGGAAAGAAGGCAAATACTACTAAACAAGCTCAAGGAGAAGCTGCTTTAAGCTTCTTCTTTGAAGAGAAAATGAGGAAGAAATTAAAAAAAAAAAAAGAAGTCCATTGGCAAGGCACCAAATGCTGCAAAACATCTTGGAGCAAGGTCTGATAATAAGTACACTAAAGGGGAGTGTTTCCAACTGCAAGGAGATTGAGAATTGGAACAAGATTTCCTGGCACTCAAGGCATTTAGAACCCAAGATAATGAATTTTTTCTTAGATGCATGTGATTTTAGAGGATGATACTTCAGTTTTGGATCAATGAATCAGGATCTACTAAACATGCATGTCCTTTTTACAACCTTTTAGCAATAGGAAAGCCATGAAGGATAAAAAGCCACAACTTGGAATCCATCAAGGGTTGTTCATATCAAACAAGGAAAAATGATAAGCTTGAATGAATTTTGGAAATAAATATATTATTATAAGACAATGTTTATTTTATTATGATTTTCAATGAAAATTTTTAATTTCAGTTTTTCTTATTACATCGACAACAATTTGTAGTTACTTTCACAAGTAATAAAATCCTATTTCTTTAAATGGATGTGGATTGTGGGGTGGATGTATGAAAAATGGGCTATACCTATTGCAACTAAACGAACCTTATGTTCTAAATAATGGGTTGTTTAAGATAGCTAAATTTAGGACCATTAAATGACAAAAGGTCAATAACGTTAGAAATGATGTACCTTTGGCATCTTCACTTTGGTCATATTTGCTATGATAGGATTCAAAGACTAACAAAGGTTGGGCCTTTGAAGGAACTTACCTAGTGTGACCTACCTGTTTGTGAATCTAGTCTCCAGGGCATAATGACAAACTGTCCATTCTCCGTGATAGGAGAAAGGGCCAAAGGACAAATGAATGTTCAAGCAATGGGTGGTTATGAGTATTTCATCACCTTCATTGACGATTGCTCTAGAGACTCATGTAAGTACCTAAATCATAGGAATTGTGAGAATTTGTTAAGAAATTCAAAGAATTCATTGCTATGGCTTTAAAACCAAATTAAGTAAAATGTTAAAGATCTTGCGATCTGATAGGGGTGGAGGATATTTGGATAATCAGAACCAAGATCATTTAATTGAACTTGGAGAATTGTCTAAAGCAACTGCCCCAATGACTCTGCAACAGAACGGTGTTGCTGAGCGGCATGAATCGAGCGTTTTTTAAAATATGTGTTTTATGATAAGCTATTCAACTGTACAGAATTCTTACCCATATATTTTATGGAGACATACTACCTAGATCACATGTGACTTTTTTTAAATGTTGTGCCATCTCAAAGTTGTCTCCAAGACACCACTAGAATTATGGAATGGTCCTAATCCTGGTTTAGGTCATTTTGGAATTTGGGGGTGTCCTGTTTATGTCCTGAGGAAAAAGGTAGGAAAGTTAGAACAACGAACTGAGGTTTTCTTGTTTGTTGGCTATTCTAAAGGTACTCAGGGTGGTCTGTTTTATAGTCCAGTAGACAAGAAAGTGTTTGGCTATACAAATGCTACTTTTCTGGATAACGACTACATAATGAATTTCAATTATCGTAGAAAAATAGTATTAGATGGAAAAATGATAAACTATTGTTCCATCTCCACCGATGCAAGTCGATGAAAACAAGGTAGATATAAAAACCACTAATCCAAGTCAGAAAGTTACGGTGCCTCATCATAGTTGGAGGGTTTCTCAGAACTTGCTACCTATGATATGGATAGTGAAACCCACAAGTTGGTTAGGGACACAAGTAACAATGATCTGTTGGCCTTTAAACAGGCAATGGGTAAGTCTGAAAGGGATCTTTGACTCGAAGCCAAGTACCAGGAAATAGAGTCTAAGTACTCTTAATTTGTCTGAGATCTTGTAGATTTTCCATTTGACTTTAGGCCCATGGGGTGCAAGTGGATCTATAAGAAGAATAGAGGAGCTGATGGAACGCTCGAGACATTAAAGGCTTGACTTGTGGCAGAGAGAGAAAGTTGACCAAGAGAAAACTTTTTCTCTGGTAGTCATCTTAGAATTCATTTAGTATACTCTTATCCATAGCCACAACTCTTGATTAATAGATAAGGAAAATTGACATCAAAGAAGCATTTTTAATTACTATCTTGATGAGACCATTAACAAGGATCAATCAGAAGGATTTAAAGTCGTTTGACATGAAAGTCGGCAAGCTGAGTAGGCAATCTATTAACTTAAACAAGCTTCGCGCTCCTAGAACTTAATGTTAAATGGAAACATTAAGACCTATGGTTTTGAACAAAATGTATTTGACCCTTGTGTTTAACCACTTAGGGAAAATACATTGTGGTGTTCTTAATACTTTATGTAGATGATATCTTACTCATTGGAAACAATGTCAAGAATTATAAGACATAAAGAACTAGCTGGAAACAAAATTCTAGATTTCATTGTAGCAAGTCGTGTTCTTGGTATCCAAATCACCAGGGACAAACATAACTGAATTTTGGTTCTAACTCAAACGACCTACTTAGGTGAGGTGCTTGGTCGTTACTATGTAACAAATTCTGAGAAATGATGTTTAGCGTCTTGACATGAAATTTATTTTTCTATGCAGCAATCTGTTAGGAACGAGTTTCCTAATATGCAGCGGAATGGTGGTATGGTTGGCCCAGTGTACAACAAAAAATTTGTAACATATTTAAACTACCTTTAAATATGCGGATCCATTAATATACATACATTAATCATAAACAAGGTAAGGATAGAATTCATACCTCTTGAAGCCTATCAAGTGTCCTTGCTATCTTTCCGTATTTTGAACGATCTTCCTATCCAAACCACTCCCACGTACTCACACCAAGATCTTCCAAAGCGTTCTCTACACCTCAAGAAATGTGTGGGCACTACTTAGAGAATGAATGATAGTTTATTTGTGATTCTACTTGATGTACTCAACACATGAGATCAAGAGAATAGGCCTGAGAATTGGTTCTTTATTTTCAGGGAGAGAAAACTATCGTTCTATTTTTCACAGAGCAAATAGTCTGAGTTGTCTCACACACACTTATCTGAATAATTTTCTGATTAGTCATACTTAAAAGAAAATATTCAAATTTAAAAAAAAAAAATGTAACCATTTTACAATTTACTTTTTAATTAATTAATTATTCTATTAATGAAAAAATCCAAAAAAATAATTTTTGAATTATCCATTAATTAATTAATTAAATAAATAAAATTGAAAATCCCATCCTTGAAAATGATGGCCCTACACGCCACACATAGTCCATGGACTGTGTGTGAACGTGTAGCTTCCTAATTTCTAGGGATATTGGTTTTTCAAATTTTATTTAATTATTTATTCAAATTACTTTGTCAGATAAGATCTAACAACCTGATAACTAATTCAAATTTGAATTCAAATTAATTATCTTTTTAATTAATTATCAAATATAATTAATTATTTGAATAAACATTAATCTTTTAAATTCAAATCCAATTTGAACTTATCAGATTATTATCTCCCACTCAAATAAAGATATTTAATTAATTCTACCAATTAATTAAATCCAAATTTTCGAAAATAAATATTTAATTTATTATAATTTCAAAAATTATAATTAATTAAATATTTAATTAAATTTCAAAATTAATTTAATTATTTAATATAATTTCAAAAATTATACAATAATTAAATATTAATTAATTTTATTAACTACAACTAATTTGTAATTAATTAATTAATCACTATTATCATATAATTGCATATTTGGCCTGAAGAACAAATTTCTTCTTAAATATGTCTTTAAACTATTTTCCCTTCATATCAACTCTTACCTTGAACAGTGTTGATAGAGCCGTTATGGGTACCTATGGACCTATAATTCCAAGCTCCAATAAATTTGAGATTATTAATTAAACTCTTTAATTAAATAATCTTAATTTATTAATCTCATGATTATTCCACTATAAATATGAGACTGCACTCTTGTAATTATAGACATTTCATTTACTGAGTACTTTATAATCATAAAGCGTCCATTGATATAATCATTGCATACAACTTAACCCTCTAATAATGGTTCATAATTAATCGGGAATAAAATTATCGTTTTGCCCTTTTAATTATCTCTTGTTTCCTTAAGTACCATTGACTCTACTAGTGAAGGTTAATTCATAACTAAATTATGAATTTGAGCTCAATAACCTTTCACTCCCAAAAGTCAACCCTTAAGAGAACCATCATTCAATCTCTTGTGAGAAGGTATAGATTCCATATCTGTCTACTATGTCCCCAACCATCTATATTAATGAGTTCCCAAAACAAAAGTTTCTAGCCTGATCATTCTGACAGACCCTAACAAGTGAATCAAAGAACTCATATAACATATACAGGAGTTCATAGTAACTTCAGGATTAAGATCTATTTGTATATGATCATCAGTTGATATATTTAATTAATACTTCGAACGGTATTTAACTAAGTATTAATAAACATATCTGGTCCAGTTCTATATATTCTCTAATATATAAAGCACCTCCACTAAAGTGTCCTACCACACTAGTGATCCGGATCTAGATCACATGTATTCATAATACTAGTGGACCGTACTTGCAGTAATTAATCTAAAGATTCCATAACTTTATTTTACTGCGAACTATTCAAGCTCATTTATCTCAAACACAATCCTCCCGTACTAATACGTGTTTGAGATCACATATATGAACTTAGGAATTTTCCTGATATTTACATAATATTATCATAGAATAGTCCATAAAATATATGCATAACAAATTTAATTAATTTATTTATTTCATAAAAGCAATGTCTACTACATATGCTTTCAGGGCACATTTCCAACAATCTCCCACTTGCCCTAAAGCAAATGATGCATCTCTCTCATTCCCATGTTTCTTACATGCTCCTTAAAAGATTTTATTGATAAAGTCTTTGTGAAAGGATCTGGAAGATTATGCTCTGAAGCTGTAATACCCCAACTTGCTAATAAGGTTTAGGACCTTGATTAGCATGCTTGGAGGGCAATAAGTGAATTAACATGTTAATATATGAATTTGAATGAGTATGTGATTAGAATGCATGTTTAGGTGGTATAAATATTCATGTGGACCCCGTTTGTATGCTAGGGGTAAATTGGTAATTTTAGCCCGATGAGGGCATAAATGTGATAATTGCGTTATGTGATTTGTACCACGTGAGTGTGGTGATATTATTGTGATGCACGTGCCGAGACGGTCCTAGAGAGCTTAATAACTCAAAAGTCACAACGGGATTTTATACCTGGCTCGGGAGGAGCCTAGGGGTACTTTGGTGAATTTCATGAGTTGAGTTGTGAATTTGTGGTTAATGGTTATTGGTGATTGGGTAACCTGAGTAACCATTAGTAACTGCTGAGAGTAACAAGTTTAGATGGAAAAATGGTAGAATTGTAATATAAGTGAAAGGACAAGAGTGCCCTTGAGGTTTAGTTAGGAGAGGATAACTATGGGAGGATAGGATAGTAATTTGGCAGGGATTTAGATTACTTTAGCTGAAGGAAAAAGGGGATATGTCTTACACTTAGTCATATGCTTTGTTTATGCTGAAATTGGGAGAAACCTAGAGGAAAAGAGAAGAAAAGGAAGAAAGAAAGGGAGTTGGGAATTATGAGATTTAGGAGAGGAATTAACGTGGGTTGAAGTAATTGAAGTCAAATAAGAATCAAGATTTGTTCTGAGGTAAGAATTGCTTCTCTTTTACTGAGTTTTAAGCTTGATTTTAGAAAGTAAGAATGGAAATTTAAGGATGGTTATGGCTGGTTTTTATGAGAATTCAGCTTGATAATCAAGAGGAGTTGGTCTAAAGTTGGGATTGGAAGAAGCTCAAGCTGAGTTATTGATCGAGGTAAGAGTTTTTTTCACCTTTGAATTTTCGTTTCTGGTGTGGTTTGAGTATATTGAAGCACGGGTTAAGTTTTTCAAGTTTTGGTTTGAGTTTCTGAAATTTGAAACCAAAGGGTGGATTTTGGGGTGTGATTCTTATGATTGAGCTGGTTTATGATGTTTATAGGTTGTTAAATGGTTTATTTGGGGTTTTAAACTGATTTTGGGGTTTAGGTATGTGTTTGGGTTGAATTGGGAGTGTTTTGGCTCAGGGAAAATGCAGAGGAAAACTCAGATTTCTGGGTTCGCGAAGGAGCGCCGCGGCCCTGTTCTTGGGCGCCGCGGCGCGTGGCTACTTTAGGACAGGGGAGGGCTTTCTGACTTGCTGGGCACCGCGGCCCTCTAGGGCAGCACCGCGGCGCTAGGCTAGCTTCAGAACATGGAATTTTGCAATTTTGAGCTTTGCTCCGAGGGTTCGGGGGATGTTTCCGATGAATTGTTTTAGGAATTTGGGGATTTCGAGAGTGTGGGATTGGTCCCGGGAAGTGGTTTTGGATTGGTTAGTATTAAAGGATGTTTTATATGTGTTGTGACTAGGTCTCTGGAGAGGCTCGGGTTAGAGGACCGTGCTCGCGGCCTTGGTGCATCGGAAAGCTCGGGATACAGGTAAGAAAACTGTAGCACCCGTAGAGCAGGGCTTGGGCCCATAGTATTGTTGCAGGGTGCAGCCCTAGTTTGTATCATTGCTAGAATGTAGCTTTAATTGAATGGTTATATATTTGCTTGCTATTTGAGAATGCTAAATGTGGTAATGGCAGAGTGAACGGCAAAGGGGCCGGGAATGGCGAAGGGCTGAGAACGGCGAAGGCCAAGAACGGCAGTGGGGCCGGGAATACCACTTAGCACATGGAGTGCTTGTGGTTAGGGTGAGACCCTAATGGATACATGGGATATCCTTACGGTGAAGACCGAGATCCCAGGCTTTGGTAACGCTTCTAGGACGGCATGGTCGTATGTGTGTTTAGATTTTATGGACTGTCTGACTAAATATGAGCTATCTGCTATAGTGACTGTATATTAGGCATATGTTATGTGCTGTGTGAGTTTTCTTGCTGAGCTTCGGCTCACGGGTGCTCTGTGTTGCAGGTAAGGGCAAAGAGAAAGTCAACCAGCCATGAGTACGGAGAGCGTGGGGGCGGCGCGTACATGTTTGGCTTACCCGACTGCTTTGGTTGGGGGCATTTTTGAGAAATGGCTGTACTAAACTCTATTTTTGATAATTTTTCAACTATGTATATATTTTGAGTTGTAAATAGTTTACAAACCTCGTTTTGGGATCCCAAATGTTAAACTACTGGAACTTTTAGTGAAATGGAGTACTTTTAAAGATTACAGCCTTGTTTTTTTTGTTTAATCACACTTTTGTTCTAAAAACCTCGCTGAGCGAGTTAATTGAAAATTTTAAACTCACTTAGTAACGGCTCTAAGGTAGTAGGGCGTTACAGAAGCTACCTTCATAACTGCAACATCTCCTCGATGAACTATCTCTCTTAGCAAGTGATACTTCCTCTCGATGTGCTTTCCCCTCTTGTGACTCCGTGGTTCCTTTGAGTTAGCTACTGCCCCACTGTTGTCACAGTATAGGACTAGTGGCTTATCCACACCTGGTACAACTTCCAGATCGGAATAGAACTTTTTGAGCCACACAGCCTCCTTAGCTGCTTCACAAGCCGCTATATACTCGGCTTCCATGGTGGAGTCTGCAATGCTGGTTTGTTTAATACTTTGTCAGACTACCGCTCCTCCTCCGAGAGTAAACACTGATCCAGAAGTCGATTTCTGACTATCTCTGTCTGATTGAAAATTAGAATCAGTGTAACCAGTAGGGTTCAGGTCTCCACCTGAATATACAAGCATATAATCTCTAGTATTTCTAAGATACTTGAGAATATTCTTTACTGCAGTCCAATGACTCAATCCAGGATTGGATTGATAACAGCTGACTATCCCTACTGCATAACAAATGTCAGGTCTTGTACACAACATGGCGTACATTAGACTGCCTACTGCTGAGGCATAGGGATATTGTCTCATGTCTTCCTCTTCCTGAGGTGTTTTGGGACACTGCTCTTTGGAAAGGAATACTCCAGAACAGGTTGGCATATCACCCTTTTTGGAGTTTTGCATATTAAAGCGTTCTAGCACCTTATCAATATAAGTTGCTTGAGACAATGCCAAAGTTTTGTTCTGTCTATCTCTAAGAATCTTAATGCCCAGAACATACTTGGCTTCTCCCAAATCTTTCATTTGGAATTGTTTAACTAACCAGTTCTTTACTTTTGATAATGCTGTTATGTCATTTCCAATTAGTAATATATCATCAACATAAAGAACGAGGAATACTACTACACCATCTTTGATTTGTTTATAGACACAAGGTTCGTCAACGTTTTGTTCAAAACCAAACGTTTTAATTGTGTCATCAAATCTAAGATTCCAAGATCTAGAAGCTTGTTTGAGTCCATAAATGGATCTAAGAAGCTTGCAAACCTTTTGCTCTTGACCTTTTAACTCGAACCCTTCTGGTTGAGACATGTAAATGGTTTCGTCAAGGTAGCCATTTAGAAAAGCTGTTTTGACATCCATTTGCCAAATCTCATAATCCATGCACGCAGCTATGGACAAGAGTATACGAATGGATTTTAGCATGGCTACAGGAGAAAAAGTTTCTTCATAGTCAACCCCTTCTTTCTGTGTGTAACCTTTGGCTACAAGCCTTGCTTTGAAAGTCTCTACTTTCCCATCCGATCCTCTTTTCTTCTTGAATATCCACTTGCAACCAATGGGTTTCATATTCTCAGGTGGATCTTCAAGAACCCAGACAGAATTGGAATACATCGATTCCATTTCTTGGTTCACGGCATCTTGCCATTTGTCCTTGTCAAAATCATTCATTGCATCTCTAAATGTCAATGGATCGTCTTTGTTTGTGTCAAACACAAGCATTTGAACTTCGTGTTCATAGCGTGTGGGTTGCTTGCTAACCCTCCCACTACGATGAGGTTCAATACTATTCTGACTAGAACTAGCAGTTTCCTCTTGCCGTTTTTCATTGGTTGTTGCTGGTGACTTTGCAACTTCATTTGAGACCATCTCCTCCAGAACAATCTTACTGCGAGGTTTGTGGTTATTCACATAGTCATGTTCAAGAAAAGTTGCATTTGTCGATACAAATGTTTTATTTTCTTTTGGAGTATAGAAAATTCCACCTCTGGTCTCTTTGGAATAACCCACAAACATGCACACTTCAGAGCGTGATTCCAACTTCCCGGGCTTTCCTTTAAGCACGTGTGCAGGACACCCCCAAATTTGAAAATGATGTAAACTAGGTTTACAACCATTCCATAATTCTATGGGTGTCTTTTGGATAGACTTAGATGGAACAACATTTAATATGTATAGAGCACATTGAATTGCATAGCCCCAGAATGATAGTGGTAATGATGAGAAACTCATCATTGATCTAACCATATCTAATAACGTTCTGTTCCGTCTTTCCGAAACACCATTTTGCTGTGGCGTTCCAGGTGCTGTGAGTTGGGATTGAATGCCATGCTCACACATATGGTCCTTGAATTCAAAATCCAAGTACTCTCCTCCTCGATCAGATCGAAGAACTTTTAGTGACTTACCTAATTGATTTTCAGCTTCTGCTTGAAATTCTTTGAACTTTCCAAAAGTTTCAGATTTTCTTTGTATTAAATATAGGTAACCATATATTGAATAATTGTCAATAAAAGTGACAAAGTATTCATAACCTCCTCTTGCTTGTACATTAAGTGGACCGCAAACATCCGTATGTACTAGCTGAAGTGGTTCTGTGGCTCTTGAACCTTTGGCAGAGAAAGGTCTCTTGGTCATTTTGCCTTCTAGACAGGATTCGCAAATAGGGAGAGATCCAATAGATAGTTCTCTTAAAGGACCATCCTTTACAAGCCTATTTATTCTGTCTAGACCAATATGGCCCAATCTCAAGTGTCACAGATATGTATCACTATCGGAATCAGTCTTTTGTCGTTTAATAGATCTTGGATTGGCTGTTTTAAATCATTCTGAATTATTTACAGATTTCTCTTTAGCTTGCAGTTTATAAAGCCCATCGATAGATTTTGCAAAACATATCTTAAAACCATATCTTGAAATAACAATCGAATTATTATTAAAAGATATTTTAAAATTTTGTTCATGCAACATAGAAACAGAAATTAAGTTTCTAGAAAATCCAGGAATATAATAAACATTTTCTAAAACAAGAAATTTATTATTATCAAATTCCAAACGGACTGTTCCAACTGCTGCTGCTGAGACAATCTGACCACTGCCTACCCTCATAGTCACCTCTCCATCGGTAAGCTTCCTCGTTGAACTAAGAATCGGAAGAGAAAAGCAGACATGGTTAGTGGCTCCTGAATCTACTATCCAGGATGAGGAATTATCTTCCACTAAACAAGCTTCTAACACAAGTAAATCAAATTTACTTGTATTTTTCTCTTTGAGGTCAGTTAGATACTTTGAACAATTTCTCATCCAGTGACCATTTTCTCCACAATGAAAGTCCCTTTTGGGGTCTTCCTTTTGGAGGTTTTAGTGTTCTTGTTCTCTTTGCTTTTGGATGACTTTTTTAGGCTTCTCACATATTAATGCAACGCTCAAGTTTGATTTCCATTTCATGTAGTTTTCACCAGTCAACTTTTCATTAGCAAGTAAAGAAAATACAGGATTTGAGCTAGACATAATTGCTGAAAATAAATAAATAAACAAAATGAATCTATGCATATAATAAATAGCAGTTATTTTCATAATAGTAAATGTGATGCATGAATGCAACAAAAAACACATAAAAATTAATTACTAATTCCACGATTAATTAATTTGAACGTTAATGGACCAGCCTTAGGGTAGGTTAGACTTATTCCAAATTAATTTTGAGACAAGCTCTCAAATTTATAAGTTAAAACTTAAATCAATATTTCTCTTTTGACTTATAAACAACCGCTTGTTTGGTCAAGAATACATTAGTCCGCTTGAAAGCCTAATGTACCTTGTGAGTGTAACCCATTAATTTAGATTAATGACTTAACTCAAGAGTGTGCCTTAGGGTCAGTTAAACTTGAAATACATCATTAAATCTTATTCTTGAAAAAGAAGTTTTCCTTGAGAATAACACAGTCGGAAGCCTTCCTTAGGGGGACACAAGCAATGGTGCCGCGAGGCCCTCTCCATGTTACCTCGGTGCTAACTAATAATGGAGACCATGGGACATATTGTCATAACTCCCTCTCCCACTCACTATTTTAGAACATGTGTTTTCTCAAAACATCCTATGCTTTTTAATTGGTTGTAAAAATAAAGTGATCTATTTTTACCAAATGATATTCTAATAATTACTAATCAAATTAAGCAAAATTAAAATTATAGAACTATGCCCTAATTAGTTCAATTTTATTTTGCCATAATTACTAAGAATATCATTTATAAGTTAACAAAACAATTTTATTAAATACTAGAAATTAAACAACTTTTAAAATCTATTTCCACTCTTGAACTAGTTAAAAACTAGATTTATTATTATATGGACCAGCATATAATCACATAGGACAATCCTAAGGCATGTTTCTACTCATATGAGATGCATGCACAATTTTAAATACTGTGTGGGTTATATGTATGGCATACAAAAAATTCATGATAAAGTATTAAACAATTTAATCACATTCAAACATTTAAGTAAATAAATACTAGCTAAATAAATAAATAAATGCGGGGTCGGGTATCTTGGGTATTTCTAGAAAAATTACAACACTTGCAAAAATATACACAAAAATGTAAGAAACTAAATAAGACCTAAATAGATCTCTATCTATTACTTAGGGCCTTCATAAGTAGTCTTGATCCATTAAGCCACTTATCCATTTAATTTTGAATTAAAATAACTTTTAATTATCTTAAACAAATTTTAAGAATAATTAACTTGGGTTTAATTCCCGATAAGTTATTAGGCCCGGATTTGAATTTGGGCTCATACAATTAATTCAAAATAAAAGAATTTTTAATTATGGGTTAACTTATTTAAGCCCATAATTTAAATGGACAATTTTTGGATGCAAGCCCTAGGGTTTAGAAAACCCTAGGGGCGGCTGCATATGGTGGCTCGGCATGGGACATGCGGCTGGGGTGCAGCAGCATCAGGCGCACAGGCTGGGCAGGGGCGCGGACTGGGTGAGCTGCTGGACGAGGCGTTGGGCAGGTGCGCAGGGCCGCGCAGGGGCGCGGGGCACCCTGGGCAGGCAGCACGCAGCAGTCCAGCTGGGTGAGGCTCGGGCTTCAGGGCTCGGAACCCGGGGCTCGGGCCTTACAGAATTTTTCAAATAATTTTAACATTGAAAATTAAAATTACAAAAATTCATATGCCCCAAAATGGCTTACATTTTTCATCTAGAATTTTAAGAACATTTCCTAAACCCAAAACACCATATAATTAACGACCCTTAAGAATAAACTATCATCATACATACATCCATCCATTCACATATATTACAATAACATAAGAATGCATATTATGCCCACACAATAATTAATGTATGCAGAGATTAATGACCGCTCTAGTACCAATTGTTAGGAACAAGTTTCCTAATACGCAGCGGAATGGTGGTATGGTTGGCTCAGTGTACAACAAAAATTTTGTAACATATTTAAACTACCTTTAAATATGCGGATCCATTAATATACATACATTAATCATAAACAAGGTAAGGATAGAATTCATACCTCTTGAAGCCTATCAAGTGTCCTTGCTATCTTTCCGTATTTGGAACGATCTTCCTATCCAAACCGCTCCCACGTACTCACACCAAGATCTTCCAAAGCGTTCTCTACACCTCAAGAAATGTGTGGGCACTTAGAGAATGAATGATAGTTTATTTGTGATTCTACTTGATGTACTCAACACATGAGATCAAGAGAATAGGCCTGAGAATTGGTTCTTTATTTTCAGGGAGAGAAAACTATCGTTCTATTTTTCACAGAGCGAATAGTCTGAGTTGTCTCACACACACTTATCTGAATAATTTTCTGATTAGTCATACTTAAAAGAAAATATTCAAATTTAAAAAAAAAAAATCTGTAACCATTTTGCAATTTACTTTTTAATTAATTAATTATTCTATTAATGAAAAAATCCAAAAAAAATAATTTTTGAATTATCCATTAATTAATTAATTAAATAAATAAAATTGAAAATCCCATCCCTGAAAATGATGGCCCTACACGCCACACACAGTCCATGGACTGTGTGTGAACGTGTAGCTTCCTAATTTCTAGGGATATTGGTTTTTCAAATTTTATTTAATTATTTATTTAAATTACTTTGTCAGATAAGATCTAACAACCTGATAACTAATTCAAATTAATTATCTTTTTAATTAATTATCAAATATAATTAATTATTTGAATAAATATTAATCTTTTAAATTCAAATCCAATTTGAACTTATCAGATTATTATCTCCCACTCAAATAAAGATATTTAATTAATTCTACCAATTAATTAAATCCAAATTTTCGAAAATAAATATTTAATTTATTATAATTTTGAAAATTATAATTAATTAAATATTTAATTAAATTTCGATATTAATTTAATTATTTAATATAATTTCGAAAATTATACAATAATTAAATATTATTTAATTTTATTAACTACAACTAATTTGTAATTAATTAATTAATCACTATTATCATATAATTGCATATTTGGCCTGAAGAACAAATTTCTTCTTAAATATGTCTTTAAACTATTTTTCCTTCATATCAACTCTTACATTGAACAGTGTTGATAGAGCCGCTATGGGGACCTATGGACTCATAATTCCAAGCTCCAATAAATTTGAGATTATCAATTAAACTCTTTAATTAAATAATCTTAATTTATTAATCTCATGATTATTCCACTATAAATATGAGACTGCACTCTTGTAATTATAGACATTTCATTTACTGAGTACTTTATAATCATAAAGCGTCCATTGATATAATCATTGCATACAACTTGACCCTCTAATAATGGTTCATAATTAATCGGGAATAAAATTACCATTTTACCCTTTTAATTATCTCTTGTTTCCTTAAGTACCATTGACTCTACTAGTGAAGAATAATTCATAACTAAATTATGAATTTGAGCTCAATAACCTTTCAGTCCCAAAAGTCAACCCTTAAGAGAACCATCATTCAATCTCTTGCGAGAAGGTATAGATTCCATATCTGTATACTATGTCCCCAACCATCTATATTAATGAGTTCCCAAAACAAAAGTTTCTAGCCTGATCATTCTGACAGACCCTAACAAGTGAATCAAAGAACTCATATAACATAAACAGGAGTTCATAGTAACTTCAGGATTAAGATCTATTTGTATATGATCATCAGTTGATATATTTAATTAATACTTCGAAACGGTATTTAACTAAGTATTAATAAACATATCTAGTCCAGTTCTATATATTCTCTAATATATAAAGCACCTCCACTAAAGTGTCCTACCACACTAGTGATCCGGATCTAGATCACATGTATTCATAATACTAGTGGACCATACTTGCAATAATTAATCTAAAGATTCCATAACTTTATTTTACTGCGAACTATTCAAGTTCATTTATCTCAAACACAATCCTCCCGTACTAATACGTGTTTGAGATCACATATATGAACTTAGGAATTTTTCTGATATTTACATAATATTATCTTAGAATAATATAGTCCATAAAATATATGCATAACAAATTTAATTTATTTCATAAAAACAATGTCTACTACATATGCTTTCAGGGCACATTTCCAACACAATCTCCACAGACTCCTCAAGTGAAAGAAAAGATGTAATGAATTCCTTATGCATTTGCAATTAAAAGTCTAATGCATGCTATGTTGTGTGTTGTGACTGAAGATCTGCTATGATGGAGTGGTGGGCAAGTTGCATAAAACCTTGGAAATGAACATTAGATGGAGGTCGATATCTTTGATGGACTAGAGATTATATGTTAGTCTTTTCAGGTGGATCTTTGAACTTGTTAGGTTACACAGATTTAGATTTTAGAATGATGTTGATGACAGGAAGTATACTTCTGAAAAATGTGTTTACTATTGGGGTGGAGCTAAGATTTGGAGAGGCGATTGGCTGTAACACCCTGGTTAGCCAAGACCATTAAACTATGTCTTTTAAATAGTGTTCAACTTGTTAAGCGAGTCATTAGGCTATAAACGTAAATCTAAATGTGATTAATGGTCGAGGGTTAAAATTTTATGTAAAAAGGAATGGTTTTTTTATTTAAAACGTTAAACTATACATGGGATCCCATAATAAACATTGACATGTTGTTTACAGTTCCAAAATGGTCATTACAATCAAAAGTTAAAATCTGCCGACCTAAGCGACAAAAATAGGGTTAAACCCTAGTTCCTCTGAGAAACCTTGGCCATGGTGGTCAAGCGGTCGCATATGTACACATCGCCACCTAAGCTCTCCAACTCATGGTTGGTCCAGCTTTCCTTTCCCTTTACCTGCACCACATAGCACCCGTGAGCCAAGGCCCAACAAGAAAACTTAATACAAGTGCATGAACAATATATATGCAAATTTAGATGTATATCTAGCATGCCCAGCAGTAATAACCTACTCATGCATTCATACAAGTACAAATAATTGATTATAGAATCATTTTGGGGTCTGCAGCCGTAATCAGATGACCATAGAGTCAACCTGGGGCCCTTTGCCCTGAATAGATGACCATAGAGTCACCCTGGGATACTATGCCCTAGCTATGTGACCATAGAGTCACCCCGGGGCCCTTTGCCCTAGCTCTGAGTAACTAGCCATAGAGCTAGCCAACGTTTTGTTTTCCAAGCGACCATAGGGTCAGTCAACGTAATAGCACGTCCCTAATCGGGCCATAGCCTTTCAACCAGTGTGCAGTGCACTATTGACTCTCTTGACTAATAAGTCAAGGCTCTAACAGGTACCCAGATATCCTGCTATAGGTGCATAGACAAATACAGACACAGATATAGATAAGCATACTTCAGTTAATTCAAGTATGCACACAAAATAATCATATATTTAAGCCAATTAGATACAAACATAGTAATAACCATGTTCCAAAACGGGGCCAAACCCTAATTATGCTGACAATGTAAACAATCAATAAACAATTATCCAGACACTGAGCATTGAGGAATGCTTAATCAACGAGCACAAACATAGCCTCAATCACATTCATTCTCAGGGGCCCGAGCCCAATTCATAGTTATAACAAACAACTGGGTCAAGCCCTAATCACATATATCACGTATTGGGTGTAGTTTTCTTACCTTTGGTCCGAGCACAAGTTATGTATAAAAATGACCTTTGAGCATGATCCTTTCTTGAACCCTAGCGGTAAACTAGTCACAACCATAAATGGTGTTTCAGTGAGTTTAAGTTCCAAAATCAAATCCTGGTATTAATCCCGCGCTCTCGGGACCTCCAATCCCACCAAATAGGGTGGCAGAGTCGTGCCCCGAGCCCTCGGGCCAAAACCCCAAAAAGTACAAAAATTCAAGCCTTGAAAAAATAGTACGGCACTACGGCACCGTCTACTAGGAGCTATGGCACCAAAGTCAGAAAGGCCAACCTGACCTGCGCTGTGGCGCCATGCACTGGGCGCTATAGCACCAAAGACAGAGACCCAATGGCGCTGTAGCGCTACATACTGGGTGTTGTAGCGCCAAAGATAAAGAACCCAATTTCTGGTTTTTTCTCTTCGTGTTCTCCGAGTCTCAAACCTCAAAAATCAATCCCAAACCTCAGCCAAACCTACATAAAGGCCACAAAGCAACTATAATACCTCCAACAAAACTCAAAAACACAATAATCCAACAAAAATCACCACTAACACTCAAAATCACTACTTGCGTTTTTGAAACTCAAGAACACCAAGAACTTCTGCTGAAATTCAGAAAACTCAGAGGGAATTAAATGTTGAAATCACACCTTAATGGCTGAGATAACTTCCTAGCTTTACCCTAACAATTTCCTAGCTCAACACCTTGAAAAATCCAAATTTTTCAATGAAAACTTTCAAGAGTTTGAGAGGGAGAAAACCAGCCGAGAGAGAGAGGAAGAGAACTCTATTTTGCTACTGTATTGAGGTTTCCTTCAGCCAAGAGTTAGTGTCAAAGTCACTAAATTAACCCCAAAATGACCATTTTGCCCTTAAGCCTATAACTTGCCACCTAATGCCTTCAAGGGTATTTTTGTCTTTTACCATCACAATTCACCATTTCTTTAAATAAGTCTCAACTATCTCCAAATAAAATTCCCATTACCCAAAATTCTCAGTAATGTTCTAAATTACCAAATTACCCCTAGGCTCGCTACATGCCCAGTATTTGACCCGTTATGACTAAACCGCTACTTTGCTCGCTAGGATCGTCTCATGTCGAATATCTCAAATATATCCACATAATAATGTGGTCTCATCATATATCACAAATATATAATCAGATATTCAAATATACCCCTAACATGTCAAAATGACAAAAATGCCATTCTAATAAAAAACCAGCCCACATGCATGCAAATACAACCATATAATAATATAACTCGCATAATTATGCATATAATCACATAATAACACCATAAACCAATTATTTCCCTCCTAGGCCCCTAATCAAGGCACTAAGCCATATTAGGGAAATTGAGACGTTACAACTATCCCTCCTTACATAAACTTTTTCCTCGAAATTTTACTTGAACAACTCGCGATATTGACTCTGCATATCTAACTCCATCTCCCAGGTCGCTTCCTCGACCTTGTTGTTCCTCCATAATAGCTAAACCAAAGGTATAGTTTTGCTTCTCAGGAGCTTGTCCTTCCTGTAGGGTATCTAGACTCGTTGTTCCTCATATGAGAGATTTGCCTCAAGCTCCAGATCCTCGTAACTCAACACATGAGTCATGTCTGACACATATTTCTGAAGGGCCAAAATATGAAATACATTGTGTACTGCTGGCAGTGCCGAAGGTAAAGCCAACCTATAGGCTACCTGGCCAATCCTTTCCAGAATCTCAAATGGTCTTACAAATCTAGGGCTTAACGTGCCTTTCTTCCCAAATCTCCTCACCCCTTTCCATGGTGAGACTCTAAGGAAGACATAGTCTCCCACTTGGAACTCCACGTTCCTACATTTTGGATCAATGTAACGTTTGAGCCTGCTTTGAGAAGCGAGCATCCGAGCTCTGATCTTCTCAATAGCCTCATTGGTCCTCTGAACTGCCTCAGAACCCAAGTATTTCCTTTCTCCTGTCTCATCCCAATGAATGGGAGATCTGCATTTCCTACCATACAACATCTCATAAGGATCCACCCCAATGGTCAACTGATAGCTGTTATTGTATGAAAACTTTATCAAAGGCAAATACTTACTCTAGGACCCACCAAAGTCCAGCACACATGCTCGCAGCATGTCCTCTAATATCTAGATCGTCCTCTCAGATTGTCCATCTGTCTGAGGATGATAAGCAGTACTGAACTTCAACTGTGTACCCATGGCCTTCTACAAACTTCCCCAAAACTTGGAAGTAAATGTGGGGTCTCGTTTTGACACGATCGACCTTGGAGCCCCATGAAGGCGCACTATCTCTCTCACATAGAGATCTGCGTACTGGTCTACTATATACGTTATCCTCACTGGTAAGAAGTTAGCTGATTTGGTGTATTGATCAACAATAACCCACACCGAATCATGTTGACCCACATTCTTGGGTAACCCCACCAAGAAATCCATCATGATGTCCTCCCATTTCAACTATGGGATGTCCAGAGGCTGTAATAGCCCTGCTGGTCTCTAATGCTCAGCCTTGACTTGTTGAAGTGTCAAGCACTTAGCCACATATTCTGTCACATCCCTCTTCATCCCAGGCCACCAATATAGCGATCTCACATCCTGATACATCTTCGTGGTGCCTTGATGCAAAGAGTAAGGAGTAGTATGAGATTCATCCAGAATCTCCTGTCTGATAACATCGTCCATCGGAACACAAATCTGACCTATGTATCTCAGCAAGCCCATATTTGACACTGTATAATCCCTAGATACTCTAGCTAGAATGTCTTCTCTGATCTTTGTCAGTTGGGGATCACCCAACTGAGCTTCCTTTATCCTCTCTAACAACGTAGATTCTAGCGTGATGTTGGCCAACTGGCCCACCAACAACTCTATACCAGCTCAGGTCATATCCTTTGCAAACCCTCTGGATATCTGTCTTGCACTATATATCTGTCTCGGACCCTTCCGGCTTAAGGCATCTGCCACCACGTTGGCCTTCCTTCGGTGATACAGGATTTCACAATCATAATCCTTCACCAATTCCAAGCAATGCCTCTATCTCATGTTCAGGTCTTTTTGTGTGGAAAAATACTTCGGGCTCTTGTGGTTAGTATAAATCTCACACTTCTCCCCATAATGGTAATGCCTCCATACATTTAATGATAAGACCACTGCTGCCAACTCTAGATCATGAGTGGGGTATCTCTGTTCATACTCTTTCAACTGACGTGATGCATAGGCAATCACCTTCCCCAACTGCATAAGAACACAACCCAAACCCCGATGTGAGGCATCACAACATATCACAAACTTCTCATGATTTGCCGGGAGACTCAAAACTGGAGCTGTGATCAATCTCATCTTCAAGTCCTGGAAGTTGTTTTCACACTTATCTGACCACACAAACTTTTGATTCTTGTGTGTCAGTTCAGTCAATGAGGTAGCAATCCTTGAGAACCCTTCCATAAAACTCCTGTAATAACCTGCCAATCCAAGGATACTCCTAATCTCAGAGGAATTCCTTGGCCTTGGCAAATCCTTGACCGCCTCAATCTTTCATGGGTCCACTTTGATCCCATCCCTGCTAAGAATATGACCAAGGAAACTTACCTGAGGTAACCAGACTCACATTTCTTGAAATTAGCAAACAGCCTATGTTCCCTCAGTCTTTGTAGAACCAACCTCAGATGTTGCTCATGTTCTGACTCTGACTGAGAATAAACCAGAATATCGTCGATAAAGACGATCACAAACCAGTCCAAGTAATCTTTGAACACCCTGCCCATCAGATCCATAAAAGCAGCTGGGGCATTAGTCAACCCAAAGGACATAACTAAGAACTCATAATGCCCATATCTGGTACGAAAGGCTGTCTTTGATATATCTCCCTCCTTGATCCTCAGCTGGTGATAACCAGACCGAAGATCTATATTTGAGAATACCATCTTTCCTTGTAGCTAGTCAAATAGATCATCTATCCTTGGCGGAGGGTACTTGTTCTTGATTGTTAACTTATTCAATTCCCTGTAGTCAATGCACATCCTCAGAGAACCATCCTTCTTCTTTACAAACAGGACTGGTGCACCCCATGGTGAGAAACTGGGTCTAATAAAACCCAAGTCTAACAGCTCCTGCAGCTGTATCTTTTATTCTTTTCATTCTGTTGGGGCCATTCTGTAAGGTGCCCTAGACACTGGCTCCATCCCTGGTGCAAGTTCAATAACAAACTCAATCTCTCTATGTGGTGCAACCCTGGGAAATCCTCTGGAAACACATCCAGAAACTCACAAACTAATCTAGTCTCCTCTGGTCCCACTGACACGGCCTGAGTGGTATCTACCACACTTGCTAAGAATCCTATGCAACCACCTCGCAATAGATCTCTAGCCCTTAATACAGATATCACAGGTATACCAGGTCCATGCACAATGCCAACAAATACAAAAGGATTCTCACCTTCAGGCTCAAAGCTTACCATGTCAAAGTCGATCATAACCAACTCTATCAAATCAACTGACAACTCTCTACCCTCCACTATCACTGGCAATGATCTGACCCATCTCCTAGATTCTACTAACTCCCCAGTGGGCAATAAGGTTCTGAATCCCACAACATAAAAATCACATGGTATACAAAATCTATCAATAATTGTACTAGCAACAAAAGAATGTGTAGCACCAGAATCAATCAAAACAGTATAAGGGGTTCCAGCACTAAAAGGCTGACTTGTAACTATTGAGGGACAAGCCTCAGCTTCTGGCTGTGTCAACACAAACACTCGAGCTGGGGTTGAGCTATCTACCTTTCATGGTTCTTCCTTTCTTGCCTTCGGGCAATCTTTCTTTAAATGTCGCATAAAAAATAGGCCTTTGCTCGACACTCCTTTATATGGCGCCTCTTGCTTCTGGCACACTCATGGAAAGTCCTCCAGCCCTTACTGCCACCCTGGCAGACCATCTGAATACCACGAGGTCTCCAGACAAGGCTTGGAGCTAGGAAGGCATCAGAAGCCTTCCTCTTCTGATCAATGGGGCCCCCGACCCTACCTGAGCACATAAACGGAGGTCCCACCCTCCTAGCATCTCTCCTGGCCGCGTTCTCGCGCCATATTGTATTCTCTGTGCTCTCAGCTTAGAGCGCCTTCTCAACAACCTGTGCATAGGTAGTCACCCCCAGCATAGTGGTAATACGAACATCCCGAGCTATCATAGGCTGTAGCCCCTGGAGAAACCTCTCCACACTGGTCCCATCAGTGGGCACCAGTTCCCCGACAAACTTTTCCAATCTATCAAATTTTAGAGCATATCCAGTCACTGATGTGTTGTCCTGAAGTAATCTGCTGAACTCTTCAGGCTTTGCCGCCCTGATGGCATCATTGTAGTACTTCTCATTAAACAGAGTTCAAAACTCTTCCCAATCTAGGGCATTAAAATTTCTGGTCTGGGATATCACTTCCCACCAAATTTGGGCATCCTCCTGAAACATATATGTGGCACAGGCCACCCTCTCATTACCAGCCACCCTCATAAAGTCTAAGATTGTGGTAATTATAGTCATCCACTGCTCGGCCTTGGCTGGATCTTCACTACCCTCAAAGACTGGAGGGTGCTGTTTCCTGAACCTTTCATAAAGAGGTTCCCATTTATTCCCAGCCTCTGGCGGTTGCTCAACTATTGGCACCATCACAGGTGGTGCCTTTGGTAAGATGCTCCCTACAGGAACCTATTGTTGTCTCAGGAGGCGAATTTCTTCTTCCTACCTTAATACCCTGGCTTGCAAATATGCAAGAAACTATTGCTAGCTCTCAGGAGCTGGCTAAAGGGTCTGACCCTGGTCATTATCTTGACTCTGTCTGTCATTCTGGCCATGATCTTTCTGGCCAGCTAATGATTCAATCGGCCTTTGAAGCATACTTCCAAGCTTATACCTTCCTGCAATAATCAATTTGGCCAGTTAGGTAGTGATAACTAAACCTCTTGCCGCCTCACGGTCCAAGATCAAGCATATAATCATTCACATTCAACAGTCATGCTAATAAGCATGTCGATTCATGTTCATATCCAAGGACGGTGCTAATAAGCACGTTTTGATATTTATAACAAATAACAGTGCTATTAAGCATTTTTCGGCAGTCATAACCATATAACAATGTTAATAAACATTTTCTTGACATACATGTATCTATGACAGCGCTAATGAGCATGTCTTGACCTACATGTACATATAACAATGCTAATAAGCATTTCTTTTACATTCACAAGCAATATCCGTGCTAATAATAAGCACATCCTTTTATATAATCCAGTAGTCAAGGGCCAAAACCTATCAGTATATCTCATGCTATCTGATAAGGCATGCAGATAAAACATTTATATCTTATTTAAGTAGTTAAGCACATAACCACATAACCATATAAATAGTTACCAAACCCTAAGTCGAGCTTGTCTTTAGTGGCGAGTGTACATGCCCAGCCCGTATTTAGGAACCCTTAACCTTGGCATGCTCTGATACCAAGTTGTAATGCCCTGGTTATCCAAGATCGTTACACTATGTGTTTTAAATAGTGTTCAACTCGCTAAACAAGTCATAAGGCTATAACATACATCTAAATGTGATTAATGGTCCATGGTTAAAAATTTTGGTAAAAAAGAATGGATATTTTATTTAAAACGTTAAACTATACATGGGATCCCATAATAAACATTTACAAGTTGTTTACAGTTCCAAAATGGTCATTACAATTCAAAAGTTACAATCTGCTTACCTAAGCGGAAAAAATAGGGTGAAACCCTAATTCCTCAGAGAAACCTTGGTCGTGGTGGTCAAGCGGTCGCAGATGTACATGTCACCACTTAAGCTCTCCAACTAATGGTTGGTCCAGCTTTCCTTTCTCTTTACCTGCTCCACATAGCACCCGTGAGCCAAGGCCCAGCAAGAAAACTTAATACAAGTGCATGAACAATATATATACAGATTCAGATGTATATTTAGCATGCCCAACAATAATAAATTACTAATGCATGCATACAAGAACAAATAAACAATAATAAAATTATTTTGGGGCCCATAGTCCTAATCAGATGACCACAGAGTCAACCTGGGGCCCTTTACTCTGAATAGATGATCATAGAGTCAACCTAGGGCACTATGCCCTAGCTATGTGACCATAGAGTCACATGGTGCCCTTTGCCCTTGCTCGGAATAGCTAGCCATAGAGCTGGGCACGCGCTTTGTTTTCCAAGCGACCATAGGGACGGTCAACGTAATAGTATATCCCTGATCAGGCCCTAGCCTTTTGACCAGTGCGCAGTGTGCTATTGACTCTCTTGCCTAATAAGTCAAGGCTATAATAGGTACCCATATATCCTGCCATAGCTGCATATACAAACAAAGACATAGATACAGATAAGCATAGTTGAGATAATTCAAGTACACACACAAGATAATCATATATTTAAGCCAATTAGATACACACAGTGTAATAACCATGTTCCTTAACGGGGTCAAACCCTAATTATGCTGACAATGTAAACAATCAATAAACAATTATGTAGACACTAAGCATTGAAGCATGCTTAATCAATGAGCACAAACATAGCCTCAATCACATTCATTCTCAGGGGCCCAAGTCCAATTCATAGTTATAATCAACAACCGGGCCAAGCCCTAATCACATATATCATGTGTTGGGTGCAGTTTTCTTACCTTTGGTCCGAGCACAAGTTATGCATAAAAACGACCTTTGAGAACGATCATGTCCCGAACCTTAGCGGTAACCTAGTCACAATCATAAATGGTGTTTCAATGAGTTTAAGTTCCAAAATCAAATCCCGGGACCAATCCCGCGCTCTCAGGACCTCCAATTCCACCAAATAGGGTGGTGGAATCGTCTCCCGAGCCCTCGGGCCAAAACCCCAAAAAGTAAAAAAATTCGTGCCTAGAAAAAATAGTACGGCCCTACGGCGCTATCTACTAGGCACTATGGTGCCAAAGTCAGAAAGTCCAACCTGACAACCCGACTCTCACTGTAGCGCCATCCACTGGGCGCTATAGCGTCAAAGATAGAGACCCAATGGCGCTATAGAGCCACATATTGGGCGCTGTAGCGCCAAAGACAGAGAACCCAATTTTTGGGTTTTTCTCTTCGTGTTCTCTGAGTCTTAAACTTCAAAAATAAATTCCAAACCTCAGCCAAACCCACAAAAAGACCACAAAGCAACTATAATACCTCCAACATAACTCAAAAACACAACAATCCAACAAAAATCACCACTAACACTCAAAATCACTACTTGAGTTTTTGAAACTCAAGAACACCAAGAACTTCAGCTGAAAATCAGAAAACTCAGAGGGAATTAAAGGTTGAAATCATACCTTAATGGCTGAGATAACTTCTTAACTTTACCCTAACAATTTCCTAGCTCAAAACCTTGAAAAATCCAAGCTTTTCAATGAAAACTTTCAAGAGTTTGAGAGGGAGAGAACCAGTCGAGAGAGAGAGAGGAAGAGAACTCTGTTTTGCTACTGTATTGAGGTTTCCTTCAGCCAAGGGTTAGTGACAAAGTCACTAAATTAACCCCAAAATGACCCTTTTGCCCTTAAGCCTATAACTTGCCACCTAACGCCTTCAAGGGTATTTTGGCCTTTTAACATCACAATTCACCATTTCTTTAAATAAGTCTCAACTATCTCCAAATAAAATTTCCATTATGTGCTAAATTACCAAATTACCCCTAGGCTCGCCCTAAGCTCGATGTTTGACCCCGTTATGACTAAACTGTTACTTTTCTCGCTGGGATCGTTTCATGTCGAATATCTCAAATATATCCACATAATAATATGGTCTCATCATATATCACAAATATATAATCATATATTAAAATATACCCCTAATGGGTCAAAATTACGAAGTGCCCTTCTAATAAAAAACGGGCCCACATGCATGCAAATACATCCATACAATAATATTACTCACATAATCATGCATATAATCACATAATAACACCATAAACCAATTATTGCCCTCATGACCCCCTAATTAAGGAACTAAGCCATATTATGGAATTTGGGATGTTACATAGGTTGTCTGCCATCTCAGTAGCTGTGATTTGGAGAAGCGTTAGGCTATCTGCCATTTTAGAATCCACCTTGGAGGTTGAGTACATAGTTGCGTCTATGTCGGCTAAGGAAATAGTTTGGCTAAGGAAGTTTTATTTGGATCTCAGTGTTAATCTAGAAATTGATAAACCATTCATTTTTTCTAGTGACAGTAATGAGGCAATAAAAAATTCGAAAGAACCTCCAAGCCACAAAAGAGCAAAAGCATATAGAAAGAAAGTACCACATTATTGACGATATGTGGCAAAGGTGTGATGTGAAGGTGATGAAGACAGCATTGGAAGGCAATCTTTCATATCCCTCTATAAAGATATGTGGATAGAGCATAATTGTGAAGCATGTAGAATGAATGGTTTTGAGAAACATATCCCATTTGTTTTAAAAGGGCAAGTGGGAGTTTGTTGGGTTTTATGCCCTTATAAAACCATGTCGAACATGTAAAGCGATTTTATACTGCCAATAAAAGTAGTAGAAATTATTTAGTTTGACAACCGTGTTGATTGCTTGTTTTATTGCATGATTATTGCAATAATACAAACATTTATAAAATATCGAACATATGTATAGTTACAATTATAGTGACTAGGTCACAGTGGATTATAGTTGTAACTATATATTCAAAATAACGAGTCCTAAGATTAATTCAGTGCATTGGGTTTTCACTGATCTGGTAATCTACGATATGATCTACTTACACATTCAGGGTGTGATCTCTTATCCAAGACATTGACCAAGTAGATAAGATTGAACGTATATGGTACATCAGACTAGGACCAATATTGATTATTGATTGATAAATAAGTATTGTTGTTATTGAATCTAATCAATGTCACAACGTTGACCATAGGTTAAGTCGATCTTAATTCTGAGTGATAATATTATACTAATTATATTATTTAAATCTTTTGACTTGTTCGTTACCAGCTTATGCTACGGTCTAGCCCAAACTTACATCTTGGAGATTTAGTAGTGTAATTGAGTAGGAGTATTATTCATAGATATGAAATCTATAATTTCTGTATGAGAAGTGAAAAGTTGATTTCCTTGATTGCTATGTTCCAAAGGTTAAATGATTTAGATCTCATTTCTGTTATTAAGTTCACAGAAATATCATTTAGAAGGAACTTAGTGGGAGTTAAGGATAAAATACTGATGAGGGGTAAAATGGTAATTTGCATCTAGCTCGTTAGTAAGTCATCCATAAATGATTGACCGACTGTAATGATTATAACAATGGATAACGTATTTATGATTTGGAAAATACGTTCTATGAATTCAAGAGTTCAATTCCGAGTCTATAGTGGAGTCACGAGGAATTAATAAGGTAGTGAAATTATTCGTAAATAAATTCACTGTAACTTATTGGAGCTTGATTTCATGGATCCATGGTCCCTGCATCACCTTTTAGTAAATCTTCTAGAATGTCTCAATTAATTGATTTAATTATCAATTAGGATTTTTAAAGTTGATAAGTCAATTTTGGAAAATTTACAGAGATATGAGATTTAGATAATAATATATAATATTTGGGTAAATTTATTAGTATTGATAAATTGGTGTCAATATAAATAAATAATATTAAATCAAGTTTCAAATCATAAGTAGTTAATTTGAATAAGGATTTAATTAATTAATTAAAAATAAATAAATAAATAAAATGTTTTGAATTTAGGGTCAATTGGGATTTAAATTCAAAACAAAGAGATTGGGTCCAAGTCCATTTGTGGGAGCCCAAGGCTTTCATCTTTTTGTTTATTATTTTAATTAATTAAAATTAAAATTAAAATATAAATAAAGCTCATTAAGTTGCCTATAAGGAATATGGTATCTAGGGTTTTCATAAGTAAGTCTCAGTTGATTCATTGGTAAGTGAAAACCTAAGTAGTCTAATCCTTTCTTGGCCACTCACTTTCTTCTTCTTCTCTTATCTATCTCATGTGTTGAGAACCAGCCACACTAGTTCTAGGTTGATCAAAGGCTTGGTGAGAAAGACTGTGTTGCTGATGGTTTAATCTCTTGATAATACACTGCTACAGAGAGGAATCAAGGGTTAGAGAGATTGAAGGAAGGAGTTGTTCCAATTCCGCCGCGTAATGTCAGTTTTACTTTACTCTGTATTTGTATCAATTTCATAGGAGTAGGTTCAAGGAATTTGCATGTTTGTTTGATAATATGTAAATCACTTGAAAATAAATAAAGATTCTGCAATATGTATTTCCTACAGACATTAGATGTGCTTAACTCGTTGACTAGCCAAGCTCCCCATGTCATGGACTTCCAGACGCTGCTTTTGTTCGAGGCATATGGAGGACTTGGGCAGAACTCTACGAGCGCAATGTCCACGGGAGGTGTCCCAAGTCTGCCGCAAGACCATGTACAGAGTACTCGCTCTTTCGTTCAAATCTCGAGATTAAGGGACTTGTCAGAGCTCCTCGGGTGCAATGTCCACTGAGGTGATGCAGGTCTGTTCTCGCGCTACTAAGATTCATAGTTTAGTCTCTAGATACTAACCCCTACTCTACTTGGAACAAGCTTAGTTTCTTAGGTCATGATGAGGACACCAAGACCCAAGTATCAAGTCAAGTTCCAGTTGGTCCAGTGACGAGGGCACGAGCCAAGAGATTCAAGGAAGAACTTAACAGCCTAGTCCACAAAGTCCTAAAACAAGAGGAGACCGTGGTCAACATTGAAGGAGAACAAAGACTTGTCTTACTCATCAAAGTTGACTGAGTTTAGGAGCTTCATGAGTCTTATTGTATTTGTCATTTTAATTTATTTACGTTATTGTTGTTATTTGGTCTTTCTTTATTTTGTGAAAAGTCAAACATTTGACTTGTGTGATTCCAATAGTCCTTTTGTCTTTAATTTCGGTTTTCATTAGGAAGACAAAAGGCTTGTTTTTAATTTCAGTTTTCATTAGGAAGACAAAGGGTTGTCTTTAAATTTCAGTTTTCATTAGGAAGACCAAGGGTCTTGTTTTCATGTAATTTTCGTCCTTATAAGGACTGCCAAAACAATGTGAAAGGGCAGATTATGTTGAATGAAATTGTGAGTTTATTTCTTCTTGAGTTCTTGAAGAAACTTTTGAACTTATCAAGGAGATTCCTTGTGGCGTTCATCCTGACTTATCAAACGGATTCCATCCCCGTTTGTGGCGTCTTCCTCATACCAAGGTTCGTGCTTGGCTAAGCATTGGGTCGCGGTTCCATTCCAATCTCGTATGTTCTTGGTGGTTGTTCCATATTTGGTGTCGGGTTTCATCACAATGTTGGTGTGGTTCGTATCAGTTGGTATCAGAGCTTAGGATCATTCGGTTTGGCCTATCCTTTTTTTTTTATTATTATTCTTTCATTTGTGTTTCTATTATATTCATATTTCAATTTTAGGGTTTCTGAAATAAAAAAAAAAAAAAAAATCTATCTATTCGTGTTCTTGATTTTCTTAGTCTTTGTTCTTGTTTTCCTTCTAAAAATCTGAAACCATTATAGTTAATCTCTTTATTCCAGATTGTTTCTTTGTTCAAATCGTGTTCTTATTTCCTTGTTTACATTAGTTCTTTGTGAAATCCCTTGAAACCCGAAACTAATCAACTGAAATTGTTATTGAGTTTGGGAAAATCCTTGTTTCCTTTGTGAAAATCTGAGATTGTTATTGAGTCAATTGTTTACTTTGTGATAGTGCCACGGATTGATTGGTCCTTTTCTATTTTGGGTTGTTATTTTTGGGAATATTTGTTCTCTGTTATTGGGAGTGTACCACCGATTGTTATAGTGCCACTGATTGAAATTTTGTTTCCCTTTATTTGGGAGAAATTCGAAATTGTTATAGTGCTACAAGTCTATTTGGGTTTTCTGTAATTGGGATTGTTTTTGGTATTCTGTTTTGGGTGAATCACCGATTGATTTTTATGTTATTGGGGAGGTGTTCTTGAATCACATATTGTATTGGGAGTATTGGTTTTCACAGATTGGTTGGTTCTTGAATCTGTGTTAGTAACTCAGATTGTTTGATTTCGGGTTGGCTCTTTGGTATTCATTTTTTTTCTCTCTCCTTTTCAGAAATTCGTATCTGGTTTCTCAAATTTGAGAGGTTAAAAAAAAAAAAAGGAAAGGAAAGGAAAGGAAAAGGGAAGGGGATCCAAGAGCAAAAAAAAAAAAAAAAAAAGAGTCTAGAAACCCTTCTTAAAATTTTTTGTTCTATTCTTGTTCCTTATGGTCTAGAGGCCTTTTGGCCAAAACCCCACACAAGTGTTCCAAAAATCCTCATTTTTTTCGTCATTTTCACCAGTTTTCGTCGGTGTTCGTTTGGTTTGTTTGGTAGAATTGGCTGCTGGAACCTCCATATCACCGTTTCATTAGTTTTCAAAGAGCTTAAAGAAGAAAATAGAGTGGAAAAAGGCAGAGGTGTGAGCTTATTTGAGGGTAAAAGCCATCATTGAGTGAAACACGAGTGGACTTGAGTGACCATTTTTTCTTTGAGTGAAACACGTGAGGGAGTGCAGTGAGGTCCTTTCTATAATTGTCTAACCTTATTGTTTTGCAGATTCTCCATCATGTCACAAAATACAGAAAGAAATGCAGGCAATGACGCTCCACCACCTACAGTTCCAAATCTACAAATTGAAGCTTTAATGGGGGAGATGAGGAGGATGTTGAGGGCGGAGTGTGAGCAAATACATGAGCGGTTGGATAAGGTAGAAGAGGGGGCACAACAGAGACCAAGGAGGGGTAGGATACACCAAAGGGAGGATGAGAATGAAGGGGATTTAGAAGGGGTAGTTTCTGATGATGAGTTTGATAGGATGTCGGCGGGTAACCATAGGAGGTATGGTGGGAATAGAGAAGATAGGAACCAGGTAGATAATTATTTGGGGAATATCAAAATGAGAATCCCAGCATTTCAGGGGAAGAGTGATCCTGAAGCATACCTTGAGTGGGAGAAGAAAATGGAGCTAGTTTTTGATAGTCACAACTACTCCGACATGAAGAAGGTAAAAGTTGCTGCCATTGAGTTTACTGATTATGCTATTGTTTGGTGGGATCAGTTGTGCATCAACAGGAGGCGGAGTGGAGATCGTCCTATTGACACATGGGAGGCCATGAAGCGGGTGATGAGGCGACGGTTTGTACCACCTCATTATTATCGAGATCTCTACCTTAAGTTGCAGGGTCTTTGTCAGGGCTACAGAAGTGTTGATGAGTATTACAAGGAGATGGAGATGGCTATGATTAGAGCCAATGTTGAAGAGGATCGGGAGGCAACCATGGCAAGGTTTTTGAATGGGTTGAACCGAGAGATTGCCGACCTAATCGAACTACACCATTATGTGGAATTGGAGGATTTGGTTCATATGGCAATCAAAGTTGAGAGGCAGCTCAAGAAGGGTAGTTCAAGTTCGAGGCCAAGACCGAGCCCACACAATCCAAGTACAACACCTTGGAGGTCGAACTATCCAAAGAAAGAAGACCAACCCATTTCATCATCTACACCAAAACCAGCCACCACAGCCACACCACCTCAAGGTAAAACAACTCCTACTAAGTCTCATTCTAGTGAGATAAGGTGTTTCAAATGTCAGGGGCGAGGACACATAGCTAGCCAGTGTCCAAACAAGAGAGTTATGGTGATTCGAGAAAGTGGAGAGATAGATTCTGAAGATGAAGATGATCTTGCTGACATGCCACCATTGGAAGATGCTTCTGACAATGAGTATGGGCCAGAATCTGGTGAGATGCTTGCACTAGTCACAAGGCGAGTCCTGAATTTGCAAGCGAAAGAAGAGGAAGAAGAGGTGCAGCGAGAGAACATCTTTCACACTCGTTGTCATGTGAGAGACAAGGTATGTAGTGTCATTATTGATGGAGGTAGTTGTACTAATGTTGCTAGTGCTTCCATGGTTGCCAAGCTGGGGCTTACAACGCTTAGGCATCCTTGTCCATACAAGTTGCAATGGTTGAATGATAGTGGTGAAGTGAGGGTTACAAAACAAGTACTGGTCTCATTTCGCATTGGCAAGTATGAAGATGAGGTGTTGTGTGATGTGGTTCCCATGCAAGCTGGACACCTCCTTCTAGGAAGGCCTTGGCAATTTGATCGGCGGGTGCAGCATGATGGCTTCACCAACAAGTATTCATTCACATTCCGTCAACGAACAATCACTCTAGCGCCATTGACACCAAAGCAAGTGTATGAAGATCAAGTGAGGTTGCAAAAATTGAGTGACAAAAAGAAAATGAGTGAGCAAAAGGAGAGTGAAAAGATGAATGAGAGTGAGGAAAAAGAGAGACAAAGAGAGAAAAGTGGGGAATCAAGTGAGAGAAAACAAAATAATTTTTATGCAAAAAAAAGTGAGGTTAAGAGAGCATTGGTTACAAAACAGCCCATGATTTTACTCATGTATAAGGAGGCTCTTTTAAATACTAACCAACTTGATTCTTCGTTGCCAAGTGTTGTTGTGTCTATTTTGCAGGAATTTGAGGATGTGTTTCCTGAGGAGGTACCACATGGTTTACCACCTATTCGAGGGATAGAACATCAGATTGACTTTGTTCCAGGTGCTTCAATACCAAATCGACCAGCATACAGAAGTAATCCTGATGAAACAAAGGAATTGCAAAGGCAAATTGAAGAATTGATGGAGAAAGGGCATGTGAGAGAAAGCATGAGCCCTTGTGCTGTTCCAGTGATTCTAGTTCCCAAGAAGGATGGAACAAGGAGGATGTGTGTTGACTGTAGAGCCATCAATAATATAACGGTAAAATATCGACATCCCATTCCTCGCTTAGATGACATGTTAGATGAATTGCATGGTTCTTGTGTGTTTTCCAAAATTGATCTTAAAAGTGGGTATCATCAGATACGTATGAAAGAAGGGGATGAGTGGAAAACTGCTTTTAAAACTAAACATGGATTGTATGAGTGGTTAGTCATGCCTTTTGGACTAACTAATGCACCTAGCACTTTCATGCGCTTAATGAATCATGTATTGCGTGCTTTCATTGGAAAATTTGTGGTTGTGTATTTTGATGATATTCTTATTTATAGTAAGAATTTGCATGACCATGTTTTGCATTTGCATTCTGTTTTGGATGTTCTTAGGAAACAGAGTTTATATGCTAACCTCAGTAAGTGTACTTTCTGCACCGATAAGCTTGTTTTCCTAGGCTTTGTTGTAAGTGCTACAGGTATTCAGGTGGATGAAGAAAAGATCAAAGCCATCCAAGAGTGGCCGACCCCTACAACTATAGGTAATGTTAGAAGTTTTCATGGACTTGCTAGCTTCTACAGGAGGTTTGTGAAAAAATTTAGCACCATCGCCGCACCACTTACAGAAGTTATCAAAAAGAATGTGATATTTAAATGGGGTGAAGCTCAAGAGGAGGCATTTCAGCTACTGAAATACCAGCTTACTCATGCTCCTTTACTTGCTTTGCCTAACTTTTCTAACACTTTTGAAGTTGAATGTGATGCTTCTGGAATAGGTATTGGCGCTGTTCTTATGCAGGATGGGAGACCGCTTGCATACTTTAGCGAAAAGCTAAGTGGGGCTGCCCTCAATTACCCCACCTATGACAAAGAATTGTATGCACTAGTGCGTGCTTTAGAAACATGGCAGCACTATTTGTGGCCAAAGGAGTTTGTGATTCGCACAGATCATGAATCCTTGAAACATTTGAAAGGCCAACATAAGCTCAACAAGAGACATGCAAGATGGGTTGAGTTCATTGAGACATTTCCTTATGTCATTCGCTATAAACAAGGTAAGGAGAATGTGGTTGCTGATGCCCTTTCTCGCAGGTATGCCCTAATCTCCACTCTTGATGCTAAATTACTTGGGTTTGAACACATAAAGGAGCTGTATTCTGCTGACCATGATTTTGGGGAAATTTATGGTGTTTGTGAAAAATCTGCTGAAGGAAAATTTTATAGGCATGAGGGTTTCTTGTTTAGGGAGCATAGGTTGTGTGTACCTAATTGTTCTTTGAGAGATTTGCTAGTTAGAGAGTCCCACGGGGGAGGGTTGATGGGACATTTTGGAGTTGCTAAGACCCTAGTTATGTTGCAAGAGCACTTCTTTTGGCCCCACATGAAACGAGATGTTGAGCGAATTTGTGGTAGGTGTGTCACTTGTAGGCAAGCTAAATCAAGAGTTCAGCCAAATGGCCTTTACACACCCCTACCTATCCCTAGTTCACCATGGGTTGACATTTCAATGAAGTTTGTGTTGGGTTTACCTAGAAGTAAGCGTGGGAGGGATTCAATCTTTGTGGTTGTAGACAGATTTTCTAAGATGGCTCATTTTATTCCTTGTCATAAAACTGATGATGCCTCTAACGTTGCAGATTTGTTCTTTAGGGAGATTGTGAGATTACATGGTATGCCTAGAACAATTGTATCAGATAGGGATGCTAAGTTCTTAAGCTATTTTTGGAAAACATTGTGGGGAAAACTTGGGACAAAACTATTATTTTCTACTACTTGTCACCCTCAAACCGATGGTCAAACAGAAGTAGTTAATAGGACCCTATCCACCTTGTTGAGGGCTATCATAAGTAAAAATATTAAGACTTGGGAAGATTGTTTGCCACATGTTGAGTTTGCTTATAATCGTTCAATGCATTCTGCTACTAAATTTTCACCATTTGAAATTGTTTATGGTTTTAATCTTCTAACTCCTTTGGATTTATCACCTTTACCTGTTTCTGAGCATTTGAATTTAGATGGCGAGAAGAAGGCAGAATTTGTGAAGAAAATCCATGAGAGGGCGCGACTCAACATAGAAAGAAGGACTGAACAATACATTAAGCAAGCTAACAAGGGTCGTCATAAGCAGGTTTTTGAGCCCGGTGATTGGGTATGGTTACACATGAGGAAAGAGCGATTCCCAACACAAAGGCGTTCAAAATTGCTACCTCGAGGAGATGGTCCATTTCAAGTACTTGAAAGGATCAATGACAATGCCTACAGACTCGATTTACCAGGTGAGTATAATGTTAGTGCTACTTTTAATGTTTCTGATTTGAGTCCTTTTGATGCAGGTGACGATTTGAGGTCAAATCCTTCTAAAGAGGGGGGGAATGATGAGGACACCAAGACCCAAGTATCAAGTCAAGTTCCAGTTGGTCCAGTGACGAGGGCACGAGCCAAGAGATTCAAGGAAGAACTTAACAGCCTAGTCCACAAAGTCCTAAAACAAGAGGAGACCGTGGTCAACATTGAAGGAGAACAAAGACTTGTCTTACTCATCAAAGTTGACTGAGTTTAGGAGCTTCATGAGTCTTATTGTATTTGTCATTTTAATTTATTTACGTTATTGTTGTTATTTGGTCTTTCTTTATTTTGTGAAAAGTCAAACATTTGACTTGTGTGATTCCAATAGTCCTTTTGTCTTTAATTTCGGTTTTCATTAGGAAGACAAAAGGCTTGTTTTTAATTTCAGTTTTCATTAGGAAGACAAAGGGTTGTCTTTAAATTTCAGTTTTCATTAGGAAGACCAAGGGTCTTGTTTTCATGTAATTTTCGTCCTTATAAGGACTGCCAAAACAATGTGAAAGGGCAGATTATGTTGAATGAAATTGTGAGTTTATTTCTTCTTGAGTTCTTGAAGAAACTTTTGAACTTATCAAGGAGATTCCTTGTGGCGTTCATCCTGACTTATCAAACGGATTCCATCCCCATTTGTGGCGTCTTCCTCATACCAAGGTTCGTGCTTGGCTAAGCATTGGGTCGCGGTTCCATTCCAATCTCGTATGTTCTTGGTGGTTGTTCCATATTTGGTGTCGGGTTTCATCACAATGTTGGTGTGGTTCGTATCAGGTCAGACTCAAGACTATTTTCCAAGGTATTTCTATTTTTGAGGCAGTGACACTAGGAATACTCCGCTTTCGAGAAGCTTAGTTTCCTAAGTCATTCCCCGCGAGGCATGACACTGCCATAACTCCATGCCCCCCAAGTGATCGGAGACTAGTCTGCGTTCACTTGTCCATGCCAGCGAGCAGGTGCTCTACGCATAACATTAACAAAATAAAGGAAACTAAAAAATCTAAGAAGACAAAAAATTTCTTCTTTACCGTATTTTATATACACAGTTTCCATTAAATATGTCTAGAAGCTACAAAGGAGATTACAACAATTAATAAAGTTCACTGCTCATATTACTGGTACTACCGATGAATGTGTTTGGCATTCTAGGCATGGGGTATCAATTCACCATTCAGCCAAGCCAATTTGTATGCCCCCGGACATACAACACTCCCGACTTGGTATGGGTCCTCCCAGTTAGGTCTCAACACTCCTGCACCGGGGTCTCGGGTGGCTAAGAAGACTCTTCCCAACAAGATCTCCAACCCCAAACTTTCTATCTTTAACTTTAGAGTTGAAATACTTGGCCACCTTTTGCTAGTAGGACGGTACTCGAAGCTGAGAAGCTTCATGAAGCTCCTCCACTAGGTCCAGGGATTCTCAGAGTAAAGCGTGGTTTGTGGTCGGGTCATACGTGTCCCGTCAGTGTGTGGAGATTGCTGCATCAAATGGGAGCATGGCCTCATACTCGTAGGCCACTGAGAATGGCGAGTGGCCAGTGGAGGTCCTGGCAGTGATGCGGTAGCTCTACAATGACCTAGGCAGCTCCTTGAGCCAAGCGTCTTTCGCTTGCTCAAGCCTTTTCTTTAAGGTGGCTTTGAGCGTCTTGTTGACTGCTTCCACCTGCCTGTTTGCCTACGAGTGGGTGACAAAAGAAAAGCTTTTCATGACCCCGTATCATTGACAGAAATTTGTGAACACCTTGTTGTCGAATTGCAGACCGTTGTCGGAGACTATCTTCCCAGGGAGCCCATAGCAGCAAACAATGTTCTTGATGACGAAATCTAGAGCCTTCTTGAAAGTGATAGTAGCGAGTTGCTCAACCTCGACCCGCTTTGTGAAGTAGTCGATAGCCACTATCGCATACTTCACTCCTTTACCCGTGGGTAGTGACCCGATAAGGTCAATGCCCCAGACTGCAAAGGTCCAATGACTCGTCATCTGAGTGAGCTCATTCGGAGGAGCTTGAGGTATGTTGGCAAAATGTTGGCACTTATCACACTTCTTGACATAGTCCATAGCATCTCTGTATATGGTGGGCTTGAAGTATACCAGCCTCAATATTTTCTTGGCGAGGCTCTGCCCCCAACGTGGTCCCCGCAAAAACCCAGCACTTCCTGGAGTATCATACTACTTGCTTGGACACGCACCATAATAGAGGCAACGAATATCCCCGCCTGTATAACATGTTGTCCATGATAATATACCAAGGTGCCTGGTAAAGTAGCTTCTGAGCTAATTTCTTACCCTGCGTCAACTCTCCCAATGCAAGATATTTTACTATGGGCTCCATCCAACCAACCTGAGGATGGATTGCCACCACCTCCTTGGGAGCTAAAATGCTTGGGGAAGACAAGAAGTCGATAGGGACTACATTGATCAGTTCAGCATCTTTGGTGGTTGTGAGCTTGGCCTGGGCGTCAACGTTCGAGTTTTGTTCCCATGGCACCTATCAAATTGTGAACTTTATGAATCCATGTAGCATTTCTTGGGTCTTCACTCTAGGTAAGCAACCATTTTTGTTCCTTAGGCCTGATACTCCCCGAGTACTAGATTAACTACCAGCTGCAAGTCATTGAAAATCTGGAGGCCCTCGGCCTTAAGCTCAAGCGCAACTCAAAGTCCAGCATTCAATGCCTAATACTCTGCTTCATTGTTGGAGGCGTCGAACCCAAATCTTAGGGCTCTGTGGACCTTGTGTCCTTCGGGGGATACTAAAATGCGACCTGCTCCGACACTATTTTCATTCGAGGACCCATGTACATACAACTTCCACGTGGGCCCGTCTACCGAGACACTCATAGGTCATTCTGTTGGGGTTTTATGCCCGAATTAAAACCATATTTCTTTGTAATCTCATTTTGTTATCAATTAAAGAATAGAAATCATTTTTTGACTTGGTCAATCACTTTTCTCACATGTTTTATTTTCATGATTATTTGTTTAATATAAACTTCTATTAAATCCCGAGCATATAGTTAATCATATTTATAGTGATGTGATGGACCCAAAACGGGTACGTTTTAAAAATTTATACTCGCAAGCGCACAAATCGTATTTATAGAATATTGTTCGTGTAAGCACGAGGTCGAACCCAAATGAGTTGACTTAAATCAAAAGAGAAAACTATTTTTTACCAAATCTAACTAAATTTCTAACCTAGTTCCAAAGATTGATGTATTTTGTTTTAAAATAAAGAAAGAAAATACTAAAAAAAAGTTTAAAATAAATAAACTAAAAAGATCTGTTTTTAATAGTTATTTAAAAAATCATTAAGATTTTAGAATCCACAAAATATAAATAATAATATTTATTAACATATTAACTTCCCAATTTTTCGTGATAATTGAAATCAATCTAATTGCCTTTTCCAAAACATTATACTTCTTTTAAGCTCTCTTTAATTAAAAAATATATATTTTCCTTCACTTCAATAGTATAACTTCAAAGCATTAGTTGTGAATCAATTTAATGAAACTACAAAAAAAAAAAAAAATCAAATAATGTTATTTCTAAAGCAAAATATAGTATTTTTGTTCTGAGCATTGGATGTGAACAATTTAATGACACATCTTAATCAAGGAATACTATGTTTTTGCACAATTAAGAACCAAGTAAAATATGTTCTAACAATCTAAAATACATGATATTATAGATGAAAGAAATATTTAGAAGAAGAAAAATCATAAATTTTATTGCTCATTTTGGGAGGTCAACATAAAATAAACATTATATAGTTATATCTTGGTTCATTCTCCACCTTAATAATTTTAAGTGGATTAGAAACCCATAACTATCAAAAACAAAATAAAAATTACAACATAAATAGGAAAAATTGGAGGAGGAGCCTCCAAATTATTCCTCTAAAAATACATAAAAACTAATCTAAGAAAAGAAAAAGATGGAGAGAATAGAGAGATGGAAGAAGTGGTGTAAGAGAATGGTGTGTTTGAAATGGTGAAATGAGACTCCTATTTATAGATAAATTCTTGGGTAAAGGAGAACACTCTCATTGGTCTAAAAAAGAAGCTCATGGATTCATGCTCAAAATTTTCATCTTTTCATATAGTTACAAATCCAATGGTGGAGAAAAAAGCACATGGATTGATGACATGGCATTGTCAAGAATTGGATTGGGCTTTTTATTTTGGGCTTGATTTCTCATTTCTTTATACCAACATTTTATCAACATTTCATTTTCTCCCAACAACACACCTACATAAAGAAATTAAACACACATAAATTAGTAACAACATAATTAAACAAAATAAATACCAAAAACACATAAAAATACATAAAACCAAAATAAAACTAATAAATTCAAAATTACTTAAAAACTTGATAAATTAATTAAAAACTCAAGAACTAAGTAACAATTAGCTTACAAAATGTGGTAAAATAAATCTATTTTGTAGAGTTATCACACCCCCATACTTAATGTTTTGCTAGTCCTCAAGCAAAAGAAAAATTGAAAACACACTGTTTTTTTAATTGGTGATATCAAATGTTTTCTTCAAAAATTGCATAATGAAAGTAGCTCAAATAAAATTATGAATAGACATTAAGCTCATGTAATTAATCCAATAGTCAATCTTGCTTTCAAAATTTATTTTTCAATATTGAAACACAAAACTATTTACCAACTAATCATGTGAAATTTTGGAAAAATTTATGCAAAGATAAAATAATTAAATCTCAAGGAATGATGAATTAATTTTTTTTCGTACCAAAGTCCCATATGTTCGTTTTTCTTATCTCTCTCCACTAATGTAGAACAACACAAAATCAAGGATCAATAGGACTTTATAGGCTTGTAATGTGCGGGTAAAGAAAAAGGTGAGAAAAATGATATTGAATTTAAGCTTAGATCACTTTTTCCTAACACATGAGTATTTCCGAACTTTTCACTAGACATCACAATATTTCAAGTATACGCCATAACATTTCCATAGTAATTCTTTCCACCCATTTGGAATCTTCAAAAAAAAAATTTAGCTTGTCAAAATATATATATATATATTTTTAAGATGTGGCTTTCCGAATTTCTTTCCTATTTTCACTTTGGTAACAAATCAAGATGCATAGCTCTATGATATTTTCTCATGTGTAAAGAATGAAATTTATGAAGAAGTTTTAGATTTCACATATGGGTAAAACAATAACAAGGCTCGTGTTTGGCTCAAATGGGGTAAACTAAGGAATAGTGTGCGTAACGGTGATTAAGTCAAAAGCTCAAACGTTCCAAAGATAGCCTAAATCATTTCCCTAATGATGTGCTTTTCTAGGATTTCGCCTCAAGAGATAATTAATCGAATTCTAGGACTTGTGAGATTTACAAAATTTTATGCTTATATAAATTAATCTAAATTACACAAAAATTCTTAGAAAGATAGAAAGTGTTCTTTTATGAAAAATCTATATTTAAGCAAGACTAACCCAATGATTAAAAATAGAGCTTAAGAAATATTCACATTTTTCTAATAACTAAATTCAAATTCAATTTATCATCTAAAAATGAAAAATCACCAAAATTTTGTTTGAACATTTAAAAAAAAACACACACACAACACTACCCCCAAACTTAAACAAAACATTGTCCTCAATGAGCAATAAATTTGAAAAAGTTAAGAAAACTCCCTTGAATGTATGCTTCCATGATTTGGCTCCTTCGTTTTTGGGCTAGAAGTTTCCTTCAAATTTATTTGAACTTGAAAAACATGAAACAAACACACAACAAACGTGAAATACAAAATGGAACTTGAAACTTATGGGTTGCCTCCCACAAAGCTCTTTAGTTTATAGTCTTTAGCCCGACTATTTTATTTTATTTTTTTATCCTACACCCAATAGATGGTGTAGAATTTCATTTGTAGGGTGAGCTATAATGTTGATGCAAATGCCATAAATGAGAATTGAAAGCATCGCACCTACAAAGTAATTAGAGACATGCAATTTTGGTGGCATTTCAATGAAGTAAGAAAATTGCACATCTTTTTTATCCTCCTTTTCAAACTGAGTATGTATGCAAATTTGCTCAATTATTGGCTCTTGAGGTACAATTGTATTTTTTTCATTTTCCTCATGAGCCCCATCAATCAATTCATCAAACTCATTTGTTTCAATTAGTAATTGGATGCTTATTACATGTTCTTTGAAAACTTCGTTCATTTTTTCACTCTCGGTTTGCACTAATGGATCGGGAATGGGTTGACTAGGAAGAACTCGTATTTCCGTCTCTATCAAAACAGTTGCAAGATGACCTATTTGTTTCTCGATGTTGGAAATGGATCGAGACTGATTTTGTAAAATTTGTTGGGTTGACTACATGAACTGTTGTAGGGTATCCTCTAGAGATGAATTGATTTCTTGTTGTGGAGGATATGACAGATCCATTGTTAAAATTCCTAGTACTATTCCAAGGGCATCCATTTTGGCTCATGTAACCTATGCTACCAATAGGAAACATGGTAATAACTCAATGACAATTTTTTTTTGTGAAAATCTCAAGAAACCTTTTTTGATATGGAAGATCAATTGAAATTGCAACCATAGAGCATAATTATAATTTCAAGAGATTTTAATTTTTTTTTGCAAATTAAAATTACAAGAAATAAACACAATTAAATAACAAAACAAAATTAGCAATCATAAATGAATAATAAAATTAAATGACAAAGACAAGAAACATTTTTTGATGTGGAAGACCAGTCGAAACCGCAACCACATAGCATACTTAGATTTTTTTTTTTTTTTTTTTACAATAAAAATAAAATAACTATTAGAAGAATTTTACTCACCTTGACACAAATTGTTTCTCTTCTTTACAACTCCCCGGCAACGGCACCAAAAACTTGATGGACCCAAAACGGGTACGTTTTAAAAATTTATACTCACAAGCGCACGAATCGTATTTATAGAATAGTGTTCGTGTAAGCACGAGGTCGAACCCAAAGGATTTGACTTAAATCAAAAGAGAAAACTATTTTTACCAAATCTAACTAAATTTCTAACCTAGTTCCAAAGATTGATGTGTTTTGTTTTAAAATAAAGAAAGAAAATACTAAAAAAATTTTTTAAATAAATAAACTAAAAAGATTTGTTTTTAATAGTTATTTATAAAATTATTAAGATTTTAGAATACACAAAATATAAATAATAATATTTATTAATATATTGACTTCCTAATTTTTAGTGATAATTGAAATCAATCTGATTACCTTTTCCAAAACATTATACTTCTTTTAAGCTCTGTTTAATTAAAAAATATAGATTTTCCTTCACTTCAATAGTATAACTTCAAAGCATTAGTTGTGAATCAATTTAATGAAACTACAAAAAAAAAAAAAAAAATCAAATAATGTTATTTCTAAAGCAAAATATAGTATTTTTGTTCTAAGCATTGGATGTGAACAATTTAATGACACATCTTAATCAAAGAATACTATGTTTTTGCACAATTAAGAACCAAGTAAAATATGTTCTAACAATCTAAAATACATGATATTATAGATGAAAGAAATATTTAGAAGAAGAAAAATCATAAATTTTATTGCTCATTTTGGGAGGTCAACATAAAATAAACACTATATAGTTATATCTTGGTTCATCCTCCACCCTAATAATTTTAAGTGGATTAGAAACCCATAACTATAAAAAAAAAAAAAATTACAACATAAATAGGAAAATTTGGAGGAGGAGCCTCCAAATTATTCCTCTAAAAATACATAAAAACTAATCGAAGAAAAGAAAAAGATGGAGAGAATAGAGAGATGGAAGAAGTGGTGTTAGAGAATGGTGTGTTTGAAATGGTGAAATGAGACTCCTATTTATAGATAAATTCTTGGGTAAAGGAGAACACTTTCATTGGTCTAAAAAAGAAGCTCATGGATTCATGCTCAAAATTGTCATCTTTTCATATAGTTACAAATCCAATGGTGGAGAAAAGAGCACATGGATTGATGACATGACATTGTTAAGAATTGGATTGGGCTTTTAATTTTGGGCTTGATTTCTCATTTCTTGATACCAACATTTTATCAACATTTCATTTTCTCCCAACAACACACCTACATAAAGAAATTAAACACACATAAATTAGTAACAACATAATTAAACAAAATAAATACCAAAAATACATAAAAATACATAAAATCAAAATAAAACTAATAAATTCAAAATTACTTAAAAACATGATAAATTAATTAAAAACTCAAGAACTAAGTAACAATTAGCTTACAAAATGTGGTAAAATAAATCTATTTTGTAGAGTTATCATGATGTAATCATAGTGCAATATAAATTTCATTATATATTAAAACATAAGTTAGTCCTAAGATTAGTCAGTGTACAAGACTTACACTAACTTGCCAATCTATGATATGATCTACTTACACAATGTAGTGTTATGTTCTTTCCAGAACATTAGCAAAGTATATAGGATCAGATGTATTTTTTACATCGGACTGGATCGATATTGGCAATAGATAGGATAAGTAAACATACCGTTATTATCTATTCTAGTCATATCATATAGTTGACCATAGGTCAATTCAATCTCAATTCTGAGTGGTTAGTATTCTAACTGAATGTATTATTTGAGTTCTTTGACTTGTTCGTTACTAGCTTACCCTACGGACTAGACCACACTTACATCTTGGGAACTCGATAGTGTAATTGAGTGAGAGTGTTAATAATAGATATGAACATCTATAGCTTCGGATGAAGAAGTAAAACGATGGTTTATTTTTAGTTTGGTTCAAGGTGCTAAATGATAGAGATCTCATTTCAGTAATTAATATTAGTTTACTAAAATATCATTTACAGGAAACTAAGTGTTTTAAGGATAAAATACAATGAGGGGTAAAACAATATTTTTAATCCCATCTCTTTGTAGACCGTTTATAAAGGATTGAGTGACAATTATGATTGTAACAATGGATAATTAATAATATATCTCTATTGCTCGTAGAGCGTTCTATGAATTCAAGAGTGATATTCTGAGTTTTTAGTGGAGTCACGAGGAATTAATAAGTTAGTAAATTTATTTGTTAAATTTATGATAACTTATTGGAGCTTGATTTCATAGGCCCATGGTCCCCACTGTACCTTGGATAAAATTATCTAGATAGTCTCAATTAATTAATTTAATTATCAATTAGAATTATCAAAGTTGACAGAGTTATACAATTTAGAGAAGAAAAAAGATTTTAGGGCAGATTTATTAATTAAGACAAATTGGTGTCTAAATTAATAAATAAGTTTAAATCAAGGTTCAAATTATAAATAATTAAATTGATAAAGCTTTTAAATAATTAAACCAATAGAGTATAATAATACAGGCGTTGATTTTAAGTCCCACAGGCTTATAACTAAATGAGAAATTTCATGGGCCTAAAGCCCATGAGAATTTCGACCTAATAGATGATATTATCTATTATTTTATTGGTTTTTTTAAATTAAAATAAATGACCTAGTTGAGCCAATAAAAGGAATGCTAAGTGAGAGTTGAAAAGATATGATTGAGACTATCTAACATATGATCAGAAGATCTATTTTTGATACTTTAGGGTTTTAGACTTTCTCTAGAAAATGTCCTTTTCTAAGCCTCAATATTTCCTTCTCTTGTGCCATTTGTATCTATCTTATGTGTTGAGAATTTCCCACTCTAGTCTAGGTGATTCTAAGGATACTTTGGAAGGCTGTGAAGAAATTTGAAGATCAGTTCAGTTTTCTTGGTGATACCCTGCGACAGAAAGGATTCAATGGTTAGAGAAACTGAAGGAAGGACTAATACATTCCGCTGCGTATAATGTAAGTGTTCTTATCATTATCTCTGTTTAAATTCAATTGTAGAAACATTTTCTAGGCTATCTTATAATAATTTGTTTAATAGAAGATTTACATGAAAACAATTAAGATCTTGTATAAGTTTTCCCAACAACTGGCCTCAGAGCCTTTGGTAATCTTTATTTTCATGTATGAACATGGTAAAAATTGAATTATTTGACGTGTTAAATAATTGGATGGATTTCATGTTATTTTACGAAGCATATTGATTCTTATGTGATTATTAACAAATTTGGATTATTTTGTCGTGTTTTCTATGCACTTAATTTTTATAAATGCTTTAATTTAAATAAAACATGGTAAAAATTATTTAGAAAATATTTTTGGATTGGAAAATTACACAAAATTTTATTGAAATTTTTTTTGGGCTTTGGCCGCGGCCACCATTTCATTGCCCGCACCTTGCGATAACTTTTTCCTTAAATTTTTTGGGTTCTTGCCGTGGCCACCATTTCAATGGCCACGGCATGCGATAAATTTGTTCTTAAAATTTGAATTTTGAATGTATTTTTAAAAAATATTTTTTTTGAAATACGATATTTTTGTTGTTTGTTCTTTTAAAAAATAGATATTTTTTTACAAAGATTCAAATTCAAATTTTAAAAGAGGTTAACTAATTAATTTTAAATATTTTAATATATCAAAATATTAGAATTAAGTTATCAGATATTAAAGATATTTTTGAAATATTTTATTTGAAAATAAAAATATCTTATTATTATATGGATTTTAATATTTAAATAATTTAAAATTTGAAGATTTGTTGATTAGATATGTTTACAGATATTTGAGTTTGTTTAACTATTTAAGATATTTTTTAAAAAATAGCACATGTTATTTGTTTTAAAAATTTATAATTGGTTAATTTTTTAAAAATATCACGTTTTTCATACCAATTAATAAAATATTTTTTAATAAAGGGGATTTAAATTAAATTTGGTTAATTGTTGATAAATCTTATTTAAATTAAATTAATACTTTTCAAAATAACCTAAACTAAGTTGATTGTTGATAAATGAATTTTAAATTAAATTTTGTTAATTGTTGATAAATTTCATTTAAATTGACTTATTTATTTTTGCAAAAAAAATAATTAATTCGAATTTTTGTATAAATTCTAGAAAATTAATTGTGTTATTTTTGCAAATGAAATAAATTGTGGTATTTTTGCATAAATTCATAGACTTGCTCATATAGTAATATGATTAGACCCATCCAATTATAACATGCCTGTTTGCGCTATATGTGGTATTTTTGCAATTGGGCTTAGATACATATAGTGACCCATATCTTTGATTAATATATGGATCTTGCTAAATAAAACATTCATAAAATGATAGGTTTTATTGGGTCCATTAGAAAATGCAAAGTTTAAATTTCTCTCTTGTGGGTTGTTCCACTTGTGAAGGCCCATTTGCTTTATATGACTATAGTGGGCCAAATCAATTAATAACAATTAATAAAATGAATGTTTAAATTCCTGTTTTTTGGACCTTGTATGGAAGTATGAAGGCCTTTGGGAACAACATACTAGACCCAGCCCTCCTTCGTACAAGCCCAATTGTTAAGGCCCATTTGCCTAAGTTAGACGTAATTGTATAAGTTCATTATGATAGTTAAACCTAAATATTGATTAGCAACAAATTAATTCTAATTTAATTGAATTTGTTTCAATGTGGCACTTAAGAATTAATAGAAAATTATAGGACATTGATTTTAAAAAATTTAATTTTTACAATTTTTTGGAGAACCATAGTCATTAATTTTTGGAAATTATTAATAAAAATACTATTTTTAATTAAAATATTAATAATATTCAATCTCCACCGTTTGTTTAACAAGGTCAATAGCTTAATAGGGACTCGAGACGCTTTGATTTGCCCCCCTACGGAAGGTGTTCATTAATTATTTTGACAAGGTTAAATTTCGAAAGATAGATAATTACAGGTCAAATTCTACTAGACTCACCCCTACCGTGACTACTAGGACTAAATCTATGATTATCGAAACCATTGGTTTAGCTCATAAAATAAGAGATTTTGTTTTCTTATTTTGATCGAATAGTAGGTTGTTAATAATGATGTCCATTATTAAATGAGTTTACAACTTCATTTAAGTAATGATATTTTTTTATACTCGCCAACTGGGACAACAATATCATAGATTAGTTAAAAACCTAATGAAATAGAGATATGATTATTTTGGTATTTTTTTCCATATCTTACATATTTATGGTATATGTTGTGTTATTTCTTGAAATTAGAGTGAATAGAAGTTTTATTGAGCAAAAGTGATTGATTTTTATTTTATTGATAATTGGTAGTTTTAAGTATGGTTGTGTCCACTCCCATCCTTTTTCAGCTTTCGATGGAGAAACTCACTAGAGAAAACTTCCTTAAGTGGAAGCAGAATGTCAACATAGTGTTGATTGTTCGTCATGACTGAGGAATCCCTAGAAGTTCCAGCTGAAAGAGCTTCCAAGTCTGTAAGAGATAAATATGAGTGTTGGCGGGTGGCTAATAACAAGGCATGCCACTACATGTTGACTAGTATGGTCGACACTCTCAAGACAAAGATGGAGACTGTCGAGACAGCCTATGAAATCATGGATCAACTCAAAGACATGTTCGGTGCAAAGTCTGTGCAGACTCGTTTTAAGGCCATAAAGAAAAATGCCAATGCTCTGATGGCACCGTCTCCACACGTTCGTGATCACCTGATCAAGATGACCAACTACTTTTAGGAAGCTGAATTGCATGGAGCAATTATAGATGAGGAGACTCAAGTCAGATTAATCCTCAACAGTCTTTCTCCAGCTTTCCTGCCATTCACCACTAACTATGTGATGAATAAACTCAACTATGTTCTGACGCAGCTCATGAACGAGCTTTAGACTTTCGAGTCTATCATGGGTGGACCAAGTAAGGGAGGAGAAAAGATAACTACTACTGCTGCTGCTGATCTAGCTAAGGTTGAAGCTAACCAAGCTTCGTCTTTGAAAGCTGGAAACAAGATAAAAGATGGACAAAACAACAACCCCAAGCCTGCAAAGATGAGTGCACAACCTAGTGCACAGACGCCTACGGGGAGTAAAAAGAAGAACAAGAAAGGTAAAGATAAGAGCTTTCACTGCAATGAGAAGGGGCATTGGAAATAGGATTGCCCCAAGTTTCTAGCTGCGAAAAACAAAGGTAATGATTATAGTTCATTTGTCTTAGAAACATGTGTTTTAGAGAATGATAAATCTGTTTGGATTATTGATTCTGGATCTACTAACCATGTTAGTAACTCTTTACAACTTCTTGAATCGTGGAAGGAAGTGGATGAAGGCGGCTTAATGCTTAGAGTTGGGAATGGAGCATTCATTACGGTCCAAGCTAGAGGAAGAGCTCGGCTAAAGTTCAAAAATAAATATTTAATCTTGAAAGATGTATTTTTTATTCCAGATTTTAGTAAAAATTTAATTTAAGTTTCCATGTTGCAATCAAAACAATTTTTTATGACTTTCACAAGTTCTAATATATCTATTTCTTTCAATGGATCACAATTGTGTATTGTATGTTTGGAAAACGGGCTTTATATTCTGCGACCTAATGAACCCCTCGCTCTTAATAATGATTTATTGAAAGTAGCTAAGCCTAGGACCAATAAAAGTCAAAAGACCGATCACGATAACATGACGTATTTATCGCACTTGAGACCAGGTCACACTGGCTATGATAGAATTCAAAGACTTACAAAGGACGGGCCTTTGAGGGAACTCACCTTAGGTGAATTACCTCTCTATTAATCCTGTCTTGAAGGAAAACTGACCAAGCATCCATTCTCTGAAAAGGGTGATAGGGCCAAGGAACCACTTGGACTTGTTCATTAAGATGTTTGTGGACCTTTGAATGTACAAGCCAGGAGTGGCTCAGAGTATTTAATCACTTTCATTGATGATTACTCTAGACACTCATGTCTTTACCTAATGCATAGGAAATCATAAACATTTTCAAAGTTTTAGGAATTCCTAGCTATGGTTCAAAACCAATTACGTAAGCATATTCTGAAGTATTTAAGGCGGACTAGGGATTATATGTTAGTCTACAAGGGTGGTGTTCTGAACCCTGTAGGCTACACCGATTAAGATTTTCAGACTGATGTCGATGACACGAAATTGACTTCTAGAATGGTATTTAGTCTTGGGGGTGGAGTTGTGATATGGAGAAGGTAAAGTAGTATGCGATCTCAGATTCCACCATGGAGGCTGAGTACATAGCTGTGTCTGAAGCAGCTAAGGAAATAGTATGGCTAAAGAAGTTCTATTCAGATATTGATGTTATTCCAAATATGGATTAACTGCTTGTTTTGTTTTGTGACAACACATGAGCGATAGCCCACTTGAAAGAACCTCGTAGTCACAAGAGGAGTAAGCATATAGAAAGGAAGTATCACATAATTCGAGAATATGTGGCCAGGGGAGATGTGAAGGTTATAAAGATTGCATCTGAAGACAATCTTGTGGATCAGTTTACAAAGACACTACTAGAAGCTACATTTCATAAGCATATCAAGGAAATGAGATTAGTAGAATTAAGGCGTTAGTTTCAATTAGCGCAAGTGGGAGATTGTTGGGGTTTTATGCCTTAATTAAAACCAAATTTATTTGCAATATCCTTTTATTATCAATAAAAGAATATAAATTATTTTTTGACTTGGTAGATCACTTTGCTCACTTGTTTTATTTTCATGATTATTTGTTTAATATAAACTTATATTAAATCTCGAGCATATAGCTAATCGTATTTAAAGTGATGTAATCATAGTGGAATATAAATTTGATTATATGTTCAAACATAAGTTAGTCCTAAGATTAGTCAGTGTACAAGATTTACACTAACTTGCCAATCTGCTTACACATTATAGTGTTGTGTTCTTTCCAGAACATTAGCAAAGTAGATAAGATAGGATGTATTTGTTACATTTGACTGGACCGATATTGACAACAGATAGAATAAGTAAACATACCGTTATCTAGTCATATCATATAGTTGACCATAGGTCAATTCAATCTCAATTCTGAGTGGTTAGTATTCTAACTGAATGTATTATTTGAGTTCTTTGACTTGTTCGTTACTAGCTTACCCTACGGACTAGACCACACTTACATCTTGGGAACTCGATAGTGTAATTGAGTGAGAGTGTTAATAATAGATATGAACATCTATAGCTTTGAATGAAGAAGTAAAACAATGGTTTCCTTTTAGTTTGGTTCAAGGTGCTAAATGATAAAGATCTCATTTCACTAATTAATATTAGTTTACTGAAATATCATTTATAAGGAACTAAGTGTTTTAAGGATAAAATAAAATGAGGGGTAGAACGATATTTTTAGTCCCATCTCATTGTAGACTGTCTATAAAGGATTATCAGACAATTATGGTTGTAACAATGGATAATTAACAACGTATCTATATTGCTTATAGAGCGTTCTATGAATTCAAGAGTGATATTCTGAGTCTTTAGTGGAGTCACGAGGAATTAATAAGCTAGAAAATTTATTCGTTAAATTTATGATAACTTATTGGTGCTTGATTTCATAGGCCCATGGTCCCCACTGTACCTTGGATAAAATTATCTAGTAGTCTCAATTAATTAATTTAATTATCTATTAGAATTATCAAAGTTGACCAGGTCAATTTTGGATAGTTTCACAGAGTTATACAATTTAGAGAAGAAAAAAGATTTTAGGGCAGATTTATTAATTAAGACAAATTGGTGTCTAAATTAATAAATAAGTTTAAATCAAGGTTCAAATTAAAAATAATTAAATTGATAAAGCTTTTAAATAATTAAATCAATAGAGTATAATACAGGCGTTGATTTTAAGTCCCACAGGCTTATAACTAAATAGGAAATTTCATGGGCCTAAAGCCCATGAGAATTTCGACCTAATAGATGATATTATCTATTATTTTATTGATTTTTTAAATTAAAATAAATGACCTAGTTGAGCCAATAAAAGGAATGCTAAGTTAGAGTTGAAAAGATATGATTGAGACTATCTAACATATGATCAGAAGATCTATTTTTGATACTTTAGGGTTTTAGACTTTCTCTAGAAAATGTCCTTTTCTAAGCCTCAATATTCCCTTCTCTTCTGCCATTTGTATCTATCTTATGTGTTGAGAATTTCCCACTCTAGTCTAGGTGATTCTAAGGATACTTTGGAAGGCTGTGAAGAGATTTGAAGATCAGTTCAGTTTTCTTAGTGATACCCTGCGACAGAAAGGATTAAAGGGTTAGAGAAACTGAAGGAAGGACTAATACATTCTGCTGCGTATAATGTAAGTGTTCTTATCATTAGCTCTATTTAAATTCAATTGTAAAAACATGTTCTAGGTTGTCTTATATTAATTTGTTTAATATAAGATTTACATGAAAATAATTAAGATTTTGTATAAGTTTTCCAAACACTTTCATGATTTCCTGTGCACTCGATGATGAAATTTTCCAATGCCTGCCCCTTTATAGTCATCCTTGGGAGATAAGCGATGTAAAACTTACTAAGTTCGACAACCTACTTGAGGAGTCTCTCGGAAGTCTCTTGTAATTAGAGGACTTGTCGCAAGGGGTTGTTCGTGAGGACCTTGATGGGATGCGTCTGGAAGTAGGGCCTTAGCTTTCATGAAGCTACCATCAGGCCAAAGGTTAGTTTTTCCATGAGCAGGTATCTGGACTCTGCTCTGAGGAGCCTTTTGCTTATATAGTATATGGGGTGCTGGACACGACCCTCCTCGCGAACTAACGCGATACTGATGACATTGTCAGAGACAGCCATGTAGAGCAAGAGGGATTCCTTGTCCATGGGCTTTGATAGGTTAGGAGGGTTTGCCTTATGAACCTTTAACTATTGGAAGACTTGCTCACACTCCTCCGGTCATTCGAGCTTGTGTCATACTTGGAGGATGTTGAAGAATGGGATGCACTTGTTCGTCACCTTTGAAACAAAGCGACTTAAGGTCCGATCCTCCCAGTGAGGCTCTGGACTTCTTTATGCCTTCGGGGAGATGGCATGTCGATCAAGGCTTTAATTTTCTCAGGATTGGCCTCCCGAGCACTGATGATGAAACCTAGGAACTTTTCGAAGGTGACGCCAAAGGTGCAATTTTGGGGGTTCAAATTCATTCTAAACCTACGAAGAGCCGAGAACACCTCCGCGAGGTCCCTCACGTGATCGGGGGTCATTATATACTTTACTAGCATGTGGTCTACATACACCTGAATGTTACGCCCTAACTGTTCTTTGAACATACGATTCACGAGTCTCTGATAGGTGGCCCCTGCGTTCTTCAGTCTGAAGGGCATCACCTTGTAGCAGTAGACTCCTTTGTCTGTCCGGAAGCTAGTATGCTCTTGATATGCAACATGCATGGAAATTTGGTTGTATCCCGAGTATGCATCCATGAAAGACAAGAGTTCGTACCCGGAGGTAGCGTCGACCATCTAATCGATCTTCGACAGGGGGAAAAAATCCTTAGGACAAGCCTTGTTAAGGTCTGAAAAATCTCTGCAGGTCCTTCTGCCGTTTGGATTAGGCACGAGGACTAGATTAGAGTACCATTTGGGGTACAGTGCGCTCCAGATGAAACCGTTTGCAAGTAGCTTATCCACCTCCGCCTTTAGGGCTTTTGCTCTAGTATGATCAAACGTCCTTCGCTTCTGCTGGATTGGACCGACATTGGGATCGACATTCAAGGCATGACAAATGATATTTGGGTCAATGCTCATCATGTCAGAGTGGGACCAAGCGAAGGCTTCCTAGTTTTCCTGGAGAAAGGCTAGGAGAGAGTTTCAGAATTTTTCCTCTAGATTGTCTCCAAACATGGTTCTCCTCGGACTGTACCAATTCCACAGTCTATGGGAAATTTCATGCACAGATGCCGAATGGAGGTGACAGCACCGAACTCCACCAAAGATGGACACCCTAAAATAGCGTTATACACAGAGGGACAATCAACCATCACGAAAGTGCAATATTTGAAGGCCTGGTGTGGCTCTCCCCCCAATGTCACAGGTAGCTAGATTTGCCCATTGGTATGAGACCCTCTCCCAAGAATTCGTAAAAATTCGAGGTGCACGAGGACAGGGTGCTTGTTGTCAGACTGATCTTCTCATAAGTGGATTTGGACATGAGGTTCACTGAACTCCCATTGTCCACCAAGATCCTAGCCACCATCTTATTTGATACCTGTCTCTCGAGCACTAAATGATCGTGGTGCGAAAAGTGAACTCTCCGTGCATCGTCCTCGGAGAATGTGATGACTTGTTCAGTCATCCATGAAATTTTGGGCTGGAAAATGGTCTAAGGCCAACACCTCATGTTATGAGTACCTATTATGCGAGATAGTGGTTTAACACCTTGGGTAGCCAAGGTCATTACACTCTGTGTTTATAAAGGTTCAAGACTTGCTAATCAAGTCATTTAGTTAGAATCGTGTTACTGAAGCTATAATTGAACTAGGGTTAAAATATTTTGATCATAAAAGACACATTTTATTTAAATAAACATTTCATACATGGGATCCCAAAAGAAATAGAGTTTAAGGACAGTACAACTACTGGCCACTGTAAGGGAAAAATAGACATTTTAGGTTCTCCTATCCCTGCACCAATCCTCACCCGTGGCGGCCAATCAGCTGACTATGTACATTCAGCCCCAGAGCTCTCCAACTCAGGACTGGTCCACCTTGCCCTTGCCTTTACCTGCACCACGTAGCAACCGTGAGCCAAGGCCCAGCAAGAAAACTATAATGTATAGCATATGCGACAACCAACAGACAGATAATTCACAAATCATCAATCAGATATACAACATGTCATATTGCTCACATAAACAATGATACCAACCTACAAGCCAATAATGAGTTATTCAGATAACAAACTCGTTACAATCATCAATTTAAACAACAATATACATATCACACCAAAATCCAGGGTCGACGCCCTTAGGCCGCACCCTCTGACTATCCCACTGTGTCTGGCTCGCTTAGGTCGAGCTCAGTGATCCAGTGGCCGAGTTGCGCCCTGTGTGCAAATATTGATTCTGACACTCTTAGGTCGTTTATCACATGTCCCCATGGCATAATACCATATCATGACATTACATACAAATATAGGGAACTCTTAGTCCCAACATAATCACATAACCGGGTGTAGTTTCTTACCTTTGATTCTGAGCGCTTTGGTTAATTGGAATGATCCTTGAGCACGATCCCATCCAAGCCCTAGCATACACCAAGTCATAAACGTAACATAAAACTCTCATTAACATTCAATTTTGTAACCTAACCTCGAGACCAATCCTGAGCCCTCGGGAAGCCCCAATTACACCAAACCGGGTGGTGGAATCAACCCCTGAGCCTCCAAGCCAAAAACCCTAAGAAAATACCCAAAATCCACTTCTAGAGGCAAGGTAGTGCTGCATCGCCTCAAAGTGGGTGCTACACCGCTACAAGCAGAGACAAAAATGCCCCCTTGAACCAAGCATAGCGCTGTAGTGCTCTAATGCTAGCGCTATAGACAACACCAACATCACTCTGAGTTATTCCATCAAATTTCCCCAAGCCAAAACTCCCTAAAACCCCTCTAGACCTCAACCACACATCAAACTAAGCCTACCATCCACTACATCTCATCCCACATGGCCAAACAACAACAAACTTGGCCACATGCATCATTAAACACAAAAAAACAAAAATTGAGTTTGAAACCCAAGAACTCATCAGAAAAACTAGAAACAACCCAAAAACTCAAATGATCAAGTCTAGAATTGTTACCTTTAGTGGAGAATTCGACCCCAGGTAGCCCTCTATGCCCTTCCCGTCTTTAGCTCCTCAGTTCCCAAAGCTCAAATCCCTTAATTTCCATCCAAATCTCAAGTTCAGAGATCAATCACATCAAAACTCAGAAATCTCAAATAAAAAACCTCAAACCTTACCTTAATTTGATAGTTAATTCCAACTAACCCTCCTCAACTACTTCAAGGATCAAAGTTCCAAGACTTAGCTTAGACTCTCTCTGAGTTTATAGCTTCAAATTCCACAAGAAATGGTGAGGAAGGCAACCATTTGAGAGAGAGAGAGAGAGAGAGAGTGAGAGAGAGAGAGAGAGAGGTCATGTACTCTGTTTTTTTTCCTTCTTTCTTTCTTTCCTTCAACTTCTAAAACTTTCTACAGTTTCCACTAAATATAAAAAGCAGTATTGTAACGTCCTGCGTTTTTGGGTACCTTTAAACAACTCGGGTTGGGATTTTTGTCCCCGAGTTAAGAATATTATTTTAAATAATATTATATTTGTTTGGAAGTTATCCCATGAGTTATTGCTAGCCAAATTATGAATTTTGTGATTTAAAAGTCAAGATAAGACTTTCGATCCTGGTCTGGCACAAAAACCCTGATCGAGTAAAAATCTCAGAAAATAAAATGAAATCTATGAAATCTATGGAAAATATATTTTGGGCATAAAATACATTCATAAAAATTAAAGTTTGGTCAAAAAAATAATAAACCCAAGAGAAAATAGAAATTTTAGGCCATTTTTTGTTAAATGCCAAATTTTACCGAAATGGGGAATTTTATTCCACAAATGGACCTTAGGTTAAATTTTATTGTGTGATTAATTAAATTAAATGTGAGAGATATTTAATTTTATTATTTAATGTTAAGTTTTGTGATTTAAAACTTAATAAGAGTGAAAAGGGTATCAAAAGTCAATTTGGATTTTTCTTCTCATGAATTAATTATTCACCATTATAAAAAAAAAATTAAATGGGTATTTTAGGATAGGTGGTCGGCCATGTGGGATGTTAAAAAGGTTATGAACCACAAAAAAATTATTTAAGTTTAAATCTCATTTAAATTAAGAAGACAAGTGGGCAAGTGGGTAGAAAATCACTTAAGTGTTTTGTGATATTTTGAAGGGCTTTGTGAGCCATTCTATACCCCAAACCGACCACACCTCTCTCCTATTCACTCTCATCTGATTTTTGAAGACTCTCTCAAGTGTTCTCTCCATTTTCAACCCCAAGAACACCAAGGAAACTTGAAAGTTAAGTCTTGGTCTAGGAAGGCTTTTCCCTAAGGTAAAGTTTCATTAATCTAGACTTTTGTAAAGTTTTAATCATAGAGTTTCAAATAGCTAATTAACTATGTTGTTGGGAGAAGTTGGTTAGGGTTTTTGAAAGGTTTTGAAGGAGCCAAAGCTAATAGGAAGGTCCAAACCTTAAGCAAGAAAAACAAGAGGTAAAAAGTTTATTTTTGGTGATGTAATAAGGTTATGGTAGTTTTTTTATAATTTTTATGATGCTTGTGTATTGATTTTTGAAAATAGGAACCAAAACCCCCAAGGATTTTGTAGGAAACCCTAAAACAAAACAGGTTTTGAGATGTGACTTCCAAGGGGTCAAGCAGGCACTGTATATTGATTTTGTAAAATTAAATTGTACTGTGATGTTGTTGATATTTAGTACATAAAATTGAGCTTTTTAAACACTAAAAAATGTTTAGAAATGAGTAAGTTATGCTATTTCAAAGTTTAGGTAAAAAACTGTTTTTTTTTCGTATTCTTATTTTCGGAACCAAGTTTGGACAGCCACTATATAGGGCAAATGAACCTGGTTTTTTCCTATAATTTTGTGGACATATTGTTAGCATAACCTAGTATTCCACTGCAAAATTTGGCAAGAAAATATTTAACGGTTTGAAAGTAATTAACTATCAAAGTTTGGCAAAAATAAAGACTTGAAAATAAGGTCATTTTTACCTCATTGTTGTAAAATGATTTCACAAATAAAAAATGCTTATTATGACCTAAGATTTTACAAAGACCTAAATGACATACCAAAAATGGAATTGGAAATTTTTGGTAACAATTGGGTAAGTAAATTTCAAGTTATGAACTAACGAAGTATGTAGATAAAAATATGAAAAATAGGGTTTTCACACTTAGTGTAAAAATGAGATTTTGGAACATAAGGTAAAAAGTAAAATTTTGCTTATTTCTAGATATAAACTTGGTAAGTATTGAAAACATATTTTCACTAAAATTACCACTTTGAGTTTAGTGTGAATTATTTTTATTAAAGAATTTTTAGTCATTTTAAAAATAAGAGATTTAATTTATTAATAGTTAATAAATTAAAAGAAGGTTAAAAACCCTATATTTTGATAAAATAATTAAGTGAATTATTTTTCTAGTAAGTAAAATTGATTAAATGATTTTGGAAAAATTAACTAGTCAAGAAGGGATATTTTTAACGGTTTTCCTAATTAAGACAAATTAGGCAATTTTTTTAAAACGGTTTTTAGAGATTAAAACCTTAAGAAAAATAAAAGGGAGAGTCAGAGTGTATTTTCTTAAAAAATAATTAAGAAATTTATTAGTATTTTATGGATATAATACCGGCTAAAATCTTACATATTTTAACAGACTTGTTGAAAGGGCGGGTTAATAGCGATATCTTGAAATAATAAGATTTGTAGCGGATTGTGGGAAAATACCATTGTGATACCCGAGCCTAGATATCGAGACCTTAGGATAGGTCTCCCCGAGACTTAGAGTGTAGTCTCAAATATTTTTTTATGAATTTCCTTAATGGGTTTAAAAACCAAATAAGGATCATAATTCCTTACAAATGATTTTGAAAATGACCAAACTGCCCAAAATAATAATAATGAATTTTGTTTCATAATTAATCCGACTATACTGTATGGATAACTACAGTATTGGCTAAGCGTAACTGGATTGAATGTTGGAGGGTGAAAACCTACTGAGCGCTAAGGACTCCAAGTAAGTCAACTTATATTGTATGGCTGCAACATGAAATGATTATTGTCTTGTATGTTAGTATAGGAATACATGCACATATATAGATTGTCATAGAAAGTTGCTTAGAGACGTTAGTCTAGTGAGTGCTGATTTAGAAAATATGAACGGTAGATATCCGTCATATCCTAGACGGCTGATCCCCGTCGCAATGCTTGATTTTATTATGTCCGGCTCATTATCGCGATGAGTGGCCAAGAGGTGAGGATAAGTTGGTTAAACATAGGGGCGCCAAAATAAATGGGACCTAGGGGCCCTCATGCTTACATAATCAGTGAATGGTTATAACCCGAGCAAGTGCTCTAATAAGTTATTCTCGGATAGCAGTCGTGAATATTGGCCATTCAGTGAGAGTGCCTAGAGATAATAGGGTTTGCCAAATTAAGTGAGGCTGAACACTCTAGGGGCAACTGCTCACCAGCACCACTGATTAGCATAGAAGTCTCTGTAAAATCGTGTAAATTCGATTTCACTCTTGGATAAGTAGTGATACCCTAGGTAGCGTGATAGTTACCCTTGATGGAGATATTTATTAGCTAGATCTTAGTGTTGAGACTCGGTTCTCTCTTACACATTAAAATTATGTTGGATGGCGTGTTACACCTGAATTGTTGGAAATTATCGAGCATTGGTCTCGAATTATATTGTGATATGATATATATGCTTGCTCTGGCATTTTCTGAGTCCATGGATATATTTGTTGATAAGATATAGTTGTGATATAATATATCTGCTTACTCTGGGAGTTTCTGAGTGCAAGGATATATTTTTTGATAAGATATAGTTGTGATATAATATATCTGCTTGTTCTGGAATTTTCTGAGTGCAGAAATTTATCTATTTATAGGAAATAATTTATCATTGGTTATCAGGCATAACCATAAGTTTTCCAGGACGCTTTTGCGTTCTTGAAATTGATTGTGTAGGGTCCGAATGGATTCGGAACTCTAATTCTCTGCATGCTTTTGTTTTAAGGTTGAACTTACTAAGCGTTTTCGCTTACCTAGATATTTCATGTTGTAGGTAAGTGCAAGGGCAAGGCAGAGCAGTGAGCGCTGAAGTCTACCTTGCAAATGTACATGTGGATCGACCTTTTGGGAAGCCGTTTTATTTTTGGAAATGTTGTGTAATTTTCCTAAGCTAGGCTTACTTTACTCTTTATAAAATATGTTTGTAACTAAATGTTAAGTATGGCCATACGACTTTTTACAAAGTTTTTTTTTATACGGGTTTTTGAGACATTTTGTTAAATGAAAACATTTATATTTCTGCATGATCGAGTCTTGAAAATCCATTTCGTTATGGTCGATGTAAGTAGGTGACCCTGTGATAGGAAAACTACCCATGATCCTTTCGCCTAGAATCAATTTTCTAAAGACTCTTTAACGATGAGAATTCCTTGCCACTTCCAGTACGAACGACGACATCGACATACCATTTGGCAATGTACGCAGTACATGACGGAAGTCTTCGGTAGAGCCAGAGGAGGATCTCGAGCAGTCAAACGAGGATACCGACATAGAGCTGGATATGTTGATGGAAAACTTAGGCTAGGTTATGTTGTGAGGGTCTTGTTGATACTTTTTGTAAAGACCTAGCAAACCTACTAGGTTGTAGGATTTTGGTGTAGTTGTAGCTGAGAACTTTCCAGTGGAGGAAGTGGCTGACGACGAAATCGGCAGCGGGGAAGATTTCTTATGAAGAGCCGATGGACTAGAATGAGGAAGATCCCGAGGAGGATCCTGAGGAGGATCTTGAGGAAGGTCCTAATATGGCCGCAGGCAGCGACATCGACTAGGTGTTAGGAGCTGCATAGGTGTTAGAAACCCACCTACTTTTGAAATATGTACCTACCTTGTATATGATTAAGGAAATTTGTAACTAGTTCAGCAGGGTTATAAGTCCGTTTTTTTAGGGCTAATTTTGTAAATCCCTTATACTGCCCGATCCAAACTTAAAACATTGTTGTATATGGTATAGGTTATGAAATGAAGTTGCTAACTTTTGTTAAACAGTGTTGATTTCTTGTTGTGATTGATATGTTTGGTGTGCTTAATTAGGTTGATTGACTATCTGTGTCAATATTAACTTCTCGTCCTTATGCACTTAGGAGCTTTTGATTGAAATCAAACAAATGGCAAGGATAAGAGCTCAAAGAGGAAGGGGTGTTGCTGGTCGAGGCCAGGCCGCACCTGCTAATAGAGCTCAGAACACGCCTGTTGCTAGAGCTCTAAACCATGTTGCTAGAGTTCGCAAGATAGCCGAGCAAATGAATAATCTGCAAAGGCTAGTGGAGACGCAGGGAGCCCAAATATAAAGAAGGAAAAAAAGACAGGAGAATGTTGATGCCCTCCAAGTTGAAAGATTTAACACCCTTTTGGGACGACTCCCCATGCCACCCAATAATGCTTAGAACAACGAAGTACCACCTAGAAACAATGAAGAACAAAACCTTGGCCCACAGTTTATCATTGAGCAACCTGTACAGCCAGTAGAAGCGCCAAGAGCTGCTCGAGCAAAACCTATATCATAAAGGTTCGGCAACCAGAATCCACCTATATTCGAGGGGAGCAGTGACCCTTCAATGGCAGAGGAATGGATTAGTATTTTGGAAAGAAGCTTCGACTTCATTGGAACTACCAAGAGAGAGAAGGTAGTCTGTCCGACCTATATGCTGAGAAAAGATGCCCGCATCTGGTGGGACGCAACCAAGAAAGGGCATAACGTTGCCGAGATGGAATGGCTAGAGTTATTGACCTTGTTCAATGGCAAGTAATTTAGTAAGGCAGTGATTGAGCAAAAAGTGAATGAGTTCACTAATCTAAAGCAGGGAACGTCGAGCGTGCAGGACTACGTTCGAAAATGTGACCAACTTTCTAGGTTCGCAAAGAACCAGGTGAGCACTGAAGAGAATAAGACCTGGAATTTTAAGAAGGGCCTACGCAGAGACAATGACAGGTGTGTAGACACTGATAGAACTAGCCCAGAGACGTATGCCGATGCTGTGGAACAGGCTCTTCACCAAGAGTCTCGGGCCGTGTCAAACAAGCCAGAACCACAGAAGAATGAAGACAGGAGGTACACTCCCAACAACCCCGGACAGTCTCAGGCCAATCAGAATGGCCCAAGGGGAAAGTTCAACCCGAGGTTCGGCTAGAACTCGGGGCGAATAAACAATCCACGAGGCACAAGATTGATTTTTGGGGGAAATAATATAAGAAAAAGGGGACCTCCCAATCAGGCAATGGCTAGTCACAACAAACAGCCAAGACGTGAGTTTGAACAATGGCCACTATGCAATAAGTGTAACCGACGCCATCGGGGTGAGTGCGGGGTATGTTTTAACTGTGGAAAGTCAGGGCACTTTGCTAAGGATTACTGAATTCCAGCTAAGGGCAATGGAAACGACCAACAAAAACAAATTGGAGCTCTGCCTCGAGTTTAAGCGCTTACACAACGAAATAAGGGAGCCGGCCCATCTGATATGGTGTCAGGTCAGATTTCTATCGCCCAAACCTCAGCATATGCATTAATGGATACTGGTGCATCACATTCTTTTGTATCTGCATCCTTTGTGGAGAAATTAAATAGAATTCCTGAGCCTATGCCTGTTATTTGTGGGGTATCCTTGCCTTCGGGAGAGGATGTCCTGGTGTGGACATGGGTTAGAGCCGTACCAGTTTGGGTTGAAGGTCGTGAGCTGACAGTGGATCTGTTAGTCTTGGACTTACATGAATACGATGTCATATTTGGGATGGATTGGTTAAACAAATATGGAGCTGTTATCAATTGTAAGCGTAGAAAAGTGGTCTTCACCCCAGCAAGAGAAGAACCATTCGAGTTCAAGGGTACGTCAAGAAAAAAGAAATGTCCCATGATTTCTGCGATGAAGGCAAGAAAAATGTTGAGTGGCAGATGCATCAATTTTCTGGCAAACATAGTGGATAAGGATAAAGAGACGAGTCAACAACCATTGGATGTACCGGTTGTGTGAAAGTTTCCTGATGTATTTCCTAAAGATCTCCTAGGGATTCCACCAGACTGAGAGATTGTGTTTGAGATAGAGTTGATTCCGGGAACTGTGCCAATCTCCAAGACTCCTTACAGAATGGCACCAGCTGAACTCAAGGAGTTGTAGTCACAACTGCAAGAGTTACTGGGCAAGAAGTTCATAAGGCCAAGCCATTCTCCATGGGGAGCCCCCATCTTATTTGTTAAGAAGAAAGACAACACAATGAGAATGTGCATTGACTATCGGGAGTTGAACAAAGTGACGATCAAGAACCGATATCCATTACCGAGGATCGATGATCTTTTCGATCAACTACAAGGAGCGTCAGTATTTTCCAAAATAGACCTGCGATCAGGCTGTCATCAGCTCAAGGTTAAGGAGATAGATATACCAAAGACGATCTTCAGAACGCGCTACGGTCACTATGAGTTCCTAGTGATGTCCTTTGGACTAATCAATGCGCCTGGAACATTCATGGATCTCATGAATCGAGTATTTCACTAGTATTTGGATAAGTTTGTCATTGTGTTCATTGAAGATATTCTAATATACTCAAAAAGCAAGGAAGAGCATGCAACGTATTTGGAACTGGCCCTCCAGCGTCTGCGAGATGAAAAGATTTACACTAAGTTTTTGAAGTGCGAATTCTGGCTAGAAAAAGTAAGTTTTCTTGCGCACATAGTGTCGGGAGACGAAATTTCAGTGGATCCTGGCAAAATAGAAGTTGTTAAGAAGTGGAAACCTCCGAAAAATGCTCATGAGGTTAGAAGTTTTCTTGGGTTAGCAGGATATTACCGGCGATTTGTGGAAGGATTTTCCAAAATAGCCGCTCCAATTACTACCCTCACCTGCAAAACATCAAATATGAATGGACTGACAAGTATGAGAAGAGTTATCAGGAGCTAAAAACAAGATTGATGACTGCCCCAGTTCTGACAATCCCTAATGGCACAGAGGGATATACTATTTATAGCGACGCCTCAGGCCGAGGGTTGGGAGCAATGCTGATGCAGCACGGAAAAGTAATTTCTTATGCTTATCGATAGCTAAAGAATTACGAGAAGAACTATCCCACTCATGACCTTGAGCTTGCAGCAGTGGTATTTGCACTAAAAATACGGAGGCACTACCTGTATGGGATACACTGCGACATCTACACTGATCACAAAAGCCTGAAGTATTTCTTCACTCAGAAGGAATTGAATATGAGACAGCGTCGATGGTTGGAACTGTTTAACGACTATGACTGCGACATTCTGTACCACCCGGGAAAAAGCAAACAAGTTGGCAGATGCATTGAGTCGACAACCAAGTGCTTACGTGATGACTGTGAAAGAGATTTCACTGCAGTTACAAGCTGACCTTGCTACCTTGGATTTAGAGATAGTAGTTGGTCAATTGGCTAACCTCTCTATCGAGCCTACCATTGTGGAAGCTATAAAAGGCGGGTAGTTAGTCGATCCTTGGGTTCAAGGACTGATGTACGAAGTGAGGAACGAGGGGTGACCACGATTCCATATCTCCGAAGATGGAGTATGGGGGTTTAAGGGAAGAATATGTGTTCCAGACGATGTCGAGATCAAGAAGCAGATCTTTTTCGAGGGACATAATGTTCCTTATGCCATGCATCCGGGTAACACAAAAATGTACAAAGACTTGAAGAAGTACTTTTGGTGGCCTGGGATGAAAAAGAAGATGGCAGAATATGTGGCACACTACTTGACTTATCAGCAGACAAAGGCTGAGCATCAACGGCCAGCCGGATTTTTACAACCCTTAGAAATTCCAAAGTGGAAGTGGGAGATGGTCACTATGGACTTTGTCACGGGTCTACCAACCCCTCCCAAGGGGCACGATGCTAATTGGGTTATCGTAGATAGGCTGACTAAGTCTGCTCATTTCTTGCCTAAAAAGGTAACTTATGGGGCACATAAGTTAGAAAATATTTACATTGTAGGAATAATGAGACTGCATGGTGTACCCAACTCCATCGTATTAGATCGCGACAGACGTTTTACCTCGACATTCTGGAATAGAATCCAAACGAGGTTGGGTACTAAACTGAAGTTCAACACTTCTTTCCACCCGCAAACGGACAGTCAAAGTGAACGAACAATTCAGACCCTGGAAGATATGTTAGGAGCATGTGTGCTCGACTTTCAAGGGTCATGGAATGAGAATCTGCCACTGATAGAGTTCGCTTACAATAATAGCTATCATGATTCCATCAAGATGGCTCCATATGAGGCTTTGTATGGAAGGAAATGTCGATCATTGATTCATTGGCACGAGACCAATGAAAGAAATTTTCTCAGATCGGATGAGGTTGATCAGATTACTGAGGACATCCGAGACATAAGGCAACGCTAGCAAACTTCTGTTGATCGACAAAGCAAGTATGCCGACCGACGTGGAAGACCCCTAGTGTATGAGGTTGGCGATAGTGTGCTACTGAAGGTAGCTTCACTGCGAGGGGCTATGTGGTTCGGGAAGAAAGGAAAGCTTAGCCCAAGGTTCATTGGACCTTTCGAAATCACAGAGAGGATTGGGGAAGTAGATTATCGTTTAGCTCTTCCGCCTGCTCTGTCTAAGGTGCATGTTGTGTTTCATGTATCCTTGTTGAGAAAATACATGCGCGATCCATCGCATGTAATCACCTATGAGTAGTTGAGCGTAGATCCTCAACTTGTCTATGAGGAGAAGCCGATGATGATTCTAGACCGAAAGGAAAAAGTGTTGAGGAACAAGACGGTGCCGTTGGTAAAGGTGCAATGGTGTACCCATGGCATTTAAGAGGCAACCTAGGAAATAGAAGACAAGATGAGGGAGTTGTATCCTCATTTGTTTTAAGTTTTGAGGATGAAACCTTTATAAATTGTAGTTATTGTAACGTCCTGCGTTTTTGGGTACCTTTAAACGACTCGGATCAGGATTTTTGTCCCCGAGTTAAGAATATTATTTTAAATAATATTATATTTGTTTGGAAGTTATCCCATGAGTTATTGCTAGCCAAATTATGAATTTTGTGATTTAAAAATCAAGATAAGACTTTCGGTCCTGTACCGACACAAAACCCTGATCGGGTAAAAATCTCGGAAAATGAAATGAAATCTATGGAAAATATATTTTGGGCATAAAATACATTCATAAAAATTAAAGTTTGGTCAAAAAAATACTAAACCTAAGAGAAAATGGAAATTTTAGGCCATTATGTGTTAAATGCCTAATTTTACCAAAATGGGGAATTTTATTCCATAAATGGACCTTAGGTTAAATTTTATTGTGTGATTAATTAAATTAAATGTGAGAGACATTTAATTTAATTATTTAATGTTAAGTTTTGTGATTTAAACTTAATAAGAGTGAAAAGGGTATCAAAAGTCAATTTGGATTTTTCTTCTCATGAATTAATTATTCACCATTATAAAAAAAAAAAAATTAAATGGGTATTTTAGGATAGGTGGCTGGCCATGTGGGGTGTTAAAAAGGTTATGAACCAAAAAAAAAAATTATTTAAGTTTAAATCCCATTTAAATTAAGAAGTCAAGTGGGTAGAAAAGCACTTAAGTGTTTTGTGATATTTTGAAGGGTTTTGTGAGCCATTCTATACCCCAAAACTAACCACACCTCTCTCCCATTCACTCTCATCTAATTTTTGAAGACTCTCTCAAGTGTTCACTCCATTTTCAACCCCAAGAACACCGAGGAAACTTGGAAGCTAAGTCTTGGTCTAGGAAGGGTTTTCCCTAAGGTAAAGTTTCATTAATCTAAACTTTTGTAAGGTTTTAAACATAAAGTTTCAAATAGCTAATTAACTATGTTGTTGGGGGAAGTTGGTTAGAGTTTTTGAAAGGTTTTGAAGGAGCCAAAGCTAATAGGAAGGTCCAAACCTTAAGCAAGAACAACAAGAGGTAAAAAGTTTACTTTTGATGATTTTTATTGTAGGGTTTTTAGTTTTAAGCATTATTTAGTATATTTAATGAACCCAGTTTTTTTCTAAAATTTTTTGGACATATTTTTTGCATAACCTATTATTCCACTGTAAAATTTGGTAAGAAAATATTGAACAGTTTGAAAGTTATTAACTGTCAAAGTTTCGAAAAAATAAGGACTTGAAAATAAGGTCATTTTTACCTCATTGTTGGAAAATGATTTCACCAATAAAAAAATACTCATTTTGACCTAAGATTTTACAAAGACCTAAATGGCATACCAAAAATCGAATTGGAAAATTTTGGTAACAATTGGGTAAGTAAATTTCAAGTTATGAACTAACGAAATATGTAGTTAAAAATGTGAAAAATAGGGTTTTCACACTTAGTGTAAAAATGAGATTTTGGAACATAAGGTAAAAAGTAGAATATTGCTTATTTCAAGATATAAACTTGGTAAGTCTTGAAAACATATTTTCACTAAAATTAACACTTTGACTTTAGTGTGAATTATTTTTATTAAAGAATTTTTATTCATTTTAAATATAAGAGATTTAATTTATTAATAGTTAATAAATTAAAAGAAGGTTTAAAACCCTATATGTTGATAAAATAATTAAGTGAATTATTTTTCTAGTAAGTAAAATTGATTAAATGATTTTGGAAAAATTAACTAGTCAAGAAGGGAAATTTTTAACGGTTTTCTTAATTAAGACAAATTAGGCAATTTTCTTAAAACGGTTTTTAGAGATTAAAACCTTAAGAAAAATAAAAGGGAGAGTAAGATTTTATTTTCTTAAAAAATAATTAAGGAATTTATTAGTATTTTCTGGATATAATACCGGCTAAAATCTTACATATTTTAATCGACTTGTTGAAAGGGCGGATTAATAACGATACCTTGAAATAATAAGATTTTTAGCGGATTGTGGGAAAATACCATTGTGATACCCGAGCCTAGGTATCGAGACCTTAGGATAGGTCTCCCCGAGACTTAGAATGTAGTCTCAAATATTTTTTTATGAATTTCCTTAATGGGTTTAAAAACCAAATAAGGATCATAATTCCTTACAAATGATTTTGAAAATGACCAAACTGCCCAAAATAATAATAATGAATTTTGTGCCATAATTAATCCAACTATACTGTATGGATAACTACAGTATTGGCTAAGCGTAACTGGATTGAACGTTGGAGGGTGAAAACCTACTGAGCGCTAAGGAATCCAAGTAAGTCAACTTATATTGTATGGCTGCAACATGAAACGATTATTGTCTTGTATGTTAGTATAGGGATACATGCACATAAATAGACTGTTGTAGAAAGTTGCTTAGAGACGTTAGTCTAGTGAGTGCTGATTTAGAAAATATGAACGGTAGATATCTGTCATATGCTAGACGGCTGATCCCTGTCGCAATGCTTGATTTTATTATGTCCGGCTCATTATCGCGACGAGTGGCCAAGAGGTGAGGATAAGTTGGTTAAACCTAGGGGTGCCAAAATAAATGGGACCTAGGGGCCCTCATGCTTACATAATCAGTGAATGGTTATAACCTGAGCAAGTGCTCTGATAAGTTATTCTCAGATAGCAGCTGTGAATATTGTCCATTCAGTGAGAGTGCCTAGAGATAATAGGGTTTTCCAGATTTAGTGAGGCTGAACACCCTAGGGGCAACTGCTCACTAGCACCACTGATTAGCATAGAAGTCTCTGTAAAACCGTGTAAATTCGATTTCACTCTTGGATAAGTAGTGATGCCCTAGGTAGCATGATAGTTACCCTTGATGGAGATATTTATTGGCTAGATCTTAGTGTTGAGACTCGGTTCTCTCTTACAGATTAGCAATTATGTTGGAGGGCGCGTTACGCATGAATTGTTGGAAATTGTCGAGCGTTGTTCTCGAATTATATTGTGATATGATATATCTGCTTGCTCTGAGATTTTCTGAGTGCAGGGGTATATTTGTTGATAAGATATAGTTGTGATATAATATATCTGCTTGCTCTAGAATTTTCTGAGTGCAAGGATATATTTGTTGATAAGATATAGTTGTGATATAATATATCTGCTTGTTCGGGGATTTTCTGAGTGCAGGAATTTATAGGAAATAGTTTATCATTGGTTATCAGGCATGGCCATAAGTTTGCCAGGATGCTTTTGTGTTCTTGAAATTGATTGTGTAGGGTCCGGATGGATCTGAAACTCTAATTCTTTGCATGCTTTTGTTTTAAGGTTGAACTTACTAAGCGTTTTCGCTTACCTAGTTGTTTCATGTTGTAGGTAAGAGCAAGGGCAAGGCAGAGCAGTGAGCGCTGGAGTCTACCTTGCAAATGTACATGTGGACCGACCTTTTGGGAAGCCGTTTTATTTTTGGAAATGTTGTGTAATTTTCCTAAACTAGGCTCACTCTACTCTTTATAAAATATGTTTGTAACTAAATGTTAAGTATGTCCATATATGCCTTTTAAAAAGTTTTTTTTATACGGGTTTTTGAGACATTTTGTTAAATGAAAACATTGATATTTCTGCATTATCAAGTCCTGAAAATCCGGGTCGTTACAAGTATAACCCTTATCCTTTTTCTAACTATCAAATGACCATTTTGCCCTCCCATTAAAACGTAAGCCTTTAAACAATTTATGGGCATTTTGGTCATTTGTTCCCAATTCCCACTAATTCCTCAAGTGTCCCTAATAATTACCGCTTAAATCCCATCACCTCACAAATCACCAATTATTTTTCCCAATGTAAAATAGTCTCCAATATTTTTTTTTTCAAGTTCCCAGAAATACCTCCAGGCTCCCCTCGAGCCGGGTATAAATCTCCATTGTGACTTTTTCGCTAAACCACTCACTAAGATCACCTCGAGTCACCTGTTGCAAATATATCCACATAATAATGTGGTCTCAACAATTTATCACAAATAACCACGCTTATGCCCATAACGGGCCAAATTTACAAATATGCCCCTATAAGCTAAGCAGGGCCTACATGCATACTAATACTCATAATCATGCATCTCATATATCAATATAATCATATAAGCATGCTCATCACATAATCATGCATTTAACCATTTAAATCACACACAAACAAATTATGCCCTCCCGGCACACTAATCAAGGCCCTTAAGCCTTATTAGTAATTTTGGGTTGTTACAAGTGGAGTAGTGGGTTGCACAGGCATTATCGATGTTGGGGTCGGAGCTTGGCGAGTCCTGCTTCAAGCATATTGGTGGAGGTGACCCAACTTGATGAGGTTCTCAATCTCATCTTTGAGCTGGCGACACTCATTGGTGTGGTGCCCTATATGGTTGTGAAAACGACAAAACTTTCCAGGATCTCGCCTTTCACTGTCCCTCCAGATGGGCTGTGGCTTTTGGTAATGGACATGTTGTTCTATGGCTTGTTGTTGGAAAACCATTCAGAGCACGCATCAAAAAATTTGCGTGGTGGGCCTATTGTTTTGTTATGAACAATAGAACAGAACAACAACAATCAATTTTTTTTTCATTAATCATATAAACAATTTATATGACCAAGAAAACTGTTGACTGCGTTTTTAGCCAACGACGTGAGAACATCAAATACGACAAGCCTTCAAGAGAATGTAAAACGACACAGACAGTTTATGAACAAAAAGTAAATAACACAAGAGATTTTTATAGTGGTTCAGCCCCGATTGTCGGTAATAGCCTAATCCACTTAGAGTTGTGATTTATAGATCCGTACTCAAGATCAGATGGACTGAGCCAACTGAGTTTCTTCAGTACAGATTACAAAAATACAAGAATTCCCTCTTATTTCAGCACTTTCTCTCTCTAGAATACTTAGACCCAATTTTCTCTCTCTAGAAAGAAGAAGCAGAAGGAAGCCCCTCTCTCATCCCATAAGCTCTCTATTTATAGGCCTGGGATCCTCAACCGATATCCCCTTATGATAGGGATATTTTATTATTCATCTTATATTTATATTACAATAAATGTTTAAAATACAACTGATTCCTCAATTTGAGTGAGAAATGAGAGATTCCCGGGTGCCTAGACCAATTCTTGTTAGAGTCGTTCCGGGGATTTTGACGTAGTCTCACATGCATGTTGGTTACTCCTTCAAGCTTTCCTTGGACCAAGGTGATATATGCATGCTTGGCTCTCCTCGGACCAAGGTGGTCCGAGCTAACACCCTTGCTTCTCACCTCGGACAAGTCCGAGCATACCTTCTCCAATCAAGGTCTGATCGGACCTTGTGGCCTTCTCCTCGGACCAAGGTGGTCCGAGGCATCCTCCTCTTGCCTTCTCCTTGGACCAAGGTGGTCCAAGGCATCCTCCTTGACATCTCACCTTGGACAAGCCTGAGGCACTCCCCTTTAGCATCTCCCAACTATGTCCGATCGGACATTGTGTAGGCTCTCCTTGGCAAAATCTAAGTCTCCATTCTTGGCTTGCATGGGACTCCTCCTCCTTAGCTACTTACCTTGGACACGTTCGAGCCAACACTTAGGAAACCTTGGGAGGCTTCCCTCAAACACACCCTTGGGGTCTCCTAGGACCACATCCTCCTTGGGGTCTCCTAGGACCACTTTCTCCTTGGGGTCTCCTAAGACCACTTTCTTGAGTTCTCCTCGGACCTCATCCTTGGGTTCTCCTAGGATCACTCTCTTGGGGTCTCCTAGGACCGCATCCTCCTTGGGGTCTCCTAGGACCACTTCCCTTAGCTCTCCTAGAATGCATTCTCCTTAGCCTCCTAGGATGCATTCTCCTATTTTTTGGGTATAACAAAAACAATCCAGAAATATTATCATACAATACTATTAATCATGCAACAAATATATATATATATATACAATATATAAACACAAAAATCAAGAACATAAACTTGTACCTCTTGAAGCCTATCAAGTGTCCTTGAGTCTTTTTGTATTTTTAACGATCTTCCTATCCAAAGCTTTGAACACTCAAACCACGATCTTCCGGAGTGTTCTCTACACCTCAAGATGTGTGTGGGCACATTGAGAACATTTGTATTTTAGGAATCACAACTATTTCTCAACACATGAGAGCTTGGATTATGGTATGAGAATGGCTAGAATAAAGAAGAAGAAGAAAAAGAGTTTTGTCTGACAAAAACTGTGAGAACTATTCTGAATTGTTTATTGTGTTGTATTGTTCAATTCTTTCTCTTCTTCTTCTATATCATATATATAGAGAGATTTATATTACCTTATTATTCCAAATAATATAATATAATATAATAATGATGATAGGATTTGATTTTAGGTAAATATCTAACTTACCATATTTCAAAACTATTTTCAAATTATTAAATAATTAAATAAATAAAATAAAAACTATACAGATACAATATCTGTACAGTGGTACATGCATGACACAGTCCAGGCGTGTACTGCTATTCCCTTTTTAGGGATTTTGCATTTTTCTTTTATTTAATTATTTAACTAAATCAATCTCCCACAAAATAAGGTATTTATCTTTTTAAGGAAAAGATGACAACCATATTTCAAAATTTAAATTGTAAATTCTAAATTCTAAATTCAAATTGATGATTTAAATATTTCAAAAACTATTTTTGACTTACCAATTTTATTTTCTCCCACTCAAATAAAATAATTAATTTCAAAAATTAATTAATTTATTTATATATATGAAATTTGAAATTTTATATATTTAAATTAATAAATATATTTTTGAAAATTAATAATTAATTCTAAATAATTATTCAACCTCAATTATCATACAATTGCATACTTCACCCGAAGAATAAAATTTTTCTCAAATTCCCAAATTACAGTTATACCCTTGTATCAATACTTACCTTGATATGATGTTGATAGAGCCACCATTGGACCTATGAACCTATCATATCAAGTTCCAATAAATATTACATTATCAATCAAAGCTCTTTGATTAAATAATCATATTTATTAATCTCATGATTACTCCACTAAAAATATGAGATTGAACTCTTGATAATTACAGACATATATTTTTTTAGTAGTTTATTAAGAATAAAGTGTCCATTGATATAATCATTACATACAATGTTAATACTATATTAAAACTTCATAATTAAAAGGGAATAAAATTACCATTTTACCCTTTTAGCTATATCTTGTTCTTAGAGTACCATTGACTTTACTAGTGAAGGTTGTGTCACAACAAGTTTGCGACGTGAGCACTCATAACATTTTCCGTTCCAAAAGTCAACCCAATAGGGAACCATTATTCAATCTATAAGAAGGTATATATTCCATATATGTTAAACTACATCACCAGCCATATACATCATTGAGTCCCCAAAACAATTGTTCTTAGCCTGATCATTATGACAAACCTTAACGCATGAATCAAAAGATCAAATGACATATATAAGAGTTCATAGTAACCTCAGGATTAAGATCATCGTGTATATGATCATCATTTGACGTGTTTGATTAATACTATGAAATGATGTTTAAACAAGTATTAGCAAATCACATCTGATCCAGTTCTACTCACTCTTAGCATGCAAAGTACCTCCACTAAAGTGTCCTACTACAATAGTAACCAGGATCTAGGTCACATGTATTCATAATACTATTGGACCGTACTAGCAGTAATTAATCTAGAGATTCCATAACTTTATATTACTGCGAACTATTTAAGTTTATTATCTTGATCTCGATCCTCCCACACCAATATGAGATTAAGACCACATAGATAAACTTTGGATTTTTCTGATATTCGCTTAATATTATCATATAATATCGGACATAATCTATATATATAATAATTCAATTCAATTCACTTATTTATTTCATTTAAAACATTTGTCAACTGCAATTGCTTTAAGGGCACTATTCCCAACAGTTGTCCCAGTATTCCACTAAGTCATGTACTTGGAGTATTGCGAGACATACTTCTCACCAGGGGTAGTTCCCTGTTCAGCATGTGCAGTCCTATTTCCCTTAGGCTTTCTTCTCACCAGGGGTAGTTCCCTGTTCAGCCTGCTGAGGGTCTGACTGGTGTGATAGACTGGGATGGAATGACAACCCCAACACTAAATGCAGGCTTAAAAGCACTGTACCCACTGGGCGCTGCTCCGTATCTCGTCGGAGCTGCACATAAATCGACGGTTGGAATGGTACTAAAACCAACTGGTGGGACACTCAGACTGGATTGGACTCCCCCCAAACTTTGTTGGACAGGAGCGTAAGGTGGATATTTGGTCTCTGAAATGTTGGGGCCAGGCACTGTCGGAGCAGGAAAAGCAACGGGTCCCCCAAACACTCCAATTTGGGCATCCTCCAAGATGATATATTCTTGTGCTCAAAGGATGAAGTCATTGGGCCATCGGCACCCTCTCCATTGGAGGTCATCCCATAACGGGGACCCTGCACGAATGCCGGCCTGCAAAGCCATCAATTGTTGGCCATTGTTAACCCTTTTGGTCCTTGCAGCTTCCTCCTTGAAGCGTTTGATATTTTCCTTGAGTGTCTCGAAGGGTCCTTGCTTTATATTGGTGCCATGATTGAATGGATCCCGACTTGTGTTTCTTGAACCATTCGTCTGATGATCCCGTTAAGGTTTTTGAGAAGACATGACACTTGGCGTCCTTGGAGACAAGAAGCACCGACATCAGCCTATTGAACTTTGAGAGGTGGTCGGTGGGATCTATGCCACCATCATAAGATGTGATGGTAGACATCTTTAAGCCCTGCGGTAAAGGGGATTCCACAATGTGAGGATCACATGTCTCCCCATCTTCATCATTCGAGTTGGAGTCGTGGCCCTGACATCGGTCCATTCTGAGCATGATCCTCTTCAAGCTCTCTAACTTCAAGTGGAGCGGGTCATAGTCTTGGTTGGCGCTTTGTGCCGGGTTGTCTCTCCTCCGGGTCTTGAGATTGTCCTTGAGGTCTGATGGACCTTTCTTTACGGGTTCACGCTCGTGGCTCTTATTGCACTGACGATCATTAAGGTTGCCCAGTAGGTCAGTTTGACTTCGAATGCGCCATTGCCCTCAAGACAAGCCACCTCTAATTTCCCATCGGACTCAACATTCTCATTGTTAACTGAGATGTTGATGTTGCGCTCTCTGCAACTAGAGAAGTTTTGCATTCTAGCCCCTCGACCTTCGTAACTGTGGTTATGGTGCTTGAGGGACACCACCTCTAGGCCTCGCGCGATCCGTATTGGCGTGCCTGGGAAAAACTCCCCAGCCTCCACGGGCGCGAATGGCCTAGCAGTGTCCTTGGGCTCTTGGGCCTTCACCCACGCTAGCTGACCTCGAGACCTAATTATCTTTGGGGTTTCAACGAGCCTTCTTTGGGTTGGGAGCAGGGTTATCGTCAACCTTACCTTTGCCACGATCCTGTGGCATAGGTGAGGTTTCATCTCCAGCTAGGTGCATGACATGCACGCCAGCTGGCGAATCTCGCGCCATCTCAGCTGGGTGCTTGGGAGGCACACCGGTCAAAGCGACAGGTGGCATTCTAGCTGGGGGCACAAGTGGCACACCAGCTAGCTGCCCAGATAGAACTTTTCCATGGGGGACCACTTGCAGCCCTTGGGCCACTTGCAGGGTGGCGATGTTACCCTCTTGGGTGTCGATTTTCTGTTGTTGAGTGGCTACCTGGTCACGAAGTGCTATCACTTCTGGTGTCTCCTCTGCGTCCATGGGATGAGGATATTCCTCCTCATAGTATTCATCATCGCCTCTGTCATCCATGCCATCATACTCGACATTTTCATCGTAGTCTTTCACCGCGTCAGGGTGGTCTAGCGGCGGCATGTAACTGGTTTCTCCTCCCTCAGCTGCGACAAGAGGGGTGATATCGTCTGGCACATTCCTTTGAGTGGTCACCATGACTGTTCTCCAAGCTTCCTTCAAGCTCTCAATGAAAGCACCAAAATGTTGACTGCCATTTTCGCTATCAACTTACTCTGAAAGATTAAAGGAAAAACAAGGAAAGAACACAAGATTTTACGTGGTTCAGGCTATAAAGGAGCCCTAGTCCACGAGTCTCTATTATTTAATGAGCTTGAAGCTTGTAGTAGAAAGCTTCAATGGTGGTTCTTAGGCAGCGTATATATTGCACTGAGTTATAGAGTTTCTCTTTCTAAAGAACTGAACCACTTACAAGGAGATACCCCAACCCTATTCATAGAGGTTGAGGTCATTAATGTTAATCATCTCTCATTAATATTAGATTCCCCCCTCTTGGGGTATTAATATTAAGTTAATACAAAAGGGGTTGTGCTAAAATAAAGACTATGGCGCACACAAATTCTACGGGGTCCATTGTAGAAAATCATGCATCAACTTTAAGGGGGACATATATGTGATTGTCAGGGTGCAAAGCACGTTTGCCCATGTTAGGCGGCGTTGTGGGAAATGCTGATTGTCGAGTGTATGAACTTGGTACCACTAATCGAGGCTCACCAAAAGTTGTCAGATGATCCTCTCAACGCCCACACCCGTAGTGACTGACACCTGACATCAATTCTAGGCTCGAAGACCAGAGTCCTGGACTCGAGGAATGGCCGAGTGAAATTGGCATCTCAAGACGTGACCTTACTTGGAGACATCCTTGCCCCAAGGACATGACTCGGGGCCTGGCCTCACTCGAAGACATCCATGACTTGGAGACTAGCTTGGGACGTGGCCTCATTGGACTTCGCGGAGGAGCTCGCCCTTTGAGAACTTAATGGCTTGTTGCTAATTTCTCCTAATTGTCACGTGTTGGGTGGCAAAAACATGGACAACAAAATTATATATAAGAGAATGGCATAAACATATTAAAAGAAAAATTAAACGAAAACATTGTTTATGGTTTTTTTTAAGAAATTAATACGATAACCTTTTAGATCTCAAAATACTCTATTTAAGCTACAAAACATTCATGATATTATTCAAATCACATCTCAATGATTGGATAAGAAACTTGTTTATTCTTGATAAAAGATAAATGTTTTTTTTAATTTCTTACTTAGTTACACAATAATATTATTTGTACACATATGACACTTATATATGATGTATTTATTATGTATTATATATTATTGAAATAATAGTATTTTATAATTGTATAGCCCTGCGTTTAGGGCACCAAGTAAACCCTAGTTCGGGTATTTTAATTCCCTGTATTATTTATTATGTAAAGGGAACATTTTATGTTACAAGAAGTTGTGATGTTTGAATGCTAGCCATGCTGTGGTAAGTGTGGTTTTTTTAGAAATCGAGACCTTTGGTTGTGGACCAGGTCAAAATCCCTAATCAGGTAAAAATCTCGAATTAATTAAATAGGAAATACTATGGCATAAAATATTAATTTTGTATGGCACTGGGACTTTGTAGTCGAGGAAATAATTTTAAGAAAAAAAATGATTGAGGTTTGAATCTCAATCAACCGGGCTTAAGAATGAGAAATTCTTGCCCGAGCCTCCAATGGCATTTTGGCCAATTTGAGTAAATTACCAAAATTATGTGTTATGTGACAAAATTTATTTTTTGTCACATTTTTTTTTATTTTAGCTTGGAGATATTTAAAAACTACAAGGTAAAAATTTGGTTAAATTTGGAGAGAGATAAAAAGGGCAAGGACATTTTAGTCATTTCCAAATGAGGAGAGAGGGTGTGATGGATAGCTAGGCTATGCCCTAGTATACTCAAGTGTCTATGACACTTATCCTAGGAAGAGTAAGATGCTACCTCACCCATTGGCTAACCCTCCAATCATTCCTCTTACACATCCAATCATTATTTCTTTTAATTCTTTTTTTTAGAAAAGAAAAAAAAATAGCTCTCTCCCCTTCTCCCAAAAACTGAAGCTCTCCCTCTTCCCTCTCCATTTTCTGCCATTTTTCTCTCCAAGAAGCAAGAGCTCTCACTCTCCATTGAAGGAAGGAAGAAAAATCAAGATGACACTAGGCAAGTGTAAGTTTCAAACCTAGTATATTCAAAACTCAAGATGACACTTTAACTATGCATGCATGGCACATATCTTGTATTCTAGGGTTCAAGAGGGGTGGTTCTAGGAGGATCTCAAATATTTGAAGCTTGTTGATGTTTTAGTGAGAACAAATGTAAAGATTTTAGAGTTTTGGCAATTTTCCACTCATCTCCATCTTCTACCCTAACATTCCTTTTTTTTTTTAAATATACATATGGAACCTTGGGGCTCGGTTTGAGTGTATAGAATTGAAGGAGGAAGTTTGAAGGGCTAAGGGAACCTTATCTCCAAGCTAGAACCATCAAAGGTAGATTCTTGGTTGATTTGTTGATTTGCATGCATGCATGTGGCAAGGGTTTTGCTAGTTGTGTTTAGTTTCATTAGAATGTGTAAAAATGCATGTTGCCAAGTTTTCGTGGTCTGATTTCCAATGGGTCAGATCGCACTGTATTACCTCTTTTTGTGGAAATAATTTATATTTTTGCATATTTCTAGATGAGTACTTGAGTTTAGGCTTTTGAAAATCGAAAAAATGTTTTTTCAAACCAAAGTTATGAACTTTTTGGCATCTTGATGCAATCTAGAAATTTTTTGGGCAGCATGCACTGCCCAGATTGTTTTGAATATTGAACACGTTTTACTAAGCCAAAAGCCATGAAATTTGGTAAAGTGTTAGTTTAAATATGTTGAAGAATCACAAATTTTTTTGGAGGAAAATGGAAAATAGTTAAAGTGTAATGATTTTTCAAAGTTTTCCCTAATAATCTCAAAATGAAATTTCTAGGCAGCAAACACTGCCTAGATTGTCTTAGATTTTTTAATGGGTTCTCTATCCTAAAAATTATTAAATTTTGAGAGAAACTAAATTAGATATGATTTTAATAAAATTTTAGAAAAAACTGGGCTACAATGTAAGAGAAATAAGTTTTCTAAGAACCCTAAAAATCTGAGAAAAACTCTCGGGCAGTAGGCACTGCCCAGATTTCTTTAAATGGTTTAATGGGTTTTGCCTTCCCAAAAATTTTGAAACTTGGCGAGAAATTTTTTAAGATAGGTGTTAAGGCACTGGTAAAATTTTGGATTAAAATATGTCACAGTTTAAGAATAGTAATTTTTCTAAGTTGCCTAAAAATGGGGGAAAATAGTAATTTCAAACCTTAACAAAAAAAAAAAAAGAGTTTTGGGAGGTTAGTTCTCCTAGCCTAAATTGAATTTTTTTGACGTGAGCTTTCACCTAGTTCCCGTCATTAAGACGCATAATACATGAATGGGATTTTAAAGGGTTGTGGTTAGAAAACATTGCATATGAGCTTAAAAGCGGGATTTTTATCACGTTAAAATCAATAGGGAAAAAGTTAGGTTCGGAATTGGAAATGAAGTTGTTTTAAAAAATAGAAAAAGTTTTGGATATCAAACAAATCCCAAATTAGTTTAAGATTATTGAGAATTCATTTTTACCTTTTTATAAACTCGGGTTCCCATTGTCCTTTCTTTTCGAAAATGATGTAATAGAGATCCTAGGTTATGGATTTAAAGACGGTAAAAATGGGAGTTAGGCTCTACAAAACTGTAAATAAAAAAGTATTATCGTTAATGGATAATAAACTATAAAAGGTCGAAACAGTATTTTTGGGTAAAGAATGGGAAACAGTAAACTTCGTACTTGAGTAGAGAGTGGGTGGTTTTCTAAGATTAAGAGTCGTTTAAAACTTGTTTTATAAGTGACCAAAATACGCGTAACACGATTGAGAGAGTCTTCTAGAGATAGAATATTAAAATACACAACACGGAGAGCATGTGGCGGTAAGGACGATTTTTTTTTTCAGGAAACCGTAAATTGATTTAAAGCGGAATCTGGTCTTATACACTGTAAAGTGTATAAGAGAAATGTGTGTATAGAGTCTATAAGAGAACTTTATTGAATGTAACTATCGTGGAATATTAACTATAAGAATATGCCATAGTTTAATCTGAGTCATTGTGTGGTTTCATTACATTGTTATCTAAGCGTGAAGGCTCGCTTCTAGATAGAAGGTTTCCACAAGCAAGTGCTAAGGAATCCGGGTAAGACAACTTATGATATGTGTGGCTACAACACGTTAATGAATAGTTTAGATAACTAAGTTATAACCTAATTATTTGATCTAGTCTTAGAAGGTTTACTCAAGACTATGGTCCTAGAGGGTTCGCATACTCATAACTAAGGTAAGCAGTCTGGCTAGCTACCGTGACAACTATGAACTCTGGCTAGCCACCGAAGAACTAAGTAAGAAACCGGTTCACCACCAATGACTATGTAACTAAGGTCGGTTAGCCACCGCAATATATAAGAAGTTCAACTTAATACCCATGACATAAGAGTCTGGTTAAACCCCGTGACACGTAAGCAAGTAAATTATGAAATCAAATCTCTATGACTAAGAAAGTATGCTGAATTCTTCTATGAGTTTGGGTAACCGATGTAACTAGTTTACACCCGTCGATGCTATGGTAAGATATGTTAAGATGTACTAAGATATGTTAAGCTATGGTAAGATATGTTAAGATGTACTAAGATATGTTAAGCTATGGTAAGATATGTTAAGTTATGTTGAACGTTCCTCTGGAACCCTAAGTAAGTATGTATGTATGTTAAGATATGTTGATGGTTCCTCCGGAACCCTATGTAAGTATGTATGTATGTTAAGTTATCTCGGAGGTTCCTCCGGAACCCTAAGTAAGTATGTATGTTATGATATGAATGACTAAGTATGTATGTATGTTATGATATGAACGTTAAGATATAAATGACTAAGTATGTATGTGTTACACCCAAATTTCGAAATCATAATAAATGAGTCTCGAAATGTAGGCTCGAAAATGTTGAGTAAGGATTCAACACTTGTATAAATTAACATGTTTCATGATTTTTTTCCAATTGGCGACTGAGCACTAGTTAAGACGGTTTGAGCTTAGGCATCAAGCTCGAAAGGATGGATCTTCTTCAAAGTCTGAGTGTAATTCGAACCTTCATCGCAAACTCAAAGAGGTTGGTTTCCGATGGTTAAGCTCAGTGAAATCACTGGCTAAGGATGAGGCTAACCAGGATGTCGAGCCCGTGATGTTCATCGATCTCGAAAGTGTATAAATTGTATGTTCGAGGTTGATAGTCCAGTTTGAACGTGGTTACTATTAGAAAATCCCTATTTCTTGGGGACTTGTTGTAATCTGATAATAAATATTGATTATCATGGGATATTACATGATTAATATATTTAATTATACGTATTTCAAATTTGAATTGTAACTTTCCGAAATAAAAGGGAAGATATTTTGTTAACCAGTCTATACATAGACTGGAGAATTTCATTTGTACGCACAATTTGGTACAGAGAATACTCGGCAAAATTTCTTTGTAAAAGAGCATTAAGAGAATTCCACCACTCAATAATATTGACTCGTGGACTAGGAAGATTTTAACTATTGAACTACGTAAAATCCCAATTGTTCTGATTTATTTTCTTAATTCTATATTTAGTGCTCTTCATATTTAGGTTGACAAAAAACGGCGTCAACAGTTTGGTACTTTCGTTGAGAGCATTAAGCAAGACGTTAGATTGTTTAATTAGAAACTTCCTGAATTACCAATGGTTGCCACGAACAACCCTAGTACTAGTTGGCGACCATTGCCTCAAATACTTGAAGAAAAAACTCCTCGCACTGAGGATTACCCGCGTCGACCTGGGAAGCAGCCCATGGCTGACCAGGGCCCAATGGAAGGGAGTGCCTCCTCTGATTCCCAAGGACCGCTTGCTCCCAGGCCTGACGTGGATCACTACTATAATCTAGAGAGATACACTCCTATTGTTGAACTGGAGAATCACCAACTGCGCCAAAAATTGGCAGAAGCTACAAGGCGCAATGAAGAGTTGGCCAGGCAGGTTGCTAAGGTCCAAGCACCCCCCCGGAGGCCAAGAGGATGTCCCCGAGGGAGCACGACTGCCAGAAAGTTGAGAAAGAGGCCCAACAGGCTCAACCGAGGCCCATAACAAATCTTGGTGATCAACGCCCTAGGAGAAGTACTCGAGCTGAGGCTACTGACAATTCGACTGTGGAGGTGTCTACAGGAATAGGGAATAACCGAGCTCCTCCAGCAGCTTGAAACCCTAACCTTGAAGTAGTCAGGAACAACATGAAACCTGTCCGGGCCAATTCTGGACCATCTAGACCCAACAATGGGAGGCCACCACAATCACCTATAAGACATCCACCCTCTCCAATAAGATACCCTTCACCAGTCCAAGAGGCACCACAGGCTGCATCATAGGGGTTGTAACACCCTACTACCTTAGAGTCGTTACTAAGTGAGTTTAAAATGTGCAATTAACTCGCTAAACGAGGTTTTTAGAACAAAAGTGTGTTTAAACAAAGTCAAGGCTGTAATCTTTGAAAATACTCTATTCCGTTGAAAATTTCAAGTGTCTTACATTTGGGATCCCAAAATATGGTTTATAAAATATTTACAACTCAAAATAGATTTACAGATAATTAACCATCAAAATCACAGTTTAATACAGCCATTTCTCAAAATGTCCCCAACCAAAGCAGTCGGGCAGGCCAAACATGTACGCGCCGCTTCACGCTCTCCGTACTCATGGCTGGTTGACTTTTTCTTTGCCCTTACCTGCAGAGCACCCGTGAGTCGAAGCCCAGCAAGAAAACTCTCACAGCACATAACATATGCATATTGTATAACCATTATATCAGATAATCCACAGATAAACAGATAATCCATCAGACTAAACATATACGGCCATGCCGTCCCAGAAGCATTACCAAAGTCTGGGATCTCGGTCCTCACCGTAAGGATATCCCATGTATCCATTGGGGTCTCACCCTAGTGATATGCACTCCGCATGCCAAATGTTACTCTCGGCCCTTTGCTGTTCATTCAACTATAACCACATATAGCATAACTCAAACAACATTCAAACATATAATAGTTCAATCAAGGGCTATGCCCTAACATATAATTCAATCTAGGGCCGTGCCCTGCAACAACATTATGGGCCCATGCCCTGCTCTACGGGTACTACAATTTTCTTACCTGTGTCCCGAGCTTCTCAATGCACCAAAGTCACGAGCACGGTCCTCTATCCCGAGCCTCTCCGAAAACCTAGTTACGACACATATAAAACACTCTTTAATACTAACCAATCCAAAACCACTTCCCGGGACCAATCCCATACTCTTGGGACCTCCAATTTCCCAAAGCAATACAACGGAAACATCCCCCGAGCCCCCGGGAAAAATACCCAAAAAATGCAAAATTTCCCTATCCTGAAAATAGCCTTGCGCCGCGGAACTACCCTTTGAGGACTGCGGTGCCCAGAAAGTCCCCCAGCTCCTGATGCAGCCTTGCGTCGCGGCACCAAAGAACAGGGCCGTGATGCCCCTTCGCGAACCCAGATTTCTGGGTTTTCTCCTGCATTTTCCCCGAGCCAAAACACTTCCAATTCAACCCAAACACATACCTAAACCCCAAAACCAATTTAAAACCACAAATAAACCATCTAACAACCTATAAACACCAACAACAAGCTCAATCACACAATCACACCCAAAATCCATACTTTGGTTTCAAATTTCAGACACTTAAACCATAACTTTTAAAACTTAAACCAAGGCTTGAAAAATGTAAACCATGCCTCAATATTCTTAAACCACACCAGAAACAAAAATTCAAAGATGCTTAGAACCCTTACCTCAATCAATAATTCAACTTTGAACTCCCTCCAATTCCAGCTTTAAGTGAATTCCTCTGGATTACCAAGCTGAATTCCCATACAAAACCAGCCACAACTCTCTTTCAATTTTCATTCTTACTTTCTAAAATCAAGCTTGAAACTTAGCAAAACAAGGGATAAACTCTTACCTCTAAACAAGTCTTAGCCTATACTTGATTTTAGTTGCCCCAAGCCTCTTGATTCTCCTCCTAAGTTTCCCAATTTCAGCTCCCCTCTTTTCTTCTTCTTGCCCTTAGTTTCCTTCTCCTTCTAGTTTCTCTTCCAATTTCGGCAAGAGCAAAATATGACCAAGTGTTAACACGTCAATCATCTTTTCCCTCAGCTGAAGGTTTCTACACCCTGCCAAAAGACTACTTTACCCCTCCAAGTAACTCATTTCCTAACTAAACCTCAAAGGCATTCTTGTCATCCACCTTTCTTACAAATCTACCACCTTTCTCATCTAAAATATGTTACTCTTAATGGTAACCGATGGTCACTCAAGTTACTCAATTACCATTAACCATTAACTCACAAACTCAAAGTATAAAATTCCCAAAATACCCCTAGGCTCCTCCCGAGCAGGGTATTTAATCCCGTTGTGACTTTTAAACTAAATAGCTCCCTAGGACCGTCTCGGCATGTGCATCACAATATTATCACCACTCACACGTGGTATTAATCATATAATACATTTATTACATTTATGCCCTTAGCGGGCTAAAATTACCAATTTACCCCTAACAAACAAACGGGGCCCACATGCATATTTATTCCACCTAAACATGCATTCTAATCACATATTCATTTAAATTCATATATTATATATAATACCGAGCCCGGAAATACTGAGAATCAGGGCAATCATCCCTACCTTCGGGATCACCTGAACCATAACTGGGGGCAGGCCAATCCCACAAACCTTGATTTATGCGATCATTTGAACAGTCGAAAGCAGCCGGCATATGGAAACCAGAATAACCCTATACCGGGAAAAGGAGCTGGAGCTTTTATAAACAATAACCAGCTCCCCCAAGTTCAAGCTCGGCCTCCAGTGGACCTGGTCCAAGAGAGAATTGACCAACTCGAAAGGGCGTTCAGCCTCCTACATGATGAAATGAGCAGGGATGAGGCTGAAGACTCCGATGAGGAGCTCAAGCCTTTTGCCCCGCATATCTCCAACACTCCATTTCCACAGGGGTTTAGGATACCCCATGTAGCACCATTTGATGGGAACTCAGACCCATATAGTCATCTGAACACATTCAATACCATCATGCAAGCCAACAATGTTGGTTATGAGCTTCGATGTATGTAGTTCCCAGCTACTCTGATAGGACCAACAAAAAAATGGTTCGAGAAATTTAGAAGACATTCGATCACATATTGGGATCAGCTAGCAAAGGAGTTTAAGAAGTTGTTCAAAGCCATGGAAGGCGTTAGGCCCGAAGCCTCAGCTTTGACCAACATCAAACAACAACAGGGAGAGTCAGCGAAGAGTTACCTTACAAGGTTTAATATAGAAGTGGCTCGAGCTCGCAACATTGACGACTGTGGCCATCTGATGGCTGTAAGAGCTGGTATATTACCAGGGAGTCCCCTTTGGAAGGATATGTAAAGAAAACCCATAAGTTCATTAATCGAGTTCAACAGGAGGGCCCAAAGATTTGTCAATGTAGAAGAGGTGAGGTCAACATTAAATCTGACCTCTTAGTCCAAAGGGAGTCCCCTTTGGAGGTCGACATTAACTCAGCCTCGACCTCGGCAGCCCCATCGACGTCAAGACCCTATGGGATAGCCCTTCAAAAGGAAAAAAAAATGAAAGGAATAACTCTGAGGCTGACAGGGGGGAAGAAGAATGGAGACAAGTATTTCTCCAATTACATAGTGTATACTGAGCTCAATGAGACTTGAGAGAATATATTTCTTGCCAATATGTCCCATTTAGACGACTTGACCCAATGCGGAATCAAAAGGCAAAGAGGGACTCCAATAAATACTGTAGATTCCACAGGGACATCAAACACACCATTGATGAGTGCCGATAACTGAAGGATGAGATTGAAGGCTTGATCTCGAGGGGACATTTCAGACAGTATGTGAGAAACTAGAATCCCAATCAAGCCTTGATAGGACAAAGGGCAGCATCTGCACCACTTGCCCAATAGAACAATTCCCGAGCACGGGAGGATGATCGACCTCCCCCTATAGATGGGAAGAATGTGGTACCATCTTTGGGGGACCACATCTTGCAGGATCGGGCCAAAATTCCCAAAAGAGATACGTAAACGAGCTCAAAACTGGGGATGGTTTTCCCTACGAGCCCGAACCACGAGCTCCGAAGCAGCAGAGGGTTGAAACTCAACTCATCACTTTTACAGAAGAGGATGCTTCACACGTCCAGTTTCCTCACAACGACCCCCTGGTCATCACGCTTCAGCTCCAGAACAAGAGGGTACGCAGGGTCCTGATTGATAACGAGAGCTCTGTGAATATCCTTTACAAGGACACTCTAGAAAAGATGGGACTCAGGTTTTGAGATTTGAAAGCCCGTGCAAGCATGTTGTATGGATTTTGAGGATAAGGGATCGCTCGTGGTAGTGGATGCACCGTCGCCCTACAACGTACTGCTCGGGAGACAAACACTGATTGGGCTGGGGACAGTATCATCTGTTAGGCACTTGGCCATGAAGTTCCCAACGTCTAGAGGCATCAAGACACTGGAGGGAGACCAGCTCGCAGGAAGGGAATGCTACAACATTTTCGTGAGAGGGAAAAACCAAACAAGTGCACAGACACTTGTGATCATTCAGGAGATGGATAGAGTCTTCGAGAAAGAAGAAGAGATTGACCCTAGAGTCGAGGAAAGGGCCGATCTCGAACCATTGGAAGAGCTCGATGAGAAAGATACCACGATGGTGGTAAAATTAGGAAAAATCCTTTCTGAAAATGCAAGATAGCAATTAACTTGCTTTTTGAAAGAAAACCATGATGTATTTGCGTGGTCCCCCTGAAGCAGCAAAAATGGAGGCTCCTAGACGACGACAAAAAGAAAGCCGTAAAAGAGGAGGTCGAGAGGTTAAAAGCAAATCGGTTTATTCAAGATGCTTTTTATCCCGATTGGATCGCCAATCTGGTACTGGTCCCGAAACCCAATGGCAAATGGTGAACCTGAATTGACTATTCGGACCTCAATAAGGCGTGCCTCAAGGACTGCTTTCCTTTGCTTCGAATAGACCAGCTCGTAGATGCCACTGCAGGCCATGACATCATGTCATTCATGGATGCTTATGCATGCACCTGACCAAGAACATACGAGCTTTGTAACCGACAAAGAATTGTACTGCTACAACATCATTCCTTTTGGGCTCAAAAATGCTGGAGCCACATACAAAGGCTGGTAAATAGGATGTTCGCTGAGCAGATAGGTAATAACATTAAATTTTATGTGGATGATATGTTGGTCAAATCCAAACATAACAATAACCATGTAGATGATCTCACTGAATGTTTTGCTGTACTTAAAAAATACAACATGAAACTTAACCCATAAACATGCTCATTTAGAGTATCTTCGGGTAAGTTCCTTGGATTCATAGTAAATGTTCGGGGTATAGAGGTTAATCCCGACAAGATCAAGGCTTTAATAGACATGCCCTCACCTCGAAAACATAAAGATGTACAGAGCCTAACTGGACAAATGGCGACCTTAAGTAGGTTTATCTCAAAATCTACAATCCGGTGCCTTCCATTCTTTAATCTTCTAAGAGGGGGAAAAATGTTCGAGTGGTCAGATGAGTGTGAACTTGCATTTTGGTATCTTAAGAAACACCTCGCCGAACCACCAATCTTGTCTAAACCTATCATAGGAGAAATTTTATACTTATACCTCACCACAACTGAGCACGCCATTAGTGCAATACTGGTACGGGAGGATAAGAAAATAAAAAAAAACCTATATACTACGTCAACAAAAGAATACTAGGGGCACAATCAAGATACCCATTAATGGAGAAACTCACTTTGAGCCTGGTGCATGCATCTCGAAAGCTTCAACACTATTTCCAAGCACATCTTATTCATGTGTTAACTGACCAGCCACTTAGGCAAGTTTTATCTAAGCCTGAAGCATCCAGAAGACTATTGAAATGGGCTGTCAAGCTCGGAAAGTTTGAGATTACTTATCACCAAAGAACGACAATCAAAGGGCAGGCTTTGGTAGATTTCATTGTCGAATGTACTGGGATTTCCAATGATGGAGTTGTAACCCCAGCCCACAAGCTGCGGAGACTTTATGTCGATGGATCCACCAATGAAAATGGATTGGGGGCAGGGAACATTCTAATCACCCCAACAGGAAATCGCTTCCACTCGGCACTAAGGTTTGGCTTCAAGGCGTCAAACAACGAGGCGTTATTAGCAGGATTTTAAATATCCACCGAGCTCAAAGCAAAGGCCATACATTATTATAGCGACTCACAGTTGGTTGTTAACCAAGTTTTGGGGGAATATCAGGCTCGTGGTATAAAAATGGCCGCTTACCTGGAAAAGGTAAAAGTAGCACTTGTAGGGTTTGAGTTCTACGCTATAGAATAAGTCCCCCAAGAGAAAAATTCAAATGCAGACACATTGGCCATGCTCGCCACAATTAATGAAGCAGATACACTTAACGTGGTTCTGGTAGAATTTCTACTGACCCCGAGTATTAACGAGACTGATGAAGAAGATGTAAGTATAATCGACTCACAACCCACCTGGGTGACCCCAATAGCTGACTACCTGGAAACCAGAAGTCTCCTAGTAGATCATAATGAGGATAGAAAGCTTATGTACCAAATTCCAAGATATACTATTTTGGAAGGGAAATTGTACAGAAGGGGGTACTCAATGCCATTACTTCAGTGTGTAACTCCTCCCGAGCCGAAAAAGATTTTGGAAGAAATCCATGAAGGATTTTTTGGAGACCACACTGGGGGCATAGCTTGTCAAAAAAAGGTCATTAGGGAGGGGTACTTCTGCCAACAGTCAAGGCAGACTCATTTGAGTACGTAAAACGTTGCGATAAATGTCAATGATTTTGCCTCAATACCACAAGCTCCACCCATTGAGCATACCAAGATGAGCTCCCCATGGCCATTTGCGATATGGGGAATTGACCTCATAGGCTCCTTGCTAATGGAAAAATGTGGAGTAAGGTATGCTATGGTCGCAGTAGATTATTTCACAAAATGGACCGAATCTGAACCCTTGGTCACTATTACCTCGAAGAAAGTCCTAGATTTCGTAGTAAAAAACATCATCTATAGATATGGGATGCCCAAGAAGATAGTATCAGATAATGGGACCTAGTTCGACAGTGATTTACTTACACGTCGCAAAAAATGGGATGATAAAGAGTTTTTCCTATGTGTTCCATCCCCAGTCAAATGGCCAGGTCGAAGCAGTCAATTAAACCTTAAAGAGCTCCATGGAGAAAAGGTTAGAAGAAGCATAGGGGAGATGGCCGGAGGAGCTGCCTCGAGTCTTGTGGGCTTATAGAACCACGACAAGAATTTCAACGGGGCATACCCCCGTTTCCCTGGCTTATGGATGTGAGGCCATGCTGCATATCGAGGTCAAAGTCCCAACAATAAGACGTGATGCATATGATCAGACCTCGAACCAATCCCAACTTAAAGAAAGTTTGGACTTCATTGAAGAAAGACAAGAGGAAGCCCAGTTAAAAAATGATGCATATCAGTAACGGGCTACTAGATATTTTAACAAGAAGGTCCGGGATAGAAAATTTGGATTGGGAGACCTGGTGCTAAGGCGCGTGTTTTTGGCCCGTCTGCTGGGGTACTTGGACCTAATTGGAAGGGACCCTATCAGATTGAGTCCATTATTCAACTTGGAGTGTATAAGCTGGCAAGGTTAAACAGAGAATTTGTTCCGCGAGCTTGGAATGGTGAACATCTATGATTTTATTATCAGTAATGTAGGAATGATGTTTTCATTTTAACCAAGCGTGTACTTGATTTTTTGCTTTTTATCAATAAAGTACTGAATTTCCTTCAAAAGTTGTATTTTTTATTGTTATACTTTTTTGCGAACCCTCTAAATTCAATAACCTAAGATCGCAATCATAGGATATTAAGGGGGCATAAGTGGTATACAATCACTTATTAACCCGACATGTCTCAAAAAATATAACATAAATAAAAAGTAACTCAAACGACAATGTCTGGATTATTAACCCGACATGAAAAATAATAAGTGTGTGGATCATTAACCAGCATGCGAACTAAAAATGTCTAGATTATGAACCCGACATGAAAAATAATAAGTGTATGGATCATTAACCAAAAACGCGAGCTAGACAAGTCTAGAACAAACCAGCAAAACCTAACCGACGTTAAAAAAAGTTGGAATTGTAGATAAACCAACTATAAACTAAGTCGAACTTGGGCTGGAAAATTTTGCGAACAAGTTTCGACCTTGCAACCTCAAGACCATACTCGAGGATGAGGAAAAGTAACTAGAAAAGCAAAATATAACTAGACTACTAAGGTTACATGCCAATTAAGTACTTTTCAAGTACATGGTAAAAGTAAAGTTCAACCTTGACAAGATATTTTGAATAAACTGTGCATGAATCACTACTACAATTTAGACATCAACCATGAGAGGTCGGTTCTGCTTAAACCGACTTAACACATGTTCATAAGTCAGTTTACACAAAACTGACCTATCATGTATGTCAAATGTAAGCATGGGAGGTCGGTTGTGCGAGAACCGACCTACCATGTGGACATAATATGTCGGTCCACATTGAACCGACCTTCCATGATTGTAGATGTCATAGTAGATCTGCACCTGCAAAATCGACCTTCCATGCTGTCATGCTAGGTGATGAGGACACCAAGACTCAAAATCCAAGTCAAGTTCCAGTTGATCCAAGTCAAGAGGGGAGGAATGATGAGGACACCAGTTTAGGAGCTTGATCAATATTTAGCTTCTTGTAATGAGTCTTTTTATTTTTAATCACGTTTTTTAGTCTTTGTTTATTTTGTGATAAGTCAAACATTTGACTTGTGTGAGTCCAATAGTTCTCTTGTCTTTAATTTCGGTTTTCATGAGGAAGACAAAAGGCTTGTCTTTAATTTTGGTTTTCATTAGGAAGACAAAGGGGCTGCCCTTAATTTTTCGGTTTCATTAGGAAGACCAAGGGTCTTGTTTTCATGTAATTTTCGTCCTTATAAGGACTGCCAAAACAATGTGAAAATCAGATTATGTTGAAATGAAAATTTGTGAGTTTTCTTCTTGAGTTCTTGAAGAGACTATCCGAACTTATCAAGGGTATCCCTTGTGGCGTTCAATCCGACTTATCAAACGGATTCCCATCCCCGTTTGTGGCGTCTTCCTCATACCAAGGTTCGTGCTTTGCTAAGCATAGGGTCGCGGTTTACCATTCCAAATTTCGTGTGTTCTTGGTGGCTGCCATATTTGGTGTCGGGTTTCATCACAGTGTTGGTGTGGTTCGTATCAGTTGGTATCAGAGCTTAGGATCATCCGGTTTGGCCTATCCTTTACTTTGTGTTTTTCTTTCAATTCGTGTTTCTATATTAGAAAAAAAAAAATAAAAATTTCATCATCTACTCGTGTTTTGATTTCTTTGTCCTTGTTTCCTTGTGAAATCTGAAACTATTCTAGAGCTTGTTGTTTTCCTTATTTCAATTGTTTCCTTGTTTGAAATCCGAGCCTAGGTTCATACGGTTTGCCTATCTTTTTTTTTTTCTTCTTGTTTTTTCCATTTCGTTTCTTTGTTCAAATATTGCAATTGAATTAGGGTTTCTGAAATTTCCCCTATTTTGTTTTCTTTTCGTTTATGAAAATCTTGAATTAGGGTTCTTAATTGTGAAAACCGAATTTTCATTGAGTCCTCTTGTTTTGTTGTTAAATCCGAATGTGCTTTTGGGTTTCTCTTGTTCTTATTGTGCAATCCGAATTGGCATTGAGTTTTCTCTTATTCTTATTGTGAAATCTGAAATTGGGATTGAGGTTCTCTTATTCTTATTGTGAAATCCGAAATTGGGATTGAGATTCTCTTATTCTTATTGTGAAATCTGAAATTGGGATTGAGTTTCTCTTGTTCTTATTGTAAAATCTGAAATTGGGTTTGAGATTTCTCTTGTTCTTATGGTGAAATCTGAGTTGGGCTTGAGTTTCTCTTATTCTTATTGTTAAATCCGAATTTTGCCTTGGGTTTCTCATGTTCTTGTTATGAAATCCGAAATTGGTATTGATAATTCCCTTGTTTCAATTGTGTCCCTGGTTTCAATTGGTTCCTTTATTTGTTGTGGAATCCGAGACTGTTATAGTGCCACAAATTAGTTTGGTTTTGATTTTATTGGTTGAATCACAGATTAGATTTTGGGAATAATCGTTTTCTGTTATTGGGATTGTTCTTGAATCTGTTATAGTACCACAGTTTGCTTGGTTTTCGGAGTGGTTCTTTGGTGTTCTTAATTTCAAGGGGATCCGAACTCTAAAAAAAAAAAAGTCTGGAAACCCCTCTTAAAATTTTTTGTTCTATTCTTGTTCCTTATGGTCTAGAAGTGTTCCAAAAATCATCATTTTTTCGTCATTTTTCACCAATTTTCGTCGGTGTTCGTTTGGTTTGTTTGGTTGGATTTGCTGCTTGAATACTCCATATTACCGTTGGATAAGTTTTGAAAGAACTTAAAGAAGAATACGAGTGGAAAAAGGCAGAGGTGTGAGCCTATTTGAGGGTAAAAGCCATTGAAATTGAGTGAAACACGAGGGGATTTGAGTGAAAATATTATTTGAGCGAAACACGTGAGGGAGTGTGGTGAGGTCTTTTCTCCATATTATTCTAACCTTATTTTGCAGATTTCCATCATGGCACAAAATCCAGAGAAAAATGCAAGCAATGATATTCCACCACTTGAAGTTCCGAATCTGCAAATGCAAGCACTAATTGGGGAGATGCGAAGGATGATGAGGGTGGAATGTGAGCAAATACATGAGAGGTTGGATAGGGTAGAAGAGGGAACGCAATGGAGGGCACGGAGGAACAGGGTGTACCAAAGGGAGGATGAGAATGAAGGGGATTTGGAAGGGTTAGTTTCTGATGAAGAGTTTGATAGGATGTTGGCGGGTAACCATAGGAGGTATGGTCGGGATAGAGAAGCTAGGAACCTGGTAGATGATTATTTAGGAAATATAAAGATGAGAATTCCAGCATTTCAGGGGAAGAGCGATCCTGAGGCATACCTTGAGTGGGAAAAGAAGATGGAGTTAGTTTTTGATTGTCACAACTACTCCGACATGAAGAAGGTAAAACTAGCTGCCATTGAGTTTACTGATTATGCTATTGTTTGGTGGGATCAGTTGTGCATCAACAGGAGGCGGAGTGGAGATCGACCTATTGACACATGGGAGGCAATGAAGAGGGTGATGAGGCGACGGTTTGTACCACCTCATTATTATCGAGATCTATACCTTAAGTTGCAGGGCCTTCGTCAAGGTTCCAAGAGTGTTGATGAGTATTACAAGGAGATGGAGATGGCTATGATTAGAGCCAATGTTGAAGAGGATCGGGAGGCAACCATGGCAAGGTTTTTGAATGGGTTGAACCGAGAGATTGCTAATCCAATTGAGCTACACCATTATGTGGAATTGGAAGATTTGGTGCATATGGCAATCAAAGTTGAGAGGCAGCTCAAGAGGGGTAGTACAAGTTCAAAGCCAAGACCGAGCCCACACCATTCAAGTGCAACACCTTGGCAGTCGAACTATCCAAAGAAGGAAGAAGACCAACCTACTTCATCCTTTACACCAAAACCAGCCACGACCCCTCAAGGTAAAACAACCCCTACTTCGTCCCATTCTAGTGAGATAAAATGCTTCAAATGTCAGGGGCGAGGACACATAGCTAGCCAATGTCCAAACAAGCGAGTTATGGTAATTCGGGATAATGGGGAGATAGATTCCGAAGAGGAAGATGATCTTGATGACATGCCACCATTGGAGGACGCTTCTATGGGTGATGAGGAGTTTGGGGCAGAATCTGGTGAAATGCTTGCACTAGTCACAAGACGAGCCTTAAACTTGCAAGCAAAAGAAGAGGAAGAAGAGGTGCAGCGAGAGAACATCTTTCACACTCATTGTCATGTGAAAGACAAGGTATGCAGTGTTATTATTGATGGTGGTAGTTGCACTAACGTTGCTAGTTCTTCCATGGTTGCCAAGCTGGGGCTCCCAACGCTTAGACATCCTTGTCCATACAAGTTGCAGTGGTTGAATGATAGTGGTGAAGTGAGGGTTACAAAACAGGTGCTGGTATCATTTCGAATTGGCAAGTATGAGGATGAGGTATTGTGCGATGTGGTTCCCATGCAAGCTGGACACCTCCTTCTAGGAAGGCCTTGGATATTTGATCGGCGAGTCCAGCATGATGGCTTCACCAACAAGTACTCATTCACGTTCCATCAACGAACAATCACTCTAGCTCCATTGACACCAAAGCAAGTATATGAAGACCAAGTGAGGTTGCAAAAATTGAGTGATAAAAAAAAATTGAGTGAGCAAAAGAAGGAGAGTGAAAAGATGAATGAGAGTGAGAAAAAAGAGAGACAAAGAGAGAAAAGGGTCGAATCAAATGAGAGAGAAAAGAAAGAGAAGAGTTCGATCAATGAGGGAAAATTCGAGAGAAAACAAAGTAATTTTTATGCAAAAAAAAGTGAGGTTAAGGAGGCTCTTTTAAACACTAACCAACTTGATGCTAACAAGGGTCGTCACAAGCAGGTTTTTGATCCCGGTGATTGGGTATGGTTACACATGAGGAAAGAGCGATTCCCAGCACAAAGACGTTCCAAATTGCTACCTCGAGGAGATGGGCCGTTTCAAGTGCTAGAAAGGATCAATGGAAATGCCTACAGACTCGATTTACCAGGTGAGTATACTGTTAGTGCTACTTTTAATGTTTCTGATTTGAGTCCTTTTGATGCAGGTGACGATTTGAGGTCAAATCTTTCTCAAGAGGGGGGGAATGATGAGGACACCAAGACTCAAAATCCAAGTCAAGTTCCAGTTGATCCAAGTCAAGAGGGGAGGAATGATGAGGACACCAGTTTAGGAGCTTGATCAATATTTAGCTTCTTGTAATGAGTCTTTTTATTTTTAATCACGTTTTTTAGTCTTTGTATATTTTGTGATAAGTCAAACATTTGACTTGTGTGAGTCCAATAGTTCTCTTGTCTTTAATTTCGGTTTTCATGAGGAAGACAAAAGGCTTGTCTTTAATTTTGGTTTTCATTAGGAAGACAAAGGGGCTGCCCTTAATTTTTCGGTTTCATTAGGAAGACCAAGGGTCTTGTTTTCATGTAATTTTCGTCCTTATAAGGACTGCCAAAACAATGTGAAAATCATATTATGTTGAAATGAAAATTTGTGAGTTTTCTTCTTGAGTTCTTGAAGAGACTATCCGAACTTATCAAGGGTATCCCTTGTGGCGTTCAATCCGACTTATCAAACGGATTCCCATCCCCGTTTGTGGCGTCTTCCTCATACCAAGGTTCGTGCTTTGCTAAGCATAGGGTCGCGGTTTACCATTCCAAATTTCGTGTGTTCTTGGTGGCTGCCATATTTGGTGTCGGGTTTCATCACAGTGTTGGTGTGGTTCGTATCACTAGGTCAGTTCTGTGTGGACCGACCTACCATGTCCTTCCTTGCTAACATGGTAGGTCGGGAGTAAGTGAACCGACTTAGCATGTCACATTATTTGAGTTTTAAAATACATTAATTTATTTAAACTTTAAATATATATAAGCTATTAGTGTATGAAATAAATATAAAAATTTATATTAATTAATCTACATTATAATGTTTTGAAATATAAATAAATGAATTAAATTAATCAATTATTTGTAACATAACAAAATAATTATATTTTGTAAACAAGACAATATTTCAATTTAATAGTATTAATATTTTTAAATAAAAAAACTTTATAAAATAATTTAGAGTATCTCTTTAATAATTTTTTAAATGACATGATAGGTCGGTTGCGTGAGAAATGACTTCTCATGTGACATGGTAGGTCGGTTGTGTGGGAACAGACCTACCATGTCATTATAAAAATATATTATTAAAGATTTGTTTTTAGAATATTAGAATATTAACATATATTCATTTATTTAAACAATACATATATATATATAATTTATTTGGGTATGAAATTAGTATTAAAAAAATAAACTTATTAATATTATATATATTATAATTTTTGAAACACAAATAAATAAATTATTAATAATTAAAAATTTTAATTTAATTTTTACAAATAAGAAAATATTTTTATTTAATAATATTTTTAATTTAAAATAAAAAACTTATAAAACAATTTAGAGTATCTTTTAATAATTTTTTAAATAACATGGTAGGTCGGTTGTGAGGGAAATGACTTTTCATGTGACATGGTAGGTCGGTTGTGTGGGAACAGACCTATTATGTAATTATAAAAAATATTATTAAAGATGCTCTAATTTTTTTTAGATTATTGGAATTTTAAAATATATTAATTTTTATAAACAATATATATATAATTTATTTGGGTGTGAAATAAGTATTAAAAAAATATATATACTTATTAATATTACATATATTATCATTTTTTAAATATTAATTAATTAATTATTTGGAATAAAAAAATTATTTTAGTTTTTATAATTAAGAAAATATTTTAATTTATAAATGACTAATTTATAAATATTAGAAAAGAAATAAAATAAATAAATTGGAGATTTATAATTTTAAATTTTAACATCATAGGTCAGTTTCAAAATAGACTTTTCATGTTGCATTATAGGTCGGTTCTAGAACAAACTTATCATGTAAGCATCATAGGATAAATTAAAATTTTAATTATATTACATATTTATAAATATTGGAAAAAAAATTAATTAAATAAGTTGGAGATCTATAATTTTAAAATAAAATATCAATATATTAAAATTAAATATTGTTCAATTTAACATCATAGGTCGGTTCTAGAACAGACTTATCATGTTGCATCATAGGTGGGTTGTTAATGGACCGACTTACCATGTTAAAATTAGGGCATAGAAAATAAAAGCCCAAATAAATTTGAAGTATCCCGCGTATTATTATTCTTCTTCGCTGTACACCCCGCATTTTTCTCTTCTTCTTCATTCCGCCAGCGACCTAGCAGCTCTCCTTCCTCAACTCCGGTCACAACAGCGACTCTCACCTCAACTCCGTTCGGCAGCCTCCTTCGTCATTCACTAGCAGTCTTTGGTCAGGTTAGCCTCTTCTTCAATCACCCCATATTTATTCATATATATATATATACGTATTGCATATAAGTTGGGGTCAGGATTGTGTATATATCGTATATATATTTTATGAAGAAAATTGGGTAGTGTTTTCAGTCAAATGAAACAATATGCTAAAATCTCGTAGTCTTTCATAGTGCCATAACAGTCAAATAAAAATCACAATGTCTCGAGTTAGTGTAGAGTCCAAGAACTTTACTTAGCTAATTGTTTAGTAGTATTATAGTATGTTTAGTGTTATCATTGTTACTTTGGATTTTTGGTTCAGACCGGGAGTTATTTGGACACTCATAGTAGTACTTATAGATTTTCTAAGTTTAACCTATAGTTTAAGAATATTAAGTATAACCTAAGGTTTGATTAATGTGTCTGATATTAAGGAATATATTATTATATTATAAGGTTTAGACATCAACCAATAGGATTTTAAGCACATGTTTGGAATGGTAATTAAGGATTTAGTATTTTTGAGGATTAAATTAAATAAGGGTAAAAGTTTGAATGTATAGGGTCAGTCAGCAGCTTTGAGCACGTTGAGGGCTTAGTCAAGGCTGTTTACTCCATTCAAACTCAGCTAAAAATGTGTAAATTCGTGTTTAAATATTCAGCGTATGCCGATATATCGCAGCTATAGGGGGCGATATGTCGCAGCACGTAGATACGGAAAACACGAATCGATGCACGGTCGCCTCGGGAACAAAGGTCCAGGCGATATATCGCCTATAGGGGGCGATATATCGCCTCCACCAGCATGAATTCAAATACATTTGAATTCTTTTCCCTTCAGCCATTCAAACTCCTTCAACAGTCCAGCATCTTCTGAACGAGTCTTCAGCCTCTGCTGAACGATTATTCAAATGATTTTCACCTAAAAAGCCATTATTTTTATTCAAGTAAAATCAAGATATTTTCATTCCCAAACTCTATAAATAGGACCTAGTACCCAGCCATTATTCACCATTTGCTCTAAGTTCAGAGGCTGCTAGTGTTAAGTGAGTGTGAGAGTGTAAACACTTGGTTTGGGGAAAAACTATAAGCTTAAACATCATAAGCTTATCAAACACTTGGGAAGTGAGTTCTATAGTATTTCGGTGGAGGTTAGATTGATCTTGCAATCGTTGAGGTAAACCCAAAACTCTAGTCCTTTCTGTATTCTATGTTATTTCTTTTCTCAAAACCTTCTACTCAGTCCCCTAACCTTATTCTTATTTTTGGTTAGGGAATCCAAGTTCTTAAGCACTTAAGTGGTGGTAAGCATATTTTCGTTTAATGGTTTAGTCTTCCTATTCTCTTTCATTTCATCTCCTTTCTTTAGACTCACCCTTGTTCATTGTGGTTTTAGGAGTGTTCCAAAAGTCCTAACTCAGTCCATTTTATCCCGGTAACTTTGGTAAGGAAAATAGGCTAGAATTAATATGTTATGTGCTTATGTTATCTATATGTTTATGTTATTAAAAGTGTTATGATATGTATATGTGTATGTAGGCTTGGGCATATGACCCATATGACTAACAAGACCCCAAATGGATTATGGGCATATGACCTACTTAGCTAGTAGGACCCCATTAACCCCATGGGCATATGCTTGTTTAGTCTATGGGACCCCAAGTAATAATGGCCATTATAATAAGTGTATGTTATATGTATTATGTTAAGTCTTTATGTTTTCTTATGAAATTGTGTATATGACTATGTGTTAGGTTTTTCCTTGCTGGGCATTAGGCTCACTCCTTTCTGTTTATGTGCAGGAAAATAAGCTTAGAGGCGGTAAGATTCGTGATGCTTGGGAGGATGTGTATCGATGATGAATGGAGTCAAGGGGTCGAGCGTTATCGATTCGAGGATGTAGTCTCCTTTTATGTTTTTTTTATGGTTTTACATGTATTTTCCGCATTATTATGTAATGTCTTTTATTTTAAATCTTATTTTGTTTTAAAGACAATGGGATCCCAAAATCCTTCTTAGTATTCTGTTTATTTGTAAATAACTCTTATTTTTCAAGTTACTCAATAAATTATGGTATTTTCGTAAAATGTAAGTTTTATGTATAGTTTCGATAATGGTCCAATTAGTCTAGATTAGTGGGTCGTTACAGTTGGTATCAAAGCAAACGGTTCCTTCGCATGAAGTTCTCTTCGATACACATGCTCAAAGCTCCGAATCGGACCGCCAAGTAAGTGTTTAAGTTACAAGTTACAAGTTACTTTGTCTATGTGTATAGCTAACAACTTTAGTGTTTATGTTTCAGTTAAAAATGAATGGAGCTTTAACCTACCAAGATATCCGAGCCATTAAGGCCTTAAAAAGAATAAGGGAGCCAAGAAACACCATAGGAGCCTTAGAAAGGATTACACGAAGGTTGCTTTTGTTTCACCAAGCAATAGGTGGCCTTCAAGAGGCTAAACAAATAATGCTAAGATCAACGGAACAATATGTATTAGTGATTAGGTTGTTTAAAGATTTCCATCCTGTAATAGCAGCCTTAGAAGAAATATGGGAAGAAATGAATGATGAGGATGAATCACCATTAGCAATGAGATACTACTTCCTCTTAGTTAGGTTCACCGCAAAATTTGAATTTCAATTCACCAAGGAGCAAAAGAATAGGATTCTCACAAACCTTCCTAGAGGGCATTTTGATGCTCATGATAATGATGACTATGAGGCTATAGATGATGATATGTTAGATGACGGATCAGATGTAGAAGATCCCGATTTTTAAATTAGTAGTTTTTATTTGTTTTATTTACTTTTATGTTATGATTGTAATAAGTGAAATTGTTTTCCAAATGAATAAACATGCTATTTGAATATCATGTGTGAGTTTGAAATTTTTTTCACAATCATAATAAATACTAAATAAAATGAATAATGACTGAGTTCGGTGAGGGTGGATACGAATCAATGAACCTGGTTTCCTTGTTGAGAGTTAGGGGGCCTTAGTAGTGGGAACGATTTTACTGATCCCAGCCCTCCCTCAATATGGTTAACTTTGGAACAAAGATAAGTTTCGAGCCTGAGAATTAAGTCATATAGGATTATTAGAAACACACTTAGAAAATAAAGATGACTTGTTTTTCTAAGTATAGAAACCCACTCTAATAATAAATAAAGACCTATATAATTTTTCATAAAAAGTCATAATAAATAGGTCCGAGATATGTTTGTTTTAGAATAAGTTTTTGCCTTAGAGCCTATTAGGAAAAAGTTCTAACATGTTTCTTTTAACTGTTAGAACTCTGCTACGATGTCTCTCCGAAGATCTGCTCGCACCAACGGGAACGCTTCCAACGATGTTCCAGCGACCAATGCGGTCCCTACCGTTCGCCGAAGGAGAGTACGTGTTACTGCTCGCCGCAACGCACCGGCACAGCCAGCTGACAACACTGCAGAGATTGCCAGACTACGACAGCAAGTCGAGGAACTTCTGCAGCAACAACGCCAACAGGCTCAATCTCAGCCTCAGCCTCCGCCACAGCCGCAGCCGCAGCCACAGCCAATGGCCCCAGCACCCCAACAAGTTGGTCCGTATGGGGGATGGCCTATGACGAACTACGCTCCTTATCCTGTTCAGCACATGGAGCCAGTGTACGAGAGGTTCCGCAAGCAGCACGCTCCGAACTTCGAAGGGACTACGGACCCCTTTGAAGCAGAAGAATGGCTAAGGAATGTGGAGCCGATCCTAGTCCACATGAACCTTAGTAATGCAGACCGCATATCCTGCGTCTCATCTTTGCTCAAGAAAGATGCCAGGATATGGTGGGACTTGGTCCAGCAATCCCACGATGCTGCCACCATGACGTGGACCCGATTTGTGGAGCTCTTCCACAAGAAGTACTACAATTCAGCAGTGCTTGCTACGAGAGTTGAGGAGTTCACCAATCTAAAGCAAGGGAATTTAACAGTGGCGGAATATGCTCGTCAGTTCGATCGCTTAGCGAAGTTCGCAGCAGAGTTGGTTCCAACCGACTATCTAAGGGTGAACAAGTTTGTTAGAGGACTTCGCCCGAAGATCGAGATGGGGGTTAAACTAGCAAACCCGGGAAACACTTCATATGCCGACGTTCTTGAGACGGCAATTGAAGTAGAAAGGTTGCAAGCCAACGTGAGCAAAGAAGAAGCCAGCAAGCCGGAACCTAGGCAGCAGAGCCAACCTCAGGCCAGTCGGAACAACAATCAGTCCAGCAACAGTCAGTCCAACAACAACGGTAACGGACAGAAGAGAAGGCATCCTGACAACAAGCAAGCCGACAACAATAAAAGGGCACGACCAAGTAATGGGGGAAATAGGTCGGGCTACGTGGAATACCCGCCATGTGCCAAATGTCAGAAGAAGCACCCCGGAGAATGCCGTGCCAACACCAAGGAGTGTTTCAACTGTGGTCAAGAAGGGCATCGTAAAAGAGACTGTCCTCAGCAAAAGCCGGAAGGAAAGAAGGACGAAAAGATGGTTCCTGCTCGGGTTTTTGCCTTAACCCAAGGAGAGGCGGATGCTAGCAACAAGGTGGTCACAGGTCAGGTTTCCATCCTCAATAAATTATGTCATGTATTATTTGATTCGGGAGCCACCCATTCGTATATTTCGTTAGGAATGATAGATAAACTAGACAAACCTAGTGAAAGATTTAGAACTAGGTTTGCAACCGAGTTGCCTTCGGGCAAAGTAGTTCTATCATCACGAATTGTACGAGGCGTACCAATCAAGATTGAGGACAAGGAACTAGAAGGAGACCTGATAGAGCTGGTGATCAAAGACTTCGACGTCATACTAGGCATGGATTGGCTAGCACGGCATGGCGCAACGATCGACTGCAGACGCAAGAAGGTGACATTCGATACTCCTGACGGCCAGAAACTGTGCTTCATGGGACAAGCTTCAGGACTACGCACACCGTTAGTATCATCTCTCAAAGCTCAGAGAATGATGGAGAAAGGATGTCAAGCATTCTTAGCCAACATCACGAATGTGGAGAAGGAGACATCACTCAAAGTTGGAGATGTTCGAGTCATACAAGAATTTCCAGAAGTTTTCCCCGATGACTTGCCAGGATTGCCGCCAACTAGAGAAATAGACTTCACGATAGAATTAGTACCGGGCACCGAGCCTATCTCTAAGGCACCATACCGGATGGCACCTACGGAACTCAAGGAGTTAAAGACGCAGCTACAAGAACTCCTAGACTTGGGTTTCATTAGGCCAAGCCATTCACCATGGGGAGCTCCGGTACTATTCGTGAAAAAGAAGGACGGAAGTATGCGCATGTGCATAGACTACCGTGAGCTGAATAAAGTAACGATTAAGAACAAATACCCGCTACCTCGGATTGATGATTTGTTTGATCAACTCCGAGGCGCGACTGTATTCTCTAAGATCGATTTACGGTCCGGGTATCATCAGCTCAAGGTAAAGGGGGAAGATATTCCTAAGACAGCCTTTAGGACTCGTTATGGACATTACGAGTTCTTAGTTATGTCTTTTGGTCTTACTAACGCGCCAGCCGCGTTTATGGACTTAATGAATAGGGTCTTCAAGGACTACTTGGATAAATTCGTCGTTGTGTTCATCGACGACATTTTAATTTACTCCAAGGATGAAGTGGAGCACGAGGAACACTTGAGGATAATTTTGACGCGATTGAAGGAGCACCAACTCTACGCGAAGTTCAAGAAATGCGAGTTTTGGCTCTCACAAGTGGCGTTCCTCGGGCACATCATATCGAAAGATGGAGTTGCAGTAGATCCATCGAAGGTAGAGGCCGTGAAAGATTGGCCTAGACCAAAGAACGCGTCGGAAGTAAGAAGCTTCTTAGGGCTAGCAGGTTACTATAGAAAGTTTGTAGAGGGCTTTTCTAAAATAGCCACTCCACTCACCAACCTGACCCGGAAGCAACAAAAGTTTAACTGGAATGATAAGTGTGAGGAAAGCTTCCAGTTGCTTAAGGATAAGCTTTGCTCAACACCAGTACTTAGTGTCCCAACACCCAACGACAAGTTCGTTGTCTACTGTGATGCATCAAAGTTAGGATTGGGATGCGTACTGATGCAAAATGACAAGGTGATAGCCTACGCGTCACGTCAGTTAAAGGAGTATGAACAACGCTATCCAACTCACGATATGGAGTTGGCAGCGGTGGTCTTTGCGTTAAAAATCTGGCGCCATTATCTTTACGGAGAACGGTGCGAGATTTATACGGACCACAAAAGTTTAAAATACTTCTTTACTCAGAAGGAGCTTAACATGAGGCAGCGCCGGTGGTTAGAATTAGTAAAGGATTACGACTGCGAAATCCTATACCACCCGGGGAAGGCAAACGTAGTTGCCGATGCACTTAGCCGAAAAAGTTATGGGAACTTAGCAGCCTTATCCGGAATAGAAAAGCCACTACAGCAGGAGCTTATCAGTGCCGGAATAGAAGTGGTTGTAGGCAAGTTGGCTAACTTGTCTATCCAATCGAATATGCTAGAAGACATACGGAATGGTCAGAGACATGATGATTCACTAGCAACGCACATGGATGCAGTCAGAGAAGGCAAGACTACAGATTTCTCAATATCCAGTCAAGGTTTATTGAGATATAAGGATCGGGTATGCGTGCCAGACGATCAAAGTATTAAGAAGACGATCCTAGAAGAAGCGCACAACACCCCATACTCGGTTCATCCAGGGTCTACCAAGATGACTCATGACATCAAGGCAGTCTATTGGTGGCCAGGGATGAAGAAGGACATAGCGGAATATGTATCTAAGTGTCTGGTATGCCAGCAAGTGAAGGCGGAGCATCAACGGCCTGCAGGATTATTGCAACCGCTTAGCATACCGGAGTGGAAGTGGGACGATATAGCCATGGACTTCGTGACGGGTCTGCCAAAGACAAATAAGCAGCATGATTCTGCTTGGATAGTCATAGATAGACTAACCAAGTCGGCTCATTTTCTGCCTGTTAAGACTTCTTATACGGCAGACCAATATGCAGACATCTACATCCAAGAGATTGTACGATTGCATGGAATCCCCAAGACGATAGTATCAGATAGAGGATCAGTGTTTACGTCAAGATTTTGGAGAAGCTTACAGCAAGCTTAGACAGATGGGCAGTCAGAGCGTACGATTCAGATTTTAGAGGATATGCTACGCGCATGTGTACTTGACTTTGGAGGATCGTGGAACAAGTACTTACCGCTGATCGAGTTCTCGTACAACAACAGCTACCAGTCGACGATCGGAATGGCACCTTATGAGTTGCTATATGGAAGAAGGTGCCGATCACCGTTGCACTGGGACGAGGTAGGAGAAAGGCAGCTTCTAGGGCCCGAAGCTGTTAGACAAGCTCAAGAAGCAGTAACGCTTATTAGACAGCGTATGCTTGCTGCTCAAAGCCGACAGAAAAGCTATGCAGATACCAAGAGACGCGATGTGGAGTTCCAAGTTGGAGATCAAGTCTTCCTGAAGATATCTCCTATGAAGGGTGTCAAGCGGTTCGGGAAGAAAGGCAAGCTCAGTCCCCGATTCTTAGGTCCTTTTGAGATATTGGACAAAGTGGGACCAGTTGCGTATAGACTAGCCCTACCGCCAGCACTAGCCGATAGTCACAACGTCTTCCACATCTCGATGTTACGCAAGTATGTGTCAGACCCATCTCACGTCCTCAAGTACGACACCATAGCACTCCAGAAGGACTTAAGTTACGAGGAACGACCGATTAGCATCCTAGATAGGGGGATGAAGCAGTTACGGTCCAAGAGCTTTCCTATAGTTAAAGTCCTATGGAGCAATAGTTCTGAACGCGAGGCAACGTGGGAGTTGGAAGAGGACATGCAGAGCCGGTATCCGGAGTTATTTGGTAAGTAAATTTCGAGGACGAAATTCTTTTTAGTAGGGGAGAATTGTAGAGTCCAAGAACTTTACTTAGCTAATTGTTTAGTAGTATTATAGTATGTTTAGTGTTATCATTGTTACTTTGGATTTTTGGTTCAGACCGGGAGTTATTTGGACACTCATAGTAGTACTTATAGATTTTCTAAGTTTAACCTATAGTTTAAGAATATTAAGTATAACCTAAGGTTTGATTAATGTGTCTGATATTAAGGAATATATTATTATATTATAAGGTTTAGACATCAACCAATAGGATTTTAAGCACATGTTTGGAATGGTAATTAAGGATTTAGTATTTTTGAGGATTAAATTAAATAAGGGTAAAAGTTTGAATGTATAGGGTCAGTCAGCAGCTTTGAGCACGTTGAGGGCTTAGTCAAGGCTGTTTACTCCATTCAAACTCAGCTAAAAATGTGTAAATTCGTGTTTAAATATTCAGCGTATGCCGATATATCGCAGCTATAGGGGGCGATATGTCGCAGCACGTAGATACGGAAAACACGAATCGATGCACGGTCGCCTCGGGAACAAAGGTCCAGGCGATATATCGCCTATAGGGGGCGATATATCGCCTCCACCAGCATGAATTCAAATACATTTGAATTCTTTTCCCTTCAGCCATTCAAACTCCTTCAACAGTCCAGCATCTTCTGAACGAGTCTTCAGCCTCTGCTGAACGATTATTCAAATGATTTTCACCTAAAAAGCCATTATTTTTATTCAAGTAAAATCAAGATATTTTCATTCCCAAACTCTATAAATAGGACCTAGTACCCAGCCATTATTCACCATTTGCTCTAAGTTCAGAGGCTGCTAGTGTTAAGTGAGTGTGAGAGTGTAAACACTTGGTTTGGGGAAAAACTATAAGCTTAAACATCATAAGCTTATCAAACACTTGGGAAGTGAGTTCTATAGTATTTCGGTGGAGGTTAGATTGATCTTGCAATCGTTGAGGTAAACCCAAAACTCTAGTCCTTTCTGTATTCTATGTTATTTCTTTTCTCAAAACCTTCTACTCAGTCCCCTAACCTTATTCTTATTTTTGGTTAGGGAATCCAAGTTCTTAAGCACTTAAGTGGTGGTAAGCATATTTTCGTTTAATGGTTTAGTCTTCCTATTCTCTTTCATTTCATCTCCTTTCTTTAGACTCACCCTTGTTCATTGTGGTTTTAGGAGTGTTCCAAAAGTCCTAACTCAGTCCATTTTATCCCGGTAACTTTGGTAAGGAAAATAGGCTAGAATTAATATGTTATGTGCTTATGTTATCTATATGTTTATGTTATTAAAAGTGTTATGATATGTATATGTGTATGTAGGCTTGGGCATATGACCCATATGACTAACAAGACCCCAAATGGATTATGGGCATATGACCTACTTAGCTAGTAGGACCCCATTAACCCCATGGGCATATGCTTGTTTAGTCTATGGGACCCCAAGTAATAATGGCCATTATAATAAGTGTATGTTATATGTATTATGTTAAGTCTTTATGTTTTCTTATGAAATTGTGTATATGACTATGTGTTAGGTTTTTCCTTGCTGGGCATTAGGCTCACTCCTTTCTGTTTATGTGCAGGAAAATAAGCTTAGAGGCGGTAAGATTCGTGATGCTTGGGAGGATGTGTATCGATGATGAATGGAGTCAAGGGGTCGAGCGTTATCGATTCGAGGATGTAGTCTCCTTTTATGTTTTTTTTATGGTTTTACATGTATTTTCCGCATTATTATGTAATGTCTTTTATTTTAAATCTTATTTTGTTTTAAAGACAATGGGATCCCAAAATCCTTCTTAGTATTCTGTTTATTTGTAAATAACTCTTATTTTTCAAGTTACTCAATAAATTATGGTATTTTCGTAAAATGTAAGTTTTATGTATAGTTTCGATAATGGTCCAATTAGTCTAGATTAGTGGGTCGTTACAGTTAGTGTACTATTTATCTCCCACAATTGCTCTATGAATTGAAACACTCTTCTATATTGCATCTTGGCCAACCACTTTGTCTACCCAAACTTGCTTGGACCCAAGGTCCCTTACCATAGCAGCCATGGTTTCACCCCCTACACCACCATGATCATCACTTGAGCCACCACAACCACCACCATCGGTGATGAGGACACCAAGACTAAAAAATCCAAGTCAAGTTTCAGTTGATCCAAGTCAAGAGGGGAGGAATGATGAGGACACCAGTTTAGGAGCTTGATCAATATTTAGCTTCCTGTAATGAGTCTTTTTATTTTTAATCACGTTTTTTATTTAGTCTTTGTTTATTTTGTGATAAGTCAAACATTTGACTTGTGTGAGTCCAATAGTCCTTTTGTCTTTAATTTTCGGTTTTCATTAGGAAGACAAAAAGCTTGTCTTTAATTTCGGTTTTCATGAGGAAGACAAAAGGCTTGTCTTTAATTTCAGCTTTCATTAGGAAGACAAAGGGGCTGTCCTTAATTTTTCGGTTTCATTAGGAAGACAAAGGGGCTTGTCTTGATGTAATTTTCGGCTATATAAGACCTTGAAAACATTTGGAAAAATGAGATTATGTTGAATGAAAATTTGTGAGTTTTCTTCTTGAGTTCTTGAAGAGACTATCCGAACTTATCAAGGGTATCCCTTGTGGCGTTCAATCCGACTTATCAAACGGATTCCCATCCCCGTTTGTGGCGTCTTCCTCATACCAAGGTTCGTGCTTTGCTAAGCATTGGGTCGCGGTTCTTCATTCCATTTCGTGTGCTCTTGGTGGCTGTGCCATATTTGGTGTCGGGTTTCATCACAGTGTTGGTGTGGATCGTATCAGTTGGTATCAGAGCTTAGGATCATCCGGTTTGGCCTATCCTTTACTTTGTGTTTTTTTTTCTATTCAATTCGTGTTCTTATATTAGGATTTCAGAAAAAAAAAATTACAAAAAAAATAAAAAATAAAAAAATCAATTCGTGTTCCTATAATCAATTCGTGTTCATCTAGTCTTGTTTTGTCTATTCTAGAGCTTGTTAATTTCCTTGTTTCCCTTATTTGTTGTGAAATCCGAAACTATGCTAGAGCTTGTTGATTTATGAATTTCCTTGTTTCCTTATTCCAATTTTCATTAACCAAATAATCTGTTTTCTTTGTTTCAATTTCCCCTAATTGGTTTTCTTTTTGTTTCTGAATTCGTGAATTAGGGTTCTTATTGTAAAAACCGAATTTTCATTGAGTTCCTCTTGTTTGGTTGTGAAATCCGAAAGTTCTTTGGGTTTCTCTTGTTCTTATTGTGCAGTCCAAATTGGGATTGAGTTCCCTTGTTCTTATTGTGAAATCTGAATTAGGATTGAGTTTTCTCTTGTTCTAGTAGTGAAATCTGAATTGAGATTGGGTTTTATCTTGTTCTTATGGTGAAATCTGAGTTGGGATTGAGTTTCACTTATTCTTATTGTTAAATCTGAAAGTGGGTTGGGTTTTCTCTTTTCTTTTTGTGAAATCCGAATCTGCATTGTTTCTCTTGTGAAAACCGATTCATTTTGCTTTCAAATTCGTTCCTTGCATCTGCATTTGAGAAATCAAAGAAAAAGAAAAGAAAAGAAGAAAGAAAGAAAGAAAAGAAAGAAGAAGAAAACCAAGAGGATCCGAACTCTAAAAAAAAAAAAAAAAAAAAAAGAGTCTGGAAACCCGTCTTAAAAAAAAACTTTGTTCTATTCTTGTTCCCTATGGTCTAGAGGCCTTTTTGCCAAAACCCCACACAAGTGTTCCAAAAAATCATCGTTTTTCGTCATTTTTTTACCAGTTTTCGTCGATGTTCGTTTGGTTGAATTTGCTGCTTGAATACTCCATATTACCGTTGGATTAGTTTTGAAAGAACTTAAAGAAGAATACGAGTGGAAAAAGGCAGAGGTGTGAGCCTATTTGAGGGTACAAGCCATCATTGAGTGAAACACGAGTGGACTTGAGTGACAAATTTTTGAGTGAAAACACGTGAGGGAGTGTGGTGAGGTCTTTTCTCCATATTATTCTAACCCTATTTTGCAGATTTCCATCATGGCACAAAATCCAGAGAAAGATGCAAGCAATGATATTCCGCCACCTGAGGTTCCGAATCTACAAATACAAGCATTAATTGGGGAGATGCGAAGGATGATGAGGGCGGAGTGTGAGCAGATACATGAGAGGTTGGATAGGGTAGAAGAGGGAACGCAATGGAGGGCACGGAGGAACAGGGTGCAACAACGGGATGTTGAGGGTGAAAGAGAGTTTGATGGGGGCGATTTAGAGGAAGAATATGATAGGATGTCAGAGGGTAACCATAGGAGGTATGGTCGAGATAGAGAAGCTAGGAACTGGGTAGACAATAATTTGGGAAATATCAAGATGAGAATCCCCGCCTTTCAAGGCAAGAGTGATCCTGAGGCATACCTTGAGTGGGAGAAGAAAATGGAGTCGGTTTTCGATTGTCACAACTACTCTGACATGAAGAAGGTAAAACTAGCTGTCATTGAATTTACTGATTATGCTATTGTTTGGTGGGATCAGTTGTGCATCAATAGGAGGCGAAATGGAGATCGTGCCATTGATACTTGGGAGGCTATGAAGAGGGTGATGAGGCGACGGTTTGTACCATCTCATTATTATCGAGATCTATACCTTAAGTTGCAGGGTCTTCGTCAAGGTTCCAAGAGTGTTGATGAGTATTACAAGGAGATGGAGATGGCTATGATTAGAGCCAATGTGAAAGAGGATCGGGAGGCAACAATGGCAAGGTTTTTGAATGGGTTGAACCGAGAGATTGCTAATCCAATTGAGCTACACCATTATGTGGAATTGGAAGATTTGGTGCATATGACAATCAAAGTTGAGAGGCAGCTCAAGAGGGGTAGTACAAGTTCAAAGCCAAGACCGAGCCCACAAAATTCAAGTGCAACACCTTGGCGGTCGAACTATCCAAAGAAGGAAGAAGACCAACCTACTTCATCCTTTACACCAAAACCAGCCACGACCCCTCAAGGTAACACAGCCCCTACTTCGTCCCATTCTAGTGAGATAAAGTGTTTCAAATGTCAGGGGCGAGGACACATAGCTAGCCAATGTCCAAACAAGAGAGTTATGGTGATTCGAGAAAGTGGCGAGCTCGATTCTGAAGATGAAGATGATCTTGCTGACATGCCACCATTGGAAGATGCTTCTATCGATGATGAAGAGTATGGGCCAGAATCTGGTGAAATGCTTGCACTAGTCACAAGACGAGCCTTAAACTTGCAAGCAAAAGAAGAGGAAGAAGAGGTGCAGCGAGAGAACATCTTTCACACTCGTTGTCATGTGAAAGGCAAGGTATGTAGTGTGATTATTGATGGAGGTAGTTGTACTAACGTTGCTAGTTCTTCCATGGTTGAGAAGCTAGGGCTCTCAACGCTTAGACATCCTTGTCCATACAAGTTGCAGTGGTTGAATGATAGTGGTGAAGTGAGGGTTACAAAACAGGTGCTGGTATCATTTCGAATTGGCAAGTATGAGGATGAGGTATTGTGCGATGTGGTTCCCATGCAAGCTGGACACCTCCTTCTAGGAAGGCCTTGGCTATTTGATCGGCGAGTCCAGCATGATGGCTTCACCAACAAGTACTCATTCACGTTCTGTCAACGAACAATCACTCTAGCTCCATTGACGCCAAAGCAAGTATATGAAGACCAAGTGCGGTTGCAAAAATTGAGTGATAAAAAAAAATTGAGTGAGCAAAAGAAGGAGAGTGAAAAGATGAATGAGAGTGAGAAAAAAAAGAGACAAAGAGAGAAAAGGGTCGAATCAAGTGAGAGAGAAAAGAAAGAGAAGAGTTCGATCAATGAGGGAAAATTAGAGAGAAAACAAAATAATTTTTATGCAAAAAAAAGTGAGGTTAAGGAGGCTCTTTTAAACACTAACCAACTTGATGCTAACAAGCAGGTTTTTGATCCCGGTGATTGGGTATGGTTACACATGAGGAAAGAGCGATTCCCAGCACAAAGACGTTCCAAATTGCTACCTCGAGGAGATGGGCCGTTTCAAGTGCTAGAAAGGATCAATGACAATGCCCACAGACTCGATTTACCAGGTGAGTATACTGTTAGTGCTACTTTTAATGTTTCTGATTTGAGTCCTTTTGATGCAGGTGACGATTTGAGGTCAAATCTTTCTCAAGAGGGGGGAATGATGAGGACACCAAGACTAAAAAATCCAAGTCAAGTTTCAGTTGATCCAAGTCAAGAGGGGAGGAATGATGAGGACACCAGTTTAGGAGCTTGATCAATATTTAGCTTCCTGTAATGAGTCTTTTTATTTTTAATCACGTTTTTTATTTAGTCTTTGTTTATTTTGTGATAAGTCAAACATTTGACTTGTGTGAGTCCAATAGTCCTTTTGTCTTTAATTTTCGGTTTTCATTAGGAAGACAAAAAGCTTGTCTTTAATTTCGGTTTTCATGAGGAAGACAAAAGGCTTGTCTTTAATTTCAGCTTTCATTAGGAAGACAAGGGACTGTCCTTAATTTTTCGGTTTCATTAGGAAGACAAAGGGGCTTGTCTTGATGTAATTTTCGGCTATATAAGACCTTGAAAACATTTGGAAAAATGAGATTATGTTGAATGAAAATTTGTGAGTTTTCTTCTTGAGTTCTTGAAGAGACTATCCGAACTTATCAAGGGTATCCCTTGTGGCGTTCAATCCGACTTATCAAACGGATTCCCATCCCCGTTTGTGGCGTCTTCCTCATACCAAGGTTCGTGCTTTGCTAAGCATTGGGTCGCGGTTCTTCATTCCATTTCGTGTGCTCTTGGTGGCTGTGCCATATTTGGTGTCGGGTTTCATCACAGTGTTGGTGTGGTTCGTATCAATCGGCCTCCACACATGACTACCTAATTGGTAACCCTCATACTCACGGCCAGCCATCACTACCAACCTTAACCACCACCAAAACTTCCCAACCCTGAAGATCACACATATTAAACTATCCCCACCCATTAATGTATGTTTCTAGTTTCAACATAGTGATTTAAACTATACAAAACAACCCAGAATTTTTAACCAAGTCTAAGAAATGAAAAAACAAATTGGCACCATAAAACTACGAAAGAAATGTACGAGTTTGTACCGCTTACTGTGGCTGGTTCCTGGTGGTTTCTTCTTCTCCTCAATTTAGTCCACAATGCTATGAACACAACCAAGCCATTTCTCATGAGTTTTGCACTCAAAATCTAAGAGAACGCTCACCGTAAAATAGACTCGTACTTACGTTTTTCCTTCAGTATGTTCATGTACTGAAACCTTCAAGAATACTCTCCTTTCCTTTTGATTTCTTCTACAATGGATTAAGAGGTTCTATGAATGTGTTGAGGGTCTGTAACTTCAATGAAAAACCCAAAGAAAATAACTCACCTTGCTCTTATCCTCATGCAATACTAACAAAACATATTCACGTCTAATATATACTTATACTATATATAAACAAAAAGAAAGATATATGTGCCTAAAAGAGACCTAAAAGAGCAAAGCTAATCAAAGCTAGGCTAATATAAATACATAAGCTAGGCCAATATATATGGGTGAGTTTAAACACTTGGTGATAGTCAAGTTCAAGGATGAGTTGTCAAAGGAATGGAGACTTTGGTCTCTGAGGTCAAGTATGTCAAGTCCTTCGAATATATAATATTAAAGTTTATATTTATATAATGGCATATATAGAATGTTGAGATATATTGCATTATCAAAAGCTTGCATTCCATGATCTGCTATGTTGATCTAAAGTTTCTCTTATGTATGACCATATATCACTTAATCCACGTTATATGTTTCTTTTGAAAACTAAATAATGTTTTGGTAGATATATATTTGATTTTATTTTTTTATAATTATTATATAAATTAAATGGTTCTAGATTAAAAAGAATGAGTTTTCATGATATGAATTTTATATGGATCTATACTGAAAATAGTTTGTTGTTAAATAAATATATGCTTATACATAATTAAAAATTTATAATCATATCATCATGCCTAGAAATTTAAATCTCACATAATCGAAAGTTGCATAAGTGTGTATATAAGATTGTAAAGAGTTTGTTGTCATTATTATAGCATTAATACATAACATGTTCGTGCTTGGCTTTCTTTTTATATATAATAGATTATATATATACATATATATATTATATATAGTCTGACGATGCTTAACTAATGTATCATTAATAGTAATGTTCCTGCAGGCTCCAGTTAATTATTTTTCTTGGTTATTGTTAATTGCAAGAGGTAAGTATGTTATTAGAGGAGTTTGAATATCTTAAATATTCATCCATAGTGAAGTAGGTTCTAAGATTAAATTTGTGTGTTGCAGTGACAATGTAATGTTAAGAACTTGTGTGTTTTAGTTAAGTAGGTTCTGGGAAATTCATTTGTGTGCTGTGTTGATATAAGGAAGAAACTTATTGTGTGTTGTTTGAATTGTTTGATTCTTTGTTGACAGATAGTTAGGTCACTATTATAAGGGAAATATTGCCCGAATTCATCTAGAATTATGTTTTATTTTCTTATATTTAAATTATGTTGTGCTTGCATAGTTCTTCTTTGATTGGTATAGGGAAGCTCTGCCAAAATTTAAGTTAAAAAGATAGTATATTAATAGGAATATGACAACGCTAAAAATTTGTTATGGGAATTTTCTACATGCAGGAGGATTTTAGTCCAAATTTAGGGAAATCTCTGTCAAATTTTTTCTAGGAAATTGACAAGAGTTGGATAAAAAATGATAGGCTTTCAAAAGAGTATGAAGAGGGAGTTGACAACTTTATTAAGTTAGCCTTAGAAAATACAACAAATCCTTCCAGAGTTCATTGTCCCTATAGAAAATGTTCAAATTTGAAAAAATTAGACATAATGGAGATAAAGAGTCATCTATACTTTAACAGAATGGACCAAACATATGTTAAGTGGATTTGGAATGGAGAAGAAGATGACTCTAACAATAATGTTCCCAATGAAAGAAAGCAATTTGATCAAGTATTTGGTGACCCTATAGAGATGGTGAGAGATGCAGATGAACGTTTTGTTGATAAGCCTGATAAATTTTTGAAATTCTTAGAAGATGCAGAGAAACCAATATTCTCCGGGGCACCTTTGTCAAAATTAGTTGTTTTAGTAAAACTATACAATTTGAAAGTTGGTAGTAGTTGGAGTGACACAAGTTTCACAAAGTTATTAACTTTATTAAAAGAAATTTTACCAAAAGACAATGAATTGTCGTCCTCACTTTATGAAGCGAAAAAACATTGTGCACATTAGGAATGGAGTATAGCAAGATTTACGCTTGTCCAAATGATTGTATTCTATATCGAAATCAATATGAGAGTGCAACTGAGTGCCCTGTATGTAAAACATCTAGATAAAAAAAATAAGAACAACAAAGAATGTAAGAAAGGGATTTCGGCAAAAGTATTGTGGTATTTGCCACCAATACCTAGATTTATACGTTTGTTTCGAAATCCCGAACATGCCAAAAGTCTGCGACGGCATGAGGTTGGAAGGATCAACGATGAAAAATTGCACCATCCAACTGATTCTCCGGCTTGGAAAGAAGTGGATGAACAATGGCCTCAAATAAGAGAGGATCCTAGAAATCTTCGACTTGGTCTTTTTGCTGATGACATCAATCCATTCAGAAATATGAGCTCATCTTATAGTTGTTGGCCAGTGATTCTATGTATTTACAATCTTCCTTCTTGGTTGTGTATGAAAAGAAGATTCACAATGTTAACTTTGTTGTTATTAGGTCTCAAGCAACCTGGAAATGATATAGATATCTATTTAGCACCTTTGGTAGATGACTTGAAGGTGTTGTGGAATGGAATTGATTGTTATGATTCTTTTAAAAAAGAAAATTTTATACTTAGAGGTGTACTCTTATGGACAATCAATGATTTTCCTGCTTATGGTAATTTATCAGGATGTTTTGTGAAAGGATATAAAGGGTGTCTAATATGCCGTGAAAAAACAAGTGCTACAAGATTAGAACATTGTAGGAAGATGTGTTATATGGGTCATAGAGGGTTTCTAGCAGAAAAGCATTATTACCAGAAGCAAAAATTAGCATTTAATGGTGAGCAAGAGTTGCGAGAAATGCCTACACCAATGACTGGAGAAGTTGTCTATGAAGAGATTCGTTTAATAGAAAATAAATTTGGTAAACCTGTGGAAAAGGTCGATGAAAGTGTAGAGTCAAAGGGGAAAAAGAAAGGCAAATGTAAAACAAACATCAAACGAAAGCGCAATAAGAAATATCAACTAGCGGAAGATTCAAATAATACTACATGTTGGAAGAAGAAGTCAATTTTCTTTGAATTGGAATATTGGAGACATTTGTTAGTAAGACATAATCTTGACGTCATGCACATTGAGAAAAACATATGTGATAGTTTGATCGGAACCTTACTTAATATTCATGGGAAAAATAAGGACAATATCTCTACTCGTAAGGACCTTGTGTTAATGTCTGAATTAAAAAAAGATTTGGCACCTAAAACAGGTGAAAGAAGAACTTATTTACCTCCTGCTTGTTTCACCTTGAAGAAAGACGAGAAACTTAAACTTTGTGAAACTTTGGCAAATGTTAAGGTTCCAGATGGGTATTCATAAAATATTCGTAATTTAGTATCTTCGAAAGATTGTAGACTAATCGTTCTTAAATCTCATGATTGTCATGTATTGATGCAACAATTACTTCCAATTGCTATTCGAGGATAACTAGACCAACATGTTGGAAATGCTATAATACGAATGTGTTTGTTTTTTAATACCATATATTGTAAGGTTGTTGATGTTTCTAAGTTGGACAAGATTGAAATAGAAATTGCCAAGACCTTGTGCTTATTTGAGCAATACTTTCCTCCATCTTTTTTTGATATCATGGTTCATTTGGCAGTGCATCTTGTTAGAGAAGTAAAACTATGTGGGCCTGTATGTTTTCATTGGATGTATCCATTTGAAAGATTGATGAAAGTTTACAAAGGTTATGTTAGAAATCGAAATTGTCCATAGGGTTGTATAGTTGAGGCTTACATAGTAGAAGAAGTGGTTGAATTTCGTACTGAGTATATTACTGATGCAGAAGCGATTGGTATTCCTAGAAAGACAATGAGTGAAGATGTTATTGGAAGAGGCATCAACAATGGAAGGCTCACCTTAATCAGAAAAGAAGACTGGGATGTTGCTCATCCAAATGTTCTAGAGAATACAATTGAAGTTCAAGCTTACATAGAGTAAGTATTAATATTATGTGAAATGATATCTAAGCAATGATTTATTGTCATAATAACAATATTCTTAATTTCAGAGAACACTTGGAATATCTTTATCGTGAGAATCGAAATAAATCAAGAAAGTGGATTCAAGATTACCACCATCGGACTTTTCATCAATGGTTTTGTGATGGGGTAGCCTATTCTGATTACTTCATTATAAGTATACTTACTTTTTAAAAATAACTATATCAAAATCTATAATTTATTTTACATTATGCAGATTCAATCTGACATGAGTATGGAGTTTCACAAAGTATCTAAAAACTTAAGATGGATTTCATTAGGTCCGACTACAATGACAATTAAGCATGATGGATTTGTCGTAAATTGTTATAGATTTAGTACAAAAGCTCATGATGATGTTAGAGTGACACAAAATAGCGGTGTATGTATTGTTGCAAAAACTCTTCAATTTGCTTCAACTCGCGATAAGAAACCATTTTATGGAGATATGAAATTTTATGGAGTCATTGAAGAAATATGGGAGCTTGATTATCGTGATTTTAGGATGGCAATGTTCAAATTCAATTGGGTAGAAGACAAGTATGTTATATTAGATGAGTTAGGATGTACTTTAGTGGATCTTAATAAAACAGGCTATAAAGAAGAATCATTTATATTAACAAGTCAAGCAAAATAAGTATTCTATTGTAATGACCCAACTACTCTAGACTTTTGAACCATTAACGAAAACTATACATAAATACTAATCCTTAATAAAACTTACAAGTGAAAAGACCATAACTTTATTAAGAAACTTGTAAAAATAAAAGTTAAACTTACATAAAATTCAAGTTAGGATATGGGATCCCATTGTTTTAAAATCAAAACATGACATAATTAAAAAGAGATTTACATAACAAAATGCGGAAAAATACATGTAAAAACCATAAGAAACAAAACTACATCCTCGAATCGAAACGCTCGGCTCTTGAATCCATTCCGCCTCAATACACATTCTCCAAGCTTCCAAGAACCTTTCCCCGCCACTAAGACTATTTTCCTGCACATATAAACAAAAAGGAGTGAGCCTAATGCCCAGCAAGGAAAAATCTAACACGTAGTCCATATACATAAATTTCATAAAAACATAAAACATAACATAACCCTTACCCATAATCTATTTGGGGCTTGTTAGTCATATAGGTCATATGCCCAAGCCTACAAACATACTCAATCATAACATATTTCATAACAATAAAAAAACATAAGATAACATATAAAAGCATATAACACATAAATCCTATCCTATTTTCCTTACCAAAATTACCGGGATATGAGAACAGTTTGGGACCTTGGAACACTCCTAAAAGTCATTTATGAAAGGGTGAGTCTATTGAAGAAAAAGAGATGAAAGAGATGAAGGAACTTATACTTTTAAAATATACTTACCAAAACCTTTTTCTCAAGAACTTAGATTTCCTAACCCAAAATAAAGAATAAGGTTAGAAGGCTGAGAGAAGACTACGAGAAAGAAAATAATATCAATTGAACTAGAGTGTGGAAATACCTTGAAGACTTGTAAGATCAATCTAAACCTTGAACCGAAATGCTATAAAACCTTACTTCCCAAGTGTTTGATAAGCTTATGATGATCAAGCTTATGATTCCCAACCCAAGTGTTTACACTCTCACACTCTCCTAGCAACTTGCAGCCTCTGAACTTAGAGTAATAGATGAATAATGGCTGGGTACTAGGTCCTATTTATAGAGTTTAGGAATGAAGAGATCTTCATTTAACTTGAATAAAAATAATGGCTTTTTAAGTGAAAATAATTTGAATTATCGTTCAGCAAGAGGCTGGAGACTCGTTCAAAAAGATGCTGGACTTATCAAGAGGTTGAAGGTTTGAATGGGAAACGATTTTGAAAACTTTCAAAATGTGCTGAGAGGGGCGATATATCGCCCCCTATAGGCGATATATCGCCTGGGCCAGTATGCCCGAGGCAATCGTGCATCGTTTCGGGTTTTTCGTATCTTCGTGCTGCGATATATCGCCCCCTATAGCTGCGATATATCGGCATACGCTGATTATTTAAACACGAAATTACACATTTTTAGCTTAATTTGAATTGAGTAAACAGCCTTGACTAAGCCTTCAAACGTTTTCAAAGCTGCTGACTGACCTTAGAGCATTCAAATTTTACCCTTAATAAATTTAATCCTCAAAATACTTAATCATTAATAACCCATACATAACATGTGCTATAATCCTATTGGTTCTTATTTAAACCTTATAGTATACTAAATATTATCCTCAATATCAGTCATATTAATCAAACCTTAGGTTAAAATTAATATTCTTAAACTATAGGTTAAACTTAGAAAATCTACAAGTACTACTATGAGTGTCCAAATAAATCCCGGTCTGAACCAAAAATCCACAGTCATAAAGATCATACTATTATTACTATTATACTACTATCTAACTTAGCTAAGTAAAGTTCTTGGACTCTACATCTATATTCAAGATCCATCAGATTCAAGATGGTCAATTGTAATTGCATCACAACCAAAATTCATAGGTGAAGATGATGATGATTATGAGATTGGAGAACTTCAAACTTTTGAGAAAGAAATGGGAGATATCAATGAATTTGAGGGAATCGAAATATGTTCGAAGAGTTTGTGATGGAATTTGGATTGTATGTTTGTATTTAAAATATATTTTCTTTTATCATTGGCACACTTTGTGCCTAATTGAGACTAAAAGCCACAATAACAAGAGATCCTAGGTTCGAACCTTCGAACCTGGGTCTCACCCAATTCCCAACCCCCATAACCACTAGACCAAACCTAGTGGCTTTGTATTTAAAATATTCTTATCATTTGTTTATTTTATGTACTAATCTTTATACTTGTTTTTTCTTAATAGGATCATGGACCATCCTGAAGAGCATCCTGAAGAGGAACTTGAAGACAATGCAGATGAAGGTATCAATGTAGAAGAGGCTGATAATGAAGATCCTACAACAAAGAAGAAGAAAAGTAGGCAGACTAAGGGGATAGTGCGATTGAAAAAAATAATTGCTGAAAAAATCAAAGGGATTAAGATAAATTTAAGGTTTAACAAGAGAGGGAAATCAATTGGAACCCTGGAGAGAGCGTTACAATGGTATTTGGGGATGCAAGCAAAGTTAGTGGTGTCAATTACATATGATAATTGGCATGATGTTCCTGCTGCAACTTTAGAGAATGTTTGGAAAGATGTAAATGTAAGGTTCATAGACTGAAGGTAATCTTTTAAACTTGTATATTATTATTTACACTAACTTGTATTGTTAATCTTTGTAGCTAGCTTTCAATCTTAACGAGGGAATGAGAAAGGAAGTGATGAGTTCAGTAGGCATCAAGTGGAGGGCATTCAAAACATTTTTCACCAGAAGATTTGTAGTACCATACCTTAACAACCTAGATTTATTGGAAGCAAATCCCACTGCATTAGATGTGCCTCCAAAAAGATATAGCATTCCTGAGGAGGAATGGAAAATCTTCGTCACCAAAAGAAAAAGTAAAGAATTTCAAGTAAGTGTACAATAGCAAGTTTCAATTTTTTTTATTCATATATTAATTTATTGAAAAGTTAAATTATTCCAATTGAATTAGGAATATAGTAAAAAACAAAAAGAGAGGCGTGCTGCTTTGGAGTATCCTCATCGTTCATCATGACACAGTTATAAAGAAATAGAATTTGACCTCGCAAGTGAGCTTTTACTATTGATTTTAATTTTTGAAAAGGTTTAATATATAACTAATTGAGTTTTATTTTGTTATAGAAAACTAAACTAGGCACAGATGAGCCAATAGATCGATCTATAATTTGGAAGGAGGCAAGGAAAGATGCATAAGGAAATTATGTAAATGAACGTGACAAGCTTATAGGAGATGCCATTGTATGTTGTAAACTATATGAACTTGGATTTTTCTTATCCTTCATTATATTTTATTACTAAATTTATGAAACTAAATATTGCAGGATGACCTTCTGGATAAGAGAAATGAGGGGACACTTGTAGAAGATGGGACAAACGATATATTGACACAAGTGTTAGGAAAAAAGGAGCATCGTGGTAGAGTAAGAGGCCAAAGTCGTGGCGTTACACAAAGAGACTACTTTTTGAAGCCAGCAGGAGGTTTTAGTGGACTTCAACTTTAAAAGTTAGAGCAATCCTTTGAGCAAAGACTACGTAGTCAAGCTGAACAATTTAAAGTAGAATGAAAAAGAGAAAGAGAAGAACGAGAACGAGATTTGTTTTTTACAAAGTTTACAGAATTAGAAAATCAAATTTCATCATTAAAAGGAACTGAAGCGAGTTTGCCTATGATAGTTTCACCAACAAGTGTGACCCCTACGCCAATGGAGGTGGTAAATGAGTCTTTAGTTTCTTCAAAGATATTTTATTCTTCACCTATTCATATTATTATTGAAGAAAATATCTATTATAACATAAATATTATTTTGCCTTCATCTTGAGCTTGTAGGATAATCAGAATTCTAGATTATTGGCAGAAAATGGTGATACTGTTACTATTGGACGAATAATGGCAACGAGCGAAAAAATTCATTGTGTTGGCTTAAGAAAGGGTAGTTATCGTGTGCAAGTGGGTGAGTGCTGCAATGATGATGCTAAACTTATTTTTCTTATTGGGGATGAGATTTATTTAGTACGTCATGCTGTTGGCCTCTATGTTGAGTGGGCATCTCATATGATCATTCCTTACGATTCAGATTTGGTAAGATATTGACAAAGAACTATATTTAGTGATTAAATTATTTTTCATGACTAACATGTGTTACTTTCATGTTGAAGCTACCTAAGAAGACAAAGAAGCAAAAAAGGAATGATTCACCAATACCTAATGCCCCAATGACACAAGAGAAGTCTCATCCTTCCCAAAGACTTCCTAGTCAAAATGAAGTAGTGTCAAGTAAAGCTAGTGCCCCGATACTCTTAAAGATTCCTAGTGGGGTTCCTCGATTTCTCAAGTGTCTATTAACTACTGTGAAGTATGTGGAGCCAAGTTTCATGGTCAAGGTTCGGATGGATTTCGAGATATTAGGCCATGAGAATGATTTATATATCTCACAAGAAGATATTGTCCACGTTGGCTTAATGGAAGAGATTGGAGCATCATGTGTATCGTTATATATCAGATACCGTGCCTTCCACCACCCAGTCCGAGAGCCACCAGCCTCCACGACAAGCTCCTCACCAGCCCTATCCCATTCCCCAACCCATCCCCTCCCATCCCCCCAAATCTCAGCCGAGCGAGCCACGACCCTAGGCGCCCCTGCCCTTCGTGCGCCTCAGACGAACGAGCCACAACCCCAAGCGCCCCTGCCCTTTGCGCGCCTCAGCCGAGCGAGCCACAAGCCCAGACACCTAGGCGCACCACTCCAATCACAGCTAACCCCAGGCATCTCTATGCCTCGGCACCTCGAGCCCAATCGACTCCTAGCGCGCATCCCACAGGCCCGTGCCTCTTCCCGTGTTACAGCGAGGCACCTAGCACGTTCCAAGCGCATGACTCACGTCGCGTGAGTCTCCCCAGGCGCATCTGAGAGCCCCTCCTTCCATTTTGGTCAGGCGTCTCCCAGCCAGCACCGAACACCATCTCGACATCCTAGTTCCCTTCGTGAGCCCCACCCAGGTGCATCCAAGCCCAAGTCGAGCACACACCAACCGAAACTCTGTTGAAAAATTTGTGGCATTACTGTTCAGGGGTTGTAATATTGCTCTGTTATTCTACTGGACAATATGTTGGCATTACTATTTCGGTGCTCATTTTCTTGTGTGGTGACCTTGTGATTTAGCTTCTCCCTTTTTGCCTAGCATGACCACTAAAACACGAGCACAGAGAAAGAAGCCAAAAACTACCCCACCATCCTCTGTCCCACCATCAGATAAACCAAAATCTACACTAACCTCTATCCCACAAACAACCAAAATAACCAAGAAGACATCCAAAACCACCACTGCCCCACCAAAGGCCCCACAAATTCCCACTGCCCCATTACTATTGCCTCCCCCAGCAGCTCTAAATGCACCTACCTCCACCAAAACTACCCCACCCGCCACCAAATCAACACCACCCCGAACCAAATACAAAAGAGTCGCCCAACAAGCATCAACCACACCCCCACCAAAGCAACAAAAGACTTCCACTACCACAAAAGCTGCCTCCCAGCCAACACACACAGCTGTCCCACCTCCTAAAACCAAGAAAATGCCTACCCCTTCAGGTCCTGCCACAAATTTTTTTTCTGCTCAAGCCAAGGCCAAATATGAGTCTATTAAGACAAAGAAATTGTGTTCCAGAAAGAGGATTTTTGCCTACCACTATTGAGATGTCTATGTTTATCAGTACAGTCATTGAGCAGCATAATTGGGAACTTTTCTATCAGAAACCAAAGCATGCCATTATACCCTTGGTGAGAGAATTTTATGCCAACCTAGCCTCTGCTGAGAATTCTGAAGTGTTGGTTCGTGGTAAGGTGGTCTCTTTTGCTGGTGAGGCTATTAATGCCCTCTTTGGGTTAGTCAGCGTTGACTGAGCTGCTTATAATGAAATGATCTTGGCCCCTTCCCCAGCTGACTTTGAGAAGGCACTGCAACGTGTCGCAGCTCCCAGAGCTCAGTGGTGCATATCTTCTGGCGGTGTGCGCACTCTCTTGCACACCTCCATTTTGCCTGAAGCTGGAGTGTGGTTAAACTTTCTGAAGTGTCGCTTGTTGCCCACCACGCATGACACCACGGTGTCCAAGGAGAGGGTGCTCCTGTTATATTGTATACTGGCTGGGCTGTGTATCAATGTAGGCTAGTTAATCTCTAGGCAGCTTGCTAGCTATGCCAGGAAGAAAAAAGGGAAGCTGTTCTTTCCCTCACTCATTACACCCCTGTGCATTAGAGCTGGGGTGCCTTTTGCTTCCACAGAGGATATACTTTTCGAGCGCCGAGACATTGATTTCACTCTCAATGGTCAGACTTGTGCACCTGCCTCAACCGCTGGGCCCTCCACCATGCCTCCCCCAATTTCACTGACCCCATTGCTCATCAGCAGGAGATTCTTGGCCAGTTGGTGTCTCTGGAAGCTCAGCAGCATGCTTACTGGAAGTATGCTAAGCAGCGGGATGTAGCTCTCATCAAGTCCCTCCAGCGAAACTTCAACAAACTAACCGCTGCATTTCCAGTATTCCCCAGCTCCATCCTGGAGGCGTGGATCGCGCCAGTTGTGCATAATGACCCTAGTCCTTCGAATGTTGAGTCCAAGGACTAGGAGGAGGGAGCTATCTTAACCCACTTTTGATTTGTATTTATTATTATTCTATAATTAATTCCTGTCTTGAACTCTCTTGTTGTCTACCTTTATTGTCTATTGTCTTGTATTGCTTCTGTGTGTTTTGTTGATTGTTATGTTCCTGCCTTGTTGTTTAGTTAATCTTTTAGCGATACTCTTTGCTTTTGTTCATATGTAACTAGGGGGCTCAATGACGACTTCTACAATCAATCTAAGTTGCAGCTGAATGTCTTTCTTTCTTGAGTTTTCAACTAAATTCTTTGGATGTGAATGTTGCTAGCCATTGATTGATGCAAATGTTTCTCTTTTTAGTTTGTGCATAGTTTGATTAAGCATTTTTGACACCTAAGAAAGAGCTAGTTTCTTGTGAGAGCTTAAGTTTCTAGAATTATTTAGTGATTTTCGTTGAGGCGAAATCCTAGACAATACCACACCGATGAAATGATTTAGGCCATCTTTGGACCGTTTGAGCCTTTGAAGCCTACCTTGTCTGCATTTTTTATCACTAGTCACCCCATTGAGTTTAAGTGTCACTTTTCTTTCTTAGCCACTCATTAGCCTATCTTTACATATATATAATCATCTCTTTTTAGCACAGCCTTTTAGCACCTTGATCTTTATAGGATTTATTTGTTTGCATTTTGGGGGGTTTTGTTGAGTGAGTGGATGAGAAAATTGGGTGAGCGTTTTCCTTTTCTTCTTTTGCCTGTTTTCACCATTGGGGACAATGTTGATTTTAAGTTTGGGGGGAGATTGTCTTCTCTATTTTCTTGTTCTCTTGCCATCTAGTTGTCATCTAGTTGTTAATCTTCATATATATATAAAAAATAATAGAAAATCCAAAAAGCAACAAAATTTAAGAGTACACTCCCTTGCATCAAAGCATAAAAAAAAAAAGAGAAAAAGAAAAAATCAGAAGAAAAAAAACAAAAACAAAAAGTATGTTTGTAAATAGGTTTGGGGGTGTACTCTTCAAATAAAGGAAAAGTTGTTTTAGTTTTGTCTTTTAATGTTAGTAATAAAGGCTAGTGGCAAGATTTATATTGTGTTGTGGGGTTGTCTTTGGGGGAAATTAATGTATGCATTTATGTATTTAGGACCTAGAAAGATTGAGGTGTTTTAGGTGATTTGAGCCAAAATTTATCTCTCTTTATCCTACCTTCACCCTAACCTATTGTTACAAGCTTGATAAAGTCCTATTGATCTTCTGTGTGGTGTTTGTCTACATTAGTGGAGAGGGAATCACTAAGTAACGTATGGAGACATTACTTAAGCTTGAGGACCAAGGTCTAACTTGATTTTTGGTGATTGAAATTGTTTAGGAAAAGCTATGCATGCACTAAAGGGTGAAACACTTGATTCATATTTTTGGCAGCAACATTCATGCTTGAAGAATTTAGTTTAAAGCTTGTGAAAGATTGAAATTCAGCTTCTCTTTTTCAAAAGAAAATTTCCCGAGAGCCTTTCCCTTTTTACCATAGGCATAGCAAAGTTTGTCCATTGTTGTGGTGTTTTTTCTTTGTATTTTCTTGTCTTTTGTTGTTTAGTTTGTGCCTTTTGTGTCTTTTGTTAGTTGTTGTAAGTTTGGGGGTGTGATAACTCTTGAATAAAGAGTTATTTCATGTGCTTTTGAACTTATAATTGTGAAAAAATCATGGGTGATGTTAGTTTAATTTTAGCTTTTGTAGCTAACCTTGATGTTTTCATTATCTTAATAAAGAAGTTTAATGTTTTTTTTTTTAGTTTTAATAGCTATTGGGTTAAAGATAATGATTTCATGGATAAATATTTTCACAAAGGAATGAGCTACCTTATGAATCTATTTTGATGAAATTATGTTGTTGATGGCTGAATATTCAAGTTTTCTGCAGCAAACATGAAGCATTTTGATCAGGCAGATTTTGGGCACATGGTACGTGTGGCAATCAATGGGTGAGCTGACATTTTGGCTGAGGTGGCAAGGGTTGAAAGAACTAGTCAGCATATTGGAGAAAAGGACAAAAAATCAGAAGAAAGGAGGACTTCATGGTTTTGGAGAAAAAGGGGCAATATGGTACTTTTGGAAGGAGGAAGAAAAAAACCTAACATACACAAAAGAGGGTTTCAACCGTATGAAAAGGCAGCAGCCATTTTTGGAAAAGAAAAACCATAAAAAAAATAGAGGAGACAAACTGAGAATATCAACAAGGAAGAAGGAGGACAAACAAAGAAAGCTCAAGCATCATTTTGGATTTGTTCTTTCTTCTTTTCCTAAACTTTATTTTATTAATTTATGAGTTGGATTCTAAATCTGAATATTAAGGGCTGTTTTGATTGTGAATTAATCTCTATGAACTCAGCCATGAACTAATTTTTAGGTGTCTTGAATTGTTGATAAACCCTATGTTATAGTCTATAAATTTCTTGTACTTTATTCTAGTAAAATCTCCTTTGTTCATTCTAGTGTGCTTATATTAATTTCTTGTTGTTGTTTGGCCAGCAATGGCAAGTTATTTAATTATGTTTAATGCTGGAAATATTAAATTTAATGGGAAAAACTTGGATGACACAAGTCATAATCTAGGTTAGGTTATGTTAGTAAGTAACATAGGGATATGTTATTTGCCTTGTGTAACTTTTGAGAATTAAACTTTGATTTGCATTCTTAAATCTGATTTTGCATATGAATATGTTTAATTAGGTAGAAGAATTAATGTCATAAAACTTGGGAAAGTTTTATGAGTGTTTAAATGAATTCTTGTTAACCTGGGAGTTTTGCTAGATTATTGCTGCATCAATCTGTCCGCAAGTTGTTCAGGATGAATAACTTAGGGGAATTCAATAATTCAAGCCCATTTTGCAAAACATATATTTCTCTCAATTTTCTTGTTCAGTTCAGTTTTTAATTTTAGTATTTCCATTTTATTTTAATATTTTTCTTAGCCTATAAACAACCCACTTGATTTTTAATTTTCTAAAATTTTTTAGTAATTGTTTTGCTTATTTTTTTTAATTTGCAATCCCTGTGGAGACGATTTACTTATCATTATATTACTTGTGTGATTGCGTGCACTTGCGTATTTAAAATCAAATATTAAATTTATCACAACAGGGCCATTCTTCTTCATTTCTTGAGGATTTTCTGGAGCTGTAACTCAGGGAGAGCTTGAGCTAGAGCTTGGAGTTAGGGGCCTTGATTTAGCTTGAGGATTAGCAGAGGTTACTCACCCAATTAAGGTATGTTTTCAAAGTTTTCTTCAGTTTCTGGTTTTGATGTTGAAATTGTTTTCTAAGTTGAGTTTTGATGGGAATTAAGCCTAAGGATTTTAGGGGTTGAAAGATAAGGAGGCGTGGAAGATAACCTAGGTCTAAATTCTCCATTGAAGGTATGAAATTCTAGCTTTAATGTTCTGAAGTTTCTGTTGTTTTCTGTTGAGTTTTTGAGCTTCAAGCTCAATCACGGTGGTTTCTTAATTTTGGGGTGCATGTGCTTAAGTTTTGTCTGGTTGGGCCATATGGGGTGAGTTATAGATGATGGCAGGCTTGTTTTGGTGTTTGGTTGAAGTTTGGAAGGATTTTGTAGAGGTTTGGCTTGGGGAAAATCGAAGGAAGAAAAAAATAGGGTTTGGCTGTGCTGTGACTAGCGCTAGCCTTTGGGCACTACAGCACTAGGCCTTGTGGTGAGAGAGCTTTTTGGATCTATTTATAGCGCTATAGCGCCCTCTTTATGGCGCTGTAGTGCTACCCTATTTCCATAAGAGGGGTTTTGGGATATTTCTTAGGGTTTTTGCCCAGTGGCTCAGGGTTTGGTTCCACCACCCCATTTGGTGGAATTAAGGCTCCCTGAGGGCTTAAAATTGGTCCCGAGGATAGGTTTTGGAATTGAAGTTTGGTGATGATTCTGATCTATGGCTGTGACTAGGTGTACGCTAGAGCTCGGAAGGGATCGTGCTTGAGGGTCGGTTTCATTGATCAAAGCTAACGGAATCGAAGGTAAGAAAACTACACCTGGTTATGTGATTGTATTGGGACTAAGAGCTCCCTATATCTGTATGATGTCATAGATAGTATTATGCCATGGGACAAGTGATAAACGGCCTAAGAGTGTCGGAATCAACATTTGCGGATAGGGCGCGGCTCGGCCACTGGTAGCTAAGGACAACTTGATATTCACTGAGCTCGATTTAAGCGAGCCGGAGTCAGTGGGATAAATAGGGGATGCGACCTAAGGGTGTCGACCCCGATTATTACATGTGAATTGGTTATTAATTTTAATTGATAAGCTTGGTATGATGAATGCCTGATTATATGGATATTTTGGATTGTTGAGTATATGATTATACTGTATGAATTATCTGATTGTTTGATTAATAATTGTGCTCTGTTATTGCGTTTTCTTGTTGGGCCTTGGCTCACAGGTGCTACATGGTGCAGGTAAAGGCAAGGGTAAAGTGGACTAGTCCTGAGTGGGAGAGCTTTGAGGCTGAATGTACATAGTCAGTTGATTGGCCGCCACGACTGAGGAGTGGTACAGGACGGGAAAAGCCTAAATGTCTGTTTTGCCCTTAGAGTGATTAATAGCTGTACTTTTATCCTGAAATTTTGTAAACTGTCTTTCAACGTTATTACTTTTGGGATCACATGTATAGAAAAATGTTTGATTATATGAAATGTAGCTTTTGTGACCGAAATGTTTTAACCCTAGCTCAATTATAGTTTCAGTAACACATTTCTAACTAAATGACTTGATTAGCAAGTCTTGCACCTTTATAAACACACAGTGTAATAGTCTTGGCTGTCCAGGGCGTTAACAACATACGTCCACTCACTTTTGTTAACTTAGACTTTCTTGAAGATATACACACTTTTGTTGTCTAACTATAGTTTACAATGCTTATATGAGTCATTTAGTAATTAACTTAAGACTCGTTATTTTGGATACCAAATTCTAGTATTTTATATTACTGTGATATCTGTTTTGTTTTGTTTAGTTTGTTTGTATAAAAAGCAGGATTTTTTTTTGACATAATACACTTTTTAATAAAAAAAACACTATAAGTAGGTTCTTCTAAAACTAACAATAGATGTCTACACCATAAGTCGGCTGTGAATCGACTTATCATGTTTTACACCAAAGGTCGGTGTGCAACCGACCTACCATGTCTTATACACTAGAGGTCGATTTTAAACCGACCTACCATGTCTTACACCAGAGGTCGGTTTGGCGCCAACTGAGCTACCATGTTTTTACATCATAATTCATTGCATGGGAAGTCAGTTCCGAACCGACTTCTGACTTATGAACATTCAGAAGTCGGATTTTAACCGACTTATCATGTAATTTTTGTAGTAGTGAATGCATTAAAATTTGAACTTAAATCCAATATATAATTGTATGAATAAACAAATATAAAAGCAGGTCCTTAACAATGGCGTGCTAGAAATATTTCGATCCAAAAATGTAGCGCATGGAATTAAGGGAAAAGGCTAAAAGTTAAACAAAGTGCATAAAGATTTTTGAGCTAGAAAATTGAGAGCATAAAAATTACTATTGGTGCAAATGCAAAGTGTAATTAAATAGCTCTAAATCGAGCAGTAAATTTTCATTACCCCGAGGGTACAAAAAAAAATGTAATTACAAAAGATTCTAAGGGACACAACCCTAATTGATGTAGGTTATTGATTGGCTGAACTGGACTCAACCTCTTCGCCTTTCTCGTCTCCATTCCCACCATCTTGAGTGGTGTCTGTGACCTCCTCCTCAGCTAACCGAGCCTTCAATTTGGAGATGAACTCCTCCTCTTTATCCTGGAGGAACAAGGTGTCGATGTCAGGGTTTAGAGACCACATCATGTACATGGCTCGGTCAGTAGCCCAATCCTTCTTGCCCTTAAACTCCTCGAGCATGCACTTTTTCTTATCCTCAAGAATTTTGAAGGCAGAATTCTTTTCCTCCCTTAGATGTTCAATCTCGGCCTTGGAAGTAGTTGTCTCAATCTTCATGCGATCTATCTCGGCCCTGGCAGCATCGAAATCCGCTGTCTTGGTATCGAGCTCCGCCTTTAGGTCATTGACCATGGCCTCGGCAGAGTCAAGTTTGTCTTGGAGAGGTTTGAGGGCTTCCTCAGCTTTTTTCTGGGCTCCCTTGGCCTCCTCCAGATTGTCCTCAACTCGGATACGAGCATGCTTTTCCTTGTAGACTAGATTCTCCGTCGTTGCCATCTTAGAGGAAAATACTAAAATTTGGCAAAGAACACCAAGAAGGGCCTAGAACAAAAAGTTTACAAGGGTTAGAAACTGGACATATGATTAGGGAGGTTAAATGACAACAAAAGCTAGACCTTATTGAGACTGAGAGCTCCACTGTTTGGTCAGTGAGGTGTGTGGGATTGTCTCCTCTCAAGAACCGCTATATATCAGCGTCGAGATTGCTGCATACCTAGCCGGCCCGAGACAGCATGTCTGAGAGCAGGTCAGCTCCTAGGGCACCCGCCCCGTTATCCAGGGGTACTCTCACATGTGGGAGGAGGCCACGAACTTGCATACAATGGTCGGGGTTCCCGTGGCCTTGGGGGCCGAAGGAGGATTGATATGTTTGCCTTTATTTGTCACAGGGGTTTGATTGGGAGGAGTTTTCTTCTACTGGGGAGGTGGCATCATCTTTGAAGGCTTAGCAGTGGTGACCACTGAGGTCACAAGGGTGGTGCCTGGAACCTCGTTAATGGAGGATGGAGCTTGGGCCTTGGGCTCGGTAGAAATATGTTTCGAGGGAGAAAAGCCCTCTGCGATCTTTGCTGATTTCGAGGTGGCCCCTTTATTCAAGGTCACGCAGTCTTGTTTGGTACCACGTGGTTTGGGGGGCTGTCCTAGAAGGTTGTCAAGATTCGACTCCATATCACCATAGGCATACAGAGTATATTGGTTAAGCCAAGAGAGAAAAAAAGAAAAAGGATCAACACATTTTTATATGGAAAAATGACTAAGTCACAAGATCCTAGCAAGAAAACTCACTAGAGCTCGAGCTCGGGAACCAGGGAATTCCCCTTTCTTCCGATGAGGCTATGGGATTCCCATCCCTAAAAGTGGGGGACATCCTCGAAAGATATCTATAGTCATTCATGCCATATTGTACTGCTACCCCATCCCAAACCTCGTTTAGACTATACATGGTTTGGTATTCGCCTAGCCAGCTATCAATTCTACGAACCCTAAGGTCTACCCAATGACCATACTAAAAAATTATTCCTGGGGTCCTTGAAAAGGATCATCCTATCATTGTGCTTAAGTAAGGAAGGAGACCACATGGAAGATTCGAGCATGACTTTACCTCCTGACGAGCTCGTTGAGGCCTCGTCCTGTGAATCATTTCCTAAGCCTGAGGGTTCGAAGGGGTGAGGTCGGTGGGCCCGAGAGGATTGACCCCCACGGTTTCCTCTTGAAGGGAGCTTGGCTGGGCAAGGGTACTGATACGAACCACACCAACGATTGTGGTGAAACCCGACACCAAATATGGCAGCCACCAAGAACACACGAATCTGGAATGATGAACCGCGACCCAATGCTTAGCCAAGCACGAACCTTGGTATAAGGAAGACGCCGCAAACGGTGATGGGAATCCGTTTGATAAGTCAGATTGAACGCCACAAGGAATACCCTTGATAAGTTCGAATAGTCTCTTCAAGAACTCAAGAAGAAAACCTCTCAATTTTCATTTCATCAAAATCTGAATTTCCCAACGTTTTACAAGTCCTAATATGGCTGAAATTACATGAAAGAAAAGCCCCTTTGTCTTCCGAATGAAAACCCTAACAATCACAAAATAGAAAGACTCTTGGACTCTCACAAGTCAAATGTTTGACTTTCACCAAAAAAAAAACAAAGACTAAATAAAACGTGATTAAGTGACTGATTAAAATAAAAATACAAGATGCCAAAATCCAATAAGACTCATTACAAGAAGCTAAATATTGATCAAGCTCCTAAACTGGTGTCCTCATCATTCCCCCCCTCTTGAGAAAGATTTGACCTCAAATCGTCACCTGCATCAAAAGGACTCAAATCAGAAACATTAAAAGTAGCACTAACAGTATACTCACCTGGTAAATCGAGTTTGTAGGCATTGTCATTGATCCTTTCTAGCACTTGAAACGGCCCATCTCCTCGAGGTAGCAATTTGGAACGTCTTTGTGCTGGGAATCGCTCTTTCCTCATGTGTAACCATACCCAATCACCGGGCTCAAAAGCCTGTTTGTGACGACCCTTGTTAGCATCAAGTTGGTTAGTGTTTAAAAGAGCCTCCTTGTACATGAGTAAAATCATTGGTTGTTTTGTACGCAATGCTCGCTTAACCTCACTTTTTTTTGCATAAAAATTATTTTGTTTTCTCTCTAATTTTCCCTCATTGATCGAACTCGTCTCTTTCTTTTCTCTCTCACTTGATTCAACGCTTTTCTCTCTTTGTCTCTCTTTTTTCTCACTCTCATTCATCTTTTCACTCTCCTTCTTTTGCTCACTCAATTTTTTTTATCACTCAATTTTTGCAACCTCACTTGGTCTTCATATACTTGCTTTGGCGTCAATGGAGCTAGAGTGATTGTTCGTTGACGGAACGTGAATGAATACTTGTTGGTGAAGCCATCATGCTGGACTCGCCGATCAAATAGCCAAGGCCTTCCTAGAAGGAGGTGTCCAGCTTGCATTGGAACCACATCGCACAATACCTCATCCTCATATTTGCCAATCCGAAATGATACCAGAACTTGTTTTGTAACCCTCACTTCACCACTATCATTCAACCACTGCAACTTGTATGGACGAGGATGTTTAAGCGTTGGGAGCCCCAGCTTCTCAACCATGGAAGAACTGGCAACGTTAGTACAACTACCTCCATCAATAATCACACTACATACCTTGTCGTTCACATGACAACGAGTGTGAAAGATGTTCTCCCGCTGCACCTCTTCTTCCTCTTCTTTTGCTTGCAAATTTAAGGCTCGTCGTGTGACTAGTGCAATCATCTCACCAGATTCTGGCCCATACTCTTCATCATCTATAGAAGCATCTTCCAATGGTGGATGTCAGCAAGATCATCTTCTTCTTCAGAATCTACCTCGCCATTTTCTCGAATCACCATAACTCTCTTGTTTGGACATTGGCTAGCTATGTGTCCTCGCCCTGACATTTGAAACACTTTATCTCACTAGAATGGGATGAAGTAGGGGCTGTTTTACCTTGAGAGGCTGTGGTTGTGGTGGCTGGTTTTGGCTCGATTTTAGGCTTGGGCGTGAAAGGGTTTTCTTCCTTCTTTGGATAGTTCGACCGCCAAGGTGTTGCACTTGAATTTTGCGGGATTTGTCTCGGATTTGAACTTGTACTACCCCTCTTGAGCTGCCTCTCAACTTTGATTGCCATATGCACCAAATCTTCTAATTCCACATAATGGTGTAGCTCAATCGGATTAGCAATCTCTCGGTTCAACCCATTCAAAAACCTTGCCATTGTCGCCTCCCGATCCTCTTCCACATGGGCTCTAATCATAGCCATCTCCATCTCTTTGTAATACTCATCAACACTCTTGGAACCTTGACGAAGACCCTACAACTTAAGGTATAGATCCCGATAGTAATGAGCTGGTACAAAACGTCGCCTTATCACCCTCTTCATACCATCCCAAGTCTCAATAGGACGATCTCCATTTCGCCTCCTGTTGATGCACAACTGATCCCACCAAACAACAACATAATCAGTAAATTCAATTGCAGCAAGTTTTACCTTCTTCACTTCGGAGTAGTTGTGACAATCAAAAACTAACTCCATCTTCGTTTCCCACTCAAGGTATGCCTCGGGATCACTCTTCCCTTGAAATGCGGGGATTCTCATTTTGATATTTCCCAAATTATTATCTACCCAGTTCCTACCTTCTCTATCTCGGCCATACCTCCTATAATTACCCTCTGACATCCTATCATACTCTTCCTCTAAATCTCCCCCTTCAAACTCTCTTTCACCCTCAGCATCTCGTTGTTGCACCCTATTCCTCCGAGCCCTCCATTGCGTTCCCTCTCCTACCCTATCCAACCTCTCATGTATTTGTTCACATTCTGCCCTCATCATCCTTCGCATCTCCCCAATTAATGCTTGCATTTGTAGATTCGGAACCTCGGGTGGCGGAATATCATTGCTTGCATTTTTCTCTGGATTTTGTGCCATGATGGAAATCTGCAAAATAAGGTTAGAATAATATGGAGAAAAGACCTCACCACACTCCCTCACGTGTCTCGCTCGAACAATATTTTCACTCAAATCCCCTCGTGTTTCACTCAATTTCAATGGCTTTTACCCTCAAATAGGCTCACACCTCTGCCTTTTCCACTTGTATTCTTATTTAAGCTCTTTCAAAACTAATCAAACGGTAATATGGAGGATTCAAGCAGCAAATCCAACCAAACAAACCAAATGAACACCGATAAAAAATTGGCGAAAAATGATGATTTTTGGAACACTTGACTGGGGTTTTGGCAAAAAGGCCTCTAGACCTTAGGGAACAAGATTAGAACGAAAAATTTTAAGAGAGGTTTCCAGACTTTTTTTTTTTTTTTTGGGGTTCGGATCCTCTTGATTTTTCTTCTTCTTTTTTTTTTTCTTTTTTTTTTTTGATTTCTCAAACGCAGGTACAAGACACAAGAAAAAAAATATCAGACTTGGATTCGAAAACAAAACAACTCAGATTTCACAAAAGAGCAAGAGAATCTCAATGCAAATTCGGATTTTCACAATGAAAACAAGAGAAACTCACTGTCAATTCATATTGCAAAATAAGAACAAGAGAAAACTCAATGCCAATTCGGATTGCACAATAAGAACAAGAGAAAACTCAATGCCAATTCGGATTGCACAATAAGAACAAGAGAAAACTCAATGCCAATTCGGATTGCACAATAAGAACAAGAGAAACCCAAAGCACATTCGGATTTCACAACAAAACAAGAGAACTCAATGAAAATTTGGTTTTTACAATAAGAACCCTAATTCACGAATTCAGAAACAAAAAGAAAACAAATTAGGGGAAATTTCAGAAACCCTAATTCAATTGCACGATTTGAACAATGAAACGAAAAAAAAGAAAAACAAGGAAACAAGTGAAATAAGGAAATCAACAAGCTCTAGAATAGTTTCGGAGTTCACAACAAATAAGGGAAACAAGGAAACAATTGAAACAAGGAAACAAATGAAATAAGGAAATTAACAAGCTCTAGAATAGTTTCGGATTTCACAAGGAAACAGGGACAAAGAAATCAAAACACGACTAGATGATGATTTATTTTTTTTCAAAAAAACCTAATGTAGAAACACGAATTGAAAGAAAAACACAAATGAAAAAGGATAGGCCAAACCGGATGATCCTAAGCTCTGGTACCAACTAATACGAACCACACCAACGATTGTGGTGAAACCCGACACCAAATATGGCAGCCACCAAGAACACACGAATCTGGAATGATGAACCGCGACCCAATGCTTAGCCAAGCACAAACCTTGGTATAAGGAAGACGCCACAAACGGTGATGGGAATCCGTTTGATAAGTCAGATTGAACGCCACAAGGAATACCCTTGATAAGTTCGAATAGTCTCTTCAAGAACTCAAGAAGAAAACCTCTCAATTTTCATTTCATCAAAATCTGAATTTCCCAACGTTTTACAAGCCCTAATATGGCCGAAATTACATGAAAGAAAAGCCCCTTTGTCTTCCTAATGAAAACCCTAACAATCACAAAATAGAAAGACTCTTGGACTCTCACAAGTCAAATGTTTGACTTTCTCCAAAAAAAAAAAAACAAAGACTAAATAAAACGTGATTAAGTGACTGATTAAAATAAAAATACAAGATGCCAAAATCCAATAAGACTCATTACAAGAAGCTAAATATTGATCAAGCTCCTAAACTGGTGTCCTCATCATCCCCCCCTCTTGACTTGGATCAACTGGAACTTGACTTGGATCTTTAGTCTTGGTGTCCTCATCATTTACGTCCTCCTATCTTGCTTATTTGCGATAGCTGGAGTCATCAGTGGACTCGCCTTCTCCTATAAGGTTGCACAGCCGGAGCTTATCCTCGTGAAGGAGATAGGAGAGGGATCATTGACCATAGGGAAGCTTGAGGATGGTTTCCCTACGCTCCCTCATGGCATCTGTGGGCTGAGGACGATGATAGTTGGCTATATACAAGTTAAAAGGGAGTTTAGCTAAAGAATGTGAGGAACTTATGGAGTCTCCGAAAGGAGTAGAGTCGAGAAGGAATGAGACTGTCTGTCCAGAAGAAGGTGATTTTAAAGTTCAGAGGATGGTTTGGCATGTCTTTGAATAGACGCTTTTCTTTAGGGGGTAATTGTATAGATAATAGAACTCGTCTCTACCATGGGCTCGGGAAGGGTTTCTTTTTAGACAGAAGAGATATAAGATCTCACGTGCTGTAGGCTCCTCCCACTTCATCTCCTTACATAGAGACTTCAATGCGGAAAAAACCCTATACGAGTTCGTCTGAAGTTGGAATGGATCGATGATGACATAGTCGAGAAAGCCTAAAAAATAGTCCTTTAATGGTAGCAAGGCCCCTGCTCATAAGTGCTTGCGACTCCAGGTCACGAGCTTAACCTTTCTATCTGGGTTGTCATTCCTAGGTGCAGAGCAGCTCCTCTCCTCAGAGCTGGCTGGCCGAAAAACCAAATTTCTGGAAAGCTTCAACCTGTGGCAAGAGAGGAGCTCAGAAATTTGTCGAGTTGAAGTGATAGACCTTCGGTAATGTTCAACCTCAAAGAAAGAACTCTCTAGGATCGGGATGGAAAGTGTTTTGGGAACTTTAGGTGGTTGGTTAGAAGGACCCTCCATTAAGTTGAATGCGAGCACACCAGGAGAAAAAGCTACGGTGACCTTGAGTTTGGGGTCTAATGGGATAGGCCTAATCTCGGGGTCTGGGTTAGGATAAGCTTCCACTCGAAGTCTTTTTCTTTTTCTTTTATGACCTCGTCGATCTGACATCGAAAGTGGTCTCGTGTATCTACTTGCTCGCACCGTGCTTCATGCTCGTGGATGAGTCGCTTGTTTCGGGTGAAAGGTGATTCAGGACGAGGAGTTGGTGGGTGGTAAAGGATTGCAAACTTGGGCCCCCACCAATTCTCAAAGTACTGCGACATCTAACAAGGAAGAAAAAGGTGAGGGCCCATCATATAGAAAATCATAAGGAAATCGTAATTTTGATAACTCGAGCTCAAATGCTCTTGATAACAAGATTACCTCAATCGAGACTGAAGGCTCGAAAGGGCGAGATTAACTCGGATGTCATTCCCTAACTATTGTAAATTTCGGGCATCGAGGTCGCACCCACACGAGAGTGGGGAGGTTAATACCAGTTTTAAAAAATCCTGTATTTTCAGGGAAAAAGTTGGCAGTTACCCGAAAAGGTAATATTTTTGGGATTCGTGCATTAATACCCTAAACCAAAACTCTATTTCTTAAGCTACACGAAAACTCTACCCAAAAATCCCCCATTCTAGAAAAAAATTAATTTTTACACATTTTTACCAGACAATTTTTAACCTAAATCATGGTTCCAAGCATGCTAAGGCTATTTGCATTATAAAACTTGCCCAATGCAAGAATGAGGCCTTATAAATTTGGTAAAAACCAGATAAAAATATTTACGGACAAAAGAAACATAAAACAAGAAAAATAAAAACAGGTGAATAAGGATCAAAGCACTTACACAAATCGATTCGTGGGAACGAGGAGATCATCGACTGAAGGATGGGAAGCAAGAATGATTCCACAGAGCTGAAGGAGTTGGAGTTGCTTTGTTTCTTAGGTTTAGAAAACATGCAACAAAAAGCTCTAGTTTTTTCTTTTTTTCTGGTTTGTGTTCTCTAATAAATAAGGATGGGAATGGAGGAGAAGGAGGAGTGATAAATATATATACCCCAGTCAGCATTCCAAAAGTCAAATTGATATGGGTCGTTGATTTGGATTAAAAGAAGACCCAAGGGGTTATATTTGATTCCAGAGATATGGCGGCAAAAAGAATCGGAATGGACGTGCACAGAAAAAGAGGGTACTCAAGTACTTTGAATGTGCAATCCCTGAGTGACGCATGTCAATACTTCAGTATGGTAGGTGGCACGTTTTTCGAAAGGAGAAGTTCAAAAGTTTCCTTCTCATAGGATCCGAACCAAAACTTTTGAGGGGGCAAAATGTTACACCCAAATTTCGAAATCGTAATAAATGAGCCTCAAAATGTAGGCTCGTAAAGTGTAAGCTCGAAAAATGTTGAGTAAGGGTTCAACACTTGTATAAATTAACATGTTTCCTGATTTGTTCCAATCAGCGATGGAGCACCAGTTAAGACGGTTTGAGCTTAGGCATCAAGCTCGAAAGGATGGATCTTCTCCAAAGTCTGAGTATAATTCGAACCTTCATCGCAAGCTCGAAAAGCTTGGTTTCCGATGGTTAAGCTCGGTGAAATCACTCGCTAAGGAAGAGACCAACCGGGATGGCGAGCCCGTGATGTTGGTCGATCTCGAAAGTGTATAAATTGTATGTTCGAGGTTGATAGTCCAATTTGAACGTGGTTACTGTTCGAAAATCCTTATTCCTGGGGGATTTGTTGTAATATGATAATAAATCCCACTTATCATGGGGTATTACATGATTAATATATTTAATTATATATATTTCAAATTTGAATCGTAACTTTTCGAAATAAAAGGGAAGATATTTTGTTAACCAATCTATAAATAAACTGGAGAATTTCATTTGTACGCACAATTTGGTACTGAGAATACTCGACAAAATTGCTTTGTAAAAAGCTTTAAGAGAATTCCACCACTCAATAATATTGACTCGTGGACTAGGCAGATTTTAAATGATGAACCACGTAAAATCCCAATTGTTCTGATTTATTTTCTTAATTGTGTATTTAGTGCTCTTCATATTTAAGTTGACGAAAAACGACGTCAACAGTATGTATGTTAACATATGAATGCCTAAGTATGTATGTACGTTAAGATATGAATGACTAAGTATGTATGTACGTTAAGATATGAATGACTAAGTAAATATGTATGTTAAGATGACTAAATATGTATGTGAAGATATGAAGAATAATTAAGTATGTGTGTTAAGGTATGACTAAGTAAGTAAGTAAGTATGTTACTAGTTAAGGCTGTGTGTATGCTCTGGGATTTATCTGCAAGGATATACATGTGGACCGGCCTTTTGAGAATTTATGCTTTGGGGACTAGAACCCATATGATAACTAAGACATTATTTTGGGCTTGTTGAATGTTTTAAAATATAACATTGTAATTTTCTTTTAAGTATGTGCATACTTCCGAACTCTTGCATGTTTTGAAATTTTATATGAATTTTCGGTTACCTTATTTTAGAAAATGGTTATGTATTTTCACAAATTATGTTAAGAGATTTTAGGGGACATTACAATAGCATGTGAATTTATATTAATATAATTATTAAATATATAATTTTGTATTAAATATTATTATAATAATGATATTTTATAATATTTGAATTTATATTAATATAATTACTAAATATTTATTTTTAGAAAATTTTAATAAAAATTAGGATTATATATTATTATAATAGTAATATTTATAACATTTGAGTTTATATTAATATAATTAATTAATATCTAGTTATAATAATGATATTCTGTAATATTTAAATTTGTATTAATATAATTAATAAATGTATATTTTTAATTTGTCAAGTATTAAATATCTAGTTTTGTATTATATATTATTATAATAATGATATTTTATAACATTTTAATTTATATTAATATAATTAATAAATATCTAGTCTAGTATGATATTTTATAACATTTGAATAATTAATTAATATACAGTTATATTAATGATTTTTTTTATTATATTTGAATTTATTTTAATATAATTAATATATATTTTTAATTTATTTTAAAAGTATGTTCATTTAAATATTTAAAAATATTTTGTTAAAATTAACAAAAGAAATAGTTAAAAACAAGAATTTTTATTATCTACAAATTTTTTATATAGAAGAGATATAAATATGTAATTCATGATAAAATAATCTATCTATACAAATAATAAAATATTTACGATAACTTACAACACTTCTTGTTTTCTCGATTGATCTTATAATTAGATATATGAGTATAACGATAAATATATATATATATATAGCATAATAGGAAATATACATGCTACGTCATTTTGACCAATCATCACAATACCAACAAACAACAAGTTTCTATTGTTTCTATTTTGGCAAATACATTATAAATAAAACTACACTACTACATGTCACTCCGAGTAAGTATTACCTCACTAGAATAATTGCCTGTTTATGGCCTCGTTTGCAATAACTTAAAAAAAAACTAAAAGTTGTTCTATGAAAAAGTTGTGCGGTAATAGTGTTTGGTAAAAAACAACTTATTGAATAATTTATACATAAATTAAAGCTGACAAAACTCAATTTTTAACTTTTTCTAAAATAATTTTTTGAAAAATCTTTGTAATAAATTTATTTATTATATATTACTCAAAATAAAATATTTAAAATAAGTTAATATTATAATAAAATAAACAATGTTTAATGCTTAAATATATTTTTTGTTCAAAAAATATTTTTATAATTTATATTTATTAGATATAATTTTATTTTATTAAGAGTTAATTAACAAACCACTTTAATATAGAGTTTATTATACACTATAACATTATTTTTGTATCTCATAGTATTTTTAAATTATAATTTATCAAAAAGATATCAATTTCATGTTTTAAGAAAAAATAATAATTAAAGACATGAAAATTGAGAATTTTGAGATAACTTAAGTTTTATATATTTGTGATTATATCATGAACAAGGTATAATGCCATTATCATTTTAATTCGAATCTTAACTACATTGAGTAGTTATAATATATATATATATATACACAATAATATATATATATATATATTTGTACATCCTAAAATTCAGCACGAGTCTGTTATTCAGCTTGTGTACAACTAGCGAGTAAAGGTCTCTAATAGATGATCCATAAGTCCGTATTTTCTCCACGAAGGCAGCACGATTCCCCAGGTCAATAACACGAGCTGGGGAATGCAAAGAAATAAGCACGAGCTTGAATTGTTTATAAGGCATAGCATCCGTGACACAAGCTCACAATGTATTCAGCTTGAGGTACGCTAGAGACCTAACGTATCCTTGGATCTTTAGAAACTCGCATACGTTATATAGACGTGCATGGTCAGACATAGCATATCCGCGGATCCCTGAAAACCCAGACTCATAATATAATCGTGCATGGACAAGCATGACATGTCTAATTATCTCTGAGGATTCATGGTCAGTTTTACCTAATGATCAGACCATACCTTAAGATAAATTATAATATTTATAATTTAGTGTGGTACAGGTCACACTGGGGGTTAAGTCACGTGATGTCCCCAAGGCCTATCCAAGGATTTTCTCTATAAATACTAAGATCTTGGACAGGGAATATATTTTTTTCTTAATGCAAAAACTCTGTAAAAATTTAGAGAGAAAACAGTAATAATATAGACTCGTGGACTAGGTGGATTTTAATGACCGAACCACGTAAAAAAGACGAGTGTTCTTGAGAGTTCTTTTCTGGCGCTCTTGAGTATCATTTTCTTATTGCGGTTTACCATTAAGAACTAATCCACCCCAACTATTTTCATAATTCACTGTTGGTGAAAAACCGCGTCAACAATTTGGTGCTTTCATTGAGAGCTGAAGATTAGTGCTTTCATCAAATTCCCAATCAAAGTTTATCATGGTGGTCACTCAATTGAGGCACGACAATGAAATGGAACAGCCTGGTGGGCAGGAGGTTCACCACGCTGCTGTTTACGATGAGCATAGCCCTGAAAACCAGCAATGATCGAGAAAACAACCGTGGGCCACGACGACGCTGGGTGCTCGGCATCATTGCCACCGAATCCGAACCGGATTACTTGACTGCGGTAGAACTAGAAAACATGCAGTTAAGAAGCCATTTGGCCAAAGCAAACAAGCAAATCGAGGAGGTTTTGGCTCAGCTACCCCATCTTGCAACAAACGTTAATGTCGGAAAGAGGCAAGGTGAGTCTCATAAGTCCCGCCGGGATGGATCCAAACCAAGTCGGCCAGTTAGGACCTCAAACCCAAGTTCTGCACCCATGGCACAAGATCACCAAGATGTTCAGCCTGATGGCCCTCCTAGGGGTCATTGGCAAGTCAGTCGGTCGGTTAAGACCTCGACCCCTAGTTCAGTACCACCATCGTATGCGCCTGGAAACGCCCATGGCAACCAACGAGGAAGGTCTGGGGCAAACTCACAAAGACAGCCTATTCCAGCCAATCCTCCTGCGTCACAATCAAAGCGCCAGATGCAGAGAGTTAGAAATGGTGGGGCAGAACGACCGCGGGCTAATTTGGTTTGTCTTGACGGGACAAGAATTGCCTCGCCGGTTAGGCATCCCCTATCACCCATAAGGCATCCAACACTGCCTCATTCTGTGCGAAATGTTCCTGCTTATGGGGAAAGCAGGAGAAATCCTCCTCTCGCTGCCCCTACCTACGCCCCACGGACACGCGGTAGTATCCCAGATCCTCATCCTCAACTGCGAGCACTGAGCTTCGCTAATGAAAGTTATTGGACCGAGAGCGGTCGAAGTGGCAGGTCCAATACAAATTTGAGAAATCACCTGAGTTCGGCTCAGAGCCCTCAAGTCGATCCCCAGACCGATCTTCGAGATCGCCTAAACTCATAGAGGAGAAATTCAGTCCAAAATGGAGTCAGTTACTCATCAAGAGGGAGGTCCTTCCGAAGTACGTGATAACAGGAATGTCCCACCAAACCAAGCTCAAACTTGGAGGGACAACAACCCGGAAAACGTGTACGGCAATACGAGAGCTGTGGAACAGCCCCAGAATAATCAAGGAATCAAAAACCAAACCCTCGAAAGGTTAGCCCAGATGGAGGAGCTGATGAAAAGACTTCTCTAGAAACCCTGATACGTTATATAGACGTGCATGGTCAGACATAGCATATCCGCAGATCCTTGAAAACCCAGACACATAATATAATCGTGCATGGACAAGCATGACATGTCCGATTATCTCTGGGGATTTATGGTCAGTTTTACCTAATGATCTGACCATACCTTAAGATAAATTGTAATATTCATAATTTAGTGTGGTACAGGTCACACTGGGGGTTAAGTCACGTGATGACCCCAAGGCCTATCCAGGGATTTTCTCTATAAATACTAAGATCTTGGATAGGGAATACAGTATTTTCTATAATGCAAAAACTCTGTCAAAATTTAGAGAGAAAAACAGTTATAATATAGACCCGTGGATTAGGTGGATTTTAACGAGCGAAGGATGTCAAAAAGACGAGTGTTCTTGAGAGTTCTTTTCTGGTGCTCTTGAGTATCATTTTCTTATTGCGATTTACCATTAAGCACTAATCCACCCCAGCTATTTTCATATTTCACTGTTGGCGAAAAACTGCGTCAACAATATTATATAATATAATATTTTTGTTTATGATCTCTTCATTATTATTTTATCAAAAACATATTTAATTTAAAAATGTGAATTTTTTTTAATAAATTAAAATAAATATGACACCCTAATACGTCTTTTCCAACTCACAGTACTTTAAAATCTATAATTTATTGCACAATTGCAACTGCTTTTACCCACAACACAACTGTAGCTGCTTTTCCCCACAGCACAGCTACAACTGTTTTCCCTACACCATGGTTGTACAAAACTGGCCCTATAATAAATTGAGCTTCTCAAATATAAATAATACACATGGTCCATCTCAAAGGTAAGCTGCTTAAGATCATCTTTAATGCATGATGTAAAATTTGTACTAAATTTAGCACAAAAAAATAACTCATATATTTGGTTTGATAATTGTAATCATATTGAGTGTAAGATAAAAATTAACTCCAAAAATGAATAAAAATTAAGTGATTTAATATTTATTTAGGATATACAAAAAAACATTATTTTTTCTTATCCAAATTGTAGACTCTAATCTATTTTCTACCATTGGATGTGATCAATTAATTAGCTACTAATTTTCAATATATAAATTATAATAATTAGTAACAATATGATATATATATATAAATATATATAAAAGTGAAAACCGTTGATGTGTTAAATTTGATATACTTCTTAAAAAAATAATTTTTTTATCAAACTACTTTTTTTTGTTATTTTGCCTTTTTACAGTCTTTATTTTTTTATAAAAAAAATATGATATAAATTTTTTAAAAATACGATTTTAAAAGTTTCTAAATTACAAAAATACAATGTAAACAAATAGACATTAACCCACTGCAATATAGTCTAAAAAAAGTAACTAAAATATGGAAAATAAATTAAAAAATACATATCACAACAACAAAACATATAATCAAAATAAATTTAAAAAAAATTAATTTTCAACTTTGAAAAAATTACCAAAAATATAAAGATTACGTTTAAAAATAGTGGAAATTACACTCTATATGATTTTTTTTTTTTGCCATTAAATTATTTATACGGGAACTTCAAATTCTAAATGTTTTTATGGCTTTTCTTTTTAGTTTTCAAATGTATGGTTTTTAGATTCTCATATAAATATATAAATGAGAAATTTATGTCAAACACTTCTTTTTTTTTTCTTCAAATTATTTCTTTTTTACGGTGGAACAGAGTTTATATCCTTTTTACAATTTTCATTTAATTTTTACAATTATTTGGTTTTTGCTTCTTGCGGACTGCGAAAGAGAACATTATGGTATATTTATGATTTTTGAGGCCATTTCTTTTGATGTGAAGAGTACTTTGTTTTTGAGTGTCAAACATAGTCTCACTCCATTAAGTATAATTCGAGTACCATTATATATATATAAATATGTTTGAAGGTCCACTCGTAGATAATTCAGTAATTGGTAGGAGTTTAGCCATGAGAGTGATAGCTTACAACATATTTTCCTTCTTCTCTACTTTGTTGTTGCTTCCCACGTTTCATGCACCGTGTCACGGGCTGACATTTTGACAGCGGAAATACCCGTGCGGCACCTTGACTCCTCCGAGCCCAGGTCAGCCTTCCAACCATTCGAATAACAATGGGCACATTTTTCGCGCGACCGTGTGCCTCTGCACACTTCCGTCTCTCGAACAACTCTCGCTGAGTCATGCTCTCAAGCATCTATGAGTGCAATCATGCATCAAGGCTATCTAGCCAAGAAACTCACACTGTCCATAGGTTCTCACTATGGCAAGGCAAATCCCAACACCGATGCTCACCCAGACATTCGCAAGTCAAGGTAGCATGTGTGGCTAAGAGCCAACACCAAGCTGATGTGCCAACACCTCCCATCATGTCCTATTCGATACTATCCGATTAGTTCACGTCACAGACTAAGGACTCCCATACGTCCATGGTCCAATCCTCAAGGAACCATACCATCGTGCATGTTGGCAGGGCCTCGAGACTGGCTGCCAGACTAGTAGCATACACTGGACCTCTGTCCTACTCAAGCATAGTGCACCCTCCAATGCTTGCATGCTAACAAGTCCCACGAATGACTTCCCGTGCCATCTCGTGTCGAGATTCGTGGCCATGGCGCACCACGACATCTCTCGAAGGTTTGGGCCACGTTCCATGCAAGCGGCATCCCGGCAAGCCAAGGGAACCGTACCCTTAAACCTCTGGCAGCACACTTCGACGCACTACCGGGGCGGCCCGGTAATGTCCATGAGTACTCCTACTCATGGAGACATATGAGTCCCCTCGTGGTCCTCATATGACCGCCCTACTAGTCCTCCCAACTAGTAGTAGCTCACTTGACGCACCTGCGCCAGGGGGTGGTGGAGAGCTGACACCAGGTGCTCCCCCTACAAAGAGCCTTCTGAGCTTTTAGCCTTCTACCAAGAACATATATGATTTTCGCTTGGGAGACATATTTGGCTTCCAGCTCTCCAATTCTTCGAATCTCCCAAATCCGATCATACCATTGCGTTCATTGACCCTTCAATATGGAACTTACCAAGTCCCGTCCATTTCCGGGCAATATTGAAGATATTTACGAAAATGCCACTGCCGTACAAACTAGGCATCAGCATGCTCACCAGCCTGCACCCTCGCGTGCGCATCTGACCGAACGCCATCCTAGCTTGTAACATGCCATCAAGGCCAGCATGTTACACACCGCCCCACCCCCCCCCCCCCCCCCCCCCCCCGCACACACACACATATAAATATATTTATATCATAGTTATATTTGAGTCGTTTGTGTTCTTTCATTGCACTTACTCTGTATTTTTCCCCAACTCTTTATCTTTTTCTTCGCTCTGGTTATATTCACAAACAAAAATATTTCATAGCTTTTTTTACCCAATGGAACCAATTATATATATCTCATATTATATATGAGTTTATCAAAGTTTGAGAGCTTTAAAATAATGAGGACATCTATTCAATTAGATTCTTTAAGAGGTGTTGATGGTTTTCGAAGTGACAAAGGTACTTGTTTCCGTAAAAATTATCTTGATGACGTGGCCAAAAATATGACACGTGGCAGGCACATGGTAACATACTTGATGAATACCTGGTCGACCCTCAACCAGATAGAAGTATTTGTCTTATCATACTTATTGGGTCTACATGCATAGTGGGGTAGATGTTGATCAAGCTGGTCGTTGGTTATGACCAGAGCTACTCAATGGTACGCTAAGAATCCTCAGAATTAGTTAAAGACGAGATATTTATGTAATAGTCAGTTAATTTGTATTATTGAATTGCCATTTATTACACAAATTATGTAAGGCCCACAACCCATTATATACATTCCTATGTTTATAAATAGAGAATTAGTGAATCATTTTTTCTTACGCTGTAATTCTTTAATTTTAGAAGAATTCATAAATCTAAGTGCTTTTATACACGTTCTAGTACTCTCTCTCAAACTAATGAAACTTAATTGATCCAATTCATCTGATCGGGGGTTTTGGAAATTCTACAATAATAAAAGTACTAAGTGGGCAAGCGAGTAGTAACACAGATAAAATAAGGACAGCAGCGTCCCCAAAGCCCAAGGCGCCTAGTAACCGATGAACTAGTCCTTCTTGGATGGGGGCCAGGAAATGTCCTCTCAGGTAATAGGAGACAGCCCGACATTGGTTCTGTGGTCAATGGTACCCCACGACATAATAATGCTCCAGGACCTAGAAACTAACGCAGGCCCCATAGGCCACCTCCTGTTTATCGTAATGGTTTTGGTCGGAGAGAATGTGACAATTTGTATAGTCGTCTATGTACCTATCGGTTGCAGTTTAGGTATGGGCATGATTATAATGAAGGAGATTCTGAATACTATCGGAATCAGAGGAGAAATGCTGGTCGATCTGACGAGTAGAGGCATGGGTAGCGGGAGCCTCCACCCAGTAACCGACCAGCTAGTCAGAATGTAGAGGGGAAGCCAAGGAAACCCAATGTGTTTGATTGATTAGGAAGGTTAGAGCATAGACGTAGAGAAGAGGATCTAAGAAATGTTCTGAATGATCGAAGGGAAAGAACCGATGCGCGCATCCCTATTATCTCTCTTGCCCTCACAATTACAACCGTTGTTCAAGCCCAGATTGATGCACTGAACCAGGCTGTCCAATAGTTGGTCGGGAACAAAACTTCACACAATGAGTACGACTGAAGAAAAGGCACTATTTATCAACATGATTGCACAAGCAGAAGTCCCAAGCAAGTTCAAAATGCCTGTTCTATCCAGCTATACTGGAAAAGAAGATCCCATATCTCACATTAATTAGTTTGAGATACAAATGGATATTCATAACGTATATGAGGATGCTAGATTATGGATCTTCCCGGCAATTTTATCTGATGCTACTCAGGAGTGGTATTTCAAGTTTCAACCGACTAGCATTACTTCCAGGGAAATGTTCGTTAAAGAATTTTATGGAAAATTCTATGCTGGTCGCATGCATCCCACGAAGGCTAACCAGCTGGTGGATATAAGATAAAAATAGGGTGAGCCTTTAAAGGAGTACATTCAAAGATTTATGAGAGCAATTTCTCGGGCCAAAACTGTGGGAGACGAAGGGAAAATGATGGCCATAACAGCAAGGGTGCAAAGACAGTCTCCACTTTGGAATAGTCTGAGAAAGAACGAAGTTAAAACTTTTTAGGAGATTTTAGATCGAGCAGATAAATATATTAAGCAGGAAGAGGCCATCACCAATGAAGGAAAGGCCCTAAATGCGGAACAAGGTAAGAAGGAAGAACCGATGATAAGTACCGAATTTGTTTATTTTTAATTCATTATTCTTCTATAATGTTGCACTTGATTATTTATTTATATATGTTAAATTATTTTATTTTTTGTTTTTATGATTTTCAAGACATTTGGATGAAAACAAATGAATTTTGGATGTTTTAAAAGCAATGGTTATGCTTGGAATTACAAGTCTGAAACTTCACACTTGATTTTGATAATTTTCCATTACTCTTTTGGAAATCTATCTAGAAATATAAGTTTTAGATCTTTTTCTTAGCTTTCCATAGTTTTTTGAATCGTCTAATTTCACGCTATATTGAGGAAGTTATGGTTAAAATACCGTTAGTAGCTGCAGTTAAAGAAAACCAAAAAACGGAAAAATTGCTACGGCCGCGACCGACCTTATATCAAGCTGCGACCTGGGGGACAAAATGTAGTGGCCACGGCCAGAGCCCAATTTTTTGGAAAATACATTTTCTAGTGGCCACGGCTGACGATCGATTTTTCCTTAATTTTTGAATTTTAAATGTATTTTTGAACGGGATATAAAAAGGGTCAGGGTTAACTTTTAATATAACTTTGGATTGCGAATTTTAGAGGCTAGAGCAGCAGAGGAGGAGAAAAGACACCAACATAAAGATTCTTCAATCTAGTTTTTCTTTCTTCTCAAAACTCTTTTATTTTCATTGAATATTTATGTTTATGTTTATGAATATGAATATGATTATGGAGTAGTTTCCTTTATAGTTGAGGGTTCTTTCAAAACCCTAGACATGAGATATTGAATGCATTGAAGAATTTTATTCCTTCTATTCCCTTATATTAAATTACATTTATATTTCTATTTGAATGTTATGAATCTTGTAAAATCTTGTTTAGATGGCCACTAATTAGGGTTTTGCATTGTTCTACTATCATCTTAGGATTGTTATTCACCTAATAGTTTAGGATTCTTAGTAGAGTAATAAATTGCAATTAGAGTATTGTGACAGATATTTTAATTGTGATAAAAAATAGAACCTAGATTAAATGAATTGCATGCTTAATGAATTTGTTGCCCAGATTAACCTGTTTCCATAGAGTGTAATGCTTTTACTAGGTTAAATAGATCACATGCTTAATGGGTTTATTGTTGGGTAAAAAGGCTTAATTAAGAGCGCTTAGCTTTAATTAAGTATAATAGGGAAACTGGTATAATTGATTGTTTAAGTGTTATCTGTGGGGTTAATAGTTTAATTAGGAATAGGAAATATTATTCGTCATTGTTGATAGATTGATTGTCGAAGGTGGAGAGTAATTCCTGACTATGTCTTGAATATCGTTATATCCTTAGTTATTCAATCTTTGATATTTATTTCATTTTATGTTTTCAGCTGTTAAAACTAAAACCCCTTTCTAATTTCAGTTTAGTTCTTACTTTGAATAATAATTTAATCATAGTCCTCGTGGATTCGACCCTTATTTACCGCTATACTAAAGTAGCTGGTGTAAGTGAATAAAAAAAATATATTTAAATTTGATACGGCATACGACACCCATTAACCGAACAAAGTTGTTAGCAGTTCAAATAAGCCCAATAATAACAATGGTAGAAATAATGGAAAGAATGGGGGAAAACGAGCAAGCAATGTTTCTGCTACGTTTGATAACAAAGGGCCCAAGTAGAACAAATATGAGCCAAGATTTACAAACTATATAGCACTGGTTGACACCCGATCAGAGGTGTATCAGGCCAATCAAACCACCATGCCTATCAAGCGACCAACCCCCATTAGGGTGGACATCTCTAAGAGAGACACAACAAAGTTCTGCCGCTTCCATAATGATTATGGCCATGATACAAATGAATGCAACCAGCTAAAGGATGAGATTGAATTCTTGATTCGAAAGGAAAATCTGAGGAGGTATATACGAGCAGGGGTTGATCCCCAAAAAATGGCTAATGGAGGCAAGGAGTAGTCGAGATGATGTCAGCGCTCGACTCCATTACAACCTACCTCGTCACGAGAACTCTGCTTACTATTTGTGGCAGACCGAACTTCTCAGGTGATAGTGTTAAGGCAAGAAAGAGAGATGCCAAAACCCAACATCATGAACAAGATATTGAAATGTTGACAATCAAAGAGCAAACTCCCAAGAAAGCTTGAGTAATAGAAGAATGTATAGCTTTTTATGAGCTGGACTCACAGCATGTTTTGTTCCCCCACACAGATCCTCTGGTCATAGATGTTCAGATAGCCAATATGATGGTGGTGAAAGGGTGTTGGTCGACAGAGGAAGTTCAGTGAAAATATATTATAAGTCACCCTTAGTAGGAATGAAGTTGTCCATATAGGACTTAGAACCATGCAACCAAACCATTTATTGTTTTTCTAGAGAAGGGTTCCTACCAACAGAACTGATCAGGCTTCAAGCAATAGCAGGAACTGCATCTGCGAACAAAACAATACTCACTATTTTTATAGTAGTTGATTGTTCTTCCGCATACAATGCTGTAATTGGAAGGCCCATTTTGGTAGAGTTGCGAGCAGTAACATCCATATGACACCTAGCCATGAAATTCCCAAATGACTCGGGAATCGGATGTATTTTTGGTAACCAAAGAGAAGCTCGGGAATGGTATAACTCCTCGATTACAAAAGCAAAGAAAAGTGGTGAGGGCACAAGCTTTATTTCCTCGAGCAGCTCTAGTGGACAAAGGGAGGGGTTGCAAGGAGTTATTAATGCACTGAACGCCCTATCAAGTTATCAAGTCACCAAATAGAATGTTTCCCAAAGTTAGGATAGAGATATAGATCCTTGCTTTGGGGCTTTTGTTGAAGAAGTTGGACCCGTGGAGGACCTTGAGGAGATCAAGCTAGAAGAAGAACATCCGACCAGAGTTGTGAAAGTCGATAAAAACTTAGAGACAACAATAAAGAACTAACTGGTGGAATTTTTGAGAATGAATCAGGAATTTTTTTCCTGGTCGCATAAAGACATGATTGGAATCAACCCAATAGTATTCAGCCATGTCTTAAACATAGACAAAACTTATCCTCCAATACAGCAAAAATGAAGACTGCTTGATATAGATAGGCCAAAAGCATTAAAGGAAGAGGTTGAAAAGCTTAAAGAAAATGGATTCATTAGGATAGAATTTTATCCATCATGGGTCTCAAATCCCGTACTAGTACCTAAACCGAATGGTAGATGGAGGACTTGCATGGATTTTACATACCTCAATAAAGCCTTCCCAAAGGATTGTTTTCTACTGCCAAGGATCGACCTGGTGGTTGATGCTACCATAGGGCATGAGACACTTTCTGTAATGCCCTGGATAGCCAAGACCGTTACACTGTGTGTTTATAAAAGTGCTAGACCTGCTAATCAAGTTATTTAATTAAAAACGTGTTACTGAAACTATAATGGAACTAGGGTTAAAAGATTTTGGTTTTAAAAGTCGCATTTCTTTTAAATATCAATTCTTGTTTACACGGGATCCCAAAAGAATGATCAGATTAAAATCACTTACAAAAGATTCACGATTTAAATACAATATTAGTCATACTAAGGCAAAATAGACAGTTCAACGATCCTTGTCCTGATCCACTCCTCGGCCAAGGCGATCGAACAACTGACTATGTACATTTAGCCCCGCAGCTCTCCATCTCAGGACTGGTCTAACTTGCCTTTGCCTTCACCTGCACCACGTAGCACCCGTGAGCCAAGGCCCAGCAAGAAAACACAATAACAGAGCATAAGCAATCAACAGACAATCCAATATCCCATATTGCATAAACATGTTCTCAACCATATAAACATTCAGGATAATCAAGTATTCAACATACTAAACACATCAACTCATATCATACACCAAATCACAAATGATAACTAGGGTTAGCACCCTCAGGCCGCACCCTCCGTTATCCCACTGACTCCGGCTCGCTTAAATCGAGCTCAGTGAATATTAAGCTATCCTCGGCTACCAGTGGCCAAGCCGCGCCCTGTGCGCAAATATTGTGTACAACACCCTTAGGCCACTATCACATGTCCCCATGGCATAATACCATCATTGACATTATACAGATATCGGGAGCTCTTAGTCTCATCACAAACATATAACCGGGTGCAATTTTCTTACCTTTAGATTCGCTAGCTTTGTTCACTTGATTCCTTGCGCATGATCCCTCTCGAGCCCTAGTGCTCACCTAATCACAACCATAGATCAAAGTCATCACCAAACCTCAAGTCCAAAACCTAGCCTCGGGAAGCTCTAATTCCACCAAACGGGGTGGTGGAATCGAACCCCCGTGCCAAAACCCATGAAAATAACTCAAAAACCCCTTTTTGGAAACAGGGTAGCGCTACAGTGCTCTAAGGAGGGCGCTACAGCGCTACAAGCAGAACCAAAATACCCTCAGCATGCTTGGCCTAGCGCTACAGCACCCAAAGGCTAGCGCTATAGCGCTAGTCACAAACAGCCAACACCACATTTTCCCTTCCTGCGATTTCCCCGAGCCAACTCTTACCAAAACTCTTCCAATCCTTAACCAAACTTAAAAACAAGCTTATTAACATACTCCACTCATCCCAAGCATCACAATCATTCAAAATCTAACCACATGCACCCCTAATCCCAAAATTCACCATAGTTGCTCCTAGACTTCAGAAACTCAGCAAAACAATCAAAACTTCAAAGTTTAAAGCTTAGAATTTTGTACCTTTGATGGAAATTGGACTTTGAGTTAGCTTCTAGACCTCCTTAGCTTGCTCTTCCTCAAACCTTGGCTTGAATTCCCCTAAGGTTCCCATCAATTCAACTTAGACACCATAGTTCAAACAATCCAAACCAGAAACTGAAAACTCCAAAGTCTTACCTTAAGTGATGGTGTGTTCTTGCTAAACCTTTGCCAATCCTTCAAGCCTAGCTCAGCATTCTTGTTGCTCAGCCTAACCTAACTCCCCTCTGAGCTTTCCTCCAAGAAAACTCAAGAAAATGATGAAGGAAAGCATAAACCGACCCTTGGAAAATGCCCTACTTTCTTCCCTTTCTTTTTCTTTCTTTTCCCTTCTTTTCTCAGACTTCTACCTTATTCTACAACTTCCACTAAGCATAAAGCCTCAGCAATACCTATCTCTTAAAAGCCAAATGACCATATTGCCCTCCCCTTTAATCCTAAGTCTTTTAATCAACATAGGGCATTTTGGTCATTTTACCCAATTCCCACTAATTCCTCAAGTGTCTCTAATATTTTTTGCTTACTTCCCGATACCTAATTAATGACCAATTATATCCCTCGATGTCAAAATAGACCCCAATATATTCACTAAATTCCCATTTATACCCCCAGGCTCGCCTCGAGCCGGGTATAAATCCCCGCCGTGACTTTTTCGCTAATCTGCTCATTAGGATCATCTCAAATCACAGATAAAAGATATACCCACATAATAATGTGGTCTCAACAATTATCGCGTATATATATTGTTATGCCCTTTCTAAACTAATCAGGGCCTACATGCATACTAATACACTTAGCCATGCATCTCAAATATTCAAATAGCCATACAACATGCTTTAAATCATTAAATCACATATATTCCAATTATGCCCTCCCGACACACTAATCAAGGCCCTTAAACCTCATTAGTAAATTTGGGTCGTTACACTTTCTTTCATGGATGCATACTTTGGATACAACTAGACCAGCATGCATCCACCAGATGAAGAGCACACCAGTTTTCGGACCGACACTGGATTGTACTGCTACAAGGTAATGTCGTTCGGTCTAAAAAATGCTGAGGCAACTTATCAACGACTAGTTAATCATATGTCTAAAGACCAGATCGAAAATAATATGGAAGTATATGTCGATAATATGCTGGTCAACTCAAAGAAAGCGGGTGGGCATGTAAACGACTTACAGGAATGCTTCAACATCTTGAAAAAATATCAGATGAAACTTAATCTTCTCATCTATTCTTTTCGATAGGATCTTGTAAATTTCTTGGATTTATAGTAAATTCATGGGGGTAGAAGCTATCCCTGAAAAAATCCAAGCCCTGATCGAGATGAAAATTACCCACTAGGATTAAAGACGTGCAAAGTTTGACAGGAAGAATTGTTGCGCTTAGCAAATTTATTTCAAAATACATACAAGTGTGTCCCATTTGTTAATCTGTTGAGGGGTAGCAAAAAATTTGAATGGATGGAAGACTGGGAGCAGTGAGCAGGCCTTCCAAGCAATTAAACAACATATGGCTCAACCTTCTATTTTTCCCAATCCAGTTGAAGGAGAAACTTTGTATGTCTGTCTAGCAGTAACAGAATACACTGCCAGCGCAGTCTTAATCAAAGAAGAAAATAAAATCCAGAGCACAACATATTATAAAAGCAAATGTTTGGTAGGAGCAGAATCAAGATTCCCTGCCATTGATAAATTAACTTACTGCTTATTTTTGGCATCATGAAAACTGCAACCCTATTTCCAGGCTCACCCAATAATAGTACTTATCGACGAGCCTTTACGAAAAGTATTGCAAAAACTAGAAGCTGCTGGTCGACTACTTCAATGGGCTATGGAGTCAAGGTAGTTTGAGATTTCCTACCAGCCTCGAGCAACAATTAAAGGACATGCATTGACAGATTTTGAAGCAGAGTTGTCTAGGCTCCTAGTGATCGAGTAGACACCTATAACACAAGTACAAAAAGGAGAAATCCCGACCTGAAAGGTTAAACATTGATGGTTCCTCTAACGAACAAAACTTTTAAACAAGGTTAATTATTATCACACCATAGCGACATCGATTCCATTGCGCACTCAGGTTTGGCTTCACTGCTTCCAACAATGAAGCTGAATATGAAGCACTGCTCGCAGGATTAAGGTTGTCAAGCTAGATCTATAGTGATTCACACTTGTCGTGAATCTAATACTAGGAGAATATCAGGACCGAGGGTTGAGGATAGTTTCTTATTTGAACAAAGAAAAAGACTTGTTTCCACAATTTGAAGAATATACATTGCAAGAAGTACCTCGCAACCAGAACTCGAATGTTGATGCACTAACAAAGTTAGCCAGTGCAAAAGACATCTATACACTAAACATTTAACCCATCGAACATCTAGCGACTCCTAGTATACACGTACAAGATGCCACCATGTTTATTAACACATCTGATACCTAGATGACTCCCATCATAAAATATCTCGAGCAGGGATTATTGCCTGCTTAACGGAATAAGTAAAAAAGGCTTCAAAGCCAATCTGCTTGGTTTATATTGGTCGATGGAATCCTGTATCAACGAGGATACACATTACCATTGTTAAGGTGTATTACCAAGGAAAAATCCAACGCACTATTGTAGGAAGTACATGAAGGTTTTTGTGGGGACCATGCTGGGGAGTCGAGTCTTTCAAAAAAGATACTACGACAAGGGTACTTTTGGCCAACTATGAATGATGATGATATAAACTATGTACAAAAATGTGACAAGTGCCAATGATTTTCTAAAATACCTTGAGTAGCTCCAAACGAGTTAAAACAGACGTGAAACCCCTGGTCGTTCGCAGTTTGGGGAATAGACCTGATCGGATCTTTACCGATAGGAAAGAGTGGTGTTAAATATGCAATTGTAGCTGTCGACTATTTCACTAAATGGGCTAAAGCTGAACTGCTCACAACAATAACGATGAAAAGGTTATTAATTTTGTCATCAAGAATATAGTTTGTCGTTATGGACTACCAAAGAAAATAGTGTCAGATAATGGCACACAATTTGATAGTGACATTTTTGTTGACTTCTGTCAATGACGTGGAATAACAAAAAGCTTCTCATCTATAGCTCATTTGCAAGCAAATGGATAGGTCTAAGATGTGAACAAGACATCGAAGAACACCCAGAATAAAACTCTCGAGCAGGAAAAAGGAGCTTAGGCAGAAGAACTAACTAGAACTACCTAAACTCCTCTGGTCGTGTAGAACAACACATCGAACAACAACTGCCCATGCACCATTTTCTATAGCACATGTATGAGGCCATGCTACTAGTTGAATTATACCCACCTTCACATAGAAGGCAAACATACGACTAGGATACCAATCACCAATTTCTGACGAAATCATTATACTTGATAGAAGAAGGTCGAGAAAGGGCACAATTATGAATAGCAGCACGTCTGCAAAAAGTTGCTCGATATTTCAAATCTAAAGTACGCGAAATGAAGTTTGCAATGGATGACTTAGTACTTAGAAGAGTTTTAATCAACACTCACGACCAAGCTACCAGAGTCCTTCGGCCAAGTTGGGAAGGTCCATATCAAGTCGAAGAAATCGTCCAGCTAGGAACATATAAAATTGCTTGGTTAATCGGAGATCTCATTCCTCGTTATTGAAATGGAGAACACCTACGCAAGTATTATCAATAAAACATCTCTTTTACAAGGGATACCTTGTATTTACGCAATTTTTTTTACAAGTTTTGAAGAAGGGCTAGAAATATTTTGATTGGTCGCATATAAGTGTAAGATCATATGATCGCTTGTATAGACACAAATTTTGTAACGTCGTGGATAACCAAGACTGTTACACTGTGTGTTTATAATCGTGCAAGACTCGCTAATCAAGTCATTTAGTTGAAAACACGATCTTAAAGTCATAATCGAGTTAGGGTTAAAATATTTGGGTTATAAATCGATAAATTTTCATTTAAATAAACGTTTGGAACATGGGATCCCAAAAACAGAGTTAAAGGACAATTTACAAAATTTCATAAGTTCTATACAATCACAAGCCACTCTAATGGAAAAAAATATGCATTTTAGGTTTTCCTATCCCTGTACTATCCCTCGGCCATGGCGGACAAGCAGCTAACTATGTATATCCCGACCCCAGAGCTCTCCAACTCAGGATTGGTCTACCCTGCCCTTGCCTTTACCTGCACCACGCAGCACCTGTGAGCCAAGGCCCAGCAAGAAAACCATAAATCATAGCATAAACAATACAGACAATCAAATGGTCATAACCATAGTTAACCAATTATTCAGCATGTCAAAATGGTCATCTAATCAGAGAAGACAGCCAATTTATTCACAAGTCATTCATCCAGTATTTAACAAGCTATAAGCAACAGATTAACAATCGTGTACATATCAATACTCATCATACAATACTCAAGGTCGACACCCTTAGGCCGTACCCTCTATTTAACCCACTGACTCCGACTCACATAGGTCGAGCTCAGTGATTATTTAGCTAGCCTCAGCTCTCAGTGGCCGAGCCGCGTCCTGTGCGCAAATATCAGTTCTGACACTCTTAGGTCGTTTATTTCATTCTCACATGGCATATCATAAACATACAACATTTGTATTCAAGTATAGGGAAACCTAGTCCCAACACAACCACACAAAATGGTGCAATTTTCTTACCTTTAATTCTGAGCAGAGAAGGTGAAAGGTTCCGAGAATGATCCTTAGCCCTGAGCCTTGGCGATAAACCTAGTCACAAGGGTCAATGGTGACCATCAACTTCCAATCGAAATAAAATACCTAGGAGATAGAAACTAGCCTCTGGGACCTCTAATTCCACCAAACAAGGTGGTAAAATCGTCCCCCGAGCCCCTGAGCAAAAACCCTAAAAAGTACCCAAAATCAAGTTTTGAAAGCTGAGTAGCGCTACAGCGCTACCTATTGGGTGCTATAGCGCTAGAGTCAGAGACTCTAGCCCCCAAAATCGCAGCCTAGTGTTGTAGCGCTCCTAACCTAGCTCTACAACGCTGATACCAGAGTTGCGAAAATTCTGGGTTTTCTTTTCGAATTTCCCCGAGCCAAAGCTCCAAAAATCCATTCCTCAAAACTTCCAAACCCAAAATTAACCACAAAAATATACTCTACTCATCAAAGGCAACAAAACCTAACTAAGTTTTTCCAAAAAAACTCCAACAAATTCCCAAAACCCATACTCAAGCTCTCAAAATTCAACCTAAACTACTCAACAAAACACAGAGATTAAAGCAAGGTTCTTTCCTCAAATTGTGGTCCAACTTCCCAGCAGAAACCTCACACCAACTCAACTCAATTCTATACAAATAAACTAAGTTCATCAACTACTTTATACCTAGAAATCTAGCAAAATTCAAGGATGAACTAAAGCTCTTGCCACAATTCTAGCTGACTTCTCATCTGTTTTCCAGCTCCAAATCCCACCTTGAATTTCCCTCTAGTTTCGCTTCCAAGATTCCAACTTCCTTCAACAATTCAAGCTGCCTTGCAAGGCAACTTGCTTCTGCTGCCTTTAGATCCTTAGTTTCAAGATTCAACAAGGGGAGAATGAGAGAGAGGAGTACGCGAGAGAGAAGGGGCAGGGAGGTTCTACTTCATTCTGTTTTTAATTCTAAGTAAATCTGAATATATCCCTTTATAGAAAAGACCAATTTACCCTCCCACATAACACTTAATCCATTAATCAATCTAAGGGTATCATGGTCATTGCTCCCAATTCCCGCTAATCCCTCAAGTGTTCCTAACATTTACCAATTAATCCCATCTTCCAATTAACTTTCAATTACTTACCCAATGTCTAATAATCCCCAATATATTTTCTAAATTCCCAAAAATAACCCCAGGCTCCCCCAGAGCCGAGTATAAATCCCCATCGTGACTATTTCACCAATCCGCTCACTAGGACCGTCTTGAGCCATATATTGCAAATATATCCACATAATAATGTGGTCTCAACAATTAATCACATATAATCACAATTATGCCATCAACGACCCTAAATTACAAATACGCCCTTAAAAGCTAAACAGGGCCCACATTCATATTTAATACTCATAAACATGCATTTCATGTAACCATATAATCATGTACTTAATCATTAAATCACACATAAACCAATTATGCCCTCCTGACATGCTAATCAAGGCCCTTAAGCCTGATTAGTGATTTTGGGTCGTTACAAATTTTGCCCATTTTTTTATGAGAAATAAAAGGAACTGTGTGCAGCCAGTCAATCTTGCCAGTTTTTACATTTTTTTTACAAGTACTTGCTCTTTTTACCTGTGTTGTTTTGCTATATATATAACTATTTACAAGATATACAAGTTGTTATTTTCGAATAGGTATTGGTCTATGCCAAGTGACCAAGTGCCTAACACCCCTCGATCACTTTGGGGGCATATGAGATACTAAGGCTAAGCAAAACATAAGAAAATATGTAAACACATGAGCAGAATAAGGGAAAACTTGCAAAAACACTTATAATTTTTTGGAAGAACACATAAAGTGTTATGCTAGGTTCGGTCTTACTACAAGCATGTATTATTATTATAAAACAATATAATACTAAAATGATTATCTTTTACACCACGAGCAATATTGCTCGTATGTAATAAAAAACTAATACAAATAAAAGTGATCTGCCTTAGGCAGTGTATTGTCTTGACACTACGAACATGTTACTCGGGTGTCTCAAAATAACAAATAAAATTATTACAAAAATTGCTAGGCAAGAGGAGTCTGTTGGGAATACTAGTCGAAGGCCAGTCCAGTCTCATCTTCTCCCCCATCAATTCTTGTGGCCAAGGAGATTTTCGATGAAGTAGGATGGTTATTCTCTAGTGAGCAAAACATTTTGCAAGTTCATCATGGTTTATTTGCTCATAAATATAATCAAAATTGGCATTTTGATTGTTCTTCAGGAAAATATAAAAGCACTTAAAAATTGCACCTTGGAATGGCTCCAAATTGCTCACGTTTGTTTCCTCGAGCTGCTTCACCATTTCTTCAAGCTCGTCAGATTCGTTCCTACTTGCGACCAGGTCCCCCTGCAGCTTGATCGCCTCATCGTGGCTAGCCTTGGATGCAACTTTGAGTCTTTTCCTTGATTGAATTGCCTTGTCCTAGTCATCCTTGGTCTTCTTGATCTCCTCAGTCAAGTTCTTGATAGTTTTCGCTGCAGTCTGCTGCTCGGTGACCCACCATTTCTGCTCCTCAGCAAACCTGTTTCTCTCCTCTTCAACGTGACTCCATTCATTATTCAAAGTCAGGATGGTCAGCAATTAACATAAAATTTAGGAAAATATCAGAAAAACCCAGATGTACAAAAGTCTCGAGCAGAAAACACTAAATTAAAGCAAGAACTTACGCTGAGGAACCTGGTCGGGATTCATAGTTGGGAGAGAAGCAAACGCCTATTTTCTTAGCTTGTGTTTTGCCACCTTGTGGAGCTTGTCGATTTTTGAGATGGTGGCATTGCTCAACATCTCATAGACGGAGGGTCCACCCGCCTGCTCGATGGAGGACTTTGGCTGAGGGGAAGGTGAAGGAGTAGTAGTCTTTGAAGGTGGTGAAGTTGTTTCTTTGGTCCGAGGGACATCGCCTGGTCGAGTTTTCTTAGGTGGAAGAGCTCCACTCGTACCCCCATCTTCTCTTCTGCTTGATTTTTTTGTGCTAGCAGTGGCACTGCCCAAGGCATAAATGTCGAAGGCATTAGGGGCCTGCATGACTAGAAAAGAAACACAGTTAGTCAAGTATACACGAGCAAAATGAAAAATAATTATGAAGTGTAATTCTAGTGAATATACCTGATCTGCGAATACTGGTCGTTACATTTTCTAAACTACTTGTTGTACCCTAATTTTAACATGAGTTCATTCACTCAGCTCGGGTACAACTGGCAGATAAATACGTGGAAAAATAACCAAGTAGAATATCTACTTATTATCCATGTGGACAGCTCGAGATTCATAATGGTCAGACCTAGTGTAGGCGTCCTAACTTTACCACGAACTAAGAATAAGATAGCTGTCAAAGCGTGAGCTCGGGGTCAAATAACTGTTCAAGCACAAGCTTGAGAAAGATATCTAGCTCGTGATGATTCAGATATAAGGCATACTAAAGGATCCCCAGAGACCCGGGATTTGTTTACACGCTTATTCATGACCAGGTTGTCATATTTATTATCCGAGATAGCAGGAACATGATTATTATGTTATCAAATCATATCCCAACATAAATGGAAATTATTTGTAGTAAATATAGACATTATGTAATTACATGATTGACTCATGGAGTTACCCAAACCTGTCCATGGAATTCCCCTATAAATATTGGGAATGTTGGACAAAAAAAGGGGACTATTATTTAGTATTACCGAAACTCTGCCAAAATAGAGAAAGAAACTGTAATAATATTTACTCGTGGACTAGGTGGATTTTAACCACTGAACCACATAAAAGTTCGGTGCTTTTGAGTGAGTTCTTATTATTTCATTACGGTCTATTACTAAGCACTAATCAGCCCTTATTATTTCTTAATACACTGTAGGCAAAAAATTGCGTCAACAGTTTGGTGCTTTCATTGAGAGCAAATTAGTGCTACACAAGTCCCAGTTCATTTTTCATCATGGTGGTCACTTGCTCAATGCACGATAATGAGACAGAATGGTCCAGTGGGCAGGAGGCCCATCATACCGGTGTTCCCGATGGAAGGGGACCAGATGTTCAACAACGTCCGGGAAAACAACCGGCAGATATGGGCAATACCAGGAGTTTAGCGCCATTGCCGCCAAATCCTGATCCAGACTATCTGACGGCCCTCGAAATGGAAAACATATAGCTGAGGAGCCATCTCACTAGGGAAAGCAAGCAGAGTAAGGAGGCTTTGGCTCGATTACCCTCTCTTGCAACCAACGTTAATGTCAGAAATAGGCGAAGTGGGTCTCATAAGTCCCACGGGAATAATCGATCAAAACCAATCGATCTGTTAGGAACGCCACTCCAAGTTCTGTGCTTGGGGGGCGAGATCACAAGAATACTCGGCCCAGTGACCATCACAGGGGTTGTCAACTTGTTAGTCGGTCAGTCAGGACTGCAACCCCAAGTTCGGTACCTTCTTCACAGGTCCCCAGTGATACGAACCACACCAACGATTGTGGTGAAACCCGGCACCAAATATGGCAGCCACCAAGAACACACGAATCTGGAATGATGAACCGCGACCCAATGCTTAGCCAAGCACGAACCTTGGTATAAGGAAGACGCCACAAATGGTGATGGGAATCCGTTTGATAAGTCAGATTGAACGCCACAAGGAATACCCTTGATAAGTTCGAATAGTCTCTTCAAGAACTCAAGAAGAAAACCTCTCAATTTTCATTTCATCAAAATCTGAATTTCCCAAACGTTTACAAGCCCTAATATGGTCGAAATTACATGAAAGAAAAGCCCCTTTGTCTTCCTAATGAAAACCCTAACAATCACAAATAGAAAGACTCTTGGACTCTCACAAGTCAAATGTTTGACTTTCACAAAAAAAAAGACTAAATAAAACGTGATTAAGTGACTGATTAAAATAAAAATACAAGATGCCAAAATCCAATAAGACTCATTACAAGAAGCTAAATATTGATCAAGCTCCTAAACTGAGTCTACTTTGATGAGCAGTACAAGTCTTTGTTCTCCTTCAGTGTTGACCACGGTCTCCTCCTGTTTTTAGGACTCTGTGGACTAGGTTGTTAAGTTCTTCTTTGAATCTCTTGGCTCGCACCCTCGTCACCGGACCAACTGGAACTTGACTTGGATCTTTAGTCTTGGTGTCCTCATCACCCAGGAATGTCCGTGACAATCCACGAGGAGGGGCTCGCGAAGGCATAATGCTCCAAAAAATCCTTTCATACCACGATCGGATCACCGGGCACCGAGACCTAGGGATGTTGGAATAGAACAGAGACTGGCTAATCTATTCCGTCCTGACGGAACAAGGATACCCTCACCAATAAGACATCCTCTATCGCCTGTAAGACATTTGACACCACCTCATCCTCAACGAGATATTCCAGTGTATGGGGACAGCAGGAGAAATCCTCCCCCATCCGCGAATACTTCCGTTCCACGAATGCGTGTTGAGAATCTAGGTCCTCGATCTCAACCGTGAGCTGTAAGCTTCGCAAACGGAAGTTACTGGACCGACAGTCATCGTAGCGGTAGGTCCGAGAGCCACCTAAGATATCACTTAAGTTTAGCACAAAACCCTCGGTATGACCCACAACCCAACCTGCGCGATCATCCAAACTTGCAGAGAAGATATCCAGCTTGGGATGAAGGTGTTAGCTATACTCGACACAAATCCATAGTACACGACAACGGGAATGCCCCACCGAACCAAGCTCGAGTTTGGAGGGACAATAACCCATCAAACACGTATGATAGGAGCTTTTGAATAGCCTCCAGTTAACCTAGGGACTAGGGACTAAACCCTCGAAAGACTAGCTTTGATGGAAGAGCAGATGAAAAGGATTTTGTCTGGAAAAGAAAAGGATGATGGCGACTCAGATGAGGAGCTCGAGCTTTTCGCTCCCAATATTGTGGCGGCCACGTATCCAGTAGGCTTTATAAAGCCACACCTGTCAAATTTGATGGAGATGGAGATCCGTCAGATCACCTCGGAATGTTTAACACCATGATGATGGCCCACAATGTCGAGCTCGATCTAAGGTGTATTTTGTTCCCTGCAACTTTGGTCGAGCTCGATCTAAGGTGTATTTTGTTCCCTGCAACTCTGGTCGAGCCAACCAGGTAGTGGTTTAAACAATACAAGAGGCATTCCATAAGCTTGTGGAAGAAGTTGTCTTCTGATTTTAAAAAAGAATTCTGAGCTTCATAGGCAGCTCGGATTGAGGCTGATTCTTTGGCCAACGTAAAGCAGCAACCTGGCGAGAAGTTGTAGGCATATTTGAGCAGATTTTCCAATGTTGCTGCACGAGAATAAGGATTCTCATGACAGCTCCAAACTCATGGCAATGAGGACAGGAATCCTCGTTGGGGGCAACCTATGGCAGGAACTCCAAAGAGAAGGAGTTAAAAAGCGTAGATGAATTCTTAGCTCGAGCTCAAGAGTGGATAAATCTTGAGGTGCGAGCTTCTGTTGTAGGAACCAGCCAGACTCCTATCCAACCCGTTGGGGCGATAACGGATGTGGTAGTTATAGCTCAAACCGTTACCCAAAATAACCAAGGGGGGATTAACAAAAGGAAGGGGAATGGTGAAGCCGATCAGAGCAGGATGAAGAAAAATAAGCCCACGGAAAAGTTCAAACCTATCTACGCCATGTATACCTACCTAATGGACACGCGTGAGCACATTTTTCTAGCCAATTTTAGTCGCCTTCCATGGAAGAAGCCATAACCATTGAAGAACCAGAGGGCAAAGCGAGATCCCTCAAAATTTTGCCAGTTCCACTATGACATCGGTCATAATACTGATGATTGCTAGCAGCTGAAGGATGAGATTGAAACTCTCATCTGGGCAGAACCTTTGGCCCAATACACCTGAAATTGGGCGAATCTAAGTCAGCCCGCTACGCAGAAGCCGCTACCATTTATGAAAGCTCCGACATGCCAACCTGGAGGTCAAGCAAATTAGGTCGATCCTCCTCCTATGGTAGGGGGAGATATAACCACTATTGCAAGAGGGCCTCATTTGGTGGGCATGAGCAGCGGGGCCCAAAAGAGGTACATTAACAAACTGAAGTCTCATAATGGGGTGGAGTTCGTCCCAGAGCAACAATTATTAAAATAACAGCGATTAGAAAAGAAGCAATTCATTTTCATGGAAGAGGATGTTAGGCACATCCAATTTCCACATAATGATCCGCTGGTGGTAACCATTCAGCTCGCAAACTGAAGGGTCCGAAGAACACTAGTGGACAACGAGAGTTCTATAAATCTACTTTTCAGGACCACCTTGGAAAAAATGGGGTTATCCGTAACTAATTTGAAGGCGACCTCGATGACTCTGTACGAGTTTTCAGGAGAAGGGTCAGCAGCCATTGGGACGATCGGACTGGTGGTGACATTGGGAGAAGAGTCATGAACTATTTCCAAGTTACTCGAGTTCATGGTAGTCGATTGTCCGGCTACATACAATGAGATTTTGGGCCGACCTGCGCTGATGGAATTTGAAGCCATAACCTCTATCCGCCACCTAGTAATGAAATTTCCCTCGGCATATCTGCAAAACCAAAAGAAAAAGGTGAGAAAGAGACGGAACATTTGACCCTCCATTTTTTCTTCCTAACAAGAGTCTTCCATCGGGGGACCGACTGCAGAAGCGCTAAGCTAGGGAAAATCGAGACTAAGGGCTGAGGAGAAGCGGGAGCGGCTCCATGACAGTCATAAGGGGAGGATGGGCTGGAGGGCTCAGGCGGAAGGTGTCCCTCCATAAACTCCAACTCCCTCTGCAACTCTACAAGGGTCACCCTAAGGCTCGCTACATGGTCACTAAGGATAGGGGGAGAGGTGCCCTGTCTCCTCTCAGTGCCGAGTCGATTTCACTCTCCACTACCCAAATTTTATGCCTAAGTTCAGCCATGTGCTCAAGATGGCGGATACGGGCCTGCCTTAAGGAGTCATAGTCCTGGTAAGGGTTTTTCTCAGGGGACTCTGAGTTTGAGGACAGGTCAACAAACTCAACTCCCGGAGGTATGTCGAACGGACCGTCACTGGCCATGAGACCTTGTCCCGAAAGCAAAAAGGGGTTCACGTATAAATGAGGGGATGGCTACAAAACACAAAGGAATGGGCTTAAAACCTCTAGATGCAAACACCCTAAATGACCCACTACAGGGTATAAAAAAGAAGGGCATGCAACTGGGCAAACTCACTGCAAGCTCAGGCCATGGTACCCCATCCCGAGTAACGCTAATTTGGACCCAATGAAAACAAGGGAAAAAGAGAATATACCTCAAGATGTAGAAATTAGAGGCTGTCGAGGCCAAAAAAGAGGTCGAGGGCCAAAAGCACTAGATGGTCGAAAATACGCGTCTGCAAAAATAGACAAAAAGGATGCGTTAGCCTCCAAATAGACATACCAAAAATTAGCTCATATGTATAAAAAAAATGAAATGAAATGAAAAAATAAAATGAAGGAAACTATGGCAAAAATGAGGATGTGGGGGATTGAACCCCTCACCTCTTGAAAGAGGAAGGATTCTCAAAACCACTAATCCAAGGAAGAAGGTGAAAATAATAAGCCTTGCATGAAGGCCTATTTATAAGAATCAAGGAGAATAGTCTACAAGAGCACCTGAAGGTCCTCTCCTAGATTGGGGGGCAAGTGTGGATGCTCAATATTCCATGCCTGTAAAAGATCCAAGGCGCGTGCTAAGGTTCCATAAAGGCCTAAATACATGTCTGAGCCGCGGGACGCTCGGGCCACCGTCCTCTTGCAACGGCCTCGCATCACCTCATGGCGCATTTGCGTCTCGCAAGGCCCCCGCCTCGCATCACCTCTCGGCGCGCCCAGCGAGGCGGCTCGCACGTCACAGTCGCACACACATCTTGCGAGGCCCCAGCCTTGCACCACCCCTTAGCGCGCCCAGCGCCCCGCATGGACCATCTCGAGTGCGCACCTCGCCCACCGCCCCGCGCGCCACGGCATTCAGCAGGTAGCTTTGCGAGCCCCAGCGCCTTGCGCGCCACGGCACTCAGCAGGCAGCCTCGCGAGCCCCAGTGCCTCGCGTGCCACGACACTCAGCAGATGGCCTCGCCTCGAGCACCACGGCCCTCAGCAGGCGGCCTCGCGAGCCCCAGCGCCTCGCGCGCAACGGCACTCAGCAGACGGCCTTGCCTAGCCTCGTCCCGGCTGCGCCACGAGGGCCTCGCGGGAGAGCATCTCACGCCCTTCACCTCGAGATGCATCTCCTATGGGGACCTGTGGAATCCCCACCATTTAGAGGTGAAAGCCCAAGTATGATTCAGAAAGGTCATGTTAGTACAATCTTGTACGGGGTACGGCTTTTAAGACCCTGTACGCCTGACCATGGCACTCATGCAAGACAAGTAATTGGAGCACTAGGAGAGAGGGCCTGGCCTGCATGCTCCCAACCAGATGTCAGAGTCGACACCAGTACCACCTGCGTCAGTCCTCTGACAGTCGTACGGTCGAGTAGTGGAGGCATCCTCATGGTACCTGGCCATGTACTTGTACCAACAACACCACCTCTGAAACCACTCTCCTGACAGTGTACTTATGTACCACCTGGTCCCCTGGACCACAGTGTATCTAGGGCCATTAGAGCCCACTATATAATGAACCCCAATTCCACATGGGAGGGGGTTGGAAAAATTACTGTAGCAGTGCACCATAGTGAATGCAAACTGATTTCACCATTTTCTCTGCAATTGTTCTTGGAGTTTATACTTAGATTTCTAAAGCTTTTCTTTCGATAATCTTTACTTTGCAATTTTTCTAACTTAGTTGACAAGTTCTTACCGTCAACAACCCGTAACATGTATAATAAAACATATTATGTATCGTGAAACAAAAGAAGCATGCACAATTGGAAAGTATTAAATTTACTGAAAAAGAAGTGAATAAATAAAGGCACTAAACTAGGATAATCAAACCTTCTCTTGTTTTCCAATTAATATAGTTTTGTTGAGCTAACACGAAAAAAATGGGGTGATGTGTGTGGGAGGGAGGGAGGAGCTGATATCAAGCTGAAAAGTATAAAGCCAATGAAGAGAAATTATAGTACGAACCTTCACATTCTGAGCTTAAACCTAGGAAGCTATCTTCACATCAATTCAAAGTCTTCTAATAAAACATTTGTTTTTCCTTTACTTATAAACTTATAAACATATCCATCCACCCATCAATTGTAGCCATTTTATAAGATCAATGAAAGTAAAAGAAAATAAGAAAAAAAGGAAAGGCATTCTAATAGGTTTTCTTTTCAAACATGTAATTAAGAAGTGGCTAAGAAATACACCAATTCCTTAAATAGCATACCAATGATGAAAAAAGAATAAGCTTGGGTTGTGTTTGAGAGATGAAGCTTAATTCCTAAAAAAATCATTTCAAAATATTTAACAAATCACACGAAAATATCACTTAAAAGTAACTAACTCTTTTGCATTTTATCCATTTATGTCAAAGTTAATACTAGATCTAGTCAAACTCCTCTAGCCTCCTGCAGTAGAACTGCAACACAACGACCCCTGCTTTTAATAAAGAAAGTTCATGATACCTTAATTGTACTTAATATATGAGGATTAATTTCAAGGAGACATTTGTTCAGTAAGATGAAACTATAGATTTATTAAGAGTGTAGCAAGAAGGGGTTACTTTTATGATGCTATATAAAATGCTGATAGAAACTCAAACTAAAAAAAAGAAGAGCAAAACATATAATAGAACAAAAACAATAACCATAAAACAAAGACAATCAGATAAATAACCAAGAAACCAAACCCCAAAAAAGAACCCTTGGATCCAATATTTTGGTTCAGCTACCACAATTCCACACATAACAAATGTACAAATTACATTAGTAAAAAAAACAGAAAATTATGCAGATCATAAAAGGAGAAATCAAGGGTTAGCTACATAACAGAAAGTTAAAGTACAATGCAATATTGTAGTTGTGGCAACCATGAGGAATTGTTATATGTTATTTAATATACGTCAAAGATAAATAGATAAACAAGAAAATATATATAAATATAACCCATTAATTTTTGGAGCTGATATAACATATATTTTCAAAGCTATTTTTGAAAGAAATGTGAATCTGGGTCACCAATGCAAAACAATAATACAACTAACAACCAAATAAAATGAACAAGAAAGAAACATGACTCAATCCAAACAAACCATGATATCATATATGGCATGGGGAAGAATATACATAACCCTATAAAAGACACTACAACCAATTCAACAAACCCAAATTTGAGACTAAGTGGCATGGCAAAGAAGATGCAGAAAGGTCATGTAAAATCCTGCTATGGAACCAGTGAAGTTCTCTTATTTTATGAAATTAGAGCTCAATATAAGGCAAGCATCTATAATCAAATATTAAAACTAAACACAATAAATGAGGAAAAATATGGTCTAATATATGACAAGCACTTTCAACTTGCAAGCATCTTAAATCTAGGCTCCCTTGGCAATATATAAGAATAAAAATATAATAGAAACATTAGGCCAAATGTGGAGTAGAAAAAACAAGAAAAGATAAATAATTGAAGTAAATCAACAAAAGATATAGAATGGTGAAGTGAGAAAGCAAATATAAATTACAGAAGTCAATACAAAAACAATATTATATGGCTTAATATAAAAGGAACAAGAGTTCCAATTGGCCACCGACTTTATTAGTTAAAGAAAAGTAAAAAATTAATTGTCCTTTATTTGTGTTTGTTTACTCTAGGATTTGTGCTTATACTGTTTAATTTCTTAGTGATATCTAATGTTATTCAACCACACATGGATTATGATAGTCATTACTTTTGGCTGCAAACAGAGCAAGTAAACATTACCCTTTTTGCACCTCTCCTTTTGTGACGAAAAAAAGCTTAATAAGATCATCCCAAAAACACTTCCAATGATAGCTACCTGACTATAGATTAAACATATAGAATATTATATCTCAAGTGGAAAACTAAATGTGACAACTATGAAATAATATTTATACAAAAAAATATTACCATGATAGTTGTGTTAGATATGACAAACACACGCCTTTCAAAATACAAGATTTATCTTCTGACTAAAGACCACACCAACTATATATAGGGTGTTTTAATTCATGCCTATAAGTCTTTTAAAAAAAATATCATGCCTGTAAACTTGTAGCACAATAATGTATGCCCAAATATTGGTGTGCAAATAATTTATAAACAAATAGCACAATTCATACATCCTAACATCCATATTACCTAGCTTTAAATCCTACTAAACGATCCATGTTTTCTTTTTCTATGACAACAATGATCATTCCTGACTATCAAATTATGTATAAGTCTATAATCCACTTTCAAAAAATCTGAAGAAACAAAGAAAGAGAAAGAACAAAGAATTTATTAATAAAAAGAAAGATAACACCAACCAATAATAAAAGCATCACAAGGCGAACATGAAATAAGGTTATATAAAAGAATAACATTTATACACTACTTTGCAAAAGACAAGAAAAACATATAGGCAAGCATAAGACCCTATAATAATTAATGCCATCATAATAAAACAAATCAACACACTGTACGAATAACCTTGAAATAAAGGAAGTTTCAAAACACTATCCTATGTTATTAAATATTCCAATTTTTTTTTGTATATATAAATAAATATCTTGTTTCTTCTAATTTTTTACCTAATTATATAATATTAATTAACTTTATGGTGCTACTTGAATAGAATTAATACACATATGAGTCCAATGGAATGAGGCAAATATGGGAGCAGAGTCAATAACGTGCACTTTTATATTATGAAAGATATGCATAGTTAATTATGTGTGCAATGTCTAAATAGAAAATAATATTTAAAAAGCAACTAGTATAATTACCATAATAAGACAACACAGGTAGACCAGTTTCTCAAGCTTTTATGAACCTGGATATAGAGTTTTATCATAAGATAAATAAGATGAGATTTTTCTCAATGAATGAAGAGATATGCAGCTAGTTATATGACACCCAACAGAGATAAAACAAGCAATTAGTAGCAAATCACGGCTCACAAGAGACAAAGACCCGAAAACTTAAACTAATAGATCTTAAATCTGTACATGGTAAACTATCACAAAAGCTTTCAGTTTTTATATTCAATCTGTACTGTGAAACACTTTCTCAAAAAAGAATTTCAGAAGAAAAAAAGTAAACTGAAAAAAATGGTGAACCTCATTTTCACAATACAAAAAAAATCAACATTTAGGGCATTAAAGTATAGCAGAGGACAAAAAGAATGGAGCACTTACCCTTTCAATTAGACTATGGGACATAGTTGACAAAAGACTTTAGAGATTGAAAAAGAGACTTCTAGTATCGAAACAGAAGGCAGGGTAGTGAGATCCCTTTGCCAACATCCCAAGCCTCATCATTGAGAGCCCGTCGTAGTCGCCGCTTGCAGAAGATAAAGAGAGGGTGAGCAAGAGAAAGACGAGAAAAGGAAGGTACCGAGATACCTCTGTCGTAGTACGAACGATTACATGCCATCATCCCAAGCCCCATTGCCTCCACATCCTGTAGAAGATACAAAGTGAAAAAGAAAGAGTCGCTGGTGTGCCTCTGTAGAAAAGCCCTATTTGTTTTTGCTTTTGTTTTTTTGTTCCCTCCATTTTAACATTACCCGGCCATTATTTTTTGTTTCCCTCCATTTTAATATCACAGCTTTCTAACTTTTTAGGTTACCTATTATAATACTTTTCCAATTAGCTTATAATTATGTATAATAGAAAGAGGTATTTTAACTATAAAACATAACCATGCAGACTAATGAAAAGAAATTTGAACTCACATTTCAAACTAAACTTGCACTATTTAAAGGAAAAGTATGATCACCTTCACAAGGATTTCAATGAGGTCCACTCTTTATGGTGTGCTTAGTTTGGAGTTTGGCCAAACTCTACATGAATGCATTCAAGCTTGGACAAGGTTTGAGCACATCTAGAGTCTTATGAATGTCATTCATGATTCTCTAGTATTCTGTAACAAAAAATATTGACCCATTCTTACCACATAAAAACATAGGGAAAAAAAATTGGCATATCAATATTTCACTTTCAAGAAGAAATGGGAAAACTAGAATTTGTATCTCCATGAAAAATGTAAGAGCAAGCAAAATTCAAAACAGATTATAAGAAATAAACTCATATCCATACTACATAAGACTTGAAGAAATATGTATACAATATTGTTTCATCACCGTAAAGTTATATATATATACTTCGTTCTATTTCTATAAAAGTAATACCCAAAATGTTTTACGTAAAAGATACAAAAAAAGGAGAACACAAATAGATAAATACTTCAATAAACAATGCCAAAAATGAACGTTACTCATATTTATTTATTTTCTTATTTATCCTCAAATCCAAAGATGTTAAAAGAAAAAAACAACTGATTAGAAATACCAACCTGCATTTGTCCACCACCACCTGCATCACCACCAAATCCATCCACCACCACCGCAACCCCATGACTGCCCATCACAAAAGAACAAAGTAATAATTAGATTAATAAATAATTTTTTTTATTAAATACATAAAAAAAAAACACAAAACAACATGATGTATACATTTCCATTTATTTTCTCTCAAGTCAGACTAGATTTCACAAAGCATTAAATCAAAATTTCAGTACATACTTATTATATGCCCACAACCAGAATTAGTCATATGATCTACATCAAAGTATATGTAATATTTATATATGTGTATGTATAATAACATTCCATATTAAATTTAGAATAACAATTATATTATCAAGTCCCCAGATTCAAAATCAGTGGTCATATAATAATAAAAGGCCACAAACAGAATTATAATTGTGCTTCATCTTAATCAATTGACTATTCTCCTTCACACCATGGCAAAGAACTAGCACCTTTCCTCATTTAACTACAACAATATCAAAGTTCAATAATAATGTAAATTTTTTATCATCAATAACCTTAACTACCATATCAAATTCAACATGACACAAAGGCTTAAGTCTTTTACATATGTTTCAATCAGAGCACTTTGAATTTTTTTGTAGCAAGAGTACTTTCAATTTAATAACAATATAGAAATATATATGTATATATAACACAACCCAAATAAATCATTCAATGTCATATTAAAAAAAACTACTGCAGTACCAAAATAGAAATAACTAAGTTCATATTGACATATAAAATAAGTAAATAAATACTCATTGGTGTGACATTCGTCTCTGTTGAGCAAGAGAAGGAGAGGTACAACGACGTCGTTTTCCTCTCCGGGATGGGCAGTCGGCTCCTCAAAGTTGTAGAGATTTCTCTCCGTTCGCCCGGGTTGTTGCTCCGAGAAAGAGGCGTCACTCATGGCTGTCACACGAACGATCCGCCCATGCCCAACGTCTCCGTTGCATGCCCAAAGTGAAGAGAAGAGAGTGAGTGATGAGGACACCAAGACTAAAGATCCAAGTCTAGTTCCAGTTGGTCTGGTGACGAGGGCGCGAGCCAAAAGACTCAGTTTAGGAGCTTGATGAGTCTTATTGTATTTTGTCATCTTGTATTTTTTATTTAGTCTTTGTTTATTTTGTGAAAAGTCAAACACTTGACTTGTGTGAGTCCAAGAGTCCTTTTGTCTTTAATTTCGGTTTTCATTAGGAAGACAAAAGGCTTGTTTTTTTAAATTTCAGTTTTGCTTTAGGAAGACAAAGGGGCTTGTCTTGATGTAATTTTCGCCTATATTAGGCCTTGAAAACATTTGGAAAAAATCAGATTATGTGGAATGAAAATTGTGAGTGTTTTTTTCTTCTTGAGTTCTTGAAGAAACTTTTGAACTTATCAAGGGGTTCCTTGTGGCGTTCAACCTGACTTATCAAACGGATTCCCATCCCCGTTTGTGGCGTCTTCCTCATACCAAGGTTCGTGCTTGGTTAAGCATTGGGTTGCGGTTCTTCATCCCCAATTTCGTGTGTTCTTGGTGGCTGTGCCATATTTGGTGTCGGGTTTCACCACAATCGTTGGTGTGGTTCGTATCAGTGAGATTCAGAGAGAGAGGAGTGATAGCGACTGAGTTCTTCGGAATGAAATGAGAAAGAGATGAGTAAAAATAGAGGAAGATAAAGGACAGAGGCGGCTAGGTTTGTTTTAGTAAAGGGTGATAATGCAGATTTGGAATGGGGAAAGAGAAGAAGATGGGTAGATTAGAGGAAAAAAACGAGAGCTTTGGGTTTAGGTTTAGAGAATAGAACAGGAAGAGGGAAAAGGAAAGTATAACACTACATTTCATTTTAGTTTGCCACTTAACAATTTCATAGCCCGCTTTTTTTTTTAACTTTCATTATTATTTACCGCTTTTATTTTTACATTAGATATTATAATACTTTTTTAATAAACTTATATTTATGTGTTGTGGAAAGTGGTATTTGGTGTAGTGTGTCTTTCATGGAAGCATATTCTGGATATAACCAGATCACAATGAACACTACTGACCAGGAGCATACTAGTTCATGACCGAACATAACGTGTATTGTTACAAAGTTATGCCATTCGGGTTGAAAAATGTTGGGGCTATGTACCAACGCTTGGTCAACAAAATGTTCGCTAACCAGATCGGGAGAAATATGGAGGTGTATGTCGATGTACCCAATCTGGAAGAGTGTTTTGGAATATTAAGGAAATATGAGATGAAGCTTAATCCTCATAAATGCACCTTCGGGGAGGCATTTGGAAAGTTCCTTGGCTTCATAGCCAACACGAGGGGAATAGAGGCGAATCCTGAAAAAAATCAGATCATTATTAGAAATGCCTTTGCCCTGGTGCTGTAAAGAAGTTCAAAGCCTAAATGGAAGGGTGGCAGCTTTGAATCGATTCATTTCAAAATCCACTAACAAGTGTCTCCAATTCTACAACTTGCTCAGACGAAACAAGAAATTTTAGTGGACAGAGGAGTGCGAACATGTGTTCCACGATCTAAAAACACATCTGGCCGAGCCCCCGGTGTTATCTAAACCAATGTCTGGAGAGTCTCTGTTCCTTTATCTGGCCGTAACAGAGAATGTAGTCAGTGCCATGTTTGTTCGAGAAGAAGATTGAGCTCAGAAACCAGTATATTATATGAGCAAGAGGCTTCTCAGAGCTGAGTCACGGTATCCATTGATAGAGAAACTGACGTTCTGTCTAATATTGGCCTCTAGAAAGCTCCGGCCATATTTTTTCCAGTCCCATTCAATCAACGTCTTAACCAATCAACCTTTAAGGCAGGTTCTACAAAAACCTGAAACGTCGGGACATCTCTTAAAATGGGCCATCGAACTTAGCCAGTTCAAGATTTTGTACTTACCCCGGACCTCAATTAAGAGTCAAGCCCTTTCTGATTTTGTGGCTGAATGTACCAGTTTTCAGGATGAGCTCATGAGGGAGCCAGTGCAGGAAGTATGGAAAATCTTTGTTGATGGATTGTCAAATGAGAACGGATCAGGTGCTGGAATAATCTTGATCTCACCAGAAGGGCATCAATTTCATACAATTCTTAGATTCAGATTTGAGGCATCCAACAACAAAGTAGAATATGAGGCCTTACTAGCAGGGCTGAGGGTGGTGAGAAAGCTCAAGGCGAAAGCCATCCAAAGCTATAGCGATTCCCAACTTGTGGTCAATCAAGTATTGGGAGAGTATCAAGCTAGAGGCATCAAGATGGCGGCCTACGTGGCTAAGGTAAAAGGGGAACTATCTGAATTTGAATACAGCTCTATCGAACAGATACCCAATGAGTAGAATTCTAATGCCGGCGCTCTGGCTCGACTTGCTACCACCAAAGAGGCTGAAACAATAAATGTAGTGCCGGTGGAATTCTTGGAGAGCCCGAGTGTAACAGGAGAAACAATGGAGAAAGGTACTGGAAAGTTACCTGATGACAGAAAAGACGCGAGAAAGGTACTCTATCAATCTCCACGGTACGTGATAGTTGATGGAACCCTTTATCGACGAGGTCATTCGTTGTCCCTCCTGTGATGTGTTCTGCCCGAGGAAGCCAAAACCATTTTACAATAAATACATGAAGGTTTTTGTGGAGATCACACTGGGGGCAAAACTTGGCACTGAAGATACTGAGGTAGGGCTACTTTTGGCTCACTTTAACAAAAGATTCGATCTCATACGTTCAAAAATGTGACAAATACCAGCGTTTCGCCATAGTTGCCCCAGCTGCTCCAGTCGAGCTAACGCAATTTGATCCTCGTGTCCATTTGCAGCATAAGGAATCGACCTAATAGGTTCCCTACCTATGGGAAAGGGAGGAGTTTGATATGCGGTGGTGGCAATCGATTACTTCACAAAGTGGGTAGAAGCTGAGCCTCTGGCAACCATCACCTCAAAAAGAGTCCTGGACTTCGTGGTGAAGAGTATTATATGTCGATTTGGACTTCTTAAGAACATCGTGTCAGATAATGGAACATAATTCGATAGTGATCTCTTCACTAACTTCTGTGAAAAATATGGCATCACGAAGAGTTTCTCGACAGTAGCATACCTACAAGCCAATAGGCAGGTCGAGGCTGCAAACAAAACCCTTAAGACGATCCTGAAGAAGTGGTTGGATGAATCCAAAGGACTATGGCCCGAACATCTCCCGCAAGTACTTTGGGCCTACCAAACTTCTCACAGGACCTCCATGGGGCATACTCCTTTTTCCATAACTTTTGGAAGCGATGCCATGGTAACTACTCACAAACAAAGGACATTTGATCAAGAGCAGAATGACGGGCTACTTAACGTATCTCTTGATCTAATCAAATAAAAATGAGAGGAATCGTAGTTACAACTCGCCCATTATCAACAAAAGATCACTCGCTATTTCAATTCTAAAGTTAAGGGGCACATAGTTGGATTAGGCGACCTAGTTCTCCGAAGGGTCTTTTTGGCAAATAAAGACCCCAAGGATGGTGTATTGGGCCCAAACTAGGAAGGACCATACCAGATCGTAGAATTCTTGCATGAGGGAACTTTTAAAATAGCTCGACTAAATGGGGAAGTAGTCCCACAGACCTGGAATGCTCTTCACTTGAAAAAGTATTATCAATAGAATTACCATCAATGCAAGGCTTAACTATAAAGGACGTTTCAATTAAATAACAGAGGGGTTATTAAATAACCATTTCTTAATTTTATTATTGCAACCTCGTGTTCTCATAATTGTAAAAGCAACCAGAAAAGTATATACATTCTGGTTACTTGGGGGGCACATAATCGAGGAGAGTTTTTGAGAGAATTTTTGTAACAACCCAAATTCGCTAATAAGGCTTAGGGGCCTTGATTAGTGTGCCTGAAGGGTATAAAGGGAATTATGTGTGATTTTAATTATTAAGATGCATGATTATGGGTTAAAGCATGTTATATGATTACTTGAGTATTTGAGATGCATGACTATGTGTATTAGTATGCATGTAGGCCCTGATTAGGTTAGAAGGGCATAATCGTAACTTTGGTCATTATGGGCATAACTGCTTTGATATATGTGATAATTGTCGAGACCACATTATTATGTGGATATATCTGTGATCTGTGACTCGAGACGATCCTAGTGAGCAAAGTAGCGGAAAAGTCATGGCGGGGATTTTTACCCGGCTCGGGGTGAGCTTAGGGGTATAAATGGGAATTTAGCGAATATACTGGAGTCTATTTTGACATTGAGGAATATTATTGATGGTTAATTAGGTATTGGGAATCAAGTGGGAAATATTAGAGACACTCGAAGAGTTAGCGGGAATTGGGTAAAATGACTAAAATGCCCTTAAGTGGATTAAAGGGTTTAGATTTAATAGGGAGGGCATAATGGTCATTTGGCTTACAGGAGTTAAGTATTACCAAGGCTATATGTTAGTGGGAAGTGTAGAGAAATGTAGAAGTCTGAAAAAGAAGGAAAAGGAAGGGAAAAGAAAGGAAGGAAAACAGAGAGAGTTCTCTAGGTCAGTTTATATTTCCTTCACCTGTTTCTTGAGGATTTCTGGAGTAGAGCTCAGAGGAGAGCTGGGATAAACTAAGCAGCAAGGATTCTAAGCTAAGTGTGGGGAATTGCCAGAGGTTTAGCAAGGGTTCATCAACACTTGACGTAAGACTTTAGAGTTCTTCAGTTTCAGTTTCTGGTTTTTGAGCTATGGTGCTTAAGTTGAATTGGATGGAACTTTAGGGAATTCAGGTCTAAGGCTGAGGAGGAGCAAGCCAAGGAAGTCTTGAGGCAACTTGTGGTTGAAATTCCACCAAAGGTATAAACCCTTAACTCCAACTTTGTTGTTCAGCTGGTTTTTACTGAGTTTTAGAGCTTAGGAGTGGCTATGGTGAATTTTGAGTTTGGGGATGCATGTGCTTGAGTTCTAGGTATTTGGGGTGCTTGGGATGAGTGGAGTATGGTCATAAGGTTTTTTTTAAGGTTGGGGAAGATTTGGAAGAGTTTTGGTTGAGGTTGGTTCGAGGAAATCGCAAGAAGGGAAAACTGAAGCTGGTCTGTCTGTGACTAGCGCTACAGCGCTAGCCTTTGGGCACTATAGCACTAGGCCATGATGCTGAGGGATTTTGGCTTCTGTTTGTAGCGCTGTAGCGCCCTCCCATGAGCGCTGTAGCGCTACCCTGTTTTCAGAAAGGGATTTTAGGGTTATTTGTAAGGGTTTTTGACCAAGGGTTTGGGGTTTGATTACACCACCTTGTTTGGTGGAACTAGGACTTCCCGGGGGCTCGGGATTGGCCCCGGGGCTGGGTTTTGGACTTGAGGGTTGATGATAACTTTGGCCCATGATTGTGTTTAGGTGAGCGCTAGGGCTCGAGGGGGATCGTGCTCAAGGAGTCGAGGGATCAAAGCTAGTGAATTGAAAGGTAAGAAAACTGTACCTGATTATATGTTTGTGATGGGACTAAGTGCTCCCGACAATTGTATCATGTCAATGATGGTATTACGCCATGGGACATGTAAAGCGGCCTAAGAGTGCCGTACATAGTATTTGCGCACAGGGCGCGGCTTGGGCACTGGTAGCCGAGAATATTCACTGAGCTCGGCTTAAGCGGGCCGGAGTCAGTGGGATAACGGAGGGAGCAGCCTGAGAGCGCTAGCCCTAGTTATCATTTGTTCAGTGATATGTGATATGAATTGATATGCTTAGTATGTTGAATACTTGGTCATGCTGAATGATTATATGTTTGAGAACTTGTGATACAATGTGAGATATGGGTTTGTTTGTTTATTGCTTATGCTCTGTTGTTGTGTTTTCTTGCTGGGCCTTGGCTCACGGGTGCTACGTGGTGCAGGTAAAGGCAAAGGCAAGCTGGACCAAGCCTGAGACGGAGAGCTCCGAGGTGGAATGTACATAGCCAGCTGTTCGATCGCCATGGTCGAGGAATGGATCAGGACAGGGATTACCTAACTGTCTGTTTTGCCTTAGTATGGCCTGATATTGTGTATAAACCTTGTGTCTTTTGTAAACGATCTTAAAACTTGTATCTTCTTGGGATCTCGTGTAAAGGATAATGTTTCTTAGTGAAAATGTGGCTTTTGTGACCAAACCATTTTAAACCCTAGTTCCTTTACAGTTTCAGTAACTTGATTTTAATTAAATGACTTGATTAGCAAGTCTGGTACCTTATAAACACACAGTGTAACAGTCTTGGCTATCCAGGGCGTTACAATTTTGCTTACTTGAATAAGATTAAATACTTAGAAGCTTAAAAAAATTGATTATTCAATGGCTTTTTTTTTAAAGCTCGAGTTTTCAATAAACCTAGAGCAAACTAAGTTTAAATCATCAAAAATCCTGGATATAAACAGGTCCGAAGCTTAGAAGCTTGCAGAAATTGATTATTCAGCGGCTTGTTAAAGCTCGAGTTTCCAATAAACCTAGCGTGAGCTAAGCTTAATAAATTATTAAAAACCCTGGATATAACAAGGTCCGAGGCCTGATTTCTAATAGGTATAATGCTATTAAGTTTATTAAAAATCCTGGATATAACCAAGTCTGAGGCCTGGTTCTTAACAAGTACGACGCAAATAAGCGAACAAAAACTTGGACATAACCAAGTTTGGTAAAATCTATCTCGATCTAAAAGTCAATCCCTAAAATTTTGAATGTACAAGAGTCTAAGGATTCATAAACATGAGAAAAAATAAATGAAAGACAAATAGCTCACAAGTTAGATATATATTGAAATAAAACAAACAAACATATTGTCACATCGAGGAGAAATAACCTCGAGCTAAGCCCGAAGGGAATTGTTTAATACCAAAAGATTGTTAGACAATTACAAAGAAAATCATAAATGAGATCATTAGGCTCCGTCAGCTCGCGCCGCCGAAGTAACCTCCTCACCATCTCCCTCCGTCGCTCCGGAAGCCTCACCAGTCTCCGAGGGTTCTTACAAAAATCGAGCCTTAAATCTAGAAAGGTATGGATCCCATAGCCCGAGCTCCATGAAGGAGAAGTTCCCATCATGGTTGAAAGCCCATCAATGGTAAAGCATCTCCTCCATGGTTGATCATGAAACTGCCGCTTCCTCCTTGGCTTTAACTTCGGCTTCGAGTAGTTTTGCTTTGAGCTCACCATTCTCGGCCTGAAGCTGTTTAGCACGATGGTTTGCCTTTGTGACTTGAGCTTGGGAGGCGGATAATGTGGTATTTGCAGCCTGCTTCCCTTCTTGGGAGGAGATAAGAGCAACCTTACCAGCATGCTCATTCTTTTGAGCAACTGTCAAGGCAGCTTTGGCAGCATGCTCACTTTCCTGAGCAACATTCAGGGCGACCTTGGCAGTGGCCAGCTCAACTCGGATCTCTTCATTTCTGGCCTTAGCATGAGCTATGCTTAGGTATTGGGCCAGGATGGATTGATAAATAACAAAACAAGTTCAAATAAAAAAAGGAAGATCATAGTAAACAAAAGAGAATCAAGTGTGGGAGAAAGACTCATGGTGAGGTTCATCCCCATGGAAGAATCGAGGACATCCTTTAGGCTGCGCTCCTCTATGGCCCTCAGATCCCTCGCACTGGCTTTATATGCGTGGCCCACCATGTGAGTCACTGTCTCATACACTATACCCTAAATGGCCTCGAGGATATTTTCCAGGTCCTGTGGCTCAACCGGTATTCAGACGGTGGGGGCCTTGACTTTAATTACTTAGGGAGGTGGAGGCATGTGTCGAGGGGGAGGAGGAGGAACTTCCCCAAGGATGACAATAGTCACCAGAGTTGGCTCCCGAGCAGAGCTCGTGTCTTTACCCTTAGAGGGGGGTTTTGTAGTATCCCGCGTTTTAGGGGTGGCCTTCTTCGTCACCCTGGGCCTCTTCACGACGGGGCTCGTTCCAGACTTTTTAGCCTGAAAGGCAGTCCTTAGTTCGGGAGGTCCTATCGATTCCATCTCTTCACCTGAAAAGAACAAAAGGAAGTTAATTCACAAAAGTAATGTTTCAAAGATATAAAAAAAGAAAAAGAAAGGGGGAAATAAAGATCCTACCCTCCGGGCTGGGGGAGGAATCTATTACCACCAGCTCAGGTGTATGAACCGGGTTAAGCACAACCTTCGGCTCTGAGATTAATAGAGGGGATGAGGAATCTTAGGATACAATCTCTAAGATCCTAGGGGGTTCAGGTCCCTCCTCGGGGCTGGATTCGTCTACATACTACCTACACCCAGGAGCAAATGCTCCCTGGAGCAGAAAAGGCCAAGTCCTAAGGTTGGTTCTATACTCTTCATAGACAGAAGATCTAAAGTTTTGTGTGTTGTCAACTACAATGGTGCCTTTGGGATAGCTGTGGTCATAGCGTACCACTAAGCGATCCACGCATTGGTGGAGATTTACATTTAGGTCCGGATTGGTGGGATGGCGGCTAACTAGCTGGTTGGGGTTAAAACGTGTTAACCTGAAGCTAGCAGCAGCCCGATCTAACTTTCTAAAAAGGTATGGCTTACCTTGGCCGAAGGGGCCGGTTGCTGCCCCATAAGTAGCTCGTGCAGGATCAAGGCCTTGGTTAACTTCGGGAACTCGCCTTTTGCGCACAAGAGGCGTCGTGACCTTTTCCTCCTCGGTGTCCTCAGCGGCTAGTGCGACCTCTTGAGGAGAGGGGATTTCAATAATGATAGGGAGTGGAGCTCGAGTCCTCAAAGCTAATGTCTTCCCCTCTCCGATCAGCTTGCATGTCGACATGGTGGCATCATTCACGACCTGGCGATATTCCTTTTCGCCAGGGGGAAGATTGGACAAAGTCTCAAAATGGCCCCTGAGAGTCATAGATTTTTCTATCCTGGCGAATATAGTTGCACGATAAAGAAACTCAATCAACATATGTACAATAAAGAAATATTTTAAGTAAAAGGAATAAAAATTCACGAGCTGAATTTACAAAGGTAGAAGACTTACGAGGTCGGTTGAAATATCAGTGTTCGCAATTCTTGAAGTCATTCGACATAAAGAATAAATCTTTATACTCATTTGGATGGCTGGGAAGCTCATTGACGAAGGCAAACTATGGAAACTATGTGAGGTCATAAAACCCATCACTTCGTCCTATCGGGCCGGGGCTTACTTTGAGATAGAAAAAGTACAAAATATCCATTGGAGAGGGGACCTCCCACTCATGTCTCAGGAACAGATATTTCAGCCTCGCCAAAAGTTTGTATGAATATGGGGGGATCTGGAAGGGAGCCAGTTTCACGTAGTTTAAAAAGTCCACAAAATACTGTTCCATGGGAAGGAAGGCACCGGCCTTCAGATGTTCATCACTCTAGGCTGGAAAATCATCTTGAAAAGGGGCACAACTCCTTTCCCCTTCAAGTGCAGGTCGAGCGAGGAGACCACTAGCTCCGTTCTCAATGTTGTGACTCAACGTGATCTTATTTACTTTCTCTTGAGTCGTGATTTTTGAGACTATATGCTCAACCTCGAAATAAGCGTTGGGATCGACAGTGACCCCTCTCTCCACCACCGGAAAATAGGCGGGATTGGAGAATCAGAGGGGACCTGCTTCCCCTTGTCCTTGTGTTGAGTGGATGAGCTCGAGGCATTTTTCTTCGGGGGTGCCATTATCGCCTAACTAAAAAGTGGCCTAGTTAGTAGATGACCTAAGACAGTCTATAACTATGCTCATAAAGGTACTAAGAATGGAATGGATTGCTTTAGTTACGTGAGCTAAAATTTGTCCTAAACCCTTGATACGAACCACACCAACATTGTGATGAAACCCGACACCAAATATGGAACAGCCACCAAGAACATACGAGATTGGAATGGAACCGCGACCCAATGCTTAGCCAAGCACGAACCTTGGTATGAGGAAGACGCCACAAACGGGGATGGAATCCGTTTGATAAGTCAGGATGAACGCCACAAGGAATCTCCTTGATAAGTTCAAAAGTTTCTTCAAGAACTCAAGAAGAAATAAACTCACAATTTCATTCAACATAATCTGCTTTCTTTCCAAATGTTTTCAAGGCCTTATATAGCCGAAAATTACATCAATACAAGCCCCTTTGTCTTCCTAAAAACCGAAATATAAAGACAACCCTTTGTCTTCCTAATGAAAACTGAAATTTAAAGACAACCTTTTGTCTTCCTAATAAAAACCGAAAATTAAAGACAAAAAGGACTCTTGGACTCACACAAGTCAAGTGTTTGACTTATCACAAAATAAACAAAGACTAAAAAACGTGATTAAAAATAAAAAGACTCATTACAAGAAGCTAAATATTGATCAAGCTCCTAAACTGGTGTCCTCATCATTCCTCCCCTCTTGGCTTGGATCAACTGGAACTTGACTTGGATTTTGAGTCTTGGTGTCCTCATCATTCCCCCCCTCTTGAGAAAGATTTGACCTCAAATCGTCACCTGCATCAAAAGGACTCAAATCAGAAACATTAAAAGTAGCACTAACAGTATACTCACCTGGTAAATCGAGTCTGTAGGCATTGTCATTGATCCTTTCTAGCACTTGAAACGGCCCATCTCCTCGAGGTAGCAATTTGGAACGTCTTTGTGCTGGGAATCGCTCTTTCCTCATGTGTAACCATACCCAATCACCGGGATCAAAAACCTGCTTGTGACGACCCTTGTTAGCATCAAGTTGGTTAGTGTTTAAAAGAGCCTCCTTAACCTCACTTTTTTTTGCATAAAAATTTCTTTGTTTTCTCTCGAATTTTCCCTCATTGATCGAACTCTTCTCTTTCTTTTCTCTCTCACTTGATTCGACCCTTTTCTCTCTTTGTCTCTCTTTTTTCTCACTCTCATTCATCTTTTCACTCTCCTTCTTTTGCTCACTCAATTTTTTTTGATCACTCAATTTTTGCAACCTCACTTGGTCTTCATATACTTGCTTTGGCGTCAATGGAGCTAGAGTGATTGTTCGTTGGCGGAACGTGAATGAGTACTTGTTGGTGAAGCCATCATGCTGGACTCGCCGATCAAATAGCCAAGGCCTTCCTAGAAGGAGGTGTCCAGCTTGCATGGGAACCACATCGCACAATACCTCATCCTCATACTTGCCAATTCGAAATGATACCAGCACCTGTTTTGTAACCCTCACTTCACCACTATCATTCAACCACTGCAACTTGTATGGACAAGGAAGTTTAAGCGTTGGGAGCCCTAGCTTTTCAACCATGGAAGAACTAGCAACGTTAGTACAGCTACCTCCATCAATAATCACACTACATACCTTGCCTTTCACATGACAACGAGTGTGAAAGATGTTCTCTCGCTGCACCTCTTCTTCCTCTTCTTTTGCTTGCAAATTTAAGGCTCGTCGTGTGACTAGTGCAAGCATCTCACCAGATTCTGCCCCAAACTCCTCATCACCCATAGAAGCGTCCTCCAATGGTGGCATGTCATCAAGATCATCTTCCTCTTCGGAATCTATCTCCCCATTATCCCGAATTACCATAACTCGCTTGTTTGGACATTGGCTAGCTATGTGTCCTCGCCCCTGACATTTGAAACATTTTATCTCACTAGAATGGGACGAAGTAGGGGCTGTTTTACCTTGGGGGGTCGTGGCTGGTTTTGGTGTAAAGGATGAAGTAGGTTGGTCTTCTTCCTTCTTTGGATAGTTCGACCGCCAAGGTGTTGCACTTGAATGGTGTGGGCTCGGTCTTGGCTTTGAACTTGTACTACCCCTCTTGAGCTGCCTCTCAACTTTGATTGCCATATGCACCAAATCTTCCAATTCCACATAATGGTGTAGCTCAATTGGATTAGCAATCTCTCGGTTCAACCCATTCAAAAACCTTGCCATTGTTGCCTCCCGATCCTCTTCCACATTGGCTCTAATCATAGCCATCTCCATCTCCTTGCAATACTCATCAACACTCTTGGAACCTTGACGAAGACCCTGCAACTTAAGGTATAGATCTCGATAATAATGAGATGGTACAAACCGTCGCCTCATCACCCTCTTCATAGCCTCCCAAGTGTCAATGGCACGATCTCCATTTCGCCTCCTATTGATGCACAACTGATCCCACCAAACAATAGCATAATCAGTAAATTCAATGACAGCTAGTTTTACCTTCTTCATGTCAGAGTAGTTGTGACAATCGAAAACCAACTCCATTTTCTTCTCCCACTCAAGGTATGCCTCAGGATCACTCTTGCCTTGAAAGGCGGGGATTCTCATCTTGATATTTCCCAAATTATTGTCTACCCAGTTCCTAGCTTCTCTATCTTGGCCATACCTCCTATGGTTACCCTCTGACATCCTATCATATTCTTCCTCTAAATCGCCCCCATCAAACTCTCTTTCACCCTCAACATCCCGTTGTTGTACCCTGTTCCTCCGTGCCCTCCATTGCGTTCCCTCTTCTACCCTATCCAACCTCTCATGTAACTGCTCACACTCCGCCCTCATCATCCTTCGCATCTCCCCAATTAATGCTTGCATTTGTAGATTTGGAACCTCAGGTGGCGGAATATCATTGCTTGCATCTTTCTCTGGATTTTGTGCCATGATGGAAATCTGCAAAATAAGGTTAGAATAATATGGAGAAAATACCTCACCACACTCCCTCACGTGTTTCGCTCGAACAATATTTTCACTCAAATCCCCTCGTGTTTCACTCAATTTCAATGGCTTTTTACCCTCAAATAGGCTCACACCTCTGCCTTTTTCCACTCGTATTCTTCTTTAAGTTCTTTCAAAACTAATCCAACGGTAATATGGAGTATTCAAGCAGCAAATCCAACCAAACAAACCAAACGAACACCGACGAAAATTGGTGAAAATGACGAAAAAATGATGATTTTTGGAACACTTGTGTGGGGTTTTGGCCAAAAGGCCTCTAGACCATAAGGAACAAGAATAGAACAAAATTTTTTTAAGAAGGGTTTCCAGACTCTTTTTTTTTTTGCTCTCGGATCCCCTTCCCTTTTCCTTTCCTTTCCTTTCTTCCTTTTTGTTTTTTTTTTTATCTCTCAAATTTGATAACCCAGATACTCAATTTTTTTGAAAAGAAAAATTTTGAACACCAAAGAACCAATCCGAAAACCAAGCAAACTGTGGTACTATAACAGATTCAAGAACACTCCCAATAACAGAAAACCAATATTCCCAGAATCCAATCTGTGATTCAACAACCAATAAGATCAAAACCAAAATAATTTGTGGCACTATAACAGTCTCGGATTCCACAACAAATAAAGGAACCAATTGAAACCAGGGACACAATTGAAACAAGGGAGTTATCAATACCAAATTCGGATTCACAACAAGAACAAGAGAAACTCAATCCCCATTTCAGATTTCACAATAAGAATAAGAGAACCCAATCCAAATTTCAGAAAACCCAAAATAGAAAAGGACCAATCAATCTGTGGCACTATCACAAAGTAAACAATTGACTCAATAACAATCTCAGATTTTCACAAAGGAAACAAGGATTTTCACAAACTCAATAACAATTTCAGTTGATTAGTTTCGGATTTCAAGGGATTTCACAAAGAACTAATGTAAACTAGGAATAAGAACACGATTTGAACAAAGAAACAATCTGGAATAAAGAGATTAACTATAATGGTTTCGGATTTTTAGAAGGAAAACAAGAACAAAGACTAAGAAAATCAAGAACACGAATAGATAGATTTTTTTTTTTTTTGATTTCAGAAACACGAATTGAAAGAAAAACACAAAGTAAAGGATAGGCCAAACCGGATGATCCTAAGCTCTGATACCAACTGATACGAACCACACCAACATTGTGATGAAACCCGACACCAAATATGGAACAGCCACCAAGAACATACGAGATTGGAATGGAACCGCGACCCAATGCTTAGCCAAGCACGAACCTTGGTATGAGGAAGACGCCACAAACGGGGATGGAATCCGTTTGATAAGTCAGGATGAACGCCACAAGGAATCTCCTTGATAAGTTCAAAAGTTTCTTCAAGAACTCAAGAAGAAATAAACTCACAATTTCATTCAACATAATCTGCTTTCTTTCCAAATGTTTTCAAGGCCTTATATAGCCGAAAATTACATCAATACAAGCCCCTTTGTCTTCCTAAAAACCGAAATATAAAGACAACCCTTTGTCTTCCTAATGAAAACTGAAATTTAAAGACAACCTTTTGTCTTCCTAATAAAAACCGAAAATTAAAGACAAAAAGGACTCTTGGACTCACACAAGTCAAGTGTTTGACTTATCACAAAATAAACAAAGACTAAAAAACGTGATTAAAAATAAAAAGACTCATTACAAGAAGCTAAATATTGATCATGCTCCTAAACTGGTGTCCTCATCATTCCTCCCCTCTTGGCTTGGATCAACTGGAACTTGACTTGGATTTTGAGTCTTGGTGTCCTCATCAACCCTGTCGTGTGGTGTCACACAATATCCTAGGCCACGCGCCTCGGTTTCTTAAAATCCCCTAATATTTAGGGATCCGTGTGTCAGAAATGTCAGGCCACTACTTTCCTTTGAAAAGCGGTTTAGTGCAAAACCTCCCAAGGAAGCATAACCGCTAAGCTACCTGGTATTAAACTTGAAAACCCTTCAGTTTCTTTACCCCTAATGGGTATTATTTAAACCAATTTGCCATTAGGGCTACCTATTTCCTATGAGCATTTATAAATAGCCTAACGATAACCAACAATGAACGTTGTGGACAAACATAGTTGAGAACAGAAATCTCATGGGATAACGAAGAAAAAAAAAAGAGAAAAAGGAAATCTTTTCAAACCACGGGATAAGGTACTTACAGGAAATATGTTCAGTGACTAGAGGATGTAAATTTGGCAGCGGGAAGCTCCTGGAAAGCTTCTAAATGTCTAGGCACGATGAACAATTTTGGGGATTCTAGAGAAGAAGGAGGGAAACTTAAAAGTACGAAAAGGGATATTTTTTTTAATGCAAGCTGGTGAGGTTGAGACTGATCACTCTATTTATACGTAAATCAAGGAAATTGACCTAGACCGTTCGATAGGGTTAGTTCAAGATCCAAAGATCAGGGTTAAACAGACCACATGGTGGCAAAAAGTTGACAGGAAAGTTATTTCAATCCTTGAAATCCGAATAGATGCCAATAACATAAGACCACATGTCCAGTACTCGAGTAGTAGGTAGGCATGATTTTATGTGACAGACGTTTAAAAGCCCATACTGTGTATGTCAGAAAATGACGATATCAAACACAAGCAAGAGCTTGGGGGGAAAATGTTGTTCCCTAATTTTAGCACGAGTTCATTCACTCAGCTCGGGTACAGCTGGCAGATAAATACGTGGAAAAATAACCAAGTAGAATATCTGCTTATTATCCATGTGGACAGCTCAAGATTCATAATGGTTACACCTAGTATTAGGTGTAATGCCCTGGATAGCCAAGACCGCTACACTGTGTATTTATAAAGGTGTGAGACTTGCTAATCAAGTCATTTAATCAAAACATGTCATTAGCAAATGTGTTCTAGGGCTAAAAGACATTTTGGCCTCAAAAAGATACATTTTATAAGTTATAAACAATTTACAGAAGGGATCCCCAAAAGTACAATGTTTAAAAGTTGGTTTACAAAATTCAACAGTTAAGAGTAAACATTAGCCATACTAAGGCAAAATACAAGGTTCTGGTCCTCTCGTCTCTGTAATCTCCTCAACCGTGGTGGTTGAGCGGCCTGACATGTACAGTCACCCTGCAGAGCTCTCCAATCAGGGTTGATCAATCTTGCCCTTTCCTTTACCTGCACCACGCACCACCCGTGAGCCAAGGCCCAGCAAGAAAAGAATGTACACATCATATACAATATTTTCAAACAGATATTCTAGCAAGCATGTTCAGATTTTCAACCCATTGCATATAAGCATACTTCAAGGTACAATAACTTCATCTATACTTAGATTATTCAACACTCTCCTTAATCACATTCATAGCCAAATATAATAATTAACAATCACAAATACTAGGGCTGACACCTTAGGTCGCACCCTCTGTTTAACCCACTGACTCCGGCCCGCTTAAACCGACCTCAGTGCATAATAAGCTATCCTCGGATACCAGTGTCCGAGCCGTGCCAATTGCACAGTTAACCATGGCACCCTTAGGCCGTTGGTTTACAATTTACATGGCATAATACCATTCTTTCAGTCATATATATCAGGGAGCCCTTAGTCCCGTTCAAATATTCATCCGGGTGTAGTTTTCTTACCTTTAGCTTTTAGATGGTTTAGTTAAGGGCGATACTCCTTGAGCGCGATCCGATCCCCGAGCCCTAGCTTAGTACCTAGTCACAATCACGATGAAGGATACCATTAACAATCTTAAATGAGCTTCTAGGCAAAGTTCTAGTCCCCGGAACATTGAACTTCACCAAATATGGTAAAAGATTCAATCCCGAGCACCCTAGGTTAAATTTCCAAGCCTCAAATCTCAAAATCCCAAAATCCCTTAATGGTCGCGGCATAGGCCATCCATGCTACGGCATGGCCCCAAACAGAGCCCACTTAATGCACAAAAATAGGTAAGGGCCGCGGCATTGCTTGCACCATGCCGCAGCCCGCCCTCCTTCCTCAGCATGCATCAGCTTCGAAGGGCCGCGGCTCACCAAGAACTATGCCACGGCCCGACCCTTCGAACCCAGAAAAACCCACCATTTTCAACCTCTAAACCTCACCTTAAGCCTTCCCGAAGCTCCCAACTCAAAACCAATCAATAACAACATCATTAGAATGATTTAAACAACATAATTCCACCAAAAATCCAACCTAGCACTCACCAAAATCCCAATTTCGCTTTCTGAAATTCCAAACCTAAAATCTTCAAAACCAGCCATGGAAATACTAAAATTCAACCATCAAACCTTGGATTAAAGCTTACCTCAGCTGCAGAATCACTTCTCCAAGAGTCCCCTGACCTTTCTTCAAAGTTTCAAGCCTCAATTTCCACCTTAAATGCCAAAACCACAGATATTTAAAACTCAGCCATTTCTCTAAATTCCTAACCTCAGAAACGAAAATTCAAAGCTTACCTTGGCTCTATCTCATACCTTGATCAGTTCCTGAGCTAATCCTCCAGATTATTCCCTTCAATTCTCAAAGATTCAGCTTAATTCCAGCAGTTCTTCCCCAAATTTCAGTGTTTTCCTTCCTTAGGAGAGAGAGATGAGAGAGAAGGCTGAGGAAGAGTCGGTCTAATTTATGTCTAGTGTTTTCTAAGTCTTCCAAGTATATCCTTAGGTAATACTAATCCCAAAGCTCGAGGTGCCGGAAATGTCCCCGAGGGCAAAACGGTAAAATCCCCCAATAAACCCGCCTAGACATTCTAACCTCAAATATATCTCCAATTATTTATTTTCATCACCCGATAGTCTAAATCACTACCCGATACCTAAAATACTCCTTGACTTGTCCAAAGTCAATTATAATGCCCCGTTGTGACTTTTCCCGCTATCTAGCCCTAGTATCGCCTCGAGTCGCCGGCTACTGATTTATCCACATAATAATGTGGTTCTCACATATATCTCATACATATATATCATATCATCATATAATATCATCAATTATCATATAATATCATTTAAGCACTATTAATCACATAATATCACATTCAAATAAATATTATTCACTTTAATCCCATTTATGCCCTCCCAGCACACTAATCAAGGCTCCTAAAGCCTTATTAGCGATTTTGGGTCATTACAACTATCCCCTCCTACTAAGAATTTCGTCCTCGAAATTTACCTGAATAGCTCGGGAGACTGATCCTGCATCGCTGTTTCTAACTCCCAAGTCGCTTCCTCGACCTTGCTATTCCTCCATAGTACTTTCACCAACGGAATCGTCTTATTCCGCAAGACTTTGTCCTTCCAATCCAAAATCTGAACAGGTCGCTCCTCATAGAACAAATCTTCTTGTAACTCTAAGTCCTCATATTTCAGCACATGTGTCATATCTGAAACATACTTCCACAACATGGAGACATGGAACACATTATGAACTCCCAATAGCGACGGTGGCAAGGCCAACCTATAGGCCACCTGTCCAATCCTCTCTAGGATCTCAAAAGGTCCTACAAACCGAGGGCTCAACTTGCCCTTTGCTCCAAACCTCTGCACTCCTCTCAGTGGTGAAACTCGCAGAAACACGTGGTCCCCAACCTGGAACTCCACGTTCCTACGCTTAGGATTAGCGTAGCTTTTCTGTCTACTCTGCGAGGCAAGCATTCTAGCTCGAATCTTCTCCATGGCCTCATTAGTCTTCTAAACCATATCTGGCCCCAAATACTTTCTCTCACCCATCTCATCCCAGTGAATGGGAATCTACACTTCCTTCCATATAACATCTCATAAGGAGCCACTCCAATCGTGGACTGATAGCTGTTGTTATATGAAAAATCAATCAATGGAAGGTACTTACTCCACGAACCCTCAAAGTCAATCACACATGCCCTAAGCATGTCCTCCAATACTTGAATCGTCCTCTCAGACTGTCCATCAGTCTGAGGATGAAAGGCTGTGCTAAACTTCAGCTGAGTCCCCATTGCTTTCTGCAGAGCTCCCCAGAACTTGGAGGTAAAGATCGGCTCTCGATCATATACAATAGACTTTGGAACCCCATGGAGACGAACTATCTCCCTCACATACAGCTCTGCGTATTGTTCCACTGCATAGGTCGATCTCACTGGTAGAAAATGAGCTGACTTGGTGTACCTGTCCACTATCACCCACACCGAGTCATGAAGTCCAAATGTCCTGGGTAATCCACCTACGAAATCCATCGTAATATCCTCCCACTTCCACTCTGGAATACCCAAAGGCTGAAGCAATCATGCTGGTTGCTGATGCTCAGCCTTAACCTGCTGACATGTCAAACATCTAGCCACATACTTTACCACGTCCTTCTTCATCCCGGGCCACCAATATAATGTTCGTAGATCCTGGTACATCTTCGTGGTACCCGGATGAAGCGAGTACGGTGTAGTGTGAGACTCATCCAGTATCTCTCGCCTGATCCCCTCATCAGCCAGAACACAAATCCGCCCCTGATACCGAAGCAAACCTGTCTCAGAAACAGAATAATCCTTAGTTGTCCCTGCTAAGGCATGCTGCCTATCTTCCTGCAACTACACATCCACTAACTGACCATCCTTGATCCGCTCTAGCAAGGTTGACTGCAAAGTGATATTGGCTAACTGGCCCACTACCAGTTCTATCCTTGCCCTGACCATCTCATCAGCCAATTCTCTCGAGATCTGGGTGGAACCATACAACTGTCCTGGGCCCCTCCGGCTCAATGCATCTGCCACCACGTTGGCTTTTCCAGGATGGTAAAGGATATCATAGTCATAATCCTTAACCAACTCCAACCAAAGTCTCTGCCTCATATTTAAATCCTTCTGGTTAAAGAAATACTTCAAACTCTTATGATCAGTGTATATTTCGCACTTCTCTCCATACAGATAATGACGCCACACCTTCAGTGCGAATACCACTGCTGCTAATTCCAGATCATGAGTCGGATACCTCTGCTCATACTCCTTCAGCTGTCGAGATGCATAGGCTATAACTTTCTCATTCTGCATCAGCACGCAGCCTAAACCCATCCTCGATGCATCACAATAGACCACAAACTTTCCTTCATCCGAAGGAAGACTTAACACAGGTGCAGAAATAAGCCGTCGCTTCAGCTCCTGAAAGCTGTTCTCACACCTCTCTGACCAGACAAACTTCTGATTCTTCCTTGTCAACTCTGTCATTGGTGAAGAAATCTTCGAGAACCCTTCTACGAATTGCCTGTAGTAACCAGCCAACCCAAGGAAACTCCGCACCTCCGAGGCATTCCTCGGCCTCGACCAATCCCTTACTGCTTCTATCTTGGACGGATCCACCTTAATCCCTTCTGCCCCAACTATATGCCCAAGAAAGGTCACCTCTGGCAGGCAAAACTCACACTTCTTAAACTTGGCGTACAACTGGTGCTCCCTCAACCTCTGGAGAACCTGTCGGAGATGCTGCTCATGCTCTGCCTCGGAACTGGTATATACCAAAATGTCGTCGATGAAGACAATGACGAACTGATCCAAGAAGTCCTTGAACACTCTATTCATTAAGTCCATGAAAGTTGCTGGGGCATTGGTCAGACCAAAAGACATGACCAGGAACTCATAATGCCCATATCGTGTCCAGAAGGCCGTCTTCGGTATATCCTCATCTTTGATCCTCATCTGGTGATAACCAGATCGAAGATCAATCTTTGAGAATACTGTCTTCCATTGCAGCTAACGAACAAGTCATCAATCCTTGGTAGGGGATACTTATTCTTGATAGTTAACTTGTTCAATTCTCTATAATCTATACACATTGATACGAACCACGCCAACAAGTGTGACGAAACCCGACACCAAATATGGAACAGCCACCAAGAACATACGAGATTGGAATGGAACCGCGACCCAATGCTTAGCCAAGCACGAACCTTGGTATGAGGAAGACGCCACAAGCGGGGATGGAATCCGTTTGATAAGTCAGGATGAACGCCACAAGGAATCTCCTTGATAAGTTCAAAAGTTTCTTCAAGAACTCAAGAAGAAATAAACTCACAATTTCATTTAACATAATCTGCCTTTTCACATTGTTTTGGCAATCCTTATAAGGACGAAAATTACATGAAAACAAGATCCTTGGTCTTCCTAATGAAAGCACCATAAATAAGACCTTTCGGCTCACACAACTCTTCAGCTCACCAAACAAGACCTTTCGGCTCACACAACTCTTCAGCTCACACAAGTCAAGTGTTTGACTTTTACAAAATAAAGAAAGACCAAATAACAACAATAACGTAAATAAATTAAAATGACAAATACAATAAGACTCATGAAGCTCCTAAACTCAGTCAACTTTGATGAGTAAGACAAGTCTTTGTTCTCCTTCAATGTTGACCACGGTCTCCTCTTGTTTTAGGACTTTGTGGACTAGGCTGTTAAGTTCTTCCTTGAATCTCTTGGCTCGTGCCTTCGTAACTGGACCAACTGGAACTTGACTTGATACTTGGGTCTTGGTGTCCTCATCATTCGCCCCCTCTTTAGAAGGATTTGACCTCAAATCGTCACCTGCATCAAAAGGACTCAAATCAGAAACATTAAAAGTAGCACTAACATTATACTCACCTGGTAAATTGAGTCTGTAGGCATTGTCATTGATCCTTTCAAGTACTTGAAATGGACCATCTCCTCGAGGTAGCAATTTTGAACGCCTTTGTGTTGGGAATCGCTCTTTCCTCATGTGTAACCATACCCAATCACCGGGCTCAAAAACCTGCTTATGACGACCCTTGTTAGCTTGCTTAATGTATTGTTCAGTCCTTCTCTCTATGTTGATTCGCGCCCTCTCATGGATTTTCTTCACAAATTCTGCCTTCTTCTCGCCATCTAAATTCAAATGCTCAGAAACAGGTAAAGGTGATAAATCCAAAGGAGTTAGAGGATTAAAACCATAAACAATTTCAAATGGTGAAAATTTAGTAGCAGAATGCATTGAACGATTATAAGCAAACTCAACATGTGGCAAACAATCTTCCCAAGTCTTAATATTTTTACTTATGATAGCCCTCAACAAGGTGGATAGGGTCCTATTAACTACTTCTGTTTGACCATCGGTTTGACGGTGACAAGTAGTAGAAAATAATAGTTTTGTCCCAAGTTTTCCCCACAATGTTTTCCAAAAATAGCTTAAGAACTTGGCATCCCTATCTGATACAATTGTTCTAGGCATACCATGTAATCTCACAATCTCCCTAAAGAACAAATCTTCAACGTTAGAGGCATCATCAGTTTTATGACAAGGAATAAAATGAGCCATCTTAGAAAATCTGTCTACAACCACAAAGATTGAATCCCTCCCACGCTTACTTCTAGGTAAACCCAACACAAAATCCATTGAAATGTCAACCCATGGTGAACTAGGGATAGGTAGGGGTGTGTAAAGGCCATTTGGCTGAACTCTTGATTTAGCTTGCCTACAAGTGACACACCTACCACAAATTCGCTCAACATCTCGTTTCATGTGGGGCCAAAAGAAGTGCTCTTGCAACATAGCTAGGGTCTTAGCAACTCCAAAATGTCCCATCAACCCTCCCCCGTGGGACTCTCTAACTAGAAAATCTCTCACAGAACAATTAGGTACACACAACCTATGCTCCCTAAACAAGAAACCCTCATGCCTATAAAATTTTCCGTTAGCAGACTTTTCACAAACAGCATAAGTTTCCCCAAAATCATGGTCAGCAGAATACAACTCCTTTATGTGTTCAAACCCAAGAAATTTAGCATCAAGAGTAGAGATTAGGGCATACCTGCGAGAAAGGGCATCAGCAACCACATTCTCCTTACCTTGTTTATAGCGAATGACATAAGGAAATGTCTCAATGAACTCAACCCATCTCGCATGTCTCTTGTTGAGCTTGTGTTGGCCTTTCAAATGTTTCAAGGATTCATGATCTGTGCGAATCACAAACTCCTTTGGCCACAAATAGTGCTGCCATGTTTCTAAAGCACGCACTAGTGCATACAATTCTTTGTCATAGGTGGGGTAATTGAGGGCAGCCCCACTTAGCTTTTCGCTAAAGTATGCAAGCGGTCTCCCATCCTGCATAAGAACAGCGCCAATACCTATTCCAGAAGCATCACATTCAACTTCAAAAGTGTTAGAAAAGTTAGGCAAAGCAAGTAAAGGAGCATGAGTAAGCTTGTATTTCAGTAGCTGAAATGCCTCCTCTTGAGCTTCACCCCATTTAAATATCACATTATTTTTGATAACTTCTGTAAGTGGTGCGGCGATGGTGCTAAAATTTTTCACAAACCTCCTGTAGAAGCTAGCAAGTCCATGAAAACTTCTAACATTACCTATAGTTGTAGGGGTCGGCCACTCTTGGATGGCTTTGATCTTTTCTTCATCCACCTGAATACCTGTAGCACTTACAACAAAGCCTAGGAAAACAAGCTTATCGGTGCAGAAAGTACACTTACTGAGGTTAGCATATAAACTCTGTTTCCTAAGAACATCCAAAACAGAATGCAAATGCAAAACATGGTCATGCAAATTCTTACTATAAATAAGAATATCATCAAAATACACAACCACAAATTTTCCAATGAAAGCACGCAATACATGATTCATTAAGCGCATGAAAGTGCTAGGTGCATTAGTTAGTCCAAAAGGCATGACTAACCACTCATACAATCCATGTTTAGTTTTAAAAGCAGTTTTCCACTCATCCCCTTCTTTCATACGTATCTGATGATACCCACTTTTAAGATCAATTTTGGAAAACACACGAGAACCGTGCAATTCATCTAACATGTCATCTAAACGAGGAATGGGATGTCGATATTTTACCGTTATATTGTTGATGGCTCGACAGTCAACACACATCCTCCATGTTCCATCCTTCTTGGGAACTAGAATCGCTGGAACAGCACAAGGGCTCATGCTTTCTCTCACATGCCCTTTCTCCATCAATTCTTCAATTTGCCTTTGCAATTCCTTTGTTTCATCAGGATTACTTCTGTAGGCTGGTCGGTTTGGGATGGAAGCACCTGGAACAAAATCAATTTGATGTTCTATTCCTCGAACAGGTGGCAAACCATGTGGTACTTTCTCAGGAAACACATCCTCAAATTCCTGCAAAATAGACACAACAACACTTGGCAGCGAAGAATCAAGTTGGTTAGTATTTAAAAGAGCCTCCTTATACATGAGTAAAATCATGGGCTGTTTTGTACACAATGCTCTCTTAACCTCACTTTTTTTTGCATAAAAATTATTTTGTTTTCTCTCACTTGATTCCACACTTTTCTCTCTTTGTCTCTCTTTTTCCTCACTCTCATTCATCTTTTCACTCTCTTTTTGTTCACTCATTTTCTTTTTGTCACTCAATTTTTGCAACCTCACTTGATCTTCATACACTTGCTTTGGTGTCAAAGGCGCTAGAGTGATTGTTTGTTGACGGAATGTGAATGAATACTTGTTGGTGAAGCCGTCATGCTGCACCCGCCGATCAAATTGCCAAGGCCTTCCTAGAAGGAGGTGATACGAACCACGCCAACAAGTGTGACGAAACCCGACACCAAATATGGAACAGCCACCAAGAACACACGAGATTGGAATGGAACCGCGACCCAATGCTTAGCCAAGCACGAACCTTGGTATGGGGAAGACGCCACAAACGGGGATGGAATCCGTTTGATAAGTCAGGATGAACGCCACAAGGAATCTCCTTGATAAGTTCAAAAGTTTCTTCAAGAACTCAAGAAGAAATAAACTCACAATTTCATTCAACATAATCTGATTTTTCACATTGTTTTGGCAGTCCTTATAAGGACGAAAATTACATGAAAACAAGACCCTTGGTCTTCCTAATGAAATCGAAAAATTAAGGACAGCCCATTTGTCTTCCTAATGAAAACCGAAATTAAAGACAAGCCTTTTTTGTCTTCCTCATGAAAACCGAAAATTAAAGACAAAAGGACTATTGGACTCACACAAGTCAAATATTTGACTTATCACAAAATAAACAAAGACTAAAAAAAAACGTGATTAAAAATAAAAAGACTCATTAAGCTCCTAAACTCAGTCAACTTTGATGAGTAAGACAAGTCTTTGTTCTCCTTCAATGTTGACCACGGTCTCCTCTTGTTTTAGGACTTTGTGGACTAGGCTGTTAAGTTCTTCCTTGAATCTCTTGGCTCGTGCCCTCGTCACTGGACCAACTGGAACTGGACTTGATACTTGGGTCTTGGTGTCCTCATCAGGAGGTGTCCAGCTTGCATGGGAACCACATCACACAACACCTCATCTTCATACTTGCCAATTCGAAATGAGACTAGCACCTGTTTTGTAACCCTCACTTCACCACTATCATTCACCCATTGCAATTTGTATGGACAGGGATGCCTAAGCGTTGTAAGCCCCAGCTTGGAAACCATGGAAGCACTAGCAACATTAGTACAACTACCTCCATCAATAATGACACTACATACCTTGTCTCTCACATGACAACGAGTGTGAAAGATGTTCTCTCGCTGCACCTCTTCTTCCTCTTCTTTTGCTTGCAAATTCAGGACTCGCCTTGTGACTAGTGCAAGCATCTCACCAGATTCTGGCCCATACTCATTGTCAGAAGCATCTTCCAATGGTGGCATGTCAGCAAGATCATCTTCATCTTCAGAATCTATCTCTCCACTTTCTCGAATCACCATGACTCTCTTGTTTGGACACTGGCTAGCTATGTGTCCTCGCCCCTGACATTTGAAACACCTTATCTCACTAGAATGAGACTTAGTAGGAGTTGTGTTTACCTTGAGGTGGTGTGGCTGTGGTGGCTGGTTTTGGTGCAGATGATGAAGTGGGTTGGTCTTCTTTCTTTGGATAGTTCGACCTCCAAGGTGTTGTACTTGGATTGTGTGGGCTCGGTCTTGACCTCGAACTTGAACTACCCTTCTTGAGCTGCCTCTCAACTTTGATTGCCATATGAACCAAATCCTCCAATTCCACATAATGGTGTAGCTCGATTGGGTCAGCAATCTCTCGGTTCAACCCATTCAAAAACCTTGCCATGGTTGCCTCCCGATCCTCTTCAAAATTGGCTCTAATCATAGCCATCTCCATCTCCTTGTAATACTCATCAACACTTCTGTAGCCCTGACGAAGACCCTGCAACTTAAGGTAGAGATCTCGATAATAATGAGGTGGTACAAACCGTCGCCTCATCACCCTCTTCATGGCCTCCCATGTGTCAATAGGGCGATCTCCACTCCGCCTCCTGTTGATGCACAACTGATCCCACCAAACAATAGCATAATCAGTAAACTCAATGGCAGCAAGTTTTACCTTCTTCATGTCGGAGTAGTTGTGACAATCAAAAACTAGCTCCATTTTCTTCTCCCACTCAAGGTATGCTTCAGGATCACTCTTCCCTTGAAATGCTGGGATTCTCATTTTGATATTCCCCATATAATTATCTACCTGATTCCTATCTTCTCTATTCCCACCATACCTCCTATGGTTACCCGTCGACATCCTATCAAACTCATCATCAGAAACTACCCCTTCTAAATCCCCTTCATTCTCATCGCCCCTTTGGTGTACCCTACCCCTCCTTGGTCTCCGTTGTGCCCCCTCTTCTACCCTATCCAACCGCTCATGTATTTGCTCACACTCCTCCCTCAACATCCTCCTCATCTCCCCCATTAAAGCTTCAATTTGTAGATTTGGAACTGTAGGTGGTGGAGCGTCATTGCCTGCATTTCTTTCTGTATTTTGTGACATGATGGAGAATCTGCAAAACAATAAGGTTAGACAATTATAGAAAGGACCTCACTGCGCTCCCTCACGTGTTTCACTCAAAGAAAATAGTCACTCAAGTACACTCGTGTTTGCACTCAATGATGGCTTTTACCCTCAAATAAGCTCACACCTCTGCCTTTTTCCACTCTATTTTCTTCTTTAAGCTCTTTGAAAACTAATGAAACGGTGATATGGAGGTTCAAGCAGCCAATCCTACCAAACAAACCAAACGAAAACCGATGAAAAAGTGGCGAAAACTGGTGATTTTGGGAACACTTGTGTGGGGTTTTGGCAAAAAGGCCTCTAGACCATGGGGAACAAGAATAGAACAAAATTTTTTTTTTTTTTTTTTTTTTTGCTCTCGGATCCCCTTCCCTTTTTCTTTCCTTTCCTTTCTTCCTTTTTGTTTTTTTTTTATCTCTCAAATTCGATAACCCAGATACTCAATTTTTGAAAAGAAAAATTTTGAACACCAAAGAACCAATCCGAAAACCAAGCAAACTGTGGTACTATAACAGATTCAAGAACACTCCCAATAACAGAAAACCAATATTCCCAAAATCCAATCTGTGATTCAACCAATAAGATCAAAACCAAAATAATTTGTGGCACTTTAACAGTCTCGGATTCCACAACAAATAAAGGAACCAATTGAAACCAGGGACACAATTGAAACAAGGGAGTTATCAATACCAAATTCGGATTTCACAACAAGAACAAGAGAAACCCAAGACAAAATTCGGATTTCAAAACAAAACAGCAAGAGAAACTCAATGAAAATTCAGATTCCACAATTAGAACAAGAGAAAAACTCAAAGCCCTAATTCACGTTTTCAGAAAAAAAAAAAAATTAGATGGATTTTCAACATCCCTAATTCAAACGCACCAATTGAACAAAGAATCGAAAATTAAAGAACTTTGTGTATACTAGTTTCGGATTTCAAGGGATTTCACAAAGAAATAATGGAAACTTTGGAAATAAGGGAATGATTGAACAAGGAAACAATTGAAATAGGGAAATTAACTATAGTAGTTTCGGATTTCACAAGGAAAACAAGAACAAAGACTAAGAAAATCAAGAACACGAATAGATAGATTTTTTTTTATTTTTGATTTCAGAAACCCTAAAATTGAAATACGAATAGAATAGAAACACAAATGAAAGAATAAAAAAAATGGATAGGCCAAACCGAATGATCCTAATCTCTGATACCAACTGATACGAACCACGCCAACAAGTGTGACGAAACCCGACACCAAATATGGAACAGCCACCAAGAACATACGAGATTGGAATGGAACCGCGACCCAATGCTTAGCCAAGCACAAACCTTGGTATGAGGAAGACGCCACAAACGGGGATGGAATCCGTTTGATAAGTCAGGATGAACGCCACAAGGAATCTCCTTGATAAGTTCAAAAGTTTCTTCAAGAACTCAAGAAGAAATAAACTCACAATTTCATTTAACATAATCTGCCTTTTCACATTGTTTTGGCAGTCCTTATAAGGACGAAAATTACATGAAAACAAGATCCTTGGTCTTCCTAATGAAAGCACCATAAATAAGACCTTTCGGCTCACACAACTCTTCAGCTCACCAAACAAGACCTTTCGGCTCACACAAGTCAAGTGTTTGACTTTTACAAAATAAAGAAAGACCATATAACAACAATAACGTAAATAAATTAAAATGACAAATACAATAAGACTCATGAAGCTCCTAAACTCAGTCAACTTTGATGAGTAAGACAAGTCTTTGTTCTCCTTCAATGTTGACCACGGTCTCCTCTTGTTTTAGGACTTTGTGGACTAGGCTGTTAAGTTCTTCCTTGAATCTCTTGGCTCGTGCCCTCGTCACTGGACCAACTGGAACTTGACTTGATACTTGGGTCTTGGTGTCCTCATCACACATCCTCAAGGTCCCATCCTTCTTCTTCACAAACAACACTGGAGCGCCCCATGCAGAATAACTAGGCCTGATGAATCCCAAATCTAGAAGTTCCTGCAACTGTATCTTTAACTCTTTCTTTCAGTTCTGCTGGTGCCATTCTGTACGGTGTCCTGGATACCGGTTCTGTCCCTGGCGCTAACTCAATCTCAAACTGAATCTCCCTGCGTGGCGACAACCCTGGTAAATCCTCAGGAAATACGTCTAGGAATTCACACACCAATCTGGTCTCTCCCAGCCCTGCCGGCATGGCCTTAGTGGTATCCACCACACTGGCCAGAAAAGCTATGCATCCCCGCTGCAACAAGTCTCTGGCTCTCAATGCTGAAATCATGGGCATGCGGGGTCCAAACACCGCACCCACAAAGACAAAAGGGTCCTCGCCCTCAGGCTCAAAAGTCACCATCTTCTTCCTGCAGTCAATAGTTTCTCCATAACTAACCAACCAGTCCATCCCTAGAATCATATCAAAATCCTCCATAGCTAACTCGATCAGATCCACCGAGAGTTCCCTACTATCAACCATCACTGGCAGTGCCCTAATCCATCTCCTAGAAACTACTAGTTCCCCTGTAGGCAACAAAGTCCCAACCCCTGCAGTCCAATACTCACTAGGTCTACACAATCTATCAATCACTCTACTAGAAACAAAAGAATGTGTAGCACCAGAATCTATCAATATTGTAAAAGGAGTGGCAGCGCTAGAAAGCTAACCTGTCACTACCGAGGGACTAGCCTCGGCCTCAGCTTGTGTCAAAGTGAATACTTGAGCTGGAGTCAAGCTATCCACCTTCCCTGCTTCACCTTTCTTCACTGTTGGGCAGTCTTTTCTGAGATGCCCCACTGTACCGCATACGAAACAAGCCTTGGCCCAACACTCACCCAGATGACGTCTTCTACATCTCGGGCACTCTGAATAGGTCCGCCATGCTTCACCACCACTCTGACGGCCACCCTGACCACCCCGACCCCTCCTATCAAGACTAGGAGCAATTGAGGTGTCAGGAGTCTTCCTCTTGAAGTCACTGGGGCCTCCGCCCCTACCAGATCCAAAATATGGAGGCACCGCTCTGCGGCCCTCCTTTCTTGCTGCACTATCCCTCCATATCTTGTTCTCTGCTTCCTCAGCAGTAAGATCCTTCTCAACGGCCTAGGCATAAGTTGTTCCTCCAGGTACGGTTGTGATCCTGACATCCCGGGCTATCATAGCATTCAACCCTCTAATGAATCTATCCTGCCTAGCTGCATCGATAGGCACAAGGTCTGGTGCAAACTTAGCAAGTCTATTGAACTTTAGGGCATACCCAGTAACAGTCATGTTGCCCTGAACCAGACCCACAAACTCATTCACCTTCGCTGCTCTAACAGCAACATTGTAGTACTTCTGACTGAATAGATCTTTGAAACCTTCCCAACTCAATGTAGTCACATCCCTAGTCTGCGATGCCACTTCCCACTAGATACGGGCATCCTCTCTCAGCATATATGTGGCACAGGCCACCCTATCATGCCCCTCTATCCCCATAAAATCCAGAATTACGGTAATCATAGTTAGCCATTGCTCGGCTTTCAATGGATCTGGTCCACCCTCAAAGATCGGGCTTTATTGCTTTCTGAACCGCTCATATAACGGCTCCCATTTGTTACCAACCTCCCCTGCCTGCATAACTGGTACCACTGCAGGTGGTACAATAGGGGCAACACTCCCTGATGGAGCTTGCTGTTGCAGAATACGAATCTGCTCGTCTTGACTCTGTAATCGAGCCTGCATCTCAGCCATTAACTGCTGCCAGTTCTCAGGCACTGGCGGAGGAGTCTGGCCCTGGTCATCACCCCTGGTCCCGGACCTAGTGCCAGCTAGTCGTGTAGATTTTCTTGGATGCATAGCTATCCAAGTCAATCTGCAAATAACGACTCGGCAGTCAGACCATGATGACAGGGTAAAAACATCTCCAAAATCCACCAATAGAATATCACCAACCACAAACAATCCACATATAAGCATCCATTCTCATGCACTGGCTACTAATAAGCACGCCTCCAATCCAACCGCACAAAAGCTATGAAACAGGCATTCATACATGCACAATATACAATTAATCATTCAAATATTAATCTACATGCACGGCGATGTTAATAAATATGCCTCAATATTCTCACACAACAGTCAAGGTTCAGGCCCTATCAGTATCTCATGTTTCCTAATAATCCAGTAAGCAACAACATTCATAACTCATTTCAGGCACATAAGCACATAAACACATATACACATTACCGAACCCTGATTTGAGCTTGTCTCTAGCAGGGAATGTACATGTCCAGCCTGTCTTTAGGATCCCTTAAACCTAGGATGCTCTGATACCAAGTTGTAACACCCTGGATAGCCAAGACCGCTACACTGTGTATTTATAAAGGTGTGAGACTTGCTAATCAAGTCTTTTAATCAAAACGTGTCATTAGCAAATGTGTTTTAGGGCTAAAAGACATTTTGGCCTCAAAAAGATACATTTTATAAGTTATAAACAATTTACAGAAGGGATCCCCAAAAGTACAATGTTTAAAAGTTGGTTTACAAAATTCAACAGTTAAGAGTAAACATTAGCCATACTAAGGCAAAATACAAGGTTCTGGTCCTCTCGTCCCTGTAATCTCCTCAACCGTGGCGGTTGAGCGGCTTGACATGTACAGTCACCCTGCAGAGCTCTCCAATCAGGGTTGATCAATCTTGCCCTTGCCTTTACCTGCACCACGCAGCACCCATGAGCCAAGGCCCAGCAAGAAAAGAATGTACACAGCATATACAATATTTTCAAACAGATATTCTAGCAAGCATGTTCAGATATTCAACCCATTGCATATAAGCATACTTCAAGGTACAATAACTTCATCTATACTTAGATTATTCAACACTCTCCTTAATCACATTCATAGCCAAATATAATAATTAACAATCACAAATACTAGGGCCGACACCTTAGGTCGCACCCTCTGTTTAACCCACTGACTCCGGCCCACTTAAACCGAGCTCAGTACATAATAAACTGTCCTCGGATACCAGTGTCCGAGCCGTGCCAATTGCACAAGTTAACCATGGCACCCTTAGGCCGTTGGTTTATAATTTACATGGCATAATACCATTATTTCAGTCATATATATCAGGGAGCCCTTAGTCTCGTTCAAATATTCATCCGGGTGTAGTTTTCTTAGCTTTAGCTTTTAGATGATTTAGTTACGGGCGATACTCCTTGAGCGCGATCTGATCCCCGAGCCCTAGCTTAGTACCTAGTCACAATCACGATGAAGGATACCATTAACAATCTTAAATGAGCTTCTAGGCAAAGTTCTAGTCCCCGGAACATTGAACTTCACCAAATATGGTAAAAGATTCAATCCCGAGCACCCTAGGTTAAATTCCCAAGCCTAAAATCTCAAAATCCCAAAATCCCTTAAGGGCCCCGGCATAGGTCATCCATGCCGCGGCATGGCCCCAAACAGAACCCACTTAATGCACAAAAACAGGTAAGGGCCGTGGCATTGCTTGCACCATGCCACGGCCCGCCCTCCTTCCTCAGCATGCATCAACTTCGAAGGGCCGCGGCTCACCAAGAGCTATGCCACGGCTCGACCCTTAGAACCCAGAAAAACCCACCATTTTCAACCTCTAAACCTCACCTTAAGCCTTCCCAAAGCTCCCAACTCAAAACCAATTAATAACAACATCATTAGAATGATTTAAACAACACAATTCCACCAAAAATCCAGCCTAGCACTCACCAAAATCCCAATTCCGCTTTATGAAATTCCAAACCTAAAAACTTCAAAAACAGCCATGGAAATACTAAAATTCAACCATCAAACCTTGGATTAAAGCTTACCTCAGCTGCAGAATCACTTCTCCAAGAGTCCCCTGACTTTTCTTCAAAGTTTCAAGCCTCAATTTCCACCTTAAATGCCAAAACCACAGATATTTAAAACTCAGCCATTTCTCTAAATTCCTAACCTCAGAAACGAAAATTCAAAGCTTACCTTGGCTCTATCTCAGACCTTGATCAGTTCCTGAGCTAATCCTCCAGATTATTCCCTTCAATTCTCAAAGATTCAGCTTAATTCCAGCAGTTCCTCCCCAAATTTCAATGTTTTCCTTCCTTAGGAGAGAGAGATGAGAGAGAAGGCTGAGGAAGAGTTGGTCTAATTTATGTCTAGTGTTTTCTAAGTCTTCCAAGTATATCCTTAGGTTATTAGACTAATCCCAAAGCTCAGGGTGCCGGAAACATCCCCGAGGGCAAAACGGTAAAATCCCCCAATAATCCCGCCTAGACATCCTAACCTTAAATATATCTCCAATTATTTATTTTCATCACCCGATAGTCTAAATCACTACCCGATACCTAAAATACTCCTTGACTTGTCCAAAGTCAATTATAATGCCCCGTTGTGACTTTTCCCGCTATCTAGCCCTAGGATCGCCTCGAGTCGCCGGCTGCTGATTTATCCACATAATAATGTGGTTCTCGCATATATCTCATACATATATATCATATCATCATATAATATCATAAATTATCATATAATATCATTTAAGCACTATTAATCACATAATATCACATTCAAATAAATATTATTCACTTTAATCCCATTTATGCCCTCCCGGCACACTAATCAAGGCTCCTAAGCCTTATTAGCGATTTTGGGTCGTTACATTAGGCGTCCTTACTATACCACGAACTAAGAATAAGATAGCTGTCAAAGCGCGAGCTCGAGGTCAGATAGCTGTAAAAGCACAAGCTCATTAGAGATATGAAGCTCTTGATGATTCAAATATAATGCATACCAAAGGATACCCAGAGACTTAGGATTTTTTTATATACTTATTCATGACCAGGTTGTCATATTTATTATCAGAGATAGCAGGAACATGTTTATTCTGTTATCAAATCATATCCCAACATAAATTGGAATTATTTGTAGTAAATACAGACATTGTGTAATTACATGATTGACTCGTGCAGTTACCCAAACGTGTCCATGGAATTCCCCTATAAATACTAGGAATGTTGGACAAAAAAGGGGACTATTACTCTATATTACCGAAACTCTGCCAAAATAGAGAGAGAAACAATAATAATATTGACACGTGGACTAGGTGGATTTTAACCACTGAACCACGTAAAAGTTCGGTGCTTTTGAGTGAGTTCTTGTTATTTCATTATGGTTTATTACTAAGCACTAATCTACCATTATTATTTCTTAATACACTATTGGCGAAAAACTGCATCAACACTACTACTGCTATAATATGCACTATCTGCCTCAAAGAAATCTGAGTTAAAGCTACTGGTCGAAGAAATAAAATTTCTGTCCCTAACGAACAAGCTATTTAAGATGGGAAACATTGCAAGGAGTATAGAAAAATTCATACCATTTTCATCCTTAGATGAATCTTCTACCTGACCAGGGTGTTCGAGCAATTTGTGTTTCCCCTTTCCATGAGTGGGAGGAATTGGTGTTAGTCGAGGAATTACACTGGGCTCTCTAATGCTGACCCCAGTTGCTCGACACCTAGGTGGTGGGGAGACGTCTTGAGGCTGGTCAAAGGGGATTTGCTCAATAGTGCCTTTGCCAGTGGCAATCCCTACGGTTGACTCCTTTACATCCTGGTGCGGTTTGAGGAGACTGACCAAACTCAGGTTATTTTTCGTGACCAGTTCTTTGACACTCTTCTCGATAGGTGTTAGACTAGCCAAGATGGTAATCCTCCCCATCATGGCCTAGGTAGTATCTGGTCGATACCATGGGCCTAAATGGAGGAAAAAATTATGACAAACATAAGAGAGAGACCAGTCAAAGAGAAAAGATTAGTATAAGAAGAAATTACCTCCCTAGGTAAAGGAAGTTGGTAATAAATGATCAAATCAAAGGTATGCAGTGTATAGACCATTTTTAATATATATTAATACCAGCCAGGACCATATACATATATAAATATTAAATCACATACAAATAGATCAAGCATTACCTCTTCCTATCTAGTGTCCTTGAGTCTTTTTGTATAAATCAACGATCTTCCTATCCAGTGTTCTGAGATCTCTCACCCTGATCTTCCAGACCAATCCTCAAACACACAAGGACGTGTGTGGGCACGTAGGATTCAAAAGGTTGATTTATGCAACTCCCTAGATGTATTCAACACATGAGATCTAGAGAGTTTTGACAGAGAGAAGGTTTAGTATAGTTTTCAGGTTTAGAGAAAACTATCGCTTTAGAGAGAGTCTGATTATCCATTTTTTTGAATATCATGTATATCAGATTTATAATGATATTTAATCTAATAAAATAATCTCTATTTAATTAAAATATAATTATAATTAAAATTGATTAGATATTTTCATTTAATTATCTATTTAAATAATATTTAAAAAGAATAATTAAATAACAAATATATTTGAAATTCAAAATTCAAATCCTAGGGATAAATCCCAGATGCTAGGCACCACACACTCTACTGTACAGTGTGTGTTGCCCAGCTCTATTAGGGCTGCCCTAGTTTTCTCATTTGTTTATTTAATCAACTTTTAAGACAAGATATTTATTTCAACATAAATATCAGTTAATTCAAAATTAACTTTATCTTAAAATATCAGTTTTAAAATAAATAAATATCATATTATAAATAAGATATTTATTATTTTCTCTCTTTATATTAGTCCAAACAAGATTAATATTAATTTTAACCTATAGTTTTTCAAAATAAAAACAATATAGTTAAATAATTAATATATGTAGTTCTGTCCTCCATTATTGTTTCGTTAATTAGAATTGATCAAAATTACTGTTTTACCCTTCTAATTACTTCTTGATCCTTAAGTACCATTAATTCACTAGCGAATAATTAATTTATAATCTAATTATAGATTTGAGCTCAATAACTATTCAGTTCCAGAATCAACCCTTAAGGGAACTAATATTCGATCCGTTAGGAAAGCATAGATTCCAATATTGTAATTCATGTGCCCATCCATGCATGATATTGAATCTCCAAAACAAAATTCATTAGCTTCATTATTCTAAGAGACCTTAACGAGTGAATCAAAAGATCCAATAAACATAAACAGGAGTTCATGAATACTAAGGATTTAGACTGATCTACAAATGATCATCTATTATGACAAGAATGAAATCTTTACGTTAAACGACAAGTTTATAAAGAAAATTAATTTTCATCGTTCTTGTCATATATAATCTCTATTATATATTACATTTACTAAGAAGTCTATCCACATCAGTAATCTGAATCTAGATTACTTGCATCTCGTATGCTTTGCAAATTGTACTAGTAACCATTCATTAAAGATTCCTTACTTTAATATGTTACTGACTATTTTATTCATTATATATGATCTTAATTCTCCCATCCTAATACAAGATCATATTCTCATGAATAAATATAGAATTTTCTTGATATTGTTATATAATTAATTCAAACAATAATTATAACATTCAAATATAATAAAATTGTACTTTTATTTAAAACAAATAAAATGTCTTTACATGCTTTTAGGGCATTAATCCTAACAATCTCCCACTTGCCCTCAAAGCAAGTGAGACATTTCCCTTGATCCCATATTGCATACGTGACCCATGAACGACTTTGCAGGAAGTGTCTTGGTTAACGGGTCAGCCAAGTTCTGTTCCGACGCTATCTTCATAATAGTCACATCACCTCGGTGTACAATCTCTCTAACCAGATGGTATTTCCTTTCTATATGCTTCCCTTTCTTATGGCTTCTAGGTTCCTTGGACTTAGCTACTGCTCCATTATTATTACAGTACAGGATTAGAGGCATATTCATATTTGGAATAACTTCCTGATCAGTGTAGAACTTCCTCAACCAAACTGCTTCCTTAGCTGTTTCACAAGCTGCTATGTATTCGACTTCCATGGTTGAATCAACTATGCTGGATTGCTTAATGCTTCTCCGGACCACAGCTCCTACACCAAGAGTGATCATTGACCCAGATGTCGATTTTTGACTATCTTTGTCTGATTGGAAATTAGAATCAGTGTATCCAGTAGGGTTTAGCTCACCAGCATATAGTCTCTCGTTCTTCTAAGATACTTGAGAATGTGCTTGATTGCAATCCAATGTTTCAAACCAGGATTTGATTGATAACGACTTACAATCCCAACTACATAACATTTGTCGGGCCTAGTACACAAACATAGCATACATCAGACTCCCAACTATTGAAGCATAGTGATACTTTCTCATATCCTCTTCCTCTTGAGGTGTCTTGGGACATAGTTCCTTGGAGAGAGCAATTCCATGTCTAGTCGGTAATTGACCTTTCTTGGAATTCTCCATAGCAAATCTTTCATGCACCTTATCAATTTAATTAGCATGAGAAAGTTCCAAGAGCTTGTTCTTCCTATCCCATAGGATTTGGATTCTGAGAAAGTAGCTCGCCTCGCCCAAATCTTTCATTTGGAACTTTTCAGGTAACCATTTATTTACGTTTGACAATGTCTCTGCATAGTTCCCAATGAGCAAAATGTCATCAGTGTAAAGAAGTAAGAAAACCACCAATTTTCCTTTGATGTATTTATACACACATGATTCGTCGACATTCTGTTCGAAGCCATAAGTTTTAATTGTTTAATCAAAAGTTATATTCCAAAATCTAGATGCTTGCTTTAACCCATAAATGGATTTTAGCAACTTGCACACCTTTTGATCTTCCCCTTTCTTTATGAACCCTTCTGGTTGTACCATATAGATACTTTCATCAAGATAACCATTCAGAAATGCTTTCTTGACGTCAATTTTCCATGTCTCATAATCATTGGCAACCGCTATGGATAATAGGATACGTATGGATCTGAGCATGGCCACAAGAGAAAATGTTTCTTCATAATCAACACCTTCTCTCTGAGTGTAACTTTTGGCTATAAGCCTCACTTTGAAAGTCTCTACTTTCTCTTCTACACCTCTTTTCTTCTTGTATATCAACTTACACACTATGGGCCTGACATCTTCAAATGGATCCACAAGCTCCCAGACAGAATTGGAATACATTGATTCCATTTCTTGGTTCATGGCTTCTTGCCATTTCTCATTTTCATGATCATCCATTGCCTCTTTAATGGTTAATGGATTGTCCTTGTATGTATCACAAACAAGCACATGTGCCTCATGTTCGTAGTGAACAGGTTGTCTCACAATCCTCCCACTATGATGTTGCGCTGGGTTTTTTTTCTAGGAATCATGGTTTCCTCAGCTGTGAGGACCTCCAGTACTACCTTGCTCCAAGGTTTATAATTATTCATATAGTCATGTTCAAGGAAGGTCGCATTTGTGGAAATAAATACCTTTTGATCCTTGGGACTATAGAAATAACCACCTCTTGTTTCCGGAGCGTAGCCAACAAAAATGCACACCTCCGACATTGATTCAAGTTTCCCTGATTTAGGTCTAAGAACATGAGCAGGACAACCCTAAATGCGGAAATGGTGCAAACTAGGTTTGTTTCCATTACACAGTTCCAGTAGCATTTTGGTAATGGTCTTAGATGGGACTACATTCAAAAGTACATCGCCATTTGAAGTGAATATCCCCAGAATGAGAGAGGAAGTGAACAATATCTTAACATAAATCTGACCATGTCCAACAAAGTCTTGTTTCTTCTTTCAGAAATACCATTTTGCTGTGGCGTTCCTGGTGTTGTCAGTTGGGATAGAATACAATGCTCCAGCAATAAATCTTTGAATTCTAAATCCAAATATTCTTCACCTCGATCAAATCAAAGTGTATTTAGAGTCTTACCTAACTGCTTCTCAGCCTCAGCTTTGAATTCTTGAAACTTACCAAAGGTTTCAGATTTCCTAAGCATTAGGTAAGTATGGCCATATCTTTAGTAATCATCAATAAAAGTGACGAAATACTCTTACCCACCTCTTTCTTGTACATTTATTGGACCACGGACATCGCTGTGTACAAGCTCCAAAGATTCTTTGGCTCTATTGCATTTTGCTGAGAAATGACGTTTGGTCATTTTTCCTTCTAGACAAGATTCACAAACTGGAAGAGTTCCAATTCTTAGTTCTCTCAAAAGTCCATCTTTTTTTAACCGGTTTATCCTATCTAAACCTATGACCAAGTCTAAGATGCCAAAGATATGTGTCATCCTCGTTTGAAATTTTTGTCTTTTGTTACCTTGCGGTTTTGCTACTTTAAATAATTTTAAATTATTGAGCGTTCGTTCATTTGGTTTGAGCATATACAGTCTGTTATTATGTTCTGCTTGACATATTTTGAAACCATTCTTTGAAATAACAATCGCATTAATAATAAAATAATTATAAAAAAAAATTGTTCATGCAAACATAGAAAATCCAGGAATAAAATAAACATTGTTCGAAACTAAATAAATGTTCCCAAAATTTAAACGGACTGTTCCCTTTGCTCTTGCTGAAACGAGTGCTCCACTTCCAACTCGCATGGTCACCTCGTCATCTACCAACTCCCTTGATGACTCAAGTATCTGCATGGAAGAACAAACATGGTTAGTGGCTCCTGAATCTAAAACCCAGGATGACATATCGTCTTCCACTACACAAGCTTCAAGTACAAGTAAATCACATTTACCTTTCTTTTTCAGCTCAGAGAGATACTTCTTCCAGTTTATCTTCCAGTGACCTTCAACTCCACAGTGGAAATTTTTTACTTTTGGTTCTTTCTTCTTGGAGTTGTTGTCAATTTTGTTCTCCTTGGCTTTTGGTGCCTTCTTGCCTTTATTAGACTTTTTTCCCTTTCCTTTGTTCTTATTTCTCTTCTTTGATTTCTCCTCAGAGTTTGAAGATCTCTCTTCTACCACATTTGCTTCAGTTTCTTTTGTAAAGGATTTGTTAAGAGAGTCAAATGTTTGCAATTCATTCAACAGCTGGGTCTTGTTGAATTCCAACTTATTCATAATATAGTTGGTGGTGAACGCAGAAAAGGAGGGAATGAGTGATTCCAGTATGATGCTTACTTGTGTACGCTCATCAATTATGGCCCCATGTATTTATGCTTCATGAATCACATTAATCATGTGTAAAACATATTCACGTACAAAAACACATTTCTTCATCTTAGTAGTCATGTAGGTTCTAGTAGCCTCATGTCTACTTTGATCAAATTGCTGCCTAAACATGGCCTGCAGAGAATCCATTATCTCAAATGCAGTTTCCATGGTTTCATGCTTTATTCTCATAACACCATTCATGCTCACAAGCATGTAACACTTAGCCTTATTACTGGGTTGAATCCAGGCATCATACTTGTCCCAAACATTCTTCGGGGTAGTGGCAGCGGGCTCTTCAGGACATTCGTCAGTCAGTACAAATATGTGGTTCTCACAGACTAACATAAGATTTAGATTTGATTTCCATCTTATAAAATTATCTCCATTAAGTTCTTCAAGTGATAGTAAAGTTGTTATTGGATTGCCACCATTTGACATTACTGAAATAAATAAAATACAATAATATTATCATTTGAAAAAAAATATATCAATGTTTTGGAAAGTAAATATGATGCATGAATGCAACAATTAAAGCACATAAATTAACATTTACATTTCCATGATAAAACTACCCAACAAATAAAGTGTCGCTTTTGGGTCGATCAAGTTGAATTTAGATAGCTTATAAGCCATTCTTATCTTTATAAATTAAAACTTAAAATAACTCTTTATTTTCTCTTTTAAATATAAAGCACCGCTGGTTTGGTCAAGATGCAGTTATCCACTGCAAAAGCTTAATTACATCTTTGTAAGTGTAACCCATTATTTCAGATTTCATGACTTAAATTAGAGAGTGCCCCTTAGGGTCGGTCAAGCCTAAAATACATCACTTCCTCCTATCTTCGTAAGAAGCCAACATTTGTATTGATATGTCTAGAAATCTTCCTTAGGGGGACGGAAATAAAGCCGCCTCGAGACCTTATTCATATCTCACGAAGTTGTACTAATAATTGAGACCATAGGTCACATTGAGATGTTCACCTTCTCCCACTTACTATTTTAAATTAAATGTGTTTTATTAAACTAATCAATTAATTCCAAATTAATTACTAGTTTATTAATAACCCTATAAATGTAGTTAATTACAAAAAATATCTAATTATAAAAGAGCATATTTCTATAATTAATGTGATCTAAATAATTACCCATTACATTCATCTAACTTTACTACAACGCTTTTTACATAAAGTTGGTTAATCTTAAAAGGCCTATAAAATAACTATTGTCTTTATTATGGTGTGAGTGACCAAGTTTTAACTAATTTAATACTTAGCAGTTTACATGCAATTGATTTCACCAAAAATAATTCATATAAACAAATAGGACAATCCTAGATAATCATGTTTCTAAAAAATGCATGATTAATGAGACACTATGTGGGGTTTCATGAATGACATGTAATTGACTAGTGCATGATCATGTTATCAATCAAACATCAATGAAAATTTATTTAAATAAATACAATAAATAAACAATCAATGATGAACCGAGTAGTAATGAGTATTTCTAAGATTTACAACCCCTTGAAAAAATTAGAAATAAAATTACAATCTAAGCCTATGTAGCTTTCAAGACTCTCCAAGAATGCTCCTCCTCTCCTTTAGGCTTTCTTGCTAATCTTTAGGAACTTTGTTTTGCCCAACTTATTAATTAGAAACAAATTTTCTAATTAATTTATTTAATTAAAACCAACTGTTAATTAAATAACCATTTTTGTCATCTTTTTAATTTAGTTGAATTTAAATAATTAAAGAATCAAATTCAAATAATTATTTAAACTTAAGACATTAAAATATCTTAACCAACTAAAAGATATTTTATTTTCTATTAAAATAAAATAAGATAATCAAACCTTTAAATTCAAATAATTTAAAAATTAATTAAATAACAGATATTTTATAACAACTTAGGAATTAGAGTTTTGGGCACCAAAAAGGTGCCCTAGGGCCGGCGGCACAAGGTGCAAGCTCGGCATGGATGGATGGGAATATAGGCGCATGAGTCGCAACACACAGGGGTTCGCACAGGAGCTAGGCAAGGGTGCGGAGGCAAGCATGATAGCTTGGCTCGGGTGCGCAGGGGCACGGACAAGCAGGAGAGAGTGCGCAGGGGCTCGGCTTGGGTGTGCAGGGGCACGTACAGGCTAGCGCGTGGCTAGATGTGGCTATGCGTAGGTGACCGAGAGGGCTCGGGCCGCTGCCATGGCTGGTGGCTTGGGTCCTTCCAATTTCCTCTTGTGTACAAAATTTTTCAATTTAAATTTCAAGAAATAAAAATTACAAAAATCCTATGCCCTTTATGGCATACATGAGATCTTGGAAAAGCAATTAAAATTCCTGACCCAATGGCACCATATAATTAAAGATCCATCATTCAACCATACATTCAAAAAACATATCCATTCGTTCAATATACATATCAACATATATATAACAAGAAACCCACACGTTATTTAATATATATATATATGTATAGACTGCTATGGTACCAATTGTTGGTATTAAATGTTCAAATCAAAGGTACGCAGCTGAATATATGGACCATTTTTAATAAATATTAATATCGGCTAAGATCATATACATATATAAATATTAAATCACATACAAATAGATCAGGGATTACCTCTTGTAGCCTATCAAGTGTCCTTGAGTCTTTTTGTATAAGTCAACGATCTTCCTATCCAATGTTCTGAGATCTCACACCCTGATCTTCTAGACTAATCATCAAACATACAAGGACGTGTGTGGGCACGTAGGATTCAAAATGTTGATTTATGTGACTCCCTAGATGTACTCAACACATGAGATCTAGAGAGTTTTAATAGAGAGAAGGTTTAGAATAGTTTTTAGGTTTAGAGAAAACTATTTCTTTAGAGAGAGAGTCTGATTATCCATTTTTTTTAATATCACGTATATCAGATTTATAAAGATATTTAATCTAATTAAATAATATTTATTTAATTAAAATATAATTCATATTAAATCTTATTAGATATTTTCATTTAATTATCTATTTAAATCATATTTAAAAAGAATAATTAAATAATCGATTAAATAAATTTATTTGAAATTCAAAATTTAAATCCTAGGGATAAAATCCCTGATGCTAGGCATCGCACAATGTATTGTACAATGTGTGTCGCCCAGCCCTATTAGGGTTGCCCTAATTTTCTTATTTGTTTATTTAATCAACTTTTAAGACAATATATTTATTCCAACATAAATATCAGTTAATGGAAAAATAAATTTATCTTAAAATATCAATTTTAAAATAAATAAATAAATATCATATTATAAATAAGATTTTTATTATTTTCTCTCTTTATATTAATCCAAACAAGATTAATATTAATTTTAACCTATAGTTTTTCAAAATATATAGTGTAGAGTCCAAGAACTTTACTTAGCTAATTGTTTAGTAGTATTATAGTATGTTTAAGTGTTATCTTTGTTACTATGGATTTTTGGTTCAGACCGGGAGTTATTTGGACACTCATAGTAGTACTTATAGATTTTCTAAGTTTAACCTATAGTTTAATAATATTAAGTATAACCTAAGGTTTGATTAATGTGTCTGATATTAAGGATTATATTATTATATTATAAGGTTTAGACATCAACCAATAGGATTTTAAGCACATGTTTTGAATGGTAATTAAGGATTAAGTATTTTTGAGGATTAAATTAAATAAGGGTAAAAGTTTGAATGTATAGGGTCAGTCAGCAGCTTTGAGCACGTTGAGGGCTTAGTCAAGGCTGTTTACTCCATTCAAACTCAGCTAAAAATGTGTAAATTCGTGTTTAAATATTCAGCGTATGCCGATATATCGCAGCTATAGGGGGCGATATATCGCAGCACGTAGATACGGAAAACACGAATCGATGCACGGTCGCCTCGGGAACAAAGGTCCAGGCGATATATCGCCTATAGGGGGCGATATATCGCCTCCACCAGCATGAATTCAAATACTTTTGAATTCCTTTCCCTTCAGCCATTCAAACTCCTTCAACAGTCCAGCATCTTCTGAACGAGTCTTCAGCCTCTGCTGAACGATTATTCAAATGATTTTCACCTAAAAAGCCATTATTTTTATTCAAGTAAAATCAAGATATTTTCATTCCCAAACTCTATAAATAGGACCTAGTACCCAGCCATTATTCACCATTTGCTCTAAGTTCAGAGGCTACTAGTGTTAAGTGAGTGGGAGAGTGTAAACACTTGGTTTGGGGAAAAACTATAAGCTTAAACATCATAAGCTTATCAAACACTTTGGGAAGTGAGTGCTATAGTATTTCAGTGGATGTTAGATTGGTCTTGCAATCTTTGAGGTAAACCCAAGACTCTAGTTCTTTTCTGTATTTTTATGTTATTTCCTTTCTCAAAACCTTCTACTCAGTCCCCTAACCTTATTCTTATTTTGGTTAGGGAATCCAAGCTTTTAAGCATATAAGTCGGTAAGTATGTTTTCTATGGTTTAGTCTTTCCATCTCTTTCATTTCATCTCCTTTCTTTAGACTTACTCTTTCTTATGGTTTTAGGAGTGTTCCAACAATCCCAACTTAGTCCATAATCTCGGTAACTTTGGTAAGGAAAATAGGCTAGAATCAACATGTTATGTGCTTATGTTATCTATATGATTTATGTTATTAAAAGTGTTATGATATGTATATGTGTATGTTTGTAGGCTTGGGCATATGACCCATATGACTAACAAGACCCCAAATGGGTTATGGGCATATGACCTACTTAGCTAGTAGGACCCCACTAATCCCATGGGCATATGCTTGTTTAGTCTATGGGACCCCAAGTAATAATGGCCATTATAATAAGTGTATGTTATATGTATTATGTTAAGTCTTTATGTTTTCTTATGAAATTATGTATGTGACTTTGTGTTAGATTTTCCTTACTGGGCATTAGGCTCACTCCTTTCTGTTTATGTGCAGGAAAATAAGTTTAGAGGCGGAAAGATTCGTGACGCTTGGAGAATGTGTATCGATGATGAATGGAGTCAAGGGGCCGAGCGTTATTCGATTCGAGGATATAGTCTTCCTTTTATGTTTTTATGGTTTTTATGTGTATTTTCCGCATTATTATGTAATGTCTTTTATTTTAAATCTTGTTTTGTTTTAAAAACAATGGGATCCCATAATCCTTCTTAGTATTCTGTTTATTTGTAAATAACTCTTATTTTCAAGTTACTCAATAAATTATGGTATTTTCGTAAAAATGTAAGTTTTATGTATAGTTTCGATAATGGTCCAATTAGTCTAGATTAGTGGGTCATTACATATAGTTAAATAATTAATTAATTCACAATTAATCAATTACCTATAATTATCAAATAATTATTTTCTTGCCCTAGAAAATTAATTCCATTGCAATTTAGCCATTTCTCTTAAGAAATCTTTCTTTTGACTTCCTTACCCTGATAGTGTAGGACAGAGGTGATCTGGGCACCATGGACCTATAATACGAAGCTCCAATAAACCATATTATTAATTAAACTCTTTAATCTAATAATATTATTTATTAATTACATGATTACTCCACTATAAATATGGAATTGCACTCTAAGTATTTATAGAATTATATTTACAGAGTTTTCTCTAGTAGTCCATTGATATAATCAATATATGCAGTTCTGTCCTCCATTATTGGTCCGTTAATGAGAGCTGGTCAAAATAACTGTTTTACCCTTCTAATTAATTTTTTTGATCCTTAAGTACCATTAATTCTCTAGCAAATAATTAATCTTTAATCTTATTATAGATTTGAGCTCAATAACTATTCAGTTCCAGAATCAACCCTTAAGGGAACCTATGTTCGATCTGTTACGAAAGCATGAATTCCAATATTGTAATTCATGTTCCCAGCCATCGATGATATTGAATCTCCAAAACAAAAGTCATTAGCCTCATTATTCTAAGAGACCTTAACGAGTGAATCAAAAGATCCAATAAACATAAATAGGAGTTCATGAATACTTAGGATTTAGACTGATCTACAAATGATCATCTATTATGACAAGAATTAAATCGTTATGTCAAAGAGCAAGTTTATAAAGGTAATTAATTCTCATCGGTCCTGTCATATATAATCTATGTTATATACAACTTCTTTACTAAGATGTCTATCCACATCAGTAATCTGAATCTAGATTACTTGCATCTCATATGCTTAGCAAACCGTACTAGTAACCATTCATTAAAGATTCCTTACTTTAATATGTTACTCACTATTTTATTCATTATATATGATCTTAAGTCTCTCGAGCTAATACAAGATCATATTCTCATGAATGAATAGGGAATTTTCTTGATATTATTATATAATTAATTCAAACAATAATTATAACATTCAAACATAATAAAATTGAACTTTTATTTAAATCCAATAAAATGTCTTTACATACTTTTAGGGCTTTAATCCTAACAAAGGCAAGTTTTCCGTGACTAGATCAGTTGTAAGAAAATACTCTTGGTAGTATTTTCCTATATTGGATTTGTAGGTGGTGTCTGTGAGGAAGGTGTCAGTGGTTTCTTGGTGGTAAAGATGGTAAAACCCTGTGTTCTTCAAGTAAGGGTTTGACTTGAGATCAAAGAGGTAATTGATCTCATGAGGAGTAGGTTCAAGCCATCTCATATGATAGTAAATGATAAAGAGTGCTAAAAGTACTCTATATCCATTTAGGGTTATTTGGAAAGGGGCTATGTCGACATAATTTGTGACCCCCCTAAAGTAATCATGAAGAAGCAAGACTTCCCCTACTTCGATGTTGTACCTCGACCAGGCGCTATAAGCACCTCCTGGCACATTGGCCCTCTAGTTGGCTAAGGGCTTGTAGAAGGGGAAGTGAATATCTATGACCAATAGAATGAATAACTAAGAAGACACTAAATACTGCTCGTGGATAAGAATTCAGTCTTTAGCCGACCAACAATATTTAACAACAATCAGATTCTAATATGCGAGCAGTGAATGTAACAGGTCAGAAAGCGAAAAATGAAAAGTTTTTCTAGAAAACTTTTCGTCTTCATTATAGGCGGGAAAAACACAGATTTTTTCCAAAACCTCAAAATCGAATTTTTACTTCGATTTTGGAACTAAAACCATTTACAATACAATATTAAAGCCTACCTAATGTCTTTACATGCCTAAGCACTACCTAAAATTCGTTTAAACCCCATAATTACAAATAATAATCACCAAAAAGTTTCGAACTTCTCAAGAACACTATTCGGGAATCTAGCAGCAGTTACAATTTCAGAAATCATGGAAATCATGTGAGAAAATTGCTAAAAACCAAGGGAAAGTAGTGCAAAAGCTTACTTGGAGTGAAGATTGACGGAGAAATTGCTTGGAAATTACTTGGAACACCTCAGATTGATCTTGGATTGGCTGAGTATTTCTTAGAAAACTAAAGTGTTCTTGAAGATAGAGAAAACTAAGGAGAAAAGTGAACAAGGAAGTGAAGGTCTATATATACTCGAGTAGGGTAGGTGAGAAGCCATGGTCAAAAGGGGGATTTTTGAAGCATGAGGAAGTGTGAAGTTGTCAGTTTTTCTCATAGAAACCGTAAAATCATGATTATTTACTTTTTCAAGTAAATTAAAGTACAGCTAAAGCGACAAGTTAGACATTGCTGATCGGATAAGTTTATTTGATGTTGATCGCATCATAATAAACTAGGGGGAAAATGTTTCCCTAAAAATTAGCATGATAATGTGGCACTATAATATGACATTTGGAAGGAACATGGTAGCATACTCCATGAATACTTGGTCCACCCTCGACCATGTAGAAGTATTTTTCTTCTCGTATTGATTGAGTCTACAAGCATAGTGGGGTAGCTATTGATCAAGCTAGTCACTGGTTATGACCAGAGCTGCTTGATGGTACACGAAAAATCCTCAAAATTAGTTAAAGATGAGATATTGTAACAGTCAGTTAATTTGTATTATTTTATTTTCATTTATTATGCAAATTATGTAAGGCCCACAACCCATTTATGTACATTCGTTAATCTATAAATAGAGTGTTGAGTGCCTTTTTTTCTATCAACCTAATCAAAGAACTCGAGAGGAATCAGAAAAAAAAATAACGTAAAGAATTTATGTGGTTTAGGCTATAAAGAGCCCTAGTCCATGAGTCTTTGGTATTAGTGTGTTTGAAGCTTGTTTGAGCCTGCTTCAATGGAGTCTTTGGCAGCGTATATATTTCTCGGTGTTTGCAATTGCTTAACCAGCCAAAGTTCTTAACCCTTTGTAAGGAAATACCTCAGCCCTATTTATAGAGACCTGGGTCATTAATGCCCTTAATCAACATTTAATACACATTCCCCCATTATTTGGGGAGTAAACTGCTAATTAATTACATATGGATACACTAACAAAGACCATGGGCCAGGCGGATTGCACGAGGCCCATTTGTAGAAAGTTGCTCACAAACATCATTGGGAACAGGCATCTGACCATGTCAGGATACAACGCATGTTCGCCCATATCAGGCAGCATTGTAGGAAATGCCGATTGTCGAGGGTACGAACTCGACACCACTAACAAGGCTCGCCAAAAGTTGTCAGATGATCTTCTGGTGAGCCACAACTGCGGCGGCTAACACCTGGCAGCTACTCTAGGTAATTGAACAAGAATCCTAGACTAGGGGGATTAGCAAATTAAGAGAGCGAGGACTATATGAATGGTCCTCGGGGCATGATGAGGACACCAAGACTAAAGATCCAAGTCTAGTTCCAGTTGGTCTGGTGACGAGGGCGCGAGCCAAAAGACTCAGTTTAGGAGCTTGATGAGTCTTATTGTATTTTGTCATCTTGTATTTTTTATTTAGTCTTTGTTTTTTTTGTGAAAAGTCAAACACTTGACTTGTGTGAGTCCAAGAGTCCTTTTGTCTATAATTTTTCGGTTTTCATTAGGAAGACAAAAGGCTTGTTTTTAAATTTCGGTTTTCATTAGGAAGACAAAGGGTAGTCTTTAATTTTCGGTTTTCATTAGGAAGACAAAGGGTTGTCTTTAATTTTCGGTTTTGTTTAGGAAGACAAAGGGGCTTGTCTTGATGTAATCTTCGCCTATATTAGGCCTTTGTAAACGTTTGGGAATGGCAGATTATTATGAAATGAAAATTGAGAGGTTTTCTTCTTGAGTTCTTGAAGAGAGAGACTATTCGAACTTATCAAGGGTATTCCTTGTGGCGTTCAATCCGACTTATCAAACGGATTCCCATCCCCGTTTGTGGCGTCTTCCTCATACCAAGGTTCGTGCTTGGCTAAGCATTGGGTCGCGGTTCTTCATTCCCATTTCGTGTGTTCTTGGTGGCTGCCATATTTGGTATCGGGTTTCATCACAATCGTTGGTGTGGTTCGTATCAGGGCATGACCTTACTTGGAGACATTAGCATCTTTGAGACGGGTCACGGAACGTATCTGCGTCTGGAGACATCCGCACCTCGAGGACAAACCTCAGGGCATGGCGTCACTTGGAAACATCCACGCCTTGGAGACAGGTCATGGGACGTGGCCTCGCCTGGAGACATCTGCGCCTCAAGGACTCTAACGCCCTCCTAATCCAGGACCGTTACACTGTGTGCTTAAAATTGTGTCAGACTTGCTAACCAAGTCATTTGGTTTAAAATGTGTAACTAAGATTAATGTCAAGGGTTAGGGTTAAAAAAATTTGTTAAATGAAGCATTGACTTTTATATAAAAAGTTTCATACAAGCATGGGATCCCAAACTATTACAACCAAACTTTTAAAAATGTGAATATTCATCAAAAACTAGATTCAGCCGACCTAAGCAGCAAAAACAGGGCTATAACCCTAGTTCCTCTGAGATATCCTCAAAATTTTACCTGAACAGCTCGTGATACTAAATCTGCATATCTGCCTCCAGCTCCCAGGTCGCTTCCTCGACCTTGTTGTTCCTCCATAGTACCTTAACTAAAGGTATAGTCTTATTTCTCAAGGCCTTGTCCTTCTTGTTTAGAATTTGAACTGGTTGTTCTTCGTAGGACAAGTCTGCCTCAAATTCTAGATCCTCAGAACTCAGTACATGAGTTCCATCTGATACATACTACCTCAACATGGAAATATGAAATATATTATACACACTACACAACGCAGGGGGTAAAGCCAACCTGTAGGCCACCTGCCCAATCCTCTCCAGGATCTCAAATGGTCCCACAAACCTAGGGCTCAACTTGCCCTTTTTCCCAAACCTCTTCACCCCTCTTAGAGGTGAAACCCTAAGGAAGACATAGTCTCCCACCTAGAACTCTTCGTTCTTTCACCTCGGCGCTGAATAACCCTTTTGTGTACTCTGAGATGCGAGCATACGTGCTCTAATCTTCTCGATAGCCTCGGTGGTCCTCTGAACTGCATCAGGACCTAAATATTTCCTCTCACCCATCTCATCCCAATGAATGGGCGATCTACACTTCCTACCATACATCATCTCATATGATGCCACCCCAATGGTAGACGGATAACTATTTTTATAAGAAAATTCTATCAGAGGAAAATATTTACTCCAGACCCTTCAAAGTCCAACACACTTGCTCTTAGCATATCCTCCAATATATGGATAGTCCTCTCAGTCTAACCATCGGTCTGAGGATGATAAGTTGTGCTGAACTTCAATTGTGTACCGATCGCCCTCTACAAACTTCCCCAAAACTTGGAAGTAAAGATAGGGTCTCTATCAAACACGATAGACCTTGGAGTCCCATGAAGGCGAACTATCTCTCTCACATAGAGATCTGCATACTGGTCAATTGTGTAATTCGTCCTCACTGGTAGAAAATGAGCTGATTTCATATATCGATCCACGATGACCCAAATAGAATCATACTGTCCCATTGTCCTGGGAAATCCCACTACAAAATCCATTATGATATCCCTCCAACTTCCACTTTGGAATATCCAGAGGCTGTAATAGCCTTGCCGACCTCTGATGCTCGGCCTTGACCTGCTGACAGGTCAAGAACATTGCCACATATTCAATCACATCCCTCTTCATCCCAGGCCACCAATATAAAGATTTTAGATCTTGGTACATCTTCGTGGTGCCTGGATGTAGAGTATAAGGGGTAGTATGAGACTCATCCAGAATCTCTCGTCTAATCCCGGTGTCCATCGGAACGCAAATCTGATCCTTGTATCTCAATATGCCCATACTTGACACCATATAGTCCTTAGTTATTCCAGCTAGGACATCCACTCTAACCTGCCCCAACTGTGGGTCATCTACCTACTTCTCCTTGATTCTCTCCAAGAGAGTAGACTGTAAATTGATTGTAACGACCCAAATTTTCTAATAAGGCTTAAGGGCCTTGATTAGTGTGCCGGGAGGGCATAATTGGGATTAGAATGAATGTTATTGATTTAAATGCGTAAATATATGATTAATAGTGTGTTTATGATAATTGATGATATTATATGATGATGTGATATATATGTTTGAGATATATGCAAGAACCACATTATTATGTGGATAATTCTACAGCCGGCGACTCGAGCGATCCTAGGACTAGATAGCGGGAAAAGTCACAACGGGGCATTATAATTGACTTTGGACAAGTCAAGGAGTATTTTAGGTATCGGGTAGCAAGTTAGACTATCGGGTGATGAAAATAAATAATTGGAGATATATTTGAGGTTAGGGAGTCTAGGCGGGAATATTGGGGGATTTTACCGTTTTGGCCTCAGGGACGTTTCCAGCACCCCGAGCTTTGGGATTAGTCTAATAACATAAGGATATACTTGGAGGACTTAGAAAACACTAGACAGAAATTAGACTGACTCTTCCTCAGTCTTCTCTCTCACCTCTCTCCTAAGGAAGGAAAACACTGAAACTTGAGGGGGAACTGCTGGAACTAAGCTGTATCTTTGAGAATTGAAGGGAATAATCTGGAGGATTATCTTAGGAACTGATCAAGGTCTAAGATAGAGCCAAGGTAAGCTTTGAATTTTCGTTTCTGAGGTTAGGAATTTAGAGAAATGAATGAGTCTTAAATATTTGTGGTTTTGGCAATTAAGGTGGAGTTGAGGCTTAAAACTCTGAAGATAGGCCAGGGGATCCTTGGAGAAATGATTCTACAACTGAGGTAAGGTTTAACTTAAAGTTTGATGGTTGAATTTGAGAGCTTTCGTGGCTGGTTTTGAGTTTTGTGGGTTTGAAATCTAAGAAATTGGAATTGGGATTTTGGTGAGTGTTAGGCTGGATTTTTGGTGGAGTTGTGTTGTTTAAATCATTCTAATGTTGTTATTATTAATTGGTATTGAGTTGGGGGCTTTGGGATGGCTTAAGGTGAGGTTTAGAGATTGAAAATGGTGGTTTTTTTTCTGGGTTCAAAGGGTCAGGCCGCGGCATTATTCTTGGTGAGCCGCGGCCCTTCGAGGCTGTTGCATGCTGAAGAAGGAGGGCGGGCCGCGGCATGGCCCAAGCAATGTCGCGACCCTTACCTATTTTTGTGCCTTAGATGGTTCTATTTGGGGGCCATGCCGCGGCATGGGTGGCCTATGTCGGGGCGCTTAAGGGATTTTGGGATTTTGAGATTTTAGGCTTAGGAATTTAACCTAAGGTGCTCGGGATTGAATCTTTTACCATACTTTGTGAAGTTCAATGATCCGGGGACTAGAACTTGGTTCGGAAACTCCTTTGAGATTGTTAATGGTATCTCTCATCATGGTCGTGACTAGGTGTTAAGCTAGGGCTCGAGGATCGGATCGCGCTCAAGGAGTATCGCCCATAGCTAATTCATCTAGAAACTAAAGGTAAGAAAACTACACCCGGTTGAATATTTGAATGGGACTAAGGGCTCCCTGATATATATGATTGAAAGAATGGTATTATGCCATGTAAATTGTAAACCAACGGCCTAAGCGTGCCACGGTTTCTTGTGCAATTGACACGGCTCGAACACTGGTATCCAAGGACAGCTTATTATGCACTGAGCTCGGTTTAAGCGGGCCGGAGTCAGTGGGTTAAACAGAGGGTGCGACCTAAGGTGTCAACCCTAGTATTTGTGTTAATTGATTATTATATTTGGCTATGAATGTGATTAATAAGATTGTTGAATAATCTAAGTATAGTTGAGGTTACTTGTACCTTGAAGAGTGCTTATATGCTGTGGATTGAATATCTGAACATGCTTATTGGAATGTCTGTTTGATAATATTTTTTATGCTGTGTATGTTGTTTTCTTGCTGGGCCTTGGCTCACGGGTGCTGCGTGGTGCAGGTAAAGGCAAGGGCAAGATCGATCAACCTTGATTGGAGAGCTCTGCAAGGTGAATGTACATGTCAGGCTACTCAACCGCCACGGTTGAGGAGATTACAGGGACGAGAGAACCAGAACTTTGTATTTTGCCTTAGTATGGCTAATGTTTACTCTTAACTATTGAATTTTGTAAACCAACTTTTAAACATTGCAAATTTTGGGGATCCCTTCTGTAAACTATTTATAACTTATAAAATGTATCTTTTGAGGCCAAAATGTCTTTTAGCCCTAGAACACTTTAGCTAATGACATGTTTTGATAAAATGACTTGATTAGCAAGTCACACACCTTTATAAATACACAGTGTAGCGGTCTTGGCTATCCAGGGCGTTACATTGATGTTGGCCAACCGACCGACCCACTACTCCCTGCTCTAGTCATGTCATCATCTAATCTCCTCAATATATGTCTAGCACTATATAGCTGTCTCGGACCCTTCCGACGCAAAGCATCTGCTACCACATTGGCTTTCCCAGAGTGATATCACAATCATAATCCTTTACCAGCTCTAACCAGCATCTATGCCTCATATTCAGATCCTTCTGGGTGAAGAAGTATTTTAAACTCTTGTGGTAAGTGTATATCTCACACTTTTCACCATACAAGTAGTGCTACCACACCTTCAGTGCAAAAAACTACCGCTGCCACCTCTAAGTCATGTGTGGGGTATCTCTGCTCATATTCCTTCAACTGACATGATGCATAGGCAATCACCTTCCCTGTCTGCATAAGTACACAACCCAGGCCCTGCCTTGAAGCGTCACAGTAAACTACGAACTTATCCCAATCTATAGGAAGGCTCAAAATCGGAGCTGTGATTAAACACTTCTTGAGCTTCTGAAAGCTGTATTCGCACTTGTCTGACCAAACAAACTTCTGATTCTTGCAGGTTAACTCTGCCAGTGATGACGCCACCTTGGAGAATCCTTCCACAAAGCGTCTGTAATACCCTGCCAATCCCAAGAAACTCCTGATCTTTGAAACATTCTTCAGTGTTGGCCAATCTCTGACCGCCTCAATCTTCGTTGGATCCACCTTAATTCCATCCTTACTGACTATGTGACCCAAGAAAGTCACCTGTGGCAACCAAAACTTGCATTTCTTGAACTTCGCTTATAATATGTGTTCTCTCAACCTCTATAGTACCAATCTGAGGTGTTGCTTGTGTTCTGTCTCTGTCCGAGAGTATATCAATATATCGTCAATAAAGACGATCACAAACTGGTCTAGGTAGTCCTTGAACACTCTGTTCATCAAATCCATACATGCTGCAGGGGCATTAGTCAACCAAAATGACATCACCAAAAACTCATAATGCTCGTACCTGGTGTGAAAAGTTGTCTTCGATATATCCTCCTCTTTGATCCCCAGCTGGTGAAAACTGGATAAAAGATCTATCTTAGAGATTAGCGTTCTACCCTGCAACTGGTCAAACAGATCATCAATCCTTGGCAGAGGATACCTGTTCTTGATAGTCAACTTGTTCAGTTCTCTGTAATCAATACACTTCCTCAGAGAACCATCCTTTTTCTTCACAAAGAGGAATGGTGCACCCCACGGCGAGAAACTAGGCCTGATAAAACTCAAGTCTAGTAACTCCTATAGTTGAACCTTCAGTTCCTTCAGCTCAGCTGGAGCCATCCTATAAGGTGCCCTAGACACTGGCTTTATCCCTGGTGCCAATTCAATTACAAACTCAATCTCCATGTGTGGAGGTAAACCTGGAAAATCTTCTGGAAACATGTCCAGAAACTCACAGACTAATCGGGTCTGTTCTGGTCCCACTAGCACGACCTGAGTGGTATCCACCACGCTAGCTAAGAACCCTATGCATCCCCTCTACAGTAGGTCTCTAGCTCTAAGTATAGATATAATAGGTATACGGGGTCCATGCACAATGCCAATAAATAATGTAATTGGTAGTGATCTAGTCCATCTCCTAGAAACCACTAACTCCCCAGTAGGCAACATCTTACCAAACCCCACAGGATAAAAGTCACATGTTCTACACAACCCATCTATGACCCTACTAGCAACAAAAGAGTGCGTAGGACCCGAATAAATAAGAACATTATAGAAGGTTCTAGCACTAGAAAGCTGACCTATAACTACCGAGGGACTAGCCTCGGCCTCTTCCTGGGTTAAGGTGAACACCCGAGCTGGCGTTAGGCTATCCATCTTCTTTGGCTCCTCCTTTCTGGCTCTCGGGCAGTCTTTCTTCAAGTGCCCCTACTACCAGAAAAAAAAGGCCTTCGCCTGACACTCCCCAATATGGCGCCTCCTGCACCTAGCACACTCTGGGAATGCCCTCCATGTCTCACTGCCACTCTGGCGGCCCGTCTAAATGCCCCGTGGTCTCCTATCTGGTCCTGAAGCTGAAACTGTATCTGGATTCTTCCTCTTCTGATCACTAGAGCCTTCGATCCTACCAAAACCTGAGAATGGAGGTCCCGGCCTCCTAGAATCCCTTCTGGTTGCATTGTCATGCTAGATCTTGTTCACTGCGCTCTCAGCTATAAGCGCCTTCTCCACAGCCTGTGCATAGGTAGTCACTATTGGCACAATAGTAATCCGAACGTCCCGGGCTATTATAGGTTGTAGCGCTTGAAGAAATCTCTCTCTTCTGGTCCCATCAGTGGGCACCAGATCCCCAGGAAACTTTGCCAACCTATAAAACTTTAGGGCGTAATCAGTCATTGTCATGTTACCCTAAAGTAATTTGCTAAACTCCTCAGCCTTCATAGCTTTAACTGCGTCGTTATAGTACTTTTAATTGAACAGGGTTTTGAACTCTTCCCATTCCATGGCGGTCACTACTCTGGTCTGGGATACCACCTCCCACCATATTCGGGCGTCCTCCCTAAACATATAAGTGGCGCATGCCACTCTCTCGTTACCACCTACCCTCATAAAATCCAGGATGGTGGTTATCATGGTCATCCACTGCTCAGCCTTCAGCGGATCTGAACCGCCCTAAGAAACTGGAGGGTACTGCTTCCTAAACCTCTCGTACAGGGGTTCCCACCTATCCCCCCGGCTGGGGATGTACAACAACTAGTACCTCTGCCGGTACCACACCCTGTAGGTTCCCTGCTGTAACATGTTGTTGTCTCAAGAGGTGTATCTCTTCTTCCTGCCTCTCTAATCTGGCTCGCAAGTCTGCAAGCATGTGTTGCCCATTTTCTAGAGATGGCAGTCAGGCCTGGCCCTGGTCATTCCCTTCACTGGCCTATAACTCTTGGCTAGCAATCCTCTCCGACCTTCAAGGATTCATACTATTACCCAATCCACCCTACTGAGATCAAATCGGCAGTTAGGTAAGTAATAACTATACCTCTTGTCACCTGACAGTCCAAGATCATCAGATAACAAACAAGTGCAATGCTAATAAGCATGCCATCACACAATATATTCATTCATGGTGCTAATAAGCACTTCCTGATATCCATCAACAATTAACAATACACATAAACACATCCATACATTTTCACAAGTATAACATAGCTAATAAAAATGTTCTTTCATTCCCAGCTAGTGCTAATAACGCTAATAAGCGATTCCCTTGCATCCACAAGCAGTAACAATGCTAATAAGCATGTCCTTTATCATTCATGTAGCAGTCAAGGGCCAGGCCCTATTTGGTTATCTCATGCTTCCTAAACAGGTGTAACGACCCAAATTCGCTAATAAGGCTTAAGGGCCTTAATTAGTGTGTCGGGCGGGCATAATTGGGATTAGAATGAATGTTATTGATTTAAATGCGTAAATATATGATTAATAGTGTGCTTATGATAATTATGATATTATATGATGATGTGATATATATGTATGAGATATATTCGAGAACCACATTATTATGTGGATAATTCTGCAGCCGGCGACTCGAGGCGATCCTAGGGCTAGATCGCGGGAAAAGTCACAACGGGGCATTATAATTGACTTTGGACAAGTCAAGGAGTATTTTAGGTATCGAGTAGTAATTTAGACTATCGGGTGATGAAAATAAATAATTGGAGATATATTTGAGGTTAGGATGTCTAGGCGGGATTATTGGGGGACTTTATAGTTTTGCCCTCGGGGACGTTTCTGGCACCCCGAGCTTTGGGATTAGTCTAATAACCTAAGGATAGACTTGGGAGGATTTTAGAAAATAGTAGACACAAAGTTAGAACCGACTCATTCTCAGCTTTTCTCTCTTCTCTCTCTTAAGGAAGAAAAACTATTGAAATTTCAAGGGAAATCAGCTGAAGCTTGGGGGAAATTGAAGGGCTGAACCAGGGTCGGGCCGCGGCATGGTTCTTGGTGAGCCGCGGCCCTTTGAGGCTGTTGCATGCTGAGGAAGGAGGGCGGGCCGCGGCATGGTCCAAGCAATGCCGCGGCCCTTACCTATTTTTGTGCCTTAGATGGTTCTGTTTGGGGGCCATGCCGTGGCATGGGTGGCCTATGCCGGGGCGCTTAAGGGATTTTGGGATTTTGAGATTTTAGGCTTGGGAATTTAACCCTAGGGTGCTCAGGATTGAATCTTTTACCATATTTGGTGAAGTTCAATGTTCCAGGGACTAGAACTTGGTTTGGAAACTCGTTTAAGATTGTTAATAGTATCTTTCATCATGGTTGTGACTAGGTGCTAAGGTAGGGCTCAGGGATCGGATCGCGCTCAAGGAGTAATCGCCCGTAGCTAATTCATCTAGAAGCTAAAGGTAAGAAAACTACACCCGGTTGAATATTTGAACGGGACTAAGGGCTCCCTGATATATATGATTGAAAGAATGGTATTATGCCATGTAAATTGTAAACCAACGGCCTAAGCGTGCCACGGTTAACTTGTGCAATTGGCACGGCTTGGACACTGGTATCCGAGGACAGCTTATTATGCACTGAGCTCGGTTTAAGCAGGCCGGAGTCAGTGGGTTAAACAGAGGGTGCGACCTAAGGTGTCGACCCTAGTATTTGTGTTAATTGATTATTATATTTGGCTATGAATGTGATTAATGAGATTGTTGAATAATCTGAGTATAGATGAGGTGACTTGTACCTTGAAGTGTGCTTATATGCTGTGGATTGAATATCTGAACATGCTTATTGGAATGTCTATTTGATAATATTGTTTATGCTGTGTATGTTGTTTTCTTGCTGGGCCTTGGCTCACGGGTGCTGCGTGGTGCAGGTAAAGGCAAGGGCAAGATCGATCAACCTTGATTGGAGAGCTCTGCAGGGTGAATGTACATGTCAGGCTACTCAACCGCCACAGTTGAGGAGATTACAGGGACGAGAGGACCAAAACCTTGTATTTTGCCTTAGTATGGCTAATGTTTACTCTTAACTGTTGAATTTTGTAAACCAACTTTTAAACATTGTTGAGTTTTGGGGATCCCTTCTGTAAACTGTTTATAACTTATAAAATGTATCCTTTGAGGCCAAAATGTCTTTTAGCCCTAGAACACTTTAGCTAATGACACGTTTTGATTAAACGACTTGATTATCAAGTCTCACACCTTTATAAATACACAGTGTAGCGGTCTTGGCTATCCAGGGCGTTACAACAGGCACGGAAATAAGGCATTCATATCATGTTAAAGCATTTAAACATATAAACACATAATAGTTAACGAACTCTGAGTCGAGCTTGTCTTTAGCAGCGAGTGTTCATGCCTGGCCAGTCTTCAGGAACCCTTAAACCTTGGTAGCTCTGATACCAATTTGTAACACCCTCCTAATCCAGGACCATTACACTGTGTACTTAAAATTGTGTCAAACTTGCTAGCCAAGTCATTTGGTTTAAAATGTGTAACTAAGGTTAATGTCAAGGGTGTTTAAAATTTTTGGTTAAATGAATCATTGACTTTTATATAAAAAGTTTCATACAAACATGGGATCCCAAAATATTACAGCCAAACTTTTAACAAGGTAAATATTCATCAAAATCTACATTCAGCCGCCCTAAGCGGCAAAAACAGGGCTATAACCCTAGTTCCTCTGAGATATCCTCGACTATGGTGGTCGAGCAGCCGCATATGTACACGCCGCCACCGAAGCTCTCCAACTCATGGCTGGTCAAGCTTTCCTATCCCCTTACCTACACTACAAATCACCCGTGAGCCAAGGCTTAGCAAGAAAACTCAACATGTGCATTAACAAAGAATATAAACTTCCAGATACTTATCTAGCACGTCCAGTAGTAATAACCTACATATATCGTCATTCAGTTATAAACAAGTGGTCATTGGACCAATTTGGGGCCACTTCCCTAAACAATTGACCATGGAGTCAATCCGGGGCCTTATGCCCAAGCTACGTGACCATAGAGTCACTTGGGGACTTTTCCCTTGTCCTTAAGTAACTAGCTGTAGAGCTAGTCCAGCGTACCTGGCGCTTTAATGTTTCATCGACCATAGGGTTGGACAACGTAATAATACATTGCTGGTTCAGGCCTAAGCCTTTTGGCCAGCGCGGAGTGCGCTATTGCCGTCCTTGATTATTGAGTCAAACCCTGATCTAGGTATACAGACCTCAATACAGAAACAGATATGGATAGGCATATCCCAACAATAAGCACGCATGCATGTCAATCACATAACACCATCGAATAACCATTTTCACAATACTAATCATACTTATTTAACGGGGCCTCATTCACTAACCACGGAATTCACACAACAGTTATAAATAACTTAAGCAGATATCAACCAAAATGGGAAGCAAAAGCTTAAATATAAATGTCCTCGGGGCCAAAGCCCTAATTAAGATAATTGGTTGTAACGCCCTGGATAGCCAGAACCGCTACACTGTGTACTCATAAAGGTGCAAGACTTGCTAATCAAGTCATTAGTTTAAAAACGTGTTACTAAACATGTATGATCTAGGGTTAAAAAGGTTTTGGTCTTAAAAGTTTCATTTTATATAATTAAACTATTATCAACATGGGATCCCAAAAGGAACAGAGTTAAAAGTTGGTTTATAGACTTCCAAAGGTACATAAACAATTATTAGTCATACTAAGGCAAAATAGACAATCTTTGGGTCTCGCGTCCCTGCCTAAACCTCAACCGTGGCGACTGAGCAGCTGGCCATGTACATTCCGCTCGCAGAGCTCTCCAATCAAGGCTGGTCAAGCTTGCCCTTGCCTTTACCTGCACCACGTAGCACCCATGAGCCAAGGCCCAGCAAGAAAACATGTGCAACGCAAACGGTAATAACAGATAGCAAACTTACTAAGCATGAACTCTCATCAAGTAATCCACATTAATCATTCAGCATATATTCAAAATCATGGATGCAATCAAACACTTGTAACATTCATATCACATAATAATCAGGGCCGACAACTTAGGCCGCACCCTCTGTTTACCCCACTGACTCCGGCCAGCTTAAACCGAGCTCAGAGCTTAAACCGAGCGACTTGGCTACCAGTGGCCAAGTCGCGCCCTGTGCTCTAGTGTAACCCTTGGCACCCTTAGGCCGTTGGTTCACTAATTAGCTTGCATGGCATAATACCATCTTTTCAAGCATGCATAATAGGGAACCCTTAGTCCCATCACAAATATTCAACTAGGTGCAGTTTTCTTACCTTTAGTCTTTGCAGTTATTGATTATGAGCAACACTCCTCAAGCACGATCAGTTCCCGAGCCTAAGCGTTTATCACCTAGTCACAAACAAAGTATTAAGTTCCATTAATATCCAAATATAGGATTTTGGGTACAAAACTAACTTCCGGGAATCCAAATCCCACCAAGCACGATGGTAAAATCAATCCTGAGCATTCTAGACCACATTCCCATCCTTAAAAACCCCTAACATTCAATTGCACAACTAAGGGCTGCAACCCTTGAAGCTTAGCCGCGGTCCTAGCCTCAAAATAGAACCAAGGACCACCCTGGGCAAAGACACGCGCCGCGGCCCTTGCAATGGGCGCCGCGACGCTCACCCCTGACCGAGCCTCCTTGGCTCATCTTCAACATAGGGCCGTAGCGCTCTAGAACAGAGTCGTGGCCCTTCCCTTCGAGACCAGAAAACCCCACCATTTCAAACATCTAAACCTCATCCAAAACCATCCCAAAGCTTCACATTTTAACACCCAACAACCCCAACACTTTCAGAGCAAGTTAAGCCACACAATTCAATAGAAAATTCAACCTAAAACTCATAGAAATCACACACCTAATTCCTGAAACTTAAGAACATAAACACTCAAAGCTAACCAGTCAAAAACTCAAATTCAAACCTCTAATTCATGAATTAAAGCTTACCTCTTCAGTTGGATCCTTTCTCTAAACAAAACCCAGCTAGTTTCCAAAGCTTTCCAGCTCAAATTCCACCCTAAACATCAATGGTACAAACACCTCAATACCCAGCTGAAAACTCAGAATTTTCTAACCACAGAATGGGAAATTCAGTGCTTACCTTAGTCCTGATTAATTCCTGAGTTAAGCCTCTAAATCATTCCTTCAATCTTCCAAGCTTCAGCTGAATTCCAACAAATTCCCTTAAAGTTTCTGTGTTTCTTTTCCTTGTGTTCCTTGAGAGAGAATAGAGAGGTAAGGCTGAGAAATAAAGTCGGTTTATTTCTTTCTATGGATTTCCTTAAGTTTGTCTTATTCGCTAAGTTAATCCCAAAGCTCGGGGTGCCGGAAACGTCCCCGAGAGCAAAACGGTAAAATCCCCCAATATTCCCGCCTAGACTTCCTAACCTCAAATATATCTCCATATATTTATTTTCATAACCCGATAGTCCAACTAGCTACCCGATATCTAAAATACCCCTGACTTATCCAAAGTCAACTGTTAAGCCCTGTTGTGACTTTTCCCCGCTAACTAGCCTTAGGATCGCCTCGAGTCGTGCTCTGTAGGCCTACCCACATAATAATGTGGTTTTCACAATTACCATATACACATATCACATTAAAGCCAATATAACCACACAAGCATTATTAACCATATAATTATGCATTTAAATCAATGAAGTCATGCAAACCACATTTAACCCAGTAATGCCCTCCCGGCACACTAATCAAGGCCCTTAAGCCTCATTAGCGAATTTGGGATCGTTACATTGATAATAGTCGGGCTAAACCCTAATCACATATAACACATATTGGGTGCAGTTTTCTTACCTCGGATCCGAGTAAAGCGTAGTTAAGAATGACCCTCAAACACGATCCTAGTTCCGAGGCCCTAGCAGTAACCTAGTCACAACCATGAAATAGGATTCCATAAAAAACGATCGAATAAAGGCTCCCAGACCAAGTCCTAGCCTCCAGGGCCTCGAGTTTCACTAAATTGGGTAGTGGAATTGATCCCGAGCCCTAAGGAAAAGGTTCCCATTTTAAAAAGCTTCCCAAGGCCAAAATGCCCAGGCGGGCCGCGACCTGGCCCTAAGGGTTGCGGCGTGCCCCTCCTACAGCAAGCCTCCTCCCCTCTATCAAGAGGCGCGGGCCGCAACTTGCCCTATAGGGTCGTGGCGCGCCTCCCAAAGAGAGGCCTCCTAAGGCCCTGAGTTCAAGCTGAGTCGCAGCCCCTTAAGAACAAGGTTGCAACTTGGCCCCTACAACCCAGAATTTTCACACTTTTCAGCAGCTAATCTCAATCCAAACTAATTCAAATTCATCCCAAAACCTTAATTCATTTACCATAATAGTTCTAACATCTTCCCAGCAACAAAACCCAACAAAAATCTAGCCTTAAAACTCATCAGAACAACACTTTCAATTCTTGAGCTAAGATATTCAAAACTCTTCAAAACATCCAAGCAAAACACATAATTCAATGGCCAAAAACATAATCTAAAGCTTACCTCAACTGAAGATTAATTTCCACAAGCTGCAATAGATCTAACTCTCCCAAGTTTAGGCTTCAATTCTTGTTTTTCTAGCCCAAAATCCTCTTAATTCTTCAAGGAAAAGCTTAGGAAAGTTTGAGAGAGAAAGAGTGAAGGAGAAAGAGAGAGAGAGAGTCGGTCAGAGGAGTGTTTCTTACATTTTGTCTCTTGTTTTCTAAGTTTAAATGACTTAAGCTAATCTTGAGGCTCGGGGTACCAAAAATGTCCCCGAGGGAAAAATGGTCAAATTCCCCAATATTCCCTCCTAACTTACTAACTTCAAATATATCTCCAATTATTCATTTCCATAACCCAATAACCCAATTAAATGTCTAATACCCAAAATACCCCTTGACTCGCCCCGAGTCAGGTATTGGGTCCCGTTGTGACTTATCCTCTAACTTGCTCCCTAGGATTGCCTCGTGCCAAGTAACTCAAAATAAACTCACATAATAATGTCGTCTCACACATATATCACATAAATATACAATTATGCCCACAACGGGCCAAATTATCAAGATTTCCCTTCTAATAAGAAATGGGCCCACATGCATATTTAATACCCTTAAACATGCCCAACTAGTCATATTATCACATAATTACAATTAAATGTAACAAATAAGCATATAACTCCATATATTGCCATCACGGCCCCCTAATCAAGACCCTAAGCCTTTTTAGGTAATTTTGTGACGTTACAAAGACGGTTGAGGTGTGGCCTCACTTGGAGACATCCGTGTCTGGCCAGACCATATTACGAAACCTCACTAGTGCTCGAGGAGCTTAATTACTCCTCTAATGAATGCCACGTGTCTTCTGTCGAGAATACAGACAACATTTGTCGCCTAAGTCTTCACTTGTCCTCAGACAATGGAGACTTAGATTGAGAGGAGTAATTTCGAATGGTCTTCAGAATAAGACGCTTGGGATCTTCATGGAGTCACTCGTGGTGAAGGAAGTGACACATGTCGACTCTCTATTGTTGGGCCCATCAATCTGTGCCATTAATCAGGAGTCCACTCCACTACCTAAAACGTCTAATCCGTACCCTTGGTGTCCTTTCGCTCCATATCTAAGGTGTCCTTTTCCAATGTAGATCACGATCCACGCCTCTTGGAATCTAATCATTGGATCACTCTCGAGTGCCTATTTCGTAGGTAATCAATGGTCGAGGTGGAACTACTTCCACCCCATGCTGTTCGAGTATAAAACCTCGACAACCGCCTTTCAGAAATCACTTTTAGCAATCAAAATTCAATACCCCAGAACTCTCTCACTCTATCTTCTTCTTAATCTCTCTGCTTCCCAAACTTCTACCATTTTTTGAGTTCTCAATGCTCTGGACAGTTGGCGAGAATCACGTATTTCTGGTCAGGTGGCAAGCAATTTTTCAGAGTCTGGACTCACTTTTGCAAATACATGCGCTTCATCTCAAGTAAGTTTTACTTCTGTCTTCTGTTTGGTTTGTGTTTACTTTCTAATTTTGTTGAGGGTTTTAGTTGCATGCTTAGGTTTTGAATTACTAGCACTCTAGAGGTCATTTTGACCTTTTTTAGGTCTTTCCGGGCAAATTTTGATGTTAAAATTGGTCTAATGGTCTGACTTTTCGCATTTCTGGACATCCGACCCTCCTTTGGTCCTGAAGACACCCTAGTCCCTTAGAAATTTTCCTTCTCATCTTCCCGAGCAGTAATCTTAGGGGTTCTCGTTTTTGGCCTATCTTTCTTTAGGTCATGATGCTAAGTACTTAGTTTCTTGTTTCAAATGCTCGAGGAGCTGCAACAATTACACAAACACTCATAATACACATTCGACGCCGATGTACTGAAGGTGGCTTGAGATGCAGGAAGACTCCCCGAGAAAAGAAAACAGCCGGAGAGCAGTCGGGCTCTTGTGCTGAGGGAAGATAATCCTTTGACGACGATAAGGCCTCTCCAACACAGAATCTCGGAGGAAGAGGCAAACTTCGACCATCTATTTTCGGACAAAAGACACACCGCTGTTGTGGGTTTCGAGGCGAAGGAGACCCCCAACAAACTCTGACACCGAGGAGCTCTAGACATGGAGTGGACACCACAGTGATGTGGGTGCACCTTTCTCGGGAGGATGAGAGGGATATTAGAGCATCCACAGCCTCGGGACCTGGACCACGTCTCATCTCCAAGCTGGTGCAGCATTGTCACTGCACAGTACTATGTCTACTTTTTAAAGTTCATCGGCAAAGCTCCATTCCAGCTATCCCCGAATGAATATCGGGTGTTGGTCAAGCTGTATGTACTATACTAGAGGCAGAACTGGCCCGTTCCTTCCCCAGTTAAGATATTGTACATCTATAGCTTCCGACAGTGTCTAAGGAAGGATAATCAGGATGGGTACTACACGATGATGAAGCATGCGTACCCGGGGATGAAATACAAGGCCCCGTGCGGAAACGAGAACCACGTGAGGGACTACAAAGACCACTTCTTCTGGGCAAGTGGGTTCCCTATGCAGATTAACCTGACTCTTCTCCTGGACTTTTCCAGGGTTGGCAAGTGTCACTTCTCGAGTTAATTCAACTAATTAGTCATCTGCATATAGTTGTTCCTTAGTCTCAACAATTTCTTTTCATGTCCTTTCTGCCGCACACCTTTCATTGACGCCTATAACGAAAGGTTCAAGAAATTGAACTTAGTGCCCAAGGAAGAGATGAATCTCGGTCTTCTCATCACCGAGGGTAATCTTCGGTAGTACAACTTGCTTCGGGGGGGTCAAAGGATAAGCCCCGCAACCCTCATTGGCTTTTGTGATTCAAAGAAATCACTTAACGAGGCAAGGCTCCACACGCGGTATATCACGGTGAAGGCCCAATATGACTACGAATAGCGTCTCCACGAGGAGCGTATGGAGAGGGTACTAAAATGAGGTGCTTAAAGTTGAGTTCGAGGGTGTGATCAAATCGTCCTCTATGCCTCAAGATAAATCCCTAATAGTTGTTAACTACGCCCATCACGTAGGGGGGGGGGGGGGGGCGGGGGGAGGGGGAATTAGCCCTGACCACTCCTTATTCTCGCCATCACTCCTCGAGTGTGGGCATGTTTTGGAACATCCTTGGCCCAATGAGGAGTACTGAGACTACCAAGATCTTATCGATGTTTTTATTTTCCATCCGAAGGGGAGGAAACACCCCAAAGGACTCATTCCTCTAGACAAGGTGGCGTCCATGCACGCGATATGGTTTGGTCAATACGACACCAACACAACACAAGAAATGGGCCGACTCGTCCGTGTGTTTTCCCATTCCATTCTTCACCCGGAAGAGTCTTATTGTGGTGGGGCTCCTGAGGAGATTTATTTTGTGCCTTTCATGCATGCTTGTTTTTATTGATAGCTTCATTTCTTTTCTTTTGAAGACTAATCTTTTATGCTTCTTTGCGTAGAAAACAAGGAACTGTCCAACTTGGTTAGGTAGAAACAACGGAGGATGACAGGGCCCTCTCAAATAGATGCCCCGGAGGCATCGACTGCGGTGCCCTTACCCTTGGCGCTCATTCCTTTGGCCCCGATGGCTGGTCCTCCTACTCTTGCAACTCCTGTAGTCTTGGAAGCTGCCCTATTGGCCACTCCTTTGGGGCCAATGGTAGCAGAAGAGGTCATTGACCTCGAGGCCTCCCCCCTTGAGAAGAGGGGCCTTCTCAAAAGGGAAAAGAAATCCCTTCTAGGGCATTTGAACATCCTTCAGTCAGGACACCTCGCCTAGTGGTCCTTCCTGAACACTTCGAGGGATGAGACCTAGAAAAGCACAGGTGGGTAGGCGAATACTTCAATGCGTGTCTTGACAAAGACAACGAGGATTTCAAAGTCCTCACAGAGTACCTGCGGGAAGATAGAATGCAGGGGCCGATTGCCCCTAGCCGCGAGAAGCTGGAGCCTCTACTCATTGGGAGAATCAGAGCAAGGATGACCCCACTCACCGCAAAGCTGCTCTAGGGATTGGTGGGATCCCTATGTGACATGCCTTTCCACAACTTCATTCGTTGTGGTAGTGACAACGAAATCTCGCACATAGCTACCAGCTGCCACATCTCCCTGAGGTTATGGCCCAAAAACCTTCAATTTCCCCTTTTGTTTGTCTTAAGTCTTTTATTGAGCTAACAAGTATTGTTCTTGTGTAGAATGCTTCCTTCAACCAGCGGCTCGGGGACATCGTGACCATGAGGTCCTTCAAGCTGAAGGAGCTTCGGGAGGAGATGGATCAACTCAAGGAGACTGTGGTCCCGCTGGCATAATACTCACTGCTTTAGAAGGACTTTGAGGATCTCAAGGCCCATGCCTTAGAGTTGGAGACTTGCCTAGCCACGGAGCAACCGAAGATGTCATCCCCTGAGGACACCTCCGCAAAGTTGCTGGAAGAAGCTGCGAGCCAAACCCGATCCATGGAGGAGCCCAAGGAAAATTTGTTGGCGAAGCTCACAAATGTTCAGGAGGAACTCTGACTGAGCTGCGAGGAGTCATCGCCCTGTGCCGCCGAGCTGGCTAGAGTCTGGGAGGAGGCTGTTAAGGCCAGAAAAGAAGTTATGCTCGCTGCATCTCATGCCGGTGGCTTTAGGCTATGAGCAGAGGAGTTAGAGAGGGATCTCGATGTGATGGAAGATGATACCCTATTTGTGGTGTGGAAAAGCAATAGAGACATGGACTTGTCATTCACTGAGGAGACAACATGCGCATGATGCTTGAGGAGCGTCTCTGTGCCGAGGAGGCCAAAGCAGCTCAGGAAAGGGAAGCCATGACAGTCGGCCGCACTCCCGAGTCAGATCATGTCATCGAGGTGGTGGCGGAAGTTCCTCTAGGCAAGGGCCTGAAGTAGTTTATTTCCTTTTCTTCATTTGAGTAGGTCGTGTGCCTTTGTTTACTGGGGTACAAACAATTAAATGTTCGAGCTGATGAGGACACCAAGACTAAAAATCCAAGTCAAGTTCCAGTTGATCCAAGTCAAGAGGGGAGGAATGATGAGGACACCAGTTTAGGAGCTTGATCAATATTTAGCTTCCTGTAATGAGTCTTTTTATTTTTAATCACGTTTTTTATTTAGTCTTTGTTTATTTTGTGATAAGTCAAACATTTGACTTGTGTGAGTCCAATAGTCCTTCTGTCTTTAATTTTCGGTTTTCATTAGGAAGACAAAAAAAGCTTGTCTTTAATTTCGGTTTTCATGAGGAAGACAAAAGGCTTGTCCTTAATTTTTCGTTTTCATTAGGAAGACAAAGGGGCTTGTCTTGATGTAATTTTCGGCTATATAAGGCCTTGAAAACATTTGGAAAAATCAGATTATGTTGAATGAAAATTTGTGAGTTTTCTTCTTGAGTTCTTGAAGAGACTATCCGAACTTATCAAGGGTATCCCTTGTGGCGTTCAATCCGACTTATCAAACGGATTCCCATCCCTGTTTGTGGCGTCTTCCTCATACCAAGGTTCGTGCTTTGCTAAGCATTGGGTCGCGGTTCTTCATTCCATTTCGTGTGCTCTTGGTGGCTGTGCCATATTTGGTGTCGGGTTTCATCACAGTGTTGGTGTGGTTCGTATCACGAGCCCCCAAGCCAGATTGTAAATGCTTTTTAACCTTTGTAGCTTGCACTAATTTTCTTACCATTATTACTTTTTTATTAACATTCTAACTTTTAATAATTATGCATTAGTTTACCTACGTTTTCACACCACTCAATGTAACGTAACAAGAGTTTGAAACCTCAACCCACCTACATTTTATGGGCCCCGAGTCTTAGACTCAGGTCTTGTGCTTGGATCTTAGTAGCCCAAGTCTTTATCAACTTCTCTTAGTATTTAGACACTTAGTGTTGTCCCCCAGGCTCGTGGTCCTCGGGATTAACTTTTATTGTGATGTCAAGTGGGAACAGTTAACGCGATCCTATGTCCCCGAGTCCCAAAACCTCGGGGTTTGGGCCATTCATTATACTTAGAGTTTGAAGGTCTTTCTTTTAGTGTTTAGACACTTTGGGCGTTTAGTGTTATCTCCCAAGCACGCGGTCCTCAGGATTAACTTTAACGCCTTGTCAAATGGAACATTTGTTGGTCCTACACTTCCGAGTCCCAACAACTCAGGCCTTAGGAGGCCTAGCAGTATAGGGTTCTAGGTTTTCTATTTTGAAATTGATGCTTTGGGAGTTTAGTGTTTCTTCCTAGGCTCGTTTTCCTTGGGACTAACTTTAACGCCATCCGGTATCCTCGAATGCCAACCCCTCAGGCTCTGGGAGGTCAAATGTATTGGGATAATCGTGCCACGGGGCGCACTGTCGCCAAGATGATATTTTGGGCTTTCTGCCCTGCCCTCCGAGTACAACTACTTGGACCTCCACCACGTGGATGTCATGAACTTGTTGCCCGCGCGCTCTAAGTCCCTGGAGCATGAAACTGAGTTTCAAGTCCTTAGGCCAAGCGTCGTGACGTTAGATTTCCATTCACATATCGAGTTAGCACTCGCGTTACTTGGATTTCTCTCCATCGGAGTGATTTTTTTTGGGTTATGCCTGAGTACAACCGACTCGATATTCCATTCACATCTCGAGGATAGGGACCTAGTTTTCGTTCTTCGGGCGCGCGCTGTCCTCGGTAGAATACCTTATGTCTATCCTCGTGTTACTTGAATTTTTGTGATGCTGGGATCTTTTCCAGGTCTTGGGTTAGTGTCCCATGAAACTTGGGTTGTGTCGCTCGCTGAATAGCTTAGCTTCCCAAGCCATTGACTCCTAGCGCTAGGACTAACCTTATGCTGCTTAAGTTTTGGCAACTCAAAGTTTTGGGCAACAACACAGATGAATCGGGATTCCGTTTGCATCTCGAGATCTAAGAACTTGGTCATGACTCCTCGGGCTCAAAGTCCTCAAGAGATAACCCAAGTTCTCTCTCACGCTACTATGATCAAGTCATGGGCTTCCCCATACTTTCCTTAGTTCCCTAGACTTTTCTATTCCCTAGATATTGACACTAGTTTACTCCGCTTCGTGACGAGGTTCGTTCCCTAGGTCATTCTCCATGGGACACTATACTCTGCGTGGCTGCCCTAACCCCATGGCCCCCAAGTGATTGGAGACTAGTATGTGTTCACTTGTCCAGGACAATGAGTGGGTGTTCTATGAGTAGTAAAAATATAATAAAAAAGGAAACTAAAATATAAGCAGATTCTTTTAAATTCTCTACTGTGTTTTGTCTACATAGTTTCCATTACTTGTACCTGAAGGCTACAAAATGATTACAGAATTTAAGCAAAAATACAATGCTCACATCACTTGTAATACCGGCAGAGATGCTCAGCATTCCAGGCGCGGGGTACCAACTCCCCACCAGTCGGGCAAGTTTGTAAATCCCTGGACATACAACGCTCTAGACTTGATATGGACCTTCCCAGTTAGGGCCTAGCACTCCAGCATCGGGATCTTGGGTGGCTAAGAAAACTCTTCACAACACCAAATCTCCGACCCCAAAGCTTCTATCCGTCTCCTTGGGGTTAAAATATCTGGCTACTTTTTGTTGGTAGGATGCTACTCGAAGCTGAGAAGCTTCGCGGAGCTCCTCCACGAGATCTAGAGACTCTCAGAGTAAAGTGTGATTTGTGGTTAGATCATACATATCTCTTTGGTGTGTGGAGATTGCTACCTCAACTGAGAGCATGGCTACGTACCTGTAGGCCATAGAGAATGGCAAGTGGTCAGTGGAGATCATGGCAATGGTGCGGTAACTCCACAATGCCCTAGGCAGCTCCTTAGGCCAAGTTTCATGGCTCGACAACCCTCTCTTCTTGAACCCGAGGGTCCAATTTGTCAGACTCCCCAGCTTGAACAAATTGTACCTCCATCTCCTCAGGAGGATGCTGCTCTCGGTCTGGTGCCTCAATCACAATTATTGGTTGGTTGAGGGATACGTTGTAGCATTGCCTCGCCTCCTTCTGGTCTCCATGGACTATGCCGATTCTTGCCTCCGTGGGGAGCTTCATGCACTGGTGACGAATTGATGTGGCTGCTCCAAATTCTACCAAGGTTGGATGCCCCAAGATGGCGTTGTACGCTGAGGAGCAATCTACTACCATGAAGGTTCAGTAGTTGAAAGCCTAATGAGGCACTTTCCCGGTTGTCACGGGCAACCTAATTTTCCCCATTGGAGTGAGCCCTTCCCCCAAGCACTTGTATAGAGTCAAGGTGCACGGGGACAAATCATTCGTGGTTAGCCCAATCTTCTCGTAGACTAACTTAAACAAGTTGTTCACCGAATTCCCATTGTCCACCAGGATTCGAGCCACCATCATATTGGAAATCTGGCTCTCGACCACCAAAGGATCATGGTGGGGAAAATGGACCCTCCGAGCATCATCCTCAGAGAATGTGATGACTTGGTCAGTCATCCTTGGCATTTGTGCTGATAGCTGAGCTAATGCCAGCACTTCATCATCATGATCCAAGGCTCGCACATATCTATTCTACGAACCCTAGGAGTTGCCCCCCCAAGTGAGGTCCTCTAGAGATAGTTCCCACTCTTTTAGTCACTGGGGGAGGCACGTTGACTATTTGCTGCTATGGGGTTGCGGGTACTGTTCCCGCAGCCTAGGGAGTTGTCTGCTGAGGAGGTACTCCCACGGCCGGGGCCTAAACTGGTCATACTTCACCCCAAGCATAGTGATGTAGATGCCCTAACTTGATGAGGTTCTCGATCTCATCCTTGAGTTATCGACACTTGTTAGTTTTGTGCCCCACATCATTATGGAACCGACAAAATTTGTTAGAATCTCTCCTTTCCCTATCCCTCCGAATGGGTTGTGGCTTCCGGTAGTGGACGTGTTGCTCTGTGGCCAAGAAGATGTTCTCCCAAGACTGCATTGGGTCCATGTACATGAAGTACTGTGAGACATACTTGTCTTCGGGGACCGCTCCTTATCTTGCTGATGCTGGCCTAGTTCCCTTGGGCTTTCTGCCCTTGCCTTTGCCCCTGCGCATACTTCTACTGAGGGTCCTACCTGGTGCAACCGACTAGGTTGGAGCTGCAGCTCCAGCACTGAACGCAGGCTGGAAAGCACTATATCTAGTGGACGCGGCTCCATATCTCGTCGAAGTGACATTGAAGGCAGCAGGAGGCATGGCACCAAAGCTGACTGACTGGAGATATCTATGCCTCGACGACATACCTCCGGGCGTGGCCTCACTTGGAGACATCCATGTATGGCCAGACCATAGTATGAAACCTCACCAGTGCTCAAGGATCTTAATTACTCCCCTAATGAATTCCACTTGTCGTCTAGTTAAAACACTGAAAACATAGAGAATTAGTTAATCATTTTTTCTTACAATGTAATTCTTTAATTTAAGGAGAATTCATAGATCTAATTTCTTTTATACACGTTCTTGTACTCTCCCTCAAACTCACGAGACTCAGTTGATCCAATTAATCTGATCGGGGATTTTGTAGTGCACAATTTTTTTTTTTATCATTAATTAATTTTGTGTTTTATTTTTTTATATAATTTTTAAGTGTTAGGAAATTATTTTAATTGTTTGAATGGTTTGGTAGAAGTTATGTGATTTTATTTTGTTAATTGTTTTATTTAATTATTTTAATTTGTAAGTAAATGAGTTTTGACTGTATGCACCAAGGCGCATGGTTAGTAGAGATGTACTTGAGCACTTGGGTGTGTGCATGTGCATGGTTGCATGGTGAGCAGGCAATAGATTTCCTATGCATATTTTTTCTTTCATTTTATATATTTAAGAAATTAAAAAGAGAATAAAAAGGAAAGAAATAGAAAATAGAGTAAATTTCTTTTCCAATTATATTATTATTATTATTTAAATCAAGAGAATAGACAAAAAAGGTAAGGCATTTAATTGATTGACTTGTGCTAAGTATGGATGGTAGGATTATGAAGATGTTAGTGTGAAAAGGCCTCACATAGCCAAAATAGAGAGAAAGAGAGAGAGAGAGAGAGAGGGAGTAATAGGGTTCGGTCAAGAGAGGGATTTGGTTTCCCTTTATGGTGCTACATCACATGAATTTAGAAGAAAGAATCAAGGGGAAATTAGGATCTTGAAGGGAGAATTTCCTTTTCCTTTTCCTAGCTCTAGGGTTCGGTCAAGGGGGAGTTTATATAGAAGAGAATGAGAGTGTGAGAAGCCCTAGTGGTTGTCGTGCATAGAGAAAGAAATGAAGAGAGAGAGAGGGAGCTCATGGAGGGGAGAAAGAAGGAAAGAAGAATGGAAGAGAAGGCTTCGAATTCCCTAAGGTATGAGTTAATGTTTATGATTTCATTTTTCCTCCTCTTCTTGGTTCTAAGTTTGGTGGAATTCATGGTGATGCTAGGATTTAATCTCACAAGAGCATGGGGAGGTGTTGGCCTAGGGTTTCGGACTACAAGGGTAAGTTTATTCTTGAGTCTCTTATGTTGATTGATATGAGATTTTGGTTTGGTTGGTCTAATGCTTTGATGATGATGATAAGGTGTTGGAGGCTAGCAATAAAGTGGGTGACCATAGTTATTTTTGAGTTCTTTGATCTTTATCAAAGAAGGTGATTGAATCTCTATCATTAAAATTGTTGTTGTTGTTGTTGTGATCTTTTTGTATATACTCTTGGCGTGTGTTTTATTGGTTGATCGGTTATGTTCTTTTATGTTGAAAATTGTTTTCTATATTGTAATTTATAATAGCATGAAAGGGAATATGCATATTGAAGTTTATATTCTAGTAAATGGCCAAGGCGTGTGGGCTCTATGATTTTATGTGCTTGAGTATGCTTGGGCGTGTGATGCATTTAGACAAGCATGAATAAAATTTTGGTCTTGCATGATGTATGCGATCTTATGGCTATGTTTTCATGATTATTTAAATCTAATGATTTATGTAAAAAGAATGCAAGAATGCTAGGGCTCAAGTTTTGGTTGACCTATTTTATGAAATGTTGTCTCTTAAATATTCTTGTAAAATGCAAAAGAGATATGAGATGTTTGATTATGAATGTTTCAGCCTAGGGTAGCAATTGATGTTTGATTTTGTGTTGATTAAATTGCATGTTAATTGTAATAATGCGGTGTACAAGTAAAAGAGGATGTTAGGGTTAAATGTTAAATTGTTAAAAGCATTTTATAAGCATTGCTTAAATATGATTAGGTGATTTTATGCTTGCTATTTAATTTTTATTTTTGTGATGGTATGGTAAATAAATATTTTTGAAATGCACAAGTGATACCTCAAAGTACTGTTTAATTTTATATAAACAAAAAGACATTTTATATCACATGTTAATGAGGATTTTTTTTTATCAAACTAAATACATGCAGTTTTTTTATGAAAGAAAATATGGTGGATGATTCAAGTGTGTGATTTTAATTAAATAAAATAGCTGGTGGAAAATTTTGGTTAATGGGAAGAAAGTGTCTTTTAAATGAGACAAGTAAATTAGGCGTATCAAATAAATTAAATCTTAAGCTATGTATATGATAAATGTGATATTTTAAAATTTTAAATATGCATTCTCACACTTATATTTATATACAATTTTTTTTATTTAAATTGTGAAAAGAATATGGTTTAAATTCATTTTATGATTTCAAACAAATAGTTAGCTTGCTGGATTTTTAATTTATTAAGAGAAAAATGTCTTTTAAATAAGGATAAGTTAGTCATACACTCCAATATATTAAGTCATAAATATTATATGTGAAAATGTAATTTTTCCACACTTTATTTATGTATTTTCACGTTTGTAAATATGCATTTATTTTAGATAAGTAAATTTATTTTTCTAAAAGAAAACAAGAAATGTATTTAGTCATTATAAGTAACTACAAATTTTGTCACAATCTTTAAAATGCTATTTAAATAATAGATGAAATTATTATTTCATGAGAAATTGAAAGGCTAAATGAACTATCTTATAAAATTAAATATTTCATTATAAAGTTTTGTATGAAAAATGTGTGGTTAAAGAAATAATTAAATGGTAAATAATTTTGCTTGATTTTTTTTTTAAAAAGGCAAGAAATAAACATGTAGAGAATGTCAACTTTAAATGTTGAATTTTAAAAATGCTCCCACGTATGCATGTTACATGAAAATGTATTTTTATGTTTAAATATATACGCCTATCATTCAAACACATTATTTTTACTTTGTAACCATGAATGATTAATATGTAGAACTAGCATTATTCTTTATGATTTTATGTGAAATTATCGTATGTTTGCAATTATAGTGCAACTTGTGCCACGTGTGCATGACCCATGCACATGTGAGATATGTATGTTGGGCATGAGTATTCTTACATGATTTTAAAAGACGAATGTTTGATTATGATTATAGGCTCGTTGTGACATTTTCGCACTTTACTTTGCTTGGACCTGAGGTAAGGAAGTTAGATAGAATTTTCTATGTTTTATGCTATGAGATGGTAAGACTTGTGTGTTACAATAAATAAAGTACTATGGAAGTGAAAGTGCTATGTTTTGATATGCCATAGAAGACAGGTGTTATGAAACATGTAACCTCTATGTTTTTATATGAACTATATTACATGTGCTTGTATGATGAATTGAAAAGAAAAGGTTGCTAGCGTGCTGAACGCAATGCAACAAATAAGTTACTAAGGATATGACATAACTCAAAGGGCGGACGTGCATGTGTTATTCAAGGACTTGAGATCCTGTTTACCTCTTAGAGGAGGTTTTACCAGCCTATGTTTTACTTTTTACCTCAAGATGTGACATGGTCAACAAAGGTGTCATGATCACAAAGAGTATGTTATGATGTATAAATGTGATGTATGAATATGATTTAATTTGTGATTATGGAATATGAGTATGATGATGTTATGTATTGCCATGATATACGATACATGCTCTTCTTGTATTTTCTTTGATATTGTTGCATTGTTGTACTTCCTTACTGGACTTTTAGCTCACCCCCACTACACCAAATACCACTTTCCACAACACATAAATATAAGTTTATTCAAAAAGTATTATAATATCTAATGTAAAATTAAAAGCGGTAAATAATAATGAAAGTTAAAATAAAGGCGGGCTTTGAAATTGTTAAGTGGCAAACTAAAATGAAAATGTAGTGTTATACTTTCCCAAGTCTAGTTTTGTCTCCCTTTTCCCTCTTTCCGTTCTATTCTCTCTTAGAATTTTCCTTTTATTTTCCATACAATATTCAACCTAAACCCAGAGCTCTCATTTTCTCTCCTCTATTCTACCCATCTTCTCTTTCCCCATTCCAGATCTGGATTATTTTTATGTCTTCGCTAAATCTCTCATCGCATTATCATCCTCTCTACTAACGCAAACCTAGCCACCTCTATCCTTTATATTCCTCTACTCATTTCATTCCGAAGAACTCAGTCGCTATCACTCCTCTCTCTCTAAATCTCACACTCTTCTCTTCACTTTGGGCATGCAACGGAGATGTTGGGCATGGGCAGATCGTTCGTGTGATAGCCGTGAGCAGCGCCTCTTTCTCAGAGTGGCAACCCAGGCGAACGGTGACAAATCTCTACAACTTTGAGGAGCCGACTGCCCATCCCGGAAAGGAAAACGAAGAAGTTGTACCTTTCCTTCTCTTGCTCAACAGAGATGAATGCACACTAGTGAGTATTTATTTACTTATTTAATATGTCAATATGAACTTAGTTATTTCTATTTTGGTACTGCAATATGTTTTTTTTAATATGACATTGAATTTGGACGAGTAGAGTTGAACCCACCATGGATGCTTTGCTATCACTTCCCTGAGCTCCTTCATGCACTCAGGCTCTCTTGGGTAGTCTCTAGGATAAACTAGACAAAAAATCAAACACAATAAATTCAGAAAGAGAATGTTGTTGTTGTATTTGTTAAGTGAAATTCTGAAGAAACTGATCTGGTTTACCTGGAACACAGCATCGCTTTGGAGAAGGCTCTTGTGGCCGACCTCTTGGTGTCTGCTGACTTGGGTTTGCTCTCCTTCTCCATTGTTGGCCATTTTTGTTGGGAAAAGAGGTTTTTTTGTTCTTGGAATGAAGATGAATTGTGAGAAAGAGAAAAGGGCAGTTTTTCCATTTCTTCTTGAAAGTGAAATATTGATATGCCAGTTTTTTTTCTCTCTATTTTTATGTGGTAAGAATGGGTCAATATTTTTGGTTACAGAATACTAGAGAATCATGAATGACATTCATAAGACTCTAGATGTGCTCAAACCTTGTCCGAGCTTGAATGCACTTCATGTAGAGTTTGGCCTAACTCCAAACTAAGCACACCTTAAAGAGTGGACCTCATTGAAATCCTTGTGAAGGTGATCATACTTTTCCTTTAAATAGTGCAAGTTTAGTTTGAAATGTGAGTTCAGAATTCTTTTCATTAGCCTGCATGGTTAAGTTTTATAGTTAAAATGTTATATTGTGATCCATAATTTGCTTTTATACATTCAGAGCGTTAGGAACTCTTTTCTCACACTTATTCTTTTTTTTTTGTAATTCTGTATTTATAATTTTTTTTTGTATGTTAACTCTTGCTAGTAATACCTTCTTTTTCTTAAGCTCTTCTCTAACTGTAGATTCTAAAGTGATGAATTGTTTTGAGTGTCATTTCTTATGCATTGAAACATTAATATATTGACATGAATAGACAAGCTGATAACTTGATACACTAATAATGTTGTTATGAAAAGTAGAGGAATAGAAATATAGAATCTATTGTGACAGGACCCAAGTGTGAAAGGTAATATATGGGTTACCTTTTAAATTTCTATGCTTCTACATACAGACAACTTATACAAATACCATTGACATATTTATATATATGTATCTTCCTTATTAATAAAGACAACAACAAAGGAAAATCAAAATTTTTTACCTTTTAATCATTCTATTTTAGGTTCATTATATGACCTACTACGTTCACCGTCTTATCCAATCCAAAACCGACTGAAAGTTAGTTGAACGGAATTCTCATTGTCTTGATGCTAATGATGGAGCTGAAATCTATGAAGGGGTTGATTTTAGATTTACTGAAGCACTTTTGAACAGCGAAGTTGAAGCTATAATGCAGTTTTCTTTTCTTTTTAATTAATAAATACTTTGCATCATTTTTTCATATTTTATTTTGTAATATGCTCATTCTCCTATAATGCTAAATTTATCTGCAGTCTGTTAATACAATGAGCTGCTTACCTACCAACTGTTGGGGTTTTATGCCCTAATTAAAACTCAAATTCTTTGTAATCTCATTTTATTATCAATAAAATAATAGAAATCATTTTTTGACTTGGTCAATAACTTTGCTCACATGTTTTATTTTCATGATTATTTGTTTAATATAAACTTCCATTAAATCCCGAGCATATAGCTAATCTTATTTATAGTGACGTAATCACAGAGGAATATAAATATGATTATATGTTCAAAATAAGTTAGTCCTAAGATTAGTCAGTGCACCGGATTTACACTGACTTGCCAATCTACGATATGATCTACTTACACATTACAGTGTTATGTTCTTTCCAGAACATTAGCAAAGTAGATAAGATCGGATGTATTTGTTACATCGGACATGACCGATATTGAAAGTTGATAAGATAAGTAAACATATCGTTATTATCTATTCTAGTCATGTCATATAGTTGACCATAGGTTAATTCAATCTCAATTCTGAGTGGTTAGTATTCTAACAGATTGTATTATTTGAGTTCTTTGACTTGTTCGTTACCAGCTTACCCTACGGACTAGCTCATGCTTACATCTTGGGAACTCGGTAGTATAATTGAGTGGGAGTGTTAATCATAGATATGAACATCTATAGCTTCTGATGAAGAAGTGAAACGATGGTTTCCTTTTAGTTTGGTTCAAGGTGTTAAATGATAGAGATCTCATTTCATTAATTAAATTAGTTTACTGAAATATCATTTACAAGGAACTAAGTGTTTTAAGGATAAAATACAATGAGGGGTAAAATGGTATTTTAGTCCTATCTCATTGTAGACCGTCTATAGAGGATTGAGTGACAATTATGGTTGTAACAATGGATAATTAATAGCGTATCTATATTTGTTATAGAGCGTTCTATGAATTCAAGAGTGCAATTCCAAGTCTATAGTAGAGTCACGAGGAATTAATAAGTTAGTAAATTTATTTGTTAGATTTATGATAACTTATTGGAGCTTGATTTCATAGGCCCATGGTCCCCATTGTACCTTGGATAAAATCATCTAGATAGTCTCAATTAATTGATTTAATCATTAATTAGAATTATCAAAGTTGACCAGGTCAATTTTGGATAGTTTCACAGAGTTGTGTAATTTTGAGAAGAAAAGTGAAATTATGGCAGATTTATTAATTAAAATAATTTGGTATCTAAATTAATAAATAAGTTTAAATCAAGGTTCAAATTATAAATAATTAATTTGATAAAGGATTTAAATAATTATTTAATAAATTAAATCAATAGAAAATAATACATGCCTTGATTTTAAGTCCAATGGGCTTATAATCAAATGGGAAATTTCACAGGCCTATAGCCCATGACAATTTCGACCTAGGGCTTCAAAATGGCTGTTATTTTATTGATTTTTTAATTAAATTAAATGGCCTAATTGAGTCTATAAAGGAGTGCTTAGAGAGAAGTCAAAACATAAGTTTAATAAGTCACAAGTCAGATTTTCTGATAGTTTTAGATTCTCTCTAAACACAAGTCCTTTTCTAAGCCTCTTTGTTATTTTCTCTTCTTCTCTCTATATCTATCTCATGTGTTGAGAATTGCTCACACTAGTCTAGGTGGTTCTAAGGATACATTGGAAGATTGTGAAGAAAATAGAAGATCGGTTCAGTTTCTTGATAATACTCTGCGACTGAGAGGATACAAGAGTTAGAGAAACTGAAGGAAGGCTCTTTAATTCCGCTGCGTATACTGTAAGTATTCTATTCTTTGTTTTTCTTTGAATTCAATTTTAGAAACATGTTTTAGGCTATCTCGTATTAATTTGTTTAATATTAGATATACATGAAAATAAATAAAGATCCTGTATATACTAATCCAACACCAACTTGAGAAGCAAAGATTGGTAAGTTAATTCTTTAATTTCATTGGATTTTATTTTTTAATTTGAAATACGACTTTGCTATTGCTCCTCCTTGGTAATTATCATCACTGATCAATGAGGGAAAATTGAGAATGTGTTGAATTGCTATGTTATAGGTTTTCTAGAAGAATGTTTCTCCTTTTTGGGGGGTGTGATATAATTTGTTTGAACTGCAGCATTTTGAATCCTTACTGCAAGAAGTCAAAGAAGAAACTGAAAGGAAAATTTCTAGCGCTGTAAAGAAGGTTGTTACCTTAACACTACAAAAGCTTAAGGCTAAGCTGGATAGATGTCTTAAAGAAAAAAATATTCTTGATGATGTATGTCATTGCTAGCTTCTGGTGATCGCTCAGTGCGACTTTGTGGCTTCTTTTATAGCATTTTCACCTGGCTGCAAGATATTTTAGTTTCTAATAAATGTTCGTGTTACATGCAGCTTAACGAGAATCTTTTCAAAAATCTGGAGATTTGGAAAGAAAAGATAAATCAAATTGAAGAGAGGTATATTGATGTGATAAGTGAATATTCAGCCAAGAGTATGGTCGCATAAAATGGTAATGTTATTTGCTGTGATAACATGAATGTTGTATATGTATGTTGTCAGGGAGAAAAAGGCTGTGAAAGTGAAGGATGATAAAATCAAGCAATTAGAGGAACAGGTAATACAAGATTTTGATAACATGTTATCTTTTTGTTTGTTAATAATAGTTTGGGCTACTTTTGCTAACAGAACTTCCATTGGCTATTATTTCACTTTTCACAGGTTCTATAATATAATCTATTAGGTTCATATGGGGCGCAATTGAAGCAGAGAGAGGAAATCTATGTTAGAATTTTATATGGACTAATATAATTACAAACATAATTCCATTATCACAATCATTTTCTAGATTGCCTACGAATAGTTAAAGACCATAATGGGATGGTTAATATTAATCTAATTGCATTTGAGGCACATGGTAGCACCCTAAAGACTATAGGTTGGCCCATTAAACCATAGTGCACCATATCTAATAATATAAGCCCAATAGGCCCAATATACCCCTTAGGGTAAGAAGGCATACGAGACATATATATAGAACATATATGTTGTTGGGTGATGATAAGCATGTGGTTTTGGTAAGGGTTGCTCTCCACAAGTTCTCTCTTGTATTGCGATTTTCTAATTTTGTTTGTGTAGATCGTGAGAGATTCAAAGATGAACATTGGAGACTCAATGTCATGTATGTTTTATCTCTATATATTCAATTCAATGCCCTAAATAAAGTTTGATCTTGCAGATTACATGAGCATGGTTTATTGTTATTGATTTCAGAATTGATAATGTTATAATGCTCATATGTTAGAAATATTATCAATCTATGCCATGACATACATCATCAAGAATATTTTTGTCCAATACATAATTTGGGGCAAAGTGAAATACATACAAATATATAATGGTATGTAATCTTCATTCTTGTATTTTCTTTGATTAGATTGTGATTTTATTTATTTATTTCTGGACTTGGTCACCTCTATTTTTATTTTTGATGTTCTTTCTGTTGAATTTATTTACTATAATCATTTCTTTTTTGGTATAGGCTGCTTTTAGAATCTTAATCATGCAGTTTGCTAACTGTAATTCTATGAGAAACGTATATGTTTTAGGTTTTACCTCGTGTCTTGAGATATCAATACCTCAAAATTTTATCATTTTTCCAATAGAAAATAAATTTGGCAGGTAGCTTTTGACTTTTAGTATCATTTGTTTCATTTGTTTCCATGTAATAAATTTTGATGTATACATATGTACAAATTCTATTTTTTTTAGGTATTGGACAATCATAATTCTTTTTATAATCTGCTTTGTGGGTCAGTCATAATTATTTTTCAGAAAATTTTGGTGAAAGTTTACGAATTTGTTCCATTCTATGTTAGTTTGGGTGTTAGATTCACTAGTTGTTTACTTAGTTAAGAGATTGTTTTAGAAGCAATAAAATATGTGTATTTCAGATTCTAGAATGCCAAAATAATGTTTGGTTGTCTGGATTGTTGTTATAAAGCTGCAATTTTACACATTATTACAATTTTAATATGTGATTTTGATAAATTGCTTAATGTTGTAATGTGAAAATTAATATTTGGTTTTACCACATACACTGTTATTGATACAGTTGATGCGATTGCAATTCTGAGGCATAAATAAAAAGGATGAGTTTGTGAGGAGAAATGCAGAAGCAGCAGAAAGTAAGTTCAATTCAATTTCGTTTTCTGGTTTTAGATATGCAACACACATTTTATTGATTTTTCCTCTTTTTTATTTCTATTTAATGTGATAAACATTTCCAAGTCTATACTTACTTTACATTTATTCAATAAGACCAAATAAGAAAAGAAGAAGAAAGAAAAAAGTCTACTGTTCTTAAAGATTATAAAAATCTGAAATCATCAATTGCTGAAGTCTACAGATTTAATATTTATTGCGCACTTTGTTTCAAGGATGGAATCATGAAATTATACATATAATAAATTATGTTTGTGTAAAAATTATTTATATAAATATACAATTAACAGTCACATTTTTTTACAAGTGGTTTTAATCATATTCAGATTGAAAAGAGAGAATAAAAAAGATAAGTGAAGGGACTAAACTATAAGTTGCATCCATTCCATATATTTCATAAGTTAATTAAAGTATGTGATGATTCTCAATGAATCACTGATAAGTGAATTGGCTATATGGCAGTTTAGTTAGTTATATAAACTAGTTCATATACTGTAAACTTTAGGATAGAAAAGTTTAAAAATTTCTTTACTCTGCCATGATTTTGTGCTTGACTAGTACTAGAGAAGGTGAGGCTTTTAACTATCCAGAAGCTGTAATAATAACTATTGTCCTTTCTCATTAAACAAACTGAAAAAGGTTGAATAAAACAAAAAAACATTTATACTCTACTGTCACAAAAATGTACAAGACTATTTCTGGATGATCAAACAGAATTAACTTAGATAATCTTTAAGTAAATGGCTAACTCATTAGAAGAGCAAACATTTCTCTCTACTAGCTGGACATGAATCTTAGGTTTGAGACTGAAGCTTTGAAACTCCTTTAGCCAATTAAATTCTAACTTCTAAGTAAAGTTGCTAGCTTTGAAAAGCATGGTGGATTAAAACAAAAAAACCTTCACAAAAAACTATATCTAACTATAAATATAATCTCATAGTCAAATACATAAAATACATAAAGTCAAAGTCATAAACAAACATGTGTCTAATTTTCTACACGTAATTTTTGAGTTAGGCAAGTCAACCCTGTAAACAACCCATTTATTATACAAGTTAGAAACCTCAACTTAAAACTAATTCAACCCCCTTATAATTAAAATCCAAACTGGCAAACTTAATGCAAGTTTCAAGTCGTATTATCATGTTTGACCTATTTTGCGACCTTCAATCTTGATCAAAAAGTGGTCAGAAATCAACTATATCTCAGATAAAGTGTTTTTCCTCTACCTGTGATATTCTTCTATCTTTCCCTACAATCTCTATTCTGTAACAAAGGAAAACACTTGATACCTATGGGAACCAAGATATAGAAACATTTTAAAGTTAGATACTTATAGTCTAAAGAAGAAGAAACTAAAGAAAGCATTAATATTCATGTACAGAGTCATTCGTTACAGCTATACTTGAAAGATATCTTTGTGATATTACAGCTATACTTATACTAGATAAAGTACATTCATATTGTTTTATGCATAATTTTATGAAATATATGAATATTGCATCTGGTCTAGGATTTCTTTTTCTTCTGTTGTTATAGATTATGACTGGTCTGGGATTTAGATGTGTATATATATTTAAGAAGTATGAATATTTCACATGCTCTTGTATTGCTGGTATGTTTTATTCATTAGATTTTTGTTTTATGAAGTATTCATGGTTCCATATGGTTAGTTAATATTGTTAGTCATGGGTTTATGTTAATTAGTTACTGCTATTATTTTGTTAGTTTTTCACTTCATGAAGACCTTAAAATAATAATATAAACAGATAAGTATGTATCATTTAAGAAAAGACTGTAAGCTTGTTGTTGTGGTGGCAAGAACTTTTACTCTGTTATGGGATAGTGTATTTTTTTTCAACTATAATAATATTAATAATTGAGTTATTATTATTATTATTATTTAACAATTGAAATTGCAGACAACCTGGCTAGGTTTGAATATGCAAGGATTTGACTATAATGTAAAGAAATATTGATGAATCTCACAGCCAAGTAAAGAAATTTGTATGGATTCTCAGTTTTCATATCCACCACGACATCATTTTCTTTGCTCTTTTAACTGTTAACTGAAATATATTCAATAGGACCCTATTAATAATCACTATTCTCTGCTATGATTATTTGTGTGTGTGGTGCACAATGTTTTAGTACTGCTGTAAAAGCAGCCACGAATAGATGACACTGTATCTGTTTTTGTTTCGTTTTGGCAAAGTTTGCTTAATCACTCTAAATGCATAATGAGTTTCTTAATGTTTGACAATTCAGCCCTTAAAAAAAAGATATCAAGTCCTTAAGTTCTATAAATAGTAGCAATTAGTTCCTTATTGTTTATTTTTTTCACAAATTTCATAATTTATTGAGAAAAAAATTATTTAATCCTAAACTTTAGAGATCATAGAAGACAAGGTTGATGGCTGCATATATAAGAATATATAATCATCTTTGTTATATTATAGTTAATTAAGTCTCCTTGAAATGTTATTGGAATGAAGATAAGAAAATTCACTTGTGCCATTTTCAATTACTTTGAAAAGTTGTCTGATAACAGATTCATTCAATTATGCCTCAAACGGGACCCAATTGAAACCCAAGAAGCACCTACTTCTTCTAAGCTAGTAAGCTTCTCTTCCGTCTTCTTCACCAGATGATATCTTAATATAATATAACACATAAAGGAATATATAGATTGCCATGTTCTGTTTATCCAATTTATTAGAATTATTTTGCTCTTTCCTCCTTTCAAGACAATTTTCAATAAGTTAATGGCCTTTATTATAATTATTTAGTTAATATATTTATATATTTTATATATGTTGATCTATTCATGTGGATAAGCAAACCATGCTTGTTTGTGTCTCTCTTTGTTTGTTCAATAATGGTGTTATTAAAAGCATTTCTTATAGTGATCGAAAAAGTCTTTGACTATAGTATTAATCCTTCTAAATTTGTAGGAAATAGAATATTTCCCACTTAAAGTAATTTACCTGAACAAAATACACTGAACAAATAGTTTACCTGTGGTAGTTGTACTTGACCTTTCATTTGGGCTTGCTTGATGTATTGTATTTGAGTACCTTAAATTTGTGCTTATTTGTGGCAGTCATACTCGGTCCTTATGTGTATTTGGTACCTTGATATTTTTAGGAATGAAACGAATTGGATCTCTTTCTAATTTTATTTGGTGCCTACTTTTGCAGAATTTAACATTCATGTGATTTCTAAATACTATGAGTTAACTATATTCATGTGGTTTTCAAATACTTTTGCACATGTAGTTAGTTAGCTCTAACTGTAATATAGGTTCAGCTATAGTTAGTAGATTAGTGTGGTTAGTTTCCTGTTAATCACTTCTTGGTTTCCAGCTCTTTTTTCCCCCTCTTTGTATCTTTGTACTATTCAGCTATAAATAATAAAGTCCCATATCTTTGGTACATTTACAGAGATCATTTTATCCAATTCATTTTCTATTAAGAACTCTTATGTGTGTGTGATGACAGCGATCACAAAGGGGGGCCTGTTTGGAAGTATGAAATGCTATTATTTAATCACAAAGGAATGTTGATGATACCATGTAGTACAGTGTGATGGTGCTCCTTCCTATGATGATACCATCTAGATAATGACCACCATTGATTACTAAGCCATGCCAAAGGCTTTTGTCATATTTTTTTGGCCTATGTAATTTTTAGAGATTACCCCCAAAACAGAAGCTTCTGTTCTCCTTTTTATTTTTTTTATTTTTACCCTAACAGAGGTGAAAATCAATTTAGCAGAGGTGAAAATCAATTTATTTTTATAGAAGCTAGAAGCTAAAAGTTAGATAAGAAAATGAGATAAAAATATTGCTAGACAATTTTATTGTGACAATCTTGTCTCCATGAAGTTTAATAAAAAGGTCCAATAATTATGAGACATATCTAGAATCCATTCTTTTTTGTTTTTCCTCTTCTTTTTTTATATAATTCTTTTGGCTGCTCCTTCTCATGATTAATTCAGTATTGATTATATTTTTTAGCTCATTACAAGTGTTGAATCACAAATATTCAACACTTGCATATATTTAGATAAAGTTTGTTCATTCATTCTCTATTCTCTTTGATGAATGTGGTGCTATTTGGAGAGACCAGTGATAAGGAACACAACATAATGAAAATTTAATCTGTTTGCCATAATGGAGTTGTATTGTATTGTATGTATTTGGTTTCGATTCATGTTAGGGTGATTGGTGCAGGATAATTGGCCTTCTGTGATGTTTGCAATGGCAGGAGGGGTGGTACTTAGCCTTGGAAATCTCTCAACTCAGTATGCTTGGGCTTTTGTTGGCTTATCAGTCACAGAAGTGATCACTGCAAGCATAACAATTGTTATAGGTCCTTTCTTTCATTCTCTCTCTCTCTCTCTCTCTGACCATTTCTAAATGTTGATGTTGTCTATGTTGCTCTTATAGATACTGAATTTTTTGCTTCTATTGCGATCTTTAATGGTGACAGGAACAACATTGAATTACTTTTTAGACAATGGAATTAATAGAGCCGAGATCCTTTTCCCTGGTGTGGCTGCTTCTTGATTGCAGTTTGCCTTGCTTCTACTGTCCACTCATCTAATGCAGCTGATAATAAAGAAAAGCTTGAAGGTTTTTCATCTAAAGAGGGGTATGTTTCATTCATTAAATGTTAAGGTTATCAAAGAATTATCTTGTTTTTATTCATTTTTAAAAATAAAATCATCGAGCTTGTTGAGTGATGCAATTTTTACTTAATTGTTTTGTTTGATGGTGCACTTAAGGATAATGAGAATGAGCAGAAAACTAGTTGTACCACTATAAATTGCACTATAAAAGACAATAATTTTTAGTATGGAAAATCAATTAAAATTCTCACATTTAGATGAAAAGTGATAATCTTGTGTTGCAAAAATACTACACAACAATATTTGGACGTTCATCACCAAACATTCAAATCCAAACATCTCAGATTCTCTATCACATTTAATAATTATAACTCTTGCTACAGGTGTTTGGGAAAAGCACTCTCATTGGACTGTCCATATGTTTCTTTGCTGGTGTTTGCTTTTCTCTATTCTCACCAGCATTCAACTTGGCAACAAATGATCAATGGCATACATTGAAAGATGGGATTCCTCACTTGGTTGTCTACGCTGCATTCTTTTACTTCTCAGTATCTTGTTTTGTCCTTGTGCTGGACTTACCCAAATCATCATTCAAGGCTTAAATGAATGACTGGAATGGGAGAGGCTGGGCCTTAATGGCCGGTCTGCTCTGCGGGTTTTGCAATGGTCTCCAATTCATGGGAGGCCAAGCTGCAGGGTATGCTGCAACAGATGCTGTTCAGGTTGGCTCAAATATATTATTTTGTCTTGATTCCAACTTCTCTTTTGTGGGATAAACTTTTTTGTGCAAAATTTCAACTGAAAAAAATGTGCATCACATACTAATATGGACTTTTTTGGGGTGGTGATTGGCAGGAACTTCCACTAGTAAGCACTTTATGGGGAATTCTTTTGTTTGGAGAATACAGAAAATCATCAAGAAGAACATATATATTGCTAGTAAGTATGTTGTCTATGTTTATTGTTGCTGTTCCTGTTCTTATGGCATCATCAGGGCATCGAAAGTAGGAGTCAGCTGCATACACAACCCTTTGCCTTTGTTTTTGGGTAGTGTTTTGTGTAAATTGGCCTGTGGTTTGATAATACCGATGAGGATAAATTAACAAACTATACGAGAAGCTGTTGGTTCAATTGATAGTATTATGATAGTATTATTTGATTGATTTGATAGGGAAGATGAGAAAGACAAAATGATAATGGGGCCAATTTGAATTAATATTATGCTCATTACAAGTGTCCTCTCTTGTAAATAATTTCCATAGCATTTTTCTTGAAGTAATTTGTGATGCTAGATAATAACAATAAAATATTTCTTTGTTTATTTTGCAGATGTGACAGGCGAAATAGAAAAGGATACTTAATTTTGAAGGCTTTGTGTTGGGCAGTTGTAGAATATTTTGTGCTGAAAGTAGTAACTTTTCAATATGTTGAATATTTAAGACTACTTGAATACTTTAAGAACATTTTGTTGTTGATGACAGTGTTGAATGTTTTAAACTAATTTGTGGATTGTTAATATAATGTTGAATGTTTTTACTATTTGTTATTTGAAAATCAAGTTCATTTCTTCATAAATTTCTCTCAATTATTCCTATACTGTGGCCATCGGCGCTTTTTTTTTCGACATTTTTTGATATTTTGAGAAAATAAAACCGGGAATTCTTTCGTCTCGAAATTCAAATCTATTTATTATTTAATAGATATTATTTATTTGCAAAAAAGCTCTTTCGTGCCTTTATCGAAAGGCTTCAATTTGAAGCAATTTATATATTTGGAAACAATATTCTATATAATAGTCTATTTTATTTCTTCATTCAATTTAATTTGAAGTGGACTCTTTCTTATTTGATGATGCTAGTATATATTAGAAAGCTAATTTTAATTATATAAAAAAATTAAAATATAATAGAATAAATTAGTGTTATATAAATGAATATATAATGAGAATTTAAACTTATCTAAATATTAAAATAATACGAAAAATGTGTTATAATATCTATTACAATAACACTTTTTATAAGTAAAGAATTTTGTTATGCAAACTTCATTATATAACACAAATAATGTGTTATACTAAAGTGTAGTATAACACAAAAATGTGTTATACTAAAGAGTATTATAACACAAATTTATAAGTATTGAAATGTGTTAGATAATTGAGTATAAATAATATAATTAAACACTTATCTATTTATTAAAATACCACAGAAAGTGTGTTATCGTTGACAGTATAATATGATGAGGACACCAAGACCCAAGTATCAAGCCAAGTTCCAGTTGGTCCAGTGACGAGGGCACGAGCCAAGAGATTCAAGGAAGAACTTAACAGCCTAGTCCACAAAGTCCTAAAACAAGAGGAGACCGTGGTCAACATTGAAGGAGAACAAAGACTTGTCTTACTCATCAAAGTTGACTGAGTTTAGGAGCTTCATGAGTCTTATTGTATTTGTCATTTTAATTTATTTACGTTATTGTTGTTATTTGGTGATGAGGACACCAAGACTCAAAATCCAAGTCAAGTTCCAGTTGATCCAAGTCAAGAGGGGAGGAATGATGAGGACACCAGTTTAGGAGCTTGATCAATATTTAGCTTCTTGTAATGAGTCTTTTTATTTTTAATCACGTTTTTTTAGTCTTTGTTTATTTTGTGATAAGTCAAACATTTGACTTGTGTGAGTCCAATAGTCCTCTTGTCTTTAATTTCGGTTTTCATGAGGAAGACAAAAGGCTTGTCTTTAATTTCGGTTTTCATTAGGAAGACAAAGGGGCTGCCCTTAATTTTTCGGTTTCATTAGGAAGACCAAGGGTCTTGTTTTCATGTAATTTTTGTCCTTATAAGGACTGCCAAAACATTTGGAAAAATCAGATTATGTTGAAAGAAATTGTGAGTTTATTTCTTCTTGAGTTCTTGAAGAAACTTTTGAACTTATCAAGGAGATTCCTTGTGGCGTTCATCCTGACTTATCAAACGGATTCCATCCCCGTTTGTGGCGTCTTCCTCATACCAAGGTTCGTGCTTGGCTAAGCATTGGGTCGCGGTTCCATTCCAATCTCGTGTGTTCTTGGTGGCTGTTCCATATTTGGTGTCGGGTTTCGTCACACTTGTTGGCGTGGTTCGTATCAGTTGGTATCAGAGATTAGGATCATCCGGTTTGGCCTATCCTTTTTTTTCATTTGTGTTCTATTCGTATTTCAATTTTAGGGTTTCTGAAATCAAAAAAAAAAAAAAATCTATCTATTCGTGTTCTTGATTTTCTTAGTCTTTGTTCTTGTTTTCCTTCTAAAAATCTGAAACCATTATAGTTAATCTCTTTATTCCAGATTGTTTCTTTGTTCAAATCGTGTTCTTAATCCTTGTTCCAATTGTTTGTTGTGAAATCAGAAACTATTCTAGAGCTTGTTGAAATCGTGAATTAGGGCTTTGAGTTTTTTTCTCTTGTTCTAATTGTAGAATCTGAATTTTCATTGAGTTTCTAGTGCTGTTTTGTTTTGAAATCCGAATTTTGCCTTGGGTTTCTTGTTCTTGTTGTGAAATCCGAAATTGGTATTGATCATTCCCTTGTTTCAATTGTGTCCCTGGTTTCCATTGGTTTCTTTATTTGTTGTGGAATCCGAGACTGTTATAGTGCCACAAATTAGTTTGGTTTTGATCTTATTGTTTGAATCACAGATTAGATTTTGGGAATATTGGTTTTCTGTTATTGGGATTGTTCTTGAATCTGTTATAGTACCACAGTTTGCTTGGTTTTCGGATTGGTTCTTTGGTGTTCAAATTTTTTTTTCTTTTCAAAAATTGAGTATCTGGGTTATCAAATTTGAGAGATAAAAAAAAAAAAGGAAGAAAGGAAAGGAAAAAAATCAAGAGGATCCGAACCTAAAAAAAAAAAAAAAAAAAGAGTCTGGAAACCTGTCTTAAAAATTTTTGTTCTAATCTTGTTCCTTATGGTCTAGAGGCCTTTTGACCAAAACCCCACACAAGTGTTCCAAAAATCATCATTTTTCGTCATTTTCACCAGTTTTCATCGGTGTTCGTTTGGTTTGTTTGGTTGGATTTGCTGCTTGAACCTCCATATCACCGTTTCATTAGTTTTCAAAGAGCTTAAAGAAGAAAATAGAGTGGAAAAAGGCAGAGGAGTGAGCTTATTTGAGGGTAAAAGCCATCATTGAGTGCAAACACGAGTGTACTTGAGTGACCATTTTCTTTGAGTGAAACACGTGAGGGAGTGCAGTGAGGTCCTTTCTATAATTGTCTAACCTTATTGTTTTGCAGATTCTCCATCATGTCACAAAATCCAGAGAAAGATGCAAGCAATGATAATCCACCACCTGAGGTTCCGAATCTACAAATACAAGCATTAATTGGGGAGATGCGAAGGATGATGAGGGTGGAGTGTGAGCAGATACATGAGAGGTTGGATAGGGTAGAAGAGGGAACGCAATGGAGGGCACGGAGGAACAGGGTGCAACAACGGGATGTTGAGGGTGAAAGAGAGTTTGATGGGGGCGATTTAGAGGAAGAATATGATAGGATGTCAGAGGGTAACCATAGGAGGTATGGCCGAGATAGAGAAGCTAGGAACTGGGTAGACAATAATTTGGGAAATATCAAGATGAGAATCCCCGCCTTTCAAGGCAAGAGTGATCCTGAGGCATACCTTGAGTGGGAGAAGAAAATGGAGTTGGTTTTCGATTGTCACAACTACTCTGACATGAAGAAGGTAAAACTAGCTGTCATTGAATTTACTGATTATGCTATTGTTTGGTGGGATCAGTTGTGCATTAGTAGGAGGCGAAATGGAGATCGTGCCATTGACACTTGGGAGGCTATGAAGAGGGTGATGAGGCGACGGTTTGTACCATCTCATTATTATCGAGATCTATACCTTAAGTTGCAGGGTCTTCGTCAAGGTTCCAAGAGTGTTGATGAGTATTACAAGGAGATGGAGATGGCTATGATTAGAGCCAATGTGGAAGAGGATCGGGAGGCAACAATGGCAAGGTTTTTGAATGGGTTGAACCGAGAGATTGCTAATCCAATTGAGCTACACCATTATGTGGAATTGGAAGATTTGGTGCATATGGCAATCAAAGTTGAGAGGCAGCTCAAGAGGGGTAGTACAAGTGCAACACCTTGGCGGTCGAACTATCCAAAGAAGGAAGAAGACCAACCTACTTCATCCTTTACACCAAAACCAGCCACGACCCCTCAAGGTAAAACAGCCCCTACTTCGTCCCGTTCTAGTGAAATAAAGTGTTTCAAATGTCAGGGGCGAGGACACATAGCTAGCCAATGTCCAAACAAGAGAGTTATGGTGATTCGAGAAAGTGGCGAGCTCGATTCTGAAGATGAAGATGATCTTGCTGGCATGCCACCATTGGAAGATGCTTCTATCGATGATGAAGAGTATGGGCCAGAATCTGGTGAGATGCTTGCACTAGTCACACGACGAGCCTTGAATTTCCAAGCAAAAGAAGAGGAAGAAGAGGTGCAGCGGGCGAACATCTTTCACACTCATTGTCATGTGAAAGACAAGGTATGTAGTGTGATGATTGATGGAGGTAGTTGTACTAATGTTGCTAGTTCTTCCATGGTTGAGAAGCTGGGGCTCCCAACGCTTAAACATCCTTGTCCATACAAGTTGCAGTGGTTGAATGATAGTGGTGAAGTGAGGGTTACAAAACAGGTGCTGGTATCATTTCGAATTGGCAAGTATGAGGATGAGGTATTGTGCGATGTGGTTCCCATGCAAGCTGGACACCTCCTTCTAGGAAGGCCTTGGCTATTTGATCGGCGAGTCCAGCATGATGGCTTCACCAACAAGTACTCATTCACGTTCCGTCAACGAACAATCACTCTAGCTCCATTGACGCCAAAGCAAGTATATGAAGACCAAGTGAGGTTGCAAAAATTGAGTGAGCAAAAGAAGGAGAGTGAAAAGATGAATGATAGTGAGAAAAAAGAGAGACAAAGAGAGAAAAGGGTCGAATCAAGTGAGAGAGAAAAGAAAGAGAAGAGTTCGATCAATGAGGGAAAATTCGAGAGAAAACAAAGTAATTTTTATGCAAAAAAAAGTGAGGTTAAGGAGGCTCTTTTAAACACTAACCAACTTGATGCTAACAAGGGTCGTCACAAGCAGGTTTTTGATCCCGGTGATTGGGTATGGTTACATATGAGGAAAGAGCGATTCCCAGCACAAAGACGTTCCAAATTGCTACCTCGAGGAGATGGGCCGTTTCAAGTGCTAGAAAGGATCAATGAAAATGCCTACAGACTCGATTTACCAGGTGAGTATACTGTTAGTGCTACTTTTAATGTTTCTGATTTGAGTCCTTTTGATGCAGGTAACGATTTGAGGTCAAATCTTTCTCAAGAGGGGGGGAATGATGAGGACACCAAGACTCAAAATCCAAGTCAAGTTCCAGTTGATCCAAGTCAAGAGGGGAGGAATGATGAGGACACCAGTTTAGGAGCTTGATCAATATTTAGCTTCTTGTAATGAGTCTTTTTATTTTTAATCACGTTTTTTTAGTCTTTGTTTATTTTGTGATAAGTCAAACATTTGACTTGTGTGAGTCCAATAGTCCTCTTGTCTTTAATTTCGGTTTTCATGAGGAAGACAAAAGGCTTGTCTTTAATTTCGGTTTTCATTAGGAAGACAAAGGGGCTGCCCTTAATTTTTCGGTTTCATTAGGAAGACCAAGGGTCTTGTTTTCATGTAATTTTCGTCCTTATAAGGACTGCCAAAACATTTGGAAAAATCAGATTATGTTGAAAGAAATTGTGAGTTTATTTCTTCTTGAGTTCTTGAAGAAAATTTTGAACTTATCAAGGAGATTCCTTGTGGCGTTCATCCTGACTTATCAAACGGATTCCATCCCCGTTTGTGGCGTCTTCCTCATACCAAGGTTCGTGCTTGGCTAAGCATTGGGTCGCGGTTCCATTCCAATCTCGTGTGTTCTTGGTGGCTGTTCCATATTTGGTGTCGGGTTTCGTCACACTTGTTGGCGTGGTTCGTATCATTTGGTCTTTCTTTATTTTTGTGATAAGTCAAACATTTGACTTGTGTGAGTCCAATAGTCCTTTTGTCTTTAATTTTCGGTTTTCATGAGGAAGACAAAAGGCTTGTCTTTAATTTCAGTTTTCATTAGGAAGACAAAGGGGCTGTCCTTAATTTTTCGGTTTCATTAGGAAGACCAAGGGTCTTGTTTTCATGTAATTTTCGTCCTTATAAGGACTGCCAAAACATTTGGAAAAATCAGATTATGTTGAATGAAATTGTGAGTTTATTTCTTCTTGAGTTCTTGAAGAAACTTTTGAACTTATCAAGGAGATTCCTTGTGGCGTTCATCCTGACTTATCAAACGGATTCCATCCCCGTTTGTGGCGTCTTCCTCATACCAAGGTTCGTGCTTGGCTAAGCATTGGGTCGCGGTTCCATTCCAATCTCGTGTGTTCTTGGTGGCTGTTCCATATTTGGTGTCGGGTTTCATCACAAAGTTGGTGTAGTTCGTATTAGTTGGTATCAGAGCTTAGGATCATCCGGTTTGGCCTATCCTTTTTCATCTTTTTTTTTCTATTCAATTCGTGTTCTTATATTAGGGTTTCTGAAATAAAAAAAAAAATATCAATTCGTGTTCATCTAGTCTTGTGTTTCTATTCTAGAGCTTGTTAATTTCAATTGTTTCCTTGTTTGAAATCCGAGCCTAGGTTCATACGGTTTGGCCTATCTTTTTTTTTTCCCCTTGTTTTTTCCATTTCGTTTCTTTGTTCAAATATTGGAATTGAATTAGGGTTTCTGAAATTTCCCCTAATTTGTTTTCTTTTTGTTTCTAAAATCGTGAATTAGGGTTCTTAATGTGAATTAGGGCTTTGAGTTTTTCTCTTGTTCTAATTGTGGAATCTGAATTGTCATTGAGTTTCTCTTGCTGTTTTGTTTTGAAATCAGAATTTTGCCTTGGGTTTCTCTTGTTCTTGTTGTGAAAACCGAATTTGGTATTGATAACTCCCTTGTTTCAATTGTGTCCCTGGTTTCAATTGGTTCCTTTATTTGATGTGGAATCCGAGACTATTATAGTGCCACAAATTATTTTGGTTTTGATCTTATTGGTTGAATCACAGATTGGATTTTGGGAATATTGGTTTTCTGTTATTGGGAGTGTTCTTGAATCTGTTATAGTACCACAGTTTGCTTGGTTTCCGGATTGGTTCTTTGGTGTTCAAAAAATTTTCTTTTCAAAAAATTGAGTATCTGGGTTATCAAATTTGAGAGATAAAAAAAAAAAAAAAAAAAAAGGAAGAAAGGAAAGGAAAGGAAAAGGGAAGGGGATCCGAGAGCAAAAAAAAAAAAAAACCCCTCTTAAAAAATTTTGTTCTATTCTTGTTCCCCATGGTCTAGAGGCCTTTTTGCCAAAACCCCACACAAGTGTTCCAAAAAATCATCATTTTTCGTCATTTTTCACCAGTTTTCGTCGGTGTTCGTTTGGTTTGTTTGGTTGGATTTGCTGCTTGAATACTCCATATCACTGTTTCATTAGTTTTCAAAGAGCTTAAAGAAGAAAATAGAGGGGAAAAAGGCAGAGGTGTGAGCTTATTTGAGGGTAAAAGCCATCATTGAGTGCAAACACGAGTGTACTTGAGTGACCATTTTCTTTGAGTGAAACACGTGAGGGAGTGCAGTGAGGTCCTTTCTATAATTGTCTAACCTTATTGTTTTGCAGATTCTCCATCATGTCACAAAATACAGAAAGAAATGCAGGCAATGACGCTCCACCACCTACAGTTCCAAATCTACAAATTGAAGCTTTAATGGGGGAGATGAGGAGGATGTTGAGGGAGGAGTGTGAGCAAATACATGAGCGGTTGGATAGGGTAGAAGAGAGGGCACAACGGAGACCAAGGAGGAATAGGGTGCACCAAAGGGAGGATGAGAATGAAGGGGATTTAGAAGGGGTAGTTTCTGATGATGAGTTTGATAGGATGTCGACGGGTAACCATAGGAGGTATGGTGGGAATAGAGAAGATAGGAACCAGGTAGATAATTATATGGGGAATATCAAAATGAGAATCCCGGCATTTCAGGGGAAGAGTGATCCTGAAGCATACCTTGAGTGGGAGAAGAAAATGGAGCTAGTTTTTGATTGTCACAACTACTCCGACATGAAGAAGGTAAAACTTGCTGCCATTGAGTTTACTGATTATGCTATTGTTTGGTGGGATCAGTTGTGCATCAACAGGAGGCGGAGTGGAGATCGCCCTATTGACACATGGGAGGCCATGAAGAGGGTGATGAGGCGACGGTTTGTACCATCTCATTATTATCGAGATCTATACCTTAAGTTGCAGGGTCTTCGTCAAGGGTCCAGAAGTGTTGATGAGTATTACAAGGAGATGGAGATGGCTATGATTAGAGCCAATGTTGAAGAGGATCGGGAGGCAACCATGGCAAGGTTTTTGAATGGGTTGAACAGAGAGATTGCTGACCCAATCGAGCTACACCATTATGTGGAATTGGAGGATTTGGTTCATATGGCAATCAAAGTTGAGAGGCAGCTCAAGAAGGGTAGTTCAAGTTCGAGGTCAAGACCGAGCCCACACAATCCAAGTACAACACCTTGGAGGTCGAACTATCCAAAGAAAGAAGACCAACCCACTTCATCATCTACACCAAAACCAGCCACCACAGCCACGCCACCTCAAGGTAAAAAAACTCCTACTAAGTCTCATTCTAGTGAGATAAGGTGTTTCAAATGTCAGAGGAGAGGACACATTGCTAGCCAGTGTCCAAACAAGAGAGTCATGGTGATTCGAGAAAGTGGAGAGATAGATTCTGAAGATGAAGATGATCTTGTTGACATGCCACCATTGGAAGATGCTTCTGACAATGAGTATGGACCAGAATCTGGTGAGATGCTTGCACTAGTCACAAGGCGAGTCCTGAATTTGCAAGCAAAAGAAGAGGAAGAAGAGGTGCAGCGAAAGAACATCTTTCACACTCGTTGTCATGTGAGAGACAAGGTATGTAGTGTCATTATTGATGGAGGTAGTTGTACTAATGTTGCTAGTGCTTCCATGGTTGCCAAGCTGGGGCTTACAACGCTTAGGCATCCTTGTCCATACAAATTGCAATGGCTGAATGATAGTGGTGAAGTGAGGGTTACAAAACAGGTGCTAGTCTCATTTCGAATTGGCAAGTATGAAGATGAGGTGTTGTGTGATGTGGTTCCCATGCAAGCTAGACACCTCCTTCTAGGAAGGCCTTGGCAATTTGATCGGCGGGTGCAGCATGACGGCTTCACCAACAAGTATTCATTCACATTCCGTCAACGAACAATCACTCTAGCGCCTTTGACACCAAAGCAAGTGTATGAAGATCAAGTGAGGTTGCAAAAATTGAGTGACAAAAAGAAAATGAGTGAGCAAAAAGAGAATGAAAAGATGAATGAGAGTGAGGAAAAAGAGAGACAAAGAGAGAAAAGTGTGGAATCAAGTGAGAGAAAACAAAATAATTTTTATGCAAAAAAAAGTGAGGTTAAGAGAGCATTGTGTACAAAACAGCCCATGATTTTACTCATGTATAAGGAGGCTCTTTTAAATACTAACCAACTTGATTCTTCGCTGCCAAGTGTTGTTGTGTCTATTTTGCAGGAATTTGAGGATGTGTTTCCTGAGAAAGTACCACATGGTTTGCCACCTGTTCGAGGAATAGAACATCAAATTGATTTTGTTCCAGGTGCTTCCATCCCAAACCGACCAGCCTACAGAAGTAATCCTGATGAAACAAAGGAATTGCAAAGGCAAATTGAAGAATTGATGGAGAAAGGGCATGTGAGAGAAAGCATGAGCCCTTGTGCTGTTCCAGTGATTCTAGTTCCCAAGAAGGATGGAACATGGAGGATGTGTGTTGACTGTCGAGCCATCAACAATATAACGGTAAAATATCGACATCCCATTCCTCGTTTAGATGACATGTTAGATGAATTGCATGGTTCTTGTGTGTTTTCCAAAATTGATCTTAAAAGTGGGTATTATCAGATACGTATGAAAGAAGGGGATGAGTGGAAAACTGCTTTTAAAACTAAACATGGATTGTATGAGTGGTTAGTCATGCCATTTGGACTAACTAATGCACCTAGCACTTTCATGCGCTTAATGAATCATGTATTGCGTGCTTTCATTGGAAAATTTGTGGTTGTTTATTTTGATGATATTCTTATTTATAGTAAGAATTTGCATGACCATGTTTTGCATTTGCATTCTGTTTTGGATGTTCTTAGGAAACAGAGTTTATATGCTAACCTCAGTAAGTGTACTTTCTGCACCGATAAGCTTGTTTTCCTAGGCTTTGTTGTAAGTGCTACAGGTATTCAGGTGGATGAAGAAAAGATCAAAGCCATCCAAGAGTGGCCGACCCCTACAACTATAGGTAATGTTAGAAGTTTTCATGGACTTGCTAGCTTCTACAGGAGGTTTGTGAAAAATTTTAGCACCATCGCCGCACCACTTACAGAAGTTATAAAAAAGAATGTGATATTTAAATGGGGTGAAGCTCAAGAGGAGGCATTTCAGCTACTGAAATACCAGCTTACTCATGCTCCTTTACTTGCTTTGCCTAACTTTTCTAACACTTTTGAAGTTGAATGTGATGCTTCTGGAATAGGTATTGGCGCTGTTCTTATGCAGGATGGGAGACCGCTTGCATACTTTAGCGAAAAGCTAAGTGGGGCTGCCCTCAATTACCCTACCTATGACAAAGAATTGTATGCACTAGTGCGTGCTTTAGAAACATGGCAGCACTATTTGTGGCCAAAGGAGTTTGTGATTCGCACAGATCATGAATCCTTGAAACATTTGAAAGGCCAACATAAGCTCAACAAGAGACATGCCAGATGGGTTGAGTTCATTGAGACATTTCCTTATGTCATTCGCTATAAACAAGGTAAGGAGAATGTGGTTGCTGATGCCCTTTCTCGCAGGTATGCCCTAATCTCCACTCTTGATGCTAAATTACTTGGGTTTGAACACATAAAGGAGCTATATTTTGCTGACCATGATTTTGGGGAAATTTATGGTGTTTGTGAAAAATCTGCTGAAGGAAAATTTTATAGGCATGAGGGTTTCTTGTTTAGGGAGCATAGGTTGTGTGTACCAAATTGTTCTTTGAGAGATTTGCTAGTTAGAGAGTCCCACGGGGGAGGGTTGATGGGACATTTTGGAGTTGCTAAGACCCTAGTTATGTTGCAAGAGCACTTCTTTTGGCCCCACATGAAACGAGATGTTGAACGAATTTGTGGTAGGTGTGTCACTTGTAGGCAAGCTAAATCAAGAGTTCATCCAAATGGCCTTTACACACCCCTACCTATCCCTAGTTCACCATGGGTTGACATTTCAATGGATTTTGTGTTGGGTTTACCTAGAAGTAAGCGTGGGAGGGATTCAATCTTTGTGGTTGTAGACAGATTTTCTAAGATGGCTCATTTTATTCCTTGTCATAAAACTGATGATGCCTCTAACGTTGCAGATTTGTTCTTTAGGGAGATTGTGAGATTACATGGTATGCCTAGAACAATTGTATCAGATAGGGATGCTAAGTTCTTAAGCTATTTTTGGAAAACATTGTGGGGAAAACTTGGGACAAAACTATTATTTTCTACTACTTGTCACCCTCAAACCGATGGTCAAACAGAAGTAGTTAATAGGACCCTGTCCACCTTGTTGAGGGCTATCATAAGTAAAAATATTAAGACTTGGGAAGATTGTTTGCCACATGTTGAGTTTGCTTATAATCGTTCAATGCATTCTGCTACTAAATTTTCACCATTTGAAATTGTTTATGGTTTTAATCCTCTAACTCCTTTGGATTTATCACCTTTACCTGTTTCTGAGCATTTGAATTTAGATGGCGAGAAGAAGGCAGAATTTGTGAAGAAAATCCATGAGAGGGCGCGACTCAACATAGAAAGAAGGACTGAACAATACATTAAGCAAGCTAACAAGGGTCGTCATAAGCAGGTTTTTGAGCCCGGTGATTGGGTATGGTTACACATGAGGAAAGAGCGATTCCCAACACAAAGGCGTTCAAAATTGCTACCTCGAGGAGATGGTCCATTTCAAGTACTTGAAAGGATCAATGACAATGCCTACAGACTCGATTTACCAGGTGAGTATAATGTTAGTGCTACTTTTAATGTTTCTGATTTGAGTCCTTTTGATGCAGGTGACGATTTGAGGTCAAATCCTTCTAAAGAGGGGGGGAATGATGAGGACACCAAGACCCAAGTATCAAGCCAAGTTCCAGTTGGTCTAGTGACGAGGGCACGAGCCAAGAGATTCAAGGAAGAACTTAACAGCCTAGTCCACAAAGTCCTAAAACAAGAGGAGACCGTGGTCAACATTGAAGGAGAACAAAGACTTGTCTTACTCATCAAAGTTGACTGAGTTTAGGAGCTTCATGAGTCTTATTGTATTTGTCATTTTAATTTATTTACGTTATTGTTGTTATTTGGTCTTTCTTTATTTTTGTGATAAGTCAAACATTTGACTTGTGTGAGTCCAATAGTCCTTTTGTCTTTAATTTTCGGTTTTCATGAGGAAGACAAAAGGCTTGTCTTTAATTTCAGTTTTCATTAGGAAGACAAAGGGGCTGTCCTTAATTTTTCGGTTTCATTAGGAAGACCAAGGGTCTTGTTTTCATGTAATTTTCGTCCTTATAAGGACTGCCAAAACATTTGGAAAAATCAGATTATGTTGAATGAAATTGTGAGTTTATTTCTTCTTGAGTTCTTGAAGAAACTTTTGAACTTATCAAGGAGATTCCTTGTGGCGTTCATCCTGACTTATCAAACGGATTCCATCCCCGTTTGTGGCGTCTTCCTCATACCAAGGTTCGTGCTTGGCTAAGCATTGGGTCGCGGTTCCATTCCAATCTCGTGTGTTCTTGGTGGCTGTTCCATATTTGGTGTCGGGTTTCATCACAAAGTTGGTGTAGTTCGTATCATAATAACACATCTGTATAACAATGATAAAGTGTTATGTAAAGTACCCTGACCTACGATAACATAGTCGGTCTTAACACATCAAAAAGTGTTATGGTATGTTTTGATAACACATTTTTGGTGTTATTAAAAGCATTTTTTCTTGTAGTGCCCCTTACTTTCCCCCTTTCAGGTAAACCGTAGAGTTTCTCTCTGGCACGCGCTGTGATGTGGGGAGTTTCGATGTCTGAGTATGTATGGCATGAGGTTTCCTATGAACGAACAAACGATCAATATGAGCTCCGAGATTAAAAGAACTAATGTTGTGAATTTTATTTTCAATTACGTCAGTGGGACTTATTTTTTCTAAATATTGCATAAAGACAAATTATTTATTTTCAACTATTGGGCCCAAACTTGCACATTTTATCAAGGCCCCACTGAGCTTTTCCTTAAGTGGTATTTATATAATATTTATGAGTTGAGTGACGTTTTTCTATAAAGTAATAAATTAGGGTGCTTTACAAATTTTGGGAATTCTACATTAATAAAAGTACTAAGTGGACGTAGGTTATTACAAGTTTGGGGCCGAACCACTATAAAAAATCTTGTGTCATTTATTATATTCAAGTTCAGTTCTTATTTCATATCATTTATTTGACTCAGCGTCGTTGGCCAATTCGTGGGTCAACACTACTGTACACATATTTGAATTTATAGTGATTCAAGTGCTCCGAAGTTGAAAACAAAAAGTCGTGCACTGCTTCACCCATCTTTCTCTCTCTCTCTCTCTCTCTCTCTCTCTCTCTCTACGTGGTTATTTTATTTTGTTTAATTTTAGTTTACTCTTTTAGTTTTGGATATATGTTTAGTTTTTTATGTATATTTTGAGTATATACTTTAAATTTTTTGTTGTTGTTTGGATTGATTTTGAGTGATTTTTTATTTTATTTTTTGTTTATGTTTAATTTATTTTAGTTAATTTTTTGTAGCATTTTCTTAGGTAAATTTTGGTTTGATATATAATTGAGTATTAATTTATTTTTATTATATGTTTGGTATATTTTTAGTTTGTTTTGGGTATATATATTTAAAAAAATGTGTTTTTTTGTAATTTTTTGAAGGTATTTATTTTAATTTATTTAGGGTAAATTTATAGGTTTTCTTAGGTATATTTTAGGTTAATGTCTAGTTGATTTCTAATTGTATATATTTAGGTATATTAATTTTTTTTTGGTGTATTTTTTAGTTTATTTATGACACATTTTAAAATACAATGGTAATTTTTTGAGGTTGGTTTCCTATTTCTTTAGTTTATTTCGAGTATAAGTTCAATTGTTTCGAGATATATTTTTAGTTTATTTTTTACACATTTTAAAATATAAAAATTTTCAATGTTAATTTTTTTTATTATTTTTAGTTTATTTGTGGTATATGTTTAGTTGTTTTTTAGATATATTTTGATTTTATTTTTGACACATTTTAAAATGCAAGGATAAATTTTTCGATGTTTTTTAGTTTATTTTTTGTTGGTGCAATGGTTTGATATCTAATTGATTTGTAATTGCTTTTTTAACACTGTATTGTTGTGGGGTCACTGTTAAGTTGATTTTAAGTTATTTTTTTAACATTGTTTACTGTGAGGTTGATGTCTAGTTGAAACTGAATTTTTGTAATTATGATACTTTAGTATCATATTTTTTAAAACTTGAGTTAGTAAAATTGAAAAAAAAAAATAGGGGTCATAAAAATGTGTATTTATGACAAAAATCCCTCTATGAAGTGATAGATAAGCCATCTTTTTTTTTATAATTAAATTGTATTACTTTACATGAAGAAATGATTCATTCAGACACGACAACAGAATCAATGCATATACAATAAAACAGAGTATTAAGGCCATAAATAAACAGGAAGCCTAGGCAACGAAACATTGTCATATTCTGAAGAAATAGCCAATTTTTCTAGTGAATGAGCAATTGAATTACTCTGCCTATTACAATGCACAAAGGACATAGTATTAAACTGCAACTTCAGTACATTTGTAACGTCCCGGATTTGCTATTAAGGCTAAGTGCCTTAATTACTGTGTTAGGATGGCATAATCGGATTTATATGTGGAATTAATTGAGTATATGTGTGATTATGCGATATAAATGATTTATATGGTAATGTGAATGGTTATGCATGTTTATGTGTATTACATATGCATGTGGGCTTGTTTCTGTAAATTGGGGCATATTTGTAATTTTTGACCTGTTGAGGGTATATTTGTATTATGAATGCGTTATGAATGAGATCCCAGTGTTATGGGGAAACATTTGAAATGTGTTGTCCAAGGTGATCCCAGTGAACGGATTAGCGGAATAGTCACAACGGGGTTAAATACCTGGCTCAGTGTGAGCCTAGAGGTATTTTGGGAAACCTAGTGCGTATTCAGGATTTATCGGGTAACAGGTAGTTATTTGGTGATTAATTGGGTATGTCGGGATTAATCAGAGAATTATAGTGCAATTTGAGGATTACCAGGAAATGCAGCTAGTTATCATTTTTCCCTTGGAGGTTTCCTTGAAGGTTAATTGGGGCTAGGGGATAATTGGTCATTTGACCATATAATTAGAATAAGGCGTGACCCTTTGCTGAAGGTTTAGCCACTCTGTCATTACACTAGCTTTCTCCTTCTCTCCTTCTAATTTCTCTCTCAAGCTACGAAGTGATGAGGACACCAAGACTAAAGATCCAAGTCTAGTTCCAGTTGGTCCGATGACGGGGGCGCGAGCCAACAGACTCAGTTTAGGAGCTTGATGAGTCTTATTGTATTTTTTCATCCTGTATTTTTTTTATTTAGTCTTTGTTTATTTTATGAAAAGTCAAACACTTGACTTGTGTGAGTCCAAGAGTCTGTTTTTTGTAATTTTCAGTTTTCATTAGGAAGACAAAGGGCTTGTCTTTAATTTTCGATTTTCATTAGGAAGACAAAGGGCTTGTCTTTAATTTTCGGTTTTCTTTAGGAAGACAAAGGGGCTTGTCTTGATGTAATTTTCGGCTATATTAGGCCTTGTAAACGTTTGGGAAAATCAGATTATGATGAAATGAAATTTGTGAGTTTTTCTTCTTGAGTTCTTGAAGAAACTATTAGACTTATCAAGGGGTTCCTTGTGGCGTTCAACCTGACTTATCAAACGGATTCCCATCCCCGTTTATGGCGTCTTCCTCATACCAAGGTTCGTGCTTGGCTAAGCATTGGGTCGCGGTTCTTCATTCCAATTTCGTGTGTTCTTGGTGGCTGCCATATTTGGTGTCGGGTTTCACCACAATCGTTGGTGTGGTTCGTATCAGTTGGTATCAGAGATTAGGATCATCCGGTTTGGCCTATCCTTTACTTTGTGTTTTTCTTTCAATTTGTGTTTCTATATTAGAAAAAAAAAATTCATCATCTAGTCGTGTTTTGATTTCTTTGTCCTTGTTTCCTTGTGAAATCCAAAACTATTCTAGATCTTGTTAATTTCCTAATTTCATTTGTTTCCTTGTTTCTCTTTTTTTCGTTTCATTGTTCAAATCGTGCAATTGAATTAGGGTTTCTGAAATTTCCCCTAATTTGTTTTCTTTTTGTTTCTGGATTCGTGAATTAGGGTTCTTATTGTAAAAAACCGAATTTTCATAGAGTTCCTCTTGTTTTGTTGTGAAATCCGAATGTGCTTTGGGTTTCTCTTGTTCTAATTGTGGAATATGAATTTGCATTGGTTTTTTTTCTAGTTCATATTGTGAAATCCAAATTTTCATTGAGTTTCTTTTGCAATCCGAATTTTGCCTTGGGTTTCTCTTGTTCTTGTTGTGAAATCCGAATTGGGATTGAGTTCTCTAGTTCTTATTGTGAAATCTGAAATTTTCATTAAGTTTCTCTTGCTTTGCTTTTGAAATCCGAATTTTACCTTGGGTTTCTCTTGTTCTTATTGTGAAATCTGAATTGGGATTGAGTTTCTCTTGTTCTTATTCAATCCGAATTGGCATTGAGTTTTTCTCTTGTTCTTATTGTACAATCCGAATTTGGCCTTGAGTCTCTATTGTTCTTATTGTGAAATCTAATTTGACATCGAGTTTCTCTTGTTTTATTGTGAAATCTGAATTGGCAGTGAGTTTCTCTTGTTTTTCATTGTGAAAATCCGAATTTGCATTGAGATTCTCTTGCTCTTTTGTGAAATCCGAGTTGTTTTGTTTTCGAATCCAAGTCTGATTTTTTTTTTCTTGTGTCTTGTAACTGCGTTTGAGGATCAAGAGGAAAGAAAAGACAGAAAAGAAAGAAGAAGAAAAAAATCAAGAGGAACCGATCTAAAAAAAAAAAAAGTCTGGAAACCTCTCTTAAAAAATTTTGTTCTAATCTTGTTCCTTATGGTCTAGAGGCCTTTTGGCCAAAACCCCACACAAGTGATCCAAAAATCATCATTTTTCGTCATTTTTCATCAGTTTTTCTATGTTTGTTTGGTTTGTTCTGGTTTGATTTGCTACTTGAATCCTCCATGATATTGTGTGATTAGTTTTGAAAGAACTTAAAGAAGAATACGAGTGGAAAAAAGCAGAGGTGTGAGCCTATTTGAGGGTAAAAGCCATTGAAATTGAGTGAGTGAAACACGAGGGGATTTGAGTGAAAATATTGTTCGAGCGAAACACGTGAAGGAGTGTGGTGAGTCTTTTCTCCATATTATTCTAACCTTATTTTGCAGATTTCCATCATGGCACAAAATCCAGAGAAAAATGCAAGCAATGATATTCCACCACTTGAAGTTCCGAATCTACAAATGCAAGCACTAACGGGAGCAAATACATGAGAGATTGGATAGGGTAGAAGAGGGAACGCAATGGAGGGCACGGAGGAACAGGGTGCAACAACGGGATGTTGAGGGTGAAAGAGAGTTTGATGGGGGCGATTTAGAGGAAGAATATGATAGGATGTCAGAGGGTAACCATAGGAGGTATGGCCGAGATAGAGAAGCTAGGAACTGGGTAGACAATAATTTGGGAAATATCAAGATGAGAATCCTCGCATTTCAAGGGAAGAGTGATCCTGAAGCATACCTTGAGTGGGAGAAGAAGATGGAGTTGGTTTTTGATTGTCACAACTACTCTGAAATGAAGAAGGTAAAACTTGCTGCCATTGAATTTACTGATTATGCTATTGTTTGGTGGGATCAGTTGTGCATCAACAGGAGGCGAAATGGAGATCGTCCTATTGAGACTTGGGATGGTATGAAGAGGGTGATGAGGCGACGTTTCGTACCAGCTCATTACTATAGGGATTTATACCTTAAGTTGCAGGGTCTTCGTCAAGGTTCCAAGAGTGTTGATGAGTATTACAAAGAGATGGAGATGGCTATGATTAGAGCCAATGTGGAAGAAGATCGGGAGGCGACAATGGCAAGGTTTTTGAATGGATTGAACCGAGAGATTGCTAATCCAATTGAGCTACACCATTATGTGGAATTGGAAGATTTGGTGCATATGGCAATCAAAGTTGAGAGGCAGCTCAAGAGGGGTAGTACAAGTTCAAATCCGAGACAAATCCCACAAAATTCAAGTGCAACACCTTGGCGGTCGAACTATCCAAAGAAGGAAGAAAACCCTTTTACACCCAAGCCTAAAACCGAGCCAAAACCAGCCACCACAACCACAGCCCCTACTTCATCCCATTCTAGTGAGATAAAGTGTTTCAAATGTCAGGGGCGAGGACACATAGCTAGCCAATGTCCAAACAAGCGAGTTATGGTAATTCGGGATAATGGGGAGATAGATTACGAAGAGGAAGAAGATCTTGATGACATGCCACCATTGGAGGACGCTTCTATGGGTGGTGAGGAGTTTGGGGTAGAATCTGGTGAGATGCTTGCACTAGTCACACGACAAGCCTTAAATTTGCAAGCAAAAGAAGAGGAAGAAGAGGTGCAACGGGAGAACATCTTTCACACTCGTTGTCATGTGAAAGACAAGGTATGCAGTGTTATTATTGATGGTGGTAGTTGCACTAACATTGCTAGTTCTTCCATGGTTGAAAAGCTGGGGCTCCCAACGCTTAAACATCCTCGTCCATACAAGTTGCAGTGGTTGAATGATAGTGGTGAAGTGAGGGTTACAAAACAAGTGCTGGTATCATTTCGAATTGGCAAGTATGAGGATGAGGTATTGTGCGATGTGGTTCCCATGCATGCTGGACACCTCCTTCTAGGAAGGTCTTGGCTATTTGATCGGCGAGTCCAGCATGATGGCTTCACCAACAAGTACTCATTCACGTTCCATCAACGAACAATCACTCTAGCTCCATTGACGCCAAAACAAGTATATGAAGACCAAGTGAGGTTGCAAAAATTGAGTGATAAAAAAAAATTGAGTGAGCAAAACAAGGAGAGTGAAAAGATGAATGAGAGTGAGAAAAAAGAGAGACAAAGAGAGAAAAGGGTCGAATCAAGTGAGAGAGAAAAGAAAGAGAAGAGTTCGATCAATGAGGGAAAATTAGAGAGAAAACAGAATAATTTTTATGCAAAAAAAAAGTGAGGTTAAGAGGCTCTTTTAAACATGATGAGGACACCAAGACTAAAGATCCAAGTCTAGTTCCAGTTGGTCTGGTGACGAGGGCATGAGCCAAAAGACTCAGTTTAGGAGCTTGATGAGTCATTGTATTTTGTCATCTTGTATTTTTTTATTTAGTCTTTGTATTTTTTGTGAAAAGTCAAACACTTGACTTGTGTGAGTCCAAGAGTCCTTTTGTCTTTAATTTTCGGTTTTCATTAGGAAGACAAAGGGTTGTCTTTAATTTTAGGTTTTCTTTAGGAAGACAAAGGGCTGTCTTGATGTAATTGTCGCCTATATTAGGCCTTTGTAATCGTTTGGGAATGGCAGATTATGATGAAATGAAATTTGTGAGTTTTTCTTCTTGAGTTCTTGAAGAAACTATTAGAACTTATCAAGGGGTTCCTTGTGGCATTCAACCTGACTTATCAAACGGATTCCCATCCCCGTTTGTGGCGTCTTCCTCATACCAAGGTTCGTGCTTGGCTAAGCATTGGGTCGCGGTTCTTCATTCCCATTTCGTGTGTTCTTGGTGGCTGCCATATTTGGTGTCGGGTTTCACCACAATCGTTGGTGTGGTTCGTATCAAAACACTAACAAACTTGATGCTAACAAAGGTCGTCACAAGCAGGTTTTTGACCCCGATGATTGGGTATGGGTACACATGAGGAAAGAGCGAATACAAAGACATTCCAAATTGCTACCTCGAGGAGATGGTCCGTTTCAAGTGCTAGAAAGGATCAATGACAATGCCTACAGACTTGATTTACCAGGTGAGTATACTGTTAGTGCTACATTTAATGTTTCTGATTTGAGTCCTTTTGATGCAAGTGATGATTTGAGGACAAATCCTTCTCAAGAGCGGGGGAATGATGAGGACACCAAGACTAAAGATCCAAGTCTAGTTCCAGTTGGTCCGGTGATGAGGGCGCGAGCCAAAAGACTCAGTTTAGGAGCTTGATGAGTCTTATTGTATTTTTTCATCTTGTATTTTTTTATTTAGTCTTTGTTTATTTTATGAAAAGTCAAACACTTCACTTGTGTGAGTCCAAGAGTCCTTTTTTTGTAATTTTCGGTTTTCATTTGGAAGACAAAGGGCTTGTCTTTAATTTTCGATTTTCATTAGGAAGACAAAGGGCTTGTCTTTAATTTTCGGTTTTCTTTAGGAAGACAAAGGGGCTTGTCTTGATGTAATTTTTGGCTATATTAGGCCTTGTAAACGTTTGGGAAAATCAGATTATGATGAAATGAAATTTGTGAGTTTTTCTTCTTGAGTTCTTGAAGAAACTATTAGAACTTATCAAGGGGTTCCTTGTGGCGTTCAACCTGACTTATCAAACGGATTCCCATCCCCGTTTGTGGCGTCTCCCTCATACCAAGGTTCGTGCTTGGCTAAGCATTGGGTCGCGGTTCTTCATTCCCATATCGTGTGTTCTTGGTGGCTGCCATATTTGGTGTCGGGTTTCACCATAATCGTTGGTGTGGTTCGTATCAGGAAGTGTGGAAATTCTTGGGGCTCTTAATCTAGTGGTGAATCTGAGTTAGAATTGAGAATTGGAGGTAGCTAAGGAGAACCAACAGCTGAGAGGATTCGAATTCTGATGAGAGATTCAGAGGTATAAGCCCTTTACTTGTAACTTTCTATAATGTTCATGATGGATTAAGTTTCTAGGACCTTAAGTTGTAATTGCTATGTTTTAGAAGCTACAATTTGTTATCTACCGTGTATCTGAATTGCTGGAATGGTTTGGGTGGTCTACTTGGGATAAAAATGAGTTTGGAGTGGTTTTAGTGAAAATGGCAATTTATGAAATCGCTATTTTTCTGGGTTTGCAGGGTCGCGCTGTGGCTATTCTTGGAGCGCCGCGACCCTCATGAACTCAGAGGCCTAAGGGGTTTTGTAAACCGCCTTAGCGCCGTGGCGCTGGATAGGTTACGCTGCAGCGCGTGTCTAGGGAAATGAGGGCTCGAGCCCTCTAACTTGTAGAGGGTCGCAGCGCTTGCTTGGGGCACCGCGACTCAAATAGAGAACATTGGTCAATTAATATTTTTAAGCTCGGGAACTCAAATCTAGAGGCTCGGGAAGGATTCTACTTCCTGGTTTAGTAGAATTCGAGATCTTGAAGGCTAGAAACCTTGAAGCTCTTTAATAGTCTAAGTGAATGAGTGTTATCCATTATTGCTTTCTGACTAGGTTATACCGCTAGGGCTCAGGGATAGGGATCGTGCTCGGGATTGCCATACGCTATTTGCTTGGAAGTCGAGGTAAGAAAAATGTCTATTGTGTTTTATTAGTTATGCATTTATTGAAATAAATTAGTATATGTTGTACTGGTGAAGTAATCTTGCTGGGTCTTGGCTCACGGGTTCTCTATGGTGCACGCAATGGCAAGGAAAAGGTCGATCAACCATGACTTGGTGTTCATGGAGCAGTGCATACATGTTCGGCCTACCTGGAAGCCACGGTTAGGGTTCTTTTGAGGAGCATAGTATAATGTCTGATTTTGTCGCCTAGGTCGACTGTACAGTGAATTTTGAATTGTAAATATGTCTTAAACAATATTTTTGGATCCCAATGTAACTTTTTACGATCATAATGAAAGTTCAAATCTTTTATATGAAAGTTTTATTAAATGAGCCTTTGATTTAATTTAATTACACTTTTGGGTCTAACACATCGATTAGCGAGTCAAAAACATATTTTAAAACCACATGGTAACGACTCTAGGGTAGTAGGGCGTTACAACTTGGTATTAGAGCGTGTCAAGGTTTATGGTTCCTGGAGATTGACCGAACATGTACGCTCGTTGCCAAAGACAAGCTCAACTAAGGGTTGGTCAGTATTAAGTGAAATATTTGTCTAATTGCTTATCTGAATTGCCGTACTTGCCTGATTGATATATATAGAGCATGATGTGTGTATAATTCTAAGGCATGGCCCCTTTGATTGTTATAGTATTATGCTATGTGTATAGTGTCTTGGTTTGCTATTTGTGATTGATCAGTTCAACTTGAGGGTGGGAATAGATGAGAGTTACAATATGAAAGATTCCAGAAGCATTATCATGCAGTTTTCGAGGGAAGCCTGGAACCGTTCAAAGCTGAACAGTGGATGGGCACGACTAGCCCCATCCTTGACTATGTGGGAGTGGTAGGCAATGATAGAGTGGCTTGTGCCACGTATAAGCTGCGGGAGGGTGTTCGAACGTGGTGGGAAGTGGTATCGCAGATCGAGAATCTTGTCATGATGGGTTGGGAAGAATTAAGACAATTGCTCAACGAAAGGTAGTGCTGTGACACAGTTCGAATTGCGAAGACTAATGAGTTTATGAACTTGGTTCAGGGAATTAAGATAGTGATCGAGTATGTCAAATAATTTAATGGATTGGCCAATTTGCTTTTGATTTGGTACCAGTAGATGTGGCTCGAAAGGAATGATTCATTCGAGGACTGAACTATGGGGTAGCCCAGAGAGTTAGGATCGCTCAAGTACATGAGATTTTTACCTACGCTTAGGCGGTTGGGAGGGCCCTTACTATAGAGGAAGCAAGAGATGAGATATGGGGTGAGGGTGCCGTAGGGTAGGGAGCTCAGGCAATGGTACCTTATTTGTGGGATCAGGTAGGGGCGGAGGCCCTAATAACCAAAAGAAAGACTCCTGGTAGTTTTACTACCCCTGGTCCTGATAGGAGGGGTGATATAGGGTGGCTGCTAGGGCGGCAACGAGGTCTGGAAAAATTATCCAGTATGCGCCATGTGTAGGAGACGCCATCTGGGAGAATGCCGAGTGAAGGCATGTTTTCTATCTGGAATGGTTGGGAACTTTAAGAAGAATTTCTCGAGATTGAAGATGGGAGAACCAAGGATTGCGGATAGCTCAAATCTGGCTCGAGTGTCCGCCTTGATGCAGTAGAGCCTGAGGCTACTCCTTCGTAGGTGATAGGTTGGCTTTCTAGTTCTCGTTCTTTTATATTGTGCTGGTTAAGTCTAGTGCTATGTATCTCTTAGTAGAGACATAGATATGTGGTACATACTATATGATTATTACGCTATGGGGCTTGAGATTTTAGTGTTTGCCTGGGGAAAATTTGTAATTTCCAGGAGACGGGTCAGAGTATTATTTGTAGAAAGTTTGCAATAATAATTAATTATGCTTGTTATATGAGGATTTTGATATGATCCCGAGTATGGATTAGTTTGCCAAGGAAGAGACAACCACGGACCGTAATGAAACAATGGGGACTTCTGAGTTTAAAATGGGAAGGACCCGATTGCGTTCACGAGATGCCTAGCTATGGTGAGATATCCATTGCCAAGAATGAAGGATTGTTTGCCTGGTTGCAAGGTAGGAAAATGCTTTCAGGATTGTCCCTCGATCTGGTTTTTACCAGCTGAGGATAAAAAAATAGACATTTCAAGAATTTTTTCTCGCACGAAGTATGATGTGATGGATTATCAGTGAAGGCTCTTGAACTGACCAATGCTTTTAGCAGCCCACGTAAATTCAGGAAGTAGAGAATATGGGAATGGTGTGGACAAGTTGTATTTGGGTCGATCGAGAATATTTTGGATTACTTCCTATTATAGGGAAATAAGATGAGAGACAAGAAATATCCTGGTTTAGAGTTGGTTCGGAGGACCACTGAACTTATTAAGGATTGTCAGTGCAAGAGTGTCTGCATTATTGAAAGGACATAAGAGTTCGTAAAATTAAGTATGGGTACGTGGAGTTCCAGGATTGGAGACTTTGTACTCCTTCGAGTATTGTGGACTAAAAAGGGTAAGATAGTTTGGGAAAGAAAGAAGAGTTTTGACTCTAGATTTAATAGACTCGTGAGATCCTAATAAGGATTACTATAGGCGTACAGATTAGCCTTACCCCAACATGGATAGAAGCTCATAAGGTGTTTCTGGTGCTAATGTTAAGGAAAGTGGAGTTGAGTACTATCCCTGATTCGGTGAAGAGACCCTGAAATTTCAGTGGAATTAATTGTGTAAGGAAAGGCCTGTGGAAATTCTTGATAGGAGTGATAAAGTCTTACAGAATAATACTATCACTCTAGCGAGGGTGTTACAAAGAGATATCAAGGTAAAGTACTTAACTCTGAAGTTATAGTCAGATTTGCGATATTAGTGTCCCGAGACGTTTGAATAAATTTTGAGGACGAAATTCTAATGAGGAGTGCCTTGATTACTGTGCCAGGAGGGCATAATCAAATTTATATGTGGAATTAATTGATTATATGTGTGATTATGCGGTATAAATAATTTATATGGTAGTGTGAATGGTTGTGCATGTTTATGTGTATTAAATATGCAAGTGGGCTCAATTCTATAAATTGGGGCATATATTGTAATTTTTGGTGATTAATTGGGTATGTATGGATTAATGACACTTTATAGTGCAACTTGAGTATTAGCGCGAAATGCGGTTAGTGACCCTTTTACCCTTGGAGGTTGCCTTGAAGGTTAAGAGGGGCTGGGGGAAAATTGTTCATTTGACCATGTAATTAGAATAAGGGGTGACCCTTTGCTGAAGGTTTAGTCACTCTGTCATAACATTAGCTCTCTCCCTCTCTCCTTCTAAGTTCTCTCTTAATGGATCTTCGAATTTAAATCAAGATGCATGCACCCTATAATATTTCCAAACACATAATAGAAACATAGAATAACATGACATACATTGAACATTAGATTCGTAAATTAACATAAACACAAAGATGTAGAAACTTACGAATACGCAACAGAACTGGAACAATTCCTTCCTTCAATCTCTCTAACCATTGATTCATTTCGGTAGCAGAGTATTATCAAGAAATTGAACTAGATCAGCAACACAATCTTCCTCACAAAGCCTTTGATCAACCTAGAACAAGTGTGGGCTGGTTCTCAACACTTGAGATAGAGATCTAGAAGAGAAGCAGAAATAGTGCCTAAGAAAGGATTAGAGTGTCTAGGTTTTCACTTACCCAATGAATTAACTGAGACTGACATATGAAAACCCTAGATAACATATTCCTTATTTAGGCAACTTAATGGGCTTTAATTAAATTTAAATTAATTAAAATAATAAACAAAAAGATAAAAGCTTTGGGCTCCCACAAATGGACTTGGCCCAATACCTTTATTTTGAATTTAAATCCCAAATGGGCCTAAATTCAAAACCTTTTATTTATTTATTTTTAATTAATTAATTAAAACCTTATTCAAATTAAGTAATTATAATTTGAGACTTGATTTAATTTTATTTATTTATATGGACACCAATTTATCAATATTAATAAATTTACTTAATGATTCTCGTTTATTCTCTAAATCTTATATCTCAATAAATTTTCCAATTTTGACCTAGTCAACTTTAAAAAATCCTAATTAATAATTAAATCAATTAATTGAGACAATCTAGATGATTTATTCAAAGGTGATACGGGGACCATGGATCCATGAAATCAAGCTCCAATAAGTTACCGTGAATTTATTTACGAATAATTTCACTACCTTATTAATTCCTCGGGACTTCACTATAGACTCGGAATTGAACGTATTTTCCAAACAATAAATATGTTATCCATTGTTATAACCATTACAGTCAGTCAATCCTCTATCGATGACTTACTAACGTGATGGGTGAAAATTACCATTTTACCCCTCATCAGTATTTTATCCTTAACTCCCACTAAGTTCCTTATAAATGATATTTCCATGAACTTAATCAAAGAAATGAGATCTCAATCATTTAACATTTTTAACAAAGAAATTAAGGAAATCATCTTTTCATTTCTCATACAGAAGTTATAGATTTCATATCTATCAATAATACGGCAATTACACTACTAAATCTCCAAGATGTAAGTATGGGCTAGACCGTAGGGTAAGCTGGTAACGAACAACTCAAAAGATTTAAATAATATAATTAGCAGAATATTATCACTCAGAATTAAAATCGATTTAACCTAAGGTCAATGTTGTGATATTGATTAAATTCAATAACAACGATACTTATTTGTCAATCAATAATTAATATCGGTCTTAGTCTGATGGAACCAAATACAACCAATCTTATCTACTTGGTCAATGCACTGGACAAGACATCACACCCTGAATGTGTAACTAGATCATATTGTAAATTGCCTAATCAGCAAAAATCCAATGCACTGATATAATAATCTTAGGACACATTCTTTTGAACATATAATTACAACTATAATCCAATGTGACCTAGTCACTATAATTGTAACTGTTCATATGTTCGGGATTTTATGAATATTTGTATTAATTAAATAAACATGTAACAAAACAAGCGAACAATGCGATTGAATATACAAAATGATTTCTACTTCTTTTATTGATAATAATACATGTTACATAAGAAATATGATTTATTAAGGGCATAAAACCCAACATCTCTCAAGCTAGGAAGTGTGGAAATTCATGGGGCACTTAATATAGTGGTGAACTGAGTTATAATTGAGGACTAGAGGCAGCTAAGGAGTACCAACAGCTGAGAAGATTTGAATTCTGCTGAGAGTTTCAGAGGTATAAGCCCTTTACTTGTAACTTTCTGTAATGTTCATGATGGATTAAGTTTTTAGGTCCTTAAGTTGTAATTGATGTGTTTTAGAAGCTATAGGTTGTTATCTACTGTGTATCTAAATTGCTGGAATGGTTTGGGTGGTCTACTTTGGATAAAAACTAAGTTTGGAGAAGATTGCGATTTCTGAAATTGCTATTTTTATGGGTTCGCAGGGTCGTGCCTCGGTGATGTTCTTGGAGTGCCGCGGCCTGCATGAACTCAGAGGCCTAAGGGTTTTGTAAACCGACTTAGGGCCACGACGCTGGGTGGGTTGCACTGCGACGCGTGTCTAGGGAAATGAGGGCTCGAGCCCTCTGACTTGTAGAGGGCCGCGACGCTTGCTAGGGGCGCCGCGACTCAAATAGAACATTGCTCAATTAAGGTTTTTAAGCTCGGGAAATCAAATCTAAAGGCTCGGGAAGGATTCTACTTCCCGATTTAGTAGAATTCGAGATCCCGAAGGTTAGAAATATACCTGAAAAATCTTTAATAGTCTAAGTGAGAGATAGTTATCCATTATTGCTTTGGGACTAGGTTATACCGCTAGGGCTCAGGGATAGGAATCGTGCTCGGGATTTCCATACGCTATCTACTCGGGATTAGTTATTCATTTATTGTAATAAATTATTATATGTTGTGCTGGTGAAGTTTTCTTGCTAGGCCATGGCTCACGGGTGCTCTATGGTGCAGGTAAGGGCAAGGAAAAGGTCAATCAACCATGAGTTGGAGGGCATGGAGCGGTGCGTACATGTTTGGCCTACCTGACAGCCATGGTTGGGGTACTTTTGAGGAGCATAATATAATGTCTGATTTTGTCTCCTAAGTCAACTGTACAGTGACTTTTGAATTGTAACGTCTTAAACAATATTTTGGGTTCCCAATGTAACTCTTTTACGATCTTAATGAAAGTTCAAATTTTTTATATGAAAGTTTTATTAAATGAGTTTTTGATTTAATTTAATTAAACTTTTGGGTCTAACACCTTGATTAACGAGTTAAATACACATTTTAAAACCATGTGGTAACGACTATAGGATAATAGGGCGCTACAACATTGATTTCATGGATGATCATACCAAATTTAGATAGTGCCGAATTCACTCCTTCAAGAGCTTGGCATACTCGAAGGCAATCAGTCCTAGCAGTGATGTGAGTATAACCAACCTTATGCAAAGAAGCATTCCTTGTAACATTGTCGAAGCTTCAGCCATATGTGGTGGCATTGTTGACACAAGAGGGATCGAAGATGACCCCAAGCACCGTCCATAATGATCACGAATGACATCACCCATACCGATTTTCCTTTTTCCTTATCCACCCTTGCGTCTATATTCAAAAGGACCACTTGGTTTACCATTTGTGGCTTCACGTTCGCCAATGTCCAGCGAAATGCTCACCTTTGTTTCATCCTGATTAAAAGTTGTCCTCTGAGTTGCTTGGTAGCGCTCCAAATAGTCCAATGCCCATTTAATAACAAACTCATCTACCATCAAATTCTTGTCATGGACAAATTTATTGCGATGATACCAAACTCTCCAAAGAATAATAACTAACTTCTCCATTTCTATTTTAGGGAGAGTATCCATACATTCTTGCAAGAACTCATAAAAGTTGAAGAGTTGGGGCATCTTGCTAAAGCAATGGTCAGACCATGAACTTCTGATAGAATCCAACCTCTGACAGCCCCACAGAGCATGAAAAGTGGTCTCATAGGCAACGATACACAAGGGGAAGATTTTGTTCATAGGTACCCTGTGTCTACGAAGGTTATCACTAGTAGGTAAGAAATTTAGGGAAGCTTTCGAAATAAAGATTTTTACCTTAGGAGGTACCTGAAGAGACCAAAGAAACTTCCACCAAAGTGACTGACCCGATGAAGAGGAAGCTTGTCTGTACCCCAAATCTCAAACAACCTTCCAATACCCACTCTTGACTGAATACAACCCTGAATCATTATAGTGCCATATCATTCTATTAGGTGACATAATAATTGGGATGAAATACAGAGAATTTCCCGACATTATTCTTCGAAAAACCATTTGCCAACCAGATCAGAATTCAACCCACCCAAAGGTTGTTTTATGTCACAAACATTCACTAAGTTATCAGGCCCATGAAAAGATAATTTTTTTCCAACTTCTAATTTTGTTATACAGCAAGCCTTCTTGATATTTACCAACGAACCATCATTCACACACCACCTAGCACCTGCCATGAATAATTCACGCTCCCAAACCATACTTCGCCAAAGAAAAGAGGTCTGAGAAGCCTTTGCATGAAAGGAAGGATGAGTTGGGAAAATAGAGGCCTTTCAAAACCTTGCTAGCAAGAGAATCAAGACAATTGTAAATTCGAGTTGCTTGCTTTGCTAAAAGGGCTTGACTAAATAAGAAGAGGTTTCGAAAACCTAACCCCCTGTCATTCTTGTGCCATCACAACGTTGGTCAGGTACACTAGTTTATTTTTTTTCATCTTGTCATCACCACCCCACCAAAATCTAGCACAAAGTTTGTGCATCTCATCTGCTAGCTCCACAGGTAATATGAATAAGTTCATGGCATAAGATGGCATAGCTTGAATAACAAACATAAGTAGAACTTCTCTACCTCCTGCTGAGATTAGTTTGGATTTCCAACCAATTAGCTTGCTCCAAATTCTATCCCGAATGGATTTAAAAATGCTACTCTTACTTCTCAAAACATGGAAAGTTCAAATACTTCTCATGGCAAGGAACTAGAGGGACCCTTGATCGAGAGGCCATATTAATAAAATGCATGGGATATAGCTGATGTGAGAAGCACACTACCGACTTTGAGAGGTTAACAAGTTGGCCAGAAGCTTTCTCATACCGAGCTAGAACCTCCTTGAAACGATCACAACCATCCACACTTTCTTCTACGAAAAAGAAACTGTCATCACCAAAAAATGAATGAGAGATACTAGGGCCACTGCGACCACACTTTAATTTATAGATATGACCTAGTTGAATCTCACTTTTTATTAGAGATGATAAACCCTCAGCACATGTAAGAAATAAGAAAGGTGATAAAGGATCACCTTGCCTTAAGCCTCTGGTAGGGATGATATTTCCTATAATCTCATCATTCATAATAATTGAATACTAGACCTAGGAGATGTATCTCTGAATTAGGAGAATCCATTCTTGTTAAAGTCCCATCTTCTCCATAACTCTATACAAGAACCTCCAATCTACTGTCTCATAAACTTTTGCCATGTCTGCCTTATATGCTAGAAATCCCTTCCTTCCTTTTTTCCTTAGTTTTATAGCATTCAAACATTCAAAGACCACCAAGGCATTATCTGTTATCAACCAGCCTGGAATAAAAGCTCTTTGTTCCTAAGATATTACATTATCCAGGACTTCCGCATCCAATTAGTTAACACCTTGGCAATGTTGTTATAAAATACATTACACAAACTAATCGGTCTAAAATCTGTAGTTCTCGAAGGCTCCTTAACCTTTGGAATTAACGTGATGATAGTTTCATTCATGCACCCCACCATGCTAACTCCATTAAGCACTCCAAGACAACACACATCCGGTCCTACCACCTCCCAAAACATATGATAGAAGCCTGCCCCCATTCCATCCTTCCCAGGACTCTTCTAGGATTCATTTGGAACAAAGCTGCCTTCACCCGTTTATTTGAGAATGATCTCAGCAAAGTATTATTCATAGCTTGTGTGACCTTAGTTGGCACCGCATATAGGACTTGGTCTAACGTATCTTGACTTGGATGATCCGACTTAAATAAGCTCCCGTAGCAGCGTTGAAAGACACTGGCAATGTCATTTGGATCCTCATCCCAAACACTATTCTCATCAAAGATGTCCTTAATAACATTCTTCATTTTTCTCTGAGCTACACTGCGATGAAAGAAACCAGAATTCTTATCTCCCGGAAGAAGCCAAGAATCTTTTGCGCGGGATGCCCAATATTTCTCATCTTTATACATAAGGACATCCAGTTCCTTTTCCAATCTTCTGTACTCCCTCATGACTGATCATTAAGTGATAAATCCATGTCTGCCAATATTTTCTTTTTTTCATTAATGGCCACTTTAGTTCTTTTGAAAGTAGAATGATTCCAAACTAACAACACGCTAGCAACACCACCAATCTTTTCTTTCAAGTGTTCAAGGGATACACCTTCAGAAGGATTCCATTTTTGTTTCACTAGGTCCACACACTCTTGTTCATCTACCCAAGTCATTTAAAAAAAGAAACTATGTTTAACACGTGGATAAGCCCTTGCATCACCAATCAACATAATCCGAGTGAGTAATGGCATGTGATCCGAACCCCACAACTTAAGATGAGAAACAAAAGATTTGGGAAATACATCTATCAAATCATTGTTTCATCATGTCTAGACGTTCTTGTGAAAAGGTCCCATCATTGTGTCTGTTTCACCAAGTAAATTTAGCACCTTCAAATCCCATATCACAGAGACCGATATCATCCAAGGTTCGATGGAAGTTGTTCATGAGATATCGGGGACGTAACAGTTCGCTTCTCTTTTCATGGTCATATAAAAATTTATTTAGATCGCCCCCGCATAGCCATGGTCCTTGGTACCCGCGAGCCATGTACTTCATAAGGTCCCTAAACATGTATTGTTGTAAAACAGTCTAGACAAGAAACAACTAGTAATATATATATATATATGTAACAAAGAACAAACAGTGAGCAGAGGAGAGACAATGATTTACGTGGTTCATTATCACAAATATACCTACACCGCGGGAGAGAACATCCCCAATAGGCTTAGCTTCTTTTATTGATTCTGAACTAGTACATCAACACATCACAAGTGATTACACGGTCTTCACAGGAGTCTTGCTCCAGAGCTCAAACAAAATACAGAGAGAAATTTTTTAACTTTTAAACTCTCTTCTTTTACAGACAGTAAAACTAAAACTCTTCTAATCATCTCATGCCTTAGCCTTTACAAACTTCATCTATTTATAGAGCATAAGTATTTGCTGAGTTGTCCGTTCATTCTACTAGTACTAGATAAAAGAGTTTGTTAAGTGTCTAAAACCCCAACAATTCCACCTGTTTTAGCCACTTAGCAAAATGTAAGAATCTCAAGCCATATTGTAAAACTGGTCCCTAAGTCCAATGAATTTTATCTCCCCTGAGAGAGATATCAACAATCTTCAATTTTCAATAAGTTTAGACAGAGCCTAAACTTTTCATGAGTAACACTTTTGGTGAAGATGTGGGCAGGGTTATTATGAGTGATAATTTTCTGAACAGCAACATCTTTGTTTGCAACAATGTCTCTAATAAAGTGCAACTTTATATCTATGTGTTTTGATCTCTCATGAAGCATGGGATTCTTCATGAGATGAAGAGCACTTTGATTATCGCAATGTAAGGTGATATCCTCTGACTGGAATCCAAGCTCCTTGGTGAGACCTTTTAACCAAATAGCTTCTTTTATAGCTTCTGTGGCTGCCATATACTCAGCCTCTGTTGTTGAAAGAGAAACTACCTTTTGAAGATTTGATTTCCAGCTTACACATCTCCCAAAACTGTGAATACAAAGCCTGTCAAAGACCTTCTTGTGTCTAAGTTTGCAGCATAGTCTAAGTCCACATACCCATTTACTTGTACAGAATGCTTATCATCTTTACAGAATACAAGTCCCTTATTTAAGCTACCTTTGACATACCTCATTATCCATTTGAGTGCTATCCAATGTTCTTCTCCTGGATCAGCAATAAACCGACTAATAACCCTCATGGCATGTGCCAAATCTGGTCTAGTGCAAACCATGGCATACATTAAGCTTCCAACCCCACTTGCATATGGAATTTTGCTCATATGTTCTTGTTCATCATCTGTACTGGGTGATTGTTTCTGAGTAAGCTTGAAATGTTGGCCAAGAGGTGTCCCTACTGGTTTAGAATCCTTCATTCCAAATTTGTTGAGAAGTGATGAGGACACCAAGACTAAAGATCCAAGTCTAGTTCCAGTTGGTCTGGTGACGAGGGCGCGAGCCAAAAGACTCAGTTTAGGAGCTTGATGAGTCTTATTGTATTTTGTCATCTTGTATTTTTTATTTAGTCTTTGTTTATTTTGTGAAAAGTCAAACACTTGACTTGTGTGAGTCCAAGAGTCCTTTTGTCTTTAATTTCGGTTTTCATTAGGAAGACAAAAGGCTTGTTTTTTTAAATTTCAGTTTTGCTTTAGGAAGACAAAGGGGCTTGTCTTGATGTAATTTTTGCCTATATTAGGCCTTGAAAACATTTGGAAAAATCAGATTATGTTGAATGAAATTGTGAGTTTATTTCTTCTTGAGTTCTTGAAGAAACTTTTGAACTTATCAAGGAGATTCCTTGTGGCGTTCATCCTGATTTATCAAACGGATTCCATCCCCGTTTGTGGCGTCTTCCTCATACCAAGGTTCGTGCTTGGCTAAGCATTGGGTCGCGGTTCCATTCCAATCTCGAATGTTCTTGGTAGCTGTTCCATATTTGGTGTCGGGTTTCATCACAATGTTGGTGTGGTTCGTATCAGTTGGTATCAGAGATTAGGATCATCCGGTTTGGCCTATCCTTTACTTTGTGTTTTTCTTTCAATTCGTGTTTCTATATTAGAAAAAAAAAAATCATCATCTAGTCGTGTTTTGATTTCTTTGTCCTTGTTTCCTTGTGAAATCCGAAAACTATTTTAGAGCTTGTTAATTTCCTTATTTCATTTGTTTCCTTGTTTCTCTTTTTTCGTTTCATTATTCAAATCGTGCAATTGAATTAGGGTTTCTGAAATTTCCCCTAATTTGTTTTCTTTTTGTTTCTGAATTCATGAATTAGGGTTCTTATGGTAAAAACCAAATTTTCATAGAGTTCCTCTTGTTTTGTTGTGAAATCCGAATGTGCTTTGGGTTTCTCTTGTTCTAATTGTGGAATCTGAATTTGCATTGATTTTTTTTTCTAGTTCATATTGTGAAATCCGAATTTTCATTGAGTTTCTTTTGCTTTTCTTTTGAAATCCGAATTTTGCCTTGGGTTTCTCTTGTTCTTGTTGTGAAATCCGAATTGGGATTGAGTTATCTTGTCCTTATTGTGAAATCCGAAATTGGGATTGAGTTATCTTATTCTTATTGTGAAATCTGAAATTGGGTTTGAGTTTCTATTGTTCTTATTGTGAAATCTGAATTGGGATTGAGTTTCTCTTATTCTTAGTGTTAAATCCGAAAGTGGGTTGGGTTTTATCTTTTCTTTTTGTGAAATCCGAATCTGCATTGTTTCTCTTTTCTTTTTGAGTCTCCATTGTTTCTCTTGTGAAAACCGATTCATTTTGCTTTCGAATCGTTCCTTGCATCTGCATTTGAGAAATCAAAGAAAAAAAGAAAAGAAGAAAGAAAAGAAAGAAGAAGAAAACCAAGAGGATCCGAACTCTAAAAAAAAAAAATAAATAAATAAAATTAAAAAAATTTGTTCTATTCTTGATCACTATGGTCTAGAGGCCTTTTTTCCAAAACCCCACAGAAGTGTTCCAAAAATCATCAATTTTCGCCAATTTTTCATCGGTTTTCGTTTGGTTTGTTTGGTAGGATTGGCTGCTTGAACCTCCATATCACCGTTTCATTAGTTTTCAAAGGTCTTAAAGAAGAATACGAGTGGAAAAAGGCAGAGGTGTGAGCTTATTTGAGGGTAAAAGCCATCCAAGTTGAGTGAAACACGAATGGACTTGAGTGACATTTTTTTGAGTGAAAACACGTGAGGGAGTGTGGTGAGGTCTTTTTTTCTATAACTGTTCTAACCTTATTTTTGCAGATTTTCAATCATGTCACAAAATACAGAAAGAAATGCAGGCAATGACGCTCCACCACCTACAGTTCCAAATCTACAAATTGAAGCTTTAATGGGGGAGATGAGGAGGATGTTGAGGGAGGAGTGTGAACAAATACATGAGAGGTTGGATAGGGTAGAAGAGGGAACACAACGGAGGCCACGGAGGAATAGGATGCACCAAAGGGAGGATGAGAATGAAGGGGATTTGGAAGGGGTAATTTCTGATGATGAGTTTGATAGGATGTCGGCGGGTAACCATAGGAGGTATGGCGGGGATAGAGAAGCTAGGAACCAGGTAGATAATTATTTGGGAAATATCAAGATGAGAATTCCAGCATTTCAGGGGAAGAGCGATCCTGAAGCATACCTTGAGTGGGAGAAGAAGATGGAGCTAGTTTTTGATTGTCACAACTACTCCGACATGAAGAAGGTAAAACTTGCTGCCATTGAGTTTACTGATTATGCTATTGTTTGGTGGGATCAGTTGTGCATCAACAGGAGGCGGAGTGGAGATCGTCCTATTGACACATGGGAGGCAATGAAGAGGGTGATGAGGCGACGGTTTGTACCACCTCATTATTATCGAGATCTGTACCTTAAGTTGCAGGGTCTTCGTCAGGGCTACAGAAGTGTTGAGGAGTATTACAAGGAGATGGAGATGGCTATGATTAGAGTCAATGTTGAAGAGGATCGGGAGGCAACCATGGCAAGGTTTTTGAATGGGTTGAACCGAGAGATTGCTAATCCAATTGAGCTACACCATTATGTGGAATTGGAAGATTTGGTGCATATGGCAATCAAAGTTGAGAGGCAGCTCAAGAGGGGTAGTACAAGTTCAAAGCCAAGACCGAGCCCACACAATTCAAGTGCAACACCTTGGCGGTCAAACTATCCAAAGAAGGAAGAAGACCAACCTACTTCATCCTTTACAGCAAAACCAGCCACGACCCCTCAAGGTAAAATAGCCCCTACTTCATCCCGTTCTAGTGAGATAAAGTGTTTCAAATGTCAGGGGCGAGGACACATAGCTAGCCAATGTCCAAACAAGAGAGTTATGGTGATTCGAGAAAGTGGCGAGCTCGATTCTGAAGATGAAGATGATCTTGCTGACATGCCACCATTGGAAGATGCTTCTATCGATGATGAAGAGTATGGGCCAGAATCTGGTGAGATGCTTGCACTAGTCACACGACGAGCCTTGAATTTGCAAGCAAAAGAAGGGGAAGAAGAGGTGCAGCGGGAGAACATCTTTCACACTCGTTGTCATGTGAACGACAAGGTATGTAGTGTGATTATTGATGGAGGTAGTTGTACTAACGTTGCTAGTTCTTCCATGGTTGAGAAGCTGGGGCTCCCAACGCTTAAACATCCTTGTCCATACAAGTTGCAGTGGTTGAATGATAGTGGTGAAGTGAGGGTTACAAAACAGGTGCTGGTATCATTTCGAATTGGCAAGTATGAGGATGAGGTATTGTGTGATGTGGTTCCCATGCAAGCTGGACACCTCCTTCTAGGAAGGCCTTGGCTATTTGATCGGCGAGTCCAGCATGATGGCTTCACCAACAAGTACTCATTCACGTTCCATCAACGAACAATCACTCTAGCTCCATTGACGCCGAAGCAAGTATATGAAGACCAAGTGAGGTTGCAAAAATTGAGTGATAAAAAAATATTGAGTGAGCAAAAGAAGGAGAGTGAAAAGATGAATGAGAGTGAGAAAAAAGAGAGACAAAGAGAGAAAAGGGTTGAATCAAGTGAGCGAGAAAAGAAAGAGAAGAGTTCGATCAATGAGGGAAAATTAGAGAGAAAACAGAATAATTTTTATGCAAAAAAAGTGAGGTTAAGGAGGCTCTTTTAAACACTAACCAACTTGATGCTCACAAAGGTCGTCACAAGCAGGTTTTTGACCCCGGTGATTGGGTATGTGTACACATGAGGAAAGAGCGATTCCCAGCACAAAGACGTTCCAAATTGCTACCTCGAGGAGATGGTACGTTTCAAGTGCTAGAAAGGATCAATGACAATGCCTACAGACTCGATTTACCAGGTGAGTATACTGTTAGTGCTACTTTTAATGTTTCTGATTTGAGTCCTTTTGATGCAGGTGAAGATTTGAGGACAAATCCTTCTCAAGAGGGGGGGAATGATGAGGACACCAAGACTAAAGATCCAAGTCTAGTTCCAGTTGGTCTGGTGACGAGGGCGCGAGCCAAAAGACTCAGTTTAGGAGCTTGATGAGTCTTATTGTATTTTGTCATCTTGTATTTTTTATTTAGTCTTTGTTTATTTTGTGAAAAGTCAAACACTTGACTTGTGTGAGTCCAAGAGTCCTTTTGTCTTTAATTTCGGTTTTCATTAGGAAGACAAAAGGCTTGTTTTTTTAAATTTCGGTTTTGCTTTAGGAAGACAAAGGGGCTTGTCTTGATGTAATTTTTGCCTATATTAGGCCTTGAAAACATTTGGAAAAATCAGATTATGTTGAATGAAATTGTGAGTTTATTTCTTCTTGAGTTCTTGAAGAAACTTTTGAACTTATCAAGGAGATTCCTTGTGGCGTTCATCCTGACTTATCAAACGGATTCCATCCCCGTTTGTGGCGTCTTCCTCATACAAAGGTTCATGCTTGGCTAAGCATTGGGTCGCGGTTCCATTCCAATCTCGAATGTTCTTGGTGGCTGTTCCATATTTGGTGTCGGGTTTCATCACAATGTTGGTGTGGTTCGTATCAAGAAGTTTCTGTAAGTATCCCTTTTGAGACAGAAAAATGGTGTGTGGTCTTTGTCTCCTAATATCAATGCCTAGAATTCTTTTGGCTTCACCTAGGTCCTTCATCTCGAATTCCTCTTTGAGATTCAGCTTCAATTTATTCAGTTCTGATCTTTCTTTGCCTACAATCAGAATATCATCTTGTTAGGACTACTATTAGGTTCACCTATGCTAGGAGAGCCAAGTCCACCCACCAGGGGTAATTCGGTCTATTAGTAATTGTAGCTAATAACGAGTAGTAGCTGAATATATTCGGTTAGGAGGAAAGAGACTGTTATGCATGAGCTAGCTTTTGCTACTTGCAATTGGAGAGTCCCAGGCTCTCGAATACCTGTGGAATTTGTACCATTTGGCTGGTTAATTCAGATTCCACTGTTTCTTTGAGATGCTTATTGGTTCTCTGTTTCTGGGTTTTCTGCTCTGTCACTATTCTATTGGTCTCTAACCAGATTTGCAGGTAGTCGGGGCTTATCAATTGGTATCAGAGTTTCTCGTTATTGGTGAATGCCGCACACTCGGTTGGACTCTCGAATTGACTCGGTTGAATCTCAATTGTCTACCCTTCAGGATACCGTGAAATCCCAGTCGAACGGCCTGGCTGTTCTTATGGAGAAGCTAGAGATGGTGATCAAGGGACAGGCCCTTATCGCCTCTGAGTTGGCAGCGAGTCGTTTTGGTCCCGACCGTCCTTCTGACGCAGGCGACCAATCCTCGCCCAGCTCACCTCCGCTGGGTGGGTCATCTTTTCGTGGGGGCGACGGTGGCCATCGGCCTGAATTCAGAGCTTGGAAGATTGAGCTTCCTGTGTATTCGGGGGCTGACCCAGATGAATGGACTTATCGGGCGGAGAGGTATTTTGGGCTGCAACGGTTATCGGAGGCCGAGCAATTGGAAGTTACGGTGATGTGTTTGGAGGGGGCGGCCCTCCATTGGTTTCGTTGGGAGAATCTTCGGCGGCCAATTGCTTCATGGGAAGAATTGAAATCTTTGATCGTCAAATGTTTCCGTCCGGTGACGGAGGGCTCCCTTTATGACCGCCTGTTGAGCCTCCGGCAGACGTCCACGGTCTAGGATTACAGAAGGCAGTTTGAATCCATTGCGTCGACGCTGGGAACGATGGAGGATTCAATGTTGGTGTCCACGTTCCTCAAGGGCTTGAAGATGGAGATCCAAGGCCCATTGCGAATCCTTAAGCCCGCGGGCTTGGCCCAGTTAATGGAATTGGCAGAAGTGATTGAAGCTAACCAATCCTTGGTTAGGGCTTCTCGGGTTGGGCTTGGGCCGCCCAAACCCTACTCGGCAGTTGGGTCCTTTGCAACTCGACACATCCAGGGGTACGTTTCCTTCTTTGGCGGCTACTTCGCATCAAGCGTCTTCTCCGACTACACCCACGGCAGCCTATCGTCGCCTAACAGAGGTTGAGACTCAGGATCGGAAAACTCGCAGAGTTTGTTTCAAATGTGAGGGAAAATGGCATCGGGGGCATGAGTGCAAGTTTCCTGAGTTGTAGATCGTTTTGGTGCAAGATGATGCTCCTTTGGAGGAGACCGACGAGCCGATTGAAGAGCTTCTGGGTATGGCTTCGAATACGCCGACATCGACGGGGTTGGAGGCCTAATTGGTGGAAGTGTCACTGAACTCGGTGGTGGGTTTGACCTCGCCTAAGACAATGAAATTGGGCAGTATCCATGGCCAAGAGGTGGTTGTTCTTATTGATAGTGGGGCGACCCACAACTTCATTACTGCTGAGGTAGCCTCGAAGCTACAACTCCCTATATCTCGCACTGAAGCTTATGGGGTTCATATGGGGATGGGACAGGCGGTCAAGGGGGAAGAGGTGTGCCGCTCGGTTCCGTTGGCTTTACAGGAATTGGAGATCGTTGATGATTTTTTACCACTACCGTTGGGCAGGACGGATGTGATTTTGGGAATTCAGTGGCTTGAGACCTTGGGTGGCACGTTCCATCACTAGAAGGACCACATTATGAAGCTGAATGTTGGCGGCAAAGATTTTATGCTGCGAGGCGACCCCTCCCTGCATAAGACCAGAGTTTCTTTGAAGACCATGCGGAAGATTTTGCAGCAGGAACGACAAGGGGTTTGAGTTGAGTTGTGATGTGCCGTCCACATTACCACCACACCGGATCACGATCATGCCATTTCCTTGCGTCCGGGTACCTTACCGATCAACGTGAGACCTTATCGTTACCCCCAGATTCAGAAGGACGAGATAGAGCGTTTAGTGGGGGGAAATTCTAGCAGCTGGTATAATCCGCCCCAGTACCAGCCCTTATTCCAGCCCCATCTTGTTGGTTAAGAAGAAGGATGGTAGCTGGCGTTTCTGTGTTGATTACCGAGCACTTAATCGGGAGACAGTCGCCGACAAGTTTCCTATTCCCGTCATTGACGAACTGTTAGATGAGCTGCATGGGGCCAGAATTTTTCCGAAGTTAGACTTACGTTCAGGCTACCACCAAATACGAGTGCGACCGGAAGATATTCACAAGACGGCTTTCCGCACTCACGAGGGCCATTATGAGTTTGTTGTCATGCCATTTGGCCTGACGAATGCCCCCGCCACTTTTCAGTCCCTCATGAATGAAGTTTTCAAGCCTTTCTTGAGGCGATTTGTGCTGGTTTTCTTTGACGACGTCCTTGTTTACAGCCCGGACAGTGACACACATATGGACCATTTGGAATTGGTCTTACAGACTTTAGTTCGGCATCAACTATATGATAATTTCAAGAAGTGTTGTTTCTTCCAATCTCAATTGGAATACTTGGGGCATATCATTTCAGCCGAGGGAGTAGCCGTTGACCCCACAAAGGTTCAAGCCATGGTTGAATGGCCGCTGCCCACAATGCTTAAGGAGCTGCGGGGCTTCTTGGGATTGAACAGTTACTACCGGAAATTTGTAGCAGGATATGGGGCCATAGCCCGTCCTCTCACGGACCAACTGAAAAAAGGACCAATTTGGGTGGTCCACGGCAGCCACTGAAGCATTTTTAGCACTCAAGACAGCACTAGTATCCGTCCCCATGTTGGCTCTTCCGGACTTTACCAAACCTTTCGTGGTGGAGACTCATTCCTCAGGATATGGCATTGGGGCGGTGCTCATGCAAGAGGGACGGCCGCTTGCGTATTTCAGTCAAGCACTTAAACCGCGCGCCCAATTGAAGTCAATTTACAAGAAGGAGCTCATGGCGATTGTGCTAGCCATTTTGAAGTGGCGACCATACTTGTTGTGTAACGCCCTGGATAGCCAAGACCGTTACACTGTGTGTTTATAAAGTGCCAGACTTGCTAATCAAGTCATTTAATTAAAATCGTGTTGCAGAAGCTACAAAGGAACTAGGGTTAAAAGCGTTTCGGTCTCAAAAGCCACATTTTCCATTAAGAAACATTATCTGGTTACACGGGATCCCAAAAATACAAGTTTTAAGATCGTTTTTAGAAGTTGTAAGACTCAGATACATTAACCAGCCATACTAAGGCAAAATAAGCAGTTAGGTAGTCCCTGTCCTGGTCCACTCCTCGATCGTGGTGATCGAACAACTGGCTATGTACATTCCACCTTGGAGCTCTCCACCTCAGGCTTGGTCCAGCTTGCCCTTGCCTTTACCTGCACCACGTAGCACCCGTGAGCCAAGGCCCAGCAAGAAAACACAGTATCAATAGAGCATAAGCAATTATCAGACAAGTCAATATCTCACGTTGCATCTCATAGCCTCAGTCAAATAACCATTCAATATAATCAAGTATTCCACATACTAGGCATATCAACTCCTAACATGCTCCCTCTGTTATCCCAGTGTTCATGGCTCCCAGTGGCCAAATCGCGCTCTGTGCGCTAATAGTATGTACGACATCCTTAGGCCGCTTTTACATGTCCCATGGCGTAATACCAACGTTGACACGATACAATTCTCGGGAGCACTTAGTCCCATCACAAACATATAACCGAGTGCAGTTTTCTTACCTTTAGCTTTCAGATGAATTAGTTACGGGCGATACTCCTTGAGCGCGATCCGATCCTCAAGCCCTAGCTTAACACCTAGTCACAACCATGATAAAGGATACCATTAACAATCTTAAATGAGTTCCCAAGCCAAGTTCTAGTACCCGGAACATTGAACTTCACCAAATATGGTAAAAGACTCAACCCCGAGCACCCTAGGTTAAATTCCCAAGCCCAAAATCTCAAAATCCCTTAAGCGCCGCGGCATAGGCCACCCATGCCGCGGCATGGCCCCCAAACAGAACCTCCAAAGGCTCAAAAACAGGTAAGGGCCACGGCATTGCTTGGGCCATGCCGCGGCCCGCCCTTCTTCTTCAGCAGCAACATCTTCGAAGGGCTGCGGCTCACCAAGAACCATGCCGCGGCCCGACCCTTCGAACCCAGAAAAAACCACCATTTTCAAACTCTAAACCTCACCTTAAACCATCCCAAAGCCCCCAACTCAAAACCAATTAATAATAACAACATTAGAATGATTCAGACAACACAATCCAACCAAAAATCCAGCCTAAGACTCACCAAAACCCCAATTCCAACTTCTGAAATTTCAACCCATTGAACTCAAAACCAGCCATGAAAACTCTCAAATTCAACCATCAAACTGTAAATTAAACCTTACCTCAACTGTAGAATCGATTCTCCAAGAGTCCCCTGACCTATCTTCAAAGTTTCAAGCCCCAATCCCACCTTAAATTCCAAAACCACAGATATTTAAAACTCAGCCATTTTCTTTAAATTCCTAACCTTAGAAACGAAAAATCAGAACTTACCTTAGCTCTATCTCAGACCTTGATCAGTTCCTGAGCTAACCCTCCAGATTATTCCCTTCAATTCCCCAAGACACAGCTTAAATCCAGCAATTCCCTCTCAAGTTTCAGTAGTTTCCCTTTGCTAAGAGAGAGAAGGAAGAGAAATAGAGATAGGGTCGGTTTACACTTTTCTATCTAGTATTTTCCTAAGTCTTCCAAGTATACCCTTAGATTATTAGACTAATCCCAAAGCTCGGGGTGCCGGAAACGTCCTCGAGGCCGAAACGGTAAAATACCCCAATAATCCCGCCTAGACATCCTAACCTCAGATATATCTCCAATTATTTATTTTTATCACCCGATAGTCTAAATCACTACCCGATACCTAAAATACCCCTGACTTGTCCAAAGTCAATTATAATGCCCCGTTGTGACTTTTCCTGCTATCTAGCCCTAGGATCGCCTCGAGTCGTCGGCTGCAGAATTATCCACATCATAATGTGGTTCTCACATATATCTCAAACATATCTATCATATCATCATATAATATCACTAATTATCGTAAACACACTATTAATCATACATTTACGCATTTAAATCAATAACATTCATTCTAATCCCAGTTATGCCCTCCCGGTACACCAATCAAGGCCCTTAAGCCTTAATAGCTAATTTGGGTCGTTACATGTTGGGTAGGAAATTTATAGTGCGCACGGATCAAAAGAGTTTAAAGTTTATGTTGGAGCAACGCCTAGTGTCGCAAGAACATTAGAAGTGGTTGGTAAAAATTTTGGGTTATGACTTTGAGATTCATTTTCGGCCAGGTGTGGGTAATAGTGCAGCTGATGCACTCTCACGACTGCCACAGGTGGATTGCGCTGCTTTGTCCTCCACTACTTGGTTGGATTGGGATGTGGTGGCTCGGGAAGTGCAGCAAGACAAGCTGTTTGGGGGGGTGATTGCTGACCTTACCCAAGGGAGAGTGGTTCCGAGATTCACTTGGGAGCATGGGCGACTCATGTATAAGGACAGATTAGTGTTGACAGTGTCCTCATCCTTGCTGCCAGATTTTTTGAGGGATTATCATTGTTCCCCGGTTGGAGGGAACTCGGGAGAGTCGCGTACTTATCAGCGACTGCGACAGGATGTGTATTGGCCGGGCATGAAGAAGGCGATGACGGAATTTGTGCGATAGTGCGAGGTGTGTCAACGGAACAAGAGTATGGCCATGTCACCCGCGGGGTTGTAACAACCATTACTGTTGCCCAAGCGGGTTTAGGAAGATGTGTCAATGGATTTCATTGAGGGGCTGCCCAAATCGGAAGGGGTGGATTCGATATTGGTAGTGTGGATCGACTGAGTAAGTATAGCCACTTTATTGGTCTAAAACATCCCTTCAATGCCCGGACCGTGGATGAGAAATTTCTTGACTTTGTGGTCAAATTGCATGGCATACCGCGCTCTATAGTATCTGGCAGGGACTGAATCTTTCTCAGCAACTTTTAGACAGCACTGTTTCATTTACAAGGTACAGAACTGAAGCGGAGTACAGCTTACCACCCCCAAACCGACGGCCAAACTGAGGTGGTTGATACGAACCACACCAACGATTGTGGTGAAACCCGACACCAAATATTGCAGCCACCAAGAGCACACGAATCTGGAATGATGAACCGCGACCCAATGCTTAGCCAAGCACGAACCTTGGTATAAGGAAGACGCCACAAACGGTGATGGGAATCCATTTGATAAGTCAGATTGAACGCCAGAAGGAATACCCTTGATAAGTTCGAATAGTCTCTTCAAGAACTCAAGAAGAAAACCTCTCAATTTTCATTTCATCAAAAATCTGAATTTCCCAAACGTTTACAAGCCCTAATATGGCCGAAATTACATGAAAGAAAAGCCCCTTTGTCTTCCTAATGAAAACCCTAACAATCACAAATAGAAAGACTCTTGGACTCTCACAAGTCAAATGTTTGACTTCACAAAAAAAACAAAGACTAAATAAAACGTGATTAAGTGACTGATTAAAATAAAAATACAAGATGCAAAAATCCAATAAGACTCATTACAAGAAGCTAAATATTGATCAAGCTCCTAAACTGAGTCTACTTCGATGAGCAGTACAAGTCTTTGTTCTCCTTCAGTGTTGACCACGGTCTCCTCCTGTTTTTAGGACTCTGTGGACTAGGTTGTTAAGTTCTTCTTTGAATCTCTTGGATCGCGCCCTCGTCACTGGACCAACTGGAACTTGACTTGGATCTTTAGTCTTGGTGCCCTCATCAGTGGTCAACTGCTGCCTTGAGACGTATTTACGCTGTTTTGCATCAGAGAAGCCTCGGGTGTGGGTGAAGTGGTTGTCTTGGGCTGAATATTGGTACAATACGACATTTCACTCAGCTTTGGGATGCACCCCTTTCAAAGTGCTTTATGGGCGTGACCCTCCATCCTTGATCTGCTACGAGAATGGAAAAACAACAGCGGTGGTCGTAGAGCAGATGTTGGAGGATAGGGACGCATTTTTAGATGATTTGAAGATGCATTTACTGCGGGCACAGCAGAAGATGAAGGCAGCGTTAGATTTGTCTCGGCGACATGTGGAGTTTCAGGAGGGGGATTCGGTGTTTATGAAACTTCGACTCTACCAACAGAAGTCCTTCGCAATTCGAAAGAATGAAAAAATGGCGGCACGATTTTATGGTCCCTTTAAGGTGTTGTCTTTGATTGGGGTAGTAGCGTATCGTTTGGACCTGCCAGCTACTTCGGCCATACACCCTATCTTCCATGTGTCTCAACTCTGCGTGGCTGTCAGGGCGGCACAGTCCTATCTCACCTTACCTCCAACCTTGAATGCTGATTTGGAGCTGATTGTAGAACCAGAAGCGCTCCTCAATGTCCACCATGCTAAGGACGACCCAACCCAGCAGCTGGAAGTGTTAATCAAGTGGAAAGACCTACCGCTGTTTGAAGCCACCTGGGAGAAGTTTGATACCATTCGCAATCAATTTCCGTCCTTTAACCTTGAGGACAAGGTTAGAGATATAGGGGGGGGGGGGGGTAATGTTAGGACTGCTATTAGGTTCACCTATGCTAGGAGAGCCAAGTCCACCCACCATGGGTAATTCGGTCTATTGGGAGGAGTAGGGGCTTTTTAGTAATTGTAGCTAATAACGAGTAGTAGCTGAATATAATCGGTTAGGAGGAAAGAGAATGTTATGCATGAGCTAGCTTTTGCTACTTGCAATTGGAGAGTCCCGGGCTCTCGAATACTTGTGGAATTTGTACCATTTGGCTGGTTAATTCAGATTCCACTGTTTCTTTGAGCTGCTTATTGGTTCTCTGTTTCTGGGTTTTCTGCTCTGTTACTATTCTATTGGTCTCTAACCATATTTGCAGGTAGTCGGGGCTTATCACATCTACAAAGAGTAGGAGATATAACAGTCCATTCATGTATACACATGGGTCATACTTGCTCTTGTCATATCCAATCTTGTGCATAAATTCATCGAATCTTTTATTCCATTGCCTAGGAGCCTGCCTCAAACCGTATTGAGATTTCTTGAGTAAATATACCTTGTTGTTGTTCTTGTCTTCATAACCTTTAGGTAGCTGCATGTAAATCTCCTCATCCAAATTCCCATGTAAGAATGCTGTACGTACATCCATCTGATCTACCTCCAAATCTAATTGAGCAGCTTTAGCCATTATTACTCTAATTGAGGTTTGCTTAATAACATGTGAGAAAATCTCATTGAAGTCTGTCCCTTCATGTTGTGTGAAGCCTTTGGAAACAAGTCTTGCCTTGAATCTTACACTTTCGATACCAGGAACACCCTCCTTCTTCTTAAATATCCATTTACAGCCAACCAATCTTTTATTTTCTAGTTTATTCACTAGCACCCAAGTTTTTTTTCTTTCAAGAGACATCATTTCTTCTTGTATAGCTTGTAACCAGGCTGTACTTTCATTGCTATTAGTGGCTTCATGATAGCTTGAAGGTTTTGAGCTATCTATGTCATCAGCTACTGAAAGTGCATAGGCAATGAAGTTTGTATAGCTGAATCTGTCAGGAGGCCTTGTCTCTCTTTGTTCTCTGTCCCTAGCAAGCTGATATGAACTCAGATTATCTCTCAACTCTAAAGTTGATGTTTGATCACTGACTGCTATAGATTGTAAAGATTCCTTATCGTTATCCACCTCAATCTGCAATTTTTCATCTGATTTTGAAACATTTTTACTTGATTCAGAGGCAGCAACTTTCTTCATGGCCATCTCAGATTCTTTAAATGTTACATCCTTGCTAATCAAGCACTTCTTGTGACCTGAAATTAAGCACCAGAGCTTGTACCCTTTTACTCCATCCGGGTATCCCAAAAACACACTTGAGTGCCCTTGGTTGAAGTTTATCTTGTCTGATATGAGCATAGGCTGTACAGCCGAACACTCTTAAATGTTCATACTTGGGAGTCTGTCCTGTCCACATCTCTTGAGGGGTTTTGAAATTTATAGCTGAAGAAGGACACCTATTTATTAGACAACAGGCTGTGTTTAGCTGCTTCTCCCCAGAATTGTCTTGTCAAACCAGCTTGTAACATACATCTCACTCTCTCTAGAATGGTTCGATTCATACGTCTGCCAGTCCATTTTGCTGTGGGGTACCGCAATAGTCAAGTGTCTTGCTATGCCTTCTTCCCTGCAAAACTTGTTAAACTCATTGGAACAAAACTCAAGGCCATTATCTGTACTTAGTTTCTTAATTTTATTTCCTGTCTGATTTTCAATTAATTTCTTCCAAGTAACAAAATTATTAAAAGCTTGGTCCTTACTTTTGAGTAAAAAGATCCATACCTTCCTTGAGTAGTCATCAATGATGCTCATAAAATAGTTGGCACCACCTAAAGTTTGAATTTTAGATGCACCCCATAGGTCCGAGTGAATATAATCTAACCTTTGTTTTGATGTATGAATACTAGCCTTGAATTTTACCTTGCAACTCTTACCATAAATGCAATCCTCACAAAAATCCAGCTTACTTTTGAGACCTTCCTTGAATACCCCTTGTTTATCAAGTTCCAACAAGCCACTTTAACGGACATGACCCAATCTAAGGTGCCATAGCTTAGTTGAGTTATCTTCTTTTGAGCTTTCAGCAGATGCAACACTTCCAATCACTGCTTTACCATCAAGAAAGTATAAACCATTGTTTAACTTTTCTTTCATCACAATTAATGATCCCTTTAGGATTTTAAGAACACCATCATCAATCTTAATTGTAAATCCATGTTTGTCAAACATTCCAATCGACAGTAAATTTCTTTTCAACTCTAGAACATATCTAATGTTCTGCATTGTTCTTACTGCACCATCATGAAACTTCATTGTGATCGAGCCTATTCCTTTAACCTCACATGACTTGTTATTTCCAAGTACAACTAATCCACCATATTTTTCATCCAAACTGTTGAACAATTCTCGATTTGGGCTCATGTGGAAAGAACATCCAGAGTCAAGCATCCATTCTCCACCTGAAACAAAATCAGAAACAACCAGTACATCAGCAGACTCATAACCATCAGTCACAATCTTGGCCTCACCTTTATCCTTGACATTGTTGTTTTCATGATTTAATTTGGCTTTTAATGCATAGCATTCATCTCGAAAATGGCCTTCTTTCTTGCAGTAGTAGCACTTCTTTCCTATGGTTCCTCTTGATTTTGATCTGGAATGATGGTTCTTCGAGTGGTTGAAATTCTTGCTTCCTCTGCGATCTCTCTTGATACTTCTTCCTCTCACAAATAGTCCTTCACCACTGTTGTCACCTTTGTCTTCATTTCTCTTCTGAATTTCTTTTGAATTCAGTGCGGCCTTAACTTCGGACATAGTTAAGGTATCCTTGCCATAAAGAATTGTATCAACAAAATGCTCATACACCTTTGGCAATGAGCTCAGCAGAATTAGAGCTTGGTCTTCCTCTTCTAACTTCACTCCCATGTTGTTCAGATCAAGAACAATCTTGTTAAAATCGTCCAAATGTCTTCTCAATTCCTTAGAATCATCCATGCGCATAGTGTACAATTTCTTCTTGAGATACAACTTATTTGCCAAGGATTTCTTCATGTATGTTAATGCAAGTTTATTCCATAAACTCAAAGTTGTTTCTTCACTAGAGACCTCTCGTGACACCTCATCACCCAAGCTCAATAGAATAGCGCTATGTGCCTTGGTCTCAATTTCAACTTGTTTCTTCTTATCATCTGCTAGTTCTTCAAGTGCTTCTTTATTGATTGCCTCAGCAATACCCTGATGCACCAATAGTGCCTTCATCTTGATCCGCCAAAGTACAAAATCATTAGCTCCTGTAAATTTATCGATTTCGAACTTTGACGAGGTCATTCTTGATATGTTCTTGGATCGATTGAACTGAGTTTCTTGAAGTCTTCACCCTGGAACCTGGGCTTCTGATACCAATTTTTGTAAAACAGTCTAAACAAGAAACAATTAGTAATATATATATGTAACAGCTAATATATTCAAGAATGTGTAACAAAGAACAAACAGTGAGCAGAGGAGAGACAATGATTTACGTGGTTCAGTATCACATAAATACCTACTCCACGGGAGAGAACAGTCCCAATAGACTTAGCTTCTTTTATTGATTCTGAACTAGTACATCAACACATCACAAGTGATTACACGGTCTACACTGGAGTCTTGTGATGAGGACACCAAGACTAAAGATCCAAGTCAAGTTCCAGTTAGTCCAGTGACGAGGGCACGAGCCAAGAGATTCAAGGAAGAACTTAACAGCCTAGTCCACAAAGTCCTAAAACAAGAGGAGACCGTGGTCAACATTGAAGGAGAACAAAGACTTGTCTTACTCATCAAAGTTGACTGAGTTTAGGAGCTTCATGAGTCTTATTGTATTTGTCATTTTTAATTTATTTACGTTATTGTTGTTATTTGGTCTTTCTTTATTTTGTAAAAGTCAAACACTTGACTTGTGTGAGCTGAAGAGTTGTGTGAGCCGAAAGGTCTTGTTTTGTGAGCTGTAGAGTTGTGTGAGCCGAAAGGTCTTGTTTATGGTGCTTTCATTAGGAAGACCAAGGGTCTTGTTTTCATGTAATTTTCGTCCTTATAAGGACTGCCAAAACAATGTGAAAAGGCAGATTATGTTGAATGAAATTGTGAGTTTATTTCTTCTTGAGTTCTTGAAGAAACTTTTGAACTTATCAAGGAGATTCCTTGTGGCGTTCATCCTGACTTATCAAACGGATTCCATCCCCGTTTGTGGCGTCTTCCTCATACCAAGGTTCGTGCTTGGCTAAGCATTGGGTCGCGGTTCCATTCCAATCTCGTATGTTCTTGGTGGCTGTTCCATATTTGGTGTCGGGTTTCATCACAATGTTGGTGTGGTTCGTATCATCTTGCTCCAGAACTCAAACAAAATACAGAGAGAAATATTTTGACTTCTAAACTCTCTTCTTTTACAGACAGTAAAACTAAAACTCTTCTAATCATCTCATGCCTTAGCCTTTACAAACTTCATCTATTTATAGAGCATAAGTATATGCTGAGTGATGAGGACACCAAGACTAAAGATCCAAGTCTAGTTCCAGTTGGTCTGGTGACGAGGGCGCGAGCCAAAAGACTCAGTTTAGGGGCTTGATGAGTCTTATTGTATTTTGTCATCTTGTATTTTTTATTTAGTCTTTGTTTTTTTTGTGAAAAGTCAAACACTTGACTTGTGTGAGTCCAAGAGTCCTTTTTGTCTTTAATTTTCGGTTTTTATTAGGAAGACAAAGGGTTGTCTTTATTTTTCGGTTTCATTAGGAAGACAAAAGGCTTGTCTTTAATATTTCGGTTTTTAGGAAGACAAAGGGGCTTGTATTGATGTAATTTTCAGCTATATAAGGCCTTGAAAACATTTGGAAAAATCAGATTATGTGAAATGAAAATTTGTGAGTTTTTCTTCTTGAGTTCTTGAAGAAACTATTAGAACTTATCAAGGGATTCCTTGTGGCGTTCAACCCGACTTATCAAACGGATTCCCATCCCCGTTTGTGGCGTCTTCCTCATACCAAGGTTCGTGCTTGGCTAAGCATTGGGTCGCGGTCTTCATTCCCATTTCGTGTGTTCTTGGTGGCTGTGCCATATTTGGTGTCGGGTTTCATCACAGTGTTGGTGTGGTTCGTATCAGTTGGTATCAGAGATTAGGATCATCCGGTTTGGCCTATCCTTTTTCATTTTTTTTTTCTATTCAGTTCGTGTTATTATATTAGGATTTCTGAAGAAAAAAAAAAAATCAATTCGTGTTCCTCTATATTCAATTCGTGTTCATCTAGTCATGTTTTTCTATTCTAAAGCTTATTAATTTCCTTGTTGCAATTGTTTCCTTGTTTCCCTTATTTGTTGTGAAATCCGAAACTATTCTAGAGCTTGTTTTAGGGTTCTTAACGTGAATTAGGGCTTTGAGTTTCTCTTGTTCTAATTGTGGAATCTGAATTTTCATTGAGTTACTCTTGCTGTTTTGTTTTGAAATCCGAATTTTGCCTTGGGTTTCTCTTGTTCTTGTTGTGAAATTCGAAATTGGAATTGAGTTCCCTTGTTCTTATTGTGAAATCTGAATTGGGATTGAGTAAATCTGAATTGGGATTGATATTCTCTTATTCATAGTGTTAAATCCGAATGTGGGTTGAGTTTTCTCTTATCTTTTTTGTGAAATCCGAATCTGCATTGTTTCTCTTTTCTTTTTGAGTCTCTATTGTTTCTCTTGTGAAAACCGATTCATTTTGTTTTTGAATTGTTCCTTGTATCTGCACTTGAGAAAAAGAAAAGAAAAGAAGAAAGAAAGAAAAGAAAGAAAAAAAGAAAACCAAGAGGATCCGAATTCTAAAAAAAAAAAAAAAAAAAAAAAACCCCACACAAGTGTTCCAAAAATCATCATTTTTCATCAGTTTTTCTATGTTCGTTTGGTTTGTTCTAGTTTGATTTGCTACTTGAATCCTCCATGATATTGTGGATTAGTTTTGAAAGAACTTAAAGAAGAATACGAGTGGAAAAAGGCAGAGGTGTGAGCCTATTAGAGGGTAAAAGCCATTGAAATTGAGTGAAACACGAGGGGATTTGAGTGAAAATATTGTTCGAGCGAAACACGTGAGGGAGTGTGGTGAGGTCTTTTCTCCATATTATTCTAACCTTATTTTGCAGATTTCCATCATGGCACAAAATCCAGAGAAGAGATGCAAGCAATGATATTCCGCCACCTGAGGTTCCGAATCTACAAATGCAAGCATTAATTGGGGAGATGCGAAGATTGATGAGGGCGGAGTGTGAGCAGATACATGAGAGGTTGGATAGGGTAGAAGAGGGAACGCAATGGAGGGCACGGAGGAACAGGGTGCAACAACGGGCTGTTGAGGGTGAAAGAGAGTTTGATGGGGGCGATTTAGAGGAAGAATATGATAGGATGTCAGAGGGTAACCATAGGAGGTATGGCCGAGATAGAGAAGCTAGGAACTGGGTAGACAATAATTTGGGAAATATCAAGATGAGAATCCCCGCCTTTCAAGGCAAGAGTGATCCTGAGGCATACCTTGAGTGGGAGAAGAAAATGGAGTTGGTTTTCGATTGTCACAACTACTCTGACATGAAGAAGGTAAAACTAGCTGTCATTGAATTTACTGATTATGCTATTGTTTGGTGGGATCAGTTGTGCATCAATAGGAGGCAAAATGGAGATCGTGCCATTGACACTTGGGAGGCTATGAAAAGGGTGATGAGGCGACGGTTTGTACCATCTCATTATTATCGAGATCTATACCTTAAGTTGCAGGGTCTTCGTCAAGGTTCCAAGAGTGTTGATGAGTATTACAAGGAGATGGAGATGGCTATGATTAGAGCCAATGTGGAAGAGGATCGGGAGGCAACCATGGCAAGGTTTTTGAATGGCTTGAACCGAGAGATTGCTAATCCAATTGAGCTACACCATTATGTGGAATTGGAAGATTTGGGGCATATGGCAATCAAAGTTGAGAGGCAGCTCAAGAGGGGTAGTACAAGTGCAACACCTTGGCGGTCGAACTATCCAAAGAAGGAAGAAGACCAACCTACTTCATCCTTTACACCAAAACCAGCCACGACCCCTCAAGGTAAAACAGCCCCTACTTCGTCCCGTTCTAGTGAGATAAAGTGTTTCAAATGTCAGGGGCGAGGACACATAGCTAGCCAATGTCCAAACAAGAGAGTTATGGTGATTCGAGAAAGTGGCGAGCTCGATTATGAAGATGAAGATCTTGCTGACATGCCACCATTGGAAGATGTTTCTATCGATGATGAGGAGTTTGGGGCAGAATCTGGTGAGATGCTTGCACTAGTCACACGACGAGCCTTAAATTTGCAAGCAAAAGAAGAGGTGCAGCGAGAGAACATCTTTCACACTCGTTGTCATGTGAAAGGCAAGGTATGTAGTGTGATTATTGATGGAGGTAGTGATGAGGACACCAAGACAAAAGATCCAAGTCTAGTTCCAGTTGGTCTGGTGACGAGGGCGCGAGCCAAAAGACTCAGTTTAGGAGCTTGATGAGTCTTTTGCGTTTTGTCATCTTGTATTTTTTTATTTAGTCTTTGTTTTTTTTTTTTTTGTGAAAAGTCAAACACTTGACTTGTGTGAGTCCAAGAGTCCTTTTTTGTCTTTAATTTTCGGTTTTTATTAGGAAGACAAAGGGTTGTCTTTAAATTTCAGTTTTCATTAGGAAGACAAAGGGTTGTCTTTATTTTTCGGTTTCATTAGGAAGACAAAAGGCTTGTCTTTAATATTTCGGTTTTTAGGAAGACAAAGGGGCTTGTATTGATGTAATTTTCGGCTATATAAGGCCTTGAAATCATTTGGAAAAATCAGATTATGTTGAATGAAAATTTGTGAGTTTTCTTCTTGAGTTCTTGAAGAGACTATCCGAACTTATCAAGGGTATCCCTTGTGGCGTTCAATCCGACTTATCAAACGGATTCCCATCCCCGTTTGTGGCGTCTTCCTCATACCAAGGTTCGTGCTTGACTAAGCATTGGGTCGCGGTTCCATTCCAATCTCGTGTGTTCTTGGTGGCTGTTCCATATTTGGTGTCGGGTTTCGTCACACTTGTTGGCGTGGTTCGTATCAGTTGGTATCAGAGATTAGGATCATCCGGTTTGGCCTATCCTTTTTCATTTTTTTTCTATTCAGTTCGTGTTATTATATTAGGATTTCTTGAAAAAAAAAAAAAAATCTATCTATTCGTGTTCTTGATTTTCTTACTTCTAAAAATCTGAAACCATTATTGTTAATCTCTTTATTCCAGATTGTTTCTTTGTTCAAATCGTGTTCTTATTTCCTAGTTCCCATTATTTCTTTGTGAAATCCCTTGAAATCTGAAACTAGTCTACACAAAGTTTCAATTCCTTTGTAATCCCCTATTTTGTTTTCTTTTCATTTCTGAAATCATGAATTAGGGTTCTTAACGTGAATTAGGGCTTTGAGTTTTATCTTGTTCTACTTGTGGAATCTGACTTTGCATTAGTTTTCTCTAGTTCTTATTGTGAAATCCGAATTTTCATTGAGTTTCTCTTGCTTTGCTTTTGAAATCTGAATTTTACCTTGGGTTTCTCTTGTTCTTATTGTAAAATCTGAAATTGGGTTTGAGATTTCTCTTGTTCTTATTGTGAAATCTAAATTGGGATTGAGTTTTTTTTTCTTGTTCTTATTGTGCAATCCAAATTGAGATTGAGTTCCCTTGTTCTTATTGTGAAATCTGAATTAGGATTGAGTTTTCTCTTGTTCTTGTAGTGAAATCTGAATTGAGATTGGGTTTTTATCTTGTTCTTATGGTGAAATTTGAGTTGGGATTGAGTTTCACTTATTCTTATTGTTAAATCCGAAAGTGGGTTGGGTTGTCTCTTTTCTTTTTGTGAAATCCGAATCTGCATTATTTCTCTTTTCTTTTTGAGTCTCCATTGTTTCTCTTGTGAAAAACCGATTCATTTTGTTTTTGAATTGTTCCTTGTATCTGCATTTGAGAAAAAAAAAATAGAAAGACAGAAAGAAAGAAGAAGAAAAATTCAAAGGGATCCGAACCTAAAAAAAAAAAAAAAGTCTGGAAACCCTTCTTAAATTTTTTTTGTTCTATTCTTGTTCCCCATAGTCTAGAGTCCCTTTTGCCAAAACCCCACACAAGTGTTCCAAAAATCATCATTTTTTTCGTCATTTTCACCAGTTTTCGTCGACGTTCGTTTGGTTTGTTTGGTTGGATTCGCTGCTTGAATACTCCATATTACAGTTGGATTAGTTTTGAAAGAACTTAAAGAAGAATACGAGTGGAAAAAGGCAGAGGTGTGAGCTTATTTGAGGGTAAAAGCCATCAAAGTTGAGTGAAACACGAGTGGACTTGAGTGACATTTTTTTTTGAGTGAAAACACGTGAGGGAGTGTGGTGAGGTTTTTTTTTTTTTCTATAACTGTTCTAACCTTATTTTTGCAGATTTTCAATCATGTCACAAAATACAGAAAGAAATGCAGGCAATGACGCTCCACCACCTACAGTTCCAAATCTACAAATTGAAGCTTTAATGGGGGAGATGAGGAGGATGTTGAGGGAGGAGTGTGAACAGATACATGAGAGGTTGGATAGGGTCGAAGAGGGAACACAACAGAGGCCACGGAGGAATAGGATGCACCAAAGGGAGGATGAGAATGAAGGGGATTTGGAAGGGGTAGTTTCTGATGAAGAGTTTGATAGGATGTCAGAGGGTAACCATAGGAGGTATGGCCGAGATAGGGAAGCTAGGAACTGGGTAGACAATAATTTGGGAAATATCAAGATGAGAATCCCCGCCTTTCAAGGCAAGAGTGATCCTGAGGCATACCTTGAGTGGGAAAAGAAGATGGAGTTGGTTTTCGATTGTCACAACTACTCTGACATGAAGAAGGTAAAACTTGCTGCCATTGAGTTTACTGATTATGCTATTGTTTGGTGGGATCAGTTGTGCATCAACAGGAGGCGAAATGGAGATCGTGCCATTGACACTTGGGAGGCAATGAAGAGGGTGATGAGGCGACGGTTTGTACCATCTCATTATTATCGAGATCTATACCTTAAGTTGCAGGGTCTTCGTCAAGGTTCCAAGAGTATTGATGAGTATTATAAGGAGATGGAGATGGCTATGATTAGAGCCAATGTGGAAGAGGATCGGGAGGCAACAATGGCAAGGTTTTTGAATGGGTTGAACCGAGAGATTGCTAACCCAATTGAGCTACACCATTATGTGGAATTGGAAGATTTGGTGCATATGGCAATCAAAGTTGAGAGGCAGCTCAAGAGAGATAGTACAAGTTCAAAGCCAAGACCGAGCCCACACAATTCAAGTACAACACCTTGGCGGTCGAACTATCCAAAGAAGGAAGAAGACCAACCTACTTCATCCTTTACACCAAAACCAGCCACGACCCCTCAAGGTAAAACAGCCCCTACTTCATCCCATTCTAGTGAGATAAAGTGTTTCAAATGTCAGGGGCGAGGACACATAGCTAGCCAATGTCCAAACAAGCGAGTTATGGTAATTAGGGATAATGGGGAGATAGATTCTGAAGAGGAAGATGATCTTGCTGACATGCCACCATTGGAAGATGTTTCTATCGATGATGAGGAGTTTGGGGCAGAATCTGGTGAGATGCTTGCACTAGTCACACGACGAGCCTTAAATTTGCAAGCAAAAGAAGAGGAAGAAGAGGTGCAGCGGGAGAACATCTTTCACACTCGTTGTCATGTGAAAGACAAGGTATGCAGTGTTATTATTGATGGTGGTAGTTGCACTAACGTTGCTAGTTCTTCCATGGTTGAAAAGCTAGGGCTCCCAACGCTTAAACATCCTCGTCCATACAAGTTGCAGTGGTTGAATGATAGTGGTGAAGTGAGGGTTACAAAACAGGTGCTGGTATCATTTCGAATTGGCAAGTATGAGGATGAGGTATTGTGCGATGTGGTTCCCATGCAAGCTGGACACCTCCTTCTAGGAAGGCCTTGGATATTTGATCGGCGAGTCCAGCATGATGGCTTCACCAACAAGTACTCATTCACGTTCCATCAACGAACAATCACGCTAGCTCCATTGACGCCAAAGCAAGTATATGAAGACCAAGTGAGGTTGCAAAAATTGAGTGAGCAAAAGAAGGAGAGTGAAAAGATGAATGAGAGTGAGAAAAAAGAGAGACAAAGAGAGAAAAGGGTCGAATCAAGTGAGAGAGAAAAGAAAGAGAAGAGTTCGATCAATGAGGGAAAATTAGAGAGAAAACAAAGTAATTTTTATGCAAAAAAAAAAAGTGAGGTGAAGGAGGCTCTTTTAAACACTAACCAACTTGATGCTAACAAAGGTCGTCACAAGCAGGTTTTTGACCCCGGTGATTGGGTATGGTTACACATGAGAAAAGAGCGATTCCCAGCACAAAGATGTTCCAAATTGCTACCTCGAGGAGATGGTCCGTTTCAAGTGCTAGAAAGGATCAATGACAATGCCTACAAACTCGATTTACCAGGTGAGTATACTGTTAGTGCTACTTTTAATGTTTCTGATTTGAGTCCTTTTGATGCAGGTGAAGATTTGAGGACAAATCCTTCTCAAGAGGGGGGGAATGATGAGGACACCAAGACAAAAGATCCAAGTCTAGTTCCAGTTGGTCTGGTGACGAGGGCGCGAGCCAAAAGACTCAGTTTAGGAGCTTGATGAGTCTTTTGCGTTTTGTCATCTTGTATTTTTTTATTTAGTCTTTGTTTTTTTTTTTTTGTGAAAAGTCAAACACTTGACTTGTGTGAGTCCAAGAGTCCTTTTTGTCTTTAATTTTCGGTTTTTATTAGGAAGACAAAGGGTTGTCTTTAAATTTCAGTTTTCATTAGGAAGACAAAGGGTTGTCTTTATTTTTCGGTTTCATTAGGAAGACAAAAGGCTTGTCTTTAATATTTCGGTTTTTAGGAAGACAAAGGGGCTTGTATTGATGTAATTTTTGGCTATATAAGGCCTTGAAATCATTTGGAAAAATCAGATTATGTTGAATGAAAATTTGTGAGTTTTCTTCTTGAGTTCTTGAAGAGACTATCCGAACTTATCAAGGGTATCCCTTGTGGCGTTCAATCCGACTTATCAAACGGATTCCCATCCCCGTTTGTGGCGTCTTCCTCATACCAAGGTTCGTGCTTGGCTAAGCATTGGGTCGCGGTTCCATTCCAATCTCGTGTGTTCTTGGTGGCTGTTCCATATTTGGTGTCGGGTTTCGTCACACTTGTTGGCGTGGTTCGTATCAGGTAGTTGTACTAACGTTGCTAGTTCTTCCATGGTTGACAAGCTAGGGCTCCCAACGCTTAAACATCCTTGTCCATACAAGTTGCAGTGGTTGAATGATAGTGGTGAAGTGAGGGTTACAAAATAGATGCTGGTATCATTTCGAATTGGCAAGTATGAGGATGAGGTATTGTGCGATGTGGTTCCCATGCAAGCTGGACACCTCCTTCTAGGAAGGCCTTGGCTATTTGATCGGCGAGTCCGGCATGATGGCTTCACCAACAAGTACTCATTCACGTTCCATCAACGAACAATCACTCTAGCTCCATTGACGCCAAAACAAGTATATGAAGACCAAGTGAGGTTGCAAAAATTGAGTGATAAAAAAAAATTGAGTGAGCAAAAGAAGGAGAGTGAAAAGATGAATGAGAGTGAGAAAAAAGAGAGACAAAGAGAGAAAAGGGTCGAATCAAGTGAGAGAGAAAAGAAAGAGAAGAGTTCGATCAATGAGGGAAAATTAGAGAGAAAACAAAGTAATTTTTATGCAAAAAAAAAAAGTGAGGTGAAGGAGGCTCTTTTAAACACTAACCAACTTGATGCTAACAAAGGTCGTCACAAGCAGGTTTTTGACCCCGGTGATTGGGTATGGTTACACATGAGAAAAGAGCGATTCCCAGCACAAAGATGTTCCAAATTGCTACCTCGAGGAGATGGTCCGTTTCAAGTGCTAGAAAGGATCAATGACAATGCCTACAAACTCGATTTACCAGGTGAGTATACTGTTAGTGCTACTTTTAATGTTTCTGATTTGAGTCCTTTTGATGCAGGTGAAGATTTGAGGACAAATCCTTCTCAAGAGGGGGGGAATGATGAGGACACCAAGACAAAAGATCCAAGTCTAGTTCCAGTTGGTCTGGTGACGAGGGCGCGAGCCAAAAGACTCAGTTTAGGAGCTTGATGAGTCTTTTGCGTTTTGTCATCTTGTATTTTTTTATTTAGTCTTTGTTTTTTTTTTTGTGAAAAGTCAAACACTTGACTTGTGTGAGTCCAAGAGTCCTTTTTGTCTTTAATTTTCGGTTTTTATTAGGAAGACAAAGGGTTGTCTTTAAATTTCAGTTTTCATTAGGAAGACAAAGGGTTGTCTTTATTTTTCGGTTTCATTAGGAAGACAAAAGGCTTGTCTTTAATATTTCGGTTTTTAGGAAGACAAAGGGGCTTGTATTGATGTAATTTTTGGCTATATAAGGCCTTGAAATCATTTGGAAAAATCAGATTATGTTGAATGAAAATTTGTGAGTTTTCTTCTTGAGTTCTTGAAGAGACTATCCGAACTTATCAAGGGTATCCCTTGTGGCGTTCAATCCGACTTATCAAACGGATTCCCATCCCCGTTTGTAGCGTCTTCCTCATACCAAGGTTCGTGCTTGGCTAAGCATTGGGTCGCGGTTCCATTCCAATCTCGTGTGTTCTTGGTGGCTGTTCCATATTTGGTGTCGGGTTTCGTCACACTTGTTGGCGTGGTTCGTATCAGGTAGTTGTACTAACGTTGCTAGTTCTTCCATGGTTGACAAGCTAGGGCTCCCAACGCTTAAACATCCTTGTCCATACAAGTTGCAGTGGTTGAATGATAGTGGTGAAGTGAGGGTTACAAAATAGGTGCTGGTATCATTTCGAATTGGCAAGTATGAGGATGAGGTATTGTGCGATGTGGTTCCCATGCAAGCTGGACACCTCCTTCTAGGAAGGCCTTGGCTATTTGATCGGCGAGTCCGGCATGATGGCTTCACCAACAAGTACTCATTCACGTTCCATCAACGAACAATCACTCTAGCTCCATTGACGCCAAAACAAGTATATGAAGACCAAGTGAGGTTGCAAAAATTGAGTGATAAAAAAAAATTGAGTGAGCAAAAGAAGGAGAGTGAAAAGATGAATGAGAGTGAGAAAAAAGAGAGACAAAGAGAGAAAAGGGTCGAATCAAGTGAGAGAGAAAAGAAAGAGAAGAGTTCGATCAATGAGGGAAAATTAGAGAGAAAACAAAATAATTTTTATGCAAAAAAAAGTGAGGTTAAGGAGGCTCTTTTAAACACTAACCAACTTGATGCTAACAAGGGTCGTCACAAGCAGGATTTTGACCCCGGTGATTGGGTATGGTTACACATCAGGAAAGAGCGATTCCCAGCACAAAGATGTTCCAAATTTCTACCTCGAGGAGATGGTCCGTTTCAAGTGCTAGAAAGGATCAATGACAATGCCTACAAACTCGATTTACCAGGTGAGTATACTGTTAGTGCTACTTTTAATGTTTCTGATTTGAGTCCTTTTGATGCAGGTGAAGATTTGAGGACAAATCCTTCTCAAGAGGGGGGGAATGATGAGGACACCAAGACTAAAGATCCAAGTCTAGTTCCAGTTGGTCTGGTGACGAGGGCGCGAGCCAAAAGACTCAGTTTAGGAGCTTGATGAGTCTTATTGTATTTTGTCATCTTGTATTTTTTATTTAGTCTTTGTTTTTTTTGTGAAAAGTCAAACACTTGACTTGTGTGAGTCCAAGAGTCCTTTTTGTCTTTAATTTTCGGTTTTTATTAGGAAGACAAAGGGTTGTCTTTAAATTTCGGTTTTCATTAGGAAGACAAAGGGTTGTCTTTATTTTTCGGTTTCATTAGGAAGACAAAACGCTTGTCTTTAATTTTTCGGTTTTTAGGAAGACAAAGGGGCTTGTATTGATGTAATTTTCGGCTATATAAGGCCTTGAAAACATTTGGAAAAAAATCAGATTATGTTGAATGAAAATTTGTGAGTTTTCTTCTTGAGTTCTTGAAGAGACTATCCGAACTTATCAAGGGTATCCCTTGTGGCGTTCAATCCGACTTATCAAACGGATTCCCATCCCCGTTTGTGGCGTCTTCCTCATACCAAGGTTCGTGCTTTGCTAAGCATAGGGTCGCGGTTTACCATTCCAAATTTCGTATGTTCTTGGTGGCTGCCATATTTGGTGTCGGGTTTCATCACAATGTTGGTGTGGTTCGTATCACTGAGTTGTCCATTAATTCTGTTAGTACTAGATAAAAGAGTTTGTTAAAGTGTCTAAAACCCCAACATGTATCGTAAGCTGTTTTCGGGTAGCCTATATAGTCCAGGAACCTCCAACGAAAAACATTATGTGAGGTAACCAAAACGTCAATATGACTTCCACATTTCCAGTCCAAAACCAACACAATCAACCACTTCTACCTACTCTTTCTACCACCAATTTCCCAACAAATCCCAACATTACTCGAATAATCTCCAAAGTTGACTGGGTAGATAAAGTTTTCAATAAAAAATGATGTTGGGAGCATGTTCCGGAACGTGAGAATGAAGGATTTGGAACGTCCGGTCATTCCCAAGCCCTTGGACATTCCAAAATAAGTAATTCATAATGTTTGATGGTCCTGCTCAATTGCAGGGACCACTGTATTATTTGTAGCCAAAGCATCACTCTCAATCAAGCCTGGTAAAAGAGTTGAAGCCAAAGAATCTTGAACCGCCTCCACCACACGTTCTAAAGTAATCTTGAGAGGCCTAAGAAACTCCTTTGACCCTTTATTTTGTAACTTCTTGGGGCTTTTCAAATTCACCCCCAGAGTACCTTGGAAGCTCACCTGCCTTTTCTTCTTCTTTGACGTCGCCTGGGAAGATAGTTTCGACCATACACCATCGTGAGCAACTTGAGTCTTTGTATCTTTTTCTAAAAGGGTCACGTGAGCCTCACATGATGAAGAATCAAAGAAATGCATGGTTTTAGATACTCCATGAAGCTCCATGTGATTTTTAGTATCCAACCCAATAGGATCTTTTGTCTTATCTTTAGAAACATTGGGCTCGCAACTTCCAACTAAGGCCCACCCAAAGCCTCTTGATTTATGGCACAATGTGTGCTAAAATCCTTTTGACCTGACAATAAATTGTCTATAGTCAAAAGTCTACTCAAATTAGAGGAAGGATTCAAAAGATCCAAAATTTACTCATTCACCACTCCATTACAATGAAATAACAAGCTGGTGGTTTCCATACTTTAATTATTAAAAGCTCTTGCTATGGGATGTTATTTAACACTCTGTTCTAGTAAAGGAAACTTCTCGTTTCTAGCAACATCGGATCCGGGATTCAATTTCTGAGTCATTACTTCGTGTCCACCCGAACCTCCACCGTTTGAGCTAATGGGCTAGCTGCCACTCTCCCTTCCCCGGATTCGTTTAATTGCCCCTCCAATGATCTTTGATGGTGCCGACACACTGATCCACTCTTCATATTTCATGACTGCGTTACCGTGCACCCTCCCAGGTTTGATCGACACTCTCTGAATATGTGGCCAAGGATGCCACAAAAATAGCATAACTCTTGTAATCTTTCATAGATAATTGGTATGGTCACCACTGGTTGTCCTTCCATCATTCTCTTTCTTATGATCCAGGTAAAAGGTTTTGTGATATCAGTAACTACTCTACTGAAACATTACAATCCACTTCTAGAATAGTACCGACTGATTTCCCAAGTTTGTTACCTGAACACTTTGACATACAAAACACAGGAACTTTATGTATTTGAATCCAAAATGGGGTTGTATCAAAGTGCATCTCTGTCGGGTCTCCGAGTTCATCTGGTTCCTTCAAAACTAATAGACTATTTTCATATATCCATGGCCCTCCCTCTATATTAGAGTTCAGTTTATGGTTAATTAGTTAGGCTTGGTTTGTTAGCATTCTTGGTTTAACCAATTCTGTTTCATTTTAGTTAGGATTGTTATCATTGACTTGGACCTTACTCAGCCTTTATTTAAGCTGATTTGGTCCCCTGTTTATCACACTTTGGATATACTTTTTGACTGAATAATAACTCTTCTTACTCTAATATGGTATCAGTGACCATCTTAACTTTCTTTTCCTTTGTTTCCATGGCACGAACAAGAGCTACAGGTCGTCGAAGTACAAGCCCCGTTCCTCCTCTTCCGGAGCCCTCAACGGCTGCTACTGATTCTTCTCTTCCGAATCCTGATGCTCCTCCTCAAGAACCCCCAATTTCTAGGGTTCTGATTTCTCCCATCCATGCCTCGAACCGTTTCTCTTCTTTCTCTGTTCTTGATCGACCTGCCCATGAAGATGGTAGTAGCCCCTACTTCTTGAGCACAGGAGATCACCCGGCACTTGTTCTTGCCTCTCCTCCCCTCACCGACAAGAATTTTCAACAATGGAGAAGAGATTTCAAGATTTCCATTCAGGCTAAGAACAAGCTCCCTTTCCTCAACGGATCTCTCCCTCAACCAGCTGAAGATGATCCTCTTCTCAATCAATGGCTTCACTACAACCACATGGTAATGTCTTGGATACTTCACTCTGTTTCCCCTGACATCAAAAGTAGTATTCTATTCTTGGACAGTGCTGCTGCTATGTGGAATGAACTAAACAGCAGGTTTGATCAAGGCAACGGACCTAAGATCTTTGATCTTCGAACCTCTCTCATCAGCCTTCATCAAGGTGATGACTCTGTAAGTTCCTACTTCACTAAACTCAAAGCTATATGGGATGAGATTACTGATTTACGCCCTAGACTTCCATGTACTTGTTGTGCTGCTTCTGCTGATTCTCTTGATTTTCTTAACCAAGAACATATTCTTCAATTTCTCACGGGTTTGAATGAATCTTTTCATGCTGTAAGAGCCCAAATATTATTGATAGATCCATTCCCCTCTCTTTCAAAAGTGTTTTCCATGATCATTCAAGAAGAAAATCAAAGAAGACTTCGGCCATCTCACAACACAACATTCATTGCTGCTGTCCCTCCATCTGTTCCACCTTCTACCTCTCGCACCAAGAAGATGCGTCCCACCTGTTCTCATTGTCTCAAACTAGGGCACCTCAATGAGAAATGTTTTTTCCTTCATGGATTTCCCCCGGGTTATGGTTATAGACGTAAATCTGATTCTGTGAAGACTAATCAAGTTTCTGTCTCCACTTCTTCACCAAGTGCACCGATCATTCCATCATCTCAATTGGAACTCAGCCAGCAACTTATTGCTCTGTTAAGTCAACAGCTGCATCATACCTCTTCCCCAAGTGATACTCTTCCTCAAGTATCCAATATCACTGGTAAAATTGTATCTTTTCCTTCTTTTTTTTGGATAGTAGATAGTGGTGCCACACATCATGTTTGCCACTCTACCAAATTTTTTATCTCTTTTACCAATAACATTCTTGATAAATATGTTACTTTACCTAATGGCCATAAGATTTTTATTCATAAATCTGGTACTGTTCAAGTAAACAAAGACATATTATTAACTAATGTTCTTTACATCCCTGAATTTTGGTTCAATCTTTTTTCTATATCTGCCTATCTTCACAATAGTCCTAACACTATTCTCTTTGATCATAATGACTGTTTTCTTCAGGGTCCTCAGCTGACTTCAAAGATTAGGATTGCTAAGAAAATAGGCAACCTATTCTTCATTCAGCAAGATCATTCCTTATTACATTCGGGTTCTACCAATTCTTCTCTTTCACATATATCTACTGCTGTACTCAATTCTAGTCATAATAATACTTTGAACACCACATGTAATAATTTGAACCAATGGCACTTTCACCTTGGTCATCCTTCTGTACAAGTTTCAAGAGCTATCAATAAAAATTTACAATTTTCAGATGCTTCTCAAGATACTGTGTGTTCAATTTGTCATCTTGCTAAACAAAAAAGATTACCTTTCAATCCTCAAAATAATATGGTTGTCTCTCCTTTTGATTTAATTCGCTTAGACATTTGGGGTGCATTCCATATCATGAGTTTAGAAGGGTAAAAATATTTTCTGACTATTGTTGATGACCACACAAGATATACTTGGGTTTACATGCTTAAGACTAAATCTGAAGTTCAAACCATTATACCTCAATTTTTTAACCTTGTTGCCACTCAATTTTCGGCTTCTATTAAAGGTATTCGGACTGATAATGCAAAAGAGTTTAATCTTACTACATTTTATACATCTAAAGGCATTGTTCATTATCACTCATGTGTCGAAAGACCACAACAAAACTCTGTTGTTGAAAGAAAACATCAACACATTTTAAATGTTGCACGTGCTCTTTTATTTCAATCTCAGTTATCTCTTCCTTATTGGTCATATATTATCAATACATCAGTTTATCTTATCAATAGAACCCCTTCTATGCTTCTCAAAAAGAAAACATCATTTGAATTACTTCATAATAAACTTCATTGTTATGATCATCTTCGTGTGTTTGGCTGCCTTGCCTTTGCCTCTACTTTAAATAGTAAATGACATAAATTTTCTCCAAGGTCCAAACCTTTCATCTTCATTGGTTACCCTCCCGGAATGAAAGCATATACTCTTCTTGACATAGAAAGCCATCCGATTTTTCATTCTCGGGATGTAATTTTTCATGAGCATATTTTTCCATTTAAAAATAATCTATCTCATCATAACATTGATTCTTTGTTCTCTCAATCCATGTTGGCCAATGCAGGGACTAACTCTTCTTTACAGCCTATTTCTTCTCAATCTGAAGCTTCACATCAGCAGCAAGATTCTCATATTTCATCACCTATTCCTCATTCGTCTACTTCTAGACATGTTCTATCACGCCCAAAATATCTTGATGATTATGTTTGTAACCTAACTACCTCTATTGCGCATCCCTTACATGATTTTTTGTCATATGATAGGCTCAATGAATCTTTTCGGGCTGCCATTCTTGCTGCCAATACTATTATGGAGCCCACTAGCTACAAACTTGCCTCTGTCATACCTGGAATGGCAGCAAACGATGGCTGTAGAACTCAAGGCTTTAGAAGATAACAACACATGGACAATAGTTTCTCTTCCTCCTGGATATCACACCATAGGCAGCAAGTGGATATACAAAGTAAAATATCAAGCCAATGGATCCATTGACAAGTATAAAAAGCTAGATTAGTGGCCAAAGGCTACACCCAAAAACAAGGTATTGATTACATTGACACATTTGCCCCTGTTGCAAAATTTAATACCCTCAAATTATTACTTGCTCTTGCTGCAATAAAAAATTGGTCATTATCTCAGTTAGACATTAACAATTCCTTCCTTCATCGAGACTTAAATGAAAATGTCTACATGAAACTACCAAAGGGTTATCAACCCAAAATACCTCTACCAAACAATGTTGTTTGTAAATTAACCAAGAGTCTATATGGCTTAAAACAAGCCTCAAGACAATGGTACACAAAACTCAGCACATATCTTATTTCAAATGGTTTTAAACAATCATATTCTGACAACTCTTTGTTCATCAAGAGTACTTATAACACCTTCATTGCTATATTAATTTATGTTGATGATATAGTTATTGCTTCTAACAATGACTCTGCTGTTTCCTTATTTAAACAACAACTAAACTCAGTTTTTCAGTTAAAGGACCTTGGTCCTTTACGTTTCTTTTTGGGACTAGAAATTGGGCACTCAAATAGTGGTATTTATGTATCTCAGCGCCCTTTTACTTTGCAGCTCTTAAATGACACAGGTTATATGGGCACCAAAGTTTCCTCCACTCCTATGGAGCCAAATACTAAACTCAGTAAGGATGAAGGTCCTCTCTTATCTGATCCTACAACTTTTAGACGACTTATTGGTAAATTAATTTACTTAACCATAGCTCGTCCTGACATCTCCTTTGTTGTGAATCATTTAAGTCAATTTTTATCTTCTCCTAGAATGCCTCACATGCAAGCTGCCCATCGTATCCTTCAATACTTAAAGGGTACCTCAGGCCAAGGCCTTTTTTTTCACTCTTCTTCTACACCCCACTTAAGTGCTTATGCTCAATCTAATTATACTTCAGATTTTAGTCTTAAAAATTTTTCAGATGCCGATTGGGGATCTTGTCTTGATACTCGTCGCTCAGTTTCAGGCTACTGCATATTCCTTGGCCAATCTCTCATTTCATGGAAGTCCAAAAAGCAAACCACTGTGTCCCGCTCCTCTGCTGAAGCTGAGTACCGTGCTATGGCTAATGCTACTTGTGAAGTAACGTGGTTGATTGCCTTACTCAAAGACTTCCAAGTCATTCACAACAATCTAGCTATCTTATATTGTGACAGTACCGCTGCAATCCATATATAAGAAAATCCTGTTTTCCATGAGAGAACAAAGCACATCGACATAGACTGTCACATTGTCCGCGACAAAATTCAAGAAGGCTGCATCAAACTCATTCATGTCCCTACAAAGAACAATTTAGCTGACTTGCTCACCAAACCTTTATTTCCGGCTCATTTTAAGGACTTAATATCCAAGATGAAAGTTAAAAACTTGTACATTTAGAGTTCAGTTTATGGTTAATTAGTTAGGCTTGGTTTGTTAGCATTCTTGGTTTAACCAATTCTATTTCATTGTAGTTAGGATTGTTATCATTGACTTGGACCTTACTCAGCCTTTATTTAAGCTGATTTGGTCCCCTGTTTATCACACTTCGGATATACTTTTTGACTGAATAATAAGTCTTCTTACTCTCACTCTAAGACTCTTTTCTGATTGGTTACGAGAGCGAATCTTATGAGGAAGATATTTTTCCCCAAGGCCTCTACTTTAAAAGACCCCTGCAATTTCCAAAATATTCTAACCATGTGCAAGAAATTATCCCAGGAGATCGATTTTATTGTAATCACTTTCCCAGCAAGGTTTTTGCCACGTTCTCGGCCCTTAATATAAGAGTGCCTGATCTACCACATCAACATACTCATCATCTTCTTCTTCCTCGAATGTGAGGCAATCATATAGCATTGATAGGTTAATCTCGCTCATGGTTTGACTCACCAGAGCAACAATGGTTATTGGAAAATTTCAACTCTACACACCCGTGAAAACTATGGGCAGACGGAAAAAAAAGAAGATAATGTTGTTAATTGTGTCTGCAACTATCTATCTTTGAGGAATTTATTTGGATAAAAATTTGATTTTATTGTATTATTTAATTTTATTATTTTGTTTACAGATTTATAGTTATATTATTTTATATATTATAATATTAGATTAAATAATGTGACAAATGTGATTTGTCACACTTGGTAACATAATATTGAGAGTTATAAATTGCACATGTGTGTGTCAAGTGTAAATATTTTGGAGTTACAAATTTGTAACTTCGAAATATCACCCAATAATGTGTAGATTGAAAGTTACACATTTTTTATTGATTTTCATAAAGCCATATTGTGATATGGTTGTTGAAGATATGTTTTTAACTCCCATTAGGTGTATGGATGTTACAAAATCATGTCGGAAATATATTGGGACGTTTTGAGAGAATAAAAAAATTTTGGAGGCTGTAACAGCCTCTAGGCCACAAGCATCCCGGGTCGCACCCTGAGAAGTAGAAGCTCATGGTTGCGGCCGGGAATATCCCAGACTTCGGCCTAGGGTGTTGGCAGCTGATTAGTGCTAAAAAAATATCATTTTATTAGTTTTAAAGTTTAAAATCAATTAAGTTTTAATTGATATTTTCATGGATTTATTGTTATATATTTTATATTTGAAAATATTAATTTTAATTTAATTTGTGTTTAATTTTAAGGAAATAAAATGTATTTTGACACAAAGAATTAAAATTGAAGAAATCATGAAGAAAATGACATTTTTGACAAGATTAGGCCCAAAATGGAGCCTAGGCCCAAGCCAACAGCTGCTCCCCCCCCCCCCCACGTTGCCACATGGCAGCCTGCCATTCGCCCAGCCAGCGTCCAGTCGAGCTGAGCCGCACGCCAGCCAGCCTCCAGCTGAGCCGCGTGCCAGCCGCACCTGCCACCTGACGCGAGCCGCCTGCCACCTAATGCGTCTCGCGCGTACCTGCCATGTTCCCCACTCCACTGCCACCTTTTTGGCCGAGCCACTCACTGCACAACACATGGCTATTTGTCCCCTACTCCACCAGCAGCCACTTCCCATTTTCATCAGCTTTTTGAGCCATTTTCCCATTTCTTTTGTGCACGATTTTATACATTTTGAGTTCTATTTCCACTATAAATAGAGAACCAAATGTAGGGAAAAGATCATCAGATGGGAGAGTGGAAAAAGACATTTTGTATTTTGTTTTTTTTCTTATTTCTAGTTTAATTTTGCTTGTTTTAGGTGACAAAAATGAGTGAATTATTTTAGAAATATTGGTGAGGTTAGAGTGTAGTTGTTGTACTTTTCATTCTCAATATTGATATTGATTCTTCTTCTGCTTCGTTTCCATATCTCATGAATTATTTTGTTTCTCATATCCTAATTTCTTTTTAAAAATTATTTAGCATCTTTTACATAAGTTCGATCATGCTTTTCTTATGTAACTTAGATTGTTAATTTATTTTAGTATATTTATTATATTGTATGTCTTTTACTGCATTCTGCCAGTGGTATTTTGTCGTTCTTGGATATATAATATGATATGCTATGAAATTAGGAGTTAGATTCAAATTAATCTAGATTATTCAATTTGTGCTTTTAACATATACATCTTCCAGTTGCAATTAATGGTGTAGAATTGCAACTGTGTTTTGAATTAATATCAATATTAGAATAGGTTTTACAGCACTACATTTCCACCTTGCCATGCTCTTTATCTGACCGCTTTCTCTAATCTATCATTTTAATTTCACAAAATTCATCTCTTCAATTCTACTTTATTTTTATCTTTTATTTACTAATCTAATCTTTAGTTGTGTTTGCATCTCTGTGGATACGACATAGCTCGATTACTACTGCAACCGCTTAGGAGTTTATTGGGCGATATCAATTTTTGGCGCCGTTGCCGGGGAGGTAATTCTACAATTAAAGGTTTACATGTTAAATTAATTTTTTTTATATAAAAAAAAAGTAGTATAATTTTTTTTTAATTTCTCTTTTAATTTTTTTCCTTAGTAATTTTTATTTTTAGTTTCTTTTTTTTATTTATTCATTTTTCTAATTGTGTTTATTTTATTTGTTTATTTTACTTTTAGGTTTATTTTTTTTTTATTTTTAGTTTTTTTATTTGTTTTTAGTTTTTGTTTTTGGACTCATTTTTAGTTATTTAGTTATTTATTTATTTATTCTTTTTTTTGTTTTATTTTATTTATTTATTTTACTTTTAGGTTTAGGTTTAGGATTTTATTTTTTAGATTTAGTTTTTTTTTCCAAAAAAAAAATAAAAATAAAATTTGTATCAAAACAAAGCATTGAGAACATTTGTGTAATTTTGGAAATCAGTAAAAACCAAACTTGTTCTGTCTTAGAAAAATTGATTCTTCAATAAGGTCTATGTTAGCGTTACCCTCCAACCTTTTCTAAGAACCTCGGGGAGTTCTAGAAAAGCTCTTGGGCCTAAAGTGGTACCTTGGCAGCCTTCCCAATTGGCCTGGGAACATTTTTGGTATATACTTATTACACTATTACACACTTGCGCTTATAATACATAAAAAAAAAAAACAATAACAAATGAATGAAGAAGATCATCGACGTGTTGAGTACTATTATCCAATATATCTCTCTTCACTTCAAAACAATCTAAAATCTAGTGCTACTGAGGGTACTAGAAAATTTAGAGGTGCTCGCCAACTTAGCGAAAGAGAGTACCTTAAATCTGAAGTAGAATTTTTTACTAGAGAATTCGAAAACTTGAAAGCTAAGTATGGTCGAGAAAGTAACGAGGTCATAAGGGTAGAGTATGATGAACAATATTTTGACTGTAAAAGAGTCGACCATTTTGCTCAAGATTACTCAACTCTTAGAGAAAGGGAGGAAGCTTTTCAATACTATTCTTACTACAAGAATAGTAATCTTAGCTGGAAAAACTCTGTTGCTTCAAGTTGGAAGTCTAAGTACAACTACCGTGCACCGATTGGTTGGGAATTGACACCATCTAGTAGGAATGTTGAGCACGATTTTTATAACTCTTACCATGAACCTCCACATAATGTCTGGACTAATGCATATTCCTTAGAGGAAACATTATATACAATTATGGAGGAACAAATAAACTGTACTGAACACATAAGCAACATTACTATTCACATGATGGAGGAACTTAGAGAAATTCGGATTCAATTTTTAGAATTGACCGACAAAGTTAATTCACATTATTTCAGTCAATTCCAATCAGATGAGGAAACAATGGCACCAATCTCTAAGCCTATTTCCTACAAATTTGATGAGGACGATGCCATTACTATTCGGAGTGAAAATATTTCTCATGCTGAAATTCTTCCAACAACTCTGAATGAAAACAAGTGTTATCATACTGATGTGATAAACCATATTGTGGAGGAAATTCACAAACTTTTCTCAAAGAATCAATCACACTATTTCCTCCACGATACTGAAAACGAACATTTTCTTTATCCTGAGAATGTTACTAATGCTTCCATTTTTGAGACACAGGATAAAAGAAAATTCATTTTTGATATTGGATAGTCAAGAATATTGAGTTGGTGAACCAACCCGAGGAGACTTTTCTTCGGTTTTCCAAGACTAATCAGATTCTATCTTTCCTTGCTTTCTTTATTTCTGGTATGTTTTATTTTTCCTTTTTATTTTATTATGATAGTTTGTCTTGTTATTTATTTTTCTTTTTCTAAGAATCAATATCATATCATTTTGCATTAGCTCACTCTCTACATGTTCTCATTTCACGTTTTTCATGTATATATTTTTAAACAATGAGGACATTGTCTGATTTTGGTTGGGGGTGGTGAGCATATTCACGCACGTTCATGTTAATTTTTGTCATATTAATATTTTCACGGTCAAATTTTTTAAAATTACTCATTTATTCTTGCAAAATGTTACTTTTGAGTCAATTTTTGTTATTTGTATTACTAAGAGTTTCTCTAGAGTTACCTAATGCACATGCCAAACATTGTGGTAAGATGGTTGTTAGCACATATTGGTTTAGAAATTTTCCATGTTTAAGTAATTCATTCTTTTGTGTTAGAAGTGAGACTTGACAAAAATGAGTGAATTATTTTAGAAATATTGGTGAGGTTAGAGTGTAGTTGTTGTACTTTTCATTCTCAATATTGATATTGATTCTTCTTCTGCTTCATTTCCATATCTCATGAATTATTTTGTTTCTCATATCCTAATTTCTTTTTAAAATTTATTTAGCATCTTTTACATAAGTTCGATCATGCTTTCCTTATGTTACTTAGATTGTTAATTTATTTTAGTATATTTATTATATTGTATGTCTTTTACTGCATTCTGCCAGTGGTATTTTGTCGCTCTTGGATATATAATACGATATGCTATGAAATTAGGAGTTAGATTCAAATTAATCTAGATTATTCAATTTGTGCTTTTAACATATACATCTTCCAGTTGCAATTAATGGTGTAGAATTGCAACTGTGTTTTGAATTAATATCAATATTAGAATAGATTTTACAGCACTACATTTCCACCTTGCCATGCTCTTTATCTGATCGCTTTCTCTAATCTATCATTTTAATTTCACAAAATTCATCTCTTCAATTCTACTTTATTTTATCTTCTATTTACTAATCTAATCTTTAGTTGTGTTTGCATCTCTGTGGATACGACATAGCCCGATTACTACTGCAACCGCTTAGGAGTTTATTGGGTGATATCAGCAACCAAATTCCATTTTCCATTTTTTCTAATTTGCACGGTTTCAACATCACAAACAACTCCCAAATCTTCATTTTAATTCCATAAACATTCAATTAAACATTGGTAACAACCAAGAAGGTTGGTGGAATTTGAAATTAAAAGGGTGTCTCAAAACTCTATACACAGGAGCCAAATACTCACTTGCAAGACACATCATTTTCTATCCACAAAACACTTGGCTAGAAAATCACCAAAGCCTTTACAATTCCAGAGAGTTATTTTTAAACTTGAGAGTCCCCTAATTCTTAAAGAATAAGGGGAAATAAGCTTTTGGACAAAGGTCTTGAACCTTATTCAAGTTGGTGATCCCTACTAATATACACTTAAGGATGTGCGAGTGTTAGAATTTACTGTTGTTCTTATTTCATTCTTCATATTCTTCTTTGTTGTTTATATGTACTTGTATTATTTTGCTTTGAGTTTGTAATCTCCTTTTTTTCTACTTCTTCTCACATCTATTTACTTGTATTTTGTGCAATTAAGTTGTACTTTATTTAGTCAATCCTATTGTCCATTTGTATTTCTTGCTTAGAGCTGTATTTTGGTTTCCCTATTTCATTTTAATAATATATCTCTAACAATCAAACGCTTAACCCCTTTGTTTGTTTCAATGGAATGAGAGACCATCAAAAATTTTCAAGGATTCAACTTTAAAAGATAGTAAGACAAGGTAAGTGTAAAGTATACACTACTTTATATAATAGTTACGAGATTTTATGTATTAGCTGTAGGAAATACATATTGCACGATCATTATTTATTTTCACTTGATTTACATATTATCAAACAAACATGTAAATTCCTAGAACATGCTCCTATGAAATTGATACAAAACAGAGTTAAATACAGAAACTTACATATATGCAGCAGAACTGGAAAAACTCATTCCTTCAATCTCTCTAACTCTTGATTACTTTCAGTAGCAGAGTATTATCATGAGATTGAACTAGATCAGCAACACAATCTTCCTCACCAATCCTTTGATCAACCTAGAACTAGTGTGTGTTAGTTCTAAACACATGAGATAGAGATAGAAGAGAAGAAGAGATAGTGGCTAAGAAATGATTAAACTGTCTAGGTTTTCACCTACCCAATGAATCAATTGAGACTGGCTTCCTTAGATACATATTCCTTATATAGGCAACTTAATGGGCCTTACTTAAATTTAAATTTAAATTAATTAAAAATAATAAACAAAAATAAAAGCCTTGGACTGCCATAAACTTGGGCCAAATCTCTTTGTTTTAAATTTAAATCCCAATTAGGCCTAAATTCAAAACTTTTTATTTTTTTTAATTAATTATATAAATCCTTATTCAAATTAATTAAATATAATTTGAAACTTGATTTAATATTATTTATTTATATTGACACTAATTTATAAATATTATTAAATTTACCCAAATATTTTCTTTTATTCTTTAAATCTCATATCTCTGTGAATTTTCAAAAATTTACCAAGTCAACTTTAAAAATCCTAATTGATAATTAAATCAATTAATTGAGACATTTTAGATGATTTACTGAAAGGTGATGTGGGGACCATGGATCCATGAAATCAAGCTCCAATAAGTTGTCGTGAATTTATTTACGAATAATGTCACTACCTTATTAATTCCTTATGACTCCACTATAGACTCGGAATTGAACTTTTGAATTCATAGAACGTATTTACAAACCATAAATATGTTATCCATTGTTATAACCATTACAGTAAGTCAATCCTCTATCAATGACTTACTTACAAGTTGGGTGCAAATTACTATTTTACCCCTCATCAGTATTTTGTCCTTAACTCCCACTAAGTTCCTTATAAATGATATTTCCATGAACTTAATCACAGAAATGAGATCTCAATCATTTTAACCTTTTGAACAAAGCAATTAAGGAAATCATCTTTTCACTTCTCATATAGAAGTTATAGATTTCATATCTTTGAATAATACTCCCACTCAATTACACTACTAAATCTCCAAGATGTAAGTATGGGCGAGGCCATAGGGTAAGATGGTACCGAACAAGTAAAAAGATTTAAATAATATAATTGGCAGAATATTTTAACTCAGAATTAAGGTTGACCTAACCTATGGTCAACGTTATGACATTGATTAGATTCGATAACCACGATACTTATTTATCAATCAATAATCAATATCGGTCCTAGTCCAATGTAACCAAATACATCTGATCTTATCTACTTGGTCAATGCCTTGGACAAAACATCATACCCCGAATGTGTAAGTAGATCATATCATAGATTGCCTACTCAGTGAAAATCCAATGCATTAATCTAATCTTTGGACTCGTTCTTATGAACATATAATTACAATTAAAATCCAATGTGACCTAGTCACTATAATTGTAAATATCCATATGTTCGGTATTTTATAAATGTTTGTATTATTTCAATAATCATGTAATAAAACAAGCAAGCAACATTTTTGTCAAACTAAATGATTTCTACTACTTTTATTGACAATATGAAATCGTGTTACATGTCCAACATGGTTTTATAAGGGTATAAAACCCAACAAACTCCCACTTGCCCTTTGAAAACAAATGGGCATGTGTATCAAAACCATGTGTTCTACATGCTTTACAATTATGCTCTCTGCTTATATCTTTGTAAAGGGATATGGAAGTTTGCCTTCCAATGCTATCTTCACCACCTTCACATCACGCCTTCGCCACACATCCTCGATAATGTGGTACTTTCTCTCTATATGCTTTGCTCTTTTGTAGCTTTGTGGTTCTTTTGAATTTTCTATTGCCTCATTACTATCACTAGACAAAATGTGTTGTTTATCCATTTCTGGAATAACACCGAGATTCGTATTGAACTTCCTCAGCCAGGCTATTTCCTTAGCTGCCATAGACGCAGCTATGTACTCAACCTCCAAAGTGGATTTTGAAATGGCAGATAGCCTAACGCTTCTCCAACTCATAGCTACTGAGATGCCAGACAACCTATCGCTTCTCCATATCATAGCTCCACCTCCAAGAGTGAACAAAATTTTCAGACGTAGACTTCCTTTCATCAACATCAGTCTAAAATCTGAATATGTGTATCTTAACAAGTTCAAAGATCCACCTGAAAAGACTAACATGTAGTCTCTAGTCCATCAAAGATACCAACCTTCATTTGAATATAGTTTTATTGGCACTTGCTCACCACTCCCACTACATAGCAAATATTCGATCACAACACACAACATAGCATGCATTAGACTTCTAATTGCAAATGCATAAGGAATTAGTTACATCTTTTCTTTCTCTTGAGGAGTCTGTGGAGACTGCTGCTTAGAAAAATAAATTCCATGTCAAGACGCTAAACATCCTTTCTCGGAATTTGTTACACAGTAACGACCAAGCACCTCAGCTAAATAGGTCACTTGAGTTAGAGCCAAAATTCAACTATTTCCATCCTTGATGTTCTGGATACCAAGAACATGAATTACTACAATAAAATCTAGAATTTCATTTCCAGCCAGTTCTTTATGTCTGGTAATTTCTTGACATTGTTTCAAATGACTAAGATATCAGCTACATAAAGGATTAATAACACCACGATGTCTTTTTCCCTAAGTTGTTAAACACAAGGGTCAACTACATTTTGTTCAAAACTGCAGGTCTTAATGTTTCTGATGAGGACACCAAGACTCAAAATCCAAGTCAAGTTCCAATTGATCCAAGTCAAGAGGGGAGGAATGATGAGGACACCAGTTTAGGAGCTTGATCAATATTTAGCTTCTTGTAATGAGTCTTTTTATTTTTAATCACGTTTTTTAGTCTTTGTTTATTTTGTGATAAGTCAAACATTTGACTTGTGTGAGTCCAATAGTCCTCTTGTCTTTAATTTCGGTTTTCATGAGGAAGACAAAAGGCTTGTCTTTAATTTCAGTTTTCATTAGGAAGACAAAGGGGCTGTCCTTAATTTTTTGGTTTCATTAGGAAGACCAAGGATCTTGTTTTCATGTAATTTTCGTCCTTATAAGGACTGCCAAAACAATGTGAAAGGGCAGATTTTGATGAAATGAAAATTTGTGAGTTTTCTTCTTGAGTTCTTGAAGAGACTATCCGAACTTATCAAGGGTATCCCTTGTGGCGTTCAATCCGACTTATCAAACGGATTTCCATCCCCGTTTGTGGCGTCTTCCTCATACCAAGGTTCGTGCTTTGCTAAGCATAGGGTCGCGGTTTACCATTCCAAATTTCGTGTGTTCTTGGTGGTTGCCATATTTGGTGTCGGGTTTCATCACAGTGTTGGTGTGGTTCGTATCAGTTGGTATCAGAGCTTAGGATCATCCGGTTTGGCCTATCCTTTTTTTTTATTCTTTCATTTGTGTTTCTATTCTATTCGTATTTCAATTTTAGGGTTTCTTGAAAAAAAAAAAAATCTATCTATTCGTGTTCTTGATTTTCTTAGTCTTTGTTCTTGTTAATCTCTTTATTCCAGATTGTTTCTTTGTTCAAATCATGTTCTTATTTCCTAGTTTCCATTATTTCTTTGTGAAATCCCTTGAAATCCGAAACTAGTCTACACAAAGTTTCAATTCCTTTGTAATCCCCTATTTTGTTTTCTTTTCATTTCTGAAATCATGAATTAGGGTTCTTAACGTGAATTAGGGCTTTGAGTTTTATCTTGTTCTACGTGTGGAATCTGACTTTGCATTGGTTTTCTCTTGTTCTTATTGTAAAATCTGAAATTGGGTTTGAGATTTCTCTTGTTCTTATTGTGAAATCTGAATTGGGATTGAGTTTTTTTTCTTGTTCTTATTGTGAAATCTGAATTGGGATTGAGTTTTCTCTTGTTCTTATGGTGAAATCTGAGTTGGGATTGAGTTTCTCTTATTCTTATTGTTAAATCCGAATGTGGGTTGAGTTTTCTCTTTTCTTTTTTGTGAAATCCGAATCTGCATTGAGTCTCTATTGTTTCTCTTGTGAAATCTGATTTGTTTTGTTTTCGAATCGTCCTTGCATCTGCATTTGAGAAATCAAAGAAGAAAGAAAAGAAAGAAGAAGAAAACCAAGAGGATCCGAACTCTAAAAAAAAAAAAAAAAAAAGTCTGGAAACCTGTCTTAAAATTTTTTGTTCTATTCTTGTTCCCCATAGTCTAGAGGCCCTTTTGCCAAAACCCCACACAAGTGTTCCAAAAATCACCATTTTTCGCCACTTTTTCATCGGTTTTCGTTTGATTTGTTTGGTAGAATTGGCTGCTTGAACCTCCATATCACCGTTTCATTAGTTTTCAAAGAGCTTAAAGAAGAAAATAGAGTGGAAAAAGGCAGAGGTGTGAGCTTATTTGAGGGTAAAAGCCATCATTGAGTGCAAACACGAGTGTACTTGAGTGACCATTTTCTTTGAGTGAAACACGTGAGGGAGTGTGGTGAGGTCTTTTTCTAACCTTATTTTTTGCAGATTTTCAATCATGTCACAAAATACAGAAAGAAATGCAGGCAATGACACTCCACCACCTACAGTTCCAAATCTACAAATTGAAGCTTTAATGGGGGAGATGAGGAGGATGTTGAGGGCGGAGTGTGAGCAAATACATGAGAGGTTGGATAGGGTAGAAGAGGGAACACAACGGAGACCAAGGAGGGGTAGGGTACACCAAAGGGAGGATGAGAATGAAGGGGATTTAGAAGGGGTAGTTTGTAATGACCCACTACTCTAGACTAATTGGACCATTATCGAAACTATACATAAAATTTACATTTTTACAAAAATACCATAATTTATTGAGTAACTTGAAAAATAAGAGTTATTTACAAAGAAACATAATACTAAGAAGGATTATGGGATCCCATTGTTTTTAAAACAAAACATGATTTAAAATAAAAGACATTACATAATAATGCGGAAAATACACATAAAAACCATAAAAACATAAAAGGAGACTATATCCTCGAATCGAATAACGCTCGGCCCCTTGACTCCATTCATCATCGATACACATTCTCCAAGCGTCATGAATCTTTCCGCCTCTAAACTTATTTTCCTGCACATAAACAGAAAGGAGTGAGCCTAATGCCCAGCAAGGAAAATCTAACACAAAATCATATACATAAATTCATAAGAAAACATAAAGACTTAACATAACACATATAACATACACTTATTATAATGGCCATTATTACTTGGGGTCCCATAGACTAAACAAGCTTATGCCCATGAGATTAGTGGGGTCCTACCAGCTAAATAGGCTTATGCCCACAATCTTTTTTGGGGTCTTGTTAGTCAAATAGGGCATAAGCCCAAGCCTACAACATACACATCAATAACATATTCATAACAAAACATAACACACTAATAACATAAAACATATAGATAACACAAGCACATAACATATTAATTCTAGCCTATTTTCCTTACCAAAGTTACCGAGATTATGGACTGAGTTGGGATTGTTGGAACACTCCTAAAACCATAAGAAAGAGTAAGTCTAAAGAAAGGAGATGAAATGAAAGAGATGGAACGACTAAACCATGGAAAACATACTTACCGACTTATATGCTTAAAAGCTTGGATTCCCTAACCAAAATAAGAATAAGGTTAGGGGACTGAGTAGAAGGTTTTGAGAAAGGAAATAACATAAAAATACAGAAAAGAACTAGAGTTTTGGGTTTACCTCAAAGATTGCAAGATCAATCTAACATCCACCGAAATACTATAGCACTCACTTCCCAAAGTGTTTGATAAGCTTATGATGTTTAAGCTTATAGTTTTTCCCCAAACCAAGTGTTTACACTCTCACACTCACTTAACACTAGCAGCCTCTGAACTTAGAGCAAATGGTGAATAATGGCTGGGTACTAGGTCCTATTTATAGAGGTTGGGAATGAAAATATCTTGATTTTTACTTGAATAAAAATAATGGCTTTTTAAGTGAAAATCATTTGAATAATCGTTCAGCAGAGGCTGAAGACTCGTTCAAAAGATGCTGGACTGTTGAAGGAGTTTGAATGGTTGAAGGGAAAGGAATTCAAAAGTATTTGAATTCATGCTGGTGGAGGCGATATATCGCCCCCTATAGGCGATATGTCGCCTGGACCTTTGTTCCCGAGGCGACCGTGCATCGATTCGTGTTTTCCGTATCTACGTGCTGCGACATATCGCCCCTTATAGTTGCGATATATCGGCATACGCTGAATATTTAAACACGAATTTACACATTTTTAGCTAAGTTTGAATGGATTAAACAGCCTTGACTAAGCCCTCAACGTACTCAAGGCTGCTGACTGACCCTATAACATTCAAATTTTACCCTTATTTAATTTAATCCTCAAAAATACTTAATCCTTAATTACCATTCATAACATGTGCTTAAAATCCTATTGGTTGATGTCTAAATCTTATAATATAATAATATAATCCTTAATATCAGTCACATTACTCAAACCTTAGGTTATACTTAATATTCTTAAACTATAGGTTAAACTTAGAAAATCTATAAGTACTACTATGAGTGTCCAAATAACTCCCGGTCTGAACCAAAAATCCAAAGTTACAATGATAACACTAAACATACTATAATACTACTAAACAATTAGCTAAGTAAAGTTCTTGGACTCTACATAGTTCCTGATGATGAGTTTGATAGGATGTCGACGGGTAACCATAGGAGGTATGGTGGAGAAGATAGGAACCAGGTAGATAATTATATGGGGAATATCAAAATGAGAATCCCAGCATTTCAGGGGAAGAGTGATCCTGAAGCATACCTTGAGTGGGAGAAGAAGATGGAGTTAGTTTTTGATTGTCACAACTACTCCGACATGAAGAAGGTAAAACTTGCTGCCATTGAGTTTACTGATTATGCTATTGTTTGGTGGGATCAGTTGTGCATCAACAGGAGGCGGAGTGGAGATCGCCCTATTGACACATGGGATGATGAGGACACCAAGACCCAAGTATCAAGTCAAGTTCCAGTTGGTCCAGTGACGAGGGCACGAGCCAAGAGATTCAAGGAAGAACTTAACAGCCTAGTCCACAAAGTCCTAAAACAAGAGGAGACCGTGGTCAACATTGAAGGAGAACAAAGACTTGTCTTACTCATCAAAGTTGACTGAGTTTAGGAGCTTAATGAGTCTTTTTATTTTTAGTCACGTTTTTTAGTCTTTGTTTATTTTGTGATAAGTCAAACATTTGACTTGTGTGATTCCAATAGTCCTTTTGTCTTTAATTTTCGGTTTTCATGAGGAAGACAAAAAGCTTGTCTTTAATTTCGGTTTTCATTAGGAAGACAAAGGGGCTGTCCTTAATTTTTCGGTTTCATTAGGAAGACAAAGGGGCTTGTCTTGATGTAATTTTCGGCTATATAAGGCCTTGAAAACATTTGGAAAAAAATCAGATTATGTTGAATGAAATTGTGAGTTTATTTCTTCTTGAGTTCTTGAAGAAACTTTTGAACTTATCAAGGAGATTCCTTGTGGCGTTCATCCTGACTTATCAAACGGATTCCATCCCCGTTTGTGGCGTCTTCCTCATACCAAGGTTCGTGCTTGGCTAAGCATTGGGTCGCGGTTCCATTCCAATCTCGTGTGTTCTTGGTGGCTGTTCCATATTTGGTGTCGGGTTTCATCACAGTGTTGGTGTGGTTCGTATCAGTTGGTATCAGAGATTAGGATCATCCGGTTTGGCCTATCCTTTTTCATTTTTTTTTCTATTCAGTTCGTGTTATTATATTAGGAATTCTTGAAAAAAAAAAAAAAAATCTATCTATTTGTGTTCTTGATTTTCTTAGTCTTTGTTCCTGTTTTCCTTCTAAAAATCTGAAACCATTATAGTTAATCTCTTTATTCCAGATTGTTTCTTTGTTCAAATCGTGTTCTTATTTCCTAGTTCCCATTATTTTTTTTTGTGAAATCCCTTGAAATCCGAAACTAGTATACACAAAGTTCTTTAATTTTCGATTCTCTGTTCAATTGGTGCGTTTGAATTAGGGATGTTGAAAATCCATCTAATTTTTTTTTTCTGAAAACATGAATTAGGGCTTTGAGTTTTTCTCTTGTTCTAATTGAGGAATCTGAATTTTCATTGAGTTTCTCTTGCTGTTTTGTTTTGAGATCCGAATTTTGCCTTGGGTTTCTCTTGTTCTTGTTGTGAATCCAAAATTGGAATTGACTTCTCTTGTTCCTATTATTGTGCAATCCGAATTTGACCTTGAGTTTCTATTGTTTTATTGTGAAATCTGAATTGACAGAGAGTTTCTCTTGTTTTTTTTTCATTGTGAAAATCCGAATTTGCATTGAGATTCTCTTGCTCTTTTGTGAAATCTGAGTTGTTGTCAAATTTGAGTTGTTGTTTTTTTCTTCTTGTGTCTTGTACCTGCGTTTGAGGATCAAGAGGAAAAGAAAAGACAGAAGAGAAAGAAGAAGAAAAATTCAAAGGGATCCGAACCTAAAAAAAAAAAAAAAAAAAAACCCACACAAGTGTTCCAAAAATCACCAAAAGAGTCTGGAAACCCTTCTTAAAATTTTTTGTTCTATTCTTGTTCCCCATAGTCTAGAGTCCCTTTTGCCAAAACCCCACACAAGTGTTCCAAAAATCACCAATTTTTGCCACTTTTTCATCGGTTTTCGTTTGATTTGTTTGGTAGAATTGGTTGCTTGAACCTCCATATCACCGTTTCATTAGTTTTCAAAGAGCTTAAAGAAGAAAATAGAGTGGAAAAAGGCAGAGGTGTGAGCTTATTTGAGGGTAAAAGCCATCATTGAGTGCAAACACGAGTGTACTTGAGTGACCATTTTTCTTTTAGTGAAACACGTGAGAGAGTGCAGTGAGGTCCTTTCTATAATTGTCTAACCTTATTGTTTTGCAGATTCTCCATCATGTCACAAAATACAAAAAGAAATGCAGGCAATGACGCTCCACCACCTGCAGTTCCAAATCTACAAATTGAAGCTTTAATGGGGGAGATGAGAAGGATGTTGAGGGAGGAGTGTGAGCAAATACATGAGCGGTTGGATAGGGTAGAAGAGGGGGCACAACGGAGACCAAGGAGGGGTAGGGTACACCAAAGGGAGGATGAGAATGAAGGGGATTTAGAAGGGGTAGTTTCTGATGATGAGTTTGATAGGATGTCGGCGGGTAACCATAGGAGGTATGGTGGGAATAGAGAAGATAGGAACCAGGTAGATAATTATTTGGGGAATATCAAAATGAGAATCCCAGCATTTCAGGGGAAGAGTGATCCTGAAGCATACCTTGAGTGGGAGAAGAAGATGGAGCTAGTTTTTGATTGTCACAACTACTCCGACATGAAGAAGGTAAAACTTGCTGCCATTGAGTTTACTGATTATGCTATTGTTTGGTGGGATCAGTTGTGCATCAACAGGAGGCGGAGTGGAGATCGCCCTATTGACACATGGGAGGCCATGAAGAGGGTGATGAGGCGACGGTTTGTACCACCTCATTATTATCGAGATCTCTACCTTAAGTTGCAGGGTCTTCGTCAGGGCTACAGAAGTGTTGATGAGTATTACAAGGAGATGGAGATGGCTATGATTAGAGCCAATGTTGAAGAGGATCGGGAGGCAACCATGGCAAGGTTTTTGAATGGGTTGAACCGAGAGATTGCTGACCCAATCGAGCTACACCATTATGTGGAATTGGAGGATTTGGTTCATATGGCAATCAAAGTTGAGAGGCAGCTCAAGAAGGGTAGTTCAAGTTCGAGGTCAAGACCGAGCCCACACAATCCAAGTACAACACCTTGGAGGTCGAACTATCCAAAGAAAGAAGACCAACCCACTTCATCATCTACACCAAAACCAGCCACCACAGCCACACCACCTCAAGGTAAAACAACTCCTACTAAGTCTCATTCTAGTGAGATAAGGTGTTTCAAATGTCAGGGGCGAGGACACATAGCTAGCCAGTGTCCAAACAAGAGAGTCATGGTGATTCGAGAAAGTGGAGAGATAGATTCTGAAGATGAAGATGATCTTACTGACATGCCACCATTGGAAGATGCTTCTGACAATGAGTATGGGCCAGAATCTGGTGAGATGCTTGCACTAGTCACAAGGCGAGTCCTGAATTTGCAAGCAAAAGAAGAGGAAGAAGAGGTGCAGCGAGAGAACATCTTTCACACTCGTTGTCATGTGAGAGACAAGGTATGTAGTGTCATTATTGATGGAGGTAGTTGTACTAATGTTGCTAATGCTTCCATGGTTGCCAAGCTGGGGCTCCCAACGCTTAAACATCCTTGTCCATACAAGTTGCAGTGGTTGAATGATAGTGGTGAAGTGAGGGTTACAAAACAGGTGCTGGTATCATTTCGAATTGGCAAGATGAGGATGAGGTATTGTGCGATGTGGTTCCCATGCAAGCTGGACACCTCCTTCTAGGAAGGCCTTGGATATTTGATCGGCGAGTCCAGCATGATGGCTTCACCAACAAGTACTCAAAGCAAGTATATGAAGACCAAGTGAGGTTGCAAAAATTGAGTGATAAAAAAAAATTGAGTGAGCAAAAGAAGGAGAGTGAAAAGATGAATGAGAGTGAGAAAAAAGAGAGACAAAGAGAGAAAAGGGTCGAATCAAGTGAGAGAGAAAAGAAAGAGAAGAGTTCGATCAATGAGGGAAAATTCGAGAGAAAACAAAGTAATTTTTATGCAAAAAAAAGTGAGGTTAAGGCTCTTTTAAACACTAACCAACTTGATGCTAACAAGGGTCGTCACAAGCAGGTTTTTGATTCCAGTGATTGGGTATGGTTACACATGAGGAAAGAGCGATTCCCAGCACAAAGACGTTCCAAATTGCTACCTCGAGGAGATGGGCCGTTTCAAGTGCTAGAAAGGATCAATGAAAATGCCTACAGACTCGATTTACCAGGTGAGTATACTGTTAGTGCTACTTTTAATGTTTCTGATTTGAGTCCTTTTGATGCAGGTGACGATTTGAAGTCAAATCTTTCTCAAGAGGGGGGGAATGATGAGGATACCAAGACTCAAAATCCAAGTCAAGTTCTAGTTGATCCAAGTCAAGAGGGGAGGAATGATGAGGACACCAGTTTAGGAGCTTGATCAATATTTAGCTTCTTGTAATGAGTCTTTTTATTTTTAATCACGTTTTTTAGTCTTTGTTTATTTTGTGATAAGTCAAACATTTGACTTGTGTGAGTCCCCTCTTGTCTTTAATTTCGGTTTTCATGAGGAAGACAAAAGGCTTGTCTTTAATTTCGGTTTTCATTAGGAAGACAAAGGGGCTGTCCTTAATTTTTCGGTTTCATTAGGAAGACCAAGGGTCTTGTTTTCATGTAATTTTCGTCCTTATAAGGACTGCCAAAACAATGTGAAAGGGCAGATTTTGATGAAATGAAAATTTGTGAGTTTTCTTCTTGAGTTCTTGAAGAGACTATCCGAACTTATCAAGGGTATCCCTTGTGGCGTTCAATCCGACTTATCAAACGGATTTCCATCCTCGTTTGTGGCGTCTTCCTCATACCAAGGTTCGTGTTTTGCTAAGCATAGGGTCGCGGTTTACCATTCCAAATTTCGTGTGTTCTTGGTGGTTGCCATATTTGGTGTCGGGTTTCATCACAGTGTTGGTGTGGTTCGTATCAGTTTCCATTTAAACTTAATTCCAGGAGCGCGAAACTTGTTTAAGTCCATAGATTGACCTACTCAGCTTGCCAACTTTCTTGTCCAATTACTTTACATCCTTCTGATTGATCCATGTAAATGGTCTCATCAAGATAGCCATTAAAAATGTTTCTTTGATGTCCATTTTCCTTATCTCTTAATCAAGAGTTGTGGCTATGGACAAGAGTATACCAAGTGAATGTTAACATGGCTACCAGAAAAAAAAAGTTTTCTCGAAGTCAACTTTCTTTCTCTGCCACGAGTTGAGCCTTAAATGTCTCAACCTTTCCATCAACTCATCTCTTATTCTTATAGATCCACTTGAACCTCATGGGCCTAAAGTCCAATAACACATCTATAAGATCTCAGACAAATGAAGAGTACTTAGACTCTATTTCCTGGTACTTGGCTTTGAGTTAAAGATCCCTTTCAGACTTACCCATTGCATTCTTAAAGGGCAATAAACCATTGTAACTTGTGTCCCCAACCAACTTGTGGGTTTCACTATCCATATCATAGGTACCGGGTTCCTAGAAACCCTCCGACTATGACGAGGCATAGTTACTTTCTGACTTGGATTAGTGGTTTCTAAATCTACCTTGTTTTCATCGATTTGCGTCGGTGAGGATGGAAGAATAGTTTTTATATTTCCATTGAATACTATTTTGCTACGAGAGTTGAAATTCATTATGTAGTCGTTATCCAGAAAAGTAGCATTTGTAGAGCAAAAACTTTCTTGTCTACTAGACTATAAAATAGACCACCCTGAGGTGCCTTTAGAATAGCCATCAAACAAGCAAACTGTAGTTCGTTGTTCAAGCTTTCCTACCTTTTTCCTCAAGACATAAACAGGATAGCCCCAAATTCCATAATGACGTAAACCAGGTTCACGACCATTTCATAATTCTAGTGGTGTCTTGGAGAAAGCTTTTGAGATGGCAAAACATTTAAAAAAATGTCGCATGCGGTCTAGGTATGTCTCCAGAAAAGATCTTAGTAAGAATTTGGTAGAGTTGAATAGCTTATCATAGAACACACATTTTCATAAACGTGCAATTCACACCGCTCAGCAACACTAATCTGTTGTGAAGTCCTTGGGACAATTGCTTTAGACAATTCTCCAAGTTCAATTAAATGATCTTGGTTCTAATTATCCAAATATTCTCCACCCCAATCATATCGCAAGATCTTTAACGTTTTACCTAATATGGTTTTAAAGCCATATCAATGAATTCTTTAAACTTCTTAACAAATTCACAGAATTCCTATGCTTTGGGTACTTTCATGAGTCTCTAGAGAAATCTTCGATGAAGGTGACGGAATACTCATAACCATCCCTCGCTTGAACATTCATATGTCCCCAGACATTTGAACATAATAGCCTTAGTGGTTCTTTGGCCCTTTCTCCTATCACAAAGAATGGACGCTTTGTCATTATGCCCTCGAGACTAGATTCACAAACAGGTAGGTCACCCTAGGTTAGTTCCCTCAAAGGGCCAGCCTTTGTTAGTCTTTGAATCCTATCATAGCAAATGATACGAACCATGCCAACAAGTGTGACGAAACCCGACACCAAATATGGAACAGCCACCAAGAACACACGAGATTGGAATGGAACCACGACCCAATGCTTAGCCAAGCACGAACCTTGGTATGAGGAAGACGCCACAAACGGGGATGGAATCTGTTTGATAAGTCAGGATGAACGCCACAAGGAATCTCCTTGATAAGTTCAAAAGTTTCTTCAAGAACTCAAGAAGAAATAAACTCACAATTTCATTCAACATAATCTGATTTTTCACATTGTTTTGGCAGTCCTTATAAGGACGAAAATTACATGAAAACAAGACCCTTGGTCTTCCTAATGAAATCGAAAAATTAAGGACCCCTTTGTCTTCCTAATGAAAACCGAAATTAAAGACAAGCCTTTTGTCTTCCTCATGAAAACCGAAAATTAAAGACAAAAGGACTATTGGACTCACACAAGTCAAATATTTGACTTATCACAAAATAAACAAAGACTAAAAAAAACGTGATTAAAAATAAAAAGACTCATTAAGCTCCTAAACTCAGTCAACTTTGATGAGTAAGACAAGTCTTTGTTCTCCTTCAATGTTGACCACGGTCTCCTCTTGTTTTAGGACTTTGTGGACTAGGCTGTTAAGTTCTTCCTTGAATCTCTTGGCTCGTGCCCTCGTCACTGGACCAACTGGAACTTGACTTGATACTTGGGTCTTGGTGTCCTCATCATTCCCCCCCTCTTTAGAAGGTTTGACCTCAAATCGTCACCTGCATCAAAAGGACTCAAATCAGAAACATTAAAAGTAGCACTAACATTATACTCACCTGGTAAATCGAGTCTGTAGGCATTGTCATTGATCCTTTCAAGTACTTGAAATGGACCATCTCCTCGAGGTAGCAATTTTGAACGCCTTTTTGTTGGGAATCGCTCTTTCCTCATGTGTAACCATACCCAATCACCGGGCTCAAAAACCTGCTTATGACGACCCTTGTTAGCTTGCTTAATGTATTGTTCAGTCCTTCTCTCTATGTTGAGTCGCGCCCTCTCATGGATTTTCTTCACAAATTCTGCCTTCTTCTCGCCATCTAAATTCAAATGCTCAGAAACAGGTAAAGGTGATAAATCCAAAGGAGTTAGAGGATTAAAACCATAAACAATTTCAAATGGTGAAAATTTAGTAGCAGAATGCATTGAACGATTATAAGCAAACTCAACATGTGGCAAACAATCTTCCCAAGTCTTAATATTTTTACTTATGATAGCCCTCAACAAGGTGGATAGGGTCCTATTAACTACTTCTGTTTGACCATCGGTTTGAGGGTGACAAGTAGTAGAAAATAATAGTTTTGTCCCAAGTTTTCCCCACAATGTTTTCCAAAAATAGCTTAAGAACTTGGCATCCCTATCTGATACAATTGTTCTAGGCATACCATGTAATCTCACAATCTCCCTAAAGAACAAATCTGCAACGTTAGAGGCATCATCAGTTTTATGACAAGGAATAAAATGAGCCATCTTATAAAATCTGTCTACAACCACAAAGATTGAATCCCTCCCACGCTTACTTCTAGGTAAACCCAACACAAAATCCATTGAAATGTCAACCCATGGTGAACTAGGGATAGGTCTGGGGTGTGTAAAGGCCATTTGGCTGAACTCTTGATTTAGCTTGCCTACAAGTGACACACCTACCACAAATTCGCTCAACATCTCGTTTCATGTGGGGCCAAAAGAAGTGCTCTTGCAACATAGCTAGGGTCTTAGCAACTCCAAAATGTCCCATCAACCCTCCCCCGTGGGACTCTCTAACTAGCAAATCTCTCACAGAACAATTGGGTACACACAACCTATGCTCCCTAAACAAGAAACCCTCATGCCTATAAAATTTTCCGTCAGCAGACTTTTCACAAACAGCATATGTTTCCCCAAAATCATGGTCAGCAGAATACAACTCCTTTATGTGTTCAAACCCAAGAAATTTAGCATCAAGAGTAGAGATTAGGGCATACCTGCGAGAAAGGGCATCAGCAACCACATTCTCCTTACCTTGTTTATAGCGAATGACATAAGGAAATGTCTCAATGAACTCAACCCATCTTGCATGTCTCTTGTTGAGCTTGTGTTGGCCTTTCAAATGTTTCAAGGATTCATGATCTGTGCGAATCACAAACTCCTTTGGCCACAAATAGTGCTGCCATGTTTCTAAAGCACGCACTAGTGCATACAATTCTTTGTCATAGGTGGGGTAATTGAGGGCAGCCCCACTTAGCTTTTCGCTAAAGTATGCAAGTGGTCTCCCATCCTGCATAAGAACAGCGCCAATACCTATTCCAGAAGCATCACATTCAACTTCAAAAGTGTTAGAAAAGTTAGGCAAAGCAAGTAGAGGAGCATGAGTAAGCTTGTATTTCAGTAGCTGAAATGCCTCCTCTTGAGCTTCACCCCATTTAAATATCACATTCTTTTTGATAACTTCTATAAGTGGTGCAGCGATGGTGCTAAAAATTTTCACAAACCTCCTGTAGAAGCTAGCAAGTCCATGAAAACTTCTAACATTACCTATAGTTGTAGGAGTCGGCCACTCTTGGATGGCTTTGATCTTTTCTTCATCCACCTGAATACCTGTAGCACTTACAACAAAGCCTAGGAAAACAAGCTTATCGGTGCAGAAAGTACACTTACTGAGGTTTGCATATAAACTCTGTTTCCTAAGAACATCCAAAACAGAATGCAAATGCAAAACATGGTCATGCAAATTCTTACTATAAATAAGAATATCATCAAAATACACAACCACAAATTTTCCAATGAAAGCACGCAATACATGATTCATTAAGCGCATGAAAGTGCTAGGAGCATTAGTTAGTCCAAAAGGCATGACTAACCACTCATACAATCCATGTTTAGTTTTAAAAGAAGTTTTCCACTCATCCCCTTCTTTCATACGTATCTGATGATACCCACTTTTAAGATCAATTTTCGAAAACACACAAGAACCATGCAATTCATCTAACATGTCATCTAAACGAGGAATGGGATGTCGATATTTTACCGTTATATTGTTGATGGCTCGACAGTCGACACACATCCTCCATGTTCCATCCTTCTTGGGAACTAGAATCACTGGAACAGCACAAGGGCTCATGCTTTCTCTCACATGCCCTTTCTCCATCAATTCTTCAATTTGCCTTTGCAATTCCTTTGTTTCATCAGGATTACTTCTGTAGGCTGGTCGGTTTGGGATGGAAGCACCTGGAACAAAATCAATTTGATGTTCTATTCCTCGAACAGGTGGCAAACCATGTGGTACTTTCTCAGGAAACACATCCTCAAATTCCTGCAAAATAGACACAACAACACTTGGCAGCGGAGAATCAAGTTGGTTAGTATTTAAAAGAGCCTCCTTATACATGAGTAAAATCATGGGCTGTTTTGTACACAATGCTCTCTTAACCTCACTTTTTTTTGCATAAAAATTATTTTGTTTTCTCTCACTTGATTCCACACTTTTCTCTCTTTGTCTCTCTTTTTCCTCACTCTCATTCATCTTTTCACTCTCTTTTTGCTCACTCATTTTCTTTTTGTCACTCAATTTTTGCAACCTCACTTGATCTTCATACACTTGCTTTGGTGTCAAAGGCGCTAGAGTGATTGTTCGTTGACGGAATGTATATGAATACTTGTTGGTGAAGCCGTCATGCTGCACCCGCCGATCAAATTGCCAAGGCCTTCCTAGAAGGAGGTGTCCAGCTTGCATGGGAACCACATCACACAACACCTGATCTTCATACTTGCCAATTCGAAATGAGACTAGCACCTGTTTTGTAACCCTCACTTCACCACTATCATTCAGCCATTGCAATTTGTATGGACAAGGATGCCTAAGCGTTGTAAGCCCCAGCTTGGCAACCATGGAAGCACTAGCAACATTAGTACAACTACCTCCATCAATAATGACACTACATACCTTGTCTCTCACATGACAACGAGTGAGAAAGATGTTCTCTCGCTGCACCTCTTCTTCCTCTTCTTTTGCTTGCAAATTCAGGACTCGCGTTGTGACTAGTGCAAGCATCTCTCCAGATTCTGGCCCATACTCATTGTCAGAAGCATCTTCCAATGGTGGCATGTCAGCAAGATCATCTTCATCTTCAGAATCTATCTCTCCACTTTCTCGAATCACCATGACTCTCTTGTTTGGACACTGGCTAGCTATGTGTCCTCGCCCCTGACATTTGAAACACCTTATCTCACTAGAATGAGACTTAGTAGGAATTGTTTTACCTTGAGTTGGTGTGGCTGTGGTGGCTGGTTTTGGTGTAGATGATGAAGTGGGTTGGTCTTCTTTCTTTGGATAGTTCGACCTCCAAGGTGTTGTACTGGGATTGTGTGGGCTCGGTCTTGACCTCGAACTTGAACTACCCTTCTTGAGCTGCCTCTCAACTTTGATTGCCATATGAACCAAATCCTCCAATTCCACATAATGGTGTAGCTCGATTGGGTCAGCAATCTCTCGGTTCAACCCATTCAAAAACCTTGCCATGGTTGCCTCCCGATCCTCTTCAACATTGGCTCTATTCATAGCCATCTCCATCTCCTTGTAATACTCATCAACACTTCTGTAGCCCTGACGAAGACCCTGCAACTTAAGGTACAGATCTCGATAATAATGAGGTGGTACAAACCGTCGCCTCATCACCCTCTTCATGGCCTCCCATGTGTCAATAGGGCGATCTCCACTCCGCCTCCTGTTGATGCACAACTGATCCCACCAAACAATAGCATAATCAGTAAACTCAATGGCACAGAGTTTTACCTTCTTCATGTCGGAGTAGTTGTGACAATCAAAAACTAGCTCCATTTTCTTCTCCCACTCAAGGTATGCTTCAGGATCACTCTTCCCCTGAAATGCTGGTATTCTCATTTTGATATTCCCCAAATGATTATCTACCTGGTTCCTATCTTCTCTATTCCCACCATACCTCCTATGGTTACCCGCCGACATCCTATCAAACTCATCATCAGAAACTACCCCTTCTCATCCTCATTCTCATCCTCCCTTTGGTGTACCCTACCCCTCCTTGGTCTCCGTTGTGACCCCTCTTCTACTCTATCCAATCGCTCATGTATTTGCTCACACTCCTCCCTCAACATCCTCCTCATCTCCCCCATTAAAGCTTCAATTTGTAGATTTGGAACTGTAGGTGGTGGAGCGTCATTGCCTGCATTTCTTTCTGTATTTTGTGACATGATGGAGAATCTGCAAAATAATAAGGTTAGACAATTATAGAAAGTACCTCACTGCACTCCCTCACATGTTTCACTCAAAGAAAATGGTCACTCAAGTACACTCGTGTTTGCACTCAATGATGGCTTTTACCCTCAAATAAGCTCACACCTCTGCCTTTTTCCACTCTATTTCCTTCTTTAAGCTCTTTGAAAACTAATGAAACGGTGATATGGAGGTTCAAGCAGCCAATTCTACCAAACAAATCAAACAAAAACCGATGAAAAAGTGGCGAAAAATGGTGATTTTGGGAACACTTGTGTGGGGTTTTGGTTAAAAGGCCTCTAGAGCATGGGGAACAAGAATAGAACAAAATTTTTTAAGAGAGGTTAAAATTTTATTTTTTTTTTTGTTCGGATCCCCTTTCGAATTTTTCTTCTTCTTTCTTTTCTGTCTTTTCTTTTTCTCTTGATCCTCAAACGCAGGTACAAGACACAAGAAAAAAAAAATCTTACTTGGATTTGACAACAACTCAGATTTCACAAAAGAGCAAGAGAATCTCAATGCAAATTCGGATTTTCACAATGAAAAACAAGAGAAACTCACTGTCAATTCAGATTTCACAATAAAACAGTAGAAACTCAAGGCCAAATTCGGATTGCACAATAATAAGAACAAGAGAAGTCAATTCCAATTTCGGATTTCACAACAAGAACAAGAGAAACCCAAGGCAAAATTCGGATTTCAAAACAAAACAGCAAGAGAAACTCAAAGACAATTCAGATTCCACAATTAGAACAAGAGAAAAACTCAAAGCCCTAATTCATGTTAAGAACCCTAATTCATGATTACAAAGGAATTGAAACTTTGTGTTGACTAGTTTCAGATTTCAAGGGATTTCACAAAAAAAAAAAAAAAAATAATGGAAACTTTGGAAATAAGGGAATGATTGAACAAGGAAACAATTGAAATAGGGAAATTAGCAATAGTAGTTTCGGATTTCACAAGAAAACAAAAGACTCAGATTTCAAACAAGGAAACAATTGAAATAAGGAAATCAACAAACTCTAGAATAGAAAAACACAACTAGATGAACACGAATTGAATATAGGAACACGAATTGATTTTTTTTTTTTATTTCAGAAACCCTAATATTGAAAAACGAATTGAATAGAAAACACAAATGAAAAAGGATAGGCCAAAACCGGATGATCCTAAGCTCTGATACCAACTGATACGAACCACACCAACATTGTGATGAAACCCGACACCAAATATGGAACAGCCACCAAGAACATACGAGATTGGAATGGAACCGCGACCCAATGCTTAGCCAAGCACGAACCTTGGTATGAGGAAGACGCCACAAACGGGGATGGAATCCGTTTGATAAGTCAGGATGAACGCCACAAGGAATCTCCTTGATAAGTTCAAAAGTTTCTTCAAGAACTCAAGAAGAAATAAACTCACAATTTCATTCAACATAATCTGCCTTTTCACATTGTTTTGGCAATCCTTATAAGGACGAAAATTACATGAAAACAAGACCCTTGGTCTTCCTAATGAAAACCGAAATTAAAGAAAACAAGCCTTTTGCCTTCCTAATGAAAACCGAAATTAAAGAAAACAAGCCTTTTGTTCTTCCTAATGAAAACCGAAATTAAAGACAAAAGGACTCTTGGACTCACACAAGTCAAGTGTTTGACTTTTACAAAATAAAGAAAGACCAAAACAACAATAACGTAAATAAATTAAAATGACAAATACAATAAGACTCATGAAGCTCCTAAACTCAGTCAACTTTGATGAGTAAGACAAGTCTTTGTTCTCCTTCAATGTTGACCACGGTCTCCTCTTGTTTTAGGACTTTATGGACTAGGCTGTTAAGTTCTTCCTTGAATCTCTTGGCTCGTGCCCTCGTCACTGGACCAACTGGAACTTGACTTGATACTTGGGTCTTGGTGTCCTCATCACTCTGCCCCCCAGCATGGTCTCCACAAAAGCCTTCGTGGACCTCTCTCATCAATTCTTTGGCCTTCTTTTTCGAAATACGCTTGAGGAGTGGCATTGAGTATCCCCTTTGGTACAAGATTCCATCAACTAGGATATACCTAGCAGCCTGCCGCTGAAGGGTCCTGGCTTTGATTTTGTCCGTCCGTAACACACCCTGCGTCAGGAACTCTATGTAAGGTGCCATCCATGTATCTGCTGCCTGAATTACCAAAGAGGTTTCTTTCGCTTGGATGCTTGGCACAGATAGGCCGTTCAACTGGTAATATATTCAAGGTATCAACATCCTTGGCACTCGCTAATTTGGCCAAAGCATCAACGTTGGAGTTTTGGTCGCGAGGTACTTGCTGGAGAGTATATTTCTCAAACTGGGCCAACAAATCTTTTGCTTTATTTAGGTAGGCAACCAACTTTAGACCTCGAGCCTGATATTCTCCAATGATCTAATTAACCACCAACTAAGAGTCACTGTATATTTTGAGTGACTTTATGTGCATGTCTCTGGCTAACCGTAATCCTAAGAGCAGCGCTTCATACTCGGCTTCGTTGTTTGAAGCAGTGAAGTCGAATCTAATCGCGCAGTGAAATTGATGCCCTTCAGGCGTTATCAAAATCACTCCTGCTCCCGCGTGATGCTCATTAGAAGAACCATCTGTAAACAACTTCCATGAAGGGGTTTGGCTTTGACGTTCAGGCTCGTCTGTTCCTTTTGGCTGTTCCCTATATAGAAGACCAGTGAGCTTTGCAATGAAGTCAGCCAGAGCTTGTCCTTTTATTGTTGCTCGTGGTAAGTAAGAGATATCAAACTGCCCAAGTTTAGCCGCCTATTTCAACAATCGGCCTGCGGCTTCTGGCATCTGTAAAACTTGCCGTAGAGGTTGGTCGGTCAAAACTGTGATTGGTGAGCTTGGAAGTATGGTCACAACTTTCTGGAGGCTAAGATCAAGCAATATGCTAATTTCTCAATAGGGGGATATCGCAGTTCCGCTCCTATTAGCCTTTTGCTTACACAATAGACGACCTTCTGCATGCCTTCTTCCTCTCTTACTAGAACAACACTAGCAGCATATTCCGTGATCGCCAAGTAGATGAACAAAATTTCCTTATCGACCGGCTTCGATAGAATCGGTGGCTGTGACATGTGAGTCTTTAAAGCTTGAAAAGCTTGCTCGCACTCCTCCGTCCATTTGAACTTCTTGTTGCCTCTGAGTAGATTAAAAAATGGGACGCATTTGTCCGTCAATTTGGAAATAAATCTACTGAGAGCAGCAATTCTTCCAGCTTTGAACATCCTTGATTTTGTTGGCGATCTCATATCGACCAGGGCTTTAATCTTCTCGGGATTGGCCTCAATTCCTTGCAAGTTTACTATAAATCCCAAGAAATTTCCTGATCCAACTCCGAAGGAACACTTCAAGGGATTCAGCTTCATCTGATATTTGTTCAAGATGTTGAAGTATTCTTGCAAGTCCCCTACATGTCCTTCTGCCTTCTTTGACTTAACCAGCATGTCATCGACATATACTTCCATGTTTGTACCGATCAGTTCCTTGAACATGTGATTGACTAGTCGTTGGTAAGTCGCTCCAGCATTTTTCAAACCAAAGGGCATCACTTTGTAACAGTAAAGTCCTGTATCAGTCCGAAAGCTAGTGTGATCCTCATCAGGTGGATGCATACTGATCTGATTGTACCCAGAGTATGCATTTATGAATGAGAGGATCTCGTGCCCTGCAGTGGCATTGACCAGCTGGTCGATTCTAGGGAGTGGGAAAAAATCTTTAGGGCAGGCTTTATTAAGGTTTGTGAAATCCATGCAGGTTCTCCACTTTCCATTTGGCTTAGGAACTAGTACGGGATTAGAGACCCAGGATGGATAAAACGTTACCTTGATGAATCTGTTCTCCTTCAGCTTCTTGACCTCTTCCTTTAGAGCTTTTGATCTGTCTTTGTCGAGTAGCCTCCTTTTTTGTTGTACTGCTAGAATACTCTTGTCTACGTCCAGGACATGACTAATGACTGTAGGGTTTATTCCGAAAATGTCTTTATTCAACCAGGCAAAGACTTCCTGGTTTTTATTTAAAAATTCCACCAGCTCTTGTTTCGTGGTTGTCTCTAAGTTTTTATCGACTTTCACAACCCTGGTCGGATCTGCATCATCGATTTGGACCTCTTCAAGGTCATCAATAGGTCCTATCTCTTCATCCAAACCCCTAAAGCGAGGATCCAAATCCCTGTCTTCACTTTGGGCAACGCCCTATTTGGTGACACCATCACCTGATTGGGCTTGTACATCACTAGTCGTTCGCAACTCTTTCCTGGCTGCTTCCCTCGATCCACATTTCTTCGCCTTAGATATCGAGGCATTGTATCACTCCCTCGCTTCTCGCTGGTTTCTCAACACACATCCTACCCCTGCGTCAGTTAAGAATTTCATGGCTAGGTGCCATATCATGGTAACGGCTCACAGGTCGACCAAAATTGGCCTTCCAATTACAGCATTATACGCTGAAGAACAATAAACTATTGTGAAAGTAGTGAGTATTGTCCTATTTACAGGCGCAGTTCCTGCTGTAACTGGGAGCCTAATTGACCTAGTCGGGGCGAGCCCTTCGCCAGAAAAACCATATGTGGTTTGGTTGAAACCCGACACCAAATATGGAACAGCCACCAAGAACATACGAGATTGGAATGGAACCGCGACCCAATGCTTAGCCAAGCACGAACCTTGGTATGAGGAAGACGCCACAAACGGGGATGGAATCCGTTTGATAAGTCAGGATGAACGCCACAAGGAATCTCCTTGATAAGTTCAAAAGTTTCTTCAAGAACTCAAGAAGAAATAAACTCACAATTTCATTCAATATAATCTGATTTTTCCAAATGTTTTCAAGGCCTAATATAGGCGAAAATTACATCAAGACAAGCCCCTTTGTCTTCCTAAAGAAAAACCGAAATTTAAAAAAAACAAGCCTTTTGTCTTCCTAATGAAAACTGAAATTAAAGACAAAAGGACTCTTGAACTCACACAAGTCAAGTGTTTGACTTTTCACAAAATAAACAAAGACTAAATAAAAAAAATACAAGATGACAAAATACAATAAGACTCATCAAGCACCTAAACTGAGTCTTTTGGCTCGCGCCCTCGTCACCAGACCAACTGGAACTAGACTTGGATCGTTAGTCTTGGTGTCCTCATCATTCCCCCCTCTTGAGAAGGATTTGTCCTCAAATCTTCACCTGCATCAAAAGGACTCAAATCAGAAACATTAAAAGTAGCACTAACAGTATACTCACCTGGTAAATCGAGTCTGTAGGCATTGTCATTGATCCTTTCTAGCACTTGAAACGGACCATCTCCTCGAGGTAGCAATTTGGAACGTCTTTGTGCTGGGAATCGCTCTTTCCTCATGTGTACCCATACCCAATCACCGGGGTCAAAAACCTGCTTGTGACGACCTTTGTGAGCATCAAGTTGGTTAGTGTTTAAAAGAGCCTCCTTAACCTCACTTTTTTTTGCATAAAAATTATTCTGTTTTCTCTCTAATTTTCCCTCATTGATCGAACTCTTCTCTTTCTTTTCTCTCTCACTTGATTCGACCATTTTCTCTCTTTGTCTCTCTTTTTTCTCACTCTCATTCATCTTTTCACTCTCCTTCTTTTGCTCACTCAATATTTTTTTATCACTCAATTTTTGCAACCTCACTTGGTCTTCATATACTTGCTTTGGCGTCAATGGAGCTAGAGTGATTGTTCGTTGATGGAACGTGAATGAGTACTTGTTGGTGAAGCCATCATGCTGAACTCGCCGATCAAATAGCCAAGGCCTTCCTAGAAGGAGGTGTCCAGCTTGCATGGGAACCACATCGCACAATACCTCATCCTCATACTTGCCAATTCGAAATGATATCAGCACCTGTTTTGTAACCCTCACTTCACCACTATCATTCAACCACTGCAACTTGTATGGACAAGGATGTTTAAGCGTTGGGAGCCCCAGCTTCTCAACCATGGAAGAACTAGCAACGTTAGTACAACTACCTCCATCAATAATCACACTACATACCTTGTCCTTCACATGACAACGAGTGTGAAAGATGTTCTCCCGCTGCACCTCTTCTTCCTCTTCTTTTGCTTGCAAATTCAAGGCTCGTCGTGTGACTAGTGCAAGCATCTCACCAGATTCTGGCCCATACTCTTCATCATTGATAGAAGCATCTTCCAATGGTGGCATGTCAGCAAGATCATCTTCATCTTCAGAATCGAGCTCGCCACTTTCTCGAATCACCATAACTCTCTTGTTTGGACATTGGCTAGCTATGTGTCCTCGCCCCTGACATTTGAAACACTTTATCTCACTAGAACGGAACGAAGTAGGGGCTGTTTTACCTTGAGGGGTCGTGGCTGGTTTTGCTGTAAAGGATGAAGTAGGTTGGTCTTCTTCCTTCTTTGGATAGTTTGACCGCCAAGGTGTTGCACTTGAATTGTGTGGGCTCGGTCTTGGCTTTGAACTTGTACTACCCCTCTTGAGCTGCCTCTCAACTTTGATTGCCATATGCACCAAATCTTCCAATTCCACATAATGGTGTAGCTCAATTGGATTAGCAATCTCTCGGTTCAACCCATTCAAAAACCTTGCCATGGTTGCCTCCCGATCCTCTTCAACATTGGCTCTAATCATAGCCATCTCCATCTCCTTGTAATACTCATCAACACTTCTGTAGCCCTGACGAAGACCCTGCAACTTAAGGTACAGATCTCGATAATAATGAGGTGGTACAAACCGTCGCCTCATCACCCTCTTCATTGCCTCCCATGTGTCAATAGGACGATCTCCACTCCGCCTCCTGTTGATGCACAACTGATCCCACCAAACAATAGCATAATCAGTAAACTCAATGGCAGCAAGTTTTACCTTCTTCATGTCGGAGTAGTTGTGACAATAAAAAACTAGCTCCATCTTCTTCTCCCACTCAAGGTACGCTTCAGGATCGCTCTTCCCCTGAAATGCTGGAATTATCATCTTGATATTTCCCAAATAATTATCTACCTGGTTCCTAGCTTCTCTATCCCCGCCATACCTCCTATGGTAACCCGCCGACATCCTATTCCTCCGATCCCTCCATTGCGTTCCCTCTTCTACCCTATCCAACCTCTCATGTATCTGCTCACACTCCGCCCTCATCATCCTTCGCATCTCCCCAATTAATGCTTGCATTTGTAGATTCGGAACCTCAGGTGGCGGAATATCATTGCTTGCATTTTTCTCTGGATTTTGTGCCATGATGGAAATCTGCAAAATAAGGTTAGAATAATATGGAGAAAAGACCTCACCACACTCCCTCACGTGTTTCGCTCGAACAATATTTTTCACTCAAATCCCCTCGTGTTTCACTTAATTTCAATGGCTTTTACCCTCAAATAGGCTCACACCTCTGCCTTTTTCCACTCGTACTCTTCTCTAAGTTCTTTCAAAACTAATCCAACAGTAATATGGAGTATTCTAGCAGCAAATCCAACCAAACAAACCAAACGAACACCGACGAAAACTGGTGAAAATGACGAAAAATGATGATTTTTGGAACACTTGTGTGGGGTTTTGGCAAAAAGGCCTCTAGACCATAGGGAACAAGAATAGAACAAATTTTTTTATTTTTTTTTAGAGTTCGGATCCCCTTGAAATTTCCTTTTCTTTCTTCCTTTTTGTTTTTTATTTTTTTTCCTCTCAAATTTGATAACCCAGATACTCAATTTTTGAAAAGAAAAAATTTTGAACACCAAAGAACCAATCCGAAAACCAAGTAAACTGTGGTACTATAACAGATTCAAGAACACTCCCAATAACAGAAAACCAATATACCCAAAATCCAATCTGTGATTCAACCAATAAGATCAAAACCAAAATAATTTGTGGCACTATAATAGTCTCGGATTCCACATCAAATAAAGGAACCAAATTCGGATTTCACAACAAGAACAAGAGAAACCCAAGGCAAAATTCAGATTTCAAAACAAAACAGCAAGAGAAACTCAATGACAATTCAGATTCCACAATTAGAACAAGAGAAAAACTCAAAGCCCTAATTCACGTTAAGAACCCTAATTCACGATTTCAGAAACAAAAAGAAAAACAAATTAGGGGAAATTTCAGAAACCCTAATTCAATTGCACGGTTTGAACAAAGAAACAATTTGGAATAAAGAGATTAACTATAATGGTTTCGGATTTTTAGAAGGAAAAAACAAGAACAAAGACTAAGAAAATCAAGAACACGAATAGATAGATTTTTTTTTATTTATTTCAGAAACCCTAAAATTGAAATACGAATAGAATAGAAACACAAATAAAAAAAAAAGGATAGGCCAAACCGAATGATCCTAAGCTCTGATACCAACTGATACGAACCACACCAACATTGTGATGAAACCCGACACCAAATATGGAACAGCCACCAAGAACATACGAGATTGGAATGGAACCGCGACCCAATGCTTAGCCAAGCACGAACCTTGGTATGACGAAGATGCCACAAACGGGGATGGAATCCATTTGATAAGTCAGGATGAACGCCACAAGGAATCTCCTTGATAAGTTCAAAAGTTTCTTCAAGAACTCAAGAAGAAATAAACTCACAATTTCATTCAATATAATCTGATTTTTCCAAATGTTTTCAAGGCCTAATATAGGCGAAAATTACATCAAGACAAGCCCCTTTGTCTTCCTAAAGCAAAACCGAAATTTAAAAAAAACAAGCCTTTTGTCTTCCTAATGAAAACCGAAATTAAAGACAAAAGGACTCTTGGACTCACACAAGTCAAGTGTTTGACTTTTCACAAAATAAACAAAGACTAAATAAAAAAATACAAGATGACAAAATACAATAAGACTCATCAAGCACCTAAACTGAGTCTTTTGGCTCGCGCCCTCGTCACCAGACCAACTGGAACTAGACTTGGATCGTTAGTCTTGGTGTCCTCATCACTCCAGGTCCTTGACAGACAACTTCATTCTTTCTAGTGAGGACTTATACAAGATGTTGACTGAGCTTCCTGTGTCAACTAACACCCTCTTAACCATCATGTTGACAATTTGGATGTCAACGACCAGTGGATCGGAGTGTGGGGATCGGACATGCTGAGCATCGTCTTCAGAGAAGGTTATCAACTCCTCCTCTGTTCGAGCTTTCTTTGGTGCGCGATCCTCCACACTCATCATCTCGATGTCCTGGTCGTGGCGTAAGGTCCGAGCATATCTCTCTCTTGCTTTCCCACTATCCCTTGCAAGGTGTGGGCCACCACAGATGGTGAGTAATGTACCTGCCATAGGAGCTGGCTGTAAAGGTGGCGAGCGTTGGCATGCAGGCGCCTGCTCGTTGCCACCCTGAGCCTCTCGCTGAGACCCTCCTGGAGCTCATACATATCTCCTTAGGTGTCGTTGCCTGATTAGGAACTCGATCTCATCCTTCAACTAGTTACAATCATTGGTGTCATGTCCGTAGTCGTTGTGAAAATGACAGAATTTTGTTGTATCTAGCTTGGAGATATCCTTCTTATAGGCGCTGGTCACTTATAAGGGACATTGGCATTGGTCGCCTGGTAGACCTCTGCCCTACTTTCGACAAAGGCCATATAGTTGGTGAATCTTGGCTCATATCTATTGCCTTTGGGGCATTTATTTTCAGATGTTGACGGCTCATTGCCCGCCTTTTTTCCACCATTTACGTTCCCGTTCCCGTTGCCTTTGCCGTTGCCATTGGGTTTATCTGACCTGTTGGCGGCCTTAACGGGATCTTCCTTCGGTCCCTTATCTTTCGTGGGCGACTTCCCCTCGTTGGCGATTGCATCTTCGAGCTTGATGTACCAATCAGCTCGAACCAGGAACTGGGCACTTTTTACCCCATTCTTTCTTAGGCTGCTCCAGAGGGGAGAGTAGCGTCTAACCCCCGCAGTTAGGGCTATATCTTTCCCTCATCGCCCACTATTTTGGCTCCAACCATTGCTCGCATAAAGCGCTAGACGTACTCCTTTAAGGGCTCTCCCTCCTTTTGGCATATCTCGACCAGTTGGTTGGCCTCAGTGGGGTGTACGCGACCCGCATAGAATTGTCTGTAAAATTCCTTCACGAACATTTCCCAAGATACTATACTAGTAGGAGGGAACTTAAAAAAGCACTCCTGGGCGGTGTCGGACAGAGTGGCAGGGAAGATCCTACAGTGGGCATCATCCGATACCTTCTGAATATCCATTTGTATCTCAAACTTGTTCACATGAGATACCGGGTCCCCGTACCCATCAAAGTTTGGCAGTACTGGAATTTTGAACTTGCTGGGGCATTCTGCCACAACAATCCTCTACACAAACGGAGTGCCTCTCCTCTGGTCGTAATCTATGCGGGATGTCCAGTTCCCGACCAGCTGCTGTATCGCCTAGTTCAGAGAATAATTTTGATCCTGAACTGCGTCTGGGATCGCTGGGGCGACTGGGCTGGAGGAGCGTACTCATCGCGCCTCTCGCATCTGTCGTTGAGTATGTCCCTCAAGTCATCATCCCTATGCCTTTGTTCGCTAGCGCCCAAGCGATCAAAGACGTTATGCTGTCGAGGTTGCCCCCCAGCGTTATGGCTCGCAGGCCTATTTTCTCTTGGCCGGGGGTTTCTGTCTCCACCTCTTTCCTCATGCCTTCGACCAGAATTCCCCCTGCCAAAATCGGCCTCATTGTAGTCAAGGTTGTCTCTAAACCGCAGCCGACTATGGCTCGACCGACTAGTCACGCTGTTTCTTCCTCTGGCTGGCATCTCCCAAGCGTCTGGGGGAGGCCTGCGCTGGTCGGTGGGTCCCCATGCATTATTATGTCGTGGGGGCCCCTGACCGCAGAGCCCAACTCATTATGCCTTTTGTGGGCAGAAGGACGTTACCCCCTGCTCGGTGGATTTGGCTCATCGTCCCCTGGGCGTCTAGGGCTGTGGGGCGGCTGCCCGACCCTATTCTGCCTCTGGCACTGGGGATTGTTGCGACCAGCTTGAGAGGGTGACTGTTGCTCAGGATCCCGAATTGGGACATCCTCCTGAGCAACAGACAGCTACTCCGGTCTTTGAGGGCTTGCTGGCTCGAGCGGAGGACTCAGATTAGGGGCCCATTATGGTGGTGCACTTGGTGGCTGATTCGGTTTAGAGGCCGGTGCAGCATGTCCTGATACGAACCACACCAACGATTGTGGTGAAACCCGACACCAAATATGGCAGCCACCAAGAACACACGAAATTGGAATGAAGAACCGCGACCCAATGCTTAGCCAAGCACGAACCTTGGTATGAGGAAGACGCCACAAACGGGGATGGGAATCCGTTTGATAAGTCAGGTTGAATCCGTTTGATAGATCTCGATAATAATGAGGTGGTACAAATCGTCGCCTCATCACCCTCTTCATTGCCTCCCATGTGTCAATAGGACAATCTCCACTCCGCCTCCTGTTGATGCACAACTGATCCCACCAAACAATAGCATAATCAGTAAACTCAATGGCAGCTAGTTTTACCTTCTTCATGTCGGAGTAGTTGTGACAATCAAAAACTAACTCCATCTTCTTTTCCCACTCAAGGTATGCCTCAGGATCGCTCTTCCCCTGAAATGCTGGAATTCTCATCTTTATATTTCCTAAATAATCATCTACCTGGTTCCTAGCTTCTCTATCCCGACCATACCTCCTATGGTTACCCGTCGACATCCTATCAAACTCATCATCAGAAACTAACCCTTCCAAATCCCCTTCATTCTCATCCTCCTTTTGGTACACCCTATTCCTCCGTGGCCTCCATTGTGTTCCTTCTTCTACCCTATCCAACCTCTCATGTATTTGCTCACACTCCGCCCTCAACATCCTCCTCATCTCCGCCATTAAAGCTTCAATTTGTAGATTTGGAACTGTAGGTGGTGGAGCGTCATTGCCTGCATTTCTTTCTGTATTTTGTGACATGATGGAGAATCTGCAAAACAATAAGGTTAGACAATTATAGAAAGGACCTCACTGCACTCCCTCACGTGTTTCACTCAAAGAAAAATGGTCACTCAAGTACACTCGTGTTTGCACTCAATGATGGCTTTTACCCTCAAATAAGCTCACACCTCTGCCTTTTTCCACTCTATTTTCTTCTTTAAGCTCTTTGAAAACTAATGAAACGGTGATATGGAGGTTCAAGCAGCCAATTCTACCAAACAAATCAAACGAAAACTGATGAAAAAGTGGCAAAAAATGGTGATTTTTGGAACACTTGTGTGGGGTTTTGGAAAAAAAGTCCTCTAGACTATGGGGAACACTTGCTCTCGGGTCCCCTTCCCTTCCCTTTTCCTTTCCTTTCTTTTTTTTTTTTTAGGTTCGGATCCCTTTGAATTTTTTCTTCTTCTTTCTTTTCTGTTTTCAAGAACAAAGAACCAACCCGAATAAAAAAAAATGAATACCAAAGAGCCAACCCAAAAACCAAGCAATTTGTGTTACTAAAACAGATTCAAGAAAAAAAAACCCATCCATGATTCAACACACTCCCAATAACATGAAACCCATCTGTGAAAACCGATACCAAGGAATGATGAACAAGGGAACAATTCGGTTTTTTTTACAATAAGAACCCTAATTCATGAATTCAGAAACAAAAAGAAAACAAATTAGGGGAAATTGAAACAAAGAAAACAGATTATTTGGTTAATGACAATTGGAACAAGGAAACAAGGAAATTCAAAAATCCACAAGTTCTAGCATAGTTTCGGATTTCACAACAAATAAGGGAAACAAGGAAACAATTGAAACAAGGAAATAAGAACACGATTTGAACAAAGAACAATCTGGAATAAAGAGATTAACTATAATGGTTTCGGATTTTTAGAAGGAAAACAAGAACAAAGACTAAGAAAATCAAGAACACAAATAGATAGATTTTTTTTTTTTATTTCAGAAACACGAATTGAAAGAAAAACACAAAGTAAAGGATAGGCCAAACCGGATGATCCTAATCTCTGATACCAACTGATACGAACCACGCCAACAAGTGTGACGAAACCCGACACCAAATATGGAACAGCCACCAAGAACACACGAGATTGGAATGGAACCGCGACCCAATGCTTAGCCAAGCACGAACCTTGGTATGAGGAAGACGCCACAAACGGGGATGGAATCCGTTTGATAAGTCAGGATGAACGCCACAAGGAATCTCCTTGATAAGTTCAAAAGTTTCTTCAAGAACTCAAGAAGAAATAAACTCACAATTTCATTCAACATAATCTGATTTTTCACATTGTTTTGGCAGTCCTTATAAGGACGAAAATTACATGAAAACAAGACCCTTGGTCTTCCTAATGAAACCGAAAAATTACAAGGGTTGTCACAAGCAGGTTTTTGACCCCGGTGATTGGGTATGGGTACACATGAGGAAAGAGCGATTCCCAGCACAAAGACGTTCCAAATTGCTACCTCGAGGAGATGGTCCGTTTCAAGTGCTAGAAAGGATCAATGACAATGCCTACAGACTCGATTTACCAGGTGAGTATACTGTTAGTGCTACTTTTAATGTTTCTGATTTGAGTCCTTTTGATGCAGGTGAAGATTTGAGGACAAATCCTTCTCAAGAGGGGGGAATGATGAGGACACCAAGACTAAAGATCCAAGTCTAGTTCCAGTTGGTCTGGTGACGAGGGCGCGAGCCAAAAGACTCAGTTTAGGAGCTTGATGAGTGTTATTGTATTTTGTCATCTTGTATTTTTTATTTAGTCTTTGTTTATTTTGTGAAAAGTCAAACACTTGACTTGTGTGAGTCCAAGAGTCCTTTTGTCATTAATTTTCGGTTTTCATTAGGAAGACAAAAGGCTTGTTTTTAAATTTCGGTTTTCATTAGGAAGACAAAGGGTTGTCTTTAATTTTCGGTTTTCATTAGGAAGACAAAGGGTTGTCTTTAATTTTCGGTCTTCTTTAGGAAGACAAAGGAGCTTGTCTTGATGTAATTTTCGCCTATATTAGGCCTTTGTAAACGTTTGGGAATGGCAGATGGTGATGAAATGAAATTTGTGAGTTTTTCTTCTTGAGTTCTTGAAGAAACTATTAGAACTTATCAAGGGGTTCCTTGTGGCGTTCAACCTGACTTATCAAACGGATTCCCATCCCCATTTGTGGCGTCTCCCTCATACCAAGGTTCGTGCTTGGCTAAGCATTGGGTCGCGGTTCTTCATTCCCATATCGTGTGTTCTTGGTGGCTGCCATATTTGGTGTCGGGTTTCACCACAATCGTTGGTGTGGTTCGTATCAGAATGCCACAAGGAACCCCTTGATAAGTTCTAATAGTTTCTTCAAGAACTCAAGAAGAAAAAACTCACAAATTTCATTTCATCATAATCTGCCTTTCCCAAACGTTTACAAGGCCTAATATAGCCGAAAATTACATCAAAGACAAGCCCCTTTGTCTTCCTAATGAAAAACCGAAAATTACATCAAGACAAACCCCTTTGTCTTCCTAATGAAAACCGAAAATTACATCAAGACAAGCCCCTTTGTCTTCCTAATGAAAACCGAAAATTACATCAAAGACAAGCCCTTTGTCTTCCTAATGAAAACCGAAAATTACAAAAAAAAAAGACTATTGGACTCACACAAGTCAAGTGTTTGACTTTTCAGAAAATAAACAAAGACTAAATAAAAAGCGTGATTAAAATAAAAATACAAGATGACAAAATGTAATAAGACTCATCAAGCTCCTAAACTAAGTCTACTTTGATGAGTAGGACAAGTCTTTGTTCTCCTTCAGTGTTGACCACGGTCTCCTCTTGTTTTAGGACTCTGTGGACTAGGCTGTTAAGTTCTTCTTTGAATCTCTTGGCTCGTGCCCTCGTCACCGGACCAACTGGAACTTGACTTGGATCTTTAGACTTGGTGTCCTCATCATGTCCTCTGGCCAAATGAATGGGTGCTTCAAGAGCGGCTGTGGCATCTCTCTGCCGACGGTCCATTTCTGCCTGCCACTCATTCAGCTCTTAGCGTTGATGCTCAATCTCCCTTTGTTGCAGCGCCAAGGTCTCTGCTGCATTCTCCTGATTGGCCCTCAGATTGCCAACTCATCCTGCAACACGCCAAGTGTTGCCCTCAACGTCTCAGAATCCATTTCATCCTCTTCAAAATCCATGTGCGGTTCATTTTAAGCCACATTTGGAGGAGGAGGATGAGACGATGCAGCGCCAGCTGCCTGTCCAACTCTCTTGGATGTCTTTACCATTTGATTTTCTTCAAACTTCTTGAGTTCAACTCTCAATGAAAGCACCAAAATGTTGACCCTTGATTTGGCCAATGATACGGAGTCAAAATAATGACAAATAATAAAAAGGAAATAAAAAATGGAATCAAAAGGGAAGAAAGTGACACAAATGATTTATAGTGGTTCGGCCCCAGCTGTGTGGTAATAACCTACATCCACTTAGTGTTCTTATTGATGTTGAATCCCAATGCAGTGATCAAAGAACTAGGGTTCTTGAGTTTCACCAGCCTCAGGAGAATTACAAATTTTTCTAGATAATCACACTATTCTCTTTCTATGAGTATTCAAGTTCAAAGTTCAAAAGTCCCTTCCTTGAGCCCTCTCATTCATATTTATAGGCTCAATGGGGTTACATGGGCCAATGGGCCTTAATTATCCTTAATATCAGCGTATCAAGGCAATAAAGAGGAAATATAATAAATGTAGTTATTAAAAGATTGCGTATCTTAAAGGAAATATATTTAAGCATGCGGCCAGACTGGTCGCATCTAAACATGAGATCTGAGAAGCAATAGACATCTGGTCAATAGGCGAACAACATCCCTTCACTTTCACACTGCCATGTGCCAATCACGTGTAATAAATTATTACCACGTCATCAAGAGCCATTTTTGGGTAAACACTTTTGATAAGTGTGTCTTGGTATTGCAAGAAAAAATGGATCAAGGTGAATCCAAATTTATTAATGACATATTGACCTATAGGCTTGGAGTCTAAAGTGTGGTCAAAAAGAGAAATATTTAGGAATTATCTAGTGACAATAATTCTTAAATATTCAATGTCTCAATAAAGGATACATTACAAAATTGGAGAAGCAATTTTGAATCTTTACACCAATGGTGAATAGATTGAAGAGAATTTTATTCATTTTGGTTAAATATGGTGATATGTTTAAATTAATCTCAATGGGGAGATAGCTTTAAACTAAAGCATTAGAAATCAAAGTGTTTAAATAAATCAATGAGGGTTTATTTTCTTTGATTTAAGTGTTGAAAAAATGACATCTTTAAATTTATTTTGATGAGAAAATCAATGGAAGTCAAAATTGTGTTTTCAAAAGAATCTTAAAGATACTCTTAGAAGATGCACAAAAGTTGTTTAAGTGATTTTTATCTAGACAACTGAAAGTGAAAATTAGTGATTATTCGCTTGATAACTTTTACTTTCAAAGGCGCGGGTCTTGCTTTTTCAAGTAAATAAATTAAAATAAGTCTAGATTTAAATTTATTAAGGACTCATGATGGATCAAAATTATAAGTCTAGATTTATCTTGGAGTGTAAATGACTTAATAGAAATGATGAGATTTCTATTTTAAAGTGATATTTTATTATCACTTTATGAGAAATGTCGTAGTGATTCTCCAAAGTTAATAAATTTATTTTGATGAAAATGATTTATTAATTTGGCCATCTAATAGAAATGAAGAGATTTCTATTGTAAAGTGAAATATCACTTTTATGTGAGAAATGTGGGGTGATGCTCCAAAGTTAATCAATTTATTTGGTTAAAAATGATTCATTAATTTTTCCATCTTATTAAAATATATACAAACAAGTTATGTGATTTGGAATTCAACATTCTAAATTACCTTAACTGTATATGTATAGAATGAATAAATCTAGACATGTTTGATGTCTAAAGTTCTTGTTTGTGAGATATTTGATTCAAGAAGGAATCAATTTAAAACATATGGGGAGTTATAAGATGACAAAATACAATAAAACTCATCAAGCTCCTAAACTGAGGCTTTTGGCTCGCGCCCTCGTCACCAGGCCAACTGGAACTAGACTTGGATCTTTAGTCTTGGTGTCCTCATCATTCCCCCCCTCTTGAGAAGGATTTGTCCTCAAATCTGCACCTGCATCAAAAGGACTCAAATCAGAAACATTAAAAGTAGCACTAACAATATACTCACCTGGTAAATCGAGTCTGTAGGCATTGTCATTGATCCTTTCTAGCACTTGAAATGGACCATCTCCTCGAGGTAGCAATTTGGAACGTCTTTGTGCTGGGGAATCGCTCTTTCCTCATGTGTACCCATACCCAATCACCGGGGTCAAAAACCTGCTTGTGACGACCCTTGTTAGCATCAAGTTGGTTAGTGTTTAAAAGAGCGTCCTTCACCTCACTTTTTTTTGCATAAAAATTATTTTGTTTTCTCTCTAATTTTCCCTCATTGATCGAACTCTTCTTTTCTCGCTCACTTGATTCAACCCTTTTCTCTCTTTGTCTCTCTTTTTTCTCACTCTCATTCATCTTTTCACTCTCCTTCTTTTGCTCACTCAATATTTTTTTATCACTCAATTTTTGCAACCTCACTTGGTCTTCATATACTTGCTTTGGCGTCAATGGAGCTAGAGTGATTGTTCGTTGATGGAATGTGAATGAGTACGTGTTGGTGAAGCCATCATGCCGGACTCGCCGATCAAATAGCCAAGGCCTTCCTAGAAGGAGGTGTCCAGCTTGCATGGGAACCACATCGCACAATACCTCATCCTTATACTTGCCAATTCGAAATGATACCAGCACCTATTTTGTAACCCTCACTTCACCACTATCATTCAACCACTGCAACTTGTATGGACAAGGATGTTTAAGCGTTGGGAGCCCTAGCTTTTCAACCATGGAAGAACTAGCAACGTTAGCACAACTACCTCCATCAATAATCACACTACATACCTTGCCTTTCACATGACAACGAGTGTGAAAGATGTTCTCCCGCTGCACCTCTTCTTCCTCTTCTTTTGCTTGCAAATTTAAGGCTCGTCGTGTGACTAGTGCAAGCATCTCACCAGATTCTGCCCCAAACTCCTCATCACCCATAGAAGCGTCCTCCAATGGTGGCACGTCAGCAAGATCATCTTAATCTTCAGAATCGAGCTCGCCACTTTCTCGAATCACCATAACTCTCTTGTTTGGACATTGGCTAGCTATGTGTCCTCGCCCCTGACATTTGAAACACTTTATCTCACTAGAACGGGACAAAGTAGGGGCTGTTTTACCTTTGAGGGGTCGTGGCTGGTTTTGCTGTAAAGGATGAAGTAGGTTGGTCTTCTTCCTTCTTTGGATAGTTTGACCGCCAAGGTGTTGCACTTGAATTGTGCGGGCTCGGTCTTGGCTTTGAACTTGTACTACCCCTCTTGAGCTGCCTCTCAACTTTGATTGCCATATGCACCAAATCTTCCAATTCCACATAATGGTGTAGCTCAATTGGATTAGCAATCTCTCGGTTCAACCCATTCAAAAACCTTGCCATTGTTGCCTCCCGATCCTCTTCCACATTGGCTCTAATCATAGCCATCTCCATCTCCTTGTAATACTCATCAACACTCTTGGAACCTTGACGAAGACCCTGCAACTTAAGGTATAGATCTCGATAATAATGAGATGGTACAAACCGTCGCGTCATCACCCTCTTCATAGCCTCCCAAGTGTCAATGGCACGATCTCCATTTCGCCTCCTATTGATGCACAACTGATCCCACCAAACAATAGCATAATCAGTAAATTCAATGACAGCTAGTTTTACCTTCTTCATGTCAGAGTAGTTGTGACAATCGAAAACCAACTCCATTTTCTTCTCCCACTCAAGGTATGCCTCAGGATCACTCTTGCCTTGAAAGGCGGGGATTCTCATCTTGATATTTCCCAAATTATTGTCTACCCAGTTCCTAGCTTCTCTATCTCGGCCATACCTCCTATGGTTACCCTCTGACATCCTATCATATTCTTCGTTAAATCGCCCCCATCAAACTCTCTTTCACCCTCAACATCCCGTTGTTGTACCCTGTTCCTCCGTGCCCTCCATTGCGTTCCCTCTTCTACCCTATCCAACCTCTCATGTATCTGCTCACACTCCGCCCTCATCATCCTTCGCATCTCCCCAATTAATGCTTGCATTTGTAGATTCGGAACCTCAGGTGGCGGAATATCATTGCTTGCATCTTTCTCTGGATTTTATGCCATGATGGAAATCTGCAAAATAAGGTTAGAATAATATGGAGAAAAGACCTCACCACACTCCCTCACGTGTTTTGCTCGAACAATATTTTCACTCAAATCCCCTCGTGTTTCACTCAATTTCAATGGCTTTTACCCTCAAATAGGCTCACACCTCTGCCTTTTTCCACTCGTATTCTTCTTTAAGTTCTTTCAAAACTAATCCACAATATCATGGAGGATTCAAGTAGCAAATCAAACTAGAACAAACCAAACGAACATAGAAAAACTGATGAAAAATGATGATTTTTGGATCACTTGTGTGGGGTTTTGGCAAAAAAGCCTCTAGACCATAGGGAACAAGAATAGAACAAATTTTTTTTTTTTTTTTTTTTAGAATTCGGATCCTCTTCGTTTTCTTCTTCTTTCTTTTCTTTCTTTCTTCTTTTCTTTTCTTTTTCTCAAATGCAGATACAAGGAACAATTCAAAAACAAAATGAATCGGTTTTCACAAGAGAAACAATAGAGACTCAAAAAGAAAAGAGAAACAATGCAGATTCGGATTTCACAAAAAAGAAAAGAGAAAACTCAACCCACATTCGGATATAACAATATGAATAAGAGAATATCAATCCCAATTCAGATTTACTCAATCCCAATTTAGATTTCACAATAAGAACAAGGGAACTCAATTCCAATTTCGAATTTCACAATAAGAATAAGAGAAAACTCAATGCCAATTCGGATTGCACAATAAGAACAAGAGAAACTTAACCCCAATTCAGATTTCACAATAAGAACAAGAGAAACCCAAGGCAAAGTCAGATTCCACAAGTAGAACAAGATAAAACTCAAAGCCCTAATTCACGTTAAGAACCCTAATTCATGATTTCAGAAATGAATAATGGGAACTAGGAAATAATGGGAACTAGGAAATAAGGGATTTCAAGGGATTTCACAAAGAAATAATGGGAACTAGGAAATAAAAACACGATTTGAACAAAGAAACAATCTGGAATAAAGAGATTAACTATAGTGGTTTCAGATTTTTAGAAGGAAAACAGGAACAAAGACTAAGAAAATCAAGAACACGAATAGATAGATTTTTTTTTTTCAAGAATTCCTAATATAATAACACGAACTGAATAGAAAAAAAAAATGAAAAAGGATAGGCCAAACCGGATGATCCTAATCTCTGATACCAACTGATACGAACCACGCCAACAAGTGTGACGAAACCCGACACCAAATATGGAACAGCCACCAAGAACACACGAGATTGGAATGGAACCGCGACCCAATGCTTAGCCAAGCACGAACCTTGGTATGAGGAAGACGCCACAAACGGGGATGGGAATCCGTTTGATAAGTCGGATTGAACGCCACAAGGGATACCCTTGATAAGTTCGGATAGTCTCTTCAAGAACTCAAGAAGAAAACTCACAAATTTTCATTCAACATAATCTGATTTTTCCAAATGTTTTCAAGGCATTATATAGCCGAAAATTACATCAAGACAAGCCCCTTTGTCTTCCTAAAAACCGAAAATTAAAGACAACCTTTTGTCTTCCTAATGAAAACTGAAATTAAAGACAAGCCTTTTGTCTTCCTAATGAAAACCGAAAAATAAAGAAAAGGACTCTTGGACTCACACAAGTCAAGTGTTTGACTTTTCACAAAATAAACAAAGACTAAATAAAAATATAAAATGACAAAATACAATAAAACTCATCAAGCTCCTAAACTGAGGCTTTTGGCTCGCGCCCTCGTCACCAGGCCAACTGGAACTAGACTTGGATCTTTAGTCTTGGTGTCCTCATCAGCTTCTAACGTTGCAGATTTGTTCTTTAGGGAGATTGTGAGATTACATGGTATGCCTAGGACAATTTGTATCAGATAGGGATGCTAAATTCTTAAGCTACTTTTGGAAAACATTGTGGGGTAAACTTGGGACAAAACTATTGTTTTCTACTACTTGTCATCCTCAAACCGATGGTCAAACAGAAGTAGTTAATAGGACTCTCTATCCACCTTGTTGAGGGCTATCATAAGTAAAAATATTAAGACTTGGGAAGATTGTTTACCATATGTTGAGTTTGCTTATAATCGCTCCATGCATTCTGCTACTAAATTTTCACCATTTGAAATTGTTTATGGTTTTAATCCTCTAACTCCTTTGGATTTATCACCTTTACCTGTTTCTGAGCATTTGAATTTAGATGGAAAGAAGAAGGCAGAATTTGTGAAGCAAATCCATGAGAGGGCACGACTCAACATAGAGAGAAGGACTGAACAATACATTAAGCATGCTAACAAGGGTCGTCATAAGCAGGTTTTTGAGCCCGGTGATTGGGTATGGTTACACATGAGGAAAGAGCTACCTCGAGGAGATGGTCCATTTCAAGTACTTGAAAGGATCAATGACAATGCCTACCTACTCGATTTACCTGGTGAGTATACTGTTAGTGCTACTTTTAATGTTTTTGATTTGAGTCCTTTTGATGCAGGTGACGATTTGAGGTCAAATCCTTCTCAAGAGGGGGGGAATGATGAGGACACCAAGACTAAAGATCCAAGTCATGTTCCAGTTGGTCCGGTGACGAGGGCACGAGCCAAGAGATTCAAAGAAGAACTTAACAGTCTAGTCCACAGAGTCCTAAAACAAGAGGAGACCGTGGTCAACACTGAAGGAGAACAAAGACTTGTCCTCTTCATCAAAGTAGAATTAGTTTAGGAGCTTGATGAGTCTTATTACATTTTGTCATCTTGTATTTTTATTTTAATCACGTTTTTTATTTAGTCTTTGTTTATTTTGTGAAAAGTCAAACACTTGACTTGTGTGAGTCCAATAGTCTTTTTTTTTTGTAATTTTCGGTTTTCATTAGGAAGACAAAGGGCTTGTCTTTGATGTAATTTTCGGTTTTCATTAGGAAGACAAAGGGGCTTGTCTTGATGTAATTTTCGGTTTTCATTAGGAAGACCTGGGCTTGTCTTGATGTAATTTTTGGTTTTCATTAGGAAGACAAAGGGGCTTGTCTTTGATGTAATTTTCGGCTATATTAGGTGATACGAACCACACCAACGATTGTGGTGAAACCCGACACCAAATATGGCAGCCACCAAGAACACACGAAATGGGAATGAAGAACCGCAACCCAATGCTTAGCCAAGCACGAACCTTGGTATGAGGAAGATGCCACAAATGGGGATGGTAATCCGTTTGATAAGTCAGGTTGAACGCCACAAGGAACCCCTTGATAAGTTCTAATAGTTTCTTCAAGAACTCAATAAGAAAAACTCACAAATTTCATTTCATCATAATCTGAATTTCCCAAACGTTTTCAAGCCCTCTTATGGACGAAATTACATGAAAGAAAAGCCCCTTTGTCTTCCTATTGAAAACCCTAACAATCCCAAAAAAAAGACTCTTGGACTCACACAAGTCAAGTGTTTGCCTTTTCACAAGATAAAAACGAAGACTAAATAAAACATGATTAAGTGACTGATTAAAATAAAAATACAAGATGCCAAAATCCAATAAGACTCATTACAAGAAGTTAAATATTGATCAAGCTCCTAAACTGGTGTCCTCATCATTCCTCCCCTCTGGACTTGGATCTTTAGTCTTGGTGTCCTCATCATTAGGCCTCGTAAACGTTTGGGAAAGGCAGATTATGATGAAATGAAATTTGTGAGTTTTTTCTTCTTGGGTTCTTGAAGAAACTATTAGAACTTATCAAGGGGTTCCTTGTGGCGTTCAACCTGACTTATCAAACGGATTCCCATCCCCGTTTGTGGCGTCTTCCTCATACCAAGGTTCGTGCTTGGCTAAGCATTGGGTCGCGGTTCTTCATTCCAATTTCGTGTGTTCTTGGTGGCTGCCATATTTGGTGTCGGGTTTCACCACAATCGTTGGTGTGGTTCGTATCAACCACACACTTGTGTCCCTAATTTTTTTCATTTCTTTGTTTAATTAAAATTAAGACAATATATTGATTTAAAATTAATATAAATATTATTTCAAAATAAATACGAGTTAATTCAAAACTAACCTTATCTTAATTTATTAGTTTGAATAATTATCTTATATTGAGATAATATTTAACTCTGTATAATATTAATCCAAACACTCATTAATATCAATTTCAACAAATATAAATTTTTTAAAATGAAAAATAATTAGTCAAATAATCAATTAATTCATAATTAATTATTTACACATAATTATCACTTAGCCTTCAAAAAATAATTTCTTTCCAATTTAGTCATTTTCTCAATTAATCTTTTCTCTGACATCTTTCCCCTTAACAATGTAGTACTAAGGTGACTCAGGGAACCATGGACCTATAATACTAAGCTCCAATAAACCAGACTATTAATTAAATAATTTAATTTATTAATTCCATTATTTGTCCACTATAAATATGGAATTGCACTCTTAGTAATCATAGAATTTTATTTAGAGAGTAATGTTTTGCAATCCATTGATATAATAAATATATGTAGTTATGTCCTCCATTTATTGGTTCGTTAATTAGAACTGGTCAAGAATAACCATTTTACCCTTCTAATTACCTCTTGTTCCTTAGGTACAATTATTTCCCTAGTGAATAATTTATCTATAACCATATTATAGATTTGAGCTCAATAACTATTCAGTGCCTAAATTAACATTCGATCCAATGGGAAAGCATGGATTCTGTAACGACCTAAAATCACTAATATGGCTTAAGGGCATTGATTAGTGTGCCGGGAGGGCATAATTGGTTTATGTGCGAATTTATTGATTTAATGCATGATTACATGATAAGCATGCTTGTATGAATATGTGAATATAAATGTGATTAAATGTTATACTTGTGAGAACCACATTATTATGTGGGTAAATCTGCAGCGGGCGACTTGAGGCGTTCCTAGGCAGCTAGATAGTGAGAAAGTCACAACGGGGCCTAATGTTTGACTTTGGTCAAGTCAAGGGGTATTTCAGGTATCAGGCGGATATTTAGACTACCAGATTATGAAAATAAATAATTGGAGATATATTTGAGGTTAGGAAGTCTAGGTGGGAATATTGGAGAATTTACCATTTTGCCCTCGGGGATGTTTCCGGTACCCCGAGCTTTGGGGATCGGCTTAATTGCCTAAGGATAGACTTAGGAAGCTTTAGAAAATAGTAGAACATAATAAACTGACTCTTTCCTCTTTCTCCCTTTCTCTCTCAAAGGAAACTCTTGGAATCTAAGGGAACTCAGCTGAAAGCTCTGTGATTTAGGCTTGGGTCTTGAGGGATTAGCTCAATTTTAGCAAAGGAATTCAAGCAGGACTAAGGTAAAGATTGATTCCCACTTTTTTTTGTTGAAATTCTGTGATTTTGGTTATGTTCTAAGTGGTTTTTGGGTTTTGGATTTGAAGATTAAATTGAGGCTAGAACCTTGGAAGTTAGCTCAGAAAGCTCTTGGAGGATTGGTTCTGCAGTTGAGGTAAGCTCGAATTTAAGGTTTAATGGTTGAGTTATAGTGTTTCCATTGCTGGGTTTTGTGTTCTTGAGTTAGAACGTTTCAGTGATTGAAATAGGTTTTTGATGGGTTTCTAGTCTAGGTTTCAGCTGGGTTGTATTGCTGTAATCTTGTGTTATGTTTTGGGTAATTGAGTTGTGGAATTGGGGTAGTTTTGGGTAAGTTTGCATGAGGTTTAAGAGTAAAAAATGGAGGTTTTTCTGGGTCTGAAGGGGTCGGGCCGCGGCATAGTTCTTGGTGAGCCGCGACCCTTTGAAGCTGATGTGTGCTGAGGAAGGAGGGCGGGCTGCGGCATGGTCTGAGTAGGGCCGCGACCCTTGTCTGTTTTTGGGTATTTGGAGGCCTCTGGTTGGGGCCATGCCGTGGCATGGGTGGCTAATGCTGCGGCCCTTAAGAGCTTTTGAGATTTTGAGATTCTAGGCTTGGGAAGTTAACCTAGGGTGCTCGGGATTGAATCTTTTACCATGTTTGGTGAAGTTCAATGTTCCGGAGACTAAAACCTTGTCTAGAAGCTCTTTTCAGATTGTTGATGGTATCCTTTATCTTGGTTGTGAATAGGTGCTAAGCTAGGGCTTGGTGATCGGATCACGCTCAAGGAGCATCGCTCGTAACTAGTTCACTTGTGTAATGACCCGCCTACTCTAGACTTTTGGACCATTAACGAAATTATACATACAAATCCTTAATAAAACTTACATTTGCGAAAATACCATAACTTTATTAGAAACTTGTAGAAATAAGAGTTACTTTCATAAAATATCAAGTAGGATATGGGATCCCATTGTCTTAAAAACAAAACATAATTTAAAATAAAAGGAGTTACATAGCAAGTGAGGAAAAATACATGTAAAACCATAAAACAAGACTACATCCTCGAAAATCGAACTCTCGACTCCTTGAATCCATTCACCACCGATACACATTCCCCAAGCATCCACGAATCTTACCGCCACTGTAGCTATTTTCCTGCACATATAAACAAAAAGGAATGAGCCTAATGCCCAGCAAGGAAAATCTACCACATAGTTCATATACATAAATTTCATAAGAAACATAAAAACATAACATTACACTTATTTCATACACATACTATAATGGCCATTATTACTTGGGGTCCCATAGACTAAACAAGTCATATGCCCATGAGATTAGTGGGGTCCTACTAGCTAAGCAGGTCATATGACCATAATCTATTTGGGGTCTTGTTAGTCATATGGGTCATATGCCCAAGCCTACAAACATACATATCATAACACTTATCATAACATAAGAAACATAAGATAACATATAAAACATATAACATATGAATTTCTATCCTATTTTCCTTACCAAAGTTACCGGAATAAGAGGACAGAGTTGGGACTTTGGAACACTCCTAATAACCATTATGAAAGGGTGAGTCTATAGAAGAAAAAGCCAAATGAAAGGAATGGAAGGACTAAACCTTGAGAAACATACTTACCAAAAACTTATGTGCAAGTTCTTAGATTTCCTAACCAAAATAAGAATAAGGTTAGAAGGCTGGTAGAAGATTATGAGAACTTAAAGAAAATAAAACCAATGAACTAGAGTGTGGAAATACCTTGAAGACTTGTAAGACCAATCTAAACCTCGAACCGAAATACTATGAAACCTTACTTCCCCAAGTGTTTGATAAGCTTATGATGATCAAGCTTATGATTTCCCCACCCAAGTGTTTAACTCTCACACTCACCTAGCAACTTGCAGCCTCTAAACTTAGAGTAAAAGGTGAATAATGGCTGGGTACTAGGCCCTATTTATAGAGTTTATGAATGAAAGGATCTTAATTTTAACTTGAATAAAAATAATGGCTTTTTAGGTGAAAATAATTTGAATTGTTGTTCAGCAGAGGCTGAAGACTCGTTCAAAAAGGTGCTGGACTTATCAAGAGGTTGAATGGCTGAATGGAAAATGATTTCAAAACTTTTCAAAAATATACTGAGGGAGGCGATATATTGCCTGGGCCAGTATGCCCGAGGCAGTCGTGCATCGCTTCGTGTTTTCCGTATCTACATGTTGCGATATATCGCCCCCTATAGCTGTGATATATCGGCACACGCTGATTATTTAAACACGAAATTACACATTTTTAGCTAAATTTGAATGGAGTAAACAGCCTTGACTAAGCCCTCAACGTATTCAAAGCTGCTGACTGACCTTATAGCATTCAAACTTTACCCCTTATTAAATTTAATCCTCAAAATACTTAATCCTTAATCACCCATACATAACATGTGCTTAAAATCCTATTGGTTCTTATCTAAACCTTATAGTATAATAAATATTATCCTAAATATAAGTCATATTAATCAAACCTTAGGTTAAAATTAATATTCTTAAACTATAGGTTAAACTTAGAAAATCTACAAGTACTACTATGAGTGTCCAAATAAATCCCGGTCTGAACCAAAAATCCACAGTTACAAAGATAATGCTATAAATACTATAATACTACTATCTATCTTAGCTAAGTAAAGTTCTTGGACTCTACAACTTGGAAGCCAAAGGTAAGAAAACTGCACCCGGTTGTGTGTTTGTAATGGGACTAAGGGTTCCCTAATATGTATGCTTTGAAAGGATGGTATTATGCCATGTAAACAGTAAACCAATGGCCTAAGAGTGCCAAAGGATACACTTGCGCACAGGGCGCGGCTCGGCCACTGGTAGCAGAGGACAGATTATTATGCACTGAGCTTGGTTTAAGCGGGTCGGAGTCAGTGGGGAAAACAGAGGGTGCGGCCTAAGTTGTCGGCCCATGTTATTATGTGATTTGACTGTTATTAATGATTGGCTGCATCTTTGATTCCGATTACATGCTATGTGATTAATGTGGAATGTTAAGTGTTTGATCATGCTTAAAGGATTATACTCTTGTTATGATTGTTGAGATGTGTATTATGTTTTCTTGCTGGGCCTTGGCTCACGGGTGCTACGTGGTGCAGGTAAAGGCAAGGGTAAACTTGATCAGCCCTGACTTGGAGAGCTCTGTGAGCGGAATGGACATGACCAGCTGCTCAGCCGCCACGGTTGAGAGGATAACAGGAACAGAAGAGCTATAAATATCTGTTTTGCCTTAGAGTGGCTGACATATCTTGGTTTAAAATTCAAACAGATTTACATATGGGATCCCAAAAAGGAACAGTGTTTAAAAGTTGGTTTACAAAATTTCCACAATACAGACTACCGTCAGCCACTCTAAGGCAAAACAGATATTTATAACTCTTCTGTTCCTGTTATCCTCTCAACCGTGGCGGCTGAGCAGCTGGTCATGTCCATTCCGCTCACAGAGCTCTCCAAGTCAGGGCTGATCAAGTTTACCCTTGCCTTTACCTGCACCACGTAGCACCCGTGAGCCAAGGCCCAGCAAGAAAACATAATACAAATCTCAACAATTAATCTACACATCTCAACAGATTACTGATGTAGATAGACATATGCAATTAATCTACATCAGTAATCTAAATCTAGATTAATTGCATCCAACTATATGCTTACTAAACCATTAACAACCATTAATTAAAGATTTCATACTTTAATATGTTGCTGACAATTTTATTCATTATATATCATCATATTCTCATACAAGATCATATTCTCTTGTACGTATACAAGATCATATTCTCTTGTACGTATACAAGATCATATTCTGATATTTATATATAAATTATTCAAACAATAATTTCAATAATAAAATAAAATTGCACTTTTTATTTAAATCAATAAAAATACTTTTTTTCATGCTTTTAGGGCACCATCCCTAACAATCTCCCACTTGCCCTTAGATCAAGTGAGGCTTCTCTCTCAATCCTATATTACGTACATGGCTCATAAAAGACTTTGTAGGAAGTGTCTTGGTAAAAGGGTTTGCAAAGTTTTGTTTCGATTCTATCTTCATTACTGTCACATCCCCTTTGTGCAGGATTTCTCTTACTAGATGATATTTTATTTCTATATGCTTTCCTCTCTTGTGGTTTCTAGGTTCCATTTAATTAGCTACTGCTCCACTATTGTCACAATATAGGATTAGTAGCTTCTCCATAACTGGAATCACTTCCAGATTAGATTAGTGTAGAACTTTCTGAACCAAACCATTTCCTTAGCTGCTACAAAAGTCGCTATACCTAACTGCTTCTTAACTTCAACTTTGTTGTCTTTAAACTTGCAAAAGGTTTCTAAATTACTAAGCATTGGGTAAGTATGACCATAACTAGAGTACTTGTTAATGAAAGTTACGAAATACTCATAACCACCTCTAGCTTGTATATTAATTGGACCACACACATCACTATGTACAAGCTCTAATGGTTCTTTTGGTCTATTGCCTTTTACTGAGAAAGGGCATTTAGTCATTTTTCCTTCTACACAGGATTCACAAACTGGAAGAGTTCCAACATCTAGTTCTCTCAATGGTCCATCTTTTGCTAACCAATTAATTATGTCTAGACTAATATGACCTAGTCTTAGATGCCATAGACATGTGTCATCCTCTTTAGAAATTTTTTGACTTTTGCTACCTTTTTGTTTAGCTACTTTAAATAACTCAGAGTTATTAAACAATCGTTCATTGAGCTTGAGCATGCATATATATTATGTCTGTTTGTTTATTATCAAAAGAAATATCACAACTTTGTTAATTCAACATAGATAAAGAATAAAATAAATATTATTCATAATATGAAAATTGTTCCCAAGAAAATAAACAGATAGTTCCTAATGCTCTTTTTGACACGAGTGCTCCACTTCCAACTCGCATGGTCATCTTGCCATAAGCAATTTCCCTTGATGACTCAAGTATATGCATAGAAGAAGAAACGTAGTTAGTGGCTCCTAAATCAATGACACAGGATCAAATATCGTCTTCCACTATAAATGCTTAGAATACATGTTACTTAGATTTACCATTTTTTTTCACCTCAGTGACATACTTGTTACAGTTTCTCTTCCAGTGACCTACAACTCCGCAGTGGAAACACTTTCCTCTTGGTTCCTTCTTTTTGGAGTTATTGTCATTGTAACATCCTACTACCTTAGATTCGTTACCATGTGATTTTAAAATGTGTCATTAGCTCGCAATTGAGATTTTAGACTGAACAATGTGATTAAATCGGAATAAAAACTCATTTAATGAAAATTAAGTATAAAAGGTTTTGGCATGGATTAAAGTTATAAAAGTGATACATTGGGATCCCAAAATATTGTATCAAAATATATTTACAACTCAAAAGGTAGGGTACAGTCGACCTAAGCAACAAAATTAAACGTTCACATTTTGCCCCACAAAATAACCCAAGTTGTGGCAACCAAGTTGGCCAAACATGTACACGTCTCTCCATGCCCTCCAACTCATGCTTTTTTGTCCTTTCCTTTGCCCTTACCTACACCATAGAGCACTCATGAGCCAAGGCCCAGCAAGAAAACTCTACACATAGCATATGGCGATTCAATCAAGCAAATATGCATTCTTAAACATATAACAAACTATTCACATAACATCCTATGCTGACCCTAGTGCTTTACCAGGCACTGGGTTCACGGTGTTCACCAAACGGGTGAGTACAACACCCTTGATGGACATGCCATGGCGGCCTGCATTCAGCATGCTTATAGCCATTCAGCCTACATTCAACATGCTTTTCGTCATTCCCGGCCTTCGCCGATCTTGGTCTTTGTCGATCCTGGCCTTCACCGATCAGTTATAATCATACAAACATGGCATAACAATTATATACATTCACACATAGCATTAAACACAAATAATCAAGCCATGCTCTGCTATACAGGGACAAAGAGTTTTCTTGCCTGTGTCTCGAGCTGACTGACTAGTGTGATCCTGACCACGATGCCCTAAACCCGAGCCTTAGAGGTAAACCCTAGTGACAACACAATAATAATAATCATCCATCAAGCCTTAAACTAATTAAAAACTTCATAATAATATTCTATCCTCCGAGACCTCAAATCCTACTAAACCGGGTAGTAGGATCCTTCCCCAACCCTTAAATTTGGGTTCCCGAGCTTAAAACCCTATATTGGTCATTTCCCTTAATTTGAGCTACGACGCCCTACAAGTTAGAGATCCTTAGGGCTCTCTTCCGGTGGACACGGGCCGTGACATGCCCTACCTGCACTGTGGCACCTAGGCAGCATCAGGGACCCTTCCAAGAAATCTCGCACACACGGGCCGCGGCTCGAGCCCGAAACCCAGAAATCGTCCATGCACAACCAAACCTTCTAAAATCCACCCAAATCAAAGCTTAGATCCGGAATTCAGTCAAAAGTTCATATCTAAGAAACATAACTGGTACAAGCACCCCAAAAACTAACCTTCAGCCTTACCAAAATCCAAAATCAGACCAAAGGTTTGAACCTAAACAAAACCTCTAAATCACTGCAGAAAAACTTAATAATTCAGCACCAAAATCCTTACATCAATTGATAATTCGACCCTCAGCTGAACCTCAGTTACTATGGGCTTCAAGTCCCTCAAATCTTTAGCCAAATTTCCAAGAATTCACCAAAGTTTCCAAACACACCAAAGGAAAGAGAGAGAGCAAGAGAACCAAGTAGAGGAAGAGAGTGAAAGGGGTGAGAGTGTGAGAATGCTCTAAATGGTTTCTGGTCACTTGTTGTGTATTTTCCCAAGTATATCCCTTAATACAAATGACCAAAATGCCCCTAAACTTATCCCTAGCCTTTCTAACACCACCAAGGGCAAAATTGTCTTTGGCCACCATTTTCCCGCTAAACCTGAAGCAGCTCTATAGATTCCTAACTAATCCCGACATGCCTAATTAATCTCCAAATAATTACCCGTTACGTGATAAATCCCATATATACGCTAAGTTTCCCAAAATACCCCTAGGCTCACCCTGAGACGGGTGTTAGACCTCGTTGTGACTATTCAACTAATCTGCTCTCTAGGATTGTCTTGGACCACACATCTCAATTATATCTCCACAAGACTGCGGTCTCAAGCACAACACACACACATAATCACATTTAAGCGCTCAACGGGGAAAATTACAAATATGCTCTCATTGACATGAATAGACCTACATGAATATTTAATTCTCCTAAACACGTACCGATACACATATATCACAATTAACCACATAATAACACAATTAAATCAATTATTGTCCTCTCAACACGCTAATACAAGCACTAAGACTTATTAGTAAATTTGGGACGTTACAATCATTCTTGTTCTCCTTGGCCTTTGGTACCTTCCTGCCTTTCATGGACTTCTTGCCCTTACTCTTGTCGTTGTCATTGTTCTTCTTCCTCTTCTTGGTTTTGTCCTTAGAGGAAGAAGGATTCTGTTCAGTGACATTTGCCTCTGCTTCTTTAGTTATGGTTTTGTTAAGAGACTCCAATGTCTGCAGATCATTCAATAGCTGTTTCATGTTGAATTCTAACTTATTCATAATATAGTTGGTAGTGAATGTAGAGAAAGCATGATTGAGTGATTCCAATAAGATACTTACTTTTGTACACTCATCAATGATGACCCCATGTATTTTTGCTTCATGCATCACGTTGATCATGCTCAAGACATGTTCAAGCACAGAAACATGATGCATGAATGCAACAATTAAAACACATAAACTCTTCATTATTATTCAACGATAAAACTACCTGACAATTAAATGGCTGCCTTAGGGCCAGTCAAGTTAATTTCAGACAGTCTATAAGACACTCTTATCTTTATTATTTAAAACTCAAAATAACTCATATTTATTTCATTTCTGTACTGCTTGTTTTGTCAAGATACAATTATCTACTACAAAACTTAATTGTATCTTTGTGAGTGTAACCCATTACTTCAAAATTTATGACTTAGCTTAGAGAGTGTATCCCTAATCGTATTCCACGGTGTTATACTAACATTGGAAACAATAGGTCACATTGAGATGTCAACCATCTCCCACTCACTATTTTAGAATGTATGTGTTTATTAAACTAACCAATTAATTCCAAATTAATTACGAATGAAATTAATTATAAAATCATACAATTATAAAAGAGTGCTTCTATAATTAAAGTGATCTAGAATAACTGCCCATTACATTCATCAAACTTTACTAAGAAATTTTTAAAATAAAGTTGGTTATCCTAAAAGGCCTATATAAACTATTGCCTTTATTATAATGCGTTTTACCAAGTTTAAACTAATTTAAGACTTAGTAGTTTCCATGCAATTGGTTTCACTAAATTAATTCACATAATCACATAGGACAATCCTAGATAATCATGTTTCTACAAAATGAGATGCATGATTAATTAAAATTGTGTGGGGTTTCATGTATGGGATGTGATGGACTAATGTATGATCACATTATCAATGAAACATTAATTAACAATTATATAAATAAATAAAAAATAAATGATGAACCAAGAGAATATTGGAGATATCTAAAATTACAACTCTTGAAAAATTAGAAATTAAAAAATTACAAAGTAGGCTTCAAGTCAATTACAAAAACTCTAATCAAGTTCTTCTCTTAGGCCCACTTCATATTCTTTAGGAATTTATAAGGTGCATTAGTTAATTAGAAAATTAATTAATATAATTATAATTAATTTTTAATTAAACAACCCTTTTTATTATCTTTTTAATTTAGTTGAATATAAATAATTAAAAGAATCAAATTAAAATAATTATTTCATCTTACGATTTAAAAAATCTTAACAAACTAAAAGCAATTTTATTTTTATTAAATAAAATAAGATTATTAACTTTTCAATTTCAAAACAATTTAAAAAATTAATTAAATACGATATCCATCTTCAGCTTCTCAGCTTCGGAGGAAATGTAGTTGCTAAAAATTAGGGATTTGTTGAGCACCTATCTTGCTGCACAAGCTAGGGCCGGCTCTATTGATCCAAAGTCTTCATGGACTTATTTTGGTGATATACCATAGAAATATTTGATTATTATTTGTTACTAATGTAATCTTGATTTTGTAGTACATTTGAATACTATTATTACAAATTAAAGAATCAAGGAAACCAAGGAGCTTGAAGAAGGCTTCAAGACTCAAAGAACTCAAGACTAAGCATGGTTATAAGTTTACATATTCTTTAGTCTTGTAATCTTTACTAGTATGCATCACTTATGTTTAATCAGTTATTGGCTCAATTATTTTTTTCATCAAAAGTTTTACTAAAATTCACATTTTCAAAGAAAAACTTTTTTGGGAAAAATTCCTTTTATTAGAGTCTTAAATATGTTTATATTCTTCGGAATGAAAAACTTGTTTTATAAATATCTTATTATATAAATATTTACCTTAAAATATAAAACAAAGTTTCAAAAGAGTTGACACATTTTTAGAAGCTAAAAACCAAGCCCCATTGTAATTTGATAGGTCGGTCGACCAACCTATACACGTCAGTGGACCGATGTATCAGAGTGATACGAACCACACCAACGATTGTGGTGAAACCCGGCACCAAATATGGCAGCCACCAAGAACACACGAAATGGGAATGAAGAACCGCGACCCAATGCTTAGCCAAGCACGAACCTTGGTATGAGGAAGACGCCACAAACGGGGATGGGAATCCATTTGATAAGTCGGATTGAACGCCACAAGGAATACCCTTGATAAGTTTGAATAGTCTCTTCAAGAACTCAAGAAGAAAACCTCTCAATTTTCATTTCATCAAAAATCTGATTTTTCCAAATGTTTTCAAGGCCTTATATAGCCGAAAATTACATCAAGACAAGCCCCTTTTGTCTTCCTAATGAAACCGAAAAATTAAAGACAACCCCTTTGTCTTCCTAATGAAAACCGAAAATTAAAGACAAGCCTTTTGTCTTCCTAAAGAAAACCAAAAATTAAAGACAAGCCTTTTGTCTCCCTAATGAAAACCGAAAATTAAAGACAAAAGGACTCTTGGACTAACACAAGTCAAGTGTTTGACTTTTCACAAAATAAACAAAGACTAAATAAAAAATACAAGATGACAAAAATACAATAAGACTCATCAAGCTCCTAAACTGAGTCTTTTGGCTCGCGCCCTCGTCACCATACCAACTGGAACTAGACTTGGATCTTTAGTCTTGGTGTCCTCATCATTCCCCCCCTCTTGAGAAGGATTTGTCCTCAAATCTTCACCTGCATCAAAAGGACTCAAATTAGAAACATTAAAAGTAGCACTAACAGTATACTCACCTGGTAAATCGAGTCTGTAGGCATTGTCATTGATCCTTTCTAGAACTTGAAATGGACCATCTCCTCGAGGTAGCAATTTGGAACGTCTTTGTGCTGGGAATCACTATTTCCTCATGTGTACCCATACCCAATCAGCGGGGTCAAAAATCTGCTTGTGACGACCCTTGTTAGCATCAAGTTGGTTAGTGTTTAAAAGAGCCTCCTTAACCTCACTTTTTTTTGCATAAAAATTATTTTGTTTTCTCTCTAATTTTCTCTCATTGATCGAACTCTTCTCTTTCTTTTCTCTCTCACTTGATTCGACCCTTTTCTCTCTTTGTCTCTCTTTTTTCTCACTCTCATTCATCTTTTCACTCTCCTTCTTTTGATCACTCAATTTTTTTTTATCACTCAATTTTTGCAACCTCACTTGGTCTTCATATACTTGCTTTGGCGTCAATGGAGCTAGAGTGATTGTTCGTTGATGGAACGTGAATGAGTACTTGTTGGTGAAGCCATCATGCTGGACTCGCCGATCAAATAGCCAAGGCCTTCATAGGATTTGTGTCTTCTCTTGAGAGAAATATAATAATATATATTTATATTAGTCATCTAGGATTTTATTAATAAAAATAATTTTAATTAATTCAATTAAAATATAGCTTACCTATTACTATATTCAAAATATATTTAATTGAATTTAAATTGATTCAAAATCAATCTAAGAACTGAGATAAGATATCTCATTAATTTCAAATAAGTTATCTAAATTTAAATATTAAATTAATTTCTCAAATAAGTTCAAAATAAAATGACATAATTAATTTAATACGAATTATTTTATTTACTTAATTAATATTTACGAAAATTATAATTAATTAAATAATAATTATTGATGAGGACACCAAGACTAAAGATCCAAGTCTAGTTCCAGTTGGTCTGGTGACGAGGGCGCGAGCCAAAAGACTCAGTTTAGGAGCTTGATGAGTCTTATTGTATTTTGTCATCTTGTATATTTTATTTAGTCTTTGTTTATTTTGTGAAAAGTCAAACACTTGACTTGTGTGAGTCCAAGAGTCCTTTTGTCTTAAATTTCGGTTTTGCTTTAGGAAGACAAAGGGGCTTGTCTTGATGTAATTTTCGCCTATATTAGGCCTTGAAAACATTTGGAAAAATCAGATTATGATGAAATGAAATTTGTGAGTTTTTTTCTTCTTGAGTTCTTGAAGAAACTATTGAACTTATCAAGGGGTTCCTTGTGGCGTTCAACCTGACTTATCAAACGGAATTCCCATCCCCGTTTGTGGCGTCTTCCTCATACCAAGGTTCGTGCTTTGCTAAGCATAGGGTCGCGGTTTACCATTCCAATTTCGTGTGTTCTTGGTGGCTGTGCCATATTTGGTGTCGGGTTTCATCATAGTGTTGGTGTGGTTCGTATCAGTTGGTATCAGAGATTAGGATCATCCGGTTTGGCCTATCTTTTTTTTTCATTTGTGTTTTCTATTCAATTCGTTTTTCAATTCTGAAATAAAAAATATATATATATTCATCATCTAGTCGTGTTTGAGTTCTTTGTCCTTGTTTATTTTTTTCTTGTGAAATCCGAAACTACTATAGTTAATTTCCCTATTTCAATTGTTTCCTTGTTCAATCATTCCCTTATTTCCAAAGTTTCCATTATTTCTATGTGAAATCCCTTGAAATCCGAAACTAGTATACACAAAGTTCTTTAATTTTTGATTCTTTGTTCAATTGGTGTGTTTGAATTAGGGATGTTGAAAATCCATCTAATTTTTTTTTTCTGAAAACGTGAATTAGGGCTTTGAGTTTTTCTCTTGTTCTAATTGTGGAATCTGAATTTTCATTGAGTTTCTCTTGCTGTTTTGTTTTGAAATCCGAATTTTGCCTTGGGTTTCTCTTGTTCTTGTTGTGAAATCTGAAATTGGAATTGACTTCTCTTGTTCTTATTATTGTGCAATCCAAATTTGGCCTTGAGTTTCTATTGTTTTATTGTGAAATCTGAATTGAAAGTGAGTTTCTCTTGTTTTTCATTGTGAAAATCCGAATTTGCATTGAGATTCTCTTGCTCTTTTGTGAAATCTGAGTTGTTGTCAAATCCAAGTCTGATTTTTTTTTTCTTGTGTCTTGTACCTGCGTTTGAGGATCAAGAGGAAAAGAAAAGACATAAAAGAAAGAAGAAGAAAAATTCAAAGGGATCCGAACCTAAAAAAAAATTTGTTCTAATCTTGTTCCTTATGGTCTAGAGGGCTTTTGGTCGAAACCCCACACAAGTGTTCCAAAAATCATCAATTTTCGCCAATTTTTCATCGGTTTTCGTTTGGTTTGTTTGGTAGGATTGGCTGCTTGAACCTCCATATCACCGTTACATTAGTTTTCAAAGGTCTTAAAGAAGAATACGAGTGGAAAAAGGCAGAGGTGTGAGCTTATTTGAGGGTAAAAGCCATCAAAGTTGAGTGAAACACGAGTGGACTTGAGTGACATTTTTTTGAGTGAAAACACGTGAGGGAGTGTGGTGAGGTCTTTTTCTATAACTGTTCTAACCTTATTTTTGCAGATTTTCAATCATGTCACAAAATACAGAAAGAAATGCAGGCAATGACGCTCCACCACCTACAGTTCCAAATCTACAAATTGAAGCTTTAATGGGGGAGATGAGGAGGATGTTGAGGGAGGAGTGTGAACAAATACATGAGAGGTTGGATAGGGTAGAAGAGGGAACACAACGGAGGCCACGGAGGAATAGGATGCACCACAGGGAGGATGAGAATGAAGGGGATTTGGAAGGGGTAATTTATGATGATGAGTTTGATAGGATGTCGGCGGGTAACCATAGGAGGTATGGCGGGGATAGAGAAGCTAGGAACCAGGTAGATAATTATTTGGGAAATATCAAGATGAGAATTCCAGCATTTTAGGGGAAGAGCGATCCTGAAGCATACCTTGAGTGGGAGAAGAAGATGGAGCTAGTTTTTGATTGTCACAACTACTCCGACATGAAGAAGGTAAAACTTGCTGCCATTGAGTTTACTGATTATGCTATTGTTTGGTGGGATCAGTTGTGCATCAACAGGAGGCGGAGTGGAGATCGTCCTATTGACACATGGGAGGCAATGAAGAGGGTGATGAGGCGACGGTTTGTACCACCTCATTATTATCGAGATCTGTACCTTAAGTTGCAGGGTCTTCGTCAGGGCTACAGAAGTGTTGATGAGTATTACAAGGAGATGGAGATGGCTATGATTAGAGCCAATGTTGAAGAGGATCGGGAGGCAACCATGGCAAGGTTTTTGAATGGGTTGAACCGAGAGATTGCTAATCCAATTGAGCTACACCATTATGTGGAATTGGAAGATTTGGTGCATATGGCAATCAAAGTTGAGAGGCAGCTCAAGAGGGGTAGTACAAGTTCAAAGCCAAGACCGAGCCCGCACAATTCAAGTGCAACACCTTGGCGGTCAAACTATCCAAAGAAGGAAGAAGACCAACCTACTTCATCCTTTACAGCAAAACCAGCCACGACCCCTCAAAGGTAAAACAGCCCCTACTTTGTCCCGTTCTAGTGAGATAAAGTGTTTCAAATGTCAGGGGCGAGGACACATAGCTAGCCAATGTCCAAACAAGAGAGTTATGGTGATTCGAGAAAGTGGCGAGCTCGATTCTGAAGATTAAGATGATCTTGCTGACGTGCCACCATTGGAAGATGCTTCTATCGATGATGAAGAGTATGGGCCAGAATCTGGTGAGATGCTTGCACTAGTCACACGACGAGCCTTGAATTTGCAAGCAAAAGAAGAGGAAGAAGAGGTGCAGCGGGAGAACATCTTTCACACTCGTTGTCATGTGAACGACAAGGTATGTAGTGTGATTATTGATGGAGGTAGTTGTACTAACGTTGCTAGTTCTTCCATGGTTGAGAAGCTAGGGCTCCCAACGCTTAAACATCCTTGTCCATACAAGTTGCAGTGGTTGAATGATAGTGGTGAAGTGAGGGTTACAAAACAGGTGCTGGTATCATTTCGAATTGGCAAGTATGAGGATGAGGTATTGTGCGATGTGGTTCCCATGCAAGCTGGACACCTCCTTCTAGGAAGGCCTTGGCAATTTGATCGGCGAGTCCAGCATGATGGTTTCACCAACAAGTACTCATTCACGTTCCATCAACGAACAATCACTCTAGCTCCATTGACGCCAAAGCAAGTATATGAAGACCAAGTGAGGTTGCAAAAATTGAGTGATAAAAAAATATTGAGTGAGCAAAAGAAGGAGAGTGAAAAGTTGAATGAGAGTGAGAAAAAAGAGAGACAAAGAGAGAAAAGGGTTGAATCAAGTGAGCGAGAAAAGAAAGAGAAGAGTTCGATCAATGAGGGAAAATTAGAGAGAAAACAGAATAATTTTTATGCAAAAAAAAGTGAGGTTAAGGAGGCTCTTTTAAACACTAACCAACTTGAGCTCACAAAGGTCGTCACAAGCAAGTTTTTGACCCCGGTGATTGGGTATGTGTACACATGAGGAAAGAGCGATTCCCAGGACAAAGACATTCCAAATTGCTACCTCGAGGAGATGGTCCGTTTCAAGTGCTAGAAAGGATCAATGACAATGCCTACAGACTCGATTTACCAGGTGAGTATACTGTTAGTGCTACTTTTAATGTTTCTGATTTGAGTCCTTTTGATGCAGGTGAAGATTTGAGGACAAATCCTTCTCAAGAGGGGGGGAATGATGAGGACACCAAGACTAAAGATCGAAGTCTAGTTCCAGTTGGTCTGGTGACGAGGGCGCGAGCCAAAAGACTCAGTTTAGGAGCTTGATGAGTCTTATTGTATTTTGTCATCTTGTATTTTTTATTTAGTCTTTGTTTATTTTGTGAAAAGTCAAACACTTGACTTGTGTGAGTCCAAGAGTCCTTTTGTCTTTAATTTCGGTTTTCATTAGGAAGACAAAAGGCTTGTTTTTTTAAATTTCGGTTTTGCTTTAGGAAGACAAAGGGGCTTGTCTTGATGTAATTTTCGCCTATATTAGGCCTTGAAAACATTTGGAGAAATCAGATTATGATGAAATGAAATTTGTGAGTTTTTTTCTTCTTGAGTTCTTGAAGAAACTATTGAACTTATCAAGGGGGTTCCTTGTGGCGTTCATCTTGACTTATCAAACGGAATTCCCATCCCCATTTGTGGCGTCTTCCTCATACCAAGGTTCGTGCTTTGTAAGCATAGGGTCGCGGTTTACCATTCCAATTTCGTGTGTTCTTGGTGGCTGTGCCATATTTGGTGTCGGGTTTCATCACAGTGTTGGTGTGGTTCGTATCAATTATATTTTCTATAATTATCTCATAATTGCGTATTTTCACAGAAACTAATTTTCTTGCCAAATATACCCATACTTGTTCTATTGATGCTCTTACACTGTATAGTGTTTATAGAGCCGATCAAGGGACCTATGGACCTATAACTCCAAGATCCAATAAATGTAGATTATTAATTAAATTTCTTTAATATAATAATCTTATTTATAAATCCCAATATTATTCCACTAAAAATACGAGATTACAGTCTTGTAATTATATAGACTAATATTTACTGAGTACTTTTGTAACGACTCAAAATCACTAATAAGGCTTAAGGCTTTGATTAGTGTGCTGGGAGGGCATAATTGATACATGTATGTTTAAATGGTTAAATGCATGATTAATACGATTATATGGATTTATTATATGCATGTTTATGAGTACTAGATACACATGTGGGCCCTTTATAGCTTATAAGGGCATATTTATAATTTTGGCCCGTTAAGGGCATAAACGTGATTAAATGTGATAAATGGTTGAGACCACATTTTTATGTGGATATATTTGCAGTATATGGCTCGAGATGGTCCTAGTGAGCAGATTAGCGAAATAGTCACAGCAGGGTTTAATGCCGGACTCGGGGAAGCCTGGGGTATTTTTGGAAATTTGGTGAATATTTTGGGATTTAATAGATATTGAATAAGTAATTGGTAATTAATTGGAGGTGGTAGGAATGGTTGGTGAATATTAAAAACACTTGAGTAATTTGCGGGAACCAGGAGTAGAATGACCATTTTACCCTTAGTACCCTTAGTGAACCAACAAGCTTACAGGGGAAAATAGGTCATTTAATTAATCAAGGGATAAACTCAGTAAAATCTTAAGAATTAACTCAGAAAGTTGTAGAAACTCTCAGTTTTCACTTTCCTTCTCCTTCACGATTTTCTCTCTCTCTCTCTCCTTTGTGATTGAAGTTTGACCAGCTGAAAGAAGTGAAGGGGGAAAGGCTTAGGCTAAGCTGGGGAAAAGCAAAATTTGAAGCTTAAGTATTAGAAACTTGAGGTTGGTAAAAGCAGGAAGCTTGTGGGTATTCAACAAACAATTGAGGTAAGTTCATGTCCTTAATTATGTTAAGAAATTCTGGTTATTTGGGTGGAATTGGACTGGGTTTCTAGGGTTATAAATTGTTGTTGAACTAGGGTGTTAGCTTTAGTATTATTGTTGTAGTTTTGTGTTTAAATTGGGTGATTAAAAGTCTTAAACTCGTAGCTGAGTACTGATTGTGGTTGGGGAGTTTGTTAGGTTTATTTCTTAGATGTTCTGGATGGAAAGAAGTGGAATGAACCCATAAATTCTTTGTTTGTGGGGCCGCGCCACGACCTAGCGTAGGGGTGCTGCAGTCGCGTGCCTAGAGGGCCCTGGGTGGCTCTTTGACTTGGGGCGCGCTACGACTCTAAGGGTCAAGTCGCAGTCCGCCTAGAGGATTTGCCTTAGGATGGTTTCTAAGTTTGGTAAGGTTTGGGGGTTCGAACCTAGGCGCTTGGGACAATTTGTCATACTTAGTTTAGTAGAAATTGAGGTCCCAAAGGCAAGTTTTTGTCTCCTAAGTATTTATTTGGATTAGGAGATTAATGATGACCCATTGGCCACTATGACTAGGTTTATCGCCAAGGCTTAGGACTAAGAATCATGCTTGGGACCATTTTGTATCCTCCGCGTGAAATTCAAGGTAAGAAAAATGAACCCTTGGGTGGTTATGAACGGGATTGAGATTTCCCATTTATTGATTGCCTGTGCTATGTGTTGGTAAGATTAATATGATATACATGAATGACCGACCTATAGAAGCTGGGGCTGATGGTAAACATACTGAGCACAGCCCGGCCTAAGCGAGACGGGGCCAGCTAGATCAGCAGGGGCTCAGCCTAAGTGTGCCAACCCTAATTATTTGAGAGCATGAGATTGTTTATTACCATTGATTAACTAAATATATTCTTACTTTGTTTTATGTTTAAATTAGATAAACTTGATTGAACACTCTTATTGCGACATGTGTTTGTTGTTTTTTGTTTTCTTGCTTGGCCTTGGTTCACAGGTGCTACGTGGAGCATGTAAAGGCAAAAAGGGAAACTGAATCAACCATGAGTTGGAGAGCTCTGGGGTCGGAGTGTACTTAGTCAGTCGCTTGACCGCTACGGCCGAGGAAAAGTACAGGGACAGAAGTCTGAAACATGTATTTTGCAATTAGAGTGGCTACTAGTTGTATATAACTTTTGAAAATTGTAAATTTTTCTATTAAATCCTATTTTTGGGATCCCATGTACCAAATATCTATTTTAATGAAAATTAACCGTCTACTGTCAAAATCGTTTAACACTATCTTGATTATTGACTTTAGGATCACATTTTTGTCGAAATGACTTGATTAACAGGTTTTGCACAATTTCGAATACATAGTGTAACGGTCTTGGTTATCCAAGGTGTTACAACTTGGTATCAGAGCCGTCTAGGTTTAAGGGTTCCTAAAGATTGGCTGGACGTGTACACTCACCGCTAAAGACAAGCTTGACTCTGGGTTCGGTAATTGTTTATATGTGATCATATGCTTAAATGTTTGAATTGAATATAAATGTTTTAATTTGTGTGATTGATAGGGAGCATGGGATACTGATAGGGCCTGGCCCTTGATTGCTATGTGATTATAATGGGGCATGCTTATTAGCATTACCACTGTATGTGAATGAATATTTGAATAATTGTTTGCATCTTCATTGCTTGTGGTTGGTTGAGTTCCAGTTGTGGACTATGGAAAGATTGTTAGCCTATCATCATTTCCTGACCGCCGAGGTGTTGATTGCAAATAAACTTGGATAGCAACGCGTCCAAATAGATCTATACGACTAGCTGGCACAGGGTCTGACGATGATGAGCAAGGCCAGAACCCTTCGCCAGTCCCTGAGAACTACCAGTAGATACTTCCAGACATGCAAGCCTAGTTATAGAGTCAAAAGGAGCAAATCCGTCTCTCGAGATAGCAGACTCCATCAGAGAGTGATGCACCTATTGTATCACCTGCTGTGGTACCAATTATACAGACACCTGAGGTTGGGAACAGGTGAGCGCCACTGTTTGAGCGGTTTAGGAGACAACATCCCCCAACCTTTGAGGGAGGACCAGATCCATTGAAGGCTAAATAGTGGATGAGTATGATCACTTCTATCCTGGATTTGATGAGGGTGGAAGGAAATGACAAGGTGGCTTGTGCTCTTATATTCTTAGAGAGGATGCCCATATTTGGTGGGAGGTGGCATCACAGACCATGGGTATTTCTACTTTGAGTTAGGATGGGTTCAAAGATCTGCTTAACCAGAAGTATTACAATGTTGCCATCAGGGCTACGAAGATAAATGACTTCACAAGGCTGGTATAGGGCAGCATGACAGTTACAGAGTTTGCCCTGAACTTTAATAGGTTGGCGAAGTTTGCATCAGATTTGCAGTCTACAGATGCAGCCAGACAGGACAGGTTTATTAGTGTAATGCCCTAATTTCTCATATATTACCGCGAACACAACGTTGGGTCGTAATCGAAAATATTGCTCTTTTATTGAATAAAAACTTGAATATATATATGGATCCGTGGTATTATAAATAAAATAATAGTCATTAACATAAAAAAAAAAAGCAACATTTAAAAAAAATAAAAAAAAAAATTCTTTAATAAAAATAGGTCCGCATGATAATCCTCGACTATATGGTCCCCACAAGTACATCACGAAGCTCTTAGATCCCACTCGCCATCGGCCTTTCTGTCCTTAATTTCCTGAAATAACAACATCATAAGGAGTGAGCTTCTAAGCCCAGTAAGGAAAATACAAACAAGGGTTAGTCATATAATCAAACATAACATAAATTCACAAAACTCATACCAACACAAACCTCTAGATCATATCATAACTTTAAGTCATAATTCTAAATCATAATCTAAGTCATAAATCATAAATCATACTCTAAGTCATCAGTCATAGGTGATGAGGACACCAAGACCCAAGTCCCAAGTCAAGTTCCAGTTGGTCCAGTGACGAGGGCACGAGCCAAGAGATTCAAGGAAGAACTTAACAGCCTAGTCCACAGAGTCCTAAAACAAGAGGAGACCGTGGTCAACACTGAAGGAGAACAAAGACTTGTCCTACTCATCAAAGTTGACTAAGTTTAGGAGCTTCATGAGTCTTATTGTATTTGTCATCTTGTATTTTTAATTTATTCACGTTATTTTTGTTATTTGGTCTTTGTTTATTTTGTAAAAGTCAAACACTTGACTTGTGTGAGCCGAAGGGTCTTCTTTGTTGTGCTTGTTAGGGTTTCATTAGGAAGACCAAGGGGCTTGTGTGTGTGGAAATTTCGTCCTTATTAGGACTGCCAAAACAATTGGAAAATCAGATTACTTTGAATGAAAAATTGAGAGTTTATTTCTTCTTGAGTTCTTGAAGAAACTTTTGAACTTATCAAGGGGTTCCTTGTGGTGTTCATCCTGACTTATCAAACGGATTCCATCCCCGTTTGTGGCGTCTTCCTCATACCAAGGTTCGTGCTAGGCTAAGCATTGGTTCGCGGTTCTTCATCCCCAAATTTCGTGTGTTCTTGGTGGTTGTGCCATATTTAGTGTCAGGTTTCATCACAATGATGGTGTGGTTCGTATCAATAGGTACCATAAGTCATAAATCATAGATCATAAATCATAATCATAACTGTGATAACAAGTCAGATATAATAGAAAGATAAGTGTTTATACATGGGTGGCAATTAAGCCCCGGACAATAGTTCGTCATACACCGGACATAGGTCCTTCATAAAGTTTTGGCAACCGAGCCTACCGAACATAGTCCGTCATACATCATTGGACACCTTAGGTCTAGACACACTTACCCCTTTATTGTACTTGAAATGTTAGATCATACAAACATAAACTATATCATAATACTAAACTACCTAATTTTCCTTACCGAAAAATGGAATATTGGAGACAAGAGAGGGATTGGAACTCCTAAAACAAAACGTAAAGAATGGTGAGTTTCTAAAGAAAAGAGATGAAAAAAAAACTAAACCATCAAAGAAGAAACTTACCGAGAAAAACCTTAAATTAAAGAACGTAAACACCTAACCATCAAAACCATAAACTTAAGTTAGGATCTGAAAGAAAAATAAGGAAAACTAAGGAATCATAAAGAATAGAACTTATGAATAGTATTACCTTGGATAAACTAGAACCGTTCTACACCTCGATATTGAAATCACACTACATCTAATTACCCAAGTGTTTATAAACCTTAAGATGATAAAGATTTTATCCCAAAACCCTAGTGTTTCTCTCAAGAATAATCTAAGCAGCTTGGAGGCCCTGAATTGTGCTTGAAGAATGAATAAAATGGTTGAGTGAAGGGTCCTATTTATAGAGTACAAGGACTGAAACTATCTCCTTTTAGATTGAATAAATAAATTATAAATAATTGAATATATTTGAATTATTTGTTCAACAGATGCTTAAAACTCAGTCAAAAACGTTCAGAGGCAAGTCAAGTGGTTAAGGGTTGTTTCAAGCTCGGATTATACGAAGATTCAAAATAGGCCACTGGAGCTGATATATCACCTAGGGTAGGCGATATATCGCCCCTACTACCATATCAAAGGTTTGTGGTTTCGTTCATGCAAAGTCGACGTGTTTTCCGTATCTTCCGTAGGCGATATATCGGCCCCTAAGCTGCGATATATTGGCATACGTAGATATTTTAAATGCCTTTCTGCACTAATTTTGGATAATTTGAATTGATTAAACAGCTTTGATGGAGTCAAAATTCAATCCTAACAGATTCTGGAAGGTTCTAGAACTTCTAGATTCTTCTATTATTAAACTATTCATTTAAAATGCTTAAATCCTCAAATAAACAAGATTGTGACAAGTGTCATGCTCTTAAAATTCTATCTAAACCATACGTTATAATAAATAATATTCTATGTCCAATAATATTAATCAAACCTTATGTTATAATTAATATTTCTAAGCTATAGGTTAAACTTATAAAATCCATAACTATTGCTATGAGTATCCAACTAGATCTCAGCTTGAACCAATATCCGCTAAAACTAACATACTATAAGCTATTACTATCTACTACTACTACTACTACTATCTAACTAAGTGAAATTCTTGGATGCTACAATTCTCCCCTACTTAAAAGAATTTCATCCTCAAAATTTACTTACCAAACATCTCGGGATACCGCTCCCTTATACATTCCTCCAATTCCCATGTGGCCTCTCTTTCTGTGCTATTGCTCCACAAAATTTTAACCATAGGAACACTTTTGGACCTTAACTCCTTAGTTCCCCATTCTAGAACACGTACTGGCCGTTCTTCATAATTGAAATCTTGTTTTAACTCTAGAGCCTGGTAATCGAGCACATTGGATGGATCTGATATGTATTTTCTCAACATCGACACATGAAAAACGTTATGCCTTTCAGGTAATGACGGCGGTAAAGCCAACCGATATGCTACATGCCCTACTTTTTCCAATATCTCAAAAGGACCTATAAACCTCAAGATTAACTTTCCTTTCTTTCTGAAATGCATAATCCTTTTCATCGGAGAAACTTTAAGAAAGACTTGATCGCCTACTAAAAACTCAACATTTTGCCTCTTCGCGTCGGCATAGCTCTTCTGGCGACTTTGAGTGGCAGTCATTCGTTGTCTTATCTTTTCTACTGCCTCAGTTGCTTCTCTTACAGCCTTGGGTCCTAAATATCGTCTTTCACCAACTTCATCCTAATGAAGTGGTGATTGGCACTTCCTTCCATATAGCATCTCATAAGGTGCCATGCCTATCGTCGCCTGATAACTGTTGTTGTAAGAGAATTCTATCAATGGAAGATACTTGCTCCACAATCCTGAGAAGTCTAATGCACACACCCTCAGCATATCTTCTAATATTTGTATGGTGCGTTCTGACTGACCATCGGTTTTAGGGTGAAATGTCGTACTTAGTCTTAACTTTGTGCCCATTGCACGTTGTAGACCATCCCAGAACTTTGATGTGAAAACCGATCCTCTATCGGAAACTATCGTCTTTGGAATTCCATGTAGTCTCACTATCTCCGCAACGTAATGCTCTGTGTACTGCTCAGCACTATAAATTGTTCTTACCGGCAAGAAGTGAGCAGATTTTGTGAGTCTATCTACTACCACCAAAACAAAGTCATGCTGCTTGGTGGTCCTCAGTAATCCCGTCACGAAGTCCATCGTTATATCTTCTCATTTCCATTCGGGAATCTCCAATGGTTGCAAAGTTCCAGTGGGTCTTTGATGTTTGGCCTTAACTTGTTGTCATGTAAGGCATTTTGTTACAAATTTTGTTATGTCTTTCTTCATTCCCGGCCACCAGTACATAGCCTTGACATCGTTATACATCTTGGTCGATCCCGGGTGAAGTGAATATGGAGTAGTGTGCGCTTCCTTTATAATACTTTCTCTTAATCCTCCACTTTCAAGCACACATACTTGGTTTCTATATCATAGCATGCCTTCTTTTATCAAAGAGAAATCAGCATTCCCTGAGCTTTGTAGTGCTGCCTTCATCTGAAGAAGAAACTTGTCCTCTTGTCGTTTCTCCTTTATTTCCTCTATTAGAGTTGACTTTATCGTGAGGTCAGCTAGTTGTTCAGTTATTAGTTCTATTCCAGACCTCTTAATATCATCTTGTAAGTGTTGAGCTATCCCCTTAAGTGTTGCAAGCTTCCATAACTCTGCCTACTAAATACGTCTGCCACGACATTAGCCTTTCCCGGATGATATAAGATCTCACAATCACAGTCCTTTACTAACTCCAGCCACCTCCGTTGCCTCATATTGAGCTCCTTCTGCATAAAGAAGTACTTTAGTTCAGACTTTTGTGGTCCTTATAGATTTCACACTTTTCTCCATACAGATAGTGCCTCCAAATCTTTAGAGCGAAAACCACCGCTGCCAATTCTAAGTCAAGGGTCGGATATCGTTGTTCGTACTCCTTTAGCTGTCTCGAGGAATAGGCGACGACTCTTTCATCTTGCATCAAAACACATCCAAGTCCTTGCATCGACGCGTCGTAATACACTACAAACTTGCCCTTATCGTGTGGAATGCACAGAACTGGGGCTGATATGAGCTTGTCCTTTAACGTTTGGAAGCTTTCTTCACACTTCTCCGTCCATACAAATTTCTATTTCTTCCTCGTCAAATTTTTTAAGGGTGTAGCTATTCTGGAGAACCCTTCAACGAATTGTCTATAATATCCTGCCAATCCCAGAAAACTTCTCACCTCCGTGGAAGTCTTGGGTTTGGGCCAGTCCTTCATTGCTTCAATCTTTGCTGGATCTACTTCCACTCCATTTTTAGACACAATGTGTAACGACCCAAAATCTCTAGTATGGCTTAAGGGCCTTGATTAGTGTGCCGGGAGGGCATAATTGGTTTATGCGCGAATTTATTGATTTAATGCATAATTATATGATAAGCATGCTTGTATGACTATATGAATGTAAATGTGGTTATATGCTTTAAACTATGAGAACCACAATATTATGTGGGTAAATCTGCAGCAAGCGACTTGAGGCGATCCTAAGGAGCTAGTTAGCGGGAAGTCACAACAAGGTTTGATATTTGACTTAGGGTAAGTCAAGGGGTAATTCGGGTATTTGATGATTATCTGGGTTATCGGGTCATGGAAATAAATATATGGAGATATATTTGAGGTTAGGAGGCTTAGGCGGGAATATTGGGGAAATTTTACCATTTTGCCCTCAGGGACGTTTCCGGTACCCCGACTCTTGGGATTAGCTTAATCACTTAAGGATAGACTTAAGAGGCTTTAGAAAACAGTAGAACAAAAGACCGACATTTTTCTCTTTCTCTCTCTCAAAGCAAAAACACAGAACTTAGAAATTGTAGCTGGAATTCAGAAGATTTGGGCTGAAGTTTGAGGAATTAGCTCAGCTATAACCAAGGAACACTCAACCAGAATCAAGGTAAGGATTGAATCTCACTCTTGAACATTGGAACTCTGAGTCTTGACTGAGTATTAAAGGTTTTTATGGTTTTGATGTTAAGGATTGAATTTAAGCTGAGAAGCTCGGATTTTAGCTCAGGTACCTGTTAAGGAAGTGGTTCATCAAAGAAGGTAAACTTCAATTCGTAGTTTAGAGTATAGATTCTGAGTTTGCATGATTGGTTTCTGAGTTCTTTAGTTGTTGGGTTTCGGAAATCAAATTGGGATTTTGAGGGGTTTTTTAAGCTGGATTTCTGTTGGATTATGTTGTTAGGATTATGCTAAAAGTCTTGTGATTATGGGTTTTGGAATTAGGGTGCTTTGTGGTGGTTTTGAATAAGGTTAGGATGTTAGAAATGGTGCATTTTCTGGGCATGAAGGGTTGGGCCGCGGCTCTGTTCTAGAGCGTTGCGGCCCTACGAAGTAAAGGAGTCAGGGAGGCTCTGCCGAAGGGGAGCGCCGCGGCACCACAGGGCAAGGCCGCGGCGCGTGTCTGCCTTCAGAGGGGCTTAGTCTCTGTTTCAGGGGGCGGGCTGCGGCTAGGTTTCAGGGGTCGCAGCCCTTAGGTGCATTTGTATTCTTTTAGGGATTTTAAGCACGGGAACCTAACCTAGGGTGCTCGGGATCGATTCCACCACCGTGTTTGGTGGAATTCGATGTCCCGGAAGCTTGAACTATACCCAGAAACTTTTACTTGAATATTTATCAAATCCATTACCTTGGTTGTGACTAGGTGTTAAGCTAGGGCTAGGGAAGCAGATCGTGCTCGAGGGACGTCGCTCGCAGTCAGTGAACTTGGAAATTAAAGGTAAGAAAACTGCACCTGGTTGTGTATTTGTAGTGGGACTAAGGGTTCCCTAATATGTATGCTTTGATAGGGTGGTATTATGCCATGTAAACAGTAAACCAACGACCTAAGGGTGCCAAGGGTTACACTAGCGCATAGAGCGCGGCTCGGCCACTGGTAGCCAAGGACAGCTTATTATGCACTGAGCTCGGTTTAAGCGGGCCAGAGTCAGTGGGGTAAACAGAGGGTGCGATCTAAGTTGTCGGCCCTAATCATCATGTGACTTGATTGTTTTTAATGTTTAGACTGCATCTTTGATTCTGTATATGTGCTATGTGATTAATGTGGAATGTTCAGTGTTTGATCATGCTTGGAGGATTACTCATCTGTTATTGTTGTTTATAACACATTTTATGTTTTCTTGCTGAGCCTTGGCTCACGGGTGTTGTGTGGTGTAGGTAAAAGGCAAGGGAAAACTTGATCAGCCCTGACTTGGAGAGCTCTGCGGGCGAAATGTACATGTCCAGCTGCTCAGCCACCACGGTTGAGGGGGAAGACAGGAACAGGAGAACCAGAAACGTCTGTTTTGCCTTAGAATGGCTAATGGTTGTTCAAACTTTCGAAAATTTTGTAAACTGACTTTCGAACGCTATTCCTTTTTGGATCCCATGTATAAAATGTTTTGTTATATTGAATGTACACTTTTGAGACCAAAACCTTTTAATCCTAGTTCGCTAGTGGTTTTAGTATCACGTTTTAATTAAATGACTTGATTAGCAAGTCCTGCATCTTTATAAATACACAGTGTAGTGGTCTTGTTTGTGTAGAAAGGGGAAGCAAAGGTGGATAGCTTGACTCCAGCTCGAGTATTCACTTTAACACGGGCAGAGGCTGAGGCTAGTCCCTCGGTAATGAGAGGTCAGCTTTCTAGCGATGGCTCTCCTTTTACTGTACTGATTGATTCTGGTGCTACATGTTCCTTTGTTTCTAGTAAAGTGATTGATAGACTGTGTAGACCTAGTGAGTATCAAACTGCGGGGTTTGGGACTTTATTGCCTACAGGGGAACTGGTAGTTTCTAGGAGATGGATTAGGGCACTTCCAGTGATGGTTGATAGTAGGGAGCTTTCGGTAGATTTGACTGAGTTAGACATGATCTTAGGGATGGATTGGTTGGTCAGGTATGGGGCTACTATTGATTGCAGGAAGAAGATGGTGACTTTTGAGCCTGAGGGCGATGATCCTTTTATCTTCGTAGGTACAGTATGTGGACCCCGCGTACCCATGATATCAGCATTGAGAACCAGAGACTTGTTGCAGGGAGGATGCATAGGTTTTCTGGCCTGTGTAGTGGATACTACTAGGGTTGTGCCAGCAGGGCCGAGGAAGACTAGATTGGTGTGTGAATTTTTGGATGTATTTCATGAGGATTTGCTAGGATTACCGCCACGTAGGGAGATTCAGTTTGTTATTGAGCTAGCACCAGGGACAGAACCAGTATCAAGGGCATCGTATAGGATGGCACCAGCAGAGTTAAAAGAATTGAAGATACAGTTGTAGGAACTTCTAGATTTGGGATTCATCAGCCCTAGTTACTCTCCATGGGGCGCTCCAGTGTTATTTGTTAAGAAGAAGGACGGGACTCTGAGAATGTGTATAGACTACAGAGAATTGAACAAGTTGACTATCAAGAATAAGTACCCTCTACCAAGGATTGATGACTTGTTCGATCAGCTACAGGGAAAGACGGTGTTCTCAAAGATTGATCTATGATCTGGTTATCACCAGCTGAGGATAAAAGATCATACCGAAGACGGCTTTTCGAACACGGTATGGGCACTATGAGTTTTTGGTCATGTCATCTGGTTTGACCAACGTCCTTACAACTTTTATGGATTTGATGAACAGGGTGTTCAAGGACTTTTTGGATCAGTTCGTCATTGTCTTCATCGACGACATCTTGGTATACTCCAGCTTAATGGCAGAGCACGAGCGACATCTTCGACAGGTTTTACAGAGATTAAGGGAACACCAGTTATATGCTAAGTTTAAGAAGTGTGAATTTTGGTTACCAGAGGTGACTTTCCTTGGGCATGTAGTTGGTGCAGAAGGGATTTAGGTGGATCCATCCATGGTGGAAGCGGTGAGAGATTGGTTGAGGCCAAGGAATGCCTCGGAGGAGCGGAGTTTCCTTGGGTTGGCAGGCTACTACAGGCGGTTTGTACAGGGATTTTCAAAGATTTCTTCACCAATGACAAAGTTGACAAGAAAGAATCAAAAGTTTGTTTGGTCAGAGAAGGGTGAGAACAATTTCCAAGAGTTGAAGCGATGACTTATTTCTGCACCTGTGCTGAGTCTTCCTTCGAAAGAAGGAAAGTTTGTTGTATACTGTGATGCATCAAGGATGGGTTTAGGCTGCGTGCTGATGCAGAACGAGAAAATTATAGCTTATGCATCGTGGCAGCTCAAGGAGTATGGACAGCGGTATCCTACTCATTTTTTAGAACTAGCAGCGGTGGTATTCGCATTGAAGGTGTGGTGTCATTACCTGTATGGGGAGAAGTGAGAGATATACACTGACCATAAGAGTTTGAAATATTTCTTCACCCATAAGGATCTGAACATGAGACAGAGGCGTTGGTTGGACCTGGTTAAGGATTATGACTGCGATATCCTTTACCACCCAGGGAAGGCCAATGTAGTGGCAGATGTGTTGAGTAGGAGGGGCCTAGGACAATTGTATAGTTCCACCCATATCTCGAGACAGTTAGCTGATGAGATGGCCAGGGCAAAGATAGAATTGGTGGTGGGCCAGTTAGCTAATATTACCTTGCAGTCGACCCTGCTAGAGAGGATCAAGGAGGGACAATTGGTTGATGCGCAGTTGCAGGAGCTTAGACAGCATGTCTTGGCGGGGATAGCTAAGGATTATTCTGTTTTTGGAACTGGTATGCTTCGATATCAGGGACAGATTTGTGTTCCGACAGATGAGGGGATCAGACGAGAGATACAAGATGAGTCTCACACTATGCCATACTCGCTTCATCCGGGTACCACGAAGATGTATCAGGATCTACGGACATTATATTGGTGGCCCGAGATGAAGAAGGATGTGGTAGAGTATGTGGCTAAATGTTTGACATGTCAGTAGGTAAAGGCTGAGGATCAGCGACCAGCGGGATTGCTTCAGCCTTTGGGTATCCTAGAGTGGAAGTGGGAGGACATCACGATGGATTTTGTGGGAGGACTACCCAGAACAATGGGACTTTGTAACTCGGTGTGGGTGATAGTGGATAGATACACAAAGTCAACTCATTTTCTGCCATTGAAGTCGACGTACTCAGTGGTGCAGTATGCAAAGTTGTATGTAAGGGAAATAGTTCGTCTCGATGGGGTTCCAAAGTCTATTGTATCTGATCGAGACCCTACCTATACGTCTATGATCTGGGAAGCTCTGCAGAGAGCCATGGGGACTTAGTTGAAGTTTAGCACATCTTTTCATCCTCAGACTAATGGACGGTCTAAGAGGATGATCCAGGTGTTGGAGGACATGCTTAGGGCGTGTGTGATTGATTTCGAGGGATCTTGGGGTAAATATCTTCCGTTGATTGAATTCTTGTATAATAACAATTATCAATCCACGATTGGAGTGGCTCCTTACGAGATGTTATACGGAAGGAAGTGCAGATCACCCATTCATTGGGATGAGATGGGTGAGAGAAAGTATTTGGGGCCAGACATGGTTTAGAAGACCAATGAGGCTATTGGGAAAATTCTAGCTAGAATGCTTGCTTCCAAGAGTAGACAGAAAAGCTACGCTGATCCTAAGCGTAGAGACGTAGAGTTTTAGGTTGGAGATCATATGTTTCTGCGAGTTTCACCACTACGTGGGGTGAGAAGATTCGGGGTAAAGGGCAAGCTGAGCCCTTGGTTCGTTGGACCTTTCGAGATTCTAGAAAGGATTGGACAGGAGGCTTAAAGGTTGGCCTTGCCACCGTCGCTGTCGGGAGTTCATGATGTGTTCCATGTCTCCATGTTGCGGAAGTATGTCTCAGATACGACACGTGTACTGAAGTATGAGGACTTGGAGTTGTAGACAGACTTGTCCTATGAAGAGCGACCAGTTCAGATTTTGGATCGGAAGGACAAAGTCTTATGGAATAAGACGATTCTGTTAGTTAAAGTGTTGTGGAGAAATAGCAAGGTGGAGGAAGCGACTTGGGAGATAGAGATAGCAACACAGGATTAGTATCCTGAGCTATTCAGGTAAATTTCAAGGATGAAATTCTCTGTAGGAGGGGATAGTTGTAACGACCCATAATCTCTAGTATGGCTTAAGGGCCTTGATTAGTGTGCCAGGAGGGCATAATTGGTTTATGTGCGAATTTATTGATTTAATGCATAATTATATGATAAGCATGCTTGTATGACTATATGAATGTAAATGTGGTTATATGCTTTAAACTGTGAGAACCACATTATTATGTGGGTAAATCTGTAGCAAGCGACTTGAGGCGATCCTAAGGAGCTAGTTAGCGGGAAGTCACAACAAGGTTTGATATTTGACTTAGGGTAAGTCAAGGGGTAATTCGGGTATTTGATGATTATATGGGTTATCGGGTCATGGAAATAAATATATGGAGATATATTTGAGGTTAGGAGGCTTAGGCGGGAATATTGGGGAAATTTTACCATTTTGCCCTCAGGGACGTTTCCGGTACCCCGACTCTTGGGATTAGCTTAATCACTTAAGGATAGACTTAAGAGGTTTTAGAAAACAGTAGAACAAATTAGACTAACACTTTTCTCTTTCTCTCTCTCAAAGGAAAAACACAGAACTTAGAAATTGTAGCTGGCATTCAGAGGATTTGGGCGGAAGTTTGAGGTATTAGCTCAGCTATAACCAAGGAACACTCAACCAGAATCAAGGTAAGGATTGAATCTCACTCTTGAACATTGGAACTCTGATTCTTGGCTGAGTATTAAAAGTGTTTATGGTTTTGATGTTAAGGATTGAATTTAAGCTGAGAAGCTCGGATTTTGGCTTAGGAACCTGTTAAGGAAGTGGTTCATCAAAGAAGGTAAGCTTCAATTCATAGTTTAGAGTTTAGATTTTGGGTTTGCATGATTTGTTTCTGAGTTCTTTAGTTGCTGGGTTTCAGAAATCAAAATGAGATTTTGAGGGTTTCTTAAGCTGGATTTCTGTTGGATTATGCTGTTAGGATTATGCTAAAAGTCTTGTGATTATGTGTTTTGGAATTAGGTTGCTTTGGGGTGGTTTAGAATAAGGTTAGGATATTAGAAATGGTGGAGATTTTGGGCACGAAGGGTTGGGCTGCGGCTCTGTTCTAGAGCGTTGTGGCCCTACGAAGCAAAAGAGCCAGGGAGGCTCTGCCGAAGGGGAGCGTCGTGACGCCACAGGGGAGGGTCGCGGCTCGTATCTGCCTTCAGAGTGGCTTGGTCTTTGTTTTAGGGGGCGGGCCGTAGACAGGTTTCAGGGGCCGCAGCCCTTAGGTGCATTTTTTATCTTTTGGGGATTTTAAGCACGGGAACCTAACCTAGGGTCCTCGGGATCGATTCCACCATCGTGTGTTGGTGGAATTCGATGTCCCGGAAACTTTTACTTGAATTTTAATGGAATCCATTACCTTGGTTGTGACTAGGTGTTAAGCTAGGGCTCGGGAAGCGGATCGTGCTTGAGGGATGTCGCTCGTAGTCAGTGAACTTGGAAATTAAAGGTAAGAAAATAGCACCTGGTTGTGTATTTGTAGTGGGACTAAGGGTTCCCTAATATGTATACTTTGAAAGGGTGGTATTATGCCATGTAAACAGTAAACCAACGGCCTAAGGGTGCCAAGGGCTACACAAGCGCAAAGAGCGCGGCTCAGCCACTGGTAGCCGAGGACAGCTTATTATGCACTATGCTCGGTTTAAGAAGGCCGGAGTCAGTGGGGTAAACAGAGGGTGCGACCTAAGTTGTCGGCCCTAATCATCATGTGGCTTGATTGTTTTTAATGTTTAGTTGCATCTTTGATTCTGTATACGTGCTATGTGATTAATGTGGAATGTTAAGCGTTTGATCAGGCATGGATGATTACTCATATGTTATTGTTGTTTGTGATGCATATTATGTTTTCTTGTTGAGCCTAGGCTCACGGGTGCTGCGTGGTGCAAGTAAAGGCAAGGGAAAACTTGATCAGCCCTGACTTGGAGAGCTCTGTGGACGAAATGTACATGTCCAACTGCTCAGCCGACACGGTTGAGGGGGAAGACAGGAACAGGAGAATTAGAAACGTATGTTTTGCCTTAGAATGGCTAGTGGTTGTTCAAACTTTGGAAATTTTGTAAACTGACTTTCGAACGCTGTTCCTTTTTGGGATCCCATGTATAAAATGTTTTGTTATATAGAATGTACACTTTTGAGACCAAAACCTTTTAACCCTAGTTCAGTAGTGGTTTAGTATCACGTTTTAATTAAATAACTTGATTATCAAGTCCTGCATCATTATAAATACACAGTGTAGCAGTCTTGGCTATCCAGGGTGTTACACAATGTGTCCTATAAATGCCACCATCTCTAACCAGAATTCGCATTTCTTAAACTTAGCGTATGATTGATGAATTTTGAGTCATCCCAGCGTCAGTCCTAGGTGTTCTTTATGCTCGTCTTTCATTTTTGAGTAGATCAATATGTCGTCTATAAACACCACAACGAACTTATCCAGGTAGTCCTTAAATACACGGTTCATAAGATCCATGAACGCTGCTGGTGCATTTGTTAAGCCAAAAGACATCACAAGAAACTCGTAGTGTCCATATCTTTTGTCTGAAAAACCGTCTTTTGGGATATCTTCTTATTGTACTCTTAACTAATGATACCCTGACCTCAAGTCTATCTTCGAAAATACAGTAGATCCTTGTAGTTGATCAAAAAGATCGTCTATTTGAGGTAAATGGTCTTTGTTCTTGATCGTGACTTTATTCCCTTCTCGATAGTCAATGCACGTCCTCATACTCTCATCCTTCTTTTGGACAAACAACACTGGTGCTCCCCAAGGCGAATAGCTTGGTTGGATGAAACCTTTGTCTAAAAGCTTTTGCAGTTGGATCGTTAACTCCTTTAGCTCAGTAGGCGCCATTCTATAGGGAGCTTCCGAGATTGGTGCCGTCTTAGGTGCCAATTCTATTTCAAACTCAATTTCCATAATTTGAGGTAAGAACTTCTAGAAACACCTCAAGAAATTTGCATACTATATGTACATCCTTTGGTTTGAGTTGCGTCTCTCGTGTTTTGTCCACCACACTGGCTAGAAATGCTTGGCAATCACAATTAATTAAACGTTGAGCTTTGAGAGCTGAGACTATGGGTATGCGAGTTCGAGAAACTCCTCCTTTGAAAGTGAATTTCTCTTCGCCAACTGGTTGAAAGTTGACTGTCTTACCCTTACAGTCTATCGTTGTCCCATGTTTTGCTAACCAATCCATGCCTAAAATTACATCATAATCCTTAAGGTCTAACTCGATCAAATCTACTGGTAATTCTTTTCCTTTGATTCTAACTACAACATTACGCACCCCTCGACTAGATAGCATTCTTTCCCCCAAGGGTAACTCCGTGAAAAACTTATCTCTAAAAAGTTTACAAGGTCTATCTAAGCTATCATTCATATTTATAGAGACAAAATAATCCGTGGCTCCTGAATCGAATAATACATTGCATAGTTTACCAGAGATAGTGACCTGACCTGTTACCACATTATTACTAGTTTCTGCTTCACTTCTAGTAAGAGATAAAACTCTGGCAGGCACAAGCTTGTCATCTATCTTTTGATCCTTCAACTTTGGGCAATCCTTTTAATGTGTCCTTCTTCTCCACAATTGAAACAACCTTTCGTCTTATATTGGCATTCTCCTGAATGCTTTCTCTTGCAGATAGGGCACTGGGGATATTCCACGTATGGCTTCTTATTCCCATTACTTTCTGACGTAGTCTTATTCTTCTTATCGTCCATTTGATTTTGACCACCGTCATGCTTTCGTTTGTGGTCGTTCTATTCATTGTTATTCCTTTTGGCATCCCTTCTAGCCGCACCTTCCTTCCAAATCCTTTCTTCTGCCTGCTCAGCTTCCAAGGCTACCTCTAATGTTTCAGCATAAGTGGTTATCCCCCGAATCAGTTTTACATCACGGGCTATCATAGGTTTCAGTCCCTTCATGAATCTTTGAATTCTTAGCGTCTAAGTGGGTACCAGTCTGCATCGAACTTAGCCAGCCTATCAAACTTCCTGGCATACTCTGTCATAGATGAATTCCCTTGAGTAAGTGCTATGAATTCGTCCACCCTTGTGGCTAGAATCGCAGGACTGTAGTACTTCTTATTGAATACTTGGATAAACCCATCCCATGTCATAACGTTCACATCTCTAGTCTGCTTCACTATATCCCACCAGATGCGGGCGTCTTTCTTTAGCAAGCTTGAAGCACATGAGACTTGATCTTTGTTTCCCAGCCACATATGTTCTAGAATGGACTCCACTGATTGAAGCCATTCTTCTGCTTCTATCGGGTCTAACCCGCCATCGAAGTTCGGTGGTTGCTGCTTCCTAAAGCGTTCATGCACTGCCTCATAGTGAGGTTCTACCAACTGTAATAATTGTGCTAGAGGAATAACTTGCTGCACCACTTGTTGTTGTTTCCCTGAATTTATTTGGAACTCCTCTTCCCTTCTCTTTAGCTCTGCCCTAAGACGGGCATTTTCTCTTTCCAAAAGATTTCGGTCACAGCAACTGCTGATACTTCCACTACATTGGGTGCCTCTGGCACTCTTGGGGCTGCTGGAATTTCTTCATATATGGGGGTGGCGGCTACTCTTCTTCCTTGCCCCCTTCCTCGACCTTGGCCCCTACCTTGGCCATATAGTCTGTCGGATCTTCTTGATTCCTGCTCCATGTGTCTTTTCTATTTCCCCAAGTAAAGGATACAACTTAGCCTATCGTACTACTTTATATTAGGTCCGTCTATCTATAAAAACTATCTGATTATAATTAAGTCCAACTCGGGTAAATGGGCCTTAATAATTGAATCTTCCATGGAGGAGGGCTGGGTTCAGTATATCGTACCCACTACTAAGGCCCCCTAACTTCCACTTGGACCCAAAAGATAGGAATTTGAACCCTTGCTTTATTAATTGTTATTTGTTTAAATTGGACCCAATCTAATAATGCAAAGCAAATGGGCCTTCACAAATGGGCTAACCCATAAGAGAGGAAGTTAAACTTTACACTTTCAATTGAATCCAAAAAATTGCTTGGCACTTACTAAACAATGATATAATAATAAAAGCAAATAACATGTTTTAAAACAAAAACAAAAAAGTAACATCTAACGAAAATATTCTAAAACAACATATAATAAAATTTAACAATGTGTTCTTATATGCATCTAATCCTCCACATCGGATCCATCATCATACTCAGGGTCTGGTACTTTTCTTATAGCTTTAACCTTTCTAACCACACTTGAGTCCATTAGGCTAATTTCTGAAAAATAACACAAGAAAATCATTACAAACATATTTTGAAAACAATACATATACTTTGGTAACGAGTAGGTCCTTTGTAGCTATCGTGTATATTCCGTGGGAACGTTCAGGACCAATATAGCCGTGGGCTCGGATACCACCTGTAACGCCCTAATTTCTCATAGATTACCAAGAACACAGCGTTGGGTCGTAATCATAATTATTGCTCTTTTATTGAATAAAAACTTGAAAATAAATACATGAATTATAACGCCCTGGATAGCCAAGACCGTTACACTGTGTGTTTATAAAAGTGCAAGACTTGCTAACCAAGTCATTTAGTTAGAAATGTGTTACTGAAACTATAGTTGAACTAGGGTTAAAGGATTTCATTCACAAAAGTTACACTTCATATAATCAAATATTTTGAACATGGGATCCCATTAGTAATAACGTTTAAAGGACAGTTTACAAAATTTCAGGATAAAAGAACAACTACTAGCCACTCTAAGGGCAAGACAGACATTTAGGCTTTTCCCGTCCTGTACTACTCCTCGGCCGTGGCGGCCGATCAACAGACTATGTACATTTAGTCTCAAAGCTCTCCCACTCAGGACTGATCTACTTTGCCCTTGCCTTTACCTGCACCATGTAGCACCCGTGAGCCAAGGCTCAGCAAGAAAACATAATTATAGAGCATAATCATCAATTAAATAATCAGATAACTCAGACAGTATAATCATATACTTAACAACCCAGAATATCCATATAATTGGGCATTCAGCATACCAAACTTATCAATTAACATTAATAACTAAATCACATATGATAACCAGGGTCAACGCCCTTAGGTCGCACCCCCTATTTATCCCACTGATTTTGGCCTGCTTAAACTGAGCTCACTGAATATCAAGCTGTCCTCAGCTACCAGTGGCCGATACGCGCCCTGTGCGAAAATATTGACTCCAGCACTCTTAGGTCGTTTATCACATGTCCCATGGCATAATACCATATATGACATCATACAGATATAGGGAGCTCTTAGTCCCAACATAATCACATAATCAAGTGCAGTTTTCTTAACTATGAATTCTGATAGCTTTGATCAATGGTGACACCCCTCAAGCATGATCCCTTCTGAGCCCTAGCATACACCTAGTCACAGTCGCAAGTTAGAACCATTACCAAACTTCAATCCCAAAACCTAACCTCGGAAGCAATCCCGAGCCCTGGGGAAGCCCTAATTCCACCAAAAGGGGTGGTGGAATCAAACCCCGAGCCCCCGAGCAAAAACCCTAAGAAATAACTCAAAAACCCTCTTCTAGACATAGGGTAGCTCTACAGCTCTATTGCGCTACAAACAGAGCCAACAGGCACCCAGACACCAAAGCCTAGCGTTATAGCGCCCTAAGGCTAGCGCTACTCACAGCACAGCCAAGACTCAGGTTTTCCCCCTTTGAACTTCCTCGAGCCAAAACTCCTCCAAACTTCAACCATACACCAAAACAAGCCTACCAACATCTATATCTCACCCCATATGACCCAACCATACAAAAGTCAACCAGATGCATCATCAAACCAAGAAAAAGACATGATTGATCTTGAAACTCAAAAATTCAACATAACACCAAAAACTTCAGAATTCAAGTGACCAAGTCTAGAGTTTCTTACCTTAAATGGAGAAATTCGACCTTAGACTATCCTCCACACTTCCTTAGCTTTCCCTCCTCAAAACCTCAGCCTTAATTCCCTAGAATTCCCATCATAACTCAGCTCAGAAATCCATCTCAACTTCAAAAACCAGAAACTGAAAAAGAGCCTCAAAACCTTACCTCAAATGGATGAATAACTTCTGCTAATTCCTCAAGCCAAATCAAGGTCCCTAGTGTTGAGCCTTAACCTAAGACTTCCCTGAATTTTAGCTCCAAATTCCTTCAAGAAATGGGGAAGAAGACCTAAACCGATAGAGAGAAAAGGGACTTCTATTTTTCCTTCTTTCCTTTTCTTTTCCTTTTGTATCTTTCCTTCCTTCAGACTTCTAAAGTTTTCTAAACATTCCATGATGAGGACACCAAGACTAAAGATCCAAGTCTGGTGACGAGGGCGCGAGCCAAAAGACTCAGTTTAGGAGCTTGATGAGTCTTATTGTATTTTGTCATCTTGTATTTTTTATTTAGTCTTTGTTTATTTTGTGAAAAGTCAAACACTTGACTTGTGTGAGTCCAAGAGTCCTTTTGTCTTTAATTTCGGTTTTCATTAGGAAGACAAAAGGCTTGTTTTTTTTAAATTTCGGTTTTGCTTTAGGAAGACAAAGGGGCTTGTCTTGATGTAATTTTCGCCTATATTAGGCCTTGAAAACATTTGGAAAAATCAGATTTTGATGAAATGAAAATTGAGAGGTTTTCTTCTTGAGTTCTTGAAGAAACTATTGAACTTATCAAGGGGTTCCTTGTGGCGTTCAACCTGACTTATCAAACGGAATTCCCATCCCCGTTTGTGGTGTCTTCCTCATACCAAGGTTCGTGCTTTGCTAAGCATAGGGTCGCGGTTTACCATTCCAATTTCGTGTGTTCTTGGTGGCTGTGCCATATTTGGTGTCGGGTTTCATCACAGTGTTGGTGTGGTTCGTATCAGTTGGTATCAGAGAGTAGGATCATCCGGTTTGGCCTATCTTTTTTTTTCATTTGTGTTTTCTATTCAATTCGTTTTTCAATTCTGAAATCAAAAAAAATATATATATATATTCATCATCTAGTCGTGTTTGAGTTCTTTGTCCTTGTTTATTTTTTTTCTTGTGAAATCCGAAACTACTATAGTTAATTTCCCTATTTCAACAATATATATTCATCATCTAGTCGCCCTACTGCCGCGGAGTCTAGATGATTGTCGAGGCATCTCAACAATATGCCTACAATCAATGACGCCACTAATCAGGCATGATAACAACATCCAAAACCACCTCCCATTTCACATTAGCCAACCATAAATAGCTGTCCACATAACTTAAATAGCATACAACACTCAACGGGCCATGTCCTAGCATCATGCATATGTTAACTCATTTATCATGCTCTATATAAAATAACCTGGCATAGAGGGCATTTAAACACATAATCACACATATAATTCAATCTTTACCAACCAACCCTAAGTCGAGCTTATCAATGATAGCAAGCATACATGTTCGGTTAATCTTTAGGAACCATAAACCTTGGCTCGCTCTGATACCAAGTTGTAACACCCTACTTCCTTAGAGCCATTACTAAGTGAGTTTAAAATGTGCAATTAACTCGCCAACTGAGGCTTTAGGTTAAAAGTGTAGCTAAACTAGAGCACCCGTGAGCCAAAGCCCAGCAAGAAAACTCCACACAAGAAACCAACATATGCATACCTACCAATTAGCATATAATAAAACTGCCAATAGGCTAAACACATACGACCATGCCGTCCCAGGCACTTTACCAGGCCCTGGGTTCACGGTCTACACCGTGGGGATTTCCCAGGTATCCTATAGGGGCCTCATCGTGGCCCCTTGCCGTACTTGACCACGCTGTACCCGGCCCCTTGCCGTACTTGGCCTTGCCATTCTCGGCCTTTTCCGTTTCCGGCCCTCGCTGTTCTCCACATTCACCGTTCCTGGCCCTTGCCGTTCGTTCACAAATATGCACACAAAGCATAATTTAAGAAATACTTAAAGATACATAAACATAAACAATGGGCTACGCCCTACATCACAATCACATAGAGTCGTGCCTTGCAACACATACTATAGGGCCATAACCTTCTCTATGGGTACAATAGTTTTCTTACCTATGTTCTGAGCATTCCAAGCGCCGATGTCCCGTGCACAGTCCCCTAGTCCGAACCTCACTGAAAACCTAGTCACAACATGTAAACAACATTCATCCATCAAGTTCTAATTCATTAAATAACTTTGGATTGAAATTCTAGTCTCTGAAACCTTGGATTCTACCAATCCGGGTGATAAGATCCATTCCAAGCCCTAACGATTGGGCTCCTAAGTCAAAAACCTAAAAAACAGCCTAAGCACTGAATTAGGGCCGCAACCAACCCCCTTAAGGGCCACGACATGCCTCAATATAGAGGCAAAACACCTCCCTGGAAGGAAACACGGGCTGCGACATTCCATGCCCCATGACTCGGCACGCCTCAAGAACAGAGTCCTTCTCAGGCCTCACGCACACACGGGGTGCGACATGCCCTTCCTAGGGCCGCGGCTCGACAACCACACCCAGAAAACCAACCTTTTCCTCAAGTTTTTTCCTCGAGCTTAAACGCATATTTCACACCCCAAACTTCACCCAACCTCAAAATTAAGCCCATAATTCATACTCATACAGCATAAACATCCTAACAAACTCATAAACTAATTCTTACACCCATCAAACATTCAAACCCAATCTTGGAAACCAATCCATGCATGCCTAAGTTCTAACAACCAAATCCATCATAATTTAGTTGATCAACAAGTTTAAAAGCTTACCTTGAACCCGAATAAGTCTCTGAATTAATCCCCTGAGTTCCAAGCTACTAGCCTCCCAAACTCATGCCTTGAATTCCTTCCTTGATCCCAATGAAGATCAGCTCTTTTTCCCTTCTTTTCCTAGCTTCTGTTTTCCTCCAAAGCTTTCAAAAAGAATTTAAGTATATGCCCCTAGTAAGTAACGTGAAGGACTTCCCCTCAGCCCCAAGTCTATCCATCCTTGAAGCCAAATTACCCCTTTGCCCTTTTCTCTAATAAAACTCCTATACTAACTTCAATGGCAATTCTGTCATTTGTCGTGTCCCGCTAATCCTCAAGTGTTCTTATCACCACTCACACGTGGTGTCAATCATAATACACAAATATTAAATTTATGGCCCTCAGCGGGCTGAAATTACAAACATGCATTTCTAATCTCATACTCTTCAAATTCACATATTGATAGAATAAATCACTTATTTCCCTCCAGGCACACTAATCAAGGACCTAAGCCTTATTAGCAAAAAGAACTCTCCAAGAGCAAGAGAGACAAGGAGAAATCGGGTAAGAGAAGAGGGAGAGAGAGAGAAAGAGTGTGTTTGGGGTCTTTCTAATATGTCTAGTAAGTTATGAATACCTCTAGGCCCTTAGCTGATCACATCGTCAACAAATACAATGACCAAAATGCCCTTCCTTGTGTTACTTAGCCCTTTAATTGCTCTAAGGGTAAAATAGTCAGTTCCCCCAGTTTCCGCTAACTCCTCAAGTGTTCCTAATATTTATCAATTAATTCCGCCGTCCAATTAATTTCAAAATACCTATTCAATAACTAATAATTCCCAAAATATTTCCCCTAAATTCCCAAAATACCCCTAGGCTCCCCTCGAGCCGAGTATTAAACCCCACTATGACTATTTTGCTAGTCCGCTCACTAGGACTATCTCGAGCCATATACTGCAAATATATCCACTTAAAAATGTGGTCTTAATCTTTTATCACATATAATCACATTTATGTCCTCAATGGGCCAAAATTAAAAATATGCCCTTATAAGCTATAAAGGGCCCACATGCATATCCAATATTCATAAACGTGCATATCACATATTCATATAATCATACTAATCATGCATGCCATGTAGTCTCGCATTTAACCAATTAAACATACATACCAATTATACCCTCCCGACACAATAATCAAGGCCCTATGCCTTATTAGCAATTTTGTGACGTTACACCTAACTAATTGTATTAAGATTGAATTATATGTTTGTATTAAACTGTTTACTATTGCCTAACTTATTGCTTGTATTCTGCTATTGATTGAACTGGTTGTTCTAAGTTTAATACGCACACTCTACTGTTATCTATGCTAGTCGAATTTAGTTTTCTTGCTGAACCTTGGCTCACAGGTGCTACGTGGGGCAGGTCAAGGCAAGGGAAATCTGGACCAGCCATGAGTTGGAGAGCTTTGGGGGTGGTGTGTACATCGGCAGCTGCTCGAACACCACGAGTGATGGATTTACTGGGACTATAGCCAAAATTGAATTTGGCCATTTAGGTTGTCTGTAGTTGTATTTACTTTTGAGGGTTGTAACCACCTTGTACACATTATTTTTGGGATCGCGTGTATCAAACTCTTATTTTAATGAAAGTCATCTATTTTATGATCAAAATCTTTTAACCCTAACCTATCAGTTGACTTTATAAACACGTTTATGTTCAAACGACTTGATTAACAAGTCTTGCACTATTTTGAATACACAGTGGAACGGTCTTGGTTACCCAAGGCATTACATACCTATAGTATCTTGGTTTAGTAAGAAATAAAATTCGGTAGCTTTATCCACCATCGAAACGGAATACATTTTCACTAGTTGTTGTTGTGCACCAATACTTTGGATGAAATAAAAACTTAAGGATTTTAATGTAGAATTTCAGTGCATTCCCATTAAGTGTGATAATACTAGTTCCATCAATGTCTCTAAGAATCCTATAGTGAACTCTAGAGCTAACCACATTGATATAAGACATCACTTTCTTAGAGTTCACATTCAAATATGTGACATTATCCTAGATTTTTTAAGTACCGAATTTCAACTAGCGGAAATTATCACCAAGCCATTAAGTGCGGAAAGATTTTGTTTCATAAGAAGATAGATAGGTATGACCAACCTACCAACCTAAATGAAATATAAGGTTTCTCCTATTGATATGAATGTTATGTTTTTAGCATGTGTTAATTTTTGAAGTTGAATATGGAAAGCATGTGAAAAATGTCATTATGTAATCTTTGACCTTTACCTTGCTTATATGCTTGTATAACATGACCTTTTATGCAAATTTGTTCCATTAATAATTGAATGTGTGTTTGATTTCTTGAATCTGTATTGTTTAGCATATTAAGTTGTTCTCTAATATGTTTTTACTCCATCTATGCATAACACAAATTCTTGGCACTTCACTTGTTCAATTTAAGCTTTTCTAGGTAAAATATGGTGAAGTTGACAAATTTTTCAAAATCTTGCTCTTTTTTTCTCTTTTGAAAGCTCATACACGTGTATTTACTTCTTTCTAAACTGCTCCAAAAGAAATTTGTCAAAAAGGATATGTAAATCTCATTTTGGACACCTAAGTTGCTTTTGATAGTTTTAGAGAAACACCTTCTCAAATGTTTGAATTCTTGATGTTTCGTTGAACATTTTGTATGAACATGTTTTTTTTTTTGAGGACATGAGATGTTTGGATAATTAGTTTTCAAAATTTTTGCCAAACTTGAAAAAATTCGACACCTTGAGAACTCACTGCTGCTTACTGCAGTAGATCGGTCGACTGATCTATAATAGACGATCAACCGACCTAACACAGTAAGCCGAAGTATCTTCAAAATTTTCTTCAACGTACTTGTCCTTTTTCTTCTTTTTCTCCCTTTTTAACAACCCTATTTCGTGAACAATAACTCAGAAACCCTATTTTCTAGTTCTTCTACTCCTTTTGTCTCAAAATTTTCTCTCAAAACCCTCATTTTTTCTCAAATTTTCTTTTCAATGTCACTCACTCCATGGCATCAAGAGGCACTTCTTCAAAGAGCAAGGGCAAGAGGCAACTAGATTCGCTTGAAGAGGAAGGTTAAAGACAAAGTATGATATCCCATCTTCAAAGATGCAAATATTAAAGAAAGGTATACCAAATAATTTTCCTCTAGAAATATAATGATGAGGACACCAAGACTAAAAATCCAAGTCAAGTTCCAGTTGATCCAAGTCAAGAGGGAAGGAATGATGAGGACACCAGTTTAGGAGCTTGATCAATATTTAGCTTCTTGTAATGAGTCTTTTTATTTTTAATCACGTCTTTTAGTCTTTGTTTATTTTGTGATAAGTCAAACATTTGACTTGTGTGAGTCCAATAGTCCTTTTGTCTTTAATTTTCGGTTTTTATTAGGAAGACAAAGGGTTGTCTTTAAATTTCAGTTTTCATTAGGAAGACAAAGGGTTGTCTTTATTTTTCGGTTTCATTAGGAAGACAAAAGGCTTGTCTTTAATATTTCGGTTTTTAGGAAGACAAATGGGCTTGTATTGATGTAATTTTCGGCTATATAAGGCCTTGAAAACATTTTGGAAAAATCAGATGATGTTAAATGAAAATTTGTGAGTTTTTCTTCTTGAGTTCTTGAAGAGACTATCCGAACTTATCAAGGGTATCCCTTGTGGCGTTCAATCCGACTTATCAAACAGATTCCCATCCCCGTTTGTGGCGTCTTCCTCATACCAAGGTTCGTGCTTTGCTAAGCATTGGGTCGCGGTTCTTCATTCCATTTCGTGTGCTCTTGGTGGCTGTTCCATATTTGGTGTCGGGTTTTGTCACACTTGTTGGCGTGGTTCGTATCATATTATCTTTGGAAAAATCCTAGATTTTTTAGATTGTCAATGCATAGGTTTTGAAGACTTATTTTCTAGACTAGGTTGGCTCTCCTTTAACTTAGGTTTGTTAGAGGATTTTATGCATCCATAGTTCTTATAGAAGATCCCTTAGGAGTTCAGTGTACTCTAAAGAACACAACCATCTCACTAGATGTTGAAACCTTGAACAATATCCAAGGTGCTCCTAATCATGGTCACATTCTTGACACTAGCACCAAATCATTTGAAAACATTTCCATCCGAGAGGCTTGTGCTAGAATGTGTATCAATCAAGGTTTTTGCATTAAATGCAAAATCAAGGATCTCACCATGCAAGCTAGGGTCAATCATTATATCCTCACTTTTAACATTGTCCCTTGGGAAGGAAATAGGTATTCGATCACTCAATTTGATTTCTATGTTCTTGATAGTATTTTGAGTGGTCGCTTTATAAATTCAGGTGCCCTTATCCTTAACCATATGAAGCAAGCCATTAAAGACCATAAAAAGTGAAGGATTACCCTACCCTATGGCATGCTCCTTACTAAGATTTTCCACCACTTTGGTGTCAATCTTGACAATGAAACTGATATCCATAATCCCATCATAAATGACACCCTTAACACTAAATCCTTCAACTGGATGGGCTTTGACATTGTAAAAAGTGTGTGGGTATCATCACACAATGCTCCAATGGCTCCTCAACAAGATGATGAAGATGTTGACATTCAAGACCTTAATGATGATGAAGAGGAAGTTGGAGATGAGGAAGCTCCTTCCGCTCCTCAATTCAATCTAGAAGAAGCTTTTAACTAGCTCTCCACTGATATTGATCAAAGGTTTGACTCCATGGGTGCTCACTTTGATTGTAAGAATGCCCTAATCTATTACTTTATAAAAATGTCGCTCATCTCATATTTATTAAAAAAAAATACCATTTTAGAAAAAAAATTCAGTGGGGCATTGAATAAAACATGCAATTTGGTCCCAATGGTTTTAAATTAAAAATGTAGTCTCTTAATGCAGTCTTTGAAAATAAAAATTAAAATAATAAGTCCCACTGACGTGAATAAAACACAAACCATAACATATAAGTTCATAACCTTTCTTGGCACTCATCTTGATCGTTAAGCGATCATAGGACATCCCGCGTCATACATGCATGGACATTGGAACTTCCCACATCATTGTGCATGCCAAGGAGAAACCCTATTGTCTGCCTGAAAGTGGGAAAGTAAGGGGATGAGCGAAAAGCCTCAGTAAGAAAGTATAAACAAATGCAAGACTTTCAACAAATAATAAGGAAATACTACATACGTATCATAAAACTCATAACATAACCACACCACATCCATCTCATAATCATATTGTATCATATTCATAATCATATCATATCATATTCATATTCATAACGTATCATATTCATAATCATATTGTATCATATTCATGATCATGATCATACTTCATACTTCGTGTGAGCATGACACCCCTATTGTCCAAGTCACATATTATGAGGTAACCAGAAAAAGTATAAACTAGTAAGACCTCCTCTATGAGGTAAACAGAAATGTAAGACCTTGAATAACTTCAGCGCATCCACCCTATGAGTACGTCATATGCTTAGTAACTCCTTTGTTGTGTCACATTCAGCCCGCTAACAATCTACTGCTTTTTCATACAACATACAACCAATCATACAACAATTCATAACTTTTGCAACATAACAATTCATACCATTCATAACATAATTCATAAAAAATTCTAGGAAATTTCCTTACCTCAAGTCCAAGCAAAAGTAAAATGCGGGTTTGTCACAATGAGCCTATAATCACAATCAAACTTTCATCTTAAAATTATGTAAAATCACACATGCCCAACATACATACCCCACGTGTGCATGGGTCATGCACACGTGGCACATGTTGTACCACACTATCAACATTCAACAACTTCACATAAAATCATAAAAAAATAATCTTAAGTCTACTAGTGAATCCTTAGTATTTGCAAAACAAGAATCATGCACTTAATCAAATGGCGTATATTTTAACATAAAACTTAGATTGCATGTAACATGCATACATGTGATGGTTCTTTAAACTCGCGTTGAAGTTGGAATTATTTGTTCCTTTATTTTCTTGTCAATTTAAAAAAATTCAGCAAGCATAAAATAATATGCCACTTAATTACTACTACATTATTCTTTTAAATCTCATATTGGTCATTCATAAATTTTATTACAAAATTTTAAGTTACAAAAATAATTTCTTAGTTTTCATTTGCATAAAATAATAATCTCATTTATTACTTAATAACATTTAATAGAATGTGACAAAATTTTGCAGCTATTCATAATTATTAAATGAATTCCTAGTTCATCTTCAGAAAATAATTTTACTTAGTTATTTAAAAAAAAACTACATAAATATAAATGAGAAAAATGCATATTTAAAGTGTGGAAAAATTACGGTTTAATTTATTTTAACACATGCTTTACTTATTTTACTTAAAAGATATTTTCTCCTAATAAACCTAAAAATTTCAACAAGTATTTTATTTAAACCCACATAATTGAACTAAAACCATATTTCTCTCACAAAATATTTATAAAAAAACTGCATATCTTTAATTAGATAAAAACCACATTGACATGTGAAATAAAATGTCTTTTGTTTATATAAGATCAAAATAACATTTGAGGCATAACTTGTGCATTTTGAAATCATTGATTTATCATCATCATCAAATAAATAAATAAATAAACAACAAGCACATATTTATGTAATTACACCTTTAATCATGTTAACACATTACCTAGCAGGTTTCTACAACTCATGAACCCTTTTTAACACTTTTTGATCAAGTCACCACATGTTTATATACTTGAACAATTCAAGAATTCATTTAATCATGAAAAACAGAAAACAATATCAAAACAAGTTCAAACCATAATGTATGCTCATGTCAAACTCTTTGCAACATAAAAAAAAAAGTATCATAATTATACAATGCCCATAACTAAAAATAAAACAAGAAACCAAAACATAATCTCACAACCCTTTATGATACCCTAGGTCGAAACCTTATTATCATGATTGTAATATTCAATTTGTATTTTTATTATCAAGACATCCAGATTCATTGAAACAAAATTAACTCGAACATGGCTAGAGCGCTAGGCCATTTTCTGGGCCCTTAAATTTTTTATTTTATGGCTTAGGCAGGGAGCTTGGGGAACGATTTCACCACCCCGTGTGGGGAAATGGGAAGTCTATAGAGCGCGGGATTGGTTCCGAGGTTCAATTATAAATCAAATAGTAATGAGAACATTACTTATGGTTTGTGACTAGGTTACCGCTAGGACTCGGGAGAGGTTCATTCTCAGAGGTTGTGTTTGCTAGCCTAATAGATAGCACTTGGATTTAAGGTAAGAGACTGTTTTTACGCGTAGAGCTATGTGGTATGTTGTGTTGCATGTGTTGTTTATAACTATTGTGTCAAAATTGTGGTTGTGATTAATCGGCAAGAGACGGGAGTGGCAATGGCTGGGAGCGACATAAGCCGGGATCGGCAAGAGCCACGAACGGCAATGATGAGGACACCAAGACTAAAGATCCAAGTCTAGTTCCAGTTGGTCTGGTGACGAGGGCGCGAGCCAAAAGACTCAGTTTAGGAGCTTGATGAGTCTTATTGTATTTGGTCATCTTGTATTTTTTTTTATTTAGTCTTTGTTTATTTTGTGAAAAGTCAAACACTTGACTTGTGTGAGTCCAAGAGTCCTTTTGTCCTTAATATTCGGTTTTTCATTAGGAAGACAAAGGGTTGTCTTTAAATTTCAGTTTTCATTAGGAAGACAAAGGGTTGTCTTTATTTGTCGGTTTTCATTAGGAAGACAAAAGGTTGTCTTTATTTTTCGGTTTTTAGGAAGACAAGGGGCTTGTCTTGATGTATTTTTCGGCTATATAAGGCCTTGAAAACTTTTGGAAAAATCAGATTATGTTGAATGAAATTGTGAGTCTATTTCTTCTTGAGTTCTTGAAGAAACTTTTGAACTTATCAAGGAGATTCCTTGTGGCGTTCATCCTGACTTATCAAACGGATTCCATCCCCGTTTGTGGCGTCTTCCTCATACCAAGGTTCGTGCTTGGCTAAGCATTGGGTCGCGGTTCCATTCCAATCTCGTGTGTTCTTGGTGGCTGTTCCATATTTGGTGTCGGGTTCGTCACACTTGTTGGCGTGGTTCGTATCAGTTGGTATCAGAGCTTAGGATCATCCGGTTTGGCCTATCCTTTACTTTGTGTTTTTTTATTTCAATTCGTGTTTCTATATTAGAAAAAAAAAATCATCATCTAGTCGTGTTTTGATTTCTTTGTCCTTGTTTCCTTGTGAAATCCGAAAACTATTCTAGAGCTTGTTAATTTCCTTTGTTTCCTTGTTTCTCTTTTTTCGTTTCATTGTTCAAATCGTGCAATTGAATTAGGGTTTCTGAAATTTCCCCTAATTTGTTTTCTTTTTGTTTCTGAATTCATGAATTAGGGTTCTTATGGTAAAAACCGAATTTTCATAGAGTTCCTCTTGTTTTGTTGTGAAATCCGAATGTGCTTTGGGTTTCTCTTGTTATTGTGGAATCTGAATTTGCATTGGTTTTTTTTTTCTAGTTCATATTGTGAAATCCGAATTTTCATTGAGTTTCTTTTGCTTTTCTTTTGAAATCCGAATTTTGCCTTGGGTTTCTCTTGTTCTTGTTGTGAAATCCGAATTGGGATTGAGTTATCTTGTCCTTATTGTGAAATCCGAAATTGGGATTGAGTTATCTTATTCTTATTGTGCAATCTGAAATTGGGTTTGAGTTTCTATTGTTCTTATTGTGAAATCTGAATTGGGATTGAGTTTCTCTTATTCTTAGTGTTAAATCCGAAAGTGGGTTGGGTTTTCTCTTTTCTTTTTGTGAAATCTGAATCTGCATTGTTTCTCTTTTCTTTTTGAGTCTCCATTGTTTCTTTTGTGAAAACCGATTCATTTTGCTTTCGAATCGTTCCTTGCATCTGCATTTGAGAAATCAAAGAAAAAGAAAAGAAAAGAAAGAAGAAGAAAACCAAGAGGATCCGAATTCTAAAAATAAAAAATAAAAAAAAATAAAAAAGAGTCTGGAAACCTGTCTTAAAAATTTTTGTTCTATTCTTGTTCCCTATGGTCTAGAGGAATTGTTGCCAAAACCCCACACAAGTGTTCCAAAAATCATCATTTTTCGCCACTTTTTCATCGGTTTTCGTTTGATTTGTTTGGTAGAATTGGCTGCTTGAACCTCCATATCACCGTTTCATTAGTTTTCAAAGAGCTTAAAGAAGAAAATAGAGTGGAAAAAGGCAGAGGTGTGAGCTTATTTGAGGGTAAAAGCCATCATTGAGTGCAAACACGAGTGTACTTGAGTGACCATTTTTCTTTGAGTGAAACACGGGAGTGCAATGAGGTCCTTTCATTAGGAAGACAAAAGGTTGTCTTTAATTTTCGGTTTTCATTAGGAAGACCAAGGGGTTTGTGTGTGTGGAATTTTCATCCTTATTAGGACTGCGAAAACAATTGGAAAATCAGATTATGTGGAATGAAAATTGTGAGTGTTTTTTTCTTCTTGAGTTCTTGAAGAAACTTTTGAACTTATCAAGGGGTTCCTTGTGGCGTTCAACCTGACTTATCAAACGGATTCCCATCCCCGTTTGTGGCATCTTCCTCATACCAAGGTTCGTGCTTGGTTAAGCATTGGGTCGCGGTTCTTCATCCCCAATTTCGTGTGTTCTTGGTGGCTGTGCCATATTTGGTGTCGGGTTTCATCACAGTGTTGGTGTGGTTCGTATCAGTTGGTATCAGAGATTAGGATCATCCGGTTTGGCCTATCCTTTTTTTTTCATTTGTGTTTCTGTTCGTATTTCAATATTAGGTTTTATGAAAAAAAAAAAAGTCATCATCTAGTCGTGTTCTTGAGTTCTTTGTCCTTGATCTTCTTGTGAAATCCGAAACAATTATAGTTAGTTTCCTTATTTAAATCGTTTCCTTGTTTCATTGTTTCATTGTTTCCATTATTTCTTTGTGAAGTCCCTTGAAATCCGAAACTAGTTGATATTGCTAAGTCCGAATCTGTTTTCTTTTTATTTCAATTCAAGTTCGAATCTATTTGTTGTCAAATTCATTTGTTTTCCCTTGTTTCAATTGTTTTTGTGTTGTGAAATCCGAAAGTACTCTAGAGCCACAAATTAGTATTGTTGATTTCAATTCATTTGTTTTCCCTTGTTTCAATTGTTTCTTGATGAAATCTGAAATTACTCTAGTGCCACGGATTGATTGCGTTATTTTCTTTACTAGTTGAGAAATCTGAGATTGTTTTGGTGCCACGGGTTGTTTGGATCTCTAATATTGGTTTTGGGGAATATTGGTTCTCTGTTATTGGGCGTGTACCACTGATTGTATTGGGAGTATTGGTTTTCATGCTATAGGGAGTGTTCTTGAATCACATAATAGTTTGTTCTTGAATCTGTTTTAGTAACACAGGTTGCTTGGGTTTCGGGTTGGCTCTTTGGTATTTAATTTTTTTTCCTTTTCCCTTTTCAGAAATTCGTATCTGGTTTCTCAAATTTGAGAGGTAAAAAAAAAAAAAGAGTCTGGAAACCCCTCTTAAAAAATTTTCTTCTATTCTTGATCCCTATGGTCTAGAGGCCTTTTTGCCAAAACCCCACACAAGTGTTCCAAAAATCATCAATTTTCGCCAATTTTTCATCGGTTTTCGTTTGGTTTGTTTGGTAGGATTGGCTGCTTGAACCTCCATATCACTGTTTCATTATTTTTCAAAGGTCTTAAAGAAGAATACGAGTGGAAAAAGGCAGAGGTGTGAGCTTATTTGAGGGCAAAAGCCATCAAAGTTGAGTGAAACACGAGTGGACTTGAGTGACATTTTTTGAGTGAAAACACGTGAGGGAGTGTGGTAAGGTCTTTTTCTATAACTGTTCTAACCTTATTTTTGCAGATTTTCAATCATGTCACAAAATACAGAAAGAAATGCAGGCAATGTCGCTCCACCACCTACAGTTCCAAATCTACAAATTGAAGCTTTAATGGGGGAGATGAGGAGGATGTTGAGGGAGGAGTGTGAACAAATACATGAGAGGTTGGATAGGGTAGAAGAGGGAACACAACGGAGGCCACGGAGGAATAGGATGCACCAAAGGGAGGATGAGAATGAAGGGGATTTGGAAGGGGTAATTTCTGATGATGAGTTTGATAGGATGTCGGCGGGTAACCATAGGAGGTATGGCGGGGATAGAGAAGCTAGGAACCAGGTAGATAATTATTTGGGAAATATCAAAATGAGAATTCCAGCATTTCAGGGAAAGAGCGATCCTGAAGCATACCTTGAGTGGGAGAAGAAGATGGAGCTAGTTTTTGATTGTCACAACTACTCCGACATGAAGAAGGTAAAACTTGCTGCCATTGAGTTTACTGATTATGCTATTGTTTGGTGGGATCAGTTGTGCATAACAGGAGGCGGAGTGGAGATCGTCCTATTGACACAAGGGAGGCAAGGAAGAGGGTGATGAGGCCACGGTTTGTACCACCTCATTATTATCGAGATCTGTACCTTAAGTTGCAGGGTCTTCGTCAGGGCTACAGAAGTGTTGATGAGTATTACAAGGAGATGGAGATGGCTATGATTAGAGCCAATGTTGAAGAGGATCAGGAGGCAACCATGGCAAGGTTTTTGAATGGGTTGAACCGAGAGATTGCTGACTCAATCGAGCTACACCATTATGTGGAATTGGAGGATTTGGTTCATATGGCAATCAAAGTTGAGAGGCAGCTCAAGAAGGGTAGTACAAGTTCGAGGCCAAGACCGAGCCCACACAATCCAAGTACAACACCTTGGAGGTCAAACTATCCAAAGAAAGAAGACCAACCCACTTTCATCATTTGCACCAAAACCAGCCACCACAGCCACACCACCTCAAGGTAAAACAACTCCTACTAAGTCTCATTCTAGTGAGATTAGGTGTTTCAAATGTCAGGGGCGAGGACACATAACTAGCCAGTGTCCAAACAAGAGAGTTATGGTGATTCGAGAAAGTGGAGAGATAGATTCTGAAGATGAAGATGATCTTGCTGACATGCCACCATTGGAAGATGCTTCTGACAATTAGTATGGACCAGAATCTGGTGAGATGCTTGCACTAGTCACAAGGCGAGTCCTGAATTTGCAAGCAAAAGAGGAGGAAGAAGAGGTGCAGCGAGAGAACATCTTTCACAGTCGTTGTCATGTGAGAGACAAGTTATGTAGTGTCATTATTGATGGAGGTAGTTGTACTAATGTTGCTAGTGCTTCCATGGTTGCAAAGCTGGGGCTTACAACGCTTAGGCATCCTTGTCCATACAAGTTGCAATGGTTGAATGATAGTGGTGAAGTGAGGGTTACAAAACAGATACTGGTCTCATTTCGAATTGGCAAGTATGAAGATGAGGTGTTGTGTGATGTGGTTCCCATGCAAGCTGGACACCTCCTTCTAGGAAGGCCTTGGCAATTTGATCGGCGGGTGCAGCATGACGGCTTCACCAACAAGTATTCATTCACGTTCCGTCAAAGAACAATCACTCTAGCGCCATTGACGCCAAAACAAGTATATGAAGACCAAGTGAGGTTGCAAAAATTGAGTGACAAAAAGAAAATGAGTGAGCAAAAAAGGAAAGTGAAAAGATGAATGAGAGTGAGGAAAAAGAGAGACAAAGAGAGAAAAGTGCGGAATCAAGTGAGAGAAAACAAAATAATTTTTATGCAAAAAAAAGTGAGGTTAAGAGAGCATTGTTTACAAAACAACCCATGATTTTACTCATGTATAAGGAGGCTCTTTTAAATACTAACCAACTTGATTCTTCGCTGCCAAGTGTTGTTGTGTCTATCTTGCAGGAATTTGAGGATGTGTTTCCTGAGGAAGTACCACATGGTTTACCACCTATTCGAGGGATAGAACATCAAATTGATTTTGTTCGAGGTGCTTCAATCCCAAACTGACCAGCATACAGAAGTAATCCTGATGAAACAAAGGAATTGCAAAGGCAAGTTGAAGAATTGATGGAGAAAGGGCATGTGAGAGAAAGCATGAGCCCTTGTGCTGTTCCAGTGATTCTAGTTCCCAAGAAGGATGGGACATGGAGGATGTGTGTTGACTGTCGAGACATCAACAATATAACGGTAAAATATCGACATCCCATTCCTCGTTTAGATGACATGTTAGATGAATTGCATGGTTCTTGTTTGTTTTCCAAGATTGATCTAAAAAGTGGGTATCATCAGATACGTATGAAAGAAGGAGATGAGTGGAAAATTGCTTTTAAAACTAAACATGGATTGTATGAGTGGTTAGTCATGCCTTTTGGGTTAACTAATGCACCTAGCACTTTCATGCGCTTAATGAATCATGTATTGCGTGCTTTCATTGGAAAATTTGTGGTTGTGTATTTTGATGATATTCTTATTTATAGTAAGAATTTGCATGACCATGTTTTGCATTTGCATTCTGTTTTGGAGGTTCTTAGGAAACAGAATTTATATGCTAACCTTAGTAAGTGTACCTTCTGCACCGATAAGCTTGTTTTCCTAGGCTTTGTTGTAAGTGCTACAGGTATTTAGGTGGATGAAGAAAAGATCAAAGCCATCCAAGAGTGGCCGAGCCCTACAACAATAGGTAATGTTAGAAGTTTTCATGGACTTGCTAGCTTCTACAGGAGGTTTGTGAAAATTTTTAGCACCATCGCCGCACCACTTACAAAAGTTATCAAAAAGAATGTGCCATTTAAATGGGGTGAAGCTCAAGAGGAGGCATTTCAACTACTGAAATACAAGCTTACCCATGCTCCTTTACTTGCTTTGCCTAGCTTTTCTAACACTTTTGAAGTTGAATGTGATGCTTCTGGAATAGGTATTGGCGCTGTTCTTATGCAGGATGGGAGACCGCTTGCATACTTTAGTGAAAAGCTAAGTGGGGCTGCCCTCAATTACCCCACCTATGACAAAGAATTGTATGCACTAGTGCGAGCTTTAGAAACATGACAGCACTATTTGTGGCCAAAGGAGTTTGTGATTCTCACAGATCATGAATCCTTGAAACATTTGAAAGGCCAACACAAGCTCAACAAGAGACATGCACGATGGGTTGAGTTCATTGAGACATTTCCTTATGTCATTCGGTATAAACAAGGTAAGGAGAATGTGGTTGCTGATGCCCTTTCTCGCAGGTATGCCTTAATCTCTACTCTTGATGCTAAGTTACTTGGGTTTGAACACATTAAGGAGCTTTATCCTGTTGACCATGACTTTGGGGAGATTTATGGTGTTTGTGAAAAATCTGCTGAGGGAAAATTTTATAGGCATGAGGGTTTCTTGTTTAGGGAGTGATACGAACCACGCCAACAAGTGTGACGAAACCCGACACCAAATATGGAACAGCCACCAAGAACACACGAGATTGGAATGGAACCGCGACCCAATGCTTATCCAAGCACGAACCTTGGTATGAGGAAGACGCCACAAACGGGGATGGAATCCGTTTGATAAGTCAGGATGAACGCCACAAGGAATCTCCTTGATAAGTTCAAAAGTTTCTTCAAGAACTCAAGAAGAAATAAACTCACAATTTCATTCAACATAATCAGATTTTTCACATTGTTTTGGCAGTCCTTATAAGGACGAAAATTACATGAAAACAAGACCCTTGGTCTTTCTAATGAAACTGAAAAAATAAGGACAGCCCCTTTGTCTTCCTAATGAAAACCGAAATTAAAGACAAGCCTTTTGTCTTCCTCATGAAAACCGAAAATTAAAGACAAAAAGGACTCTTGGACTCACACAAGTAAAATGTTTGACTTATCACAAAATAAACAAAGACTAAAAAACGTGATTAAAAATAAAAAGACTCATTAAGCTCCTAAACTCAGTCAACTTTGATGAGTAAGACAAGTCTTTGTTCTCCTTCAATGTTGACCACGGTCTCCTCTTGTTTTAGGACTTTGTGGACTAGGCTGTTAAGTTCTTCCTTGAATCTCTTGGCTCGTGCCCTCGTCACTGGACCAACTGGAACTTGACTTGATACTTGGGTCTTGGTGTCCTCATCAGGGAGCATAGGTTGTGTGTTCCTAATTGTTCTTTAAGAGACTTGTTAGTTCAGGAATCCCACGGGGGAGGGTTGATGGGGCATTTTGGAGTTGCTAAGACCCTAGTTATGTTACAAGAGCACTTCTTTTGGCCCCACATGAAACGAGATGTTGAGCGAATTTGTGGTAGGTGTGTCACTTGTAGGCAAGCTAAATCGAGAGTTCAACCAAATGGCCTTTACACACCCCTACCTATTCCTAGTTCACCATGGGTTGATATTTTGATGGATTTTGTGTTGGGTTTACCTAGAAGTAAGCGTGGGAGGGATTCAATCTTTTGTGGTTGTAGACAGATTTTCTAAGATGGCTCATTTTATCCCTTGTCATAAGACTGATGATGCCTCTAACGTTGTAGATTTGTTCTTTAGGGAGTGATACGAACCACACCAACATTGTGATGAAACCCGACACCAAATATGGAACAGCCACCAAGAACATACGAGATTGGAATGGAACCGCGACCCAATGCTTAGCCAAGCACGAACCTTGGTATGAGGAAGACGCCACAAATGGGGATGGAATCCGTTTGATAAGTCAGGATGAACGCCACAAGGAATCTCCTTGATAAGTTCAAAAGTTTCTTCAAGAACTCAAGAAGAAATAAACTCACAATTTTCATTTCATCAAAATCTGCCATTCCCAAACGTTTACAAAGGCCTAATATAGGCTAAAAATACATCAAGACAACCCTTTGTCTTCCTAAAGAAAACCGAAAATTAAAGACAACCCTTTGTCTTCCTAATGAAAACCGAAATTTAAAAACAAGCATTTTGTCTTCCTAATGAAAACCGAAAATTAAAGACAAAAGGACTCTTGGACTCACACAAGTCAAGTGTTTGACTTTTCACAAAAAAAAAACAAAGACTAAATAAAAAGTACAAGATGACAAAATACAATAAGACTCATCAAGCTCCTAAACTGAGTCTTTTGGCTCGCGCCCTCGTCACCAGACCAACTGGAACTAGACTTGGATCTTTAGTCTTGGTGTCCTCATCAGGGAGATTGTGAGATTACATGGTATGCCTAGGACAATTGTATCAGATAGGGATGCTAAGTTCTTAAGCTACTTTTGGAAAACATTGTGGGGTAAACTTGGGACAAAACTATTGTTTTCTACTACTTGTCATCCTCAAACTGATGGTCAAACAGAAATAGTGAATAGGACTCTATCCACATTGTTAAGGGCTATCATAAGTAAAAATATTAAGACTTGGGAAGATTGTTTGCCACATGTTGAGTTTGCTTATAATCGTTCAATGCATTCTGCTACTAAATTTTCACCATTTGAAATTGTTTATGGTTTTAATCCTCTAACTCCTTTGGATTTATCACCTTTACCTGTTTCTGAGCATTTGAATTTAGATGGCGAGAAGAAGGCAGAATTTGTGAAGAAAATCCATGAGAGGGTACGACTCAACATAGAAAGAAGGACTGAACAATACATTAAGCAAGCTAACAAGGGTCGTCATAAGCAGGTTTTTGAGCCAGGTGATTGGGTATGGTTACACATGAGGAAAGAGCGATTCCCAACACAAAGGCGTTCAAAATTGCTACCTCGAGGAGATGGTTCGTTTCAAGTACTTGAAAGGATCAATGACAATGCCTACCGACTCGATTTACTAGGTGAGTATAATGTTAGTGCTACTTTTAATGTTTCTGATTTGAGTCCTTTTGATGCAGGTGACGATTTGAGGTCAAATCCTTCTCAAGAGGGGGGGAATGATGAGGACACCAAGACCCAAGTCCTAAGTCAAGTTCCAGTTGGTCCAGTGACGAGGGCACGAGCCAAGAAATTCAAGGAAGAACTTAACAGCCTAGTCCACAGAGTCCTAAAACAAGAGGAGACCGTGGTCAACACTGAAGGAGAACAAAGACTTGTCCTACTCATCAAAGTTGACTAAGTTTAGGAGCTTCATGAGTCTTATTGTATTTGTCATCTTGTATTTTTAATTTATTCACGTTTTTTTGTTATTTGGTCTTTGTTTATTCTAGTACAAGTCAAACACTTGACTTGTGTGAGCCCAAGAGTCTTTCTTTGTTGTGCTTGTTAGGGTTTTCATTAGGAAGACAAAAGGTTGTCTTTAATTTTCGGTTTTCATTAGGAAGACCAAGGGGTTTGTGTGTGTGGAATTTTCGTCCTTATTAGGACTGCCAAAACAATTGGAAAATCAGATTATGTGGAATGAAAATTGTGAGTGTTTTTTTCTTCTTGAGTTCTTGAAGAAACTTTTGAACTTATCAAGAGGTTCCTTGTGGCGTTCAACCTGACTTATCAAACGGATTCCCATCCCCGTTTGTGGCGTCTTCCTCATACCAAGGTTCGTGCTTGTTTAAGCATTGGGTCGCGGTTCTTCATCCCCAATTTCGTGTGTTCTTGGTGGCTGTGCCATATTTGGTGTCGGGTTTCATCACAGTGTTGGTGTGGTTCGTATCAAAACTAATCCAACGGTAATATGGAGTATTCAAGCAGCAAATCCAACCAAACAAACCAAACGAACACCGACGAAAACTTGTGAAAATGACGAAATAAATGATGATTTTTGGAACACTTGTGTGGGGTTTTGGCCAAAAGGCCTCTAGACCTTAGGGAACAAGAATATAACAAAAAAATTTAAGAGAGGTTTCCAGACTTTTTTTTTTTTTGGTTCGGATCGTCTTGGTTTTTTTCTTCTTCTTTCTTTCTTCTTTTTTTTTTTCAATTGCAGGTACAAGACACAAGAAGAATCAGAATTGGTGGAACCACAACGATTTGAAAACTATACAACTCGGATTGCACTAAAGAACAAGAGTAACTCATGCAAAATTCAGATATTTCACAACAAGAACAAGAGAACTCAATCCCAATTTTCAGATTTCACAATAAGACAAGAGAATTCAATCCCAATTTCGGATTTCACAAGAAGAACAAGAGAACTCAATCCCAATTCGGATTTCACAACAAGAACAAGAGAAACCGAAGGAAAAATTCAGATTTCAAAAGAGTTGATCTCGGGTCCTCTTCTTTCTTTCTTTCTATTTTTTTTCTCAAATGCAGGTACAAGACACAAGAAGAATCAGAATTGGTGGAACTACAACGATTTGAAAACAATACATGTAGAGTCCAAGAACTTTACTTAGCTAATTATTTAGTAGTATTATAGTATGTTTAGTATTATCTTTGTGACTGTGGATTTTTGGTTCAGACCGGGAATTATTTGGACACTCATAGTAGTACTTATAGATTTTCTAAGTTTAACCTATAGTTTAAGAATATTAATTTTAACCTAAGATTGATTAATATGACTGTTATTAAGGATTATATTTATTGTACTATAAGGTTTAGATATCAACCAATAGGATTTTAAGCACATGTTATGAATGGTGATTAAGGATTAAGTATTTTTGAGGATTAAATTTAATAAGGAGTAAAGTTTGAATGTTATAGGGTCAGTCAGCAGCTTTGAATACGTTGAGGGCTTAGTCAAGGCTGTTTACTCCATTCAAACTTAGCTAAAATTGTGTAATTTCGTGTTTAAATATTCAGCGTGTGCCGATATATCACAGCTATAGGGGGCGATATGTCGCAGCACGTAGATACGGAAAACACGAAACGATGCACGGTCGCCTCAGGCATACTGGCCCAGGCGATATATCGCCTACAGGGGGCGATATATCGCCTCCTCCAGCATAAATTCAAACACTTTTGAATTCTTTTCCTTTCAGCCATTCAAACTCCTTCATAAGCCCAGCATCTTTTGAACAAGTCTTCAGCCTCTGCTGAACGATTATTCAAATATTTTTCACCTAAAAAGCCATTATTTTTATTCAAGTAAAATCAAGATACTTTCATTCCCAAACTCTATAAATAGGACCTAGTACCCAGCCATTATTCACCTTTTGCTCTAAGTTCAGAAGCTGCTAGTGTTAAGTGAGTGTGAGAGTGTAATGTAACGACCCACTAATCTAGACTACTTGGACCATTAACGAATCTATACATAAAACTTACATTTTTGCGGAAATACCATAATTATATTGAAAACTTATGGAAACAAAGGTTACTTTCATAAAATAAGTAGGATATGGGTACCCATTGTCTTTAAAACAAAAATAACTTAAAAACTAAAAAGATTTACATAGAAAATGCGGAAAATACATTTAAAACCATAAAAACATAAACATGACTACATCCTCGAATCGAATAACGCTCGGCCCCTTGACTCTATTCACCATCGATACACATCCTCCCAAGCATCACGAATCTTACCGCCTCTAAGCTTATTTTCCTGCACATAAACAGAAAGGAGTGAGCCTAATGCCCAGCAAGGAAAAACCTAACACATTGTCATATACACAATTTCATAAGAAAACATAAAGACTTAACATAATACATATAACATACACTTATTATAATGGCCATTATTACTTGGGGTCCCATAGACTAAACAAGCATATGCCCATGGGGTTAATGGGGTCCTACTAGCTAAGTAGGTCATATGCCCATAACCCATTTGGGGTCTTGTTAGTCATATGGGTCATATGCCCAAGCCTACATACACATATACATATCATAACACTTTTAATAACATAAACATATAGATAACATAAGCACATAACATATTAATTCTAGCCTATTTTCCTTACCAAAGTTACCGGGATAAAATGGACTGAGTTAGGACTTTTGGAACACTCCTAAAACCACAATGAACAAGGGTGAGTCTAAAGAAAGGAGATGAAATGAAAGAGAATAGGAAGACTAAACCATTAAATGAAAATATGCTTACCAACTTATATGCTTAAAAGCTTGGATTCCCTAACCAAAATAAGAATAAGGTTAGGGGACTGAGTAGAAGGTTTTGAGAAAGGAAATAACATAAAAATACAGAAAAGAACTAGAGTTTTGGGTTTACCTCAAAGATTGCAAGATCAATCTAACATCCACCGAAATACTATAGCACTCACTTCCCAAAGTGTTTGATAAGCTTATGATGTTTAAGCTTATAGTTTTTCCCCAAACCAAGTGTTTACACTCTCACACTCACTTAACACTAGCAGCCTCTGAACTTAGAGCAAATGGTGAATAATGGCTGGGTACTAGGTCCTATTTATAGAGTTTGGGAATGAAAATATCTTTATTTTACTTGAATAAAAATAATGGCTTTTTAAGTGAAAATCATTTGAATAATCGTTCAGCAGAGGCTGAAGACTCGTTCAGAAGATGCTGGACTGTTGAAGGATTTTGAATGGCTGAAAGGAAATGAATTCAAAAGAGTTTGAATCCATGCTGAAGGAGGCGATATATCGCCCCCTGTAGGCGATATATCGCCTGGGCCAGTATGCCCGAGGCGACCGTGCATCGTTTCGTGTTTTCCGTATCTACGTGCTGCGACATATCGCCCCCTATAGCTGCGATATATCGGCATACGCTGAATATTTAAACACGAAATTACACATTTTTAGCTAGGTTTGAATGGAGTAAACAGCCTTGACTAAGCCCTCAACGTACTCAAAGCTGCTGACTGACCCTATAACATTCAAACTTTACTCCTTATTATATTTAATCCTCAAAAATCTTAATCCTTAATTACCATTCAAAACATGTGCTTAAAATCCTATTGGTTGATGTCTAAACCTTATAATATAATAATAAAATCCTTAATATCAGTCACTTTAATCAAACCTTAGGTTATACTTAATATTCTTAAACTATAGGTTAAACTTAGAAAATCTATAAGTACTACTATGAGTGTCCAAATAATTCCCGGTCTGAACCAAAAATCCACAGTAACAAAGATAATGCTATAAATACTATCATACTATTATCTATCTTAGCTAAGTAAAGTTCTTGGACTCTACATGTAAACACCTGGTTTGGGAAAATCATAAGCTTAAAACATCATAAGCTTATCAAACACTTTGGGAAGTGAGGTTCTATACTATTTCGGTTGTGGTGTAGATTGATCTTACAAGTCTTTGAGGTAACCAAAACTCTAGTTCATTTCTGTATTGTTATTTTCTTTCTCATAGTCTTCTACTCAATCTCTAACCTTAATCTTCATTTTGGTTAGGGAATCTAAGTTCTTGAGCACATAAGTTTGGTAAGTGTGACTTTCAATGGTTTAGTCTTCCCATTCCTTTTCATCTCTTTTCCTTCTTTAGACTCACTCTTGTTCATTATGGTTTTAGGAGTGTTCCAAAAGTCCCAACTCAGTCCATCATATCCCGGTAACTTTGGTAAGGAAAATAGGATATAATCTATATGTGTATTTCTTATGTTATCTTATGTGTTATGTTATGAAATATGATATGTTATGAAATATGATATGTTATGAATATGTTATGAATGTGTATGTTTGTAGGCTTGGGCTTATGCCCTATTTGACTAACAAGACCCCAAAAAGATTATGGGCATATGCCTACTTAGCTAGTAGGACCCCACTAATCTCATGGGCATAAGCTTGTTTAGTCTATGGGACCCCAAGTAATAATGGCCATTATAATAAGTGTAAGTATTAAGTGTTATGATATGTCTTTACGTTTATTATGAAACTTATGTTTATGATTATGTGTTAGATTTTCCTTGCTGGGCATTAGGCTCATTCCTTTCTGTTTTATGTGCAGGAAAATAGCTTTAGAGGCGGTAAGATTCGTGACGCTTAGAGGATGTGTATCGATGGTGAATGGAGTCAAGGGGCCGAGCGTTATTCGATTCGAGGATGTAGTCTCATTTTACATTTTTTATGGTTTTACATGTATTTTCCGCATTTTCTATGTAACTCTTTTCACTTTAAGTTATTTTTGTTTTAAAGACAATGGGTACCCATATCCTACTTAATTTTATGAAAGTAACCTTTGTTTCTACAAGTTTATAATAAATTATGGTATTTTCGCAAATGTATGTTTTAGTAAGAATTTGTATGTATGGTTCGATAATGGTCCAAGAGTCTAGATAAGTGGGTCATTACAATACAACTCGGATTGCACAAAAGAACAAGAGTAACTCATGCAAAATTCAGATATTTCACAACAAGAACAAGAGAACTCAACCCCAATTTTCGGATTTCACAATAAGAAAAAAGAGAACTCAATCCCAATTTCGGATTTCACAATAAGAACAAGAGAAAAACTCAATCCCAATTCAAATTTCACAATAAGAACAAGGGAACTCAATCCCAATTTCGGATTTCACAATAAGAACAAGAGAACTAAATCCCAAATCGGATTTCAAAAGAAAAGTAAGAGAAACTCAATGAAAATTCGGATTTTCACAATGAAAACAAGAGAAACTCACTGTCAATTCAGATTGCAAAATAAGAACAAGAGAAAACTCAATGCCAATTCGGATTGCACAATAAGAACAAGAGAAACCCAAAGCACAATCGGATTTCACAACAAAACAAGAGGAACTCAATGAAAATTCGGTTTTTTTTACAATAAGAACCATAATTCACGAATTCAGAAACAAAAAGAAAACAAATTAGGGGAAATTTCAGAAACCCTAAATTGCAAGAAAAAAAATAAGGAAATTAACAAGCTCTAGAATAGTTTCAGATTTCACAAGGAAACAAGGACAAAGAAATCAAAACACGACTAGATGATGATTTTTTTTTCAAAAAAAACCTAATATAGAAACACGAATTGAAAGAAAAACACAAAGGAAAGGATAGGCCAAACCGGATGATCCTAATCTCTGATACCAACTGATACGAACTGATACGAACCACACCAACACTGTGATGAAACCCGACACCAAATATGGCAACCACCAAGAACACACGAAATTTGGAATGGTAAACCGCAACCCTATGCTTAGCAAAGCACGAACCTTGGTATGAGGAAGACGCCACAAACGGGGATGGGAATCCGTTTGATAAGTCAGATTGAACGCCACAAGGGATACCCTTGATAAGTTCGGATAGTCTCTTCAAGAACTCAAGAAGAAAACTCACAAATTTTCATTTCATCAAAATCTGATTTTTCAAAATGTTTTCAAGGCCTTATATAGCCGAAAATTACATCAATACAAGCCCCTTTGTCTTCCTAAAAACCGAAATATTAAAGACAGGCCTTTTGTCTTCCTAATGAAACCGAAAAATAAAGACAACCCTTTGTCTTCCTAATGAAAACTGAAATCTAAAGACAACCCTTTGTCTTCCTAATAAAAACCGAAAATTAAAGACAAAAAGGACTCTTGGACTCACACAAGTCAAGTGTTTGACTTTTTTCACAAAATAAACAAAGACTAAATAAAAAATATAAGATGACAAAATACAATAAGACTCATCAAGCTCCTAAACTGAGGCTTTTGGCTCGCGCCCTTGTCACCAGGCCAACTGGAACTAGACTTGGATCTTTAGTTTTGGTGTCCTCATCAGTTCTAACCTTATTTTTGCAGATTTTCAATCATGTCACAAAATACCGATAGAAATGCAGGCAATGATGCTCCACCACCTACAGTTCCAAATCTACAAATTGAAGCTTTAATGGGGGAGATGAGGAGGATGTTGACGGAGGAGTGTGAACAAATACATGAGAGGTTGGATAGGGTAGAAGAGGGAACACAACGGAGGCCACGGAGGAATAGGATGCACCAAAGGGAGGATGAGAATGAAGGGGATTTGGAAGGGGTAATTTCTGATGATGAGTTTGATATGATGTTGGTGGGTAACCATAGGAGGTATGGCGGGGATAGAGAAGCTAGGAACCAGGTAGATAATTATTTGGGAAATATCAAGATGAGAATTCCAGCATTTCAGGGGAAGAGCGATCCTGAAGCATACCTTGAGTGGGAGAAGAAGATGGAGCTAGTTTTTTATTGTCACAACTACTCCGACATGAAGAAGGTAAAACTTGCTGCCATTGAGTTTACTGATTATGCTATTGTTTGGTGGGATCAGTTGTGCATCAACAGGAGGCGGAGTGGAGATCGTCCTATTGACACATGGGAGGCAATGAAGAGGGTGATGAGGCGACGGTTTGTACCACCTCATTATTATCGAGATCTGTACCTTAAGTTGCAGGGTCTTCGTCAGGGCTACAGAAGTGTTGATGAGTATTACAAGGAGATGGAGATGGCTATGATTAGAGCCAATGTTGAAGAGGATCGGGAGGCAACCATGGCAAGGTTTTTGAATGGGTTGAACCGAGAGATTGCTCATCCAATTGAGCTACACCATTATGTGGAATTGGAAGATTTGGTGCATATGGCAATCAAAGTTGAGAGGCAGCTCAAGAGGGGTAGTACAAGTTCAAAGCCAAGACCGAGCCCACACAATTCAAGTGCAACACCTTGGCGGTCAAACTATCCAAAGAAGGAAGAAGACCAACCTACTTCATCCTTTACAGCAAAACCAGCCACGACCCCTCAAGGTAAAACAGCCCCTACTTCGTCCTGTTCTAGTGAGATAAAGTGTTTCAAATGTCAGGGGCGAGGACACATAGCTAGCCAATGTCCAAACAAGATAGTTATGGTGATTCGAGAAAGTGGCGAGCTCGATTCTGAAGATGAAGATGATCTTGCTGACATGCCACCATTGGAAGATGCTTCTATCGATGATGAAGAGTATGGGCCAGAATCTGGTGAGATGCTTGCACTAGTCACACGACGAGTCTTGAATTTGCAAGCAAAAGAAGAGGAAGAAGAGGTGCAGCGGGAGAACATCTTTCACACTCGTTGTCATGTGAAAGACAAGGTATGTAGTGTGATTATTGATGGAGGTAGTTGTACTAACGTTGCTAGTTCTTCCATGGTTGAGAAGCTGGGGCTCCAAACGCTTAAACATCCTTGTCCATACAAGTTGCAATGGTTGAATGATAGTGGTGAAGTGAGGGTTACAAAACAGGTACTGGTCTCATTTCGAATTGGCAAGTATGAAGATGAGGTATTGAGTGATGTGGTTCCCATGCAAGCTGGACACCTCCTTCTAGGAAGGCCTTGGCTATTTGATCGGCGAGTCCAGCGTGATGGCTTCACCAACAAGTACTCATTCACGTTCCGTCAAAGAACAATCACTCTAGCGCCATTGACGCCAAAGCAAGTATATGAAGACCAAGTGAGGTTGCAAAAATTGAGTGATAAAAAAATATTGAGTGAGCAAAAGAAGGAGAGTGAAAAGATGAATGAGAGTGAGAAAAAAGAGAGACAAAGAGAGAGAAGGGTTGAATCAAGTGAGCGAGAAAAGAAAGAGAAGAGTTTGATCAATGAGGGATAATTAGAGAGAAAACAGAATTTTTATGCAAAAAAAAGTGAGGTTAAGGAGGCTCTTTTAAACACTAACCAACTTTATGCTCACAAAGGTCATCACAAGCAGGTTTTTGACCCCGGTGATTGGGTATGTGTACACATGAGGAAAGAGCGATTCCCAGCACAAAGACGTTCCAAATTGCTACCTCGAGGAGATGGTCCGTTTCAAGTGCTAGAAAGGATCAATGACAATGCCTACAGACTCGATTTACCAGGTGAGTATACTGTTAGTGCTACTTTTAATCTTTCTGATTTGAGTCCTTTTGATGCAGGTGAAGATTTGAGGACAAATCCTTCTCAAGAGGGGGGGAATGATGAGGACACCAAGACTAAAGATCCAAGTCTAATTCCAGTTGGTCTGGTGACGAGGGCGCGAGCCAAAAGACTCAGTTTAGGAGCTTGATGAGTCTTATTGTATTTTGTCATCTTGTATTTTTTTATTTAGTCTTTGTTTATTTTGTGAAAAGTCAAACACTTGACTTGTGTGAGTCCAAGAGTCCTTTTGTCTTTAATTTTGGTTTTCATTAGGAAGACAAAAGGCTTGTTTTTTAAATTTCGGTTTTTCTTTAGGAAGACAAAGGGGCTTGTCTTGATGTAATTTTCGCCTATATTAGGCCTTGAAAACATTGGGAAAAATCAGATTATGTGGAATGAAAATTGTGAGTTTTTTTTTTCTTCTTGAGTTCTTGAAGAAACTTTTGAACTTATCAAGGGGTTCCTTGTGGCGTTCAACCTGACTTATCAAACGGATTCCCATCCCCATTTGTGGCGTCTTCCTCATACCAAGGTTCGTGCTTTGCTAAGCATAGGGTCGCGGTTCTTCATCCCCAATTTCGTGTGTTCTTGGTGGCTGTGCCGTATTTGGTGTCGGGTTTCATTACAGTGTTGGTGTGGTTCGTATCAAAGGGGCTTGTCTTGATGTATTTTTCGGCTATATAAGGCCTTGAAAACATTTGGAAAAAATCAGATTATGTGGAATGAAAATTGTGAGTGTTTTTCTTCTTGAGTTCTTGAAGAAACTTTTGAACTTATCAAGGGGTTCCTTGTGGCGTTCAACCTGACTTATCAAACAGATTCCCATCCCCGTTTGTGGCGTCTTCCTCATACCAAGGTTCGTGCTTGGCTAAGCATTGGGTCGCGGTTCTTCATCCCCAATTTCGTGTGTTCTTGGTGGTTGTGCCATATTTGGTGTCGGGTTTCACCACAATCGTTGGTGTGGTTCGTATCAAGTGATCTAATGGGTGTTGGTGTTGAAGATAAGAAACGAGACGAGCCTTGGTTCACCTCTTTCCGACTATTGTATCCAGAAAGTTGAATACTGTGAGGCGCACGACTTGATATTTTGGTAAGTGGGATATGATAGTTAGGAGCTACAATTGCTATTATGACTCTAGGATATCCTAAAGTTATTATGAAGGAATGTAGTTATGGACCGTAAAGGGTGGATCACCTCAGTTTGTAGGTGAAGTGAGTGGATGCGAAAAGATGTGACTGGACCTATTGGATTAACACACTATGGTTGGTGTCAGGGAGATGTCAAGAGGGAGTGTGTATGGAAGAAAACCATATTTTCCCCACTAAACATCAACATCAACAATGTTAGATTGAGACTCCTAGGTTCCCAGGTTCGGGAAGAGGGTCATAAAAGGTGAAGAGTGTATGGATGGAACCTAGAACTAACGGTTACAGTTATACATATTTCAATGTTATAGAGTTCACAAACTTGTGTACAGGAACGTAGGATTCCAGGATTGGAGGTGCTGTGCTTCCCCGAATATTATGGACTAGGTAGGGTAAAGGAGTTTGGGAAAGGAGGAAGTAATTTTGACCCTAAATTGGGATAAATCTGAAAGATCATAATCTTACCCCAACATGGGTGGGTAGAGGCTCATGAGTTATTACTGGTGCCAATATTAAGGGTAGAAGTGTGAGTACTAGTGAAACTCTAGAAACAAGAGATAGAGTCATACAAACTCAGACTATCCTTCTTGTGAATGTGTGGCAAGTAGTGGTAAATTAAACAACCTGATTCTATTATTTTAGCCAGGGTTATGGAATTGTTTTCCTGAGATGTTTGAATAAATTTCGATGACGAAATTTCTGTAAGGAGGGGATAGTCGTAGTATCCCAAAATTTTCAAATAAGGCTTAAGGCCTTTATTAGCGTGCTTGGAGGGCAATAATTGATTTAATTATGTAATATGTTGAATTAATGATTATGTGATTAGAAATGCATGTTTAGGTTAATTAAATATGCATGTGGGGCATTTGGCAATTAGGGGCATTTTGTTAATTTGAACCTGTTGAGTGTGTGATTTTGCGCTTTATGCGGTGTTTTCAACATGAGGAGATTCTATCCCATATTCCGCCACTGTTAAATTCCCTTGCTTCAGATTGGTGAACTCCTCAACTCTCGTAGCAAGTACCGCTGAATTGTAGTACTTCTTGTGGAAGAGCTCCACAAATAGGGTCCACGTCATGGTGGCAGCATCATGGGATTGCTGGACCAAGTCCCACCATATCCTGGCATCTTTCTTGAGCAAAGATGAGACGCAGGATATGCGGTCTGCATTACTAAGGTTCATGTGGGCTAGGATCGGCTCCACATTCCTTAGCCATTCTTCTGCTTCAAAGGGGTCCGTAGTCCCTTCGAAGTTTGGAGCGTGCTGCTTGCGGAACCTCTCGTACACTGGCTCCATGTGCTGTACAGGATATGGAGCGTAGTTCGTCATAGGCCATCCCCCATATGGACCAACTTGTTGGGGTGCTGGGGCCATTGGCTGTGGCTGCGGCTGCGGCTGTGGCGGAGGCTGAGGCTGAGATTGAGCCTGTTGGCGTTGTTGCTGCAGAAGTTCCTCAACTTGTTGTCGCAGTCTGGCAATCTCTGCAGTGTTGTCAGCTGGCTGTGCCGGCGCGTTGCGGCGAGCAGTAACACGCACTCTCCTTCGGCGAACGGTAGGGACCGCATTGGTCGCTGGAACATCGTTGGAAGCGTTCCCGTTGGTGCGAGCAGATCTTCGGAGAGACATCGTAGCAGAGTTCTAACAGTTAAAAGAAACATGTTAGAACTTTTTCCTAATAGGCTCTAAGGCAAAAACTTATTCTAAAACAAACATATCTCGGACCTATTTATTATGACTTTTTATGAAAAATTATATAGGTCTTTATTTATTATTAGAGTGGGTTTCTATACTTAGAAAAACAAGTCATCTTTATTTTCTAAGTGTGTTTCTAATCATCCTATATGACTTAATTCTCAGGCTCGAAACTTATCTTTGTTCCAAAGTTAACCATATTGAGGGAGGGCTGGGATCAGTAAAATCGTTCCCACTACTAAGGCCCCCTAACTCTCAACAAGGAAACCAGGTTCATTGATTCGTATCCACCCTCACCGAACTCAGTCATTATTCATTTTATTTAGTATTTATTATGATTGTGAAAAAAAATTCAAACTCACACATGATATTCAAATAGCATGTTTATTCATTTGGAAAAATAATTTCACTTATTACAATCAAAATAAAACAAACATTTGAAAACTTCTAATCTAAAAATCGGGATCTTCTACATCCGATCCGTCATCTAACATATCATCATCTATTGCCTCATAGTCATCATTATCATGAGCATCAAAATGCCCTCTAGGAAGGTTTGTGAGAATCCTATTCTTTTGCTCATTGGTGAATTGAAATTCAAATTTTGCGGTGAACCTAACTAAGAGGAAATAGTATCTCATTGCTAATGGTGATTCATCCTCATCATTCATTTCTTCCCATATTTCTTCTAAGGCTGCTATTACAGGATGGAAATCTTTAAACAACCTAATCACTAATACATATTGTTCCGTTGATCTTAGCATTATTTGTTTATCCTCTTGAAGGCCACCTATCGCTTGGTGAAACAAAAGCAACCTTCGAGTAATCCTTTCTAGGGCTCCTACGGTGTTTCTTGGCTCCCTTATTCTTTTTAAGGCCTTAATGGCTCGGATATCTTGGTAGGTTAAAGCTCCATTCATTTTTTTAACTGAAACACAAACACTAAAGTTGTTAGCTATACACATAGACAAAGTAACTTGTAACTTGTAACTTGAACACTTACTTGGCGGTCCGATTCGGAGCTTTGAGCATGTGTATCGAGGAGAACTTCATGCGAAGGAACCGTTTGCTCTAATACCAACTGTAATGACCCACTAATCTAGACTAATTGGACCATTATCGAAACTATACATAAAACTTACATTTTTACGAAAATACCATAATTTATTGAGTAACTTGAAAAATAAGAGTTATTTACAAATAAACAGAATACTAAGAAGGATTTTGGGATCCCATTGTCTTTAAAACAAAACATGGTTTAAAATAAAAGACATTACATCATAATGCGGAAAATACACATAAAAACCATAAAAACATAAAAGGAGACTATATCCTCGAATCGAATAACGCTCGGCCCCTTGACTCCATTCATCATCGATACACATTCTCCAAGCGTCACGAATCTTTCCGCCTCTAAACTTATTTTCCTGCACATAAACAGAAAGGAGTGAGCCTAATGCCTAGTAAGGAAAATCTAACACAAAGTCACATACATAATTTCATAAGAAAACATAAAGACTTAACATAATACATATAACATACACTTATTATAATGGCCATTATTACTTGGGGTCCCATAGACTAAACAAGCATATGCCCATGGGATTAGTGGGGTCCTACTAGCTAAGTAGGTCATATGCCCATAACCCATTTGGGGTCTTGTTAGTCATATGGGTCATATGCCCAAGCCTACAAACATACACATATATCATAACACTTTTAATAACATAAAACATATAGATAACATAATCACATAACATGTTGATTCTAGCCTATTTCCTTACCAAAGTTACCGGGATTATGGACTGAGTTGGGACTTTTGGAACACTCCTAAAACCATAAGAAAGAGTGAGTCTAAGAAAGGAGATGAAATGAAAGAGATGGAAAGACTAAACCATAAAAAAAAAACATACTTACCGACTTATATGCTTAAGAGCTTGGATTCCCTAACCAAAATAAGAATAAGGTTAGGGGACTGAGTAGAAGGTTTTGAGAAAGGAAATAACATAAAATACAGAAAGGAACTATAGTTTTGGGTTTACCTCAAAGATTGCAAGATCAATCTAACCTCCACCGAAATACTATAGAACTCACTTCCCAAAGTGTTTGATAAGCTTATGATGTTTAAGCTTATAGTTTTTCGCCAAACCAAGTGTTTACACTCTCACACTCACTTAACACTAGCAGCTTCTGAACTTAGAGCAAATGGTGAATAATGGCTGGGTACTAGGTCCTATTTATAGAGTTTGGGAATGAAAATATCTTGATTTTACTTGAATAAAAATAATGGCTTTTTAGGTGAAAATCATTTGAATAATCGTTCAGCAGAGGCTGAAGACTCGTTCAGAAGATGCTGGACTGTTGAAGGAGTTTGAATGGCTGAAGGGAAAAGAATTCAAATGTATTTGAAAACATGCTGGTGGAGGCGATATATCGCCCCCTATAGGCGATATATCGCCTGGACCTTTGTTCCCGAGGCGACCGTGCATCGATTCGTGTTTTCCGTATCTACGTGCTGCGATATATCGCCCCCTATAGCTGCGATATATCGGCTTACGCTGAATATTTAAACACGAATTTACACATTTTTAGCTGAGTTTGAATGGAGTAAACAGCCTTGACTAAGCCCTCAACGTGCTCAAAGCTGCTGACTGACCCTATACATTCAAACTTTTACCCTTATTTAATTTAATCCTCAAAAATACTTAATCCTTAATTACCATTCAAAACATGTGCTTAAAATCCTATTGGTTGATGTCTAAACCTTATAATATAATAATAAAATCCTTAATATCAGACACATTAATCAAACCTTAGGTTATACTTAATATTCTTAAACTATAGGTTAAACTTAGAAAATCTATAAGTACTACTATGAGTGTCCAAATAACTCCCGGTCTTAACCAAAAATCCATAGTAACAAAGATAACACTTAAACATACTATAATACTACTAAACAATTAGCTAAGTACAGTTCTTGGACTCTACAATTCTCCCCTACTAAAAAGAATTTCGTCCTCGAAATTTACTTACCAAAAAACTCCGGATACCGGCTCTGCATGCCCTCTTCCAACTCCCACGTTGCCTCGCGTTCAGAACTATTGCTCCATAGGACTTTAACTATAGGAAAGCTCTTGGACCGTAACTGCTTCATCCCTCTATCTAGGATGCTAACCGGTCGTTCCTCGTAACTTAAGTCTTTCTGGAGCGCTATGGTATCGTACTTGAGGATGTGAGATGGGTCTGACACATACTTGCGTAACATCAAGATGTGGAAGACGTTGTGACTATCGGCTAGTGCTGGCGGTAGGGCTAGTCTATACGCAACTGGTCCCACTTTGTCCAATATCTCAAAAGGACCTATGAATCGGGGACTGAGCTTGCCTTTCTTCCCGAACCGCTTGACACCCTTCATAGGAGATATCTTCAGGAAGACTTGATCTCCAACTTGGAACTCCACATCGCGTCGCTTGGTATCCGTATAGCTCTTCTGACGGCTTTGAGCAGCAAGCATACGCTGTCTAATAAGCGTTACTGCTTCTTGAGCTTGCCTAACAGCTTCGGGCCCTAGAAGCTGCCTTTCTCCTACCTCGTCCCAGTGCAACGGTGATTGGCACCTTCTTCCATATAGCAACTCATAAGGTGCCATCTCGATCGTCGACTGGTAGCTGTTGTTGTACGAGAACTCGATCAGCGGTAAGTACTTGTTCCACGATCCTCCAAAGTCAAGTACACATGCGCGTAGCATATCCTCTAAGATCTGAATCGTGCGCTCTGACTGCCCATCTGTCTGAGGATGGAAAGCTGTACTAAGACTTAACTTAGTACCCATGGCTTGCTGTAAGCTTTTCCAAAATCTTGACGTAAACACTGATCCTCTATCTGATACTATCGTCTTGGGGATTCCATGCAATCGTACAATCTCTTGGATGTAGATGTCTGCATATTGGTCTGCCGTATAAGAAGTCTTAACAGGCAGAAAATGAGCCGACTTGGTTAGTCTATCTATGACTATCCAAGCAGAATCATGCTGCTTATTTGTCTTTGGCAGACCCGTCACGAAGTCCATGGCTATATCGTCCCACTTCCACTCCGGTATGCTAAGCGGTTGCAATAATCCAGCATGCCGCTGATGCTCCGCCTTCACTTGCTGGCATACCAGACACTTAGATACATACTCCGCTATGTCCTTCTTCATCCCTGGCCACCAATAGACTGCCTTGATGTCATGAGTCATCTTGGTAGACCCTGGATGAACCGAGTATGGGGTGCTGTGCGCTTCTTCTAGGATCGTCTTCTTAATACTTTGATCGTCTGGCACGCATACCCGATCCTTATATCTCAATAAACCTTGACTGGATATTGAGAAATCTGTAGTCTTGCCTTCTCTGACTGCATCCATGTGCGTTGATAGCGAATCATCATGTCTCTGACCATTCCGTATGTCTTCTAGCAGATTCGATTGGATAGACAAGTTAGCCAGCTTGCCTACCACCACTTCTATTCCAGCACTGATAAGCTCCTGTTGCAGTGGCTTTTCTATTCCGGATAAGGCTGCTAAGTTCCCATAACTTTTTCGGCTAAGGGCATCGGCAACTACGTTTGCCTTCCCCGGGTGGTTTAGGATTTCGCAGTCGTAATCCTTTACTAATTCCAACCACCGGCGCTGCCTCATGTTAAGCTCCTTCTGAGTAAAGAAGTATTTTAAACTTTTGTGGTCCGTATAAATCTCGCACCGTTCTCCGTAAAGATAATGGCGCCAGATTTTTAACGCAAAGACCACCGCTGCCAACTCCATATCGTGAGTTGGATAGCGTTGTTCATACTCCTTTAACTGACGTGAGGCGTAGGCTATCTGATGAGGACACCAAGACTCAAAATCCAAGTCAAGTTCCCGTTGATCCAAGCCAAGAGGGGAGGAATGATGAGGACACCAGTTTAGGAGCTTGATCAATATTTAGCTTCTTGTAATGAGTCTTTTTATTTTTAATCACGTTTTTTTTAGTCTTTGTTTATTTTGTGATAAGTCAAACACTTGACTTGTGTGAGTCCAAGAGTCCTTTTTGTCTTTAAATTTCGGTTTTCATTAGGAAGACAAAGGGTTGTCTTTATTTTTCGGTTTCATTAGGAAGACAAAAGGCTTGTCTTTAATATTTCGGTTTTTAGGAAGACAAAGGGGCTTGTATTGATGTAATTTTCGGCTATATAAGGCCTTGAAAACATTTGGAAAAAATCAGATTATGTTGAATGAAAATTTGTGAGTTTTTCTTCTTGAGTTCTTGAAGAGACTATCCGAACTTATCAAGGGTATCCCTTGTGGCGTTCAATCCGGATTCCCATCCCCGTTTGTGGCGTCTTCCTCATACCAAGGTTCGTGCTTTGCTAAGCATTGGGTCGCGGTTCTTCATTCCATTTCGTGTGCTCTTGGTGGCTGTTCCATATTTGGTGTCGGGTTTCGTCGCACTTGTTGGCGTGGTTCGTATCAGTTGGTATTAGAGCTTAGGATCATCCGGTTTGGCCTATCCTTTTTCATTTGTGTTTTCTATTCAATTCGTTTTTCAATTCTGAAATCAAAACAAAAATTATTCATCATCTAGTCGTGTTTGAGTTCTTTGTCCTTGTTTATTTTTTTCTTGTGAAATCCGAAACTACTATAGTTAATTTCCCTATTTCAATTGTTTCCTTGTTCAATCATTTCCTTATTTCCAAAGTTTCCATTATTTTTTTTTGTGAAATCCCTTGAAATCCGAAACTAGTCTACACAAAGTTTCAATTCCTTTGTAATCGTGAATTAGGGTCCTTTGTAATCCCCTATTTTGTTTTCTTTTCATTTCTGAAATCATGAATTAGGGTTCTTAACGTGAATTAGGGCTTTGAGTTTTATCTTGTTCTACGTGTGGAATCTGACTTTGCATTGGTTTTCTCTTGTTCTTATTGTAAAATCTGAAATTGGGTTTGAGATTTCTCTTGTTCTTATTGTGAAATCTGAATTGGGATTGAGTTTTTTTCTTGTTCTTATTGTCAAATCTGAATTGGGATTGAGTTTTCTCTTGTTCTTATGGTGAAATCTGAGTTGGGATTGAGTTTCTCTTATTCTTATTGTTAAATCCGAATGTGGGTTGAGTTTTCTCTTTTCTTTTTTTTGTGAAATCCGAATCTGCATTGAGTCTATTGTTTCTCTTGTGAAATCTGATTTGTTTTGTTTTCGAATCGTCCTTGCATCTGAGAAATCAAAGAAAAAAAGAAAAGAAAGAAGAAGAAAACCAAGAGGATCCGAGACTAAAAAAAAAAAAAAAAAAAGTCTGGAAACCTCTCTTAAAATTTTTTGTTCTATTCTTGTTCCCTATGGTCTAGAGGCCTTTTTGCCAAAACCCCACACAAGTGATCCAAAAATCATCATTTTTCATCAGTTTTTCTATGTTCGTTTGGTTTGTTCTGGTTTGATTTGCTACTTGAATCCTCCATGATATTGTGGATTAGTTTTGAAAGAACTTAAAGAAGAATACGAGTGGAAAAAGGCAGAGGTGTGAGCCTATTTGAGGGTAAAAGCCATTGAAATTGAGTGAAACACGAGGGGATTTGAGTGAAAATATTGTTCGAGCGAAACACGTGAGGGAGTGTGGTGAGGTCTTTTCTCCATATTATTCTAACCTTATTTTGCAGATTTCCATCATGGCACAAAATCCAGAGAAAAATGCAAGCAATGATATTCCACCACTTGAAGTTCCGAATCTACAAATGCAAGCACTAATTGGGGAGATGCGAAGGATGATGAGGGCGGAGTGTGAGCAGATACATGAGAGGTTGGATAGGGTAGAAGAGGGAACGCAATGGAGGGCACGGAGGAATAGGGTGCAACAACGGGATGTTGAGGGTGAAAGAGAGTTTGATGGGGGCGATTTAGAGGAAGAATATGATAGGATGTCGGCGGGTAACCATAGGAGGTATGGTGGGGATAGAGAAGATAGGAACCAGGTAGATAATTATTCGGGGAATATCAAAATGAGAATACCAGCATTTCAGGGGAAGAGCGATCCTGAGGCATACCTTGAGTGGGAAAAGAAGATGGAGTTAGTGTTTGATTGTCACAACTACTCCGACATGAAGAAGGTAAAACTTGCTGCCATTTGAGTTTACTGATTATGCTATTGTTTGGTGGGATCAGTTGTGCATCAACAGGAAGCGGAGTGGAGATCGTCCTATTGACACATGGGAGGCAATGAAGATGGTGATGAGGCGACGGTTTGTACCATCTCATTATTATCGAGATCTCTACCTTAAGTTGCAAGGTCTTCATCAAGGTTCCAAGAGTGTTGATGAGTATTACAAGGAGATGGAGATGGCTATGATTAGAGCCAATGTGGAAGAGGATCGGGAGGCAACAATGGCAAGGTTTTTGAATGGGTTGAACCGAGAGATTGCTAATCCAATTGAGCTACACCATTATGTGGAATTGGAAGATTTGGTGCATATGGCAATCAAAGTTGAGAGGCAGCTCAAGAGGGGTAGTACAAGTTCAAAGCCAAGACCGAGCCCACACCATTCAAGTGCAACACCTTGGCGGTCGAATTATCCAAAGAAGGAAGAAGACCAACCTACTTCATCCTTTACACCAAAATCAGCCACGACCCCTCAAGGTAAAACAGCCCCTACTTCGTTCCATTCTAGTGAGATAAAATGTTTCAAATGTCAGGGGCGAGGACACATAGCTAGTCAATGTCCAAACAAGCGAGTTATGGTGAGTCGAGAAAGTGGCGAGCTCGATTCTGAAGATGAAGATCTTGCTGACTTGCCACCATTGGAAGATGTTTCTATCGATGATGAGGAGTTTGGGGCAGAATCTGGTGAGATGCTTGCACTAGTCACACGACGAGCCTTAAATTTGCAAGCAAAAGAAGAGGTGCAGCGGGAGAACATCTTTCACACTCGTTGTCATGTGAAAGACAAGGTATGCAGTGTTATTATTGATGGTGGTAGTTGCACTAACGTTGCTAGTTCTTCCATGGTTGCCAAGCTGGGGCTTACAACGCTTAAACATCCTCGTCCATACACGTTGCAGTGGTTGAATGATAGTGGTGAAGTGAGGGTTACAAAACAGGAGGTGCTGGTATCATTTCAAATTGGCAAGTATGAGGATGAGGTATTGTGTGATGTGGTTCCCATGCAAGCTGGACACCTCCTTCTAGGAAGGCCTTGGCTATTTGATCGGCGAGTCCAGCATGATGGCTTCAACAACAAGTACTCATTCACGTTCCATCAACGAACAAACACTCATGCTCCATTGACGCCAAAGCAAGTATATGAAGACCAAGTGAGGTTGCAAAAATTGAGTGATAAAAAAAAATTGAGTGAGCAAAAGAATGAGAGTGAGAAAAAAGAGAGACAAAGAGAGAGAAGGGTCGAATCAAGTGAGAGAGAAAAGAAAGAGAAGAGTTCGATCAATGAGGGAAAATTAGAGAGAAAACAAAATAATTTTTATGCAAAAAAAAGTGAGGTGAAGGAGGCTGTTTTAAACACTAACCAACTTGATGCTAACAAGGGTCGTCACAAGCAGGTTTTTGATCCCGGTGATTGGGTATGGTTACACATGAGGAAAGAGCGATTCCCAGCACAAAGACGTTCCAAATTGCTACCTCGAGGAGATGGGCCGTTTCAAGTGCTAGAAAGGATCAATGACAATGCCTACAGACTCGATTTACCAGGTGAGTATACTGTTAGTGCTACTTTTAATGTTTCTGATTTGAGTCCTTTTGATGCAGGTAACGATTTGAGGTCAAATCTTTCTCAAGAGGGGGGGAATGATGAGGACACCAAGACTCAAAATCCAAGTCAAGTTCCCGTTGATCCAAGCCAAGAGGGGAGGAATGATGAGGACACCAGTTTAGGAGCTTGATCAATATTTAGCTTCTTGTAATGAGTCTTTTTATTTTTAATCACGTTTTTTTTAGTCTTTGTTTATTTTGTGATAAGTCAAACACTTGACTTGTGTGAGTCCAAGAGTCCTTTTTGTCTTTAAATTTCGGTTTTCATTAGGAAGACAAAGGGTTGTCTTTATTTTTCGGTTTCATTAGGAAGACAAAAGGCTTGTCTTTAATATTTCGGTTTTTAGGAAGACAAAGGGGCTTGTATTGATGTAATTTTCGGCTATATAAGGCCTTGAAAACATTTGGAAAAAATCAGATTATGTTGAATGAAATTGTGAGTTTATTTCTTCTTGAGTTCTTGAAGAAACTTTTGAACTTATCAAGGAGATTCCTTGTGGCGTTCATCCTGACTTATCAAACGGATTCCATCCCCGTTTGTGGCGTCTTCCTCATACCAAGGTTCGTGCTTGGCTAAGCATTGGGTCGCGGTTCCATTCCAATCTCGTGTGTTCTTGGTGGCTGTTCCATATTTGGTGTCGGGTTTTGTCACACTTGTTGGCGTGGTTCGTATCACTATCACCTTGTCATTTTGCATCAGTACGCATCCCAATCCTAACTTTGATGCATCACAGTAAACAACGAACTTGTCATTGGGTGTTGGGACACTAAGTACTGGTGTTGAGCAAAGCTTATCCTTAAGCAACTGGAAGCTTTCCTCACACTTATCACTCCAGTTAAACTTTTGTTGCATCCGGGTCAGGTTGGTGAGTGGAGTGGCTATCTTAGAAAAGCCCTCTACAAACTTTCTATAGTAACCTGCTAGCCCTAAGAAGCTTCTTACTTCCGACGCGTTCCTTGGTCTAGGCCAATCCTTCACGGCCTCTACCTTCGATGGATCTACTGCAACTCCGTCTTTCGATATGATGTGCCCGAGGAACGCCACTTGTGAGAGCCAAAACTCGCATTTCTTGAACTTCGCGTAGAGTTGGTGCTCCTTCAATCGCGTCAAAATCATCCTCAAGTGTTCCTCGTGCTCTACTTCATCCTTGGAGTAAATTAGAATGTCGTCGATGAACACAACGACGAATTTATCCAGGTAGTCCTTGAAGACCCTATTCATTAAGTCCATAAACGCGGCTGGCGCGTTAGTAAGACCAAAAGACATAACCAAGAACTCGTAATGTCCATAACGAGTCCTAAAGGCTGTCTTGGGGATATCTTCTCCCTTTACCATGAGCTGATGATACCCGGACCGTAGATCGATCTTAGAAAATACAGTCGCGCCTCGGAGTTGATCAAACAAATCATCAATCCGAGGTAGCGGGTATTTGTTCTTAATTGTTACTTTATTCAGCTCTCGGTAGTCTATGCACATGCGCATACTTCCGTCCTTCTTCTTCACGAATAGTACCGGAGCTCCCCATGGTGAATGGCTTGGCCTAATGAAACCCAAGTCTAGGAGTTCTTGTAGCTGTGTCTTTAACTCCTTGAGTTCCGTAGGTGCCATCCGGTATGGTGCCTTAGAGATAGGCTCGGTGCCCGGTACTAATTCTATCGTGAAGTCTATTTCTCTAGTTGGCGGCAATCCTGGCAAGTCATCGGGAAATACTTCTGGAAATTCTTGTATGACTCGAACATCTCCAACTTTGAGTGATGTCTCCTTCTCCACATTCGTGATGTTGGCTAAGAATGCTTGGCATCCTTTCTCCATCATTCTCTGAGCTTTGAGAGATGACACTAACGGTGTGCGTAGTCCTGATGCTTGTCCCATGAAGCACAGTTTCTGGCCGTCAGGAGTATCGAATGTCACCTTCTTGCGTCTGCAGTCGATCGTTGCGCCATGCCGTGCTAGCCAATCCATGCCTAGTATGACGTCGAAGTCTTTGATCACCAGCTCTATCAGGTCTCCTTCTAGTTCCTTGTCCTCAATCTTGATTGGTACGCCTCGTACAATTCGTGATGATAGAACTACTTTGCCCGAAGGCAACTCGGTTGCAAACCTAGTTCTAAATCTTTCACTAGGTTTGTCTAGTTTATCTATCATTCCTAACGAAATATACGAATGGGTGGCTCCCGAATCAAATAATACATGACATAATTTATTGAGGATGGAAACCTGACCTGTGACCACCTTGTTGCTAGCATCCGCCTCTCCTTGGGTTAAAGCAAAAACCCGAGCAGGAACCATCTTTTCGTCCTTCTTTCCTTCCGGCTTTTGCTGAGGATAGTCTCTTTTACGATGCCCTTCTTGACCACAGTTGAAACACTCCTTGGTGTTGGCACGGCATTCTCCGGGGTGCTTCTTCTGACATTTGGCACATGGCGGGTATTCCACGTAGCCCGACCTATTTCCCCCATTACTTGGTCGTGCCCTTTTATTGTTGTCGGCTTGCTTGTTGTCAGGATGCCTTCTCTTTTGTCCGTTACCGTTGTTGTTGGACTGACTGTTGCTGGACTGATTGTTGTTCCGACTGGCCTGAGGTTGGCTCTGCTGCCTAGGTTCCGGCTTGCTGGCTTCTTCTTTGCTCACGTTGGCTTGCAACCTTTCTACTTCAATTGCCGTCTCAAGAACGTCGGCATATGAAGTGTTTCCCGGGTTTGCTAGCTTCACCCCCATCTCAATCTTTGGTCGGAGTCCTCTCACGAATTTGTTCACCCTCAGATAATCGGTCGGAACTAACTCTGCCGCGAACTTGGCTAAGCGATCAAACTGACGAGCATATTCCGCCACTGTTAAATTCCCTTGCTTCAGATTGGTGAACTCCTCAACTCTCGTAGCAAGTACCGCTGAATTGTAGTACTTCTTGTGGAAGAGCTCCACAAATCGGGTCCACGTCATGGTGGCAGCATCATGGGATTGCTGGACCAAGTCCCACCATATCCTGGCATCTTTCTTGAGCAAAGATGAGACGCAGGATATGCGGTCTGCATTACTAAGGTTCATGTGGGCTAGGATCGGCTCCACATTCCTTAGCCATTCTTCTGCTTCAAAGGGGTCCGTAGTCCCTTCGAAGTTTGGAGCGTGCTGCTTGCGGAACCTCTCGTACACTGGCTCCATGTGCTGTACAGGATATGGAGCGTAGTTCGTCATAGGCCATCCCCCATATGGACCAACTTGTTGGGGTGCTGGGGCCATTGGCTGTGGCTGCGGCTGCGGCTGTGGCGGAGGCTGAGGCTGAGATTGAGCCTGTTGGCGTTGTTGCTGCAGAAGTTCCTCAACTTGTTGTCGCAGTCTGGCAATCTCTGCAGTGTTGTCAGCTGGCTGTGCCGGCGCGTTGCGGCGAGCAGTAACACGCACTCTCCTTCGGCGAACGGTAGGGACCGCATTGGTCGCTGGAACATCGTTGGAAGCGTTCCCGTTGGTGCGAGCAGATCTTCGGAGAGACATCGTAGCAGAGTTCTAACAGTTAAAAGAAACATGTTAGAACTTTTTCCTAATAGGCTCTAAGGCAAAAACTTATTCTAAAACAAACATATCTCGGACCTATTTATTATGACTTTTTATGAAAAATTATATAGGTCTTTATTTATTATTAGAGTGGGTTTCTATACTTAGAAAAACAAGTCATCTTTATTTTCTAAGTGTGTTTCTAATCATCCTATATGACTTAATTCTCAGGCTCGAAACTTATCTTTGTTCCAAAGTTAACCATATTGAGGGAGGGCTGGGATCAGTAAAATCGTTCCCACTACTAAGGCCCCCTAACTCTCAACAAGGAAACCAGGTTCATTGATTCGTATCCACCCTCACCGAACTCAGTCATTATTCATTTTATTTAGTATTTATTATGATTGTGAAAAAAAATTCAAACTCACACATGATATTCAAATAGCATGTTTATTCATTTGGAAAAATAATTTCACTTATTACAATCAAAATAAAACAAACATTTGAAAACTTCTAATCTAAAAATCGGGATCTTCTACATCCGATCCGTCATCTAACATATCATCATCTATTGCCTCATAGTCATCATTATCATGAGCATCAAAATGCCCTCTAGGAAGGTTTGTGAGAATCCTATTCTTTTGCTCATTGGTGAATTGAAATTCAAATTTTGCGGTGAACCTAACTAAGAGGAAATAGTATCTCATTGCTAATGGTGATTCATCCTCATCATTCATTTCTTCCCATATTTCTTCTAAGGCTGCTATTACAGGATGGAAATCTTTAAACAACCTAATCACTAATACATATTGTTCCGTTGATCTTAGCATTATTTGTTTATCCTCTTGAAGGCCACCTATCGCTTGGTGAAACAAAAGCAACCTTCGAGTAATCCTTTCTAGGGCTCCTACGGTGTTTCTTGGCTCCCTTATTCTTTTTAAGGCCTTAATGGCTCGGATATCTTGGTAGGTTAAAGCTCCATTCATTTTTTTAACTGAAACACAAACACTAAAGTTGTTAGCTATACACATAGACAAAGTAACTTGTAACTTGTAACTTGAACACTTACTTGGCGGTCCGATTCGGAGCTTTGAGCATGTGTATCGAGGAGAACTTCATGCGAAGGAACCGTTTGCTCTAATACCAACTGTAATGACCCACTAATCTAGACTAATTGGACCATTATCGAAACTATACATAAAACTTACATTTTTACGAAAATACCATAATTTATTGAGTAACTTGAAAAATAAGAGTTATTTACAAATAAACAGAATACTAAGAAGGATTTTGGGATCCCATTGTCTTTAAAACAAAACATGGTTTAAAATAAAAGACATTACATCATAATGCGGAAAATACACATAAAAACCATAAAAACATAAAAGGAGACTATATCCTCGAATCGAATAACGCTCGGCCCCTTGACTCCATTCATCATCGATACACATTCTCCAAGCGTCACGAATCTTTCCGCCTCTAAACTTATTTTCCTGCACATAAACAGAAAGGAGTGAGCCTAATGCCCAGTAAGGAAAATCTAACACAAAGTCACATACATAATTTCATAAGAAAACATAAAGACTTAACATAATACATATAACATACACTTATTATAATGGCCATTATTACTTGGGGTCCCATAGACTAAACAAGCATATGCCCATGGGATTAGTGGGGTCCTACTAGCTAAGTAGGTCATATGCCCATAACCCATTTGGGGTCTTGTTAGTCATATGGGTCATATGCCCAAGCCTACAAACATACACATATATCATAACACTTTTAATAACATAAAACATATAGATAACATAATCACATAACATGTTGATTCTAGCCTATTTCCTTACCAAAGTTACCGGGATTATGGACTGAGTTGGGACTTTTGGAACACTCCTAAAACCATAAGAAAGAGTGAGTCTAAGAAAGGAGATGAAATGAAAGAGATGGAAAGACTAAACCATAAAAAAAAACATACTTACCGACTTATATGCTTAAGAGCTTGGATTCCCTAACCAAAATAAGAATAAGGTTAGGGGACTGAGTAGAAGGTTTTGAGAAAGGAAATAACATAAAATACAGAAAGGAACTATAGTTTTGGGTTTACCTCAAAGATTGCAAGATCAATCTAACCTCCACCGAAATACTATAGAACTCACTTCCCAAAGTGTTTGATAAGCTTATGATGTTTAAGCTTATAGTTTTTCCCCAAACCAAGTGTTTACACTCTCACACTCACTTAACACTAGCAGCTTCTGAACTTAGAGCAAATGGTGAATAATGGCTGGGTACTAGGTCCTATTTATAGAGTTTGGGAATGAAAATATCTTGATTTTACTTGAATAAAAATAATGGCTTTTTAGGTGAAAATCATTTGAATAATCGTTCAGCAGAGGCTGAAGACTCGTTCAGAAGATGCTGGACTGTTGAAGGAGTTTGAATGGCTGAAGGGAAAAGAATTCAAATGTATTTGAAAACATGCTGGTGGAGGCGATATATCGCCCCCTATAGGCGATATATCGCCTGGACCTTTGTTCCCGAGGCGACCGTGCATCGATTCGTGTTTTCCGTATCTACGTGCTGCGATATATCGCCCCCTATAGCTGCGATATATCGGCTTACGCTGAATATTTAAACACGAATTTACACATTTTTAGCTGAGTTTGAATGGAGTAAACAGCCTTGGACTCTACATATCTGGCAGCCACGGCTAGGGTATTTTGAGGAGCGGGTTATAAATGTTGATTTTTTCGCTTAGGCCGACTGTAACATAACTTTTTGTGTTGTAAATATGTTTCTAAATAGTATTTTTGGGATGCCAATGTAACCCTTTCATAATTTCAAGGAATGACCGAACTTTTACACTAAAATCTTATTTAAACGAGTTTACATGTTAACTAACCACACTTTTTGGTCTAATATCTCGATTAGCGAGCTAATGTCACATTTTTTTAACTCACTTAATAACAGTTCTAAGGAAGTGGGGTGTTACATCAAGTCTAAGCATGGTTAAAAGTTTACATATTCTTTAGTCTTGTAATCTTGACTTGCATGCATGACTTATGTGTAATCACTTATTGGCTCAATTATTTTTTTCATCAAAAGTTTTACTAAAATTCACATTTTTAAAGAAAAACATCTGTGGGAAAAATTCGTCTAAAATATGTTTATATTCTTCAGAATGAAAAACTTGTTTTATAAATAACTTCCTATATAAATATTTACCTTAAAATTATAAAACAAAGTTTCAAAAGAGTTGACACATTTTTTGAAGCCAAAACCGAGCCCTATTGTAATATGCTAGGTCGGTCGACCGACGTGTCAGAGTATGGGAAATGTTTTATAAAATTATACAAGCTATGTGTAAAACACTTAGTGAATTTCTCATAGTATAGATGTGAAATTTGAATTTCAATTGTAGGCACATAAAAATTGTGTTTTTTGGTACAATGTGATACATGGAGGTCTCTAAGGTTCCCCAAACGTTTTATAGAATTTGGAGAAATTTTATGCCCGTTGGAGGGGTCAAAAGTCAGAGGGGGAGGCAACAAATGTGTCGCCTCTTAAGAGGCATTTCATGGGGTGGATGCAGAAGGGCTAAAAATCCTTAGCAGGAGACGCATCGCCTTGCCTATAGGCAGGCGACGCACCGTGTGACGTGTCCAAACAGACACGTGTTTTAAGCTCTAAATGACGAGATCTTTAGTGTAATAACCCGAATTTTTCTATTTATTTATTGTGTTTTTTTTTGTAAACATTATTCTGTGAATATTTTTTTTTTTAAGAGTATGAATAATAATTAAAATAATATTTGGTGAATATTATTTTAATTAAAGAAATGTGAGTTGATCGCTTTAGACCATAGTGTGGGGATTTAGATGTGAAATAAATCTAAAATGGACATCTTGTTCAAAGAGTTTTAGTATATGATTTTATGTATTTGGAATCCACATAAAATCATAGAATCATTTTAGACTATGATTTTGTGACTTATTCACTAAGAGTCTATGAATAATGCAAGATGAATTTTATGGGATTAAAACTATGATTTTATGTTGAAAAGACTCACATAAAATCATAGACATAAGTTTATACCAAAGTTGCATTATTTAGTGCTTAGACCATAGTTGATTTTAATTATTTTAAGTCATGGTTTAATGCACTATTTTGGATAAAGTGCATGTAACATTTCAGCACAATAAGTGCTTCTCACGTGTGTGTCTCGGCCAACCCGTTGAGTGGAGGGAAACCATTTTTTTTAAAATGGTCTTGGCAGTTTGGAGGTTACAAGGGAGGGAACCGGTGCCATTTTTTTTTCCTTCATTTGCTTCAGTCAATATTGGAATTATTAGAGAAAACAAAGTAACACTTATAGTGTTGTGGTTGGTGTACGTTCACTTCGGATCCAAGAAGGAGGAATCGAAGGTGAGTTTTCTTTGGTTTTTCCTTTGGGTTACAGTCCTTAGACACATCCTTAGAACCCTTGTGCTGATTGTAGAAGGAAGCAAAGGAAGAGGAGAGAATTTGATCCAAGTTTCGGAAATGTCGGTCGGAATCCGAACTAGTGTAAGTGCATCTTTGGCTTCGGTTTTCTCTTAATTCCTTGCGTGAAACTCACGATGAACGGTTTTTATGTTCATAGTGTTGAGGACTATAGGAAAGGGCAGAAGAAATCACCAGGAACCGGCCACAGAAAGAGGTACAAGCCTGTAGTTTTCCTTCGAAGTTTTTACGGTACCGATTTCGATTTCGTGTTGTAAAAGTTGGTTCAAGTTTCTGAGTTGTTTTACTTTGTTTTAATCCGTGTTTTAGGACTAGAGGACATCCTTAAAGTATTGGGAAGGGTCTAATATGGTAGATATTAAGTTTTTGGGTGGCAAGGTGGTGGTTGAAGCCATGGCCGATGGTTTGGTGGCACCATCGGCGTTAATGGTGGTGGCAGGCGGATAGGGTGTTAGGGCCACGGGTTTGGTATTTTTCCACACCCCTAAGAGTTCTAGAGGTGTATTAGGAGTTGCCTTGGGGTTGGGTTCCAACAATAACGAATTTGGGAGTCACGGCCGAAGCTTGGAAGCCATGTTTTGACCATTTGTTTCATCAACCACCGTCGGTGGTGGTGGTGGTGGTGGTCGGAGGTGAGGATCATGGTGGTGCCAGGATGATGCGGTGAACGTTGTGGGAGGCACCTATGGCTCGAAACTGGTCATGAAGAGTGTTTGCCATTCTTGGCCGTGCACAAGGAAGCCCTTGATGAAGGCTTGTGCACGTGAGCATGCATGCATGCTTTGTTGTTTTTTTTGGTAATTAATGGTTACCAATTTGTAACCAAAGGGGACAAAAAGTGGTATTTGATCCCAAAACTTTGGAATTTTGTCGTGAAGCTCGGGATTAGAAACCCCAATGTCTACAAACTTATATTTGAGGATCGAGGTTTAGAAAATTTATCTAAGTAATATCTAAGAGTAATAATTTACGAACTAGGCTCGGGAATTATTATTTAAAGTTCATGAAAAGTTCTAGGTTTGGGAATTAGTTTCAAAGTTTGATTTGATGACTTAGAACTTGTGAAATATTTTTAAGGACTTAGAAAATATTTTAGGAAGTACAATATTACCAAATTTTAAGTCTCAAGATCAAGAAGTGGGCTCGGGGCTCATACTTTGGACACGGGCATCGGAAAGTGGAATTTTAAGAAGTAATTGGAGTGTTGACTTGAAATCTCGGACATGGTCTAAGATAAAATTATTATTGGAAATAATAATTTTCTAAGTTGAGTTTGGGATTCTGAGAGGGGTATTATGGTCATTTTACCTCAAGGGCTTGGGTTTGGGCCAGGGTTGGGAATTTCAGTTTTGTTTTTTTTAAATTCCCTTATATATTTTAGAATCTTAGTAAGCATAAACTGAGACACTTTGTCCCAATATGATTATAGGGTCTAAATGCGATCGGAAATACTCACAAAAACATAATTCACGAAAGCTAAGGACAAGAGGTAAGGAAGTATACACCAAGAGTAACTTAGCTTGTTGTGATCTTAGTGAATTGTTTGCATGTTTGTATACTGCTGGTTAAATTCTAGATGCTATATATATGTGTGATTATATGGCTGGATGCGCATGATAGTACCCATCTATCGGGTTTGAATGTGCTTAGTGCAGTAAAGTTATCATGAATGCATGTGCAATGTTTATGACTGTCAAGGGAAACCTTGTGAGGGTGGATCCCATGCAGCCATGTAGTGGGGTTCGTCGTCCAGTCCGTAAAGTCATCGAGTTTTAGAGGAGATTACCCCTTTGGCATGGGATGTGAGTATTCTCTGGGCCGCGGAGGCCACCCGGGGATCATGACCCCACAGATAACTCAATGGCTCAGTACAAGGCCTTGTGAGGGTGGATTCCCCATGCAGCCGTACAGTGGGGTTATCCGCCAAGTCAGTAAAGTCATCGTGTTTTAGCTGAGTGTACCCCTTTGGTACGGGAGGTGAGGTTGCTCCGAGCCGTGGAGGCCACACTGAGATTAAAACCTCACAGATAATACGATGGCTCAGTTATATGTTTTCAATATGTTACGCAACACTTTGACTTATGTGATTATGCTAGATGTGTTGCTCAGTTTGCAGTTTCTAGATATGCATTTCTGTTGTGCAAAGTTTGTTTTGGATAGTAGAATCATAAGTTGTAGCTAGCTTCCTTACTGAGCGTTATAGCTCATCAATTACTCTGTGTGTGTAGGTAAGGGCAAAGCTTAAGGAGCAGTGCATTGAGCTGGAGGGGATTCTGTCTAAAGTATGCATACTGTGAAACAACCGACCTGCAAGGTTGTCAGGGTTCTCTTAAGTTTTCCGCTGAGTCCAGTAACAGTTTCACCAGTCTCATGTTTACTAGTTTATCTAAAGAAAGCCATGTGGCTATAGACTATTTCTTATGTTACGTTTAAACTACATTTTGTTTTTTTTTTTTAAAACTATGGGATCCCATTCAAATACTATTTTATTTCAAAGTACTCCAATGTAAAATTTTCTAAAGTTTACTCTAAAGTTTATTTAGTTTTTAACGTCCGATTTTTATCAAAGTTGACCGTAAGGGTCCAGTTGACCCCGGATAGTCATAGTCGTGTTCGGTGGGTCTAGTTAAGAAAAGTCGGGTCGTTACATTTAGCTTTAATCCTATTGGTTAGAGATAATGATGGTTCCTACACTATGAAAGGTCCTCATAGGGTTTTGGAAGACTTGATCACTCTCTCAAATCACTCTGTAACCTCTCTTTCTCTCTAGCTTTCAAGAATGTCTGGTTTTCTCCAAGAAACTCATGAAGAAAGTGCTTGACTTTGTTAGTTTAAGGCTTGATCGATACCAATTCCCATTTTCTCATAAACAAAGCCTCAAGCATCTATAGTGGGCTAGGAAAAAAGAATTAGGATAGTAATACAAATTGTATATAAGCCTTTGGTTGTGTTTTTGCATTGAAGAATAAGAAGTTCAAAGTTGTGGATTCAACAAAGGTTTTGAATCATCATCAAAGTTGAAGAATTGTGTTCCAATACTAGGGTTTGCATCATTTTTCTCAATCTTTCTTTGGCATCTGTCATGCATAATTTTTGTAGATTCTAGTTATTGCGGTTGTGTAATATTACTCTCCCCCAACAATAAGTATGCTGGTATAACCTAGGAGTCTCGATGAGCCATTGTGATTTCACCTACCCCTGTATTAGTAATAATTCCCTTGGTAACCCGTTGATTATCCTCGAGAAGGATTTATGGCTAGGATACTAATGTTGAGGCTCGGGTCTCCCATGTTGGTTTCTAGGGTTAAAATTATTGTTATTATATATATCTGCAGGGTTGTGTTGATTTTTTTTTTTTTGTTATCTAAAATAGTTGATATTGTCGAGATGCTTAGGTGTTCTTTAATTGTTTGATCAGGGCCCAGATTTATCCGAAACCCTAAAGTTTGTAAGTTATCTAATATACAGTGAATGGCTTGGTCATTGACCCATTTGTTTTATACTCTGCTTTTTGTTGTAGGATTGACTTTTATTAAGCGTTTTCGCTTACCTAGGTTTTTCATGTGTAGGTAAAAGGGCAAGGACAAACTGGGATAGTTAGTGTTGTAGTCTCCTTGTAGGATGTACATGTGGTCCAACCATATAAATATTTTTAGTGTGTGCACACATTTCTTTTAAAAGTTTTTTTATATGGATTTTTGAAACATCAATTTAATAAAAATCATTTAATTTCCGCACAAATTTGTATTGATATTTTTGGGTCGTGACACCCCAGGTGCCTCGCGAGGCCATGTTGCCCCGCTTAGTGATGCCCACTTCGCGGATGAGACCTTGGCTCGTTACTTGAACCTCGTGCCACTAGTGAGGCATCCTTGGTTTTAACATTCAATCAAAACACCTTTACCAATCTAGCACAATAATTTTTTCACAACAAGATCCTTTTCCAAGCGTTGGGAGGTACACGTGACAAGGTCAAACCAACCCAAAAAAGATAGCGTAGGAGAAAGCCTGAGTACGGAGTGTGTCAGCTTAGGTACATACTAGCCTAGAGAGCATAGAGTACAAACCATGTACCCTCCCCAGACAAGTAGTGGCAGTACAAGGATAGTACATTGTGGAACCATCACTACCATGCCCCTGACATAGGTTAGAGCGGACCACCACTTCTCTGACACAACTACCATCTGCACCATTACCACATGCAGTAGACCAGAATAGTGTTTTGTTCCCTTGGGACCACTTTGTACTGAGGGCCATCAAAGCTCACCTATAAATAGGACCTCACTTTATCATTGTGGAAGGGGGGTCGGAAAAACTCAATGTTCCCTGAAACTACTAAGCAATACAAACATTTTTTCCAATTGTTATTCTGCAATTCTTTCTTCAAAGTTCCATAAGTTAGTTCTAATCTCTTCTTTCTCTTGAGTTACTTTGAGTTTTCCAATCTAGGTTAGTTGACAAGTTCTCACCGTCTATGGGAAAAATGACTAACAAGCAGTGGTTCTTCCGTTAATTCTGACAACGAAACATGCCAAGGCATTCGAAAGTGTTAGGAATATATTTAACAGGATCATAAATATTTTCATGTATGTTTCATAAAGTAAACAAATTAACATCTAAAACAACCTAGAAACATGTTTCTCAAGAATTTTAGAAAGTAAATTACATAACAGAGTTTAAGAATCTTACTTTTACGCAACGGATATTGAGACTCCTTCCTTCACTCTATCTAACCGTTGTTCCTTTCTGTCCTAGAGTAATAACAAGAGAGTGAACTGGATCTTCAAACTACATATTTTCCACAATTTCCTTTGATCACCTAGACTAGGGTGGGTAAGCTCAACACATGAGATGAGATAATTATGGAGAATAAGAGAGTAGTCTCTCATGAGTATAGGTTTTTGTGTAATTACACTTACTTGACAACCCTGTACATAAGTCCCTATTTATAGCAACATTTTAGGGTTAATTTAATTTAATTAAATAATTAAAATAATAGCTTAAAAATGCATATATGTTTGAATATTAAATATTGTACTAAGTCTTGGGTTTTTTCAATTTTTAAATTCAAAGCATAAAAGCCTTTAAATTCAAATACTATTTTTTTCTATAATTATATACACTACAAGAAAAAATGCTTTTAATAACACCGAAAATGTGTTATCAAAACATACCATAACACTTTTTGATGTGTTAAGACCAACTATGTTATCGTAGGTCAGGGTACTTTACATAACACTTTATCATTGTTAAACAGATGTGTTATTATACTGTCAACGATAACACAATTTCTATGTTATTTTAATAAATAGATAAGTGTTTAATTATGTTATTTATAGTCGATTATATAACACATTTCAATACTTATAAATTTGTGTTATACTACACTTTAGTATAACACATTTTTTGTGTTATACTACACTTTATAGTATAACACATTTTTTGTGTTATACTAGACTTTAGCACATTATTTGTGTTATAATACTACACTTTAGTATAACACATGTGTTATATTAGCTTAGAGAAACATAATCTTTTTTTACTTACACAAAACTAGGAAAACAAATATGAAAGTTGAAGCCAAATAAGGTAACATAAATAGATTTTATTAATTACTCAAAATGTAATTACAATATTTAGTCTACTAGTCCAGGCTTAAGAAATCATATTACAACATAATTTATGCCCAATTCAGATTCCTTTATCACTAAATACAAAACAAGAAATGTATACAAAAATTAGTGAAATACATTCTTCCATTCTAAAGGCCTCAACTACAAATTTTGTCAAGAATTGCTCCAAAAGAAATCATCTCAATATACCTGCACATTGTAAAAAACAAAGTCCTTTTATTATTAAGAACATAAGACTTAAGCTAGTTTCCACCTGTAAGCATATAAAGTTTAAATTAAATTTGTAATGACTCCAAAATTTGACGAAACAGCAGGGTATAGCAAGATGTACTACCATGCAAAACAACGACTAAAGCAACAAAACATATTGCTTCTTCCCTCTAAAATTAAACAAGAAATACAGAGAAAAACTCAGAACCTGCATGCATAGGAAGATCATGAAATTTCTAGGAAGTACGAAGCATAAATGTAGAAAGACAGCTCTGACGTACTGACCTGTTCAAAAAATAAAAGTGTTACTCAATTATCAACACATAAAAAGCATAGAACAGCAAGATTCAATTGCTACTGCAAAAGCAGAAAACATAGAACAAATGACCAAGGGATGATTAGAAAGTCGTTCTCTTCAACACCAAAAGCTAGTTTCTTATTATTACTAAAATCACTCCCATAAAGAAATAATATAAATCAAGAAAAACAAAAAGAACAAATAACATAGAGAGAAACTAATTTCAGAGGAAAAAGAAAACAAATAAGGTCATTAAATACAAGAATTGAAACTTAGCACATTTGAGAGTAAAGGAAACCAGGAAACCAGACCTATGCAACTCAGGAGAAAAAGAAAGGGAAAGAACAATTAATACTAAATAATTTATCACCCTATATTCCATAAGAAGAACCAATATGAAGAAACAATTCATACAGTTTGTACTAACTTCTATCCCCATTTATTCCTTCTCTAAAGACCTAGCAAGGTTAATTCCTTTCTGTAAAGTTCAATACAAACATAGCATTGATGTGTAAATAGCTTTGGCAAAATTCTCTCTGTGATAGGTAACCAACAGGGCATCAAGTATGGCATCCAAATTAACAAGTAGAATGTGAATATGGCTGTTAGAGGTCCTTTATGAAGCCCATGCTATTCCTCTTATTCTCTCAAAGTTTCTCTTTCTTTCTAAGTTGGAAGTGGGAAATGTGTTTAGAGTTAGGTTATGGGAAACAAGACAAACAAAAACTGGGAAAAAAAAAACAAAAGTGGAAACAAACAAATTACCTTGTTTCTTTAAATGAATACTCTTTCACTCTCTTAGCTAATTCAATTTCAGTAGCAACTACACCAGGAACCATTCGGCTATCCCCGCACATAGCCTAACAGGAAAAGTACCCGGTAAGAATGGTTAGTGGGGTAGATAAGTTTCCAATTCATAAGTCTGATGCAACAAGTACTGTCAAAAAACCTACTCTGTATGGATCATACGGTCATACCATCCTAAGAAGATTGTAATAGACAATTAAAGATACCTAATGTTGCTTCTAAATAAAGATCGATACACAAAGAAAAACAAGTCAAAATTTCCTTGTAATTATTTACTCCATCATCAGCTGCTCTTTCAATGTCATCTAAAATGCTATCTGTGGTTCCTCACAATAAAACAGTGGTTACGGAGTTCCCACCTTCTTCATTCTTCACAACAGTGACCTATATTTACATTATGGGAAATGTTAATGAGATTAAAAGGAAAAATAAATAATAAAAACAACAAGAACAAAATACCCAAGGGTTGTAGCTCAAACAATCAGCCTTTGGTTTGCTCACACAAAGTCTGAAGTTCGAGTCACACCCGGATACTTATATTGCAATTGCTATCGTTTCCTGATCCACAAAATATTTATGTACCCTAGCACCACCAATTTCTTCTACTGAAACTGAATCAACATGTCCCAGGTCATCTGGGTTTGGCTTGCTAAGCTTTAACTATAACACAAATAAGAATATTGTTAGAGAATTTTGGAAAAAATTCAAAAAATTTGACTACTATTAAATGCTAGCTGACTTACCATAGCAACAGCACCAGTAGTGCGGCAAATTAGTAAGTTAATCAATAAAAAAACACAATAGAAGGTGATATACTTGTAGCACTCACAGAAATGAAGTGCCATCTCCCCAACTGCTGCACCACTAACAATTACTTTGGCACTTGAATCAGCAATTGCCTTTATAAGCTCCTCAACTTTAGCTTCTTCAATTTTTGCATATTTTTCTAGCTACAAGATATTAAAAAAACCTATGAGAACTACTTAAAGGCACATAATACATAAAAATGTCAAGGATAACATAACAAGCCAAGATATTAAGAAGCAATTTTATATCAACTGGAGCAAGAACAGAGCAGAAAGATATAGGGATAGATATTTAGGGAGAAATAGACATTAATCATGTATGAGAAAGAAAATAGAATTGCAATCTTAAATGGGAAACATCTTCACTTTATCTCCATGTTTGATTATTTGATGAATATCTTTATTTGGATTATTTTTATACATTTCAAAACATCTTCACTTTATCTCAAAGGAGCCTTATAAAATCTATTAATTGAAAGTTAAAAAACTAAAAGAATAAAAGATGAGAAAAGAGAAAATAACATATTTCAGAACTCCAATGCCATGTCACCAAGCATCCTCTCTATCTAATTGTCCACTACAGAGTATTTTGACAGTTAAAATAGTGGATCATGTACATAGAAATCCCTCTAGAGCATATTTCTCTAAAGGTCTGAAATTAAATTATAACTAGATAGACCACACAAAATGAAGAATGCTAGTTGATAAACAGAAAACATATCCCTTACTATAGTACTTTATGAGAAATGGATTTGATTAGATACTGAGTTTGTGTTTCATTTTTCAGTGATTTTCTTCCATTAGTGGTTTGACACTATTTTTGGTTACAACATAGAACACTAAGCAAGTGCCTCGATTATCAATTTTTTACTGCGTTATATATATAAGCAGTTTTCTTTCACTCATATAACAATCTGATTTAGTTCATCTATTCGAATAATGAATAAAAAAATGAAGATATTTTCTCCATTCAGTCCACCCTTTTCCTAGAAAGAAAGAACTAAAGAGGAAAAAATAGAGAACAATTTATGTCTTAACGAATCACACGTAGAGATATTGATAACACACATAAAGTTAATGGTATTTCATAACTAATTGATTGAGCAGCAGCTCGTAGACCACCTAAAAAAGAATATTTATTATTTGACCCGTATCCTGACATAAGAAGGCCTATGGGAAACTATCTGTTGAAAGAGGACACAAGATAAAGTCAAAATTTATGGGAACTGATTACGAGAGCTAAGTTAAACATGTTTGCATGGGCTAATATGCTCTCATATAAATGTACTTTATGGGAGATCACATATGATTTCCCAAACATTGTATTTCATTAACTATTAATACAAAGTTGTTTCTTTTTTAAAAAAAGTACGCTTGCATGGGCTATATACATGCCTTGTGCTAAATCTTGAACAATAAGTCGCACTTTTCAAAACAAAAAAATACATATATACATAAGAAACAAATAAACTAACACCTGAATCTGCCCAATAATCAGATTGCTAAGAATGATAATATCGTGCCATAGAAATGGCCTAGTGGTAATACATTAGTCCTCACAAGAGGAGGTCCCAAGTTCAAATCCACCCTCCCCAAGTCAAAAAGAAAAAAAAAAGAATGATGATATCCAGTTCACTCACACAAACAATAGAATTGAGACTTGATACCAACTCAAAGACAGCTTTTGTTACAAAGAAAAAATACTTATAAAAACAGAAGACAAGGCATCATCAAGAGAGGACCATGCAATAAAGTTTATACAGCATGCTTTCAGCTCAAAAAAATACAAAGAAGAAGAACACTTTTGAACTATCCCTAAGTAAGAAGCCCACAAGAACCAAACATAAAGTTGATCCTAATTTTAAGTTTTCCACGAAGTCATTTCTACTCATTATGGTAAAACTCCTTCCAGATCTCAACTTAAATCTCACATTTGGCCAGTACAACTCACACGCAAAACAAATTAGATACAGAATTCTTGTCTCATATACAGGACAAACAATCAAAAGTTTTAAGACAATAATGCCTCTTAGGTTTACATGTCACTACAATTTTACAAGTCTAAGAGAACAACAAACAACAACAATCAAAGAATTGAACAAAAATTAGTTTTGTAGTACATATTTGAAGAGAAGTTCAATATTACATGACAAAGAAATAAATAAAAAGAAAAAATACTCAATGAATCGCCTAAAAGAACATTATGTCCAACACAACCCTACAACAAAACATGAGCTTATGTGAAGTGTGAACTATGTCTAAAACAACATCTAAAAGATTACACTTTTTCCTCTCTTTTTCGGGGGAAACCTGTTAAAGCTATGAAGCATCAATAAAATTCTAAAGCTGACAGGTGAAAGTCCGAAAAGTTCATATGCAAAAAAAATATAGGTCATATCACAAAATCATACCTCAAAAGGTGCAAGACCAGGCAGCCCATCCAAATTCAGCACTAAAAATCCCTTTATCAATCTGAACAGAGGCTCTGGAGCAGAATAGCTAATCATAGAAATAACAGAGCATATCAATCTCATTTCATTTTTGTTTGATCGGTGGACCAATATATTTTTATATGTTATGTATGTTTCAATATTATGATTAATGATTTTCTTTGATCAGTACACTCTTTATTAGAACTAATTATTGATTATAGTGGTTAGTCTAAGCAAAACCTAAAGATGTCAAACTTTGACCAACTATGCCTGAACTCCGAAGAAAAAAAACATGACCCAAATGATAGCCAATACTATTATACTATTGGACATATAACAACAACACACCTGCATGAATTAAAAAAGAAAATAATATATTAAATATATAGTAATACAAATCTAAGCACTTATACTTGTAAGCAACAATAGACCTTTTTACAATAGAAGTAATGAATTAAAGAGGAAATGGATGCATTCAAAAGAGTTTCAAAGATACAACATTTATAAATAAACTTTTACCTTAACTAAAGAATTTGCGTGTGTATCAAAAAAGCTAATTCAAGAAAACACTAACAAGTCAAACCATATACCAGCAGTAATTGGAAATGTTGCTAGACTTTTATCTCCAATTAAAGTATAATTTTGACTTTGCATAATGAAACTAATGTGAAAAAATATTGTTCAGGATTGGTGTCTCATCTAAAGTGCACATTAATTATTTAACAAATCAAAGTAATAATCAACAAAAATATCAAAGAAGAGAGAAAACAAAATAAAATCGCCCAAAAGAAATCTAAAAGGGTACAAGAAAAAGGATAAACCTAAAAAATGAGAGAGACAAGATGCGACTCACGATAGAAGTTGTAGCGATGATAAGGTGAGACGACTGATATGGTGATATGGCTCCTAAATATTTATATATATAAAGAAATTAACCTTTGAGCCAAAAAGCTATATAATTAACCATATTACAGAGAAACATATAGTAATTTCCTTCAGCTTCTCACATTAAATTATCACGTTATTGCTTGTTTTTCTAAATCCAAACAAGTTGCTTTTGATGAACAACCATCCAGCTTTAAATAACAAAATAATGTTAATAGCAATCTATGAAAACACATAGAGATTAATTTATATGCGTTCATCTATATAAACAAAAATGGACAGAGATATAATTATACCAATTGGAAAATTTTAATAAACATAATAATGATCAAAGCCTTATCCACTGTTTATGTATAGACGATTAGAATAAAAAAGAAAGAAAAAAAATGACTCAAACATAAAAAAATAAGAAAAGAAAAAGTACCCAATTAAATAGTCTGGCACACTCAGCAAAGACTTCACCACAATGATCATAAGCTTCATTCAAGAGATCCTAATTGGCAGTTCCATCAGTTTGGATGGTTGGTGGATTCAAGGTCAACACTTCTCTCTTTGGGTTTCCTCTGCTCTCTAATCTACAAAAAGAAAACAAAATAATAATATTTCAGATTAAATAGGTGAATACAAAACCAACCTAAGAAAATTATCTTAATTTCTCTAAATATATATATATGTGCATGTGCTTACAAATTCATATGGATATATGCTTGAAAATTATACAATATAACAAATAGGTTCAATCTATGAAAAACAATTTCCGCAACTAAAAAAATACGATGTCGAAACCATTATCTTACCACTCTGCGTCCATGGCAAAGAATAAAAAACTGTATTCTATACGACAAGGCTACAAGGTTCTTCCCTCTTCTCTTCTCGCACTCTCTTTTGTCTGTTTCACTCAGCTCTCTTCCTCTTCTAAACTGAGAGGAGAACATATTCATATTTTATTAATCAATTGTCCTCTAAATTTAATTAAACTCTACAAAAAGTTGAAGAGAAAAACAAAAAGAAAACCTCATGATTAAAGGCACTGAAAATTTCATGGTTCTGAGAAGATAATATATACATATATATATAGACTGATCTCTGTTTCTTGGTGGGGGTTAGAATTTGGCCATACAAGTTGAAACTCTGCATGACATGAAAACTAATATTTATTTTGGAGATAAAAACAATAAAAGGGTCACGAGGGGATATGGATACCACGAAAAGAACTTAAATATATATGCAACATTTTATGATAATGATATATAATGAAGTATAAACAGAAAAGATAGCTGTTTATATTTGTGGTGAATCAATGAGGACAGGCTTTGTCTTTCGTGTCTTAGAATGACATATCTCTATCCTTCTAGATTAGATACATATATGATTACATATAACTTTTTTCTCGCTAGCTTCACATATATGATAATAGATTAGTTATGGCAGAGTTTTGAACATCCAACAGATACATTTCTAACTGGTATGAAGTTGGGATTGTTTAACATTGGAGCAAGTCAGTCGAGGGTGCAGTTTCTTTTGTCATGGCTAGTCCTGATGATCCAGATAAAGGTTCTATTTTTTTTAGGCTTTGACAGAGAAAACAAAATTGAGGAAATCGAGTAATGTCACTCCCTACTCATATACATATATAGGTATATATATAACTACTGTAATGAAATTGAATAGATCAATGATATGATTCATTCTTATTGTTAATGAAATTATTGTTTACTTTGCAATTTATTTTAATTGTTATATTACGATCTTGTTTATACAATTTGATTGTATTGGTCTCCAATATGTTGGTTGATTGGCCTTGAACTACTTTCACTTTCTTTTTTTGTTGGTTTTACAATCCATGATAATAAGAATTCTGTCTGCAATAACTACTTGTTTAAAAGTAGACAGATGTCTAGTCTATGACTGGCTTCTTAGGTTGTAAAATTTGGCTGATATCATCTTTTTTATTACTTTACCATAGGATGATGTATTGTTGTTTCTTATAACATTGGTGGTGTTGACTTGCTCACTGTTGTGTTCTATTCTCCTTCAAGATGACATTGGAGGTGTGGTGTCCAACTTCTTAATGACAATAAAAGAGTAATTATTCATTGTTGCTATGGATTTGATTGGATTGAATTGGATGGTCTTACCTATGTATGTCAATAAACACAACAATTTTCTGTGTTTTGCTCTTCATTTTGTTCAGCTCATAACAAACTAAACTAGGCCTTTTAAAAGTCAAATGAAAAAGAAAAGGAAAAGGAAGATTTGATTTGAACTTATCTTTTGAATGTCCTCAATGTCAAGTCTAAGGCCGCAAAGAATAATTTTCAAGTGAAAAGAATGATCTAAATGTGTTTGGTACAATAATGATCCAAATGAGTAAACTGTTTGATGAGGACACCAAGAGTAAAGATCCAAGTCAAGATCCAGTTGGTCCAGTGACGAGGGCACGAGCCAAGAGATTCAAGGAAGAACTTAACAGCCTAGTCCACAAAGTCCTAAAACAAGAGGAGACCGTGGTCAACATTGAAGGAGAACAAAGACTTGTCTTACTCATCAAAGTTGACTGAGTTTAGGAGCTTCATGAGTCATTTTAATTTATTTACGTTATTGTTGTTACTTGGTCTTTCTTTATCATGTAAAAGTCAAACACTTGACTTGTGTGAGCTGAAGAGTTGTGTGAGCCGAAAGGTCTTGTTTTGTGAGCTGAAGAGTTGTGTGAGCCGAAAGGTCTTGTTTATGGTGCTTTCATTAGGAAGACCAAGGGTCTTGTTTTCATGTAATTTTCGTCCTTATAAGGACTGCCAAAACAATGTGAAAAGGCAGATTATGTTGAATGAAATTGTGAGTTTATTTCTTCTTGAGTTCTTGAAGAAACTTTTGAACTTATCAAGGAGATTCCTTGTGGCGTTCATCCTGACTTATCAAACGGATTCCATCCCCGTTTGTGGCGTCTTCCTCATACCAAGGTTCGTGCTTGGCTAAGCATTGGGTCGCGGTTCCATTCCAATCTCGTATGTTCTTGGTGGCTGTTCCATATTTGGTGTCGGGTTTCATCACAATGTTGGTGTGGTTCGTATCACTGTTCTAGTTGGGTGTGCCTCATTATAGCAGAATCTCAGACCTTAAACTTCAAAGAATATGGAAAATTGGTTATTAATCTAGTAATGAAGGATGTGGAACTCGACTATGACAAAAATGACTAGAACTAACCTAAGGGAACAAGCAAGCACTAGTAGTAGTAGTAGTGACTTCCTCAATCTACTAGACCATATAATTAATGCTTCTAGACCACAACTCTAGCCATTTATTTTATTTTAGGAAGAAGTATCAATTTGATTGCAGTGACTATTTTCCCTTCTATATTTTCTTCCATTTTAGCTATACTAATCCTGGTTTATTACAATTTCTTACCTCAGGGAATAGGAACAAAAGGAAAAATATTACATAAAATCTAAATATTATTCTCAAATACAAAACTCATGATGATGGGAAATACCTAGCTACTAACTAAATTTTGAGTGAAGCCACCTGTCAAAGTGGTTGAGCAGCTGTCCTGATGAGGACACCAAGACTAAAAATCCAAGTCAAGTTCCAGTTGATCCAAGTCAAGAGGGGAGGAATGATGAGGACACCAGTTTAGGAGCTTGATCAATATTTAGCTTCCTGTAATGAGTCTTTTTATTTTTAATCACGTTTTTTATTTAGTCTTTGTTTATTTTGTGATAAGTCAAACATTTGACTTGTGTGAGTCCAATAGTCCTTTTGTCTTTAATTTTTGGTTTTCATTAGGAAGACAAAAAACTTGTCTTTAATTTCGGTTTTCATGAGGAAGACAAAAGGCTTGTCTTTAATTTCAGTTTTCATTAGGAAGACAAAGGGGCTGTCCTTAATTTTTCGGTTTCATTAGGAAGACAAAGGGGCTTGTCTTGATGTAATTTTCGGCTATATAAGGCCTTGAAAACATTTGGAAAAATCAGAGGATGTTGAATGAAATTGTCAGTTTATTTCTTCTTGAGTTCTTGAAGAAACTTTTGAACTTATCAAGGAGATTCCTTGTGGCGTTCATCCTGACTTATCAAACGGATTCCATCCCCGTTTGTGGCATCTTCCTCATACCAAGGTTCGTGCTTGGCTAAGCATTGGGTCGCGGTTCCATTCTAATCTCGTGTGTTCTTGGTGGCTGTTCCATATTTGGTGTCGGGTTTCGTCACACTTGTTGGCGTGGTTCGTATCAGTTGGTATCAGAGCTTAGGATCATCCGGTTTGGCCTATCCTTTACTTTGTGTTTTTTTTCTTTCAATTCGTTTTTCAATATTAGGGTTTCTGAAATAAAAAAATAAAAAAAAATCAATTCGTGTTCCTATATTCAATTCGTGTGTTTTTCTATTCTAGAGCTTGTTAATTTCCTTGTTTCAATTATTTCCTTGTGTCAATTGTTTCCTTGTTTCCCTTATTTGTTGTGAAATCCGAAACTATTCTAGAGCTTGTTGAAATCGTGAATTAGGGTTCTTAACGTGAATTAGGGCTTTGAGTTTTTTCTCTTGTTCTAATTGTGGAATCTGAATTAGGGTCATTGAGTTTCTCTTGTGTTTTGTTTTGCAATCCGAATTTTTGCCTTGGGTTTCTCTTGTTTTGTTGTGAAATCCAATAATTCTTATTGTGAAATCCGAAACTACTATAGTTATTGTTTCCTTGTTCAATCATTTCCTTATTTCCAAAGTTTCCAGTATTTCTTTGTGAAATCCCTTGAAATCCGAAACTAATCTACACAAAGTTTCATTTGATTTTTTTTGGTGAAATCCGAAAGTACTCTAGAGCCACAAATTGGTATTATTAATTCCCTTGTTTCAGTTTTGTCCCTGGTTTCAATTGTTGCTTTAGTTGTGGTGAAATCTAAGATTGTTTTGGTGCCACAGATTGTTTGGTTCTCTATTATTGGTTTTGGGAAATATTGTTTCTCTGTTATTGAGCGTGTACCACAGATTGTTATTGGGTTTTCACAGATGGGTTTTCATGTTATTGGGAGTGTTCTTGAATCACATAATAGTTTGTTCTTGAATCTGTTTTGGTAACACAGGTTGTTTGGGTTTCGGGTTGGCTATTGGTACTCATTTTTTTTTTTCCCTTTACAAATTGGTATCTGGTTTCTCAAATTTGAGAGGTAGAAAACAACAACAAAAAAAAAAAAAAGGCAAAAGAAAGAAGAAGAAAAAGGCAAAAGTCTGGAAACCTCTCTTAAATTTTTTGTTCTATTCTTGTTCCCTATGGTCTAGAGGCCTTTTTGCCAAAACCCCACACAAGTGATCCAAAAATCATCATTTTTCATCAGTTTTTCTATGTTCGTTTGGTTTGTTCTGGTTTGATTTGCTACTTGAATCCTCCATGATATTGTGGATTAGTTTTGAAAGAACTTATAGAAGAATACGAGTGGAAAAAGGCAGAGGTGTGAGCCTATTTGAGGGTAAAAGCCATTGAAATTGAGTGAAACACGAGGGGATTTGAGTGAAAATATTGTTCGAGCGAAACACGTGAGGGAGTGTGGTGAGGTCTTTTCTCCATATTATTCTAACCTTATTTTGCAGATTTCCATCATGGCACAAAATCCAGAGAAAGATACAAGCAATGATATTCCGCCACCTGAGGTTCCGAATCTACAAATGCAAGCATTAATTGGGGAGATGCGAAGGATGATGAGGGCGGAGTGTGAGCAGATTACATGAGAGGTTGGATAGGGTAGAAGAGGGAACGCAATGGAGGGCACGGAGGAACAGGGTGCAACAACGGGATGTTGAGGGTGAAAGAGAGTTTGATGGGGGCGATTTAGAGGAAGAATATGATAGGATGTCAGAGGGTAACCATAGGAGGTATGGCCGAGATAGAGAAGCTAGGAACTGGGTAGACAATAATTTGGGAAATATCAAGATGAGAATCCCCGCCTTTCAAGGCAAGAGTAATCCTGAGGCATACCTTGAGTGGGAGAAGAAAATGGAGTTGGTTTTCGATTGTCACAACTACTCTGACATGAAGAAGGTAAAACTAGCTGTCATTGAATTTACTGATTATGCTATTGTTTGGTGGGATCAGTTGTGCATCAATAGGAGGCGAAATGGAGATCGTGCCATTGACACTTGGGAGGCTATGAAGAGGGTGATGAGGCGACGGTTTGTACCATCTCATTATTATCAAGATCTATACCTTAAGTTGCAGGGTCTTCGTCAAGGTTCCAAGAGTGTTGATGAGTATTACAAGGAGATGGAGACGGCTATGATTAGAGCCAATGTGGAAGAGGATCGAGAGGCAACAATGGCAAGGTTTTTGAATGGGTTGAACCGAGAGATTGCTAATCCAATTGAGCTACACCATTATGTGGAATTGGAAGATTTGGTGCATATGGCAATCAAAGTTGAGAGGCAGCTCAAGAGGGGTAGTACAAGTGCAACACCTTGGCGGTCGAACTATCCAAAGAAGGAAGAAGACCAACCTACTTCATCCTTTACACCAAAACCAGCCACGACCCCTCAAGGTAAAACAGCCCCTACTTCGTCCCGTTCTAGTGAGATAAAGTGTTTCAAATGTCAGGGGCGAGGACACATAGCTAGCCAATGTCCAAACAAGAGAGTTATGGTGATTCGAGAAAGTGGCGAGCTCGATTCTGAAGATGAAGATGATCTTGCTGACATGCCACCATTGGAAGATGCTTCTATCGATGATGAAGAGTATGGGCCAGAATCTGGTCAGATGCTTGCACTAGTCACACGACGAGCCTTGAATTTGCAAGCAAAAGAAGAGGAAGAAGAGGTGCAGCGGGCGATCATCTTTCACACTCGTTGTCATGTGAAAGACAAGGTATGTAGTGTGATTATTGATGGAGGTAGTTGTACTAATGTTGCTAGTTCTTCCATGGTTGAGAAGCTGGGGCTCCCAACGCTTAAACATCCTTGTCCATACAAGTTGCAGTGGTTGAATGATAGTGGTGACGTGAGGGTTACAAAACAGGTGCTGGTATCATTTCGAATTGGCAAGTATGAGGATGAGGTATTGTGCGATGTGGTTCCCATGCAAGCTGGACACCTCCTTCTAGGAAGGCCTTGGCTATTTGATCGGCGAGTCCAGCATGATGGCTTCACCAACAAGTACTCATTCACATTCCATCGACGAACAATCACTCTAGCTCCATTGACACCAAAGCAAGTATATGAAGACCAAGTGAGGTTGCAAAGATTGAGTGATAAAAAAAAATTGAGTGAGCAAAAGAAGGAGAGTGAAAAGATGAATGAGAGTGAGAAAAAAAAGAGACAAAGAGAGAAAAGGGTTGAATCAAGTGAGAGAGAAAAGAAAGAGAAGAGTTCGATCAATGAGGGAAAATTAGAGAGAAAACAAAATAATTTTTATGCAAAAAAAAGTGAGGTTAAGGAGGCTCTTTTAAACACTAACCAACTTGATGCTAACAAGCAGGTTTTTGATCCCGGTGATTGGGTATGGTTACACATGAGGAAAGAGCGATTCCCAGCACAAAGACGTTCCAAATTGCTACCTCGAGGAGATGGGCCGTTTCAAGTGCTAGAAAGGATCAATGACAATGCCTACAGACTCGATTTACCAGGTGAGTATACTGTTAGTGCTACTTTTAATGTTTCTGATTTGAGTCCTTTTGATGCAGGTGACGATTTGAGGTCAAATCTTTCTCAAGAGGGGGGAATGATGAGGACACCAAGACTAAAAATCCAAGTCAAGTTCCAGTTGATCCAAGTCAAGAGGGGAGGAATGATGAGGACACCAGTTTAGGAGCTTGATCAATATTTAGCTTCCTGTAATGAGTCTTTTTATTTTTAATCACGTTTTTTATTTAGTCTTTGTTTATTTTGTGATAAGTCAAACATTTGACTTGTGTGAGTCCAATAGTCCTTTTGTCTTTAATTTTCGGTTTTCATTAGGAAGACAAAAAAAAGCTTGTCTTTAATTTCGGTTTTCATGAGGAAGACAAAAGGCTTGTCTTTAATTTCAGTTTTCATTAGGAAGACAAAGGGGCTGTCCTTAATTCTTCGGTTTCATTAGGAAGACAAAGGGGCTTGTCTTGATGTAATTTTCAACTATATAAGGCCTTGAAAACATTTGGAAAAATCAGATGATGTTGAATGAAATTGTGAGTTTATTTCTTCTTGAGTTCTTGAAGAAACTTTTGAACTTATCAAGGAGATTCCTTGTGGCGTTCATCCTGACTTATCAAACGGATTCCATCCCCGTTTGTGGCGTCTTCCTCATACCAAGGTTCGTGCTTGGCTAAGCATTGGGTCGCGGTTCCATTCCAATCTCGTGTGTTCTTGGTGGCTGTTCCATATTTGGTGTCGGGTTTCGTCACACTTGTTGGCGTGGTTCGTATCATGTCCAAACTAGTGCACTTGTCCAGGTAATATACTTGCCACATCAATAAGAGAATAAGTACAAAAATAACTCTCTTAGCTTAGTTGTACTAAGGAGAAAGATATATATATATCATGAGAACTTCTTTTTTAACATATATATAAACCACAAGTGATAAACTCCAATCCAAACGTACATGCAAAAAGGTAAGCACCACTAGGATAGAATGAGGTGTCTACACAATGTATATATTTATATCTATACATTTCCCAATTTTGAAGTGCTTATTCTCTCTGTATGTGTCGCAAGTTGGAGCTTATCCCAACATACATAACATAACTTGTTTGGAGAGCTAGGCATTAATGATCGGTTGCAATGGAAAGAACACTCAATGATCTTTGCAATACACAACAAGCCAGGAGAATTCAGCCAATTGATTTCTCTGATGCTCTGCCAGCTCCCTTATATGAATGGTAGAGATTATATCATTACCTACCTACCCATTTCTGTATTTCTCTACAACTTAGAATATTGGGTTTTCCTCCTAGGTAGAATGCAACTAAGTTTTTGAAATAAACGCACCACTAGTTGGTCAATTATGTGCATTTCAAACCAGAGTGTATTTGGTTGATTGGAATTCTTCAATAATGCCACGAAATGCTATTGCTCAAACTAGGTGTGATGTGGTATGGTGTACTTGAGAGCTAAGCTAGTAAATTGTGCCTATTCAAAGCCAAAAGTTAAATGTAACAGTAATACTCTTAATAATACTATAAGAGGCTAAAAGTATTACTTCCCTGCAGTTGCCACTTTGTGGTATTTTTTGTGAAACTTTAAATCTGTCCTTTGTTTATTGTTATTGGTGTTTGTTTAGCAGTTTTTGTGCTCATTTGGTAGGACTGCTTTTGTTGTTACCTTGCCTTATTTATTATTTAAAAGCAAATCAGAAACACAATAACAAAAATCCTCATAAAGCAAAGAAAAACAGAATCTCAAAAGACAATAACTACAGAAGAACAAAATAACAAAAGATACGTGGTTGTGTTACCTTTTTATTGTGGAAGAACGAATCCCAAAATAGCTGAATAGAATAAGAAAGCTCTGTATTTTTCGATTCAGACCCAGTAAGAGAATGATGAATAAAAATGAGAGAAGTTAGCTCAACGTATGCGGGTTAGGTTTTATGAAATAATACCACAAACACAAGCCGTTAGAATCAAATTGATAAAAATCTGATTGGAAACAATACCACAAACAATACTCTGTAGAAGATTGGAAACGTCGAAGATGGAGCCGACCGAAGACCCAAATGTTGTAGATAGAGGACTTCGGAGACACTGTAGGTGGAGGAGTCAAACAATAATATGTTTCCGAGAAAGTTCTTTCTAGCTTTGTAATTATTAAAAAAGAAAGAGGAAAAAAATAATTAGAGGCCAGTTATAGCGCGGGCTCCCAAAATTATACCGCCATTTTTTATTTTTACTTTGCCACTTATTATTTTACTATCATAATACTTTTTGAGTAGTCTTATATTCATGTGTTATTAAAAGGGGTATTTGGTGTAGTGATAATAAAATAAAATCCTTATTAATTAATTAAATAAATACAATATAATATATATATTATAAATGGATTTCATATAAGTTATATATGAAATTTGTTTTATGAAAACTTTATATATAACTATAATTACATTAAAACAATAATTAATTAATCAAATCAATTATTTAAATTAACTAATTATAATTAGAACCTTCGCTTAATACAATTTATCATAATTTGACACCAATTTGTCATAATTAATAAATTTTCCTAAAATTCTCTCTTCTTCTCTAAATTCTCCATTTTAGTAAAATTGTCAAAAATTGACACAAAACAATTTTGACAATCCTAATTGATAATTAAATCAATTAATCGAGACTATCTAGATGATTTAATCAAAGAGATTATGGGGACCATGAACCAAGGAAGTCAAGCTCCAATAAGTTACTATAAAATTATAATCGAATAATTCCTCGTGACTCCACTAAAGACTCGGAATTGAACTTTTGAACTCATAGAATGCTTTACACTTAAAGTAAACACATTATCCATTGTTACAACCATAATTTTTCATTCAATCCTCTATAGATGATCTACAATTGAGTTGGGTACAAATTACCGTTTTACCCCTTGTAAATGTTGAGTAATATCCTAAGAAATATTTAAAATGGTGTTCATTCTTGAAGGCTTTGCAAGGTCCGATGTGCCCACGCTAGGGTGATAAGCTCAAGTGTCGAGATGCATAGACACATGCATCCAAGTATAAGTCTTCGAGGGCTGTCATGTGAGGAACCCGCCATGCAAGGCTACCCAATGTCTCGCAATGCGAGGCTGCCTTGTGCCGCACCGTGCGAGGCTCCCATGCGCACCCTAGTACCCGAACATGGGTACCCCGAGGCACCACCCTCGCTATGAAAGGTTCAAGGCACACACACCCTAGTACCCGAACATGGGTACCCCGAGGTACCACCCTCGCTATGCGAGGTTTAAGGCCAGCCTCCCACGCGCACCCTAGTACCTGAACATGGGTACTCTGAGGCACCACCCTCGCTATGCAAGGTTCGAGGGCCAGCCTTCCGCGCGCACCCTAGTACCCGAACATGGGTACCCCAAGGCACCACCCTCGCTATGCGAGGTTCAAGGCCAGCCTCCCGCGTGCCGCGTCTACTCAAAGCATCGCACCCAGCCGCCGTGTGATCTGCTTAGGCCAGCCTCGCATAGCGAGGGTGCAGCCTCGTTGCTTCTCACGGATCTCACTCCCATAGGCGCACGCGTCCACACCATTGGCCAGCCTCGCTATGCGAGGCACACACGCTATGCGGGGGTGCAGCCTCGCTACATCTCATGTGTACACTTCTCCCGCCACAAACACCCCCCGCGCCTTGGTTTCTCATGACATGTATAGTTTGGAGCCTCCTCGATATATGTACGAGGAACGCTTGGAAACACCAAACGAGTATGTCAAATAATCATTAGGCGCCAAACATGAATTGATGAGGACGACTGGGTACAAGCTACGTACACTGATATATAGGATGTACGGTTATGAAGAGGTAAGAGGCGTGGCCCTGTAATTCGCGTCTGACGAGTAGTGCTGGTACGAACTTGTACGGAGAGTGGAGGCATTACCGAGCACCCCCGACAATATTCCAGAGTCCACAGTACAATGTCCCGCAACTACTTGGGCATTGTCAGAGTAGACACCACTATGTTCTGAGCCACTACCCTGACCCTAAACCTGCATACGTCCATGTCCCTTGGGACCTACTTGTATCAGGGGCCAATACAGTCCACCTATAATAGGTTTCGACCCCTCAGGTTAAGGGGTTGGAAAACTGATTGTATGAGGAGACGTGTAAGAAATATATGATCATTGTTCCATTGTAGTTCTGATTTCTTTGTTGATTCAAGTTCTTTCCATCTTATTCTTAGCTATCTTTAGTAGAATAATCTGAGTTTTCTAACCTTAAATCATTGACGAGTTCTTACCGTCAACAGTTTGGTGCCGTCTGTGGGAAGGATAAGTGTCAAGCCACTGTTCTTCCATTAGTTCCGATAGGAAGAAATGCCAAGACATTCTAAACGAATGAGAGAGCCACGAGAGGTGGAGGTCCACCTTGATGGAGATCAACTGAAGGCCTCCATGAAGAACCCTCCTCTGCCCAGAGATATGGAGGCCCCAAAGGAACCTGAGGTTCACGAAGTAGAGAGGGAGGCTTCATCCCCGACCGTCCCTCCAGATGAGAATCATTCAAGGTCAACAGCTGCCCCTGCAAAAGATGCCGGCGAGTTCCTGCCCCCAAGGCCGCCACAGGTGCCAAACTCCAGCCGGCAGGATCCGGGCCCATCGATGCGCATACCTAACATGCATCCCTGGGTCCATTCCGTGAGCTCGAGTTTAAGGTCTCGATTCAAAGGCTTGAAACCACCTTAGAGAACATGCAAGGGAAATCAAACATGTCTCTCCCTAAGCGAAAAGAGATAGCCCAAGAGGGGGCAGAGACCACCGTCCCAGTAGAAGATGGGAGGACTTGACTCTCCACCAGTAATACGCCCCGGGTGAAGCAGCATGAACGTCCCGGACCACCGAAGCAACACGAATGTCCCGGACAACCGAAGCAGCCTCCGAGGCCAGAGCAGAAGAACAACGTTGGCCCTCATAACGACGTCGAAATCACCTCAAGGAGGACACCCTCAAATCTATGAGAGGAACTCAACAAGAAAAGGGCGGATAAAAGGACTACACCTCCTATAGCGCCCAGGGAAGGCAAAGGAAAGAGAGATGCAAGCCTGTCCACGTTGAGAGACTCCTTGAAAAAGAGGACACAAGACCTAGATACAGAGATGGGAAGCCTACAGAGCAAGATCGTCACCGCATCTGGAGGACAAGCCGCCGAGGACGAGTTCGACATGAATCGCCCTTCGTTAAGGAGATCCAAACCATCCGGCTCCCAGCCAACTTCAAGGAGCCTCATATGACCCCCTATGAAGGAAACACAGATTCTAAGTACCATCTGGACACGTTTAACGACCTGATGAGGTTAAGGGGGATTAGTAGCGGAGCTAGGTTCCATTGCTTTGTTGTCACATTGAAAGGACCTGCGTACAAATGGTTCAAGAGACTTCGGCCAGGGTCCATCAGGTCTTGGCAGCAGTTTTCTGATGAATTTCTCCAACAGCATCATGCCATGCGTGATTACACAATGTCGAGCACCAGCCTCGCCAATGTGAAACAAGGAGAAAACGAGAGTCTAAAGGGCTACATCCACAGGTTTAACATGGAGGCATCCAAAGTAGGGAGCTTGACCCGCAGGGAGTTGAAAATGGCCATCACAGTCGAAGTGCGTCAGGGAAGCAAATTGTGGGATAATATGCTCAAAAGGGAAGTCTCTGACCTAGATGACTTATACGAGAGGGCACAAAAGTACATTCGTGTGGAGGATGGCCATGTGAACTTAAATGCAGGAAAAAGTGAGTCCCATGTAAAGCCCCCAGCCAATGAAGGGTCGAATGGAATGAAGAAGAAGAGGGCGTATGAAGGGTCGAGAGATGATCAACATAGAAGGTCCAAACGCGGAAGCAACCATAGGCAAACGACTTACACCTTCTATACGAGCCTAATGGACACCAGAGAGCATATCTACCTCACGAATGAGGACCGAGTTCCCTTCAAAAGGGCCCCACCAATGAGAAAAGACCGGTCCAAGAATGACCCTAGTAAATACTGTCACTACCACAAGGATATTGACCATACCACGGCAGAATGTACCCATTTGAAGGAATAAATTGAAGAGCTCATCCGAAGGGGACACCTGAGCCGATATGTCAGAAGGGAGAAGCAGAAATCGGAGGATGTGCCAGTGATACCTCGGACACAAGGAGGAGCCCCAAAGATACAAGGAGAGGTGAGAATGATCTTCGGAGGTCCGGGGTGATGAGGACATCAAGACTAAAGATCCAAGTCTAGTTCCAGTTAGTCTGGTGATGAGGGCGCGAGCCAAAAGACTCAGTTTAGGAGCTTGATGAGTCTTATTGTATTTTGTCATCTTGTATTTTTTATTTAGTCTTTGTTTATTTTGTGAAAAGTCAAACACTTGACTTGTGTGAGTCCAAGAGTCCTTTTGTCTTTAATTTTCGGTTTTCATTAGGAAGACAAAAGGCTTGTTTTTTTAAATTTCGGTTTTGCTTTAGGAAGACAAAGGGGCTTGTCTTGATGTAATTTTCGCCTATATTAGGCCTTGAAAACATTTGGAAAAATCAGATTATTATGAAATGAAAATTGAGAGGTTTTCTTCTTGAGTTCTTGAAGAGACTATTCGAACTTATCAAGGGTATTCCTTGTGGCGTTCAATCCGACTTATCAAACGGATTCCCATCCCCGTTTGTGGCGTCTTCCTCATACCAAGGTTCGTGCTTCGCTAAGCATTGGGTCGCGGTTCTTCATACCAAATTTCGTGTGTTCTTGGTGGCTGTGCCATATTTGGTGTCGGGTTTCACCACCATCGTTGGTGTGGTTCGTATCAGTTGGTATCAGAGCTTAGGATCATCCGGTTTGGCCTATCCTTTTTCATTTTTTTTCTATTCAGTTCGTGTTATTATATTAGGATTTCTGAAAAAAAAAAAAATCAATTCGTGTTCCTATATTCAATTCGTGTTCATCTAGTCGTGTTTTTCTATTCTAGAGCTTGTTAATTTCCTTGTTTCAATTGTTTCCTTGTTTCCCTTATTTGTTGAGAAATCTGAAACTATTCTAGAGCTTGTTGATTTCCTTATTTCAATTGTTTCCTTGTTTCAATTATTTCTTTATTTCCAAAGTTTCCATTATTTCTTTGTGAAATCCCTTGAAATCCGAAACTAGTCTACACAAAGTTTCAATTACTTTGTAATCCCCTATTTTGTTTTCTTTTCATTTCTGAAATCATGAATTAGGGTTCTTAACGTGAATTAGGGCTTTGAGTTTTATCTTGTTCTACTTGTGGAATCTGACTTTGCATTAGTTTTCTCTAGTTCTTATTGTGAAATCCGAATTTTCATTGAGTTTCTCTTGCTTTGCTTTTGAAATCAGAATTTTACCTTGGGTTTCTCTTGTTCTTATTGTGAAATCTGAATTGGGGTTGAGTTTCTCTTGTTCTTATTGTGCAATCCGAATTGGCATTGAGTTTTTCTCTTGTTCTTATTGTACAATCCGAATTTGTTTTATTGTGAAATCTGATTTGGCATCGAGTTTCTCTTGTTTTATTGTGAAATCTGAATGGACAGTGAGTTTCTCTAGTTTTTCATTGTGAAAATCCGAATTTGCATTGAGAATCTCTTGCTCTTTTGTGAAATCCGAGTTGTTTTGTTTTCGAATCTAAGTCTGATTTTTTTTTCTTGTGTCTTGTACCTACATTTGAAGACCAAGAGGAAAGAAAAGACAGAAAAGAAAGAAGAAGAAAAATTCAAAGGGATTCGAACCTAAGAAAAAAAAAAAAAAAGTCTGGAAACCTCTCTTAAAATTTTTTGTTCTAATCTTGTTCCTTATGGTCTAGAGGCCTTTTTGCCAAAACCTCACACAAGTGATCCAAAAATCATCATTTTTCGTCATTTTTCATCAGTTTTTCTATGTTCGTTTGGTTTGTTCTAGTTTGATTTGCTACTTGAATCCTCCATGATATTGTGTGATTAGTTTTGAAAGAACTTAAAGAAGAATACGAGTGGAAAAAGGCAGAGGTGTGAGCCTATTTGAGGGTAAAAGCCATTGAAATTGAGTGAAACACGACGGGATTTGAGTGAAAATATTGTTCGAGCGAAACACGTGAGGGAGTGTGGTGAGGTCTTTTTCTCCATATTATTCTAACCTTATTTTGCAGATTTCCATCATGGCACAAAATCCAGAGAAAGATGCAAGCAATCATATTCCGCCACCTGAGGTTCCGAATCTACAAATGCAAGCATTAATTGATAAGTCCAGCATCTTTCTGACCGAGTCTTCAGCCTTTGCTGAACGATAATTCAAATATTTTTCAATTAAAAAGCCATTATTTTATTCAAGTTAAATGAAGATCTTTTCATTCTTGAACTCTATAAATAGGACCTAGTACCCAGCCATTTATTCATTCATCAAGCTAAGTTCAGAGGCTGCAAGCTGCTAGGTTATTTTTGAGAGTGTAAACACTTGGGTTGGGGATTATAAGCTTAATCATTATAAGCTCACCAAACACTTGTGAAGTAAGGTTTATAGCACATTTCGGTTCGAGGTTTAGATCGGTCATAGAAGCATTCAAGGTATTTTAAACTCTAGTTCATTTTGGTATTGTTTTCCTTAAGTTCTTGTAGTTTTCTACTCAGCACCCTAACTTTATTCTTTATTTTTGGATAGGAAATCTAAGAACTTGAACATAAGGTTTTTGGTAAGTATATTCTTGATGGTATAGTTCGTCCATTCTTTTCATTCCTTTTTCTTCAGTATACTCACCCTTTCATTGATGGTCTTTAGGAGTGTTCCAAAGTCCCAAACCTGTTCTCATATCCCGGTACTTTTGGTAAGGAAAATAGGATAGGATATTATATGTTATGCTATATGTTATCTTATGATTTATGTGTTATGTTAACATATGATTTATGTGTTATGTTATGTATGTTGTAGACTTGGGCATATGACTTGTATAACTAACAAGCCCCAATAAATTTATGGGCATATGACTTGCTTAGCCAGCAAGCACCACAAATCTAATGGGCATATGGCTTGTTTAGTTTACGAGCCCCAAGTAATAATGGCCATTATAATATGTGTGACATATGTTTATGATATGTTTTATTATATGTTGCGTTATGAATTTTATGTATATGGTTTACGTGTTAGGTTTTCCTTGCTGGGCATTAGGCTCACTCCTTTATGTTTATATGTGCAGGAAAATAGCTTTGGTGGTGGGAAAGGTTCTTGGAAGCTTGGGATGTGTATTGAGGCGGGATGGAATCAATGGACCGAGCGTTCGATTTGAGGATGAAGTCTCTTTAATTATGGTTTTGTATGTATTTTTCCGCAATTGGTTGTAATAAGTTTTAAGTAAGTTTTCATTATGTCAAAGTTATGTTGTTTCAAACAATGGGATCCCAATGTCCTACTTATGAATTTTATATAGTTTTAAACATTTACCTTACAGTTCTGAAATAAAGATATGTTATTTCAAATGTATGTTTTCGTAAGATTAGTATATAAGTTAGTAATGGTCCAAAGTCTAGAGTAGTTGGGTCATTACAGTTGGTATCAGAGCAACGGTTCATTACACAACAGCAACAGTAAGACATTGGAGAACCATTGAAAACCAACCACTTCCGCAAGACCAACCAAAGGAAGTGTCGTACCTTGGGCCTTTGCCCGATGACTCTCAGAACATCAGGGAAGGGTGTGAGTACGAGGAAGGCTATTACAAGGAAGACAAAGGGGAGTATGAAGATCATGAGGCCGAAAACCCCATTAATCCTGACGAGAAGGATGTGGATCCTGAATAGGAGGATCCATAGGTGGTCCATCTGACACAGGAAATCCTGCATCAAGAAGCCAGGATGGCTGAACAATAGTTGGCCACCCGCCAAATGCAAGAGTCCCTCCTAGCACTTCTAGCTCTTATTGCTGCCGAGAGATTGGCAGCAAATCCTCCAGCTGTTCCTCCCCAGGAACACAACTGCCTATCCCACCTATAAGGATTGGCATGCCCAACAACGTTGCTCCTATTCCTCCTTCGGGACAATGAGCGCATCCAAGAGCCGGTCCATCAAACCATGCTCAAGAAAAGGGAAAGCAATAATGGTCGATCCCATCAAAAAAGCAAACCACCAAAAGAAATCTTCTTCCACTCCAATAACCAGGGTTGACCCATGGCAATTCCTTGGGAAAGAACAGATGAATCATGTGTCAGGAAGGAATCATCCGAACAATCCACAAGGGAAGCATCCGCAGAGTACAAAGCTCCAAAAGTCCCCAGATAGAATAATCAGGGAAGGCGCTTTTATCCCAGTGCATCCGGGAACAAGGATCACGGGGGAGCAAACGCATAGACGAGTAGGAAACGATCAATTCTGGAGACGACACATCTCGAGTGGAAGGAGCGAACCTGAAAAAAGAAAGATCTGCCCGCGAGTAGGCGACTTGAGGAATAGCCTCAACGATTGGAGGAACGAAAGAGTCCCCATGGATGATGGAATGGCCAGGCAGTTCATGGAACACTCGTCGCTCTCAAAAAGGTCACGGACCGCTTACTCCGGAAACAAGAAGGCGGAGCATCTGATTCTAAAGAGGAAGAAAAGGAACCGTGCGCCAAGCACATCTTGGACGTCGTGTTATCCAAAGGTTTCACGATGCTGGACATACCCGCCTATACCAGGAACATTAACCCCAAAGATCATTTGTCCAACTACAATCGCCTGATGACTGTAGCTCTTGTCGGTGACAATGGCAAATGGCTGTGTTTCTCAATCACTTTGGCTAGACTCTTTAAGAGTGGTGGAAAAGAATCAAGATGGAATCGACCCAGTCCTGGTCCAAATTGCAATCAGCTTTCCCTAAACAATTCGTGGCCGCCATAAAGTTGGACATGGAAGTAAGTGTGTTGGCCAACATCAAACAACATCCCACGAAGACACTTAGGGCTTACATCCAATGCATCATGGAAGAAGCGTCAAAGACTAAGGTTGATGATGGACAGTGCCTATTAGCTCTCTAGTCCAAAATTAGAGCAGGAATGCCTCTTTGGGACGACAAGCAGCGCAGCAAGGTGACCACTCTTGAAGAATTTATAAGAAGGGCACAAGGTTTCATCAACTGGGAGGAGGCTCGAATCCAAGCCTTTGGATAGCAGCCAACACCCCAATTGACAACACAAACCTTTCCGGGATACGAAGCCCAGTATCTGGAAAATCTCTATCCGACTCCTCCAATGGCATCCGGATTCCCTTGAACCCTTGGGATAACATTCATGACCCTGACTATCTATGGGCCCACTTCATCGGGATATGCTCCCGCTCCATCCTCCCCTTTCTCTAGGTACGGAGTGGCACCAATCGAGTATAGTGCCGCTCCTGATGGTGCCCAACAACCCAGGCCGAAGTAGCTGAGGAGAGAATTAACCACTCTCAGGGAATTAGATCAGGCAAAACTCAGAACCGATCCAACCCCACGAACAAGAGAGATAGGGTGTACAAGCCCTAATACATAGAGTATACAAACGTTGTGGACAATCGGGAAATTTTTTTACCTTGCAATGGGCAATGTAGTCCATTTTTGGAAACCAAGCCCCATGTTTAAAGGGGGAAATAATTTGAGGGACACCAACAAAAGGTGTGCCTACCACAAGGACGTGGGCCACACGACCGAAGAATGTCGTCAGCTGAACGACGAGATCGAGAATTTGAACAAACTGGGACATCTCCATCAATGGGTCAGGATGCCAACAGGGGATCCGGGACTGCCTGCATCTCCCGGAAAACCTTTGTCCTCGAGTGCATAGGTATCGTACCTGATGAGGACACCAAGACTAAAGATCCAAGTCAAGGTCCAGTTGGTCCGATGACGAGGGCACGAGCCAAGAGATTCAAAGAAGAACTTAACAGCCTAGTCCACAGAGTCCTAAAACAAGAGGAGACCGTGGTCAACACTGAAGGAGAACAAAGACTTGTCCTACTCATCAAAGTAGACCTAGTTTAGAAGCTTGATGAGTCTTATTGTATTTTGTCATCTTGTATTTTTTTTATAGTCTTTGTTTATTTTGTGAAAAGTCAAACACTTGACTTGTGTGAGTCCAAGAGTCCTTTTGTCTTTACTTTTCGGTTTTCATTAGGAAGACAAAAGGCTTGTCTTTATTTTTCGGTTTTCATTAGGAAGACAAAAGGCTTGTCTTTAATATTCAGTTTTCATTAGGAAGACAAAGGGCTTGTCTTGATGTAGTTTTCGGCTATATATAGTCCTTGTAAACGTTTGGGAATGGCAGATTTTGATGAAATGAAAATTGAGAGGTTTTCTTCTTGAGTTCTTAAAGAGACTATTCGAACTTATCAAGGGTATTCCTTGTGGCGTTCAATCCGACTTATCAAACGGATTCCCATCCCCGTTTGTGGCGTCTTCCTCATACCAAGGTGCATGCTTGGCTAAGCATTGGGTCGCGGTTCTTCATTCCAATTTCGTGTGTTCTTGGTGGCTGCCATATTTGGTGTCGGGTTTCACCACAATCGTTGGTGTGGTTCGTATCAGTTGGTATCAGAGCTTAGGATCATCCGGTTTGACCTATCCTTTTTCATTTTTTTCTATTCAGTTCGTGTTATTATATTAGGATTTCTGAAAAAAAAAAAAAATTCGTGTTCCTATTTTCAATTCGTGTTCAGCTAGTCGTGTTTTTTTTTTTCTATTCTCGAGCTTGTTAATTTCCTAGTTTCAATTGTTTCCTTGTTTCCCTTATTTGTTTCCAAAGTTTCAATTGTTTCCTTGTGTCTATTGGTTCCTTTATTTGTTGTGAAATCCGAGCCACAAATCTTGTTTCAATTGTTTCCTTGTGTCTATTGGTTCCTTTATTTGTTGTGAAATCCGAGCCACAAATCTTGTTTCAATTGTTTCCTTGTGTCAATTGGTTCCTTTATTTGTTGTGAAATCCGAGACTGTTATAGTGCCACAAACTATTTTGGTTTTGTTCTTATTGGTTGAATCACAGATTTGTGTTGGGGCTTTTGGTTATTCTGTTATTGGTTGAATCACAGATTGGTTTTTGGGAATATTGGTGTGTTCTTGAATCTATTATAGTACCACAGATTGCTTGGTTTTCGGGTTGGTTCTTTGGTGTTCAAAATTTTTCTTTTCTGATTATCTAGTTTCTCAAAAAAAAAAAAAAAGGAAGAAAGAAAAGGAAATTTCAAGGGGATCCGAGACCAAAAAATTTTTTTTTTTTGTTCTACTCTTGTTCCTTATGGTCTAGAGGCCTTTTGGCCAAAACCCCACACAAGTGATCCAAAAATCATCATTTTTCATCAGTTTTTCTATGTTCGTTTGGTTTGTTCTGGTTTGATTTGCTACTTGAATCCTCTATGATATTGTGTGATTAGTTTTGAAAGAACTTAAAGAAGCATACGAGTGGAAAAAGGCAGAGGTGTGAGCCTATTTGAGGGTAAAAGCCATTAAAGTTGAGTGAAACACGAGTGGACTTGAGTGACAATTTTTTGAGTGAAAACATGTGAGGGAGTGTGGTGAGGTCTTTTTCTATAACTGTTCTAACCTTATTTTTTTGCAGATTTTTAATCATGTCACAAAATACAGAAAGAAATGCAGGCAAAGACACTCCACCACCTACAGTTCCAAATCTACAAATTGAAGCTTTAATGGGGGAGATGAGGAGGATGTTGAGGGAGGAATGTGAACAAATACATGAGAGGTTGGATAGGGTAGAAGAGGGAACACAACGGAGGCCACGGAGGAATAGGGTGTACCAAAGGGAGGATGAGAATGAAGGGGATTTTGGAAGGGGTAGTTTCTGATGAAGAGTTTGATAGGATGTCGGCGGGTAACCATAGGAGGTATGGTCGGGATAGAGAAGTTAGGAACCAGGTAGATAATTATTTAGGAAATATCAAGATGAGAATTCCAGCATTTCAGGGGAAGAGCGATCCTGAAGCATACCTTGAGTAGGAGAAGAAGATGGAGTTGGTTTTCGATTGTCACAACTACTCTGACATGAAGAAGGTAAAACTAGCTGCCATTGAATTTACTGATTATGCTATTGTTTGGTGGGATCAGTTGTGCATCAACGGGAGGTGAAATGGAGATCGTGCCATTGACACTTGGGAGGCTATGAAGAGGGTGATGAGGCGACGGTTTGTACCACCTCATTATTATCGAGATTTGTACCTTAAGTTGCAAGGTCTTCGTCAGGGATACAAAAGTGTTGATGAGTATTTACAAAGAGATGGAGATGGCTATGATTAGAGCCAATGTTGAAGAGGATCGGGAGGCAACCATGGCAAGGTTTTTGAATGGGTTGAATCGAGAGATTGCTAATCCAATTGAGCTACACCATTATGTGGAATTGGAGGATTTGGTGCATATGGCAATCAAAGTTGAGAGGCAGCTCAAGAAGGGTAGTACAAGTTCAAGGCCAAGACCGAGCCCGCACAATACAAGTACAACACCTTGGAGGACGAACTATCCAAAGAAAGAAGACCAACCTACTTCATTCTTTACACCAAAACCAGCCACCACAGCCACGATCCCTCAAGGTAAAACAGCCCCTACTTCGTCCTGTTCTAGTTAGATAAAGTGTTTCAAATGTCAGGGGCGAGGACACAAAGCTAGCCAATGTCCAAACAAGAGAGTTATGGTGATTCAAGAAAGTGGCGAGCTCGATTCTGAAGATGAAGATGATCTTGCTGACATGCCACCATTGGAAGATGCTTCTATCGATGATGAAGAGTATGGGCCAGAATCTGGTGAAATGCTTGCACTAGTCACAAGACGAGCCTTAAACTTGCAAGCAAAAGAAGAGGAAGAAGAGGTGCAGCGAGAGAACAACTTTCACACTCGTTGTCATGTGAAAGACAAGGTATGCAGTGTTATTATTGATGGTGGTAGTTGCACTAATGTTGCTAGTTCTTCCATGGTTGGAAAGCTGGGGCTCCCCACGCTTAAACATCCTTGTCCATACAAGTTGCAGTGGTTGAATGATAGTGGTGAAGTGAGGGTTACAAAACAGGTGCTGGTATCATTTCGAATTGGCAAGTATGAGGATGAGGTATTGTGCGATGTGGTTCCCATGCAAGCTGGACACCTCCTTCTAGGAAGGCCTTGGCAATTTGATCGGCGAGTGCAGCATGATGGCTTCACCAACAAGTACTCGTTCACGTTCCGTCAACGAACAATCACTCTAGCTCCATTGACGCCAAAGCAAGTATATGAAGACCAAATGAGGTTGCAAAAATTGAGTGATAAAAAAAATTGAGTGAGCAAAAGAAGGAGAGTTAAAAGATGAATGAGAGTGAGAAAAAAGAGAGACAAAGAGAGAAAAGGGTCGAATCAATTGAGAGAGAAAAGAAAGAGAAGAGTTCGATCAATGAGGGAAAATTAGAGAGAAAACAAAATAATTTTTATGCAAAACAAAGTGAGGTTAAGCGAGCATTGCTTACAAAACAGCCAATGATTTTACTCATGTACAAGGAGGCTCTTTTGAACACTAACCAACTTGATTCTTCGCTGCCTAGTGTTGTTGTTTGTATTTTGCAGGAATTCGAGGATGTGTTTCCCGAGGAGGTACCACATGGTTTACCACCTATTCGAGGGATAGAACATCAAATTGATTTTGTTCCAGGTGCTTCAATCCCAAACCGACCAGCATATAGAAGTAATCCTGATGAAACTAAGGAACTACAAAGGCAAGTCGAAGAATTGATGGAGAAAGGGCATGTGAGAGAAAGCATGAGCCCTTGGGCTGTTCCAGTGATTCTTGTTCCTAAGAAGGATGGAACATGGAGGATGTGTTTTGACTGTCGAGCCATCAACAACAGAATGGTAAAATATCGACATCCCATCCCTCGTTTAGATGATATGTTAGATGAGTTGCATGGTTCTTGTGTGTTTTTCAAGATTGATCTTAAGAGTGGGTATCATCAAATACGAATGAAAGAAGGAGATGAGTGGAAAACTGCATTTAAAACTAAACATGGATTGTACGAGTGGTTAGTCATACCTTTTGGATTAACTAATGCACCTAGCACTTTCATGCGATTAATGAATCATGTATTGCGTGCTTTCATTGGAAAATTTATTGTTGTGTATTTTGATGATATTCTTATTTATAGCAAGAGCTTGCATGATCATGCCTCACATTTGCATTCTGTTTTGGATGTGCTTAGGAAAGAGAAATTATATGCTAACCTCAAGAAATGTACTTTTTGCACCGATAAGCTTGTTTTCCTAGGTTTTGTTGTGAGTGCTACAGGTATTCAGGTTGATGAGGAGAAGATAAAAGCCATCCAAGAATGGCCGACCCCACCAGTGTAAGTAATGTTAGAAGTTTTCATGGACTTGCTAGCTTTTACAGGAGGTTTGTGAAGGATTTTAGCACCATCGCCGCACCACTTACAAAAGTTATCAAAAAGAATGTAACATTTACATGGGGTGAAGCACAAGAGGAGGCATTTCAGCTACTTAAATACAAGCTTACTCATGCTCCTTTACTTGCTTTGCCTAACTTTTCTAACACGTTTGAAGTTGAATGTGATGCTTCTGGTATAGGTATTGGCGCTGTTCTTATGCAGGATGGGAGACCGCTTGCATACTTTAGCGAAAAGCTAAGTGGGGCTGCCCTTAATTACCCCACCTATGACAAAGAGTTGTATGCACTAGTGCGAGCTTTAGAAACATGGCAGCACTATTTGTGGGCGAAAGAGTTTGTGATTCGCACAGATCATGAATCCTTGAAACATTTGAAAGGCCAACACAAGCTCAACAAGAGACATGCACGATGGGTTGAGTTCATTGAGACATTTCCTTATGTCATTCGGTATAAGCAAGGTAAGGAGAATGTGGTTGCTGATGCCCTTTCTCGCAGGTATGCCTTAATCTCTACTCTTGATGATACGAACCACGCCAACAAGTGTGACGAAACCCGACACCAAATATGGAACAGCCACCAAGAACACACGAGATTGGAATGGAACCGCGACCCAATGCTTAGCCAAGCACGAACCTTGGTATGAGGAAGACGCCACAAACGGGGATGGGAATCCGTTTGATAAGTCGGATTGAACGCCACAAGGGATACCCTTGATAAGTTCGGATAGTCTCTTCAAGAACTCAAGAAGAAAACTCACAAATTTTCATTCAACATAATCTGATTTTTCCAAATGTTTTCAAGGCCTTATATAGCCGAAAATTACATCAAGACAAGCCCCTTTCCTTTGTCTTTTTAATGAAACCGAAAAATTAAGGACAGCCCCTTTGTCTTCCTAATGAAAACTGAAATTAAAGACAAGCCTTTTGTCTTCCTAATGAAAACCGAAAATTAAAGATAAAAGGACTATTGGACTCACACAAGTCAAATGTTTGACTTATCACAAAAATAAACAAAGACTAAATAAAAAACGTGATTAAAAATAAAAAGACTCATTACAGGAAGCTAAATATTGATCAAGCTCCTAAACTGGTGTCCTCATCATTCCTCCACTCTTGACTTGGATCAACTGGAACTTGACTTGGATTTTTAGTCTTGGTGTCCTCATCATTCCCCCCCTCTTGAGAAAGATTTGACCTCAAATCGTCACCTGCATCAAAAGGACTCAAATCAGAAATATTAAAAGTAGCACTAACAGTATACTCACCTGGTAAATCGAGTGTGTAGGCATTGACATTGATCCTTTCTAGCACTTGAAACGGCCCATCTCCTCGAGGTAGCAATTTGGAACGTCTTTGTGCTGGGAATCGCTCTTTCCTCATGTGTAACCATACCCAATCACCGGGATCAAAAACATGCTTGTTAACATCAAGTTGGTTAGTGTTTAAAAGAGCCTCCTTAACCTCACTTTTTTTTGCATAAAAATTATTTTGTTTTCTCTCTAATTTTCCCTCATTGATCGAACTCTTCTCTTTCTTTTCTCTCTCACTTGATTCGACCATTTTCTCTCTTTGTCTCTTTTTTTTCTCACTCTCATTCATCTTTTCACTCTCCTTCTTTTGCTCACTCAATTTTTTTTTATCACTCAATCTTTGCAACCTCACTTGGTCTTCATATACTTGCTTTGGCGTCAATGGAGCTAGAGTGATTGTTCGTCGATGGAACGTGAATGAGTACTTGTTGGTGAAGCCATCATGCTGGACTCGCCGATCAAATAGCCAAGGCCTTCCTAGAAGGAGGTGTCCAGCTTGCATGGGAACCACATCGCACAATACCTCATCCTCATACTTGCCAATTCGAAATGATACCAGCACCTGTTTTGTAACCCTCACTTCACCACTATCATTCAACCACTGCAACTTGTATGGACAAGGATGTTTAAGCGTTGGGAGCCCCAGCTTTTCAACCATGGAAGAACTAGCAACGTTAGTGCAACTACCACCATCAATAATAACACTGCATACCTTGTCTTTCACATGACAACGAGTGTGAAAGATGTTCTCTCGCTGCTCTCTTCTTCGTCTTCTTTTGCTTGCAAGTTTAAGGCTCGTCTTGTGACTAGTGCAAGCATTTCACCAGATTCTGCCCCAAACTCCTCATCACCCATAGAAGCGTCCTCCAATGGTGGCATGTCATCAAGATCATCTTCCTCTTCGGAATCTATCTCCCCATTATCCCGAATTACCATAACTCGCTTGTTTGGACATTGGCTAGCTATGTGTCCTCGCCCCTGACATTTGAAGCATTTTATCTCACTAGAATGGGACGAAGTAGGGGCTGTTTTACCTTGAGGGGTCGTGGCTGGTTTTGGTGTAAAGGATGAAGTAGGCTGGTCTTCTTCCTTCTTTGGATAGTTCGACTGCCAAGGTGTTGCACTTGAATGGTGTGGGCTCGGTCTTGGCTTTGAACTTGTACTACCCCTCTTGAGCTGCCTCTCAACTTTGATTGCCATATGCACCAAATCTTCCAATTCCACATAATGGTGTAGCTCAATTGGATTAGCAATCTCTCGGTTCAACCCATTCAAAAACCTTGCCATGGTTTCCTCCCGATCCTCTTCAACATTGGCTCTAATCATAGCCATCTCCATCTCCTTGTAATACTCATCAACACTCTTGGAACCTTGACAAAGGCCCTGCAACTTAAGGTATAGATCTCGATAATAATGAGGTGGTACAAACCGTTGCCTCATCACCCTCTTCATTGCCTCCCATGTGTCCATAGGTCGATCTCCACTCCGCCTCCTGTTGATGCACAACTGATCCCACCAAACAATAGCATAATCAGTAAACTCAATGGCAGCTAGTTTTACCTTCTTCATGTCGGAGTAGTTGTGACAATCAAAAACTAACTCCATCTTCTTTTCCCACTCAAGGTATGCCTCAGGATTGCTCTTCCCCTGAAATGTTGGAATTCTCATCTTTATATTTCCTAAATAATCATCTACCTGGTTCCTAGCTTCTCTATCCCGACCATACCTCCTATGGTTACCCGCCGACATCCTATCAAACTCTTCATCAGAAACTAACCCTTCCAAATCCCCTTCATTCTCATCCTCCCTTTGGTACACCCTATTCCTCCGTGGCCTCCGTTGTGTTCCTTCTTCTACCCTATCCAACCTCTCATGTATTTGCTCACACTCCGCCCTCATCATCCTTCGCATCTCCCCAATTAGTGCTTGCATTTGCAGATTCGGAACTTCAAGTGGTGGAATATCATTGCTTGCATTTTCCTCTGGATTTTGTGCCATGATGGAAATCTGCAAAATAAGGTTAGAATAATATGGAGAAAAGACCTCACCACACTCCCTCACGTGTTTCGCTCAAATAATATTTTCACTCAAATCCCCTCGTGTTTCACTCAATTTCAATGGCTTTTACCCTCAAATAGGCTCACACCTCTGCCTTTTTCCACTCGTATTCTTCTTTAAGTTCTTTCAAAACTAATCCAACGGTAATATGGAGTATTCAAGCAGCAAATCCAACCAAACAAACCAAACGAACACCGACGAAAATTGGTGAAAATGACGAAAAAATGATGACTTTTTGAACACTTGTGTGGGGTTTTGGTCAAAAGGCCTCTAGACCATAAGGAACAAGAATAGAACAAAATTTTTTAAGAGGAGTTTCCAGACTTTTTTTTTTTTTTTTTAGAGTTCGGATCCCCTTGAAATTTAGAACACCAAAGAACCAATCCGAAAACCAAGCAAACTGTGGTACTATAACAGATTCAAGAACAATCCCAATAACAGAAAACGATTATTCCCAAAATCTAATCTGTGATTCAACCAATAAAATCAAAACCAAACTAATTTGTGGCACTATAACAGTCTCGGATTCCACAACAAATAAAGGAACCAATTGAAACCAGGGACACAATTGAAACAAGGGAATTATCAATACCAATTTCGGATTTCATAACAAGAACATGAGAAACCCAAGGCAAAATTCGGATTTAACAATAAGAATAAGAGAAACTCAAGCCCAACTCAGATTTCACCATAAGAACAAGAGAAATCTCAAACCCAATTTCAGATTTTACAATAAGAACAAGAGAAACTCAATCCCAATTTCAGATTTCACAATAAGAATAAGAGAATCTCAATCCCAATTTCGGATTTCACAATAAGAATAAGAGAACCTCAATCCCAATTTCAGATTTCACAATAAGAATAAGAGAAAACTCAATGCCAATTCGGATTGCACAATAAGAACAAGAGAAACCCAAAAGCACATTCGGATTTAACAACAAAACAAGAGGACTCAATGAAAATTCGGTTTTCACAATTAAGAACCCTAATTCAAGATTTTTAGAAACGAAAAGAAAAAAAAATAGGGGAAATTTCAGAAACCCTAATTCAATTGCAATATTTGAACAAAGAAACGAAATGGAAAAAAAAAGAAAAAAAAAAAGATAGGCAAACCGTATGAACCTAGGCTCGGATTTCAAACAAGGAAACAATTGAAATAAGGAAAACAACAAGCTCTAGAATAGTTTCAGATTTCACAAGGAAACAAGGACAAAGAAATCAAAACACGAGTAGATGATGAAATTTTTTTATTTTTTTTTTCTAATATAGAAACACGAATTGAAAGAAAAACACAAAGTAAAGGATAGGCCAAACCGGATGATCCTAAGCTCTGATACCAACTGATACGAACCACGCCAACAAGTGTGACGAAACCCGACACCAAATATGGAACAGCCACCAAGAACACACGAGATTGGAATGGAACCGCGACCCAATGCTTAGCCAAGCACGAACCTTGGTATGAGGAAGACGCCACAAACGGGGATGGGAATCCGTTTGATAAGTCGGATTGAACGCCACAAGGGATACCCTTGATAAATTCGGATACCCTTGCTCTCGGGTCCCCTTCCCTTCCCTTTTCCTTTCCTTTCTTTTTTTTTTTTTAGGTTCGGATCCCTTTGAATTTTTTCTTCTTCTTTCTTTTCTGTTTTCAAGAACAAAGAACCAACCCAAATAAAAAAAAATGAATACCAAAGAGCCAACCCGAAAACCAAGCAATTTGTGTTACTAAAACAGATTCAAGAAAAAAAAACCCATCTATGATTCAACACACTCCCAATAACATGAAACCCATCTGTGAAAACCGATACCAAGGAATGATGAACAAGGGAACAATTCGGTTTTTTTACAATAAGAACCCTAATTCATGAATTCAGAAACAAAAAGAAAACAAATTAGGGGAAATTGAAACAAAGAAAACAGATTATTTGGTTAATGACAATTGGAACAAGGAAACAAGGAAATTCAAAAATCCACAAGTTCTAGCATAGTTTCGGATTTCACAACAAATAAGGGAAACAAGGAAACAATTGAAACAAGGAAATAAGAACACGATTTGAACAAAGAACAATCTGGAATAAAGAGATTAACTATAATGGTTTCGGATTTTTAGAAGGAAAACAAGAACAAAGACTAAGAAAATCAAGAACACAAATAGATAGATTTTTTTTTTTATTTCAGAAACACGAATTGAAAGAAAAACACAAAGTAAAGGATAGGCCAAACCGGATGATCCTAATCTCTGATACCAACTGATACGAACCACGCCAACAAGTGTGACGAAACCCGACACCAAATATGGAACAGCCACCAAGAACACACGAGATTGGAATGGAACCGCGACCCAATGCTTAGCCAAGCACAAACCTTGGTATGAGGAAGACGCCACAAACGGGGATGGAATCCGTTTGATAAGTCAGGATGAACGCCACAAGGAATCTCCTTGATAAGTTCAAAAGTTTCTTCAAGAACTCAAGAAGAAATAAACTCACAATTTCATTCAACATAATCTGATTTTTCACATTGTTTTGGCAGTCCTTATAAGGACGAAAATTACATGAAAACAAGACCCTTGGTCTTCCTAATGAAACCGAAAAATTAAGGACAGCCCCTTTGTCTTCCTAATGAAAACCGAAATTAAAGACAAGCCTTTTGTCTTCCTCATGAAAACCGAAAATTAAAGACAAAAGGACTATTGGACTCACACAAGTCAAATGTTTGACTTATCACAAAATAAACAAAGACTAAAAAACGTGACTAAAAATAAAAAGACTCATTAAGCTCCTAAACTCAGTCAACTTTGATGAGTAAGACAAGTCTTTGTTCTCCTTCAATGTTGACCACGGTCTCCTCTTGTTTTAGGACTTTGTGGACTAGGCTGTTAAGTTCTTCCTTGAATCTCTTGGCTCGTGCCCTCGTCACTGGACCAACTGGAACTTGACTTGATACTTGGGTCTTGGTGTCCTCATCACTATCGGGTCGGGTGAATTCAATAATAGACGCCTGTTGGCATTCCAGCTTCCCTTCTCCTTTCAGGGCCTATCCGAAAGAGAATCTAGTACTTCTTGGTCGTGAATATCTGAATAGGACGAACCGCTCCGTGGATATCTTTGCTTCGAAACAAAACAATTAGAATTAGTCGGTCAACTGGAATGTGTATTATCCATATAAGGGATCTTTCAATTGAGAAGTGGCTTGTACCCTGAAGCCCAGGAAATTGCTCTCTGAATTGGGGGCAAGTCGCGACCCTCCAGGCCAAGTCGCGACCGACCTGTGCATTTTTGCCCAGATTTGGTTTTTAGCTGTGGGAACTTAACTCTAAGGGCCTGAGATCGATCCTACTTCCTAGTTGAGTAGGATTTGACGTCCTGGAGGTTAGGTTTTGGTTTGAAAGTAATTATTTACTCATTTTTTATGAGGTTTTATATTATGGTTGTGACTAGGTTATTGCTAGGGGCTTGGAAACAGGATCGTGCTTGAAGGTCGTTTATTGGTAACCTGTGCTTGGACCAAAGGTAAGAAAACTGCACCCATTATGTGATGCATGCAATTCATGTGATTATGGCATGGCATGAATATTGAATATGGAATTGATCAGAGCTTGAGTCTCTATAAAAGTGCATGATCATAATTATGCTAGTGAATGTTGAGTAAGCATGCTGAATGCCTTATATTGAGATATTTGACATATGATATATGCCTAGGTGCATTGCTTAGTTGTGAGTGGCACTGACTCATTAGTCCAGAAACAACATTTGTGTTAGTACTGGTCGTGAAGTCTTGACTTATCAGTCATGATCGGCAATAGTATTGAGCACTGGTCGTATGGAATTGACTTAAGAGTCAAGAGTGGCATTAGCGTATTGAACGCGGAGCCGAAATGATTAGATCTCATCAACATGAGCATGAAATTCTTGACCGACCTTAAGGTCAAGGAAAACTAAAAGCACTTGTCTAGTCTAAAGGCTAGTTACTTAGAGCCAGTGCCAAAAAGGTTCAGGTGACTGAAACATCACATGGCTTAGGGAGCAGTTCCCCAGAGATAGACTCATTAGTCATCTATTCAGGGAGCGGATCCCTAGAGATGGAGTCATTAGTCATCTATCCAGGGACCAGATCCCTAGAGATAGTCTCATTAGTCATCTATTTAGGGAGCAGATCCCTAGAGATAGACTCATTAGTCATCTATTCAGGGAGCAGATCCCCAGATTGATTTGACAGTCATCTATACAGGGTGCAGGAGCGTACTGCCCCTTTGACACACCCACATGGGGCCATTTTGTAAGTGAGCATGCCTTGGTGCTTGATCATTAGTCAAGTCTTACACCAAGCAACCTCATGGGATAGGGTAGTGGCAGTTTTGTAATTATGCATATGTCTCCCAGACAAAAATCATATATGTTACTGGGAAGACCTTGTATTCGTAGATGGCTCCTTAGGGGGAGGTGACCTGGTGACTTAGGGAAGCACCATGGCCATCAGCAGATAGGGGCAAAAGCTGTGTACTCCCTTGTTGCTTATGTGTTACTTGTTTATTATCTTTGTTGGGCCACTGCGTGCCACTTGCCTTGTTGTGTGCTTTGTGTTGTGTGGACTTTCCCAGAAATGACTTTCTTTGTGCTTGCTCATACTTCGTTATTGCCCATTTCATGTCTGCGATGTGTATGTGGCTAACCACTGAGTTTGTTTGCCTGCAGGTGTGTGTTGTAGGTTGTGCTAGCTTGAAGTGTCTACAAGTGCCGCACGTTTCGTCTACTTGGAGCACCCAAATAGTTGGCCCGTGACTGTTGGTATCAGAGCCAGGTTAGAAAGAGCTTGGAAAAACACACTAATGGTGAGCAGCACTCAAAGGATCGAAGCACTTGAGAAGCATGTGGGGGAATTGGATGGCCTGGACAAAAGGATCAGGGATCTTTCCTCTACAAGTCATAACTCTGGATCGTCAGATGCAAACAATCGCATAGCTGCGCTAGAGAAGGAAAATAATGTTCTCCTATCCATATTAATCGCGTTGGAGCAAAGAAGCACTCCAACAAGTACTTATGTTTCTCCTCGATGGGAAGAGCGCATTGCAGCAGTGGAGCGTATGCTGAAGGAACAACAAGTTTCCATAAATGATACTACGGAAGAGTGCAGGGAGACAGCTGGCGTGCTTAGAGAAGAAATGGCTGAGCTAACTGCCAAGGTAAACCTAACCATGCGAGTGGTTGGGAATTCCCCTACAACAGGGCCTATATATGTATGGAATATGGCCGAGTTAAAGTGCCCGAGCTGAGGCCCTATAACGGGGCCAGAGACGTAAAGGACTTGGAAAATTTCCTCTTCGACATGGAACAATATTTTAGAGTCGTGCGGGCCAATTCAGAAGAAGGAAAGGTCACCATGGCTACCATGTACTTGTCTGGGGATGCCAAGGTGTGGTGGAGGACAAAGTATGACGACATAAAGAATGGTAGGTGCACCATCACATCTTGGGTAGACCTGAAGAGAGAATTAAAGACGCAATTTCTGCCAGAAAATGTCACCTACATGGCTCGACGCCAGTTGAGAGAGCTTGAAAAAGTTGGGACAATCCGAGAATATGTGAAGAAGTTTTCAGGACTAATGCTCGACATAATGGACATGTCCGAAGTAGACAGGCTCTTTTGCTTCCTCGAAGGATTGAAACCATGGGCCAAGCAAGAACTTCAAAGACAGCGTGTGTCTGACTTAGCCCCCGCTCAAGCTGCTGCTGAACGCTTAACAGACTACATTCTGGGGAGCAGCCTGCCAAAAAGGGTTACCCCTCTAACTAGATCAAGTAGCGCTAGGAGTAAGATGTCTGGGAAGTCATGGCAGGGCAAGAGTGGGGTAGAGAAGAGGATAAAAGAGTCCAGTTCTTCCAGTGGTACAAATGCGGTAGGGAGGAAGCCGCGAGCTTGTTGGCTCTGCAAAGGCCCACATAAGTCGGCAGTTTACCCATACAGGGGCAAGTTGAATGCCCTCATTGGCCAAGGAGAACAGGGCGAAGGAGAAGAGGAGGATGAAGAGTACGCGCACATGGGCATTGTCTGCCTATTGAATGCTCTCATGAAACATGGCGAAAGAGGGAAGAAGGCCCTGGGGAAGGGGCTAATGTTCATGGATGCCACCATCAATGACAAGCCCGCCAAAAGCGTGATGATCGACACAGGCGCCACCCATAACTTCATCTTAGAACTCGAAGCAAAGCGATTGGGACTAAAATTGGAGAAAGATGCAGGCCGTATGAAAGCGGTCAACTCCAAGGCCTTGGCCACAACTGGCGTGGCTAAAGGCATATAAGTTAAAATCGACACGTGGGAGGGACAGACAGACTTAGTGGTGGTCCATATGGATGACTTCGATGTAGTTTTGGGGATGGACTTTCTAACCGAGAAAGGTGCCATCCCAACTCCTGCCACTGGGAGTTTGCTCATAATGGGAGAGACTCCTTCAATGGTGCCCACAAAGGTGAAACCACCCCCTAGTGCGAAGCTTCTATCAGCTTTACAGTTCAAGAAGGGTGTGAAGAAGCAAGAGCCCACTTATGTAGCCGTACCCACAGTGTTCGAAGAATCAATGGAAGAGATTGTTCCACTAGAAATTATGAGGGTCTTGAAGATGTATGGGGATGTGATGCCAGATAAACTCCCCAAAGCCTTGCCACCAAAGAGGGGTATTGATCACCAGATAGAGTTGGTGCCGAGGGCGAAACCTCCAACAAAAGCGCCTTACAGAATGGCACCCCTTGAGCTAGAAGAGTTGAGGAGACAACTAAAAGAGTTCTTGGAGGCAGGCCTCATCAGACCGTCGAAGGCACCATTTGGCGCACTTGTGCTATTCTAGAATAAGCACGATGGGAGCTTGAGACTGTGCATTGATTATAGGGCTCTCAACAAAGTGACAGTCTGCAACACCTACCCCATCCATCTGATCGCTGATTTGTTCGACCAGCTAAGTGGAGCCAAATACTTCACAAAGTTGGACTTGAGATCGGGCAATTATCAGGTGAGGATCGCAGATGGGGATGAACCAAAGACAATGTGTGTTACTCGATATGGAGCATTTGAGTTTCGAGTAATGCCGTTTGGGTTGACAAATGCACCTGCCCCTTTCTGCACACTGATGAACCAAGTATTCCACGAGTATCTAGATAAGTTCATGGTGGTGTACTTGGATGATATCGTGGTTTATAGCACCACGATTGAAGAGCATCAAGAACACTTGGCTCAAGTGTTTCAGAAGTTGAGAGACAACCAGCTATATGTGAAGTGCGATAAATGCTCATTTGCACAGGAGAGCATCAAGTTCCAAGGCCACATGGTGGAACGTGGCCGAATTCGTAAGGATCTGGAGAAGGGGAGGGCAATCCAAGAATGGAAAGCCCCCACAAACGTGAAAGAACTCTGCTCTTTCTTGGGCCTAGCCAACTACTATAGACGATTTGTGGACGGCTACTCAAGAAGAGCAACACCTTGACCGAGCTGCTGGAAAAGGGTGTGACTTGGGCGTGGACTGACAAGTGTGCTGAAGCATTCAGGATTTTGAAGGAGGCCATGATGAAGGATCCCATCCTTGCCTTGCCAGATGTTAGCAAGCCCTTCGAAGTACAGACAGATGCCTCAAATTATGCTTGGGAGGGGTACTAGTACAAGAAGACCTCCTGGTAGCATATGAGAGTCGCAAGTTGTCTGAAGCTGAGAGGCGGTATACTGCCCAGGAGAAGGAACTCCTCACAATTATCCATTCCTTGCGAGTGTGGAGACATTACTTTCTAGGGTCGAAGTTTGTGGTGAAGACGGATAATGCAGCGATCAGTCATTTCCTTACTCAGCCGAAACTGACCCCTAAGCAGGCTCGATGGCAGGAGTTCGTGGCGGAATTCAACTTCCATTTTGAGCACAGGGCAGGACGCTTGAACCAGTCAGCTGACGTCTTGAGTCGCAAAGCATAATTGGCGACTCTAAAGATCTTGGCTAGTTTGTCGGCTAGCATGGTGAACACTCCACTCAAGGAGCGCATCAAAGAAAACCTGGAGAAAGACCTTGTTGTCATAACCATCCTGAAGCTCGTAAAACAAGGCAAGACTTGCCAGTTCTTGGTGGAGAATGATCTTCGGTGGGCCAAAGGTGGTTGCTTGTATGTTCCGAAAGCTGGAGATTTGCGGAAGACATTACTAAGTGAGTGTCATGATACCTTGTGGGCAGGTCATCCAGGGTGGCAGAGAACACATGCCCTTTTGAAGCAGGGATACTACTGGCCACAAATGTGAGATGATGTAGTGGAGTACACCAAGACCTGTCTCGTCTGTCAGCAAGACAAGGTCGATTGGAACAAGACACCTGGGTTGTTGGAACCGTTGCGAGTCCCAAGCCGACCATGGGAGAGTGTGTCGCTTGACTTTATCACTAGCCTACCGAAGACAGGGGATTTAAGTGCGATCTTGGTGGTCGTGGACAGATTCTCGAAGTACGCAACATTCATCCTTGTGTCGAAGTACTGTTCGGTAGAGGAGATAGCCCGACAATTCTTCAAGGATATTGTCAAATATTGGGGAGTGCTCCAGAACATTATTAGTGACCGAGATGGAAGATTCACTGGGACCTTTTGGTTCGAACAATTCAGTCTCTTAGGGTCACAACTGAACATATACTCGAGCTACCATCCACAGACAGATGGGCAGATAGAAAGATTCAACGGGATGTTGGAGGAGTACTTGCGCCACTTTGTCAATGCCAATCAGAAGAATTGGCCGCAACTACTTGATGTAGCTCAATTTTGCTTCAACGCAAAAGACTGGAAGAAAATGACAGAGATTGCCCGAGCTTATTTAGAAAAAGCATCAAGAAGAATGAAGAAGTGGGCAGATCAGAAGCGCAGGCCACTGGAGTTCAAAGCAGATGACTTAGTGTTAATCAAGCTGAGGCCCAAACAGTTGAGATTACAAGGAGACAAAGACATCAGACTCATTCGTAAGTACGAGGGTCCGGTCTCAATCATCTCAAAAGTTGGCCTAACTTCCTACAAAGTCGACCTACAAGCATGGATGAAGATACACCCGGTCCTTCACGTCAGCAACTTGAAGCCGTATCATGAAGATCCAGCAAATCCAGAGCGCAACCAGTCAACCAGAGGAGGAATCATCATTCAGCCAAGGAGCAAGCATCAACCTGAAGAAATCCTGGCGGAAAGGATGGTCACCACTGACCGTAAAAAGCATAAAGAATATCTGGTAAAATTGAAGGGGCTCGTAGATGACGAGATCAGCTGGGAGAGGGCGGAAGACTTGAAGATGCTCACACAGAAGATTGAAGATCCACAAGCTACTTCGTCGAGGATGCCGAAGAATTGAGTGGGGGAGAGTGTGGCGTGCTGCCCCTTTAGCACACCCACATGGGCCCATTTTGTAAGTGAGATTGCCTTGGTGCTTGATCATTAGTCAAGTCTTGCACCAAGCAACCTCATGGGATAGGGTAGTGGCAGTTTTGTAATTATGCATATGTCTCCCAGACAAAAATCATATATGTGGGAAGACCTTGTATCCCTAGAAGGCTCCTTAGGGGGAGGTGACCTGGTGACTTAGGGAACCACCATGGCAATCAGCTGATAGGGGCCAAAGTTGTGTACTCCCTGATGAGGACACCAAGACTAAAGATCCAAGTCTAGTTCCAGTTGGTCTGGTGACGAGGGTGCGAGCCAAAAGACTCAGTTTAGGAGCTTGATGAGTCTTATTGTATTTTGTCTTCTTGTATTTTTAGACGCTATAACTATAAAGATATCAATTGATTTAGTCATTCATGAGTTATTACCCTTTGATAGTTGTTCATAATTAAGTCTAGGTCTTAATGTCCATTAAGCTCTCTAATTATGTCTTTATCAATTAGTTTCATTGATCCTCTAATGAATATTATTCTATAATTTAAATTATAGAATGAAATAGAGCGCTCTATGTTCAAGCCCCGAATCAACACTAAAAGAAACAACTAATTTTCTTTCATTTAAGTTAGGAGCAGATTCAATACTGGTGAAGTATTTACTATTACTCCAAGATATCAGGAATTTGGTCGTAGGAATATTGAACCTTACCCGATAAGTCAAAAGTTATAAAAGCACAAATAGTAGGTCATTACTCACTTCAGGATTGACGTCAAGTCTCAAACGACCATCGATTGATGAATGTTGAACTTCTATATTTTAACGAAGATTATCAGTTCTTTCTTTCATTGTGTCCCAGTCCAATACAATCTATATTGTATACGATACCTCTATCTCTTTGTGTCGCTACACTTAACATTCTGGATAAACAGTTTAATCCTAAATAGAAGATAGAATGTACTCATAATCTTTATTAAATAAAGCTTCCACTTTATTTAGAAATGATGGACAATTTTTATGTTATTATCTTGAAATAAATCCTCTTGTATATATATCATTATACATATACTTAATTCAAGACCACATCAATAATATTGGATCTTCATGATAAATGGCATGTATAATCAAACACAAATATGAGTGCAAAATATTAACATTATTTAATAAACAGTAATCGTTCATAAAAAACACGCTTTAACGGCACAAATCCCAACAATTTCCACTTCCTCCTAAGGTGTGTTAGGACACTGCTCCTTAGAAAGAGTAATTCCATGTCTGATCGGAAACTGGCCTTTCTTGGAATTCTCCATAGAGAATCTTTCAAGCACCTTATCGATATAATTAGCATGAGAAAGTGCCAAGAGCTTGTTCTTCCTATCCCTTTGTAACGACCCGGAGTTTTAAGACTCGATAATGTGGAAATATAAATGTTTTCATTTAACCAAATGTCTAAAAAATCTGTATAAAAAAAACTTTTTAAAAGTCGTATAGCCATACTTAACATTTAATACAAATGATACGAACCACACCAACGATTTGGTGAAACCCGCACCAAATATGGCAGCCACCAAGAACACACAAAATGGGAATGAAGAACCGCGACCCAATGCTTAGCCAAGCACGAACCTTGGTATGAGGAAGACGCCACAAACGGGGATGGGAATCCGTTTGATAAGTCGGATTGAATGCCACAAGGAATACCCTTGATAAGTTCGAATAGTCTCTTCAAGAACTCAAGAAGAAAACCTCTCAATTTTCATTTCATCAAAATCTGCCTTTCCCAAACGTTTACAAGGCCTAATATAGCCGAAAAATTACATCAAACAAGCCCCTTTGTCTTCCTAATCAAAACCAAAAATTAAAGACAACCCCTTTGTCTTCCTAATGAAAACCGAAAATTAAAGACAACTCTTTGTCTTCCTAATGAAAACCGAAAATTAAAGACAAAAGGACTATTGGACTCACACAAGTCAAATGTTTGACTTTTCACAAAATAAACAAAGACTAAATAAAAAAAAAAACGTCATTAAAAATAAAAAGACAAGATGACAAAATACAATAAGACTCATTACAAGAGGCTAAATATTGATCAAGCTCCTAAACTGAGTCTTTTGGCTTGCGCCCTCGTCACCGGACCAACTGGAACAATACTTGGATCTTTAGTCTTGGTGTCCTCATCATTCCCCCCCCCCCCCCCCCCCCCCCCCCCCCCCCCCTCTTGAGAAGGATTTGTCCTCAAATCATCACCTGCATCAAAAGAACTCAAATCAGAAACATTAAAAGTAGCACTAACAGTATACTCACTTGGTAAATCGAGTCTGTAGGCATTGACATTGATCCTTTCTAGCACTTGAAACGGACCATCTCCTCGAGGTAGCAATTTGGAACGTCTTTGTGCTGGGAATCGCTCTTTCCTCATGTGTACGCATACCCAATCACCGGGGTCAAAAACCTGCTTGTGACGACCTTTGTTAGCATCAAGTTGGTTAGTGTTTAAAAGAGCCTCCTTAACCTCACTCTTTTTTGCATAAAAATTATTTTGTTTTCTCTCTAATTTTCCCTCATTGATCGAACTCTTCTCTATCTTTTCTCTCTCACTTGATTCGACCCTTTTCTCTCTTTGTCTCTCTTTTTTTCTCACTCTCATTCATCTTTTCACTCTCCTTCTTTTGCTCACTCAATTTTTTTTGATCACTCAATTTTTGCAACCTCACTTGGTCTTCATATACTTGCTTTGGCGTCAATGGAGCTAGAGTGATTGTTCGTTGATGGAACGTGAATGAGTACTTGTTGTTGAAGCCATCATGCTGGACTCGCCGATCAAATAGCCAAGGCCTTCCTAGAAGGAGGTGTCCAGCTTGCATGGGAACCACATCACACAATACCTCATCCTCATACTTGCCAATTTGAAATGATACCAGCACCTCCTGTTTTGTAACCCTCACTTCACCACTATCATTCAACCACTGCAACGTGTATGGACGAGGATGTTTAAGCGTTGGGAGCCCCAGCTTTTCAACCATGGAAGAACTAGCAACGTTAGTGCAACTACCACCATCAATAATAACACTGCATACCTTGTCTTTCACATGACAACGAGTGTGAAAGATGTTCTCCCGCTGCAGCTCTTCTTCCTCTTCTTTTGCTTGCAAATTTAAGGCTCGTCGTGTGACTAGTGCAAGCATCTCACCAGATTCTGCCACAAACTCCTCACCACCCATAGAAGCGTCCTCCAATGGTGGCATGTCATCAAGATCATCTTCCTCTTCGGAATCTATCTCCCCATTATCCCGAATTACCATAACTCGCTTGTTTGGACATTGGCTAGCTATGTGTCCTCGACCCTGACATTTGAAACAATTTATCTCACAAGAATGGGATGAAGTAGGGGCTGTGGTTGTGGTGGCTGGTTTTGGCTCGGTTTTAGGCTTGGGCATGAAAGGGTTTTCTTCCTTCTTTGGATAGTTCGACCACCAAGGTGTTGCACTTGAATTTTGTGGGGTTTGTCTCGGATTTGAACTTGTACTACCCCTCTTGAGCTGCCTCTCAACTTTGATTGCCATATGCACCAAATCTTCCAATTCCACATAATGGTGTAGCTCAATTGGATTAGCAATCTCTCGGTTCAATCCATTCAAAAACCTTGCCATTGTCGCCTCCCGATCTTCTTCCACATTGGCTCTAATCATAGCCATCTCCATCTCTTTTTAATACTCATCAACACTCTTGTAACCTTGACGAAGACCCTGCAACTTAGGGTATAGATCCCTATAGTAATGAGCTGGTACAAAACGTCGCCTCATCACCCTCTTCATACCATCCCAAGTCTCAATAGGACGATCTCCATTTCGCCTCATGTTGATGCACAACTGATCCCACCAAACAATAGCATAATCAGTAAATTCAATGGCAGCAAGTTTTACCTTCTTCATTTCAGGGTAGTTGTGACAATTGAAAACCAACTCCATCTTCTTCTCCCACTCAAGGTATGCTTCAGGATCACTCTTCCCCTGAAATGCGGAGATTCTGATCTTGATATTTCCCAAATTATTGTCTACCCAGTTCCTAGCTTCTCTATCTCGGCCATACCTCCTATGGTTACCCTCTGACATCCTATCATATTCTTCCTCTAAATCGCCCCCATCAAACTCTCTTTCACCCTCAACATCCCGTTGTTGCACCATATTCCTCCGTGCCCTCCATTGCATTCCCTCTTCTACCCTATCCAACCTCTCATGTATCTGCTCACACTCCGCCCTCATCATCCTTCGCATCTCCCCAATTAATGCTTGCATTTGTAGATTCGGAACCTCAGGTGCCGGAATATCATTGCTTGCATCTTTCTCTGGATTTTGTGCCATGATGGAAATCTGCAAAATAAGGTTAGAATAATATGGAGAAAAGACCTCACCACACTCCCTCACGTGTTTCGCTCGAACAATATTTTCACTCAAATCCCCTCGTGTTTCACTCAATTTCAATGGCTTTTACCCTCAAATAGGCTCAATGGCTTTTTCTTTTTTTTTGGTTCGGATCCTCTTGGTTTTCTTTCTTCTTCTTTCTTTTTTTGTCTTTTCTTTCCTCTTGATCCTCAAACGCAGGTACAAGACACAAGAAAAAAAATCAGACTTGGATTCGAAAACAACTCGGATTTCACAAAAGAGCAAGAGAGTCTCAATGCAAATTCGGATTTTCACAATGAAAAACAAGAGAAACTCACTGTCAATTCAGATTTCACAATAAAACAAGAGAAACTCGATGCCAAATCAGATTTCACAATAAAACAAGAGAAACTCGATGCCCAATCAGATTTCACAATAAGAACAATAGAGACTCAAGGCCAAATTCGGATTGTAATAAGAACAAGAGAAAAACTCAATGCCAATTCGGATTGCACAATAAGAACAAGAGAAACTCAATCCCAATTCAGATTTCACAATAAGAACAAGAGAAACCCAAGGTAAAATTCGGATTTCAAAAGCAAAGCAAGAGAAATTCAAGGAAAATTCGGATTTCACAATATGAACTAGAAAAAAACCAATGCAAATTCAGATTCCACAATTAGAACAAGAGAAACCCAAAGCACATTCGGATTTCACAACAAAAAAATCAATTGAAACAAGGGATAACAAAGGAATTGAAACTTTGTGTAGACTAGTTTCGGATTTCAAGGGATTTCACAAAGAAATAATGGAAACTTTGGAAATAAGGAAATGATTGAACAAGGAAACAATTAGGTTTTTACAATAAGAACCCTAATTCACGAATCAGAAACAAAAAGAAAACAAATTAGGGGAAATTTCAGAAACCCTAATTCAATTGCACGATTTGAACAATGAAACGAAAAAAGAAAAACGAGGAAACAAATGAAATAAGGAAATTAACTATAGTAGCTTCGGATTTCACACGAAAAAAAACAAGGACAAAGAACTCAAAACACGACTAGATGATGAATTTTTTTTTTTTTAATATAGAAACACGAATTGAAAGAAAAACACAAAGTAAAGGATAGGCCAAACCGGATGATCCTAATCTTTGATACCAACTGATACGAACCACACCAACAATTGTGGTGAAACCCAACACCAAATATGGCAGCCACCAAGAACGCACGAAATGGGAATGAAGAACCGCGACCCAATGCTTAGCCAAGCACGATCCTTGGTATGAGGAAGATGCCACAAATGGAGATACGAATCCGTTTGATAAGTCGGATTGAACGCCACAAGGAATACCCTTGATAAGTTCGAATAGTCTCTTCAAGAACTCAAGAAGAAAACCTCTCAATTTTCATTTCATCAAAATTTGCTTTCCCAAACGTTTACAAGGCCTAATATAGCCGAAAAATTACATCAAACAAGCCCCTTTGTCTTCCTAATGAAAACCAAAAATTAAAGACAACCCCTTTGTCTTCCTAATGAAAACCGAAAATTAAAGACAACCCTTTGTCTTCCTAATGAAAACCGAAAATTAAAGACAAAAGGACTATTGGACTCACACAAGTCAAATGTTTGACTTTTCACAAAATAAACAAAGACTAAATAAAAAAAAAAAACGTCATTAAAAATAAAAAGACAAGATGACAAAATACAATAAGACTCATTACAAGAGGCTAAATATTGATCAAGCTCCTAAACTGAGTCTTTTCGCTCGCGCCCTCGTCACCGGACCAACTGGAACTATACTTGGATCTTTAGTCTTGGTGTCCTCATCAACAAACATATTTTATAAAGAGTAAAGTGAGCCTAATTTATGAAAATAACACAACATTTCAAAAAATAAAACGGCTTCCCAAAAGGTCGGTCCATATGCACATTCGCAAGGTAGACTCCAAGGCTCACTGCTATGCCTTGCCCTTGTTCTTACCTACAACAGGAAACAACTAGGTAAGCGAAAACGCTTAGTAAGTTAAACTTTAAAACAAAATCATGTAGAGAATTAGGGTTCCGGATCCATCCAGACCCTACACAATCAATTTCAAGAATGAAAAAGCCTCCTGGAAAACTTATGGTCATGCCTGATAACCAATGACAAATTATTTCGTATAAACAGATAAATTCCTGCACTCAGAAAATCCCAGAACAAGCAGATATATTATATCACAACTATTTCTTATCAACAAATAAATCCATGCACTCAGAAAATCCCAGAGCAAGTAGACATAATATATCAGAATATAATTTGAGACCAACACTCGACAATTTCCAACAATTCGGGGCGTAACACACCCTCCAACATAAATACTAATTTGTAAGAGAGAACCGAGTCTCAACACTAAGATCTAGCCAATAAATATCCCCATCAAGGGAAACTATCGCGTTACCTAGGGCATCGATACTTATCCAAGAGTAAATCCCTGACAAGGGTAACCATCAAGTTACCTAGGGCATTTCTACTATTCAAGAGTGTAATCGAAGTTACACGGGTTTACAGAGACTACTATGTTAATCAGTGGTGCTGGTGCGCAGTTTCCCCTAGGGTGTTCAGCCTCACTCAAACTTGGCAACCCCTAGTATCTCTAGGCACTCTCATTGTGACCAATATTCACGGCTACTATCCGGGAATAACTTATCAGAGCACTTGCTCGGGTTCTAACCGTTCACTGATTAATTAAGCATGAGGGCCCCTAGGTCCCATTCATTTTGGCGCCCCTAGATTTAGACCACCAATCCTCAGCTCTTGCCCACTCATCGCGGTAATGAACCGGACATAAATAAAATCAAGCAGTGTGACAGGGATCAGTCGTCTAGAATATGACGGATATCTACCGGTCATATTTTCTGAATCAGCACCAACTAGACTAATGTTTCTATACTAACATACAATACAATAGTCGTTTCATGTTGTAGCCACATAATAGAAGTTGACTTACTTGGAGTCCATACAGTATAATCCAATTATGCTTAGCCAATACTGTACTTATCCATACTGTATACTCTGATAGATTATGGCACTTAATAATTCATTAATATTATTTTGGGCAGTTTGGTCATTTTAAAAAATATTTAAAAGGATTAAAGATCCTTATTTGGTCTTAAAACCATTAAGGAAATTCATACAAAAATATTTAAGACTAAACCCTAAGTCTCGGGGAGACCTACCCTATCGTCTCGATACCTAGGCTCGGGTATCACAATAGTATTTTCATAGAATCTGCTAAAAATCTTATTCTTTAAAAGTTTTGCTATTAACTCGTACTTTCAACAGTCGGTAAAATATATAAAAGATTTTAGCCGGTATTATATCCCGAAAATACTAATTAAATTCCTTAATTATTTTTCAAGAAAATAAACTCTTAATTTTCCTTTTATTTTTCTTAAGGTTTTAATCTCTAAAAACCGTTTTAAGAAAATTGCCTAATTTATCTTAATTAGGAAAACCGTTAAAAATTTCTCATCTTGACTATTTAATTTTTTCCGTAGTCAATTAATCAAGTTTACTTACTAGAAAAGTAATTCACTTAATTATTTTCTAAAAATATAGGGTTTTAAACCCTCTTTTAATTTATTAACTTATTAATAAATTAATTCTTTTATTTTTAGAAAGAATAAAAATTCTTTAATAAAATAATTCTCACTAAACTCAAAGTGGTATTTTAGGTCAAAATATGTTTTCAAGACTTACCAAGTTTTAAACCCTATTTTTCACATTTTTAGCTACAAACTTTGTGAGGTCATAACTTCAAATTTACTTACCCAATTGTTACAAAAATTTCCCAATTTCATTTTTTGTATGTGATTTAGGTCTTTGTAAAATCTTAGGTCAAAAGGAGCATTTTTTGTTGGTGAAATTATTTTCCAACAATGAGGTAAGGTAAAAATGACCTTATTTTCAAGTCCTTAATTTTTCCAAAGTTTGGCACTTAATAACTATCAAACTATTCAGTATTTTGTTACCAATTTTTACAGTAGAATACTAGGTTATGCCAAGATTATGTCTACAAAAATTTAGAAAAAACTGGGTTCATTTTCCCTATACAGTGACTATCCAAACTTGGTCCCAAAATTAAGAATACAAAAAAATAGTTTTTTTACCTAAACTTTGAAATAGCATAACTAACTCATTTTTAAACATTTTTGAGTGTTTCAAAAGCTCAATTTTATGTACTCCATCTCAAAAAAATCACAATACAAAATCAACATACAGTGGATGCTTGATCCCTTCGAAGTCACAGCTCAATAGTTGTGTTTTGTTTTAGGGTTCTCACCAAAACTCTTAGGGATTTTGGTCCTTATTTTCAAAAATCAACACACAAGCATCATAAGAGTTATTGAGCAACTACCATAGCCTTATTACATCACCAATAAGAAACTTTAAGCATTAAATATACAACATAATGCTTAAAAATAAAAACCATACAATAACAACCATAATAAGTAAACTTTTTACCTCTTGTTGTTCTTGCTCTAGGTTTTTGATGTTCCTACTAGCTTTGAGTCCTTCAAAACTCTTTCAATACCTTAACCAACTCCCCCCAACAACATAGATAGTTAGCTATTGAAAGACCTATTGTTAAAAACTTTACAAAGTCATGTTTTTTGAAACATTACAATAGGGAAATCCTTCCTAGACCAAAGCTTAATGCTTCCAAGCCTTCTTAGTGTTCTTGAGGTTGAAGATGGAGAGAAAACTTGAGAGAGAGTTTTCAAAAAAGATGAGAGTGAAAGTGAGAGAGAGTGGGGTCGGTTGGGGAGGGTTAGAAGAGCATATGAACTAAAAAAAATATCTAAAACTTGAGTGTTTTTACCATCTGCTTGATGCGTTAACCCTTATATATAAATTGGGATTAAACTAAAAAATTTTTTTGCTCAACCCCGTTAACTCCTTCACATGGCCAGCCACCACTTATTTTATATATGTGATCATATAAATATATATATATATTTATATAAAGGTTAATAAATATATCCTAAGAAGAAAAATCCAATTTTACTTCCTATAACCTTTTTCACTCTTATTAAGTTTTTTTTTAAAAAAAACTTAACACATAATAATTAAATGAAATATCTCTTACATTTAATTTAATTAATCACACAATAAATTTTAACCTAAGGTCCATTCATGGAATAAAATTCCCCAATTCGGTAAAATTAAGCATTTAACACAAAATGCCCTAAAATTTCCATTTTCCTTTTAGGTTAATTATTTTTGCCCAAACTTTAATTTTTATGAATGTATTTAAGCACGGCCATAGGAGAAAATATTTCCTTATAATCAACACCTTCTCTCTGAGTGTATACTAGCCTTTGCATACTAGCCTTGCTTTGAAAGTTTCCACTTTCCCATCTACTCATCTTTTCTTCTTGTATATCCATTTGCACCCAATGGGCATGACATGTTTAGGCGGATCTACAAGTTCCAAGACAGAATTGGAATACATATATTCCATTTCTTAGTTCATGGCTTCTTGCCATTTCTCCTTTTCAAGATCATCCATAGCCTCATTGAAGGTTAATGGATCATCCTTGCTTGTATCAGAAACAAGGACATGTGTCTCATGTTAGTAGTGAACAGGTTTGATACGAACCACACCAACGATTGTGGTGAAACCCGACACCAAATATGGCAGCCACCAAGAACAAACGAATCTGGAATGATGAATCGCAACCCAATGCTTAGCCAAGCACGAACCTTGGTATGAGGAAGACGCCACAAACGGTGATGGGAATCCGTTTGATAAGTCAGATTGAACGCCACAAGGAATACCCTTGATAAGTTCGAATAGTCTCTTCAAGAACTCAAGAAGAAAACATCTCAATTTTCATTTCATCAAAATCTGCCATGACCAAACGTTTACAAGGCCTAATATGGCCGAAAATTACATCAAAGACAAGCCCCTTTGTCTTCCTAATGAAAACCCTAACAAGCACAAATAGAAAGACTCTTGGACTCTCACAAGTCAAATGTTTGACTTTCACAAAAACAAAGACTAAATAAAAACGTGATTAAGTGATTGATTAAAATAAAAATACAAGATGCCAAAATCCAATAAGACTCATTACAAGAAGCTAAATATTGATCAAGCTCCTAAACTGAGTCTACTTTGATGAGCAGTACAAGTCTTTGTTCTCCTTCAGTGTTGACTACGGTCTTAGGACTTTGTGGACTAGGTTGTTAAGTTCTTCTTTGAATCTCTTGGCTCGCGCCCTCGTCACCGGACCAACTGGAACTTGACTTGGATCTTTAGTCTTGGTGTCCTCATCATTCCCCCTCTTGAGAAGGATTTGACCTCAAATCGTCACCTGCATCAAAAGGACTCAAATCAGAAACATTAAAAGTAGCACTAACAGTATACTCATCTGGTAAATCGAGTCTGTAGGCATTGTCATTGATCCTTTCTAGCACTTGAAACGGACCATCTGCTCGAGGTAGCAATTTGGAACATCTTTGTGCTGGGAATCGCTCTTTCCTCATGTGTAACAATACCCAATCACCGGGCTCAAAAACCTGCTTGTGACCACCCTTGTTAGCATCAAGTTGGTTAGTGTTTAAAAGAGCCTCCTTGTACATGAGTAAAATCATTGGCTGTTTTGTACGCAATGCTTGCTTATCCTCACTTTTTTTTGCATAAAAATTATTTTGTTTTCTCTCTAATTTTCCCTCATTGATCGAACTCTTCTCTTTCTTTTCTCTCTCACTTGATTCGACCCTTTTCTCTCTTTGTCTCTCTTTTTTCTCACTCTCATTCATCTTTTCACTCTCCTTCATTTGCTCACTCAATTTTTTTTTATCACTCAATTTTTGCAACCTCACTTGGTCTTCATATACTTCCTTTGGCGTCAATGGAGCTAGAGTGACTGTTCGTTGACGAAACGTGAATGAGTACTTGTTGGTGAAGCCATCATGCTGGACTCGGCGATCAAATAGCCAAGGGCTTCCTAGAAGGAGGTGTCCAGCTTGCATTGGAACCACATCGCACAATACCTCATCCTCATATTTGCCAATTCGAAATGATACTAGAACTTGTTTTGTAACCCTCACTACACCACTATCATTCAACCACTGCAACTTGTATGGACAAGGATGTTTAAGCATCGGGAGCCCCAGCTTCTCAACCATGGACAAATATTGTGGTGAAACCCGACACCAAATATGGCAGCCACCAAGAACACACGAAATGGGAATGAAGAACCGCGACCCAATGCTTAGCCAAGCACGAACCTTGGTATGAGGAAGACGCCACAAACGGGGATGGGAATCCGTTTGATAAGTCGGATTGAACGCCACAAGGAATACCCTTGATAAGTTCGAATAGTCTCTTCAAGAACTCAAGAAGAAAACCTCTCTATTTTCATTTCATCAAAATCTGCCATTCCCAAACGTTTACAAAGGCCTAATATAGGCGAAAATTACATCAAGACAGCCCTTTGTCTTCCTAAAGAAAACCGAAAATTAAAGACAACCCTTTGTCTTCCTAATGAAAACCGAAATTTAAAGACAACCCTTTGTCTTCCTAATGAAAACCGAAAATTAAAGACAAAAGGACTCTTGGACTCACACAAGTCAAGTGTTTGACTTTTCACAAAAAAAACAAAGACTAAATAAAAAAATACAAGATGACAAAATACAATAAGACTCATCAAGCTCCTAAACTGAGTCTTTTGGCTCTCACCCTCGTCACCAGACCAACTGGAACTAGACTTGGATATTTAGTCTTGGTATCCTCATCACTAACCAAGACTGGAAAATATTGAGTTAGGATTTGAGTAGAGAAAAACTATAAAAACTAATGAAACATACAGAAATGAACTAGGAATCGGAATACCTTTGAATGCACTATAACCGAACTACACCTCGATATCGAAAAACACACTATTAACCTTACTTCCTAAGTGTTTAATAAGCTTAAGATGATAAAGCTTATAACCCCAACCCAAGTGTTTAATACTCTAAAGTAAACCTAGTAGCTTGAAGGCTCTGAACTCAGCTTGAAGAATGAAAGAAATGGTTGGGTACTAGGTCCTATTTATAGAGTTCAAGAATGAAAAGATCTTTTTTTAGCTTGAATAAAATAATGACTATTTAATTGAAAAACATTTGAATAATCGTTCAACAGAGGCTTAAGATTCGGTCAAAAAGATTCTGAGGCATGCCAAGAGGTTATGGGTTAAATTGAGCTCAGTTTCAAAATCATTCAAAAATATTTCCCTGGAGCCGATATATCGCCCAGGGTAGGCAATATATCACCTGGGCTTATATTCCCGAGGCTAGTCGAAACGTTCGTGTGAAGTTACGTGTTTTTTGTATTGCCCGAGTAGCGATATATCGCCCTTTGAGCTGCGATATATCGGCATACGCTGAAATATTATACACGTAATTGCACTTTTTCAGCCTAACTTAAACTGAGTAAACAACTTTGAATGAGTCCTATAACGATTTCAAAGCTGCTGGCAGATTCTGGGGTTTTCAAATATTATTCTTATAAAAGTATTCCTCAAAAATACTTTAATTTCGCAATAAACACGCACATGACAAGTGTCATGACCTTATTAGTTCTATCTAAACCTTATAGTATAATAAATATCATCTTTATAATCAGCTATATCAATCAAACCTTATGTTATAATTAATATTCTTAAACTATAGGTTAAACTTATAAAATCTATAAGTGTTGCTACAAGTGTTCAACTAAGTATAGGCTTGAACCTAAAATCCACAGTAATAAACATACTATAACTACTACTAGCTGTTACTACTACTACTACTATCTAACTAGCTAAGTAAAATTCTTGGACTCTACATGTAGCCTATAAACTGGCGTTGCCTCCAGCTTTGTTGGGAGTAAATAACATGTATTATGTATCGGATACTTCACACGTGTTGAGCTATGAGGACCTGAATTTACATATGGATTTGTTTTACGAGTAGAAACCGGTTCATATTCTATATAAGAATGAGAAAGTCTTACGAAACATATTATTTAGCCGGTAAAATTATTATCGAGGAGTAACAAATTCGAAGAAGCGACTTGGGATCTAGAGTCAGATGTGAGGGATTAGTATTCCAAGTTGTTCAGGTAAATTTTGAGAACAAAATTTCTATTAGGAATGGATAGTTGTAGTGTCCCAAAGCTCCAAATAAGAAGTTAATATGTTGATCAGTGTTCCTGGAGGACATAATTGGAAATTATGTGATTATGTGAATTACACGAGTTATATTGTGATATGACTGCTTATGCATGTTTATATGTATTAAAAGTGCTTAAAGTCCCACTTTTGTTAAAAAATACATTTCCGTAATTTTGATCCGTTGAGGGTATAATTTTGATTTTGTATGCTATGTGCTTGAGGCCACATTATTAAGTTGATATATTGGTGATATACTGTAATGACCAGACTAATTCTAGACCTTGGACCATTAAAAACTACTAAGACATAACTACTATTTTGGAATACATATATACATAAACGAACTATATTAAAAATAAAAAATATAGTACGAAATACAAAATATGGTATGGGATCCCATTGTTATTTATATAAAAACATAAACATAATCTTTAATTAATTGTTTAAAAACTTTGTGCGAAAATACATAAGAACATAATATAAAACACTTGGAACAACGTCGTCCTCAATCATCCAACAGTCCATTCAATCAATCCATCCCCAATACACATGCCAAGCTGGTACGAATCAATTCTGCTTACCAAGTTTATTTTCATGCACCATCTAAAATAAAAGGAATGAGCCTAATGCCCAGCAAGGAAATCTATTAAAGACATATATCATAAATCATAAAACATATGTTATAAAGCCTATGCCATAAAAACGTATATCATATATAGGACTACAATATTAATGGCCATTAACTCATTACCGTAGCATGTGACAAAACCATCTAGGTCCTTAGTCTACTAATCGAGGTAGGTTAGATCACAAGGTAGTATAACCCATCTTGGTCCTCAGTATACTACTGGAGGTAGGGTAAATCATAACTCTAAACCACGATAATGATCAAAATCTTGGGGTTTGCTATCTAAGCAACTATAAGCCCCAAGCGACTAAAAGCTTATTCATACATATATACATAGCACATAACATATCATAGCATATAAACATATCATAACACATATAATCTAATCTATTTTCCATACCGAAAACTAGAATATTTGAGACAAGAACGGGATTGGAAAACTCCTAAAAACCAACAGCAAGAATCATCAATTTCTAAAGAAATGAAGATGCAAAGGAGATCTAAACCATCAAGATAGAAACTTACCGAAAAAGATAAGTTTCAAGAAACTTAAACACCTAACCAAGAAGCCATAAAATTAAGTTAGGATCCAAAAGAAAATAAAAGACCTATGATGAATTAAACCTGACGATAATAATACCTTGATAGACTAGAACTCCGATCTACCCCTCAATACTGAAATGTCACTCTATCTTACTTCCCATGTGTTTATAAAGCTTAGATTGAAAAGCTTTAAAATCCCAAACCCTAGTGTTTTATCTCTAGAGTAAACTTAGCAGCTTGGAGCCTCTAAAGAATGCTTGAATGATGAATGAAATGGTTGAGTACTAGGTCCTATTTATAGAGTTCAACGAGTGAAACTAACCCTTTTTTAAAATGAATAAATAAATTAACATAAATTGAATCAATTTAAATTTTCAGTTCAATAGATGCCCAGAACTCGGTCAAAAACGTTAAGGAGGAAGTCCAACTGGTTGAGGGCTGCTTCTAATTTAAATATACAAAGTTTCAAAAATAGCTCAAAGAGCTGATATATCTCCTACCCTAGGCGTCATCCCTACCTATGCCCCGAGCTTCTGTGGTTTCATTCATGCAAAGTCGACGTGTTATTCGTATCTTCCGTAGGCGACATATCAGCCCTTATAGCTGTTATATATCGGCATATGCTGATATTTTAAACATGTTTTGGCACACTTCCAGTATATTTGAAGATTGTTAAAACAACTTTGACTAAGTAAAACGTGATCCTAACAGTTGCTGGAAGGTTCTAGAGCTTATAGATTCATCCATTATTAATTAATTCATCTAAAATCCTTAAATCTTTAAATAAACAAGCATGTGACAAGTGTCATGCTCTTAATTATTCTATCTAAACCTTGGGTTATAATAGATAATATTTCTAGGACCAACTATTTTAATCAAACCTTATGTTATAATTAATATTTCTAAACTATAGGTTAAACTTATAATTCCATAATTATTTCTATGAGTTTCCAAATAAATCCCGGCTTAAACCAATATCAACGAAAACTAAAATACTACAAGCTAAAAATACTATTACAACCATCTATCTAGGTAAAATTCTGAGACGCTACAATTCTCCCCTACTTAAAAGAATTTCGTCCCCGAAATTTACTTACCAAACAATTCCTGATACCGGTCGTTCTAAACTATTACTCCATAGGACCTTGACTAGGAGCACTCTTAGACCGTAATTCCTTTATCCCCTTCTTTAGGATGATAACCGGTCGTTCCTCGTAACTCAAGTTTTTCTAGAGTGCTATCGTATCGTACTTAAGGACGTGAGATTTGTCTGACACATATGCATCGAGATGTGAAACACATTGTGGCTATCTATTATATATGGCGGTAGGGCTAATTTATATGTTACTGTTCCCACCTTGTCCAATATCTCAAAAGGACCTATAAACCGGGGACTAAGTTTTCCTTTCTTCTCAAACCGCTTCACTCCTTTCATAGGAGATATCTTTAAGAAGACTTGGTCTCCAACTTTGAATTCCACATCTTGTCGCTTGGCATCCACATAACTTTTTTGTCGACTCTGAGCAACAAGCATACGCTTTCTAATTAGCGCCATTGCATCCTGAGAGCCTCTCTAACAAATTTTGGTCCAAGAAGTTTTCTTTCTCCTGCCTCGTCCCAATGTAACAGCGATCGACACTTCCTTCCATAAAGTAACCCATAGGGTGCCATACCAATCGTTGCCTGGTAGCTATTATTGTAGGAGAATTCTATAAGTGGGAAATACTTACTCCACAATCCTCTGAAGTCTAGTACACAAGCGCGCAACATATCTTCTAAAATATGTATGGAACGCTCGGACTAACTGTTGGTCTGAGGATGAAATGCCGTGCTAAGACATAACTTGCTGCAAGCTTCCCCAAAATCTCGATGTAAACACCGATCCTCTATCTGATACTCTGGTCTTAGGGATTCCATGCAGTTGTACAATTTCTCAAACATAGATGTCTGCGTACTGGTTAGTTGTGTACGTAGTCTTGACAGACAGGAAGTGAGCTGACTTAGTGAATCTATCTACCACAACCTAAGCCGAGTTGTGCTGCTTATTTGTTTGTGGCAATCCTGTAACGAAGTCCATGGCTATATCATCCCACTTCCATTTCGGAATACTAAGCGCTCGCAATAAGCCTGCAGGTCGCTGATGTTCCGCCTTTACTTGTTGGCATATAAGGCATTTGGTCACATATTCTGCTACGTCTTTCTTCATTCCCAGCCACCAATATACTGTCTTAAGGTCGTGAGTCATCTTGGTCGACCCTGGATGAACCGAGTATGGGGTAGTGTGTGCCTCTTCTAAATCTTCATCTTAATTCCATAATCATTCGGCACGCACACCCATCCTTTATATCTCAAGAACCCTTGTCCTGGTATAGAGAAATATGTAGCATTGCCTTTTTTGACTGCAACCATGTGTGATAGTGACGTGTCATCATGCCCTTTCCCAATCCGTATATCTTCTAATAGACTTGACTGGATGGACAAGTTAGCCAGTTTACCAATGACTAGTTCTATTCCGGCACTAATCAGCTCTTGCTGAAGCGGCTTTTCTATTCTGGATAATGCTGCTAGATTTCCATAACTCTTCCAGCTTAATGCATCTGCAACTACGTTCGCTTTTCCTAGGTGGTATAGTATTTTGTAGTCATAATCCTTTACTAGCTCTAACCACCTGTGCTGCCTCATGTTGAGCTCCTTCTGAGTGAAGAAATACTTTAATCTCTTGTGGTCTGTATATATCTCACACTGTTCTCCATAAAGGTAGCGGCGCCAAATTTTTAATGCGAAGACCACTACTGCTAACTCCATATCATGTGTTGGATAGCGTTGCTCGTATTCCTTCACCTGACTTGAGGTGTAGGCTATCACATTATGATTCTACATCAGCACACAACCCAAACCTTGCTTCGATGCATCACAATATACTACAAACTTGTCATTGGGTGTCGGTACACAAAGTACTGGTGCTGAGCATAACTTATCTTTGAGCAACTGGAAGCTCTCTTCACATTTATCCATCCCGTTGAACTTTTTTTGTTTCCGAGTCAGATTAGTAAGCAAAGTGGCTATCTTAGAAAGGCCTTCTACAAATCTCTGATAATAGCCTGCTAGCCCGAGAAAACTTCTAACTTCTGACAGCCAAGGCTTAGCTCAGGACCTCACTACTCGTCCTGATACGAACCACGCCAACAAGTGTGACGAAACCCGACACCAAATATGGAACAGCCACCAAGAACACACGAGATTGGAATGGAACCGCGACCCAATGCTTAGCCAAGCACGAACCTTGGTATGAGGAAGACGCCACAAACGGGGATGGAATCCGTTTGATAAGTCAGGATGAACGCCACAAGGAATCTCCTTGATAAGTTCAAAAGTTTCTTCAAGAACTCAAGAAGAAATAAACTCACAATTTCTTTCAACATAATCTGATTTTTCCAAATGTTTTGGCAGTCCTTATAAGGACGAAAATTACATGAAAACAAGACCCTTGGTCTTCCTAATGAAACCGAAAAATTAAGGGCAGCCCCTTTGTCTTCCTAATGAAAACCGAAATTAAAGACAAGCCTTTTGTCTTCCTCATGAAAACCGAAATTAAAGACAAGAGGACTATTGGACTCACACAAGTCAAATGTTTGACTTATCACAAAATAAACAAAGACTAAAAAAACATGATTAAAAATAAAAAGACTCATTACAAGAAGCTAAATATTGATCAAGCTCCTAAACTGGTGTCCTCATCATTCCTCCCCTCTTGACTTGGATCAACTGGAACTTGACTTGGATTTTGAGTCTTGGTGTCCTCATCATTCCCCCCCTCTTGAGAAAGATTTGACCTCAAATCGTTACCTGCATCAAAAGGACTCAAATCAGAAACATTAAAAGTAGCACTAACAGTATACTCACCTGGTAAATCGAGTCTGTAGGCATTTTCATTGATCCTTTATAGCACTTGAAACGACCCATCTCCTCGAGGTAGCAATTTGGAACGTCTTTGTGCTGGGAATCGCTCTTTCCTCATATGTAACCATATCCAATCACCGGGATCAAAAACCTGCTTGTGACGACCCTTGTTAGCATCAAGTTGGTTAGTGTTTAAAAGAGCCTCCTTAACCTCACTTTTTTTTGCATAAAAATTACTTTGTTTTCTCTCGAATTTTCCCTCATTGATCGAACTCTTCTCTTTCTTTTCTCTCTCACTTGATTCGACCCTTTTCTCTCTTTGTCTCTCTTTTTTCTCACTCTCATTCATCTTTTCACTCTCCTTCTTTTGCTCACTCAATTTTTGCAACCTCACTTGGTCTTCATATACTTGCTTTGGCGTCAATGGAGCTAGAGTGATTGTTCGTTGACGGAACGTGAATGAGTACTTGTTGGTGAAGCCATCATGCTGGACTCGCCGATCAAATAGCCAAGGCCTTCCTAGAAGGAGGTGTCCAGCTTGCATGGGAACCACATCGCACAATACCTCATCCTCATACTTGCCAATTCGAAATGATACCAGCACCTGTTTTGTAACCCTCACTTCACCACTATCATTCAACCACTGCAACTTGTATGGACAAGGATGTTTAAGCGTTGGGAGCCCCAGCTTCTCAACCATGGAAGAACTAGCAACATTAGTACAACTACCTCCATCAATAATCACACTACATACCTTGTCTTTCACATGACAACGAGTGTGAAAGATGTTCGCCCGCTGCACCTCTTCTTCCTCTTCTTTTGCTTGGAAATTCAAGGCTCGTCGTGTGACTAGTGCAAGCATCTCACCAGATTCTGGCCCATACTCTTCATCATCGATAGAAGCATCTTCCAATGGTGGCATGCCAGCAAGATCATCTTCATCTTCAGAATCGAGCTCGCCACTTTCTCGAATCACCATAACTCTCTTGTTTGGACATTGGCTAGCTATGTGTCCTCGCCCCTGACATTTGAAACACTTTATTTCACTAGAACGGGACGAAGTAGGGGCTGTTTTACCTTGAGGGGTCGTGGCTGGTTTTGGTGTAAAGGATGAAGTAGGTTGGTCTTCTTCCTTCTTTGGATAGTTCGACCGCCAAGGTGTTGCACTTGTACTACCCCTCTTGAGCTGCCTCTCAACTTTGATTGCCATATGCACCAAATCTTCCAATTCCACATAATGGTGTAGCTCAATTGGATTAGCAATCTCTCGGTTCAACCCATTCAAAAACCTTGCCATTGTTGCCTCCCGATCCTCTTCCACATTGGCTCTAATCATAGCCATCTCCATCTCCTTGTAATACTCATCAACACTCTTGGAACCTTGACGAAGACCCTGCAACTTAAGGTATAGATCTCGATAATAATGAGATGGTACATACCGTCGCCTCATCACCCTCTTCATAGCCTCCCAAGTGTCAATGGCACGATCTCCATTTCGCCTCCTACTGATGCACAACTGATCCCACCAAACAATAGCATAATCAGTAAATTCAATGACAGCTAGTTTTACCTTCTTCATGTCAGAGTAGTTGTGACAATCGAAAACCAACTCCATTTTCTTCTCCCACTCAAGGTATGCCTCAGGATCACTCTTGCCTTGAAAGGCGGGGATTCTCATCTTGATATTTCCCAAATTATTGTCTACCCAGTTCCTAGCTTCTCTATCTCGACCATACCTCCTATGGTTACCCTCTGACATCCTATCATATTCTTCCTCTAAATCGCCCCCATCAAACTCTCTTTCACCCTCAACATCCCGTTGTTGCACCCTGTTCCTCCGTGCCCTCCATTGCGTTCCCTCTTCTACCCTATCCAACCTCTCATGTATCTGCTCACACTCCGCCCTCATCATCCTTCGCATCTCCCCAATTAATGCTTGTATTTGTAGATTCGGAACCTCAGGTGGTGGATTATCATTGCTTGCATCTTTCTCTGGATTTTGTGACATGATGGAGAATCTGCAAAACAATAAGGTTAGACAATTATAGAAAGGACCTCACTGCACTCCCTCACGTGTTTCACTCAAAGAAAATGGTCACTCAAGTACACTCGTGTTTGCACTCAATGATGGCTTTTACCCTCAAATAAGCTCACTCCTCTGCCTTTTTCCACTCTATTTTCTTCTTTAAGCTCTTTGAAAACTAATGAAACGGTGATATGGAGGTTCAAGCAGCAAATCCAACCAAACAAACCAAACGAACACCGACGAAAACTGGTGAAAATGACGAAAAATGATGATTTTTGGAACACTTGTGTGGGGTTTTGGTCAAAAGGCCTCTAGACCATAAGGAACAAGATTAGAACAAAAATTTTTAAGACAGGTTTCCAGACTTTTTTTTTTTTTTTTTTTTAGGTTCGGATCCTCTTGATTTTTTTCCTTTCCTTTCTTCCTTTTTTTTTTTTTTATCTCTCAAATTTGATAACCCAGATACTCAATTTTTGAAAAGAAAAAAAAATTTGAACACCAAAGAACCAATCCGAAAACCAAGCAAACTGTGGTACTATAACAGATTCAAGAACAATCCCAATAACAGAAAACCAATATTCCCAAAATCTAATCTGTGATTCAAACAATAAGATCAAAACCAAACTAATTTGTGGCACTATAACAGTCTCGGATTCCACAACAAATAAAGGAACCAATGGAAACCAGGGACACAATTGAAACAAGGGAATGATCAATACCAATTTCGGATTTCACAACAAGAACAAGAAACCCAAGGCAAAATTCGGATTTCAAAACAAAACAGCACTAGAAACTCAATGAAAATTCAGATTCTACAATTAGAACAAGAGAAAAAAACTCAAAGCCCTAATTCACGATTTCAACAAGCTCTAGAATAGTTTCTGATTTCACAACAAACAATTGGAACAAGGATTAAGAACACGATTTGAACAAAGAAACAATCTGGAATAAAGAGATTAACTATAATGGTTTCAGATTTTTAGAAGGAAAACAAGAACAAAGACTAAGAAAATCAAGAACACGAATAGATAGATTTTTTTTTTTTTGATTTCAGAAACCCTAAAATTGAAATACGAATAGAACACAAATGAAAAAAAAGGATAGGCCAAACCGGATGATCCTAATCTCTGATACCAACTGATACGAACCACGCCAACAAGTGTGACGAAACCCGACACCAAATATGGAACAGCCACCAAGAACACACGAGATTGGAATGGAACCGCGACCCAATGCTTAGCCAAGCACGAACCTTGGTATGAGGAAGACGCCACAAACGGGGATGGAATCCGTTTGATAAGTCAGGATGAACGCCACAAGGAATCTCCTTGATAAGTTCAAAAGTTTCTTCAAGAACTCAAGAAGAAATAAACTCACAATTTCTTTCAACATAATCTGATTTTTCCAAATGTTTTGGCAGTCCTTATAAGGACGAAAATTACATGAAAACAAGACCCTTGGTCTTCCTAATGAAACCGAAAAATTAAGGGCAGCCCCTTTGTCTTCCTAATGAAAACCGAAATTAAAGACAAGCCTTTTTGTCTTCCTCATGAAAACCGAAATTAAAGACAAGAGGACTATTGGACTCACACAAGTCAAATGTTTGACTTATCACAAAATAAACAAAGACTAAAAAAACGTGATTAAAAATAAAAAGACTCATTACAAGAAGCTAAATATTGATCAAGCTCCTAAACTGGTGTCCTCATCATTCCTCCCCTCTTGACTTGGATCAACTGGAACTTGACTTGGATTTTGAGTCTTGGTGTCCTCATCACGTCCTATTTGGTTTGGTATTGCTACCGCACATGACTTTGAGAGTCATGATGATATTACTGAAGAACGTCTTTATTAGAATATTTTTGCCTCTCATTTTGGGAAATTAACAATAATTTTTTTGTGGACTTCAGGAAATCTGTTTCATGTAGCTGGGCAAGGAAACTTTGAGGCATGGGTATAGGATCCTTTCGCATTCTTAGGTATTGGCCAATCCTTCATAGCCTCTACCTTAGCTGGGTCTATTATGACTCCGTCTTTGGATACTATATGGTCGAGGAACCTTACTTGCAATAGCCAAAATTCGCATTTCTTGATCTTAGCATAAAGTTGATGCTCCTTCAGTCACAGCATAGTCAATCATAAATGTTCCTCGTGTTCGACATCGTCCTTGGAGTACAAAAAAATATCATCAATGAATAGTACGATGAATTTATCCAAGTAATCCTTGAAGAGCCGATTCATTAATTCCATAAATGCAGCTGGAGCATTGGTAAGACCAAAACACATAACTAGAAACTTGTAATGTCCATGTCGAGTTCTAAAAGTTGTCTTTTGTGTATCCTCTTCCCGTACCTTGAGCTGGTGATAACCGGACCGTAGATCAATCTTTGAAAATACAGTCGCTCCTCAGAGTTGATCAAATAAGTCGTCGATCTGGGGTAATGGGTATTTATTCTTAATTGTCACATTGTTCAGCTCACGATAATCTACACACATCCGCATGCTTCAATCCTTCTTCTTCACAAATAGAATTGGTGTTCCCCATGGTGAATGGATTGGTCTAATGAAACCCAAGTCTAAGAGTTCTTGCAACTACATTTTCAACTCCTTGAGTTCAGTTGGCACAATCCGGTATGGTGCCTTGGAGAAAGGCTCAGTTCCCGGTACTAGTTCGATTGCGAAGTCAATTTCCCGAGTAGGCGGTAACCCTGGTAAATCATCAGGAAATATTTCTGGAAATTCCTTTTTAATGTAAGGCTTCTTGTGCCACATTCATGACGCTTGCTGAGATTGTGTGACAACCTTTCTCTATCTTCTTATGAGCTTTGAGAGATGAGATAAGCGGTGTCCGTAGTCCTGAAACCTTTCAAACAAAACATAGTTTCTGACCGTCGAGAGTTTTGAACATCACTTGCTTACATCTACAATCGATGGTCGCGCCGTGCCTTGCTAGCCAATCCATGCCCAATATTACGTCGAAGTCCTTGATCTCTAGCTCTATCAAGTCTCCTTCTAGTTCTGTCTCCTCAATTTTTGATCGGTACTCCTCGTACTATTCGTGATGATAGAACTACTTCGCCTAAAGGAAATTTCGTAACAAACCTAGTTCTAAATCTTTCACAAGGTCTGTCTAATTTCTCTATCATTCCTAATGAGATACACGAGTGTGTTTGATACGAACCACACCAACACTGTGATGAAACCCGACACCAAATATGGCAGCCACCAAGAACACACGAAATTTGGAATGGTAAACCACGACCCTATGCTTAGCAAAGCACGAACCTTGGTATGAGGAAGACGCCACAAACGGGGATGGGAATCCGTTTGATAAGTTGGATTGAACGCCACAAGGGATACCCTTGATAAGTTCGGATAGTCTCTTCAAGAACTCAAGAAGAAAACTCACAAATTTTCATTTCATCCAAATCTGATTTTTCCAAAAGTTTTCAAGGCCTTATATAGCCGAAAAATACATCAAGACAAGCCCCTTTGTCTTCCTAAAAACCGAAAAAAAAGACAACCTTTTGTCTTCCTAATGAAAACTGACAAATAACGACAACCCTTTGTCTTCCTAATGAAAACTGAAATTTAAAGACAACCCTTTGTCTTCCTAATGAAAAACCGAATATTAAGGACAAAAGGACTCTTGGACTCACACAAGTCAAGTGTTTGACTTTTCACAAAATAAACAAAGACTAAATAAAAAAATACAAGATGACCAAATACAATAAGACTCATCAAGCTCCTAAACTGAGTCTTTTGGCTCGCGCCCTCGTCACCAGACCAACTGGAACTAGACTTGGATCTTTAGTCTTGGTGTCCTCATCATTCCCCCCCCCCCCCCCCCCCTCTTGAGAAGGATTTGTCCTCAAATCTTCACCTGCATCAAAAGGACTCAAATCAGAAACATTAAAAGTAGCACTAACAGTATACTCACCTGGTAAATCGAGTCTGTAGGCATTGTCATTGATCCTTTCTAGCACTTGAAACGGACCATCTCCTCGAGGTAGCAATTTGGAACGTCTTTGTGCTGGGACTCGCTCTTTCCTCATGTGTACACATACCCAATCACCGGGGTCAAAAACCTGCTTGTGACGACCTTTGTGAACATCAAGTTGGTTAGTGTTTAAAAGAGCCTCCTTAACCTCACTTTTGTTTGCATAAAAATTATTCTGTTTTCTCTCTAATTTTCCCTCATTGATCGAACTCTTCTCTTTCTTTTCTCGCTCACTTGATTCAACCCTTTTCTCTCTTTGTCTCTCTTTTTTCTCACTCGCATTCATCTTTTCACTCTCCTTCTTTTGCTCACTCAATATTTTTTTATCACTCAATTTTTGCAACCTCACTTGGTCTTCATATACTTGCTTTGGCATCAATGGAGCTAGAGTGATTGTTCGTTGATGGAACGTGAATGAGTACTTCATCATGCCGGACTCGCCGATCAAATAGCCAAGGCCTTCCTAGAAGGAGGTGTCCAGCTTGCATGGGAACCACATCACACAATACCTCATCCTCATACTTGCCAATACGAAATGAGACCAGCACTTGTTTTGTAACCCTCACTTCACCACTATCATTCAACCACTGCAACTTGTATGGACAAGGATGTTTAAGCGTTGGGAGCCCCAGCTTCTCAACCATGGAAGAACTAGCAACGTTAGTGCAACTACCACCATCAATAATAACACTGCATACCTTGTCTTTCACATGACAACGAGTGTGAAAGATGTTCTCCCGCTGCACCTCTTCTTCCTCTTCTTTTACTTGCAAGTTTACGGCTCGTCTTGTGACTAGGGCAAGCATCTCACCAGATTCTGCCCCAAACTCCTCACTACCCATAGAAGCGTCCTCCAATGGCGGCATGTCATCAAGAGCATCTTCTTCTTCGGAATCTATCTCTCCATTATCCCGAATTACCATAACTCGCTTGTTTGGGCATTGGCTAGCTATGTGTCCTCGCCCCTGACATTTGAAACACTTTATCTCACTAGAATGGGACGAAGTAGGGGCTGTTTTACCTTGAGGGGTCATGGCTGGTTTTGGTGTAAAGGATGAAGTAGGTTGGTCTTCTTCCTTCTTTGGATATTTCGACCGCCAAGGTGTTGCACTTGGATTGTGTGGGCTCGGTCTTGGCCTCGAACTTGTACTACCCTTCTTGAGCTGCCTCTCAACTTTGATTGCCATATGAACCAAATCCTCCAATTCCACATAATGGTGTAGCTCGATTGGGTCAGCAATCTCTCGGTTCAACCCATTCAAAAACCTTGCCATGGTTGCCTCCAGATCCTCTTCAACATTAGCTCTAATCATAGCCATCTCCATCTCCTTGTAATACTCATCAACACTTCTGTAGCCCTGACGAAGACCCTGCAACTTAAGGTAGAGATCTCGATAATAATGAGGTGGTACAAACCGTCGCCTCATCACCCTCTTCATTGCCTCTCATGTGTCAATAGGACGATCTCCACTCCGCCTCCTGTTGATGCACAACTGATCCCACCAAACAATAGCATAATCAGTAAACTCAATGGCAGCAAGTTTTACCTTGTTCATGTCGGAGTAGTTGTGACAATCAAAAACTAACTCCATCTTCTTCTCCCACTCAAGGTATGCTTCAGGATCGCTCTTCCCCTGAAATGCTGGAATTCTCATCTTGATATTTCCTAAATAATTATCTACCTGGTTCCTAGCTTCTCTATCCCGACCATACCTCCTATGGTTACCCTCTGACATCCTATCATATTCTTCCTCTAAATCGCCCCCATCAAACTCTCTTTCACCCTCAACATCCCGTTGTTGCACCCTATTCCTCTGTGCCCTCCATTGCGTTCCCTCTTCTACCCTATCCAACCTCTCATGTATCTGCTCACACTCCGCCCTCATCATCCTTCGCATCTCCCCAATTAATGCTTGCATTTGTAGATTCGGAACCTCAGGTGGCGGAATATCATTGCTTGCATTTTTCTCTGGATTTTGTGCCATGATGGAAATCTGCAAAATAAGGTTAGAATAATATGGAGAAAAAAACCTCACCACACTCCCTTACTCCCTCACGTGTTTTCACTCAAAAATTGTCACTCAAGTCCACTCGTTATGGTGTACCCTACCCCTCCTTGGTCTCCGTTGTGCCCCCTCTTCTACCCTATCCAACCCGCTCATGCTCACACTCCTCCCTCAACATCCTCCTCATCTCCCCCATTAAAGCTTCAATTTGTAGATTTGGAACTGTAGGTGGTGGAGCGTCATTGCCTGCATTTCTTTCTGTATTTTGTGACATGATGGAGAATCTGCAAAACAATAAGGTTAGACAATTATAGAAAGGACCTCACTGCACACCCTCACGTGTTTCACTCAAAGAAAATGGTCACTCAAGTACACTCGTGTTTGCACTCAATGATGGCTTTTACCCTCAAATAAGCTCACACCTCTGCCTTTTTCCACTCTATTTCCTTCTTTAAGCTCTTTGAAAACTAATAAAACCGTGATATGGAGGTTCAAGCAGCCAATCCTACCAAACAAACCAAACGAAAACCGATGAAAAAGTGGCGAAAACTGGTGATTTTGGGAACACTTGTGTGGGGTTTTGGCAAAAAGGCCTCTAGACCATGGGGAACAAGAATAGAACAAAATTTTTTAAGAAGGGTTTCCAGACTCTTTTTTTTTTTTTTTGCTCTCGAATCCCCTTCCCTTTTCCTTTCCTTTCCTTTCTTCCTTTTTGTTTTTTTTTTTTATCTCTCAAATTTGATAACCCAGATACTCAATTTTTTTGAAAAGAAAAATTTTGAACAACAAAGAACCAATCCGAAAACCAAGCAAACTGTGGTACTATAACAGATTCAAGAACACTCCCAATAACAGAAAACCAATATTCCCAGAATCCAATCTGTGATTCAACAACCAATAAGATCAAAACCAAAATAATTTGTGGCACTATAACAGTCTCGGATTCCACAACAAATAAAGGAACCAATTGAAACCAGGGACACAATTGAAGCAAGGGAGTTATCAATACCAAATTCGGATTCACAACAAGAACAAGAGAAACCCAAGACAAAATTCGGATTTCAAAACAAAAACAAGAGAAAAAAAAAAAAAACTCGATCCCAATTCAGATTCTCAATCCCAATTTCAGATTTCACAATAAAAAATAAGAGAAAACTCAATACCAATTCGGATTGCACAATAAGAACAAGAGAAACTCAATCCCCATTTCAGATTTCACAATAAGAATAAGAGAACCCAATCCAAATTTCAGAAAACCCAAAATAGAAAAGGACCAATCAATCTGTGGCACTATCACAAAGTAAACAATTGACTCAATAACAATCTCAGATTTTCACAAAGGAAACAAGGATTTTCACAAACTCAATAACAATTTCAGTTGATTAGTTTCGGATTTCAAGGGATTTCACAAAGAACTAATGTAAACTAGGAATAAGAACACGATTTGAACAAAGAAACAATCTGGAATAAAGAGATTAACTATAATGGTTTCGGATTTTTAGAAGGAGAACAAGAACAAAGACTAAGAAAATCAAGAACACGAATAGACAGATTTTTTTTTTTTTGATTTCAGAAACACGAATTGAAGGAAAAACACAAAGTAAAGGATAGGCCAAACCGGATGATCCTAAGCTCTGATACCAAATGATACGAACCACGCCAACAAGTGTGACGAAACCCGACACCAAATATGGAACAGCCACCAAGAACACACGAGATTGGAATGGAACCGCGACCCAATGCTTAGCCAAGCACGAACCTTGGTATGAGGAAGACGCCACAAACGGGGATGGAATCCGTTTGATAAGTTAGGATGAACGCCACAAGGAATCTCCTTGATAAGTTCAAAAGTTTCTTCAAGAACTCAAGAAGAAATAAACTCACAATTTCTTTCAACATAATCTGATCTTTCACATTGTTTTGGCAGTCCTTATAAGGACAAAAATTACATGAAAACAAGACCCTTGGTCTTCCTAATGAAACCGAAATTAAAGACAAGCTGATGAGGACACCAAGACTCAAAATCCAAGTCAAGTTCCAGTTGATCCAAGCCAAGAGGGGAGGAATGATGAGGACACCAGTTTAGGAGCTTGATCAATATTTAGCTTCTTGTAATGAGTCTTTTTATTTTTAATCACGTTTTTTAGTCTTTGTTTATTTTGTGATAAGTCAAACACTTGACTTGTGTGAGTCCAAGAGTCCTTTTTGTCTTTAATTTTCGGTTTTTATTAGGAAGACAAAGGGTTGTCTTTAAATTTCGGTTTTCATTAGGAAGACAAAGGGTTGTCTTTATTTTTCGGTTTCATTAGGAAGACAAAAGGCTTGTCTTTAATATTTCGGTTTTTAGGAAGACAAAGGGGCTTGTATTGATGTAATTTTCGGCTATATAAGGCCTTGAAAACATTTGGAAAAAATCAGATTTGGATGAAATGAAAATTTGTGAGTTTTCTTCTTGAGTTCTTGAAGAGACTATTCGAACTTATCAAGGGTATCCCTTGTGGCGTTCAATCCGACTTATCAAACGGATTCCCATCCCCGTTTGTGGCGTCTTCCTCATACCAAGGTTCGTGCTTTGCTAAGCATTGGGTCGCGGTTCCATTCCAATCTCGTGTGTTCTTGGTGGCTGTTCCATATTTGGTGTCGGGTTTCGTCACACTTGTTGGCGTGGTTCATATCAGTTGGTATCAGAGCTTAGGATCATCCGGTTTGGCCTATCCTTTTTCATTTTTTTTTCTATTCAGTTCATGTTATTATATTAGGAATTCTTGAAAAAAAAAAAAAAATCTATCTATTCGTGTTCTTGATTTTCTTAGTCTTTGTTCCTGTTTTCCTTCTAAAAATCTGAAACCATTATAGTTAATCTCTTTATTCCAGATTGTTTCTTTGTTCAAATCGTGTTCTTATTTCCTAGTTCCCATTATTTCTTTGTGAAATCCCTTATTTCCTAGTTCCCATTATTTCCTAGTTCCCATTATTCATTTCTGAAATCATGAATTAGGGTTCTTAACGTGATTTAGGGCTTTGAGTTTCTCTTGTTCTAATTGTGGAATCTGAATTTTCATTGAGTTACTCTTGCTGTTTTGTTTTGAAATCCGAATTTTGCCTTGGGTTTCTCTTGTTCTTGTTGTGAAATTCGAAATTGGAATTGAGTTCCCTTGTTCTTATTGTGAAATCTGAATTGGGATTGAGTAAATCTGAATTGGGATTGATATTCTCTTATTCATAGTGTTAAATCCGAATGTGGGTTGAGTTTTCTCTTTTCTTTTTTTTGTGAAATCCGAATCTGCATTGTTTCTCTTTTCTTTTTGAGTCTCTATTGTTTCTCTTGTGAAAACCGATTCATTTTGTTTTTGAATTGTTCCTTGTATCTGCATTTGAGAAAAAGAAAAGAAAAGAAGAAAGAAAGAAAAGAAAGAAGAAGAAAACCAAGAGGATCCGAAACCCCACACAAGTGTTCCAAAAATCCTCTCTTAAAATTTTTTGTTCTATTCTTGTTCCCCATAGTCTAGAGGCCCTTTTGCCAAAACCCCACACAAGTGTTCCAAAAATCATCATTTTTCATCAGTTTTTCTATGTTCATTTGGTTTGTTCTGGTTTGATTTGCTACTTGAATCCTCCATGATATTGTGGATTAGTTTTGAAAGAACTTAAAGAAGAATACGAGTGGAAAAAGGCAGAGGTGTGAGCTTATTTGAGGGTAAAAGCCATCAAAGTTGAGTGAAACACGAGTGGACTTGAGTGACAAATTTTTGAGTGAAAACACGTGAGGGAGTGTGGTGAGGTCTTTTCTCCATATTATTCTAACCCTATTTTGCAGATTTCCATCATGGCACAAAATCCAGAGAAAGATGCAAGCAATGATATTCCGCCACCTGAGGTTCCGAATCTACAAATGCAAGCATTAATTGGGGAGATGCAAAGGATGATGAGGGCGGAGTGTGAGCAGATACATGAGAGGTTGGATAGGGTAGAAGAGGGAACGCAATGGAGGGCACGGAGGAACAGAGTACAACAACGGGATGTTGAGGGTGAAAGAGAGTTTGATGGGGGCGATTTAGAGGAAGAATATGATAGGATGTCAGAGGGTAACCATAGGAGGTATGGCCGAGATAGAGAAGCTAGGAACTGGGTAGACAATAATTTGGGAAATATCAAGATGAGAATCCCCGCCTTTCAAGGCAAGAGTGATCCTGAGGCATACCTTGAGTGGGAGAAGAAAATGGAGTTCGTTTTCGATTGTCACAACTACTCTGACATGAAGAAGGTAAAACTAGCTGTCATTGAATTTACTGATTATGCTATTGTTTGGTGGGATCAGTTGTGCATCAATAGGAGGCGAAATGGAGATCGTGCCATTGACACTTGGGAGGCTATGAAGAGGGTGATGAGGCGACGGTTTGTACCATCTCATTATTATCGAGATCTATACCTTAAGTTGCAGGGTCTTCGTCAAGGTTCCAAGAGTGTTGATGAGTATTACAAGGAGATGGAGATGGCTATGATTAGAGCCAATGTGGAAGAGGATCGGGAGGCAACAATGGCAAGGTTTTTGAATGGGTTGAACCGAGAGATTGCTAATCCAATTGAGCTACACCATTATGTGGAATTGGAAGATTTGGTGCATATGGAAATCAAAGTTGAGAGGCAGCTCAAGAGGGGTAGTACAAGTTCAAAGCCAAGACCGAGCCCACACCATTCAAGTGCAACACCTTGGCGGTTGAACTATCCAAAGAAGGAAGAAGACCAACCTACTTCATCCTTTACACCAAAACCAGCCACGACCCCTCAAGGTAAAACAGCCCCTACTTCGTCCCATTCTAGTGAGATAAAATGTTTCAAATGTCAGGGGCGAGGACACATAGCTAGCCAATGTCCAAACAAGCGAGTTATGGTAATTCGGGATAATGGGGAGATAGATTCCGAAGAGGAAGATGATCTTGATGACATGCCACCATTGGAGGACGCTTCTATGGGTGATGAGGAGTTTGGGGCAGAATCTGGTGAGATGCTTGCACTAGTCACACGACGAGCCTTAAATTTGCAAGCAAAAGAAGAGGAAGAAGAGGTGCAGCGGGAGAACATCTTTCACACTCGTTGTCATGTGAAAGACAAGGTATGCAGTGTTATTATTGATGGTGGTAGTTGCACTAACGTTGCTAGTTCTTCCATGGTTGAAAAGCTGGGGCTCCCAACGCTTAAACATCCTTGTCCATACAAGTTGCAGTGGTTGAATGATAGTGGTGAAGTGAGGGTTACAAAACAGGTGCTGGTATCATTTCGAATTAGCAAGTATGAGGATGAGGTATTGTGCGATGTGGTTCCCATGCAAGCTAGACACCTCCTTCTAGGAAGGCCTTGGCTATTTGATCGGCGAGTCCAGCATGATGGCTTCACCAACAAGTACTCATTCACGTTCCGCCAACGAACAATCACTCTAGCTCCATTGACGCCAAAGCAAGTATATGAAGACCAAGTGAGGTTGCAAAAATTGAGTGATCAAAAAAAATTGAGTGAGCAAAAGAAGGAGAGTGAAAAGATGAATGAGAGTGAGAAAAAAGAGAGACAAAGAGAGAAAAGGGTCGAATCAAGTGAGAGAGAAAAGAAAGAGAAGAGTTCGATCAATGAGGGAAAATTCGAGAGAAAACAAAGTAATTTTTATGCAAAAAAAAGTGAGGTTAAGGAGGCTCTTTTAAACACTAACCAACTTGATGCTAACAAGGGTCATCACAAGCAGGTTTTTGATCCCGGTGATTGGGTATGGTTACACATGAGGAAAGAGCGATTCCCAGCACAAAGACGTTCCAAATTGCTACCTCGAGGAGATGGGCCGTTTCAAGTGCTAGAAATGATCAATGACAATGCCTACAGACTCGATTTACCAGGTGAGTATACTGTTAGTGCTACTTTTAATGTTTCTGATTTGAGTCCTTTTGATGCAGGTAACGATTTGAGGTCAAATCTTTCTCAAGAGGGGGGGAATGATGAGGACACCAAGACTCAAAATCCAAGTCAAGTTCCAGTTGATCCAAGCCAAGAGGGGAGGAATGATGAGGACACCAGTTTAGGAGCTTGATCAATATTTAGCTTCTTGTAATGAGTCTTTTTATTTTTAATCACGTTTTTTAGTCTTTGTTTATTTTGTGATAAGTCAAACACTTGACTTGTGTGAGTCCAAGAGTCCTTTTTGTCTTTAATTTTCGGTTTTTATTAGGAAGACAAAGGGTTGTCTTTAAATTTCGGTTTTCATTAGGAAGACAAAGGGTTGTCTTTATTTTTCGGTTTCATTAGGAAGACAAAAGGCTTGTCTTTAATATTTCGGTTTTTAGGAAGACAAAGGGGCTTGTATTGATGTAATTTTCGGCTATATAAGGCCTTGAAAACATTTGGAAAAAATCAGATTTGGATGAAATGAAAATTTGTGAGTTTTCTTCTTGAGTTCTTGAAGAGACTATTCGAACTTATCAAGGGTATCCCTTGTGGCGTTCAATCCGACTTATCAAACGGATTCCCATCCCCGTTTGTGGCGTCTTCCTCATACCAAGGTTCGTGCTTTGCTAAGCATTGGGTCGCGGTTCCATTCCAATCTCGTGTGTTCTTGGTGGCTGTTCCATATTTGGTGTCGGGTTTCGTCACACTTGTTGGCGTGGTTCATATCACAAGCCTTTTGTCTTCCTCATGAAAACCGAAAATTAAAGACAAAGGACTATTGGACTCACACAAGTCAAATGTTTGACTTATCACAAAATAAACAAAGACTAAAAAACGTGACTAAAAATAAAAAGACTCATTAAGCTCCTAAACTCAGTCAACTTTGATGAGTAAGACAAGTCTTTGTTCTCCTTCAATGTTGACCACGGTCTCCTCTTGTTTTAGGACTTTGCGGACTAGGCTGTTAAGTTCTTCCTTGAATCTCTTGGCTCGTGCCCTCGTCACTGGACCAACTGGAACTTGACTTGATACTTGGGTCTTGGTGTCCTCATCAAAGACTCTGGCTGGAACCATCTTGTTGTCCATCTTTTCTTCATGTTTGAGCTGTGGACATTCCCTCTTTCGCTGACCTTCCTGGCCACAGTTGTAACAACCTTTGGTGTTTGTACGAAACTTCCCAGGATGTCTTTTCTGGCACTTGGATCACTGTGGGTATTCTACATATCCTGACATATTACTTCCATTATTTGTTTGTTCTCTTTTGTCATTGTCGTCCTGCTTACTATCATGATGCTTCCTTTTCTGGCCATTATTGTTGTGCAGGTGGTTGTTGTTGTGGTTTCGACCATTCTGAGTCTGATTCTGCTGCTTGGGTTCAGACTTGCTGGCCTCCTCCTTACTAACATTTGCTAGGATCCTTTCCACCTCTATAGCCATTTCTAGAGCATCGACGTAAGAAGTGGTTCTAGGATTTGCAAGCTTGAATCCTAGCTCAATCTTGGGTCTAAGTCCCCTGGTGAACTCGGTAACCCTCAAGAAATCAATTGAGACCAACTCTGGTGCAAACTTGGCAAGACAATTGAATTGTCGAGCGTACTCGACTACTGTCAAATAGCCCTGCTTCAGACTGGCAAATTCTTCTACCCTCGTAGCGATGATAGACGAGTAGTAATACGTTTTGTGAAACATATCCACAAATCTAGTCCAAGTTATGGTGGCGAAGTCATGAGTTTGCTGTACTAAATCCCACAAGATTCTAGCATCCTTTTTCAGAAAAGACGAAACGCAGGATATGTGATCCGCATTGCCGAGGTTCATATGTGCTAGGATCGGCTCTACATTCTTGAGCCATTCTTCTGCCTCAAAGGGGTCAGTTCTACCTTCAAAGTTTGGAGTGTGCTATTTACGGAAACGCTCATAGATTGGCCCTATGTACTGAGCTGGATAAGGCGCATAGTTTGCCATCGGCCATCCCCCACATGGACCTACTTGCTGCGATGCTTGAGCCACTGGCTGAGGCTGTGGTTGTGGCTGAATTTGAGACTGTGGCTGACTCTATTGTCGTTGTTGCTGCAACAGTTCTTCCACTTGTTGACGTAGTCGAACAATCTCAGTGTGTTGTCCACAGGAGGTGGTGCATTTCTATTGGTTGCAACAGTAGAAGTAGCACGCGTTCCCTTTCTTTGGACTTGAGGGGCTTCATTAGTCTCATTGGCGGTGCTGGAGGCATTGCCGTTCATGGATGCAGATCTTTGTGGTGACATCTTCAGCAAAGTTCTAACAGTCAAGAAAAACATGTAAGAACTCACCTTAATAGGCTCTAAGGCAAAACTTAGTCTAAGCAAACATAACTCGGACCTATCAGTTATGATTTCTTATGAAAAAATATGTAAGCCATCTTTATAATTAGTGTGTGTTTCTATACATAGAAAAATAAGCCATCTTTATTATTTTCTAAGTCTATTTTTTACCACCCTATATGACTTAATTCTTTGGCTCAAGACTCGTTGCTGTTTCAAAGTTAACCATATTGAGGGAGGGCTGGGATCAGTGAAATCGTTCCCACTACTATGACCCTAAACTCTCAATACAGAACACGACCATTGGTTTGTATCCACCCTCACTGAACTCAGTCATTATTTATTCATTCCAAATTTATAATGATTGTTAAAAAAATCAAACTCATACATGTCATTCAAAAATAACAACTTTATTCATTTGGAAAAAGATTTTCACTAAGTACATTCATAAATTCAAAATTAAATAAATAAAGAAACTATACTAAAAATAACTAGGGTAAAATCTAATAATCAGGATCTTCTACATCTGACCCTTCATCTAACACATCATCGTCTATTTCTTCATAATCATCATTACTATGAGCCTCGATACTACCTTGGGGAATTTTCGTTCAGATATTATGCTTTTGTTCGTCAGTGAATTGAAATTCAAACTTAGAGGTGAACCTTAGTATAAGGAAATAATATCTCATGGCTACTCGTAAATCATCCTCATCATCTATACTCTCCACAATTCTTCTAATGTTGAAATTATAGAAGGAAAATCTTAAAAAAACCTAATTACTAGAACATATTGTTCCGTGGCTCACATCATAATTTCCCTATTTATTTGAAGGTGAACTATCTCTTTGTTAAAAAAGATCAATCTTTGAGTGATTCTTTCTAGCACTCATATTATATTCCTCGGTTCTCTAATCCTTTTCTATGCCTTAATGGATTGGATATCTAGATAGGTCAAAGCTCCATTAATTTTAACTGAAAACATAATGACTAAAATGTTAGCTATTTAACATAAACATACAATTCATAACACTTACATTGGCAGTAGATTTGGAGCTAGTGTGTGTGTATCAAGGAGAACTTCATGCATATGAACTGTGGCTTTGATACCAACTGTAATGACCAGACTAATTCTAGACCTCGGACCATTAAAAACTACTAAGACATCACTACTATTTTGGAATACATATATACATCAAATATTAGAACTTTATTAAACATCCAAAATACAATACGAAATAAAAAATATGGTATGGGATCTCATTATTATTTATATAAAAACATAAAGATAATCTTTAATTAATTGTTTAAAATCTAAGTGAGAATATACATAAGAACATAATATAAAACACTTGAAACAACGTCATCCTCAATCTTCCAGCAGTCCATTCAATCAATCCATCCCCAATACACATGCCAAGCTGGCACAAATCCATTCCGCCTTCCAAGTTTATTTTCCTGCACCATCTAAAATAAAAGGAATGAGCCTAATGCCCAGCAAGGAAATCTACTAAAGATATATATCATTAATCATAAGACTATATCATAAAACATATGTTATAAAACATATGACGTAAAAACGTATATCATATAGGACTACAATATTATTGGCCATTAACTCATTACCGTAGCATGTGACAAAACCATCTAAGTCGTCAGTCTACTATTCAAAGTAGGTTAGATCACAAGCTAGTATATCATAACCCATCTAGGTTCTCAGTCTACTAATCGAGGTAGGATAAATCATAACTCTAAACCACGATAATGATAAAAATCTTGGGGTGTTATCTAAGCAATTATAAGCCCTAAGCGACTAAAAACATATTCATACATATATACATAGCACATAACATATCATACCATATAAACATATCATAACACATATAATCTAACCTATTTTCCTTACCGAAAAATCAGAATATTGGGGACAAGAACAGGATTGGAAAACTCCTAAAAGCCAATAGTGAGAATCATGAATTTCTAAAGAAGTGAAGATGAAAAGGAGATGTAAACCATCAAGATAGAAACTTACCGAAAAACCTCAAGTTTCAAGAAACTTAAACACCTAACCAAGAAGCCATAAAATCAAGTTAGGATCTAAAAGAAAATGAAAGAAAATAAAAGAACTATGATGAATTAAACCTGAGGATAATAATACCATGATAGACTAGAACTTCGATCTACACCTCAATACCAAAATGTCACTCTATCTTACTTCCCAAGTGTTTATAAAGCTTATATTGAAAAGCTTTTAAATCCCAAACCCTAGTGTTTTCTCTCTAGAGTAAACTTAGCAGCTTGGAGCCTCTGAAGAATTCTTGAAAGATGGATGAAATGGCTGAGTACTAGGTCCTATTTATAGAGCTCAAGAGTGAAACTAACCCCTTTTTAAAATGAATAAATAAATGAATATAAATTGAATAAATTCGAATTTTCGGTTCAATTGATGCCCAGACTTCGGTCAAAAACGTTCAAGAAAAAGTCCAAGTGGTTAAGGGCTGTTTCTAATTTAAATCCATAAAGTTTTGAAAAATAGCTCTAGGAGCCGATATATCGCCTACCCTAGGCGATATATCTCCCCTACCTATGCCCCGAGCATCTGTGGTTTCGTTCGTGCGAAGTGGACGTGTTTTCCGTATCTTCCGTAGGCAACATATAGGCCCCTATAGCTGCGATATATCGGCATACGCTGATATTTTAAACACATTTTTGCAAACTTCCAGCATATTTGAAGTTTGTTAAAACATCTTTGACTTGGTAAAACGTGATCCTAACAGCTGCTAGAAGGTTCTAGAGCTTCTAGATTCATCCATTATTAATTAATTCATCTAAAATCCTTGAATCCTTCAATAAACAAGCATGTGACAAGTGTCATGCTCTTAATTATTCTATCTAAACCTTGGGTTATAAAAAATAATATTTCTAGGACCAGCTATATTAATCAAACCTTATGTTATAATTAATATTTTTAAACTATAGGTTAACCTTATAAAATCCATAACTATTTCTATGAGTTTCCAAATAAATCCTGGCTTGAACCAATATCCACGAAAACTAAAATACTACAAGCTAAAACTACTACTACAACTATCTAGCTAATTAAAATTCTGAGACGATACATATACGACATGAGTTGATCCTTTTGAGAAATTAGCGGAAAAGTCACAACGAGGATTAATACTCGGCTCGGGGTGAGACAAAGGATATTTCGGTAATTTGGCATATATTTTAGATTTATTGGTAAATGAAATTAATTGAGAGAAATATTTGTGTTTAGTAGATTAGTAGATTAAATTGGGAATTATTGGTGAAATTTGATGTTTAGTGGGGATTTAGGTGTAATGACCAAAACGCCCTTAATCTTGGTTTGGAGGATAAGTCGGGGGTGGGGGCAATATGGTCTTTTGACCATTAAATAGACAAAATTGAATCAAGTACTGAGGTTTGTTTCACTTACACGTTCAACTACATTCCTTCCTCCCTCTTGTTCTTTCATTAATCTCAACCATGATTTTGAGGAACCAACCCTTGAAGTTTCTAAGGATTTCAAGTGGCCACCATATATAAACTGAGATTTTTTAAAATTTCAAAGGAGGTAATAATTCTTTCTTTGTTCTTCATCCTCTTTGTAGTATTCTTGAGGGAGTGTTTGAGTCATTGGTTGAAATTCGAGTTTCAAGGGTATAAGAGGTTTTGTATGTTTGTTGATGATGGGAAGTACTTAAATTCATAATCTAAACACATGTTTTAATTCTTGTTGATGAATTGGCATGTTGAATTTCAGAGTAGAAGCTAATTTGGGGTCTACAACCCTTAGTGTGATTTTTGGTTTGATTATGTAATTGAGTATATTTTTGTTGTTTTGATGGTGTTTAGAACTCGGGTAAGCTATTGGAGGTCAAAATTCTGAATAAACCAGTTGGGATGTCTATTTTGGTAATTTTTAGGTTTGGAATTCAGTTTGAAATGCAGAGGAAAAATGCAATTTCTGGGTTGGCGCAGTGGCCCCGCGGTTCTTGGGACAAGCTCCACTGCGCATATAGATTTTCTTCAAGGGTGGGTTTGCCCTCGGACTGTCGTGAATGATTGGAACAAACTATATTCGACAATCGTATTAAACGTGGGGCTGGTTGGCAAGCATGCGTAATACAGGCCAATCGACAAGCATTTGTAACGCAGGTCATTCTGCAAGGTTGTTTTCTTGGGCCACGTAAATGATGTATATGAACGGAATGAATATACTTGCCGTTATCCCTCAAAATTCAAGAGAAGATGTGGCGAATGAGAATGCGGCATGTGGCATCAGAAGTCTTGGAAAAAATGGCAAAGTATTGAAAAAAGACTGATGAGTGTGGATGGCCAAAATTTCATTCCTGGAGAAGGCCCAAAACAAGTGCCAAGGTCCCATAAGCGCCTAATTAAGTGATCGAGCCACGACGCCCTCGGACCACCCGGGCCTCGCACCTCGTGTGGCACCCAGCGCACCTAAGCGCTCGCGCCTTGCGTGGCATGGCCTTGCGCCTCGCGTGGTGTCCAGTGCCTCGCCCGCCTCGCGCGGTGTCCAGTGCACGCCTCGTTGGAGGCAGCTCGTAGGAGCGCCTCGCCCGCCTCGTACGGTGTCCAGCGCACGCCTCGCACGGTGTCCAGCGCACGCCTCGCCCGCCTCGCATGGTGTCCAGCGCCTCGCCCACAGCCCGTGGGAGCGCCTCGCCCACGGCCCGTGGGAGCGCCTCGCCCACGGCCCGTGGGAGCGCCTCGTGAAGGGCATGCCAAGTGGGTGCTTTGCCTTGTGAGGGGCGTCTCACGAGGGCCTTGTGCCTAGCCACCATGCCTCGTTGGAGGTGTCTCGTGGGGGCTTGCATCAGGCCTCCTCTTGGTGCCATCAAGTCCCGCGAGGCCATACCTCCACCAGGTCCAGGTACAGGGCCCATCTCACAAGGCGCCCTTATGATCTGCGAGGCCACGTCTCGGCCATGCCTAGCTCCCACGCACTTATCTCGCTCATGACTACATGAGAGCCACCTTTAGAGACAAGGCACGCGTACGAAAACTGGTTATGTGAGGGTGAGGAGCTTAGGGGTGTAACTCAGAACATCCGTACTAGACAGGCCGTGATGGTACAAGGCAGTACCGATGGTGGAGGCACTCACTGCATGTCTCTGACCATGCATCAGGACCACCAGCGCCACTACGCCTGGAGCCACTCCTCTGACATTCGTACGGTCAAGTAGTGGAGACATCCTCCTGGCACCTGTCCCTGTACTGGTTGCAAGACCACTACCTCTGAAACCACTCTCTTGACAGTGTACTTATGTACTACCTGGACCACAGTGTATCTAGGACCATTAGAGCCCACTATATATAATGAACCCCAATTCCACATGGAAGGGGGTTGGAAAAATTACTGTAGCAGTGCACCATAATCAATACAAACATATTTCACCATTTGTCTTCTGCAATTGTTCTTGAAGTTTCTACTTAGATTTCTAAAGTTTTTCTTTTGATAATCTCTACTTTGCGATTTTTCTAACCTAACTTAGTTGACAAGTTCTCACCGTCAACAGTTTGGCGCCGTCTGTGGGAACCTAAGTACCAAGCTACTGTTCTACCATTACTTCTGGCAAGAAGAAATGCCGAGACGTTCAAAGCGACTCAGGGAGCCACGAGAGGTGGAGGTCCACCTTAACAGAGTCCAGCTGAAGGCCACTATGAAAGATCCTCCTCCACCCAGAGATGTGGAGCCCCCAAGGGACCCTGAGGTTCACGAGGGTGATAGAGAGGCCTTGTCACCGGCCGTCCCGCCCGGAGAGAACCCTCCAAGGGCACCACCGGGAAATGCCAACGAGTTCCCGCCTTCTAAACCACAACAAGTACCGAACTCCGGCCGGCAGGACCCAGGCCCCATAAGAACCAAAGGTTGGAGACCACCCTGGAGAATATGCAAGAGGTGCTGAATGGCCTGATGCAAGGTAAGTCAGGCGTGACCCTACCCAAGAGAAAAGAGAAAGGTCAAAAGGGGGCAGAGACCACCGTCCCGATAGACATCCTTGTCAATACAAATTGCAGTGGTTGAATGATAGTGGTGAAGTGAGGGTTACAAAACAGGTGCTGGTATCATTTCGAATTGGCAAGTATGAGGATGAGGTATTGTGCGATGTGGTTCCCATGCAAGCTGGACACCTTCTTCTAGGAAGGCCTTGGCAATTTGATCGGCGAGTGCAGCATGATGGCTTCACCAACAAGTACTCGTTCACGTTTCGTCAACGAACAATCACTCTAGCTCCATTGACGCCAAAGCAAGTATATGAAGACCAAATGAGGTTGCAAAAATTGAGTGATAAAAAAAAATAGAGTGAGCAAAAGAAGGAGAGTGAAAAGATGAATGAGAGTGAGAAAAAAGAGAGACAAAGAGAGAGAAGTGTGGACTCAAGTGAGAGAAAAAAGAAAGAGAAGAGTTCAATCAATGAGGAAAAATTAGAGAGAAAACAAAATAATTTGTATGCAAAAAAAAGTGAGGTTAAGCGAGCATTGCTTACAAAACAGCCAATGATTTTACTCATGTACAAGGAGGCTCTTTTAAACACTAAGCAACTTGATTCTTCGCTGCCTAGTGTTGTTGTTTCTATTTTGCAGGAGTTCGAGGATGTGTTTCCCGAGGAGGTACCACATGGTTTACCTCCTACTCGAGGGATCGAACATCAAATTGATTTTGTTCCAGGTGCTTCAATCCCAAACCGACCAGCATACAGAAGTAATCCTGATGAAACAAAGGAACTACAAAGGCAAGTTGAAGAATTGATGGAGAAAGGGCATGTGAGAGAAAGCATGAGCCCTTTTGCTGTTCCAGTGATTCTCGTTCCTAAGAAGGATGGAACATGGAGGATGTGTGTTGACTGTCGAGCCATCAACAACATAACGGTAAAATATCGACATCCCATCCCTCGTTTAGATGATATGTTAGATGAGTTGCATGGTTCTTGTGTGTTTTCCAAGATTGATCTTAAGAGTGGGTATCATCAAATACGAATGAAAGAAGGGGATGAGTGGGAACCTGCATTTAAAACTAAACATGGATTGTATGAGTGGTTAGTCATGCCTTTTGGACAATTTCTGAAAAGGGAAAAGAAAAAAAAATGAATACCAATGAGTTACTAAAACAGATTCAAGAACAAACTATTATGTGATTCAAGAACACTCCCTATAACATGAAAACCAATCTGTGAAAACCAATACTCCCAATAAAATCTGAATCTGTGGTACACGCCCAATAACAAAGAACCAATATTAGAGATCCAAACAACCCGTGGCACCAAAACAATCTCAGATTTCTCAACTAGTAAAGAAAATAACACAATCATTCCGTGGCACTAGAGTAATTTCAGATTTCATCAAGAAACAATTGAAAAAAGGGAAAACAAATGAATTGAAATCAACAATACTAATTTGTGGCTCTAGAGTACTTTCGGATTTCACAACACAAAAACAATTGAAACAAGGGAAAACAAATGGATTTGACAACAAATAGATTCGAACTTGAAGAAAAAACAGATTCGGACTTAGCAATATCAACTAGTTTCGGATTTTCAAGGGATTTCACAAAGAAATAATGTAAACAAGGAAATAAGAACACGATTTGAACAAAGAAACAATCTGGAATAAAGAGATTAACTATAATGGTTTCGGATTTTTAGAAAGAAAACAAGAACGAAGACTAAGAAAATCAAGAACACGAATAGATAGATTTTTTTTTTGATTTCAGAAACCCTAAAATTGAAATACGAATAGAATAGAAACACAAATGAAAGAAATAAAAAAAAAGGATAGGCCAAACCGAATGATCCTAATCTCTGATACCAACTGATACGAACCACACCAACATTGTGATGAAACCCGACACCAAATATGGAACAGCCACCAAGAACATACGAGATTGGAATGGAACCGTGACCCAATGCTTAGCCAAGCACGAACCTTGGTATGAGGAAGACGCCACAAACGGGGATGGAATCCCTTTGATAAGTCAGGATGAACGCCACAAGGAATCTCCTTGATAAGTTCAAAAGTTTCTTCAAGAACTCAAGAAGAAATAAACTCACAATTTCATTCAACATAATCTGATTTTTCCAAATGTTTTGGCAGTCCTTATAAGGACGAAAATTACATGAAAAAAAACCCTTGGTCTTCCTAATGAAACCGAAAAATTAAGGACAGCCCCTTTGTCTTCCTAATGAAAACTGAAATTAAAGACAAGCCTTTTGTCTTCCTCATGAAAACCGAAAATTAAAGATAAAAGGACTATTGGACTCACACAAGTCAAATGTTTGACTTATCACAAAATAAACAAAGACTAAAAACGTGATTAAAATAAAAAGACTCATGAAGATAAGACTCATGAAGCTCCTAAACTCAGTCAACTTTGATGAGTAAGACAAGTCTTTGTTCTCCTTCAATGTTGACCACGGTCTCCTCTTGTTTTAGGACTTTGTGGACTAGGCTGTTAAGTTCTTCCTTGAATCTCTTGGCTTGTGCCCTTGTCACTGGACCAACTGGAACTTGACTTGATACTTGGGTCTTGGTGTCCTCATCAGTAAGAGTTTGCATGATCATGCTTCACATTTGCATTCAGTTTTGGATGTGCTTAGGAAACAGAAATTATATGCTAACCTCAGTAAGTGTACTTTCTGCACCGATAAGCTTGTTTTCCTAGGCTTTTTTGTGAGTGCTACAGGTATTGAGGTTGATGAAGAGAAGATCAAAGCCATCCAAGAGTGGCCGACCCCCTCCACTATAGGTAATGTTAGAAGTTTTCATGGACTTGCTAGCTTTTACAGGAGGTTTGTGAAGAATTTTAGCACCATCGCCGCACCACCTACAGAAGTTATCAAAAAGAATGTAGCATTTAAATGGGGTGAAGCTCAAGAGGAGGCATTTCAGCTACTTAAATACAAGCTTACTCATGCTCCTTTACTTGCTTTGCCTAACTTTTCTAACACGTTTGAAGTTGAATGTGATGCTTCTGGTATAGGTATTGGCGCTGTTCTTATGCAGGATGGGAGACTGCTTGCATACTTTAGCGAAAAGCTAAGCGGGGCTACCCTCAATTACCCCACCTATGACAAAGAATTGTATGCACTAGTGCGAGCTTTAGAAACATGGCAGCACTATTTGTGGCCAAAGGAGTTTGTGATTCGCACAGATCATGAATCCTTGAAACATTTGAAAGGCCAACACAAGCTCAACAAGAGACATGCACGATGGGTTGAGTTCATTGAGACATTTCCTTATGTCATTCGGTATAAACAAGGTAAGGAGAATGTGGTTGCTGATGCCCTTTCTCGCAGGTATGCCTTAATCTCTACTCTTGATGCTAAGTTACTTGGGTTTGAACACATTAAGGAGGTTTATCCAGTTGACCATGACTTTGGGGAGATTTATGGTGTTTGTGAAAAATCAGCTGAGGGAAAATTTTATAGGCATGAGGGTTTCTTGTTTAGGGAGCATAGGTTGTGTGTACCTAATTGTTCTTTAAGAGACTTGTTAGTTCGGGAATCCCACGGGGGAGGGTTGATGGGACATTTTGGAGTTGCTAAGACCCTAGTTATGTTACAAGAGCACTTCTTTTGGCCCCACATGAAACGAGATGTTGAGCGAATTTGTGGTAGGTGTGTCACTTGTAGGCAAGCTAAATCGAGAGTTCAACCAAATGGCCTTTACACACCCCTACCTATTCCTAGTTCACCATGGGTTGATATTTCGATGGATTTTGTGTTGGGTTTACCTAGAAGTAAGCGTGGGAGGGATTCAATCTTTGTGGTGGTAGACCGATTTTCTAAGATGGCTCATTTTAGCCCCTGTCATAAAACTGATGATGCTTCTAACGTTGCAGATTTGTTCTTTAGAGAGATTGTGAGATTACATGGTATGCCTAGGACAATTGTATCAGATAGGGATGCTAAATTCTTAAGCTACTTTTGGAAAACATTGTGGGGTAAACTTGGGACAAAACTATTGTTTTCTACTACTTGCCATCCTCAAACCGATGGTCAAACAGAAGTAGTTAATAGGACTCTATCCACCTTGTTGAGGGCTATCATAAGTAAAAATATTAAGACTTGGGAAGATTGTTTACCACATGTTGAGTTTGTATAATCGTTCCATGCATTCTGCTACTAAATTTTCACCATTTGAAATTTTTTATGGTTTTAATCCTCTAACTCCTTTGGATTTATCACCTTTACCTGTTTCTGAGCATTTGAATTTAGATGGAAAGAAGAAGGCAGAATTTGTGAAGCAAATCCATGAGAGGGCACGACTCAACATAGAGAGAAGGACTGAACAGTACATTAAGCAAGCTAACAAGGGTCGTCATAAGCAGGTTTTTGAGCCCGGTGATTGGGTATGGTTACACATGAGGAAAGAGCGATTCCCAGCACAAAGATGTTCCAAATTGCTACCTCGAGGAGATGGTCCATTTCAAGTACTTGAAAGGATCAATGACAATGCCTACCGACTCGATTTACCTGGTGAGTATACTGTTAGTGCTACTTTTAATGTTTCTGATTTGAATCCTTTTGATGCAGGTGACGATTTGAGGTCAAATCCTTCTCAAGAGGGGGGGAATGATGAGGAAACCAAGACTAAAGATCCAAGTCAAGTTCCAGTTGGTCCGGTGACGAGGGCACGAGCCAAGAGATTCAAAGAAGAACTTAACAGCCTAGTCCACAAAGTCCTAAAACAAGAGGAGACCGTGGTCAACACTGAAGGAGAACAAACACTTTTCCTACTCATCAAAGTAGACTTAGTTTAGGAGCTTGATGAGTCTTATTACATTTTGTCATCTTGTATTTTTTATTCACGTTTTTTATTTAGTCTTTGTTTATTTTGTGAAAAGTCAAACACTTGACTTGTGTAAGTCCAATAGTCTTTTTTTTGTAATTTTTGGTTTTCATTAGGAAGACAAAGGGCTTGTCTTTGATGTAATTTTCGGTTTTCATTAGGAAGACAAAGGGGCTTGTCTTGATGTAATTTTCGGTTTTTCATTAGGAAGACAAAGGGGCTTGTCTTTGATGTAATTTTCGGCTATATTAGGTCTTGTAAACGTTTGGGAAAGGCAGATTATGATGAAATGAAATTTGTGAGTTTTTCTTCTTGAGTTCTTGAAGAAACTATTAGAACTTATCAAGGGGTTCCTTGTGGCGTTCAACCTGACTTATCAAATGGATTCCCATCCCCGTTTGTGGCGTCTTCCTCATACCAAGGTTCGTGCTTGGCTAAGCATTAGGTCGCGGTTCTTCATTCCAATTTCGTGTGTTCTTGGTGGCTGCCATATTTGGTGTCGGGTTTCACCACAATCGTTGGTGTGGTTCGTATCACAAGCCGTGCGCGACTACACGATGCCAGGCACCAACCTCGCAAATGTGAAGCAAGGAGAAAATGAGAGCTTGAAGAGCTATATTCACAGGTTCAATATGGAGGCAGCTAAAGTAGGGAGCCTGACCCGCCGAGAGTTGAAAATGGCCATCACAGCTGGAGTACGAACATGAAGCAAGTTATGGGATAACATGCTCAAGAGGGAGGTCACAGACTTTGATGATTTCTACGAGCGGGCACAAAAATACATTCGCGTGGAGGATGGTCACGAGAACCTCAAAGCTGGAAAAGGCCCGTCGCCCCCGAAAACTTCAGCCCGAGAAAACCCAAGCAGTGCAAAGAAGAAGGGGGTTTATGAGGGAAAAAGAGATGATCGACCCCGGAAGCATCAACGCTCTGAGGAGCGCCTACATGGCCACTACACCTTTTACATTGACCTCACCCATGTGAGGGAGCATATTTTCGTTGCGAACGAAAACCAGGTCCCTTTCAAAAGGCCCCCGCCAATGAAAAAAGACCGGTCCAAAAGAGACCCCAGCAGGCATTGCCAGTATCACAAGGATGTCGGCCACACCACCGCGGAATGCAACCATTTGAAGGTGGAAATCGAGGAGCTCATTCGCAGGGGACATTTGGGCAGATACGTACGCAAGGAGAGCCAGAGGCTAGAAGAAGGAGCGTCCCCGTCGCGGGTGCGAGAGGTGGCCCCAGAAGTACAGGGAGAGGTCAGGACCATATTTGGAGGACCAGGATTCGGAGGCGATTCATGGAAGGGACGAGACAAATACACCAAGGAGGCCAGACGAAGTCCACCACCGTGCGTTTGAAGTTTGGAGCAACACCCCCCGAAGAGTTTCAAGGGCGAGAATGACTCAATGACTTTCACTAAAGAAGACGCGCAGGGGGTGCATTTCCCTCATAATGACCCCCTGGTGCTAACTGTCCAGCTTGCGAACATGAGAGTACATCGAGTCCTAGTGTATAATGGAAGCTCTGTGAACATCTTGCATCGCCTCGCTTTGGAGAAGATGGGACTGAGCGTCCGACACTTGAAACCCTGCAATTCCTCCCTTTACGGGTTCACAGGGGACTCGATACAGCCCTTAGGTGCGATTGAATTAGCCATCACCATGGGGGAACAACCCGAGCAAACCACCATAATGGCAAACTTTGTCATGGTGGATTGCGCCTCAGCCTTCAACGCGGTATTAGGGAGACCCTCTCTGAGAGAATTGAAGGCAATAACTTATGTGTATCACCTGGCTATGAAATTCCCAACCCCTGGGGGAGTAGCATGCATGAAAGGGGAGCAAAAGGAAGCATGAAAGGGGAGCAGAAGGAAGCGAGGGAATGCTATAACATGTCTCTCCGCACAGCCACAAAACCATCGGTGCCGATGGCAATGGTTGTGTATGAAGGCGCAATCCACGCGAGTTGGACCCACGAGTTGCGGAACACCTCGAGAAATGCTACCAGTGGGGCTCCGGCCCCCGGTGCAAAGAGGACCTATGTTTAGTTTGTTCCTTGTTATGTTATCATAGTGTGTAAGAATCAAAGAGGCTACCTAGGTAACCTCCCAATTAGATGTAACCCTTCTTTAAATATGTCGTTGTAAACCACATGCTATGAATGAAACTGTTTGCAACTTCACGTGTTATTTTTCTTCTCTATGCGAGCATCAGCCAAAGTGCCTGCCGAAATAAATTTCACTAAACACTTGGGGGGCAGGACAGGAGGTAAAGACATACAGCAAGCAAAAAAAAAAAGACCCTCTAACAAGAGGATCCAAAAAAGGACCCCTGCACCAGGATCCTAAAAAGGACCCTCTATCAGGAGGATCCTAAAAAGGACCCTATGCACCAGGAGGATCCTAAAAAGGACCCTCTATCAGGAGGACCTTAAAAGGGACCATGATCCCAAAAGGACCCCTTATATCAGGGCCTTAAGCGAAGTCCTTATGTATATAAAACAAGGAGAGGACCTTACAAGGAATCCCTTGGGCTCACAAGGATTAGCTACCATTGTGAACATCAAGGAGGCCAAAGGGTCTTACAAAAAAAAAAACAACAACAACACGCTTCCAAATAAAGGCAGATGCTCCCGCAAGAGGAAAGACCTTAGAGAAAGAACCCACCAATAAGCCTAGAGCGGCCATCAAGCCGTCTAGCCAAAAAGGGTCCTAAAAGGAACCTTGCAAAAATAGTACTATGAATAACAATGAAGAAGGACGCTTCTCGCAAAAAATAATAAGCGTGCGCAAGAATATATAAAAGGATAGCTAGAACCCAATGGGTCAAAATGTCCTTACAGAAGTAATCAAGGGGCACCAAAAAAGGTCCCAATGAACCATTTCACATGGACTCCAAAGGACCTCTAGCCTAGTAAAAAAAGGAGGGGAACCTACCAAACCCCATCATATAGGCTCAAAAAGACCTCAAACGCAGAAGAGTAAGAGATAAATAACCACACATGTATATATATATTGAAAAAGATTCACAAAACAAAAATAATAACAATAATAGTACAAAGGCTCAAGGTGAGCATACACCCACAGCGGGATAGTTGACAGAAATGAGGATATGATGACCTCAGGGCCTCCTGCCACGGCCGCTCCACACGGCCGCTCGAGCAACGGCGTGCTCACCAAAAGAAGAAAAATCAAAGTTGGGATCCTGCCTCCACACACCGTAAAGGGCACGGTCTATGGACCTGTACTCGATAGTTGTCTGAGTTGCCTCTAAGGAAGCAATTCTCTCCCGCGACGTGGCTACATCGGCCCTAACAGCCTGGAGTTCGACCCTGGCAGCCTCAAGTTCAGCCTCTAAGTGAGTGACCCTCTCCTGCGACGCAGTCGCGATATCCTTGGTCCCCTGGAGTTCGCTCTCTAGGCTGTTGATCTTGTCTTTCAGCGTCGTGGCTTTGGCAACCGCCTTCAGCTTCCTTTTTGTCGAGACAAAAAGTTTGGATCGAACCTGTTTTAGTTCAGTCTGGGTGTTCTCAAGCTCCCCGACCCGGGCCATGAGACGGTCCCTCTCAGCACTTGTCGCGGAGAGAATGTTAGCCGAGTTGGCAAACCGCTGAGCCACAATATGGGCCTGCACAAGAAAGTTAACAACAGAAATAATAAGTAACAAAAAAAAATGTATGTACATACATATAAAATAGGACCGACACAAGATGTATGAACTCACCCAAGCAGTGGTGCGCCTTAAGGTTTCCCCAAGGTCGGACAGAGCAAAACTCCCAAGACTGTTCTAGTCAGGCTCACGGAGGTCTGAGGCGATTTGGGTGAACCGCCGCCCGTAAGTGGTCGACATATGATTCACCCAGGGCACCCCATCTAAGCTAGAGGCGCCTAGCTAGGTAAGGATAGACGACCCGCTCGCTGAAACGGGAGGGGGCGCAGAAAAAGTGGAAAACTGAGGCCCAGGTAGATCAGAGGGAGGTGCTGGAAAATTGGCAAAGTAAGCCCCCGATGGACCAGGGTCGAGAGGAGCCTGAGTGAAAGCGTCATAGTCCTCAGGGTCGGGGCAAACAAAACACTGTGGTACGGCATGCTGGTCTTGATATTGGGAGGCTATGTCCTGGTCATAAAAGGCATAAGGAGGGCATCCCCCAGGAGGCAAAGGCAGCTGGTGAGGTCCCCCGCATTCAAGGGGGGCTTCCTCCGGCTCGTCCTCAGCCTCACCTTCGTCTGGGCAAGGCTCGGCCGACACCGCCTTCATCTTCTTGGACCCAAGGATAGTCCATAGCAACTTGGGGTCTGAGACTGGGGACAGTTTGTGGAGGTTCAGGTTCTCTACGGTGAATAAGAACGCCGCCTTTTTCAGGGCGGGGTCAGCATTAATGAGGCCCATCACGGCGTCCGCCTCCGACCCAACGACCAAGGGAACGGCAAATTGCTCTGCATGACCCACACCATTGTCAAAACAAACATAAGTATAAAACAGTAAGTTCCAATAAAAAGAAAAGGAGGCTCAGGGTACTTACTGGGGGTGGCGCGGAAGTCCTCACGGACAGAGAGAGCCCTTTACGAAGAAAAAGTCCCGCTTCCAGGACCCCGGATTGGACACTGAGCCCTCTATCAAAGGGACCTCGTTATTGGCCTTTTGCAAATAGTCCCCTTGGACTTGGGAGAGGGCATGAGGTTATACAGGAAGTGCACCTCTAGCGCTGTAGGGGCACGTTTGGCAAGTACCGCGAATGCAATGAAAAAGCAGCTCAAAGTCAGCCAGCCATTGGGTGCCAGCTGAAGTGGGGCCAGGTCAAAGTAGTTAAGGACCGCTACAAAAAACGGGTGCAAGGGGATGGTACCACCCGCCTTCAGAATGTGCTCACTAAGAGCCACGAAGCCGGTCCTAGGGCGGTCAGCTCGGCAATCTCCAAAGGAGCATACAAGGTGTACTCCGGCGGAACGCGGTAGTGCTACACAATTTCTTTTAGTTTGCTTTCTGACACATGTGACACCAGTTCGGATGCCAATAAGGGGACCTCGTCCGGTTCATTGGTAGATACCTGTCGTCGTGCCCTCGGCATATCTGCAAAACCAAAAGAAAAAGGTGAGGAAGAGACATGACACTTGACCCTCCATTTTCTCTTCCTAGCAAGGGTCTTCCATCGGGGGACCGACTGCGGAAGCGCTAAGCTAGGGAAAATCGAGACTAAGGGCTGAGGAGAAGCGGAAGGGGCCCCATGACAGTCATCAGGTGAGGATGAAGGTGTCCCTCCATAAACTCCAACTCCCTCTGCAACTCTAAAAGGGTCACCCTAAGGTTCGCTACATGGTCACTAAGGTCTGGGGGGGAAAGGTGCTCCGTCTCCTCTCAACGCCGAGTCAATTTCGCTCTCCACCACCCAAATTTTACGCCTAAGTTCAGCCAGGTGCTCAAGATGACGGATACGGGCCTGCCTTAAGGAGTCATAGTCTTGGTAAGGATTTTCCTCATGGGACTCTGAGTCTGAGGACAGGTCAACAAACTCAACCCCCGGAGGTATGTCGAACGGACCATCACTGGCCATGAGACCTCGTCCCGAAAGCAAAAAGGGGTTCACGTGTAAATGAGAGAATTGCTACAAAACACAAAGGAATGGGCTTGAAACCTCTAGGTGCAAACGCCGTAAATGATCCACTACAGGGTATAAACGGGGGGGCATGCAATTGGGCTGACTCACGACAAGCTTAGGCCAAAATACCCCATCCCGAGTAACGCTAGTTTGGACCCAATGAACATGAGGGAAAAAGAAAATTGTAGAGTCCAAGAACTTTACTTAGCTAATTGTTTAGTAGTATTATAGTATGTTTAGTGTTATCTTTGTTACTTTGGATTTTTGGTTCAGACCGGGAGTCATTTGGACACTCATAGTAGTACTTATAGATTTTCTAAGTTTAACCTATAGTTTAAGAATATTAAGTATAACCTAAGGTTTTATTAATGTGTCTGATATTAAGGATTATATTATTATATTATAAGGTTTAGACATCAACCAATAGGATTTTAAGCACATGTTTTGAATGGTAATTAAGGATTAAGTATTTTTGAGGATTAAATTAAATAAGGGTAAAAGTTTGAATGTATAGGGTCAGTCAGCAGCTTTGAGCACGTTGAGGGCTTAGTCAAGGCTGTTTACTCCATTCAAACTCAGCTAAAAATGTGTAAATTCGTGTTTAAATATTCAGCGTATGCCAATATATCGCAGCTCTAGGGGGCGATATATCGCAGCACGTAGATACGGAAAACACGAATCGATGCACGGTCGCCTCGGGAACAAAGGTCCAGGCGATATATCGCCTATAGGGGGCGATATATCGCCTCCACCAGCATGAATTCAAATACATTTGAATTCTTTTCCCTTCAGCCATTCAAACTCCTTCAACAGTCCAGCATCTTTTGAACGAGTCTTCAGCCTCTGCTGAACGATTATTCAAATGATTTTCACTTAAAAAGCCATTATTTTTATTCAAGTAAAATCAAGATATTTTCATTCCCAAACTCTATAAATAGGACCTAGTACCCAGCCATTATTCACCATTTGCTCTAAGTTCAGAGGCTGCTAGTGTTAAGTGAGTGTGAGAGTGTAAACACTTGGTTTGGGGAAAAACTATAAGCTTAAACATCATAAGCTTATCAAACACTTTGGGAAGTGAGTTCTATAGTATTTCGGTGAAGGTTAGATTGATCTTGCAATCTTTGAGGTAAACCCAAAACTCTAGTTCTTTTCTGTATTTTTATGTTATTTCCTTTCTCAAAACCTTCTACTCAGTCCCCTAACCTTATTCTTATTTTGGTTAGGGAATCCAAGCTTTTAAGCATATAAGTCGGTAAGTATGTTTTCTATGGTTTAGTCTTTCCATCTCTTTCATTTCATCTCCTTTCTTTAGACTTACTCTTTCTTATGGTTTTAGGAGTGTTCCAACAATCCCAACTCAGTCCATAATCTCGGTAACTTTGGTAAGGAAATAGGCTAGAATCAACATGTTATGTGATTATGTTATCTATATGTTTTATGTTATTAAAAGTGTTATGATATATGTGTATGTTTGTAGGCTTGGGCATATGACCCATATGACTAACAAGACCCCAAATGGGTTATAGGCATATGACCTACTTAGCTAGTAGGACCCCACTAATCCCATGGGCATATGCTTGTTTAGTCTATGGGACCCCAAGTAATAATGGCCATTATAATAAGTGTATGTTATATGTATTATGTTAAGTCTTTATGTTTTCTTATGAAATTATGTATGTGACTTTGTGTTAGATTTTCCTTACTGGGCATTAGGCTCACTCCTTTCTGTTTATGTGCAGGAAAATAAGTTTAGAGGCGGAAAGATTCGTGACGCTTGGAGAATGTGTATCGATGATGAATGGAGTCAAGGGGCCGAGCGTTATTCGATTCGAGGATATAGTCTCCTTTTATGTTTTTTTTATGGTTTTTATGTGTATTTTCCGCATTATTATGTAATGTCTTTTATTTTAAATCTTGTTTTGTTTTAAAGACATTGGGATCCCAAAATCCTTCTTAGTATTCTGTTTATTTGTAAATAACTCTTATTTTCAAGTTACTCAATAAATTATGGTATTTTCGTAAAAATGTAAGTTTTATGTATAGTTTCGATAATGGTCCATTTAGTCTAGATTAGTGGGTCATTACAAAAATATACCTCAAATAGAAAAAAATAGAGTGTAGTCGTGGTTTGTAGGAGGTCAAGGGCCAAACGCGCTGGCGGGGTCAAAAAAGAGCTAAGTGGTCGAAAATACGCGTCTGCAAAAATAGACAAAAAGGATGTGTTAGCCTCTAAATAGACATACCAAAAAATTAGCTCATATGTATAAAAAAAAAAGGAAATGAAAAAATAAAATGAAGGAAACTATGGCAAAAATGAGGATGTGGGGGATTGAACCCCCTACCTCTTGAAAGAGGAAGGATTCTCAAAACCGCTAAGCTAAGGATGTAAGGTGAAAATAATAAAGCCTTGCATGAAGGCCTATTTATAAGAATCAAGGAGAATAGTCTATAAGAGCACCTAAAGGTCCTCTCCTAGACTGGGGGGCAAGTGTGGATCCTCAAAATTTCATGCATGAAGAAGGCCCAAAACAAGTGCCAAGGTCCCATAAGCGCCTAATTAAGTGATCGAGCCACGACGCCCTCGGACCACCCTGGCCTCGCGCCTCGCATGGCACCCAGCGCACCTAAGCACCTCGCGCCTCGCGTGGCATGGACTTGCGCCTCGCGTGGTGTCCAGCGCCTCGCCCGCCTCGCGCGGTGTCCAACGCACGCCTCGCATGGTGTCCAGCGCCTCGCCCACAGCCCGTGGGAGCGCCTCGTGAAGGGCATGCCAAGTGGGTGCTTTGCCTTGTGAGGGGCGTCTCACGAGGGCCTTGTGCCTAGCCACCATGCCTCGTTGGAGGTGTCTCGCGGGGGCTTGCATCAGGCCTCCTCTTGGTGCCATCAGGTCCCGCGAGGCCATACCTCCACCAGGTCCAGGTACAGGGCCCATCTCACAAGGCGCCCTTATGATCTGCGAGACCACGTCTCGGCCATGCCTAGCTCCCACGCACTTATCTCGCTCATGACTACATGAGAGCCACCTTTAGAGACAAGGCACGCGTACGGAAACTGGTTATGTGAGGGTGAGGAGCTTAGGGGTGTAACTCAGAACATCCGTACTAGACAGGCCGTGATGGTACAAGGTAGTACCGATGGTGGAGGCACTCACTGCATGTCTCTGACCATGCATCAGGACCACCAGCGCCACTACGCCTGGAGCCACTCCTCTGACATTCGTACGGTCAAGTAGTGGAGACATCCTCCTGGCACCTGTCCCTGTACTGGTTGCAAGACCACTACCTCTGAAACCACTCTCCTGACAGTGTACTTATGTACTACTTGATCCCCTGGACCACAGTGTATCTAGGGCCATTAGAGCCCACTATATAATGAACCCCAATTCCACATGGAAGGGGGTTGGAAAAATTACTGTAGCAGTGCACCATAATCAATACAAACTGATTTCACCATTTGTCTTCTGCAATTGTTCTTGAAGTTTCTACTTAGATTTCTAAATTTTTTCTTTTGATAATCTCTACTTTGTGATTTTTCTAACTTAACTTAGTTGACGAGTTCTCACTGTCAACAATGAGCAAAAAAGGATCGGTCCAGGACCTATAAGGAAGTCGACCAAGCATAAACCCCCTATGGGTGGTCGGCCTGGCCTTAGCCCGTCGGCCTAACCCCAACCCCTAGGGGTGGTCGGCCCACCCTATTCTTCATAGGGTGATCAGCCTAAACTCCCAAAAGCACATAAAGTTCATGATCGTTCCAACAATCATTGCACCCAGAAGATTAGCAGGTCTAGCACCTAGAAGGTCAACAGGCCTAGCATCCAGAAGGTCATCAGGCCTTGCACCCAAGCTCTAAAGGGTCATCGGGCCTAACACCTATGTCTCATACATAAACCAAGACTCAGCGTTTTCTCGAAGGTTTCAATCTTGCATTGTCAACCACGATCCAGAGAAGCAACGAGAAGACCCACGATCTCATAATCATGGGGAGGTGGACACGATTTCCACTCACAATAATCGTGTGCCAAACCACGATCCCTAGCCTTGTTGATCATGTAATGGCCCCTGAGTACTATAAAGAAAGGACCGACAACTTCATTTAGGAGATCTGTGGACAATTTTTAGACGGATATTTTTTGGGGAGAGACTCTGGGAAAATTGGTGACTAGTGAACTCCTCAGTTCATCTGTGTAATTGTTTATCAAGTGATTAATACTAAAGACTAAGTGGATTATGTTTTTATTGTTCATCTGAACCATTATAAATTTATGTGTGCTTGTTTAAGATATTTATACTCTGTCGTATACTATATTCTTTTTGTTCAAAAGGTGTTGTATACTATACATACTACCGTTGCCCAATTTCACAGATCAACATTTTGATGCTCTCATTGAGAGTACAAGATCAAGAAACACACTTTCATCAATTTTACGATGCCTCCAAAACCTAGACAAACAAAGAAGACAACTCCTAGGGATTCGACTACTCATGATCCCATCGATCCCGTTAACGAAACTCAAGTGGAGGTTGGAGATCAACCTGATGTGGAAGATCCACAGGATGCTCATTAGGAGGAGATGGCACAATTTCTAGCAAGGCATGAGGCCTTTGCTACAGAAATTACCTTCCAGAGGGAGACTATGGAATGACAATGATGGAAGATAGATGAGCAAGTCCAGAGGATGATCTATAGGGAGCAGGAAGTTGACTGGAGGCACTAGGAGGTTGTTGTGGCCCTTGAGGCGGCTACCCAGTTAGCCTGAGCTAACTCTAAAGCTGCTGCTCAGGCGATGAGGGGAGGCTCAGGCCAAAGTAGCAGGGATGCAAGACATTAGTAACAGGGAGTCCAACCCCAAGGATGCTCTCACAACCACTTTCCGAGAGACAGGATGAAGAGGCGCAGTCCAAGACTGCCTCCTCCATGACTAAGAAGAATAACACTTCCTGTTGGTGTAATATTGTTACCAACACGAAGGCCGCCTCCCAGGGGGACAGACGAAATGGCACATGAACCGAAGGTCAGACATCTGAGAGGCATGAAAGGAATGGAAATGGTCGCTCAAAGTCTCAAAGTCATGTAGGAGGGGAGGGGAGGGGGTAGGATCGTATCAGCAAGAGTAAGGCGAACATACCACCCCTACACCCTCAGTCTCGTAGAACTGATGAACAACACCGATACCATGTTTGATAGGCTCGGGAAAGATGCACAACCTCAGGATTTGAGGGAACTCATCAACAGGAGAACCAACACCCAGGAGGGGGTGCCGGGGATGTCTACTCCACCTGGAGCAGTGTTCCCACTAGCAGTGCAGGATTAAAGAGATGCACTCACCACAGCTATTTGACAAAGAAACCTTCTGATATCGAGCAGTCTCATAGAAGTGAGAGTCCATTCAGTTCCAAGATCCAAGCCGCTTAACCACCACCGAAGTACAAGACCCTGAAACTTCCAACGTACATTGGGAATGAGGACCCATTGCAACACATTGAAAAGTTCGAGGATCAGATGGAGTTGCTAATATGATAAGGACACCAAGACTAAAGATCCAAGTCAAGTTCCAGTTGGTCCGGTGACGAGGGCACGAGCCAAGAGATTCAAAGAAGAACTTAACAGCCTATTCCACAGAGTCCTAAAACAAGAGGAGACCATGGTCAACACTGAAGGAGAACGAAGACTTGTCCTACTCATCAAAGTAGACCTAGTTTAGAAGCTTGATGAGTCTTATTGTATTTTGTCATCTTGTATTTTTTTATTTAGTCTTTGTTTATTTTGTGAAAAGTCAAACACTTGACTTGTGTGAGTCCAAGAGTCCTTTTGTCTTTAATTTTCGGTTTTCATTAGGAAGACAAAAGGCTTGTCTTTAATTTTTCAGTTTTCATTAGGAAGACAAAGGGGTTGTCTTTAATTTTCGGTTTTCATTAGGAAGACAAAAGGTTTGTCTTTAATTTTCGGTTTTCATTAGGAAGACAAAGGGGCTTGTCTTGATGTATTTTTTGGCTATATATAGGCCTTGTAAACGTTTGGGAAAGGCAGAATATGATGAAATGAAAATTGAGAGGTTTTCTTCTTGAGTTCTTGAAGAGACTATTCGAACTTATCAAGGGTATTCCTTGTGGCGTTCAATCCGACTTTTCAAATGGATTCCCATCCCCATTTGTGGCGTCTTCCTCATACCAAGGTTCATGCTTGGCTAAGCATTGGGTCGCGGTTCTTCATTCCCATTTCGTGTGTTCTTGGTGGCTGCCATATTTGGTGTCGGGTTTCATCACAATCGTTGGTGTGGTTCGTATCAGTTGGTATCAGAGCTTAGGATCATCCGGTTTGGCCTATCCTTTCCTTTGTGTTTTTTTTTTCTATTCAATTCGCGTTCTTATATTAGGGTTTCTAAAAAAAAAAAAAAATTTGTGTTCCTATTTTCAATTTGTGTTCAGCTAGTCGTGTTTTTTTTTTCTATTCTCGAGCTTGTTAATTTCCTAGTTTCAATTGTTTCCTTCTTTCCCTTATTTGTTGCCAAAGTTTCAATTGTTTCCTTGTGTCTATTGGTTCCTTTATTTGTTGTAAAATCCGAGCCACAAATCTTGTTTCAATTGTTTCCTTGTGTCAATTGGTTCCTTTATTTGTTGTGAAATCCGAGACTGTTATAGTGCCACAAACTATTTTGGTTTTGTTCTTATTGGTTGAATCATAGATTTGTGTTGGGGCTATTGGTTATTCTGTTATTGGTTGAATCACAGATTGGTTTTTGTGAATATTGGTGTGTTCTTGAATCTGTTATAGTACCACAGATTGCTTGGTTTTCGGGTTGGTCCTTTGGTGTTCAAAATTTTTCTTTTCTGATTATCTAGTTTCTCAAAAAAAAAAAAAAAAGGAAGAAAAGGAAATTTAAAGGGGATCCGAGACCAAAAAAAAAAAAAAAGAGTCTGGAAACCTCTCTTAAAATATTTTGTTCTACGTTCCTTATGGTCTAGAGGCCTTTTGGCCAAAACCCCACACAAGTGATCCAAAAATCATCATTTTTCGTCATTTTTCATCAGTTTTTCTATGTTCGTTTGGTTTGTTCTGGTTTGATTTGCTACTTGAATCCTCCATGATATTGTGTGATTAGTTTTGAAAGAACTCAAAGAAGAATACGAGTGGAAAAAGGCAGAGGTGTGAGCTTATTTGAGGGTAAAAGCCATCAAAGTTGAGTGAAACACGAGTGGACTTGAGTGACAATTTTTGAGTGAAAACACGTGAGGGAGTGTGGTGAGGTCTTTTCTCCATATTATTCTAACCTTATTTTGCAGATTTCCATCATGGCACAAAATCCAAGCAATTAAATTCCGCCACCTGAGGTTCCGAATCTACAAATGCAAGCATTAATCGGGGAGATGCGAAGGATGATGAGGGCGGAGTGTGAGCAGATACATGAGAGGTTGGATAGGGTAGAAGAGGGAACACAACGGAGGCCACGGAGGAATAGGGTGCACAAAAGGGAGGATGAGAATGAAGGGGATTTGGAAGGGGTAGTTTCTGATGAAGAGTTTTGATAGGATGTCGGCGGGTAACCATAGGAGGTATGGTCGGGATAGAGAAGCTAGGAACCAGGTAGATAATTATTTAGGAAATATCAAGATGAGAATTCCAGCATTTCAGGGGAAGAGCGATCCTGAAGCATACCTTGAGTGGGAGAAGAAGATGGAGTTGGTTTTCGATTGTCACAACTACTCTGACATGAAGAAGGTAAAACTAGCTGCCATTGAATTTACTGATTATGCTATGTGTTGACTGTCTTTTTAGCCAATGACGTGAGAACGTCAATTACTACAAGCCTTCAAGAGAAATAAAAACGACACAAACGGTTTAAACAAGAAAAGTAAATAACACAGGAGATTTTATAGTGGTTCAGCCCCGATTGTCGGTAATAGCCTAATCCACTTAGAGTTGTGATTTATAGATCTGTACTCAAGATCAGATGGACTGAGCCAACTGAGTTTCTTCAGTACAAATTGCAAAAATACAAGAATTCTCTCTAGAATACTCAGACCCAACTTTCTCTCTCTAGAATACACTGTCCCAATTTTCTCTCTCTAGAAAGAAGAAGCAGAAGAAGAAGACTCTCTCATCCCATAAGCTCTCTATTTATAGGCCTGGGATCCTCAACTGATATCCCCTTATGATAGGGATATTTTATTATATTTATTACATTTAAACATTCAAAATTCGAAATGTAACAAACCCCCCATTTGTGGGAAGAATGAGAGATTCCCGCGTATGTTGTTGAAGCTGTCTCTGGGAATCTTGACTTAGTCTCCTCTAGCTAGTTGATCCACCTCCTACTGACCACCCATGCAAGTGTTGGTTAGACGTGCATGGTGGTAGGACATGCATGGTGGTAGGACATGTTTTCGTGGGTTGAACGTGTATGGTGGTAGGACATGCACTTCTCTCCTCTAACATGGCACTCTCCTCCTTGAACCAATCTCCTTGGCTTCTCCTCGGACTAAGGTGGTCCGAGGCAACCTCCTTGGCATCTCACCTTGGACAACATTGAGGCAACCTCCTCCATGACATCTCACCTTGGACACGTTCGAGCCAATACTTAGGAAACCTTGGGAGGCTTGCCTCCTACACACCCTTGGGGTCTCCTAGGACCACATCCTCCTTGGGGTCTCCTAAGACCACTTTCTCCTTGGGGTCTCCTAAGACCACTTTCTCCTTGGGGTCTCCTAAGACCACATCCTCCTTGGGGTCTCCTAAGACCACTTTCTCCTTGGGGTCTCCTAAGACCACTTTCTCCTTGGGGTCTCCTAAGACCACATCCTCCTTGGGGTCTCCTAGGACCACTCCCCTTAGCTCTCCGAGAATGCATTCTCCTTAGCCTCCAAGGATGCATTCTCCAATTTTTGGGTATAACACTATGGTTTGGTGGGATCAGTTGTGATCAACAGGAGGCGAAATGGAGATCGTGCCATTGACACTTGGGAGGCTATGAAGAGGGTGATGAGGCGACGGTTTGTACCATCTCATTATTATCGAGATCTATACCTTAAGTTGCAAGGTCTTCGTCAAGGTTACAAGAGTGTTGATGAGTATTACAAGGAGATGGAGATGGCTATGATTAGAGCCAATGTGGAAGAGGATCGGGAGGCAACAATGGCAAGGTTTTTTAATGGGTTGAACCGAGAGATTGCTAATCCAATTGAGCAACACCATTATGTGGAATTGGAAGATTTGGTGCATATGGCAATCAAAGTTGAGAGGCAGCTCAAGAAGGGTAGTACAAGTTCAAGGCCAAGACCGAGCCCACACAATACAAGTACAACACCTTGGAGGACGAACTATCCAAAGAAAGAAGACCAACCTACTTCATCCTTTACACCAAAACCAGCCACCACAGCCACGATCCCTCAAGGTAAAACAGCCTCTACTTCGTCCCGTTCTAGTGAGATAAAGTGTTTCAAATGTCAGGGGCGAGGACACATAGCTAGCCAATGTCCAAACAAGAGAGTTATGGTGATTCGAGAAAGTGGCGAGCTCGATTCTGAAGATGAAGATGATCTTGCTGACATGCCACCATTGGAAGATGCTTCTATCGATGATGAGGAGTTTGGGGCAGAATCTGGTGAGATGCTTGCACTAGTCACACGACGAGCCTTAAATTTGCAAGCAAAAGAAGAGGAAGAAGAGGTGCAGCGGGAGAACATCTTTCACACTCGTTGTCATGTGAAAGACAAGGTATGCAGTGTTATTATTGATGGTGGTAGTTGCACTAACGTTGCTAGTTCTTCCATGGTTGAGAAGCTGGGGCTTTCAACGCTTAGACATCCTTGTCCATACAAATTGCAGTGGTTGAATGATAGTGGTGAAGTGAGGGTTACAAAACAGGTGCTGGTATCATTTCGAATAGGCAAGTATGAGGATGAGGTATTGTGCGATGTGGTTCCCATGCAAGCTGGACACCTTCTTCTAGGAAGGCCTTGGCAATTTGATCGGCGAGTGCAGCATGATGGCTTCACCAACAAGTACTCATTCACGTTTCGTCAACGAACAATCACTCTAGCTCCATTGACGCCAAAGCAAGTATATGAAGACCAAATGAGGTTGCAAAAATTGAGTGATAAAAAAAAATAGAGTGAGCAAAAGAATGAGAGTGAAAAGATGAATGAGAGTGAGAAAAAAGAGAGACAAAGAGAGAGAAGTGTGGACTCAAGTGAAAGAAAAAAGAAAGAGAAGAGTTCAATCAATGAGGAAAAATTAGAGAGAAAACAAAATAATTTGTATGCAAAAAAAAGTGAGGTTAAGCGAGCATTGCTTACAAAACAGCCAATGATTTTACTCATGTACAAGGAGGCTCTTTTAAACACTAACCAACTTGATTCTTCGCTGCGAAGTGTTGTTGTGTCTATTTTGCAGGAATTTGAGGATGTGTTTCCCGAGGAGGTACCACATGGTTTACCACCTGTTCGAGGGATCAAACATCAAATTGATTTTGTTCCAGGTGCTTCCATCCCAAACCGACCAGCCTACAGAAGTAATCCTGATGAAACAAAGGAATTGCAAAGGCAAATTGAAGAATTGATGGAGAAAGGGCATGTGAGAGAAAGCATGAGCCCTTGTGCTGTTCCAGTGATTCTAGTTCCCAAGAAGGATGGAACATGGAGGATGTGTGTTGACTGTCGAGTCATCAACAATATAACGATAAAATATCGACATCCCATTCCTCGTTTAGATGACATGTTAGATGAATTGCATGGTTCTTGTGTGTTTTCCAAAATTGATCTTAAAAGTGGGTATCATCAGATACGTATGAAAGAAGGGGATGAGTGGAAAACTGTTTTTAAAACTAAACATGGATTGTATGAGTGGTTAGTCATGCCTTTTGGACTAACTAATGCACCTAGCACTTTCATGCGCTTAATGAATCATGTATTGCGTGCTTTCATTGGAAAATTTGTGGTTGTGTATTTTGATGATATTCTTATTTATAGTAAGAATTTACATGACCATGTTTTGCATTTGCATTCTGTTTTGGATGTTCTTAGGAAACAGAGTTTATATGCTAACCTCAGTAAGTGTACTTTCTGCACCGATAAGCTTGTTTTCCTAGGCTTTGTTGTAAGTGCTACAGGTATTCAGGTGGATGAAGAAAAGATCAAAGCCATCCAAGAGTGGCCGACCCCTACAACTATAGGTAATGTTAGAAGTTTTCATGGACTTGCTAGCTTCTACAGGAGGTTTGTGAAAAATTTTAGCACCATCGCCGCACCACTTACAGAAGTTATAAAAAAGAATGTGATATTTAAATAGGGTGAAGCTCAAGAGGAGGCATTTCAGCTACTGAAATACAAGCTTACTCATGCTCCTTTACTTGCTTTGCCTAACTTTTCTAACACTTTTGAAGTTGAATGTGATGCTTTTGGAATAGGTATTGGCGCTGTTCTTATGCAGGATGGGAGACCGCTTGCATACTTTAGCGAAAAGCTAAGTGGGGCTGCCCTCAATTACCCCACCTATGACAAAGAATTGTATGCACTAGTGCGTGCTTTAGAAACATGGCAGCACTATTTGTGGCCAAAGGAGTTTGTGAATCGCACAGATCATGAATCCTTGAAACATTTGAAAGACCAACACAAGCTCAACAAGAGACATGCAAGATGGGTTGAGTTCATTGAGACATTTCCTTATGTCATTCGCTATAAACAAGGTAAGGAGAATGTGGTTGCTGATGCCCTTTCTCGCAGGTATGCCCTAATCTCTACTCTTGATGCTAAATTTCTTGGGTTTGAACACATAAAGGAGTTGTATTCTGCTGACCATGATTTTGGGGAAACTTATGCTGTTTGTGAAAAGTCTGCTAACGGAAAATTTTATAGGCATGAGGGTTTCCTTTTTAGGGAGCATAGGTTGTGTGTACCTAATAGTTCTGTGAAAGATTTGCTAGTTAGAGAGTCCCACGGGGGAGGGTTGATGGGACATTTTGGAGTTGCTAAGACCCTAGCTATGCTGCAAGAGCACTTCTTTTGGCCCCACATGAAACGAGATGTTGAGCGAATTTGAGGTAGGTGTGTCACTTGTAGGCAAGCTAAATCAAGAGTTCAGCCAAATGGCCTTTACACACCCCTACCTGTCCCTAGTTCACCATGGGTTGACATTTCAATGGATTTTGTGTTGGGTTTACCTAGAAGTAAGCGTGGGAGGGATTCAATCTTTGTGGTTGTAGACAGATTTTCTAAGATGGCTCATTTTATTCCTTGTCATAAAATTGATGATGCCTCTAACATTGCAGATTTGTTCTTAAGGGAGATTGTGAGATTACATGGTATGCCTAGAACAATTGTATCAGATAGGGATGCTAAGTTCTTAAGCTATATTTGGAAAACATTGTGGGGAAAACTTGGGACAAAACTATTATTTTCTACTACTTGTCACCCTCAAACCGATGGTCAAACAGAAGTAGTTAATAGGACCCTATCCACCTTGTTGAGGGCTATCATATGTAAAAATATTAAGACTTGGGAAGATTGTTTGCCACATGTTGAGTTTGCTTATGATCATTCAATGCATTCTGCTACTAAATTTTCACCATTTGAAATTGTTTATGGTTTTAATCCTCTAACTCCTTTGGATTTATCACCTTTACCTGTTTCTGAGCATTTGAATTTAGATGGCGAGAAGAAGGCAGAATTTGTGAAGAAAATCCACGAGAGGGCGCGACTCAACATAGAGAGAAGGACTGAACAATACATTAAGCAAGCTAACAAGGGTCGTCATAAGCAGGTTTTTGAGCTCGGTGATTGGGTATGGTTACACATGAGGAAAGAGCGATTCCCAACACAAAGGCGTTCAAAATTGCTATCTCGAGGAGATGGTCAATTTCAAGTACTTGAAAGGATCAATGACAATGCCTACAGACTTGATTTACCAGGTGAGTATAATGTTAGTGCTACTTTTAATGTTTCTAATTTGAGTCCTTTTGATGCAGGTGACGATTTGAGGTCAAATCCTTCTAAAGAGGGACACCAAGACCCAAGTATCAAGTCAAGTTCCAGTTGGTCCAGTGACGAGGGCACAAGCCAAGAGATTCAATGAAGAACTTAACAGCCTAGTCCACAAAGTCCTAAAACAAGAGGAGACCGTGGTCAACATTGAAGGAGAACAAAGACTTGTCTTACTCATCAAAGTTAACTGAGTTTAGGAGCTTCATGAGTCTTATTGTATTTGTCATTTTAATTTATTTACGTTATTGTTGTTATTTGGTCTTTCTTTATTTTGTAAATGTCAAACACTTGACTTGTGTGAGCTGAAGAGTTGTGTGAGCCGAAAGGTCTTGTTTTGTGAGTTGAAGAGTTGTGTGAGCCGAAAGGTCTTGTTTATGGTGCTTTCATTAGGAAGACCAAGGGTCTTGTTTTCATGTAATTTTCGTCCTTATAAGGACTGCCAAAACAATGTGAAAAGGCAGATTATGTGGAATGAAATTGTGAGTTTATTTCTTCTTGAGTTCTTGAAGAAACTTTTGAACTTATCAAGGAGATTCCTTGTGGCGTTCATTCTAACTTATCAAATGGATCCCATCCCCGTTTGTGGCGTCTTCCTCATACCAAGGTTCGTGCTTGGCTAAGCATTGGGTCACGGTTCCATTCCAATCTCGTATGTTCTTGGTGGCTGTTCCATATTTGGTGTCGGGTTTCATCACAATGTTGGTGTGGTTCGTATCACCGACCCCCTCCACTATAGGTAATGTTAGAAGTTTTCATGGACTTGCTAGCTTTTACAGGAGGTTTGTGAAGAATTTTAGCACCATCGCCGCACCACCTACAGAAGTTATCAAAAAGAATGTAGCATTTAAATGGGGTGAAGCTCAAGAGGAGGCATTTCAGCTACTTAAATACAAGCTTACTCATGCTCCTTTACTTGCTTTGCCTAACTTTTCTAACACGTTTGAAGTTGAATGTGATGTGATACGAACCACGCCAACAAGTGTGACGAAACCCGACACCAAATATGGAACAGCCACCAAGAACACACGAGATTGGAATGGAACCGCGACCCAATGCTTAGCCAAGCACGAACCTTGGTATGAGGAAGACGCCACAAACGGGGATGGAATCCGTTTGATAAGTCAGGATGAACGCCACAAGGAATCTCCTTGATAAGTTCAAAAGTTTCTTCAAGAACTCAAGAAGAAATAAACTCACAATTTCATTCAACATAATCTGATTTTTTCCAAATGTTTTCAAGGCTTAATATAGGCGAAAATTACATCAAGACAAGCCCCTTTGTCTTCCTAAAGCAAAACCGAAATTTAAAAAAAACAAGCCTTTTGTGTTCCTAATGAAAACTGAAATTAAAGACAAGCCTTTTGTCTTCCTAATGAAAACCGAAAATTAAAGACAAAAGAACTCTTGGACTCACACAAGTCAAGTGTTTGACTTTTCTCAAAATAAACAAAGACTAAATAAAAAATACAAGATGACAAAATACAATAAGACTCATCAAGCTCCTAAACTGAGTCTTTTGGCTCGCGCCCTCGTCACCAGACCAACTGGAACTAGACTTGGATCTTTAGTCTTGGTGTCCTCATCATTCCCCCCCTCTTGAGAAGGATTTGTCCTCAAATCTTCACCTGCATCAAAAGGACTCAAATCAGAAACATTAAAAGTAGCACTAACAGTATACTCACCTGATAAATCGAGTCTGTAGGCATTGTCATTGATCCTTTCTAGCACTTGAAACGGACCATCTCCTCGAGGTAGCAATTTGGAACGTCTTTGTGCTGGGAATCGCTCTTTGCTCATGTGTACACATACCCAATCACCGGGGTCAAAAACCTGCTTGTGACGACCCTTGTTAGCATCAAGTTGGTTAGTGTTTAAAAGAGCCTCCTTAACCTCACTTTTTTTTGCATAAAAATTATTTTGTTTTCTCTCTAATTGTCCCTCATTGATCGAACTCTTCTCTTTCTTTTCTCTCTCACTTGATTCGACCCTTTTCTCTCTTTGTCTCTCTTTTTTCTCACTCTCATTCATCTTTTCACTCTCATTCTTTTGCTCACTCAATTTTTTTTTATCACTCAATTTTTGCAACCTCACTTGGTCTTCATATACTTGCTTTGGCGTCAATGGAGCTAGAGTGATTGTCCGTTGACGGAACGTGAATGAGTACTTGTTGGTGAAGCCGTCATGCTGCACCCGCCGATCAAATTGCCAAGGCCTTCCTAGAAGGAGGTGTCCAGCTTGCATGGGAACCACATCACACAACACCTCATCTTCATACTTGCCAATTCGAAATGAGACTAGCACCTGTTTTGTAACCCTCACTTCACCACTATCATTCAGCCATTGCAATTTGTATGGACAAGGATGCCTAAGCGTTGTAAGCCCCAGCTTGGCAACCATGGAAGCACTAGCAACATTAGTACAACTACCTCCATCAATAATGACACTACATACCTTGTCTCTCACATGACAACGAGTGTGAAAGATGTTCTCTCGCTGCACCTCTTCTTCCTCTTCTTTTGCTTGCAAATTCAGGACTCGCCTTGTGACTAGTGCAAGCATCTCACCAGATTCTGGTCCATACTCATTGTCAGAAGCATCTTCCAAAGGTGGCATGTCAGCAAGGTCATCTTCATCTTCAGAATCTATCTCTCCACTTTCTCGAATCACCATGACTCTCTTGTTTGGACACTGGCTAGCTATGTGTCCTCGCCCCTGACATTTGAAACACCTTATCTCACTAGAATGAGACTTAGTAGGAGTTGTTTTACCTTGAGGTGGTGTGGTGGCTGGTTTTGGTGTAGATGATGAAGTGGGTTGGTCTTCTTTCTTTGGATAGTTCGACCTCCAAGGTGTTGTACTTGGATTGTGTGGGCTCGGTCTTGGCTTTGAACTTGTACTACCCCTCTTGAGCTGCCTCTCAACTTTGATTGCCATATGCACCAAATCTTCCAATTCCACATAATGGTGTAGCTCAATTGGATTAGCAATCTCTCGGTTCAACCCATTCAAAAACCTTGCCATGGTTGCCTCCCGATCCTCTTCAACATTGGCTCTAATCATAGCCATCTCCATCTCCTTGTAATACTCATCAACACTTCTGTAGCCTTGATGAAGACCCTGCAACTTAAGGTACAGATCTCGATAATAATGAGGTGGTACAAACCGTCGCCTCATCACCCTCTTCATTGCCTCCCATGTGTCAATAGGACGATCTCCACTCCGCCTCTTGTTGATGCACAACTGATCCCACTAAACAATAGCATAATCAGTAAACTCAATGGCAGCAAGTTTTACCTTCTTCATGTCGGAGTAGTTGTGACAATCAAAAACTAGCTCCATCTTCTTCTCCCACTCAAGGTATGCTTCAGGATCACTCTTCCCCTGAAATGCTGGGATTCTCATTTTGATATTCCCCATATAATTATCTATCTGGTTCCTATCTTCTCTATTCCCATCATACCTCCTATGGTAACCCGTCGACATCCTATCAAACTCATCATCAGAAACTACCCCTTCTAAATCCCCTTCATTCTCATCCTCCCTTTGGTGCATCCTATTCCTCCGTGGCCTCCGTTGTGTTCCCTCTTCTACCCTATCCAACCTCTCATGTATTTGTTCACACTCCTCCCTCAACATCCTCCTCATCTCCCCCATTAAAGCTTCAATTTGTAGATTTGGAACTGTAGGTGGTGGAGCGTCATTGCCTGCATTTCTTTCTGTATTTTGTGACATGATTAAAAATCTGCAATAATAAGGTTAGAACAGTTATAGAAAAAAAGACCTCACCACACTCCCTCACGTGTTTTCACTCAAAAAAATGTCACTCAAGTCCACTCGTGTTTCACTCAACTTGGATGGCTTTTACCCTCAAATAAGCTCACACCTCTGCCTTTTTCCACTCGTATTCTTCTTTAAGACCTTTGAAAACTAATGAAACAGTGATATGGAGGTTCAAGCAGCCAATCCTACCAAACAAACCAAACGAAAACCGATGAAAAATTGGCGAAAATTGATGATTTTTGGAACACTTGTGTGGGGTTTTGGAAAAAAGGCCTCTAGACCATAGTGATCAAGAATAGAACAAAATTTTTTAAGACAGGTTTCCAGACTCTTTTTTTTTTAGAGTTCGGATCCTCTTGGTTTTCTTCTTCTTTCTTTCTTTCTTCTTTTCTTTTCTTTTTTCTTTGATTTCTCAAATGCAGATGCAAGGAACGATTCGAAAGCAAAATGAATCGGTTTTCACAAGAGAAACAATGGAGACTCAAAAAGAAAAGAGAAACAATGCAGATTCGGATTTCACAAAAAGAAAAGAGAAAACCCAACCCACATTCGGATTTAACACTATGAATAAGAGAAAATCAATCCCAATTCAGATTTCACCATAAGAACAAGAGAAAACCCAATCTCAATTCAGATTTCACTACAAGAACAAGAGAAAACTCAATCCCAATTCAGATTTCACAATAAGAACAAGGGAACTCAATTCCAATTTCGGATTTCACAACAAGAACAAGAGAAACCCAAGGCAAAATTTGGATTTCAAAACAAAACAGCAAGAGTAACTCAATGAAAATTCAGATTCCACAATTAGAACAAGAGAAAAACTCAAAGCCCTAATTCACTTTAAGAACCTTAAAACAAGCTCTAGAATAGTTTCAGATTTCACAACAAATAAGGAAAACAAGGAAACAATTGCAACAAGGAAATTAACAAGCTCTAGAATAGAAAAACACGACTAGATGAACACGAATTGATTTTTTTTTTTTCAGAAATCCTAATATAATAACACGAACTGAATAGCAAAAAAAATGAAAAAGGATAGGCCCTAATCTCTGATACCAACTGATACGAACCACGCCAACAAGTGTGACGAAACCCGACACCAAATATGGAACAGCCACCAAGAACACACGAGATTGGAATGGAACCGCGACCCAATGCTTAGCCAAGCACGAACCTTGGTATGAGGAAGACGCCACAAACGGGGATGGAATCCGTTTGATAAGTCAGGATGAACGCCACAAGGAATCTCCTTGATAAGTTCAAAAGTTTCTTCAAGAACTCAACAAGAAATAAACTCACAATTTCATTCAACATAATTTGATTTTTTCCAAATGTTTTCAAGGCCTAATATAGGCGAAAATTACATCAAGACAAGCCCCTTTGTCTTCCTAAAGCAAAACCGAAATTTTAAAAAAACAAGCCTTTTGTGTTCCTAATGAAAACTGAAATTAAAGACAAGCCTTTTGTCTTCCTAATGAAAACCGAAAATTAAAGACAAAAGAACTCTTGGACTCACACAAGTCAAGTGTTTGACTTTTCTCAAAATAAACAAAGACTAAATAAAAAATACAAGATGACAAAATACAATAAGACTCATCAAGCTCCTAAACTGAGTCTTTTGGCTCGCGCCCTCGTCACCAGACCAACTGGAACTAGACTTGGATCTTTAGTCTTGGTGTCCTCATCATGATGCTTCTGGTATAGGTATTGGCGCTCTTCTTATGGAGGATGGGAGACCGCTTGCATACTTTAGCGAAAAGCTAAGCGGGGCTGCCCTTAATTACCCCACCTATGACAAAGAGTTGTATGCACTAGTGCGAGCTTTAGAAACATGGCAGCACTATTTGTGGCCAAAAGAGTTTGTGATTCGCACAGTTCATGAATCCTTGAAACATTTGAAAGGCCAACACAAGCTCAACAAAAGACATGCACGATGGGTTGAGTTCATTGAGACATTTCCTTATGTCATTCGGTATAAGCAAGGTAAGGAGAATGTGGTTGCTGATGCCCTTTCTCGCAGGTATGCCTTAATCTCTACTCTTGATGCTAAGTTACTTGGTTTTGAACACATTAAGGAGCTTTATCCTGTTGACCATGACTTTGGGGAGATTTATGGTGTTTGTGAAAAATCTGCTGAGGGAAAATTTTATAAGCAAGAGGGTTTCTTGTTTAGGGAGCATAGGTTGTGTGTACCTAATTGTTCTTTAAGAGACTTGTTAGTTCGGGAATCCCATGGGGGAGGGTTGATGGGACATTTTGGAGTTGCTAAGACCCTAGTTATGTTACAAGAGCACTTCTTTTGGCCCCACATGAAACGAGATGTTGAACGAATTTGTGGTAGGTGTGTCACTTGTAGGCAAGCTAAATCGAGAGTTCAACCAAATGGCCTTTACACACCCCCTACTTATTCCTAGTTACCCTGGGTTGATATTTCGATGGATTTTGTGTTGGGTTTACCTAGAAGTAAGCATGGGAGGGATTCAATCTTTGTGGTGGTAGACCGGTTTTCTAAGATGGCTCATATTATCCCCTGTCATAAAACTGATGATGCTTCTAACGTTGCAGATTTGTTCTTTAGGGAGATTGTGAGATTACATGGTATGCCTAGGACAATTGTATCAGATAGGGATGCTAAATTCTTAAGCTACTTTTGGAAAACATTGTGGGGTAAACTTGGGACAAAACTATTGTTTTCTACTACTTGTCATCCTCAAACCGATGGTCAAACAGAAGTAGTTAATAGGACTCTATCCACCTTGTTGAGGGCTATCATAAGTAAAAATATTAAGACTTGGAAAGATTGTTTACCACATGTTGAGTTTGCTTATAATCGTTCCATGCATTCTGCTACTAAATTTTCACCATTTGAAATTGTTTATGGTTTTAATCCTCTAACTCCTTTGGATCTATCACCTTTACCTGTTCCTGAGCATTTGAATTTAGATGGAAAGAAGAAGGCAGAATTTGTGAAGCAAATCCATGAGAGGGCACGACTCAACATAGAGAGAAGGACTGAACAGTACATTAAGCAAGCTAACAAGGGTCGTCATAAGCAGGTTTTTGAGCCTGGTGATTGGGTATGGTTACACATGAGGAAGGAACGATTCCCAGCAAAAAGACGTTCCAAATTGCTACCTCGAGGAGATGGTCCATTTCAAGTACTTGAAAGGATCAATGACAATGCCTACCGACTCGATTTACCTGGTGAGTATACTGCTAGTGCTACTTTTAATGTTTCTGATTTGAGTCCTTTTGATGCAGGTGAAGATTTGAGGTCAAATCCTTCTCAAGAGGGGGGGGGAATGATGAGGACACCAAGACTAAAGATCCAAGTCAAGTTCCAGTTGGTCCGGTGACGAGGGCACGAGCCAAGAGATTCAAAGAAGAACTTAACAGCCTAGTCCACAGAGTCCTAAAACAAGAGGAGACCGTGGTCAACACTGAAGGAGAACGAAGACTTGTCCCACTCATCAAAGTAGACCTAGTTTAGAAGCTTGATGAGTCTTATTGTACTTTGTCATCTTGTATTTTTTTATTTAGTCTTTGTTTATTTTGTGAAAAGTCAAACACTTGACTTGTGTGAGTCCAAGAGTCCTTTTGTCTTTAATTTTCGGTTTTCATTAGGAAGACAAAAGGTTTGTCTTTAATTTTTCGGTTTTCATTAGGAAGACAAAGGGGTTGTCTTTAATTTTCGGTTTTCATTAGGAAGACAAAAGGCTTGTCTTTAATTTTCGGTTTTCATTAGGAAGACAAAAAGGCTTGTCTTTAATTTTTGGTTTTCATTAGGAAGACAAAGGGGCTTGTCTTGATGTAGATTTCGGCTATATACAGGGCCTTGTAAACGTTCGGGAAAGGCAGAATATGATGAAATGAAAATTGAGAGGTTTTCTTCTTGAGTTCTTGAAGAGACTATTCGAACTTATCAAGGGTATTCCTTGTGGCGTTCAATCTGACTTATCAAACGGATTCCCATCCCCGTTTGTGGCGTCTTCCTCATACCAAGGTTCGCGCTTGGCTAAGCATTGGGTCGCGGTTCTTCATTCCCATTTCGTGTGTTCTTGGTGGCTGCCATATTTGGTGTCGGGTTTCACCACAATCGCTGGTGTGGTTCGTATCAAAATATATTGGCTTGCTGGAACAATGGCTGAGATTTAATTGGCAACATACTAGAAGGTACCACACTGAATGCCACCACCCTTGCGCTCAGAAGGAAAGAGGGACAAGAACAAGTTTTGTCGGTTCCATAATGATTATAGGCACGACCCAAACGAGTAAAATCAACTGAAGGATGAGATAGAGTTTCTCCTTCGATCAGGAAAACTCTAGAGATACCGAATCAAGACCGAGACTGATGAGGACACCAAGACTAAAGATCCAAGTCAAGTTCCAGTTGGTCCGGTGACGAGGGCACGAGCCAAGAGATTCAAAGAAGAACTTAACAGCCTAGTTCACAGAGTCCTAAAAACAAGAGGAGACCGTGGTCAACACTGAAGGAGAACAAAGACTAATCCTACTCATCAAAGTAGACTTAGTTTAGGAGCTTGATGAGTCTTATTGTATTTTGTCATCTTGTATTTTTTATTTAGTCTTTGTTTATTTTGTGAAAAGTCAAACACTTGACTTGTGTGAGTCCAAGAGTCTTTTTTTTTTGTAATTTTCGGTTTTCATTAGGAAGACAAAGGGCTTGTCTTTGATGTAATTTTCGGTTTTCATTAGGAAGACAAAGGGGCTTGTCTTGATGTAATTTTCGGTTTTTCATTAGGAAGACAAAGGGGCTTTTTCTTTCATGTAATTTTCGGTTATATTAGGCCTTGTAAACGTTTGGGAAAGGCAGATTATGATGAAATGAAATTTGTGAGTTTTTCTTCTTGAGTTCTTGAAGAAACTATTAGAACTTATCAAGGGGTTCCTTGTGGCGTTCAACCTGACTTATAAAACGGATTCCCATCCCCGTTTGTGGCGTCTTCCTCATTCCAAGGTTCGTGCTTGGCTAAGCATTGGGTCGCGGTTCTTCATTCCCATTTCGTGTGTTCTTGGTGGCTGCCATATTTGGTGTCGGGTTTCACCACAATCGTTGGTGTGGTTCGTATCAGTTGGTATCAGAGCTTAGGATCATCCGGTTTGGCCTATCCTTTCCTTTGTCTTTTTCTTTCAATTCATGTTTCTATATTACTTTTGAAAAAAAAAAAACTATTCTAGAGCTTGTTAATTTCCTTATTTCATTTGTTTCCTTGTTTCAATTGTTTCCTTTTTTTTTTCAAAAGTGATGAGGACACCAAGACTAAAGATCCAAGTCTAGTTCCAGTTGGTCCGGTGACGAGGGCGCGAGCCAAAAGACTCAGTTTAGGAGCTTGATGAGTCTTATTGTATTTTGTCATCTCGTTTTTTTTATTTCGTCTTTGTTTATCTTGTGAAAAGTCAAACACTTGACTTGTGTGAGTCCAAGAGTATTTTTTTGTGATTGTTAGGGTTTTCATTAGGAAGACAAAGGGGCTTTTTCTTTCATGTAATTTCGGCCATAAGAGGGCTTGAAAACGTTTTGAAAAATCAGATTTTGATGAAATGAAATTTGTTAGTTTTTCTTCTTGAGTTCTTGAAGAAACTATTAGGACTTATCAAAGGGTTCCTTGTGGCGTTCAACCTGACTTATCAAACGGATTCCCATCCCCGTTTGTGGCGTCTTCCTCATACCAAGGTTCGTGCTTGGTTAAGCATTGGGTCGCGGTTCTTCATTCCAATTTCGTGTGTTCTTGGTGGCTGCCATATTTGGTGTCGGGTTTCACCACAATCGTTGGTGTGGTTCGTATCAGTTGGTATCAGAGATTAGGATCATCCGGTTTGGCCTATCCTTTATCATTTGTGTTTTCTATTCAATTCGTTTTTCAATATTAGGGTTTCTGAAATAAAAAAAAAAAAACAATTCGTTTTCCTATATTCAATTCGTGTTCATCTAGTCGTGTTTTTCTATTCTAGAGCTTGTTAATTTCCTTGTTTCAATTGTTTCCTTGTTTCCCTTATTTGTTGTGAAATCCGAAACTATTCTAGAGCTTGTTGAAATCGTGAATTAGGGTTCTTAACGTGAATTAGGGCTTTGAGTTTTTCTCTTGTTCTAATTGTGGAATCTGAATTTTCATTGAGTTTCTCTTGCTGTTTTGTTTTGAAATCCGAATTTTGCCTTGGGTTTCTCTTGTTCTTGTTGTGAAATCCGAAATTGGAATTGATTTCTCTTGTTCTTATTATTGTGCAATCCAAATATGCATTGAGTATTTCTCTTGTTCTTAGTGTACAATCCGAATTTGGCCTTGAGTCTCTATTGTTCTTATTGTGAAATCTGATTTGGCATCGAGTTTCTCTTGTTTTATTTTGAAATCTGATTTGGCATTGAGTTTCTATTGTTTTATTGTGAAATCTGAATTGACAGTGAGTTTCTCTTATTTTTCATTGTGAAAATCCGAATTTGCATTGAGATTCTCTTGCTCTTTTGTGAAATCTGAGTTGTTTTGTTTTCGAATCCAAGTCTGATTTTTGTTTCTTGTGTCTTGTACCTGCGTTTGAGGATCAAGAGGGAAAGAAAAGACAGAAAAGAAAGAAGAAGAAAAAAATCAAGAGAAACCGATCTAAAAAAAAAAATAGTCAAGAGTCTGGAAACCTCTCTTAAAATTTTTTGTTCTATTCTTGTTCCCTATGGTCTAGAGGCCTTTTTGCCAAAACCCCAATCAAGTGTTCCAAAAATCATCATTTTTCGCCAATTTTTCATCGGTGTTCGTTTGGTTTGTTTGGTTGGATTTGCTTCTTGAATACTCCATATTACTGTTGGATTTGTTTTGAAAGAACTTAAAGAAGAATACGAGTGGAAAAAGGCAGAGGTGTGAGCCTATTTGAGGGTAAAATCCATAGAAATTGAGTGAAACACGAGGGGATTTGAGTGAAAATATTGTTCGAGCAAGACACGTGAGGGAGTGTGGTGAGGTCTTTTCTCCATATTATTCTAACCTTATTTTGCAGATTTCCATCATGGCACGAAATCCAGAGATAAAATGCAAGCACTGATATTCCGCCACCTGAGGTTTCGAATCTACAAATGCAAGCATTAATTGGGGAGATGCGAAGGATGATGAGGGAGGAGTGTGAACAAATACATGAGAGGTTGGATAGGGTAGAAGAGGGAACACAACGGAGGCCACGGAGGAATAGGGTGTTCCAAAGGGAGGATGAGAATGAAGGGGATTTGGAAGGGTTAGTTTCTGATGAAGAGTTTGATAGGATGTCGGCGGGTAACCATAGGAGGTATGGTCGGGATAGAGAAGCTAGGAACCAGGTGGATAATTATTTAGGAAATATCAAGATGAGAATTCCAGCATTTCAGGGGAAGTGCGATCCTGAAGCATACCTTGAGTGGGAGAAGAAGATGGAGTTGGTTTTCGATTTTCACAACTACTCTGACATGAAGAAGGTAAAACTAGCTGCCATTGAATTTACTGATTATGCTATTGTTTGGTGGGATCAGTTGTGCATCAACAGGAGGCGAAATGGAGATCGTGCCATTGACACTTGGGAGGCTATGAAGAGGGTGATGAGGCGACGGTTTGTACCACCTCATTATTATCGAGATTTGTACCTTAAGTTGCAAGGACTTCATCAGGGATACAAAAGTGTTGATGAGTATTACAAAGAGATGGAGATGGCTATGATTAGAGCAAATGTTGAAGAGGATCGGGAGGCAACCATGGCAAGGTTTTTGAATGGGTTGAATTGAGAGATTGCTAATCCAATTGAGCTACACCATTATGTGGAATTGGAGGATTTGGTGCATATGGCAATCAAAGTTGAGAGGCAGCTCAAGAAGGGTAGTACAAGTTCAAGGCCAAGACCGAGCCCACACAATACAAGTACAACACCTTGGAGGACGAACTATCCAAAGAAAGAAGACCAACCTAATTCATCCTTTACACCAAAACCAGCCACCACAGCCACGATCCCTCAAGGTAAAACAGCCCCTACTTCGTCCCGTTCTAGTGAGATAAAGTGTTTCAAATGTCAGGGGCGAGGACACATAGCTAGCCAATGTCCAAACAAGAGAGTTATGGTGATTCGAGAAAGTGGCGAGCTCGATTCTGAAGATGAAGATGATCTTGCTGACATGCCACCATTGGAAGATGCTTCTATCGATGATGAAGAGTATGGGCCAGAATCTGGTGAAATGCTTGCACTAGTCACAAGACCAACATTAAACTTGCAAGCAAAAGAAGAGGAAGAAGAGGTGCAGCGAGAGAACATCTTTCACACTCGTTGGCATGTGAAAGACAAGGTATGCAGTGTTATTATTGATGGTGGTAGTTGCACTAACGTTGCTAGTTCTTCCATGGTTAAAAAGCTGGGGCTCCCAACTCTTAAACATCCTTGTCCATACAAGTTGCAGTGGTTGAATGATAGTGGTGAAGTGAGGGTTACAAAACAAGTTCTGGTATCATTTCGAATTGGCAAATATGAGGATGAAGTATTGTGCGATGTGGTTCCAATGCAAGCTGGACACCTCCTTCTAGGAAGGCCTTGGCTATTTGATCGCCGAGTCCAGCAGGATGGCGTCACCAACAAGTACTCATTCACGTTCAGTCAACGAACAATCACTCTAGCTCTATTGACGCCAAAGCAAGTATATGAAGACCAAGTGAGGTTGCAAAAATTGAGTGATAAAAAAAAATTGAGTGAGCAAAAGAAGGAGAGTGAAAAGATGAATGAGAGTGAGAAAAAAGAGAGAAAAGGGTCGAATCAAGTGAGGGAGAAAAGAAAGAGAAGAGTTCGATCAATGAGGGAAAATTAGAGAGAAAACAAAATAATTTTTATGCAAAAAATAGTGAGGTTAAGCGAGCATTGCGTACAAAACAGCCAAATAATTTACTCATGTACACGGAGGCTCTTTTAAACACTAACCAACTTGATGCTAACAAGGGTCGTCACAAGCAGGTTTTTGATCCCGGTGATTGGGTATGGTTACACATGAGGAAAGAGCGATTCCCAGCACAAAGACGTTCCAAATTGCTACCTCGAGGAGATGGTCCGTTTCAAGTGCTAGAAAGGATCAATGACAATGCCTACAGACTCGATTTACCAGGTGAGTATACTGTTAGTGCTACTTTTAATGTTTCTGATTTGAGTCCTTTTGATGCAGGTGATGATTTGAGGACAAATCCTTCTCAAGAGGGGGGGAATGATGAGGACACCAAGACTAAAGATCCAAGTATAGTTCCAGTTGGTCCGGTGACGAGGGCGCGAGCCAAAAGATTCAGTTTAGGAGCTTGATCAATATTTAGCCTCTTGTAATGAGTCTTATTGTATTTTGTCATCTTGTCTTTTTATTTTTAATCACGTTTTTTATTTAGTCTTTGTTTATTTTGTGAAAAGTCAAACATTTGACTTGTGTGAGTCCAATAGTCATTTTGTCTTTAATTTTCGGTTTTCATTAGGAAGACAAAGGGTTGTCTTTAATTTTCGGTTTTTCATTAGGAAAACAAAGGGGTTGTCTTTAATTTTTGGTTTTCATTTAGGAAGACAAAGGGGCTTGTTTGATGTAATTTTTCGGCTATATTAGGCCTTGTAAACATTTGGGAAAGGCAGATTTTGATAAAATGAAAATTGAGAGGTTTTCTTCTTGAGTTCTTGAAGGGACTATTCCAACTTATCAAGGGTATTCCTTGTGGCGTTCAATCCGACTTATCAAACGGATTCCCATCCCCGTTTGTGGCGTCTTCCTCATACCAAGGTTCGTGCTTGGCTAAGCATTGGGTCGCTGATACGAACCACGCCAACAAGTGTGACGAAACCCGACACCAAATATGGAACAGCCACCAAGAACACACGAGATTGGAATGGAACCGCGACCCAATGCTTAGCCAAGCACGAACCTTGGTATGAGGAAGACGCCACAAACGGGGATGGAATCCGTTTGATAAGTCAGGATGAACGCCACAAGGAATCTCCTTGATAAGTTCAAAAGTTTCTTCAAGAACTCAAGAAGAAATAAACTCACAATTTCATTCAACATAATCTGCCTTTCACATTGTTTTGGCAGTCCTTATAAGGACGAAAATTACATGAAAACAAGACCCTTGGTCTTCCTAATGAAACCAAAAAATTAAGGGCAGCCCCTTTGTCTTCCTAATGAAAACCGAAATTAAAGACAAGAGGACTATTGGACTCACACAAGTCAAATGTTTGCCTTATCACAAAATAAACAAAGACTAAAAAACGTGATTAAAAATAAAAAGACTCATTACAAGAAGCTAAATATTGATCAAGCTCCTAAACTGGTGTCCTCATCATTCCTCCCCTCTTGACTTGGATCAACTGGAACTTGACTTGGATTTTGAGTCTTGGTGTCCTCATCAGTCGCGGTTCTTCATTCCCATTTCGTGTGTTCTTGGTGGCTGCCATATTTGGTGTCGAGTTTCACCACAATCATTGGTGATGAGGACACCAAGACCCAAGTATCAAGTCAAGTTCCAGTTGGTCCAGTGACGAGGGCACGAGCCAAGAGATTCAAGGAAGAACTTAACAGCCTAGTCCACAAAGTCCTAAAACAAGAGGAGACCGTGGTCAACATTGAAGGAGAACAAAGACTTGTCTTACTCATCAAAGTTGATTGAGTTTAGGAGCTTAATGAGTCTTTTTATTTTTAGTCACGTTTTTTAGTCTTTGTTTATTTTGTGATAAGTCAAACATTTGACTTGTGTGAGTCCAATAGTCCTTTTGTCTTTAATTTTTGGTTTTCATGAGGAAGACAAAAGGCTTGTCTTTAATTTCGGTTTTCATTATTAGGAAGACAAAGGGGCTGTCCTTAATTTTTCGGTTTTATTAGGAAGACCAAGGGTCTTGTTTTCATGTAATTTTCGTCCTTATAAGGACTGCCAAAACAATGTGAAAAATCAGATTATGTTGAATGAAATTGTGAGTTTATTTCTTCTTGAGTTCTTGAAGAAACTTTTGAACTTATCAAGGAGATTCCTTGTGGCGTTCATCCTGACTTATCAAACGGATTCCATCCCCGTTTGTGGCGTCTTCCTCATACCAAGGTTCGTGCTTGGCTAAGCATTGGGTCGCGGTTCCATTCCAATCTCGTGTGTTCTTGGTGGCTGTTCCATATTTGGTGTCGGGTTTCGTCACACTTGTTGGCGTGGTTCGTAACAGTTGGTATCAGAGCTTAGGATCATTCGGTTTGGCCTATCCTTTTTTTTTTTTGTTATTCTTTCATTTGTGTTTCTATTCTATTCGTATTTCAATTTTTAGGGTTTCTGAAATAAAAAAAAAAAAAAATCTATCTATTCGTGTTCTTGATTTTCTTAGTCTTTGTTCTTGTTTTCCTTCTAAAAAAATCTGAAACCATTATAGTTAATCTTTTTTCCAGATTGTTTCTTTGTTCAAATCGTGTTCTTATTTCTTTGTTCACATTAGTTTTTTGTGAAATCCCTTGAAATCCGAAACTAATCAACTGAAATTGTTATTGAGTTTGTGAAAATCCTTGTTTCCTTTGTGAAAATCTGAGATTGTTTTGGTGCCACGGATTGATTGGTTCTCTATTATTGGGCGTGTACCACAGATTGTTATTGGGAGTATTGGTGTTCACAGATTGGTTTTCTGAAATTGGGTTTGAGTTCCCTTGTTCTATTGTTTCTTTTGTGAAATCTGAGTTGTTGTCAAATACAAGTCTAATTTTTTTTCTTGTGTCTTGTACCTGCGTTTGAGGATCAAGAGGAAAAGAAAAGACAGAAAAGAAAGAAGAAGAAAGAAAACCAAGAGGATCCGAGACTAAAAAATAAAAATAAAAAAAGAAAAGAAAAGAGTCTGGAAACCCTTCTTAAATTTTTTTGTTATATTCTTGTTCCCCATAGTCTAGAGGCCCTTTTTCCAAAACCCCACACAAGTGTTCCAAAAATCACCATTTTTTGCCACTTTTTCATCGGTTTTCGTTTGATTTGTTTGGTAGAATTGGCTGCTTGAACCTCCATATCACCGTTTCATTAGTTTTCAAAGAGCTTAAAGAAGAAAATAGAGGGGAAAAAGGCAGAGGTGTGAGCTTATTTGAGGGTAAAAGCCATCATTGAGTGCAAACACGAGTGTACTTGAGTGACCATTTTCTTTGAGTGAAACACATGAGGGAGTGCAGTGAGGTCCTTTCTATAATTGTCTAACCTTATTGTTTTGCAGATTCTCCATCATGTCACAAAATACAGAAAGAAATGCAGGCAATGACGCTCCACCACCTACAGTTCCAAATCTACAAATTGAAGCTTTAATGGGGGAGATGAGGAGGATGTTGAGGGAGGAGTGTGAGCAAATACATGAGCGGTTGGACCGAAGAGGGGGCACAACGGAGACCAAGGAGGGGTAGGGTACACCAAAGGGAGTATGAGAATGAAGGGGATTTAGAAGGGGTAGTATCTGATGATGAGTTTGATAGGATGTCGACGGGTAACCATAGGAGGTATGGTGGGAATAGAGAAGATAGGAACCAGGTAGATAATTATATGGGGAATATCAAAATGAGAATCCCAGCATTTCAGGGGAAGAGTGATCCTGAAGCATACCTTGAGTGGGAGAAGAAGATGGAGCTAGTTTTTGATTGTCACAACTACTCCGACATGAAGAAGGTAAAACTTGCTGCCATTGAGTTTACTGATTATGCTATTGTTTGGTGGGATCAGTTGTGCATCAACAGGAGGCGGAGTGGAGATCGCCCTATTGACACATGGGAGGCCATGAAGAGGGTGATGAGGCGACGGTTTGTAACACCTCATTATTATCGAGATCTCTACCTTAAGTTGCAGGGACTTCGTCAAGGTTCCAAGAGTGTTGATGAGTATTACAAGGAGATGGAGATGGCTATGATTAGAGCCAATGTTGAAGAGGATCGGGAGGCAACCATGGCAAGGTTTTTGAATGGGTTGAACCGAGAGATTGCTGACCCAATTGAGCTACACCATTATGTGGAATTGGAGGATTTGGTTCATATGGCAATCAAAGTTGAGAGGCAGCTCAAGAAGGGTAGTTCAAGTTCGAGGTCAAGACCGAGCCCACACAATCCAAGTACAACACCTTGGAGGTCGAACTATCCAAAGAAAGAAGACCAACCCACTTCATCATCTACACCAAAACCAGCCACCACAGCCACACCACCTCAAGGTAAAACAACTCCTACTAAGTCTCATTCTAGTGAGATAAGGTGTTTCAAATGTCATGGGCGAGGACACATAGCTAGCCAGTGTCCAAACAAGAGAGTCATGGTGATTCGAGAAAGTGGAGAGATAGATTCTGAAGATGAAGATGATCTTGCTGACATGCCACCATTGGAAGATGCTTCTGACAATGAGTATGGGCCAGAATCTGGTGAGATGCTTGCACTAGTCACAAGGCGAGTCCTGAATTTGCAAGCAAAAGAAGAGGAAGAAGAGGTGCAGCGAGAGAACATCTTTCACACTCGTTGTCATGTGAGAGACAAGGTATGTAGTGTCATTATTGATGGAGGTAGTTGTACTAATGTTGCTAGTGCTTCCATGGTTGCCAAGCTGGGGCTTACAACGCTTAGGCATCCCTGTCCATACAAATTGCAATGGTTGAATGATAGTGGTGAAGTGAGGGTTACAAAACAGGTGCTAGTTTCATTTCGAATTGGCAAGTATGAAGATGAGGTGTTGTGTGATGTGGTTCCCATGCAAGCTGGACACCTCCTTCTAGGAAGGCCTTGGCAATTTGATCGGCGGGTGCAGCATGACGGCTTCACCAACAAGTATTCATTCACATTCCGTCAACGAACAATCACTCTAGCGCCTTTGACACCAAAGCAAGTGTATGAAGATCAAGTGAGGTTGCAAAAATTGAGTGACAAAAAGAAAATGAGTGAGCACAAAGAGAGTGAAAAGATGAATGAGAGTGAGGAAAAAGAGAGACAAAGAGAGAAAAGTGTGGAATCAAGTGAGAGAAAACAAAATAATTTTTATGCAAAAAAAAGTGAGGTTAAGAGAGCATTGTGTATAAAACAGCCCATGATTTTACTCATGTATAAGGAGGCTCTTTTAAATACTAACCAACTTGATTCTTCGCTGCCAAGTGTTGTTGTGTCTATTTTGCAGGAATTTGAGGATGTGTTTCCTGAGAAAGTACCACATGGATTGCCACCTGTTCGAGGAATAGAACATCAAATTGATTTTGTTCCAGGTGCTTCCATCCCAAACCGACCAGCCTACAGAAGTAATCCTGATGAAACAAAGGAATTGCAAAGGCAAAATGAAGAATTGATGGAGAAAGGGCATGTGAGAGAAAGCATGAGCCCTTGTGCTGTTCCAGTGATTCTAGTTCCCAAGAAGGATGGAACATGGAGGATGTGTGTTGACTGTCGAGCCATCAACAATATAACGGTAAAATATCGACATCCCATTCCTCGTTTAGATGACATGTTAGATGAATTGCATGGTTCTTGTGTGTTTTCCAAAATTGATCTTAAAAGTGGGTATCATCAGATACGTATGAAAGAAGGGGATGAGTGGAAAATTGCTTTTAAAACTAAACATGGATTGTATGAGTGGTTAGTCATGCCTTTTGGACTAACTAATGTACCTAGCACTTTCATGCGCTTAATGAATCATGTATTGCGTGCTTTCATTGGAAAATTTGTGGTTGTGTATTTTGATGATATTCTTATTTATAGTAAGAATTTGCATGACCATGTTTTGCATTTGCATTCTGTTTTGGATGTTCTTAGGAAACAGAGTTTATATGCTAACCTCAGTAAGTGTACTTTCTGCACCGATAAGCTTGTTTTCCTAGGCTTTGTTGAAAGTGCTACAGGTATTCAGGTGGATGAAGAAAAGATCAAAGCCATCCAAGAGTGGCCGACCCCTACAACTATAGGTAATGTTAGAAGTTTTCATGGACTTGCTAGCTTCTACAGGAGGTTTGTGAAAAATTTTAGCACCATCGCCGCACCACTTACAGAAGTTATCAAAAAGAATGTGATATTTAAATGGGGTGAAGCTCAAGAGGAGGCATTTCGGCTACTGAAATACAAGCTTTCTCATGCTCCTTTACTTGCTTTGCCTAACTTTTCTAACACTTTTGAAGTTGAATGTGATGCTTCTGGAATAGGTATTGGCGCTGTTCTTATGCAGGATGGGAGACCGCTTGCATACTTTAGCGAAAAGCTAAGTGGGCTGCCCTCAATTACCCCACCTATGACAAAGAATTGTATGCACTAGTGCGTGCTTTAGAAACATGGCAGCACTATTTGTGGCCAAAGGAGTTTGTGATTCGCACAGATCATGAATCCTTGAAACATTTGAAAGGCCAACCCAAGCTCAACAAGAGACATGCAAGATGGGTTGAGTTCATTGAGACATTTCCTTATGTCATTCGCTATAAACAAGGTAAGGAGAATGTGGTTGCTGATGCCCTTTCTCGCAGGTATGCCCTAATCTCCACTCTTGATGCTAAATTACTTGGGTTTGAACACATAAAGGAGTTGTATTCTGCTGACCATGATTTTGGGGAAATTTATGGTGTTTGTGAAAAATCTACTGAAGGAAAATTTTATAGGCATGACGGTTTCTTGTTTAGGGAGCATAGGTTGTGTGTACCTAATTGTTCTTTGAGAGATTTGCAAGTTAGAGAGTCCCACGGGGGAGGGTTGATGGGACATTTTGGAGTTGCTAAGACCCTAGCTATGTTGCAAGAGCACTTCTTTTGGCCCCACATGAAACGAGATGTTGAGCGAATTTGTGGTAGGTGTGTCACTTGTAGGCAAGCTAAATATAGAGTTCAGCCAAATGGCCTTTACACACCCCTACCTATCCCTAGTTCACCATGGGTTGACATTTCAATGGATTTTGTGTTGGGTTTACCTAGAAGTAAGCGTGGGAGGGATTCAATCTTTGTGGTTGTAGACAGATTTTCTAAGATGGCTCATTTTATTCCTTGTCATAAAACTGATGATGCCTCTAACGTTGCAGATTTGTTCTTTAGGGAGATTGTGAGATTACATGGTATGCCTAGAACAATTGTATCTGATAGGGATGCCAAGTTCTTAAGCTATTTTTGGAAAACATTGTGGGGAAAACTTGGGACAAAACTATTATTTTCTACTACTTGTCACCCTCAAAACGATGGTCAAACAGAAGTAGTTAATAGGACCCTATCCACCTTGTTGAGGGATATCATATGTAAAAATATTAAGACTTGGGAAGATTGTTTGCCACATGTTGAGTTTGCTTATAATCGTTCAATGCATTCTGCTACTAAATTTTCACCATTTGAAATTGTTTATGGTTTTAATCCTCTAACTCCTTTGGATTTATCACCTTTACCTGTTTCTGAGCATTTGAATTTAGATGGCGAGAAGAAGGCAGAATTTGTGAAGAAAATCCATGAGAGGGCGCGACTCAACATAGAGAGAAGGACTGAACAATACATTAAGCAAGCTAACAAGGGTCGTCATAAGCAGGTTTTTGAGCCCGGTGATTGGGTATGGTTACACATGAGGAAAGAGCGATTCCCAACACAAAGGCGTTCAAAATTGCTACCTCGAGGAGATGGTCCATTTCAAGTACTTGAAAGGATCAATGACAATGCCTACAGACTCGATTTACCAGGTGAGTATAATGTTAGTGCTACTTTTAATGTTTATGATTTGAGTCCTTTTGATGCAGGTGACGATTTGAGGTCAAATTCTTCTAAAGAGGGGGGGAATGATGAGGACACCAAGACCCAAGTATCAAGTCAAGTTCCAGTTGGTCCAGTGACGAGGGCACGAGCCAAGAGATTCAAGGAAGAACTTAACAGCCTAGTCCACAAAGTCCTAAAACAAGAGGAGACCGTGGTCAACATTGAAGGAGAACAAAGACTTGTCTTACTCATCAAAGTTGACTGAGTTTAGGAGCTTAATGAGTCTTTTTATTTTTAGTCACGTTTTTTAGTCTTTGTTTATTTTGTGATAAGTCAAACATTTGACTTGTGTGAGTCCAATAGTCCTTTTGTCTTTAATTTTCGGTTTTCATGAGGAAGACAAAAGGCTTGTCTTTAATTTCGGTTTTCATTAGGAAGACAAAGGGGCTGTCGTTAATTTTTCGGTTTTATTAGGAAGACCAAGGGTCTTGTTTTCATGTAATTTTCGTCCTTATAAGGACTGCCAAAACAATGTGAAAAATCATATTATGTTGAATGAAATTGTGAGTTTATTTCTTCTTGAGTTCTTGAAGAAACTCTTGAACTTATCAAGGAGATTCCTTGTGGCGTTCATCCTGACTTATCAAACGGATTCCATCCCCGTTTGTGGCGTCTTCCTCATACCAAGGTTCGTGCTTGGCTAAGCATTGGGTCGCGGTTCCATTCCAATCTCGTGTGTTCTTGGTGGCTGTTCCATATTTGGTGTCAGGTTTCGTCACACTTGTTGGCATGGTTCGTATCAATTGGTGTGGTTCGTATCAGAAATTGTCTAGCTACGAGAACAAGTGGAAGAGCTGCTACAACAACAACGACAATAGACTCAGCCGCAGCCTCAGCCAAGCAACAATAATAGGCAGAAGATAAGGCATCCTGATGATAAGCAGTACAATGGCGACAAAAGAATGCGAGCAAGTGATAGGCCGGGTTATGTAGAATACCCGCAATGCTCTAAGTGCCAAAAGAAACATCCTGGTGAATGTCGTGCAAATACCAAGGAATGCTACATTGGAGTCCAGGAAAGTCATCGGAAGAAGTAATGTCCACAGCTTAAGCCAGAGGAGAAAAGGGACGGCAAGATGGTTCTTGCTGAAGTCTTTGCCTTAACCCAGGGAGCAGCTGACGCTAGCGATAAAGTGGTTAAGGTCAGATTTCTATCCTCAATAGTATATGTTCTAGTATTGTTTGATTCGCGAACAACATACTCGTATATCTCGTTAGGAATGATAGAGAAATTAGACAAACCTTGTCGAACTAGGTTTGTGACATAGTTGCCTTCGGGTGAAGTAGTCCTATCATCACAGATAGTAATCAAAATTGAGGACGTAGAACTAGAAGGAGACCTGATAGAGTTAGAGATCAAATACTTCAACGTAATACTGGGCATGGATTGGCTAGCAAGGCATGGCGCAACCATCGACTGCAGACGTAAGCAAGTGATGTTCGAGACTGCTGACGATCAGAAACTATGCTATATGGGAAAAAATTTAGGACTACGTTTGCCGCTTATTTAATCTCTCAAAGCTTAGAAGACGATAGAAAAAGGATGTCATGCACTCTTAGCCAACGTCACGGATGTGGTAAAGGAAACACCACTAAAGGTTGGAGACATCCGCATTATAAAGGAATTTCCAGAGGAATTTCCTGACGACTACTTGGATTGCCGCTGACACGGGAGATAGACTTCACAATCGAACTAGTACCAGGCACCGAGCCTATTTCAAAGGCACCATACCAGATGGCACCGACCAAACTCAAGGAGTTAAAGACGCAGCTACAAGAACTTTTAGACTTGGGTTTCATTAGACCAAGCCATTTGCCATGGGGAGCACTAGTTCTATTTGTGAGGAAGAAGGACAGAAGTATGTGAATGTGCATAGATTGCGACGAGCTAGGTGACAATTAAGGATAAGTACATGCTACCCCGAATTGACAACTTGTTTGATCAACTTTGAGGGGCACCCGTGTTTTCAAAGATTGATCTACAGTCCGGGTATCACCAGCTCAAGTTACGGGAAGAGGATATTCCCAAGACGGCTTTTAGAACTCGTTATGGACATTACGAGTTTCTAGTTATGTCTTTTGGTCTTACCAATGCTCCAGTCGCATTTTTGGATTAATTGTAATGACCCAACTACTCTAGACTTTGGAACATTAATGACTACTATACACATAGACACTAATTTTTAAAGTACTTACAAGTGAAATAATCATAACTTCATTAAAACTTGGAAAAAAACAAGTGTTAAACTACATAAAATTTAAAGTAGGATATGGGATCCCATTGTTTTTAAAAGAAAAACTTAACATAATTTTAAATAACATGGATTACATAATAAAGTGCGGAAAAATACATATAAAATTTAAAGAGACTTTATCCTCGAATCGAACTCTCGGTCCATCGATTCCATCCCGCCTCAATAGACATCCCCAAGCTTCCAAGAACCTTTCCCGCCACCAAAGCTATTTTCTTGCACATATTAAACATAAAGGAATGAGCCTAATGCCCAGAAAAGAAAATCTAACACATAAATCATATACATAATATTCATATCAACATATACTAAAACATATCATAACATATGTCACATATACTTGTGGGGCTTGCTAGCTAAGCAAGTCATATGCCCATTATATTTGTGGGGCTTGCTAGCTAAGCAAGTCATATATGCCCATAAATTTATTGGGGCTTGTTAGTTGTACAGGTCATATGCCCAAGTCTACAAACATACATAACACACAAATCATAAGTTAACATAACATATAAATCATAAGATAACATATGGCATAACACATAATATCCTATCCTATTTTCCTTACCAAAAGTACCGAGATATGAGAACAGGTTTGGGACTTTGGAACACTCCTAAAAACCATAAATGAAAGGGTGAGTATACTGAAGAAAGAGGAATGAAAAGAATGGACGAACTATACCATCAAGAACATACTTACCAAAATCCTTATGTTCAAGATCTTAGATTTCCTATCCAAGAATAAAGAATAAAGTTAGGGTGCTGAGTAGAAAACTATAAGAACTTAAGGAAAACAATACCAAAATGAACTAGAGTTTGGAATACCTTGAATGCTTCTATGACTGATTTAAACCTTGAACTGAAATGTGCTATAAACCTTACTTCCCAAGTGTTTGGTAAGCTTATAATGATTAAGCTTATAATCCCCCAACCCAAGTGTTTACACTCTCAAAAATAACCTAGCAGCTTGCAGCCTCTGAACTTAGCTTGATGAATGAATAAATGGCTGGGTACTAGGTTCTATTTATAGAGTTCAAGAATGAAAAGATCTTCATTTAACTTGAATAAAATAATGGCTTTTTAAGTGAAAAATATTTGAATTATCATTCAGCAGAGGCTGAAGACTCGGTCAGAAAGATGCTGGACTTATCAAGAGATTAAAGATTAAAATGAGAACGTTTTCAAAAACATTCAAAAATATACTAAAGGAGCCGATATATCTCCCGTTGTAGGCGATATGTCGCCTGGGCTAGCATGCCCGAGGCTCGTCGAGGTGATCGTGCGAAGTTACGTGTTTTTCGTATCCCCGTACTTCGATATATCGCCCCCTATAGCTGCGATATATCGGCATACGCTGAATATTTAAACACGAAATTGCACATTTTCAGCTTAATTTGAATTGAGTAAACAACCTTGACTAAGTCCTCTAACGTTTTCAAAGCTGCTGACAAACCCTAGGATATTCAAATATTAATCTTAATAAACTTATTCCTCAAAAATATTTAATTATCATTAAACATACACATGAGAAGTGTTACTTTCTTATTGGGTCTAACTAAAAACCTTATAATATAATAAATATCACCATCAATATCAGTCATATTAATCAAACCTTATGTTAAAATTAATATGCTTAAACTATAGGTTAAACTTAGAAAATCTGCAAGTGTTACTACGAGTGTCCAATTAAATCCCGGTCTGAACCAAAATCCACAATCATAAAAATACTACTACTATTACTATTATTACTACTATCTAACTAGCTAAGTAAAGTTCTTGAACTCTACATTAATGAATAGGGTCTTTTGGACAAATTCTTCATAATGTTCATCGACGATATTTTGGTGAACTCAAAGGACAAAGACGAGCATGAGGATCATTTAAGGTTGATCTTGTTGCGACTGAAGGAGCATCAACTTTATGCCAAGTTCAAGAAGTGTAAATTTTGGCTTTCACAAGTAGCGTTCCTCGACCACATAGTATCCAAGGAAGGAGTTGCTGTAGACCCATCTAAAGTAAAGGCTGTTAAGGATTGGCCAAGACCAAAGAATGTGTCAGAAGTAAGAAGTTTTCTGAGAGTAGTAGGCTATTATCGGAGGTTTGTAGAGGGTTTTCCTTAGATAGCCACTCCACTCACCAACTTGACCCGGAAGTAGCAGAGGTTCAACTGGACCAATAAGTGTGAAGAGAGCTCTAGTTGCTTAAGGATAAGCTATGCCTAGTACCAGTACTTTGTGTACCGACGCCCACTGACAAGTTTGTAGTCTACTATGATGCGTCAAAGCAAGGGTTGGGTTGTGTGCTGCTGCAGAATGACAAGGTGATAGCCTACGCCTCAAGGCAACTGAAGGAATACAAGCAACGCTATCCGACACACGATATGGAGTTGGCAGCGGTGGTCTTTGCATTGAAAATCTGGCACCACTATCTTTATGGAGAACGGTGTGAGATTTATACAGATCACAAAAGCTTAAAGTATCTCTTCACTCAGAACGAGCTCAACATGAGGTAGTGCAGGTGGTTAGAGCTAGTGAAGGATTATTACTGCAAAATCCTATACCACTCGGGGAAGGAAAACGTAGTTGCTGATGCGCTAAGTAGGAAGAGTTATGGAAGTCTAGCAGCATTAGGTGGAATAGAAAAGTCGCTACAGCATGAGCTGATCAATGCCGAAATAGAAGTAGTCATTGGTAAACTGGCTAACTTGTCCATCCAGTCAAGTCTGTTAGAAGATATATGGATCGGGCAAGGGCATGATGACACATTAGTAGCACATATGGATGCATTTAAAGAAAAAAAAGGCCACAGATTTCAGGATCTCAGGACAAGGGTTTTTGAGATATAAGGATCGGGTATGCGTGCCAAATGATCATGGAATTAAGATGAATATTTAGAAGAAGCGCACAATACCCCATACTCAATTCAACCAGGGTCGACTTAGATGACTCACGACCTTAAGGCATTATATTGGTGGCCAAGAATGAAGAAAGATATGGCAGAGTATGCGTCTAAATGCTTAGTATTCCAACAAGTGAAAGCAGAACATCAGTGGCATGCAGGCTTATTACAAACACTTAGCATTCCATAATGGAAACGGGATGATATAGCCATGGATTTCATGACAGGATTGCCATGAACAAATAAGCAGCATGATTCAACTTGGGTAGTAGTAGATAGACTAACCAAGTCAGCTCATTTCCTGCCTGTCAAGACTACGTACATAGCAGATCAATACGCAGACGTTTATGTCCAAGAAATAGTACGACTACATGGAATCCCTAAGACAATAGTATCTGATAGAGGATCGGTGTTTACATCGATATTTTGGGGATGTTTGCTGCAAGCCATGGGTACCAAGTTAAGTCGTAGTAGGAATTTCATCCTCAGATCGATGGACAGTCCAAGCGTACCATACAAATTTTAGAAGATAAGTTGTGTGCTTGTGTACTTGATTTCGGAGGATCATGGAGTAAATATTTGCCACTGATAGAATTCTCCTACAACAATAGCTACCAGTCAACGATCGGGATGGCACCCTACGAGCTACTTTGTGGAAGAAGGTATTGATCGCTGTTACATTGGGACAAGGCAGGAGATAGGCAGCTTCTTGGTCCCGAAGCTGTTAGAAAAGCTCAGGAAATAGTAGCGCGTACCAGGAAATGCTCGCTGCTCAAAGCCGTTAGAAAAGTTATGCAGATGCCAAGCAGCGGGATGTGGAATTCAAAGTCAGAGATCAAGTCTTCCTAAAGATATCTCCTATGAAAGGTGTAAAGCGGTTTGGGAAGAAAGGCAAGCTTAGTACCAGGTTTATAGGTCCTTTTGAGATATTGGACAAAGTGGGAGCAGTTGCATATAGATTAGCCCTACTGTCATCTCTAGCAGATAGCCATAGTGTGTTCCTGATACGAACCACACCAACACTGTGATGAAACCCGACACCAAATATGGCAGCCACCAAGAACACACGAAATGGGAATGAAGAACCGCGACCCAATGCTTAGCCAAGCACGAACCTTGGTATGAGGAAGACGCCACAAACGGGGATGGAATCCGTTTGATAAGTCGGGTTGAACGCCACAAGGAATCCCTTGATAAGTTCTAATAGTTTCTTCAAGAACTCAAGAAGAAAAACTCACAAATTTTCATTTCATAATAATCTGATTTCTTCCAAATGTTTTCAAGGCCTTATATAGCTGAATATTACATCAAGACAGCCCTTTGTCTTCCTAAAGAAAACCGAAAATTAAAGACAACCATTTGTCTTCCTAATGAAAACTGAAATTTAAAGACAACCCTTTGTCTTCCTAATGGAAACCGAAATTAAAAACAAGCCTTTTGTCTTCCTAATGAAAACCGAAATTAAAGACAAAAGGACTATTGGAATCGCACAAGTCAAATGTTTGACTTTTCACAAAATAAACAAAGACTAAATAAAAAAATACAAGATGACCAAATACAATAAGACTCATCAAGCTCCTAAACTGAGTCTTTTGGCTCGCGCCCTCGTCACCAGACCAACTGGAACTAGACTTGGATCTTTAGTCTTGGTGTCCTCATCAGTTCCACATCTCGATGCTGCATAGATATGTGTCAGACCCATCTCACATCCTCAAGTACGATACGATAGCACTCCAAAGAAACTTGAGTTACGAGGAATGACCGGTTAGCATCCTAGATAGAAGGATGAAGGAATTGCGGTCTAAGAGTTTTCCGATAGTAAAGGTCCTATGGAGTAATTAGTTCTGAATGGGAGGCAACATGGGAGTTGGAGGAAGACATGTAGTGGTAGTGGTGGTAGTGGTAGTATTTTGGTTCAAAAAGGGACTTAGTAGGACACTCGTAGCAATAGTAGTAGTAGTAGTAGTAGTAGTAGTAGTAGTAGTAGTAGTAGTAGTAGTAGTAGTAGAAGTAGTAGTAGTAGTAGTAGTCGTGGATTTTGGTTCAAAAAGGGACTTAGTAGGACACTCGTAGCAATAGTTATGGATTTTATAAGTTTAACCTATAGTTTAGAAATATTAATTATAACATAAAGTTTAATTTTTTTTAGTAGTTATGATTATTATAGTATAGTATAGGTTTATGATATTAGTAGTCTTATTTGTGGATTATGTTGTTATTTAGATAATTAAATAGATTTTCCGTATCTTTAGGGTACTGTAACTTCCGACCTATTTTTGACCCAGTTATGTTATGAATTTTGAAAAATAGTATTTCTAGAAAGTAGTAGATAATTGGATTATCTTTCTAACCATATTAAGATAGTCTAAATCGGAATCCTACAGCTCCAGTAATGTTGATTTTACTACAGGTAAGTTTAGAGTTACAAGATTTAGGAAGTTAGAAGTTAGGATTCTATTTTATTTAAATTTAAGTTTGGATTATAGTTAGAATGAAATTAAGTATTTTTTTTATAAAAGAAAGATCTAGAAACTCTAGAACCTTCCAGAACCACTAAGAGCATGACACTTGTCATAATCATGTTTATTTAAGGATTTAATTATAAAAGAAAGTTCTAGAAACTCTAGAATCTTCCAGAACCACTAAGAGCATGACATTTTTCATAATAGGATAGTTTCACTCCTCAAACTTGATACGAACCACACCAACATTGTGATGAAACCCGACACCAAATATGGAACAGCCACCAAGAACATACGAGATTGGAATGGAACCGCGACCCAATGCTTAGCCAAGCACGAACCTTGGTATGAGGAAGACGCCACAAACGGGGATGGAATCCGTTTGATAAGTCAGGATGAACGCCACAAGGAATCTCCTTGATAAGTTCAAAAGTTTCTTCAAGAACTCAAGAAGAAATAAACTCACAATTTCATTCAACATAATCTGCCTTTTCACATTGTTTTGGCAATCCTTATAAGGACGAAAATTACATGAAAACAAGACCCTTGGTCTTCCTAATGAAAACCGAAATTAAAGAAAACAAGCCTTTTGTCTTCCTAATGAAAACCGAAATTAAAGAAAACAAGCCTTTTGTTCTTCCTAATGAAAACCGAAATTAAAGACAAAAGGACTCTTGGACTCACACAAGTCAAGTGTTTGACTTTTACAAAATAAAGAAAGACCAAAACAACAATAACGTAAATAAATAATATGACAAATACAATAAGACTCATGAAGCTCCTAAACTCAGTCAACTTTGATGAGTAAGACAAGTCTTTGTTCTCCTTCAATGTTGACCACGGTCTCCTCTTGTTTTAGGACTTTGTGGACTAGGCTGTTAAGTTCTTCCTTGAATCTCTTGGCTCGTGCCCTCGTCACTGGACCAACTGGAACTTGACTTGATACTTGGGTCTTGGTGTCCTCATCAAAACTCTATAAATAGGACCTAGTACTCAGTCATTTTTCTTCATTCTTCAAGCTGTGTTCAGAGCCTTTAAGCTGCTAGGATTTCTAAAGAGTGATACGCTTGAGTTTTGGGGATAAAAGCTTTATCATCTTAAGCTTTATAAACACTTGTGTAGTGAGATAATGTGTGTTTTTGATATTGAGGTGTAGATCGGCTCTAGTTCATCCAAGGAAATATTATTCATAAGTTCTATTCTTTATGACTCCTTAAGTTTCTTTCAGATCCTAACTTCTTTTTATGGTTTCGTGGTTAGGTGTTTAAGTTCTTAAACATTAAGGTTCTCGGTAAGTTTCCCTCTTTGATGGTTTAGTTTCTTTTCATCTTCTTTTCTATAGATACTCACCATTCTTATTCTTGGTTTTAGGAGTGTTCCAAGTCCCGTCCTTGTTCTCAATTATCCGTGTGTTGGTAAGGAAAATAGGATAGTTTTTATATGCTTATATGTTATGATATGTTTATGTAATAATATGATATGTTTATGTTATAATATGTTATGTTATGATATGTTATGATATATTATTATGTTTTATGATGCTTAGGGGCTCATTGTTGTTAGCTAGCAAACCTCAATGTATTTTGAGGCTCATTGTTGTTAGCTAGCAAACCCAAAATGTGTTTTATGTTGCTTAGGGGCTCATTGTTGCTTAGCTAGCAAACCTCAATGTATTTTGAGGCTCGCTGTTGTTAGCTAGAAATCCCCAAATGTTTTTATGTTATATAGGGCTCATAGTTGCTTAGCTAGCAAACCTCAATGTATTTTGAGGCTCATAGTTGCTTAGCTAGCAAACCCTAATGTTTACCATGTACATGGGTCAGAGTTGTAATAGATGTTTTATAGTCATATGTTTTGATATAGTCTTATGTTTATGTTTTATAGTCATATGTAAAAAATATAGTATATGTTTTGATATAGTCTTATGTTTATGTTTTATGTTATATAAACTGATTGGTAGATTTTCCTTGCTGGGCATTAGGCTCACTCCTTTATTTTTAGTATGATGCAGGAAGTTAGATACGGAGGCAGAAGGATTCTTGGTGGTTTGACTTGTGTGTTGAGGATGAATGGAATGGATGGGCTGCATGTCGATTCGAGGACGACGTTATTTTTAGTCTCCTTAAATTATGTTTTTATGTATTTTTCGCATTTAGCTTTGTAAACAACTTCATTTAATTTAAAGTTATGTTTTATTTTAAAATAATGGGATCTTATACCGCTCATTTATGTATTTCAATATTTACTTTGGAGATTTTAATAAAGTTACGATTAGTTCTTATGTATGTTTTATTTGAATTAGTAGTTATGTCTAGTAGTTTTAATGGTCCAAGGTCTTAGAATTAGTTGGGTCATTACAGAGAACACCGTCTTTCCCTGCAACTGATCAAACAAGTCATCAATCCTTGTTAAGGGGTATTTATTCTTGGTGGTCAACTTTTTCTTCACAAACAAACCGGAGCACCCTATGGCGAGAAGCTAGGCCTGATAAATCCCAAATCAAGAAGCTCTTGTAACTATATCTTTAACTTTTTCAGTTCTGCCGGAGCCATCATATACTGTGCTCTCGACATTGGCTCTGTACTCGGTGCTAACTCAATGACAAACCGAATCTCCCTGTGCGGCAACAATCCTGGTAAATCCTCACAAAACACGTCCAAGAACTTGCGTACCAATTTGGTCTCTCCCGGCCCTGCTGGCATAACCCTAGTGGTATCCACCTCACTAGCTATGAAACCTATAAAACCTCCCTGTAATAGGTCTCTAGCTCTCAATGCCGATATCATGGGTATGCGAGGTCCATGCACAGCACCCACGAAAACAAAAGGATCCTCACCCTCAAGCTCAAAGGTTACCATCTTCTTCCTACAATCAATGGTAGTCCTATATCTAACCAGCCAATCCGTCCCTAAAATCATATCAAAATCATCCATACCCAACTCGATCAAGTCCACTGATAGTTCCCTACCATCAACCATCACTGGCAGTGCTCTAATCCATCTCCTAGAAACTACCAGTTCCCCTATAGGCAATATAGTTCCAAACCCCATAGTATAATACTCATTGGGTCTACATAATCTATCAATTACATTACTAGAAACAAACAAATTTGTAGCACCAGAGTCAATCAATACGGTATAAGAAGAGTTAGCGCTAGAAAGCTGACTTGTCACTATCGAGGGACTAGCCTCAGCATTTGCCTGCGTCAAGTTGAACACTCAAGCTCGAATCAAGCTTTCCACCTCTCTTGATTTCTCTTGCTTCGCTATTGGGAAGTCTTTCTTGTGGTGTCCCACCACCCCGCATACATAACAGGCCTTTGCCCGACATTCGCCCGGATGGCGCCTTCTGCACCTCGCGGCCACCTTGAGCACCTCGACCCCTCCTATTAGGACCAATAGCGGTCGAAGTGTTAGGGGTCTTCCTCTTCAGATCACTGGGGCCTCTGCTCGTACCAGACCCTGTGTATGGAGACACCGCCCTGCGAACCTCTCCTCTCACAACGTTTTCCCTCCAGATCTTATTCTCCGCTTTTTCAGCAGTAAGAGCCTTCTCAACAGCCTGGGCATAAGTGGTCTGCCCAGGTACCGATGTAATCCTCACATCCCGGACTATCATAGCATTAAGCCCTCGAATAAATCTGTACTGTCTAACTGCATCAGTAGGCACTAAATCTGGTGCAAACTTTGCAAGCCTGTCAAACTTTAGGGCATACTCAGTAACTGTCATGTTGCCCTGCACCAACCCCACAAACTCATTCACCTTCGCTGCCCTGACGACAATGTTTTAGTATTTCTGGTTGAACAAATCTCTGAACCCATCCCAACTCACAGTAGAAACATCCCTGGTTTGTGATGCCACCACGCACCAAATAGTGCTCTTTAAGCATATATGTGGCACAGGCCACCCTGTCATTACCTTCCACCCTCATGAAATCCAGGATAGAAGTGATCATACTCATCCACTGCTTGGCCTTCAGTGGATCTGATCCTCTATCAAAGGTTGGAGGATGCTGTCTCCTGAACCACTCATACAGTGGCTCCCACTTGTTCCCAACCTCAGGTGTCTATACAACTGGTGCCACAGCAAGTGGCACAATAGGTGCATCATTCCCTGACGGAGCCTGTTGTCTTAGAAGGTGAATCTGTTCTTCCTGACTCTGTAACCGGGCTTGCATATTTGCAAGTATCTACTACCAGTTCTTAGGGACTGTCGGAGGGTTCTGGCCCTGTTCATCAACTCTAGCCTCAAACCCTGTGCCAGCTAGTTGTATCGATCACCTTGGATGCATAGCTTTTCAAGTATATCTGATATCAATGACTCGGCGGTCAAGCAATGATGACAGGTTAACAGTCTTTCCATAGTTCACCATTGAAACTCAAACAACCAAATGTAATAAAAATGCAAAAAAGCATGTAAACACCCATTCACATGCAGCAGCAATGCTAATAAGCATGCCTCATAATAGTCATACAACAGTCAAGGACCAAACCCTATCAGTTTCTCATGCTCCCTATAAATCATGCAATAAAGCATTTATATTTCATTCAAACATTTAGGCATATAATCACATATATACAATTACCAAACCCTGAGTCGAGCTTGTCTTTCGCAGTGAATGTACATGCCCAACCAGTCTTCAGGAACCCTTAAACCTAGACTGCTCTAATACCAAGTTGTAACACCCTGGATAACCAAGACTTTCACACTGTGTATTTGAAATAGTGCAAGACTTGCTAATCAAGTCATTTGAATAAAAGTGTGTTCCTAAGGTCAACTATCAAGTTAGAGTTAAAAGATTTTGATCATAAATAGTTAATTTTCACTAACATAGATATTTGGTACATGGGAACCAAAAAAGAAACAGGTTTAAGAAACAATTTACAAATCTCAAAAGTTATGTACAACCGGTATCCACTCTAAAGGGAAAACACAAATTTTAGGCTTCGTCCCTGTACTTTTCCTTGACTGTAGCGGACGAGCAGCTGACAGTGTACACCTCACCCCAGAGCTCTCCAACTCATGGTTAGTCTAGCTTACTGTTGCCTTTACCTGCACCATGTAGCACCCGTGAGCCAAGGCCCAGCAAGAAAACCATAACAACAAATACAAAATCAATAGTAGCAATCAATCAGACATATGACAGTCATCTAAAAGTTCAACAGATCATAGGCATCAAACTAATAACAGTAAACACGTACGTTCAGAAATATATCTTAATCAATTTACGAATGCTCAGGGTCGGCACCCTTAGGCCGAGCCCTCTGTTTACTCAGTTGACTCCAGCTCGCTTAGCTGAGCCCATTGCTTATTTAGCTGACCCCAGCTCACAGTGCCCGAGCGCATCCTATGTGCAAGTCATCAGCCCCAGCTCTCTAGGGTCATTCATTTCATTTTTGCATAATAATATCACAGTTACACAACACATATATCCAAATACAGGGAATCTTAGTCCCAATATAGCCACACAAGGGTGCAGTTTTCTTACCTTGAATTCCCGAGCGAAGAAATATAGAACGATCCCAAGCACGATCCGCAGTCCTGAGCCTTGGCGATAAACCTACTCACAGTGGCCAATGGGTAATCATCAATTTCAAATCCAAATAAATACTTAGGAAATATTAGCTAGCCACCGGGACCTTGATTCCTATTAAACCGAGTAGTAGAAATCGTACAAAGCGCTTGGGTTCGAACCCCTCAATACTCACTAATCCTAAAAGCCAACCTAAGGAAAAATCCCCTAGGCGAGCCGCGACTTGACCCTAAGGGTCGTGGTGTGCCCCTAAGTCAGAGACTCAATCTTCAAGCATCAGAGGGAGGTGGGCCGCGACTTGCCCCCTAAGGCCGCGGCGCGCCTTCGAGTTAGAGAGCCCACCCAGGGCATTTTGGGCATGCAGGCCACAACAACGCCTATGACTGGGTCGCAGAGCGCCCCCTCGCACCCAGAATTTATGGGTTTCCTCAATAATCTACCTAGCCAAATTTCTCATAATTTAATCTTAACAAACCACCCAATCAAAACCAAGCTTAACTACGAACTTAAGACCTTTAATCACATATTTTAGTCATATTATAACATAGCAAACTCTACTGAAATTACTTACAATTTATCCCTTAGAAACCTCAATCAACTAATTCTATAAACTTGAATTCTTAACTGAAACTAAACATAATTCTTACCTCAAAGGCAGCTAAACTTTCCAGCTTCAACCTTCAATCCTTGAGCTTAAGTCCCAACCCTTTTCTTCAGCAGCTCAAGCCTTTCTCCTTCAATTCCCTTCCAAAATTCCCATCTTATGGCCTAAGTTCTTCTATTATTTTTTTTCCTCAACTTCAAAGTATGAAGAGAGAGAGGGTGTGAGATCGTGAATGAGAGGGAAAGGGGAGAGTAAGATGAGAGTCTTCTAAATTTTTTTGGTTACTTCCTATATTCGGAGTATATCTCCTAACACCGTAAAAAGACCTTTCTTCCCTTAAGTTAATTCAACCTTCCAATGACTTCTAAGGGTAGAATGGTTATTTCCCCCAGTTCTCACTAATTCCTCAATTATTCCTACTAGTAATTAATTGACCCCGTCATGTCCAATTAACTACCAAATACTTATTCAATATCTAATAAATCCCAACATATTTCCCAAATTCCCAAAAAAAATACCCCTAGGCTTCTCCCAAGCCGAGTATTAAACCCCACTGTCACTATTTCGCTAATTCGCTTACTAGGACCGTCTCGAACCATATATTACAAATATATCCACATAATAATGTGGTCTCAACCATTTATCACATATAATCACATTTATGCCCTCAACGGGCCAAAATTACAAATATGCCCTTATAAGCTATAAGGGCCCACATGCATATCTAATACTCAAAAATATGCATATCCCATATTCATATAATCATACTAATCATGCATGCCACATAATCACACATTTAACCAATTAAACATACATATACCAATTATGCCCTCCCGGCACGCTAATCAAGGCCCTATGCCCTATTAGAAATTTTGGGTCGTTACAATACATATATAATAAATTAATCAAGTGATGAATTATTTTATACCTCATGAGTCATAATTAAATGTTTCGTCCAAGGAAGGAATGTATCGATTGTCTCACGAACATATTATATTTCACCAACTGCAATTGGGATTTCGACATCGTCTTGTATAAAATTGGTGACCAAAACTCGCATGACTGAATCATCCAATTGAGCTGTATGAATTTTGACAGGGCCCACTGAATCAAATATGATACCTACAACCACCATGTTGTGAATATTATCTGAACATGGTATCACAACGTTGTTGTGTTGTGGAGGGAACTGATACATAACAGGTTGAAATTGTTCTACAATGTTTTCTTCATTATTGTATTCTACTTCAGTGTCCATATTCTCCTCTTCATTGTTGAATTGTTCTTCATTCTCATTCTCCTTTGATTTTCTAGCTCTTTCCCTCTTCAGCTCTTCAATTTCTTTTGTGAGTCTAGCAATCTCGTTTTCTTTTGGAGAAACAACATCTGGCAGTTTCCTTTTTTTCTTCCAAATAATGAAGTAATTTTAGCAGTAAACCTAAAAAATAATCCACCAGGTTAATTTTTTTAGTTTATTAAATACAATGCAACACAAATTAAGAAGTAACATACCCAACAGCTCGAACACGACCTGAGTGCTCAGGTGTTCCTAACGCTTGAGTCAAGATGTCATCCCGACCCTTAACTATATTTTCACTACGACTAGCTTTTTCTTTCAATTACTCCTATTCAACATACCATTAACCAATAAAATTAATAATGTACACAAACTGAAGTTAGTTTAATCATTGTTACATTACTTTAGATACCTTACTATCTTCTCTTGAATCTGTATGTCCAATTCTGTGATAAGAATTTTTTTTTCACGAGCTCTTAGCCAAACTTCATGGCGTTCTACATTTTGCACACCTCGTTCTTTTTCTACAACATATAAGATAATTGAAGTTATTTGTCGATACTCAATATATGCTAAACCACTAACGTGAATTACTTACCAAATCCTCGACGTATTTTGTAGAGGTCATTCTGTGTGTGCTTTCCTAAATTCATACAAAAAATATTTAAATTTAAGTTACTAAACACTTACTCATACATCGAAAATGGGTTTGCATATAAAAAAGTACTTGAAACTCTGGAGATAGACAATGTTGGACAAATTGTAGCGAGTCCTCGTGGTCGATTTCTGGATACGATGGTGGGACATGTGAGAGTCGTTCCATCATGTTCGCATTTTCCAATGTGTAGATGTATTTGGTAGTGATATAAGTCTCAATATCCTTCATCATTCTTCCAACAATTTTCGGGCACTCTTTCTTCCTTGACTTTGGAACGTTGTAACCACCCTAAAAATATAAAGAAAAATAATTAATTAAATTTAAACATTAAATTCAAATGAACACCAAAGCATTATACATTCCATAGATTAAATTACATATATATATCAATTCAAATATTATCTTTCAAATGTTGTGGGGCACGCCTCCAATCAACATAATTTAGAGAGATTGACTTTCTGCATCTAACTCCAAGGTATGAAATCATCTCTAAGTATGCATCTCCAAAAGTTTCTCCCCTATCATTGTACTCAAGGTCTACCCTGATTTCCTTATATTTTCGTTGATTTACATGACCCATCTTTGTAGGACCTCGCTTATTTGGCATATTCTGATTTCCTGGATCTGTCACTACAACATAAACATCAATTTAACAATTATTAATACCAATTTATATATTACTAAAAACATACACATAATTAGGACATAAATAAACACATATTACTCACTGAACACGTTTTCTTTTCTTTTGGGTCGATTGACAATCCATCCATATTCCTTCTTCAATGTCGCTTCTAATGTATTCACCATCATCCTCTTCTGAACAATCATGAATTTCATCAACTTGTTCATGTATCGGATGTCCAAATATGAAACAATCATCATTTTCCTCATCCTGTTCATTCTCTAAAAGCTTCCTCTCTGGGACAGTTAAAACAACTGACCATTTAGCATCAACTGGATCGGTTATATAAAACACTTGTTTTGCTTTGCTAGCCATGATAAAGGATCATTCTTGCTTCCTCTTTTACATAAATCAACCAAAGTGAATCCAAGCTTGCCTATTATAACTCCAACATTGTTGTCTACCCATGAAAATTTAAGAAGGGGAATTCAGAACAACGAATAATCAAGTTCTCATATTTCTTCAATAATCCCATAATATGTCATAGTACCTGAAACTGGATTATTATCTTTTGCACTTTCAAAATGCATTGCTTCCGCGACAATAATTACTCCACTATTTTGAACCATGCGAGCATCATCTCTAGACTTTGTATGAAATCGTTTTCCCCCGACAATATAAGCATGATGCTTTATTACATCAATGCTTTCTCCAGGAGATATGCGATTCAACACATCCGATACTCCATGATTTTGTTCTCTGAACTTCATTAGAATGGTATTCTTCAACCACCTAAAAAATGTGATGAGGACACCAAGACCCAAGTATCAAGTCAAGTTCCAGTTGGTCCAGTGACGAGGGCACGAGCCAAGAGATTCAAGGAAGAACTTAACAGCCTAGTCCACAAAGTCCTAAAACAAGAGGAGACCGTGGTCAACATTGAAGGAGAACAAAGACTTGTCTTACTCATCAAAGTTGACTGAGTTTAGGAGCTTCATGAGTCTTATTGTATTTGTCATTTTAATTTATTTACGTTATTGTTGTTATTTGGTCTTTCTTTATTTTGTAAAAGTCAAACACTTGACTTGTGTGAGCTGAAGAGTTGTGTGAGCCGAAAGGTCTTGTTTTGTGAGCTGAAGAGTTGTGTGAGCCGAAAGGTCTTGTTTATGGTGCTTTCATTAGGAAGACCAAGGGTCTTGTTTTCATGTAATTTTCGTCCTTATAAGGACTGCAAAAACAATGTGAAAAGGGCAGATTATGTTGAATGAAATTGTGAGTTTATTTCTTCTTGAGTTCTTGAAGAAACTTTTGAACTTATCAAGGAGATTCCTTGTGGCGTTCATCCTGACTTATCAAACGGATTCCATCCCCGTTTGTGGCATCTTCCTCATACCAAGGTTCGTGCTTGGCTAAGCATTGGGTCGCGGTTCCATTCCAATCTCGTATGTTCTTGGTGGCTGTTCCATATTTGGTGTCGGGTTTCATCACATCGTTGGTGTGGTTCGTATCAAAATGTTTTACGATGTTCATCTATATCCCACTTCTGTTTATTTTTAACCTTGTTTTGAACCATTGATTGTACTAAATCCATGTGCTCACTACAAATAAACATCAATGGTTTAAAATTTAAACAATACATAAATGAGTGCGTAAAAAATGAGTGTTAAAATTGATTTAAATATATGACATACGTTACATATGATTGAACCTCTGGATTGTTTTCCAATACAAATAATTGAGCTTCATCTAATTTTGTCTTAGAAACGATCACCACTGTTCCTTTCCACCGTAATCCTTTATCAATCTCTGAGTTATTTCGTGGTTTGTTGATTCCGATTGCCTCGACTCAAACCATTCAGTCTGAACAAAATTCGACGGCCTCTTTTGATATATAACACTCAACCATACTATCTTCTGGACGGCGGTGATTAAGAACATAACCTTTCAACACCTTCATATTCCTTTCAAATCGATACATCCATCTCGCCCAAACTGGCCCACACAATTTCGCTTCTCTTACTAGATGAACCATCAAATGTATCATGATGTCAAAGAAAGATGGTGGAAAATATTTGCATAAATTAACGACTATCTGATCATGCAATGCATCCAACTTCTTCATTTCTAATTCTTTTATGCATAATTGATTAAAAAAGATGCAAACATTTATCACACGATCCCGAACTCTTTTCGGTAAGACTGGTCGAATGACAATTGGAAATAATTGTTGCATTAACATGTGGCAGTCGTGAGATTTCATTCCCATTAACCTCAAATCCTCCACGGACACCAAGTTTTGAATGTTAGATGAATATCCATCAGGCACTTTCATCTCCGCAAGTGATTTACATACAAATCATTTCTCTTCTCTAGACAACGTAAAACAAGTCGAAGGTAAATATGTATGTTTACCTTTCTCCTTAGGTGTCAAACGATGTCTTATGCCCACTCAACAAGTTCTAAACGACTAGCCAAACCGTCCTTTGTTTTATCAGGGATATCAAGTAAGGTACTGATAATACTTTCACACACATTTTTTTCTATGTGCATGACATATAAACAATGCTGAACCAATAAATCTTTCCAGTATGGAAGACGAAAAAAAATGATTTTCTTTGAAAACATCCATTAACTTTCTTATTTTTTTGCCTCTTTCCATACTTAAAGTCTATTTTTTCTATTTCATCAAGAATTAGCTCCCCTAATAGTGGCAAAGGAGCAACATTTCGTTCTTCAGTACCATCAAATGCTTTCTTTTTATTTCTATCCCGATGACTTAGAAGCAAGTATCGTCTATGACCCATATAGCACATTTTCTATCAATTTTATAGGCGATGAGCACATGTGTTGGTGCAGCAAATTGGACAACCTTCATAACCTTTTGTGATCAACCCTAATAAATTACTATATGCAGGGAAATCACTAACAGTCCACAACAACACAACTTTCAAATTAAATAATTCTTTCTTTAAACCATCATATGCCTTAACACCATTATCATACAACTCTTTCAAAACATCAATTTATGGTACCAAGTAAACATCAATATCGTGTCCTAGTTGTTTTGGGCCTGAAATCATTATCGAAAGCATCATAACCTTCTTTATCATGACTAACTACGGAGGAAGATTGTACATAACAAGGAAGATGGGCCACGAACTATGCCGACTACTTAGAGATCTATGTGGTTTTACTCCATCGGGAGATAAACCTAGACGAAGATGTCTTGGTTCAGTTTTAAATTCTGGATTCAAGTGATTTACTTTTTTCTAGGCATGTGAATCAGTAGGATGTCAGAGTTTGTCGTCTTTCACTCGCCTAGTCTCATGCCATATTAAGTTTTTAGAGTGCTCTGCTCTTTGATATAATCGCTTAAGCCGAGAAATCAAAGGCAAGTACCACATCAATTTTTTTAGAATGTTTTTCCTAATTTCCTTTCTCTTGTTAGGTTTGTACCGCGGTAAACCACATTTGATACGAACCACACAAACGATTGTGGTGAAACCCGACACCAAATATGGCAGCCACCAAGAACACACGAAATTGGAATGAAGAACCGCGACCCAATGCTTAGCCAAGCACGAACCTTGGTATGAGGAAGACGCCACAAACGGGGATGGGAATCCGTTTGATAAGTCAGGTTGAACGCCACAAGGAACCCCTTGATAAGTTCTAATAGTTTCTAAAAGAACTCAAGAAGAAAAAACTCACAAATTTCATTTCATCATAATCTGCCTTTCCCAAACGTTTACAAGGCCTAATATAGCCGAAAATTACATCAAAGGCAAGCCCCTTTGTCTTCCTAATGAAAAACCAAAAATTACATCAAGACAAGCCCCTTTGTCTTCCTAATGAAAACCGAAAATTACATCAAAGACAAGCCCTTTGTCTTCCTAGTGAAAACCGAAAATTACAAAAAAAAAGACTATTGGACTCACACAAGTCAAGTGTTTGACTTTTCACAAAATAAACAAAGACTAAATAAAAAACGTGACTAAATAAAAAATACAAGATGCCAAAATCCAATATGACTCATTACAAGAAGCTAAATATTGATCAAGCTCCTAGACTGGTGTCCTCATCATTCCCCCCCCCCCCCCTGACTTGGATCAACTGGAACTTGACTTGGATCTTTAGTCTTGGTGTCCTCATCATTCCCCTCCTCTTGAGAAGGATTTGTCGTCAAATCGTCACCTGCATCAAAAGGACTCAAATCAGAAACATTAAAAGTAGCACTAACAGTATACTCACCTAGTAAATCAAGTCCGTAGGCATTGTCATTGATCCTTTCTAGCACTTGAAACAGCCCATCTCCTCGAGGTAGCAATTTGGAACGTCTTTGTGCTGGGAATCGCTCTTTCCTCATGTGTAACCATACCCAATCACCGGGATCAAAAACCTGCTTGTGACGACCCTTGTTAGCATCAAGTTGGTTAGTGTTTAAAAGAGCCTCCTGTACATGAGTAAATTCTTTGGCTGTTTTGTACGCAATGCTCGCTTAACCTCACTTTTTTTTGCATAAAAATTATTTTGTTTTCTCTCTAATTTTCCCTCATTGATCAAACTCTTCTCTTTCTTTTCTCCCTCACTTGATTCGACCCTTTTCTCTCTTTGTCTCTCTTTTTTCTCACTCTCATTCATCTTTTCACTCTCCTTCTTTTGCTCACTCAATTTTTGCAACCTCACTTGGTCTTCATATACTTGCTTTGGCGTCAATGGAGCTAGAGTGATTGTTCGTTGACGGAACGTGAATGAGTACTTGTTGGTGAAGCCATCCTGCTGGACTCGGCGATCAAATAGCCAAGGCCTTCCTAGAAGGAGGTGTCCAGCTTGCATTGGAACCACATCGCACAATACCTCATCCTCATACTTGCCAATTCGAAATGATACTAGCACCTGTTTTGTAACCCTCACTTCACCACTATCATTCAACCACTGCAACTTGTATGGACGAGGATGTTTAAGCGTTGGGAGCCCCAGCTTTTCAACCATGGAAGAACTAGCAACGTTAGTGCAACTACCACCATCAATAATAACACTGCATACCCTGTCTTTCACATGACAACGAGTGTGAAAGATGTTCTCCCGCTGCACCTCTTCTTCCTCTTCTTTTGCTTGCAAATTTAAGGCTCGTCGTGTGACTAGTGCAAGCATCTCACCAGATTCTTCCCCAAACTCCTCACCACCCATAGAAGCGTCCTCCAATGGTGGCATGCCATCAATATCATCTTCCTCTTCGGAATCTATCTCCCCATTATCCCGAATTACCATAGCTCGCTTGTTTGGACATTGGCTAGCTATGTGTCCTCGCCCCTGACATTTGAAACATTTTATCTCACTAGAATGGGAGGAAGTAGGGGCTGTTTTACCTTGAGGGGTCGTGGCTGGTTTTGGTGTAAAGGATGAAGTAGGTTGGTCTTCTTCCTTCTTTGGATAGTTCGACCGCCAAGGTGTTGCACTTGAATTGTGTGGGCTCGGTCTTGGCTTTGAACTTGTACTATCCCTCTTGAGCTGCCTCTCAACTTTGATTGCCATATGCACCAAATCTTCCAATTCCACATAATGGTGTAGCTCAATTGGATTAGCAATCTCTCGGTTCAACCCATTCAAAAACCTTGCCATTGTTGCCTCCCGATCCTCTTCCACATTGGCTCTAATCATAGCCATCTCCATCTCCTTGTAATACTCATCAACACTCTTGGAACCTTGACGAAGACCCTGCAACTTAAGGTATAGATCTCGATAATAATGAGATGGTACAAACCGTCGCCTCATCACCCTCTTCATAGCCTCCCAAGTGTCAATGGCACGATCTCCATTTCGCCTCCTATTGATGCACAACTGATCCCACCAAACAATAGCATAATCAGTAAATTCAATGACAGCTAGTTTTACCTTCTTCTTGTCAGAGTAGTTGTGACAATTGAAAACCAACTCCATCTTCTTTTCCCACTCAAGGTATGCCTCAGGATCACTCTTGCCTTGAAAGGCGGGAATTCTCATCTTGATATTTCCCAAATTATTGTCTACCCAGTTCCTAGCTTCCCTATCTCGGCCATACCTCCTATGGTTACCCTCTGACATCCTATCATATTCTTCCTCTAAATCGCCCCCATCAAACTCTCTTTCACCCTCAACATTCCGTTGTTGTACCCTGTTCCTCCGTGCCCTCCATTGCGTTCCCTCTTCTACCCTATCCAACCTCTCATGTATCTACTCACACTCCGCCCTCATCATCCTTCGCATCTCCCCAATTAATGCTTGCATTTGTAGATTCGGAACCTCAGGTGGCGGAATATCATTGCTTGCATTTTTCTCTGGATTTTGTGCCATGATGGAAATCTGCAAAATAAGGTTAGAATAATATGGAGAAAAGACCTCACCACACTCTCTCACGTGTTTCACTCGAACAATATTTTCACCCAAATCCCCTCGTGTTTCACTCAATTTCAATGGCTTTTACACTCAAATAGGCTCACACCTCTGCCTTTTTCCACTCGTATTCTTCTTTAAGTTCTTTCAAAACTAATCCAACGGTAATATGGAGTATTCAAGCAGCAAATCCAACCAAACAAACCAAACGAACACCGATGAAAAATTGGCGAAAAATGAGGATTTTTGGAACACTTGACTGGGGTTTTGGCAAAAAGGCCTCTAGACCATAGGGAACAAGAATAGAACAAAAAATTTTAAGAGAGGTTTCCAGACTCTCTTGACTTTTTTTTTTTTAGATCGGTTCCTCTTGATTTTTTTCTTCTTCTTTCTTTTCTGTCTTTTCTTTCCTCTTGATCCTCAAACGCAGTTACAAGACACAAGAAAAAAAAAATCAGACTTGGATTCGAAAACAAAACAACTCGGATTTCACAAAAGAGCAAGAGAATCTCAATGCAAATTCGGATTTTCACAATGAAAAACAAGAGAAACTCACTGTCAATTCAGATTTCACAATAAAACAAGAGAAACTCGATGTCAAATCAGATTTCACAATAAGAACCATAGAGACTCAAGGCCAAATTCGGATTGTACAAATAAGAACAAGAGAAACTCAATCCCAATTCAGATTTCACAATAAGAACAATAGAGAAACTCAATCCCAATTCAGATTTCACAATAAGAACAAGAGAAACCCAAGGTAAAATTCGGATTTCAAAAGCAAAGCAAGAGGAACTTAATGAAAATGTCGGATTTCACAATAAGAACTAGAGAAAACCAATGCAAATTCAGATTCCACAATTAGAACAAGAGAAAACTAAAAGCCCTAAGTCACGTTAAGAATCCTAATTCATGATTTCAGAGAGAAAAAAAATTTAGATAGATTTTCAACAACCCTAATTCAAACGCACCAATTGAATAAAGAACTCTATGAAACAAGATTTGTGGCTCGGATTTCACAACAAATAAGGGAAACTTTTGAAAAAAAAAAGGAAACAACTGAAAACAAGGAAAAAAATGAAATAAGGAAATTAACAAGCTCTAGAATAGAAAAAAAAAACACAACTAGATGAACACGAATTGAATATAGGAACACGAATTGATTTTTTTGTTTTTTTTAAGAAACCCTAATATAAGAACACGATTTGAATAGAAAAACAAAAAGGAAAGGATAGGCCAAACCGGATGATCCTAAACTCTGATACCAACTGATACGAACCACACCAACGATTGTGGTGAAACCCGACTCCAAATATGGCAGCCACCAAGAACACACGAAATGGGAATGAAGAACCGCGACCCAATGCTTAGCCAAGCACGAACCTTGGTATGAGGAAGACGCCACAAACGGGGATGGGAATCCGTTTGATAAGTCGGATTGAACGCCACAAGGAATACCCTTGATAAGTTCGAATAGTCTCTTCAAGAACTCAAGAAGAAAACCTCTCAATTTTCATTTCATCAAAATCTGCCTTTCCCCAATGTTTACAAGGCCTAATATAGCCGAAAAATTACATCAAACAAGCCCCTTTGTCTTCCTAATGAAAACCAAAAATTAAAGACAACCCCTTTGTTTTCCTAATGAAAACCGAAAATCAAAGACAACCCTTTGTCTTCCTAATGAAAATCGAAAATTAAAGACAAAAGGACTATTGGACTCACACAAGTCAAATGTTTGACTTTTCACAAAATAAACAAAGACTAAATAAAAAACGTGATTAAAAATAAAAAGACAAGATGACAAAATACAATAAGACTCATTACAAGAGGCTAAATATTGATCAAGCTCCTAAACTGAGTCTTTTGGCTCGCGCCCTCGTCACCGGACCAACTGGAACTATACTTGGATCTTTAGTCTTGGTGTCCTCATCAGATATTCCCTTTTGATCCATTACCACAATCTACACATGGATAAGGAATTCTTTCAAGATCACTATAATTTTTTAAGCAAAACTCTAAAAATTTGTTAAATCTATCTTGAAATTGGGGTGTTTCTCTCTGTTATCCAAAAAACAAGCACGAGTGACGTGGCAGATATTTTTGAACACGTGGCTGACACCTGGGAGAGTTCTGTTAGAGTATCGACCAGTAAGACATTACAGGCACGGCAGTTGAGTTTTTATCACGACCAGCATGATCGTATATTCTGAATATTTCAAGATAATTTTGTAGAGAGCATAATCAATTCCGAGATTATCTCCAATGATTCCTGATTATCCGATTAATTAGGAGAGAATACCTGCAACAAATTCTTGTAATCCTCCTTGAGCCTATAAATAGAAAAAGATAGCTCAAGGGAGGGACTTTTGGAGCTTTTGATCAATTGAGATTATAGACTTACGAAAGAATTAGAGCTATTACATTACGATATATTGTTTATTCCTCTGAGGTTGGTGAAACTCATAGAACCCTAGTTCTTTGATCACCCCTTTGAGATCTCGCATCAATAATAACTTAAGTGGATGTAGGTCATTACCAGTTCTTGGCGCCGAACCACTATAATTCCTTGTGTCCTTTACTGTTTTTGTCATTATACTCATTCCAATACATCCATCCACATCAAGCTTTTTGACTCCGTGTCAGTTGACCAAAATCAGGGTCAACACTCTCCTCTCATGCATCCACGATTTATCCATAATAATAATAATAAAAATAATTCCTATTAAGTTTTACAAAATAATAAAACATATTAAAAACATGTTTAATTAATAAATCCTAAAAAAAATTGAGCAGGGTTTCCTCTATTTCTTTAACATATTCCAATTTCATAAGTACATATTAATTCAACACAAACAAGCACAATAATCAACAAGCATACTTCTGTCCTTATTAATTAATAAATCCTAAAAAAAATAGGCAGATTTTCCTCTATTATTATTAAATATCTCAATTTCACAAGTAACTATTAATTAAGTATAAGCAAACACAATAATAACAAGCATAATTCTGTCCTTATCAATTAACAAACCTACAAAAAATTGGCAAGAGTTTCCTCTGTTTCTATAACATATTCCAATTTCATAAGTACCTATTAATTCAACACAAACAAACACAATAATCAGCATGCATAATTTCATCCTCATACCACCGCAGCACACAAATTTCTCATAGCCTACTTCATTAAATTTCAAACCTAATTTCCAGTAAATTCAATATGGTTTAACCATAATTCTACAAGTATGTACAATAGTATTAAATAAAAATAAAATTCTCACTCACCTTAAAATTAATCTCACCTTAAAATTAATCTTCAAACTAGTAACCACCAATGAAAAATAAAATTACCTCCAAAACAATAATCGTCCTAAAAATAATATAAACAAAATTAAATATTATAATTATTTATTTTATAATAAGTAGTACCAAACATTAAAGCATATTATACAAATAAAACTTTATTTTAACTAAATATTAACTTGATATTTTTTTTTACAACAACATATCTAAACATTACAACTATATTTTACAAATTAATTTCTTATAACTAGATATTAACTTGATCTTTTTTTATTATAACAACAACATATTAATTTTTTTTAACAACAACAAAATATTAACTTCATTAGTTTTCTAAATAAATATTCTAAATAAAAACATATTATAAAATACAAAAATAAATCAAATAAATTATAAATTTAGTAATACATTAATATTAAATTCTGATTAGTAATGAAAATGATCACAAACACATTTTTAAGATTCATACATTCTTAAATAATCAAATACAACTCTAAACCATTATTATCAACCATAAACGCATATACATTATCAAAAAATATAAAAATCCGAAATAATATATATAAATCATGTAAACATCTATTTATAGATGAATCTATAGTAAAAACCTCAAAACATTCTATAGAAGCTGAAAATTTGTTGAAAACCCCAAAACAATGAGTATTTCCGACCACCGCATGTCACCATTATCAAGACACCGTTTTTTTTACTCAAAACTAAAAATAACAAAGTTTCTATGATATATTTGAGTTTTCTAGCAAGATTGATGGAAGAAAATGAGGGAAAATGGTGCTCAATGGCAAAACCCTCATTTTTCTCACGGTGGAAATGGAGGTTTTTGCTCTTTGTTTGAGGGGTTTCAGCGTTTCAGAAATGAGGGAGAAGCCGAGAGGGGTCGGATATAAGCACCTTTAACTTCAGTTTTTAGCAAAAAGCCGAAGTTAAAGGGCTCCATCATTTTTTCTCGCAAAAATGCCCCTCCACCTATTACTCTTTAACTGCACTTTACGTAAATAACCGAAGTAATATCTTAGTTTCTATGAGCGCCAAACCAAAAAACGAAGTCAAAAGTCTTTTTAAAAGCTTTTACTTTATTTTTATGTATTTCTCAATATTCTTATGTGTAAAAACTGAAGTTAAAGCCTATTTTTGTTGTAGTGATTGTAAACATGACTTAAACATAAATAAAATTAAATAAATGAATAATTAAAAAAATCAAAATATGATATTTTTAGATATTTTACAATGATAATTATTTAAAAATAATATAACCATATATTTTATAACTTAAATAAAATTTAATTAAACTTAAACTTAATATAATATTTTGTTGTCACTGCCAAATTCAAAAACTTGAATAAACAGAAACTTAAATAACAAAAAAAATCAAAATATGTTATTTTAAAGTTATTTTATGATAATTTAAATAATTAAATCATATTTATTTAAAAATAATAAAGACATACATATAATTTTTTTTATCATATAAATTTGTGTGATAGTTTGTTTTTTATCAAGTGATTGAATCTCTTTTTTTTCATCAAATTCATCGAAGGATATTGTGATATATATTAGAAAATAAAAATAGTTGATGCATGTATACTACTATCTATACTATAACATTTTATATTCTTATTTTAATTCTATTATTAATTTCTTTTTAAATATTATTGTATTTTATATATGTGTCATGTAGTCATGAAAATATATATTTATGTCAACGTTGTATTTAGATGTTCTATATATATAGAGATTATTGATATAAATATTTATATGTACTATAGAACTATAATTTATTCTATTATATATACATTTAAAAAAAAACAGTGAACTAGTTTTTATTAAAATTATAGACAATATTTACGACTTTAAAACTAAGCAAAGCGTACATTGCACGTTGCTTCTACATAGTATATAGAAAAGAAAAACAATTTAAGTCTTTTTAACTCACACTTCTTTCACTTAACCTTTCATATTAAGTTTATTTTGTTCCAGTAAAATGATCACCCTTTCGCCCAACAACAATCCAACATCTTTTAATCCATGACAAATGAAATAATATATTGTTGTGAGACATAATCTACCATAGGAAACAGGCATTTATCCAAGAGAATGGATCAATATATAAATTTATGACTTAGCATATGAAAGTTTATTTCATATATAGTGACCATCACATATGACTACTCTATTTTCGTATATATATATACAATTTGTTTTATTTTATTTAAAAAATGTATTAATTTAATTTAATTATTTTTTTAATTGCCATTTAAAGTTTAAATAAATAAACAATGTCATATAATGAATGACATAAATATATTATAAAAAATTATGGTAAAACATTATCATTAGTTTATAAAACATATAATAACTTTTAATTTATTTTTAAAAAGTCGTTAACCCAAAAAAAAAAATTATATATACACATTTTTACATATAAAGATATCATGCATTCTAATTTTAAAATAAATTATTTGATGTTGTTTATTGTAGATGCCAAAAATCCACCAAATAAGAAATCTCTAGTCCCTGATTAGAACAAAGGGATAAAGGCCAATTAATCATGCAATTGGACTCGAGCCTGTAGGCCCTTTTTGAATACAGGAGATTGTCTCATGAGAAGGCTCAAAATCTCATCAAGGGAAAATATGAGATCAACGCCACGAAGCCCCCATTTACACGACATAGAAGCCATGGCCTCGCTCGGCCAGTCAGGCACAGACACTATTGGCCTCGCTCGGCCACGCCCCGCGCGCACCAGGTGGCCTCGCCCAGCCACGCCTGCGCGCACCTGGCGGCCTCACTCGGCCACGCCCGCGCGCAACTCACGTCCTCGCTCGACCACGCCCGCGCCACCTGACGGCCTCGCTCGGCCACGCCCGCGAGCACCTGGCGGCCTCGCCATCTAGGCCCCGTGGTGGCCTCATCCATGCCCACGGAGTGGCCTCGCCATCTAGGCCCCGTGGTGGCCTTGCCCATGCCCACGTGATGGCCTCGCCATCTAGGCCCCGTGGTGGCCTCGTCCATGCCCACGGAGTGGCCTCGCCATCTAGGCCCCGTGGTGGCCTCGCTCATGCCCACGTGGTGGCCTCGCCATCTAGGCCCCGTGGTGGCCTTGTCCATGCCCACGGAGTGGCCTCGCCATCTAGGCCTCGTGGTGGCCTCGCCCATGCCCCCGTGGTGGCCTCGCCATCTAGGCCCAGTGGTGGCCTCGCCCACGCCCACGGAGTGGCCTCTCCATCTAGGCCCCGTGGTGGCCTCGCCCACGCCCACAGAGTGGCCTCTCCATCTAGGCCCCGTGGTGGCCTCGCCATCTAGGCCCCATGGTGGCCTCGCCCATGGCCTCATGTGGGTCACATCCGCAGCACACTCGGCCTCTTGAACAGCCAATAGAGCCGTGCCATCAATAAGCCTTCCAAGGGGGCCTCGCGAAGGAATGAGAGCTACGTCACCTAGTGGCCACGTGAGTAGAGCCATGCACCGAAGGTCCCATTCCTTACACCTTGAGACCCCTATGCTTAGAGGCTCCAGTACGAGTCGAATGGGACATACTTGTACGACCTACTACTGAGTACGGACACCAGTACCAGTGGGACTGCTGGGATAAGAGTTATGGCCCGTACGTCTACGGCAAAAGGTCAGAGTCGACACCACTATCACCTGCGCCACTATGCCTGCCACCACTCATCAGACATGGGTACAGACAAGTAGTGGAGACATCCTCCTGACATCTGCTCCTGTACTGGATGTACGACCACAACCTCTGAAGCCACTCCTCTGACAGTGTACTTATGTACTATTTTGTCCCAAGGGACCACCATGTATAAGGGGCCATTAGAGCCCAGCTATAAAAGGAGCTTGACCCCTCAGAATGAGGGGTTGGAAAATTCATTGTAAGCAGAGGCTATTGAGAAATATACCAAGACTTGCTCCATCATTTATCTGTGTTTACTTTTCCTTAAAGTTTATTCTCAGTTCTTATATAAACATCACCTGACTTACCTTTGAGTTTTCCGATCTAATTTCATTGACGAGATTTCACCGTCAACAATTTGGCGCCGTCTGTGGGAAGGACAAGCATCAAGCCAGTTGTAACGACCCAAATTCACTAATAAGGCTTAAGGGCCTTGATTAGTGTGCCGGGAGGGCATGTGGGAATTATGTGTGATTGTTATGATTAAGAAGCATGATTATGATTTTAAGCATGTTATATGACTATGTGAATTATATTATGTGATAATTATGATGTGTGAATCGTACCGCGTGGGTGCTGTGATACCAACGTGATGCACGTGCCGAGACGGTCCTAGAAAACTAGATAATGGTAACTGGTGATTTGGTAACCTGCGTAACTGTTAGTAACCATAGAGAGTAACAGGTTTTATGGGGAAAGTGGTAGAATTGCAAAGCTGGTGAAAAGACAAGTATGGCCTTGAGGTTTAGTTAGGAAGGGGTATTAGTGGAAGGGTAGAACAGTCATTTGGTAGGATAAATGATCATTAGCTGAAGGTAAAATAGGATATACGTATAACACTTAGAGAAATGGGTTTATGCTGAAATTGGGGACCTAGAGGAAGAGCAAACCTAAGAAGAAGAAGGGAGGAACTGAATTTAGCTTTTGGAAGAAGAATTTAAGGGTGATTGAAGTTGTCAAGCAAGCTTAGATCAAGGATATTCAGAGGTAAGATCTTGATTATGATATATCCAAGTTTTAAGTCTGAAATTTTAGATAATGAATGTGAATTGAGGCAAGTTGGTGGCTGGTTTTATGTAATTTCATAATTGGGAAATCAAGGGGGAAGGAGGTTTAGAGCTGGAGGTTGGACTCATCATTCAAGGTAAGGTCTCTGTGTGTTTATTAGGCTTGTTTCTGTTAGGGTATAGGGAGTTTGGAGTGTGGTTTGTGTTTGAGTTCAAGCTGTTCTTAATTTTCTGGTTTGAGTTGTTAAGTGTGAAATTCAAGAGTGAATTTTAGGATTGAAGGTGTGAGTGAGCTTGGGCATGATGCTTTTGGGTTGTTGTGAGGTTTATTAAGGGTTTAGAGTTGGTTTTGGGACTTAGGATGGAGTTTGGGGTGATTTGGAGAGGTTGGAGCTCGGGAAAATGCGAAGGAAAAACCCAGAATTCTGGGCTGTGAAGGCGTGCCGCGGCACGGGTTTTGTGTGCCGCGGCCTGGAGTCTCTGACTGATGGGTGCCGCGGCACAAGGCTAATTTCAGAGTGTCACTTTTGGCAATTTTTGGCCTTTGCTCCGGGGGTTCGGGGGGATGTCTCCGGGGTATTGTTCTAAGGTTTTGGGGGTTCCGAGAGTGTGGGTTAGGTTCCGGGAAGGTAGTCTTGGATTGGTTAATGACAAAGAAGATTATATTTGTGTTGTGATTAGGACTTTGGAGAGGCTTGGAGTAGAGGACCGTGCCTGTGGCTACGTGGCATCGGAAACCAGTGAATCGAAAGGTAAGAAAACTGCACCCGAATGTATGATTGTGATGGGACTAAGTGCTCCCGAGAGTTGTATTGTGTCATCGTTGGTATTATGCCAAGGGACACGTATAAGCGGTCTAAGAGTACCGTTCATGATTTTAGCGCACGGGGCGCGAATTGGCCATTGGAAACCAGAAACAATAGGTTAACAGAGGGAGCAGCCTGTGAGCGCTAGCCCTAGTTAACATCTGTGTTTTATGTATTTTGAGCTGAGATGCTTAGTATGTGGTATACTTGAATGATGATATACTTGAATTTATGAGATGCTATATGAGTAATTGACTTGATTGCTAGCTGTTCATGCTCTGTTATTGCTGTGTTTTCTTGCTGGGCCTTGGCTCACGGGTGCTTCGTGATGCAGGTAAGGGCAAGAGCAAGCTGGACCAGGCCTGAGGTGGAGAGCTCCGAGGTGAAATGTGCATAGCCAGCCGTTCAATCACCATGGTCGAGGAGTGTGTCAGGACAGAGATTACCTAACCTCTCATTTTGCCTTAGTATGGCTGTTAATGTACTTAAACTTTGTAACTTTTGTAAATGGCTTTTAAACTGTCATTTTTGGGATCCCATGTACATAAACAATGTTTAGTAATGAGAACATAACTTTTGAGGCCAAAACGCTTTTAACCCTAGTACCTCTACTGTTTCAGAACACGTTTTTACTTTTATGACTTGATTAGCAAGTCCGGCACTTTATAAACACACAGTGTAGCGGTCTTGGCTATCTAGGGCGTTACACCAGTGTTCTTCCATCACTTCCAACAAAGAAAGATGCTAAGACGTTCAAAACGCCCACGGAAAATACAAGAGGTTGAGGTTCACCGAGACGAAGTAGAGCGGAGGGCCTCCAAGAAAGACCCCCCTCCGCCCGAGCATGGAGGTGGGCCAGAAGAACCTCTTCCCCCAGGGGAGGAGAGGGAAGCATTTCCCCTAGCTATCCAGCCCGACGGAGGTCATTCAGAGCCACTAGTGTATCCACTTAACCGGCCCCCGTTGACCCCACGCTCAGGCCACCAGGACCCCGGTCCCTCGACGCACTGGCCAGGCAAGGGTCCCGAGGTACGCTTGGTAAGCTCCAGCTCAAGGACGCACTTCTACAAGGATGAGATTCACGAGTTGCATAAAAAGACTAGAAGGCTAACCATGATAGAGAACATGCAGGAGGTTTTAAACGACCTACTGCGAGGGAAGTCAAGCATACCCCTCCTAAAGCGTAAAGGGAAGGAGTATGAAAAAGGGGAAAACACTGTCCCCATAGACGATGGGGGAACCCAACTTTCCACCAGTAAAACCCCCCATGCAAAATACCATGGGGGACCTAGGCCGACGAAATGTCCCCAGGAGCATAGGCAGAGAGAAGATGATGGTCGTAAGAACGAGGCCGAAGTCCCCTCAAAAGAGGCACCCCCTGGCCTAAGAAAAGAGCTCCATGGGAAGAGGTCAGAAGTAAGACATGCACCCCCCGCGGTTCCCCCAAGGAACACGACCAAGGCAAGGGATCATCCCAAGAACCCGCAAGACTCCTTATGCAAAAAGAGGAGGGGTCTAGACACCAAAATGCGAAGCCCTCGGGGCAAGATCACCACTGCGCTTGGGGGGCACATGGATGACGAAGAATTCGACCGTGACTCACCCTTCACAAGGGAGATTCAGGCTGAGCAAGTGCCCACTGGCTTCAGAGAGCCTCGCATGACTCCGTACGAGGGTACAACAGACCCAAAATATCACATAGACTCCTTCAATAACTTGATGAGGTTAAGAGGGGTCAACAACAGGGCAAAGTGTCATTGCTTTGTCGTTACGCTTAAAGGAGTGGTGTACAAGTGGTTCAAGAGGTTCGGGCCAGGAACAATCGAGTCATGGCAACAATTCTCTGATGAATTTCTTCAGCAGCACCATGCAGCCTGTGATTACGCCATGCCAACTACCAACCTCACTAACATAAAACAAGGCGAGAATGAAAGTCTGAAGGACTACGTCCATAGGTTCAGTATGGAGGCAACAAAGGTGGGAGATTTAACCAAAGCGGAGCTCAAGATGGCTATTACAGCCGGAGTTCGTCCAAGAAGCACGTTATGGGGGAGCATGCTCAAAAGAGAAGTTTCGAATTTGGATGATTTCTTTGAGAGAGCACAGAAGTACATACGTGTGGAAGAGGGCCATAAGAACTTCCATGTCGAAGAAAGCGAACCTTCCTCCAGTGGCCATACTACCAATACGTCTGGAGATTTCATATAGAAGGGGGCCTCGTGCTAGAGGGGTCGCGGACCATGTTTGAGATCGAACGAAGACCCTCTAGCCATGAAAGTCCACACCCGAGGGGAAATCACCTCAAAAGTAGACGCCTCCAAAAAGGGTCTCCAAAGTAGATGCCTCCAAAAAGGGTCTCCAAAGTAGACGCCTCCAAAAAGGGTCTCCAAAGTAGACGCCTCCAAAAGGGGTCTCCAAAGTAGACGCCACCAAAAGGGGTCTCCAAAGTAGACACCTCCAAAAAGGGTCTCCAAAGTAGACGCCTCCAAAAAGGGTCTCCAAAGTAGACGCCTCCAAAAAGGGTCTCCAAAGTAGACGCCACCAAAAGGGGTCTCCAAAGTAGACGCCACCAAAAAGGGTCTCCAAAGTAGACGCCTCCAAAAAGGGTCTCCAAAGTAGACGCCACCAAAAGGGATCTCCAAAGTAGACACCTCCATAAAGGGTCTCCAAAGTAGACACCTCCATAAAAGGTCTCCAAAGTAGACGCCTCCAAAAAGGGTCTCCAAAGTAGACGCCACCAAAAAGGGTCTCCAAAGTAGACGCTTGCAAAAAGGGTCTCAAAAGTAGACGCTATCCAAAAGGGTCTCAAAGTAGACGCTTCTGAAAAGGGTCTCAAAGAAGACGCTTGCAAAAATAGTACTATGCCTAATGACGAGAAGGACGCTTCTCGCAAGATATAATAAGCGTGCGCGAAGATATATAAAAGGATAACTAGAACCCAAGGGGTCAATATATCCTTATAGGTGCAACCAAGGTGCACCACAGAGAGACCTACCGAACCCCCTTTCGCGTGGGTTCCAAAGGACCTCGAACATGATAAATATATATAAAAAAAAAAAAAAAAGAAGAATAAGAGAATAATAAAAAGGAACGGAAGAGTCTACAAGAACGCCTAAAGGCCTCCCTATAGACTGGGGGGCAAGTGTAGATGCCAAAAATCCACCAAATAAGAAATCTCTAGTCCCTGATTAGAACAAAGGGATAAGGCCACTTAATCATGCAATTGGACTCGAGCCTGTAGGCCCTTTTTGAATACAGGAGATTGTCTCATGAGAAGGCTCAAAATCTCACCAAGGGAAAATATGAGATCAACGCCATGAAGCCCCCATTTACACGACATAGAAGCCATGGCCTAGCTCGGCCAGTCAGGCACAGACACTATTGGCCTCGCTCGGTCACACCCCGCGCGCACCAGGTGGCCTCGCCCGGCCACACCCGCGCGCACCTGGCAGCCTCACTCGGCCACGCCCGCGCGCAACTGACGGCCTTGCTCGGCCACACCCGCGCGCACCTGACGGCCTCGCTCGGCCACGCCCGCGCGCACCTGACGGCCTCGCTCGGCCACACCCGTGCGCCCCTGGCGGCCTCGCTCGGCCACGCCCGCGCGCACCTGGCGGCCTCGCTCGGCCATGCCCGCGCGCACCAACTGGCCTCGCCATCTAGGCCCCGTGGTGGCCTCGTCCATGCCCACGGAGTGGCCTCGCCATCTAGGCCCCGTGGTGGCCTTGCCCATGCCCACGTGATGGCCTCGCCATCTAGGCCCCGTGGTGGCCTCGTCCATGCCCACGGAGTGGCCTCGCCATCTAGGCCTCGTGGTGGCCTCGTCCATGCCCACGGAGTGGCCTCGCCATCTAGGCCCCGTGATGGCCTCGCCCATGCCCACGTGGTGGCCTCGCCATCTAGGCCCCGTGGTGGCCTCGTCCATGCCCACGGAGTGGCCTCGCCATCTAGTCCCTGTGGTGCCCTCGCCCATGCCCACGGAGTGGCCTCGCCCACGCCCACGAAGTGGCCTCTCCATATAGGCCCGTGGTGGCCTCGCCATCTAGGCCCCATGGTGGCCGAGCCCATGGCCTCATGGGGGTCACATCCGCAGCACACTCGGCCTCTTGAACAGCCAATAGAGCCGCGCCATCAATAAGCCTTCCAAGGGGGCCTCGCGAAGGAATGAGAGCTACGTCACCTAGTGGCCACGTGAGTAGAGCCATGCACCGAAGGTCCCATTCCTTACACCTTGAGACCCCTATGCTTAGAGGCTCCAGTACGAGTTGAATGGGACATACTTGTACGACCTACTACTGAGTACGGACACCAGTACCAGTGGGACTGCTGGGATAAGAGTTATGGCCCGTACGTCTACGGCCAAAGGTCAGAGTCAACACCACTATCACCTGTGCCACTATGCCTGCCACCACTCATCAGACATGGGTACAGACAAGTAGTGGAGACATCCTCCTGACATCTGCTCCTATACTGGATGTACGACCACAACCTCTGAAGCCACTCCCCTGACAGTGTACTTATGTACTATTTTGTCCCAAGGGACCACCATGTATAAGGGGCCATTAGAGCCCAGCTATAAAAGGAGCTTGACCCCTCAGAATGAGGGGTTGGAAAATTCATTGTAAGCAGAGGCTATTGAGAAATATACCAAGACTTGCTCCATCATTTATCTGTGTTTACTTTTCCGTAAAGTTTATTCTCAGTTCTTATATAAACATCACCTGACTTACCTTTGAGTTTTCCGATCTAATTTCGTTGACGAGATTTCACCGTCAACATTTATTAGTATGAAATTTAGTGTTTATGATAATTTAAATTTTGATATTTTTTATGTTTTGAATTATATATTATGTATGATCATTCTAATATTAAAATTAAATATTTTTTAAAATATTTCTTTTAGAAAAAATATTAAAACTATGAATTTAAAAATTTATTTGATGAAATTTTAATAATTTAATTAAAAATTTGAAAACTAATAAAAATTATTTATAAATATATATTATTTCAATAAAGCAAATAAAATATGTACTTTCTCATTCAAAAAACCAAACCATAAAATAAGAAATATTTATATATTTATGTTTTATGTCATTATTACATATAAAAAAATACATCAAATAACAAAATAAATAATTAATAAAATAAAGAAAAGAATAAATTTCAGCACATAAATATTTATTTGTTGTAGTTTTGAAAAATAGTTGGTAAAGTGATTTAAATACATTAATATGACATTATAAAATATGTGATAATGAATTATTTTTATCATTTATTTGTTAGAATATTTTATATGGACTAACATAATTAAGTGTTGCTCACACAGTGTCGGTATTAGCATGTAATGATAACTATATAATCGGTAATGCATGATATTACCATCGAGCCATAATGGGATGGACATAACGTACTAACATGCTCGGGGCCCATGGACACGCTCTAAAACGTCTTTGGTCAGCCCATTGGGCCAAGACAACTAATTCTCTCACATTGGGCATGTAAGCCCAATTGGCCCATAATTCCTTATATAAAGGGTTGTGCTCTTGATTGATGATTAAGGTGGAATGAGTGTGGCTATGAGAGAATGATAGAGTAGTGTTCATTACTCCCAAGCTCTCCTTTTCTCTATATGTGTAGATCAAAGAAGTGTAATCAACATGATTATTAGAGATCAAGGCGATAATTGGAGGTACGTATATTATTATATTAATGCCCTAAATAAAATGTTTGATCATGGAAATTCATGAGCATGATTTGATATTGATTATTGTTTATTTAGTGCTCATTGTGTATTAATTATAATAATTGGTATCAGAGCCAGGTCATTTGATTTTAGGGCTTATTAGAATAATTTTTTTTTTCAAATCTGATTTACATAAAAAAAAAAATCGATATTATATATTATTGGTAGATAAAATCAGATTGGAGGATGAGTATTGAGTTTATCAATATTTTAGATTGTATTTTCCGTTTCGTTTATGTTGAAAACACCCAAAACTCCAAGCTTTTTCAAAGCTTGTTAATGGCTGAAAATGACTATTAGATCTACGGGTTTCAGATGTTTATAAGTTTGAATGGGTATTGGAAATAGAAAGAGCATGCAAAATGGAGAAAAACCCCTCAAACGACATCAAAATCGGAGCTCTGGTGGCTAAAATCCAACGGGGTCAGAATTTGGGTTCGAAACGGGTCGAATAGACCCGCTGGAGGTTGAAGACAACCTCAAAACGATGTGTCGTCGTTTTTCTGATTTAGTGTCGTTTTTGGTTTTTTGTCATTTTCCGAAGTGCTGTCGTTTTTTATGATTTATGTTGTTTTCTTACAAACAACATGTAGTTTGTTGAAAAAACTACATGTCGTTTTTGGGCATTTTTCAGCAAAAATTAAAAAAAAAAAAAAAAAAACTTTTTTGGGCGCGTGGGGGCGCGTGAAGATTCCATTTTGGACCAAATTTTGCTCTTTTAATTTTTCTCATTTGATTGTGTGATTATATTTTGGGTTTGGTCAATTTAAATTCTTAATTGACGCATAATCACATAATTATTTTGAATTATTTTTTTTTCTTTTTCTCTCACAATTTTATTTTTTATTTATTTCATTGGATGAAGACATAATTATATTCATGCCATAAAAATTATTTGATAGATGATTGACATTTTTGATAATATAATTATGTTAATGAATAATTAATTGAGTGCTTATGTACTCACCTATCGTGAGTCTAAGCATGTCAATTTTGTTATTCATAAAATTGTGAGAATTGTGATAAATTTATAGATCTCGATAATAATGAGATGGTACAAACCGTCGCCTCATCACCCTCTTCATAGCCTCCCAAGTGCCAATGGCACGATCTCCATTTCGCCTCCTATTGATGCACAACTGATCCCACCAAACAATAGCATAATAAGTAAATTCAATGACAGCTAGTTTTACCTTCTTCATGTCAGAGTAGTTGTGACAATCGAAAACCAACTCCATTTTCTTCTCCCACTCAAGGTATGCCTCAGGATCACTCTTGCCTTGAAAGGCGGGGATTCTCATCTTGATATTTCCCAAATTATTGTCTACCCAGTTCCTAGCTTCTCTATCTCGGCCATACCTCCTATGGTTACCCTCTGACATCCTATCATATTCTTCCTCTAAATCGCCCCCATCAAACTCTCTTTCACCCTCAACATCCCGTTGTTGCACCCTGTTCCTCCGTGCCCTCCATTGCGTTCCCTCTTCTACCCTATCCAACCTCTCATGTATCTGCTCACACTCCGCCCTCATCATCCTTCGCATCTCCCCAATTAATGCTTGCATTTGTAGATTCGGAACCTCAGGTGGTGGAATATCATTGCTTGCATTTTTCTCTGGATTTTGTCCCATGATGGAAATCTGCAAAATAAGGTTAGAATAATATGGAGAAAAGACCTCACCACACTCCCTCACGTGTTTCGCTCAAATAATATTTTCACTCAAATCCCCTCGTGTTTCACTCAATTTCAATGGCTTTTACCCTCAAATAGGCTCACACCTCTGCCTTTTTCCACTCGTATTCTTCTTTAAGTTCTTTCAAAACTAATCCAACGGTAATATGGAGTATTCAAGCAGCAAATCCAACCAAACAAACCAAACGAACACCGACAAAAATTGGTGAAAATGACGAAAAAATGATGATTTTTGGAACACTTGTGTGGGGTTTTGGTCAAAAGGCATCTAGACCATAAGGAACAAAAATAGAACAAAAATTTTTAAGAAGGGTTTCCAGACCTTTTTTTTTTTTTTTTTTTTAGGTTCGAATCCCTTTGAATTTTTTCTTCTTCTTTCTTTTCTGTTTTTTTCTTTCTCAAATGCAGGTACAAGACACAAGAAAAAAAATTAGACTTGGATTCGAAAACAAAACAACTCGGATTTCACAAAAGAGCAAGAGATTCTCAATGCAAATTCGGATTTTCACAATGAAAAACTAGAGAAACTCACTGTCAATTCAGATTTCACAATAAAACAAGAGAAACTCGATCCCAAATCAGATTTCCCAATAAAACAAATTCGGATTGTACAATAAGAACAAGAGAAAAACTCAATGCCAATTCGGATTGCACAATAAGAACAAGAGAAACTCAACCCCAATTCAGATTTCACAATAAGAACAAGAGAAACCCAAGGTAAAATTCGGATTTCAAAAGCAAAGCAAGAGAAACTCAATGAAAATTCGGATTTCACAATAAGAACTAGAGAAAACCAATGCAAAGTCAGATTCCACAAGTAGAACAAGATAAAACTCAAAGCCCTAATTCACGTTAAGAACCCTAATTCATGATTTCAGAAATGAAAAGAAAACAAAAATAGGGGATTACAAAGGAATTGAAACTTTGTGTAGACTAGTTTCGGATTTCAAGGGATTTCACAAAGAAATAATGGAAACTAGGAAATAAGAACACGATTTGAACAAAGAAACAATCTGGAATAAAGAGATTAACTATAATGGTTTTCAGATTTTTAGAAGGAAAACAAGAACAAAGACTAGAAAATCAAGAACACGAATAGATAGATTTTTTTTTTTTTTTTGATTTCAGAAATCCTAATATAATAACACGAACTGAATAGAAAAAAAAATGAAAAAGGATAGGCCAAACCGGATGATCCTAAGCTCTGATACCAACTGATACGAACCACACCAACATTGTGATGAAACCCGACACCAAATATGGAACAGCCACCAAGAACATACGAAATTTGGAATGGTAAACCGCGACCCTATGCTTAGCAAAGCACGAACCTTGGTATGAGGAAGACGCCACAAACGGGGATGGGAATCCATTTGATAAGTCGGATTGAACGCCACAAGGGATACCCTTGATAAGTTCGGATAGTCTCTTCAAGAACTCAAGAAGAAAACTCACAAATTTTCATTTCATCCAAATCTGATTTTTCCAAATGTTTTCAAGGCATTATATAGCCGAAAATTACATCAAGACAAGCCCCTTTGTCTTCCTAAAAACCAAAAATTAAAGACAACCTTTTGTCTTCCTAATGGAAACCGAAATTAAAGACAAGCCTTTTGTCTTCCTAATAAAAACCGAAAAATAAAGAAAAAGGACTCTTGGACTCACACAAGTCAAGTGTTTGACTTTTCACAAAATAAACAAAGACTAAATAAAAAAACGTGATTAACAAATAAAAAGACTCATTACAGGAAGCTAAATATTGATCAAGCTCCTAAACTGGTGTCCTCATCATTCCTCCCCTCTTGACTTGGATCAACTGGAACTTGACTTGGATTTTTAGTCTTGGTGTCCTCATCATTCTACCCAATTAATTTCCAACTTCTATAGCATGATCTAAACCACCTAATTCCCAAGAAAACACAGCCTAACACACCCTAATCTCCTCCTTTCAATTTCTGAAACCCAAGCTCTATGAACACTCAAACCAGCCACTTAAACTCAATTTAAAACCTCTAAACCAAGAGTTGAAACGTACCTTTGTTGTAGTATCACCTCTCCAAGCTGTGACCAAGCTAAGCTCCCAAGTTTCCCCTCTTAATTCTGCCTTAGAACATCACAACTAAACTTGTTTCAGCACTTAACTAAAACCCAACTAAAACTCATAATTCAACCACAGAAACAGAGTTGGATGCTTACCTTAAACCTTGCTTCAGTTCTTTGATTTTCCCTGAGCTAAACCTCCAAATTCTCACCACCAAACTCAGAAATCCAGCTTGTTTCTCCCTTAAGTTTTCTGTGTTTTTCTCTCCTTTGTTTCCCTTGAACGTGTAAGTGAGCTGGGACAAAGTGCTTAGTCGGTTTGTGTTTTTTCTAAAGGCTTGTCTAACTTATCTGTTAAGTTAATCCCGAGGCTCGGGGTGCCGGAACCGTCCCCAAGGCCAAAATGGTAAAATCCCCCAATATTCCCGCCTAGACATCCTAACCTCAAATATATCGCCATATATTTATTTCTGTGTCCTGATAACCCAAATTACTATCCGCTATCTAAAAGTATCCTCGACTTCTCCAAAGTCTTATCTTAAACCCTCATTGTGACTTTTCCCACTATCTCGCCCTAGAATCGTCTTGAGTCGTGCTCAACGAACCTGTCCACATAATAATGTGGTTCTCACGCATATATCACATATCATATTACCACATAATATAACCAATTATCATATAAACATTATTAGACATATAATTACTCATTGAATCACAATTATTCCAGTAATGCCCTCCTGGCACACTAATCAAGGCCCTTAAAAGCCTTATTAGCGAATTTGGGTCGTTACAACTTGTCAGATAAGAGCATAACTTTTATCCACGAGTAGCATTAATTTTCTCTTTAGCTTTTCCTTTTCTATTGGTCGTAGATTCTCGTCCCCTCCCTCTTCTCAGATATTAAGGAAAGATTATTAGGGAGGTAAGAGGCCAATAGACGAAGGCCTCCTTACCTTATCTTTTGGAGATGTTGAGCAGCCTACTTTGCCCATATCACAAGCTCCACCATAGCCAATACCATCAACCACCTATCCCAGACCAGATCCTTCTTTTAACCAAACTATAAGAAAACCACAAAGAGCCAAACTATCCACAACCTATGTAAAACAAGTAGGTCATAGAAAGAAAAAGACCACTGATCCTCATATTGATCAGCATGCAACCAATGTTGAGGGTCCTTCGACCAACCCCCAACCCGTAAGATTCGAGCAGCCTCATGAGCTGCTCCTTACCCATGCCTTTGTAAAAGAGGGCATAAGAATGATGTACCTTGTTACATTGCCCTTCCTAGCATCATATCAAGTAGGATGGTGGCCAAGTATCCCAAGAAGTATGGCCTTCCTGAGATTACTTTATATAAGCCAACTCCCGATCAGAACACAAACATGCCTGCTGGCATTTATAGCGTCGGCTGAGGTACCATATCGAGGCAAGGACAATTTTGCCTCTACACAATTTTTTTCGGGGGGTGCCGAACTATTTTGACGTCACCCCATTCCAAATAATCTCGAACGGTTATAGAGAGTTATCTGCAATATATATTCTTTACCATCATAAAAAGGTGCATGAGCCCACTTCCCACAAGATCAACAATCTGTTCGATCTAAAATCCAACCCCAACCAAAATAATACATGGTTCTTCAAATTCTACCATAGTGAATCTGGTCGCACTATCCTGACCGATACAACCTACAAGTCTAATGTGGGAAATACTTCCAAGAGTATTTCCACACAACCGATCTCGTCGTGGATAATTTGTCCTTCACTTGGGGAGGTAATTTTTTCTCTCTTCTTCGTGTTAATTTGTTTTGTTGAATATAGGCCTATTGTATTTACCAGAGCCTACCCAAGGAATTTTAGAGAGGGTTGCGGCCCTGGCCAGGATGATCTTTGTTGAGAAGAGTGTCAAGGTGCTGGTCACCCAAAAATTATTTGAGGCTAGTGGGTCTTTTGGAGCCTCAACAAGATGTGAAGAAATCGATTGTTGGGAGTGCACGGGAGAAGGTACTGAGGAGAAAATTTATTCTGACCAGCCACAACATGTCTCTTGACCCTAGACGTCGACCAACATGGGTGACTATTAGGGAGCCAAGCTTCAATCCTCGACCACGTCCTATTCCCCCTTCCCACAGGAAGGAAAACAAAAACTACCCGAGCATCTAGGCCAGGTATTTGAATCGTCTAAGGACAAAAATGGTATGGATTTCTCAACTCTTTTAAATATGTTGCCCATTCCTAATAGTCTGTTCGTTAGGAATGGCAACTTTATTTTTTCGACCAATAGTTTTAATTCAGATTTCAATGAGGAGGATAGTGTTTGTAGTAGTAGAAACTTAGATAAACTAGCGACCAGTAACTGTAGATCGAGTATAATACTTGGAATTTTTCCTTGTTTATCTTCATGTATTTTTGTGAACACTTTAACTAATATGTTCTCGCTTTTCTCAAAAATGCAGGCCAACAACGCCTTCAACATGGTGACCAGAGGTACTAGTGGGGAACCTTCGAGCAAGAAGTCTCAACCAGCGAAGACTCCTCCTCCTTCAAAGACCACTACTCCTCCTCCCTTTCTTCAACCTTAATCTTCAACCGAGCAGGTGGGAAGGCCCTCTGTAAATGAGATGCTGACCAATGCCTCCAGCTCCACAATAGACAAGCTATAAAAAGTGGCCAAGCATCGACTCAACAAAGAGGATTTTACCTCTCTTACTTCATTGAAAGCAGACCAGATTATTGGTCATGGTTTCAATGAGATGCTGGCATAATTATTTTTCTAATTTATTTTTATTTTTCTCGATAGTACTATTATTTTTTTCATTAACAACTTTAATTTGTATGCTGCTGTATTGAAGAGGACGGCTCCAAATTTGCTGAGGATAAAAAAGTAGCAAAGGACCATATCAAGGCCCTTAATAAGGAGCTGAAAAAGACCTAGGAGAACTTGGACAAAGTCATAGCATCAAAAGAAAAATATAAGGTTGCAACCAAGACTAACCACGATGAGGTGGTCAAGCTTTAAGATGACATGGTTGCGAGTCAGAAGGAGTTCAACGAGCTGGAGAAAAATGTGAAACAACTTGAGGAAACCAACGCGAGCAACCTAGAGAGGTTCCAAGGCACAAGCTTCACTTGCTCCTACATTTTCTAGAAGAACAATCAAGGTGCAAACTTTTATTATCTTCCCGAGCAGATAAGGGAGTCCGAGCTTGCTCAATGCACTGCTCTATTGGAGGAGGAGAAGAATTCCACTGCATCTCCTGATATTTCTTAGCCACAGGGATCGATGGAGAGGAGGAGGCTTGAGTGCCCATCGACCAGCAGCCCCATCGTGACCCTACTACTCAATGAATTTATTTCTTTCTTTTATCTTGTAATTATAACACCCCAATAACCCTCTTGTTCGTGGTGTGGAGACAATTTACTTCCAAGGCAGCTTTACTTTTAATTGTGCTAGCTTTTTAATTACATCCGAGAAGTACTTCTCGTGGTGTAAATACATATCTTTTTTCATGTTATAACACTTCATATTTTTGTGCAAAATAAAAATATTTTGAAAAATATTCTAAGTGATGTTGCATGCTTTCCCTTATTTTGCTCATGTGATTAAACATTTGCATATGCTTGGCTTTCCTTAGTATCTTATATGCCCCCCAAGTGATTGAGTAGCTTAAGGTGCTCGGTCACTTGCCATAGAAAAATACCTGTTCGAAGATTACTGCTCGCGTAGTTATTAATAACTATGAAAATCTAGCAAGACAACCGACGTAATGAACAAGTACTTGTAAAAAATACAATAACTGGCAAGAATAGTTCCTTTTATTTCTCGTAAAAAATGGACAAAAATTTGTGTCTGTACGAGTGATCAAACAATCATACATATACAAGCGACCAGCCAAACAATTGACCACCCCTTTGTTCAATAATTTGTAAAAATAATATCAAGTATATAAAATCCATTCTTTAAAAGAAATGTTCATGAATAATAGTTGTGTAGGTATTCTTCATTCCAATAGTGAGGAACGAGATCTCCATTTAAGTGCACAAGTTCATATGATCCTGGTTAAAGAATTTCTTCAATTTCATATGGATCTTCCCAGATTGGCCCAAGGAATACTCTTCTAAGTACCAAGTCTCCTAAAGCAAACTTCCTCTCGCTTGCTTTAGAGTTAAAATATTGATCGACCTGTTGCTGATGAGTTGCTACATGTAGCTGAGTCTTTTCTCTTCATTCTTCTATCAAGTCTAATGACTCCATTAGCAACTAGGGATTAATATTCTGGTCATATGTTAGCCTACAATGTAAGGGTTGATCTAACTCAACTAGTAGCATAGCTTCTGATGAGGACACCAAGACCCAAGTATCAAGTCAAGTTCCAGTTGGTCCAGTGACGAGGGCACGAGCCAAGAGATTCAAGGAAGAACTTAACAGCCTAGTCCACAAAGTCCTAAAACAAGAGGAGACCGTGGTCAACATTGAAGGAGAACAAAGACTTGTCTTACTCATCAAAGTTGACTGAGTTTAGGAGCTTCATGAGTCTTATTGTATTTGTCATTTTAATTTATTTACGTTATTGTTGTTATTTGGTCTTTCTTTATTTTGTAAAAGTCAAACACTTGACTTGTGTGAGCCGAAAGGTCTTGTTTTGTGAGCTGAAGAGTTGTGTGAACCGAAAGGTCTTGTTTATGGTGCTTTCATTAGGAAGACCAAGGGTCTTGTTTTCATGCAATTTTCGTCCTTATAAGGACTGCCAAAACAATGTGAAATGGCAGATTATGTGGAATGAAATTGTGAGTTTATTTCTTCTTGAGTTCTTGAAGAAACTTTTGAACTTATCAAGGAGATTCCTTGTGGCGTTCATTCTGACTTATCAAACGGATTCCATCCCCGTTTGTGGCGTCTTCCTCATACCAAGGTTCGTGCTTGGCTAAGCATTGGGTCGCGGTTCCATTCCAATCTCGTATGTTCTTGGTGGCTGTTCCATATTTGGTGTCGGGTTTCATCACACAATGTTGGTGTGGTTCGTATCAGTTGGTATCAGAGCTTAGGATCATTCAGTTTGGCCTATCCTTTTTTTTTATTCTTTCATTTGTGTTTCTATTCTATTCGTATTTCAATTTTAGGGTTTCTGAAATAAAAAAAATAAAAAAATCTATCTATTCGTTTTCTTGATTTTCTTAGTCTTTGTTCTTGTTTTCCTTCTAAAAATCTGAAACCATTATAGTTAATCTCTTTATTCCAGATTGTTTCTTTGTTCAAATCGTGCAATCGAATTTGGGTTTCTGAAATTTCCCCTATTTTGTTTTCTTTTCGTTTCTAAAATCGTGAATTAGGGTTCTTAATTGTGAAAACCGAATTTTCATTGAGTCCTCTTGTTTTGTTGTTAAATCCGAATTTGCTTTTGGGTTTCTCTTGTTCTTATTGTGCAATCCGAATTGGCATTGAGTTTTCTCTTATTCTTATTGTGAAATCTGAAATTGGGATTGAGGTTCTCATATTCTTATTGTGAAATCTGAAATGGGGATTGAGTTTCTCTTGTTCTTATTGTGCAATCTGAATTGGCATTGATTTTTCTCTTATTTTTATTGTGAAATCTGAAATTGGGATTGAGGTTCTCTTATTCTTATTGTGAAATCTGAAATTGGGATTGAGAATCTGAATTGGGATCGAGTTTTTTTCTCTTGTTCTTGTTGTGAAATCCGAATTGGGATTGAGTTCTTTTTTTTCTTATTGTGAAATCCGAGATTGGGATTGGGGTCTCTTGTTCTTGTTGTGAAATATCTAAATTTTGCATGAGTTACTCTTGTACTTTTGTGCAATCCGAGTTGTATTGTTTTCGAATTGTTGTAGTTCCACCAATTCTGATTTTTCTTGTGTCTTGTACCTGCATTTGAGAAAAAAAAAATAGAAAGAAAGAAGAAGAAAAGAAAACCAAGAGGATCCGAGACTAAAAAAAAAAAAAAAAGTCTGGAAACCCTTCTTAAAATTTTTTGTTCTATTCTTGTTCCCCATAGTCTAGAGGCCCTTTTGCCAAAACCCCACACAAGTGTTCCAAAAATCACCATTTTTCGCCACTTTTTCATCGGTTTTCGTTTGATTTGTTTGGTAGAATTGGCTGCTTGAACCTCCATATCACCGTTTCATTAGTTTTCAAAGAGCTTAAAGAAGAAAATAGAGTGGAAAAAGGCAGAGGTGTGAGCTTATTTGAGGGTAAAACCCATCATTGAGTGCAAACACGAGTGTACTTGAGTGACCATTTTCTTTGAGTGAAACACGTGAGGGAGTGCAGTGAGGTCCTTTCTATAATTGTCTAACCTTATTGTTTTGCAGATTCTCCATCATGTCACAAAATACAGAAAGAAATGCAGGCAATGACGCTCCACCACCTACAGTTCCAAATCTACAAATTGAAGCTTTAATGGGGGAGATGAGGAGGATGTTGAGGGAGGAGTGTGAGCAAATACATGAGCGGTTGGATAGGGTAGAAGAGGGGGCCAAACGGAGACCAAGGAGGGGTAGGGTACACCAAAGGGAGGATGAGAATGAAGGGGATTTAGAAGGGGTAGTTTCTGATGATGAGTTTGATAGGATGTCGACGGGTAACCATAGGAGGTATGGTGGGAATAGAGAAGATAGGAACCAGGTAGATAATTATATGGGGAATATCAAAATGAGAATCCCAGCATTTCAGGGGAAGAGTGATCCTGAAGCATACCTTGAGTGGGAGAAGAAGATGGAGCTAGTTTTTGATTGTCACAACTACTCCGACATGAAGAAGGTAAAACTTGCTGCCATTGAGTTTACTGATTATGCTATTGATTGGTGGGATCAGTTGTGCATCAACAGGTGGCGGAGTGGAGATCACCCTATTGACACATGGGAGGCCATGAAGAGGGTGATGAGGCGACGGTTTGTACCACCTCATTATTATCGAGATCTCTACCTTAAGTTGCAGGGTCTTCGTCAGGGCTACAGAAGTGTTGATGAGTATTACAAGGAGATGGAGATGGCTATGATTAGAGCCAATGTTGAAGAGGATCGGGAGGCAACCATGGCAAGGTTTTTGAATGGGTTGAACCGAGAGATTGCTGACCCAATCGAGCTACACATTATGTGGAATTGGAGGATTTGGTTCATATGGCAATCAAAGTTGAGAGGCAGCTCAAGAAGGGTAGTTCAAGTTCGAGGTCAAGACCGAGCCCACACAATCCAAGTACAACACCTTGGAGGTCGAACTATCCAAAGAAAGAAGACCAACCCACTTCATCATCTACACCAAAACCAGCCACCACAGCCACACCACCTCAAGGTAAAACAACTCCTACTAAGTCTCATTCTAGTGAGATAAGGTGTTTCAAATGTCAGGGGCGAGGACACATAGCTAGCCAGTGTCCAAACAAGAGAGTCATGGTGATTCGAGAAAGTGGAGAGATAGATTCTGAAGATGAAGATGATCTTGCTGACATGCCACCATTGGAAGATGCTTCTGACAATGAGTATGGGCCAGAATCTGGTGAGATGCTTGCACTAGTCACAAGGCGAGTCCTGAATTTGCAAGCAAAAGAAGCGGAAGAAGAGGTGCAGCGAGAGAACATCTTTCACACTCGTTGTCATGTGAGAGACAAGGTATGTAGTGTCATTATTGATGGAGGTAGTTGTACTAATGTTGCTAGTGCTTCCATGGTTGCCAAGCTGGGGCTTACAACGCTTAGGCATCCTTGTCCATACAAATTGCAATGGTTGAATGATAGTGGTGAAGTGAGGGTTACAAAATAGGTGCTAGTCTCATTTCGAATTGGCAAGTATGTAGATGAGGTGTTGTGTGATGTGGTTCCCATGCAAGCTGGACACTTCCTTCTAGGAAGGCCTTGGCAATTTGATCGGCGGGTGCAGCATGACGGCTTCACCAACAAGTATTCATTCACATTCCGTCAACGAACAATCACTCTAGCGCCTTTGACACCAAAGCAAGTGTATGAAGATCAAGTGAGGTTGCAAAAATTGAGTGACAAAAAGAAAATGAGTGAGCAAAAAGAGAGTGAAAAGATGAATGAGAGTGAGGAAAAAGAGAGACACAGAGAGAAAAGTGTGGAATCAAGTGAGAGAAAACAAAATAATTTTTATGCAAAAAAAAGTGAGGTTAAGAGAGCATTGTGTACAAAACAGCCCATGATTTTACTCATGTATAAGGAGGCTCTTTTAAATACTAACCAACTTGATTCTTCGCTGCCAAGTGTTGTTGTGTCTATTTTGCAGGAATTTGAGGATGTGTTTTGATGAGGACACCAAGACTAAAAATCCAAGTCAAGTTCCAGTTGATCCAAGTCAAGAGGGGAGGAATGATGAGGACACCAGTTTAGGAGCTTGATCAATATTTAGCTTCCTGTAATAAGTCTTTTTATTTTTAATCACGTTTTTTATTTAGTCTTTGTTTATTTTGTGATAAGTCAAACATTTGACTTGTGTGAGTCCAATAGTCCTTTTGTCTTTAATTTTCGGTTTTCATTAGGAAGACAAAAAGCTTGTCTTTAATTTCGGTTTTCATGAGGAAGACAAAAGGCTTGTCTTTAATTTCGGTTTTCATTAGGAAGACAAAGGGGCTGTCCTTAATTTTTCGGTTTCATTAGGAAGACAAAGGGGCTTGTCTTGATGTAATTTTCGGCTATATAAGGCCTTGAAAACATTTGGAAAAATCAGATTATGTTGAATGAAATTGTGAGCTTATTTCTTCTTGAGTTCTTGAAGAAACTTTTGAACTTATCAAGGAGATTCCTTGTGGCGTTCATCCTGACTTATCAAACGGATTCCATCCCCGTTTGTGGCGTCTTCCTCATACCAAGGTTCGTGCTTGGCTAAGCATTGGGTCGCGGTTCCATTCCAATCTCGTATGTTCTTGGTGGCTGTTCCATATTTGGTGTTGGGTTTCATCACAATGTTGGTGTGGTTCGTATCATGTTTCCTGAGAAAGTACCACATGGTTTGCCACCTGTTCGAGGAATAGAACATCAAATTGATATTGTTCCAGGTGCTTCCATCCCAAACCGACCAGCCTACAGAAGTAATCCTGATGAAACAAAGGAATTGCAAAGGCAAATTGAAGAATTGATGGAGAAAGGGCATGTGAGAGAAAGCATGAGCCCTTGTGCTGTTCCAGTGATTCTAGTTCCCAAGAAGGATGGAACATGGAGGATGTGTGTTGACTGTCGAGCCATCAACAATATAACGGTAAAATATCGCATCCCATTCCTCGTTTAGATGACATGTTAGATGAATTGCATGGTTCTTGTGTGTTTTCCAAAATTGATCTTAAAAGTGGGTATCATCAGATACGTATGAAAGAAGGGGATGAGTGGAAAACTGCTTTTAAAACTAAACATGGATTGTATGAGTGGTTAGTCATGCCTTTTGGACTAACTAATGCACCTAGCACTTTCATGCGCTTAATGAATCATGTATTGCGTGCTTTCATTGGAAAATTTGTGGTTGTGTATTTTGATGATATTCTTATTTATAGTAAGAATTTACATGACCATGTTTTGCATTTGCATTCTGTTTTGGATGTTCTTAGGAAACAGAGTTTATATGCTAACCTCAGTAAGTGTACTTTCTGCACCGATAAGCTTGTTTTCCTAGGCTTTGTTGTAAGTGCTACAGGTATTCAGGTGGATGAAGAAAAGATCAAAGCCATCCAAGAATGGCCGACCCCTACAACTATAGGTAATGTTAGAAGTTTTCATGGACTTGCTAGCTTCTACAGGAGGTTTGTGAAAAAATTTAGCACCATCGCCGCACCACTTACAGAAGTTATCAAAAAGAATGTGATATTTAAATGGGGTGAAGCTCAAGAGGAGGCATTTCAGCTACTGAAATACAACCTTACTCATGCTCCTTTACTTGCTTTGCCTAACTTTTCTAACACTTTTGAAGTTGAATGTGATGCTTCTGGAATAGGTATTGGCGCTGTTCTTATGCAGGATGGGAGACCGCTTGCATACTTTAGCGAAAAGCTAAGTGGGGTTGCCCTCAATTACCCCACCTATGACAAAGAATTGTATGCACTAGTGCGTGCTTTAGAAACATGGGAGCACTATTTGTGGCCAAAGGAGTTTGTGATTCGCACAGATCATGAATCCTTGAAACATTTGAAAGGCCAACACAAGCTCAACAAGAGACATGCAAGATGGGTTGAGTTCATTGAGACATTTCCTTATGTCATTCGCTATAAACAAGGTAAGGAGAATGTGGTTGCTGATGCCCTTTCTCGCAGGTATGCCCTAATCTCTACTCTTGATGCTAAATTTCTTGGGTTTGAACACATAAAGGAGTTGTATTCTGCTGACCATGATTTTGGGGAAACTTATGCTGTTTGTGAAAAGTCTGCTGACGGAAAATTTTATAGGCATGAGGGTTTCTTGTTTAGGGAGCATAGGTTGTGTGTACCTAATTGTTCTGTGAGAGATTTGCTAGTTAGAGAGTCCCACGGGGGAGGGTTGATGGGACATTTTGGAGTTGCTAAGACCCTAGCTATGCTGCAAGAGCACTTCTTTTGGCCCCACATGAAACGAGATGTTGAGCGAATTTGTGGTAGGTGTGTCACTTGTAGGCAAGCTAAATCAAGAGTTCAGCCAAATGGTCTTTACACACCCCTACCTATCCCTAGTTCACCATGGGTTGACATTTCAATGGATTTTGTGTTGGGTTTACCTAGAAGTAAGCGTGGGAGGGATTCAATCTTTGTGGTTGTAGACAGATTTTCTAAGATGGCTCATTTTATTTCTTGTCATAAAACTGATGATGCCTCTAACGTTGCAGATTTGTTCTTTAGGGAGATTGTGAGATTACATGGTATGCCTAGAACAATTGTATCAGATAGGGATGCTAAGTTCTTAAGCTATTTTTGGAAAACATTGTGGGGAAAACTTGGGACAAAACTATTATTTTCTACTACTTGTCACCCTCAAACCGATGGTCAAACAGAAGTAGTTAATAGGACCCTATCCACCTTGTTGAGGGCTATCATAAGTAAAAATATTAAGACTTGGGAAGATTTTTTGCCACATGTTGAGTTTGCTTATAATCGTTCAATGCATTCTGCTACTAAATTTTCACCATTTGAAATTGTTTATGGTTTTAACCTCTAACTCCTTTGGATTTATCACCTTTACCTGTTTCTGAGCATTTGAATTTAGATGGCGAGAAGAAGGCAGAATTTGTGAAGAAAATCCATGAGAGGGCGCGACTCAACATAGAGAGAAGAACTGAACAATATATTAAGCAAGCTAACAAGGGTCGTCATAAGCAGGTTTTTGAGCTCGGTGATTGGGTATGGTTACACATGAGGAAAGAGCGATTCCCAACACAAAGGCGTTCAAAATTGCTACCTCGAGGAGATGGTCCATTTCAAGTACTTGAAAGGATCAATGACAATGCCTACAGACTCGATTTACCAGGTGAGTATAATGTTAGTGCTACTTTTAATGTTTCTGATTTGAGTCCTTTTGATGCAGGTGACGATTTGAGGTCAAATCCTTCTAAAGAGGGGGGGAATGATGAGGACACCAAGACCCAAGTATCAAGTCAAGTTCCAGTTGGTCCAGTGACGAGGGCACGAGCCAAGAGATTCAAGGAAGAACTTAACAGCCTAGTCCACAAAGTCCTAAAACAAGAGGAGACCGTGGTCAACATTGAAGGAGAACAAAGACTTGTCTTACTCATCAAAGTTGACTGAGTTTAGGAGCTTCATGAGTCTTATTGTATTTGTCATTTTAATTTATTTACGTTATTGTTGTTATTTGGTCTTTCTTTATTTTGTAAAAGTCAAACACTTGACTTGTGTGAGCCGAAAGGTCTTGTTTTGTGAGCTGAAGAGTTGTGTGAACCGAAAGGTCTTGTTTATGGTGCTTTCATTAGGAAGACCAAGGGTCTTGTTTTCATGTAATTTTCGTCCTTATAAGGACTGCCAAAACAATGTGAAATGGCAGATTATGTGGAATGAAATTGTGAGTTTATTTCTTCTTGAGTTCTTGAAGAAACTTTTGAACTTATCAAGGAGATTCCTTGTGGCGTTCATTCTGACTTATCAAACGGATTCCATCCCCGTTTGTGGCGTCTTCCTCATACCAAGGTTCGTGCTTGGCTAAGCATTGGGTCGCGGTTCCATTCCAATCTCGTATGTTCTTGGTGGCTGTTCCATATTTGGTGTCGGGTTTCATCACAATGTTGGTGTGGTTCGTATCAGCTTCATACCCATATGTTAGAGAAAATTGTGTATGACCAGTTGTTGTTCGGTGTGGTGTTCTATACAACTAGAGGACTTTGGGTAAGTCTTCTGGCCAAGCTACCTTTGCTTGTTCGAGTCATTTCTTCAGGGTGTCCTTTATCGTTTTATTTATAACTTCGACTTGTCCATTTTCTTGCTGATAGGATACATATGAGAAACTTTTAGTTGAACTCTGTACATTTTTAATCTTCGTGGGTGATTTCATGTCGATCAGTGCTTGAATTCTTTGGGTTAGCTTTCTATTCCTTGTGAATTCAATATGAACCCCATAAATTTCCCTAATCCGACTCCAAGAGAACACTTGAGAGGGTTAAGCTTCATCTAATGAATATGTTTTCCTTAAGCTTCTTGACTTCTTCTTTTAGTGCATTGGACTTGTCTTTGTCGAGCAACTTTCTTTTTTGCTGAACTAGTGGGTGACTTTTGTCGATGTTCAGGACATGGCTAATAACTGTCGGGTGGATTCCCACCATGTCTTTATGCGACTAGGAAAATACTTCTTGATTTTCTCTCAAAAACTCAACCACTTCTTTTTTTATTGTTTTTTCTAAGCTTTTATCGACTTCCACAAATCTGGTCGGTTGTTCCTCTTCTAATTGGATCTCCTTGAGATCCTCCACATGTCTGACTTCCTCCTCAAAATCCCCAAATCGAGGATCTATCTCTTCGTCCTCACTTTGGGCAACACCCTATTTGGTGTCTTGTTCACCAAATTGAGCATTTGGTTCGCTGATTCCTTGCAACCTTTTCTCTGGTCTACTTGAGCTGCTAGAGGCAATGAACCCACTTCCTCTTTGTACTTCTTTGCCTCTGTAATAGAGGAGTCGTAGGATTCCATTGTCTCCCTTTGATTTTCGAACACGCACCCAATTCCTAAATCTATTGGGAATTTCATGGTTAAATGCCACATCTAGGTCATTGCTTTTAGCTCTACCAGGATGGGTCTTCCGATCACAACATTATATGCAGAAGGGAAATCAACTACTATAAAGGTAGTGAGTAATTTCCTATTCGTAGGTGCAGTTGCTGCTCGTTGCCTCCATTAGCTCCTTCTTGGGGATTACCTCCTGCTTGTATATATCTCCTCAGATGTCCCTGTCATATCAGAAACTCACTCTCATCTCTCAGTTGGTTACATTCATTTGTGTCATGGCCATAGTCATTATGGAAGAGACAAAACTTTGTTTTGTCTATTTTTGACATGTCTGTCGTTATGGGGGTTGGTCACCTAAAAGGTATGATGGTGTGGTTGGCCTGGTACACCTCTTCTCGGCTGTCGACCAGGGCCGTATAATATCTTGGTTCATACATGTTCTTTTTAGGGTCCATATTATCAGACATAAACACCTTAGTGCTTGCTCGTTTTCCACCATTTTTTATATTGCTCTTACCACCGTTGTTGGGCTTGCTAGAGCCGTTAACAACTTTAGGTGTCTCTTTGTTTTTGTTCTGATGAGAATTTAGAGGTTTTCCTTCATTGGTGATAGCGTCCTCTAACTCAAGATATTTGTCTGCACGTTCGAAAAACTGCTCGGTCACTTTGACACAATTTTTTCGTAAACTACTCCATAGTGGGGTTGTCGTTGTACCCTAGTTGAAATGGCCATCATTTTTCCTTCATCTCCCATTGTTTTTTCACGAGCAGCTTCTCTCAGGGACCTCTGAATATAATTTTTGAGAGACTCTCTGTCGTTTTTCCTTATATCAACCAGCTAATTTGCTTCTCGTTGGATTTATGTGACGAGCATAAAATTGTACGTAAAAATCCTTCATGAACCTTTCCCATGAAGTTATGCTAGTTGGTTGAAATTTAAAATACCATTCCTAAGCAGCATCAGATAGAGTGGCAGGGAAAATCCTGTACCGAGCATCTTCTTCTACCTTCTAAATATCCATTTGTATCTCATATTTGTTTATGTGAGATAATGGGTCTTCTTTCCTAGTATAGCTAGGTTGTACAGGCATTTTGAACTTACTAGGAATTTCGGCTAAGGAAATCTAGTTAATGAAAAGTGTGCCTTTCCTCCGATCATAGTCTATGTGAGAATTTTTGTTACCAACCAGCTCTTGCATTGCCTGGTTCAAAGCATCTATTTGGGCCAGGAATTAGTTGGTATAGAAGGGGCAGAAGTAGTCGCATGGGGGATATGCTTATCGTACTTTTCCCTTTGTTTTTTCATTATATCCCTTATGTCTTCATCTATTCATCTTTGCTCTGAGGCTCCTATTTGATTAAAGAAATAAGGTTGCCTTGGCTTCCCCCTATGTTCTGACTTGCTGGCTGATTATTCATTGGCGGAGGTCTTGCTGCCTGAACCTTTGTTCATTAGGTTGAGTAGCATTTCTTCTTGTATTTCTGTTGTATCCAGAATCCTCTTCGTATTAATAATGTCCATCTCTACAATGCAACCTGTGAGTGCGCAACCTGTTGTACGCACTACCAATCCTAGTAAAAATGCAAGAAAATTTCCACAAAATAGATGATGTCCCTCAAAATCTCCCTTGGAGTAAGGATTGCTGAAGAAATTTCTTGAAAATTGTTTAATAATTCTTGGAAACAATTGCAAGATGATCAGGAAGTGCTTGAAATTTTTCGGAAGTTCTTGAAGAGAAAGAAAGCTAAGGTAAGAACTGAATGAAAAGTGTAACGCCCCACATCACTATGGTTGCTTCCTGGAATGACGACTGGCCCTACAAACTAACATGAGTCTTTCCAATGTGCGTTGTCCTCACTCGCACACTTCCTAGGAAAACTTCCCAGGAGGTCACCCATCATGAGACTACTCTAGCTTAAGCACGATTAACTTTGGAGTTCTCAAGTGATGGGCTACCAAAAAGTAGATGCATCTTGTTGGCATAAGTAGTACCCAACAACCCATTTAAGTCCTCTTAAACTAAGTAGTGACATACCTACACAGTTCTAGAATCATCACACTTGACCTCCCCAAGGAGATGTGGGATTGCACAGCTTTTAACCGGTCTTTTCCATTACAGATCACGGGATTATGTCTGTCACAATCATCCCCCCCTTAGGGTTTAGACGTCCTCGTCAGCCACACTTCCGACTGGGCCAAGGCTCTAATACCATTTGTAATGCCCCACGTCACTATGGTTGCATTCTGGAATTATGATACCTACACAGTCCTAGAATCATCACATTTGACCTTCCCCGGGTGATGTGGGATTGAATATCTTTTACCCAGTCATTCCTCCTGCAGATCATGGGATTATGACTATCACAATCACCCCTGCCCCTTAGAGGTCCGACGTCCCCATCGACCACACTTCCAGCGGGGTCAATGCTCTGATACATGATCATACTTCGTTCTCGCAATGAGATTGTAAATTGAGCCAACCTCACCCACTTAGAGGGTATTTCAGATCGTTGTAACATTCTGATCTTGTAACGGTGTCTATAAGGATAGTCGATCATACTATAGGTTAGGTTTCACGATTAGTATTATTTCTCAAAGGGAAGGTACTACTAGGAGTCGACTTCGATCTCATAACGAGATCCTAAATCGAGCCTACATCACATATTTTGGGGGTATTTTAGTCCTTTGGAATGAGCTGATCTAGTAATGGTGTTTTCGAGGATAGATGATCACACTATATGTCAGGTTTCACAATTATTGTTATTACTCAAAGGGAAGGAACTACTAGGGGCTGACTATGATCTCGCAACGAGTTCCTAAATCGATCCTACCTCACCCACTTAGGGGTATTTCGGATCATTGAAACGGTCTGATCATGTAATGGGGTCTCCGAGGATAGTTGATCACACTATAGATCAGGTTTCATGATTGGAGGTTTTTTTTTCCAATGTACTATTAGGGGCTGACTCCGATCTCACAACAAGATCCTAAATCGAGCCAACCTCACCCACATAAGGGGTATTTCTGACCGTTGGAACGTTCCAATCGTGTAACGGGGTCTCTAACTATAGCCGATCACACCATAGGTCAGTATCATGATTAGTGTTATTTCTAAAAGGGAAAATACCAATATGGCCCAACTACGATCACGAAACAAGATCCAAAATCGAGCCTACCTCACCCACTTTTTGGGTATTTTAGACTGTTGGAACAGTCTGATCTTGTAACGGGGTCTCCGTGGATAGCCTAACACACTATAGGCCAGGTTTCACAATTAGAGTTATTTCTGATAGGGACTACTAGGGGCCAACTCCGATCTTGCAATGAGATTCTAAATCCAACCTGCCCCACACATTTATGGGTAATTTTGGACCTTTGGAATGGTGTGATCTTGTAACAGGGTCTCCAAGCATAGTCGATCACTATAGGTCAGGTTTAACGATTAGTGTTATTTCTCTAAGGGAAAGTACTACTTGCGGTAGACTCTGATCTCGCAACGATACCCTAAATCAAGCCTACCTCACCCAATTAGGGGGTATTTCAGACCGTTGTAACGGTCCGATCTTGTAAAGGGGTCTCAAAGGAAAGTCAATCACACTATAGGTCAGGTTTCACGATTAGTGTTATTTCTTTAAGGGAAGGTACTACTAGGGCCCGACTTCGATCTCGCAATGAGATCCTAAATCGATTCTACCTCACCCACATAGGGGGGTATTTCAAACCTTCGGAACGGTCTGAACTTCTAACAGGGTCTCCGAGGAAAGGTCACACAATAGGTCAGGTTTCACAATTAGTGTTATTTTTCAAACCGAAGGTACTACAAGAGGCCGACTCCGATCTCGCAACGAGATCCCTAATTAAGCGTACCTGACCCACTAAGTGGGTACTTCAGAGCGTTGAAGTGGTCCGATATTTTAATGGGGTCAACGAGCATAGTGATCAAACTATATGTCAGGTTTCACGATAAGTGTTAATTCTCTAACCGAAGGTACTGCTAAGGGCCGACTCCGATCTTGCAATGCGAACATAAACCAAGCATACCTCACCCAATTATGGGTATTTCGGACCATTCGAATGGCCCGATCTTGCAACGGGGTTTCGAGGAAAGGCGATCACACAATAGGGTCAGTTTTCACGATTAGTGTTATTTCTCAAACCTAAGGTACTACTAGGGACCTACTCCAATCTCGCAACAAGATCCTTAATCGAGCCTACCTCACCCACTTAGGGGGTATTTCACTCTGTTGGAATGGTGCAATCTTCTAACGGGTCACTGAGCATAGCAAACCAAACTTTAGGTCAGGTAATAATAAAAGATGACTCTGATCTCGCAACGAGATCCTAAATCAAGCTTACCCCACCGATCTAGGGAGTATTTCGAACCATTGGAATGGTCTGATCTTGTAACGAGGTCTCCGAGGATAGCCAATCACACTACAAGTCAGGTTTCACAATTGGTGTTATTTCTCAAAGGGAAACTACTGCTAGGCGTAGACTCTGATCTAATAATGAGATCCTAAATCGAGTCAACCTCACCCACTTAAGGGGTATTTTAGACCTTTGGAACAATATGATCTTGTAATGGGGTCTCCTAGGATAGCCGATCACACTATAAGTTAGGGTTCAAGATTAGTGTTATTTCTCAAAGGGAAGGTACTACTAGGGGCCAACTCTGATCTCACAATGAGATCCTAAATGGAGCCTACATCACACATTTAGGGGACATTTCAGACAATTGAATGTTTAAATCTTGTAACAGGGACTCCGAGGAAAGGCGATCACACAATAGGTCAGGTTTCACGATTAATGTTATTTCTCATACCGAAGGTACTACTACAGGTCGACTTTGATCTCGCAACGATATCCTTAATCGAGCCTTCCTCACCCACTTAGGGGGTATTTCAAAGCGTTGAAATGATCTGATCTTTTAATGGGGTCAACGAGCATATCCGATAAATTTATAGGTCAGGTTTCACGATAAGAGTTATTTCTCTAACTGAAGGTACTGCTAAGGGCTGACTCCAATTTCGCAACGAGATCATAAATCGAGCCTACCTCACCCACTTAGGGGTATTTCAGACTGTTGGAATGGTATGATTTTGTAACGGGGTCTCCGAGGAAAGCCAATCGCACTACATGTTAGAGTGAAAAGACCAATCGTGAAACCTAATGTGTAGAGTGATCGACTATCCTTGGAAACCACGTTACAAAATAAGGCTGTTCCAACGGTCTTTAAATACCCTTGAGTGGATGAGGTAGGCTCGATTTATGATCTCATTGTGAGATTAGAGTCGGACCTTAGTAATACCTTTGGTTAGAGAAATAACTCTTATCGTGAAACCTGACCTATAGTTTTATCGGCTATGCTCGTTGACCCCATTAAAAGATCGGACCGTTTCAACGCTGTGAAATACCCCCTAAGTGGGTGACGTAGGCTTGATTAAGAATCTCGTTGCGAGATCGGAGCCAGCCTCTAGTAGTACCTTCAGTTTGAGAAATAACACTAATTGTGCAACTTGGCCTATTGTGTGATCGCCTTTCCTCGGAGACCCTGTTACAAGATTTGACCAGTCTATGGTCTTAAATATCCCCTAAATGTGTTATGTAGGCTCCATTTAGGATCTCGTTGTGAGATCAGAGTCGGCCCCTAGTACCTTCCCTTTGAGAAATAACACTAATCTTGAAACCTAACCTATAGTTTCGTACGCACTATCACGTTCTCTTCATCCAAAATCGTCTCAATAAACTAAAGGAGGCCTATGAGGTCTGCGTTGGTCGCTACTATATGACCGCAAAACCTAAGTCAGGTTGCCTCCTATTTCCTGAGGGAGCATTTCCTCGTCCCCTCCCAAGTAGTAATTGTTTATCTATTACAAGACGTCTTGGGCTTCGGGGAAGTTATTCATCCCTATTATGTCGAGGCGGCTATTCGCTTACTCGAGCAGACTTAGGAGGCTGACGCTACTCATTACCTCTACCAGAATTATGGGGCTGTCTTTCAGGTTGGGCAGTTTGGTGTTGTTCTGGTTCTTGTGGATTTTGTTGTGGTTGTGGATTTTGTAGTTGCTTAGGTCATTGGTTTTGAGGAGATTGCGGATTTGGAGGTGGTTCATGTTAGGAACCGTTCCTAGTGCACAACAGAAAATTGCGATAATGGTAGTATTGTATTCAACAAAAAAATTTCACAAAAACAACTTTATATGAGGATCATTTAATATGCAATATGTTAATCAACAAAATATGTATATGTAAAAATAATACGAAGTGATTTACCTCTTGTATCCTATCAAGAATCCTTGAATCTTTTTGTATATATTTCGATCTTCCTATCTTTGCTTGAGTACTCACACCAAGATCTTCCAGGACGTTCTCTACACCTCAAGATGTGGGTGGGCACATAGAGAACAAGAATGAAATTTGTGAATCAAACGTATTCTCTTGATTATAGGCTAGGGACAAAGGTTTATATTTTGTGATAAAAAATGATGAGTTTTTCTGATTCTCTCTTAAAAAAACTTCTATTCTCCTATTTCCTATCATATAGAATATACGGGCATTAATTATAATAATAATCAAATAAAATTGATCATCTTAATAATAATAAATAAATGATAATTAAAGACATAGTTTTACATTCCATTTTAAAACCCTTTTCCAGGAAGAGCTATGCGTTTAACACCTCCCTAAAATAAAGGGATTTGATTTCTCATGTATTTTTATTTTAATTAATTAATAATTAGAAATTCCAATAAATTATCATCTTTTTAAGGAAAAGATAACAACTTGAATTTCAAAATTCAAAATCTGAATTTTCATTATCATCTTATTATTAATTAAATAAATATAATAATCAAAATCAATTTTAAGGATCCATATTTATCCTTTCTCACTTAAATAAAATAATTGATTAAAATTATTTTCTTTTTTTTTCTACACAATTTCAAAAATTGCATTAATGCAATAATAAATTGTGCAACTTTAATTATCAAATAATTGCATATTTATCCTGAAGAATAGATATTCTCTCAAATAGCCCATTCACAGTTTGACCCTTGTATCAACGCTTACCCACTTACCTTGAATAGTGTTGATAGAGCCGCCCCAAGGACCTATGGACCAATAATTCCAAGCTCCTATAAATAAAAGATTATTAATCAAAACTCTTTGATTCAATAATCATATTTATTAATCTCATGATTACTCAAATATAAAGATGAGACAACACTCTTGATAATTAAATACATACATTTACTGAGTACTTTATTGTAACCATATAGTGTCCATTGATATAATCATTACATACAAATTAATCCTATGTTGATTATTCATAACTAAGTGGAAATAAAATTATTGTTTTACCATTTTACTTATATATTGATTCCTACTGTACCACTGACTTTGCTAGTGAAGGTTAGTTCATAATTTGTTTATGAATTTGATGTTAATAACCTTTTTAGTTCAAAAAGCCAACCCAATAGGGAACCATCATTCAATCTATAAGACGGTATAGATTCCATATCAGTTAAGCTATGTCCCCAGAAATAGACATCATTGAGTCCCCAAAACATTAGATTCCATATCAGTTTAGCTATGTCCCCTTATCATTTTAACAAACCGTAATGCATGAATCAAATGATCAAATGACATATGTAGGAGTTCATAGTAACTTCGGGATTAAGATCAGTGTGTATATAATCATTAGTTGATGTATTTTATAATAATATGAAACGATATTTAGACAAGTATTATCAAATCACATCTAGTCCAGCTCTACATACTCTCCATATGCAAAGAACCTCCACTACAGTGTCCTACTACAATAGTAAACTGGATCATGGTCACACGTATTCATAATACTAGTGCACCGTACTAGCAGTAATTAATCTAAAGATTCCACAACTTTATTTTACTGCGAACTATTTAAGCCCGTTGTCTCATTCTCGATCCTCTCATACCAATATGAGATTGAGACCACATAGATGAACTTGGGAATTTTATGATATTTACTTAATATTATTCACAATAATATATTACATAAGCTATATATACACAATAATTCAATTCATTTATTCATTTCTTTAAAACCATTGTCAACTATAATTGCTTTAAGGGGTCAATTCCCAACAATCTCCCACTTTCCCCAAAGCAAATGAGGCATTTCCCTTAACCCCATGCTTCTTACATGACCCTGAAAATATTCAATAGATAAAGTCTTTGTAAATTGATATGGAAGATTATCTTTAGAGGAAATCATCAAGAAAGTAACATGTCCTCAGTTCACTATCTCTCTGATCAAGTTATATTTCCTCTCGATGTGCTTTCCCCTCTTGTGACTTCTGGGCTACTTTGAATTAGCTACTGCCCCACTGTTATCACAGTACAAAACAAGTGGCTTATTCATTCCTGGAACAACTTCCAGATCAATATAGAACTTCCTGAGGCACACAACCTCTTTATCTGCTTCACAAGTTGCTATGTATTTGGCTTCCATGGTGGAATCTGCAATACTTGATTTGTTTAATACTTCTCCAAACTACATAACCTCCTACAAGTGTGAAAACTGATCCAGATGTTAACTTTTGACTATTCATTGAAAATCTGAATCACTATATCCGGTGGGGCTTAGGTCTCCACCTAAATACATAAGCATGTAATCTTCAGTATGTCTGAGATACTTGAGAATATTCTTTACTGACTATGTCAAAGGACTCAGTAAGGATAACAACTGACTATCCCTACTCCATAAGAGATGTCAGGTCTAGTAAACAACATTGCACACATTAGACTGCCTACCGCAGATGCATAGGGATACTGTCACATTGATACGAACCACACCAACACTGTGATGAAACCCGACACCAAATATGGCACAGCCACCAAGAACACACGAAATTGGGGATGAAGAACCGCGACCCAATGCTTAACCAAGCACGAACCTTGGTATGAGGAAGACGCCACAAACGGGGATGGGAATCCGTTTGATAAGTCAGGTTGAACGCCACAAGGAACCCCTTGATAAGTTCAAAAGTTTCTTCAAGAACTCAAGAAGAAAAACACTCACAATTTTCATTCTACATCATCTGCCATTCCCAAACGTTTACAAAGGCCTAATATAGGCGAAAATTATATCAAGACAGCCCTTTGTCTTCCTAAAGAAAACCGAAAATTAAAGACAACCCTTTTTCTTCCTAATGAAAACCGAAAATTAAAGACAACCCTTTGTCTTCCTAATGAAAACCGAAATTTAAAGACAACCCTTTGTCTTCCTAATGAAAACCGAAAATAAAAGACAAAAGGACTCTTGGACTCACACAAGTCAAGTGTTTGACTTTTCACAAAAAAAAAACAAAGACTAAATAAAAAATACAAGATGACAAAATACAATAAGACTCATCAAGCTCCTAAACTGAGTCTTTTGGCTCGCGCCCCCGTCACCAGACCAACTGGAACTAGACTTGGATCTTTAGTCTTGGTGTCCTCATCATTCCCCCCCTCTTGAGAAGGATTTGTCCTCAAATCTTCACCTGCATCAAAAGGACTCAAATCATAAACATTAAAAGTAGCACTAACAGTATACTCACCTGGTAAATCGAGTCTGTAGGCATTGCCATTGATCCTTTCTAGCACTTGAAATGGACCATCTCCTCGAGGTAGCAATTTGGAACGTCTTTGTGCTGGGAATCGCTCTTTCCTCATGTGTACCCATACCCAATCACCGGGGTCAAAAACCTGCTTGTGACGACTCTTGTTAGCATCAAGTTGGTTAGTTTTTAAAAGAGCCTCCTTAACCTCCATTTTTTTTGCATAAAAATTATTTTGTTTTCTCTCTAATTTTCCCTCATTGATCGAACTCTTCTCTTTCTTTTCTCTCTCACTTGATTCGACCCTTTTCTCTCTTTGTCTCACTTTTTTCTCTCTCTCATTCATCTTTTCACTCTCCTTCTTTTGCTCACTCAATTTTTTTTTATCACTCAATTTTTGCAACCTCACTTGGTCTTCATATACTTGTTTTGGCGTCAATGGAGCTAGAGTGATTGTTCGTTGATGGAACATGAATGAGTACTTGTTGGTGAAGCCATCATGCCGGACTCGCCGATCAAATAGCCAAGGCCTTCCTAGAAGGAGGTGTCCAGCTTGCATGGGAACCACATCACACAATACCTCATCCTCATACTTGCCAATTCGAAATGATACCTGCACCTGTTTTGTAACCCTCACTTCACCACTATCATTCAACCACTGGAACTTGTATGGACAAGGATGTGTAAGCGTTGGGAGCCCCAGTTTTTCAACCATGGAAGAACTAGCAACGTTAGTGCAACAACCACCATCAATAATAACACTGCATACCTTGTCTTTCACATGGCAACGAGTGTGAAAGATGTTCTCCCGCTGCACCTCTTCTTCCTCTTCTTTTGCTTGCAAGGTTAAGGCTCGTCTTGTTGTGACTAGTGCAAGCATCTCACCAGATTCTGGCCCATACTCTTCATCATCGATAGAAGCCTCTTCCAATGGTGGCATGTCAGCAAGAGCATCTTCATCTTCAGAATCGAGCTCGCCACTTTCTCGAATCACCATAACTCTCTTGTTTGGACATTGGCTAGCTATGTGTCCTCGCCCCTGACATTTGAAACACTTTATCTCACTAGAACGGGACGAAGGAGGGGCTGTTTTACCTTGAAGGGTCGTGACTGGTTTTGGTGTAAAGGATGAAGTAGGTTGGTCTTCTTCCTTCTTTGGATAGTTCGACCGCCAAGGTGTTGCACTTGAATTTTGTGGGATTTGTCTCGGATTTGAACTTGTACTACCCCTCTTGAGCTGCCTCTCAACTTTGATTGCCATATGCACCAAATCTTCCAATTCCACATAATGGTGTAGCTCAATTGGATTAGCAATCTCTCGGTTCAACCCATTCAAAAACCTTGCCATTGTTGCCTCCCGATCCTCTTCCACATTGGCTCTAATCATAACCATCTCCATCTCCTTGTAATACTCATCAACACTCTTGGAACCTTGACGAAGACCCTGCAACTTAAGGTATAGATCTCGATAATAATGAGATGGTACAAACCGTCGCCTCATCACCCTCTTCATAGCCTCCCAAGTGTTGATGCACGATCTCCATTTCGCCTCCTGTTGATGCACAACTGATCCCACCAAACAATAGCATAATCAGTAAATTCAATGACAGCTAGTTTTACCTTCTTCATGTCAGAGTAGTTGTGACAATCGAAAACCAACTCCATCTTCTTTTCCCACTCAAGGTATGCCTCAGAATCACTCCTGCCTTGAAAGGCGGGGATTCTCATCTTGATATTTCCCAAATTATTGTCTACCCAGTTCCTAGCTTCCCTATCCCGACCATACCTCCTATGGTTACCCTCTGACAACCTATCATATTCTTCCTCGAAATCGCCCACATCAAACTCTCTTTCACCCTCAACATCCCGTTGTTGCACCCTGTTCCTCCGTGCCCTCCACTGCGTTCCCTCTTCTACCCTATCCAACCTCTCATGTATCTGCTCACACTCCGCCCTCATCATCCTTCGCATCTCCTCAATTAATGCTTGCATTTGTAGATTCGGAACCTCAGGTGGCGGAATATCATTGCTTGCATTATTTCTGGATTTTGTGCCATGATGGAAATCTGCAAAATAAGGTTAGAATAATATGGGAAAAAGACCTCACCACACTCCCTCACGTGTTTTCACTCAAATATTGTCACTCAAGTCCACTCGTGTTTCACTCAACGTTGATGGCTTTTACCCTCAAATAAGCTCACACCGCCTTTTTCCACTCGTATTCTTCTTTAAGTTCTTTCAAAACTAATCCAACGGTAATATGGAGTATTCAAGCAGCAAATTCAACCAAACAAACCAAACGAACACCGACGAAAACTGGTGAAAAATGACGAAAAAAATGATGATTTTTTGGAACACTTGTGTGGGGTTTTGGCAAAAAGGCCTCTAGATCATAGGGAACAAGAATAGAACAATTTTTTTTTTTTTTTTTAGAGTTCGGATCCCCTTGAAATTTCCTTTTCTTTCTTCCTTTTTTTGTTTTTTTATCTCTCAAATTTGATAACCCAGATACTCAATTTTTGAAAAGAAAAATTTTGAACACCAAAGAACCAATCCGAAAACCAAGCAAACTGTGGTACTATAACAGATTCAAGAACACTCCCAATAACAGAAAACCAATATTCCCAAAATCCAATCTGTGATTCAACCAATAAGATCGAAACCAAAATAATTTGTGGCACTATAATAGTCTCGGATTCCACAACAAATAAAGGAACCAATTGAAACCAGGGACACAATTGAAACAAGGGAATTATCAATACCAATTTGTGGCTTCTAGAGTACCTTTGGATTTCACAAAAAGAACAAGAGAAACCCAAGGTAAAATTCGGATTTCAAAACAAAACAGCAAGAGAAACTCAATGAAAAATTCAGATTCCACAATTAGAACAAGAGAAAAACTCAAAGCCCAAATTCACGTTAAGAACCCTAATTCACGATTTCAACAAGCTCTAGAATAGTTTCGGATTTCACAACAAATAAGGGAAACAAGGAAACAATTGAAACAAGGAAACAATTGAAACAAGGAAATTAACAAGCTCTAGAATAGAAAAACACGCCTAGATGAACACGAATTGAATATAGGAACACAAATTGATTTTTTTTTTTTTGGATTTCAGCAACCCTAATATTGAAAAACGAATTGAATAGAAAACACAAATGAAAAAGGATAGGCCAAACCGGATGATCCTAAGCTCTGATACCAACTGATACGAACCACACCAACACTGTGATGAAACCCGACACCAAATATGGCACAACCACCAAGAACACACGAAATTGGGGATGAAGAACCGCGACCCAATGCTTAACCAAGCACGAACCTTGGTATGAGGAAGACGCCACAAACGGGGATGGGAATCCGTTTGATAAGTCAGGTTGAACGCCACAAGGAACCCCTTGATAAGTTCAAAAGTTTCTTCAAGAACTCAAGAAGAAAAACACTCACAATTTTCATTCCACATCATCTGCCATTCCCAAACGTTTACAAAGGCCTAATATAGGCAAAAATTACATCAAGACAGTCCTAAAGAAAACCGAAAAATTAAAGACAACCCTTTTTCTTCCTAATGAAAACCGAAAATTAAAGACAACCCTTTGTCTTCCTAATGAAAACCAAAATTTAAAGACAACCCTTTGTCTTCCTAATGAAAACCGAAAATTAAAGACAAAAGGACTCTTGGACTCACACAAGTCAAGTGTTTGACTTTTCACAAAAAAAAAAAAAACAAAGACTAAATAAAAAATACAAGATGACAAAATACAATAAGACTCATCAAGCTCCTAAACTGAGTCTTTTGGCTCACGCCCTCATCACTAGACCAAGTGGAACTAGACTTGGATCTTTAGTCTTGGTGTCCTCATCACACATGTCCTCCTCTTCCTAATGTGTTTATGGACAATTGTTCTTTAGACAATTTAACTCCTGACCTGGTAGGAATAGTGCCTTTCTTTGAGTTTTGCATGCCAAAGTGTCCTAAAATTTTATCAATATAAGTTGTTTGAGATAGTGCAAAAATTTTGTTATTTGAATCTCTACAAATCGAAATTCCCAAAACATATTTGGCTTCTCCAAAATCCTTCATTTGGAATTGCTCAACTAACCATTTCTTTACTTTGATAATGTTTCTATGTCATTCCCAATGAGTAGAATATCATCACCGTAAAGAATGAGGAATACCACAATCTTATCTTTGATTTATTTTGTAAACAGAAGGTTCATCAACATTTTGTTCAAAACCAAACGTTTTGATGGTTTCATCAAATCTAAGATTCCAAGATCTCGAAGATTGTTTGAGATCTTGCAAAAAAATTTCTCTTGACCTTTAACTTCGAGCCCTTCTGGTTGAGACATGTAAATGGTTTCGTCAAGATAGCCATTCAAAAAAGTTGTTTTAATGTCCATTTGCCAAATCTCATAATCCATGCAAGCAACTATGGATAAGAGTATGCAGGTAGATTTAAGCATGACCACAGGTGAAAAAGTTTCTTCATAATAAAAATCCTTCTTTCTGTGTGTAGCCTTTTGCTACTTGTCTTGCTTTGAAAGTCTCTACTTTCCCATCTACTTCTTTCTTCTTCTTGAATATTCATTTGAAACCAATAGGTTTATGTAATGACCTAACTATTTCTAAGACATTGGACTATTAAAACTACTAAACATAGCTACTATTTTGGGAAACATACATAAGAAATAACATAACTTTATTTAAAACCCCAAAATAAATAGTGTGCGAAATACAAAGTAAAATATGAAATACAAAATATGGTATGGGTACCCATTGTTTAGTACATAAAAACATAAAACATAAACTTAAAGTCAATTGTTAAAACTTAGTGCGGAAATACATAAAAACATAAATTAAAAGATTTAAAAACAACATCATCCTCGATCAACCATCAGTCCATTCAGCCCATTCATCCTCAACACACATGCCAAGCTGCCACAAATCCTTCCCGCCTTCCATATTCATTTTCTTGCATCATGCTAAAAAGAAAGGAATGAGTCAACAAGGAAAATCTACTAACCACATATATCATATACATATACTATAAAACATATGACTATAAAAACGTATATCATATAGGACTACAATATTAATGGCCATTAACTCATTAACATGGTATGTGATAAAACCATCTAGCTCCTCTGTCTACTAATCAAGGTAGGTTAGATCACACTATAGTATATGATAACCCATCTAGATCCTCTGTGTACTAATCGAGTTAGGGTAAATCATAACTCTAAACCATGAAAATGATAAAAATTCTTGGGGCATGCTATCTAAGAAAGTCATATGCCCAAGCGACTACAACATAAATTCTTGAGGGTTACTATCTAAGCAAGTCATATTTTCCAAGGACTGCAAAACATATGATGAGGACACCAAGACTAAAGATCCAAGTCTAGTTCCAGTTGGTCCGGTGACGAGGGCGCGAGCCAAAAGACTCAGTTTAGGAGCTTGATGAGTCTTATTGTATTTTGTCATCTTGTATTTTTCATTTAGTCTTTGTTTATTTTATGAAAAGTCAAACACTTGTCTTGTGTGAGTCCAAGAGTCTTTTTTTTTGTAATTTTCGGTTTTTATTAGGAAGACAAAGGGTTGTCTTTAATTTTCGGTTTTCTTTAGGAAGACAAAGGGGCTTGTCTTGATGTAATTTTCGGCTATATTAGGCCTTGTAAAACGTTTGGGAAAGGAAGATTATGATGAAATGAAATTTGTGAGTTTTTCTTCTTGAGTTCTTGAAGAAACTATTAGAACTTATCAAGGGGTTCCTTGTGGCGTTCAACCTGACTTATCAAACGGATTCCCATCCCCGTTTGTGGCGTCTTCCTCATACCAAGGTTCGTGCTTGGCTAAGCATTGAGTCGCGGTTCTTCATTCCAATTTCGTGTGTTCTTTGTGGCTGCCATATTTGGTGTCGGGTTTCACCACAATCGTTGGTGTGGTTCGTATTAGTTGGTATCAGAGCTTAGGATCATCCGGTTTGCCCTATCCTTTCCTTTGTGTTTTTCTATTCAATTCGTGTTCTTATATTAGGGTTTCTGAAATAAAAAAAAAATCATCATCTAGTCGTGTTTTGAGTTCTTTGTCATTGTTTTTTTCTTGTGAAATCCGAAGCTACTATATAGTTAATTTCCTTATTTCATTTGTTTCCTTGTTTTTTTTTTCGTTTCATTGTTCAAATCGTGCAATTGAATTAGGGTTTCTGAAATTTCCCCTAATTTGTTTTCTTTTTGTTTCTGAATTCGTGAATTAGGGTTCTTATTGTAAAAACCGAATTGTTTCCTTGGTCAATCATTTCCTTATTTCCAAAGTTTCCATTATTTCTTTCTGAAATCCCTTGAAATCCGAAACTAGTCTACACAAAGTTTCAATTCCTTTGTTATCCCTTGTTTTAATTGATTTTTTTTGTGAAATCCGAAAGTACACTGGAGCCACAAATTGGTATTGTTAATTCCCTTGTTTCAATTGTGTCCCTGGTTTCAATTGTTACTTTATTTGTGGTGAAATCTGAGATTGTTTTGGTGCCACGGATTGATTGGTTCTCTATTATTGGTTTTGGGGAATATTGGTTCTCTGTTATTGGGCGTGTACTACAAATTGTTTTGGGGAGTATTGTTATTGGTTTTCTTAATTGTGAAAACCGAATTTTCATTGAGTTCCTCTTGTTCTTATTGTGAAATATGAATTGTGATTGAATTTTCTCTTGTTCTTATTGTGAAATCTGAGTTGGGATTGAGTTTCTCTTATTCTTATTGTTAAATCCAAATGTGGGTTGAGTTTTCTCTTTTCTTTTTTGTGAAATCCGAATCTGCATTGTTTCTCTTTTCTTTTTGAGTCTCTATTGTTTCTCTTGTGAAAACTGATTCATTTTGCCTTCGAATCCCTTGTATCTGCATTTGAGAAATCAAAAAAAAAAAAAAGAAAAGAAGAAAGAAAGAAAGAAAAGAAAGAAGAAGAAAAAAACCAAGAGGAAACCTCTCTTAAAATTTTTTGTTCTATTTGTTCCCTATGGTCTAGGGGCCTTTTTGCCAAAACCTCACTCAAGTGTTCCAAAAATCATCAGTTTTCGCCAATTTTTCATCGGTGTTCGTTTGGTTTGTTTGGTAGGATTTGCTGCTTGAACCTCCATATTACCGTTTGAATAGTTTTTAAAGGGCTTAAAGAAGAATACGAGTGGAAAAAGGCAGAAGTGTGAGCTTATTTGAGGGTAAAAGCCATCAAAGTTGAGTAAAACACGAGTGGACTTGAGTGACAATTTTTGAGTGAAAACACGTGAGGGAGTGTGGTGAGGTCTTTTTCTATAACTGTTCTAACCTTATTTTTTGCAGATTTTCAATCATGTCACAAAATATAGAAAGAAATGCAGGCAATGACACTCCACCACCTACAGTTCCAAATCTACAAATTGAAGCTTTAATGGGGGAGATGAGAAGGATGTTGAGGGAGGAGTGTGAACAAATACATGAGAGGTTGGATAGGGTAGAAGAGGGAACACAATGGAGGCCACGGAGGAATAGGGTGTACCAAAGGGAGGATGAGAATGAAGGGGATTTGGAAGGGGTAGTTTCTGATGAAGAGTTTGATAGGATGTCGGCGGGTAACCATAGGAGGTATGGTCGGGATAGAGAAGCTAGGAACCAGGTAGATAATTATTTAGGAAATATCAAGATGAGAATTCCAGCATTTCAGGGGAAGAGCGATCCTGAAGCATACCTTAAGTGGGAGAAGAAGATGGAGTTGGTTTTCGATTGTCACAACTACTCTGACATGAAGAAGGTAAAACTAGCTGTCATTGAATTTACTGATTATGCTATTGTTTGGTGGGATCAGTTGTGCATCAACAGGAGGCGAAATGGAGATCATGCCATTGACACTTGGGAGGCTATGAAGAGGGTGATGCGGCGACGGTTTGTACCATCTCATTATTATCGAGATCTATACCTTAAGTTGCAGGGTCTTCGTCAAGGTTCCAAGAGTATTGATGAGTATTACAAAGAGATGGAGATGGCTATGATTAGAGCCAATGTGGAAGAGGATCGGGAGGCGACAATGGCAAGGTTTTTGAATGGGTTGAACCGAGAGATTGCTAATCCGATTGAGCTACACCATTATGTGGAATTAGAAGATTTGGTGCATAAGGCAATCAAAGTTGAGAGGCAGCTCAAGAGGGGTAGTACAAGTTCAAATCCGAGACAAATCCCACAAAATTCAAGTGCAACACCTTGGTGGTCGAACTATCCAAAGAAGGAAGAAGACCAACCTACGTCATCCTTTACACCAAAACCAGCAACCACAACCACAGCCTCTCAAGGTAAAACAGCCCCTACTTCGTCCCATTCTAGTGAGATAAAGTGTTTCAAATGTCAGGGGCGAGGACACATAGCTAGCCAATGTCCAAACAAGCGAGTTATGGTAATTCAGGATAATGGGGAGATAGATTCCGAAGAGGAAGATGATCTTGATGACATGCCACCATTGGAGGACGCTTCTATGGGTGGTGAGGAGTTTGGGGCAGAATCTGGTGAGATGCTTGCACTAGTCACATGACATGCCACCATTGGAGGACGCTTCTATTCCGAAGAGGAAGAAAAGGTGCAGCGGGAGAACATCTTTCACACTCGTTGTCATGTGAAAGACAAGGTATGCAGTGTTATTATTGATGGTGGTAGTTGCACTAACGTTGCTAGTTCTTCCATGGTTGAAAAGCTAGGGCTCCCAACGCTTAAACATCCTTGTCCATACAAGTTGCAGTGGTTGAATGATAGTGGTGAAGTGAGGGTTACAAAACAGGTGCTGGTATCATTTCGAATTGGCAAGTATGAGGATGAGGTATTGTGCGATGTGGTTCCCATGCAAGCTGGACACCTCCTTCTAGGAAGGCCTTGGCTATTTGATCGACGAGTCCAGCATGATGGCTTCACCAACAAGTACTCATTCATGTTCCGTCAACGAACAATCACTCTAGCTCCATTGATGCCAAAACAAGTATATGAAGACCAAGTGAGGTTGCAAAAATTGAGTGATAAAAAAAAATTGAGTGAGCAAAAGAAGGAGAGTGAAAAGATGAATGAGAGTGAGAAAAAAGAGAGAAAAGGGTCGAATCAAGTGAGAGAGAAAAGAAAGAGAAGAGTTCGATCAATGAGGGAAAATTAGAGAGAAAACAAAATAATTTTTATGCGAAAAAAAGTGAGGTTAAGGAGGCTCTTTTAAACACTAACCAACTTGATGCTAACAAAGGTCGTCACAAGCAGGTTTTTGACCCCGGTGATTGGGTATGGGTACACATGAGGAAAGAGCGATTCCCAGCACATAGACGTTCCAAATTGCTACCTCGAGGAGATGGTCCGTTTCAAGTGCTAGATGACAATGCCTACAGACTCGATTTACCAGGTAAGTATACTGTTAGTGCTACTTTTCATGTTTCTGATTTGAGTCCTTTTGATGCAGGTGATGATTTGAGGACAAATCCTTCTCAAGAGGGGGAGAATGATGAGGACACAAAGACTGAAGATCCAAGTCTAGTTCCAGTTGGTCCGGTGACGAGGGCGCGAGCCAAAAGACTCATTTTAGGAGCTTGATGAGTCTTATTGTATTTTGTCATCTTGTATTTTTTATTTAGTCTTTGTTTATTTTATGAAAAGTCAAACACTTGTCTTGTGTGAGTCCAAGAGTCTTGTTTTTTGTAATTTTCGGTTTTTATTAGGAAGACAAAGGGTTGTCTTTAATTTTCGGTTTTCTTTAGGAAGACAAAGGGGTTTGTCTTGATGTAATTTTCGGCTATATTAGGCCTTGTAAAACGTTTGGGAAAGGCAGATTATGATGAAATGAAATTTGTGAGTTTTTCTTCTTGAGTTCTTGAAGAAACTATTAGAACTTATCAAGGGCGTTCAACCTGACTTATCAAACGGATTCCCATCCCCGTTTGTGGCGTCTTCCTCATACCAAGGTTCGTGCTTGGCTAAGCATTGGGTCGCGGTTCTTCATTCCCATTTCGTGTGTTCTTGGTGGCTGCCATATTTGGTGTCGGGTTTCACCACAATCGTTGGTGTGGTTCGTATCAACATATTTATACATATACATATTATAGCATAAAACATATCATAACATAAACATATAAACACATATAATCTATCCTATTTTCCTTACAAAAAACTAGGATATTGAGACAAGAACGGGATTCGGAACACTCCTAAAACCAACAGGATGAATGGTCAATTTCTAAAGAAAAGAGATGAAAAGAAAACTAAGCCATTCGAGTAAAAACTTAACGAAAAGAACCTTAAGTTTCAAGAAACTTAAACACCTAATCAGGAATCATAAACAAGAGTAAGGATTTGAAAGAAAATAAAAGAAAACTAAAGAACCATGAAGAATTGAACTTAAGGATAAGAATACCTTGAATGATCTTATGACTTGATCTATACCTCAGTACTGAAATAACTCTATATCTCACTTCACAAGTGTTTAGAAAAGCTTAGATTGGAAAAGCTTTTAACCCAAAAAAACCCAAGTGTTTCTCTCTATAGTAACCTTAGCAACTTGAAGGCTCTGAAGAGTACTTGAAGAATGAAGAAAATGGTTGAGTACTAGGTCCTATTTATAGAGTTCAAGGAGGGAAAAAGACCCTTTTTAATTTGAATAAATAAATGAATATAAAATGAAAAAGATTTGAATTTTTGCTCAACAGACGCCCAGCACTAGGTCAAAATCGTTCAAATGCAGGTCTAAATGGTTAAGGCCGCTTTTAAATTTAAAAATCCCAAACTTTAAAAAAAAATTGCACCAGGGGCGATATATCACCTACCCTATGTGATATATCGCCTAGACCATTTTCCCAAGCCCCGTCCGTTCGTTCGTGCCAAGTCGACTTATTTTCCGTATCTTCTGTAGGCGATATATCGGCATACGTTAATATATTAAACACGTATTTTCACATTTTCAGCATATTTTGAATTGAATAAACAACTTTGACTGAGTCAAAATGTAATCCTAACAGCTACTGGAAGGTTCTAGAGCTTCTAGATCTTTCTTTTAATTAAACTATTTATCAAAAATACTTAAATCCATAATAAACATGATTATGACAAGCGTCATGCTCTTATTAATTCTATCTAAACCTTAGGTTATAATAAATAATATTTCTAAGACCAGCAATATTAATCAAACCTTATGTTATAATTAATATTTCTAAACTATAGGGTAAACTTATAAAATTCATAACTGTTGCTATGAGTTTCCAACTAAGTACCGGCATAAACCAAAATCCATGGCAACTAACATACTATAATACTAACTACTACTGCTATCTAGCTAAGTAAAATTCTGGGACACTGCAATTCTCCCCTACTAACAAGAATTTCATCCCCAAAATTTACTTACCAAACAATTTCGGATACCATTCCAACATGTCTTCCTCCAACTCCCACATTGCCTCCCGTTCAGAACTATTACTCCATATGATACGAACCACGCCAACAAGTGTGACGAAACCCGACACCAAATATGGAACAGCCACCAAGAACACACGAGATTGGAATGGAACCGCGACCCAATGCTTAGCCAAGCACGAACCTTGGTATGAGGAAGACGCCACAAACGGGGATGGAATCCGTTTGATAAGTCAGGATGAACGCCACAAGGAATCTCCTTGATAAGTTCAAAAGTTTCTTCAAGAACTCAAGAAGAAATAAACTCACAATTTCATTCAACATAATCTGCCTTTTCACATTGTTTTGGCAGTCCTTATAAGGACGAAAATTACATGAAAACAAGACCCTTGGTCTTCCTAATGAAACCGAAAAATTAAGGACAACCCATTTGTCTTCCACATAAAAACCGAAATTAAAGACAAGCTTTTTTGTCTTCCTAATAAAACCGAAAATTAAAGTCCAAAAGGACTATTGGACTCACACAAGTCAAATGTTTGACTTATCACAAAATAAACAAAGACTAAATAAAAAACGTGATTAAAATTAAAAAGACTCATTAAGCTCCTAAACTCAGTCAACTTTGATGAGTAAGACAAGTCTTTGTTCTCCTTCAATGTTGACCACGGTCTCCTCTTGTTTTAGGACTTTGTGGACTAGGCTGTTAAGTTCTTCCTTGAATCTCTTGGCCCGTGCCCTCGTCACTGGACCAACTGGAACTTGACTTGATACTTGGGTCTTGGTGTCCTCATCATTCCCCCCCTCTTTAGAAGGATTTGACCTCAAATCGTCACCTGCATCAAAAGGACTCAAATCAGAAACATTAAAAGTAGCACTAACATTATACTCACCTGGTAAATCGAGTCTGTAGGCATTGTCATTGATCCTTTCAAGTACTTGAAATGGACCATCTCCTCGAGGTAGCAATTTTGAACGCCTTTGTGTTGGGAATCGCTCTTTCCTCATGTGTAACCATACCCAATCACCGGGCTCAAAAACCTGCTTATGACGACCCTTGTTAGCTTGCTTAATGTATTGTTCAGTCCTTCTCTCTATGTTGAGTCGCGCCCTCTCATGGATTTTCTTCACAAATTCTGCCTTCTTCTCGCCATCTAAATTCAAATGCTCAGAAACAGGTAAAGGTGATAAATCCAAAGGAGTTAGAGGATTAAAACCATAAACAATTTCAAATGGTGAAAATTTAGTAGCAGAATGCATTGAACGATTATAAGCAAACTCAACATGTGGCAAACAATCTTCCCAAGTCTTAATATTTTTACTTATGATAGCCCTCAACAAGGTGGATAGGGTCCTATTAACTACTTCTGTTTGACCATCGGTTTGAGGGTGACAAGTAGTAGAAAATAATAGTTTTGTCCCAAGTTTTCCCCACAATGTTTTCCAAAAATAGCTTAAGAACTTGGCATCCCTATCTGATACAATTGTTCTAGGCATACCATGTAATCTCACAATCTCCCTAAAGAACAAATCTGCAACGTTAGAGGCATCATCAGTTTTATGACATGGAATAAAATGAGCCATCTTAGAAAATCTGTCTACAACCACAAAGATTGAATCCCTCCCACGCTTACTTCTAGGTAAACCCAACACAAAATCCATTGAAATGTCAACCCATGGTGAACTAGGGATAGGTAGGGGTGTGTAAAGGCCATTTGGCTGAACTCTTGATTTAGCTTGCCTACAAGTGACACACCTACCACAAATTCGCTCAACATCTCGTTTCATGTGGGGCCAAAAGAAGTGCTCTTGCAACATAGCTAGGGTCTTAGCAACTCCAAAATGTCCCATCAACCCTCCCCCGTGGGACTCTCTAACTAGCAAATCTCTCAAAGAACAATTAGGTACACACAACCTATGCTCCCTAAACAAGAAACCCTCATGCCTATAAAATTTTCCTTCAGCAGATTTTTCACAAACACCATAAATTTCCCCAAAATCATGGTCAGCAGAATACAACTCCTTTATGTGTTCAAACCCAAGTAATTTAGCATCAAGAGTGGAGATTAGGGCATACCTACGAGAAAGGGCATCAGCAACCACATTCTCCTTACCTTGTTTATAGCGAATGACATAAGGAAATGTCTCAATGAACTCAACCCATCTTGCATGTCTCTTGTTGAGCTTGTGTTGGCCTTTCAAATGTTTCAAGGATTCATGATCTGTGCGAATCACAAACTCCTTTGGCCACAAATAGTGCTGCCATGTTTCTAAAGCACGCACTAGTGCATACAATTCTTTGTCATAGGTGGGGTAATTGAGGGCAGCCCCACTTAGCTTTTCGCTAAAGTATGCAAGCGGTCTCCCATCCTGCATAAGAACAGCGCCAATACCTATTCCAGAAGCATCACATTCAACTTCAAAAGTGTTAGAAAAGTTAGGCAAAGCAAGTAAAGGAGCATGAGTAAGCTGGTATTTCAGTAGCTGAAATGCCTCCTCTTGAGCTTCACCCCATTTAAATATCACATTCTTTTTGATAACTTCTGTAAGTGGTGCGGCGATGGTGCTAAAATTTTTCACAAACCTCCTGTAGAAGCTAGCAAGTCCATGAAAACTTCTAACATTACCTATAGTTGTAGGGGTCGGCCACTCTTGGATGGCTTTGATCTTTTCTTCATCCACCTGAATACCTGTAGCACTTACAACAAAGCCTAGGAAAACAAGCTTATCGGTGCAGAAAGTACACTTACTGAGGTTAGCATATAAACTCGGTTTCCTAAGAACATCCAAAACAGAATGCAAATGCAAAACATGGTCATGCAAATTCTTACTATAAATAAGAATATCATCAAAATACACAACCACAAATTTTCCAATGAAAGCACGCAATACATGATTCATTAAACGCATGAAAGTGCTAGGTGCATTAGTTAGTCCAAAAGGCATGACTAACCACTCATACAATCCATGTTTAGTTTTAAAAGCAGTTTTCCACTCATCCCCTTCTTTCATACGTATCTGATGATACCCACTTTTAAGATCAATTTTGGAAAACACACAAGAACCATGCAATTCATCTAACATGTCATCTAAACGAGGAATGGGATGTCGATATTTTACCGTTATATTGTTGATGGCTCGACAGTCAACACACATCCTCCATGTTCCATCCTTCTTGGGAACTAGAATCACTGGAACAGCACAAGGGCTCATGCTTTCTCTCACATGCCCTTTCTCCATCAATTCTTCAACTTGCCTTTGCAATTCCTTTGTTTCATCAGGATTACTTCTGTATGCTGGTCGATTTGGTATTGAAGCACCTGGAACAAAGTCAATCTGATGTTCTATCCCTCGAATAGGTGGTAAACCATGTGGTACTTCCTCAGGAAACACATCCTCAAATTCCTGCAAAATAGACACAACAACACTTGGCAACGAAGAATCAAGTTGGTTAGTATTTAAAAGAGCCTCCTTATACATGAGTAAAATCATGGGCTGTTTTGTAACCAATGCTCTCTTAACCTCACTTTTTTTTGCATAAAAATTATTTTGTTTTCTCTCACTTGATTCCCCACTTTTCTCTCTTTGTCTCTCTTTTTCCTCACTCTCATTCATCTTTTCACTCTCTTTTTGCTCACTCATTTTCTTTTTGTCACTCAGTTTTTGCAACCTCACTTGATCTTCATACACTTGCTTTGGTGTCAATGGCGCTAGAGTGATTGTTCGTTGACGGAATGTGAATGAATACTTGTTGGTGAAGCCATCATGCTGCACCCGCCGATCAAATTGCCAAGGCCTTCCTAGAAGGAGGTGTCCAGCTTGCATGGGAACCACATCACACAACACCTCATCTTCATACTTGCCAATGCGAAATGAGACCAGTACTTGTTTTGTAACCCTCACTTCACCACTATCATTCAGCCATTGCAATTTGTATGGACAAGGATGCCTAAGCGTTGTAAGCCCCAGCTTGGAAACCATGGAAGCACTAGCAACATTAGTACAACTACCTCCATCAATAATGACACTACATACCTTGTCTCTCACATGACAACGAGTGTGAAAGATGTTCTCTCGCTGCACCTCTTCTTCCTCTTCTTTTGCTTGCAAATTCAGGACTCGCCTTGTGACTAGTGCAAGCATCTCACCAGATTCTGGTCCATACTCATTGTCAGAAGCATCTTCCAAAGGTGGCATGTCAGCAAGATCATCTTCATCTTCAGAATCTATCTCTCCACTTTCTCGAATCACCATGACTCTCTTGTTTGGACACTGGCTAGCTATGTGTCCTCGCCCCTGACATTTGAAACACCTTATCTCACTAGAATGAGACTTAGTAGGAATTGTTTTACCTTGAGGTGGTGTGGCTGTGGTGGCTGGTTTTGGTGTAGATGATGAAGTGGGTTGGTCTTCTTTCTTTGGATAGTTCGACCTCCAAGGTGTTGTACTTGGATTGTGTGGGCTCGGTCTTGACCTCGAACTTAAACTACCCTTCTTGAGCTGCCTCTCAACTTTGATTGCCATATGAACCAAATCCTCCAATTCCACATAATGGTGTAGCTCGATTGGGTCAGCAATCTCTCGGTTCAACCCATTCAAAAACCTTGCCATGGTTGCCTCCCGATCCTCTTCAACATTGGCTCTAATCATAGCCATCTCCATCTCCTTGTAATACTCATCAACACTTCTGTAGCCCTGACGAAGACCCTACAACTTAAGGTACAGATCTCGATAATAATGAGGTGGTACAAACCGTCGCCTCATCACCCTCTTCATGGCCTCCCATGTGTCAATAGGGCGATCTCCACTCCGCCTCCTGTTGATGCACAACTGATCCCACCAAACAATAGCATAATCAGTAAACTCAATGGCAGCAAGTTTTACCTTCTTCATGTCGGAGTAGTTGTGACAATCAAAAACTAGCTCCATTTTCTTCTCTCACTCAAGGTATGCTTCAGGATCACTCTTCCCCTGAAATGCTGGGATTCTCATTTTGATATTCCCCAAATAATTATCTACCTGGTTCCTATCTTCTCTATTCCCACCATACCTCCTATGGTTACCCGCCGACATCCTATCAAACTCATCATCAGAAACTACTCCTTCTAAATCCCCTTCATTCTCATCCTCCCTTTGGTGTACCCTACCCCTCCTTGGTCTCCGTTGTGCCCCCTCTTCTACCCTATCCAACCGCTCATGTATTTGCTCACACTCCTCCCTCAACATCCTCCTCATCTCCCCCATTAAAGCTTCAATTTGTAGATTTGGAACTGTAGGTGGTGGAGCGTCATTGCCTGCATTTCTATCTGTATTTTGTGACATGATGTAGAATCTGTAAAACAATAAGGTTAGACAATTATAGAAAGGACCTCACTGCACTCCCTCACGTGTTTCACTCAAATAAAATGGTCACTCAAGTACACTCGTGTTTGCACTCAATGATGGCTTTTACCCTCAAATAAGCTCACACCTCTGCCTTTTTCCACTCTATTTCCTTCGTTAAGCTCTTTGAAAACTAATGAAACGGTGATATGGAGTATTCAAGCAGCAAATCCAACCAAACAAACCAAACGAACATCGACGAAAACTGGTGAAAATGACGAAAAATGATGATTTTTGGAACACTTGTGTGGGGTTTTGGTCAAAAGGCCTCTAGACCATAAGGAACAAGATTAGAACAAAAATTTTTAAGACAGGTTTCCAGACTCTTTTTTTTTTTTTTTTTTTTTAATTCGGATCCTCTTGGTTTTCTTCTCCTTTCTTTCGATTTTTTTTTCTCAAATGCAGATACAAGACACAAGAAGAATCAGAATTGGTGGAACTACAACAATTCGAAAACAATACAACTCGAATTGCACAACAAGAACAAGAACGATTAGATATTTCACAACAAGAACAAGAGACCCCAATCCCAACTTCGGATTTCACAATAAGAAAAGAGAACTCAATCCCAATTCGAATTTCACAACAAGAACCAGAGAAAAAAAAAAAAAAAAAAAACTCAATCCCAATTTCAGAAAACCCAAATAGACTTGTAGCACTTATAACAATCTCGAATTTCTCCCAAATAAAGGGAAACAAAATTTCAATCAGTGGCACTATAACAATTGGTGGTACACTCCCAATAACAGAGAACAAATATTCCCAAAAATAACAACCCCAAAATAGAAAAGGACCAATCAATCCGTGGCACTATCACAAAGTAAACAATTGACTCAATAACAATCTCAGATTTTTCACAAAGGAAACAAGGATTTTCACAAACTCAATAACAATTTCAGTTGATTAGTTTCGGATTTCAAGGGATTTCACAAAGAACTAATATAAACAAGGAAATAAGAACACGATTTGAACAAAGAAACAATCTGGAATAAAGAGATTAACTATAATGGTTTCGGATTTTTAGAAGGAAAACAAGAACAAAGACTAAGAAAATCAAGAACACGAATAGATAGATTTTTTTTTTTTTTTTTGATTTCTGAAACCCTAAAATTGAAATACGAATAGAATAGAAACACAAATGAAAGAAAAAAAAAAGGATAGGCCAAACCGAATGATCCTAATCTCTGATACCAACTGATACGAACCACGCCAACAAGTGTGACGAAACCCGACACCAAATATGGAACAGCCACCAAGAACACACGAGATTGGAATGGAACCACGACCCAATGCTTAGCCAAGCACGAACCTTGGTATGAGGAAGACGCCACAAACGGGGATGGAATCCGTTTGATAAGTCAGGATGAACGCCACAAGGAATCTCCTTGATAAGTTCAAAAGTTTCTTCAAGAACTCAAGAAGAAATAAACTCACAATTTCATTCAACATAATCTGCCTTTTCACATTGTTTTGGCAGTCCTTATAAGGATGAAAATTACATGAAAACAAGACCCTTGGTCTTCCTAATGAAACCGAAAAATTAAGGACAACCCATTTGTCTTCCACATAAAAACCGAAATTAAAGACAAGCTTTTTGTCTTCCTAATAAAACCGAAAATTAAAGTCCAAAAGGACTATTGGACTCACACAAGTCAAATGTTTGACTTATCACAAAATAAACAAAGACTAAATAAAAAACGTGATTAAAATTAAAAAGACTCATTAAGCTCCTAAACTCAGTCAACTTTGATGAGTAAGACAAGTCTTTGTTCTCCTTCAATGTTGACCACGGTCTCCTCTTGTTTTAGGACTTTGTGGACTAGGCTGTTAAGTTCTTCCTTGAATCTCTTGGCTCGTGCCCTCGTCACTGGACCAACTGGAACTTGACTTGATACTTGGGTCTTGGTGTCCTCATCACCATAGGACCTTGACTATCGGAATACTCTTAGACCGTAATTCCTTCATCCCTCTATCTAGGATGCTAACCGGTCGTTCGTCATAACTCAAGTCCTTCTAGAGTGCTTTTATATCATACTTGAGGACGTGAGGTGGGTCTGACACATATTTACGCAGCATCAAGATGTGAAACACATTGTGGCTATCTACTAGAGCTGGCAGTAGGCCTAATCTATATGCAACTGTTCCCACCTTGTCCAATATCTCAAAAGGACTTATAAACTGGGGACTAAGCTTGCCTTTCTTCCCAAACCGCTTCAAACCTTTCATAGGAGATATATTTAAGAAGACTTGGTCTCCGACTTTGAATTCCACATCACGCCGCTTGGCATCCGCATAACTTTTCTGATGGCTCTGAGTAGTGAGCATACGCTTTCTAATCAATGCTACTACATCCTGAGCCTGTCTAACAGCTTCGGGTCCATGAAGTTGTCTTTCTCCTACCTCATCCTAATGTATCGGCAATCGACACCTCCTTCCATAAAGTAACTCATGGGTGCCATCCCGATCGTTGACTGGTAGCTATTGTTGTAGGAGAACTCTATTAGTGGCAAATACTTACTCCATGATCCTCCGAAGTCAAGTACATAAGCGCGCAACATATCCTCTAAAATCTGTATGGTACTCTTGGACTGACCATCGATCTGAGGATGAAATGATTTACTAAGACTTAACTTGGTACCCATGGCATGCTGCAAGCTTCCCCAAAATCTCGATGTAAACACCAATTCTCTATCAGATACTATGGTTTTAGGGATTCCATGCAGTCCTAGTATTTCTCGGACATAAATGTCTGTGTACTGATTCGCTGTGTAAGTAGTCTTGACAGGTAGGAAGTGAGCTGACTTGGTTATTATATCTACTACTACCCAAGACAAGTCATGTTGCTTTTTCTTTTGTGGTAGTCCTGTCATGAAGTCCATGGCTTTGTCTTCCCACTTCCAGTCTGGAATACTAAGCGGTTGCAATAAGCCTACAGGCCGCTTATGTTCTGCTTTCACTTGCTGGAATACTAAGCATTTTGACATATACTCTGCTACGTCTTTCTTTATTCCTAGCCACCAATACAATGCCTTAAGGTCGTGAGTCATCTTGGTCAACCCTGGGTGCCTCTTCTACAATCTTCATCTTAATTCCATGGTCATTCGGCACACATACCCGACCTTTATATCTCAAGAACCCATGTCTTGATAAAGAGAAATATGTAGCCTTGCCTACTTTGACTGCAGCTATATGAGATACTAACGTGTCATCATGCCCTTGCCCGATCTGTATATCTTCTAACAGAACTGACTGGATGGACAAGTTAGCCAATTTACATATGACTACTTCTATTCCGGCATTGATTAGCTCTTGCTGAAGCGAATTTTCTATTCCAAATATTGCTGCTAGATTCCCTTAACTCTTCCTACTTAGCGCATCAGCGACTACGTTTGCTTTTCCTGGGTGGTATAGGATTTTGCAATCATAATCCTTTACTAGTTCTAACCACCTGCGCTGCCTCATGTTGAGCTTCTTCTATGTGAAGAAATACTTTAAGCTCTTGTGGTCCGTATAAATCTCACACCTTTCTCCATAAAGATAGTGGCACCAGATTTTCAATGCGAAGACCACCGCTACCAACTCCATATCGTGAATTGGATAGCGTTGCTCATAGTCCTTCAGCTTCCTTGAGGCATAGGCTATCACTTTGTCATTCTACATCAGCACACAACCCAAACCTTGCTTCGGCGCATCACAGTATACTACAAACTTGTCATTGGGTGTTGGTACACAAAGTACTAGTGTTGTGCATAACTTATCCTTAAGCAATTGGAAGCTATCCTCACATCTATCCATCCAGTTGAACTTCTTATGTTTCCGGGTCAGGTTGGTAAGCGGAGTGGCTATCTTAGAAAAGCCTTCTACGAATCTCCGATAATAGCCTGTTAGCCCCAGAAAACCTCTAACCTCTAACGCATTCTTAGGTCTTGGCCAAGCCTTCACAACCTCTACCTTAGATGGGTCTATAGCAACTTCATCCTTGGATACTATGTGGCCGAGGAACGCTACTTGTGAAAGCCAAAATTCCCATTTCTTGAACTTGGCATAAAGTTGATGCTCCTTTAGTCGCAGCATGGTCATTCATAAATGTTCCTCATGCTCGACTTCATCCTTGAAGTACACCAAAATATCATCGATGAATACTATGACGAATTTGTCCAAATAATCCTTGAAAACCCGATTCATTAAATCCATAAATGCGGCTAGAGAATTGGTAAGACCAAAAGACATAACTAGAAACTCATAATGTCCATATCGAATTCTAAAGGCTGTCTTAGGAATATCTTCTTCCCGTACCTTGAGCTGGTGATACCCGTACCGTAAATCAATCTTAGAAAACACGAACGCTCCTCAAAGTTGATAAAAAAAGTCGTCGATCCGGGCTAGCGGGTACGTATTTTTTATTGTCACCTTATTCAGCTCACGGTAATCTATACACATCCGCATGCTTCCGTCCTTCTTCTTCACAAATAGAACCGGGGCTCCCCATGGTGAATGGCTTGGTCTAATTAGACCCAAGTCCAGGTGATACGAACCACACCAACGATTGTGGTGAAACCCGACACCAAATATGGCAGCCACCAAGAACACACGAAATTGGAATGAAGAACTGCGACCCAATGCTTAGCCAAGCACGAACCTTGGTATGAGGAAGACGCCACAAACGGGGATGGGAATCCGTTTGATAAGTCAGGTTGAACGCCACAAGGAACCCCTTGATAAGTTCTAATAGTTTCTTCAAGAACTCAAGAAGAAAAACTCACAAATTTCATTTCATCATAATCTGCCTTTCCCAAACGTTTTACAAGGCCTAATATAGCCGAAAATTACATCAAGACAAGCCCCTTTGTCTTCCTAAAGAAAACCGAAAATTAAAGACAACCCTTTGGGGCAACTCTGCTTCAGAGGTCTCGGGCTGTTGCATTTTTTGGGGCAACTCTGCTTCAGAGGAAAGTGGAGAAGAAGATATTTATGAGTTAACTTATATAAGTTTTTAAGGGGTGAGACTTAACACTATTATGTGCAACGTGTTGCCCCTAATATCAAAACATATTGTTTCATATATTTCTTTGAAATAGAATTATCACGCGAAATGTAGGAAAATATTTTACATTATTAGAAGCGACGTGTCAACCTGTCGCCCCTAATACTTCCTATATTAGGGGCGACTAATCTTCTTGTACTGCAGCTTGATTGGTGACAAAAACAAAACAACAAGAGGTTTTGGGAATATCCAATGATTCGACTAGCTCTGAAAAGGCAACTATTAATGACAATATCATTCCTTCAAGTATGCATATTTCTTGCAATGGGAAATGTGATAAACTTGGGAATAATTAAAATAAGAAAATGGTACCTAATGACTTAAGTAGACCTTTGCATTCTAAATGTAACTGTTTACCGAGATTTTCGGAAACTATATTAATAAAAAATAAGCGAGATTAATGATATGGAATTTAGAAGATATAAACAAGATTTTTACGTGGTTGGGGCGTTAATGAGCCTTAGTCCACGAGACAGTTGTATTAGAGCTTGGAAAGTCTTTTACAATGGAGTTTCTCTCTATGTTTTAACAGAGTAACTGTATACAAGCCAAAGAGAGGTCCTTTCTCTAGTGCTCTATCTCCTATATTTATAGGCTCACAGGAGCACTGGGCTTGGGCCGGGCTGACCCAAGCCCAACAAGCATATAAATACCCTTGGCTTCTCTGTCGGAAGCCCAATACAAAGGATAAAAATACAAAAGACTAAGAATGATCAAAGCCCACTGACATAGCCCAAGGCCTATATTTCGCCCGACAAAATGGGGCTTTTGGTCTGGGCATTCCGAGTTACGAGGCAGATTCAGGGGACAAAATCAGTCAGTGTAGTGGCAGCACAGGTCTGAACTAGCAGCGTGCAATCCCGAGGTGGCATTTTCCGCAGGTGAAAAGTGAGGACAACCCCCACGCATCATGGGGCGGGTTCAGGGTCACGGACGCCTATTCCTGCCAACCTGGAGGACTTGACGCGGGTTCGTTTACCTCTGTCCCTCTTTGTTTACCGTAGGCCCTGATCGTTTACCAGGCTTCCGGACCGTTTGCTACACTTCGACCGTAACCCCAAATAGCTATACGTCTCTTGGATGATCGTCCTGGATCATCTTTCCTGGACACCGTCCGGGTCTGGACCCACACTTGGGTCGTCGTTCCCGGTCATTCCCTGCCAAGCGGGTCTGGGCTAGGCCCAAACCCAATTGCCCAGATAGTGGGCCTGGACCACCGTCCCGGAGCCAAGGCAGGAAATGGGGATAACATTTACCCCCCAAGCCTTCGCCTGGGTCTGCGAGGTGGAGGCTTGCCTTGCTCCCGGACACTCCATGGTTGCCTTCCCAATTCCTGCTTAGAATCGTGGGTCCGTGGCAAGGGGCAGTGACGCTGGGCGCACACAGAGCCCGGACCATTTACCAATGTCCGGGTCCATTTACTGAAGTCCCGTTTCGTGGTGAGGGATACACGTGTCGCCAAGCGACTGCTGCAATGATGGCACTTGACCTCGAAAGGTCACCTAACCACCTCAAGGGTCGCTAGGCCTAGGCTAGTGCGTCAGAACGGATTCCGAAGCATCCCATCCGCATGGGGGTCCTTCATTAATGCTTCTGCATTGAGGTGGACCGTAGGATGGGGCGACCTTTGAAATTCCCCTCTCCTGGGACGTTGGATTGAAATGGTGAGGATCCAGCTCTCGAGTGCTCATTAATGCCCCTGCACGATCTTGGACCATCTGATAGGGAATTTTCTATCCGTTGGATTAGAGACCAGGATTTGGGTCTCTATAAATACTCCTCAGACATTCATTTGAAACTTTTACACTCTCGAGCCATATTAAGAACTGAGGATCTGTTTATGTCCGATCTCGCCGACGACATCTTTCACCGCCTGCTCACTCTGCGCCGTCGCCTTTTTCCAACAGTCCCAGTGTCTGCACCTCCGCCTTAGCGCACGTCCTGGGCCTGTCCTATCGACGAGTTGCTGAACCGGCTTAACCAGTTCAAGAACGAGATTCTGCCGTCCTTACCGTCGGACAACCACCATCTTTCACGGCCAGCTATTCACAGTAAGTCTTTTTGTCTTTCTTCTTGGTAAATACATTAACGTAGGTTGTCTTTTGTTCACATGCTTAGGCTGCTAGAACTTGCTTACGCTTAGGAATAGTGCTAGGAAGGCCGCCTGGTCCGGGTTGCTCCGGGTCTGGATGCTTCCTGGACAGACAGTGGAGCCTATTTAGTAGCCCATTTTTCATTCCCGATCTAGGTCTCGTGGTTCTCCGGTGAACCCAGACCTGATCCGGAGGGGACTCCAAGCAGTCCGTAGCAGGCCCCCGTACCTTAATCGACTTTCTTGGGTTTTGGTATTGACTGCTTGGTTTCTTTTCTTTGCTCTCAGATCATCAGCCATGACGTCGGGTGTCACCCTTCATTCGGAGGAGGAAGTCAACAGGCCCCCCTTAGCCCTCCTCGAGTCCTGGACCCCCAAAGGCAACAGATGGGAGATGGATACGGTGCCGAATCTGTTCCGAAACTACTGGATGATGTACATCCTGGAGAAGCGCTTGGGCATAGAGTCCACTCCCGGACTCTTCCACAACCGCCTGGCTAGGATAGAGGAGCGGGCGCATACTTCCGTGGAAGGGTTCGGGGCCTGGAGCGCTGGCCACATCAGTGCGGGTGCCACACTCCCGCTTCACGACTACTTCGTGCGGTTCCTAACATACGTGGGAATCGCACCCTTCAAGCTTCTGCCTCAAGCCTACCGACTGCTTGCGGGATGGCGTGCCTTCTGCGTCGCGAAGGAGATCGCGGAGCCGACCCCCGCAGAAATCTTGTACTTCTACAAGATGGAACCGCAAGTCAATGCAAAGGACAAGACCTTGGACGACTTCTATAGGCTGAAGCTCCTGGAAGCATCTTCCGGACGTCTGACATTGCTGGTTCATGACGTCTGGGTTCCTCATGGAGAAAAACACCACGCTGCTGCTGGACTTCCAGCAAGTGGGTAAGTGCTTCCCCGACCCTTAGCTGGTCGATTTTTCTTTTTCTTTTCCTCTCCTTTTTTTTTTGTTTCTCATCGTGTTACTTCGGGTGGCAGGACCTTTTGCCCAGACTCCTCTCACCCAGTTCATCTTGGACCAGAGGAGGTTTTACTCCGGGCTGAGCGCAGAAGACCTGGACGTGGGAGGCTACGACAATACGGACAACCTCCAACTGGTCGGGATGCTCGCGGCCCACCAGACTATCGTCGTCCCGAGCCTTCCGGGAATTCAGTGCGAGAAGAATGCCATCATAAGGGAGCAGCTGGCCCTGGAGCATATTGGGGAGGTGGAGACTGCGGCACGAGCGGACGCGGCCAAGCGGAAGAGGCACTTGGCCCAGTCGGAGGCGGCCGCTTCAGCGGAGCTTGAAGCCCTCTTCGAGGAGGCCCTGCCGAACACGGGTACCCCTGGGGCTAGCGTATCAAGGCTAGGTGACTCACCTTTGATCTTAACTTATGCTCCCCAAGTCGGGGAATTAGCTAGGGATAGGCTAGCACTTCGAGGCCTCGCGTTCAGGGTTGACGGGGAGATGAGACCTTCATCTCCCGTTCCCGTTGCCTCGAAAGTTCTCATGTTTTTGTCTGGGTTCCTTCAGTACGGGAATTTCTTGAACCTGGACGACATGGGGGATCGAGTCTACTTTTTCGTGTAAGATGAGTTGAGTCACGCCCGGGGCATAGATGAGGGTTCGTCCCGGGTCACTCTTAGTTTTGACTTCGATTTTCCTGTTTAATCGTACTAACTCTTTTTCATTTGCGTTTGTTGCAGGAGACTCTGACACGTCTACCCCCGTGGACGAGATGAGGAAACTCCTTGAAGCCCGACCTACGAGGGTGGCCAAGGTCACGGCAAAAAAGGCTGCCAAGAAAAAACCAGAGGCGCCGGGCCCGGACCCCTCCCACAACAAGGAGACGCCAGGGGCGGATCCTCGACCCGACGAGGGTGCAATTGTCGCGGTCCCTGTCATGGCCGTGGACCCAGCTGCCGTCCCCAGCCTTGCCCAACCCCCAGTGATCGATCTGGAGCTTGAACCCGCAATAAGCCAGAGTTCCTGATACGAACCACGCCAACAAGTGTGACGAAACCCGACACCAAATATGGAACAGCCACCAAGAACACACGAGATTGGAATGGAACCGCGACCCAATGCTTAGCCAAGCACGAACCTTGGTATGAGGAAGATGCCACAAACGGGGATGGAATCCGTTTGATAAGTCAGGATGAACGCCACAAGGAATCTCCTTGATAAGTTCAAAAGTTTCTTCAAGAACTCAAGAAGAAATAAACTCACAATTTCATTCAACATAATCTGATTTTTCACATTGTTTTGGCAGTCCTTATAAGGACGAAAATTACATGAAAACAAGACCCTTGGTCTTCCTAATGAAACCGAAAAATTAAGGACAGCCCCTTTGTCTTCCTAATGAAAACCGAAATTAAAGACAAGCCTTTTGTCTTCCTCATGAAAACCGAAAATTAAAGACAAAAGGACTATTGGACTCACACAAGTCAAATGTTTGACTTATCACAAAATAAACAAAGACTAAAAAACGTGACTAAAAATAAAAAGACTCATTAAGCTCCTAAACTCAGTCAACTTTGATGAGTAAGACAAGTCTTTGTTCTCCTTCAATGTTGACCGCAGTCTCCTCTTGTTTTAGGACTTTGTGAACTAGGCTGTTAAGTTCTTCCTTGAATCTCTTGGCTCGTGCCCTCGTCACTGGACCAACTGGAACTTGACTTGATACTTGGGTCTTGGTGTCCTCATCAGTTCCTAGAAGAGGGCCTTGGACTTGGGCGCGGCGAAGGCCGAAACCGGGAATAAGATGCCCCAGACGAGGCGGGCTGGCTCAGCTGGTGAGTCGTACGGGGAAATCTGCCTCGCCACGAAGGAGATTCCCGCATTACTGGCCCTCCCCATACATCCGGCACTACCCGAGGAGGGGGAAGCCATCTTGCGGGACGAGCAGTCCCGACTCATTTCCCGGACCTGGGAGAGTGGCCGGGAAAGGAGAGATGAGACGTACAAGGCCCTGATGATTCGTCGTCAGGTTGAGTTCGCTGAGCGCCCGACGGCTTTCAGCGTCCCCCAGCCGATCATGGATCGGCCAGCCGCCAAGACGGGCTTTCACCCTAAGCTGGGGCAGGACACGACCCCTTTTGCGGTGGACTTGTTGGACCAGGTGGACCTCCAACTCAAACGGTATGCCACCATCGCCAACACGGACATGTTGTTCATCTCCCAGGCCCTCTGCCATCAAGCCAGCACTGTAAGTTTGCTTCGTGTTTTTTCTTTCCCCTTTTTATTTGTTTGTAAGGATTCTTCTAACTTTGCTTTGTTCCAGGACGCTCTGTTGTCCCACTGGAATGCTGACCTGGTGGCCGAGGCGGCCATGAAGATGGTTACGCTCCAGCTAGAGCTGGAGGCAGCCGTGAATCAAAGGGAGGCCGCGAAGGAGGCCCTGGCCAGGGAGATAGCCCAAGCTCGGGAGACCTTGAGCAAAGCGGTTTCTCAGGCCGACGCAGACCGCGCAGAGTTCGACCGAGTCAAGGCCGGGCTTGAAGAGGTCTTGTCTCGGAAAGAAACCAAGGCTAACAAGAAGGCAGCCCTTCTGGAGGCGGCTGCGGCTCAGTTTGTCCTGGACGGGGAGAAGATCCAGAGCTTGGAGACCCGGGTCCCCGAGCTCGACGGCTCTCTTCGTGAGGAGATGATGGCGCATGAGGAGGCCATCTACATGGCTTGGCGCAAGGATAAAAGCATGAACCTCCTGATCTTTCCCGACCCGGACTCGAAGAGGGTTGAATTCGAGGCCAAGGAGAAGGAAGACGCGGAGCTTCTAGAGAATGAAGCCTAGGCCCGGATATTCACCTCGCCTCTTTTCTCTTTCTATTTTATAATTTTGTAATAACTTTTTCGGACGCATATGCCTCCAAGACAATTTTTTTTGCCTAGTCTGGTTTATGTTATATCTGTTATAACTTAGAAAAAATTTTATTATTTTTTTTATCACCGCGCATGACTAATAATGAGGGTTTGATCCCGGTTTCATCGGCCTGGACTAGACTAATTCTAACTTAAGCTTGTCAAATTGTCACAGTCCTACCCGCCTAATTTTTAACTTCAGAAACCTGATGGCCTGGGCCAACGGGGTTCTGATAGTTTAGCGCGAAATCTGGTTCCCTTACTCTATAAGTCGCGGAACACGGCCTTGCCCTGGGGCATACTGGACGCATTCTACCCCCGGACAACGTTCATCAAGGGCGGGACCAGCCTGAGGCTTGGTCCTCTTTATTTATACCCCCCCGGACATCGTTCGTCCGGGGCGAGACCAGCCTGAGGCTTGGTCCTCTGTTAATTTATACCCCCGGACATCGTTCGTCCAGGGCGGGACAAGCCTGACACTTGGTCCTCTTTTAAATTATCCCCCGGACATCGTTCGTCCGGGGCGGGACCATCTTGAGGCTTGGTCCTCTTTTAATTTAAACCCCCGGACATCGTTCGTCCGGGGCGGGACCAGCCTGAGGCTTGGTCCTCTTTTAATTTATACCCCCGGACATCGTTCGTCCGGGGCGGGATCAGCTTGAGGCTTTGTCCTCTTTAAATTTATACCCCGGACATCGTTCGTCCGGGGCGGGACCAGCCTGAGGCTTGGTCATCTTTATTTATACCCCCAGACATCGTTCGTCTAGGGCGGGACCAGCCTGAGGCTTGGTCCTCTTTTAATTTATACCCCCGGACATCGTTCGTCCGGGGCGGAACCAGCCTGAGGCTTGGTCCACTTTCAATTTATACCCCCGGACATCGTTCGTCCGGGGCACGACCAGCCTGAGGCTTGGTCCTCTTTATTTATACCCCCGGACATCGTTCGCTCGGGGCGGGACCAGACTGAGGCTTGGTCCTCTTTTAATTTATACCCCCGGACATCGTTCGTCCAGGGTGGGACCAGCCTGAGGCTTGGTCCTGTTTTAATTTATACCACCAGACATCGTTCGTCCGGGGCGGGACCATCCTGAGGCTTGGTCATCTTTTAATTTAAACCCCGGGACATCGTTCGTCCAGGGCGGGACCAGCCTGAGGCTTGGTCCTCTTTTAATTTATACCCCCGAACATCGTTCGTCCGGGGCGAGACCAGCCTAAGGCTTGATCCTCTTTATATATACCCCCGGACATCGTTCGCCCGGGGCGGGACCAGCCTGAGGCTTGGTCCTCTTTTAATTTCTACCCCCGGACATTGTTCGTCCAGGACGGGACCAGCCTGAGGCTTGATCCCACGGGGTTTGTATCCCCCGAACCTTGTCGGTCCGGGTCAGGATTAGCCTGAGGCTTGCGCCCCGTCTAGTATTTGCTCATACCCGGGATACCCTCGAACGGCCGAGACTAGTCCAACGGCTTCAACGGCTTGGTATTTATCACCGCGCATGACTGATTCTGAGGGTTTGGTCCCGATTCCAACGGCCTGGACTAGACTAATTCTGACTTTTGCTTGTAAATTGTCTCAGTCCTACCCGCCTAATTTTTAACTTCAAAAACCAGATGGCCTAGGCCAACGGGGTTCAGATAGTTTACCGCGAAACCTGATTCCCTTACTCTACAAGTCGTGGAGCACGGCCTTGCCCTGGGGCATACTAGACGCATTATACCCCGGACATCGTTCGTCAGGGGCGGGACCAGCCAGTGGCTTGGTCCTCTTTTAATTTATACCCCGGACATCGTTCGTCTGGGGCGTGACCAGCTTGAGGCTTGATCCTCTTTATTTATACCCCGGACATCGTTCGTCTAGGGCGGGACCAGCCTGAGGCTTGGTCCTATTTTAATTTATACACCCGGACATCGTTCGTCCGGGGCGGAACCAGCGTGAGGCTTGGTCCTCTTTTAATTTATACCCCCGAACATCGTTCGTCCAGGGGGAGACCAGCCTGAGGCTTGGTCCTCTTTTAATTTATACCCCGGACATCATTCGTCTGGGGCGGGACCATCCTGAGGCTTGGTCCTCTTTTAATTTATACCCCCGGACATTGTTCATCCTAGGCGGGACCAGCCTGAGGCTTGGTCCTCTTTTAATTTATACCCCCGGACATCGTTCGTCTGGGGCGGGACCAGCCTGAGGCTTGGTACTCTTTATTTATACCCCCGGACATCGTTCGTCCGGGGCGGGACTAGCCTGAGGCTTGGTCCTCTTTTAATTTATACCCCCCGAACATCGTTCGTCCGGGGCGGGACCAGCCTAAGGCCTGGTCCTCTTTTAATATATACCCCTGGACATCGTTCGTTCGGGGCGGGACCAGCCCTAGGCTTGGTCCTCATTTAATTTATACCCCTGGACATCGTTCGTTCGGGGCAGGACCAGCCTGAGGCTTGGTCCTCTTTTAATTTATACCCCGGGACATCGTTCATCCGGGGCGGGACCAGCCTGAGGCTTGGTCCTCTTTTAATTTGTACCCCAAGACATCGTTCGTCCGGGGCGGGACCAGCCTGAGGCTTGGTCCTCTTTTAAATTATACCCCCAGACATCGTTCGTCCGGGGCAGGACCAGCCTGAGGCTTGGTCCCATGGGGTTTGTATCCCCCAGACCTTGTCAGTCCGGGCCGGGACTAGCCTGAGGCTTGCGCCCCTCCTCGTATTTGCTCATACCCAGGATACCCCCCACAAGTGAGAGGAGACTGGTCTGGGGTCACTTGAGTAAAATTTTCAATTATTGATAACATTTCTTTATGGCGTTTTGCACACGCCATTTTTATTATTCGAGGGATCGCCTTGAGTTGTACATTATTTACAACGAACATACAAAATTGGAACACGTTCTCCTGACTACTGATAGTATTTATGGAGATGTTCCGCGTTCCAGGCTCTTGGGACTTCCAATCCATCGAGCAGCTTTAATCAGTACGTCCCGGGGCACATTTCATGTTGGATCTCATACGGCCCTTCCCAATTCGGGCCCAGAACCCCTACTCCCGGATCTTGAGTAGCAGGGAAGACTCTTCGCAGGACTAAGTCACCGGTTCCGAACCTTCAACTTTTTACTTTTGAGTTGAAATGTCATGCGATCTTCCCTTGGTACATCTTCAGCTACACTTGTGACTCCTCCCGTATCTCCTCGACAAGATCAAGTGATTCCTGGAGTAAATCGTGGTTGTGGGCGGGATCATACGTGTCTCTTCGGTGAGATGGGATGGTCGTTTCGATGGGGATGACAGCTTCGCATCTATAGACCATGGCGTAAGGAGTTTGCCCTGTGGATGTCGTCTCGGTGGTCCAGTAAGCCCACAACACGCGGGGCAGCTCTTCGGGCCATTTGCTCTTGCAGGCCTGGAGTTTTTTCTTTAGCGTCCCTTTCAAGATTTTGTTGACGCCTTCCGCCTGCCCATTTACTTGAGGCCTGGCGACCGTGGACAAGCTTTTGACGATGCCATGTCTCTCGCAAAAATCTGTGAAGTGGACGATGTCGAACTGCTTCCCATTATCGGATACAATTTTGTAGGGGAGGCCGTATCAACACACTATATTGTTGATGACGAAATCCAGGTCCTTCTTCGAAGTGATCGCGTTCATGGGCTCCGCCTCAACCCACTTGGTATAGTAGTCGACGGCCACGATGGCGTATTTCACTCCTCTCCCGGTCGAGAGCGATCCTACCAAATCGATCCCCCACACCGCGAAAGGCCAGGGGCTAGTCATTAAGGTTATCTCTGTCGGTGGGGCCCGCGGGACCTTCGCGTATCTTTGGCATTGTTCGCACTTGTAGACGTAGTCGATACAGTCTTTCTTCATGGTCGCCCAGAAATATCCTTGGCGTAGGATCTTTTGGACAGTGATGAGGACACCAAGACTAAAGATCCAAGTCAAGTTCCAGTTGATCCAAGTCAAGAGGGGGGGGGGGGGGGATGATGAGGACACCAGTTTAGGAGCTTGATCAATATTTAGCTTCTTGTAATGAGTCTTATTGGATTTTGGCATCTTGTATTTTTATTTTAATCAGTCACTTAATCACGTTTTTATTTAGTCTTTGTTTTTTGCGAAAGTCAAACATTTGACTTGTGAGAGTCCAAGAGTCTTTCTATTTGTGCTTGTTAGGGTTTTCATTAGGAAGACTAAGGGGCTTGTCTTTGAAAAAGGCTATATTAGGCCTTGTAAACGTTTCACATGGCAGATTTTGATGAAATGAAAATTGAGAGGTTTTCTTCTTGAGTTCTTGAAGAGACTATTCGAACTTATCAAGGGTATTCCTTGTGGCGTTCAATCTAACTTATCAAACGGATTCCCATCACCGTTTTTGGCGTCTTCCTTATTGATACGAACCACACCAACGATTGTGGTGAAACCCGACACCAAATATGGCAGCCACCAAGAACACACGAAATTGGAATGAAGAACCGCGACCCAATGCTTAGCCAAGCACGAACCTTGGTATGAGGAAGACGCCAAAAACGGGGATGGGAATCCGTACCTCCTATGGTTACCCGCCGACATCCTATCAAACTCTTCATCAGAAACTACCCCTTCCAAATCCCCTTCTCTCATCCTCCCTTTGGTGTACCCTATTCCTCCGTGGCCTCCGTTGTGTTCCCTCTTCTACCCTATCCAACCTCTCATGTATTTGTTCACACTCCTCCCTCAACATCCTCCTCATCTCCCCCATTAAAGCTTCAATTTGTAGATTTGGAACTGTAGGTGGTGGAGTGTCTTTGCCTGCATTTCTTTCTGTATTTTGTGACATGATTGAAAATCTGCAAAAAAATAAGGTTAGAACAGTTATAGAAAAAGACCTCACCACACTCCCTCACGTGTTTTCACTCAAAAATTGTCACTCAAGTCCACTCGTGTTTCACTCAACTTTGATGGCTTTTACCCTCAAATAAGCTCACACCTCTGCCTTTTTCCACTCGTATTCTTCTTTAAGCTCTTTCAAAACTAATCAAACGGTAATATGGAGGATCAAGCAGCAAATCCAACCAAACAAACCAAACGAACACCGATGAAAAATTGGCGAAAAATGATGATTTTTGGAACACTTGACTGGGGTTTTGGCAAAAAGGCCTCTAGACCATAGGGAACAAGAATAGAACAAAAAATTTTAAGAGAGGTGTTTAACAAAATTTTTTTTTTTTTTGGTCTCGGATCCTCTTGGTTTTCTTTTCTTCTTCTTTCTTTCTTTCTTTCTATTTTTTTTTTCAAATGCAGGTACAAGACACAAGAAGAATTAGAATTGGTGGAACTACAACAATTAGAAAACAATACAACTTGGATTGCACAAAAGAACAAGAGTAACTCAAAGCCCTAATTCACGTTAAGCACCCTAATTCATGATTTCAGAAAAAAAAAATTAGATAGATTTTCAACAACCCTAATTCAAACGCACCAATTGAACAAAGAACTCTATGAAACAAGATTTGTGGCTCGGATTTCACAACAAATAAACAAGGACAAAGAACTCAAAACATGACTAGATGATGAAATTTTTTTTTTTGATTTCAGAAACCCTAATATTGAAAAACGAATTGAATAGAAAACACAAATGAAAAAGGATAGGCCAAACCGGATGATCCTAATCTCTGATACCAACTGATACGAACCACACCAACGATTGTGGTGAAACCTGACACCAAATATGGCAGCTACCAAGAACACACAAAATTGGAATGAAGAACCGCGACCCAATGCTTAGCCAAGCATGAACCTTGGTATGAGGAAGACACCAAAAACGGGGATGGGAATCCGTTTGATAAGTCAGGTTGAACGCCACAAGGAACCCCTTGATAAGTTCTAATAGTTTCTTCAAGAACTCAAGAAGAAAACCTCTCAATTTTCATTTCATCAAAATCTGCCTTTCCCAAATGTTTACAAGGCCTAATATAGTCGAAAATTACATCAAATACAAGCCCCTTTGTCTTCCTAATGAAAAACTGAAAATTACATCAAGACAAGCCCCTTTTTCTTCCTAATGAAAACCGAAAATTACAAAAAAAAGACTATTTGACTCACACAAGTCAAGTGTTTGACTTTTCACAAAATAAACAAAGACTAAATAAAAAAAAACGTGATTAAAATAAAAAATACAAGATGACAAAATGTAATAAGACTCATCGAGCTCCTAAACTAAGTCTACTTTGATGAGTAGGACAAGTCTTTGTTCTCCTTCAGTGTTGACCACGGTCTCCTCTTGTTTTAGGACTCTGTGGACTAGGCTGTTAAGTTCTTCTTTGAATCTTTTGGCTCGTCCCCTCGTCACCGGACCAACTGGAACTTGACTTGGATCTTTAGTCTTGGTGTCCTCATCACTTATACCAAGGTTCGTGCTTGGCTAAGCATTGGGTCGCGGTTCATCATTCCAGATTCGTGTGTTCTTGGTGGCTGCCATATTTGGTGTCAGGTTTCACCTCAATCGTTGGTGTGGTTCGTATCAGACAGACTAGGTCCGGCTGTATGATCTCCGCAGAAACCTTCGTGCACTTCGTGCATGATGGCGCTCAGTTCTGTCCCGGATACGTACCTGAGGTAAGGCATGGACAACCCCCGGCGATAGAGCTTTCCGTCCATCATGACGTATAGCGGATAAGAGGTCCCATCCAAGACGTGGAGTGGTCAATGGCGTTGACTGCGGAGGCTCGGATGCTTGGGATGGGGAGATGGTTAACGGGGACTAGTCTAGCCAACTCTGCTTCGGCGTCGGTGGCCAGCTTTGCTAGTGTGTCTGCGAACACATTTTGCTCTCTAGGGATCTGGCAGATGGAGTGCTTTTTTAACGCCTGTAGCATCTCTCTCATCTGTGTCACATAAGCCGCCATTCTCTCTCCTTTGGTTTGATATTCCCCTGAGACTTGCTTAACGACCAGCTGGGAATCTCTGTAGATCTCCAGGTTCGTGGCCCCTACCTCCTGGGCCAGGCGCAACCCGGCCAACACGGCTTCGTGCTCAACTTCGTTGTTCGATGCCTTGAACTAGAAACGGAGGGAGTTTTGCAACTGGCGTCCCTAGGGTGATACCAAGATGATCCCAGCCCGCCAACTAAGATTTGGGTTAGAAAAAATCAAACAAAGGATAAAAATAAGGATGAGGGGTTCAATTAACATAATCAAACAGCATATCCCCTAATTTACTAGCCTAGCAAACTGTCACAATCAACACAAACAATTCAAACAAATCAAACAACACACAGGTTTTCATCCATATATCACCGCAACACAAAATTCTCATAACCTACTTCACTAAGACATGCAAGTTTTCCACCTTCTGTTATCACCACAGCACACATAATTCTCAGAACCTACTTCACTACGGATGAATATCTAAGATATCCAAACTCCACTAAAGTTATACAATTTATATTCAAAATTGTGAAAGATTTAAAAATAAGAAAAATTAAATACAACATACCTTTTGCAAGCCAAGTACCAATCCAATGCTTTAAGATCAAATTATATTACAGCTCACAGGAGATAAAGACCCGAACATGAGGCGGTTTGAGGTGCGCCTTGAGGCGGTCAGGTTTAACCCGAACATGCTGGCACAAGAGCATGAATAAAACTACATTACCACTCATAACTATAGATCTACAAGTCCAACTTAATAGAGATAGAGCTCTCAGGTAAAGACACTTACCATTCTCTCCATAGCCGGCTGATACTTTCAAGAATGGGTGACCTACACTTCCTTCCGTATAACATCTCGTAATGAATCCCAATGAATGGGTGACCTACACTTCCTTCCGTATAACATCTTGTATTGTTATACAAGAATTTGATCAACAGAAGATACTTACTCCAAGATCCCTCGAAATTAATCACACACGTCCTAAGCATGTCCTCCAACACCTGAATTGTCCTCTCAGACTGTCCATCAGTCTGAGGATGAAAGGTTGTGCTAAACTTCAATTGAGTCCCCATGGCTCTCTGCAGAGCTCCCCAGAACGTAGAGGTAAATATAGGGTCTCGATCAGATACAATAGACTTGGGAACCCCATGGAGACGAACTATCTCCCTCACATACAACTATGCATTTTGTTCCATTGTATAAGTCGACTTTACTGGCAGAAAATGAGCTGACTTGGTGTATCTGTCCACTATCACCCACACCTAGTCACAAAGTCCCACTGTCCTGGGTAGACCTCCCAAAAAATCCATTGTGATGTCCTCCCACTTCCACTCCAGAATACCCAAAGGCTGAAGCAATCCCGCTGGTCGCTGATGCTCAGCCTTCATCTGTTGACATGTCAAGCATCTGACCACATACTCTACCACATCCTTCTTCATCCCGGGCCACCAATATAATGCCCGTAGATCCTGATACATCTTCGTAGTACCAGGATGAATCGAGTATGGCGCAGTGTGAGACTCATCCAGTTTCTCTCGTCTGATCCCCTCATCGCCCGGAACACAAATCCGTCCCTGAAATGGAAGCATACCAACCTCAGAAACAGAATAGTCCTTAGCTATCCTTGCTAAGACATTCTGCCTAACTTCTTGTAACTGCGCATCTACCAACTGCCCCCCCTCCTTGATCCGCTCTAGTAGGGTCGACTGCAAGGTAATATTGGCCAACCGGCCCACCACCAGCTCTATCTTTGCCCTAGCCATCTCATCTCGTAATGAGCCACTCCAATCGTGGAAGGTAACTCCTCTTGAGTTCCTTTTAATAAGATCAGTTCTTGAGACTTATTGTCACTATATAGTACATTCTCAAAGAACTAAATTTCTATTGATTCAATTATCACATTAGACTCAGAGTATAATAGCTTATATAGGCCTTGCTATTGGAGGCATAGCCTACAAATACACATTGATGGACCTTGGACCGAACTTGGTCTTTTTAGGTTCCGTGCACTTGTAATAGGCAAGACACCCCCAAACTTTGAGATACCTTAGGTTGGGCCTCTTTCTTTTCCATATCTCATGTGGTGAAATTTGAAATTTTAGAATATGACAAGCGAATAGCAAGGCTTCTCCCCATAATGCAAAACTCAAACTAACATGTAATAAAATTTATCATTTCAACATATGTTCTATTCTTTCTTTTCACTATACCATTTTGTTGGGGAGTATTAGGGGTTGTGCATTCATGTATTATACCATGCATCTCAGAAAACACATTGAATTCATTGGAAAAGTATTCACCGCCCCTATCACTTCTAATTACTTTGATTTTCTTTTCCAATTGATTTTCAACTTCAGCTTTATAGATTTTAAACATGCTAAAGTTGTCATCCTTATTCTTAAGCAAGTACACATTAGTGAATCTAGAAAAATCATAAATAAAGGTAAGAAAGTACTTATATCCACCCCTAGTTATTATACCATCCGTTTCACATAAATCATTATGTATCAAATCTAACAAGTAAGTTTCTCTCTCAACAATTGGAAAATGTTTCTTTACCATCTTAGATTTAATGCATAACTCACATTTATCATGCTTAACATCATGCTTAAAACTGTTGCGTGTCCTAAATTCTATATTTTTTTCTTTCTAAATTTTTAATATTATTAATTTTTTATTTATAATAATTTTTATATCAAAATTGAAATTAATTATGATATAAAGAATAATATACTTAAATTTTATTTTAAAAAATTATAAGTTGTTAGTTTTTAAATAAAATTAGAAAATAAAAATTAATAATATATCATTAATATTTTATTGTATATTTTTCTTAATATCATTAAATTTTGTATTTAAAATTAAAATACAAACAAAAAATTCTCCCAGTCCACGTTTTCCCTTTCTCCTAAACCCTATCTCTCTCTTTCCCACTTCTTAGTAGCAACACTCACCTTCTCAACTCCCTCTCCCTCACGCTCGGTGAACAGCATGAACGACGAACGGGTATTGGGAAAACGGTGGGGGCTTGGGGGTCGGTCATGGGAAAATGATGCAAACGCTAGGGGCTCGAGGGTCTTGGGTGGCTCGGTCTCGTAGAGGGGTCGTGGGTGGCGGTGTAGGTAGCGACGCGATAATGTGGCTGGGCTCAGCGTCATGGATGCAGGCGCAAGCGGGGGCGTCCATGAGTGCTGGGTAAGTTTTATATCCTTCTTTTCTACGGGTTAGCTTCCCAAACCAACTCTCACCACTCTCCACCAACACCATTCTTCCTTTTCTCGCCCACTGTGAGTTTCTCTCTTACATTTTTCAATCATTTTCTACTTTGAAAGTTGTAGTTTCAACTAATCTATTTTCACGCTTTTGTGTATTTTTCATGATCCTTCTCCTTTGATGATTCTTGTGTGCATTATGTTCAGGCACGTTTGCTGATGGCAGACGAAAGGTGGGACCCAAATGACCCATCTGATTAAAATGGGACTTTATAGGCTGCAAATACTAGTGATGAGCATGCTGATAAGGTTCCAACACTCCAAAATGATGAAGAGGATGAAAAAGATGACAAAGGTTAGTTATCTTTTATTATATAATATAAGTTAAAGTACTGTTTTCACCCAATTCTTATTTTTGTTGTTGTTATTGTGCATTACGGTCTAATCATTGCAATGGTGTTAAATGCATTTTATGACTATGATTTTTATTTTTGCATTGAGTAGTGTTGTTTTTCTACTTCTACTTTTGTAGAAGAAATAAAGAGGAAAATTAAAACAAGTGAGGACTCTTTTGTTAATTAGAGAAGGTTTAATGATTATATTTGATCTAGATTTTTAGTTAATTGATTGAAACCTGGTGACTGTAATAGTGGGCTCTGAGCTAGCAAACACTTCTCACTCTACTATGTAGTAATAGTTTCTCTCCTAATGTTTTAGATTATATACACTCTACTCACACATACATGATACATCTATCTATATATAACTGTTAATCTCTTACTGGAAAAATGTTTGAGAATATTGAGCCTCCGCTTTTGTACACCAATCAATTTTGCTAATCAACAGAGGGCTCTGAAGATTTTTAGTTAATGGTTTACTTTGTTAACAAAGAGCCTTATATTTCTTCTCTCCAGATGTTGGATGCATACGGTAATCATGTTATGGAAGGCTCTAAAGTTGGGTGGACATACAGTGTAACGACCCAAATTTGCTAATAAGGCTTAGGGCCTTGATTAGTGTGCCTGGAAGGCAATAAGTGAATTATTGTTATAATATGTGAATTTATGCAAATATGTGATATGTTTGTGATATATCTGCGTGGCATGATCTGAGACAGTTCTAGGGAGCCGTTAGTCAGAAAGTCACAACGAGGTTGAGAATTCCACCCGGGGCGAGTCGAGGGGTATACCGGGTATGAGATATTTTACAGGGTTATCGGGTTATGGAAATAAATATTTGGAGATATATTTGAGGTTAGAATGTCTAGGAGGGAATATTGGGAAAATTTACCATTTTTCCCTCGGGGACGTTTTTGGTACCCCGAGCCTTGAGGTAAGCACATAAATTTAAGTTAAATAAAACAAAATAAAGGAAACCCCTAGACTTCCTATAAACCGACCCACTCCCTCTCCTTTGCTCTGGTTTTCCTATACTCTTGAAGGCCTAGTAACATCTTGGAGAAAAACCAACCAAAACTAAGGAATTGAAGCTAGGAACCCAAGTTAGAGTTTTGGAAGCTTAGAGCTTAGGAAACTGAGTTGTGGATTCAATTTTGTACAAGGTAAGGTTCTTAATATGTTGAGTTGTGTTAATTTGCAGCAGGTTTTAGGTTGAATATTAGAGTTTTGCATGTTGGAGGGATGACGATTCAAATTTGATTTTTATAAGGGTTTTGGCTTGAGTTTCTGTTGAATCAATAGTGTAGTCTTTGTGATAATTAGTTTGGAATGTTGGCTTGATTCTGGGGATAATTGGACTGGTTTTTTTAGGTGAAAATGGTGAGTTTTTCTTGGCTCAAGGGGTCAGGCCGCGGCGCTGTTCTTGCTGAGGCGACCCCTTAGAACTTGGGGCGCCTGGAAATGAAGGCGCGCCGCGGTGCCCTTTAGGAAGGGTCGCGGCGCGTGTGGGCTATTTGGAGGCAAGGCCTCGGGTTGAGCTGGGGGTCGCGGCATGAGTCCCTAGGGCCGCGGTGCTTAAGGTACTTTTGGGTTTTCAGGAGGTTTTAGGCTCGGGAATTCACTAGTTAAGGCTTGGGATCAATTTTATCACCCAGATTGATAGAATTCAAGGTCCGGAGATTAGAATTTTTGCTCGAAGCTACTGAGTGGATTAGAACTTGAAGGATGAAATTGTTAATGCGTTGTGACTAGGTTTTCGGCAAGGCTCGGACTAAGGAATTGTGCTCAGGACATTGGTGCTTAGAAAGCTCAGGACACAGGTAAGAAAACTACTGTTCCCATAGAGCTTGTGTTGCAGGGCTCGACCCTATATGATTGCATTGCGGGGCATGGCCCTTTGACTGAATTTATGTGTGTTCCAATATCTGTTTAGTATATTATGTGTATGTGTTAATGATGGAATGACGATGGCCAGGAATGGCGAAGGCCGAGAACGGCAAGGTGCCGGGAGCAGCGTTTAGCACACGGAGTGCGAGTTGCCAGGGCAAGACCCCAAGGGATACCTGGGATATCCTTACAATATGGTACCCAGGGCCTGGTAAAGTGCCTGGGACGGCATGGCCGTATACGTATAGCCTGATGATGGCATGTTTATATGTTAAGTGTTGTTATGCATATGTTATCTGCTTGTGAGGGTTTTCTTGCTGGGCTTCGTCTCACGGGTGCTCTATGGTACAGGTAAAGGCAAGGGGAAAGTTGACCAACCTTGAGTATGGGGAGCGTGATGAGTAGCGCGTACATGTCTGGTCTGACTGGCCGCCACGACCGGGGTGTTTTGGGGAGATGATTGTACTAAACTTGAATTTTTTCGTTTAGTTGACTTTGGTTATATTTTGAGTTGTAAATATTTCTAAACAATGTTTTTGGGATCCCAAATGTTAAACGCTTTATAATTTTTCTATGAAAGATTTATTTTCAAATTTATGAGTTTGATTATGTTTTTATTACACTTTTGTCCAAAACCCTCGATTAGCGAGTTAGTTGCACATTTTAAACTCACTTAGTAAACGACTCTAAGGCAGTAGGGCGTTACAACTTGGTATCAGAGCGAGCCAAGGTTTATTGTTTATGGAGAATGACCGAACATGAACGCTCGCTGTCAGTTGCAAGCTCGACTCAGGGTGGGTTGGTATGATTGACAATTATGTTTAAATATTTGCTTAAATGCCTTGTTTGCCTGCTTATTTGATATAGAGCATGATGAATGATTTAAGGTATGCATGATGTCAGGGCATGGCCCGTTGTGTGTTATATGTTATTTGAGTGTTATGTGGATTGTTGCTTATGGTTGACTGATGGGATTGGGAGGTGGTTTGGATGTTTTTATCATGCTTGATGAGCGGTGTCATTGGTTGCAAGCATATTTGTTGAGATGCCTCGTCAATCATCTAGACTCCCCTCCCCGCCAGTCGGGCCGAGGATGATAACCAGGGTCAGGACCCTCCACCTGCCCCACAGAATTGGCTACGATGTTTACCGAAATGGAAGCAAGGCTGCAACGAACAGAGGAAGAACTCCGCCAGCTAAGGCAGCAGGCCCCTCCACAGGTTACAGGGTTGCCGATTCAGCAGGTTATGGCGCCAGCGCCAGTTCAACCTGTTGTGGAGAATAAGTGGGAACCCCTATATGAGCGTTTCAGAAAACAACATCCTCCCACCTTTGAGGGTGGACCAGACCCACTGCGGGCATAGCAGTGGATGAATATGATCTCATCCATTCTTGATTTCATGAGGGTTGAGGGGAACGAGAGGGTAGCTTGTGCAAGCTACATGTTCAGAGAGGATGCCCGCATCTGGTGGGATGTGGTGGTCCAGAGGAGGAATGTGACCGTTATGACCTGGGAAGAGTTTAGGAACATTTGCAATGAGAAGTATTACAGTGTGGCAGTCCGAGCTGCGGAGGTTGATGAGATTATCAACCTGACTCAGAACCGGTTGACTGTGACGGAGTATGCCTTGAAGTTTGATCGTTTGGTGAAGTTTGCGCTAGATCTAGTGCCTACAGATGTAGCAAGAAGGGGCAGATTTGTACGGGGATTGAATGTTATGATCTCTCGTGATGTGAAGATCACTTTGGATCCAGAGACTACTACCTACGCTCGGTGGTAGACAAGGCCCTTACAGCTTAGGGGGTCGAGGACTAGATTTGGAGAGACAGCACTGTTAGGCGCGATGCCAGGAGGATAGTGCCTCCTTTTATTGGATCCAGCCGGGGTAGAGGCTCCGGTGAGCAGTAGAGAAAGGCCCCAAATTCCTTTGTTCCTCCCAATTCTGATAGGAGGGCACGGGGTGGTTTTAGTGGCCGTCAGGGCGGAAGTGACAACTGGAGGGGCTTTCCAGTGTGTCCTCAGTGCAGATGACGACATCAGGGTGAGTGCAGGATTATGGCCTGCTTTATCTGTGGGAGTGCCAATCATTTGAAGAAGGACTACCCACAAGCCAAGAAGGAGGAGCCAAAGCAGGGCGATAGTTCCGCTCCTGCCAGGGTGTTTACTTTGACTTAGACGGAGGCAGAGGCTAGCCCCTCAGTTGTGATAGGTCAGATCTCTAGTGCTGGTTCTTCTTATACTGCATTGTTTGATTCGGGAGCTACCCATTCATTTGTGTCTGCTAGAGTGATAGATCAGCTGTGTAGACCTAGTATTCTGTATGCTAGGGGTTTTCAGAATTTATTGCCGACTGGGGAACTGGTAGTCTTTAGGAGGTGGATTAGAGCTTTGCCAGTAGAGGTAGATGGTAGGGGAATTATTTGCTGATTTGATTAAGCTTGCGATGGATGACTTCGATATGATCCTAGGAATGGATTGGCTATCAAAGTATGGGGCGACAATTGATTGCAAGCGTAGGATGGTGACTTTTGAACCAGAAGGAGAGGTACCCTTTGTATTTGTGGGAACAGCTGGTGGACCGTGGGTACCTATAATTTCAGCATTAAAGGATAGGGACCTGATGTAGGGAGGTTGCATAGGATTCCTAGCGAGTGTTGTGGATACCTCTAAGGTTGTATCAATAGGACTGGGGGAGACCAGATTGGTATACGAGTTCCCAGATTTATTTCCAGCAGATCTACCAAGGCTGCCGCCGCAGCGGGAAATTGATTTTGTTATAGAGTTGGTACCAGGAGCGAAGCCAGTATCTAGGACACCTTACAGAATGGCTCCGGCTGAGCTGAAGGAGTTGAAGATTCAGTTGCAGGAGTTACTGGATTTGGGGTTCATCAGATCAAGTTTCACGCCATGGGGTGCTCCAGTGTTGTTTGTTAAGAAGAAGGATGGATCTCTCAGGATGTGTATTGACTATAGGGAGCTAAACAAGTTGACCATTAAGAATAAGTACCCATTGCCTAGGATTGATGATTTGTTTGACCAGCAGCAGGGAAAGACAGTGTTCTCTAAGATAGATCTCCGGTCAGGTTATCATCAGTTAAGAATCAAAGAGGAGGACATACAAAAGACCATTTTCCGCACGAGGTATGGACACTACGAATTCCTGGTTATATCCTTTGGATTAAGCAATGCCCCAACAACATTTATGGACATGATGAATAGGGCTTTCAAGGATTATTTAGACAAGTTCATGATTGTATTCATCGACGATATCCTGGTGTACTCACAGTCAAAGACAGAGCACGAGCAACATCTACGTTTGGTATTGCAGCGATTAAGGGAGCATAAGTTATACGCTAAGTTCAGCAAGTGCGAGTTTTGGTTACCACAAGTTACATTCCTGGGCCATATCGTCAGTAAGGAGGGGATTCTGGTTGACCCAAATAAGGTTGAGGCAGTGAGAGACTGGCCTAGTCCAAACAGTGTTTCTGAAGTGAGGAGTTTTCTAGGATTGTCAGGGTATTACCGGCGGTTTGTTGAGGGGTTCTCCAGAATAGCTACGCCGTTGACAGAATTGATGAAGAAGAAGACAAAGTATGTTTGGATAAACCGATGTGAGAACAGTTTCAAAGAGTTGAAGTGGCGATTGATTACAGCACCAGTGTTGAGTTTTCCGACAGATAATGAGAAGTTTGTGGTTTATTGTGATGCTTCCAGACAGGGTTTGGGGTGTGTGTTGATGCAAGCTGGGAAGGTGATAGCCTACGCATCGAGACAGTTAAAGGAGTATGAGCAGAGATATCCCACGCATGATCTAGAATTGGCAGCGGTGGTGTTCGCACTTAAGATTTGGAGACCTTATTTATATGGTGAGAAGTGTGAGATATACACTGATCATAAGAGTTTGAAGTATTTCTTCACTCAGAAGGATCTGAATATGCGCTAGAGACAGTGGTAGGAGTTGGTCAAGGATTATGATTGTGATACCCTGTACCATCCTGGAAAGGCTAACGTAGTTGCTGATGCCTTCAGCTGGAAGGGCCTAGGACAGCTGTTCAGTTCGAGACAGATATCCGATAAGCTAGCAGAGGAGATGACTAGAGCGGGTATAGAGCTGGTGGCTGGTCGGTTAGCCAACATCACTCTTCAGTCTACGCTCCTTGAGAGGATCAAGGAGGCACAGGGGAATGATTCCCAGTTGAGGGGTTATAGGGAGAACGTTTTTGTCGGAGCAGCTAAGGATTTTTCTATTTCGAAGATGGGGTTACTAAAGTATAAGGGTCGAATCTGTGTTCTGATGGATGCAGATATCCGGCGTGAGATTATGGATGAACTACATACCACTCCCTATTCCTTACATCCGGGTACGACGAAGATGTACCAAGACCTGAGGGCTTTGTACTGGTGGTCAGGCATGAAGAGGGATGTGGTGGATTATGTGGCCAAGTGATACGAACCACACCAACATTGTGATGAAACCCGACACCAAATATGGCACAACCACCAAGAACACACGAAATTTGGGGATGAAGAACCGCAACCCAATGCTTAGCCAAGCACGAACCTTGGTATGAGGAAGACGCCACAAACGGGGATGGAATCCGTTTGATAAGTCAGGTTGAACGCCACAAGGAACCCCTTGATAAGTTCAAAAGTTTCTTCAAGAACTCAAGAAGAAACAAACTCACAATTTTTCATTCAAAGTAATCTGATTTTTCCAAATGTTTTCAAGGCCTAATATAGGCGAAAATTACATCAAGACAACGTCTTCCTAAAGCAAAACCGAAATTTAAAAAAACAAGCCTTTTGTCTTCCTAATGAAAACCGAAATTAAAGACAAAAGGACTCTTGGACTCACACAAGTCAAGTGTTTGACTTTTCACAAAATAAACAAAGACTAAATAAAAAATACAAGATGATAAAATACAATAAGACTCATCAAGCTCCTAAACTGAGTCTTTTGGCTCGCGCCCTCGTCACCAGACCAACTGGAACTAGACTTGGATCTTTAGTCTTGGTGTCCTCATCACCAAGTGCTTAACTTACCAGCAGGCCAAAGCTGAACATCAGAGGCCAGCAGGGTTGCTGCAGCCTGTAGGGACTCCAGAGTGGAAATGGGAAGATGTCGCCATGGACTTCGTGTTGGGTTGCCATAGACCGTAGGACGGCATGATTCGGTGTGGGTGATTTTGGATAGGTATACCAAGTCCGCCCACGTTTTACTAGTCAGGATGACTTATACTGTGGAGCAGTATGCTGAGCTATATGTGAAGGAGATTGTTATCCTGCATGGGGCACCAAGGTCGATAGTATCCGACAGGGACCCCACCTTCACTTTCAAGTTATGGGAAAGTTTACAAAAGGCTATGGGCACACAGTTACGGTTTAGTACCGCTTATCATCCTCAGAAATATGGACAAACTGAGAGGGTGATTCAGATACTAAAAGACATGCTACGAGCTTGTGTGCTAGATTTTGGGGGATCTTGGAGTAAGTATCTTCCTTAGAATGAGTTCTCGTATAACAACAACTATCAGGCGATTATCGGAGTGGCTCCATATGAGATGCTTTATGGGAGAAAGAATAGATCACCTATCCATTGGGATGAGACAGGTGAGAGGAGGTATTTAGGTCCTGAGATGGTCTAGAGGACCAATGAGGCAGTTGAGAAAATTAGAGCTCGAATGCTCGCCTCCCAGAGTCGTCAAAAGAGTTATTCAGACCTGAAACACAGGAGTGTGGAGTTCCAGGTTGGTGACCATGTGTTTCTTAGGGTTTCACCCTTGAAGGGAGTGAGATCGTTTGGTGTTCGGGGCAAGCGGTGCCATAGGTTTGTTGGCCCCTTTGAGATTCTGGAATGGGTTGGAGAGGTAGCTTACAGATTGGCAATGCCTCCAGCCTTATCAGGGGTCCATAACGTGTTTCACGTGTCCATGCTCCAAAAGTATGTATCAGATCTGACACATGTTCTAAGTTATGAGAATTTGGAGCTGGATAAAGATTTATCTTATGAGGAGAAACCAGTTCAGATTCTCGACCGGAAGGATAAATTCTTGCGGAGCAAGACCATCACCTTGTTGAAAGTGTTGTGGAGGAACAGCAAGGTTGAGGAGGCGACATGGGAATTGGAATCTAAGACACAGGAGCAGTATCCCAAGTTATTCAGGTAATTTCGAGGATGAAATTGCTGTGAGGGGATAGTTGTAATGACCTAAATTTGCTAATAAGGCTTAGGGCCTTGATTAGTGTGCCTGGAGGGAAATAAGTGAATTATTGTTATAATATGTGAATTTATGCGAATATGTGATATGTTAGTGATATATCTGCGTGGCACGTTCCGAGACAGTTCTAGGGAGCCGTTAGTCAGAAAGTCACAACAGGGATGAGAATTCCACCCAGGCCGAGTCGAGGGGTATACCGGGTATGAGATATTTTACGGGTTTATCAGGTTATGGAAATAAATATTTGGAGATATATTTGAGGTTAGAATGTCTAGGAGGGAATATTGGGAAAATTTACCATTTTGCCCTCGGGGACGTTTTTGGTACCCCGAGCCTTGAGGTAACCACATAGATTTAAGTTAAATAAAACAAAATAAAGGAAACCCCTAGACTTCCTCTAAACCGACCCACTCCCTCTCCTTTGCTCTGGTTTTCCTATACTCTTGAAGGCCTAGTAACATCTTGGAGAAAAACCAGCCAAAACTAAGGAATTGAAGCTAGGAACCCAAGCTAGAGTTTTGGAAGCTTGGAGCTTAGGAAACTGAGTTGTGGATTCAATTCTATACAAGGTAAGGTTCTTAATATGTTGAGTTGTGTTAATTTGCAGCTTTTTTTAGGTTGAATATTAGAGTTTTGCATGTTGGAGGGATGACGATTCAAATTTGATTTTTATAAGGGTTTTGGCTTGAGTTTCTGTTGGACTTTGCTGTTGAATCAATAGTGTAGTCTTTGTGATAATTAGTTTGGAATGTTGGCTTGATTCTGGGGATAATTGGACTGGTTTTTGAGGTGAAAATGGTGAGTTTTTCTGGGCTCAAGGGGTCAGGCCGCGGCGCTGTTCTTGCTGAGCCGCGACCCCCTTAGAACTTGGGGCGCCTGGAAATGAAGGCGCGTCGCGGCGCCCTTTAGGAAGGGTCGCGTGTGGACTATTTTGAGGCAAGGCCTCGGGTTGAGCTGGGGGCTGCGGCATGAGTCCCTAGGGTCGCGACGCTTAAGGTACTTTTGGGTTTTTATGAGGTTTTAGGCTCGGGAATTCACTAGTTAAGGCTCGGGATGGATTTTATCACCCGGATTGATAAAATTCAAGGTCCAGAGATTAAAATTATGGCTCGAAGCTAATTAGTGGATTAGAACTTGATGGATGAAATTGTTAATGCGTTGTGACTAGGTTTTCGGCGAGGCTCAGACTAAGGAACTGTGCTCGGGACATTGGTGCTTAGAAAGCTTGGGACACAGGTAAGAAAACTACTGTTCCCATAGGTGTTGTAGGGCTCGACCCTATATGATTGTGTTGTGGGGCATGGCCCTTTGACTGAATTTATGTGTGTTCTAATATTTGTTTAGTATATTATGTGTATGTGTTAATGATGGAACGGCGATGGCCGGGAACGACAAAGGTCGGTAATGGCGAAGGCCGAGAACGGCAAGGGGCTGGGAGTAGCGTTTAGCACGGGGAGTGCGAGTTGCCAGGGTTAGACCCCAAGGGATACCTGGGATATCCTTACGGTATAGACCTCGAACCCAGGGCCTGGTAAAGCGCCTGGGACGACATGGCCGTATATGTATAGCCTGATGATGGCATGTTTATATGTTAAGTGTTGTTATGCATATGTTATCTTCTTGTGAGGGTTTTCTTGCTGGGCTTCGGCTCACGGGTGCTCTATGGTGCAGGTAAAGGCAAGGGGAAAGTCGACCAACCTTGAGTATGGGGAGCGTGATGAGCAGCACATACATGTCTAGTCTGCCTGGCCACCACGGCCAGGGGTGTTTTGGGGAGATGATTGTACTAAACTTGAATTTCGTCGTTTAGTTGACTTTGGCTATATTTTGGGTTGTAAATATTTCTAAACAATGTTTTTGGGATCCCAAATGTTAAACGCTTTATAATTTTTCAATGAAAGATTTATTTTCAAATTTATGACTCTGATTATGTTTCTAATTACACTTTTGTCCTAAAACCTCGATTAGCGAGTTAGTTGCACATTTTAAACTCACTTAGTAACGACTCTAAGGCCATTGTTTGATGGGTTTAGACACAACAATGCAAACAAGTGGTTATATTTTAAGATTTGTGATGACTATGTCATCTTGGTGTGTATATATGTTGATATTAAGTAATGACAAGAAATACATATTAGAAATGAAGAGGTTTCTATGGTCCACTTCAAAAATGAAAGACCTTGGAGAGGTCAATACCATACTAGGTATCAAGATTAGAAGAAATGTGGATGGATATGTCTTTGGTCAAGATCATTATATTTAGAAGATGCTTAAAAAGTTTGGTCATCTTGATATCAAAGAGGCAAACAAACACTTCAATTGAAGTCTAAAGCTTCAAAAGAAAGAAGGGAGAGTGTTGGCTCAACTAGAGTATGTTAGTGCAATTGGTAATTTGATGTGCCCCTTTCATTGTACTAGAGAGGATATTGCATTTGCGATTAGTAAACTAAGTAGGATTACTAGCAATCTTAGTATCAAATATTGGAAGGTAGTGGAAAGAGTATTTAGATAGCTTAAGAGGACAAAAGAGTTAGGGCTCCAATATTCTAAGTTTCCTAAGATACTTGAAGAATATACTGACACAAGTTGGATATTTGGTGTGGGGGTGTCGTTGCTTGGGGATCTAAGAAATAAACATGTATATGTCATTCAACGATGGAGTCTGAGTTTGTAGGTCTACCGTCAACCGGAAAAGAGACTGAGTGGCTAAGAGATCTCATGTTGGAGATACCAAAAACTACAGTTGATGTATTGACAATTTCAATACATTGTGATAATCAAGTCACCTTTATTAGTGCTTACAACAAAACATACAATGGGAGATCTAGACATATAAGTCTAAGATATGATTACGTGAGAAAATTTATTGATAAGAGTATTATATAAATTTCACATGCCAAATCTTGTGAGAACTTGTCGGATCCATTTACCAATCCTCTAAGGAGAGATTTGGTCAGTTCTACAAATAGTGGGATGGGACTAAAAACCCTTGACCAATAGATTACCCAATGATGATAACCCAAATCCAAACTTGTATACATCAAGTGTAGAGTTCAATGGGTAAGAACAATTCATTGATAAGGGAATAGTTACTACATTAACAACTTTAAATTCCCATCTAGGATGAGTTAATGTTTGTTGCTACCGAGCATGAGGGTTAATCCATATGCTTGTAATGAAATTCAATTGAAGATCAACAAGCATCTCTAAAGGTAGCAAAGATGTCGTAAGAATTTCACATATGTGAACCTAGAGGAGGTGCCGCCTCTCAAGAGAGTATGAGTTTTCTCATGAATGGATGAGCACAATGCCATAAAAGTTCTAAGAGCAAAAAGTGAGAAATAAATGAGTTATCAGGTAAAGTTTTGTGAGACACTACTTATTTTTATCACTAGGAATGTTGGGTTCAATCTTATTAGAATAACTTAGCATTTCGGTAGAAGCTTTGTAGTGTTTTCACTAAGATAAAGTTCAAACCCAAAATGTACTTTATTCTGTGCACCAATATTGTTCAGGATAGAGGATTGAGAATGTATATATACCAGTGGGAGAATGTTATTAAATACAAAGTGAAATTGGTTAGGCACGAAGAAGTGCAAAAACCATAACAGTTTCACTAAAGTCAGCAGGCGAGAGTTGACATTTGGTATAGGCATTTATAAATCATCCTTTTGGGTCCAAAGTATTTCTTTGGAGTGCATAAGAGTACCCAAAATGTTTGGAGATATTTGGAGATGTTTTGAGACAAGTATTGAGACGCCAAATCTGAGGGGCATGCATTACACCACCTATGGGAGGTGATGCATCGCCAGTCCCATAAAAGCCCTATACAGGCGACGTGCCGCCTGCGTTGTCCGTACGTGTCTGTATAGTCACGTATTTTTGGCTCCAAAATTAAAAACAAGTGATTAAATCTCATTGGTTAAGCCTAATAAGGGTTCCTATACTATTTTAAGAGGTCACTTGAGTCTTTATTGAATTGATCACTCACCCCCCCCCCCCTTCTCTCTCTCTCTCTCTCTCTCTCGATAGCTCTCAAGATGACTAGTTTTCTCCAAGATATTCATTAAGAAAGCTTGACTTGTATGAAGATTTAAGGCTTGTGAATCCCAATCTCATTCCAAAGTAGTAGCTTCAAACAATCTCAAGGAGGAGGCTAGGAATAGAGATTTTCGGACAACAAATCTTCATTTGTGTCAAGCCTTGGTTCCATTTCACATGGAATCATAGACTTGTGATTTTATGTATCAAGGTTCTTCAACACCAAAGGTAAATTCTATCTCTTGATTATTTGGGTTATGTTTTTTGTGTTATTCCCCAATAGGGTATAGATCATTCTTGTTATTCTATTGTGTTTTAATATACAAAACTTGGTTTATATATATCCTAATCCCCAATAGATGTGGCTACTCTCCTTGGTGTCAATGTTGTTGGGTGTCATGAGTATTATCTGTGATTGCCTAGTTTTGTCAGTCTTGAATAGAAGAGCCTTTGTATATGGAATACACTTTTCATTTGGAAATCAAAGCTCTTCTTGGCAAATGATAAGGATATTTTGTAAAAGGTAGGTATTCAATGTATTATGACATACTCAATGAATCTATTTTGCCTTCATGCTAGCGTAATTAATTATATTTAGTAGCTTTGTGCTAAGTTTTGGTTGGGAAGCACAGAAAGTTAGAAGAAGCTCCACTAAAGTTCTTGGGATAGATTTTGTTGGCATAAAAATGATGGGTCCCTTGACTTTCTGAACCTCTTCTTTTGTAATCAAGCTCTCCTAGATAAATAAGCATGGAGTCTCCATAACTGTCCCAACTCCTTGGCAGCTCAGGTTGTTAAAGGTCTCTATTACCCTTCTTGCTCATTCCTTCAAGTTACTCGGTCTTCCAGAGCTTTATACCTTTGGAAAATTATTTTGTGGGGACGGTAATTATTTACCACTAGGGCTTGGTGGCGAGTGGGAATTGGAGACCAAATCTCTATTTATAAGGATAAGCCTTGATCCTTCTTGGTTATGCTCATTGTTATGTGTCCCCAAAAGTCCTTCATGTGTAATGCTACTATGGACTACCTTGTGCACTTGGATGGGGGTTGGAATGTTTAGTTGACCAGACATGCTTTTATAGAGGAAGAAGATGAAGCAATTTTATCTATTCCTCTTCCTTGTCGAGCTATTGTAGATAGTTTGGCTTGGAACTTTGACAAATCAGGTATCGATAATGTCCAGAGCGGTTATTGGCAGGCAGTGCGTATGAAAGGGTTGGGTCAAGTTTCTCGTCGACATGTCCTTCAAGATGGTGGAAATTTCTCTAGACCATGAAACTCCTTAAAATCTTCATTTGGAAAGCTTCATTGGACTGGATCCCTTCACTACTACAAAAGAGGATTTTTAGGGCTCGCAAATTTTTAGGACTCGCAGGGCGCAAGTTCTCTATTTGAGAGCCTTAAAATCTGAGATTTTTTAGGACTAAAGAATGTTTCTAGGACTCGCATTGCGAGCCCTAAAAGAATGGTCAGAGTAAGTGGAGGCACCACCACTCCACGGTGGCCATTGGGTCTAATTTTTTTAGTGGGTTTTGAAGCCCAAGATTCAAGGAATATGGTGGTGGTGGTAGTTCATCTCGTGGTGGCTCGAGGTGGCCGGAAAGTGGTCAGAAAGTTTGGGAAAACCCAAAATCACATAAACTTTGACGAGCACTTTGAGGGTCTTAGGCGGTGCGTGAGGGGCTGAGCTCCAGGGGTTAGAGGTTTCTGGGAGTGGCATGTGGTGTTTGGCGGCGACGACAAGGCAGCCATTTGGCCACGACAGTGACGAGCTAAAGAGAGAGTGAGAGTGAGCTTCGGGAGAGAGAGAGAGAACCGAGGAGAGAGAGATAGAGAACCGAGGAGAGAGAGAGTGATTTGAGTTATTTTTAGGTTTTTTTATAATATTGAGTGATTTGAGGGATTGAAGGGAATTTGTGATTTTTTAAAATTCAAACTTTTAGGGCACGCATAAGTTTTTAGGGCTTCCACCGCGTGTCCTAAAAAAATTCTTTAAGGACTCGCAATGAATGTCCTAAAAAGTCCAGGAGGTGTTTGTTAAAAAAAAATTCAAACTTTTCAGACACACATAGTTTGTAGGACTCGTAACGCAATTCCTAAAAAGTACAGGAGGTGTTTGTTAAAAAAAACTCAAACTTTACGACACACATAGTTTTTAGGACTCGCTCCGCAAGCCCTAAAAGAAATTCTTTTAAGACTCGTGTTGCGAGTCCTAAAAAGTCTAGGAGTTGTTTTTAGGACTCGCATCTAGGTGAGTGTCCTAAAATGGTGATTTGAAGTAGTGCTTTGATGCTTAATCTTAAAAATTGTGGAGTTTAGTCTAACCCCAAATGCCTGATCTGCTTTCATGAAGATGAGTCTACTTACCATGCATTATGGGGCTGTGAGGAGCTTAAGTTTATTCGACAGTCCTTATAACAAGTGTTAAGCTTTGCCTATCCTAAACATTCTCAACTCTACTAGTTTATGTTAGAGCTTCTTGAAACCTTTACTCAAGTGGAGTTTGAGATGTTTGTGATGGTCCTTTGGAGAATTTGGTTTAGAAGAAACAAGAAGTTTCATGATGATTTCCTTCTCTCAGATGAGATGACTCTTAATTGGGTATTGGATTACAATGCCAAATATCAAGCAGCTAACAATAATGTGCGAGATTTGGGCTTGCAAGGAAACTCTCATCCTCAGATTAATAAATGGAAGCCTTCATCGAGTGCTTTGTTGAAACTTATTATAGATGTTACTATCAATGTGACCTCGCATAAAGTTGAGCTCGGGGCTATCATAAGGGACCATGGTCATAAGGTAGTGGCGTCTGCTGCTTGGCCACTTATTGCCACTTACTCGCTTGAGATCACTAAAGTTGTTGCAACCCTTTATCTATGTAGGTCCTTGGCCTATGCCCACCTCTTAGTGGAGTCTGATTGTTTAGTAGCTATCAATGCTATTAAGAGTAGATACTTTCCTACACTGTAACTATTGTTGGAGAGATCAATTCTATATGTAGAAACTTTTTTATGTTATCCTTTGATAGCTAGTACTATTGCCCATTCTTTAGCTAAATTAGGTTTTTCTATGGATGAACATTTTGTATGGTTGCGTGGCTATCCTTCTTGTATTGAATCCTTATTAAGGGTTGATGCACGTCATCAATGATATTGTTTTGGTTCACGCTTCCCTTTTTCCTCCCACATTGGGTTGCTCTTGGGGATTTTGAGGCCAAACTCCTTTCAAAAGAAAAAATAAATAAATAAAATAATAGGAATATATATATATATAAATATTCAATAGAAGGGTCCAACTTATATTTGTCAATTTTCCTTAAAGTAACAATTAATTTGCCTTTACTTTTGTGTCGAGAGGAATTGTTTGGTAATTAATAAATTAGTCAAAATTCAATATTTCATCGCTACTAATTAACAATTAATATATATATATATTCACGCGTGCATCTTAAATTATCTGAAATTTCATGAAAATTTGTGAGAGAAATCCTGTAACTACATTATACACCGTCATGTAAAATAAAATAGAGTTACAACTTATTCATATACCAAAAGTACTAAAAATACTTATCGGTAGTGATTAAAAACAATCACTACCCAAAAAAATTTCATATATATATAGAAGACTTCTTCTCAATGTTTACTACCCACAGATGAGTAATAATAATTATAGTGATATAGCAACATAGTGACTTGATATAACAAGTCACCAATATGTAAATATTTTTTTCTACATTAATTTCGAATTTAATTGTTTTTTTTTTGCCATAATTAATGACATTTCCAACTAACGAGAAATACTAAATATTTAGAGATTGACATATCTTTGAAAAATTAAAAGTTTACAATATTATATTTTTATAATAAATACACGTTTTTTATTAGATAACTCTTCCAAAAATTTGAAAATTTTATTTTTATAAATATTAATTAATAACTATAAATATGTATCATTGATCTTAATCCAATAATTAACAATAAAGTAACAATCCATGATAATAACCATTAAAAGTATACTCATATATATATATATAAAACCACCATATTGCATGACATTATATATATATATATATATAGGGCAGTAACAATTCGTTCTTAGCAAATTCATTTGTAAGAGACTTCATCAATTTGAATATCTGTTCCACCAAATACAATTTGTATATTTATATATAATAGATCGACATTATTTATGGCATGCATGCCAATTTTTTTTTAGAAAACTTATAGCGTAGCAAAGGAGTTTTCCGACCTCGTATATCTAGAAGTCATTTTGCTGGCTATAAATATATAATGTATGTGTGAATGTATGTATAATAGCTAGTTCATTCAATCAGAAGGAAATGAATTTAATATGGGAACTGCATTATTGATTCAACTAAATGTAGAAAATTAATAAATTAGTCATCAAAGCACAAATACAGATCGATCATTTAAATTATTTGAAGCATAATATATACATGATCAAACAAATATAAAGGACAAATCCAATTTTCAAATGTACCTTCACTTTTGAAGAGAATCGTACAATAAGCCTTATTTATGGTATTATTATATTATTTATACATAATGGATTAGAGTGGAATATCAGTAAACCAAGAAGGAATTTGTCACATGAGTGCTGAGCATCAATGAATTGAATCAAAACTCTGACATAAGAGACAAAGTAAAGGGAATAATAATAATTGTATTATATATCAAAACCCCTATTCAATGATTGTTCAAGAAAGCATGGATATATATATATATATATAATATGCTATATTGTAGTATTTTAACTCTCACTTTTCTTTTCTTTACATATTTTTAATTTTAATTTATTTTATTGATTACCATTTTTTTTACCTTTTACTTGTGATGAATATTCAGTTTCTAAATTCATAAAAGACAAGAACATATAGTTAAATTGGTTGGCAATCCAAGGTCCCAAAAGTTTAATTAATCAAACTCAGAGACTATACCGTCACAGCTAGCTAGCTATAGCCAATAATATTCCTACATTTCCCATGCTATAAAACCTCCAAGTCATAACATATTCTAATAGATAAGTTCCAAACCAGTACATAATAATGAGTTCCAACAGCCTGCGGAAGAGAATAGCATTTCGGAGAGAGCTTCGTATTCTTCGTGCCCTTAATACCGCCAAATCTCATGTATTTTCAAGCTCATTTTTCTATTTTTTTCTTTATTTTATTGTGGGTTCATTTTAATTTTTTCTTGTAACCCTTTCAACTCTTTAATGATATTGTTCGTGCGTTTGTGAATCAGGCCAAGAGAAAGTCCGTAGTCATGGATGCCTTGTCTTACATTTACTTGATGAAACTCAAAGTGGAAGCAATTCAAAAGGAGTACTCAAATCTTGTGGCCATCAAAGAGAATAAGAAAATCATGAACCAAAAGGTTTGTATGTGTAATTGTCATCAGTGAATACAAACAATTAATGATTTTAAGTCGTTAATTTTTTTTTATTATTTTAATGTACACTTGAAGGAAGTGAAAGTGGAGAAAACAGAGGAAGGATTTATGAATGTGAGGGTGAGATGTGAGAAAGGAGAAGATACATTAGTCTCAGTTCTTGAAGCCTTTGAGAATATTGGTCTTCAGGTTTTGCAAGCAAGAGTTTCATGCACCAATGGCTTATTTTACATGGAAGCTACTACAATTTCTACAAATGTTGTTTCTGATCAAAACCGAGCCCACCTCGATGCAAGAAACGTTACTCGAGTTATTAGTAATGCCATTGAGAAGAAATGAGAATCTTTCTGCTGGTTAAACAAGGCATAGCTTTGTTAATTATTGCTTCTTTCCACTTGTTGCTTTGGTTTGAAATGGGTTTGAAAATGTCATTATGTTGGAATATTATTATTATGTATCTATAATTTAATTGTTTTAATTAATAATTAGGTGTGTTGATACTTATGGAATTAATTATGAATTTTTAAGCATAATAAAACTTGACTGACGGGCATTCTCTGCCTGGTGAATATAATATAACATAATACATTCTACATTGCTATTTTTTAATTCAATTAATATTTGTCCGTGTTTTCTCTTTCTTTCAATTTAAATTGAAGATGAGGTGGGGACAGACGTAGTATGTTTCTTTCAATTTCCATTTTATGGTCTCATTTCTTTACGCATAACGCATAGCAGAAAATATTTTTGTAAGTGTGGTACATGTAATCATATTTTTCCCGGTTTACTGCCCCAGTTCTTGTCCCAATAATCATATTTTACCACTAGTCATTATATTTAATCTCTACTAGACTAGTTTGGTATACTTAAAAAAAAGGTTAGTTCATTTGCTGCCTCTGTTTTCAAAGCAAATAAATATATATTATAAACGTAAGTATGACAGGTTGGTTTTCATTAGATTTAACATTTTTTTATGGCTATCTATCCGTGTTGGATTTAAAATCACTTAAATGTGGTAAATAAATCTAAAAAATATAATAATAATGTTATAATTAATACACAATGAGCACTAAATAAACAATAATTAATATCAAATCATGCTCATGAATTTCCATGATCAAACATTTTATTTAGGGCATTAATATAATAATATACGTACCTCCAATTATCACATTGATCTCTAATAATCATGTTGATTACACTTTTTTGATCTACACATATAGAGAAAAGGAGAGCTTGGGAGTAATGAACACTACTCTATCATTCTCTCTACACCATAGCCACACTCATTCCACCTTAATCATCAATCAAGAGCACAACCCTTTATATAAGGAATTATGGGCCAATTGGGCTTACATCCCAATGTGAGAGAATTAGTTGTCTTGGCCCAATGGGCCGACCAAAGACGTTTTAGAGCGTGTCCATGGGCCCCGAGCATGTTAGTACGTTATGTCCATCCCATTATGGCCCGATGGTAATATCATGCATTACCGATTATATAGTTATCATTACATGCTAATACCGACACTGTGTGAGCAACACTTAATTATGTTAGTCCATATAAAATATTCTAACATTCTTCTACTTGGACTACATAATTACACCAATATGTGCTCACTAAGCAACAGTATCAATACACAGAAATCTCAAGAAACAATAATGTCTATAAACTAATTATGCACCATATTGTATCGACAGGACACAAATATAATACATAATGAGACATCTGAGATTCATAAAACATGATGATACCTACTGATCTAGATCCACTTGAACATAGCACCGAGACTAAGCCACTGGCTTGCATCAACAAGTGTGTACACATGATGAGGACACCAAGACTAAAGATCCAAGTCTAGTTCCAGTTGGTCTGGTGACGAGGGCGCGAGCCAAAAGACTCATTTTGGAGCTTGATGAGTCTTATTGTATTTTGTCATCTTGTATTTTTTATTTAGTCTTTGTTTACTTTGTGAAAAGTCAAACACTTGACTTGTGTGAGTCCAAGAGTCTTTTGTTCTTAAATTTCGGTTTTGCTTTAGGAAGACAAAAGGCTTGTTTTTAAATTTCGGTTTTGCTTTAGGAAGACAAAGGGGCTTGTCTTGATGTAATTTTCGCCTATATTAGGCCTTGAAAACATTTGGAAAAAGGGCAGATTATTTTGGTTAATGAAAATATTGTGAGGTTTTCTTCTTGAGTTCTTGAAGAAACTTTTGAACTTATCAAGGGGTTCCTTGTGGCGTTCAACCTGACTTATCAAACGGATTCCCATCCCTGTTTGTGGCGTCTTCCTCATACCAAGGTTCGTGCTTGGCTAAGCATTGGGTCGCGGTTCTTCATCCCCAATTTTGTGTGTTCTTGGTGGCTGTGCCATATTTGGTGTCGGGTTTCATCACAGTGTTGGTGTGGTTCGTATCAGTTGGTATCAGAGCTTAGGATCATCCGGTTTGGCCTATCCTTTACTTTGTGTGTTTCTTTCAATTCGTGTTTCTATATTAGAAAAAAAAATAAAAAATTCATCATCTAGTCATGTTTTGATTTCTTTGTCCTTGTTTCCTTGTGAAATCCGAAACTATTCTAGAGCTTGTTAATTTCCTTATTTCATTTGTTTCCTTGTTTCTTTTTTTTTTTCGTTTCATTGTTCAAATCGTGCAATTGAATTAGGGTTTCTGAAATTTCCCCTAATTTGTTTTCTTTTTGTTTCTAAAATCGTGAATTAGGGCTTTGAGTTTTTCTCTTGTTCTAATTGTGGAATCTGAATTGTCATTGAGTTTCTCTTGCTGTTTTGTTTTGAAATCCGAATTTTGTCTTGGGTTTCTCTTGATCTTGTTGTGAAATCCGAATTTGGTATTGATAACTCCCTTGTTTCAATTGTGTCCCTGGTTTCAATTGGTTCCTTTATTTGATGTGGAATCCGAGACTATTATAGTGCCACAAATTATTTTGGTTTTGATCTTATTGGTTGAATCACAGATTGGATTTTGGGAATATTGGTTTTCTGTTATTGGGAGTGTTCTTGAATCTGTTATAGTACCACAGTTTGCTTGGTTTTCGGATTGGTTCTTTGGTGTTCAAAATTTTTTCTTTTCAAAAATTGAGTATCTGGGTTATCAAATTTGAGAGAAAAAAAAAAACAAAAAGGAAGAAAGAAAAGGAAATTTCAAGGGGATCCGAACTCTAAAAAAAAAAAAAAAAGAGTCTGGAAACCGCTCTTAAAAATTTTTGTTCTATTCTTGTTCCTTCTGGTCTAGAGGCCTTTTGGCCAAAACCCCACACAAGTGTTCCAAAAATCCTCATTTTTCGTCATTTTCACCAGTTTTCGTCGGTGTTCGTTTGGTTTGTTTGGTTGGATTTGCTGCTTGAACCTCCATATCACCGCTTCATTAGTTTTCAAAGGTCTTAAAGAAGAATAGAGTGGAAAAAGGCAGAGGTGTGAGCTTATTTGAGGGTAAAAGCCATCATTGAGTGAAACACGAGTGTACTTGAGTGACCATTTTCTTTGAGTGAAACACGTGAGGGAGTGTGGTGAGGTCTTTTTCTATAACTGTTCTAACCTTATTTTTGCAGATTTTCAATCATGTCACAAAATACAGAAAGAAATGCAGCCAATGACGCTCCACCACCTACAGTTCCAAATCTACAAATTGAAGCTTTAATGGGGGAGATGAGGATGATGTTGAGGGAGGAGTGTGAACAAATACATGAGAGGTTGGATAGGGTAGAAGAGGGAACACAACGGAGGCCACGGAGGAATAGGATGCACCAAAGGGAGGATGAGAATGAAGGGGATTTGGAAGGGGTAATTTCTGATGATGAGTTTGATAGGATGTCGGCGGGTAACCATAGGAGGTATGGCGGGGATAGAGAAGCTAGGAACTAGGTAGATAATTATTTGGGAAATATCAAGATGAGAATTCCAGCATTTCAGGGGAAGAGCGATCCTGAAGCATACCTTGAGTGGGAGAAGAAGATGGAGCTAGTTTTTGATTGTCACAACTACTCCGACATGAAGAAGGTAAAACTTGGTGCCATTGAGTTTACTAATTATGCTATTGTTTGGTGGGATCAGTTGTGCATCAACAGGAGGCGGAGTGGAGATCGTCCTATTGACACATGGGAGGCAATGAAGAGGGTGATGAGGCGACGGTTTGTACCACCTCATTATTATCGAGATCTGTACCTTAAGTTGCAGGGTCTTCGTCAGGGCTACAGAAGTGTTGATGAGTATTACAAGGAGATGGAGATGGCTATGATTAGAGCCAATGTTGAAGAGGATCGGGAGGCAACCATGGCAAGGTTTTTGAATGGGTGGAACCGAGAGATTGCTAATCCAATTGAGCTACACCATTATGTGGAATTGGAAGATTTGGTGCATATGGCAATCAAAGTTGAGAGGCAGCTCAAGAGGGGTAGTACAAGTTCAAATCCGAGACAAATCCCACAAAATTCAAGTGCAACACCTTGGCGGTCGAACTATCCAAAGAAGGAAGAAGACCAACCTACTTCATCCTTTACACCAAAACCAGCCACGACCCCTCAAGGTAAAACAGCCCCTACTTCGTCCCGTTCTAGTGAGATAAAGTGTTTCAAATGTCAGGGGCGAGGACACATAGCTAGCCAATGTCCAAACAAGAGAGTTATGGTGATTCGAGAAAGTGGCGAGCTCGATTCTGAAGATGAAGATGATCTTGCTGACATGCCACCATTGGAAGATGCTTCTATCGATGATGAAGAGTATGGGCCAGAATCTGGTGAGATGCTTGCACTAGTCACACGACGAGCCTTGAATTTGCAAGCAAAAGAAGAGGAAGAAGAGGTGCAGCGGGAGAACATCTTTCACACTCGTTGTCATGTTAAAGACAAGGTATGCAGTGTTATTATTGATGGTGGTAGTTGCACTAGCGTTGCTAGTTCTTCCATGGTTGGAAAGCTGGGGCTCCCAACGCTTAAACATCCTCGTCCATACAAGTTGCAGTGGTTGAATAATAGTGGTGAAGTGAGGGTTACAAAACAAGTTCTGGTATCATTTCGAATTGGAAAATATGAGGATGGGGTATTGTGCGATGTGGTTCCAATGCAAGTTGGACACCTCCTTCTAGGAAGGCCTTGGCTATTTGATCGCAGAGTCCAGCAGGATGGCTTCACCAACAAGTACTCATTCACGTTCTGTCAACGGACAATCACTCTAGCTCCATTGACGCCAAAGCAAGTATATGAAGACCAAGTGAGGTTGCAAAAATTGAGTGATAAAAAAAAATTGAGTGAGCAAAAGAATGAGAGTGAAAAGATGAATGAGAGTGAGAAAAAAGAGAGACAAAGAGAGAAAATGGTCGAATCAAGTGAGAGAGAAAAGAAAGAGAAGAGTTCGATCAATGAGGGAAAATTAGAGAGAAAACAAAATAATTTTTATGCAAAAAAAAGTGAGGTTAAGGAGGCTCTTTTAAACACTAACCAACTTGATGCTAACAAGGGTCGTCACAAGCAGGTTTTTGACCCCGGTGATTGGGTATGTGTACACATGAGCAAAGAGCGATTCCCAGCACAAAGACGTTCCAAATTGCTACCTCGAGGAGATGGTCTGTTTCAAGTGCTAGAAAGGATCAATGACAATGCCTACAGACTCGATTTACTAGGTGAGTATACTGTTAGTGCTACTTTTAATGTTTCTGATTTGAGTCCTTTTGATGCAGATGAAGATTTGAGGACAAATCCTTCTCAAGAGGGGGGGAATGATGAGGACACCAAGACTAAAGATCCAAGTCTAGTTCCAGTTGGTCTGGTGACGAGGGCGCGAGCCAAAAGACTCAGTTTGGAGCTTGATGAGTCTTATTGTATTTTGTCATCTTGTATTTTTTATTTAGTCTTTGTTTATTTTGTGAAAAGTCAAACACTTGACTTGTGTGAGTCCAAGAGTCTTTTGTTTTTAAATTTCGGTTTTGCTTTAGGAAGACAAAAGGCTTGTTTTTAAATTTCGGTTTTGCTTTAGGAAGACAAAGGGGCTTGTCTTGATGTAATTTTCGCCTATATTAGGCCTTGAAAACATTTGGAAAAAGGGCAGATTATTTTGGTTAATGAAAATATTGTGAGGTTTTCTTCTTGAGTTCTTGAAGAAACTTTTGAACTTATCAAGGGGTTCCTTGTGGCGTTCAACCTGACTTATCAAACGGATTCCCATCCCCGTTTGTGGCGTCTTCCTCATACCAAGGTTCGTGCTTGGCTAAGCATTGGGTCGCGGTTCTTCATCCCCAATTTTGTGTGTTCTTGGTGGCTGTGCCATATTTGGTGTCGGGTTTCATCACAGTGTTGGTGTGGTTCGTATCAACACACAACATCAAAGAGTTATCCAGAATATGCATATATTCAACAACCAATAGTAATCCTTAACATGTCGATCATACATCATGAAAAACAATGACTCCCACTGATCAAATACATCTTTGGCTCCCAACAATCTAAACAAGAAATGACTTCTTAGTACATACGTTCAGGTAACTCGTGTCAGTGTAGTCGTTAGCATGTTGTTTGTAAGTGCGTGTTATGATACTAATAGAGGACTCCACAACTTTCTCACTACATATGGAACGTCATCATCATTAATGGAGCAATAGTTCCGAGAGATAGATATCATTGCGATATTTATCACATAAGTTCAGTAAGTTCACAATAGAGTCAACTACTCTTAACACTAAAACGGAATATCGCAATTGTAATGTACAATCAATGTCCTCGTAACACGCCACACACTCTACCTTCACATACGAGGATGTTGTCAATGTCCATGCAACACCTAATCACATATAACTTCCCTTACCATTATACTCACTTTGTATGAGAGAGGAAGTTGTAGGTGTTCATATGACATTTAATTACAAAATAGCTCCTCCTAGAATCATGAATGCTTATAAGTGGATTTAATCATCCATGCAGCCTTTCCAATCGATATCACTAAAACCAACTACTATATGTCACAATGTTGGTTTGTCGATTGCTAACACATCCTTGGTACCATAAGGATGACAACTCAAGTACCAATCCAGCATGCCTGTAACAGATATCACGATAGGAATGTGTATACTTGAGTAAGCCCTAGGCTGCCTTCAATAAGCATATATGTGAGATAATCTCAAACTTGATCTCTCGTCATTACTAATATCATGGACTTTAGGCCGTTCATAACACATCACGGTTTAGACTATTTAAATATTCTCAATGAAATCGAAACATTAATCACTACAATAGTTAGTCAATGCAAACTATGAGACAATTCAGTCTACCGTGGATCTCATCACGAAGAATCTAAATTTTTAGACCATACAAGGTTAATCAAGAATTCTTCATCTGACAGATATTATCAAATAACAGCTTAATTTGTCTCCAAAATAGATCAAAATCATAAGATATGAGCAATGTACTATATCAAGTGACAATATAACATATCTTGATGCTCCCACTGATCTCTCATATAGTGTTGACTAACGATAATGTTTCGAATTGACTATTTTGAGAATTACAGTAATCACTATCTTGATGTCCTGCCTCAAAATGGATTTAATGCATTGAACTCGGGTGTCCTTTAAACAAGAATTTAGTTCTTGCATCCTTATATATTGATTTCCAAATTGTCACCACTTTACAACTCAATAATAGTAATGAACAAATTCATTATTATAGTGGAGACTAGCTATAGGCTTTAATTCACCTTACTTTAACCATCAAACAACTTATTCTTAAAATGAACCACCATCAAGAAAATCTCCCAATTATTATGGGATTAAGCCTAAACTTTCACGCTTGATCATAGCTTGGAAATCATGAAATAACCATATCAATTCTCCAAATAAGGATTAAGAACTACCAATGACTATCGATTAGAAATTTAGAGGTATATATAATTAAACTTATCTCGTGTATGGAATCATAGGTTTATCAAACTGTCTCGATCCTTTATCTTTATTTCTCCGCATATGGAGTTTCTTACAATAATCTGGCCAATTGTAGGTCATCAATAATAAAAGCGGAAGCAACAAAATGAGGGATAAATCCAATTATTCCCTAAATAAAATTTTAACCCTTGTCTAATGCCAGCTTAAAACTCCAACATAGATAACTTTATATACTTATAAAAAATAATAGCTAGAAGAGCCATACATATTAAACTTGATATTCTCAATAAAACACTTAAATGTTCATCTTCTCTCATATGATTAAAATCCAAGATTGTCAAATGCCTCATAATATTAGAACTTCTGAAATAGCCTTAGATGTAAATTCTTATTCAATCACAACATTCATGAGGCTATTCAGAATAAAACGATATGATCCATTGAGTCTTAGAATCTTGAGTGTTGCTGCGAAAGACTTATCTCACATTGTCTCTTTCGAAAAACAACTAACATGGTTGTGAATATGGAATTATATTTGTGATTATATTAGTCCATACAAGATTCAAATATCTCTCCCACTTGGACCAATATAATCAACAAACTCCATATTAATCTCCAGCATGTAATATAGGCAATCAAATAAATTATGTATGATATCATATCGATAGGATATGTATACTACACATAATTTGGCCTGAGAGACATTCAAATATAATAACAACCATCAAACCAAGATGCATGGAGTACAACAATTAAGACTATCTACCAGTCTTGTTGTGTCCTTGTCACTTCGAGAAACAATACACATAAAAAAGTGACTGCATATCATTATGCATGCATGGTTTAATCCCTTAGGTGTTTTCCACTATAAAGCTTTCTAAACACATAAAAGCTTTCAAACTTTGATGAGTCAAAACTTTGAGAAGACTGTGCTCAAGATAATAATGCATGAGAGATCTTAATAAAAGAGTGATAAATACTCGATATCTCTCAAAATTTGTATGCATAATAGATTAATCATTGTGGACAATTGGGTTGTAAAACTATTATCAATAATTATGATAGTCATTAGCGATGAATATGTGTACTGAGATTGAATAAGTCAAAAGACTTATATCCTCTATTCTTTCCATTTCTCATCCAAAATTGTAACTAAGTTATCAAAGTCACTATACTGAAAACTTTGTTCAGACATAAATCAATCCAAAATTTTTGCCTAAAATATAGCTTAGCTATCCTCAATTTTACTAGCAACAACGATATGATATCGAGTACATATGCATTAACCCATTATCTTGAATTCACTATATTTACAGACATTCACAATTAACACAATCATCTCTTCGGAATAGACAATGACAATCATACATCCATTGTAATATTGATCCAAAACTTGTCAACTTATGATCTATGCCTTATCTTGATCCTTAAGCATAAAAGTATTGTAATAATTGATTCATTAGTTCCACCGAAACTATTTCAAGACACAAAACCAACGTACTAGTCTCCTGAACTCATCATTGTGTAGCAAACGTAGGAATATCACTTTAGATGCCCAAGAAAAATTCCTAAGTGATTCCACCCTCATAAAATTTGTCAATAGGGATCGATCGACACATATATACCTTACTAAAACCAACTGACACCCATCGCAATACTCCCACCGAGCATGCAGTAACTTGGCATCTTTGAATTCAAATGATTTCAAGATTTAACAATTTCGAGGCCTAGTCCAATTTTCTAATTAGAGATCGATATGACAAGACATATTATAGTCCCATTCGATAACTAAGCGGTAGAGGTTTTAGGATTGCTTAATACTAAAAAAAAATCATAGAGCAGTGCCACTATGTGAAAACAAGGATTATGCAATCTGCACGTTTTCTTAGCTTTCTCAATGATCTATCAACGAAAACGATCATGACATGTTAGAGTCGTTCAAACAAAACATATGACTCTTACGCAGGTAAGGACAACTACTTTAAATATCATAACCAAATTCAACTAATCCACTACCGATAGGGTAGAAAAAATTGTGTGGTTCATGACATCTAATGTGTTTCCTTCACCATCTAAGCATCCTACTTTACAGTAAAATCATCGACAGGATGACTAAATTGCATGTATGGATCTTAGTTTTTAATTGTGATTGATACGGGAGAAAAGTATTTAACATGAATCACAATTTTCGACAATTGACATGTGAAAACTTACGATAGGAAAGCACAACACATTCAATGAAAAAATTTAATCTCATAATTATCTAATAAGGCCGATTGCGCATTTTTGTATTTCTAGCAAATTTTATTACCAAAAATATTAATTAAATATTGACAATAATTTTTATAATAAATGCACAAACCATGACCAATATCTTATTACACATTTTCCATAGTATATGCCCCGAAAGAATTCATAATAATAACAACAATGAAATTCACAAAAAATTATCAAAATCACGAAAGGCATATATATAACAAAATTATGGAATGATAAACAAATAAAAAAAATGGCCTTGTATGAGATTAAATTAATTAACGATACCTTAAGTTGCAGGGCCTTCGTCAAGGTTCCAAGAGTGTTGATGAGTATTACAAGGAGATGGAGATGGCTATGATTAGAGCCAATGTTGAAGAGGATCGGGAGGCAACCATGGCAAGGTTTTTGAATGGGTTGAACCGAGAGATTGCTAATCCAATTGAGCTACACCATTATGTGGAATTGGAAGATTTGGTGCATATGGCAATCAAAGTTGAGAGGCAGCTCAAGAGGGGTAGTACAAAGCCAAGACCGAGCCCACACCATTCAAGTGCAACACCTTGGCGGTCGAACTATCCAAAGAAGGAAGAAGACCAACCTACTTCATCCTTTACACCAAAATCAGCCACCACAGCCACGTTCCCTCAAGGTAAAACAGCCCCTACTTCGTCCCATTCTAGTGAGATAAAATGCTTCAAATGTCAGGGGCGAGGACACATAGCTAGCCAATGTCCAAACAAGCGAGTTATGGTAATTCGGGATAATGGGGAGATAGATTCCGAAGAGGAGGATGATCTTGATGACATGCCACCATTGGAGGACGCTTCTATGGGTGATGAGGAGTTTGGGGCAGAATCTGGTGAAATGCTTGCACTAGTCACAAGACGAGCCTTAAACTTGCAAGCAAAAGAAGAGGAAGAAGAGGTGCAGCGAGAGAACATCTTTCACACTCGTTGTCATTTGAAAGACAAGGTATGCAGTGTTATTATTGATGGTGGTAGTTGCACTAACGTTGCTAGTTCTTCCATGGTTGGAAAGCTGGGGCTCCCAACGCTTAAACATCCTTGTCCATACAAGTTGCAGTGGTTGAATGATAGTGGTGAAGTGAGGGTTACAAAACAGGTGCTGGTATCATTTCGAATTGGCAAGTATGAGGATGAGGTATTGTGCGATGTGGTTCCCATGCAAGCTGGACACCTCCTTCTAGGAAGGCCTTGGCTATTTGATCGGCGAGTCCAGCATGATGGCTTCACCAACAAGTACTCATTCACGTTCCATCGACGAACAATCACTCTAGCTCCATTGACGCCAAAGCAAGTATATGAAGACCAAGTGAGGTTGCAAAGATTGAGTGATCAAAAAAAATTGAGTGAGCAAAAGAAGGAGAGTGAAAAGATGAATGAGAGTGAGAAAAAAAAAGAGACAAAGAGAGAAAAGGGTCGAATCAAGTGAGAGAGAAAAGAAAGAGAAGAGTTCGATCAATGAGGGAAAATTAGAGAGAAAACAAAATAATTTTTATGCAAAAAAAAGTGAGGTTAAGGAGGCTCTTTTAAACACTAACCAACTTGATGCTAACAAGCAGGTTTTTGATCCCGGTGATTGGGTATGGTTACACATGAGGAAAGAGTGATTCCCAGCACAAAGACGTTCCAAATTGCTACCTCGAGGAGATGGGCCGTTTCAAGTGCTAGAAAGGATCAATGACAATGCCTACAGACTCGATTTACCAGGTGAGTATACTGTTAGTGCTACTTTTAATGTTTCTGATTTGAGTCCTTTTGATGCAGGTGACGATTTGAGGTCAAATCTTTCTCAAGAGGGGGGGAATGATGAGGACACCAAGACTAAAAATCCAAGTCAAGTTCCAGTTGATCCAAGTCAAGAGGGGAGGAATGATGAGGACACCAATTTAGGGGCTTGATCAATATTTAGCTTCCTGTAATGAGTCTTTTTATTTGTTAATCACGTTTTTTTATTTAGTCTTTGTTTATTTTGTGAAAAGTCAAACACTTGACTTGTGTGAGTCCAAGAGTCCTTTTTCTTTATTTTTCAGTTTTTATTAGGAAGACAAAAGGCTTGTCTTTAATTTCGGTTTCCATTAGGAAGACAAAAGGTTGTCTTTAATTTTCGGTTTTTAGGAAGACAAAGGGGCTTGTCTTGATGTAATTTTCGGCTATATAATGCCTTGAAAACATTTGGAAAAATCAGATTTGGATGAAATGAAAATTTGTGAGTTTTCTTCTTGAGTTCTTGAAGAGACTATCCGAACTTATCAAGGGTATCCCTTGTGGCGTTCAATCCGACTTATCAAACGGATTCCCATCCCCGTTTGTGGCGTCTTCCTCATACCAAGGTTCGTGCTTTGCTAAGCATAGGGTCGCGGTTTACCATTCCAAATTTCGTATGTTCTTGGTGGCTGTTCCATATTTGGTATCGGGTTTCATCACAATGTTGGTGTGGTTCGTATCATAGAAGTTGGGAAGTTTTGGGATGGTTTAAGGTAAGGTTTTGAGCTTTAAAATGGTGTAAAATCTGGGTTCGAAGGGGAGGGCCGCGGCTCTGTTCTAGAGCGCTGCGACCCTAGCATGCAAAGAAGCCAAGGGGGCTCGGCCAAGGGGGCGCGCCGCGGCGCCCAAGGCAAGGGCCGCGGCGCGTGCGTGGTTCAGTGAGGGAGTAGGCTCTATTTTGGGGAAGGGCCGTGGCTAGGCTTTGGGGGCCGCAGCCCTTGGTTGCACACTTGAGATTTTGAGGGTTTTAGGCATGGGAGAGTGGTCTTGTGTGCTCGGGTTTGATTTCACCAACGTGCTTGGTGGAATTTGATATCCCGGGAGTTAGTTTTATAACTGGAACCTATATTTGAGTATTTATGAAACCCTATACTTTGGTTGTGGCTAGGTGATAAAGGCTTAGGCTCGAGAACGAATCGTGCTTGAGAGGCGTTGCTCGTAATTCTATAACCGCACAGACTAAAGGTAAGAGAACTGCACCTGGTTGAATATATGTGACGGGACTAAGGGCTCCCTATTGTAAAAGCTTGAAAAGATGGTATTATGCCATGCAAGCCATTTAAGTGAACCAACGACCTATGGGTGCCAAGGGTCTCACTAGCGCACAGGGCGCGGCTCGGCCACTGGTAGCCGAGGACAGCTTAATATGCACTGAGCTTGGTTTAAGCGGGCCAGAGTCAGTGGGTTAAACAGAGGGTGCGGCCTAAGTCGTCGGCCCTGAATATTATGTGATATGAATATTATTTGTGATAGAGTGTATCCTGTATTGGTTTGTATATGCTGAATATCTGTTGAGGATTATTTGATGGGAATACATGCTTCTGAGCTATATGTCTGTTATTATTGTTTGAGTTATCTATGATGTTTTCTTGCTGGGCCTTGGCTCACGGGTGCTACGTGGTGCAGGTAAAGGCAAGGGCAAGTTTGATCAGCCCTGACTGGAGAGCTCAGCGAGCGGAATGTACATAGCCAGGTGAGGCCGCCACGGTTGAGGTCTAGGCAAGGACGTGGAACCTAAAGACCGTCTGTTTTGCCTTAGTATGGCTAGTGGTTACTTATGTACTTTTGGGAGTCTGTAAACTTATTTTAACTCTGTTTTGTATGGGATCCCATGTTACTACAATTTAAATATATGAAATGAGTCTTTTGAGACCAAAACCTTTTTAACCTTAGCTTTTACATGTTTAGTGACACGTTTTCAAATTAATGACTTGATTAGCAAGTCCTGCACCCTTATAAGTACACAGTGTAACGGTCTTGGCTATCCAGGGCGTTACACAAGTAGTATATAGAAATAACATATTGAACCTATGAGAAGGGGAAGATAATGATTGAAAAGTGAAAATGAAAAGTTTTCCTCGAAAAAACAAGATTTTGGACCAAGATTTTCACCTTCAGAATAAGGGGGACATCCCAAATTTTTTCCTAATGCCAAAATCAAAATTTTACTTTGATTTTGGACCCAAAATTTGTAGTTATACCCTCATATACCCTTCCTAAACTTCTTTACACTCCTACATATTGCATAAAACACTCATTTAAACCTATAATTAAACATATTCTTTACCTATAACAACTTCAATATGATAGTTACCAAAGAGAGATCATTCCACATAGAAATGCAAGAAAATTTCCACAGAATAGATGAAGTTGCTCGAAAATTACTTGGAGCAAGGATTGCTGAAGAAATCACTTGAAAATCGTCTAAAAGTTCTTGGAAATTATTACAAGATGATCGGGAAGTGCTTGAATTTTTTTGGAAGTTCTTAAAGAGAAATAAATTTAAGGTAAGAAATGAAGGAAAAATGTAACGCCCCACGTCAGTATGGTTGTTCCTTGAATGACGATTGGCCTGCTATCTAACACGAGTCTTTTCAGCGTTCTTTATCCTTACTTTCACGCTTCCTGGGAAAGCATCGTAGGAGGTCACCCATCATGAGATTATTCTAGGTCAAGCACGCTTAACTTTGGAGTTCTCAAGTGATGGGATACCAAAAAGTAGATGCATCTTGTTGGCGTAGGTAGTACCTATCAATCCATTTAGACCCTCTTCAATTGTGCAGTCCCATACCTACAGAGTCCTAGAATCATCAAACTTGAACTTCCCCAAGCGATGTGGGATGGCACATCTTTTACCCGGTCTTTCCCCCTATGGATCAAGGGATTATGACTGTCACACTCACCCCCCCCCCCCCTTAGGGGTCTGACGTCCCCGTCGACACTCTTCTGGCTGGGTCAAGGCTCTGATACAATTTGTAACGCCCCACATCACTATGGTTTCTTTCTGGACTTACGATACCTACATAGTCCTAGAATCATCACACTTGACCTTCCCAAGTGATGTGGGATTGCACAGCTTTTATCCGGTCTTTCCCTCTGTGGATCATGGGATTATGACTGTCACAATCACCCCCCTTAGGGGCCTGACATCCCTGTCGGCCACACTTCCGGCTGGGTCCAGGCTCTGATTCCATTCGTAACGCCCCACGTCACTATGGTTGCTTTATGGAATTATGACTCACCCTGCAAACCAACACGAGTCTCTCCAGCGTGCTTTGTCCTCACTTGCACGCTTCCTGGGTAAACTTGCCAGGAGGTCACCCAACATGAGACTACTCCAGGTCAAGCACGCTTAACTTTGAAGTTCTCAAGTGATGGAGCACCAAAAAGAAGATGCATCTTGTTGACATAGGTAGTACCTATCCATTTAAGCCCTCTTCAACTGTGTAGTCTCATACCTACGCAGTCTTAGAATCATCACAATTGACCTTCCCCAAGTGAAGTGGGATTGCACAGCTTTTACCTGGTCCTTCCCCCTGCAGATCACGAGATTCTTACTGTCACAAAAAGGTAGAATCCTATTTATACTAATCTTGGTAGTTGACAAGTCATGAGTGGAAAGAGGGTTTTGGAACATTGGAAATCGCAAAGCCATAAAAGTACGGTTGGACGTGAGAGGTCAGTGAATGCTAGTTGAGTAAGTTTATTTAACGTTGATCGCATCATAGTAAATTTGGGGTCAAATGTTTCGCTAAAAATTAGCATGGTCAAGTGGCATAAACATAAGGCACGTGGAAGGAACATGAGAAGTCATTTATTGAAGATTGGTCGACCCATGACCAAATAGGAGAAGGAAACCTGATATTACACATGTGGAAGAGTTATGTGAAGCAACAAAAAAAGAAGTTGGTTAAAAGACATGCGACCAGAGCTACTCGATGGAACGCAGTTGAAGCTCAAAGTTATATAATGTATAGATATTTGTGGAATATCTGTTATTTCAAATGTAAAGTGTAGTATAATCATATTTATTTAATATTACTTGTTGCACAAGTTATGCAAGGCACATGGCCCGTCTTTTTATGTCCTTGAGTCTATAAATAGATACCCAAGGATTCATTATTCCTTATTCTTTAATTCTTTATTTTCAGAGAGTTCATAAGATTTGAGTGTTGTTATAGACATCCATGTATCCTTCTTCCTAACTTGTGAAACTTGGTGGACTCTAGTCTACTGATTGTAGGTTTTGGGGGATTTGCTTTAATAAGAGTACTAAGTTGACGTAGTTCATTACCGACTATTGAGGTTGAAAAAATATAAATATGTGTTTCATTTATTATTCGTTGATTATTTTTAAATTCAATTCTTGTTTCGTATCGTTTATTTGACTCAGTGTCCTTGGCAAATTCGTGGGTCAAAAAATATATGTTCATGCTTTGTTATTATGTAAGTTTTTTGAGACTTTTCTTGTTGGGCCTTAGCCCACGGGTGCTGGTGTAGGTAATGGAAAGGGAAAAGTCTACCAGTCATGAGTTGGAGGGCTTTGGAGCAGCGCTTACATGTTTGGGCGACTTGGTCGCCACAGTCAATTTAGTTTGAGGGACATAGGTTATAAGTTAAAGTTTCTCGCTTAGGGGGACTATCTTGTATCTCTGGATGTAATTATGCTCTTAAAAATCTTTTGTGGGATCCCATGTAAATATTTAAGGTTTTAATGAAGAGTTTAATTCTCTTAGACCAAAAATTTTAACAACTAAACCTCACTTTAATTATAATGACACTTTGGAGTCTAAACGACTCGCTTAACGAGTTAAGCACTATTTTGAATGTATAGTGTAACAATTCTAGATTAGTTGGGCGTTACACTCATCCTCCTCGTCATCCTCAAAAGCTAAGGAGTCATACAGAGTAGCAAGATCTGAGTCGTTCATGGTAGAGATAAACACTTTATCACAAAAGGACATCAAAATATCACTCATGCATACGATGATTAATAATACCACAGTAGTAAAACAACTCCGAGAGTCTTTCGTACAGAATAGGTAATAGCACGGGTTATTGATTGACCCTTATTCTCTATTGAATAACTCTTGTCAAGGGCTTTGTAACATTGATGGCTATGCGGACCCTCAAGATTTTTCCAAAACAATCGCACGAAAACTTTGCATTTCTCCTCATCAAGAACTATTTCGGTTGATTTCCTGAGTTCAAATGCCCAAGTTTATCAATACAAAACACTTGAATTTTTTATATATAAATTAAAAAATGCACAATGTCTAAGTCCATAGATAAAGGATCCCCTAATTCCTCCGGTTCTTTAAGAACCAATATACTATTCTTATAGATCCAAGGTCCTCCTTCTTATACTTTTTTTCTATCAGAATCTAATTCAAGCCAAAACAAAAAGATATTTTTACCCATGGCTTCAACCTCAAAAGTTCCTTGGATCTTCCAAAAGTGTCTTACCATATAGATGATGTTATCATCCTGAACCCCTGTAGTAGTCAAAATACGTCCCACCAAAGATTTAGCAATGTTTTCTTCCCTTTTAACGAGATGTGTTTCATAAAAAACATCACATAACTCATCCTCGTCCTCGTCCTCAAAAGCCAAGGAGTCACACTAAACAGTAAGATTGTAAAGCCCTACTAAACTAGGATTGTTACATTGTGTGTTTAAAACTGTTCTTAACTTGGTAAGTGAGTCATTTAAACTCAAAAGTGTAATTAAAACTAAACGATGGTTTAGGTATTAAAAAGTTTGGTCAACAAACTCGAACTTCTCATTTAAAAAGGGTTTGACTAAACATATGGGATCTCAATGATTTTAAAACAACAATACAAATCTATCATAATTACAGAATTAGCCGACCTAAGCAGCAAAATTGGGTTAATATACCATGCTCCTCAAAGTATCTCGACCGTGGTGGTTGAGAAAGGTCGAGTATGTACGCGCCGCCCCTAAAGCTCATGGCTGGTGAGTTATCATTTGCCCTCACCTACAACAAGGCCCAGCAAGAAAACTTAATCAACTAAGACAAATATTTAAATAAATATTCCTATAAAATACATGCATTATAAATCATAACCATACATACATGGATAATTCAACAAGTATAATGACTTATGCCGAATAGATGCACATCGCTTCCCTATATTGGTCCCACCACTACGGCGCCACAACAGCCTGGCCCCGTCACTACGGCTTACATTACACATTTAGTGTCGATAACAAACTCAAGGCCGATAACGGTCTACCGACCGAACAATCAATACAAACAAGTATATCAACATACATTCAACTATAAAAGAATTAATGACACAGTCATTCTCGTGCCCTATATGTTGGTATTAAAAGAGCAAATCAGAGATACGCAACGGGGATTGGCCCTTTATAATAATTATTAATACCAGCCAAGATCATACACACAAACATATATATATATATATTTATATATTAAATCACATACAATCAGATTAGAGATTACATCTTGTAGCCTATCAAGTGTCATCTAATCTTTTTGTATAAAATAAACGATCTTCCTATCCATGTTCTGAACACTCACACCTTGATCTTCCAGACCAATCCTAAAATACACAAGGATGTGCATGGGCACGTAGAATTCAAAATGTTTATTTATGACTCTCTAGATGTATTCAACACATGAGATCTAGAGAGGTTTGACAGAGAGAAGAGGAAATGAATAGTTTTTCAGGTTTAGGAAAACTATTGATTCTGTTTCTGAGAGAGAGTTTGTGTCTTACAATAATTTCTTTTTAGGTTTATAAAGATAATTAACTTATTTAATTAATGTTTATTTTATTAAAATAAAACTGATAAGTTTTAACCTTATTTAATTATTTAATTTAAATCATATTTAAAAAGAATAATTAAATAAATTTTTTCTTTAATTTCTTTATCCAAATCCCATGGATTGAAAATATCCATGTATTGCGCCACTCACTATGCAGTACAGTGAGTGGCGTGAGCCACATTAGGGTTTTCCATAATTTTCTCGTTTGTTTATTTAATTAATATTTAAGACAATATATTTATCCGAAAATAAATATTAGTTAATTCAAAATTAACTTTATCTTAAAATATATGTTTTAAATAAGTAAATAATTATATTATTCTAAATAAAATAATTATAAATCTCTCTTTATATATTAATCCGAACAAGATTACTATTTATTTTAACCTATAATTTTTCAAAATAAAAACTATATAGTTAAATAATTAATTAATTCATAATTAATCAATTGCCCATAAATATCACATAATTATTTCATTGCCCTAGAAAATTAATTCCTTCTCTCTACAAATCTTTCTTTTGACATCCTTACTCTTGATAGTGTACGACAGAGGTGATCAGGGGACCATAGACCTATAATACGAAGCTCTAATAAACCAGATTATTAATTAAACTCTTTAATCCAATAATCTTATTTATTTTTTCCATGATTACTCAACTATAAATATGGAATTGCAGTCTAAGTATTTATATAATTAGATTTACTGAGTTTTCTCTTATAGTCCATTGATAAAATCAATTAATTTAGTATGTCCTCCATTTATTGATTCGTTAATTAGAGCTGGTCAAAATTACCGTTTTACTCTTATAATTACCTCTTAATCCTTATGTACAATTAATTCACTAGCGAATAATTAATCTATAATCAAATTACCGTTCTGAGCTCAATAACTATTTAGTTCCAGAATTAACACTTAAGGGAACCAATATTCCTTCTGTTAGGAAATTATGAATTCCATTATTGCAATTCATGTGTCCCAACCATTCATGATATTGAATTTCAAAAACAAAAATCATTAGTCTCATTACACTAAGAAACCTTAACGAGTGAATCAAAAGATCTAATAAACACATATAGGATTTTGTGAATACTCAGCATTTAGATTGATAAGAATCTAATCTTTATGTCAAACATTATGTTTATAAAAATAACTAATTCTTATCGGTCCAGTCATATATAATCTCTATCATATACAACACATTTACTAAGTGTGGATGCCAAAAATCCGCCAAGGAAAAACGGTCCGGTCTGTCACTTAGTCATTCCATCGGCCTCGTGCCTATAGGTCTCACGATACCACATTCTAGGAAGCACTCCCAAGTGTCCCACGAGGTCTCTACCTTGTCGTAGACCCAAGCACGCCCGAGAGGGGCGCATCTTGCAAAGCCTGTACATCATGCAGGTAAAGACGCCTGTGAATGCTATAAAACAAAAGAAACCATGACAAATTCTTCATGCCAAAACCAAAGGTGAAATAGTCACGAGATACCTCAACATTGGTCTCACGACTTCCCAAGATAAAAACAATGCTACGAGAGGTCCTTACGTTGCGTCACCCTTGCACCTCGTGATACGTACGCCTTGTGTGCCCCTTATACCGCCTACGCGCTGTAGCATATCGCACCCCAGTGTCTCGCGAGGCTCTAGTGCCACCATCCTGCGAGGCCCACGAGCCCAAACATCTCTCGAGACCCTTGCCTCACAAGCCCATACACTGCTTGTGTGAGGCACTAATGCCAATATCCCGCGAGGCACTCAAGACCTTGTGTCTTGCGAGACCCGCATCTTGCATGCTAACATCTGGCCTAAGTGCGAGATACTGCCTTGAACCTCAACTCCATTGTTTCACGAGCTCTCGACTACGGCTGTGAGAGTTCTTCACTTAGTTTAACCCTCATGCAATTGGCCATGGAAGCTAAGGAAAGATCTTACCCATGCTTGACGAGTGTTGTGAGGAATTTCGTTATTAAAGAATACCGAATGGCTAACTTCCAAGGTAGGAGCCACGCATCAGCCTTGTCAATTGTTGGGAGGAACAAATGACAAGGAAAATCGAGCCTCAGATAGGAAGAGGAGGAAAAAGCCTAAGTACGAAGTACGTAAGGTTATATACATACAATCTTGGGGATCATAGAGTATGAACTAGGAACCCACACCAAACAAGTAGTGGTTGTACAACGACAATACATCGTGGGGACATCACTATCACACATCTAACATAGGTCAGAGACGACCACACCTCTCCGACACCACTACAATCTGCACCATAACCTCCTGTGGCATGGCAGGGTACCATTTTGTCCCCTTGGGACCACTTTGTATTAAGAGCCATTATTGCTCACCTATAAATAGGACCTCACTTCATCGTGGAAGTGGGTCGAAAAATTGGACATTGTAACCAGAGACTATTGAGTACTACAAATATTTTCCCCATGTTTACTCTACAACATGACTATAAGTTCATATATCTAGCCTAAGTTCTTCTAAGCTCCTTTACCACTCTTGATTTACTCTTAAGCTCATATTTTTACCATTCTAACTTGGTTGACGAGTTCTTACTGTCAACAATTTGGCATTGTCTGTGGGATGGACAAGTATCAAGTTGTTGTTCTTCCATCCATTCTGATAAGAAGAAATGCCAAATAGTTCAAGATGGCTACGAGAGTCTTTGTATGTTGAAACCCACCTTGACAGAGAACAACTAAGAGCCTCCTTAAGAGACCCTCCACCACCTGAGGAGGGAGGTATGCCGGAGGAACACCCAGCACCTGGAGAGGAGAAGGAGGCAACATCCCCGAATGTCCAACCTAACAGAGGTCATCCTGAACCATCTGTCCCCGCGGGTGGCTTGAGTATGCACCCTCCTCGCCAACCACCGACTGGATCGCGTTCCAGCCACTGGGATCCAGGTCCGTCTAAGCGCAGGCCCGACAAGAGTCTGTGGGTGCACTCTGAGAGTTCCAGCTCCAATACTCACTTTTATGAGGATGAGATACGTGAGTTGCACATAGAGAATCAGAGGCTAGAAGTCACAATAGAGAACATGCATGAGGTGCTGACTGACCTGGTGCACGGGAAGTCAAGCATGCCCCTTCCCAAGCACAGGGTGAAGGAACCTGTGTGAGGAGAAACTGCCATGCCCGTTGACAGTGGAAAAATTCCACTCTCCACTAGTCATACCCCTCGCCCAGGATGCAAGGAAGATTCTACACCAACGGCGCAACCTGGCGCAAATCCCTCCTATGGGAGATGCCAACTGTTGACGTTGTTTTTCACCAACGAGAAATTAAGAAGTAAAAAGGGGCAGATTAGTGCTTAGTAATACACCGTAATGAAATAACAAGAACTCACTCAAAAGCACCGAACTTTTACGTGGTTCACTGGTTAAAATCCACCTAGTCCATGAGTCAATATTATTATTGTTTCTCTCTCTATTTTGGTAGAGTTTCGGTAATACAGAATAAAATGGTCCCCCTTTCCTATCCAATATTCTTAGTATTTATAGGGGAATTCCATGGACAGACTTGGGTCACCGTGTCAACAAAACACGTAATTACACATATGGTATATAATTAATACAGATTATTCCCATTTACATTGGGATATGTCAGATAACATAATAAACACGTTCCTGCTATCTTGGTTAATAAATGACATATATATGAGGCAGCCTGGTCATTAATGAACGCATAAAGAATCCCCGAGTCTCTCGGGATCCTTTAGTATCCACTATATCTGGGTCCTCTCAGGCTGAATATCTCACACGAGCTCAAGCTTGACATCTATCTAACTCCTAGCTCGTAGTGATCCAGGACGCCCAATATGGGGTCTGAGCACCATGAACCTCGCGTTGCTCAAGTGTTTAATGATCATGTATTCTACTTGGTTATTTTTTCCACGTATTTACCTGCCAGCTGTACCCGATCTGAGTGAGTGAACTCATGCTAAAATTAGGGTACAACATTTTCCCCCAAGCCCCTGCTCGTGTTTGACGTGGTCATCTTCTGACATACATAGTAGGGGCTTATAGAGTTCTGTCATATAAAATCGTGCCTGCCTACTACTCGAGTATTGGACACGTGGCCTTCCGCGATTGGCATCTGTTCGGGTTTTGAGGAGTGAAATAATTATCTTGTCAACTTTGTGCCGCCATATGGTCTATTTAATCTTGGCCCTTGGATCTCGAGCTAACCCAATTGGATGGCTCAGATTAATTTTTGTAGTTTACGTATAAATAAGGTGATTAGTTTTCAAACCTCACCACCTTTGTATTAAAAAATTTCCTCTTTTTAAACTCCCAAGCTCCATTTTTTCTTCTCGAGAATTCCCAGAACTTTCACCGTGTTCCAGACCTTCAGAATCTTTCCAGAAGATTCCCGTTGCCGCAATTACATCTTCTTCGAATCACACATATTTCATGTAAGTACTTTATCCTTTGGTTTGAATATTTTTCTTTCCTTTTTTTTTTGTTCGTCATTATCCAATGATATTTCTATTCTCAACAATGTTCATTAACAATGTTCATTGTTTGTTACCATTAGGCTATTTCTAAATGCTCATAGGAAATAGGTTTCAGTTTAGGCTCAATGAGTGAACCCAAACATATTTTAGAAATAAGACATCCTAAAACCGAGCAAATTTATGGATTAATCATGGGTAACTCTAATGGAAAATTGGTTTAAAGAATACCCACTCGGGGTATAAAAACTGAAGGCTTTTTAGGTTTAATACCAGGTTGCTTAGGTGTTATGCTTTCTTGGGCAGTTTTGCGCTAAACCGCTTTCCCAAGGAAAGTAGTGGGTCTAACATTTCTGGGGAATGTTAAGAAACTGAGGCGCATAGCCTAGGATACGGCGTGGCATCACGCGATGAGGCTAAGACTAATTCTAGCTCGTCTAATGGAAATAATCCATTTCATCCCTCGTACCTTTACCACATAGTTATAGACCATCTTAGGTCGCCTACTGTATGCCCTGAATATCCGCACACACTTTGGCGAGCTAGAAAAGGGCCTAAATCGATCTGCCATGTGTCAACCGTCCACGCCGAGCTGATGGATCATTTATGGACCCCTAAAAGAACAAGCCCGAGCTGATGGATCATTTAGCTGATCCTTGCGTGGAGCCATTGTTTTGACATAATAGAAGCCACGAGCTAGAGTCACATTAAGCTCGTGGTGCATCAGAGGTCTGACACCCCCGAATCCTTATAAAGTCAACCATGTTATATAAATGTGCATATACCAGACATCACGTGTCTATTCCATTCCTGAATTCTCGGATACGTAGTACAAACGTGCGTGTTCAGACATCCCACGCCTGATTTGGGCCATGCAGCCCATCACCCATCTTTACCTATTGATTAAACCACACTTCACTGTAAGGTTTAGGAATTAATCATCTGTGTCACATAAATGACATGATGGATGAAGAGGTCACGGGATGACCCCAATACCTACTCAGAGATTAGTCTCCTATAAATACTAAAGCCTTGGATAGTGCAAAGGGTTGGCTTTTTCTTGTAAAGCAAATACTTTGTAAGAAATAGTAAGGAGATATCAATAATATTGACTAGTGGACTAGGAGGATTTTAACCTCCGAACCACCTAAAAAAGGAGTGGCCATCTTTTTCTTGCAATAAGTTTCTACATCCTAGATTACTATTGTTTTCATATCACGGTTTATCAATCAACACTAATACATCCTATTTATTCGTATAATTATCTGTTGGCGAAAAACCGCGTCAATAGTTTGGTGCCTTCATTGAGAGGAATTTAGATTAGTCCTATCGCGAAAGCTTGATCATGGTGGTTACTCGTTCGAGGCATGGTAATGAGGCAGATCAATATGGTGGGCAGGAGGCCCACCATTCCGCCATATCCAACGAAGCAAACCCAGAGGTCCAGCAGCGATCAGGAAAGCAGCCGATGGGCCATGACGACACCCAAAGTTCGGCGCCCCTACCGCCAAATCCGAATCCGGTTACCTAACGGCGATAGAAATGGAGAACATGCAGTTGAGGAGTCATCTATACAAAGCAAATAAGCAAATAGGCAAATCGAGGAGGTATTGGCCCAACTACCCCCTCTTGCAACCGACATTAACGCCAGAAAGAGGCAAAGCAGGACTCACAAGTCCCGCAGGGATAGTCGGCCCAGACCCAGTTGGTCGGTTAGAACCTCAACCCCGAGTTCTGCGCCCATGTCGCACCATAACCAGGAAACTATGTTTGAGGAGTTTCCCGGGGCCAATCAGCAAGTTAGCCGATCAGTCAGAACTTCAACTCCAAGTTCGGCTCAACCATCGAACGCACCTAGAAGGGCTCGTGGCAGCTCGCGGAGGAGGTCCGGGGAAAGCTCGCGCAGACAGCCTGCTCCGGCCAGCCCTTCCGTGTCGCGATCAGACCGCTGGGCGCAGGAAGCTGGAGGCGGTAGAGTAGAACGACCGCGAGCTAGTTTGATCCAGCCAGACGGGACTAGGATCGCTTCACTAGTTAGACATCCCCCTTCACCGATAAGATACCCGCTGTAACGACCCAAATTCTCTAATAAGGCTTAAGGGCCTTGATTAGTGTGTCGGGAGGGCATAAATGGGATTAGAGTGAATATTATTGACTTAAATGTGTGAATATGTGATTAATGATGATTATATGATAATTAATGATATTATGTGATAATATGAAATATTTATGTGATATATGTGAGAACCACATTATTATGTGGGCAGGTTCATAAAGCGCAACTCGAGACGATCCTAGGGTCAGATAGCGGGAAAAGTCACAAGGGGACTTAAGATATGACTTTGGACAAGTCAAGGGTATTTTAGGTATCGGGTAGTGATTTAGACTATCGGGTCATGAAAATAAATATATGGAAATATTTTTGAGGTTAGGAGGTCTAGGCGGGAATATTGGGGGATTTTACCGTTTTGGCCTCGAGGACGGTTCCGGCACCCCGAGCTTTGGGAATTAACCTAATGGATAAGACAAACATAAGGAAACCCTTAGAAGAAATGTAAACCGACCTTATTTTCTTTCCTCAGTTTAGTCTTCTCACTTAAGAAACACTCAAGGGGAAAACAGAGGAAAATTCTTGAGGAATTGGAGCTGTAGATTGCTGGGAACTCAGAGGAATTCAGGGGTAATTTTAAGGCCTAGCTCAGTGAACAATCCAGGACTAAATCAAGACTAAGGTAAGGGTATTCCATGTGTTTTTCTGAAATTTAACCTTGTATATCAACTGGTTATTGAGGTGCTGTCCAATTATTGATTAGGGTGGAATTGAGCTGGGAAACCTTGGGAATCAGCTGGACTTTGGATAAAGGAAAGGTTATGTTATTAAGGTAAGCTTTACTCCATGAATTAGAGGTTTGAATTTGAGTTCTTCACTGGTAAGTTTTGGGTGTTTATGTCCTTGGGTTTCAGAGATTTAAAAGAAGATTCTAGAGTGTGTTGGGCTGGATTTCTGTTGAAATGTGTAGCATAAATTATGTAATAAGTTGTGGAAATGTTGGGTGTTGAAGTAGGGAGCTTAGGGGTGGTTTTGGCTGAGGTTTTGAGCTTTAAAATGATGGGTTTTCTGGGCATGAAGGGAAGGGCCGCGGCTCTATTCTAGAGCGCTGCGGCCCTAGGTTGAGAATGAGCCAAGGAGGCTCGGGCAGGAGTGAGCGCCGCGGCGCCCATGCAAGGGCCACGGCACGTGTCTTTGCTAGGGTGACCTTGGTTCTGTTTTGAGGCTAGGGCCGCGGCTAAGCTTCAAGGGCCGCAGCCCTTGGTTGCCCACTTGATCTTTTGGGGTTTTTAAGGACTTAGACCAAGCCTAGGAAGCTCGGGAACCATTCCATCACCGTGCTTGGTGGGATTTGTTTTCCCAGAAGTTAGTTTTATGACCGGAAACCCTAACTTGAGTTTTAATGAGACCCTATACTTCGGTTGTGACTAGGTGATAAAGGCTTAGTGTAACGCCCTGGATAGCCAAGACCGTTACACTGTGTGTTTATAAAGTGCCAGACTTGCTAATCAAGTCATTAAAGTAAAAGCGTGTTACTGGAATAGTAGAGGAACTAGGGTTAAAAGTGTTTTGGTCTCAAAAGTTACGTTTTCATTACTAAACATTGTTTATGTACATGGGATCCCAAAATTGACAGTTTAAGCCATTTACAAAAGTTACAAAGTTTAAATACATTGACTGGCCATACTAAGGCAAAAACGAGCTGTTAGGTAATCTCTGTCCTGACACACTCCTCGACCGTGGTGATCGAACGGCTGGCCATGTACATTTCACCTCGAAGCTCTCCACCTCAGGCCTGGTCCAGCTTGCCCTTGCCCTTACCTGCACCACGTAGCACCCGTTAGCCAAGGCCCAGCAAGAAAACACAGCAACAACAGAGCATGAACAACTAGCAACAAGTCAATTACACATATAGCATCTCATCAACTCAAGTATATCATCAATCAAGTATTTCATATACTAGGCATCTCAGCTCAAATACATAATGCACAGACGATAACCAGGGCTAGCGCTCACAGGCAGCTCCCTCTGTTATCCTATAATTTCCGGCGCCCAGTGGCCAATTCGCGCTCCGTGCGCTAAAATCATGAACGGTACTTTTAGACCGCTTATACGTGTCCCTTGGCATAATACCAACGATGACACAATACAATTCTCGGGAGCACTTAGTCCCATTCACAACCATACACTCGGGTGCAGTTTTCTTACCTTTCAATTCACTGGTTTCCGATGCCACGTAGCCACAAGCACGGTCCTCTACTCCGAGCCTCTCCAAAGTCCTAATCACAGCACAAATATAATATTCTTTGTCATTAACCAATCCAAGACCACCTTCCCGGAACCTAACCCACACTCTCGGAACCCCCAAAACCTTAGAACAACACCCCGGAGACATCCCCCCGAACCCCCGGAGCAAAGGCCAAAAATTGCCAAAAGTGACACTCTGAAATTAGCCTTGTGCCGCGGCACCACTTCCTTGTGCCGCGACACCCATCAGTCAGAGACTCCAAGCCGCGGCACACAAAACCCGTGCCGCGGCACGCCTTCGCAGCCCAGAATTCTGGGTTTTTCCTTCGCATTTTCCCGAGCTCCAACCTCTCCAAATCACCCCAAACTCCATCCTAAGTCCCAAAACCAACTCTAAACCCTTAATAAACCTCACAACAACCCAAAAACATCATGCCCAAGCTCACTCACACCTTCAATCCTAAAATTCACTCTTGAATTTCACACTTAACAACTCAAACCAGAAAATTAAGAACAGCTTGAACTCAAACACAAACCACACTCCAAACTCCCTATACCTTAACAGAAACAAGCCTACTAAACACACAGAGACCTTACCTTGAATGATGAGTCCAACCTCCAGCTCTAAACCTCCTTCCCCCTTGATTTCCCAATTCTGAAATTACATAAAACCAGCCACCAACTTGCCTCAATTCACATTCATTATCTAAAATTTCAGACTTAAAACTTAGATATATCATAATCAAAATCTTACCTCTGAGTATTCTTGATCTAAGCTTGCTTGACAACTTCAATCACCCTTAAATTCTTCTTCCAAAAGCTAAATTCAGCTTCTCCCTTCTTCTTCTTAGGTTTGCTCTTCCTCTAGGTCCCCAATTTCAGCATAAACTCATTTCTCCAAATGTTATACGTATATGATATTTTCCCTTCAGCTAATGATCATTTATCCTACCAAATGACTATTCTACCCTTCCACTAATACCCCTTCCTAACTAAACCTCAAGGTCATACCTGTCTTTTCACCAGCTTTGCAATTCTACCACTCCCCCCATAAAACCTGTTACTCTCTATGGTTACTAATAGTTACGCAGGTTACCAAATTACCAGTTACCACTATCTAGCTTTCTAGGACCGTCTCGGCACGTGCATCACGTTGGTATCACAGCACCCACGCAGTACGATTCACACATCATAATTATCACATAACATAATTCACATAATCATATAACATGCTTAAATCATAATCATGCATCTTAATCATAAAAATCACACATAATTCCCGTCATGCCCTCCCGGCACACTAATCAAGGCCCTTAAGCCTTATTAGTGAATTTGGGTCGTTACACTTAGGCTAGGGATCGGATCGTGCTTGAGGGGCGTTGCTCATAATCCAAAACCGAAAAAATTAAAGGTAAGAAAACTACACCCGGTTGAATATTTGAGCGGGACTAAGGGCTCCCCTGATATATATGTTAGGAGTGTGTCCTAAAAGCATGTAAAGACATTTGATTTTCTATGAATAAATAAATACAATGGTTTATTATTATTGTTATATTTAGATTGTTAAATTATTGTTTGAATAATTTTGTAAATATCAGAAAAATTCCATATTCATTATTGAGGATGTGATCTTGTATTAGTACGAGAGAATTAAGATCACATGAATGAATAAAAATAGTCAACAACGACAAATTAAAGTTATGGAATTCTTTAATTGGAGTTGTAAGTACGATTTACTGAGTATCATAATGATACAAATAATCTAGATTCAGATTATTGATGTGGTAAGACATCTCGGTAAATGTGCTTTTATATAATATGATTATATATGACATGGACCGATAAGAATTAAAGTCTTTATCCAAAAAACCATTTAACAATAAAGACTTGTAATTCATATCATAACTGATGATCATTTATATATCATGGATGGCTGGGAACATGTATCTACAATACGGAATCTAATCTTTCCTAACGGATCGTATATTAGTTCCCTTAAGGGTTAATTCTGGAACTGAATGATTTTGAGCTCAAATCTATAATTAGATTATAGATTAATTATTAACTAGTGAATTAATGGTACTTAAGGAATAAGAAGTAAATTAGAAAGGTTAAATGGTAATTCTCCCATTCTAATTTATGAACTAATTAATTAGAGGGTTGAACTATTGTAAGATGGTTATATCAATGGACGACTTAAGAAAAAGATTTCTGTAAAAGTATATCTATAACATAAAGAGTGCAATTCTGAATTTATAGTGGAGTAATATCAAAATTAAGAAATTAACTATTATAATTAAAGAGTTTAATTATTTAGTTTCAATTTATTGGAGCTTAATGTTATAGGTCCATGGTCCCCGAAATGGCTCAAACAATCACTGTCAAAGGCAAATGCAAAAATGGGCAAAAAGGACTTATGTGATAAGTAAAATATTTTTCTATGTATCAAACATAATTATTGTTTAATTATGTTTATTGTTTAATTATGTGTAATTAATTAATTAAGAATTAATTAATTATTTGATTTATAAAAAATATAATTAATTTTGAATTAATTTATTTATGGGATTTTTGGTATTTAAATAATAATAAAAATTGGGAAAAATCACATGCATGCACATGCATGTGGTACACGTGTGGCACAGTGCACAGGCACTGTGCTACACGCATAAGAGATGGACTTAGTCTCTTGATTCCACAATTTTAGTTATTTAAATATTAAATAAATAATGAGATATTTTAATATGATTAAAATATTATTATTTAAACAAAAATCTGATAACTTATCAGTTATTTTGAATTTGTTTAAAATAGCAAATATTTTAATATATTCGATATTATTAAATATTGGATATCAGTTTTCACATAACGTAATTTTTCAGGGATATAAAAATATCTAGGATTCTGTGAGAGAGAAAGAGAACAGTGACAAAAACAAAGGTCATTGTTCTTCACAAAACCTAGGTCCAAACTTTATCAGATCTCATGTGTTGAGAACATCTGATAAATAGTTATTGCCTATTATTTGTATAGCGAGCCCACACTCGTTCTTTGTGTGCCTGAGAACATTTTGGAAGATCTTGGTCAAGAATTTTTTTTATTTTTTTTCTGAAATTAATCTGTTATTTTTTTAAATTTTAAAATGTTTAAATATCCTATTTTTGAAATTTGATATTTAAATAATGAGATTTTTTTTTTGTCTTAACAAACTTTTTGGAATATCTTATTTAAAATTTATTTTTTCAAAATAACAGATTTTAATTTGAATTCATTTCATTTTTAATTAAAATTTGTTTTAATTAAAAGAAAAATAAAAATAATGATTATTTAAAAGTTTGTTTTAATTAATTAAAAATAATTTGAAAATTGTTTTCTTATTATTGTTCTGGACCAACAATGCCACAAATCCTACCGACAGTAAAGTAAAGAAGCCCGATGGAGATCAAGGCATTTTATTTTATTTATTTTAATTTTATAAAGTGGTTGTAAAATTAGAAATACCCAAAAGCACTCGGTTCAACATTTATTGTTTATTTATTTATTTAAATAATTATTTTCATGTGGTTAATATGATTGATAACATGTTCATGCATTGTATGCCATACATGAAAACCCACACTGTTATAATCATGCATCTCATTAGTAGAAACATGATTATTAGGATTGTCCTATATGTTTATATTAATTGTTTTGTGAAATCAATTGCATGTAAATTACTTAGTTTTATTTTGAAAACTTGGTAAAATATCACACCAATTTTTTTTTAAAGTCTTTATGACTTAATTTCTTTAAACCAACTTTATTTTAAAAAGTGTTTTTTTTAGTAAAGTTTAGATGAACATGATTGGTAATTTAAAATTGGACATGGACCTAGAAACTCGCTTTCTTTCCAATTTTAATTGTGTTCATAAAGTTTAAAAAAACTATAATTAATTTGGAATTAATTAGGTTAAAAACACTTATTTCAAAATAGTGAGTGGGAGAGGGTTGATATCTCAAACATAACCCATGGTCTCCATTATTAATATGGCACCGTGAGACTTGAATAGCGCCTCGCGACGGCTTTGTTTTCGTCCCCCTAAGGAAGGTGTCTGGACATATCGATAGCAAGGTTATATTTCTTACATAGATAGGAACTAATGATGTATTTTAGGCTTGACCGACCCTAAGGCGGCATGTCCTAAGTTAAGTCATGAACTCCGAAATAATGGGTTACACTCACAAAGTTATGATTAAGCTTGAGAGTGGATAATCATAACTTGACCAAACTAAGCGGTACTTTAATGTTTAAAAGAGAAAATAAAGAGTTATTTTAAGTATTAAACAATAAAGATAAGAATGTCTTATAAATTCTCTAAAATTAATTTGACCGACCCTAAGGCGGCACTTTAATTGTTAGAAAATTTTATCGTGGAAATTAATCTTTATTTTATGTGTTTTAATTGTGCTCATGCATCACGTTTAATTTCCGAAACTTTGATATTTATTTTTCTAAATATAATAATAATATTTATTTGTACTTATTTATTACCAGCAAAATGTCTATTGGTGAATCACACACTGATGCCTTTCTCAAATCCTTGGTTTTTGAACCTGGAAATATGAAACACTAGTTTCGAGGCATGTTGAATATTTTTTCTTATAAGAAGATGATGTCAACTGTCTATGAAAAACCTCCAACAGAACCACCTATGGCTACTAGCTATGAAGCAGAAGAAAAATATACAGATTGGATGAAATCCGATCGTATGGCACGTTATTGCATGCTTTCAACCATGCCTGACGAAACAAAGGAAAAATATATACACTATAACTCAGCACATGAGAAGTGGCAAGCAATGACAGAGGAAGTCTATGCTGAGTGTCATCATTTATCTCAAACGAAAAAGGTGAATAAGATTCACATATATTTTTTCAACTTTGAATACTAGATTCAAACACTATGAATATTAGATTCAAATTTTTGGATAGTAGATTCAAAAATATATGCCACTAATCTATTTTTCTTTTGTCTTTCCTTTTACAGAATCAGAACCCTAAAAAGGAGGAAGAGGCTGATGAGGATTTTGGTAGCAAGTAAGGAGCTGGAGAAGTTGGAGAGCAGTAGTTTTTATTTAGTAATTTTATTGTTAGTTGAACAATTTAAATTTCTTTATTTTGTTTTAGAAATTTTAGATTTCTTTTAAACAAAGAAAACTACAGTCTAGAAATTTAGTTTATTGTTAATAATTTTGATTATTAATGTTTGGAAACTTATTTCTATGTTTGCATGACATTTATTTCTTTTATTAATAAAGTAGTTATTATTTAAAGAAATTATCTATTTACTTGTTATGCAAATGCTTTGGGATAAACAAAGTTTACATACTTATATTGAATGACAAATTTTTATAATTTTGAATTATTTAAAAACAGCTAATCCTAAATCTATTAACTGATTCCGATAGTGAAACATATCTGTAACACTTGAGATTGGACCATATTGGTCTAGACAGAATAAATAGGCTTGTAAAGGATAGTGATACGAACCACACCAACACTGTGATGAAACCCGACACCAAATATGGAACAGCCACCAAGAACAGACGAGATTGGAATGGAACCGCGACCCAATGCTTAGCCAAGCACGAACCTTGGTATGAGGAAGACGCCACAAACGGGGATGGGAATCCGTTTGATAATTCGGATTGAACGCCACAAGGGATACCCTTGATAAGTTCGGATAGTCTCTTCAAGAACTCAAGAAGAAAACTCACAAATTTTCATTCAACATAATCTGATTTTTCCAAATGTTTTCAAGGCCTTATATAGCCGAAAATTACATCAAGACAAGCCCCTTTGTCTTCCTAATAAAACCGAAAAATTAAGGACAGCCCCTTTGTCTTCCTAATGAAAACTGAAATTAAAGACAAGCCTTTTGTCTTCCTCATGAAAACCGAAATTAAAGACAAGCTTTTTTGTCTTCCTAATGAAAACCGAAAATTAAAAACAAAAGGACTATTGGACTCACACAAGTCAAATGTTTGACTTATCACAAAATAAACAAAGACTAAATAAAAAACGTGATTAAAAATAAAAAGACTCATTACAGGAAGCTAAATATTGATCAAGCTCCTAAACTGGTGTCCTCATCATTCCTCCCCTCTTGACTAGGATCAACTAGAACTTGACTTGGATTTTTAGTCTTGGTGTCCTCATCATTCCCCCCCTCTTGAGAAAGATTTGACCTCAAATCGTCACCTGCATCAAAAGGACTCAAATCAGAAACATTAAAAGTAGCACTAACAGTATACTCACCTGGTAAATCGAGTCTGTAGGCATTGTCATTGATCCTTTCTAGCACTTGAAACGGCCCATCTCCTCGAGGTAGCAATTTGGAACGTCTTTGTGCTGGGAATCGCTCTTTCCTCATGTGGAACCATACCCAATCACCGGGATCAAAAACCTGCTTGTTAGCATCAAGTTGGCTAGTGTTTAAAAGAGCCTCCTTAACCTCACTTTTTTTTGCATAAAAATTATTTTGTTTTCTCTCTAATTTTCCCTCATTGATTGAACTCTTCTCTTTCTTTTCTCTCTCACTTGATTCGACCCTTTTCTCTCTTTGTCTCTTTTTTTTCTCACTCTCATTCATCTTTTCACTCTCCTTCTTTTGCTCACTCAATTTTTTTTGATCACTCAATCTTTGCAACCTCACTTGGTCTTCATATACTTGCTTTGGCGTCAATGGAGCTAGAGTGATTGTTCGTCGATGGAACGTGAATGAGTACTTGTTGGTGAAGCCATCATGCTGGACTCGCCGATCAAATAGCCAAGGCCTTCCTAGAAGGAGGTGTCCAGCTTGCATGGGAACCACATCGCACAATACCTCATCCTCATACTTGCCAATTCGAAATGATACCAGCACCTGTTTTGTAACCCTCACTTCACCACTATCATTCAACCACTGCAACTTGTATGGACAAGGATGCCTAAGCGTTGAGAGCCCCAATTTTTCAACCATGGAAGAACTAGCAACGTTAGTTGATACGAACCACGCCAACAAGTGTGACGAAACCCGACACCAAATATGGAACAGCCACCAAGAACACACGAGATTGGAATGGAACCGCGACCCAATGCTTAGCCAAGCACGAACCTTGGTATGAGGAAGACGCCACAAACGGGGATGGAATCCGTTTGATAAGTCAGGATGAACGCCACAAGGAATCTCCTTGATAAGTTCAAAAGTTTCTTCAAGAACTCAAGAAGAAATAAACTCACAATTTCATTCAACATAATCTGATATTTTCCAAAATGTTTTCAAGGCCTTATATAGCCGAAAATTACATCAATACAAGCCCATTTGTCTTCTTAAAAACCGAAATATTAAAGACAAGCCTTTTGTCTTCCTAATGAAACCGAAAAATAAAGACAACCCTTTGTCTTCCTAATGAAAACTGAAATTTAAAGACAACCCTTTGTCTTCCTAATAAAAACTGAAAATTAAAGACAAAAGGACTATTGGACTCACACAAGTCAAATGTTTGACTTATCACAAAATAAACAAAGACTAAATAAAAAACGTGATTAAAAATAAAAAGACTCATTACAGGAAGCTAAATATTGATCAAGCTCCTAAACTGGTGTCCTCATCATTCCTCCCCTCTTGACTTGGATCAACTGGAACTTGACTTGGATTTTTAGTCTTGGTGTCCTCATCATTCCCCCCCTCTTGAGAAAGATTTGACCTCAAATCGTCACCTGCATCAAAAGGACTCAAATCAGAAACATTAAAAGTAGCACTAACAGTATACTCACCTGGTAAATCGAGTCTGTAGGCATTGTCATTGATCCTTTCTAGCACTTGAAACGGCCCATCTCCTCGAGGTAGCAATTTGGAACGTCTTTGTGCTGGGAATCGCTCTTTCCTCATGTGTAACCATACCCAATCACCGGGATCAAAAACCTGCTTGTTAGCATCAAGTTGGTTAGTGTTTAAAAGAGCCTCCTTAACCTCACTTTTTTTTGCATAAAAATTATTTTGTTTTCTCTCTAATTTTCCCTCATTGATCGAACTTTTCTCTTTCTTTTCTCTCTCACTTGATTCGACCCTTTTCTCTCTTTGTCTCTTTTTTTTCTCACTCTCATTCATCTTTTCACTCTCCTTCTTTTGCTCACTCAATTTTTTTTTATCACATAATTTTTGCAACCGCACTTGGTCTTCATATACTTGCTTTGGCGTCAATGGAGCTAGAGTGATTGTTCGTTGACAGAACGTGAATGAGTACTTGTTGGTGAAGCCATTATGCTGGACTTGCCGATCAAATAGCCAAGGCCTTCCTAGAAGGAGGTGTCCAGCTTGCATGGGAACCACTTCGCACAATACCTCATCCTCATACTTGCCAATTCGAAATGATACCAGCACCTGTTTTGTAACCCTCACTTCACCACTATCATTCAACCACTGCAACTTGTATGGACAAGGATGTTTAAGCGTTGGGAGCCCCAGCTTCTCAACCATGGAAGAAATAGCAACGTTAGTACAACTACCTCCATCAATAATCACACTGCATACCTTGTCTTTCACATGACAACGAGTGTGAAAGATGTTCTCCCGCTGCACATCTTCTTCCTCTTCTTTTGCTTGCAAATTTAAGGCTCGTCGTGTGACTAGTGCAAGCATCTCACCAGATTCTGCCCCAAACTCCTCATCATCGATAGAAACATCTTCCAATGGTGGCATGTCAGCAAGATCTTCATCTTCAGAATCGAGCTCGCCACTTTCTCGAATCACCATAACTCTCTTGTTTGGACATTGGCTAGCTATGTGTCCTCGCCCCTGACATTTGAAACACTTTATCTCACTAGAACGGGACGAAGTAGGGGTTGTTTTACCTTGAGGGGTCGTGGCTGGTTTTGGTGTAAAGGATGAAGTAGGTTGGTCTTCTTCCTTCTTTGGATAGTTCGACTGCCAAGGTGTTGCACTTGAATGGTGTGGGCTCGGTCTTGGCTTTGAACTTGTACTACCCCTCTTGAGCTGCCTCTCAACTTTGATTGCCATATGCACCAAATCTTCCAATTCCACATAATGGTGTAGCTCAATTGGATTAGCAATCTCTCGGTTCAAACCATTCAAAAACCTTGCCATGGTTGCCTCCCGATCCTCTTCAACATTGGCTCTAATCATAGCCATCTCCATCTCCTTGTAATACTCATCAACACTCTTGGAACCTTGACGAAGGCCCTGCAACTTAAGGTATAGATCTCGATAATAATGAGGTGGTACAAACCGTCGCCTCATCACCCTCTTCATTGCCTCCCATGTGTCAATAGGACGATCTCCACTCCGCCTCCTGTTGATGCACAACTGATCCCACCAAACAATAGCATAATCAGTAAACTCAATGGCAGCTAGTTTTACCTTCTTCATGTCGGAGTAGTTGTGACAATCAAAAACTAACTCCATCTTCTTTTCCCACTCAAGGTATGCCTCAGGATCGCTCTTCCCCTGAAATGCTGGAATTCTCATCTTTATATTTCCTAAATAATCATCTACCTGGTTCCTAGCTTCTCTATCCCGACCATACCTCCTATGGTTACCCGCCGACATCCTATCAAACTCTTCATCAGAAACTAACCCTTCCAAATCCCCTTCATTCTCATCCTCCCTTTGGTACACCCTATTCCTCCGTGGCCTCCGTTGTGTTCCTTCTTCTACCCTATCCAACCTTTCATGTATTTGCTCACACTCCGCCCTCATCATCCTTCGCATCTCCCCAATTAGTGCTTGCATTTGCAGATTTGGAACTTCAAGTGGCGGAATATCATTGCTTGCATCTTTCTCTGGATTTTGTGCCATGATGGAAATCTGCAAAATAAGGTTAGAATAATATGGAGAAAAGACCTCACCACACTCCCTCACGTGTTTTCACTCAAAAATTGTCACTCAAGTCCACTCGTGTTTGCACTCAATGATGGCTTTTACCCTCAAATAGGCTCACACCTCTGCCTTTTTCCACTCGTATTCTTCTTTAAGTTCTTTCAAAACTAATCCAACGGTAATATGGAGTATTCAAGCAGAAAATTCAACCAAACAAACCAAATGAACACCGACGAAAACTGGTGAAAAATGACGAAAAAACGATGATTTTTTGGAACACTTGTGTGGGGTTTTGGCAAAAAGGCCTCTAGACCATAGGGAACAAGAATAGAACAAAAAATTTTAAGACGGGTTTCCAGACTTTTTTTTTTTTTTTAGTTCGGATCCTCTTGGTTTTCTTCTTCTTTCTTTTCTTTCTTCTTTTCTTTGATTTCTCAAATGCAGATGCAAGGAATGAATTTGAAAGCAAAATGAATCGGCTTTCACAAGAGAAACATTGGAGACTCAAAAAGAAAAGAGAAACAATGCAGATTCAGATTTCACAAAAAGAAAAGAGAAAACCCAACCCACTTTCCGATTTAACAATAAGAATAAGTGAAACTCAATCTCAACTCAGATTTCACCATAAGAACAAGATAAAACCCAATCTCAATTCAGATTTCACTACAAGAACAAGAGAAAACTCAATCCTAATTCAGATTTCACAATAAGAACAAGGGAACTCAATCCCAATTTGGATTGCACAATAAGAACAAGAGAAACCAAAGAACTTTCGGATTTCACAACCAAACAAGAGGAACTCAATGAAAATTCGGTTTTTACAATAAGAACCCTAATTCACGAATTCAGAAACAAAAAGAAAACAAATTAGGGGAAATTGAAACAAAGAAAACAGATTATTTGGTTAATGACAATTGGAACAAGGAAACAAGGAAATTCATAAATCAACAAATTCTAGCATAGTTTCGGATTTCACAACAAATAAGGGAAACAAAGAAAACAATTGAAACAAGGAAATAAGAACACGATTTGAACAAAGAAACAATCTGGAATAAAGAGATTAACTATAATGGTTTCGGATTTTTAGAAGGAAAACAAGAACAAAGACTAAGAAAATCAAGAACACGAATAGATAGATTTCTTTTATTTTTTTTTATTTCAGAAATCCTAATATAAGAACACGAATTGAATAGAAAAAAAAAACACAAAGTAAAGGATAGGCCAAACCGGATGATCCTAATCTCTGATACCAACTGATACGAACCACGCCAACAAGTGTGACGAAACCCGACACCAAATATGGAACAGCCACCAAGAACACACGAGATTGGAATGGAACCGCGACCCAATGCTTAGCCAAGCACGAACCTTGGTATGAGGAAGACGCCACAAATGGGGATGGAATCCGTTTGATAAGTCAGGATGAACGCCACAAGGAATCTCCTTGATAAGTTCAAAAGTTTCTTCAAGAACTCAAGAAGAAATAAACTCACAATTTCATTCAACATAATCTGATTTTTTCCAAAATGTTTTCAAGGCCTTATATAGCCGAAAATTACATCAATACAAGCCCATTTGTCTTCCTAATGAAACCGAAAAATTAAGGACAAAAGGACTATTGGACTCACACAAGTCAAATGTTTGACTTATCACAAAATAAACAAAGACTAAATAAAAAACGTGATTAAAAATAAAAAGACTCATTACAGGAAGCTAAATATTGATCAAGCTCCTAAACTGGTGTCCTCATCATTCCTCCCCTCTTGACTTGGATCAACTGGAACTTGACTTGGATTTTTAGTCTTGGTGTCCTCATCATTAGTGCAACTACCACCATCAATAATAACATTGCATACCTTGTCTTTCACATGACAATACATAGAGAGAAGGACTGAACAATACATTAAGCAAGCTAACAAGGGTCGTCATAAGCAGGTTTTTGAGCCCCGTGATTGGGTATGGTTACACATGAGGAAAGAGCGATTCCCAACACAAAGGCGTTTAAAATTGCTACCTCGAGGAGATGGTCCATTTCAAGTACTTGAAAGGATCAATGACAATGCCTACAGACTCGATTTCCCAGGTGAGTATAATGTTAGTGCTACTTTTAATGTTTCTGATTTGAGTCCTTTTGATGCAGGTGACGATTTGAGGTCAAATCCTTCTAAAGAGGGGGGGGGGGGGGGGGGGGGGAATGATGAGGACACCAAGACCCAATTATCAAGTCAAGTTCCAGTTGGTCCAGTGACGAGGGCACGAGCCAAGAGATTCAAGGAAGAACTTAACAGCCTAGTCCACAAAGTCCTAAAACAAGAGGAGACCGTGTCAACATTGAAGGAGAACAAAGACTTGTCTTACTCATCAAAGTTGACTGAGTTTAGGAGCTTCATGAGTCTTATTGTATTTTTCATTTTAATTTATTTACGTTATTGTTGTTTTGGTCTTTCTTTATTTTGTAAAAGTCAAACACTTGACTTGTGTGAGTCCAAGAGTCCTTTTGTCTTTAATTTCGGTTTTCATTAGGAAGAACAAAAGGCTTGTTTTCTTTAATTTCGGTTTTCATTAGGAAGACAAAAGGCTTGTTTTCTTTAATTTCGGTTTTCATTAGGAAGACCAAGGGTCTTGTTTTCATGTAATTTTCGTCCTTATAAGGATTGCCAAAACAATGTGAAAAGGCAGATTATGTTGAATGAAATTGTGAGTTTATTTCTTCTTGAGTTCTTGAAGAAACTTTTGAACTTATCAAGGAGATTCCTTGTGGCGTTCATCCTGACTTATCAAACGGATTCCATCCCCGTTTGTGGCGTCTTCCTCATACCAAGGTTCATGCTTGGCTAAGCATTGGGTCGCAGTTCCATTCCAATCTCGTGTGTTCTTGGTGGCTGTTCCATATTTGGTGTCGGGTTTCGTCACACTTGTTGGCGTGGTTCGTATCAAGGTCCAGAACAGGCTCCATCGTGAAGAGGCCCAGGGGGACGAAGAAGGCCAATCCCAAAATGGGGGATACTACAAAATCCCTCTCTAAGGGTAAAGACGCGAGCTCCGCTCGGGACCCAGCTCCGGTGACTACTGTCATCGTTGAGCATGTTCCTCCTCCTCCCCCTATACACATTCCTCCACCTCCCCAAATAATTCAAGCTAAGGCCCCCATCGTCTGAATACCGGTTGAGCCACAGGACCTGGAAAAGATCCCTGAGGCCTTTCGTGGTATAGTGTACGAGACAACGAATCACATGGTGGGCCATGCATATAGAGCTAGTGCGAAGGATCCGAGGGCCATAGAGGAGTGCAACCCAGAGGATGTCCTCGAATCTGCCATGGGGATGAACCTCATCGTGAATCCTTCTCCTACTTCTGATTCTTTTTTGTTTACTATGTGTTCTTCCTTTTTTTTCAACTTGTTTTGTTATTTTATAGTCCGTCTTGGCCCAATACCAAAGCATAGCTCGTGCTAAAGCCAGAAACGAAGAGATCCGAGTCAAGCTAGCCACTACCAAGGACGCCCCGAATGTTGCTCAAGAAAGTGAGCATGCCGGCAAAAGATGCCTTGATAGGTGCTCAAAAGAATGAGCACGCATCTAAGACTGCTCTTATCTCTTCCCAAGAAGGCGAGTAGACCGCAAAGACCGCATTGTCCACCTCCTAAGCTCATGTCGTAGAGGCGAACTACCGTGCTGAACCGCTTCAGGCGGAGAATGGTGAGCTCAAAGCGAAGCTACTCGAGGCCGAAGTTAAAGCTAAGGAGAAAGTGACACTGTCATCATCAACCATGGAGGAGATGCTTTACCCTTGCGGGGCTTTCAACCAGGAAGGGAACTTCTCCTTTTTGGAGCCCAGGCTGTGGGATTCATACCTTGATAAATTCAAGGCTCGGATATTGCAAGAACCCTCGAAAACTGGTGAGGCTTCCGGAGCAGCGGAGGGAGATGGTGAGGAGGTTACTTCGGCGGGGCGAGCTGACGGAGCCCAATGATCTTATTTATGATTTTCTTTTGTAATTATTTTCCAATATTCCCTAGGGATAAAAACAATTGCCTTCAAGCATAGCTCGAGGATTTCTTTTGAATATACATTTGACTTGTAATCTATTTGTCTTCTTTACTATTCTCATGTTTGTGAATTCTTAGACTTCTGCACATTCGAAATCTTAAGAATTGTCTTTAGATTGAGGTAGATTATTTCAATCTTGGGTGTATCCAAGTTTTTGCTCGCTTATTTGTATCGTATCTGTTAAGAATCAGGCCTTGGACCTAGTTATGTCCAGGTTTTTTAATAAGCTTAATAGCGTTATACCTGTTGAGAATTAGGCCCCAGACATAGTTATATCTAGGGTTTTAGATGACTTAAACTTATTTTGCGCTAGGTTAATTGAAAACTGACACTTTAAAAAACTTTTGAATAATAAACTTTTTCCAGCTTCTAAGATTCAGACTCGGTTATATCCGGGGTTTTAGATGAATTAAAGCTTAGTTTGTGCTAGGTTTAAAAAGCCATTGAATAATCAAATTTTCCAAGCTTCTAAGTTTTTAATCTTATCTCAGTACTCTTAATTTTGATTTTTTTTAATAAAAACTCACCAACCTCGGTTATGTGCCCCCAAGCAATCAGAATGTATAAACTTTCCTGGTTGCTTTTACTATTATGAGAACACAAGCTTGTAATAATAAAACTAAGAAGTGGTTATTTAATAATCCATCTGTTATTTAATTGAAATGACTTTTGTAAACAAGCCTTACATTGATGATAGTACTATTGATAATACTTTTTCAAGTGAAGAGCATTCCAATTCTGTGGGAATACTTCCCCATTCAGCCAAGCTAGCTTAAAAGTTCCCTCGCGTAAGACCCACTACAAGAAAAAATGCTTTTAATAACACCAAAAATGTGTTATCAAAACATACCATCACACTTTTTGAATGTTATCGTAGGTCAGGGTACTTTACATAACACTTTATCATTGTTATACAAATGTGTTATTATACTGTCAACGATAACACACTTTCTGTGTTATTTTAATAAATAGATAAGTGTTTAATTATATTATTTATAGTCGATTATATAACACATTTTAATACTTACAAATTTGTGTTATACTACACTTTAGTATAACACATTATTTGTGTTGTGTTATATAATTAAATTTGCATAACAAAATTCTTTACTTATAAAAAGTGTTATTGTAATAGATATTATAACACATTTTTCGTATTATTTTAATATTTAGATAAGTTTAAATTCTTATTATATATTCATTTTATATAACACTAATTTATTCTATTCTATTATATTTTAATTTTTTTATATAATTAAAATTAGTACTCAATATATACTAGCATCATCAAATGAACTTGATTTTCAAATAACAAATAGTAAAAACATTCAACATTATATTAACAATCCACAAATTAGTTTAAAACATTCAACACTATCATCAACAACAAAATGTTCTTAAAGTATTCAAGTAGTCTTAAATATTCAACATATTGAAAACTTACTACTTTCAGCACAAAATATTCTACAGCTGCTCTTCTTCTAATTTGGAGATCTTTCTATTACACATATTAACAACAGTTAGCTTCGACCTTGTTACGCCTCTTCCGTGCCCGATTAAACGACCAGATTTTGGGTTACCAAACAATTTTGTCAAGGCATCCTCATCAGCGTTGTCTGTAGTTCCAGATTTTGGGTCTTCAAGGAGAATCTCATTCAACGAATCCTGCATATAAATTAGTATAACTAATGTATGCATTATGAGCATAAATTCGTCCTCTAGTTATTCTGAAATCATAACCTTTTCTCAACTACTTGTCATATAACCACACAAAAAATAAGCATAATAGACAAAATAAGGGAAAAAATTAGAAACTCTAGAGTAGTACGTTCCTTCTCCCAGGTTTGCTTCTCATTGTTCATCTTCTCTTATCTTAAATAAATTCAATATCTTTTTTTCCTGATAGTGAATTGAATATCTTACCAAACACAAGATCGTATAAATACTGAAGTTTGTTTTGCTGTGTTTTCACTTGATATAGGATTTAGGCTGTCATTTTTTTTTAAATATATAGAATGTATGCTCTTTCAACCTATTGTCTTTGAATATGAAAGCAAACTTTGATTTGGTGTTGGTGTTTTGTTCTTCGTTTATGTGTTGTGTCTTATTTGTCAATTTTTTTTGTTTTATTTGTTGTATTGGCCTTTACTATAATTTTGTTAAGTTTGCTAGCTGCTTGTCCAACTTTTGGCCATTGTGTTTCCAAGGGCTCTGTAGTGACTTTACTAATTGCTTTAATTTCTACAATAGAGATTGAGCTCCCTGTGTTATAATCTTTCTGAAAATGACAAGAGTATATATATTAATTACAGCCTTTTTCATGAGGTTTTTTGGATTTAATTGTTGCTCTGTCTGCCATAATATTTATATATACTATCTATAACTAAAATAGAGGGATTTGAGAAGTGAAAATCCAACAGCGTAAAAGACTTGGTAATTTATCCCTTTGTGGATGGAGCTTATGATTCAACATTTGGAAAACCATTTTAATTTTCGGTCTTTACACTCGGTCATGTTTTTTGGATAGTTTAAAATATCAAAAAGTATGAAAATGGATCAGCACCTTGTTATCCTTTTTCGTAAAAAAAAATGAAAGCCTATTGGAGAACTTTTTCTATGGTTGTCCTTTTATTAGTTTGTTGTGTCAAGGCATGAATCTCAAATAAAACAACACTCAACTCACACTCTAAGGGATTTGAACTAGGAAACTTGCCCACATGGATAGATTTTTTTTGAAATAAAGTGTGTGCTAACAAAATTGTTGTTGAAGGTTACAACTCTGACCAAGCTATGTTTTCTTAACCAACCTTACTCTGTTGTGCTTGATCCTATCCTATCAAATAAGGGTGTTATTTTTAGTTTGCTATTATTGTTAGGCTTACTAAGTCATTGATAAAGTGTACATTGAACATATTTTAGACAAGCATTGACTATTTTCTATGGATTCTAGATTAAAAAAAATCTTCTAAATTCTAGTAAAATCTTTTATCGATCATGCCATTATTTTGTGAAGAATCTTTTTTTGAGTTTACTTTTGTTTGTGATGGCTAAGAGGAGAGACCTTTATATTGCATTGTGAGTTATATTTCACTCATTTTAAATAAAAGTTGAAAAGGGAACATCCTCAATTATTAAGTTGATATTTAAATAATGAATAAGAAAGTACAATGGTGTGGAGTATATACGTTGTAGGTATTGGCTGATGTTATATTGCACTAAGAATTAGTTAATAAAAAAAATTGGACAAACATTAAATAATAACCCAATTTCTATTCAGAAACACTTGGAAAATTAACAGGTCTAGTTTTTGTCATTATCTGATATATGATTCGTAAGAGATAAGTAAGGGAAACTGTAGGTGTTACTCTTTCAATGTAAACAGAGAAGTAGGATTCTATTTCTCAATAAAACAAGAATCTGAGGTGGTTGTGAACATCCAACATAGAAATTTGACAGCTTGGAGACCAAGAAAAGACTATTATGGTTACATCAAGTAAATTATTCTTTTTTATTTAATTTTATTATGTTTGTTACTCAAGCTTTTGTTCTTGTACACATCGTAACTATATAAAGTGAAGTTACGTTGAGATGTTATTGTTAGATAATGTACATGGATTTATACTGAAGTGACTTAGAAATTTTAGTGCTTTTCATTTGATGCTATTGCTATGCAGTTTAGAAAGACAAGTACAACTCTTATTTCGGAATAGAGAATAGAATGTACTTGTTTTCGAGTAATCCCATTCTTTGAATGCTAGATTGAAGCATTTGAAACTGGCACCAATTTAAATAATCAATTAAGCTGATTTATCAAAGGAAAGAATGATAGGACTCTAGTTGGCTAGGAGTGGATTGTTAGTATGGACATATGGCACTCTAATGGGAGGGGAGCATTGTTAGCACTGGGTTTGGGGCAGTTTAAAAGGGTACATATAGCTGACCTAGTCGAGTAGAGGAATGAGGAATTGAGTGAGTAGAATTGTACTTTTACACTTAGATATTTCTCTTTCTATTTCAATAACACAATCTCTAATTGCTATTCTTATAGCTTTTACTACTATGGGCAATGAATATATTATTTTTTTCTCATACAAGGTGCATATTACTTTAATGCTTCATAACTCTAAAATTCAAATAAAATTTACTTTAGTTTAATTGACAAGTATTGATATATTTTTCTTAATTCCATATACTAACTCATCATTATTTTTTTAAATACGATATGAGGGTATTGTTTTTACCTCAAGAAAAGCAATTTGTTTTAATGTCATAACTCCTTAATTTCCAGCTAAATAATTTTTTTAAAAGTTTTTATTTTCCTTATATGAAGATGAGGAATATATATATTTTTATATGGAATAGATATTTGTATTCATAGACATTCATGTGTTCTTATATAGAAAAATGCAAGTATAGCTATATGTAAAATTGTATATCTAATTTAATGCTAGGATATTTGACAATGCAGATAGTTTGAAGGTGTTGAGGAATTTTTGCTCTTCTTCTGGTGGGGGCTCTCTATAGGAAGCTGCTCTTAGGCATGGCCTTTTTTTTATAAGTATTAACAATGCTAGTTTTCCAATAATTTCAAGTGTATGGCCATCCTTATATCATATTAGTACTCAAAGTTGATACGAACCACGCCAACAAGTGTGACGAAACCCGACACCAAATATGGAACAGCCACCAAGAACACACGAGATTGGAATGGAACCGCGACCCAATGCTTAGCCAAGCACGAACCTTGGTATGAGGAAGACGCCACAAACGGGGATGGAATCCGTTTGATAAGTCAGGATGAACGCCACAAGGAATCTCCTTGATAAGTTCAAAAGTTTCTTCAAGAACTCAAGAAGAAATAAACTCACAATTTCATTCAACATAATCTGCCTTTTCACATTGTTTTGGCAGTCCTTATAAGGACGAAAATTACATGAAAACAAGACCCTTGGTCTTCCTAATGAAACCGAAAAATTAAGGACAACCCATTTGTCTTCCACATAAAAACCGAAATTAAAGACAAGCTTTTTGTCTTCCTAATAAAACCGAAAATTAAAGTCCAAAAGGACTATTGGACTCACACAAGTCAAATGTTTGACTTATCACAAAATAAACAAAGACTAAATAAAAAACGTGATTAAAATTAAAAAGACTCATTAAGCTCCTAAACTCAGTCAACTTTGATGAGTAAGACAAGTCTTTGTTCTCCTTCAATGTTGACCACGGTCTCCTCTTGTTTTAGGACTTTGTGGACTAGGCTGTTAAGTTCTTCCTTGAATCTCTTGGCTCGTGCCCTCGTCACTGGACCAACTGGAACTTGACTTGATACTTGGGTCTTGGTGTCCTCATCAAAAGTACTCTCTCTTTCTGTGTTTAGTTATTGGGTTTTCAATATCAAGGAGGGGAGGTTCTATTTTTGGTTGGTATTCTTGTAGTGGTATTTTCAATTATTGACTGTTCTTTGACATTAAGTGACCTACATATATAAAATCGATTGGAAATGAAAGCTACCTTAACAAGCATATAGACAAACAACACACATGTTTTCTTCCTTATCTCACCACAACACACAAATATCTCAGATCCTACTTCACTAAGAAACACAAGGTCTCAACCTTCCGTTATCACCGCAGCACACAATAATAATCTCAGGACCTACTTCACTATGGATGAATATTTAAGATATTCAAACTCCTCTCTAATATTTCAATAATATAAAACCAAAGTAAAAGGAATACCTCTTGCAAACAGAAATAAGAGTCTCCCGTAAAAAATTACTTGCACACCAAGTATCTTGCCTCTTCTTTTGAAGGAAGCCAACTAGAAAAGTTTCAACTAAAGAGAAAAAAAAACTCAGCATTAAATAAAATTAAATAGGCAAGGACAATATATAGAAAAATTTTATTAGAATAACATCATATAGAGAAACGAAATAGAGATGGAGTTAAATCTTCTTATTTGGCTAAAATGAAATTATAAAGAAAAAGACAGTGATGTAAAACTTTTAATGACATGAAAAAGAATAAAATTTGAATTTATTTGAACATAAACAAATTGGAAATGAATTTTTCCATACAAATCATAGAAGGAAGAGAGTAAATAAACACTAACAATAATGCCTAATACAGTTAGTGTTAATTCTCATATCAAGAAAAGCCAAAAAAGATCATTTAGATAGAAGAAGATATGCATCAAGTTGTGTAAATTCACACAAAACACCAACTGAGAGAATGAAAAGAAAAGAAAAAATTCTCTACCACTAGTCATTTGCCACTCACACAATAAATAACACACAAGTCTATTGAGTATTTTGTACTTATTGAGACATTCACTCAAACACCTAGAATGCATAAACAGAGTAATGATCAATACATGAATCAAAATGACTAAATAGAGTCCTTATGTTGTTACATAGCTTGTCAGCACATTTGTAAGCAAATTTTTTGGTTGGTCAAAATTAGGCAAATAAAACATTCGGTGCTTCTAATTGGATTTTGACATTTATGAGAAGGTACTCATGTAGCCAATCCAAGACAGGGTTTTGGTTCCCCTTTAGATTTTCAAAATGGGACAAAGCTTTACTCACATGTCATTATCTTCAGCATCTACCACAACCAATAAAGCTCATTCCACACTATATTTTTACTGGACAAAATATACCACTGATAAAGACCTATCTTACTCTTAAAACACACATACATATACATATATATATTTACCTTCCTCATGATGATGTTATATTACTAAGCCCACAATATATATTCTTATTAATTAATTAATGGAAATTTAAACCATAAAGGCTGTAATTATTAGCAGAGCAATAAATGTTCAACCCTTTTATATAAATATATATAACAATTTATAACTGGGTTCATTTGTTAATAATACAATCAGATGATGCATGTACCATTTTCTATCTATCTATTGTATAATTTGATACGAACCACACCAATGATTGTGGTGAAACCCGACACCAAATATGGCAGCCACCAAGAACAAACGAATCTGGAATGATGAACCGCGACCCAATGCTTAGCCAAGCACGAACCTTGGTATGAGGAAGACGCCACAAACGGTGATGGGAATTCGTTTGATAAGTCAGATTGAACGCCACAAGGAATACCCTTGATAAGTTCGAATAGTCTCTTCAAGAACTCAAGAAGAAAACCTCTCAATTTTCATTTCATCAAAATCTGAATTTCCCAACGTTTTACAACCCCTAATATGGCCGAAATTACATGAAAGAAAAGCCCCTTTGTCTTCCTAATGAAAACCCTAACACTCACAAAATAGAAAGACTCTTGGACTCTCACAAGTCAAATGTTTGACTTTCACAAAAAAAAAACAAAGACTAAATAAAACGTGATTAAGTGACTGATTAAAATAAAAATATAAGATGCCAAAATCCAATAAGACTCATTACAAGAAGCTAAATATTGATCAAGCTCCTAAACTGGTGTCCTCATCATTCCCCCCCCCCCCCCTCTTGACTTGGATCAACTGGAACTTGCTTTGGATCTTTAGTCTTGGTGTCCTCATCATAATTGTTCCCTTTTTAGATTCTTTGTATGAAAATTGTATAAGGATATATAAGAAAATTCTTTGCAGTGTATTTATTATTATTTTCTTCTTTAACAAGTGAAATGTATGCTTGATTAATTTGTTTTTATGTCTGCTAACTGTTAAGCAATCTAGCCACTCCTCTTATAATAAAAAATTCCAAAAAAATAAAATATCTAATGGTTATGTTCAGATCTCAAAACTGTTATACATACCTATATATATAAATAGGACCACTGCTCTAAATCTGATAATCTGAAGTTGCTTTGACCAAAAATAATATACCTTCAAAAGAAAGACAAAGAAACTAAACAGGAAAAGAAATAAAAACAACCCTGACTCAAAAAAATAAGTACAAGACATAATTCACTGATCTAAATTGGCATATGTATTATATAATTGTGAAATCCAACTTCTTATATGTTTGAAGAAAAAATGAAAAAAAAATAAATAAATAAACCCACTTTCTGTATGTAGTATATGTTAAGTATTAGTCAAATGCTCAAGGTCAACTTGGCTATTATTGGACATCATAACTGAATTTTGAAAATTCAGTTATGACAGTTGGTGCTTGGGCCTTGGAGGGGATTTCAGTCACTTACATCACATGTATATATAAGGCTCCTCTTCTATCATTTAATCCAATTCAGTTTTTACATACATTGTAATATTGGGAGTGAGTTTTAGAGAGCCTAGAGATATCTTGTACTACTGTTATGAGAGAAGCTTGGAGCTAGACTCCATTGTTGTACAGATTGAAACTTAGAATCAATAAAGAGATTGTCAAGCCCTTGGGGCTGGTTTTGGCCGTGGAGTAGAGTGGTGTCTAGCCAACACTCATTCGAACCATGTATGTGTTCCTCTTTATGTTTCATTTCTGTTTTGATTTGATTCCTTGATTAAACCTGTTTTGTCTTTAAGATTGATTACTGATCAATTGTTTTCTGGTTTATGGTGTGTTTATGTTCTTGTGTTTGAGGTTGTGTTTACAACAGTATATATAATAAGCCTTGTCTATTTCCATATGAAATAATACATGGGCTGAAGCATATTAGGAGAGATGTATCTATTAATGTAAGAAATTTTTTAAAGATATGAACAATCTTATATTCACAAAATAAAATATTAAGAAAAATCAATATACTGTATCTCTAGCTATTGATCTTGATAATTTCAAACTAAGAAAGCATATTAAAAGAGATGTATCTATATATACTTATAATAATGTTTGATTTTCACTACAATTTATCAAATATATATCATCATTTGTTCAACGCCTATGGAGTTTGACTACTAAAATGTCATGTACTAAATATCAAGTTATCAACTGCACTACTATAGCCCTATCCTACTCTGCCACTCTTGCCAGTAAGAAAAAAATGAACAGGCGCCAGCCATGAGAAGGCTACGATGACACATCTACAAAGAGGGCTCGAACGGAAGACCCTCCTTGATACGAACCACACCAACACTGTGATGAAACCCGACACCAAATATGGCACAGCCACCAAGAGCACACGAAATGGAATGAAGAACCGCGACCCAATGCTTAGCAAAGCACGAACCTTGGTATGAGGAAGACGCCACAAACGGGGATGGGAATCCGTTTGATAAGTCGGATTGAACGCCACAAGGGATACCCTTGATAAGTTCGGATAGTCTCTTCAAGAACTCAAGAAGAAAACTCACAAATTTTCATTCAACATAATCTGATTTTTCCAAATGTTTTGGCAGTCCTTATAAGGACGAAAATTACATGAAAACAAGACCCTTGGTCTTCCTAATGAAACCGAAAAATTAAGGACAGCCCCTTTGTCTTCCTAATGAAAACTGAAATTAAAGACAAGCCTTTTGTCTTCCTCATGAAAACCGAAATTAAAGACAAGAGGACTATTGGACTCACACAAGTCAAATGTTTGACTTATCACAAAATAAACAAAGACTAAAAAACGTGATTAAAAATAAAAAGACTCATTACAAGAAGCTAAATATTGATCAAGCTCCTAAACTGGGGTCCTCATCATTCCTCCCCTCTTGACTTGGATCAACTGGAACTTGACTTGGATTTTGAGTCTTGGTGTCCTCATCATTCCCCCCCTCTTGAGAAAGATTTGACCTCAAATCGTCATCTGCATCAAAAGGACTCAAATCAGAAACATTAAAAGTAGCACTAACAGTATACTCACCTGGTAAATCGAGTCTGTAGGCATTTTCATTGATCCTTTCTAGCACTTGAAACGATCCATCTCCTCGAGGTAGCAATTTGGAAAGTCTTTGTGCTGGGAATCGCTCTTTCCTCATGTGTAACCATACCCAATCACCGGGATCAAAAACCTGCTTGTGACGACCCTTGTTAGCATCAAGTTGGTTAGTGTTTAAAAGAGCCTCCTTAACCTCACTTTTTTTTGCATAAAAATTACTTTGTTTTCTCTCGAATTTTCCCTCATTGATCGAACTCTTCTCTTTCTTTTCACTCTCACTTGATTCGACCCTTTTCTCTCTTTGTCTCTCTTTTTTCTCACTCTCATTCATCTTTTCACTCTCCTTCTTTTGCTCACTCAATTTTTTTTTATCACTCAATTTTTGCAACCTCACTTGGTCTTCATATACTTGCTTTGGCGTCAATGGAGCTAGAGTGATTGTTCGTTGATGGAACGTGAATGAGTACTTGTTGGTGAAGCCATCATGCTGGACTCGCCGATCAAATAGCCAAGGCCTTCCTAGAAGGAGGTGTCCAGCTTGCATGGGAACCACATCGCACAATACCTCATCCTCATACTTGCCAATTCGAAATGATACCAGCACCTGTTTTGTAACCCTCACTTCACCACTATCATTCAACCACTGCAACTTGTATGGACAAGGATGTTTAAGCGTTGGGAGCCCTAGCTTTTCAACCATGGAAGAACTAGCAACGTTAGTGCAACTACCACCATCAATAATAATACTGCATACCTTGTCTTTCACATGACAACGAGTGTGAAAGATGTTCTCCCGCTGCACCTCTTCTTCCTCTTCTTTTGCTTGCAAACTTAAGGCTCGTCGTGTGACTAGTGCAAGCATCTCACCAGATTCTGCCCCAAACTCCTCATCATCGATAGAAACATCTTCCAATGGTGGCATGTCAGCAAGATCTTCATCTTCAGAATCGAGCTCGCCACTTTCTCGAATCACCATTACTCTCTTGTTTGGACATTGGCTAGCTATGTGTCCTCGCCCCTGACATTTGAAACACTTTATCTCACTAGAACGGGACGAAGTAGGGGCTGTTTTACCTTGAGGGGTCGTGGCTGGTTTTGGTGTAAAGGATGAAGTAGGTTGGTCTTCTTCCTTCTTTGGATAGTTCGACCGCCAAGGTGTTGCACTTGTACTACCCCTCTTGAGCTGCCTCTCAACTTTGATTGCCATATGCACCAAATCTTCCAATTCCACATAATGGTGTAGCTCAATTGGATTAGCAATCTCTCGGTTCAACCCATTCAAAAACCTTGCCATTGTTGCCTCCCGATCCTCTTCCACATTGGCTCTAATCATAGCCATCTCCATCTCCTTGTAATACTCATCAACACTCTTGGAACCTTGACGAAGACCCTGCAACTTAAGGTATAGATCTCGATAATAATGAGATGGTACAAACCGTCGCCTCATCACTCTCTTCATGGCCTCCCATGTGTCAATAGGGCGATCTCCACTCCGCCTCCTGTTGATGCACAACTGATCCCACCAAACTATAGCATAATCAGTAAACTCAATGGCAGCAAGTTCTACCTTCTTCATGTCGGAGTAGTTGTGACAATCAAAAACTAGCTCCATCTTCTTCTTCCACTCAAGGTATGCTTCAGGATCGCTCTTTCCCTGAAATGCAGGAATTCTCATTTTGATATTTCCCAAATAATTATCTACCTGGTTCCTAGCTTCTCTATCCCCGCCATACCTTCTATGGTTACCCGCCGACATCCTATCAAACTCATCATCAGTAATTACCCCTTCCAAATCCCCTTCATTCTCATCCTCCCTTTGGTGTACCCTACCCCTCCTTGGTCTCCGTTGTGTTCCCTCTTCTACCCTATCCAACCTCTCATGTATTTGCTCACACTCCGCCCTCAACATCCTCCTCATCTCCCCCATTAAAGCTTCAATTTGTAGATTTGGAACTGTAGGTGGTGGAGTGTCATTGCCTGCATTTCTTTCTGTATTTTGTGACATGATTGAAAATCTGCAAAAAAATAAGGTTAGAAAAAGACCTCACTGCACTCCCTCACGTGTTTCACTCAAAGAAAAATGGTCACTCAAGTACACTCGTGTTTGCACTCAGTGATGGCTTTTACCCTCAAGCTCACACCTCTGCCTTTTTCACTCTATTTTCATCTTTAAGCTCTTTGAAAACTAATGAAACGGTGATATGAAGGTTCAAGCAGCCAATTCTACCAAACAAATCAAACGAAAACCGATGAAAAAGTGGCAAAAATGGTGATTTTTGGAACACTTGTGTGGGGTTTTGGAAAATGGGCCTCTAGACTATGGGGAACAAGAATAGAACAAAAAATTTTAAGAAGGGTTTCCAGACTCTTTTTTTTTTTTTTTTTTTAGGTTCGAATCCCTTTGAATTTTTTCTTCTTCTTTCTTCTTCTTTCTTTTCTGTTTTTTCTTTCTTTCTCAAATGCAGGTACAAGACACAAGAAAAAAATCAGACTTGGATTCGAAAACAAAACAACTCGGATTTCACAAGAGAAACAATAGAGACTCAATGCAGATTCGGATTTCACAAAAAAAGAAAAGAGAAAACTCAACCCACATTCGGATTTAACAATAAGAATAAGAGAAACTCAATCCCAACTCAGATTTCACCATAAGAACAAGAGAAAACTCAATCCCAATTCAGATTTGACAATAAGAACAAGAAAAAAACTCAATCCCAATTCAGATTTCACAATAAGTGATACGAACCACACCAACATTGTGATGAAACCCGACACCAAATATGGAACAGCCACCAAGAACATACGAGATTGGAATGGAACCGCGACCCAATGCTTAGCCAAGCACGAACCTTGGTATGAGGAAGACGCCACAAACAGGGATGGAATCCGTTTGATAAGTCAGGATGAACGCCACAAGGAATCTCCTTGATAAGTTCAAAAGTTTCTTCAAGAACTCAAGAAGAAATAAACTCACAATTTCATTCAACATAATCTGCTTTCTTTCCAAATGTTTTCAAGGCCTTATATAGCCGAAAATTACATCAATACAAGCCCCTTTGTCTTCCTAAAAACCGAAATATAAAGACAACCCTTTGTCTTCCTAATGAAAACTGAAATTTAAAGACAACCTTTTGTCTTCCTAATAAAAACCGAAAATTAAAGACAAAAAGGACTCTTGGACTCACACAAGTCAAGTGTTTGACTTATCACAAAATAAACAAAGACTAAAAAACGTGATTAAAAATAAAAAGACTCATTACAAGAAGCTAAATATTGATCAAGCTCCTAAACTGGTGTCCTCATCATTCCTCCCCTCTTGGCTTGGATCAACTGGAACTTGACTTGGATTTTGAGTCTTGGTGTCCTCATCATTCCCCCCCTCTTGAGAAAGATTTGACCTCAAATCGTCACCTGCATCAAAAGGACTCAAATCAGAAACATTAAAAGTAGCACTAACAGTATACTCACCTGGTAAATCGAGTCTGTAGGCATTGCCATTGATCCTTTCTAGCACTTGAAACGGCCCATCTCCTCGAGGTAGCAATTTGGAACGTCTTTGTGCTGGGAATCGCTCTTTCCTCATGTGTAACCATACCCAATCACCGGGATCAAAAACCTGCTTGTGACGACCCTTGTTAGCATCAAGTTGGTTAGTGTTTAAAAGAGCCTCCTTAACCTCACTTTTTTTTGCATAAAAATTTCTTTGTTTTCTCTCGAATTTTCCCTCATTGATCGAACTCTTCTCTTTCTTTTCTCTCTCACTTGATTCGACCCTTTTCTCTCTTTGTCTCTCTTTTTTCTCACTCTCATTCATCTTTTCACTCTCCTTCTTTTGCTCACTCAATTTTTTTTTATCACTCAATTTTTGCAACCTCACTTGGTCTTCATATACTTGCTTTGGCGTCAATGGAGCTAGAGTGATTGTTCGTTGATGGAACGTGAATGAGTACTTGTTGGTGAAGCCATCATGCTGGACTCGCCGATCAAATAGCCAAGGCCTTCCTAGAAGGAGGTGTCCAGCTTGCATGGGAACCACATCGCACAATACCTCATCCTCATACTTGCCAATTCGAAATGATACCAGCACCTGTTTTGTAACCCTCACTTCACCACTATCATTCAACCACTGCAACTTGTATGGACAAGGATGTTTAAGCGTTGGGAGCCCTAGCTTTTCAACCATGGAAGAACTAGCAACGTTAGTACAACTACCTCCATCAATAATCACACTACATACCTTGCCTTTCACATGACAACGAGTGTGAAAGATGTTCTCTCGCTGCACCTCTTCTTCCTCTTCTTTTGCTTGCAAATTTAAGGCTCGTCGTGTGACTAGTGCAAGCATCTCACCAGATTCTGCCCCAAACTCCTCATCACCCATAGAAGCGTCCTCCAATGGTGGCATGTCATCAAGATCATCTTCCTCTTCAGAATCTATCTCCCCATTATCCCGAATTACCATAACTCGCTTGTTTGGACATTGGCTAGCTATGTGTCCTCGCCCCTGACATTTGAAACATTTTATCTCACTAGAATGGGACGAAGTAGGGGCTGTTTTACCTTGGGGGGTCGTGGCTGGTTTTGGTGTAAAGGATGAAGTAGGTTGGTCTTCTTCCTTCTTTGGATAGTTCGACCGCCAAGGTGTTGCACTTGAATGGTGTGGGCTCGGTCTTGGCTTTGAACTTGTACTACCCCTCTTGAGCTGCCTCTCAACTTTGATTGCCATATGCACCAAATCTTCCAATTCCACATAATGGTGTAGCTCAATTGGATTAGCAATCTCTCGGTTCAACCCATTCAAAAACCTTGCCATTGTTGCCTCCCGATCCTCTTCCACATTGGCTCTAATCATAGCCATCTCCATCTCCTTGTAATACTCATCAACACTCTTGGAACCTTGACGAAGACCCTGCAACTTAAGGTATAGATCTCGATAATAATGAGATGGTACAAACCGTCGCCTCATCACCCTCTTCATAGCCTCCCAAGTGTCAATGGCACGATCTCCATTTCGCCTCCTATTGATGCACAACTGATCCCACCAAACAATAGCATAATCAGTAAATTCAATGACAGCTAGTTTTACCTTCTTCATGTCAGAGTAGTTGTGACAATCGAAAACCAACTCCATTTTCTTCTCCCACTCAAGGTATGCCTCAGGATCACTCTTGCCTTGAAAGGCGGGGATTCTCATCTTGATATTTCCCAAATTATTGTCTACCCAGTTCCTAGCTTCTCTATCTCGGCCATACCTCCTATGGTTACCCTCTGACATCCTATTATATTCTTCCTGTAAATCGCCCCCATCAAACTCTCTTTCACCCTCAACATCCCGTTGTTGTACCCTGTTCCTCCGTGCCCTCCATTGCGTTCCCTCTTCTACCCTATCCAACCTCTCATGTATCTGCTCACACTCCGCCCTCATCATCCTTCGCATCTCCCCAATTAATGCTTGCATTTGTAGATTTGGAACCTCAGGTGGCGGAATATCATTGCTTGCATCTTTCTCTGGATTTTGTGCCATGATGGAAATCTGAAAAATAAGGTTAGAATAATATGGAGAAAATACCTCACCACACTCCCTCACGTGTTTCGCTCGAACAATATTTTCACTCAAATCCCCTCGTGTTTCACTCAATTTCAATGGCTTTTACCCTCAAATAGGCTCACACCTCTGCCTTTTTCCACTCGTATTCTTCTTTAAGTTCTTTCAAAACTAATCCAACGGTAATATGGAGTATTCAAGCAGCAAATCCAACCAAACAAACCAAACGAACACCGACGAAAATTGGTGAAAATGACGAAAAAATGATGATTTTTGGAACACTTGTGTGGGGTTTTGGCCAAAAGGCCTCTAGACCATAAGGAACAAGAATAGAACAAAAAATTTTTAAGAAGGGTTTCCAGACTCTTTTTTTTTTTTTGCTCTCGGATCCCCTTCCCTTTTCCTTTCCTTTCCTTTCTTCCTTTTTGTTTTTTTTTTTATCTCTCAAATTTGATAACCCAGATACTCAATTTTTTTGAAAAGAAAAATTTTGAACACCAAAGAACCAATCCGAAAACCAAGCAAACTGTGGTACTATAACAGATTCAAGAACACTCCCAATAACAGAAAACCAATATTCCCAGAATCCAATCTGTGATTCAACAACCAATAAGATCAAAACCAAAATAATTTGTGGCACTATAACAGTCTCGGATTCCACAACAAATAAACGAACCAATTGAAACCAGGGACACAATTGAAACAAGGGAGTTATCAATACCAAATTCGGATTCACAACAAGAACAAGAGAAACTCAATCCCCATTTCAGATTTCACAATAAGAATAAGAGAACCCAATCCAAATTTCAGAAAACACAAAATAGAAAAGGACCAATCAATCTGTGGCACTATCACAAAGTAAACAATTGACTCAATAACAATCTCAGATTTTCACAAAGGAAACAAGGATTTTCACAAACTCAATAACAATTTCAGTTGATTAGTTTCGGATTTCAAGGGATTTCACAAAGAACTAATGTAAACTAGGAATAAGAACACGATTTGAACAAAGAAACAATCTGGAATAAAGAGATTAACTATAATGGTTTCGGATTTTTAGAAGGAAAACAAGAACAAAGACTAAGAAAATCAAGAACACGAATAGATAGATTTTTTTTTTTTTTTGATTTCAGAAACACGAATTGAAAGAAAAACACAAAGTAAAGGATAGGCCAAACCGGATGATCCTAAGCTCTGATACCAACTGATACGAACCACACCAACATTGTGATGAAACCCGACACCAAATATGGAACAGCCACCAAGAACATACGAGATTGGAATGGAACCGCGACCCAATGCTTAGCCAAGCACGAACCTTGGTATGAGGAAGACGCCACAAACGGGGATGGAATCCGTTTGATAAGTCAGGATGAACGCCACAAGGAATCTCCTTGATAAGTTCAAAAGTTTCTTCAAGAACTCAAGAAGAAATAAACTCACAATTTCATTCAACATAATCTGCTTTCTTTCCAAATGTTTTCAAGGCCTTATATAGCCGAAAATTACATCAATACAAGCCCCTTTGTCTTCCTAAAAACCGAAATATAAAGACAACCCTTTGTCTTCCTAATGAAAACTGAAATTTAAAGACAACCTTTTGTCTTCCTAATAAAAACCGAAAATTAAAGACAAAAAGGACTCTTGGACTCACACAAGTCAAGTGTTTGACTTATCACAAAATAAACAAAGACTAAAAAACGTGATTAAAAATAAAAAGACTCATTACAAGAAGCTAAATATTGATCAAGCTCCTAAACTGGTGTCCTCATCATTCCTCCCCTCTTGGCTTGGATCAACTGGAACTTGACTTGGATTTTGAGTCTTGGTGTCCTCATCAATAAGAACAAGAGAAATCTCAAACCCAATTTCAGATTTTACAATAAGAACAAGAGAAAACCAATGCAAAGTCAGATTCCACACGTAGAACAAGATAAAACTCAAAGCCCTAATTCACATTAAGAACCCTAATTCATGATTTCAGAAATGAAAAGAAAACAAAATAGGGGATTACAAAGGACCCTAATTCACGATTACAAAGGAATTGAAACTTTGTGTAGACTAGTTTCGGATTTCAAGGGATTTCACAAAAAAAAGATAATGGAAACTTTGGAAATAAGGGAATGATTGAACAAGGAAACAATTGAAATAGGGAAATTAACTATAGTAGTTTCGGATTTCACAAGAAAAAAATAAACAAGGACAAAGAACTCAAACACGACTAGATGATGAATAATTTTTTTTTTTTTTTTTTTTTTGGATTTCAGAATTGAAAAACGAATTGAATAGAAAACACAAATGAAAAAAAAAAAAAAAAAGGATAGGCACAGCCACCAAGAGCACACCAAGAGCACAACTGATCCCACCAAACAATAGCATAATCAGTAAACTCAATGGCAGCTAGTTTTACCTTCTTCATGTCGGAGTAGTTGTGACAATCAAAAACTAACTCCATCTTCTTTTCCCACTCAAGGTATGCCTCAGGATCGCTCTTCCCTTGAAATGCTGGAATTCTCATCTTTATATTTCCTAAATAATCATCTACCTGGTTCCTAGCTTCTCTATCCCGACCATACCTCCTATGGTTACCCGCCGACATCCTTTCAAACTCTTCATCAGAAACTAACCCTTCCAAATCCCCTTCATTCTCATCCTCCCTTTGGTACACCCTATTCCTCCGTGGCCTCCGTTGTGTTCCTTCTTCTACCCTATCCAACCGCTCATGTATTTGCTCACACTCCTCCCTCAACATCCTCCTCATCTCCCCCATTAAAGCTTCAATTTGTAGATTTGGAACTGTAGGTGGTGGAGCGTCATTGCCTGCATTTCTTTCTGTATTTTGTGACATGATGGAGAATCTGCAAAATAATAAGGTTAGACAATTATAGAAAGGACCTCACTGCACTCCCTCACGTGTTTCACTCAAAGAAAATGGTCACTCAAGTACACTCGTGTTTGCACTCAATGATGGCTTTTACCCTCAAATAAGCTCACACCTCTGCCTTTTTCCACTCTATTTCCTTCTTTAAGCTCTTTGAAAACTAATGAAACGGTGATATGGAGGTTCAAGCAGCCAATTCTACCAAACAAATCAAACGAAAACCGATGAAAAAGTGGCAAAAATGGTGATTTTTGGAACACTTGTGTGGGGTTTTGGAAAAAGGGCCTCTAGACTATGGGGAACAAGAATAGAACAAAAATTTTTAAGAAGGGTTTCCAGACTCTTTTTTTTTTTTTTTTTTTTTAGGTTCGAATCCCTTTGAATTTTTTCTTCTTCTTTCTTTTCTGTTTTTTCTTTCTTTCTCAAATGCAGGTACAAGACACAAGAAAAAAATCAGACTTGGATTCGAAAACAAAACAACTCGGATTTCACAAGAGAAACAATAGAGACTCAATGCAGATTCGGATTTCACAAAAAAAAGAAAAGAGAAAACTCAACCCACATTCGGATTTAACAATAAGAATAAGAGAAACTCAATCCCAACTCAGATTTCACCATAAGAACAAGAGAAAACTCAATCCCAATTCAGATTTGACAATAAGAACAAGAAAAAAACTCAATCCCAATTCAGATTTCACAATAAGAACAAGAGAAATCTCAAACCCAATTTCAGATTTTACAATAAGAACAAGAGAAAACCAATGCAAAGTCAGATTCCACACGTAGAACAAGATAAAACTCAAAGCCCTAATTCACATTAAGAACCCTAATTCATGATTTCAGAAATGAAAAGAAAACAAAATAGGGGATTACAAAGGACCCTAATTCACGATTACAAAGGAATTGAAACTTTGTGTAGACTAGTTTCGGATTTCAAGGGATTTCACAAAAAAAAGATAATGGAAACTTTGGAAATAAGGGAATGATTGAACAAGGAAACAATTGAAATAGGGAAATTAACTATAGTAGTTTCGGATTTCACAAGAAAAAAATAAACAAGGACAAAGAACTCAAACACGACTAGATGATGAATAATTTTTTTGTTTTTTTTTTTTTTGATTTCAGAATTGAAAAACGAATTGAATAGAAAACACAAATGAAAAAAAAAATAAAAAAAAAGGATAGGCCAAACCGGATGATCCTAAGCTCTGATACCAACTGATACGAACCACACCAACACTGTGATGAAACCCGACACCAAATATGGCACAGCCACCAAGAGCACACGAAATGGAATGAAGAACCGCGACCCAATGCTTAGCAAAGAACGAACCTTGGTATGAGGAAGACGCCACAAACGGGGATGGGAATCCGTTTGATAAGTCGGATTGAACGCCACAAGGGATACCCTTGATAAGTTCGGATAGTCTCTTCAAGAACTCAAGAAGAAAACTCACAAATTTTCATTCAACATAATCTGATTTTTCCAAATGTTTTGGCAGTCCTTATAAGGACGAAAATTACATGAAAACAAGACCCTTGGTCTTCCTAATGAAAACTGAAATTTAAAGACAAACTTTTGTCTTCCTAATAAAAACCGAAAATTAAAGACAAAAGGACTATTGGACTCACACAAGTCAAATGTTTGACTTATCACAAAACAAAGACTAAATAAAAAAACGTGATTAAAAATAAAAAGACTCATTACAGGAAGCTAAATATTGATCAAGCTCCTAAACTGGTGTCCTCATCATTCCTCCCCTCTTGACTTGGATCAACTGGAACTTGACTTGGATTTTTAGTGTTGGTGTCCTCATCATTCCCCCCCCCCCTCTTGAGAAAGATTTGACCTCAAATCGTCACCTGCATCAAAAGGACTCAAATCAGAAACATTAAAAGTAGCACTAACAGTATACTCACCTGGTAAATCGAGTCTGTAGGCATTGTCATTGATCCTTTCTAGCACTTGAAACGGCCCATCTCCTCGAGGTAGCAATTTGGAACGTCTTTGTGCTGGGAATCGCTCTTTCCTCATGTGTAACCATACCCAATCACCGGGATCAAAAACCTGCTTGTTAGCATCAAGTTGGTTAGTGTTTAAAAGAGCCTTAACCTCACTTTTTTTTGCATAAAAATTATTTTGTTTTCTCTCTAATTTTCTCTCATTGATCGAACTCTTCTCTTTCTTTTCTCTCTCACTTGATTTGACCCTTTTCTCTCTTTGTCTCTTTTTTTTCTCACTCTCATTCATCTTTTCACTCTCCTTCTTTTGCTCACTCAATTTTTTTTTATCAATCAATTTTTGCAACCGCACTTGGACTTCATATACTTGCTTTGGCGTCAATGGAGCTAGAGTGATTGTTCGTTGACAGAACGTGAATGAGTACTTGTTGGTGAAGCCATCATGCTGGACTCGCCGATCAAATAGCCAAGGCCTTCCTAGAAGGAGGTGTCCAGCTTGCATGGGAACCACATCGCACAATACCTCATCCTCATACTTGCCAATTCGAAATGATACCAGCACCTGTTTTGTAACCCTCACTTCACCACTATCATTCAACCACTGCAACTTGTATGGACAAGGATGTCTAAGCGTTGAGAGCCCTAGCTTCTCAACCATGGAAGAACTAGCAACGTTAGTACAACTACCTCCATCAATAATCACACTACATACCTTGCCTTTCACATGACAACGAGTGTGAAAGATGTTTTCTCGCTGCACCTCTTCTTCCTCTTCTTTTGCTTGCAAGTTTAAGGCTCGTCGTGTGACTAGTGCAAGCATCTCACCAGATTCTGCCCCAAACTCCTCATCATCGATAGAAACATCTTCCAATGGTGGCATGTCATCAAGATCAGCTTCCTCTTCGGAATCTATCTCCCCATTATCCCGAATTACCATAACTCGCTTGTTTGGACATTGGCTAGCTATGTGTCCTCGCCCCTGACATTTGAAGCATTTTATCTCACTAGAATGGGACGAAGTAGGGGCTGTTTTACCTTGAGGGGTCGTGGCTGGTTTTGGTGTAAAGGATGAAGTAGGTTGGTCTTCTTCCTTTTTTGGATAGTTCGACTGCCAAGGTATTGCACTTGAATGGTGTGGGCTCGGTCTTGGCTTTGAACTTGTACTACCCCTCTTGAGCTGCCTCTCAACTTTGATTGCCATATGCACCAAATCTTCCAATTCCACATAATGGTGTAGCTCAATTGGATTAGCAATCTCTCGGTTCAACCCATTCAAAAACCTTGCCATGGTTGCCTCCCGATCCTCTTCAACATTGGCTCTAATCATAGCCATCTCCATCTCGTTGTAATACTCATCAACACTCTTGGAACCTTGACGAAGGCCCTGCAACTTAAGGTATAGATCTCGATAATAATGAGGTGGTACAAACCGTTGCCTCATCACCCTCTTCATTGCCTCCCATGTGTCAATAGGTCGATCTCCACTCCGCCTCCTGTTGATGCACAACTGATCCCACCAAACAATAGCATAATCAGTAAACTCAATGGCAGCTAGTTTTACCTTCTTCATGTCGGAGTAGTTGTGACAATCAAAAACTAACTCCATCTTCTTTTCCCACTCAAGGTATGCCTCAGGATCGCTCTTCCCTTGAAATGCTGGAATTCTCATCTTTATATTTCCTAAATAATCATCTACCTGGTTCCTAGCTTCTCTATCCCGACCATACCTCCTATGGTTACCCGCCGACATCCTATCAAACTCTTCATCAGAAACTAACCCTTCCAAATCCCCTTCATTCTCATCCTCCCTTTGGTACACCCTATTCCTCCGTGGCCTCCGTTGTGTTCCTTCTTCTACCCTATCCAACCGCTCATGTATTTGCTCACACTCCTCCCTCAACATCCTCCTCATCTCCCCCATTAAAGCTTCAATTTGTAGATTTGGAACTGTAGGTGGTGGAGCGTCATTGCCTGCATTTCTTTCTGTATTTTGTGACATGATGGAGAATCTGCAAAATAATAAGGTTAGACAATTATAGAAAGGACCTCACTGCACTCCCTCACGTGTTTCACTCAAAGAAAATGGTCACTCAAGTACACTCGTGTTTGCACTCAATGATGGCTTTTACCCTCAAATAAGCTCACACCTCTGCCTTTTTCCACTCTATTTCCTTCTTTAAGCTCTTTGAAAACTAATGAAACGGTGATATGGAGGTTCAAGCAGCCAATTCTACCAAACAAATCAAACGAAAACCGATGAAAAAGTGGCGAAAATTGGTGATTTTTGGAACACTTGTGTGGGGTTTTGGTTAAAAGGCCTCTAGAGCATGGGGAACAAGAATAGAACAAAAAATTTTAAGAGAGGTTTCCAGACTCTTTTTTTTTTTTTTTTTTCATTTTTTTTCTATTCAGTTCGTGTTCTTATATTCAGTTCGTGTTTTTTCAAGAAATCCTAATATAAGAACACGAACTGAATAGAAAAAAAATGAAAAAAAAAAAAAAAAAGAGTCTGGAAACCTCTCTTAAAATTTTTTGTTCTATTCTTGTTCCCCATGCTCTAGAGGCCTTTTAACCAAAACCCCACACAAGTGTTCCAAAAATCACCAATTTTCGCCACTTTTTCATCGGTTTTCGTTTGATTTGTTTGGTAGAATTGGCTGCTTGAACCTCCATATCACCGTTTCATTAGTTTTCAAAGAGCTTAAAGAAGGAAATAGAGTGGAAAAAGGCAGAGGTGTGAGCTTATTTGAGGGTAAAAGCCATCATTGAGTGCAAACACGAGTGTACTTGAGTGACCATTTTCTTTGAGTGAAACACGTGAGGGAGTGCAGTGAGGTCCTTTCTATAATTGTCTAACCTTATTATTTTGCAGATTCTCCATCATGTCACAAAATACAGAAAGAAATGCAGGCAATGACGCTCCACCACCTACAGTTCCAAATCTACAAATTGAAGCTTTAATGGGGGAGATGAGGAGGATGTTGAGGGAGGAGTGTGAGCAAATACATGAGCGGTTGGATAGGGTAGAAGAAGGAACACAACGGAGGCCACGGAGGAATAGGGTGTACCAAAGGGAGGATGAGAATGAAGGGGATTTGGAAGGGTTAGTTTCTGATGAAGAGTTTGATAGGATGTCGGCGGGTAACCATAGGAGGTATGGTCGGGATAGAGAAGCTAGGAACCAGGTAGATGATTATTTAGGAAATATAAAGATGAGAATTCCAGCATTTCAAGGGAAGAGCGATCCTGAGGCATACCTTGAGTGGGAAAAGAAGATGGAGTTAGTTTTTGATTGTCACAACTACTCCGACATGAAGAAGGTAAAACTAGCTGCCATTGAGTTTACTGATTATGCTATTGTTTGGTGGGATCAGTTGTGCATCAACAGGAGGCGGAGTGGAGATCGACCTATTGACACATGGGAGGCAATGAAGAGGGTGATGAGGCAACGGTTTGTACCACCTCATTATTATCGAGATCTATACCTTAAGTTGCAGGGCCTTCGTCAAGGTTCCAAGAGTGTTGATGAGTATTACAACGAGATGGAGATGGCTATGATTAGAGCCAATGTTGAAGAGGATCGGGAGGCAACCATGGCAAGGTTTTTGAATGGGTTGAACCGAGAGATTGCTAATCCAATTGAGCTACACCATTATGTGGAATTGGAAGATTTGGTGCATATGGCAATCAAAGTTGAGAGGCAGCTCAAGAGGGGTAGTACAAGTTCAAAGCCAAGACCGAGCCCACACCATTCAAGTGCAATACCTTGGCAGTCGAACTATCCAAAAAAGGAAGAAGACCAACCTACTTCATCCTTTACACCAAAACCAGCCACGACCCCTCAAGGTAAAACAGCCCCTACTTCGTCTCTGATACCAACTGATACGAACCACACCAACACTGTGATGAAACCCGACACCAAATATGGCACAGCCACCAAGAGCACACGAAATGGAATGAAGAACCGCGACCCAATGCTTAGCAAAGCACGAACCTTGGTATGAGGAAGACGCCACAAACGGGGATGGGAATCCGTTTGATAAGTCGGATTGAACGCCACAAGTGATACCCTTGATAAGTTCGGATAGTCTCTTCAAGAACTCAAGAAGAAAACTCACAAATTTTCATTCAACATAATCTGATTTTTCCAAATGTTTTGGCAGTCCTTATAAGGACGAAAATTACATGAAAACAAGACCCTTGGTCTTCCTAATGAAACCGAAAAATTAAGGACAGCCCCTTTGTCTTCCTAATGAAAACTGAAATTAAAGACAAGCCTTTTGTCTTCCTCATGAAAACCGAAATTAAAGACAAGAGGACTATTGGACTCACACAAGTCAAATGTTTGACTTATCACAAAATAAACAAAGACTAAAAAACGTGATTAAAAATAAAAAGACTCATTACAAGAAGCTAAATATTGATCAAGCTCCGAAACTGGTGTCCTCATCATTCCTCCCCTCTTGACTTGGATCAACTGGAACTTGACTTGGATTTTGAGTCTTGGTGTCCTCATCACTCCTGCACCAACTTCTACCAAAGAGACAACTCCCCCTCCAGGTCCTACCGACCAGACTCCTCCAATGACCACCAACCAGAATCCTCCTGCTTCTGCCAACCCAAGTCCTGCTACCCAGCTAGATAAAACTCTAGTCGAAGCAATCTTGAACTCCGCTTACACTTCAGCCAATGACAGGCTGAACAAACTGTCCACACACTGGTGTAGTTTGGAATCCTTCTGCAACACTCCTACCATGCCGGTCGACCAGCTCTTCAGCCGCGGGCTGAACAAACTACTCACTATAAGCTGCTGCCTCCATTATGGTTTGATTGTTCATCTCACCAATAGATACTAAAAACCATTTTACTTTTATTTTCTGATCGAAAGGGATTTTGACCGTGAGTACCAGTTGGCATCGCTCAGAGGTGGTGGTCGCCAAGCAGGCTGAAGAGATCAAGGCGGCTGAGGAAAGGCTGGTCGAGCAGCACAAGGTGGTTGAGGCGAAGCATGCTGAAGAGTTGTGAGCAGCTGAGGCTAAGATCACCAAGCTTGAGGAGGAATTGAAGAAGGAGGAGGACTCTGTTGCCAAAATTACTGCCTCCAAAGATAAGTACAAGGAAGCTTCACTGATAAACTACCGAGAAGCCCACAAACTTCAATCGGAGTTGGAAATCAGCCGCAAGGAGGTTTCTGACCTTGAACAGACCATCTTGCGCAACTTGGAGAAGTACGAGGGAGCGGCGTTCCAATGCTTCTACTTGTCTTGGAAGAGCAACCCCAAGGCTGACTTTACTTATCTACCTGACCCTATAAGGGAGGTTGAGTTGGCAAAGTGTGTTGCTCGCTAGGAGGAGGAGAGAGCGAAAGTTCCAGCTTCCCTCGAAATCTCCTTGGCTACGGGCATCGATGACATAGAAGAGGAAATTGGGGCCTCCGTCGACCAGCAAACTCCTCAAGACCCTACTTCATAATTTTTCTGTTTTTTATTTAACTTTGTAATTTAAGACACATAAACTACGGTTCGTGATGTGAAGACAACTTATATTTTTATTGTTGCACGGGCAGCTTTTCCTTTTAATAGACAATTACATCCGAGCAGTAACTGCTCGCAGTGTAAAGGATTTCTCTTTTGATATTATAATATTTTCAATTTATTATAACATATGTTCGTATGATTGAACTTAGCATAGCACTTTTGTTTGATTTAACAAAATTTAAACAAAATTTTGAAAAATACTCTAAGTACCGTAGTATGCTCTCACTTATTTTTCTCGTGTGCTTACATATAACTATCGATATGCTTTGCTTACTAGATACCTTATATGCCCCCCAAGTGATTGAGGAGCTTTAGGTCCTCGGTCACTTTCCTTGACCAAGACCTGTTCGAACATAACTGCTCGTAATAGATATTTTAGAATGATAATATAGCAAAACAACACACGTAATAAGAAAATATTTGTAATAAATACAATAAATGGCAAGATTGACTGGCAGCGCACAGTCCCTTTTATTTCTCGTAATAAATGGACAATCGTGTCTATACGAGTGATCAGAATATGATCTTACACTTATAAGCGATCAGTCACAGAGTCAAGTTCTTACACAGAATATGATCTTACACTTATAAGCTATCTGGCTAATCGTAATTGATGAGGACACCAAGACTAAAGATTCAAGTCAAGTTCCAGTTGGTCCGGTGACGAGGGCGTGAGCCAAGAGATTCAAAGAAGAACTTAACAACCTAGTCCACAGAGTCCTAAAACAAGAGGAGACCGTGGTCAACACTGAAGGAGAACAAAGACTTGTCCTGCTCATCAAAGTAGACTCAGTTTAGGAGCTTGATCAATATTTAGCTTCTTGTAATGAGTTTTATTGGTTTTTGGCATCTTGTATTTTTATTTTAATCAGTCACTTAATCACGTTTTATTTAGTCTTTGTTTTTTTTGTGAAAGTCAAACATTTGACTTGTGAGAGTCCAAGAGTCTTTCTATTTGTGATTGTTAGGGTTTTCATTAGGAAGACAAAGGGGCTTTTCTTTCATGTAATTTCGACCATATTAGGGCTTGTAAACGTTGGGAAATTCAGATTTTGATGAAGTGAAAATTGAGAGGTTTTTCATCTTGAGTTCTTGAAGAGACTATTCGAACTTATCAAGGGTATTCCTTGTGGCGTTCAATCTGACTTATCAAACGGATTCCCATCACCGTTTGTGGCGTCTTCCTCATACCAAGGTTCGTGCTTGGCTAAGCATTGGGTCACGGTTCATCATTCCAGATTCGTGTGTTCTTGGTGGCTGCCATATTTGGTGTCGGGTTTCACCACAATCGTTGGTGTGGTTCGTATCAATAAACCTGCGAGCAGCGCTTCATACATGGCTTCATTATTAGACGCTGTGAAGTCGAATCTGATTGCACAGTGGAATCGATGTCCTTCAGGCGTTACCAAAATAACTCCGGCTCCAGTGTGATGTTCGTTAGAAGAGCCGTCTGTAAACAACTTCCAAGTGGGAGTTTTGCTTTGAGGCTCATGCTCTTCTGTCTTCTCATTATCTGGAAGCCCAGTGAGCTCTGCGACAAAGTCGGCCAAAGCTTGCCCTTTTACTATTGCTCGTGGTAAGTAAAAAATTTGAAACTTCCTATTTCAATAATCGACCAGCGGCTTCTGGCTTCTGCAGAACTTGCCGTAGGGGCTGGTTGGTTTGTATTGTGATAGGGTGAGCTTGTAAGTATGGCCGCAACTCTCTGGAGGCTAAGATCAAGTAATAGGCTAATTTTTCAATGGGCGGATACTGCAGCTCTACTCCTATTAGCCTTTTGCTTACGTAATATACGGCTTTTTTCACATTTTCCTCCTCTCATAGCAAGACAGCACTTGCAACATTTTCTGTAACCGCCAAATAGATGAACAAAGTTTCTTTCTCAACCAACTTAGATAGAATCGGTGGCTGCGACATATGAGACTTTAAAGCCTGGAAAGCCTGCTCACACACTCCACCGTCCATTTTAATTTCTTATTGCCCCTAAGTGGATTAAAAAATGGGACGCACTTGTCCGTCGATTTGGAGATAAATCTACTTAGAGCGGCGATTCTCCCGGTTAAACTTTGAACATCTTTTATCTTTGCTGGCGATTTCATATCGACCAGGGCCTTGATTTTTTCGGGATTAGCTTGAATACCTCGTTAGTTCAACTTCATTTGATATTTGTTCAAGACATTGAAGCACTCTTGCAGGTCCCCTACGTGCTCTTCTGCCTTCTTCGACTTAACCAGCATGTCATCAACATATACTTCCATGTTTGTACCGATCAACTCTTTGAACATGTGATTGACTAATCGCTGGTAAGTCGCACCAGGGTTTTTCAAACTGAAGGGAATTACTTTGTAACAGTAAAGCCCTGTATCGATCCAAAAGCTAGTGTGATCCTCATCAGGTGGGTGCATACTGATCTGATTGTACCCAGAGTATGCATCCATGAATGATAGGATGTCATGCCCTAAAGTAGCATCGACCAGCTGGTCGATCCTTGGGAGAGGGAAACAATCATTCGGGCAGGCTTTATTAAGGTCTGTGAAATCCATGCATGTTCTCCATTTGCCATTCGACTTGGGTACTAGTACTGGATTAGAGATCCACGATGGATAAAACACTACCCTGACGAATCCGTTCTCTTTTAACTTCTCGACTTCTTCTTTTAGAGCCTTTGATCTGTCTTTGTCGAGCAGCCTTTCTTTTTGTTGCATTGGTGGAAAGCTTTTATCTATGTTCAACATGGCTGATAACTGTTGGGCCAATTCCAATGCGACCAGGCAAAGACTTCCTTGTTTTTCTTCAAAAATTCCACCAGCTTTTACTTTATTGTTGTCTCTAAGTTTTTACCGACTTTCACAACCCTGGTCGGATCTGCCTCATCAAGTTGGACATCTTCAAGGTCCTCAATTGGTCCTACTTTTTCATCAAAATCCCCAAAGCGAGGATCTAAGTCCCTATCCTCATTTTGGGCAACACCCTATTTGGTTAGGTGCTCTTGTGATTGAGCTTGTGTTTCATCGACCAGCTGCAACTCTTTTCCGGTGACTTCCCTCGATCCACCTCTTTGCCTTAGTAATCGAGGAATTATAGCATTCCCTCGCTTCTCGTTGGTTTCCCAACATGCATCCTACCAATGCGTCAGTTGGGAATTTCATGGCGAGGTGCCAAACCGAGCTTACAGCTCCCAGGTCGACCTGATAAGGTCTTCCAATAACGGCATTGTATGCGAAAGGACAATCAACTACTATAGAACTAGTGAGTAATGTCCTGTTCGCAGGCGCAGTTCCTACTATAACCGAAAGCCTAATTGACCCTGTTGGTGCGAGCCCTTCGCCAAAAAAATCATAAATGGTTTGGTTGCATGGCTCTAGGTCCTTCACTGACAACTTCATTCTCTCTAATGAAGACTTTTACAAGATATTTACTGAGCTCCCTATGTCAACTAACACCCTTTTGACCATCATGTTGGCTATTTGGACATCCACGACCAGGGGGTCCGAATGAGGAAATCGGACATGTTGGGCGTTAAACATAGAGAAAGTTATTAGTTCTTCCTCTTTTTGAGCCTTCTTGGAAGTTCTCTCCTCCACAATTAGCATCTCGATGTCCTAGTCGTGGCATAAGGTCCAAGCGTATTGCTCCCTTGCCTTCCCACTATCTCCTGCAAGGTGTGGGCTGCCATAGATGGCTAATAATGTACCTGCCACGGGAGCTGGCTGTAAAGGTGGCGAGCGTTGGCGTACAGGCGCCTGATCGTTGCCTCCTTGAGCCTCTCGCAGAGAACCCCCTGTGGTTCGTACGTATCTCCTTAGGTGTCCTTGTTTGATAAGGAAATCAATCCCATCTTTCAACTGATTACACTCATTGGTGTCATGGGCATAGTCGTTGTGGAAATGACAAAATTTTGTTGTATCTCTCTTGGAGAAATCCTTCCTTGTAGGCATTGGTCGCTTGTAAGGGATATTGGTGATGGTTGCCTGGTATACCTCCGCTCTGCTCTTGACAAAGGCCGTATAGTTGGTGAACCTTGGCTCGTACCTGTTGCCCATAGGGCGCTTATTCTCGGACGTCGACGGCTCAGTGTTTGCCCTTTTTCACCATTTTTACTGTTCCCGTTTCCTTTGCCTTTGTCATTGCCATTGGGTTTATCAGACCCGTTGGCGGCTTTAGCAGGATCTTTCTTTGCTGCCTTGTCTTTCGCAGGCGATTTCCCTTCATTGGCAATCACATCCTCAAGCTTAATGTACCGGTCTGCTCGATCAAGGAAATCCTAAGTGCTCTTCACCCCATTCTTTCTTAAGCTGTTCAGAGGGGAGAATGACGCCTTACTCCGGCAGTAAGGGCCATCATTTTTCCTTCATTGCCAACTATTTTAGCCCTAGTTACCGCTCGCATGAAACGCTGGATGTACTCCTTCAAGGATTCAACCTCCTTCTAGCGTATCTCGACCAGCTAGTTGGCTTCAGTTGGATGCAGACGACTAGCGTAGAATTGCCCATAGAATTCTCTCACGAACATTTCCCATGACACTATGCTAGCAGGAAGAATTTTAAAAAACCAGTCCTGAGCGGTGTCAAATAGGGTGGCCAGAAAGATCCTGCAGCGAGCATCATCCGACACCTTCTGGATGTCCATCTGTATCTCAAACTTGTTCACGTGAGATACTGGGTCCCCATATCCATCGAAATTAGGTAGTACTGGAATCTTGAATTTGCTTGGGGTTTTCACCACAACTATTCTCTGTATGAACGAAATACCTCTTCTCCAATCATACTCGATGTGGGATGTCCGGCTCCGTACCAACTGCTGGATAGCCTGGTTTAATGCAACGATTTGGGCCTGTATGGCATCTGGGATCGCTGGGGCAACTGGTGCCGGAGGAGCGTACTCATCATGCCTTTCGCACCTGCATTGAGCACGTCCCTTAGGTTGTCATCTCGGTGTTTTTGTTCGCTAGCGCCCAACCGATCAAAGACACTATGTTGTCTGGGTTGCCCCCCTGCATTCTGGCTCGCAGGCCTATTTTCTCTTGGTGGGGAATTCCTTTCCCCACCTCTTTCTCCTTGACCCCGACCAGCATTCCTCCTGCCGCAATCAGCTTCATTATAGTCATGGCCATCTTTGAAGTGCGACCGACTATGGCGCGACCAGCTAGTCACATTGTTCCCTTCTCTAGTTGGCATCTTCCGAGCGTCAGGGGGAGGCCTGCGTTGGTTGGTGGGTCCCCGGGCATTATTATGCCATGGGGGTCCCCTGACCACAGAGCCTGATTCGGCGTGCCTTCTGTTAGCAGAAGGACGTTGCCCCCTACTCGGTGGATTTGGTTCCTCAGCTGCTGGGCGTCTAGGGCTTCGGGGAGGTTGCCCGGCCTTATTCTACCTTTGACGCTAGGGATTATCTCGACCAGCACGAGAAGGTGGCTGCTACTCAAGGTCCTGAAATGGGATATCCTGTTGAGCAGCAGGTGGTTGCTCTGGCCTTTGAGGACTCGCCGGTTGAAGCGGAGGACTTTGGTTTGGGGCATGTTGTGGTGGTGCACTTGGTGGCTGGTTTGGTTGAGAAGACAGCGCAGCTTACCCCCGGGTCAACTGAATGGCTGCTTCTAGGGCGGCAGCGACATCTCTCTGCCGGCGGTCCATGTTCGCTTGCTGCTCATTCAACTCTTGCCGTTGACGTTCGATTTCTCACTGCTGCAACACCAACATCTCAGTCGCGTTCTCTTGATTGGCCCTCATATTGTCCAAGTCCTCTTGCAACATACTTAGTGTTGTCCTCAGGGTTTCAGAATCCATTTCCACCTCTTCAAAATCCAATTGTGATTCATCTTCAACCACATTTGGCGGAGGAGGCTGGGTGGATGTAGTGCCTGAAGTTTGCCCCGTCCTCTTGGATGTTTTAGCCATTTGATTTTCTTGAAATCTTGGATTCGGCTCTCAATTAAAGCACCAAAATGTTGACCCTCAAATTGGACAACGACACCGAGTCAACTAAACGATATAAGATGAGATGAAAACAAGAAGAAATTCAAATGGAAAGCAAACGACACAAACAATTTATAGTGGTTCGGCCCCAATTGGATGGTAATGACATACGTCCACTTAGTGTTCTTATTGATGTTGAATCCCAACACTGTGATCAATGAACTACGGTTCATCAGTTTCACAAGTCTTGGGAAGATTACAACTTCGGTGAATAATCACACTATATTTTTCTCTCAGAGTACAAAGATCAAAAGTTCAAAAGTCCCTTCCTTGAGCCCTTTGATTCTTATTTATAGACTCAAGAAGAGTACATGGGCCGATGTGCCTTAATTATAATTAAGATTCACGTATCTAGGTAATAAAAGAAATTACAATTAATGCAAATATTACACGATTGCACATCCAAAAGGAAGTAAATGAAAGTATGCGACAAGACTGGTTGCACCTAAGCGTGATGCTTGATAAGTCAATGACTTTCTGGTCGATGGTCGAACAGGATACATTCACTTAAAGTCGTCGCGTGCCCGCCACATGTAGGTCAATCCTGCCATGTCATTAGGAGCCGTTTTTGGGTAAATAATAACCGTTTCTCTGGGACGAACTCCATCCCGTTATAAGACTTCAGTTCGTTAATGTACCTCTTTTGGGCTCAACTCCTCGTGCCCGCCAAATGAGGTCCTCCCGCAATAGTGGTTATGTCTATCCCTACTATCGGAGGAGGTTCGACCTGACTTGCCTGAGCCCCGGCTTGGCCTATCGGAGCTTCAGGGACTGATGAGGGTTCTGCCTGGCGGGCTGACTAGGGACTACCTGTTTTCGGGCGTACTGGGCCAACGGTCTAGCTCTATTGAGAGCTTCAATTTCATCCTTCAATTGTCGATAGTCATCAGTGTTATGACCGGTGTCGTTATGGAACTGGCAGAATTTTCAGGAATCTCTCTTCGCCCATTGGTTCCTCAACGGTTTTAGCTTCATCCATGGAAGGTGATTAGAATTTTCCAGAAAAATGTGCTCTCGGGTGTCCATTAGGTCAGTATAAGTAGAGTAGACAGGTTTGAATTTTTCCCCTGATTTTAATTTCTTCATCCCGCTTTGGTCCCCGTCATAATTACCCTTCCTTTTGTTATTCCCCCCTTGGTTATTTTGGGCAACGGTTTAAGCCATAGCTGCAACATTCGTTATCGCTCCAACAGGTTGGACAGAGGTCTGGCTGGTTCCTGCGATAGAAGCTCGCGCCTCCTCCAAGTTTATCCACTTTTGAGCTTGGGCCAATAATTCGTCTGCACTCTTAACTCCTTTTCTTTGGAGTTCCTGCCATATGTCGCCCTCGACAAGGATTCCCATCCTCAATGCCATGAGCTTGGAACTGTCATCAGCATCCCTAGCTCGTGCAGCAACGTTGGAAAATCTGCTAAGATATGCCTTCGGTGTCTCACCAGGTTGTTGCTTCACGTTGGCCAAAGAATGAGCCTCAACCCGAGCTTATGGAATGCCTCTTGTATGGCTTAAACCACTGCCTGGCAGGCTCGACCAGGGTTGCAAGGAACAGGATATACCTTAGATCAAGCTCGACATTGTGGGCCATCATCATGGTGTTAGACATTCCGAGGTGATTAGACGGATCTCCATTTCCATCGAATTTTGACATGTGGGGCATCATAAAACCCATAGGATACGTTGTTGTGCAATGTTTGGAGCGAAAGGCTCGAACTCCTCGTCTGAGTTGCAATCATCCTTTTCTTTTCTAGATAAAAGTCTTTTCATTTGCTATTTTATTAGAGATAGTATCTCAAGGGTTTGGTCCCTAGTCCCTAGGTTAACTAGGGGTTGTTGAACAACTCCTATCCTATCGTACGCATTTTACGGGTTATTGTCCCTCCAAGCTCGAGCTTGGTTCGGTGGGGCATTCTCGTTGTCGTGTACTAGGATGGACCTCCTTCGTGTCGAGTATAGCTAACACCTTCATCCCGAGGTGGATACCTTCTTTGCGAGTTCAGATGATCGTGCAGGTCGGATTGCGGGTCATACCGAGGGCTTTGCGCTGAACTCGAGTGATTTCTTAGGTCGCTCTTGGACCTGCCACAACGATGACTGTCGGTCCAGTAACTTCCGTACAATCACTCCGAAGTTTCACCGTCGAAACTTTGAGGTAACTTTTCGGCGAACTCCGACCACCGTTCGGTGAGTGGTGGAACCGTTGGAATCATCAGTGCCACGAGAGGAACGTCGCCCACTAATTCATTCCGGTCAACTTGCCATTTTTCTGTGGCGAGATTTTGGTGATCTTGGGCCCTTTGGAATCATTTTCCGGCGCCACTGGGGCTCATTTGGGCGAATGGGCTGTAATTTTGTGATGTACTCATCTAGAGGATCTTTTTGATACATAGAAAGTCAATCTTCGTCACTGTTGCCCATGCACCGCCACTGGCCACCACGAACCGCCACTGTGCGCAGCTAAGGTGAGATTTTTTACTGTCTTTAAATGGTATCATGCTATATGTCATTGGACTCAGTTTGAAGAGTACATTATGATGATGATAATTATTTGTTCAATTGAGGATTGTAGGACAAAGTGACTTTGAAGCGGGGGCTAAACTATTTGGAATCTAGGAATAGGGGGCTTAGGAGCGTCTCTTGGGCAGAGGATAACAATTCTAAAAAAGGTAGGGACTCAACTTGGTTCCTAGACTAGTTTTATATTTATTGAATTGCATTAAACATATTCTAATTTCGATATTTATAAGATGTTTGAAAAATTGAAAACTTAATCTACTTATTTTCTGATCTGTTCTGAGGGCACTGAGTGCCAAATATATTTTTGTTCAATTATTTATGTAGGTTATGATTTTTGGGTTTTACTCAAATACAACTGTTATGCTGCCCAATTTTATAAAATATAAAGAGAATATGTTTCTTGCTTTTCATGTACACCTGCATTATGTTATACTGATGAGAGCCACAGTGGTCATGATTTGTGCATGTTGTTGTTTCATGACCTAGTCTCTGTGTCATCATAGGTAGATCAGCTGTCCACTCACCTGTAGGTGTAAAGACCTAGCATTTGTATACAAGAAGTGTTCTGAGTCTCCCCCTTGTGGTGGTTATCAGATCTGGCTACCCGGTTTAGGATGTCGGTTTTTCTATGGTGAGTAACGTAGGGATCTAGTCGACAGTGTGATGTGCATGGGTAGTTATGCTCTTATGATTATTTGTGCTCTCTCTCTCTGTATTTTTGGTTTATACATTATGATATATGTTTTGTTTTCAAAGCTAATCATGGATGGATTTTATTAATCTTTTGGTCCTACGATATTAGTTGATTTCCTACTGGGTTTTATAAGCTCACCCCCTATATATCTCCCATTTAGAAACATAGTGACGCGAATATGGATATGGTGATTCATTGGTGGAGCCAATATGATTTAGCCTAGTTTTATTTAGTGTCATAGTCCTATCTTTTGAACATTGTCTATGCATTTGAATTGGAACATTGCGGTCTGTATCTCTTAATTAACTATGAACATTATTTTGGGTATTCTATGACTTATTAAATATAATTGTTAGTAGACTACATAACTGTGAGTAGACTACATAACTGTGAGAATATTATTGTTTTATGTATAATGATAAATGATCCTGTTTTTATCACTAATATTTTTAAATATAATTATAGGAGTTATTAAATTATTTTGACTTATAATTATAGTACTATTTAATATAAACTAAAAGATCATTTATAAAGATTTTTTTCCAACAAGAGTCAAAGTTTGACATTTGACTACCCAAGTTATGGATATTACAAATCTGTCATAGCGTAAGGCTCGGGTCGTGACATCTAATGTCTTAATTTATGTCTAATTAATAAATATATACCACTATATTAAAATATTTAATAAAAAATAACAAAGTTAGAAAATTACTTTAATAATTATCAATTTTCAAAATGTGCTATACTGTATATATTTGGTATGCATAACATAGTGCATACATGTGCATGTATAATATTCATATAGTAGTCACGTTCATTCTTAAGCTATTTGTCTTAAAATTTGCATGGGAAGAGATGTGGGAATTTAGTCAGAAGTATTCAGAGATATGTGGTGCTTGACAGATATATATATATATATATACGTATGGAATTATATGGAGTGTAAGTGTAACACTGAGACAGTCAATGAGGGAGGGGCATGCATGAATCACGATGTAAGTGCAGAAGCATTTTCTCACAAGTACTCACGGGCCTCACTCATTTGGGATCACTTTGTCTCCAATCTATATGTATCTATATATACAGGAGTCATAGGCCCAAACTGCCTCCTGCCTCCTGTCTCTTGCGTGCTGGCTGCTACAGCTTATTTTTGACTCCTTGCGCTACAGAGAACCGCGTACGTACCTCACATGCTCTGACACTTCTTTTCCACACTTTCTGTTTTATTCTTCATCTTTTCTTTTTCTTTCCCCTTATATTTTATATACATACATTACGACCCCCAAAATAATAATAATATCTTGCCAAAACTAATAATAATGAAAATACGAAAATAATAACAAATCTAGCATGCATGCAGAGTAAGTAAATAAAGTATATGTTCTTACATTTGTTAAATCAGCTTGGGTTGTATCTTAAAATTAAGCAATATCAGTGTCCAATAAGTTATATAGGTATTCAAGTACTTGACCAACTAGACTATATGTTGCATATTATAGGTTTATATCTCTTGTGTGGAAATGATTATAAATGCGCAATGTATATACGTTTGGGTATAAAAAGTGGATGCGCTACAACTAATCGAAAACACACAATACATAACTTATGAAGAAAGAGTACGTACAAACATCTCTCTGTGCCCAAAACTCCCAACATGTATTAGACAAGACTTGTCAACTTCTCAGTGTCTCACCCTTCATGATCACAGGAAGCACAATACAAAATCAAATAAAAATATAGAAAGATAGGTTGGAACATACCAGTTTGCTTTGTTTGTGAATGCCCCTAAAAACCCATAAAGTGACACTAGTCTTACATTATTATTATTATTATTACTAGCTTTATTATTTGTTGTATTTGTTGGAGTTACACTATTTCTTTTCTATACCTATCGCCAAAAGAGGGTCCTTTTCTGCCTCCCCGTATTGCGATATAATTTCAATCTAATTGCAATGCAAAGCACGGCTACCTATAAGCTTTCATTTTTTGTCCACATCTGCTTGACATCACTCTCTTTCTCTCTCTCTCTTTATGTAAATTTCCTAGCTGCTTGTGAAACTGTTCAATTAATTGTTTATCTGGTTGAACTTGAATCCAAAGCTTTCCTATGACGATCACTGAATTAAACAGCGTTTGCGTATATCTCTAATTCTATTTAATAATTTATATACAGATCAATTATACCTATCTAAAGTGGATAAGGATTATATATATACATTAACCATCGCATGCGTGATGTTAATTATCTAATTTATAATTGTGGAAAAGTTAGGAGTATAGACACAAGCACATGAACATATATTGGAACGAAGATTAAAACAAAAACTTTCATTTGTTTGGTCCATCAAACGCCGTTGGTTATTTTCTCCGACCAACTGGTTTACTACATAGACATTTATCGAGATACATATAATAACAAGAGAAATTCTTGGCTTTAAATTTTTTTTTTTTTAACTTTAACCAAATATTCTAAATATTTAATAATTATATTAATATAAATTTAACTTCAAATGTTATAAAATATTAATATTATAATAGTATATAATATAAAACTAGATATTTTATAATTATATTAATTTAAATTTAAATAAAATAAAGTATTATATATAAGTGTCATATGTATATTATATTATATATATAATATATAATCTAATTTTTTCAAAATTATCATTTATATTTTAAAAGAAAACATTTATATTTTTTATTTAATCTAACTCATATAAATATTTATATATTTATATTAAATAATAATAAATATTATAAATATATTATATATAGACATCGTGTGTATATAAATAGTATGACCGTGTAATTATATATGAAATTAGAATAACATTTTTTTTATAAAATATAAACAAGATTATTCTCCAATCACTAAGGTGTAATTTGAATAATATCATGAATGTTTTGTACCTTAAATAAGGTAGTTTGTGATCTAAAATGTTATCATATTATACACATATTTTTTAAGAAATCATAAACAATATTTTGGTTCATTTTATCTTTTAATACGTTTATGTCATTCTTTTATATATAATATTGTTTATTTATTTATTTGAACTTTATATGACACTCATGCAAATTTAATAAAAAATATTAATAATTTCTATAAATAAAACTAAGCAAACGTACTTGTTTGTATCTAGTATAGATATATATATATACCCTCCATATATATAAATATATCTATTAAAAATATATATTTTTTTCATATGAATAAGTTTTAGTGTTTGAGCTCCTGAACAATGCACCATTTGTGACAAATTATAATTTTTTTTAAAAGTCTTTAGTTATTTGTTATTTTTTATGCATGGATAAGTATAATATAAAAAAATTTAATGAAAGATTCTTTTTAATATATTTGGCAGATTAGTAAAAAATATTAATTTAGAAAATATATTTATAAATATTACTTTGGAAAACATTTATATATATTTTTTTTTAAAAAAAGACATTATATGTTACTGTAAATGTGGAAAATTTTCCTTTGTGAATTTTATTTCACCAGTGAAGCTCTATGCTACGAGGTATCCTACATGCTACTTGGTGCACGTACAAGGGGATAGGGATATCACACGGCGTTGAAGGAGTTGGGCTAAGAGAGCCACCCTCACTATGCGAGGGCCCTTGACCACCCGCCAAACCAAACGCCACCCTTGATGAGGACACCAAGACTAAAGATCCAAGTCTAGTTCCAGTTGGCTTGGTGACGAGGGCGCGAGCCAAAAGCCTCAGTTTAGGAGCTTGATGAGTCTTATTGTATTTTGTCATCTTATATGTTTATTTAGTCTTTGTTTATTTTTTTTTGTGAAAAGTCAAACATTTGACTTGTGTGATTCCAATAGTCCTTTTGTCTTTAAATTCGGTTTTCATTAGGAAGACAAAAGGCTTGTTTTTAATTTCAGTTTTCATTAGGAAGACAAAAGGTTGTCTTTAATTTTCGGTTTTTAGGAAGACAAAGGGCTTGTCTTGATGTAATTTTTGGCTATATAATGCCTTGAAAACATTTGGAAAAAAATCAGATTATGTTGAATGAAATTGTGAGTTTATTTCTTCTTGAGTTCTTGAAGAAACTTTTGAACTTATCAAGGAGATTCCTTGTGGCGTTCATCCTGACTTATCAAACGGATTCCATCCCCGTTTGTGGCGTCTTCCTCATACCAAGGTTCGTGCTTGGCTAAGCATTGGGTCGCGGTTCCATTCCAATCTCGTGTGTTCTTGGGGGCTGTTCCATATTTGGTGTCGGGTTTCGTCACACTTGTTGGCGTGGTTCGTATCAGTTGGTATCAGAGATTAGGATCATCCGGTTTGGCCTATCCTTTTTCATTTTTTTTCCTATTCAATTCGTGTTCTTATTTTAGGGTTTCTGAAAAAAAAAATAAACAAAGACTAAATAAAAATATAAGATGACAAAATACAATAAGACTCATCAAGCTCCTAAACTGAGGCTTTTGGCTCGCGCCCTCGTCACCAAGCCAACTGGAACTAGACTTGGATCTTTAGTCTTGGTGTACTCATCATTTCTGTCTTTCTATTTTTTTTTTCTCAAATGCATATACAAGGAACAATTCAAAAACAAAATGAATCGGTTTTCACAAGAGAAACAATAGAGACTCAAAAAGAAAAGAGAAACAATGCAGATTCGGATTTCACAAAAAAGAAAAGAGAAAACTCAACCCACATTCGGATTTAACACTATGAATAAGAGAATATCAATCCCAATTCAGATTTACTCAATCCCAATTCAGATTTCACAATAAGAACAAGGGAACTCAATTCCAATTTCGAATTTCACAACAAGAACAAGAGAAACCCAAGGCAAAATTCGGATTTCAAAACAAAACAGCAAGAGTAACTCAATGAAAATTCAGATTCCACAATTAGAACAAGAGAAAAACTCAAAGCCCTAATTCACGTTAAGAACCCTAAAACAAGCTCTAGAATAGTTTCAGATTTCACAACAAATAAGGGAAACAAGGAAACAATTGCAACAAGGAAATTAACAAGCTCTAGAATAGAAAAACATGACTAGATGAACACGAATTGAATATAGAGGAACACGAATTGATTTTTTTTTTTTTTTTCAGAAATCCTAATATAATAACACGAACTGAATAGAAAAAAAAATGAAAAAGGATAGGCCAAACCGGATGATCCTAATCTCTGATACCAACTGATACGAACCACGCCAACAAGTGTGACGAAACCCGACACCAAATATGGAACAGCCACCAAGAACACACGAGATTGGAATGGAACCGCGACCCAATGCTTAGCCAAGCACGAACCTTGGTATGAGGAAGACGCCACAAACGGGGATGGAATCCGTTTGATAAGTCAGGATGAACGCCACAAGGAATCTCCTTGATAAGTTCAAAAGTTTCTTCAAGAACTCAAGAAGAAATAAACTCACAATTTCATTCAACATAATCTGATTTTTTCCAAATGTTTTCAAGGCATTATATAGCCAAAAATTACATCAAGACAAGCCCCTTTGTCTTCCTAAAAACCGAAAATTAAAGACAACCTTTTGTCTTCCTAATGAAAACTGAAATTAAAAACAAGCCTTTTGTCTTCCTAATGAAAACCGAATTTAAAGACAAAAGGACTATTGGAATCACACAAGTCAAATGTTTGACTTTTCACAAAAAAAATAAACAAAGACTAAATAAAAATATAAGATGACAAAATACAATAAGACTCATCAAGCTCCTAAACTGAGGCTTTTGGCTCGCGCCCTCGTCACCAAGCCAACTGGAACTAGACTTGGATCTTTAGTCTTGGTGTCCTCATCAACCCTCGCTATGCGAGAGTCCTCGGATGGCCATCAGCGTACGCCTTGACCCCTCAGGCATCGGACCTCACCTCGCCTGCACGCGGGAGAAGAAGACCAGCCTCGCTACGCGAGGCACCCTCGCTATGCGAGGGTGTGGCCTTGTCGCGGTGCCCATACCCCGAGCCATGGCCACATCCGAGGGAAGAAGGCCAGCCTCGCTATGCGAGGGTGTGGCCTTGTCGCGGCACCCGTACCCCGAGCCACGCCTACACCCGAGGGAAGAGGGCCAGCCTCGCTACGCGAGGAACCCTCGCTATGCGAGGGTGTGGCTTTGTTGCGGGGCCCATGCTGCGAGCCTTGTGTCCATGTGACCGGCATAAGCCGGCCCCGACCCCTAGCGCCTTGACCTCTCAGAACACGCATAGGTTGAAGCCTCCTTGACATAGGCACGAGATCACTTGGAGGAACCTTGTTGATATGCCAAACGAACATGGAGCATTGAACGGGGATCGATGAGGACGACCGAGTACGGAACACATGCGCTGACACGGGGCGTACGGTTATGGAAAGAACAGAGGCATGACCCTATGATCTGCGTCTGAGGAGTAGTGGCGGTACGAACCTGTACGAAGAGTAGTGGTACCACTTGGACACCCCCGACCATACGCCAGAGCCGACAGTACTATGTTCTAGGCCACGACTCTGACACCATCAGGGTAGACACCACTACGCCCTGAGCCACTACACTATTAGAGTACCTGTGTACGTCCCTGTGGTCTGGGACTTGTTTGTATCCAGGGCCAATAGAGCCCCCCCCTATAAATAGGTTCCAACCCCTCAGGCTAAGGGGTTGGAAAACTGAATGTACGAAAGAGACTTAAGAAATATATGTTTCTGGTTTTCATTGTGGCCTGAGTTTCCTTCTGTTGATTAGAGTTCTTCCTATCTAATTCAAAGCTTTCTATAGTGTAGAGATTAAAGTTTTCTAACCATCAATCGTTGACGAGTTCTTACTGTCAACAGTTTGGCGCCGTCTGTGGGAACGTAAGCACCAAGCTACTGTTCTGCCATTACTTCCGGCAAGGAGAAATACCAAGACGTTCGAAGTGACTCAGGGAGCCTCGTGAGGTGGAGGTCCACCTTACCGGAGTCCAGCTGAAGGCCTCCATGAAGGATCCACCTTCACCCCGAGACGTAGAGCCCCCAAGGGACCCTGAGGTTCACGATAATGACAGGGAGGCCTCGTCACCGGCCATCCTGCCCGGTGAGAATCCTCCAAGGACAACTACTGTACCACTCGGGAATGCCAACGAGTTCCCTCCTCCCAAACCACCACAGGTACCGAACTCCGGCCGGCAAGACCCGGGCCCCTCGACGCGTAGACATGATAAGCAACCCCGGGTCCATTCCGTGAGCTCGAGTTCTAAGTCTCGCTTCTATGAAGAGGAGATTCGTGAGCTGCACCGTAAAAACCAAAGACTGGAGACTACCTTGAAGAACATGCAGGAGGTGTTGAATGTCCTGTTGCAAAGTAAGTCAAACGTGACCCTGCCCAAGAGGAAAGAGAAGGGTCGGGAAACCACTGTCCCAGTAGATGACGGGAGGACCAGACACTCCACCAGTAACACCCCCAGGAGAGAAAGGCCGAAGTTGGAGGATGAGCCAGTGATATCTAAGGCGCAAAGAGACGCTCCAGAGATCCGGGGAGAAGTGAGAACTATTTTCGGAGGTCCGGGGTTTGGAGGGAACTCCCGCAGAGGACGAGATTGGTATGCTAGAGAAGCCAGGCGAAGTCCACCACCCTGTGTCATGAGTTTGGAACAACGACCCCCGAAAGGCTTCAAGGGAGAAAACGATTCAATCACCTTCACTGAGGAGGACGCACGGGGGGTACACTTTCCCCACAATGATCCGCTGGTGTTGACAGTTCAATTGGCAAATATGCGTGTGCATCAAGTCCTAGTGGACAACGGGAGCTCGGTGGACATCCTATATCGCCCTGCTTTGGAAAAGATGGGACTGGGCATTCGTCATCTGAAGCCCTGCCAGTCGTCCCTATATGGATTCACAGGGGACTCAGTACAACCCCTTGGAATGATCGAGTTGACACTTACCATGGGGGAGCGACCCCGGCAGACCACAGTCATGTCTAACTTTGTTGTAGTAGATTGTGCATCAGCTTTCAACGCGGTATTGGGGAGACCCTCCCTAAGAGAATTGAAAGCCATAACTTCAATATATCACTTGGTTGTCAAGTTCCCGACTCCAGGAGGGGTCTCTAGTATGAAGGGAGAACAGAAAGAGGCAAGGGAATGCTACAACACCTCACTCCGTGCGCCTGTGAAACCGCGTGAGCCAATGGCCATGGTGGTACACGAGGCGCTACGTATGCCCACGGGGGGTCCGCAGGAACTGGACCCTCGGGTCGTGGATGAGTCAAGAGCAGAACCAGTAGAAGAAGTAGAGGAGGTTACGGTGACGGAGGAACCCCTAAGGAAATTGAAGATAGGGAGGAACCTGCAAGGTGTTGTGAAGGAGGAGCTGATGAAATTTTTGAAAAATAATCTAGACGTGTTCGCATGGAGTCATGAGGATATGGTGGGTATAGACCCCAGTGTGATGTGCCACCACCTGAGCATCTCCCCAGAAGCAAGGCCCGTCAGGCAAAAGAGGCGGGCGCTAGACCCAACAAGATACGCAGCATTAAAGGAGGAGGTTGACAAGTTGAAGGCCAACGGGTTCATTCGTGAGTCTTTCTACCCCGTGTGGGTATCGAACCCAGTACTCATGCCGAAGCCGAATGGGAAATGGAGAACTTGCGTCGATTTCACGAACTTGAATAAAGCTTGCCCTAAGGACAGCTTCCCACTTCCCAGGATAGATCAGCTAGTAGATGCGACGGCAGGACATGAGATACTGAGTTTCATGGACGCCTACTCAGGATACAACCAAATCCCAATGAATCCGGCAGACGAAGAGCACACGTCATTCATTACAGACAAAGGGCTCTACTGTTACAAGGTGATGCCCTTCGGGCTAAAAAACGCGGGAGCCACCTATCAGAGGTTGGTGAATAAAATGTTCGCCAACCAGATAGGAAGGAATATGGAGGTGTATGTAGATGACATGCTAGTGAAGACCAAAGAAGCAGCAGAGCTCAACAAAGACCTTGGTGAGATGTTTGACACACTTAGGAAATACCGGATGAAGTTGAATCCAGTCAAGTGCACCTTCGGGGTATCCTCAGGAAAATTCTTGGGCTTCATGGTCAATTCCAGAGGCATCGAAGACAATCCTGACAAGATAAAGGCACTAATAGAGATGAGCCCGCCAAAGAATAAGAAGGAGGTGCAGTGCCTAACGGGAAGGGTGGCGGCCCTTAATAGGTTTATCTCGAGGTCCACCGACAAGTGTCTCCCATTCTTTGACATCCTCAAAGGGAGCAAAAAGTTCGCTTGGGATGAAAGATGTGAGGAAGCATTTGTCAAGCTGAAAGAGCACCTGGGGAAGCCACCCCTATTGGCAAAGCCAGAGAAGGGCGAGAAGCTGTACCTGTACTTAGCGGTGTCTGAGCATGCCATCAGCGCAGCCTTGGTTTAAGGGAGAGAAGAAGAAGCAGCAACCCGTATACTACATCAGCAAGCGTTTGGTGGATGCGGAGAACCGGTATCCAGAGATCGAAAAATTGGCCTATGCACTAGTGGTGGCTTCGAGGAAGTTGAGGCCTTACTTCCATGCACATACAATTGAGGTCCTAACAGATAATCCATTGAGGCAGGTCTTACATAAGCCTGAGACTTCGGGGAGACTAATGAAATGGTCGATCGAGCTAAGTCAATTTGATATTGTATACACTCCAAGGGCTTCCATCAATGGACAGGTGCTGGCAGACTTTATAGTAGAATTCACCCATCAGCCGAATAAAGGGAGGAATGAAGAAGGGGAGCAACCTGTTATGGAGGAAGAGCTAGGAGGTTTGGAGGAGTGGAGTTTGCATGTTGACGGGGCGTCAAATGAAGGAGGATCCGGGGCGGGCATCATGATGACTGGGCCCGAGGGACACAGAATGTATTGCGTAATCCGATTTGGGTTTGAGGCCTCCAATAATGAGGCAGAGTACGAGGCGCTCCTAGCTGGCCTGTGTTTGGCCCAGGAACGAAGAGTGACGCGCCTTCATATCTTCAGCGACTCTCAATTGGTAGTATGCCAAGTAAAGGGGGAGTACCAGGCAAGGGGACCCAAGATGGCAGCCTACTTGGAGAAGGTGAAGGGCTATCTAGGACGGTTGGTGGCATATAATATAGAGCAAATCCCTAGAGAAAAGAATACCCATGCCGATGCACTCGCAAAGCTGGCGTCTACCAAGGATGGTGATATCCTGGAGTCAATACCCGTGGAATACTTACCCAAGCCCAGCATCGAAGGCGCGGACGTGCACATGATTGGTGTCCCAATGGAATCATGGACCGAGCTAAGCAAGAGGTACCTGGAAGAAGGAACCTTGCCTGCAGATAAAAACGAGTCCCGGAGGTTGGTGTACAAGGCCGCAAGATACACACTGGTAGATGGGGTCCTTTACAAAAGAGGATTCTCAATGCCACTCCTGCGGTGTGTGGAAGAGGAGGAGGCGTTGAAAGTGTTACATGAGATACATGAGGGAGAGTGCGGCAACCACGAGAGCGGACCCTCCACGGCTAGGAAGGCCATGAGACAAGGATACTACTGGCCCTCCATGGAGAAAGATGCGCATGACTTTGCCACGAAATGCGACAAATGCCAGAGGTACGCCAACTACCCTCGGAAACCCCCAAGCGAACTGACCAGCATGACCAGCCCCTGGCCCTTCGCTATCTGGGGGATAGACTTAATCGGCGCTCTTCCTACCAGCAGGGGTGGAGCGAAGTACGCAGTGGTGGCAGTGGACTATTTCACTAAGTGGGTAGAGGCAGAACCCCTTGTGAAGATAACCGCCAAGCACATCACCTCTTTCGTCAACAAGTTCATTGTTTGTAGATATGGAATACCCTACAAGATTATTTCCGACAATGGTACCCAGTTCGAGGGAGGAGCTTTCGATGAATATTGTAGGGAAAGGGGCATACGGAGGAGTTTCTCCGCGGTTGTGCACCCCCAGGCCAATGGGCAAGTGGAGGCCATAAACAGGGTCCTTAAGAAGAACCTGAAGACAAAGCTAGAAAAGATGAAGGGAGCCTGGGTGGATGAGCTACCAAATGTGCTGTGGGCTTACAGAACCACCCCACGCACGACTACTGGGGAGTCCCCATTCTCCTTGGCCTATGGGTGCGAGGCCGTGCTCCCAATCGAGATACAAGTCGAGTCCCACAGGGTACAGGCATATGGAGACGAAGCCAACCGCGTGGCCCTGACTGAAAGCTTAGACATGCTCGAAGAGAAGAGAGAAAAAGCACAAATGAGGGTGGCAGTATACCAGCAGCGCCCCGCAAGGTACTACAATTCGAGAGTGCGAGAGAGAACTTTCAGAGTTGGCGACCTGGTGCTAAGGAAGGTACTCCCTAACACGCGAGACCCAGGCGCAGGAGTGCTGGGGGTGAATTGGGAAGGGCCCTACCAGGTGGCTCAGTGCATACCCCCGAACACTTACAAGCTGGCACACATGGACGACACCATCATACCCCGAGCATGGAACGCGGAGCACCTGAGGAAGTACTACCAATAAGACTTCCACTCCCAGCACAGGCAGTAGCTGTGTTTAGTTTGTCGCAGGATAGGCTATCTCAGTAGACGAGAATCAAAGAGGTTACCTACATAACCCCCAAGTAGATGTAAGCCTTCTATATGCATGTCGTTGTAATCTGACTGCTCTAAATGAAAATGTTCACAACTTCACATGTGATTTTTTCTTTTTCATGCGAGCATCAACCGAACTGCCTGCTGAATTAAATCTCACCAAGCACTTGGGGGGCAGGACAGGAGACATGAGCAAAAAAAAAAAAAAATCTCTCTTATATTCAAAAGGAGTAGCTACCCTTATGAATATCAAGGGAGCAGTTTAAAAGGATGACCTCCAACGAAAGGCTGACACCCCAAGAGGTGAGGCTGTAAGGAGGGAATCACCCGATAAGTTTAGATCGGCCATTAAGCCGGCTAGCCCAAAAAGGGTCTTACAAGGGACCCTTGGAAAAAAAAATAGTACTATGTATAAGGACGAGAAGGACGCTTCTCGCAAAAAAGTAATAAGCGCGCGCAATGAATATAAAAGGACCCCAACAGCCCAACGGGTTAATGTGTCCTTACAAGTATAATCAAGGTGCACCGGAAAGGTTATCGTCATCAGATCAAAAAAAAAAAAAAAAAAGGGAAGAAAGGGCACCTCAAGAATGCTTTGGAGGAGGACAGAACCCTTGAACTCGCGAAAATAAGTTGGAGAGCATGCCACTTGGCTAGGCAAGTCTTGGTGTGGACAAGTGGCTTCGAACCTTAGGATCCGCGATTGAGGATGATTAGTCCTTATGCAACCTTAGGAACTTTCATGGATCCCCCAAGTGTTAGGTGGCTGTCGTGTTCCTTTGGACACTAAACACAAACCTCACCTCGTACTTCTTCGAGTGACGTTGAAAAATTTCCAAGGCTAAGTCCCCCAAGGGTGGCCGTACCTGTCAAGCACGAGAAATAGAGAGAGTCTACAAGCACACTTAAAGGTATACTTATAGACTCGGGGGGAAGTGTAAATGTGGAAAATTTTCCTTTGTGAATTTTATTTCACCAGTGAAGCTCTATGCAACGAGGTATCCTACATGCTACTTGGTGCACGTACAAGGGGACAGGGATATCACACGGCGTTGAAGGAGTTGGGCTAAGAGAGCCACCCTCACTATGCGAGGGCCCTTGACCACCCACCAAACCAAACGCCACCCTCGCTATGCGAGAGTCCTCGGATGGCCATCAGCGTACGCCTTCACCCCTTAGGCATCGGACCTCACCTCGCCTGCACGCAGGAGAAGAAGACCAGCCTCGCTACGCGAGGCACCCTCGCTATGCGAGGGTGTGGCCTTGTCGCGGCGCCCATACCCCGAGCCATGGCCACATCCGAGGGAAGAAGGCCAGCCTCGCTATGCGAGGAACCCTCGCTACGCGAGGAACCCTCGCTATGCGAGTGTGTGGCCTTGTCGCGACACCCATACCCCGAGCCACGCCTACACCCGAGGGAAGAGGGCCAGCCTCGCTACACGAGGAACCCTCTCTATGCGAGGGTGTGGCTTTGTTGCGGGGCCCATGCTGCGAGCCTCGTGTCCATGTGACCAGCATAAGCCAGCGCCGACCCCTAGCGCCTTGACCTCTCAGAACACGCATAGGTTGAAGCCTCCTTGACATAGGCATGGGATCACTTGGAGGAACCTTGTTGATATGCCAAACGAACATGGAGCATTGAACGGGGATCGATGAGGACGACCGAGTACGGAACACATGCGCTGACACGGGGCGTACGGTTATGGAAAGAACAGAGGCACGACCCTATGATCTGCGTCTGAGGAGAAGTGGTGGTACGGACCTGTACGAAGAGTAGTGGTACCACTTGGACACCCCCGACCATATGCCAGAGTCGACAGTACTATGTCCTAGGCCACGACTCTGACACCATCAGGGTAGACACCACTACACCCTGAGCCACTACACTATCAGAGTACTTGTGTACGTCCCTGTGTTCTGGGACTTGTTTGTATCCAGGGCCAATAGAGCCCCCCCCCTATAAATAGGTTCCAACCCCTCAAGCTAAGGGGTTGGAAAACTGAATGTACGAAAGAGACTTAAGAAATATATGTTTCTGGTTTTCATTGTGGCCTGAGTTTCCTTCTGTTGATTAGAGTTCTTCCTATCTAATTCAAAGCTTTCTATAGTGTAGAGATTAAAGTTTTCTAACCATCAATTGTTGACGAGTTCTTACTGTAACGCCCTGGATAGCCAAGACCGTTACACTGTGTGTTTATAAAGTGCCAAACTTGCTAAGTAAGTCATTAGTACAAAATCGTGTTACTGAAACTGTAAAGGAACTAGGGTTAAAAGCGTTTTGGTCTCAAAAGTCACGTTTTCATTAAGAAATGTTGTTTATGTACACAGGATCCCAAAAATAACAGTTTAAAGGCCATTTACAAAAGTTACAAGGTTTTAAATACATTAACCAGCCATACAAAGGCAAAACGAGCAATTAGGTAATCCCTGTCCTGACTCACTCCTCGACCATGGTGATCGAACAGCTGGCTAAGTACATTCCACCTCGGAGCTCTCCTCCTCAGGATTGGTCCAGTTTACCCTTGCCTTTACCTGCACCACGTAGCACCCGTGAGCCAAGGTCCAGCAAGATAACACAACAACAACAGAGCATGAACAATTAACAAACAAATCAATAACTCATATTGCATTTCATAAAACTCGGAGATATCATCAGTCAGTATAACCAAGTATTCCACATACTAAGCATTTCAATTCATATCATTCACAATTCACAAATGATAACCAGAGCTAGCGCCCTCGGGCTGCTCCCTCTGTTATCCCGTTGTTTCTGGCTCCCAGTGGCCATTTCGCGCCCTGTGCGCTAAAATCACATACGGTACTCTTAGACCGTTTTCACATGTCCCATGGCATGATACCAACGTTGACACGATATAACTTTCGGGAGCACTTAGTCCCATCACAATCTCACAACCGGGTGCAGTTTTCTAAACTTTCAATTCACTGATTTCCGATGCCACGAAGCCACGAGCACGGTCCTCTACCCCGAGCCTCTCCAAAGTCCTAATCACAACACAAACGAAACATCCTTTGTCACTAATCAATCCAAAGCTACCTCCCCGGAACCAATCCCATACTCTCGGAACCCCTAAATCCCTACAACAATGCACCGAAGACATTCCCCGAACCCCCGGAGCAAAGGCTCATAATTGCAAATTCTAACATCCTGAAAATTGGCCTAGCACCGCGGCGCAGCCCTGTAGGGCCGCGGCGCCCAGAAAGTTTGAGCCGCGGCGCCCAGCAAGTCAGAGACCCCATCATGCCCATAAACAGCCTTGCGCCGCGGCGCGCTAGAACAGCGTCGCGACGCTCCTTCGCGAGCCCAGAATTCTGGGTTTTTCCCCTGCGTTTACCCCGAACCCAAACCACTCCAAATCATCCCAACTTCATACCCAAGCCCCAAAACTTATTTAAAACCACACATAGACCAACCAACAACCTATAAACACTATAGTCCAGCTCAACTACACAATCACCCACATAATTCACACTTAAATTAAGACTCTAACACTTAAGCTAAAACTTGAGAAAAGTACAAACCAGTCCTCTAAATCCTTAAACCATAACAACTACGAAATTGCAAACATACTTAATACCCTTACCTCAATCAGAAATTCGACTTGAGCTTCCTCCAATCCAAGCTTGAGCTAGATTCCACCTTAACAAACCAGCTGAATTCCATGCAAGACAAACCATGGCTATCTCTCAATTCTTTCAAAAACCAAATTCAGAACTTAACAAACACAGGGACCAATTCCTTACCTCAGTATAAACCTTGATATATGCTTGATTCCACACCCTTAAGCCCTTCACTAGCCTCAAAGAACTCAGTTCAGCTCCTCTTCCACTTTGCCTTCTAGGTTCTTGATTCTCCCTTTCCTTCTTGATCTTTCTAGCCTTCCAAGTCTTAACTTCAGTTATACTTAGCATAAAAGAATCGTACATATCCTTTTCCCTCAGCCAAAGACATCTATACCACTACCAAAAGACCTTTTTAGCCTCCCTCAAATATCCTTTTCTAACTAAACCTCAAGGGTACACTTGTCTTTTACCTACTTTACAGTTTTACCACTTATCCAACAAAACCTGTTACTCGTTACTAACAGTTACACAAGTTACCAAATCACCAGTTACCATTATCTAGCTTTCTAGGACCGTCTCGGCACGTGCATCACATTGAAATCACCACATCCACGTGGTACAAATCACATATCATAATTATCACATAACATAATACACATAGTCATATAACATGCTTAAAATCATAACCATGCATCTAAATCATTAAAATCACACATAATTCCCATTATGCTCTCCAGGCACACTAATCAAGGCCCTTAAGCCTTATTAGTGAATTTGGGTCGTTACACTTACCGTCAACAGTTACAATCAGCTACATTACAATTTTGGATATTTTTTATTTTGTCCAGTTCTTGAAGAAAACAAAATGCATTGTGTAATTATTGCGACATCATCTATTGTGACAACTGTAAAGTCGTCGATGTATGCAGTCAAAATCCATGAATTTTTATTTTAATTTATTAAAAAAAATAAGCTATAGCGACAACATATCGTTGCTGTAGGGTCATCAACAACTTACGACAAGACCCTCCAAATTCCTAGTACCCTATAGCGATGACATGTCGTCTTCGTACGGTGCCAGGAGTTTGGAGGGAACAAGAGGCAGGAACTGACTCTACGGCAACGACTATAGTCATCGTCGAAAAAAAGAGGGAAATATATTTGTCGCTATAAGGATGGATAGAACTTGACCGCCAAAAGTTGGTTGTCAATTCTCACTTCCTATACCGACGACATGTCATCGCAATAGAGACCCATCTATTCCGGTGAGCAATTAAAATATAGTGTATAGCGACGACATGTCGTCGCTATACGGTCCCAACAATGCTAAGTGAAACAGTGCATTTGATATTAGCGACGACATCCTTATACTCTATAGCGAAGACGTGTCATCGCTATAAAGTTTGCCGATATAACCCCCCAACCCGAGCCTTCTTCTTCATTTTCTACAAAAGAACAACGCCGCCAGAGACATAAAACTGTCCTCCACCGTCGACCCAAGGTGTTTTAGGCCGATTCGTTTCCATTTCTTCCTTGTTGTGGTAATCTAAACACATATTCTTTGTATTTTATTGTTTAAAATGTATTTTTTTTGTTAATATTTGTGTGTATTTTGTGTTTTGTATAAATGAGTTGATGAAATTTTTTGGATTGTTTTTATTTCTTCGCATTACATGTGCCTAGCCCGAGCCTTGGGATTAGATTATTGGCATTGGATAACGCTCTAACCTGACTTTTGGGTATTGTTTTTAAATTTTTATTATTCATTAACGGCTAATTTAAGTATTCAATTGTGTAATTGGTTATTTTATATAGTGTTGAATATTATTTTTTAGGTTATGTTTACCCAAAAATGTCTCCTCATGACGTGGTAGGATTTTCTTCCACGTGGCTGACACGTGGCAGTTCTGAGTGAAAGGATCCTGTTCGATCATCGACCAGATAATTATTGATTCGTCAAGTCTTGCGATTGGGTGCGACCAGTCTTGTTGCATACTTTCGTTTATTTCCTTTGGAATACGCAATCTTGTAATAATTACTGTGAATGCCAAAAATTGACCAGAGCCACAACACTCAAGAGAAAAATTGAGGGTTACCCTCATTAGCCTCGGGCAAACAAAGCAGCCCAATATCTTGCCCCACGCGAGACCCATGTCTCATAGGAGGCCTTAGAAAAAATGCCTAGAAGGACCCAAGGGCCTCGCTATGCGAGGCTGCCCTTCCCCCGCGCGCGCCTGCCAAGGCCACAAGGGCCTCTCTATGCGAGGCTGCCCTTCCCCCGCGCGCGCCTACCAAGGCCACAAGGGCCGCTCTATGCGAGGCTGCCCTTCCCCCGCGCGCGCCTGCCAAGGCCACAAGGGCCTCGCTATGCGAGGCTTCCCTCGCCAGCGCGCCTCGCGACCCAGATGCGTGCCAACACCTCGCACAATGAGACATACCTCACCACGCCCGTGTGTGTCTCGCGAGGTACGACCACGTTAAGGAGCCTCGCGCCACCACTGTCTCGTGGCCCTCATTCAACCCCATCACACCTTGTGAGACCCATCCCCAAGCCTCGTTAATGCCCGGGTCACGGATGGGTATTCACTTAGGCACTAAGGGTCACGCCTTGTGAGACCCATCCCCAAGCCTCGTGAATGCTCGGGTCACGCATGGGTACTCACTTAGGCACTAAGGGTCATGCCTTGTGAGACCCATCCCCATGCCTCGTGAATGCCTGGGTCACACATGGGTACTCACTTAGGCACCAAGGGTCTCGCCTTGTGAGACCCATCTCTGAGCCTCATGAATGCCCAAGTCATGCCCGGATACTCGCTTAGGCACCAAGGGTCTCACCTTGTGAGACCTGATACGAACCACACCAACACTGTGATGAAACCCGACACCAAATATGGCAGCCACCAAGAACACACGAAATTTGGAATGGTAAACCGCGACCCTATGCTTAGCAAAGCACGAACCTTGGTATGAGGAAGACGCCACAAACGGGGATGGGAATCCGTTTGATAAGTCGGATTTAACGCCACAAGGGATACCCTTGATAAGTTCGGATAGTCTCTTCAAGAACTCAAGAAGAAAACTCACAAATTTTCATTTCATCCAAATCTGATTTTTTCCAAATGTTTTCAAGGCCTTATATAGCCGAAAATTACATCAATACAAGCCCATTTGTCTTCCTAAAAACCGAAATATTAAAGACAAGCCTTTTGTCTTCCTAATGAAAACCGAATATTAAGGACAAAAGGACTCTTGGACTCACACAAGTCAAGTGTTTGACTTTTCACAAAAATAAACAAAGACTAAATAAAAAATACAAGATGACAAAATACAATAAGACTCATCAAGCTCCTAAACTGAGTATTTTTGGCTCGCGCCCTCGTCACCAGACCAACTGGAACTAGACTTAGATCTTTAGTCTTGGTGTCCTCATCATCATCCCCAAGCCTCGCACATGCCTATTTCCAGGCCTAGTACCTGGAGGTAAGGAAGAGATAAAAGAAGTGTGGATCGACACTTACTAAAATATAAAGAAACCTAGAGAAGATATTTAGGTAAGGGGAACCACTATGCATAAGATGAATGTACAAGCACGGGATGTACAACCCTGGAAAAGGGCAAAGGCATGACTCTGACATCTGTGTCCTACAAGTAGTGGAGGTACGGATTTGTATAGAGAGTGAAGCACTACATCCATACCTCTGACCATGTACCAGGCCGACACCATAACCTTCTGCTCCACCACGACCTGTGCCACTACCCTGACAATGTAGCTTTGTACAATCTTGTCCCCTGGGACCACAATGTATGGGGGACCATTAGAGCTCTAGTATAAATAGATCATCACCCCTCCAGAAAAGGGGTTGGGAAAAATTCATTGTATGCTGAGGCTGTTAAGTAATATATGACTTTTACTCCATTGTAGTTCTGTATATTTACTCTATCAAGTTCTCTCAATTTTCTTCGAAGATATCTTTGGCAATACAGTCTCAGTTTTCTAACCTTATATCGTTGACGAGATTTCACCGTCAACAATTTGGCGCCGTCTGTGGGAAGAACAAGCATCAAGCCAACGTTCTTTCATCACTTCCAGAAAAGAAAGATGCCAAGGCGTTCACAAAGCTCGCGGCAACTCCAAGACGTTGAGGTTCACTTGAATGGAGAGCGAATGAGGGCTTCCAGGAAAGTCCCACCTCCGCCTAGGTATGGAGATATGCCGGAGGAATGTCCTCCCCCAGGGGAGGAGAAGGAAGCATCATCCCCGACTGTCCAGCTCGACGGAGGTCACTCAGAACCGCCAGAGTACCCATATCCCTGGTCCCCGGTGGCACCATGGTCAGGCTACCAAGACACGGTTCCCTCGATGCACAGGCCAGGCAAGAGTCCCTGAGTACACTCGGTAAGTCCCAGCTCAAGGACTCACCTCTACGAGGATGAGATTCGCGAGTTGCAAAAAAAGACTCGAAGGCTAGAAACCACGATAGAGAACATGCAGGAGGTCTTAAATGACCTCCTGGAGGTCTTAAATGACCTCCTGCAAGGAAATTCAAGCATACCCCTTCCTAAGCGTAAAGAGAAGGAGCGTGAAAAAAGGGAAAATACTGTCCCCGCAGATGATGGAAGAACCCCACTTTCCATTAGTAAAACTCCCCAAACAAAGTGCCATGTGGGACCTAGGCCGACAAAATGTCCTCAGGAGCAAAGGCAGAGGGAAGACGATGGTCGTAAGAATGAGGGAGAAGTCGCCTCAAAAGAGGCGCCCCTGGCCTAAGGAACGAACTCCATGGGAAGAGGTCAGAAGTAAGAAACGCACCCCCCGCGGCTCCCCCGAGGAACACAACCAAGGTAAGGGATCAGGCTGAGAACCCGCAAGACGCCTTATGCAAAAAGAGGAGGGGACTAGACATCAAAATGCAGCACCCTCAAGGCAAGATTATCACCGCACCTGGGGGGGCGCAGAGATGACGAAGAAGGCCTCTGTTGGTGATACGAACCACGCCAACAAGTGTGACGAAACCCGACACCAAATATGGAACAGCCACCAAGAACACACGAGATTGGAATGGAACCGCGACCCAATGCTTAGCCAAGCACGAACCTTGGTATGAGGAAGACGCCACAAACGGGGATGGAATCCGTTTGATAAGTCAGGATGAACGCCACAAGGAATCTCCTTGATAAGTTCAAAAGTTTCTTCAAGAACTCAAGAAGAAATAAACTCACAATTTCATTCAACATAATCTGCCCTTTCACATTGTTTTGGCAGTCCTTATAAGGACGAAAATTACATGAAAACAAGACCCTTGGTCTTCCTAATGAAACCGAAAAATTAAGGACAGCCCCTTTGTCTTCCTAATGAAAACCGAAATTAAAGACAAGCCTTTTGTCTTCCTCATGAAAACCGAAATTAAAGACAAGAGGACTATTGGACTCACACAAGTCAAATGTTTGACTTTTCACAAAATAAACAAAGACTAAATAAAAAATACAAGATGACAAATACAATAAGACTCATCAAGCTCCTAAACTGAGTCTTTTGGCTCGCGCCCTCGTCACCAGACCAACTGGAACTAGACTTGGATCTTTAGTCTTGGTGTCCTCATCATTCCCCCCCTCTTGAGAAGGATTTGTCCTCAAATCTTCACCTGCATCAAAAGGACTCAAATCAGAAACATTAAAAGTAGCACTAACAGTATACTCACCTGGTAAATCGAGTCTGTAGGCATTGTCATTGATCCTTTCTAGCACTTGAAATGGACCATCTCCTCGAGGTAGCAATTTGGAACGTCTTTGTGCTGGGAAGCGCTCTTTCCTCATGTGTACCCATACCCAATCACCGGGGTCAAAAACCTGCTTGTGACGACCCTTGTTAGCATCAAGTTGGTTAGTGTTTAAAAGAGCCTCCTTAACCTCACTTTTTTTTGCATAAAAATTATTTTGTTTTCTCTCTAATTTTCCCTCATTGATCGAACTCTTCTCTTTCTTTTCTCTCTCACTTGATTCGACCCTTTTCTCTCTTTGTCTCTCTTTTCTCTCACTCTCATTCATCTTTTCACTCTCCTACTTTTGCTCACTCAATTTTTTCTTATCACTCAATTTTTGCAACCTCACTTGGTCTTCATATACTTGTTTTGGCGTCAATGGAGCTAGAGTGATTGTTCGTTGATGGAACGTGAATGAGTACTTGTTGGTGAAGCCATCATGTTGGACTTGCCGATCAAATAGCCAAGGCCTTCCTAGAAGGAGGTGTCCAGCTTGCATGGGAACCACATCGCACAATACCTCATCCTCATACTTGCCAATTCGAAATGATACCAGCACCTGTTTTGTAACCCTCACTTCACCACTATCATTCAACCACTGCAACTTATATGGACAAGGATGTTTAAGCGTTGGGAGCCCCAGCTTCTCAACCATGGAAGCACTAGCAACATTAGTACAACTACCTCCATCAATAATGACACTACATACCTTGTCTCTCACATGACAACGAGTGTGAAAGATGTTCTCTCGCTGCACCTCTTCTTCCTCTTCTTTTGCTTGCAAATTCAGGACTCGCCTTGTGACTAGTGCAAGCATCTCACCAGATTCTGGTCCATACTCATTGTCAGAAGCATCTTCCAAAGGTGGCATGTCAGCAAGATCATCTTCATCTTCAGAATCTATTTCTCCACTTTCTCGAATCACCATGACTCTCTTGTTTGGACACTGGCTAGCTATGTGTCCTCGCCCCTGACATTTGAAACATTTTATCTCACTAGAATGGGACGAAGTAGGGGCTGTTTTACCTTGAGGGGTCGTGGCTGGTTTTGGTGTAAAGGATGAAGGTTGGTCTTCTTCCTTCTTTGGATAGTTCGACTGCCGAGGTGTTGCACTTGAATGGTGTGGGCTCGGTCTTGGCTTTGAACTTGTACTACCCCTCTTGAGCTGCCTCTCAACTTTGATTTCCATATGCACCAAATCTTCCAATTCCACATAATGGTGTAGCTCAATTGGATTAGCAATCTCTCGGTTCAACCCATTCAAAAACCTTGCCATGGTTGCCTCCCGATCCTCTTCAACATTGGCTCTAATCATAGCCATCTCCATCTCCTTGTAATACTCATCAACACTCTTGGAACCTTGACGAAGGCCCTGCAACTTAAGGTATAGATCTCGATAATAATGAGGTGGTACAAACCGTTGCCTCATCTCCCTCTTCATTGCCTCCCATGTGTCAATAGGATGATCTCCACTCCGCCTCCTGTTGATGCACAACTGATCCCACCAAACAATAGCATAATCAGTAAACTCAATGGCAGCTAGTTTTACCTTCTTCATGTCGGATTAGTTATGACAATCAAAAACTAACTCCATCTTCTTTTCCCACTCAAGGTATGCCTCAGGATCACTCTTGCCTTGAAAGGCGGGGATTCTCATCTTGATATTTCCCAAATTATTGTCTACCTAGTTCCTAGCTTCTCTATCTCGGCCATACCTCCTATGGTTACCCTCTGACATCCTATCATATTCTTCCTCTAAATCGCCCCCATCAAACTCTCTTTCACCCTCAACATCCCGTTGTTGCACCCTGTTCCTCCGTGCCCTCCATTGCGTTCCCTCTTCTACCCTATCCAACCTCTCATGTATCTGCTCACACTCCGCCCTCATCATCCTTCGCATCTCCCCAATTAATGCTTGCATTTGTAGATTCGGAACCTCAGGTGGCGGAATATCATTGCTTGCATCTTTCTCTGGATTTTGTGCCATGATGGAAATCTGCAAAATAAGGTTAGAATAATATGGAGAAAAGACCTCACCACACTCCCTCACGTGTTTCGCTCGAACAATATTTTCACTCAAATCCCCTCGTGTTTCACTCAATTTCAATGGCTTTTACCCTCAAATAGGCTCACACCTCTGCCTTTTTCCACTCGTATTCTTCTTTAAGTTCTTTCAAAACTAATCCAACGGTAATATGGAGTATTCAAGCAGCAAATTCAACCAAACAAACCAAACGAACATCGACGAAAACTGGTGAAAAATGACAAAAAACGATGATTTTTGGAACACTTGTGTGGGGTTTTGGCAAAAAGGCCTCTAGACCATAGGGAACAAGAATCGACAAATTTTTTTTTTTTTTTTTTTTTTTTTTTTAGAATTCGGATCCTCTTGGTTTTCTTCTTCTTTCTTTTCTTTCTTTCTTCTTTTCTTTTCTTTTCTTTTTCTTTGATTTCTCAAATGCAGGTACAAGACACAAGAAAAAAAAAATTAGACTTGGATTCGAAAACAAAACAACTCGGATTTCACAAAAGAGCAAGATAAAACTCAAAGCCCTAATTCACGTTAAGAACCCTAATTCATGATTTCAGAAATGAAAAGAAAACAAAATAGGGGATTACAAAGGAATTGAAACTTTGTGTAGACTAGTTTCGGATTTCAAGGGATTTCACAAAGAAATAAGGAAATAAGAACACGATTTGAACAAAGAAACAATCTGGAATAAAGAGATTAACTATAATGGTTTCAGATTTTTAGAAGGAAAACAGGAACAAAGACTAAGAAAATCAAGAACACGAATAGATAGATTTTTTTTTTCAAGAATTCCTAATATAATAACACGAACTGAATAGAAAAAAAATGAAAAAGGATGGGCCAAACCGGATGATCCTAAGCTCTGATACCAATTGATACGAACCACGCCAACAAGTGTGACGAAACCCGACACCAAATATGGAACAGCCACCAAGAACACACGAGATTGGAATGGAACCGCGACCCAATGCTTAGCCAAGCACGAACCTTGGTATGAGGAAGACGCCACAAACGGGGATGGAATCCGTTTGATAAGTCAGGATGAACGCCACAAGGAATCTCCTTGATAAGTTCAAAAGTTTCTTCAAGAACTCAAGAAGAAATAAACTCACAATTTCATTCAACATAATCTGCCCTTTCACATTGTTTTGGCAGTCCTTATAAGGACGAAAATTACATGAAAACAAGACCCTTGGTCTTCCTAATGAAACCGAAAAATTAAGGACAGCCCCTTTGTCTTCCTAATGAAAACCGAAATTAAAGACAAGCCTTTTGTCTTCCTCATGAAAACCGAAATTAAAGACAAGAGGACTATTGGACTCACACAAGTCAAATGTTTGACTTTTCACAAAATAAACAAAGACTAAATAAAAAATACAAGATGACAAAATACAATAAGACTCATCAAGCTCCTAAACTGAGTCTCTTGGCTCGCGCCCTCGTCACCAGACCAACTGGAACTAGACTTGGATCTTTAGTCTTTGTGTCCTCATCAGTTGGCCTTCTTCTTCCTTGAAGAGCAGAGAACTCACGACAAAGTTAGAAACAGACAAGTATAAGAAGAGATCTTTATTTGGGACAAGAGAGCTCAATATGGGTGGAGTACTTAGGTAGGCTTTCATTTTCTCGAAAGCTTTATTTTGCTCTACTCCCCATGCTGTGTTGGCAGATTTCTTAATATATTGAAAGAAGGGTTGGCAGCAGTCTGACATATGGGATATAAACCTACCCAATGCTACCACTGTTCCTGTTATAGTTTGGATATCATGAATAGTTCTTGGTTCTTTGACTTATGACAGTGAGGCAATTTGAGTTGGATTGGTCTCGATGCCTCTCTTACTGACTACATACCCTAAGAATTGCCCTGAAGATAGTCTGAAAATGCATTTGGCTAGGTTCAGTTTCATCTGATACGCATCATGTATGTTGAATCACTCTGTCAATTCTTCCACGTGTGTGATACCTTGCCGAGATTTAATCACCATGTCATCAATATAGACTTCCATGTTTTTTCCAAGTAGTGTAGAGAAGAGCTTGTGCATCAGCCTCTGATATGTAGCTCTTGCGTTCTTTAGACCAAAAGGCATGACTTTGTAGCAGTATAAGCCACGTTTTTTCGTGAATGCGGTGTGGTCTGATCCTCTATTTTCATCGGGATCTGATTATATCCTGAGCAGGCATCAAGGAAGCTCATTTTTTCATAACTCGCTCTAGAATCTATCATCTGATCAATTTTTGGGAGCGGGTGGCTATCTTTGGGGCACGCTTCATTCAAGTTAGTATAGTGGATACATACTCATTTTTCCCATTCTTTTTTGGAGCCACCATAGAGTTTGCTAGTCAACTGGGGTACACGCATTCCTCGATTGCACCTATACTCAATAATCGTTCCACTTCATCTTGTATCGCTTGGTTGACTTCGGGAGCAAACCTTCTCTGCCTCTACTTGATAGCTGGGAAGTCTTTCGATATATTGAGGTTATGACACATGACTTCTGGGTTGATACTGGGCATGTCATGTGGGGACCAAGAAAAATTCCCAACTCTAGTCTTGAGAAATTTGATCAGACCTTGCGTCTCAAGATCTGGCAGCCGGGCACTTACCATCAATTTTTTAGATGGGTTGTTTGAGTCTATGTAAATCTCTTCCAAATCATCGAGAGTTGGCTGTGGTTTCTCGTGTTCTTCCTCAATTTCTACACTTTTGAGATATGCTGGTAATTTGCCTGCTAATTGCTATTTGGTGTGAACGTCGTCAGAGACTAGTGCGCACCTTGTTTATTTCTTTCAGGGTTAAGTAGCATTTCTTTGCCTACCTCTAGCATCCCTTTATGTCTATGGTATGTCATCCATCAGGAGATTGACATTGCATAACTTGGTGTAAAGTGGAGACAACGCCTTGCATTCCGTGGATCCAATTTCGTTCCATGATTGCGTTGTAGCTTGTGATGGAATCTATTATCAGGAAGTCCACTTCTAAACTGTGTTATGCGGCGACAACGCCATCTTTCGTGAAGGTTATTAAAGTAGCGGGATAACTCCTTTCCTCTGCAGTGATAAAGTTGACGGTATGCCCGCCTCTGATGTTTGGTCTTTTATTCTTGCTCCAAAGTCAGTTCCACGGCGCAATGTATCATTGGGACTTGCTTTAGAGGTTCTTGCAAACTTGAAGAAGCTACGTTTGTTGAAGTTGGCATTATCGTGGGCACTGGAGTGGGAATGACACTAGGTTGTGGGATGTTAACTCTATCAGACCCTTTGATATACTGAGTTAATTGTCCGTTTCTCATAAGGGCCTGAATTTGGTTGTGGAGGTTATTACATTCAGAGATTGTATGTCTGTGGTCCTTGTGGAAGATGCAGAACTTGTTCTTGTCTCGTCTCTTCGGAGGTGTGGTGATCTTGTACGGTTCTCGGTAGATAGGCAGGTCTTTTTTTTCTTCATAAATGACCTCGTATGGGACAGTGTATTCGAAAGAAGAGAATCTTGGTGGATCGCGACTGTTTCATGGTCTCTTCCCCCCTTTGAAGGTTATGATTCAAGTCTTTTTTCTTTTATCCTCCCCTTTAGACGGGGGAGAAGGGTTATTTGGTGGTGGTGTGGAGATGAGAGAGGTCTTCTTATGGGCGCGCTCACGATACTCCAAAACTCAGAAGACGCCTTCGGCACGAACCTGTAATTCTAACATGTCATAAGGTGGGGTCATAGTGAGATTTTCATGTAAGAGAGATCCCACTTGTAAACTTTTAACAAAGAGGTTGGCTGCGGTCATTGGCTCTACATAGTGAATTCGGTGTACTAGATCGATCAAGCGTTGCAGATACGACTTTGGATGTTCATTTTCCCCTTGCTCAATTCGATAGAGGTCTGCCATTGTTCTTGGAGCCTCACAATTAGCGTTGTATTGTTGTAGAAAGGCTCTGCGAAGGTCGCAGAAGTTGTTGACAGAGCTAGGCTTAAGCTGTCTGAACCACAACAAAGCAGGTCCAGAAAAGGTTGTGGAGAGCACTTTGCAGTGTATAGCTTCATTATTTACCTCCAAGGAAATTTTCTACTGAAACTGAAATAAGTGACTAACTGGGTCCCCCTTCCCATTGAAAGCTGGTATCACGAAGTCTCTTTTCTTTGGCTCATTTTGGATCCATTCAGCGAAGGGTGATCTTTCAGTAGTTCTTGACACTAATTCGACGAAGTCAGAACAATGCGTAGGTCGACCCTCGGAGAATTTTTGCAATACTTCTTGAAACATTTCCTCTTTCCAACTTTCCAAGAACTGAGCAGAGGGGGTGGGGTCTTCAATGAGCACATTGTGCATGGCTCGCGTACGATTTTGCAAACGACCGCGCTCTGCGGAGGCTCAGTTCATTCATGACGGCTCGGTGTCGGCGTCTACTTGTGCTTCATACAGTTTGGCTCATCGTTCGATGACCTTTCGTTGTTGACATGCCGGAGACGATGGCATCGGGACGTGAGATCCCTCTCTGACGCAAGGAGTGTCGTCTTCATATGGGTCAATCTAGATTACTGGAGTCTCCGATCCATCGGGGTTGGATTTTTCCTTGTCCTGATTCTTGTGTAGACCTTCATTTGCTCTTCGTAATTCGACAATTTTGGCCTCCATTTTTTCTTGGGCAGCAGTCAGCGTTCTGATGGCCTCATCAGACTTCTGCTGGCTGTCTTCCAGTAATCGAAACAGTTTGTCGAGTTGCTCACCGACATCTATCGTGGGGGTTACAGGAACGACCGTGCTCGACGCTCCATTAGTCTTTGGCGGCATGGCTTTCACGTTCGAATGAATCTTGATTTTGCCAAAATTTCTTGATTCAAAGGGTTCCCACAAACAGCGCCAAATTGTTGATGCAAAAATTTCATTATTTCTATTTTGGGAGGTACTTTGTATTAAACGATGATTCTTCGATCTATTTCCAATAGTGTAGATGGCTCAGGTGATCGTCTAATCGTCTGGGTGTACCTGCAAGAAAGACACTCTGATGCTTAAGTCAGTATATCTCCTTTCGTTCTCTAGCGAAGTGATATTTACAGGACAAAATACTAAGGAATTAGTAGTTCAATCTACTTCCTGATTGGTTACTAGCATAACTGAATTTCCCACCAAAATGTCTATTGGCCCACCTAATTTTCATAGGACAGAGGCGAAGCTCGCCTCTGATCCGTGGCTTCTGACCGAATCTCTTTTGTTTGTACCTTAACACTCTGTTTCACTTGTTCCAAAAATAACAAACAATTTGGGCTGAATATTTTGAGCCCAACAGATACCCCACGATCCAAGGTTTTAATTCAATATGTGCATTAGACCATTCAAATCTTGGGCCAACTCTTTATCTTCCAAAGTTTTCGCCCAATGTCGAGTCATTCTTTCAATCGATAATCGCCACGTGCGAATAATCATAGCGAAACCTGACAATTGTCACTTCAAATTAATGTGCTTTCTATGTTGTCACTTCAATGGATGTCACATGTTGGTCAAGTCAAAAACAGTCGTGAACCATGTTCCCGACCTGAAGGAATGTTTTGAGATCTTAAGGAAATATGGTATGAGGCTGAATCCCCAAAAATGTACCTTCGGGGTCGCGTCAGGAAAATTTCTGGGTTTCATAGTCAACACCCGAGGAATAGAGGTGAACCCCGATAAAATCAGATCGCTACTCGAAATGCCATCACCCTAGTCACGAAAAGACGTCCAAAGTCTGACAGAAAGGGTGGCAGCCCTTAATCGGTTCATTTCCAAATCAATCGACAAGTGTTTGCCATTCTATAACCTGCTCTGGGGAAATAAAAAGTTCGAGTGGACCGATGAGTGCGAGCGTGCCTTCCTCGACCTAAAAGAACATTTAGTTGAGCCGCCCGTGTTGTCTAAACCAACAGCAGAAGAGCCTCTTTTTCTTTACCTAGTTGTCATGGAAGATGCGGCTAGCACCGTGTTGGACCGGGAAGAGGACCGGTCTCAGAAGCCGGTCTATTACATTAGCAAAAGGCTCTGCGGAGTCAAATCTTGATATTTGTTGATGGAAAAAATGGCGTTCTGCCTTATCCCGTATTTCTAGTCCCATTCAATCCACGTCATAACCGATCAACCATTAAGGCAGGTATTGCAAAAACTTGAGGCATCAGGACATCTTTTGAAGTGGGCCATTGAGCTCAGCCAATTCGAGATACTATACATACCGCAAACTGCAATCAAAAGCCAAGCTCTGGCTAATTTTGTGGCAGAGTGCATTGGATTCCAAGAGGAGCCGATGGAAGAACCAGTGTAGGCCTTGTGGAAAGTCTTTGTGACGGTTCGTCTAATGAGAATAGGTCCAGAGCTGGAATCATTTCGATATCCCTAGAGGGACATCATTTCCACTCCGCGTTACGATTCGGATTCGAAGCGTCCAACAACGAGGCCAAATATGAAGCTTTGTTGGCTGGGCTAAGGGTGGCCCGAGAGCTGAAGGCCAGGGCCATCCAGTGCTATAGTGATTCCCAGCTCGTGGTAAACCAGGTGTCAGGGGAATACCAAGCGCGGGGAACCAAGAAGGCGGCCTACCTAGCCAAGGTAAAGAAGGAGATGTCCACATTTAAGTACAACCTAGCTGAATAGATCCCTCGGGAGCAGAACACCAATGCTGATGCCTTAGGAAAGCTGGCTACCTCCAGGGAGGTCGAAACCTTGGGCTTGATATAGGTGGCATTCTTGGAAAGGCCAAGCGTAGAGGAGACTGCGAGAGAGGTCAAGATGATCGACGCCAGGGCAACCTGGATGACTCCCATAGTCGAATACCTTACAACAGGAAAGTTACCTGAAGAGCGAAGCGACGCGAGGAGGATACTTTACCAAGCTCTGAGATATACAATCATAGACGGGACGTTGTACCAACGTGGTCTTTCTTTGCCTCTTCTGCAATGTGTTCGGCCAGATGAGGCCAAGACTATTCTGCAGGACGTGCATGAAGGCTTTTGTGGGGATCACGCTGGGGGGCAAAGCCTGGCCTTAAAGATATTGAGGCAAGGATATTATTGGCCCACTCTATCAAAGGACTCAATTTCTTACGTCCAAAAGTGTGACAAGTGCCAGCGGTTCGCCACGATCGCCCGAGCTCCGCCAGTCGGGTGAAGATGATCTCGTCCTCGTGGCCGTTTGCGGTCTGGGGAATTGACTTAGTTGGTGCCCTACCCACGGGAAAGGGAGGAGTTCGCTATGCGGTAGTAGCTATTGACTACTTCACGAAATGGGCAGAAGCAGAGCCCTTGGCGACAATAACATCAAAGAGAGTCCTCGACTTTGTGGTTAAGAATATTGTCTGCCGATTTGGGCTGCCGAAGAAGATCATGTCGGATAATGGAACCCAGTTCGATAGCGACCTGATGAGGACACCAAGACTAAAAATCCAAGTCAAGTTCCAATTGATCCAAGTCAAGAGGGGAGGAATGATGAGGACACCAGTTTAGGAGCTTGATCAATATTTAGCTTCCTGTAATGAGTCTTTTTATTTTTAATCATGTTTTTTATTTAGTCTTTGTTTTGTGATAAGTCAAACATTTGACTTGTGTGAGTCCAATAGTCCTTTTGTCTTTAATTTTCGGTTTTTATTAGGAAGACAAAGGGTTGTCTTTAAATTTCAGTTTTCATTAGGAAGACAAAGGGTTGTCTTTATTTTTCGGTTTCATTAGGAAGACAAAAGGGTTGTCTTTAATATTTCGGTTTTTAGGAAGACAAAGGGGCTTGTATTGATGTAATTTTCGGCTATATAAGGCCTTGAAAACATTTGGAAAAATCAGATTATGTTGAATTAAATTGTGAGTTTATTTCTTCTTGAGTTCTTGAAGAAACTTTTGAACTTATCAAGGAGATTCCTTGTGGCGTTCATCCTGACTTATCAAACGGATTCCATCCCCGTTTGTGGCGTCTTCCTCATACCAAGGTTCGTGCTTGGCTAAGCATTGGGTCGCGGTTCCATTCCAATCTTGTATGTTCTTGGTGGCTGTTCCATATTTGGTGTCGGGTTTCATCACAATGTTGGTGTGGTTCGTATCAGTTGGTATCAGAGCTTAGGATCATCCAGTTTGGCCTATCCTTTACTTTGTGTTTTTCTTTCAATTCGTGTTTCTATATTAGAAAAAAAAAATAAAAAAATTTCATCATCTACTCGTGTTTTGATTTCTTTGTCCTTGTTTCCTTGTGAAATCTGAAACTATTCTAGAGCTTGTTGTTTTCCTTATTTCAATTGTTTCCTTGTTTGAAATCCGAGCCTAGGTTCATACGGTTTGCCTATCTTTTTTTTTTCTTTTTTTTTCCATTTCGTTTCTTTGTTCAAATATTGCAATTGAATTAGGGTTTCTGAAATTTCCCCTATTTTGTTTTCTTTTCGTTTCTGAAAATCTTGAATTAGGGTTCTTAATTGTGAAAACCGAATTTTCATTGAGTCCTCTTGTTTTGTTGTTAAATCCGAATGTGCTTTTGGGTTTCTCTTGTTCTTATTGTGCAATCCGAATTGGCATTGAGTTTTCTCTTATTCTTATTGTGAAATCTGAAATTGGGATTGAGGTTCTCTTATTCTTATTGTGAAATCCGAAATTGGGATTGAGATTCTCTTATTCTTATTGTGAAATCTGAAATTGGGATTGAGTTTCTCTTGTTCTTATTGTAAAATCTGAAATTGGGTTTGAGATTTCTCTTGTTCTTATGGTGAAATCTGAGTTGGGCTTGAGTTTCTCTTATTCTTATTGTTAAATCCGAATTTTGCCTTGGGTTTCTCATGTTCTTGTTATGAAATCCGAAATTGGTATTGATAATTCCCTTGTTTCAATTGTGTCCCTGGTTTCAATTGGTTCTTTTATTTGTTGTGGAATCCGAGACTGTTATAGTGCCACAAATTAGTTTGGTTTTGATTTTATTGGTTGAATCACAGATTAGATTTTGGGAATAATCGTTTTCTGTTATTGGGATTGTTCTTGAATCTGTTATAGTACCACAGTTTGCTTGGTTTTCAGATTGGTTCTTTGGTGTTCTTAATTTCAAGGGGATCCGAACTCTAAAAAAAAAAAAAAAAAAAAAAAGAGTCTGGAAACCCCTCTTAAAAAATTTTGTTCTATTCTTGTTCTTTATGGTCTAGAGGCCTTTTGACCAAAACCCCACACAAGTGTTCCAAAAATCATCATTTTTTCGTCATTTTCACCAATTTTCGTCGGTGTTCGTTTGGTTTGTTTGGTTGGATTTGCTGCTTGAATACTCCATATTACCGTTGGATTAGTTTTGAAAGAACTTAAAGAAGAATACGAGTGGAAAAAGGCAGAGGTGTGAGCCTATTTGAGGGTAAAAGCCATTGAAATTGAGTGAAACACGAGGGGATTTGAGTGAAAATATTGTTCGAGCGAAACACGTGAGGGAGTGTGGTGAGGTCTTTTCTCCATATTATTCTAACCTTATTTTGCAGATTTCCATCATGGCACAAAATCCAGAGAAAAATGCAAGCAATGATATTCCACCACTTGAAGTTCCGAATCTGCAAATGCAAGCACTAATTGGGGAGATGCGAAGGATGATGAGGGTGGAGTGTGAGCAAATACATGAGAGGTTGGATAGGGTAGAAGAAGGAACACAACGGAGGCCACGGAGGAATAGGGTGTACCAAAGGGAGGATGAGAATGAAGGGGATTTGGAAGGGTTAGTTTCTGATGAAGAGTTTGATAGGATGTTGGCGGGTAACCATAGGAGGTATGGTCGGGATAAAGAAGCTAGGAACCTGGTAGATGATTATTTAGGAAATATAAAGATGAGAATTCCAGCATTTCAGGGGAAGAGCGATCCTGAGGCATACCTTGAGTGGGAAAAGAAGATGGAGTTAGTTTTTGATTGTCACAACTACTCCGACATGAAGAAGGTAAATCTAGCTGCCATTGAGTTTACTGATTATGCTATTGTTTGGTGGGATCAGTTGTGCATCAACAGGAGGCGGAGTGGAGATCGACCTATTGACACATGGGAGGCAATGAAGAGGGTGATGAGGCGACGGTTTGTACCACCTCATTATTATCGAGATCTATACCTTAAGTTGCAGGGCATTCGTCAAGGTTCCAAGAGTGTTGATGAGTATTACAAGGAGATGGAGATGGCTATGATTAGAGCCAATGTTGAAGAGGATCGAGAGGCAACCATGGCAAGGTTTTTGAATGGGTTGAACCGAGAGATTGCTAATCCAATTGAGCTACACCATTATGTGGAATTGGAAGATTTGGTGCATATGGCAATCAAAGTTGAGAGGCAGCTCAAGAGGTGTAGTACAAGTTCAAAGCCAAGACCGAGCCCACACCATTCAAGTGCAACACCTTGGCAGTCGAACTATCCAAAGAAGGAAGAAGACCAACCTACTTCATCCTTTACACCAAAACCAGCCACGACCCCTCAAGGTAAAACAGCCCCTACTTCGTCCCATTCTAGTGAGATAAAATGCTTCAAATGTTAGGGGCGAGGACACATAGCTAGCCAATGTCCAAACAAGCGAGTTATGGTAATTCGGGATAATGGGGAGATAGATTCCGAAGAGGAAGATGATCTTGATGACATGCCACCATTGGATGACGCTTCTATGGGTGGTGAGGAGTTTGGGGCAGAATCTGGTGAGATGCTTGCTCTAGTCACACGACGAGCCGTAAATTTGCAAGCAAAAGAGGAGGAAGAAGAGGTGCAGCGAGAGAACATCTTTCACACTCGTTGTCATGTGAAAGACAAGGTATGCAGTGTTATTATTGATGGTGGTAGTTGCACTAACGTTGCTAGTTCTTCCATGGTTGCCAAGCTGGGGCTCCCAACGCTTAGACATCCTTGTCCATACAAGTTGCAGTGGTTGAATGATAGTGGTGAAGTGAGGGTTACAAAACAGGTGCTGGTATCATTTCGAATTGGCAAGTATGAGGATGAGGTATTGTGCGATGTGGTTCCCATGCAAGCTGGACACCTCCTTCTAGGAAGGCCTTGGATGTTTGATCGGCGAGTCCAGCATGATGGCTTCACCAACAAGTACTCATTCACGTTCTGTCAACGAACAATCACTCTAGCTCCATTGACGCCAAAACAAGTATATGAAGACCAAGTGAGGTTGCAAAAATTGAGTGATAAAAAAAAATTGAGTGAGCAAAAGAAGGAGAGTGAAAAGATGAATGAGAATGAGAATGAGAAAAAAGAGAGACAAAGAGAGAAAAGGGTCGAATCAAGTGAGAGAGAGAAGAAAGAGAAGAGTTCGATCAATGAGGGAAAATTAGAGAGAAAACAAAATAATTTTTATGCAAAAAAAAGTGAGGTGAAGGAGGCTCTTTTAAACACTAACCAACTTGATGCTAACAAAGGTCGTCACAAGCAGGTTTTTGACCCCGGTGATTGGGTATGGTTACACATGAGAAAAGAGCGATTCCCAGCACAAAGATGTTCCAAATTGCTACCTCGAGGAGATGGTCCGTTTTCAGTGCTAGAAAGGATCAATGACAATGCCTACAGACTCGATTTACCAGGTGAGTATACTGTTAGTGCTACTTTTAATGTTTCTGATTTGAGTCCTTTTGATGCAGGTGACGATTTGAGGTCAAATCTTTCTCAACAGAGGGGGAATGATGAGGACACCAAGACTAAAAATCCAAGTCAAGTTCCAATTGATCCAAGTCAAGAGGGGAGGAATGATGAGGACACCAGTTTAGGAGCTTGATCAATATTTAGCTTCCTGTAATGAGTCTTTTTATTTTTAATCATGTTTTTTATTTAGTCTTTGTTTTGTGATAAGTCAAACATTTGACTTGTGTGAGTCCAATAGTCCTTTTGTCTTTAATTTTCGGTTTTTATTAGGAAGACAAAGGGTTGTCTTTAAATTTCAGTTTTCATTAGGAAGACAAAGGGTTGTCTTTATTTTTCGGTTTCATTAGGAAGACAAAAGGGTTGTCTTTAATATTTCGGTTTTTAGGAAGACAAAGGGGCTTGTATTGATGTAATTTTCGGCTATATAAGGCCTTGAAAACATTTGGAAAAATCAGATTATGTTGAATTAAATTGTGAGTTTATTTCTTCTTGAGTTCTTGAAGAAACTTTTGAACTTATCAAGGAGATTCCTTGTGGCGTTCATCCTGACTTATCAAACGGATTCCATCCCCGTTTGTGGCGTCTTCCTCATACCAAGGTTCGTGCTTGGCTAAGCATTGGGTCGCGGTTCCATTCCAATCTTGTATGTTCTTGGTGGCTGTTCCATATTTGGTGTCGGGTTTCATCACAATGTTGGTGTGGTTCGTATCACGACCTCTTCACCGAATTCTGTGAAAGACACGGCATAATTAAAAGTTTCTCCTCCATGGCCTACCCCCGGGCTAATGGACAGGTCGAGGTTGTGAACAAGACGCTCAAAGAGAGCCTTAAGAAGAGGCTGGATGAAGCTAAGGGAGTTTGGCCTGAACAGCTCCCTCAGGTCCTATGGGCATACCGGACCTCACATCGAACTTCGACGGGGCATACTCCTTTCTCCCTGACTTTTAGAAGTGAAGCCATCCTTCCTGTCGAAACAAAGATAGCCTCGCACAGAGTCCAGGCATTCAGCTAAGAACAGAATGATAAATTGCTTAGCGCGTCCCTCAACCTAATTGACGAAAAACGAGAAGCTTCACAGCTGCAGCTCGCGCATTATCAACAAAAAATCACTCGTTATTTCAACTCAAGGGTCAAGAGACGCATCTTTAACTTAGGCGACCTAGTGCTCTAAAGGCTCTTTTAAGCCGGTAAGGATCCCAAGGACGGAGTTTTGGGACCAAACTGGGAAGGATAATATCAAATAATAGAGGTTGTGAAGGATGGGACCTTTAAACTAGCTTGGCTTAATGGAGAAACAGTCCCATGGACTTGGAACACTATACACCTAAAGAAATATTATCAATAGTCATACTTTTGTAAGGCTTAATTATAAAAGCCACCCTGTTTTATTAAAAAATGAGAAGTATATTTATTGTATCATTGTATGTTTCCGTGTGCGTATAGGCTTGAAAGAGCATGTCCAAAGTAACCGAGAAAGATCTCTTTCTGACTACTTGGGGGGGCGTATACCCCGAGAAGAAGATCCTAAAACTTAGAAGTTGGTTAAATTGATTAACTAGTGTTTTTTCTAAAAAGCACGAGGTGTCGATAAAACTAACGCGAACTAAGTTTTTAAAATTAAATATCATGGACACAACCAGGTCCTAAAACTTAGAAGTTGGTTAAATTGAGTAACCAGTGTTTTTTCTAAAAGGCACGAGGTGTCGATAAAACTAACGAGAACTAAGTTTTTAAAATTAAATATCCTGGACAAAACCACGTCCTAAAACTTAGTTGGTTAAATTGATTAACCAGTGTTTTTTTCTAAAAAGCACAAGGTGTCGATAAAATTAACACAAACTAAGTTTTTAAAATCAATATCCTGGACACAACCAGGTCATAAAACTTAGAAGTTGGTTAAATTGATTAACTAGTGTTTTTTCTAAAAAGCACGAGGTGTCGATAAAACTAATGCGAACTAAGTTTTTAAAATTAATATCATGGACCCAACCAGGTCCTAAAACTTAGGAGTTAGTTAAATTGATTAACTAGTGTATTTTCTAAAAAGCACGAAGTGTCGATAAAACTAACTCGAACTAAGTTTTTAAAATTAATACCTTGGACACAACCAGGTCCTAAAACTCAGAAGTTGGTTAAAATTGACTAGCAGTTGTGATACGAACCACGCCAACAAGTGTGATGAAACCCGAACCAAATCTGGACAAACAACCCAAGAACACTCGAAATTGGAATGGTAACCGTGACCCAATGCTTAGCCAAGCACGAACCTTGGTATGAGGAAGACGCCACAAACGGGGATGGGGATCCGTTTGATAAGTCAGATTGAACGCCACAAGGAATACCCTTGATAAGTTCGAATAGTCTCTTCAAGAACTCAATAAGAAAAACCTCTCAATTTTCATTTCATCAAAATCTGAATTTCCCAAACGTTTACAAGCCCTAATATGGCCGAAATTACATGAAAGAAAAGCCCCTTTGTCTTCCTAATGAAAACCCTAACAGTCACAAATAGAAAGACTCTTGGACTCTCACAAGTCAAATGTTTGACTTTCACAAAAAAAAAACGAAGACTAAATAAAACGTGATTAAATGACTGATTAAAATAAAAATACAAGATGCCAAAATCCAATAAGACTCATTATAAGAAGCTAAATATTGATCAAGCTCCTAAACTGAGTCTACTTTGATGAGCAGTACAAGTCTTTGTTTGCCTTCAGTGTTGACCACGGTCTCCTCCTGTTTTTAGGACTCTGTGGACTAGGTTGTTAAGTTCTTCTTTGAATCTCTTGGCTCGCGCCCTCGTCACTGGACCAACTGGAACTTGACTTGGATTTTTAGTCTTGTTGTCCTCATCATTCCCCCCCTCTTGAGAAAGATTTGACCTCAAATCGTCACCTTCATCAAAAGGACTCAAATCAGAAACATTAAAAGTAGCACTAACAGTATACTCACCTGGTAAATCGAGTCTGTAGGCATTGTCATTGATCCTTTCTAGCACTTGAAACGGCCCATCTCCTCGAGGTAGCAATTTGGAACGTCTATGTGTTCCCACACCTCAGGGGCCAGAAAAGAGAAGTCGCCGTCCTGGTTGAAGGCCCAGCAATGGTATAGCATGGCCTCCATGGAGGAGCTGGAGGACGCCTTCTCTACCATGGTGGCGACCTCGGCCTCCAGCTGCTTAGCCTTGGCCTCCTCAAGTTCGGCCTTCGCAGAGGCCAAGGCGGCTTGCGCAGCCTTTTCGCCTTCTTTGGCAGCCGTCAAGGCAACCTTGGCACTTTGCTCTTGTTGTTGAGGAGATGCAAGAGCGGAATGGGCAGTCTGGAGCTCGCCCTTGAGCTCGTCAGTCCTAGCCCTGGTCCAAGCTATGCTGTGGTGTAGAGCCAAAGCTGCCTGGAAAGACAAGGTGTAAGACACGAGCTGGGAAGAAAGCAAAGAAATTTAACTAACTAAACTTACAGTGAGGTTCATCCCCAGCGCTGACTCTATGACATTCTCATTGCTCCTCTCCTCGATCTTCCTTAAGTCCCTCGGGTTGGCTTTATAATAATGCTCCACCGTATAAGCTCGCGGTCTCATAGACCGTCCCTCGGAAGGTGTTTGGGATTTTCTCCAGGTCTTGAGCATTAACCGAGATGCGCACGATGGGAGCGGGGACTGACGGAGTTCCTGCTGGTACCTCCTGTTCTCGAGTAGGGCCTGGAGGTCGCGGGGTCGGTGGAGGCATATTCTCTGTGGCTACGGGGGTCTGACTTCTCCCCTTGGCGGGGGACTTGGAGGTTGTCCCAGAGGCAGGAGTCTTCTTGGTCAGCCGGGGTCTCTTGACCAATGGCCCGGATGGTCCGGTGGAAGGGTTCCCACCTCTCCCCCTCGAAGATTGATCGTAGGGCGCTATCTCTGGGTTGTGCCATCTCCTCGCCTGAAACAAAAAAGAAAGGAATGTTAGTATACATGTAAGGTTGTTTTATTACAAGAGAAATCTAAGGGTGTATTGAAAAAGTCCTACCCTCTGAGCTAGAGGATGAATCTATTGCCACAACCTCCGGCCTCGGAACTTCTATAGGGGAGTCTAAGCTTATTACTTCACGAATCAGAGAGGGTTCTGGATCTGGATCTACCTCAGGACTAGACTCCTCTAAGTGTTGTCTAAGTCTTGGAGCGACTACACCCTCCAGAAGGGAGGGCCACGACCTAAGGTTGGTCCTGTACTCCTCAAAGAAGGTCGACCTAAAGGACAAGGTGTTGTCTACTACTACGGTGCCCCTAGGACAGCCCCTAGGGTTATGTTACGGTCTGGGTCATCTCGATGACGGTGTACGAGCTAGTTTGGGTTAAACCTAACAAGCCTAAGGTCTGCAGCAGCCCTGTCTAGATCCCTAAATGGGTATGGGTTACCTTGGCCGGAGGGGCCGACTGCTGCCCTCAACTGAGCCCGATCCACATCGGGGCCCTGAGCAGCCTCAGGAGCTCACCTTCGTCGCACAAGCGGCACCTCATCTTCTTCGTCCTGCTCGTCGCCGTCGCTGTCTATGACATCCCCCTCGGGGATAGGCACCAGGTCGTGAGCTATTGGGTAGTTAGCCCGCGTCCTCCTTAAGGACAGAGTCTGGCCCGGAGAAATTAACTTACACGCCAGCATCGTCTCATCAGACACAAGCTGGCGATAGTCTTTCTCACTAGACGGAAGCAACGCCAAAGTATCGTATTGACCCCCAAGGGTCACTGAATTGGCCATCCTCGCAAAAATGGCTGCACGATGATGCTCAAGTCAGTACACGCGAAAAGAAGGAATAAAATAACATGATGATTTAGCGAGCTGAAAATAGAGAGAACTTACGAGGATGGTTGAAGTAATGGTGTTCACAGTTGTGAAACCCGTTCGACTTATAGAACTGGTCTTTGAAGTCGTTGGGATGGCTGGGCAGTTCGATGACTGGAGGAGAATCTGGGAAGCGGGTCAGGTAGTAGAACCCATCGCCTCGTCCCCGTTGATCCGGGCTGGCCTTGAGGCAGAAGAAATAGAGGATATCCGCAGGGGTGGGGACCTCCCAAATATGTTGCAGGAAAAGATAGCTCAGCCCGGCCAGTAGACGATACGAGTTCGAGGGGAGTTGAAATGGCGACAGCTTCACATAGTTGAGGAAGTCGGCAAAGTACTGGTCGAGGGAGAGGAAGGCCTGGCCCTCAGGTGCTCGTTGCTCCAGGCCGCGAATTCCTCCTCAAGTGGTGCGCAACTCCTCTCCCCCTCAAAGGGAGGTCAAGCAATAAGAGCGCCAGTCCCAATCTCGATGTTATGGGACAGCATAATCTTATTATTGACCCTCCCTTGGGTCATGATATCCTCTCCACCTCAAATAAAGCGTCAGGTTCCACCTCGACCTCCTTCTCCACCGTGGGACCAAACTGGGGGATGGGAGACTCCACCTTGATCTCTTTCTCTTTGCGGGACTGCTGGGACGATGAGCCGGCCAAGCTTTTCTTGGACACGTTCTTTTTGGGTCCCATGTCGCCTAGCAAACAAGAAAGATGAAAAACTTAATAGGCGACCGAAAAAGTAAGAAAGGAAAAATAGCGCGAGAAGAAGTGATTTTCATACATGGACTAAGGTAATCTTAGCCCGCGGTGTGTGAAGCCACGCGTTGCCATAGTCACGCGCCCACGTTTCCAATGGATCCCTGATCTCCAAGGATCTTTGTGTCAGGAGGGGAAGATTATTGCTTGCCTTGGACAGGAACTTTTGAGACTAAAACCACCTAGGAAGCGTGACCCCTAAGCTACCTGGTTTTACACCCTAAAAACCTCTCACCTTCCATATTCTTAATCAGCATTTCCTAAATTTACCTAGAAAATTACCCAGAAGTTACCTAGGTATGAACACCACATTCCAAGACATGTTTTTAAATATAATCAATATGCCTAGAATCGAAACCTATGCGCCAAAAACCAGTCAAAAACAACCTATTGTTCACAACTGAGAAATAGATTTGCCTAACAAAGAAATGGGAAAATCGAAACATACAAACGGACAGGGAACTTATAGTGTATTTTCTGAGTGAAAGTTACAGGCAGCCTAGGAGTAGGAGTCCTGGTTGAATCCTTAAAGCTGAACTTCTGAAAGTTTCTTGAGGCGAGAATGTAGGGATTTCTGGGATTATGAACAGAAGAAGAAGAAGTGCTTCTGAAACTCAAAAGAAAGAGAATAAGGAAAAAAAATTAAATGAAGGGTGACTAGCACTAAAGACTGCCAACCTTATATATACGTAAGAAGCATGAGGTAACGAGGATCATCCGATCAAATTAATGTGAGATACGAGGGTCATAACTCAAGAGATGAAACGACGACAGAAAGGTGGCTAGGCCATTTAAAACAATTCTCGGAATCTGAACAGTTGCCAACCACGGCATTCCACGTGTCTGGTACCCATATAGTGGGCAGGACATGAAGAGTCGAGAGGGAAGTTGAATAGTCCCCGCTGTGAAGATCATAGGTGACGTCATAGGTCATGAGCAGGGGCTTGGGGGGCAAATGTATGGCCTGAATATCCGCACACACTTTGGCGAGCTAAAAAAGGGCCTATGTAACGACCCAAAATTACTAATAAGGCTTAAGGGCCTTGATTAGTGTGCCGAGAGGGCATAATTGGAGGTTAAGAGAATTAATGGTAAGGAAGCGTGAATATGGGTATTGAATAAGTATACGGCCCTGTTTGGCTGGTAAGGGCATAATGATAATCTTGGCCCGTTAGGGCATAAATGTGAATGTGTGTGATAAATTGTTGAGACCACATTATTATGTGGATAGATGGATAAACATATATACGTGTACAGGTGTGTGCATTTGTAATTAGCGGCACGAGGCGATCCTAGGGAGCAGGTAGCGGGGAGAGTCACACGGGGGCTTAATAGTTGACTTCGGATAAGTCAAGGATATTATAGGTATCGGCTAGTTATTTAGACTATCAGGTTATGGAAATAAATATATGGAGATATATTTGAGGTTAGGAAGTTTAGGCGGGAATATTGGGGAATTTTACCGTTTTGCCCTCGGGGACGGTTCCGGCACCTCGAGCCTCGGGCTTGACCTAAATGATAAGGTTAGACTTACTAAAAATAGAAAACAGTAGAACCACAAATGAACCGACCTTTCTTTCTCAGCTCTCTTCTCTCTCTCAAGGGAAACACAAGGGAAATAAACAGAGAAAATCAAGTGGGATTTTGAGGGGATTGAGCTAAGGATTTCTGGGAATTGAAGAAGGGATTTTGAGGTTTAACTCAAGGGTTATCCAAGCAATTGAATCAGCACTAAGGTAAGCAGTAAATTCCTTTCTTTTGGTTAAAAATTCTAAGTTCTGCCTGGGTGTTGAGATAATTGTTACTTTAATGTTTAAGGTTGAATTTGAGCATAGAGCCTGGGAACTAGCTGGGGTTTGGCTTAGAGAAGGTGTTCAACGGAAGAGGTAAACTCTAACTCATGATTTAAAGGTTTAAATTTAGGTTTTGACTGGTTGGTTTTGAGTGTTTGTGTTCTTGGGTCTCATAAATTGAAGATGGGATTTCTATGAGTTTTAGGCTGAGTTTTCTATTGAATTATGTTGCTAAAGTTGTTCTGAAAGTGTTGGGAGTGATTTTTTTTGAATTAGGAAGCTTTGGGATGGTTTTGGGTAAGGTTTTAAGCTTAGAAATGGAGGAATTTCTGGGTTCGAAGAGAAGGGCCGCGGCTCTGTTCTAGAGCGCTGCGGCCCTAGGATGAAGATGAGCCAAGGAGGCTCGGCCAGGGGTGAGCGCTGCGGCGCCCAATGCAAGGGTCGCAGCGCGTGTCTTTTTCCAGGGAGGCCCTTGGTTCTGTTTTGAGGGCAGGGCCGCGGCTAGGCTTCAAGGGCTGCAGCCCTTGGATGCATATTTGAACATTTGGGGTTTTAAAGCATGGGAATCATACCTAAAGTGCTCGGGATCGATTTCACCACCGTGCTTGGTAGGATTTGTTTTCTCGGAAGCTAGTTCTGTACCCGAAAATCTATATTTGAATATTAATGGAATCCATTACCTTGGTTGTGACTAGGTGATAAGCTAGGGCTCGGGAATGGATCGTGCTCGGGGGTCGTCCTTTCTAATTAAAGCATTTGGCATTAAGGTAAGAAAACTGCACCTGTGTATGTGGATAGGATGGGACTAAGTGTTCCCTATATTTGAATGTATTGTTATGCGATTGCGATACACCATGTGAATATGTTGGGACTAAGAGTTCCCTATAATGGTATGAATGTCATAAGGTGGTATTATGCCACAGGGACATGTGGTAACGGCCTAAGGGTGCTGAAATCCACACTTGCGCACATGGCACGGCTCGGACACTGGTATCCGAGGACAGCTTATTATGCACTGAGCTCGGTTTAAGCGGGCCGGAGTCAGTGGGTTAAACAGAGGGTGCGGCCTAAGTTGTCAGCCCTGATTATTATGTGATAAAAGTGTATTATGTGATTGATTGTATCTTGAATCTGAATGTACATGTTGAATATCTGTTGTAGATTATTGTCTATGACTTAATGAATATCTGGAGCTGGATTATTGGTTATTGACCAGTGTGTTGTCTTGAATGGATTTTATGGCTTGAACGAACCGAGTAATGCTTTGTGGTTATTGGACTATGCTATGTGAACTGTTAAGCTGTTAAATACTGTTATGTTATGATATTATGTTTTCTTGCTGGGCTTTGGCTCACAGGTGCTACATGGTGCAGGTAAGGCAAGTTGGCCATGGGTTGGAGAGCTCTGGGGGCGAGATGTACATTGTCAGCTGCTCGGCCACCACGGTCGAGGATTTGTACAGGAACGGGAACCTAAAACGTATATTTTGCCATTAGAGTGGCTTGGTCATTTATCTGTAATTAAGAGTTTTGTATTTATGTTATTTAAACCCTAATTTGGGATCCCATGTAACAAACATCCGTTTTAAGGAAGTTTAACTATTTATAAATCAAAATTCTATTTAACCTAATCTTTTGTGTCATTAGATACACAGTTCAAACGAAATGACTTGATTAGCAAGTCTTGCACTATTTCAAACACACAGTGTAACGGTCTTGGTTATCCAGGGCGTTACAGCCTAAATCGATCTGCCACATGTCAATCGTCCACCCCGATCTATTTTGTTACGGACCCCTAAAAGAACTAGCCCGAGCTGATTGATCATTTAGCTGCTCCTTGTGTGGAGCCATTATTTCAACATAATAGAAGCCACGAGCTAGCGTCACATTAAGCTCGTGGTGCATCAGAGGTCTGACACCCCCGAATCCTTATAAAGTCAACCACGCAATGTAAACGTGCATATACCAAACATCACGTGTCCATTCCATTCCTGAATTCTCAGATACATAGTATAAACATGCGTGTTCAGACATCCCACGCCTGATTTGGGCTTGCGGCCCATTACCCATCTTTACCTATTGATTAGACCACACTTCACTGTAAGGTTTAGGATTTAATTATCGGTGTCACATAAATGACATGATGGATGAAGAGGTCACAGGATGACCCCAATACCTACTCAGAGATCAGTCTCCTATAAATACTAAAACCCTAGATAGTGCAAAGGGCTAGCTTTTCTTTTAAAGCAAATACTTTGTAAGCAAGTAAGGAGATATCAATAATATCAACTGGTGGACTAGGGGGATTTTAACCTCCGAACCACCTAAAAAAGGAGTGACCATCTTTTTCTTGCAATTAGTTTCTACATCCTAGATTACTATCATTTTCATATTACGGTTTATCAATCAGCACTAATCCATCCTATTTATTCGTATAATTATCTGTTGGCGAAAAACCGTGTCAACACCTACTAACTAGGCTGCTTTATCGCTAGGCGATCTAAATTATGGCGCCTCCAAAAAAGACCGCCATGAACTCATCTACCCAGCACAAGAATAAGGGCAAACATGTCACCTCAGAATCTCATATCCCACATTTTGGTCCCGTGGAGGAGAGGGAGGTCATCGTCAATTCCAACACTTTCTTGAGGCTGAACACATGGTCTGTAGAATAATGACTCAGGGGAGAGTTAACATCGAGCTAGGAATTGGCGGTCTCCCTGCATGACCTGCCTTTGAAGGAGAGCAGAGTTGTGCCCCCTTTCAAGATGATTATGGGGCTTGGAGTGATGAGCACTTGAATGCTGGTGCTTTTCTTCCCCTGGATGAATATTTCTTAGACTTTTTAAACTACATAAAATTGGCTCCCTTCCAGCTCCCCCCGAATTCCTACAGACTTTTGGCGAGGCTAAAATATTTGTTTTTGAAGCATGAATGTGGCGTCCTCACTCTAGCCGATACTTTATATTTCTTCTATCTCAAAGCGAGCCCTGACCAGAAAGGGCGAGGTGATGGGTTCAACTACCTTACGCAGTTTCCAAATTCTTTATGTGGAATGGATTGAAGAACTGCGAATATCGATACTTCAACCGTCCTCGTAAGTCATCTATCTTTGTAATTTAAGCACGTAAATTTTGTCCCTTTCCATTTTTTTTTCGGCTTTGAGTGAGTTTGTTCCTCGTACAGCTATACTTGCATGGACGGGCAAATCTGTGACCATCGGGGGTCAATACGAGAAACAGTCCAGTCTTTCCCCTGGGGAAAAAGATTATCGCCAAGTCGTGAATGATGTCACGATGCTGGCATGTAATTTGATCAGCGAGGGTCAAACACTAGCCCTGAGGACCCGAACTCTACTCCCAGTCATCCTCAAACTTCCCTCTTCTCAAGAGGCCTTGCTAGTCGTCCAGGACACTAATGAGGAAGAGGACGAGGTGCCTCTCATGTGAAAAGGTGAGCTCCCGAAGCCTATCAGTGTCCCGATCCTGGCTGAGCTGCGTCAGGGGCAGCAGCTGGCCCCTCCGGCGAAGGTAACCCTTACCTATTTGTAGAGTTAGATCGGGCTACTGCAAGCTTTAGGTTAATATGTTTTAACCCCAACCAGCTAGTTAGCCGCCATCCCACCGATCTGGACCTAAATGTAACTGTCCTCCAATGCATGGATCGCTTGGTGGTACGCTAAAACCACAACTATCCTGATACGAACCACACCAACGATTGTGGTGAAACCTAACACCAAATATGGCAGCCACCAAAGAACACACGAATCTGGAATGATGAACCGCGACCCAATGCTTAGCCAAGCACGAACCTTGGTATGAGGAAGATGCCACAAACGGTGATGGGAATCCGTTTGATAAGTCAGATTGAACGCCACAAGGAATACCCTTGATAAGTTCGAATAGTCTCTTCAAGAACTCAAGAAGAAAACCTCTCAATTTTCATTTCATCAAAATCTGAATTTCCCAAACGTTTACAAGCCCTAATATGGCCGAAATTACATGAAAGAAAAGCCCCTTTGTCTTCCTAATGAAAACCCTAACAATCACAAATAGAAAGACTCTTGGACTCTCACAAGTCAAATGTATGACTTCACAAAAAAAACAAAGACTAAATAAAACGTGATTAAGTGACTGATTAAAATAAAAATACAAGATGTCAAATTCCAATAAGACTCATTACAAGAAGCTAAATATTGATCAAGCTCCCAAACTGAGTCTACTTTGATGAGCAGTACATGTAATGACCCACTAATCTAGACTAATTGGACCATTATCGAAACTATACATAAAACTTACATTTTTACGAAAATACCATAATTTATTGAGTAACTTGAAAATAAGAGTTATTTACAAATAAACAGAATACTAAGAAGGATTTTGGGATCCCATTGTCTTTAAAACAAAACAAGATTTAAAATAAAAGACATTACATAATAATGCGGACAATACACATAAAAACCATAAAAACATAAAAGGAGACTATATCCTCGAATCGAATAACGCTCGGCCCCTTGACTCCATTCATCATCGATACACATTCTCCAAGCGTCACGAATCTTTCCGCCTCTAAACTTATTTTCCTGCACATAAACAGAAAGGAGTGAGCCTAATGCCCAGTAAGGAAAATCTAACACAAAGTCACATACATAATTTCATAAGAAAACATAAAGACTTAACATAATACATATAACATACACTTATTATAATGGCCATTATTACTTGGGGTCCCATAGACTAAACAAGCATATGCCCATGGGATTAGTGGGGTCCTACTAGCTAAGTAGGTCATATGCCCATAACCCATTTGGGGTCTTGTTAGTCATATGGGTCATATGCCCAAGCCTACAAACATACACATATATCATAACACTTTTAATAACATAAAACATATAGATAACATAATCACATAACATGTTGATTCTAGCCTATTTCCTTACCAAAGTTACCGGGATTATGGACTGAGTTGGGACTTTTGGAACACTCCTAAAACCATAAGAAAGAGTGAGTCTAAAGAAAGGAGATGAAATGAAAGAGATGAAAAGACTAAACCATAAAAACATACTTACCGACTTATATGCTTAAGAACTTGGATTCCCTAACCAAAATAAGAATAAGGTTAGGGGACTGAGTAGAAGGTTTTGAGAAAGGAAATAACATAAAATACAGAAAGGAACTAGAGTTTTGGGTTTACCTTAAAGATTGCAAGATCACTCTAACCTCCACCGAAATACTATAGAACTCACTTCCCAAAGTGTTTGATAAGCTTATGATGTTTAAGCTTATAGTTTTTCCCCAAACCAGGTGTTTACACTCTCACACTCACTTAACACTAGCAGCTTCTGAACTTAGAGCAAATGGTGAATAATGGCTGGGTACTAGGTCCTATTTATAGAGTTTGGGAATGAAAATATCTTGATTTTACTTGAATAAAAATAATGGCTTTTTAAGTGAAAATCATTTGAATAATCGTTCAGCAGAGGCTGAAGACTCGTTCAGAAGATGCTGGACTGTTGAAGGAGTTAGAATGGCAGAAAGGAAATGAATTCAAAAGTATTTGAAAACATGCTGGTGGAGGCGATATATCGCCCCCTGTAGGCGATATATCGCCTGGGCCAGTATGCCCGAGGCGACCGTGCATCGTTTCGTGTTTTCCGTATCTACGTGCTGCGACATATCGCCCCCTATAGCTGCGATATATCGGCACACGCTGAATATTTAAACACGAAATTACACATTTTTAGCTAAGTTTGAATGGAGTAAACAGCCTTGACTAAGCCCTCAACGTACTCAAAGCTGCTGACTGACCCTATAACATTCAAACTTTACTCCTTATTATATTTAATCCTCAAAAATCTTTAATCCTTAATCACCATTCATAACATGTGCTTAAAATCCTATTGGTTGATGTCTAAACCTTATAATATAGTAAATAAAATCCTTAATATCAGTCACATTAATCAAACCTTAGGTTAACTTAACATTCTTAAACTATAGATTAAACTTAGAAAATCTATAAGTACTACTATGAGTGTCCAAATAATTCCCGGTCTGAACCAAAAATCCAAAGTAACAAAGATAATGCTATAAATACTATCATACTACTATCTATCTTAGCTAAGTAAAGTTCTTGGACTCTACAGTACAAGTCTTTGTTCTCCTTCAGTGTTGACCACGGTCTCCTCCTGTTTTTAGGACTCTGTGGACTAGGTTGTTAAGTTCTTCTTTGAATCTCTTGGCTTGCGCCCTCGTCACTGGACCAACTGGAACTTGACTTGGATTTTTAGTCTTGTTGTCCTCATCATTTCCCCCCTCTTGAGAAAGATTTGACCTCAAATCGTCACCTTCATCAAAAGGACTCAAATCAGAAACATTAAAAGTAGCACTAATAGTATACTCACCTGGTAAATCGAGTCTGTAGGCATTGTCATTGATCCTTTCTAGCACTTGAAACGGCCCATCTCCTCGAGGTAGCAATTTGGAATGTCTATGTGCTGGGAATCGCTCTTTCCTCATGTGCAACCATACCCAATCACCGGGCTCAAAAACCTGCTTGTGACGACCCTTGTTAGCATCAAGTTGGTTAGTGTTTAAAAGAGCCTCCTTGTACATGAGTAAAATCATTGGCTGTTTTGTATGCAATGCTCGCTTAACCTCACTTTTTTTTGCATAAAAATTATTTTGTTTTCTCTCTAATTTTCCCTCATTGATCGAACTCTTCTCTTTCTTTTCTCTCTCACTTGATTCGACCCTTTTCTCTCTTTGTCTCTCTTTTTTCTCACTCTCATTCATCTTTTCACTCTCCTTCTTTTGCTCACTCAATTTTTTTTTTATCACTCAATTTTTGCAACCTCACTTGGTCTTCATATACTTGCTTTGGCGTCAATGGAGCTAGAGTGATTGTTCGTTTACGGAACGTGAATGAGTACTTGTTGGTGAAGCCATCATGCTGGACTCGCCGATCAAATAGCCAAGGCCTTCCTAGAAGGAGGTGATACGAACCACGCCAACAAGTGTGACGAAACCTGACACCAAATATGGAACAGCCACCAAGAACACACGAGATTGGAATGGAACCGCGACCCAATGCTTAGCCAAGCACGAACCTTGGTATGAGGAAGACGCCACAAACGGGGATGGAATCCGTTTGATAAGTCAGGATGAACGCCACAAGGAATCTCCTTGATAAGTTCAAAAGTTTCTTCAAGAACTCAAGAAGAAATAAACTCACAATTTCATTCAACATAATCTGCCCTTTTCACATTGTTTTGGCAGTCCTTATAAGGACGAAAATTACATGAAAACAAGACCCTTGGTCTTCCTAATGAAACCGAAAAATTAAGGACAGCCCCTTTGTCTTCCTAATGAAAACCGAAATTAAAGACAAGCCTTTTGTCTTCCTCATGAAAACCGAAAATTAAAGAGAAAGGACTATTGGACTCACACAAGTCAAATGTTTGACTTATCACAAAATAAACAAAGACTAAAAAACGTGACTAAAAATAAAAAGACTCATTAAGCTCCTAAACTCAGTCAACTTTGATGAGTAAGACAAGTCTTTGTTCTCCTTCAATGTTGACCACGGTCTCCTCTTGTTTTAGGACTTTGTGGACTAGGCTGTTAAGTTCTTCCTTGAATCTCTTGGCTCGTGCCCTCGTCACTGGACCAACTGGAACTTGACTTGATACTTGGGTCTTGGTGTCCTCATCAGGAGGTGTCTAGGTTGCATTGGACAATACCTCATCCTCATATTTGCCAATTCAAAATGATACCAGAACTTGTTTTGTAACCCTCACTTCACCACTATCATTCAACCACTGCAACTTGTATGGATGAGGATGTTTAAGCGTTGGGAGCCTCAGCTTCTCAACCATGGAAGAACTAGCAACGAATCTGGAATGATGAACCGCGACCCAATGCTTAGCCAAGCACGAACCTTGGTATAAGGAAGACGCCACAAACGGTGATGGGAATCCGTTTGATAAGTCAGATTGAACGCCACAAGGAATACCCTTGATAAGTTGAATAGTCTCTTCAAGAACTCAAGAAGAAAACCTCTCAATTTTCATTTCATCAAAATCTGAATTTCCCAACGTTTTACAAGCCCTAATATGGCAGAAATTACATGAAAGAAAAGCCCCTTTGTCTTCCTAATGAAAACCCTAACAATCACAAAATAGAAAGACTCTTGGACTCTCACAAGTCAAATGTTTGACTTTCACAAAAAAAAAACAAAGACTAAATAAAACGTGATTAAGTGACTGATTAAAATAAAAATACAAGATGCCAAAATCCAATAAGAATCATTACAAGAAGCTAAATATTGATCAAGCTCCTAAACTGGTGTCCTCATCATTCCCCCCCTCTTGACTTGGATCAACTGGAACTTGACTTGGATCTTTAGTCTTGGTGTCCTCATCAGTGTGGGACTCATTTAATATCTCACGCCTAATCCCCTCATTTGCCGGAACACATATCCGTCCCTGATACCGGAGCAAACCTGTCTTTGAAACTGAATAATCCTTAGCTTTCCCTGCTAAGGCATGCTGCCTACTGTCCTGCAACTGCACATCCACCAATTGACCCTCCTTGATCCACTATAACAGGGTCGACTGTAAGGTGATATTGGCTAACTGGCCTACAACCAGTTCTATCCTTGCCCTAACCATCTCATCAGCCAATTCTCTCGAGATCTGAGTAGAACTATACAACTGTCCTGGGCCCCTCCGGCTCAATGCATTTGCCACCACGTTGGCTTTCCCATGGTGGTAAAGGATATCACAATCATAATCCTTAACCAACTCCAACCAACGTCTCTGTCTCATATTCAGATCCTTCTGAGTGAAGAAATACTTCAGACTTTTATGATCAGTGTAGATCTCGCACTTTTCTCCATACAGGTAATGGCACCATACCTTCAGTGCAAACACAACTGCCGCTAACTCCAAATTGTGAGTTGGGTACCTCTGCTCATACTCCTTCAGCTGTCGAGACGCATAGGCTATAACTTTCTCATTCTGCATCAGCACAGTAAACCACGAACTTCCCCTCCTCCAAAGGAAGACTCAACACAGGCACATAAATAAGCCGTCGCTTCAACTCCTAAAAGTTGTTCTCACACTTCTCTGACCAAACGAACTTCTGATTCTTTCTTGTCAATTCTGTCATCGGCTAAGAAATCTTTGAGAACCCCTCTACAAACCGCCTATAGTAACCAGCCAACCCAAGGAAACTCCGCACTTCCGAGGCATTCCTCGGCCTCGGCCAATCTCTAACCGCTTATACCTTGGACGGATCCACCTTAATCCCTTCTGCCCCAACTATATGTCCAAGAAAGGTCACCTCTGGTAGCCAAAACTCACACTTCTTAAACTTGGCGTACAACTGATGCTCCCTTAGCCTCTGTAAAACCTGCCGGAGATGCTGCTCATGCTACGTCTTTGAACTGGAGCATACCAAGATGTCTTCGATGAAGACAATGACGAACTGGTCCAAAAATTCCTTGAACACCCTGTTCATCAGATCCATGAAGGCTGCTGGGTGTCAAACCAAAAGACATGACCAAGAACTCATAATGACCATAACGCGTCCGGAAAGCCGTCTTTGGTATATCCTCATCCTTGATCCTCAGCTGGTGATAACCAGATCGAAGATCAATCTTTGAGAACACCGTCTTACCTTGCAGCTGATCGAACAAGTCATCAATCCTTGGCAGAGGATACTTATTCTTAATAGTCAACTTGTTCAATTCTCTGTAATCGATGCACATCCTCAAGGTCCCGTCCTTCTTCTTAACAAACAGTACCGGTGCGCCCCATGGAGAGTAGCTAGGCCTGATAAATCCTAAATCCAGAAGTTCTTGCAACTGTATCTTCAACTCTTTCAGTTCTGTTGGTGCCATCCTGTATGGTGTCCTAGATACTGGTTCTGTCCTGGTGCCAACTCAATCTCAAACTGTATCTCCCTACACGGCGGCAACCCTGACAAATCCTCAGGGAAGACATCCAAAAACTCGCACACCAATCTAGTCTATCCCGGCCCTGCCGGCATAACTCTGGTGGTATCCACCACACTAGCCAGAAAACCTATGCATCCCCCCTGCAACAGGTCCCTGGCTCTCAAAGCTGAAATCATAGGTATGCGGGGTCCAGACACCGCACCCACAAAGACAAAAGGGTCCTCGCCCTCCAACTCAAAAGTAACCATCTTCTTCCTGCAATCAATCGTAGCCCCATACCTAGCCAGCCAATCTATTCCTAGAATCATATCAAAGTGTCCCAAATCTAATTCAATCAAATCCACCGAAAGTTCCCTACCATCAACCATCACTGGCAGTACCCTAATCCACCTCCTAGAGACTACCAGCTCCCCTATAGGCAACAAAGTCCCAAACCCCGCAGTCCGATACTCACTAGGTCTACACAGTCTGTCAATCACTCTACTAGAAACAAAAGAATGTGTAGCACCAGAATCAATCAATACTGTAAAAGGAAAGCCAGCACTAGAAAGCTGACCTGTCACTACTAAGGGACTAGCCTCAGCCCCCGCTTGAGTCAAGGTGAATACTCAAGCTGGAGTCAAGCTATCCACCTTTCCCGCTTCACCTTTCTTCACCGTTGGGCAGTCTTTCCTGAGGTGTCCCACTGGCCCACACACAAAACATGCCTTGGCCCGGCACTCGCCCAGATGGTGTCTTCTACACCTCGGACACTCTGGATAGGTCCGCCATGCCTCACCGCCACCCTGACGGCCACCCTGACCACCCCGACCCCTTCTATCAAGAATAGGAGCGACCGAAGTGTCAAGAGTCTTCCTCTTGAAGTCACTGGGGCCTGCGCCCCTACTGGTCCCTGAATAAGGAGGCACCGCCCTACGGCCCTCACGCCTTACCGTGCTCTCCTTCCACATCTTGTTCTCCGCTTCCTCAGCGGTAAGAGCCCTCTCAACAGCCTGGTCATAAGTTGTTCCTCCAGGTACCGTGGTGATCCTAGCATCCCGGGCTATCATAGCATTAAGCCCCCTGATAAAACGATCTTGCCTAGCAGCATCAGTAGGCACAAGATCTGGTGCAAACTTCGCGAGCCTATCAAATTTCAAGGCATACTCAGTAGCAGTCATACTGCCCTGTACCAAACTCACAAACTCATTGACCTTTGCTGCCCTAACAGCAACATTGTAATACTTCTGGCCAAACAAATCCTTGAAACCTTCCCAAGTCAGTGTGGCAACATCTCTGGTCTGCGATGCCACTTCCCACCAAATACGGGCATCCTCCCTCAACATATAAGTGGCACATGCCACTCTATCCTGCCCCTCAATTCTCATAAAATCCAGAATCACTGTAATCATAGTTAGCCATTGCTCGGCTTTCAACGGATCCGGTCCTCCCTCAAAGACTGGGGGTTGCTGCTTCTTGAACCACTCATATAACGGTTCCCACTTGTTAACAACCTCCCCAGGCTACACAGCTAGTACCACTGCAGGTGGTAAAGAAGGGGCAGCACTCCCTGATGGAGCCTGCTGTTGCAAAATACGAATCAGCTCGTCTTGGCTCTGTAATCGAGCCTGCAACTCAGCCATTAATTGCTGCCAGTTCTCAGGGACTAGCGGAGGTGTCTGGCCCTGGTCATTGCCCCTGGTCCCGGACCCAGTGCCGACTAGTCGTGAAGATTTCCTTGGATGTATAGCTATCCAAGTCAATCTGCAAATATCGACTCGGCGGTCAGACCACAATGACAGGGTAAAAGCTTCTCCAAAACTCAACAATAGAACATAATCAATCACAGGTAACCAATACATATAAACATCCATGCACAGTCAATCATCCACATACTCATTTACATGCACGACAATGTTGATAAACATGCCTCAATATTTCCACACAACAGTCAAGGGCCAGGCCTTGTCAGTATCTCATGCTTCCTAGCAATTCAATCAATAACAACATGCATAACTCATTTCATGCATAACAACATAAGCACACATATACACATTACCAAACCCTGACTTGAGCTTGTCTCCAGCAGCGAATGTACATATCCAGGCTGTCTTTAGGAACCCTTAAACCTAGGACGCTCTGATACCAAGTTGTAACGAGCTAGATAGCCAAGACCGCTACACTGTGTACTTATAAAGGTGCAGGACTTGCTAATCAAGTCATTAGTTTGAAAACGTGTCACTAAACATGTTGGAACTAAGGTTAAAAAGGTTTTGGTCTCAAAAACTCATTTCTTTTATTTATACTGTGGTAAACATGGGATCCCATACAAAAACGAAGTTAAAGAAAGTTTACAGACTCCCCAAAGTACATGAGTAACCACTAGCCATACTAAGGCAAAACAGACAGTCTTCAGGTTCCATGTCCTTGCCTAGACCTCAACCGTGGCGGCCGAGCACCTGGCTATGTACATTCCGCTCGCTGAGCTCTCCAGTCAGGGCTGATCTAACTTTCCCTTGCCTTTACCTGCACCACGTAGCACCCGTGAGCCAAGGCCCAACAAGAAAACATCATAGATAACTCAAACAATGACAACAGACAAATTGGTCAGTAAGCATGTATACCCATCAGATAATCCACAACAGATATTCAGCAAATACAATCCAATACAAGATACATTCTATCACATATAATATTCATATCACACAGTATTCAGGGCCGACGACTTAGGCCGCACCCTCTGTTTAACCCACTGACTCCGCCCTGTTTAAAGCGAGCTCAGTGCATAATAAGCTGTCCTCGGCTACTAGTGGCCGAGCCGCGCCCTGTGCGCTAGTGAGACCCTTGGCACCTTTAGGCCGTTGGTTCACTAAATGGCTTGCATGGCATAATACCATCTTTTCAAGCATCTACAATAGGGAGCCCTTTAGTCTGAACGGTTATCGAATTACAAGCAACGCCCCTCAAGCACGATCCGTTCCCGAGCCTTAGCTTTTATCACCTAGCCACAACCAAAGTATAGGGTTCCATAAATACTCCAATATAGGTTTCCAATTACAAAACTAACTCCCGAGATTCCAAATTCCACCAAGCACGGTGGTGAAACCAAACCCGAGCGCACTAGACCACTCTCCCGTGCTTAAAACCCTAAAAAATTCATGTGTGTAACCAAGGGCTGCGGCCCCCAAAGCCTAGCCGCGGCACCTCCCCAAAACAGAACCTGCTCCCACACTGAACCACACACGCGCGCGCGGCCTTTGCCTTGGGCGCCGCGCCGCACCCCCTTGGCCGAGCCTCCTTGGCTCTCTTGCATGATAGGGTCGTAGCGCTCTAGAACAAAGCCACGGCCCTCCCCTTCGAACCCAGATTTTGCACCATTTCTAAGTCTGAAACCTCACCTTAAACCATCCCAAAACTTCCCAACTCCTAACCAATTAATTCCCAACATCTTTAGCATGATCTTAGCAACATAATTCCCAAGAAAACACAGCCTAGTACACCCTAATCTCCTCCTTTCAATTTCTGAAACCCAAGTGCCATAAACACTCAAACCAGCCACTCAAACTCAATTTAAAACCTCTAAACTTGGAGTTGAAACTTACCTTTGCTGTAGAATCACTTCACCAAGCTATGGCCAAGCTAAGCTCCCAAGTTTTCCCTCTTAATTCTGCCTTAGAACATCAAAATCATACTTGTTTCAGCACTTAACTAAACCCAGCTAGAACTCAGAATTCAACCACAGAAAATAGAGTTAGATGCTTACCTTAATCCCTGCTTCAGTTCCTTGATTTTCCCTGAGCTAAACCTCCAAATTCTCACCACCAAACTTAGAAATCCCAACTTGTTTCCCCTATTTTCTGTGTTCTTTTTCCTTCCCTTAGTTTTCCTTAAGCGTGAGAGAGAAGGCTGAGACTAAGTTTAAGTCAGTTTGTGTTTTTCTTCTAAAGGCTTCCTTAAGTCTATCTCACACATTAAGTTAATCCCGAGGCTCGGGGTGCCGGAACCGTCCCCGAGGCCAAAATGGTAAAATCCCCCAATATTCTCGCCTAGACATTCTAACCTCAAATATATCTCCATATATTTATTTTCATGACCCTATAATCCAAATTGCTACCCGCTATCTAAAATTATCCCCGACTTCTCCAAAGTCATATCTTAAACCCCATTGTGACTTTTCCCGCTATTTGACCCTAGAATCGTCTTGATTCGTGCTCAGCGAACCTGTCCACATAATAATGTGGTTCTCACATATATCACATATCATATTACCACATAATATAATCAATTATCATATAAACATTATTTTATACATATAATTACTCATTAAATCACAATTATTCCATTAATGCCCTCCTGGCACACTAATCAAGGCCCTTAAGCCTTATTAGCGAATTTGGGTTGTTACACATTGACATTGGAAGATGCAATGAATCATTCTGACAAGGAAAAATGGCAAGAAGCCAACCAAGAAATGGAATCGATGTATTCCAATTCTGTCTGGGTTCTTGAAGATCCACCTGAGAATATCAAACTCATTGGTTGCAAGTCGATATTCAAGAAGAAAAGAGGAGTGGATGGGAGAGTAGAGACTTTCAAAGCAAGGCCTATAGCCAAAGGTTACACACAAAAGAAGAGGTTGAATATGAATAAACCTTTTCTCCTGTAAGAAGGGGTTGACTATGAAGAAACCTTTTCTCCATTAGCCATGCTAAAATCAATTCGTAAATTTGTCCATAGTTGGGTGCATGGATTATGAGATTTGGCAAATGGATGTCAAAATAGCTTTTCTGAATAGCTACCTTGACGAAACCATTTACATGTCTCAACCAAAAGGGTTCGAATTAAAAGGTTAAGAGCAAAAGGTTTGCAAAGCTTCTTAGGTCCATTTATGGACTCAAACAAGCTTCTAGATCTTGGAATCTTAGATTTGATGACACAAGAAAAACATTTGGTTGTTGAACAAAATGTTGATGATCATTGTGTCAATAGACAAATCAAAGATGGTAAAGTAGTATTCCTCGTTCTTTACATTGATGATATATTACTGATTGGAAATGACGTAACATCATTATCAAAGGTAGAGAACTGGTTAGCTGAACAATTCCAAATGATAGATTGGGAGAAGCCAAGTATGTTCTGGGCATTAAGATTCTTAGAGATAAACAGAACAAAACTTTGGCACTGTCTCAAGCAACTTATATTGATAAGTTGCTAGAACCCTTTAATATGCAAAACTCCAAGAAGGGTGATATGCCAACCCATTCTGGAGTATTCCTTTCCAAGGAGCAGTGTCCCAAGACACCTCAAGAAAAGGAAGACATGAGACAGTATCCCTATGCCTCAGCAGTAGGCAGTCTAATGTATGCAATGTTATGTACTAGACCTGACATATGTTATGCAGTAGGGATTGTCAATCGTTATCAATTAAATCCAGGTTAGGAACACAGGATTGCGGTGAAACATATTCTCAAGTATCTCAAGAGAACGAGAAACTATATGCTAGTATATTAGGGTAGTGACCTCGAACCTACTGGATACACTGACTCAGATTTTCAATCTGACAAGGATAATAGAAAGTCTACTTCTGGGTCAGTATTCACTCTTGGTGGTGGAGCAGTTGTCTAGAGAAGCATTAAGCAATCCAGTATAGCTGATTCAACCATGGAAGCTGAATACATAGCAGCTTGTGAAGCAGCTAAGGAAGCAGTTTGGCTGAAAAAGTTCTACACAGATTTGGAAGTAGTTCCAGAAGTGGAGAAACCACTTGTTCTTTACTATGACAACAGTGGAGCAGTGGCCAATTCTCAAGAACCAAGAAGCCACAAGAGGGGAAAGCATATAGAGCACAAATACCAGTTAGTCAGAGAAATCGTACATAGAGGAGATGTGTTCATTTTGAAGTCGTATCAGAACACATCCTGGCAGACCCATTTATGAAGACGCTTCCTGCAAAGCAATTCGAGGGTCATGTACATAATATGGGATTGAGAGAAATGTCTCACTTGCTTTAAGTACAAGTGGGAGATTGTTAGGAGTGTGTCCTAAAAGCATGTAAAGACATTTGTGTTTTCTGTGAATAAATAAATACAATGGTTTATTATTATTGTTATATTTAGATTGTTAAATTATTGTTTGAATAATTTTGTAAATATCAGAAAAATTCCATATTCATTATTGAGGATGTGATCTTGTATTAACGAGAGAATTAAGATCACATGAATAAATAAAAATAGTCAACAACAACAAATTAAAATTATGGAATTCTTTAATTGGAGTTGTAAGTACGGTTTACTGAGTATCGCAATGATACAAATAATCTAGATTCAGATTATTGATGTGGTAAGACATCTCGGTAAAGGTGCTTTATATAATATGATTATATATGAAATGGATCGATATGAATTAAAGTCTTTGTCCAAAACCATTTAACAATAAAGACTTGTAATTCGTATCATAACTGATGATCATTTATAGATCAACCTAAATCCTGAGTGTTCATGAACTCCTGTTCATGTTTATTAAATCTTTTGATTTATTCGTTAAGGTCTCTTCAAAGAATGAGGCTAATGACTTTTGTTTTGGAGATTCAATATCATGGATGGCTGGGAACATGTATCAACAATACAAAATCTAATCTTTCCTAACGAATCGTATATTAGTTCCCTTAAGGGTTAATTCTGGAACTAAATGATTTTGAGCTCAAATCTATAATTAGATTATAGATTAATTATTCACAAGTGAATTAATGGTACTTAAGGAATAAGAAGTAAATTAGAAAGGTAAAATGGTAATTCTTCCATTCTAATTTATGAACTAATTAATTAGAGGGTTGAACTATTGTAAGATGGTTATATCATTGGACGACTTAAGAAAAGATTTCTGTAAAAGTATATCTATAACATAAAGAGTGCAATTCTGAATTTATAGTGGAGTAATATCAGAATTAATAAATTAACTTTTATAATTAAAGAGTTTAATTATTTAGTTTATTTATTGGAGCTTAATGTTATAGGTCCATGGTCCCCGAAATGGCTCAAACAATCACTGACAAAGGTAAACACAAAAATGGGCAAAAAATGACTTATGTGATAAGTAAAATATTTTTCTATGTATCAAACATAATTATTGTTTAATTATGTGTAATTAATTAATTATTTGATTTAACAAAAATATAATTAATTTTGAATTAATTTTTTTTTTTTGGATTTTTGGTATTGAAATAATAATAAAAATTGGGAAAAATCACATGCCATCACTGGCATGTGGTACACGTGTAGCACAGTCACTGTGCTACACGCATAAGAGATTGTGATCAGTTTTTTGGTTCCACAATTTTAGTTATTTAAATATTAAATAAATAATGAGATATTTTAATATGATTAAAATATTATTATTTAAACAAAAATCTAATAACTAATCAGTTATTTTAAATTGTTTAAAATAACAAATATTTTAATATATTGGATATATTAAATATAGGATATCAGTTTTACAGAACGCAACTTTTCAGGGATAGAAAAATATCTAGAAATCTCTCTCAGAGAAAGAGAACAGTGACAAACAAAAGTCATTGTTCTTCACAAAACCTAGGTCCAAACTTTATCAGATCTCATGTGTTGAGAACATCTGATAAATAGTTTTTGCCTAATTTTAGTATAGCGAGCCCACACTCGTTCTTTGTGTGCTGAGAACATTTTGGAAGATCTTGGTGTGAGATCTCAAGGATTTAGCCATACAAAAAGATAGCAGCAAGGAAGGACCGAGGTAATTTTTCTATTCTTGTCTTTGATTCAATATATATATATATGCATGTGAAGAAGTAGATCTAGAAATCTTTTTGGGATTAAACTGACAATTTGATTGTTGTTCCACTGCGTATAATCTCTGATTTGATCAATAAAATCCAACACAGCTCTCATGAAGGAAGAGAGAAGGAGGTGTTGAACCTCCATTTGAGCAGCGACGCTTGTAGGGGCGGGCCACATCGTGTATGACCAGAGGAGAGCCCATGGGCTCTCTAACTTAGGACAGGCCGCGACTTTTTTGCTGTGGGCCACGACGCTTGAAGGCCTTTTGGGCCCCGGGAGGGTTTTGAGTGAGAAAACTCAAAGTTAGGGGGATGCCATATATCCTTGGCCACTCCAACCGAACAAACTACCACGAGTAGGAAAATCATTGATATTCCATAATAGTGTTCGTTATGCTGTATACATTCTGAATACACTTTTCATTGCGACGTCTCTAGTTTGAACTCCTTCCTCCCACAACTCCTTCAATTCATCTACCACAAGCCTCCGAAAGACATCCATGTCTTTTCCAGGTGATTTCGGACCGGGAATCAATAAGGTCATCATGAATGATGACTCTTTCATGCACAACCATGGAGGCATATTGTACGCACAGAATATTACTGGCCACATGCTAGAAGATAGACTCACATTAACAAATGGATTAAAACCATCAGCAACCAAACCCAATCAAACGCTTCTGGGTTCTTTGGAAAAATCTTGATATCTGGAATCAAATTTTTTCCAGGCACCCTCATCAACAGGATGGTGCATCAGACCATCTTTTTTCGATCGTCCAGTACTATGCCAGGTCATATCATATGTTGTATGCCTTGAACAATAAAGACGCTTCAGCCTAGGAGTCAAAGGGAAGTACCACAACACTTTGTCGGCGACTTTTTTCTCCTTCCAGAACAAACAACAGTCGTACTTGCAACCATGAATTGATTGATAACCTAACCCTAACTTCCTCATTTTTTTTCTTTGGCTCATAGTATGAATCTGGAATTTTATTCTCCTTCAGGAATGCAATTTCCACTATTGCCACCACCATCTGAACTTCCATCATTTTCACCTTCTTCGTTAGTGTCTTGTTCACCAATAACATCATCGATGATGTAAATCATCTCATCAGTCAGTGGAGCCCCGTCGTCCAATATTGGAGGCATATCAACTTCACCGTGGTAGGTCCACTTCACATATCGCTGCAGAAATCCAAATCTGTGTATGTGAGCCTCCACCACATCTAGTTTCTGACTCACTATATTGACACACTAAACACATGGGCACCTGACTTCTCCCGAAGCATTCAACATGATTGTTGGCCATTTGTATAAATGCTTGAAGACCATTTTGAAACTCATCAAAGTTACGACGTCTATTAGTTATCCAACTGTTGTCAATCGTCATAACTGCTTCAAGTGGAAAATAAATTTTCACAATGTGATTATCATAAAATAACATCATTTATTTGGTAATAATTTTTTTTATCAGCAAAGAACTATTTTTTTTAATTAAATTATAATATCTTATGAATAAATTATTAAATTTTATGAATATATATTATCAAATTTTATTAGTATATATTATCAAATTCATTAAATAAACAAATATTTTATTATAATGTTATTAATTTGCCATTCAAGATTATTATTTTAATTTATTTAATAATCATCAAATTATTATTTTATTTTCTACTTTTATTTTAATAAAATTTCAAGAGTAAAGTTGACTATATTAATTACTTTATTATAAATTTTTATTATACTTTTTATTACTTTATAAAATTTTTATTAATTTATATTAGTTACGTTAAAATCTACTAAAATTTCGGCAGCATAACGACTATAATTGCTCAGTAAAATATGCACGCAAGTGTACATGGTCGTGTCAAGTAATAAATTCTGTAAGAGTGGATATCGTCCCACAAAGACTATTAACCAATTACCAATAATCGCTTTTCACTTTCTATTTAGTGATTAAATTTAAGATGAATAATTCTATGTTACGAACACAATTTAAATAATTTTAAACAGAACAATTAATCAAAGGATAAAATCAATAACAAAAAGCCTAGGGAATTAATTTCATCAACCTTTCATTTTATTAATTTTACTAATCAGTTCTAAATCCTTTCTTCCTATGATAATAGCAAGTCAACAAAAATAGATACCTATTCTTTTTTCAAGATATAAGAACTCAACCTATATGCAAGTTTTCTATATCTTTGTGATAAGCTTAAACACATAGCAGACATTAAGAATGGTAACCTAATTGCTACACAATTCATACAGCTACTCTCGTCCAATATGTAACCTATGTCTATATAATAATAGCATATTAATTCGCATCTTTCATGTTTTTGAATCAAAATATAAATCAAGCAAATAGTGATCAAATATTTACTAGCATTAAGCAAACATCATATAAAATTAAATTGAAATTCAAGCGACTACATTAACCCCTAGATGGAGCATTTAGTTCATAGATAACATAATGACAATAAGATTCAGATAATTGTTCATAGAAAATAACCTGAGGAATTGTGATGAAAAAGAAATCTAGAAAACAATAAACAAATAAAACAAGCTTTCTTCTTAGGTTTTTTTTAGAAATCGTCATAATGATGATTAAATAGTAATATGTGCTTTGGATGTGAAATCCCGCTTTTGCCCTTGTATAAAATGCCATTTTATGCCAAATAAGCCATTCAAGCGTCGTGACTCAATAATGAGGTGCCACGGGCCGTGTCCAAAATCTGGAGTTCTCCTCGTCTCTGACTTACTTAAGCGCTGCAACTCTAATATACCTGCGCCGCGACTCAAATTTGCCAGCCAATAATGCCACGGCCCTGGACTTCTCGATAGATTGACCTCTCTTTCTAATCGCAGTGCCACAACTTTAATTCCAAGCGTCACGGCTCAAGTGTCGTTTTTTCAACAAATTCCATCATTTTGAAGCCAAATGCGACAATTTATAAATTATGTCCCATAAATCTGAAATATTATCAAACATAGGCAACAAAACGTCATACTGCACAAAAATTACTAAATAAACCTAAAAAATTAAATAAAAGAACCCTTTAAAATACTATAAAAACTACTCTATCAATAATTTGAACTATCCCAAAAATTAAAATTTGCATAAAATATACAAAACCAGTTCCAGAACATACATAAAATTGAATATAAAGATTTAAATCTCACATCAACAACATAAATCATATTATAAACATTTAATTAGATTTATCTAACCTAATAAACTATTTTTTATTAAATTCTAATATTCACATCCACATTATATTATATAAACATATTCGCATTTATATACATATACATATACATATTCATATTTATATACATATATACTCATAAAACAAACTAATCACAAACATGAATAAATTTTATCTAACAAGCCTCTACCTCATTAAAACCATGCAATGCAAGCTTAAAATTTCCCACTACATTTTATCCATAATTTCAGTAAAATCAATTTAATAATCAATTTCAATCTTCGCTATGCAAATTAGCCTCAACTAATAAATAGCACATACTCATACTACCATATGCATGTAAAATCTTCCAAATGATTCCATCAACATCGAGTATTTCATATTCTTGCATAATTCATCAATCTCCCTTAATATGATAACACATGCCCAACAAATCAATAAGACTTTTAGGCTTATAATTGAATGGATAAGTTATAGGTAGATGAAAATGGCATTTAGGCTAAAGTATACCATATGCACAAAACCAAACAAACCAATCTTGTATCAACTCGCAAACCCAAAAACATTCCCCAAATTTCCAAAAAATAATTTTTACTTTGAGAGAAATTTCATAAACTAAAATATATATATTTTTAATTCTCTTTCTTTTCTAATGATACTACACTCCCTAAAGTTTTTTTCTTTGTATTTTCAATTGGAGTGTAGTTCATTTTCAATATATATTTTTTTCTTTTTTTCTCTCAAATTTTCTACTATTATTGACACAAATTTCTCAATATAAACCCAATTATAATCCATCCCCCAATCACATTTCATATTCTCATGGTTTAAATCCAAGGGAAAGATAATAGCGGTTCAATTTCTCTCAAAAAAAGTGTCGAACAAAAAAAAATTCACATTAAGCTCAAAATGTGGGTAACTAGGGATTTAATATATTAAGGTTGGCTTGAAAGGCTCAATCCCATAAAAAATTTCCTAAATCATCTTCCTAAGCATTAATCCAATTTCTCAATCAACAAATTATGCAAATTCTAAAATATTTTCAAATTTTAGATCGACAAATCCACAGACCCACTTAACATGCATATACTAAAGTATTGTAATAAATTTATTAATCAAGGCTTTTATGTCAATTAAACTCAAATCAAAACTAATCACTAAATTAATTTCACCAAGACTATGGATTCGCATAGTTTGTAAAAAAAAAAATCACTCACATGACATGGTTATAAGTATCATTGGCTTGCAAAACAACTTGATCAATAATTATAAACACTAAAAACAAGTAAAACAAAACAAGTAAAACAAAACAAATAAAACTAAAACAAACCAATAAAACTAAAATAAACTAAGCAAAGTAATCCCTCCCCCAAACCTAAATAACACATTGCCCCCAATGTGTTACAAGAAATTAGAAGGAAAAGAAAACTTACCCAATTACCACATCAGTATGGTGGAGGAGGCGGTTGTTGCTCATAAGGATGAAACTCTGGAGGATATTGAAAATAAGGTTGTTTCTCTTCATTTAGATTCCGACGACTGACCAAAGCATTCAGTTGATCGACATGTGTATGCCCATATGCATTCCTATCCATCCAATATTGCTGCATATGGTTGTTCTGCTGAATAATATAATTCAACTGAAAAATTGTATAATGGACATGAGGATTAATCGGTCCACCAATCACCATCATTGGATCCTCATCCATAGCAACCGCTACATTTTCCTCTGCATCCTCTGGTAGAAAACCCTCGGCACGCCGACGATGACGCGGTCTTTGTTTCTCTAGATCAGGATATGCTAAAGGAGCAGAATACCCATAAATATCACCCTGAGTAATAATACCTTGGACCCATCCTTTAACATCAGTTGGATGCATCAGAACTCCATAAGTTTCACACATATCCGTAATAAAGGATCCATGCGCCAATCCACCAGTTTTCGTGAACCGACAAATAAATCCAATACTATTTCTAATCTATTTTCCCACATCAATTTTTATCCCCTACATGATTGCATAAACCATAAGAAATTGATCCATAGCAATATCAGAAAAGTGTAAGGGATCAACCGAGCACTCACAAGATATAAGAACGCACATGCTATTCAGTTGAGCTGACACAGAAACATATGTTTGGGATCATCATGTGTATAAGTAACTCTAACTCCAGGACAACCAATGAACTTCGCCACCTCCTCATAATTAATTTCAGTGAGTAAGAACACATTATATGTTTGGATTATTATGAGGACCCTTTTTGGTCCTTGAGGTGATCTCCCCTTGGGTTGGGACCCTTATAGGGAAGATGGCACTTGTGAAACCTTGCAAGCGCCTATTTTCAAAGCCCTTTCATTGATTGCGAGGGACTTTTTTTTTTTCCAAAGACCTTCTTTAAGGCCCTTTTTTTCCTTTGTAAGGCGACTTGGTTGATCTAGACTTAGGGATATCTTTGGGCACCCCTTTTTTCATCTATGACGTGGTCCCTTTGTAGAGTGGGTGTATTTATGAGGAGGTCATTTTTAAGGGACCTTTTGACTTTCATAGACTCTATAAGGGTAGATAATCCTTATAGATTCAAATGTTGTCTTATAAGGTTTACCGCTCATACATATATATATTATAAGTATTTTTATATATATCTCATGAGGCTAGGCACCTATTTTTCACTTGGCTAGGCCACTATTGAGGCTTGCAAGACTAGGCACCTATTTTGCACATGGCTGGGTGCCTAGTAAGGTTGTGTATAATACCTCACAGGTGGTTGATGGGATCTATCTTACAAATCACTTTTTTTTTCGTTCTATCTGATACACTTTGACAATTCCAATTGACAATGGCAGTATGGGCGTCATATATGTGTCCTTGGAGATGAGAGATGTAATATATAAGATAGGTGATTGGCATTAGTAATAGTAGACAACGTGCAAGGGTAAGCACAATGTCATTGTCATATTACATCTTGGAGTCAGATTGGCGACCTCTTGGGATCCTATCAAGATAAATTACATCTATAGGAAGCCCACTATGGTGAAACTTTTGATTCCTTACGAGGCACAACTCAAAAAAAGAAAAACTACTACTACTACTTTGTGCGGGCCTAATTGAGATGACTTCTTTGGTTCCTGAGCAACTCAAAAAAAGGGAGTCTTATTGGAGGTTATCTATGATGAATCCCACTAGCATCTTCTTGAATCCTTCTTGTAGACCTCTTCCAATCTTCAACTTGATCAACAACTTCTTTATCACAACGATCTCTTCTATGTAGGGTCTTCAGACGTATTTGTAGAAGGGTGATTGGAGGAAGGTTTGCTTTCCCCAACATGCAAGTTCTTATGGCCATCTTCCACACGTATATACTTTTGTGATCTTTCGAAGAAGTCGTCTAAGTTTGTAACCTCCCTCTTGAGCATGTTATACAATAACTTGCTTTCTGGACGAACTCCAGCTATGATAGCCATCTTGTGCTCTGTTTTAGTTGTACATCCCAACTTAGTTGCGTCCATATTGAATCTATGGATATAGCTCTCCAGGCTTTCACTCTCGCCTTATTCTATGTTAGTGAGGCTGGTACTTGGCATAACATAATCACGGACCGCGTGGTGCTTCTGAAGAAATTTGCCAGAGAACTGCAGCCATGGTCTGATTGTTCCTGGCCTTAACCTCTTGAACCACTTGTACGCAGCTCCTTTGAGTGTAAAGGTGAAGCAATGGAACCTTGCCCTGCTGTTGACCCCCCTTAACTTCATCAAGTCATTGAAGGTGCCTAAGTGATACTTTGGGTCCGTAGTGCCCTCGTACAGAGTATTGCGAGGCTCTTTGAAGTTGATGGGGAGTTTCTCAACATGGATCGCCCTTGTGAAGTGTGACTCATGCTCGAATTCATTGTCACCTCTGTGCCCCCAGGTGTATTGACTATCTTGCTTTGAAGGCTTTGCATTTCGCTGTCTAGTTCCCCCCCTCTTTTTGTTTAAAGAATCTTGTGGGTTCTCATGTTGAACCCTTGCTTTTCTTGTGTCCCTCGGGCGAGCTGCATGGGGTGTGGTTTTTACCTCGGACACTCTCTGGTTAAATTTCTCCCTCAAGTTAGGTGAAGATCTTTTGGAGGTAGTTTTGGGTTCACACCTCCCGTAGGTGGGTTTCGTGCCAGGTTTCGTCGTTGGTGCAGAATCTTCCTTGCATCCAGGGAGAGGAGTATGACTAGTGGAAAGTTGTGTTTTGCCACCGTCCATGAGTATGGTGGTTTCTCCTCGTACATGCTCTTTCTCTCTATGTTGGGGAAGGGGCATGCTTGACTTCCCTTGCACCAGGTCATTTAGCACCTCTTGCATGTTCTTTATTGTGGCTTCCAGCCTTTGATTCTTTATGTGCAACTCGCGTATCTAATCCTCGTAAAAGCGAGTTCTGGAGCTGGAGCTCACGGAGTGCACCCGCGGACTATTGCCGGGCTACACGAAGAAGAGCCTGGTGATACAGACCACACCAACGATTGTGGTGAAACCTGACACCAAATATGGCAGCCACCAAGAACACACGAAATTGGAATGAAGAACCGCGACCCAATGCTTAGCCAAGCACGAACCTTGGTATGAGGAAGACGCCATAAACGGGGATGGGAATCCGTTTGATAAGTCAGGTTGAACGCCACAAGGAACCCCTTGATAAGTTCTAATAGTTTCTTCAAGAACTCAAGAAGAAAAACTCACAAATTTCATTTCATCATAATCTGAATTTTTCCCAAACGTTTTCAAGCCCTCTTATGGCCGAAATTGCATGAAAGAAAAGCCCATTTTTCTTCCTAATGAAAACCCTAACAATCACAAAAAAAAAAGACTCTTGGACTCACACAAGTCAAGTGTTTGACTTTTCACAAGATAAACAAAGACTAAATAATAAAAACAAAACGTGATTAAAAATAAAAATACAAGATGACAAAATACAATAAGACTCATCAAGCTCCTAAACTAAGTCTACTTTGATGAGCAGTACAAGTCTTTGTTCTCCTTCAGTGTTGACCACGGTCTCCTCCTGTTTTTAGGACTCTGTGGACTAGGTTGTTAAATTCTTCTTTGAATCTCTTGGCTCGAGCCCTCGTCACCGGACCAACTGGAACTTGACTTGGATCTTTAGTCTTGGTGTCCTCATCACCTGGATCCTAGTGGTCAGAGTGCGGTGTAGTTAGTGGAGGAGGAGGGTGCCTACTCATGCCACCCACAGGTGCGACAGATGGTTCAGGATGACCTCCGCTAGGCTGGACAGTCCAGGATGATGCCTCATTCTCCTCTCTAGGAGTTGAATGTTCCTCTGATATACCTCCATCCTCAGGTGGGGGAAGATCTCTTCTGGAGGCTCTTAGTTGGTCTCTATCAAGGAGGATCTCAACATCCTGAGATTCCTGTAGGCGTCTTGAGCACCTTGGCATTTCTTCTTGTTGGAATTGATGGAAGAACAACGACTTGATACTAGTCCGTCCCACAGACGGCGCCAAACTGTTGACGGTAAGAAATCATCAACCAAGTCAGATCGGAATACTTCTTAGCTTAAAAGTATACGAAGAACTATGAAAAAACTTAGAAGAACTTAGGATAGCTATCTGATTTTAGAATCAAGGGGCAGTGTGAAAATGGAGAGAATATTTGTATTTCTCAAGAATTTTTTGTTACAATGCATCATTTTTTGACCCCTTTCTTAGTTGAAGGAAGGTCCTATTTATAAAGGAGCTCTAATGGCTCTTACAATAAAATCGGTCCCAAAGAGACAAAAAGGTGGTGGTATGACAGGGCACCTCAGAGTTAGTGGTGTCGGGCTCCAGGCCTGTCGAGTCTAACATTTTTCGGAACTGTGGGAGGAGGTGTGCCTCCTCTTAGTACTTTGTATGACCACTACTCTGGTGATGGTCATGTCTAGTTCGTACGCCATACTACTTGGGCCTTTTTCGTACATCCTCTTTACCCATGCCTTAATAAGTCCTTGAGAGCTTGAGTGTAAGACAATTATAGTTCGAGGTCGAGAAGGTACTTTGCCTCCAGGCTATAGGGACTCTCTGAGCTTATTTCCTTTCAAGCTTAGTGATGGACTTAAGTTGGCATTCCAAGTTTGGTGAGGCCCTCCAAATCATCTCCTTGGCCTCTAGGGAGTCTCACACACGTTTCATGATTCGGGGAGGGATTGAGCCTATGTTTAGGCTTTAGGGGGCCCTGAGCTCGCCCTTCTGCTGAGCTCAACCCCCTAGGTAAGCTCTCCCCCTGAGCTCGCCCCTGGGGTCCTAGGGGGTGTGAGCTTGGTCCTCGTGTCTCCTCCATCACTTCAAAGAACCTCTTGGGCATTGGCGTCTTGTTTGGCTTCTCTTGTCATTTCTCCAAGCTGACATTAGTTGCTTAGTAAATAATAAACTCCATGGAGGCTTGAACTTGCCCCCCAAGCACTAGGGAGGCTTGAGCTCACTGCCTAAGCTCTAAGGAGGCTTGAACTCGTCCCCCAAGCCCTAGGGAGGCTTGAGCTCGCCCCCAAGCGCCATTAAAGTGCGAGTTTGATCCCTGAGGCTCTTTCTATCTCTTGGGACTCCTCTTGGGTGCTTTACTTGATATGGAATTTTGACATCCAAAATTGATTTTATATGAATCACTGAAGGTGACACAGGCTTGACACAAATTAAATTTGTTGTCTGAAAATCTCTATTTCTAGCTTTCCCTTAGAGATTTCTTGAAGCTACGACAAGTTAGAATGAGATTGGGATTCACATGCCATGAATCCTCGTGCAATTTAAACTTTCTTGATGAAGATCTTGGAGAAAACTTGTAATCATGTGAGGTAGAGTGAGTGGTGAGTGATCAATTAACCAAAAATGTAATGACCCTCAAAACATACAAGACCAAAACATGCAGAAATCAAAACTTTTACTTTAATTCATTGTACAGAAAATCCATATAAAGAAAAAACTTTTAAAAAGATTGTGTGCGCAAACTTTTAGTTTTAGCAAACGAAATTACAACTTCTCTTTTTCAGATTTAAAGCAAAATAAATGTCTTAAAAGAAATAACATGCTCCCAACTTTTGGTGTTCCATCAAAAACCTCCCTAGGTCGGGCCACATGTGCATATCCACAAGCAGACTACAGTACTCACTACTCCGATTTGCTTTTGCACTTACATACAACATGAAACAACTAGGTAAGCAAAACGCTTAGTAAGAATAGCCTTGCACACAAATATCCCAGTAACGAGTTTCCCTAAGGTAGATATAACTACCGATCACTAAAGTATTGGATAAAATTCCAACCATAACATACAATTCTTAATAATATCCATACAGAAATCAAGCACATTGGTTGCGCCAGACAACCCATTTCATACATATCATATCAACCTTCACTCAAAAAATCCAAGAACGTTCAAGATATGTAATTATACAATTTAATCAATTCAAACAAACACAAAGGATCCTGGCTCCAGCCCGAATTCACTCTTAGCGTCCTGGCTCCAACCTAGACTTTATCTTACCATGTCCTAGCCCCAACCTGGATCAAAATTTACCATGTATTGGCTCCAACCCAGACTATAATTTCACCATGTCATGGCTCCAACCTGGACTATAATCTCAACATGTCCTGGCGCCAACCCCGACTATACTTTCACCATGTCTCGGCTCCAACCCAGACTATAATTTCACCATGTCCCAGTTCCAACCCAGACTATAATTTCACCAGGACCTGGCTCCAACCCAGACTATAATCTCACCATGTCCTGGCTCTAGCCCGGACTATAATTTACCCATGTCCTGGCTCCAACCTGGACTATAATTATACCATGTCCTGGCTCCAACCCGGACAATAACCTCACCATATCCTGGCTCCAACCTAGACTATAATTTCACCATGTCCTAGCTCCAACCCGGACTATAATTTCGGCATGTCTTGGCTCCAACCTGGACTATAATTTAACCAGGTCCTGGCTCCAACCCAGACTATAATCTCACGATGTCTTGGCTCGAACCCGGACTATAATCTCACCATGTCCTGGCTCCAACCCAGACAATAATCTCACCATGTTCCGGCTGCAACCCGAACAATATTATAATAAGGTTCTGACTCCAACCCAGACAATATTATAATAAGGTTCTGGCTCCAACCCAAACTCACTTCCCATTAAGTTGCAGGATGCAAAAGCATTGCAAATGATGAGGACACCAAGACTAAAGATCCAAGTCAAGTTCCAGTTGATCCAAGTCAAGAGGGGGGGAATGATGAGGACACCAGTTTAGGAGCTTGATTAATATTTAGCTTCTTGTAATGAGTCTTATTGGATTTTGGCATCTTGTATTTTTATTTTAATCAGTCACTTAATCACGTTTTTATTTAGTCTTTGTTTTTGTGAAAGTCAAACATTTGACTTGTGAGAGTCCAAGAGTCTTTCTATTTGTGCTTGTTAGGGTTTTCATTAGAAAGACAAAGGGGCTTGTCTTTGAAGTAATTTTCAGCTATATTAGGCCTTGTAAACGTTTTGGCATAGCAGATTATGATGAAATGAAAAGTGTGAGTTTTTTTTCTTCTTGAGTTCTTGAAGAAACTATTAGAACTTATCAAGGGGTTCCTTGTGGCGTTCAACCTGACTTGTCAAACAGATTCCCATCCCCGTTTGTGGCGTCTTCCTCATACCAAGGTTCGTGCTTGGCTAAGCATTGGGTCGCGGTTCTTCATTCCAATTTCGTGTGTTCTTGGTGGCTGCCATATTTGGTGTCGGGTTTCACCACAATCGTTGGTGTGGTTCGTATCAGTTGGTATCAGAGATTAGGATCATCCGGTTTGGCCTATCCTTTCCTTTTTGTTTTTCTATTCAATTCGTGTTCTTATATTAGGGTTTCTCAAAAAAAAAATCAATTCGTGTTCATCTAGTCGTGTTTTTTTTTCTATTCTAGAGCTTGTCAATTTCCTTGTTTCAATTGTTTCCTTGTTTCCCTTATTTTTTGTGAAATCCGAAACTATTCTAGAGCTTGTTGATTTCCATATTTCAATTGTTTCCTTGTTTCCCTTATTTGTTGTGAAATCTGAAATCTGAAACTATTCTGAAATCAAAAAAAAAAAATTCATCATCTAGTTGTGTTTTGAGTTCTTTGTCCTTGTTTTTTTTTCTTGTGAAATCTGAAACTACTATAGTTAATTTCCTTATTTCAATTGTTTCCTTGTTCAATCATTTCCTTATTTCCAAAGTTTTCATTATTTCTTTGTGAAATCCCTTGAAATCCGAAACTAGTCTACACAAAGTTTCAATTCCTTTGTTATCCCTTGTTTCAATTGATTTTTTTTTTGTGAAATCCGAAAGTACTCTAGAGCCACAAATCTTGTTTCAATTGTTTCCTTGTGTCAATTGGATCCTTATTTGTTGTGAAATCCGAGCCACAAATCTTGTTTCAATTGTTTCCTTGTGTCAATTGGTTCCTTTATTTGTTGTGAAATCCGAGAATGTTATAGTGCCACAAACTATTTTGGTTTTGTTCTTATTGGTTGAATCACATATTTGTGTTGGGGCTTTGAGTTTCTCTTGTTCTTATTGTGAAATCTGAATTGGGATTGAGTTTTCTCTTGTTCTTATTGTGAAATCTGAATTGGGGTTGAGTTTTCTCTTGTTCTTATTGTGAAATCTGAATTGGGATTGAGTTTCTCTTATTCTTATTGTGAAATCCGAATGTGGGTTGAGTTTTCTCTTTTCTTTTTGTGAAATCCGAATCTGCATTGAGTCTCTATTGTTTCTCTTGTGAAATCTGATTCGTTTTGTTTTCGAATCGTCCTTGTATCTGCATTTGAGAAATAAAACAAAAACAAAAAAAAAGAAAAGAAAGAAAGAAAGAAAAGAAAGAAGAAGAAAAATCAAGGGGATCCGAGACCTAAAAAAAAAAAAAAAGAGTCTGGAAACCTCTCTTAATTTTTTTTGTTCTATTCTTGTTCCCTATGGTCTAGAGGCCTTTTTGCCAAAACCCAACACAAGTGTTCCAAAAATCATCAGTTTTCGCGAATTTTTCATCGGTGTTTGTTTGGTAGGATTTGCTGCTAGAACCTCCATATTACCGTTTGATTAGTTTTCAAAGGTCTTAAAGAAGAATACGAGTGGAAAAGGGCAGAGGTGTGAGCTTATTTGAGGGTAAAAGCCATCAAAGTTGAGTGAAACACGAGTGGACTTGAGTGACAATTTTTGAGTGAAAACACGTGAGGGAGTGTGGTGAGGTCTTTTTCTATAACTGTTCTAACCTTATTTTTTTTTGCAGATTTTCAATCATATCACAAAATACAGAAAGAAATGCAGGCAATGACACTCCACCACCTACAGTTCCAAATCTACAAATTGAAGCTTTAATGGGGGAGATGAGGAGGATGTTGAGGGAGGAGTGTGAACAAATACATGAGAGGTTGGATAGGGTAGAAGAGGGAACACAACGGAGGCCATGGAGGAATAGGGTGTACCAAAGGGAGGATGAGAATGAAGGGGATTTGGAAGGGGTAGTTTCTGATGAAGAGTTTGATAGGATGTCGGCGGGTAACCATAGGAGGTATGGTCGGAATAGAGAAGCTAGGAACCAGGTAGATAATTATTTAGGAAATATCAAGATGAGAATTCCAGCATTTCAGGGGAAGAGTGATCCTGAGGCATACCTTGAGTGGGAAAAGAAGATGGAGTTGGTTTTTGATTGTCACAACTACTCCGAAGTGAAGAAGGTAAAACTTGCTGCAATTGAATTTACTGATTATGCTGTTGTTTGGTGGGATCAATTGTGCATCAACAGGAGGCGAAATGGAGATCGTCCTATTGAGACTTGGGATGGTATGAAGAGGGTGATGAGGCGACGTTTTGTACCAGCTCATTACTATAGGGATCTATACCTTAAGTTGCAGGGTCTTCGTCAAGGTTCCAAGAGTGTTGATGAGTATTACAAAGAGATGGAGATGGCTATGATTAGAGCCAATGTGGAAGAAGATCAGGAGGCGACAATGGCAAGGTTTTTGAATGGATTGAACCGAGAGATTGCTAATCAAATTGAGCTGCACCATTATGTGGAATTAGAAGATTTGGTGCATATGGCAATCAAAGTTGAGAGGCAGCTCAAGAGGGCTAGTACAAGTTCAAATCCGAGACAAATCCCACAAAATTCAAGTGCAACACCTTGGCGGTCGAACTATTCAAAGAAGGAAGAAAACCCTTTCACGCCTAAGCCTAAAACCGAGCTAAAACCAGCCACCACAACCACAGCCTCTCAAGGTAAAACAGCCCCTACTTCATCCCATTCTAGTGAGATAACGTGTTTCAAATGTCAGGGGCGAGGACACATAGCTAGCCAATGTCCAAACAAGAGAGTTATGGTGATTCGAGAAAATGGCAAGGTAGATTCTGAAGATGAAGATGATCTTGCTGACATGCCACCATTGGAGGATGCTTCTATAGATGATGAAGAGTATGGGCCAGAATCTGGTGAGATGCTTGCGCTAGTCACACGACGTGCCTTAAATTTGCAAGCAAAAGAAGAGGTGCAGCGGGAGAACATCTTTCACACTTGTTGTCATGTGAAAGCCAAGGTATGTAATGTGATTATTGATGGAGGTAGTTGTACTAACGTTGCTAGTTCTTCCATGGTTGAGAAGCTGGGGCTCCCAACGCTTAAACATCCTCCTCCATACAAGTTGTAGTGGTTGAATGATAGTGGTGAAGTGAGGGTTACAAAACAAGTTCTGGTATCATTTTGAATTGGCAAATATGAGGATGAGGTATTGTGCGATGTGGTTCCAATGCAAGCTGGACACCTCCTTCTAGGAAGGCCTTGGCTATTTGATCAGCGAGTCCAGCATGATGGCTTCACCAGCAAGTATTCATTCACACTCCGTCAATGAACAATCACTCTAGCTCCATTGACGCCAAAGCAAGTATATGAAGACCAAGTGAGGTTGCAAAAATTGAGTGATAAGAAAAAATTGAGTGAGCAAAAGAAGGAGAGTGAAAAGATGAATGAGAGTGAGAAAAAAGAGAGACAAAGAGAGAAAATGGTCGAATCAAGTGAGAGAGAAAAGAAAGAGAAGAGTTCGATCAATGAGGGAAAATTAGAGAGAAAACAAAATAATTTTTATGCAAAAAACAGTGAGGTTAAGCTCATGTACAAGGAGGCTCTTTTAAACACTAACCAACTTGATGCTAACAAGGGTCGTCACAAGCAGGTTTTTTATCCCGGTGATTGGGTATGGTTACACATGAGGAAAGAGCGATTCCCAGCACAAAGACGTTCCAAATTGCTACCTCGAGGAGATGGGCCGTTTCAAGTGCTAGAAAGGATCAATGACAATGCCTACAGACTCGATTTACCAGGTGAGTATACTGTTAGTGCTACTTTTAATGTTTCTGATTTGAGTCCTTTTGATGCAGGTGACGATTTGAGGTCAAATCTTTCTTAAGAGGGGGGGGAATGATGAGGACACCAAGACTAAAGATCCAAGTCAAGTTCCAGTTGATCAAAGTCAAGTTCCAGTTGATCCAAGTCAAGAGGGGGGGGGGGGGGGGGAATGATGAGGACACCAGTTTAGGAGCTTGATCAATATTTAGCTTCTTGTAATGAGTCTTATTGGATTTTGGCATCTTGTATTTTTATTTTAATCAGCCACTTAATCACGTTTTTATTTAGTCTTTGTTTTTGTGAAAGTCAAACATTTGACTTGTGAGAGTCCAAGAGTCTTTCTATTTGTGCTTGTTAGGGTTTTCATTAGGAAGACAAAGGGGCTTGTCTTTGAAGTAATTTTCAGCTATATTAGGCCTTGTAAACGTTTTGGCATAGCAGATTATGATGAAATGAAAAGTGTGAGTTTTTTTTCTTCTTGAGTTCTTGAAGAAACTATTAGAACTTATCAAGGGGTTCCTTGTGGCGTTCAACCTGACTTATCAAACAGATTCCCATCCCCGTTTGTGGCGTCTTCCTCATACCAAGGTTCGTGCTTGGCTAAGCATTGGGTCGCGGTTCTTCATTCCAATTTCGTGTGTTCTTGGTGGCTGCCATATTTGGTGTCGGGTTTCACCACAATCGTTGGTGTGGTTCGTATCAGCAAAGGTAGGCATTAAGCGTACCCTGGTCTTAACGACCCAAACAAAGCTAATGTAATCTACTACTACAAGCACACACTAGTATATTCATGTTGTAGCCAAGTAAGTGAAAGGCTAACTTACTTGGAGTCCTTAGCTCCTAGCTAGATCTTTAACACCGCTATTCGTTTTCCCTTTTTGCAATTACTGTAATCAATACAGTGTACTCGGATTAAATTATTGCATACTCGTATAGCTAATATTCTATGATAGCTACATTCAATAAAGTTCTCTTAGAGACTCTATACTGACATTTCTCTTATACACTTTACAATATATGAGACAAGATTCCGCTTTAAAATAATTTACAGTTTCCTGAGAAAAATCATCCATTCCGTAACATGCTCTCCGTGCTGTGCATTTTAATATTCTATCTCTAGAAGACTCCCTCAAACGTATTATGCGTATTTTGGTTACTTATAAAAAGAGTTTTAAACGACTCTTAATCTTAGAAAGCCACCCACTTTCTACTCAAGTACGGAGTTTACCGTTTTCCATTCTTTACCCAAAAATACTAAATTTTGACCTTTTACAATTTATTATCCATTAACGATAATACTTTTCGATTTACGGTTTTATAAAACCTAACTCCCATTTTTACCATCTTTAATCCATAAGTAAGGATCTCTATTACATCATTTTCGAAAAGAAAGGGAAATTGGACCCCGTGTTTAGAAAATAGTAAAAATGAATTCTCAATAACCTTAAGCTAATTTGGGATTTGTTAGATATCCAAAACCTTAGCTATTTTTTTAAAACAACTTCATTTCCAATTCCGAACCTAACTTTTTTACTATTCATTTTAACGTGATAAAAATCCCGCTTTTAAGCTCAAATTAAATGTTAGGTTCTCTAACCACAACCCTTTATAATCCCATTCACATATTATGCATCCTAAGGACGAGAACTAGGCGAAATCTCACGTCAAAAATTCAATTTAGGTTAGGAGAACTAACCTCCCAAAACTCGTTTTTTGTTATGGTTCGAAATTACTATTTTTCCCCATTTTTAGGGCAACTTAGAAAAATTACTACTCTTAAACCGTAACATATTTTAATCTAAAATTTTACCAGGGCTGATACGAACCACACCAACACTGTGATGAAACCCGACACCAAATATGGCACAGCCACCAAGAACACACGAAATTGGAAGGGTAAACCGCGACCCTATGCTTAGCAAAGCACGAACCTTGGTATGAGGAAGACGCCACAAACGGGGATGGGAATTCCGTTTGATAAGTCAGGTTGAACGCCACAAGGAACCCCTTGATAAGTTCAATAGTTTCTTCAAGAACTCAAGAAGAAAAAAACTCACAAATTTCATTTCATCATAATCTGATTTTTCCAAATGTTTTCAAGGCCTTATATAGCCGAAAATTACATCAATACAAGCCCCTTTGTCTTCCTAAAAACCGAAAAATTAAAGACAAGCCTTTTGTCTTCCTAATGAAACCGAAAAATAAAGACAACCCTTTGTCTTCCTAATGAAAACCGAAATTTAAAGACAACCCTTTGTCTTCCTAATAAAAACTGAAAATTAAAGACAAAAAGGACTCTTGGACTCACACAAGTCAAGTGTTTGACTTTTCACAAAAAAAAAAAACAAAGACTAAATAAAAAATACAAGATGACAAAATACAATAAGACTCATCAAGCTCCTAAACTGAGTCTTTTGGCTCGCGCCCTCGTCACCAGACCAACTGGAACTAGACTTGGATCTTTAGTCTTGGTGTCCTCATCAAGGGCCTTAATACATATCTTAAAAAATTTCTCACCAAGTTTCATAAATTTTGGGAAGGCAAAACCCATCAAACCATTTAATGAAATCTGGGAATTCCTGCTACGTAGGAGTTTTTCTCAGAATTTTAGGATTATTTGAAAAAATATTTCTCATTAATCATATCTAATTTAGTTTCTCTCAAAATTTCATAATTTTCAGGATCGGGGAACCTATTAAAAAATGTAAGACAATCTAGCCAATGTTTACTGCCAAGAAATTTTGTTTCAATTATTAGGGCAAATTTTGAAAAACCATTACTCTTTAACCATTTTTCATTTTCCTCTAAATTTTTTCTGTGATCCTTATACATATTTAAACTAATAGTTTACCAAATTTAATGGCTTTTGGCTTAGTAAAATGTGTTCAATATTCAAAACAATCTGGGCAGTGCATGTTGCCCAGAAATTTTCCAGATTGGATCAAGATGCTATGCAACCATACAAATTATTTCAACAAACAGAGGCAGTAGAGTACGATCTGACTTGTTGGAATTAAGACCACGAAAACTTGGCAGCCTGCATTTTTACACATTCTAGCAAAAATAACCACAACTAGCAAAACCCTAGCAACATGCATGAATGAAAATCAACAAATTAACCAAGCTAACCCCTCAAGCATAAAATAAAATTCAGAAAAAAAACAACCAAATCTAACATCAATAACAAAAATAACTGAGAAACCATCCAAAAATCTACCTTTGATGGTTCTAGCTTGGAGATGAGGTTCCCTTAGCTTTTCAAACTTTCTCCTTGTGTTCTATACACTCAAACCGAGCCCCAAGGTTCCACATGCAGATTTTTAAAAGAGTGTTAGGGTAGAAGATGGAAATGAGTGGAAAAACATAAAAACTCCAGAACATTTACCTTTGTTTTCACTAGATCACCAAAAAGCATCAAACTTTGAGATTCTCCTAGAACCACCTCTCTTGGACCCTAGAATACAAGATCCATGTCGTGCTGGAATTTAGAATCATATGCATGCATATCCACCCCCCATAGGGTTTCAGATTTGAAGAAGAAGAAGAGATGAGAAAAAAATGGAGTAGGGTTCGAACTTACTCTTCCTTGTTGTGCTCTTGAGCTTCTCCCCTTCCTTCATTGGAGTGTGAGTGCAAAAACTTGAGGAGAAAAAATGGCAGCCATGGAGGGTAGAGAAAGAGGGCTCTCGGTTTTGGGGAGAAAAATGGAGGGAGTTCCTTTTTGTTTTCTTGAGGAAAAATAAGGAAATTAAAAAAAAATAATGATTGGATGTGTAAGAGGGAATGATTGGAGGTTTAGCCAATGGGTGAGGTAGCCTCTTACTCTTCCTAGAGTAGGTGTCATAGACACATGAGTACAATAGGGCATAGCTTAGCTGCCCATCACACCCTCTCTCCATCTTTGGAAAGGACTAAAATTCCCTTGCCCCTTTTAACTCACTTCTAATGCACTCAAGGGCCCCTTGGTAATTTCACTGTCCAAATTTAATGAAATTTTTACCCTATAGCTTTTAAATATCTCCAAGCTAAAATAAAATAAATGTGACCAAAAATAAATTTTAGTCACATAACGCATAATTTTGGTAATTTACTCAAATTGACCAAAATACCCTGAAAGGCTTGGGCAAGAATTTCCATTCTAATGCCCATAGATTGGAATTAAATCCTCAATCAATTTTTCTTAAATTTCCTGACTCGACTATACAGTTCCAATTGCCAAATATTTTTATGCCATAGTAATCCTTATTTTACCTAATCCGAGATTTTTCCGTTATTAGGGTTTGCCGGGTCCAAGACCAATTTTCTTTGCACATGCCTAACCCTTTATCAAATTAGCACAACGACTATAAAATTCACAAAATAACATAATTTCAAATAATATTATTTATCGAAATAATATTTCACATAATTCTTCACCGGCTCCATCCGACTACTAACGATGTTCAAAATACGAGATGTTACAAAAAACTCAAGTGAACCCTCATTAGTCTCAACCAATGAGATTAGAGTATTTTAAACTAAGTCTTTGAGCTAAAACATGTGATTACTTCTGAGCGATGCATAACCTCCTATAGGCGACACAACACTAGTACAACTAACTTGGCACCCCCAAACTTACTCCAAAACGTCTTCAAATGCCTCCAAACTTTTTGGGTATTTTTATATACTCCAAAGAAACACTTTGAACCCAAAAAGATAATGTATGTATATATATGCCTATACCAAAAGTCAACCCGCTTATGTTGATTTTAGTGAATTCATTATGGTTTTTGCACATTTTCATGCCTAACCAATTTCACTATGTATTTAACCAATCAATCATAACAATACATGTGGCCCGACCTTGGGGATATGATCTTTTGGAAAAGATGTAGTTAAATCGTCTTGGCTCATTTCAAAATGTTGGAACAACTATGATGTAGTATTTTAAGTATCTGCATACTTTATTTAAATTAAAAAAATATATTGAATTTTACGACTATAGAAAAATGAAAATCTTTTATAATTCTGCATTATTTAGTCTTGTATTTTTGGGCCTTTACATAAATAAAGTATGGCATGACCATTATTGACTCTCCCAAATCTAACATTCAACGCTTAAATGTTTTACTCCCAATAGTGCAAGGCATTGTGAAAGTTCCTGGATACTTGCACTTGGGTGGTTGCTTCTTTTAGAGAATTGCATAAACATCCTCCCCACACTCATTCTAATAAACTCTCAGCTTGTGTTCATTAGTGCACAATTCTTTCAAAAACTTAGCATAACATGGCGTTGTTGTTGACTGTAGGTCGTCAATGTGTTTTACTAAAAGTCTTCATTGTTGACCAAGAGTCTACATATCCTTATTTTAATGATATAGAAAACAGATATTTGATTAATTCTTGTTACTAACATAATGAAAGGCACGCATACGAAAGGTCAAGAATAAATCAAAGGTAAGTACAAGAAGACTATGAAAATCAAGTGAATTTCAAAAAGACCATGAAGATTAAGTGGATTCCAAAAAGACCAAGAAGATTCAAAGCAAGCATCAAATGCTCAAAAGACTCAAGACAAGACAATATTGATAGGGTAGTATGATTTTAGTCTCTACTTAGTGATTTGCATTTTTTTAGGATCTAAAATCAATAATGGCTCAATTACTTGCTCCACAAGTTATTTTACACAAATAATTATTTTCCAAAACAAAATTTATTTTAGTTACTATATTTTATTTAATATATTTTTCCAACTTGTATTATGAAAATCAAATTTTTGAAAATGGGTTTAAAGTTATTTTAAAACACAAAAAACAGAAGAAAAAAAATTCGTTTTTCTCTCTGTAAAGACGGTCATTTGGCTTAGTTTTTGCTTTTCGGATTTTAAGGAGTGTGAGTGTAATGACACTAAAGAACTATTTTTATACTCCTATGAATATAGTCATTTTTAAGCTTCATACAGACATTATATTAATATATTATCATAGTATAAAGCTTTTAAAAATGTTAAAATCCTCTTTATGTATTATTTCTTTTAAAACACTTGAGCCTAAATTTTTCTTATCATTCTATAGTGTGTGCTTGCATCTCTCTCTAGGTTCTTCATTTGTATCATTTACTTTTTGAGAGAGAGGTGTCGTATATTGTACTAACTCCTATTCTTCTTATTAGTCATATCATTGTATGAAAGTGAGGTTGCACTTTCACAATCTAAGAAAAAAAATGAGGTTGGCACTTAGAAACAATCTGAGAAATAATGAGGTTGGCACTTAGAAACAATCCATCGTAAGAGGCTTGGGTACACCTTGGCGAAAAACTCCATGAAAGAGACCAAAACACAAATTCTTGTCCATAATATGAAAATTTCAAGATTTATGTTAATTAGTCTATTGTTACCATGTATACTCATTTTACCACTATTACTAATGGTTTAGATTTTCTTGGCAAGTACTCACCCAAAAAGAAATGGTTAGCAAAATTCTAAGGAGCCTAACCAAAGCTTATCAATCGAAGGTGGTAGCCATACAAGAATCCAAGGCCTCAATAACCTACCATTGGATGAGCTCATTGGCTCACTCCTGAACTATGAAATATTCTTGAGTGCTAGTCAAGAAGAAGAAGTAGAAAAGAAAAAGAAAACTCTTGTATACAAGTCCACCTCAAGATATGATGCTGATGAGTGCAATAAAGATGATATGTCTCTCTTTGCTAGAATGTTCAAGAATTTTATGAAGCACAATAAGAAAAACGACAAGAAGAAGTATCCATACAAGGAGAAGGACTCAAAGGAAAGGAAAGAGAACAGCAAAGACGAACAACTTATTTGCTATGAATGCAAAAAACACGACCACATGAAGATAGACTGCCCTTCCAGAAAGAAGCATGTAAGACAAGCAATGTTGGCATCAAGAATCAATAGTGATGTAGAGGATTCTAACAAAGATGAACCAAATGAATTTTCCCACATGCGTATGATAGCTTTTGATGATGAGGTAAGCTCTTCAAGACCTTATATTTCTAGTGTTAATGAAAGTGACAATGAGCATGATGAAATACCTTATGATGATTTGTTCAAATATTTTGATGATTTATTACATGATTTTGAATCTCTTTTCAAGAATATAATACTTTAGAATCAAAAAATTACTTTGCTTTCAAATGAAATGGATGATTTAAAAATGAAAGAAAATGAGATTTTGAAAGAAACTCAATGTTTAAATTGCTTAATATGTGAAAAAGAAATTGTTGAGATAAAAAGCAAGGATTAATGACTTAACCAATGTTGTGCATACTTTCACAAAAGCCAGAGAAACTTTTGAATATATGCTTGGTAGTCAAAAGGTTAAATTGAACAAAAACTGTATAGGACTCAATCCAAGTGAAATTGTTTCCTATAAAAAAACATTCCCAACTTCTCATTTCATAGATTTTTTATCAAACAAAAGGTTTTCTAACATTTGATTTTATGTTTTAAAAGTGTCTCAAGAGACTGCATAAATTTTGGGGATAAATTTTTCAAAAATCTCAAAGAGTTAAAACTCACTATATGCAGCCTGACCCCAAAATGGATGACCATTTTAGGTCATTTTTGCATAGTAAGGGAATTTTCATATTTTCCAACATCCAAATTGTTTTAAACCCCTTTGAACTTTTTAGAGATAAGTTTGTTACGGAACTACCCTCAGGGGAAAGAATGCTATCTGGTAGAGGGGTGCGCATTGTTATAGTTAGAATCGAAGGAAGAGAGTTACTAGTAGATTTGATCCAATTAGACCTTAAGGATTATGATGTAATTTTAGGCATGGACTGGTTAGCAAAACATGGGGCAACAATACACTGTAAGGGTAAGATAGTCAACTTTCAAACAGAAGGCGAAGAACAATTCACCTACAAAGGAGAAATTTCTCAAACTCGCATATCGTTAGTTACAACTCTCAAATCTCAATGGTTAATTAGTAGTGGTTGCCAGGCGTTTCTTGCCAACGTAGTGGAGAAGTCACAAGAGATGCAACTCGAACCAAAGGACGTACATGTTGTGTGAAAATTTCCCGAGGTATTTTCAGAAGATCTACCGGGATTACCTCTGAATAGGGAAATCAAGTTTGCAATAGAGTTGGCACCAGAGATGGAACCAATCTCAAAAGCTCCCTATAGAAGGGTGCCTACTGAGTTAAAGGAGTTAAGTGCAATTGCAGGAGCTATTGGACAAGGGTTTCATCTGACTGAATCTGTAATGGGGGAATTTCTTGCTCAAGCTTCTCGATCTGGGAAGGAACTGCTCGCTACAACTACATACGATGCACTATTGAAAGGCTCGACCCAGCCCGGAAGAGCGATCCAGGCATTTTGAAATCGTGATCCAAAGAGAGTCCTAGTTGCCATAGTCAGAGATTTAGATGTAGTTCCGGATGATCCAGATCAAGCAGTCGCGCTGTTGCCCCCGAGTCTTGGTTTGGGAAGCATGTGAGTTGGAATGTACTATCCTCCCGACTGGCCAGCGAATGACGCGAGCGCGCGACAGGTAGAAAAATTCATGATGTGACCATGACTCCCAAACATATCGACCCGAGTTGCGGAATAAGATCTACTTTTTTGAGCAGGGAGCGAGTCGAGTAAAAAAAAAGGCACGATCTCGAGGCAGGGGAAGTGGAAGCACAGGGGGAAATAGAATCCACAAACCAAGAAAAGCAAGATGAAGAGGAATTCAGACCGATAGTTGAGCAATAGAGTTGGCAAATCCACTGCCCGAGAAGACAGAAAGAGGTCTTTATTTGAAAAAAACAAAGAAAGAAAAGAGGAGATATTGTTCCAGGGACAGAGAAGCCAATAAAAGACATTGATCTTGCCACTGGACTATAAGTGTATCAAACCAAAGACAAGATGCGCAAGCAAGTCTATCAGAACGAGATACCGATACAAATACCATCGGGGTAAGCCAATGGGATATCAAAGAAAGGGGTAAGGCAATCCGATAGAGAGATGCCGTTCTTTTGTGCTCTAGCGTGGAGCTCTTGTTACTCGAGTCACAGAACCCGAGGGAAAGAGCTCATCAGCATGCAAGTCGATAAAACCTAAAGTCAAGATGCGAAGGTACGAGCTTGAAGTGTCCATAAGCTTGAAGCATATAGGTTTGGAAACCTTATTAGTAAAGTAAAGCTCCAAAAAACGATAGATTAACCTGCGGTGCAGATCTGACTCGACTAAGGACTCCGAAAAATCAGAGAAAGAAGAGCGTTTGATCTACTAATAGCGGCATAAGAACAGCAACTATACTGGCATTTGCTTCAACCTAAGCAAGACGCATTTTTGAGACATCGTGATCCATACTCTCTCTTGGGGACCTAGGCTTGTGGCACCCCCTATCTCTTAAAGGCTGTTCAAAATCAATATCTCTTTCTTTCTGAGCTATTCGCCTTGGGGTGCACCAGTGCTTTTTGTCAAGAAGAAGGACAGGAGCATGAAGATGTGCATCGACTATCGAGAGATAAATAAAGTGATGATCAAGAAAAAATATCATGTGCCTCGAATAAACGATCTTTTTGGTCAATGACAAGGGTCGATGATGTTCTCGAAGATAGATCTATGATCAGGATATCATCAGCTAAGGGTACGAGAAGAAGATATCCCAAAGATGACTTTTTAAACTAGATATGGACACTACGAGTTTTTGGTAATGTTTTTTGGCTTAACAAACGCACTAGTCATGTTCATGGATCTTATGAAATGAGTATTTAAAGACTACTTGGATAAGTTCATAGTGGTGTTTATAGACGATATATTAATCTACTCAAAGACGAAAGACGAGCATGAAGAACACCTGTGAATAACATTAGAACAACTCAAGAATCACCAATTGTATACCAAGTTTAGGAAATGTGAATTCTGGCTAATAGAAAGTTGCATTTCTAGGACACATCGTGTCTAAAAATGGCATAGAAGTAGATCCAGCAAAGAAAGAAGCAGTAAAGGACTGGCCCAAGCCCCAGAGCGCCACTGAGGTGAGGAGTTTTTGGGCTTAGCGGGATATTATAGACGATTTATTGTAGGCTTCTCCAAAATAGCTACACCCTTAACAAATTTGACAAGGATGCAGCAGAAATTCTCATGGACGGAGAAGTGTGAAGAAAGCTTTCAAACATTAAAGGAAAAGCTCATATCAGCCCCATTTCTATGCGTCCTGAAAGATAAAGGAAAGCTTGTAGTATAATGCGATGCGTGAAAACGGCGTCTTGGATGCGTTTTGATGCAAGACGGGAAAGTGGTCGCATATGCCTCAAGACTGCTAAAGGAGTATGAGCAACGATACTAGACCCATGACTTGGAATTAACAACTATGGTACAATCTGTACGAATAGAAGTCCGAAATTTATACGGACCACAGAAATTTAAAGTACTTATTTATGCAAAAGGAGAGAATATGAGGCAATGGAGGTGGCTGGACCTGGTAAAGGACTATGATTGTGAGATTTTGTATCATCCAGGAAAGGCTAATATCGTGGCAGACACACTTAGTAGACAGAGTGACGAAAGCATATGGACACTTAGTGGGATAGCACAACCCTTAAAATATTATATTAAGAAGTCCGAAATTGAGTTAATATCTGGACGACTAGCTGACCTCACGATGAAGTCAATACTTTTGGAAGAGATTAAGGAGAAACAACAAGAGGAGGAATTTATTCTTAAAAAAAAGGCATTACGACAAAGCTCGGAGAATGCTAATTTTCTATGATGAAGGATGGCATGCTACAGTATAGAAACTGAGTGTGTGTGCCAGACAAGGGAGAATTAAGAAAAAGTATTATGCAAGAGGCGCATACCACTCTATATTCACTTCATCAAGGGTCGACCAAGATGTACAACAACATCAAAGCAGTGTTTTGGTGGTCGGGATGTAGAAAGACATAGTAGAAGTCATAGCTAAGTGCCTTACATGTCAACAAGTTAAGGACGAATATTAGAGACCTGCTGAAACATTGCAACAATTTGAGGTCCCCAAATGGAAATGGGAAGATATAGCCATGTACATCATGACGAGGTTACCAAAGACTACCAAGCAACATGACTTAGTCTGGGTGATTATAGATAGACTTACAAAGTTTGCTCACTTCTTGCTAATAAGAACAGTTTACATGTGGAGTACGTGGTAGAGATAGTGAGATTACACGGAGTTCCAAAGATGACAATCTCTGATTGAGGGTCTGTTTTTACCTCAAAGTTTTGAGAAAGTCTACAACGGGCTATGGGCACTAAGTTAAAGTTAAGTACGACATTTCACCCTCAAACTGATGGTCAGTCAAAACACACCATCCAAATATTAAAAGATATGCTGAGAGCGTGTGCATTAGACTTCTCAGGATCATGGAGCAAGTATCTACTATTAATAGAGTTCTTTTACAACAACAACTATCAAGCTACGATAGGAATGGCACCTTATGAAATGCTCTATGAAAGGAAGTGTGGATCACCTCTTCATTGGGACGAGGATGGTGAAAGAAGATACTTAGGACCTGAGGCCCTAAGAGAAGCAGGAGAAGCAGTAGAAAAGATAAGACAAAGAATGATTGCTGCTCAAAGTCTCTAGAAGAGCTCGTTGATGCAAAGAGGCGAGACGTTGAGTTTGCAGTAGGAGATCAAGTCTTCCACAAAGTATATCCAATGAAGGAAATTATGTGTTTCAGAAGGAAAAGAAAGTTGAGCCCGAGATTTATAGATCCTTTTGAGATATTGGACAAAGTAGGGCAAGTAGAATATTTGTTGGCCTGATCGCCATCATTTGTTGAAACTTATAATGTTTCCATGTATCTATGTAGAGAAAGTATGTATCAGATCCATCCCATGTGCTCGATTACGAGGCTCTAGAGTTGAAGCGAGATTTCAGTTATGAAGAATGACCAATATGTGTTCTAGAATGAGGAACAAGGAGTTCAAGCCCAAAAGTATCCCTATAGTTAAAATCTCGTGGAGTAATAGTAGTGAAAGAGAGGCAACGTGGGAATTGGAGGAAGATATGAGGGAACGATATCACGAGGTATTTGGTAAGTCAAATTTCGAGGACGAAATTTCTTTAAGGGGGGAAGATTGTAATAACCAAGGTTATTATTTTCTTATAAGCTCCTTAATTACTACCATAGGTTAGTTTTATTATAGTTTATAGTTTAACTTGAGTGGTGGAATTTATAAATTTTTCTTTAAGTTTTAAATTATTTATTTTAAGGTATGATCTTATGAGTTAGAAAATAGTTACAATTATTATGGTTTGTATTTATTAGATTTTATCATATGATCAAATTAGTATATAGTTTTAAGGCTTTATAAAAAGTATGCACAAATGTTATTTCGAGGTTTAAGAAGTATACATGTGGCATTAAAATTAAGTCCCAATTTTTGGAATTACTAGGCTTAGCCGAAACTCCCGATAAGATTAAGCTATGTGAAATTTTATAAGAATGAATAAATAAGTGGCAATACTTACATTGAAGAACCAAGTCTTACTTGGTTGAATACTACACTAGGTGGCGTTGGAATCATAAGAACAGGCAAGGTTTGACTAGTTTGAATTAAGTGATTATGTGTCAACAAAAGCTAGTTAAATGGAGACTCAAAAACTAAGTTGTGAGAGTCAACAAATATATAGATAAAATAGGTTATAGTTGAAGCTTGTTGGAGCATTTTGAACTTGAAAACACGGTGGTGGTGTGGGAGACCTTGTAGAGAGATTAGTAAGGACTTTGACAGCAAGTTGTTGAGTTTGAGTGCGTGTGGCATCAAATGAGGATTTGTAGCATTTTGAATCGGTACACCATGTGGCTGGCAAAAATTTCCTTCGGGAGGGAAGTTCAAAATTAAAATTGTTGTTGAAGAAGAGTGGAGAGGTTTAAGGAAAGAGGTTAGGGTTTAGAGCCTATAATAGATCCTTTCCCCTCACCATTTTTCACAAAATCAAATCCTTCAAGTGCTCTTCATTTTCGAATTATAGACCTCCCAAAAGCTCTCATATTTTTGCCCCATAAACAAACCATAGCTGAACCACTATGGCCTTTATAGTGATCAGGAATTCATTTCTTCTTCTATTTTCTTATTTAGCCTCAAACACATTTGTCCTTGTAAACCCTACATAGCCGAAATACGAAGCCTATCAAACCACTATATAGAAGAAATTACCCCCAAAGTATCAAGATGTTGGTATTAATATTGGAGATAAGCATTGTTGTGAAGGCTCAGGATTTTGAAGTATTGATCTTTTGGTCCTAGGGTAAAGTTATGACTTTATGAGGTTTAGAATTCTTGAAAGTATAGTTTTATTATAAGTCTCAAATTTAAATCTTTTATGTCATATATAAGGTTTTGGGCGAGTTCTATTATCACAAGCAATCTCTTTTCTTCTCTTTTTCCACACTCAACGTAAGGAAAATTAGGTAGTTTTAGTTACGACATTTTTAGTGATTTGTATGACCCTAACATTTCAGGTACAAAAGAGATAAGTGTGGCTGGACCTAAGGTGTTTAGAAATGTATGACAGACCTAAGTTGATGTCCGGTACACACAGTTGCAAAACTTGTATGACAAACCTAAGTTGATGTTCGGGGCTTAATTTCCACCCCCTGTATAAGCACTTATCTTTTTCTTATACATGTTTTGTTATTATGACCTATGACTTAGGACATATAATGATCTTGTATTGTTATGTTATGAACTTTTGCATGAATTTATGATATATTTGTTATTATTATATGTTTATATGACTGTTGTTTGTATTTTCCTTACTAAGCTTAGAAGTTCACTCATTATGATATTATTGGTCGGTGGAGAGTGGGACCTATGAGCTTAGTGATGTATTCGGGGGGACCATATAGTCAAGGAATGATCAGGGCCTATGATTTCGATTATGAAGCATTTTCTTTTAAGTATTATTATTTCTTTAATTTTGAATGTTGCTTTGTTAATTTTATTAAAGACCTTATTTATTTTGTAAAAACATGGGATCCCTTTACTTTATGGTATTTTTGTTAATGAAATAGCAACATTTATGTTTACGATTCGACGCTGTGTTCTCTATAATATTATGAGAAATTAGGGTGTTACACAGCGAACTTAGCCTATCATACAAAACATGTTCACAAAAATTCTAAAGAGAAAAATTGCAATAAAAATTGATGTGTCTTTCTTCATAAAACCTAGTCTATTGATAATGCTCTAGTTACCGAAAATCTAAAATATTCATGTAATTATATTCTAATTAATAAAATTAAATTAGCTTTTATTTGAATATTTTGAAATAGGAAACTCTCTTAGTTTGGTTTTTTTCTTTGGTATTATTTCACCTAAATGGGAGACATAACAAGCTGATGGTGGGTTCCACGCGTGAAGAAAAAGGAAAGTTGGCACTGAAATTCGTGCATGGAAGGTTGGTAGTAGGCATGAAGCGCGCATGAGTGACATGCATCAGTTGGAGCAGGCGATGCACATCACTTGCGCTTGGGGTGAGTGAAAAACTAGGATCCGCTTGTCAGAGTGGGGCAGCTCGTGACACATGGTAGCAAGAGAAACACTAAGCTTAGGCGGCAGTCGGCTCAGCTCCTAGAGTGGCTTGGGTGATTCAGCTAGTTTTGGGCTCATCTTCGGGCTCTTACTTTGCTTTTGGGCTTCTTTATATCACTTTATCCATTTCTTTTGCAAAGTATCCATATTTCTCTACAAAGCAACATAAATTAAATTAAAACTAAGTACTTTCAAATTCAAATATAACAAATTAATTGCATGAAAACATTAATTAAAACTTAATTTGTTTTAGCATTTATAAACAATAATAGTGCATTTTCAGGCACTTATCACAACCACCAACCAACTTATTTCTAGTCCCTAACAATTCAAGTGTACACAAATTACAAAATATGGAATTCAATTTAATAAGAAAAATTAACGTGGTAGTCCAAATATACTTCAAAAAGTCAGTAAAAGATCACATATGCTATGAAGATTTTTTCAATCATAAATCCAAAAATTGTGTGTGTGCACACTAAGACAATTTCCTCTAACACAAACCACAATACAATAACCTCAAAGATTTAAGCCATGTAGAAGTCTCTACTCCATATCCTCATAGGTAAATTTTATCGATTTGGGTTTTAGGATAAGGGTGTTCACTCATGAAGTTGGAAAGCAAAAAGACACTCAATTTTTGGCAAACTCATAAACAAACATTGATCATGCTTCCAAATATCAAATGGTAATTTTTTTAAAATTTACGATGAAATGACAGAGCCTGAAAACAATAAATACATAAAAGATAAATAAAAGAAAGAGAACATGTCTTCTTTAATGAGGGAAGGCTTTATTGAATTTCTACAATTTTTTTATTTTTCTGGCAAGAGACAACATACTTTGATGAATAAGTGTAGCAAGGCCGGTTATGATAGACTTTAATTTCAACCAAGCTACACAAACATTGATGATAAATGTTGCTCTTGCTATTTTTTGTTTTTTATTTCCTTTTCCACTTTTTTTTTCTTTTTATTCTATTTCCTTTTTCATTTTTTTTATTAATAGAAACAATACAATAAACGCAATGGCTCACAAATAAGATTCCAATCTTGACCAAAATCAATCCCTTAACATAAAAATAACATTCCAAAAACTATGAATGATATTCTAAAATATAAATTTTAACTAATTTAAATGATCAATGAACATTCATGAGCTGTTTTCTCAATCTCCCCACTTAATCGCAAAAGATTGCGATACTTAGAAAAATGCACTTAAATATGATAAAATTTCTTAGCTATATGCAGTGAACATTCATCTTACCAAATGCTTAGTAATGTGCACACAAAAATATTTCGGAAGTTATTTTCTAGTAATCAAGATAGCATAAAGGAGTTAAGCTCAACATTTAATACCTAGAAAATTATGGTAAAATTTCAAATCAAATGAATTCAAACATGCATTGTAAACTGGTTTACACAAAAATTACTAAAAAACATGCAACAAGATTTGTTCATTATTTTTTTTATGCATGAATATGCCACCACCCCCAACCTAAAATGAAAAAGCTCCCTTGATGTCAAAATAGACATATGAAAGTACAGAGAGTAGGGAAAGATAACACCTAGATGAAGAGCATTGTTCATGGGAGCATAGATTAGTGAGCTGGAAAAATTCTTCAAAACAAACAAAATAAAAAATCCAAAAGCACACAAAATAGAATAAACTAGAAAGTAAAAAAAAAAAAACAAAAACCTTTCAGGGGTGATACACTAGTTCCTCTAGAAGGATCTCATCAACTTGGTGCACACACTCAATATAGTGCTCTAGACACTAGTCGTTGACTCAAAATATACGCCCATCGCCAGGGTCCTCTACCTCAACCGAACAAATGGGAAAAACTTGCTTCCCTACAATGGGCCAGTCCACCTTGACCACAAATTACTTGGGTGGAGATGCAGACTAGAGTCATAAAGATGAATCTTTTGATGTGGCTCAAAACTTCATCTTAAGATCTATTTATCATGTGCTACTTTCATCTTGGCTTTTGTATAAGCAAGAGTTGTCATAAGTATCATTTCTTAGTTCTTCAATTTCGAACAAGTAGAGCTTTCTTTGAATACCTGGAACACTAAAATCAAAGTGAGTGTCTTTATGGCCTAGTATGTCGTATGCTCAAGTTCTATAGGTAAGGAGACATTCCATGGGGAGACTTGTAAGTAGTGCGATACGCCCAAAGTGCATCAAGAAGACGTGAAGACCAATCTTTATTGTTGAGATTTATCGTCTTTTCTAGAATTTGTTTGAACTCTCTACATGCCAACTCAGCTTGACCATTGGTTTGAGGAGGAAAACTGTAACGACCCAAATTCGCTAATAAGGCTTAAGGGCCTTGATTAGTGTGCCGGGAGGGCATGAAAGGGATTAGAGTGAATAGTATTTATTTGGATGTGATATTATGTGATTTATAGTGCTTAAATGATATTATATGATAATTGATGATATTATGTGATAATATGAAATAGATATGTTGTATATGTGAGAACCACATTATTATGTGGATAACTCTGTAGCTGGCAACTCGAGGCGATCCTAGGGCTAGACAGCGGGAAAACTCACAACGGGGTATTATATAATTGACTTTGGACAAGTCAGGGGTATTTTAGGTATCGAATAGTGATTTGGACTATCGAGTTATGAAAATAAATAATTGGAGATATATTTGAGGTTAGGATGTCTAGGTGGGATTATTGGGGGATTTTACCGTTTTGTCCTCGGGGACGTTTTCGGCACCCCGAGCTTTGGGATTAGTCTAATAACCTAAGGATATACTTGGAAGACTTTAGAAAATACTAGACACAAAAATTAAACCGACCCTCTCAGCCTTCTCTCTCTTCTCTCTCTTAAGGAAGAAGAACAACTCTGAATTTTCAAGAGAATCAAGCTGAATAGTTGGGAATTGAAGGGAATAATCTGGAGGATTAGCTCAGGAACTGATCAAGGATTGAAATAGAGCCAAGGTAAGCTTTGAATATTCGTTTCTATGGTTGGGAATTTTGAGAAAATGGCTGAGTTTTTAATGGTTGTGGTTTTGGTATTCAAGGTTGGATTTGAGGGTGGAATCTTTGAAGTTAGGTCAGGGAACTCTTGGAGAAGTGATTCTGCAGCTGAGGTAAGCTTTAATCCAAGGTTTGATGGTTGAATTTTAGAGTTACCATGGCTGGGTTTTGTGTTTTTAAGTTAGGAAGTCTCAGTAATTGAAATGGGTCTTTGATGGGTTTCTAGCCTAGAATTCAGTTGGGTTGAGTTGTTGGAATCTTGGGGGAAGTCTTTGGATAATTGAGTTGTGGATTTGGGGTGGTTTTGAGTAAGTTTGCAGGAGGTTTGGGAGTTAAAAATGGTGGTTTTTCTGGGTTCGAAGGGGTCGGGCCGCGGCATAGTTCTTGGTGAGCCGCGACCCATCGAAGCTGATGCATGCTGAGGAAGGAGGGCGGGCCGCGGCATGGTCCAAGCAATGTCGCGGCCCTTACCTGTTTTTGTGCATTAAGTGGGCTCTGTTTGGGGCCATGCCGCGGCATGGATGACCTATGCCGGGGCCCTTAAGGGATTTTGGGATTTTGAGATTTTAGGCTTGGGAATTTAACCTAGGGTGCTCGAGATTGAATCTTTTACCATATTTGGTGAAGTTCAATGTTCTGAGGACTAGAACTTGGTTTAGAAACTCATTTAAGGTTGTTAATGGTATCCTTCATCATGGTTGTGACTAGGTGCTAAGCTAGGGCTCGGGGATCGGATCGCACTCAAGGAGTATCGCCCGTAACTAATTCATCTAGAAGTCAAAGGTAAGAAAACTACACCCGGTTGAATATTTGAACGGGACTAAGGGCTCCCCGATATATATGATTGAGAGAATGGTATTATGCCATGTAAATTGTAAACCAACGGCCTAAGTGTGCCACGGTTAACTTGTGCAATTGGCAAGGCTTGGACACTGGTATCCGAGGACAGCTTATTATGCACTGAGCTCGCTTTAAGCGGGCCGGAGTCAGTGGGTTAAACAGAGGGCGCGACCTAAGGTGTCGGCCCTAGTATTTGTGTTAGTTGATTGTTATATTTAGCTATGATTGTGATTAGTGAGATTGTTAAATATTCTAAGTATAGATGTGGTTATTTGTACCTTGAGGTATGCTTATATGCTATGGATTGAACATCTGAACATGCTTACTAGAATACTTGTTTGATAATATTGTATATGTTGTGTATGTTGTTTTCTTGATGGGCCTTGGCTCACGGGTGCTGCGTGGTGCAGGTAAAGGCAAGGGCAAGATTGATCAACCCTGACTGGAAAGCTCTCCAGGATGGAATGTACATGTCAGGCTGCTCAGCCGCCACGGTTGAGGAAATTACAGGGACGAGAGGACCAGAACCTTGTATTTTGCCTTAGTATGGCTAATGTTTACTCTTAACTGTTGAATTTTGTAAACTGGCTTTTAAACTTTGTACTCCTGGGGATCCCTTCTGTAAATTGTTTATAACTTATCAAATGTATCTTTTGAGGCCAAAATGTCTTTTAGCCCTAGAACACTTTAACTAATAACACGTTGTGATTAAACGACTTGATTAGCAAGTCTCACACCTTTATAAATACACAGTGTAGCGATCTTGGCTATCCAGGGCGTTACAAAAACTATTCACAACCTTGTGAAGTACTCCATTCTTGCTCATAAGTGCCTCAAAGGACATATTATAAAAATCGGTGCCCTGGTCACTAATGATAGCGCGAGGAGTATTAAAGCTTGATAACACATTTTCTTTTAAAAATTTAACCACTGTTGCATTATCATCGGTTAGACATGGTACAACCTCAACCCATTTAGAGAAATTGCCCACAACTAGAAGAATGTAAAGATAACCAGAAGACGATGGAAAAGGTCCCATAAAATCTATGCTCCAACAATCAAATATTTTAATTACAAGAATTAGGTTCAAGAGCATCATATGACGATGGGATATGGTGCCTAACCTTTGGCATCTCACACATGAGCGAGAGAACTCGTTAGTATCTTTGAAAAGAGAAATCCTATAAAGGTCGCACTATAAGATCTTTGTAGCAGTCTTTTTTATAGACAAATGACCACTACATGCATCATGTGGAAAAAATTGAGAAAATTATAGATTTCATAATCTAAAATACATTATCTCATGATTTGGTCAGGGAAATACTTAAATAAGTATGGATCATCCCAATAAAAAATTTGCACCTCGACCAAGAATTTTCTCTCGTCCTATGCATTCCAAGTTGCAGGAACTTCTCTGGTCATCAAGTAATTCACAATATGAGCATACCAAGGTGTCTTAGTGATAGCAAGAAGTTGTTCATCAGGGAAGTCATCTTGAATAGGTGAAGCATTAACATGATCAGTGAAGTCCAAGCGAGATAAGTGATATGCCACCACATTCTCAACACCTTTATTGTCCTTGATAGTTAAATCAAATTCCCTGGAACAGAAGTATCCACCTAATTAACCGCGCCTTTTCATCTTTTTTAGATAGTAGATATTTGTGGACGGAATGATCTGTGAAGATGGTGATAGGTGAACCAATCAAGTAAGCACAAAATTTGTCAAGAGCATATACTACAACAAGCAACTCCTTTTCAGTCGTGGAATAATTCATTTGAGCGTTATTCAATGTTTGACTTGCAAAGTACACAACGAAAGGTATTCCTGTTAGGAGTGTGTCCTAAAAGCATGTAAAGACATTTGTTTTTTCTGTGAATAAATAAATACAATGGTTTAATTCTTATTGTTATATTTAGATTGTTGAATTATTGTTTGAATAATTTTGTAAATATCAGAAAAATTCCATATTCATTATTGAGGATGTGATCTTGTATTAGTACGAGAGAATTAAGATCACATGAATGAATAAAAATAGTCAACAACAACAAATTAAAGTTATGGAATTCTTTAATTGGAGTTGTAAGTACGGTTTACTGAGTATCATTATGATACAAATAATCTAGATTCGGATTATTGATGTGGAAAGACATCTCGGTAAAGGTGCTTTATATAATATGATTATATATGACATGGACCGATGTGAATTAAAGTCTTTATCCAAAAACCATTTAACAATAAAGACTTGTAATTCATATCAAAACTGATGATCATTTATAGATCAACCTTAATCTTGAGTGTTCATGAACTCCTGTTCATGTTTATTAAATCTTTTGATTCATTCGTTAAGGTCTCTTCAACGAATGAGGCTAATGACTTTTGATTTGGAGATTTAATATCATGGATGGCTGGGAACATGTATCAAAAATACGGAATCTATTCTTTCCTAACGGATCGTATATTAGTTCCCTTAAGGGTTAATTCTGGAACTGAATGATTTTGAGCTCAAATCTATTATAATTAGATTATAGATTAATTATTCACTAGTGAATTAATGGTACTTAAGGAATAAGAAGTAAATTAGAAAGGTTAAATGGTAATTCTTCCATTCTAATTTATGAACTAATTAATTAGAGGGTTGAACTATTGTAAGATGGTTATATCAATGGACAACTTAAGAAAAAGATTTCTGTAAAAGTATATCTATAACATAAAGAGTGCAATTCTGAATTTATAGTGGAGTAATATCAGAATTAATAAATTAACTATTATAATTAAAGAGTTAAATTATTTAGTTTCAATTTATTGGAACTTAATGTTATAGGTCCATGGTGATGAGGACACCAAGACAAAAGATCCAAGTCTAGTTCCAGTTGGTCTGGTGACGAGGGCGCGAGCCAAAAGACTCAGTTTAGGAGCTTGATGAGTCTTTTGCGTTTTGTCATCTTGTATTTTTTTATTTAGTCTTTGTTTTTTTTTTTTTGTGAAAAGTCAAACACTTGACTTGTGTGAGTCCAAGAGTCCTTTTTTGTCTTTAATTTTCGGTTTTTATTAGGAAGACAAAGGGTTGTCTTTAAATTTCAGTTTTCATTAGGAAGACAAAGGGTTGTCTTTATTTTTCGGTTTCATTAGGAAGACAAAAGGCTTGTCTTTAATATTTCGGTTTTTAGGAAGACAAAGGGGCTTGTATTGATGTAATTTTTGGCTATATAAGGCCTTGAAATCATTTGGAAAAATCAGATTATGTTGAATGAAAATTTGTGAGTTTTCTTCTTGAGTTCTTGAAGAGACTATCCGAACTTATCAAGGGTATCCCTTGTGGCGTTCAATCCGACTTATCAAACGGATTCCCATCCCCGTTTGTGGCGTCTTCCTCATACCAAGGTTCGTGCTTGGCTAAGCATTGGGTCGCGGTTCCATTCCAATCTCGTGTGTTCTTGGTGGCTGTTCCATATTTGGTGTCGGGTTTCGTCACACTTGTTGGCGTGGTTCGTATCAGTTGGTATCAGAGATTAGGATCATCCGGTTTGGCCTATCCTTTTTCATTTTTTTTCTATTCAGTTCGTGTTATTATATTAGGATTTCTTGAAAAAAAAAAAAATCTATCTATTCGTGTTCTTGATTTTCTTACTTCTAAAAATCTGAAACCATTATAGTTAATCTCTTTATTCCAGATTGTTTCTTTGTTCAAATCGTGTTCTTATTTCCTAGTTCCCATTATTTCTTTGTGAAATCCCTTGAAATCTGAAACTAGTCTACACAAAGTTTCAATTCCTTTGTAATCCCCTATTTTGTTTTCTTTTCATTTCTGAAATCATGAATTAGGGTTCTTAACGTGAATTAGGGCTTTGAGTTTTATCTTGTTCTACTTGTGGAATCTGACTTTGCATTAGTTTTCTCTAGTTCTTATTGTGAAATCCGAATTTTCATTGAGTTTCTCTTGCTTTGCTTTTGAAATCCGAATTTTACCTTGGGTTTCTCTTGTTCTTATTGTAAAATCTGAAATTGGGTTTGAGATTTCTCTTGTTCTTATTGTGAAATCTAAATTGGGATTGAGTTTTTTTTTCTTGTTCTTATTGTGCAATCCAAATTGAGATTGAGTTCCCTTGTTCTTATTGTGAAATCTGAATTAGGATTGAGTTTTCTCTTGTTCTTGTAGTGAAATCTGAATTGAGATTGGGTTTTATCTTGTTCTTATGGTGAAATCTGAGTTGGGATTGAGTTTCACTTATTCTTATTGTTAAATCCGAAAGTGGGTTGGGTTGTCTCTTTTCTTTTTGTGAAATCCGAATCTGCATTATTTCTCTTTTCTTTTTGAGTCTCCATTGTTTCTCTTGTGAAAAATCGATTCATTTTGTTTTTGAATTGTTCCTTGTATCTGCATTTGAGAAAAAAAAAATAGAAAGACAGAAAGAAAGAAGAAGAAAAATTCAAAGGGATCCGAACCTAAAAAAAAAAAAAAAAGTCTGGAAACCCTTCTTAAATTTTTTTGTTCTATTCTTGTTCCCCATAGTCTAGAGTCCCTTTTGCCAAAACCCCACACAAGTGTTCCAAAAATCATCATTTTTTTCGTCATTTTCACCAGTTTTCGTCGACGTTCGTTTGGTTTGTTTGGTTGGATTCGCTGCTTGAATACTCCATATTACAGTTGGATTAGTTTTGAAAGAACTTAAAGAAGAATACGAGTGGAAAAAGGCAGAGGTGTGAGCTTATTTGAGGGTAAAAGCCATCAAAGTTGAGTGAAACACGAGTGGACTTGAGTGAGATTTTTTTTTGAGTGAAAACACGTGAGGGAGTGTGGTGAGGTTTTTTTTTTTTTTCTATAACTGTTCTAACCTTATTTTTGCAGATTTTCAATCATGTCACAAAATACAGAAAGAAATGCAGGCAATGACGCTCCACCACCTACAGTTCCAAATCTACAAATTGAAGCTTTAATGGGGGAGATGAGGAGGATGTTGAGGGAGGAGTGTGAACAGATACATGAGAGGTTGGATAGGGTCGAAGAGGGAACACAACAGAGGCCACGGAGGAATAGGATGCACCAAAGGGAGGATGAGAATGAAGGGGTAGTTTCTGATGAAGAGTTTGATAGGATGTCAGAGGGTAACCATAGGAGGTATGGCCGAGATAGGGAAGCTAGGAACTGGGTAGACAATAATTTGGGAAATATCAAGATGAGAATCCCCGCCTTTCAAGGCAAGAGTGATCCTGAGGCATACCTTGAGTGGGAAAAGAAGATGGAGTTGGTTTTCGATTGTCACAACTACTCTGACATGAAGAAGGTAAAACTTGCTGCCATTGAGTTTACTGATTATGCTATTGTTTGGTGGGATCAGTTGTGCATCAACAGGAGGCGAAATGGAGATCGTGCCATTGACACTTGGGAGGCAATGAAGAGGGTGATGAGGCGACGGTTTGTACCATCTCATTATTATCGAGATCTATACCTTAAGTTGCAGGGTCTTCGTCAAGGTTCCAAGAGTGTTGATGAGTATTATAAGGAGATGGAGATGGCTATGATTAGAGCCAATGTGGAAGAGGATCGGGAGGCAACAATGGCAAGGTTTTTGAATGGGTTGAACCGAGAGATTGCTAACCCAATTGAGCTACACCATTATGTGGAATTGGAAGATTTGGTGCATATGGCAATCAAAGTTGAGAGGCAGCTCAAGAGAGATAGTACAAGTTCAAAGCCAAGACCGAGCCCACACAATTCAAGTACAACACCTTGGCGGTCGAACTATCCAAAGAAGGAAGAAGACCAACCTACTTCATCCTTTACACCAAAACCAGCCACGACCCCTCAAGGTAAAACAGCCCCTACTTCATCCCATTCTAGTGAGATAAAGTGTTTCAAATGTCAGGGGCGAGGACACATAGCTAGCCAATGTCCAAACAAGCGAGTTATGGTAATTAGGGATAATGGGGAGATAGATTCTGAAGAGGAAGATGATCTTGCTAACATGCCACCATTGGAAGATGTTTCTATCGATGATGAGGAGTTTGGGGCAGAATCTGGTGAGATGCTTGCACTAGTCACACGACGAGCCTTAAATTTGCAAGCAAAAGAAGAGGAAGAAGAGGTGCAGCGGGAGAACATCTTTCACACTCGTTGTCATGTGAAAGACAAGGTATGCAGTGTTATTATTGATGGTGGTAGTTGCACTAACGTTGCTAGTTCTTCCATGGTTGAAAAGCTAGGGCTCCCAACGCTTAAACATCCTCGTCCATACAAGTTGCAGTGGTTGAATGATAGTGGTGAAGTGAGGGTTACAAAACAGGTGCTGGTATCATTTCGAATTGGCAAGTATGAGGATGAGGTATTGTGCGATGTGGTTCCCATGCAAGCTGGACACCTCCTTCTAGGAAGGCCTTGGATATTTGATCGGCGAGTCCAGCATGATGGCTTCACCAACAAGTACTCATTCACGTTCCATCAACGAACAATCACGCTAGCTCCATTGACGCCAAAGCAAGTATATGAAGACCAAGTGAGGTTGCAAAAATTGAGTGAGCAAAAGAAGGAGAGTGAAAAGATGAATGAGAGTGAGAAAAAAGAGAGACAAAGAGAGAAAAGGGTCGAATCAAGTGAGAGAGAAAAGAAAGAGAAGAGTTCGATCAATGAGGGAAAATTAGAGAGAAAACAAAGTAATTTTTATGCAAAAAAAAAAGTGAGGTGAAGGAGGCTCTTTTAAACACTAACCAACTTGATGCTAACAAAGGTCGTCACAAGCAGGTTTTTGACCCCGGTGATTGGGTATGGTTACACATGAGAAAAGAGCGATTCCCAGCACAAAGATGTTCCAAATTGCTACCTCGAGGAGATGGTCCGTTTCAAGTGCTAGAAAGGATCAATGACAATGCCTACAAACTCGATTTACCAGGTGAGTATACTGTTAGTGCTACTTTTAATGTTTCTGATTTGAGTCCTTTTGATGCAGGTGAAGATTTGAGGACAAATCCTTCTCAAGAGGGGGGGAATGATGAGGACACCAAGACAAAAGATCCAAGTCTAGTTCCAGTTGGTCTGGTGACGAGGGCGCGAGCCAAAAGACTCAGTTTAGGAGCTTGATGAGTCTTTTGCGTTTTGTCATCTTGTATTTTTTTATTTAGTCTTTGTTTTTTTTTTTTTGTGAAAAGTCAAACACTTGACTTGTGTGAGTCCAAGAGTCCTTTTTGTCTTTAATTTTCGGTTTTTATTAGGAAGACAAAGGGTTGTCTTTAAATTTCAGTTTTCATTAGGAAGACAAAGGGTTGTCTTTATTTTTCGGTTTCATTAGGAAGACAAAAGGCTTGTCTTTAATATTTCGGTTTTTAGGAAGACAAAGGGGCTTGTATTGATGTAATTTTTGGCTATATAAGGCCTTGAAATCATTTGGAAAAATCAGATTATGTTGAATGAAAATTTGTGAGTTTTCTTCTTGAGTTCTTGAAGAGACTATCCGAACTTATCAAGGGTATCCCTTGTGGCGTTCAATCCGACTTATCAAACGGATTCCCATCCCCGTTTGTGGCGTCTTCCTCATACCAAGGTTCGTGCTTGGCTAAGCATTGGGTCGCGGTTCCATTCCAATCTCGTGTGTTCTTGGTGGCTGTTCCATATTTGGTGTCGGGTTTCGTCACACTTGTTGGCGTGGTTCGTATCACATGGTCCCCGAAATGGCTCAAACAATCACTGTTAAAGGCAAATACAAAAATGGGCAAAAAGGACTTATGTGATAAGTAAAATATTTTTCTATGTATCAAACATAATTATTGATTAATTATGTGTAATTAATTAATTATTTGATTTAACAAAAATATAATTAATTTTGAATTAATTTATTTTTGGGATTTTTGGTATTTAAATAATAATAAAATTGGGAAAAATCACATGCCTGCACATGCATGTGGTACACGTGTGGCACAGTGCACAGGCACTGTGCTACACGCATAAGAGATGGACTGAGTCTCTTGATTCCACAATTTTAGTTATTTAAATATTAAATATATAATGAGATATTTTAATATGATTAAAATATTATTATTTAAACAAAAATCTGATAACTGGTCAGTTATTTTGAATTTGTTTAAAATAACAAATATTTTAATATATTGGATATTATTAAATATGGGATATCAGTTTTCACAGAACGTAAGTTTTCAGGGATAGAAAAATATCTAGGATTCTCTTAGAGAAAAAGATCAGTGACAAAAACAAAGGTCATTGTTCTTCACAAAACCTAGGTCCAAACTTTATCAGATCTCATGTGTTGAGAATATTTGATAAATAGTTATTGCCTATTATTTGTATAGCGAGCCCACACTCGTTCTTTGTGTGACTGAGAACATTTTGGAAGATCTTGGTGTGAGATCTCAAGGATTCAGCCATACGAAAAGATAGCAGCAAGGAAGGACCTGAGGTAATGTTTCTATTCTTGTCCTTGATTCAATATATATATGAGTGTGAAGAAGTAGATCTAGAAATCTTATGGGATTAATCTGACAATTTGATTGTTGTTCCGCTGCGCATAATCTCCGATTTGATCAATAAAAACCAACAATTCCTTCCTTTCTCAGACCAAGAACTGCTCCAAAAATGTAGTTACTTGCATCACATATGATTTCAAATGGCAGGCTTCAATCTGGTGACTGATTGATTGGGGCAAAGGTTAACTTTGCCACGAGTGTTCTGAAGCATCTTCAAACTAGGGTTTCCCCTCAAAACTACATCCTTGGCTAAAAGATTTCACAATGGTTGAGAAATCGCTGAGAACTGTTTGATGAATCTTCTATAGACACCAGCATGTTCAAGAAAAGATCGAATATCCTTGACTGTCTTAGGAGTGTGTGGCTTAGCAATAAGATCGATTTTGGACTTTCCACTTCGATCGCTTTTTCAGACACAATGTGGCCTAAAACGATCCAAATGACACCATAAAATGATACTTTTCCCAGTTGAGAACAAGACCTTTCTCCTTGCATCTTTGAAGCACAACTTTTAAGTTTATTAGAAAATGTTCGAAGTAATCAACAAAAAAAGTTAAATCATCCATAATGACCTCAGTGCATTTTTCGACCATGTCACTAAATATGCTCATCATTCACCTTTGAAAGGTACCAGGTGCATTACACAATCCAAAAGGCATAAGTACTGAAAGGGCCTGCAAATGTGGTCTTGTCATTGTCATTTAAAGCGATCTCGATTTGGTAAAATCTTGAGTAGTCGTCAAGAAATCAATAAAATTGATAGCATGCCACACGTTCAAGGTTCTGGTCAATGAATGGAAATGGGAAGTGGTTGTTACTGATGGCAATGTTCAACTGGTGGTGATAAATGCACATTCACCATCCTATCACAGTTTTGGTGGGGACAAGAGCTTCTCTATCATTCTCCACTACTGGAACCCCAACCTTGTTTGGTACTACTTGAGCTTGGCTAACCCATTTACTATCCGCAACTAGATAAATGATACCAACATTGAGAAGCTTCAAAACCTCATTTTTTATGACTTCTTTCATAGGGCTGAGTCTTCTTTGCGGATCTCATCGAAGGACAAATTCATATTCAAAATTTATGTGATGTGAAAAAATTAAAGGGTTAATACCCTTAATGTTAACAATTGTCCACCCTAATGCAGATTTGTGCTCTCGAAGCATGTTGACTAGTTGTTGTTCCTATGAAGCTTCGAGTTTGGATGAAATGATAACAACAAAAGTATTGTCCGCTCCAAGGAAAACATGTTTTAGCCATTCAGGTAACTGTACTAGCTTAACAGTGGGAGGCCTTTGGCTTTTCTCATTCTCAGGGTAAATCTTCAAACCGTGGTTGCCAAAACTTGGTTTCTCTGCCTTGTAAAATTTTATTAATGGAAACATTTTTAACAAACTCACAAGGATCGAGACTCTCAACGTCAGAAATATAGGCGAGATCTTCTAAAATGCGTTGATGTTGGACTTCCTCAGGTACAAGTGTGTTGACTAGAAAATAATGGTGCCATTCCTCGTCATCACATGGTTGCTTCCCATTATGAAACACATTTATTTCAAGAGTCATGTTTCCAAAAGATATCTTCATAAGACCATTTCTGTAATTGATAAGAGCATTCGTAGTAGCAAGGAAAGGTTTGCCCAAAATAATGGGGATCTTTGACTCCATACTAACTGCAGATTGAGTGTCAAGAACAAGGAAGTCAATGGGGTATAGAACTTTTCGAAATGGACCAATACATCTTCAATAATACCTTGAGGTTGCCTAACTGAGCGATCAACTAGTTGTAACACCACATGCGTGGGCTTGATCTCTCCAAGGCCAAGTTGTAAGAAAAAAAAGTAAGGCATGAGATTGACACTTGCTCCAAGACCGAGTAAGGCTTGACTGAATTCATGAGTCCCTATTTGACACGATATTTTAGGACAACCAAGGTCTTTGTACTTTAGATGCATTTTTTGCTCAATTACTGCACTTACTCGCTCAGTCAAGAAGGTAGTTTTCGAGACGGTACACAGATCCTTGATGGCTTTGGAATAAGTTGGAACTTGCTTAATGACATGAAGAAAATGAAGATTATTTTTTTACTTGAGTCAAGTGTTCTAAGATTTCACAATGATTATCTAGAAATTTCTTAGTGGGATGCAAAGTTTGAGGAAATGGCACCTTAATTGGTAGTTTGCTTGGCTATTCTTGATTGGGGTTGAATTTTGGATTTGAAGGGACTTCAGATAGAGAACTTTCCACAATCTTACCACTTCGAGTAGCAATTTCATTAACCTCCTTGACATTTTGATTACTTGTTTGTGCCATGTGTTGTCTTTTTGGGATAGACTGAGCTTGGGAAGGAAACTTTCCACGTTCACAGATGGCCAGTGATGCAATGTTTTTAATGATTTCACTCTTCATTTCTTTTATCTCTTAAAAAATTTGAGTGAAACGAGAATTAGTTACCTGAATTGCATTATTTTGCACCTATATGAAAGCATGCAAAGTATTCTGAAGGGAATTCTTGGACAGATATGCTTGGTATTGTGGTGCAGAATACGCCTTTGGTACTTACAACTGCTACTCAGCTCTCCATTGTTGTAATGCCTTGGATAGCCAAGACCATTACACTATGTATTTTATATAGTGCTGGACTTGCTAATCAAGTCATTTAGATATAAACGTGTAACTAAGAGTAATAAACGAATTAGGGTTTAAAAGGTTTGATCATAGGAACAATTACTTTTATTTAAAAGTTTAAGAATTTGTTTAACTGTTTTGAGATATTTTAGGGTTTTTATAACTATTAATATTTTATATTTTTTTAATGGTTAAAATATTAGCTTATAGTTGTCACAACAGAAGATATTTTTTGAAAACCAGTTAACATATTGATTTTAACATTTAAAATTGGTTAAATTTTGAAAAATATAAAAAAAAAAAATATTCCACCAATTAATGAAATATTTTTTTTAATAAATGGGATTTAATTAACTTTGGTTAATTGATGATAAATCCTATTTAAATTAAATTGATATATTTTTTTTCAAATTAACCTAAACCAAGTTGATTGTTGATAAATGAAATTTTAATTAACTATTGTTAATTGTTGATAAATTTCATTTAAATTGACTTTTTTTTTTTTGTAAAAAATTAATTAATTCAAATATTTTAATAAATTCTAGAAAATTAATTGTGGTATTTTTGCATAAATTCATAGAAATGCTCATATAGTAACATGATTAGGCCCATCCAATTATAACATGTCTCTTTACACTATATGTGGTATTTTTGCAATTGGGTTTAGATGCATATAGTGGCTCATATGTTTGCTAGATATATGGATTTTTTGCCAGATAAAATATTCATAAAATGATAGGTTTTATTTGGGCCCATTAGAAAATGTAAAGTTTAAATTCTTCTCTTGTGGGTGATTCCACTTGTGAAGGCCCATTTGCTTTGCATGACTACAGTGGGCCTAATCAATTAATAACAATTAACAAAACGAAGGTTTAAATTCCTGTCTTTTGGACCTTGTATGGAAGTATGGGGGCCTTTGTAGTGGGAACGACATACTGGACCCATCGTTCCTCCATACAAGCACAATTGTTAAGGCCCATTTACCTGAGTTGGACTTAATTGTATAGGTTCATTATATTAGTTAAACCTAAATATTGATTAGCAACAAATTAATTCTAAATTAATTGAATTTGTTTCAATGTGATACTTTAGAATTAATATGAAATTATATGACCCTGGTTTTAAAAATTTAATTTTTTCAATTTTTTGGAGAACCATAGTCATTAATTTTCTAAAGATAAATAATAAAAATATTATTTTTAATTTTATAATGAGCTTATTTTAAGAATGATATTCGATCTCCACCGTTGATTTAACAAAGTCAATAACTTAATGGGGCCTCTAGACGCTTTGATTCGTCCCACTACGGAAGGTGTTCATTAGTTATTTTGACAATATTAGATTTCGAAAAATAGATAATTATAGGTCAAACTCTACTAGACTCACCCCTACAGTGACTACTAGGACTAAATCTATTGATTATCGAAACCGTGGGTCTAGCTCATAAAATAAGAGATTTTTTTTCTTATTTTGATCGAATAGTAGGTTGCTAATAATGGTGTCCATTATTAAATAAGTTTACAACTTTATTTAACTACTGGTATTTTTGACTCTCGCCAACCGGGACAAGGATATTATACATTAGTTAAAAGCCTAAAGAAATAGAGATATGATTAATTTGGTATTTTTTCTCATATCTTACATATTTTTGGTATATGTTGTGCTATTTCTTGAAGTGTTGTGTGAATATAAGTTTGAGCAAAATGATTGATTTCTATTTTATTGATAATCGACAGTTTTATGTATGGTTGTGTCTACTCCCATCCTTTCTCAACTTTCGATGGAGAAACTCACTAGAGAAAACTTCCTTAAGTGTAAGCAGAACATCAACATAGTGTTAATCTGTGTCTGCACGTTCGTGATCAACTCAACTATGGTCTGACACAACTCATGAACGAGCATCAGACTTTTGAGTCTATCATGGGTGGGCATAGTAAAGGAGGAGAAAATAACACTATTGTTGTTGTTGCTGATCTAGCTATGGTTGAAGCTAACCCAGCTTCATTTTCGAAAGCTTGAAACAAGAGAAAAGGTGGACAAAACAACAACCCCAAGTCTGCAAAGGTTGCAAAGACAAGTGCACAACCTAGTGCACAGAAGCCTAAGGGGAAGAACAAGAAAAACAATAAAGGTAAAGATAAGGGGCATTGGAAACGAGATTGCCTCAAGTTTCTAGCAGTGAAAAACAAAGATAATGATTATAGTTCATTTATCTTAGAAACATGTGTTTTAGAGAATGATAAATCTGTTTGGATTATTGATTCTGGATCTACCAACCATGTTTGCAACTCGTTACAGCTTCTTGAATCGTGGGAAGAAGTGGACAAAAGCGGCTTAAAGCTTAGTGTTGGGTTCATTGTGGTCCAAGCTAGAGGAAAAGCTCGCCTGAAGTTCGGAAATAAATACTTAATTTTAAATGATGTATTTTTTATTCCGGATTTTAGCATAAATTTTATTTCAGTTTCCGTGTTGCAATTAGAATAATTTGTTATGACTTTGACAAGTTCTAATATATCTATTTCCATCAATGGATCGCAATTGTGTATTGTATGTTTGGAAAACGGGCTTTATATTCTGTGACCTAATGAACCCCTCACTCTTAATAATGATTTATTTAAAGTAGCTAAACCTAGGACCAATAAACGTCAAAAGACGGATAATGATAATATGACGTATTTATGGCACTTGAGACTAGGTCATATTGGCTATGTTAGGATTCAAATATTTACAAAGGATGGGCCTTTGAGGGAACTCACCTTAGGTGAATTACCTACCTGTGAATCTTGTCTAGAAGGCAAACAGACCAAGCGTCCATTCTCTGCAAAGGGTGATAGGGCAAAAGAACCACTTGGGCTTGTGGTTATTTGAATGTACAAGCCAGGGGTGGTTTTGAGTAGTTCGTCACTTTCATTGACAGTTACTCTAGATACTCATGTCTTTACATAATGCATAGGGAATCAAAAACATTTTCAAAGTTTCAGGAATTCTTAGCAATGGCTCAGAACCAATTAGGTAAAACATTAAAGATCTTGCGATCTGATAGGGGTGGAGAATATTTGGATATGCAGTTCCAAGAGCATTTAATTGAACTTGGGATTTTATCTCAACTTACTGCCCCAGGTACTCCACAACAAAATGGTGTAGTGGAACGTCGGAACAGAACTTTATTGGAAATGGTTAGATGCATGCTTAGTTACTCAAATCTACCAAATTTGTTCAGGGGACATGCAATTAAAATTGCAAAAAACATTCTCAATGTCGTGCTGTAACGACCCAAATTTGCTAATAAGGCTTAGGGCCTTGATTAGCGTGCCTGAAGGGCAATAAGTGAATTATGGATATAATATGTGAATATGTGATAGAGATGCATGTTTAGATGAATTAAATATGCATGTAGGCCCCGTTTGGATATTAGGGGTATGTTTGTGATTTTTGCCCGTTGAGGGCATAAATATGATATGTATGTGATATATCTGTGTAGCACGATCCGAGACAGTCCTAGGGAGCAGTTAGCCAGAAAGTCACAACGGGGTTGAGAATCTGGCACAGGGTGAGTCGAGGGGTATTTTGGGTATTAGGTGTTTAAAGGGGTTATCGGGTTATGGAAATAAATATTTGGAGATATATTTGAGGTTAGAATGTCTAGGAGGGAATATTGGGGAAATTTACCATTTTTCCCTCGGGGACGTTTTTGGTACCCCGAGCCTTGAGGTAACCTTATATAGACTTAGGTTGAATAAAACAAAACATAGAATTATTTAGAACTCTGAGAAACTGACTCTCTCCTTCACCTCTCTTTGGAAGACTTTCTCTCCATTTGAAGCTTTGGGAAAACTCTTGGTGAATCAAGCTAGAGACTAAGAAGTGGAGCTGGGATTTTGGGGAGATTAAAGCTTGGAACTTAGAGAATCTACACAGAAACATAACTCATCAAGGTAAGTTCCTAATACGTTGAATTGTGTCAATTTATCAGCTGGTTTTAAGGTTCAATATTTGAGTTTGCATGTTAGCTAAGTTTGAATGTGCTCTTGATTGGTTGGCTGAGTTTTGGGGCTAGAATTTGTTGGGTTTTGATGTTGATATTGTGTTAGAACCTTTGTGATAGTTAGTCTGGATTGTTGGCTTGATTCTGGGGGAAATTGGACTGGTTTTTGAGGTGGAAATGTTGAGTTTTTCTGGGTTCGAGGGGAAGGGTTGCGGCTCTGTTCTTGCTGAGCCGCAGCCCCTTTGAAGTTGGTGCGTCTGGATTTGAAGGCGCTCCGCGGCGCCCTTCTGCAAGGGTCACGCCGCGTGTGGGAAATTGTTAGGCAAGGCCTTGGGTTGAGCTGGGGGTTGCGGCATGGGTCCCTAGAGCCGCGACGCTTAAGGTATTTTTGGGTTCTAGAGGGGTTTTAGGCTCGGGAACTCAATAGTTTAGGCTCGGGACGGATTTTATCACCCGGATTGATAGAATTCAAAGCCCTGGAGATTATAATTATGGTTTGAGACTAATTATTGGATTAGAATTTGATGGTGAATATTGTTAATGCGTTGTGACTAGGGTTTCGGTGAGGCTCAAGTTAGGGGACTGTGCTCAGGGTTATCGATGCTCGGAGAGCTCGGGACGCAGGTAAGAAAACCACTGTTCCCATAGAGCTTGTATGCAGGGCAGAGCCCAATATGTTTGTATTGCAAGGCGTAGCCCTTTAATTGAATTTGTTCATGTTCAGTATATGTTTTATTATGCTATGAATACAATTGTGTAAATGTTCGGCAATAGCCGGGAACGGCGCAGGCCGAGGTCGGCAGGGGCCGGGAACGACAAAGGGCCGAGGTCGCCAGGGGCTGGGAACGGCGTTAGGCACATGAAGTGAACCGAGTGCGGCAAGGGGCCGGGAGTAGGATTGAGCACGTGGAGTGCGAGTTGCCAGGGCGAGACCCTAAAGGATACCTGAGATATCCTCACGGTGTGGACCGCAATCCCAGGGCCTGTTAAAGCGCCTGGGACGGCATGGCCGTATGTGTTTAGCCTATTGATGGCCTGTCTATATGCTGAGTGTTTGTTATGCATATGTTTTATGCTTGTAAGGGTTTCTTGCTGGCCTTCGGCTCACGGGTGCTCTGTGTTGCAGGTAAGGGCAAGGGGAAAGTCGACCAACCATGAGTACGAAGGGCGTGAAGCGGCGCGTACATGTTTGGCCTGCCTGGCTGCCACAGCTAGTGGTTTTTGGGAGATGGTTGAGCTAAATTTTGTCGTCTAGTCGACTTTGTTTGTACTTATGTGTTGTAAATATTTCTAAACAGTATTTTGGGATCCCAAATGTCAAACACTTTATGATTTTCAGTAAATGGAATTATTTTCAAAGTTTATAACTCTGTTCATGATTTAATTACACTTTTGACTTAAAACCTCGATTAGCGAGTTAAATGCACATTTTAAACTCACTTAGTAACGACTCTAAGGAAGTAGGGCGTTACACGTGCCGTCTAAATCAATCCCCAACACACCTATAGAATGCTGGAATGTACGTGAACCTAGTTTACACCATTATAGAATCTGGGGGTGTCCCGCCCACGTCCTAAGGAAAAAGGAAGGAAAGCTAGAACTGCGAAATGAAGTTTAAATGTTTGTTGGCTATCCAAAAGGTACTCGGGGTGGACTTTTCTATAGTCATTCAGAAAAGAAAGTGTTTACTTCTACAAATGCTACTTTTCTGGAAAATGACTATGTCCAAAACTTCAAACCACACAGGAAAGTAGTTTTAGAGGAGATCGTTAAAGAATTGACTCCAACCAATGTTCCATCGTCATCAACACAAGTTGATGATGAAATTCCCAATCTTCATGTCCAACCGACACAAGTGAATTTAAATGAAGAAAGTACCAATCTTCCTGAGCAAATAATCATGGAGCCTCGTCGTAGTGGGAGGGTTTCTGAGAACCCTGTTCGCTATGGTTTGGATGGTGAAACCAATATGGTTGTTGGTGACACTAGTGATGATGATTCGTTGTCTTTCAAATAGGCAATGGCAAGCCCTGAAAAGGAACTATGGCTCGAAGCCATGAAACAGGAAATGGAGTCCATGTACTCAAATTTCGTCTGGGATCTTGTTGAAGAACCTTGTGACTTTAGGGCCATTGGGTGCAAGTGGATCTACAAGAAGAAATGAGGTGTTGATGGAAATATCGAGACTTATAAAGATCGATTAGTGGCAAAGGGTTATACCCAAAGAGAAGGCGTGGACTATGAGGAAACTTTTAGTCCGGTAGCCATGCTCAAGTCCATACGCATCCTCCTATCCATAGCAGCATCTCTCGACTATGAGATCTGAAAAATGGATGTCATGACAGATTTTCTTAATGGGAAGCTTGACGAAGTCATTTATATGGATCAGTCAGAAGGTTTTAAAGTAGCTGCACAAGAAGGAAAAGTTTTCAAGTTGAATAGGTCCATTTATGGACTTAAGAAAGCTTCTCATTCCTGGAATCTTTGGTTTGATGAAATAATCAAAACCTATGGCTTTGAACAAAATATTGATGAGCCTTGTGTTTACCAACTGAAGGAAAATCAAATAGTGGTATTCGTGGTTCTTTACGTAGATGATATCTTACTCATTGGAAACAATGTTAAGAAATTATCAGATGTGAAAAATTAGCTGGGCACTCATTTCCAGATGAAGGATTTGGGTGAAGCAAGTTATGTTCTCTAGGTATCCAGACCATTAGGGATAGAAAGAACATACTCTTAGCTCTATCTCAAGTAGCTTACATAGATAAAGTGTTTGAACGATTCTCAATAACAAATTCCAAGAAAGGACATTTATCATCCCGCCATGGAATTCATCTTTCAAAGAAGCAGTCTCCCCGGACTCCTGAAGAGGAAGATGCACTGAGAAAATTCCGTATGCATTTGCAGTTGGAAGTTTGATGTATGCTATGTTGTGTACTAGACCAGATATCTGCTATGTAGTGGGAGTAGTGAGCAGGTGTCAATCAAACCCAGGACCGGAACATTGGATAGCAGTTAAGCATATCCTGAAGTATTTAAGGCAGACTAGGCATTATATGTTAGTCTACAAGGGTGGTGTTATGAACCCTGTAGGCTACAACGATTAAAATTTTCAAAATGATGTCGATGACAGGAAGTCTACTTCTGGAATGGTGTTTACTCTTGGGGTGGAGCTGTGATATGGAGAAGCGTAAAGCAATCTATAATCTCATATTTCACCATGGAGGATGAGTAGATAGCCGCGTCAGAAGCAGCTAAGGAAAAAGTCTGGCTAAAGAAGTTCTATTCAGATCTTGGTGTTATTCCAAAAATGAATAAATCGCTTGTGTTGTTTTGTGACAATACATGAGCGATAGCCAACTCGAAAGAACCTCGTAGTCACAGGAGGAGTAAGAATATAGAAAGGAAGTACCACATTATTCAATAATATGTGGCCAGGGGAGATGTGAAGGTTATGAAGATTGCATCTGAAGACAATCTTGTAGATCCGTTTACAAAGACACTACCAGAAGCTACATTTGATAAGCATATCAAAGAAATGGGATTAGTATAATTAAGGCATTAGTTTCAATTAGTGCAAGTGGGAGTTTGTTGGGGTTTTATGCGCTAATTAAAACTCAATTTCTTTGTAATCTCATTTGTTATCAATAAAAGAATAGAAATCATTTTTTGACTTGGTCAATCACTTTTCTCACATGTTTTATTTTCATGATTACTTGTTTAATGTAAGCTTCTATTAAACCCTGAGCATATAGCTAATCATATTTATAGTGACATAATCACAGTGGAATATAAATATGATTCTATGATCAAAATAAGTTAGTCCTAAGACTAGTCAGTGCACATGATTTACACTGACTTGTCAATCTATGAAATGATCTACTTACACATTGTAGTTTTATATTCTTTCCAGAACATTACCAAAGTAGATAATATCAGATATATTTGTTACATCGGACAGGATCGATTTTGAGAGTTGATAGGATAAGTAAACATACCATTATTATCTATTCTAGTCATATCATATAGTTGACCATAGGTCAATTCAATCTCAATTCTAAGTGGTTAGTATTCTAACAAATTGTATTAATTGAGTTCTTTGACTTGTTCATTACCAGCTTACCCTACGGACTAGCCCATACTTACATCTTGGGAACTCGGTAGTATAATTGAGTGGGAGTGTTAATCGTAGATATGAACATATATAGTTTTTGATGAAGAAGTGAAACGATGGTTTCCTTTTATTTTTGTTCAAGGTGTTAAATGATAGAGTTCTCATTTCAGTAATTAATATTAGTTTACTGAAATATCATTTACAAGGAACTACGTGTTTTAAGGATAAAATACAATGAGGGGTAAAACAGTATTTTAGTCCCATCTCATTGTAGACCGTCTATAGTAGATTGAGTGACAATTATGGTTGTAATACAAGGAAATAATAAGTTAGTAAATTTATTTGTTAGATTTATGATAACTTATGGAGCTTTCTTTCATAGGCCCATGGTCCCCACCGTATCTTGGATAAAGTCATCTAAATAGTCTCAATTAATTCATTTAATTATCAATTTTGACCAAGTCAATTTTGGATAGTTTCACAGAGTTATACAATTTAGAGAAGAAAAGAGAAATTAGGGAATATTTATTAATTAAGATAAATTAGTATCTAAATTAATAAATAATTTTAAATCAAGCTTAAAATTATAAATAATTAATTTGATAAAGGATTTGAATAATTATTTAATTAGTGAAATCAATAGAAAATAATACAGGCATTGATTTTAAGTCCAACGGTCTTATAATCAAATGGGAAATTTCACGGGCCTAAAGCCAATGATAATTTCGACATAGGGCTGATTATTGGCTATTATTTTATTGATTTTTTAATCAAATAAATGTCCTAGTTAAGTCTATAAAAGGAGTGCTAAGAGAGATTTGAAAACATAAGTAAAAACACAAGTTGAAACACAAGTTTCTGATAGGTTTTAGATTCTCTCTAAACATAAGTCATTTTCAAAGTCTTATTGTTCTTTTCTTTTCTTCTCTTTGTGTCTTTCTCATGTGTTGAGAATTTCCCACTCTAGTCTAAGTTATTCTAAGGATACTTTGAAAGGTTGTGAAGAAAATTGAAGATCAGTTCAGTTTCTTGGTAATAATACTCTGCAACAGAAAGGAAACAAGGGTTAGAGAAACTGAAGGAATGACTCATTCATTCCGCTGCGTATAATGTAAGTATTCTTATCATTATTTCTCTTTTAATTCAATTTTAAAAACATGTTCTAGGTTATCTCATATTAACTTGTTTAATATTAGATCTACTTGAAAATAAATAAAGATACTGTATAATTTTTCCTTACAGATACATGATCCCAACCTTGAAGTACACATTCTCCTTTTGGTGGTTAGAACACATCATCCATTTCATCCTCTTGTTTCATCATTTTTTTACTTGTCTCTTAGTTTTCGTACTGCTCCTCATATGGTATAACATTACTTACCCTAGGTTAGCTACGGTAGTAGAAAAATTCATTCGATAATGGATACATTAAGATTCCCTTAAATCCAGAACATGTTTTCGCATCTTGTCTCCATATATTAGATCCCCCTTTTTTGTTCCAACTAAACTTCAAATTTTATGTTCATTTCCTTATGCAAACCTTTACATGCTTAAAATATATGTGCTATCTTTGTACGTTTCTTCCACCATCATCCCTAAGGTATCCTGCTACCTTAACATTCTCAAAAAATCTCGTAATTATTCCCATGTTGATTTGATCAAGTTCCTCCCTTTGGCACCTCCAAGGTTTGCAATAACTTCTTGTGTTATTCATAAATGCCCTTCATACCCATCCCTTTCTATAACATAATCCAAGATATCTTTCATAGATACTATGATAAACTTGATCCAACATGCCTTGAACACGTTATTCATTTCTTGTAGTCCAAGCACATCATTGTTGCCTTGTCTTTCTCCCGAACAATCATATTTGTTGCATTCCCAATTCAATTCACATATTTGCCTAATGTTGTTGTCCACTACTCCTACATTCGTCCCTTTTGATCTTCTAGTCACCCTTGCTCCATCTGTTAAGGTGCTTTTTAAGTCATCACTCTCCCTAATGAAATCATGATAGCCATCTCAATCCCTTTCGCATAGTTGTAGCTTTTAAAAGCTTCTTATAATATCATTTTGAAGATGCACATTACTTTGATGCTCTTGCATACAGATAATTATCTACTACTTTGTCCACCATTCCAGCTACTAACGTTGTACCTCCATTGTGTTGTAGTGTTGATTATGTTGTAGTCATTAGTTGTCGCACCATGCTTCAGGTGGTTGACTCTTCTCGAGTGACACTTCTTCTTCGTGTCTATCTAGTCTGCCTTATTTGTGCATAGTCGCCCCTTGCTCCCATGTAGATAGCGTTTCATCCCTTTTTTGATATTCATACTATCCTTTCCTAGAATGTCGTTAAGTTCCTTATTAAAAATCCGTAAAGCTTGTCCACTTAATATTTCATCCTATTAAATTAATCGTCTCATTCCTTGCTACATAGACATATCTAATTTGAAGATTTGCAATCATTATAGGATCCTTCCCATCGCTTTATATATAGGCTTTTACTTGACTATCAAAAAAACCCTTTGGTTATTCTTATCTTCCATGTCAATGTTGTAGTTCACCATACAAGAACTTTAGCTTCCTGAATTGTCCTTTTAGCTATCTCTCAATTCTCAGCTTCTTCTCTAAAGCTTGAGCATAAATTGTACACTCCTATTTGTCCCAAATATCTTACGATTTTTGGTTTACTTCCCACAGAAGTTAAATAATTATATTAGCCTTGTTGATGTGTTCAGTAATGCCCTACTAAACTAGGACCGTTAGACTCTATGTTTAAAAATGTGCTTAACTATGGTAAGTGAGTCATTTGAACTCAAAAATGTAATTAAAACCAAACGATGGTTTAGGTATTAAAATTTTTTATCAACAAACTCAAACTTCTCATTTAAAAAGGGTTTGACTAAATATATGGGATCCCAAAGTATTTAAAACAATAATACAAATTTATCATAACTACACAATTAATCGACCTAATCAGAAAAATCGAGTTAATATCCCAGGTTCCTTAAAGTATCTCGACCAAGGTGACCGAGCAAGCCGAGTATGTACCTGCCACCTCTAGAGCTCTCCAACTCATGGTTGGTCAGTTATCCTTTGCCCTTACCTACACCACAAAGCACCCATGAGCCAAGGTCCGACAAGAAAACTTAATCAAGTAAGACAAATATTCAGATAAGCATTCTTATCAAATACATGATTTATAAATCATAACCATATATACATGGATAATTCATCAAGTATAACGATTCATGTCGAATAGATGCACACTGCTTCCCTATAATGGTCCCACCACTACGGCCTGGCCTGGCCACACCTCAACAGCCTGGCCCCACCACTACTGCTGACATTACGCATGTAGTGCCGATAAAGACCTCAAGGCTGATAAGGCCCCGCCACTACGGCCTACATTATGAATGTAGTGCCGATAACGACCTCAAGGCCAATAAGGCCTCACCACTATGGCCTACATTATGCATGTAGTGCCGATAACGTCCTCATGTCCAATAAGGCCCTACGACAACGGTCTACATTATGCATGTAGTGCCGATAATGACCTCAAGCACTTTAACGGTCTCATGTCCGAACAATCAGTACAAACAAGTATATGAACATAGATTCAAACACTGCAGACATTATACTATGAATGAATCCATGAAACGGTCATTCTCGTGCCCTATAATCAAGGGCTCAAGCCCTACAATCGGTGCATGTGCCAGTTTTCTTACCTTAAGTCTTGAGTGATAAGGTGAAGCGACAACGAGCGCGATCCTTTCCTCTCAAGCCTTACAGTATCCCTAGTCACAACGTATTAAAGAATATACATCAAGAACTTAACCAATTAAGAGTTTCAAGATCGATTCCTAGCCCTCGAGACCCCAATTCCACTAAACATGGTAGTGGAATTGTTCTTGAGCCCTTAGGTTTCGGTTCCCATAACCCAAAACCTGATTTTTGACTTTTTCCCCATTTTGAGTAGTGACGCCCCTTCAAAAGAGTTGCAGAGCCTAACCTGGCAAAGAGCCTCGAGCCAAAAATCCCATGTTCTTGTGTCGTGGCACAACCCGCCAAGCGTCGCGGTGCTAAGGCGGTTCGAGGCACCCCTGTCTCAACTGAGTTCATGCGGGGCACGATGCTTGAAGAACAGCATCGCGATGCTGTAACGTCCCATATTTTCAAGACTCGATAATGAAGAAATATAAACGTTTTCATGTAACAAAATGTCTCAAAAACCCGTATAAAGAAACTTTTTAAAAGTCGTATGGCCATACTTAGCATTTAATACAAACGTAGTTTATGAACAGTAGAGTGAGCCTAGTATATGAAAATTACACAACATTTCCAAGAAAAAAAAGGCTTCCCAAAAGGTCGATCCACATGTACATTCACAAGGTAGACTCCAACACTCACTGCTCTACCTTGCCCTTGATCTTACCTACAATAGGAAATAACTAGGTAAGCAAAAACACTTAGTAAGTTCAACTTTAAAACAAAAGCATGTAGAGAAGATAGGTGGTCACTGACCAAGTTACTGTCCACAGATAACAATAGCTCACAAAAATTAGGGTTCCGAATCCATTCGGACCCTAAGCAATCAGTTTCAAGAATGCAAAAGCGTCCTGACAAACTTATGGTTATGCCTGATAACCAATGACAAACTATTTCATATAAACAAATAAATCCTTGCACTTAGAAAAATCCCAAACAAAGCAAATATAATATATCACAATATAATTCGAGACCAACACTCAACAATTTCCAACAATTTGAGTGTATCACGCCCTCCAGCATAATTGCTAATCTATAAGAGAGAACCGAGTCTCAACACTAAGATCTAGCCAATAATTATCCCCATCAAGGGTAACTATTGAGTTACCTAGGGCATCACTAATTATCCAAGAGTAAATCCCTCACAAGGGTAACCATCAAGTTACCTAGGGCATTGCTACTATTCAAGAGTGCAATCGAAGTTACACGGGTTTACTGAGACTTCTAAGTTAAGCAGTGGTGCTGGTTAGCAAGTTCCCCAAGGGTGTTCTTACTGAAACTTGGCAACCCCTAATATCTCTAGGCACTCTCACTGAATGGCCAATAATGAGACTGCATGGTGTACCCAACTCCATCGTATCAGATCACGACAGATGTTTCACCTCGACATTCTGGGATAGAATCCAAACGAGGTTGGGCACTAAACTGAAGTTTAGCACTTCTTTCCACCCGCAAAAAGACGGTCAAAGGGAATGAACAATTCAGACCCTGGAAGATATGCTAAGAGCCTGCGTGCTCGACTTTCAAGTGTCATGGAATGAGAAGCTTCCACTAATAGAGTTCGCTTACAATAATAGCTATCATGATTCCATCAAGATGGCTCCTTATGAAGCTTTGTATGGAAGGAAATGTCGATCACTGATTCATTGGCACGAGACTGATGAAAGAAAGTTTCTCGGATCGGATGAGGTTGATAAGATTATCGAGGACATCCGACAGATAAGGCAACGCTTGCAAACTTAAGTTGATCAACTACGCAAATATGCCGACCGACGCACGAGACCCCTGGTGTTTGAGGTTGGCGATAATGTGTTGCTGAAGAAAGGAAAGCTTAGTCGAAGGTTCATTGGACCTTTCGAAATCATAGAGAGGATCGGGGAAGTAGCTTATCATTTAGCTCTTCTGCCCACTCTGTCTAAGGTGCATTACGTGTTTCATGTATCCTCTTTGAGAAAATACATGCGCAATTCCTGGCATGTACTCATCTATGAGCAGCTGAGTATTGATCCTCAACTTGTCTATGAGGAGAAGCCAGTGATGATTTTAGACCGAAAAGAAAAAGTGTTGAGGAACAAGACGGTGCCGTTGGTAAAGGTGCATTGGTGTAACCATGGCATTGAAGAGGCAACCTGGGAAATAGAAGACATGAGGAGGGAGTTGTATCCTCATTTGTTTTAAGTTTCGAGGACAAAACCTCTATAAATTGTAGGTATTGTAACGTTCTGCATTTTTGGGTACCTTTAAACGACTCCGGTCGAGATTTTTTCCCCGAGTTAAGAATATTATTTTAAATAATATTATATTTGTTTGGAATTTATTCCATGAGTTATTTCTAGCCAAATTTTGAATTTTGTGATTTCAAAGTCAAGATAAGACTTTCGGTCTTGGACCGACACAAAAACCGTGATCGGGTAAAAATCTCGGAAAATAAAATGAAAAACGATGGCAAATATATTTTGGGCATAAAATACATTCATAAAAATTAAAGTTTGGTAAAAAAAAAATAATAAACCTAAGAGAAAATGGAAATTTTAGGGCATTTTCTGTTAAATGCTTAATTTTACCGAATTGGGAAATTTTATTCAATGAATGGACCTTAGGTTAAATTTTACTATGTAATTAATTAAATTAAATGTAAGAGACATTTAATTTAATTATTATGTGTTAAGTTTTGTTTTTAAAACTTAATAAGAGTGAAAAATGTTATAGGAAGTCAAATTGGATTTTTCTTCTTAGGAAATATTTATTAACCTTTTAAAAATATATATATAATTATACCCGAAGAAGCACATTTCTTGTATAATTATAACTCGCCTTTGATAAACACCCTGGCTAAAGGAAAATTTTCTTGAGGCAGGAATTCAGGATACCATGCCCCTCCAACAGCAAAAAAGTATTTATCCCAATTTCGATGGGAGCTGTCAAAATCGGTAAAAATTGTCCGATCCTTTTTGGGAGAAAGGTAGAAGGTTTTCCAGGGTTTTCCCTCTATCGCCTTGTTTGTCGACTTGGTAAAGCATGCGTAAATGTCGTCTGACTGAATGTCGACATTCCTAAGACTCCCTATCATTTGAGCCCCGACTATTGATTGAATAGCATTTGGGAGAAATTGAGAAATGTGAGCTCCAGATTTGAAATTACTTGAACCAGCAGAGCAGGAAGAGGGAAGCGGAGCCATTCGATATGTCTAAGACTCATGACGATTTCGGTGGGTTTGACTACATCCTTGAATCACCATTCCCGAAGTTCAGCATCCGAAAGCATCCTCACCATGACATTGTCAGGAATATCGAACGACTTGCGTATGCGTTCATACGCAAGAATTCTTGTATCCTTCACGATCCAAATGATACGAACCACGCCAACAAGTGTGACGAAACCCGACACCAAATATGGAACAGCCACCAAGAACACACGAGATTGGAATGGAACCGCGACCCAATGCTTAGCCAAGCACGAACCTTGGTATGAGGAAGACGCCACAAACGGGGATGGAATCCGTTTGATAAGTCAGGATGAACGCCACAAGGAATCTCCTTGATAAGTTCAAAAGTTTCTTCAAGAACTCAAGAAGAAATAAACTCACAATTTCATTCAACATAATCTGCCTTTTCACATTGTTTTGGCAGTCCTTATAAGGACGAAAATTACATGAAAACAAGACCCTTGGTCTTCCTAATGAAACCGAAAAATTAAGGACAACCCATTTGTCTTCCACATAAAAACCAAAATTAAAGACAAGCTTTTTGTCTTCCTAATAAAACCGAAAATTAAAGTCCAAAAGGACTATTGGACTCACACAAGTCAAATGTTTGACTTATCACAAAATAAACAAAGACTAAATAAAAAACGTGAAAAAATAAAAAGACTCATTACAGGAAGCTAAATATTGATCAAGCTCCTAAACTGGTGTCCTCATCATTCCTCCCCTCTTGACTTGGATCAACTGGAACTTGACTTGGATTTTTAGTCTTGGTGTCCTCATCACCAAAGGTTCAGGAGATGAGCGAGAATACATGATTGTGAAGACTGGAATGATCGTTGTAGGATTAAACGATTGGGTATCTTTAGGGTTTTTTCCTCAGAGCTTTTTTCTGAAAGGTTTGGGATAAAGTTTGAAAATTTGGATGAAAATTATTTTGAAATAAAACTATTTAAATGAGAGGTAAAATTCTGAACCAAATGTTTCACTCGGTAATTGTGTTTACATTAAGTGTAGCTTGTCAGGAGATCAAATGATCATGTACCTACGAATCGCCTCGATATTCGGAGAATGACGGCTTTAGGCGAAATTTTTGGCATTGAAGAGTCGGCCCAAGATTCGAGTAGATTAGCATGCCTCGTCCGTTCGAAGCTTGGGCCAAGGGGCATCTGTGGGGCCCAAAATGTTCAACCCAAAATCCTTTCCTCATTTACCGAACGTTTAAAACAAATTGTTTTGATCTGTAGAAGCTCCGAAGGCAGAAGCCACGGGTCAGAGGCAGTCTGCACCTCTGACCTCTGAACGCGAAATTCAAAATCAGTATTTTTTGGAGGGAAATTCGGTTATTTTCCCCCACCAATCTAGGGTTTGCTTGAACTACCTAACCGTTTTACATATTTTGTCCTATAAATATGAGATTCATAGTGGAGTAAAGGGATTGAATTTTTTACTGACTTAAGCTTAGGAGTGTCTTTCTTGCAGGGAACCCCGACGAGTCAAAGGCAAACTTTATCACCGGAATAGTGACAAAGCATCATCTACTGTTGGATTATACCTCCAGATATAGAAAGGCAAATTGTTGCCTCAACAATTGGCACCGTCTGTGGGAATCGAACCCCAAGCTCACGTGGGAGACTCAAAAGTGTACCCTTTGGAGATACAACGATGACATCTCCTGGATGAGACTCAGAAGCAACAAGTGGTAATAAGGAAACGTCAACATTGAGAGTATCAACACCTGTTATTTCGGCAGCCCCTAATTCCTGACATATGGGGAAAGTCTCAGAAATGGTGGTCGTACTTGACTCAACCGGCTGGGGAGGGGTGTTCATAGACTCAAAACCCCCTCTGAAAGCATCCTCCAGTAGCCTGTTCTTACGAGAGGCAGAAGAAGGGCGTCTCCCCTCTGAGCCATGTTTACGGCCAGCGTCAGAACCTCCAGCTAAAGCAGAAGCAGAGGGTAATGCCTCTGACGACTTCATACAGACGACAGGAGACTTTGCCTCAACTGGTACGCCACCTTGCACACCATCTCCAGTCGCCGCTTCTGATGATTTAACAGGTGAAGAAGAAACACCCGCAGCATGAGCCACCCCTTCTGAACCTGCCTCAAGGAAGACCCAATTACATGAGAGGTAGAAGTCACCCCAGGTAAAGATCCAGCGGGGACAGACCCTCGAGGCTTCTTACACAACGTTAGAGCATGGCCTGTTGGTAATTTCCCCGGAGTGAGCTTGGGGATTGCAAGGGGAGATCCTTGAGTAGTGGAGACAGAACCCTTTGGGATCCGAAGCTTGGACGAAATACACTTCCCATCGTCTGAATCTTCACCAGAGGATTCCTCACGCTCCTTTCTTTTTCCTAAGGCGTCCGTAGGCAGAGGCACTTGCTGAAGAGGCTGAATTTGGAGAGCGCCAGAAGGCGTGGACGATCGCCCTTGAATACAGGAAGATCTACGTGATAAGCCGGACTTATCAAGGGATGATTCTGCAGCAGAAGATAGACCAGAACCCTCTTTCTTTTTACCTTTTGGGACCCCTTGACGTTTGGCACATGCAGCGTAGGTCTCAGAACACGTCCTTTCACACTCGGTCTTTGACAGTGACAGAGTTGAAGAAGTAGGAGGAGACTTCTTCAAAAAAGTTCCCAGCTGCTTCGCACATGTTGCTGTAATTTTGCCAAGGGTCATGTGACCCTTCTGCGATCTAACTCGCATGGCGCTAGGATAGATTCGATCCACAAAGAAAAGCCGAGTCATAATTTGCATAAAGTAGGGGTTCAGCACGCCACTGATACTAATGGCATTCTCCTTAGACTCGTGCAGAAGCCCCTTCTCTGTCAGCATGCTCTGCCGCTCAGGACTCATGTTAACCTGAGGCCAAGAAAATTCTGATACAAGGAAGCAAATCAGTAATAATCAAAGTCAGACTATTAGAAAATCATCCAGATATGATTAATTCACACTAAAAGCAATAAGGAACAAAATGAAAAATATAACTCGCCTTTTATAAACACCCTGGCTAACAGAAAAATTTCTTGAGGCAGGAATTCAGGATAACATGCCCCTCCAACAACAAAAAAGTTATTATCCCAATTTCGATGGGAGCTGTCAAAATCGGTAAAAATTGTCCGATCCTTTTTGGGAGAAAGGTAGAAGGTTTTCCAGGGTTTTCCCTCTATTGCCTTGTTTGTCAACTTGGTAAAGCATGCGTAAATGTCGTCTGACTGAATGTAGACATTCCTAAGACTCCCTATCATTTGAGCCCCGACTATTGATTGAATAGCATTTGGGAGAAATTGAGAAATGTGAGCTCCAGATTTGAAATTACTTGAACCAGCAGAGCAGGAAGAGGGAAGCGGAGCCATTCGATATGTCTCAGACTCATGACGATTTCGGTGGGTTTGACTACATCCTTGAATCGCCATTCCCGAAGTTCAGCATCTGAAAGCATCCTCATTGTGACATTATCAAGAATATCGAACGACTTGCGTATGCGTTCATACGCATTCTTGTATCCTTCACGATCCAAAGGTTTGGGAGATGAGCGAGAATACATGATTGTGAAGACTAGAATGATCGTTGTAGGATTAAACGATTGGGTATCTTTAGGGTTTTTTCCTCAGAGCTTTTTTCTGAAAGATTTGGGATAAAGTTTGAAAATTGGATGAAAATTATTTTGAAATAAAACTATTTAAATGAGAGGTAAAATTCTGAACCAAATGTTTCACTCGGTAATTGTGTTTACATTAAGTGTAGCTTGTCAGGAGATCAAATGATCATGTACCTACGAATCGCCTTGATCTGCGGAGAATGACGACTTTAGGCAAAAATTTTGGCATTGAAGAGTCGGCCCAAGATTCGAGTAGATTAGCATGCCTCGTCCGTTCGAAGCTTGGCCAGGGGCCTCTGTTGGGCCCAAAATGTTCGGCCCAAAATCCTTTCCTCATTTACCGAACGTTTAAAGCGAATTGTTTTGATATGCAGAAGCTCCGAAGGCAGAAGCCACGGGTCAGAGGCAGTCTGCGCCTCTGACCTCTGAACGCGAAATTCAAAATCAGTATTTTTTGGAGGGAAATTTGATTATTTTTCCCCACCAATCCAGGGTTTGCTTGAACTAACTAACCGCTTTACATATTTTGTCCTATAAATATGAGATTCATAAAGGAGTGAAGGGATCGAATTTTTTACTGACTTAAGCTTCGGAGTGTCTTTCTTGTAGGTAACCCCGACGAGTCAAAGGCAAACTTTATCACCGGAATAGTGACAAAGCATCATCTACCGTTGGATTATACATCCAGATATAGAAAGACAAATTGTTGCCTAAACAATATATATATAATTACATATATAATTAAAGGGTGGCCGACCATGTGGAGAATTTATTTGGGTGGACCTAATGGTTTTAAGTTTAATCCAATTTTAAATATAAGGGCTAAGGCATCAAGTGGATAGTAAAACACTCAAGTGTTTTAAGATATTTTAGAGTATTCTAAACCCTTCGAACCCTCCCGAAAACCGACCACTCTCTCTCTCAATCACTCTCATATTTTTTGAAAACTCTCTCTCAAGTTTTCTCTCCATTTTCAACCTCAAGAACACTAAGAAGGCTTGGAAGCTTAAGCTTTGGTCTAGGAAGGGTTTTCCTAAGGTAAAGTTTCCAAAAAACTAGACTTTGGTAAAGTTTTAACCATAGATTTTTCAATAGCTAATTATATATGTTGTTGGGGGAGTTGGTTAAGGTTTTGAAAGGGTTTTGAAGGATCCAAAGCTAGTAGAAAGATCAAAACCTAAAGCAAGAATAACAAGACGTAAAAAGTTTACTTTTTATGGTTGTTATTGTATGGTCTTTATTTTTAAGCATTATTTAGTATATTTAATGCCTAAATTTTCTTATTGGTGACGTAATAAGGCTATGGTAGTTGCTTTATAATTTTTATAATACTTGTGTGTTGATTTTTGAAAATAGGAACCAAAATCCCCAAGAAAACCCTAAAATAAGAATACAAGTTTTGAGTTGTGACTTCCAAGAGGTCAAGCATCCACTGTATATTTATTTTGTAAAATTTAATTGTGCTGTGATGTTTTTGAGATTGATTACATAAAGTTGAGCTTTTTGAAACACTAAAAAATGTTTAAAAATGAGTGAGTTATGCTATTTCAAAGTTAAGGTAAAAACTGTTTTTTTGTATTCTTAATTTCGGGACCAAGTTTTGACAGCCTCTGTATAGGGAAAATGAACCCAGTTTTTTCTAAATTTTGGTGGACATATTCTTCGCATAACCTAGTATTCTACTATAAAATTTGGTAACAAAATACTGAGCGGTTTGAAAGTTATTAAGTTCAAAAGTTTGGAAAATTTAAGGACTTAAAAATAAGGTCATTTTTACCTCATTGTTGGAAATTAATTTCACCAATAAAAAATGCTCCTTTTGACCTAAGATTTTACAAAGACCTAAATGGAATACCAAAAATGGAATTAGGGAATTTTGGTAACAATTAGGTAAGTAAATTTTAAGTTATGACCTAACAAAGTATATAGTTAAAATGTGAAAAATAGGGTTTTCACACTTAGTCTAAAAATGAGATTTTGGAACTTAAGGTAAAAGGTAAAATTTTGCTTATTGCAAGATAAAAACTTGGTAAGTCTTGAAAATATATTTTTACCTAAAATACCACTTTGAGTTTAGTGAGAATTATTTTTATTAAAGAATTTTTATTCTTTCTAAAAATAAAAGAATTAATTTATTAATAAGTTAATAAATTAAAAGAGGGTTTAAAACCCTATATTTTGAGAAAATAATTAAGTGAAGTATTTTTCTAGTAAGTAAACTTGATTAATTGACGTCAAAAAAAATTAACTAGTCAAGATGAGAAATTTTTAATGGTTTTCCTAATTAAGATAAAATTAGGCTATTTTCTTAAAACGGTTTTTAGAGATTAAAACCTTAAGAAAAATAAAAGGAAAGTTAAGAGTTTATTTTCTTGAAAAATAATTAAGGAATTTAATTAGAATTATTGGGATATAATACCGGCTAAAATCTTCTATATATTTAACCGACTTGTTGAAAGTACGGGTTAATAGCGATACCTTTAAAGAATAAGATTTTTAGCGGATTGTGGGAAAATACTATTGTGATACTCGAGCCTAGGTATCGAGACCATATGATAGGTATCCCCAACACTTAGGGTTTAGTCTCAAATATTTTGGTATGATTTTACTTAATGGATTTAAAAACAAATAAGGATCTTTAATCCTTACTAATGATTTTGAAAATGACCAAACTGCCCAAAATAATAATAATGAATTATGAAGTGCCATAATTAATCCGACTATACTGTATGGATAATTACAGTATTGGCTAAGCATAACTGGATTATACATTGGAGGGTGAAATCTTGCTGAGGGCAAATGACTCCAAGTAAGTCAACTTCTATTATGTGGCTGCAACATGAAATGACTATTGTATTGTATGTTAGTATAAAGACACATGCACATATATACACTGTCGTAGAAATTTTGCTTAGAGACGTTAGTCTAGTTGGTGCTGATTCAGAAAATATGACCGGTAGATATCCGTCATATTCTAGAGGGGTGATCCCCGTCACACTGCTTGATTTTGTTTATGTCTGGTTCATTACCGCGACTAGTGGCCAAGAGGTGAGGATTGCTGGTTTAAACCTAGGGGCGCCAAAATGAATGGGACCTAGAGGCCCTCATGCTTACTTAATTAGTGAACGGTTAGAACTCGAGGAAGTCCTCTCATAAGTTTTTCCCGGATAGTAGCCGTGAATATTGGCCATTCAGTGAGAGTGCCTAGCGATACTAGGGGTTGCCAAGTTTGAGTGAGGTTGAACACCCTAGGGGCAACTACTCACCAGCACCACTGATTAAGATAGTCGTCTCTGTAAACCCGTGTAACTTTGATTACACTCTTGGATAAGTAGTGATGCCCTAGGTAACTTGATGGTTGCCCTTGTGAGGGATTTACACTTGGATAAGTAGCGATGCCCTAGGTAACGCGATAGTTACCCTTGATGGGGATATTTATTATCTAGATCTTAGTGTTAAGACTTGGTTCTCTCTTACAGATTAGCATTGATGCTGGAGGGCGTGTTACGCCCAAATTTTTGGAAATTGTCGAGCGTTGGTCTCGAATTATATTGTTATACATTACATCTGCTTGCTCTAGGATTTTCTGAGTGTAGGGATTTATAGGTTTATATGAAATAATTGTGATATATAATATTTGCTTGCTCTGGGATTTTTCTGAGTGTAAGGATTTATCTGTTTATGGGAAATAGTTTCCCATTGGTTATCAGGCATGACCATAAGTTTGTCAGGAATATTTTGCGTTCTTGAAATTGATTGCGTAGGGTCCGGATGGATCCGGAACCCTAATTTTTGTGAGTTATTGTTATCTGTGGACAGTAACTTGATCAGTGACCATCTGTCTTCTCTGCATGCTTTTGTTTTTAAAGTTGAACTTACTAAGCGTTTTTGCTTACCTAGTTGTTTCCTGTTGTAGGTAGGAACACGGGCAAGGCAGAGCAGTGAGCGCTGGAGTCTACCTTGCGAATGTACATGTGGACCGGCCCTTTTGGGAAGGCGTTTTGTTTTGGAACTGTTGTGTTATTTTCATAAACTAGGCTCATTTTACTATTCATAAAATATGTTTGTATTAAATGTTAAGTATTTCCATACGACTTTTAAACAGTTTTTTTTATACGGGTTTTTGAGACATTTTGTTAAATGAAAACATTTATATTTCCACATTACCGAGTTGTGAAAATTCAGGTTTTTACAGTTGGTATCAGAGCTCAAGTTGAGCCGGTTCTGTAGACAACCCACATGTACATTTCACCAAGACAGACCGACACTCACTGTAAGTACTGTCTTTTCATATATGTTTCCTTTGCTTTCTTTTATTTACCACAATTCTATAAATATTAGGTTAGTAAAAAAAATGGATGGCGAACCAGAGGCGATGGATCCCATTGTAATCGACCCCCCTATGGTGTATGACCACTGGCAAAGAGTCCAGATCTACCGTGCCTTCACCAGCATAGCGCCTGCCGCATTCAACAGAGAGGTCCATTCTGACAAAGTCTGGCATGGACTTACTCGCTGAACACCATTTTTGAGGACATCGGTACACCAGGTTATGTTTTAGGGTAGGATTGGCAAGTTTATACCTGAGAGGCACAACTTTTCTTTTGTACCAGGAGAGGTACTCAAGGCCAGCCACTCCATACTGGACTACCTTCAGAATATCAATTGAGATGACCTTTGGACGTCTGGGTAGGAGGTCAAGGTGGCATATAGACTTCTGCGAGCTCTTTGCTACGCAGAACGCCCAAGCATATGCGGTAAAGGCGACACAACGACGAGCAGCAACAAACCCAGTGGTGGTAGAGGCCCCAGTTGTAGCTAAGAACCTACCAGTGGAGGAAGTAGCTGACAATGAACTCAGCGATGGGGAAATTTCTTATGAGGAGCCAATGGACCAGACTGAGGAGGATCCTAAGGATAATCCCAAGGAGGATCCTGAGGAAGATGCTAAGGAAGATCCTGAGGAGGATCCTAAGGAAGGTTCTGATATGGCTGCCAACAGCGTCACTAACTAGGTGTTAGGAGCTACATAGGTGTTAGAAACCCACCTACTTTTGAAATATGTACCTACCTTGTATATAATTAAGGAAATAATAAATTGGTCTAGTAGGGATACAAGTCTGTTATTTTATGGCTAATTTTGTAAATCCCTTAGACTGGCTGACCCAAACTTAAAACGTTGTTGTATATGGTATAAGTTACGAAATAAAGTTGCTAACTTTTGTTAAAAAGTGTTGATTGCTTGTTGTGCTTGATATGTTTGGTGTGCTTAATTAGGTTAATTAACTATCTGTGTTGATATTAACTTCTCGTCCTAATGTGCTTAGGAGCTTTTGATTTTAAATCAATGCAAAATGGCAAGGACAAGAGCTCAAAGAAGAAGGGGTGTTTCTGGCCGAGGCCAGGCCACGCCTGCTGATAAAGCTCAAAACGCGCTTGCTGCTAGAGCTCCAAACCAAGCTGCTAGAGTTTGCGAGATAGTCGATCAGATTAATAATCTGCAAAGGCTAGTGGAGACGCAGGGAGCCCAAATTGAAAGAGGGCAAAAGAGACAGGAGGACGCTGATGCCCTCCAAGCTGAAAGGTTTAACACCCTTTTGGGACAACTCCCCATGACACCCAATAATGCTCAGAACAATGAAATACCACCTGAAAATAATGAAGAACATAATCCTGGCCTGCAGGTTGTCATTGAGCAACCGGTACTGCCGGTAGAAGCACCAAGAGCTGCTCGAGCGAAACCTATATCAAAAAAGGTTCAGCAACCAGAATCCACCTATATTCGAGAGGAGCAGTGGCCCATCAATGGCAGAGGAATGGATCAATATTTTGGAAAGGATATTCGACTTCATTGGAACTACCGAGAGAGAGAAGGTAGTTTGTGCGACCTATATGCTGAGAAAAGATGCCTGCATCTGGTGGGACGCAGCCAAGAAAGGTCATAATGTTGCCGAGATGGAATGGACAGAGTTCTTGACCTTGCTCAAAGGCAAGTACTTTAGTAAGGCAGTGATCGAGCACAAAGTGAATGAATTCACTAATCTGAAGTAGGGAACGTCGAGTGTGCAGGACTATGTTCAAAAATTCGATCATTTGTCTAGGTTCGCGAAGAACTAGGTGAACACTGAAGAGAATAAGACTTGGAGTTTTATGAAGGGCCTACACAGAGACATTGCCAGGTGTGTAGACACTTGTAGAATTGGCCTGGAGACGTATGCCGAAGCTGTGGAATGGGCTCTTTGCCAAAAGTCTTGGGTCGTGTCAGACAAGACAGAACAACAGAAGAATGAAGACAGGAGGTACACTCCCAACAACCCCGGAAAATTTCAGGCCAATCAGAATGACCCAAGGGGAAAGTTCAGCCCGAGGTTCGGCCAGAACTCAGGGCGAACAAACAATCCAAGAGGCTCAAGGCCGATTTTTGGGGGAAATAACAAAAGTAAAGGGGGACCTCCCAATCAGGGCAATGGCTAGTCCCAACAAACACCCGAGACGTGAGTTTGAACAATGGCCACTGAGCAACAATTGTAACCGACGCCATCGGGGCGAGTGTGGGGTATGTTATAACTGTTGAAAGCCAGGGCACTTTGCTAAAGAGTGCCGAATGTCAGCCAAGGGCAACGAAAATGACCAGCAGAAACAAATTGGAGCTCCGCCTTGAGTTTATGCACTTACGCAAAGCGACAAAGGAGTTGGACCATCTGATATGGTGTCAGGTCATATCTCTATCACCCAAACCTCGACATATGCATTAATGGATACTGGTGCAGCACATTCTTTTGTATCTCATCCTTTGTGGAAAAATTAAATAGGAAGCCTGAGCCTATGCCTCTTATTTGTGGGGTATCCTTGCCTAAGCAAACTTTCTACGACAGTGTATATATGTGCATGTGTCTCTATACTAACATATAATACAATAGTCGTTTCATGTTGCAACCACACAATTGAAGTTGACTTACTTGGAGTCATTTTCCCTCAGCAAGATTTCACCCTCCAATGTATAATCCAGTTATGCTTAGCCAATACTGTAATTATCCGTACAGTATACTCAGATTAATTATGGCCCTTCATAATTCATTATTATTATTTTGGGCAGTTTGGTCATTTTAAAAATCACTTGTAAGGATTAAAGATCCTTATTTGGTTTTAAACCCATTGGAGAAATTCGTACTCAAAAATTTGAGACTAAACCCTAAGTCTCGGGGAGACCTATCCTATGGTCTCGATACTTAGGCTCGGGTATCGCAATAGTATTTTCCCACAATCCGCTAAAAATCTTATTCTTTAAAAGTATCGCTATTAACCCGTACTTTCAACAAGTTGGTTAGATATATAGAAGATTTTAGCCAGTATTATATTCAGGAAATACTAATTAAATTCCTCAATTATTTTTCAAGAAAATAACATCCTAATTTTCCTTTTATTTTTCTTAAGGTTTTAATCTCTAAAAATTGTTTTAAGAAAATCTCCTAATTTTAACTTAATAAGGAGAAACCGTTAATAATTTCTTATCTTGACTAGCTAATTCTCCTAAGTCAATTAATCAAGTTTGCTTACTAGAAAAATAATTTACTTAATTATTTTCTCAAAATATAGGATTTTTAAACCCTCTTTTAATTTATCAACTTATAAATAAATTAAATCTTTTATATTTAGAAAGAATAAAAATTATTTAAAAAATAAGTCTCACTTAACTCAAATTGGTATTTTAGGTCAAAAATATTTGCAAGACTTACCAAGTTTTTGTCTTGCAATATGCACAAATGTACTTTTATCTTAAGTTCCCAAAATCCCATTTTTAGACTAAGTGTGAAAACCTCATTTTTTTCACATTTTTAACTATATACTTTGTTAGGTCATAACATGAAATTTACTTACCCAATTGCTACCAAAATTTCTCAATTCTATAGGTCATTGTAAAATCTTAGGTCAAAATGAGTATTTTTTATTGGTGAAAATATTTTCTAAACATTGAGGTAAAAATGACATTATTTTCAAGTCCTTATTTTTCTAAAACTTTGGTACTTAATAACTCTCAAACAGTTTAGTATTTTGTTACCAAATTTTAGAGTGGAATACTAGGTTATGGCAAGAACATGTCCACCAAATTTTAGAAAAAACTGGATTTATTTGCTCTATACAGTGTCTGTCCAAACTTGGTCCTGAAATTAAGAATACGAAAAAAAAAAGATTTTTACCTAAACTTTGAAATAACATAACTCACTCATTTCTAAACGTTTTTGAGTGTTTTAAAAGCTCAAATTTATGTACTCCATCTCAACAACATCACAGTACAATTTATTTTTCCAAAATTAGTTTATAGTGGATGCTTGAACACTTGGAAGTAACGGCTCAAAACTTGTATTTTTGTTTCAGGGTTTTCAACAAAACTCTTAGGGGGTGTTTGTTTTGAGTAGTTGAGTTGTCTTGGAAAAAAAAAAGGAAGAGATTTATATTCTCATTCCCACTTTTACTTTACCCCATACCAAACACCCCCTTAGGGATTTTGGGTCCGTATGTTCAAAAATCAACATACAAGCATCATAAAAATTATCAAGCAACTACTATAGCCTTATTACATCACCAACAAGAAACTTTAAGCATTAAGTACACAAAATAATGCTTAAAAATAAAACTATACAAAAACAACCATAAAAATTAAATTTTTTACATCTTGTGTTCTTGTTTGGGTTTTTGCTGTTTCTACTAGCTTTAGATCCTTAAAAACTCTTTCAAAACCTTAATCCAAAACCCCCAACAACATATATAGTTAGTTATTGAAAGATTTATGGTTAAAAACTTTACAAATGTCAAGTTTTTTAAACTTTTACCTTAGGGAAACTCTTCCAAGATCAAAGCTTAAGCTTACAAGGTTTCTTAGGGCTTTTGTTAGTTTAAAATGATGAGAAAACCTGAGAGGAAATTATAGAACAAAATGAGAGTGGGAGGAGAGAAGGGAGGTCGGTTTTGGGGGGTTGGAAGAGCTTATACAACTCTAAAAATAGCTAAAACACTTGAGTGTTTTTTTTACTTTATGTCACTTTGTGTCATTAACATTAATCAAATGGGATTATATCTGTAACGACCCAAATTCACTAATAAGGCTTAAGGGCCTTGATTAGTGTGCCGGGAGGGCATGATGGGAATTATGGTGATTATTATGATTAAGATGCATGATTATGATTTTAAGCATGTTATATGACTATGTGAATTATATTATGTGATAATTATGATGTGTGAATTGTACTGTGTGGGTGCTGTGATACCAACGTGATGCACGTGCCGAGACGGTCCTAGGAAACTAGATAATGGTAACTGGTGATTTGGTAACCTGCGTAACTGTTAGTAACCATAGAGAGTAACAGGTTTTATGGGGAAAGTGGTAGAATTGCAAAGCTGGTGAAAAGACAAGTATGGCCTTGAGGTTTAGTTAGGAAGGGGTATTAGTAGAAGGGTAGAACAGTCATTTGGTAGGATAAATGATCATTAGCTGAAGGGAAAATAGGATATACGTATAACACTTGGAGAAATGGGTTTATGCTGAAATTGGGGACCTAGAGAAAGAGCAAACCTAAGAAGAAGAAGGGAGGAACTGAATTTAGCTTTTGGAAGAAGAATTTAAGGGTGATTGAAGTTGTCAAGCAAGCTTAGATCAAGGATATTCAGAGGTAAGATCTTGATTATGATATATCCAAGTTTTAAGTCTGAAATTTTAGATATGAATGTGAATTGAGGCAAGTTGGTGGCTGGTTTTATGTAATTTCATAATTGGGAAATCAAGGGGGAAGGAGGTTTAGAGCTGGAGGTTGGACTCATCATTCAAGGTAAGGTCTCTGTGTGTTTATTAGGCTTGTTTCTGTTAAGGTATAGGGAGTTTGGAGTGTGGTTTGTGTTTGAGTTCAAGCTGTTCTTAATTTTCTGGTTTGAGTTGTTAAGTGTGAAATTCAAGAGTGAATTTTAGGATTGAAGGTGTGAGTGAGCTTGGGCATGATGTTTTTGGGTTGTTGTGAGGTTGATTAAGGGTATGAAGTTGGTTTTGGGACTTAGGATAGAGTTTGGGGTGATTTGGAGAGGTTAGAGCTCGGGAAAATGCGAAGGAAAAACCCAGAATTCTGGGCTGCGAAGGCGTGCCGCGGCACGGGTTTTGTGTGCCGCGGCCTGGAGTCTCTGACTGATGGATGCCGCGGCACAAGGCTAATTTCAGAGTGTCACTTTTGGCATTTTTTGGCCTTTGCTCCAGGGGTTCGGGGGATGTCTCCGGGGTGTTGTTCTAAGGTTTTGGGGGTTCCGAGAGTGTGGGTTAGGTTTCGGGAAGGCAGTCTTGGATTGGTTAATGACAAAGAATATTATATTTGTGTTGTGATTAGGACTTTGGAGAGGCTCGGAGTAGAGGACCGTGCTTGTGGCTACGTGGCATCGGAAACCAGTGAATTGAAAGGTAAGAGAACTGCACCCGAATGTATGATTGTGAATGGGACTAAGTGCTCCCGAGAGTTGTAATGTGTCATCGTTGGTATTATGCCAAGGGACACGTATAAGCGGTCTAAGAGTACCGTTCATGGTTTTAGCGCACAGAGCGCGAATTGGCCATTGGGCGCCGGAAACAATAGGATAACAGAGGGAGCTGCCTGTGAGCGCTAGCCCTGGTTATCGTCTGTGCATTATGTATTTGAGATGAGATGCTTAGTGTATGAAATACTTGATTGATGGTATACTTGAATTGATGAGATGTTATATGTGTAATTGACTTGTTGCTAGTTGTTCATGCTCTGTTGTTGCTGTGTTTTTCTTGCTGGGCCTTGGCTCACGGGTGCTACGTGGTGCAGGTAAGGGCAAGGGCAAGCTGGACCAGGCCTGAGGTGGAGAGCTCCGAGGTGAAATGTACATAGCCAGCCGTTCGATCACCATGGTCGAGGAGTGTGTCAGGACAGAGATCACCTAAATGCTCATTTTGCTTTAGTATGGCTGTTAATGTACTTAAACTTTGTAACTTTTGTAAATGGCTTTTAAACTGTCATTTTTGGGATCCCATGTACATAAACAATGTTTAGTAATGAGAACATAACTTTTGAGGCCAAAACGTTTTTAACCCTAGTACTCCTACTGTTTCAGAACACGTTTTTACTTTTAACGACTTGATTAGCAAGTCCAGCACTTTATAAACACACAGTGTAGCGGTCTTGGCTATCCAGGGCGTTAGAACTTGGTATCAGAGCGTCCTAGGTTTATGGGTCCTGAAGACTAGCTGGGTATGTACATTCGCTGCGGGAGACAAGCTCAACTCAGGGTTTGGTAATTGTATATGCATGATTATGTGTTTAAATGATTTGAGTGAGATATGAATGTTGATATCTGTCTGATGAATAGGGAGCATGAGATTCTGATAGGGCCTGGCCCTTGACTATTGCATGATGTTATTGAGGCGTGCTTATTAGCATTGCTGTGTATGTGGATGAATATCTGGATAAATTGTTATACTTGCTTGCTTGTGAATGATTGGAGTTTCGGTGGTGGATTATGGAGAGATTATCACCCTGTCATCTTAGCCTAATTGCCGAGTCGTTGTTTGCAGATTGACTTGAATAGGTATGCGTTCAAGGAAATCCACACGACAAGCCGGCAGGTCTGGGGCTAGGGAAGATGACCAGGGCCCAACCCCTCCGCCAGTCCCTGAGAACTGGCAGCAGTTAATGGCAGAAATGCAAGCTAGGCTTCAGAGCCAAGATGAGTTGATTAGAATGTTGCAGCAAGCTCCATCTGGGAGTGTTGCCCCTGCTGGGCCACCGGCACTGGTACCTGTGGTACAGCCTGTTGATGTTGGCAATAAAGTGGAACCGTTGTATGAGCGGTTCAGAAAGCAGCAGCCCCCGATTTTTGAGGGTGGACCAGATCCACTAAAAGCTGAGCAGTGGATGACCTTGATCACCACCATACTTGATTTTATGAAAGTAGAAGGACATGAAAGGGTGGCCTGTGCCACTTATATGTTGAGAGAGGATGCCCTAATCTAGTGGGAGATGGCGTCACAGACTAGAAATGTTGCTGCAATGACATGGGAGGAGTTTAAAGATTTGTTTAATCAAAAGTACTATAACGTTGCCGTCAGGGCAGCGAAGGTGAATGAGTTTGTGGGCCTCGTTCAGGGCAGTATGACTGTTACGGAGTATGCCTTGAAATTTGACAAACTTGCAAAGTTTGCACCAGATCTTGTACCTACCGATGCGACCAGGTTAGACAGGTTTGTTAGAGGGCTAAATGTCATGATAGCCCGGGATGTAAGGATTACTACAGTTCCTGGAGTGACTACCTATGCCCAGGCTGTGGAAAGGGCTCTGACTGCTGAGGAAGCAGAGAATAGGATTTGGAGGGATAGTGCAGCAAGAAGGGAGGGCCGTAGGCTAGTGCCTCCATACTCAGGTTCTAGTAGAGGTGGAGGTATTAGTGATTTGAAGAGAAAAACTCCTGAAGCCCCAAACGCTCCTAGGTTTGATAGAGGAGATCGGGGTACTCAGGGTGGCCGTCGGGGAGGCGATGATTCGTGGAGGACTTACCCAGAGTGCACGAGGTGCAGGAGACGCCATTTGGGCGAGTGTCAGGCTAAGGCCTATTATGTATGCGGGGTGGTGGGACACCTCAGGAAAGATTGCCCAACAGTGAAGAAGGGCGAGGCAGGGAAGGTGGACAGCTTGACTCCAGCTCGAGTGTTCACTTTGACGCAGGCAGAGGCCGAGGCTAGTCCCTCGGTAGTGACAGGTCAGCTTTCTAGTGCTGGCACTTCTTTTACTGTTTTGATTGATTCTGGTGCAACGCATTCATTTGTATCTGATAGGGTGATTAATAGATTGTGTAGACCTAGTGAGTTTAGTGCTTCAGGGTTTGGGACTATATTGCCTACGGGAGAGCTGGTGGTGTCTAGGAGATGGGTTAGGGCGCTGCCAGTGTTAGTTGATGGTAGAGAGTTGTCGGTGGACTTGATTGAGTTGAGTATGGAGGACTTTGACATGATTTTAGGTATGGATTGGCTGGTTAGATACGGAGCTACCATTGACTGTAGAAAGAAAATGGTGACTTTTGAGCCAGAGGGTGAGGATCCCTTCGTTTTTGTGGGAGCGGTGCGTGGACCCCGTGTACCCAGGATTTCTGCGTTGAGAGCCAGAGATTTGCTACAGGGTGAATGTATAGGCTTCTTGGCTAGTGTGGTGGATACCACCAAGGTTTCACCAGTTGGACCGGAGGAGACCAGATTGGTTTGTGAGTTTTTGGATGTGTTCCCTGAGGATTTGCCTGGGTTGCCACCACGTAGGGAGATTAAGTTTGTTATTGAGTTGGCACCGGGGACAGAGCCAGTGTCGAGGGCACCATACAGGATGGCACCAGCGGAACTGAAAGAGTTAAAGATACAACTGCAGGAACTTCTGGATATAGGGTTCATCAGACCTAGCTATTCGCCATGGGGTGCTCCAGTTTTATTTGTTAAGAAAAAGGATGGGACTCTGAGAATGTGTATTGATTATCGGGAATTGAACAAGTTAACTATTAAGAATAAGTATCCCCTACCGAGAATTGATGACTTGTTCGATCAGTTGCAAGGTAAGATGGTGTTCTCAAAGATTGATCTTCGATCTGGTTATCACCAGCTGAGGATCAAGGATGAGGACATACCTAAGACGGCCTTCCGGACACGGTATGGGCATTATGAGTTCTTGGTCATGTCTTTTGGTTTGACCAATGCCCCAACAGCTTTTATGGACTTAATGAACAGAGTATTCAAAGATTTTCTAGATCAGTTTGTTATAGTCTTCATTGATGACATCCTGGTGTACTCCAGTTCAGAGGCAGAGCACGAGTTTCATCTTCGATTGGTTCTTCAGAGGTTGAGGGAGCATCAGTTATATGCTAAGTTTAAGAAGTGCGAGTTCTGGTTACCTGAAGTGACATTCCTTGGACACATTGTAGGTGCAGATGGGATTAAAGTAGATCCGTCTAAGATAGAGGCAGTTAGGGATTGGCCGAGGCCAAGGAACGCCTCAGAAGTGCGGAGTTTTTCTTGGTTTGGCAGGCTACTACAGGCGGTTTGTAGAGGGCTTCTCGAAGATAGCAGCACCAATGACAGAATTGACAAGAAAGAATCTAAAGTTCATTTGGTCAGACAAGTGTGAGGGCAGTTTCTAGGAGTTGAAGCGACGACTTATTACAACACCAGTGTTGAGTTTGCCTTCGGGGGAAGGGAAATTTGTGGTATACTGTGATGCGTCGAGGTTGGGTTTAGGCTGTGTGCTGATGCAGAACGAGAAGGTGATAGCTTATGCATCACGACAGCTGAAGGAGTATGAGCAGCGGTATCCTACTCATGATTTGGAGCTGGCAGCAGTGGTTTTTGCCCTGAAGATTTGGCGGCATTATCTTTATGGGGAGAAGTGCGAGGTGTACACCGACCATAAGAGCCTGAAATATTTCTTTACGCAGAAGGACCTAAATATGAGACAGAGGCGTTGGCTGGAGCTGGTGAAAGATTATGATTGTGATATTCTTTACCATCCAGGAAAAGCCAATGTGGTGGCTGATGCATTGAGCCGCAGAGGTCCAGGTCAGTTGTATAGCTCTGTTCTGATCTCAAGGGAGTTAGCAGATGAGATGGTTAGAGCGGGAATAGAATTGGCTACAGGCCGATTGGTTAATATTACTCTACAGTCGACCCTGCTAGAGCAGATCAGAGAGGGGCAGTTGACAGACGCTCAGTTACAGAGGGTTAGAGAGGATGTTTTAGCAGGAATAGCTAAGGACTATTCTGTTTCAGAGGTTGGTTTACTTCGGTATCAGGGGCGGATTTGTGTTTCAGCTGATGAGGGGATTAGACGGGAGATACTAGATGAGTCTCATACGACGCCGTACTCGCTTCATCCGGGTACCACAAAGATGTATCAGGATTTACAGACTTTGTATTGGTGGCCCGGGATGAAGAGGGATGTGGTAGAGTACGTTGCTAGATGCTTAACCTGTCAACAGGTGAAAGCTGAGCATCAGCGACCAGCAGGGTTGCTTCAGCCTTTGGGTATTCCTGAGTGGAAATGGGAGGATATTACTATGGACTTCGTAGGAGGTCTACCCAGGACAGTAGGGTTTCATGACTCAATATGGGTGATAGTGGATAGATACACCAAGTTAGCCCATTTTCTTCCAGTGAGGTCAACTTATACTGTGGATCAGTACGCTGAGTTGTACGTGAAAGAGATCGTACGTCTCCATGGGGTTCCTAAGTCTATTGTGATACGAACCACACCAACATTGTGATGAAACCCAACACCAAATATGGAACAGCCACCAAGAACATACGAGATTGGAATGGAACCGTGACCCAATGCTTAGCCAAGCACGAACCTTGGTATGAGGAAGACGCCACAAACGGGGATGGAATCCGTTTGATAAGTCAGGATGAACGCCACAAGGAATCTCCTTGATAAGTTCAAAAGTTTCTTCAAGAACTCAAGAAGAAATAAACTCACAATTTCATTCAACATAATCTGATTTTTCCAAATGTTTTGGCAGTCCTTATAAGGACGAAAATTACATGAAAACAAGACCCTTGGTCTTCCTAATGAAACCGAAAAATTAAGGACAGCCCCTTTGTCTTCCTAATGAAAACTGAAATTAAAGACAAGCCTTTTGTCTTCCTCATGAAAACCGAAAATTAAAGATAAAAGGACTATTGGACTCACACAAGTCAAATGTTTGACTTATCACAAAATAAACAAAGACTAAAAACGTGATTAAAATAAAAAGACTCATGAAGATAAGACTCATGAAGCTACTAAACTCAGTCAACTTTGATGAGTAAGACAAGTCTTTGTTCTCCTTCAATGTTGACCACGGTCTCCTCTTGTTTTAGGACTTTGTGGACTAGGCTGTTAAGTTCTTCCTTGAATCTCTTGGCTCGTGCCCTTGTCACTGGACCAACTGGAACTTGACTTGATACTTGGGTCTTGGTGTCCTCATCATTCCCCCCTCTTTAGAAGGATTTGACCTCAAATCGTCACCTGCATCAAAAGGACTCAAATCAGAAACATTAAAAGTAGCACTAACATTATACTCACATGGTAAATCGAGTCTGTAGGCATTGTCATTGATCCTTTCAAGTACTTGAAATGGACCATCTCCTCGAGGTAGCAATTTTGAACGCCTTTGTGTTGGGAATCGCTCTTTCCTCATGTGTAACCATACCCAATCACCGGGCTCAAAAACCTGCTTATGACGACCCTTGTTAACTTGCTTAATGTATTGTTCAGTCCTTCTCTCTATGTTGAGTCGCGCCCTCTCATGGATTTTCTTCACAAATTCGGCCTTCTTCTCGCCATCTAAATTCAAATGCTCAGAAACAGGTAAAGGTGATAAATCCAAAGGAGTTAGAGGATTAAAACCATAAACAATTTCAAATGGTGAAAATTTAGTAGCAGAATGCATTGAATGATTATAAGCAAACTCAACATGTGGCAAACAATCTTCCCAAGTCTTAATATTTTTACTTATGATAGCCCTCAACAAGGTGGATAGGGTCCTATTAACTACTTCTGTTTGACCATCGGTTTAAGGGTGACAAGTAGTAGAAAATAATAGTTTTGTCCTAAGTTTTCCCCACAATGTTTTCCAAAAATAGCTTAAGAACTTAGCATCCCTATCTGATACAATTGTTCTAGGCATACCATGTAATCTCACAATCTCCCTAAAGAACAAATCTGCAACGTTAGAGGCATCATCAGTTTTATGACAAGGAATAAAATGAGCCATCTTAGAAAATCTGTCTACAACCACAAAGATTGAATCCCTCCCACGCTTACTTCTAGGTAAACCCAACACAAAATCCATTGAAATGTCAACCCATGGTGAACTAGGGATAGGTAGGGGTGTGTAAAGGCCATTTGGCTGAACTCTTGATTTAGCTTGCCTACAAGTGACACACCTACCACAAATTCGCTCAACATCTCGTTTCATGTGGGGCCAAAAGAAGTGCTCTTGCAACATAGCTAGGGTCTTAGCAACTCCAAAATGTCCCATCAACCCTCCCCCGTGGGACTCTCTAACTAGCAAATCTCTCACAGAACAATTAGGTACACACAACATATGCTCCCTAAACAAGAAACCCTCATGCCTATAAAATTTTCCGTCAGCAGACTTTTCACAAACAGCATAAGTTTCCCCAAAATCATGGTCAGCAGAATACAACTCCTTTATGTGTTCAAACCCAAGAAATTTAGCATCAAGAGTAGAGATTAGGGCATACCTGCGAGAAAGGGCATCAGCAACCACATTCTCTTTACCTTGTTTATAGCGAATGACATAAGGAAATGTCTCAATGAACTCAACCCATCTTGCATGTCTCTTGTTGAGCTTGTGTTGGCCTTTCAAATGTTCCAAGGATTCATGATCTGTGCGAATCACAAACTCCTTTGGCCACAAATAGTGCTGCCATGTTTCTAAAGCACACACTAGTGCATACAATTCTTTGTCATAGGTGGGGTAATTGAGGGCAGCCCCACTTAGCTTTTCGCTAAAGTATGCAAGCGGTCTCCCATCCTGCATAAGAACAGCGCCAATACCTATTCCAGAAGCATCACATTCAACTTCAAAAGTGTTAGAAAAGTTAGGCAAAGCAAGTAAAGGAGCATGAGTAAGCTTGTATTTCAGTAGCTGAAATGCCTCCTCTTGAGCTTCACCCCATTTAAATATCACATTCTTTTTGATAACTTCTGTAAGTGGTGCGGCGATGGTGCTAAAATTTTTCACAAACCTCCTGTAGAAGCTAGCAAGTCCATGAAAACTTCTAACATTACCTAAGAGTGGGTCGGCCACTCTTGGATGGCTTTGATCTTTTCTTCATCCACCTGAATACCTGTAGCACTTACAACAAAGCCTAGGAAAACAAGCTTATCGGTGCAGAAAGTACACTTACTGAGGTTAGCATATAAACTCTGTTTCCTAAGAACATCCAAAACAGAATGCAAATGCAAAACATGGTCATGCAAATTCTTACTATAAATAAGAATATCATCAAAATACACAACCACAAATTTTCCAATGAAAGCACGCAATACATGATTCATTAAGCGCATGAAAGTGCTAGGTGCATTAGTTAGTCCAAAAGGCATGACTAACCACTCATACAATCCATGTTTAGTTTTAAAAGCAGTTTTCCACTCATCCCTTTCTTTCATACGTATCTGATGATACCCACTTTTAAGATCAATTTTGGAAAACACACAAGAACCATGAAATTCATCTAACATATCATCTAAACGAGGAATGGGATGTCGATATTTTACCGTTATATTGTTGATGGCTCGACAGTCAACACACATCCTCCATGTCCCATCCTTCTTGGGAACTAGAATCACTGGAACAGCACAAGGGCTCATGCTTTCTCTCACATGCCCTTTCTCCATCAATTCTTCAATTTGCCTTTGCAATTCCTTTGTTTCATCAGGATTACTTCTGTAGGCTGGTCGGTTTGGGATGGAAGCACCTGGAACAAAATCAATTTGATGTTCTATTCCTCTAATAGGTGGCAAACCATGTGGTACTTTCTCAGGAAACACATCCTCAAATTCCTGCAAAATAGACACAACAACACTTGGCAGCGAAGAATCAAGTTGGTTAGTATTTAAAAGAGCCTCCTTATACATGAGTAAAAACATGGGCTGTTTTGTACACAATGCTCTCTTAACCTCACTTTTTTTTGCATAAAAATTATTTTGTTTTCTCTCACTTGATTCCACACTTTTCTCTATGTGTCTCTCTTTTTCCTCACTCTCATTCATCTTTTCACTCTCTTTTTGCTCACTCATTTTCTTTTTGTCACTCAATTTTCGCAACCTCACTTGATCTTCATACACTTGCTTTGGTGTCAAAGGCGCTAGAGTGATTGTTCGTTGACGGAATGTGAATGAATACTTGTTGGTGAAGCCGTCATGCTGCACTCGCCGATCAAATTGCCAAGGCCTTCCTAGAAGGAGGTGTCCAGCTTTCATGGGGACCACATCACACAACACCTCATCTTCATACTTGCCAATTCGAAATGAGACTAGCACCTGTTTTGTAACCCTCACTTCACCACTATCATTCAACCATTGCAATTTGTATGGACAAGGATGCCTAAGCGTTGTAAGCCCCAGCTTGGCAACCATGGAAGCACTAGCAACATTAGTACAACTACCTCCATCAATAATGACACTACATACCTTGTCTCTCACATGACAATGAGTGTTGATACGAACCACACCAACACTGTGATGAAACCCGACACCAAATATGGCACAGCCACCAAGAGCACACGAAATGGAATGAAGAACCGCGACCCAATGCTTAGCAAAGCACGAACCTTGGTATGAGGAAGACGCCACAAACGGGGATGGGAATCCGTTTGATAAGTCGGATTGAACGCCACAAGGGATACCCTTGATAAGTTCGGATAGTCTCTTCAAGAACTCAAGAAGAAAACTCACAAATTTTCATTCAACATAATCTGCTCCTTCACATTGTTTTGGCAGTCCTTATAAGGACGAAAATTACATGAAAACAAGACCCTTGGTCTTCCTAATGAAACCAAAAAATTAAGGACAGCCCCTTTGTCTTCCTAATGAAAACCGAAATTAAAGACAAGCCTTTTGTCTTCATGAAAACTGAAATTAAAGACAAGAGGACTATTGGACTCACACAAGTCAAATGTTTGACTTATCACAAAATAAACAAAGACTAAAAAACGTGATTAAAAATAAAAAGACTCATTACAAGAAGCTAAATATTGATCAAGCTCCTAAACTGGTGTCCTCATCATTCCTCCCCTCTTGACTTGGATCAACTGGAACTTGACTTGGATTTTGAGTCTTGGTGTCCTCATCATTCCCCCCCTCTTGAGAAAGATTTGACCTCAAATCGTCACCTGCATCAAAAGGACTCAAATCAGAAACATTAAAAGTAGCACTAACAGTATACTCACCTGGTAAATCGAGTCTGTAGGCATTTTCATTGATCCTTTCTAGCACTTGAAACGGCCCATCTCCTCGAGGTAGCAATTTGGAACGTCTTTGTGCTGGGAATCGCTCTTTCCTCATGTGTAACCATACCCAATCACCGGGATCAAAAACCTGCTTGTGACGACCCTTGTTAGCATCAAGTTGGTTAGTGTTTAAAAGAGCCTCCTTAACCTCACTTTTTTTTGCATAAAAATTACTTTGTTTTCTCTCGAATTTTCCCTCATTGATCGAACTCTTCTCTTTCTTTTCTCTCTCACTTGATTCGACCCTTTTCTCTCTTTGTCTCTCTTTTTTCTCACTCTCATTCATCTTTTCACTCTCCTTCTTTTGCTCACTCAATTTTTGCAACCTCACTTGGTCTTCATATACTTGCTTTGGCGTCAATGGAGCTAGAGTGATTGTTCGTTGACGGAACGTGAATGAGTACTTGTTGGTGAAGCCATCATGCTGGACTCGCCGATCAAATATCCAAGGCCTTCCTAGAAGGAGGTGTCCAACTTGCATGGGAACCACATCGCACAATACCTCATCCTCATACTTGCCAATTCGAAATGATACCAGCACCTGTTTTGTAACCCTCACTTCACCACTATCATTCAACCACTGCAACTTGTATGGACAAGGATGTCTAAGCGTTGAGAGCCCTAGCTTCTCAACCATGGAAGAACTAGCAACGTTAGTACAACTACCTCCATCAATAATCACACTACATACCTTGCCTTTCACATGACAACGAGTGTGAAAGATGTTCTCTCGCTGCACCTCTTCTTCCTCTTCTTTTGCTTGCAAATTTAAGGCTCGTCGTGTGACTAGTGCAAGCATCTCACCAGATTCTGCCCCAAACTCCTCATCATCGATAGAAACATCTTCCAATGGTGGCATGTCAGCAAGATCTTCATCTTCAGAATCGAGCTCACCACTTTCTTGAATCACCATAACTCTCTTGTTTGGACATTGGCTAGCTATGTGTCCTCGCCCCTGACATTTGAAACACTTTATCTCACTAGAACGGGACGAAGTAGGGGCTGTTTTACCTTGAGGGGTCGTGGCTGGTTTTGGTGTAAAGGATGAAGTAGGTTGGTCTTCTTCCTTCTTTGGATAGTTCGACCGCCAAGGTGTTGCACTTGTACTACCCCTCTTGAGCTGCCTCTCAACTTTGATTGCCATATGCACCAAATCTTCCAATTCCACATAATGGTGTAGCTCAATTGGATTAGCAATCTCTCGGTTCAACCCATTAAAAAACCTTGCCATTGTTGCCTCCCGATCCTCTTCCACATTGGCTCTAATCATAGCCATCTCCATCTCCTTGTAATACTCATCAACACTCTTGGAACCTTGACGAAGACCCTGCAACTTAAGGTATAGATCTCGATAATAATGAGATGGTACAAACCGTCGCCTCATCACCCTCTTCATAGCCTCCCAAGTGTCAATGGCACGATCTCCATTTCGCCTCCTATTGATGCACAACTGATCCCACCAAACAATAGCATAATCAGTAAATTCAATGACAGCTAGTTTTACCTTCTTCATGTCAGAGTAGTTGTGACAATCGAAAACCAACTCCATTTTCTTCTCCCACTCAAGGTATGCCTCAGGATCACTCTTGCCTTGAAAGACGGGGATTCTCATCTTGATATTTCCCAGATTATTGTCTACCCAGTTCCTAGCTTCTCTATCTCGGGCATACCTCCTATGGTTACCCTCTGACATCCTATCAAACTCTTCATCAGAAACTACCCCTTCCAAATCCCCTTCATTCTCATCCTCCCTTTGATACACCCTATTCCTCCGTGCCCTCCATTGCGTTCCCTCTTCTACCCTATCCAACCTCTCATGTATCTGCTCACACTCCGCCCTCATCATCCTTCGCATCTCCCCAATTAATGCTTGCATTTGTAGATTCGGAACCTCAGGTGGCGGAATATCATTGCTTGCATCTTTCTCTGGATTTTGTGCCATGATGGAAATCTGCAAAATAAGGTTAGAATAATATGGAGAAAAGACCTCACCACACTCCCTCACGTGTTTCGCTCGAACAATATTTTCACTCAAATCCCTTCGTGTTTCACTCAATTTCAATGGCTTTTACCCTCAAATAGGCTCACACCTCTGCCTTTTTCCACTCGTATTCTTCTTTAAGTTCTTTCAAAACTAATCCACAATATCATGGAGGATTCAAGTAGCAAATCAAACCAGAACAAACCAAACGAACATAGAAAAAAAACTGATGAAAAATGATGATTTTTGGATCACTTGTGTGGGGTTTTGGCAAAAAGGCCTCTAGACCATAGGGAACAAGAATAGAACAAAAAATTTTAAGAGAGGTTTGTTTCCAGACTTTTTTTTTTTTTTTTTTTTTTTAGGTTCGGATCCCTTTGAATTTTTTCTTCTTCTTTCTTTTCTGTTTTCAAGAACAAAGAACCAACCCGAATAAAAAAAATGAATACCAAAGAGCCAACCCGAAAACCAAGCAATTTGTGTTACTAAAACAGATTCAAGAAAAAAAAAACCCATCTATGATTCAACAACACTCCCAATAACATGAAAACCCATCTGTGAAAACCGATACCAAGGAATAATGAACAAGGGAACAATTCGGTTTTTACAATAAGAACCCTAATTCACGAATTCAGAAACAAAAAGAAAACAAATTAGGGGAAATTGAAACAAAGAAAACAGATTATTTGGTTAATGACAATTGGAACAAGGAAACAAGGAAATTCATAAATCAACAAGTTCTAGCATAGTTTCGGATTTCACAACAAATAAGGGAAACAAGGAAACAATTGAAACAAGGAAATAAGAACACGATTTGAACAAAGAAACAATCTGGAATAAAGAGATTAACTATAATGGTTTCAGATTTTTAGAAGGAAAACAGGAACAAAGACTAAGAAAATCAAGAACACGAATAGATAGAATTTTTTTTTTTTTCAAGAATTCCTAATATAATAACACGAACTGAATAGAAAAAAAATGAAAAAGGATAGGCCAAACCGGATGATCCTAATCTCTGATACCAACTGATACGAACCACACCAACACTGTGATGAAACCCGACACCAAATATGGCACAGCCACCAAGAGCACACGAAATGGAATGAAGAACCGCGACCCAATGCTTAGCAAAGCACGAACCTTGGTATGAGGAAGACGCCACAAACGGGGATGGGAATCCGTTTGATAAGTCGGATTGAACGCCACAAGGGATACCCTTGATAAGTTCGGATAGTCTCTTCAAGAACTCAAGAAGAAAACTCACAAATTTTCATTCAACATAATCTGCTCCTTCACATTGTTTTGGCAGTCCTTATAAGGACGAAAATTACATGAAAACAAGACCCTTGGTCTTCCTAATGAAACCAAAAAATTAAGGACAGCCCCTTTGTCTTCCTAATGAAAACCGAAATTAAAGACAAGCCTTTTGTCTTCTTCATGAAAACCGAAATTAAAGACAAGAGGACTATTGGACTCACACAAGTCAAATGTTTGACTTATCACAAAATAAACAAAGACTAAAAAACGTGATTAAAAATAAAAAGACTCATTACAAGAAGCTAAATATTGATCAAGCTCCTAAACTGGTGTCCTCATCATTCCTCCCCTCTTGACTTGGATCAACTGGAACTTGACTTGGATTTTGAGTCTTGGTGTCCTCATCAAGTGTGAAAGATGTTCTCTCGCTGCACCTCTTCTTCCTCTTCATTTGCTTGCAAATTCAGGACTCGCCTTGTGACTAGTGCAAGCATCTCACCAGATTCTGGCCCATACTCATTGTCAGAAGCATCTTCCAATGGTGGCATGTCAGCAAGATCATCTTCATCTTCAGAATCTATCTCTCCACTTTCTCGAATCACCATGACTCTCTTGTTTGGACACTGGCTAGCTATGTGTCCTCGCCCCTGACATTTGAAACACCTTATCTCACTAGAATGAGACTTAGTAGGAGTTGTTTTACCTTGAGGTGGTGTGGCTGTGGTGGCTGGTTTTGGTGTAGATGATGAAGTGGGTTGGTCTTCTTTCTTTGGATATTTCGACCTCCAAGGTGTTGTACTTGGATTGTGCGGGCTCGGTCTTGACCTCGAACTTGAACTACCCTTCTTGAGCTGCCTCTCAACTTTGATTGCCATATGAACCAAATCCTCCAATTCCACATAATGGTGTAGCTCGATTGGGTCAGCAATCTCTCGGTTCAACCCATTCAAAAACCTTGCCATGGTTGCCTCCCGATCCTCTTCAACATTGGCTCTAATCATAGCCATCTCCATCTCCTTGTAATACTCATCAACACTTCTGTAGCCCTGACGAAGACCCTGCAACTTAAGGTAGAGATCTCGATAATAATGAGGTGGTACAAACCGTCGCCTCATCACCCTCTTCATGGCCTCCCATGTGTCAATAGGACGATCTCCACTCCGCCTCCTGTTGATGCACAACTGATCCCACCAAACAATAGCATAATCAGTAAACTCAATGGCATCTCTGATACCAACTGATACGAACCACACCAACATTGTGATGAAACCCGACACCAAATATGGAACAGCCACCAAGAACATACGAGATTGGAATGGAACCGTGACCCAATGCTTAGCCAAGCACGAACCTTGGTATGAGGAAGACGCCACAAACGGGGATGGAATCCGTTTGATAAGTCAGGATGAACGCCACAAGGAATCTCCTTGATAAGTTCAAAAGTTTCTTCAAGAACTCAAGAAGAAATAAACTCACAATTTCATTCAACATAATCTGATTTTTCCAAATGTTTTGGCAGTCCTTATAAGGACGAAAATTACATGAAAACAAGACCCTTGGTCTTCCTAATGAAACCGAAAAATTAAGGACAGCCCCTTTGTCTTCCTAATGAAAACTGAAATTAAAGACAAGCCTTTTGTCTTCCTCATGAAAACCGAAAATTAAAGATAAAAGGACTATTGGACTCACACAAGTCAAATGTTTGACTTATCACAAAATAAACAAAGACTAAAAACGTGATTAAAATAAAAAGACTCATGAAGATAAGACTCATGAAGCTCCTAAACTCAGTCAACTTTGATGAGTAAGACAAGTCTTTGTTCTCCTTCAATGTTGACCACGGTCTCCTCTTGTTTTAGGACTTTGTGGACTAGGCTGTTAAGTTCTTCCTTGAATCTCTTGGCTCGTGCCCTTGTCACTGGACCAACTGGAACTTGACTTGATACTTGGGTCTTGGTGTCCTCATCATATTGTGTCAGACCGGGATCCTATTTTCACTTCCAAGTTTTGGGGAGGTTTGCAGAAAGCTTTAGGAACTCAGTTGAAGTTCAGTACCGCCTTTCATCCTCAGACTGATGGACAGTCTGAGAGAACGATCCAAGTGCTGGAGGATATGCTCAGAGCTTGTGTGATTGATTTCGAGGGTTCGTGGAGTAAGTACCTTCCATTGATTGAATTCTCGTACAACAATAGTTATCAGTCAACGATTGGAGTGGCTCCCTGTGAGATGTTGTATGGGAGGAAGTGTAGATCGCCTATCCATTGGGATGAGATGGGTGAGAGAAGATACTTGGGGCCAGATATGGTTCAGAGGACAGGTGAGGCCATAGAGAAGATCCGAGCTAGGATGCTTGCATCTCAGAGTAGGCAGAAAAGCTACGCTGATCCTAAGCGTAGAGACGTGGAGTTTCAGGTTGGTGATCACGTCTTTCTTCGAGTTTCACCTCTGCGAGGGGTGAGGAGGTTTGGTAAGAAGGGCAAGCTGAGCCCTAGATTCATCGGACCATTCGAGATCCTGGAAAGGATTGGTCAGGTGGCTTATAGGTTAGCCTTGCCGCCATTGTTGTCTGGAGTTCATGATGTGTTCCATGTCTCCATGCTACGGAAGTATGTTTCAGATGTGACTCATGTATTGAGGCATGAAGATCTGGAGTTACAGGCAGATTTAGCTTATGATGAGCGACCAGCTCAGATCTTAGATCGGAAAGACAAGGTGTTGCGAAATAAGACGATTCCTTTGGTTAAAGTGCTGTGGAGAAACAGTAAGGTCGAGGAGGCGACCTGGGAGCTTGAGACAGCTATGCGAGATCAGTATCCGGAGTTGTTCAGGTAAATTTCGAGGACGAAATTTTTATTAGGAGGGGATAGTTGTAACGACCCAAATTCACTAATAAGGCTTAAGGGCCTTGATTAGTGTGCCGGGAGGGCATGATGGGAATTATGTGTGATTATTATGATTAAGATGCATGATTATGATTTTAAGCATGTTATATGACTATGTGAATTATATTATGTGATAATTATGATGTGTGAATTGTACTGTGTGGGTGCTGTGATACCAACGTGATGCACGTGCCGAGACGGTCCTAGGAAACTAGATAATGGTAACTGGTGATTTGGTAACCTGCGTAACTGTTAGTAACCATAGAGAGTAACAGGTTTTATGGGGAAAGTGGTAGAATTGCAAAGCTGGTGAAAAGACAAGTATGGCCTTGAGGTTTAGTTAGGAAGGGGTATTAGTAGAAGGGTAGAACAGTCATTTGGTAGGATAAATGATCATTAGCTGAAGGGAAAATAGGATATACGTATAACACTTGGAGAAATGGGTTTATGCTGAAATTGGGGACCTAGAGAAAGAGCAAACCTAAGAAGAAGAAGGGAGGAACTGAATTTAGCTTTTGGAAGAAGAATTTAAGGGTGATTGAAGTTGTCAAGCAAGCTTAGATCAAGGATATTCAGAGGTAAGATCTTGATTATGATATATCCAAGTTTTAAGTCTGAAATTTTAGATATGAATGTGAATTGAGGCAAGTTGGTGGCTGGTTTTATGTAATTTCAGAATTGGGAAATCAAGGGGGAAGGAGGTTTAGAGCTGGAGGTTGGACTCATCATTCAAGGTAAGGTCTCTGTGTTTTTATTAGGCTTGTTTCTGTTAAGGTATAGGGAGTTTGGAGTGTGGTTTGTGTTTGAGTTCAAGCTGTTCTTAATTTTCTGGTTTGAGTTGTTAAGTGTGAAATTCAAGAGTGAATTTTAGGATTGAAGGTGTGAGTGAGCTTGGGCATGATGTTTTTGGGTTGTTGTGAGGTTGATTAAGGGTATGAAGTTGGTTTTGGGACTTAGGATAGAGTTTGGGGTGATTTGGAGAGGTTGGAGCTCAGGAAAATGCGAAGGAAAAACCCAGAATTCTGGGCTGCGAAGGCGTGCCGCAGCACGGGTTTTGTGTGCCGCGGCCTGGAGTCTCTGACTGATGGGTGCCTCGGCACAAGGAAGTGGTGCCGCGGCACAAGGCTAATTTCAGAGTGTCACTTTTGGCAATTTTTGGCCTTTGCTCCGGGGGTTCGGGGGATGTCTCCGGGGTGTTGTTCTAAGGTTTTGGGGGTTCCGAGAGTGTGGGTTAGGTTTCGAGAAGGTAGTCTTGGATTGGTTAATGACAAAGAATATTATATTTGTGTTGTGATTAGGACTTTGGAGAGGCTCGGAGTAGAGGACCGTGCTTGTGGCTACGTGGCATCGGAAACCAGTGAATTGAAAGGTAAGAGAACTGCACCCGAATGTATGATTGTGAATGGGACTAAGTGCTCCCGAGAGTTGTAATGTGTCATCATTGGTATTATGCCAAGGGACACGTATAAGCGGTCTAAGAGTACCGTTCATGGTTTTAGCGCACAGAGCGCGAATTGGCCATTGGGCGCCGGAAACAATAGGATAACAGAGGGAGCTGCCTGTGAGCGCTAGCCCTGGTTATCGTCTGTGCATTATGTATTTGAGCTGAGATGCTTAGTGTATGAAATACTTGATTGATGGTATACTTGAATTGATGAGATGTTATATGTGTAATTGACTTGTTGCTAGTTGTTCATGCTCTGTTGTTGCTGTGTTTTTCTTGCTGAGCCTTGGCTCACGGGTGCTACGTGGTGCAGGTAAGGGTAAGGGCAAGCTGGACCAGGCCTGAGGTGGAGAGCTCCGAGGTGAAATGTACATAGCCAGCCGTTCGATCACCATGGTCGAGGAGTGTGTCAGGACAGAGATCACCTAACTGCTCATTTTTCTTTAGTATGGCTGTTAATGTACTTAAACTTTGTAACTTTTGTAAATGGCTTTTAAACTGTCATTTTTGGGATCCCATGTACATAAACAATGTTTAGTAATGAGAACATAACTTTTGAGGCCAAAACGCTTTTAACCCTAGTACCCCTACTGTTTCAGAACACGTTTTTACTTTTAACGACTTGATTAGCAAGTCCAGCACTTTATAAACACACAGTGTAGCGGTCTTGGCTATCCAAGGCGTTACAATATCTTAATCACTTTTCTATCACGTTTTCACTCTTATAAAGTTTTAAAAACAAAACTTAACACATAATAATTAAATTAATCACACAATAAAATTTAACCTAAGGTCCATTCATGAAATAAAATTCCCCAATTCGGTAAAATTAAGCATTTTAACACAAAACGCCCTAAAATTTCCATTTCCTCTTCCGTTTATTATTTTTTACCAAAGTTTAATTTTTATGAATGTATTTTATGCCCAAAATATATTTTCCATAGTTTTTCATTTTATTTTCTGAGATTTTTACCCGATTAGGGTTTTCGTGTCGGCCCAAGACCGAAAGTCTAATCTTGACTTTTAATCACAAAATTCATAATTTGGCTAGCAATAACTCATGGAAATAAATTCTAAACAAATATAATATTATTTAAAATAATATTCGTAACTCGGGAAAAAATCTTGACCCGAGTCGTTTAAAGGTACCCGAAACGCAGGGCGTTACAGACACGACCCCGCAACTCAAGAATTTCCAGTGATTTCAGGAATCGCAGGTCCTTCAAATCCACCCCAAAAAAACAATTTCAGCTAGAATTGATCACCAGAACGACCCATGAGGCTCAAATATACTACAAATCTCCTTAAAAAATCTCCAAAAACTCGACCAACAACCAAAATTCAAAACTCTCCATAAACTTAAAAAAAACAACTTAAAACTTGCAGAAATTACTATAAAAAGGCTTACCCCAAGGGTCGCAGCCCTTGGTTGCACACATGAGCTTTTGAGGGTTTTAGGCACAGGAAAGTGGTTTAGTATGCTCGGGATTGATTTCACCACCGTGCTTGGTGGAATTCGGATTCCCGGGAGTTAGTTTTATAACCAGAAACATATATTCGAGTATTAATGGAACCCTATACTTTGGTTGTGACTAGGTGATAAAGGCTTAGGCTCGGGAACGGATCGTGCTTGAGGGGCGTTGCTCATAATTCAATAACTGTACAGCTAAAGGTAAGAAAACTACATCCGGTTGAATATTTGAACGGGACTAAGGGCTCCCTAATATAAATGATTGAAAGAATGGTATTATGCCATGTAAATTGTAACCAACGGCCTAAGCGAGCCACGGTTAACTTGTGCAATTGGCACGGCTCGGACACTGGTATCCGAGGACAGCTTATTATGCACTGAGCTCGGTTTAAGCGGGCCGAAGTCAGTGGGTTAAACAGAGGGTGCGGCCTAAGGTGTCGGCCCTAGCATTTGTGTAAATTGAACACTGTTTTTGGTAATAGATGAGGTTGTTGAATAATCTAAGTGTGGTTGAAGATGCTTGTACCTTGAAATATGCTTATATGCTATGGATTCGATAACTGAACATGCTTGCTAGAATATCTGTTTGAGATTGCTATATATATGTTGTGTATGTTGTTTTCTTGCTGGGCCTTGGCTCACGGGTGCTGCGTGGTTCAGGTAAAGGCAAAGGCAAGGTCGATCAACCTTGATTGGAGAGCTCTGCAGGGTGAATGTACATGACAGGCCGCTCAGCTGCCACAGTTGAGGAGATTATAGGGACGAGAGGACCATAATCTTGTATTTTTCCTTAGTATGGCCAGTATTTACTTTTAACTGTTGAGTTTTGTAAACCAGCTTTTAAACACTGATCTTTTGGGGATCCCTACTGTAAAAAGTTTATAACTTTTGAAATATATCTTTTGAGACCAAAATGTCTTTTAACCCTAGAACACCTAAATTAAAGACACATTTTTAAATTAATGACTTGATTAGCAAGTCCTACACTTTATAAGTACACAGTGTAGTGGTCTTGGCTATCCAAGGTGTTACACTCTGTTTACCCCACTGATTCCGGCCCACTTAAACCAAGCTCAGTGCATATTAAGTTGTCCTTGGCTACCAGTGGCCAAGCCACGCCCTGTGCGCTAGTGTAACCCTTGGCACCCTTAGGCCGTTGGTTCACTAATTAGCTTGCATGGCATAATACCATCTTTTCAAGCATACACAATAGGGAACCCTTAGTCCCGTCACAAATATTCAACCAGGTGCAGCTTTCTTACCTTTAGTCTTTACAGTTATTGATTATGAGCAAAAATCCTCAAGCACGATCTGTTCCCAAGCCTAAGCGTTTGTCACCTAGTCACAACCAAAGTACAATGTTCCATTAATATTCAAGTTAGGGTTTCTGGTTACAAAACTAACTTCCAGGAATCCGAATTCCACCAAGCACGGTGGTGAAATCGATCCCAAGCATTCTAGACCACATTCCCATGCCTAAAACCCTCAAAAGTTCAAGTGCACAACTAAGGGTTGCGGCCCTTCAAGCTTAGCCGTGGCCCTAGCCTCAAAACAGAACCAAGGACCACCTTGGGCAAAGACACGCGTCGCGGCCCTTGCATTGGACGCCGCGGCGCTCACCCTTGGCCGAGCCTCCCTTGGCTCATCTTCAACCTAGGGCCGCAGCGCTCTAGAATAGAGTCGTGGCCCTTCCCTTCGAGCCCAGAAAACCCACCATTTCCAACATCCAAACCTCATCCAAAACCATCCCAAAGTTTTCCATTTCAACACCCAACAACTCCAACACTTCCAAAGCAAGTTAAGCCACACAATTCAACAGAAAATTCAACCTAAAACTCATAGAAATCCCACTCTTAATCACTGGAACTTTAAGAACATAACCACTCAAACCAACCAGTCAAAAACCCAAACTCAAACCATTAATTCATAAATTTAAGCTTACCTTGTTAATGGAATCCTTCCTCTAACCAAAACCCAGCTGTTTCTCAATGTTTTCCAGCTCAAGTTCCACCCTAAACATCAATTGGACAACAATGATCAACAAGACTGCTTGTAACACCCTACTACCTTAGAGTCGTTACCATGTGAGTTTAAAATGTGCATTTAACTTGCTAGTCAAGAATTTAGGTCAAAAGTGTAACTGTTGACGGTGAGAACTCGTCAACTAAGTTAAGTTGGAAAGAATTGCAAAATCAAGATTATCAATAGAAAAGCCTTAGAAATTTAAGTATCAACTCTAAGAACAATTGCAGAAGAACAATGGTGAAATCAGTTTTTCATTCACTATGGTACACTTGCTACAGTAAATTTTCCAACCCCTCTTCAGGTGGAGTTAGAGTTCATTTTATAGTAGGCTCTAATGGCCCTGGGTACATGGTGGTCCAGGGGACCAGATGGTACTAACAGGAGAGTGGTTCCAGGGGTAGTGGTGTCGGCTCTGGTACATGGCCAGAGATCATGGGAGCACCTCACCTTTTGTACCTGGTCATGACTCCACCACTCGCCTTGTACGGGTGTCAGAGACATGGTGGTGGTGTAGCCACTCTTCGTACTATTCCCAACCGCCACTACTTGTCGAGTACGGGTGTCAGGCTTGTCCCCTGATCCTAGCAGGCACGTACGTACCCCTTTAGAGGTACCTTGTTCGTACTCTTTTTGTCTCTTGTGGGCCACCTTGAACACTGGCATCACGCACGCAGGGCCTTGGGACGAGATCCATTGGGGCGAGGTTGCCTTATATGCGTAGCCCTTTGTGAGAGGCCTTCACGAGATGCCGAGGGGGTGACACGGCCTCACAGCTGGGCATGGTCAAGGGGCCTCGCACGGTCGAGGCGGCATGGCCTCGCGTGGCCTTGGTAGACTGGCGCGCGGACGCGAGGGGTCCCGTACGGCCGAGGCGGCATGGCCTCGTGTGGCCTCGGTAGACTGGCGCGCGGACGCGAGGGGTCCCGTACGGCCGAGGCGGCATGGCCTCGTGTGGCCTCGGTAGACTAGCGCGCAGACGCGAGGGGCCTCGCACGGCCGAGGCGGCATGGCCTTGCGTGGCCTCAGTAGACTGGCGCACGGACGCGAGGGGCCCCGCATGGCTGAGGCAGCATGGCCTCGCGTGGCCTCGGTAGATTGGCGTGCGGACACTACCTCGCGGGCGTGGCCGAGCGAGACGGGGGCCTCGCGCCTGGGCGTGGCCGAGCGAGACGGGGGACTCGCGCCTAGGCGTGGCCGAGCGAGACGGGGGCGCGAGCGTCTCGCTGCTCAGACACTCATTTGGGCCTTTATTTAGGCCTTTATGGGACCTTAGCGCGTGTCTTGGATCTTTTACGGGCGTGGAATATTGAGCATCCACACTTGCACCCCAGTCTAGGAGAGTACCTTTAGGTGCTCTTGTAGACTATTCTCCTTGATTCTTATAAATAGGCCCCCATACAAGGCTCATTATTTACACCTTATTTCCTTAGCTTAGTGGTACCTAGACCCTTACTCCTTTCAAGGGGTAAGGGGTTCAATCCCCTACTCCCTCATTTTTGCCATAGTTTCCTTCATTTTATTTTTTCATCTCATCATTTTTTTTTTACATATGAGCTAATTTTTTGGTGTGTCTATTTGGAGGCTAACACATCCTTTTTGTCTATTTTTGCAGACATGTATTTTCGACCATTTGGTGCTTTTGGCCCTCGACCTCCTTTTTTTGGCCTAGACAGCCTCTAATTTCTACATCTTGAGGTATATTCTCTTTTTCCTTGGTTTTTGTTGGGTCCAAATTAGCGTTACTCGAGATGGGGTACCATGGCCTGAGCTCGCAGTGAGTTTTCCCGATTGCATGCCCCTCTTTTTTATACTCTGTAGTGGGTCATTTAGGGCGTTTGCATCTAGAGGTATTAAGCCTATTCCTTTGTGTTTTGTAGCCATCCCCTCATTTATACGTGAACCCCTTTTTGCTTTCGGGACGAGGTCTCATGGTCAGTGACGGCCCGTCTGACATACCTCCGGGGGTTGAATTTATTGATCTGTCCTCAGACTCAGAGTCCCCTGAGGAAAACCCTTACCAGGACTATGACTCCTTACGGCAGGCCCGTATCCATCATCTTGAGTACATGGCTGAACTTAGGCATAAAATTTGGGTGGTGGAGAGCGAAATTGACTCGGTGTCGAGAGGAGACGGAGCACCTTTCCCCCCAGACCTTAGTGACCATGTAGCGAGCCTTAGGGTGACCCTCTTAGAGTTGCAGAGGGAGTTGGAGTTTATGGAGGGACACCTTCCGCCTGAGCCCTCCAACCCATCCTCGCCTGATGACTGTCATGGGGCTGCCTCCACTTCTCCTCAGCCCCTAGTCTCGGTTTTTCCTAGCTCAGCACTTCCGCAGTCGCTCCCTCAATGGAAGACTCTTGCTAGGAAGAAAAAAAGGGAGGGTCAAGTGTTCTGTCTCTTCCTCACATTTTTCTTTTGATTTTGCAGATATGCCGAGGGCACGACGACAGGTGGCTTCCAATGAACCGGACGATGCTCCTTTACTGGCAACCGAACTGGTGTCGCATGTGTCCGAAAACAAACTGATGGACATCGTGGATCACTATCGCGTCCCTCCGGAGTACGCGTTATATGCTCCTCAGGAGACATGCCGGGCTGACAGTCCTAGGCCCGGCTTCGTGGCCCTCAGCGAGCACATCCTGAAGGCGGGTGGTACCATCCCGTTACACCCGTTCTTTGTTGCAGTCCTCAACTACTTCGACCTTGCCCCACTTCAGCTGGCTCCCAATGGCTGGTTGACTTTAAGCTGCCTTTTTGTTGCATTTACGAAGCTGTTTAAACGTGCTCCTACGACGACAGAGGTGCATTTCCTCTACAACCTCATGCCCCTTCCCAAGTCCAAGGGCTTTTACTATTTACAAAAGCTAACAACGAGGCCTCTTTGATAGAGGGCTTGGTGTCCAACCCGGGGTCCTGGAACCAGGACTTTTTCTTCGTGGAAAGCCCCCTCTCTGTCCGCGAGGACTTCCGGGCCACTCTCAGTAAGTACCCTGAGCATCACTTTCTCTCTTTTACTTTCTTACAACTTATTGTTTCATGACTTACGTTCATATCAACCATGGCGTGTATTATGCCGAGCAATTCGCCGAACCCACAGTTGTCGGGTCAGAAGCGAGAGACATGAGAATGTTCCTCAGCGCTGACCCCGCTATGAAAAAGGCGGTGTGCCTATTCACCGTGAAGAATCTGAACCGCCATAAATTGTCCCCTGTCTGGGTCCACGAAGATGAAGGGGGCCTTGGCCAAGCCTTGTCCAGATGACGATGAGGATGAGGAAGAGCCGGAGGAAGCCCCCCTTGACCGCAGGGGATCTCACCAGCTGCCTCCATCTCCTGGGGGATGCCCTCCATGTGCCTCCTATGATCCAGACATAACCCATCATTCTCAAGACCAACAGGCCGTTCCGGGGTGTTTTGTTTGCCTTGACTCTGAGGGCTACGACGCCTTCACTCAGGCTCCTCTCGACCCTGGACCATCGGGGACTTATTTCGCCGACCTTCCGGAACCTCCCTCTGATCTACCAGGGCCTCAGTTTTCCACTTTCACCGCGCCCCCTCCTGTTTCGGCGAGCGGGTCATCCAACCAGGTGCCACTGGTGCGGATGGGGAGCCCTGGGTGACTCGGATGGCGACGTATTACGGGCAGCGATACATCCAACTTGCCTCGGGCCTCCCCGTATCTGACTGGAACGGTCTTGGGAACGTTGCCCAAATGGACCTTGGGGAAACCCTAAGGCGCACCATGGCCTGGGTGAGTTCCTGCACCTTGCGTTGGCCCTATTATGTATAGATGTACATGCGTTTCTTTTTTTTTTGTTACTTATTGTTGATATCGTTAACTTTCTTGTGCAGGCCTATACCGTGGCTCTACGGTTTGCCGACTCGTCTAGCAACCTCTTCGCGTCTACTACTGAGAGGGACTGCCTTACAGCCCGGGTCCAGGAGCTCGAGAAAGAGCTTAAGAAAACCCAGTCTGAGCTAAAGAAGGTTCGGACCAAACTTGCCACCTCGTCGAGAAGAAAGCTGAAGGCGGTTGCCAAGACCAAGGAGCTGAAGGACCAAGTTGCCAGCCTGAAGAGTGAACTCCAGGCGACCAAGGATACCGCGGCAGTGTCGCAGGAGAGGGTTACTTATTTAGAGGCTGAAGTCGAGTCTATCGGGGTCGAATTCCAGACTGCAAGGGTCGAAGTCGAGGCTACTAGGACCAAACTCCAGGCTGCTAGGGCCAATGTCGCCACGTTGCAGGAGAGAAATGCTTCCTTGGAGGCGAAGAAGACTGCCATTAAGTACAGGTCCATAGACCGCACCCTTTACAGCGTGTGGAGGTAGGATCCTAATTTTTATTTCTCTTCTTTTGGTGAGCACGCCGTCGCTCGAGCAGCCATGTGGAGCGCCCGCGGTAGGAGGCCCTGAAGTAGTTATTTCATAACTTTTGTCAGCTAGCCTACCATGGGTGTACGCTCTCTTCTTTTTTTTGAGACTTTGTAATATCATTATCATTACTATTTTTCTTTTGTAAATATTTTCATGTCCTCAAGACTCCCTTTTTTAATGTATATATACATATGTGGTTATTTATCTCTTATTCCACTGCAGTTGAGGCCCTTTTGAGCCTGTATGATGGGGTTTGGCAGGTTCCCCTCTTTATTTACCAGGCTGGAGGTCCTTCAGAGCCCATGTGAAAGGGTTCACTGGGACCTTGATATGAACCACACCAACGATTGTGGTGAAACCCCACACCAAATATGGCAGCCACCAAGAACACACGAAATGGGAATGAAGAACCGCGACCTAATGCTTAGCCAAGCACGAACTTGGTATGAGGAAGACGCCACAAACGGGGATGGGAATCCGTTTGATAAGTCGGGTTGAACGCCACAAGGAATACCCTTGATAAGTTCGAATAGTCTCTTCAAGAACTCAAGAAGAAAAACTCACAAATTTCATTTCATCATAATCTGATTTTTCCAAACGTTTTCAAGCCCTCTTATGGACGAAATTACATGAAAGAAAAGCCCATTTGTCTTCCTAATGAAAACCCTAACAATCACAAAAAAAAAAAGACTCTTGGACTCACACAAGTCAAGTGTTTGACTTTTCACAAGATAAAAACAAAGACTAAATAAAACGTGATTAAGTGACTGATTAAAATAAAAATACAAGATGCCAAAATCCAATAAGACTCATTAGAAGAAGCTAAATATTGATCAAGCTCCTAAACTGGTGTCCTCATCATTCCCCCCCCTCTTGACTTGGATCAACTGTAACTTGACTTGGATCTTTAGTCTTGGTGTCCTCATCAGTACAAGTCTTTGTTCTCCTTCAGTGTTGACCACGGTCTCCTCCTGTTTTAGGACTCTGTGGACTAGGTTGTTAAGTTCTTCTTTGAATCTCTTGGCTCGCACCCTCGTCACTGGACCAACTGGAACTTGACTTGAATCTTTAGTCTTGGTGTCCTCATCAAAACGTGTTACTGAAACTATAGTGGAACTAGGGTTAAAAGATTTTGGTCTTAAAAGTCGCATTTCTTATAAACAAACACTTTCTGTTTACATGGGATCCCAAAAATAATAGGACTAAAACCATTTACAAAAGATTCGAGATTTAAATACAGTATTAGCCATACTAAGGCAAAATAAACAGTTAAGCAATCCTTGTCCTGATCCACTCCTCGCCCATGGCGACCGAACAGCTGACTATGTACATTCAGCCCTGCAGCTCTCCATCTCAGGATTGGTCCAACTTGCCTTTTCCTTTACCTGCACCACGTAGCACCCGTGAGCCAAGGCCCAACAAGAAAATACAACAACAAAGCATAAACAATCAATAGACAATCCAATATCTCATATCACATAAGCATGTTCTCAACCATATAAGCATTCATGATAATCAAGTATTCAGCATACTAAACATATTAGCTCATAACAATCACCAATTTACAAATGATAACTAGGGTTAGCGCCCTTAGGCCACACCCTCTGTTTATCCCACTAACTTCGGCCTGCTTAAACCGAGCTCAGTAAATATAAAGCTATCCTTGGCTACCAGTGGCCAAGCCGCCCCCTGTGCGCAAATATTGTATACAGCACCCTTAGGCCGTTTATCACATGTCCCATGGCATAATACCATCTATGACATTATACAGATATCGGGAGCACTTAGTCCCATCACAAACATATAACCGGGTGCAGTTTTCTTACCTTTAAATTCGCTAGCTTTGTTCACTTGATCCTTGAGCACGATCCCCCTTGAGCCCTAGCGCGCACCTAGTCACAACCATAGGTCAAAATCATCACCAAACCTCAAGTCCAAAACCTAACCTCGGGACCAATCCCGAGCCTTCAGGAAGCTCTAATTCCACCAAATGGGGTGGTGGAATCGAACCCCGAACCCCCGGGCAAAAACCCTTGGAAATAACTCAAAAACCCCTTTCTGGAAACAGGGTAGCGCTACAGCACTACAAACAGAGCCCAAAATCTCCCTAGGACAAATGGCCTAGTGCTACAGTGCCCAAAGGCTAGCGTTGTAGCGCTAGTCATAGACACCCAATGCTGCACTTTTCCTTCTTGCGATTTCCCCGAGCCAACCCTTACCAAAACTTTTCCAATCCTCAACCAAACTAAAAAATAAGCTTATTACCATACTCCACTCATCCCAAGCATCCCAACCATATAAAACTTAAACACATGCATCCCTAATCTCAAAATTCACCATGGTTGAACCCCAAACTTAGAAACTTTAGCACAACAGTCAAAACCTCATAATTTAAAGCTTAGAATTTCATACCTTCAATGGGGATTCGACCTTAAGCCAGCCTCTACACCTCCTTGGATTACTCCTCCTCAAACCCCTGGCTTGAATTCCCTAGAGTTCCCACCAAATTCATCTTAGACACCTTAGTTCAATACCAAAACCAGAAACTGAAGAAACTTCAAAGTCTTACCTCAACTGAATGGCTTGTTCTTGCTAAACCCTTGCTAATTCTTCAAGCCAGACCAAGAACTCTTGCCTCAAGCTTACTCTAGCTTCCCTTGGGTTTCTGCTCCAAAATACCTCAAGAATTGATGGAGGTATGTGTAACGCCCCCACTCCAGGGACCGTTACGGTGTGCCTTGTAAACAGTGTTAAACTCGCTAACCGAGTCATTTGGCCAAAAACGTGTAACTAAGTATGATTAGCGATTTAGGGATTAAACATTTTGGATAAGATAGAACGTTTAATATATACATTGGGATCCCAAAAATATAATTTCAGAGTCTATTACATAAAATATTTACAACAGGCCGTTCTAAGTGGCAAAACAAGGTTTAACCATAGTTCCACTTTAAACCTCGGCCGTGGCGGACGAGCAGCTGCATATGTACACATCATCACGTAAGCTCTCCAACTCAAGGATGGTTCAGCTTCCAGAGCCTTTACCTGCACCACGTAGCACCCGTGAGCCGAAGCCCATCAAGAAAACACAATAAAGCATGATATAATATCAACAACGATCATAATAACCATTCAGGACTATCAGTCCAAGCAAATAGGTGACAATAGCCAAAAGTCACAATAATTAGCATCGCTCCCTCTAGCCATGTGACGATAGGGTCACCAGGGCTTAACTGATAAGTGATCCTTTCATAAATTTGATTAGGACAGGTGCATGGTGAATGGTCACCAACATAACCTTCCTCCCGACTCTAGAGTCGTGCTATGGACAGCGTCCCCTAGCCATGTGACAAACAGTCACCGGGGTCATATACCTTGGCTATAAACATCTGGTCATAGACCAGGCAAGCGCTTATAAGTTCTTCGACCCTAGGGTCGGTCTAGCATTAATGCCATAGAGTCATTCAATGCATGATTCTCGACTTTAGAGTCGGTCTCTGACTAGTCAGTGCCATACACAAGTAAGTCATGCCACCAATCATATACCACATGTTCAATATCCATAAACAAGGTACTTAGCATGCTTACTAAACAGATACCAGTACAATTAGGACCATGTACAACCACAGAGGCTCAAGCTCTGAACAATATCATACCCAGTATACAAAGCATGTCCTAATCACATATTTCTCATGCATCATATGCAATATATCCAGCAATCCAACATGCACCAATAACAGCCATGCATGTCACGTTTAATAGTCAACCAACATGCATCAAGAATAGCCATGCATGTCATACATAATAATCAACCGACATGCATCAAGAATAGCCATGCATGTCATACATAATAATCAACCGACATGCATCAATAATAACCACGCATGTCATACTCAATAATCAACCAACATGCATCATAATAGCCATGCATGTCACATATACACAGGGTGCAGTTTTCTTACCTCAGATTCGAGCTAGAATGATTTAATGAACGATCCTTGAGAACGATCAACTTTTAGTCCTTTAGCGGTCACCTAGTCATAACCAAATATAAGGTATCATCAATAAAAATGATCAACATAAGTTCCCGGACCAAAATCTAGCCTCCAAGACATCAATCCACACTTAACCAAGTAGTAAGATCAACCCCGAGGCCTATGGTAAGCATCCCTAAGCTAAAAACACAATTTTAGCCAAAAATGCCCTGATGGGCCGCGGCTCACCACAGCCATGCCGCGGCTCATCTCCCTGACAGAGGCATATTTGCCTCAGAAGCCACCTTAGGCCGCGGCACACTAAAGCCAGGCCGCGGCTCATTACCCAGATCAGCCAAAAATCAGCAACGCACCAGCTCGACCTCCCCTGCATATTCCCTTAGAACCAAGCCTCCAAACTAGTTCCAAACCTTCTCCAAACACTCAATTCAACCTGTAAACAACATCTATATCAAACCCTCATCAAAACCCAAATCAAACATCAACCTAACTCCCATTAATTCCAATTAACCACCAAGAATTTACAAGCTGAAATCTTAAACTGAAATAGAGTATAAACCAGAAACTAATGGTTGAAACTTACCTCAAACACGATTTTGAATCCCCTCCAATGTCTGAATCAAGTTCCCTAACTCCCACCTTTGATCTCCTAGCTCAACTCCTCAAGATGGCTCTCAAAATTTGGAAAGAAAGATGAAGGAGAGTTTGTACGGGAGGGAAAGGAAGAAGGGATGAGGATGGCTCTGTTTTATTCTGTTTCCACAGCCTTCTAAAACTCCCTTAGGCTGATATAAATCCTTAAGGTCAAAAGACCATAATGCCCTTAGGCCAAATAAATCCCTCTAAACACTCCCAAGGGTAAAATCGTCATTTCCCGCTTATCTCGTTAATTATAATTAACGCTTTCCAATTCCCGCTATTTTCAATATTCCCAAATACCAATAAATCATATCCCATTACCCTTTAATTCCCGGTAATGCTCTAGTCATCAAAATGACCCAAGACTCACCCCGAGCCCCGAACTTAAACCCGTTATGACTAGACCGAACACTTACATCTCATGATCGTCTCATGCCGAATAGCTCGAACCAATCCACCTTATAATGTGGCTACATTAATTAATCACAATCATGCACCCAAAATATACAATTACGCCCACAGTGGCCAAATTACCCTCATAATTAATAGATTCTCCCAATGCATGCACCCACCATCATATAATAATATAATTCACGTAACACATGCATATAATCATTAAATACTATAACAAATCAATTATGGCCCTCCCGGCCTCCTAATCAAGGTCCTAAACCTTATTAGGAAATTTGGGGCATTACAGTATGCCTAAACCGACCTTGGAAATAGCTTGCTCATCTTTCCCTTCTTTCTTTCCTTTCTTTTCTTTCTTCAGACTTCTATTTCTTTCTACAAACTCCACTAAGCATAAAGCCTCAGTTATGCCTATCCTCTATAAGCCCAAATGACCACAATACCCTCCCCTTTAATTCTAACTCATTTAATCCACCTAGGGGTATTTTGGTCATTTCACCCAATTCCCGCTAATTCCTCGAGTGTCTCTAATATTTTCTGCTTACTTCCTGATACCTAATTAATCACCAATTATATTCCTCTATATTAAAATAGACCCCAATATATTCTCTAAATTCCCATTTATACCCCCCAGGCTTGCCCCGAGCCGGGTATAAATCCCCGCCGTGACTTTTTCGCCAACCTGTTCACTAAGATCGTCTCGAATCACAGATCACAAATATATCCACATAATAATGTGGTCTCAACAATTATCACATATATATATACAGTTATGCCCTCAACGGGCCAAAATTACAATTATGCCCTTTCTAACCTAATCAGGGCCTACATGCATATTAATACACATAGTCATGCATCTCAAATATTCAAATAGCCATATAACATGCTTTTAATCATTAAATCACATATATTCCAATTATGTCCTCCCGACACACTAATTAAGGCCCTTAAGCCTCATTAGTAAATGTGGGTCGTTACAACCACACAACCACTATGATAGGCAGATCCACTTTTGAGCTATATTGAAGCAAATGATGTAATTTTTGTTTTCTTTCTCAGCGTTTGTTCGAAGAGGCCACAGTTAGCAAATTCTCAACTATATGGGGCATTATAACAACTCAAAATATTAATGCATCACATCCAATATGAGAATGGGAATTACTTCTGTTACAAAATAAAAACTAGAGATTGGAAAAGAAGAAAACACTTTCTAATTAGGTTTTGGAAGATTACAATCTGATTCTTATATACAAAAAGAGAGCAGATAAAGCTCAACAAGAAAATGACAGCAATAAGGTCCTAACAAAACATGAGGTAGTGCCACCACTACTAACAACCAGTAGCCATGCAGTACAAGGGAAAGCAGATAGCAAAATAGGGAAATAAAATAAGATAACAGTTATATAATTAATAAAACTTAAAAAGAAAGAAGATAAATCAATCATTTACCTCATAAGATGTATCCAGAAGCTAGAATTTTTCTTGACTTCTTGCAACTAAATATAGGATAACCACTCTTGAAAAAAAATATATGCAGTATAATCATAGTCATAAAAAGACAATTGCAGTTGAAAATAGCCTAATGAAAGCTATAGAATGTCACATGTACCTGAATTTGGTATAATCAAAGTCATTTAATGGCAATAATACCTTAACATAACAAAACCACCGCTATAAATGGGTACCAGTAACTAATATAAATTGTATAAATAATCAATATTATCCACTTGAGTGAGAACGATTATAGCCAGTGGCTAAAATAATTAAATAACTAAAAATAACACTAAAGCAACAATAGAAATGGAACACCCTTCCATGCTTCATACCCAAAAGAGATGTCCTTCTGGTAAGAAGGGTGCAAAGGGAGATGAGATAGGATTTGTATTACATTCAATAATAGAGAGTATCAAGTAGACAGCAGCTATGCGTGAAAAGTATGAAAATTATAACTTATTAAAACAAAAATAATATAGAACAAGATTGTCCCCAAATATCATACCCAACATAGTTCGAGAAAAGAGAAACATGTTTTACAAATCAGATACAAAGAAACAATAATCTTGGTACCAAAAAATCTTTGCAACTATCTTGAATAATGAGACTAAATTCCTATGGTGTCATTTTACAATATAATTTCCTAGCTATAACACATTAATAGACCAAAGCCAACAAGCCTGATGTGTGTAAATATCTATATATATATACACACACAATTATATCAAATGTAGAAAGTGAAGAAAAAGAAAAATATGAAGAGGGTCTCTTATTATTCTTTTCCACAATTAATGACAGAGGAACAATATAATTATGTGTAAATAGGCTTGAGAGTGCAATATACATTTAGATAATACTTTATAGATCTTCACTTAAAGATCTGGAGCCACTTAATTCCCTCTTTTTTTTTAATACAAACAATTAATCTGAAATGGAATTTGTAGTATAAGTGATGCACTTGAGCTAATCTCTTAATTAATTAAGGGATGCTCTTGCAACATACTATTGCAAGGAGATAAAAAAAAAAAAAAAAGCCCAAGTACAATCATCCTGTTGGGTGTACAACCAAAGTCCCACATTGGCTAGAAATGGGAAGGATCTTGGGTATATAAAGTTGGACACCATTTCCATTGGAATGAGGCCTTTTGGGAAGGTGCCCAAAAACAAATTCGTGAGGGCTTAGGCCTAAAGCGGACAATATCATACCAATGGGGAAATAGATGGTGTCCGACGGTCCTTACAAGTGGTATCAGAGCCGGATCCCAAAATTAGCCATGTGAATGTATCATCGGATTGCCAAACAAAGGAGGTGAAGCTTGCTGCTAGAGCCATCAGAGGTTCAGATCTGATTCGAAGGGATTTCGAATCTAGCTGGTGAAGGGATTCATCTAGCTTACTCAAGGGGATCTTGAGTGTTGGAATCGAGCGATTCAGGTATTCGAAGGGATTTCGAATCTAGCTGGTGAAGGTATTCATCTAGCTTACTCAAGGGGATCTTGAGTGTTGGAATCGAGGGATTCAGGTTTAGATCTGTAATCGTCTGAGGGGAGGCAAGGTGGTCCTTTGTTTGAGGGGAGGATTGTTGGGTGTACAACCAAAGTCCCACATTGGCTAGAAATGGGAAGGATCTTGGGTATATAAAGTTGGACACCATCTCCATTGGAATGAGGCCTTTTGGGAAGGTGCCCAAAAACAAATTCGTGATGGCTTAGGCCCAAAGCGGACAATATCATACCAATGGGGAAATAGATGGTGTCCAACGGTCCTTACATATCCGCATCAACATCCCAACCAACTCACCACACGGAGATGATCAAAATCCCCTTCCATTAAACCCATAAACTAACCACCCAAACAAGTTAGAATCAAAACATATTTTACATATATATATATATTTAGAATCAATAGTGATACCTCATATCTCATATGTGGGTGTGGCTAATGGCAAAGAAGAAGATGATCTGATCAGGCGTGCAAGTGCAAGCGAGGCAACAAGTCAGTGTGCAATTAGTCAACCATTCACCGTCGATGAGGAGGAACCTCAGTCCAAATGTGGAGAGGATGAGAGCAGAGAGGGAATGAGATAAAGGATTTGATTTTAGAATTTTGGAAAGTAATTTCCCAACTCGCTAGAAAACGTGATGTGTGCGTTTTCCATTTTACAATGAAAAATCTGGATATAGATCAGAATTTAATTTTTTAAAACACCCAACCAATCAACTATTATCATGCTCCACAGATTTTAAATTTTCAAAAACATAAAATTGGATCCGGTAGGAAACCAATCAGCCCCTTATTTATATATATATATATTTATATAGTGCCTGTTGCAGCTTTTTTCTTTATTCAAAAAAAGAAAAAGAGGGGAGAGCAAAAATGGCTGGGTACAGAGCCGAGGATGATTACGATTACCTCTTCAAGGTGGTTCTCATCGGCGACTCTGGTGTGGGCAAGTCCAACTTGCTCTCCAGGTTCACCAAGAATGAGTTCAGCCTCGAGTCCAAGTCCACCATTGGAGTCGAATTCGCTACTCGGAGTTTAACCGTCGATGCCAAAGTCATCAAGGCCCAGATTTGGGACACTGCTGGCCAAGAAAGGTGGGGTTGCTTTTTCCTCTCAGGTTTGTCGTTTCTGTGATCTTTTTTTTTTAATGGAGATTTTCTCTCTCCCTCTCTGTGTGTTTTGTGGGACTTAATTTTTTTTTTTGGGTAGCTCATGAGAAAATTGAGGAATGTAAAGCAAGTTAGAGATGCTTGTTGTGCTTTCTTCAGGATGTCTTTTAGCCTTTGTTGCTCATTGTTTAAGGTTTTCAGCTATTATAAGTTTGGTTTATTTGTGCTTCTAGTTGGTGTTGGTTTAGCCGAGATATGTGGATTGAGATGGTGGTTAAGGAAATGGGTTTCATTTAGGAGATCTGAAGAGATTTGGACTTTCTATGAATTACCCAACTCGTTTTTATGGATGTTCCGTCTCAAGGATTCTATATGCTAGTAGATTTGCTTAGTTTTCTTAATGATTTTACCAACTGTCAGATCAATCCTAGTTTTGAAGAATTTCCTGGCAGATCTTTATCGATCATTCGGTATTATGTGAATTTTTGTGTATTTTCTGGAAAATTATCTACTAAAAGTCAATGTAGTGTTCCAGCTCAACACGTGTAGATATATTAGAACACATAATTTTTGTTCCCCACAATTCGGTAAACCTATATTTGGCTAGCTTCATCATAATGTACCGCAGTAATAGATTATTGAAATTGTATGTCATCTATTGCGGTTGTCCTAGTGAATTGAAATTACAGTTATTGAATGAGAACCTTTACTGACATTGTACAAATTCAAGATTAATTTGCTCTGTTGATATTGAGGTTTCTGCAATTTGGATTCAACTTAAGAATGTTATATTCTGAATTTGGGTCCAAGGTTTTAAAAGGCGAAATCGCGAGGTGAGGCGTTTTCTCTTAGTACCGCGAGGCGTACGCCTCAACTATAAGAACAAATAAAATTTAAAAAATATAATAAAATTCATAAAATATCCTAAAATTCATGAAATTTCATAAAATTCATAGAATTCATAACAAAGAACACATAATAAGTCCATATCAAAGTCATAAAAGTACTAGTTATATAAGTCTTAAAATCATATAGATAAAATGCATTAATCGGTAGATGCTGCTGTGAGATGATGGTAGAGAAGAAAAGTGTGAGGGAGAGAGCATAAAATGCATAAAATGAGTGAGGAGAGAGCTTCTTGCGTGAAAAGGAGAGAAATGAAGAGTGAGGGAGAGCTGAGATGAGATGATGGAGAGATGCTGTTGTGAGATGATGGAGAGAGGGGAGAAATTAGGGGAGATGCTGCTGTGAGATGATGGTAGAGAAGAAAAGAGGGGATTGCCGTGAGAAGGTTAGGAAGAAATTAGGGTTTTTTTAACTTAAAATCTGATAAAATAAGCCCAAACTTTAAGCCCATTTAGTTAAAAGAAAAGCCCAAAACACTATTTTAAGAAAGCCCCACGTGTGAGGTAATAAAACAGCCAAAAAGTGCAGAAACATGAGGCATATGCCTCAGTCTGCCTCAGCCCGCCTTGCCTCAGAATCGTCCGCCTCACTCATGTGAGGCGTGCGCCTCACTGCCACTCTATGAGGCGGCGCCTCAGAGGCGTTTTTTTACCGCCTCGCCTCCAGGCGCGCCTCGAGGCGTACGCCTCAACCGTTTTTTAAAACCATGTTTGGGTCTTAAAAAATTACTCATGTACTGGAAGGACTAGTAGCAAAAGTGTGGTCTTTCAAGCCCATTTGTCCTCGATGTCCGTTTTACATCTTGGCTTTTGATGAAATTGGATGATATTTAACCACTTGAATAAAAGAAGAAAGCTTGTATTTCTCTGCCATTCTTTTATTGCAATCAATTTTACTTGTGTATACAATTTGTTTGAACTGTTTCATACTATATTTGAGATTTGATTTTTTATAAAATAAGTTGGTCAGCATTAGAATTTTTGTCTGCACTCCAATTATTGTGTACACGATATTTATTTATTCTCTTACTAGAAGCAATTTATAAGTTCTTGTTTTCATTGTGTTTTGGAACCTCTTAGTATATTGCTAATCTGTTGGTGATGAGTTTCTCTTTTATTTGTGGCTTTTACAGTTTGGATCTCACTCTTTGTGTCTTTCAGTTTGTCCATTTCAACATTGTATTAATGCCCCCAATAATAGCCATATATGAATATAGTTAAGCTGTATTAAATTATCAACATATTTTTTTCTTTATTTTACGAAATTTGGAATTCATATTTTATGTGTACGCTGGTGGTAGTCCCTTCTAATTTCTAACACATGTTTCTATAGTGGAAGGGTGGTTTCTTGCCTTATTTGCATGTTGGAAGTAATAATGGACAGCTTGTTTAGTAATTTTGACGTTCTTATGGTTTTTTCTCTAATGGTTGCATATATTCAAGAATGCAGATCAGATATATGTGTGCTATAGGACTAGATAATTGATATTCTTATATAGAAGTGCATGTGGTTCTCTCATGTGGAATTAATGGATGATAGTTATAGCTATATATGTGCGCTATAGGACTAGATAATTGATATTCTTATATAGAAGTGCATGTGGTTCTCTCATGTGGAATTAATGGATGATAGTTAGAATCCAATCCTTTTGGTTGACCTTTTTGTATAATCATAGACTTTTCTAAAATGAGGCTAGTGTAATTGAAATCTAAAATGAGGCCTTGTTTCTCTATTTGTAAAGTCTTGATCATGGTTTTTAGAGACACCATCGATCTGTCCAGCGATGAATCTCCCTTAATAGTGATCGTGCGTTTGCCAAGTTGAAATTCCATGGTTTGTAGCCTCCAATCTATCTTCATTGTGCCCAATGTTGCAAGCCATTGTAACCCCAAAATTATGTTAGCACTCCCAAGTGGTAGCGGTAAAAAATTATCAATTACTTCCACACCTTGGAAGTGGATATTCAGGTTTTTACAAATTCCATCACACTTCAGCGAGTCACTGTTGCCCAATGTAACTCCATATGCCATTGTTTTGGTTATGGGTAGCTGTAAATGAGTCACTAGAACCTTAGAAATAAAATTGTGGGTTGCCCCGGAATCGATGAGGAGTACCACCTCTCTAGAACCAAGATTCCCTTTGATTTCCATGGTCGAATTTGTGGAGAGACCAACCACAGATTGGAATGAAACAGTCACGTTGTCATGTACTTCAGTAGAGTCAAATTTTGCATCTTCTTGGTTGGAAATGTTGTCTTCAATCTCTTCGGGTACCATGATTACTTGCAGCCCTTTTTTCCTACAGCGGTGGCCTGGGGATCACTTGTCGTCACACTTAAAACACAATCCTTTTTGCCTCTTTTGTTGGACTTCGGAATCAGTGAGACTCCTAACAGCTGTGTGGTCGATTGTGTTGGGTTTGTACTCGAGGATGGTCTGTCATTTCTCACGGATGTGTCGCTGAAGCTAGACTTAATTGAGTGATTGTAATATTGCCGTGCCACCCTATTCTTGTCTTCGATGTCTTGAACGATGTCCATAGCTTCATCAACGTTCTTTGGTCTCATGATTCGCAGTTCAGCCCTCAAAGATGGGATTAAGCCGTTCATGAAAGTGCTTAATTGAACAGCAGAATCAACATTCGTCAAAGGTGCTAGTAACCTTATAAACTTCTTATATTCTGAAATAGACCCCCTCCTGTTTGATGGTCAGAAATTGATCATGAAGGGAGTCTTCTTGGGTGTCTCGGAAATGGCGCAGTAGCATTCATTTTAATTGTTCCCAGCTTAGAATTTCTCTCCTGTTGTTTTCGTATTGGTACAATAGCAGTGCATCCCCAGATTTAGATATGAAAGCTGCTTCAATTTTTTCATCTTCATCATATTCGTGGCACAAAAAAAAAAAACGTTCTGCTTGCATTACCCAACCATTCGGGTTTTCACCTTCAAAAGTAGGCATCTTCAATTTTTTCAGGCGACTTTCATGTCGAAATCAGGTCTCGGGCTGCCCGCGATTGTAGGAAGTCCCCTTCGTGTGTTGTGTTCCTCGAAATCCAGCCGTGGGTGAAGTGCCCGCTGACCCGCGTTGGAATCCTGGGTTTATGCCACTCTACTGGGATTCCATTGGGTTGGCTTCTTCCTTCGATTTCCCCTTCTCCTGGCTGCCCGATCCACCATTGTCGTCTTCCCTAGCAGCTTGATGATGAGTTCTTGATCTTTCTTGGATGTCCAAAAGAGTCTTGAATTGTTGCTGCATATTTTCTTGGAAATTCCTTCGAGATTGTTGAATTTTCCTTGCCATCTCCTCCATGGAGTTCTTAAATTTAGAGAACTCGGTCTTCAAAGTCGCCAGGCCTTCCTCGGATACAGTAGTGGAGTCGCTCTTCTCCACAACCTTCTTGGGTCCCATGTTTGCAGCTCACCACACTAGTTTGATAGAGTTTTCTTAGTAGAGAATCAATCTATATGTAGTTAGGCCAAGTGATGAATACACTCGCATAAATTTATTGAATGATGAAAAGGGTACATAGAAATGGCTAGCATTCGAGAGGCTAGTCTCTCCTATTACAACCAGTTCGAGAGGGTTGTTCTCTCCTCACTAACTCAAACTTCAATCTCTCTTTTCCATGTCTTACTAAATGAAAAACGCCATCTATGTATACAAGTTGATTGGTTAAGCAAAATGAAAAACACCATCTATGTATACAAGTTGATTGGTTAAGTGATAATGCCATTTAGGACTAAAAATAGAATAAAAACTAAACAGCCCTTACAGGAACACAGCTAGAGAAATAAACAATAAAAACTTGAAATACATAACACATGCTAAGCTAGGTATCACGTGGCCTCCTAGTGTAAACAAACTTGACTGGGGGTTTATCATATAAGAAGGAAAATGTGTTACAAATTTTGTAATGTGAGAAAAAAGGCTCTGAACTGTGATCAAATTATGTCATAATTAGTACCTGCAGTTCCTTGTGAAATGGGAACTAAGAAACCTTATTTGTATTGTAGGAAATATAGTAATATTTTTTTCTTTAATATTGATAGCTAAAGAGCCATATCCTATTTTGCTCCATTTAGTTTGTTGAGAGAAATTAAGATGAATAGTAATAACATAAGGGATAGAAAATCGGAATGGAAAAACAGTACATGTATTTCTTAATTTTCAGTATGATGGCAAGGAAAGAAAATGAGTGGTTTGTATAGTTAGTAGCCTGTATCTACTTAGTAATTAGAAATAAAGATGGATACAAAATTATAAATTGACTCCAAGTAGTCTCTTGTAACGCACTACTAATCCAAGACTGTTATACCGTTTGTTAAGAATAGTGCTTAACTCGTTAAGCAACTTATTTGGACTCAAAAAGTGTAAGGTTAAACATTGGTTTTGATACTAAATAGGGATAATTGCGGCATAAGTACCCAATGTTTGAGTTTTGTACGCGGCATAGATCCGATGTTTATTTTTAGTGGCAATAGTACACAAAGTTAGTAAAAGTGTAATTCCGTCAGTTTCCTCCATTAGGTCTGTTAATGAGCTGATTAGGCAGACACGTGTCACGTTTTTATTGGTCCAAATCATAATTATTTTTAAAATATTATTGAGCTGGACCAATCACGGAGTGACACGTGTTGGTCCAGTCATCACAAAACGGAGACCTAATGGAGGAGGCTAACGGAATTACACTTTTACTGACTTTGGGTACTATTGCCACTAAAAATAAACATTGGGTCTATGCCGCGTACAAAACCCAAACATTGGGTATTATGCCGCAAATATCCCTATTAAAAATTTTGGTCAATGAAGTCAAAATTTTCATTAAAAATGTTTGAATATTTACAAGGGATCTCAAATGTTTTAAATCAAAATACAGGTATAACAAAACTAGCCGCCGTAAGAGGCAAAATCGGGCTAATGTTCCATGTTCCTCAAAAGTATCTCGATCGTGGTAGCCGAGCAGGCCAAGTTTAAACGCACCCTAGCTCTCCAACTCATGGTTGGTCCAGTTTTCCTTTGCCCTCAAAAGTATCTCGACTGTGGTAGCCGAGCAGGCCGAGTATGAATGCACCCTAGCTCTCCAACCCGTGAGCTAGGCTCAACAAGAAAAGTAAGTAAGAAAAATATTCAGATAAGCATTTATATCAAATACATGTTTTATAAATCATAACCAGATTCACGTTGATTTTCTAACAAGTATAACGACTCATGCCAAATAGATGCATAACGCACTCCTGTTATGGTCCCACAACTACAACCTACAGTACGCATGTAGTACCAATAACGACCTACTGGCCGAACAATCACAAACAACAACCAATCACTACAAACAGTTATTGCAACAGATGCCTATATAGAGCAAACATTTAATTTTAAACATATTCGTAGCACAGTCATACTCGTGTTCGATAATGAGGGCTCAAGCCCTACACTCTGTGCATATGCCAGTTTTCTTACCTCAAGTCCTGTGCTGACGACAGAGTGACCTCAAGTGTGATCCTCTTTCCCGAGCCTCGCAGAACTCCTAATCAAAACATAAATGGTATGCTTGTTAGGGACAATGTAATTTGCTAATTAGGCTTAGAGCCTTGATTAGTGTGCCTGGAGGGCAATAAGTGGTTTAATATGCTTATATGTGAATTTATGTGTATATATGATTATGATGCATGTTTAATTGAGTTAAATGTGCATGTGGGCCCCGTCTGGATATTAGGGGCATAAGTGTGATAAATGTGGTATATATGTGATATGTCTGTATAGCACGGTCTGAGACAGTCCTGGGGAACGGTTAGCCGGAGTGTCACAACGGGGTTGAGATTCGGACTCGGGGCGAGTCGAGGGGTAGTTTAGGTATTAGATGAGTTATGGGGTTATCGGGACATGAAAATAAATATTTGGAGATATATTTGAGGATAGAAAGTCTAGGCGGGAATATTAGGGAAATTTACCATTTTGCTCTCGGGGACGTTTTGGTACCCTGAGCCTTGAGGTAACCCTTTAGACTTAAGTCAAATAAAACAAAAAAAGGGAAGTGTTTAGAAACTTGAGAAACCGACCCATATCTCCTTCTTAAGTGAAGATAGCTCTTGTTTTTCTCTCCCTCACTCTCCAAGACAAAAATCAAGAAGAAACTCAAAGGAATTGCCTAGGAATTAAAGGGATTTCAGCTGGGATACTCTAGGAACTTGAAACTTGGGGATTGAGGATCAAATTCAGGGACAAGCTCTGTAAGGTAAGCTCTAATTACTAAGGTTTAGTCTTAAATTTTTGCTGGATTTAGGGGATTGCATGTTAGCTAAGCTTGGTTTATCTTTGGGTGTTCTAGCTGAGTTTTGGGGCATATTTTAATGAGGTTTTGATGTTGTTTCTATGCTGGAATAATTGTGCTGGATATCTAGGAATGTTAGCCAAGTTTTCGGATGAATTGGCTTGAGGAAATGTTTAGAAAATGGTGTGAAAATCTGGGTTCGGTGTGGAGCGCCGCGGCCCTAGGAGGGGTGCGCCGCGGCCCTAGGAGTGGTGCGCCGCGGCCCGTGTGCGCGCGCGGCCATGGGAGGCCGAGAAGCTCATGCGTGTCGCGGCGCTTGGTGGGCGTGCCGCGGCCCGTGTGGGGGTCAGTGAGGTGCTAGCCTCTGCTTCGAGGCTAGCCGCGGCTCTTGTGGGTGGGGCCGCGGCCCTTAGTGCCAGTTTGAGTTTTTAGGGTATTTTAGGCTTGGGAATTCAAGGGGTAAGGCTCGGGATGGATTTTGTCACCCGGATTGATAGAATTCAAGGACCCGGAGGTTAGGGTTATGGCTCGAAGTTATTTATTGGATTAGAATTTGATGGAAGGACATTGTTAATGTGTTGTGACTAGGGTTTCGGCGAGGCTCACGTTAGAGGACTGTGCTTGGGGCGTAGGTGCTCAGAAAGCTCGGAACTCAGGTAAGAAAATCCCTGTTCCCATAGAGCTTGTGTGCAGGGCTATGCCCAATGTGTTTAAATGGAATTGATATGCAGGGCTGAGCCCAACATGTTAGAATTGCAGGGCATAGCCCTTTATCTGTTTGTGCTAGAATTCTGTACTTGTTGTTATATCATGTATGATATTATGTGAATGATCGGCAAGAGCCGGGAACGGTGTAGACCGAGAACGGTGAGGGGCCGAGAACGGCGTTAGGCACATTGAGTGCAAGGCCGAGAACGGCAAGGGGCCGGGAGCAGTGTTGAGCACGTGGAGTGCGAGTTGCCAGGGCAAGTCCTAAAAGGATATCTGGGATATCCTTACGGCATGGTCCGCGAACCCAGGGCTTGGTAAACGCCTGGGACGGCTAGGCCGTATGTGTTTAGCCATTGGTGGCCTATTTTCATGCCTGACTTATGTGTTGCATATGTTATCTGTTTGTGGGTTTTCTTGTTGGGCTTCGGCTCATAGATGCTCTGTGGTGCAGGTAAAGGTAAGGAGAAGATCAACCAACCATGAGTACAGCAGGCGTGAGGCAGCGTGTACATGTTTGGCCAGCCTGGCTGCCACGGCCAGAGGATTTTGGGAGATGCTTGTAAACGAACTTAGATTTTGTCGTTTAGCCTACTTAGTACAGTTTTTATATTGTAAATGTTTCTAAACTGTATTTTGGGATCCCAAGTGTAAACTTTTTATATTTATCTATAGAAACTACTATTTCTTGGGTCTTTTCTTTGTTTATGGCTTGATTACACTGTTTGATTTTAAACCTCGATTAGCGAGTTAAAAGCACGGCATGGTCCGCGAACCCAGGGCTTGGTAAACGCCTGGGACGGCTAGGCCGTATGTGTTTAGCCATTGGTGGCCTATTTTCATGCCTGACTTATGTGTTGCATAAGTTATCTGTTTGTGGGTTTTCTTGTTGGGCTTCGGCTCATAGATGCTCTGTGGTGCAGGTAAAGGTAAGGAGAAGATCAACCAACCATGAGTACAGCAGGCGTGAGGCAGCGTGTACATGTTTGGCCAGCCTGGCTGCCACGGCCAGAGGATTTTGGGAGATGCTTGTAAACGAACTTAGATTTTGTCGTTTAGCCTACTTAGTACAGTTTTTATATTGTAAATGTTTCTAAACTGTATTTTGGGATCCCAAGTGTAAACTTTTTATATTTATCTATAGAAACTACTATTTCTTGGGTCTTTTCTTTGTTTATGGCTTGATTACACTGTTTGATTTTAAACCTCGATTAGCGAGTTAAAAGCACGTTTTTAAACTCACTTAGTAACGACTCTAAGGAAGTAGCGCGTTACAGACAAAGTCTCAATCACGGGTTTCAAAGCTAGACCCTAGCTCTCGGGACCTCCAATCCATTCAACCGGGTAATAGAATCGTCCCCTAAGCCTCCAAGTGGGTTCTCAAATCAAATCTCTTAAGCCCCGAGCCTTATTCCCAAATCCTGAAACTTGTGCCTTAAAAATGCATTAGTGCCGGAGCGCCCCCACTAAGGGTCGCAGCTCCAAAGAAATTCAAGAAGTCCTAAAAAAACCACATTAGCACTGCGGCGCCACAGGCAAGGGCAAACCCTGCCCTTGAGGAAACGCATACACGCTGCGACGATCATCCTGAGGCGCCACGTCGCCACCACGCCAAAACCTAGAATCTGCGATTTCCCCTTAAATTTTCAGACCTCAAACCCAGTCTAATGACCCAAACTCGACCTCAAGCTAACTAAACTACCAGCAAACAACATCAAAAATAACAAAACCACCCTTAACATTTTAGAACTAACAATTGGCACACCTAAGATTAAAATCAATAATCCATCAAGAACAAGTTAAAGAACATCAAAACCAAGGTTTACCTCTCCAAATCCTAAAACTATAGTTGAATGTTGCCTTGACAATGACTGACTCCCCTCCTTGAGCCCAAACCTCACCTAGGAAACTCTTAGAGAGTTCTTGACTTTGGTGAGAGAAGACTTTAGAAGCGAAAGGAACACTCTCCAAACGTGTATGGGAAGTGCCCAACACCTAGTCCCAATTTTTTTGCTTATACTAATGGTCAAATGAACATTTTGCCCCTAATTTTGACTTAACCTTAAAACTAAGCACAAGGGCATTTTGGTCATTTAGTTTAAATTTTCACTAAACCTCAAATTTTACCACAAATTTCCAATTTAATCCACTAAACCCAAATATTTCTCCAAATTAATTCCATTTACCAATAATTCCTTAAAATATGCAAAATTGTCAAAATACCCCTTGGCTCTCTCGACTCGGGTATTTATCCCTATTGTGACCTTCCGCTAAAAAAAATTGTTCAAAATGATCCACTCTTGCCTAATATTACAAATATATCCTCATAACTATGTGGCCACAAACATATATCACATAAAATATAAGTATGCATCCTCAACGGGTCAAAATTATGAAAATGCCAATTTTTAACAAAAGTGGGTCTTTAAGCATATTTAATACACATAATTATGCATACTTGATTAAATACTAATTTAATCCACATATTTGCTCCACGCACCCTCCTAACACACTAATCCAAGCCCTTAATCTTATTAGGAGTTTTGAGACGCTTCATCTCTTTGCTTAGATGAATTAAAAATGTTGGGTAACATCATTTTTCTCTTTTTCATTTTTCATTTATTTTTATTAGTCTCTCCCTTATCTTTTATCATTCCATTCACCTACAAAGGGGACTACAGGAAAGGGATGGAGAAAATTTTAATTCTTCTAAAGTTAGATGTATTGTTTAGTAGGAATGTAGGACATGATAATTGAGAGTATGTTCACTTGAGATGTGCTACAGTCAATCATGTGTTACAAAGGGGACTATAGGAAAGGGATGGAGAAAATAGACATATAGACCTCAGCAATTTTAATTCTTCTAAAGTTAGATGTATTGTTTAGTAGGAATGTAGGAGATGATAATTGAGAGTATGTTCACTTGAGATGTGCTACAGTCAATCATGTGTTACATAATTGACACTTCCTAATCATCCATCGAGGTATGCCCCCATGGGTTCCTAATGCCTCATGTATCACTGACTGTAGCATTGTCCTACAAAAAATTACTTGTGTGCTCTCTCATTTTTAAAAACAAGACAAATTAAACAATTCTCAAATGGTTAGGCATATGATTTTGTCTCAAAGTCTCAGGTTTGAGCCCCTCTTAAACACTTACGTACTATTGTTATAGTTTCTTGGTCTCTAGATATTATATGCTTAGGCAAAAAGCCTAGTTTCAAAAAAAAAAAAAAAATAAGAACAAGACAAAGTACATTGCTAAACGTGGAAAGATCAAATAATTTGTTTTCTTTCATAGAATATCAAACAACATATATAAAAGGTTTACCCTACATTCTTTGTATATGTTTGCTTCCTTTTTAAACAAAGTGGTATTGCCATGTATTGAATGAGGCCGAGATGATAAAATACCTGTCATGATTTCATTGATTTGAATCCCGCTTCTTTGGGCAAAGAAGGCCAAACATTGTGGAATATTATTAAAAGAACTTTGAAGACAAACATCATTTTCTCTGTTTTCCTTTTTAATGTGAGCATGTGTATTTAATATGTAAGGCCTTGGTACGTGATGGGCATCCCTTCAATCCAATAAGAGATAACTTAAGAATATTCTCCTACCAAAAACAATAGTTGTAAACATCTCTTATACCTGAATTTTGAAAGTTTCTTCATGGTGATTTCTTTTATAGAAATTCCCACACTGGGTACAAAGAATTTTACCTTATCAAGTCTATTTCCCAGCTAATCACATGTTTTCTTTTTGGAATACACAGGTATCGGGCTATAACAAGTGCTTACTACCGAGGAGCTGTTGGGGCACTTCTAGTATACGATGTCACTCGGCATTCCACATTTGAAAGCGTAGAAAGGTGGCTGAGAGAGCTGAGAGATCATACGGACCCCAACATTGTTGTCATGCTCGTTGGCAACAAATCTGATCTTCGTCACCTTGTGGCTGTCTCCACTGAGGATGGCACATCCTTTGCAGAAAAGGAATCTCTCTACTTCATGGAAACTTCTGCACTCGAAGCAACCAATGTGGACAATGCATTCTCGGAAGTCCTCACTCAGATTTATCACATAGTAAGCAAGAAAGCCATGGAAACTAACAACGATGGAGCTGCTGCTGCTGCCATTCCTTCCAAAGGAGAGAAAATCGATGTCAGCAAAGATGTTTCAGCTGTGAAGAAAGGTGGTTGTTGTTTGAGCTAGGTCTTGAAAAACCCAGATTAGATAATCATGTGGCCAGTTATTGTTGCCGAATAGAATTCTTTGTACACCATTATGGTTGTGTTGGAAGTCTTCAATAGGAGAGAGTTAGACGGGCACTGATTTTTATTGTGATTCCATTTTTCATTTGAAATTGCGGAGTACCAATACTTGATTCAACAGATGACAGAGAGCTTGTTTAGGAACAAGTTGTTAAGCCATTGCGATCTCCTCTTACATGATATTTATTGTTGTACGAAATATTTGTAGTTTGAAATGATATTGTCAGACCTATTTTTCAAAATATAAAGTTAGTTTGGCAGATCTTAACCTTGTGTTTGTGTAGTTTTTGACTTCTGATTAGTGGATTTGCACACAAAAATATATATCAATATATATATATAACTATTAAATATATAGAAGCTTGGACATAGTCCTTCATTCGACTATTAAGATAATATTCAGAAAAATGATTCTTTATATATTATTTCTTTCTCTTAGGTGAGTTATCGTTTTGCACTCAATGAACGGCTACTTTTCACCTCTTTCTTCTCTTACGAGATTCATCTTCGATTTCTAAAACTAAGGTGATTATTTTTCTCTGATATTTGATTATAGTGTGAGTTTTCATTCTTTTTAATACATTCATTCTTTTAATACAGTTTTCCCCCAAATTTTTATCAAGTTCTTAGGTCCTTCTGTTTGTTTATGGGATTTAGTTTTTGTTAAAGTTACCAATATGTGGTCAGGCTATTTCGACAGTGTTTCTATCAAATTCTTGAGCCCCTCTATTTTTATAATGGGTTTTAGTGTTTTTTTCCCCTCTTTTGAAGCTATCATCATGTGAGTTACTTAAGACGTCTGTTTATATGCATAGATATATGTGGTGTGTTTGAGTTCCTGAACTGATATTCTGAAAGAAGAAAAAAGTTCTGTTGGTTTAATAGATATATGTTTTGCTTCTAATAATTTAAGCTTGCATAAGCCCAACAGTTTTTTCACGGACATATGTGTTTAATAGGTATATGTTTTACTTCTAACTCCTATGTGTACCATATGTGTTTAATAGATATATGTTTTACTTCCAACTCCTCTGCCCAATCATATGAACGACACGGTACAGTTTAAAAAAAAAAAGCTAAAAGTTGCTTTTTGAAAAAATTTGTGTAATAATGGTGTTTGGTAAACTGTCAGAAAATAGTTTTTATTGAATTTTGGGAAAATTTGAGAACTATTAACTTTTAAGAGTAGTTAACTAAAATTAGATATTAAATATATTTACTTAATATTTACTCATTTTTATCATGAGACTTCCTAAAATACCCTTATTTGATCACATGCTTCTCTTTCCTTCTCAAACTCACGAGCATCATTATCAATTGAGACATCATCTTCAAGATGATCAACGTCAAGGGTACAAATGCTTCGGATGGGTCAGATTTAGAGGAGGAACACGGTGGAGGAATTTTCTTCACGTTTATCCGAAACTTGGAGAGAGGAGTGGAACCCGTGGGAGAAGATGCTTTTGGAGTGGAATCCGAAGGGTGAGAACCTTTGGACCGAGATGATTTTTGAGAAGAGGAAACATGGAACCACCCTTTGTTTTTCTTCTTGGGTGCAAGTGTTGGGTTTTATGCCCTTATAAAACCATGTCGGACATGTAATACAATTTCATATTGTCATTAAAAGTAGTAGAAATCATTTAGTTTGACAACCGTGTTGCTTGCTTATTTTATTATATAATTATAGAAATAATACAAACACTTATAAAATCCCGAACATATGGATAGTTACAATTATAGTGATAAGGTCACAGTGGATTATAGTTGTAATTATATGCTCAAAAGAACAAGTCCTAAGATTAGATCAGTGCATTGGATTTTCACTGATTAGGCAATCTACGATATGATCTACTTACACATTCGGGGTGTGATATCTTGTCCAAGGCATTGACCAAGTAGATTAGATTAGATATATTTGGTTACATCGGACTAGGACCGATATTGATTATTGATTGATAAATAAGTATCGTTGTTATCAAATCTAATCAATGTCACAACATTGACCATATGTTAAGTCGATCTTAATTCTAAATGATAATATTCTGCTAATTATATTATTTAAATCTTTTGACTTGTTCGTTACAAGCTTACCCTACGGTCTAGCCCATACTTACATCTTGGAGATTTAGTAGCATAATTGAGTGGGAGTATTATTCATAGATATAAAATCTATAATTTCTGTATGAGAAGTGAAAATATGATTTTCTTAATTGCTTTGTTCAAAAGGTTAAATGAATGAGATCTCATTTCTGTGATTAAGTTCACGGAAATATCATTTGTAAGGAACTTAGTGGGAGTTAAGGATAAAATACTGATGAGGGGTAAAACAATAATTTGCATCCATCTCGTTAGTAATTCATCGATAAAGATTGACTGGCTGTAATGGTTATAACAATGGATAACGTATTTATGGTTTGGAAAATACGTTCTATGAATTCAAGAGTTCAATTCAGAGTCTATAGTGGAGTCACGAGGAATTAATAAGGTGGTGAAATTATTCGTAAATAAATTCACGGTAACTTATTGGAGCTTGATTTCATTGATCCATAGTCCCCGCATCACCTTTGAGTAAATCATCTAGATTGTCTCAATTAATTGATTTAATTATCAATTAGGATTTTTAAAGTTGACTAGGCCAATTTTGGAAAATTTACAGAGATATGAGATTTAGAGAATAAAAGGGAATCTTTGGGTAAATTTATTAATATTGATAAATTGGTGTCAATATAAATAAATAATATTAAATCAAGTTTCAAATTATAATTAGTTAATTTGAATAAGGATTTAATTAATTAATTAAAAAAAGGTTTTGAATTAGGCCCAATTGAGATTTAAATTCAAAACAAAGAGATTGGACCCATGTTCATTTGTGAGAGCCCAAAGCTTTTATCTTTTCGTTTATTATTTTAATTAATTTAAATTTAAATAAAGCCCATTAAGTTGTCTATATAAGGAATATGACATCTAGGATTTTCAAGAATAAGTAAGTCTCAGTTGATTCATTGGGTAAGTGAAAAACTAGACACTCTAATCCTTTCTTGGCCACTATCTCTTCTTCACTTCTAGATCACCATCTCATGTGTTGAGAACTAGCCCACACTAGTTCTAGTTTGATCAAAGGCTTGGTGAAGAAGACTGTGTTACTGATCTAGTTCAATCTCTTGATAATACTCTGCTACAGAAAGGAATCAAGGGTTAGAGATATTGAAGGAATGAGTTGTTCCAGTTCCGCTGCGTATTTGTAAGTTTCTACATCTTTGTGTTTATGTTAATTTACGAATATGATGTTCATATTTATGTCATATTATTCTATGTTTCTATTATGTGTTTGGAAAAATAATAGGAAGCATGCATCTATATTTAAATTCTAAGATCCTATAATTGGCCTCAGAGCCTAGGTTGCCTAGATCTAGATATTAAGAATGCATGATTATATGTGTTTGTTGATATGTTTAATTTTAAAAGTTTAATTGGATGGTACATGAAATTTGATAGGAATGTTTTGAATGTTTATGTGTCATATTGTTAATTTAAGTTGTCATATTTTTTTATGCATTTTGATATCTTAATTAGTGCTTGGTAAAATGTTCATTGAAAAATTTTTATTTTTTGTTTTTAGTAGTTGGCGGCTACCAATTTTATGTTTGATTGATATAATGTATATATATATATATATAAAACCCTAGGGTTTACGTACACAATTTTTATTTTTTAATCTGAAAAGTTTGTTTTATATGGTCTGATTTATATATATATAAAAACTGTATATTTAGTTTTAATATAAACATATCTAGAATGCTTTTTTAAAAAAAATATTTAACCGTATATATATGTTATATATATATTTTGAAAAAAAACCGTATATATTTTATGTAATATATATAATATAAAAGTTAGTTAATATATTTTTTTTGTTTTTGTTGTGCTAAAGAAATATCTAAGTTTCAAATTTTAAAAATATGAGATATTTTCTTTAATGACAATTAAATTAATTTTATGTTTGATTAATTATATGGTAAGTTTTCAATTGAGAAATTTTTTATGGTAATTAATTAATTTTGATAACACAAGTAATTGTTTTAGATATTGTTTGATTTATTTATTTTAGCAATTTGTTTATTTATTTATTTTAGCAATTGATTTATTTATTTTGGTAATAAATGTAATGATGCATAAAGTTGTGTAACATGTCATATATGTTTTCATGTTAGACTCATTCAATTAATAAGATAATTAACATATCTAGCATCCTTATTAAGTTATTTTTTGCATTTGGGCTTTAAATATAAGTATAATGATGATCCATTTTTTTTGTTTTGAAAAATGTGGGAAAATTCAAATAAAACTTTCATAAAATGTTAGGTTTTATTTGGGCCCAATTGAACATGTAAAGTTTAAATTCCTCTCTTGTGGGTGGTTCCACTTGTGAAGACCCATTTTCTTTGCATTACTAGATTGAGCTTAATCAATTGAATATAAGTATAATGTAAAGCTATTGTCGCAATCTTGTTGTACCCTTCTCTATAAATCTGATTTTGATGAAACGTTGATTCTCTTGAACTCCCTTCAAAGAATAGCGAGTGCTCACTTCCTCCCGAAATGAAACTTAGATAGAATCCTCTCCCGAAGATCCTTATGAACACGTTCACAATAGACACTACGTGTTTATAAGTGTTGTACCCTAATTTTAGCCAGAGTTCATTTACTCAGCTCGGGTACAACTGGCAAATAAATATACGGAGAGATAACCAAGGGAATGATATCTACTTGAGTTTCACATGGTCATACGTGGTGTTAGGCGTCTTGGACTTAACCCGAACTAAGGATGCAATGGCTATGAAGCGTGAGCTCAGAATGTTAAAGTAGCCGTTGAAGCACGAGCTTGGAGGAGATATCCAACTCGTGGTAATTCTAGTATATTGCCTACTCAAGGATCCCCAGAGACTCGGGATCCCCTTATACGTTTATTTATGATCAGGCTGTCATATTTAATATCTCAAATATTAGGAGTATGTTTACTTTGTGATCAAATCATATCACAATATAAATGTGAATTATTTGTATTAAATGTAATAATTATATAAATGCGTGATTGACTCACGCGGTTACCCAAACCTGTCCATGAAATTCCCTTATAAATACTGGGAATATTGGACAGGAAAAGGGACAATTATTCTGTAATACCAAAAACTTTGCCAAAATAGAGAGAGAAACAACAATAATATTGACTCATGGACTAGGTGGATTTTAACCACTGAATCACGTAAAAATTGTGTTCTTAAGTGAATTCATTTTATTTTTCATTACGGTTTATTAAGCACTAATCTGCCCTATTATTTCTTAATACACTGTTGGCAAAAAACCGTGTCAACAGATTGGTGCTTTCATTGAGAGGAAAATTAGTGTTTCATCAAAATCCCAGTTGATTCTCATCATGGTGCTCACTCGCTCAATGCACGATAATGAGATAGAACAACCTAGTGGGCAGGAGGCCCATCATATTGCTGTTTCGAACGAGCGTGGCCCTGAGATCCAGCAACATCTGGGAAAGCAACTGGCGGGTCACAAAGACACTAGGAGTTTGACATCATTGCCACCGAATCCAAACTCAGACTACTTAACTGCCGTCGAGTTGGAAAACATGCAATTAAGAACCCATCTCACTAAGGCAGACATGCGGATTGAGGAGGTTTTGGCTCGGTTACCCCCTCTTGCAACCGAAGTTAATGTCGGAAAGAGGCAAAGTGGGTCTCACAAGTCGCACAGGAATAATCGATCCAAACCAAGTCGATCAGTCATAACTGCCACTCCAAGTTCTGTGCCGACAGGGCGAGATCGCCAGAATGCTCAATACAGTGGCCCTTATAAGAGTCATCAACATGTCAGTCGGTCGGTTAGAACCGTGACCCCAAGTTCGGTGCCTCTTTCACAGGTCCCTAGGAATGCCCATGGCATTCCACAAGGAAGGGCTGGGACAGGCTCACAGAGACAAAATGTTCCAGCAAACCCTCCTACGTTGTGATCGGATCGTCAGGCGCAGTGAGCTAGAGACAATGGGGTAGAACAAAGGCGGGCTAATTTAGTTCGCCTTGATGGGGACAAGGATCGCTTCACCAAGAAGGCATCCCCCGTCACCTATAAGACATCCGATACCACCTCGTCTTACACGAGACATTCCGGCTTATGGAGACAGTAGGAGAAATCCTCCTCCATCTGCCAATACCTACGTCCCACGGACACATGTTGAAAATCCAGATGCTCGGCCCCAACCGCGAGCTGTAAGCTTCGCAAATGGAAGTTACTAGACTGAAAGTCTTTGTAGTGGTAGGTCTGAGGGCGATCTAAGAAATCAATTGAGTTCAAAACAAAGCCCTTGACACGATTCACAACCCGATTTGCGTGATCGTCTGAATTCGCAGAGAAAGAATCCAGCTCGGAATGAAGATGTTAGTTATACTCGACAAGAGGGAGGTCCATCCATAGTACGAAATAATGGGAATGCCCCACAAAATCAAACTCGATCTTGGAGGGACAATAACCCATCAAACGCATACGATAGGATGGGAGCTGTTGAACAACACCCAAGTAACTTAGGAACCAGAGATCAAACCCTCGAGAGGCTAGCTATGATGGAAGAGAAAATGAAGAGGCTTTCATCTGGAAAGGAAAAAGCCGATTATGACTTAGAGGATGAGCTCGAGCCTTTCGCTCCAAATATTGCGGTGGCCACATATCCAGTAGGCTTCAGAATGCCACACTTGTCAAAATTTGATGGAGATGGAGATCTGTCAGACCACCTCGGAATGTTTAACACCGTGATGATGGCCCACGATGTCGGACTCGATCTAAGGTGTATTTTATTCCCTGCAACTCTGGTCGGGCAAGCCAGGCAGTGGTTTAAGAAATACAAGAGACATTCCATAAGCTCGTGGAAGAAGTTTTCCTCCGAGTTCAAAAAAGCATTCCAAGCTTCACAAGCAGCTTGAGTTGAGGCTGATTCATTGGCCAATGTAAAGCATCAACCTAATGAAACGTTGAAGGCATATCTGAGTAGATTTGGCAATGTCACTACACGAGCTAGAGAAGCTGATGATAGCTCCAAGCTCATGGTAATGAGGACGGGAATCCTCGTCGAGGGCGATTTATGGCAGGAACTCCAAAGGAAAGGAGTTAAGAGTGTGGACGAATTCTTGGCCCAAGCTCAAGAATGGATTAACCTAGAGGAGGCGCGAGCTTCCATTGCAGGAACCAGCCAGCTTCCTGTCCAGCCTGTTGGAGTGGTAACGAGCGTTGCAGCTACGGCTCAAACCGTTACCCAGATTAACCAAGGGGGGAACGACAAAAGGAAGGGAAATGGTGAGGCCGACCAGTACGCCCGAAATTAGGTGGTCCCTAATCAGCCTGCTGGACCAAACCCTTAATCAGTCCCCGAAGCTCCAATAAGTCAAACCGGAGCTCAAGCAAGTCAGGTCGACCCTCCTCCAATAGTAGGGGGAGATATAACCACCATATCTGGAGGACCTCATTTGGCAGGCATGAGAAGTGGGGCTCAGAAGAGGTACATCAACGAGCTGAAGTCCCATAACGGAATGGAGTTTGTCCCAGAACAGCGGTTGTCAAAACAACAACGATTGGAAAAACAACCAATCACTTTCTTGGAAGAGGATGCTAGCCACGTCCAATTCCCACATAACGATCCATTGGTCATAACCATTCAACTTGCCAACCGGAGGGTCTGGAGGACACTAGTAGATAACGGAAGTTCTGTGAATCTACTTTTCAGGTCCACCTTTGAAATTATGGGGTGGTCTGTAACTGACTTGAAGGCAACCTCTCAATGACTCTGTACGAGTTTTCTAGTGAAGGGTCGGTAACCATCGGGACGATCAGATTGGTAGTAACATTGGGAGAAGACTCGCGAACTGTTTCCAAGTTACTTGAGTTTGTGGTAATCGATTGTCCAGCTACGTACAATGCAATTTTGGGCCGACCTGTGCTGATGACGTTTGAAGCCATAACCTCTATCCGCCACCTAGCAATAAAATTCCCTTCAGCTGCGAGAATATGCACCGTTAGAGGTGACCAACTCACTGCCAGAGAATGTTATAGCATTTCTATGAAGGGAAAATCACAACTCGGGCAGCAAGCTATGGTCATAAATGATGGAGGTGAGGAGTCCCAGGAAGTGGAAGTTACTTGTGGGACAGAAGAACCTCAAGAAACAAAGGATAGCGACGTCGCTCCACATGATGACATTGATCCACGAATAGGTGAAGATAGGTCAGAGCTCCAAGCTATTGAAGAGCTCGAGGAAGTAAACATTGACCCCAATGAAGCTTCAAGAGTCGTGAAGATTGGGAAGAATCTAAATGATAAAAGGAAGACAGACCTGATCATGTTCTTACAAGAGAATCTCGACGTTTTCGCCTGGTCACATGAAGACATGGTGGGAATAAGCCCCTGTGTAATCATGCACACTCTAAATTTGGACAAGAACGTGCTTGCAAAATCCCAAAAATTGAGACGCTTGGGAACAGTCCGAGCTGAAGCTCTTGAGGAAGAAGTAGCTAGAATATTAAAATGCGAGTTTATTCGTGAAGCAAAATACCCAATTTGGGTTGCCAATCCCGTGCTGGTCCCAAAACCAAATGGGAAATGGAGGACCTGCATCGACTTCTTCGACCTGAACAAAGCTTGTCCCAAGGATTGATCAGTTGGTAGATGCCACGGTAGGTCACGAGCTCATGTCCTTCATGGATGCGTACTCTGGATATAACCAGATCGCGATGAATCCTACAGACCAGGAACATCTTCATGAGCCCAAATAACGTATATTGTTATAAAGCCATGCCCTTTGAGCTGAAGAATGCCGGAGCTACATATCAACAAGTAGAAGTTACTTGTGGGATGGAAGAACCTCAACAAGTAGAGGATAGTAACGTCGCCCCACGTGATGACATTGACCCTCGAATGGGCGAAGACAAGTCAGAACTCCAAGCCATAGAGGAGCTCGAGGAAGTAAACATTGACCCTAAAGAAGCTTCAAGAGTCGTAAAGGTTGGGAAGAATTTGGATGATAAAAAGAAGGAGCTGGTCAATTTCTTACAAGAGAATCTGGACGTTTTCGCCTGGTCACATGAAGATATGGTGGGAATAAGCCCAAGTGTAATCATGCACACTTTAAATTTGGACAAGAATATGCCTGCGAAATCCCAAAAATGGAGACGCTGGGGAACAGTCTGAGCTGAAGCTCTTGAGGAAGAAGTACCTTGACTATTAAAGTGCAGGTTTATTCGTGAAGAAAAATACCCAATTTGGGTCGCCAATCCCGTGCTGGTCCCAAAGCCAAATGGGAAATGGAGGACCTGCATCAACTTCTCCAATTTGAACAAAGCTTGTCCCAAAGATTGTTTCCCACTACCAAGGATTGATCAGTTGGTAGATGCCACGACAGGTCACGAGCTCATGTCCTTCATGGATGCGTATTCTGGATATTACCAGATCGCAATGAATCCTGCAGACCAGGTGATACGAACCACACCAACACTGTGATGAAACCCGACACCAAATATGGAACAGCCACCAAGAACAGACGAGATTGGAATGGAACCGCGACCCAATGCTTAGCCAAGCACGAACCTTGGTATGAGGAAGACGCCACAAACGGGGATGGGAATCCGTTTGATAAGTCGGATTGAACGCCACAAGGGATACCCTTGATAAGTTCGGATAGTCTCTTCAAGAACTCAAGAAGAAAACTCACAAATTTTCATTCAACATAATCTGCTTTTTCACATTGTTTTGGCAGTCCTTATAAGGACGAAAATTACATGAAAACAAGACCCTTGGTCTTCCTAATGAAACCGAAAAATTAAGGGCAGCCCCTTTGTCTTCCTAATGAAAACCGAAATTAAAGACAAGCCTTTTGTCTTCCTCATGAAAACCGAAATTAAAGACAAGAGGACTATTGGACTCACACAAGTCAAATGTTTGACTTATCACAAAATAAACAAAGACTAAAAGACGTGATTAAAAATAAAAAGACTCATTACAAGAAGCTAAATATTGATCAAGCTCCTAAACTGGTGTCCTCATCATTCCTCCCCTCTTGGCTTGGATCAACTGGAACTTGACTTGGATTTTGAGTCTTGGTGTCCTCATCACCAGGAACACACTAGCTGTAACGCCCTGGATAACCAAGATCGTTACATTGTGCGTTTAAACTAGTGCAAGACTAACCAAGTCATTTAAATAAAAAAAATTGTGAATCTAAAGTCATTAACAGGTTAGGTTTAAAAGATTCTGGTCATAAACAAATGATTTTCATTATAATAAATGTTTGGTATATGGGATCCCAAGTCAGGGTTTAAACGACATATTTACAAGATTTCCAAAAGTTATAAATAATCAAGACCACTCTAATGGAAAAATACACGTTTTAGGTTTCCGTCCTTGTACAATCCCTCGACTGTGGCAGCCGAGCAACTGACAATGTACACCTCGCCCCCATAGCTCTCCAACCCATGGTCGATTCATCTTACCCTTGCCTTTACCTGCACCACGTAGCACCCGTGAGCTGAGGCCCAGCAAGAAAACTATAACATCATAGCACAATCAATATTGATAACCAAATAATTCACCAAGCATAACCAAATAATTTACAAGACATTAATCAATTATCCAGCAAGCCATAGCATTCACTTAATCAGTGATAATAGTCGATAAATCAGCAATCTAACATCCAAATACACAATATATCATATTCATCAAGTTAACATCTGAACACATATCATATAATAACTAGGGTCGACGCCCATAGAATGCACCCTCTGTTTAATCCACTGTGTTTGGCTCACTTAGGCCAAGTCCAGTGTTCAACCCACTGACTCCGGTCCGCTTAAACCAAGCTTAGTGATTATTAAGCTGTCCTCGGCTACCAGTGGCTGAGCCGCGCCCTGTGCGCCAATATAAATTTTGGCACTCTTAGGCTGTTTATTTCATGTTCACATGGCATAATACCATCATACAATATTGCATTCAAGTATAGGGAACCCTTAGTCCCAACACAGTCACACAACCAGGTGCAGTTTTCTTACCTTTAATTCTGAGTACGATCCTACCCCGAGCCCTAGCGTACACCTAGTCACAACCATGATAAAGGATTCCATCAATAATAAGTGAATTAAGGTTTATGGACCAAGTTCTAGCCTTCGGGACATCGAATTCCACCAAGCACGGTAGTGGAATCGATCCCGAGCACCCTAGGTTAAGTTTCCGCACCTTAAACCTCCTCAAGGCCAAAAATTCCTTTAAGAGCCGCAACCCTAGGCCCTCCATGCCATGGCCCGCCTCCTACCAGAGGCTCAACCTCCCCAAATAGCATACACGGGCTGCGACCCTACACTCCCCATGCCGCGACTCGCCCTTCTTTTTGGCTCCCATTTGTTCTAGAGGGCTGCGACACACCAAGAATAGAGCTGCGACTCGACCCCTTCGAACCCAGAAAAATCTCCATTTTCATCCACCAAATCTCAACCAAACTAACCCAAAATCATCCCAACAACATAATTCAACTATCCCAATATTTCTAATATGTTCCCAGTAATAAAAACCTAACAGAAAACTAGCTCAAAACCTTATCCAAAACTCCAATTCAACCTTTAACTTCAAAGACCCAAGAACACTTAAAACTCAGCATTTAAATATTAAAACCATCATTCAAAGCTTACCTCAAACTCTGCTTGAATCCACCAACTAATACTGAATTAATCTCCAAGTCTAGAGCTCCAATTATTGTGAACCTAGCCCAAAAATCCTTTGGTTCAATGGCTAGCTTGGAAGGACTTCTTGAGAGAAAAGAGAGAGTAACTGGAGAGGGAGAGTCGGTTCAGGCAGGGCTTCTAAACATTTCCTACCTTTTGTCTTATCTAACTTAAGTCTCTTAAGTTAATCCCAAGGCTCGGGGTACCAAAAACGTCCCCGAGGCAAAATGGTACATTTCCCCAATATTCCCTCCTAAACTCTCTAACTTCAAATATATCTCCATTTATTTATTTTCATAACCCAATAACCCAAATAAATGTCTATTACCCAAAATACCCCTTGACTCGCCCCGAGTTGGGTATTAGGTCCCGTTGTGACTTTCCCGCTAACTTGCTCCCTAGGATCGCCTCATGCCGTATGCTGCAAATATATCCACATAATAATGTAGTCTCAACAGTTTATCACAAATAATTACATCTATGCCCTCAACGGGCAAAAATTACAATTATGCCCTTACAAGCTAAACGGGGCCCACATGCTTATCTAATATTCATAAACATGCATTTCACATATCCATATAATCATAGGATCATGCATATCACATAATCATGCATTTTATCAGTAATTCACATAACTACCAATTATGTCCTCGTGTCACACTTATCAAGACTCTTAAGCCTTATTAGTAATTTTGGGTCGTTACACTAGCTTCATGACCCCAATAACGTATATTGCTATAAAGTTATGCCCTTTGGGCTAAAGAATGTCGGAGCTACATATCAACGCTTGGTCAACAAAATGTTTGCTAATCAGATCAGGAGAAGTATGGAAGAGTATATCGATAATATGCTTGTTAAATCAAAGACTGCCAATAACCATGTGTCCAATCTAGAAGAATGTTTTGGGATATTGAGGAGGTATGGAATGAAGCTGAATCCTCAGAAGTGCACTTTCGGAGTGGCATCTGGAAATTTTTTGGGACTCATTGTCAATACGAGGGGGATAGAGGCGAATCCTGATAAAATCAGATCGTTGTTATAAATGCCCTCGCCCAGGTCGTGTAAAGAAGTTCAAAGCCTGATTGGAAAGGTGGCAGCTTTGAATCATTTCATTTCAAAATCAACTGACAAGTGCCTGTCATTCTACAACTTTCTCAAGGGAAACAAAAAATTTGAATGGACTGAGGAGTGCGAACAGGTATTCCTCGACCTGAAAATGCACCTGGCCGAGCCCCCAGTGTTATCTAAGCCTATGTTTGGAGAACCTCTATTCCTTTATTTGGCGGTGACAGAAAATGTAGTCAGTGTCGTGTTAATTTGAGAAGAAGATCATGCTCAAAAACCAATATATTTATAAGCAAGAGACTTCTCGGAGCTGAGTCACGATACCCACTGATAGAGAAGCTGGCATTCTATCTAATATTGGCTTCGAGGAAGCTCCGGCCATATTTCTAGTCTCATTCAATCAACGTCATGACCGACCAACCTTTAAGGTTGTGTTGCAAAAACCTAAAACGTCGGGATGTGTTTTAAAATGGGCTATCGAGCTTAGCCAGTTTGAGATATTGTACGTGCCACGGACCTCAATCAAAAGTCAGGCCCTTGTTGATTTTATGGCTGGATGCACCAGATTTCAAGAGGAGCTCTTGAAGGAACCGATGCAAGAGTTATGGAAAATCTTCGTATATGGATCATCAAACGAGAACGGATCGGGAGCTGGGATCATCTTAATCTCCCCAGAAGGGCATCGATTTCATACAACTCTGAGATTCAGATTCGAGGCGTCCAACAACAAAAACGAATATGAGGCCTTATTAGCTGGGCTGAGAATGGCAAGGGAGCTCAAGGCGAAGGCCGTCTAATGCTATAGTGATTCTCAACTCGTGGTTAATTAGGTGTTGGGAGAATATCAAGCTCAAGATACCAAGATGGTAGCCTACCTAGCTAAGGTGAAGGGAGAACTGTCTGAATTTGAGTACAGTACTGCTAAATAGATACCTCGTGAGCAAAACTCTAATGTTGACGCTTTGGAGCGGCTTGCCACCACCAAAGAAGCTGAGATATTGAATGTGGTGCCAGTGGAGTTCTTGGAAAGTCAAAGTGTGACAGAAGAAATGATAGAGGTCGAAATGATCGACACAAGACCGACCTGGGTGACTCCCATAATGGAATACTTCATAACAAGAAGGCTACCTGATGACAGAAAGGACGCAAGAAAAATACTTTATCAAGCTCCGCGGTATGTAATAGTGGATGGGACCTTGTACCGATGTGGTCATTCATTGCCTCTCCTACGATGTGTTCTGCCCGAGGAAGCTAAAACCATTTTACAAGAAGTGCACGAAGGCTTTTGTGGAGATCATGCTGGGGGGCAAAACCCAGCACTGAAAATACTGCGACAAGGCTATTTTTGGCCCACTTTAACAAAAGACTCAATCTCGTATGTTCTGAAGTGCGACAAATGCCAGTGATTCGCCATAGTTGCCCGAGTTGCTCCAGTCGAGCTAACAATGATCTCATCCCCATAGCCATTTCTGGTATGGGGAATCGACCTAATAGGGTCCCTACCTATGGGAAAGGGAGGAGTTCGTTACGCGGTAGTAGAGATCGACTATTTCACAAAGTGGATAGAAGCCGAACCTCTAGCAACCATCACTTCAAAAAGAGTCCTAGACTTTGTGGTGAAGAGTATTATATGTCGGTTCGGGCTCCCTAAAAAGATCGTGTCAGACAATGGGACACAGTTCGACAATGATCTCTTCACTGACTTTTGTGAAAAATACGGCATTACTAAGAGTTTCTCTTTAGTAGCATATCCGCAGGTGTTGAGTCTAGTTTATGTCATGGTTAGGTGGTGTTTTAGGTAGTCTTCTTTTATGTTGTTTTTATTTCATTTAGTGTAGTTTTACGCTTTTGTTTGTTTTTTTTTTTACAGTTTTAGTGAATAAAAATGAAGATTTGAATACTTGGAGGAAATTGGTTCAAAAAGAGAAGAAAAACCCAAGTTTCAATGTTGTTTTCAATAAATGATGGATCTCAACATGATTTGAAGGCATTGCTGATTTTTCGGGTTTAAAAATGCATGAATTGAAGAATTCCTTAAGAGCCAAGACTTGAGCAATTTGGAACTACGGCCAACCTCTTCACATAAGCATTATTTCGGAGTTTAGACTCGGGCCACAGCATGGCTTTGGAGGGCCAGGCTTGGCAGAGCTAATTCCCAGGGAAACAAAGAGATGAGCCGCGGATTTGAGGTGCAAATTTTCTGGAAATTAGGACACGGGCTGCGGCATGGTGGAAGTAGGGCCGCGACTCACCTCTTTTCAAAACGAAAAAAATAGGTTTTAAAGGGGGAAAAACGGGAAATCGAGAAGAGGCTAGAGAGGAATAGAGAGAGATAGTTTGGATGGCTGAAAAGCTTGGAGAACACTCAAGGAGGATTCTCAATTGTTTGTTATTCATCTATTTCTTTATGTTTTTGTTGAATTTCTTTGTGTTTAGAATGGCAGTTATGAACTAATTTTCTGTTTAGGGCTGTTAATTGAATCACTTGAATCTATATTATGAACTAATGAAATTATCATTCCTTCTTCATCTTCTTTTCAATTCCTGGAAATCTATGCTTATTGATTGGCCATCTATAGTCATTACCTGTATGTTTTTGAATCAAAATCTGAGAAGTGCGATTTGAATTATCTTTGGTTGTTCAGGACACAATTATAATTTGGAACGAGAGTATCTAGATTAATTGTGTAACTATCTTTTGAGTTGTTGTGATTAATGTTGTCTTTGTGATTAAAATTACCATAGAAATATAGGAAATTTTCACTTAGGTTGAGTTTATGATTCACAACATGATTATAAGCTGCTTTTGTCAACTCGTTAATTGAAATAGGAAGAAAGAAGAAGAAATTGGTAATTTGTATTAGGGATTAATAGGGAGGATAGATGATGAGATTAAATGCCCTAATTACTCTCTTATTATTTAAATCAAGGTTTTTATGATATTTATTGTTTTGCAAAAGGTTCCTAATTATTGTTTCTGCAATTTATATTTTCTTCTGCATTATTACAAGAATCAAAGTTTAATTGACCAAATAGAAACAAAAAGATTAATTGATTGGTAATTGGTGATTCAGTCCATGAGGACGATACTTGGTTTTACCAAGATTATTATTAATTTGTGATACATGCACTTGCATAGCAATAAATTTCGCAACAAGTTTTTGGCGCCGTTGCCGAGGACTGAAAACTATCAATATCAGTCTAATTAATTTTATTTCTAATTTGGTTATTTTTTGTCTTGTTTCTAATTTGTTTCAGCTGCGTTTCTTTTTCAATTTCATGTAGTTTTGTTATATACGTAGCAGAAGAGGAGTAGGCAGTCTTGTTCCTGTTAATCCTAAGATTGAGAAGGCTTGCAAACAAAACAGAAGAAACAAGAGGTTGGCTCGTCAGACTGTGGAGATGGCACAAAATGATGGGAGTAATGAGGTTCCCGAGGTTATTCAAGGTAGGCTCAAAATCCTGCTACAAGGAGGCTGAGAGACTATGTACTGCCCACTGTAATGGGAGTCCTAAGCTGTATAAGACCGCCGGCTGTGGAGGCTAATAATTTTGAGATTAAGCCGGCGATCTTGCGAATGGTGCAGTCCACTGTCCAGTTTGGTGGTTTTCCTTCTGAAGACCCCCATATGCACTTGGCGAATTTCTTGGAGTTGTGTGATACCTTCAAATACAATGGGGTCAGTGATGATTCTATAAGGTTGAGACTCTTCCCATTTTCTCCGCGGGAGAGAGCTAAGAGCTGCCTTAATTCACTGCAGGCAAACTCTATTAATATGTGGCAAGACCTTGCTCAAAAATTCTTGGCCAAGTTTTTCCCTCCCTCGAAGGCTGCTAAATTGAGGGGAGAAATTAATAACTTCTATCAGATGGATGAGGAGTCATTATATGATGCTTGGGAATGTTTCAAGGAGCTATTAAGGAAATGTCCCCATCATGGTATAGAAAAGTGGATGTTGGTCCACAATTTTTACAATGGGCTGTGTGGTACAACAAGAACAATTATTGATCCTGCAGCTGCTGAGGCATTCATGAGTAAGAGTGCCAACGAAGCTTATGAACTGTTAGAGGACATGGACACAAACAATCATCAGTGGTCTGATGAGAGGTCATCTGGGGTTAGAAAGGTAGCTGGGGTACATGAACCTAATGCAATTACTGTTCTGACAGCACAAGTTTGTTGACAAAACAATTGCAGTAGAATATTGTGTATGCTAATGCAATTCAGATGGAAACTACATGTGAAATTTGTGGTGGTTCTCATTCTTTTGATCAGTGTCCTACTAGTAATAATAATAACATTCCTATGGACCAAGCTCAGGTTCAAGCTGTGGGAAATTTTCAGAGGCCATTCAACAATCCATTCTCCAACGCTTACAATCATGGATGAAGAAATCATCCCAAATTTTCTTGGAGAAACAATCAGGGCCAACAACCTCAGATTCAGGGTCAGTTTCAACAGAATATGCCTTAACAACCAATGAATCAAGCCTCTTCATCACAATAGCCTAGGCCACAAGCTCCACCAGACGGGCCTAATGAATTACAAGCTGTGTTGCTGACTCTCACCAACACTCAAACTCAGTTCATGACTGAGATCAGATCTTCTATTAGAAATCTTGAAACAAAATTGGGGCAGTTGGCTAATATGTTGAATAATAGATCACAGGGAAACTTGCCTAGCAACACTGAAGTTAATCCTAAGGAGCAAGTTCAGGCAATTACTCTGAGGAGTGGTAAACAAATTGAGCAGTCTAGTGTACAACAATCAGTGGTTTAGAATGAAGATTTGGGTGAAAAGTCTGATACAGTTGAGTAAGGGGTTATTGAAAATCACAAGAGTACAGAGAAGATTCCTCTAGTTGTTGTTGACCAGCCAGCTCGAGCTCCATATCCTCAGAGGCTTAGAAAAACTACTCTTGATAAACAGTTTTCTAAGTTTTTAGAGGTGTTCAAAAAGCTGCATATCAATATTCCTTTTACCGAGGTTTTGGAGCAGATGCCCAGTTATGTAAAATTCATGAAAGAGATTTTGTCTAAGAAAAGAAAGATGGAAGACTATGAAACTATGGTGCTCACTGAGGAATGTAGTGCAATATTGCAAAGGAAGCTGCTCCAAAAGTTGAGAGATCCGGGGAGCTTTACTATATCTTGCACAATTGGAAAATTTGAGTGTAAGCATGCCTTATGTAATTTGGGGGTGAGTATTAATCTGATGCCCTTATCTGTGTTCAGAAGACTTGGTTTAGGTGAAGCAAGACCAACAACAGTTACTCTACAATTAGCAGATCGATCGGTGAAGCATCCACGGGGTGTCATTGAAGATGTTCTTATGAAGGTGGATAAGTTTATTTTTCCTGCTGACTTTATCATTCTTGACATGGAGGAGGATACAGATGTACCTATTATTCTTGGAAGACCATTTCTAGCCACTGGCCAAGCTCTCATTGATGTTCAAAAGGGAGAGCTTAAACTCAGAGTTCAAGGAGATGAGGTGGTATTCAATGTCTTCAAGGCAATGATGTATCTGAGGGCTAGTGACAGTTGCTATAGTGTGGATGTGATAGATAAAGTAGTCTCTAAAAGAAGGGTGAGTAGTGATACCCTAGAGGCGGTGTTGATAGGGTGTGAGGAAGATGATGATGCTGAGAAGAGAGAATATGTAAATTGGATTAACTCTTACCAACCGTACAGGAAGATGTTTGAAGAGTAGGCGGAGGGACCCGAACGACCATTAACATCTATTTAGCAGTCACCGTAATTGGAATTAAAGGCTCTTCCAGATCATTTGTGTCATGCATACTTGGGAGAGAAGGAGACTTTACCTGTAATTGTTTCAGCTGACCTCTCAAAAACTGAATTGGAGAAATTGTTGAGGGTTTTACGGGATAATAATTTGGCCATTGGGTGTACATTGGCGGATATCAGAGGAATAAGTCCTTCAACAGTAATGCATAAAGTTTTATTGGAGGAAGATAGAAAGCCATCTATAGAGGCTCAAAGAAGACTCAATCCAGCTATGAAGGAGGTTGTACTTGAGCAGATCCTTAAATGGTTGGACGTCGGGGTGATCTACCCAATTTATGATAGTGCAAGGGTGAGCCCAGTGCAAGTGGTACCGAAGAAGGGTGGTATGACCGTGGTGAAGAATGAAAACAATGAACTCATTCCAACTAGAACTGTGACGGAGGATTTGTATTGATTACCGCAAGCTCAATAAGGCTACAAGGAAGGATAATTTTCCTTTACCTTTCCTTGACCAAATGCTTGACAGATTAGCAGGCCACAACTACTAATGTTTCTTGGATGGGTATTCAGGGTACCATCAGATTGCTATTGCACCAGAGGACCAAGAGAAAACAACATTTACATGTCCCTATGACACATTTGCTTTCAGGATAATGCCATTCGGACTATGTAATGCTCCAGCCAAAGATGCACGATGGCTATTTTTTCGGATATGGTGGAAATGAACATTGAAATTTTCATGGATGATTTTTCTGTTTTGTTCTTTGTTTGATATATGTTTGGGTAACTTGGAGAAAGTATTGAACCGATGTGAAAAACAAAACTGGTGTTAAATTGGGAAAAAAATCCATTTTATGGTAAAATAAGGAATTGTTCTAGGACACAAGATCTCTAGAGATGGTATTGAGGTGGATAAAGCAAAAATTGCAACAATTGAGAAATTACCACCTCCGGTGTTAGTGAAAGGTGTAAGAAGTTTCCTTGGCCACGCAAGGTTTTATCGAAGATTCATCAAAGATTTTTCTAAAGTGTCTAAGCCCCTTTTCTTCACTGTTGATGAATGGTGTGGTTTTTGATTTTAATGAGGAGTGCCTTCATGCTTTCAAGGTACCCAAGGAGAAGCTGATATCCGCACCTATTGTTGTGGCTCCATACTGGGACTTACCGTTTGAATTGATGTGTGACGCTAATGATTATGCTGTGGGTGCAGTTTTGGGGCAGCATATTGACAAGGTATTTCGCTCCATTTACTATGCTAGTAGAACTATCAATGATGCACAATTGAATTACACCACAACATAAAAAGAGTTGCTAGCCATAGTGTTTGCTTTTGACAAGTTAAAAACCTTATCTGATTGGTAATAAGGTTATTGTGTATACTGATCACTCCGCTATCAAGTACTTGATGACTAAGAAAGATGCAAAGCCTCGCTTAATCAGATGGGTTCTATTGCTACAAGAGTTTGATATGGAGATTCGAGACAAAAGGGTACTGAGAACCTGGTAGCTGATCACTTGTCAAGACTTGAAGTAAAAGAGAGTCAGAATGAGAAAGCTGTGCAGATTAATGATTTCTTTCCAGATGAAAAGTTATTTGGGGTGAGTGAAAATTTTGTTGTACCTTGGTTTTTTGAGTTTGTGAATTTCCTTGTTGCAAAGGTTGTGCTTCCTGAGATGACGAGGCAACAGTTGAAGAAATTTTACTCTGAGGTGAAGCAATACTATTGGGAATAACCTATTCTCTATAAGCATTGTGTTGACCAAATCATTCGCCGTTGTGTACTTGAGGATGAAATGCATTCTATTCTTGCCCATTGCCACAATTTACAACGTGGTGGGCATTTTGGAGCCACAAGAACAGCAGCTAAGGTATTGCAAAGTGGTTTCTATTGGCCAACTCTATTTAAAGATGCTAATTCATTTGTGAAGGCTTGTGATCGGTGTCAGCGCACTGGTAATATCTCAAGGAGAAATGAGATGCCCCTTAATGTGATTTTGGAAGTTGAGATTTTTTATGTTTGGGGCATTGAATTTATGGGTCCATTTCCACCATCTTACAATAATGAGTATATCCTGCTAGCAGTTGATTATGTGTCAAAATGGGTGGAAGTTGCTGCTACGTAGACCAATGACGGTAAAACTGTGTTGAACTTTCTACATAAACATATTTTCACTCGTTTTGGTACACCTCGAGCTCTCATTAGCGATGAAGGGAGTCATTTTGTCAACAAACAACTTGATGCACTTTTAGCTCGCTATGGTTTATACCACTGCACTACATTGCCATATCACCCCCAATCAAATGGCCAAGCTGAAATTTCAAACAGGGAGGGAGGTGAAAAGTATCCTTGAAAAGACTGTGGATAGTTCAAGGAAAAACTGGTCAAAGAAGTTGGATGATGCACTATGGGCTTACAGAATCGCATTTAAAACACTGATAGGTATGTCTCCATATCTCTTAGTTTTTGGAAAAGCTTGTCATCTTCCAGTTGAGTTAGAGCACAAGGCATATTGGGCAATGAAAAAGTTAAACTTTGATTGGAATGCTGCTAGTGAGAATAGAATTTTGCAACTTAATGAGCTTGATGAATTTCGTAATGAGGCATACGAAAATGCAAAAATCTATAAGGAGCGAACCAAAGCTTGGCATGACAAGAACCTAGTCATAAAATAATTTCAACTTGGACAATAGGTACTTCTTTTTAATTCAAGGTTGAGACTATTTCCTGAAAAATTGAAGTCAAGGTGGTCAGGTCCTTTTACTGTTGCGAGAGTGTTTCGATACGGCTCAATAGAAGTGCAAGGAAAGAATGGAAATCCTTTCAAGGTGAACGGGCAGCGGATGAAGCCATACTTGGGCAGTGCATTTGATCAAGCAAAGTCAATTATCCTCTTGAAGCCCTTTTGAAGAGGAGTTCAGCGTCCGACTAAATGACGTTAGCGACAGCGCTCGTGGGAGGAATCCCATATATTTTTATTGCTTTCTTTACTTTTTAGTCTAGTTGGAAAAGAGTTTTAAGTTTAATTTTTGCACTTGTAAATTATGAATATTTGGTTTATTATTGTACACATGGAATCGTGGAAAGCGCAAAAAATGATCAAATAAAAAAAATGAAAAAAATACAATGAATTTTTTTTCCTTAAGGGCTGCGACATAGCCTTATTGAGCCGCGGCATGGCCCCTTACAGAGGCACAAGGATTCTCTTTAGGTGTAGGCGGGCCGCGACATGGATAGGGTGAGTCGCGACAAGAGGAGTCGAGGATGCCCAGAAAATTGCTATGGGCCGCAGCATGATAGAGTTGAGCCGCGGCCCTGACTCATCAGGATTTCTAGATATTTGATGCGGGTCGTGGCATTGAAAAGGTAGGGCCGCGGCCCGTGTCTCGCAGATAGGGTTAAATCCCCAATTTTTTTCAACCTTTTTCTTCATTCTCTTCTCCTTCTCAGCCATAACCTCCCTTCTCTTCATTTTTTCATACCAATTTCTTCATCTCATACCCTTTATTTCAAAGAAAAAAAAAGGTAAAGAGACACCCACTCTTCCATGGAGTTTTGATTATTTCACTTGGCAAGGAGACAAGAAGAAGAAGACAATGTATGAAGGTCTCACATTCAAGTAAGTGTCACGTACCCTTTTAGGTGATTTCTTATTGCAAACTTGGAAAAAATTGATAGTTGGCTGTGTAGAAATTAGTGGGGCATGTTGTTTGGAGCTTCTTGGGTGGATTATAATTGTTGAATTTATGATGATTTGGATTGTTTGAGAATTTTTTTTATTGAGAAATTGAGTGGTTATGTTTGGTGTGAGTGTTTGGGTTGCTTGTTCATTGTGATTTGGTGATCTTGGAGAGTGGGAAATCAAGGAGAGGTGCTGCCCTCATTGTTTTAGGAACATGGAACGTTTAGAAATTGTTGAAGAATTATTATGGCCCCTAGACCTAAAAGAAACCCACCCCGAGCTGCCAATAAAAATAATGCTTCCACATCCCGAGACCAAAACCCCTAACCACCACCTCCTGCTGACTATGATACTAATTTATTTGCCAATAAATAGGCACCCGATATGTTCAAAAGAATTCATGAGAATTTGTGGTTAGGGAGAGAGGGTTTGAGTTTCAAGAGGAACCATTTGAACATAATCCCACCTATGATCTCATTCGTGCTGAGATAGTGAGAAGAAATTGGGGTATTTTCTGCAACTCCACCCGCGTTGGCATGGTAAATTATTCACAGATGTTTGAGTTTTATGCCAAGTTCCCTTATCTTGATGCTGAACACCAAAACTTTATTCGTGGTAAAAAGGTTCCTACTGAAATTTATTCATTTAATTCATTGATGCACCTCCCTACTTTGTCTGCACTAGACGATGAGCATTGGAAATTGGCTCACTTTAGTGAGCCAGACTATAATGCAGTGGCTGAAACTTTGAGTATGGAGGGGGCTCATTTTAATTATCAGCATAGCAAGGTCAAAGATATGTACCGGTGGCAACTTAATCCGATTGCCAAGGCCTGGGTTTATTTTGTTAGTTGCCGCATGTTGCCTACTTCTCACTTATCTACTATTGATAAACAGCATTGTTTGTTGGTGTATGTTATCATGACGAAGATGGCAGTTGATGTGGGCCGAGTCATTCGTTATAGCATCCACAATATTAGTAAGTTCAACACCACTGCTGGCGTTGCCCATTTACTTTTATCACTACCCTGTGTGAAACTTATGATGTACCGGTCTTTGCAAGTGATATGGTTTGGAAGCCCATGGGACCGATTAATCAGACTCTCTTTGCTGCCTTTCCTCTGGCCTCTCTTGTTCCACCACCACTTGGGCAGCATTATAAGCATCGAAGGGTTGATGAAGCAGCCGACACTGACCCCGTGGACGAGGAGGGGGCTGATGGTGCAGGTTCCAGTAACCCCGCATCACATTTGGCACTTGGTAGGCCTATTGATGAACACACTCAGCGTACACATGATCGACTGGATTATATCATCCGCATTACAATGATTACATAGTACAACATAATGAGTATTGGCGTGTTCATGTGGAAGAATTGAATGCTTTGGTAACTATGTGGACGATGAGTTCAGCGGATGAACACTACTTCACCGCTCCACCATAGTTTCACCCATACAACCCACCACCACCACTGCCGCCATACTGATGTGGTGTATTTTTTGTGGTAAGTTTTCTCCTTGGTTTTCATGTCACATTGGGGACAATGTGAAGTTTTAGTTTGGGGGAGGGGCTTATTGTTTTTGCTTCATTTTTGTTCCTTTTAGTTTAATGTTTTAATTTTAGTTGTGTCTTTTGTGTCGAAAAGTTAAGCCAATGAAATTTCTTTAATAATGTCGTTTGTCATCACTTGTGAAATAGAGATTGTGTGAATAACCGTGTGCTTGGTTTGATCACTCTTTGGATTAATTTTAATGCTTCTTGGAAATTTTAATATGTTGTGTAAATGTGAGTAATTAGCATATGTTATACATGTTTTACTTGGGTATGAGGAATGAATTGTGGAATAGGATATGACTTGCATTGCTTGTCTTTTGAGACGAAATCCTTGATGAAATGTGTGTTGGAAAATGATCTAGGCAATTTTGTTGGAACATTTGAGCCTTTCAAGCTTGCCGATATTATTTTATCTTTAGTTTGCCCCTTTGTGCCTTAACTTGCTTGATTAATTGTTTAACCACATTATTAAGCCAAAAATGTACCCATTATTATTTTTTCTTGTCCTTGAATTATGCCATAAGCTTAGAAATAAGTTTGGGGGAAAGAATTGTATTGGGTGAGATTGTTGATATGTGGATAAATGATGTATTTTAATGATCGAGAGAAATGTAAAAGTTCTTGCAACATCACTAATTTCTGTATATCATTCTTAAAAAGAAAAGGATAAAGGAAAAAGGAAAAGAAGACATTAAAAAAAAAAGAGAGTGATAAATAATTAAATAAAGTGATGTTGGAGCATTGTTTTGTGATTTCTCAATTGTTGGAAAGTTGGTGAATTGAGGGATGGTTATTAAATGCAAGATGGTTGGTTTGATTGGTTTTTGATGTGCTTATGGTATAATGAAGCTTAAATGTCTTTTCAACTACCGTTACCTAAGCCAAAATGTTATGAACCTTAAAAGTCCTATTGATTCCAAAACATGTGTTGTTGACATGAATGGAGAAAGGAAAGCATGCAAGCGTATTGAATATTGGTTAGTGGATTGTTGGTATGCGTGAGACATGTATGATGGATTCTAATTGTTCATTTTGTAATTTGCAAATCATATTCATATTCTCCAATTGAGGCATTCAGGTTAATTGTTGGAGTGATCGGATTGAAATTCTGGTTATAAAATGTAGTTGATATTTTGTGAGTGATTACAATGCGATGTGAATAACATGGAGGCTTAACTGTATGTTGGTGTGTTATGTTTTAAGTTTAGAGTCTATCTTTATTCGAGGACGAGTAAAGGTTAAGTTTGGGAGAGTTTGTTGAGTCTAGTTTATGTCATGGTTAGGTGGTGTTTTAGGTAGTCTTTTATGTTGTTTTTATTTCATTTAGTGCAGTTTTATGCTTTTGTTTGTTTGTTTTACAGTTTTAGTGAATAAAAAGGAAGATTTGAATACTTGGAGGAAATTGGTTCAAAAAGAGAAGAAAAACCCAAGTTTCGGTGTTGTTTTCAATAAAGGATGAATCTCGACATGATTTGAAGGCATTGCTGATTTTTCGGGTTTAAAAATGCATGAATTGAAGAATTCCTTAAGGGCCGCGACTTGAGCAATTTGGAGACACGGCCAGCCTTTTCACAGAAGCATTGTTTCAGAGTATAGACTCGGGCTGTGGCTTGGCAGAGCTACTTCCCAGGGAAACAAAGAAACGGGCCGCGACATGGCTTTGGAGGGCTGCGACTTAGAGGTGCAAATTCGTAGGAAATTAGGACACGAGCCGCAGCATGGTGGAAGTAGGGCCGCGACCCGCCTCTTTTCAAAACGAAAAAATAGGTTCTATAAAGGGGGAAAAATGGGAAACCGAGAAGAGGCTAGAGAGGAATAGAGAGAGATAGTTTGGGTGGCTGAAAAGCTTGGAGAACACTCAAGGAGGATTCTTAATTGTTTGTTATTCATCTATTTCTTTATGTTGTTCTTGAATTTCTTTGTGTTTCGAATGATAGTTATGAACCAATTTCCTATTTAGGGCTGTTAATTGAATCACTTGAATCTATATTATGAACTAATGCAATTATCATTCCTTCTTCATCTTCTTTTCAAATCTTGGCAATCTATGCTTATTGATTGGCCATCTATAGTCATTACCTGTATGTTTTTGAATCAAAATATGAGAAGTGCGATTTGAATTTGCTTTGGTTGTTCAGGACACAATTATAATTTGGAACGAGAGTATCTAGATTAATTGTGTAACTATCTTTTGAGTTGTTGTGATTAATGCTGTCTTTGTGATTAAAATTACCATAGAAATATAGGAAATTTTCACTTAGGTTGAGTTTATGATTGATAACATGATTATAAGCTGCTTTTGTCAACTCGTTAATTGAAATAGGAAGAAAGAAGAAGAAATTGGTAATTTGTATTAGGGATTAATAGGAGGAATAGTTGATGGGATTAAATGCCCTAATTACTCTCTTATTATTTAAATTCAAGGTTTTTCTGATATTTATTGTTTTGCAGAAGGTTCCTAATTATTGTTTCCACAATTTATATTTTCTTCTGCATTATTACAGGAATCAAAGTTTAATTGATCAAATAGAAACAAAAAGATTAATTGATTGGTAATTGGTGATTCCTTGAGGACGATACTTGGTTTTACCAAGATTATTACTAATTTGCAATATGTGCACTTGCGTAGCAATAAATTTCGCAATAGTAGGCCAACGGGCAGGTTGAGGCTGTAAACAAAACCCTAAAGGCGAGCCTGAAGAAGAGGTTAGACGAAGCCAAATGATTATGGCCCAAACAGCCCTCGCAACCAACCGAACTTCTCACAGAACCTCCACGGGACATACTCCTTTTTCCTTAACTTTTGGAAGCGAGGCCGTGCTTCTAGTCGAAGCCAAGGTAGCCACCCACAGGCAAAGGATATTCGGCCAGGAACAGAATGATGAACTACTTAACACATCTCTCGAGCTGATTGAAGAAAAATGAGAAGAATTGCAGTTACGGCTCGCCCATTGTCAACAAAAAAATCACTTGCTATTTTAATTCTAAAGTTAAGAGGTGTAGATTTGAACTGGGTGACCTGGTTCTCCGAAAGGTCTTTTTGGTGAATAAGGATCCCGAGGACGGTGTATTAGGCCCGAAATGGGCGGGACCATATCAGGTCGTTAAGGTTTTGCGTGAATGAACTTTCAAGATAGCTCGGCTGAATGTGGAAGTAGTCCCACGGACATGGAATGCCCTACATTTGAATAAGTATTATCAGTAGTACCACCATCAATGTAAGGCTTATTTATAAAAGCCATTTGATTAAATAATAGATGGATTATTAAATAATTTTTCTTTTTAAGATTGTATTAGTTCGTGTTCTAATGTTTGTAAAAGCAACAAAGAAAGTTTTTACATTCTGGTTACTTGGGGGCACATAACCCGAGGTTTGCAAAATTAAGCATACTTGATAAGATTAGGAAATTTAGAATCTTGGAAAAATTGATTATTCAATGGCTTTTTACTGTTCGAATTTTCAATAAACCCAGTGCGAACTAAATTTAAAATCATTTAAAATCCTGGACGTAACCAGGTTCGAAATTTAGAAGCTTGGAAAAATTTATTATTCAATGGCTTTTTAAAGTTCAAATTTTCAATAAACCCAGCGCGAACTAAATTTAAAATCATTTAAAATCCTGGACGTAACCAGGTCCGAAACTTAGAAGTTTGGAAAAATTGATTATTCAATGGCTTCTTAATGCGAACTAAGTTGAAAACATTAAAAACCCTGGATATAACCGGGTTCAAGGCTTAATTTTTAACAGGTATGATACTAATCAACACACAAAACATGGATATAACCAATCTCGATAAAATCTATCTCGATCTAAAAATCGATTCCTAAAATCTCGAATGTACAAGTCTAAGGATTCATAAACATGAGAGATAGTAAAGGAAAGATAAATGGATCAAAAGTTAGATGTATATTGAAAAAAAGCAAGCAAATTATCTTGAGGAGAAAAAACCTCAAGCGAAGCCAGAAGGCAATTGTTTAATATAAAAAAATTGTTAAACAATTACAAACTATTTAATACAAAAGAGATATCACTGGGTCCCGTCGGCTTGCCCAAAAGATGTGACCTCCTCGCCATCTCCCTCTGCCATTCCAAACGTATCACCAATCTCTCACAATTCTTGTAAGAACCGAGCCTTGAATTTTGCAAGGTACGAATCCCACAGCCCGGGTTCCATGAAAGAGAAGTTTCCATCCAAGTTGAAGGCCCAGCAGTGGAACAACATCTCTTCCACGGCCGATGATGATGTCGCCTTTTATTCTTTGGCTGTGACTTCGGCCTTAAGCAGCTTTGCTTTGACCTCATCAACCTCGGCCTGAAGTTGTGTAGTTTAAGCCTAGGAGGCAGACAATGCAATCTTTGCAGCCTGCTCATTTTCGTTGGACGAGGCGAGAGTACCCTTGGCATCATGCTCATTCTTTTGAGCAGCCGTCAAAACATCTTTTGCAGCCTGCTCGCCTTCTTGAGCAGCAGTTAGGGCGATTTTGGCAGCATTCAGTTCGACCCGGAGCTCCTCATTTCTAACCCTCACACGGGTTATGATGCGGTGCTGGGCCAGGGAAGACTGCAAAAGAACAAAACAAGTCAAAGATATACACCTAGTCACAAAAAAAAAGAGAATTTTTTCACCAAGTAAGGAAAGAGAACTTACAGTGAGGTTCATCCCCATAGTTGATTCCATAACATTCTCTGGGCTGCGCTCCTCGATGGTCCTCAGATCCCTCGAGTTGGCCTTATAGGCGTGCCCCACCATATGGCTCACAGTCTCATGAACGATACCCCGAAAGGCTTCAGGGATCTTCTCCAGGTCCTGAGGATCTACTGGTATTCAGACGATGGGGGCTGGGGCCTTGGTTTGTATCACTTGAGCCTGAAGAGGCATAAATCAAGGTGGAGGAGGAGGAGGGGGAACCCGCCTACCGGTAACAGAAGTCACCGAAATTGGTTCTCGAGCTGAGCTCATGTCTTTCCCCTTAGCAGGGGATTTTGAGGTGTTTCCTGCTGCAGGGGGGGTCTTCTTCGTAATCCTGGGCCTCTTTATGACGAGGCCCGAGCCAGCTTTCTTAGCCTGGAAAGCAGTTCAGAGATCGGGGGCTCTTGGTTGTTCCATCTCTTCGCATGAAAAAACAAAATGAATTAGTTCAGAAATAAAGTTGTCAAAAACATTTATAAAGATAGAGAAAACAAAGATCCTACCCTCCGGGCTGGGGGAGGAATCTATTATCACCAGCTCAGGTGTTTTGACCAGGATAGGTACGACCTCTGGCCTTGGAACTAATGGAGGAGAAGGGGAATCTATAGTTAATATTTCTGGGATCCTAAGGGGTTCAGGTTTAGGTCCTTCCTCGGGGCTGGATTCCTTTACATACTGTCTAAATCCAGGGGCACACCTTGGAGCAAAGAAGGCTAGGTCATATGGCTGGTCCCATATTCCTTAAAAATGGAGGATCTAAAGTTTAAGGTGTTATCAACTACGATTGTGCCCTTAGGATAACTAATGTCATGGCATACCACTAGGTGGTCTACACACTAGAGCAGGGTTACATTTAGATCCGGGTTGTAAGGATGATGGTGGATGAGGTGATTTGGATTATAACGAACTAGCCTAAAATCGGCAACAACCCTATCTAATTCCCTAAAGGGGTATGGGTTACCTTGGCCGGAGGGGCTGGCTACTGCCCCTGACGCAACTCGTTCTAGATTGAGTTCCCGGACAGCCTTGGGAGCTCGCCGTTTTTTCACTAGAGGCACCTCGTTCTCTTCATCCTCCTCATCCTCAATGGCCACCGACAAGGGCTCTTGAGAGGATGGGAGCTCGGGATTGCCAGAAGGGTAGCCCGGGTCCTCAAGGCAAGTGTTTGACCTTCATTGATCAACTGGCAGGCCAACATTGTGATGTCATTCATGACCTGACGATAGTCCTTTTCATTGGGGGGCAGTCTGGACAGCTTCTCATACTGGCCCTCAAGGGTCACAAACTTTTTCGTCCTCGCAAATATGGCTGCACGAGAAACAGATTCAATCAAGACATGTACAAAAAAAAAAATCTTAAAAGGAATAAAAATTCACGAGCTGAATTCACAAGGATGGAAGACTTACGAGGTCGATTGAAGTATCGATGTTCGCAGTTCTGGAATCCATTCGACATAAAGAACAAGTCTTTGTAGTCATTTGGATGGCTGGGAAGCTCGATGACAGAGACTGAGTTAGGGAATCGCGTGAGGTAGTAGAATCCGTCACCGCGTCCCCTCTGCTCGGGGCTTGCCTTAAGGCAGAAGAAATACAAAATGTCTACCAGAGTGGGGACCTCCCACTTGTGTTTCAGGAACAAGTACTTCAACCCTGCCAAAAGTCTATATGAATTTGGGGGGAGCTGAAATGGAGCTAGCTTCATACAATTCAAGAAATCCGCGAAGTACTCGTCCAGGGGAAGAAAGGCCCCAGCCTTTAGGTGTTCATCACTCCAAGTCACGAAGTCGTCTTGGAGAGGGGAACAGCTCCGTTCCCCTTTGAACGCAGGTCAGACGAGGAGAGTTCCAGCTCCGACCTATATGTTGTGGCTAACATAATCTTATTTACCCTCCCCTGGGTTGTGATATTTGAATGATACACTCAGCATCAAAGTATGCATTGGGGTCAACCACGAGCTCCCTCTCCACCACCGGACCGAAGTGCGGGTGGGAGATTCTGGGGAGATCTGCTTCCCCTTGTTCTTCTATTGAGAGGATGATCTCGAGGCATTCTTCTTTGGGCGTTCTTCTTTTGAGGAGCCATCAGATCGACTAACGACAGAACGACCTAGTTAGTAGGAGACCTAAGAGGATCTAAAACTATGATGCGAGAGTATGAGGGGGGATGCCTCAGCCCCATCACGTGATGCCCTCAGTTCGGTTACCCTCAGCCCCATCGCGTGATGCCACGTGATATCCTAAGCTACACGCCTCGGTTTCCTAACAGACCCCTGATATTTAAGGATCCGTGTGTCAGAATGCCAGACCACTACTTTCCTTGGGAGGCGGTTTAGTGCAAAACCACCCAAGAAAACGTAACCTCTAAGCTATCTGGTTCTAAACCTAAAAACCCTTCATTTCCTTTACCCCGAATGTGTATTCATTAAATTAATTCACCATTAGAGTTACCCAGATTGACCCAGAAATTTCCTAGTTTTATGAGTGTCTTATTTCTAAGACATTTTTTGGACTCACTTGTTGAACCTAAGTCAAAACCTATTCCCTAAGAACATTTAGAAAAAGCCTTAACAACAACTACAATGAGTGTTGCGGATGAACATGGTGAAGAACATAAATTCCATTGGATAAAAAAGAGAAGAAGAAAAAAACTCTTCAAACCAAAGAATGAGATACTTACAGGAAGTGTGTTCGTCGACAGTAAGATGTAGACTCGGCAAGGGGAAGCTCCTGGAAAGCTTCTGAATGACTTGGCACGATGAACGATTTTGGGGATTCTGGGAAAGAAGGGAAGTTTTGGAAGTTCAGGAAAAGGAAATTTTTTAAATGCAAAGGTGGTGCAGTTTGAAATTTGGCCATCCTATTTATACGTAAATTGTAAAAATCCATATAAGTTGTCCAGTTGGGTTAGTTCAAGATCCAAGGGCCAAGATTAAATAGACCAAATGGTGGCAAAAAGGTGACAAGACAATTATTGCAGTCCTCGAAACCTGAACAGACTCCAATTGCGGTACACCACGTGTCCAGTACTCAAGTAGTGGGTAGGCGTGGTTTATGTAAGAGAAGTCTAAAAGCCCCTACTGTGTAGGTCAGAAAGTGACAACATCATACACGAGCAGGAGCTTGGGGGGCAAATGTTGTACCCTAATTTTAGCCCGAGTTCATTCACTTAGCTCGGGTAGAACTGGCAAATAAATATACAGAGAGATAACCAAGGGAATGATATCTGCTTATTATCCACGTGGACAACTCAAGTTTCACGTAGTCATACGTGGTGTTAGATGTCCTGGGCTTACCCGAACTAAGGATGTAATGGCTATGAAGCGCGAGCTCAGAATGTTAAAGTAGCTGTCGAAGCACGAGCTTGGAGGAGATATCCAGCTCGTGGTAATTCTAGTATATTGCCTACTCAAGGATCCCCGGAGACTCGGGATCCCCTTATACATTTATTTATGATCAGGTTGTCATATTAATATCCCAGATATTAGGAGTACGTTTACTTTGTGATCAAATCATATCCCAATATAAATGAGAATTATTTTTATTAAATGTAATAATTTTGTAAATGTGTGATTGACTCACATGGTTACCCAAACCTATCCATGAAATTCCCTTATAAATATTGGGAATATTGGACAGGAAAAGGGACAATTATTCTGTAATACCAAAACTATGCCAAAATAGAGAGAGAAACAGCAATAATATTGACTCGTGGACTAGGTGGATTTTAACCACGTAAAATTGTGTTCTTGAGTGAATTCATTTTATTTTTCATCACAGTTTATTAAGCACTAATCTGCCCTATTATTTCTTAATACATTGTTGGCGAAAAACTGCGTCAACAACAAGGGTCTAGATAGATATCCACAAGTACACTCAACACTCTCACAAAGATTAAGGTGAACAAACTTAATCTCTACAAAGAAAACACTCTTCAAAATAACACAATGTTTACAAATTTCCAAATAGAAGAGATGAAAATTTCCAAAGGCCTTGGCAAGGTATTTATAGGACAAGAAATTGTCCCAGGCCAGCTTTCTCTGAGATCTTTGTAATCAATTTGCAAATTTCTTTGATTTAGGAAATCTGCCACCCAAATGAATTTTGTGTTGGCAGAAATTGAAACTGATGAGTCAGCAATGACATCAGACTTATCTGGCAGAACAAACTTGGTCATTCCTTTTGACCATGTTTATTTTCGAAAACTTCATTATTCCTAAATGGTCATAATCCCTGAAAATATTCTCACAAGATAATTTAAATACAATATCTTACAAATAAAGATTAATTGTGATAAATAAGGTAAAAAAAATTGTATTCACACTAAATGAGATTTTCACACTAAAAACTAGTTGAATTATGTGATAATTAATTGAGGACATGCTGCTGATTTTTCTCAATTTAAAATATTTTGTCTAAAATAAAGTTAACCAATAAGGGTTTTTGCACTTATAAATATATTTTTGAGTATCTGGTGCTTGGTATTGACTGCCTTACTTAGTATGTACAAATTTCTTATTAAGAGAATAAGAAAAAGTGATGCAACATTTTATATAATTGGGTCTTATAGAGAAAATGAGGGCATATATTGACATGTACTTGAATTATGTGATCATTATGTTGTTGGAAAAATATAACGTAATTAGATATAATACTTGAATAAACGCAATATGATAAATACAATATTTATATCTAAATTAAAGATACATAAATATTATAACTATAAATAAAATAGTATAAATAACTATAATATAAATAGCAATTATAATTAATCTAGACAATAATTATAATGAACAATAATAACTACATAAAAAACCGAGGCTCGTGTAGCACACAGTTTCCTTAAAACAAATTCATCGCCTCCAAGAAGTATCGACGTATGTCTCCCAGGATACAACAAAGACAACGAGTAACTCAATTACTTCGCCGAACCAAATATGCCCGAACTCTACCACACTAAGAATATAAAACTTTTAACTAAAACCATAAAATAAATATAATTATATACCTTAATCTATTTTTAAGAAATTTTTTATATCTAAACTACTCAATCTAGACTGCTTTATATAGACTAAGTATGATGGGAAAATCCTCTGATAAACAATGTGGGACTAAAATCCCTTTTGTTTTTCAATTCAACACAAAATTCTAACAATCCCCACATGAATGAAAAACTGACTCAAGGAAAAACAACAAGAGAATTAGACCTAGGTGATAGAGTTCAACATTAGAAACCCGCATAGGATAGGTAGGTGTTACCCTTTGAACCTTCCCTTGTGTAAGTATATTTACTTTACTGGCTGATTAGTAGACGCGGTTTCTTTGAACTGTTCTGCCGTTCGTGTAAACAATGATATACCACACACATGAATCTTTCCTGACATATTTTGGTTCTCAATATTATGTTCGTTTTTGGTCTTGAACATTTTCTTGCTTCTGCAAGAGATATTCCAAGAATTAAGCCATATTCAATTCCTATAGAAGCGACCCATATTCTCTCTCACATAGGTGATTTTCTTAATTAAGAGTAACATGTATTACTCTACTCGACATTTCGACACATAAGAAATCATTAAAAGCATAGCTTAACCTTTTGCTTACGGTTATCACTGTTTCGTCATAGGAATGGACAATAAGGATAACCCCCACAGTGATCCAACATAGTCTTTACAGTTTTAGTTGTCTCTTTGAACCTAGATCTTGGGATTTCCAATCAACTACGCTAGGTGTCTACTATATTGATTTTTTATTCATGGGCTTTAGTCCTATTGTTTTTTCAACCAACTCTATATTTAACCCTTTGGTTAGCGGATCCACAATATTATCCTTTGACTTCACATAGTCAATAGAGATAACTCCAGTTGAGAGTAGTTGTCTAATGGTATTGTGTCTACGACGTATATGTCTAGACTTACCATTATACAAATTATTATGTGCCCTACCAATTGCAGATTGACTATCGCAATGTATGCCAATAATTGGCACTAGTTTAGGCCAATTTGGAATATCTTCTAAAAATTGATGAAGCCATTAAGCTTCTTCGCTACACTTGTGTAGGGAAATAAACTCAAATTCCATCATGCATCTAGCTATTACCATTTGTTTAGAAGATTTCCATGATAGAGCTGCACCACTAAGTGTAAACACATATCCGCTCGTAGACTTTGAGTCTTTCATATCAGATATCCAATTAGCATCAGAATACCCTTCAAGTATTGCTGGATATTTAGTATAGTGTAGTCCATAGCTACGAGTAAATCACAAGTACCTAAGTACTCTTGTTTATTCCTTTCCAGTGGTCAGACCTTGGATTACTTGTGTATCTACTCAATTTACTAACTGCGTAGGCTATATTAGGTCTTGTACAACTCATTAAGTACATTAGACTTCCAATAACTCTAGAGTACTCTACGTGAAAGACACTCTCCCCTTTGTTCTTGAACAAATGTAGACTCGATTCTATAAGGGTTCTAGATACACCAGAATCTTCTTTGTTGAATTTCTCAAGAATTTTGTCCACATAATGTGACTGACATAGAATGATCTTATCAGATGTCCTTGAGATTTGAATCCCTAAAATGACATCTACTAGACCCATATCTTTTATGTCAAATTTTGAGTTTAACATACTCTTGATAGATTTGATCATCTGATCACTGCTTCCAACAATGAGCATGTCATCTACGTAAAGACACAAAATGACATAGTCATTATCTGTTTCTTTAACATAAATACATTTATCGCATTCATTGATTTTGAAGCCATTTGCCAACAATGTTTGGTCAAATTTCTCATGCCATTGTTTTGGTGCTTGCTTTAAACCATATAAAGATTTCACCAATTTACACATTTTTCTTTCTTGTCCCGGGGAGGAAAAACCCTCAGGTTGTTCCATATAAATTTCTTCATCTAAGTCCCCATTTAGAAAAGCAGTTTTCACATCCATTTGATGTACTTCAAGATTGCACAACGCAGCAATAGCAAGTATCATCCTGATGGAATTTATTCTCGTCACAGGAGAATAAGTGTCATAGTAATCAAGGCCTTCACGCTGCTTATAACCTATAATTACAAGTTGTACCTTATACTTATCAATTGAACCATCAGTTTTCATTTTCCTCTTGAAAATCCATTTGGCCCCTTAAAGGCTTACATCCTGGAGGAAGATCTACTAACTCCCAAGTGTGATTTTGAAGTATGGATTCAATGTCACTATTAATAGCTTCTTTCCATAAAGAGCCCTTAGTGGAGTTCACAACTTCATCAAAGCTTTAAGGTTCATGTAACGCCTTACTACCTTAGAGCCGTTACTAAGTGAGTTTATAAAGTGCAATTATATCTATCACACAGGCTATAATTGCACTTTATATTATAGTTATACTCCAAGATCCCCCAAAGTCTAACACACAGGCTCGTAGCATATCTTCCAACATCTGAATTGTCCTCTCAGAATTCCCATAAGTCTGAGGATGGTAAGCGGTACTGAACTGTAGCTGTGTGCCCATTGCCTTCTGCAGTCTCTCCCAAAACTTGGAGGTGAAGGTGGGGTCTTTGTCGAATACTATCGACCTCAGAGCCCCATGAAGTCGAACAATTTCCTTCACATAAAGCTCGGCATACTGCTCCACAGTATAAGTTGTTCTAACAGGTAGAAAGTGGGCGGACTTGGTATACCTGTCCACAATCACCCACACAGAGTCATGCTGACCCACGGTCTTTGGTAATCCAACCACAAAGTCCATGGTAATATCCTCCAATTTCCACTCGGGAATCCCTAGAGGCTGCAACAACCCTGCTGGCCTCTGATGTTCAGCCTTGATCTGCTGACAAGTTAGGCACCTTGCCACATAGTCTAGCACATCCCTCTTCATGCCTGTCCACCAATACAACACTTTCAAATCTTGGTACATCTTTGTAGTACCTGGGTGTAAAGAGTAGGGAGTGGTATGAGACTCATCCAAAATCTCTCGCCGAATATCTGAGTCAATCGGTACACAAATTCGTCCCTTGTACTTCAATAGGCCCATCTCTGAGATAGAGAAGTCCTTAATCATTCCAGCCAGGACATTCTCCCTACGTTCAATTAATTGGGGATCCTTTCCCTGTGCCTCCTTAATCCTCTCAAGGAGCGTGGACTGAAGAGTAATGTTGGCTAACCTACCAACCACTAACTCTATACCTGCTCTAGCCATCTCCTCAGCTAGTCTGTTTGATACCTGCCTCAAACTAAACAACTGTCCTGGGCCCTTCCGGCTCAATGCATCAGCCACCACATTAGCCTTCCCAGGATGATATAGGATGTCACAATCGTAATCCTTTACCAATTCTAGCCACCGTCTTTGGCGCATATGATACGAACCACACCAACGATTGTGGTGAAACCCGACACCAAATATGGCAGCCACCAAGAACACACGAAATTGGAATGAAGAACCGCGGCCCAATGCTTAGCCAAGCACGAACCTTGGTATGAGGAAGACGCCACAAACGGGGATGGGAATCCGTTTGATAAGTCAGGTTGAACGCCACAAGGAACCCCTGATAAGTTCTAAAAGTTTCTTCAAGAACTCAAGAAGAAAAACTCACAAATTTCATTTCATCATAATCTGCCTTTCCCAAATGTTTACAAGGCCTAATATAGCCGAAAAATTACATCAAACAAGCCACTTTGTCTTCCTAATGAAAACCAAAAATTAAAGACAACCCCTTTGTCTTCCTAATGAAAACCGAAAATTAAAGACAACCCTTTGTCTTCCTAATGAAAACCGAAAATTAAAGACAAAAGGACTATTGGACTCACACAAGTCAAATGTTTGACTTTTCACAAAATAAACAAAGACTAAATAAAAAACGTGATTAAAAATAAAAAGACAAGATGACAAAATACAATAAGGACTCATCAAGCTCCTAAACTGAGTCTTTTGGCTCGCGCCCTTGTCACCGGACCAACTGGAACTAGACTTGGATCTTTAGTCTTGGTGTCCTCATCAGCATATTCAAGTCTTTCTGAGTAAAGAAATACTTTAAACTCTTGTGGTCGGTATATATCTCGCACTTTTCACCATACAGATAATGCCTCCACACCTTAAGTGCGAATACCACCGCAGCTAACTCCAGATCATGCGTGGGACATCTCTTCTCGTACTCCTTTAATTGCCTTGATGCATAAGCTATCACTTTCCCAGCTTGCATTAACACACATCCCAAACCCTGTCTAGAAGCGTCACAGTAGACCACAAACTTCTCATTGTCCGTCGGCAGACTCAACACTAGTGCAGTAATGTAATGACCCACTACTCTAGAATTTTTGGACCATTAACGAAACTATACATACAAATTCTTACTAAAACTTACATTTGCGAAAATACCATAATTTTATTAGAAAACTTATAAAACAAAATTTACTTTCATAAGTAGGATATGGGTACCCATTGTCTTTAAAACAAAACATAATTTAAAATACTAAGACATTACATAAATAGTGCGGAACATACATGTAAAAAGACATAAAACAAAACTACATCCTCGAATGATCGAACTCTCGACTCCTTGAATCCATTCACCATCGATACACATCCTCCAAGCGTCACGAATCTTACCGCCTCTAAGCTTATTTTCCTGCACATAAACAGAAAGGAGTGAGCCTAATGCCCAGCAAGGAAAATCTAACACATAGTCATATACATAATTTCATAAGAAAACATAAAGACTTAACATAATACATATAACATACACTTATTATAATGGCCATTATTACTTGGGGTCCCATAGACTAAACAAGCATATGCCCATAGAATTAGTGGGGTCCTACTAGCTAAGTAGGTCATATGCCCATAATCCATTTGGGGTCTTGTTAGTCATATGGGTCATATGCCCAAGCCTACAAACATACATACATATCATAACACATTAATGACATAAAACATATAGATAACATAAGCACATAACATATTGATTCTAGCCTATTTTCCTTACCAAAGTTACCGGGATAAAATGGACTGAGTTGGGACTTTTTGGAACACTCCTAAAACCATAATGAACAAGAGTGAGTCTAAAGAAAGGAGATGAAATGAAAGAGATGGAAAGACTAAACCATAAAAAAAACATACTTACCGACTTATATGCTTAAGAGCTTGGATTCCCTAACCAAAATAAGAATAAGGTTAGGGGACTGAGTAGAAGGTTTTGAGAAAGGAAATAACATAAAATACAGAAAGGAACTAGAGTTTTGGGTTTACCTCAAAGATTGCAAGATCAATCTAACCTCCACCGAAATACTATAGAACTCACTTCCCAAAGTGTTTGATAAGCTTATGATGTTTAAGCTTATAGTTTTTTCCCCAAACCAAGTGTTTACACTCTCACACTCACTTAACACTAGCAGCTTCTGAACTTAGAGCAAATGGTGAATAATGGCTGGGTACTAGGTCCTATTTATAGAGTTTGGAGATGAAAAGATCTTGATTTTACTTGAATAAAAATAATGGCTTTTTAGGTGAAAATCATTTGAATAATCGTTCAGCAGAGGCTGAAGACTCGTTCAAAAGATGCTGGACTTATGAAGAAGTTTGAATGGCTGAAAGGAAAAGAATTCAAAAACAATTGAACATATGCTGAAGGAGGCGATATATCGCCTGGGCCAGTATGCCCAAGGCGACCGTGCATCGTTTCGTGTTTTCCGTATCTATGTGCTGCGACATATCGCCCCCTATAGCTACGATATATCGGCACTCGCTGAATATTTAAACACGAAATTACACATTTTTAGCTAAGTTTGAATGGAGTAAACAGCCTTGACTAAGCCCTCAACGTACTCAAAGCTGCTGACTGACCCTATAACATTCAAACTTTACTCCTTATTAGATTTAATCCTCCAAAATACTTAATCCTTAATTACCATTCATAACATGTGCTTCAAATCCTATTGGTTGATGTCTAAACCTTATAATATAATAAATATGATCCTTAATATCAGTCACTTTAATCAAACCTTAGGTTATACTTAATATTCTTAAACTATAGATTAAACTTAGAAAATCTATAAGTACTACTATGAGTGTCCAAATAATTCCCGGTCTGAACCAAAAATCCATAGTAACAAAGATAATGCTATAAATACTATCATACTACTATCTATCTTAGCTAAGTAAAGTTCTTGGACTCTACAAGTAATCAATCGCCGCTTCAATTCCTTAAAGCTATTCTCACACTGATCTTTCCACACATATTTAGTCTTCTTTCTTGCCAACTCTGTCAATGGAGTAGCAATTATGGAGAATCCCTCTACAAATCGCCGGTAGTACCCTGCCAACCCAAGAAAACTTCTGACCTCAGGAACACTACTCGGTCTAGGCCAATCTCTCACTGCCTCTATCTTACTTGGGTCAACCAGTATCCCCTCCTTACTAATGATATGGCCCAGAAATGTAACTTATGGTAACCAGAACTCCCACTTGCTAAACTTAGCATACAACTTATGCTCCCTCAACCGCTGCAATACCAGGCGCAGATGATGCTCATGCTCTATCTCTGACCGGGAGTATACTAGTATATCATTAATAAATACAATTACAAACTTATCCAGATAGTCCTTGAAAATTCTATTCATCATATCCATGAAAGCTTCTGGGGTGTTGGTTAATCCAAAGGACATAACTAGAAACTCATAATACCCGTACCTTGTCCGAAAAGCTGTCTTCGGTATGTCCTCCTTTTTAATTCTCAACTGATGATAGCCTGACCGAAGATTGATCTTTGAAAACACCGTACTCCCCTGTAGCTGATCAAATAAATCATCAATCCTAGGCAGTGGATACTTATTCTTAATGGTCAGCTTATTTAACTCCCTGTAATCAATGCACATCCTAAGCGACCCATCCTTCTTTTTAACAAATAGCACTGGAGCACCCCATGGCGAGAAACTCGGTCTGATAAACCCCAAATCCAATAATTCCTGTAACTGGATATTCAATTCTTTTAACTCTACCGAAGCCATTCTATAGGGTGCCCTGGAAACTGGCTCCACCCCTAGTGCCAACTCTATCACGAACTCAATCTCTCGCTGTGGCGGCAACCCCGGAAAATCCACTAGAAACAAGTCTGGAAACTCACATACCAATCTAGTTTCATTTGGTCCCACTGTCACCACCTTAGAGGTATCTACAACACTCGCTAGGAATCCTATGCAACCTTCCTGCATCAGGTCTCTAGCCTTCAGTTCGGAAATCATAGGCACTCGCGGTCCACTCACCGTCCCCACAAACACAAAAGGTACCTCGCCTTCTAGTTCAAAAGTCACCATATGCCGCTTGCAATCAATCGTTGCTCCATACCTCATTAACCAATCCATCCCTAATATGATATCAAAGTCATCCATGTCTAATTCAACCAGATCAACAAACAATTCTCTACCATCTATCTCTACTGGTAACGCTCTAACCCATCTCCTAGAGACTACCAGTTCTCCTGTTGGCAACAAAGTCTGATAATTCCTAGCATACACAATACTAGGTCTACAAAGCTGGTCTGTCACCCTAGCAGATACAAATGAGTGGGTAGCCCCTAAATCAATCAATGCAGTATACAAAGAACCAGCGCTAGAGATCTGACCTATCACAACTGAGGGACTAGCCTCCGCCTCAGTCTGAGTCAAAGCGAATACCCTGGCGGGAGCGAGACTGTCTCCCTGCTCTGGCTCTTCCTTCTTAGCTTGTGGGCAGTCTTTCTTCAAATGGTTGGCACTCCCACAGATAAAACATGCCCTGATGTCGTCGTCTACACCGAGGACACACTGGAAAACTCCTCCAGTTGTCACCACTGCCCTGACGGCCACCAACAGAACCCCGCACCCTCCTATCAGAACTAGGAGGAGTAAATGAATCTAGAACCCTTCTTTTCTGCTCGCTGGGGCCAATGCCCCAACTAGACCCAACAAAAGGAGGTACCGCCCTCCTGGCATCGCGCCTAACAGCGCTGTCCTTCCATATCTGATCCTCAGCCCTCTCTGCAGTAAGGGCCTTATCCATAGCTTGAGTATAAGTAGTGGTCTCTGGAATCAACGTAATATTCACATCACGGGCGATCATCACATTCAACCCCCGTATAAATCTATCTCTCCTGGCCGCATCCGTCAGCACTAAGTCTGGCGCAAACTTCGCCAGTCTGTCGAATCTCAGGGCATACTCAGTAACTGATAACCTGTTATGAGTCAGGTTGATAAACTCATCAACCTTCGCAGCTTGAACTACTATGCTGTAATATTTCTCATAAAGATACCCTTAAATTCCTCCCATGTCATAACTGCGACATTCCTCCGCTGACTCACTACATCCCACCAGATGCGGGTATCCTCCCTAAGCATGTAGCTAGCACAAGCTACCCTTTCACTTCCTTCAACCCTCATAAAGTCTAAGATCAAGGAAATCATGTTCATCCACTGCTCTGCCCGCAGTGGGTCCGATCCACCATGAAAGGTAGGAGGTTGCTGCTTCCTGAATCTTTCGTACAAGGATTCCCACCTGTTATCAACCACAGGCTGAACCGGCACTGACGCTACATTCTACTGTATTGGTAACCCTGTAACCTGTGGAGGGGCCTGTTGCCTCATCTAACGGAGTTCTTCCTCTGTTCTCTGCAGTCTAGCCTCCATTTCGGCCAATATCTGTTGCCAGTTCTATGGGGCAGGTGGAGGGTCCTAACCCTGATTGTCATCCTTGGCTTTGCTGCCGCGGAGTCTAGATGATTGCCGAGGCATTACAACTATATGCCTGCAATCAGTGACACCGCTCATCAGGCATGATAACAAAATCCAATTCCACCTCCCATTCCCAACAACCAACCAAAATCAACAATCCAAATATAATACAAATAGCATATAACACACAACGGGCCTTGCCCTGGCATCATGCATATGTTATGTCACCCATCATGCTCGTTAAGAACTAAGCAGGCAAACAAGGCATTCAAACACATAGTCAAGTATATTAATCAACCATACCAATCAACCCTGAGTCGAGATTTTCAATGGAAGCGTGCGTATATGTTCAGTCAATCTCCAGAACCAATAAACCTTGGCTCGCTTTGATACCAAGTTGTAATGCCCTACTACCTTAGAGCTGTTACTAAGTGAGTTTATAAAGTGCAATTAACTCGCTAAGCGAGATTTTAGAACAAAAGCATGATTAAACAGGTAATCAAGGCTGTAATCTTTAAAAGTACTTAATTTCATTAAAATTCAAGAATCTAACATTCGGGATCCCAAAGCGAGGTTTGTAAAATATTTACAATTCAAAATAAGTTTACAGATAACTAATCATCAAAAACATAGTTTAATACAGCCATTTCTCAAAATGCCCCAACCAAAGCAATCGAGCAGGACAAACATGTACGCGCCGCCCCCACGCTCTCCGTACTCATGGCTGGTTGACTTTCTCTTTGCCCTTACCTACAACACAGAGCACCCGTGAACTGAAGCCCAGTAAGAAAACTCATACAGCACATAACATATGCATATCACACAATCACTATAGCAGATAACTCACAGTTAATCAGACAGTCCACAAGATTAAAACACATACACGGCCATGCCGTCCCAGAAGCGTTACCAAAGCCTGGGATCTCGGTCTACACCGTAAGGATATCCCATGTACCCTTTGGGGTCTCACCCTAACCACAAGCACTCCATGTGCTAAGTGGTATTCCCGGTCCCACTGCCGTTCTCGGCCCTTCGCCGTTCCCGGCCCCTTTGCCGTTCATTCTGCTATTACCACATTTAGCATTCTCAAATAACAATCAAATATATAATCATTCATTTAAAGCTACGCCCTAGCAATGATACAATCTAGGGCCGCGCCCTGCAACAATACTATGGGCCCAAGCCCTGCTCTACGGGTGCTACAGTTTTCTTACCTGTATCCCGAGCTTTCCGATGCACCAAGGCCACAAGCACGGTCCTCTACCACAAGCCTCTCCAAAATCCTAGTCACAACACATAAAACACTTTTAATACTAATTCCAAAACCACTTCCCGGGACCAATCCCGTACTCTCGGGACCTCTAATTCCCTAAAACAATGCATTGGAACCATCCCCCAAGTCCCCGGGCAAAAGCCCTAAAACACATTATTTGGCTGTCAAAAATGGCCTAGGGCCGCGGCACTCCCAACAAGGGCCGTGGCGCCCAGAGGCTTTTCCCTGATCCTGATGCAAGCTTGCGCCGCGACACCAAAGAGCAGGGCCGCGGTGCTCCTACGCGAACCCAGATTTCTGGGTTTTCTCCTGCATTTTTCCCGAGCCAAAACAACCCCGAATCATCGCAAACAAGTACCTAAGCCCCAAAATCAATTTAAAACCCCAAATGAACCCTTTAACAACCTATAAACATCAAAACAAACTCAATTACACAATCCCACTCCAAAATCCATTCTTGAGTCCCAAATTCCTGAAACTTAAACCATGGCTTCCAAGACTTAAACCAGAGCTTGAAAACTATAAATCATGCCTCTAAAATCTTAAACCACATCAGATACGAAAATTAAACATGCTAAGGATTCTTACCTCAATCATAACTCAGCTTGAACTCCTCTCAATTCCAGCTTCCAACCTCTTTCCTCTTGATTATCCCAACTGAATTCCAAGTAAAACCAAGCATCTTTCCTTTAGGTTCCCACACACAATCCTTGAAAATCAACCTTGAACTCAAGCAATAACAGAACATAATCCTTACCTCTGAGTAGTCCTAGCTTAAATTTGACCTTGGTTGTCTCCAATCCCTCTTGAATTTCCTCCTAGGTCTCCCAACTTCAGCCTCTTTTTCTTTTCCCCTTTCCTTTTGATTTTCTTCCAATTTCAGCATAAACCAACATATGACTAAAAGTAATACGTATTCCCTTTTCCTTCAGCTGAAGTAATCTAAATCCTTGCCTAATGACCACTTTACCCTTTCATAAGAATTCCTTCCTAACTAAACCTCAAGGGCACTCTTGTCCTTTCACCTATTTTGCAATTCTACCATTTTCTATCTAACCTTGTTACTCTCAGCAGTTACTAATGGTTACCCAGGTTACTCAATCACCAATAACCATTAACCACTAATTCTCGAATTTACAAGATTCCCAAAGTACCCCTAGGCTCCTCCCGAGCCAGGTATAAAATCCCGTTGTGACTTTTAAGTTAAATAGCTCTCTAGGACCGTCTTGGCACGTGCATCACACTAATATCACCACACTCACGTGGTACAAATCACATAATACAATTATCACATTTTTGCCCTCAGCAGGCCAAAATTACCAATTTACCCCTATCATGCAAACGGGGTCCACATGCATATTTATACCACCTAAACATGCATTCTAATCACATATTCATATATTATCATGTTAATTCACTTATTGCCCTCCAGGCACGCTAATCAAGGTCCTAAACCTTATTAGCAACTTGGGGTGTTACAGTTCACCTTCTAGCAAATAGGTCAGAAAATTTGGACCAAAAGACTTTTCTGTTCTAATTCTTTTGCTACGTCTAGGTTCATCCTCAGATTCTTGATTTTGATCCTAACTATTTTTAGCAATAGTCTCATGTGTTCATTTCAACGAACTGGAATCATCTTTTGATCTACATGGAAATACGTGTTCAAAGAATGATGCATTTTTGGATTCCATTATCGTGTTTTTGTGTATGTTAGAAATTTTAGACTCATGCACCAGAAACCGATACACACTATTATTATGTGCATAACCAATAAAAATGCAATCAACAATTTTGGACCAATTTTTACCATTTTTGGTAAAGGTACAACCACTTTGGCAAGACTTTTCTTGAGAATGACTCCCATTTCTCACGAGGGGCGGCACCACCCCTAGGTCTATATAAGTAGAATTCTTATAGAATTTTTTTACCCTAAAATACTTGTCTTTTCAAGACCGAGTTCTATTAAAAAACCTTTCAATTTTAACCTTCATTTTGGTAACACACTAGTACTCATATTATAGATGGGACAAAATTTGTGTATTACTATTATTCACTTGATTGACTTGTTATTGCCAATTGAACCTAATACTAGTATTAAGATAGGTTACCATCAACTGTGATTCTCTTTAGGAAGTCTAAGTCCCATGATACGAACCACACCAACGATTGTGGTGAAACCCGACACCAAATATGGCAGCCACCAAGAACACACGAAGTTGGAATGAAGAACCGCGACCCAATGCTTAGCCAAGCACGAACCTTGGTATGAGGAAAACGCCACAAACGGGGATGGGAATCCATTTGATAAGTCAGGTTGAACGCCACAAGGAACCCCTTGATAAGTTCTAATAGTTTCTTCAAGAACTCAAGAAGAAAAACTCACAAATTTCATTTCATCATAATCTGATTTTTCCAAACGTTTTCAAGCCCTCTTATGGCCGAAATTACATGAAAGAAAAAGCCCCTTTGTCTTCCTAATGAAAACCCTAACAATCACAAAAAAAAAGACTCTTGGACTCACACAAGTCAAGTGTTTGGCTTTTCACAAGATAAACAAAGACTAAATAAAAAAAAACGTGATTAAAATAAAAATACAAGATGACAAAATACAATAAGACTCATCAAGCTCCTAAACTAAGTCTACTTTGATGAGTAGGACAAGTCTTTGTTCTCCTTCAGTGTTGACCACGGTCTCCTCTTGTTTTAGGACTCTGTGGACTAGGCTGTTAAGTTCTTCTTTGAATCTCTTGGCTCGTGCCCTCGTCACCAGACCAACTGGAACTTGACTTGGATCTTTTGTCTTGGTGTCCTCATCCCACCCCTTGAGATGTAGATATGATTCCATTTGAGTCATTTCTTTTCTCATGTAAGCATACTTAAACACTCTCATTATTTTATTCAAACTTTGTTGCTAGCAATAGTTTGATTGAAATAGTTCCCCCTTTAAAATAAAGAGTTTGGCCATAGTCAACGCTCCCACTATTTTATACTTCAATACCCAAGATAAAATTTTTCCTTGAATATTAATTCTAGAAACCTCTTTGTTTCTAAAATTCTCATTTGGTCGATGGTCGAACAGAACGTACTCATGAAAATAGGCATTGCAACCCACGTGCAGACTAATTTTGCCCCGTCATCAGGTAAATCTTTTTTGGGTAAACATTTGCCCCCCAAGTTTATTTTACTGCGACCAACATATAATAAACTTAGTTGACTAGCATTTCGTCTGACCTGTCACGTCTGTCAGCACCTTTTTCGAAAAAGTAAGCAATCATGACCGTTACAGTTTCTCAAAAATATTTTGATAGCTAACACGATTTCCCATGCATCGAAAACTTAGCCCCATCATTACCTATTTAACTGCACCACAATCAGTATAAATAAGTAAATTTTCCCACTTTTTACCTTTTACCAAATCCTTCTCTCTCAAGAACTTAGAAGAAAAACTCTCAAGAGCAGCCCAGAAACCTTCGGCGACTCCTTGCAATCTAAAACTCAAGTAAGTTCTTGAACCCCTTGTCTCTATTATACAATCTGAAATGAATTTCACGAGTTTTTTGGTGTGAGTTTTGAATGTTTTTGAGAAAAAATTATGAGCGATCGGGTTGTTATGTAGAAACATGATAGGATAAGGATTTTAAGTAGTAAAAAAAATACTTGGTGAGGCTTAGAGAAATTAATGTGGGAAACAGGAGTACTGTGTCTGGGCCTGAAATTGGAGTGAAAATTCGACTTTTATGTTTTCAGAAAAAACTGGGTTTTTCCTGCTTTTTTTCGAAGTCGAAAAGTTTTTCTTTTCACTACCACTTTTTAATCTATTTTTCCAAACTGCTCGCATGTTTATATTGTTTATATTAGGATGCTGATGGTCGTATAAAAGCATAACTTTATACACGAGCAACGTTATTCTTATACTCCTTGTTCTATCTATTGGTCGTACATTCTCACTTCCCCTTTATTCTTCTCAGATCTTCATGCAAGATCCTTGGGAAGGTGAGAGGCCAATAGAAGATGACCTTCTTGCGCTGCTATTCGAGGACCAAGAACAGCCACCACTCTTGTTCTCTGAATTCCCATCTTCACAGCAAAACCGTCCGACCAGCCGTCTGACCAAACAACTTAACACGGGTCATGTGAAATACACTGCTCGTAGAAAGAAGAAAACAACCAACTCTCCTTCTAACCAACCTGCCACTCGCACCGAGGACCCTCAACTAATCCTCAGCCTGTAAACTTCGCACCGCCTGAAATTCAAGCCAAAGCCAGGCCTCGCGACGGTCCCCGAGCCGAAGACAAGGTCGAATGGATCTTGCGCCTCCTAGTGTCATATCAGCTAGGACGGTGTCGAAATATCTTAGAAAGTACGACATTCCTGGAATTACATTAGTTCAACCTACACCCGACAGGAGGGCGAACTTGCCTGGAGGTGCCTTCCGCTCCTGGTCGAGGTTTCACATCGAGGTAGGGGCAATCCTGCCCTTGCATGCCTACTTTCAAGGGGTGGACAACTACTTCGAAGTCTCCCCTTTCCAAATAACACCCAATGGATATAGAGTGCTATCAACACTTTATATCCTCTATGACCATAAAAAATAGACTGTGCCAACACCCCACGAGATCAACTACTTTTTTGTTCTCAAATCTAACCCCAACTAGAATAATACGGGGTTCTTCCATTTCTGCCACCAGGAAAAGAGCGTCAAGGAGCTGGTTACTGAAAGCAACCTTAGGCTGGTAGGCCTTTTGGCACCTCACTAGGAATCGAGGGAGTCCACTGCGGGGAGTGCCACAGGAGAGGGTACTAGACCAGAAATCCCCGAGCAGCAGCAGGATGTGTCACAATCTCAAAGGTGATGACCAACATGAGTGGCCATCCGAGAGCCGTCCAGCAACATTTGAGCTGTTGCTGCTGCTGTCCAACATGGGAGGGGGAAACAAAAATTTCCTGAATACATTGGCACTATATTCGAATCCTCTAACAAGAACGGTATAGATCTCTCGCTTTTAGATAACTTGCCCATCCCTTATCATCTATTCAATAGTAATGGAAATTTTAATTTTACAACCATAAATTTTAATTTGGACTTTTTCGAGGCGAAAGTGAGTGTAGCTGTAGTTCTATAGATAATATAGCGACCAGTAATAACAGCTCGGGTATACTACTTAGAATTTCCCTTTCTACTATTTTATTGCTTCTTTAATGTCCTTATTTGATCGTTTGTTTCTGTTTTGTAGTCATGCCTTCCGAAGAAGCCTTCGACATCTACACTAACATCGACATCGAAGCTCCTGTGAGCAAGAAGAGAGGAAGCAGACGCACCTTGGGGAAAGCAGTACCGACCCCTCCAAGAAAAGGGCTCAAACAGAGGACCCTCCAGTACCAACACCTTCCAAAGACATGACCCCTGCTCCAGCTCCTCGCAACACAAATTCTCCAGCTCCTCGTGACACAACTCTACTCAAGCAGTCAAGAAAAACTCAGGTTGAGGCTATCTTGAGCACCGCTTATAGCTCAGCTAACGACAAGCTACAGAAACTGTCTAGACACTGTCATAGCCAAGAAGCTTTCAGCAACATCCCCACCATGAAGACCAACCAAATTCTCAGCCGTGCATTGAACGAAATACTCAGTGTAAGTTACAACCTTTGCTATGTTTTAGCTGACTATCTCGCCCTTTCACTGATACTAATAGCACTACTTTTTCTCTGATCGCGGGGTGTTCTAACCATAAGTACTGGTTGGTATAGTTCTGAGGAGACTGATGCAAAGCATACCGAGGAGATCAAAGCATGCGAGGAGAGGGATAAAGCATGCGAAGAGAAGGCCAAAGTATGCGAAGAGTAGGTCGCCTGTTTGAGCAAAGAGCTAAAAAAGAGGCAAGAATCGGTGGCCAAAATTACTGCTGCCAAAAACCAATTCAAGGAAGCTTCGGAGATTAACTTCAAAGAAGCGACCAAACTTCAGAATGAGCTAGTGGCCAGCCGGCAGGAAGCCACCGAGCTGGAGTGGCGAGTAAAGCTGCTCGAGAAAACAAATGCTCGGAATCTGGAGAAGTATAAAGGAGCAACCTTCAACTGCTTCTACCTGTTCTGGAAGAACAATCCAAAGGCAAACTTCGACTACCTCCCTTAGCATGCAAAGAAAATTAAACTGGCAAGGTGCGCTGCTCGCCTAGAAAATGAGAAAGCTCGAGAATCTCCTGAAATCTCCTTAGCAACAGGCATCGAGGGTGTTGAAGAGGAGGCGGGGACCACAATTGACCAACAATCCCAGCCAGATGCTCATGCTGCTCAGTGATTTATCCATTTATGTTTTATTTTCATTTTGTAACTGGGACATACGAACTACGGTTCATAATGTCGAGACAATTTTTTTGCTGCGTAGGGCAACTTCCTTTTAATCATTAGTTACATTAGAGCAGCAACTGCTCGCGATGTAAAACATTTCATTTTGATATTATAATATTTGTTATTTATTATAACATCTGCTCGTATGACCGAACTTAGCATAACACTTTGTTTTCATCTTACAAAATCCAAATTTTTTTAAAATTACTCTAAGTGTCGTAGTATGCTTTCCCTTGTTTTGTTCGTGTGTTTACATATGCTTGTTGATATGCTTTGCTTTCTTAGTATCTTATATGCCCCCAAGTGATCGAGGAGCTTAAGGTTCTCAGTCACCTGCCATGACAAAGCCTTGTTCGAACATTACTGCTCGCGCACTTATAATACAAATGATAATATTATAAAACAACACATGTAATGAGAAAATACTTGTAATAAATACAATAATTTGGCAAGAATAACTAGCTACGCACAGTTCCTTTTATATGTGCCTAGTTGAAGAACTTCTTCAATCTGATATGGACCCTCCCAGTTTGGTCCGAGCACTCCGGCAACTTGATCGCGAGTGTTGAGAAAAACTCTTTTAAGTACCAAATCTCCAACGTTAAACTTTCTAGCTCGTACTTTAGAGTTAAAACATCGAGCCACCTTTTGTTGATAAGCTGCCGCTCGAAGTTGAGCTTGCTCACGCCTTTCATTGACCAAGTCCAAGGACTCCATCAATAATTGATCGTTAATACTTTGATCGTATGCCAACCTTCTATGTGATGGTGGGTTTAGCTCAATAGGCAACATGGCCTCATACCCATAGGCCAAAGAAAATGGAGTATGGCCTGTTGCTGTTCGATGGGATGTTCTACACGACCAAAGGACTTCGGGTAGTTGTTCTGGCCATGCCCCCTTTGCTTCTTCAAGTCTTTTCTTCAGGGTATCCTTCAAGGTCTTGTTAATAGCTTCTACTTGTCCATTCGCTTGCAGATGAGCTACCGATGAAAAACTCTTTATGATCCCGCGCCTCTTGCAAAAATCAGTGAAAAGGTCATTGTCAAATTGTGTGCCATTATCGAAGACAATTTTCCATGGTGTTGACCCTGATTTTGGTCAACGACACGGAGTCTAGAAAATGACAAGGAAGTAATAAAGAGCTTGAGAAAATGAACTAATGGAAAGATAAAGAACGCAGAGATTTATAGTGGTTCGGCCCCAATGATTGGTAATGACCTACGTCCACTTGATACTATTATTAATATTGAGCTCCCAAGGTGTGATCAAAGAACTAGGGTTCCTGAGTTTCACAAACCTTAGAAGAAGAAAATAATATAATGATGGATAATAGTAATATAATTCTGAAAGAAAAAGATCGATCCCCTTCCTTGAGCTATTTCCTGTGTATATATAGGCTCAGGAAGAGTTACATGAATTAGGAAATAATTTCTATGCTTAATGATCGGATCAGGAGGTCATAATGAAGAGATATTCTCGGATATCATCACAACTCTACAGATCTTTACATAAATAAACGAAATATACGACCAAGCTGGTCATATATAAAACTTGACCTTTTCGTGTGGAAATAATGCTGGTCGATAGGCGAGCCGTATCTCTGCTACTTGTCTGCCACGTGTCAAAAATCCTTACCGCGTCATCAGCAACTGATTTATGGATAAACACATGGTAACCCATATTGACACACGATATTCTTGACAACAAAGTCTAATACCTTCTTGGTCGTTATTGTTGCAAGTGGCTCAGCCTCGGCCCACTTTGTGAAGTAGTCAACAACAACTACTACATATCTGACATTCCATTTTTCCTGCGGGTAAAGACCCGATCAAAACAATCCCCCATAATGCGAATGGCCACGGGCTTTGCATCTATTTGAGCTCATTTGGGGCTGCTCGCCTATTGGATCAGGGAAATTTTTGGGATTCATAGTGAACTCGCGAAGAATTGAGGCTAATCCCGAAAAAATTCGGGCCCTGATCCAACACCAAATGAACACTTGAGGGGGTTTAGCTTCATCTGATATTTGTTCAACATGTTGGAGCATCTTCGAAGGTCCTCGATGTGTTCTTTAGCTTTCTTTGACTTAACCATCATGTCATCAACATATACTTCCATGCTAACGCCGATCAATTCTTTGAACATATGGTTGACCAGTCGCTGGTAAGTTGCACCAGCGTTTTTCAAACCGAAGGGCTTTACTTTATAACAATAAAGCCCTGTGTCTATTCAGAAGCTAGTGTGATCCTCATCAGGTGGATGCATACTGATTTGGTTGTACCCAGAGTATGCATCCATGAATGAAAATTTTTTGTGCCTTGATGTAGCATCGACCAGCTGGTCGATCCTTGGAAGTGGGAAACAATCCTTCGGGCATGCTTTATTAAGGTTTGTGAAATCAACGCACGTCCTCCACTTGCCATTTGGCTTGGGAACTAGTATGGGATTAGAGACCCAAGATGGATAAAACACTACCCTGATGAATCCGTTCTCCTTTAGCTTATCGACTTCCTCTTTCAGGGCTTTCGATCTGTCCCTATTGAGCAGTCTTTTTTTTGTTGCACCCGTGGAATTTTTTTAATCTATATTTAAGACATGGCTGATCACCGACAAGTCTATCCCAACCATATCTTTATGCGACCAGGCGAAAACCTCCTGGTTCTCCTTCAAAAATTCTACCAATTTATTTCTTGTTGTTGTCTCTAAGTTTTTACCGACTTTCACAACCCTGGTCGGATCTGCTTCTTCTAGTTGGACCTCCTCGAGGTCCTCTACTGGTCCAACATTTTCTTCAAAATCCCCAAAGCGAGGATCTAAGTCTCTATCCTCACTTTGGGCAACACCCTATTTGGTGACCTGTTCACCTGATTGGGCTTGTACTTCATTTACCAACAGCAACCTTATCTCGACTTTTCCCCCAATCTGCCCCTCTTTGCCTTGGTGATCGAGGAATTATAACATTCCCGTGCTTCTCGCTGTTTTCTTAACACACATCCTACCCCTGCTTCAGTTGGAAACTTCATGGGCAGGTGCTAGACTGAGGTTACGGCTCGCAGGTCGACTAGAATAGGCCTTCCAATCATAGCATTATATGCAGAAGGACAATCAATCAAATACTATAAAAGTAGTGAGTAATGTCTTGTTCGCAGGTGCAGTTCCTGCTGTGACTGGAAGCCTGATCGACCTAGTTGAGGAGAGACCTTCGCTGGAAAAACCATAAATGGTTTGGTTGCATGGTTTCAAATCTTGCACTGAAAATTTAATCCTTTCTAGTGAAGATTTATACAGAATGTTGACTGAGCTTCCTGTATCTACCAACACCCGCTTAACCATCATATTTGCAATCTGGACGTCCACGACCAGAGGATCTAAATGGGGAAATCGAACATGCTGAGCTTCAAGCTCAGAGAAAGTTATCGATTTTTCCTCTCTTCGAGCTTTTTTGGGAGTTTGCTCCTCTACGTTCAACATTTCAATGTCCTGGTCGTGACGTAAGGTTCGAGCATATCTTTCCCTCCCCTTCCCACTATCACCTGCTATGTGTGGTCCTCCGCAGATGGTCAGCAATGTACCAACAACTAGAGCTGGCTGTAAAGGAGGCGAGTGTTGGCGTACAGGTGCCTGCTCGTTGCCCCCTTGAGCCTCTCGCTGAGAACCTCCAGCGACTCGCACATATCTTCTTAGGTGTCCTTGTCTGATAAGGAACTCAATCTCATCTTTAAGCTGGTTGCATTCATTGGTATCATGGCCATAATCGTTATGAAAACGACAAAACTTTGTAGTATCCCTTTTGGATATATCTTTCCCGATTGGGGCTGGGCGCCTAAAGGGAACTATAGTGTAACTGGCCTGATATACCTCCGCTCGGCTATTGACCAGAGCTGTATAATTAGTGATCCTCGGCTTGTATCTGTTACTTTTTGGGCGTTTGTTCTCAGATGTTGATGGCTCGTGGCTTGCCTTTTTTCCTTCATTTTCCCATTATTTTTGCCGTTGCCATTGGGTTTCCCAGACCCATTGGCGGCTTTTGTGGGATCTTCTTTTGGGCCCTGGTCATCTGTGGGAGACTTCCCTTCATTGGCAATGGCCTCCTCAAGATTGATGTACTTGTCTGCTCGGTCCAGAAATTCTTGAGTTCTCTTGACTCCATTCTTCTGCAAACTATTCCAAAGGGATGAATGACGTTGTACTCCAGCAGTAAGAGCCATCATCTTTCCTTCATCGCCAACTGTCTTAGCCCCAGCATCGACTCACATGAATTGTTGAACATATCCTTTCAGAGTTTCTCCCTCCTTCTGGCGTATCTCGACCAGCTGATTGGCCTCGGTTGGATGTACTCGACCTGCATAAAACTTTCCGTAAAATTCCTTCACGAACATTTCCCTCCTATGCTAGCCGAAGGGAATTTGAAAAACCACTCCTCAGTAGTCTCGGACAAGGTAGCTGGAAAGATTCTATACTGAGCGTCGTTTGATACTTTTTTGATGTCCATCTGTATCTCGAATATGTTCATGTGAGTTACAGGGTCTTCTAGTCAAGTGAAGTGGGGCAAGACCGGAATCTTAAATTTGCTTGGAGTCTCAACCATCGTAATTCTTTGCACATCAATGTAGGATGTCCGGTTCCCCACTAGTTGCTGGACAACTTGATTCAAAGCATCGAGTTGGGCCTGCACAACGTCGGGTACTATTGGAGTGACTGGTGCTGGAGGGGCATACTTGTCGTGTTTTTCTCTTCTGTCACTGAGAACATCCCTCAAATCTTCTTCCCTACGCCTTCGTTCGCTTGCGCCTAGTCGATCAAAGACGTTGGGTTGTCTAGGCTGCCCCTAGCATTCTGGCTCATTGGTCGGTTTTCTCTTGGTGGAGGGTTTTGTTCTCCACCCCTCTCTTCTTGCCATCGACCAACATTTCCTCTGCTAGATTCTGCCTCATTATAGTCATGACCATCTCTAAATTGTGACCGATTACGGTGCTACCTGCTGTTCGCACAATTTCCCCTTCCCCTTGCTGGCATGTCCCGACTGACAGGTGGAGGCCTGTGTTAGTTGGTAGGTCCCAAGGCATTATTAGGCCATGGGGGACCCGTGACCACAGAGCCTGATTCAACCTGCTTTCTGCTTGCAGAAGGATGTTGTCCCCTATTCAGTGGGTCTGGTTCCTTGGCAGTTTGGCGTCTAGGGCTCCGGGGATGCTGCCCAGCCCTACTCTGCCTTTGCTGATGGGGATTATCTCGACCAGCACGAGAGGGTGGTTGCTACTCAGGATCCTGGAACAACCTATCTTATTGAGCAGCAGAGGGTTGCTCTGGCCTCTGAGGGTTTGCCGGTTGAGGCGGAGTGTGGTGATGTTGGGGATGATTTGATTTTGGACCTTGTTGTGGGTGCATACTAGGTGGCTGATCCAGTTGGGAGGCAGGTTCAGGCTGTCCTCGAGCCAACTGAATGGCTGCCTCCAGAGCAGTGGTGGCATCCCTCTACTGACGGTCCATGTCAGCCTGCCGCTCATTCAACTCTTGGCATTGCCTATCAATCTCCCTCTGCTACAGAGCCATTGTTTCAGCCACATTTTCTTGATTAGCCCTCAGATTGGCTAATTCCTCTTGCAACACAATCAGAGTCGTCCTCAAAGTTTCAGAATCCATCTCCTCCTCTTCCAATTATATTTGTGGCTCATCTTCAGCCACATTTTGTGGAGGAGGTTGGGTTGGCGCAGTACCAGAGGTTTGCCCAGTCTTCCTAGCTATTTTCGCCATTTGATCTTCTTGGAAATCTTGAGTCTTCTGAGCTCTCAATGAAAGCACCAAAATGTTGACCCTCGATTTGGCCAACGACACCGAGTCAAGTAAAACAATGAGAATGAGATGAAATCCAACCAAAAAGATAAATGACCCAAAGATTTATAGTGGTTCGGCCCCAAAGATGGTAATAACCTACACCCACCTAGTGTTCTTATTAATGCAGAACCCCAAAAACTATGATCAATTAACTAGGGTTCACGAGTTTCACAAGCTTGGAGATGAAAACAATTTTAGTGGATAAAAACACTATAATTCTCCTTAGTCTCTCAAGATTAAAAGTCTCGGAGTCCTAAAAGTCCCCTCTCTTGAGCCCTTTGAATCTTGAGAGACTAAGGAGAATTATTTATAGGCTCAAGGAGTTCCTCATGGGCCAATGGGAATCAATTACATTTAATGTAAGCGTATCTAAATAATAATAGAAATTACAATCATTACATAGATGCGAGATTACATATCTATAGAAGATATCCGACCAGACTGGTCTCCCATAAAATATGCCTTCTTCTGAGTGAATTCTCATCTGGTCGACGGTCGAGCAGATTGTACTCACGAAAATAGTCACGTGCAACCCACGTGTAGACTAATTTTGCCACATCATCAGGTAAATATTTTTTTGGGTAAACAAGACCCTATTAGGTCGATTCCCTATACAGCAAATGGCCACGGGGATGAGATCGTCGTTAGCTCGATTGGAGCAGCTTAGGCAACTATGGCGAAACCCTAGCAATTGTTGCATTTATGAACATACGAGATCGAGACTTTTGTTAAAATGGGACAAAAATAGCCCTGCCTCAATATTTTTAGTGCTAGGCTTTTCCCCCAACATGATCTCCACAAAAGCCTTCGTGCACTTCTTGCAATATGTTTTTAGCTTCGTTGGACAGAACACACCGTAGGAGGGGCAATGAATGACCACGTCGGTACAATGTCCCATCCATTATCACATACCTCGGAGCTTGATATAATATTTGTAACGCCCTGGATAGCCAAGACCGTTACACTGTGTGTTTATAAAGTGCCAGACTTGCTATTCAAGTCATTAAAGTAAAAACGTGTTACTGAAACAGTAGAGGAACTAGGGTTAAAAGTGTTTTGGTCTCAAAAGTTGCGTTTTCATTGCTAAACATTGTTTCGTTACATGGGATCCCAAAAATGACAATTTAAAGGCCATTTACAAAATTTACAAAGTTTAAATACATTAACAGCCATACTAAGGCAAAATGAGCAGTTAGGTAATCTCTGTCCTGACACACTTCTCGACCATGGTGATCGAATGGCTGGCTATGTACATTGCACCTCGGAGTTCTCCACCTCAGGCCTGGTCCAGCTTGCCCTTGCCCTTACCTGCACCACGAAGCACCCGTGAGCCAAGGCCCAGCAAGAAAACACAGCATCAACAGAATATGAACAACCAGTAAACAAGTCAATTACACATATGGCATCTCATAGACTCAAGTATATCATCAGTCAAGTATTTCATACACTAAGCATCTCATAAACCCAAGTATATCATCAGACAAGTAATTTCATACACTAAGCATCTCAGCTCAAAATACATAATGCACAGACGATAACCAGGGCTAGCGCTCACAGGCAGCTCCCTCTGTTATCCTATTATTTCCGGCGCCCAGTGGCCAATTCGCGCTCCGTGCGCTAAAACCATGTACGGTACTCTTAGACCGCTTTTACGTGTCCCTTGGCATAATACCAACATTGACACAATACAACTCTCGGGAGCACTTAGTCCCATTACAACCATACATTCGGGTGCAGTTTTCTTACCTTTCAATTTATTGATTTCCGCTGCCACGAAGCCACGAGCACGGTCCTCTACCCCGAGCCTCTCCAAAGTCCTATCACAACACAAATGAAACATCTTTTGTCACTAATCAATCCAAAGCTACCTCCCCAGAGCCAATCCCATACTCTCGGAACCCCCAAATCCCTAAAACGACGCACCGAAGACATTCCCCGAACCCCCGGAGCAAAAGCTTAAATTGCAAATTCCAACATCCTGAAATTGGCCTAGCGCCGCGGCGCAGCCCTGTAGGGCCGCGGCGCCCAGCAAGTCAGAGACCCCATCATGCCCAAAAACAGCCTTGCGCCGCGACGCTCCTTCGCGAGCCCAGAATTCTGGGTTTTTCCCCTGCGTTTTCCCCGAACCCAAAACACTCCAAATCATCCCAACTTCATACCCAAGCCCCAAAACCTATTTAAAATCCCACATAGACCAACCAACAACCTATAAACACTATAATCCAGCTCAACCACACAATCACCCATAGAAATTCACACTTAAATTCAGACTCTAACCCTTAAGCTAAAACTTGAGAAAAGTACAAACCAGTCCTCTAAATCCTTAAACCATAACAGCTACGAAATTGCAAACCTACTTAATACCCTTACCTCAATCAGAAATTTGACTTGAGCCTCCTCCAATCCAAGCTTGAGCTGAATTCCACCTTAACAAGCCAGCTAAATTCCATGCAAGACAAACCATGGCTATCTCTCAATTCTTTCAAAAACCAAATTCAGAACTTAACAAAACAGGAACCAATTCCTTACCTCAGTATAAACCTTGCTATATGCTTGATTCCTCACCCTTAAGCCCTACACTAGCCTCAAAGAACTCAGTTCAGCTCCTCCTCCACTTTGCCTTCTAGGTTCTTGATTCTCCCTTCCCTTCTTGATCTTTCTAGCCTTCCAAGTCTTAACTTCAGTTATACTTAGCATAAATGAATCGTACATATCCTTTTCCCTCAGCCAAAGACATCTATACCACTGCCAAAAGACCTTTTTAGCCTTCTTCAAATATCCTTTTCTGACTAAACCTCAGGGGTACACTTGTCTTTTACCTACTTTACAGTTTTACCACTTATCCAACAAAACCTGTTACTCTCTATGGTTACTAACAGTTACACAAGTTACCAAATCACCAGTTACCATTATCTAGCTCCCTAGGACCGTCTCGACACGTGCGTCACATTGAAATCACCGCGCCCACGTGGTACTATTCACATATCATAATTATCACATAACATAATACACATAGTCATATAACATGCTTAAAATCATAATCATGCATCTTAATCACAAAAATCACACGTAATTCCCATTATGCCCTCCTGGCACACTAATCAAGGCCCTTAAGCCCTATTAGTGAATTTGGGTCGTTACAACTATCCCCTCCTAATGAGAATTTCGTCCTCGAAATTTACCTGAACAACTCCGGATACTGATCTCGCATAGCTGTCTCAAGCTCCCAGGTCGCCTCCTCGACCTTACTGTTTCTCCACAGCACTTTAACTAGAGGAATCGTCTTATTCCGCAACACCTTGTCTTTCCGATCTAAGATCTGAACTGGTCTCTCATCATAAGCCAAATCTGCCTGTAACTCCAGATCTTCATGCCTCAATACATGAGTCACATCTGAGACATACTTCCGAAGCATGGAGACATGGAACACGTCATGAACTCCAGACAATGATGGCGGCAAGGCTAACCTGTAAGCCACCTGACCAATCCTTTCCAGGATCTCGAATGGTCCAATGAATCTAGGGCTCAGCTTGCCTTTCTTACCAAACCTCCTCACACCTCGCAGGGGTGAAACCTGCAGAAAGACGTGATCACCAACCTGAAACTCCACGTCTCTACGCTTAGGATCAGCATAGCTTTTCTGTCTACTCTGAGATGCAAGCATCCTAGCCTGGATCTTCTCTATAGCCTCACCTGTCCTCTGAACCATATCTGGCCCCAAGTATCTCCTCTCACCCATCTCATCCCAATGGATAGGCGATCTACACTTCCTCCCATACAACATCTCATAGGGAGCCACTCCAATCGTTGACTGATAACTATTGTTGTATGAGAATTCAATCAACGGAAGGTACTTACTCCACGAACCCTCAAAGTCAATCACACAAGCTCTGAGCATATCCTCCAGCACTTGGATCGTCCTTTCAGACTGTCCATCAGTCTGAGGATGAAAGGCGGTACTGAACTTCAACTGAGTTCCTAAAGCTTTCTGCAAACCTTCCCAAAACTTGGAAGTGAAAATAGGATCCCGGTCTGACACAATTGACTTAGGAACCCCATGGAGACGTACGATCTCTTTCACATACAACTTAGCGTACTGATCCACAGTAAAAGTTGATCTTACTGGAAGGAAATGGGCAGACTTGGTGTATCTATCCACTATAACCCATATTGAGTCATGGAACCCTACTGTCCTGGGTAGACCTCCTACAAAATCCATAGTAATATCCTCCCATTTCCACTCAGGAATACCCAAAGGCTGAAGCAACCCTGCTGGTCGCTGGTGCTCAGCTTTCACCTGTTGACAGGTTAAGCATCTGGCAACGTACTCTACCACATCCCTCTTCATCCCGGCCCACCAATACAAAGCCCGTAAATCCTGATACATCTTTGTGGTACCCGGATGAAGCGAGTACGGCGTCGTATGAGACTCATCCAGTATCTCCCGTCTGATCCCCTCATCAGCTGGAACACAAATTCGCCCCTGATACCGAAGTAAACCAACTTCTGAAATAGAATAGTCCTTAGCTATTCCTGCTAAGACATCCTCTCTAATCCTCTGTAACTGAGCGTCTGTCAACTGCCCCTCTCTGATCCGCTCTAGCAGGGTCGACTGTAGAGTAATATTAGCCAATCGGCCCACAACCAATTCTATCCCTGCTCTAACCATCTCATCAGCCAACTCCTTCGAGATCCAAACAGCACTATATAACTGACCTGGACCTCTGCGGCTCAGTGCATCAGCCACCACATTGGCTTTCCCTGGATGATAAAGAATATCACAATCATAATCTTTCACCAGCTCCAGCCAACGCCTCTGTCTCATATTCAGGTCCTTCTGTGTAAAGAAATATTTCAGGCTCTTATGGTCAGTGTATACCTCGCACTTCTCCCCATAAAGATAATGCCGCCAAATCTTCAGGGCAAAAACCACTGCTGCCAGCTCCAAATCATGAGTAGGATACCGCTGCTCATACTCCTTCAGCTGTCGTGATGCATAAGATATCACCTTCTCATTCTGCATTAGCACACAGCCTAAACCCAACCTCGACGCATCACAGTATACCACAAACTTCCCTTCCCCCGAAGGCAAACTCAACACTGGCGCTGTAATAAGTCGTCGCTTCAACTCCTGGAAACTGCCCTCACACTTGTCTGACCAAATGAACTTTAGATTCTTTCTTGTCAATTCTGTCATTGGTGCTGCTATCTTCGAGAAGCCCTCTACAAACTGCCTGTAGTAGCCTGCCAAACCAAGGAAACTCCGCACTTCTGAGGCGTTCCTTGGCCTCAGCCAATCTCTAACTGCTTCTATCTTAGACGGATCCACTTTAATTCCATCTGCACCTACAATGTGTCCAAGGAATGTCACTTCAGGTAACCAAAACTCACACTTCTTAAATTTAGCATATAATTGATGCTCCCTCAACCTCTGAAGAACCAGTCGAAGATGACACTCGTGCTCTGCCTCTGAACTGGAGTACACCAGGATGTCATCAATGAAAACTATAACAAACTGATCCAGAAAATCTTTGAACACTCTGTTCATTAAGTCCATAAAAGCTGCTGGGGCATTGGTCAAACCAAAAGACATGACCAAGAACTCATAATGCCCATACCGTGTCCGGAAGGCCATCTTAGGTATGTCCTCATCCTTGATCCTTAGCTGGTGATAACCAGATCGAAGATCAATCTTTGAGAACACCATCTTACCTTGCAGCTGATCGAACAAGTCATCAATCCTCGGTAGGGGATACTTATTCTTAATAGTTAACTTGTTCAATTCTCGATAGTCAATACACATTCTCAAAGTCCCGTCCTTCTTCTTAACAAACAAAACTGGAGCACCCCGTGGCGAATAGCTAGGTCTGATGAACCCTATATCCAGAAGTTCCTGCAGTTGTATCTTTAACTCTTTCAATTCCGCTGGTGCCATCCTGTATGGTGCCCTCGACACTGGCTCTGTCCCTGGTGCCAACTCAATAACAAACTCAATCTCCCTACGCAGCGGCAACCCAGGCAAATCCTCAGGGAACACATCTAAGAACTCACAAACCAGTCTGGTCTCCTCCGGTCCAACTGGTGAAACTTTGGTGGTATCCACCACACTAGCCAAGAAGCCTATACATCCACCCTGTAACAAATCTCTGGCTCTCAACACAGATATCCTGGGTACGCGGGGTCCACGCACCGCTCCCACAAAAACGAAGGGATGCGCACCCTCTGGCTCAAAAGTCACCATTTTCTTTCTACAATCAATGGTAGCTCCGTATCTAACCAACCAATCCATACCTAAAATCATGTCAAAGTCCTCCATACTCAACTCAATCAAGTCCACTGACAACTCTCTACCATCAACTAACACTGGCAGTGCCCTAACCCATCTCCTAGACACCACCAGCTCTCCCGTAGGCAATATAGTCCCAAACCCTGAGGCACTAAACTCACTAGGTCTACACAATCTATCAATCACCCTATCAGATACAAATGAATGCGTAGCACCAGAATCAACCAAAACAGTAAAAGAAGTGCCAGCACTAGAAAGCTGACCTGTCACTACCGAGGGACTAGCCTCGGCCTCTGCCTGCGTCAAAGTGAACACTCGAGCTGGAGTCAAGCTGTCCACCTTCCCTGCCTCGCCCTTCTTCGTGGTCGGGCAATCTTTCCTGAGGTGTCCCACCACCCCGCATACATAACAGGCCTTAGCCTGACACTCGCCCAGATGGCGTCTCCTGCACCTCGTGCATTCCGGGTAAGTCCTCCACGAATCACCGCCTCTCCGACGGCCACCCTGAGTTCCCCGACCTCCCCTATCAAACCTAGGAGCGATTGGGGCATCAGGAGTCTTTCTTTTCAAATCACTGATACCTCCGCCTCTACTAGAACCAGAATATGGAGGCACCGGCCTACGACCCTCCCTTCTTGCTGCACTATCCCTCCATATCCTATTCTCTGCTTCCTCAGCAGTCAGAGCTCTCTCCACAGCCTGAGCATAGGTAGTCACTCCAGGAACTGTAGTAATCCTTACATCCCGGGCTATCATGACATTTAGCCCTCTAACAAATCTGTCTAACCTGGTCGCATCGGTAGGCACAAGATCTGGTGCAAACTTTGCAAGTCTGTCAAACTTCAAAGCATATTCTGTAATAGTCATACTGCCCTGCACCAACCCCACAAATTCATTCACCTTCGCAGCCCTGATGGCAACATTATAGTACTTCTGATTGAACAAATCCTTAAACTCTTCCCAAGTCATTGCAGTAGCATTTCTAGTCTGTGACGTCACCTCCCACCAGATTAAGGCATCCTCTCTCAACATATAAGTGGCACAGGCCACCCTATCATGCCCTTCTACTTTCATAAAATCAAGTATGGTGGTAATCAGGGTCATCCACTGCTCAGCCTTTAGTGGATCTGGTCCACCCTCAAAGATCGGGGGCTGCTGTTTCCTGAACCGCTCATACAACGGTTCAACTTTATTGCCAACATCAACGGGCTGTACCACAGGTAGTGCCGGTGGTCCAGCAGGGGCAACACTCCCAGATGGAGCCTGCTGCAGAATTCTGATCAGTTCATCTTGGCTCTGAAGCCTAGCTTGCATTTCAGCCATTAATTGCTGCCAGTTCTCAGGGACTGGTGGAGGGGTTGGGCCCTGGTCATCCTCTCTAGCCCCAGACCTGCCGGCTTGTCGTGTGGATTTCCTTGAACGCATAACTATTCAAGTCAATCTGCAAACAACGACTCGGCAATTAGGCTATGATGACAGGGCAATATCTCTCCAAAATCCACCACCGAAACTCCAATTATTCACAAGCAAACAAGTATAACAATTTATCCAGATATTCATCCACATGCACAGCAATGCTAATAAGCACGCCTTACCAGCATCATGCAATAGTCAAGGGCCAGGCCCTATCAGAATCTCATGCTCCCTATTCATCAGACAGATATCAACATTCATATCGCACTCAAATCACTTAAGCACATAATCATGCATATACAATTACCAAACCCTGAGTTGAGCTTATCTCCCGCAGCGAATGTACATACCCAGCCAGTCTTCAGGACCCATAAACCTACGACGCTCTGATACCAAGTTGTAACGCCCGGGATAGCCAAGACCGTTACACTGTGTGTTTATAAAGTGCCAGACTTGCTATTCAAGTCATTAAAGTAAAAACCTGTTACTGAAACAGTAGAGGAACTAGGGTTAAAAGTGTTTTGGTCTCAAAAGTTGCGTTTTCATTGCTAAACATTGTTTCGTTACATGGGATCCCAAAAATGACAGTTTAAAGGCCATTTACAAAATTTACAAAGTTTAAATACATTAACAGCCATACTAAGGCAAAATGAGCAGTTAGGTAATCTCTGTCCTGACACACTTCTCGACCATGGTGATCGAACGGCTGGCTATGTACATTGCACCTCGGAGTTCTCCACCTCAGGCCTGGTCCAGCTTGCCCTTGCCCTTACCTGCACCACGAAGCACCCGTGAGCCAAGGCCCAGCAAGAAAACACAGCATCAACAGAATATGAACAACCAGTAAACAAGTCAATTACACATATGGCATCTCATAGACTCAAGTATATCATCAGTCAAGTATTTCATACACTAAGCATCTCATAAACCCAAGTATATCATCAGACAAGTATTTCATACACTAAGCATCTCAGCTCAAAATACATAATGCACAGACGATAACCAGGGCTAGCGCTCACAGGCAGCTCCCTCTGTTATCCTATTATTTCCGGCGCCCAGTGGCCAATTCGCGCTCCGTGCGCTAAAACCATGTACGGTACTCTTAGACCGCTTTTACGTGTCCCTTGGCATAATACCAACATTGACACAATACAACTCTCGGGAGCACTTAGTCCCATTACAACCATACATTCGGGTGCAGTTTTCTTACCTTTCAATTTATTGATTTCCGCTGCCACGAAGCCACGAGCACGGTCCTCTACCCCGAGCCTCTCCAAAGTCCTAATCACAACACAAATGAAACATCTTTTGTCACTAATCAATCCAAAGCTACCTCCCCAGAGCCAATCCCATACTCTCAGAACCCCCAAATCCCTAAAACGACGCACCGAAGACATTCCCCGAACCCCCGGAGCAAAAGCTTAAAATTGCAAATTCCAACATCCTGAAATTGGCCTAGCGCCGCGGCGCAGCCCTGTAGGGCCGGCGCCCAGTAAGTTTGAGCCGCGGCGCCCAGCAAGTCAGAGACCCCATCATGCCCAGAAACAGCCTTGTGCCGCGGCGCGCTAGAACAGCGCCGCGGCGCTCCTTCACGAGCCCAGAATTCTGGGTTTTTCCCCTGCGTTTTCCCCGAACCCAAAACACTCCAAATCATCCCAACTTCATACCCAAGCCCCAAAACCTATTTAAAATCCCACATAGACCAACCAACAACCTATAAACACTATAATCCAGCTCAACCACACAATCACCCATAGAAATTCACACTTAAATTCAGACTCTAACCCTTAAGCTAAAACTTGAGAAAAGTACAAACCAGTCCTCTAAATCCTTAAACCATAACAGCTACGAAATTGCAAACCTACTTAATACCCTTACCTCAATTAGAAATTCGACTTGAGCCTCCTCCAATCCAAGCTTGAGCTGAATTCCACCTTAACAAGCCAGCTGAATTCCATGCAAGACAAACCATGGCTATCTCTCAATTCTTTCAAAAACCAAATTCAGAACTTAACAAAACAGGAACCAATTCCTTACCTCAGTATAAACCTTGCTATATGCCTGATTCCTCACCCTTAAGCCCTACACTAGCCTCAAAGAACTCAGTTCAGCTCCTCCTCCACTTTGCCTTCTAGGTTCTTGATTCTCCCTTCCCTTCTTGATCTTTCTAGCCTTCCAAGTCTTAACTTCAGTTATACTTAGCATAAATGAATCGTACATATCCTTTTCCCTCAGCCAAAGACATCTATACCACTGCCAAAAGACCTTTTTAGCCTTCTTCAAATATCCTTTTCTGACTAAACCTCAGGGGTACACTTGTCTTTTACCTACTTTACAGTTTTACCACTTATCCAACAAAACCTGTTACTCTCTATGGTTACTAACAGTTACACAAGTTACCAAATCACCAGTTACCATTATCTAGCTCCCTAGGACCGTCTCGGCACGTGCGTCACATTGAAATCACCGCGCCCACGTGGTACTATTCACATATCATAATTATCACATAACATAATACACATAGTCATATAACATGCTTAAAATCATAATCATGCATCTTAATCACAAAAATCACCCGTAATTCCCATTATGCCCTCCCGGCACACTAATCAAGGCCCTTAAGCCCTATTAGTGAATTTGGGTCGTTACAATATTTTTCTTGCATCCTTTCTATCCTCAGGTAGCTTTCTTGTTGTGAGGCATTCCATTATGGGAGTCATCCATGTTGGTCTTGTGTCGATCATGTCGACCCCTACCGTTTCTTCTGTCATGCTTGGACTCTCCAAGAACCCTACTTGACTATGTTCAAGGTCTCACCTTCCTTGGTGGTGGCAAGCCTTGCGAAAGCGTCAGCATTAGAGTTTTGCTCGCGAGGTATCTGTTCAACAGTGTAGTACTCAAATTCAGACAACTCTCCCTTCACCTTAGCTAGGTAGGCCGCCATCTTGGTGCCTCGAGCTTGATATTCTCCCAACACCTGGCTAACCACGAGATGAGAATTGATATAGCACTGAACGACCTTTGCTTTGAGCTCCCTTGCCACTCTCAGCCCAGCTAGTAAGGCTTCATATTTGGCTTCGTTGTTGGATGCTTCGAATCCAAATCTTAGAGTTGTATGGAATCGATGCCCTTCTGGGGAGATTAGTATGATCCTGTCTCCCGATCCATTCTCATTCGATGATCCATCTACGAATATCTTTCACAACTCTTGCACCGGTTCCTTCAAAAGCTCCTCTTGAAATCCGGTGCATTCAGCCACAAAATCAGCAAGGGCCTGACTTTTGATTGAGGTCTGTGGCACGTACAGTATCTCGAACTGGCTAAGTTCAATAGCCAATTTTAACAGTTTTAGGTTTTTGCAATACCTACTTGAAAGGTTGGTTGGTCATGACGTTGATTGAATGGGACTAAAAATATGGCCGAAGCTTCTTGGAAAAATGCCAGCTTCTCTATCAGTGGGTACCTTGATTCAGCTCCAAGAAGTCTCTTGCTTATATAACATACTGGTTTTTGTGCACGATCTTCTTCTTGGACTAACACAACACTGAATGCATTTTCTGTGATACGAACCACACCAACGATTGTGGTGAAACCCGACACCAAATATGGCAGCCACCAAGAACACACGAAATTGGAATGAAGAACCGCGACCCAATGCTTAGCCAAGCACGAACCTTGGTATGAGGAAGACGCCACAAATGGGGATGGGAATCCGTTTGATAAGTCAGGTTGAACGCCACAAGGAACCCCTTGATAAGTTCTAATAGTTTCTTCAAGAACTCAAGAAGAAAAACTCACAAATTTCATTTCATCATAATCAGCCTTTCCCAAACGTTTACAAGGCCTAATATAGCCGAAAATTACATCAAGACAAGCCCCTTTGTCTTCCTAATGAAGACCGAAAATTAAAGACAACCCCTTTGTCTTCCTAATGAAAACCGAAAATTAAAGACAAGCCCTTTGTCTTCCTAATGAAAACCGAAAATTAAAAAAAAAAAAGACTCTTGGACTCACACAAGTCAAGTGTTTGACTTTTCACAAAATAAACAAAGACTAAATAAAAAATACAAGATGACAAAATACAATAAGACTCATCAAGCTCCTAAACTAAGTCTACTTTGATGAGTAGGATTAGTCTTTGTTCTCCTTCAGTGTTGACCACGGTCTCCTCTTGTTTTAGGACTCTGTGAAGAGGCTGTTAAGTTCTTCTTTGAATCTTGGGCTCATGAAGCTAGTATGTTCCTGGTTCGCAGGATTCATCGCGATCTTGTTATATCTAGAGTACGCATCCATGAAGGACATGAGCTCGTGACCTGCCGTGGCATCTACCAACGGATCAATCCTTTGTAAAGAAAAGCAATCCTTGGGACAAGCTTTGTTCAGGTCGGAGAAGTCGATGCAAGTCCTCCATTTCCTGTTCGGCTTTGGGACCAACACGGGATTGGCAACCCAGATTGGGTATTTCTCTTCACGAATAAACCCGCACTTTAATAGTCGAGCTACTTCTTCCTCAAGAGGTTCAGCTCAGACTGTTCCCAAGCGTCTCCATTTTTGGGATTTTCCAGGCACGTTCTTCTCCAAATTTAGAGTGTACATGATTACACTCAGGCTTATTCCCACCATGTCTTCATGTGACTAGGCAAAAACGTCCAGATTCTCTTGTAAGAACTTGATCAGGTCCGTCTTCCTTTTATCATTTAGATTCTTCCCAATCTTCACGACTCTTGAAGCTTCATTGGAATCAATGTTTACTTCCTCGAGCTTTTCAATAGCTTGGAGCTCTGACCTATCTTCGCCTATTCGTGGGTCAATGTAATCATATGGGGCGACGTCGCTATCCTCTGCTTCTTGAGGTTCTTTCGTCCCACAAGTAACTTCCACTTCCTGGGACTCCTCACCTCCGTCATTTATGACCATAGCTTGCTGCCCGGATTGTGATTTTCCCTTCATAGAAATGCTATAGCATTCTCTGACGGTGAGCTGATCACCTTTAACGATGCATATTCCCACAGCTGAGGGGAATTTTATTGCTAGGTGGCACATAGAGGTTATGGCTTCAAATGCCATCAGCACAGGTCAGAACCATAAACCTTGGCTCGCTCTGATACCATTTGTGGCGCCCCACGTCACTATGGATGCTTCCTGGATTGACGACTAGCCCTACAAACCAACACAAGTCTTTCCAGCGTGCTTTGTTCTCACTCGCACGCTTCCTGGGAAAACTTCCCAAGAGGTTACCCATCTTGAGATTACTCCAGGTCAAGAACGCTTAACTTTGGAGTTCTCAAGTGATGGGCTACAGAAAAGAAGATGCATCTTGTTGATATAGGTAGTACCCATCAATCCATTTAAGCCTTCTTCAACTGTGTAGTCTCATATCTACACAGTATTAGAATCATCACACTTGACCTTCCCCAGCTTTACCCGGTCTTTCCCCTTACGGATCATGAGATTCTGACTGTCACATGGACAGTCGATTACCACGATCTCAATTAGCTTGGAGACAGTTCGTGAACCTTCTCCCAATGTTACCACTAATTTTATCGTCCCGATGGCTGCTGACCCTTCGCCAGAATATCCGTACAGAGTCATTGAGGTCGCCTTCAATTCGGTAACAGAAAACCCCTCTTTTCCAAGGTGGACCTAAGAAGTAGATTCATAGAACTCCCATTATCTACTAGTATCCTCCGGACCCTTCGGTTGGCGAGCTGGACGGTTATGAGCAAGGGATCATTATGTGGGAATTGGACGAGGCTAGCATCCTCTTCTGTAAAAATGATTGGTTGTTTTTTCAATTGCTGTTGTTTCGATGACCGCTGTTCTGGGACGAACTACTCCATTATGGGATTTCAATTTATTAATGTACCTCTTCTGGGCCCCTCTGCTTATGCCTGCTAGATGAGGTCCTCCCGAAATGGTGGCTATATCTCCCCCTATTATTGGAGGAGGATTGTTTAGATTCGCTTGAGCTCCGGTCTGATTTACTTGAGCTGATGGAGGGTTCGGTCCAGCAAGCTGATTAGGGACCACCCGATTTCGGGAGTAGTGGGCCGAAGGATCTGCTCTAATGAGAGTTTTGATCTCATCCTTCAACTGTCGACAATTATCAGTGTTATGACCAATATCATTATGAAATGGGTAGAACTTCGAAGGTCTCTCTTCACTCTTTGGTTTTTCAATGGTTCTGGCTTCTTCCATGGAAGGCGAGTAGAATTCGCCAGGAAAATGAGCTCCCTAGTATCTGTGAGGTCGGTATAAGTGGCGTAAACAAGCTTGAATTTCTCCCCAGACTTATTTTTCTTTGTTCCACCCTCGTCGCCCTCACCATTTCCCTTCCTTTGTTATTCCCCCCTTGGTTATTCTGGGCAACAGTTTGAGCAGTAGCTGCAACATCCGCTACTGCTCCAACGGGCTGGACAGGGATTTGGCTGGTTCCTGCGATAGAAGCTCGCACCTCTTCTAGGTTAATCCATCTTTGAGCTCATGCCAAGAACTCATCCACACTATTAACTTATTTTCTCTATAATTCTTGCCACAGGTCGCCCCCAACAAGGATTCCTGTCCTAATTGCCATGAGCTTGGAGCTGTCATCGACATCCCTAGCACGTGCATCGACATTGGAAAATCTACTTAGATATGCTTTCAACGTTTTGCCAGGTTGCTGTTTTACATTGGCTAATAAATCAGCCTTAGCCCGAGTTGTTTGGGAAGCCCAGATTGCTTTTTTGAAGTCAGAAGAAAACTTCTTCCACAAACTTATAGAATGCCTCTTGTATTGCTTAAACCATTGCCTAGCTGGCCCTATCAGAGTTGAGGGAATAAAATGCACCTTAGGTCGAGCCCGACATTGTGGGCCATCATCATGGTGTTAAACATCCTGAGGTGGTCTGACGGATCTCCATCTCCATCAAACTTTGACAAGTGCGGCATTTTGAAGCCTATCGGATATGTGGCCGCCGCAATATTTGGAGCGAAAGGCTCGAGCTCATCTTCTGAGTCGCAATCGTCCTTATCTTTTCCAGATAAAAGCCACTTCATTTTCTCTTCCATCAGAGCTAGCCTCTCGAGGGTTTTGTCTCTGGTCCCTAGATTATCTGGGGGCTGCTCAACAACTCCCATCATATCGTACATGTTTGATGAGTTATTATCCCTCCAAGCTGGAGCTTGGTTTGGTGGGGCATTCCCATTATCACGTACTATGGAAGGACCTCCCTCTTGTCGAGTATAACTAACATCTTCATTCTGAGCTGGATTCCTTCTCTGCGAATTCAGATAATCATGCAAAGCCGATTGTGAATCGTATCGAGGACTTTGTGCCGAACTCAGATGATTTCTCAGATTTCCCTCAGACCTACCACTTCGACGAATTTCAGTCCAGTAACTTTCATTTGCGAAGCTTTCAACTCGTGGTTGAGGCCGAGGATCTAGATTTTCACCTCGCGTCCGTTGGACGTAGGTATGGGCAGACAGAGGAGGGTTTCTCCTACAGTCTCCATAAGCTGGAATGTCTCGCGTAGGATGAGGTGGTGTTGGATGGCTTATAGGTTATGGGGGATGCCTTATTGGAGAGGCAATCCTTGTCCCATCAAGGCGAACAAGAGTTGCCCGCCTTTGTTCTGCCGCATTATTTCTAGCTCTCTGTGCCTAACGATCCGATCGTGACATAGGAGGGTTTGCTGGAACATTCTGTCTTTGTGAGCCTATCCTAGCCCCTCCTCGTGGGATGCCATGGGCATTCCTAGGTGCTTGTGAAGGAGGCATCGAACTTGGGGTTGCGGTTCTAACTGATCGACTGATATGCTGATGGCTCCTATGAGGGCCACTGGGATGAGCATTCTGGCGCTCTCGCCCTGTAGGCACAGAACTTGGGGTGGCAGTACTGACTGATCGACTTGGTCTGGATCATTTATTCTTGTGGGACTTGTGAGACCCACTTTTCCTCTTTCCAACATTAACGTCGGTTGCGAGAGGGGGTAACCGAGCCAAAACCTCCTCAATTTTCCTATTTTCCTTAGCGAGATGGCTTCTTAACTACATATTTTCCATCTCAACGACAGTTAAGTAGTCTGAGTTTGGATTCAGTGGCAATGACACCGAACTCCCAGTGTCGCCATGACCAACCGGTTGTTTTCCTAGATGTTGCTGGACCTCAAGGGCATGCTCGTTCGAAACAGCGGTATGATGGGCCTCCTGCCCACCAGGCTATTCTATCTCATTGTTGTGCATTGAGCGAATGAGCACCATGATGAGATTCGACTTGGATTTTGATGAAGCACTAATTTCCCTCTCAATGAAAGCATCAAACTGTCGACGCAGTTTTTTGCCAACAGTGTATTAAGAAATAGTAAGGTAGATTAGTGCTTAGTTATAAACCCTAATGGAAAATGAAATGAATTCACAAGAACACAAATATTTTACGTGGTTAAGTGGTTAAAAATCCACCTAGTCCACGAGTCTATATTATTGTTGTTTTCTCTCTATTTTGGCAGAGTTTCAGTATTACAGAATAGTTTTCCTCCTTTTCCCTGTCCAATATTCCTAGTATTTATAGAGAAATTCCATGGACAGGTTTGGGTAACTGCGTGAGTCAATCATGCCTATACATATTTATTACATTTAATACAAACAATTCCCATTTATATTGGGATATGGATTGATAATAGAATAAACAGGTTCTTGTTATCTCGGACAATAAATATGGCAGCCTGGTCATAAATAACTGTATAATGGGATTTCGAGTCTCCAGGGATCCTCAAGTATGCAATACACTAGGAGAACCACGAGTTGTATAAACCCTCCAAGCTCGTACTTCGACAGCTGTTTGAATATTCTGAGCTCACGCTTCACATCTTCCGCATCCCTAGCTCGTATGACCACTGTGCAAGTCGAGCTGCCTACGTAGATAATAAATAGACATCTTCCTCGGCTCTTTTTTCGTATATTTATTTGCCAGTTGTACCCGAGCTGAGTGAAGGAACTCGTACTAAAATCAAGGTACACCAAATTCAAAATTGCTTCTCCAATTTTACAATGTCTCCTCATTGAGACATTGAATATTTAAGAATTATTTTCCCTAAATAATTCTCAAATATATTTCATTTGACCACACTCTAGACTTCAAGTTTATTGAGTCAATATGTCATCCCACAATTTTGAATCCATCTTGATATATTTTTCTTGCAATAGCAAGACACAACCATTAAAAGATGTAATCCCCTTAGGTTCATCTTTTCTTATATCATAAAATGAGATGCTCATATTTTAAATGAGAAAATTTTAAATTCTCTATTTTTCTTGCAATAGCAAGACACAACCATTAAAAGATGTAACACCCTTAGGTTCATCTTTTATTATCTCATAAAATGAGATGCTCATCTTTTAAATGAGAAAAATTTTAAATTCTCAAATAATTGTTTTATTCACAAATTTCATACTAACAATAATATAGGATAAAACCTATTAACATCTCACAAATGTTTGCATGATTATATTTCAATATAATTTCACATAATTATCAACACATATGACTTATATCATATTAACATGGCCCTTTATTAATATGTAAACATAAATTACAAATATCATACACATATGATTTCACATTTCTATTGATTCACAAAATCAATATATTTATATGTCATATGAAACTCATAAAATTGTCATTCTAATAATTTATTATTATCACATAATAAGACAATTATATAACATGCCAGTATATTACCCTATAATCTACTAGATTATTTACACAATATGTTAATTAATCACATACTCAAGATGTTGAATTATCTTCTAATCTAACCACTATATTTGCAAAAGCAAAGGATGTTAGAAAACAATGAATCTCTTTTATAAAATTTTCTTCATTCTCATTTTTATCACTATATGAAAGTCATTAAATCTTCTAAGAAAACCAAAGAAGAACACTACCTTATCTTACCATCTTTTCAAAGTTGGATCCTCACAAGATCTCTATGGTTTCTCCTTCCATTGAAAAGGAAAATAAGCTTTTGATTGTTAGAGAACATATTATATTGTAATCAATGGAAATGGTAAAACCAAAATACAACTCTAAGCAAAATAATACAAAAGACAAGATGATAGATGAACAAGTGTTACAACTCTATTGCTCAAAATAAAAATAAATAGAAAGATTAAGAAGAGGAAAATCACAAACTTACAACAATAATAATACAAGTAAATAAATACAACAAGATCAAAAGAATGAAAAGAACAATAAAAAGAACACAAACTCTCACACAACCAAAGTGTAGAGTAGTGGGGATCACCAACTTGAACAAGGTTCAAGACCTTTGTCCAAGAACTTATTTCTCCCTATTCTCTAAGCACTAAGGGGTCTCTCAAGGAAACAACTCTCTGGAATTATCAAGCCTCTATGGTGTATTTTCCAGCCAAGTGCTTTGTGGATAGAAAATGGTGTGCATACAAGTGAGCATTAGGCTCCTATTTATAGAGTTTTGAGACACCCTTTGAATTTCAAATTTCACCAGCCCCATGGCTGTTACCAATGATTAATTGGATGTTTATGGAATTAAAATATAGATTTGGGAGTTACTTGGCTGTTGGAAACATTCAAAATTCGATAAAACCGAAGTTGAGAAAATGTTGTCAGCCACTCTAGCCGCGGCCTGAAAAACACTGGCAGCGGCCCACAACGTGTTTTCATCTACCAATTTTCCAAACATTTCCAAAACGTTCCAAATTCATTCCCACTTGATTGTTTAACTTCCACACACATTATGTGAGTTAAAATCACATCTCTAACGGCCATATTTCTTATGGCTTTTAGAAATTCAAATCAAAATGTGTAATATCAAATCTACACATTATTGGGTAATATATGGGAGTTACAAATTTGTAACTGATTTTGTAACTCCAAAATATGTCACATTTTGGCACACACATGTGTCCAATTTTGTGACTCTCAATAATATGTTAAAAGGTGTGACAAATCACATTTGTGTGAAAAATCACATTTTGTCACATTATTTAATCTAACATCATATTATTTAATATAATATAACACGAACTTATTATAATAATTTTTCTTTTACTTTTTTTGGTGTTAATTATGATAAAAATTTATGTAAAAATAAAAAAGGAATATATACATTTCGAGTTCAAAGACAAGTATATCATTACATAAATGAATTTATGTGAACTGATCATCCACCATCAAATTTATATTTTATTTTTATGATACAGAACATAAAGTGGAAAATCCCTTATATAATTCTTCAAAACTTGATGAAATTACTGTATGCATATTAATTAAAATATTAGAAATTAACCCTTATTGTTCTTTTTTGAGATCTCTCAAAACATACACAAAATTTAGAAAGTTATGAAATTTATATTAAATCTGATTCTTCTTTAGACCAAATAGTTTATAATTCTCCTTTAGTTTCTCAAGTTGCTGCAATATGGTTAGATAATGATTCTCCAAAAGAATATCAAAATTGTGATATACTTGTTTATTCTCTTTCTGGATATAGTCATGGAATACAATATTATTTCGGTTGTTATGATCCGTTACAATATCTTTTACTATTTTCATATGGAGATATTGGTTGGCATCTACAAATATTTAGAAATATCAAAACAAATGAGCCACACATCCTCAACTATGAACATTCACCATATTTGCAAAATGTTGAATCTATTACTTCATTGATAGATAAAGAGGCTAAATGTACGTTTTATATTTAATATTAATATAACAATTTTAAATGTATTGTATATTTTACTAATTTCGCTTTTTGATCTCCATTTTTTTTAGCTTCAAAGATTAAGCAAAAAAATACAGTTTCTTGTCGTGAGTATTATTGTTATAAATTACAAATAAGATCAAATGATAAATCTTTATTATTACAATCTAGTCAACTCTTTCAACAATATATTATAGATATGTATATTAAACTTGAAACCCAAAGACTAGATTTCATTTGAAATAAACAAGATGAAATTTATACTGATTTATATCAAAGAATAATAGATAGCATTGAACTTGGAGAAAAACGAGGCTCCAAAATTGGAAAAAGAATTGTCTTACCATCTTCTTTTATTGGTAGTCCAGAGATATGCGAAAAATATGTATGGATGCAATAACATTAGTACAATGATTTGGAAAACCTGATATATTCTTAACAATAACATGTAATCCTAATTTGTCTGTAAAAAACTAATTACAAACATACGAGCTTGCACAAAATAGATCTGATCTATCTACACGCATATTTAAAGCAAAGTTAGAAGAATTCAAGTATAAAATTATAAAAAAAATATTTGCTGATGTAGCGCATATGTTTGTGTTATTGAATTTCAAGAAAAAGGTCTTCCCGCATGCTCATTTCTTGATTATATTAAAATCTAATTCAAAATTAATAAATCCAATAAATTTTTATAAAATTGTATCTGCTGAATTGCTAAATAAAAATGAAAATTTACATTTATATTCAATGGTTGTTAAAAATATAATACATGGTCCATGTGGAGATTTAAATCCAACTAATATATGCATGAAAAGAAGTACTTGTAAAAATCACTTTCCAAAACTATATGCATCAATAACTTATGTTATTATAAAGAGTATCCAAAATATAGAAGAAGGAACGACAACCAAAATATTAAAGTCATCAATTAAATAATGAATGGGTTGTCTATATAATTCTTATTTAATTACAAAATTTGATTGTTATATAAATGTAGAAATATGCTTCTCAGTAAAGTCGTTAAATATTTGTATAAATACATATATAAAGGTCATCATCGAATCTCTATTCATGTCAATGCCACAGATGATGGAAATAATATATACGAAATTAAATATTTCCATTTAGCTTGATGGATATCTCCTCTTGAAGCAGCATGGAGGACATTTAATTTTCTTCTTAATGATATTTATCTGTGTAATTACACAGCAATTACATCTTCAGGACAAGCAATTTATCACATTTAAAAAAATGATGATCTTACTAAAGTAATTGTTACTCCCAAATTTGGAGAATAAATGAACAACCTCGAAATGTGTGAGCTCGTATTTAATAAGCATTAACGTTATACTTGTACAAGTATAAGCAAAGTTTCAGAGCTATTTCATTTGCACTCGAGCATGAGTTGTAGGCTTGAAGACAACAAGTATCTCCTTCAAAAGATGAGTTCAAAAACCAATCAAGCAAGGAGGTAGCGACAACTGGAACGATGAACTCGAAGTTACATGTGATCTCAAAATCATGTCAAAGCAGTATTCAGCTCGAAGACACGTTAAATTAATACACAGAGATGCTATTAGGAAATCCCTATAATTAGGGGATTTAGTTCAAACCATGTAATCAAACCTATTTTTTAGGGATATTTATTTACAATAAATATGATTGTTTGTATTTAATCTATGGGATTTGTTGTCCCAATTAGAATCTGACATGGGTAACACAGTATCCCTAAAATTAAGGGAGGATTCTTGTAACCAGGCCTATAAATAGTTTGAGAATAGTCATTTGTAAATGAACGCTATTTTTTTTTGTGGAGAAAATCTATGTGAAATTGCTTTCACATAGATTGAACAAAAACCTCAATAAAAGTGACTCGTGGACGTAAGTAGATTTTAGCTTATGAACCATGTAAAAATATATGTTCTTATTTTCTTGCTAAATTATACATTTCCTTAATCACTCTTATTCTTTAGTTGACGAAAAACGCCGTCGACAGTTTTACTGTTACAATGCACACACCTGACCAGGAGCATACGAGCTTCATGATGAACAAAGGGTTAAACTGTTACAATGTAATGCCTTTCAGGCCCCAAAATGTTGGAGTGACATACTAAAGACCTGTAAATAGAATGTTTGCTGAACATATTGGAAACAACATGGAGCTTGCTAACTGCCTTTTGCGCTATCAACCTTAAGAAGATAGAATAAAGAAATAAGCAATAAGAACACAAGGATTTTTACGTGGTTCAGGTTATAAAAGAACCCTAGTCCACGAGTCTCTAGTATTAAGAGGATTGGAAGCTTGTGATGACAAATTCCAATGGTGTATTCTCAGGCATCATTTAGATTGCTCTGAGTACAAGGTGTTTTCTTTCTAAAAAACCGACCCCTTTACAATGAGACTCTCGACCCTATTTATAGAGGCTGGGGTTATTAATACTAATCATCAGTAATTAATACACATTCTTCCCATTATTGGGGGATTAATACCAATTCAATGCTTTGGGCTGCATTGAATAGAGACCACGGCCCAAATGAGATTTGCGGGGCCCACTACAGAAAAGCACCTACTTTATAGGGAACATGCCCTGGGTACTGTCAAGGTGTGCTGTAAGTACCTCCATGTTAAACGGTGTAATGGCATGGTCTCATCAAGTGCTTCTCTTTCATGGCCCATCCGCAGGGCAATGGCCAAGTGGAAGCAGTTAACAAGACACTTAAGTCCACTTTGAAGAAAAGGTTGGAGCAGGCAAAAGGAGCATGGCCCGAGGAGTTACCTAGGGCATTGTGGAGTTACCACACCACTGCCAAGACCGCCACAGGCCATTTTCCCTTCTCGATGGCCTATGGATATGAGGCTATGCTCTCAGTTGAAGTAGCAATCTCCACACACCGACGGAATACGTATGACCCGACCACAAACCATGCTTTACTTTGTGGAGGAAGTTTAACTCAGCTTAGAGTAGTGTCCTACCAATAGAAGGTAGCCAGGTATTTTAACTCCAAAGTGAAAGATAGAAAGTTTGGGGTCAGAGATCTTGTGTTGCGAAGAGTCTTCTTAGCCACTCGAGACCCCGGTGCAGGAGTGTTAGGACCTAACTGGGAGGGCCCATACCAAGTCGAGAGCGTTGTGTGTCCGGGAACATACAAGTTAGCCCGACTAAGTGGGGAGCTGATTCCTCACGCCTGGAATGTCGAGCATCTTCACCGGTATTACCAGTAATATGAGGAGAAAACATTGTCTATTTCTGTAATACCTTCCTATGGGAACATGTAATGGAAATCGTGTATGTAAAACACGGTAAGAAATTTATTTTCTGGTTATATTCTTTGGTTTCCTTTACATTCTATAATGTTGTGTAAGAGTCTCCGATCACTTGGGGGCATGGAGTTAAGGCAGCATCACGCCTTGCAGGGAACGACCTAGGAAACTAAACTTGTCAAGAGGAGTAAGCCTAGCGTCGCCATCCCAAGAATAGAAAATTCTAGGAAACTAGTCAAGTCTAGCCTAGAAGGCAGCTTGTTCCAGGCAGAACTGAGATTAGCACCTAGGGGCTAGATAACCCAAGTAGCGCGAGAATAGACTTTTTTCACCTCCCGTGGACACCGAACCCGAAGAGGTCTAACCAAGTCTCTTGATCTCGAGATGCGAACGGGAGGCCGAGTACCCCTTACATGGTCAGAGCCCGAGGAGCTCTGACCAAGTCTCTTGATCTTGAGATGCGAATGGGAGGTCGAGTACCCCATACTTGACCTTGGGAAATCCGTGACATGGGGAGTTTGGCTAGTCGATGATCGAAGCGCCCCTAATGTCACTATATCCCATAGCTAGAAAACCTAGTATAACATAGACTTAAGAATTCAGGTTACCTCCCGAGGACAGCGTGCGCCCAGAGAGTAATATCCAAATCCTAATCTGCGAGATATGGGTGGATGCCCAGGCCGCCCAAGCTTGGGCACCTCGTTAACATCACCTCTCGAGGAGGTGTGAGATGTTATGGAAGTGACAAGATATGCACTCATAAAGCAGTGTTGAAACCCCCAACCGACCTCCCGAGTAGTGCATACTCGGGGGGGAGGTGGTTTCACGTGCTAGGACCCATGAAAGCCCAAATCTTTGGATTGCAGGGGCGTAGGGCATCGAGTTGGAACCAATGGTAAATTTCGCATCAAAGTTACTTCTAGAACTATGAACCTACAAGGGACTAAACACTGGAACCAAGTGTTTAAAATGATTTGAGTTCTTGTTCTTGTGGCATTCATTATGTTGAATTTATAGAACCACCTGTTTAAAAAACAATGTGAGTTCTTGTTCTCATGGCATTCGTGTTATGTTGAATTTATAGAACCAAATGTTTAAAACAGTTTGAGTTCTTGTTCTCATGACATACGTGTTACGTTAAATTTATAGAACCAAGTGTTTAAAACTGTCTGAGTTCTTGTTCTCTTGGTATTCGTGTTACGTTGAATTTATAGAACCAACTGTTTAAAAGCATATTTGAATTCTTGTTCTCATGGCATTCATGTTACGTTGAATTAATAGAACCAAGTATTCAAAACGGTTTGAGTTCTTGTTCTCGTGGCATTCGTGTTACGTTGAATTTATAAAACCAACTATTTAAAAACATATGTGAGTTCTTATTCTCGTGGCAGTCGGGCCACATTGGAGTAATAGAACCAAGTTGTTAAAGAGGATTGAGTGCTTATTCTCGTGGCAATTTAAGTTACGGTGAATTCATAGAACCAAACCAAATAAAAAGCAAGGCAAGCTACATAATTCTTAAACGGGAAAATAATTACAACTATTCTCAGGGGCTCGAGCGATTGTTTGTCTATACCCCAATAAGTTTATGGAACGCAACCCTAAGTGTAAAAATTATAATTAGTCCTTGGGGACCTCCGCCACCAGTTCAATGATCGGATCTCCACTCGAGGCACCCTCTGCCTGGGCCATTTCGGCGGCTGGAGTCACCTCAATTGGTTGAGTGGCCTCGACAGATGCAGTCGCCTCGACCATTGGAGCCACTTGAGTCGCCTCAGCAGCTGGAGCTTCTTCTATAGCCTAGGTCGCTCGGAGGCGCTCGTTGAAGAGGAGTCTATACTTCTCGGGCTCCTTAGTGAAATCCAAGCTCATGTCATGGTTGTGATACTAGGCCACATAGAAGGCATCCTCGACGATAGTCTCGGTTTCTCTTTCAAGCTTCTCCACCTGACACTGAGTGGACCCGTTCAACTCCATATCTTGAAGGGATTTTTTCTCTGCTAGCTCAGCTCGGTCGATGGCCTCCTTAACCTACTCCTGAAGTTGGAAGTTCTTTAGGACCACTCGGGTGACCTCAACTGTGGCCTTCTTAGTCTCCTCCTGGGCTCGCTGCATGCTCTCCATGGTCGCCTTTGTCTCCTCTTTGACTCATTGCATGTCCTTGGTGGCCTTCTGGATAGCTTCCTCAAGCTCTCGAGAGCATTCTTGCTCGACTTTAAGGGCAGCCTTGGCCCGGGCAAGCTCTTCCCGAGGGCCCTTCATTTTCTCCTTGAGGGAGACAAATTTGTCCTGGGCTTCTGGAGCGCATACGACTTCTCCATCATGATGTCTTCAAGGCGATGGCAGGGCAAGGTAGACTGCAAAAAAAAAAAGTAAAAAGAGGGAAAGTGTTGGTCTAATAAAGCCTTGTTGAGTTGAATTCAAGTGCAGGAATAAGTAACTTATCCAGACAGAGGCGTACCGACATGAGGCCACAAGAGAAGCCTCGTTACTGTCACCTAGTTGGGAGAAGCTTCGGGCAGTCAACTCGCACATAGTGGAGCTGACCCCCTGAAGGAGCTTGGCTGCGAGAGGAACGACGATCTCCCCTAGTTTGGGCCTCTCTCGGGGTGGCTTGAGTTGGCGAAGGGCCTCAGCTATCTCGTGTAGAGCCTTGTTACCCTCTTACAACCTTACTTCAAAATGCTGAAGCATCTTCTTGTATTGGGGTGGCATTACCTCTTGCTCTGAGTCTTGAATAGACCCTTGGTTCAGTTCTGGGACCTCCTCCTGCCATGGCTCTTGAACTGCCTCGTCTGACTTGGGCAAGGAAGGGATCTCCACAATTGGGGGCAAGTCATCTGCAGGGACCTCCGTAGGGGGAGTGGAGACTCTCTGCCTCTTGGCTGGAGGAGAGGGTTCGGGCTGCTCCCGAGGACGCGATGACCCCTCTCTCATCAAAGAGCTTGGGAGTGCTCCTAACCTTAGTGTAGAACAGGCAATGTCTGCCAATCCCATGTGAGCTGCAAGAACAAATTAAACAATTAGCGTACATTCTACACAGTAGGGTAATGTAATAACATAAGCTACTTGGAGGCCCACTATGAGTTGAGCCTCCGTGCAAACAATGAGGGTGTATTATCCTATTCTCGACCTCACAAATAATGTTTGTACCATTTTGGGAAAAACCAGCTCGAGTTGAAAGATGTCACTCGGTCTGGAGTTACGAAGCCCCGAGAAGTTTATTGCCTCCTCGGGTGATGAAGATACACGTCTATTAAAGCTAGGTAATCCTAGAATTCGTCCCTAGTCCAGTGCTGATGTGAAATTTGACCACAATGGAGGATGGCTGGAGAAGCCCACATGTGCTCGGGACTTATCCTATCACCTACTTGGGAAGCATAAGTCAGGGTGAGAGGTGATTTACTTGAGTCAAGATGGGAAGCTTCCATCATAGCCTGAAGCTCTTCCTTAAGCTCCTGATCCTCTTGTGCCTCTCGGACCTCCTCTGCAGCGCGCACATTCGCCAGCCTCTCCTCCACCAGTCATTTGTATAACACCTTCTTGGCCAACCCATCTATGTAGCTGATGTGATGGGACGCCAACTCCCGAGACTTTTTGGACTAGAAATACTTGGTCAGCTCCAAGTTGCTGATTCGATGTTCTACGCTGAGAAGCCCTGACCTAATGAGCTTTGCTTCTATTATTAGGACACTAAGGTCCAAGTCTCGGTTGGGGAGAGCCTTCCTCGCATGGAGATAATCCTCAAAGAGTTGGACGTAGTGGGTTTAACGGAAATGACCTATTTAAAAGGACTTGACTAAGTATCGAACACAAAAAATTCCTAGTAAGGTGAAGGATAATGCATTTTGGAAGATACTCACTGTTGACCGCGTTTTTGGCCAACGACGTGGGAACGTCAAAAACGATAAAACCTTCAAGAGAAATAAAATGACACAGACGGTTTTGAACAGAAAGTAAATAACACGCGCAATTTTTATAATGGTTCAGCCCCAATATGTTGGTAATAGCCTAATCCACTTAGAGTTGTGATTATAGATCTGCACTCAAGATCAGATGAACTTGAGTCAACTGAGTTTCTTCAATGCAGATTACAAGAATACAAATACTTTTTCTCTCTAGAAAATTCAGATCCAAAAAGCCAAAAGTCTCCAAAGAAGAAGAAGCCCCTTTTCTAATCCCATAAGCCATATATTTATAGGCTTAGGATCATACATCTGCTCTCCCCTAGAATCAGGATATTTCATTATATTTATTATATTTAAATTACAAAAATATTCAAAATGTAACAGAACACCCAATTTGTGGGAAGAATGAGAGATTCCCGCGTATGCCAAGACCGATTCTTGTTGAAGCCGTTTCTGGGAATCTTGACGTAGTCTGTTCTACCTGGTTGATGAATATCACCTTCTGGTCGGCCATACCTCTACTGGACAGTCACGTACTTGGCTGGTAGGACACGCAATCCTCTGGTCTAACATGGCACTCTGGTCTAGCATGCCATGTCTCTGGTCTAACATGGCACACTGGTCTAGCATGACATTCTGGGTAGCAATGTCATTCCTGGGCAGCAATGTCACTCCTGGTCGGATGCAACAACTTGACTGGTCGGTCATGACACCTCTCAAGCAGTCAAAACTCTTCATCAGTCTACCGGGTCGCTTTATCACAACTCTGAGGAGTCAATGTATTTATTGACTATCTAATGTGTCTTTTTACGGACCATGTACTGCCACTTGTCACCTCTATTGCCACGTCATCAATCTCCAATTTTTGGGGATAACACTCATCAACTCGGGCAAAGTCAAGAATTAGGGTCGAATTATTGAGAGTCAGGAAGCCATTCGTGAAGAAGAAGGCATCCTTGTAATCTCGAGAATGATTCTCGTTATGGTGAGGAGCCTTGTAGTCGAGCGACGAGGCCGCGTATTTCACCAAGGCATAGTACTCGTCTCGTTTGGAGCTCTTCTTCCAAGGATCTCTGCTGACGAAGGCTTGAGCCATTTCTGCTTCCAGTACAGAATGTACATCCCTATGAGCACTTTGTAGCTGTTGGGGAAAAGCTGGAAAGGGGCTATCCCCACGAACTTCAGGAAGTTCACAAATTATTGCTTGAGGGGTAGGGTAGCCCCTGCAACCAGGTGGGCCTGGCTCAAAGCACCCAGGCAAATGACGCTACAGTGCGCCCTCTCGGACTCCCAACAAAGACAGATGAGGCACTTGTCTCTGACCAAATAATATCTCATGATGGCCTCGATGGCATCGGGGTGTTGAAGCAGAGTGTGGTAATCCTCTGCTTCGAACACGTCACCCTCATACTTTTGTGAAGGGTGTGGAAGCGGGGCCCTATGAACCTCCTCCATAGTTAAACCCCTGTCTCCGGGCATTTCAGGCCTCTCCACCACTTGGGTGTCAGTATGAACAACTAGCTCCCCAGCTGACTCTTGGGCTCCCGCCCTTGTATGGCCTTCTGAGGGATCTTGTGTTCGAGCCATATTAAAGGTCTCCTAGTCGAAGAGATAAAAAATGTGTTCGTATAGTTGTTGGAGTTCCTCGAACATCTAAGACAAAAACTAAGCAGTTAGTATTCTAAATGAAGGAAAGATGGCCAAAACATGAATGACTCTAGGGATACTGCTTGGGAAGAAGAGAAAGGTTTTGGAAATGCAGGGTATCCCTAGCACCTAAGGACAAGCTAGAGGGGATGAACCTACCGGAATCTGGGAATTCCCCATATTCCGATTACATGCTCATAAACACAAAGTTGACATAAAGACTTTTGAGGGCCATTTTGAACGTCCCTAACATCAAAAAGTGCCTAAAATGACTAGTGAAAACTAGAAACAGACTCTAAAATTCCATACCACTGACATTCCTAAGAATATATCGAAAAACCTCAAGCACACACAAAAACAGAAAGGTGGGTCGAAGGTACTTACTCGAGATGAAATGAAGGTAGGTGTTGAGGCGAGTGCTAACCTTGAAGTATTGTTTGTCGTCTGCCCAGAAGTACGACGATTCACGCCAGTTGTCCAGAGCTCTTGGAAAAAATGATTGAAGATGAGGGGCAGGCAAGAGAGAGAAGAGAGTGTTCTGAGAGGGTTTTTGATTTTCGTATGGTTATCGTGTGAGGTTGAAGATGGTTTTCTTGGGTTTTTATACCTAGTAAAAGTTATGAGGTAAGCAACTTCCCCATGACCGTCGGATGGCTTGCCATGGTGAGTTCATGATGGTGATTCAATGATCATGGTTCAAAAGGCACGAATTGCAATCATTGTTTCTTTGGGAAAAGATGCCTTGGGTGCAAAGTAGACGTTTGGGATCTCAGAGTTGACCCCTAATTAAATGTACGGACTAATGGGCCCAAAAATTGGGCGTTGACATGTGGGTTTTCTTTTTAGAGTGATGTCAAAGGAAAGCCCAAACGTATTTCCCTCTATTTTTCAAATCACCCTTAAGTTAAGTCTCCACCTCTCGAGGACGAGTAAAGACTTGGGGGAAAATGTTGTTTGTATTTTCAACTTCGACACTTGGCGACCGCTAGTGATTGGCTCAGACGTTCATAAACATCATCGGGACATGTTACCGCCCGAGGCCTCTAGCCGGAGCAAAGGTCCTCCTGGGTGAGACTTTGCCTTTGACAGTAGGTTGTGCGTGCCTTAGTGGATTACTCTCTGAGGTTTGTTCTCAGAGCTGGAGGTTCTCCAGCTTGGGCAATTAAGGCGAGGGCTCTCATCCCCCAATCGCCTTCCAGATCCGAGGTTCAGGTTCTCAGACCTAAGATAAGGAGCAACGTGTCAGCAAATGCAGGTTTGTAGAGCCAGAGGATCTTCTGACAACCATTATGGGTGATCCATCAATAGTGTTGATCCATCAACACTCGAAAACACTGTTGATGGAACACCCATAATCGATATGCCTTCACCTCAGTATAAAGATGTCTAGAGTTTGATGGGGCGAATGGCTGCTTTAAGTAGGTTTATCTCAAAATCCATAGACAAGTGTTTGTCATTCTTTAATCTTTTGAGAGGGGGCAAGAAGTTTGAGTGGTTAGACGAATGCAAGCTTGCCTTCCAGGTTGCCAAAAAACACCTTGCCGAGCTACTAATCTTCTCCAAACCAGTCACGGGGGAAATATTGTAAATATACCTCGCTACAACCGAGCATGAAATCAGTGTGGCACTTATTTGGGAGGACAAGAAAGTAAAAAATCAGTCTACTATGTTAGCCAAAGACTGCTGGGAGCTAAATCGAGATATCCACTGATGGAGAAACTAGCACTATGCCTTATTCATGTATCTCGAAAGCTTCGATCTTACTTTCAAGAATGTCCCATTCGTGTGCTGACCGATCAGCCACTAAGACAGATATTAGCGAAAACTGAAGCATCCGAAAGACAATTAAAGTGGGCGGTTGAACTCAGGTAGTTCGAGATCACATACCACCCAAGAGCTTTGATAAAAGGTCAGGCCTTGGCTGACTTTATATTCGGATGTATAGGGATCACCAATGAAGAAGTCATAACCCCAACTCACGAGTTGTGGAGACTCTATGTCGATGGATCCTCCAATTAGACTGGATCGGGGGCAGTCATTATCTTAATAACTACATTAGGAAACAGGTTTCACTTAGCCTTAAGGTTTTGTAACATTCCAAATTTTCTAATAAGGCTTAGAGCCTTGATTAGTGTGTCGGGGGGGGGGGGGGGGGCATAATTGAATTTATATGCGAATTATGTGAATTTAATTGAATATATGTGTGATTATGTGGAATATATGAGTTATATTATAATATGATTATTTATGCGTGTTTATGTGTATTAAATATGAATGTGGGATCGTTTTCATTAAAAATGGTGTTTTTGTAATTTTGACCCGTTGAAGGTATAATTTGATATGAACCTCACCAACAATTGTGATGAAACCCGATAACAATGATGGTTTGGAACCCCAAGATCGTGTAGACAAGATTTGTTGAGCCTTGACCCGTCACCTAATTAGATGAAAACCAAGACTACAAAGGATAGAAAACGCCACACCAAGAAAACCTAAGTATCTCAAGGATCAAGGTGATAAGTTTGGTTGTTTGAACACCACAAGATTAACTTGATAAGTTCTAAAGTTCTTTCAAGAATGAAGAGGGACACACCTCACAATAATAATAATATTTCTCAAAACATAATGTCTTACAATGTTCATAAAACCCCTATAAACATAATTCAGCCTCCAAGAATAGGAAAAGTCATAATTCAGCCTTAAAAATCACCATAAACATAAAAATAATAACTCCCCACGTTTTTAGGCTTTTGGACTTCAAAAGGCTGCCAAAAATAACTTAAATGACTAAATTTAATGCTTTAACTTAACCAGCCAAGGCCATTGGCATTCCCCTATTTAATGTCCTTGAAACTCATCAAATTCATGCCCTTTAATGACTTAAATGACTAAATTCAATGCATTAACATAACCAGCCAAGGCCATTGGCATTCCCCTATTTAATATCCTTGAAACTCATCAAATTCATGCCCTTTAATGACTAAACCATGCTGATTACGTTTTTGGATGTTATTTAGCCCCTTCACTTGCTTTGATGACATGGACTAAGCCTTGATTATTATTTGAGTCCATATTGCTCTTTTTAGAATCAGCCCAATTCTCTTGGATTAGCCCATTTAGTGCTTCCTTGAAACGCTTGGCTCTAAGTCTTGTAATCGGGCCACTAGGAAGTGACAAAGGGTCTAGTGTAAATCCAGCTCCATTCCCACATGTATGATCAGCATGTCCAGCTCCTTGGTTTGCATCATAATTATAATTATATGTGGATGTGATTGAGACCAAATTATTATGGGGGATATATTTGAGTTATTCAGCACAAGACGATCCTAGTGAGCAAGTTTGTGGAAAAGTCACAATGGAGATAAATACCCGACTCGGGGTGAGCCTAGGGGTATTTTAGTAATTTAGTACATTACCAGGGTTTACCAGGGAATGAGAATTTATTTGGTGATTATTTGGGTGTGTCGAGGTTAATTGGGAATTTATGAGGTGTTAATTGAGATTAGCGAGAAATGATTGCAAAGGATAATTTTTCCCTTAAGGGCATTATAGAACAGGTGTTTGGTTGGGCCAATTTAGTATTTTCCTGTCAAGGAAGTGACTTAGTCTCTAGAATTCTATAGAAACTAAGGAAGAAATCAGAAACAAAATAAAAACTTAGCTCACCTCTCTCTCTCTCTCTCTCTTTCGTTTCTTTCTCTCTATTGAAGTGCTTGGGGAGCTTTTGAATTTTTGAGGAAGAAAGGCTTGGGAACTTGAAACTGGGTGCTAGGAATTGGTTTAAGGGTAGCTCAAGATCGTGATTTCTCAGTGGAGGTTAGATCCTACACTCTGTTTTGGTGAAATTCTGTTATGGTTTAATTTTTTGTTGAGTTTTAAACTTTAGCTTGGGTTTTGAGTTTTGGTAAAGATTTGGTTTCATTTTTTGGGGTCTAAATGATGCTTATGTTGTGTTATTGAGCATCCTAGACTCAATTGGGACTTAGGTTCAACATTGGGTTGGTTTTGGAGAGATTTTGGCTCAGAAAAAACACATGAAACCCCCATAATTTTTGGGTTCGCAGGGTTGCGCCGCAACGTTGTTCCTGGAGCACCGCAGCCTGCATGAACTCAGGGGCTAGGGTGGTTCTCTAAATCTCCTTAGTGCCATGACATTGGGTGGGCTGCGCCGCGGCGCGTGTCTAAGGAAATAAGGGTCTTGGCTCTCTGTTTTGGGGGTGCATCGCGAACCTTTAGGGGTGCACTGCGACGCTTGGCCAATTTAGGAAGCCTGATTTTATTTCATTTTTCGGGCATAGGCTAGGGGCTCGGGAGACGATTTCACCACCCCGTTTTGTGGAATTAGAGGTTTAGAGAGCATGGGATTGGTCCCAGGGTTCGTTTATGGAATCAAATTATAATAATTATTTTATTTATGGGTTGTGACTAGATTACGGCTAGGACTCGGGAGAGGATCATTCTCGGGAGACGTGCTTGCTTATTTACGCTTGGACCAAAGGTAAGAAAATTGCACCCTAGTTGTAATTAGGGCTCGGTCCCTTGCTAATGAACATGACTATAATTATTCTTGTAATTACTTGATTAGGCGTGTTTGAATAAATTATATCTGATGGTGTGCTAAGTAAACTGTATATCTGATTTTTGTTTGCTCTGAAAGCTCGGTCTAAGAGCCAAGGTCGGCAATATGCGTGCGGAACGCAGACCATTTTGGCAAGGGCAACCTGGGAGTGCAGCATGCACTTGTGTGACTCAATGGTCATTTAGATTGGACAATGTGTTTGCTTGAGTAGGGCTGTTACTGCTAAGCATGTTGTTTATACTCTGTTGCTTATTTGAATCTGTTGATTTAAGTTTTCTTGCTAAGCCTTAGCTCACGGGTGCTATGTGGTGCAAGTAAAGGAAAGGGGAAGCTAGGCAAGCCATGAGTTGGAGAGCTTCAGAGGCGGCATGTACATATGCAACTGCTCGACCGCCACGACCGAGGATTGAAAGAGGGACTAGAGTCAAACCCTAATTTTGCTGCTTAGGCCGTCTTGTGTTGTAACCACCCTTTTGAGTTGTAAATGAATTTTAAAATATTTATTTTGGGATCCCATGTACGAACATAAACTTTTTGATGAAAGTAAATATTCCTATGATCAAATTTTTTAACCCTAATCTGCCAATTACTTCTAGTTACACATTTATGTCCAAATGACTTGATTAGCAAGTCAAGCACTATTGAAAATACACAACGTAATGGTCTTGGCTATCCAGGGCGTTAGAAATTGGTATCGAAGCCGTCTAGGTTTAAGGGTTCTTGAAGACTTGCTGGGCATGTACACTCGCCGCTAAGGATAAGCTTGACTCAGGGTTTGGTAGTTTTATGTGGTTATGTGTTTAGCTGCTTAAATAGGATATAAATTCCTTATTTGCCTTCCTTATTAGGGAGCACGATATATACTGATAGGGCCTGACCCTTATTCAGTCTAGTTTTGTGTTGTGTTTTAGGTAGTTTTTATTAATCTTTTTAGTTGTTTAGTGCAGTATTATGCTTTGTTTTTGCTTGTTTTTAGGTTTTAGCTTATGAATAAAGGAAAAGGAACAATTGGAGCAAATTGGCAGAAAAAAGTTGAAAAATTATCTTTTTGGTGTTATTCCGTCAAAAGATGAATCCTCGAGCAAGTTTATGGCTTCAGTGAATTTTCAGGACCAAAAGCACGAAAATTGAAGAAGTTGGTTGTTAAAGGCTGCGACGATATGATGTTGAGCTGCAGCCAGGTCCAAGGCAGAAAGCTTGTCTTTCGAAGTTTGACATGGGCCGTGGTGCGCCTAATGTCCATGCGAAACCTAAATTGACACGGGCCGTGGTGCTTGAAATGTTAGGCCACAACCCGCATTGCTTCTGAAGAAAAAATGAGGTTTTAAACCTAATTTCGAGAGGAGAGAATAGACAGAGGAGGGGGACAGAAATCAGAAGTGGAGAACACGTCAGAGAGCATCTCAATTCATTCTAAAGAGTTTTTTTTTCTATTTCCTTTCATTCTTATGTTTAGCTTAAGTGCTTTGGATTTTTTTAGAACGATTATGAACTAATTTCATTATTAGAGTTTCTAATTGACTCTCTTGAAACTCTATTATGATTTAATGCATTTGTCTATTTCTTCTTCATCTAAAATATACTCATTTTGTGTTTATTGTGTATGTGATTGATTGCGCACCTTTTACATACGATTTATGAATTTGAATCAAAATCTGAAAAGTGAGATTTGAATATGCTAAAATTGAGTAAACATAGATTTCAATTTAGAACGAGAGTATCAAATTGGTCTATGTGATTTAGGGTTGTACTTATTGCTTCCTATTCTTTGAATTGACCATAGAAAAATAGAGAATTCACATTAGGTCGAGTTTTCTATTTATTAATCCGAATAGTTAATACTTTTGTATGCCTATCATTTTAGTGAGAAGAGTTTGAGGGGTAATTGCATTAAAGAATAATAGAGTGGATAGCAAAGAAGATTAGAATTCCTAATTGTTCTCGTTCGTGAATTTCATTCTTGTGTCCTTGTTGTTAATTTATTGGTGCACTTCACTTTTATTTATTCATTCTTGATTTTAAATTTTACAATCTAATTTTTGTTAGCCAAATAGAAATTAAGAATTAATTAATTGGTAATTGATAAATTAGTCTTCGTGGGACGATACTTGGTCTTACCAAGATTTATTACAAATTGCAACCGTGTGCACTTGCATAGCTTTAGTTGTTGCAACAAGTTTTTGGCATCGTTGCTGGGGACTGAAAATCATCAATATCAATATAATTAGTTTTATTTCTAATTAGGTTGTTCTTTGAACTATTTCTAACTTATTTTGCGTGCATTCTTGACCATTTTTTTTAGGTAGTTCTGTTATATGCCTAGCAGAAGAGGAACATATAGCCTTGTTCCTATTAATCCTGAGATTGAGAAAGCGTTCAGGCAGAATCGTAGAAACAAAAGAGCTACTGGTCCAACCGTGGTTATGGGAAATCCTCAAAACAATGATGGGTTGAATGGAGGGGTGCCAGAAGTGGTGCTAAGACGAGCTCAGAATCCCACTGTGAGAAGCTTATGGGATTATGTAATTCCAACTGTTACGGGAGTGCAAACTATTGGGGTTTTATGCCCTAATTAAAACCCAAACTCTTTGTAATCTCATTTTATTTTCAATAAAAGAATAGAAATCATTTTTTGACTTGGTCAATCACTTTGCTCACAGGTTTTATTTTCATGATTATTTGTTTAATATAAACTTCTTTTAAACCCTGAGCATATAGCTAATCTTATTAATAGTGACGTAATCACAATGGAATATAAATATGATTATATGTTCAAAATAAGTTAGTCCTATGTTTAGTGAGTGCACAAGATTTACACTGACTTGCCAATCTACGATATGATCTACTTATGTTCTTTCCAGAACATTAGCAAAGTAGATAAGATCAGATGTATTTGTTACATCGGACTGGACCGATATTGACAATTGATAAGATAAGTAAACATACCGTTATATTTATTCTAGTCATATCATATAGTTGACCATAGGTCAATTCAATCTAAATTTTTAGTGGTTAGTTGTAACGCCCTGTATAGCTAAGACCGTTACACTGTGTGTTTATAAAGATGCAAGACTTGCTAATCAAGTCATTTAATTTGAAACGTGTCACTGAAACTACAGTTGAACTAGGGTTAAAAGATTTCGTCCTCAAAAGCTTCATTTCTTATAAACAAAAATTTTCTTTACATGGGATCCCAAAAGTAGTAAAGTTAAAAGACAGTCTACAAAATTTTAGAACTAAAATACAGTTATTAGCCACTCAAAGGCGAAATAAACAATTAAGTTTTTCTCGTCTTGTAACACTCCTCGCCACGGCCGATCAGCTGACTTTGTACATTCAGCCCCGCAGCTCTCCATCTCAGGATTGGTCCAACTTTCCCTTGCCTTTACCTGCACCACGCAGCACCTGTGAGCCAAGTCCAAGCAAGAAAACACAATAGCAGAGCATAATCATTAAGCAAACAACCAGATAACTCATACAGTATAAACATATACTCAACAGTTCAGACATTCATGTTGTTCAAGTATTCAGCATACCAAGTACATCATCTCAAATCATTAATCAATTCACATATGATAACTAGGGTTAACGCCCTTAGGCCGCACCCTCTACTTATCCCACTGACTCTAGCCCGCTTAAACCGAGCTCAATGAATATTAAGCTGTCCTTGGCTACCAGTGGCCAAGCCGCGCCCTGTGCGCAAGTATTATTTACGACACCCTTAGGCTGTTTGTCACATGTCCCATGGCATAATACCATCTATGACATTATACAGATATAGGGAGCTCTTAGTCTCATCACAAACACATAACCGGTTGCAGTTTTCTTACCTTTAGATTTCGCTAACTTTGTTCAATTTGATCCACAAGCACGATCCCGTCTGAGCCCTAGCGTACACCTAGTCACAGCCATAGATCAAAATCATCACCAAACCTCATATCCAAAACCTAGCCCCAGGACCAATCTCAAGCCCTCGGGAAGCCCTAATTCCACCAAACGGGGTGGTGGAATCAAACCCCAAACCCCCGGGCAAAAACCCTTAGAAATAACCCAAAAACCCCTTTCTGGAAACAGGGTAGCACTACAGCGCTCAAAGGAGAGTGCTATAGCGCTACAAGCAAAGCCAAAAGGCTATGGAACTTCAGGGCCTAGCGCTGTAGCGCCCAGTGACTAGCGCTGTAGCGCTAGTCACAGCACAGCCCAGCACAACTTTTTCTCCTTCAAACTTTCCCGAGGCAAACCTTCCCATCAACCAAACCTCAACCAAACTTCAAAACAAGCCTCCCAACATCCTCAACTCATCCCATAAGTCCCAACCACAGAAATTCAATCACATGCACCCCAAAACACAAAATTCGCCATGGTTGATCCTAGAGCTCAAAACTCAACAGAAATCAACTGAAATCACAGAACTTGAACTAGAGTTTCTTACCTTTGATGGACGAGCTCAACCTAAGATATCTTCCACACTTGCTTAGCCTTCACCTCCTCAAAGCTTCAGCCTCAATTCCCTAGAATTCCCACCAAGACTCAGCTCAAAATCCATGTTTACATAAAAACCAAAACTGAAAAACAACCTTAGACCTTACCTCAAGTGGATGGACTACTCTTGCTAACTCCTTGCTAACTCCTCAAGCTAGACCAAGGACCCTAGCCTCAAGCTCCTGCCCAGACTCTACCTGAATTTCAGCTCCAAATTCCTTGAAGAAATGAGGAAAAACCTAAACTGAGAGAGAGAAACTTCTATCTCATTTTTCCTTCTTTCCTTCAGACCTCTACTACCTTCTACACATTCCACTAAGGTATTAAGCTCAATAATACTTATCCCTACTTAACTCAAATGACCAATTTTCCCTCCCATTTAAAACTAGGCCTTTAAACCTCCTAAGGGCATTTTAGACATTTCACCCAATTCCCGCTAATTCCTCGAATGTCTCTAATATTTTCCACTTACTTCCCGACGCTTAACTAATCATAAATTAAATTCCTCAATATCAAAATAGACTCCAATATATTCTCTAAATTCCCATAAATACCCCCAGGCTCGTCTCGAGCTAGGCATAAATCCCCGCCATGACTTTTTCGCTGAACCGCTCACTAGGATCGTCTCGAGTCACAGATTACAAATATATCCACATAATAATGTGGTCTCGACAATTTATCACAAATATATATACAGTTATGCCCTCAACAACCAAAATTATGAATATGCCCTTCTAACCTAATCAAGGCCTACATGCATACTAGTACACATAGTCATGCATCATAGATATTCAAATAATCATATAACATGCTTTTAATCACTTAAGTCACATATAATCCAGTTATTCCCTCCCGACACACTAATCAAGGCCCTTAAGCCTTATTAGTAAATTTGGGTCGTTACATTAGTATTCTAACTGATTGTATAGTTTAAGTTCTTTAACTTGTTCGTTACCAGCTTACCCTACGGACTAGCCCATACTTACATCTTGGGAACTCGGTAGTATAATTGAGTGGGAGTGTTAATCATAGATATGAACATCTATAGCTTCTGATGAAGAAGTGAAACGATGGTTTCCTTTTAGTTTGGCTCAAGGTGTTAAATGATAGAGATCTCATTTCAGTAATTAAATTAGTTTACTGAAATATCATTTACATGGAACTAAGTGTTTTAAGGATAAAATACAATGAGAGGTAAAACGATATTTTAGTCCTATCTCATTGTAGACCGTCTATAGAGGATTGAATGAAAATTATGGTCGCAACGATGGATAATTAATAGCGTATCTATTTTTGTTATAGATCGTTCTATGAATTCAAGAGTGCAATTCTGAGTCTATAGTGGAGTCACGAGGAATTAATAAGTTAGTAAATTTATTTGTTAGATTTATGATAACTTATTGGAGCTTGATTTCGTAGGCCCATGGTCCCCATTGTACCTTGGATAAAATCATCTAGATAGTCTCAATTAATTGATTTAATTATCAATTAGAATTATCAAAGTTGACCAGGTAGATTTTGGATAGTTTCACAGAGTTGTGTATTTTTTATAACAAAAGAGAAATTAGGGCAGATTTATTAATTAAGATAAATTGGTATCTAAATTAATAAATAAGTTTAAATTAAGGTTCAAATTATAAATAATTAATTTGATAAAGGATTTAACTAATTATTTAATTAATTAAATCAATAAAAAATAATACAAGCCTTGATTTTAAGCCCAATGGGCTTATAATCAAAAGGGAAATTTCACGGGCCTAAAGGCCATGATAATTTCGACCTAGGGCTTAAAATTGGCTATTATTTTATTGATTTTATAATTAAATTAAATGGCCTAATTGAGTCTATAAAAGGAGTGCTTAGAGAGAAGTCAAAACACAAGTTCTGATAAGTTTGACAAGTTCAGAAGTAAGATTTTCTGATAGATTTTAGATTCTCTCTAAACACAAGTCCTTTTCTAAGCCTCTTTTTTATTTTCTCTTCTTCTTTATGTATCTATCTCATGTGTTGAGAGTTGCCCACTCTATTCTAGGTGATTCTAAGGATACATTGGAAGACTGTGAAGAAATTATAAGAACGGTTAAGTTAACTGATAATACTCTGCGATAGAAAGGACACAAGAGTTAGAGAAACTGAAGGAAGGACTCTTTCATTCCGCTGTGTATACTGTAAGTATTCTTATCTTTGTTTCTCTTTGAATTCAATTTTAGAAACATGTTCTAGGTTATCTCATATTAATTTGTTTAATATTAGATCTACATGAAAATAAATAAAGATCATGTATAAGTTTTCTATCACAAACATGTATAAGACCACCGGCTGTGGAGGCTAATAACTTTGAGATTAAGCCGGCGATTTTAAAAGGGAAATTTTACACTGTATGTTCTATAACATACTTAATTTTTTAAAAATGCCAACATAACTTACTCTCCCAAACATATGCCATTTTTAAATTTTTGGACAAAAACACCCCTAGCATTAAACACTCTCTTCCCAGCCAAACTCTCTCATTTCTCTCTCAGTATTTTCTCTCAACCGAGCAGACCCCTCACATTCTCACCATCTCTCTCAGGTGAAGCTCTCTCTCTCCTCACAGCCACCGTCGCCACCTTCTTCTCCATCGCCGGCCACGATAAGGCAGTTGTTGTGGTTTTTTTTTTTTAAACATTTGAATTGTAATGTATAAATCGATGAAATGGGTTTAATTTTTAATCTTTATTTTGCAAAAATGAAGCTTAAAATGGGTTTGATTCTATGTACATCATTTTGGAAGATTATGTTTAAATTCTGCAAAAATTTTGTGGGTCGATGTTCATTTGATTCCACATCGATGTCATTTCGATGCTTCATCGATGGTAATTCGATGACATACAGTGCATGTGCAGATTTTCAAAATATTGAAAAGTTGTTCATCGATGCGCAATTGATGCTCAATCGATAGTATTTCGATGGACTAGTAAATGAAGGCAATAGTCCATCGATGCGCAATCGATGGTATATCGATGTCATTTCGATGGTTGCATGGTTTTTATTTTTTTGTATAAAAGTCCATGAAATTTCGATGCTATGTCGATGCGATGTCAATGGCTTTTATATGTTTATTCGCTGCTCCATCGATGCTATTTCGATGGTATATCGATGGTTGTTTGAGCACATTAATTTGATGGTGATGCATCGATGGTTATTCGATGCTATGTCGATGCGATGTCGATGGCTTTTATATGTTTATTCGATGCTCCATCGATGCTATTTCGATGGTATATCGATGGTTGTTCGAGCACATTAATTTGATGGTGATGCATCGATGGTTATTCTATGCTATGTCAATGCGATGTCGATGACTTTATATGTTTATTCGATGCTTCATCGATGCTATTTCGATGGTATATCGATGGTTGTTCAAGCACATTAATTTGATGGTGATGCATCGATGGTTATTCGATGCTATGTTGATGCTATGTCGATGCGATGTCGATGGGTTTATATGTTTATTCGATGCTCCATCGATGGTATATCGATGGTTGTTAAAGCACATTAATTTGATGGTGATGCATCGATGTTTATTCGATGCTATGTCGATGCGGTGTCGATGGCTTTTATATGTTTATTCGATGCTCCATCGATGCTATTTCGATGGTATTTCGATGACAACAATAGACTGAGTATCTTTTGTAAATTCAACTAATTCTCTCTTTTTTTTGGATATTTTGCAGATGCCACCCAAATGTATCCTATTGCTTGAGATCCCTATAGAGGATCATTATGTCGGTCAAATGACCTATAGGGGTTCCGGGAGGTTAACAAAATTGAAGAAAAGATTTGAGGAGCATGGATTGTTGGGGAGGGTGAATGAGTCTGTTTTTGGACCATTCTTCACAGCCCCTGCCTTTTCGTTCTCAGGGGCATTGGTGCACACACTGCTTTTGCGAAAGGTCAAGTCTCCGCATGGCGATGAGGTGCACTTCTTTATGGGTCCAAACTTATGTAAGTTTGGGGTGCACGAGTTTGCCATTATCACTGGCCTGAGCTGCTCCTGTCCACCACTTGCCGTTGACATTCAACCTCACATTACTTCCTCCCGCCTAGTTGAAAGGCATTAGGTTCAGTATGTTGGAACGAGCTTTTAGTATGTGCGATGTACCTGATGATTTGTACAAGCTCGGTTTAGTTTACTCTGTGGAGGGGATACTATTGGCCGCTGAGAACGACAATGCTATTTGGTGAGATTCATTGTCAATGGTCGAGGATTTAGATTATTTTGAGAAGTATCCGTGGGGATCCCTTTCATTCGATACAACTGTGAAACAATTCAATAAAGATATGAAAGCGATTGGTGCTATAATACTAGGTAAGAAGGCGAAGAAGATCACTGAGGTGGAGTCTTCTAAGGGTGTTCAGGTGGAGGCAAAGTACACTTACAAGGGAAATCCACCAGCCTTGCAATATTGGGCATACGAGATGATTCTTGATTTATAGAAGGAATACGCCAAGCCCTGTGGATTCAAGTTCCCTAGGATGCTACAGTGGGAGAGCACAGGCTAGCCGAAGCATTTGCATTTGAAGGATGTACTTGCGAGGAGACATGTAAGTTATATTAAATTTAAATATGTCGTTTCTAATTTTCTTGTTTTGTTTCCATTGAAGTTGTCATGCATTTCTATCCTAAGGCCTCGACCAAATGAGCGAGACTTCTTCGATACCATATATCAGAGGACAGAGGGGGATGCTCCTAGGTATCCGATACTGCAGGATATGATCCAGCATGCGCCAGAACTAGTGCTCCATGATGGAAAACCTTAAGATCCTGAGGCAGAGGCTGCTGTGGTGGCTGAGATAGTTGTGGAGGCTGGCATATTTGTGGAGGATGCCCCGACAGAGACTGCTCCAGATACTAGTGCAGAACCTACTTCTGCTCCTACTCCTAGGGCTTATGAGGTTGTGTTGGGTGAGATGGCCAGACTATCAGGTGCAGTGGATGAGGTTAAGGCCACTCTAGGTATCGTCCTTAAAAATCAAGAAGTCATATTAGAGAAGCTAGCAACACTAGGTGGTATACCTACTCCTGCACCTACTCAAGCAGAGGATGTAGAGTACGACATTCTACCCACATGTTACGAGCCTCCTGTTGGAGAAGCCACACCTTCTCAGCCAGTGGAGACAGTCTTAGGTACAACTAATCCATGAGTTTTTACATGTTTTAAAGAGATTAGATACTAATTGCTCCCGTTACAGGTAAACGCACTAGACAGAGATCAGTAAGGTACGAGGACTATACTCCAGCAGCCAAGAAACCAAAGTTCAAGGACCCAGTTACGATCCTTCCTTTAAAGGTGTTGGAACAAGATATGTTGACAACTTTTAACCGGTGGGTACTCGATGAGATTGACAACAGCAAACCGAGGAAGTTGGAATGTTGTGATGGGACCCCTGTTTGGTTCTTAAAGTTGAAGGTGGCAAATGCCAGGTCCTTAACTTCCCCAATCGCCAAGTTAGATACAAATGTAACATCCCCGATCAATGTGTAATACTTGCATGCCTGTCAGATACAAGTGCCAGGTCCTCAACTTCCCCAATCGCTTCCTTTAGATTTGACATGAAATACTTCAAAGAATCATGATTCTCACTATCCACAATACCAAATGCAACTGGATATAGATGGTTATTTGCATCCAATGCGACTGCACATAACATCTGCCTACCGTATTTTGTCTTAAAAAAGTGTCGTCCACACATATATCCGAGTGAGAAAAAGCAATATTTCAATCGATCTTCCCCAGTGACAAAATCTGTCAACGTCCCGAGATTTTTCTGTTGAAGCATGAACAGGTACGATGGTAACTTCTGGTAGGATGCTTCCAGTGTCCCTTTGACATAAGAAAGAGCCTTCTCTCGGCATCTCCAAGATTTTCCATATGACAACTCAATGCCATAATCATTCTTAATGTCCTCTCTTATGTTCGCCATGTACGCATTCGATCCAGTCTGATATTTTTTCTTTATGCAATGACCAATAACCCAAGGTGCAGCTTGGCGATGGCCTTTATGTCGGAGGTCAAGTGAGCAAGTATGTTTGTTGGTGAAACAAGTTATCTCGAACATATCAGATTTAGGAATTCTCTTCCCCCTCAATCTCCACCCACAATCAGGATCCTTGCAAGTGATATGCCAAACTTCAGTACCTGACTTCTTCACCACAAACTCGAAGTTCTGCTTCATTGCATACAAGTGTGCCTTCGTCTTCAACTCTAACTTGTTCTCAAAAACCTTCCCAACTTTTATTACTCCACAACTCACTCCAGATAACGTGGGGATACCATAAGAGGGGCATGGGATATCTTCAGCAGTATACGCTAGAGAACTCCATCTATTTCTATTGTCTTGTGTAGTTGGACGACTGCTCTCTGAGCCAGCAATCCTTAGTCCTTGGCTTTCTTGACGTCTTGGCAAGGGTCGTCCATTTAAATTGTCTACTTGAACCACAGGTAGCATCGACAACCGATCCTCTGAGTTATCATCAGAACTACTGCACCCCTCAACTCTTTCATCATCATCACCAAAATGGGCAAATGGATCATCATTGACATAAGGCTCATACTCATACCCATCATCATGCGGGAGATTTGTTGGGGGAAAAAAAGTTTCATTATGACTAGGACCTCCCATGCATACACTTGGCCCAGGAGCTATTTGTGGAACAGCAGTGCAGGATTGATTATGATTTTCCATATTAACACTCGCTCTAGGAAATGGATCAATAAGAGCAGTGTTCTTTGCAATCGAACTAACGCATAAAGGAACCCGATGTTTTAAGGACTTTGAAATTTCAAGAATAAGAGCACTAACTCCTTCATCATCTGTGATTTCAATGGGATCTAAGCTAAAATCATTGCATGTAAATGACACTTCCAATATTAAGTCAAACAATGACCTATCCAATTTCAGCTTTGAATACAACTTCTCCAATAATTCTATGTAACCAACATCAATTGGTACATGTATTATAATGTTCAAACCAGCTTTGAAATTCCATTTTTTTGCTTTCTGTTCCCAAACACCGTTGTAAGAAACAATTATATTAACTCTGGAACCTGCAAATTTACAACAAAAAAAAAACATAAGAAAATTATAAAAATAAAGTGTAATCGATGATGAATCGATGCCTATGAAAATATGTATTGCAGTTCAACATTGATGCCACATCGATGACATTTTGATGCATAATCGATGCTGATGGTTGCCATCTGTACGCGATTCCATTTCGATGGTATATAGATGCCATATCGATGCTGAACCAAATCAACATATATGGCATCGATTCAACATCGATATACCATCGATATTACATCGAAAATAACATCCAAGTTAGAGGTTTGCCTTAGCATCGAGATTACATCAATGTACCATCGAAATGGCATTGATGTACAATCGAAATGCCATCGATGTATAATTGATGTTGATGGTTGCCATCTGTACGCGATTCCATTTCGATGGTATATCAATGCCATATTGATGTTGAACCAAATCAACATATATGGCATCGATTCAACATCGATATTACATAAAAAATAACATCTAAATTAGATGTTTGCCTCAGCATTGACATTCCATCGATGTACCATCGAAATGGCATCGATGTACCATCGATTTTGGAATGGCTCCCACATAATCCCAGATCTGAAGAACAGTTCAAAAATTGCAGAAAAAAATCCAAACTCAACTAGGGAATAGTTCGAATCTAATATCTAACCATGGCATTTCATATTCACAAGTAGATAGAATGAAATGATACCTTACCCATAATTTTTTCTCTTAAAAAACGCCAAGAATGAAAATTTCTTCACTTGAAATGAATTATTCACTTGAAATGAAACTTCCAAATCTGAGCAGTCCAATTTCTTCAACGATTTGGCTGTGAAAATCGACAAGGGTTGCTGTGAAAAATGGCTGTAAATGATGGATGAGAGAAAGAGATAGAGAGAAAAATGTGTGAAGTGTTAAATTTGAGTGATGAGGGTATTTTTGTCCAAAATAGGGGAGGGGGCACATTATGGGGAGAATTTTTATGATGGCATGTTAAAAAATTTAACTGTATTATGATGCATATAGTGTAAAATTTCCCTTTTAAAAATGGTGCAATCCATCGTGCAATTCGATGGCTTACCTTTAGAAGACCGTCACATGCATTTAGATAATTTTTTGGAGCTATGTGCAACATTCAAGTATAATGGGGTGAGCGATGAAGCAATCAGGTTGAGGCTATTCCCATTTTCACTGCGGGAAAGAGATAAAAGTTGGTTGAACTCCCTTCAATCTAATTCTATAAATACTTGGGAGGATTTTTGCAACGCCCTGGATAGCCAAGACCGCTACACTGTGTACATATAAAGGTGCAAGACTTGCTAATCAAGTCATTAATTAAAAAACGTGTCACTAAACATGTATGAGCTATGGTTAAGAAGGTTTTGGTCTCAAAAGTTTCATTTTATATAATTAAACTGTTATATACATGGGATCCCAAAAGAAACAGAGTTAAAAGTAGGTTTACAGACTTCCAAAAGTACATAAACAATTATTAGCCATACTAAGGCAAAATAGACAATCTTTGGGTTTCGCATCCCTGCCTAAACCTCAACCGTGACGGCTGGGCAGCTGGCCATGTACATTCCGCTCACAGAGCTCTCCAATCAAGGATGATCAAGCTTGCCCTTGCCTTTACCTACACCACGTAGCACCCATGAGCCAAGGCCCAGCAAGAAAACATATGCAACACAAACAGTGATAACAGATAGTAAATTCATTAAGCATGAACTCTTATCAAGAAATCCACATAATATCATTCAGCATATATTCAGAGTCATGCATGCAATCAAACACTTATAGCATTCACACCACACAATAGTCAGGGCCAACAACTTAGGCCGCACCCTCTGTTTATCCCACTGACTCCGGCCCGCTTAAACCAAGCTCAGTGCATATTAAGCTGTCCTTGGCTACCAATGGCCAAGCCGCCCTGTGCGCTAGTGTAACCCTTGGGACCCTTAGGCCGTTGGTTCACTAATTAGCTTTCATGGCATAATACCATCTTTTCAAGCATACTCAATAGGGAACCCTTAGTCCTGTCACAAATATTCAACCATGTGCAATTTTCTTACCTTTAATCTTTGCAGTTTTAGATTACGAGCAACGCTCCTCAAGCATGATTCGTTCCCGAGCCTAAGCTTTTACCACCTAGTCACAACCAAGGTATAGGGTTTCATTAGTATTCAAATATAGGTTTCCGGTTACAAATCTAGCTTCCGGGAATCCTAATTCAACCAAGCACGGTGGCGAAATCGATCCCGAGCATTCTAGACCACATTCCCATGCCTAAAATCCCCAAAAGTTCAGGTGTGCACCCAAGGGCTGCGGCCCTTGAAGCTTAGCCATGGCCCTGCCCTCAAAACAGAACCAAAGTCACCCCTGAAAGAGGACACACACCGCGACCCTTGCCTTGGGCGCTGCGGCGCTCACCTTTGGTCGAGCCCTCTTGGCTCATCTTCATCCTAGGGCCACAACGCTCTAGAACAGAGCCACGACCCTTCCCTTCGAACCCAGAATTCCCACCATTTCTAGGTTTGAAACCTTAGCCAAAACAACCCAAGCTCCCTACTTCAACAACTAACAATCCCAACACTTTTAGCATGACTTAAACAACATAATTCCACAGAAAACCCAGCCTAACACACATTAAAATTCTCTTTTCAATTTCTGAAACTCAAGAGCTATAAACACTCAAACCAGCCATTCAAATTCAAATTAAAACTTCTAAATCACAAATTGAGACTTACCTTTTCTGCTGAACCACTTCACCAAGCCAAATCCAAGCTAATTCCCAAGCTTTCCTCCTTAATTCTGCCCTTAAACATCAAAATTGAAACGTCCTCAATACCCAGCTGAAATCTTAGAATTGAAACCTCAAGAACACAGTTTAATCCTTACCTTAGCCTTGGTTAATCATCTCCTGAATAAACTCTGAACTTAGCTTCAAATCCCCACCTCAATTCTCAGAAATTCCCAGCTTGAAATCCCAGAAATTCCCTGTTTTTCCCTTATGGTTTTCACCTAGTTTCCTTGAGAGAGAAGTGAGTAAGATGAGAAATAAAGCAGGTTTATTTCTTTCTATAGGTTTCCTTAAGTTTGTCTTATTTGCTAAGTTAATCCCAAGGCTCGGAGTGTCGGAAACGTCCCCGAGGGCAAAACGGTAAAATCCCCCAATATTCCCACCTAGACTTCCTAACCACAAGTATATCTCCATATATTTATTTTCATAACCCGATAGTCTAAATAGCTACCCGATACCTAAAACACCCCTGACTTATCCAAAGTCGGCTGTTAAGCCCTATTGTGACTTTTCCCCGCTAACTAGCCCTAGGATCGCCCCGAGTCGTGCTCTACAAACCTACCCACATAATAATGTGGTTCTCACAATTACCATATACACATATCACATTAAAGCCAATATAATCACACAAGCATTATTAACCATATAATTATGCATTTAAATCAATAAAGTCATGCAAACCACATTTAACCCAGTAATGCCCTCCCAGTACACTAATCAAGGCCCTTAAGCCTCATTAACGAATTTGGGGTCGTTACAATTTGGCTCAGAAATTCCTTGCCAAGTTCTTTCCTCCATCAAAGGCTGCTAAATTGAGGGGGGAGATCAATAATTTTTACCAGCTTTAGGGGGAACCTTTATATGACTCTCGGGAGAGGTTCAAGGAACTGTTGAGAAAGTGTCCTCATCACTGCATTGAAAAGTGGATGTTGGTCCATACTTTTACAATGGATTGTGCGGTACTACTCGCACTATAATTGATGCCGCAGCTGGAGGGGTATTTATGAGTAAAAGTGCCAACGAGGCATATGAGTTGTTGGAAGATATGGCTAAAAACAACGATCAATTGTCTGATGAGCATGCTAGTAACAGAAAGGTTTTCGGGGTTCATGAATTAGATGCAATCATTACTTTGGCTGCTCAAGTTTTGACGTTGACTAAGCAATAGCAGCAGAATACAATATCAGCCAATGCCATTCAGTTATAGACAGAGTGTGAAATTTGTGGTGGACCTCATCAATTTGAGCAGTGTATGACAACAAAGTTCAATAACACCATTCCTATGGAGCAAGTCAACATCATGAGTAATTTTAATAGGCAAGCCAACAACCCTTTCTCCAACACTTACTGCCCAAAGTGGAGGAATCGCCCTCATTTTTCATGGAAAAATAATCAAGGCCCTCAACAACAATTTCAGCAGCCTGTTTCTTAAGCTCCACCTCAAGAAATGTCACAACCACTGGTTTCTCAAGAGAAGAAAAATGAATTACAAGCTGAACTATTGACTTTGACCAACTCCCAAGCTCAGTTTATGACTGAAACTCGGTCATCCATCAAAAATCTTGAAATGCAAGTGGGTCAATTGGCAAATATGTTACAAAGTAGACCTCAAGGAAATTTTCCAAGTAATATTGAGGTGAATCCTAAAGAGCAGTGCAATGCAATCTACTTGAGGAGCGTTAATGAGTTGGAAGAGCCAATTGAGAAATCTAGCCTCCCATCGAAAGTGGAGTCTGCAATAAAAGGAAAGGTGGAAGAAAGGTTACTGAGAACCTTGAGAAGAAGCAGCTAGAAATAAGTATTGAGCATCACATCTAGATCCCATATCCTCAGAGGCCGAAAAAGAAGACACTTGATAAGCAGTTTTCCAAGTTCTTAGATGTTTTCCAAAAATCTCACATCAACATTCCCTTTGTAGAAGCTTTAGAAAAAATGTCGAGTTATGTGAAGTTCACGAAGGAAATCTTGTTGAAAAAAAGGAAATTGGAGGATTATGAGAAGGTGGCACTTACTGAGGAGTGCAGTGCAATATTGCAAAAGAAACTACCTCCCAAGCTTAAATATCCGAGTAAATTGACCATTCCTTGTACAATAGGGAATGCAGTTTTTAAGAAGGCATTATTTGATTTACGGGAAAGTGTGAATCTGATTCCTCTATCTATCTATAGAAAATTGAAATTGGGAGAATCTCGCCCTACTACCATGTCCCTACAAATGACGGATCATTTAGTGAAGCACCCAAGAGGTATTATTGAGGATGTATTGGTGAAAGTAGACAAATTCATCTTTCCTATGGACTTTATTATTCTTGATATAGAGGAAGATGAAAATATTCTGATAATTCTTGGGAGACCATTTTTAGCTACAGGAAGGGCGCAAATTGATGTGCAAAAAGGGGAATTGAAGTTGCGAGTGCAAAATGAGGAGGTAACATTTAATGTTTTTGCTGCAACTGAAATTCAAACATGTTGTAGAGTGGATGTGATAACAGGAGGCGGTAGTAAGATGGAAGTGATCAAGAGAAAGGTTATTGCTCAAGATGGTAGTCGAACAGTGCGTAATCGTGTGAAAAGGTTCTTTAGTAGGAAATCTCGAATGCTACATGAGCGATGGAAAGCTCCAAAAATTTGCAACATCATAAGACGGGCTTTCTCATATGACACTTTGGCTCTTAAGGATTCGGGTGACTTAATTCGAGTTAAATTTGAAGATGAATTCAGCGTTCGGCTAAAGGACGTTAACGACAATGCATTTGGGAGGCATCCCAATGGCTACTTTGAATTTTACTTTAGTGTTTATTTATGTTTTTGAACAATTTCAATTTTTGGGAACTATTTATTTGTTGTTTTTATTTGCTTAGTTTTTCAGTTCAACCTTTATTTTGTAATTTTTCTTCTATTTTTAAAACCATGAAAAACGTGAAACAAATTAATTAATAAATAAATAAACTTAAAAACAATAAGAAGAATATTGCTCCAGGGGAAAGTGCCTAGGCGCTGCATAAGAAGTGTCTTTGCTCTGGCAAAGTTAGAGAATCTCAGCCACCTCCACCGCCACCATCCTTTTGATGTGCATTTGCTTCCTGGTAAGTCTTCTTCGCTTTGCTTCTATTTTGAACATTGTGGACAATGTGTCAATCAAGTTTGGGGGATGGGTCTTACTATTTTGTGTGAATCTATCATTTGTTTTCTTGTGTAATTTTATTTTAGTGTGCTGTGTTATGTTTGTGTGAATAAAGTTGTCAATGCTAGCCTATGATATGGAAGAAAATGTTGTGCAAATTTTTGAAATTTTTGATCAATTGAATCTATGTGATTGGTTAGGCTTCATTGGTAGCTTGTTTCAATCCATGAAAGAAAATGAATGTTTAGACATGATTGAAAAATTCTTTGCAATTTGAATTTGAATGTATGCATTGTTAAAAAATTGGCTTGCGGTTTGATGAATGAATGAATCAAGAACTTGCTTGTTTATCATTTGAGACGAAATCCTAGATGAGATATGCTTAGGAAAGTGATTTAGGCAATTTCTTGGAAAGTTTGAGCCTTTCAAGCCAACCCAAAAGTAATTTTCAATTGTTACCCTTGTTGAGCCTAAAATTATCCTCTTTGTTGTTTGAAACAAATTGTGAGCCAAATAGACATTTTGTTAATTTTCATTCCTTTACCAAATTACTATGAGCATATGGATAAATAGTGGGGGAATGAATTGTAATGGGATGTGATTAGTTTTGTAATTTGGTTTATTGTAATGAAGAGTAAAAAATGTTGAGAATTGAAAAAAAAAAAATCGAAAATCCAAGCTACACTCTTGTTATGCTTTCACAAAAACAATTACGGGGGGAGTTTAGTATAAATAAAAAAATGATCAAGAGAAATAAGCTTTTCTCATCCTTTACTTGGGTTCATATGGGGTTTTCTTCAAAATTGTTTGGGTGAATGGTTGGTTTGTAAGTTCATATGCTTATGGTAATTTGGAGCCTAAATGACATATATCTACCCATTGTCAAGTCCTAGTGATTCTTGAGCATATTTTGTCTACATTAGTGGAGAGTGGTGAACAATGCAGGCATATGGATCAATGGTTTGATGGGTTGATGGTGAGTTTTTGGCATGCATACATAGATTCAATTGTTGAGTAACTTTTGTGGTTATGGTTGAATAGAAATTTTTGGATTGAATCAGGTTATTGGTGTGGTTTAACTGAAATTCTGGATTGTTTCTACAAATCGAGATTTTGGTTCGTGTGAGATTTTCTGAAATTGAGGCTAATTCAGTGTTGTTGAATTGATTCATAAATTTGTGTCGTTTGTGTTTTTGAGTTGTCTTTGTGTGGGTGTTTAGTTTGAATCTATACTCTAGGGTGAGTAAAGGTTAAGTTTGGGGGAGTTGGCCCTTGACTATTGTGGGAACATGAAAGGCATGCTTATTAGCATTGCTACTATATGTTAGCACTGTTAAAATGCTTATGGTTGTATGTATTTGCTAAATTGTTGGTGTTGGACCATGGGGTGACTTCTAAAACCCGTTATCATTGCCTGATAAGCCGAGTCGTTGATTGTAGATACACTCGGAGAGTTATGCCTCCAAGGCAATCAATTCAACTAGTCGACGCTGGAATCGAGGCTATAGATGATAATCAGGGCCAGAACCCTCCGCCAGTCCCTGAGAAATGGCCGCAGGTCCTTGCTGATATGCAGGCCAGACTTCAGACTCAGGAGGATGAAATTCGGTTACTGAGAAGTAGGTTCCGCCAGAGAACGCTACACCAGCCATGCCACCTGCCTTGGTACCAGCCATATAGTAGCTTGAGATGGAAAATAGGTGGGAACTGCTGTACGAATGATTCAAGAAATAGCACCCTCCAACCTTTGACGGAGGTCCGGATCCACTGAAGGCTAAGCAGTGGATGAGCCTGATTACCTCAATCCTGGATTTTATGAGAGTGGTAGGTAATGAAAGGGCGGCTTGTGCATCCTTTATGTTTGGGGACGATGCTCGTATCTGGTTGGAAGTGGCGTCCCAATCATGAAATGTTGCTACTATGAGTTGGGATGAGTTCTGAGACCTGTTTAACTAGAAGTAATGCAGTTAGAGCTGTTAAAGTGAACGAGTGTACCGGTTTGGTGCAAGGAAGTATATCAGTCACCAAGTATGCCTTGAAATTTGACAAGCTGGCAAAATTTGAACCGATTTTCGTGCCTACAGACGCGGCCAGGCAGGACATATTTTTTAAGGGGTAAGTGTAACGCCTTGTGATACGAACCACACCAACGATTGTGGTGAAACCCGACACCAAATATGGCAGCCACCAAGAACACACGAAATTGGAATGAAGAACCTCGACCCAATGCTTAGCCAAGCACGAACCTTGGTATGAGGAAGACGCCACAAACGGGGATGGGAATCCGTTTGATAAGTCAGGTTGAACGCCACAAGGAACCCCTTGATAAGTTCTAATAGTTTCTTCAAGAACTCAAGAAGAAAAACTCACAAATTTCATTTCATCATAATCTGATTTTTTCCAAACGTTTTCAAGCCCTCTTATGGCCGAAATTACATGAAAGAAAAGCCCCTTTGTCTTCCTAATGAAAACCCTAACAATCACAAAAAAAAAGACTCTTGGACTCACACAAGTCAAGTGTTTGACTTTTCACAAGATAAAAACAAAGACTAAATAAAACGTGATTAAGTGACTAATTAAAATAAAAATACAAGATGCCAAAATCCAATAAGACTCATTACAAGAAGCTAAATATCGATCAAGCTCCTAAACTGGTGTCCTCATCATTCCCCCCCTCTTGACTTGGATCAACTGGAACTTGACTTGGATCTTTAATCTTGGTGTCCTCATCATTCCCCCCCTCTTGAGAAAGATTTGACCTCAAATCGTCACCTGCATCAAAAGGACTCAAATCAGAAACATTAAAAGTAGCACTAACAGTATACTCACCTGGTAAATCGAGTCTGTAGGCATTGTCATTGATCCTTTCTAGCACTTGAAACGAACCATCTCCTCGAGGTATTAATTTGGAACGTCTTTGTGCTGGGAATCGTACTTTCCTCATGTGTAACCATACCCAATCACCGGGCTCAAAAACCTGCTTGTGACGACCCTTGTTAGCATCAAGTTGGTTAGCGTTTAAAAGAGCCTCCTTGTACATGAGTAAAATCATTGGCTGTTTTGTACGCAATGCTCGCTGAACCTCACATTTTTTGCATAAAAATTATTTTGTTTTCTCTCTAATTTTCCCTCATTGATCGAACTCTTCTCTTTCTTTTCTCTCTCACTTGATTCGACCCTTTTCTCTCTTTGTCTCTCTTTTTTCTCACTCTCATTCATCTTTTCACTCTCCTTCTTTTGCTCACTCAATTTTTTTTATCACTCAATTTTTGCAACCTCACTTGGTCTTCATATACTTGCTTTGGCGTCAATGGAGCTAGAGTGATTGTTCGTTGACAGAACGTGAATGAGTACTTGTTGGTGAAGCCATCATGCTGGACTCGCCGATCAAATAGCCAAGGCCTTCCTAGAAGGAGGTGTCCAGCATGCATTGGAACCACATCGCACAATACCTCATCCTCATATTTGGCAATTCAAAATGATACCAGAACTTGGTTTGTAACCCTCACTTCACCACTATCATTCAACCACTGCAACTTGTATGGACGAGGATGTTTAAGTGTTGGGAGCCCCAGCTTCTCAACCATGGAAGAACTAGCAACATTAGTACAACTACCTCCATCAATAATCACACTACATACCTTGTCTTTCACATGACAACGAGTGTGAAAGATGTTCTCCAGCTGCACCTCTTCTTCCTCTTCTTTTGCTTGCAAATTTAAGGCTCGTCGTGTGACTAGTGCAAGTATCTCACCAGATTCTGCCCCAAACTCCTCACCACCCATAGAAGCGTCCTCCAATGGTGGCATGTCATCAAGATCATCTTCTTCTTCGGAATCTATCTCCCCATTATCCCAAATTACCATAACTCGCTTTTTTGGGCATTGGCTAGCTATGTGACCTCTCCCCTGACATTTGAAACACTTAATCTCACTAGAATGGGACGAAGTAGGGGCTGTTTTATCTTGAGAGGCTGTGGTTGTGGTGGCTGGTTTTGGCTCGATTTTAGGCTTGGGCGTGAAAGGGTTTTCTTCCTTCTTTGGATAGTTCGACCGCCAAGGTGTTGCACTTGAATTTTGTGGGATTTGTCTCGGATTTGAACGAGCTGCCTCTCAACTTTCATTGCCATATGCACCAAATCGTCCAATTCCACATAATGGTGTAGCTCAACTGTATTAGCAATCTCTCGGTTCAGTCCATTCAAAAACCTTGCCATTGTCGCCTCCCGATCTTCTTCCACATTGGCTCTAATCATAGCCATCTCCATCTCTTTGTAATACTCATCAACACTCTTGGAACCTTGACGAAGACCCTGCAACTTAAGGTATAGATCCCGATAGTAATGAGCTGGTACAAAACGTCGCCTCATCACCCTCTTCATACCATCCCAAGTCTCAATAGGACGATCTCCATTTCGCCTCCTGTTGATGCACAACTGATCCCACCAAACAACAGCATAATCAGTAAATTCAATTGCAACAAGTTATACCTTCTTCACTTCGGAGTAGTTGTGACAATCAAAAACCAACTCCATCTTCTTTTCCCACTCAAGGTATGCCTCGGGATCACTCTTCCCTTGAAATACGGGGATTCTCATTTTGATATTTCCCAAATTATTATCTACCCAGTTCCTACCTTCTCTATCTCGGCCATACCTCCTATAATTACCCTCTGACATCCTATCATACTCTTCCTCTAAATCTCCCCCTTCAAACTCTCTTTCACCCTCAACATCTCGTTGTTGCACCCTGTTCCTCCGTGCCCTCCATTGCGTTCCCTCTTCTACCCTATCCAACCTCTCATGTATTTTCTCACACTCCGCCCTCATCATCCTCCTCCCATAGTGTGACGGGCAGTGTGTACAAGGCCCAGGAACGAATTCACCGCCGTATGGCTGACCGGCGATTACTAGCGATTCTGGCTTCATGTAGGCGAGTTGCAGCCTACAATCCGAACTGAGGACGGGTTTTTGGAGTTAGCGCACCCTTGCGGGATCGCGACCCTTTGTCCCGGCCATTGTAGCACGTGTGTCGCCCAGGGCATAAGGGGCATGATGACTTGACGTCATCCGCATCTCCCCCATTAATGCTTGAATTTGTAGATTCGGAACCTCAGGTGGTGGAATTTCATTGCTTGCATTTTTCTCTAGATTTTGTGCCATGATGGAAATCTGCAAAATAAGGTTAGAATAATATGGAGAAAAGACCTCACCACACTCCCTCACGTGTTTCACTCGAATAATATTTTCACTCAAATCCACTCGTGTTTCACTCAATTTCAATGGCTTTTACCCTCAAATAGGCTCGCACCTCTGCCTTTTTCCACTCGTATTCTTCTTTAAGTTCTTTCAAAACTAATCCAACGGTAATATGGAGTATTCAAGCAGCAAATCCAACCAAACAAACCAAATGAACACCGACGAAAACTGGTGAAAAAATGACAAAAAAATGATGATTTTTGAAACACTTGTGTGGGGTTTTGGCCAAAAGGCCTCTAGACCTTAGGGAACAAGAATAGAACAAAAAATTTTAAGAGAGGTTTCCAGACTCTTTTTTTTTTTTGGTTCGGATCCTCTTGGTTTTTTTCTTCTTCTTTCTTTCTTTCTTTCTTCTTTTTTTTTCAATTGCAGGTACAAGACACAAGAAGAATCAAAATTGGTGGAACCACAATGATTTGAAAACAATACAACTCGGATTGCACAAAAGAACAAGAGTAACTCATGCAAAATTCAGATATTTCACAACAAGAACAAGAGAACTCAATCCCAATTTTTGGATTTCACAATAAGACGAGAGAATTCAATCCCAATTTCATATTTCACAATAAGAACAAGAGAACCCAATCCCAATTCGGATTTCACAACAAGAACAAAAGAAACCCAAGGCAAAATTCATATTTCAAAAGAAAAGCAAGAGAAACTCAATGAAAATTCAGATTCCACAATTAGAACAAGAGAAAACTCAAAGCCCTAATTCATGTTAAGAACCCTAATTCACGATTTCAACAAGCTCTAGAATAGTTTCGAATTTCACAACAAATAAGGGAAACAAGGAAACAATTGAAACAAGGAAATTAACAAGCTCTAGAATAGAAAAACACGACTAGATGAACACGAATTGATTTTTTTTTTCAAAAACCCTAATATAAGAACACGAATTGAATAGAAAAACACAAAGGAAACCGAATGATCCTAAGCTCTGATACCAATTGATACGAACGACACCAACGATTGTGGTGAAACCCGACACCAAATATGCCAGCCACCAAGAACACACGAATCTGGAATGATGAACCGTGACCCAATGCTTAGCCAAGCACAAACCTTGGTATGAGGAAGACGCCACAAATGGTGATGGGAATCCGTTTGATAAGTCAGATTGAATGCCACAAGGAATACCCTTGATAAGTTCGAATAGTCTCTTCAAGAAGAAAACCTCTCAATTTTCATTTCATCAAAATCTGAATTTCCCAAACGTTTACAAGCCCTAATATGGCTGAAATTACATGAAAGAAAAGCCCCTTTGTCTTCCTAATGAAAACCCTAACAATCACAAATAGAAAGACTCTTGGACTCTCACAAGTCAAATGTTTGACTTTCACAAAAAAAACAAAGACTAAATAAAACGTGATTAAGTGACTGATTAAAATAAAAATACAAGATGCCAAAATCCAATAAGACTCATTACAAGAAGCTAAATATTGATCAAGCTCCTAAACTGAGTCTACTTTGATGAGCAGTACAAGTCTTTGTTCTCCTTCAGTGTTGACCACGGTCTCCTCCTGTTTTTAGGACTCTGTGGACTAGGTTGTTAAGTTCTTCTTTGAATCTCTTGGCTCGCGCCCTCGTCACCGGACCAACTGGAACTTGAATTGGATCTTTAGTCTTGGTGTCCTCATCATTGTGGCTGTGCGGAGGGATGCGTTATAGCATTCCCTCGCCTCCTTCTGTTATTCTTTCATGCTTGCTATTCCTCTGGGAGTTGGGAATTTCATAGCTAAGTGGTACACAGAAGTTATCACCTTCTATTCTCTTAGGGAGGGTCTCCCTAATACCGCATTGAAGGCTGAGGCGCAGTCTACAACGACAAAGTTGGCCATTATGGTGGTTTGTCTAGGTTGTTCTCCCATGGTGAAGGCTAACTCAATTGCCCCTAGGGGATGTATTGAATCTACTGTAAATCCATATAGGGAGGTACTGCAAGGTTTTAGGTGCCGGATGTTTAATCCCATTTTCTCCAAAGCTGGGCGATATAGGATGTCCACAGAGCTTCCGTTATCCACCAAGACCCGATGCACCCTCAAGTTTGCAAGTTGGACAGTCAAAACCATGGGATCATTATGAGGGAAATGTACACCCTGTGCATCTTCTTCGATGAAGGTTATTGAGTCATTCTCACCCTTAAAACTCTTCGGGGGGCATTGCTCCAAACTTAAGACACACGGAGGTGGACTTCGCCTGTCCTCCTTAGCATATTTTTCTCGCCCCTTCCTTGATTTGCCTCCAAATCCTGGTCCTCTGAAGATGGTCCTAATCTCGCCCTGCACCTCTGAGGCCTCTTCCCGTACCCGCGGTGAGGATGCCCCTTCTTCCGGCCATTGGTTCTCTTTTCGGATGTATCTGCCCAAATGTCCCCAGCGTATAAGCTCCAGAGAGGATTTTTTGGCTGGAGCATCCAGAGATTATATAGTGTCTGAGTTAGGCTTGTTGAGATATAAGGGGCGGATAAGTGTTCCGTTAGACACTGCTTTGAGGCGAGAGATTCTGGATGAATCTCATACCACACCTTACTCTTTGCATCCAGGCACCACAAAGATGTATCAAGATGTGAGATTGTTGTATTAGTGGCCAGGGATGAAGAGAGATGTAGTAGAGTATGTAGCTAAGTGCTTGACATGTCAACAGGTCAAGGCTGAGCATCAGAGGCCGCCAGGGTTATTGTAGCCTCTGGATATCCCAGAGTGGAAGTGGGAGGACATCACGATGGATTTCATGGTGGGCTTACCCAAGACAGTTGGTCAGTATGATTCTATTTGGGTGATAGTGGATCGCTACACCAAGTCAGCTCACTTCTTGCCAGTGAGGACTACTTATACAGTTGACCAATATGCAGATCTCTATGTGAGAGGGATCGTACATCTCCATGGAGTGCCAAGGTCAATCATGTCAGATCGGGACCCCACTTTTACTTCTAAGTTCCGGGGGAGTCTTCAGAAGGCCATGGGTACAAAGTTGAAGTTCAGTACTGCTTATCATCCTCAGACAGATGGGCAATCTGAGAGGACGATCCAGATATTGGAAGACATGCTTCGAGGATGTGTGCTGGACTTTGGTGGATCTTGGAGTAAGTATCTACCTTTGATAGAATTTTCCTACAACAGTAGTTATCAGTCTACCATTAGAGTTGCACCTTATGAGATGTTGTATGGTAGGAAGTGCAGATCTCCCATTCATTGGGGTGAGACAGGTGAAAGGAGATACTTGGGTCCTGAGGCAGTTCAGAGGACCAGTGCTGCCATTGAGAAGATTAGAGCTCGGATGCTCGCTTCTTAGAGTAGGCAGAAGAGCTATGCAGATCCCAAGTGCAGGAACGTGGAGTTCCAAGTGGGAGACTATGTCTTCCTTAGAGTTCACCATGGAAAGGGGTGAGAAGGTTTGGGAAGAAAGGCAAGCTGAGCCATAGATTTGTAGGTCCATTTGAGATCCTGGAGAGGATTGGTCAGGTGGCTTACAGGTTGGCTTTGCCTCCGGCGTTGTCAGCTGTGCATAATGTGTTTCATGTTTCAGTTCTTCGAAGATATGTATCTGATATAACTCATATTTTGAGCTATGAAGATCTGGAGCTTGAGCCAGAACTCTCCTTTGAGGAGCAGCCAGTTCAGATACTTGACCAAAAGGACAAAGTCCTCAGGAATAAGACGATACCTTTGGTTAAGCTATCGTGGAGGAACAACAAGGTCAAGGAAGCGACCTGGGAGCTGGAGTCACATATGCAGAGTCAGTATCCTGAGTTGTTCAGGTAAATTTCGAGAACGAAATTTCTTTAAGGAGGGGATAGTTGCAATGCCCTGAAATCCCTAATGTTGTTTAATGGCTGGATTAGTAGGCCGGGAGGGCCATAACTGTTTAATTATGCCATTAACTGATAATATGCATGTTTATGTGAATTATATTATAATATGATGTCAAATGCATGCATGTGGGTCCACGTTTGATTATTAGGGTGTTTTGGTAATTTGGCCCGTTGAGGGCATAATTGTGTATTTTGGTGCATATTGTGAATTATGGATGAGATCCCATTATTATGGAGATATATTCGAGCTATTCGGCATGAGACGGTCTTATATTTCAAATTAGCAGTTTTGTCATAACGGGGTCATTTATTGGGATATTGAGTAATGACAATGGTATTTGATGATAAATTGGGAGTTATTGAGATCAGGAGGAAATTCTGGAAGTTTTGACTATCATGTCCCCGGGGATGTTTTCGGGACCCCGAGCACTAGGTTTATTTGAGGTTACTTAAGCCGTAAGTAGCTTGTAAGACAGAACCGTACGTTAGAAAACTTTTTCTCTCTTCCTGTTAGTTCCTTTTACCATTCGAGGCAAATTCAAAGAAATCTCGAGTTCTATGAGTCAGAATTTAGCGAGGATCGAGGCATAGCGATCCTAGGAAAGATTAGAAAATTCTTGACTGAAGAATTTGACGAGAAACAACCCAATCAAAGGTAATCTAAGTTTTAAGTTTTGAGTTTTTAGAGTTTCTAAGCTTCGAATTGGATTTTGTGAATCGTTGAGTTTTTGATTCGTTTGAGCCTCGGGATTTGATGGTGTTGGATCATTGGGGTGTTTGGGAACTTTGATTTTTGGATTTGGAAGTGTTTAGGTATGCTTTTGGAAGGTTTAGGATGGGAGAAACTGAGTTCTTGGCTGGTTCTGGGTGGGGGGCTGCGGCCATGTTCTTGGGCGCCGTGACCCAAGCTTGAAGAAGCAGCTGGAGGCTTTGGGGCGTGCTGGGCACCACAGCCCATGCTCCTGGTGTGGCTGGGGGCCGCAGCTCAAGGTGCTAGGGTTGCGACTTAGGTAAGGTTTTGAGGCCGCTTGAGTGGTTTGACCTCGGGAACTTGGTTTTAGGCCTCGGGATTGTTCCTATTACCCGGATTAGTGGGGATTGATGTCCCGGAGGCTAGATTTTGGTTCAGGAACCTTTGTTATTCATTTTATTGATGGTATCCCATATTTGGTTATGACTAGGTGACTAAAAGGACTAAAAGTCAGATCGTTCTTAAAAGTCATTCTTGCTCGAATATGAGGTAAGAAAACTACACCCCATATGTGACATACATGGTTATTCATGAGGCATGTTGAATGTGTAAATGTGGACATGGATTGATTATTGAATGCTTAGAAAATCTTGCTCACTTGTGCATGGCACTAATTAATTAGTTAGAATTGGCAAAAGTGTCAGTATCAACTATGAAGCTGTGACTCATTAGTCAAGTTCGGCTGTGGTACTGGGCACTGGTCACACAGTGCTGACTCATAAGTTAGGAACGGCCTTAGCGTGTTCAATGCAAGCCAACAAAGATTAGATCTAATCGACATCTGCATTAAAAGACTCAGAAAAGCATTAATTCCGGACTGACCTCAAGTTCGATGTATACTATAAGCGCTTGTCTAGCCAAAGGCTAGTTACTTAGAGCCACCGTGACAATTTAGTCACATGGTTGTAGGTGCTGAGCCCCGTGTGACTTACCCAGCAGTCACTCATCTGTTTAAGCTAGTGACTTACCTAGCAGTCACTCATCTGTTTAAGCTAGTGACTTGCTTGTCAGTCACTCGTTATGGTTTACCAGAACCTCAAGTGATATTCACTCATCGGTTCAGAGCTATAAGCTCTGTGTGATTATAATAATAATCATTTGTTAGTATTTATATGCATTACTATGTTTTCTTGCTGGGCTTTGGCTCATGGGTGCTATGTGGTGCAGGTAAAGGGAAAGAAAAGCTCACCGAGCCTTGAGTGGAGAGCTTAGGTGGTGCTGTGTACATATGTGGCCGCTTGACCACCACGGGAAAGGAGTTCTCAGAGGAACTAGGGGGTTTACCCTATTTTTTCTGCTTAGGTCGGCGGGTTTGTAAATTTGAAACAGTAATGACCATTTTGAGTTGTAAATAACTTGTAACAGTTTTTGATGGACCCATGAATAGTTTTATGTATTAAATAAAATATATCCTTTCTTTTTTATTGGTTTTCCACCTTAGCCTGTTAATAATACCTAGAAGCACGTTTTTAACCAAAGAACTCAGGTAGCGAGTTAAATTTCCAGTTCACCATTCACCGTAACTGTTCTGGGGTAACCAGGGCGTTACAGTATATGTCGATGGCATGCTGGTTAAGTCAAAGAAAGCTGAAGAACACATCAAGGACCTGCGAGAATGCTTCAACATCTTGAACAAATATCAGATGAAGCTGAACCCCCTCAAGTGTTCCTTTGGTGTTGGATCAGGAATTTTTTTGGGATTCATAGTAAATTCACGAGGAATCGAAGCTAATCCCGAAAAGATTCATGACCTGATCGAGATGCAGTCTCCTGCCAAGATTAAAGATGTTCAAAGCCTAACTGGGAGGATCGCTGCCCTGAGTAGATTAATATCCAATTCAACGGACAAATGTGTTCCATTTTTTAATCTATTTAGGGGCAACAAGAAGTTTGAATGGGCAGAAGAGTATGAGCAGGCTTTTCAGGCGCTAAAGTCCCACATGTCACAACCACCAATCTTGTCCAAACCAGTTGAAAAAGAAATTTTTTTCATCTATTTGGTAGTCACAGAGTATGTTGCTATTGCTATTTTAATCAAAGAAGAAGACCACACACAAAAAGCAGTGTGTTATGTAAGCAAGAGGTTAGTGGGAGCAGAATTGTGATATCCACCCATTGAAAAGTTAGCCTATTGCTTGATTCTTGCCTCCAGAAAGCTGCGACCCTACTTTCAAGCTCACGCCATCGTGGTACTCATTGAACAACCATTACGTCAAGTCTTGCAGAAACCAGAAGCTGCTGGTCGGTTATTAAAATGGGCAGTAAAACTTGGGTAGTTCGACATTTCTTATTATCCACGAGCAGCTGTGAAAGGACATGCTCTAGTGGACTTTGTCCTAGAATTCACCGAAATCCCAAATAGCGAACCGATCGAAGAAATTGAAAGTCAAGATCAAACTACTTCCTTGAAGTTGTTCAGAGATGGCTCTTCCAACGAGCACAATGGAAGAACAGGTTTGATCTTAATCACACCCGAAGGACATCGGTTCCATTATGCAATCAGATTCGACTTTACAGCGTCCAACATTGAAGCCGAGTACGAAGCCCTATTCGCAGGATTAAGACTAGCTAAGGACATAGATATAAAGTCACTAGAAATTTATTGCGATTCCCAGCTAGTGGTTAATCAAATTATGGGAGAGTATCAGGCTAGGGGTCTCAAGATGATTGCTTATTTGAATAAAGCAAAGTACTTATTGGCACAGTTTGAAAAGTACACCCTCCAACAAGTTCCTCGCAATTAGAATTCAAATGCTGATGCCTTGGCAAGTTAGCAAGCGTGAAAGATGCCGACGCCTTGAACATAGTACCAGTTGAACGTTTGTCGGCATCGAGCATTCAAATGGACGAGTCTTCACTAGTGATCCAAGCAACAGACACGTGGATGACACCCATCGTTGAATATCTCGAACAGGGGTTGCTACCAGCAGAAAGAAACAAGGCGAGGACGTTTCAGAGACAGTTGGCTCAATTTATTCTAGTCGATAGAATTTTCCATAGAAGAGGATACTCGATGCCTTTGTTACGATGTGTTTCTAAGGAGAAAGCTAAGGAACTAATGCAAGAGGTCCACGAAGGCTTCTGTGGAGATCACATTGGGGGGCAGAGTTTGTCTAAAAAGATCTGAAGGCAAGGGTATTTCTGGCCTACCATGAATGAGGACTCTATGGATTTCGTTAAAAAATGTGACAAGTGTCAAAGATTCTCCAAGATACCGCGAGCACCCCCAAATGAGTTCAAACAGATGCAAAGCCTGTGGCCATTCACAGTATGGGGGATTGATTTGATCGAGTCTTAAACTGCAAGAAAAGGGAATGTCTAGTATGTAGTAGTTATTGTTGACTACTTTATAAAGTGGGTTGAAGCTGAGGCACTAGCAACAATAATGACCAAGAAAGTATTGGACTTTGTTATCAAGAACATCGTGTGTCGATATGGGTTCCCAAGGAAAATTGTCTCAGATAATGACACACAATTTGACAGAGATCTTTTCACTGATTTCTGCGAGAGGCATGGGATTATAAAAAGTTTTTCATCTGTAGTCATGCACAAGCAAATGGACAAGTTGAGGTCGTCAATAAGACTCTGAAGGATACACTAAAGAAAAGGCTCAAAGAAGCAAAAGGGGCATGGCCATACTCCATTTCCTTGGCCTATGGGTATGAAGCCATGTTGCCTGTTGAGCTAAACCCACCATCACATAGAAGACTGGCATACGATCAAAGTAATAATGATCAATTATTGATTGAGTCCTTGGACTTGGTCGACGAAAGGCGCGAGCAAGCTCAACTTCGAGTGGTAGCTTACCAGCAAAAGGTCGCTCAATATTTTTACTCTAAAGTACGTGAAAGAAAGTTTAACGTGGGAGATTTGGTACTTAGAAGAGTTTTTCTCAACACTCGCGATCAGGCTAGAGGAGTGCTCGGACCACACTGGGAGGGTCTGTATCAGATTGAAGAAATTCTTCAACCAGGCACATATAAACTTGCTCGCTTAAACGGAGATCTCATTCCTCGCTATTGGAATGGAGAACACCTACGCAAGTATTATCAATAAACAGTTCTTTTTAAAGAACTGGCTTGTATTAATTTCACTTTTTACAAGTTTATGAATAAGGCTAGTCAATTATATGTGTAAGATCAATTTTTTATCAGTCGTACAGACACGATTTTTTCCATTTATTACGAGAAATAAAAGGAACTGTGCGCAGCCAGTTATTCTTGCCAATTGTTGTATTTATTACAAGTATTTGCTCATTACGTGTGTTGTTTTACTATATTATCGATAATTGTTTACAAGCACACGAGCAGTAATGATCGAATAGGACTTGGTCATGGCAAGTGACTGAGAACCTCAAGCTCCTCAATCACTTGGGGGGCATATAAGATTCGAAGCAAGCAAAGCATATCACCAGGCATATGTGATACGAACCACGCCAACAAGTGTGACGAAACCCGACACCAAATATGGAACAGCCACCAAGAACACACGAGATTGGAATGGAACCGCGACCCAATGCTTAGCCAAGCACGAACCTTGGTATGAGGAAGACGCCACAAACGGGGATGGAATCCGTTTGATAAGTCAGGATGAACGCCACAAGGAATCTCCTTGATAAGTTCAAAAGTTTCTTCAAGAACTCAAGAAGAAATAAACTCACAATTTCATTCAACATCATCTGATTTTTCCAAATGTTTTCAAGGCCTTATATAGCCAAAAATTACATCAATACAAGCCCCTTTGTCTTCCTAAAAACCGAAATATTAAAGACAAGCCTTTTGTCTTCCTAATGAAACCGAAAAATAAAGACAACCCTTTGTCTTCCTAATGAAAACTGAAATTTAAAGACAACCCTTTGTCTTCCTAATAAAAACCGAAAATTAAAGACAAAATGACTATTGGACTCACACAAGTCAAATGTTTGACTTATCACAAAACAAGGACTAAATAAAAAACGTGATTAAAAATAAAAAGACTCATTACAGGAAGCTAAATATTGATCAAGCTCCTAAACTGGTGTCCTCATCATTCCTCCCCTCTTGACTTGGATCAACTGGAACTTGACTTGGATTTTTAGTCTTGGTGTCCTCATCATTCCCCCCCTCTTGAGAAAGATTTGACCTCAAATCGTCACCTGCATCAAAAGGACTCAAATTAGAAACATTAAAAGTAGCACTAACAATATACTCACCTGGTAAATCGAGTCTGTAGGCATTGTCATTGATCCTTTCTAGCACTTGAAACGGCCCATCTCCTCGAGGTAGCAATTTGGAACGTCTTTGTGCTGGGAATCGCTCTTTCCTCATGTGTAACCATACCCAATCACCGGGATCATAAACCTGCTTGTTAGCATCAAGTTCGTTAGTGTTTAAAAGAGCCTCCTTAACCTCACTTTTTTTTGCATAAAAATTATTTTGTTTTCTCTCTAATTTTCCCTCATTGATCGAACTCTTCTCTTTCTTTTCTCTCTCACTTGATTCGACCCTTTTCTCTCTTTGTCTCTCTTTTTTCTCACTCTCATTCATCTTTTCACTCTCCTTCTTTTGCTCACTCAATTTTTGTTGATCACTCAATTTTTGCAACCTCACTTGGTCTTCATATACTTGCTTTGGCGTCAATGGAGCTAGAGTGATTGTTCGTTGACGGAACGTGAATGAGTACTTGTTGGTGAAGCCATCATGCTGGACTCGCCGATCAAATAGCCAAGGCCTTCCTAGAAGGAGGTGTCCAGCTTGCATGGGAACCACATCGCACAATACCTCATCCTCATACTTGCCAATTCGAAATGATACCAGCACCTGTTTTGTAACCCTCACTTCACCACTATCATTCAACCACTGCAACTTGTATGGACAAGGATGTCTAAGCGTTGAGAGCCCTAGCTTCTCAACCATGGAAGAACTAGCAACGTTAGTACAACTACCTCCATCAATAATCACACTACATACCTTGCCTTTCACATGACAACGAGTGTGAAAGATGTTCTCTCGCTGCACCTCTTCTTCCTCTTCTTTTGCTTGCAAGTTTAAGGCTCGTCTTGTGACTAGTGCAAGCATCTCACCAGATTCTGCCCCAAACTCCTCATCATTGATAGAAACATCTTCCAATGGTGGCATGTCAGCAAGATCTTCATCTTCAGAATCGAGCTCGCCACTTTCTCGAATCACCATAACTCTCTTGTTTGGACATTGGCTAGCTATGTGTCCTCGCCCCTGACATTTGAAACACTTTATCTCACTAGAACGGGTCGAAGGAGGGGCTGTGTTACCTTGAGGGGTCGTGGCTGGTTTTGGTGTAAAGGATGAAGTAGGTTGGTCTTCTTCCTTCTTTGGATAGTTCGACTGCCAAGGTGTTGCACTTGAATTGTGTGGGCTCGGTCTTGGCTTTGAACTTGTACTACCCCTCTTGAGCTGCCTCTCAACTTTGATTGCCATATGCACCAAATCTTCCAATTCCACATAATGGTGTAGCTCAATTGGATTAGCAATCTCTCGGTTCAACCCATTCAAAAACCTTGCCATGGTTGCCTCCCGATCCTCTTCAACATTGGCTCTAATCATAGCCATCTCCATCTCCTTGTAATACTCGTCAACACTTCTGTAGCCCTGATGAAGACCCTGCAACTTAAGGTACAGATCTCGATAATAATGAGGTGGTACAAACCGTCGCCTCATCACCCTCTTCATTGCCTCCCATGTGTCAATAGGACGATCTCCACTCCGCCTCCTGTTGATGCACAACTGATCCCACCAAACCATAGCATAATCAGTAAACTCAATGGCAGCAAGTTTTACCTTCTTCATGTTGGAGTAGTTGTGACAATCAAAAACTAGCTCCATCTTCTTCTCCCACTCAAGGTATGCTTCAGGATCGCTCTTCCCCTGAAATGCTGGAATTCTCATCTTGATATTTCCCAAATAATTATCTACCTGGTTCCTAGCTTCTCTATCCCCGCCACACCTCCTATGGTTACTCGCCGACATTCTATTAAACTCATCATTAGAAATTACCCCTTCCAAATCCCCTTCATTCTCATCCTCCCTTTGGTGTACCCTACCCCTCCTTGGTCTTCGTTGTGCCCCCTCTTCTACCCTATCCAACCTCTCATGTATCTGCTCACACTCCGCCCTCATCATCCTTCGCATCTCCCCAATTAATGCTTGTATTTGTAGATTCGGAACCTCAGGTGGCGGATTATCATTGCTTGCATCTTTCTCTGGATTTTGTGACATGATGGAGAATCTGCAAAACAATAAGGTTAGACAATTATAGAAAGGACCTCACTGCACTCCCTCACGTGTTTCACTCAAAGAAAATGGTCACTCAAGTACACTCGTGTTTGCACTCAATGATGGCTTTTACCCTCATATAAGCTCACACCTCTGCCTTTTTCCACTCTATTTTCTTCTTTAAGCTCTTTGAAAACTAATGAAACGGTGATATGGGGGTTCAACCAGCCAATTTTACCAAACAAATCAAACGAAAACCGATGAAAAAGTGGCGAAAATTGGTGATTTTTGGAACACTTGTGTGGGGTTTTGGCAAAAGGGACTCTAGACTATGGGGAACAAGAATAGAACAAAAAATTTTAAGAAGGGTTTCCAGACTCTTTTTTTTTTTTTTTTTTTTTTTTTTTTAGGTTCGGATCCCTTTGAATTTTTCTTCTTCTTTCTTTCTGTCTTTCTATTTTTTTTTTCTCAAATGCAGATACAAGGAACAATTCAAAAACAAAATGAATCGGTTTTTCACAAGAGAAACAATGGAGACTCAAAAAGAAAAGAGAAATAATGCAGATTCAAATTTCACAAAAAGAAAAGAGACAACCCAACCCACTTTCGGATTTAACAATAAGAATAAGTGAAACTCAATCCCAACTCAGATTTCACCATAAGAACAAGATAAAACCCAATCTCAATTCAGATTTCACTACAAGAACAAGAGAAAACTCAATCCTAATTCAGATTTCACAATAAGAACAAGGGAACTCAATCTCAATTTGGATTGCACAATAAGAACAAGAAAAAAAACTCAATCCCAATTTAGATTTCACAATAAGAACAAGAGAAATCTCAAACCCAATTTCAGATTTTACAATAAGAACAAGAGAAACCCAAGGTAAAATTCGGATTTCAAAAGCAAAGCAAGAGAAACTCAATGAAAATTCGGATTTCACAATAAGAACTAGAGAAAACTAATGCAAAGTCAGATTCCACAAGTAGAACAAGATAAAACTCAAATCCCTAATTCACGTTAAGAACCCTAATTCATGATTTCAGAAATGAAAAGAAAACAAAATAGGGGATTACAAAGGAATTGAAACTTTGTGTAGACTAGTTTCAGATTTCAAGGGATTTCACAAAGAAATAATGGGAACTAGGAAATAAGAACACGATTTGAACAAAGAAACAATCTGGAATAAAGAGATTAACTATAATGGTTTCAGATTTTTAGAAGGAAAACAGGAACAAAGACTAAGAAAATCAAGAACACGAATAGATAGATTTTTTTTTTTTCAAGAAATCCTAATATAATAACACGAACTGAATAGAAAAAAAATGAAAAAGGATAGGCCAAACCGGATGATCCTAATCTCTGATACCAACTGATACGAACCACGCCAACAAGTGTGACGAAACCCGACACCAAATATGGAACAGCCACCAAGAACACACGAGATTGGAATGGAACCGCGACCCAATGCTTAGCCAAGCACGAACCTTGGTATGAGGAAGACGCCACAAACGGGGATGGAATCCGTTTGATAAGTCAGGATGAACGCCACAAGGAATCTCCTTGATAAGTTCAAAAGTTTCTTCAAGAACTCAAGAAGAAATAAACTCACAATTTCATTCAACATCATCTGATTTTTCCAAATGTTTTCAAGGCCTTATATAGCCAAAAATTACATCAATACAAGCCCCTTTGTCTTCCTAAAAACTGAAATATTAAAGACAAGCCTTTTGTCTTCCTAATGAAACCGAAAAATAAAGACAACCCTTTGTCTTCCTAATGAAAACTGAAATTTAAAGACAACCCTTTGTCTTCCTAATAAAAACCGAAAATTAAAGACAAAATGACTATTGGACTCACACAAGTCAAATGTTTGACTTATCACAAAACAAAGACTAAATAAAAAACGTGATTAAAAATAAAAAGACTCATTACAGGAAGCTAAATATTGATCAAGCTCCTAAACTGGTGTCCTCATCATTCCTCCCCTCTTGACTTGGATCAACTGGAACTTGACTTGGATTTTTAGTCTTGGTGTCCTCATCAATATGTAAACACACGAGCAAAATAAGGGAAAGCATACTACGACACTTTGAGTATTTTTCAAAATATTTGGTTTAAATTTTGTAAAATCAAAACAAAGTGGTTAAGTTTGGTCATACGAAAAGATGTTGTAATAATAGCAAATATTATAATATCATAACGAAATGTTTTTACACCGCGAGCAATTGCTGTTCGGATGTATTTAATACTTAAAAGGAAAGCTGCCTTGAGTAGCAAAATTGTTTCAACATTACAAACTGTGGTTCGTGTGTTTTAGTTACAAAAAAAATTATTATTATTATTACAAAGCATTGTGGAGCTGGGGGAGGATTTGGCTGAGACTGCTGGTCGACTATTGTCCTCACATCTTCTTCAACACCATCAGTGCATGTTGCCATGGAAATTTCAGGGGATTCCTGAGCTTTCCTTTCCTCTTCAAGGCGAGCAGCACATTTCCCCAGTTCAACTTGCCTCATATTCTTAGGGAGGTAGTCGAAGTTCACCCCTGGGTTGTTCTTCCAGAAGAGGTAGAATCAATTAAAAATTGCCCCTATGAACTTCTCTAGATTTTGAGCATTGGTTTCCCCGAGTAGTTTAACTCGCCCCTCTAGCTCAGAGGCTTCCTTCAGGCTGGCTGCCAGGTCATTTTCAGACTGGCTTGTCCATTTGCTTGTGCATGTTTTCTTTACTGTTTACGTTGCACATGTTTTCTTGCTGGGCCTTGGCTCATGGGTGCTACATGGTGCAGGTAAAGGCAAGGGCAAGTTGGATCAGCCTTGATTGGAGAGCTCAGCGGGCGGAATGTACATGACCAGCTGCTTGGCCGCCACGGCTGAGGTTTAGGCAGGGACGCGAGACCCAGATATTGTCTATTTTGCCTTAGTATGGCTTACCTTTGTTTATATACTTTTGGAAGTCTGTAAATCAACTTTCAACTCTGTTTCTTTTGGGATCCCGTGTATATAACAGTTTAATTATATGAAATGAGTCTTTTAAGACCAAAACCTTTTTAACCCTAGTTCTTACATGTTTAGTGACACGTTTTCAAATTAATGACTTGATTAGCAAGTCTTGCACATTTAAAAGTACACAGTGTAGCAGTCTTGGCTATCCAGGGCGTTACAAAGTCGTTAGGGCGAGACCCTCCTAGGATGCTAGAGTCATCCTCTCAGTGCAGACCGCAAACCCAGATCTCGGAAAAGCACTTGGGACGGCATGGCCACTATGTGTTTGGCTTGTTGACTGCTTCGTTATATGTTCTTGTAAACAGGCGGGAAAAACCCAGTTTTCCGAAAATAGTAACACCGAATTTTCACTTTGATATCGAGCCCTAAAACACTACTCCTATGCCCCATGATTAATTTCTAAACCCCACCTAGTGTTTTTTATTACCTAAAATTCCTATTCTGTCATGTTTCTGCGTATATTTGTACGAACCCGATTACCCAAAGGTTATTTCTCAAGAACATTGGAGGCCCAAATCAGAAAATCCATGAAATTTATTCTAGATTTCATAAAAGGGAAGGTGGGTTCAGAACTTATTTGGATTGTGGTTTGCAGAGGAATCGCGAGGGTTGTTGCTCGGAGCTGATCGAACGCGTCTCGAATCACTGAAGTTTTCTCAATTTTTCTTGAGAATTTTTTCTGAGTTCTTGAGGAGAGAGAAGGATTCGGTATAAAGTGAAAAGTGGGAAAGGTAATATATTTATACTGATCGTGGTGTAGTTAAAAAGGTAATGATGGGAGTAAGATTTCGATGTATGGGAAATCGCATTAGCCGTCAAAATATTTTTGGGAAACTATAAAGGTCATAATTGCTTACTTTTTCAAAAAGGTGCTGACAGATGTGACAGGTCAAACGAATCGCTGGTTGAGTAAGTTTATTAAATGTTGGTTGCAATAAAATGAACTTGGGGGAAAAGGTTTACCCAAAAAAGATCCACCTGATGACGTGCAAGACTAGTATGCACATGGGATGCGCGTGACTATTTAAACAATTACGTGCTGGTCGACCATCGACCAGAAGAGAATTCACTCGGCTGAAGGCATATTTCGTAGTCAACCTGGGATGGTCGTAGTATATCAGATATTTTCTAAAGATATTTGATCTTACATTTATGTAATAATTGTAATTCCTATTATGATTGAAATACGCTTGTATTAAATGTAATCAAGGCCCATCAGCCCATAAGGAGATCATTGAGCCTATAAATAAGACTCAAAGGGTTCATGAGAAGGATCTTTTGGAGACTGAGAGACAGAATTATTGTTTTTATGCAATACTGTGTATCTTTTGTTGAGCTTGTGAAACTCAATAAACCCTTGTTTACTGATCGCATGTTTTCATTACATTAATAAGAACACTAAGTGGACGTAGGTCATTACCAGCACTTGGGGCCGAACCACTCTAAATCTTTGTGCCATTTGTCTTTTTGACTTAGATTGATCTTACTTTTGTCATTTTACTTGACTCCGTCTCATTGACAAAATCAAGGATCAGCAATATTTATATAGTTATATTTTCAATATAAATTTTCTATGCAAAAACCCTAGCAATAACATTACACTTAACATTCCTGAATGAGTCTCCAATTGTAACGCCCCGCGTTTCAGACACCTACTAGTATCTACAACAGGTGGTGAGGTATGTATTAATATTATTTCAAGTAATATTATATGCTTGAGAAGCAAATTTCATGTTGTTATTGTTAGCCAAAGTGTGAAATGTGCGATTTTGTGACAAACCAAGCATTTAGGTCATGAATCGAAATGGAAACCCTAACTGGGTAAATTCTCGAATAAAATATTATTTGAGAACCATAATTATGGAAACATATTAATGAAAATAAAATTATTTAATTATTTTATTTTTAGTTCTAAAAAGTTTGATTTTTGTGTGAAAAATCTCTAAAAATGTATTTTTGTGAAAAATGCTTGTTTAGCTAAAAAAAATATAATTTTGGTTTATTAAATTTCATGCGTTATAAATATAGGATTGTGACCACTTAAATTAAATGACAAGACACATTTAATTTATTTACCCTAGGTTAAGAATTCAATTTGGTTAAGTAAGAAAAAAATGACCAATTGTTAATTATTTTTGAAGTATATGATTAAGTGGGAGATTGGTGAGTTAATTAGGGTTGAATAGGAAAAAAGTCAACAAAGTCTTCATTTCTCACAAATCTCTCATAAACTCAAATTCTCTTATTTTCTCTCTAGCTGGCCGAGAGCCTTCATTGGGGTTTCTCTGAAATTTTCACAAAATTTTTCCACACAACTCTCTCATTCTCTCATATCTACTCTCTTCTAAACACTATCCTACTTGCCTTTATTAGTTTTAGAAGTTAGAAGAAGCTTCAAAGAAGAAAAATTCAAGAGGTAAAGTCCTAAGCACTAGTTAGTTTGCTAGTTCTTTTCTTTAGTTTTTCTATTTGGTAGTTTGTATTAAACTAATTATTTGGATTTTAGGGAGTGAAAAAATGAAGGTTTGAAGCTTGATCAAAGGCTAGAAGTGTTAGAGACAACTCAAACCCTTCCAAGAGTCTACAAGAAGTATATGACCACATTTGATGTATTTATGCTCAATTTTTGTATAATCAGCCATGCAAGTGTATTTTTATGTGTTGAAATTCATTATTAGGACTGTAATATTGTATAATTTCTGGATAATCATGCATGCATGGATGTTTTCTTGAATGTTTAGAAGAGGAATCCAACATTCCATAGGTTTTGTGTGGTTTTATGTGAAAAATGTTTAAGTCTTTCCATCCAAAAGGGTCAAGCGAAAATTATACAAACTTGTTTGTACATTTTCTTGGTTCCAATGTGTAGTTTAGGAAGAGTATATATTCATAGTGTGTAGAAACATTCAAAATGTTTTGAAATGACCAAGTTATAATTTTTACAAAATTATTGTGTAATCTAGAAAAATAGTTATAAGAAATTGTACAAACAACCGAGTTTTGGATAGCCAGTTCTATAGGTAAATTAATGTATTTTTGTCTTATTTTTTGACTGAACACTCTTTTGATATTTGTAATAAAGCTGGTATAGTTTCAAAGAAAAATATTGAAAGGACTAGGAGATATAATTTTTCAAAGTTGAGAAAAAATTCTGGATTTTTAAAATAGCTCTCTAGACAGCCATGTTTGTGAACATTTTTCATTGAGTAAAAATTATCCAAATGACCTACTGTTTCATATGGATAGTTTTTACATACCCTGATATTGACCTAAGAAAGTTCAGACCTAAATTATTAACCAATTGGATTTTATGATCTCTCAAATTTTAAGAAAAATATTAAAAAATTCATGGGCGGTTTTAAAAGGCTTTCTTTAAAAATAGTTTTCAGTGAGTAAACATGATTATTTTTGTATAAAATTTGGCAAGAGACTTCTTGGTATAGCCAAGATTGATTCTGAAAGTTTATAAATTTTTGGACTAATGGTTTTGGGAATATAATTTTCTAAATTTGTCATCCTAGAAACTAAAATGGACATTTTCGTACTTAGTAGAAAAATATGAATTTTTGTAAAATATTATATTTTTAATCCACTTTAGTCTTAATAATTATGGATTAAGTTTGGCACACTATATAAGTATCAAGGTTAATTTGGATACTAGAAATTAATAATTTTATTATTTAATGAATTTTGTTTAAAGAGAATAAAAAGGGTCCAAAGTCCTAATTTTTAAGAAAATGGAATGAATTACCTTTTTTAAAATAAATTCGACTTTCTCCTCATTTTTCTTAAAAAGAAACTAAATTTTTATCACCATCTTTATAATTATTTCTTAATAAAAAAAAATTAGCTTAGTTTATCAAAGTTTACAATTTAATGATTTTACCAAAAAATTATAGATTCTTGTTAGTTTATCAAAGAAATGGTAAAATTAGTAAAGCAAAAGTGCTTCCAAGTTATATTTTTTTTCTAGCTATGTATGATAGAGGAAACGAAGCGAGAATTTGTATAAAAGTTGAATTTTAAATAATTAGACCTATTGTGGGAATTTTTCTGGGAACTTTGAGTGTCGTTTTGCGTCTTAAAAAGTGTGAGGACGATAATACCCTTAGTGAGTATTCAATTTATGACCTTAATGCCAAAGGTAGATTAATCTACTATTAATGTCATAATTAATCCGAGTATACTCTATGCTATTTATTGTATCGGTTAATGAGATAGGACAGTCTGTGGGAGGATTGCCCGCACACAACAAGGACAACATGTAAGTCAGTCTGCAATTTACATGTCTACAACATGAATTAATTACTATATTGCTTGCTAGAAGTATGACTTATATTCTAGTGAGAGAGATGGGTCATTTAAATACAATGACTAGGGGTGCTTACGCTTCATGTGAGATGTAGTTTATTTGTGGTCAGGATCACGCCCGGGACCTTTGAGATAAGTATTACCAGTAAAACACAGGAGTCTGTACGATCCTAGGGGTGCTTATGCTTCGTTGTGATATGTTATTTTAGTATGGTTCGCGATCGTGAGATTTGGTTAGGGGATAAGTATTACAAGTAAAACTTAGGAGTCTGAATGATCCTAGGGGTGCTTATGCTTCATTATGAGATGTTATTTATTGGTTCGATTAGCTACCGTAACAATTGGCCATGAGGTAGGTATTACTAGTAAAACCTAAGAGTCTCGATGAGCAGGTGTGAATTCACCTACCCCATGTGTTAGTATGAATTCCTTAGGTAACTATTGGTTACCCTCGAGAGGGATTTATGATTTGGATATCAGTGTGGAGACAAGGGTCTCCGTTGTGGTTTGAAAGATATAGTAAGGGATACCTTTGGTAACTCTCGAGTTGGCTTCTAGAGTCAATATTATTATTGGTTATTATTCTGTTTCTGCTCTGACATGGATTTGTGCAGGGTTTATGTTTCGTTGTTTCTACTTATGAAATTTTGATACCGCTAGGATGCTTAGGCATTCTTAAATCTTTTTACTAGCACCCGGATTTATCTGGAACCCTAAGTGTGGTAAGATATATGTTGTGCGGACAATGACTTGGTCATTGGTTCATGTTGTTTTTTTTCTGCTCTTTGTTGTCAGATTGATTTTACTAAGCGTTATTGCTTACCTAGTTGTTCTTATTGTAGGTAAAGAGAAAGATAAGTTGGGACAGTGTCATAGTGAGCAATGGGGTCTTCTTGCAAAGTTGTACATGTGGTCTGACCTCTTGGGAGTCGGAACTTTTGAAATGTTATTTTTAATTATGTTAAAACTATTTTGGTTCACTAAGAGACTGTTAAGTTAAAATGTAAATATGTTTAGTGTGTGCACACATTACGTTTGAAAGTTTTTCTTTATGTGGATTTCTTAGACCTTTTAATTTATGAGAAATGGTTTAATTTCCATAAAATTAGTGTTAGTGTTTTTGGGTCATTACACCAATGGCTGCAGACAATCCAATTTCTACAATTATGGTGCTCCATTTCCTTAAGCAAAGATGATGTAATGAGAATAGTTTAGAAGGTTTATGATGTGTTTTTTATTCTAGAATGTATTAGGTTTGTTAATTTGTTATTTAGGTTTGATATTTTCTTTACTTTGGGATGTGATCTTTGTGAGGGCATTATAGATACCTCTCTTGTTTTATTGTAACGTTACTTTTGGAATTGAATATTGAATAGTCTTGGGAGTGTTTCTCATCTTTTGGGTGTTTCGTCTTTGTTGACGTGGATTCGGCATCAGTTGTGCTCACCTTTTTCAATCTGCTACATCATTCAATAATTAGAGCCTCGGTTCTTTCTTGAGAGGTACGATAACCATGAATGACAATTGGAGTTGCATAGATGCAAATAAGATATTTAGCTCACTGTCAATTTGAGTGAGCTAAAGATTCAAGCGAGGGACAATTGCGATTTCAAAAGTGGAGTGCCCAACAACAATCAATTTCTCCACCCTCATTTCCAAAGATATTGTCCATCATTACCATCACCTCCAATTTCATCCTCATCTTACTCTTTGCACCATCATCAAACCCACCATTTTTCAAACTCACCCCCACCACCTTCTTGATACTGTAACCCCCCACCACCACAATACGATAACCCACCACCACCATACTGAAACCCATACACTAACCTGAAGCAATTTAATCATCTTCCTCAACAAAGATTCAAAAGCATGCCCATATTCAAAATTTCCAAACTATGTAAACACACAACACCCAACTTGTGATACCCATTGCACCTGCAAAACCAACTCAGCTTTCATAAAAAGTTTCTAAACTCTCAACTCCACATTCGACCACATACCCTCTCTGATTTTGACGAGCAACCCAACCACACGTCCACATCAATAAACCAACAATGCTCCTACTTGGTATCTATGGTTGCGGCAATGAACTCCGGGAGTGACCATCGCTCTTCCTTGCTCGACACTTCTTGCAGCATTATTCTTCAAATCACCCAAGTGAAGAAGGTTTCATAAGAGAAATGGGCCAATCTTTACTTAACCCTAGTAAAGCTTGAATGACTTATGGATTAAAGATAGGGATTTTTTTAACAATATACATAAAATTATAATTAATTACACATTTACTGTTAAAAATTAGTATTACAAATATGTCGTGACACATCAGCACAATAATACCCTATTCAAAACTTTCATACCGGAAATTGAATACAAAAACATCGATCAAATCCTAGAAAAATAGGACACAATTTGCGCACGTGATCCCAATTTCCCTTATGAAATTGGAAAGCTACCAAAATCGTCCCCAAATATACAGGCAATCAACAAGAAATTCTATTGAAACACATAACATTGTTGATGAAAACAAGAGAATAGCCTCCACATTCTCGATCAAAAAAAGTTTCCAATCTATCAAGATATCAATTCCATGAATTCTAGTGAGTTCCAGATTATACTTGCAAAAAACGTTTCTAGAAATTTGAACCCCATATATTCAGGTGATCATAACCATTTATTCCGACGAGAAATCTGAAACTACAAAAATTCTAATCATAACAACATCATTCCAGTAAACTACAAACAAGTATTTTTAAAATGAAATCTCTGTCGTAAAACATAAATATGGTGTACAAACACATTGATGATCAAGGTATTTGACAATACGATCCAATTTCATTCAACTACTGACAAACGTTATCAACGATTTAGTTTGAAATCATATTATGAAGTTTAAATCCAAATTCTAAAATTATTGTTTTGGTTTCTTTACTATTTCCTTAGTTTAAATTGTAGAACTATAAAATTATTTCGTAAAAGGAGACAATTTAGTAACTTTTGGAATACATAGTGTGTCGTTCGGTTGCATTAGTATACTTAAAACAAAAATCTACTTATATAAGAAACTAATTGTTTATAATAAATAAACTCGAATTTTCAACCTTTCTTCAAAAATAAGTTTCAAAACAATTCTAAAGTTCATATCCAAATTTAAATTTTACTGTTTGGTGGCTTTACTATTTAGTTACTTTAAATTTAATAGGCATTTAATGAATTCATAAAAAGGATACAATTTAGTAAATTTTTTAATACAAGTTGTATTGTTTTGGTTTCTTTAATACAATTAAAGCATTAAGCTACTTATATAGGAAACCAATTCGAATATAAAAAAAAGTGAGTTTATTGTTGTTGTTAATGAATCTTGATTTTCCAACCTTTATGAAAAAAAAAGTTTCAAAACAATTCTAAAGTCTATATCCAAATTTAAATTTTACTTTTTCGTTTCTTTATTGTTTAGTTACTTTAAATTACATAGCTACAAAAATAAATTTAAACCAGTAAAAAAAATAAAAACTTCTGATATGGTTTCCTATTTGTAACAGGATATGGATCCACGAATAGTAATCATTTTTTACAACGGAAAATGGATAGACAGGAGCTACTACATAGATTATGAAGTGGTCAGAATATTAATACCAAGAATTTGTTCGTATGACAATCTTGTGCAAACAATTAGTGTTGCTTTGGATTTGAATAGGAACAATTTTGACATTGATGTCCACTTTCAAATTAAAGAAGGAATCCCACCTATAAAGATCAAAGACAATAATGGATGCAAATTCTATGAACAAATCAGAAAGAAAAATGTTGATGAGACTACTTATCCTATAATGGTAAATTTTGTAGAAAAGGAAGCAACTACAATTGAATACACACACCCATTACATTGCATTGGTAGCAGCTCTTCCCATAATGGATTCATTGATTCAAACATGGAAATGAATAAAAATTGTCATTAGCCTTTACTCAATAAGAAAAAAACAACATTTCAAGGTAAAAAGATCATCATCTCTTGATTACAAATTAGCTTGTGTGGATAACAATTGCAAATGGAGCTTTTTGGCATCAAAACATGGAAAAAAATAGAAATGTTCAGGATTAGAAAAATAAAAAAAAACACATACATACTCATTAGACATTACTTCTAGAGATCATCCTCAAGCTACAAGCAACGTAGTTGGGAATGTCATAAAAACAAAATTCATAAACCCAAAAAGAAACTACACGCCCAATGAAATTGTTGATGACATGGTAGATGATTATAGCGTCTCAATTTCTTATCAAAAAGCTTGGAGAGCTAGAGAGAAAGCTACAGAGAACGTTAGACACTGCCCACAAGATTCATACAGTGAAATACTTGTAATTTTATATATGATGCAAAAATGCAACTCAGGTATTACTTACTTAAAACTACTATAAATTTCCTACTGCAATTTTTAGCTAAGAAACTACATAATACTATACACTTTACTTACTTTTATAATAGGATAGTAGTAGACCTTCTCACAGATGAAGATAGAAGGTTCAAGTATCTTTTCTTTGCTGTAGGGGCTTCAATCAAAGGTTGGCAACATTGTACTCCAATACTTTTCACTGATGGAAATTTCTTAAAAAGCTCACATTGAGGAATATTACTATTTGCTAGTGCCCAAAATGCCAATGACATATATTCCCACTTGGATTTGCTGTTTTAGACTCTGAAAATGATGAATCTTGGGTTTGGTTCTTCCACAAATTAAAAGAATCCTATGGTGAAAGACAAGGTCAATGCATCATTTCAGATAGACATGAAAGTATTGCAAAAGCAGCACAAGCATCATTCCCAAACCTCGTGCATGGGGTATGTTGCTACCACTTGCTTGGGGTATGTTGCTACCACTTGCTGGAAAAATATTAAAACAAAATTCAAGAAGAAAGGAGAAGTCCTCAAAAATGCATTTAATGGTGCTTCAAGGGCTTATAATACCACTGATTTTGACAAATACATGGAAGACTTGGACAACATTGATGAAAAAATAAGTACTTACTTGTTCAATGAAGTTATTGTAGAAAAATGGACAACGTTGTACAACGACAACAAGCGATACTCAACAATGACATCTAACATCGCAGAATCTATGAATGCAGCAATCAAAGAGATAAGAGAATTACCAATTGCTACATTACTAGAATGTCTTCACTCTTTGGTACAAAAATGGTATTGGGACAACAAGAATAGAGCATTAGCCACATTCACAAAATTAGCAACCATCCCAGAAGAAACGTTATGGACACAAAGGGAACTGAGCTTAAAATATAAGGGAACCTAAATTTGGTTTGGTATGATGACAGCAAAATATACACTCTGATGTAGTATTAAACCTTATAGTTACTTTGAATAATATACATTATGGTTTCTTTTTTATAGTAATGTGCTAAAACCTATTTATTTACCAATTAATGTAGGTTGAAACAGCAAACCTACTTATATTCACAGTACATGATGTGACAAGATCTTACATAGTAGACCTGGAGAAACAAACATGCACATGCCAAAAATTCCAATATGATGAAATGTCTTGCTCTCATGCAATGACTGCATTAACCAAAAGGCATATGTCTTCCTATGACTACTGCTCATACTAGTACACAAAAGAAGTTTTTATAGCAGCATATGAAGATACCATACTACCATTAGGTGATGCAAATTCCTGGGATATACCTAATGAGATGAAGCAAATCATTGTTCTACCACCAAAACATAAGAGACCAGCAGGGCCCCCAACGACACAAAGATACAAATTTGCACTAGAATCAAAACACAAAAACACAAAATAAATGTGGAAGGTGCAAAGAAAAAGGACACAGCCAGCAAACTTGCAAAAATGAACCAGTCCTAAATAAAAAGAAAAACAAATGAAGGCATGACATGGTTGTTTCATAGCTTTTTCTAAAGACAATATTTTTTAATAAAACAACCATTCAAATTCTTTTATATTGTTTTTAAACTTTGTAACCAAATCTTGGTTTAATCAAATTAGAAACTAATTAGTAACTTCTAAAATAGTTCGTATAAATTTGTCATAAAACTTCATGTAACCAGGTAACTAAACTACAAATTGATATATTGTTTAGTTCCATTATTTATTGTTTGATATACTACCAGTAATATATAATTTACTATTTGGTTACTTTATTTTATGAAATCCAATTACACAAATTTACTATTTAGTTACCAAAATCGTGACTTGCGTATCTCTTTCATTAATTTGGTTACATAGTTAAAAAAAAGCATCATCCTAAGACAAAGATCAAAATTAAAATTCTTTTATATTTTTTATAAACTTTGTAACCAAATCTTGGTTTAATCAAATTAGAAACTAATTAGTAACTTTTAAAATAGTTCATATAAATTTGTCACAAAAACTTCATGTAACCCGGTAACTAAACTACAAATTGATCTATTGTTTAGTTGCATTAATTAAATATTACTGCCAATAATATTTAATTTACTATTTGGTTATTGCATTTCATGAATTAAGAATCTTACCATATATTTTTCATCACTCCGATTATGTAAAATTTACTATTTACTATCTCTTTCATTAATTTGGTTTACAAATTAGTTAACTTATTCATTAATCCCTAATTTCATGATTTAAATTATTCAATATATTATTTAGTAACTAAAAATTTTTGACATTAAAAACAATGACAAAATATATATGATCGTTAATATTACAAAAACCGAAATAGAAAATGTTATATAAAATCCTTGATTACATAATTAAAAAAAGAAAAAAAAAAACATCCTTAACAAAGTTCCAAAAATTAGCATCTCCAAAAAAGTTTCCAAAATGAAATAGTTGGCTAGATAAAACTAGAAACTTCTAAAAAGGTTACCAACAATACCAAAACAAAACCATTCACATGTAACCAAAAAACTTCTTCCCAAGTTTGGGGCATACACTGCTTTCGGCATCTTTCGAGGAAACTCATCATCAGAAATATAACCAGTCAACTCCTTTTTCTCTGCATGCGCAAAAAGCTCCACACACAACTTGTTTCAAAAGAACTCTACATCCAATGGATTTGGAATCTTGTCAAGTAATCCATGTATAAAGTATTCAACATACTCTATAATAAAAATACCACAATCACTGCACACACAAAACACATCCCAAAACAAAATCAATTCAATAGTTGAAAACAAAAATATTTACTATATAAAAAGAAATCATAAAGTTACCTCAAAGTTTGTTGTGGCAAACCATCAACAAGAAGTATACATAATAGATTAGTGGCACTCTTGCCTTTAAAGTACCTAGTGGTCTGATCAATATCTTTCCTATGTTCATAAAACGTCACATGCGACAGTAAATAGGCAATATAGCAGCAAATTAATTCACAAAGTTGTGAAAGTTCCTAGATTTCCCAAACCCCATGGAATTACACACTTTTAGACACCTTAACCTAATATAAAAAATGCACAAACCCAGGGTGCCAAAACTAAAACATTAACAGGAATAAAAATATAGTCTAGACTTAGCCAATGGATAGAAAAACATATACGATACCCAAAAATATATTTAGCCGCCTTACTATTACTAGGTACAAACTTAACATCTTCACCCTTACTCACAAACTCCCCATACATGTTGAAAATTTTATTTGCAAAAAATAATCAGTAGTGTTTGCTAACATATTGACACTCTTATCATATTTTATCTTCTTCCTCAGGTAGTAAAATTACAGCAATATATATACACATATATATATCAACCAAACTACAAAAACTAAAAACACACATAACATAAGAATAAAATATATAACAAAAATAATACTAACCGAGCACTGCAGATTTCTCCCAGGGGTTCTCAAATCATAAAACCACATTTTTTTTCATCAATCTTTGCTATCACAAAATCCAAAGGAACAACCAATTTTTTTTCCTTCTGAGGAAACTTGTTATTCCTACACAAAAGGCAAAGTTTAGCATAACAAATACAACTAACAGAAACATTAAATCATACAACAACACACACAAAACACAAAAATAATATTACCTATTAACAGGCCTAAAACCAATAGAATACCAATCATAAAATGATTTTTTATGAAGAGCAGAAATACCTAAAACTACAATCTATCAAACCAGAAGATAATGGTGAAATACCTAAAACTACCACTTTTTGTCTATCGCCACTTCCAGAACTAAATTCAGTAGTATATGGACTTTGTATACAAGAACCAGGTTTAACAAGCCTCTTCTGCAATCCAGGAGAAATCACTTCCAAATTGGATTGATTTTTCTCCTTAAACAAAATAATAAACTAATCAGTTACCAAACAATAAAAAACTAAAACTGAATCAAAGTACTACAAAAAAAAAAAAAAAAATCCTTAGCTATATTCTCCTCAATAGCATCCATTTTTCATTGATAATTTCCAAAGCATAGGCAGTAATGCTATCATTTGTGCCCTGACTATCAACTAACTCTCCACATGAAACTGTTTTTTCACCAGCATCATCCCCACCCGACCCCTACAAAATAAAACCAAGCAGAAAATATATAATTTGTTTACGGGAATATACTCATTTGGTACTCAGTGTTTTTGCAAAGTATCATTTTGGTACCCTCTGTTTTCAATAATGCTCATATGGTACCCTGTATTTTAAAATCGTACATATTTGGTACCCTAAATTCAGATTTGATAGATAAAATTTTGTCAATATGATCAAACTGTCATCAGTTATATGTAATTATGTAATTAAATTTAAATTTGTAACTTACATAATTGACAGCAGTTTGATTAAATTGACAAAATTTTATCTATCAAATCTGAGTTTAGGGTACCAAATATGTACGATTTTAAAATACAGGGTACCATATGAGCATTATTGAAAACAGAGGGTACCAAAATGATACTTTGCAAAAACATAGGATACCAAATAAGTATATTCCCTTTGTTTACTTAAAAATAATTAAAGCTTAAATCATAAAATAAAATTGACCTTAATATCAACACCATCATTCTTTGAATCCTCATTAGCATTCAATTCCTTGAACAATTCAGGTTGATTTATAATAAAACTCATGATATCAAAACTTGGGCAATCATCAATTCCATCCTAACAAAAAAATATGTACAAATACTTAACTAACTTAACAAAGTACACATAAAAACAAAAATATATTTTTTAATGTTTTTTTAAACCTTGTTGACCAAATTAGTTGCAACAATAACTTCATTTCCATTACTTTGAAAAGTTTCAACCTCTGTTGAAACCTTATCTTTCCTATCCTATATAAAAAAAAAACAAATAAAACACCAATTACTTACTAAAAACTAACTTACTAATAAAGAAAACAATAAAAGATACCAAAACAGAACCCTTTTCACAATAATATATTTTCCACCATCAGACAAACCTCCACCATCCTGTATGAAAAGAAACACTAATTAGTTACCAAAAACTAACTTACTAATAAAAAAAATATTTTTTTAATAAAAACATAAAAAAAAAAAAAAACAAAACAAAACAAAACCTTTTTCACAGTAGCATCTTTCCCACCATCCTGTATGAAAAAAAAACAATTAATTACCAAAAACTACCTTACTAATAAAAAAACCACAGTACTATCTTTTCCACCATCAGACAAACCTCCACTATTCTGTATGAAAAAAATCAAATAAAACACCAATTAGTTACCAAAAAACTAAATTACTATAAAAAAAATTATATGTTTAACAAAAAAAAAAACAGAATAGAACATTTTCCACATAAGTATCATTTCCACCGATGTCACATTCCTTGACAACCACCGAATCACCTCCAACACCAGGCTCAATGTGACACCCCACATCACTATGGCTGCTTTCTGGAATGACGACTAGCCCTACAAACCAAGACAAGTCTTTCCAGCGTGCTTTGTCCTCACTCGCACACTTCCTGGGAAAATTTCCCAGGAGGTCACCCATCCCTAAATTACTCCAGGCCAAGCACGCTTAACCATGGAGTTCTCAAGTGATGGGCTACCGAAAAGAAGATGCACCTTCCTGATATAGGTAGTACCCATCAATCCATTTAAGCCCTCTTCGACTGTGTAGTCCCATACCTACACAGTCTTAGAATCATTACACTTGACCTTCCCCAGGCGGTGTGGGATTGCACAGCTTACCCGGTCTTTCCCCTTACGGATCACGGGATTTTGACTGTCACAAATGTAACGACCCGACTTTTCTTAACTAGACCCACCGAACACGACTATGACTATCCGGGGTCAACTGGACCCTTACGGTCAACTTTGGTAAAAATCGGACGTTAAAAAGTAAATAATCTTTAGAGTAAACTTTAGAAAATTTTACATTGGAGTACTTTGAAATAAAATAGTATTTGGATGGGATCCCATAGTTTTAAAACAAAAAGTAGTTAAACGTAACTTAAGAAATAGTCTGTAGCCACATGGCTTTCTTTAGATAAACTAGTAAACATGAAACTGAAGAAACTATTACTGGACTCAGCGGAAAACTTAAGAGAACCCTGACAACCCTGCAGGTCGGTTGTTTCACAGTATGCATACTTCAGACAGAATCCCCTCCAGCTCATTGCACTGCTCCTTAAGCTTTGCCCTTACCTACACACACAGAGTAACTGATGAGCTATAAAGCTCAGTAAGGAAGCTAGCTACAACTTATGACTCTACTATCCAAAACAAACTTTGCATAACAGAAATTCATATCTAGAAACTGCAAACTGAGCAACACGTCTAGCATATTCACATAAGTCAAAGTGTTTCGTAACATACTGAAAACATATAACTGAGCCATCGTGTTATCTGTGGGGTTTTAATCCCAGTGTGGCCTCCACGGCCCAGAGCAACCTCACCTCCCGTACCAAAGGGGTACACTCCGCTAAAACACGATGACTCTACTGACTTGGCGGATAACCCCACTATACGGCTGCATGGGGAATCCACCTTCACAAGGCCTTGTACTAAGCCATCGAGTTATCTGTGGGGTCATGATCCCCGGGTGGCCTCCGCGGCCCAGAGAATACTCACATCCCGTGCCAAAAGGGTAATCTCCGCTAAAACTCGATGACTTTACGGACTGGACAGTGAACCCCACTACACGGCTGCATGGGATCCACCCTCACAAGGTTTCCCTTGACAGTCATAAACATTGGACATACATTCATGATAACTTTATTGCACTAAGCACATTCAAACCCGATAGATGGGTACTATCATGCGCATCCAGCCATATAATCACACACATATATAGCATCTAGAATTTAACCAGCAATCTACAAACATGAAAACAATTCACTAGAATCACAACAAGCTAAGTTACTCTTGGTGTATACTTCCTTACCTCTTGTCCTTAGCTTTCGCGAATTATATCTTTGTGAGTATTTCCGATCGCGTTTAGACCCTATAATCATATTGGGACAATATGTCTTAGTTTATGCTTTACTAAGATTTTAAATATAAATAAGGGAATTTAAAAATCAAAAACTAAAATTCCCGACCCTGGCCCAAACCCGAGCCCTTGGGGTAAAATGACCATAATACCCTTCTCAAAATCCCAAACTCAACTTAGAAAATTATTATTTCCAATAATAATTTTATCTTAGACCATGTTCGAGATTTCAAGTCAACACTCCAATTACTTCTTAAAATTCCACTTTCTGATGCCCGAGTCCAAAGTATGAGCCCCGAACCCACTTCTTGATCTTGAGACTTAAAATTGGTAATATTGTACTTCCTAAAATATTTTCTAAGTCCTTGAAAATATTTCATGAGTTCTAAGTCATCAAATTTAGACTTTGAAACTAATTCCCGAACCTAGAACTTTTCATGAAGCTTAAATAATAATTCCCGAGCCTAGTTCGTAAATTATTAATCTTCGATATTACTTAGATAAATTTTCTAAACCTCGATCCATTAAAATCAGACCTAAAACTTAGAAGTATTTAATCCCAAGCCTTGCTATAAAATCTTAAAATTTTGGGTCAAACTATCATTTTAGTCCCTTTGGTTACCAACTTGTAACCACTAGTAACCAGTTGCTGAATGCATGAACATGCACGTGACCATCACAAGACTATCACCTTCATGCACATCCAACTTCCAAGGGTAAACCCGAGCCTTGCTTGGACCCAAAATCCCCCACCATGGCAGCCACGGCATCACCCTCATCACCACCATGACTATCACTTCCGTTGATGAGGACACCAAGACCCAAGTATCAAGTCAAGTTCCAGTTGGTCCAGTGACGAGGGCACGAGCCAAGAGATTCAAGGAAGAACTTAACAGCCTAGTCCACAAAGTCCTAAAACAAGAGGAGACCGTGGTCAACATTGAAGGAGAACAAAGACTTGTCTTACTCATCAAAGTTGACTGAGTTTAGGAGCTCCATGAGTCTTATTGTATTTGTCATTTTAATTTATTTACGTTATTGTTGTTATTTGGTCTTTCTTTATTTTGTAAAAGTCAAACACTTGACTTGTGTGAGCTGAAGAGTTGTGTGAGCCGAAAGGTCTTGTTTATGGTGCTTTCATTAGGAAGACCAAGGGTCTTGTTTTCATGTAATTTTCGTCCTTATAAGGACTGCCAAAACAATGTGAAAAGGCAGATTATGTTGAATGAAATTGTGAGTTTATTTCTTCTTGAGTTCTTGAAGAAACTTTTGAACTTATCAAGGAGATTCCTTGTGGCGTTCATCCTGACTTATCAAACGGATTCCATCCCCGTTTGTGGCATCTTCCTCATACCAAGGTTCGTGCTTGGCTAAGCATTGGGTCGCGGTTCCATTCCAATCTCGTATGTTCTTGGTGGCTGTTCCATATTTGGTGTCGGGTTTCATCACAATGTTGGTGTGGTTCGTATCATCCGTCACCACCATCACCACCACCGGCCTCCACCATTAACGCCGGCAACAAATGGTGCTGTCTTTTTCAGGACAGCCACCTCCCAAGCACTAACCACCACTAAACCATCCCAAAACTCAAGATCTTTTCATATTAAATCATCCCCAACACCTTAATGAGTGTTTCTAGACCCAAAGTTCTGATTTAAACCATGTAAAACAACTCAGAAACTAATCCCAACTTTTAAGAAATGAAATCGAAAACGGTACCGTAAAAACTGCGAAGGAAAAACTGCAGGCTTGTACCTCTTTCTATGGCCGGTTCCTTGTGATTTCTTCTGCCCTTTCCTATAGTCCTCAACACTATGAACACATACAAACCGTTCATCATGAGTTTTATGCAAGGAATTAAGAGAAAACCGAAGCCAAAGATGGCACTTACACTAGTTCGGATTTCCGACCAAAGTTTTCGAAAATTGGGTGAAACTCTCTCCTGTTTCTTTGCTTCCTTCTACAATCAATACAGATATTCTAAGGACATGTCTAAGATCTGTAACTCAAAGAAAACCAACGAAATAACTCACCTTGCTCTTATCTCCTTGAATCCGAACGTACACACCACAAGTGCACCGTGCCCTTCTTCCTTTCCTTCTTCCCTCTCGGTTCTTGCTTCAATATGAGGATGGCTGAAACCAAATGAGAGAAAGTGGCTTCAACTCCCTCTCAACCACCCTCCAATAACCTCCCAAGATATTCATTCAAAATTTTCCACCAAGTTTGTGTGAAAAACTTACGTGAGAAACATAAGAATATATATTTATATTTATACATGTGCTGAAAAGTCACATGTGAGGGTACCTCATCCCCATCCTTTAGGTACCCAAACCTTACTAGACTATACTCTATACCCATCCGAAACATTCTTTGCATCTTACCCAAAATGATGCGTTAAAACCATATAGCCTAAAATAATTAAAATCAACTATGGTCTAAGCACTAACTAATGCAACTTTGGTATAAACTTATGTCTATGATTTTATGTGAGTCCTTTCAACATAAAATCATGATTTTAATCCTAAAAATTCCTCTTGAATTATTCATAGACTCTTAGTGAATAAATCACAAAATCATATTCTAAAATGATTCTAAGATTTTATGTGGATTCCAAACACATAAAAGCATATACTTAAACTCTTTGAACAAGATGTCCATCTTAGATTTATTTCACATATAAGTCCCCACACTATGGTCTAAAGCGATCAACTCACACTTCTTTAATTAAAATAATATTCACCAAATATTATATTAATCATTATTCATACTCTTAAATGAAATCAGAATAATAAAGAAAAAAAAAATTCCGGGTTATTACACTCAAACATCGTAGCATCCTGCCAAAACAAACATATTACTAAATAAATATATACATAATTAATTAAAGAAAAAATGATTGCAGCTCACCTCTTCAGTTTCCTCATCACTATAACTTTCAATAACAGCCTTATAATTCCCAATAGACTTCTTCAACACATCAAACTTCATATTTATATAAAACATCAGACCCTCATCAATATTTAAATCAATGTATGACTTCAAGTTCTTTTCAAACTCCTTAAATCTACGATCAACATCTTTATTCAGAGAATCCAAACCACAATCCAATTTTGCTTGCATTCCTACAATCTCCTTGAAATAAACCTTAATATCCTCTAAAATAGATTCTCCACTATAAATGTTTTTCTTTAAACCAGAAGATTCTACTACACCATGTGACCTCTTCACTAATGGCGCATCCTCAAAATCATCATCAGAAGTAGTCGCATGACCTAACTCAAAATCAGATAAGTCAAGGGGTTCCTTCTCATTAACAGAAGGAGCAACAGGCTCTACTTTCAGCTAAAAGCAGTGGTACAAAAAAAAAAACTAATTAGTATAAAAAAAATTAAATAACAGAAAATTTAAATAACAATTGATAAAAATAACCCAATTACCTTGGTTGATGAAAAAGCTTTACTCTCCAGCTCTTTAGAATTGGGATTTCCAACACTAGACCATCTACAAATCCTATGAATTGCTTCATCATCATACTTACATGTTCACTGCTTTTTTAAAACTGGCATGATCTCATACAACGAAACCTGAATGGCACAAGGAAATCCAGACAATTTGTAACTTCTAACTAGATTTTTTTTTTCTTTTTCCTTTCCCTTCCCTTTCCCTTTTCCTTTATCACTAGAATCCTTAGAAATTTTTTTCATATTTTTTTCCCTAAGACCTAGCCTCAAATTATACAAAGTCATGTCATAAACTATTTTCCCCCATGGAAAACTATCATACTCACCAAGACCAACCATATTAATCAACTCAGACTTAACTTTTTTGGTAAGAGGCTTACTAAGCAAACAATTTGTAGCAAAATACAAAATAGTCATTTTAACAGCAAAATCATCTGTCTTGAACTCACTATAGCAAAACCTTTGATCCACAACACTGTTAGTAACTTTTTGGTCACTAAAATACTTTTCAACAAAAGCATTCTCCTTATTTGCAAACTTTGACATATTTGAATCACCTACACACTTCAGTCCAGTTATAACAACAAACTCTGCCAAACTAAATCTAACCTTATCACACCCAAATTTAAACCGCACTTCGCGCTCATTTTTTGATGAATTTCCCTAGAAAAAGCATAGTGAATCAACTGTGCCTGCATTGACATAGGTTTCATCTCTAGAAAGTGGCCAAAACATGTACGACTAAAAAGACTAAGTTGTTCAAGAGTCAGCTTAGCCTTTATCGTAGCAATACATGACAACTCTTAATTGTGATAGAAAATGACTTTACCAAGTACCCTATTTTCAGGCTTGAAATAAAACTCTCATTCTTGAAAAGTAAATTAAGTAAAACAAGTTATAGAAAAAAAAAATATGAAACTCAATCTAAAAAATGGAAACCAAATCGATTCTAAAACATACAATAACAACAGAACACAATTCAAAAACAAAAAAAATGACACCAAAAAGTAACCACAAATATAAACACAATCATAGAAGAACAACAAAAGGTATTCGAAAATACCTAAAAAATAATATACCAAATAGATTACCAACAAATTACTAAAAAACACAACGAAACACAAAATCAAGCTGAAAACCTACAAAAACAAGATACAAAAACGTACAAATATTTTTAAAACACAAATTAAGTGCGATATAAACCCTAACAAAAAAAAAAAAAAACAAATAGATACCGCTTAAAAGAAAATCAAACACACAAAAAAAAACCAAAAAAAAAAAAATCAAATTAAAACCGTAAAACAAAAACCAAAAAGTAAACAATAAATAAATTTTTTTAACAAACTTGAATACAATAAAAAAAAAAACCAAACACGGTACCAAAAAATGCAAAATGAAACATCAAACGAGAAAAATGTAAAATCTCACAAACTCCAAACCCATAACAAGAAGAAACCAAAAACCAGATACCCTTTCAAAAAAACACAAAGCACATACAAAAAATTGAAAAACTAGAAAACAAATAGAAACTTAAAAAAAAGGAACAAAATATAACTTGATTTTCTCAGGGACTTCAATTTCTAAATCATCACTATCATTACCATCGTCATCTACTACTACCATAACCTTCTTCACTGGGCGATCATCATCTGAAGACTTCCCCCTAAATTTCTTCTTTACGTACTTCCTCTTACTAGAACCTTCACTCTTACTCAAATTCTTCTCACAAAAATCACTAACATCTTCCTCATAATCTTTTTTCCCGAATCAGACATTGTTTTTTTTTCTTTTTCTTTTTCTTTTCAGTAACAGACTTCGCGCGATGGAGAAATGGATGATCGAGTTATCGCCATTACTCAAACTCTTCAAGTATTTAAAGAAAAACCCTCGACAATGGCAGAAATGAGAAGACCACGACTTAAACCACGAACCTATAACTCCTATAGAAACTATATCACTACTAGAAAATGGAAGAAATGAGTAACCCCATACCAAATACCACGATTGGACTGAAAAAATGGGGATTAGACTACACATGCAAACATGTCAGGAACGTGTACCAAAACTTGTACACACGTAAAATAAAATATAGCAATATATAAATTCTAAAAAATGGTATGCAAAGTTTAAATAGTATAAAAAAAACAGTATAATAGTAAATAAAAAAACAACGGTAAAATTGTAATTAAAATGTAAAAAAGATGCCACATGTAATTTTACCTTAAAGATAAACAAATGGGCCATTGTTTATATTTTCCTCATGAGGCCCAAATTCAATATAAACACTATCCAGTTAAAGGAAAGGACCAAATTCTTCCATCCAATTCTCATAATAATATCCAATCATCATGTAGCTCTAATTTCAGGCCCACGTTGCAAAAAAGACAGACCAACGACTCTTGCTAATATGATGGTATTTTAAAACAAGGGGTTCATTTTGAGGAAATTACAAATTCTTTTTGGTGTTCATTTGGAATAAGAGATTTTGTGTACAGTAACCTCTTTCTCTTCTAACGTTTTGCTCATTGTTAGTAAGCTCAATAACAGCAATTAAGTATAAAAGTACATATTTACGTATATGAATAAATTTGGTTCACAAAGAAAGGTTTTAGACCTGGTTGTATGTAGACTTGCAATGTTTACTTCGATCTTTGTAAATTGATTGTAGATTTAAGTGGTTATAACTTGTAGAGTTGAGTAGACTTAGAGAGAATTTACATTTATTTGGATTTGACTTTGTAATATTGAAGTGTACTTATTTATTTATTATATTGGGGGAGTGATATATGAATTTAGTACCTTTTTTTGTAAGAAGCATAATGTAACAGGTTAAAAATGTAACTATTGTTATATCGGCAATATTTTTTTATATTTATCAATTAAAATTTTTTAAATATTTTTTCTTCAATAATCACTATCACATCACACGTAGGTAAAATATAATTTTCAATTAATGTGCAATAAATTTTTTCTGTATAGTAAGAAAAGAAAGAAATAAAAGTTCATTGAAATCAATGTTGAATTTCAGCTATTACCTGATAAAAGATGGATATCAGGCCACAACATTCTAGTCTCTTCCAAAGACAAAGCACGCTTCGCAAGAGTGGGCTACACCATTTGTCAAACGAAGGCAGCGATTAACAAAAACTGAATCAAGACTATTACAAACATAAAAGATGCCATTCATAACTAGCCCAAAGCTTGAACAACCCTAAGATAATCAGTTTCTATCACAGATGGATAATGATTTTGTATATGTATATTTTCACACCCAGTTACACTACTGGTGTCCCCTTTAATTCCAATACGTTACAGTTTCTCATGATCACTATTGGTAAGATGACAAACAAGACAGAATTCTACCGACAAATCTTTTCTGTTATGAATATGACTGAGAGGAAGTTACACACAAAGTCAAACAAAAACAAAGGTAAAACAACAGAAGATTTAATTGACTAAGTTAAACCATGACAACTTGACGCCCAGTGGTAGTAATAAATAGCCTTATACTTCAAATGCAGTATGTTGCTTTCTTTGAAATCATGACCCACAGATCGGTCATCACTTGTGATCATGCTTTTGGTGTTTGTGTGAAACTTTTTGACAAGCATGAGCCATTAATTTAGCTGGTAACAGAAACTTAAGAGTTGACATATATAATTATAAATATGAGAGTCGAATATTTTATGACCCATTATCTTTACTAAATGATCAACACCTCATTAGACATAAGAGTTTATTATATTGTAGTTAAAAGAACAATATAAAAATATATTTGGCCATAGTTACGGGACATTAAGTGTGTGATGTAGACACATACATTGTAGTATACAATTTAAAAAAAATATATTATTTGGGTAATTATGCATATAGGTGTATATCAGTAATTTTGCATGTTAAATTATATTATATGTGGAAAATATTATTTAATTATATCGTGGTTATTTACATGTGTTTGGTGAATCATGTTGTGGTTGACTCTAGGTGCTCGCGTTATTTAACGATTGGGCACGACAAAAGAATTTAATGAAAAATATATAATTGGTTATTTGGGATATAATTAAGAAAAGAAAATAATTATTTATTTAGTTAATTGAGGTTAAAAATGTAATGACCCACTACTCTAGACTATTTGGACCATTAACGAAACTATACATAAATCTTACATTTTTACGAAAATACCATAATTTATTGAGTAACTTGCAAAATAAGAGTTATTTACAAATAAACAGAATGCTAAGAAGGATTATGGGATCCCATTGTCTTTAAAAACAAAAGATGATTTAAAATAAAAGACATTACATAATAATGCGGAAAATACATGTAAAACCATAAAAATTAAAAGGAGACTACATCCTCGAATCGAATAACGCTCGGCCCCTTGACTCCATTCATCATCGATACACATCCTCCAAGCGTCACGAATCTTTCCACCTCTAAAGCTTATTTCCTGCACATAAACAGAAAAGAATGAGCCTAATGCCCAGCAAGGAAAAATCTAACATATAGTCATAAACATAAACATAATTTCATAATAACGTAAAGACATATCATAACACATAATTCACTTATTATAATGGCCATTATTACTTGGGGTCTCATAGACTAAACAAACTTATGCCCATGAGATTAGTGGGGTCCTACCAGCTAAATAGGCATATGCCTACAATCTTTTTGGGGTCTTGTTAGTCAAATAGGGCATAAGCCCAAGCCTACAACAAACACATGCATAACAAATTCATAACATATCATAACATAACACATAAGATAACATAAACATAAACATATAGATTCTAGCCTATTTTCCTTACCAAAGTTACCGGGATAAAATGGACTAAGTTGTGACTTTTTGGAACACTCCTAAACCATAATGAACAAGAGTGAGTCTAAAGAAAGGAGATGAAATAAAAGAGAATAGGAAGACTAAACCATTAAAAGAAATATATGCTTACCACAACTTAAGTGCTTAAGAACTTGGATTCCCTAACCAAAATAAGAATGAGGTTAGGAAATTGAGTAGAAGACTAAGAGAAAGGAAACATAATACAGAAAGGAACTAGAGTTTTGGTTACCTCAAAGATTTGCAAGATCAATCTAACCTCCACCGAAATACTATAGAACTCCCTTCCCAAAGTGTTTGATAAGCTTATGATGTTTAAGCTTATAGTTTTTCCCCAAACCAGGTGTTTACACTCTCACACTCACTTAACACTAGCAGCTTCTGAACTTAGAGCAAATGGTGATCAATGGCTGGGTACTAGGTCCTATTTATAGAGTTTGGGAATGAAAATATCTTGATTTTACTTGAATAAAAATAATGGCTTTTTAGGTGAAAATCATTTGAATAATCGTTCAGCAGAGGCTGAAGACTCATTTAAAAGATGCTGGATTGTTGAAGGAGTTTGAATGGCTGAAAGGAAATGAATTCAAAAGAGTTTGAATTCATGCTGAAGGAGGCGACATATCGCCCCCTGTAGGCGATATATCGCCTGGGCCAGTATGCCCGAGGCGACTGTGCATCGTTTCGTGTTTTCCGTATCTACGTGCTGCGACATATCGCCCCCTATAGCTGCGATATATCGGCACACGCTGAATATTTAAACACGAAATTACACATTTTTAGCTAAGTTTGAATGGAGTAAACAGCCTTGACTAAGCCTTCAACATATTCAAAGCTGCTGACTGACCCTATAACATTCAAACTTTTCTCCTTATTAAATTTAATCCTCAAAAATACTTAATCCTTAATCACCATTCATAACATGTGCTTAAAATCCTATTGGTTGATGTCTAAACCTTATAATATAATAAATATAATCCTTAATATCAGTCACATTAATCAAACCTTAGGTTATACTTAATATTCTTAAACTATAGATTAAACTTAGAAAATCTATAAGTACTACTATGAGTGTCCAAATAATTCCCGGTCTGAACCAAAAATCCATGGTAACAAAGATAACACTAAACATACTATAATACTACTAACAATTAGCTAAGTAAAGTTCTTGAACTCTACAAAAAATCTAATGAAAAAGACACGTTACACTTTGAAAATTAACACGAGGTTTAGAGATCAAAAGGGGCAGTTTAGGGAATTAGCTCTCTAAAATTTTCTATATGTAGAAAGATGAGAAGAAGGCTGCTCTTTTTCTTTTCCTTGTGCATCCCCTTCAGCAGCCACCAAAAGAGAAGGAAAGGAGTAGGAGAAGACGAATGGTGTGCACTCTTTGGAAAAGAGGAGGATACACTAGCATCAATTGTGGAGCACCATTAGAGGAGAAGAAGAACAAGTTTGGGATGCCATTTTAGCAAGCTAAGATTTGATTTTATGATTTTAATAAAGTCTTCAAAGGTTAGATGGTGTTCTTGTTTAATCATAAAAAATGGATAAGGACAATCATAGATCTATTAGGGTTTGGGTTTGTGATGTGAAAGCAAGTATAAAGACATTTTATTTTGAGAAACCGATAAAAAGTACATTTTTCTTATAATTTAATATCTCAATTATTATTGATGAGAAAATTTTATATTCATTATTAAAAGTATGATCTTCTATTAGTATAAGAGGATTAAGATATTTGAATTATAAGTCCATATGGTTCTCAAGCCACCTCTATACTACACAATCTAAAGTGTGAATTTAAGAGACAAACTAATGTAACAAAGAAATTAATTTTTCAAGGAAAGAATTATTTGTAATTAATTAACTAAATCTATTAATATGTTTTGTTTAGAAAACTATACTAGTTTTTTAAAATATTAATTAGCTATGAATTAATTGATATTTAAATTAAGTATTTAATTCTTGGAATTAAATAAAATTAGATTATTATAATATAATAATTTAATCAGGTTTTATAAAGTAAGATTAATTTTGAATTAAATAATATTTTTGCATATTTGAAGTAATATATTATTTTAAATACGCAGATATTTTATCACATTGAATAAAATAAATAAATGAAAAAATGTAATGTTGAATTTTTAGTGCCACACGTCACTCACCGTGTTTCCACTACCATGGCACAAATGTGAGCACACTTTTTTGTGTTATTTATTTATTTATTATTAATTATTTAGTTAATGTTTTAATTTGATTAAATATTAATTAAATAAATAAAACCTAAATCTAATGAGATTTGACCTAAACTCTATATATATATAGATATTTTTTAGGTTGTCTAAGGTGGCTCTCGTAAGTTTCTAAGCCTGAAAAACACTAAGAGAGAAAAGTTACTATTTTTTCTCTATTCTCTCACACAAAAATTATTTTCAAAGTCTTTAGATCTCATATGTTGAGTATATTTAAAGACAGAAAATTATCTATAATATTTTATATATATATGATGATCGTTATTAATTACTAAAAGATTGCAAGGACTTGATAAGTTCCAGAAGTATTAGATACAACTTTTGTCTCTCAATGATTTATTGTACACATATCCTGACTTGATTTTGGTGAATAAATTAAAACATTTAAACTTTCGATGCGTGCCTGATGCACTCTTTTCAAACTAACAAAGTCTGGATCATTTGGTATCAAGTAATTTCTCCTTGGAAAATCCACCAAATCTTGCACGATGAAGAAAGAAATATCCTGGGCCTACCTGCATAAAAGCACTATGATGCTTAAGTTAGTAGAGATTATCTTTCTAAAATCTCATAAGAAAAAATATGTAAGTGTGAATTGAATCCAAGGTCTCTTTTCAAGTCCCAATGGATGCTATTTTTAGATAAAATAAGTCGATTAAAGTGTAGAATAAAAATTATCGTGATTGGTCCACATTAGTGCCTCAAAGGTAGAAAATAAATGATCTGAATGAAGTGGTTACCTAATCTCTCATGCTTCTACGACTCTCATTATCCTTAGTTCACCCAACCATTTGACGATCAGATGGTTTCTGCCTCGAGCCCTTGTGAACTTCAACTACTAACTTGATAAGTGTAAGCATTTGATCGCATATTTAATATGTAAATAAAAATATTCAATTTAAATTATACAAAGACAAGTACATATTTTTAGTTCTCACAATTGCCCATGTTCCTTTTTTGACAATTTCCAAATGTAAATTAAGTAATGCACTCTTAGCATAGAATGAATATATTCACTATCAAAACTCGAACCATCTACATATTTTCTACTCATTAATGTACATCAAATCATCACATTTTTTTAAACCATTTGCTACCAAAGGTTATACTATGAAAACAGAGGCTTTCCACATTCCCTTCCCCTTTTATTTCTTCTTGTTTAATCTTTTTCTTTATTTTCTGAAAAATTTCCTTCAATCCTTGTTACTTCTTATTCCTCATTCTTGATGGTATCCCCAATTGCTTCTCATCTTTCTTCTCGGAGCTCTAAAGCTTTTCAAGAACTCAGAAGTCGGTTGTCCCCCTCAATACTTTTATCCATCCCCTTTATTCCAAAGAAGGAAATAGATGGAAAACTGAAATAATTTTTGCTCAAAGTAATATTGTTCTCAATGCTTAGCATATTAATGACATGTGCTTCCCACCACCTTATCTGGTTGTTTGTGTCCTTTTTTGCTCTTAAGCTTCATACGATGCAATTAACCCCTGACGCACTCTTGGCCATTACCGGTGTTGCTCTCCTTAGTGTCCTAAAAGACTTTCCCCTTGATGTTGGAGATTTCCTTAGCATTTTTAGTTTTCATAAAATTTATGATGTTATTTTTGACATCATCCACCCGAGCTCCACCTGTATTTTCAATAATTACGATGAATCGTCTTCTTGACCCACTGATGCTTTGTTCATCTTAAGTTGCAACTGGTATCCAACCCACATCTCTTCCTAAGCATTCCCAATTGCCTGAGCCTTTTTTCAAGGTAATTTCTCAAATTTCTATCTGTCAATAGTTTTTCCTTTTATTCAATTCTTCAATTTTTTCTAATTTTCCCCTTTTTGTTTTGTTTTTGTCCTAGGTGAACATTAGTTTCCTCAAATCAAAGCCACACTCTTAATCTGACATCTTCAAGAGAATGGTATTCTTCACTCTCACCTTGAGGATGAAATAAGCATCCATGCCCTTTGTCATCCCAATATTTTACAAGGATCATTTCTTTATTTTTCCTCCCCAGATCCCTAAACCATTGATAAAACACCAGTCGAACAACAATAAAATTACTTAAAAATTATTTTGTAGACTTATCCTTGCAAAGAGTTTTAGAGCTTCAAGCTTCCTTGTCATTTGACTTATCACTAAAACAATCTATTAAATTTACTTTTTCTTCAACGAGAAAAAATCGTGCTGCTTCTTCTTCCTTTCCCTCTTTCGACCCTTTATCAAAAAATTGTTCATTGATATGTTGCAACCCTTCACAGGTTGTTGCCTCTTTGTTTCACCAACTACATCAATCGATATGAAGACTCTTCCTTCAAGGTGAGGTTTTTTATCATTATTATTTTGTTGCCACCATTTGCATTCTTCATTAGATAAACTCCCCTACCCCTTTTTTTTTTTTTAGAAAATCATATTACCGGCCCTTTTTTTCATATGTAGAGCCAGATCCAATTGTCACACATTACCTTCCTAACAAACTTAATGTATCTCTATTGAGGGAGGTGGCCCTAAGAGAAGAACTAGCAAAATCTAAATCATGCTTTTGCAAATATCGAAATTTCAGTTGTATAGTTGTGGCAGGGCTCTTGATTCATGACAAAGGCTTGAATTGGCTATGCTTTTTCAGGAAGTTCATCTACATCATTTAAGCAATGAAGAGGGAGCTTTTGACGGCCTTCAAGTTGAGTACCAGAGTTTTGCCTCTAATTCTCTTTGTTAGCATAGAGAGAAAGATTTAAAAATTTGAAGGCCTTAAGTTGTTGCTCTTAAGGCTTATGCAAAGATCACTACTTTGGAAGGAGATACCCCTTACCCCATCCTGATCGATCCTAGGAGTGGGGAAGGATATTGTGCAGGTCTCGCCCTTCCCATCTTTTACTGTATTGATTCTTCTCTTCCCCTATCTCTTACTTATAATATTTTCAAACAATTGTAAACTTTGCTTTTAGAACCAGAACAATTTCTAACAATGTTTACGAAGCTCGAACAATCTTTGTATGCATAGTAGTAAAATTTTTGCATAGTTAACTTGAGCAATCTTTGCATTTATAGTAGTGAAAACTCTTCCATAGTTAATATTTTTGGTTTATTTCATACTATTCCCTACATTTGTCTTGATTGAATTATCTTGTCTTCGTAAGGTTCTGATTGCATAGTTAATTGTGTCTCATGTTGAACGAGCATCGTTCCTGGAAGCATTTGGACCTTCTTTACTTAATTTTCCAATCATTGCAATGTTTACCACTTAATTGGTGAAGAACATTGGAAAATAGGAAGAAGCTGTTGACTGGAAAATAACAATCAGGGGAAAATGAAATTGAAAAGCCAGCAAATCTCTTGAAAAGATCTAGTTTGTTGAAAATATCAGATGAGCAGTGCACAAAGTGGCATGAACGTGAATTCAGATTGCATAGTTAATTGTATCTCATGTTGAACGAGCATCTTTTCTAGAAGCATTTGGACCTTCTTTACTTAATTTTCCAATCGTTGCAATGTTTACCACTTAATTGGCTAGTTTCCCAAATTCACGTTCATGCCACTTTGTGCACTGCTCATCTGATCTTTTCAATAGACTAGATCTTTTCAAGAGATTTGCTGGCTTTTCAATTTCATTTTTCCCTGATTGTTATTTTCCAATCAACAACTTCTTCCTATTTTCCAATGTTCTTCACCACAATTTGCATTCATCATGTTAGCTTACATCATAGATGAGCTTTTTGTTCTTCTTTGTTAACTGCTCAAATATCTTATCAAGCAAATATACTATTTACATTTGTCCTTCTTTATTAAATTTTACTCCCACTCCCCTAACTAAAATTTCTCAATCTTTTCCATTAAATTTTATCAATATAAAATCAGACAGTACTTATTACGAGCTTTTAACCCTCTATTCTAATTATCTACATTTTCGAATCGAACGTGTTCATTATATTCTTCAATCTTATTGTGCTTCTTCAAGACTTAATAGGAATTGTTTTCACCAATTTCAATTGTATATTTTGGATAATTCTTTGTTTATAAATTTTAGCAGTTTTTTTGTTATAAATTTCTTCTAATCCATCAATCTTTTCTACAATATATATCTACCCGAGCTTCATAGCAAATTTTCTTGCCATCTTCTTCAATCTTCATAAACTTGCTCAATACTTCGTATTGATCATCTTCGCTATCTTCAATAGTATAAATTTGAAATACAATTTTTTATAACTTTTCCTTACTAATTTTTACTACCATCTTTCTTAAATAGAATTTTTTTTATCCACCGATCATCTTTGACAAATTCCTATTGTTCTTTTTCTTAAGACTGAATTCGTTGATCCTCTTCGCTTTATTTTATTTTCATTTTCAAATAGATTTTACCAATCTTTTTATTCATTTTATTTCCATAGTTTTTGTAACACCCTGGTTACTCCAAGACCGTTATTGTGATCTTTGAATCGTGCTTAACTCGTTAATCGAGTTATAACGTGCATCTAGGTGTTATTAATACGTTAAGGTGTAAAACCAATCAAAAAGAAATGATATATTTTATTTAAAACATAAAACTGTTCATGGGCCCATAGAAACGTTTACAAGTTATTTACAATACAAAATGATCATTACAGAGTAAAATTTACAACCCGCCGACCTAAGCGGCAAAAATAGGGTAAACCCCCTAGTTCCTCTGAGAAACTCCTTGGCCGTGGTGGTCAAGCGGCCGCATATGTACATATCGCCACCTAAGCTCTCCTCTCAAGGCTGGGTGAGCTTTTCTTTCCCTTTACCTGCACCACATAGCACCCATGAGCCAAAGCCCAGCAAGACAACTCAATACTGCACATATATAATATCAAACGATGATCTTGATAATCATCCAGGACTTATAGTCCTAAACTGATGAGTGACAAATGTATAAGTCACTAAAATGGGATTCCACACCCTTTACAAATAAGTGATCAAGTCACTAGCTTAAACAAGATAAGTGACTGATGAGCGAGTCACCAATGTAAACCAAGTGAGTGACCATGAAGTCACTACTGTGGGTTCTGTACCCTTAGCTGACGATATGGTCACCTGGGCCTTCTGGCCCTGGCTCTGAGTAACTAGTCAGAGAACTAGACAAGCGCTTTCAGTTTTCATCAAACTTGGGGTCGGTCCGGCATTAACGTTCATGATGAGTCATTCAATGCTGATGTCGATTAGATCTAATTTTTCATCGACTCTGCGATCATGATGCTTATGCCACTCCTGACACTTAGGTCAGTAACATATGACCAGTGCTCAAAACTACTGTCGAACTTGACTTGTAAGTCACAGCTTTATAGCTAGTTCTGACACCATTGCTGATTCTGACTAGTAAGTCAGTGCCATTCAAAAGTAAGCAAGATTTGTTAAGCATTTGATATGCAATTCATGTCCACATTTAAACACTCAACATGCCTCAATAATAACCATGCATGTCACATATTGGGGTGCAGTTTTCTTACCTCTGGTTCGAGCGAGAAATAGTAAAAGAACGACCCTTGAGAACAATCGACCTTTTGATTCCTTAGCGGTTACCTAGTCATAACCAATTATAACATTCATTAATGAAAATCAACAATGAAAGGGTCTTGACCTAAACCTCACCCCTGGGACCCTGAATTGTACCCAAACAGTGAGTAGATTCGATCCCGAGCCTTAAGGATTGAAACCCCGAGCCAAAAACCCTTAAAAATGCCCAAAACCAAAATCTGAAGGAGCAGGGTAGCACTGTAGCGCTACCCCACTAGCGCCCCAACGCTCAAGACAGATCCAAAGCCACCCTAAGTAGCGCTGTAGCACCCACATGTGGGCGCTACAGCGCTACACACAGCCAGCTTTGCCCAGAAATTTCCCCCCTTCAACTCCACCATTTCTAACTTGAATCAAAAGCTTCCAAACCTCATTTTAAGTCCCAAATGAACCCAAAACCATCTACACATGTCCTAGGTATCACAACCCAAGTAACCCTAGCCAAAAACTCCCATCAATTCCCTTCAACCAATCTAGAAAACCAAGCTGAAAACCAAACCAAAAACAGAGCAAAGCTAGAGTTTTAATGGCTAAAAACTTACCTTAAGCTCAAATTAGGACCCTCTTCAATAGTGGAACACAATCCTAAGCTCTCAATATCTACTTCCCTAGCTTGAATCCTCAAGAACAGCTCAAAAATTCAAAAGAAAAAGGAGAAGAAAAGAGGTACGGGAGAGATAAATTTATGCTCTGCTTTGCCAACCTTATACAACCTTCAATGGCTTAAATATAACATATGGTGAAAATGTCCTTTTGCCCCTAGGTCATTTAAAGGTTTCTAAAGACTCCCAAGGGTAAAATCGTCATTTTCCACCTATTTCGTTAATCATAATTAACACCCTCCAATTCCCGTTATTATCAAATACCAATAATTCATATCCCGTTACCCTTTAACTCCCGGCAATGCTCTAATCACTAAATTACTCCGAGACTCACCTCGAGCCCCGAACTTAATCCCGTTATGACTAAACTGCTAATTTGTACTCAAAGATCGTCTCATGCCGAATGGCTCGAATAAATCCACATTATAATGTGGCCTCAACAATAGATCACTGACATGCATACAAATACACAATTACGCCATCAACGAGCCAAATTACCAAAATGCCCTTAAGATGAAATGTGGACCTATGCATGCATTTAACATCATATTATAATATAATCCACATAAACATGCATATAATAGTTTAATGGCATAATAAAATAATTATGGTCCTCCCGGCCTACTAATCCAACCATTAAACTGCATTAGGGAATTTGAGGCATTATAGTTTTAAACATAATTTATTGATCATCTTTCTTTATTCTATTTCTATTTCTTTGAATAGATTATTGATCCTCTTCCTTTATTCTATTGCCATTTCTTTGAATAGAATTTACTAATCCTTTTCATTTATTCTATTGCCATCGCTTTGAATAGAATTTACTAATCATCTTCCACAAATCTTATTAGGATATGTCGTTCCTCTTCATTGTCAATCTACCAATCTTCTTCTTTTTTAATTTCCATCAATACTCGTTTGATCTAACAATCATCTTCATTTGATCTTACTAACATCATTTTGAATAAAATCCAACATCGATCTATTGATCATTATCACTTAACCATTTTGGTTAGAATTTTATCGAATTTCCAACCTTCTTTTGATTTTCCTAACATTATTTCAAATAAAATTGTATATTGATCTTTCAGTCCTTTTGGCTAATTTTCTTACGACCATGTTAAACAAAATTCATATCAATCTCTCTATTTTTTCTTTTTCAAATTTTATTTCATGTTTAGTTAAATAAAATTGTACCCATCTTCTTCACTTCTTAACGATATTTAGCATCGTCCACATTTTAGTTTTATTGATGCAAACTTCACTCACTTACTAATTCATTCTTCCCTATAGCAAATAGTTTCAAATCATTCTATCAAAACATCTAATCATTGATACTTCATTTATGCAAGTTTTCAATCATATAGTTCTTAATTTTTTAAGATCTAGCTTTCAAACAATCAACATATTAACTTTTATTGCTTACAATGTTGTTTGCTTAGATCTATCTTTTTAGCTTTGACTTCAGGTAATCCCAACCGTCAATCTTTCTTTACATATCGAGCCAGCGATCCTTCTCCCATTATTACTAGGATCTAATGTTGCGAGTAAGTGATTTTCTGCAATACATGATGTAATTTTATTATTATTAGTTTAGAGAATGATCACATATGAATTAGAATTTTTTTATTTTGGAATAAATAAATTAATTTTATGTTAGAGGCATTATATATTTTTTTAATTGTCTTCTAATTGCGATTGAAAACCAAAAACCTAGAAGGTATTTAGTAGGGTTTGGCAAACGGTAGATTAGTCATTCCGTTGTCACTTATGTAGCTAAAGGATAGTTGGAATAAACTTACAATATTTCCTAAGAAACATTACAAGAAATTTCAGCCATTAGTGAGTAAATTACGATTTATGGTTATTTGGATATTTAACGAAACAATGGATTATGACTAAATAATTCCAGATAGTAAATTAAAGATTTTTCTCTTTAATTACAATTAATAGAGTTGACAAATCAAGAACTTAAGATGATTGGCCCTTTCCTTTTTGGGATTAAATTACAATTAGTATTTTTAGATTTGATGGAGCCATTTGTTATAATTGATAAGCATGAAATTATGGCATTAATGGGTGATTGGAGATTTGTCATTATGGTGATTAGAAATCCATTAATAATGTGAGCTAGGGTTTCCTTTTCTTAAACCTTAGCCACATGCCTATATAGAGAGAGCTAGGCTAGCATGAGAATTAGAGAGGAAGAACGAGACACTAGGATTTGGGCGAGTAGAATTTGATGAGAAAAAGAGTGCAAGGATCAGTGTAGATAAATTGAGGTAAAGGTGAGTCATTTGATTCTAGTTAATTCTCTATCATTTCTATGGAATCCTAATATAGTTTTCATGGATTTTGTTACAAGGTTGAGACTCATCAATGATTGGAAGACGCTCTAGGTTTCGGCTAGCACAAGGAGAGGTAAGATCTTAGTCTCTAGATCTTGATTGATTGTATTTAGGGTTAGCTTGATATCCCTATAAATATAGATCTAATATTTGATAGGGTTGGGATTTTTTTGGCTTGTCATTGTGATTCTAAGCTATTATATTATTATTTTTATTAGAGTCTAGTGTGTGATCTCTCTCTCACTCTCTTTCATTACTTTTTAAAAGGACACGAAGTAAGGAAGTTAGATAGCTGCATCTTATGTTTATGTGTTAGATCTCTATATCTATGTGATGCTAATGTTTGCGGCTCTTCTTATTGGGAAGATGAGATATGTGTTTTGGCTGATATGCCCTAAAAATGACCAAAGTAATCTCATGAAGACGATTTCCTCAATCAGACTTCTATCCTTATAACTTGTTAATATTGTGTTGTGATGGTTATGTAAATGTTAAATCTCTAAATTTTGTGAATTCTAACTTTTTAGGCATAGGTTGTTAGGAAGAAGAGTTTTTATATGTTTGGTAGACATGCCCCAGAATTTGACTGTTGTTATTCCGGGAGGATACTTTCCTCGCCCAATGTTTTGTCCTTTCAACTTGTTTATAAGTGTAATGATTATAAAAATATTTTATCATTTTAAGCAACAAATGTGATATGTTATATATGTAGAAAATGTTATGTTTTGGAAGTGTTATGATATGTTTTGGTATCTTTAGAATATTGCGATAAATAAGATTACTGGTGTATTTTCTGCTTTCTTGATGTGTGTTACTTCCTTAATGGGCTCTAGTGCTCATTCCTTTATTTATTCTATGTTGCAGGTAAGATTTAGATGACTATTTATGGGCGCAATGAGTGGAGTTTGATCTAGAAGATATGTATTACCAGGAGGACCATTTAACCTTAAAACGATCAAAGGGGAAGAAAACGCCAAGCTCAAGTGTCAAATTTTTTTAATTATTTTAAGATGCTTTGAATTAAGACCACATATGTTTAAATTTTGCATTTAAATATTATATTTTATTTCAAACAATGGATGTCCAATTATTGCACCAATAATGGGTTTTCAATAATATTTTATGCATGTTTTGGTAAAGTAAATGGTTTATAGTTAAAATATTTAGAACCCTAGACGGTTCTCCTGGTCAATGATTTTGGGGTATTACATTTTCTCTCAACAAAGAATAGACAACTCAAGGTTTGAATCAATAACAATGGGGTTACACAAACTTAGAACATAAATACAAATTAAAAGAAGAGTAATAACAAAAGACTTGCCAACATAATATAATCTTTGTCAAAAATAATTATTACAAGCAACTATTGATGAAGCTTGAGGTTTCTTCACTTAGAATAATAATTAAGATATGACAAGCCTTTGATCTCCAAACATCCAAGCTTTTCTTTGGAGATCTTGGAGAAAACTTTGAATATTAGAGAGCTATAGAGAGAGAGAAAGAGGGAGAGAGAGAGAGTTTAGAGGGAGAGTGAGTGAGAGTGATTAGGTCCCAAATACTCTAAAAAAGCTCTTTAAATACATTAGGAACTTCCATTGGGTATACTTAATAAGATTAGAGCATTTAAAATTGAGTTTATGAGCCAAAACATGAAACTGTATACAGACATGTTGGGCATCACATCACCTGGTAGGAGGCAACACAAGACTTGAGAGTCTTTTTAAGCTTCTCATAAGTGATCTTAAACACCTCCAAACTGGGCATCCTTAGATACCTCATTATATCAATTTAGACCAAAAAATATAATTTTTAATTGCCTACAACAAAAAGTCAAATTTCACATCACCATTACGTAAAATCATTAATTGTTTTGTACAACTTTGTGACAAACACACTCAACTTTATATTTAACCAATCATAACATTTGATAATCTAGATCCAGGCACTCCGTTGTTAGATATCACATGCTTTTGCGGTAAGCACAATACTCGGCATGACTTCTCATTTTTTTCCAATCCTTCCATCTTTGTAGGTCTCTTCTAGATTAGCTTGCTCTTATTTTCTAAGTAAATCACATATGTAGTAGTGTTGTACTTGATGCCATCATTATTAGCACGAGTCCTTCATCCTTCCTGACATTGTTCTTGAGCTTTCTGGATAAGGGTTTCATTATCGTGCTTTTTGCTTTTGGATCTAGGGACTGAAATTTCTTCTATCCTTCGTTTCTTTCGATCACTTCCCCGGCCCTCCTTATATTAAATGATCATTTCTTCACTTTTTAATACATCCCTCATATCACGTGGTGCTTCCCGTATGAGAATTTGTTGTAACATCAACCCATGTTTCAAACCATTCATGAGCATCATTGTTAGCATCGTTGGGTCATCATCATGAACCTGATCTGCTATACTCGTGAATCTCCTCATGTTCCTTTGATTGGACTCTTCTTTATCTTGAGTAAATCTTAATAGATCTTCCATGACCTTATGTCAATCTTGTTCCTTCTTCTACTTAAAGATAAAATGACTTATAAAAATTGTGTCACATCAGAAGCCCAAAGGCATCCAATAATTGTTTCAAATGAGTAAGATCTGATGAGAACTAACCTTCCTGACCTTTGTGGGTTTGACGAGATTAACCTAGCCAAAATTCAGGTGATATTAGAACCTCCTTCTTCCCAAGCCTCTTCTTACGATCTACCAATTGTTAGTAAAGTATAATAACATTTAAGTGTAAAATACATAATTAAATTCATGGATTATTTTAGTCCACGTAGTAAATATTTGACATCCAAACAAACTATATATTTTGAAATACTATAAAATTACTAAGTTGTGTAATTATTACATTTCTTACTAATTACACAATGACTTCCAAACACACTCTAAACTAAATGGATGGAAACATATAATTAATTGAATAATAATATAATAAAATTATACAATCTCTCACCTTGGCTTTCCTATTACTAGTTATAGGAAAGGTTATGGTTCATTTCCATGAATCATTTCCTTTCATATTTCAAAATTTAAACTTATATATATCCATACATTGATCCAAATCAAAGCAAATAACTTCTAATTGACATTGAAGAGAAAGAGAATCTAGGTTCATTGAAGTGATAGATCGATGTGATAGTAAAGTTTTGCGATGAGGTAATACATTTGAAGATAAATTATCATCAAAATGTGTTATAATTCTTTCATAATTATAAAGATAGGGTATCATATACAATATATATATTGTATAGAACTGTATATATTGTATAGAACTCAGACATGATGAAAGGACAAACTTCCAATAGACTTTGTTAGAATACAAAAGTATTACAATCATTAAGCGATAATCATTTGAGACTTGAGCACAATCCTAAAGTAAGTAATGAGTTTTAATTTATAGTCCTATGACTTTTGACTTATCGGGCAACATTTATAAAAGATCATAGGGCTAAATTCCTAATATCTTAGAGTCTTTGGAATGCAGGTAGCTGTGAGCATACTTTATAAATATAAAACCAACTCCTTTTCTGAGTGGAAGTAGATTAGTTTCTCATCTTAATATTGATACTAGACTTAGACATAGAGCGCCCAATTTCCTATTGAGAACAAAAATTTTGTAAGTAATTTAATTACAGAAATGCCCATAGAGTATCAATGGAATTGGCTAATAAAAATTAGAGGGTAGTAGACATTTGACCTAGCTCTTATTATGAATAACTAGTGGAGGGTCATAACTCTTGCAATGGTTATATTAATAGACGACTATATGAGTTACAACTTCTAATAAAATAAGAATTTAGTTTTATGAGTGCAACTATAAATTTCTAAGAGAATAATTCATAGTTATTAAATTAATTTATAAAGCTAATAATTAGTGAAATAATTAATTCATTGGAGAATGATATTGTAGGTCCATATTGTCCCCAGACTAACTTGATAATGAGTAATGCATTTTATAATTAAAGGGGATTATGAGAATTATTAAAGTATTATTTCATGTTATTATTTGAGAAATAATAAGTTTTATTTTCTATTATTATTTATGAAATAATAAAATTTGGGAAATAAAAATATGTTATATATTTTTAAAAGAATTATTTTTGTTCAAATTTAATTGTGCCAATAACTGATGGTGTATAAATAAATTGTACAAATATAAGTGGCTAGTTTTCATTTGTTAAACAATCACAAGCCCCTAAGGCCTTGATATATGCATATATCATTGGACTATGGTGGGCGCCCAAGCCTAGTGGAAGAGCGAGTTAGGGTTAGCTTTCTTCTCTTTAACTTAAGATTATATATATATATTTATATTTATATAGAGTTTTAAGTCTTTCTATTGATACCCTAGCCTCATTCTCTATAATTTCTCTAGCCTACACGCCAAAAGTAATAGAAAAGCTTTGCAAAATATCTCTTGAATTTTGCATATACATAGACACTCACGTGTATTAAGATACCAAAATGTACATCATAATGCAAGTCATAGTTTGAAAGGTAATTTGTGAAGAAGTTTTGGATCTCACACTATATTATGGTAAAACTCTTGTGTAGTTTTTATTATTTTTGAGATCCATGTGCATGAGAAAATTCTATTCTAGTCATGATAGCTAAAGTGTGATCTTTCTCATGCATTTATTTTTTCATTGCATTTTCACGTATTATGATCAAAACCAACATCTCCTCCTTCCTCTTCTTATTTTTAGTCTGATTCTCTTGGGTAATGGTTGGTTCGGATCATCGGTGAATCATTAGAACCTTCCTTAAGGTTTGTCCATTGCCAAAAGCAGAGCTTGATGCTTGTGCCCTTGGGGTCTGAGGGGTTGGATCTAATTTCTTGTCGATTTGGATCTTTTTAATGTATTATTTCAAGGACCCCTTCTCATTGTTACTCGGATCTGGTTATTCAAGTTTCGACACTCTTCAATTGTATATCCAACATCGATGTGAAATGCACAATATTTGTCTTTATTTCTGGATTCCATGGGAGTAGTCATCCAGTACAACCTACTCCAAATGGGCTTATCTTTATAATCTGAATAGACTATATCAATGGTGGTATTGTATTAAAATTTATCTTGATCAATCCTAGTTCTTATCTTCTTTCCCAACTCTCTTGGGTCAATCGAGTTTGTTTCCTCTTCTTCTTTTTCTTTTCCTTCTTTTAAGCTAGTGATGGTGATGGTAGTTTAACTACCATCCCCATTCCTTGTTGCACTGTGTCCCCAATTTTCAAGACAATAAAGATCCCTTCGTCTCTGGTCATGATCTATGTAGAGTTCCAAAACTCCTAATAAGGGTTAACATGTTGATTAGTGTGCCGAAAGGGCATACGTGGAATTATGTGATTTTAATCAAATATATATGTGATTATGTGAATTATATGAGTTATATTATGATATGATTGTTTATGCATGTTTATGTGTATTAAATCTGCTTAAAGACTCGTTTTTGTTAAAAATGGTATTTTCGTAATTTTGACCAATTGAGGGTATAACTGTAATTTTTATGTGTTATGTGTCTGGGACCACATTATTATGTGGGTATTCATGATATTCGTCAATAGTCGATCCTTTCGAGCATTTTAGCAGAAAAGTCACGACGGGGATAAATACCCTGCTCGAAGTGAGCCAAGGGGTATTATGGTAATTTTACACATTTAAGGAATTATTGACAAATGAAGTGTTTTATGGGAAATAATTGTATTTGATGGATTAGTCAATTAAATTTGAGATTTGAGGTACAATTTTAGGTTTAGGGGGAAATGGAGGCTAATGATGATTTTACCCTTGGGGAATTTGGAGAGGAATTTTTGAGGGAGGGCATAATGGTCATTTGACCATGTGACTTGTAACGCCCTGGATACCCATGTGACTTGTAACGCCATGGATAGCCAAGACGGTTACACTGTGTATTTTAAATAGTGCTGGACTCGATAATCAAGTCATTTGGATATAAATGTGTAACTAGAGGTAATTAACGAGTTAGGTTTAAAAAATTTGGTCAAAGGAATATTTACTTTCATTAAAAAGTTTAAGTTCATACATGGGATCCCAAAATAAACATTTAAAAAGTTATTTACAACTCAAAGAGGTAATTACAAAACATGTCAGCCTAAGCGACAAAATTAGGGTTTGATCCAAGTTCCTCCTTGAATCCCCGATCGTGTCGGACAAGCAGGCTACCTATGTACACGCCACCACCGAAGCTCTCCAACTCATGGCTGGTCTAGCATCCCCTTTCCCTTACTTGCACTACATAGCATCTGTGAGCCAAGACTCAACAAGAAAACTTAAACATGTGCATGAACGCCTTTCCGATTGGCTTCATGCTCAATGCAATGGCCAAACATCAGCCATGCCATACATTCACAGGTAATTGAAGGCTAATAAGCATACACATTTAAGACTAATAAGCATGCCAATTCAACCAGTTTTCTTTACTTAGATCCAAGCACTGGATAAATAGAAACGACCCTCGAGCACAATCCCCTTCCAAGCCCTAGCGGTACCTTAGTCACAATCATAATAGAGGATATCCATCAATATCAAGTAAATAAAGGTTTCCAAACCGGGTCCAAACCCCCGAAACCTCGAATTCTAATAAACAAGGTAGTAGGATCCTTCCCAAGCCCTTAGGTTCGAGTTCCCACCACCCAAAACCTATCTTTGCCAATAACCTCAATTTAAGTCGCGGTGCCCCTCACTAAATGTCACAGCTTTCTACAAGTCAGAGAGCCTTGACCCTGATTTCCTTGGACAAGCGCCACCGCGCTAAGGCGATTCTGATAACCGCCCTAGCCCCTGAGTTCATGTGGGTCGCGGTGCTCCAAGAACAGCGCTGCGGTGCAACCCTGCGAACTCAGGTTTCCAACATTTTCTAACTATTTCCTCCGAACCAAAACCCCTAAAATCACTTCCCAAACATCAACCAAACCATGAATTGAGTTCTAAACTCATAACAGCACATCAAAGGCAACATATTAATAACATAAACTAACTTCAAATCTCACCACCACCCAAAATCCTAACCCTGAGTTCAAACTCAAGAACACCACAACCAAGCCAAAATTTCACAGCAAAAAAGAGTTCAGATCTTACCTCAACTGAGATTCACGACCCCTAAGCTGCCTCCTAATCCAAATCCTTGCCCAAGCCCTCAATTTTCTTGCAATTCTTCTCCAAAAATTCGAAAATCCCTAAGTACCTCAAGAGATAGAGAAAAACGAGATAGAGAGAGAGAGAGAGGAGGTGACAGAGTTGTTTTTGTTCTGTTTTCTTCCTTAGCTTCTACAGAACTCTAGTGACTAAGTCTTAAACTATGCCCCTAGTAAAAGACTAAAATACCTCTATCTACTAAGCCTATCCTCAAAAACTCCAAGGGCATTTTAACCATTTGACATCAATTCCCACTAAACCTCAAATTATACCTAGAATCCCGACATACCTAAATAATCACCAAATAAATTCTCAATCCCCGATAAACTCCAGTAATGTACTAAGTTACTAAAATACCTCTAGGCTCACCCCGAGCCTGGTATTAGACCCCGTTGTGACTTTTCTGCTAAATTTTCTCAAAAAGGTCGTTTCTTGCTGAACAACTCATATATATCCACATAATATGTGATCTCAATCACAAAACACGTACAATTACAAATATACCCTCAGTGGGTCAAAATTACGAAAATGTTCTTTTTAACAGAATCGGGTCTATAAGCAAATTTAATACACGTAAATATGCATGAGCAGTCATATCATAATATAACTCTTACAATTAACCTAATCGCGCATGTATAATCACAATTAACACATACAAATCCAATTATGCTCTCTTGGCACAGTAATCAATGCACTAAGCGTTATTAGCGAATTTGAGACGTTACAATTATCCCCTCCTTGTCAAAATTTTGTCCTCAAAATTTATTCAAAAATCTTGGGATACTGGTCCCACATATCTGACTCTAACTTCGGAGTCGAGTTATTTACCTTGTAATTTATTTGTAACACTCTTACTAAAGTGACAGTCTTATTCCTTAAGACTTTATCCTTTCTATCCAGGATTTCCACTAGCTTCTTTTTACATAATAAGTCCCACTGTAATTCTGGGGTCTCTTCACCCAAACAGGGGTAGTACTCGACATCTCTTTCCTTAGCATCGGCACCTGTAACACCTTATGAACCTCTACCCACGTCGAGGTAAGGAAAATTTGTAGGCCTCTGGTGTAACAACCCGGATTTTCAAGACTCGATAATGCGGAAATATAATTTTTTTTCATTTAACAAAATGTCTCAAAAACCCGTATAAAAAAACTTTTTAAAAAGTCGTATGGCCATACTTAACATTTAAAAAGTCATATGAAAATAACACAACATTTCCAAAACAAAATGGCTTCCCAAAAAGGTCAGTCCAAAGGTACATTTGCAAGGTAGACTCCAGCGCTCCCTGCTCTGCCTTGCCTTTGTTCTTACCTACAACAGGAAACAACAAGGTAAGCAAAAATGCTTAGTAAGTTCAACTTTAAAAACAAAAGCATGCAGAGAAGACAGGTGGTCACTGACCAAGTTAATGTCCACAGATAACAACAGCTCACAAAAATTAGGGTTCCGGATCCATCAGAACCCTACGCAATGAATTTCAAGAACGCAAAAGCGTCCTGGAAAACTTATGGTCATGCCTGATAACCAATGGCAAACTATTTCCTATAAATAGATAAATCCCTACACTCAGAAAAATCCCAGAGCAAGAAAATATAATATATCACAACTATTTCATATAAACCTATAAATCCCTGCACTCAGAAAATTCCAGAGCAAGCAGATATAATATATAACAATATAATTCAAGACAAACGCTCGACAATTTCCAACAATTCGGGCATAGCACGCCATCCATCATAAATGCTAATCTGTAAATGAGAACCGAGTCTCAACACTAGGATCTAGCCAATAAATATCGCCATCAAGGGTAACTATCATGTTACTTAGGGCATCGCTACTTATCCAAGAGTAAATCCCTCACAAGGGTAACCATCAAGTTACCTAGGGCATCACTACTTATACAAGAGTGTAATCGAAGTTACACGGGTTTATAGAGACTTCTATGTTAATCAGTGGTGCTAGTGAGTAGTTGCCCCTAGGGTGTTCAGCCTCACTCAAACTTGGCAACCCCTAGTATCTCTAGGCACTCTTATTGAATGGAAATATTCACGGCTACTATCCGGGAATAAATTATCAGAGCACTTGCTCGGGTTCTAACTGTTCAATGATTAAGTAAGCATGAGGGCCCCTAGGTTCCATTCATTTTTGCGCCCCTAGGTTTAAACCAGCAATCCTCACCTCTTGGCCACTCGTCGCGGTAATGAACCGGACATAAACAAAATCAAGCAGTGTGACGGGGATCACCTGTCTAGAACACGACGGATATCTACCGGTCATATTTTTTGAATCAGCACCAATTAGACTAACGTCTCTAAGAAAACTTTTACGACAATGTATATATGTGCATGTGTCTCTATACTAACATACAATACAATAGTCATTTCATGTTGCAGCCACACAATAGAAGTTGACTTACTTGGAGTCCTTTGCTCTCAGCAAGATTTCACCCTCCAATGTATAATCCAGTTATGCTTAGCCAATACTATAATTATCTATACAGTATACTCAGATTAATTATGACACTTTATAATTCATTATTATTATTTTGGGCAGTTTGGTCATTTTAAAAAATCATTTGTAAGGATTAATTATCCTTATTTGGTTTTAAACCCATTCAAGAAATTCATACTAAAAAATTTGAGATTAAACCCTAAGTCTTGGGGAGACCTATCCTATGGTCTCGTCACCTAGGCTCGGGTATCACAATAGTATTTTCCCACAATCCGCTAAAAATCTTATTCTTTAAAAGTATCGCTATTAACTCGTAATTTCACAAGTCGGTTTATTATATAGAAGATTTTAGCTGGTATTATATCCAGAAAACACTAATTAAATTCCTTAATTATTTTTCAAGAAAATAATCTCTTGATTTTTCTTAAGGTTTTATTCTCTAAGAACCGGTTTAAGGAAATAGACTAATTTTAACTTAATTTGGAAAATCGTTAAAAATTTCTTATCTTGACTAGTTAATTTTCTGAAGTCAATTAATCAAGTTTACCTAATAGAAAAATAATTTACTTAATTATTTTCTCAAAATATAGGGTTTTAAACCCTCTTTTAATTTATTACCGTATTAATAAATTAATTTTTTTTAGAAAGAATAAAAATTCTCTAATAAAAATAATTCTCACTAATCTCAAAGAGGTATTTTAGGTCAAAATATGTTTTCAAGACTTACAAAGTTTTTATCTTGCAATAAGCAAAATTTTACTTTTTACCTTAAGTTGCAAAATCTCATTTTGAAAACCTCATTTTCCTCATTCTTAACTACATACATTGTTAGGCCATAACTTGAAATTCACTTACCCAATTGTCACCAAAATTAAGCTTCCAAGCCTTCTTAGTGTTCTTGAGGTTGAAAATGGAGAGAAAACTTGAGAGAGTTTTAAAAAAAAAGATGAGAGTGCTTGTGAGAGAGAGAGAGAGGGGGTCGGTTTTGGGGAGGGTTAGAAGAGTTTAAACAACTCTTAAATATCTTAAAACACTTGAGTGTGTTTCTTACTATCCACTTGCCTATTAAGCCTAATATTTAAAATGAGGATTAAACTTAAATAATTTGGTCTACCCAAATAAATTCCCCACATAGCCGGCCACCTTTTATTCTATTTATGTCATATATATATATATATTTTAAATGGTTAATAATTATTTCCCAAAAAGAAAAATTCAAATTGACTTTCTATAACATTTTTCACTCTTATTAAGTTTTAAAACAAAACTTGTTGACGGTGAAATCTTGTCAACGAAATTAGATCAGAAAACTCAAAGATATGTGTGGAGATATTTAGATAAGAATTTAGAATAAACTTGAGGAAACACAGATCCACAATGGAGTGAGCCTTTGTATATTGCTTAATAGCCTGAGTGTACAATGAGTTTTCCAACCCTTTTTCTGAAGGGGTGATGATCTATTTATATTGGAGCTCTAATGGCTCCTCATACATTGTGGTCCCAGGGGACAAGATTGTACATAGGTACATTATCAGGGAAGTGGCACTACATAGTCAGAGGCATGCATGTAGTGCTTCCACTCTCTGTACAAATCCGTACCTCCACTACTTGTGTTATACAGATGTCAGGGTCACGCTTCTGTCCTCCTCATGGTCGTACGTCCTGCACCCGTACACATATGGGTGCTTTGTACCTGATGGTTATTCTCGCATCTCCAAGGCATGTATTTGCTCAAAACTATCCCACTGCTAAGTGTAGGAAAGCTTGCGTGTTAACATGAACGATATACTCAGTCATCTACACCACTATTGGCTTGATACCAAATAGTTCTTGGGTCTCTCCTATTGATCCTCATACGCTCCTTCTAGAGGTCTTAGACCCCATATGAGTACGCGAGGCGCGAGACCATGGTGGTGCGAGGCACCTTGGGGGCCACGGGACCATGGTGGTGCGAAGCCATGGGAGCCGCGGGACCATGGTGGTACGAGGCACCTTGGGGGGCCGCGGGACCATGGTGGTGCGAGGCCATGGGAGCCGCGAGACCATGGTGGTGCGTGGCATATGGACGAGGCGGGGTGCACCTCACTTGGCGCGAGGCTCATGGGCAACGCCACTGGTGCACTTGCACGAGATGGCACCTAGGCGAGGCAGGGGCCATGGCTGTGTGAGGCACGAGGCCTATTGGTGCACCTGCACGAGACGCTGCCTGGGCAAGGTTGCTGGAGCATCTGCGCGAGATGTTTCCTGGGTGAGGCTGCTGGAGCACCTGCGCAAGACGCTGCCTGGGCGAGGCTGCTGAAGCACCTGCGCGAGACGCTGCCTGGGCGAGGCTGCTGGAGCATCTGTTCGAGACGCTAGCTTGGCGAGGCTGCTGGAGCACCTGCGCGAGATGCTTCCTGGGCGAGGCTTTTGGAGCACCTACACGAGATGTTGCCTGGGCGAGGCTGCTGGAGCACCTGCACGAGACGCTGCTTGGGCGAGCCTGCTGGAGCACCTACGTGAGACACTGCCTGGGCGAAGCTTTTGGAGCACTTGGGCGAGACGCTGCCTAGGCGAGGCTGCTGGAGCACCTGCGCGAGATGCTGCCTGGGCGAGGCTGCTGGAGCACCTGCGCGAGACGCTGCTTGGGCGAGGCTACTGGAGCACCTGCGCGAGACACTGCCTAGGCGAGGCTGCTGGAGCATCTGTGCGAGAGGCTGGCTAGGCGAGGCTGCTGGAGCATCTGCGCGAGATGGCGCTTGGGCAAGGTTGCTGGAGCATCTGCGTGAGACGCTGCCTAGGCGAGGCTGCTGGAGCATCTGCATGAGATGGCGCTTGGGCGAGGCCCATAGGTGCGCGGGTGGCCTCGCGAGGCGTGGTGCAGCATGGTGCATATGTACGATATGGGCATGTCTAGGATGTAGCCACTATCGTGAGGATCAAAGATTTCATCATTTGATCCGTGGTCTCTTGGGACTACCTCGGGAGTGTGTTACGTTTTCTTTTGGCTTCTATAGAGGTTATTTTGTGCAATGTGGCCCATCCTCTTATGAGCATTTTGGCCTTAGGCTCTAGGCTAGCCCTAACTCTATAACTTAGCCCTAACTTTCACATTCGCAGACCCTTACTCATTTCAATACGGGATCATGTATTTTTTCTTTTAGTGTGGATTTTTGGTATCCACAAAACTTAACACATAATAATTAAATTAAATGTCTCACATTTAATTTAATTAATCACATAATAAAATTTAACTTAAGCTCCATTCATGGAATAAAATTCCTCAGTTTGGTAAAATTAAGCATTTAACACCAAAATGCCCTAAAATTTCTATTTTATTCTTAGGTTATTATTTTTGACCAAACTTTAATTTTGTATGAATGTATTTTATGCCCAAAATATATTTTCCATAGTTTTTCATTTTATTTTCCAAGATTTTTACCTGATTAGGGTTTTTGTGTCTGTCCAAGATCGAAAGTCTTGTCCTGACTTTTAACATAAAATTCATAATTTGGCTAGCAATAACTCATGGAAAAAAATTCCAAACAAATATGATATTATTTAAAATAATATTCTTAACTCGAGAAAACAATCCCGACCTGAGTCGTTTCAAGGTACCCGAAATGCAGGACGTTACAATACCTACAATTTACATGTATTTTCTCAACAAGGATCCATGAAAAACATCATGCACCTTAGACAGGGCGGGCGGAAGAGCTAAACGATAAGCTACTTCCTCGATCCTCTCTATGATTTCGAAAGGTCCAATGAACCTTGGGCTAAGCTTTCCTTTCTTCCCGAACTGCATAGCCCCTCGTAGCGAAGCTACCTTCAGCAACACATTATGGCCAACCTCAAACACTAGGGGTCTCCTGCGTCGGTCAACATATTTACGTTGTCGATCAACCGAAGTTTGCAAGCGTTGCCTTATCTGTCAGATGTCCTCGGTAATCTGATCAACCTTATCCAATCCGAGAAAATTTCTTTCACTGGTCTCGTGCCAATGAATTGGTGATTGAAATTTCCTTCCATACAAAGCCTCATATGGAGCCATCTTGATGGAATCATGATAGCTATTATTGTAAGCGAACTCTATCAGTGGAAGCTTCTCATTCCATGACCCTTGAAAGTCGAGCACGCAGGCTCTTAGCATATCTTCCAGGGTTTGAATTGTTCATTCACTTTAACCATCTGTTTACGGGTGGAAAGAAGTTCTGAACTTCAATTTAGTACCCAACCTCATTTGGATTCTATCCCAGAATGTCGAGGTAAAATATCTATCGCGATCTGATGAGATTGAGTTGGGTACACCATGCAATCTCATTATTCTGCAATATAAATATCTGGTAACTTATGTGCTCCATAAGTACCTTGATCGGCAAGAAATGAGCAGACTTAGTTAGTCTATTTACGATAACCCAAATGGCATCGTGCCCCTTGGGAGTGGTTGGTAGACCTGTGACAAAGTCCATAGTGACAATCTCCCACTTCCATTCCAGAATTTCTAAGGTTGCGATAACCCGGTTGGCCGTTGATGCTCGGCCTTTGTCTACTGACAAGTCAAACAGTGTGCCACATATTCTGCTATCTCCTTTTTCATCCCAGGCCACCAAAAGTACTTTTTCAAGTCTTGGTACATTTTCGTGGTACCCGGATGCATGGCATAAGGAGCATTATGTCCCTCGAAAAAGATCTGCTTCTTGATCTAGCCATCCTCCGGAACACATATTCCGCCCTTGAACCCTAATACTCCATCTTTGGAGATATGGAATCCTGGTCGCCCCTCGTCCCTCACTTCGTACATCAGTCTTTGTACCCAAGGATCGACTAACTGCCCCCATTTTATAGCTTCCATAATGGTAGGCTTGATAGAGAAGTTAGCCAATTGACCGACTATTATCTCTAAATCCAAGGTAGCAAGGTCAGCATGTAGCTGCGGTGAAATCTCTTTCACAGTCATCACGTAAGCACTTGGATGTCGACTCAATGCATCTGCCACCTTGTTTGCTTTTACCGAGTGGTACAGAATGTCGCAGTCGTAGTCTTTGAACAACTCCAACCATCGACGTTGTCTCATATTCAATTCCTTCTGAGTGAAGAAATATTTCAGGCTTTTGTGATCAGTGTAGATGTCACAGTGTATCCCATACAGGTAGTGCCACCAAATTTTCAGTGCAAAAACCACCGCTGCCAGCTCCAGGTCATGAGTTGGATAATTCTTCTCGTAATTTTTAAGCTGTCGAGAAGCATAAGAAATTACTTTTTCGTGTTGCATCAGCACTGCTCCCAACCCTCGGCCTGAGGCATCGCAATAAATAGTATATCCCTCTGTGCAATTAGGGATTTTCATGACTGGGGCAATTATCAATCTCGTTTTCAGCTCCTGAAAACTCTTCTCACACTTGTCAGTCCATTCATACTTGATGTTTTTGCGGGTGAGGGCAGTCATTGGTGCAGCTATTTTGGAAAATCCTTCCACAAATCGCCGGTAATATCCCGTTAACCCAAGCAAACTTCTAACCTCATGGGCATTTTTTGGAGGTTTCCACTACTTAACAGCTTCTATCTTGGCGGGATCTATCGAAATTCCGTCTCCCGACACTATGTGCCCAGAAAACTAACTTTCTATAGCCATAATCCGCACTTAAAAAACTTAGCGTAAAGCTTTTCTTCTCGCAGACACTGAAGGACCAGTCCCAGATGTGTTGCATGTTCTTCTTGGCTTTTCAAGTATATTAGAATATCGTCAATGAAAATGACGATGAACTTATCCAAATACTCGCAAAATATGCGATTCATGAGATCCATGAATGTCGTAGGCGCATTGAATAGTCCAAAGAACATCACTAAGAACTCATAGTGACCGTAGCACATTTTGAAGGTTGTCTTTGGTATATTCGTCTCCTTAACCTTGAGCTGATGATAGCCTGATCGTAGGTCTATTTTGGAAAATACTGACACTTCTTGTAGTTGATCGAAAAGATCGTCAATCCTGGGCAATGGATATCGATTCATGATCGTTACTTTGTTCAGCTCCCGATGCATCTGTCACTCAACATTTTTCTCACCTTCATTGCAGAAATCATGGGGCACTTCTTTTCTCTTGACGTAACCTTGAACTCAAATGGTTCTTCTCCCGTTGGGGTGAAGACCATTTTTCTTCACTTGTAATTGATAACGGCTCCATATCTGGTTAACCAATCCATCCCAAATATGGTGTCTTATTCATGTAGGCCCAAGACTAATAGATGCACCATCAGCTCACGACCTTCAACCCAAACTGGTACGGCTCTAACCCATGTTCGCACGAGCATATCCTCTCCCAAAGGCAAGGATGCCCCACAAATAAAAGGCATGGTCTCAGGCTTTCTATTTAATTTTTCCTCAAAGGATGCAGATACAAAAGAATACGATGCACCAGTATCCATTAATGCATATGTCGAGGTTTGGGCAATAGAGATCTGACCTGACACCATATCAGATGGTCCAGCTCCTTTGTCACTTTGCGTAAGCACATAAACTCGAGGCAGAGCTCCAATTTGTTTTTGCTGGTCATTTCTGTTGCACTTGACTAGCATCGATACTCTTTAGCAAAGTGCCCTGGCTTTCCACAGTTATAACATACCCCACACTTGCCCCGATGGCGTTAGTTACACTTGTTGCACAATGGCCATTGTTCAAACTCACGTCTCGGCTGTTTGTTGGGACTGGCCATTGCCTGATTGGGAGGTCCCCCTTTTCTTTTGTTATTTCCCCCAAAAATCATACTTATGCCTCTTGGATTTTTTGTTCGCCTTGAGTTCTGGCCAAACCTCGGGTTGAACTTTCCCCTTGGGCCATACTGATTGGCCTGAAACTGTCTGGGGTTGTTGGGAGTGTATCTCCTGTCTTCGTTCTTCTGTGGTTCTAGCTTGTCTGACACGGCCCAAGACTCTTGGCGAAGAGCCCGTTCCCCAACTTTGGCATACGTCTCTGGGCCAGTTCTACCAGTGTCTACACACCTGGCAATGTCTCTGTGTAGGCCCTTCATAAAACTCCAGTTCTTATTCTCTTCAGTGTTCACCTGGTTCTTCGCGAACCTAGACAGTTGGTCAAATTTTTGACCATAATCCTGCACACTCGACGTTCCCTGCTTTAGATTAGTGAACTCATTCACTTTGTGCTCGATCACTGCCTTACTGAAGTCTTTGCCATTGAACAAGGTCAAGAACTCTATCCATTCCATCTTGGAAACATTATGCCCTTTCTTGGCTGCGTCCCACAAGATTCGAGCATCTTTTCTCAGCATATAGGTCACGCAAACTACCTTCTCTCTCTTGGTAGTTCCAATGAAGTCGATGATCCTTTCCAAGATACCAATCCATTCCTCTGCCACTGATGGGTCAGTGGTCCCCTCGAACATAGGTGAATTTTGGTTATCGAACCCTTCTGATATAGGTTTCGCTCGGACAGCTCTTGGTGCTTCTACTGGCAATACCGGTTGCTCAATGACAACCTGCGGGCCAGGGTTCTGTTCTTCATTGTTTTCAGGTGGTATTTCATTGTTCTGAGCATTATTGGGTGGCATGGGGAGTCATCCCAAAAGGGTATTAAACCTTTCTGCTTGGAGATTATTCAATTTGGGCTCCCTTCGTCTCCATTAGCTGTTGCAAATTATTCATCTGGTCGGCTATCTTGTGAGCTCTAGCAGTTTGGTTTGGAGCTTTAGCGGTAGGTGTGTTCTGAGCTCTAGCAGCAGGTGCGGCCTGGCCCCAGCCAGCAGCACCCCTTCCTCTCTGAGCTCTTGTCCTTGCCATTTATGTTTGATTTAAAATCAAAAAGCTCCTAAGCGCATATATACGAGAAGTTAATACCAACGCAGATTACCTTTTCCCTTTCGGTAGCCACCACAAAGTCAAAGATCCTCTATCTGAGTTGCCATATTTGGTTTTGGCTGTACTCTTTGTCCTCGGCCTCGAGCCCTTCCTCTGCCTCGGCCACGACCTGCATCTTGGTCAACGGCCGCTCTCTCGTCTGGATTTGGTTAATTAACATCTCGACCTCCACTGGCTGGAGTGTTAGGCACCATCGCAAGTCTTTATACCACAATGTATAGTAGGTAAGAATACTAACATAGCAATAAATGAGCATACCAATTTTTCTCATAAAAAAGAAAGAAGAACCATAATGATTCAACTCAAAACAAGTAGTCATAATATTCAAGGATGCAACCTAGCAAAACAAAATGATCATGAAAGATCATGCCATAGGATTTTAGTTAGCAAGATGATAAATCCAAAAAGAGAACCCTAACTACACGTCGAGTTTCTACATCTGCCTCCTACAACTACACCAAAGTTCTACAACCTAGTAGGTTTGCAAGGTCTTTACAAAAAGTATCAACAAGACTCTCACAGCATAACCTAATCTAGGCTATCCATCAGGATATCCAGCTTTATGTCGGTATCCTCGTCCGGCTTCTTGGGATCCTCCTTTGCCTCGAGGTATGCTATCAATCACGGAGATAGGAAAATACATGGCCTAAATGCTAGCTTGATCTGCATACATAAGTCATCCCATGTGTCGTGAATTAGTCGCCAACGTCTGTGAGGAAACCATATCTATGTCGAGCCTCTCAGACATGTGTTGGCATATCACACTCTCCATCACTCGGGTGTGTTGGCCCTATCAAGGGCTTCTATCATGTAGTGAGTCCGTTGCCAAATGACACACCGATGTTGTTGATCGTACTTGAAGCGTCACTGATTCTCATCGTTAAAGATTTTATAGTAATAGATCACAAGCATAGGGATCATGGGTAGGTTTCCTATCACAAGGTCACCTATCTCAGGTATATCGATAATAACCTACAATTTATAGAGTTGAGGTAAATAAAAGAAAGCAAAGGAAACAGATATGAAAAGACAGTTCTTACAGTGAGTGCCGGTCTATCTTTGCGAAATGTACATGTGCGTTGTCTACAAAACCGGCTCAACTCGAGCTCTGACACCAATTGTAACAACCTGGATTTTCAAGACTCGATAATGCAGAAATAGAAATGTTTTCATTTAACACAATATCTCAAAAACCCGTACAAAAAACACTTTTTTAAAAGTCGTATGCCCATACTTAACATTTAATACAAACATATTTTATGAATAGTAAAATGAGCCTAGTTTATGAACATAACACAACATTTCCAAAATGAAATGGCTTCCCAAAAAGGTCAGTCCACATGTACATTCGCAAGGTAGACTCCAGCACTCACTGCTCTGCCTTGCCCTTGTTCTTACCTACAACAGGAACAACTAGGTATGAAAAAGCGCTTAGTAAGTTCAACTTTAAAAATAAAAGCATGCAGAGAAGACAGGTGGTCACTGACCAAGTTACTGTCCACAGATAACAATAGCTCACAAAAATTAGGCTTCCGGATCCATCTGGACCCAACGCAATCAATTTTAAAAACGCAAAAGCGTCCTGACAAACTTATGGTCATGCCTGATAACCAATGGCAAACTATTTCCTATAAACAGATAAATCCTTGCACTCAGAAAAATCCTAGAGCAAGCAAATATAATATTATACAACTATTTCATATAAACCTATAAATCTCTGCACTCAGAAAATCTCAGAGCAAGCAAATATAATATATAACAATATAATTCGAGACCAATGCTTGACAATTTCCAACAATTCGGGCGTAACACGCCCTCCAGCATAAATGCTAATTTGTAAGAGAGAACCGAGTCTCAACACTAAGATCTAGCCAATAAATATCCCCATCAAGGGTAACTATTGCGTTACCTAGGACATCGCTACTTATCCAAGAGTAAATCCCTCACAAGGGTAACAATCAAGTTACCTAGGGCATCACTACTTATCCAAGAGTGTAATCGAAGTTACACGGGTTTACTGAGACTTCTATGTTAATCAGTGGTGCTGGTGAGTAGTTGCCCCTAGGGTGTTCAGCCTCACTCAAACTTGGCAACCTCTAGTATCTCTAGGCACTCTCACTGAATGGAAAATATTCACGGCTATTATCCGGGAATAACTTATCAGAGCACTTGCTTGGGTTCTAACCGTTCACTGATTAAGTAAGCATGAGGGCCCCTAGGTCCCAGTCATTTTGGTGCCCTTAGGTTTAAACCAGCAATCCTCACCTCTTGGCCTCTCATCGCGGTAATGAACCAGACATAAACAAAATCAAGCAGTGTGACGGGTGTTGACCGCGTTTTTGGCCAACGACGTGAGAACGTCAAAAACGATAAACCTTCAAGAGAAATAAAACGACACAGACGGTTTTTTAAAGAAAATGAAGAACACACAAGATTTTTATAGTGGTTCAGCCCCAATATGTTGGTAATAGCCTAATCCACTTAGAGTTGTGATTATAGATCTGTACTCAAGATCAGATGGACTGAGCCAACTGAGTTTCTTCAGTATAGATTGCAAAAATACAAGAATTCTTTATGATACCAGCACTTTCTCTCTCTAGAAAACTCAGACCCAAAATTTCCCAAAAGTCTCAAAAGAAGCAAAAGCCGCCCCTTTCTGATCCCATAAGCCATATATTTATAGGCTTAGGATCATACATCTGATATCCCCTAGAATCGGGATATTTCATTATATTTATTATATGTAAATTACAAAAAACATTCAAAATGTAACAAAACCCACAATTTGTGGGAAGAATGAGAGATTCCCGCGTGTGCCAAGACCGGTTCTTGTTGAAGCCGTTTCTGGGAATCTTGACTTAGTCCTCCTCTATCTGGTCGACCCATATCTCCTACTGACCATTCATGCAAGTGCTGGTCGGACACATGCATGCTGGACATATGCAAGTGCTGGTAGGACATGCACTTGCTGGTAGGACATGCATTTGTTGGTAGGACATGGACTCCTCTCGTCTAACATGGCACTCTCCTCTAGCATGCCATGTATCTCCTCTAACATGGCACTCTCCTCTAGCATGCCATTTCTCTCTTTGGACAACCATGCACTTGCTGGACATATGCATAAGGACCAGACCTTTTGGACTCTCCTCGGACCAAATTCTCGGGCTCTCCTCGGACCACACCCTTGGGGTCTCCTCGGACCACACCCTTGGGGTCTCCTCGGACCAAATTCTTGGGCTCTCCTCGGACCACACCCTTGGGGTCTCCTCAGACCAAATTCTTGGGGTCTCCTCGGACCAAATTCTTGGGGTCTCCTCGGACCACACCCTTGGGGTCTCCTCGGACCACACCCTTGGGGTCTCCTTGGACCAAATTCTTGGGGTCTCCTCGGACCACACCCTTGGGGTCTCCTCGGACCAAATTCTTGGGGTCTCCTCGGACCAAGGTCCGATCACACCTTGGGCTTTCTTTGGACCAAAATCCGACCGGGCACACCCTAGCCCAAGTACTCTCCTCGGGTGCACTTGTGCACTTGCTTGGACATGACACCTCTCAAGCAGTCAAAACTCTTCATCAGTCTACCGGGTCACTTTATCACAACTCTAAGGAGTCAATGTATTTATTGACTATTAATGTGTCTTTTACTGCCACTTGTCACCTCTATTGCCACGTCATCGATCTCCAATTTTTGGGGATAACAACGGGGATCACCCATCTAGAATATGACGGAAATCTACCGGTCATATTTTCTGAATCAGCACCAGCTAGACTAATGTCTCTAAGTAAACTTTCTACGACAGTGTATATATGTGCATGTGTCTCTATACTAACATACAATACAATAGTCGTTTCATGTTGCGGCCACACAATAGAAGTTGACTTACTTGGAGTCATTTGCTCTCAGCAAGATTTCACCCTCCAATGTATAATCCAGTTATGCTTAGCCAATACTGTAATTATCCATACAGTATACTCAGATTAGTTATGGCACTTCATAATTCATTATTATTATTATTATTATTATTGGCAGTTTGGTCACTTAAACAAATCATTTGTAAGGATTAATTATCCATATTTGGTTTTAAACCCATTCAAGAAATTCATACTAAAAAATTTGAGACTAAACCCTAAGTCTCGGGGAGACCTATCCTATGGTCTTGTCACCTAGGCTCGAGTATCACAATAGTATTTTCCCACAATCCGCTAAAAATATTATTCTTTAAAAGTATCGCTATTAACCCGTACTTTCACAAGTCGGTTAATTATATAGAAGATTTTAGCTAGTATTATATCCAGAAAATACTAATTAAATTCCTTAATTATTTTTCAAGAAAATAATCTCTTATTTTTCCTTGTATTTTTCTTAAGGTTTTATTCTCTAAGAACCGGTTTAAGGAAATAGACTAATTTTAACTTAATTAGGAAAATCGTTAAAAAATTATTATCTTGACTAGTTAATTTTCTGAAGTTAATTAATCAAGTTTACCTACTAGAAAAATAATGTACTTAATTATTTTATCAAAGTATAGGGTTTTAAACCCTTTTTTAATTTATTAACTTATTAATAAATTAAATATTTTATTTTTTAGAGAGAATAAAAATTCTTTAATAAAAATAATTCTCACTAATCTCAAAGTGGTATTTTAGGTCAAAATATGTTTTCAAGACTTACCAAGTTTTTATCTTGCAATAAGCAAAATTTTACTTTTTACCTTAAGTTCCAAAATCCCATTTTTACACTAATTGTGAGAATCTCATTTTCCCCATTTTAAACTACATACTTTGTTAGGTCATAACATGAAATTTACTAACCCAATTGTTACTAAAATTTTCCAATTAAATATTTGGTATGCCTTTTAGGTCTTTGCAAAATATTAGGTCAAAAGGAGCATTTTTTATTGGTAAAATATTTTCCAAGCATTGAGGTAAACATGACCTTATTTTCAAGTCCTTAATAACTTTGGCACTTAATAACTTTCAAACCGTTCAGTATTTAGTTACCACATTTTACCATGGAATACTTACTAGGTTATGCCAAGAATATGTCCACCCATTTTTTGAAAATACCGGGTTTATTTGACCTATACAGTGGCTGTCCAAATGTGGTCCCGAAATTAAGAATACGAAAAAACGATTTTTTACCTAATACTTTGAAATAATATAACTCACTCATTTCTAAACATTTTTTAGTGTATCAAAAGCTAAATTTTATGTACTCCATCTCAAAAACATCACAGTACAATTAAATTTTACAAAATCAATATACAGTGGATGCTTGACCCCTTGGAAGTCACAACTCAAAACTTGAATTTTTGTTTTAGGGTTTTCAACAAAACCCTTGGGGATTTTGGTTCCTATTTTCAAAAATCAACACACAAGCATCATAAAAATTATAAAACAACTACCATAGCCTTATTGCATCACCAATAAGAAACTTTAAGCATTAAATATACAAAATAATGCTTAAAAATTAAAAACTATACAATAACAACCATAAAAAGTAAACTTTTTACCTCTTGTTGTTCTTGCTTAACGTTTGGGTCTTTCTACTAGCTTTGGATCCTTCAAAACCCTTTCAAAACCTTAACCAATTCCCCCAACAACATATATAATTAGCTATTGAAAAATCTATGGTTAAAACTTTACAAAAGTCTAGTTTTTTTAAACTTTAAGGGAAACCCTTCCTAGACCAAAACTTAAGCTTCTAAGCCTTGTTAGTGTTCTTGAGGTTTAAAATTGAGAGAAATTTCAGAGAGTTTTCAAAAAAAAAAAAAAGATGAGAGTGATTGTTAGAGAGAGGAGGTCGGTTTTGGGGAGGGTTAGAAGAGTTTAAACAACTCTTCAATATCTTAAAACACTTAAGAGTGTTTTTCTTACTATCCACTTGCCTATTAACCCTAATATTTAACATGGGGATTAAACTTAAATAATTTGGTCTACCAAAATAAACTCCCCACATGGCCGGCCTCCCTTTATTCTATTTATGTCATATATATATATTAAAATGGTTAATAATTATTTCCTAAGAAGAAAAATCCAAATTGACTTTCTATAACATTTTTCACTCTTATTAAGTTTTAAAACAAAACTTAACACATAATAATGAAATTAAATATCTCTCACATTTAGTTTAATTAATCACACAATAAAATTTAACCTAAGGTCCATTCATGGATTAAAATTCCCCAATTCGGTAAAATTAAGCATTTAACACCAAAATGCCCTAAAATTTCTTTTTTCTCTTAGACTATTATTTTTTACCAAACTTTAATTTTTTTATGAATGTAGTTTATGCCCAAAATATATTAGCCATAGTTTTTCATTTTATTTTCTGAGATTTTTACCCGATTATGGTTTTTGTCTCGGTCCAAGACTGAAAGTCTTATCTTGACTTTTAAACACAAAATTCATAATTTGGCTAGAAATAACTCATGGAAATAAATTCCAAACATATATAATATTATTTAAAATAATATTCTTAACTCGGGAAAAACAATCCCGACTTGAGTCGTTTCAAGGTACCTGAAACGCAGGATGTTACATCTGGCCTAATCCTTGTTAGGATCTCAAAAGTCTAACGAACCTAGAGTTAAATCTTCTTTTTCTTTCCAAATTATCTTATCTTTTAATCAAAAATACTTGGAGAGGCACAAGGTCTCCTAAACTGGAACTCCTCATTCCCATATTTGAATTTGCGAACTTTTATGTCTTTTTCGTAAAGCAGATAATCCTGCTCTAACTTCATTGGTCCTCTAGACCATTTCAGAACCAGAATACTTCCTGTCTCTCATTTCGTTCCCTGGAGTGGGTAATTCTCATCTCCTATCTCACAATATCTTATCTAGAGTCACTCCTAATTTCGACTGGTGTTCATCACCGTAACAATACATTCAAGGGATCGTACTTACCTCAATGTCCATAAAACTTGCATACTCGAAGTATAATTCTTCGAGTCTGAGTTGTTCTCTCAGGTTATCAATTTTTCTAAAGGTAACCAATAATTCAAAATCCCACTATTATACTCAACGCCCTCTATGACCCCTTTCCAAAACATGGGAAATAAATAAAGGGTTTCAATCCGACACTATCGACTTCGGTGCCCCACGGAGACGTATGATCTCCTTTCACATATATTCATTCTTATAATAACTCACTCACATAAACAGAAGCGTGTTAACTTAATATGCCGAGTCACAACTTCTCATACAAAATCATTTTACCTGCAATCTAAGGCGATCCATCCACACAGACCATAGTTATATCCACTCACACTAACTCTGGGATGCCCTAAAGTCATAATAACCTCTTTGGCCTCTGATATTCATCCCTCACTTGCTGAAAGGTTAGGCAGTGAGCCCCCGCAGTATATAGATTTTAGGACTTAACACACATTCAAAATTCCTTGATACAATAAGCATGAGGGGTGGTACAAGACTCATCCAAAGTCTTCACCTTAATGCCAGCATCCATCGGAACACATATATGATCCTCATAACTTAACCTATCCATGTTAAAATAGTAGGGTTCTGAGCCATTCCTACAAGATTTTGTTTTTATATTTCAATGTTTGTAGAGGTATATCTGCCAATCATCAATCACAAATTCTATACCAATGTTGGTCGTTTCCTCATCTGACTTCGATGTAATCTGTTGCGAATCATACAATTGACATGGACCTTTCCAACTCAAGGTGTCAACCTCCACGTTAGTTTTCCTTAGGTAATAAATGATTTCACTTTCAGTCCTTCACCAGTTTTCACCAAGGCCTTTATCTCATGTTCAACCCCTATGGGTAACCAAACACTTTAACTTTTATGCTAATGTATGCACTTCTTTCCCATAGAGGTTGTCGCTCACCCTAACCGCAACTATCTTGCATTACTGTCAACTCAAAGTCCCGTGTAAAACATCTATGTTCTTATTCCTTGAGCCACTATGAAGCATGAACAATCACCTTTCCAGTCTACACACGGGCACACCCTAGCCCTTGACGTGTCGCCCTATGAACTCCTTGTTTTTAAACAACAAGGATAGTATCCACCATACCGTCCTTATTTATTAGTCCACCACATGCTTATACTGATACCATGGCGTGGTGATCAACCCTTATTTCAAATTTTGAAAATCTGGTATGCAATTATTTGTTCAGACAAACTTTAGGTCCTTACGTTACTTCGATCAAGGGTATGGCAGTCCTCAAAGATGCTTCAAGTAAAGCCCGATGTGTTTCGCCAGTCCCACAATGCTTTTAACCTCTAAACCATTCCTTTGGTCAATCCCTTACTGATTTTATCTTAACTAAATCATGCACGCTCCCATCACTTCCCATAATGTGACCTTGAACATCACCTGGAGAAATCGAAACTCATCCCTTCCGGAACCTTACCTATAATCCCTGCTTCCTCAGCCTCTGTAATATCAATGAAAATGTTACTCGTGCTCTATTTCTAACTAGAAGTAGTAAAAAACATTCTCGATCGATCCAAATACGACTTGTGCAAATCATCCTTGTACACTCTATTTGTTAGAATTTACGCGGGCTGCTGAAGCATTGGTCAGTTCAAGAGCCTTCCCTTAAAATCCATCACATCATACTTGGTGCGAAAGGTAATTCTTGAAATGTCTCTTTCCTTGATCCTCAGCTGGTAATAACCAGATCGAGGGTCAATTCCTTAGAGCATTATCTTACCTTGCAACCGGACAAATGAATCATCCATCCTTGACAATGGATACCTATTCTTGACAATTACTTTATTCGGCTATCCATATACTATAAATGTTCTCACATATCTCGTGGTGAGAAGCTCCGTCTAAGTAATCCCCAAGTCGAGTATCTTCTATGACTGAACCTTTGATTATGTCCACATAGCTACTACCATTATGTATGATGTCTCAGATACTGATTCTATCCCTGCGTTAGTCCTGTAGCAAATTCAATCCCTAGACGCGACAGCAGTCCCAACAAATCCTCGGGACACCCATCTGAAACATCACTGGCCAATCTAGTTTTCCTCTGGTCTACCTAATATAACCCTTGTGGTATCCACCATAATAGCTAGGAATCTCGTGAACGCAAATGGGTCCTTTCCTTTTAAACTCAGAAGTCACCATCTTTTCTTACAGTCCATAGTTGTTTCTCACTTGGAAAACTTGGCTATACTCAGATTCATATCAAAGTCTCCTATAACCAGCTCATTTAATTTTCTGCTAACTCTTTACTTGTAATACTCTGATCCATCTCTTGAAAAATAACCAATTTCCCCCGACATGCACTAAAATCTCAAGCCCCATAGCGTAAGATTCACATAATAAGGATAACATATCTATGCCTCTATTGAAGATACGTATTACCAGAATCAATCAGCACAGTATAAGAGATCGAGAACTAGAAAGACAACTTGTCACCACTGAGGGACTAGCCTCAGGCTCTGACTGCATCAAGGCAGACACTCGAGCTGGAGTCAAGCTATCCGCACTCCTTGGTTCTTCCTTCTTCATTCTCGGGCAATCCTTCTTGAAGTGCCCAATTATTCCACATAGAAAACATGCCTTCGCTCAGAATTCTCCCAGATGGCGTCTTCTGCACCGGGCGCATACTAGATAACCTATCCAGGCCTTGTTGCCGCCCTGGCGACCAACCTGAGTACCATGACCCCTCCTATCTAGACCAGGAGTAGGGGTCTTTCTATTTTGGTCACTAGGGCCTCCGCCCCTACCAGATCCTAGAAATGGAGGTGCCACTGTCTGAGCTTTGTGCCCTATGACACTCTCACTCCATATCTCATCCCCTGCGTCCTCGATAACAAGGGCCCTCCCTACTGCTTGAGCATAGGTAGAAATCTCATGTATTGGGGCGGTCCTAATGCCTTGGGCTACCTCAGAGTTCAATCCTCGAATGAATCGATCCTTCTGGGCCACATCTATTGGTACAAAATCAAAAGCAAATTTGGCCAACCCATCAAATTCATTGACATATTTTGTCACTATCTTACTACCCTGAACCTAGTTCATAAACTCGTTGGTCTTCACAATTCAAACTGCGTCACAGTAATACCTCTCATTGAACAATTGTCTGAATTCTTCCCAACCCATCATGACAACATTATGGGTCTGAGATACCACTTCCCACGACGTTTGGGCATCTTCCCGCAACATGTACGTGGCAAAAACCACTCTATCATTGTCTACAACTCCCAAATAGTCAAGGATGGAGCTAATCATGCTCATTCATTATTCAACTCTGAACGGATCTAGGCCTCCCTCAAAAGCTGGAGGATAATGCTTCTGCAATCTTTGAAACAGTAGTTCCCATCTATTCTCACCCCCAAGTTGGGCCAAAACTTGTGCCTCTACTGGTAAAGCAAACAGAGCAACGTTCTCTGGTAGAACTTGTTATCTTAGCCACTTAATCTCTTCATCTCTCCTTTGCAATCTTGCTTGCATGCCAATAAACATCTAATGCCAATTCCAAAGGGTAGTTGGAGGGTTCTGGCCCTGACTATTGTGACGTGCTGCGTCATGACACACCTCCAGGGGGGCATTTTGTATATATGAGCATGCCTTGGTGCTTGATCATTAGTCAAGTCTTGCACCAAGTAACCTCATGGGTAGGGGATGGCACTTTTGTAATTATGCATATGTCTCCCAGACGAAAAATCATATATGTTCCTGGGAAGACTTCATTTCCTTAGAAAGCTCCTTAGGGGGAGGTGACCTGGTGACTTAGGGAAGCACCATGGCCACCAGCAGATAGGGGCTTAAGCTGTGTACTCCCTTGCCCTATCAAGGCCTTATATGAATGAAACGATGTTTTTCCAAGTCCCCTTGTGTATGCTTTCTTTACGGTCTATGTGTTGCTTGTTTGTTACCTTCGTTGGGCCATCGCGTGCCACTTGACTATGTTGTATGCTCTAGTTGTTGTGTGGGATGTTGTCTTTGGATAGCTTGCCTCGTGCTTGCTCCTACTTCATAATTTTCCTTACATGTGTGAGACTTGTAACGTGGCTAACCATTGAGTTTGTTTGCCGTAGGTGTGAATTCTAGGCTAACTTGCTAGCTAAGAGCGCTAACAAGTGCTGCACGTTCCGTCAATTCGAGTATCGAAGTTGCGGCCCGTGATAGTTGGTATCAGAGCCAGGTTTGAGAAAGCTTGGTGACCATGCATGATGGTGAGCAACACTCAAAGGATTGAAGCACTAGAGAGGCGTGTTGGAGAGCTAGACGGCCTGGACGAAAGAGTTAGGGATCTTAGCTCTGTCAGGCTAGAACCGAAGAACATCAACAACACTTATCTCAAGTGTTTCAGAAATTGAGAGAGAACCAACTCTATGTGAAGTGAGAAAAGTGCTCCTTCGGACAAGAGAGAATCAAGTTCCTAGGCCACATAGTAGAACGTGGTCGGATCTGCATGGATTTAGAGAAAGTGCGGGCCATTCAAGAATGGAAGGCCCCTGCCAATTTGAAGGAATTATGCTCCTTCCTTGGTTTAGCCAACTATTATCGAAGATTTGTGGAGGGCTATTCAAGAAGAGCGGCACCCTTGACCGAGTTGTTGAAGAAGGGTGTAACTTGGACGTGGACCGATAGGTGTGTCGAAGTGTTGACCCTTGTTTTGGTCAACTGACACGGAGTCAAAAAGCTTGATGTGGATAGATGTGTTGGAATGAATATAATGACAAAAACTGTAAAGGACACAAGAATTTATAGTGGTTCGACCCCAGAAACTGGTAATAACCTACGCCACTTGAGCTATTATTGATGTGAGATCTCAAAGGGGTGATCAAAGAACTAGGGTTCTCCGAGTTTCACAAACCTAAGAGAGATAAACAGTACAATTGCAATACAATAGCTCTAATTCTCTCGTAAATATGTGATTTTAATTAAGCAAAAGCCAAAAAGTCCCTCCCTTGAGCTATCTTTCTCTATTTATAGGCTCAAGGAGGATTACATGAAGTTGTTACAGATATTCTCTCCTAATTAATCGGATAATCAGGAATCATTAGAGATAACCTCGGAATTGATTATGATCTCTACAAGATTATCTTGAAATATTCGGAATGTACAACCATGTTGGTCGTGATAAAAACTGAACAACCGCGCCTGTAATGTCTTACTGGTCGATACTCTAACAGAACTCTGCCAGGTGTCAGCCACGTGTTCAAAAATCGCCTGCCACGTCATCCGTGCCTATTTTTTGGATAACATTTGCCCCCCAAGTTTATTTATTACGACCAACAATAAATAAACTTTAAGGAAACGACCCTTCGATTACCCCACCAGATTTTTCAGAGGAGTTCGTGCATCCTTGGGCAAAGTAACCTACCCCAGTCCAATCACGGATTTTCGGTTCCCAAGTAACCTATTGACGGCTATCACCCTTCCCCATGCTTCGAAAAGAGGAAACTGCTGATTACTTCCTTTTCCATGCCACGGACAAAAAATATATATAGCCTTCTCATAGTCTTCTTTTCCTTATTACGCAAGTTATTTCTCCTTCAAGAAACCCTAAAACCAGAACCTTCAATCTCTTCGAAGACCATCTTTCGGTGTTTCAAGAACCAGCCGTCCGTTCGTCTTCACTTGAAGCTCTTCCAAATCTCCACGACCTTTGCTTTGGTAAGTTTCAGAACCTTTATGCTCTTTTATCTTTGCCGTGCATGCCTCTGTGGGTTAACTGTTAAGTTCTAGTGTTGTCTATATTTCTGGGTTGAGACACATGCAAATAGGGGATTTATCGGGTGATACTAGATAGGATGATGTTTTTCTGCCATCCAGGAGTTTACGAGTTAGTTTGATAGTCGAGATCACAAATTTAGGATGTAAAACCGAAGTAAAGATTCAATTTTTATGCTAGTTGAAAAACTGAGTTTTTCCCGCCCTTAAAGGAGTTGAAAAAGCTTTTTCCGAAAACTTTTTACTTTCATTTTTTGATCTGTTTTTCAAACTGTTCGTTGTGAAAAAATTAGTTTTTTGTTAGAATACTGTTGTATAAAAGTTTGACTTTATACACGACCAACGTTATTCTAACAAACCTTCTAGATTCCCCATCCTCACCTCCCCATTTTTCTGTTCGCAGATTTTAATGCCAGATTTGTGGGGAGGTGAGTGGCCAATCGACGACGATCTTCTCGCACAACTGCTTGAAGGCGAAGAACAGTCGGCCCATCGCGTTCACAAGATTCCATTTTCCAGAGTTTCTTCTTCCATACCTCAACCATCACCACCTCAAATGGCCCGCTCTAAATCTCCAGGCAAGAAGAAACCAAACCCTAAAAATAATCTAAATCCACTTGCCCAGCCTGATTCGCAGGCTAGGGTTCCCTCAACCAGTGGTCAAGAAAACATTGCCCCTGACCCTCGCATTCAGGTCAGGGCTCGCCCTCGGCATTCAAACCTTCCTGATGTCGAGTGGTACCTTTCTCCCACCAGCCAGGTGACTCCCCGGATGCTTGACAATTACCTTAGGAAGTATCCTCTTACCAGGATCAATCTCAAGATCCCCGCTGCTGACCAAAGAGCTAATCTGCCTGGGAGCGTCTACAGCGCTTGGTCAAGATACCACATAGAGGCGGGGGCTACCTTTCCTCTACATCCGTTTTATCAGGGGGTGGCCAACTACTTCGGTGTTGCGCCCTTTCAAATCACCCCAAACAGATATAGAATGCTAGCTGCACTCTATATCCTTTACAAACTCAAAAAATGGCCAGAGCTCACCCCTCACGAGGTCAACTTCCTTTTTGACCTTAAGTCCAACCCTCAACAATACGGGACGGGATTTTTTCATCTTTGTCACCAGAAAACAAACCACACGTTCCTGAGTGACACTACCCATATATACAACGTGGGGAAATACAATCAGGAGTATTTCCTCACGCCAGACATGACTGCGAACAACTTGGCCTTCGCTCGAGGAGGTAAATGTCCCTTTTCACTAGTCGCTACTTTTCCTTAGCAAATTTCTTCGTGTTTCTCTAAATTATCTTGTGCCTTTCAGGACCATGGCTTCGCCCCAACCCAACACCATACATGGTGTTGAGATCCAACACATTGGCCAGGATGGCTGACGCTGAGAAAAGCGTTAAATCTCTGGTCACTGATGAAAACTTGAGGCTGTTTGGCCTCTTACCCCCCCCCCCCCACATCCGGAAACAAGGGAACCCGTGGTGGCAGATGCCACTGCCGAGGGGCATCCCGAGCAGCAACCCTCAGCGTCCCCTCCTCATAGGAGACCAACTGGGGTTACGATCAGGGAACCGACTGGCGCCCCCTCAGCAGAAACGCTTTCTGCCCCCCAAGAGAAGGGGAAACAGAAGGCAACTAAAGTTGTCGTAGACTTGGATGAGTCTTTGGACGAAAATGGTACTGTTATTTTGCTTTTAAATAGCTTGCCAATTCCTTATCACTTAATTGACGGGGACGGCAATTTTATGTATACTCTAAATCTAGGGCCAGACTTCTTCGTGCCAGAGAGTGAGTGTCTGACTAGTAGAGTCAATAGTGTAGCGACAAGTAGTAGTAGCTCGGGTATTGGACTTTGTGATTTTCTTTACTCCTTTTCTGATGTGCCATGACTTTTCATCTATCTTTGTCTTACTATCTGCATGTTTATCTTTTTCTGCAGAAATGGCTTCCCCAAACGTTTTCAACTTGTACCAGACTCAGAAGGAGGAGGAAGTTCCCCTGGTTCGATGGAGGAAATCGGCTAGGAGACAAGATGGCGAGCCCAGCCAAACACCCTCGGCCAAGAAGGGTCGAGCAGCTGATCCTTCAAAGAATGGACCCTCTGGCCAACCTTCTACCAATCCATCCGCTCCTGCTGATAAGGAGACTCCTCCTGCTGCCGCCAACCCTTCGCTTGCGACTCCAAAAGAACAGGCCTAGCAGGATGAACTTCCTGGGGCCAGACTCTCAAGCCGCTCCCTACGATCAGCTAAAGATCACCTTGCTCATATCCTGAAGCATGACCGTTGCAGGGGGGCAATGGCTAAGGCTAAAGTCATGGGGGTTGATCAGATCCTCAACAGGGCTCTTAACGAAGTGGCTAGTGTAAGCACTCTTTCTCCTTTTGCAATCTTGGTTTTTATTTTTCCTTCTTGTAATATAGCCTAACTTTTACTCTCTGACTGCAGGCCATGCTGACAATGACCGCGACTCGTACTCGTGCTAGCGCTAGCATCGAGCAATCTCGAGCGAAGGTCATCGAGGAGCTTCAGGCCGCAGAGGCTAGGCATGCTGGGGAGTTGGAGGTGGTCACCCAGCAGAAGGATGCCTTGGTGGTAGAACTGGCAGAGAAGCAAGCTTCTCAGGAAACTCCGAGGAAGCAGAGGGATGACTACCTAGAGTCCACCCGAATCCAATGGCGAGAAGTCAAAAAACTTAGGGAGGAGCACCTCACTAAGGACGCGACCATTGTTGTTCTCAAAAGCCAGGTGGAACAGCTTAAGCTCACTAATGCCAAGGACCTGGAGAGGTATAAGAATGCGACACTTTGGTGTTTCTACGATTTTTGGAAACACAACCAAAGTGCCGATTTCAGTTACCTCTCAGAAGACGCAAGGAATGCTGAGCTAGCCCGCTGTACTGCTCAGTTGGCTGCCGAAGAGAGAGCTAGAGTCCCTGCTTCCCCAAGCATTCAGCCAGCTGCCGGAGCGGAGGGAGGAGAAGCTACCGGGGACGTAATCGACCAGAGTGCTGAACAAGATCCTCCTGCTCCTAATGCTCCTTGAAGTTTTTATTCTTTTACTTTTCTTTAATTACACGACCCACGGGTCGTGATGTAAAGACTAAATTTTTCTTTTTAATTTTGTTGCTTGGGCAGCATATTTTCCTTTTACTTTGAACAATTACATCCAAGCAGTACTGCTTGCGGTGTAAAGGAATTCCCTTTGATATTATAATATTTCTGTTTATTATAACATCTGTTCGCATGACCGAGCTTAGCATAGTACTTTGGTTTGATTTAACAAAATATAAATTTTGAAAAATACTCTAAGTACCGTAGCATGCTTTCACTTATTTTGTTCATGTGTTTACATACCTCTTGGTATGCTTTGCTATCGATGTACCTTATATGCCCCCTAAGTGACTGAGGAGCTTTAGGTCCTTGGTTACTTGCCTTGACCACGACCTGTGCGAACATTAATGCTTGGTATAAAATGTAACACTTATAATACAGCAAAAAAACACACGTAATGAACAAATACTTGTAAATAAAATTTACAAAGGCTGGCAAGAATGACTGGCTGCGCACAGTCCCTTATAATTCTCGTATTAAAATGGACTAAACATGTCTTTACGAGTGATCTTTTAAAAAGATCTTACACTTATAAGTGATTAGCCATATAACATGACTAACCCTTTTTCAAAACTAGTAAAACGTAAAAATTAATACAAGCCAGTCCTTTAAGAAGGACTGTTTATTGATAATATTTGCGCAGGTGTTCTCCATTCCAATAGCGCGGAACGAGATCTCCATTTAAGCGTGCAAGTTTGTATGTGCCTGGATGAAGGACTTCTTCAATCTGGTAAGGTCCTTCCCAGTTTGGTCCGAGTACTCCAGCAGCCGGGTCGCGGGTGTTTAAGAAAACTCGTTGAAGTACTAGGTCTCCAACGTTGAATTTTCTTTCTTTTACTTTTGAGTTAAAATACTGGGCGACTTTTCGCTGGTACGCAGCTACTCGGAGTTGGGCCTTTTCTCTTTTCTCCTCAAGCGAGTCTAGGGACTCCATCATCAGTTGGCTATTCTGGTCCTGGTCGTATGTGATTCTCCGTGGCGGATCTAACTCGACTGGCAACATAGCCTCATACCCGTATGCTAAGGAAAACGGAGTATGACCTGTCACTGTTCGATGAGAAGTTCTATACGACCAGAGTACTTCAGGCAGCTGTTCTGGCCATGCTCCTTTAGCGTCTTCAAGCCTTTTCTTCAGGATATCTTGAAGTGTTTTATTCACTGCTTCAACTTGCCCATTTGCTTGTGGATGCGCAACTGAAGAAAAGCTTTTGACGATTCCATGCCTTTCGCAAAAGTCTGTGAATAGGTCGCTGTCAAACTGGGTGCCGTTGTTTGAGACAATCTTCCGAGGCAATCCATATCGGCAAACAATGTTCTTGATGACAAAGTCAAGAACTTTTTTCGTCGTTATGGTAGCAAGTGGCTCAGCTTCGGCCCATTTGGTGAAGTAGTCGACTGCGTATTTTACACCACCTTTTCCCGTTGGCAAGGACCCAATTAAGTCGATACCCCATACTGCGAAGGGCCATGGACTTTGCATTTGCTTTAACTCTTTGGGAGCTGCGCGTGGGATCTTGGAAAATCTCTGACACTTATCACGTTTTCGCACAAACTCCATTGAGTCTTCGTTCATAGTCGGCCAGAAGTAACCCTGCCTTAGGATCTTCTTCGATAAGCTCTGCCCCCCAGTGTGATCCCCACAGAAGCCTTCATGTACTTCCTTCATCAGTTCTTTAACCTTTCCTGGTGTCATACATCTGAGCAATGGCATGAAGTATCCCCTTCGATAAAGAACGCCATCGACCAGTATATACCTAGCAGCTTTGATACGAACCACACCAACATTGTGATGAAACCCGACACCAAATATGGCACAACCACCAAGAACACACGAAATTTGGGGATGAAGAACTGCGACCCAATGCTTAGCCAAGCACGAACCTTGGTATGAGGAAGACGCCACAAACGGGGATGGAATCCGTTTGATAAGTCAGGATGAACGCCACAAGGAACCCCTTGATAAGTTCAAAAGTTTCTTCAAGAACTCAAGAAGAAATAAACTCACAATTTTTCATTCAAAGTAATCTGATTTTTCCATTGTTTTGGCAGTCCTAATAAGGACGAAAATTCCACACACACAAACCCCTTGGTCTTCCTAAAAACTGAAAATTAAAGACAACCTTTTGTCTTCCTAATGAAAACACTAACAAGCACAACAAAGAAAGACTTTTGGGCTCACACAAGTCAAGTGTTTGACTTGTACAAGAATAAACAAAGACCAAATAACAAAAAAACGTGAATAAATTAAAAATACAAGATGACAAATACAATAAGACTCATGAAGCTCCTAAACTTAGTCAACTTTGATGAGTAGGACAAGTCTTTGTTCTCCTTCAGTGTTGACCACGGTCTCCTCTTGTTTTAGGACTCTGTGGACTAGGCTGTTAAGTTCTTCCTTGAATCTCTTGGCTCGTGCCCTCGTCACTGGACCAACTGGAACTTGACTTGGGACTTGGGTCTTGGTGTCCTCATCATTGCTCCCCTCTTGAGAAGGATTTGACCTCAAATCGTCACCTGCATCAAAATGACTCAAATCAAAAACATTAAAAGTAGCACTTACATTATACTCACCTGGTAAATCGAGTCTGTAGGCATTGTCATTGATCCTTTCAAGTACTTGAAACAGACCATCTCCTCGAGTTAGCAATTTTGAACGCCTTTGTGTTGGGAATCGCTCTTTCCTCATGTGTAACCATACCCAATCACCGGGCTCAAAAACCTTCTTATGACGACCCTTGTTAGCTTGCTTAATGTATTTTTCAGTCCTTCTCTCTATGTTGAGTCGCGCCCTCTCATAGATTTTCTTCACAAATTCTGCCTTCTTCTCGCCATCTAAATTCAAATGCTCATAAACAGGTAAAGGTGATAAATCCAAAGGAGTTAGAGGATTAAAACCATAAACAATTTCAAATGGTGAAAATTTAGTAGCAGAATGCATTGAATGATTATAAGCAAACTCAACATGTGGCAAACAATCTTCCCAAGTCTTAATATTTTTACTTATGATAGCCCTCAACAAGGTGGATAGGGTCCTATTCACTACTTCTGTTTGACCATCAGTTTGAGGATGACAAGTAGTAGAAAACAATAGTTTTGTCCCAAGTTTACCCCACAATGTTTTCCAAAAATAGCTTAAGAACTTAGCATCCCTATCTGATACAATTGTTCTAGGCATACCATGTAATCTCACAATCTCCCTAAAGAACAAATCTGCAACATTAGAGGCATCATCAGTCTTATGACAAGGGATAAAATGAGCCATCTTAGAAAATCTGTCTACAACCACAAAGATTGAATCCCTCCCACGCTTACTTCTAGGTAAACCCAACACAAAATCCATAGAAATATCAACCCATGGTGAACTAGGGATAGGTAGGGGTGTGTAAAGGCCATTTGGCTGAACTCTTGATTTAGCTTGCCTACAAGTGACACACCTACCACAAATTCGCTCAACATCTCGTTTCATGTGGGGCCAAAAGAAGTGCTCTTGCAACATAACTAGGGTCTTAGCAACTCCAAAATGTCCCATCAACCCTCCCCCGTGGGACTCTCTAACTAGCAAATCTCTCAAAGAACAATTAGGTACACACAACCTATGCTCCCTAAACAAGAAACCCTCATGCCTATAAAATTTTCCTTCAGCAGATTTTTCACAAACACCATAAATTTCCCCAAAATCATGGTCAGCAGAATACAACTCCTTTATGTGTTCAAACCCAAGTAATTTAGCATCAAGAGTGGAGATGAGGGCATACCTGCGAGAAAGGGCATCAACAACCACATTCTCCTTACCTTGTTTATACCAAATGACTTAAGGAAATGTCTCAATGAACTCAACCCATCGTGCATGTCTCTTGTTGAGCTTGTGTTGGCCTTTCAAATGTTTCAAGGATTCATGATCTGTGCGAATCACAAACTCCTTTGGCCACAAATAGTGCTGCCATGTTTCTAAAGCTCGCACTAGTGCATACAATTCTTTGTCATAGGTGGGGTAATTGAGGGCAGCCCCACTTAGCTTTTCGCTAAAGTATGCAAGCGGTCTCACATCCTGCATAAGAACAGTGCCAATACCTATTCCAGAAGCATCACATTCAACTTCAAAAGTGTTAGAAAAATTAGGCAAAGCAAGTAAAGGAGCATGAGTAAGCTTGTATTTTAGTAACTGAAATGCCTCCTCTTGAGCTTCACCCCATTTAAATGTCACATTCTTTTTGATAACTTCTGTAAGTGGTGCAGCGATGGTGCTAATTTTTTTCACAAACCTCCTGTAGAAGCTAGCAAGTCCATGGAAACTTCTAACATTACCTATAGTTGTAGGGGTCGGCCACTCTTGGATGGCTTTGATCTTTTCTTCATCCACCTGAATACCTGTAGCACTTACAACAAAGCCTAGGAAAACAAGCTTATCGGTGCAGAAAGTACACTTACTGAGGTTAGCATATAAATTCTGTTTCCTAAGAACATCCAAAACAGAATGCAAATGCAAAACATGGTCATGCAAATTCTTACTATAAATAAGAATATCATCAAAATACACAACAACAAATTTTCCAATGGCAGCACGCAATACATGATTCATTAAGCGCATGAAAGTGCTAGGGGCATTAGTTAATCCAAAAGGCATAACTAACCACTCATACAATCCATGTTTAGTTTTAAAAGCAGTTTTCCACTCATCTCCTTCTTTCATACGTATCTGATGATACCCACTTTTAAGATCAATCTTGGAAAACACACAAGAACCATGCAATTCATCTAACATGTCATCTAAACGAGGAATGGGATGTCGATATTTTACCGTTATATTGTTGATGGCTCGACAGTCAACACACATCCTCCATGTTCCATCCTTCTTGGGAACTAGAATCACTGGAACAGCACAAGGGCTCATGCTTTCTCTCACATGCCCTTTCTCCATCAATTCCTCAACTTGCCTTTGCAATTCCTTTGTTTCATCAGGATTACTTCTGTATGCTGGTCGATTTGGTATTGAAGCACCTGGAACAAAGTCAATCTGATGTTCTATCCCTCGAATAGGTGGTAAACCATGTGGTACCTCCTCAGGAAACACATCCTCAAATTCCTGCAAAATAGACACAACAACACTTGGCAACGAAGAATCAAGTTGGTTAGTATTTAAAAGAGCCTCCTTATACATGAGTAAAATCATGGGCTGTTTTGTAACCAATGCTCTCTTAACCTCACTTTTTTTTGCATAAAAATTATTTTGTTTTCTCTCACTTGATTCCCCACTTTTCTCTCTTTGTCTCTCTTTTTCCTCACTCTCATTCATCTTTTCACTCCCCTTTTGCTCACTCATTTTCTTTTTGTCACTCAATTTTTGCAACCTCACTTAATCTTCATACACTTGCTTTGGTGTCAATGGCGCTAGAGTGATTGTTCGTTGACGGAATGTGAATGAATACTTGTTGGTGAAGCCATCATGCTGCACCCGCCGATCAAATTGCCAAGGCCTTCCTAGAAGGAGGTGTCCAGCTTGCATGGGAACTACATCACACAACACCTCATCTTCATACTTGCCAATGCGAAATGAGACCAGTACTTGTTTTGTTACCCTCACTTCACCACTATCATTCAACCATTGCAACTTGTATGGACAAGGATGCCTAAGCGTTGTAAGCCCCAACTTGGCAACCATGGAAGCACTAGCAACATTAGTACAACTACCTCCATCAATAATGACACTACATACCTTGTCTCTCACATGACAACGAGTGTGAAAGATGTTCTCTCGCTGCACCTCTTCTTCCTCTTCTTTTGCTTGCAAATTCAGGACTCGCCTTGTGACTAGTTCAAGCATCTCACCAGATTCTGGCCCATACTCATTGTCAGAAGCATCTTCCAATGGTGGCATGTCAGCAAGATCATCTTCATCTTCAGAATCTATCTCTCCACTTTCTCGAATCACCATAACTCTCTTGTTTGGACACTGGCTAGCTATGTGTCCTCGCCCCTGACATTTGAAACACCTTATCTCACTAGAATGAGACTTAGTAGGAGTTGTTTTACCTTGAGGTGGTGTGGCTGTGGTGGCTGGTTTTGGTGTAGATGATGAAGTGGGTTGGTCTTCTTTCTTTGGATAGTTCGACCTCCAAGGTGTTGTACTTGGATTGTGTGGGCTCGGTCTTGGCCTCGAACTTGAACTACCCTTCTTGAGTTGCCTCTCAACTTTGATTGCCATATGAACCAAATCCTCCAATTCCACATAATGGTGTAGTTCGATTGGGTCAGCAATCTCTCGGTTCAACCCATTCAAAAACTTTGCCATGGTTGCCTCCCGATCCTCTTCAACATTGGCTCTAATCATAGCCATCTCCATCTCCTTGTAATACTCATCAACACTTCTGTAGCCCTGACGAAGACCCTGCAACTTAAGGTAGAGATCTCGATAATAATGAGGTGGTACAAACCGTCGCCTCATCACCCTCTTCATGGCCTCCCATGTGTCAATAGGACGATCTCCACTCCGCCTCCTGTTGATGCACAACTGATCCCACCAAACAATAGCATAATCAGTAAACTCAATGGCAGCAAGTTTTACCTTCTTCATGTCGGAGTAGTTGTGACAATCAAAAACTAGCTCCATTTTCTTCTCCCACTCAAGGTATGCTTCAGGATCACTCTTCCCCTGAAATGCTAGGATTCTCATTTTGATATTCCCCAAATAATTATCTACCTGGTTCCTATCTTCTCTATTCCCACCATACCTCCTATGGTTACTCGCCGACATCCTATCAAACTCATCATCAGAACCTACCCCTTCTAAATCCCCTTCATTCTCATCCTCCCTTTGGTGCACCCTATTCCTCCTTGGTCTCCGTTGTGCCCCTTCTTCTACCCTATCCAACCGCTCATGTATCTGTTCACACTCCTCCCTCAACATCCTCCTCATCTCCCCCATAATGGCTTGAAGTTGTAGATTTGGAACTGTAGGTGGTGGATTGTCATTGTCTGTATTTCTTTCTGTATTTTGTGACATGATGGAAAATCTGCAAAACAATAAGGTTAGACAGTTATAGAAAGGACCTCACTGTACTCCCTCCCGTGTTTCACTCAAAGAAAATGGTCACTCAAGTACACTCGTGTTTCACTCAATGATGGCTTTTACCCTCAAATAAGCTCACACCACTGCCTTTTTCCACTCTATTCTTCTTTAAGCTCTTTGAAAACTAATGAAACGGTGATATGGAGGTTCAAGCAGCCAATCCTACCAAACAAACCAAACGAAAACCGATGAAAAAGTGGCGAAAACTGGTGATTTTTGGAACACTTGTGTGGGGTTTTGGCAAAAAGGCCTCTAGACCATGGGGAACAAGAATAGAACAAAAATTTTTAACAAAATTTTTTTTTTTTGCTCTCGGATCCCCTTCCCTTTTCCTTTCCTTTCCCTTTTTTTTTAACCTCTCAAATTTGAGAAACCAGATACGGATTTCTGAAAAGGAGAAAAAAAAATGAATACCAAAGAGCCAACCCGAAATCAAACAATCTGAGTTACTAACACAGATTCAAGAACAAACCAATCTGTGAAAACCAATACTCCCAATACACTCTGTGATTCAAGAACACTTCCCCAATAACATAAAAATCAATCGGTGATTCACCCAAAACAGAATACCAAAAACAATCCCAATTACAGAAAACCCAAATAGACTTGTAGCACTATAACAATCTCGAATTTCTCCCAAATAAAGGGAAACAAAATTTCAATCAGTGGCACTATAACAATTGGTGGTACACTCCCAATAACAGAAAACAAATATTTCCAAAAATAACAACCCAAAATAGAAAAGGACCAATCAATCCGTGGCACTATCACAAAGTAAACAATTGACTCAATAACAATCTCAGATTTTCACAAAGGAAACAAGGATTTTCACAAACTCAATAACAATTTCAGTTGATTAGTTTCGAATTTCAAGGGATTTCACAAAGAACTAATGTAAACAAGGAAATAAGAACACGATTTGAACAAAGAAACAATCTGGAATAAAGAGATTAACTATAATGGCTTCGGATTTTTAGATGGAAAACAAGAACAAAGACTAAGAAAATCAAGAACACGAATAGATATATATATTTTTTTTGATTTCAGAAACCCTAAAATTGAAATACGAATAGAATAGAAACACAAATGAAAGAATAAAAAAAAAAGGATAGGCCAAACCGAATGATCCTAATCTCTGATACCAACTGATACGAACCACACCAACATTGTGATGAAACCCGACACCAAATATGGCACAACCACCAAGAACACACGAAATTTGGGGATGAAGAACCGCAACCCAATGCTTAGCCAAGCACGAACCTTGGTATGAGGAAGACGCCACAAACGGGGATGGAATCCGTTTGATAAGTCAGGATGAACGCCACAAGGAACCCCTTGATAAGTTCAAAAGTTTCTTCAAGAACTCAAGAAGAAATAAACTCACAATTTTTCATTCAAAGTAATCTGATTTTTCCATTGTTTTGGAAGTCCTAATAAGGACGAAAATTCCACACACACAAACCCCTTGGTCTTCCTAAAAAACCGAAAATTAAAGACAACCTTTTGTCTTCCTAATGAAAACCCTAACAAGCACAACAAAGAAAGAGTCTTGGGCTCACACAAGTCAAGTGTTTGACTTGTACAAGAATAAACAAAGACCAAATAACAAAAAAACGTGAATAAATTAAAAATACAAGATGACAAATACAATAAGACTCATGAAGCTCCTAAACTTAGTCAACTTTGATGAGTAGGACAAGTCTTTGTTCTCCTTCAGTGTTGACCACGGTCTCCTCTTGTTTTAGGACTCTGTGGACTAGGCTGTTAAGTTCTTCCTTGAATCTCTTGGCTCGTGCCCTCGTCACTGGAACAACTGGAACTTGACTTGGGACTTGGGTCTTGGTGTCCTCATCAAGCTTGTCTCTGAAGGGTCCTAGCTTTGTTTCTATCTGTTGGTAGTACACCATTCGTGAGATACTCCAAGTACGGTGCCATCCATGTATCTTCTATCCAAATCTCCATACTGGTTTCATCCACTCGTATGCTCGGCTCGTGCAATCTCTCCACTGGCACTATATTTAAAGTGTCAGCGTCTTTTGCACTTGCGAGTTTGGCTAAGGCATCTGCGTTTGAATTCTGATCTCGAGGTATTTGCTGGAGGGTATACTTCTCGAATTGTACCAACAGATCTTTGGTTTTGTTTAGGTAAGCCACAATTTTCAGGCCTCGTGCTTGATATTCCCCTAAGACTTGATTCACTACCAGCTGTGAATCACTGTAAATATCCAACACTTTTATACTCATGTCTTTAGCCAACCTTAGCCCAACGAGGAGTGCTTCATACTCGGCTTCATTGTTTGATGCGGTGAAATCGAACCTAATAGTGCAGTGAAATCGATGCCCTTCCGGCGTTATCAATATCACTCCTACTCCTGCGTGAGATTCGTTGGACGATCCGTCTGTGAATAACTTCCACGAGGGAGCCTTGACTTGGGGCTCAGGCGCACTAGGTTTTTCGCACTGCTCGTTATCTAGGAGCTCAGTGAATTCAGCAATAAGATCAGCCAAGACTTGTCCTTTTATTGCTGCTCGCAGTGAATATGTGATATCGAACTGCCCGAGTTTGGCTGCCCATTTTAACAAGCGTCCAGCCTCTTCTGGTTTTTGTAGAACTTGCAGAAGGGGCTGATCAATTAAGACTGTGATGGGATGGGCTTGGAAGTAAGGACGTAACTTCCTTGAGGCCAAGATTAAGCAATAGGCTAATCTCTCTATGGGAGGATACCTCAATTCGGCACCGATTAACCTCTTGCTAACATAATAAACTGCATTTTGTATGGCTTCTTCTTCTCGTACTAGCACTGCACTAGCAGCAAATTCGGTGATCGCCAGGTAAATGAACAAAGTTTCTCCATCTATGGGTTTTGATAATACAGGAGGCTGTGCCATGTGGGCTTTTAAGGCTTGGAAAGCCTGTTCGCAGTCTCCAGTCCATTCGAACTTCTTGTTGCCTCTAAGTAGATTAAAGAAAGGGACACATTTATCCGTCGACTTGGAAATGAATCTACTGAGTGCGGCAATCCTTCCAGTTAAACTTTGCACATCCTTGATTTTCACCGGCGATTTCATGTCGATCAGAGCTTTGATCTTTTCGGGGTTGGCCTTGATTCCTCTTGAATTAACAATGAACCCCAAAAATTTTCCTGATCCTACTCCGAAGGAACATTTGAGAGGATTTAACTTCATCTGATATTTTTTCAAAACATTGAAACACTCCTGTAAATCCTTCACATGTCCTTCTGCCTTTTTTGACTTTACCAGCATGTTGTCCACGTACACCTCCATGTTTACTCCGATCAACTTCTTAAACATGTGGTTAACCAATCGCTGGTAAGTCGCACCAGCGTTTTTCAATCCGAAGGGCATTACTTTATAACAGTATAACCCTGTATCGGTCCAAAAGCTAGTGTGATCCTCGTCAGGGGGATGCATAATGATCTGATTGTATTTTGAGTATGCATCCATGAAAGAGAGGATCTCATGTCCTGCAGTTGCATCGACCAACTGGTCGATCCTTGGGAGTAGGAAGTAATCTTTTGGGCAGGCTTTATTAAGGTCTGTGAAATCCACACAGGTTCGCCATTTGCTGTTAGGCTTGGGAACCAATACTGGATTAGAGACCCATGATGGATAAAACGCCACCCTGATGAACCCATTCTCCTTCATTCTTTCAACTTCCTCTTTTAAGGCTTTTGATCTATCCTTATCGAGCAACCTTCTTTTTTGTTGCACGGGTGGAAAACTCTTGTCAACGTTCAGGACATGGCTAATAACTGCAGGATCTATCCCAGCCATGTCTTTGTGTGACCAGGCAAAAACTTCCTGGTTCTTTCTCAAAAATTCCACCAGTGTGTGCTTCGTTATTGCTTCTAAATTTTTTCTGACTTTTACAACTTTGGTCAGGCCTTTTTTGTCAAGTTGGACCTCTTCAAGGTCCTCGATAGGTCCAACATCTTCCTCAAAATCCCCAAAGCAAGGATCTAAATCTCTATCCTCACTTTGGGCAACACCCTATTTGGTGACTCTATCATCGGATTGGGCTTGTGTATCAATGGCCATCTGCAACCTTTCTGGGGGAGTGCTCTTCACCGTTCCGTTCTTTGCCTTCGTGAATGAGGCATTGTAGCACTCCCTTGCTTCTCTCTGATTTCCCAACATGCGTCCTACCCCTGCGTCTGTTGGGAATTTCATGGCCAGTTGCCATATTGAGGTGACGGCCCGAAGGTCAACCAGTATGGGCCTTCCGATTACAGCATTGTACGCCGAAGGACAATCAACTACTATGAACGTAGCGAGTAATGTCCTGGTAGCAGGCACTGTACCTACTGTTATCGGAAGTCTGATTGACCCTGTTGGGGCGAGTCCCTCACCAGAGAAGCCGTAAATTGTTTGGTTGCAAGGCTCCAAGTCCTTGACAACAACTTCATGCGTTCCTGCAAAGATTTGTACAGGATGTTTACTGAACTTCCTGTATCGACCAGTACTCTCTTCACCATCATGTTGGTGATTTGAACGTCCACGACCAGCGGATCGGAATATGGGAACCATACATGCTGGGCGTCGCTATCAGAGAAGGTTATTTCACCATCCTCCGATCGAGCCTTCTTTGATGCTCGGTCCTCCACAGTCATCATCTCGATGTCCTGGTCGTGGCGTAGGGTCTGAGCTTATCATTCCCTTGCCTTTCTGCTGCTTCCCGCAAGGTGCGGGCCTCCATAGATGGTGAGTAAAGTGCCAGCTACAGGGTCAGGATGCAAAGGTGGCGAGAGCTGGCGTGCGGGCGCCTGCTCGTTGCCACCTGGAGCCTCTCATTGGGAAGTTCCTGAGGCCCGTATGTATCTCCTCAAGTGTCCTTGTCTAATAAGGAACTTGATTTTATCCTTCAGATGGTTGCACTCGTTTATATCATGTCCGTAGTCGTTATGATAACGACAGAATTTGGTAGTATCTCTCTTCGAAATATCTTTTCGAATGGGAGTGGGTCTCTTGTAAGGCACACTAGAACTTGTGGCCTGATACACCTCTCCCCGAGACTCGACAAGGGCAGTGTAGTTAGCGAACCGTGATTCATAACGATTGCCCTTGGCACGTTTATTTTCAGAGGTGGAAGGCTCGTTATGCGGCCGTTTCCCCCCATTCTTGCCATTTCCATTGCCGTTCCCGTTGCCTTTGCCATTGCCGTTGGGTTTTGACCCATTGGCAGCTTTGGCGGGCTCGGCAGTCCCCTTATCCTTGGCTGGGGGTTTTCCTTCGCTGGCGATGGCATCCTCGAGCTTGATGTACCGATCAGCTCTATCCAAAAATTCTTGAGTAGTCTTAACTCCATGCTTTCTGAGGCTACTCCACAAAGGCGTGCGGCGCCTAACTCCCGCAGTTAGGGCCATCATCTTGCCCTCATCTCCCATTGTTTTGGCTCCAGCCGCTACTCGCATGAAGCACTGGACGTAATCCTTCACTGGCTCTCCTTCTTGCTGGCGTATCTCCACCAGCTGATTCGCCTTAGTTGGGTGCGCACGACCCGCATAGAATTGTCCGTAAAATTCTTTTACGAACATCTCCCAAGAAACAATACTTGCAGGAGGGAATTTGAAAAACCACTCCTGTACAGCATCAGAAAGTGTTGCAGGAAAGATCCTGCACCGAGCGTCTTCGGACACTTTCTGAATGTCCATTTGTATCTCAAACTTGTTGACATGAGATACCAGGTCGCCATACTCGTCAAAGTTTGGAAGCGTGGGCATCTTAAACTTGCTGGGAGTTTCTGCCACAGCTATCCTCTGAACGAAAGGAGTGCCCCTTCTCCTGTCATATTCGATATGAGACGTTCTTCCCCCGACCAGCTGTTGTACTGCCTGGTTCAGTGCATCTATTTGGGCTTGCACGGCGTCAGGAATCGCCGGGGCCTCTGGTGCTGGGGGAATATACTCGTCATGTCGTTCCCAGCGATCGTTGAGTAAATCTCTTAAATCTTCGTCTCTTCGCCGCTGCTCGCTTCCTCCGAGCTGGTTAAAGATGTTATTTTGCCTGGGCTGCCCCCCAGCATTACGTCCCTCGGGTTGGTCTTTCCTAGGTGGTGGGCTTCTGCCCCCACCTCTCTCTTCATTTCTCTGATCGGCATTTCCTCTGCCTAAGTCGGCCTCATTGTAACCATGGCCATCTCTGAACCTTGACTGGCTATGGTGGGATCGACTGTCCCCTCGGTTGCATCCTCAGGCCGGAACTTCCCGAGCGTTAGAGGGAGGCCTGCGTTGGTCGGTAGGTCCCCATGCATTATCATGCCGTGGGGGGCCCCAGACCACAGAGCTTAAATCTGAGTTCCTTCTGTTGCTAGAAGGACGCTGCTCCCTGCTCGGTGGGTTCGGCTCTTCGCCTCTGTGGCGTCTAGGACTATGGGGCTGCTGCCGGGCCCTATTCTGCCTTGGCTGTGGGGGATTGCCCCGTCCAGCCTGGGATGGAGGCTGCACTTCAGGATCCCTTGGTGGGACATCCTTCTGAGGCATTGGTGGCTGCTCGGGCCTTTGGGGCCTCGAGGGCTGGATCGGCCGGCTAGGATTGGGACCCCTTTGGGGTGGCCCATTTGCAGGTTGATCGGGCTGTGAGGCAGGTGCAGCCTGATTCCTAGCCAACTGCAAGGCTGCTTCGAGGGCTGCCATGGACTCCCTCTGACGACGGTCCATCTTCGCCTGTCTTTCACTCAGTTCCTGGCGCTGTCGCTCAATCTCTTGTTGCTGCCACGCCATAATCTCAGCAGCACTTTCTTGGCTGACCCTCAGATTGGCTAGTTCATCCTGCAATACCCCCAGGGTATTTTTTAGCGTCTTGGAATCCAGTTCTTCCTCATCAAATTCCAAATGTGGCTCATTTTCAGCCATGTTTGGAGGAGGAGGCGGTTGAGATGGTGCCGCGCTAGCCGCCTGTCCAGTCTTCTTTGTTGTTTTCGCCAATCTATATCAACGATTTCGTATCAAGCTCTCAATGAAAGCACCAGAATGTTGACCCTTGTTTTGGTCAACTGACACGAAGTCAAAAAGCTTGATGTGGATAGATGTGTTGGAATGAATATAATGACAAAAACAGTAAAGGACACAAGAAAGAATTTATAGTGGTTCGGTCCCAGAAACTGGTAATAACCTACGTCCACTTGAGCTATTATTGATGTGAGATCTCAAAGGGGTGATCAAAGAACTAGTGTTCTTCGAGTTTCACAAACCTGAGAGAGATAAACAGTAAAATCGTAATACAATAGCTCTAATTCTCTCGTAAAGATGTGATTTTAATTAAGCAAATGCCAAAAAGTCCCTCCCTTGAGCTATCTTTCTCTATTTATTGGCTCAAGGAGGATTACATGAAGTTGTTACAGATATTCTCTCCTAATTAATCAGATAATCAGGAATCATTAGAGATAATCTCGGAATTGATTATGATCTCTACAAGATTATCTTGAAATATCCAGAATGTACGACCATGATGGTCGTGATAAAAACTCAACTGCCGCGCCTGTAATGTCTTACTGGTCGATACTCTAACAGAAATCTGCCAGGTGTTAGCCACGTGTTCAAAAATCGTCTGCCACGTCATCCGTGCCTGTTTTTTGGATAACACGAAGCATTTAAGAGTCTAAAGGAAGCTATGATGCGAGATCCTGTTCCTGCCTTACCAGATGTCAGTAGGCCCTTCGAAGTGCAGACAGACGCGTCTGATTACGCTTTGGGAGGGGTACTTGTACAAGAGGGCCACCTCGTAGCTTATGAAAGCCGCAAACTTACGGAGGTAGAGATGCGGTACACTACACAAGAGAAGGAGCTTCTCGCAGTAATTCTTTGTCTCGAGTGTGGAGGCACTATTTGTTGTGGTCGAAGTTTGTGGTGAAAACATATAATGCCGCGGTGAGCCATTTCCTCACCCAGCCAAAGCTTTCCCCTAAACAAGCACGATGGCAGGAGTTCATAGCAGAATTCGACTTTCATTTCGAACACAAGGCAGGCCGTCTTAACCAGGTAGATGATGCCTTTAGTCGTAAAGCTGAGTTAGTGGCTCTAAAATTGCTAGCAAATATGTCGGCCAGCATGGTGGCTACTCCAATCCGAGAATGCATTAAGGAGAACCTGGTGAAAGACCCGATGGTGAAAACCATCATGAATCTCGCAAAAGAGGGAAAGACTCGCCAATTTTGGGTAGAAGATGATCTTTTGTGGACCAAGGGTGGCCGCTTATATGTTCCAAAGACGGGAGATTTGTGGAGGACATTAATGAGTGAGTGTCACGACACCTTGTGGGCGGGTCATCCAGGGTGGCAGAGAACTCATGCCCTATTGAAGCAGGGGTACTACTGGCCACAAATGCGCGATGATATCGTGGAGTATACCAAGACCTGTCTCACCTGCCAGCAAGAAAAAGTTGAGAGACACAAGACGCCAAGGTTTTTGGAACCTTTGTTAGTCCCAAGCTGACCATGGGAGAGTGTGTCGCTTGACTTCATTACTAGTTTACTGAAGACAGGAGACTTGAGTGTGATCTTAGCGATCGTGGACAGATTTTCAATGTATGCAACCTTCATCTCGGTGTCGAAGTATTGCTCGGCAGAAGAGACAACGAGACTTTTCTTCAAGTATGTAGTTAAGTACTGGGGAGTACCCCAAAATATAGTTAGTGACCGTGATGGAAGATTAAGAGGGACCTTTTGGTCCGAGTTATTCAACTTTTTGGGGTCACAACTAAATATTTCCTCGAGCTACCATCCTCAGACAGACAGATAGACTGAAAGATTCAATGGGATGCTGGAAGAGTACTTGTGGCATTTCGTCAGCGCCAACCAAAAAAATTGGCCGCAACTACTAGACGTAGCTCAATTTTGTTTCAACTCTCAGAAGAGTTCTTCGTCAAACAAGAGCGCTTTTGAAGTTGTTAATGGTCAGCAACCGCTGCTACCCCACACAATGGATGAGTATCGAGGAAGAAATCTAAGAGCCTTTAATTTCACGAAAGACTGGAAGAAAACCACCGAGATTGCCCGAGCCTATCTGGAGAAGGCATCAAAGAGAATGAAGAAGTGGGCAGATAAGAAGAGACGACCGCTGGAACTCAAAGCAGGTGATTTAGTAATGATCAAGCTGAGGCCCGAACAACTGAGATTCCGAGGGAATAAGGACATCAGACTCGTCCACAAATACGAGGGTCCTATTCCAGTCAGCTCAAAATTGGGCCTGACCTCCTACAAAATTAGCTTACCAGAATGGATGAAGATACACCCGGTCTTGCACGTCAGCAACCTCAAGCCGTATCATGAAGATCCAGATGATCCTGCGCGCAACCAGTCTACCAGAGAAGGAGTCAGCGTCAAGCCACGAAGCAGCAGACAACCTGAAGAAATCCTAGTAGAGAGGACTGTGGTCGTGGACAGAAAGAAGAAGAAAGAGTTTCTGGTGAAGTAAAAAGGGCTCGGAGATGAAGAAATTTGCTGGGAAAGGGCAAAGGACTTGCACAAGCTTACAAAGAAGATTGAAGATCAGCAAGGGGCAAGTTCGTCGAGGACCCCGAAGATTTAAGTGGGGGAGAGTGTGACGTGCTGCGTCATGACACACCTCCAGGGGCCATTTTGTATATATGAGAATGCCTTGGTGCTTGATCATTAGTCAAGTCTTGCACCAAGTAACCTCATGGGTAGGGGATGACACTTTTGTAATTATGCATATGTCTCCCAGACGAAAATCATATATGTTCCTGGGAAGACTTCATTTCCTTAGAAAGCTCCTTAGGGGAAGGTGACCTGGTGACTTAAGGAAGCACCATGGCCACCAGTAGATAGGGGCTTAAGTTGTGTGCTCCCTTGCCCTATCAAGGCCTTATATGAATGAAACAATGTTTTTCCAAGTCCCTTTGTGTATGCTTTCTTTACGGTCTATGTGTTGCTTGTTTGTTACCTTCGTTGGGCAATCGCATGCCACTTGACTACGTTGTATGCTATGGTTGTTGTGTGGGATGTTGTCTTTAGATAGCTTGCCTCGTGCTTGCTCCCGCTTCATAATTTCCCTTACATGTGTGAGACTTGTAACGTGGCTAACCATTGAGTTTGTTTACTGCAGGTGTGAATTCTAGGCTGAGTTGCTAGCTAAGAGCGCTAATAAGTGTCGCACGTTCCGCCAATTCGAGTATCGAAGTTGGCGGCCTGTGACAACTATCATCTGCAACCTCGATATTAACACTGCCTGATCCAATTGACTACCTTGGGTACATAACTTATGAATCTGTCTTAGTCAACGAATTAACCTATCAGGCATGATAATCATATCCAGAACTAACCCACAAGCAGAACCAAACAACACAACAACCACATACAATATTCATACCAGAACATAGGTCTATAACGTTCATGCATCAATTAATAAGACTTTCTCCCAGAAGATATATATATATATATATATATAGGTCACACTCTCTATTCTATCATGCAGATAAGGCACATATGTTAATTTAAGCAATTAAGCACATAATCACGTTATTGAATACCAAACTGTGAGTCGAGCTTATCTCTAGCAGTGAGTGTACATGCCCAGCCAGTCTTCAGGAACCCTTAAACCTAGACCAATCTAATACCAAGTTGTAATGCTCTGGTTAGTCAAGACCTTTACACTATGTGTTTCAAATGGTGTTTGGCCTGCTAAGCGAGTCATTTGGACTTAAATGTGTAATTAAAACTAAACAAGGGTTAAGTATTAAAAATGTTGGTCAACGAAGTAATCATTTTCCATTAAAAGTGTTTACTTTACACACGGGATCCCGAAAAGAGTTTACATACTGATGAAAGACAAATAAAATACAAGCTAGCCATCCTAATCGGCAAAACAAAGTTCAACCCTAGTGTTGGGAAAACTTATACATGATCTTTATTTATTTTCATGTAGATCTAAGATTAAACAAATTAATATGAGATAACCTATAACATGTTTCTAAAATTTAATTCAAAGAGAAATAATGATAAGAGTACTTACATTATACGCAGCGGAATAATAGAGTCATTCCTTCAGTTTCTCTAACCTTTGTATCCTTTATGTCGCAGAGTTTTACCAAGAAACTGAACCGATCTTCAATTTTCCTCACAGCCTTCCAAAGTATCCTTGGAATCACCTAGACTAGAGTGGGCATTTCTCAACACATGAGATAGATATAGAGAGAAGAAGAGAAAAGAACAATAAGGCTTAGACAAGGACTTATGTTTAGAGAGAATCTAAAACCTATCAGAAAACTAGTGTTTGTCATATGATTTCAACTCTCACTTAACATTCTTTTTATAGACTCATTTAGGTCATTTATTTAATTAAAAAATCAATAAAATAATAGCCAATAATCTGCCCTAGGTCAAAATTATCATGGGCTTTAGGCCCGTGAAATTTTTCATTTGATTATAAGCCCATTGGACTTAAAATCAAGGCTTGTATTATTTTCTATTGATTTAATTAATTAAATAATTATTTAAATAATTTATTAAATTAATTTTTTATAATTTGAACCTTGATTTAAACTTATTTATTAATTTAGATACCAATTTATCTTAATTAATAAATCTACCCTAATTTCTCTTTTCTTTTATAAATTACATAACTCTGTGAACTATCCAAAATTGACCTGGTCAACTTTGATAATTCTAATTGATAACTAAATTAATTAATTGAGACTATCTAGATGGTTTTATCCAAGGTGCAATGGGGACCATGGGCCTATGAAATCAAGCTCCAATAAGTTATCATAAATATAACAAATAAATTTACTAACTTATTAACTCCTCGTGACTCCACTAAAGACTCAAAATTGCACTCTTGAATTCATAGAACGCTCTATAACAAATATTGTTACAACCATTGTTACAATCATAATTGTCACTCAAAATTGCACTCTTGATACGTTATTAATTATCCATTGTTCCAATCATAATTGTCACTCAATCCTCTATAGACGGTCTACAATGAGATGGGACTAAAATATTGTTTTACTCCTCGTTGTATTTTATCCTTAAAACACTTAGTTCCTTGTAAATGATATTTGAGTAAACTAATATTAATTACTGAAATGAGATCTCTATCATTTAGCACCTTGAACCAAACTAAAAGGAAACCATCATTTCACTTCTTTATCAGAAGCTATAGATGTTCATATCTATGATTAACACTCTCACTAAATTATACTACCGTGTTCCCAAGATGTAAGTATGGGCTAGTCCATAGAGTAAGCTGGTAACGAACAAGTCAAAGAACTCAAATAATACAATCAGTTAGAATACTAACCACTCAGAGTTGAGATTGAATTGACCTATGGTCAACTATATGATATGAATAGAATAGATAATAACGATATGTTTACTTATCCTATCAACTGTAAATATCGGTCCTGTCTGATGTAACAAAGACATCCGATCTTATCTACTTTGATGAGGACACCAAGACCCAAGTATCAAGTCAAGTTCCAGTTGGTCCAGTGACGAGGGCACGAGCCAAGAGATTCAAGGAAGAACTTAACAGCCTAGTCTACAAAGTCCTAAAACAAGAGGAGACCGTGGTCAACATTGAAGGAGAACAAAGACTTGTCTTACTCATCAAAGTTGACTGAGTTTAGGAGCTTCATGAGTCTTATTGTATTTGTCATTTTAATTTATTTACGTTATTGTTGTTATTTGGTCTTTCTTTATTTTGTAAAAGTCAAACACTTGACTTGTGTGAGCTGAAGAGTTGTGTGAGCTGAAAGGTCTTGTTTATGGTGCTTTCATTAGGAAGACCAAGGGTCTTGTTTTCATGTAATTTTCGTCCTTATAAGGACTGCCAAAACAATGTGAAAAGGCAGATTATGTTGAATGAAATTGTGAGTTTATTTCTTCTTGAGTTCTTGAAGAAACTTTTGAACTTATCAAGGAGATTCCTTGTGGCGTTCATCCTGACTTATCAAACGGATTCCATCCCCGTTTGTGGCGTCTTCCTCATACCAAGGTTCGTGCTTGGCTAAGCATTGGGTCGCGGTTCCATTCCAATCTCGTATGTTCTTGGTGGCTGTTCCATATTTGGTGTCGGGTTTCATCACAATGTTGGTGTGGTTCGTATCATACTTTGCTAATGTTCTAGAAAGAAAATAACACTACAATGTGTAAGTAGATCATATCGTAGATTGGCAAGTCAGTGTAAATCATGTTCACTGACTAATCTTAGGACTAACTTATTTTGAACATATAATCATATTTATATTCCACTGTGATTACGTCACTGTAAATATGATTAGCTATATGCTTGGGATTTAATAGAAGTTTATATTAAACAATTATCATGAAAATAAAACATGTGAGCAAAGTGATTGACAAAGTCAAAAAATGATTTCTATTCTTTTATTGATAATAATTACAAAGAAATTGGGTTTTGATTAGGGCATAAAACCCCAACACCTAGTTCCTCCTAAGCAGTCCCGGCCGTGGCGGTCGAGCAGGCTACATTTGTACACACCGCCCCTGAAGCTCTCCAACTCATGGCTTGTCTAGCCTACTGTAACGACCCAAAATCAGTAATATGGCTTAAGGGCCTTGATTAGTGTGCCGGGAGGGATAATTGGTTTATGCATGATTTTATGATAAGCATGCTTGTATGGTTATATGAATGTAAATGTGATTATGTGTTATAATTATGTGGGTAAATCTACAGCATGCGACTTGAGGCGATCCTAGGGAGCTAGTTAGCAGGAAAGTCACAACGGGGCTTAATACTTGACTTGGGGCAAGTCAAGGGGTATTTCAGGTATTGGATGGTTATTTAGGTTATCGGGTTATGGAAATAAATAATTGGAGATATATTTGAGGTTAGGAAGCTTAGGTGGGAGTACTGGGGAATTTTACCATTTTTCCCTCGGGGACGTTTCCGGCACCCCGAGCCTTGGGATTAACTTAATTGCTTAAGGATAGACTAAGGAAACTTTAGAAAATGGTAGAACAAAAAGGCTAAACCAACCCTTCTGTCTCTCTCCCTTTCTCTCTTAAGGAAACTTGAGGAAACGAAGGGAATTAAGCTGGAATTCGGAGAATTGGAGCAATAATCTAGGAGATTAGCTCAAGAATTAGCTGAGGATTCAATCAAGAATTAAGGTAAGTCACAAGCTTTATGCATGGTGGTTAAATTCTGTGTTTATGGCTGAGTTTTAAGGTGTTTATGGGTTTTGATATTGAAGGATTGAATTGAAGCTTGGAACTTGGGAGTTAGCTCAGAAATCTTTAAAAGAGTTGGCTCATCAATCAAGGTAAGCTCCAATTAATGTTATAGTGTTTGAATTCTGAGTTTTATGACTGGTTTTAGTGTTCTTGAGTGTGTGAGTTTCATAAAATTAAAAAAAGGTGTTTTAATTAGTTTTTAGGTTAGGTTTCTGCTGGCTTGTGCTTCTGAAATCATGCAGGGATGTTTGTGATAATTGTGGTATATTATTGGCATTTGGGAGTTAAAAATGGAGGTTTTTTCGGGGTTCAAAGTGGTCAGGACGCGGCATAGTTCTTGGTGAGCCGCGACCCTTTGAAGCTGATGAATGTTTGAGAGGGAGGGCGGACTGCGGCATGGGCTATGTAGGGCCACGGCCCGTGTCTGGTTCTGGGTGTGGAGGGGCCTCTGGTTGGGGCCATGTCACGGCATAGGGAGCCTGAGCCGCTGCCCTTAAGGAAATTCAGGTTTTTGGGATTTTAAGCATGGGAATTTAACCTAGGTTACTTGGGATCGAATCTACTTCCGTGCTTGGTGGGGTTCGATGTTCTGGAGACTAGAACCTTATTTAGAAGCCCTTTTACAATTATTAATGGTATCCCATATCTTGGTTGTGACTAGGTATAAGCCAGGGGCTCTGGAAACGGATCGTGCTCAAGAGGCATCTCGCGTAACCAGTACATTTGGAAACTAAAGGTAAGAAAACTGCACCCTGTTGTGAATTTATAATGGGACTAAGGGTTCCCTATCTTGTATGCTTTATAAAGGGTGGTATTATGCCATGTGAATAGTAGACAAATGGCCTAAGAGTGTCAGAGTTTACATTGGCGCACAGGGCGTGGCTCAGCCACTGGTAGCTGAGGACAGCTTATTATTCACTGAGCTCGGTTTAAGCGGACCGGAGTCAGTGGGATTAAATAGAGGGTGCGACCTAAGGGTGTCAACCCTAATTATCATTTGATTGATTATTATTATTGATTGATGAACTTTTTGTGTTGGTTAGCTGAGTATTGGTTTGTTGATTCTTTGGTTATGTCTGTGGATTATATGACCAATGTGGTATGCTAAGTATATGTACATGCTCTAAGGATTGTTCAACTATTATTATTGTTTGTACTATAATGTTATGTTTTCTTGCTGGGCCTTGGCTCACGGGTGTTACGTGGTGCAGGTAAAGGCAAGGGCAAACTTGATCAGCCCTGAATCGGAGAGCTCTGAAGGTGAAATGTACGCGATCAGCTGTTCGACCGCCATGGTTGAGGGGAGACAGGAACAGGGGAACCACAGACGCCAGTTTTGCCCTTAGAGTGGCCAGTGGTTGTTTGTACTCTGAAATTTTGTAAACTGACTTTCAAACATCATTTCTTTTGGGATCCCTTGTGTAAAACATTTAACCATATGAAATGTTTATTTTATGGCCAAAATCCTTTTATCCCTAGTTCATTAGTGATTTTAGTGACATGTTTTAACTAAATGACTTGATTAACAAGTCATGCACCTTTATAAATACACAGTGTAACGGTCTTTGCTACCCAGTGCGTTACACTTACACTTGCCCTTACCTGCACCATAGAGCACACGTGAGCCAAGACTCAAGACGAAAACTGAATAGAGCACACTTGCCCTTACTTGCACCATAGAGCACACTTACACCATATAACAATAATACAAATATTCAAAACAGTAATCACACATTTCACAAATAAATGATGCAATCATTTCAATCATATAACTTGTAAACACATTCTACGGTTTACAAAAGAATACTCATCTTAGTCATATAATCAATTAAGCGGCCCAGGAAAACTATGTCGGTCGAGCGACTCAACTGAGCGAGGTGCGTATGCAGGCACTCAGCTCATGGTTCATGCATGGCAAGTAGGGGCCGCAACCCCAAATGCACTTGCCTTCACGACCAGCATTCCACACTCTTTGCCGATTGGCCTCACGCTCAATGCGATGGCCAAGCATCAGTCATACCATACATTCACAGATAATTCAAGGCTAATAAATATACCAATTTAAGGCTAATAAGCATACAATTCAATAACTCTATATGAATATACAAGTTTTCTTACCTCGAGTCCAAGCACAAGATAAATAGAAATGACCCTTGAGCATGATCCCTTTTCGAGCCCTAGTCATACCCTAGTCACAATCATAATAGAGGATATCCATCAATATCGAGTAAATAAAGGTTTCTGAATCGGGTCCTAATCTCCGGAACATTGAATTCTACTAAAGAGGGTAGTAGGATCCTTCTTGATCCCTTAGGTTTGAGTTCCCACCACTCGAAACCTATCTTGGCCAATAACCGCAATTTGAGTCGCGGTGCCCCTCACTAAGTGTTGCGGCTCTCTACAAGTCAGAGAGCCCTGACCCTGATTTCTCCAGACACGCGCCGTGGCGCAGCCCACCAAGCTTCAGAGAACCGCCCTATTCCTTGAGTTCATGTGGGCCGCGATGCTCCAAGAACAGCGTCGCGGTGCAACCCCCCGAACTCAGGTTTCCAATGTTTTCCAGCTATTTCCTCCTAACCAAAACCCATAAAATCAGTTCCAAAACCTCAACCAAACCAAGAATTGACTTCTAAACTCATAACAACACATCAAATGCAACATATTAATAATAGAAACTAACTTAAAATCTCACCACCACCAAAAATCCTAACCCTGAGTTCAAACTCAAGAACTCCACAACTAAGCCAGAATTTCATAGTAAAACAGACTTCAAATCTTACCTCAACTAAGATTCACAACCCTTAAGCTGCCTCCTAATCTGAATCCTTGCCCAAGCCCTCAATTCCCTAGCAATTCTTCTCCAAAAATTATAAAATCCCTAAGTGCCTCAAGAGATAGAGATAGAGAGAGAGAGAGAGAGAGAGAGGAGATGACTAAGTTATTTTTTTTCTGTTTTCTTCCTTAGCTTCTACAGAACTCTAGTGACTAAGTCTTAAACTATGCCCTTGGTAGAAGACTAAAATACTCCTATCTACTAAGCCTATCCTCAAAGCTCCCAAGGGCATTTTAGTCATTTGACACAAATTCCCACTAAACCTCAAATTATACCTAGAATCCTCACATACCCAAACAATCACCAAATAAATTCCCAATCCCTGATAAACCCCGGTAATGTACTAAGTTACAAAAATACCCCTAGGCTCACCCCGAGCTGGGTATTAGACCCCGTTGTGACCTTTCTGGTAAATTGCTCGAGAGGGTCATTTCCTGCTGAACAACTTAAATATATCAACATAATAATGTGATCTCAATTACATAGAACGTACAATTACAAATATCCTCAGTGGGTCCAAATTAAGAAAATGCCATTTTTAACATAATCGGGCCTATAAACACATTTAATGCACTTAAACATGCATGAGCAGTGTAACGGCCTCCTAATCAAGGACCATTACACAGTTTATTTTAAATTGTGCGAAACTCGCTAAATGAATCATTTCACCATAACCGTAGAACTAAACGTGATTAATGGTTTAGGGTTAATTTTTTTTGGTGAAAAGGTATATCTGTTTCACTAAAATGTTTACTTTCATACATGGGATCCCAAACTAACATTTAAAAAGGCTAATTACAATTGAAAAGTTACAACCAGCAGACCTAAGAGGAAAAATAGGGTTTCACCCTCGTTCCTCTGAGAAACCCCGGGTGTGGTGGTTGAACAGTCGCATATGTACACATCGTCATCGAAGCTCTCCAACTCATGGATGGTCCAGCTTCCTTTTCCCCTTACCGCCACCACAAAGCATCCGTGAGCCAAGGCTCTGCAAGAAAACTTAAACATGCTCATAAGAAATTATAAACACGTTACCAAATCATAATAAGCATGACTAGTAGTAATAACCCTACTCATGCATGCCTACCATTCATATAGATGACTACAGTGTCATAATGGGCCAGTTTCCCAAGATAAATGATTGATGAATCATATCGGGGCTCATTACCCAAAATACATGATTAATGAAACATACTGGGGATCAGCGCCCTAGGAAATGGGAATAATGAGTCACCCTAGGGCCCTTTGCCCTATCCTCTATATAACCAACCTTGGAGCTGGCCCAGCGTACCTGGCGCTGAGTTTTCCACGATCATTGGGTCGGACAAGCATATGATACGCCCCTGATTAGGCATAAGCATTTTGACCAGTGCTCAGCATGCTAATGCCATTCTTGACTAATAATTCATGTCCGGGGGCCCAGCCCTAGGATATGGGACTAATAAGTCACCCAGGGCTCATTTCCCTATCCGTTGTATAACCAACCTTGGAGCTGGCCCAGCGTACCTGGCGTTGAATTTCCATGACCATTGGGTTGGACAAGCATATGATGCACTCCTGAACCATATCGTCCAACGCTCAGCGCGCTATTGCTGCCCCTGACTTATAAGTCAATGCTTTTCGATCAACGCTCAACGTTATTGCCATCCTTGACTCATAAGTCAATGCTTTTCTCAATCAAATAATGCAGATAGGCATTCATTATATAACAAATATCCAGATACAGAGAATTCAGCATGCTTAATCAACAAATCACAGGCATAATCATAATCATGCACATTCTCAGGAGCCCAACCCTATTTATATCCATGTTTAACAATTCGGACCAAGCCATAATCACATGTATCACATACTGGGTGCAGTTTTCTTACCTTTGATCCCTACATGGGTTAAGAATGAACGACCCTTAAGCACGAACCTGGTTCTGAGCCCCTAATGATAACCTTGTCCCAAACAAGTATAAAATCTCTTCAATAATGTGTAAATAAAGGCTTTCAGACCGAGTCCTAGCCTCCGAAACATCAAATTCTACTAAATTGGGTAGTAGAATCAATCCCAAGCCTTTAGGTTTGAGTTTCCGCACTCAAAACCTCCTCAGGGCCCAAAAACCCCTTAAGCGTCGTGGCCCAAAAATTTGAGCCGCGGCCCGCCCCAAGTCAGAGAGCCCAGCCTCTCCTTTCACTAAAAACAGGGCGCAGCGTGACCCCGCATTATGTAACCACCTAGGCTCCTGAGTTCATGAGGGTCGCGACGCCCCAAGAACAGGGTCGCGGCGCGACCCAGTGAACCTAGCTTTTTCCCCCGTTTTCCTCAGCCAAAACTTACAAAAATCATCCCAAATAAATCCCAAAACCATAATTCAATTCCAAGTCTACATCAACACTTCAACACCAACAAAACCCAGCTCAAACTCACTCAAAATCCCCACCAAATCTCTAACTTAACACCTTGAATGTAACGACCCCAAATTCGCTAATGAGGCTTAAGGGCCATGATTAGTGTGCCGAGAGGGCATTACTGGGTTAAATGTGGTTTGCGTGACTTTATTGATTTAAGTGCATGATTATATGGTTAATGATGCTTGTGTGACTATATTGGCTAATGTGATAAGTGTACATGGTAATTGTGAGAACCACATTATTATGTGGGTAGATCTGCAGAGCACGACTCAAGGCGATCCTAGAGCTAGTTAGCGGGGAAAAAGTCACAACGGGGCTTAGCGGCTGACTTTGGAAAAGTCAAGGGTATTTCAGGTATTGGGTAGTTATTTAGACTATCGGGTTATGAAAATAAATATATGTAGATATATTTGAGGTTAGGAAGTCTAGGCGGGAATATTGGGGGATTTTACCATTTTTCCCTCGGGGACGGTTCCGGCACCCCGAGCCTTGGGATTAACTTAACAAGTAAGACAAACTTAAGGAAAACAGTAGACAGAAATATTAGACCGACTCTTTCTCAGCCCTTCTCCTTACTCTCTCATTCAAGGAAAAACAAAGAGGAAACCATTGAGAATTTAGTGAATCAAGCTGGGAATTTCTGAGAATTGAGGTGGGGATTTGGAGGCTTAGCTCAAGTATTAATCAAGAGCTAAATTAGGGATAAGGTAAGCATTTAATTTCCTTTTATGTGGTTGGAAATTCTGGGTTTTGGTTGGGTTTTGAGGTAAATATGGTTTTGATGTTTAAAGACAGAATTAAGGAGGAAAGCTTGGGAATTAGCTTGGTTTTGGCTTGGTGAAGTGGTCCAGCAGAAGAGGTAAGTCTCAATTCATGATTTAGTAGTTTTAATTTGGGTTTGAATGTCTGGTTTGAGTGTTTATAGCTCTTGAGTTCAGAAATTGAAAAGAAGATTCTAGTGTGTGTTAGGCTGGGTTTTCTGTGGAGTTATGTTGTTTAGGTCATGCTAAAAGTGTTGGGATTGTTGGGTGTTGAAGTAGAGAGCTTAAGGGTGGTTTTGGCTTAGGTTTCAAGCCTGGAAATGGTGGGAATTCTGGGCTCGAAGGGAAGGGCCGCAGCTCTGTTCAGAGCGCTGCGGCCCTAGGATGAAGATGAACCAAGAGGGCTCGGCCAAAGGTGAGCGCCGCGACGCCTAAGGCAAGGGCCGCGACGCGTGTCCTCTTCTAGGGGTGGTCGGCTAGGGCCGCAGCTAAGCTTCAAGGGTCGCAGCCCTTAGTTGTGCACTTGAACTTTTAGGGATTTTAGGCATGGGAATGTGGTCTAGAATGCTCAAGATCGTTTTCACCACCGTGCTTGGTGGAATTCGGATTCCCGGAAGCTAGTTTTGTAACCAAAAACCCTAATTTGAATATTAATGGAACCTTGTACTTTGGTTGTGACTAGGTGATAAAAGCTTAGACTCGGGAACAGATCGTGCTTGAGGAGTGTTGCTCGTAAATAATTACTGCAAAGATCAAATGTAAGAAAACTGCACCTGGTTTAATATATGTGACGGGACTAAGGGTTCCCTATTATGAATGCTTGAAAAGGTGGTATTATGCCATGCAAGCTATTTAGTGAACCAACGGCCTAAGGGTGCCAAGGGTTACACTAGCGCACAGGGCGCGGCTCGGCCACTGGTAGCCGAGGATAGCTTAATATGCACTGAGCTCGGTTTAAGTGGGCCGGAGTCAGTGGGGTAAACAGAGGGTGCGGCCTAAGTTGTCGGCCCTGATTATTATGTGATATGAATGTTATTAGTGTTTGATTGCATCTTTGGTTCTGAATATATGCTGAGTGGTTTTAATGTGGATTATTTGATGAGAGTTCATGCTTAGTGAATGTATTATTTGCTTCTACCATTTGTGTTGCACATGTTTTCTTGCTGGGCCTTGGCTCACGAGTTCTACGTGTTGCAGGTAAAGGCAAGGGCAAGTTGGATCAGCCTTGATTGGAGAGCTCAGCGGGCAGAATGTACATGACCAGCTGCTCGGCCGCCACGGTTGAGGTTTAGGCAGGGACGCGAGACCCAGAGATTGTCTATTTTGCCTTAGTATGGCTTACCTTTGTTTATATACTTTTGGAAGTATGTAAATGTAACGACCCAAATTCACTAATTAGGCTTAAGGGCCTTGATTAGTGTGCCTGGAGGGCATAGTGGGAATTATGTGTGATTTTAATGATTTAGATGCATGGTTATGATTTTAAGCATGTTATATGACTATGTGTATTATGTTATGTGATAATTATGATATGTGATTTGTACCACATGGATGCGGTGATTTCAATGTGATGCACGTGCCGAGACGGTCCTAGAAAGCTAGATAGTGGTAACTGGTGTTTTGGTAACCTGTGTAACTGTTAGTAACCATAGAGAGTAACAAGTTTTGTTGGAGAGGTGGTAGAATTGTAAACCAGTAAAAGGACAAGTAAGCCCTTGAGGTCTAGTTAGAAAGGGATATTATTAGAGGGATAAATTGGTCTTTTGGCAGTAAATAGATAAGTTTGAGCTGAAGGAAATACATTTACGTATAACATTTTGGGAGTTGGTTTTATGCTGAATATATTGGAGACCTAGAAGAAGAACAAAAGAAAGATAGGAAAAGGGGAAGTTGAACTTTAGCTCTTGGACGGAGAATCAAGGGGTGTTTGAAGTTATTAACCAAGCTTAAGCCAAGAAAACTCAGAGGTAAGGATTTAGCTATAATATGTTTAAGTTTCAAGTCTGGTTTTTAGATGATGAATATGAATTGAAGCAAGTTGGTGGCTGGTTTTGCATGAATTTAGAGTCGGAGTAATCAAAAGGAGAAGGTGATTTGAAGCTAGAGTTGAGGAGAATCCAAGCTGAGTTCTTGACTGAGGTAAGAGTGTATCATGTTTAAATTTTCGTAGCTGTTATGGTTTATGAATCTAAAGGGGCTGGTTTACACATTTCTCAAGCTTTGGTTCAAAGGTTTCAATCTGAATTTAAGTGTGAATTCTGTGGGTGAGTGTGTAGTAGAGCTGGATTATAGTATTTATAGGTTGTTGGTTGGTCTATGTGGGGTTTTAAATAAGTTTTGGGGCTTGGGTATGAAGTTGGGATGATTGGAGTGAATTGGGTTCGGGGAAAACGCAAGGAAAACCAAGATTTTCTGGGCTCGCGAAGGAGCGCCGCGGCGCGAGGCTGAATTTCTGGGCAGGCGAGTCCTCTGACTTGCTGGGCGCTGCGGCCCTACAGGGCTGCGCCGCGGCGCAAGGCCAATTTCAGGATGTTAGAATTTGCAATTTTGAGCCTTTGCTCCGGGGGTTCGGGGGATGTCTTCAGTGCGTTGTTTTAGGGATTTGGGGGTTTCGAGAGTGTGGGATTGATTACGGGGAGGTAGCTATGGATTGATTAGTGACAAAGGATGTTTCATTTGTGTTGTGATTAGGTTTTTGGAGAGGCTCGGGGTAGAGGACCGTGCTCGCGGCTTCGTGGCATCAGAAACCAGTGAATTGAAAGGTAAGAAAACTGCACCCGGATAAATGTTGGTGATGGGACTAAGTGTTCCCAAGAATTGCGTTGTGTCAATGTTGGTATCATGCCAAAGGACATGTAAAAGCGGCCTAAGAGTGTTGTACTTGATATTAGCGCACTGGGCGCGAATTGGCCACTGGGAGCCAGGAACAACGGGATAACAGAGGGAGCAGCCTGAGGGCGCTAGCCCTGGTTATCGTTTGTGAATTGTGAACGATATGAATTGAAATGCTTAGTATGTGGAATATTTGATTAAACTGACTGATGATATATCTGAGTCTATGAGATGCAATATAAGTTATTGATTTGTTTGTTAATTGTTCATGCTCTGTTGTTGTTGTGTTTTCTTGCTGGGCCTTGGCTCACGGGTTCTACGTGGTGCAGGTAAAGTCAAGGGCAAGCTTGACCAAGCATGAGGTGGAGAGCCCCGAGGTGGAATGTACTTAGCCAGTTGTTCGATCACCATGGTCGAGGAGTGAGTCAGGACAGGGATTACCTAACTGCTCGTTTTGCCTTAGTATGGCTGGTTAATATATCTGAAACTTGTAACTTCTGTAGATGGCCCTTAAACTAATATTTTTGGGGGATCCCGTGAAAATAAACAATGTTTCTTAGTGAAAACGTGACTTTTGAGACCAAAACGCTTTTAACCCTAGTTCCTTAATAGTTTCAATAACACGGTTTTATTTAAATGACTTGATTAGCAAGTCTGGCACTTTATAAACACACAGTGTAACGGTCTTGGCTATCCAGGGCATTACAGTAAATCAACTTTTAACTCTGTTTCTTTTGGGATCCCGTGTATATAACAGTTTAACTGTATAGAATGAGTCTTTTAAGCCCAAAACCTTTTTAACCCTAGTTCTTACATGTTTAACGACACGTTTTCAAATTAATGACTTGATTAGCAAGTCTTGCACCTTTAAAAGTACACATTGTAGCGGTCTTGGCTATCCAGGGTGTTACATTGAACCTCAAGCTCAAGAACACTATAAAAACATGAAAAACTACAAGGGAACACAGAGAATTCTCACCTCAAACTATTGGTTTGCAAGCCTAAGATGTCCCTTAGCCAAACTCTTGCTTCAACCTTCCTTCAAAATCCAAAAATTCCCCCAAGGTATATATGAGAGAGAGAGGGACCGAGTGAGAGAAATGGAGAGTTGAGAGTGATGCTTTATTTTAGGTTTCCTATAGCTGAGGGAAAGAGTGACTAAGTCACTAATTTTGGCTCAAAATGACCCATATGCCTCTTGCCCTTTAGCCTTTCCCTCTTATGCTACAAGGGCAGATTTGTCATTTGCCACACATCCCGTTAATCATAATTAACCCCTTATAATTTCCATTACTTCCAATATCCTCAAATAATTACCAAATAATTCCTCATTACCTGATCAATCCTGGTAATGTACTAAATTACCAAATAACTCCTAGGCTCAACCCGAGCCCAGTATTTGACATCGTTGTGACTTTCCTGCTAACTTTACCCTTGGACCGCCTCGTGCTGAGTAGCCCAAATAAACCCACATAACAATATGGTCTCACACATATATCACATATATGTCAAATATACCCGTAACGGGCCAAATTACGAAAATTGTCCTTCTGATGAAAAACAGGCCCACATGCATATTTAATACACGTAAACATGCATATCAAGTCATATTATAATATAACTCACATAATCATATAATGATACACATATATATCACATAAACACCTAATTTTCCATCTTGGCCCCCTAATCAAGGCCTTAAGCCTTATTAGGTCATTTGAGATGTTACAACTATCCCCTCTTTACAGGAATTTCGTCCTTAAAGATTTACCTGAATAGCTCAGGATACTGATCCTGCATATCTAGCTCTAGCTCTTAGGCCGCTTCCTCGACCTTTCTGTTCCTCTATAATACCTTAGCCAAGGTATAGTCTTATTCCTTAGGACCTTACCCTTCTGTTTAGTGATGAAGTAAGTACAAAACCTTGTCCATTTTACTTCTTTTCTTCTTCAAATCTGAAACCCTAAGGGGTAGAATATGAAAGCATGTGATCTAATAGCCATGCATGGCATGAATCTTGTGTTCTAGGGTTCAAGGGAGATTGTTCTAGGAGGATCTCAAAGTTGAAGCTTTTTGGTGATCTAGTGAAAACAAACGTAACGGTTCTAGAGTTTTTGTGTTTTTCCATTCATCTAAAATCTCCGACTCTAACACTCTCTTAAAATCTGCATGTGAAACCTATGGGGCTCGGTTTGAGGGTATAGAATCCAAGAAGGAAGTTTGGACAAGCTAAGGACTATCATCTCCAAACTAGAACCATCAAAGGTATATCTTTTGGTTTTGAGTTGTTTTTGGTTATTGATGTTAGATCTGGTTGTATAGGTTGTTTTTTTTTTTTTTTATGCTTCAAGGTTAAATTGGTTGATTTTTTTATTTGCATACATGCATGTGGCTAGGGTTTTGCTAGTTGTGTTTAGTTTTGCTAGAATATGTAAAAATGCACATTGCAAAGTTTTCATGGTCTGACTTCAAACATGCCATATTGTACCCTACTACCTCTGTTTGTTTAAATAATTTATATGTTTGTATAGTTCTAGATGATTACTTGAGTTTAGGCTTTTGAAAATCGAAAAAAGGTGTTTTCAAACCAATGTTATGAACTTTTTGGCATCTTGATGTAAATCTAGAAAATTTCAGGGCAGCAAGCACTGCCCAGAATGTTTTAACTTTTGAACGAATTTTACTTATTAAAAAGTTATGAAATTTTGTAAGATGTTATTTTAAAAAAATTTAAGGGTCACTGTGAAATTTTAAAGAAAAATATGTTAAGGTATAAGAGATATGATTTTCAAAGTTTGCCCTAGAATCTAGAAGCAAAACTTCTGGGCAGCAAGCACTTCCCAGATGGCTTTAAACATTTGGTTGATTTTTATTATTCCAAAAATTATGAAATTTTGTAGGAATATAATTTAGACATGTATAAAGATCCGTGTAAAATTTCCGAAAGAATTGGGCTACAGTGTAAGAGAAATAAATTTTCAAATTTATCATAAAAACTTGGAAAAACTTTTTGGCAGCAGGCACTGCCCAGATTGCTATAAAAATTCAAATGGGTTTCGCCATTTCAAAAATTATAAAATTTTGAAGAAAATTAGTTAAGATGTGTATAAGGACTCCTGTAAAATTTTAGAGAAAATTGTGTTACAGTTTAAGAGAAATAATTTTTCTAAGGCTGCCCTAAAATCTGAAAGGTAGCAATTTCAAACCTTAGCACAAAGTAGATTTTTACCATTTTATAAGTTAAGGGTCCAATTGCCCTTCTTTTCAAAAAACAACATAAAGAGAGATCCTAGGTTATGGGTAAGAATTGGTAAGAATGGAAGTTTGGATTTTTGAAGAACCTTTAAGAGAGTGATATGACATTGTTAGATATTATTTGAAACAAATCAATAAGCGATATTTTGGTAAATGATAAAAACGGTAAATTTTCATAAGAAGACGACAAGTTGGTATTTTCTAAAGATATGAGTTGAGTATAACTCATTTTTCCTAAAACCAAAATACGAGTTATTCGATAAGTGAGTTCTTCATTTAAAGAATATTAAAATGCATGGCTCTGAGAGTGTTGCGGCAAGACTGATTTTCCTATGATACCGTTAAGACTAAAATGAAATCTGTCCTTATACATTGTGAAATGTATAAGAGACTATAGTATAGAGTTCCTAAGAATTTATTTCATGTAGCTATTTTGGAATATTAACTATAAGAATATGCCATAGTTTAATCCGAGTCACTGTGTGGTTACACTATAGTGTTATCTAAGTGTGAAGGCTCGCTTTGGATAGAAGGTTTCAAAAAGCAAGTGCTAAGGAATCCAGGTAAGAAAACTTATGATATGTTTGGCTACAACACGTTAATGACTAGTTTAGATAAATGAGTTATTATTTAATAATTTAAAGTAGTCCTAGAAGGTTTACTCAAGACTGTGGTCCTAGAGAATTCGCATACTAAGGACTAAGGTAAACAGTCTGGCTAGCTACCGTGACAACTTTGAACTCCGCCTAGCCACTAGGGAACTATGTGAGAAACTAGTTCGCCACTGATGCCTATGTGGCTAAGTCGGTTGGCCATCACAATATGTGTTTTCCACCGTTGCTTGTGTGGCTAAGTTGGTTAGCCATCGTAATATGAAAGAAGCTTGGTTTGCCACCGATACGTGTGTGGCTAAGTCAGTTGGCCATTGTGATATGTAAGAAGTCTGGTTCACCACCGATGCCTGTGTGGCTAAGTCGGTTGGCCATCGCGATATGTAAGAAGTCTGGTTCTCCACCGATGCCTATGGGGCTAAGTTGGTTGGCCATCGCGATATGTAAGAAGTCTGGTTCGCCACCGATGGTTGTGTGGCTAAGTTAGTTGGCCATCGCGATATGTAAGAAGTCTGGTTCGCCACCGATGCCTATGTGGCTAAGTCAGTTAGCCATCATGATATGTAAGAAGTCCAGTTCGCCACCGATGCCTGTGTGGCTAAGTTGGTTGGCCATCGCAATATGAAAGAAGTCTGGTTTGCCACCGATGACCGTGTGGCTATGTCGGTTGGCCATCGCATTATGTAAGAAGTTTGGTTCGCCACCGATGCCTGTGTGGCTAAGTCAGTTGGCCATCATGATATGTAAGAAGTCTGGTTCACCACCGATGCCTGTGTGGCTAGGTCGGTTAGCCATCGCAATATGTAAGAAGTTTAGTTTGCCGCCGATGCCTGTGTGGCTAAGTCGGTTGGCATCATGATTAGTAAGAAGTATGGTTTGCCATCGATGATTGTGTGGCTAAAGTTGGTTGGCCATCGCGATATGTAAGAAGTCCAGCTTAACACCTAAGACATAAGAGTCCAGTTATACTCCGTGACACGTAAGTAAGTTAATGCCAGAATCAAATCTAAGAAAGTACGCCGAATTCCACTAAGAGTTTGGGTAACTGGTGTAACTAGTTTACACCCGTCGACGCAATGGTGAAATATGCTAAGATATGTTTAGATATGTTAAGTTATGTTGAAGATTCCTCCAGAACCCTAAGTAAGTATGTATGATATGATACAAATGACTAAGTTAGTATGTATGTATGATACGACTAAGTAAGTAAGTATGTATGTTACCAGTTAAGACTGTATGTATGCTCTGGGATTTTCTGCGTCCAAGTGTACCTTCAGGTGATAAATTTTGGTTATGAGGCATGACCATAAGTTTGCCAGGATGTTCGTATGTCCTTAAATTATATGTTAGGGTTCGGTTTCATCAGAATCCTATTCTTCGTTGATTATCTACCCAGTTATAGTTAGTTAAGTTCTTGCTCCATTATGTGGCTATGTTTGTTAAATTGCTCTTACTAAGCGTTTCGCTTACCTAGTTGTTTCTTGTTGTAGGTAAACTCAAAGGCAAAGTGGATCAATGAGCGCTGCAGTTTATCTGCGAGGATGTACATGTGGACCAACCTTTTGGGAATTTACGTTTTGGTGATTACAACCCACATGATAAATAATAGTTTATTTTGGGCTCATTGAATGATTACAACCCACTGTAATTCACTTTTAACTATGCGCAAACTTCCGAACTATTGTATGTTTTGGAAAGTTTTTTCTTATATGGATTTTTGGTTACCTTATTTTAGAAAAATTTTATCCTTTTCGCAAATTATGTTAAGAGATTTTATGGGACGTTACAGTTGGTATCAGAGCACCAGGCTAAATCGATTCTGTAGACAAACCCACATGTACATTCTGCAAGATAGACCAACACTCATTGTAAGTGTTGTCTTTTCATATATGTTTCCTTTAGTTTCTTTTATTTACCTCAATCCTATAAATTGTCGGTAATGGATGATATATCTGAGATAGATGACCTTATGATAGAAAACCTACCCGCGATCCCTACACCTAGGGTTGACTATTATAGGTTATTTCACAACGAGAATCATCGACACTTAGAGTAGGACCAGCAACATCGGCGTGTCGTTTGGTGATGGATGCAGTACATGACCGAGGTTTTCGATAGGGCCAACACACCCAAGTGATAGAGAGCGCAGTTTTCTAACACTAGTGTGAGAGGTGCGGCCCAGGTGTGGTTCCGCCACCGATGTTGGCAGATGGTTCGCATCACGTCGGACGACTTCCATACGGAGCTCGAGCTAGCGTTTGGGCCATGCATTGACTTATCTCCATGGTTGATGGCGTATCTTGAGGCTGGACGGTAGAACCTGAGGAGGATTCTGAGTAGCCGAACGAGGATTCCGATATATAGCCAGATATGTTGATGGATAGGGTAGATTACGTTTTGCTGTGAAAGTCTTGTTGATACTTTTGTAAAGACTTTGCAAACCTACTAAATTGTAGAACTTTTTAATAGTGGTAGCAGGCATATGTAGAAACCTAACGCGTAGTTAGGGTTTTCTTTTGTATTTGTCATTCTGCTAACTAAGATTTTATGGCATGATCTTTCATGATCATTTTGTATTGCTAGGTTATCGCCTTGAATGATATGACTACCTGTTTGAGTTGAATCATTATTATTTTTCTTTCCTTTTTCCTTGTGTGTCGGAAACTTGTATGCTCATTTAATGCTAGGTTAGTATTCTTCCCTACTATACATTGTTGTATAGAGACTCGCAATGTGCCTAGCACTCGAGTCAGGGGAGGTCGAGCTATTAGTCCACCAGATCTGGCCGAAAGAGTGGTCGTTGACCAAGAGCAGGTAATGGCCGAGGCAGAGGAATGGGTCTAGTTCGAGGGAGAGGCCACAGAAAAATAGCACAGCCTGCACCAAATATGCCAACTCAGATAGAGGATCTGAGAAGGACTGTGCATGAGCAGAATGCGGCGAACGCTCAGATGTTCGAAGCAATGATGCAAAGATTTTCAGAAGTGCCACACAACCCCGCACCCCCAGCACCTCGTAAAGATGTTTCCGAACGAAAATAATTCCCAGTGCAAGAAGACCCACTAGTGGAAGCAAACCCACTAGTTGATAAGTCTAGAACAGAGAATCGTTGACTTTGTGGGGGCTACTGAAAGGGAAAAAGTAATATATGTGGTGTATATGTTAAGGAATGACAGCCGCATCTGGTGGGATATTGCTAGAAAAGGACATGGCGTGGCACAAATGGAATGGGAAGAATTTATGGTCCTATTCAAAGCTAAGTACTACAACCAGATGGTGATAGATCAGAAGGTGGTTGAGTTCGCCAACCTAGTCCAAGGGTTATCCAGCATACAAGAGTATGTGGCAAGTTTGACCAACTCTCAAGATTCACTCCGGATCTGGTACACACTGAACCCAACCGAGTACGCAAATTCATGAAGGGGTTGAAAAGAGAGATAGCTCAATTTATGGACACAGGGATACCAGCCCAAATACTTATGATGAAGCTGTAGAGCGCGTAATCTTCCAAGAATCCTGGTTAGTACAAGAAAAGAAGGAGCCCTACAGAGCTGAAGAACAAGCATATGTTCCAAATGATCGAGGAAGATACTCTAACAACCAAAGCCAGTAGGAACTGCCCCACGAGTTTATGCACTCACCCAAGGTGATAAAGGAGTTGGGACTTTCGACATGGTGTCAGGACAACTTCCTGTGGTTAATAACTCAGCATATGCATTAATGGACACTGGTGCATCCCATTCTTTTATTGTTGCATCTTATGTTGATAAGATAGATCTGAAGCCTAAGCCTCTGGAAAATGTATGTGGTGTATCCTTACCTTTGGGGGAGGATATGATGGTACGGTCTTAGGTTAGAGTCGTGCCAGTCTGGGTAGAAGGTTGGGAGTTGACCGTGGATTTGTTAGTGTGATATTTACATTAGTACGATGTTACTTTTGGTAAGGATAGGCTAACCAAATATGGGGCGGTGGTAAATTGCAAACGAAGAAAGGTGACTTTTAACGCACCTGGGGAAGAACCGTTCGTGTTCCAAGGCACAGCCCGCGAGAACAATTTTCCTATAATCGCCACGATGAAGGCTAGAAAATTATTGGACAATGGATGTATTGGCTACCTGGCGAACATAATAGACGAGGATAGGGAGTCTAAGCTACAATCCACTAAGATAGCAGTGGCGTGCAAATTTCTGGGAGTGTTTCCTAAGGATCTTTCAGGGATACCCCCAGACTAAGAAGTTTAGTTCGAGATCGAGTTGATTCTAGGCACCACACCTATTTCAAGGGCACCATACCAGATGGCACCATCAGAGCTTAAAGAAATGCAAGCGCAATTACAAGAATACCTAGATAAAGGATTTATACGACCAAGTCATTCTCCTTGGGGAGCCCCGATACCATTCGTGAAAAAGAAAGACGACCCATGAGAATGTGTATAGACTACCACGAACTCAATAAAGTGCTGATCAAGAACCGATACGTGTTGCCCAAAATCGATGATCTATTCGATCAATTGCAGGGAGCATCGTTATTCTCGAAGATTGACTTGAGATTCAGATACCACCAGTTGAAAGTCAAGGAATCGGATATTCCCAAGACCGCATTCTGAACTTAGTATGGCCACAATGAGTTCGTGGTGATGTCTTTCAGACTCACCAATGCGCCCGCGACATTCATGGATCTTATGCATAGGGTACTCAAAGAGTATCTAGACAAATTCTTGATCGTGTTTATAGACGATATACTCGTATACTCATGAAACTGGGAAGGGTATTACAGGCGCTTTGTGGAGGGTTTCTCCAAGATAGCTATGCCTATGACCGCACTGACCCAGAAGAACATCAACTTTGAGTGGATAGACAAGTGCAAACAGAGTTTTCAAGAGTTAAAAAATATATTAAAAACGGCTCCAATGTTCACTATCCCAAAAGGCACAAAGGGTTATGCCATTTATAGTGATGCATCAGGGCAGGGACTCAGAGCAGTATTGATGCAACACGGGAAGGTGATCGCATATGCCTCCCGACAACTAAAAAATTACGAGAAAAACTATCCAACTCACGACTTGGAGTTAGCAGCGGTAGTGTTCGCACTGAAGATCTGGAGACACTATCTCTATGGGATCCACTGCGACATATACACGGATCAGAAGAGTTTGAAATATTTCTTCACCCAGGAAGAGTTAAACATGAGACAATAGAGGTGGCTAGAATTGTTCAACAATTATGATTGTGATATATTGTACCACCCAGCCAAGGCTAATAAAGTAGTTGACACGTTGAGCCAGCAGCAAATGGCTTATGTAATTTCAGTGAAAGAAATACCCTAAGAACTACAAACTGATATATCCAAATTGGATTTGGAGATAGTGGTGGGAAGATTCACAAAGTTATCCGTGCAACCCACGATCATGGAAGCGATCCAAGGGGGACAGCTCGCAGATCTGTGGATCCAACGACTGGTGCATGAGATTATGAAAGACATGAAAAAGGAGTTTCACATCTCGAAGGATGGAATGATCATTTCAAGGACATAGTATGTGTGCCTGATGATGAGGAGATCAAGAGGCAAATATTTTATGAGGCTCACAATACTCCTTACGCTATGCATCCTGGAACCACTAAGATGTATCAGGATCTCAAAAGATACGTTTGGCGGGTAAGAATGAAGAAAGATGTACCAGAATACGTGGCACATTGTTTGACGTGTCAACGAACCAAGGCAAAACATCAGCGACCCGCAGGGTTATTACAACCACTAGAGATCCCTTAGTGGAAATGAGAAATGGTTACCATGGAATTTGTTACGGGGTTACCACACACACCAAAGGGGCACAACGCTATCTAGATTATCGTGGATAGATTGACAAAACCCGCTCATTTCTTACCCATTAAGACAACAGATGGTGCGGATGAGTAGGCAGACAACAGATGGTACATTGCTGAGATAGTGCGATTACATGGGGTTCCCATCTCTATAGTGTTCGATTGTGATGGACGATTTACCTCCGTATTTTGGAGAAGAATGCAAATGGGATTGGGAACTAAACTCAAGTTTAGTACTACCTTCCATCCACAGATAGATGACCAGAGTGAACGAACAATTCAGACCTTCGAAGATATGTTGAGAGCTTGCGTGCTAGATGTTCAAGGTTCGTGGAGTGTAAAAATTCCATTAATTGAGTTCGCCTACAATAATTGCTATCATGACTCAATAAAAATGGTTGCGTATGAGGAACTATATCGAAGAAAGTGCCAATCTCCAATCCACTGGCATGAGACCGGTGAGAGGTCATTCTTGGGATCATAAGAGGTAGACCAAGCTACAGAAGACATTAGGTCATTCTGTCAGAGGTTGCAGACCTCTATAGATCAACAACGCAAATATGTTGATCGTCTTCGAAGACCATTAGAATTTGAAGTTGTGGACAAGATAATTTTAAAAATAGCTCCACTGAGAGGAGTTATGATGTTTGGGGAAAAGGGGAAGTTGAGCCCTAGGTAGATAGGATCGTCTATGGTTCTAGACGCATTGGAAAGGCGGCTTACCGACTAGCCCTTTTGCCCGCGTTCTCTAGAGTTCACAACGTATTCCATGTGTCAACATTATGAAAGTACGTGAACGACCCCACTCATGTGCTAAGTTATGATGAACTTAGCATAGATCCTCAGCTAAGTTATGAGGGAAACTCGGTCGCGATTCTTGATCGGAAAGACAAGGTGTTAAGGAACAAAACAATACCTTTAGTAAAGGTGGAGTGGTGTAACCACGGGGTAGAAAAAGCAACATGGGAACCCAAAGACCGAATGAGAGAGTTATACCCACAGTTTTTATAAGTTTCAAGGACGAAACTTATATAAATTGTAGGTGTTGTAACGCCCCGCGTTTAGGGCACCAGGTAAAACCCTAGTTTGGGTATTTTTCCCTGTATTATGTAGTACGTTAGGTGAACATTTTATGATGCAAGAAGTTGTGATGTGTGAATTCTTGCCATGCTGTGGTAAGTGCGGTTTTTGTTAGAAACCGAGACCTTTGGTCGTTGAATGGGTCAAAAACCCTAATCGGGTAAAAATCTCGGATTAATTAAATAGGAAATACTATGGCATAAAAATATTAATTTTGTTTGACACTGGGACTTTATAGTCCAGCCAATAAATTTAAGAAACTTTGATTGAGGATTTAATTCCAATCGATCGGGTTTAAGAATAGAAATTCTTGCCCGAGCCCTAAGGGCATTTTGGTCAATTTGAGTAAATTACCAAAATTATGTGTTATGTGAAAAAAATTATTTTTGGTCACATTTATTTAATTAATTTTAGCTTGGGATATTTAATAACTATAGGGTAAAATTTTGGTTAAAAATTAGAAGTGAAATTACCAAAGGGTCCTTGAATGCCTTAAAGTGTGGAAATTTTTTGGCAAGGGCATAAAAGTCTTTTCACAAGCGAGGAGAGAGAAGGGTGGGTGGCTAGGCTATTCCTATGCACTCAAGTGTCTTATGACACACATCCTAGGGAAGGTTAAGAGACTACCCTAATGATTAGTGTTCTTCCACATTTTTTTCTCCTTGATCCTTTTTCACCAAAACTACACACTTCCCTCAAAATCATTTTGTCCACTCAAACAAACTTTCTCTCTTCCACTCTACACTCCCAAAATCGAAAGCCCTGAGCCCCTTGGCTGTCATTTCTCTTCTCTTCACAAGCTTGGTTCACTCATTCTCCATTGAAGGAAGGAGGAGCTCAAGGGAAGACTAGTGAAGAAGCAAGTATGAAACCTTGTCAATTTCACTTCTTTTCTTCTTCAAATCTGAAATCCTAAGGGATGGAATATGCATGCATGTGATCTAATAGCCATGCATGGCATGGATCTTGTGTTCTAGGGTTCAAGGGAGGTTGTTCTAGGAGGATCTCAAAGTTGAAGCTTTTTGGTGATCTAGTGAAAACAAAGGTAAGGGTTCTAGAGTTTTTGTGTTTTTCCATTCATCTAAAATATCGTATTCTAACAATCTCTTAAAAATCTGCATGTAAAACCTATGGGGCTCAGTTTGAGGTTATATAATCCAAGAAGTAAGTTTGGACAAGCTAAGGACTATCATCTCCAAGCTAGAACCATCAAAGGTAGATCATTGGTTGATTTTGAGTTGTTTTTGGTTATTGATGTTAGATCTGGTTGTATAGATTGTTTTGTTGGTTTTTGAAGTTTATTTTATTCTTGAGGGTTAGATTGGTTGATTTTTTTTATTTCCATGCATGCATGTGGCTAGGGTTTTGCTAGTTGTGTTTAGTTTTGCTAGAACGTGTAAAAATGCATGCTGGAAAATTTTCGTAGTCTGACTTCCAACGGTTCAGATCATACCCTACTACCTCTTTTTGTGGAAATAATTTATATGTTTGCATATTTCTAGACGAGTACTTGAGTTTAGGCATTTGAAAATTGAAAAAAGGTGTTTTCAAACCGATGTTGTGAACTTTTTGGCATCTTGATATAAATCTGGAAAATTTTAGGGCAGCATGCACTGCCCAGATTGTTTTAACTTTTGAACGAATTTTACTTATTAAAAAGTTATGAAATTTTGTAAGATATTATTTTAAACATTTTTAAGGGTCACTGTGAAATTTTAAAGAAAAATATGTTAAGGTATAAGAGATATGATTTTCAAATTTTGCCCTAGAATCTAGAAACAAAACTTCTGGGCAGCAAGCACTGCCCAGATGGATTTAAACATTTAGTTGAGTTTTATTATTCCAAAAATTATGAAATTTTTTAGAAAGCTAATTTATACATGTGTAAAGATCCTTGTAAAATTTCAGAAAGAACTAGGCTACGGTGTAAGATAAATAAATTGTTAAATTTACCATAAAAACTGGGAAAAACTTCTGGGCAGCAGGCACTGCCAATATTGCTTTAAAAATTAGAATGGGTTTTGTCATCCCAATAATTATAAAATTTTGAAGGGAATTATTTAAGATGTGTAAAAGGACTCCTGTAAATTTTAAGATAAATATGTGTTACAATTTAAGAGAAATAATTTTTCAAAGGTTTCCCTAAAATCTGGTTATGGGTCCAACTACCCTTCTTTTAAAAAAAATAAAATAAAGAGAGATCCTAGGTTATGGGTATAAAATTTTAAGAATGGGAGTTTGGCTTTTGAAGAACCTTTGAGAGAGCGAGATGACGTTGTTAAATATTATTTGAAACTGATCAATAACCTGTATTTTGGTTAATGATAAAAACGATAAATTTTCATTAGAAAATGAAAATTTGGTATTTTCTAAAGATATGAGTTGAGAATAACTCCTTTTTCCTAAAACCAAAATAAGAGTTATCCGATAAGTGAGTTCTTCATTTAAAGAATATTAAAATGCATGCCCGTGAGAGTGTTGCGGCGAGACTGATTTTCCTATGATACTGTTAAGACTAAAACGAAATTCAGCCTTATACACTCTGAAGTGTATAAGAGAATATAGTATAGAGTCCCTAAGAATTTATTTCATATATCTATTTTTTAATATTAACTATAAGAATATTCCATAGTTTAATCAGAGTCACTGTGTGGTTTCACTACAATGTTGTCTAAGCGTGAATGCTCGCTTCTGGATAGAAGGTGATGAGGACACCAAGACTAAAGATCCAAGTCTAGTTCCAGTTGGTCTGGTGACGAGGGCGCGAGCCAAAATACTCAGTTTAGGAGCTTGATATGTCTTATTGTATTTTGTCATCTTGTATTTTTTATTTAGTCTTTGTTTATTTTTGTGAAAAGTCAAACACTTGACTTGTGTGAGTCCAAGAGTCCTTTTGTCCTTAATATTTGGTTTTCATTAGGAAGACAAAGGGTTGTCTTTAAATTTCAGTTTTCATTAGGAAGACAAAGGGTTGTCTTTATTTGTCGGTTTTCATTAGGAAGACAAAAGGTTGTCTTTATTTTTCGGTTTTTAGGAAGACAAAGGGGCTTGTCTTGATGTATTCTTCGGCTATATAAGGCCTTGAAAACATTTGGAAAAAAATCAGATTATGTGAAATGAAAATTTGTGAGTTTTTCTTCTTGAGTTCTTGAAGAAACTATTAGAACTTATCAAGGGATTCCTTGTGGCGTTCAACCCGACTTATCAAACGGATTCCCATCCCCGTTTGTGGCGTCTTCCTCATACCAAGGTTCGTGCTTGGCTAAGCATTGGGTCGCGGTCTTCATTCCCATTTCGTGTGTTCTTGGTGGCTGTGCCATATTTGGTGTCGGGTTTCATCACAGTGTTGGTGTGGTTCGTATCAGTTGGTATCAGAGCTTAGGATCATTCGGTTTGGCCTATCCTTTTTTTTTCTTTCATTTGTGTTTCTATTCTATTCGTATTTCAATTTTAGGGTTTCTGAAATAAAATAAAATAAAAAAAATATATCTATTCGTGTTCTTGATTTTTTTAGTCTTTGTTCCTGTTTTCCTTCTAAAAATCTGAAACCATTATAGTTAATCTCTTTATTCCAGATTGTTTCTTTGTTCAAATAGTGTTCTTATCTCCTAGTTCCCATTATTTTTTTGTGAAATCCCTTGAAATCCGAAACAAGTCTACACAAAGTTTCAATTCCTTTGTAATCGTGAATTAGGGTCCTTTGTAATCCCCTATTTTGTTTTCTTTTCGTTTCTGAAATCATGAATTAGGGTTCTTAACATGAATTAGGGCTTTGAGTTTTTCTCTTGTTCTAATTGTGGAATCTGAATTGTCTTTGAGTTTCTCTTGCTGTTTTGTTTTGAAATCCGAATTTTACCTTGGGTTTCTCTTGTTCTTATTGTGAAATCTGAATTGGGGTTGAGTTTCTCTTGTTCTTATTGTGCAATCCGAATTGGCATTGAGTTTTTTCTCTTGTTCTTATTGTACAATCCGAATTTGTTTTATTGTGAAATCTGATTTGGCATCGAGTTTCCCTAGTTTTATTGTGAAATCTGAATTGACAGTGAGTTTCTCTAGTTTTTCATTGTGAAAATCTGAATTTGCATTGAGAACCTCTTGCTCTTTTGTGAAATCCGAGTTGTTTTGTTTTCGAATCCAAGTCTAATTTTTTTTTCTTGTGTCTTGTACCTGCATTTGAGAAATCAAAGAAAAAGAAAAGAAAAGAAGAAAGAAAGAAAAGAAAGAAGAAGAAAACCAAGAGGATCCGAATTCTAAAAAAAAAAAAAAAAAAATTGTTCTATTCTTGTTCCCTATGGTCTAGAGGCCTTTTTGCCAAAACCCCACACAAGTGTTCCAAAAATCACCGTTTTTTGTCATTTTTCACCAGTTTTCGTCGATGTTCGTTTGGTTTGTTTGGTTGAATTTGCTGCTTGAATACTCCATATTACCGTTGGATTAGTTTTGAAAGAACTTAAAGAAGAATACGAGTGGAAAAAGGCAGAGGTGTGAGGGTAAAAGCCATCAACGTTGAGTGAAACACGAGTGGACTTGAGTGACAATTTTTGGAGTGAAAACACGTGAGGGAGTGTGGTGAGGTTTTGTTTTTCTCCATATTATTCTAACCTTATTTTGCAGATTTCCATCATGGCACAAAATCCAGAGAAAAATGCAAGCAATGATATTCCGCCACCTGAGGTTCCGAATCTACAAATGCAAGCATTAATTGGGGAGATGCGAAGGATGATGAGGGCGGAGTGTGAGCAGATACATGAGAGGTTGGATAGGGTCGAAGAGGGAACGCAATGGAGGGCACGGAGGAATAGGGTGCAACAACGGGATGTTGAGGGTGAAAGAGAGTTTGATGGGGGCGATTTAGAGGAAGAATATGATAGGATGTCGGCGGGTAACCATAGGAGGTATGGCGGGGATAGAGAAGCTAGGAACCAGGTAGATAATTATTTGGGAAATATCAAAATGAGAATTCCAGCATTTCAAGGCAAGAGTGATCCTGAGGCATACCTTGAGTGGGAAAAGAAGATGGAGTTGGTTTTCGATTGTCACAACTACTCTGACATGAAGAAGGTAAAACTTGCTGCAATTGAGTTTACTGATTATGCTATTGTTTGGTGGGATCAGTTGTGCATCAACAGGAGGCGGAGTGGAGATCGTCCTATTGACACATGGGAGGCCATGAAGAGGGTGATGAGGCGACGGTTTGTACCATCTCATTATTATCGAGATCTCTACCTTAAGTTGCAAGGTCTTCATCAAGGTTCCAAGAGTGTTGATGAGTATTACAAGGAGATGGAGATGGCTATGATTAGAGCCAATGTGGAAGAGGATCGGGAGGCAACAATGGCAAGGTTTTTAAATGGGTTGAATCGAGAGATTGCTAATCCAATTGAGCTACACCATTATGTGGAATTGGAGGATTTGGTGCATATGGCAATCAAAGTTGAGAGGCAGCTCAAGAGGGGTAGTACAAGTTCAAAGCCAAGACCGAGCCCACACAATTCAAGTGCAACACCTTGGCGGTCGAACTATCCAAAGAAGGAAGAAGACCAACCTACTTCATCCTTTACACCAAAATCAGCCACCACAGCCACGGTCCCTCAAGGTAAAACAGCCCCTACTTCGTCCCGTTCTAGTGAGATAAAGTGTTTCAAATGTCAGGGGCGAGGACACATAGCTAGCCAATGTCCAAACAAGAGAGTTATGGTGATTCGAGAAAGTGGCGAGCTCGTTTCTGAAGATGAAGATGATCTTGCTGACGTGCCACCATTGGAAGATGCTTCTATCGATGATGAAGAGTATGGGCCAGAATCTGGTGAGATGCTTGCACTAGTCACACGACGAGCCTTAAATTTGCAAGCAAAAGAAGAGGAAGAGGTGCAGCGGGAGAACATCTTTCACACTCGTTGTCATGTGAAAGACAAGGTATGCAGTGTTATTATTAATGGTGGTAGTTGCACTAACGTTGCTAGTTCTTCCATGGTTGAAAAGCTAGGGCTCCCAACGCTTAAACATCCTCGTCCATACAAGTTGCAGTGGTTGAATGATAGTGGTGAAGTGAGGGTTACAAAACAGGTGCTGGTATCATTTCGAATTGGCAAGTATGAGGATGAGGTATTGTGCGATGTGGTTCCCATGCAAGCTGGACACCTCCTTCTAGGAAGGCCTTGGCTATTTGATCGCCGAGTCCAGCAGGATGGCTTCACCAACAAGTACTCATTCACGTTCCGTCAACGGACAATCACTCTAGCTCCATTGACGCCAAAGCAAGTATATGAAGACCAAGTGAGGTTGCAAAAATTGAGTGATAAAAAAAATTGAGTGAGCAAAAGAATGAGAGTGAAAAGATGAATGAGAGTGAGAAAAAAGAGAGACAAAGAGAGAAAAGGGTCGAATCAAGTGAGAGAGAAAAGAAAGAGAAGAGTTCGATCAATGAGGGAAAATTAGAGAGAAAACAAAATAATTTTTATGCAAAAAAAAGTGAGGTTAAGGAGGCTCTTTTAAACACTAACCAACTTGATGCTAACAAGGGTCGTCACAAGCAGGTTTTTGACCCCGGTGATTGGGTATGTGTACACATGAGGAAAGAGCGATTCCCAGCACAAAGACGTTCCAAATTGCTACCTCGAGGAGATGGTCCGTTTCAAGTGCTAGAAAGGATCAATGACAATGCCTACAGACTCGATTTACCAGGTGAGTATACTGATAGTGCTACTTTTAATGTTTCTGATTTGAGTCCTTTTGATGCAGGTGAAGATTTGAGGACAAATCCTTCTCAAGAGGGGGGGAATGATGAGGACACCAAGACTAAAGATCCAAGTCTAGTTCCAGTTGGTCTGGTGACGAGGGCGCGAGCCAAAATACTCAGTTTAGGAGCTTGATGAGTCTTATTGTATTTTGTCATCTTGTATTTTTTATTTAGTCTTTGTTTATTTTTGTGAAAAGTCAAACACTTGACTTGTGTGAGTCCAAGAGTCCTTTTGTCCTTAATATTCGGTTTTCATTAGGAAGACAATGATACGAACCACGCCAACAAGTGTGACGAAACCCGACACCAAATATGGAACAGCCACCAAGAACACACGAGATTGGAATGGAACCGCGACCCAATGCTTAGCCAAGCACGAACCTTGGTATGAGGAAGACGCCACAAACGGGGATGGAATCCGTTTGATAAGTCAGGATGAACGCCACAAGGAATCTCCTTGATAAGTTCAAAAGTTTCTTCAAGAACTCAAGAAGAAATAAACTCACAATTTCATTCAACATAATCTGATCTTTCCAAATGTTTTGGCAGTCCTTATAAGGACGAAAATTACATGAAAAGAAGACCCTTGGTCTTCCTAATGAAACCGAAAAATTAAGGACAGCCCCTTTGTCTTCCTAATGAAAACCGAAATTAAAGACAAGCTTTTGTCTTCCTCATGAAAACCGAAAAATAAAGACAAAAGGACTATTGGACTCACACAAGTCAAATGTTTGACTTATCACAAAATAAACAAAGACTAAAAAACGTGACTAAAATAAAAAGACTCATTAAGCTCCTAAACTCAGTCAACTTTGATGAGTAAGACAAGTCTTTGTTCTCCTTCAATGTTGACCACGGTCTCCTCTTGTTTTAGGACTTTGTGGACTAGGCTGTTAAGTTCTTCCTTGAATCTCTTGGCTCGTGCCCTCGTCACTGGACCAACTGGAACTTGACTTGATACTTGGGTCTTGGTGTCCTCATCAGACAAAGGGTTGTCTTTAAATTTCAGTTTTCATTAGGAAGACAAAGGGTTGTCTTTATTTGTCGGTTTTCATTAGGAAGACAAAAGGTTGTCTTTATTTTTCGGTTTTTAGGAAGACAAAGGGGCTTGTCTTGATGTATTCTTTGGCTATATAAGGCCTTGAAAACATTTGGAAAAAAATCAGATTATGTTGAATGAAATTGTGAGTTTATTTCTTCTTGAGTTCTTGAAGAAACTTTTGAACTTATCAAGGAGATTCCTTGTGGCGTTCATCCTGACTTATCAAACGGATTCCATCCCCGTTTGTGGCGTCTTCCTCATACCAAGGTTCGTGCTTGGCTAAGCATTGGGTCGCGGTTCCATTCCAATCTCATGTGTTCTTGGTGGCTGTTCCATATTTGGTGTCGGGTTTCGTCACACTTGTTGGCGTGGTTCGTATCAGAAGGTTTCCACAAGCAAGCGCTAAGGAATCTGGGTAAGATAACTTATGAAATGTTTGGCTACAACACGTTAATGACTAGTTTAGATAACTGAGTTATAAGTTAATAATTTGAACTAGTCCTAGAAGGTTTACTTAAGACCGTGGTCCTAGAGAATTCGCATACTCATGACTAAGGTAAGCAGTCTGGCTAGCTACCGTGACAACTATGAACTCCGGCTAGCGACCGGGGAATTATGTGAGAAACTGGTTCGCCACCGATGCTTGTGTGGCTAAGTCGGTTGGCCATCGCGATATGTAAGAAGTTCAGTTTGCCACCAATGCATGTGTGGCTAAGTCGGTTGGCCATCACGATATGTAAGAAGTCTGGTTTGCCACTGATGCTTGTGTGGCTAAGTCGGTTGGCCATCGTGATATGTAAGAAGTCTAGTTCGCCACCGATGCCTATGTGGCTAAGTCGGTTGGCCATCGTGATATGTAAGAAGTCTAGTTTGCCACTGATGCCTGTGTGGCTAAGTCGGTCGGCCATCACGATATGTAAGAAGTCTGATTTTCCATCGATGCCTGTGTGGCTAAGTCGATTGGCCATCGCGATATGTAAGAAGTCTGGTTGCCACCGATGCCTATGTGGCTAAAGTCGGTTGGCCATCGCGATATGTAAGAGCCTTAACACTCGTGACATAAGAGTCCAGTTAAACTCCGTGACACGTAAGTAAGTTAATTCCATAATCAAATCTCTATGGCTAAGAAAGTATGCCAAATTCCTCTAGTAGTCTGGGTAACTAATTTACACCCATCGACACAATGGTGAGATATGCTAAGAGATGTTGAGATATGTTAAGCTATGTTGAAGGTTCCTCCGGTACCCTATGTAAGCATGTATGATATGATATGAATGACTAAGTAAGTATTTGTATGATGCGACTGAGTAAGTAAGTATGTATGTTACCATTTAAGATTGTATGTATGCTCTGGGATTTTCGGCGTGTAGGTGTAGCTTTAGGTGATAAATTTTGGATATGAGGCATGACCATAAGTTTTCCAGAACGTTCGTACGTCCTTAAATTGTATTTTAGGGTTCGAATTCATCAGAATCCTACTCTTGGTTGATTATCTGCCTAGTTACAGTTAGTTAAGTTCTTGCTCTGTTATGTGGCTATGTTTGTTAAGTTGTTCTTACTAAGCTTTTCACTTACCTAGTTGTTTCGTGTTGTAAGTAAGCTCAAAGGAAAAGTGGATTAGTGAGCACTAGAATTTATCTGCGAGGATGTACATGTGGACCAACCTTTTGGGAATTTACGTTTTAGGGATTAGAACCCACATGATAACTAATACTTTATTTTGGGCTCGTTGAATGTTTTAAAATTATGACACTGTAATTCACTTTTACGTATGCGCATACTTCCGAATTCTTGTATGTTTCGAAAAGTTTTTTTTTATTTGGATTTTCAGTGACCTTATTTTAGAAAATGGTTATGTTTTCCGCAAATTATCTCAAGAGATTTTATGGGACGTTTCATGGCAATTCTCTGACTGAGAGTATATCAAAATATCGTCGGTAAAGACGATCAAAAAAAATTTAGATAATCTTTGAACACCTTGTTCATCAAATCCATAAAAGCAACTGGGGAATTAGTCAAACCAAAAGACATGACTAAGAACTCATAATGCCTATATCTGACACGAAAAGTAGTCTTCTGCATATCCTCATCCCTGATCCTCAGCTAGTAATAACCAGATCGAAGATCTATCTTAGTATTGTCTTACCTTGTAACTGAACCTTTAGTTCCTTCAGATCTGCTGGAGTCGTTCAATATGGTGCTATAGACATTGGTTCTGTCCCTGGCACCAACTTAATTGCAACTCTATCTCTCTGTGTAAAGGTAACCCTGGCAGATCCTCTAGAAACTCACAGACTAATCTAGCCTGTCCTGGTCTCACTGGCTCGACCTGAGTGGTGTCCACCACACTAGCTAAGAACCCTATGCACCCCCTGCAATAGGTCTCTTGCTCTATGTATAGATATCATAGGTACATGGGGTCCATGCACAGTGCCAACAAATACAAAGGGTTTCTCACCCTCAAGTTCAAGGGTTACCATCTTTTTCTTGCAATCTATTGTTGTCCCATACTTGGCTAACCAATCCATATCCATGATCATATCAAATTCAGTCATAACCAACTCTATCAAGTCAACTGGTGAATCTTTTCCCATAATAATCTAATCCATCTCTTAAAAGTTACCAGTAGGGTTCAAAATTCTCATCACAACATAACCATGTAATCTACATATTAATTTGGTGCTTCTACTAGATGCAATAAAATAAAGAAAACATGACACCAGAACCAATTCGCACAATATAAGAATCAGAATTAGGAAGCTGACCTATCACTACTGAGGGACCAACCTCAACCTTAGTCTCTGACTGCGTCAGAGCGAACACTTGAGCTAGAGTCAAGTTGTCCACCCCCTTTGTGTAATGACCCAAATTACCTAATGGAAATATATGGAATTATATGCTTATATGAGTTATATTTATGCGTAATTATGTTATTATGTGATTTGTATGATAATATGACTAGATGTGCATGTTTAAGTGTATTAAACATGCATGTGGGCCCGTTTCTTATTAGAAGGGCAATTTTTGTAATTTGGCCCGTTATGGGCATAATTGTATTTATATGTGCATATTTGTGATATATGTGAGAGACCACATTATTATAAGGGTTTATTTGGGTTACTCAACATGAGACGGTCTTGGGGAGCAAGTTAGCGGGAAAGTCACAACGGGACCCAATACCCGACTAGAGGCGAGTCAAGGAGTACTGTGGGAAATTGATACATTATCTTATTATCGGGTAACAAGAATAAGTATTCAAGGATATATTATGAGTCAATGAGATTAGGAGGGAATGCCGAGGATTTTGATCATTTTTCCCTCGGGGATGTTTTCGGTACCCCGAGCCTTGGGATTAGCTTAAGTTACTTAAGCCTTAAGAAAACAAAAAAAAAACACAACAAACACTCAACTTTATCCCTCACTCCCAAGAAACTCTCTCTCTCTCTCTCTCTCATCACTCTCTCTCAACTTTGGTGTGGAAAACCTTGAGGAAACGAAGGAATTGAAGGCTTGGGTTAGGATTTGGGATGGTTGTGACTAGGTTATCGCTAGGGGCTCGGAACCGGGATCGTGCTTGAGGGTCATCCTTATTTTATGCTATACTCGGAGCTGAGGTAAGAAAATTGCACCCAATACGTGATATATGTGATTCGAGCTTGGCTCGATTGTTGATTATAATTATGAGTAGGGCTCGGGCCCCTGAGAATGTACGTGTTTGAGTTATGATTTCGCTTGTTGATTAAACATACTTGAATATTATGTTCCTAACTAAGTGTTATATGACTGTTCGTATTGTTTGCATAGCTAGGGCTCGACCCCGTTAAGGAACATAGTTATTACTATGTTTGCGTTTAATTGATGGTGTTATATGATCAATATGTATGCATACATGTCTTGTCTGAAGTATGCTTATTTGTATTTTTATCTGAATACTTGGTTCAGGGCTTGACTTATTAGTCAAGGGCAGCAATGGCGCATTGCATGCTGGTCGAAAGGCTTAGACCCAAATCAGTAACGTACTATTACATTGGTCAACCCTATTATCGTTGGAAAACAAAGTGTCTGGTTAGATTTATGGCTAGTTACTTAGAGCTAAGGGCGAGAGCCCCAGGTGACTCTATGGTCACATAGCTAGGGTATAGGGCCTCGAGGTTGACTTTATAGTCAACTATTCAGGGCAGCGGCCCCAGAATGATCCAATGATACTTTACTTGTAATTGTATGCATGCATGAGTAGATTATCACTGCTGAGCATGCTAGACATGTATTTAGGATCTGTACTTGCTATTCATGCACATGTTTAAGTTTTCTTGTTGAGTCTTGGCTCACAGGTGCTATGTGGTGCAGGTAAGGGGAAGGGGAAGCTTGACCAGCCATGAGTTAGAGAGCTTCGGTGGCGGCGCGTACATATGCGGCTGCTCGTCCACCACGGCCAAGGTATCTCAGGGGAACTAGGGTTGTAACCCTTATTTTTTCGCTTAGATCAAACAATTGTAACTTTCGATGTATATACACCCCTTTAAACAGTTATTTGTAATATTTTGGGATCCCATGTATGTATGAAACTTTTTAAATGAAAAGTCAATGGTTCCTTTGACCAAATTTTTTAACCCTAACCCTTGATGTTAACCTTAATTACACATTTTTATCAAAATGACTTGATTAGCAAGTCTGACACTATTTAAAGTACACAGAGTAACGGTCCTGGATTAGGAGGACGTTACAACTTGGTATCAGAGCTGCCAAGGTTTAAGGGTTCCTGAAGAATGGTCGAGCATGTACACTCGCCACTAAAGATAAGCTCGACTCAGGGTTCAGTAACTATTTATGTGGTTATGTGTTTATATGCTTAAATATGATATAAATTCCTTATCTGCATGCTTGTTTAGTAGGCATGAGATAATCTGATAGTGCCTGGCCTTTGACTGTTGCATGAATGATAAAGAACGTGCTTATTAGCATTGTTACTGCTTGTGAATGCAAAGGAACCGCTTATTAGCATTATTATATAGACATGTAGGTCAAGATACGCTTATTAGCGTTATTATTTGCATATAGGCCAAGAAATTCTTATTAGCACTGTTAACAGTGGCATGGATTAAAGAACATGCTTATCGGCATTGTTATACATGTGTAAATGTCTGAATATGTTTATGTGCATCGTTAATTGCTTATAAATGCCAAATATGTTTATTAGCATTGTTATTTGCTGATGAATATCAGGAAGTGCTTATTAGCACCATGATTAAGTATATTATGTGTTGGCATGCTTATTAGCATTGCATCTATTTGTTTGTCTGTTTGATCTTGGACCGTCAAGCGACAAGAGGTTTAGTTTTTACTTACCTAACGGCCAATTTGATCACTACAGAGTAGGTCAGATATCAATATGATTCCTCGAAGGTCAGAGAGGTTGGCTGGCCAAGAGATGCAGGCTAGGGAAGAGAATGACCAGGGCTAGGCCCCACCGCCAGCTCCAGAAAACTGGCAACATGTGCTTGCTGGTATGCAAGCTAGATTAGAGAGGCATAAAGATGAGATCTTCCTCTTGAGACAACAATAGGTTCCAGTAGGGAACCCACAGCCCGCAGTATCAGCAGTGTCACAGCCATAGGTACCAGCGGTAGTACAGCCCCATGCAGGGGGGGGATAGATGGGAGCCCATGTATGAGAGGTTCAAGAAGCAACACCCTCCAGTTTTTTAGGGAAGCTCAGACCCACTGAAGGTTGAGCAATGGATGACCATGATAACCATTATCCTGGATTTTATAAGGGTAGGTGGTAATAAGAGAGTGGTCTGTGCCCACTTACATGTTTCGAGAGGATGCCCAAATATGGAATGGGAAGAGTTCAGAACTTTGTTTGATGAGAAGTACTACAACGACGCAATTAAAGCTACAAAGGCTGAAGAGTTCAGCAAATTACTTCAGGGTCACATGACAGTGACTGATTACACCCTGAAGTTCAACAGATTGGCATAGTTTTTCAGGGATCTGGTGCCCACTGATGGGACCAGAAGAGAGAGGTTTCTCCAAGGGATACAACCTATTATAGCCTGAGTTGTTCATATTACTACTATGCCAGGATTGACCACCTATGCACAGGTTGTGGAGATGGCGCTTACAGCTAAGAGCGCAGAGAACAAGATCTGGCATGAGAATGTGGGCAAAAGGGATTCTAGGAGGCCGGGACCTCCATTTACAGGCATTGGTAGGGGCGGAGGCCCCAATGACCAAAAGAGAAAGACTCCAGATACAGTTTCAACTCTAGGGCCAGATAAGAGGCTACAGGGCATACAGATAGGCTGCCAGGGTGGCGGTAAGACCTAGAAAACATTCCCAGAATGTACTCAGTGTAGGAGGCGCCATAATTGGGAATGTCGGACAAAGGCCTGCTTTGTTTGCAGCAGTGTGGGGAATTTGAAGAAGGACTGCTCGAGAGCCAGAAAGGAAGAGCCCAAGAAGGTGGATAGCTTGATGCCAGCTAGGGTGTTCACCTTGACCCAGGCAGAGGCCGAGGCTAGTCCTCGGTGGTTATAATAAGTCAGCTTTCTAGCGTTGGAACCTTCTATACTATTTTGATTGATTCAGGTGCTACACACTCTTTTGTTTCTAGTAGGATTATAGATGGATTGTGTAGTCCATGTGACTTTTATCCTATGGGGTTTGGTACTATGCTGCCTACTAAGGAGTTAGTGGTTTCCAGGAGATGGGTTAGATCACTACCAGTCACAGTGAATGGTAGGGAATTGTCAGTTGACTTGGAATAGTTGGTGATGACTGATTTTGATATAATTCTAGCTATGGATTGGCTAGAGAAGTATGGGGCAACAATAGATTGCAAGAAGAAGATGGTAACCTTTGAGCCTGAGGGTGAGGACCCCTTTATATTCGTTGGCACTGTGCATGGACCCCGTATACCTATGATATTTGTACTTAGAGCTATAGACCTATTGTAGAGGGGATGCGTAGGGTTCTTAGCTAGTGTGGTGGATACCACTCAGGTCATGCCAGTGGGACCAGGACAGACCCGATTAGTCTGTGAGTCTCTGGATGTGTTTCCAGAGGATCTGCCGAGGTTACCTCCACACAGGGAGATAGCGTTTGTGATTGAATTGGCGCCAGGGATAGAGCCAGTGTCTAGGGTACCTTATAGGATGGCTCCAACTGAGCTGAAGGAGCTAAAGGTTCAACTATAGAAGTTACTAAACTTGGGTTTTATCAGGCCCAGTTTCTCGCCATGGGGCGCACCAGTTCTCTTCGTGAAGAAGAAAGATGGTTCTTTGAGGATGTGTATTGATTATAGAGAACTGAACAAGTTAACTATCAAGAATAGGTATTGACCAGTTGCAGGGTAGGACGGTATTCTCCAAGATAGATCATCAATCTGGTTATCACTAGCTGAGGATTAGGGAGGAGTATATACCGAAGACATCTTTCGCACCAGGTATGGGCATTATGAGTTTTTGGTGATGTCATTTGGACTGACTAATGCCCCAGCAACATTTATGGATCTGATGAACATGGTGTTCAAAGATTACATGGATCAGTTTATGATCATCTTTATCAACGACATACTAATATACTCCCAGTCAGAGACAGAACACGAGCATCACCTCAGAGGTTGAGAGAACATAGGTTGTATGAGAAATTCAAAAAGTGTGAGTTCCGGTTACCACAGGTGACTTTCTTACGTCACATAATCAGTAAGGATGGAATTATGGTGGATCCAATGAAGATTGAGGCGGTCAGAGATTGGCCAAGACCAAAGAATGCCTCCGAGATCAGAAGTTTCTTGGGATTGGCAGGTTATTATAGACACTTTGTGGAGGGTTTCCAAGATTGCATCATCACTGAAAGGGTTGACACACAAGAATCAGAGGTTCATATGGTCAAACAAGTGTGAAGACAGCTTCTAGAAGCTGGAGAAGAGTTTGATCACTGCTTCGGTTCTGAGTCTTCCTATAGATCAGGACAAGTTTGTGGTTTATTGTGACGCCTCAAGGCAGGGCCTAGGTGGTGTTCTTATGCAGACATGGAAGGTGATTGCCTATGCATCAAGTCAGCTGAAGGAGTATGAGCAGAGGTACCCCAAACATGTTTTAGAACTTGCAGCAGTGGTTTTTGCACTAAAGGTGTGGCGACAATACTTATATGGTGAGAAGTGTGAGATATACACTGACCACAATAGTTTAAAATACTTCTTCACCTAGAAAGTTCTAAATATGAGGCAAAGACGTTGGTTATAGATGGTAAAGGATTATGACTGTGAGCTCCTCTATCACCCTGGGAAAGCCAATGTGGTAGGAGATGCCTTAAGACGAAAGGGTCCGGGACAATTGTATAGTGCCAGGCAGATGTCCAGGGAGTTGGTTGACGATATGACTAGAGCAGGAATTGAGTTAGTGGTGGGCCAATTAGCCAAGATCACCCTACAATCTACTCTTTTTGAGAGGATTAAGAAGAAGCAGTTAGGTGACCCACAGTTGGGGAATATCAAAGGGGACATCCTAGCTGGAGTAGCTAAGGACTATATAGTGTCAAGCATGGGCTTATTGAGATACAAAGATCGAATCTACGCTCTGATGGACACTGGGATCAGACGGGAGATTCTGGATGAATCTCATACTACCCCATATTCTCTACATCCAGGGACCATGAAGATGTACCAGGATCTGAAAGTGTTATATTGGTGGCCTGGGATGAAGAGGGACGTGTTTGAGTACGTGGCAAGGTGTCTGACTTGTCAGCAGGTCAAGGCAGAGCATCAGAGACCAGCAGGGCTGTTGCAGCCTCTGGATATCCCAAAGTGGAAGTGGGAGGACATCATGATGGATTTCGTGGTAGGGTTGCCCAGAACAGTGGGCCAGCACGATTCAGTCTGGGTCAACGTGGATTGGTATACAAAATCAGCTCACATTCTACCAGTGAGGATGAATTACACGGTTGACTAGTATGCAGATCTCTATGTGAGAGAGATAGTTCGCCTTCATGGGACTCTGAGTTTTATCATGTCTGATAGGGACCCTATCTTTACTTCCAAGTTTTGGGAAAGTTTACAGAGGGCGATGGGTACATAGTTGAAGTTCAGTACAGCTTATCTTCCTCAGACTGATGGTCAGCCTGAGAGGACTACCCAGATATTGGAGGACATGCTGAGAGCATGTGTATTGGACTTTGAAGGGTCCTGGAGTAAATATTTTCCTCTGATAGAGTTTTCCTATAACAACAGCTACCGGTCGACTATTAGAGTGGCACCTTATGAGATGTTGTATGGTAGGAAGTGCAGATTGCCCATTCACTGGGATGAGATGGGTGAAAGGAAATATTTGGGTCCTGAGGTAGTTTAGAGGACCACTAAGGCTATTGAGAACATTAGAGCTCAGATGCTCACATCTCAGAGCAGACAGAAGAGTTATTCAGACCCAAAGTAGAGGAACGTGGAGTTCCAAGTGGGAGACTATGTCTTCCTTAGGGTTTCACCCTTGAGAGGGGTGAAGAGATTTGGGAAGAAGGGCAAGTTGAGCCCTAGGTTTGTGGGACCATTTGATATCCTAGAGATGATCGGTTAGGTGGCCTATAAGTTGGCCTTACCCTTGCACTGTCTAGTGTGCACAACGTATTTCATATTTCCATGCTGAAGAAGTATGTATTAGATGGGACTCATGTATTGAGTTATGAGGATCTAGAACTGGAGGCAGATTTGTCCTATGAGGAGCAGCCAGTTCAGATTTTAGACAGAATGGACAAGGTTCTGAGGAATAAGATTATACATTTAGTTAAGGTATTATGATGGAACTGCAAGGCCGAGGAAGCGACCTGGGAATTGAAGGCAGATATGCGAAATTAGTATCCCGAGCTATTGAGGTCAAATTTCGATGACAAAATTTCTGAAAGGAGAGGATAGTTGTAACGTCTCAAATTTTCCCAATATTCCTGCCTAAACATTCTAACTTCAAATATATCTCCAAATATTTATTTCCATAACCCGATAACCCCATAAAATATCTAACGCCCGAAATACCCATCGACTCGCCCCAAGTCGAGTATTCGACCCCGTTGTGACTTTCTAGCTAACCGCTCCCTAGTACTGTCTCGGGTCGTGCAACACAGATATATCACAAGTATATCACAACTATTACAATTATCACATTTATGCCCTCAACGGGCTAAAATTACAAACATGCCCTTAATAACCAAACGGGGCCCACATTCATATTTAATTCACCTAAACATGCATCTCTAATCACATATTCATAAAAATTCACATATTATAATAATAAATCACTTATTGCCCTCCAGGCACGATAATCAAGGCTCTAAGCCTTATTAGCAAATTTGGGTCACTGCGTTTTTCTTACCTTTGGTCCCTGGACGGGTTAAGAATGAACGACCCTCGAGCACGATCCTAGTTCTAAGTCCCTAGCAAAATCCTAGTCACAACCAAGTATAGAATCCCATTAATAACGAGTAAATAAAGGCTTCTGGACCGAGTCCTAGCCTCTGGGACATCAAATTCTACTAAACTGGGTAGTAGAATCGATCCCGAGCCCTTAGGTTTGAGTTCCCGCACTCAAAACCTCCTCAGGGCTCAAAAACCCCTTAAGCGTCACGGCCCAAAAATTTGAGCCACAGCCCGCCCCAAGTCAGAAAGTCCAGCCTCTCTTTTCAATGAACACAGGCCACGGTGTAGCCCAGCAGGCGCCGCGACACGATTTTGCATCAGGAAACCGTTCACTCTCCTTAGTTTGTGAGGGTCGTGGCACCCCAAGAACAGGGAGGCAGCGCGACCCTGCAAACCCAGCTTTTTCTCCTATTTTCCTTAGCCAAAACTTACCAAAATCATCCCAAATAAATCCCAAAATCATAATTCAATTCCCAGAACAACATCAACACTTCAGCACCAACAAAACCCAACTCAAACTCGCTCAAAATCCCCACCAAATCTCTAACTTAACACCTACAGGGGAACACAAATAATTCTCACCGCAAATTATCGGTCTGCAAGCCTAGGTTGTCCCTTAGCCAAACTCTTGCTTCAACCTTCCTCCAAAATCCAAAAATTCCCCCAAGGTATATATGAGAGAGAGAGAAACTGAGTGAGAGAAAGGGAGAGTTGAGAATGATGCTTTGTTTTGGGTTTCCTATAGCTGAGGGAAAGAGTAACTAAGTCACTAATTTTTGCTCAAAATGACCTACATGCCCCTTTCCCTTTAGCCTTTCCTTCTTATGCCACAAGGGAAAAAATTTCATTTTCCACACATCCCATTAATCATAATTAACGCCTTATCATTCATGTTACTTCCATTATCCTCAAATAATTCCCCATTACCCGATCAGTCCCGGTAATGTACTAAATTACCAAATAACTCCTAGGCTCAACCTGAGCCCGGTATTTGACCCCGTTGTGACTTTCCTGCTAACTTGCTCCCTAGATCGCCTCATGCCGAGTAACCCAAATAAACTCACATAACAATGTGGTCTCACACATATATCATATATATGCCAAATACACCCATAACGAGCCAAATTACCAAAATTTCCCTTCTGATGAGAAATGGGCCCACATGCATATTTCATACACCTAAATATGCATATCAAGTCCTATTATAATATAACTCACATAATCATATAATGATACACACACACACATATATATATCACATAAACACATAATTTTCCATCTTGGCCCCCTGATCAAGGCCCTAAGTCTTATTAGGTAATTTAGGACGTTACAAGAAGTCATATCATAATATAACTCATATAATTCACCTAATCGCACATGTATAATCACAATTAACACATAAAAATCCAATTATACCATCTTGACACAGTAATCAAGGCACTAAGCCTTATTAGCGAATTTGGGACGTTACAAAAACTAAGTCCCAAAAACGTTCCCAAACATCTCAAACAACACATAAACCCCTAAAAATTCATCAAAATTCCATTAACACCAAAAATCCCATCTTGCGCTTCTATGCTAAAAAACACAAAGAACTCAAACCAGAAATTCACAATGATAGGGGAGAACTCTTACCTCAACTGAATGATTTCAACACTAGGCTGAATCTCAAACAAATCCCCAGCTCTAAACTTCTCAAAGCTCTCCCAAATTCCAAGTCTTTCCTCTAAAAATTTTAAGAATTCCCCAAGTACCCAAGAGAGAAAGAAAAAAAATGAGAGAGAGAGGAAGTGGAAGTTGCTGAGTGTTTTCTTTTGTTTTTGGTTACTTCTGAGAGCTTCTAGTAAGCTTAAGTCACCCTTTGGCTTGGAAAAGACCAAACTACCCTTTGGTCAAATCACTTGTTCTTTAATGTCCCCAAGGGCAAAATCATCTTTTGCCCCCATTTCCCACTAATCTAAATTAACACCAATACTTCCAATTAATTCCAATATTCCAATTAGTAACCAATAAATTCCCATTACCCAATAATCCCTGATAATGTATTAAATTACAAAATTACCCCTAGACTCACCCCGAGCCGAGTATCTTAACCTTGTTGTGACTTCACTGCTAAATTGCTCAAAAAGGGTCGTCTCCTGTCGAATAAATCAAATATATCCACATAATAATGTTGTCTCAATCATAAAGCATACATATTTAAAGCATACATGCATACTTAATACACCTAAACATGCTACAATAGTCGTATTATAATATAACTCACGTAATTTATATAATCATGAATATAACCATAAAAATGCACATAATATGTGTTTATACCCTCCTGGCACACTAATAGCGGCACTAAGCCTGATTAGCAAATTCAGGATGTTACATGACTAGTGGAATATAGGCTAAGTATCAAGAGGAAGCTGTCATTCATGTTCACACACACTCCCTCTTCCCGTTTGTGTTACAAGAACTCTCTCTCAAGAGCATATACACAAAGGATTAGCTAAGGACTTTCTGGAGAGAATTGGAGTTATTGGAGGGAGTAGGAGCTACCCAAAACACAGTTGCATCTGGGAATTTTTGAAATTCAGAGGGTTTGCGCAAGGCTCGGGAAAGGGATAGTACTCGGGGTCGCTCCGCTATCTTCTCATGGCACGAGTTAAGAAAACTGGCACATGCACCGAGTGTACGGCATTGGCCCTAATTATCGAATACGATTATGATCGTGCCTTAAATATGTTTACAGTTAAATGTTTGCTCTATATAAGCACCTGTTGCTATAATTGTTTGTGATGATCAATTATTGTTTGTGATTAATCTACTGGGGCCGTTATCGGCATTATACATATGTAATGTAGGTCGTTATGGCATGGCCATTACAAGGGTGTGGTGCATCTACTCGGCATGAATCGTTATACTTTTTGAAAAATCAATGTGAATTTGGTTATGATTTATAAAGCATGTATTTGATATAAATGCTTATCAAAATATCTATTTTACTTTATTGAGATTTCTTATAACACCCTGGATAACCAAGACCGTTACACTATATATTTTAAAATAGTGCAAGACTTGCTAATCAAGTCGTTTGAACAATAATGTGTTCCTAAAGTCAACTATCAGGTTAGGGTTAAAGATTTTGATTATAAACGGTTAATTTTTTATTAAAACATATGTTTGGTACATGTGATCCCAAAAACAAGGTTTAAGTGACAATTTACAATCCTCAAAAGTTTAATACAATCAAAAGCCACTCTAATGGGAAAATACAAGTTTTAGAGCTCTGTCCTTGTACTTTCCCTTGGCCGTGGCGGACGAGCAGCTGACTATGTACACCTCGCTCCCAAAGCTCTCCAACTCATGGTTGGTCCAGTTTTCCTTTGCCTACACCATGTAGCACCCATGAGCCAAGGCGCAGCAAGAAAACCATAAACAGCAAGCACATATAACAACAGCAATATTCAATTAGTCTTAACTCAATCAGTTCAATCATTTAATAGAATTCAAGAACATAACTAAACAATAGTAAACACATCATCTCAAACACATATTGTGACTAATTACACAAATGCTCAGGGTTGGCACACTTAGGCCGAGCCCTCTGTTTATCCAGCTGACCCTGAATCACTTAGGCCGAGCTGCGTTCAGTACGCTTATCATCAACCCCGACATTCTTAGGCTGTTCATACTCAAATAACATAACAATCGTACAATTACATGGTACATGTATGCAATTACTGGGAACCTCAGTCCCGTTCACAAGCACAAGGGTGTAGTCTTTTTACCTTGAATTCCGAGCGAAGAATACAAGAACGGTCCCAAGCACGATCCTCAATCTTGAGCCTTGGCGATAAACCTAGTCATAGTGTCAGTGGGCAACCATCAATTTCTAATCCAAATAAATACTTAGGAAATAATAGCTAGCCTTCGGGACCTCGATTTCTACCAAACCGCGTAGTAGAAATCATCCCGAGCGTTTAGGTTTGAATACCCGAGCCTCCCCGAGCCTTAAACCTTATTCCCCTTAATTTCCCCATTGCGGGCCACAGCCTTCCCCTTGGACAGAGGCTCAATCCCCTTGATGGGGGACACATGTTGTGACCTGTCCTCCTCTGAGTTGCGGCGCGCCTGACGAACAGAGGCCCACAGCCTAAAAAAACTCATGCGGGCTGCGGTGTCTGAAGAACAGGGCCGCGACCCGAGCCCCTAAACCCGGAAAATCCTCCGTTTTCTTAACGTTTTTCCTCGAGCCTAACCTCAATTAACACCCCAAACCAGCAGCCAAACCTAAATTTAAACCTAGAATTCCCATCCCTTTGGTCTAAACATTATATCCAACTCTAATCAATTCTTACTCTTATAAAATACTCAAATTCAATCAAAACTAGCTAGCAAACTAAGACTCGTGCAAACTCTAATTTCCAACATAGTTTCAAAAGAAAATTCAACATGCTCAGGATGAATTTCCTACCTCAATTACATCTTAGATCCTTAGCAATACTCTGACTAATCCCAACTTAGTTTCCTCCAAATTCCAGCTCAATTCCCAGCTTGGTCTCCTTCAATTCTCCAAATTTCACCAAAGTTCTAGAGAGAGTGAGAGAGAAAACGTGTAGGAGGTGAGAGAGAGAATTATGTGAATTTCTGGTTCATTTCCTAAGTATTTTCCTATGTATATCCTTAACCCAAAAAGACCAAATTGCCCTCAAGCTTTCACATCCCTCAAATTGCTTCTAGGGGTAAAATGGTCAATCTGCCTCCGTTTTCTCGCTAATTCCTCAAGTGTTCCTACTGTTAACCAATTAACCCTGTCACATCTAATTAATTGCCAAATATTTATTCGTTACCCAATAAACCCCAACATATATTTTCTAAATTCCCAAAATACCCCAGGCTCTCTGTAATGACCCACTACTCTAGACTATTTGGACCATTAACGAAACTATACATAAAACTTACATTTTTACGAAAATACCATAATTTATTGAGTCACTTGCAAAATAAGAGTTATTTACAAATAAACAGAATACTAAGAAGGATTATGGGATCCCATTGTTTTTAAAACAAAAGATGATTTAAAATAAAAGACATTACATAATTGGTGCGGAAAATACACATAAAATCATAAAAAACATAAAATGAGACTACATCCTCGAATCGAATAACGCTCGGCCCCTTGAGACATGTCGGCTTGCTTGTTGTCAGGATGCCTTCTCTTCTGTCCGTTACCGTTGTTGTTGGACTGATTGTTGCCGCTATTGCTAGGCTGATTGTTGTTTCGACTGGCCTGAGGTTGGCTCTGCTGTCTGGGTTCAGGCTTGCTAGCTTCTTCTTTGCTCACGTTGGCCTGCAACCTTTCTACTTCAATTTCCGTCTCAAGAACGTCGGCATATGAAGTGTTTCCCGGGTTTGTTAGTTTCACCCCCATCTCGATCTTGGGTCGGAGTCCTCTCACGAATTTGTTCACCCTCAGATAATCGGTTGGAACTAACTCTGCCGCGAACTTGGCTAAGCGGTCAAACTGACGAGCATATTCTGCCACTGTTAAATTCCCTTGCTTCAGATTGGTGAACTCCTCAACTCTCGTAGCAAGTACCGCTGAATTGTAGTACTTCTTGTGGAAGAGCTCCACAAATCGGGTCCACGTCATGGTGGCAGCATCATGGGATTGCTGGACCAAGTCCCACCATATCCTGGCATCTTTCTTGAGCAAAGATGAGACGCAGGATATGCGGTCTGCATTACTGAGGTTCATGTGGGCTAGGATCGGCTCCACATTTCTTAGCCATTCTTCTGCTTCAAAGGGGTCTGTAGTCCCTTCGAAGTTCGGAGCGTGCTGCTTGCGGAACCTCTCGTACACTGGCTCCATGTGCTGTACAGGATATGGAGCGTAATTCGTCATAGGCCATCCCCCATATGGACCAACTTGTTGGGGTGCTGGGGCCATTGGCTGTGGCTGTGGCTGCGGCTGCGGCTGAGGCGGAGGCTGAGGTTGAGATTGAGCCTGCTGGCATTGTTGCTGCAGAAGTTCCTCGACTTGTTGTCGCAGTCTGGCAATCTCTGCAGTGTTGTCGGCTGGCTGTGCCGGCGCGTTGCGGCGAGCAGTAGCACGCACTCCCCTTTGGCGAACGGTAGGGACCGCATTGGTCGCTGGAACATCGTTGGAGGCGTTTCCATTGGTGTGTGAAGATCTTCGGAGAGACATCGTAGCAGAGTTCTAACAGTTGAAAGAAACATGTTAGAACTTTTCCTAATAGGCTCTAAGGCAAAACTTATTCTAAAACAAACATAACTCGGACCTATTTATTATGACTTCTTATGAAAAATTATATAGGTCTTTATTTAGAGCGGGTTTCTATACTTAGAAAAACAAGTCATCTTTATTTTCTAAGTGTGTTTCTAATCATCCTATATGACTTAATTCTCAGGCTCGAAACTTATCTTTGTTCCAAAGTTAACCATATTGAGGGAGGGCTGGGATCAGTAAAATTGTTCCCACTACTAAGGCCCCCTAACTCTCAATAAGGAAACCAGGTTCATTGATTTGTATCCACCCTCACTGAACTTAGTCATTATTCATTTTATTTAGTATTTATTATGATTGCGAAAATAGAATCAAACTCACACATGATATTCAAATAGCATGTTTATTCATTTGGAAAACAATTTCACTTATTACAATCAAAAGTAAATAAAACAAATAAAAACTACTAATCTAAAAATCGGGATCTTCTACATCCGATCCGTCATCTAGCATATCATCATCTATTTGTTCATAATCATCATTGTCATGAGCATCAAAACGTCGGTGAGAATCCTATTCTTTTGCTCATTGGTGAACTGAAACTCAATTTTTGAGGTGAACCTAACTAAGAGGAAATAGTATCTCATTGCTAAGGGTAGTTCATCCTCCTCATGCATCTCTTCCCATATCTCTTCTAATGCTGCTATTACAGAATGAAAATCTTTAAACAACCTAATTACTAATACATATTGCTCGGTTGATCTTAGCATTATTTGTTTAGCCTCTTGAAGGCCACCTATCTCTTGGTGAAACAAAAGCAACCTTCGAGTAATCCTTTCTAGGGCTCCTACGGTGTTTCTTGGCTCCCTTATTCTTTTTAAGGCCTTAATGGCTCGGATATCTTGGTAGGTTAAAGCTCCGTTCATTCTTAACTGAAACATAAACACTAAAGTTGTTAGCTATACACATATGTAAAGTAACTTGTAACTTAAACACTTACTTGGCGGTCCGATTCGGAGCTTTGAGCATGTGTATCGAGGAGAACTTCATGCGAAGGAACCGTTTCTCTGATACCAACTGTAATGACCCACTACTCTAGACTATTTGGACCATTAACGAAACTATACATAAAACTTACATTTTTACGAAAATACCATAATTTATTGAGTAACTTGCAAAATAAGAGTTATTTACAAATAAACAGAATACTAAGAAGGATTATGGGATCCCATTGTTTTTAAAACAAAAGATGATTTAAAATAAAAGACATTACATAATTGGTGCGGAAAATACACATAAAATCATAAAAAACATAAAATGAGACTACATCCTCGAATTGAATAACGCTCGGCCCCTTGACTCCATTCACCATTGATACACATCCTCTAAGCGTCACGAATCTTACCGCCTCTAAAGCTTATATTCCTGCACATAAAACAGAAAGGAATGAGCCTAATGCCCAGCAAGGAAAATCTAACACATAGTCATAAACATAATTTCATAAGAAACATAAAGACTTAACATAATACATATAACATACACTTATTATAATGGCCATTATTACTTGGGGTCCCATAGACTAAACAAGCATATGCCCATGGAATTAGTGGGGTCCTACTAGCTAAGTAGGTCATATGCCCATAACCCATTTGGGGTCTTGTTAGCCATATGGGTCATATGCCCAAGCCTACAAACATACATACATATCATAACACATTTAATAACATAAAACATATAGATAACATAAGCACATAACATATTGATTCTAGCCTATTTTCCTTACCAAAGTTACCGGGATATAATGGACTGAGTTAGGACTTTTGGAACACTCCTAAAACCATATGAGAAAGAGTGAGTCTTAAGAAGAAGAAGAAATGAAAATGAATAGGAAGACTAAACCATTTAAAAGAAAATATGCTTACCACAACTTAAGTGCTTAAGAACTTGGATTCCCTAACCAAAATAAGAATAAGGTTAGGAAATTGAGTAGAAGACTAAGAGAAAGGAAACATAACATAAATCAACTGAACTAGAGTTTCGGGTTTACCTCAAAGACTTGCAAGACCAATCTAACCACAACCGAAATACTAACGAATCTCACTTCCCAAAGTGTTTGATAAGCTTATGATGTTTAAGCTTATAGTTTTTCCCAAACCAGGTGTTTATACTCTCACACTCACTTAACACTAGCAGCTTCTGAACTTAGAGCAAATGGTGAATAATGGCTGGGTACTAGGTCCTATTTATAGAGTTTGGGAATGAAAATATCTTGATTTTACTTGAATAAAAATAATGGCTTTTTAGGTGAAAATCATTTGAATAATCGTTCAGCAGAGGCTGAAGACTCGTTCAAAAGATGCTGGACTGTTGAAGGAGTTTGAATGGCTGAAAGGAAATGAATTCAAAAACGTTTGAAAACATACTGGAGGAGGCGATATATCGCCTGGGCCAGTATGCCCAAGGCGACCGTGCATCGTTTCGTGTTTTCCGTATTTACGTGCTGCGATATATCGCCCCCTATAGCTGCGATATATCGGCTTATGCTGAATAATTAAACACGAAATTACACATTTTTAGATAAGTTTGAATGGAGTAAACAGCCTTGACTAAGCCCTCAACGTATTCAAAGCTGCTGACTGACCCTATATCATTCAAACTTTACCCTTATTTAATTTAATCCTCCAAAATACTTAATCCTTAATTACCATTCATAACATGTGCTTAAAATCCTATTGGTTGATGTCTAAACCTTATAATATAATAAATATAATCCTTAATATCAGTCACATTAATCAAACCTTAGGTTATACTTAATATTCTTAAACTATAGGTTAAACTTAGAAAATCTATAAGTACTACTATGAGTGTCCAAATAATTCCCGGTCTGAACCAAAAATCCACAGTTACAAAGATAATACTAAACATACTATAATACTACTAAACAATTAGCTAAGTAAAGTTCTTGGACTCTACACTCTCTCAAGCCGTGTATTTAAACCCCGTTGTGTCTATTTCGCTAATCCGCTCACTAAAACCGTCTCGAGCCATGAACTGCAAATATATCCACATAATAATGTGATCTTAACCAAATATCACATTGTTATCCCCAAAATTTGAAAACGATGACGTGGCAATAAAAGTGACAAATGGCAAGGAATGGCTGGGTAATCTGGCTTAAGAGTGGTCCGGTAGACCGGTGAAGATTTTTGACTGACCAGTCAAGTGTCATGACCGACCAGTCAGGTGCTTGTCTGACCGGTCGTATGCTTGTCTGCCCAGTCATGTGCTTGTCCGCCCAGTAATGTCCTTGGCCAACCAGAAATGTGCCTGTCCGCCCAGTCAGGTGCTTGTCCGCCCAGTCAGGTGCTTATCCCCCCAGTCAGGTACTTGTCCGACCAGTTATGTCCTTGTTCGACTAGTGAAGGTTTGGCTGACCAGTGAGGAATTTTGGCCCTTCAGTTCTCCTCCTGAGTGTGATGTGGACCAACTAAACAGAGCAGGGCTACGTAAAAGATCCCAGTAGCGGCTTCAACAAGAATTGGTCATGCCTGCGCAGGAATCTCTCAGATTATCCCACAAAAATAGTGTTTTGTTGTATTTTGAATATTATTATTAATTAAATATAGTGAGAATAGCGAAATATCCCGATTATGGGGGATATCATTTGTACGATCCTGAGCCTATAAATACAAGGCTCAGGGCATCATAAAGGGGGTTCGGATTTCAATTTTCCAGAGAGAGAGTAATTGTATCTTGAGAGAACTCTTGTATTATTTTAATCTGCACTAAAGAAACTCAGTTGACTCAGGTTCATCTGATCTTGAGTGTAGATCTATAATCATAACTCTAAGTGGACTAGGCTATTACCAACACATTGGGGCTGAACCACTATAAAAATTGTCTGTGTCGTATATTTCTCTTGAAGGTTTTTTGTCGTTTAGACGTCTACACGTCGTTGACCAAAACGCGGTCAACATATTGGTGCTTTCATTGAGAGCCTGAAGAGAAAGACAGACAATCACTGTAGCATTATGGCCCCTAAGAACACCAATGCGGCCTCCAAGAAGCCAGGTTCCTCTAGAGAGCCTGCTAGATTAGAAGGTCCTGGTCCTCAAGACCACGAGACTGAGCCTAGAGTCCTGCTCGAGGACGTGACTCCAGAGGTTGAACAACTCCAGGAAGCCATGGGGGCTTTCCAGGAGGAAATGGCACAATTCAACGCCAGACAGGAGGCGTTCGCTGAAGAAATGGCTAGGCAGAAGGCTGCATTTGAGCAGCAAAGATGGGAGAGGGACGCTAGGAGCGAGGAGATCCGGCGACAGAAGGAGGAGGCCGATAGGCAACATCGCGAGGCTGCACTCACTCTGGAGGCAACTACACAGTTGGCCCAGGCCAATGCCCAAGCTGCAGCATGAGGAACAGCCACCCCAGGAGCAAGGACCACAGAGGCTGGTCGCAAAAACACTGACAGACCCAATTCTCGAGGGCCAAACACGAGTGGTAGTAACCCACCTGGTCGGGAAGAAGATGGGGTTCGATCGGGCACTGCCTCAACCCAAAGGGGGAACTCTAGAACCCCCTCAAGGAGCCACCGATCAGAGACTTCCAGGTCCGGAAGTCACAAGTCAGGCAGTAAGAAAACTCCACCTGAGCAGGAGCAAAATAAGGCTCCTCGAGGGAAAGAAACTTCACACTTCAAAGATGGGCATGGTCGTGATGAAGCTGATAGCCATCACACTAATTAGTCGAAGGAGAAGAATGACAACAACCATCGAGGAGGAAAAGACCGCCCAGCGCAGACAGGAAGGCCAGCACTGCATCCCAACCAGTAGCGCAGTGGCAAGGAGCATGTCCCGCACGGCAGGCCTTCCGAAAAAACTCGGAGTATGGTGTTCGACCGGTTAGGGAGGCATACCTCTCAGAAGGATCTAAGAGATGTCATTCCTGATAGGAGAAGGACCGTCCCGGTCGAAGGGCGAGATCCGAACCGACCTACCAGTCAAGTAGAAATACTTTATGATGGTGTGCCGGATAGGAGCGCCCGACCAGGCAGTCCCGAGAATGAGTCCCAGGCAGTGGCCCCAGGCATCCAAGCCCAGCTTGATGCTTTGATAGCAGTAGTTCAGGGTCTGTCGAAACGACCTTCTGCAATCGATCTAGTAGACCACATGAGTGGCAGCCCATTCTATGCTCGAATTAGAGCAGCCCAGCCACCAACGAAGTACAAAGCACCGGTACTGCCAATTTATACAGAAAAGGCAGATCCGATAAGGCATGTGGGGAAATTCGAAGAACAAATGGAGCTGCTCGGAGTGAGTGATGACTATCGGTGCAGAGTTTTCCCCACTACATTGTCCGACACTGCCCAGGAGTGGTATTGGAAATTTAAGCCAAACTCCATCACTTCTTGGGAAAGTTTCAGGAAAGAGTTTTGCAGGCAGTTCAGTGCTGCTCGGACCCCTCCAGTTTATGCCAATCACTTGGCGGATATTAAACAAGGGAAAGATGAATCTCTCAAAAACTACATACAAAGGTTCATGAGAGAAGCCAACCAAGCAACCGCGGTTGGGGATGAGGGGAAGATGGTGGCCATTTCTTCTTGCATAATCTATCGGAGTCCTTTGTGGGACAGTATTCATCGCAACCCAATTTCAACGTTACAACAATTTCTTGACCGGGCGGACAAGTATATGAAATTGGATAATGCGATTAAGAAGGGAGAGAAGGGCCTGAATAATCCGAGCAGATCGAATGATCCTCCCAAGAATGGTGGAAATGATCAAAGTGGTGGTAAGAAATGTGGGAATAACGGGTCTGACCGCCACAATGAAAAGAAGGCTAAGTCGGGACCAAACGACAAGCCAAGTAAGTATGAACCTCGGTTCACCAATTACACTAGTCTTTCGGCCAGCTGAGCGGAGATATATCTCGCAAGTCATCAAGAGGTTCCCTACCGGAAACCCCCACCCATCAAGAAGGAGATGAGTAAGAGAGATTTGAATAAGTTATATCGTTTCCATGGAGACTATGGTCACGACATGAATGAATGCAATCATCTCAAGGACGAGATAGAGTTTCTCCTTCGGTCGGGGAAATTGAAAAAATATCGAGCAGAAAAGACCCAAGGAGAGGGAAGTAACAACAATCCTAGGTTTAAGCGGCAGCGATCCCCGCCTTTGCAACCCGAGCCTATGGACTTCACTCTAGACACCATATGTGGAGATCCACATCTGGCTGGGGATAGCAACAAGGCAAGGGAGAGGTATGCTCGAACACTCCGACATGAGTTGGACGCAACATCAACATCCGAGGTCATGACTATAGAGGAGCGGCCTCCGAAGAACCCACGGTACGAAAGTGAGTCCCTCACTTTCACTAAAGATGATGCACGACACGTGAGATATCCTCATAATGACCCTCTCGTCGTGACAGTCTAAATAGAAAAGATGAAGGTGAAGAGATGCCTGGTCGACACAGGGAGTTCTGTGAACATTATCTACAAATCATCCTTTGAAAGGATGAAACTATCTATCAATGACTTGAAGCCATGCTCTCAAGTCATCTATGGATTTACTGGAGAAGGGTTGTCACCAGCTGGAACGATCAAGTTACCAGTCACAACGGGGGATGCTCCCAAGCATGAGACAGTTATGACAGAATTTTTGATAGTCAACTGCCCGTCCGCCTATAATGTGGTTATTGGTCGACCACTACTCACAACCTTGCATGCGGCAATCTCTATATGGCACCTTTCCATGAAGTTCTCGACCAATGCAGGCATAGGTTGCGTCCGAGGAGACCAAAGAGAGGCTAGGGAATGTTATAATGCCTCTGTAGCTAAAGCAAGAAAGGGGGCCAAAGAAAACAACATGATTGTATTTGCCGAGAGAGAGGAGGTAGATGAGATTGATGTCGACCAAAGCTTTACAGTCGTAGCTGATTAGGAAGGAATGTTTGACCAAGAAAGCACTCTTGGTATAGGTGAACAACAAGCCCCATCCGGTGATGAAGTCACCAAATAGGGCATTGCCCAAAGCGAGGGAATGGATTTTGATCCTCGCTTTGGGGATTATGAAAGTGAGGTGAGACCATCTGAGGAGTTAGAGGAGGTTCTAATAGATGAGAATGACCCGACCAGAGGGGTCAAGGTTGGAAAAAAGTTGAAGTCAGAAGTAAAAGCGCAGCTGGTAGAATTTTTGCGGAGGAATTAAGATGTCTTCGCCTAGTCTCACAAGGATATGGTGGGTATCTCACCAACTGTGATCAGCCACGTGCTCAATGTGGACGAAAACTATCCAGCAGTGCAACAGAAGAGGAGGTTGCTCGACAAGGATCGAGCAAAGGCTCTCAAGGAGGAGGTGGAGCGGCTAAAGGAAAACGGGTTTATAAGGGAGGCATATTACCCTGCCTGGGTTTCAAACCAAGTGTTAGTGCCCAAGTCCAATGGAAAGTGGAGGACTTGTGTGGATTTTACCGACCTGAACAAAGCATGCCCAAAAGACTGTTTTCCTTTGCCAAGAATAGACCAGTTGGTGGACGTGACCTCTGGTCATGAAACTTTGTCCTTTATGGACGCTTACTCAGGGTATAACCAGATTAGTATGCATCCTCCCGATGTGGAGCATACCAGTTTTCGAACAGACATAGGGCTGTAATGTTATAAGGTCATGCCATTCGGCTTGAAGAACGCGGGAGCCACATACCAGCATTTAGTGAATGGCATGTTCCGTGACTATTATGGCAAGAATATGGAGGTGTACGTAGATGACATGCTGGTGAAGTCAAAGGAAGCTGAAGGACATGTACGAGATTTGGAGGAGTGCTTTGCAGTACTGAGAAAGTACAACATGAAGTTGAATCCCCTCAAATGCTCGTTTGGAGTAAGTTCTGGAAAATTTCTTGGGTTTATTGTGAACTTGCGAGGAATAGAGCCAAATCCAGAAAAGATAAAGGCACTCGCAGAAATGAAGTCTCCGGCCAGAATTAAGGATGTGCAAAGCTTGACTGGGCGGATTGCTGCTCTAAGTAGGTTCATCTCTAAATCGACGGACAAGTGTGTCCCATTTTTTAACTTGCTTAGAGGAAGCAAGAAGTTTGAATGGACGGAAGAATGTGAGCAAGCTTTTCAAGCCATAAAGGAGCACTTGGCTCAACCTCTTGTTCTTTCAAAGCCTGTTGATGGAGAAGACCTCTTTATTTACCTAGCAGTCACAGAGCACGCTGTTAGTGCTGCTCTAGTACGAGAAGAAGATAAAGTACAACATTCGGTGTACTATGTTAGCAAGCGACTGATAGGAGCAGAGTCCAGGTATCCCGTGATCGAGAAGTTGTCCTACTGCTTGGTACTTGCATCCCGCAAATTGCGATCGTACTTCCAGGCACACCCCATTAAATTCCTTACCAACCAACCCCTACATCAAGTCTTGCAGAAGCCGGAGTCATCTGATCAGCTAGTTAAATGGGCGGTTGAATTGGGCCAATTCGAAATCAAGTATCAACCGAGATCTACTATTAAAGGTCAGGCTTTGGCAGATTTCATTGCTGAATGTACTGGGATTGCTGATATTCCCGACCAGCAAGAGCGTGTAACTGAGCAAAGAGAAGATCTTCCTGCTTGGCAACTTTTTGTTGATGGGTCGTCAAACGAACATCATTCGGGAGTTGGAATTATACTAGTTACGCCGGAGAAGCATCAAATTCATTGCGCACTAAGGTTCGAATTCAATGCTTCTAATAATGAGGTGGAGTATGAAGCCCTCCTAGCAGGCTCGCGCTTGGCTAGAGATGTTCGTGCCCTGTCGGTCGAAATAAACAGTGATTCCCAATTGGTGGTCTACCAAGTCTTAGGGGAATATCAAGCAAAGGGCCTACACATGATGGCATACTTGAATAAGACCAAGGATCTGCTAGCACAATTCGAGGAGTATACTATTAAGTTGGTACCGCGGGAGCAGAACTCTAACGCAGACGCTCTAGCAAAATTAGCTAGTGCAAAAGATGCTGAAACTCTGAATATAGTACCGGTGGAATACTTGGCAGAGCCGAGCATTAATGAACAAGAAGCCATGCCCATCACAATAGTTGACACTTGGATGACGCCCATCATTGCTTCCCTTGAGCAAGGAATCCTCCCAGATGATCGTAATGAAGCAAAGAAGGTTATGAGGCAAGCTGCTAGGTACATTGTGATGGATGGGGTGTTGTATAGAAGAGGGTACTCTTTGCCTCTACTAAGGTGCATAGCACCCGACCAATCGAAAAACTTATTGGCTGAAGTGCACGAGGGGTTCTGTGGAGATCATGCTCAGGCAGAGTCTATCTAAAAAGGTTTTGCGGCAAGGATTTTTCTGGCCTACAATGAATGAAGATTCCATGGAGTACGTGAAGAAGTGTGATAAATGCCAGATATTTTCTAAAGTACCCAGGGTGCCTCCGAATGTCTTGAAGCAAATGCAGAGCCCGTGGCCTTTTGCAGTATGGGGCATTGATCTGATCGGGAAACTACCCAAAGGGAAAGGAGGAGTATAGTTTGCAGTAGTTGCTGTGGATTATTTCACCAAGTGGACCGAAGCCGAACCACTAGCAACGATCACCTCGAAGAAAGTGTTAGATTTTGTGGTTAAGAATATAATATGTCGCTATGGTTTGCCCAAAAAGATAGTCTCTGGTAACGGCACTCAATTCGATAGTGACTTATTTACCGATTTCTGCACTAGACATGGCATCACGAAAAGTTTCTCCTCGGTAACTCATCCGCAAGCCAATGGGAAAGTTGAGGTCGTAAATAAAACTTTGAAGGATACTCTAAAAAAGCGTCTAGAGCAAGCTAAGGGTGCTTGGGCAGAAGAGTTACCAGAAGTCCTTTGGTCATACAGGACTACTGCCCGGACAACAACTGGTCATACCCCATTTTCCTTTTCATATGGGTATGAGGCCATGTTACCTATTGAAGTAGACCCACCATCTCATTAGAGAAGCATGCACGACCAGGAAGAGAATCACTAGTTGCTAGTTGAATCTTTAGATTTCCTTGAGGAGAGACGAGAAAAAGCAAGCTTGAGAGTTGCTGCTCATCAGCAAAAGGTGGCCCGCTATTTTAATTCCAAAGTTAGAGATCGAAAGTTCCAGGTCGGCGATTTGGTCCTTAGAAATGTGTTCATCAGAGACCCGGCAGCTGGAGTACTAGGACCAAACTGGGAGGGACCGTATCAAATTGAGCAAGTCTTGCCATCCGGCACTTACAGACTTGCTCGATTAAATGGAGAGCTGATCAGGAACTATTGGAATGGCGAGCACTTGAGGAAATATTATCAATAAATATTGCTTACAGAGTAGTAGCTTTGTCTCAAGTGTTTAACTTGTTATTTGCTAACCAGTCATGTTATTTTGAACAATTTTATTTTGTTTGAGACTCGTAATTAGACACGCTTTGTCCTTTTTTTTTACGAGTAATAAAAGAGATCACGCGTAGCGCGGTCGAATCTTGCTACAAATTTTGCATATGTGTTGATTATTCTTGCTTTGGCAGTGTTCAACTGTCATTACAACTTAAAACAAAAAAAGGTTTTCTAAAGGAAATATCGGGCAGTGTTCAACTGGTCGGAATCCATCAGATGAATGACCAACGTTCAAATAGTTGCATGTTTTTACAGTTTTAACTACTGAAATATCCTTTGTATATTCAATGTGTTTCACGAGTAATAACTGCTCGAATAAATTCGATCAAGTAGCAAGTGATCAAGGATTTTTCAACCCTCAATCACTTGGGGGCACATAGGGTATACTGGTATACACTTCAACACAAGCAATAAGAACACGAGCAAATATATTTGTTTTCAGGCTGACTTGTAAGTCTTTAAAGTCAAAAGGGCCGTTAAGCTAACTTGTTTTACAAAGCTTAATTAACTTGGAATTTTTTCAAAATTTTAAGTTAAGAACAACTATTCGTGTGTAAATAAAACGCGATGCTCATAAAATGTTAGAGCAATAAGAATGTGAGAAAGCATGCTTAGTAGTAACTTATGAAATGTTTAGAATTTCTAAGTTAGAAAACTAAGTACTCATATGAAAATATAAGGCATCTATGTAATAAAAATTTTAAATGATTAAGTCTAAAAAAGTAAAGTGCTCATAGCTCGCCCATATGAGCAAGAGTACATAGCAAAATACAAAATAAAGGTCTACTAGTCAGCTAAGGATTCAGCTGGTCGGATGGAAGCTCACTGGTCGGCTAGGGCAGGTTGATCAACACCTTCCTCAGCATCAATTGCTTCTTCTGGTCGGAATGATAGAGTGGGAGAAAAAGGTGTGGTACCAGCAGGATTAGCTGCCTCCTCAGTAGCCTTTGCCTCACATTTTGCAAGCTCTTCTGCCTTGGCCTCCTCTGTGAGAAAGTCGAGCTTGAGAAGCTTGTTCAGCTTCCACACCTGGTAAAAGCAATTGAAACAAATTTCCTCATAGCGAGCGAGATTGGCTTCTTTCTCTCGCTTTAGCTCCTCGTTCTCACGAGTCAATTTCTCCAACTGATCAGTCAACGACTTGTTGATTTGAGTTTGTTTTTGGTTCTTGTCAGCCAGCCCCCTAAGAGACTCATTCCGCTCAGCCACGGTCTTCTCTGCCTGCTCCACCTTGGATTGGAGATCTTTTTCTGAGGAGGTTAAAGTCTCCACTTTAGTTTGGGCATCCACTAGTTGATCATTTAAGACCTTGATCAATTCCTTGTAGTCTACTGCTCGATGCTGAGCGTGGCTGATGGTGATAAGCGACTCATGGAAAATAGGAAGTTACTACAAGTAAAAATGATTAAAAACAAACTGTCTTGTGATAAAATACTTACATTCATCAGCTGAGCGAGCCCTCTTTGTAAGACGACTTCAACACTAAGCCGAGGTAAGGATTCAAAGCTTTGAATCGTTGAAGCATCATGAAGAGTCTGGTCAAGCAGTTCCTTCCCAATGTTATTAGCAGTGCGAAGGGCCTCACTCAAGCCAGTCAGGCGAGTGGGGATTAGGCTCACAGAAGGAGGAATCGACGAAGGGGTCAACTGTGGGATTTTCATTGGCTCCTCGGGTTGTCTTCCTTGACTGGTCGGGGTTGTCCTTGGAACTTTGCTTGGGGGGTTGGAGCCACTTCCTTCCCCAGATTTCCTCTTTTGGGCAAGAGAGGTGTTGAATTGCCTGAACATCTCTGAATCTGCAAAATAGTAAACACAAGATTTGTTAGTAAAAAGTAAAGCAATATGTGGGTAAATACTTTACAACTACCAAACAACTCTATAAATCCCATATAACCAAGTTATTTAAAATCAAACATCTCACTATGACTACTAGACCTGAGTTTAGGATTTGGTCAAGGAAGTCATCCTCTTCATCAGATGATGAGCTTAAGTCTCTGTGAAGCTGGATGGTCTTTCATTTCCCAGGCTGTGTGGGAACAACACGTCTGCGTTGATCCTCCGGCTGGGGTTCCCTAATGATAAGGTCACCTGGTCTGCGAGAGTAGGGAGATGGGCCAGGAGAGAACTGATCGGACACTACCTCAGTATTTGCGTTGGACTGGTCAGTTGCATTAGCTTCTTCGGTAGTACTCTCTACTATGATGTTCTGGTTACTTGGTAACAGGCCCACCATCTGAAGATTATCCACAGTAACCAACTCTTTCACATTCTTCTCCTCGGTGCACATATTAGCCAACTCTTCTGCTCGGGAACACATTGCTTTGGTAGGCAAGGGCTGGTGAAATGGACCCATGTGTGTGAAGGCTAAATTGTTGGCTTTGATATCTGAAGTAAGAAAATACTCTGTATAGTATTTTCCAGGATTCGACTTATGAGAGATACCATGGAGGTATTTAATCCCTTTATGCCTGTGGAAGAGGTGAAAAAAACCTGGATTCTTGTGGCTTGGGTTAGTCCTAAAGTCGAAGAGATAATGCACTTCATGAGGAGTGGGTGGATCCCAACCTTGCAGGAAGTAAAGGATGTATAGAGCGGACAACGCCTGAATCCCATTGGGAGCAATCTGGAAGGGAGAGACGTTGAAGTAGTCCACTACTGACTGGAAGAAAGAATGTAGCGGGATGGTAGCTCCTGCGTATACGTGGTGCCTAGATTAGGCACAGTATGGTCCGCCAGGCTTGTTGGCTCTCTGATGAGGGCACAGACATATCACGTTAACCCCTCTCAGGCCCAATGCTTGAATGTGTTTGTCGAACATCCCGGGGTTAAGTTTCGAGGGTTTGGCTGTAAACCAAGAAGGTGTTTCTTCTCCTTCTTTTCTTGGATTTTGAATGGCTAATCGCTAGATCTCGGTAGTAAATTTCTGAGTGATTTTTCTCCGAGGCTTGCTGGGTTTTTGTGTTTGGCAAAGCGGTCTTGAAGAATCCGCAGTTCGGACCTCACTGCGTTCCACTACTTTTTGTGCTGCTCTGCGAGCTACCTGAGGTTCTTGGTCCTGAGGAAATCTGTTAGATTTCTTTACCCTCATTTCTGACTGCTCAGCCTGATGATTGAGAAACTGTTCTTCGTGGAGGAAGTATAAGGCTGATCAGGGAAGGATCTTTTTAAGACGGCGAAGGCGATCCTCGGGGGTGCGACTGCTAGGAGACTTCAAAGAAGAGTCGCTGCTTTGAGGAGTATCGCTCGATTGCGGGATGGAAGTGTCAGAATTTGTATGGTTGTCACCTGCCCTATAGTCGAAGCGATTCATCTACAACAAATAAAAATAGGGGGAGGTGAGTAATCAAACAAACATAAATCGATTGATGCAAAGGAAAAGTATTTATTTACTACTCATAAATATTTTATTGGGTAGTAAAAATATTTTTTACTCCCCAAAATGAGCATGTATGAGGGAAAAAATGATAGGCAAAAATTTGGTGCCTAAAATGTGGGGTGTCCGAGCGGATCGGGGTGTATCCGAGTAGGACGAGTGATGTCCGAGCGGGCATGCGTATGTCCGAGGAGCTAGGCTCAGTAATTGGGTGCGGTGTGTGCGTGTGTCCGAGGAGCCAAGACGGTGTCCGAGCGGATGTCTCGGGGTGTCCGAGTGGATCCGAGGGCGTGTCCGAGTAGATCCGAGGGCGTGCCCGAGTAGTCCGAGCGGATGGCCTAGGCATCCGAGCGGTTGGCCTAGGTGTCCGAGCAGATGGCCTGTGTCACACCGAACCATCCGAGCAGTGCACACATGTCCGAGGAGTGCAGCAGCCGTGTGCGTGACATCTAGTCGGTGCACCTGTGTCACACCGAGGCATCCGAGCAGTGCGAGCGTGTCCGAGGGGCCTCTCGTCCGAGCAGCCAATGATGCATCCGAGGGGCTTCACCCTAGTTTCGAGGGGCATTAAGGCACTCAAGGGGCTATTGTGTCCGAGCAGCCATGGGTTTGCCCAAGTATTCAAACAGAAAAAAGGCCATGGCCGATCGGCCTTACAACCCATCTCCTCAATTTTTTTTTCGATAAAACCTAAATCCCCTAGGACACAAACACATTTCCTCATCCAAAATACACAACAACAAGATCAAAATGGGGGATTTGAAAGGTTTCAAAGGTTCTAAGGGACTCTATATATCATCAAATACCCATAAACACACATATGCAATTTAGGTTGAAAAATTCATTTTTCTTCAAATTTCTATGAAATTGAAGACAAGATTGAGTTACCCATAACCTAAATAACATCAAAACAGCCACAAAACACATTGTATTTCAAATATTCATAAACAAACTCAAGAGAAAATTTCCTATGGGGGTTTCAGCCTACACATATTTTTCTTAAAGCTTTGAAAAAAAAACACATAGGTGGAGGTAAGGAAGAAGACTTACCCAAATGTGTAGATTTCTTGAAGAGCCCTTATGTTTGCTTGGAAAAAATGGGAGCTTTCCTTGGAGTTTTGGAGACTTTCGGCCAAGAGGGGAAAAGATGCGGGAAATTTTTTTGCTCTCCTTTTGCTTATGAGATTATGGGTACTTATGGGTCTATTTAAAGGGAAAAAGTGGAGATTGCCACTTATTCTTAGACCCTTGGAATTCCTTGAGTATATTTTCTCCCCACGATTGTGAGCAATTAATTCCAGTGATCGTGGTCTGCTATGGAGTCGTGGTCTGATGCATAAGCAGGAAAATGAACAGTTGGATTTGTTATTGTGCCGTCAGTAGTGGAGAAAAAAGTTTATTATGTGAGAACATCATATAATAAACTTGGGGGCAAATGTTATCCCCAAATTTTGAAAACGATGACGTGGTAATAAAAGTGACAAATGGCAAGGAATGGCCGGGTAATCTGGCTTAAGAGTAGTCTGGTAGACCGGTGAAGATTTTTGACTGACCAGTCAAGTGTCATGACCGACCAGTCAGGTGCTTGTCTGACTGGTCGTATGCTTGTCCGCCCAGTAATGTCCTTGGCCGACCAGACATGTGCCTGTTTGCCCAGTCAGATGCTTGTCCGCCCAGTCAGGTGCTTGTTCGACCAGTTATGTCCTTGTTCGACTAGTGAAGGTTTGGCCGACCAGTGAGGAATTTTGGCCCTTCAATTCTCCTCCTGAGTGTGATGTGGACCAACTAAACAGAGCAGGGCTATGCAAAAGATCCCAGTAACGGTTTCAACAAGAATCGGTCATGCCTGTGCGGGAATCTCTCAGATTATCCCACAAAAATAGTGTTTTGTTGTATTTTGAATATTATTATTAATTGAATATAGTGAGAATAGCGAAATATCCCGATTATGGGGGACATCATTTGTACGATCCTAAGCCTATAAATACAAGGCTCAGGGCATCATAAAGGGGGTTCGGATTTCAATTTTTCAGAGAGAGAGTAATTGTATCTTGAGAGAACTCTTGTATTCTTTTAATCTGCACTGAAGAAACTCAGTTGACTCAGGTTCATCTGATCTTGAGTGTAGATCTATAATCATAACTCTAAGTGGACTAGGCTATTACCAACACATTGGGGCTGAACCACTATAAAAATTGTCTGTGTCGTATATTTCTCTTGAAGGTTTTTTGTCATTTAGACGTCTACACGTCGTTGACCAAAAACGCGATCAACACACATAAAATCACATTTATGCCCTGAATGGGCCAAAATTACAAATATGTCCTTATAAGCTATAAATGGCTCACATGCATATCTAATACTCATAAACATGTATATAATATATTCATATAATCATAGTAATCATGCATGCCACATAGTCACACATTTAACCAATTAAATACACATATATTCAATTATGCCCCCCTGACACGCTAATCAATGCACTAAGCCCTATTATCAATTTTTTGGTCGTTACATTTCTTACTGGGCTTTGGCTCATAGGTGCTTTGTGGTGCAGGTAAGGGCAAAGGAAAACTAGACCAATCATGAGTTGGAGAGCTCTAGGGGCGGCGTGTACATACTCAGTGCTCGACCACCACGTTCGAGATACTTTTGATGAACATGGGATATTAGCTCGATTTTTTCTACTTAGGTCGGCTAGTTCTGTAATTTAGTTATACTTGTATTTTGATTTAAAATTGGGATCCCTTGCATATATTCAAACCCTTTTGTAATGAAAAGTTTAACTTCTCTTACCAAAATTTTAATACCTAAAATATTGTTTAACCTTAATTAAACATTTGAGTCCAAAATGACTAGCAAAACGAGTTAAGCACTATTTCTAACACACGGTGTAATGGAACTGGATTAGTAGGTGATACAATCTCACTTATGTCCAAAGGAGGATTTTTAACAAAGTTCTCGTGCAGCATGGATCCTAAAGTGAGACCTTTGATGAAGAGTTTTTCTTCAACAATCAGATCAGCACCATGGATTTGGTTAAGTGTGTCCATAAATTTTTGCAAATATTGATTCAAATTCTCATCGTTAGATTGATCGATTCAGTAAAAATTCTCCATTGTTCAATGGGTGTGGTGGATGTTGTTGTACTGCTTAATGAAAACCTTCCAACGATCTTCAAAGGTCTTGATAGAATTTTCAGGCAGTTGGCAGAACAACAGTAATGCTGGCCAGAACAACGTAGTTGCAATTTTTTACAGTAGATAGCTTTATTCTTCGTCTCGATTTCCATTTTTGCTGAAAATGGTAGATATGGTCATTTGGATCAAACTTTCTTTTAAATATGGACATGGTCGGTGCAACAAAATCTTTTGATTTTAGGTTTGACAATGATCCACTCAATGAACGGAGATCGTGTAACCCCTTTAATAGCTAGGCAACAAGTTTTGTTAATGTCTGAGCACATTACCCAACCATTGATTTCATCACTTCTCTCATTATCTCACTTGTCCAGTCCTCGGGCAATTCTACCTTCAAACTCTCTTCAGTTTTGGCATTCCCTTTCAACTAACTATGTCCCTCGTCTTTCAACTCATATGCCTTCTTGGCAGTTCGTTCTTCATCACCTTAACATCTGTAGCGACTTTTCTTGATGAGCTTGAGATTACGACTGAGACTACGACTAAATTTGCGGCTGAGCTAGATGCTTATTTAGCTCCACGTTTTCCACTCTAAAAAATTTCATCTCCCTACTCATGTTTTCTGGGCTGGTGAGCATGACAGCAGTCTAGTCTTCCGACCTCTGCTCCACAGCCTCAAAGAAACAGTGCATCCTCTGCTCCACAGTCTTTGAATTCATGCTCTGAGATAGGGGAAATAAGAGAATACACTTCTCCGATGTTCCTAGTCAACTGCTTAATAACTGTGCTCTTTTTTGGTGGCATGACTTAAAGCTATACTTTCCTTTGCTAATTCCTAGACAAAGAAAACCAAATTAAATACAATTATCTTCTCACAAACGACACCAATTGTTCAATCTAAAATATTGTTGAGTGATTAGATTCCATATTTAAGTTATGAGTTACATATGGAATGAAATCACATGAATCGAGGTAGTAAACTCCATAGAATAATCAATAAAGTCTTCATCAGAATTGAATGAAAAAACTCCTCGGAGTACCAACACAAAGATACATTGATGCTTAAGTCGGCAAGGGTTCTCTCATGATCTACAGCAAAATATATCAAGTATATGTAAGGAATGAATCAATCCAAGGTCCATTTTCAGGTCCCACTCGGTGTTATTTATAAATTTCTAAAAGTTAGATAGGATTGAAAAGATTTATTTTAATTGGTCCACAACAGCAATCAGAATGAGAGTATAATTGCTAATTTTAAATTGGGTCTGGCAAGATTCAGATCCGAACGAGCTTCATTGTCAGACAAGCTTCCTTCAGAACAAGAGTTGGACACTATTAAACCCTCCTTCAAACCGAACCTCCCAAGATCTTCTAACTACATTCAGCAGTTATAAATAACAACTTACACAAAACACTGCATTTTAATTAACTGCGATGTGTAAATTTGGCTCCGAGATTAATTTTAATTCAAATTACTTAATTTTATAACTTAATAATTGAATTTAAAATCTTAAATGATACAACTCTTATGAACAACAACCCAAAATAAGTTTACCCAAAGACACAATAGAGAAATAGAATTGTTAGCCTGGAATAACAGATTTCCTGTAATATTCCGTTTCTTCATTCTTTATTTAAATGCGGACGATAATACAAAGCAAAGAGAACCATAGTTAATGATGAGATGAGACAGTTTGATGAATAAAAAAGATTCTCCAGAATTTGATGATACATAAACAAGTTGCCGACAATGCATTATAATGAAAACTTCACGTCCCATGTGCTAACACTCATCATTATTTTATTTATAAATCAACTATTAGTTATACATTGTCAGTCAACATCTTATAATAATAGAGAGGATTACAATTATTACTATTGCTAATCACTAATCTGAATTCTATTTCTAGCCAATAATTAATGTGGAGAAATGGGTTTGAAATGTTTCAAATTTTGGGCAACTATACCTTTCATAATTAAGCATAATCAAAAGAAAAATTTAACAAATATTCTTACTGTATGGTATAATAAATAATCACCCATCAAATTTTATAATAATAATAACCAAGACACAGTACGAAGCTGGGTTATCTTAATGGAGTGTTGAAGTCAAATTAGAGTAAAATTTTTATTGAATATTGAATCCACTTTTTCACACCAGTACAAAAAAATGTTATATTTGCACTTCAAAAATTATTAGTACACCACATTTTGTTAAAAATTAATATATATTATATATTTTTTTTAATTTGTGCTTATATTTTTCTATTTTTTTTCTTTTTCATATTCTAAAAACTACATATAAATAATATAATTATTTAAATAAAAAATATATTAAACTTGTTAAAATAAGAGTTTTTCTTCTAAAAAATTCTACATTATTTAAAAAAAATGATGAAAATAATATAAATAAAATTATTGAAATCAACAAAAAAAATTAAAGAATGCCAAAAAAAATATTGAGAAAAAGTGATAGAAATGATTTTAAAAATTAACTTTTTTTAATTAATGAGTTGTCTTTATATATTTTTAGGTGCAAATATAATGTGAAAAAAAAAAAAAATCATTTCCCGTAACTACTTTTAACATTTTACCATGTTATGCCATTTTTATCAGGGGACATGGGAACAGAGGCATGACACCTTGCCATGTGCACATTTTTTTTTGGTTTTGTCATAAAAATTGTAAATAGTTCTGATTTGTCACATTTTAGTCAGAATTAAAATGAAATTTTAATATGGTTTTTGTGTGTGCTACAAATTGAAAACTAATATAGTGATTTGTGAGCTAAAAGGTAGCCAGCCTTGATGAAGCTGACAATTACTTAAGAATATGTCTGACCAACCATTAGACGATAATAGGGTAGGGGCCACAAGGATTATATGGTTCCATGTCCATCTTTCAACATGGATAAAATACTTTTTGTTCCAAAGTAGTGACGACCACTCTTATAGGCTCAAACAACAAGTGAGAAAGTACATCTCCTCACACGCCAAATAGCAACACCACCATAATGCTAGCCACGACCTCTCTTTCTTTTTCCATGACACAACATATTAATACACACATGTATATATCATATATCCATAATAATCATATTTTTCTCTCCATTCCACTATTACAATTGTTCATATTATTCTTCCATTATTATTCCCTTATCATCCCCGAATGTATGAGACTGTAACGAATTCTTCTCGTTTGAGAGTTCAGCTTGTGGCCAAATCCACCTCAGATGGAGTCCTCAACAAGTTTTTCGATGCCACTGAATTTGACTTTGATTACGAGCAAAGTGGGATATGGTCACCCCCTATTAAACGCAGCGCCTTCGTCAGCTCACCAAATACTATTTTCACTAATCAAATGCTTGACAAGCTTAGAACCATCGTTGAAGCTCGTAATGGTAGTAGAAGACATAGAATTTTTCTCAAGAGTGCGTGCTTTTTCTCATACTTACCCTTTAATCCTTTTTGTATTATCTCAATTCAATTCAAATCAAAGTTTTTTCCTTCAATGCAGGCCTTCTGGTGTTATTAAAGGATAAAACTCATCAGCTTTATAGATCGAAAGTCGTAAAGAAAATGAGAACAAAACCAGAGAATACGCAAGTAAAACAGATTTAGATAATATATATATGCCTTTTTTTTTTCTTTTTTTGATTTTTCTCAAATGTCATCTTTCATTTAGCATAATACATCTCTTTGTACATCTATATATTTTTCTCATAGGATTATATAATCAAAACACGCATATTTGCATAAACCAATTGCATTGGCTCAGTTAAACTTACATTATTCTCCCAAATCTAGAATTTTTTGCCACTTTTTATAGTTATAATCATCCAGGTTTTTTCTTCGGAAAAAAAAAACTAAACTCACCTTAGTAGAGGAAACTACTGGCGTCCTCCAATGAGAAACGTCTAAAAATGTAATAAAGGCAACAATAATAAGATCAACGTGCCCTTTCAAAAATAATAATAATAAGATCAACGTGGAACAAGATAACCAAGTTACGAGCAAATATTTTGTTTTGTTGGTTTGTTTGTTTTTTCTCATGGGTGCCCATTAAAAATTTATTAAAGATTGCCTTCTGCAGCTTTTGCTCAATTTTTAAGGCTTTTGAAAATCCAATTGCAAACAAATACCCATTTTTAGTACACATAGGTGACTGAACAACCCAGGCCAGGCCACTTAAGGTGAACGGAGCACAGAGAACGAGTTAAAAAAATACAGAGCTAACAGAGCTCTTGCCCTCTCACTATCTTAGCTTCTTAAAAAAATGATGTGCGTTGTCTCCCCAATCACACATTTGCATATAAAAAAAATTCAAAGTATGGTCACATGTTTCACTATTATGAAGCAAAAAGCGAAGTTGTTAGAGCACTCCCAATTGAGGAGGTAAAATGTCTAATTCTTTATAATATAGAGAAAAAATTGTTAAGTAGTCTTCCAATGGGTGATATAAAGTTATATTTTTTTACCTAAATGAATATTATTTCTCTATATGTAGTGAAATACTATTCATCAAGCTATAAATATTTTATTATTTTTTTTATAAACTATTGTATATATATATCAGTGTGATACTATTATATTTAATTATTTTATTTCTTAAAATGAATAAAATATTTTTAAAAAATATAATATTTAAGTGATGTAGAAAAAAAATAGAGAAGCTGATGAATAGTATAATGTAAAAGTTTGATGTAAATTATAAAAAAAATATGTTTTGGTAGTGTATTTTGTAATATACTTTCTCTATAATATTTAGCTAAAACTCACAAAAACATCTTCCATCAACTCCTTATATATATATATATATATATTTATAATAGTTATGCACAAACTCTAATTAATCCATATCTACATTTACAAAACATTTACATATTCTTTATATAATATTTTCATATTATTATTTTTCTTTATAAGCTCTCTCTCCCATTTAGTATATATATTTATTATTTCTTTTTTCTTTTTCAATTATTTTATTTTACTTTAATTAATAAAATATGTTTAAATATATAATATTTAAATAATGTAGAAAAATATACAGAGAAACTAATATATGGTAAAATAGAAAAATGTGTATTTTAGAGAGGTATTTTAAAAAATCTAATAGAGCATTCATTAAGGGTGCTCTTAGAATGAAAAAGAAATACTTCTCGAGGGAAATTGGGCCCATCCTCTTGAATGGTGAGAGAATATAATAATAAAATAATAAAGTTCCTATGGTATGGGAACCATTGATACTGTACTAGATTTTCCCTATAAGGATATTAAATACAAGTGATCAACTTCCTTTATAGGTTTGAGCATGTTCGGAACCAATGATATTAATATTTAGATTAAATTGGCATGTGGGGATGGTTTCGATGTAGAAGAAAAAGATTGGTAGTAATTGATAAAGGTCTTTAAGACTGGTATTACAGCTAAACATTGTCATCATTATCATGTGAGATGGGAAGAGTAAAGTGAGAACTTTCCCAGAAAAGTAAGAATAGTTCGGTGGTGGCATCATTATTATGTGAGATGAGAAGCTGAGTTAAACGAGAACTTTCCCAAAAAAGAAAATAATAGTTTGTTGGTGGCAGTGAAGGTTTAAATGATATATAACAAATATGAAATAACAGAGTTTGTGATTGTCAGAAGGCAGTTGAAACTGACAATGACTATTACTGCTTTACAAAGAAGTGTTCATAATGCAAGCCTAAGGATTACATTATACAAGACTAGAAAACTTACGAAACTTCTATGAAAAGTTGACACACAAGAGGTTCCCAGCAGAACTGCCAAAATAGAAAAACATAACATAATGTGTGTGCGTGGTAACAGAAAATAAATCTCTTTTGCGTCATAATCTATTGTGCGTGGCAAGACCTTTGACAATATAATGAATGAGAAGCTTGTATAGCTTATATACATTTATTGAAATAATGTGCCGATTATGAATTTACATGATGCAAAGCGCTCCCTTCTGTGTTAGACAAACATTCCAACACAAACCTATAACTTTTTCAGCTCCTCGTCACTGAATCGTTTGAATTCACAACCTCTACTATTTTCTCTATTATGAGTACACCTGTAATCAGAGCTAAAAAAAAGTGTTTCACTTGAAGCTTAGATAGTGCGGTTAACAGAAATTCTACCATATTATGTGTATACTAACTTTACAGTGTCAACTGTCGAGAAAACAATATGGGTTGAAAGCATTAATAGCTAATATGCATGCTTCAATTCAACAGCTCTTTTAGGATGAAACTTGACATGTTGAGCATTAAGCAAAGTAATTTGCACTATTACAAATTTTATGCAAAAGGAAAGGGAATAAACAAATATGAACATTTCCATCAAACTTACATAGATTTAGTGTTGAAAAGTAGACCTGCAATGTGTTGGGCATCAAACTGGCAAAGGATTTTGTTCTAGGATTTCTTTTCCTGTGATTCCATCCTTCAAATTTTTAAAATAAACATCATAGTCCTTCAGTGGCGGATTCTCAGGGTCCGCAGTAAATGGCTCGCTGAATGGTATGACACTCTTTACCTGTAAAGGAAGAAGTTTGTGACATTCCAAAGCTGCTACCAAATCGGAAGAATATTTCCAGTGTAACTATGAAAGACATTAAATTAGCTTCAATCTACGTTATGAAGTGGAACAAGGATAATAGTCCGCACTAGAGTTGTAAATACGGGCCGGGCTTTCTAGCACGGCACGAAACCGGCACGAACCCGGGAGGCACGAGCACGATACGGCACGAAAAAATATTGAGCTTGGGCCAGGCACGACACGAATTGAAAATTAGCACAGCACAGCACGGCACGACATGGGCCTGAGCACGGCACGACACGACAAGCTCGAAGGCACGATACGAAAGCACGAGCAAACTAGCCCGAAAACACGACACGATAAAAAGCATGATATTTTGACATTAATAATGATAATAAATTTTTATTTGTCAATTATCTATAAATTAAAATAATAATAAAAGTCTATTATTTTTCTCAATTTTATATTTTTATAATTATATTAATTTATTTTAAGATTTGTGAGTTAAAATTTTTAGTATTTATTATTAGGTATTCAAATTCTAATAATTATCTTTGATATAATTTTGTGCAAAGTATTGTTAAAAAGTATATATAAATATCTAAAACTATAATTTAAACAAATAAATGTATTTGGATTGGTGGTGAGTCCATTGATTGTTAAAGAGGAGGTGGAGGGTTCAATTCCCCATTCTTATATTTTTTTGCTATAATAAAATGAGCCTAAAAGTGGGTCCAAATAAGAAAAGTGGGCCAACCCGAATAAGGAAAGTGAGCCAGCCCGACACAGCACGACATGGGCCGTGTTGGGCCACATTTACAGCTCTAGTCCGCACTACCTAATTGAACAATCATAGCTAGTGTTTCTTATTTCTTGTTTTTAACTGAGGCATAATTTCTGACTTAAACAAGACTTGACAAAACTAGCATTGACTCAGTGGCACTTGAAAATTTAGGAAAGGAACTTGGTACTCCACACTCAAAAATGCAGCTCTCTCTAACCATATAAATATATTTCTTTCAGATATTTCTTTTTTGTAGAAGTTGAAAAGATGGTAGAAATAGACAACGGAGTACTAAATGACAAAATATGTGTTGAAGAGGTAAGAGTATAACCTCAAAAGTCTTGTCACACGCGTATGGGCTATCCAAAGCAGCAATACATATCCGAGCAATCTCTTCCCTTGATATCTTACCCTGTATGTATTTAACAATAGCAAATGTCAGCCAATTACCAGGGAAAAACAAATAGGTATCAATAAGAACACCATTATCTGTAACCAAATTCATGTTCTGGAATGTTGGCTAACAATATTGGACAGTTGCATAAGTCAGGATTTAGCACTAGTTACTCATTTAGAAAACAAAAAGAACATTAAATTGGTGGTTATTAATATACCGTTATGTTGTCTCCTTGATCAAATATGAGATCTGCTCCAGCAGGCTCCTCAGTTAATGCACATGGTCTCACAATTGCATACGGTATACCACTTTCCCTTATCAAATCTTCCCCCTGTTGCAAACTCAACAGTTAGAAACAAAAATTGAAAATATATATATTGTATGCTTATCAAAATGACCAGAAATACACAAAAAACATAGTAAAAGCGGTATAAACTATTTTACACATAAAATCAACAGAAGGTAATACAAAATGACAGCCCATTTTTTAATACCACAATTAGATTGGGAAAGGATGCAAATTCAATCTTCAATCTGTAAATAATAGAAAGTGTTTGATTAAAGCTCTGATCAAGTTATGGATTGAGCTACTGAGCTTTGTATTTATAGAGTTTGACTAATACACCATAACAAAATTTAACAGCTGTAACCGAACACAGTTGTTCACTTAGCTAAACAGTTACATAATAACAGAACCTAAGTATAATCTCTAACAACCCCCCTCAAATTGATTGGTCTAGGAAGAACAGTCAATCTTGATCTTCAGACAGTACATATTGGACGGATACTGCCGTGTGTGTGACTATATCTCGGATGAAATGATAGTCGATCTCAATATGTTTTGTGCGAGCGTGAAACATGGGATTGGACGCAAGATGAGAAGCTGAAATGTTGTCGCACCAAATGATTGGTGTTGGTATCCTCAATTGTAACTTGTTGAAAAGCTGCTTGTACCAAGTGAGCTCGGCAACAACATTTGCCAAGGCTCTACACTCAGATTCGGTGCTGCTTCGGGACACCACTTTCTGTTTTGTGGAAGACCAAGATATAATGCTTTGACCTAAAAAGACACAGTAGCCGCCAGTACTTCTTCGGTCATCAAGATTGGATGCCCAATTAGCATCTGTAAATGCTGAAAGATGTAGGGAAGATGAAGCTATAAGAGTAATGCCATGAGTTTGAGTGCCTCTGAGATATCGCAGGATACGTTTGACAGCTGACCAATGGGTAGTGGTGGGTGAGTGCATGAACTGGCATGCTTTATTTACAGCGTAAGAGATGTCCGGCCGAGTCATGGTTACATATTGAAGAGAACCTACTATACGTCTGTACTCAGTTGGATCTGCAAGGAGTTCGCCATCATGTTGGGACAAAGGTTTGCCAATGGTGCCCGGTGTAGGAGCAGATTTGGAGTCCAACATTTTAACACAAGCTAGGACATCAATAATATACTTCTGTTGACTTAAGTGCAGCTATCCAGGACTGGTAGTCACTTCGATACTGAGAAAGTTATGTAACTTACCAAGGTTGCATAGAGCAAACTTTTGATGAAGAGCTGAGACAAGGGCATCGACCTGATGTTGATCACTTCCGTCAAAATTATGTCGTGGACATACACTAGGAGAAACACAACAAAGCTTTGGCGATGAAGAATGAAGAGGGAGGACTCTGTCTTGGAACACAGAAAACCCCAGCTGCAAAGAGTAGCACTAAGCTTCGAAAACCAGTTAACAGCATCTCTTGCACCAATTGTTCTATGTCAGCCTTCTAGAAATGTGGGTATCGGTATGGTCGTACGCTTATTGGAGGTGCGCCTGGTTGTAGTGTAATGGCGTGCTCATTGGATCGTTTGGGGGGCAGCCCCTTAAGCTGAGAGAAAACCTCCTCATTCTTCAGCAAAGTCTGCCATATGAAATCTGGAATTTCTTCGTCAATTGTTGTGTTTTCTTAGCCTACATGGTTGAGTTCCAAAAGGAAGCCATTCTTCTCTGCCTTGATGGCTTTGAACATGTTTTTAGTCAGACCAAAGTTCTCTCAAGTGTTGGGTCTCCTTTGATGAGTGCTAGTTGGTTCCCTATTTAAAATTCCATTGTTCAAAGATTCCAATTTGTGTGAGTCATCCCTAAAGTGACAAGCCATTGGAGGCCTAAAATGACATCTGCACTACCCAGTTTAAGTGGCAAAAAATCATCTCAAATCTTTACTCCCTGAAAGTGGACATTCATATTCTTGCACACCCCTTAATTCTTCATAGATTCACCATTGCCCATAGTTTCCCCATATTCACTTGTGGCAGTATAGAAATTTTCAACTTAACACAATTTCGTTAGAAAGGAAATTGTGTGTTGCCCTAATAGACCTTCTTTGACGTACGTATATGCACAAAGGAGTAGAAAAGGTAATGGTAAGGTGGCAGCAGAGAATAATTAGTTATTTGGGAGGTATGTAGGTTGTTATGAGAGTTTGGCTAGGCTGTCAGTTAGGTACATGGGAATAGAATGAGGAATAGGATATAAGCAAGTGTGGGAGTTATTTGTGGGGTGTGAAGAGTTTGGTAGGGTGTGACCCTTTGGGGAGAGACTAGGCTCTCGAATTCCTAGTGATCAATACAGAGGCATTTATTTTCTTTCATTTTCCTGTTGTTCTTGATGTTTGGCTAACCAAATGGCAGGTCTAACTTAAAAAAGTGGTATCAGAGACTTCGATCCTCCATGGGTCCAAAGAAAGCTGAGGTGCAGGAGGTTTGGGATGAGAGGTTTGAGGCGGTGTAGTCGGAGTTTCAGAAGGACCTGATGGAGGTTCGTTCGGAGTTTCAACACCTTCCTAAGGGCATTGAGGTGTTGAAATCAGAGGTCTAACGTTTACCAACCATCAAGAAGAAGATGGATTACCTTGTCATGCATTTAGTTCACTTGTTGCAAACGACGAGGAAGACAACCACAGATGCGACCGCTGCAAGTGCAAATCGGCAAAGATGGGGAGTCGACGGGGAGTATTCACCAATTCCAGTTTTGGGCTCTCCTTCTACTCACTCAATTCCTTCCCCCACGCAGACGTACGTTCACATTCCACCACCAACCACCACATAGCCGGAGTCGTATTACACAGCTCCAATGTATGGACATGACTATCGTCCTCCGAGAATGGAGTTGCCCATGTTCTCCGACGAGAATCACGACGGGTGGATCTATAAGACGGAACGATACTTCTTGTTGACTCGGATGTCAGAACCGTTGATGCTTGAGACCGCCATTGTCGGATTGGATGGGGATGCTCTCACGTGGTTCCGATGGGAAAATCAAAGAAGGCCAATTACTTCATGGGCAACATTGAAGCAGTTGAGTCTCTTGCAGTTCTGTGCAGTCTCGATTGGGCCCATTTCAGAAGAATTCATGCCCGTGGTTCAGACCACCACTGTCAAAGATTACCGCCTGAGATGGGAAGCTTTGGCATCTTGGATGCCCGATGTTCAGGAGCACATCTTGGAAGGGAGCTTCGTGAAAGGCCTCAAAGAAGACATCAAGGGAGTTCTTCACATTCTTTAGCCCACGGGCATAGCCCAAATCATGGAAACAGTCCAACAAATTGAAGAGGGCCACCACTTGTTTGCAACGTGCCTCATCGATCAGACCCAATTTGAGCCCAATTGTTCCTTCTAGGGTTGGGATGAATCATTTCTTTGCTAAGTCTATCTCGACCCTTCCTGTGTCCATAACCCAAGCCGTCATGACACCACCATCCGGCAGCGTGAAAGCAGCGAAGCCACCACCATCTTGGCCAATGTCTAACGCCAAGTACCAAAATAAAAAGGCTCGCGGAGTATGTTTTAAGTGTGACAAAAAGTTTCATCGAGGCCATGAGTGCGACCAAAAGTTTCTGCAAGTAATGCTGACAATGGATGAGGAAGCTCCATCAATGGCAGAATCACCACTTCCAACGCAAGACTCGGAGGTGGCGATGGGTACTGAGGAGACTTTGGTCACGTTGTCGCTGAACTCGTTAGTGGGTGTCTCTTCATCTCACACAAAGAAGTTGGCATGGCATATTGGGCAGCAGCCAGTCATAGTATTGATTGGTAGTGGGGCAAGCCACAATTTCATCTCTATGGATGTGGTCTCAGCTACTGGAATCCCCACAACCCCCACAATGTGCTATGGTATTATGTTGGGTACTGGCAGAAAGGTGAGGACAGAGGGTATATGTGCCCAAGTGGAGCTAGATTTGGGAGCCTTAAGGGTGGTGATGGATTTCTTGCCCTTGAAGTTGGGAGGAGTAGATGTGATATTGGGTATCAAATGGCTTGAGACTTTGGGAAACATGCAAGTGAAGTGGAGAACTATGGTGATGAGATTCGAAATGGCAGGAGTTTGGGTAACGATATAAGGTGACCCGAGCTTATGAAAATCCCCAATCTCACTAAAGGCAATAATTTATACGATGGAGCATGAAGGCTTGGGGTTTTTGGTGCAGATGGGCACACTCCACGCAAAGGAAGAGACAGACTCAGAGGGCATTCCACAGGTTGTGACTAATCTACTGCATCGTTATAGCTCTTTTTTCTCTATGCCAGCGGGGTTGCCACCATGTCGAGCTTGGGAACATGCAATTAATTTACGAGAAGGGGCTGACCCAATCTCAGTTCGACCATACCATTATGTTCAGGTGCAAAAGGACGAGATTGAAGGATTAATGATGGAGATGATGCAGGCAGGGATCATTCGGTCTAGTACGAGTCCATTCTCAAGTCCAGTTCTGTTGGTTAGTGTTATCTGAGGTGAAAAGAATTATATTCTCTTACTTTTCATTGAAAAAATAATACATGTTTATATACAAACTGGTATAGCTAACTTAGGAAACTATGTCATTTAGAATCTCTACAATTAATCTAATTGATAACTAATTGACAGCTATATATATGTTGTAACACTCCCCCTCAAGCTGGAGCATAAATATTAATCATGCCTAGCTTGTTACAAAGATAATCAACCCGAACCCCATTCAACGCTTTTGTGAAGAGATCCTCTAATTGTTCTCCTATCTTCACATACCCAGTAAAAATCAAACCTTGCTGAATTTTCTTACGAACAAAATGACAATCAATTTCAATATGCTTAGTTTGCTCGTGGAATAGAGGATTGGATGCAATATGAAGGGCAGCTTGGTTGTCACACCATAATTTTGCGGGTACTGAAGTTAAGACCTACTTCAGTTAAGAGCTGATAAATCCATATTATCTCGCACACAGATTGTGCCATAGCCCTATATTCTGATTTTACACTGGATCTTGACACAACATTCAGCTTCTTACTCTTCCAAGAAACCAAATTTCCACCAACGAAAACACAATAACCTGAAGTGGATCTATCCACTTTGGAACCTGTCCAATCTGCATCTGAAAAACATTCAATATGAGAGTAACCATGATTTGCATAAAAGATACCTCAAATAACACAAAATTTGCTTTAACGCTGCCCAGTGATGAATTGTTGGGGATGTCATAAACTAACTACCAACACTGATTGAATATGAAATATCTAGACGAGTTACAGTAAGGTAATTCAGCTTTCCAACCAACCTTCGATATATCTCAGAATCCTCAAATAGTTCTCCATCTTTTGTAAAGTGCATGTTTGGCGTCATTGGAGCACTACAAAGGGTTTGCTCCCAATTTTACTGTCACAGTTAACAAGACAAGAACATATTTTCTCCGAGATAGAAAAATACCTTTCTTACTCCTTGTGACTTCAACATCCAAATAATACTTTAGCATCCCCAAGTCCTTCATATAAAACTGAGTACGAAGGAAAGACTTGAGAGATATGATTCCCACAGTATCACTTCCAGTAATCATGTTATCATCCACATACACAACTAACAGAATGATACCAACTTCTGATTGTTTGTAGAACACAGAATTATCTTACTTTTCATCATGCCAAAATTTTCAACAGCCTGACTAAATTTACCAAACCAAGCACGAGGACTCTGTTTCAAACCATATAAACACTTTTGAAGACGAAAAACTTGGCCATACTCCCCCTGAGCAACAAAACCTGAAGGTTGCTCCATATACACCTCCTGAAGATCACCATGAAGAAATGCATTCTTTATATCAAGTTGATGCAAAGGCCAGTTATGAGTTGCTGCCATTGAAATAAACAATCGTACAGATGTCAATTTTGCAACCGAGGAAAAAATGTCAGAATAATCCACTCCACAGGTTTGAACATAGCCCGTAGCGACAAGACGGACTTTCAATCGAGCAACTGACCCATCCAGATTAACCCATTTGCATCCAATATAGTCCATTTTCCCTGAAGGTAAATCGACCCCAAGTACCATTGTCATCTAAAGCATTCATCTCCTCTATCATTGCATTATGCCAACCAGGATGAGATATGGCTTCATGAACCGTTTTAGAAATAGGGATAGAATCAAGGAAAGCAATAAAAGAACAAGATAAAGACGACAAGTGATTATAAGAAATTAAAGAAGACATAGGGTAATTGCACTGACGTTTACCTTTGCGTAAGGCTATGGAAGATCATCATTTGGGACCGAATCTGATGACGAAGGAGCATATGCAGAACATGAATCAGGAGGTGGACGCCTGGAGTAGACTTGCGTAATAGGAGGCCTGTTTGGAGCTGTGTTTGTGGCTGAGACAGGATCAGAAGATGTGATAGAGTATACCAACAAATCATCATCCTCCCCCTGACAAGTAGAGATAGGTGAGGATGGAAAATAAGATGTGTCTTCCATGAAGGTAACATCAATTGAGATGAGATATTTGTTAAGACTGGGACAATAACACATATACCCTTTCTGAAGACGAGAATAACCAAGGAATACACATTTCAATGACTTGGGATCTAATTTAGTGACTTGCGGATGAACATCTCGAACAAAACAAGTACTACAAAATATCTTAGGATTAATTGGAAACAATGACTTATTGGGAAAAATGACCTTATAAGGAATCACACCATTAAGAACAGAGGATGGCATGCGATTAAGGAGAAAACATGTTGTAGAAACGGCATCGGCCCAAAAAATTCAGGAACATTCATTTGAAAAAAAAGGGCTCGTGTAGTTTCAAGAAGATGTCTATTTTTGCGTTCTGCGACGCCACTTTGATATGCAGTATCAACACAAGAAATTTCATGAAGCATACCATTCTGAACCATATATGAGTGAAATAAAACAAATGTATATTCTTTGGCATTATCACTTCGCAAAGTACAAATGGAAACATTAAATTGAGTTTTGATCTCAGCACAAAATGCACAAAATATAGAAAACTCATAACGATTTTTCATTAAGAATAACTAAGTTACACGAGAATAATCATCCACAAAAGTAACAAAATTCCTGAATCCAGGTTTAGACAAAATAGGTGAAAGACCCCAAACATCAATGTTGGCTAAGTGTTTTTGGTGATTTTTGTACCGAAGCTTTCGACACTCAAACTTCGTATGGTCTGGCTTTTTACAGTAGTTGCACATAATGGTTCCAGAGTACGACGTTTGAGTTTCAAATCCTTGCGAGCCACCTCCCTTGTTTACTGTATGATTATTTGATCTCCCAGGAGCATAATTATTATTTCGAGTGACTAAAGCACCACTAACCAAAACAGGTGGAGGACTTTCTATGCGTAGAATGTGACTAAAGACGTCTTGGAGAGAGATCTCAAAACTGGAGAGGATTTGTGACTTAGCAGACTCAAAATCAAAAGGCCAACCAGAATACTCATAATAGCCATCTTCTCCCATTGGCTTTGTTGAACCTTCACATCAGGACTAAAAGACAGCAACATATTAAGCTCCTCATACGTCTTCTTGAACGCCATAAAATAATTTATGAGGGACTAATCTTGTTTTTCCACACAGTAAAAGGCTTTGCAAACTTCATACATGCGGGAGAGATTCCCTTTTCCAGAGTGCAAAAATTCCAAATAATCCATTAGTTCTTTAACAAATTCACAGTGATTGATCAAGCCAATTACCTCACTATGAATAGAATTCCGAATCTGAAGGAACAATCGAGCATCTTCTCTGAGCCATGTAAGATCCGCTTTCTCCTTCGAATTGTCTTCAGGAGGATCGTTCGTCAAATGATCATCTTTGTCTATGCTCCTCAGATAAAGGCAAACAATCATACTTCGAACCATTTAACTTATGGTTCGTGATCTTAGACATCACTGACACCACATCCGTCACCATCGACGATTTGTTCTCAGCCATACAGCCTAAACAAGAGATAAGGCAACAACCACTAGAACCAAGGTAGAATCACAACAAAGGACCAAGAACAAAACTTGACAAGCTCAAATTCAGAAGCTAGATGGACGAAAGCAAAGTACAGACAAACCAGAGACGCATAGGAGAACGACCAACGAGAAAACGGCGGCCGGAAATTGTGCCACGCGCGCTCACGCGCCAGTGTGTGGAGTGTCGCGGAGGAGGACGGCGGCACGTGGGGCTCAAGCACAGGGCTTCTTGTCACCAAACTCCGACGAACGACCGATCGGAGGGTGGACTTCTTCACAGAACAGGCGGTGAGAATAATTTTTTTTTTTCAAAATAAGGTTTCCGAAATGGAACCCTAAAAGACAACCCTAATTTGTGTTTATAAACCCAAAGAAAATCTGAATGTGGAAAACCCTAAATTCGAACCCTAATTCTCTATACCATGTTATCTGAGGTGAAAAGAATTGTATTCTCTTACTTTTCATTGAAAAAATGATACATATTTATATACAAACTAGTATAGCTAACTTAGGAAACTATGTCAATTAGGATCTCTACATTTAATCTAACTAATAACTAATTGACAAATATATACATGCTGTAACAGTTAGGAAGAAAAATGGGAGTTGGAGGTTTTGTGTGGATTATCGGGCATTGAATCGTGAGACGGTGGCGGACAAGTTTCCTATTCCTATGATAGATGAGTTACTAGATGAGCTCCACAGAGCTCAAGTGTTCTCCAAGTTGGATTTGAAGTCGAGTATCATCAAATTAGAGCGGTTGCTCAGGATGTGGAAAAAACAGCGTTTTGTACACACGAAGGCCACTATGAGTTCCTCGTCATGCCATTCGGGCTGACCAACTCGTCGACCACTTTCAAAGGGTTAATGAATGAGGTGTTTAGGGAGTTTTTACGCAATTTCGTTTTGGTGTTCTTTGATGACATCTTGATCTATAGTAGTTCTTTGGAGGAGCATGTGCATCACTTGGAGTTGTTAGAGAGGCTTCGACAACATAGTTTGCATGCTAATAAGAAGAAGTGCTTGTTCGCTCAAACAAAGGATGAGTACCTCGGCCACATCATCTCAGCTCAAGGGGTGGCGGCTGACCCGAGCAAATTAGAAGCAATGGCTAACTGGCCCACGCCGAATACAAATAAGGAGCTTAGTGGATTCTTGGGATTGATTGGTTATTATAGAAAGTTCGTCGAGGGGTATGGAAGCATAGCTCGTCCACTTACGAACCAGCTAAGAAAGGATGCTTTTCGATGGACCTGGGGGCGCAAGAGGCTTTTGTCCAACTGAAGCGAGCTATGTGTACTGTTCCAGTTTTTGCCCTCCCTGATTTTTCAGCACCTTTCATGCTTGAGGCCGATGCATCTAGATCGGGATTAGGCGCCGTTTTGATGCAAAGTCAGCGACCAATTGCATTCTTTAACCAAGTTCTGTCACCTCGAGCTCGCACCAAATAGGTATATGAGCATGAGTTGATGGCTATATAGTGTTGGCCATTCAGAAGGGGGGACCCTATTTGTTGGACGGATTAACGAAGTTCAAAGTATTTGTTGGAGTAGCGGTTAATGGCTACTGAGTATCAGAAATGGCAGACCAAGATTTTGGGGTATGATACAATACAAGCTGGGTTTGGAGAATAAGACAACAGACGCCTTATCACGCATGTATGGTGAGGTTTCCTTGGCTGTCATTTCAATTCCGAATGTGTTGTCTAAATCGGATTTACAAGCCCATATAGCATTGGATCTGACATTTTCCAATGTGGTTCGCGAGTTGGAGAAAGGGCAGGATTGTGGTGGCTATTCGATGGTGCAAGGGTCTCAAAAATTTAAGGGCTTGCCGGCAACGTCTCCTTTTATTCCAATCTTGCTGCAAGAGTATCATGGGAGTAAAATGGGGGGGGGGGGGGGGGGGGAACATTCGGGAGTTTTAGAACTTTTCAAATAGTGGCAGCGGACTTGTATTGGCCCGGAATGCGAAAGGATATGCAAAAATTCGTAGCCGAGTACGCCATTTGCCAACAAAATAAATATGCAGCACAAACTCCAGTTGGTTTACTACAGCCCAACCAATTTCGGAACAAATATGGGAAGGTATTTCAATGAATTTCATTGAAGGGTTACCATTTTCGATTGGGTTTGATTCCGTATTAGTAGTGGTTGATCGTTTAAGCAAGTATGCTCATTTTGTGCAATTGAGACATCCGTTTACAGCCCTCACCATAGCTACTATTTTTGTTCGGGAAGTTGTCAAGTTGCATGGAGTACCACGCTCCCTTGTGTCGGACAAGGATAAGGTCTTTCTCGGCTTATTTTGGATGGAACCTTTTAGATTGCAAGGTACTGCACTGAAGCGAAGTACAGTCTATCACCCACAATCTGATGGGCAAACAGATTACTGCGATCCCCCACCATTTGCAAGGTACTAAAAGGAGATGACTCCTTTTAGTCATTTATTACTGCGATCCCCCACCATTGCTGCGTTTTGAGCCAAACAATACTCTTGTTTCAACTGTGGAACAAAATTTGATGGGTAGGGATGACATTCTTTGCTTGCTGAAGCAAAATCTTCAAAGGGCTCAACAGAAAATGAAGGTGCAGGCTGACCGCAAGAGAAGGGATGTAAACTTCAAGGTGGGTGACTTAGTTTATGTTAAGCTAAGGCCATATAGACAGAACTGTAGCTAAAAGGCTGAATGAGAAGCCGGCGCCTCGCTTCTTTGGACCTTTCTCTATCACAGCTCGGGTGGGCATGGCTGCCTACAGACTTCAGTTGCCTCCGGATGCATCAATCCACCCAGTTTTCCATGTATCAATGCTCAAGGCAGCACTTGGGCTGCAGCAGCAAGCGTCGTCGTTGCCCTCGAGAGTGACAGCTGAGCTGGAATGGTTGTTGGAACCAGAAGAAGTGTTGGGAGTGAGATCGGGTACACATAAGATAGCGCCACAAGCGCTCATTAACTGGGCTAATTTGCCGAAGTTTGAGGCTACTTGGGAGGATTTTCGCGTCATACAGAACCAGTTTCTCAATTTTTCACCTTGAGGACAAGGTGAGACTTCGGGCAGACAGTATTGATAGACCTCCTTTAACGTATGTATATGCACGGAGGAGTAGGAAATGTTATGGTAAGGTGGCAGCGGAGAATAATTAGTTATTTGGGAGGTATGCAAGTTGTTATGAGAGTTTGGCTAGGCTGTGAGTAAGGTGCACGGGAATAGAATGAGGAATAGGATATAAGCAAGTGTGAGAGTTATTTGTGGGGTGTGAAGAGTATGGTAGGGTGTAACCCTTTGGGGAGAGACTAGGCTCTCGAACTCCTAGTGATCAATACGAAGGCATTTATTTTCATTCATTTTCATTATGTTCTTAATGTTTGGCTAACTAATTGGCAGGTCTAACCTACCATGCCCCTAGGTCGATCAAGATTACTACCTCACAAGAATAAATTTTCCCTGTAATCTTCATAGTTTTATTTGAGGAGAGCTCGACCACTGATTGAAGGGATACTTCTACTGTCGTTCCCACTTCAGTGGAGTCTAGCTCAGCCAACTCTTCGTTTGTATCCTCTACATCTTGTTCTGGTGAGGCTTCATCGATTTCTTCAGGTACCATAAGCACGTTCATCTCTTTCTGTTTGCAGCGATGCCCGGGAGACCACTTATCGTCACAGCGAAAACAAAGACCCTTCTCTCTCTTGTGCTGTATTTGTGCCTCTGTCAATCTCCTAACCTCTACTGCAGGTTTAGTGTAGTTGTTCTTGGCCGAAATCAGGCTTGAAGTAGTGCTGAAAAATTGTACCATAGCGCATCTAAAATTAGTCGACCATTGGCGATATTAAGAGGCAATCCACAACTTCTCTTCTATGTCCTGGGCGATCTCCATGGCTTCGTCCACATTTCTTGGTCGCTGAACTATCAGTTCTGCTCTTATAGAGGGTGTTAAACCCTTAATAAAAGTGCCTAGTTGAACCTCCAATGAGATATTATCTAATGGAGCCAAAAATCGAATGAAACTTTTCTTGTAGTCGGTCACTAAGCCCTCCTGCTTTACTGGCAGAAATTGGTCATACAGAGATCTCGTTTGAGTGTCCTGAAAGTGGCGTAGCACTAACCTTTTAAGTTCTTCCCAACTCAGAATGGCCCTTTTCTTGTTCTCGTATTGGTACCACAGGAGGGCATCTCTAGAAAGAGAGATCAAGGCTGCCTCAATCTACTCACTCTCATCATATTGGTGGCAAGTAAAGTATCGTTCCGCCTGCATAATCCCCCCATCTGGATTGTCACCATCAAATGTCGATCAATTTCTTGAGGCGTTCATGGCGGTAATTATTGCCGGATAAATTTTGTTAAGTCAACATGCCCTCTGCTGACTTACTCCCTCTGAAATTTTCGGTTATCGGAGCATTAACAGATGCTTTGTCGTGAATTGCTGGGTTTGTGTTCTATGGTTCTTGAATTTCTGGACTGATTGGAAACCTCTGTTTCCAATGCTGCCATTTCTTCGTTGATGGGTGTGGACAAATTGCCCTTCTTAGTGCTCTTCTTAGGTCCCATATCCTCAGCTCACCGCATCAAATTGGTAAGGTTTTTCTGCCACCTCAACTCCTAACTAAAGGCTCTTAATAGCTTGTTACAATCTTACACCTTTTAATACAAACAGTAGCATATTCATAGTACACAAGCCGAACCCGGGGACTTATCATTTGATTTATATATTATATAAGGTGATTTTAATTTAAAAGTTCATTTGATCAAATTTTAATTATTTAATTAAAAAAAATTTAAAGTGAACAAAATTTATATATAAATATATTATTCAATTAATGGCTAAAGAAATTAAAATAAGTAATTTCTCATTAAAAAAAACTAAACGAAAAAAATAAAAAATATGTATATTTATGTCACTATTACATATATGCTTGGATAAACAAAATATATTCAATGACAAAATAAATAATTAATAAAAGAAAAAAAATAATAAATTTAAACACATATTTTTTTGTTATAGTTTTTAAAACATAATTGATAGAGTAATTTAAATACTTTAATATAAAATTTTAAAATATGTGATGAGAAATTAATATGGCTCATTTATTATTTTTTAATTTATTTACTTTGTTTAGAAAACTAACGGTGTTAGAAGATAATTAAGAAAAAAAGTGTTATATCTAACGGAAACCAACAATTTCCGTTAAATTCACATTTATAATATATAAAAATATCGGAATGTACATGACTCAGACGTGCATGCCAAATGACAGCAAGTTTTTGTACACTAGACTGAAACTAAACATGTGAAGTAAAAGCTGAAATGGGTAGAGTGAAAAGCCGACTTTGGAGAAAATCTTTGTGAAGATTGAAGAGCTTTCACTGCTTGGAGAGAGTAAAGGCCATGCTCAAGTGAACCCTGAAGCAACACCTCTTGGTGGTGAGATCCTTGATGTTGTAATGATTAGAAAAGAATTCGATGAAGACATGATTATCAAGGCAGAATTTAGACACAAAAAGTAGATTAGTAGAGAGTTTGGGAACATGATATTATTTAATCGAAAAGAATGATTAGTAGTGGGAATAGAAGAATGACAATGGAATTGATAGAAAGTGAGGAGCCATTACCAACTGTTACAGAGTCATTGCTTGAGTAGGAGACCTGATTGTCAAGATTTACTTCATGAGGTGTTAAGTGATGAGAGGCACAACTATCAAGAAGCCAAGATTCATCCGCAACTGAGCTGGAACTTGAAACCATTGCAGAAACTGGTGGGGCAGAGGTTGACGCAGCTGAAGCAGGTGCAGGTAGATTGGGATAGAACCTTCTGTAACAATTGAAGGCATTGTGGCCAGGTCGAAGACAGAGTTGACAAACCATGCGACAACCATGAGCATTTCCTCGACCATGTTGAGCTCTTCGATTTGAATTGTTGGAGGAGGAATGTGGATTGCCACGACCTTGACTGAAACGATTCCAAGATTGAGTGTCGCGACCTTGTTGTTGGCGAAAAGCCACATTAGCAGCAATTGTGGTAGAGTCATCAACAGAGTTTTGTTGGTCCAAACGAGTCTCATGAGCCAAAAAGAGACTGGTGACTTGTTTAAAGGAAATTCATTTGGATTTTGAAGTGACAGAAACAACAAAGGAATTGTATCGGCACTAAGGCCAGCAAGAAGATATAATACCAAATCTCTATCTGAGATTTTCTCTGAGGCAATAGCCAATTGATCTGCAAGAATCATAACCTTTAAAATGAAGTCAAGCATAGGGGTACCTCCTTTCTTGATGGTCTGCAACTGGAGACGAAGTTGCATGATGCGAGCATTGGAGGAGGAAGAGTAGATTTGGCTGAGAGCGGACCAAGCAATAGCACTAGTTGTGTGTCCTACAATCTAGAACATGATTTCTTGAGAGAGAGACGAGTATATCCAGCTAAGGATAAGACGATCTTTGCAGCGCCATGAGAGAAACTCCCTGTTGATCTAAGTGGAACCATCGACATACTGAGCAGGAGAGATATTGGTGCCAACCAAGAAATCATCAATGGCATTTGCAAGAATAACATTTTCCATTTGCGCACACTACAGAAGGAAATTCGAACGATCGAGCTTAACTAGCAATGTGTGATTGAGAGCTTGAGAGAGTGCTATGAATTGTTGTTGTTGAGCAGGGAGGGCAGAGAAGCCAGACGAAGGAGTTTGCATTGGAGGAGCAGGAGATTCTACCACTGGAGCATTGCAGTGAGAAGTGTCGGAAGCCATTGAAGAATCAAGAAAGTAAAAGAAACAAAGGAAAGTTGAAGAAGAGGATCGATGTTTTGGCTAATACCATGTAAAGAATAGAAAGTGTTTGATAAAAGCTCCAATTAAGTAATGGATTTTTGTATTTATAGAGTTTGACTAATACACCATAACAAAATTTAACAGCTGTAACCAAACACAGATGTTCACTTAGCTAAATAGTTACATAATAACAAACTCTAAATTGATTTTAACAGAACCTAAGTATAATCTCTAACACAATCACCCCAAACAACGAAAGCTTGCATTGAGTTCAAACTACAGACCTTCAACTTAAATGTCAGGATAAAATCTAATTCCTTGTTTAAGCGGACGGCAGGTGGTTGTTTACTTAGATCAAGACCTGGTCTGTCAGGTCGAGTAACTCCTGCAGAACTCACATGTACAAACCTACAGAAAATATAAAATCAATTAAACCAACAATTTTGGACAAAAAAGTACAAGAGATACATTTTGCTCCAGCATTTTGTTAAATTCATCATGTGACTTTATTATACCTGGCAGTTATAGGCTCCTTTATATAAGTTCGGATGCTTGATATTGGAAGCTGAAATGCACCTTCCACAAATGTGGGATTTAGTTTTCCATCATATTCAAACTTGCTGAACATAAGCTGCATTGATTTTAATATCATAAAAAAACCACCCTAAAGATCTTGAAGCATGAAAGAAAGGCATAAATAGTCATGTAGAGAGACATGCCTGAAATGACAAAACATTAGTTGGGTCAAGTGGAGGGGCATCTGATATAGTTTTTGCTCGAAAAACAGGCCTCAAAGAAGAAAATGGCAAGCGCACCTGAAAGAAAACATAACAACAGATGAGGAATTGATGTTATCTATCTATATCCTTGTGATCTATATTGAATAGGTCATGATATTACTCACTGATTGCCACTGGCCCTCCACAGTATCAAAGGCTGTTGTATAACCAAGAGCATCCCAATCAGTGCTAGTCCGAACAATAAATTTATAACGACGACCATCACCTTTCAGGCGCAGCTCCAAACCATCATAAGCAGAGAGATCCTCGGGTACTGAAAAGTTCTGAAAAGAAATAGAGATGAAAGTAGAATGAGGTGTATGGTGAAAAATATGGGGTACATCTCAAAAACAATTGGCGATGAATAGAGTATTTTATGCTTGTAGGAAATGGTGAATGAAATTATGTATTTTATTCATGTAAATAACATATATTTATACAATACTAGAGAAACTAAATTAGGAAGGTAGGATAGAAAATAGGAAATAAAATAATTACAATTGACCCTAATTTCTAGCTAATTTACAGCTAATATTCTAACAATGCTCTTACAAATGGTATAATGTTCTCACACACTTTTGATGTGGACTCTCTAACAAACCTTAATTTTATATCACGAGTAGTTGAGTACAGAATGAAAGGAACTAAAAAATGAGCAGAAAATTCTATGGCATCAGCAAAATAATTACACTTGCACTTCCATTGCTACTTAAATTGCGAACAAAAAAACTGAGAATGTACCTTGGCAGCAGCATCAAACTCTTAGATGATGAACATGGAAAAATATAACTATTCTAAGCAGATCCAATGCAGAGAAAGTACTTGTTATAGTAAATCAAATTTTGATTTTTGGAAAATCATAGATTCATATCAGCAAGTCTTCTCTTTTATTTTTAACCTTAAGCGAATACAGCAACTGCTCAAACCTTATAATTTGCATTTAAACACTAATTATAGGGTCAAGTCCAATTACAAGGGAAAATGAAGAAAAATTCGCTGTACCTTTGTTCTGATACTTGAAAAGCCACCATTGTTCGCAGTTGAGACTACACCTGAACGAGACATGTCGGATAAATATAAAAAATTTACGTTTTTTTTTAATTTGAGAAAGAATTAAAAGTAACATAGAGATAAGAGAATTTCTTAGTTTGTGTGTCTGACAAGAAGAAACCTCTAAAAATCCCAGTTGGTTGACCATTTTCACCACCATTTGCATCAACCTGAAATGCACCTTCACTAACACCTCCCATAACAACATCATCCAAAGCTCCCCAGGCAAGTTCCTTATATATATTATCTGCAAAGTATAAAGGGAAGAAATAATTTGAATTTAAACATAATTCATGGCCAAATTAAGTGCAGATAATACCATGCAACAATGAGGATTTTTGGTCAAATTAAAACTTAAATAAATAGAAAAAAAAAAGTTCAGATGTCCTTTAAAGGTTATAGGCCAGAAGAATGACATATGTGTACCTAATTTCCATTAGAGACAGTGTGTCATGAATCTTGATACAACTAACACATGTTCACTTCTTAATAAATAATCCTCTAAAAGTTTATATTAGGAATTTCATGTATCTCAAAGTTTATGTTAGAAATGAAATTTAACATATGCACCAAATAACATCTTTAATTTCACACATTAAAAGGAAAATAAAACTTTTACTTGTTTCCATGTCTTATTTGTGCATAAGAGCTATATCAAGGGTTATGCAACAGCATGGAAAGTGACGGTTAAGATAAATGGCCGAACATACCTTCAAATCCAAAAACCAGTTTACCATTTCTAAGTGCAACACTCCCCTTCACTGCAATGATCAAATTTTTCATCCCAATGTACTCCACCTTTTCAGGTGAATCCCCCTTGATCTGCATTCAGCAGTCAAAATGATGTTTTTAACAGTCATTAAGATAACAAAATGATAATATAGATGTCATTTTGTACGCAAAAAAAAAAAAAAAAAAAAGTGTTGAGTCATAAAGTAACTTCCTATTTAGTAATAAGCTGGATCCCAAATATACAAAGAAAGATATGAGAACTGGCACCTCTGGTTCGAAGAACTTGATTCCCTGTTACCACACAATGTTGAGATGTCATGCAACTAAATAGGAACAAAAAAAAATAAGTAAACACACAGCACCAAAAATGAAATCCTAAATGAATTGGCAGAATGACATTTTTTAACAAAGCCCAAATCTACAATATAACAATGAATGCAAACATACTTGACTGTATTTTGCCCTGTCAGGAGTATCTCCTTCTTTCGGTCCAACAATGACAGAAACAGCATTAATAACCTTCCTCACTCCTTTGAAGTATTCAGGAACCAAAGTACTCTCCTTAGTAATGTCTCCTACAACCTAACATTTTATTTTACGACGAAAAATGATAATTTATGTCAACTATGTAAAAAAAAAAAGAAACAAAATGGAAAGGCAGTACTATATTTATACATGTACTCAAAAAATGCACTCATCAAGATTGTTAAATCTTGAGAGATGGACTAGCTCACTGATAAGAATCCAACAGAAAACCACACACAAACAAGTTTGATACTCCACTTTATTACAGTAAAAAAAAATGTTAACCTATTTATACAATTAACCAGTTGTCATTAATACCGACTGCAACTAAGCTTACTCAACAAAGCAAAAGTTGCTTATAACTCACCAAATCAATGTCCGGCCCTAACATTTTCCTTGCCTTCTCTTCATTCCTCACCTGTACAAATAAAAAACCAATCAAAGAAAAATACGCTCTCCCAATCAAAGATTATCAAAAGCTTCACGGATAAGGTAACTTGTTAATTATAATTTTCAAATATTTTAGAGAACAGGAAAACAAGTATGTTCACTGTCACAAAGGAAGAAAGACTTACCAACACTCGAACAGGCAAACCTTTCTTCCGCAAGTTGTCGACCACTCTTCTACCTACACCACCAGTAGCTCCAGCCACTAAGACAATGCCGGAGGTTTCCATTTGCACTGGGGTACTAGGTGATGGGCTGGATAGTTTCTCGATTAGAAATTCAAAGAACTAAACACATAATAAATGAATCCTTGTTAGTTGAGGCATGAAATGGTTACCTAAGAGAGAATTTGGCAGAGAAACCGTGTCCCACCTTAGCAGGAGATGGGGACCCGTTGAAAAAATATATTGTTTTGAAGAATCTAACAAAATCCCAATTTTGCTTTTGAGCTTCTGAGGTTATCAACCCTCTATAAAATCTTGAAGAGACACAACCTGAATTTGGTTTGTAAAGAGAAGAGTGTGGTCTATGACTACGTTGAACCAATGAATTAGGAAGTGGCGGGGACAGGAAGTGAGGATGTAAAGAGTTGCTTGAAAGATTTCTACAAGCAGGTGATGAAGAACCCTGTAATGACAATTGATTATTAAATTTATAATTATTAAAAGGACCATGAATTCAAAGATGATAAGACAATGCCAACTATAAATTGTTCTCTACAAAAAAAAAGCTGAAAATAACGAATAACCATTACATAACAACACGCACATAATACACAAGAAGAAAATATTGATTCACAGAGGCTTGGCAGGCCATAATATTTAAGTTATGTAACATTAACACTTAGAGCCATAATACCCACATCCCAAATCAGATGTTTTAACCCAAAAAAAAATAGCCAACTTGGGTTATCTTTAGCATCAGAGGTTATACTCTACAAATTCATGCTACTTTATTGTAAGAAAAAACACGAAAACAGAAATTAAAAAATAGATGAAATGGAAAGCATTTTCTTGTTCACCTGAAGATTGAGGATGGAAGAAGACAAAGAACAAGGGAGCTTAACTGAAGTGCAGTCCATCTCTATTTTTTTCTTTTTTAAAGAGGGAATGATAAAATGAAAATGTTGAGAGGTTACAATACATAGTATTACTACTTACTTTTGTTGTCTATATTGCTGATATTTATTACAAGTTAATCTAGACCACACAAATACCAACCCAACCCAACAGTGACATCTTGAAGGATCTGCTGTGACACATAAATAAATATAGTCTCTGACTCTCTAGAACACCCTAAATAAAGCAATAAAATAAATAAAACAGTATAGCCTTGTTACTTGTATTTCGTTTTGTATCTATTATGCGTTTCGTAGTTTGTCTAAAAAGTATATTTACAAACTAGTAAATAGGTTTGCACATGCGCAATTCTTCATAAAATAATATAAATTGTATATATAAAAAAAATTAAGTTTTGTTTTTTTAAAGCAAATTTTATGTTTTGTTTAATCATGGTTGAAAAAAAAATTATATCAAATTTCAAGTCTAGTATTTTTTCTAACTTTCTATGAATGATAATTTTCTTCATTATTACTAGGAATATTAATATGTTATTTAAACTCATGACATATCATAATAATTCATAATCATAATCATATCATATTAATATCGTAATCATAAGATTTCATAAACATAATCATAACCATACATCATGTGATCATGGCACACTTATTGTCCATGTCACATCATGAGGTAACCAGTAAAAGCATAAACTGGTAAAACCTCCTCTATGAGGTAAACTAGAACTCTCGTCCTCGAATAACCTCGACGCGTCCGCCCTATGAATTACGTCATATCCTTAGTAACACATTTGTTGTGTCGCGTTCAACACGCTAACAACCTACTGATTTTCATATAACATACAAGCAGATATATAACAACTCATATCATAACATAAAAGCTCATACTTTTCATAACATATTAGCTTACCATAGCTCATACTTTTCATAACATAATAGCTTACCATAGTTAATACTTTTCATAACACAACAGCTCTTGCAACATATTAGTTCATACTTTTCGTAACATAATTCATAGAAAATTCTGGCTAACTTCCTTACCTCAAGTCCAAGCATAAAAAAAATGTGTGGGGTACTTCACAACGAGCCTAGAATCACAATCAAATATTCGTCTTAAAATCATGTAAGATTCAAGAAAACTTAAACATGTACATGAATAGTAAATATAGATTTCAAATACATATCTAGCATGTCCAGCAGTAATAACCTACTCATGCATGCATACAACTACAAATAAATGATCATTGGATCACTCTGGGGCCCGCTGCCCTGAATAGATGACCATAGAGTCAACCTGGGTCTTATGCCCTAGCTATGTGACCATAGAGTCACCTGGGGCCCTTGCCCTTAGCTCTAAATAACTAACCATAGAGCTAGCAAAGTGCTTTGTTTTTCAACGACCATAGGGTCGGTCAATGTAATAGTACGTCCCTGATTGGGCCTAAGCCTCTTGACTAGCGCGCAGTGCGCTATTGCCGCCCTTGACTAATAAGTCAAGCCCTGAACCAAGTATTCAGATACAAATGCAGATACAAATAAGCATACTTCGGACAATACAAGTATGCATACATATTAATTATATAACACAATCAATTATATGCAAAACATAGTAATAACCATGTTCCTTAACGCAATCAAGCCCTAACTACGCAGACCATGCGAACAATCATATAACACTTAGCCAGAAATGGAGCATTTAAGCATGTTTAATCAACGAGCACAGACATAACTCAATCACATTCATTCTCAAGGGCCCGAGCCTTATTCATAGTTATAATCAACAACAGGGCCAAGACCTAACCACATATATCTCGTACTGGGTACATTTTTCTTACCTCAGGTCCGAGTACAACGTAATAATAAGAACGAACCTCGAGCACGATCTTTTCCCGAGCCCTAGCGGTACCCTAGTCATAACCAAATAAATAATATTCATCAATATCGAGTAAATAAAGGTTTTCGGACCGAGTCCTAGCCTCTGGGTCCTCAAATTCTATTAAATCGGGTAGTAGAATCGATCCTGAGCCCTTGGGTTTGAGTTCCCATTACTCAAAACATATCCTGGCCAAAGTTTCCCAGTCAGGGCGTGACTTGACCCTAAGGGTCGCGGTGCGCCTCCCAGAACATAAAGCCCCATGTCTGGAATTAAAGACACGGGCCGTGAATTTCCCCTGAGAGTCGCGGCGTGCCTCCGAAACAGAAACCCCACCTGGGCCTTGGATTCACATGGTCGCGGCGCCCCAACGAAACAGAAACCCCTAAGAGTCTCACGTGGTCGTGGCACGACCCTTCGAACCTAGATTTTCCCTATTTTTCTTCAGCCAAACCTAACTAAAAATCACCCCAAATCATACCAAAAGCCATAACTATATCCTAGTACAACATCAACATCAAACAAGCAACATAACCCATGCCCAAACTCACTCAAATCCCATCTAAAACTCAAATCCAAAACCTTGAGTCTCAAAGCTCGAGAACACCATAAACAAAAACAGAGTCTATAGCTTACCTCAACTGTGAATTAAATCCTCCTAGCTGCAACTAACCTAATCCTAGTCTCAAGAACATCAACCACACCAAGCTCAAACTTCCAAGCCTTGAATTTCACTAGTTTTACCCCAAAACCAAGCCAACACTAGAGAGAGATAGAGAGAGTTATTTGTGTTTGTTTACTCTGTTCTTTGGTTCCCTTCAGCTAAAGGAAAGAGTGACTATGTCACAAACTTGGCTCAAAATGACCTAGATGCCTCTAGGGCCAAATCTTTCTCTTAAATCCCCTCAAGGGCAATTTTGTTCTTTGGCATATATCCCGTTAATCATAATTAACGCCTTATACCTCCTGTTACTTCCAATATCCTCGAATTGTTACCAAATAATTTTCCATTACCCATTCAATCCCGGTAATGTACTAAATTATCAAATTACCCCTAGGCTCATCCCGAGTCGGGTATTTGACCCCGTTATGACTAAACTGCTAACTTGCTCTCTAGGATCACCTCGTGCCGAATAGTTCAAATATATCCGCATAATAATGTGGTCTTAATCCATAAACACATAAATATACAAATATGCCATCAACGGGCCAAAATTACTAAAATATCATTTTAATAAGAAACGGGCTCACATGCATGCAAATATAGTCATATAATAATATAACTCACATAATCATGCATATTTACACATAATAATACAATAAACTACTTATTGCCCTCCTGACCCCCTAATCAAGGCACTAAGCCATATTAGGGAATTTGGGACGTTACACAAGCCGATTACATCTTATTCATTAAAGGTACTGGCACCAACCTCATTGCGCTCCTAGTTTATGTCGACGACATCGTCATCACCAGTCCTTCCCTATTTGCACTCCAACAACTACAACAATCTCTACATGCCATTTTCAAGCTTAAAGCTCTCGGGCAGCTCAAATATTTCCTAGGCTTTGAGGTTGCTTGCTCCACCTCTAGTTTATTTCTTTCACAACGGCAATACACTCTAAAGCTCCTTCAAGATACGACCTATCTCAGCTGCAAACCAACTGTTACTCCTATGGACCCTCACCTGAAACTTACTAGCACAGACGAAGAACCTCTCCTGGATCCTTCACAATATGGAAGACTTATTGGTCGTCTTCTCTACCTTACTCTATCTCAACCCGATATCACATACTCTGTACACAACCTTAGTCAATTCATGTCACAGCCACGCACTACACATCTTCAAGCCACATATCATCTTCTTCATTACTTAAAAGGGAAGCCTGGACATGGAATTCGATACCCTTTTTCTTCTTCTTCTTCTTCTCTCCACCTAAGGGTTTTCTCTGATTCGGATTGGGCTTCTTGCCCCACTACTAGAAGATCCACTAGCGGTTTTTGTGTCTTCTTAGGTGACTGTTTGGTCTCTTGGCGGTCGAAGAAACAACCCACCTTCTCTAGAAGCTTTGCTGAAGCTGAATATAGGGCATTAGCAGCTACTGCCAGCGAGATCACTTAGATACAATACCTCTTGGTAGACTTTGGCATTCCTCAAACCCAACTAACATTCATTTACTATGACAATAAGTCAGCCATTCATATTGCCAACAACCCTACATTCAGGAGCGTACCAAGCATGTTGAATTGGACTGCCATTTTCTCAGGGATAAAAATCAGAAATTCCTCCATCCATCTCATCCCTATCAGTAGCACCAACTAGCTCACTGATGCATTCACTAAAGTTCTTCCTTCCACCACACTCACCTCACATATATCCAAGATGACAGTGCATGACATACACAGTCCATCTTGAGGGGGGCTATTAGGAATATTAATATGTTATTTAGTTTATATTATGTTTTCTATAATTAGTTATTAAACTAATTATGTTTTATGTAGTTGGGTTAACTACCTAATTTGGCTAGGTAGCTTCTGTATATATACTTGTACTTTGGTACTCATTTTGTAACGAGTTTTGATTCATTTTGAATAATAAAATCTTATTTTCTTCCGCAATAATTATTCTTAACTTACTAATTTGTTAGAAATTCTATATTTTTTCAACAAACCCATTATCATATTGGAAACATAACTTAATTTAAAGGTCATACAATACTATATCATTTCTTTTCAATGTATAATATAGAATTTATAAATTTCTATTTATATAAAAAGTGTGTAGATAATGGAAATTCTTGATTTTAACAATTTTTTTATTAACTTTAACAAAATATTCTAAATACTTAACGGAATATACCTTTAAAACTAATTAAAAATAGATATTTAATAATTATATTAATATAAATTCAAATTCAAATATTGTAAAATATCATTATTATAATAATATATAATACAAGACTAGATATCTAATAATTATATTAATATAAATTAAAATATTATAAAATATTATTCTTATAATAATATATAAGCCTAATTTTTCACTAATTATATTAATATGAATTTAAATATTAGAAAACATTATTTTTATAATAATACTTAATACAAAACCAGATATTTAAAATTAAAAGGTGTGCGATTTGCTCTCTTCTTCCCCCATGGTGAGGCGCAAGGAAGCGATTTAGAAGCCAGGTATTCGTTCCCCTGTGATTGAGCTCCCTTCATCCAAGATCATCAATGATGTGGGACTGGATAAAGCTGAGGACGTGGTTGTGGATCCTTCGTAGGAGATTTTCACAGATTCAGTCGCTGAATTCCCTGAGTTTGGGGAAGGGCGTGCAACTGATGATAATGATTTGAATGCTGGAGGGAACTATTCTGGATCAAAATCGTGGGCGAAGGATGTTGAGGAGCTGGATTTTCAAGATTTGGGCAAGGATAAATCCAAGTTCCATGAATCAATTGCTAACCAGGGAGGAGCTAGATTGACTTATGAGGAACCAATGCTCCGAGAAGGGAAACTGATTGCGCAAGTGGATGTGGAGGAGATAGAAGTGGAAGCTTCATTCTGGCACTCAATAATGGTATGTGTTGTTCTTGGAGCTAATCCTTCTTTTGCAGTGTTTGAAGGTTTCATTAAAAGATTATGGGGAAAACTTGGCATTGAAAGGGTAGCTAGAATGAATGCGGGCTATACAATTGTGAAGTTTCGTGATGAAGCCACTCGAGATATGGTTCTGGAAGAAGTTGGGGTAGTTCATTTTGATAAGAAGCCAATCATTTTGAGACCTTGGTCGACAAATTTAGACACTATGAGGTTAGTGAAATCTGTTCCTATTTGGGTTCGATTACCTGATCTTGGGCTCCAATATTGGGGCATTAAATGTTTGAGTGCTCTTGTTAGTACCATAGGCAAACCTATGTTGATTAAGGTTACAAAGGAGAGATCTATGGTGATGTTTGCTAGGGTGCTTGTGGATGTTGAGATTTCAGATAAGTTGCCTCAAACCATCAGTTTTCTTAATGAACGAGGTCAATTGGTGGAGCAGACTATTGAGTTTGAATGGTTACCTACCTGATGTTCAAACTGTAAAAAATTGGGCCATAATGCTACTAATTGTAAACGAGACCAAGGAGCTGTTTGGAGGAAAAAATAGGTGAAGACAGGGCTAGTGAATACAGAGGATGTAATTAAGAAGACTAATTCTGAGCCAGTTTCTGAACTATTTCCAAAGGAGTCAACTTATAATGTGGCTGGAAATGACACACAGACAGTTATGCTAAAGGAGCAATGTAGTACTAAGTCAGGGCAGGAACTGAAATGGACTACACCAAAATGAGTGGGGGTAGTTAAACAACTTGTTCCAACTACTCAGACTTTGATGACGAATACATATAGTGTTTTATAAGGTCATCAAGTGGAGGTTACAAAGCAGGGTAAATATTCTACCAATGTTTCCAATGGAAGGGTGCAACATTCTGAGTTGGAATGTTAGGGGTTTGAATAAAAGGAATAAGCAGAGGTCACTCCTTGACTTTTGCAGAATCAATAAGATTGGATTAGGAGCTTTTCTTGAAACTAAACTTAGGGGTAACAAGATTGAGGATATGATGAAGACTATTTTTGTGGGTTGGGACTGTTTCAGTGGTTCGACTATTGAAGGAAGGATTTTACTGGTTTGGAAAGTTTATTATGTTTCTATTACTGTTCTTCAGGAAACTAAGCAGTTTGTTCATTGTCGTGTGAAGATTATGGGGAAAACTCAAGAATTATGTCTCACATTTGTTTATGGAAGAAATACGGTAGAGGAAAGGAAAATCCTATGGCATTCTTTGTCTTTGCTGGTGTTCCCTGTGCAGCCTTGGCTATTGGCTGGTGATTTTAATGCTGTGTTTGACTATGATGATAGACTTGGAGGTTGTTTAGTTACTGAGTTGGAAATGGAAGATGCTCATCAATGGAAGGCTTGTAGTGTGGTGGATGAGTTGAAAACGATTGGATCCCATTATACCTGGTCTAATAAGCAAGCGGAAGGGGCCAGAATTTTCTCAAAATTGGATAGGGTTTTAAAAAATGAAGCTTGGGTTGATGTGTTTCCTAACACTGAGGTCCTAATTAATTGGGATGTCATTTCTGATCATTGCTACTGTATTATCAAAACCTTGCTTGTCAATATTTCAGGGGTCAAGCCTTTTAGATACTATAACATGTGGGCTGAGCATTTGGAGTTCAGAGACACTGTGTTAAGTAATTGGTCTAAACCGATGCATGCTTCTGGCTTAGTGCAAATTTTAAGGAAATTGGATAGACTTAAATATGTTATGCATAAATTTAATAAAGTGAAGGTTGGTGATGTTACTCAATTGTTTTCAACAGCTAAGGAAAATTACCAACAAGCTCAGTTTAATCTTCAACAGGACCTTCTTCCGCTGAGCTTCAACATGCTGAAAAAACTGCTTGTCTAGATTTTGCTCTTCAATCCAAAATGTATGAAAGCTTTCTAAGGCAAAGGAGTAAGATCACTTGGCTTCGATTTGGAGATGAGGATACTTCATATTTTCACGCCAGTCTAAAGCAGAGGAAAGCTGGCAATCAGATCACTTCGTTCATGGATGATAAAGGCCAGCTCATTGATAATTATGAAGATGTTGTTGCTCATTTCATTAACCATTTTAAAAGCTTTATGGGTAGTCCTAGTTCGACCACTACTCAAGTCCAGCAAGAATGTTTCACTCATGGAGCAACTTTGAATTTGGATCAACAACTTGGATTAATAAAGTCGTTTACCAAGAAGGATGTGAAGAAGTCCTTATTCAGTATTCACTCTATTATGAGTCCTCGCCCTGATGGGTATGGTTCGGGCTTTTTCAAAGTCTTGTGGCAGGATATAGGGGATGAAATAGATGATGCGATTTTGATTTTTTTTTATCATGGAGTGCTCCCTACTGAATTAAACAACATTATCATATCCCTTATTCCTAAAGTTGAGACTCCCTCTAGAGCTGCGGATTACCTACCGATTGCTTGCTGCAATACTCTATATAAGTGCATTTCGAAAATGATATGTTTGAGGTTGGCTAGGGTGCTTCCAGTGCTAGTTCACCAAAATTAAGGAGCATTTATCCAGAACCGTTCTTTAGCTCATAATATCATCATTTTCCAAGACCTTATTAAAGGTTATTCTAGGAAAAATATTTCGCCTCGGTGTGTGTTGAAGATTGATCTTAGCAAGGCTTATGACACAATTGATTGGTTATTTCTGGAGGATATTTTGAAAGCTTATTGTTTTCCTAGTCGGTTTATTAATTGGATTGTGGTCTATTTGAAGGGCACTTCCTATTCTCTTTTGATGAATGGTAGGTTGCAAGGGGAATTTAGTGGGAGGAAAGGCTTAAGACAAGGGGACCCTATCTCCCCCCTTATTGTTTGTTTTAGTCATGGAATATCTTACTAGACTTCTTATTCAAGCCTCTCACAACAAGGATTTCAGGTATCATCCTCTTTGTAAATGGCTGAAACTAGTCAACTTATGCTTTGCGGATGACCTCATTATATTTTGCAAAGGGTCTCTTCGGTTTGTCCAAATCCTTCATGATGGATTTACCAATTTTAGTCAAGCTTCTGGTCTTTCAGCCAATTTGACTAAATCTCATCTATATTTTGGTGGAGTAACCTCTGAAGATAAGAAGAGTATCTTGGATTATGTCAACATTGAGGAGGGTTCTTTTCCCTTACAATATCTGGGTGTCTCTCTTCGGCCTACTAAATCGAAGGCGGATGACTATGGCTTGATCATTAAAAAGATTCACAGTCGTCTTCATACTTGGTCTAGCCATCATCTATCTTTTGCAGGAAGAGCTCAATTGATTCATTCTGTTTTGTTAGGCATCCAGACTTATTGGATGAGCATTTTCCTTCTCCCCCAAAGTGTTATCCATGAAATTGATCGGCTGTGTAGGTACTTTTTATGGGGTGGAAAAGGAAATCGAAGCAAACTCCACTTTACATCTTGGGACCAGGTGTGTTTACCGAAAAACTTGGGAGGTATTGGATTTAAGGAAGGTTCTAAATGGAATAAAGTTCTGTTAGCTAAATATGTTTGGGCGATTTCCTCTAAACAAGACCTGCTGTGGGTTAAATGGATAGATGATCTTTACCTCAAAGGTCAGAATTTTTTGGAGTGTTTAAAATTTGATGTGAGTTGGTATTGGAGGAAAATAGTTAATATGAGATATTATTTATCTTTAGCTGACTTGGAGGCTTCGGTTTCAAAAGGAAAACTCAATCTGAGTATTCTTTATAACCAGTTGTTGCAGCAGGCAAAGATTAGTTTTGCTAATGTTGTTTGGTGTAAACTTTCTGTTCCGAAGCACAGGTTTATCTTATGGCAATCGGTTCATGGTCACCTGCTTACTCGGAATAATTTGATACATTGCCATGATCAAATTGATTCTAATTTGTGCCCTGTTTGTGAGAATGCAGTCGAGACTCATGATCACCTATTTTTTTACTATGTTTTTCTCAAAAAAGTTCTGCATCGGGTTAAAGGTTGGATTGGTTCAGCCATTTGCCCTACCAAGTACTCAGATTGGCTTTCTTGTATGGATGGGAGACCTAAAGGGCTATTGCAATGGATTGCTGCTGCTACTCTTGCTGCTTCAGTTTATTACATTTGGCTCAATCGTAATTCATGTATTTTTTATCATTTTACATTGTCTCTTCAAAAAGTTGATTTTTTGATTAAATCTTGTTTGAAAGCTAGAATGATCAGCTCTGTGAGGAAGAAACTTCAGCCCAAAGAGAAGCTTATGTTTGATTTTATTCGGAATTTGTAATTTGTTCTCTTTTTAGCTCTTTGTGAGCTTTTGGTTGTAAGTTGTGTTGGTTCAATATAATTCTCTTTTCTTGAGAAAAAAAAAACTAGATATTTAATATTTATATTAGTATAAATTTAAATATTATAAAATATCATTATAACAATAATATATAATATATAATCTTAATTTTTATTAAAAAATTACCATTTATATTTATAAATGTTATCTTATTATATATATATTTAAAAACCATAAACAATATTTTGGTTTAATTTATTTTTAATATGTTTATGTCATTCTTTAATATATAATATTGTTTATTTATTTGACAATCATACAAATTTAATAAAAATAATTAATAAATTCTATAAGCAAAACTAAGCAAATGTGCACTGCATGTTGCTTATATCTAGTAAATTATATAAATATACACTACAAAAATTAATTACACATACACTAATTAAAAATATATACTTTTGATATAGCGCCTTTAATTTTTTCCAATATATATTATAAAATTTACAAAATAAATTATATTACAAGTGAAGAAGAAAAGGCAATTAATAACCATAATAAAAAAAAATCATAAATACAATCAATGCATTACCAATAATAATAATTTTAGTAAATACAAAATGATATTAAAAAAATAAGTATAAAACTTAAATAGATCAGAAAAATAAGACACCAAATTTTATAATAAAGACAAATATTTGTAATTAGTTAAATAAAAATATATTGCTTATGTACTTTATAAATCATTAAAAACATGATATATTATTATAAAAGACATTTGATAGAATCTTCAGCATTATATTATTGAAGAAGAAAAAAAATCAGCCATAGTACTAAGGGTGTACATGGGTCGGATTTTTGGTGCATTGAGTTCGGGTTTTACGGGTTTCGGGTGGAGAAAAGTGGTACCGAATCCGGTCCAAATTTTTCGGGTTTTACTTCATTTCAGGTTTCGGGTTTGGACGGGTCGGGTTGGGCTGGGCCAATTGGGCTTTGGGCCGAAAATGGGCCTTGGTACAAATTTTTCAAAAATACCATAATTTTGACACTTTATATTTCTTTTTTACTTTTCACATGTTTTTTTTTAGTTTTTAAAGATTGGTTCAATTGATTTTTTTTACAAATTGGGCATTGGTAAAAATTTTGAAAAAAAAATAATCATAAAACATAAGTTTACAGAAAATTAGAAATAATCATGAACATAAGTTTACCCTTGATTTGGTCAATGACACGATGTCAAATAAACGACAAAAAACAAAAAAAGAAATCAAGAAGAGAATCAAAATGGAAAGAAAGTGACACAAGTGATTTATAGTGGTTTGACCCCAACTAGGTGGTAATGACCTATGTCCACTTAGTATTCTTATTGATACTGAATCCCAATACTGTGATCAAAGAACTAGGGCTCTTGAGTTTCACCAGTCTTAGGAGAATTACAATTTTGGTGGATAATCACACTATACTTTTCTCTCTGAACACACAGACTAAAAGTTCCAAAAAAAGTCCCTTCCTTGAGCCCTCTCTTTCTTATTTATAGGTTCAAGGGGGTTACATGGGCTAATGGACCTTAATTACAATTAAGATAAGCGTATCAAGGTAATAAAAGGAAATATAATGAATATAATTATTACAAAATTGCGTATCTCAAAGGAAATAAATAGAAGTATGTGACCAGACTGGTCGCACTTAACCACGAGACTTGACAAACCAATAATTATCTGTTCGATGATCGAACAGGATCCCTTCACTCAGAACTGCCACGTGCCAACCACGCGTAAGAAATTCTTGCCACGTCATCAGGAGCAATTTTTAGGTAAACATTTGCCCCCCAAGTTTATTTTACTGTGACCAGCATCAAGTAAACTTAAGAGACCGACCCTTCGCATGCCCCATCAAATCTGTTAGAGCCGTCCATGCCTTCTCGAAAAAGGAAATTAATCATGTCTTTTCTGTTTCCCAAAAGTGGTTTGACGGCTAATACACTTCCCCATGCCTTGAAAAGTTACCCTTTATGATTACCTCGGTAACTGCTCCTCGACTAATATAAATAATCCTTCAGAATCTATTTTCACTTTTTACATTTACCTTTAACCTCAAGAAAACCAAAGAACAAGGCTCAAAACCTCCAGAAACTCTGACGACACTTGACGATTCACGAAGCTCCAGCCAAATCGACTTAGCGTCTCAGAACTCTACTCCATCTTTTATACAAGTACTTTTCTCAAACTTTTCAGTCGTTGATATGCCCTGCAATATCTGTTTTATCTCTATTTTTGATTTTGAGTTCCTGAGTTCTTGAGTATTTTTTATTGTTCTTGAAAAAATTTGCTTTGAGGTGAAAGGGCACGTAGATTTGAGCTTGAAATAATAATTTTCAGGGGTGAAGGATCAGTTTGGTAGTTAGGATTATGAATTTAGAGCGTAAAATTGAAGTAAAAATTCGATTTGTAAGCTTGTAGAAAAACTGGGTTTTTCCAGCCCCTTCAGAGTCAAAAAAAGTCTTTCCTGAAATTTTTTTTACTTTTGCTTTTTGATCCGTTTTCCAAACCGTTCGTATGTAACTTAGTGTTTTTGCTTTTCGGGAAATTTCCAAACAAACAATTTCAATGAAATCTTTCAATTTCTTATTTTACTATGTTCCCCCATCCAACAGACCTTCGACCAGTCCATCAAACATGGGTAGAGTAAAATCCACCACCCGGAAAAAGAAAACAACCAAACCTTCTGTAAATCAGCCTGCTCCTCGGGCTAAAATTCCTTCGACCAGTGGTCGAGCTGAAAATACTGATCCTGAAATCCAAACACAGGCCCAACCCCAGGACGTCCTTCGACCAGACATCGAATGGTACGTTGCTCCTCCTAGCCAAATCACTGCTAGGATGCTAACCAATTACCTTAGGAAGTACGGACTTTCTGGGGTAACTTTATTCAAACCTACCAACGACCAGCGAGCAAACCTACCTGGCGGCGCCTTCAGCGCCTGGTCAAGGTACCATATTGAGGCAGAAGCAATCTTGCCTTCATCCTTTTTTCTAGGGAGTGACCAACTATTTCGGGAACGCTCCTTTCAAAATAACTCCAAACGGGTATAGAATGCTTTCTGCACTCTATATCCTTTATAGCCATAAAAAATGGCCTGTCCCTACGCCTCATGAGATCAATTACTTGTTCGATCTTAAATCCAGCCCCAACCAAGACAACACGGGGTTTTTTCATCTCTGTCACTAGGAATCGACTCGCATCTTCCTGAGTGAGATTACCTACAAGTCCAATGTAGGAAAGTACTTCCAGGAGTGCTTTTTAACTACTGATCTGGTTGCCAACAACTTAGCCTTCACCCAAGGAGGTAACTTCTTTATTCTCTGGTCGCTTATTTCTTTTTATTTTATCTACATCCTCCTTAGAAAATTAACACTCTTCAGGTCTGTTATCCCAAAAATTAGAAGTGAATGACATGGCAGGTATTAATTACACGTGGCTGACACCTGGCAGAATCTGTGTTCGACTATCGACCAGGAAGACATTCAGTATCATGCGATCGGTTTCTTTATACGACCAGCCTGGTCGTACGCACATTATACGCAGAGGAAATCTTAGGCAGTTATGATGGAATCCGAAATTATCTCCCATGATTTCCTGAGTATCCGATTATTTAGGAAAAAATATCTGTAACAAATCAATGTAAATCTTCCCTGAGCTTATAAATAGAAAAAGAGGGCTCAGGGAAGAGGATCCTTTTTTTTCTTTTCTGACTTTCAGATCACTTGAGATTAGAGTTATCTAACTAGTTGTATTGTATTGTTCTTCAGAGGTTGGTGACACTCATTGAACCCTAGTTCTTTGATCACTCCTTTGGATCTTATATCAATAACAATCTAAGTGGATGTAGGTTATTACCAGATCCTGGGGCCGAACCACTATAAAATCTTGTGTTCTTATTATTTTCGTCAACACATTCTTTTCAACGTATTCTTCCACGTCAAGCGTATTTTGACTCCGTGTCAGTTGGCCAAAATCTGGGTCAACAAGGTCCATGGCAACGACCGGCTCCTACTCCAAAAATGGAGATTCGAGCAGCATCTCTGGCCAGCATGACCGACGTAGAGAAAAGCGTCAAACAGCTGGTCACTGAAGCCAACCTAAGGCTGGTCGGTCTTTTGGCACCTCACCAGGATGTGAGGGAGTCAACGGCGGGGAGTGCCACAAGCGGAGAAGTTCCCGAGAAGCACCAAGACGTGTCACAGCCTCCAAGGAGGAGGACAACTAGAGTGACAATCAGGGAACCCTCCAGCACCTCACGAGCAGCCGCTCCCCCTGCCTTTTTGGGAAAGGGAAAAAGAAAGTTTCTGAACCCCCTGCACCCATCGAAGAGTTTTTAGATGAGAATGGTACTGTCTTCTCACTTTTAGACAGTTTTCCCGTTCCCTGTCATTTATTTGATGAGGACGGCAACTTTAAGTACACTCCCAATTTAAATTCAGATTTCTTCCAGGCAGTGAGTGAGTGTAGTAGTAGTTCAGTAAGTAATGTAGCGACCAATAGTTATAGCTCAGGTACTCTACTTATGATTTCCTTGTTCTCATTTTTAACTCCATCTATACATATCGTCTAACTGCTCACAATGTTTCCTTACTTGCAGATATGTCGTCTGGAGATATGTTTGACTGCTATACCGCACCTGCTGCTCCTTCGAGCAAGAAGAGGGAGAGCAAGCGACATCGTGGAGAGAGCAACAAGGCTCCTTCAACCAAAAAGGCCCGGACTGAGGATCCTATAGCTGCTGCTCCCTCAAAAGAAACAACACCCCCTCTGTCTCCACTCGACCATCCATCTCCCCTGCCCCGGCCTACCAAAATTGTAACGACCCCAAATTCACTAATGAGGCTTAAGAGCCTTGATTAGTGTGCCGGGAGGGCATTACTGGGTTAAATGTGGTTTGCATGACTTTATTGATTTAAATACATAATTATATGGTTAATAATGCTTGTGTGATTATATTGGCTTTAATGTGATATGTGTATATGGTAATTGTGAGAACCACATTATTATGTGGGTAGGTCTGCAGAGCACGACTCGAGGCAATCCTAGGGCTAGTTAGTGGGGTAAAAGTCACAACAGGGCTTAACAGCTGACTTTGGATAAGTCAGGGGTATGTTAGGTATCGGGTGGCTATTTGGACTATCGGGTTATGAAAATAAATATATGGAGATATATTTGAGGTTAGGAAGTCTAGGCGGGAATATTGGGGGATTTTACCGTTTTGCCCTCAGGGACGTTTCCGGCACCCCGAGCCTTGGGATTAACTTAACAAATAAGAAAAACTTAAGGGAACCTGTAGAAAGAAATAAACCGACTTAAACTCTCTTCTTCAACTCTTCTTTCCTCTCTCAAGGAAAACAAAGGAAATAAATTTGGGGAAAAACCACAAAAGAAAACAGAGAAAATCTGGGAAATCGCTGGGAGATTGAGCTGGATTTTTGAGGCTTAGTTCAAGACTTATTCAGGGGAATCAAATCAAGGTTAAGGTAAGGATTTAAACCATGTGTTTTCTGAAGTTTAACCTTGAGTTTTCAGCTGGTTATTGAGGTTATTGTCCAATTGATGTTTAGGGTGGAACTTGAGCTGGAAAACATTGAGAATCAGCTGGGTTTTGGTTAGAGGAAGGATTCCATTAACAAGGTAAGCTTAAATTTATGAATTAATGGTTTGAGTTTGGGTTTTTGACTGGTTGGTTTGAGTGGTTATGTTCTTAAAGTTCCAGTGATTAAGAGTGGGATTTCTATGAGTTTTAGGTTGAATTTTCTGTTGAATTGTGTGGCTTAACTTGCTCTGGAAGTGTTGGAGTTGTTGGGTGTTGAAATGGGAAACTTTGGGATGGCTTTGTATGAGGTTTGGATGTTGGAAATGGTGGGTTTTCTGGGCTCGAAGGGAAGGGACACGACTCTATTCTAGAGCGCTGCGGCCCTAGGTTGAAGATGAGCCAAGGGAGGCTCGGCCAAGGGTGAGCGCCGCGGCGCCCAATGCAAGGGCCGCGACGCGTGTCTTTTCCCAGGGTGGTCCTTGGTTCTGTTTTGAGGCTAGGGCCGTGGCTAAGCTTGAAGGGTCGCAACCCTTAGTTGTGCACTTGAGCTTTTGAGGGTTTTAGGCATGGGAATGTGGTCTAGAATGCTCGGGATCGATTTCACCACCGTGCTTGGTGAAATTCGGATTCCCGGAAGTTAGTTTTGTAACCAGAAACCCTAACTTGAATATTAATGGAACCTTGTACTTTGGTTGTGACTAGGTGACAAACGCTTAGGCTCGGGAACAGATCGTGCTTGAGGATTTTTGCTCATAATCAATAACTGTAAAGACTAAAGGTAAGAAAGCTGCACCTGGTTGAATATTTGTGACGGGACTAAGGGTTCCCTATTGTGTATGCTTGAAAAGATGGTATTATGCCATGCAAGCTAATTAGACAACCAACAGCCTAAGGGTGCCAAGGGTTACACTAGCGCACAGGGCGTGGCTTGGCCACTGGTAGCCAAGGACAGCTTAATATGCACTGAGCTCGGTTTAAGCGGGCCGGAGTCAGTGGGGTAAACAGAGTGTAACGCCCTGGATAGCCAAGACCACTACACTGTGTACCTATAAAGTGCAGGACTTGCTAATCAAGTCATTAATTTAAAAATGTGTCTTTAATTTAGGTGTTCTAGGGTTAAAAGACATTTTGGTCTCAAAAGATATATTTCAAAAGTTATAAACTGTTTACAGTAGGGATCCCCAAAAAATCAGTGTTTAAAAGCTGGTTTACAAAACTCAACAGTTAAAAGTAAATACTGGCCATACTAAGGCAAAATACAAGATTCTGGTCCTCTCGTCCCTGTAATCTCCTCAACCGTGGCAGCTGAGCGGCCTGTCATGTACATTCACCCTGCAGAGCTCTCCAATCAAGGCTGATCGACCTTGCCTTTGCCTTTACCTGAACCACGCAGCACCCGTGAGCCAAGGCCCAGCAAGAAAACAACATACACAACATATATATAGCAATCTTAAACAGATATTCTAGCAAGCATGTTCAGTTATCGAATTCATAGCATATAAGCATATTTCAAGGTACAAGCATCTTCAACCACACTTAGATTATTCAACAACCTCATCTATAGCCAAAAACAGTGTTCAATTTACACAAATGCTAGGGCCGACACCTTAGGCCGCACCCTCTGTTTAACCCACTGACTCCGGCCCGCTTAAACCGAGCTCAGTGCATAATAAGCTGTCCTCGGATACCAGTGTCCGAGCCGTGCCAATTGCACAAGTTAACCGTGGCTCGCTTAGGCCGTTGGTTACAATTTACATGGCATAATACCATTCTTTCAATCATTTATATTAGGGAGCCCTTAGTCCCGTTCAAATATTCAACCGGATGTAGTTTTCTTACCTTTAGTCTGTACAGTTATTGAATTATGAGCAACGCCCCTCAAGCACGATCCGTTCCCGAGCCTAAGCCTTTATCACCTAGTCACAACCAAAGTATAGGGTTCCATTAATACTCAAATATAGGTTTCTGGTTATAAAACTAACTCCCGGGAATCCGAATTCCACCAAGCACGGTGGTGAAATCAATCCCGAGCATACTAAACCACTTTCCTGTGCCTAAAACCCTCAAAAGCTCATGTGTGCAACTAAGGGCTGCGACCCTTGAAGCTTAGCCGTGACCCTAGCCTCAAAATAGAACCCATGCCATCCCAATCAAAACATGCACCGCGGCCCTTCCTTTGGGTGCCGCGGCACCCTCCCTTGGCCGAGCCTCCTTGGCCCTTTTTCATCCTAGGGCCGTAGCGCTCTAGAACAGAGCCGCGGCCCTTCCCTTCGTGCCCAGAAAACCCATCATTTTAAAGCCCAAAACCTCAACCAAAACCACCCCTAAGCTTCCTACTTCAACACCCAACATATCCCCAACTCATGCTACACAATTTCAACATAAATTCAACTCATTAAACCCTAGAAGATTCACCTCCAATCCTTGGGACTCTAAGAACACAAACACCCTGTTATAACCTGTCAATACTCAAACTCAGTTCATCAATTCATAAAACAAAGCTTACCTTCTTGATTGAACTCTTCCCTTAGCCAAAACCCAGCTGATTCCAAGGGTTTCCCCAGCTCAATTCCACCCTAATCATCAATTGAGCAATACTCTCAATAATCCAACTGAAGCTTAAGGTTGAATTTCAGAAAAACAAATGGATTAAACCCTTACCTTAGTCTTGATTCAGTCCTGGTTAATTCACTGAGCTAAGCCTCAAGATTACTCTTGAATCCCTCTAAACTTCCAGCAATTCTTCAGCTCCAACCCCCAATTCCCTTGAGTGCTTCTAGTTAGTTCCCTTTGTTTTTTTCTTAAGAGTGAGAGTGAGAGTAACCAGCTGAGTAGAATTTAGGTCGGTTTATTTTTCCCTAAAGGCTTCCTAACCTTTGTCTTACTTATTAAGCTAATCCTAAAGCCCGGGGTGCCGGAACCGTCCCCGAGGCCAAACGGGTAAAATCCCCCAATATTCCCGCCTAGACATCCTAACCTCAAATATATCTCCATATATTTATTTTCATGACCTGATAGTCCAAATCGCTACCCGATACCAAAAATACCCCTGACTTATCCAAAGTCATATCTTAAGTCCCGTTGTGACTTTTCCCGCTATTTGACCCTAGGATCGTCTCGAGTTGCGCTCTATGAACCTGGCCACATAATAATGTGGTTCTCACATAGATCACATAAATAATCGTATTATCACATATTATCATTAATTATCATATAATCACATATTCACACATCTAAGTCAATAGTATTCACTCTAATCCCATTTATGCCCTCCCGGCACACTAATCAAGGCCCTTAAGCCTTATTAGCGAATTTGGGTTGTTACACAGAGGGTGCGGCCTAAGTTGTCGGCCCTGATTATTATGTTATGATTGTTATAAATGTTTGATTACAACCATGAATTTGAATATATGCTGATTGACCATTGTGGATTATTTGATGAGAGTTCATGCTTAGTGAGTTTGTTATCTGTTTCTACTGTTTGTGTTGCACATGTTTTCTTACTGAGCCTTGGCTCACGGGTGCTACGTTGTGCAGGTAAAGGCAAGGGCAAGTTGGATCAGCCCTGATTGGAGAGCTCAACGAGTGGAATGTACATGACTAGCTGCTCAGCCGCCACAGTTGAGGATTAGGCAAGGACGCGAGACCCAGAGATTGTCTATTTTGCCGTAGTATGGCTTACCTTTGTTTATGTACTTTTGGAAGTCTGTAAATCAACTTTCAACTCTATTCCTTTTGGGATCCCGTGTATATAACAGTTTAATTATATAAAATGAGTCTTTTAAGACCAAAACCTTTTTAACCCCAGCTCTTACATGTTTAATGACACGTTTTCAAATTAACGACTTGATTAGCAAGTCTTGCACCTTTATAAGTACACAATGTAGCGGTCTTGGCTATCCAGGGCGTTACAAGAATCCTACCCCTCCGACACTTGCCGACCAGCCACCTCACAATCAACCTAGAGATGTCCTGACAAGCACCGTGGTCCCCTCAGCCAAAGAGAGAATATACAAACTCTCAAAGCACAAACGCAGCCAAGAGGCCATCCTTGGCACAGACTCCATGGAGGCCGATCAGATAATAAACAGAGGACTGAACGATATAGCCAGTGTAAGTTGCTTTCTATTGCTCAGTTTTATTTACTTTACTTTGTCATTTTTTGCCATCATCTTATCTCTTTATCTGATCATAGGGAATGCTGACTATAACTGCCGGCTGGCGCCGCATAGGGGCTTTGGTCACCCAGACCAAAGAATCTGACTCCAAGTACACTGAGGAGGTCAAGGTGCTCGAGGGGAAAACACTGAACTGCTTGAGCAAAAATCCAAGCTGGCCGAAGAGCTTCAACAGTTTCAGACTACCCTGACCAAAGCCAATGAGGAAAAAGAGAAGTTTAGGGAGTGTGCTAAACTTAACTATTAAGAGGCCAAACAACTTGAGGCTGAGATGATTGCAAGCAGAAAGGAGACTGAGGAGTTGGAGGGGCGTGTCAAGGAGCTTGAGGAGAATAATGCCAGCAATTTGGAGAGGTATAGGGGAGCTACCTTAGATTGCTTTTATGAGTTCTGGAAGCAAAATCGTGGGGCCAACTTCAATTATCTTTCTGAGCGCCTGAGGCAAACTGAAATAGCTGGTGCACTGCTCGCCTGGAGGAAGAAGAGAGAACCAACATTCCTATCTCCCTAGAAATCTCCCTAGCCATGGGAATTGAAGGCGTGGAGAATGAAGTTGGAACCATAGTCGACCAGGAAAATCCTCAAGACCCTCCTACCTCGTAGTATTTTTGTTTTTCTTTTAACTTTATCTTGTAGTAAACATAGTTTATATTTTTATTGCTGCACGGGCAGCTTTTCTTTGAATATACAATTACATCCGAGCAGTAACTGCTCGCGGTGTAAAGGGATTCATTTTTATATTATAATACTTAAATTTTATTATAACATCTGTTCGCATGGCCAAACTTAGCATAGTACTTTGGTTTAATTTAACAAAATAACAAAATTTTGAAAAATACTCCAAGTACCCTAGCATGCTTTCACTTATTTTGCTCGTATGTTTGCATACCTTCTAATATGCTTTGCTTTATATGCCCCCCAAGTGATTAAGGAGCTTTAGGTCCTCGGTCACTTGCCTTGACTAGGACCTGTTCGAACATTTCTGCTCACAGAAATTTTAAAACGATAATATAGCCAAACAACATACATAATGAGAAAATACTTGTAATAAATACAATAGTTTGGCAAGATTGACTGGCTGCGCACAATCCCTTTTATTTCTCGTAATAAACGGACAATCGTGTCTGTACGAGTGATCAATAAAATGATCTTACACTTATAAGCGACCAGTCACAAAAAATGACCAACCATTTTTCATAAACTTGTAAAATGTAGAATTAATACAAGCCAATTCTTTAAGAAGAATTGTTTATTGAAAGTACTTGCGCAGATGTTCTCCATTCCAATAGCGAGGAGTGAGATCTCCATTTAAACGAGCAAGTTTGTAAGTGCCTGGATGGAGGACTTCTTCGATTTGGTATGGTCCTTCCCAGTTAGGTTCGAGTACTCCAGTGGCCTGATCGCGGGTGTTGAGGAAAACACTTCTAAGTACTAGATCTCCCACATTAAATTTCCTTTCACGTACTTTAGATTTGAAATACCGAGCGACCTTTTGCTGGTAAGCTGCTACTCGAAGCTGGGCTTGCTCGCGCTTTTCATCGAACAAATCCAAAGATTCCATTAATAACTGGCTATTCGAGCCTTGATCGTAGGTCATCCTCCGATGCGATGGCGGATCTAATTCCACAAGCAACATAACTTCATATCCATAGGCCAAGGAGAATGGAGTATGGCCTGTTGCTGTTCGATGGGATATTCTGTACGACTAGAGGACTTCTGGTAATTGCTCTGGCCATGCCCCCTTTGCTTCCTCAAGCCTTTTCTTCAGAGTATCCTTTAGTGTTTTATTGACTGCCTCGACTTGTCCGTTTGCCTGAGGGTGAGCAACTAAAGAAAAGCTTTTGATAATTCCATGCCGCTCGCAAAAATCTGTAAATAGATTACTATCGAATTGCGTGCCGTTTTCTGAGACAATTTTTCTTGGCAATCCATAGCGACATACTATGTTTTTTACCACGAAATCCAGCACTTTCTTGGTCGTTATGGTTGCAAGTGGCTCAGCTTCGGCCCACTTTGTAAAGTAATCGACTGCCACTATGGCGTACTTGACGCTGCCTTTCCTTGTGGGCAAAGATCCAATTAGGTCTATACCCCACACTGCGAACAGCCACAGACTTTGCATCTGTTTTAGCTCATTAGGGGCTGCTCGTGGAATCTTGGAGAATCTTTGGCACTTGTCACATTTTCGCACAAATTCCATCGAATCTTCATTCATTTTTGGCTAGAAGTATCCTTGCCTTAGGATCTTCTTTGATAAACTCTGCCCCCCAGCATGATCTCCGCAGAACCCTTCATGGACCTCTCGCATTAATTCTTTGGATTTTTCCTCTGAAATACATCTGAGAGCGGCATAGAGTATCCTCTTCGGTACAAAATTTCGTCGACCAGGATGAACCTAGCAGCTTGCCGCTGAAGAGTCCTAGCTTTGTTTCTGTCCGCAGGCAACACACCATGCATCAAGTACTCAATGAAAGGTGCCATCCATGTATCTGCCACCTGAATCACTAGAGAGGTTTCTTCCACTTGGATGCTTGGTGAGGGCATCCGTTCAATAGCTACAATATCTAGGGTGTCAGCATCCTTGGCACTCGCTAATTTGGCCAAAGCATTAGCATTTGAATTCTGGTCGCGAGGTACTTGCTGGAGGGTATACTTCTCAAATTGGGCCAACAAATCTTTTGCTTTATTCAGGTAGGTAGCCATCTTTAGACCTTGAGCCTGATATTCTCCAATGATTTGATTTCAAGTCACTGTAGATTTCAAGTCACTTTATGTGCATGTCTTTGGCTAACCGTAATCCTGCGAGCATTGCTTTATACTCGACTTCGTTGTTAGAAGCAGTGAAGTCAAATATGATTGCGCAGTGAAATCGATGCCCTTCAGGCGTTATCAAAATCACTCCGACTCCAGCGTGATGTTCATTACACGAACTGTCTGTAAACAATTTCTATGAGGGAGCTTGGCTTGGAGGTTCAGGCACTTCTATGTGTTCGCTGTCTGGTAGCCTAGTGAGCTCTGCAACGAAGTCGGGTAGCGCTTGTCCTTTTACTGCTGCTCGTGGTAAGTAAGAGATATCAAACTGCCCAAGTTCAGCCGCCCATTTCAATAATCGGTCAGCGGCTTCTACAAAACTTGCCGTAGAGGTTGGTCAGTCAAAACTGTGATTGGGTGAGCTTGGAAGTATGGCCGCAACTTTCTGGAGGCTAAGATCAAGCAGTAAGCTAATTTTTTAATAGGAGGATATCGCAGTTCTGCTCCTATTAGCCTTTTGCTTACATAATACACGGCCTTTTGCACATTCTCCTCCTCCCTTACTAGAACAACACTAGCAGCGTATTCTGTGATCGCCAAGTAGATGAACAAAGTTTCTTTATCAACCGGATTTGATAGAATCGGTGGCTGCGAAATGTGCGTCTTTAAAGCTTGAAAAGCCTGCTTGCACTCCTTCGTCCATTCGAACTTCTTTTTTCCTCTAAGTAGATTAAAAAATGGGATGCATTTGTCCGTCGATTTGGAGATAAATCTACTTAGAGCAGCAATCATTCCGGTTAAACTTTGAACATCTTTGATCTTTGTTGGCGATTTCATATCGACCAGGGCTTTGATCTTCTCGGGATTGGCCTCAATTCCTCGTGAGTTTACTATAAATCCCAAGAATTTCCCTGATCCAACTCCAAAGGAACACTTGAGGGGATTCAGCTTCATCTGATGATATTTATTCAAGACGTTGAAGCACTCTTGGAAGTCCCCTATGTGTCCATCTGCCTTTTTCGACTTAACCAGCATGTCATCAACATATACTTCCATGTTTGTACAGATCAACTCCTTGAACATGTGAGTGACTAGTCGCTGGTAAGTCGCACCAGCATTTTTCAAATCGATGGGAATTACTTTGTCACAATAAACCCTGTATCAGTCCGAAAGCTAGTGTGATCCTCATCAGGTGGATGCATACTGATTTGATTGTACCCGGAGTATGCATCCATGAATGATAGGATCTCATGTCCTGCAGTGGCATTGACCAGCTAGTCGATCCTAGGGAGTGGGAAACAATCTTTAGGGTAGGCTTTATTAAGGTCTGTGAAATCCATGCAAGTTCTTCATTTGCCATTCGGCTTGGGAACTAGTACGGGATTAGAGAACCATGATGGATAAAACACTACCCTGATGAATCCATTCTCCTTTAGCTTCTCGACTTCTTCTTTCAGAGCTTTTGATCTGTCTTTGTCGAGCAGCCTTCTTTTCTGTTGTACTGGTGGAAAACTTTTGTCTATGTTCAGGACATGGCTAATAACTACCGGGTCTATCCTAACCATGTCTTTATGCGACCAGGAAAATACTTCCTGGTTCTTCCTCAAAAATTCCACTAGTTTTTGTTTTGTTGTTGTTTATAATTTTTTACCGACTTTCACAACCCTGATCGGATCTGCTTCATCGAGTTGGACCTCTTCAAGGTCCTCGATGGGTCCTACTTCTTCATCATAATTCCCAAAGCGAGGATCCAAATCTCTATCCTCGCTTTGGGCAACACCCTATTTGGTGACACAATCACCTGATTGGGCTTGCACTTCATTGGCCGTTTGCAACTCTTTTTTGGCATTTTCCCTCGATCCACCTTTCTTTGCCTTATATATTGAGTCTTTGTAGCACTCCCTCACTTCTCGTTGGTTTCCCAATATGCATCCTACCCCTGCATCAGTTGGGAATTTCATGGCAAGGTGCCAGATCAAGGTTACAGCTCCCAGGTCGACCAGAATAGGCCTCCCAATTATAACATTATACGCAGAAGGACAATCAACTACTATGAAAGTAGTGAGTAGTGTCCTATTTGCAGGAGCAGTTCCTGCTGTAACTGGGAGCCTAATCGACCTTGTTGGCACGAGCCCTTTGCTAGAAAAACCATATATGGTTTGGTTGCACGGCTCCAGGTCCTTGACGGACAACTTCATCCTCTCTAGTGAAGACTTGTACAAAATGTTGACTGATCTCCCTGTGTCAACCAACACCCTCTTAACCATCATATTGGCAATCTGGACGTCCACGACCAGTGGATCTGAATGTGGGAATCAGACATGCTGGGCATCGTCCTCAGAGAAGGTAATCAACTCCTCCTCTGTTCGAGCTTTTTTAGGTGCCCAATCCTCCACACTCATCATCTCAATGTCCTGGTCGTGGCGTAAGGTCCGAGCGTATCGCTCCCTTGCCTTCCCACTATCTCCTACAAGGTGTGGGCCACCATAGATGGTGATTAACGTACCTGCCATAGGAGCTGGCTGTAAAGGTGGAGAGCGTTGGCGTGTAGGCGCCTGCTCGTTGCCTCCTTGAGCCTCTCGCTAGGACCCTCCTGCGGCTTGTACATACCTCCTTAGGTGTCCCAGTCTAATAAGGAACTTAATCTCATCCTTCAACTGGTTACACTCATTGGTGTCATGTCCGTAGTCGTTGTGAAAATGACAGAATTTTGTTGTATCTCTCTTGGAGATATCCTTCCTTACAGGTGCTGGTTGCTTATACGGGACATTGGCACTGGTCGCCTGGTAGACCTCTACTCTACTCTCGACAAGGTTCGTATAGTTGGTGAATCTCGGCTCGTATCTATTGCCTTTGGGTCATTTTTTTCGGATGTTGATGGCTCATTGTTCGCCCCTTTTCCACCATTCTTACCATTTCCGTTCCCGTTGCCTTTGCCGATGCCATTGGGTTTATCTGACTCATTGGTGGCTTTGGCGGGATCTTCCTTTGGTCCTTTATATTTTGTAGATGATTTCCCCTCGTTGGCAATCGCGTCCTCGAGCTTAATGTATGGATCAGCTCGATCAATAAACTCCTGGGTACTTTTTACCCCATTCTTTCTTAGGCTGTTTCAGAAGGGAGAATGGCGCCTAACCCCAGCAGTTAGGGCCATCATCTTTCCCTCAGCGCCCACTGTTTTGGCTCCAGCCGCTGCTCGCATGAAACGCTGGACATATTCCTTTAATGGCTCTCCCTCCTTTTGACGTATCTCGACCAGCTGGTTGGCCTCAGTGGGGTGTACGCGACCCACGTAGAATTGTCCGTAAAATTCCTTTACGAACATTTCCCATGATACTATACTAGCAGGAGGGAACTTAAAGAACCACTCCTAAGCAGTGTTGGATAGGGCGGCGGGGAAGATCCTACAGCGGGCATCGTCCGACACCTTCTGAATATCCATCTGTATCTCAAATTTGTTTACATGAGATACTAGGTCCCCGTACCTATCGAAGTTTAGTAGAATAGGCATCTTGAACTTGCTGGGGGTTTCTACCACAACAATCCTCTGTACAAACGGAGTGCCTCTCCTCCGATCATACTCAATGTGGGATGTTTGGCTCCCGACGAGCTGCTGTATCGCCTGATTCAGAGCATCAATTTGAGCCTGAACCACGTCTGGGATTGCTGGGGCGACTGGTGCCAGAGGAGCGTACTCATCGTGCCTTTTGCGCCTGTCATTGAGCACGTCCCTCAGGTCATCATCTCTGCGCCTTTGTTCGCTAGCGCCCAGCCGATGAAAGACATTATGTTGTCTGGGCTGCCCCCAGCATTATGGCTCGCAGGCCTATTTTCTCTTAGTGGGGGGTTTCTGTTTCCACCTCTTTCCCCACACCCTCGACCAGCATTCCTCCTGTCGGAATCGGCCTCATTATAGTCATCACCATCCCTAAATTGTGACCGACTATGGCGCGATCGGCTAGTCACGTTGTTTCGTCCTCTAGCTAGCATCTCTCAAGTGTCAGGGGGAGGCCTGCATTGATCGGTAGGTCCCCGTGCATTATTATGTCATGGGGGGCCCCTGACCGCAGAGCTTGACTCGTTGTGCCTTCTGTTAGCAAAAGGACACTGCTCCCTGCTCGGTGGATTTAGCTCATCGTCTCCTGGGTGTCTAGGGCTTCGGGGAGGTTTCCCGGCCCTATTCTGCCTCTGGCGCTGGGGATTGTCGCGACCATCTTGAGAAGGTGGCTGTTGATCAGGATCCTGAATTGGGACATCCTTCTGAGCAACAGGCGGTTCCTCCATCCTTTGAGGGCTTGTTGGCTGGAGCGGAGGACTTGGATTTAGGGCCCACTGCGGTGGTGTATTTGGTGGTTGATTCGGTTGAGAGGCTGGCGCAACTTGTCCTCGAGCCAACTGAATGGCTGCTTCAAGAGTGGCCGTGGCATCTCTCTGCCAACGGTCCATGTCCACCTACCACTCGTTCAGCTCTTGATGCTGACGCTCAATCTCCCTCTTTTGCAGTGCTAAGGTCTCTTCCGCATTCTCTTGATTGGCCCTCAGATTGGCCAACTCATCTTGCAACACACTTAATGTTGTCCTCAGCATTTCAGAATCCATTTCTTCCTCATCAAAATCCAAGTGTGGCTCATTTTTAGCCACATTTGGAGGAGGAGGCTGAGTGGATGTAGCGCTAGAAGTCTGCCCAGTTCTCTTGGATGTCTTCACCATATGATCTTGTTGAAGTTTTTTGTTTAATCTCTCAATGAAAGCACCAAAATGTGGACCCTTGATTTGGTCAACAACACGGAGTCAAATAAACGACAAAGAACAAAAAAGGAAATCAAGAAGAGAATCAAAATGGAAAGAAAGTGACACAAGTGATTTATAGTGGTTTTGCCCCAACTAGGTGGTAATGACCTACGTCCACTTAATGTTCTTATTGATACTGAATCCCAATACTGTGGTTAAAGAACTAGGGTTCTTGAGTTTCACTAGTCTTAGGAGAATTGCAATTTCGGTGGATAATCACACTATACTTTTCTCTCTGAATACATAGACTAAAAGTTCCAAAAAAAGTCCCTTCCTTGAGCCCTCTCTTTCTTATTTATAGGTTCAAGGGGGTTAGGGCTGTTCATGGTAAGAACTCATCAACCAAGTTAAGTTAGAAAAATAGAAATGTATAGATTATCAAAAGAAAAACTTCAAAGATCTAATTGGAAACTCAAAGAACACTAGCAGAAGGAAAATGGTGAACTGAATTTGTATTTCTTATGGTGTAGTGCTACAGTGTTTTTTCCAACCTCCTTCCAAGTGGAAGTGGAATTCCTTTTATAGTGGGCTCTAATGGCCCCTGATACATTGTGGTCCAGAGGACCAAATGGTACACAAGTACAGTGTCAGGAGAGTGGTCTCTGGGGTAGTGGTTACATGGTCAGGTTCCGTGGGGATGTCTCCACTACTTATTAAGTACATTGTTAGGGGTGGCACCAGGCGTAGTGGTGCTGGTGGTGGTGTCAGCTCTGACATCTGGTTAGAAGCATACATGCCATGTCCCTTCTCCTAGTACTCCCACTACTTGTCTGGCGTGCCCCTCTCCTAGAGATCGTACCCCGTACAAGATCGTTCTGGTACGATCTCTTGAAATTATATTTGGATTTTTACCTCTGAATGTTGAGGTTTCCGTAGGTCATCATAGGAGACACTATCTTGAGGTCTAGGGTGCAAGGCACCTAGTGCATGTTAGGGTCGTGGCGCGAGATGGGGCTCTTGAGCCCTTGGCGCGAGATGTCCGAAGCACTTTGAGGCCACTCATGAGATGTGAGTGATAGGCACGCGAAATGGGTCTCGCGAGAGGCCCCTAGTGCGAGGTGCGAAACGTGGCCTTGCTGGGTGCGTGAGGCGTGAGACGCCTCTTCTCACGAGGCCATCTGGAGCCGCGCGCAAGGCGCGAGACGCCTCCTCTCATGAGGCCATCAGGCGCATGCGCGCGAGGTGTGAGACGCCTCCTGTCATGAGGCCATCTGGGGCAGCCGCGCGAGGCACTGCCTTGCTGAGCGCACGAGGCGCGAGATGCCTCCTATCGCAAGGCCATCTGGGGCAGCCACACGAGGCGCTGCCTTGCTGAGTGCGCGAGGCACGAGACGCCTTCGCTCGCGAGGCCATCAGGTGCACGCGGGCGAGGTGCGAGACACCTCCTGTCACGAGGCCATCTGGGGAAGCTGCGCGAGGCGCCGCCTTGCTGGGTGCGCGAGGCGCGAGACGCCTTTCATGAGGCCATCAGGCGCACGTGAGGCGTGGCCTTGCTAGGTGCGCTGAGAGGAGGCTGGTGCGAGACAATGGTGGCCCGAGGGCATTGTAACTCAACCATGTAATTAGGCGCTTATGGGACCTTGGCACTTGCTTTGGGTCTTCTACAAGCATGAAATTTTGAGCATCCACATTTGGCCTAGTCTAGGAGAGGACCTTTAGGTGCTCTGTTAGACTCTTCTCTTTGATTCTTATAAATAGGCCTTCATGCCAAGCCTTATTATTTACACTTCATCTCTTTAGCTTAGTGACATTTAGATTCTTGCTCTTTTCAAGAGGTAAGGGGTTCAATCCCCCACAACCTCACTTTTGCTACTGTTTCCTCTTTTTTTTTTTTTTTTTTTATATGTATTCGAGCTAATTTTTGGTATGTTTATATCCCTTCACATATTTGAAGGCTAACACATCTTTTCTGTTATTTTTTCAGATGCGTACTTTCGACCACTTGCCTTTAGTTGATCGCGACAACGCTTTTGGCCCTCAACCTCCTTTCGACCACGTCAGCACCCAATTTTACTTGCTTGAGGTATACTTTTTTCCTCCCTTATGTTTATTGGGTCCACCACTCGGGATGGGGTACTTTGGCCTGAGCTCATCATGAGTTAGCCTTGATGCATGCCCCTTTATTCCTACCCCGTAGTGGGTCATTTAGAGTGTTTGTACCTAGAGGTTTTGAGCCCATTCCTTTGTGTTTTGTAGCAATCCTCCCATTTATACGTGAACCCATTTTTGCTTTTGGGACGAGGTCTCATGGCAAGTGAAGGTTCATTCGGCATTCCTACGGGGGTTGAGTTTGTTGACTTGTCTTCAGACTCAGAGTCCCCTGAGGAAAATCCTTACCATGACCATGACACCATAAGGCAGGCCCGTATCCGTCATCTTGAGCACATGGCTAAACTTAGGCATAAAATTTGGGTGGTAGAGAGCGAAATTGACTTGGTGTTGAGAGGAGACGGAGTACCTTTCCCTCCTGACCTTAGTGACCATGTAGCGAACCTTAGGGTGACCCTTTTAGATTTGCAGGGGGAGTTGGAGTTTATGGAGGGACATCTTCCGCCTGAGCCTCCTAGCCCATCCTTGCCTGATGACTGTCATGGGGCTACTCTTTCTTCTCTTCAGCCCTTATTTTTTATCTTCCCTAGCTTAGCGCTTCTGCAGCCGGTGCCCCGGTGGAAGACTCTTGCTAGGAAGAGAAAATGGAGGGTAAAGTGTTCTGTCTCCTCCTCACCTTTTTCTTTTGGTTTTGCAGATATGCTGAAGAGAGGACGACGACAGGTGTCCGTTAATGACCGGGATGATGCCCCCCTATTGGTAGCCACCCTAGTGTCCCACGTGTCTGAAAATAAATTGATGGAAATTGTAGAGCACTACTGTGTTCCCCCAGAGTACGCATTATAAACCCCTTCGGACAAGTGCCGAGCTGACCACCCTAATACTAGCTTCGTGGCCCTTAGCGAGCATATCCTGAAGGCGGGTGGTACAATCCCATTACACCCGTTCTTCGTTGCGGTTCTCAACTATTTTGACCTCGCTCCACTTCAACTGGCACCCAACAGTTGGCTGACCTTGAGCTGCCTCTTTATCGCGTTTATGGAACTTGTCCATCATGCTCCTACGACCCAAGAGGTGCATTTCCTGTACAACCTCATGCCCTCTCCCAAATCCAAGGGCTTTTATTTCCTACAAAAAGCCAATACTGAAGTCCCTTTGATAGATGGCGCAGTGTCCAACCCGGGGTCCTGGAAGCAGGACTTTTTCTTTGTGAAAGGCCCTCTTTCTGTTCGTGAGCGCTTCTGTTCTGCTCCCAGTAAGTACCTCGAGCCACCCTTTCTTCTCTTTTTTTTTTGAAACTTATTGTTTTATAACTTATGTTTGTGTCGACAATGGTGTGGATCATGCAGAGCAGTTCGCCATACCTGTAGTTGTTGGGTCGGAGGTGAATGCCGTGAAAAAACTCATCAGTGCTGACCTTGCTGTGAGAAAGGCTACATACCTATTCACTGTGGAAAAACTCAACTTTTACAAGCTATCCCCGGTTTCAGATCCCGGGTTGCTGTGGACTATTCCTGGGTCAAAGAAGACGAAGGTTGCCTCAACTGAGCCTTGTTCGGGTGAAGGTGAGGCTGAGTGTGTTCCGGAGGGAGTCTCCCTTGGACACGGGCAACCTTACAAGCTATCTTCGTCCCCCGGGGGATGTCCTCCCTTTGTCCCTTTCGACCTTGACATGGCTTCCCAATCCCAAGGTCAACAGACCATGCCGGGGCATTTTGTTTGCCCCGGCCCCGTGGACTTTGATGCTTTTCCTCAGGCTCCCCTCGACCCCGGTCCATCAGGGGCTTACTTTCCCGATCTTCCTGCACTCCCTCCTGATCTACCCGGGGCTCATTTTTTTGATCTTCCTGCGCCCCCTCCTATTTCGACGAGCGGGTCGTCTGTCCTTCCCTAGCCAGGTACCCTTGGCTCGGAAGGGGCGCCCTGGGTGGGTCGCATGGCGGCCTCTTACGGGCGGTGGTATGTCCAGATCGCCTCAGACCTCCCCAAAGCAGATTGGAGTGGTCTTGGGAGTTTCGCCATGTCGGATCTTGGGGAGACTCTTACGCGCACTACTGCTTGGGTGAGTTCATGCATCTTGTGTCGGCCTTATCTTTTTTTTTTATTCCCCTTTTTTATTGTTACTTATCATTGCTGTTGTTATCTTTCTTGTGGAGGCCTATACCGTGGCTCAGCGGTTTGCCGACTCGGCTCACAACCTTTCCGTGTCGAATACCAAGAGGGACCGTCTTACGGCTCGGGTTCAGGAGCTCGAGAGGGAGCTTGCCGAGACCAGGTCTAGGCTAGAAAAGGCCTTGGCGAAAATTTCTGCCTCATCAAAAAGGAAGAAGAGGGCGGTTGCCCAGGCCACGATGTTGCAAGAAAGGGTCACCAGCCTAGAGGCCGAACTCTAGGGTGCCAAGGCTACCGCGGCTGCGTCGCCAGAGAGGGTTGCTTCCTTAGAGACTGAACTTGAGGGTGCTAAGGCTGCTGTAGTTGCGTCGCAGGAGAGGGTCGTTTCCTTAGAGGCGGACAGGGCAGCTATTGAGTATAGGTCCATAGAGCGCGCCCTTTATGGTGTATGGAGGCAGGACCCAAACTTTGATTTTTCTTCCTTTGGCAAGCACACCGTCGCCTGGGCGGCTGGGTGGAACGCCCTGTTAGGAGTGTGTCCTAAAAGCATGTAAATACATTTGTTTTTTCTGTGAGTAAATAAATACGATGGTTTATTATTATTGTCATATTTAGATTGTTAAATTATTGTTTGAATAATTTTGTAAATATCAGAAAATTTTCATATTCATTATTGAGGATGTGATCTTGTATTAGTACGAGAGAATTAAGATCACATGAATGAATAAAAATAGTCAAAAACAACAAATTAAAGTTATGGAATTCTTTAATTGGAGTTGTAAGTACGGTTTGCTGAGTATCATAATGATACAAATAATCTAGATTCGGATTATTGATGTGGTAAGACATCTCAGTAAATGTGCTTTATATAATATGATTATATATGATATGGACCGATGTGAATTAAAGTCTTTATCCAAAAACCATTTAACAATAAAGACTTGTAATTCATATCATAACTGATGATCATTTATAGATCAACCTAAATCCTGAGTGTTCATGAACTCCTGTTCATGTTTATTAAATCTTTTGATTCATTCGTTAAGGTCTCTTCAAAGAATGAGGCTAATGACTTTTATTTTGGAGAGTTAATATCATGGATGGCTGGGAACATGTATCAACAATACGAAATCTAACCTTTCCTAATGGATCGTATATTAGTTCCCTTAAGGGTTAATTATGGAATTGAATGATTTTGAGCTCAAATCTATAATTAGATTATAGATTAATTATTCACTAGTGAATTAATGGTACTTAAGGAATAAGAAGTAAATTAGAAAGGTTAAATGGTAATTCTCCCATTCTAATTTATGAACTAATTAATTAGAGGGTTGAACTATTGTAAGATGGTTATATCAATGACGACTTAAGAAAAAGATTTATGTAAAAGTATATCTATAACATAAAGAGTGCAATTCTGAATTTATAGTGGAGTAATATCATAATTAATAAATTAACTATTATAATTAAATAGTTTAATTATTTAGTTTCAATTTATTGGAGCTTAATGCTATAGGTCCATGGTCCCCGAAATGACTCAAACAAACACTGACAAAGGTAAATACAAAAATGGGCAAAAAGGACTTATGTGATAAGTAAAATATTTTTCTATGTATCAAACATAATTATTAATTAATTATGTGTAATTAATTAATTAAGAATTAATTAATTATTTGATTTAACAAAAATATAATTAATTTTGAATTAATTTATTTTTGGGATTTTTGGTATTTAAATAATAATAAAAATTGGGAAAAAACACATGTCATCACAGGCATGTGGTACACGTGTGGCACATTGCACAAGCACTGTGCTACATGCATAAGAGAGTGTACTCAGCCTCTTGATTCCACAATTTTAGTTATTTAAATATTAAATAAATAATGAGATATTTTAATATGATTAAAATATTATTATTTAAACAAAAATCTGATAACTGATCAGTTATTTTGAATTTGTTTAAAATAACAAATATTTTAATATATTGGATATATTAAATATAGGATATCGGTTTTTCACAGAACGTAACTTTTCAGGGATAGAAAAATACCTAGGAATCTCTCTCAGAGAAAGAGAATAGTGACATAAACAAAAGTCATTGTTCTTCACAAAACCTAGGTCCAAAACTTTATCAGATCTCATGTGTTGAGAACATCTGATAAATAGTTTATTGCCTATTATTTGTATAGCGAGCCCACACTCGTTCTTTGTGTGCCTGAGAACATTTTGGAAGATCTTGGTGTGAGATATCGAGGATTTAGCCATACGAAAAGATAACAGCTAGGAAGGACTTGAGGTAATTTTTTTATTCTTGTCCTTGATTCAATATATATATATATATATGCATGTGAAGAAGTAGATCTAGAAATCTTATGGGATTAAACTAAAAATTTGATTGTTGTTCCGCTGCGAATAATCTCTGATTTGATCAATAAAAACCAACACGCCCATGGCAGGAGGCCTTGAGGTCGTCATTTCATAATTTCTGTCAGTTTGTCCACTGTGGGTGTATGCTCATTCGAGCCTTGTTGTGCTTGTAATATTTTTTTTTTAAATCTTGCCATATGACCAAGACTCTCTTTTAATATATACATATGCGGTTATTCATCTCTTATTCCTCTGTGTTTGAGGCCTTTTTGAGCCCGTATGATGGGGTTTGGTAGGTTCCCCTCTTTTATTTATCAGGCTAGAGGTCCTTTGGAGCCCATGTGAAAGGGTTCAATGGGTCCTTTTTTGGTGCCTCTTGATTATTTTTATAAGGATATATTGACCCCTTGGGTTCTAGCTATCCTTTTATATATTTTTGCGCGCGCTTATTATTTTTTGCGAGAAGCGTCCTTCTTGTCATTATTCATAGTACTATTTTTGCAAGGGCCTCTTTTAGGACCCTTTTTGGCTAGACGGCTTGGTGGCGGCTCTAGGCTTATTGGACCTTTTGGCCTCCTTGATGTTCATAAGGGTAGCTAATCCTTGTGAACTTCAGGAGATGCCTTGCAAGGTCTCCTCCCTATTTGTTAGGGTTCACCATGCATTTTTTTAAAGAATTCGTTTAAGGCCCTGATATAAGGGGTCCTTTTGGGTTCCTCCTGATAGAGGGTCCTTTTTATGATCTTCCTGATACGAGGAGTCCTTTTTAGGATCCTCCTGTTTGCTGTATGCTTTGCCTTCATGGGCCACTATTCCCCCCCAAGTGTCTGGTGAAATTTATTTTGGCTGGCACTTTGGTTGATGCTCGCATAGAGAAGAAAAATAACATGTGAAGATGTGAACAGTTTCATTCATAGTAGGTAGGTTACAACACTATATATATATAAAATGTTTACATATACTTGGGAGGTTATCTAGGCAACCTCTTTGATTCTTGCCTACTAAGCTAACATAACACGTAACAAACTAAGCACAGATACTGCTTGCATTGGATGTGGAAGTCTCACTGGTTTGAGGTGTTCCGCATTCCATGCTCGAGGCACGACGATTCCGTCCATGCGCACCAACTTATAGGTGTTTGGTGGTATGCACTGAGCGACCTAGTAGGGTCCTTCCCAGTTCGCCCCCAGTACCCCCGCCCCCAGGTCTCACGTGTTGGGGAGTACCTTCCTCAATACTAAGTCTCCTACTCTGAACTTTCTCTCTCGCACCCTTGAATTGTAATACCTCGCTACCCGTTGCTGATATGTGGCCAGCCTTAGTTGTGCCCTTTCCCTCTTGGCTTCCAGCAGGTCCAAGCTCCCGACCAACACTGTGATGTTAGCCTGGTCATCGTATGCTTGCGTGCAGAAGGAGCTAACCTTCATTTCTACTAGAAGGATAGCTTCATAGCCGTAGGCCAAGGCGAAAGGTGTCTCCCCAGCAGTGGAACGGGGGGTGGTCCTGTAGGTCAAGAGCACATTTGGGAGTTCCTCGACCCAGACCCCTTTCAACTTTTCCAACTTAGTTTTCAAGTTCCTTTTCAGGATCTTGTTGATGGCCTCTACTTGTCCATTGGCTTGGGGGTGTACTACTGCGGAGAAACTCCTCCTGATTCCTTTTTCCTTGCAGTAGTCCTCGAAGACCCCTCCTTCAAATTGCGTTCCATTGTCAGAGATGATTTTGTAAGGTACTCCGAACCTGCAAACAATATATTTGTTGACAAAGGTGGTGATCTGCCTAGCCGTTATGTTGACTAAAGGCTCCGCTTCCACCCACTTAGTGAAATAGTCGACCGCTACCACCGCATACTTAGCTCCTCCTCTTTCGGTTGGCAGTTCCCCTATCAAGTTAATCCCCCACACAGCAAAGGGCCACGGGCTGGCATGCTCACCAGCTCATTTGGTGACTGTCGTGGGTAAGTCGCATGTCTCTGGCACTTGTCACACTTTCTCGTGAAGTCACTCGCATCCTTCTCCATGGCAGGCCAATAATACCCCTGACGGACGACCTTTTTTGCTGTGGACTGCCCCAGCATGGTTTCCACATTCCCCTTCGTGTATCTCTTGTAAAATTTTTGACGCTTCTCCCTTATCAACGCACCACAGGAGTGGGGTATAGAAGCCTCTCTTATACAAGAATTTGTCTACTAGGGTGTACTGGGCGGCTCTGTAAGCCAGCTTGCGGGCCTCTTTCTTATCCACGGGCAAGGTCCCGTCATTCAAGTACCTCCTAATGGGTGCAAACCATGGCCCCTCGGAGCTCTTGACCATGTTGATTCCCTCTTCGGCTATGCTTGGCTTGGGGAGATATTCGACCGGTATAGACTCAAGCATGTCTTCATCTCGTGTGGAGGCGAGTTTCGCGAGTACATCGGCGTTCACGTTCTGCTCCCGGGGGATCTGTTCTATCGTGTATCTTTCAAACTGATCCAAATACTCCTTCACCTTGTAAAGGTATGCCACCATTTTTGGACCTCTAGCTTGGTATTCGCCTTTCACCTAAAACACTACCAGCTGTGAGTCACTAAAGACATGCAAGTGGGATACCTTTAACTCCTTTGCTAGCCGTAGGCCGGCCAACAGCGCCTCATACTCCGCCTCATTATTGGAAGCCTCGACTCCAAATCTCAAGGCACAATACATCTTGTGCCCTTCAGGCCCTGCCATCACTATGCCAGCGCCGGCTCCCCCTTCGTTGGACACCCCATCTACATGGAGGCTCCATTCTTCGGGGTGCCCTTCCTCTTCGTGCGCCGATCCATTCTCCTCTATTTCACCCTCCTCTTGGGGTCGGTATGTGAACTCGACTATAAAGTCTGTAAGTACTTGCCCGTTGATTGAGGTCCTTGGGGTGTAAGTGATATCAAACTGACTCAATTCAATCGACCACTTTAACAATCTTCCTGAAGTTTCTGGCTTGTGCAAGACTTGACGTAGGGGGTGTTGGTGAGCACCTCAATCGTATGAGCATGAAAATAGGGCCTCAATTTTCGAGAAGCCAATACTAGGGCATATGCTAACTTCTTTATTTCCGGGTACCGGGTTTTCGTGTCTACCAACTGCTTACTCACATAGTAGACAGGGTGCTGGTGCTTCTTTTCCCCCTTGACCAAGGCGGCGCTTATGGCATGCTCAGATATAGCTAGATATAGGTACAACTTCTCCCCTTTTTCTGGCTTGGCCAAAAGGGGTGGCCTTCCAAGGTGTTCCTTCAGCTTGGTGAAGGCATCCTAGCATTCGTCATCCCAAGTGAACTTTTTGTTCCCTTTTAGGATGTTGAAAAAAGGGAGGCATTTGTCAGTCGACCTGGAGATGAATCTATTGAGGGCTGCCACTCTCCCTGTCAAGCACTGCACCTCTTTTTTGCTCCGTGGTGGGCTCATTTCCAACAAGGCCTTGTTTTTTTTTTTTTTTCAGGATTAGCCTTGATACCTCGAGAATTCACCATGAAACCCAGGAATTTTCCTGACGAAACTCCGAAGGTGCATTTGAGTGGATTCAGCTTCATTCTATACTTGCGAAGAGTGTTGAACATCTCCATGAGGTCGCTAGTGAGCTCTTCCTCTTTCTTTGTCTTCACCAGCATATCATCCACGTACACTTCCATGTTCCTTCCTATTTGATTCGTGAACATTTTGTTCACCAACCTCTGGTAAGTGGCACCTGCATTTTTTAAACCAAAGGGCATCACTTTATAGCAGTACAACCCCTTTTCCATTATGAACAAAGTGTGCTCCTCGTCAGCAGGGTTCATGGGTATTTGGATATACCCTGAATATGCGTCCATGAAGCTAAGTAGCTCGTGTCCCGCTGTGGCGTCTACCAACTGGTCTATCCTAGGAAGCGGGAAGCTGTCCTGAGGGCAGGCCTTGTTGAGGCTGGTAAAATCCACACAAGTCCTCCATTTTCCGTTGGGCTTTGGGACCAGCACTGGGTTCGACACCCATAGTGGGTAAAATGCCTCTCGAATGAACCCGTTTGCCTTCAACTTTTCAACCTCCTCTTTCAGAGCCACGTATCTCTCTGGGTCTACTGCTCTTCTTTTCTGCCTCACCGGCCTTGCTTTCGGGTCGATGTTCAGATGGTGGCACATGACCGTTGGGTTTATCCCTACCATATCATCGTGACTCCAGGCGAATACATCGAGGTTGGCGTTCAAGAACTCTACTAGTTTCTCCTTCATGTCATCGGCAAGGTTTTTTCCTACTTTCAACTTCCTCAACGGCTCATTCATGACCGTTATTTCCTCCGATTCCTCTACCGGTTCAGCTCTGGGCTCTTCTGTGACTCGCGGGTCCAACTCGCTTGGGTTAGCGCCTTCATGCACAACCATCGCCATAGGTGCTGTCGGCTTTGTGGCTGTGCGGAGGGATGTGTTATAACATTCCCTCACTTCTTTCTGCTCTCCTTTCATGCATGCTATTCCCCCGGGAGTTGGGAATTTCATAGCTAAATGGTATACAGAAGTTATCGCCTTCAATTCTCTTAGGGAAGGTCTCCCTAATACTGCGTTGAAGGCTGAGGCACAATCCACCACAACGAAGTTTGCCATTATGGTGGTTTGTCTGGGCTGCTCTCCCATAGTAAGGGCTAGCTCCATTGCCCCCAGGGGCAGTATCAAATCTCCCGTAAATCCATACAAAGACGTAGTGCAAGGCTTTCAGTGACAGAGGCTTAGTCCCATCTTCTCCAGCGCTGGGCGATACAAGATGTCCACAGAGCTTCCGTTATCCACCAAGACCCGATGCACCCTCATGTTAGCAAGCTGGACAGTCAACACTAGGGGGTCATTGTGGGGGAAGTGTACACCCCAAGCGTTTTCTTCGGTGAAGGTTATTGAGTCATTTTAACCCTTGAAACTCTTCGAGGGGCGTTGCTCCAGGCTTAGGACGCACGGTGGTGGACTTCGTCTGGCCTCCCTAGCATATCTGTCTCGTCCCTTCCTGATTCGCCCCCGAATCCTGGTCCCCCAAAGATGGTCCTGACCTCTCCTTGCACTTCTGGGGCTACTTCTCGCGCCCGCGGCGGGGATGCTTCTTCTTCTGGCCTATGGTTCTCCTTGCGCACATATCTGCCCAAATGCCCCCTGCGGATGAGCTCCTCAATTTTTACTTTCAAATGGTTGCATTCTGCAGTTGTGTGGCCTATATCTTTATGATATTGGCAATACTTGCTGGGGTCTCTTTTAGACTGGTCTTTTTTCATTGGCGGGGGCCTTCTGAAAGGGACCTGGTTTTCGTTTGTAACGAAAATATGCTCTCTCGCATGGGTGAGGTCAGTATAATAGGTGTAGGGGCCTTGTCTGCGCTCGTCAGAGAGCTGATGCTTCCGGGGTCAATCATCCCTTGCCCCCTCATAGACCTTCTTTTTCTTGGCATTGCCTTGGCTCTCCCGGATTGAGGGCTTTGGTGAATTTTGGTCTTTTCTGGCCTTGAGGCTCTCGTGACCATCTTCCACGCGAATATACTTTTGCGCCCGCTCGTAGAAATCATCCAAGTCCGTGACTTCCCTCTTGAGCATGTTATCCCATAACTTGCTTCCTGGGCGCACTCCAGATGTGATGGCCATTTTTAGCTCTCGGCGGGTCAGGCTCCCTACTTTAGCTGCCTCCATATTGAACCTGTGAATGTAGCTCTTTAGACTCTTGTTTTCTCCTTGCTTTACATTGGCGAGGCTGGTACCTGGCATCATGTAGTCCCGCACGGTGTGGTGCTGCTGGAGGAATTCATCGAAAAATTGTTGCCAGGATCTGTTGGACCCCGGTCTAAGTCTTTTGAACCATTTGTACGTAGGTCCTTTCAATGTGATAATGAAGCAGTGACATCTGGCCCCGCAACTAATTCCCTCAGTTTCATCAGATCGTTAAATGCATCCAGATGGTATTTTGGATCTGTGCTTCCTTCGTAGGGGGTCATATGGGGCTCCTTAAAGTTGGCTGGGAGCCGGATGGCTTGGATCTCCTTGATGAAGGGTGACTCATGATCGAACTCTTCCTCAAAGGCTTGACCTCCAGAGCCGGTGACGATTTTGCTTCGTAGGCTCCTCATTTCTGTGTCCAGGTCCTGCCTCCTCTTGCTTAGGGAGTCTCTCAAAGCGGACGGGTTAGGATCCCCCTTTCCTTTTCCTTCTCGGGGTGCCATAGGGGCTGTGGTCCTTTTATCTGCCCTCTTTTTGTTTAGTTCCTCTCGTAAATCTGAGGGTGTTCTCCTTGAGGTGACCTCGTCATCGTTACGAGGGGCAGCATTGGTCTTCAGCTCTGGCTTCTGGGGCTGTTTCGGTGGTCCGGGACATTCGCGCTACTTCGTTCGGGGGGTGTTACTAGTGGAGAGTCGGGTCTTTTCGTCATCTACTGGGACGGTGGTTTCGACCCCCCTTTGGTCTCTCTCTTTCCGCTTAGGGAGTGTCACGTTTGATTTCCCTTGTAACAACCCATTTAGCACCTCTTGCATGTTTTCCAATGTGGTTTCTAGCCTCTGATTCTTGCGGTGAAGTTCTCTTATCTCGTCTTCGTAGAATTGAGACTTTGAGCTCAAGCTAACGGAGTGAACCCAAGGGTGCTTGTCAACCCGGTGCTTCAATGGGCCTGGATCCTACCGACCGAGGTTTGGCACTTGCGATGGCTTTGGAGGTAGGAAATCATCAGCGCCCCTTGCTGGGGCAGCCGCCGACCTTGGGCGATCCTCCTCAGGTGGGACTGCCGGGGACGAGGCCTCCCTTTCGTCTCTAGGCACCTCAGGCTCCCTTGGGGCCTCCATGTTTGCAGGTGGAGGAGGATCCCTCATGGAGGCTTTTAGCTGATCTCCGTCAAGGTGGACTTCCACCTCGCGTGGCTCTCTCAACCGATTCGAACGTCGCGACATTTTTTCTTATTAGAATCAACGGAAGAACAGTGACTTGCAATCTATCCTTCCCACAGACGGTGCCAAACAGTTGACGGTGAGAACTCGTCAACCAAGTTAAGTTAGAAAGATAGAAATGTAGAGATTATCAAAAGAAAAACTTCAAAGATCTAATTGGAAACTCAAAGAACACTAGCAGAAGGAAAATGGTGAACTGAATTTGTATTTCTTATGGTGTAGTGCTACAGTGTTTTTTCCAACCCCCTTCCAAGTGGAAGTGGAATTCCTCTTTTAGTGGGCTCTAATGGCCCCTAATACATTATGGTCCAGGGGAACAAATGGTACACAAGTACAGTGTTAGGAGAGTGGTCTCAGGGGTAGTGGTGTTGGCACCAGTACATGGTCAGGTTCCGTGAGGATGTCTTCACTACTTATTAAGTACATTGTTAGAGGAGTGGCACCAGGCGTAGTGGTGCTGGTGGTGGTGTCGGCTCTGACATCTGGTTAGAAGCATACATGCCATGTCCCCTCTCCTAGAGATCGTACCCCGTACAAGATCGTTCTGGTACGATCTCTTCAAATTATATTTGGATATTTACCTCTGAATGTTGAGGTTTCCGTAGGTCTTCATAGGAGACACTATCTTGAGGTGTAGGGTGCGAGGCACCTGGTGCATGTTAGGGTTGTTGTAACGCCCTACTTCCTTAGAGCCGTTACTAAGTCAGTTTAAAAACGTGCATTCAACTCGCTAATCGAGGTTTTAGGTCAAATAGTGTAATTAAGCCATATACAGAGGAAAACTTTAGAAATAACTCCATTTCATTGAAAATCATAAAAGTTTAACACTGGGGATTCCAAAATAAAGTTTGGAAATATTTACAACATATAAATTGAACCAAGTCGACTAAACGACAAAATCAAGGTTTATTTACAATCATCTCCCAAAAATCCACTGGCTGTGGCAGCCACGCAGGCCAAACATGTACACGTTGCTTCACGCCTGCTACACTCATGGTTGGTTGGCTTTCTCCTTGCTCTTACCTGCACCACAGAGCATCTGTGAGCCGAAGCCCAGCAAGAAAACCCAAAAACAGATAACATATGCAAAACATACACCAAGTATATAAACTGGACATCAATAGGCTAAACACATACGGCCTAGCCGTCCCAGGTGCCTTACTAGACCCTGGGTTTGTGGTCCACATCGTGAGGATATACCAGGTATCCTTTAGGGACTCGCCCTGGCAACTCGCACTCCACGTTCTCAATGCTGCTCCCGGCCCCCTTGCCGTACTCGGCCTTGCACTCAACGTGCCTAATGCCGTTTTCGACCCTTTGCCGTTCCCGGCCCCTGCCGACCTCGGCCTACACCGTTTCCGGCTCTTGCCGATCATTCACATAATTGCATTCATAGCATAATAAACAAGTACAAAATACTAGAAAATTCAATCAAAGGGCTACGCCCTGCAATTCAAACACATTGGGCTCAGCCCTGCTTACAAGCTCTATGGGAACAAGGGTTTTCTTACCTGATTCCTGAGCTCTCTGAGCATCGATATCCCGAGCGCAGTCCTCTAACTTGAGCCTCGCCTAAACCCTAGTCACAACACAATAACAATATCCATCCATCAAGTTCTAATCCATTAAATAACTTTGAGCCATATCTCTAACCTCCAGGACCTTGAATTCTATCAATCCGGGTGATAATATCCATCCCGAGCCTTAACCATAGTGTTCCCAAGCCTAAACATCCTTAAAAACACAGATTGGCACTAAGAGCTGCGGCCCTACACACAAGCGCCGCGGCTAGCCCCGAAACAGAGGCTAGCATCTCCCTGAAGCACACACGGGCCGCGACGCGCTTGGCCAAGCACCGCAGCGCGCATCAAACATCTCGACCTCCCATGGTCGCGCGCGCACACGGGCCGCAGCATGCCTCTCCTAGGGCCGCAGCCCTAGCCTCCAACCCAGAAATCTTCATCATTTTTCTGCATTTTTCCTCAAACCAATTCACCCAAAACTTCACTAACAGTCCCAGATTATCACCACAAAAGTTCTAACACAATCTCAATATCAAAACCTGTTAAGAACCAGCTTCAAAACTCAACCAAGCAATCAAGAACATCCCAAACTTAGCTAACATGCAATCTCTAATAACCAGCAGCAATTCTAAACATAATCTTTATAATTAAAGCTTACCCTTGCTGGATTGAATCTCAGAACCAGCTCCCTATGCTTCAAGCTTCAAGCTCCCCTAAATCTCCAACTGCAATTCCTTAGCTTCAAGTTGATTTCCCCAAGTTTTCCTTGCTAAGCCTTAGAGGAAGATGAAGAGAAGAAAACCAAGTGATGAGGGAAAGATATGGGTAGGTTTCTATGTGTTCTAATCTATTCCAAGTTTTGTCTTATTTAGCTAAAGCTTCAAGGTTACCTCAAGGCTCGGGGTACCAAAACGTCCCCGAGGGAAAAATGGTAAATTTCTCCAATATTCCCTCCTAGACATTCTATCCTCAAATATATCTCCAAAAATTTATTTCCATAACCTGATAACCCCATAACACATTTAATACCCAAATTACTCCTCGACTCGCCCCGAGTCGGAATCTCAACCCTGCTGTGACTTTTTGGCTAACCGCTCCCCAGGATTGTCTCGGATCGTGTTGCACAGATATATCACATATATATCGCATTTATCACATTTATACCCCTAATATCCAAGCGGGGCCCACATGCACATTTAACTCAACTAATCATGCATCATTATCATATATTCGCATAAATTCACATATTAACATATTAAATCATTCATTGCCCTCCAGGCACACTAATCAAGGCCCTAAGCCCTATTAGCATATTCGGGTCATTACAACTATCCCCTCCTTACAAAAATTTCGTCCTCGAAATTACCTGAACAACTCAGGATACCGCTCCCTCATCTCTGACTCAAGTTCCTATGTCGCCTCAACCTTGCTGTTTCTCCACAGCACCTTCACCAAGGCGATGGTCTTGCTCCGCAAGACTTTATCTTTCCGGTCAAGAACCTCAACCAACTTCTCCTCATAGGAAAAATCTTGATCAAGCTCAAGATTCTCAAGACTTATGACATGTGTCGAATCTGACATATACATCCGGAGCATGGATACATGGAAAACATCATGAACCCCTGATAAAGCTGGAGGCATCGCTAATCTGTAAGCTACCTCTCCAACCCATTTCAGAATCTTGAAGGGGCCAACAAAACTAGGGCTCAACTTGCCCCGAACACCAAACCGTTTCACACCCCTCATGGGTGAAACCCTAAGGAACACATGGTCACCAACCTAAAATTCCACGCTCCTATGTTTCAGGTCTGAATAACTTTTCTGTTGACTCTGGGAGGCGAGCATACGCGTTCTAATCTTCTCAATTGCCTCATTGGTCCTCTGAACCATTTCAGGACCCAAATATCTTTTCTCACCTGTCTCGTCCCAATGAATAAGTGATCTACACTTTCTTCCATAAAGCATCTCGTACGGAGCCACTCCGATAGTCGCCTGATAACTGTTGTTGTACGAGAACTCGATCAAAGGGAGATACTTACTCCACGATCCCCCAAAATCTAGCACACAGGCTCGCAACATATCCTCTAATATCTGAATCATCCTCTCAGACTGCCCATCCATCTGAGGATGATAAGCGGTACTAAACCGTAACTGCGTGCCCATAGCCTTCTGCAGACTCTCCCAAAACTTGGAAGTGAAGGTGGGGTCTCTGTCGGATACAATCGACCTCAGAGCCCCATGGAGTCGAACAATCTCCTTCACATACAACTCAGCACACTGCTCCACAGTATAAGTTGTCCTAACAGGGAAAAAGTAGGCAAACTTGGTATACCTATCCATAATCACCCACACCGAGTCATGCTGTCCCACAGTCCTCGGCAAACCAACCACAAAGTCCATAGTGATATCTTCCCACTTCCATTATGGGATTCCTAGAGGCTGTAGCAACCCTGCTGGCCTCTGATGCTCAGCCTTAACCTGCTGGCACGTTAAGCACTTTACCACATAATCCACCACATCCCTCTTCATGCCCAACCACCAATACAGAGCTCTCAAGTCCTGGTACATCTTCGTCGTACCCGGGTGCAAGGAATAGAGAGTGGTATGCGATTCATCTAAGATCTCTCGCTGGATATTAGAATCCATTGGAACGCAAATTCACCCCTTGTACTTCAGTAACCCCATCTCTGAAATGGAAAAGTCCTTAGTCGCTCTGACTAAGACACTCTCCCTATGACCTCTCAACTGGGAATCTTTCCCCTGCGCTTCCTTGATCCTCTCAAGGAGTGTAGACTGAAGAGTGATGTTGGCCAACTGACCAACCACCAACTCTATACCTGCTCTGGTCATCTCCTCAGCTAACTTATCAGATATTTTCCTCGAACTAAACAACTGTCATGGGCCTTTCCGACTCAATGCATCAGCCACCACATTAGCCTTCCCAAGATGGTATAGGATATCGCAATCATAATTCTTAACCAACTCTAGCCACCGCCTCTGGCGCATATTCAGATCCTTTTGAGTAAAGAAATACTTTAGGCTCTTATGGTCGGTGTATATCTCGGACTTCTCACCATAAAGATAATGTCTCCAAATCTTAAGTGCGACCACCGCTGCCAATTCCAAATCATGCGTGGGATATCTCTGCTCATATTCCTTTAACTGTCTCGATGCATAGGCTATCACCTTACCAGCTTGCATCAACACGCACCCCAAACCCTGTCTGGATTCATCACAGTAAACCACAAACTTTTCATTCTCTGTCGGCAAGCTTAACACTGGTGCGGTGATCAGTCACCGCTTCAACTCCTTAAAACTGTTCTCACATCTATCTGTCCAGACATACCTTGTCTTCTTCTTTGTCATTTCTGTCAATGACGTAGCTGTTTTGGAGAACCCTTCAACATACCGCTGATAATACCCTGCTAAACCCAAAAAGCTTCTCACTTTAGGAACATTGCTCGGTCTAGGCCAATCTCTGACCACCTCAATCTTACTTGGGTCAACCAGAATCCCCTCCTTACTGACAATGTGGCCCAAAAATGTAACTTGTGGTAACCAGAACTCACACTTACTGAACTTTGCATATAACTTATGCTCCCTCAGCCGCTGTAGAACCAACCGCAGATGTTGCTCGTGCTCTATCTCTGACTGAGAATACACCAGGATGTCGTCGATGAGTACAATTACAAACTTGTCCAGATAATCCTTGAAAGCCTTATTCATCATGTCCATGAAGGCTGCTGGGGCATTGGTTAATCCAAAGGACATAACCAGGAATTCATAATGTCCATACCTAGTTCGGAAAGCGGTCTTTGGTATGTCCTCCTCTTTAATCCTTAACTGATGGTAACCTGATCGGAGATCTATCTTGGAAAACACTGTTCTTCCCTGTAACTGGTCAAATAAATCGTCGATCCTAGGCAATGGATACTTGTTCTTAATGGTTAACTTGTTTAGCTCCCTGTAAGCAATACACATCCTAAGGGATCCATCCTTCTTCTTAACGAACAACACTGGAGCACCCCATGGCGAGAAACTCGGTCTGATGAACCCCAAATCAAGTAACTCCTGCAACTGAATCTTCAACTCCTTTCACTCTGCTGGAGCCATTCTATAAGGTGTCCTAGATACTGGCTCCGCTCCTGGTACCTACTCTATAACAAAGTCAATCTCCTGCTGCGGCGGCAACCCTGCCAAATCTGCTGGAAACAAATCCGGAAACTCACACACCAATCTAGTCTCACCCGGTCCAACCGACACCACCCTAGAGGTATCCACAACGCTCGGTAGGAATCCTATGCAACCTTCCTGCATCAGGTCTCTAGCCTTCAATGCTGAAATCATTGGTACTCGCGGTCCACTAACTGTCCCCACAAACACAAAGGGTACCTCCCCTTCTGGTTCAAAAGTCACCATTCTGCACTTGCAGTCAATCGTTGCCCCATACTTTGATAACCAATCCATCCCTAGAATCATATCAAAGTCATCCATCTCTAACTCAATCAAATCAACAGACAGTTCCCTACCATCTACCTCTACTGGCAATGCTCTAATCCATTTCCTAGAGACTACCAGTTCTCCTGTTCGCAACAAAGTCTGAAATCCCGTAGCATACACACCACTAGGTCTACAAAGCTGATCTATCACTCTAGCAAATACAAAGGAATGGGTAGCCCCTGAATCAAACAATGTAGTATATAGAGAACTAGCACTAGAGATTTGACCTGTCACAATTGAGGGGCTAGCCTCCGCCTCGGTCTGTGTCAAAGTAAATACCCTGGCAGGAGCAAGACTATCACTCTGCTTCTGCTCCTCCTTCTTAACTTGAGGGCAATCCCTCCTCAGATGACTGGCACTCCCACAAACAAAGCAGGCCCTGATCCTGCACTCACCCTGGTGTCGTCGCCTGCACCGCAGACACACTGGAAAACTCCTCCAGTTGTCACTGCCACCCTGACGGCCAGTAGGAGCACCCCGTGCCCTCCTATCTGAACTGGGAGGAACAAAGGAATCTGGGGCCTCCTCTTCTGCTCACTAGAACCACCACCACGACTGGTCCCAACAAAAGGAGGCATTATCCTCCTGGCATCGCGCCTAACAGCGCTTTCCTTCCAGATCTGATCTTCGGCCCTCTCAGCAGTAAGGGCCTTGTCCACTACCTGGGCATAAGTAGTAGTCTCTGAGTCCAAAGTAATATTCACATCGCGGGCGATCATAACGTTTAACCCCTGCACAAACCTGTCCCTTCTTGCCGCATCAGTCGGCACTAAATCTGGCGCAAACTTCACCAATCTGTCAAACTTTATAGCATACTCTGTCACTGTCGATCGGTTCTGAGTCAGGTTGATGAATTCATCAACCTTCGTAGCTCGAACTGCCACACTGTAATACTTCTCGTTAAATAGGTTTCTGAACTCTTCCCAAGTCATAACTGATACATCCCTTCTCTGAACTACCACGTCCCACCAAATGCGGGCATCCCCACTAAACATGTAGCTAGCACAAGCTACCCTCTCATTCCCTTGAACTCTCATAAAATCTAGAATTGAGGAAGTCATATTCATCCACTGCTCTACCCGCAGTGGGTCTGATCCACCCTCAAAGGTGGGAGGATGCTGTTTCCTGAACCTCTCATACAAAGGTTCCCACCTGTTCTCCATAACAGGTTGAACCGGCACTGGCGCTGCAAACTGCTGAACTGGCAGCCTAGTGACCTGAGGTGGGGCCTGCTGCCTCAACTATCGCAACTCTTCCTCTATTCCCTGCAGCCTTGCTTCCATCTTGGGAAACATCTCTTGCCAATTCTGTGGGGCAGGTGGAGGGTCCTGACCCTGGTTATCATCCTCGGCCCTACTGCCGTGGAGTCTAGCTGATTGTCGAGGCATCTCAACAAATATGACTGCAACCAATGACGTCGCTCATCAGGCATGATAACAACATCCAAAACCACCTCCCAAACACATCAGTCATCCACAAACAGTAACTCATATAACACATAACGGGCCATGCCCTGGCATCATGCATATGTTAACTCATTCATCATGCTCTATATAAGATAAGCAGGCAAACAGGGCATTCAAGCACATATTCAAACATATCAATCAATCATACCAACCAACCCCGAGTCGAGCTTGTCACTGACAGCGAGCGAACATGTTCGGTCAATCTCCAGAACCAATAACCTTGTCTCGCTCTAATACCAAGTTGTAACGCCCTACTTCCTTAGAGCCGTTACTAAGTGAGTTTAAAAACGTGCATTCAACTCCCTAATTGAGGTTTTAGGTCAAATAGTGTAATTAAGCCATAAACAGAGGAAAACTTTAGAAATAACTCCATTTCATTGAAAATCATAAAAGTTTAACATTGGGGATTCCAAAATACAGTTTTGACATATTTACAACATATAAATTGAACCAAGTTGCCTAAATGACAAAATCTAGGTTTATTTAAAATCATCTCCCAAAAATCCACTGGCTGTGGCAGCCAGGCAGGCCAAACATGTACATGCTGCTTCATGCCTGCTACACTCATGGTTGGTTGGCTTTCTCCTTGCCCTTACCTGCACCACAGAGCATCTGTGAGCTGAAGCTCAGCAAGAAAACCCACAAACAGATAACATATGCAAAACATACACCAAGTATATAAACTGGCTATCAATAGGCTAAACACATACGACCTAGCTGTCCCAGGTGCCTTACCAGACCCTGGGTTCGCGGTCCACACCGTGAGGATATCCCAGGTATCCTTTAGTGACTCGCCCTGGCAACTCGCACTCCACGTGCTCAATGCTGCTCCCGGCCCCCTTGCTGTACTCGGCCTTGCACTCAACGTGCCTAACGCCGTTTCCGGCCCTTTGCCGTTCCCGGCCCCTGCCGACCTCGGCCTACACCGTTTCCGGCTCTTGCCGATCATTCACATAATTGCATTCATAGCATAATAAACAAGTGCAGAATACTAGCAAATTCAATCAAAGGGCCACACCTTGCAATTCAAACACATTGGGCTCAGCCCTACATACAAGCTCTATGGGAACAAGGGTTTTCTTACCTGAGTCCCGAGCTCTCCGAGCACCGATATCCCGAGCATAGTCCTCTAACTTAAGCCTTGCCGAAACCCTAGTCACAACACATTAACAATATCCATCCATCAAGTTCTAATCCATTAAATAACATTGAGCCATATCTCTAACCTCCAGGACCTTGAATTCTATCAATCCGGGTGATAAAATCCATCCCGAGCCGTACCAAAGTGTTCCTAAGCCTAAACATCCTTAAAAACTCAGACTGGCACTAAGAGTTGCAGCCCTACATACAAGCGCCGCGACTAGCCTCGAAACAGAGACTAGCATCTCCCTGAAGCACACACGGGCCGCGGCGCGCTTGGCCAAGCACCGCGACGCGCATCAAACATCTCGGCCTCCCATGGCCGCGCACGCACACGGGCCGCGGCATGCCCCTCCTAGGGCCGCGGCCCTAGCCTCCAACCCAGAAATCTTCATCATTTTTATGCGTTTTTCCTCAAACCAATTCACCCAAAACTTCACTAACAGTCCCAGATTATCACCACAAAAGTTCTAACACAATCTCAACATCAAAACTTGTCAAGAACCAGCTTCAAAACTCAACCAAGCAATCAAGAACATCCCAAACTTAGCTAACATGCAATCTCTAATAACCAACAACACTTCTAAACATAATCTTTATAATTAAAGCTTACCCTTGCTGGATTGAACCTCAGAACCAGCTCCCTATGCTCCAAGCTTCAAGCTCCCCTAAATCCCCCGCTGCAATTCCTTAGCTTCAAGTTGATTTCCCCAAGTTTTCCTTGCTAAGCCTTAGAGGAAGATGAAGAGAAGAAAACCAAGTGATGAGGGAAAGATATGGGTCAGTTTCTATGTGTTCTAAACTATTCCAAGTTTTGTCTTATACTAAAGCTTCAAGGTTTCCTCAAGGCTCGGGGTACCAAAACGTCCCCGAGGGAAAAATGGTAAATTTCCCCAATATTCCCTCCTAGACATTCTATCCTCAAATATATCTCCAAATATTTATTTCCATAACCCGATAACCCCATAACACATCTAATACCCAAATTACCCCTCGACTCGCCCCGAGTCGGAATCTCAACCCTGCTGTGACTTTCTGGCTAACCGCTCCCCAGGACTGTCTCGGATCGTGCTGCACAGATATATCACATATATACCGCATTTATCACATTTATACCCCTAATATCCAAGCGGGGCCCACATGCACATTTAACTCAATTAATCATGCATCATTATCATATATTTGCATAAATTCACATATTAACATATTAAATCATTTATTACCCTCCAGGCACACTAATCAAGGCCCTAAGCCCTATTAGCAAATTCGGATCGTTACAGTCGTGGCGCGAGATGGGGCTTTGGGCCCTTGGCGTGAGACGCCTGAAGCACTTTGAGGCCACTCACGAGATGTGGGTGATTGGCACGCGAAATAGGTCTCGCGAGAGGCCCCTGGTGCGAGGTGTGAAGCGTGGCCTTGCTGGGTGCGTGAGGCGCGAGATGACTCTTCTCGCGAGGCCATTCGGAGCGCGCCCATGAGGCGCGAGACGCCTCCTGTCGCTAGGCCATCTGGGGCAGCCGCGCGAGGCGCGAGACGCTTCCACTTGCGAGGCCATTAGGCGCACGCGCACGAGGTGCGAGACGCCTCTTGTCGTGAGGCCATCCGGGGCAGCCGCGCGACGCACTGCCTTGCTGAGTGCGCGAGGCGCGAGATGCCTCCTCTCGCGAGGCCATCAGGCACACGCGCACGAGGTGCAAGATGCATCCTGTCGCGAGGCCATCTGGGGCAGCCGCGCGAGGCGCCGCCTTGCTGGGTGCGCGAGGCGCGAGACGCCTCTCGTGAGGCCATCAGGTGCACACGAGGCTTGGCCTCACTAGGTGCGCTGAGAGAAGGCTGGTGCGAGACAATGGTGGTCCGAGGGCATCACGCCTCAACCATGTAATTAGGTGCTTATGGGACCTTGGCACTTGCTTTGGGTGTTCTACAAGCATGAAATTTTGAGCATCCACATGGGCCAATGAGCCTTAATTACAATTAAGATCAGCATATCAAGGTAATAACGGGAAATATAATGAATATAATTATTACAAGATTGCGTATCTCAAAGGAAGTAAATGGAAGTATGCAACCAGACTGGTCGCACTTAACCACGAGACTTGACAAACCAATAATTATCTGTTCGATGATCGAACATGATCTCTTCACTCAGAACTGCCACGTGCCAACCACGCATAAGAAATTCTTGCCATGTCATCAAGAGCCATTTTTATGTAAACACTATGAAAGTTGTTTGATATAATTACAAATTCAATAGAGATAACATAAATTAAAATTTCTAAATGTTTTATTGGGTAAATACTCATTTGGTACTATGTGTTTTATTGAAATACAAACTTAGTACCCTCTGTTTCTGATAATCATCAATCGATACCCTCTGTTTGCAAAAACAACATAGTTTGTTACCCTTCGCGCGTTTAAATTTTTTATATTCCCATATTACCCATCATTTTAGTGATTTATTTGATTTTTAATTGTTTTATTATTTTTAAATGATTTAAATATATTTTCAGAATTCATAAAATAAAATAAATGTATAATTAAAACTTTAAAATAATTTTAATGGTAAATACCCTTTTGGTACCCTATGCTTTATCGAAATACAAACTCGGTACCCTATATTTTCAATAATACTCATTTGATACCCTGTAATTTGAAATCATACATACTTGGCACCAAATTTGGTCAATAAAATTTTATTAATATGACCAAACTGTCTTCAATTATATAGATTTTAAATTCAAATTTAATTACTTAATTACATATTTGTTGACCCAGAATTTGGTCAACTGACACGGAGTCAGAATATGCTTGATATGAATGAATGTGTTGAGAAGAACGTAATGACAAAAAAGTAATAAGAACACGATGTTTTTATAGTGGTTCGGCCCCAGGATCTGGTAATAACCTACGTCCACTTAGACTGTTATTGATATAGGAATCAAAGGAGTGATCAAAGAACAAGGGTTCAATGAGTTTCACTAACCTCTGAAGAACAATACAATATTCCAAGGAGAATTACTCTAATCTCAAATAATTCAAAAGCCAAAAGTCCCTTCCTTGAGCTATCTTTTGCTATTTATAGGCTCAAGGGGGATTACAAAAGATTGTTACCGATACTCTCCCCTGAATAATCGGATATTCCGGAGATTGTGTGAGTTAAATTTGGGATTTACAAAGATCTTCACAGTAATGTTACTTTGTATGCGGAATCATCGACCAGGCTGGTCGCAGGTAAGACTGGGCGGCTTACTGCTTCTAGTGCGTCCTCTGGTCGATACCCTAACAGAGCTCTTCCAGGTGTCAGCCACGTGTCTAGGGATCACTTGCCACGTCATCAATGCTAATTTTTTGGATAACATTTGCCCCCCAAGTTTATTTATCACGAGCAATAAATAAACTTTTGAGCGAATGACTCTTCGGTAACCCCGCCTTACGTGTCAGAACCCTTCGTGTGTTCTTGGAAAAAGCAACCTACTCCTGTCTAATCATGACTTTTCGGTTCCCCGGTAATAATTCGACGGCCATTCCGCTTCCCCATACTTCGAAAAAGGGAAACTGATGATTACACCTTTTTAATGCCACAGACAAACTTATATAATGCCTTCGAAATCTTCCTTTTCTTTTTACGTACGCCATTGCCTTCTCAAGAAACTCTAAAAACCAGAGCTTTAATCGTCTCCGGAGATTGTTTCTTCTGTATTTTCAAGACTCAGTCCGAGAGTTCCTTGATCTCCCAAGACCCTTTTTCCATCTCCACGATCATTTTCTTGGTAAGTTTTCAAATTCTTATGCTTCAAATTTTCATGATGCATGCTTCTGTATGTTGACTGTTTGAGTTCATCTGTTTCTGGTTTGATACGCTTGTGAGTAGAATATTTTGTAGGCAAAAAAGGGTTACGAGTTAGTTTAATAGTCGGGATCATACTTTTAGGACGTAAAGTCGAAGTAAAAATTCGATCTTTAGGCTAGTTGGAAAATAGGTTTTTTCCCGCCCTAAGGGGAGTTGAAAAAGCTTTCTTGAAAAACTTTTTACTTTCACCTTGTGATCCGTCTTTCAAACAGTTCGTACGGAAAATTTAGCTTTTTGTTAGAATGCTGATGTATAAAAGCTTGGCTTTTATACTCGACCAGCGTTATTCTAAAAAACCTTTAAAAATTCTTCATCCTCACCTCCCCATTTTTTTGTTTGCAGACATTGATGCCAGTTTGTGGGGAGGTGAACGGCCCATCGATGACGATCTTCTCACCCAGCTGCTCGAAGGCGAAGAAAAACCGGCCGACCGAGTCCATGAGATTCCCTTCTCACGATCCTCTTCCAGACCTTGTCCTTCTCCTCCTCAAATGGCCCGTTCCAAATCTGTAGGCAAGAAAAGACCTGAATCTGATAATAGCCCAAACCTTCCTGCCCAGCCTGATTCGCAGGCTAGGGCTCCCTCGACCAGTGGTCGAGACGATCCTGTTCCTGACCCTAACATCCAAATTAGAGCCCGCCCTCGCCATCAGAATCTGCCTGATGTCGAGTGGTATACCTCCCCGACCAGCGTAGTGACCCTTCGGATGGTTGCTAACTATTTCAGGAAGTACCCTCTCATAGGGGTTTCCATTAAAATTCCTGCCGCAGACCAAAGGGCTAACCTCCCCGGAGGTATATACATCGCCTGGTCTCGGTATCACATAGTGGCGGGGGCTTTCCTCCCTCTACATCCTTTTTATCAGGGGGTGGCGAATTATTTCGATGTCGCCCCTTTCCAAATTACTCTAAACAGATATAGAATGCTAGCCGCACTCTATATCCTGTATAAACTTAAAAAATGGTCAGAACCTACTCCCCACGAGGTCAATTATCTTTTCGACCTTAAATCCAACCCGCAACAATAAGGAACGGGTTTCTTCCACTTCTGTCACCAGGAGACAAACCGGACATTCCTGAGTGACACTATGCACATATCGAACATTGGGCAGTACAGTAAGGAGTATTTCCTTACACCGGACATAACCAGCAACAACTTGGCCTTCACTCGAGGAGGTAAGTGCCGTCTTTGACTGGTCGATACTTTTAATCAAAGAGTCTCCTTTCATTTTTCTCAAACTGTACTTTGTCTTTCAGGCCCATGGTTACGCTCGACCCCAACACTAGACATGGTGTTGAGGTCCAACACATTGGCCAGGATGACAGACGCAAGAAAAAGCATCAAGTCCCTGGTTACCGATGAAAACTTGAGGCTGTCTGGCCTCCTGGCTCCTCGCCATGAAACAAGAGGGTCCGTGGTAGATGATGTCACTGCCGAGGGGGTTCCCGAGCAGCAACCTCCTGCGTCTCCTCCTCGAAGGAGGCCGACGGGGGTTACAATAAGGGAGCCCACGGGCAATCCTTCCGCAGAAAGGCCTTCTGCTCCCCAAGGCAAGGGGAAACAAAAGGCCAAAGAGCCAGTTGTGGACCTGGGGGAATCCTCTGATGAGAACGGTAAAATTATTTTGCTTTTAAACAGTTTGCCAATTCCCTTTCATTTGTTTGACGGGGAGGGCAACTTTACATATACTCCAAATCTAGGGCCAGACTTCTTCATGCCAGATAGTGAGTGTGTGACTAATAGAGTCAATAATATAGCGACAAGTAGTTGTAGCTCGGGTACTAACTTTGTGACCTTCTTTTTCGTTTTGATAAAGAGTCTTCATCTGCTTTTATCTTTACCCTTTGCATGTTTTTACTTGTGTGCAGATATGGCCACTCCCAACGTCTTCGACTTATACCAGGCTGAGGAGGAAGAGGAAGTTCCTCAGCTCCGGAGAAAGTCATCACGGAGACAAACTGGCGAGACGAGCCAGGGACCTGCAAAAAAGAGTCGAATAGAAGACCCTCCTAGAGACGTGCCTACTGGGAAAACTTCTGCTCATCCTCCGGCCCCTGCTGAGAAGGAGACTCCCCCTGCTCCAATGAACCCCCCCTCCGTCTGTGCCCAGAAGGGAACAAGACAAGCGGGAAGAAACTCTTGGGGCCAAACTCTCGAGCCGTGCCGTACGAGCAGCCAAAGACCGTATTGCGTACATCGGGAAAAACGACCGCGTCAAGGATGCAATGGTTGAGGCAGAGAATATGACGGTCGACCTAATTCGAAATAGGACCCTGAACGAAATAGCCAGCGTAAGTACTTATTTATTTTTTTTTTTCTCAGTCTTTTAGTCTTTGCCACAGGTTCTAACTTTTATCCTCTGTCCTCAGGCTTTGCTGTCTGCCACCACTGCTCGCACCCGCACCCAAGCCACCATCGAACAGGCTAGGGCAAAGGCTATCGAGAGGCACCAGGTGAAGGCAGCTGAGGAACTTTCGGCTGCAGAGGCCAGGCATGCAAAGGAGTTGGAGGCGATGGCTCAGCAGAGGGATGCTGCAGTGACAAAGCTATCAGAGGCCGAAGCTACAAAGGCAGCTATAATAAAGCAGAGGCAGGATTATCAAGATGCCAGCCGAACCCATCTTTGCGAAGTCAAGAGATTGGAAGGGGAGCTTAAGTCCAAGGACGATGCCATCGTTACTCTTGAGGGCAAGGTGGAGTAGCTAAAGCTCGACAACTCCAAAAATCTGGAAAGGTATAAGAAGACGACGCTCCGGTGTTTTTACAACTTCTGGAAACACAATCAGGGTGCCAACTTCAGCTATCTTTCAGAAGATGTCCGGACTGCTGAGCTGGCTCGCTGCACTGCTCAACTGGCCGAAGAGGAGGCAAGAGCAAGGATCCCTGCTTCCCTAAGCTTGGCTGGTGCTGAAGAAGAAGGGGTCGTTGAGGATGCGACCAATCAGAATGCTGATAAAGACCCTCCTCCTCCCAGTGCCTCTTGAGCTTTTTTATTATTTTCTCTATCTTTTGATTACACGACCCACAGGTCGTGATGTAAAGACAATATTTTTATTTTAAACTTTGTTGCACGGGCAGTAAACCTTTTCTTTTACTTGGACAGTTACATCCAAGCAGTGATGCTTGCGGTGTAAAAGATTGCATGATGCTATAACATTTTCATTTATTATAACATTTGTCCGTATGACTGAACTTAGCATAGTACTTTGGCATGATTTAACAAAATATAAATTCTGAAAAATACTCTAAGTACCTTAGCATGCTTTCACTCATTTTGTTCATGTGTTTACATACCTCATGGTATGCTTTGCTATCGATGTGCCTTATATGCCCCCCAAGTGATCGAGGAGCTTTTAGGTCCTTGGTCACTTGCCTTGACCATGACCTGTTCGAACATTCCTGTTCGGGTGAAAAAATAATACTTATAATACAGCAAAACAACACATGTAATGAACAAATACTTGTAAATATAAATTCACAAAGGTTGGCAAGAGTGACTGGCTGCGCACAGTCCCTTATATTCTCGTATTAAAAATGGACTAAACATGTCTTTATGAGTGATTCTAAAATAGAATCTTACATATACGAGCGATTAGCCATACAACATGGCTAACCCTCTTTGCTAAACTTGTTAAAAGAAAAATTAATACAAGCCAGCCCTTTAAAAAGAACTGTTCATTGATAATACTTGTGCAGGTGTTCTCCATTCCAATAACGTGGAACGAGATCTCCGTTTAAGCGTGCAAGTTTGTAGGTGCCCGGATGAAGGACTTCTTCAATCTGATAAGGTCCTTCCCAGTTAGGTCCGAGTACTCCAGCAGTAGGGTCGCGGGTATTTAAGAAAACTCGTCGTAGCACCAAGTCTCCGACGTTGAATTTTCTTTCTTTAACTTTGGAGTTAAAATACCGGGTGACTTTTTGTTGGTATGCAGCAACTCGGAGTTGGGCCTTCTCCCGTATCTCGTCAATCGAGTCTAGGGATTCCATCATTAGTTGGCTGTTCTGGTCCTGGTCGTATGTTAGGCGTCAATGTGAGGGGGGATCTAATTCGACAAGCAACATTGTCTCATATCCATAGGCTAAGGAAAATGGGGTATGTCCTGTCGCTGTTCGGTGAGACGTTCTATACGACCAAAGGACTTTAGGCAGTTGCCCTGGCCACGCTCCCTTAGCTTCTTCAAGCCTCTTCTTCAGGGTGTCTTTAAGAGTTTTATTCACGGCTTCGACCTGTCCATTTGCCTGGGGGTGTGCAACTGAAGAAAAGATTTTAATGACTCCATGTCTTTCGCAGAAATCGGTGAATAAATCGCTGTCAAATTGGGTTCCATTGTCTGAAACTATCTTTCTAGGCAAACCATATCGACAGACAATGTTCTTGATAACAAAGTCAAGGACTTTCTTGGTCGTGATGGTAGCGAGCGGTTCAGCTTCGACCCATTTGGTGAAGTAATCGACTGCTACGACTGCGTACTTTACTCCGCCTTTCCCTGTAGGTAGGGATCCAATCAAATCTATCCCCCATACTACAAAAGGCCACGGACTTTGCATCTGTTTTAATTCGTTTGGAGCTTCTCGTGGAATCTTGGAGAATCTTTGACATTTATCGCATCTTCGTACAAACTCCATCGAATCCTCGTTCATAGCTGGCCAGAAGTAGCCTTGCCTTAGAATCTTCTTTGCCAAACTCTGCCCCCCAGCGTGATCCCCACAGAAGCCTTCATGCACCTCTTTCATGAGTTCCTTAGATTTTTCAGGTGTAACGCATTGAGTAGTGGCAAGGAATATCCTCTTCGGTACATAACACCATCGACCAGTATGTACCTAGCAGCTCGCCTTTGTAGGGCTCTGGCTTTGTTTCTATCTGTTGGTAGCGTACCGTTCGTCAGATACTCCAAATAAGGTGCCATCCATGTATCTTCCATTCGAATCTCCATACTAGATTCGACCGCTTGTATGCTTGGCTTACTCAGTCTTTCTACTGGCACAATGTTCAAAGTGTCAGCATCCTTCGCGCTCGCGAGTTTGGCTAAGGCATCTGCATTTGAATTCTGATCTCGCGGAATTTGCTGAAGGGTGTATTTAGTGAACTGGGCTAGCAGGTCTTTTGTTTTATTCAAGTAGGCCACCATTTTTAAACCTCACGCTTGTTATTCTCCTAGAATTTGATTCACCACCAGCTGTGAATCACTGTAGATATCAAGCGTCTTTATGCTCATATCTTTTGCCATTCTCAACCCAGCGAGTAGTGCTTCGTATTCTGCTTCATTATTTGACGCGGTGAAGTCGAACCTGATGGCGCAGTGAAATCGATGCCCTTCCGGCGTTATCAATATCACTCCTGCTCCCGCATGGGATTCGTTGGATGACCCATATGTGAATAACTTCCACGAAGGAGCTTTGTTTTGAGGTTCAGGCGCTTTAGGCTGTTCGCACTGTTCGCTGTCTGGGAGTTCGGTGAACTCTGCAATAAGGTCAGCCAAGACTTGTCCCTTGACTGCTGCTCGCGGTGAATAAGTTATGTCGAACTGCCCTAATTCGACTCCTATTTTAATAATCGCCCAGCCGCCTCTGGCTTTTGGAGGACTTGCCGAAGGGGCTGGTCAATTAGAACTGTAATAGGATGGGCTTGAAAGTAGGGGCGTAGCTTCCTAGAGGCCAGGATTAAGCAATATGCTAACCTCTCGATTGGTGGATATCTCAATTCTGCCCCAATCAGTCTCTTGCTAACATAGTAGACTGCTTTTTGTACGCCTTCTTCCTCTCGCACTAGTACCGCGCTAGCAGCAACTTCAGTAATCGCTAGGTAAATAAACAAAGTTTCTCCTTCGATTGGCTTTGATAAGATGGGAGGTTGTGCCATATGGGCTTTCAAGGCTTAGAACGCTTGCTCGCAGTCTATTGTCCATTCAAACTTCTTATTTCCCCTAAGTAGATTGAAAAAAGGGACGCACTTGTCTGTTGATTTCGAAATAAATCTACTTAGGGCTGCGATCCTCCCGGTTAAGCTTTGTACATCTTTGATCCTTTTTGGCGACTTCATGTCGATCAGGGCTTTTATCTTGTCGGGGTTGGCCTCAATTCCTCTTGAATTTACAATAAACCCCAAAAACTTCCCTGATCCAACTCCGAAGGAAAATTTGAGGGGATTTAACTTCATTTGGTATTTGTTCAATACATCAAAGCTCTTTTGTAAATCCCTCACATGTCCTTCTGCCTTCTTAGACTTTACCAGCATGTCGTCCACGTATACCTCCATGTTTATTCCGATCAGCTCCTTAAACATGTGGTTGACTAGTCGTTGGTAAGTCGCACCTGCGTTTTTCAGTCCGAAGGGCATTACTTTGTAAAAGTATAAGCCCGTATCGGTCCGAAAGCTGGTGTGATCCTCTTCAGGGGGATGCATGCTAATCTGGTTGTAGCCTGAATATGCATCCATGAACGAGAGGATCTCGTGCCCTGCAGTTGCATCGACCAGCTGGTCGATTCTTGGGAGTGGGAAACAGTCTTTTGGGCAGGCTTTATTGAGGTCTGTAAAATCCATGCAGGTCCGCCACTTGTCGTTAGGCTTGGGAACCAGCACTGGATTTGAGAACCACGATGGATAAAATGCCACCCTGATGAACCCATTCTCCTTTAGTCTTTCAACTTCATCTTTTAAGGCTCTCGATCTGTCTTTATTGAGCAGCCTTCTCTTTTGTTGCACGGGTGGAAAGGTCTTGTCTATATTCAGGACATGGCTGATAACTGCGGGATCTACCCCAGCCATGTCTTTATGCGACCAGGCGAAAACCTCCTGGTTCTTTCGCAAAAATTCCACCAGTGCGTGCTTCGTGGTAGGCTCTAAGTTTTTCCCAACCTTTACGACTCTGGTCAGGTCTTCTTTGTCGATTTGGACCTCCTCCAGGTCCTCGACTGGTCCAACTTTTTCTTCAAAATCCCCAAAGCAAGGATCTAAATCTCTATCCTCACTTTGGGCAACACCCTATTTGGTGACTTCATCACCAGAATGGGCTTGTGTATCAACTGCCATTTGCAACCTATATGAGGTAGTGCTTTTTGACGTTCCATTCTTCGCCTTTGTGATTGAGGCGTTGTAGCACTCCCTGGCTTCCCTCTGGTTTCCCAACACGCGTCCTACCCCCACGTCTGTTGGGAACTTCATGGCCAAGTGCCACATAAAGATGACGGCCCGTAGATCAACCAGTATAGGCCTTCCAATAACGGCATTGTACGCCGAGGGACAATCGACCACTACAAAAGTGGTGAGTAATGTCCTTGTTGCAGGCGCTGTACCCATCGTTACTGGCAGTTTGATCAATCCGGCGGGGGCAAGTCCTTCTCCAGAGAAGCCGTATATCGTTTGGTTGCAGGGCTCCAAGTCCTTAACGGACAATTTCATGCGTTCCAGTGTTGATTTATACAGGATATTTACTGAACTTCCTGTATCGACCAGTACTCTCCTCACTATCATGTTGGCCATCTGGATGTCCATGACCAGCGGATCGGAATGTGGGAACCGGACGTGTTGGGCATCACCATCAGAGAAGGTTATCTCACCTTCCTCTGACCGAGCCTTTTTCGAAGCACGGTCCTCCACAGTCATCATCTTGATGTCCTGGTCGTGGCGTAGAGTCCGAGCATATCGTTCCCTGGCCTTTCCGCTATTTCCCGCGAGGTGCGGGCCTCCACAGATGGTTAAGAGTGTGCCCGTCACGGGGGCAGGCTGTAAGGGTGGCGAGCGTTGGCGCGCGGGCGCCTGCTCGTTGCTACCCGGAGCTTCTCGTTGGGAATTTCCTGAGGCCCGTACGTATCTTCTCAAGTGTCCTTGTCTAATAAGGAACTCGATTTCGTCTTTTAACTGGTTGCATTCATTGGTGTCATGTCCGTAGTCGTTATGATAATGACAGAACTTGGTAGTGTCTCTTTTTGAAATATCCTTTCGAATGGGGCCAGGTTTTTTTATAAGGCACACTAGAACTTGTGGCTTGATAAACCTCTCCCCGAGACTCAACGAGGGCAGTGTAGTTAGTGAACCGAGGTTCATAATGATTACCCTTGGCTCGTTTATTGTCGGAGGTGGAAGGCTCGTTATACGGTCGTTTTCCACCATTCTTGCCATTGCCGTTGCCATTAGGTTTGGACCCATTGGCGAATTTGGCGGGTTCTGAAGCCTTTTTATCCTTGCCTGAGGGCTTCCCATCGTCGGCAATGGCTTCTTCGAGCTTGATGTAGCGATCAGCCCGGTCTAGAAATTCTTGGGTAGTTCTCACTCCTTCCTTTCGGAGACTTTTCCAGAGGGGAGAACGACGTTTAACCCCTGCGGTAATGGCCATCATTTTGCCTTCGTCCCCCACCGTTTTCGCTCCAGCCACCGCTCGCATAAAGCGCTGGATGTAGTCCTTTACTGATTCTCTATCCTGCTGACGAATTTCAACCAGCTGGTTTGCTTCGGTCGAATGCACATGACCTGCAAAGAATTGTCCGTAAAAATCCCTTACGAACATTTCCCAGGACACTATGCTTGCGGGAGGGAACTTAAAAAACCATTCCTGCACGGCTTCAGAAAGTATTGCAGGGAAGATCCTGCACCGAGCGTCTTCAGACACTTTCTGAATGTCCATTTGAATTTCAAACTTATTGGCATGAGACACTGGGTCTCCATACCCGTCAAAGTTTGGAAGTGTAGGCATTTTGAACTTGCTTGGAGTTTCGGCATTAGCTATCCTCTGTACGAAAGGAGTGCCTTTCCTCCTATCGTGGTCGATATAAGATGCCCTTCCCCCGACCAGCTGTTGCACTGCTTGGTTGAGGGCGTCTATCTGGGCCTGTACAGCGGCAGGAATCGCTGTGGCCTCTGTTGCTGGGGGGACGTTCTCGCCATGCTGCTCGCGGTGATCGTTGAGTACGTCACGCAAATCTTCGTCTCTTCTCCGCTGCTCGCTACCCCCGAGCTGGTTGAAGACATTATTTTGTTTGGGCTGCCCACCAACATCCCATCTATTGGGCTGATCATCTTGAGGTACCTGGCTTCTGCCTTTACCTCTTTCTTCATTCCTTCGGCTAGCATTTCCCTTGCCTGAGTCGGCCTCATTATACCCATGGCCATCTCTAAACCTTGATTGGCTATGGTGGGACTGACTATTCCCCCGATTTCCATCCCTGGCTGAAACGTTCCGAACGTTAGAGGGTGGCCTGCGCTGGTCGTGGTGTCCCCGTGCATTATCATGCCGTGGGGGACCCCGGACCGTAGAGCCTAACTCTGAGTCCCTCCTGTTACCAGGGGGGTACCGACCTCTGTTCGGTAGGTTTGGCTCATCGCCCCTACGACGTCTAGGAATACGAGGCTGATGCTCGGCCTTATTCTGCCTCTGTTGCGGGGGATTGTCGCGACCAGCTTGGGATGGTGGCTGTGCCTCAGGGTCCAGCGGGACATCGTCATGGGGCGCTTGAGGCTGCTCGGGCCTTTGTGGGCTCGAAGGCTGGATCAGTGGGCTTGGATTAGGACCCCTCTGGGGTGGCCCATTGACAGGTTGGTCAGGCTGCGAAACAGGTGTGGCCTGATTCCTTTCCAGCTGCAAGGCCGCCTCGAGGGCTGCCATGGCTTCGCTCTGGCGACGGTCCATCTCCGCCTGCCTTTCGCTTAATTCCGCACGCTGCCACTCAATCTCCCGCTGCTGCCACGCCACAACTTCGGCGGCAGTCTCTTCACTGGCTTTCAGACTAGCCAGCTCTTCCTGCAACGCCCCCAGGGTACTCTTCAGCGTTGCATCATCCATTTCTTCCTCCTCAAAATCCAGATGTGGCTCATCCTCCGCCACGCTCGCAAGGGGAGGAGGAGGTGGATTTGATGGCGCAGCAGCGGCCGCCTGTCCAGCTTTCCTTCCAGTTTTCGCCATTAGTTTTCTCAGCAATGATAAATCAAGCTCCAATGAAAGTGCCAGAATGTTGACCCAGAATTTGGTCAACTGACACGGAGTCAGAATATGCTTGATATGAATGAATGTGTTGAGAAGAACGTAATGACAAAAAAGTAATAAGAACACGATGTTTTTATAGTGGTTCGGCCCCAGGATCTGGTAATAACCTACGTCCACTTAGACTGTTATTGATATAGGAATCAAAGGAGTGATCAAAGAACAAGGGTTCAATGAGTTTCACTAACCTCTGAAGAACAATACAATATTCCAAGGAGAATTACTCTAATCTCAAATAATTCAATAGCCAAAAGTCCCTTCCTTTAGCTATCTTTTGCTATTTATAGGCTCAAGGGGGATTACAAAAGATTGTTACCGATACTCTCCCCTGAATAATCGGATATTCCAGAGATTGTGTGAGTTAAATTCGGGATTTACAAAGATCTTCACAGTAATGTTACTTTGTATGCGGAATCATCGACCAGGCTGGTCGCAGGTAAGACTGGGCGGCTTACTGCTTCTAGTGCGTCCTCTGGTCGATACCCTAACAGAGCTCTTCCAGGTGTCAGCCACGTGTCTAGGGATCACTTGCCACGTCATCAATGCTAATTTTTTGGATAACAATATGATTGAAGGCAGTTTAGTCATATTGATAAAATTTTACTGATCAAATTTGAGTCCAAGGTGCCAAGTATGTATGATTTCAAATTACAGGGTACTAGATTAATATTATTGAAAACACATGGTACCAAGTCTGTATTTCAATAAAACATAAGGCACCAAATGAGTATATACCCTAATTTTAATAAAAAAATTTAATAATTAAAAAAACAAAAATTGGAATTAAAATATTAAAAAATTAATCAAAGTTTTATTAATTAACTTTAAATAAACCTAAATTTTAATTTAATTAATGAAAAGAAACTCATAGTTGACCCAATCTCACATTCACCATCTCAGTTCCCCACACTCCCAATCTCACCCATATATTTTTTTGTTTCCAAGTTGGATTGATTTGTTAATTAAATTAAAATTTAGGCTTCTTTAAAGTTAAATAATAAGATTTTAATTAGTTTTTTTAAATATTTTAATTCTAATTTTTGTTAATAATTTTTTTTATTAAAATTATTCTAAAGTTTTAACTATACATTTATTTTATTTTATGAATTCTAATTAAATATATTTAAATACTTTAAAAATTATAAAACAATTAAAAATTAAATGAATCATTAAAATGAGAGGTAACCTGAGAATATTAAAAATTGAAACACACGGATGATACCAAACTATGTAGTTTTTTAAAACAAATAGTATCGATTGATAATTATCAGAAACATATGGTACAAAGTTTGTTTTCGATAAAACACAGGGTACCAAATAAGTATTTACCCTATTTTATTCTTTAATTTGTGTGGATCCTCTAAATTTTTATTTATAATTTATATATGATGCTTTGAATATATGGTCGTTGTTCTTACAAAATATTATAAACTTTATATAATATATATATATTTATATATATAAATAAGAAAGATTTCTCAATGGTTACTATTTATAGATGAGTACTAATAATTATGATGATGTGATAACATAGTGACTTGGTATAACAAGTCACCAACAGGTAAATATGTTTTTCTACATTAATTTTGAATTTAGTTATATTTTTTTACCATAATTAATGTTGTTTCCAATCAATGAGAGACACTAGTTATATTTAGAAATTTATATGCATTTGAAAAATGAAAAATTTACAATTTTATATTTTCATAATAAATACACGTTTTTCAAGAGGTAATCCTTCCAAAAATTTGAAAAAATCAAAATTTATTTTTAGAAATATTAATTAACAACTATAAATATGAACCATTGATCTTAATTCAATGGTTAATATTAAAGTAACCATTAATGGGTAGTAATCATTAAGAGTGCACTCATAAATAAGGAAGATTTCTCACTTTTATATAAAATATATATAATAATTACCTCGTTATAACCAAACTCAATTTTATTATTTGAAAGATACATTTCTAGCATGTTTTATCAACTCAACTAAATGAATGTGAGAGTATCAAACTCAATATAATTAGTAATTAGAATAAATCATTACTTCATAAGATTTTATTAATTCATGTGAATTTTATATAAATTAAATATCAATAAAAAATTAATATATATTAATAACATAATATATTTTTTTTTTCAAAAGTGATTAAATCAACTTATAATTAATTCGGCATGACTAAGATAATCAATCACTCCTACAATGGTAAAAAATATACTAATTTTATAGTCATATTACCTAACATGTAAAAATTAAGAAAATTCTATAAATGATGAATCTAGTTTAAAGAGCATAGGTGTTACCACCTCATCTATTGTAGTCCCAACTTTATATAAATATATATGAGATTATGCTTTATCAATTCAAATACATTTATTCTTATATCATAAAGTTGTACACTATAACTATTTATAAATAGTGTAGTCGTATAATCTTATATCATAAAGTTGTACACATATAGATCATATGTTGAGCCAAGGCGACTTGAGCACTGAGACCACAATGGCCAACCGCCAGTCGCCAACACCCAAGAGGTCACAGTCGTCGATGGTCGAGAGGTCCCAGCACCAACGACCCAGTTCTTGCTCAAGTCGAGGAATTGAGAAGGGCGATGAGGGAGATGGGTGGAACCTTGAATGGAGAGATCACCTTGAATCCCAGAAAGGCGAGCCCCTTCTCTCTCGCCATCACTGACGCACAACTACCTGACAACTTTAGGATGCCACTAATGATGACCTACGACGGCAAATGACATCCCTTGGAGCACATTAACAACTTTGAGATTTAGATGGAGATCCACAAGATGTCAGACAATGCCCGATGCAAGGTTTTCCAGGACACTCTAGACTGAGCCGTGAAACAATGGTCTTGGAAGTATCCTCCTAGATCCATTGCATCCTAGGAACAACTCACTCAAGACTTTTACCAGTAGTTCTATGTTGCATGCGTCCACCCTCGGGAGGCTAATCACCTCTCCAACCTAAAGAAAGGCGAGAAAGAGACTTTGAAGGACTACATCATGGGGTTCCAAGAGGAAGCCGCTCGTGCCAAGCCCATTGGCGAAGGAGGTCGGCTAATGGCGATCATGTCAGACATTAGAGTCCAGAGCCCTCTGTGGAACAGCTTGACCAAGAAAGCAACCAGTTTGATGTGTGATTTCCTCGACCACACAGATAAGTTCATCAAGCTAGATGAGACAGTAAAGAATGTAGACCCGACGAAGACTGGCAACCACGATCATAGGAGCGATGAGGACCAGAAGTGTAGCGAGAGCAACGGTAATGTGAAGTGAGTGAGCAGTCACCAAATGTCCCACAAGCAAGGGCAAGACCGCGAGAAGCCCAAGTAAGCGGGAAGAGCCCGTGTACGAGCCACACTTCACCAACTACACTTCCCTGGCTCGGAAGCATGAAGAAATCTTCATAGCAAGTGAAGGCCAAGAGCCATACAAGAAGCCTATTCCTATGAGGAAGGATTTAAGAAAACGTGACCAGACTAGGTACTACCGCAATCACAAGGGCCATGGCCATGACACTAACAAATGCCATCAACTAAAGGAAGAGATAAAACCCCTAGTCAGAAGGGGACATATGGCTCATTTCTTCGATAGTTGCCAAGGCCAGAATCAGAATGGTGGTCGAAATGGCGGAAGGCAAAGGCTGCGATCGTCGCCAAATCGATCATGGTCGCTAGCCTACATAGGCGGGGTACCGTATGTGATAGCTACTGTCGTCATGATTTTTGGAGGACCACACCTCGTAGGGGCCAGTAACAAGTGTCAGGAGAGATATGCCCATGAGTTGCAACATAAGACAAACGAAGTAATGACAAACGAAGAGAGACCAAGAAAGGTCTCATGCATGGAAGACCAAGACATTGCCTTCACCAGCGAAGACTCTAGATACGTTCACTACCCACACAATGACCCTATGGTCCTCGCAGCTCTGATCGCTAACCTAAAGGTGCTAAGAGTTCTAGTTGACAACACCAGTTCCGTCAGCATCATGTAGAAGTCATTTATGGAAAAAATGAAATTGTTTGTTCGTGACCTTGAACCGTGCTCAACCACATTCTATGAGTTCAATGGTGAGGGCTTGGCCCATATTGGATCCATCAATCTCCCGGTGACTCTAGGTAATCCACCTCAGAGAACAAAATGCCTAGCGACATTCGTGGTCATCGACTGCACGTCGGCGCACAACGTCATGCTTGGACGACTTGTACTCATTGGTCTATGCACCATAACTTCCATTTGGAACCTCACCATTAAGTTCCCCACAAGTGAAGGTATCATTTGGGTAAGAAGAAACCACCGAGAGGTGCATGAATGTTACACTGCCTTGATCAACAAGGATAGAAGGGGAAGCACCACTTGTACCGACATGATCTTCAACGAATAAATGAGTTATTCGATGAGAAGACCATCACGACGATGGAGAAAAGTTTGATAGGAGAGGCCAAGATAGGATAGGCTCTGATGGGTGAGGCTAAGACAGGCGATACCCTAATGAGCAAGGCCAAGATAGGCAAGGCCGAGATAGGTGAGGCCTTCATGGGCAAGGCCCAGACAGGTGAGGCCTTGATGGCCGATGCCGACATTGGCGAGGCCCTGATGGGTGAGGCCATGGAAATATGTGTCGCGGGAGGCGAGGCCCCGATGGGCGAGGCCACCCCTGGCATGGTTGTCGATGGCGACTAGAGAGGTAGCACTGCCAACGACACCGACAGCACTGCTAGCTCCGCCGCCAAGGGCGACCGTAGGGACAACGTCGTCAGTGACAGTGACCCAAGTCCACACATCTAATGGAACGAGTCCCAAAGTGTGGAGGAGTTAAATCCTCACTTTGGGGATGAAGAGAGACTGGTTGGAAAAGCTGAAGAGCTCGAAGAAGTGAAATTGAAGGATGGCGACCCCACTTGGAAGGTGAAGACCAGGAAGAACCTGAGTAACGACGTGAAAACTAATTTGATCAATATCCTGCAAAAGAACCAAGACGTCTTTCCTTGGTCCCACAATGACATGGTAGGCATAAGCCCGTCGGTCATTAGCCACGTCCTAAACATAGACCTGAAGGCATCTCTTATTTTCCAGAAGTGACGATCCCTAGATGCCGAGAGATATGAAGTGCTGAAAGCCGAAGTAAAGAACTTGGAAGAGAATGGCTTCCTCCAAGAGGCCTTCTATCCCCTATGGGTCGCTAATCTGGTGCTTGTGCACAAACCAAATAGTTGCTAGAGAGTATGTATGTAATGCCCTGGTTAGCCAAGACCGTTATACTGTGTGTTTAAAATAGTGCTTAACTCGCTAAATGAGTCATTTGAACTTAAATGTGTAAGGGAATTTTCACTATTCATACTTAATAATGCCTAATATTACCAAAAAATCCTAGCACTATTAATCTTTTCAATTTGATGGTAAACATTCATCTCATACCCAAAGTACCCCTCTCATTATATCAAGAATCCTAAAACCTTCACTTCCTCTCTCTTCCCTCTCTCTCCCTCTCTCTCATTCATTCTCACGAAATCCTCCCTAAAACCTATAGATTTGTATGATTTTCTTGTCAAAATCGTTGTTAGCCATCTCCATTTTCTCTTTGAAGTCGCCAATATCAAAGGCAACATCCATTTTGATGGTTTTTGGAGGAGAAAAACCATGGGTAAGAATATTGGCTCATTTTATTTGTTGGGTATTGTTAATTTACATTTTTTTGGCTATTTCGAACAGATCTGAACCTATATTGGTGTGTTTTTTTGGGTTTTTTAGAGAGAATTCGCGATTTGCATTTTTCTGGGTTTTCTGCAACTTTTTTGCTCGATAGGAGCTCGATAATGGTTCGATAGGGGCTCAATAGTATGTAGACAAAGGTTCTTTTATGTGCTCGATAAGGGCTCGATGGAAACTTGATAAGGGTTCGATTAGACAATATAATATTTGGTCTAGTTATTTTCTCGATATGTGCTTGATAGGGTTCGATGAAGGTTTTTAGCTCGATACGAACTCAATAAGAGCTCGAAGATGGGCTCGATGGTAACTCGATATAGTTCGATTGAAGCTCGATAATATTCTTTTTTCATGAATTTATGAAAAATTGACAATTTTTTTGACACTTTCAATGTTTTTTTCCAACATAGGTTCCATTGTCTACGTTTTTGTATCCTACAATGGTGTTTGGGAATTACAAGAGAATAAGTGGATCTTCAAGGACCCTCAATGCATGGAGATACTGATGGAGGATACTGTAACGTACTTGCAACTTCTTGACATATTGCACAAGGAACTTAAAGTTGATAAACAGATGTATGTATTCAAATTGAGGTTCCTTACACATGCGGTGACCAACCGTTTACACCCATTCATGTTGAAAGTGATCCTGGTGTCCGTGCATTCTTAGGAGTAACATCTAAAGAAAGGTTAGCCTTGTGTGTCACTTCTATTAAAAAGATTGTCATTGCAGATCCATATTCCAGTCCCAGATCTGAGGGAGCAGCCAGTACTTTAGGATTTTTTGTTGGTGACCTGAGGGACAACCAGTATGAGTACAACCCCTATGTGAATGACGATCTAGTAGCTAAAAATAATGAGGACTCAAGATACGATTCATAGGCATATTATAGTGCAGAAGTGCCGATTGACATGTCTGATGATTTGTAAGTCGAACAAGTACAAGAACAGCCAGTACGTCCTATTGCACGGGCGAACCCACCAAGTCAAGGATGTTGAACACCTGGCACTAGCTCTAGTCGTCCTGGTGGAACAGAATATAACAATACAGGGAACGTTCCAATATGTTCAATAGAAGATCACAAAAAAATGGAGTGCTCCCATGTTTACAAAAGAAGATATCACGGCTTCTAGTCGATCTGAAACACCCTCATCCGGTGTAACGTTGGGAGAACTACACCTTGGGAAGACTTTTGAGAACCAGATGGAATTGAAAACCAAAGAGGCTCTCTTTGCAATGAAGAATAATTTTGAGTTTATGGTTAAGAAGTCTGGAACTGATGTGTTGTGTATCACCTGCAAGGATCTTAATTATGGTTGGAGAATAAGGGGGAAAAAGTAGCACGTTCGGAGATGTTTGAGATCACTGTTTATAATAGTGTAGATACTTGCTCACTAGAATTGCGACAGAAAGACCACCGTCAAGCAGCACCTTGGGTCATTGGGCACCTTATCAAGAACAAATATGCTACTGATGGCACTAGCTATCCAGCAAACAACATAAAGGAGGATATGAAGAATAATTTTGGGTCGATATGAGTTATTTGAAGGCTTGGAGATGCAGAGAGAAGGCACTCGGTTATGTCAGGGGGACACCTGAAGAATCATACTCCAAGTTACCTTCTTACTTGTACATGTTGCAGCAAAAGAATCTAGGTACAATAGCTGATTTTGTCACATATGATGATCACTTTCTTTACTATTTCTTCTAACTTGGAGTTTGTAGAAAGGGATTTACATCATGTCATTCTGTTATATGTGTGGACGACACTTTCTTGAAGTCAAGGTATGGTGGCCACATACCGTGTGCTGTAGCATTGGATGCGAATAACCACATTTATCCAATTGCATTCGCGATTGTTGACAGTGAGAATCATAATTCTTGGAAGTATTTCATGATGAAATTGAAGGAAGCCACTGGAGTTGTTAATAATCTGGCTTTTGTATGAGACAGGCATGCTAGCATTATTCATGCTCTTGAGTTGGTCTTCCCTGATGCCTACCACTGTGCATGCTACCATCACATAAGTATAAATGTAATTGCTAAGTTCAAGACTGATCACTGTCACAAGGAGATGTGGAATGCGACATATGCATTTTGGAAGTCAAAATTTCACAAGTTCGTCAACAATATAAAGAAAATGGATCTTGCCATAGCTTAATATCTCGAGGGTATTGGCTTCGATAAGTGGACTCGTGCTTACTTTCATGGGAATTAATACAATGTAATGACAAGCAACTACGCTGAAAGTTTCAACAACAAAACCAGAGATGCAAGAACCTTCCCAGTCACTACATTTTTAGAATTCATTTGTTTCACAATTTAGTCATGGTTTACTGCACGACGTGAGGAGGTAGAGAAGTGCACGTCCAAATTAGCAACAATATATGAGAAAGATGTCTCAGGCATTGCGGATGATGCAAGGTACTTGAAAGTCCATCCTCTTGGACAATTCAAATTTCATGTGGTAGACCCAGAAGGTGATGGTGAGGTGAATTTGATGACCAAATCTTGCTCCTGTGGCATGTTTCAAATAATGGGTTACGCCTGTGTTCATGGTGTGGCTGCAACCATCCTGCGAGGTGTTAACATTTACTCACTGTGTTCCCCATACTACTAAGATGTGGAGGGAGTCTTACAAAGAAACAATTTACCCAACTGGCAACGAGGATGATTGGGAAGTTCCCGAGAACATAGAGAAAATGCAAGTTGGGGTTCCCGTTGAAAAACAACAAGTTGGTCGGCTGAAGAAGAAAAAGTGGGAAGAAGGACGACAAACCGCACTCCATCGAATGGCGAAATCATTTGCAAAGAGAACAAGTGTAGTATGTGTGGTGGTCTTGGCCACAACAGGGCTACATGCAAAGCTAGGCTATAAACTTTTTTTTCCCATTTGGACTTATTGTATTAATAACCTAGCTTATTTTCCCTTATTTTTTCTTTTATTTTTCTTAAAAGTTATGTTAAGCTCGATGTAAAATGAACTCGATTGTAGCTCGACATGAACTTGATGTTTACTCAATATGAACTCTATAATATGGTTGTTAGCTTCTAAACTAACTTCAAATCTTAGCTCAATATTTGTTCGATAATGGTTCGATATAGCTCGATATTAGTTTGATAATGTTTCGATATGGCTAGATATTAGTTTGATAACAGCTAGATAATGGGTATGAAAATGATATTGCTCTATTGAAGCTCGATATTAGTTCGATATAGCTCGATAACAACCATATGAAAGTTACCAAAAAAAGTGAACAAAAAACTACACATGTAAAGACCTATATATAAGTCTATGGTCCACTCGTTTGGTCTTTGCATGTGTAGCAGGAAAGAGGCTGCATCAGTTCACATAGCATCACAAACAGAAACACGAGCTCACTCAGTCAAAGAGATCACTTGTTTGCTATGTGAACTGATGCAGCTTCTTTCCTGCTATAGAAATCTTCAACATCAAGCTATCAGTGAACAATTTACTTGCATCAACAAATAAGGAAGCAAAAAGCACCATGGATTCATAATTTCCTCCAGATTTGCGTCACTAATCACCGAGTTGTCTGAATCATAAACAGTGAAAGTCCAACTAGAAATAGAAGCTTCAATATAAAACCAATGTTGCTGTTCATAGTTTTGGCACCAATATACATCCTCAACACCTCCCCAAGATGCCAGAAACTGCTGCTCGATGTTGGTCAACATGGATATAACGTTAGAATCCCACGTGTACTTTGTTTTGTCGGCAATTTTCTTGTACTGATCATATCAGGCAGGTATCACTTGTGAGAAATAAATGTTCATCACAACTGCATTCTGGCGATATGTATTGGGAAAATACTTGTGACGCATATGAAGCATGTGTTCTGCCACATCAATATGTTACAAAGAGAGTACGATATAAAAAGTTATCAAAGACCATCATAAATGGCTAAAAAATAGTGCATAAACGAATAAATTGAGTTATAATTGAGCACTATCAAGCTTATATCAAACTAAACATCGAGTTCACCGAGTCCATATCAAGCCCCATCGAGCTCATATCGAGCTATTCTCAGATGGTAAACAACACCCCTATCGATCTACAATCGAGCTCCATTGAGCTCACATAGAGCCATTCTCAAACAGTAAACAACAACCCTAGTTTAACACCTCTATCGATCTACCATCGAGCTCCATTGAGCTCACATAGAGCCATTCTCAAATAGTAAACAACAACCCTAGTTTAACACCCCTATCGATCTACTATCGAGCTCCATTGAGCTCACATTGAGCTAATTTCAAATAGTAAACAACAACCCTAGCTTAACACCCCTATCGAGCCACTATCAAGTCATATTAATCCAGGCAATCCCCCATCGAGCTCTCATTGAGCTCATATCAAGTCAATAAAAATAGAACTTGTAAAATTGAAAACAAAACATAATTTCTACCACTATCAAGTCATTAGGTATAAATAGCTTAACCCATCATTGAGCCACGACTGGGGTGTCTTCCACATCAGAATCCATGTTGGACCATGATTCCCAGCCTTTACATCCCTCAGGGTCTTGTTGGGGATGTCTCCAAGCAGCCACTTGGACACTGTCCTATACTGTTTGCGATCTAGATTCTTGAGAGGGTCCAACACTTGTGTAGCCTCCTGTGTAGCCTCCTCTTCTGGTGCAGCTGCATTAATGCGAGGTCTTTTCCTTGTGGGATCGGTGTAGTCCTCAAAGCAATATGGCTTGCATCTTTGGCGTCTAGTCCTCTGAAACTGAACCCCAGCAACATCCTCAAGGTTGACAATAACGACTCCCGGAGTCGGACATCAGGTGTCACAGTGATGGTAGGAGGCGTGGTTGGATATCAACATAGTCCAGAGGAATATCCAGTGTGTCTGAGTCTGAATCTTCCTTGGAGCCCCTTGGTTTCTCAATAAACGCCAGGATCTGACTGACTGCATCCAGGATCACTAACTGGTTCTTCAGGAGGGTCTCCTATCAACCCTCGACTCTGTCCAACTGCTCAATCAACTTGGTGAGCTCAGGGGCTGGTGCTGGGGCTAGGGCTGGTGTTGGGGCTGAGGCTGGTGCTGGGGCTGAGGCTGAAGCTGGGGCTGTAGTTGGGGAAACAGGAGGGGTGGGACCTGCAACCTCCTCCTCTTCCGAGGCAGCATCATCAAATATCTTGGCTGCATGAGAAACTATCTTTGTGACTTTCTCAAAAGTCGCATCCTCCTCCTCATCAGCCTCCCTGGGATCCTGGCCAAGCCTGGGATAAAGGGGAAGATCTCCCTCTGTCAACGATAAATAATAGTCTTTTTCTGTTGGTCGAGGCTTCAACATCGGAAGGACGATCAACTGCAAACAACATAAAATATTTGGTTACCTCAAATAATCATAAAAGATAAGCATATAGATAAAACATTATTGTTTAATGTCAATCAAATATAACTTACATTATTCTTCGATAACATCGGTGAGATGACAAACTTGGTGAAATCCTTGTTCCTCCAATGCGACCAACTAAGCATCCTCGGGATCATGTTTCCCGAACTCACAACAAATTCTGTCGCAAGCTGTTGGATAGCCTTATATGCCCAATACTGTAAGGCCAAGCTCATAAGCCCCCTTAGAGAAAGGGGCTACTTTCTTGGGGTTGTAATTGCGAATGAGCAACAACTTTCAAGGTCTCGTCACTTCGGTGAATCACTTAAGCCCTGATACATTTTGATTGATTTGATCAAATTTTGAAAAGTCTTTCTCATTATTTAGAACAGTGGGGCATCAATCAATAAAATAATAGGCTCAAGTGGCATATGGAACTCCAAACCTATGGTAACCATACAGACTGTACTTGGACTCTTGCTGCACCTTGGCATCTTTCTTGTTGTCATAGTTGGCCTTTTGCTTCACCATATCCTTCTTACAAGACTGCAAAAGTATCCTATAAGAGTACTTCCCCCATGGATAGTTGAAGAAGTACTCTACGTCCTCAACCATCTTCAGAACATCTCACCATATATGCAACTTGTCCTCTATGGCATTCAGAACCCCCTCAACCAACAAACATAGACCAAGCTTGTACACATCTTCCACAACAATACAAGTCTTGAAAGCATGGTCCACCTGTGAGAGCTTTACTTTCTCAGCATCATTGAAATACTCCTTTATCAAGCGGTCGCTGAGATTACGCTCTTCTAACTCATTTGGTGACGGGAAGGTACTAAAATTCAACCCCATCACCAGGGAAAAGTCTCCTATGACAAATCTACAAGACTTCGACCCCAAGAAGAAATGCACCTCATCTTCGTTGTTGCTGGCGATTTTCCTCAAAAGCAGTTGATGCACCAAAACTCCAAAACCAAAAAGAATTGCTTGAAAGGGGATTCCTTAGCCTTTTCTATCAGCCTGAGGTCTACAAACCTAGTCTTAATGTGATTTAAAGTGCTACTGCCCTGATATGTGACTCGACCAGGAAAGTGATCACTAAACGGAATAAGAAACTTAGGCATCTACAACAACACATGAAAAAAAAATTGGTAAGAAAACAGAATGTCAAACAGAATCAAGAAAAAATTCAAAAAAATTTCATCAAAAACCGAAATAAACACTATCATCGAGTTGTTATCAGGTAGTATCGAGCTCAATCGAGCTATACATAACCCTATCGAGCCACTTTCAAGAAACTATTGAAAATCACATTCTGTCTATATAAAGAACCCTCGAGCATGCATCGAGCTACAATCGAGCCTATCCAGCAACTTCATCTGTAAAACTATCGAGCTTATCGAGTAATTTACACTCATACTATCGAGCTCATATCGAGCACCTATCGAACCATTCATGCATGCATCCTATCAAGCTCATATCGCACCCATCGAACCATTCATGTTGCCCCTATCGAGCCTACTATTAAGCTAGTATCGAACCTATCGATCCTATCGAGCAATTTAAACTCATCCTATCGAGCCCCTACTGAGCCTACTATCGAACCAGTATCAAACCTATTGAGAAACTAGTATTAACCCAGAAAAAATCGCACAGTGTCGACGAACCCATTCCCTTCCACATATCATAGAGCCTAGATTCCAAAGAATGACTTGTTTTTTGATTAAAGATGGAGTGGTTATTCGAGATCTAACCTTTGATTTGATTGGAGTTTAGAGTTCGTTCGTGGGCCATTGGGTTCCAAAGGATTGTATGGCCATGGGTCGCCTGAGATGCTCTCGACAGAGGCTGGGGATCAACGGGGTATGGGGCTCGACAGGGGTTGAGGCTTGACGGGGGGTTGGGCTTGACGGGGGTTGGGGCTCTTCGGGATTTTGGGGTTTTTGTTAGGTTTGAGAGAGAGAGAGAGAGAGAGATAGGGAGAGAGATAGGGAGAGAGAGAGAGACCGAGAGTGTAGGGAGAGAAACGATACTTTCAATTTTTTTGGGTAGAAAAATGGGAGGGGTATTTTGGGTAGATGAGGTATGTTTAGCATCAAAATGAAATAGTTAATAGTGGTGGTATATTTTTGTAATAATAGACACTATTATGCATGAATAGTGAAATTTCCCATGTGTAATTAAAGACTAAATCAAGGTTAGGTACTAAAAATTTTGGTCAACGAAGTAATTATTTTTCATTAAAAATATTAAGTTTATACAAGAGATCCCAAAAAGTGGTTACAGACTAATAAGAGGCAAATAAAATACAAGTTAGCCGTCCTAAGCGGTAAAATAGAGTTAAACCCTAGTTCCTCCCAAGCTATCCCGACCATGGTAGTTGAGTATAATGCATATGTATACACTACCCCTGAAGCTCTCCAACTCATGGCTAGTCCAGCTTACCCTTGCCTTTATCTGCACCACATAGCACTCGTGAGCCAAGGCTCAACAAGAAAGCTTAAATCAACAGATACAAATAAGCAACAATATACAATCAGTAAACTTAAATCGATATGCTCAATAAGCAATAGGACATAAGCAATAAGCTTAGCAGTAATAATATGTTCAATCAAACACATAACCCAATCTCAACAACCAATATAGTTAGTTAACTGCAATCAATACTTCTATTATTTAAGAGACGTTCAGGCCCGACGCACATGCATATTTAATACACATAAACATGCATAAATACTCATATCACAATATAAATCATATATGCCCCATTATCACACATATATTAATTCAATTAATTTTGCATATAAATCTGATTATGCCCTCCTGACACAGTAATCAAGGCACTAAGCCTTATTAGCGAATTTGTGACTTTACAACTATCCCGTCCTTATTGAAATTTTGTCCTCAAAATTTCTTCAAACACCTCGGGCTACTGATCCTGCATAGCTTTCTAACTTTGGAGTCAAGTCCTTTACCTTGATATCTCTTGTAACACTCTCACTAGAGTGACAGTCTTATTTTGTAAGACTTTATCTCTTTTATCTAGGATTTCCACTGGCTTTTCCTTACACAATAAATCCCGCTGAAATTCCAAGGTCTCTTCACCCAATCAAGGGTATACTCGACACCTCTTTCCTAGACATCGACACCAGTAACACCTTATGAGCCTCTACCCATACTAGGGTAAGGATAATTTGTAGGTCCCTGGCCTAATCTTTATTAGGATCTCATAGGTCTATCATACCTAGAGTCAAATCTCCTCTTTCTTTCCCAAACTATCTTATCTTATTAGCCCACAGTACTCAGAGAAGTACAAGGTCTCCAATCATGGAACTCCACGTTCCCTATATAAATTTGTGAACTCTTATGTCCTTTCAATAGAGCAGACACTCCTACCCTAGCAATCGTTAATAACTTCATTGGTCCTTTGGATCGATTCCAAACTAGAATACTTCCATTCTCTCATTTCATTTCCCGGAATGAGTACTTCTCATTCCCTATCTCACAATATCTTATTTAGAGTCACTCTATCCGTCGATCGACATTCATCACCATGACAATCCAATCAAGGGACTGTACTTGCCTCAATGTCTCAAAAACTTACACATTCGAGGTAAAATGCTTAAAGTCTGAGTCGTTCCTTCTGGTTGTCAGTCTGTTTGAAGGTAACCAATAATTCCAAACCCCAATCCTATGACCCTTTCTAGAACTTGGAAAAAAAAAAAGGGTCTCAATCTGACACTATCGACTTCGGTGTCCCATAGAGACATGCGATCTCCTTTCGCATATACTCATTCTTATGATAATTTGCTCACACAAACAAAAGTATGCTATCTTACTAAGTCGATTCATAACTTCTCATATCCATTCATCTTACCTGAAATCTAAGGTGATCCACCCATACGATTCATAACTATATCCCTCTATGCTAACTCCAGGATACCCTAGAGTCACAATAGCCTTTTTAGCTTCTGATTATCATCTCTCACTTGTTAAAGATTAGGCAGTGCGCCTCCCGATATACACATTTTAGGGTTTAACACCCATTCAAACTTCATGGATACAACAATCATAAGGGGTGGTATAAGACTCATCCAGAATCTCCCCCTTGACGCCAGCATCCATCGAATCATGTATCCGATCCTCATATCTCAACCTATCCATGCTAAAATAGTAGGATTCTTAACCATTCCCACAACATCTTATTTTTGTATTTTATTGTTCGTAGAGGTATACCTGCCAATTATTAATCACAGATTCTATACCTGTAACGACCCAAAATGCTAATAGGGTTTAGTGCCTGGATTAGCGTCGGGAGGGCATAATTGGACTTATGTGTGTGTAATTAGTTAAATGCATGACTATGTGGCATGCATGATTTATATGATTATGTGAATATATTATATGCATGTTTATGAGTATTGGATATGCATGTGGGCCCTTTATTGTTTATACGGCATATTTGTAATTTTGGCCCGTTAAGGGCATAAATGTGATTATATGTGATAAATGGGTGAGACCACATTATTATTTGGATATATAGGTAGTATATGGCTTAAGACGATCCTAGTGAATGGATTAGCGAAATAGTCACAGCGGGGTTTAATACCCGACTCGGGGAGAGCTTAGGGGTATTTTGGGAACTTGGATTATATTTTGGGGTTTATTAGGTAACAAGTGAGCGTTTGGTAATTAGTTGAGCATGACAGAATTAATTGGCAATTGGTAGGATGACTCAAGGAATTAGCGGGAATTGGGGAAAAAGACCATCTTACCCTTAGGGCAATTAAAAGGTTAAGTGGGTCTTTGAGGGCATTTTGGTCTTTTCTATGTTAAGGATGCTACACCTAGCTGATTCTAGGAATGACAAAATACACTAGAAAACTCTCAACTCACAGAAACGTTCTTTTCTTCCTCTCCCTAGAACTAAGGGGAAACCTCTGAATTTTTAAGGAGGAACTCAAGAGAGCAAGCTAGGAATTAAGGTGAGTTTGGGCTGGAGAAAAAAACTGAGGAATTAAGGCTAGAGGTGGACCTATAGCTGGGGAATTCAAGCCATAAACTGAGGTAAGTTTCAAGTTTAATTGTTGAATTCTGTTGAAATAATGTTGAAGGTTAAAGCCTGCATGGGTTCTGGGTTCCTAAGCTGATTTTAGGTGCTTAGGGAGAGTAAGAATTGTTTACAGGCTAGATATAATGTTTAGGATAAAAGGAAAGGAATTCTAGGAATAAATACAAGTTTGGATGCTTGTTTGGGGGCATGAATTTGAGGTTAGGCTCAAGGAGAAATGCTGGAAAAAGAGGGAATTTCTGGGTTTGGGGCCTCGGGCTGCGACCTGCGTGCTCAAGGAGGCTGGGAGCCTCTATTTTGCTAGGCGCGCCGCGACCTAGAAGGATGCAAGTCACGACCCATGCTCTTCAGCAGGGAGGGTTGGGTCTCTGTCTAAGGGGTGGATCATGGCCCTAAAAAGGAAATAAAGGACATCTAAAGTTTTAGACTTGGGGAGGCTCGGGGATTCAAACCAAAGCACTCGAGATGAATTCTACTACAAGGTTAGTAGAATTCGAGGTCTCTGAGGCTAGTATTTGTTTCCTAAACATTCATTTGGCCTAGAAATTGATAGTTACCCATTTTTGTTGTGACTAGGATTATCGTTAAGGGTCAAGGTTGAGAATCGTGCTCGATACCACTCTTTACTTATCACTCGAGATTCAAGGTAAGAAAATTGCACCAATGTGGTTGTGAATGGGACTGAGGTTCCCAGTAATTGAATATATGTACTGTGTGATTGTATGATTGTTATGCGTTATATGAAAGTATGACCTAAGAGTGCCGGGACTGATGATAAGCATACTGAACGCAACTCGACCTAAGTGAGCCAAGATCAACTAGATAATCAGAGGGCTCGGCCTGAGGGCGCCGACCCTAAATATTTGTATCATTGATTGAGATGTATGCTTGAGAATATATGTTTACCATTGCTTAGCTTAATGCTTATATTCTGCTAAAAAATTGAACTAGTTGGATTAAAGTTGATTGAATGCTACTATTGTTATATGTGTTTGCTGTTATGGTTTTCTTGCTGGGCCTTGGCTCACGGGTGCTACGTGGTGCAGGTAAAGGCAAAGGGAAATTGGACCAACCATGAGTTGGAGAGCTATGGGGGCGGAGTGTACATCACCAGCTGCTCGATCGCAACAGCCGAGGGAAAGTTACAGGAATAGAGCTCTAAATTGTATTTTGCCATTAGACTGGCTTTTGTTGTAACAACTTTTGGGAGTTGTATTTACCACTTATACCCTATTTTTGGGATCCCATGTATCAAACATTTGTTTTAATGAAAATTAACAAATTTTGATTAAAATCTTTCAAACCTAACCTATTAGTTGACTTTAGGATCACGTCTACGTTCAAATGACTTGATTAGCAAGTCTTGCACTATTTTAAAATACACAGTGTAACGGTCGTGGTTATCCAGGGTGTTACAATACCAATCCCGGTCGTTACTGTAACGACCCGACATAAACTAAATAATTTACTACAAAACATTTATTGAAACTCATTTGAAAACAAATATGAATTAAATATCTTTTACAAAACATGCAACTCGAGATCTTGTTATTTAAAATAAATCGTTTCCTTACATGCATATCGTAGGTAAAATACAAGTTATTAAAACTTAACATATAACCTTGGCTTGAAGACTTTTAAAACAATCCATACATAGCAACCCCTTTGACCCTTAGGTCAACCGATCAAGACATGAACACAACTGACTGAGCCTGCTCCAACTCATCCCCCATCACTACGCTTATGCCTTTACCTGCAACACAGAGTACCCGTGAGCTAACGCCGAACAAAAAGAGCTATATAGGACACTACCCCAAAGCCCAATAGTATTAGACATAAAACATAAACATAAACTAACTCATATCTTCACAACCTAAAACATACACAACTCCTAGTCGATACCTTATCACACAAAGTTCCATAATCAATTATATTGCTAGTAACATAACCATAGTATAGTGTAATCTATCAACCAAACCATAGCATAGTGTAAACATAGCATAACGTAAACATAACATAAAATAACCTTAGCATATTCAATCCATAACAAGTATTACCAGTGTCGTTCCGACCGTAAACCAGTGCTGATCTGGTTAGTTGTGTGACTGAGCACGAATTAACATAAGCATGCATTTTTCGTAACGTAAGCATGCAATTTATCGTAATGTGAGCATGCATTTTCATATCGTAAGCATGACACGCAAACATACCATATATTCTTACATATTTCAGTCACACACAACATGCATCACTTATAACATAGCTTCTAACATAATTCATAACATGATTCATACCATAATTCTTAACATAATTCATAACATAGTTCACAATATAATTCGTAACAAAATTCCTAACATAATTCATAACATGATTCATACCATAATTCTTAACATAATTCATAACATAGTTCACAATATAATTCGTAACGAAATTCCTAGCATAATTCATTGTATATATTATAACATAATTTGTAATATATCATACAAAGTTACCACACTTAAGTACATCAAGCGTACACCTTGCGTGCATGTGTCCACTCTTCTTACCTTAGGTCCAGTAGCACTCCACACACATTAAAGCGTCCCTTCAAGTATCCTTAGCGAGCCTATCATATCATATAACATTGAAAGCTTAAAACTTAATCCAAACAAAACCATTGAAGAATACACCCCTGTCCCTCTTAAAGATAACTCATACTCAAAATATTCTTAAGAAGGTCTTAAAACTCTACTGCATAAAACCCCAATCGAAAAAGGTACCAAGTGTATTGAATGGGTGCATCAAAATCTAAAAATTATGCATTTCTAGGCAAATAGCATGGTCGCGCTCACAGAGTGCCAGGGCTATTTAGCCAGGTAGCGCAGTCGCACCAGGGCTAGGCGTAGTCGCACTAGGTCTCTAATTTTAGAGATCGCAGTTGTGATTTCTAAACTTAATAATCGAACTAAATCGTAAAACTTCGACCCCAAATCATTAGATCAGCTATCCTAGCATGTTTCTAACCCTTGGAACCCAAATATTATCAATCATAAACCTTAGATACCGTTTCATTAATCCAATTACACTTAGATTCCTCTTACATCATTAAAAATATAAATCTACCACAACTTAAACAATCACAGTTCAAAAAGTTACCTTTCAAAATCTTAGATCAAATCCTCCAAGGAATTGCTTCCTTTGTACAATCCTTAGTCCACCAACACAAAATCCCCATTCTCCTTTGAATCTCCAAGCCTCAAAAGTCAGATCAAGGAGAATCTTCTTATCTTGATACTCTATGTGTGCTGAAATTCCAAAGCGTCTGACTATCGTATGAATCCTAACCTAAATCCCCTTATTACTTTTATTTCTGGTAATTAATCGTATAAAACCCATTTACCATACTAACCCCCATCCTCTAACCTTTCCATAATAATTACATAAACCCTTTATAATAATTTCCATTCAAAACTAATAGTTTTAACTCATAATTACATTTTCTATCACAAAACCCACAATTCTACTTTGACCCCCATAATTCAACTTCTATCGCACTTAGGCCCCTAATACTTGAAGAACTATTATGTGTGGATTGCCTGACGGAACACATACAATAAGCATACATCATAACTCATGCATATCATAGTCCATATATTTAAACACATAATATCATATAATTTACCATAATACCTTGACCCAAGCCAGATTACCAAAATACTGTTAAAATGCAAAGGCGGATATTACAGTTACCTCATCTGGCTCTACTGTAATCCATTGTGAATCATACAACTGGCACAAACCTTTCTAACTCATGATGTTAACCTCCATGTTAGTTTTCTCTCAGTAATAAAGGATTTCAATGTGAGTCATTCACTAGTTCCCACTAGTGCCTTTGTCTCATGGTCAACACCCCTATAAGGTGACAAAACACTTTAATGTTCATGCTAGTGTACGTGCTCCTTTCCATAGGAGTCATCATCTCACCCTAACTGTGGCTATCCGACATTACTGTCAACTCAAAGTCCCATGTAAAGCATCTATGTTCTTTCCTTTATCTAGTATGAAGCATGGACAATCACCTTTTTAGTCTACACCCGGGCGCACCCTAGTCCTTGACACACCGCACTATAACTCCACGTTTTAAGCAAGGACAACGTCCATCGCACCATCCTCATGTATTAGTCCATCACATAAATATTCTAATACCATTGCGAGCTAATCAACCTTTATTTCAACTTTTGAAAATCCGGCATGCAACTATCCATTCAGACAAAGTTTAGGTCCATATGTTACTTTAGTCAAGGGTATGGCAGTCCTCGAAGATGATTCAAGTAAAAGTAGATGTGTTTTACCAGTCTCACTGTGACCCCTAAGGCGTTCCTTTAGCTAATTCCTTATGAATTCTATCTTAACAAAATCATACACATTCCCATCATTTCCCCATAATGTGACCTTGAATATCCTTTGGAGAAATCAAAACTTATCCCTTCTGGAACCTTACCTGTAATCTCCACTTCCTCAGCCTTAGTAGTATCAACAAAAATATTACTCATATTCTGTTATTAACCGAAAGTAGTCCAAAAAATTCTCAATCGATCCAAATACGACTTGTCCACACCATTCATGTACTCTCTACGTGTTGAATTTACGTGGGCTACTGAAGCATTGGCCAGTTCAAGAGCCTTCACTGATAATCCATCACATCATACTTGGTGTGAGAGGTAATTCTTGAAATGTCTCTTTCCTTGATCCTCAACTGGTAATAACCAGATCGAGGGTCAATTCATGAGAGCACTGTCCTACCTTGCAACTAGACAAATTAATCATCCATCCTTGGAAATGGATACCTATTCTTGGCAATTACTTTATTTGGCTATCCGTATGCGGTACACATTCTCGCAGACTTGGCCTTCTTCTCAATAAATGGTGTTGACATGTCCCATGGTGAAATGCTTCGTCTGATAAACCCTCAAGTCCAATAACTTCTTCGACTAAACCTTAGTTCTTCCTACTCAGCTAGTGCCATTCTTCATGGTGTCTCTGATATCGGTTCTATCCCTGCCTTAATTCCATAGCACACTCAATTCCTTGACTCGAAAACAGTCCCCGCGAATCCTCATAAACCCATCTGAAACCTCACTGGCCAATCCAGTTTTCATCTGGTCTAACTAATATAACCCTAGTGGTACCCACAGTAGCTAGGCATCTCATGAATGCAAACAGATCCTTCCCTTTTAGACTCAAAAGCCGCCATCCTTTCTTACAGTCCATGGTTGTCCCTTATTTGGAAAACTAATCCATACTCAAGATCATATCAGAATCCTCATATAACTTACTCAATCAATTATCACTGCTAACTTTCTATCAGTAATACTCTGACCCATCTCCTGGAAATCACCAATTTCCCCCTGGTAGACACTTAAATCTCAAGCCCCATAGAGTAATAATCATACAACATGTGCCACATATCTATGTATCTACTAAGAGATATGTAGCACTAGACTCAATTAGCACAATATAAAAGAATGAGAACTAGAAAATGAACCTGTTGCCTCCGAGGGACTAGCCTCGGGCTTTGACTGCATCAAGGCGGACACTCGAGCTGGAGTTGAGCTATTTGCACTCCTTGGTTATCCCTCCTTTGATCTTGGGAAATCCTTCTTGAAGTGCCCAACTATTCCACATAGAAAACATGTCTTCACTCAACATTCTCCCAGATGGCGTCTCCTGCACCTAGCACATACTGGATAACTTCTCCAAACCTCGTTGCTGCCCTGGCGGCCATCCTGAGTGCTATGATCCCTCCGGTCAAGACCAGGGGTAGTAAAGTTGTCAAGGGTCTTTCTTTTCTGGTTATTAGGGACTCTGACCCTACCTGATCCCGTGAATGGGGGTACCATTGCCTGAGCTCCCTACCCTATGACACTCTCAATCCATATCTCATCTCCTACATCCTCTATAGCAAGGGCCCTCCCTACTGCCTGAGTATAGGTAGAAATCTCATGCACTGGAGCAATCCCAACTCTCTGGGCTACCCCAGAGTTCAATCTTCGAATGAATCGTTCCTTCTGGGCCACATCTGTTGGTACCAAATCAAAAGCGAATTTGGCCAACCCATCAAATTCATTAACATATTCTGTCACAGTCTTACTACCCTGAACCAAGTTCATAAACTCATTGGTCTTCCCAATTTGAAATGCATCACAGTGGTACCTCTCATTGAAAAATTTCCCGAATTCTTCCCAACCCATCATGACAACATTCCGAGTTTGGGATACCACTTCCCACCATGTTTGGGCATCCTCCTGCAACATGTACATGGTATAAGCCACTCTACCATTGCTTACTACTCCCATATAGTCAAGGATGAAGCTAATCATGCCCATCCACTGTCTCAGAACGGATCCAGACCTCCCTAAAAAACTGGATGATAATGCTTCTGGAATCTGTCATATAGTAATTCCCATCTGTTCACACCCCCAGGTTGAACCAAAACTAGTGCCATTGTTGTTAAAACATACGAAGCAACGTTCCCTGATGGAGCCCACTATCTCAACCACCTAATCTCTTCCTCTTGCTTCTGTAATCTTGCTTGCATGGTAGTAAACATTTGCTGCCAATTCCAGGGGGCAGATGGTGTTAGGATTAATGCCCTAAACGCATGTAAAGAAATTTTATTGGTTTTAAATAAAAGTACAATTTTGTTATATATGAATGTTATTATTATTGTTTGAATTAATTATATAATAATATCAAGAAAATTCCCTATTCATTCATGAGAATATGATCTTGTATTAGTATGAGAGAATTAAGATCATATATAATGAATAAAATAGTCAGTAACATATTAAAGTAAGGAATCTTTAATGAATGCTTACTAGTACAGTTTACTAAGCATACGAGATGCAAGTAACCTAGATTCAGATTACTGATGTGGATAGACATCTTAGTAAATGTGCTGTATATAATAGAGATTATATATGATAGGACCGACGAGAATTAATTATCTTTATAAACTTGCCGTTTGACGTAAAGATTTAATTATTGTCATAATAGATGATCATTTGTAGATCAGTCTAAAACCTGAGCATTCATGAACTCCTGTTTATGTTTATTGGATCTTTTGATTCACTCGTTAAGGTCTCTTAGAATAATGAGGCTAATGACTTTTGTTTTCGAGATTCAATATCATGGATGGCTGGGAACATGAATTACAATATTGGAATCCATGCTTTCCTAACGGAACGAATATTGGTTCCCTTAAGGGTTGATTCTGGAACTGAATAGTTATTGAGCTCAAATCTATAATTAGATTATAGATTAATTATTCGCTAGTGAATTAATGGTACTTAAGGATCAAGAAGTAATTAGAAGGGTGTGGATGCCAAAAATCCACCAAGAAAAAAATCCCCAGTACATGGTTAAATACAAGGCTAAAGGACACTAAGTCAGATTATCAGGCTCAGACCTATAAGTCTTGTGAAACCGGGAGATGGTCCCAAGGGAAGCGACGTCATGTGAGTCGTGAAGTATGGCCTTTGTGGATGCTCAATATTCCAGGCTTGTAAAAGATCCAAGGCACATGCTAAGACAAGGTATAAAGTGAGCCATCTTAGAAAACCGGTCTACAACCACAAAGATTGAATCCCTCCCACGCTTACTCCTAGGTAAACCCAAAACAAAATCCATCGAAATATCAACCCAGGGTGAACTAGGAATAGGTAGTGGCGTGTAAAGACCATTTGGTTGGACTCTTGATTTAGCCTGCCTACAAGTGACACACCTACCACAAATTCACTCAACATTTCGTTTCATGTGTGGCCAATAGAAGTGCTCCTGTAACATAACTAGAGTCTTAGCGACTCCAAAATGTCCCATCAACCCTCCACCGTGGGACTCTCAAACTAACAAATCTCTCAAAGAACAATTAGGTACACACAACCGATGCTCCCTAAACAAGAAACCCTCATGCCTATAAAACTTTCCCTCAGCAGATTTTTCACAAGCACCATAAATCTCCCCAAAGTCATGGTCAACATGATAAATTTCCTTAATGTGCTCAAAACCAAGTAATTTAGCATCAAGAGTAGAGATTAAGGCATACCTGCGTGAAAGTGCATCAGCAACCACATTCTCCTTACCTTGTTTATATCGAATGACATAAGGAAACGTCTCAATGAACTCAACCCAGCGTGCATGTCTCTTGTTCAGCTTATGTTGTCCTTTCAAATGTTTCAAAGATTCATGATCCATACGAATCGCAAACTCCTTCGACCACAAATAGTGCTGCCATGTCTCTAAAGCTCGAACCAATGCGTACAATTCTTTGTCATAAGTGGGGTAGCTAAGTGCAGCCCCACTTAGTTTCTCGCTAAAGTACGCAAGTGGTCTCCCATCCTACATAAGAACAGCGCCAATACCAATACCAGAAGCATCACATTCAACTTCAAATGTGTTAGAAAAGTTAGGTAAAGCAAGTAAAGGAGCGTGAGTAAGCTTGTGTTTAATAAGCTGAAATTCCTCCTCTTGTGCATCACCCCATTTGAAGGAAATGTTCTTCTTGATAATGTGGTGTGGCGATGGTGCTAAAATCCTTTACAAACCTCCTGTAAAAGCTAGCAAGTCCATGAAAACTTCTAACATTACTTATGCTGGTGGGGGTCGGCCACTCTTGGATGGCTTTAATCTTCTCCTCATCAACCTCCATACCTGTAGCACTCACAACAAAACCTAGGAAAACAAGCTTATCGGTGCAAAAAGTACATTTCTTGAGGTTAGCATATAATTTCTCTTTCCTAAGCACATCCAAAACTGAATGCAAATGTGAGGCATGATCATGCAAACTCTTGCTATAAATAAGAATATCATCAAAATACACAACAACAAATTTTCCAATGAAAGCACGCAAAACATGATTCATCAAGCGCATGAAAGTGCTAGGTGCATTAGTTAATCCAAAAGGCATGACTAGCCACTCATACAATCCATGTTTAGTTTTAAATGCGGTCTTCCATTCATCACCTTCTTTCATTCGTATTTGATGATACCCACTCTTAAGATCAATCTTAGAAAATACACAAGAACCATGCAACTCATCCAACATATCATCTAAACGAGGAATGGGGTGTCGATATTTTACCATTATGTTGTTGATGGCTCGGCAGTCAACACACATTCTCCATGTCCCATCCTTCTTGGGAACTAGAATCACTGGAACAACACATGGACTCATGCTTTCTCTCACATGCCCTTTCACCATCAATTCTTCAACTTGCCTTTGAAGTTCTTTCGTCTCCTCCGGATTGCTCCTATATGCTGGTCGGTTTGGGATAGAAGCACCGGGAACAAAATCAATTTGGTGTTCAATCCCTTGGATGGGTGGTAAACCATGTGGTACCTCCTCGGGGAACACATCCTCAAACTCCTGCAAAATAGAAACAACAACGCTAGGTAGGGAAGAATCAAGTTGGTTAGTGTTTAAAAGAGCCTCCTTGTACATGAGTACAATCATCGACCGTTTTGCAATCAATGCTCGCTTATCCTCACTTGTTTTTGCATAAAAATTTCTTTGTTTTCTTTCTGATTTTCCTTCTTTGGCTGAACTCTTTTCTCTCTCACTTGATTCGACCTTGCTCTCTGTTTGTCTCTCCTTGCCCTCACTCTCATTCATCTTTTCACTCTCTTTCTTTTGCTCACTCAATTTCTTTTGATCACTCAACTTTTGCAACCTCACTTGATCTTCATACACTTGTTTTGGTGTTAATGGAGCTAGAGTGATTGTCCGTTGACGGAACGTGAAAGAGTACTTGTTGGTGAAGCCATCATGCTGTACCCACCGATCAAATTGCCAAGGTCTTCCTAGAAGGAGATGTCCAGCATGCATTGGAACCACATTGCACAATACTTCATCCTCGTACTTACCAATTCGAAATGATACAACAACCTGCTTTGTAACCCTTACTTCACCACTATCATTCAACCATTGCAACTAGTATGGACGAGGATGTCTAAGTGTTGTGAGCCCCAACTTTTCAACCATGGAAGAACTAGCAATGTTAGTGCAACTACCACCATCAATAATAACACTGCATACCTTGTCTTTCACATGACAACGAGTGTGAAAGATGTTCTCCCACTGCACCTCTTCTTCCTCTTCTTTTGCTTGCAAATTTAAAGCTCGTCGTGTGACTAGTGCAAGCATCTCACCAGATTCTGCCCCAAACTCCTCACCACCCATAGAAGCATCCTCCAATGGTGGCATATCATCAAGATCATCTTTCTCTTCGGAATCTATCTCCCCATTATTCCGAATTACCATAACTCGCTTGTTTGGGCATGGGCTAGCTATGTGTCCTCTCCCCTAACATTTGAAGCACTTAATCTCACTAGAACGAGACGAAGTAGGGGCTGTTTTACCTTGAGAGGCTGTGGTTGTGGTGGCTGGTTTTGGCTTGGTTTTAGGTTTGGGAGTGAAAGGGTTTTCTTCCCTCTTTGGATAGTTCGACCGCCAAGGTGTTGCACTTGAATTTTGTGGGATTTGTGTTGGATTTGAACTTGTACTACCCCTCTTGAGCTGCCTCTCAACTTTCATTGCCATATGCACAAAATCTTCCAATTCTACATAATGGTGTAGCTCAACTGTATTAGCAATCTCTCGGTTCAATCCATTCAAAAACCTTGCCATTGTCGCCTCCCGATCTTCTTCCACATTGGCTCTAATCATAGCCATCTCCATCTCTTTGTAATACTCATCAACACTCTTGGAACCTTGACGAAGACCCTGCAACTTAAGGTATAGATCCCGATAGTAATGAGCTGGTACAAAATGTCGCCTCATCACCCTCTTCATATCATCCCAAGTCTCAATAGCATAATCAGCAAATTCAATTGCAGCAAGTTTTACCTTCTTCACTTCGGAGTAGTTGTGACAATCAAAAACCAACTCCATCTTCTTTTCCCACTCAAGGTATGCCTCAGGATCACTCTTCCCTTGAAATGCGGGGATTCTCATCTTGATATTTCCCAAATTATTATCAACCCAGTTCCTAGCTTCTCTATCTTGTCCATACCTCCTATGGTTACCCTCTGACATCCTATCATACTCTTCCTCTAAATCTCCCCCTTCAAACTCTCTTTCACCCTCAACATCCCGTTGTTGCACCCTGTTCCTCCGTGCCCTCCATTGCGTTCCCTCTTCTACCCTATCCAACCTCTCATGTATTTGCTCACACTCCGCCCTCATCATCCTACGCATCTCCCCCATTAATGCTTGAATTTGTAGATTCGGAACCTCAGGTGATGGAATCTCATTGCTTGCATTTTTCTCTGTATTTTGTGCCATGATGGAAATCTGCAAAATAAGGTTAGAACAATATGGAAAAGAGACCTCACCACACTCCCACACGTGTTTCACTCGAACAATATGTTCACTCAAATCTACTCGTGTTTCACTCAATTGCAATGGCTTTTACCTTCAAATAGGCCCGCACCTCTGCCTTTTTCCACTCGTATTCTTCTTTAAGTTCTTTCAAAACTAATCAAATGATATCATGGAGGATTGAAGTAGCAAATCAAACCAGAACACACCAAACGAATATATAAATATTTTGTAAAAAACTGATTATTTTTTATACACTTGCGTGGGGATTTGGCAAAAGAGCCTCTAGGACATAAGGAACAAGATTAGAACAAAAAATTTTAAGAGAGGTTTCCAGACTTATTTTTTTTAGTTCGGATCCTCTTGATTTTTCTTCTTCTTTTTTTTTTTTTTTGATTTCTCAAATGCTACAAGGAACGATTCGAAAACAAAACGAATCAGATTTCACAAGAGAAACACTAGAGACTCAATGCAGATTCAGATTTCACAAAAAGAAAAGAGAAAACTCAACCCACATTCGAATTTCACAATAAGAATAAGAGAAACTCAATCCCAATTTAGATTTCACAATAAGAACAAGAGAAAACTCAACCCCAATTTAGATTTCACAATAAGAACAAGAGAAAACTCAATCCCAATTCAGATTTCACAATAAGAACAAGAGAAAACTCAATCCCAATTCAGATTTCACAATAAGAACAAGAGAAACTCAAAGCCCTAATTCACGATTTCAGGGAAAAAAAAAATTTAGATAGATTTTCAACAACCCTAATTCAAACGCACCAATTGAACAAAGAATCGAAAAGAAAAACAAGGAAAAAGGATAGGCCAAACCGTATGAACCTAGGCTTTGGTACCAACTGATACGAACGACGCCAACAACTGTGACGAAACCCGAACCAAATCTGGACAAACAGCCCTAGAACACTCGAAATTGGAATGGTTAACCGCGACCCAATGCTTAGCAAAGCACGAACCTTGGTATAGTGAAAGACGCCACAAACGGGGATGGAAAATCCATTTGATAAGTCAGGTTGAACGCCACAAGGAAACCCTTGATAAGCTCGAAAAGTCTCTTCAAGAACTCAAGAAGAAAACCTCACAATATTTTCATTAACCAAAATAATTTGCATTCCAAGTTGTCCACAAGGCATAATATAGCCGAAAATACAAGGAGGGTTTTTAGACAAATAAAAACCCTAAAATAACCATAGTGAAAAGGCCCAAAACAAAAGCCCAAAATGACATGTCTTTTGACTCCAAATAACAAAAGCCCAAAATAATAGAAGGAATCAAGCCCCGAAACTAAATCAACTTTGATGGGCAACACAAGTTTTTGTTCACCCTTAGTAGTGAACTCGACCTCTTCCTGTTGTAGAATTCTTCGGACTAAGTGGTTAAGTTCTTCTTTGAATCTCCTAGCTCGCGCCCTCGTCACCAGACCAACTGGAACTTGAATTGGGTCTTTAGTCTTGATGTCCTCATCATGTTGGAACGAGCATGAATTTTATGTGTATTTAGGATTTTAGGTCGATCACCCAATGAATAATAGGGTGGGCAGACCACCCATATGGCTCTTGAGCATGTTAGGCTGACCACCCTTAAGTTTTCCTGGCGTGGGCGATTTCTAGTTTTGTAAAAATTAGGGTTGGGTGATTTTCAGGGCTTCACATCTAGGCATAGGTGACTTCCAAGGTTTCAAAACTAGGCATAGACGATTTCCAGGGTTGTAAATTCCATCATGGGCCAACCACCACTAGGGTTCCCCTTGCCTAGTGAGATTTCCAGGCCTAAACATCCCATCATGGGCCGAGCTCCCCTAGGGCTTCCTTAGCCTGGATGATTTCCAGGATTACAATTCCCATCATAGGCCAATCACCCCTAGGGCTTCCTTAGCCTAGGAAATTTCCAGGCTTGTGAATTTCATCATTGGCTAAGCAACCAACACCCCTAGGGCTTCCATCATAGGCCGACCACTCCTAGGGCTTCCTTAGCCTGGGCGATTTCCAGGCTTTCAAATACAGGCATAAGCGACTCCTAGGGTTACAAATCCAAGTCTAGAATGCATTTCCCATGCCTTGGGAAATTTCCAGGGTTCCCAAGCCTTGGTGGTCGTCCCAACCTTAGCATAGGCCGACCACCATATTCCCTTGGCAATTTCCAAGGACCCATATTTCTTCTAAAGTTGCAATTACAATAGGAAAATCTTTAAAAAGTCTAATCACTAAAACATATTGCTTCATTGCTCTCATCATGATTTGCTTAGTTGTTTGAAATTGACTTATCTCATTGTGGAATAAAAGTAATCTCTTAGTGATTCTTTCCAATACTCCTACTGTATTCCTTGGTTCTCTGATTCTCTTCAAAGCTTTAATGGCTCGGATATCACCATAAGTTAAGGCTCCATCCATTCTTAACTGAAAACATAAGGCTAAAATGTTAGCTAAACACATAAACATAATAACTATAACATAAAAACTTACCTTGGCGGTTAGATTCGGAGCTTGTGCGTGTGTATCAAGGAGAACTTCATGCAAATGGACCGTTGCTCTGATACCAACTGTAATGACCCAACTAATTCTAAGACCTTGGACCATTAAAACTACTAGACATAGCTACTGATTCCAATAAAACATACATAAGGAATAATCGTAACTTTATTAAAAACTCCAAAGTAAATATTGAAATACATAAAAGAGCGGTATGTGATCCCATTGTTTTAAAATAAAACATAACTTTAAATTAAATGAAGTTGTTTACAAAGCTAAATGCGGAAAATACATAAAAACATAATTCAAAGAGACTAAAAATAACTTCGTCCTCGAATTGACACGCAGCCCATCCATTCCATTCATCCCCAACACACAAGTCAAACCACCAAGAATCCTTCCGCCTCCATATCTAACTTCTTGCATCACACTAAAAATAAAGGAGTGAGCCTAATTCCCAGCAAGGAAAATCTACCAATCAAACATATAACATAAACATAAGAATATATCAAAACATATGACTATAAAACATCTATTACAACTCTGACCCATGTACATGGTAAACATTAGGGTTTTCTAGCTAAGCAACTATGAGCCTCAAAATACAATGAGGTTTGCTAGCTAAGCAACTATGAGCCCTATATAACATAAAAACATTTGGGGTTTGCTAGCTAACAACAATGAGCCTCAAAATACATTGAGGTTTGCTAGCTAAGCAACAATGAGCCCCTAAGCAACATAAAAACATTTGGGGTTTGCTAGCTAACAACAATGAGCCCCTAAGCATCATAAAACATAATCATATATCATAACATATCATAACATAACATATTATAACATAAACATATCATAACATATCATATTATTACATAAACATATCATAACATATAAGCATATAAAAACTATCCTATTTTCCTTATCAACACCAGGATAATTGAGAACAAGGACGGGACTTGGAACACTCCTAAAACCAAGAATAAGAATGGTGAGTATCTATAGAAAAGAAGATGAAAAGAAACTAAACCATTAAGGAGGGAAACTTACCGAGAACCTTAATGTTTAAGAACTTAAACACCTGACCACGAAACCATAAAAAGAAGTTAGGATCTGAAAGAAACTTAAGGAAAACTAAGGAATCATAAAGAATAGAACTTATGAATAATATTACCTTGGATGAACTAGAAACGATCTACACCTCAATATCAAAAACACACTTTATCTCACTTCCCAAGTGTTTATAAAGCTTAAGATGATAAAACTTTTATCCCCAAACCCAAATGTATCACTCTATAGAAATCATAGCAGCTTGATGGTTAGGTATTTAAGTTCTTTGAACTTAAGGTTTCTTTTCGGTAAGTTTCATCTTGGTGGTTTAGGTCATTTCTTGATCATCTATTTTTTTTAGAAATACTCACCTTCTTATTATTGGTTTTAGGAGTGTTCCAAATCCCGGTATTGGTAAGGAAAATAGGATAGAATTTATATGTTTATATGATATGTTATGTTATGTTATCTTATGTTATGCTATTTTATGTTATGTTATGTTATGTTATGTTACATTATGCATAGTATGTTTATAGACCTTGGGCATATGACTTGTATAGCTAACAAGCCCCAGTAAATTATGGGCATATGACTTGCTTAGCTAGCAAGCCCCACCAATCTATTGGCCATATGACTTGTTTAGTTTACAAGCCCCAAGTAGTATAATGGCCATTGTAGTAGTACATGACATATGTTTATAGTATATGTTCATGATATAGTTTATGTGTATGTTTTATGTTTTTAGTAGATTTTCCTTGCTGGGCATTAGGCTCATTTCTTTATTTTTTTATGTATCCAGGAAAATAGTTATGACGGGGGAAGGATTCTTGACAGCTTGAGGTTGTGTATTGAGGAGGAATGGATTCGGTGGACTACGTGAACCATTCGAGGATGAAGTTATTTTCAGTCTTTTTAATTATGTTTCTATGTATTTTCCGCACTTGGTTTTGTAAACAATTTTAATTAAGTTACAGTTATGTTTTATTTTTCAAACAATGGGATCCCATACCCCGAATTTATGAATTTCAACATTATAGTTTTTAATAAAGTTATGAATGTTTCGTATGTATGTTTTGTTAAGAATAATGTCTATGTATAGTAGTTTTAATGGTCCAAAGTCTTAGAATTAGTGGGTCATTACAGTTGGTATCAAAGAAACGGTCCATTCACATAAAGTTCTCCTTGATACACACACTCAAGCTCCGAATCTAACCGCCAAGTAAGTGTTTATTATAGTTATTATGTTTGTATGTATAGCTAATGTGTTAGCCTTTATATTTTTTAGTTAAGAATGAACGGAGCATTAACTTATGAGAATATCCGAGCCATTAAGGCCTTAAAAAGGATTAGAGTACCAACTAACATCGTAAGAGCACTAGAAAGAATCACTCAGAGACTACTCTTATTCCACAGGGAGATAGGTCACCTCCAAGAAACTAAGCAAATCATAATGAGAGCTACGGAGCAATATGTTTTAGTAATTAGACTTTTAAGAGATTATCCTATCGTAATTAAGCCTTTAAAGACATATGGGAGACGATAGATGATGAAGATGAATTACCAGTAGCTATGAGATATTACTTTCTCATACTTAGGTTCACCACTATGATGGAGTTCCAATTTACAAAAGAGCGAAAACATAGAATTTTTACGAATCTTCCTCGAGGGCATTTTGAGGCTCAAGATAATGATAACTATGAAGAAATAGACGATGATATGTTAGATGAAGGATCAGATGTTAAAGATCCCAATTTTTAGAATAGATTAGTTTCTTTATTTATTTTACTTTATTTATTATTTGCTTTCTTTTATGATTGTACATAGTGAAAAACTTTTTCCAAATAAATATCAATGTTATTTTGATGACATGTATGAGTTTGATTTTCTTTAGCAATCATGATAAATAATAAATTTAATAAATAATGACTAAGTTCGGTGAGGGTGGATACAAATCAATGGACCGGGTTCCATATTGAGAGTTAGGGGGCCATAATAGTTGGAAGGATTTTACTGATCCCAGCCCTCCCTCAATATGATTAACTTTGGAAAGACGATGAGTTTCGAGCCTGAGAATTAAGTCATATAGGGTGATTAGAAGCAAACTTAGAAAATAATAAAGATGGCTTATTTTTCTATGTATAGAAACACACCTTAATGATAAGGAAGGCTTATATAATTTTTTTCATAAGAAATCATAATTAATAGGTCCGAGTTATGTTTGCTTAGATTAAGTTTTGCCTTAGATCCTATTAGGGTAAAGTTCTAACATGTTTTTCTTAACTGTTAGAACTATGCTAATATGTCACTCAGAAGGTCCGCTCGCACCAATGCTAATGTCTCCAACGCTGCTCCTGAGAGCAATGAAGCCCCTCCGGTTCGCAAAAGGGGAGTGCGTGCTACTGCCAATCGAAATGCATCGCCGCCGCCGCCAGTTGAAAACATTGAGAAAATTTCCAGACTACGACAACAAGTTGAGGAGTTACTGCAGCAACAATGACAACAGGCTCAACCTCAGGCTCACCCTCCGCCTCCGCCGCAACCACAGCCACAACAAATGGCTCCAGCACCCCAACAAGTTGGTCCATATGGGGGATGGCCAATGGCAAACTATGAACCATACCCAGCTCGGCACATGGAGCCCATTTATGAGCGGTTTTGTAAACAACACTCTCCAAAATTTGAAGCAACAACATACCCCTTCGAGGCGGAAGAATGGCTCAGAAATGTGGAGCCAATCCTGACGCATATGAATCTCGGAAACGCGGACTGCATATCCTGCGTTTCGTCTTTGCTCAAGAAAGATGCTAGAATATGGTGGGATTTAGTTCAACAGACTCACGATGTTGCCACCATGACTTGGACCAGATTTGTGGAGCTGTTCCACAAAAAGTACTACAATTCAGCAGTCATCACTTCAAGAGTCGAGGAGTTCGCTGCTCTGAAGCAAGGGAGTTTATTAGTGGTAGAATATGCCCAGCAGTTTGACCAATTAGCCAAGTTTGCACCAGAAATGGTTCCAACTGACTTTCTGAGAGTGACCAAGTTCGTTAGAGGACTTCGACCAAAGATTGAGCTAGGGGTTAAGCTAGCAAACCCAGGAAATACTACCTATGCCGATGTTCTAGAAACGACAATAGAAGTAGAAAGGCTACATGCAAATGTTAGTGAAGAGGAGGCCAGTAAGCCTGAGCCTAAATAGCCAAGTCAACCTCAGAATGGTCGGAACAACCACAACAAGAATATCAATCAGTCCAATAACAATAACGGTCAGAAAAGAAGGCATCCTGACAATAGGCAGTCCGACAGCGATAAAAGGGCACGGACGAACAATGGAAGTAATAGGCCGGGTGATGAGGACACCAAGACTAAAGATCCAAGTCAAGTTCCAGTTGGTCCAGAGATGAGGGCGCGAGCCAAGAGATTCAAAGAAGAACTTAACAACCTAGTCCACAGAGTCCTAAAACAGGAGGAGACCGTGGTCAACACTGAAGGAGAACAAAGACTTGTACTGCTCATCAAAGTAGACTCAGTTTAGGAGCTTGATCAATATTTAGCTTCTTGTAATGAGTCTTATTGGATTTTGGCATCTTGTACTTTTATTTTAATCAGTCACTTAATCACGTTTTTATTTAGTCTATGTTTTTGTGAAAGTCAAACATTTGACTTGTGAGAGTCCAAGAGTCTTTCTATTTGTGCTTGTTAGGGTTTTCATTAGGAAGACAAAGGGGCTTGTCTTTGATGTAATTTTCGGCTATATTAGGCCTTGTAAACGTTTGGCATGGCAGATTTTGATGAAATGAAAATTGAGAGGTTTTCTTCTTGAGTTCTTGAAGAGACTATTCGAACTTATCAAGGGTATTCCTTGTGGCGTTCAATCTGACTTATCAAACGGATTCCCATCATCATTTGTGGCGTCTTCCTCATACCAAGTTTCGTGCTTGGCTAAGCATTGGGTCACGGTTCATCATTCCAGATTCGTGTGTTCTTGGTGGCTGCCATATTTGGTGTCGGGTTTCACCACAATCGTTGGTGTGGTTCATATCACCGGGTTATGTAGAATACCCGCAATGTGCTAATTTCCAAAAGAAACATCCGGGTGAATGCCGTGTGAACACCAATGGATGATTTAATTGTGGTCAAGAAGGACACCGCAAGAGAGAATGTCCCCAGCACAAGTCAGAAGGGAAAAAGGAAGACAAGATGGTTCCTGCCAGGGTATTTGCCTTAACCCAAGGAGAAGCTAATGCTAGCAATAAAGTGGTCACATGTCAGGTTTCTATCCTCAATAATATTCTGTATTTTTTAATTCGGGAGCCACTCATTCGTATATCTCTTTAGGAATGATAGAAAAACTAGACAAACCTTATGAAAGATTTAGAACTAGGTTTGTAACAGAGTTGCCTTCGGGAAAAGTAGTTCTATCATCACGGATAGTATGAGGCGTACCGATCAAGATTGAGGACGTAGAATTAGAAAGAGACTTGATAGAAATGCAGATCAAAGGCTTCAACGTAATATTAGGCAGGGACTGGTTAGCAAGGCATGGCACAACCATCGACTACAGACGCAAGAAAGTGACGTTCGAGACTCCTGACGACCAGAGATTGTGCTTTTTAGGACAAGTTTCAGGACTACGCACACCGCTTATAATATCTCTCAAAGCCCAGCGGATGATAGAAAAAGGATTTCAAGCATACTTAGCCAGCTTCACAGGTGTGGTAAAGGAAACACCACTTAAGGTTAGAGATGTCCTCATTGTGAATGATTTCCCAGAAGTATTTCCCGACGACTTGCCAGGATTGCCGCCGACTCAGGAAATTGACTTCACGATCGAATTAGTACTGGGAACCAAACCTTTTTCCAAGGCACCATACCGAATGGAACCTACCGAACTCAAGGAGTTAAAGATGCAGATACAAGAACTCCTAGACTTGGGTTTCATTAGACCAAGCCATTCGCCATGGGGAGCACTGGTTCTATTTGTGAAGAAGAAGGATGGAAGTATGCAGATGTGCATAGATTACTGCGGGCTGAATAAGGTAACGATTAAGAATAAGTACCCGCTGCCTCGGATTAACGATTTGTTTGATCAACTCCAAGGAGCGACCGTGTTCACAAAGATCGATTTACGGTCCGGGTATCATAGCTCAAGGTACGGGAAGACGATATTCCCAAGACGGCCTTTAGAATTCGTTATGGGCATTACGAGTTTTTAATTATGTCTTTCGGTCTTACCAACGCTCTAACCACGTTTATGGATTTAATGAATAGGGTCTTCAAGGACTACTTGGATAAACTTTTCATAGTGTTCATCGATGATATCTTGGTGTACTTGACTTCAGAGGATCATGGAATTAGTACATACTGCTGATAGAATTCTGTTACAACAATAGCTACCAATCAATGATCGATATGTCGCCTTATGAGTTACTTTATGGAAGAAGGTGCTGATTGCTGTTACATTGGGACGAGGTGGGAGACAGATAGCTTCTTGGTCACAAAGCTGTTAGAAAAGCTCAGGAAGCAGTAGTGCTGATTAGAAAGCACATGCTCGCTGCTAAAAGCCGTCATAAAAGTTATGCAGACGCCAAGTGGCGTGATGTGGAATTCAAGGTCGGAGATCAAGTCTTCGTAAGGATATCTCCTATGAAAGGTGTGAAGCGGTTTGGGAAGAAAGGCAAGCTTAGTCCCCGGTTTATAGGTCCTTTTAAGATATGAGACAAAGTGTGAGCAGTTGCATATAGATTAGCCCTACCGCCAGCTCTAGTAGATAGCCGCAATGTGTTCCACATCTTGATGCTACGAAAGTATATGTCAGACCCATCTCATGTCCTCAAGTACGATACGATAGCACTCCAGAAAGACTTGAGTTATGAGGAACGACCAGTTAGCATCCTAGATAGAGGGATGAAGCAGTTACAGTCCAAAAATATTTCGATAGTCAAAGTCCTATGGAGTAATAGTTCTGAATGGGAGGCAACGTGGGAGTTGGAGGAGGACATGCAAGCTCGGTATCCGGATTTGTTTGGTAAGTAAATTTCGGGGACAAAATTCTTTGTAGTAAGGGAGAATTGTAGAGTCCCAGAATGTTTACTTAGCTAGATAATAGTAGTAGTAGTAATAGCAAGTAGTAGTTATAGTATGTTTATTACTGTGGATTTTGGTTCAAGCTGGGACTTAGTTGAACACTCGTAGCAACACTTATAGATTTTATAAGTTTAACCTATAGTTTAAGAATATTAATTATAACATAAGGTTTGATTCATATAGTTGATTATAAAGATGTTATTAATTATACTATAAGGTTTAAATAGAATTAATAAGATCATGACACTTGTCGTGTGCAGGAGTATTTAAGGATTTAATTATAGTTTAAGTAAAAGAAAGTTCAAGAAAACTCTAGAATCTTCCAAGACCAATAAGAGCATGACATTTGTCACAACCTTGTTTATTTGAGGATTAAAGTGGATAATTCAGAAATAGAGTTTTCTAGAAGCTCTAAATCCTTCCAGAACCTGTTGGAATCTCGTTTTACTCAGTCAAACCTGTTTTATCATTTCAAATTAAGTTGATAATGTTCTATTACATGTTTAATATATTCACGTATGCCAATATATCGCAGCCTAGGAGCCGATGTATCGCCACACGGGGAATACGAAAAACATGTGAACTTCGCACAAACGCATCGACGAACCCTCGGGATATAAGCCCAGGCGATATATCGCCTACAATGGGCGATATATCAACTCTAGGGCTATGTTTTCAAATAATTTTGAAACCGAGCTCAATTCAACACTCAACCTCTTGATAAGCCTCTGAACGTTTTGACCGAGTCTTAAGTCTCTGTTGAACGAATATTCAAATATTTTCAATTAATATTCATTATTTGTATTCAAGGTAAAAGAAGATCTTTCCACACCTTGAACTCTATAAATAGGACTCAGTACCTAGCCATTTCTATCATTCTTCAAGCTGTGTTCAGAGCCTTCAAGCTGCTAGGATTGCTATAGAGTGTTAAACACTTGGGTTGGGGTATAAACTTTATCATCTTAAGCTTTATAAACACTTGGGAAGTAAGATGATAGTGTGTTTTTCAATATCGAGGTGTAGTTCGGTTCTAGTACATCCAAAGGTATTCCTAATCTTAAGTTCATTTTCTATATTTCGTTAATTTCTCTTAGTTTTCTTCACTCAAATCCTAACTCATTGTTTCCATTCTTGGTGAGGTATTTAAGTTCTTTGAACTTAAGGTTTCTTTTCGGTAAGTTTCATCTTGGTGGTTTAGTTCATTTCTTGATCTTCTATTTCTTTTAGAAATACTCACCTTCTTATTATTGGTTTTAGGAGTGTTCCAAATCCCGTCCTTGTTCTCAAATCCCGGTATTGGTAAGGAAATAGGATAGAATTTATATGTTTATATGACATGTTATGCTATCTTATGTTATGCTATTTTATGTTATGTTATGTTACATTATGCATAGTATGTTTATGGACCTTGGGCATATGACTTGTATAGCTAACAAGCCCTATTAAATTATGGGCATATTACTTGCTTAGCTAGCAAGCCCCACCAATCTATTGGGCATATGACTTGTTTAGTTTACAAGCCCTAAGTAGTATAATGGCCATTGTAGTAGGACATGACATATGTTTATAGTAGATGTTCATGATATAGTTTATGTGTATGTTTTATGTTTTTAGTAGATTTTCCTTGCTGGGCATTAGGCTCATTCTTTTATTTTTTGATGTATGCAGGAAAATAGTTATGGCGGGGGAAGGATTCTTGGAAGCTTGGGGTTGTGTATCGAGGAGGAATGGATCCGGTGGACTATGTGAACCATTCGAGAACGAAGTTATTTTCAGTCTTTCTAATTATGTTTCTATGTATTTTCCGCACTTGGTTTTGTAAATAATTTTAATTAAGTTACAGTTATGTTTTATTTTTTCAAACAATGGGATCTATACCCTGAATTTATGAATTTCAACACTATAGTTTTTAATAAAGTTATGAATGTTTCGTATGTTTGTTTTCTTAAGAATAGTGTCTATGTATAGTAGTTTTAATGGTCCAAAGTCTTAGAATTAGTGGGTCATTACAGCACGATCTTTCATCCTCAGACTGATGGAGAATCTTAGAGGATGATTCAGGTCTTGGAAGACATGCTCAGAGCATGTGTGATAGACTTTGAGGGGTCCTGGAGTATGTATCTCCCGTTGATTGAGTTTTCATACAACAATAGTTATCAATCAACAATTGGAGTACCTCCGTACGAGATGTTATTTGGAAGGAGGTGTAGATCACCCATTCATTGGGATGAGATGGGTGAAAGGAAGTATTTGGGACCAGAGATGGTACAGAAGACTAATGAGGCTATCGAGAAGATCTGAGCTCGAATGCTTGCCTCGCAGAGCAGACAGAAAAGCGACACTGATCCTAAGCATAGGGACATGGAGTTCTAGGTAGGGGACCACGTGTTTCTGTGAGTCTCACCACTGTGAGGGGTGAGAAGATTTGGGAAAAAGGGCAAGCTAATACCTAGATTTATAGGACCTTTTGAGTTCCTAGAGAGGATCGGACAGGTGGCCTACAGATTGGCACTGCCACCATCGTTATCGGAAGTTCATGATGTATTCCACATTTCTATGCTTCGGAAGTACGTCTCAAATACGACTCATGTGTCAAGTATGAGGATTTGGAATTGCAAATAGACTTGTCATATGAGGAGCGACTAGTTCAGGTCCTAGACAAGAAAGACAAGGTTCTATGGAACAAGACGATGCCTCTAGTCAAAGTGTTATGGAGGAATAGGAAGGTCGAGGAAGCAACTTGGGAGCTTGAATCAGCGATGCAGGATCAGTATCCCGAGTTGTTCAGGTAAATTTTGAGGACAAATTCTCAGTAGGAGGGGATAGTGGTAACGACCCAAAATTGCTAATATGGCTTAGGGCCTTAATTAGCGTGTTGGGAGGGCATAATTGGTATATGTATGTTTTATTGGTTAAATGCATGACTATGTGGCATGCATGATTAGTTGATTATATGAATATGGGATATGCATGTTTATGAGTATTAGATATGCATGTGGGCCCTTATTGCTTATAAGGGCATATTTGTAATTTTGGCCTGTTGAGAGCATAAATGTGATTGTGCGTGATAAATGGTTGAGACCACATTATTATGTGGATATATTTGCAGTATATGGTTTGAGACAGTCCTAGTGAGTGGATTAGCGAAATAGTCATAGCGGGGTTTAATACTGGGCTCGGCGGAAGCCTAGGGGTATTTTTTTGTGAATTTAGGAAATATGTTGGGATTTATTAGATATTGAATAAGTATTTGGTAATTAATTGGACATGACATGGTTAATTAATTAATAGTAGGAACACTTGAGGAATTAGTGGGAACCGGGGGAAATGACCATTATACCCTTAGAAGTTTTTGGAAGATTGAATTAACTTAAGGGCAAAAAGGTCTTTTTGGGGGGTTAGTAGATATACTTAGAATATAGGAAATAACCAGAAAATATTAAAAGACTCTCAGCTCCCTCTCCCCTTTCCCTCTCACTCACAATCTCACACCCTCGCTCTGTTTATACTTTGAAGCTAAAGAAGAAAAAGAATAGAAGAACCTAGGCCTTAAGCTAGGAATTTTGGAAGGGAATTGAAGGAGAAAGGCTTGAGCTGCTGAAGAAAAAGGATGGACTTAAGCTCAAGTATTGAAGGTTGAAGCTGGAAAGTTTAGCTGCCTTTGAGGTAAGAATTATGTTTAGTTTCAGTTAAGAATTCAAGTTTATAGAATTAGTTGATTGAGGTTTCTAAGGGATAAATTGTATGTAACTTCAGTATAGTTTGTTGTGTTATAATATGCCTAAAATATGTGATTAAAGGTCTTAAGTTCGTAGCTAAGCTTGGTTTTGATTGAGAGGTTTGTTAAGATTAAATTATGAGAAATTTGGGTGGGTAGATTATTGAGGAAACCCATAAATTCTAGGTGCGAGGGAGCATGCCAGGACCCAGCTCATGGTCATCGCGGCCCGCATGCCCAGAATGCTGGGGGTGGGCTCTTTGACTTGAAGGCGCGCCGTGGCCCTAGAGGGCAAGTCGTGGCCCGCCTCCCCCTAATGCTTGAAGAATGAGTCTCTGACTTGGGGGCATGCTGTGAACCTTAGGGTTAGGTCGCAGCCCACCTAGGGGATTTCGCCCTAGGTTGGTTTTTAGGATTAGTGAGGCTCGGGGGGTTCGAACCCAAGCGCTCGGGATGATTTCTACTACCCAGTTTAGTAGGAATCGGGGTCCAATTGGCTAGCTAATGTTTCCTAAGTATTTATTTGGATTAGAAATTGATGATTACCCATTGGCCACTATGACTAGGTTTATCGCCAAGGCTCAGGACTGCGGATCATGCTCGGGATCATTCTATTTTTCTTCACTCGAGAATTCAAGGTAAGAAAGCTGCACCCTTGTGTGGCTATATTGGGACTGAGATTCTCTGTATTTGGATATATGTGTTGTGTAATTGTGATATTGTTATGCAAAACATGAAATGAATGACCTAAGAAAGCTGGGGCTGATGACTTGCGTATATGACATGGCTTTGCCACTGTGAGCTGGGGTCAGCTAAATAAACAATGGACTCAGCCTAAGTGAGCAGGAGTCAACTGTGTAAACAGAGGGATCGGCCTAAGGGCGCCGACCCTAAGCATTCGTAAATTGATTAAGATATATTTCTGAACATACGTATTAACTGTTATTAGTTTGATGCCTATGATCTGTTGAACTTATGGATGACTATCATATGTCTATTTGATTGCTACTATTGATTTTGTATTTGTTGTTATAGTTTTCTTGCTGGGCCTTGGCTCACAGGTGCTACATAGTGCAGGTAAAGGCATCGGTAAGCTAGACCAACAATGAGTTGGAGAGCTCTGGAGGCGAGGTGTATATTGTCAGTTGCTCGTCTGCTACGGTCGAGGAAAAGTACAAGGACGAAGCCTAAAATTTGTGTTTTGCCATTAGAGTGGCTACCGGTTGTACATAACTTTTGAGATTTGTAAATTGTTTCTAAAATCCTGTTGTTTTTTGGGATCCCATCTACCCAATATCCGTGTTAGTAAAAATTAACTATTTATGATCAAAATCTTTTAACCCTAACTTGATAGTTGACCTTAGGAACACACTTTTATTCAAATGAATTGATTAGCAAGTCTTGCACTATTTCAAATACATAGTGTAACGGTCTTGGTTATCCAGGGCGTTGCATGAATATAGTATTAATGATTTAAATGATATTATATAAGGTCCCCTACAATAGAACTGATGAGGACACCAAGACTAAAGATTCAAGTCAAGTTCCAGTTCGTCCGGTGATGAGGGCGCGAGCCAAGAGATTCAAAGAAGAACTTAACAACCTAGTCCACAAAGTCCTAAAACAAGAGGAGACCGTGGTCAACACTGAAGGAGAACAAAGACTTGTCCTGCTCATCAAAGTAGACTCAGTTTAGGAGCTTGATCAATATTTAGCTTCTTGTAATGAGTTTTATTGGTTTTTTGGCATCTTGTATTTTTATTTTAATCAGTCACGTAATCACGTTTTTATTTAGTCTTTGTTTTTGTGAAAGTCAAACATTTGACTTGTGAGAGTCGAAGAGTCTTTCTTTTTCGAGCTTGTTAGGGTTTTCATTAGGAAGACAAAGGGGTTTGTCTTTGATGTAATTTTCGGCTATATTAGGCCTTGTAAACGTTTGGCATGGCAGATTTTGATGAAATGAAAATTGAGAGGTTTTCTTCTTGAGTTCTTGAAGAGACTATTTGAACTTATCAAGGGTATTCCTTGTGGCATTCAATCTGACTTATCAAACGGATTCCCATCACTGTTTGTGGCGTCTTCCTCATACCAAGGTTTGTGCTTGGCTAAGCATTGGGTCACGGTTCATCATTCCAGATTCGTGTGTTCTTGGTGGCTGCCATATTTGGTGTCGGGTTTCACCACAATCGTTGGTGTGGTTCATATCAGTTGGTATCAGAGCTTAGGATCATCCGGTTTGGCCTATCCTTTCCTTTGTGTTTTTTCTATTCAATTCGTGTTCTTATATTAGGGTTTCTGAAAAAAAAAATCAATCCGTGTTCCTATATTCAATTCGTGTTCATCTAGTCGTGTTTTTCTATTCTAGAGCTTGTTAATTTCCTTGTTTCCCTTATTTGTTGTGAAATCCGAAACTATTCTAGAGCTTGTTGATTTCCTTATTTCAATTGTTTCCTTATTTCAATTATTTCCTTGTTTCCAAAGTCTCCCTTATTTGTTGTGAAATCCGAGCCACAAATCTTGTTTCAATTGTTTCCTTTTGTCGATTGGTTCCTTTATTTGTTGTGAAATCCGAGACTGTCATAGTGCCACAAACTATTTTGGTTTTGTTCTTATTGGTTGAATCACAGATTTGTGTTGGGGCTATTGGTTATTCTGTTATTGGTTGAATCACAGATTGGTTTTTGGGAATATTGGTTTTTCTGTTATTGGGAGTGTTCTTGAATCAAAGATTGGTTTGTTCTTGAATCTGTTATAGTACCACAAATTGCTTGGTTTTCGGGTTGGTTCTTTGGTGTTCAAAATTTTTTCTGTTCAGAAATTGAGTATCTGATTTATCAAATTTGAGAGATGAAAAAAAAAAAAAGAAAGGAAGAAAGAAAAGGCAAAGTCAAGGGGATCCGAGACCTAAAAAAAAAAAAAAAGTCAAGAGAGTCTGGAAACCTCTCTTAAATTTTTTTGTTCTATTCTTGTTCCCTAAGGTCTAGAGGCCTTTCGGCCAAAACCCCACACAAGTGTTCCAAAAATCATCATTTTTTCGTCATTTTTCACCAGTTTTCGTCGGTGTTCGTTTGGTTTGTTTGGTTGGATTTGCTGCTTGAATACTCCATATTACTGTTGGATTAGTTTTGAAAGTGCTTAAAGAAGAATACGAGTGGAAAAAGGCAGAGGTGTGAGCTTATTTGAGGGTAAAAGCCATCAAAGTTGAGTGAAACACTAGTGGACTTGAGTGACATTTTTTTTTTGAGTGAAAACACATGAGGGAGTGTGATGAGGTCCTTTTCTATAACTATTCTAACCTTATTTTTGCAGATTTTCAATCATGTCACAAAATACAGAAAGAAATGCAGGCAATGACACTCCACCACCTACAGTTCCAAATCTACAAATTGAAGCTTTAATGGGGGAGATGAGGAGGATGTTGAGGGAGGAGTGTGAACAAATACATGAGCGGTTGGATAGGGTAGAAGAGGGAACACAACGGAGGCCACGGAGGAATAGGGTGCACCAAAGGGAGGATGAGAATGAAGGGGATTTGGAAGGGGTAGTTTCTGATGAAGAATTTGATAGGATGTCGGCGGGTAACCATAGGAGGTATGGCCGGGATAGAGAAGCTAGGAACCAGGTAGATAATTATTTAGGAAATATCAAGATGAGAATTCTAGCATTTCAGGGGAAGAGTGATCCTGAAGCATACCTTGAGTGGGAGAAGAAGATGGAGTTGGCTTTCGATTGTCACAACTACTCTAAAATGAAGAAGGTAAAACTTGCTACCATTGAATTTAATGATTATGCTATTGTTTGGTGGGATTAGTTGTGTATCAACAGGAGGCGAAATGGAGATCGTGCCATTGACACTTGGGAGGCTATGAAGAGGGAGATGAGGCGGCGGTTTGTATCACCTCATTATTATCGAGATCTATACCTTAAGTTGCAAGGTCTTCGTCAAGGTTACAAGAGTGTTGATGAGTATTACAAGGAGATGGAGATGGCTATGATTAGAGCAAATGTGGAAGAGGATCAGGAGGCGACAATGGCAAGGTTTCTGAATGGGTTGAACCGAGAGATTGCTAATCCGATTGAGCTACACCATTATGTGGAATTAGAAGATTTGGTGCATATGGCGATCAAAGTTGAGAGGCAGCTCAAGTAGGGTAGTTCAAGTTCCAAGCCAAGATCGAGCCCACACAATCCAAGTACAACACCTTGGAGGTCGAACTATCCAAAGAAAGAAGACCAACCTACTTCATCCTTTACACCAAAACCAGCCACCCCAGCCACGACCCCTCAAGGTAAAACAGCCCCTACTTCATCCCGTTCTAGTGAGATAAAGTGTTTCAAATGTCAGGGGCGAGGACACATAGCTAGCCAATGTCCACACAAGCGAGTTATGGTAATTCAGGATAATGGGGAGATAGATTCCGAAGAGGAAGATGATCTTGATGACATGCCACCATTGGAGGATGCTTCTATGGGTGGTGACGAGTTTGGGGCAGAATCTGGTGAGATACTTGCACTAGTCACACGACGAGCCTTAAATTTGCAAGCAAAAGAAGAGGAAGAAGAGGTGCAGTGGGAGAACATCTTTCACACTCGTTGTCATGTGAAAGACAAGGTATGCAGTGTTATTATTGATGGTGGTAGTTGCACTAACGTTGCTAGTTCTTCCATGGTTGAAAAGCTGGGGCTCCCAACGCTTAAACATCCTCGTCCATACAAGTTGCAGTGGTTGAATGATAGTGGTGAAGTCAGGGTTACAAAACAAGTTATGGTATCATTTCGAATTGGCAAATATGAGGATGAGGTATTGTGCGATGTGGTTCCAATGCAAGCTGGACACCTCCTTCTAGGAAGGCCTTGGCAATTTGATCGGCGAGTCCAGCATGATGGCATCACCAACAAGTACTCATTCACGTTCCGTCAACGAACAATCACTCTAGCTCCATTGACGCCAAAGCAAGTATATGAAGACCAAGTGAGGTTGCAAAAATTGAGTGATCAAAAGAAGGAGAGTGAGAAAAAAGAGAGACAAAGAGAGAAAAGGGTCGAATCAAGTGAGAGAGAAAAGAAAGAGAAGAGTTCGATCAATGAGGGAAAATTAGAGAGAAAACAAAATAATTTTTATGCAAAAAAAAGTGAGGTTAAGTGAGCATTGCTTACAAAACAGCCAATGATTTTACTCATGTACAAGGAGGCTCTTTTAAACACTAACCAACTTGATTCTTTGCTGCCTAGTGCTATTGTTTCTATTTTGCAGGAATTCGAGGATGTGTTTCCCGAGGAGGTACCACATGGTTTACCACCTACTCGAGGGATAGAACATCAAATTGATTTTGTTTCAGGTGCTTCAATCCCAAACCGACCAGCATACAGAAGTAATCCTGACGAAACTAAGGAACTGCAAAGGAAAGTTGAAGAATTGATGGAGAGAGGGCATGTGAGAGAAAGCATGAGCCCTTGTGCTGTTCCAGTGATTCTCGTTCCTAAGGATGGAACATGGAGGATGTGTGTTGACTGTCGAGCCATCAACAACATAACGGTAAAATATCGACATCCCGTCCCTCGTTTAGATGTTATGTTAGATGAGTTGCATGGTTCTTGTGTGTTTTCCAAGATTGATCTTAAGAGTGGGTATCATCAAATACGAATGAAAGAAGGAGATGAGTGGAAAACTGCATTTAAAACTAAACATGGATTGTATGAGTGGTTAGTCATGCCTTTTGGATTAACTAATGCACCTAGCACTTTCATGCGATTAATGAATCATGTATTGCGTGCTTTCATTGGAAAATTTGTTGTTGTTTATTTTGATGATATTCTGATTTATAGTAAAAGTTTGCATGATCATGCTTCACATTTGCATTCAGTTTTGGATGTGCTTAGGAAACAGAATTTATATGCTAACCTCAGTAAGTGTAATTTCTGCACCGATAAGCTTGTTTTCCTAGGCTTTGTTGTGAGTGCTGCAGGTATTGAGGTTGATGAAGAGAAGATCAAAGCCATCCAAGAGTGGCCGACCCCCTCCACTATAGGTAATGTTAGAAGTTTTCATGGACTTGCTAGCTTTTACAGGAGGTTTGTGAAGGATTTCAGCACCATCGCCGCACCACTTACAGAAGTTATCAAAAAGAATGTAACATTTAAATGGGGTGAAGCACAAGGGGAGGCATTTCAGCTACTAAAACACAAGCTTACTCATGCTCCTTTACTTGCTTTACCTAACTTTTCTAACACGTTTGAAGTTGAATGTGATGCTTCTAGTATAGGTATTGGCACTGTTCTTATGCAGGATGGGAGACCACTTGCATACTTTAGCGAAAAGCTAAGTGGGGTTGTCCTTAATTACCCCACCTATGACAAAGAGTTGTATGCACTAGTGCGAGCTTTAGAAACATGGCAACACTATTTGAGGCCGAAAGAGTTTCTGATTCGCACAGATCATGAATCCCTGAAACATTTGAAAGGACAACACAAGCTCAACAAGAGACATGCACGATGGGTTGAGTACATTGAGACATTTCCTTATGTCATTCAGTATAAACAAGGTAAAGAGAATGTGGTTGCTGATGCCCTTTCACGCAGGTATGCCTTAATCTCTACTCTTGATGCTAAGTTACTTGGTTTTGAACACATTAAGGAACTTTATCCTGTTGACCATGATTTTGGGGAGATTTATGGTGTTTGTGAAATATCTGCTGAGGGAAAGTTTTATAGGCATGAGGGTTTCCTGTTTAGGGAGCATAGGTTGTGTGTACCTAATTGTTCTTTAAGAGATTTGTTAGTTCGGGAATCCCACGGGGGAGGGTTGATGGGACATTTTCGAGTTGCTAAGACCCTAGTTATGTTACAAGAGCACTTCTTTTGGCCCCACATGAGCGAATTTGTGGTAGGTGTGTCACTTGTAGGCAAGCTAAATCGAGGGTTCAGCCAAATGGCCTTTACACACCCCTACCTATTCCGAGTTCACCATGGGTTGATATTTCGATGGATTTTGTGTTGGGTTTACCTAGAAGTAAGCGTGGGAGGGATTCAATCTTTGTGGTGGTAGACCGATTTTCTAAGATGGCTCATTTTATCCCTTGTCATAAAACTGATGATGCTTCTAATGTTGCAGATTTATTCTTTAGGGAGATTGTGAGATTACATGGTATGCTTAGGACAATTGTATCAGATAGGGATGCTAAATTCTTAAGTTACTTTTGGAAAACATTGTGGGGTAAACTTGGAACAAGACTATTGTTTTCTACTACTTGTCATCCTCCAACCGATGGTCAAACAGAAGTAGTCAATAGGACTCTATCCACCTTGTTGAGGGCTATCATAAGTAAAAATATTAAGACTTGGGAAGATTGTTTACCACATGTTGAGTTTGCTTATAATCGTTCCATGCATTCTGCTACTAAATTTTCACCATTTGAAATTGTTTATGGTTTTAATCCTTTAACTCCTTTGGATTTATCACCTTTACCTGTTTCTGAGCATTTGAATTTAGATGGCAAGAAGAAGGCAGGATTTGTGAAGCAAATCCATGAGAGGGCACGACTCAACATAGAGAGAAGTACTGAGCAATACATTAAGCAAGCTAACAAGGGTCGTCACAAGCAGGTTTTTGAGCTCAGTGATTGGGTATGGTTACACATGAGGAAAGAGCGATTCCCAGCACAAAGACGTTCCAAATTGCTACCTCGAGGGGATGGTTCGTTTCAAGTGCTAGAAAGGATCAATGACAATGCCTACCGACTTGATTTACCAGGTGAGTATACTGTTAGTGCTACTTTTAATGTTTCTGATTTGAGTCCTTTTGATGCAGGTGACGATTTGAGGTCAAATCCTTCTCAAGAGGGGGGGGGGGGGAATGATGAGGACACCAAGACTAAAGATTCAAGTCAAGTTCCAGTTGGTCCGGTGATGAGGGCGCGAGCCAAGAGATTCAAAGAAGAACTTAACAACCTAGTCCACAGAGTCCTAAAACAAGAGGAGACCGTGGTCAACACTGAAGGAGAACAAAGACTTATCCTGCTCATCAAAGTAGACTCAGTTTAGGAGCTTGATCAATATTTAGCTTCTTGTAACGAGTTTTATTGGTTTTTTGGCATCTTGTATTTTTATTTTAATCAGTCACTTAATCACATTTTTATTTAGTCTTTGTTTTTGTGAAAGTCAAACATTTGACTTGTGAGAGTCGAAGAGTCTTTCTTTTTCGAGCTTGTTAGGGTTTTCATTAGGAAGACAAAGGGGCTTGTCTTTGATGTAATTTTCGGCTATATTAGGCCTTGTAAACGTTTGGTCATGGCAGATTTTTGATGAAATGAAAATTGAGAGGTTTTCTACTTGAGTTCTTGAAGAGACTATTCGAACTTATCAAGGGTATGTTGACCCGAACTCTTAAGTCTCCTTGTTTTGATGATTAACAAATATTTGATTATTATTTGTTACTAATGATTTGTTGATTTTGTAGCAAAAACCAAAGTGAATTAGCACTTCAAAGTCAAACTTATGACCAAGGGCAAAATGGTCATTTTACCAAATTTTCCGGAAACAACCTGAAATGGACTTCAAGACTCAAGAAACTCAAGATAAAGGTTTAATTTCATTTCTTAGTCTTGTAAAGTGATTGCAAGTATACTTTAAGTCATAAGTATAAAATTTGGCTCACTTACGTACCAAAAAAAATGGTGATTTTTTAAAATGAGAAATAATTATCCTAAATTTACTTTTAAGAAAATACATTCCGATACGGTCGTAACGCAATTGGAATTTTTGAAATCGGATAAACGAGCTAAAAGTTATAAAGAATTGAAAAATGGGAAAATAGGCCTAAAAATCGGATTTTGCTCTCTGTTTGCCATCCGGAATTCCGGATGGGCAACCGGAATTCCGGTTGCTTCCAAACCAGAATTCCGGTTCCCCATCCGGACTTCCGGTTCGCGGCAGATAGCTTCGAAAATTAACTTCTAACGGCTATAAACGGCTAGTTTTTTCCCAAACTCTATATAAACTCGTTTTTCACTCAAAGTTGGTGGTTGGCTGAGCATTTATTACATATATCAAACCAAATCCATTGAGTTCAAAGAGCTTTCAAAGTTTAACTCATCCAAACACATATTCACACACTTGAGCCAAAATTTGTATTTATTTCTTCTAAGTGTGCTTGCTAATCACTCTAGGTTTCTCATTGTATTATCATACTTCTAGAGTGATTTTTGCTTGTAATATCAAACACATTCCCATATTGAGATTGAGGTGAGGTTGGCACCGGTTTTGTAAACAACCCGGTTAGAGTGAGATTGGCACTTCAACAATCCGAAAAAGAGGTTGATAGTCCTTGGTGGTGGAAAACTATTGTAAGAGGTTTGGAAATACCTTGGTGAAAAATTCCTGGTTGTAAGGGTTAGTCAAGCCCGCTAACTTGGCTCGATAGTTGAACTCAAAGCTAGGTCTATAGCTTTGAAGACCAAGGACGTAGGTGGCTTAGTTCTACCGAACCTTGTAAAATTCAAGAGTTTGCGATTTCTTAACCTTCAACTCTTTACATTACAAATTTGATTATTTGCTATATATATTTGATTGCCATATTATTTGCTTTTACTTGATTAATTTGATTTATTGCATAATTTGGCATATTAAGTTTTAACTTTCCGAAATTAGTTTAAATTTCCAATTCACCCCCCCTCTTGGAAACATATCTTGGGTTAACAATTGGTATCAGAGCTAGGGCTCATTTATTTGATTAGATTTCACTATCTAGAGCATGGCGTTTCCAAGTAATAGTAATTCACAAAATAACATGTTAGAAGGTTTAAGCACAACTAGAGCACCATTCTTCAATGGAGTAGACTTTCCCTATTGGAAAATTAGGATGGAAACTTATCTTCAATCTATTGATTATGATTTGTGGCATATAGTGTCTAATGGTCCTTACATTCCTAAACATGTCATTAATGATAAAGAAGTTATTAAGACATATGAGGCATATGACGAAGAAGATAAGAAAATGCTTTCTAAGAATGCTAAAGCTAAATATGCACTTATATGTGGTTTGGATAGAGATGTGTTCAAAAATATTGAACAAGCCTCTACCGCTCATGATATGTGGAAAATGCTTGAAGTCACTCATCAAGGAACAAATGCTATGAAGGAAACTAAAATTCAAATTTATTCTACTCAATATGAGAACTTTAAGATGAAAGCGGATGAAACTATTGCTAACATGTATACTCGTTTCACTACTATCACTAATGGTTTGAATTCTCTTAGCAAGGTACTTTCACAAAAGGAGATGGTGACCAAGATTTTGAGAAGTCTCACCAAAGCCTATCAAGGCAAAGTGATTGCCATTCAAGAAGCCAAGGATCTCTCAACACTTCCCTTGGAAGAACTAATTGGTTCACTCATGAACCATGAAATTTTCATGAGTGCACAAGAAGAAGAGGAGGTTGAGAAGAAAAAGAAGACTATTGCATACAAGTCTTCCTCATCTCGTGCCATTAGTGAGGATGATGAGGATAGAGTGTGTAGTGACATGGAGGACTTGGCACTCTTCACAAAGAAGTACAAAAAGTTCATGAAATTCAAGAAGAACTTTGAGAAGAAGCCACATAGAGGAAATGACTCAAAGGAAAGGAAAAGCAAAGATGATCCACCGATTTGCTTTGAATGCAAGAAGCCTGGCCACATGAAGATGGATTGCCCAATGAGAAAGAAAAATAAATACAAAGGAAGGGCAATGTTGGCGGATTGGCTCAATAGTGATGAGGAGGACTCCGACAATGAGGAGAAGAATGAAGTAGCTAACATGTGCATGATGGCTCTTGATGATGGGGTAAGCATTTCTAGCCAAAGTGATTATGATAGTGAAAATGATGATGATAACTTAGAAATATCATATGATGAGTTGTCTAGTTCATTTAAGGATCTATTTAATGATTTTGGAAAATTGCTTGCTAAAAACCAAACTCTTAGAGAAAAGACCAACATGCTATTAAAAGAAATTGAGATTTTAAAATTAAATGAAAAAGAACTTTTAACTAAATCTCAATGTACTACTTGCTCCTCATATAAGAAAGAAATTGGAAAATTGCATGATAACATAAAAAGCCTTAAGAATGACATATATACTTTTACAAAAGGTAAAGAAGGCTATGAACTTATGCTAGGGAGTCAATCTTGTGGTTTTGGAAAAAGTGGTATTGGATATGATCCTAGTAGGAAACAAATTTTTTTGAGAAACTTCTTTGTAAAACCAACTAGCCTACCACACTTTACATGCACATATTGTAACCAAGATGGTCATACTATTTCATATTGTCATGTAAAGAGATATGCATATCTAGGCAAGACCAAGTGGGTACCAAAGGGTTCCAAAACTAACAAGAAAGGACCCAAAGTTGTTTGGGTACCAAAGGCCAACAAATGATTTTATTTTTGTAGGAATCAACAAGGAAGAGCAAAAGCTTGTGGTTCTTGGATAGTGGTTGTTCCAAGCATATGACCGGTGACCCATCAAGATTTTCGAGTTTTAAGAGCAAGGAAAGTGGCTTTGTCACTTTTGGAGACAATTCAAAAGGAAAAATCTTGGGCATTGGTGATATCGGTAACATATACTCTCCATGTATTAAAAATGTGCTTCTTGTTGATAACCTTAAACATAATTTACTTAGTATTAGTCAACTATGTGATAAAGATTTTCGTGTTGTTTTTGAATCCTCAAAATGCTCCATTGAAAATGCTTCAACCAATGAAGTTATTTTTGTTGGAGAAAGGAAGGATAATGTTTATGTTATTGATGTTGATTCCTTTGATAGCAAAAATAAATGTTTAACCGTTATGAATGATAATTCTTGGTTGTGGCATAGAAGATTAGGACATGCTAGTATGGATTCTATTTCAAAGTTGGTTAGAAAAGATCTTGTTGTTGGTTTGCCATCTATTCCTTTTGTTAAAGATAAACTTTGTGATGCATGCCAATTTGGAAAACAAATTAAAACATCTTTTCATTCCAAGAAAGAGATTTCAACCTCTAGACCTTTGCAATTGCTTCATATTGATTTATTTGGTCCTTCAAGAATTGCTAGTCTAGGTGGTAAATACTATGCATTTGTGATTGTTGATGATTTTTCTAGATTTACATGGGTTATATTTTTGAAACTCAAAAATGATGTTTTGGAAAATCTAGTTAAATTTTGTAAGAGTGTGCAAAATGAAAAAGGGTATTCAATCATCTCCATTAGGAGTGATCATGGTGGAGAGTTTGACAATGATGCCTTAGAATTGTTTTGTGATGAACATGGTTTTAACCATAACTTTTCGGCTCCAAGAACTCCACAACAAAATGGAGTTGTCGAAAGGAAGAATAGAACAATTCAAGAAATGGCTAGGTCAATGCTCAATGAAATCTCATTACCTAAATATTTTTGGGCCGAGGCTGTTAATACTTCTTGTTATATTTTGAACCGCGTTTTCATTAGGCCTAACATGAATAAAACCCCTTATGAGCTTTGGAAAGGGAGAAAACCCAACATTGGATATTTTAGAGTTTTTGGATGTAAATGCTATATTTTGAACACCAAGGACAACCTTGGAAAATTTGATGCAAAATCCGATGTTGGAATTTTTATAGGTTATTCAACACATAGTAAAGCTTATAGGATTTATAACAAAAGAACTAATGTTGTTGAAGAATCTATTCATGTTGCATTTGATGAGTCTAACCCTCCTACAAGCAAAAGTGTAGATGATGATGTTGTAGGTTTGGGAGAAGAGGTTCAAAAGCTTGACATTGGAGAATCATCTAACGCTCCATCACAAACTCTCAAAGAGGAACTACCCGAGAAAAAGGTAAATGAAAGCAAAGGTATGGATTCTAACCTCCCTCATGAGTGGAAGTTCAAAAGTGCTCATCCTATAGACCAAATTCTAGGTGATCCTTCACAAGGAGTCACAACTAGAAGCTCCCTTAGAAACTTGTGTAATTTCATTGCTTTTATTTCTCAAATTGAACCAAAGAATTTTAAAGAGGCCGAGTTCGATGAATCTTGGCTTCTAGCTATCCAAGAAGAAATAAATCAATTTATTAGAAATGATGTTTGGGAGTTAGTTCCAAGACCGTCACACCAATCGGTGATTGGAACAAAATGGGTCTATAGAAATAAGGTAGATGAGCATGGGGTCATTGTGCGTAACAAGGCTAGATTAGTGGCCCAAGGTTACAATCAAGAAGAAGGAATTGATTATGAGGAGACCTTTGCCCCGGTAGCAAGACTTGAGTCCATAAGAATGTTATTAGCTTTTGCATGCCACAAGAATTTTGTCTTGTATCAAATGGATGTTAAAAGCGCCTTCTTAAATGGATACATTATGGAAGAGGTTTTTGTCTCTCAACCCCCCAGTTTTCAAGATCACAAACACCCTAACCATGTTTATAAATTAAAGAAAGCATTATATGGTTTAAAGCAAGCTCCTAGAGCTTGGTATGATCGCTTAAGTACCTTTCTTATCTCAAATGGTTTTTCAATGGGAAAAGCGCATAATACACTTTTTATTAAAAGAAAATCAAAAGACATTATTATAGTACAAATCTATGTTGATGATATTATTTTTGGTGCTACTAATGATGCTCTTTGTGAAGAATTTTCAAAGTGTATGCATAGTGAATTCGAGATGAGCATGATGGGAGAGCTCAACTTTTTCCTTGGACTTCAAATAAAGCAACAAAAGAATGGAATATTCATAAGTCAATCCAAGTACATCAAGGATCTACTTCAAAAGTTTGACTTGGCCAATGCAAAGTCCATAAAAACCCCTATGAGCACCTCCATAAAGATGGACAAGGATGAAAGTGGTAAGGATGTTGACATCACCAAGTATCGAGGTATGATTGGTTCATTATTATATTTAACCGCTAGTAGACCCGATATTTTGTTTAGTGTTGGTCTATGTGCTAGGTACCAATCATGTCCCAAGGAATCCCACTTAAGTGCCGTTAAGAGAATTTTTAGATACTTGATAGGCACAATGAATCTAGGACTTTGTTATCCCAAGAACTCAAACTTTGAAATCATTAGTTACTCGGATGCGGACTTTGCCGGTTGTAAGTCGGATAGGAAAAGTACTAGTGGAACATGTCACTTTCTAGGAAACTCTTTAGTGTCATGGTTTAGCAAGAAACAAAACTCGGTAGCCCTATCCACAACCGAAGCCGAATACATTGCCGCCGGTAGTTGTTGTGCTCAAATACTTTGGATGAAACAAACTCTTAAGGATTTTGATGTTGATTTTGAATGTACACCCATAAAGTGTGACAATACTAGTGCCATTAACCTCTCTAAGAATCCAATCTTGCATTCTAGAGCCAAGCATATTGATATAAGGCACCATTTCCTTAGAGACCATATCCAAAGAGGTGAAATTGTACTAGACTTTGTAAGCACCAAATTCCAATTAGCGGACATATTCACCAAGCCTCTTAGTGATGAGAGATTTAGTTTCATTAGAAGAGAGCTAGGAATGACCAACCTCAATGAAATATAAAGTTCACTAGCGACTTTAATTAATTGGTATCATATCTCTCTTTACTTATAAATTTATGCATATGTACTCTCAATATGATATTTACATGTTTTAAATGCATAAATAAATTAACTAAATGATATATGACCTTGTACTCCTTGAAAAATCAGATTATAGGTCATTTTGTGATTTTTAGGCATATTTTAGACATACTTTTTGAATTAGTACACACACAAAATTTTGCATTATTGATCATTATATAAATTTGTATGTTTAAACATGTCTAAATGAGTGAAATTAGTATGCCTATAGGTTCTAAATGGTTGAAAAATAGTTTGAATGCATTTCATGCATTTTACATGTGCATTTTTTAAAAGTTTTAAGCCTAAAAGAGGAATTTTTCCCAAAATGCTCAATTTTCATCATTTTTCGAAACCGTAACTTCCCATACCTCACATTTAACATTCTTGAGGTGTTGCAAAAATAATTTTTCAATTTGGATAAATAAAACTCATTTTGGGTACGTTTCCAGTTTTCTTGACTAAAATCGAAAAATCTACCCAAAATCTTCAATTTTCAACATTTTTCTGATTTTCTTGTTTGAGCATCTTCATTTTATCATATTTAAGGTTCTGGAAAAAGTTTTGGGTCATTCGGAGTAAAAACGAAGTTTTTAGACAACTTTTACGAAAAAGCTGCTGATATATGACCAACCGGAATTCCGGTTGGTTGGGCACATTCCATCCGGAATTCCGGATGAACCGGGAACTTTAGTATTAAGGGTAAAAATAACTCTTTCAACCCATTTCTCTCATACAAAATACCCCACACATGATTTTACACTCATTATCTACCCAAATCTCTCAAAACTCACCCTTATTCTCTCTATTTTCATCATTTGGTAAAATAGATTTGGTCATCCACCATCATAGCATGTGCATCATATTCTTGTATATTTTTGGTTGACTTTGATGGTTATTTCAATCAATGGCTAGTTATGTTTTCTTTGATTTTTGCCATTTATTTTGTGAATTCCTTTGCCATCCTTTTTGATGAATCAAAAGGGGGAGAAGTGATATGATTATTTTTTAATGTTTGGCAAAACCTCAATATCTAAGACTAACAATGTTATTTGAACTTAAGTGATATATTGAGGGGGAGTTTAAAAAATCATGCAAGGTAAAAGCAAAAGGTAAATTTCTTTTATCCTTGCACACATTAAGGGGGAGCTAATCTAATATTCATATTTAAAAATATCTTCTTTCCCTTTTAAAATTATCAAATATTTGATATCATCAAAAAGGGGGAGATTGTTGACACAAACTCTTAAGTCTCCTTGTTTTGATGATTAACAAATATTTGATTATTATTTGTTACTAATGATTTGTTGATTTTGTAGCAAAAACCAAAGTGAATTAGCACTTCAAAGTCAAACTTATGACTAAGGGCAAAATGGTCATTTTACCAAATTTTCCGGAAATGACCCGAAATGGACTTCAAGACTCAAGAAACTCAAGATAAAGGTTTAATTTCATTTCTTAGTCTTGTAAAGTGATTGCAAGTATACTTTAAGTCATAAGTATAAAATTTGGCTCACTCACGTACCAAAAAAAATGGTGATTTTTTAAAATGAGAAATAATTATCCTAAATTCACTTTAAAGAAAATACATTCCGATACGGTCGTAACGCAATTGGAATTTTTGAAATCGGATAAACGAGCTAAAAGTTATAAAGAATTGAAAAATGGGAAAATAGGCCTAAATCGGATTTTGCTCTCTGTTTGCCATCCGGAATTCCGGATGGGCAACCGGAATTCCGGTTGCTTCCAAACCGGAATTCCGGTTCCCCATCCGGACTTCCAGTTCGCGGCAGACAGCTTCGAAAATTAACTTCTAATGGCTATAAACGGCTAGTTTTTTCCCAAACTCTATATAAACTCGTTTTTCACTCAAAGTTGGTGGTTGGCTGAGCATTTATTACATATATCAAACCAAATCCATTGAGTTCAAAGAGCTTTCAAAGTTTAACTCATCCAAACACATATTCACACACTTGAGCCAAAATTTGTATTTATTTCTTCTAAGTGTGCTTGCTAATCACTCTAGGTTTCTCATTGTATTACCATACTTCTAGAGTGATTTTTGCTTGTAATATCAAACACATTCCCATATTGAGATTGAGGTGAGGTTGGCACCGGTTTTGTAAACAACCTGGTTAGAGTGAGATTGGCACTTCAACAATCCGAAAAAGAGGTTGATAGTCCTTGGTGGTGGAAAACTATTGTAAGAGGTTTGGAAATACCTTGGTGAAAAATTCCCGGTTGTAAGGGTTAGTCAAGCCCGCTAACTTGGCTCGATAGTTGAACTCAAAGCTAGGTCTATAGCTTTGAAGACCAAGGACGTAGGTGGCTTAGTTCTACCGAACCTTGTAAAATTCAAGAGTTTGCGATTTCTTAACCTTCAACTCTTTACATTACAAATTTGATTATTTGCTATATATATTTGATTGCCATATTATTTGCTTTTACTTAATTAATTTGATTTATTGCATAATTTGGCATATTAAGTTTTAAATTTCCGAAATTAGTTTAAATTTCCAATTCACCCCCCCTCTTGGAAACATATCTTGGGTTAACAGGGTATTCCTTGTGGCGTTCAATTTGACTTATCAAACGGATTCCCATCACCGTTTGTGGCGTCTTCCTCATACCAAGGTTCGTGCTTGGCTAAGCATTGGGTCACGGTTCATCATTCCAGATTCGTGTGTTCTTGGTGGCTGCCATATTTGGTGTCGGGTTTCACCACAATCGTTGGTGTGGTTCGTATCAGTTGGTATCAGAGCTTAGGATCATCCGGTTTGGCCTATCCTTTCCTTTGTGTTTTTTCTATTCAATTCGTGTTCTTATATTAGGGTTTCTGAAAAAAAAAAATCAATCCGTGTTCCTATATTCAATTCATGTTCATCTAGTCATGTTTTTCTATTCTAGAGCTTGTTAATTTCCTTGTTTCCCTTATTTGTTGTGAAATCCGAAACTATTCTAGAGCTTGTTGATTTCCTTATTTCAATTGTTTCCTTATTTCAATTATTTCCTTGTTTCCAAAGTCTCCCTTATTTGTTGTGAAATCCGAGCCACAAATCTTGTTTCAATTCGTGTGTTCTTGGTGGTTGCCATATTTGGTGTCGGGTTTCACCACAATCGTTGGTGTGGTTCGTATCAAGAACCCTGGAATGTTAAGAAGTGAGTCCAAGGCAAAACATAAATCCATGCCTAGCCCACATGTGTTATTAGCTGGTTCTCACATCAATGTAGTAGAAGTTGAAATAGAACTCCAACTATTCAATGGTCACATAATGAATCACATCCACAATATTCTTAGATTTATTTTGAAGGAATACTGTTCGATTAAAGGAACAACACGAGTCGTAGTAATTCCCGTTGACCAATATTCCCATTAACAGGAGTCATAAGATGTAGAGCAAGTAGCAACTTTGGATAATATTTGAGGTTCAACCATGCTTTTTGGCATGAGGTATCCCTTCAACTTCAACTTAATCTTTAATTTAAAGATAAACATGACATGATTCTGCTTATCTCCTCCGAATTGTGAAATATTTTAGCTTTAAATTGAATGTTAATAAATTAGGGTAGTCCTATTTATAGGGAAAACTCTGCCAAATTTTAAAAAAGAAATTTAATACTTGAGAACTTTTTACAAATGTATTTGGGAGAGCCTTTACGAAAATATCCATGTCTATTTCAAGTTTTTTGATACTGAGCTTCTTAGTACTAACAATGCACAAGATGTGGAGCGTACAACCTCAATTATGGCCAATTGGTTGATGACAATGGATAGACTAGGACAAATGTACTTTATTCCTTGGAACGTGAAGTTAGATCTACCTAAACTACTTTAACTACTCTTTTCATATAATTATTTAATTAATTTTACTTATTTATTATTTTAGTCAACATTGGATGCTAGCGATCACTATGTCACAAGGAAAGGTCATATTTCATGACCCATCAAAAGTACATGAACGATCTCCACAAAGTGATGCATTGATGATGAGGTAAATTTTAATTTTTAAAATTATGTTTCTTAAATTTTCAAGTTTAAATTATTAAATTTTTTATATCTTTAATTTCGTAATGTAGTGCACACAAAATGGCTTCTTCAAATTCCATGCTTGGGAAGTTTACAAAGATCTTCAATATTCAGTGCCCAAAACAACCAAAGAGTCATGAATGTGGTTTCTATGTATTAAAATACGTCCGGGATCTTGTAAGGATAGCAAATGCGGTGGGAGTCCTAAAAAATAATGTAGGTTTGTTTATATTTTTATAATTTATTTTGGCTTTTGATAAACTATAAAATAATTAGTATGCTCATTAATTTTTATTTTTCAATTTTACAGTTTGATGGGAAAAATGTGTATAGTGAGATCGATGACCTCCTCCCAATACAACATGAATGGTTAGCAAGATTGACAACTTTTATTTATTATTAGGTAAATTTAGTTATATAGCTATTTATAATTATATCAATTGGTATGAATCCTATGTCATTTTTTAGACAAAAGAATGAATGTTTAGTATATGAATAATTTTATAAGATTACAAACTTATTGAATTTTATTTATGCAAATGATAAATTAAATCATAATAATGTTAGTAAAGGAAATAAAATGTTATTTATATTAAACTAAATTAGATTTCTAAATATGAAATTTAAAATAAATATTTCGTTATATAATGTGAAACAAAAATATATATGTATTTTGGTTATTACAAAAAAAAAAAATACATATACAATTCGATTATTTCAAAACAATATATATACATTTTTAAATAACCCTTTAATTTCGATTATTACATAATACCGAAGTTTATTCTTACCTTTAACTTCGGTTTTCATGTAATAACCAAAGTTAAAAGGTTTAAATATTTATGCTGGAAACCTTTAACTTCAGTTATTACATTAAAATCGAAGTTAAAGGTAAGAATAGACTTCGGTTTGTATGTAATAATCGAAGTCTATTCTTAATTTTTAACATCGGTTATTGTAAGATTTTAACTTCGCATGGATAGACTTCGGTTTCTATTTCAACGAGAACCAATATTAGCCTAAAAAACAGAAGTTAAAGATAATTATTGTAGTAGTGAATCTACCGTTAAATATAAGAATATTTTGTTAAATATAAGAATATTCTATTAAAGTTAACGGAAAAAAATAAAAAATTGTTAAAACCAAGAATTTCTGTTATCTACACACTCATTATATAGAAGAGATATATTATTAGCCGGACATAAAAATTATTATTAATAAAAAAAACTATGCACAAACTTTGCCAATAATAAGATTTAGAAAATTTATTCCATTGAGGTCCTTCTAAACTGCTTGATTTGATCAGTCTGTTATAATGGTAAGCCTTACAGTCTACGGAAGATAAGAATGGAACAGATGTTAAAACCAAAATGAGAAACAAACAATTATAAAATAATTTGAATTTGAGTCTCAAAGTATATCAAATCCAAAAATGAGGTAGAAACAACTAGCCTACCCCATTTCCGCTTTCCCCTTGAGTTAGTGACATCTATCAACCTGAAGAACAACTGCAATGGACTAGAATTTGAACTTGATTCTGATAGTCTGTTTTGGAGCACTCCTCTGTGTTTCTCAAACCAAAAGTCCAAAATCCCTTATATTTCACAAAATCACCACTGTATCGATTATATCACTTATTAGATATAAAATAATAAAAGAAAATGAATATTAAACTATTTTCTAATGTACAGTTGGGTTATTGGGCAAAGTTTGTACAGTTGGGTTATTAGATGAGTGTATCTGCCCAATGGGCTGGTCACATAATTTAATAGAGTGTGTCCATCGAGACCATTTATTTATTTAGAAAAATTAGCACCAACCCATTATGATCTCCAATAATACCATTAATAAAAACAATGGTTACTTAATAATGTTATATATGTTTACTAGTCTACATATTTATTTCCAACAATTCTCTCACTTGGACAGTATAAACAAAACAAAACAGATATAGCATTATATAATGAATCTCTAGCAGTCAACATAAAGCTGAAAACTATAATGTAAAATATCATATCGACAATATACAAATATTTTTACATTCAGGCTTTTGAAGATTCATAAATGACAACCAACCCAAAACAAATGTATTTCATAACAACTAAGATAGAAAAACATGATATATCTAATTAATTTGCATATAACGAACCAAAAATTGTTATCCAGATAGTATGGTAATTGAATTTCCCTTCCTAGCTCTCATATTATCATCTTCTTTAGAGAGATTGACACTCATCTCACTGACCATCCAACCAACCTTTTGAGAATTGTAACATGACCGGATGGAGTCAAACGAAGGAAGTAAATACCTCATGACATGCCAGATCAGATAACTCTCTCCTAGATCCACACCAATTCCCTTCAACTTCATAATGAAAGATGAAAACCAATTATATGATTTTTGATGCCACTAACACTGTAACGCCCTGGATAGCCAAGACCGTTACACTGTGTGTTTATAAGGTGCCAGACTTGCTAATCAAGTCGTTTAATTAAAATCGCGTTACTGAAACTGTAAAGGAACTAGGGTTTAAAATGGTTTGGTCACAAAAGCCACATTTTCACTAAGAAACATTATCCTTTGCACGGGATCCCAATACGATACAAGTTTTAAGATCGTTTACAAAAGACACAAGGTTTATACACAATATCAGGCCATACTAAGGCAAAACAGACAGTTAGGTAATCCCTGTCCTGATCCACTCCTCGACCATGGCGATCGAACAACTGGCTATGTACATTCCACCTCGGAGCTCTCCATCTCAGGCTTGGTCCAGCTTGCCTTTGCCTTTACCTGCACCACGTAGCACCCGTGAGCCAAGGCCCAGCAAGAAAACACAACAACAGAGCATAAGCAATAAACAGACAAACCCATATCTCACATTGTATCACAAGTTCTCAAACATATAATCATTCAGCATGACCAAGTATTCAAAATACTAAGCATATCAATTCATATCACATATCACTGCACAAATGATAACTAGGGCTAGCGCTCTCAGGCTGCCTCCTCTGTTATCCCACTGAATCCGGCCCGCTTAAGCCGAGCTCAGTGAATATTCTTGGCTACCAGTGGCCAAGTCGCGCCCTGTGCGCAAATACTATGATACGAATCACACCAACGATTGTGGTGAATCCCGACACCAAATATGGCAGCCACCAAGAACACACGAAATTGGAATGAAGAATCGCGACCCAATGCTTAGCCAAGCACGAACCTTGGTATGAGGAAGATGCCACAAACGGGGATGGGAATCCGTTTGATAAGTCAGGTTGAACGCCACAAGGAACCCCTTGATAAGTTCTAATAGTTTCTTCAAGAACTCAAGAAGAAAAACTCACAAATTTCATTTCATCATAATCTGCCTTTCCTAAACGTTTACAAGGCCTAATATAGCCAAAAATTACATCAAAGACAAGCCCCTTTGTCTTCCTAATGAAAAACCGAAAATTACATCAAGACAAGCCCCTTTGTCTTCCTAATGAAAACCGAAAATTACATCAAAGACAAGCCCTTTGTCTTCCTAATGAAAACCGAAAATGACAAAAAAAAAAGACTATTGGACTCACACAAGTCAAGTGTTTGACTTTTCACAAAATAAACAAAGACTAAATAAAAAACGTGATTAAAATAAAAAATACAAGATGACAAAATGTAATAAGACTCATCAAGCTCCTAAACTAAGTCTACTTTGATGAGTAGGACAAGTCTTTGTTCTCCTTCAGTGTTGACCACGATATCCTCTTGTTTTAGGACTCTGTGGACTAGGCTGTAAAGTTCTTCTTTGAATCTCTTGGCTCGTGCCCTCGTTACCGGACCAACTGGAACTTGACTTGGATCTTTAGTCTTGGTTTCCTCATCATTCCCCCCCTCTTGAGAAGGATTTGACCTCAAATCATCACCTGCATCAAAAGGACTCAAATCAGAAACATTAAAAGTAGCACTAACAGTATACTCACCAGTTAAATAGAGTCGGTAGGCATTGTCATTGATCCTTTCAAGTACTTGAAATGGACCATCTCCCCGAGGTAGCAATTTGGAACGTCTTTGTACTGGGAATCGCTCTTTCCTCATGTGTAACCATACCCAATCACCGGGCTAAAAAGCCTGCTTATGACGACCCTTGTTAGCTTGCTTAATGTATTGTTCAGTCCTTCTCTCTATGTTGAGTCGTGCCCTCTCATGGATTTGCTTCACAAATTCTGCCTTCTTCTTTCCATCTAAATTCAAATGCTCAGAAATAGGTAAAGGTGATAAATCCAAAGGAGTTAGAGGATTAAAACCATAAACAATTTCAAATGGTCAAAATTTAGTAGCAGAATGCATGGAACGATTATAAACAAACTCAACATGTGGTAAACAATCTTCCCAAGTCTTAATATTTTTACTTATGATAGCCCTCAACAAGGTGGATAGAGTCCTATTAACTACTTCTGTTTGACCATCGGTTTGAGGATGACAAGTAGTAGAAAACAATAGTTTTGTCCCAAGTTTACCCCACAATGTTTTCCAAAAGTAGCTTAAGAATTTAGCATCCCTATTTGATACAATTGTCCTAGGCATACCATGTAATCTCACAATCTCCCTAAAGAACAAATCTACAACGTTAGAAGCATCATCAGTTTTATGACAAGGGATAAAATGAGCCATCTTAGAAAATCGGTCTACCACCACAAAGATTGAATCCATTCCACGCTTACTTCTAGGTAAACCCAACACAAAATCCATCGAAATATCAACCCATGGTGAACTAGGAATAAGTAGGGGTGTGTAAAGGCCATTTGGTTGAACTCTCGATTTAGCTTGCCTACAAGTGACACACCTACCACAAATTCGCTCAACATCTCGTTTCATGTGGGGCCAAAAGAAGTGCTCTTGTAACATAACTAGGGTCTTATCAACTCGAAAATGTCCCATTAACCCTCCCCCTTGGGATTCCCGAACTAACAAGTCTCTTAAAGAACAATTAGGTACACACAACCTATGCTCCCTAAACAAGAAACCCTCATGCCTATAAAATTTTCCATCAGCAGATTTTTCACAAACACCATAAATCTCCCTACAGTCATGGTCAATAGGATAAAGCTTCTTAATGTGTTCAAAACCAAGTAACTTAGCATCAAGAGTAGAGATTAAGGCATACCTGCGAGAAAGGGCATCAGCAACCACATTCTCCTTACCTTGTTTATACCGTATGACATAAGGAAATGTCTCAATGTACTCAACCCATCGTGCATGTCTCTTGTTGAGCTTGTGTTTTCCTTTCAAATGTTTCAGGGATTCATGATCTGTGCGAATCAAAAACTCTTTCGGCCACAAATAGTATTGCCATGTTTCTAAAGCTCGCACCAGTGCATACAACTCTTTGTCATAGGTGGGGTAATTAAGGGCAGCCCCACTTAGCTTTTCGCTAAAGTATGCAAGCGGTCTCCCATCCTGCATAAGAACAGCGCCAATACCTATACCAGAAGCATCACATTCAACTTCAAACGTGTTAGAAAAGTTAGGCAAAGCAAGTAAAGGAGCATGAGTAAGCTTGTATTTAAGTAGCTGAAATGCCTCCTCTTGAGCTTCACCCCATTTAAATGCTACATCTTTTTGATAACTTCTGTAAGTGGTGCGGCGATGGTGCTAAAATTCTTCACAAACCTCCTGTAAAAGCTAGCAAGTCCATGAAAACTTCTAACATTACCTATAGTGGAGGGGGTCGGCCACTCTTGGATGGCTTTGATCTTCTCTTCATCAACCTCAATACCTGTAGCACTCACAACAAAGCCTAGGAAAACAAGCTTATCGGTGCAGAAAGTACACTTACTGAGGTAAGCATATAATTTCTGTTTCCTAAGCACATCCAAAACTGAATGCAAATGTGAAGCATGAACATGCAAACTCTTACTATAAATCAGAATATCATCAAAATACACTACAACAAATTTTCCAATGAAAGCACACAAAACATGATTCATTAATCGCATGAAAGTGCTAGGTGCATTAGTTAATCCAAAAGGCATGACTGACCACTCATACAATCCATGTTTAGTTTTAAATGCAGTTTTCCGCTCATCCCCTTCTTTCATTCGTATTTGATGATACCCACTTTTAAGATCAATCTTGGAAAACACACAAGAACCATGCAACTCATCTAACATATCATCTAAACGAGGGATGGGATGTCGATATTTTACCGTTATGTTGTTGATGGCTCGGCAGTCAACACACATCCTCCATGTTCCATCCTTCTTAGGAACGAGAATCCCTGGAACAGCACAAGGGCTCATGCTTTCTCTCACATGCCCTTTCTCCATCAATTCTTCAACTTGCCTTTGTAGTTCCTTAGTTTCGTCAAGATTACTTCTGTATGCTGGTCAGTTTGGGATTGAAGCACCTGGAACAAAATCCATTTGATGTTCTATCCCTCGAATAGGTGGTAAACCATGTGGTACCTCCTCGGGAAACACATCCTTGAACTCTTGCAAAATAGAAACAACAACACTAGGCAGCGAAGAATCAAGTTGGTTAGTGTTTAAAAGAGCCTCCTTGTACATGAGTAAAATCATTGGCTGTTTTGTAAGCAATGCTCGCTTAACCTCACTTTTTTTTGCATAAAAATTATTTTGTTTTCTCTCTAATTTTCCCTCATTGATCGAACTCTTCTCTTTATTTTCTCTCTCACTTGATTCGACCTTTTTTTTCTCTTTGTCTCTCTTTTTTCTCACTCTCATTCATCTTTTCACTCTCCTTCTTTTTGCTCACTCAATTTTTTTTTTCATCAGAAACCCTAATATAAGAACACGAATTGAATAGAAAAAAACAAATGAAAAAGGATAGGCCAAACCGGATGATCCTAAGCTCTGATACCAACTGATACGAACCACACCAACGATTGTGGTGAAACCCGACACCAAATATGGCAGCCACCAAGAACACACGAAATTGGAATGAAGAATCGCGACCCAATGCTTAGCCAAGCACGAACCTTGGTATGAGGAAGACGCCACAAACGGGGATGGGAATCCGTTTGATAAGTCAGGTTGAACGCCACAAGGAACCCCTTGATAAGTTCTAATAGTTTCTTCAAGAACTCAAGAAGAAAAACTCACAAATTTCATTTCATCATAATCTGCCTTTCCCAAACGTTTACAAGGCCTAATATAGCCGAAAATTACATCAAAGACAAGCCCCTTTGTCTTCCTAATGAAAAACCGAAAATTACGTCAAGATAAGCCCCTTTGTCTTCCTAATGAAAACTGAAAATTACATCAAAGACAAGCCCTTTGTCTTCCTAATGAAAACCGAAAATGACAAAAAAAAAAGACTATTGGACTCACACAAGTCAAGTGTTTGACTTTTCACAAAATAAACAAAGACTAAATAAAAAACGTGATTAAAATAAAAAATACAAGGTGACAAAATGTAATAAGACTCATCAAGCTCCTAAACTAAGTCTACTTTGATGAGTAGGACAAGTCTTTGTTCTCCTTCAGTATTGACCACGGTCTCCTCTTGTTTTAGGACTCTGTGGACTAGGCTGTTAAGTTCTTCTTTGAATCTCTTGGCTCGTGCCCTCGTCACCGGACCAACTGGAACTTGACTTGGATCTTTAGTCTTGGTGTCATCATCATACTATGTACGACACTCTTAGGCCGCTTTACATGTCCCATGGCGTAATACCATCATTGACACGATACAATTCTCGGGAGCACTTAGTCTCATCATAAACATATAATCGGGTGCAGTTTTCTTACCTTTCAATTCACTAGCTTTGATCCCTCGACTCCTTGAGCACGATCCCCCTCGAGCCCTAGCGCTCACCTAAACACAATCATGGGCCAAAGTTATCATCAACCCTCAAGTCCAAAACCCAGCCCCGGGGCCAATCCCGAGCCCTCGAGAAGTCCTAGTTCCACCAAACAAGGTGGTGGAATCAAACCCCAATCCCTTGGTCAAAAACCCTTGCAAATAACCCTAAAATCCCTTTCTGAAAATAGGGTAGCGCTACAACGCTCATGGAAGGGCGCTATAACGCTACAAACAGAAGCCAAAATCTCCTCAGCATCATGGCCTAGCGCTACAACGCCCAAAGGCTAGCGCTGTAGCGCTAGTCACAGACAGACCAGCTTCAGTTTTCCCTTCTTGCGATTTCCTCGAACCAACCTCAACCAAAACTCTTCCAAATCTTCCCCAACCTCAAAAACAACCTTATGACCATACTCCACTCATCCCAAGCACCCCAAATACCTAGAACTCAAGCACATGCATCCCCAAACTCAAAATTCACCATAGCCACTCCTAAGCTCTAAAACTCAGTAAAAACCAGCTGAACAACAAAGTTGGAGTTAAGGGTTTATACCTTTGGTGGAATTTCGACCACAAGTTGCCTCAAGAATTCCTTGGATTGCTCCTCCTCAGCCTCAGACCTGAATTCCCTAAAGTTCCATCCAATTCAACTTAAGCACCATAGCTCAAAAACCAGAAACAGAAACTGAAGAACTCTAAAGTCTTACCTCAAGTGTTGATGAACCCTTGCTAAACCTCTGCCAATTCCCCACACTTAGCTTAGAATCCTTGCTGCTTAGTTTATCCCAGCTCTCCTCTGAGCTCTACTCCAGAAATCCTCAAGAAACAGGTGAAGGAAATATAAACCGACCTAGAGAACTCTCTCTGTTTTCCTTCCTTTCTTTTCCCTTCCTTTTCCTTCTTTTTCAGACTTCTACATTTCTCTACACTTCCCACTAACATAAAGCCTTGGTAATACTTAACTCCTGTAAGCCAAATGACCATTATGCCCTCCCTATTAAATCTAAACCCTTTAATCCACTTAAGGGCATTTTAGTCATTTTACCCAATTCCCGCTAACTCTTCGAGTGTCTCTAATATTTCCCGCTTGATTCCCAATACCTAATTAACCACCAATAATATTCCTCAATGTCAAAATAGACTCCAGTATATTCGCTAAATTCCCATTTATACCCCTAAGCTCACCCCGAGCCAGGTATAAATCCCCGCCATGACTTTTCCGCTACTTTGCTCACTAGGATCGTCTCGAGTCACAGATCACAGATATATCCACATAATAATGTGGTCTCGACAATTATCACATATATCAAAGCAGTTATGCCCATAATGGCCAAAGTTACGATTATGCCCTTCTAACCTAATCAGGGCCTACATGCATACTAATGCACATGGTCATGCATCTCAAATACTCAAGTAATCATATAACATGCTTTAACCCATAATCATGCATCTTAATAATTAAAATCACACATAATTCCCTTTATGCCCTTCAGGCACACTAATCAAGGCCCCTAAGCCTTATTAGCGAATTTGGGTCGTTACAAACACCGTCATAAATAGTATCCTGAATCTTTCTCTGACTTAGGGAACTCCAAATAATTTTTACCAATGACCTTAAGAAGCTCAACAATACTCTCAATCTCAGGAATATAGTCTCGAATAGCATCTTCATTTGATACATGATCACCATCTTACATGTCTCATTCGAACTGTTCCATTCCTTGAAGTAAGTTTTCTCTTCATCAGTGTTTTCATCAGTTAGTTCAGTAGGAGTGGGTTCCTTCAATACTAAGTCAATCGTTAGACAAATTCATCATCAAAGATCGAACCCATAGCTTATGATTAGTCCCATTAAGCATCACTATAGCAGAGTGTCTATGATTGTTCAAAGCTGAAGGAAAACAACAGTATCAATTATCAATTTAAATTGATCAACATAGTCATATTGTTTGTACTCCAACTTCAAACTGAATGATCCATAAATAATAAAATGATCATTATATGCTAAAGTTCTACAAGAAAAATAGAAAATTTTACAAGTAAGGACAATTCATCAATGCATTACAATCAAATGCATCAATCTATTATTGGCAGGATAAAAGAATTGTGTGATTCATAATGCCTAATAAATTTCCTTCACCATTCTAAGCAAACTACCAAATAATAGAATTATCGACAAAATAATTTAAATTAGATTTATGAATCTTAGAAAATTTTAACTTAATGTAGGAATATATTAATATCAATTAAGATATTCAGAATTAACATGTTAACTCTTATGAGAGGCAAGAATTTAAGCACTCAATAATATTAGTTACAAAAATAATCATTGTATATATTTCACATAAAATTGAAATATAATTAAATCAAAAAATTAAAATTATTACAATACAAAATTTCCACAATCATTAACAATAGTCATGAAATATTATTTTAAAATAGAGAAATAAATCGTACATAAAAGGAAAGAAAAGAAAATAATAATTAATAACAAAATGAATCAATAAATTAACATAAAACAAAACCGCATACAATAGTAATTTATGTATATTATTGTCCCGAATAATTTGAAAATTAATTTTGGAAGGAAAAACACGAAAAATGGGATTAAAATGCCCCCACACGTGTGTTTGTAACTGGTTTAGAAAGTGCACAGCAGAAAGCACAGTGTGGTGGGCCCAAAGATTTCAAAAAAAGTTATTTAAACAATCTTTAAATAACCAGATCCATTAATATGAAAAAAAATTAATCAAATAGAAAGAAAAAGATGAGGATCTACCAATTGTAGCACAATCAAGAAGCCTTGTTATCTTTAGTAACTCCAAGGAACATCCAATCCAAAGCAGCCTTGTGAATACTGAGACCAAGATCTTCAAATATGTATCTCTACACCTCAAGACGTGTGTGGGCACGTAGAGTAATGGTGGTAAATTTTCTGATTCACAAGATGTAACGTCCTCCTAATCCAGGACTATTACATCATGTGTTAATAACACTCGAAATTGGAATGGTTAACCGTGACCCAATGCTTAGCAAAGCACGAACCTTGGTATAGTGAAAGACGCCACAAACGGGGATGGAAAATCCATTTGATAAGTCAGGTTGAACGCCACAAGGAAACCCTTGATAAGTTCGAAAAGTCTCTTCAAGAACTCAAGAAGAAAACCTCACAATATTTTCATTAACCAAAATAATCTGCATTCCAAGTTGTCCACAAGGCATAATATAGCCGAAAATACAAGGAGGGTTTTTAGACAAATAAAAACCCTAAAATAACCATAATTAAAAGGCTCAAAACAAAAGCCCAAAATGACATGTCTTTTGACTCCAAATAACAAAAGCCCAAAATAATAAAAGGAATCAAGCCCCTAAACTGAATCAACTTTGATGAGCAACACAAGTTTTTGTTCACCCTCAGTAGTGAACTCGACCTCTTCTTGTTGTAGAATTCTCCAGACTAAGTGGTTAATAAGTTCTTCTTTGAATCTCCTAGCTCGCGCCCTCGTCATCGGACCAACTGGAACTTGAATTGGGTCTTTAGTCTTGATGTCCTCATCATTCCCCCCCTCTTGAGAAGGATTTGTCCTCAAATCGTCACCTACATCAAAAGGACTCAGATCAGAAACATTGAAAGTAGCACTAACATTGTACTCACCTGGTAAGTCTAGTCGGTAGGCATTGTCATTGATTCGTTCTATCACTTGAAACGGACCATCTCCTCGAGGTAGCAATTTGGAACGTCTTTGTGCTAGAAATCTTTCTTTCCTCATGTGCAACCACACCCAATCACCGGGCTCAAAAACTTGCTTGTGACGTCCCTTATTAGCTTGCTTGATGTATTGCTCTGTCCTCCTCTCTATGTTGAGGCGTGCCCTCTCATGGAATTGCTTCACATATTCTGCCTTCTTCTTTCCATCTAAATTCACATGCTTAGAAAAAGGTAATGGTGATAAATCCAAAGGAGTTAAAGGGTTAAAACCATAAACAATTTCAAATGGTGAAAACTTAGTAGAAGAATGCATAAAACGATTATAAGTAAACTCAACATGTGGTAAACAATCCTCCCAAGTCTTAATGTTCTTACTAATGATAGCCCTCAACAAAGTGGATAAAGTTCTATTAACTACTTCTGTTTGGCCATCAGTTTGAGGATGACAAGTAGTAGAAAACAACAGTTTCGTTCCAAGTTTACCCCACAATGTCTTCCAAAAGTAACTCAAGAACTTAGCATCCCGATCTGACACAATTGTCCTAGGCATACCATGTAATCTCACAATCTCCCTAAAGAACAAATCTGCAACATTAGAAGCATCATCAGTTTTAAGGTCACATGAAGGCCTAAATACAAGTCTGAGTCGCGGGACGCCCGGGCCACCGTCATCTTGAAACTGCCTCGCACCACTTCTCAGCGCATGTGTGTCTCGCGAAGCCCCCAGCCTCACACCACCTCTCGACGCACCCAGCGAGGCGGCTCACGTGTCACAGCCACATTCACCCCAGCGAGGCCCCATCTTGCATAGGAGGATCAGGCGCAGGAACATCTCGCGAGGCCAACACCATGCCTTTGCCTCGCTCACGCACCTGCCGCGCCAAGGGCTCGCGAGGCTAGCGCCTCGCCCACGTACCTTATGCGCCAAAGGATCGCGAGGCCAACACCACCCCAGTGCCTCACCCACGTACCTGCCACGCTAGGGGCTCGCAAGGCCAACACCACACCAACGCCTCGCCCACGCACCTGCCGCATGTCACGGGCTGACATTTTGACAGCGGAAATGCCCGTGTGGAACCTTGCCTCCTCTGAGCCAAGGTCAGCCTTCCAACCATTCGAATAATAATGGGCACATTTTTCGCGCGACTGTGTGCCTCTGCACACTTCTGTCTCTCGAACAACTCTCGCCGAGTCATGCTCTTCAGCATCTATGAGTGCAATCATGCATCAAGGCTATCTCACCAAGACACTCACACTGTCCATAGGTTCTCACTATGGTAAGGCAATTCCCAACACCGATGCCCACCCAGACATTCGCAAGTCAAGGTAGCATGTGTGGCTAAGAGCCAACACCAAGCTAACGTGCCAACACCTCCCATCATGTCCCATTCTATACTATCCGATTAGTTCACGTCACAGACCAAGGACTCCCATACGTCCATGGTCCAATCCTCAAGGCACCATACCATCGTGCATGTTGGCAGGCCCTCGAGACTGGCTGCCAGACTAGTAGCACACACTGGACCTCTGTCCTACTCAAGCATAGTGCACCCTGCAATGCTTGTATGCTAACAAGTCCCACGAATGACTTCTCGTGCCATCTCGTGTCGAGATTCGTGGCCATGGCGCGCCACGACATCTCTCGAAGGTTTGGGCCACGTTCCATGCAAGCGGCATCCCGGCAAGCCAAGGGAACCGTACCCTTAAACCTCTGGCAGCACACTTCGACACATTACCGGGGCGGCCCGGTAATGTCCATGAGTACTCCTACTCATGGAGACATATGAGTCCCCTCGTGGTCCTCATATGCCCGCCCTACTAGTTCTTCCAAATAGTAGTAGCTCACTTGACGCACCTGCACCAGGGGGTGGTGGAGAGCTGACACCAGGTGCTCCCCCTACAAAGAGCCTTTTGAGCTTTTAGCCTTCTACCAGGAACATATATGATTCTCTCTTGGGAGACATATTTGGCTTCCAGCTCACCAATTCTCCGAATCTCCCAAATCTGAGCATACCATTGCGTTCATTGACCCTTCAATATGAAACCTACCAAGTCCCGTCCATTTCTGGGCAATATTGAAGATATTTACGAAAATGCCACTGCCATACAAACTAGGCATCAGCATGCTCACCAGCCTGCACCTTCGCGTGCGCATCTGACCGAGCGCCAACCTAGCTTGTAACATGCCATCAAGGCCAGCATGTTACACTGCGCCAAGGGCTCGCGAGGCCAACATCACACCAGCGCCTCGCCCACGCACCTGCCGCGCCAAGGGCTCGCGAGGTCGACACCACACTAGCGCCTCGCCCACGCACTTGCCGCGCCAAGGGCTCGCGAGGTCGACACCACACTAGCGCCTCGCCCACGCACTTGCCGCGCCAAGGGCTCGCGAGGCCGATGCCACACCAGCACCTCACCCACGCACCTACTGCGCCAAGGGCTCGCGAGGTCGATGCCACACCAGCGCCTCGCCCACGCACCTGCCGTGCCAAGGGCTTGCGAGGCCAACACCACGCCCTCGCCTCGCCCACGCATCAGCCGCGCTAGGGGCTCGCGAGAGACATCCTCACCTCAGCACGTCATGTCCATGCCACTAAGAGTTGCCTACATAGTGGGCCTCGTTGGAGGGGCTTAGTCGCTCCCCATGATAGGAGTTGGTGACGGGACACCACTCTTGTTGTGGGTCTAACATGAGGTAAGGTCAAGAACCTATTCCACGCACCCTTAGGAATGAAGTGGGGAAGCCTCATAGCGATTCATGCAAAGTCGAAAGGAATCAGAGTACGGACATGGAATTCGTACCAGACAGGTAGTGGTCGTACAAAAGAGGTACCTATTGTGGTCCTCACCAGCCCACCTCTGACACCCATACAAAGCAAGTAGTGGAGGCATAACCGAGTACAAAAGCTGAGGTGCTCCCACAAACTCTGACCATGTACCAGAGCCGACACCACTACATCTGATACCACTCTCCTGATAGCATACTTGTGTACGAATTGGTCCCATGGACCACAATGTATCAGGGGCCATTAGAGCCCTCTATAAAGGGAACCCCTCTTCAACATTGAAGGGGGTTGGAAAATTGATTGTATGCTAAGGCTGTGAAGTAATATACAATTACGACTCCATTGCAGTTCTACATTTTTACTCATTTAAGTTTTCTCCATCTTCTTCTGAGATACCTTAGGCAATATAGTCTGAGTTTTCTAACCTTATATCGTTGACGAGATTTCATCGTCAACAAAGGGTAAAAAGGTAATTTTGACCAACTCTAATTAATGAACCAATAGTGGAGGACAAAACTACATATATTGAGTATATCAATGGACTACTAGAGAAAACTCTATAAATATAATTCTATAAATACTTAGAGTGCAATTCTATATTTATAGTGGAGTAATCATGGAATTAATAAATAAGATTAGTAGATTAAAGAGTGTAAGTAATAATTTGGTTTATTGGAGCTTCTTATTATAGGTCCATGGTCTCAAATCACATTTGTCCTACACTGTCAAGGGTAAGGATGTCAAAAGAAAGATTTGTTAAGAGAAATGACTAAATTGCAAATGAATTAATTTTCCAAGGCAATGAAATAATTATTTGATAATTACAGGTAATAGATTAATTGTGAATTAATTAATTATTTAACTATATAGTTTTTATTTTGAAAATATATAGGTTAAAATTAATATTAATCTTGTTTGGATTAATATAAAGAGAGAAAAAACTAAATATCTTATTTATAATATGATATTTATTTATTTAATTTAAAACCGATACTGTTGACGCGGTTTTTCGCCAACAGTGAATTATATGAATAAATAGGATGTATTAGTGCTGGATGATAAATCGTAATCAGAAAATGATAATAATTGAGAATGTAGAAACTAATTCCTCTCAAAACCTCTCCTCCAAGGAAAGTAATAATCTGACCCTCTTGACACAAGAATCCCTGGATATTAGGGATTCGTTGGAAACTTGGGCGCGTGGCTATGACAGCACGTGGCACTGCTGTATGAGATTACCTTAGCTCGTGTATGAAAAACCCTTCTTCTCGCACTGCTTGTCCTTTCTTAGCTTTTAGGTCACCTACTAAGTTTTTTCTCGTTCTTGTTCGCTAGGCGATCAGATGGGGCCCAAAAAGAATGTGTCCAAGAAAAGCGCGGCCGGCTCGTCGACCCAGCAATCCAACAGAGGGAAGGAGGTCACGGTGGAGTCTCCCATCCCCCAGTTTGGTCCCACGATGAAGAAGGATATCGAGGTGGGACCTGATGCTTTCTTTGAGGCAGAGAGGATAGTCTCGAAGATCACGAACCAAGGGAGGGTCAACAAGATACTGCTGTCCCACAACATCGAGGTTGGGACCGACGCTCTTATTGCCTGACCTTCTTTCGAGGGTGAGAGGAGCTGCGCGCTCCTTGATGAAGACTTCGCGGCCTGGAGCGATGAGCATCTTAGGGCCGGGGCCTTCCTCCCTCTGGATCAGTACTTCGCCGACTTTCTTAACTACGTAAAGTTGGCACCATTTCAACTGCCTTCAAATTCTTACCGTCTGTTGGCGGGGCTGAGGTATCTCTTCCTCAAGCATGAGTGGGAAGTCCCTACCTCAGCGGACATCCTCTACTTCTTCTGCCTCAAAGCCAGCCCGGATCAAAGGGGACGAGGTCATGGGTTCTACTACCTGACTCGCTTCCCGAACTCATCCGTGGTGATTGAACTTTCCAGCCATCCCAACGACTTCAAAGATCAATTCTTTATGTCGAATGGGTTTCGCAATTGCGAGTACCACTACTTTAACCATCCTCATAAGCCTCTTATCTTCAGCTCGTGTAACATTTCTTTCTATCTTTTCGCGTGTATACTGACTAGAGCATCACCATGCAGCCATTTTTGTGAGGATGATCAAGTACGTGACCCTTGGGGGTCAATACGATACCCTGGCGGGGCTTCTGCCCAGTGAGAAGGACTACTGCCAGCTTGTGTCAGACGACACGATGTTGGCGTGTAAGTTGATCTCTGCAGGCCAAACTCTGACCTTGAGGAGGACGCGACCAATCATCCAGCAGCTCGTGTGCTGGCGACTATTCCCGAGGTCGATGCTGCGATCGACGGTGGTGACGAGCAGGAAGAGGAGCCCGAGGTGCCGCTCGTGCGGAAGAGACGAGCTCTGGAGGATGCTCGGGATCCCGACTTGGCATGAGCTCAGTCAGGGGCAGCAGCCAGCCCCTCCGGCCAAGGTAAACCTATCCCTTTTGGGACCTAGTCAGGGCAGCCGCAATCCTTAGGCTAGTTAGGTTTAACCCAAACCAGCTCGTGCATCGCCACAGAAATGATCCATACCGTAACATAACCCTACTCGTGCATCTGCACTTCGCGTTTATTTGTTTGTAAATATTCAGCATGAGGTTTTTCTCCTCGAAACAATTTATTGATTTTGGTTTTCTCAAGTTTTACTTCGATCTTTTTCTCATATTTTATGATGTGTTTGGTAAAGACTTAGTTCGTGCTAGTTTTATTGACCGTTTTTCCTTTAGAGGAAGCAAAACATTGCTAGCCAACTTCTAACTTTTGGAACCTGGTTGTGTCCAGGATACTTTTAAAAACTTAGTTCGCGTTAGTTTTATTGATACCTCATGATTTTTAGAAGAAACACTGGTTAATCAATTTAACTAACTTCTAAGTTTTTTAGAACCTGGTCGTGTCTAGGATATTTAATTTTAAAAACTTAGTTCGTGTTAGTTTTATCGACACCTCGTGCTTTTTAGAAAAAACACTGAATCAATTTAACTAACTTCTAAGTTTTAGAACCTGGTCATGTCCAGGATATTTAATTTTAAAACTTAGTTCACGTCAGTTTTATCGACACCTCGTGCTTTTTTAGAAAAAACACTGAATCAATTTAACCAACTTCTAAGTTTTAGAACCTGGTCGTGTCCAGGATATTTAATTTTAAAACTTAGTTCACGTCAGTTTTATTGACACCTCGTGCTTTTTAGAAAAAAACACTGAATCAATTTAACCAACTTCTAAGTTTTAGAACCTGGTCGGGTGATCTGCCCCCCAAGTAATCAGGAAGTGGATTTGCGTGGTTACTTGAACTAATTACACAAACAAAATCGTACAGACATAAATTAAATTATAACCCATTATATATATATATTTTTTGTATAGCTAATTGGATTTTATACGCAAGCCTTACATAAAGGAGTGATTTGATCACTGATAATATTTTCTCAAATGCACAACATTCCAGGTCCGTGGCACCATTTCTCCATTAAGCCGGGCTAAGTTAAAAGTACCTTTTTGTACGATTTCGATGATCTGATAGGGCCCTTCCCAACTCTGGCCTAAAGAACCATCTTTGGGGTCCTTGCCTGCTAAAAACACCCTTCGAAGCACCGGGTTTCCTAATTCAAAAGCAAGCTTTTTAACCTTTGAATTAAAATAATAAGTGATCTTCTGCTGATAATGTGCGAGACGTAGCCGTGAATCCTCTCGCTTTTCATCAATCAGGTCGAGGGACGTGCTGAGCAATTTGTCATTCTACTCTTGGCTGAAGCCTGGACCCTATGCGAGGCTATCTTTATTTCGATAGGAAGGATGACCTCACTCCCGAAAGTCAAGGAAAAGGGGGTGTGCCCCGTTGAGGTTTGGTGCGAGGTCCGGTACGCCCATAGGACTTGTGGGAGCTGCTCGGGCCAAACTCCCTTGGCCTTGTCCAGCTTCTTCTTAAGACTCGCCTTGAGCATCTTGTTCACAGCCTCGACTTACCATTAGCCTGGGGGTAGGCCACTGAGGAAAAAAATTTAATTATACCGTGCCTCCCACAAAATTCGGTGAAGAGGTCGCTATCGAACTGGGTTCTGTTGTCCGACACGATCTTCCTTGGCAGCCCGAATTGGCAGACAATATTCTTAACCACAAAATCGAGGACTCTCTTTGATGTTTTTGTCGCTAGGGGCTCCCCTTCTGCCCACTTCGTGAAGTAGTCAACACCCATTACGGCATAGCGAACTCCTCCTTTTCCCATGGGTAGGGCTCCAACTAAGTCAATCCCCCAGACCGCAAACGGCCATGGGGACGAGATCATCTTCAGCTCGATTGGTGGAGCTCAGGCGATCGCGGTGAACCGCTGGCATTTGTCACACTTTCGGACGTAAGAAATTGAGTCTTTTGATAGAGTGGGCCAATATTATCCTTGCCTTAATATCTTCAAGGCCAAGCTTTGCCCCCCCAGCATGATCTCCACAAAAGCCTTCATGCACCTCCTGCAAAACACACCGCAAAAGAGGTAGAGAGAGGCCATGCCGGTACAACGTTCCGTCTATAACTGTATACCTCAGAGCTTGGTAGAGTATCTTTCTTGCATCCTTTTGCTCTTCGGGTAACTTCCCTGTGGTAAGATATTCGACTATGGGAGTCATCCAGGTTGGCCTGGCATCGATCATCTCGATCTCCCCTGTATTCTCTACCACACTTGGTCTCTCCAAGAACTCCACTGGTACCAGGCTCAGGGTCTCGGCTTCCTTGGAGGTGGCCAGCTTTGCTAGGGCATCAGCATTAGCATTCTGCGCCCGAGGAATCTATTCGACTAGGATGTACTCAAATTCGGACAGCTCCCTCTTTACCTTGGCCAGGTAGGCCACCATCTTGGTTCCCCGCTCCTGGTACTCCCCTGATACTTGGTTTACCATGAGCTGGGAATCGCTATAGCATTGGATGGCCCTGGCCTTCAACTCTCTGGCCACCCTCAGCCCAGCCAATAAAGCTTCATACTTGGCCTCGTTGTTGGATGCTTCGAATTCGAATCGTAACGCGGAGTGGAAGCGATGTCCCTCTGGGGATATCAAAATGATTCCAGCTCCGGACCTGTTCTCATTAGAAGAACCGTCCACAAAGACTTTCCACAAGGCCTGCACCGGTTCTTCCATCAGTTCCTCTTGGAATGCAGTGCATTCTGCCACGAAATCAGCCAGAGTTTGGCTTTTGATCACAGTTCGTGGTACGTATAGGATCTCGAATTGGCTGAGCTCGAAAGCCCATTTCAAAAGACGTCATGATGCCTCAGGTTTCTGCAGTACCTGCCTTAAAGGTTGATCGATTATGACGTGGATTGAATGGGACTGGAAATACGGCCTAAGCTTTCTGGAGGATGTGATAAGGAAAAAAGCCATTTTTTCCATCAATGGATATCGAGATTCAGCTCCGAGGAGCCTTTTGCTAATGTAATAGATTGTCTTCTAAGACCGGTCTTCTTCCCGGACCAGCACGGCGCTAGCCGCATCTTCCGTGACAGCTAGGTAAAGAAAAAGAGGCTTTCTTGCTGTTGGCTTAGACAACACGTGTGACTCGGCTAAATGTGCTTTTAGGTCGAGGAAGGCACGCTCTCACTCTTCGGTCCACTTGAACTTTTTATTTCCCTGGAGCAGGTTATAGAATGGCAAACATTTGTCGGTAGATTTGGAAATGAACCGATTAAGGGCTGCCACCCTTCCTGTCAGAATTTGGACGTCTTTTCACGACCGGGGTGATGGCATTTTGAGCAGCGATATGATTTTGACGGGGTTCGCCTCTATTCCTCTGGTGTTGACTATGAAGCCTAGAAATTTTCCTGACGCAACCCCGAAGGTACATTTTTGGGGATTCAGCCTCATGCCATACTTCCTTAGGATCTCAAAACATTCTCTCAGATCGGGGACCTGGTCATCGGCAGTTTTTGACTTGACCAACATGTCGTCAACATACACTTCCATGTTTTTCCCGATTTGATTAACGAACATTCTGTTGACCAATCTCTGATATGTGGCTCGGGCATTTTTCAGCTCGAAGGGCATGACTTTGTAATAATACACATTGGTTGGGGTCATGAAGCTAGTATGCTCCTAGTCTACAGGATTCATAGCGATCTGGTTGTAACCAAAATAAGCATCCATGAAGGACATGAGCTCATGTCCTACCGTGGCATCCACCAACTGGTCGATCCTTGGTAGGGGGAAGCAATCTTTGGGACACACTTTACTCAAGTCAGAAAAGTCGATACAAGTCTGCCCTTTTTCGTTGGGCTTCGGGACCAGAACGAGATTGGCGACTTAGATCAAGTATTTTGTCTCACGGATAAAACCACACTTTAAAAGTCGAGCAACTTCCTATTCCAGGGCCGCAGCTCGAGTCGTGCCCAGACACCTTTGTTTTTGTGACTTCGCAGGCATGCTTTTGTCCAAGCTGAGGGTATGCATGATGATGCTCGGGCTGATCCCCACCATGTCTTCATGAGACCAGGCGAAAATGTCTAGATTTTCTTGCAGGAATTTCACCACCTCTGCCTTTCTCTCATCACCAAGGTTTTTCCCGAGCCTAACGATCCTCGAAGGGTCTTTAGGATCGATATTTACTTCTTCGAGCTCTTCGATAGCCTGGAGCTCAGACCTATCTTCGCCAACTCTAGGGTCGATATCGTCACTCAGGGTTGTACCTCTGCCATTGCCCGACTGAGATTCCCTTATCCCAGAGCTAGTTCTTGTTTCCTGGGGTTCCTTGCTTCTGCCCTGAATGGTCATCGTTTGCTGCTCGAGTTGTGATTTTCCCTTCATGGAAATGGTATAGCATTCCCTGGCAGCGAGCTGATCACCTCGGACCATACATATCCCCGTAGAGGAGGGCAATTTGACTGCGAGGTGGCGGATAGAAGTTATGGCTCCAAATGCCATCAACGTGGGCCGACCCAAAATTGCGTTGTACGCAGTGGGACAGTCGATGACCACAAAATCAAGGAGTTTGGAGATAGTTCGGGGTCCCTATCCCAAGGTTATTACTAATTCAATCGTACCTATCACTGCCGACCCTTTGCCAGAGAACCCATACAGCATGATGGAAGTGGCGTCAGTTCGGCCACTGACAGCCCCATTTTTTCTAACGTGGACCGAAACAACAAGTTCAGCGAACTCCCATTATCAACTAGCACCCTATTGACTCTCTGATTGGCGAGCTGGGCGGTTACAACTAGAGGATCGTCATATGGGAACTGGACATGGCTGGCATCTTCTTCGGTGAAACTGATTGGCTGTCTCTCTAATCACTGTTGTTTGGGTATGGGTTGCTCTGAGATAAATTCGATTCCATTATGAGACTTTAATTCATTGATGTATCTTTTCTGAGCACCTCTGCTCGAGCCTGCCAGATGGGGCCCCCCAAAAATGGTGGTTATCTCTCCTCCTATTATTGGAGGAGGGAGGTCTTGCCCCACGTGGGCTCCAGTCAGATTCGCTGGGGCTTCCGGAGCTGATTGAACGTTTGGCCTGGTGAGAGGATTCAGAGTGACTCGATTCCGGGCATACAGAGCTAAGGGTCCGGCCCAGATGAGTGTCTCGATCTCATCTTTCAGATGCCTACAATCATCGGTGTTGTGACTTATGTTGTTGTGGAATCGACATAATTTTGAAGGGTCTCTCTTAGCCTTCTGATTTTCCAAAGGCTCTGGCCTTTTACAGGGAAGGCGGGTAGAATTCGCCAGGAAAATGTGCTCCCTAGGGTTTGTGAGATCGGTATAGACTGGGTAGACCGGTTTGAATTTTTCCATGGGCTTGCTCTTCTTTGGATCGTGCTGGTTGCCCTCGCTGTTTCCCTTTCTCTTGCCTCCACCGCCTTGGTTATTCTGGGCAACGGTCTGAGTCGTATTCACGACGTCCGTTTCCGCTCCAATGGGCTGATCAGGGACTTGGCTGGTTCCCACAACCGATGCTCTCGCTTCTTCCAAATTTATCCATTCCTGGGCCTTGTTCAAGAATTCATCCACAGTGCTGACACCTTTCCTTTGGATTTCTTTCCATAGCCCGCCCCCAACAAGGATTCCAGTTCTCATAGCCGCGAGTCTGAAACTTTCATCTGCATCCCTAGCTCGGGCCACAACATTGGTAAACCTGCTCATATAAGCTTTTAAGGGTTCCCCAGGTTGTTGCTTCACGTTCTCCAGGATATCCGCTTTGACGCGGACCGCTTGGGAGGCTCAGAATGCCCTCTTGAAGTCAGCAGAGAAATTCTTCCACGAGCTGCGACTGTTTCTTACACTGCTTGAACCACTGTCTAGCTGGCCCGAACAGAGTCGAAGGGAATATCAGGCACCTCAGCTCGGGCCCGATAATATGGGCCATCATTAGGGTGTTGAACATCCCCAAGTGATCTGATGGATCTCCGTCTCCATCGAATTTTGATAGATATTATGGGCCATCATCAGGGTGTTGAACATCCCCAAGTGATCCGATGGATCTCTATCTCCATCGAATTTTGATAGATGGGGCATCTTGAAACTCGGTGGTTATGCTGTTGCTGCGATGTTGAGGGAAAAAAGCTCAAGCTCGTCCCCCGAGTCGTATTTGTCCTTTCCCTTCTTTGACAGGAGCCTCTTCATTAATTCCTCCATTTGAGCCAGGCTTTCGAGGGTTTGGTCTTTGATCCCTGGGTTGTTCTGGGGTTGTTCAACAACCCCCATCCTGTTGTTCGCGTTAGGCGGGTTATTGTCCCTCCAAGCATGAGCTTGGTTTAATGGGATATTCTCGTTGTCGCGTATTTCAGAAGGACCATCCTCTCAGCGAGTACGACTTTCGTTCTTGGACGGCTCTCCCCTCTGCGAGTTGAGGCAATCTCGAAGGTCGGTCCTCGAGGTAGCCCGAGGGCTTTGTGCCAAACTTAGATGATTGTGCAGGTCTCCACCAGATCTTCCACTTCGGAGGCTCTTGGTCCAATAACTCCCATTGGAAAAGCTCAGAGCCTGTTGCCAGGGGTGAGGATCTGGGACATTTCCGCGCGATCGTGGGTGATGGGCAGGAATGGCAGGAGGAGGATTCCTCCTGCTATTCTCGTATGCAGGAATATCTCGAGCAGGACGAGGAGGGGATGGATATCTTATTAGCAAAGGGGGATGCCTAACTGGTGAAGCGATCCTAGTCCCGTCTGGCCGGATCAAACTAGCTCGCGGTCGCTCTATCTCACCGCCTCCAGCTTCCTGCGCCTGGTGATCTGACTGTGGCATGGAAGGGCTGGCCAGAGCAGGTTGTCTGGGTGAGCTTTCCCCAGAAATCCTCCACGAGCTGCCACGAGCCCTCCTGGGTGCGTTCGATGGTGGAGCCAAACTTGGAGTTGAAGTTCTGTCTGACCTGCTGACTTGCTAATGGGCCCTGGGAAACTCATCAAACATAGTTTCCCGGTTATGGTGAAACATGGGCACAGAACTCAGGATTGAGGTTCCAACTGACCGACTGAGCTTGGGCCGACTGTCCCTACGGGACTTGTGATTCCTGCTTTGTCTCTTTCTGACGTTACCGTCGGTTGCAAGAGGGGGCAGCCGGGCCAAGACTTCCTCGATTTGCTTATTTTCTTTGGCTAGATGACTCCTCAACTGCATGTTTTCCATTTCTATCGTCGTCAGGTAACTTGGGTTCGGATTTGGAAGTAGGGGCGCTGAACTCCTAGTGTCGCCATGGCCCATCGGCTGCTTTCTCGATCGCTGCTGGACCTCTGGGTCTGGTTCGTTGGATATTGTGGTATGGTGAGCCTCTTTCCCACCATGTTGATCCGTCTCATTACAATGTCTCAAAAGAGTGACCACCATGATCAAGTTTTCATGATAGCACTAATCTAAACACTCTCAATGAAAGCACCAAACTGTTGACGCAGTTTTTCACCAACAGTGAATTATATGAATAAATAGGATGGATTAGTGCTGGATGATAAACCGTAATCAGAAAATGATAATAATCGAGAATGTGGAAACTAATTGCAGATAAAGATGGTCACTCCTTTTTTACGTGGTTTGGAGGTTAAAATCCCCTTAGTCCACGATTCAATATTATTGATTTATCCTTACTATTTCTTACAGAGTATTTTCATTACAAGAAGAATCCAACAACTTGCAATATCCAGGGTTCTGGTATTTATAGGTGATTGATCTTTGAGTAGGTATTGGGGTCATCCCGTGATCTCTTCATCCATCATGTTTACGTGACACCGATGATTAATATCCAAACCTTACAATGAAGTGTGGTCTAATCAATAGGTAAAGATGGGTAATGGGCCGCATGGCCCAAATCAAGTGTGGGATATCTGATCACGCACGTTTATATTGCGTATCCAGGAATAAAACAGACATGTGATGTCTGGTATATGCACGTTTATATTATGTGGTTGACTTTATAAAGATCCGGGGGTATGTCAGGCCTCTGATGCACCACGAGCTTAATGTGGTGCTAGCTCGTGGCTTCTGCTATGTCGACACAATGGCTCCAAGTGATGAGTAGCTAAATGATCCATCAGCTCGAGCTATTTGTTTAGGGGACCGCAACAAACAGCTCCGGATGAACGGTGGACACGTTGCAGATCGGTTTAAGCCCTTTTCTAGCTCGACAAGTAAGTGCGAATATTCAGGGCGTACAAATACTTTAAGATAAAGTTAATTTTGAATTAATTGATATTTATGCTGGAATAAATATCTTGTCTTAAAAGTTGATTAAATAAACAAATGAGAAAATTAGGGCAACCCTAATAGGGCTGGGCAACACACACTGTACATACAGTGTGTGGCGCCTAGTGTGGCGTGCTGCCCCTTTGGCACACCCACATAGGGCCATTTTGGAAGTGAGCATGCCTTGGTGCTTGATCATTAGTCAAGTCTTGCACCAAGCAACCTCATGGGATAGGGTAGTGGCAGTTTTGTAATATTGCATATGTCTCCCAGACAAAAATCATATATGTTCCTGGGAAGACTGTATTTCCCTAGAAGGCTCTTTAGGGGGAGGTGACCTGGTGACTTAGGGAAGAACCATGGCCATCAGCAGATAGGGGCCAAAGTTGTGTACTCCCTTGCCCTATCAAGGCTATATATTAATAAAACAATCTTTATCCATACTTGCTCCTGTGTGCTTCCTTGTTGCCTATGTATTACTTGTTTGTTGTCTTCGTTGGGCCATTGCATGCCACTTGCCCTGTTGTGTGCACGTTCCTAGGAATGAATTTCTTTGTGCTTGCTCATACTTTGTTATTGCCCGTTGCATGTCCGAGATGTGTATGTGGCTAACCACTGAGTTTGTTTTCCTGTAGGTGTGTGTTGTAGGGTGACTTGCTAGCTTGAAGAGTCTGCAAGTGCTGCACGTTCCGTCTAGTTGGAGTACCCAAATAGCCGACCTGTGACAGTTGTTATCAGAGCCAAGTTAGAAAGAGCTTGGCAAAACACACTATGGTGAGCAACACTCAGAGGATCGAAGCTCTTGAGAAGCGGTTGAGGGAACTAGATGGCCTGGACAAAAGGGTCAGGGATCTTTCCTCTACAAGTCATAACTCGGGATCGTCTGATGCAAACAATCGCATAACTGCGCTGGAAAAGGAAAATGATGTTCTCCTATCTAGAATAATCGCGTTGGAGAAAAGAAACACTCCAACAGGTACTTCTGTTTCCCCTCGGTGGGAAGAGCGCATCGCGGTAGTGGAACGCATGCTGAAGGAACAAGAAGTTTCCATAAATGACACTATGGAAGACTGCAGGGAGGCAGTTGGCGTGCTCAGAGAAGAAATGGCTGAGCTAACTGCCAAGGTAAACCTGACCATGCGAGCAGTTGGGAATGCCCCTGCAACAGGCCCGATAGGTATGGAGTATGGCCGAGCTAAAGTACCCAAGCCGAGGCCCTATAACGGGGCCAGAGACACAAAGGATTTGGAGAATTTCCTCTTCGACATGGAGCATTATTTTAGAGCCGTGCGGGCCAATTCGGAAGACGAAAAGATCGCCATGGCTACCATGTATTTGTCTGGGGATGCCAAGGTGTGGTGGAGGACCAAGTATGATGACATAGAGAATGGCAGGTGCACCATCACATCTTGGCCAGACCTGAAGAGAGAATTAAAGACGTAATTTCTGCCAGAACATGTCGCTTACATAGCTCGTCGCCAGTTGAGAGAGCTCAAACAAGTCGGGACAGTCCGAGAATACGTGAAGAGATTTTCGGGACTAATGCTCGATATAAAGGACATGTCCGAAGTAGACAGGCTCTTCTACTTCCTTGAGGGATTGAAACCGTGGGCCAAACAAGAAATTCAAAGACAGCATGTGTCTGATCTTGCCACCGCTCAAGCTGCTCCTGAACGCTTAACAGATTACACTCTGGAGAGTAGCCTGCTGAAAAGGGCTACTCCTCCAACTAGCTCAAGTAGCACTGGGAGTAAGAAGTTTGGGAAGTCCTGGCAGGGAAAGAGTGGGGGAGAGAAGAGGACAACTGAGTCCAATTCTTCCAGTGGGACAGATGCTGCTGCAGGGAGGAAGCCACTAGCTTGTTGGCTTTGCAAAGGCCCACATAAGTCGGCAGTTTGCCCTTACAGGGGCAAGCTGAATGCCCTCATTGGCCAAGAACAACAGGGCGAAGGAGAAGAGGAAGGCGAAGAGTACACGCACATGGGCACTATCTACCTATTGAATGCTCTCAAGAAACATGGCAAGAAAGGGAAGAAGACCATGGGGAAGGGGCTAATGTTCGTGGATGCCACTATCAATGACAAGCCTGCCAAAAGTGTGATGATTGATACTGGCGCCACCCACAACTTCATCTCTGAACTTGAAGCAAAGCGGCTGGGACTGAAGCTGAAGAAAGATGCAGGCCGCATGAAAGCGGTCAACTCCAAGGCCTTGGCCACAACTGGCTTGGCTAAAGGGGTAAAAGTGAGAATCGACACGTGGGAGGGGCAGACAGACTTAGTGGTCATCCATATGGATGACTTCGATGTAGTTTTGGGAATGGACTTTCTAACCGAGAAAGGCGCCATTCCAATTCCTGCCACTGGAAGCTTACTCATAATGGGAGAGACTCCTTCAATGGTGCCTGCAAAGGTGAAACCACCCCCTGGTGTGAAGCTAATATCACCTTTACAGTTCAAGAAGGGTGTCAAGAAGCAGGAGCCCACTTATGTAGCTGTACCCACCGTGTTCGAAGAAGTAGTGGAAGAAATTGTTCAATTAGAAATTATGAGGGTCTTAAAGATGTATGGGGACGTGATGCCAGATAAACTCCCCAAAGCCTAGCCAACAAAGAGGGGGATTGATCACCTGATAGAGCTGGTGCCGTGAGCAAAGCCTCTAACTAAAGCGCCTTAAAGAATGGCACCCCCTGAGCTAGAAGAGTTGAGAAGACAACTAAAAGAGTTATTGGAGGTAGACTTCATCAGACCGTCGAAGGTGCCATTTTGCGCACTGGTGCTATTCCAGAAGAAGCACGATGGGAGCTTGAGACTGTGCATCGACTATAGGGCTCTCAACAAGGTGACAGTTCGCAACACCTACCCCATCCCTCTGATCGCTGATTTGTTCGACTAGCTAAGTGGAGCCAAATACTTCACAAAGTTGGACTTGAGATTGGGCTACTATGAGGTGAGGATTGCAGATGGGGATGAACTAAAGACAACGTGTGTTACTCGATACGAAGCATTTGAGTTTCGAGTAATGCTGTTTGGGTTGACAAATGCACCTACTACTTTCTATACACTGATGAACCAAGTATTCCACGAGTATCTAGATAAGTTTGTGGTGGTGTACTTGGATGATATCATGGTTTATAGCGCCACGATTGAAGAGCATCAAAAACACTTGGCTCAAGTGTTTCAGAAGTTGAGAGAGAACCAGCTATATGTGAAGCGCGAGAAATGCTCGTTTGCACAGGAGAGCATCAAGTTCTTAGGCCACGTGGTGGAACGTGGCCGAATTCGTATGGATCTGGAGAAGGTGAGGGCAATCCAAAAATGGAAAGCCCCCACAAATGTAAAAGAACTTCGCTCCTTCTTAGGCCTAGCCAACTACTATAGATGATTTGTGGACGGCTACTCCAGAAGGGCGACACCCTTGACCGAGCTTCTGAAAAAGGGTGTGATTTGGGCGTGGACTGACAAGTGTGCTGAAGCATTAAGGAGTTTGAAGGAAGCCATGATGAAGGATCCTGTTCTTGCCTTGCCAACTATTAGCAAGCCCTTCGAAGTACAGACAAATGCCTCAGATTATGCTCTGGGAGGGGTACTAGTACAAGAAGACCACCCAGTCACATATGAGAGCCACAAGCTGTCTGAAGCTGAGAGGCGGTATACTACCCAGGAGAAGGAACTCCTCGCAGTTATACATTGCTTGCGAGTGTGGAGGCATTACTTGCTGGGGTCAAAGTTCGTGGTGAAAACGGATAATGCAGCGGTTAGTCATTTCCTTACTCAGCCAAAACTGACCTCTAAGCAGGCTCGATGGCAGGAGTTCGTGGTAGAATTCGACTTCCGTTTTGAGCACAGGCAGGACGCTTGAACCAGGCAGCTGACGCCTTGAGTCACAAAGCTGAATTGCCGACTCTAAAGATCTTGGCTAGTTTATCGGCTAGTGTGGTGAACACTCCACTCAAGGAGCGCATCAAAGAAAACCTGGAGAAAGAACCGGTTGTCAGGACCATCCTGAAACTCATAAAAGAAGGCAAGACTTGCCAGTTCTAGGTGGAGGATGATCTTCTGTGGGCTAAAGGGGGTCGCTTGTATGTTCCGAAAGCTGGAGATTTGCGAAGGACATTACTAAGCGAGTGTCATGACACCTTGTGGGCAGGTCATCCAGGGTGGCAGAGAACCCATTCCCACTTGAAGCAGGGCTACTACTGGTCACAAATGCGAGATGATGTAGTGGAGTACACCAAGACCTGTCTTGTCTGCCAGCAAGACAAGGTCGATAGGAACAAGACACCTGGGTTGTTGGAGCCCTTGCGAGTCCCAAGCCGACCATGGGAGAGTGTGTCGCTTGACTTTATCACCAGTCTACCGAAGACAGGGGATCTAAGTGCGATCTTGGTGGTCGTGGATAGATTCTCGAACTACGCAACATTCATCCCAGTGTCGAAGTACTGTTCGGCAGAGAGACAACCAGACAATTTTTCAAGCATATTGACAAATATTGGGGAGGCCCCAGAACATTGTTAGTGATCAAGATGGAAGATTCACTGGGACCTTTTGGTCTGAACTATTCAATCTCTTAGGGTCACAACTGAACATTTCCTCGAGCTACCTTCCACAGACAGATGAGCAGACATAAAGATTCAACAGGATGTTGGAGGATGATACGAACCACACCAACATTGTGATGAAACCCGACCCCAAATATGGAACAGCCACCAAGAACATACGAGATTGGAATGGAACCGCGACCCAATGCTTAGCCAAGCACGAACCTTGGTATGAGGAAGACGCCACAAACGGGGATGGAATCCGTTTGATAAGTCAGGATGAACGCCACAAGGAATCTCCTTGATAAGTTCAAAAGTTTCTTCAAGAACTCAAGAAGAAAAAAACTCACAATTTCATTCAACATAATCTGCCCTTTCACATTGTTTTGGCAGTCCTTATAAGGACGAAAATTACATGAAAACAAGACCCTTGGTCTTCCTAATGAAAACTGAAATTTAAAGACAACCCTTTGTCTTCCTAATGAAAACCGAAATTAAAAACAAGCCTTTTGTCTTCCTAATGAAAACCGAAATTAAAGACAAAAGGACTATTGGAATCACACAAGTCAAATGTTTGACTTTTCACAAAATAAAGAAAGACCAAATAACAACAATAACGTAAATAAATTAAAATGACAAATACAATAAGACTCATGAAGCTCCTAAACTCAGTCAACTTTGATGAGTAAGACAAGTCTTTGTTCTCCTTCAATGTTGACCACGGTCTCCTCTTGTTTTAGGACTTTGTGGACTAGGCTGTTAATTCTTCCTTGAATCTCTTGGCTCGTGCCCTCGTCACTGGACCAACTGGAACTTGACTTGATACTTGGGTCTTGGTGTCCTCATCATTCCCCCCCTCTTTAGAAGGATTTGACCTCAAATCGTCACCTGCATCAAAAGGACTCAAATCAGAAACATTAAAAGTAGCACTAACATTATACTCACCTGGTAAATCGAGTCTGTAGGCATTGTCATTGATCCTTTCAAGTACTTGAAATGGACCATCTCCTCAAGGTAGCAATTTTGAACGCCTGTGTGTTGGGAATCGCTCTTTCCTCATGTGTAACCATACCCAATCACCGGGCTCAAAAACCTGCTTATGACGACCCTTGTTAGCTTGCTTAATGTATTGTTCAGTCCTTCTTTCTATGTTGAGTCGCGCCCTCTCATGGATTTTCTTCACAAATTCTGCCTTCTTCTCGCCATCTAAATTCAAATGCTCAGAAACACGTAAAGGTGATAAATCCAAAGGAGTTAGAGGATTAAAACCATAAACAATTTCAAATGGTGAAAATTTAGTAGCAGAATGCATTGAACGATTATAAGCAAACTCAACATGTGGCAAACAATCTTCCCAAGTCTTAATATTTTTACTTATGATAGCCCTCAACAAGGTGGATAGGGTCCTATTAACTACTTCTGTTTGACCATCGGTTTGAGGGTGACAAGTAGTAGAAAATAATAGTTTTGTCCCAAGTTTTCCCCACAATGTTTTCCAAAAATAGCTTAAGAACTTAGCATCCCTATCTGATACAATTGTTCTAGGCATACCATGTAATCTCACAATCTCCCTAAAGAACAAATCTGCAACGTTAGAGGCATCATCAGTTTTATGACAAGGAATAAAATGAGCCATCTTAGAAAATCTGTCTACAACCACAAAGATTGAATCCCTCCCACGCTTACTTCTAGGTAAACCCAACACAAAATCCATTGAAATGTCAACCCATGGTGAACTAGGGATAGGTAGGGGTGTGTAAAGGCCATTTGGCTGAACTCTTGATTTAGCTTGCCTACAAGTGATACACCTACCACAAATTCGCTCAACATCTCGTTTCATGTGGGGCCAAAAGAAGTGCTCTTGCAACATAACTAGGGTCTTAGCAACTCCAAAATGTCCCATCAACCCTCCCCCGTGGGACTCTCTAACTAGCAAATCTCTCAAAGAACAATTAGGTACACACAACCTATGCTCCCTAAACAAGAAACCCTCATGCCTATAAAATTTTCCTTCAGCATATTTTTCACAAACACCATAAATTTCCCCAAAATCATGGTCAGCAGAATACAGCTCCTTTATGTGTTCAAACCCAAGTAATTTAGCATCAAGAGTGGAGATTAGGGCATACCTGCGAGAAAGGGCATCAGCAACCACATTCTCCTTACCTTGTTTATAGTGAATGACATAAGGAAATGTCTCAATGAACTCAACCCATCTTGCATGTCTCTTGTTGAGCTTGTGTTGGCCTTTCAAATGTTTCAAGGATTCATGATCTGTGCGAATCACAAACTCCTTTGGCCACAAATAGTGCTGCCATGTTTCTAAAGCACGCACTAGTGCATACAATTCTTTGTCATAGGTGGGGTAATTGAGGGCAGCCCCACTTAGCTTTTCGCTAAAGTATGCAAGCGGTCTCCCATCCTGCATAAGAACAGCGCCAATACCTATTCCAGAAGCATCACATTCAACTTCAAAAGTGTTAGAAAAGTTAGGCAAAGCAAGTAAAGGAGCATGAGTAAGTTGGTATTTCAGTAGCTGAAATGCCTCTTCTTGAGCTTCACCCCATTTAAATATCACATTCTTTTTTATAACTTCTGTAAGTGGTGCGGCAATGGTGCTAAAATTTTTCACAAACCTCCTGTAGAAGCTAGCAAGTCCATGAAAACTTGTAACATTACCTATAGTTGTAGGGGTCGGCCACTCTTGGATGGCTTTGATCTTTTCTTCATCCACCTGAATACCTGTAGCACTTACAACAAAGCCTAGGAAAACAAGCTTATCGGTGCAGAAAGTACACTTACTGAGGTTAGCATATAAACTCTGTTTCCTAAGAACATCCAAAACAGAATGCAAATGCAAAACATGGTCATGTAAATTCTTACTATAAATAAGAATATCATCAAAATACACAACCACAAATTTTCCAATGAAAGCACGCAATACATGATTCATTAAGCGCATGAAAGTGCTAGGTGCATTAGTTAGTCCAAAAGGCATGACTAACCACTCATACAATCCATGTTTAGTTTTAAAAGCAGTTTTCCACTCATCCCCTTCTTTCATACGTATCTGATGATACCCACTTTTAAGATCAATTTTGGAAAACACACAAGAACCATGCAATTCATCTAACATGTCATCTAAACGAGGAATGGGATGTCGATATTTTACCGTTATATTATTGATGGCTCGACAGTCAACACACATCCTCCATGTTCCATCCTTCTTGGGAACTAGAATCACTGGAACAGCACAAGGGCTCATGCTTTCTCTCACATGCCCTTTCTCCATCAATTCTTCAATTTTCCTTTGCAATTCCTTTGTTTCATCAGGATTACTTCTGTATGCTGGTCGATTTGGTATTGAAGCACCTAGAACAAAGTCAATCTGATGTTCTATCCCTCGAATAGGTGGTAAACCATGTGGTACCTCCTCAGGAAACACATCCTCAAATTCCTGCAAAATAGACACAACAACACTTGGCAACGAAGAATCAAGTTGGTTAGTATTTAAAAGAGCCTCCTTATACATGAGTAAAATCATGGGCTGTTTTGTAACCAATGCTCTCTTAACCTCACTTTTTTTTGCATAAAAATTATTTTGTTTTCTCTCACTTGATTCCCCACTTTTCTCTCTTTGTCTCTCTTTTTCCTCACTCTCATTCATCTTTTCACTCTCCTTTTGCTCACTCATTTTCTTTTTGTCACTCAATTTTTGCAACCTCACTTGATCTTCATACACTTGCTTTGGTGTCAATGGCGCTAGAGTGATTGTTCGTTGACGGAATGTGAATGAATACTTGTTGGTGAAGCCATCATGCTGCACCCGCCGATCAAATTGCCAAGGCCTTCCTAGAAGGAGGTGTCCAGCTTGCATGGGAACCACATCACACAACACCTCATCTTCATACTTGCCAATGCGAAATGAGACCAGTACTTGTTTTGTAACCCTCACTTCACCACTATCATTCAACCATTGCAACTTGTATGGACAAGGATGCCTAAGCGTTGTAAGCCCCAGCTTGGCAACCATGGAAGCACTAGCAACATTAGTACAACTACCTCCATCAATAATGACACTGCATACCTTGTCTCTCACATGACAACGAGTGTGAAAGATGTTCTCTCGCTGCACCTCTTCTTTCGCTTGCAAATTCAGGACTCGCCTTGTGACTAGTGCAAGCATCTCACCAGATTCTGGCCCATACTCATTGTCAGAAGCATCTTCCAATGGTGGCATGTCAGCAAGATCATCTTCATCTTCAGAATCTATCTCTCCACTTTCTCGAATCACCATAACTCTCTTGTTTGGACATTGGCTAGCTATGTGTCCTCGCCCCTGACATTTGAAACACCTTATCTCACTAGAATGAGACTTAGTAGGAGTTGTTTTACCTTGAGGTGGTGTGGCTGTGGTGGCTGGTTTTGGTGTAGATGATGAAGTGGGTTGGTCTTCTTTCTTTGGATAGTTCGACCTCCAAGGTGTTGTACTTGGATTGTGTGGGCTCGGTCTTGGCCTCGAACTTGAACTACCCTTCTTGAGCTGCCTCTCAACTTTGATTGCCATATGAACCAAATCCTCCAATTCCACATAATGGTGTAGTTCGATTGGGTCAGCAATCTCTCGGTTCAACCCATTCAAAAACCTTGCCATGGTTGCCTCCCGATCCTCTTCAACATTGGCTCTAATCATAGCCATCTCCATCTCCTTGTAATACTCATCAACACTTCTGTAGCCCTGACGAAGACCCTGCAACTTAAGGTAGAGATCTCGATAATAATGAGGTGGTACAAACAGTCGCCTCATCACCCTCTTCATGGCCTCCCATGTGTCAATAGGGCGATCTCCACTCCGCCTCCTGTTGATGCACAACTGATCCCACCAAACAATAGCATAATCAGTAAACTCAATGGCAGCAAGTTTTACCTTCTTCATGTCGGAGTAGTTGTGACAATCAAAAACTAGCTCCATTTTCTTCTCCCACTCAAGGTATGCTTCAGGATCACTCTTCCCCTGAAATGCTGGGATTCTCATTTTGATATTCCCCAAATAATTATCTACCTGGTTCCTATCTTCTCTATTCCCACCATACCTCCTATGGTTACCCGCCGACATCCTATCAAACTCGTCATCAGAAACTACTCCTTCTAAATCCCCTTCATTCTCATCCTCCCTTTGGTGTACCCTACCTCTCCTTGGTTTCCGTTGTGCCCCCTCTTCTACCCTATCCACCCTCTCATGTATCTGCTCACACTCCGCCCTCATCATCCTTCGCATCTCCCCAATTAATGCTTGTATTTGTAGATTCGGAACCTCAGGTGGCGGATTATCATTGCTTGCATCTTTCTCTGGATTTTGTGACATGATGGAGAATCTGCAAAACAATAAGGTTAGAAAATTATAGAAAGGACCTCACTGCACTCCCTCACGTGTTTCACTCAAAGAAAATGGTCACTCAAGTACACTCGTGTTTGCACTCAATGATGGCTTTTACCCTCATATAAGCTCACACCTCTGCCTTTTTCCACTATATTTTCTTCTTTAAGCTCTTTGAAAACTAATGAAACGGTGATATGGAGGTTCCAGCAGCCAATTCTACCAAACAAACCAAACGAACACCGACGAAAACTGGTGAAAATGACGAAAAAATGAGGATTTTTGGAACACTTGTGTGGGGTTTTGGCCAAAAGGCCTCTAGACCATAAGGAACAAGAATAGAACAAAAATTTTTAAGAGAGGTTTCCAGACTCTTTTTTTTTTTTAGTCTCGGATCCTCTTGAAATTAAGAACACCAAAGAACCAATCCGAAAACCAAGAAAACTGAGGTACTATAACAGATTCAAGAACAATCCCAATAACAGAAAATGATTATTCCCAAAATCTAATCTGTGATTCAACCAATAAGATCAAAACCAAAATAATTTGTGGCACTATAACAGTCTCGGATTCCACAACAAATAAAGGAACCAATTGAAACCAGGGACACAATTGAAACAAGGGAATTATCAATACCAATTTCGGATTTCACAACAAGAACATGAGAAACCCAAGGCAAATTTCGGATTTCACAACAAAACAAGAGGACTCAATGAAAATTCGGTTTCCACAAGTAAGAACCCTAATTCACGATTTTAGAAACGAAAAGTAAACAAAATAGGGGAAGTTTCAGAAAACCAAATTCAATTGCACGATTTGAACAAAGAAACGAAAAAGAAAAACAAGGAAAAAAAAAGATAGGTCAAATCGTATGAACCTAGGCTCGGATTTCAAACAAGGAAACAATTGAAATTAACAAGCTCTAGAATAGAAAAACACGACTAGATGAACACGAATTGATATATATATATATTTTTTTCAGAAATCCTAATATAAGAACACGAACTGAATAGAAAAAAAAATGAAAAAGGATAGGCCAAACCGGATGATCCTAAGCTCTGATACCAACTGATACGAACCACACCAACATTGTGATGAAACCCGACACCAAATATGGAACAGCCACCAAGAACATACGAGATTGGAATGGAACCGCGACCCAATGCTTAGCCAAGCACGAACCTTGGTATGAGGAAGACGCCACAAACGGGGATGGAATCCGTTTGATAAGTCAGGATGAACGCCACAAGGAATCTCCTTGATAAGTTCAAAAGTTTCTTCAAGAACTCAAGAAGAAAAAAACTCACAATTTCATTCAACATAATCTGCCCTTTCACATTGTTTTGGCAGTCCTTATAAGGACGAAAATTACATGAAAACAAGACCCTTGGTCTTCCTAATGAAAACTGAAATTTAAAGACAACCCTTTGTCTTCCTAATGAAAACCGAAATTAAAAACAAGCCTTTTGTCTTCCTAATGAAAACTGAAATTAAAGACAAAAGGACTATTGGAATCACACAAGTCAAATGTTTGACTTTTCACAAAATAAAGAAAGACCAAATAACAACAATAACGTAAATAAATTAAAATGACAAATACAATAAGACTCATGAAGCTCCTAAACTCAGTCAACTTTGATGAGTAAGACAAGTCTTTGTTCTCCTTCAATGTTGACCACGGTCTCCTCTTGTTTTAGGACTTTGTGGACTAGGCTGTTAAGTTCTTCCTTGAATCTCTTGGCTCGTGCCCTCGTCACTGGACCAACTGGAACTTGACTTGATACTTGGGTCTTGGTGTCCTCATCAGAGGAGTACTTGCGCCACTTTGTCAATGCCAATCAGAAGAATTGGACACAACTACTCGATGTAGCTCAATTTTTCTTCAACTCTCAAAAGAGTTCTTCATCGAATAAGAGCCTTTTTGAAGTTGTTGATGGACAGCAACCACTGTTGCCCCACACAGTGGACGAATATCGTGGTCAGAACCCGCGAGCCTTTCACTTCTCAAAAGTCTGGAAGAAAACGACAGAGATTTCCCGAGCTTATTTAGAAAAAGCATCAAGAAGAATGAAGAAGTGGGCAGATCAGAAGCGCAGACCACTGGAGTTCAAAGCAGGTGACTTAGTGTTAATCAAGCTGAGGCCCGAACAGTTGAGATTCCGAGGGGACAAAGACATCAGACTCGTTCACAAGTACGAGGGTCTGGTCTCAATCATCTCAAAAGTTAGCCTAACTTCCTACAAAGTCGACCTACCAGCTTGGATGAAGATACACCCGGTCCTTCACATCAGCAACTTGAAGCCGTATCATGAAGATCCAACAAATCCAGAGCGCAACTAGTCAACCAGAGGAGGAGTCATCGTTCAACCAAGGAGCAAGCGTCAACCTGAAAAAATCCTGGCGGAAAGGACGGTCACCACTGACCGTAAAAAGCATAAAGAGTATCTGGTAAAATGGAAGGGGCTCGCAGATGACGAGATCAGCTGGGAGAGGGTGGAAGACTTGAAGAAGCTCACGCAGAAGATTGAAGATCTACAAGCTACTTCGTCGAGGGCGCCGAAGGATTGAGTGGGGGAAAGTGTGGCGTGCTGCCCCTTTGGCACACCCACATGGGGCCATTTTGTACGTGAGCATGCCTTGGTGCTTGATCATTAGTCAAGTCTTGCACCAAGCAATCTCATGGGATAGGGTAGTGGCAGTTTTGTAATTATGCATATGTCTCCAAGACAAAAATCAGAAATGTTCCTGGGAAGACCTTATTTCCCTAGAAGGCTCCTTAGGGGGAGGTGACCTGGTGACTTAGGGAAGCACCATGGCCATCAGCAGATAGGGGCCAAAGTTGTGTAATCCCTTGCCCTATCAAGGCTATATATTAATAAAACAATATTTATCCATACTTGCCCCTGGTGCTTCCTTGTTGCCTATGTGTTACTTGTTTGTTGTCTTCGTTGGGCCATTGCGTGCCACTTGCCCTGTTATGTGCTTTGTGTTGTGTGGACGTTCCTAGGAATGACTTGCTTTGTGCTTGCTCATACTTCGTTATTTCCCGTTGCATGTCCGAGATGTGTATGTGGCTAACCACTGAGTTTGTTTGCCTGTAGGTGTGTGTTGTAGGCTGACTTGCTAGCTTGAAGAGTCTACAAGTGTCGCACGTTCCGTCTAGTTGGAGTACCTAAATAGCCGACCCATGACACCTAGCATCAGAGATTTTATCACTGTGATTTGAATTTTAAATTTCAAATAAATTTGTTTAATCAGTTACTTAATTATTCTTTTTAAATATGATTTAAATAGATAATTAAATTAAAATATCTAATCAGTTTTAATTTAAATTATTTTTTAATTAAATAAAGATTATTTAATTAGATTAAATATCTTTATAAATCTCATATACGTGATATTCAGAAAATGATGGATAATCAGACTCTCTCTCTAAAGCGATAGTTTTCTCTAAACCTGAAAACTATTCTAAACCTTCTCTCTGTCAAAAACACTCAAGATCCCATGTGTTGAGTACATCTAGGGAGTCACATAAATAAACCTTTTGAATCCTACGTGCTCACACACGTCCTTGTGTGTTTGAGGGTTGGTCTGGAAGATCATGGTGTGAGATCTCAGAACACTAGATAGGAAGATCGTTGATTTATAAAAAAAGACTCAATGACACTTGATAGGCTACAAGAGGTAATCCCTGATCTATTTGTATATGATTTAATATTTATATATGTATATGATCCTCAAATGTATTAATATTTATTAAAAAGGGTCCATATATTCCGCTGCATACCTTTGATTTGATCATTTAATACCAACAGATGGAGGGTTCTGGCCCCGACTATCATCCGCAACCCCGACATTAACCATGCCTGGTCCAATTGACTGACTTGGATACATAACTTCTGAATTTGTCTGCAGTAAATGGCTTAACCTATCAGGCATGATAATCATATCCAAAACTATTCCACGAGCAGGGCCAAACAACACAATAACCACATACAGTATGCATACCAAGACACAAGTCTATAGTGTTCATGCATCAATTATCAAGCCTTACTCCCACAAAATACATTTATATACGTCATGCTCTCTATTCTAGCATGTAGATAAGGCACTCAGGTTCAATTTAAACAATTAAACACATAGTCACATTATTAGATACCAAACCGTGAGTCGAGCTTATCTTTAGCAGCGAGTGTACATGCCTAGTCAGTCTTCACGAACCCTTAACTCTAGACCGCTTTGATACCAAGTTGTAATGCCCTTGTTAGCCAAGACCGTTACACTGTGCGTTTAAAATAGTGCTTAACTCGCTAAGCGAGTCATTTAGATATAAATGCGTAATTAAAGACTAAATCAAGGTTAGGTATTAAAATTTTTTGTCAATGAAGTAATTATTTTTTATCAAAAAAATTAAAATTATACACAGGATCCCAAAAAGTGGTTATAGACTGATAAAAGATAAATAAAATAAAAATGAGCCATCCTAACCGGAAAAATAGGGCTCAACCCTAGTTCCTCTCAAGCTATCCCAGTCATGGCGATTGAGTAGGATGCATATGTACACACCGCCCTTGAAGCTCTCCAACTCATGGCTGGTCCAGATTACCCTTGCCCTTATCTGCGCCACATAGCACTCGTGAGCCAAGGATCAACAAGAAAATTAAATCAACAGATACAAATAAGCAACAATATAAAATTAGTAAACTAAAATCGATAAGTTCAATAAGCAATAGGACATAAGCAATAAGCTTAGCAGTAATAATCTGTTCATTCAAACACATAATTCAATCACAACAATCAATACAGTTAGTTAAGTGCAATTGACACTTCTGTTTATTTAATTGATGTTTGTAATGACCCAACTACTCTAGACCTTGGACCATTACTAACTTCTATACAAAACTTATGAAAACATACATTTGAAATAACATATCTTTATTTCAGAACTGTAAGGTAAAGGCTTAAAACTATATAAAATTCAGAAGTATGACATTGGGATCCCATTGTTAGAAACAAAACATAACTTTGACATAATGAAAACTTAATTAAAACTTATTACAACCAATTGCAGAAAAATACATAGAAAACCATAATTAAAGAGGCTTCATCCTCGAATCGAACTCTCGGTCCTTCGATTCCATTTCGCCTCAATACATATCCCCAAGCTTCCAAGAACCTTTCCCGCCACCAAAGCTATTTTCCTGCACATATAAACATAAAGGAGTGAGCCTAATGCCCAGCAAGGAAAATCTAACACATAAATCATATACATAAAATTCATATCAATATATACTAAAACATATCATAACATATGTCACATATACTATAATGGCCATTATTACTTGGGGTCCTATAAACTAAACAAGTCATATGCCCATTAGATTTGTGGGGCTTGCTAGCTAAGCAAGTCATATGCCCATAAATTTATTGGGGCTTGTTAGTTGTACAGGTCATATGCCCAAGTCTACAAACATACATAACACACAAATCATAAGTTAACATAACACATAAATCATAAGATAACATATGGCATAACACATAATATCCTATCCTATTTTCCTTACTAAAAGTACCGGGATATGAGAACAGGTTTAGGACTTTGGAACACTCCTAAAAACCATAAATGAAAGGGTGAGCATACTGAAGAAAGAGGAATGAAAAGAATGGACGAACTATACCATCAAGAACATACTTACGAAAAACCTTATGTTCAAGATCTTAGATTTCCTAACCAAGAATAAAGAATGAAGTTAGGATGTTGAGTAGAAAACTATAAGAACTTAAGGAAAACAATACCAAAATGAACTAGAGTTTGGAATACCTTGAATGCTTCTATGGCCGATCTAAACCTTAAACTGAAATGTGCTATAAACCTTACTTCCCAAGTGTTTGGTAAGCTTATAATGATTAAGCTTATAATCCCCAACCCAAGTGTTTAAGCACTCAAAAATAACCTAGCAGCTTGCAGCCTCTGAACTTAGCTTAATGAATGAATAAATGGCTGGGTACTAGGTCCTATTTATAGAGTTCAAGAATGAAAAGATCTTCATTTAACTTGAATAAAATAATGTCTTTTTAAGTGAAAAATATTTGAATTATCGTTCAGCAGAGGCTGAAGACTCGGTCAGAAAGATGCTGGACTTATCAAGAGGTTAAAGATTAAAATGAGAACGTTTTCAAAAACATTCAAAAATATACTAAGGGAGCCGATATATCCCCTGGGCCAGCATGCCCGAGGCTCATCGAGGTGATCGTGCGAAGTTACGTGTTTTTCGTATCCCCGTACTGCGATATATCGCCCCCTATAGCTGCGATATATCAATATACGCTGAATATTTAAACACGAAATTGCACATTTTCAGCTTAATTTGAATTGAGTAAACAGCCTTGACTAAGTCCTCCAACGTTTTCAAAGTTGCTGACAGACCCTAGGATATTCGAATATTACTCTTAATAAACTTATTCCTCAAGTAGGATATCGTATCGTACTTGAGGACGTGAGATGGGTCTTACACATATTTGCGTAGCATCGAGATGTGGAACACGTTGTGACTATCTGCTAGTGCTGGCGGTAGGGCTAGTCTATACGCAACTGCTCCCACTTTGTCCAATATCTCAAAAGGACCTATAAATCGGGGACTAAGCTTGCCTTTCTTCCCAAACTGCTTTACACCTTTCATAGGAGATATCTTCAAGAAGACTTTATCTCTGACTTTGAATTCCACATCGCGTCGCTTGGCATCCGCATAGCTTTTCTAACGGCTTTGAGCAGCAAGCATACACTGTCTAATAAGCGCTACTGCTTCTTGAGCTTGTCTAACAGCTTTGGGACATAGAAGCTGCCTTTCTCCTACCTCGTCCCAGTACAACGGTGATCGGCACCTCCTTCCATATAGCAACTCATAAGGTGCCATCCCGATCGTTGACTGGTAGCTATTGTTGTAGGAGAACTCTATCAGTGGTAGGTACTTATTCCATGATCCTCTGAAATCAAGTACACACGCGCATAACATATCCTCTAAAATCTGAATCGTACGCTCGGACTGCCCATCTGTCTGAGGATGAAAAGTTGTACTAAGACTTAACTTAGTACTCATAGCTTGCTGCAAACTTCCCCAAAATCTCGATGTAAACACTGAACCTCTATCCGACACTATTGTCTTGGGGATTCCATGCCACCGTACTATCTCTTGGACGTAGATGTCTGCATATTGGTCTGCCGTATATGAAGTCTTAACAGGTAGGAAATGAGCTGACTTGGTTAGTCTATCTATTACTATCCAAGCGGAATCATGCTGCTTATTCTTCCTTGGCAAACCTGTCACGAAGTCCATAGCTATATCGTCCCACTTCCATTCTGGTACGCTAAGCGGTTGCAATAAGCCTGCAGGTCACTGATGCTCTGCTTTCACTTGCTGGAATACAAGACACTTGGACACAAACTCTGCTATGTCCTTCTTCATCCCTGGCCACCAATAGATTACCTTGATGTCATGAGTCATCTTGGTAGACCTTGGGTGAACTAAGTACGGGGTACCGTGCACTTCTTCTAGAATCGTCTTCTTAATACTTTGATCATTTGGCACGCATACCTGATCCTTATATCTAAATAAACCTTGACTAGATATTGAGAAATCTGTGGTCTTGCCTTCTCGGACTGCATCCATATGTGCTGCTAGTGTGTCGTCATGTCCCTGACCAATCTGTATGTCTTCTAGCAGATTCGACTGGATAGACAAGTTAGCTAGCTTGCCGACAACTACTTCTATTCCGGCACTGATCAGCTCCTGCTGTAGCGACTTTTCTATTCCGGCTAAAGCTGCTAAATTTCTAGAACTTTTCCTACTTAGTGCATTGGCAACTACATTTGCCTTCCCCGGGTGGTATAGGATTTGGCAGTCGTAATCCTTCACTAATTCTAACCACCTGCACTGCCTCATGTTGAGCTCCTTCTGAGTAAAGAAGTATTTTAAACTCTTGTGGTCTGTATAAATCTCGCACCGTTCTCCGTAAAGATAATGGCACCATATTTTTAACGAAAAGACCACCGCTGCCAACTCCATATCGTGAGTTAGATAGCGCTGCTCGTACTCCTTCAACTGTCGTGAGGCGTAGGCTATCACCTTATCATTTTGCATCAGCACGCAACCCAATCCTTGCTTCAATGCATCGCAGTATACTACAAACTTATTGTTGGGTGTCGGTACACAGAGTACTGGTGCTGAGCAAAGCTTATCCTTAAGCAACTGGAAGCTTTCTTCGCACTTATCATTCTAGTTGAATCTTTGTTGTTTTCGGGTCAGGTTGGTGAGCGGAGTGGCTGTCTTTGAAAAGCCCTCTATGAACCTCCTATAATAACCTACTAACCTTAGAAAGCTTCTTACTTCATATGCGTTCTTTGGTCTGGGCCAATCCTTCACGGCCTTTACCTTTGATGGGTCTACTGCAACTCCGTCTTTTGATATAATGTGCCCAAGGAACGCCACTTGCAAAAGCAAAAATTTGCATTTCTTGAACTTGGCGTAGAGTTGATGCTCCTTCAGTCACGACAAAATCAATCTCAAATGTTCCTCGTGCTCTACTTCATCCTTAGAGTATACTAAGATGTTGTCGATGAACACTACGGCGAATTTATCTAAGTAGTCTTTGAAGACCCTATTCATCAAGTCCATAAATGCGGCTGCTGCGTTGGTAAGACCAAAGGACATAACCAAGAACTCGTAATGTCCATAATGAGTTATAAAGGCTGTCTTAGGAATATCTTCTCCCATTACCTTGAGCTGATGATACCCGGACCGTAAATCAATCTTTGAGAATACAGTCGTGCCTCAGAGTTGATCAAACAAGTCGTCGATCTGGGGTAGCGGGTACTTGTTCTTAATTGTTACCTTGTTCAGCTCACGGTAGTCTATACACATCCGCATACTTCCGTCCTTTTTCTTCACGAATAGCACCGGGGCTCCCCATGGTGAATGGCTCGACCTAATAAAACCCAAGTCTAGGAGTTCTTGTAGCTGCGTCTTTAACTCCTTGAGTTCCGTAGGTGCCATCTGGTATGGTGCCTTAGAGATAGGCTCGGTGCCCGGTACTAATTCTATCGTGAAGTCGATTTCCCGAGTTGGCTACAATCCCGGCAAGTCATTGGGAAATACCTCTGGGAATTCTCTTACAATACGGACGTCTCCAAACCTTAAGTGGTGTCTCCTTTACTACATCTGTGATGCTGGCTAAGAATGCTTGACATCCTTTTTCCATCATTCTTTAAGCTTTGAGAGATGATACTAACGGGATGCGTAATCCTGAAGCTTGTCCCATGAAGCATAGTTTCTGGCCGTCAGGAGTCTCGAACATCACCTTCTTGCATTTCCAGTCGATGGTTCCGCCAAGCCGTGCTAGCCAGTCCATGCCTAGTATTACGTCAAAGTCATTGATCACTAGTTCTATCAGGTCTCGTTCTAGTTCTATGTCCTTAATCTTGATCGGTACGCCTCGTACTATTCGTGATGATAGAACTACTTTGCCCGAAGGCAACTCGGTTACAAACCTAGTTCTAAATCTTTCACAAGGTTTGTCTAGTTTTTCTATCATTCCTAACGAGGTATACGAATGAGTGGCTCCGGAATCAAATAATACAGAGCATATGTTATTGAGGATAGAAACCTGACCTGTGACCACCTTATTGCTAGCATCAGCCTCTCCTTGGGTTAAGGTAAAAACCCTAGCAGGAACCATCTTGTCGTCTTTCTCTCCTTCTGGCTTGCGCTGAGGACAATCTCTTTTCCGGTGTCCTTCCTGACCACAGTTAAAACATTCCTTGGTATTTGTGTGGCATTCTCCTGGATGTTTCTTCTGACACTTAGCACATGGCAGGTATTCCACATAACCCGGCCTATTTCCCCCATTATTTGTTTGTGCCCTCTTATCGCTGTCAGATTGCTTGTTATCAGGATGCCTTCTCTTCTGACCGTTATTGTTGTTGCCGGACTGATGGTTGCCATTATGGTTGTTGTTCCGACTAGTCTGAGGTTGACTCTGCTGTCTAGGCTCAGGCTTACTGTCTTCTTCTTTACTTACATTAGCCTGTAGCCTCTCTACTTCTATTGCCGTCTCAAGAACGTCAACATACGCAGTATTCCCCGGGTTTGCTAGCTTAACCCCCATCTTAATCTTCGGTCGAAGTCCTCTAACAAACTTGTTCACCCTCAGAAAATCGGTTGGCACCATCTCAGAGGCGAACTTAGCTAGGCGGTCGAACTGACGAGCATATTCCGCCATTGATAAATTACCTTGCTTCAAGTTGGTGAACTCCTCAACTCTCGTAGCGAGTATAGTCGAATTGTAATACTTCTTATGGAACAGCTCCACAAATCGAGTCCATGTCATGGTGGCAACATCATGCGATTGCTGGACCAAGTCCCACCATATCCTAGCATCCTTCTTAAGCAATGACGAGACACATGATATACTGTCTGCATTACTGAGATTCATGTGCGTCAGAATTGGCTCCACATTCCTTAGCCACTCTTCTGCCTCAAAGGGGTCTATAGTCCCTTCTCAGTTTGGAGCGTGCTATTTGTAGAACCTCTCATAAACTGGCTCCATGTGCTGTACTGGATACGGCGCGTAGTTCGCCACTGTCCATCCCCCATATGGACCAACTTGTTGGGGTGCTGAGGCCATTTGCTGTGGCTGCAGCTGAGGCTGAGGCAGAGGCTGAGCCTGTTGTCGTTTCTGCTGCAAAAGTTCCTTGACTTGTTGTCGCAGTTTGGTGATCTCCATAGTGTTGTCAGCTGGCGGTGCCAGTGCGTTGCGACTAGCAGTAGCACGCACCCCCTTCATGCGAACTGAAGGGGCTTCATTGTTCACTGGAACAGCGTTGGAGGCGTTTCTGTTGGTGCGTGTAGATCTTTAGAGCGACATCATAGCAGAGTTCTAACATTTGAAAAAAACATGTTAGAACTTTACCTATTAGGCTCTAAGGTAAAACTTATTCTAAAACGTACATATCTCAGACCTATTGATTATGACTTCTTATGAAAATTTTATAAGTCTTCTTTATTATTTAGAGTGGGTTTCTATACTTAGAAAAACAAGCCATCTTTATTTTTCTAAGTTTGTTTCTAATCATCCTATATGACTTAATTCTCAGGCTCGATACTCATCTTTGTTCCAAAGTTAACCATAATGAGGGAGGGCTGGGATCAGTAAAATCGTTCCCACTACTATGGCCCCCTAACTCTCAACATAGAAACTTGGTTCATTGATTTGTATCCACCCTCACCGAACTTAGTCATTCTTTATTTTATTTATTATTTATTGTGATTGCAAAATAAAAATCAAACTCATACATGATAACAAAATAGCATGATATTAACTTGGAATTTTTTTTTTCACTTATTACAACCATAAAACAAACAATAAATAAAACAAACAATGAAACTAACTATCTTCTACATCTGATCCTTCATCTATCATATCATCATCTAGCTCTTCATAATCTTCATTATCATGTGCCTCAAAATGTCCTCGAGGAAGGTTCATAAAAATCCTATGTTTTTGCTCATTTGTAAACTTAAATTCTGATTTTGTAGTGAACCTAACTAAGAGAAAGTAATATCACATTGCTACTGGCAGTTCATCTTCATCATCCAATCTTTCCCATATTTCATCTAAGGCTGCAATTACGGGATGAAAATCTCTAAATAGTCTAATTACTAAAACGTATTGTTCCGTTGCTCTCATCATGATTTGTTTAGACTCTTGAAGGTGACCTATTTCTCTGTGGAAAAAAAGCAGTCTTCGAGTGATTCTCTCTAGTGTTCCTATGGTGTTTCTTGGTTCTCTTATTCTCTTTAGAGCCTTAATGGCTTTGATATCCTCATAGGTTAATGATCCGTTCATACTTAACTAAAAATATAAATGCTAAAATTGTTAGCTATACATATAAGCATAATAACTATAACTTAAATACTTACTTGGTGGTCAGATTCAGAGCTTTGAGTGTGTGTATCGAGGAGAACTTCATACGAATGAACCTTTTCTCTGATACCAACTGTAATGACCCAACTACTGTAGACATTGGACCATTACTAACTTCTATACAAAACTTACGAAAACATACATTTGAAATAACATATCTTTATTTCAGAACTATAAGGTAAAGGCTTAAAACTATATAAAATTCATAAGTATGACATTGGGATCCCATCGTTAGAAACAAAACATAACTTTGACATAATGAAAACTTAATTAAAACTTATTACAACCAATTGCAGAAAAATACATAGAAAACCATAATTAAAGAGACTTCATCCTTGAATCGAACTCTCGGTCCTTTGATTCCATTCCACCTCAATACACATCCCCATGCTTCCAAGAACCTTTCCCGCCACCAAAGCTATTTTCCTGCACATATAAACATAAAGGAGTGAGCCTAATGCCCAGCAAGGAAAATCTAACACATAAATCATATACATAAAATTCATATCAACATATACTAAAACATATCATAACATATGTCACATATACTATAATGGCCATTATTACTTGGGGTCCTATAAACTAAACAAGTCATATGCCCATTAGATTTGTGGGGCTTGCTAGCTAAGCAAGTCATATGCCCATAAATTTATTGGGGCTTGTTAGTTGTACAGGTCATATGCCCAAGTCTACAGACATACATAACACACAAATCATAAGTTAACATAACACATAAATCATAAGATAACATATGGCATAACACATAATATCCTATCCTATTTTCCTTTCCAAAAGTACCGAGATATGAGAACAGGTTTGGGACTTTGGAACACTCCCAAAAACCATAAATGAAAGGGTGAGCATACTGAAGAAAGAGGAATGAAAAGAATGGATGAACTATACCATCAAGAACATACTTACCAAAAACCTTATGTTCAAGATCATAGATTTCCTAACCAAGAATAAAGAATGAAGTTAGGATGTTGAGTAGAAAACTATAAGAACTTAAGGAAAACAATACCAAAATGAACTAGAGTTTGGAATACCTTGAATGCTTCTATGGCCGATCTAAACCTTGAACCGAAATGTGCTATAAACCTTACTTCCTAAGTGTTTGGTAAGCTTATAATGATTAAGCTTATAATCCCCAACCCAAGTGTTTAAGCACTCAAAAATAACCTAGCAGCTTGCAGCCTCTGAACTTAGCTTGATGAATGAATAAATGGCTGGGTACTAGGTCCTATTTATAGAGTTCAAGAATGAAAAGATCTTCATTTAACTTGAATAAAATAATGGCTTTTTAAGTGAAAAATATTTGAATTATCGTTCAGCAGAGGTTGAAGACTCGGTCAGAAAGATGCTGGACTTATCAAGAGGTTAAAGATTAAAATGAGAACGTTTTCAAAATCATTCAAAAATATACTAAGGGAGCTGATATATCGCCCCTTGTAGGCGATATATCGCCTGGGTCAGCATGCTCGAGGATCGTCGAGGTGATCGTGCGAAGTTACGTGTTTTTTGTATCCCCGTACTGCGATATATCGCCCCCTATAGCTGCGATATATCGGCATACGCTGAATATTTAAACATGAAATTGCACATTTTCAGCTTAATTTGAATTGAGTAAACAGCCTTGACTAAGTCCTCTAACGTTTTCAAAGCTGCTGGCAGACCCTAGGATATTCAAATATTACTCTTAATAAACTTATTCCTAAAAAATACTTAATTATCATTAAACATACACATGACAAGTGTTACTTTCTTATTGGGTCTATCTAAACCTTATAATATAATAAATATCACCATCAATATCAGACATATTAATCAAACCTTAGGTTAAAATTAATATTCTTAAACTATAGGTTAAACTTAGAAAATCTACAAGTGTTACTACGAGTGTCCAATTAAATCTCGGTCTGAACCAAAATCAACAGTCATAAAAATAATACTACTATTACTATTATTATACTATCTAACTAGCTAAGTAAAGTTCTTGGACTCTACAATGTTAGGCCCAACGCCCTTAGGCTAAGTCCTCTAGTCTTATGGACAACTCTGGCACGCTTAGGCTGGGCTACATTCCGCACACTTACTGTCGGCCCCGGCGCCCTAAGGCTGGGCTTTCAGAATAGATATAGTCACATATATATTGCACAACACACAATCAGATGCAGCATATGCAAGCATGCTTAACTAAATAATCACATTTAAAATCACAGTCATATCTAATTACAGGGGTTCAAGCCCCAATTACAACTAGGGTGCAATTTTCTTAAGTCGAGTTCTGAGCAGATAACGTATGGCAATCCGAGCACGATCCCTATTTCCGAGCCTTAGCAGTATAACCTAGTCACAAAGCATTAACGGAAACCATCAACCACTTAGACTTATTTAAGAGTTCAAGGTATATTTCTAGCCTTTGGGATCTTGAGTTCCACTAAACCGGGTAGTAGAATCCTTCCCGAGCCTTTAGATTTGAGTTCCCGAGCTTAAAAACCCTAATTTCCCAATATACCCTATTTGAGTCGCGGCGCCCCAAAAAAGTGTCGCAGTCCTCCACAAGTCAAAGGGCCAAACCCTAATTTTTCAAAGACACGCCCCGCGACATGACCCACCCAGCGCTGTGGTGCTAAGGCGGTTCAGTGAACCCCTTAGGCCTCTGAGTTCATGCGGGCCACAACGCTCCAAGAACAGTGCCGCGACGCGACCCCGCGAACTCAGAATTCCTAGCACCTTTCCTGCATTTTCCCCAAACCAAAATCATCAAAGTTCACCCCAAATGTGAACCAAACACAACAATTGAACCCCAATACCTCAATACTACACCTAAGGCAATACAATCACAAAAACAACTAAACTAAAACTCCATTATAGCTCAAAATTCACCCCTTGAGTTCAAGGCTCAAGAGCACCAAAATAAACAAATCAAAACCTAATTAACAACATAATTGAAGCTTACCTCAACGAGAATCACAACCCCTGAACTGAACCTCAATCAATCCCAACTCCAGCCTTCCATTTCCTAGACCAAACTCCTCCAAAATGCCTCAAACCCAACTAAGTCTCAAGGGAAGGAGAGAAACGTTAGAGAGAGAAGGAGTAGTTTACTGAGAGTTCTTGTTCTAATTGGTTCTAGGCTTCCTAAGTCTATCCCTTGACACCCCAAAAGACTAGAATGCCCCTAACTCCAAGCCTTACTCTTTAATGTGTTAGGAACAAGTTTCCTAATGCGTAGCGAAATGGTGGTGGGGTTGGCCCAGTGTACAACAAAAATTTTGTAACATATTTTAACTACCTTTAAATATGTAGATCCATTCATTTACATACATTAATCATACGCAAGAAAAGGATAGAAATCATACCTCTTGAAGCCTATAAAGTGTCCTTGCTATCTTTTTGTAATAAGAATGATCTTCCTATCCAAGCCGCTCCTAGGTACTCACTCCAAGATCTTCCACAGCATTTTCTACACCTCAAGAAGTGTGTGGACACTTAGAGAATAATGGATCGTTAATTTTTTATTCTACTTGATGTACTCAACACATGAGATCAAGAGAATATGCCTGAGATTGGTTCTTTATCTTTTTTAGGAAGAGATAGAAAAGTAACGTTCTTTTCTTATTCGGAGCGAAATACTTCTTCTATCTATTTTGTAATTAGCCTTACTTAAATAGAAAATGTTTAAATTTAAAAAAAAAAATGTAACCAATTTACAATTTATCTTTTAATTAATTAATTATCTCATGTACACGCCACTATGTGTGGTCGTGTATCACCCTTAATTTTATGGATATTTGATTTTTCTATTTTTATTTAATTATTTATTCAAACTACCTTGTTAGAAAAAATCTAACAACATGATAACTAATTCAAATTTAAATTAAATATATTTTTAACTAATTATAAAATATAATTAATTATTTGAATAAATATCTATCTTTTAAATTCAAATCTAATTTGAACTTATCAGATTATTATCTCCCACTCAAATAAAGATATTTAATTAATTCTACCAATTAATTAAAATCAATATAAATTTCGAAAGTTAAATATTTAATTAATTATAATATCAAAAATTATAATTAAATTAATTTTCAAAAATTAATTTAATTATTAACATAATTTAAAATATTACATAATAATTAAATATTGATTAATTTTGTTAATCACAACTAATTTGTGATTAATTAATTAATCACTATTACATATAATTACATATTTGGCTCGAAGAACAAATTTCTTCTTAAATATGTCTTTTAACCATTTTTCTTTTATATCAACTCTTACCTTGAATAGTGTTGATAGAGCCGCTGTGGGGACCTATGGCCTATAATTCCAAGCTCTAATAAATTTATGATTATTAATTAAACTCTTTCATTAAATAATCTTAATTTATTAATCTCATGACTATTCCACTGTAAATATGAGACATCACTCTTGTAATTATAGACATTTCATTTACTGAGTACTTTATAACAATAAAGTGTCCATTGATATAATCATTACATACAGATTAACCCTCTAATAGTGGTTCATAATTAATCGAGAATAAAATTATCGTTTTATCCTTTTAATTATCTCTTGTTTCCTTAAGTACCATTGACTTTACTAGTGAAGGTTAATTCATAACTAAATTATGAATTTGAGCTAAATAACCATTCAGTCCCAAAAGTCAACCCTTAAGAGAACTATTATTCAATCTCTTGTGAGAAGGTATAGATTCCATATCTGTATACTATGTCCCCAACCATTTACATTGATGAGTTCCACAAACAAAAGTTTCTAGCCTGATCATTCTGACAGACCCTAACGAGTGAATCAACAAACTCATATAACATAAATAGGAGTTCATAGTAACTTCATGATTAAGATCTATTTGTATATGATCATCAATTGATATATTTAATTAATACTTCGAAACGATATTTAACTAAGCATTAATAAACATATCTAGTCTAGTTCTTATATATTCTATAATATATAAAGTACCTCCTCTAAAGTGTCATACTACACTAGTGATTCAGATCTAGATCACATGTATTCATAATACTAGTAGACCGTACTTGCAGTAATTATTCTAAAGATTCCATAACATTATTTTACTGCGAACTATTCAAGTTCATTTATCTCAAACACAATCCTCCCATACCAATATGTGTTTGAGATCACGTATATGAACTTCGAAAATTTTCTGATATTTACATAATATTATAACAGAATAATATAGTCCATAAAACATATGCATAACAAATTCAATTTATTTATTTATTTCTTAAAATAATGTCTACTACATATGCTTTCAGGGCACGATTCCCAACAATCTCCCACTTGACCTAAAGCAAATGAGGCATCTATCTCATTCCCATGTTTCTTACATGCTCCTTAAAAGATTTTATGGATAAAGTCTTTGTGAAAGGATCTGTAAGATTATGCTCTGAAGCTATCTTCATAACTGCAACATCTCCTCGATGAACTATCTCTCTAAGTAAGTGATACTTCCTCTCGATGTGCTTTCCCTTCTTGTGACTCCGTGGTTCCTTTGAGTTAGCTACTGCCCCACTATTGTCACATTATTGGACTAGTGGCTTATCCACATCTGGCACTACTTCCAGATCGGAATAGAACATTTTGAGCCACACAACCTCCTTAGCTGCTTCACAAGCTGCTATATACTCGGCTTCCATGGTGGAGTCGGCAATGCTGGTTTTTTTAATACTTCGCCAGACTACTGCTCCTCCTCCAAGAGTAAACATTGATCCAGAAGTCGATTTCTGACTATCTTTGTTTGATTGAAAATCAGAATCAGTGTGACCAGTGGGGTTCAGGTCTCCACCTGAATATACAAGCATATAATCTCTAGTATTTCTAAGATACTTGAGAATATTCTTCATTACAATCCAATGACTCAATGCAGGATTGGATTGATAACGACTGACTATCCATACTGCATAAAAAATGTCAGGTCTTGTACACAACATGACGTACATTAGACTGCCTACCATTGAGGCATAGGGATACTGTCTCATATCTTCCTCTTCCTGAGGTTTTTTGGGAAACTTCTCCTTGGAAAGGAATACTCTAGAATGGGTTGGCATGTCACCCTTTTTGGAGTTTTGCATATTAAAGCGTTCTAGCACCTTATCAATATAAGTTGCTTGAGACAGTGCCAAAGTTTTTTTTTCTGTCTATCTCTGAGAATTTTAATACCCAGAACATACTTGGCTTCTCCCAAATCTTTCATTTGGAATTTTTCAGCTAACTAGTTCTTCACCTTTGATAATGATGTTACGTCATTTCCAATCAGTAATATATCATCAACATAAAGAACGAGGAATACTACTACACCATCTTTGATTTGTTTATAGACACAAGTTTCGTCAACATTTTGTTCAAAACCAAACGTTTTAATTGTGTCATCAAATCTAAGATTCCAAGATCTAGAAGCTTGTTTGAGTCCATAGATGGACCTAAGAAGCTTGCAAAATTTTTGCTCTTGACCTTTTACTTCGAACCCTTCTGGTTGAGACATGTAAATGGTTTCGTCAAGGTAGCCATTTAGAAAAGCTATTTTGACATCCATTTGCCAAATCTCATAATCCTTGCACGCAGCAATGGAGAAGAGTATACGAATGGATTTTAGCATGGCTACAGGAGAAAATGTTTCTTCATAATCAACCCCTTCAATTTTTGTATAGCCTTTGGCTACAAGCCTTCCTTTGAAAGTCTCTGCTTTCCCACCCGCTCCTCTTTTCTTCTTGAATATCAACTTGCAACCAATGGGTTTGATATTCTCAGGTGGATCTTCAAGAACCCAGACAGAATTGGAATATATTGATTCCATTTCTTGGTTCATGGCTTCTTGCCATTTGTCCTTGTCAGAATTATTCATTGCATCTTTAAATGTCAATGGATCATCTTTGTTTGTGTCAGACACAAGCATTTTAACTTCGTGTTCATAGCGAGTGGGTTGCTTACTAACCCTCCCACTACGACGAGGCTCTCTACTATTCTGACTAGAAATAGCAGTTTCCTCTTTCCGTTTTTCATTGGTTGTTGCTGGTGACTTTGCAACTTCAGTCGAGACCATCTCCTCCAGTACAACCTTACTGCGAGGTTTGTGGTTATTAAAATAGTCATGTTAAAAAAAAGTTGCATTTTTCAATACAAATGGTTTGTTTTCTTTTGAACTATAGAAAATTCCACCTCTAGTCTCTTTGGAATATCCCACAAACATGCACACTTCTGAGCGTGATTCCAACTTCTCGGTCTTTCCTTTAAGCATGTGTGCAAGACACCCCCAAATTCGAAAATGGTGTAAAATAGGTTGGTAACCATTCCATAATTCCATGGGTGTCTTTTGGATATACTTAGATGGAACAACATTCGACATGTATAGAGCACATTGAATCGCATAGCCCCAGAATGACAGTGGTAATGATGAGAAGCTCATCATTGATCTAACCATATCTAGTAACATTCTGTTCCATCTTTCTGAAACACCATTTTGCTGTGGCATTCTAGGTGCTGTGAGTTGGGATTGAATACCATGCTCACACAGATGGTCCTCGAATTCAAAATCTAAGTACTGTCCTCCTCGATCAGATCGAAGAAGTTTTAGTGATTTACCTAATTGCTTTTCAACCTCTGCTTGAAATTCTTTGAACTTTCCAAAAGTTTCAAATTTTCTTTGCATTAAGTATAGGTAACCATATCTTGAATAAGCGTCAATGAAAGTGACAAATTATTCATAACCTCCTATTGCTTGTACATTATTTGGACCGTAAACATCCGTATGTACCAACTGAAGTGGTTCTGTAGCTCTTGAACATTAGCAGAGAAAAGTCTCTTGGTCATTTTGCCTTCTAGACAGGATTCACAGACAAGGAGATATCCAATAGATAGTTCTCTTAAAGGACCATCCTTTACAAGCCTATTAATTATGTCTAGACCAGTATGGCCCAATCTCAAGTGCCACAGATATGTTTCACTATCAGAATCATGCTTTTGTCATTTAATAGATCTAGGATTAGCTGTTTGGAATAATTCATAATTATAAACAGATTTCTCTTTAGCTTGCAGTTTACAAAGCCCACCAATAGATTTTGCAGAACATAACTTAAAACCATATCTTGAAATAACAATCGAATTATTATTAAAAGATATTTTAAAACCTTGTTCATGAAACATAGAAACATAAATTAAGTTTCTAGAAAATCTAGGAATACAATAAACATTCTCTAAAACAAGAAATTTATTCTTCTCAAATTCCATACAGGCTGTTCCAACTACTGCTGCAGAGACAATCTGACCATTGCCTACCCTCATAGTCACCTCTCCATCAGCAAGCTTCCTCGTCGAACTAATAATCTATAGAGAAAAACAAACATGGTTAGTGGCTCCTGAATCTACTATCTACGAAGAGGAATTGTCTTCCACTAAACAAGCTTCTAGCACAAGTAAATCAAATTTACCTTTGTTTTTCTCTTTCAGGTCAGTGAGATACTTTGGAAAGTTTCTCTTCTAGTGACCATCTACTCCACAGTGAAAGCAAGTCCCTTTTGGGGTCTTCTTTTTGGAGTTTTTGGTGTTCTTGTTCTCTTTGCCTTTGGATGACTTTTTAGGCTTCTTTGAATTCTTGTCTTTCTCCTTGTCCTTGCCATTTCCATTTTTCTTCTTGTTGGTTTTAGCCTTTGAAGAGGATGGGTTAGAATCAGCAACATTTGCTTCTCCTTCTTTCTCAGAACCTTTGTTAAGAGATTCATAAGTTTGCAATTCATTCAACAGTTGTGTCATGTTATATGATAATTTGTTCATGACATAGTTGGTTGTGAAACTTTTAAAAGCTGGAGAAAGTGATTCAAGTATAATGCTTACTTGAGTCCTTTCATCAATGATTGCCTCATGGATAATGGCTTTGTGCATTATATTGATCATGTCTAATACATGTTCTCTGACAGAAACTCCTTTCTTCATTTTCTTGGCCTCATGCCTGCACTGGTCTAACTACTGCCTAAACATATCTTGAAGGGTATCCCAGATCTCATAAGCATTTTCAATGTTCTCAAACTTCTTTCTGAGCACATCGCTCATACTCGCAAGCATATAACACTTTGCTTTGTTGTTTGATAAGATCCAATTATCAAACTTTTCCCTTGCAGTTTTGGCAGCAGTAGCGGGAGGGACTTCACGACATTCCTCAGTCAAGACAAATTTTTGGTTTTCACATATTAATATAATGTTCAAGTTTGATTTCCATTTCATGTAGTTTTCACCAGTCAAATTTTCATTTGCAAGTAAAGAAGATACAAGATTTGAGCTAGACATAATTGCTGAAAATAAATAAATAAACAAAAATGAATTTATGCATATAATAAATATCAATAATTTTCGAAATAGGAAACGTGATGCATGAATGCAACAATTAAAGAACACATAAAAAACAATTACTAATTCCACGATTAATTAATTTGAACATTAATGGACCAGCCTTAGGGTAGGTCAGACTAATTCCAAATTAATTTTGAGACAAGTTCTCAAATTTATAAGTGAAAACTTAAATCAATATTTCTCTTTTGACTTATAAACGACCGCTCGTTTGGTCAAGAATACACTAGTCCACTCGAAAGCCTAATGTACCTTGTGAGTGTAACCCATTATTATCAATGACTTAACTCAAGAGTGTGCCTTAGAATCAGTCAAACTTGAAATACATCATTAAACCCTATTCTTCAAAAAGAAGTTTGCCTTGAGAATAACACAGTTGGAAGCCTTCCTTAGGGGGACACATGCAATGGTGCGTGAGGCCCTCTCCATGCTACCTCGGTGCAAACTAATAATGGAGACCATGAGACTTATTGTCATAACTCCCTCTCCCACTCACTATTTTAAAATATGTGTTTTCTCAAAACATCCTATGCTTTTTAATTGGTTTGTAAAAATAAAGTGATCTATTTTTATCAAAAGATATTCTAATAATTACTAATTCAATTAAGCAAAATTAAAATTATAGAACTATTCCCTAATTAATTCAGTTTTAATTTGCTATAATTACTAGGAATATCATTTATTTATTTAATAAAACAATTTTATTAAATACTAGAAATTAAACAACTTTTATAACCTATTTTCACTCTTGAACTAGTTAAAACTAGATTTATTATTATATGGTCCATCACATAAAGCATATAATCACAAAGGACGATCCTAAGGCATGTTTCTACTCATATGAGATGCATGCATAATTTTAAATACTGTATGGGTTATATGTATGGCATGTCAAAAATGCATGATAAAATATTAAATAATTTAATAACATTCAAACATTTGAATAAATAAATACTAACTAAATAAATAAATACGGGGCGGGTGTCTTGGGTATTTCTAGAAAAATTACAACACTTGCAAGAATATACACAAGAATGTAAGAAACTAAATAAGACCTAAAGAGATCTCTATCTTCAACTTTGGGCCTTCACAAGTAGTCTTGATCTATTAAGCCACTTATCCATTTTAATTTTTGAATTAAAATAACTTTTAATTATCTTAATGTTTTTTAAAGAATAATTAACTTGGGCTTTAATGCCCGATAAGTTATTAGGCCTAGTTTTGAATTTGGGCTCATACAATTAATTCAAAATAAAACAATTTTAATTATGGGCTAAAATTAATTAGGCCCATAATTTAAATGAATAACATTAATGCAAGCCCTAGGGTTTAGAAACCCTAGGGGCGGCTGCATAAGGCTCGGCATGGGGCAGGAGGCAAGCAGCTCGGAGGTGCGGCTGGGGCGCACGGGCTGCTGGTGGTGGCTCGGCATGGGCACACGGGGCTGGCAGGCGCAGGGACGCGGGTATGCGCAGCTGGCGTAGGTGCAGGGGTGCGCTGGCGAGGTGCACAGGGGTGCGGGCGCGCGGCTGGGCGAGGTGCACAGGGGTGCAGGCACGCGGTTGGGTGAGGCTCGGGCTTCGGGGCACGGAACCCAGGGCTCAGGCCTTACATAATTTTTTTGAATAATTTAATGCAGAAACTTAAATTACAAAAAATTCCTATGCCCAAAAATGGCTTACATTTTTCATCTAGAATTTTAAGAACAATTCCTAAACCCAAAACACCATATAATTAACGACCCTTAAGAATAAACTTTAATCATTTATACATCCATCCATTCACATATATTACAATAACATAAGAAAGCATATTATGCCCACACAGTAATTAATGTATGCAAATATTAATGACCGCTCTGGTATCAATTGTTAGGAACAAGTTTCTTAATGCGCAACAGAATGGTGGTGGGGTTGGCCCAGTGCACAACAAAAAATTTGTAACATATTTAAACTACCTTCAATTATGCGGATCCATTAATTTACATACATTAATCATAAGAAAGACAAGGATTGAAATCATACCTCTTGAAGCCTATCAAGTGTCCTTGCTATCTTTTCGTAATAAGAACGCTCTTCCTATCCAAGCTGCTCCCAGGTACTCACACCAAGATCTTCCACATCGTTCTCTACACCTCAAGAAGTGTGTGGGCACTTAGAGAATAAAAGATGGTCAATTTCTGATTCTACTTGATGTACTAAACACATGAGATCAAGAGAATAGGCCTGCGATTAGTTCTTTATCTTTTTCAGGGAGAGATAGAAAAGTCACATTCTTTTCTTATTCAGAGCGAAAGACTTCTTCTGTCTATTTTCAAATAAGTCGTACTTAAATAGAAAATATTTATTTTAAAAAAAATATATGTAACCAATTTACAATTTATCTTTTAATTAATTAATTATCTCATTAATGAAAATATCCAAAAACTATTTTTTGAATCTTCCATTAATTAATTAATTAAATAAATGAAATTGAAAAATCTATCCCTAAAAATCATGTAGTACATGCCACACACAGTGTCGTGTTCCACCCTTAATTTTAGGGATATTTGATTTTTCTATTTTTATTTAATTATTTATTCAAACTACCTTGTTAGAAAAAATATAACAACCTGATAACTAATTAAAATTTAAATTAAATATCTTTTTAACTAATTTTCAAATATAATTAATTATTTGAATAAATATCTATCTTTTAAATTAAAATTTAATTTGAACTTATCACATTATTATCTCTCACTCAAATAAAGAAATATAATTAGTTCTACCAATTAATTAAAATCAATGTAAATTTCAAAAATTGAATATTTAATTAATTATAATTTCAAAAAATTATAATTAATTAATTTTTGAAAATAAATTTAATTATTAACATAATTTCAAAAATTACATAATAATTAAATATTAATTAATTTTGTCAATTACAACTAATTCCTGTACCAATACGTGTTTGAGATCACATATATGAACTTTATGAATTTTTATGATATTTACATAAACAGAATAATATATGCATAACAAATTCAATTTATTTATTTATTTCTTAAAACAATGTCTACTACATATGCTTTCAAGACGCAATTCCCAACATAATGCCCCCAAGGGCAAACAGTCATCAGCCACATTTCCCGCTAATCCTCAAGTAGCCCTATAAATTCCCGATTAATCCCGACATACTCAAATAATCACCAAATAAATTTTTGATCTCTGGTAAACCCTGGTAATGTACTAAATTACTAAAATATCCCTAGGCTCACTCGAGCCGGGTATTTGACTTCGTTGTGACTTTTTCGCTAACTTTCCCATTAGGATCGCTTCGGGCCACACATCTCAAATATATCCCCATAGCACCGTGGTCTCACTCACAAAGCATATATAATACAAATATACCCTCAACGGGTCAAATATTATAAATATGCCCTAATTAGCAAAACAGGCCCACATGCATATTTAATACACATAAACATGCATAAATACTCATATCACCTTATAAATCATATATTCCCCATAATCACACATATATTAAATTGATTTCACATATAACTCTGATTATTCCCTCCTTGAAAACTAATCAAGGCACTAAGCCTTATAAGCGAATTTGGGACGTTACAATGTGTTGACTTTAGCGAGCTCAACAAAGCGTGTCCCAAAGAGTACTTTTCGCTCCCTCGGATTGACCAACTCGCCGATGCCACCTTCGGACATGAGCTGCTATCATCATGGATGCCTACTCTGGATACAATTAGATAGTGATGCATCCCTGGATCAAGAGCATACATCATTCATGAAAAATAGGGGTCTGTATCTGTGGTCATGCCCTTCGGCTTAAAGAATGCTAGAGCCACCTACGAACGACTAGTCAACAAAATGTTTAAGGATAAAATTGGAAGGAATATGGAGGCTTACATCAATGATATGATAGTAAAGTCCAAAAAGACTGGGGGGCACGTAGCTAACTTAGAAGAAGCTTTCACCATTCTGCACCGTTACAACATGAAGTTGAACCCACAGAAGTGTTCATTTGGGGTAGCTTCCGGAAAGTTCCTGGGGTACATCGTAAATTCAAGAGGAATCGAAGCAAACCCCGACAAGATCAAGACCCTCATTGATATGGAGTCTCCTAAACAAACAAAGGGTGTACAATGCCTGACCAGGAGAGTTGATGCTCTAAGTTGTTTCATTTCAAAGTAAACCAATAAGTGCATTCCATCCTTCAACCTCATTAAGGGAAACAAAAAATTCGAGTGGACAGAAGAATGTAAAAAGGCCTTTCAAGCAAAAAACATCATTTGGCATAACTACCTGTCCTGTCCAAGCCCGTCAATGGTGAAGACTTGTACCTATACCTAGCCGTTTCTGACCACGCCTTGAGTGCAACACTAATTTGAGAGGAGGATAACATACAACATCCCATCTATTATGTCAACAAGTGACTAATAAGTGTCTAGACTCGATACCCTCAGAAGGAGAAGCTAGCTTATTATTTAGTGCTAGCATCCCGAAAGCTGCGACCGTACTTCCAAGCTCATCCAATGAAGGTGTTGACAGACCAACCCCTCCGACAAGTATTGTAGCGGCCTAACACCTTAAGCACTTATTGAAATGGGCCATTGAGTTAGGATTTGAGATTGCCTACCAGTCAAGGATGACGATAAAGGGATAGGCCCTCGTCAATTTCATAATCCAATGCAATCGATGACCGAAGGCAATGGATGGCAACCAGCGACCACGGGAGGAATTTTGGCAAATCTATGTGGATGGCGCCTCCAACGAGCACAATGTCAGGGCAGGCCTGATCTTAGTAACCTAGGAAGGCCACCGAATCCATTGTGCATTAAGGTTTGGTTTTTCAGCGACAAACAATGAAGCCGAGTATGAGGCATTACTAGAGGAATTGTGCATGGCGAAGGAATTGAAAGCTAAGTGCCTAAAAATCAGAAGCGACTCGTAGTTGTGGTCAACCAAATCCTTAGCGAGTACCAAGCCTGCGAACTTTGCATGACCGCCTACCTTAACAAAGCCAAAGACATGCTTACCTAGTTCGATTGCTACACAATCAAACAAGTCCCTAGAGAACAAAGTTCCAATGTCTTTGTATTAGCAAAGTTAGCAAGCGCAAGAGATGCAGAGACTCTAAATGTTGTTCCAATCGAGTTCCTCGCGGCACCAAGCATCAGCCTCGCCGAGACGATGTCATTGACAAGCACGCCACTGATTACCGCACCATTGGCAACCGTGCCTTTGGAAATCTCGCCATTGGCGACCCCATCACCAGCGACCACATCATTGGCGACGCCCTCGACGGCAACCAAAAGTCTTCGATGCTCATTGACGAGGAAGAGACATGGATTGTAATACCCTTTTTTTAAGGAATTGATATTTTGGTTACTTTTGGTAACTTGGACTGATCAAGGGTATGGCATTCATTATGTGAATTATATGATTTCATATATGTATGTTTATATGAATTAATGTGATTAAGACTCGTCTATATGTGAGAATAGGCATATTTGTAAATTGACCGGCTAAGGGTATATTTATTTTACGACTTGTATTATTATTGTAATTTATTGATTTTCAACAATAGTGGATCTTTCAAGCTGTAATAGCAGAATGTCACAAAGTGAAATATTCGACTTGTGTTAGGTATGAATTATTATTTGAGGTAATTAGTAATATTAGTATGATTACCAAATTACCATTGATGATGAATAAGTGGGTAAATAGATGGGAAGGGCATTTTAGTCATTTAGTGAATGGATAGCAATGATGACCATTAGCCTTTCCCCTTTCATTTTCAGCGTATGTTCTTATTTTCCTCTTCATATTATTTCTAGAGCTCTCTCTATCATGCTCTTGATTCCTCTAAGTTGCTAAGGGAATTTTGAGATTCTTAAAGGATTATATTGCTACCAACCACATCACCATCATCTAGGATTCGAATCTCAGAGAAAGGTCAGAGAATTTATACTTTTGTTCTTCATGCATTCTTAATGAGAATTTGGGAGTTTTGCTTGATTTTCATAAATTGATGATCCTAGGTTGTTTAGATGAGTGTATCGATGATAGAAACATGTTTAGGAATGTATTTGAGGTTTATATTTAAAGTGAAAACCATTGAATTGGTTTGATTTTGAAATTGTGAAAAAAATGAATCTTAGAACCCTAGAATTTCAATTCTTGATTAGAAATTGAAATTTGATATTTTTATGGTGATTAGATGATGTATACTAAATTGTATACATGTTTTAAAGTCAATATTGTACTTATAATTGATTGGAAATAGGTTTGGGGTAAGATTGGATGAGTTGGGAAAACAAGATAATCGTAGAGATTGTTCTCTGTATAGAACCGGCCGACTGGTTGGTGCTAGAAGGGTGTGTTTGGGTCCGTTTTTGATGGTTTTTATGGGTAACATTAGGGTATCTTAAGCTAAGGTTCCTAGGGCATGATTAGACATGTTTAAGGCATAATTGGATCCTAGTAAGGTTTATGGAAAACTAATGGTAGGTTTTGTTTTATGGGAAAACTAAACCTACAATTTATTGATTGTGACTTAGGGCTGTTTGAGGACGCTTGAAGGAGATCACACTTGGGTCGTTGTCAATTAATTGCTATAATTAAGGTAAGAAGAGTGGACACCTATATACAGAGGGTATGCTTGGTATTCGTTCTTGTTTATGAACTATGTTATGATTTGATTTCATGTGATTCATACTATGATAACTATGGATAATGATATGCATTAGATTGGTCTTGATACATGTTTGTTATATATGTATGGACTATTATGAGCATGATTGTGATTATGTCTTGATGCATATGATAATATATGCATGTATAGACTAGTTGTATATGCCTAAGAGTGCAGGTGGATTTCCTTGGGTAATTGGACTCAGGAGACTGTCAAAGAGGACAATATTATTATTACATGCTTGAGAACGCATGTGGGTTAACTTGGGTAATTGGACTCAAGAGTCTGTCAAAGAGGATAATATTATTATTACATGTTTGAGAACACATTGGATTAACTTGGGTGTACAGACTCAATGGGTTGTCGCAAGGGAAGTATTGTTGTATTATGGTGTAATGCATATGTTGTGTTGTTATACATTGAAATATGCATTATGATTTTGATGATGTATTCTATGACTATGATGTTATGCATTTGGAATGTGTTGATATTCATGTGCTTTTGGATTGATTATGCTTGGGCTTGAGGGATGTGTCCTATATAGCTCTTATTGCTAGGCCTTGGCTCATGAGTGCTCTGTATGCAGTTAAGGATATAGGCAAGCAATGAGTTGGAGAGATGTGATGGCGTGAGTACATGTTAGGGACAATGTGACTATGGGTCAAGCCACTAGATGTATTATCTTTTTGTTAATCAAGTATTTTGTTGTCAAATAACTTATGAGATTCCGGAGTCTCGATTTTCTTTTGAACAACACTCTTTTGAATAGTACTTTATTGTCTTTTAAATCAAGTAAAGGTACCTTTTTGGTCTTTTGGTTTAAACTCAATATTTTTTAATGTCATGTATGAAACTCTTTGGTATGTTGGGTTGTTACATGGATGACCCCCATCATCAAATATCTAAGTGAAGGTATCCTTCTGTCAGATTGAAACTCAGCAAGGAAGATGCTTTACCAAGAATCTCGCTATGTCATGTAAGACGGTCACCTATACCGAAGGGGACATTCAATGTCGCTATTGTGATGTGTTACCAAGGAGGAGGCCTAAACCTTGTTGCAATAGGTTTACGAAGGTGTTGACGGTGAGAACTCGTCAACGATATTAAGTTAGAAAAATCAAAGTATAGAGCTTAGAAATGAAAAACTTCAAGAACCTAACAAGAAACTTAGAAAATAGTTGTAGAAAGAAATGGAAAAAAGAAATTGTATTTCTCTTGATACAAAGCTACAGTGTTCCCCCCCCCCCCCCCCCCCCCCACCCCTCCATGATCAGGTGAGGTTCCCTTTATAGTAGGCTCTAAGTGCCCCTGATACATTGTGGTCCCAGGGGACCAGATTGTTCACAAGTACATTGTCAAGGGAGTGGTATCAGACGTAGTGGCGTAGGTGGTTGTGGTGTTGGCTCTAGTACATGGTCAGAGTATGTGGGAGCACCTCTACTTTAGCACTAGATTGTGCCTCCACTACTTGCATAGTACGAGTGTCAGAGACTGGCTGGTGAGGACCACAATAGGTACCTTACTCGTACGACCACTACTTGTCTGGCCTTGGCCTTGTGTCCGTACTCTAATTACTCTTAGTTTGTAAGTGTGCTCCATACCTCTTCCGACTTTGCATCAAATCACCGTGAGGCTTTCCCTATCATTACTTTAATGCATGTTAAAGAGGTCCTCGACTTTACATCATGTGAGACCCACAGGAAGAGAGGTGCCCCATTGGTGGCACTTATCTCAGGGAGAGAGATAAGGCCTCCTCAACGAGGCATGCTATGTATGTGATAAGACTTAATGCCCATGCGTGAGTCGACGGTCTCACTTGGCGAGACTAATGCTCCGCGCTCCCCATTCACGGGGCGTAGGCACGAGGGGCCGCAAGACCATCGGGGCCAAGCGAGGTTGCCTTGTTGCACGAGGCCCTTCTCGTGGCACAGACCCGGATGTGCAAGGTGAGGCAGGGTCATTTGGGGGCCGCGAGATGCAGGCCTGTGCGAGGCGTGGGACACCTCCCAGGTTCGAGGCATCTTCTTGATGCGAGGCCTATGGCGCGGGACACCTCCTAGGCGTGAGGCGCTATTGATGCGAGGACCATGGAGCGGGACACCTCCTAGGCATGGTTGGATGTGCGAGGCGAGGCCAGGTGCTTGGGGGCTGTGAGGCGCAGGCCTGGGTGAGGCATCTACCACTGTGCGAGGCCCTTCCCATGGTAGTGACCTAGATGCGCGAGGGTGGCCGCGAGTACTTCGGTGTGGCTGGATGTGCGAGACGAGGCCAGGTGCTTGGGGGCCGCGAGGCGCAGGCTTGGGCGAGGCGTGTCCTGATGCGTGAGGGGGGTCGCAAGACCTTCAGCAAGGCAAGGCCAAGTGCTTGGGGGCCGCGAAACGAAGGCCTGGGTGAGGTGTGCCCCGCTGCGCGAGGCCCTTTCTGCGGCAGTGACCCAAATGCGCAAGGGGGTCGCGAGATCTTTGGCGCGGATGGATGCGCAAGGTGAGGCCCTTCTTGTATCATGGACCCAGGTGCGCGAGGCGCCCTCGTGAGACGGTGCTGGCGCAAGGCACCTTGAAGCGTCCATGTCTTGCAAGACTCCTAAGGGCGAGGTGCCGCGAGGCGCTTGCCTTCTAGGCCTTTACTCTGAGGTTCACGAGTCGGGGTCTTGCGCAACTAAAATTCTGATATCCACACTTGCCCCCCAGTCTATGGGAGGGTCTTTAGGCTCTTTGGTAGACTTTTTTGGTGGTGTCTTCATAGCGTTGATGGTGTTTGTGTGTTTCTTTACTTTTGCTTCTCTATGCTTGAGGTCCTTTTGAGTCCACATGAAGGGGTTCGATAGGTCTCTCTTTTTTCATTATGTTTGAGGTCCTTTTGAGCCCACATGAAGGGGTTCGATAGGTCTCTCTTTGGTGCACCTTGATTGTATCTATAAGGATATGTTGACCCCTTGAGTTCCAGTTATCCTTTTGTATATCTTTGCGCGCGCTTATTATTTCTTGCGAGAATCTTCCTTCTCATCATTATGCATGGTACTATTTTTGCAAGGTTCTCTTTTAGGACCCTTTTTAGCTAGACGACTTGGTGGATGTTCTAGGCTTATTGGTGGATGTTCTTCCTGAGGTCCTTCATCTCGTGGAGGCATCCACCTTTATTAGGATGCTCTTCCTGAGGCGTTTCCTCTCATGGAGGTATCAACTTTTATTAGGAGGCTCTTCTTGTAGGAATTTTTTGACCCTCTTGATGTTCATAAGGGTAGCTAATCCTTGTGAAATCGAGAGATGCCTTGCAAGGTTTTCTTCCTTATATATATATATATTATAAGGGTCTCTTTTAGGACCCTTTTTGGGTCTCTTTTCTATAAGGGTTTCTTTTAGGACCCTTTTTGGCTGTGTACTTTGCCCCCCAAGTGGTTGGCGAGATTTATCTCGTCGGGCATTTTGATCATTTTGCTCATGCACTTTGATAATTCCAATTGGTGATAGGTACACAAGAGTTAGATACGTGTTCATGTAAATGAGGAGTGTGACATGTCAATAAGAAACATATTCATTCAAAATAAGGAGAGTGCAATGTTCTTTCTACATATCAGGGCATCTAAGTTACCCCTCTAATTCGTAGTTGTTGGGGGGGCTAACTGTGGTAACCTTTTTTATGTTCATACTAAAAGTGGAGCTTTAACCATCGATTATGATCTTCTCGGTGATTTTGGGGTTGAACTCTCTCGGGTTTGTGCTCCCATGTACTACCATCGTCATAAGTATTGGCAGTCTCATGGCTCGCTGAAGGAACATATTATAACATTCCCTTGCTTCTTTCTATTCCCCTTTCACGCTCGCCACTCCCCCAGGAGCTGGGAATTTTATGGCCAAGTGATATACTAAGGTTATCGCTTTCAATTCTCTCAGGGAGGGTCTCCCTAATACCACATTGAAGGCCGAGGAACAACTTACTACGAAAAAATTCGTCATCACAGTGGTCTATCTGGGCAGCTCTCCCATGGAGATGGCTAACTCGATTGTATCCAGAGGTTGTATCGAGTCTCCTATAAACCTATAAAGGGAGGTGTTACAGGGCTTTAGGTTTTTGATACATAGTCTCATCTTCTCTAAGGCCGGGCGATATAGTATGTCTACGGAGCTTCTGTTGTCCACCAGGACTCGATCTACCCTCATGTTTGCAAGCTGAACAGTCAACACCAAGGGATCTACCCGCATCTTCTTCGCTGAAGTTTACTGAATCATTTTCTCCTTTAAAGTTTTTCGGGGGTCGTTGTTCTAAGCTTAGCATGCATGAGGGTGGGCTATGTCTGGCTTCCTTGGCGTACCTATCTCGTCCTTTTCTCAATTCTCCTCCGAATCCTGGTCCTTCAAAGATCGTTCTCACCTCTCCTTGCACTTCTGGGGCCGCATCTTGCACTTGTGGCGAGGGTGGTCTATCACCTGGTCTTTCATTTTCTCTTCGGACGTATCTTCCTAAGTGCCCCTGTGCATGAGTTCCTTTATTTCCACCTTTAAATGAGTACATTCCGTGGTAGTGTGGCCAATGTCTTTATGATACTGACAATAATTTCCAGGGTGTCTCTTTGACCGACCTCTCTTCATTGGTGGGGGTCTCCTGAAGAGGACCTGATTCTTGTTTGCTATGAAGATATGCTCCCTAGTATGCGTTAGGTCGGTGTAGAAGGTGTGGGATGTTTGCCTAAGGTTACCTCCGTGTTTGTGTTCCTCTGGTGGTCATCTCTTGGGCCTTCATATACCCTTTTCATTTTTTTGCCATTCGAACTTTCAGGGGCTGAGTGTTTGACAAGTGATGCCTTTAAATTCTCATGACCGTCTTCGACATGAATGTACTTTTGTGCCTGCTCGTAGAAATCGTCTAAATCTGTGACCTCCTTTTTGAGCATGTTATCCCAAAGCTTACTACATGGGCACACTCCGACCGTGATCTCCATCTTGAGTTCTCCCCTAGTCAGGCTTCCCACTTTAGCCGCCTCCATGTTGAACCTATGGATGAAGCTCTTCAAGCTCTCACCTTCACCTTGCTTTATATTAGCGAGGCTAGTGCCGGGTAGGGTATAATCGCACACGGCATGATGTTGTTGGAGAAACTCGTCAGAAAATTATTTCCATGACCTAATAGACCCTGGTCGGAGTCTTTTGAACCATTTGTAAGCAGATCCTTTTAACATGACAGTGAAGTAGTGGCACCTGACCCTGCTATTAATTCCTCTCAGCTTCATTAGGTCGTTGAACATGTCTAGATGATATTTAGGGTCCATATTTCCCTCATAAGGGGTCATATGAGGTTCTTTAAAGTTAGCAGGGAGTCGTTCCAACTGGATTTCTCGCGTGAAGGGTGATTCGTAGTCGAACTCTTCATCGGTAACGTGCCCCCCAGACGTCGTGACGATCTTGCTCCGAAGGCTTTTCATCTCGGTGTCTAGCTCTTGTCGCCTCATATTCAAGGAGTCCTGCATCTCGGTAGGGTCGACCTTTCTCTTTTCTCTACCCTTCGGAGGGGCCACATGAGGTGTTGTCCTTACTTCTGACCTCCCTCTATTGAGCTTTTCTCTTAGGTCAAGTGGCGCCTCCCTAGAGGTGACTTCAGCTTCATTAGGAGGGTTAGCATTGTTCTTCTACTCTGGCATCTGGTGCTGCTTTACCTTCCCAGGATATTCACGCTACTTTGTCCGAGGGGTATTACTTGTGGAGAGCCGAGTCCTCCCATCATCCATAGGAACCATGGTTTCTCCACCCTCTGGGCCTTTTTCCTTTCGTCTAGGAATGTGAATACTTGATTTTCCTTGTAGCAGGCCGTTCAACACCTCTTGCATGTTCTCTAAGGGGGTTTCTAGCCTTTGGTTCTTCCGGTGTAGTTCACGTATCTCCTCTTTGTAAAATCGAGATCTAGCACTCGAGTTCACAGAATGGACTTTGGGATTTGTCAGCCCTACGCGTCGATGGGCCCGGATCTTGCCGCCTGGAGTTTGGCACTTGTGGCAACCTCGGGGGCAGAAACTTGCCGTCATCTCTCGTTGGGGCTGCTGCTGACCTCGGACGATTCTCATCAGCTGAGACGGTCGGGGATGAGGCTTCCTTTTCACCCTTAGGAATCCCTGGCTCCTTTGGTGAACCCGCATCTTTGGGTGGTGGGGGATTCCTCATGGAGGCCTTCTGTTGATTTTCGTCGAGGTGGACATACACCTCTCGTGGTTCTCTCAGTTGCTTAGATCGTCTCGAAATCTCTTTATGCCAGAGTTAATCGAAGAAGAGTGGCTTGGAAATTATCCTTCCCACAGACGGCGCTAAAATGTTGACGGTGAGAACTCGTCAACGATATTAAGTCAAAAAAATCAAAGTATAGAGCTTAAAAACTAAAAACTTCAAGAACCTAACAAGAAACTTAGAAAGTAGTTGCAGAAAGAAATGGAGAAAGGAACTTGTATTTCTCTTGATACAAAGCTACAATGTTTTTCCCCCCTTCCATGATGAGGTGAGGTTCCCTTTATAGTAGGCTCTAATGGCCCCTAAAACATTGTGGTTCCAGGGGACCAGATTGTTCACAAGTACATTGTCAAGGGAGTGGTATCAGACGTAATGGCATAGGTGGTTGTGGTGACGGCTCCAGTACATTGTCAGAGTATGTGGGAGCACCTCTACTTTTGTACTCGATTGTGCCCCCACTACTTGCCTTGTACGAGTGTCAAAGACTGGCTGGTGAGGACCACAACAGGCTCCTTACTCGTACGAACACTACTTGTTTGGCGTGGGCCTTGTGTCCTTAATCTAATTCCTCTTGGTTTGTAAGTGTGCTCCGTACCTCTTCTAACTTTGCATCAAATCACTATGAGGCTTCCCTATCCTTACTTTAACACGTGTTAAAGAGGTCCTCGACTTTTCATCCTGTGAGACCCACAGGAAGAGAGGTGCCCCGTTGGTGGCACTTATCTCGGGGAAAGAGATAAGGCCTCTTCAACGAGGCCTGCTATGTATGTGATAAGACTTGACGCCCATGCATGAGTCGACAGTCTTACTTTATGAGATTAATGCCCCATGGTCCCCATGCGTGAGGTGTAGGCGTGAGGGGCCGCAAGACCATCGGGGCCAGGCGAGGTTGCCTTCCTGATGGCATGGACCCGGATGTGTGAGGTGAGGCAGGGTCACTTGGGGGCCGCGAGATGCAGGCCTGGACGAGGCGTGGGACACCTCCCAGGTGCGAGGTGTCTTCTTGATGCGAGGCCCATGGCACGGGACACCTCCTAGGTGTGAGGCACAGTTGATGCGAGGCCCATGGTGCGGGACACCTTCTAGGCATGGCTCGATGTGCGAGGCGAGGCCAGGTGCTTGGGGGCCGCGAGGCACATGCCTGGGCGAGGTGTGTCCCACTGCGCAAGGCCCTTCCCTCAGCAGTTGTAGCAACCCAAATTCACTAATGAGACTTGGGGCCTTGATTAGTGTGCCTGGAGGGCAATAATAGCTATATTGTATTAATATGTGTGAATTTATTGAATACGTGATTAGAAGCACATGTTTAGGTGATTAAATATGCATTTGGGCCCCATTTGGTTGTTGGGGGCATATATGTAATTTTAGCCCGTTGAGGGCATAAATGTAATATTTGTATATATTGTGATTGGTACCATGTGTGAGTGGTGATATAATTTTGATGCACGTTCCGAGACGGTCCTAGGGAGTTGTTTTGCTAAAAGTCACAACGGGGTCAAATACCCAGCTCGGGAGGAGCTTAGGGGTATTTTGGGAATATTATAATGTGTTCGGAAATTACTAAGTAGTGGTTAGTAATTCAGTAATGGTTTAGTTGTGTCGGGATTAAGTGAGGATTTTTAGGCATACTCGAGGATTTAGCGGGATATGTTAAAAGACTAAATCGCTCTTGGTGGCATGTGAAGACTTAGGTTAACTTAGGGGGGGCAATTGGGTCATTTGGCAGCTGGGTGCACTAAGTTAAGGGGCTAGGAGATACTAGAATACTTTGGCAAAAACAGAAGAAGGAAAAAGGGAAACAATTTGCTCTCTTTCTCTCCCACTCGATGCTCTCCCTCTCACTACAAGAAAAAACAGTATTCATAACACTTAAAAACTGCTAACTGGGACTATTGATAGCACTTTTGGAAATGCTAACATAGCCCCTGTTATTAAAAGTCCAGCCTTTTCTATAACAGTTTTTGAATGTTATTCGGTGTTATCTTAAACTATTCAATAACACATTTTTAGGTGCTATAATATTCAAATAATAACATTTAGATAGAGTTTTTGGTTATAAATTTGAAGTTTAATCTTGTACTTTTTTCATAACACTTTTCAACTGTTACATTTGATTATTTTGATAGCATTTTTAGTTTGTTATATTATATAAATCATAACGATTTGTTTCGCTTATAATATGTTTTTAAATCGTAACATATAGTAATCAAATTTTGTTACTTTAGTGTGGATAATACATTTTAAATTTTATTTTAATAAGTATACTTATATGGTTTTTTTTAATTAAAAGATCTTCATTATTGTTTTTTGATAAAAAAAAAACAAAATTAACCATAAAATGTAATTCTCAATAGATTGATAAACCATAAGTATTACATTAAAAAATAACTAATTCAAACCATGAATGTGTCTACTTCATAAGATATTAGTTCTAACTTAAGTTTGAAAGCATAACATAATAAAGTTTTATAATCTTGAACATTTTTTACTGCAAACTATAGTTTGGATGATGTTGTTGCTGCTGCTTATGCAATTGTTGATGTTGTTGTAGCTGTTCTTCAGATTGTTGTGCTTCACTATGAACCCCAGATGGCGTACTAGTCCTTCCAGGGAACTTTTTCAAACTCTCTGAAAAATAAATAGAGAAAGATAAGCAGTTAGGTTTGGAGAGCTGATGCCGCAAACCTAACATACAATTAGCCCCATTTAAATCATTACTGACTATAATCAACATGAACAAAACAGAATTCAGAAATCCAAATATAAATAAGCATAATAGAAAACAAAATGAAGATTCAAACAAAGCTTGGGAACAGCTGCAAGATGAAAACTAAAATAAATAAATAATATAACAAGTGAATGCAAAGCCAATCCCATAACTATCATATAAACTATAACTTACCAAAGCTATAAATAAGAAAAGAGAATACAATGCAAATAAAATCAAACTTGTCAAACAACTTGCTGCCATTAGAGAATACAGTGAATGTATATCAATATGTTTCAGTATATTTGTATTTTACTGTTTTAACAAGTTAATAATGAGCTCATACAACCCTGTAAAGATAAGGCAGTAGAAGAGGTATAGAAGAAATTTCTGCTTGAGTTTCACATATAATAAATTCAGCATTCTAACAGTTAAATTGTGTCTGAAGTTAGCATAATATTATAACAAAAATAAAAGTAAGAGAAGTAATAAAATAGAATAACAAATTTAAGAAACATGAAAAATTTAAATTCCCATTTCACAGACAAAAGGATCTCTAGCTCTCATATTATGTCATGGTGTCAGCCAAGGGTGATGAGGGTGCATCTAACCTTGTAAGAACCTTAGGAACTCCACTAGTATCCCTTGTTATCTGCAAACACCAATATAAAGGTTCAGGACATAGTTGGTACATACCCTTTCAGATATTTCAAAATCTAATGCAGGCATAAGCCTTTAGTTTGATGATATGGTTGAAAATGTTTTACATTTCAGCATCCTTATTATGATCTTTAATATGTACACACCACTCAGATCAAAGATTCATCAAAACCAAAGAAAGTTAAAAAAAAAGCTAGAAATATTTTCTAACTACATGAAAGAAGAAGAAATCAGATCCCTACAGTGAAGATAGCAATTGATTATAGGTGCTAACTCAAATTTTAATTTTTTGGTATTAATACAGCAGAAAAGTAAGCTTAGCCAAAAAAAAAGGAAAAAGAAAGAAAGAAAAAAAAAAGGAGTTATAACATTACAAAAAAAGGCAATGAGCAAAGGCAGGTCAAGTATTTAATAGAGGTTAGTGAAAAAGCTTCTCACTTTAGGGTGGGCACTATTAGGATTGCAGGGACTTGAGCACCATAAGATATTGTGTTTAAAATTACCAAAATAACAATTTAGTAAATGCAACTGAAGTTATGCTTTGGTGAAAAGAGTTTTTGGTAAAAGTATACGTACAAGTATCTCATCATCAAGATAGGAGATCATGAATAGTGATGAGGACACCAAGACTAAAAATCCAAGTCAAGTTCCAGTTGATCCAAGTCAAGAGGGGAGGAATGATGAGGACACCAGTTTAGGAGCTTGATCAATATTTAGCTTCCTGTAATGAGTCTTTTTATTTGTTAATCACGTTTTTTTTATTTAGTCTTTGTTTATTTTGTGAAAAGTCAAACACTTGACTTGTGTGAGTCCAAGAGTCCTTTTTCTTTATTTTTCGGTTTTTATTAGGAAGACAAAAGGCTTGTCTTTAATTTCGGTTTCCATTAGGAAGACAAAAGGTTGTCTTTAATTTTCGGTTTTTAGGAAGACAAAGGGGCTTGTCTTGATGTAATTTTCGGCTATATAATGCCTTGAAAACATTTGGAAAAATCAGATTTGGATGAAATGAAAATTTGTGAGTTTTCTTCTTGAGTTCTTGAAGAGACTATCCGAACTTATCAAGGGTATCCCTTGTGGCGTTCAATCCGACTTATCAAACGGATTCCCATCCCCGTTTGTGGCGTCTTCCTCATACCAAGGTTCGTGCTTTGCTAAGCATAGGGTCGCGGTTTACCATTCCAAATTTCATATGTTCTTGGTGGCTGTTCCATATTTGGTGTCGGGTTTCATCACAATGTTGGTGTGGTTCGTATCAGTTGGTATCAGAGCTTAGGATCATCTGGTTTGGCCTATCCTTTTTTATTTTTTTTTCTATTCAGTTCGTGTTATTATATTAGGATTTCTGAAATCAAAAAAAAAAAAAAAAAATCTATCTATTCGTGTTCTTGATTTTCTAGTCTTTGTTCTTGTTTTCCTTCTAAAAATCTGAAAACCATTATAGTTAATCTCTTTATTCCAGATTGTTTCTTTGTTCAAATCGTGTTCTTATTTCCTAGTTTCCATTATTTCTTTGTGAAATCCCTTGAAATCCGAAACTAGTCTACACAAAGTTTCAATTCCTTTGTAATCCCCTATTTTTGTTTTCTTTTCATTTCTGAAATCATGAATTAGGGTTCTTAACGTGAATTAGGGCTTTGAGTTTTATCTTGTTCTACTTGTGGAATCTGACTTTGCATTGGTTTTCTCTAGTTCTTATTGTGAAATCCGAATTTTCATTGAGTTTCTCTTGCTTTGCTTTTGAAATTCGAATTTTACCTTGGGTTTCTCTTGTTCTTATTGTGAAATCTGAATTGGGGTTGAGTTTCTCTTGTTCTTATTGTGCAATCCGAATTGGCATTGAGTTTTTCTCTTGTTCTTATTGTACAATCCGAATTTGTTTTATTGGGAAATCTGATTTGGCATCGAGTTTCTCTTGTTTTATTGTGAAATCTGAATTGACAGTGAGTTTCTCTAGTTTTTCATTGTGAAAATCCGAATTTGCATTGAGAATCTCTTGCTCTTTTGTGAAATCCGAGTTGTTTTGTTTTCGAATCCAAGTCTAATTTTTTTTCTTGTGTCTTGTACCTGCATTTGAGAAAGAAAAAAAACAGAAAAGAAAGAAGAAGAAAAAATTCAAAGGGATTCGAACCTAAAAAAAAAAAAAAAGTCCGGAAACCCTTCTTAAAATTTTTTGTTCTATTCTTGTTCCTTATGGTCTAGATGCCTTTTGACCAAAACCCCACACAAGTGTTCCAAAAATCATCATTTTTTGGTCATTTTCACCAATTTTCGTCGGTGTTCGTTTGGTTTGTTTGGTTGGATTTGCTGCTTGAATACTCCATATTACCGTTGGATTAGTTTTGAAAGAACTTAAAGAAGAATACGAGTGGAAAAAGGCAGAGGTGTGAGCCTATTTGAGGGTAAAAGCCATTGAAATTGAGTGAAACACGAGGGGATTTGAGTGAAAATATTATTTGAGCGAAACACGTGAGGGAGTGTGGTGAGGTCTTTTCTCCATATTATTCTAACCTTATTTTGCAGATTTCCATCATGGCACAAAATCCAGAGAAAAATGCAAGCAATGATATTCCACCACCTGAGGTTCCGAATCTACAAATGCAAGCATTAATTGGGGAGATGCGAAGGATGATGAGGGCGGAGTGTGAGCAGATACATGAGAGGTTGGATAGGGTAGAAGAGGGAACGCAATGGAGGGCACGGAGGAACAGGGTGCAACAACGGGATGTTGAGGGTGAAAGAGAGTTTGATGGGGGCGATTTAGAGGAAGAATATGATAGGATGTCAGAGGGTAACCATAGGAGGTATGGCCGAGATAGAGAAGCTAGGAACTGGGTAGACAATAATTTGGGAAATATCAAGATGAGAATCCCCGCCTTTCAAGGCAAGAGTGATCCTGAGGCATACCTTGAGTGGGAGAAGAAAATGGAGTTGGTTTTCGATTGTCACAACTACTCTGACATGAAGAAGGTAAAACTAGCTGTCATTGAATTTACTAATTATGCTATTGTTTGGTGGGATCAGTTGTGCATCAATAGGAGGCGAAATGGAGATCGTGCCATTGGCACTTGGGAGGCTATGAAGAGGGTGATGAGGCGACGGTTTGTACCATCTCATTATTATCGAGATCTATACCTTAAGTTGCAGGGCCTTCGTCAAGGTTCCAAGAGTGTTGATGAGTATTACAAGGAGATGGAGATGGCTATGATTAGAGCCAATGTTGAAGAGGATCGGGAGGCAACCATGGCAAGGTTTTTGAATGGGTTGAACCGAGAGATTGCTAATCCAATTGAGCTACACCATTATGTGGAATTGGAAGATTTGGCGCATATGGCAATCAAAGTTGAGAGGCAGCTCAAGAGGGGTAGTACAAAGCCAAGACCGAGCCCACACCATTCAAGTGCAACACCTTGGCGGTCGAACTATCCAAAGAAGGAAGAAGACCAACCTACTTCATCCTTTACACCAAAATCAGCCACCACAGCCACGATCCCTCAAGGTAAAACAGCCCCTACTTCGTCCCATTCTAGTGAGATAAAATGCTTCAAATGTCAGGGGCGAGGACACATAGCTAGCCAATGTCCAAACAAGCGAGTTATGGTAATTCGGGATAATGGGGAGATAGATTCCGAAGAGGAAGATGATCTTGATGACATGCCACCATTGGAGGACGCTTCTATGGGTGATGAGGAGTTTGGGGCAGAATCTGGTGAAATGCTTGCACTAGTCACAAGACGAGCCTTAAACTTGCAAGCAAAAGAAGAGGAAGAAGAGGTGCAGCGAGAGAACATCTTTCACACTCGTTGTCATTTGAAAGACAAGGTATGCAGTGTTATTATTGATGGTGGTAGTTGCACTAACGTTGCTAGTTCTTCCATGGTTGAAAAGCTGGGGCTCCCAACGCTTAAACATCCTTGTCCATACAAGTTGCAGTGGTTGAATGATAGTGGTGAAGTGAGGGTTACAAAACAGGTGTTGGTATCATTTCGAATTGGCAAGTATGAGGATGAGGTATTGTGCGATGTGGTTCCCATGCAAGCTGGACACCTCCTTCTAGGAAGGCCTTGGCTATTTGATCGGCGAGTCCAGCATGATGGCTTCACCAACAAGTACTCATTCACGTTCCATCGACGAACAATCACTCTAGCTCCATTGACGCCAAAGCAAGTATATGAAGACCAAGTGAGGTTGCAAAGATTGAGTGATAAAAAAAAATTGAGTGAGCAAAAGAAGGAGAGTGAAAAGATGAATGAGAGTGAGAAAAAAAAGAGACAAAGAGAGAAAAGGGTCGAATCAAGTGAGAGAGAAAAGAAAGAGAAGAGTTCGATCAATGAGGGAAAATTAGAGAGAAAACAAAATAATTTTTATGCAAAAAAAAGTGAGGTTAAGGAGGCTCTTTTAAACACTAACCAACTTGATGCTAACAAGCAGGTTTTTGATCCCGGTGATTGGGTATGGTTACACATGAGGAAAGAGCGATTCCCAGCACAAAGACGTTCCAAATTGCTACCTCGAGGAGATGGGCCATTTCAAGTGCTAGAAAGGATCAATGACAATGCCTACAGACTCGATTTACCAGGTGAGTATACTGTTAGTGCTACTTTTAATGTTTCTGATTTGAGTCCTTTTGATGCAGGTGACGATTTGAGGTCAAATCTTTCTCAAGAGGGGGGGAATGATGAGGACACCAAGACTAAAAATCCAAGTCAAGTTCCAGTTGATCCAAGTCAAGAGGGGAGGAATGATGAGGACACCAGTTTAGGAGCTTGATCAATATTTAGCTTCCTGTAATGAGTCTTTTTATTTGTTAATCACGTTTTTTTTATTTAGTCTTTGTTTATTTTGTGAAAAGTCAAACACTTGACTTGTGTGAGTCCAAGAGTCCTTTTTCTTTATTTTTCGGTTTTTATTAGGAAGACAAAAGGCTTGTCTTTAATTTCGGTTTCCATTAGGAAGACAAAAGGTTGTCTTTAATTTTCGGTTTTTAGGAAGACAAAGGGGCTTGTCTTGATGTAATTTTCGGCTATATAATGCCTTGAAAACATTTGGAAAAATCAGATTTGGATGAAATGAAAATTTGTGAGTTTTCTTCTTGAGTTCTTGAAGAGACTATCCGAACTTATCAAGGGTATCCCTTGTGGCGTTCAATCCGACTTATCAAACGGATTCCCATCCCCGTTTGTGGCGTCTTCCTCATACCAAGGTTCGTGCTTTGCTAAGCATAGGGTCGCGGTTTACCATTCCAAATTTCGTATGTTCTTGGTGGCTGTTCCATATTTGGTGTCGGGTTTCATCACAATGTTGGTGTGGTTCGTATCAAATAGTCTTTGGAATGTTCCACCTGCATGCATAAGATGAAATGTTTAGGATATTTTCACATTTTATAGTAATAACCTAGTGAGACAGCAGGGAAAAGTAAACAAAAGCATGATTCAATTCTCATTGAAAATTGAATCTTAAAAATCTCTCTTAAAATATAATTATATGGCACCTTATATTTCTAATTACCACATTTTTAGTGTTTTTTTTCCTCATTGGTGGTAGGTACTGTAAGGAAACTTAGTGACTGAATGAATAGAATCAATTCTCATTAATGAAGTAATGATACAAAAGAGTATATATATAGAAAAGACCAAAACTAATAAAGTAACTAATCTACAAAATAACAATAATTAGTTACAATGAACAACTAACTAACCAAAACAGTTAGTAGCTATAAAAATTGGCCTAACAGGTACCACATTTTAATGATCTTTTGAATCTTTCTAGGGAATATTATAATGATCAAGTGTCATCAAAGGTGAGTACAAAAAGTATCCTAAGCAGTCAACACTTAATGATCCTTTGGCAAATTTATCATGACAGCAGAAAAGCTACAAGTTATACTATTATAATAATTAGTTTTTCAAAATTGATAAATCAAATCAATAAAATTACTCATAAGCAAAGGAGATTACATAGCAAAAAGAGATTGAGGCATAGAGAATGTTTCAACAATTTACGCTAGCAGCAATTTATTGTTTCAACAATTTACTAGTTGCTTCATTAACATAGATATGAATATAGTAGACAATTTTATAGAGAGAGCTATAATTATAATATGAGATTCAGATTCAGATTTTACCCAAAATTGCAGAAAAAAAAAGATGAGACTTGGATTTCTAGAGAAAATCTAAAATGACAGAGAGAGGCTCAAATTTTACACCTTAAATATGAAATGTTGAAATGAGATAGATAAATGCTTCAATACAAGGGAAAAAAATTGCAGAACAGAGATTGAAAAGAAGATTCCTACATTTTAATAAAACAAATGACAAAACAGAAGTGCAGGCACATCCTTTGTTGCCTTATTATTTATATTTTTCTAGTACATTTTTTTAATGAAGTGAACAGTTTTCTCTCTTTAAACCAACAAGAATAACTAAATAATGGATTGGGCAGATAACATCAAAGACAACCTCAGCATGCAGTATAGATGCGAGGATGTTAGCCTTTTATTATAGAGCTTTTACATTGCCTAAGAGGGACAAGTGTAATAAGGAGAGGCCCCACTTACATGTCTAAAGACGTATTGAAAATCCATATACTATTAAAATCAAGACAAGCAATATAAAGACAATGAATAAGATAACACACAATCACTTGAATATAGTACAGTCTTCATAAATCGGATTGATGAAAATGTGATCACTGAAAAAGAAAATACTTTGTTGCCAAGTTAAGAGACGACAAAGCCACTAGAACAATGTCTTCCCATATATGAAAAAAAAAACATTAAGAAGGCACTATATCAAGGAACTCTTATAAGCACTTTTTTTTAAAGGAACTCTTATATACATCTCACTCACCTGTTTATTAAGGTCATGGAAAGCCTCCAAATGTGATAGTGCATCGACCGCTGCCAAGAGTGCAATCATGCCCTAAAATCATTCCACAAAAATGTTAATTAAGGGTTTCCTAAACTTCAGAGATGTAATATCACATTTCAACATGGAAAGCAACATGATAAGACTTAAAACTTACTAATATTGGGGAGTCTGCACCAAGGCTTTTGTCACGGAAAAATGAAGCCGAATCCATTGACGCCACAGTCAATATAATAGGCTTACCCTAATCTGAGGAGGAGATATTAAGCGGAGGAAGTGATGACCAAACACTGCCCTTCATAATTATGAGCAATAGTTAAATTCAAAGTAATTTAGGAAGGTCAAAAGAATAAAGATAAGAAGAAATGTGTTGATCTTCTAAATATGTGTTTCAAACACTGAAAGTTGATGGAAGTAAGTTTCAGCATCAAAGATTTGAATCCTACAAAGCTCAACTATAGACCAACATACATATTCTTTTGACCTCCCCTATACAAATAAAACTGAGAAAAAGAATCCCATGAAATCTTCCCCACTCAAAACAATAAATACACACACACACACACACATATATATTTACATATAATAATATAAAATCTAATAAGAAAGAAAATGAAAACCAAGCCAATGAGAATAAGGACTACATTCTAAAATACAAGTCAGATTTCGAACTCAAAAGAGAGATGAGACACAAATACAAATCGTGAACCACATTTAGAGCTGTTAGACTTCATTATGGATACCAACAAATGCAAAATGAGTTACCTGTATCCCCCTAATGGAAGGCAGGTCTCCTCTTTCAAACAAGATTCTGAATCACGAGTTCCAGCTTTCACTGTCTAATCAAAACAAATGTATCATAGATTACTTGAAAACAACATTAAGCCAACAACCAAAAAATGTCTGCGAGATAAAGTCAATAAAATGCACTAGAAAGTTAAAAACAAACAAGCTACCTGCATCACAAGATCAAACTCAGCCACAACAGTGGTATAAGATCTCTGTCTCTTCAAAATTTCTTCAGAAACCTGCATATGAGTGACATCAAAAAGTTTATTAACAATAAACTAAAGCTGCCAAAAAATTGTCTTGTGGTTGGGGGGGCAAACATCAACAACAATTAAATACAGTCCATTAATATGAAAATTGAAATAACTAGACTTTTTCTTTCAAAAGTGGTTTCACTTCTTCAGTGGACGGTACAAAATGAAAACCAAATGAAATGACACTTACTACCTCTTGGATGGTCTTCGTACTACTCTCCGAGAGCAAGAATACAGGAAAATCATACTTGTTCCACAATATACCAGATCCCTGAAAATGTGGAAGGAAGTTGTTGGTCCAATATATCAAACAGAATGTTAAAAGATGAAACACGAACAATACATTAGATAAGTTTGGCATTTATAACCAGTAAAAGTAAGGAGTATATAATGTTCTAACTTTTAATATGTGAAACACATTGATACTCACCTAAACAAATGTGACAGGTAGAATTTAAGTTGTTCCATGTTCTTCAAGTAGTATAATAAAGGTAAGAAAAATTATATTTTTACAATATCATATATTTGTATATTGTACCAGTGCTTACCCCAAGAATTTAGTCACTCTCATGATCAGTAGAGATTCACTTGAAAGAAAAAACAAAAAACCCCAACTCCATAACCAGTATTATACACACTATAGCTTAAGGTATGGGATAAGTGAATAGAACATAAACCAATGCTAACAGTTTTTCTTTCAAACTAATAACTTAGAAGTGGCTAAGGATCACACCAATTCCTTAATTAGAAGACCAGTGATCACAAAAGAATAATACTTTTTTAAAATATCCCAAATTCGAATTCTTTTTCCTCAATGAAAAAAAATAGCATAAAGTTACAAATCTTATATTTAACTATATGATAACTTGAAAGTACAGATAACATTAAAAAAAAATCAAAGCAAATATATGCAAAAACTACTTTGCTCAAACTATAAACTACCAAAAAGAAACATTTTATATTTGTCAAAAACAAGAGAAGAAGAAACATTTTATTGATCCAATACATATGAAAAGTTTTGTGTAGTCTTGGCAATGCACCACATCTTTTAGAGTGTAAAGTTCTGCTGCCGTTGGACAGAATTGGAGCACACATATATATATATATACACATATGGACTTCAAAGTAAATACTTTTAGATTCCAATGCTGGCAATGTCAACAAGCACTCAAATCAAATAGCACTAAACTTCCAATCTCACAGCAAAAAGTTCAATTCTAAAGTTTACAACCCTCTAATGTGAGTGTGAGTGTGTATTTTTTAACTTACCATGTGAAGCAATGCAAGATAATTGCAAGATTTACTCTGATGAGGCAAAGATTCGTTGTTGAGCTCCACTTCAATATCAGATAGAAGATGTTTCAAAAGGGCCACATGAATTTTCCCAAGCAACAAGGAATCCTGAAAGGCATGTTAGAGAACATATTATAGCACTGAAAGAACTTAAATCAAAAGAGGTAAGATCAAAAAGAGAAAACAAAATGTTACACAGAAGGAAAGTAAAGTCAGATTAAAGATGAAATAAAACCTTGTCATGAAATGCTTGAGCAAACTCATTAAGGGTGAATGGGCAGACATCAATGACAAGAGAGTAAGTATAGAGGAAATGGAAAACCTGCCAACAGAAGTCAACACACATTTTAAGATTAATGCCAATGATAGGTAATTGTCTCAACTAAATGCCTTAATATATTTCCATTTCAAAACACATGGAGAAGAGAAATGGTGGGGTGGAGACCAGCATTTCACAATAGAGAAAAAAAATAGGATGATAAATCTTCTCAGTCAGAAACAGTGTTATTGGCAAATAACATACAAAAGGTTCCAATGATGCAAGAAAACATTGTAATCAGTAAAATACACTTCACATAAAGAAATTCAACCCCTGACCAAACCCTGTTAACAACTTTTGTTTCCTAACATGAAAAAACAAAATGGGCAGAGTTGAGTGAATCAACAAAAATATGAAGGATGATGAAAAACTTATGCAAACCAGGAATGTCCTCAACTTTGACAACTTTCTTAGGAATACCAGCTTCTTTCTTTTGAAAGTCAATCCCCGGATAAACAATGTGACAGTTCGAGAGCTCTCTTATCTTTTCATCAATTGCCTGTCTCTGGCGGCGAATCATAGTTGACAAGTCAATATATGGAAGCTTTGGATCAATTTTGCATTCCATAAGGATTCCTCCATCATAATCTTTTATGTACCCTTGCTAGCGATCTTTCTCCAAGTGAATCTCCTTTGTAAAACCCATAGCCTTTAACTTGAAACTCTAAAACTATGTCTCAAGAAAATAACTAATTTAAAGATAAGAGGCATGCCTTTTTTTTCTGGCAGATTTTCTTTTCTAAGCCAATAAACATTCTCCTATAAATGTGTACCAAGACATCAACAATTTTCAACAATTTTTATTAAGGGATAAATTATTTCCACTTCATCAATCTTACACCTCGCACATGGAGCAAAAACAGTGTTACATACCCTTAATGAAATGTAAATATTGGCTATTATGCCTAAGATTGTTGTTAAAAGCAAAAGTATAAACTCAAGCAGCACCAAGTCTGACATAGAACCCAACTAACAAATAATAATTGTATTATATATGCCCAAAGAAAGAGTGACTCGGATGAAGACCTCCTTCACAAATGAAACAAATACAAAGAAACCCTCATCACAAACCAGTATCTATTTCGGTATACTAATCAAATTAAAATGAACCTTAAAACTTAAATTTTTTTTAAAATACCCAACTTTTGCAAGCTCAGAACACTACTGTAGACGCCAAGCCTATCACTTGCAAGATAGAATGAGAAAGAAAGAAAGAAAACGAAGAGTGAATGAGAGTAGAAGAGAGTAAATGCAGGGAGGGACAACAAAAAACAATCAAATACTTTATAAATACATATACACATAAATATATATTTATATATTGATTATATGTAATCTGTATATAAAAAAAAATTCACCTCACAGAGATGTTCTTGCTTCCAGCAGGGGAAAACCGTCGTGACTTACGTGAGGGAAAGTGAGATACCAGCGTGATGTACCAGCTTGCTCCATCGACTCAAACAGGGGAGATACCGCCATTATGTGCTCTAGAAGCTCGCGTGAGTCGTGAGAGAGAGAGTGCTCCACCGACGTCGTGTGCTCTAGTGACTCGCGTGAGGCAGAGATAGACGAGACGAGAGGATAAGTGCTTGAGAGAGAGTGAGTGGAGGAGAGTAAGCTTTGCAACTAGGCGTAAGAAAGAGAGGTAGAGAGGCGGCAATGGAAACTTGTTTGGGTATTTTAGGTTTAGGGATTCAATGGAGGCTGAGAGAAATTAGAGAATTTGTGCTTTATTGTTTTCCTTTTTCTTTTCTTCTTATGATAGACCCAGAATTTTTTCTTTTGGCGCCAAACGAAATATAACTAGGCGCCACTGTGTTAAAAAAATTGACTTCTCCGTGTTTTTTTTTAACTATCTATTAATAGCGCTTGTGAATATGTGCTATTTTTTAACGTAATATATACTTAAAATTGTTGTAGTGTCTCCCTCTCTAAGGTGGCTGAATTTGAAGGATTTTAGGCCATTGATAAAGGGATTCAAGGCTAGGAATTGGGAGATTGACCTAGGATCAAAGCTTGGCTAGATTTAGCTTAAGAATCAAAGGAAATCAAGCTTGGAGTTGGATTTGAAAGAAGCTCATATTTGAATTTTAGTTTGAGGTAAGAATTTCATGCATCTTTGAAGTTGATTGCTTGTGTGGTTTAAGATTTCCGAAGGGTGGTTTAAGTTTTGTAAGTTATAGTTTAAGTTTTATGAAGTTCTTAACCAATTTGTGAATCATGGGTTTGAATGTGTGTATGGGCTTGTTATTGATATTTTTAGGTTGCCTTAAGGTCTATTTGGGGTTTTTGATTGAATTTGGGACATAGGTATGTCTTGGGGTTGATTTAGAAGAGTTTTGGCTTGGGAAAATGTTGGGGAAAAACCCAGATTTATGGGTTCGCGTATGGGCGTCGCGACCCTGTTCTTCCGTGCCACAACACTAGGATGCATCAGGGGAAGGGCACCATTCTGGGCGCCGCAGCCCCTATAGTGGGGTACAGCGGCACTAGGCCATTTCTGGGCAGGGGAAAAGCGTGATTTTGGGGTTTTGGCTCAGGGGGCTCGGGGGATGCTTCCACCACTTTGTGGGGGGAAACGGGAGGTCCCGAGAGCTCGGGATTGGTTTCGGGAGATGATTATAGATTGGTTAGTAATAAGGGTGCTATGTTTGTGTTGTGACTCGGTGTTCAACAAGGCTCGGGTTTGAGAACCGTGCTCGAGGTTTTAGTGCTCAAGAAGAATGGGACACAGGTAAGAAACCGCTGTACCGATAGAGCAGGGCGAGGCCCCATAACTGTGTTGCAGGGCACGACCCTATATGATTATGTGCAGGGTATAGCCCATTGATTATGTTAACATATGTTTAAATGTTTGATTAATTGTGCTATGTATGCAAATATGTGTACGATCGACAAGAGCTGGGAACGGTGAAGGCCGAGAGCGGTAAGGGCCAAGAACGACGGAGGCCAAGAGCGGCAAGGGGCCGGGAGCAGCGTTTATCACACGGAGTGCGAGTTGCCAAGATAGGACCCTAAAGGATACTTGGTATATCCTTACAGTATAGACCGCGAACCCAGGGCCTGGTAAAGCGCCTGGGACGGCACGACCATATATGTTTAGCCTATTGGCGAATTTTTTATATGCATATGATTGATTGATATGCATATGTTATATATTTGTGTGGGGTTTTCTTGCTGGGCTTCGGCTCACGGGTGCTCTGTAGTGCAGGTAAGGGCAAGGGGAAAATCGGCCAACCATGAGTACGGAGAGTGTGAGGTGACGCATACATGTCTGGTCTGCCTGGCTGCCACGGACGGGGGTATTTTTGGGAGATGTTTTGTTCTGGATTCTATTTTTTCGTTTAGTCGACCTAAAGCACATTTTGAGTTGTAAATATTTATAAACAATATATTGGGATCCCTAATGTAAAACACTTATAATTTTCAATGAATGATTACCTTTTCAAATTATGTGATTTTAGTACAGTTTAGCTACACTTTTGAGTTAAATGCTTGGTTAGCAAGTTAAATGCACATTTTAAACTCACTTAGTAATGACTCTAAGGTAGTAGGGCGTTATAGCAGTGACCCAGATGCGCGAGGGGGGCCACGAGACCTTCGGCGTGGCTGGATGTATGAGGTGAGACCAGGTGCTTGGGGGCCGCGAGGTATAGGTTTAGGCGACTCGTGTCCCACTGTACGAGGCCCTTCCCGCGGTAGTGACCCAGATGCGCAAAGGGGACCGCGAGATCTTTGGCGTGGCTGGATGAGCGAGGCGAGGTCAGGTGCTTGGGGGCCGCGAGACGCAGGCCTGGGCGAGATGTGCCCTGCTGTGCGAGGCCCTTTCCGCGAAAATGACCTAAATGCGCAAGGGATTCGCGAGACCTTCAGCGCGGTTGGATGCGCGAGGTGAGGCCCTTCTTCCGCCATGGACCCAGGTGCACGAGGCACCCTCGCGAGGCCGTGTCTCGCGATACGTTGAAGACACGAGGTGCCCTAAGGCGGCTGTGTCTTGCGAGACACCTAAGGGCGAGGTGCCATGAGGCGCTTGCCTTCTAGGCCTTCACTCTGAGGTTCACGAGTCAGGGTCTTGCACGGCTGAAATTTTGATATCCACAGAAGGATTTTATGGTGACCATCCTAGGGCAGAGCCTCTCCAATAAGATACTGCGACAATGGAACACTTCACAAGTTTTTGTGTTCGACATGGAATTGTGAAGAGCTTATCAGTAGTGGCACACCCCCTTGCAAATGGACAAGTAGAGGCTGTCAACAAGACCCTCAAAGATACTCTGAAGAAACGCCTAGAAGAAGCAAAAAGAGCTAGGCCCGATGAACTTCTTGAGGCATTGTGATCCTACAAGAGCACTGCCCAAACTTGTACTGGCCACACACCCTTTGCGCTCGCCTATGGCTGTGAGGCCATGCTGGCTAGTGAAGTATACATCTCGTCGCACAAAAGAATGAATTATAATCAAGGGTGGAATGAAGCAATACTTCCCAAGTCCTTAGATCTCATTGAAGAAAGGCGGGAGAAATTTAACTTGCGGGTGGAAACCTACCAACAAAGGGTGGCTAGCTACTTCAATGCTCGGGTCAAGGACACAAAGTTCTCCATTGGAGACCTCCATGTAATGGCCCATTGGCCACAATATATGGAAATCAAAATAGAAATCTTCATGTCAAGATATCTTGACATCTTCATGCCTATCTTGATTTCTCTGAACAAAGGGCGACAGAAACGGCGATGCCACAAACGGTGAGGCCGCACACCACAAAATGGCGAGGCTACGATTGGCTAGGTCACGAATAGGATTGGAAGAAACAAAGGGCATGACCACGGTTGGCGAGGCCATGGACGGTGAGATCATGATTATCAAGGCCGCCATCAAGGGAAATTGAAATAGACATCCTCAGGACTTTCTTGATTTCCCCAAGTCCCTTACAAGTTATAATATCGAATGCTAAAACCTCGTTAGGTCAGGCCAAGCGATCATGAGAAAGTGACATTTTATAAAAGACCTAAGAGGCCACGACCCAATCTCAAGTCCGGTCATGACCACTAAAGCCAATTGCAAGTGACCGGGGCAGAACAACAAAGAATCTTGCCCTTCTAGGCTAGCCAATTGTAGGCGATCAAGAAAAATAAGTAGTTCACCCATTTTCACGAGCTGTCACAGGCACGAGAGGGGCCCCTCACTGGTCCCCCCGTCAAAAGGGTCAGTCACAACGTATGTCACCAAGCTCCCCTGCTCTCCTAGTCACTTGGGGGGCATAAGGGGTACCATGTACATGGAACAAAAAAATAGTAGTGAAAAGTTTAGGGTAGTGCGTATGGAGCGAAGCAACATGCGCATAGAACATAATAGTGGACATGCAAAGTTTGTGTAAGTCATGTGGAGCAAAACAACAAAAATGCAAAGGTTATGCAAAGTTCTTGTGAAGTGCGTACAAAACGAAGAATGCAAGCAAACAACAGCTAAAAAGGAAAAATTCAGAAACTTTTGCGAAGCAACATCAAGCACAAATGTAAAAAGCAGAAGTCATCATCAATATAAAACAAAAAGCAGCCAAGTCAAGGTCAATGTTCATACAGACATGAGCATAGTTCAGTGTAAAGGACAACTAAAATAAAGAAAAATAACGATGAGAAGCCTATGCAGAGTCGGTGGAACGATTGCCCTTGTCAGTGGCGCCCTTGCTAGCGATGTTCACGCTAGTGGCGCCCACGCCAGTGATGCCCTTGCCAATGGCCACCTTGCCAACAGAAGCCTTAGCATGTGCAATTCCCTCAGCATCACCTAGCTCCGGGGCAACCTAATCAGTGCCACATCAACGACCTCAACAACGATGTTCCCCAAATCCTCAGCGATGTCGTCACCAATCTCCTTCTTGCCGGTCTCCTCAGCTAGGCGAGCCCGGCAGTATGATAAAATGTTGGTGGAAGCTGGCTCACCCATGAAACTAAAATTAAGACTGCGGTTGAAGCACGAAAGACAAAACAACATGTTGTTAGTCTTCTTGCTTCCGCCCTTACGAGCCTCCTCAACCTCCCAACGGGACTTGTCATGCTCGATCATAAAAAGCACACCAATGGTGACATCTTGAATCTTCTATACCTCAACATCTTCCTGAGTGGATAATGCAACTCTGGTGGCACCCTCGCAGGTAGAATGAGCCCTTGCATGCTCATGCTCTAAGGCAGCGAGGGCAATACAAGAGTTCTCAAGGTCAGAAAGGGGACTCTCAAGATTTGAACGGGTCTTCTGGAGATCCTCAGTCTCCTGCTCAAGTTGGCGGTGAAGATTCACCACAGTCAATTCCACCTAAAAAATAAAGCAATTAAATTTTGAGGACGTGCTCATAACAAAAAGAAAAGGAGACAAGTCAAAATGGTTACCATAACACTGTTTCCCATCTGGTGGTGCGACAAGTCCAGAGAAGAGCCAGTGATCACTAATGGGTAGCTGCGGAGGAGGCGGGGGCCCAATGCTACGGAATCCAACATCCCTCTCTCCATGTTAACGCTTACTAGAAGAGGTGCGGGAGGTGGCCACTCTAAAGAAGTCAGTGCGACAGAAGGCATTGTGCGTGCCAGTGCTGCAGAACATGGCACGCTCTCCAGGGGAAGGTCTGATGGAGCAGGACCCATGGGAGTAATAGCTGAAGGTTGGATCTTGACCCTTTTAGCTTTCCTAAGCGATTGTCTTTGGGTTGAAGGCCATTTCTTTTGCCTTATGAACCAGTCAAGGGATGAGAAAATTACTCTGATAGGTCCATGGGTCCTACAACTCAAAAATCAAATAGTCAGACAAGGCAGAAAAAAATATGGATGCCATATAAATAAGCTTACATAATAGCTTTGGCAACAAGTGGGCACTAAATACCCAAAAAAATCTGTGAAATAAGGCCCACTAGAAGGCGCCCCTCCACTCGGATGAGAATCAAGAGAATTCGGACTGACCCAATTCTCCAGGATGGACCCTACTAACACCTCGTCCTCTATATCAAGCCATGGCAACTCATGTCAGTGGAGAAGAAAGACATAAATGCAAGATTTTCCGCAGTGGGAGCCGCAAAGTCATCCCACTTAGTGCGGAAAGAACAATACAACAAGGATTGAGAATACTTCCCCTGCTGCGTGTGGCGTGCTTCCCCTTTGGCACACCCACATGGGGCCATTTTGTAATGAGCATGCCTTGGTGCTTGATCATTAGTCAAGTCTTGCACCAAGCAACCTCATGGGATAGGGTAGTGGCAGTTTTGTAATATTGCATATGTCTCCCAGACAAAAATCATATATGTTCCTGGGAAGACTTTATTTCCCTAGAAGGCTCCTTAGGGGGAGGTGACCTGGTGACTTAGGGAAGCACCATGGCCATCAGCAGATAGGGGCGAAAGCTATGTACTCCCTTGCCCTATCAAGGCCATATATTAATGAAATAACATTTATCCATACTTGCCCCTGTGTGCTTCCTTGTTGCTTATGTGTTACTTGTTAGTTACCTTCGTTGGGCCATTGTGTGCCACTTGCCTTGTTGTGTGCTTTGTGTTGTGTGGATGTTCCTAGGAATGACTTGCTTTGTGCTTGCTCATACTTCGTTACTGCCCGTTGCATGTCCGAGATGTGTATGTGGCTAACCGCTGAGTTTGTTTGCCTATAGGTGTGTGTTGTAGGCTGACTTGCTAGCTTGAAGAGTCTGCAAGTGCCGCACATTTCGTCTAGTTGGAATACCCAAATATCCGGCCCGTGACAGTTGGTATCAGAGCCAAGTTAGAAAGTGCTTGGCAAAAACACACTATGGTGAACCACACTCAGAGGATCGAAGCTCTTGAGAAGCGAGTAGGGGAACTGGATGGCCTGGACGAGAGGGTCAGGGATCTTTCCTTTGCAAGTCAGGACTCGGGTTCGTCTGATGCATACAATCGCATAGCTGCGTTGGAGAAGGAGAATGATGTTCTTCTATCCAGAATTATCGCGTTGGAGAAAAGAAACACTCCAACAAGTACTTCTGTTTCCCCGCGGTGGGAAGAGCGCATCGCGGCAGTGGAGCGCATGCTAAAGGAACAAGAAGTTTCAATAAATGACACGACGGAAGATTGCAGGGAGGCAGTCAATGTACTCAGAGAAGAAATGGCTGAGTTGTCTGCCAAGGTAAACCTGACCATGCGAGCGGTTGGGAATGCCCCTGCAACAGGGCCGATAGGTATGGAATATGGTCGAGCCAAAGTACCCGAGCCGAGGCCCTATAATGGGGCCAGAGACGCAAAGGATTTGGAGAATTTCCTCTTTGACATGGAACATTACTTTAGAGTCGTGCGGGCCGATTCGGAAGATGGAAAAGTCTCCATGGCTACCATGTATTTGTCGGGGGATGCCAAAGTGTGGTGGAGGACCAAATATGATGATATAGAGAATGGCAGGTGTACCATCACATCTTGGGCGGACCTGAAGAGGGAATTAAAGACGCAGTTTCTGCCAGAAAATGTAGCTTACATAGCTCGTCGCCAGTTACGAGAGCTTAAACAAGTCGGGACAGTCCGAGAGTATGTAAAGACATTTTCGGGACTGATGCTCGATATTAAAGACATGTCCGAAGTGGACAGGCTCTTCTGCTTCCTCGAAGGATTGAAACCATGGGCCAAGCAAGAACTTCAAAGACAGCGGGTGACTGATCTAGCCACTGCTCAAGCTGCTGCCGAACGCTTAACAGACTACACTCCGGAGAGTAGCCTGCCGAAAAGGGCTACCCCTCCAGCCAGCTCAAGTAGCGCCGGGAGTAAGAAGTCTGGGAAGTCCTGGCAGGGTAAGAGTGGGGGAGAGAAGAGGACAGCTGAGTCCAATTCTTCCAGTGGGACAGATGCTGCTGTAGGGAAGAAGCCGCTAGCTTGTTGGATTTGCAAAGGCCCACACAAGTCGGCAGTTTTCCAATTTCGGGGCAAGATAAATGCCCTCATTGGCCAAGAACAACAGGGTGAAGGAGAAGAGGAAGAAGAAGAGTACGCGCACATGGGCGCTGTCCGCCTGTTGAACGCTCTCAAGAAGCATGGCGAGAAAGGGAAGAAGACCCTGGGGAAAGGGCTAATGTTCGTGGATGCCGCTATCAATGGCAAACCTGCCAAAAGCGTGATGATTGATACTGGCGCCACCCACAACTTCATCTCTGAACTCGAAGCAAAGTGACTGGGACTAAAGCTGGAGAAAGATGCAGGCCGCATGAAGGCGGTCAACTCCAAAGCCTTGGCCACATCTGGCGTGGCTAGAGGGGTAAAAGTGAAGATTGACACGTGGGAAGGGCAGACTGATTTGGTGGTCGTCCATATGGACGACTTCGATGTAGTTTTGGGAATGGACTTTCTAACCGAGAAAGGTCCCATTCCAATTCCTGCCACTGGAAGCTTACTCATAATGGGAGAGACTCCTTCAATGGTACCTGCAAAGGTGAAGCCACCCCCTGCTGTGAAGCTTCTATCAGCTTTACAGTTCAAGAAGGGTGTGAGGAAGCAGGAGCCGACTTATGTAGCCGTACCCACCGTGTTCGAAGAAGTAGTGGAAGAAATTGTTCCACTAGAAATTACGAGGGTCTTGAAGGTGTATGGGGATGTGATGCCAGATAAACTCCCCAAAGCCTTGCCACCAAAGAGGGGGATTGATCACCAGATAGAGCTGGTGCCTGGAGCGAAACCTCCAACAAAAACGCCATACAGAATGGCACCCCCTGAGCTAGAAGAATTGAGGAAGTAATTAAAAGAGCTATTGGAGGCAGGCTTCATCAGACCGTCGAAGGCGCCATATGGCGCACTGGTGCTATTCCAGAAGAAGCACGATGGCAGCTTGAGACTGTGCATCGACTATAGGGCTCTCAATAAGGTGACAGTTCGCAACACATACCCCATTCCTCTAATCGCTGATTTGTTCGACCAGCTAAGTGGAGCCAAATACTTCACGAAGTTGGACTTGAGATCGGGCTATTATCAGGTGAGGATTGCAGATGGGGATGAACCAAAGACTACGTGTGTTACTCGATATGGAGCATTTGAGTTTCGAGTAATGCCGTTTGGGTTGACAAATGCACCTGCTACCTTCTGTACACTAATGAACCAAGTATTCCACGGGTATCTAGATAAGTTCGTGGTGGTGTACTTGGATGACATCGTGGTTTATAGCGCCACGATAGAGGAGCATCAAGAACACTTGGCTCAAGTGTTTCAGAAGTTGAGAGAGAACCAGCTATATGTGAAGCGAGAGAAATGCTCGTTTGCACAGGAGAGCATCAAGTTCTTAGGCCACGTGGTGGAACGTGGCCGTATTCGTATGGATCTGGATAAGGTGAGGGCAATCCAGGAATGGAAAGCCCCCACAAACGTGAAAGAACTCCGCTCCTTCTTGGGCCTAGCCACCTACTATAGACGATTTGTGGATGGCTACTCAAGAAGGGCAACACCCTTGACCGAGCTTCTGAAAAAGGGTGTGATTTGGGCGTGGACTGACAAATGTGCTGAAGCGTTCAGAAGTTTGAAAGAAGCCATGATGAAGGATCCTGTTCTTGCCTTGCCAACTATTAGGAAGCCCTTCGAAGTACAGACAGATGCATCAGATTATGCCCTGGGAGAGGTACTAGTACAAGAGGACCACCCGGTTGCATACGAAAGTCGCAAGCTGTCCGAAGCTGAGAGGAGGTATACTGCCCAGGAGAAGGAGCTCCTCGCAGTTATACATTGCTTGCGAGTATGGAGGCATTACTTGCTGGGGTCAAAGTTCGTGGTGAAGACGGATAATGTAGCTGTGAGTCATTTCCTTACTCAGCCGAAGCTGACCCCTAAGCAGGCTCGATGGCAGGAGTTTGTGGCGGAATTCGACTTCCGTTTTGAGCACAGGGCAGGACGCTTGAACCAGGCAGCTGACGCCTTGAGTCGCAAAGCGGAGTTGGCGACTCTAAAGATCATGACTAGTTTATCGGTTAGCGTGGTGAACACTCCACTCAAGGAACGCATTAAAGAAAACCTAGAGAAAGACCCAGTTGTCAGGACCATCCTGAAGCTCGTAAAAGAAGGCAAGACTCGCCAGTTCTGGGTGGAGGATGACCTTCTGTGGGCTAAAGGGGGGCGCTTGTATGTTCCAAAAGCTGGAGATTTGCGAAGGACATTACTAAGCGAGTGTCATGACACTCTGTGGGCAGGCCATCCAGGGTGGCAGAGAACCCATGCCCTCTTGAAGCAGGGATACTACTGGCCACAAATGCGAGACGATGTAGTGGAGTACACCAAGACCTGTCTGGTCTGCCAGCAAGACAAGGTCGATAGGAACAAGACACCTAGGTTGTTGGAGCCCTTGCGAGTCCCAAGCCGACCGTGGGAGAGCGTGTCTCTTGACTTTATCACCAGTCTTCCGAAGACAGGAGATTTAAGTGCGATCTTGGTGGTCGTGGATAGATTCTCGAAGTATGCAACATTCATCCCATTGTCGAAGTACTGTTCGGCAGAAGAGACAGCCAGACAATTTTTCAAACATATTGTCAAATATTGGGGAGTGCCCCAGAACATAGTCAGTGACCGAGATGGAAGATTCACGGGGACGTTTTGGTCCGAATTATTCAATCTCTTGGGGTCACAACTGAATATTTCCTCGAGCTACCATCCGCAGACAGATGGGCAGACAGAAAGATTCAACGGGATGTTGGAAGAGTACTTGCGCCACTTTGTCAATGCCAATCAGAAGAATTGGCCGCAACTACTCGATGTAGCTCAATTTTGTTTCAACTCTCAAAAGAGTTCTTCATCGAATAAGAGCCCTTTTGAAGTTGTTAATGGACAGCAGCCACTGTTACCCCACACAGTGGATGAATATCGCGGTCGAAACCCGCGAGCCTTTCACTTCACAAAAGACTGGAATAAAACGACAGAGATTGCCCGAGCTTATTTAGAAAAAGCATCGAAAATAATGAAGAAGTGGGCTGATCAGAAGCGCAGACCACTGGAGTTCAAAGCAGGTGACTTAGTGTTAATCAAGCTGAGGCCCGAACAGTTGAGATTCCGAGGGGACAAAGACATCAGACTCGTCCGCAAGTACGAGGGTCCGGTCTCAATCATCTCAAAAGTTGGCCTAACATCATACAAAGTCGAACTACCAGCCTGGATGAAGATACACCCGGTCCTTCATGTCAGCAACTTGAAGCCATATTACGAAGATCCAGCAAATCCAGCGCGCAACCAGTCAACCAGAGGAGGAGTCATCGTTCAGCCAAGGAGCAAGCGTCAACCTGAAGAAATCCTGGCGGAAAGGACGGTCACCACTGACCGTAAAAAGCATAAAGAATATCTGGTAAAATGGAAGGGGCTCGCTGACGACGAGATCAGCTGGGAAAGGGCGGAAGACTTGAAGAAGCTCACGCAGAAGATTAAAGATCTACAAGCTACTTCGTCGAGGGCGCCGAAGGATTGAGTGGGGGAGAGTGTGGCGTGCTGCCCCTTTGGCACACCCACATGGGGCCATTTTGTAATGAGCATGCCTTGGTGCTTGATCATTAGTCAAGTCTTGCTCCAAGCAACCTCATGGGATAGGGTAGTGGCAGTTTTGTAATATTGCATATGTCTCCCAGACAAAAATCATATATGTTCCTGGGAAGACTTTATTTCCCTAGAAGGCTCCTTAGGGGGAGGTGACCTGGTGACTTAGGGAAGCACCATGGCCATCAGCAGATAGGGGCCAAAGCTGTGTACTCCCTTGCCCTATCAAGGCTATATATTAATGAAATAACATTTATCCATACTTGCCCCTGTGTGCTTCCTTGTTGCTTATGTGTTACTTGTTTGTTACCGTCGTTGGGCCATTGTGTGCCACTTGCCTTGTTGTGTGCTTTGTGTTGTGTGGATGTTCCTAGGAATGACTTGCTTTGTGCTTGCTCATACTTCATTACCGCCCGTTGCATGTCCGAGATGTGTATGTGGCTAACCGCTGAGTTTGTTTGCCTGTAGGTGTGTGTTGTAGGCTGACTTGCTAGCTTGAAGAGTCTGCAAGTGCCGCACGTTCCGTCTAGTTGGAATACCCAAATAGCCGGCCCGTGACATTGCGCTTGAGAAGGTCCTGAGGCGTTGACCTCTAGAGGCGCCAAAGTGTCACAGAAATCTCAAGGAGACGGGTGGGCCGGGTGAGGAACCAAAGGGCCTCCCACTTCGGGGGTCACTGGTCGCCGATTGCCAACCGCAACAGGTCCCCCATCCCCCGTCCCCCCTCCCCTGTCGCCAGTTGCCTCCTCACCCGCATCCCAGAATATCGAGACTTTGTGTCCCACCGTAAAGGTTTCAGTATGTGTGATGACCCAAAAACCTTTCCCATCAATGCATTCTATAGGCGGAGAGGGCATTTCCGCATTCGACAATTGGTTGGAGCCCAAAAAGACACAAAGTCATAGGGTGTGATCAGAGAGAAGGAAGTGCGTGGTCTTGTACTTTGCTGCCACTCTAGACTGAAGATAATCCAGGCATTCCACATACCCGTGCTCCACTGACAGACAAATTAGACAACGCATGCATTAGACAAATGAAAGTCAAGTACAATCTGGTGATCCCCAACACCCTCACGAAGGGGCTCGCTGATCGCCAATGGACAAGACTCCCACGCAGGATGGCGAGAATAGGACCTGATGCTCCTACGAAGTATCAAAAAAGAAGATAAATGAATTACTTACCAACTCTCCTAATGACGTTGTGAGTAGAGTTGATGCCTCTCATGAAAAAATATTTATATGGATACTCCCCAACTTTAGACTTCCCACTAACCACCATATTTGATACTCTACTCTAGACGTGGAGATGATAGAACCCATAAGTCCTTCTTCCTGGATTGAGCAGAAGGTGGCAGAAATAGGGGATCTCACGGGGTGTAGAAGGCCCCTAACCTAAAATGCGGTACAAAATGTGGAGCCTGATAGCAAAAATATGATGTGCAAGTATAGACAATCGATTCAACTAATAAAATAGTAAGCAAAGTATCGTTCCCACAAGGACTATCAACCAATTACCAATAATTTCTTTTAAATTTCTATTTGGCTGTCGAAAATAGATTGATTTTTTAATGTAAGACTTAAAATTGAAATAAACTTTGCAATAAAAAAGATTGAGTCAATAATTAAAAACCTAGGGTATTAACTTCATCAACTTTTCATTCTATCAATTTTACTAATCAATTCTAAATCTCTTCTTCCTATTCTAATAGAAGGTTAACAAAAATCGATCCCTATTCTTTTTCAAGATATAAGATCTCAACCTATTTGCAGGTTTTCTACATCTCTGTGATAAACTTAAACACATACCAGGCATTAAGCATAGAAACCTAATTGCTGCACAAGTCATACATGTACTCTCGTCCAATATGTAACCTATGTCAATATAACAAAAGCATATTCAATTCGTATCTTTCTAATTTTGAATCAAAATCTTAAATCAAGTAAATATTGATCAAGAATTTACTAGCATTAGGCAAACATTATATAGATTAGAATAAAAAAGAAGAATCAATAGAACATCATAGTAAAAGTAATTAGAAATCCAAGCGACTACATCAAACCCTAGAGAAAAATATGTAGTTCATGACAAACATAGCTAACACTATACAAATAAATGTTATCATCTTTAATATCCAAAACATGAAAAGAAATTAAAGAAGAGAAATGCAAAAAATAAGCTTAGCCGTCAAGAACTCTCTGAAAAATTTGTAATTAGAAAACCCTATTCCCTACCTAATCTCTAATGTTTTAAACCTAAATAGTAATTTTTTTCTCTTCAGGGAGGCACATCGCGGCCCTTGCATTTCTATGCCGTGACTTGTGTCTTCAAAATACCCAGGAGGCTTGCGCCTCTGTCATCAAGTGTCGCAACCCATGTGAATACCCAGTTTTTCATTTTGCTCTCTGTCACTCATCATGCCGAGACCCTTAGGGGCATGCCACAACATTAATTTATTCCTGATTTTTCATAGTTTTTGACTTTGTTAGAGACACGACCCTTGTAATGCCCCAAATTTCCTAATAAGGTTTAGGACCTTGATTAGGAGGCCAGGAGGGCCATGATTGATTTATTATGCTACTCAATGATTATATGCATGTTTATGTGAATTATATTATAATATGATGTTATATATATGCATGTGGGTCCATAACTGTTTATTAAACTGTTTTGGCAATTTGGGCCGTTTAGAGCATAATTGTGATTTAGGTGCGCTTTGAGATTTGTGAATGAGATCCCATCATTATGGAGATATGTTCGAGCTTTTCGGCATGAGACGATCATGAAATGCAAGTGTTCGGTCTAGTCATAACGGCTTTAAGTTCGGGGCTCGGGGTGAGTCTCGGGGTGGTTTTAATGATTAGAGCATTGCCAGGAATTAAAGGGTAATGAGATATGGATTATTGGTGTTTGAGAATATTGAGAATAGCAGGAATTGGAGAGTGTTAGTTATGATTAACTAAATTGGTGCGAAAAGACGGTTTTTCCCTTGGTGGCTGTTAAGGTTATATTTTAGACTTAAGGGCATTTAGGTCTTTTCACCCTAGGAGATTTATATCAACTATTAAGGCTGAAGCAGAGAAGCAAAAACAGAGTATCCTTCTCCTTCTCTCCCGACAGGTTTTCTCCTTCATTTCTCTTTGGATTTTCAAGCTTCTTTTGAGGAATTAAGCCAAGGAACCAAGCTTTGCCAAGCTAGGGTTATGCTCCACCATTGAAGAGGGTGTGTTGCTGAGATTGAGGTGAGTTTTTAGCCATTAGAACTATAGCTTTTACTCTGTTTTCTGAGTTAAGTTCCAGCTGGTTTTTGAGTTGGAAAGTTGAGTTTCAATGGGTGTTTTAGCTAGGGTTCTTTGGGTTGTGATGCTTGGGGCATGTGAGGATGGTTTTTAGGTTCATTTGGGACTGAATTAGATGTTTGGAAGCTTTTGATTTGGGTTGGAAATGGTAGAATCGAAGGAGGAAATTTCTGGGCTGAAGCTGGCTGAAGGTAGCGCTACAACGCCCAGTGTAGGGCGCTACAGCGCTACCTGCAGAGGAGGTTGGGCGGTTGTGGATCTGAGTTGAGTGCTGGGGCGCTAGGAGGGCAGCGCTGTAGCGCTCCCCTTTTTCTTCAGAACCCTGTTTTGAGTGTTTTTAGGGGTTTTTGGCTCGGGGTTTCAATCCTTAAGGTCGGGATCGAATCTACTCACCGTGTGGGCATGTTTCGAGGTCCTGAGAGTGAGGTTTAGACCAAGACCCTATCATTGTTGATTTTCATTAATTAGAGATTGTATTTCGTTATGACTAGGTGACCGCTAAGGGATTAAAGGATCAATCGTTCTCAAGGGTCGTTCTTGTTCTAATTCTCGCTCGAACCAAAGGTAAGAAAAATGCACCCCATGTGTGACATGCATGGTTATGTTTGATGCATGTTGGATGTTTAAATGTAAACATTGATAGCATAATGAATGCTTAGCAATTTTGCCCATTTGCATATGATTATTACTGAGGCATGCTGGATGATTAAGTGTGATGCATGTGATGCACGAGAAACATGTGATTAGGGCATGCCATGAATGATGGATATGAGATTGGTCAGAGCTTGAGTCTCTGTGTTTGTGCATGATCATTATTATGCTCGCAATTGTTAAGTAAGCATGTTGAATGCCTCATCTTTGGATGTGTGACATATGATATATGTTTGGTAGCAATGCTTACTTGTGCATGGTACTGACTCATTAGTCAGAATTGGCAAAGGTGTTAGTATCAATTGTGAAGTTGTGACTCATTCGTCAGGTTCGACAGTGGTACTGGGCACTGGTCACATTGCACTGGCTCATTAGTCAGGATGGTCTTAGCGTGTTCCACGCAAGCCAACAAATATTAGATCTAATCGACATCTGCATGGAATGACTCAAACGAGCATTAATGCCAGACCGACCTCAAGTTCGATGAATATTTAAAAGCGCTTGTCTAGCCAAGGGCTAGCCATTTAGAGCCAGGGCCAGCGAGCCCCGTGAATGTTACGTCACATGGCTATGGGCACCGGCCCCACAGTGACGTGCTTGTCAGTCACTCATCTGATAAGAGCCATTGCAGGAAAGCCCAGGTAACGGTGTCGTTACACGGCTATGGGCACTGAGGCCCTAGTGACCTGTTTGTCAGTCACTCAGTATGGTTTACCAGAACCTCAAGTTATATTCACTCATCTGATCAGAGCTGTGAGCTCTGTATGATCATTTTGATCATCATATGCATGGTTTTGGGTGCTGAGCCCTGTAGTGACTTGCTTGTCAGTCACTCAGCATGGTTTACCAGAACCTCAAGTGTTGAGACACTCATCTAATTAGGATTGACTTGATAGTCCTCCAATCAGAAGGGCAGGATTTCTTATCCTGGATACCCCAGCATTGTTTGAATTCATTTGCATGTTGAATAAAGCTATGTATGCTAGGCGTGCCAGATATGATTTGATATCATGATATGACTGTTTATGAGCATATGAGTTTTCTTGCTGGGCTTTGGCTCACGGGTGCTTTGTGGTGCAGGTAAAGGCAAAAGGAAGCTGAACCATCCTTGAGTTGGAGAGCTTAGGTGATGACGTGTACATATGCAGCTGCTCGACCAATACTTGGGCGAGGTTTGAAAGAGGAACTAGGGATAAACCCTGTTTTGCCGCTTAGAACGGCCTGTTGTAAACATTTTCTTGTAATAGACTCTTAAATTATATTTTTGGGATCCCAATGTATACAGTAAATGTTCTAATGAAATGTTATATATTAACCAAAGTTTTTAATCCCTAAACCGCTAATCATACTTAGTTACACGTTTATGGCCAAATGACTCGATTAGTGAGTTTAGCACTATTTGCAATGTGCACTGTAGCGGTCCCTGGAGTTGGGGCGTTACAACCCTTAAGCCCATGCCGTAACTCTAATTCTATTTTTTTTCTTAAGAATTTTACCATTTTAAATCCTTCGTTCATCAACTTCATCAAAAACTTCTTCTAGCTTATCCTTAATGCCAATTTGACTCGAACAACAACCAAAAGCTCCATTTTCCCCCGTTTCTTCTTCTTTCCTCGTTTAGCTCATAACTCATAGCACCATCCTACAACAAGGACAAACACAAGCGTAATCTTGCACAAACCAAACCAAAAGACTCAAGATTAACACAAAAACACATCCTAAAACAACACTAAAATGGAGTTATCATACTCCCCCAGACTTACTCTTTGCTTGCCCTTGAGCAAAGGACCTTCCTTCATCAAATTTATCAAAAACTTCTTCTAGCTTATCCTTAATGCCAATTTGACTCGAACAAGAACCAAAAGCTCCAATTTCCCCCATTTCTTCTTCTTTCCGCGTTTAGCTCGTAACTCATATCACCATCCTACAACAAAGACAAACACAAGCGTAATCTTGCACAAAACAAACAAAAAGACTCAAGATTACCACAAAAACACATCCTAAAACAACACTAAAATGGAGTTATCATACTCCCCCAAACTTACTCTTTGCTCGCCCTTGAACAATGGACCTTCCTTCATCAACTTCATCAAAAACTTCTTCTAGCTTATCCTTAATGCCAATTTGACTCGAACAACCACCAAAAGCTCCATTTTCCCCCCATTTCTTCTTCTTTCCGCATTTAGTTCATAATTCATAGCACCATCCTACAAGGAAGACAAACACAAGCGTAATCTTGCACACAAAAAAAAAAAAACAAAAAGACTCAAGATTACCAAAAAAATACATCCTAAAACAACACTAAAATGGAGTTATCAAACTCCCCCAAACTTACTCTTTGCTCGCCCTTGAGCAAAGGACACAAAATCACATGACAAAACTCAGAACCTAAACAACCAACACACTTGAATCAAGACGACAACAATTATTCATGCCTCAAGCTATGATGACTAATTTTAGCCTTAAGGAAAATCAACTTATAATCTAGAATTTTAGTCACAACATTCTTCCAATTCACTTAAGTCCAAACAAAAATAAAGGCTCTCAAAATAATGATTAATAAATAAAATGCATCCGAACCAATTCATGCTCACCAAATTTTTTTCATTACAATCAATTAATATCATTATCCCATAAACTTGCTATACTTACTAATCTCCACTAATGTAGAAAATAGATGCTCAAAAATCAATAGGACTTTCACAACTTATAATTAAATGGCTTAGGTAAAGTTAGATGAAAAAGTCATTTAGACTCAAATATACCATAAGCATTCAACCAAACAATTCAATCATTATTGTAACGACCAAAAATTTATAATAAGGCATAAGGGCCTTGATTAGTGTGTCGGTAGGGCATAATTGGTATATATGTGAATAAATGATTAAATGCATGATTATATGATTTTATGGATATGTGAAATGCATGTTTATGAGTATTAGATATGCATGTGGGCCCTGTTTAGCTTATAAGGGCATATTTGTAATTTTGGCCCGTTGAGGGCATAAATGTGATTATATGTAATATTAGTGTGAGACCACATTATTATGTGGATGTATTTGGATTATTCAGCACAAGGCGATCCTAGTAAGCAGATTAGCGAAATAGTCACAACGGGGTTTAATGCCCGGCTTGGGGGAGTCTAGGGGTATTTTGGGAATTTAGAGAATAATTCGGGAATTATTAGATATTGAATATATAATTGGTAATTAATTGGATGACGAGATTAATTGGTAGATATTAGGAGCACTTGAGGAATTAGTTTGAATTGGGAACAAAATGACTAATTTACCCTTAGATTGATTAAAGGATTAGAATTATAGGGAAGGGCAGTATGGTCTTTTCATGAGTCTAAGGATATACCTGGGGATCACCTAAGACTAAGGCAGAAGTGTGTGGAACATTTCAGTCTCTCCTTCTCATAACTCTCACGTTTCTTTTTCTCAAGGAGCCAAGGAAGGAGTTTTGAAGATTGAAAGAAAGACCTTGAGGAATTGAAGTGGTAACCTGAGGAAATTCAGCTAGGAAGCTTGAAGATTTAAGCTGAGATCAATCAAAGCCATTGTTGGAAAACAGGGAGGAACTCAATCATAATTGAGGTAAGGATTGTGGTTTTCAACTTTGAATTTTTGCTGGATTTCTGGGTAAAATTAGTAGATGAATTTGGTTTAGTTATGTGGAATTGAGATGAGTATTTTGAAACTTAGAATAGGTTCAATTCTAGGATTTTGAGTGTGTCTTGAGTTTTCTGGTTTTAGGTTAGTGTTCTTGAGCTTCAAAGCTCAGTTTTGATTTCTGTGTTTGGTGAGGTTTTTAGCTCAGTTTTGATGTATCTATGTGGTTTTGGGTGAGCTATAGTGATTTATGGGTTAAATTATGTGTTTGGCTGATGATTGGGGAGGATTTTTGGAGCTTTGGCTCGGGGAGATTCGAAGGGAGAAACCCCGAATTTCGAAACTCTAGGATCAGCACTGTAGCGCTAGGTTAGGAGCGCTACAACGCTAGGCTATGATTTTTGGGGGCTAGAGTCTCTGACTCTAGCATTGTAGCGTTCACTAGGCAGCGTTGTAGCGCTACTCAGCTTGCAGAACTTGGTTTTTGGTTACTTTTAGGGTTTTTGCTCAGGGGCTCGGGGGACGGTTTCACCACTTCATTTTATGGAATTGGGTGTCTCGAGAGCGCGAGATTGGTCCCAGGATTGTTCTTTGGAATTAAACTCATCGAAGTACCATTTATGGATTGTGATTAGGTGTTCACTAGGGCTCGGAACGGGATCGTGCTCGTTCTTATTAACCAAAGCCCTCGAACTTGAGGTAAGAAAACTACACCCTTTGTGTGGTTGTGTTGGGACTGAGATTCCCTATATTTGAATACAAATGTTGTATGATTATAATATGCCATGTGAGCAAATAAACGAGTTTCAGAATTGATATTTGCGGATAAGACGTGGCTCGGCCACTGAGAGCTGAGGTTAGCGAAATAATCACTGAGCTCAGCCTAGGCGAGCCAGAGTCAGTGGGTTAAACACGGGGCTTGGCCTAAGCGAGCTGGAGCCAGTGGTTAGACAAAGGGTGCGGCCTAAGGGCGTCGACCCTAAGTATTGTATGATGATTGTGATAAACTGTCGAATATGAATGTGTTTACTGTTGTTAATATGAAGTTTATGGCTTGTTGAATACCAGGATGATAGATTGATGATTCCTTGATTGTCATCACTGATTTTGTGCCTGTTATAGCCTGCTGAATTTCTTGTTAATGTCTTATGAATTATTTGATTCTCGTTATTGAATATAAGTTATGATTTTATGGTTTTCTTGCTGGGCCTCGACTCATGGGCGCTACGTGGTGTAGGTAAACGCAAGGGTAAGATGGTTCAACCATGAGTTGGAGAGCTCTAGGGTACATTGTCAGCTGCTCGTCCGCCACGGTTGAGGGATTGTACAGGGATGGAAACCTAAAATGTGTATTTTTCCATTAGAGTGGCCTCGATTGTATATAACTTTTGGAAATTTTGTAAATCTGTCCTTTAAACCCTAATTTTGGGATCCCATGTACTAAGTATTTGTTTTATTGAAAATTATCCATTTATGACCAAAATCTTTTAAACCTAACTTGTTTATGACTTTAGGGATCACATTTTCATTTAAATGACTTGATTAGCAATTCCTGCACTAATTTAAACACACAGTGTAATGGTCTTGGTTATCTAGGGCATTACAACTTGGTATCAGAGTGGTCTAGGTTTAAGAGTTCCTGAAGACTGGCTGGACATGTACACTCACCACTAATGAGAAGCTTGACTCAGGGTTTTGTAATTGTATACATGATATTATATGATTAAGTGCTTGAATGAAATATGAATGCATTAATTTGTATGATTATTAGGGAGCCTGAGACACTGATAGGGCCTAGCCTTTGACTGCTGTGTGATGATATTTAGGCGTGCTCATTAGCATTGTTATTACATGTGGATGAATATTTGGATAATGGTTTGTATATTGATTGCATGTGGTTAGTTGTTTAAATTGAAATTATATGTATTGTCTGCTTGTTGGTACATGGAAAGTATGATGTGTATAAGTATATTTGGTTGCAATGATATTTGATAACTAATGCATAGTAATGTAGATTGGTGTTTGATATGCTTTATGTGTGTATGATTATTGTGGTTGTTTGGACCTGCCCATGGATGTTGGGTTTTATGCCTTTATAAAACCATGTCGGACATGTAGCACGATTTCATATTATCAATAAAAGTAGTAGAAATCATTTAGTTTGACAACTGTGTTGCTTGCTTGTTTTATTACATCATTATTGAAATAATACAAATATTTATACAATCCCGAACATATGGATAGTTACAATTATAGTGACTAGGTCACAGTGGATTATAGTTGTAATTATATGTTCAAAAGAACGAGTCCTAAGATTAGTTCAGTGCATTGGATTTTCACTGATTAAGCAATCTACGATATGATCTACTTACACATTCAGGGTGTGATATCTTGTCCAAGGTATCAACCAAGTAGATAAGATCAGATGTATTTAGTTACATCGGACTAGGACCGATATTGATTATTGATTGATAAATAACTATCGTTGTTATCAAATCTAATCAATGTCACAACGTTGACCATATATTAAGTCGATCTTAATTCTGAGTGATAATATTCTGCTAATTATATTATTTAAATCTTTTGACTTGTTCGTTACCAGCTTACCCTACAGTCTAGCCCATACTTACATCTTGGAGATTTATTAGTGTAATTGAGTGGGAGTATTATTCACAGATACGAAATCTATAACTTCTGTATGAGAAGTGAAAAGATGATTTCCTTAATTGCTTTGTTCAAAAGGTTAAATGATTGAGATCTCATTTCTGTGATTAAGTTCACGGAAATATCATTTATAAGGAACTTAGTGGGAGTTAAGGATAAAATACTAATGAGGGGTAAAACAGTAATTTGCACCCAGCTCGTTAGTAAGTCATCGATAGAGGATTGACTGATTGTAATGGTTATAACAATGGACAACGTATTTATGGTTTTGAAAATACGTTCTATGAATTCAAGAGTTCAATTCCGAGTCTATAGTGGAGTCACGAGGAATTAATAAGGTAGTGAAATTATTCGTAAATAAATTCACGGTAACTTGTTGGAGCTTGATTTCATGGATCCATGGTCCCCGCATCACCTTTGAGTAAATCATCTAGAATGTCTCAATTAATTGATTTAATTATCAATTAGGATTTTTAAAGTTGACTAGGTCAATTTTGGAAAATTTACAGAGATATGAGATTTAGAGAATAAAAGAGAATATTTGGGTAAATTTATTAATATTGATAAATTGGTATCAATATAAATAAATAATATTAAATCAAGTTTCAAATTATAATTAGTTAATTTGAATAAGGATTTAATTAATTAATTAATTAAATAAATAAATAAATAAAAGGTTTTGAATTTAGGCCCAGTTGGGATTTAAATTCAAAATAAAGAGATTGGGCCCAAGTCCATTTATGGAAGCCCAAGGCTTTTATTTTTGTTTATTAATTTTAATTAATTTAAATTTAAATAAATCCCATTAAGTTTCCTATATAAGGAATATGATATCTAGGGTTTTTCATAAGGAAGTGAGTTTCAGTTGATTGGTAAGTGAAAACCTATACAGTCTAACCTTTCTTAGCCACTCTCTCTTCTTCTTCTCTGCAAGATCTCTATCTCATGTGTTGAGAACCAGCCCACACTAGTTCTAGGTTGATCAAAGGCTTGGTGAGGAAGGTTGTGTTGCTGATCTTGTTCAATCTCTTGATAATACTCTGCTACAGAAAGGAATCAAGGGTTAGAGAGATTGAAGGATGGAGTTGTTCCAGTTCCGCTGCGTAATGTAAGTTTTTACTTTACTCTGTATTTATATCAATTTCATAGGAGCATGTTCTAGGAATTTGCATGTTTGTTTGATAATATGTAAATTGCATGAAAATAAATAAAGATCCTACAATGATTTTTTCCTACAGTGGGATGGTTCTGGATATGAACATCAGGGCTGAGGGGTTTAGTCAGTGATGGAAGATTAATTCAGATTGTAAGTGCTCAGAATGGTTAATTGGACATGGTATAGTTCTAGTGAGGGTTGCAAATGATAGCTAGGGTTTGAATCCTCCATCTGCCCCTAATAGTCGCAGCAGACGTTCGCTGGTATGTGAGTAAAGGTGTGAGGTCTGATAAAGGAGATTAGATGGGTGAAACAACAAGTTTTGCTGGGGAAAAGAGTTGCTTTGTATAGTTTGACGGTAGGGGGATCAGTGTTGGTTTAACCTGAGGGTATATACAGATAAGAATTGATGTGTGGAAGGCTTTAGAAGCATTATCCCCTAGTTTTGAGAAACGTTTGGGTTTGCTCGAGAATTGATTAGTGGATGGGCATAGCTAATTTCACCCTTGATATTAAGAAGATGATAGGTCGTGACAGAGTGGTTGTGCTAAGCAGTTGTGGCAGATGGATGCCCAGAAGTGGTGAGAAGTGGTACTCAGACTCAAAATGTTGTCATGATGGGTTGGGAGGAATTCAAGCAGTGATTTGATAAAAGAGATTACTATGAAGTAGTTGGAGTTGCAGAGACTAATGTGTTTATGAACTTGGTTTAGAATGGTAAGACAGCGGCATAATATGTCTATAAGTTTGGTGGGTTGGTCAATCCGTTTTGGAAGTTGATACGAGTGGATGTAGCCAGAAATGATGAACCATTTAAGGATTAAACTCTGGGATGGCCTAGAGCATCAGGGTCGCTCCAGTGCATGAAATTTTCATCTGTGATTGGGCAGTAGGGAGGGCCATGTTATTTAAGATATAAGGAATGAGATATGGAGAGCGTGTGTCGTAGGGAAAAAAATGCAGATGATGGTATATCCATTTGTGGGATTTAGTAAGGACAAATACTCAGTAATTAGAAAAGAAGAACCCCTCACAGTTCTATGCCTCCTGGTTTTGACAGGAAGGGGTCTATTTTATTTGATAGCCGTCAGGACAGTGATGAGGCCTAGTGAAGTTATTTAGTATGTACCAAAAGCAAGAGATGCCATTTGAAAAGATGTCAAGTAAGGACACTTTATCCACATGGAATGGTTCAGTACATTAGGGTGGATTAGGGATTGGCCAGGATTAGAGAATGGAAGACTGGAATGCCTTGCTACATTCAAAGCCTGAGGCTAGTTCCTCAAAGGTGACCAGTTGACTTGATAGTTTTTGTTCCTGGTTATATAATGATCTGAAAGAGTTTGGTGTTGCCTTTCTCCCAGGAGAGATTCAGATATGAAGTATATGTCTCAAGGTTATTGTACGAGGGGCTTGAGATAATAGTACTTGTTGGGGATGAATTAGAAACTTCTAAAAGAAGAATTGGAATACAAGTAGAAAAGGGGTTCATAGTGAAAGTGACTGAGCTTGTCATATGAGAGCCTTGTTATGGGCCTGATTGAGAGCTAATTTTTTAGATAAGGGACAACCATGGATTGTAGGGGACATCATTTGAAGTATAGTAGTTGGACTGAATGGAAATTGAGTTGGTCAGTAGGGATTTAGATGGGTATGTAAGGATTTGTTGGGTACGCTTTAGGATTTGGCTATGGACAGATTCGGTATTAGGGACAATATGAAGAATGGTATTAGTTTGGCAGAAAGAATTACTGGTCCAGTTGAAGAAGTATTTGATTTAGGGATGGATTAGACGGAGCATCGTATCGTGGGATTTGTTAACATCGCGTGTTAAGGATGAAGAGTTTAAATGCTCGGTTACAAGACAGGACAATGTCTTCAGGAATTGATCTTCGATCTGGTTATTACCACTTGAGGATCAAGGAAAGAGACATTTTAGGAATTATTACTTGTACCAAGTGGGGTGTGATGGATTATCAATAAAGGTTCTTAAGTGACTTATGCTTCAATGACACAGGTAAGTTAGATAAGCAGAGAGTACATGAACGATATGAACGAGTCACATCCAGGTTCATTAAGGGTGTGTTGAACTACTTCCCCAGTTAGAAGCAGAATGTGGATGAATACTACACTGATGATACTAAGATTGAAGAAGCAGGGTCACAGGTAAGGTTCCAGAAGGTGTTAGCTTCGATGTCTCAAAGGGTATTTAAGGTCACGTTACAGGAAGAGAAGGGATCATGTATGAAAAGATTCAATCAGAAGCCACAAAGGAATTACTAAAGAACGTCTGAGGGATAAAAGGCACAATGAGACCAGTGGACATGTCATCTACTACTTGAAGTATCTTCGAAGACAGCTACACCAGAGATTGGGATGGTAGTGGAACATAAAGTTAGACTGAATGGATAATTTTGTATTAGATTTTTAGAAGACAGAATAAGGATTGGTTAACACCCTGCAGTATAGGAATCTGTGTGTATTGGATGGATATGGAAGGGTAGTGTGAAGGACCTTGTCTTTGTTTAAAACATGAAACTGTAAGCGGTGCATCAAAGGCTGAGACGCGCCCAGATATAGACTGAAGGGAAGATGGTTTGTGCCTTGTGGTAGGTGAAAGAATGGGAACATGGTCGGTATACATGGAACATTAAGTTAACGGTGAATGCATACCGTAAGGGATTTGAGCGCTTGGTCATTTGTAGAGGAATAACCCTAAGACCAAGATTTGGTGAGACTTATTGGGTGATTCATGTTAGAAACCCTTGATTGTACAAGGGGAAATTTTATTTGGAAGCTATTCTCTTACTAGGGAAGGTCTGTGCCGGATGGATAGGATGCCACAAATTACAGCAAGGTCAAACAAGGTAACGATTGAGATTGATATAGCACATGTGATTGGTTGTGGACTGATATATATCTCTATGGACAATGAAATTCAGAGAGAGGATCTTGTGAGAATGGTTAAGAATCCTACCATCGTAGTATGAATTAAGAAATGAAGATTGAATGAGTGATCTGATGGAATCTGGTGTTGAGATGGAGATCCTAAATGAACATTGTACTACCTCCTTAAGCATATTTTATTAGGAAGTAAGATCTGATATTCGTATATTAGAAGGTAAAATGATATAGGGGTAGATCATTAGAGTGGACCACATTAGACTACAAGTAAGATGGTTGGACGTGGAAGATTGTAACTCAGCAGATTGAGTTAACACACTTTGGTTCATGTGAACGAGTGACGTGGCTTGGTAATTGATAGTGTCGAGTTGAGACCCTTTAATTTTCCATGTTCTAGAAAGGAAATAGAGAACGAAGGAAATAAGGCTGGAACCTAGAATTATTGGCTGTCTACAGATAGAATGGCAATTTGAAGAATTAATGGTTATTTTAAGGAATTATGCATTGAATGTGCAAGTGTTTGGGATATTAAGAAAAGTATAGTCCCTTGATGAACCAGTCACAGTGATGAATGCCAGATTATAGCTAAGGTGACATGACATAAGATATGGTAAGATAGAAAGTAATAAGTATTGGTTCTAAGTAAGGAAATGAAAGGCAGTGAGTATCATGGTTCAATATTGGTTCGGGGAAAACCAATGAAGTTATTAGAATTATTAGGGCAGAAGTATCTGCCCATCTATAAGGACATAAGGATACGCAAGTTTCAACTATCGGAACACGAAGTTCCAGGATGGGAGACTTGTATTTCTCCAAACATTGCAGACAATAAAGAGTGTGATACCTTGAGAAAGATTGGGGTAGTTTTGACTTCTGATTCGAGAAGGGGTCCGAGATCATACCAAGAACTGGGCCGGGTGCCTACAAGTTAGCCTTAACCTGGTATGGGTAGTGGCTTATGAGTATTACTGGTGCCAATGACAAGACAAGAAAATGACCGCTGATGAGGTAAGCAGACCCTGGGGTTTCAGCAGAGTTATTGTGCAAGGAAAGGCTAATGAAATTATAGTGATAAGATAAGATCTTATGGAACAAGATTGTCACTCTAGTAAGAGTATTATTGAATGATAAAAGGTAAAGAATTGGAATCTGAAGTTATGGTCAGATGTATGAGATTTATTACCTGATGTGTTTAAATAAATTTCGAGGACGAAATTGTAATAAGGAGGGGATAGTTGTAACGACCCAAAATTTCTAATAAGGCTTAAGGGCCTTGATTAGTGTGCTAGGAGGGCATACTTGATATATATGTGAATAAATGATTAAATGCATGATTATGTTGCATACATGATTATATGATTATATGGATATGTGAAATGCATGTTTATGAGTATTAAATATGCATGTGGGCCCTGTTTAGCTTATAAGGGCATATTTATAATTTTGGCATGTTGAGGGCATAAATGTGATTATATGTGATATTAGTATGAGACCACATTATTATGTGGATGTATTTGGATTATTCGACACGAGGCGATCCAAGTGAGCAGAATAGCGAAATAGTCACAGAGGGATTTAATGCCCGGCTCGGGGGAGTCTAGGGGTATTTTGGGAATTTAGGAATTATTAGATATTGAATAAATAGTTGGTAATTAATTGGATGATGGGATTACTTGGGAGATATTAGGAGCACTTGAGGAATTCGTTGAAATTGGGAACCAAATGACTATAGGGAAGGGCAGTATGGTCTTTTCTTGAGTCGAAGGATATACATGGGGATCACCTAAGACTAAGGTAGAAGGGTGTAGAACATTTCAGTCTCTCCTTCTCAGCACTCTCACGTTTCTTTTTCACAAGGAGCCAAGGGAGGAGTTTTGAAGCTTGAAAGAAAGACCTTGAGGAATTGAAGTGGTAACCTAGGGAAATTTAGCTAGGAAGCTTGAAGATTTAAGCTGAGATCAATCAAAGCCACTACTAGAAAACAGGGAGGAATTTAGTCATAATTGAGGTAAGGATTGTGGTTTTCAACTTTGAATTTTTGCTGGATTTCTGGGTATAATTAGTAGATAAATTTGGTTTAGTTATGTGGAATTGAGCTAAGTATTTTGAAACTTAGAATAGGTTTAGTTCTGGGATTTTGAGTGTGTCATGAGTTTTCTGGTTTTCGGTTAGTGTTCTTGAGCTTCAAAGCTCAGTTTTGATTTTTGTGTTTGGTGAGGTTTTTAGCTAAGTTTTGATGTCACTATGTGGTTTTGGGTGAGCTATAGTGATTTATGGCTTCAATTATGCGTTTGGCTAATGATTGGGGAGGATTTTTGGAGCTTTGGCTCGGGGAGATGCAAAGGGAGAAACCCAGAATTTCGAAACTCTAGGATCAGCGTTGTAACGCTACGTTGGGAGCGCTACAGCGTTAGGCTGTGATTTTTGGAGGCTAGAGTCTCTGACTCTAGCGCTGTAGCGCCCACTAGGTAGCGTTGTAGTGCTACTCAGCTTGCAGAACATGGTTTTTGGGTACTTTTAGGGTTTTTCTAAGAGGCTCGGGGGACGGTTTCACCACTTCGTTTGGTGGAATTGGGGGTCCCGAGAGCGCGAGATTGGTCCCAGGATTTTTCATTGGAATTAAACTCATCGAAGTACCATTTATGGATTGTTATTAGGTGTTCACTAGGGCTCGGAATGGGATCATGCTCGAGGGTCATTCTTATTAGCCAAAGCACTCGGACCTGAGGTCTGAAAACTACACCCTTTGTGTGGTTGTGTTGGGGCTGAGATCCCCTATATTTGAATACAAATGTTGTATGATTATAATATGCCATGTGAGCATGTAATAAATGACCTTAGAGTGCCAGAACTGATATTTGCGCACAAGACGCGACTCAGCCACTGAGAGTTAAGGTTAGCTAAATAATCACTGAGCTCGGCCTAGGCGAGCCAGAGTCAGTGGGTTAAACACGGGACTGGACCTAAGCGAGCCAGAGCCAGTTGTTAGACAAAGGGTGTGGCCTAAGGGCGTCGACCTTGAGTATTGTATGATGATTGTGGTAAACTGTCGAATATGAATGTCTTTACTATTGTTAATCTGATGTTTATGGCTTGTTGAATAACTGGATGATAGATTGATGATTCCTTGATTGTTGTCACTGATTTTGTGCCTGCTACAGTCTGCTGAATTTCTAGTTAATGTATTATGAATTATTTAATTCTCGTTATTGAATATATGTTATGATGTTATGGTTTTCTTGCTGGGCCTCGGCTCACGGTGCTACGTGGTGCAGGTAAAGGCAAGGGTAAGATAGTTCAACTATGAGTTGGAGAGCTCTGGGGGCGAGGTGTACATTGTTAGCTGGTCGACCGCCAAGGTTGAGGGATTGTACAGGGACGGAAACCTAAAATGTGTATTTTTCCATTAGAGTGGCCTCGATTGTATATAACTTTTGGAAATTTTGTAAATCTGTCCTTTAAACCCTGTTTTTGGGATCCCATGTACTAAGTATTTGTTTTAATGAAAATTATCTGTTTATGACCAAAATCTTTTAAACCTAACTTGTTTATGACTTTAGGGATCACATTTTCATTTAAATGACTTGATTAGCAAGTCCTGCACTAATTTAAACACACAGTGTAACGGTCTTGGTTATCTAGGGTGTTACAATTATCCACTCACAAACCCAAAATCCAATCCCAAATTTCCCAATATTTCTTATTTTGAGAGAGAATTCATAAAATGATTTTTTTATTTCATTTTTTTAATGATACTAAACTCCCCCAAACTTATTTCTTTTTATTTTCAACTAGAGTGTAGTTCATATTCAATATACTTTTTCTTTCTTTCTCTCAATTTTTCTTCTTCCGTTGACACAAATTTCCAAATATAAACTCCATTACAAACTATCAACAAATCACTTTTCATATGCTCATGGTATATCAATGGGAAGGAAAAATAAAAAAGTTTCAAATAAACTCAAAATAAGTGTTAAACAAAAAGAATCAAATTAGGCTCAAAATTGGGTAACTAGGGATCTAATAAATCAAGGTTGGCTTGAAAGGCTCAAACGTTCCAAAGAATTTCCTAAATAATTTTCCTAAGCATGCATCATCTTGGATTTCGTCTCAAATAGTAAGAAAACAAGTTCTAAGATAACAACATTTTCATAAATGTTTGTTCAACATTCAAAAAGCATAAAAAAATTTCAATTACACAAAATTTATAGGTTCACTCCCATTCAATTTATACAGCACATCATTCAATCATATTATCATTGGCTAATCATTGTCAACTTGATTCAACTAACACTCTAAACAACCTAGACAAAACATCACAAACACAACACAACAAAACACAACATGACTAACAAAATAACATAATATATACAAAACAATAAATCCCTTCCCCAAACTTAGCCTAAACATTGTCCCCAATGTTTATATAAAAGCTAAGGAAAAGAAACATAGTCACCTCAGACTGCTTAAAATGACACGGATTGAGATGGTGAATCGAAAATGGGGAAGAAAAGTTTTGGGCTAGTCCATAGTTCACTTTGCTTGAGCTCGAAGTAACGTGCAACTCAAATCAATCTCATATTTAATAGAAATTAAAATCAAATAAAAATAAATACTCAAAATACTAAAATTAAAGTGTTCATAATCCAAAACTTAAATAAAACTAATAATAAAAAAATGCAAATAAAAAATTGGAATGCCTCCAAATGCGCTGTTGTAAACATCATTTAGCCTGATGATTGTTTTCTTTCATATTTCAACTTGGACAAGTCCACCCCTCACATCCTTGAGAGCCATAGTGTCATGAGTTGACCCTCTTTTATTATTATTATAGTTTGGTGGAACTTTACCCCGCTCATGTCATGTTCGAATCCTCTCACTAAAGAACCTTTTTAAACAAAGACGTACTTTTAGCATTCAACTTTTAACCATGGATATTTGGTGAGAGACTTCCAACTTTGTTCTCTACTCTTCTTACCACTTCAACTCTACAACAAGTTCGAATTTCCGTTGTTGCAAAAACAGTAAATGTTACCTCCTCTTTTTGCACTCGCAACTTTAACTCACCCTTTTGTACATCGATTAAAGCCCTACCAGTAGCCAACAATGGCCTTCCAAGAATTATTGGAATATTTTCATCTTCCTCCATATCAAGAATAATAAAGTCCACAAGAAAGATGAATTTGTCCAATTTCACCAATACATCCTCAATCACTCCACGAAGATGTTTGACTGAGCGATCTGCCAATTTCAAAGACATGGTAGTAGGCCGAGCTTCTCCCATATTCAACTTCTGAAAGTTTGATAAAGGCATTAGATTCACATTGGCCCCTAAATCACATAAAGCTTTTGTCATCACTGAGCCCCCTATAGAGCATGGGATATTGAAACTACCAGGATCATTAAGCTTGGGTGGTAGTTTATTTTGAATTATTGCACTGCACTCCTCAGTAAGTGCCACTATCTCATAGTCCCCCAACTTCCTTTTCTTTGACAAAATTTCTTTTATAAACTTCACATAACTTGGCATTTGTTCAAGTGCCTCAGCAAACAGGATATTGCTGTGTAGCTTTCAAATGATATCAAAAAATTTAGAGAGCTTCTTGTCAAGTTATTCTTTTGAAGCCTCTGAAGATATGGGATCTTTATATGATGATCTATGCTTATTTCTGCCTGCTTCTCTAAGTTCTCAGTAACATTTGACCACTCACTTCCTGCTCCTTATCAACCACTTTTGGCTCCTTTAACTCCTTTCCACTCCTCAAGGATATTGCATTGCACTGCTCTTTTGGGTTTACCTTAGTAGTGCTTGGTAATTTCCCTTGAGCATGGTTTGTCATCAAAGTAGCCAACTGCCCCATTTGAGTCTCCAAACTCCTAACAGATGCCTTGGTTTCGGTCATGAATTGGTTCACTACATCAGATTGTGCGTCAGGTTGTTTCATATGTGTTGGATGATGTGGTTGTGGCTATGGAGGTGGGTATTTTTGCTGACTTTGAGGGAAAGACTGTTGTGTAACTTGATTATTTGTCCATGAGAAGTTAGGATGATTCCTCCACCTTTGGTTATATGACATTGACAAGGGGATGTTGGTTGGTCTTTGAAAATTTCCTATAGCTTGGACTTTTTCCATATGTATATTCTTCATATCCATGGTAGGACACTGATTTAATGGATGAGCACTCCCACATGCCCCATATAAACTCTGAACTTGCATGACAGGTTTCACTGTTGTAACTGCTTCGTTAAAGCTGCCACCTGCGCTGTAAGCATGGAAATAACATCCAATTCAATCATACCAGTCACCTTTTTTGTTTGTCCCCTTTCAGTTGGCCACTAGTAGTTATTCATTGCCATCTCCTCTAGCAATTCATACGCCTCATTAGCACTCTTGCTCATGAACGTACCTCCTGCCGCAACAACTATTATGGTACGAGTAGTACCATTCAACCCATTATAAAAATTATGGACTAGCATCAACTTCTCTATACCATGATGTGGACACTTCCTTAAAAACTCTTTAAATCTTTCCCATGCATCTTACAATGATTCCCCTTCTGTCTGGTAGAAATTATTAATTTCCCTGTAACGACCCAAATTCACTAATAAGACTTAAGGGCCTTGATTAGTGTGCCTGGAGGGCATAATGGGAATTATGTGTGACTTTAATGATTAAGATGCGTGATTATGATTTAAAGCATGTTATATGACTATTTGAATATTTGAGATGCATGACTATCTATGTGTACTAGTATGCATGTAGGCCCTGATTAGGTTAGAAGGGCATAATCGTAATTTTGGCCACTTTGGGCATAACTGCTTTGATATATGTGATAATTGTCGAGACCACATTATTATGTGGATATATCTGTGATCTGTGACTCGAGACGATCCTAGTGAGCAAAGTAGCGAAAAAGTCATGGCGGGGATTTATACCCGGCTCGGGGTGAGCTTAGGGGTATAAATGTGAATTTGGTGAGTATATTGGGATCTATTTTAATATCGAGGAATATAATTGGAGACTAGTTAGGTATCGGGAATTAAGCGGGAAATATTAGAGACACTCGAGGAGTTAGCGGGAATTGGGTAAAATGACTGGAATGCCCTTAAGTGGATTAAAGGATTAGAAATAAAGGGGAGAGCATTAAGGTCATTTGGCTTGTAAGGGATAGATATGCTGAGGCTTTATGTTAGTGGGAATTGTAGAAAGTAATAGAAGTCTGAAAGAGAGGAAACAAGGAAAAGAAAAAAAAGAGAAAAGGAAGGGAAAAACAGAGCTGCTTTACTTGGAGTCGGTTGGTGATCTCTTCACCATTTCTGGGCGTTCTCTTGGAGTAACTTTCAGAGGGGAGTTAGGTCAACTAAGCCATAAGGTTTCTGAGCTAAGCTTGAAGAAATTGGTAGAGGTTTAGCAGGGACTCACCAACACTTGAGGTAAAATTCTGTAAGTCTCTTCAGTACTGGTTTTGGTTCTTAGCTAAGATATTTAAGTTGTGTTGATGGGGAAATTTTAGGAAAGTTGGAGCCAAGAGTTGAGGAAGAGAAAGCCAAGAAAGTCTAGAGGCAACTCGAGGTCGAAATTCCACCAAAGGTATAAATTCTAAGCTTCTGACTTTGTTGCTCAACTGGTTTCTACTGAGTTTTAGTGTCTAGAAGTGGCTATGGTGAATTTTGAGTTTGGGGGTGCATGTGCTTGAGTTATAGGTATTTGGGGTGCTTGGGATGAGTGGAGTGTATTTAGAAGATTGTTTTTGAGTTTGGTAAAGGTTTGGAGAAGTTTTGGTTGAGGTTGGTTCGAGGAAATCGCAGGAAGGGAAAGCTGGTGTTGATCTATCTGTGACTAGCGCTACAGCGCTAGGCCAAGCTTGCTGAGGGGATTTTGCTTCTGTTTGTAGCGTTGTAGTGCCCTCCCATGAGCGCTGTAGCGCTACCTTGTCTTCTGAAGGGAATTTTAGGGTTGTTTGCAAGGGTTTTTGACCAAGGGTCTGGGGTTTGTTTCCACCACCTTGTTTGGTGGAACTAGGACTTCTCAGGGGCTCGGGATTGGCCCCGAGGCTAGGTTTTGGACTTGAGGATTGATGATGACTTTGGCCTATGGTTGTGTTTAGGTGAGCACTAGGGCTCGAGGGGGATCGTGCTCAAGGAGTCGAGGGATCAAAGCTAACGAATTGAAAGGTAAGAAAACTGCACCCGGTTATATGGTTGTGATGGGACTAAGTGCTGCTCCCGATACTTGTATTATGTCAATGATGGTATTACGCCATGGAACATGTGATAGCGACCTAAGGGTGCCATACACAATATTTGCGCACAGGGCGCGGCTTGGCCACTGGTAGCCGAGGACAGCTTAACATTCACCGAGCTCGGTTTAAGCGGGTCAGAGTCAGTGGGATAACAGAGGGAGCAGCCTGAGGGCGCTAGCCCTAGTTATCATTTGTGAACTGTATATGATATGAATTTACATGTTTAGTGTGTGGAATACTTGATTATACTGAATGATTATACGGTTGAGATTACGTGATGCAGTATGAAATATTGTTTTGTCTGTTGATTGCTTATGCTCTGTTGTTGTGTTTTCTTGCTGGGCCTTGGCTCATGGGTACTACGTGGTGCAGGTAAAGGCAAGGGCAAGTTGAACCAATCCTGAGATGGAGAGCTGCGGGGTTGAATGTACATAGCCAGCTGTTCGATCGCCATGGTCGAGGAGTGGATCAGGACAGGGATTGCCTAACTGTCTGTTTTTCCTTAATACGGCTTGTTATTGTACCTGAACCTTATAACTTTTGTAAACGATCTTTAAACTTATATTTTTGGGATCCCGTGTAAACAGATAACGTTTCTTAATGAAAATGTAACTTTGAGACCAAAACATTTTAACCCCAGTTCCTCTATAGTTTCAGTAACACGTTTTTAATTAAATGACTTGATTAGCAAGTCTAGCACTTTATAAACACACAGTGTAACGGTCTTGGCTATCCAGGGCGTTACATTCCCTCTCAACTTCACAACTTTTACTGGTGGGAAAAACTTTGCTAAGAACTTCTGGGCTAACTCCTCCCATGTTGTGATGGAATTAGCTTGCAATGAAATTATCAAACTCTTTGCCCAGTCTCGTAGAGAAAATGGGAATAATCTAAGTATAATCGCATTATCACTCACCCCATTCATCTTAAATGTTGCACATAGCTTTAGGAAATTGGTTATGTGCAAATTTGGATCTTCCGTGGGCAACCCCCAAAACTGAATAGTAGACTACACCATTTGTAATATTGATGGCTTAATCTCGAAATTATTTGCAGCAATAGTGGGGTGTATAATACATGAATGCACTCCTGTGAGAGTAGGAAGTACATAGTCTCTAAGCATCCTGGTCCTTGCTCCACTAGAACCTCTACAATATTTGGGATATTATTAACATTAGTAGCATTAATTGTTGCATTTCCTTGATTCTCAGCCATGAATCCAACATTTTCTTTATCTTTTAATTTTGTCTGCACATTCTTTCAATTTCAAGATCTCCCGGTATGAGTTCCTTTTGTCTAATTCCTCGCATATACCAATAATTCCTAACACACAATACAATCACAATCCAAATGAATACTAAAAGTAAAAAACCAAAGTAGAACAAAAAATAATTAATTTTGATATTGGATAGTAGTCCTTGGCAACGACGCCAAAAACTTGGTAGCGAAAATATGATGTGCAAGTATACACACTCAATTCAAGTAATAAAATAGTTAGTAAAGTATCGTTCCTATAATGACTATCAACCAATTACCAATAATTGCTTTTAAATTTCTAGTTGGCTGTCGAAAATAGAGTGATTTTTAAAACTAAGACTTAAAATTGAAATAAACTTTGCAATAATAAAGATTGATTCAATAATAAAAACCTAGGGTATTAACTTCATCAACTTTTCATTCTATCAATTTTACTAATCAGTTCTAAATCTCTTATTCCTATTCTAATATCCTATTATTTTTTTAAGATATAAGTTCTCAACCTATATGCAAGTTTTCTACATCTTTGTGATAAACTAAAACACATAGCAGACTTTAAGCATAGAAACCTAATTGCTACATAAGTCATACAGGTACTCTCGTCCAATATGTAACCTATGTCTATATAACGATAGCATATTCAATTCGCATCTTTCAAATTTTGAATCAAAATCATAAATCAGGCAAATATTGATCAAGTATTTACTAGCATTAGGCAAACATTATATAGATTAGAATAAAGAAGAAGAATTAATAGAACATTACAATAAAAGTAATTAGAAATCCAAGCGACTACATCAAACCCTAGAGAAAAATATTTAGTTCATGAAAAACATAGATAACTGTAGAGTCCAAGAACTTTACTTAACTAATTGTTTAGTAGTATTATAGTATGTTTAGTGTTATCATTGTTACTTTGGATTTTTGTTTCAGACCGGGAGTTATTTGGACACTCATAGTAGTACTTATAGATTTTCTAAGTTTAACCTATAGTTTAAGAATATTAAGTATAACCTAAGGTTTGATTAATGTGTCTGATATTAAGGATTATATTATTATATTATAAGGTTTAGACATCAACCAATAGGATTTTAAGCACATGTTTTGAATGGTAATTAAGGATTAAGTATTTTTGAGGATTAAATTAAATAAGGGTAAAAGTTTGAATGTATAGGGTCAGTCAGCAGCTTTGAGCACGTTGAGGGCTTAGTCAAGGCTGTTTACTCCATTCAAACTCAGCTAAAAATGTGTAAATTCGTGTTTAAATATTCAGTGTATGCCGATATATCGCAGCTATAGGGGGCGATATGTCGCAGCACGTAGATACGGAAAACACGAATCGATGCACGGTCGCTTCGGGAACAAAGGTCCAGGCGATATATCGTCTATAGGGGGCGATATATCGCCTCCACCAGCATGAATTCAAATACATTTGAATTCTTTTCCCTTCAGCCATTCAAACTCCTTCAACAGTCCAGCATCTTCTGAACGAGTCTTCAGCCTCTGCTGAACGATTATTCAAATGATTTTCACTTAAAAAGCCATTATTTTTATTCAAGTAAAATCAAGAAATTTTCATTCCCAAACTCTATAAATAGGACCTAGTACCCAGCCATTATTCACCATTTTCTCTAAGTTCAGAGGCTGCTAGTGTTAAGTGAGTGTGAGAGTGTAAACACTTGGTTTGGGGAAAAAAAACTATAAGCTTAAACATCATAAGCTTATCAAACACTTTGGGAAGTGAGTGCTATAGTATTTCGGTGGATGTTAGATTGGTCTTGCAATCTTTGAGGTAAACCCAAGACTCTAGTTCTTTTCTGTATTTTTATGTTAATTCCTTTCTCAAAACCTTCTACTCAGTCCCCTAACCTTATTCTTATTTTGGTTAGGGAATCCAAGCTTTTAAGCATATAAGTCGGTAAGTGTGTTTTCTATGGTTTAGTCTTTCCATCTCTTTCATTTCATCTCCTTTCTTTAGACTTACTCTTTCTTATGGTTTTAGGAGTGTTCCAACAATCCCAACTCAGTCCATAATCTCGGTAACTTTGGTAAGGAAATAGGCTAGAATCAACATGTTATGTGATTATGTTATCTATATGTTTTATGTTATTAAAAGTGTTATGATATATGTGTATGTTTGTAGGCTTGGGCATATGACCCATATGACTAACAAGACCCCAAATGGGTTATGGGCATATGACCTACTTAGCTAGTAGGACCCCATTAACCCCATGGGCATATGCTTGTTTAGCCTATGGGACCCCAAGTAATAATGGCCATTATAATAAGTGTATGTTATATGTATTATGTTAAGTCCTTATGTTTTCTTATGAAATTATGTATGTGACTTTGTGTTAGATTTTCCTTACTGGGCATTAGGCTCACTCCTTTCTGTTTATGTGCAGGAAAATAAGTTTAGAGGCGGAAAGATTCGTGACGCTTGGAGAATGTGTATCGATGATGAATGGAGTCAAGGGGCCGAGCGTTATTCGATTCGAGGATATAGTCTCCTTTTATGTTTTTATGGTTTTTATGTGTATTTTCCGCATTATGATGTAATGTCTTTTATTTTAAACCATGTTTTGTTTTAAAAACAATGGGATCCCATAATCCTTCTTAGTATTCTGTTTGTTTGTAAATAACTCTCATTTTTGCAAGTTACTCAATAAATTATGGTATTTTCGTAAAAATGTAAGTTTTATGTATAGTTTCGTTAATGGTCCAAATAGTCTAGATTAGTGGGTCATTACAGTTGGTATCAGAGCAAACGGTTCCTTCGCATGAAGTTCTCCTCGATACACATGCTCAAAGCTCCGAATCGGACCGCCAAGTAAGTGTTTAAGTTACAAGTTACAAGTTACTTTGTCTATGTGTATAGCTAACAACTTTAGTGTTTATGTTTCAGTTAAAAATGAATGGAGCTTTAACCTACCAAGATATCCGAGCCATTAAGGCCTTAAAAAGAATAAGGGAGCCAAGAAACACCATAGGAGCCTTAGAAAGGATTACACGAAGGTTGCTTTTGTTTCACCAAGCAATAGGTGGCCTTCAAGAGGCTAAACAAATAATGCTAAGATCAACGGAACAATATGTATTAGTGATTAGGTTGTTTAAAGATTTCCATCCTGTAATAGCAGCCTTAGAAGAAATATGGGAAGAAATGAATGATGAGGATGAATCACCATTAGCAATGAGATACTATTTCCTCTTAGTTAGGTTCACCGCAAAATTTGAATTTCAATTCACCAAGGAGCAAAAGAATAGGATTCTCACAAACCTTCCTAGAGGGCATTTTGATGCTCATGATAATGATGACTATGAGGCTATAGATGATGATATGTTAGATGACGGATCGGATGTAGAAGATCCCGATTTTTAGATTAGTAGTTTTTATTTGTTTTATTTACTTTTATGTTATGATTGTAATAAGTGAATTTTTTTCCAAATGAATAAACATGCTATTTGAATATCATGTGTGAGTTTGAATTTTTTTTCAATCATAATAAATACTAAATAAAATGAATAATGACTGAGTTCGGTGAGGGTGGATACGAATCAATGAACCTGGTTTCCTTGTTGAGAGTTAGGGGGCCTTAGTAGTGGGAACGATTTTACTGATCCCAGCCCTCCCTCAATATGGTTAACTTTGGAACAAAGATAAGTTTCGAGCCTGAGAATTAAGTCATATAGCATTATTAGAAACACACTTAGAAAATAAAGATGACTTGTTTTTCTAAGTATAGAAACCCACTCTAATCATAAATAAAGACCTATATAATTTTTCATAAAAAGTCATAATAAATAGGTCCGAGATATGTTTGTTCTAGAATAAGTTTTTGCCTTAGAGCCTATTAGGAAAAAGTTCTAACATGTTTCTTTTAACTGTTAGAACTCTGCTACGATGTCTCTCCGAAGATCTGCTCGCACCAACGGGAACGCTTCCAACGATGTTCCAGCGACCAATGCGGTCCCTACCGTTCGCCGAAGGAGAGTGCGTGTTACTGCTCGCCGCAACGCACCGGCACAGCCAGCTGACAACACTGCAGAGATTGCCAGACTGCGACAACAAGTTGAGGAACTTCTGCAGCAACAACGCCAACAGGCTCAATCTCAGCCTCAGCCTCCGCCACAGCCGCAACCGCAGCCGCAGCCACAGCCAATGGCCCCAGCACCCCAACAAGTTGGTCTGTATGGGGGATGGCCTATGACGAACTACGCTCCTTATCCTGTACAGCATATGGAGCCAGTGTACGAGAGGTTCCGCAAGCAGCACGCTCCGAACTTCGAAGGGACTACAGACCCCTTTGAAGCAGAAGAATGGCTAAGGAATATGGAGCCGATCCTAGCCCACATGAACCTCAATAATGCTGACCGCATATCCTGCGTCTCATCTTTACTCAAGAAAGATGCCAGGATATGGTGGGATTTGGTCCAACAATCCCACGATGCTGCCACTATGACGTGGACCCGATTTGTGGAGCTCTTCCACAAGAAGTACTACAATTCAGCAGTGCTTGCTACGAGAGTTGAGGAGTTCACCAATCTGAAGCAAGGGAACTTAACAGTGGCGGAATATGCTCGTCAGTTTGATCGCTTAGCCAAGTTCGCGGCAGAGTTAGTTCCGACCGATTATCTGAGGGTGAACAAATTCGTGAGAGGACTCCGACCAAAGATTGAGATGGGGGTGAAGCTAGCAAACCCGGGAAACACTTCATATGCCGACGTTCTTGAGACGGCAATTGAAGTAGAAAAGGTTGCAAGCCAACGTGAGCAAAGAAGATGCCAGCAAGCCGGAACCTAGGCAGCAGAGCCAACCTCAGGCCAGTCGGAACAACAATCAGTCCAGCAACAGTCAGTCCAACAACAACGGTAACGGACAGAAGAGAAGGCATCCTGACAACAAGCAAGCCGACAACAATAAAAGGGCACGACCAAGTAATGGGGGAAATAGGTCGGGCTACGTGGAATACCCGCCATGTGCCAAATGTCAGAGAAAGCACCCCGGAGAATGCCGTGCCAACACCAAGGAGTGTTTCAACTGTGGTCAAGAAGGGCATCGTAAAAGAGACTGTCCTCAGCAAAAGCCGGAAGGAAAGAAGGACGAAAAGATGGTTCCTGCTCGGGTTTTTGCTTTAACCCAAGGAGAGGCGGATGCTAGCAACAAGGTGGTCACAGGTCAGGTTTCCATCCTCAATAAATTATGTCATGTATTATTTGATTCGGGAGCCACCCATTCGTATATTTCGTTAGGAATGATAGATAAACTAGACAAACCTAGTGAAAGATTTAGAACTAGGTTTGCAACCGAGTTGCCTTCGGGCAAAGTAGTTCTATCATCACGAATTGTACGAGGTGTACCAATCAAGATTGAGGACAAGGAACTAGAAGGAGACCTGATAGAGCTGGTGATCAAAGACTTCGATGTCATACTAGGCATGGATTGGCTAGCACGGCATGGCGCAACGATCGACTGCAGACGCAAGAATGTGACATTCGATACTCCTGACGGCCAGAAACTGTGCTTCATGGGACAAGCTTCAGGACTACGCACCCCGTTAGTATCATCTCTCAAAGCTCAGAGAATGATGGAGAAAGGATGTCAAGCATTCTTAGCCAACATCACGAATGTGGAGAAGGAGACATCACTCAAAGTTGGAGATGTTCGAGTCATACAAGAATTTCCAGAAGTATTTCCCGATGACTTGCCAGGATTGCCGCCAACTAGAGAAATAGACTTCACGATTGAATTAGTACCCGGCACCGAGCCTATCTCTAAGGCACCATACCGGATGGCACCTACGGAACTCAAGGAGTTAAAGACACAGCTACAAGAACTCCTAGACTTGGGTTTCATTAGGCCAAGCCATTCACCATGGGGAGCTCCGGTACTATTCGTGAAGAAGAAGGACGGAAGTATGCGCATGTGCATAGACTACCGTGAGCTGAATAAAGTAACAATTAAGAACAAATTCCCGCTACCTCGGATTGATGATTTGTTTGATCAACTCCGAGGCGCAACTGTATTTTCTAAGATCGATCTACGGTCCGGGTATCATCAGCTCAAGGTAAAGGGAGGAGATATCCCTAAGACAGCCTTTAGGACTCGTTATGGACATTACGAGTTCTTGGTAATGTCTTTTGGTCTTACTAACGCGCCAGCCGCGTTTATGGACTTAATGAATAGGGTCTTCAAGGACTACTTGGATAAATTCGTCGTTGTGTTCATCGACGACATTTTAATTTACTCCAAGGATGAAGTGGAGCACGAGGAACACTTGAGGATGATTTTGACGCGATTGAAGGAGCACCAACTCTACGCGAAGTTCAAGAAATGCGAGTTTTGGCTCTCACAAGTGGCGTTCCTCGGGCACATCATATCGAAAGACGGAGTTGCAGTAGATCCATCGAAGGTAGAGGCCGTGAAGGATTGGCCTAGACCAAAGAACGCGTCGGAAGTAAGAAGCTTCTTAGGGCTAGCAGGTTACTATAGAAAGTTTGTAGAGGGCTTTTCTAAGATAGCCACTCCACTCACCAACCTGACCCGGAAGCAACAAAAGTTTAACTGGAATGATAAGTGTGAGGAAAGCTTCCAGTTGCTTAAGGATAAGCTTTGCTCAACACCAGTACTTAGTGTCCCAACACCCAACGACAAGTTCGTTGTCTACTGTGATGCATCAAAGTTAGGATTGGGATGCGTACTGATGCAAAATGACAAGGTGATAGCCTACGCGTCACGTCAGTTAAAGGAGTATGAACAACGCTATCCAACTCACGATATGGAGTTGGCAGCGGTGGTCTTTGCGTTAAAAATCTGGCGCCATTATCTTTACGGAGAACGGTGCGAGATTTATACGGACCACAAAAGTTTAAAATACTTCTTTACTCAGAAGGAGCTTAACATGAGGCAGCGCCGGTGGTTGGAATTAGTAAAGGATTACGACTGCGAAATCCTATACCACCCGGGGAAGGCAAACGTAGTTGCCGATGCACTTAGCCGAAAAAGTTATGGGAACTTAGCAGCCTTATCCGGAATAGAAAAGCCACTGCAACAGGAGCTTATCAGTGCCGGAATAGAAGTGGTTGTAGGCAAGCTGGCTAACTTGTCTATCCAATCGAATCTGCTAGAAGACATACGGAATGGTCAGAGACATGATGATTCACTAGCAACGCACATGGATGCAGTCCGAGAAGGCAAGACTACAGATTTCTCAATATCCAGTCAAGGTTTATTGAGATATAAGGATCGAGTATGCGTGCCAGACGATCAGAGTATTAAGAAGACGATCCTAGAAGAAGCGCACAGTACTCCGTACTCAGTTCATCCAGGGTCTACCAAGATGACTCATGACATCAAGGCAGTCTATTGGTGGCCAGGGATGAAGAAGGACATAGCAGAGTATGTATCTAAGTGTCTGGTATGCCAGCAAGTGAAGGCGGAGCATCAGCGACCTGCAGGATTATTGCAACCGCTTAGCATACCGGAGTGGAAGTGGGACGATATAGCCATGGACTTCGTGACGGGTCTGCCAAAGACAAATAAGCAGCATGATTCTGCTTGGATAGTCATAGATAGACTAACCAAGTCGGCTCATTTTCTGCCTGTTAAGACTTCTTATACGGCAGACCAATATGCAGACATCTACATCCAAGAGATTGTACGATTGCATGGAATCCCCAAGACGATAGTATCAGATAGAGGATCAGTGTTTACGTCAAGATTTTGGAGAAGCTTACAGCAAGCCATGGGTACTAAGTTAAGTCTTAGTACAGCTTTCCATCCTCAGACAGATGGGCAGTCAGAGCGTACGATTCAGATCTTAGAGGATATGCTACGCGCATGTGTACTTGACTTTGGAGGATCGTGGAACAAGTACTTACCGCTGATCGAGTTCTCGTACAACAACAGCTACCAGTCGACGATCGGAATGGCACCTTATGAGTTGCTATATGGAAGAAGGTGCCGATCACCGTTGCACTGGGACGAGGTAGGAGAAAGGCAGCTTCTAGGGCCCGAAGCTGTTAGGCAAGCTCAAGAAGCAGTAACGCTTATTAGACAGCGTATGCTTGCTGCTCAAAGCCGTCAGAAGAGCTATGCGGATACCAAGCGACGTGATGTGGAGTTCCAAGTTGGAGATCAAGTCTTCCTGAAGATATCTCCTATGAAGGGTGTCAAGCGGTTCGGGAAGAAAGGCAAGCTCAGTCCCCGATTCTTAGGTCCTTTTGAGATATTGGACAAAGTGGGACCAGTTGCGTATAGACTAGCCCTACCGCCAGCACTAGCCGATAGTCACAACGTCTTCCACATCTCGATGTTACGCAAGTATGTGTCAGACCCATCTCACGTCCTCAAGTACGACACCATAGCACTCCAGAAGGACTTAAGTTACGAGGAACGACCGGTTAGCATCCTAGATAGGGGGATGAAGCAGTTACGGTCCAAGAGCTTTCCTATAGTTAAAGTCCTATGGAGCAATAGTTCTGAACGCGAGGCAACGTGGGAGTTGGAAGAGGACATGCAGAGCCGGTATCCGGAATTATTTGGTAAGTAAATTTCGAGGACGAAATTCTTTTTAGTAGGGGAGAATTGTAGAGTCCAAGAACTTTACTTAACTAATTGTTTAGTAGTATTATAGTATGTTTAGTGTTATCATTGTTACTTTGGATTTTTGTTTCAGACCGGGAGTTATTTGGACACTCATAGTAGTACTTATAGATTTTCTAAGTTTAACCTATAGTTTAAGAATATTAAGTATAACCTAAGGTTTGATTAATGTGTCTGATATTAAGGATTATATTATTATATTATAAGGTTTAGACATCAACCAATAGGATTTTAAGCACATGTTTTGAATGGTAATTAAGGATTAAGTATTTTTGAGGATTAAATTAAATAAGGGTAAAAGTTTGAATGTATAGGGTCAGTCAGCAGCTTTGAGCACGTTGAGGGCTTAGTCAAGGCTGTTTACTCCATTCAAACTCAGCTAAAAATGTGTAAATTCGTGTTTAAATATTCAGCGTATGCCGATATATCGCAGCTATAGGGGGCGATATGTCGCAGCACGTAGATACGGAAAACACGAATCGATGCACGGTCGCCTCGGGAACAAAGGTCCAGGCGATATATCGCCTATAGGGGGCGATATATCGCCTCCACCAGCATGAATTCAAATACATTTGAATTCTTTTCCCTTCAGCCATTCAAACTCCTTCAACGGTCCAGCATCTTCTGAACGAGTCTTCAGCCTCTGCTGAACGATTATTCAAATGATTTTCACTTAAAAAGCCATTATTTTTATTCAAGTAAAATCAATAAATTTTCATTCCCAAACTCTATAAATAGGACCTAGTACCCAGCCATTATTCACCATTTTCTCTAAGTTCAGAGGCTGCTAGTGTTAAGTGAGTGTGAGAGTGTAAACACTTGGTTTGGGGAAAAAAAACTATAAGCTTAAACATCATAAGCTTATCAAACACTTTGGGAAGTGAGTGCTATAGTATTTCGGTGGATGTTAGATTGGTCTTGCAATCTTTGAGGTAAACCCAAGACTCTAGTTCTTTTCTGTATTTTTATGTTAATTCCTTTCTCAAAACCTTCTACTCAGTCCCCTAACCTTATTCTTATTTTGGTTAGGGAATCCAAGCTTTTAAGCATATAAGTCGGTAAGTGTGTTTTCTATGGTTTAGTCTTTCCATCTCTTTCATTTCATCTCCTTTCTTTAGACTTACTCTTTCTTATGGTTTTAGGAGTGTTCCAACAATCCCAACTCAGTCCATAATCTCGGTAACTTTGGTAAGGAAATAGGCTAGAATCAACATGTTATGTGATTATGTTATCTATATGTTTTTATGTTATTAAAAGTGTTATGATATATGTGTATGTTTGTAGGCTTGGGCATATGACCCATATGACTAACAAGACCCCAAATGGGTTATGGGCATATGACCTACTTAGCTAGTAGGACCCCATTAACCCCATGGGCATATGCTTGTTTAGCCTATGGGACCCCAAGTAATAATGGCCATTATAATAAGTGTATGTTATATGTATTATGTTAAGTCCTTATGTTTTCTTATGAAATTATGTATGTGACTTTGTGTTAGATTTTCCTTACTGGGCATTAGGCTCACTCCTTTCTATTTATGTGCAGGAAAATAAGTTTAGAGGCGGAAAGATTCGTGACGCTTGGAGAATGTGTATCGATGATGAATGGAGTCAAGGGGCCGAGCGTTATTCGATTCGAGGATATAGTCTCCTTTTATGTTTTTATGGTTTTTATGTGTATTTTCCGCATTATGATGTAATGTCTTTTATTTTAAACCATGTTTTGTTTTAAAAACAATGGGATCCCATAATCCTTCTTAGTATTCTGTTTGTTTGTAAATAACTCTCATTTTTGCAAGTTACTCAATAAATTATGGTATTTTCGTAAAAATGTAAGTTTTATGTATAGTTTCGTTAATGGTCCAAATAGTCTAGATTAGTGGGTCATTACAATAACACCATAAAAATAATTGTTATCATCTTTAATATCCCAAACTTGAAAAGAAATTAAAGAAGAAAAACGCAGAAAATAAGATTAGCTGTCAAGAACTCTCTGAAAAATTTGTAATTAGAAAACCCTAATCCATACCTAATCTCTAATGTTTTAAACCTAAATAGAAATTTTTTTTCTCTTCAGGGAGGCACGCCATGACTTGTGTCTTAAAAATACCCAGGAGTGCGGCCCTTAAACTCCATGTTGCAGCCCGTGTGAAAATTCCTTTTGCTTTTTGCCACTCATGATGACACGACCCTTAAGGGCATGTTGCGACATTAATTCATTCCAGATTTTTCATAGTTTTTGACTTTGCTAGAGCCGCGACCCTTAAGCCCATGCCATGACTCTAATTCTATTTTTTTTTCTTTAGAATTTGACCATTTTAAATCCTTCGTTCATCAACTTCATCAAAAACTTCTTCTAGCTTCTCCTTAATGCCAATTTGACTCGAACAACCACCAGAAGCTCCATTTTCCACCATTTCTTCTTCTTTATGCAATTAGCTCATAATTCATAGCACCATCCTACAACAAAGACAAACACAAGCGTAATCTTGCACAAAACTAACAAAAGACTCAAGATTACCACAAAAACACATCCTAAAATAACACTAAAATGGAGTTATCAGAGCCCGAGAATAATGCGATAAAAATTAGATGAAAAATGAAATGGCACCACCTGAAAGTAGTTGACAACATTGTCCAAGAATCATGAAATGGGAGAATGGCCCCAGGGTCACAGTGTCGGGGACTTCACACCTGCTAGCCCTCTGGGGGCGATCTGGATGCTCGCCTGGCCAGGGAAGCCTATAGTCAATAGCATCTTAAATAGCATTATGAGATCTAATATGCGCAAGCTGGGCGGTGCTCATAATAGATGGGTAATAGGTGAAGTTGCCCTCAACATATGAAGGGGGTGTGTCGCAAACCCGTTGGGTGACAACGGAAGAATCTCCGATGGAAGAGGACTTCGACTTAACGATGGCGAGTATAATGACATTGCGCTACGGGCGAGACCTCTCAAATAAGGTTGTCGATGAGCCATGAAAGAATCAAAAGGGTACCTAAAATAGACAACATTCAAAGAGTCGATACTATTGAATTTCATAGATGATCCACAATACTGGCCCGCTCTCCACAAGAGAAAAGCGCAACAACCCATTAAAGAAAATTCACAAAAAATATGCAAAGTACCTCGCCCATCATCCCTAGAGAATTGGAAAGGGAGCCCAAGATCCCATTGGCTCAGCCAGGGAAAACCACCTTGAGGCGGCAGAAACACCATCTACAAGTAAAATGCAAGTGAAAGAAACCGACAATGGCATGCACACCATTACATTGGAAAATAGTGAATTGAAGTTCCAAGTCCAAAAGGAAAAGCCAGACGACCCGTCACCAAGCAGTGAGGTAGATGACCCGGTCGACAAGGTTCGTCACTACTCGTGCCCCTTGAGTACACCTTAGCACCATCGCCGCTCGTGCACCACGTGTGTGCCTTGGCGCCCTTACCACTCAGCCCCCTCATGTGTGCCTTGGCACCTTCTCCAGCCGCACCCCGTCACCACTCATGCACACCGCCCCTCACATTCGCCATGGCACCCTCGCCAGTCGTGCCCCTCATGCCCTCGCCATGGTGCCAACTCACAGTTGCAAGCTGGCCGCTTATCATCGGTTCCTCGCATCACCCACGAGTCTCACGCCCCTTGCGCCAATTTCCGGCTGCCCCTTGTGCCATTCATCAGCCGCCCAAGAGCCCGAGGAGGCAAGCTCTCACCATTGACGACCCCCCCAATCGGCACCCCTAGCCGATTGAGAAGGGTCCAAACCGGCTTATTTGCAAAAGTAAATAGCCCAATAAGGAATTTTTCTAAGAACTACCTTAGATATACCAAGCCCATTTAATTTCTACCATCAATTTCACGGGTCAAGCAATAAATAAAAAAATTACTCAAGAACACATGCATGCAACAATATCAAGATGGATTTCAAGCAATGTGAAAAATTAATGGGCAAAGGAGCATACCACGACGAAGAGAACACTTGGAGAAGTTCGCTTTGGCAAGACACCACCTTTATAGGCCCCTTTGGCTAGGCACTTCACTGCTACGCTCCGACAATTGAGTAGTTCACCGTGAAGAAGGATGACATAAAGGTGGTGATTCAGTTACTCTTGAAGCATGAATGGGACAAGCGAGGATGCGTGGCCCCTCTTCCGTCGCTACCTTATAAAAGGGAGTGCCTAGGAGGCTCCTTGCCACCACCTACTGACGCATTGTTGAAGCGAGACCCACTCATTTTTTACGGAAAAGGTAAGTGCTAGATGTTCAAATTGACTCCCAAAAATGGAAAAAACTTTAGATGACACCAATTAGAAGGCAGCGCCCAAGACCCCGTCGCCAGTCTATGTGCTGCATCCCGCCAACGACGACTGCAGTCATCAAAAGTGGAAAAAAGGCAAGAATTAGTTCCACTAGGAATGATCAGACCACGCGAGTACAGGCTGAGCATCCATCCCATCAACCATCCAGGCATCAAAACACCATCCTTCACTGGGCTCTTACACAATAGAAGCAGTAGGAGTCTACTGTGAACGACGATTTATGGTCTATAAATACGGGTCGGTGGTGCATCACCAGAAACACAATCCTCAATTCACAACTGTGAGTCCACCTCACACTATCAATGGCCAGCATTAAACAACTCACATGATCTCTATCAAAGAAAATGATCGGGATTGAGGCACGAGTTAGAAAGCGAAAACAGAGGAAAAGCCAACTCCCTCCATGAAGAGAAATCAGTGTCGAGAAAATTTGTGGGAACGACCTGTTGGTCGACACGAAGACCAATCAGGCCTGAGCATGCGACAAGGAGAAGTAGTTCTTAGAGTGGCTTCATCGCCTGGACGCCACCCCAACACAACCCCAATGCAGTTGCTAGTCTAAGGAAATAACGAGACTGAGGGGCAACCTCTGCCTCAGGAAATCACAAATGCAATCATGCCAGGGACAAAGCACTGGTGAAGGATGCATCATACCTGAAGCCAATTCACTTGGAATGCAAGGCGCCGCTCTGCCATGACTAGAGGATCTCTTCCCTACAATAGACAAAGTCGGTGATAGCCTCATAGGTCCTGGTTTCCATCTATCTGCCTACTGGCTCCCTCCGAACAAGGAGCCTGAGTTGGATGGTGCGCAAGAAGGACTTTCTGCAGACTAGGGACAAGGTGGGCAACTCAACGCAGAGTTTTAATTCCACCCTGTCTGATGGACGACTTCCCCAATCAAAGGAGCCGAAGTCCGAGCGAGCCCAGAGACGACAAAGTGAAAGAGTACAATGTTAGGAACGAGTTTCTTAATACGCAGCGGAATGGTGGTGTGGTTGGCCCAGTGTACAACAAAATTTTTGTAACATATATAAACTACCTTTAAATATATGGATCCATTAATATACATACATTAATCATAAGCAAGATAGTGATAGAAGTCATACCTCTTGAAGCCTATCAAGTGTCCTTGCTTTCTTCTCGTATTTAGAACGATCTTCCTATCCAAGCCGCTCCCACGTACTCACACCAAGATCTTCCAAAGCGTTCTCTACAACTCAAGAAATGTGTGGGCACTTAGAAAATGAAGGATAGTTTATTTGTGATTCTACTTGATGTACTCAACACATGAGATCAAGAGAATAGGCATGAGAATTGGTTCTTTATTTTTAGGGAGAGAAAACTATCGTTCTATTTTTCACAGAGCGAATGTTCTGAGTTGTCTCACACTCACTTCTCTTATCTGAATAATTTTCTGATCAGTCATACTCAACAGAAAATATTCAAAATTTAAAAATAAATCTGTAACCATTTTACAATTTACTTTTTAATTAATTAATTATTCCATTAATGAAAAAATCCAAAAACCAATTTTTGAATTATCCATTAATTAATTAATTAAATAAATAAAATTGAAAATCCCATCCCTGAAAAAAAAAAAAATCATGCCCTACACACCACACACAGTCTATGGACTGTTTGTGAACGTGCAGCTTCCTAATTTCTAGGGATATTGGGTTTTCAAATTTTATTTAATTATTTATTCAAATTACTTTGTCAGATAAGATCTAACAACCTGATAACTAATTCAAATTTGAATTCAAATTAATTATCTTTTTAATTAATTATCAAATATAATTAATTATTTGAATAAATATTAATCTTTTAAATTCAAATCTAATTTGAACTTGTCAGATCATTAACTCCCACTCAAATAAAGATATTTAATTAATTCTACCAACTAATTAAATCCAAAATTTTCGAAAATAAATATTTAATTTATTATAATTTCAAAAATTATAATTAATTATTTATTTAATTAAATTTTGAAAATTAATTTAATTATTTAATATAATTGAGAAAATTATACAATAATTAAATATTAATTAATTTTATTAACTACAACTAATTTGTAATTAATTAATTAATCAATATTATCATATAATTGCATATTTGGCTTGAAGAACAAATTTCTTCTTAAATATGTCTTTAAACTATTTTTCCTTCATATCAACTCTTACCTTGAACAGTGTTGATAGAGCCGCTATGGGGACCTATGGACCTATAATTCCAAGCTCCAATAAATTTGAGATTATTAATTAAATAATCTTAATTTATTAATCTCATGATTATTCCACTATAAATATGAGATTGCACTCTTGTAATTATAGACATTTTATTTACTGAGTACTTTATATTCATAAAGCGTCCATTGATATAATCATTGCATACAACTTGACCCTCTAATAATGGTTCATAATTAATCGGGAATAAAATTATTGTTTTACCCTTTTAATTATCTCTTGTTTTCTTAAGTACCATTGACTCTACTAGTGAAGGTTAATTCATAACTAAATTATGAATTTGAGCTCAATAACCTTTCAGTCCCAAAAGTCAACCCTTAAGAGAACCATCATTCAATCTCTTGCGAGAAGGTATAGATTCCATATCTGTATAGTATGTCCCCAGCCATCTATATTAATGAGTTCCCAAAACAAAAGTTTTTAGCCTGATCATTCTGACAGGCCCTAACAAGTGAATCAAAGAACTCATATAGCATAAACAGGAGTTCATAGTAACTTCAGGATTAAGATCTATTTGTATATGATCATCAATTGATATGTTTAGTTAATACTTCAAAACGGTATTTAACTGAGTATTAATAAACATATCTGGTCCAGTTCTATATATTCTCTAATATATAAAGCACCTCCACTAAAGTGTCCTTTCACACTAGTGATCCGAATCTAGATCACATGTATTCATAATACTAATGGACCGTACTTGCAGTAATTAATCTAAAGATTCCATAACTTTATTTTACTACGAACTATTCAAGTTCATTTATCTCAAACACAATCCTCCCGTACTAATACGTGTTTGAGATTACATACATGAACTTAGGAATTTTCCTGATATTTACATAATATTATCATAGAATAATATAGTCTATAAAATATATGCATAACAAATTCAATTTATTTATTTATTTCAAAAAACAATGTCTACTACATATGCTTTCAGGGCACATTTCCAACAATCTCTCACTTGCCCTAAATCAAATGATGCATCTCTCTTATTCACATATTTCTTACATGCTCCTTAAAAGATTTTATAGATAAAGTCTTTGTGAAAGGATCTGCAAGATTATGCTCTGAAGCTATCTTCATAACTGCAACATCTCCTCGATGAACTATCTCTCTTAGCAAGTGATACTTCCTCTTGATGTGCTTTCCCGTCTTGTGACTCCATGGTTCCTTTGAGTTAGCTACTGCCCCACTGTTGTCACAGTATAGGACTAGTGGCTTATTCTGGTACAACTTCCAGATCGAAATAGAACTTTTTGAGCCACACAGCCTCCTTAGCTGCTTCACAAGCCGCTATATACTCGGCTTCCATGGTGGAGTCTGCAATGCTGGTTTGTTTAATACTTCGCCAGACTACCGCTCCTCCTCCAAGAGTAAACACTAATCCAAAAGTCGATTTCCGACTATCTCCGTCTGATTGAAAATCAGAATCAGTGTAACCAGTGGGGTTCAGGTCTCCACCTGAATAAACAAGCATATAATCTCTAGTATTTCTAAGATACTTGAGAATATTCTTTACTGCAGTCCAATGACTCAATCCAGGATTGGATTGATAACGGCTGACTATCCCTACTGCATAACAAATGTCAGGTCTTGTACACAACATGGCGTACATTAGACTGCCTACTGCTGAGGCATAGGGATATTGTCTCATGTCTTCCTCTTCCTGAGGTGTTTTGGGACACTGCTCTTTGGAAAGGAATACTCCAGAACGAGTTGGCATATCACCCTTTTTGGAGTTTTGCATATTAAAGCGTTCTAGCACCTTATCAATATAAGTTGCTTAAGACAATACCAAAGTTTTGTTCTGTCTATCTCTAAGAATCTTAATGCCCAGAACATACTTGGCTTCTCCCAAATCTTTCATTTGGAATTGTTCAGCTAACCAATTCTTTACTTTTGATAATGATGTTACGTCATTTCCAATCAGTAATATATCATCAACATAAAGAATGAGGAATACTACTACACCATCTTTGATTTGTTTATAGACACAAGGTTCATCAACGTTTTGTTCAAAACCAAACGTTTTAATTGTGTCATCAAATCTAAGATTCCAAGATCTAGAAGCTTGTTTGAGTCCATAAATGGATCTAAGAAGCTTGCAAACTTTTTGCTCTTGACCTTTTAACTCGAACCCTTCTGGTTGAGACATGTAAATGGTTTCGTCAAGGTAGCCATTCAGAAAAGCTGTTTTGACATCGATTTGCCGAATCTCATAATCCATGCACGCAGCTATGGACAAGAGTATACGAATGGATTTTAGCATGGCTACAGGAGAAAAGGTTTCTTCGAGGTTCACTACTATTCTGACTAGAACTAGCAGTTTCCTCTTGCTGTTTTTCATTGGTTGTTGCTGGTGACTTTGCAACTTCATTTGAGACCATCTCCTCCAGAACAACCTTACTGCGAGGTTTGTGGTTATTCACATAGTCATGTTCAAGAAAAGTTGCATTTGTCGATACAAATGTTTTATTTTCATTTGGACTATAGAAAATCCCACCTCTGGTCTCTTTGGAATAACCCACAAACATGCACACTTCAGAGCGTGATTCCCACTTCCCGGTCTTTCCTTTAAGCACGTGTGCAGGACATCCCCAAATTCGAAAATGGTGTAAACTAGGTTTACAACCATTCCATAATTCTATGGGTGTCTTTTGGACAGACTTAGATGGAACAACATTTAATATGTATAGAGCACATTGAATCGCATAACCCCAGAATGACAGTGGTAATGATGAGAAACTCATCACTGATCTAACCATATTTAATAACGTTCTGTTCCGTCTTTCCGAAACACCATTTTGCTATGGCGTTCCAGGTGCTGTGAGTTGGGATTGAATGCCATGCTCACATAGATGGTCCTTGAATTCAAAATCCAAGTACTCTCCTCCTTGATCAGATCGAAGAGCTATTAGTGACTTACCTAATTTCTTTTCAGCTTCTACTTGAAATTCTTTGAACTTTCCAAAAGTTTCAGATTTTCTTTGCATTAAATATAGGTAACCATATCTTGAATAATCGTCAATAAAAGTGACGAAGTATTCATAACCTCCTCTTGCTTGTACTTTAAGTGGACCGCAAACATCTGTATGTACTAACTGAAGTGGTCCTGTGGCTCTTGAACCTTTGGCAGAGAAAGGTCTCTTGGTCATTTTGCCTTCTAGACAGGATTCACAAATAGGGAGAGATCCAATAGATAGTTCTCTTAAAGGACCATTATTTACAAGCCTATTTATTCTGTCTAGACCAATATGGCCGGAATCAGTCTTTTGTCGTTTAATAGATCTTGGATTGGTTGTTTTAAATAATTCAGAATTATTTACAGATTTCTCTTTAGCTTGTAGTTTATAAAGCCCATGGATAGATTTTGCAGAACATATCTTAAAACCATATCTTGAAATAATAATCAAATTATTATTAAAAGATATTATAAAATTTTGTTCGTGCAACATAGAAACAGAAATTAAGTTTCTAGAAAATCCAGGAATATAATAAACATTTTCTAAAAAAAGAAATTTATTATTATCAAATTCTAAACGGGCTGTTCCAACTGCTGCTGCAGAGACAATCTGACCACTGCCTACCCTCATAGTCACCTCTCCATCACCAAGCTTCCTTGTTGAACTAAGAATCGGAAGAGAAAAGCAGACATGGTTAGTGGCTCCTGAATCTACTATCCAGGTTGAGGAATTATCTTTTACTTGTATTTTTGTCTTTGAGGTCAGTGAGATACTTTGAACAGTTTCTTATCCAGTGACCATTTTCTCCACAATGAAGGCAAGTCCCTTTTAGGGTCTTCCTTCTGGAGGTTTTAGTGTTCTTGTTCTCTTTGCATTTGGATGACTTTTTAGGCTTCTCACATATTAATGCAATGTTCAAGTTTGATTTCCATTTCATGTAGTTTTCACCAGTCAAATTTTCATTAGCAAGTAAAGAAGATACAGGATTTGAGCTAGACATAATTGCTGAAAATAAATAAATAAATAAAATGAATTTATGCATATAATAAATATCAGTTATTTTCGGAATAGTAAACGTGATGCATGAATGCAACAAAAAACACAAAAAAAATAATTACTAATTCCACGATTAATTAATTTGAACATTAATGGACCAGCCTTAGGGTAGGTCAGACTAATTCCAAATTAATTTTGAGACAAGCTCTCAAATTTATAAGTTAAAACTTAAATCAATATTTCTCTTTTGACTTATAAACAACCACTTGTTTGGTCAAGAATACACTAGTCCGCTCGAAAGCCTAATGTACCTTGTGAGTGTAACCCATTATTTTAGATCAATGACTTAACTCAAGAGTGTGCCTTAGGATCAGTCAAACTTGAAATACATCATTAAATCTTATTCTTGAAAAGAAGTTTGCCTTGAGAATAACACAGTCGGAAGCCTTCCTTAGGGGGACACAAGCAATGGTGCCGCGAGGCCCTCTCCATGTTATCTCGGTGCTAACTAATAATGGAGACCATGGGACTTATTGTCATAACTCCCTCTCCCACTCACTATTTTAGAACATGTGTTTTCTCAAAACATCCTATGCTTTTTAATTGGTTGTAAATGTAAAGTGATCTATTTTTACCAAATGATATTCTAATAATTACTAATCAAATTAAGCAAAATTAAAATTATAGAACTATGCCCTAATTAGTTCAATTTTATTTTTGCCATAATTACTAAGAATATCATTTATAATTTAATAAAACAATTTTATTAAATACTAGAATTTAAACAACTTTTAAAATCTATTTCCACTCTTGAACTAGTTAAAAACTAGATTTATTATTATATTGACCAGCATATAATCACATAGGACAATCCTAAGGCATGTTTCTACTCATATGAGATGCATGCACAATTTTAAATACTGTGTGGGTTATATGTATGGCATGTCAAAAAATGCATGATAAAGTATCAAACAATTTAATCACATTCAAACATTTAAATAAATAAATACTAGCTAAATAAATAAATAAATGCGGGTCAGGTGTCTTGGGTATTTCTAGAAAAATTACAACACTTGCAAAAATATACACAAAAATGTAAGAAACTAAATAAGACCTAAATAGACCTCTATCTATTACTTAGGTCCTTCACAAGTAGTCTTGATCCATTAAGCCACTTATCCATTTAATTTTGAATTAAAATAACTTTTAATTATCTTAAACAAATTTTAAGAATAATTAACTTGGGTTTGATGCCCAATAGGTTATTAGGCCCAGATTTGAATTTGGGCTCATACAATTAATTCAAAATAAAACAATTTTTAATTATGGGTTAACTTAATTAAGCTCATAATTTAAATGGGCAAATTTTGGATGCAAGCCCTAGGGTTTAGAAAACCCTAGGGGCGGCTGCATGTGGTGGCTCGACATAGGGTGCACGGGCTGCTGGGGTGCGGCAGATGCAGGGGCGCACGCTGGGTTGGAGAGCTGCTGGACAAGTGCGCAGGGGCGCCTGAGCAGGGGCGCGGGGCGCCTGGGCTCTCGGCCTGGTGATGTGCGCAGGGCACATGGCTGGCAGCGGCTGGGCACGCTGCAGGGGATGGGCACGCAGGCTGGGGCTGGGCACGCAGCAGGGCAGCTGGGTGAGGCTCGGGCTTCGGGGCTCGGAACCCGAGGCTCGGGCCTTACAGAATTTTTCAAATAATTTTAACACAGAAAATTAAAATTACAAAAATTCCTATGCCCCAAAATGGCATACATTTTTCATCTAGAATTTTAAGAACATTTCCTAAACCCAAAACACCATATAATTAACGACCCTTAAAAATAAACTATCATCATACATACATCCATCCATTCACATATATTACAATAACATAAGAATGCATATTATGCCCACACAGTAATTAATGTATGCAGAGATTAATGACCGCTCTGGTACCAATTGTTAGGAACGAGTTTCCTAATACGCAGTGGAATGGTGGTGTGGTTGGCCCAGTGTACAACAAAATTTTTGTAACATATTTAAACTACATTTAAATATGCGAATCCATTAATATACATACATTAATCATAAGCAAGATAGTGATAGAAGTCATACCTCTTGAAGCCTGTCAAGTGTCCTTGCTATCTTCTCGTATTTAGAACGATCTTCCTATCCAAGCTGCTCCCACGTACTCACACCAAGATCTTCCAAAGTGTTCTCTACACCTCAAGAAATGTGTGGGCACTTAGAGAATGAATAATAGTTTATTTGTGATTCTACTTGATGTACTCAACACATGAGATCAAGAGACTAGGCCTGAGAATTGGTTCTTTATTTTTAGGGAGAGAAAACTATCGTTCTATTTTTCACAGAGCGAATGTTCTGAGTTGTCTCACACTCACTTCTCTTATCTGAATAATTTTCTGATCAGTCATACTCAACCGAAAATATTCAAAATTTAAAAATAAATATGTAACCATTTTACAATTTACTTTTTAATTAATTAATTATTCCATTAATGAAAAAAATCCAAAAACCAATTTTTGAATTATCCGTTAATTAATTAAATAAATAAATAAAATTGAAAATCCCATCCCTGAAAAAAAAAAATCATGCCCTACACACCACACACAGTCTATGGACTGTTTGTGAACGTGCAGCTTCCTAATTTCTAGGGATATTGGGTTTTCAAATTTTATTTAATTATTTATTCAAATTACTTTGTCAGATAAGATCTAACAACCTGATAACTAATTCAAATTTGAATTCAAATTAATTATCTTTTTAATTAATTATCAAATATAATTAATTATTTGAATAAATATTAATCTTTTAAATTCAAATCTAATTTGAACTTGTCAGATCATTAACTCCCACTCAAATAAAGATATTTAATTAATTCTACCAACTAATTAAATCCAAAATTTTCGAAAATAAATATTTAATTTATTATAATTTCAAAAATTATAATTAATTATTTATTTAATTAAATTTTGAAAATTAATATAATTATTTAATATAATTGAGAAAATTATACAATAATTAAATATTAATTAATTTTATTAACTACAACTAATTTGTAATTAATTAATTAATCAATATTATCATATAATTGCATATTTGGCCTGAAGAACAAATTTCTTCTTAAATATGTCTTTAAACTATTTTTCCTTCATATCAACTCTTACCTTGAACAGTGTTGATAGAGCCGCTATGGGGACCTATGGACCTATAATTCCAAGCTCCAATAAATTTGAGATTATTAATTAAGCTCCTTAATTAAATAATCTTAATTTATTAATCTCATGATTATTCCACTATAAATATGAGACTGCACTCTTGTAATTATAGACATTTCATTTACTGAGTACTTTATATTCATAAAGCGTCCATTGATATAATCATTGTATACAACTTGACCCTCTAATAATGGTTCATAATTAATCGGGAATAAAATTACCGTTTTACCCTTTTAATTGTCTCTTGTTTTCTTAAGTACCATTGACTCTACTAGTGAAGGTTAATTCATAACTAAATTATGAATTTGAGCTCAATAACCTTTCAGTCCCAAAAGTCAACCCTTAAGAGAACCATCATTCAATCTCTTGCGAGAAGGTATAGATTCCATATCTGTAAACTATGTCCCCAGCCATCTATATTAATGAGTTCCCAAAACAAAAGTTTTTAGCCTGATCATTCTGACAAACCCTAACAAGTGAATCAAAGAACTCATATAACATAAACAGGAGTTCGTAGTAACTTCAGGATTAAGATCTATTTGTATATGATCATCAGTTGATATGTTTAATTAATACTTCGAAACGGTATTTCACTGAGTATTAATAAACATATCTGGTCCAGTTCTATATATTCTCTAATTTATAAAGCACCTCCACTAAAGTGTCCTTTCACACTAGTGATCCGGATCTAGATCACATGTATTCATAATACTAGTGGACCGTACTTGCAGTAATTAATCTAAAGATTCCATAACTTTATTTTACTGCGTACTATTCAATTTTATTTATCTCAAACACAATCCTCCCGTACTAATACGTGTTTGAGATTACATACATGAACTTAGGAATTTTCCTAATATTTACATAACATTATCATAGAATAATATAGTCCATAAAATATATGCATAACAAATTCAATTTATTTATTTATTTCAAAAAACAATGTCTACTACATATGCTTTCAGGGCACATTTCCAACATACAATAGGTTGACTGCCCCACAACTATGAAAGTTAGCTCCATGCTAATGTGAAGCTGGACTTGGGGGGAAATTTTTTACCGAAAATTCGGCACTTCCATGTGGCAGCCTGCGAAGTAATGACATGTCTAGACAAGGTGTTGAGATGCAATAGTCACCACCAGCCATTGTACGGACTGAACCTTGCCACTTCCCCAATAGTTAAGAAGAGGCAGGACTCGCCAGTTTCGACCTACTTCTCCCATCGCGTGAAGCCAAATGATCCTTAGATAACCACACCAACATCAATCATAAGAAGAAAAGGGCCATAGCCAATCACCCTAACCAGATGCACAAGTCGAACAAATACGTATCACAAGGATCTACTAAAGTCTCCATCGTACATAGATGATCCCTGTGGAACCTCACCAGTCGTCGGTCGCTAGTAGCTGGTCGTTGGTGGCCGAGGCCCCTCGCTGCTCGCCAGTGGCCCTCATCACCCGAGCCTCATTTCACAATTGAGTGTGCCTCTAACAATTAAATGAAAAGGACACATCAGATTTCCATTTTTGATGAGATACAAACCTATCTTCGAGTCAAGTGTACCAAAATTTAGCCTGAACGAGAAACAAGGTGCCACTGTCAACTCTACTCACCTCCGTGACTATAAATAGTACAACCTACACAGTAGCAAATAAACAAGTCGGAGATTTGAGAAATCAGTCAGTAGCTATTTATTTTCAGAGAGAGCTTCTTCTCTCCATCACTGTAACTACCCCAAGAGCAAGACCAAACTTAGCTTGCTCTTGAGGGTTCAAAGTTCATAAATAATACTGACTAAAGTGGACGTAGGCCATCTTTTTTGGGCCGAAACACTATAAATCTTTCTCTCATTCATTTACTATTGCATTTATTTCTCTGTTCTTTAGCTCACTGTTCATCATTAAAGATCTATCCTGAGGTATTACACACAAATGCCTCTTCATTTATCACTTCGTGTGAGTTGGTGAAAAAATGAGTCAACACTGTCAAACCCATTATGTTGAGAAAGTGCTTGACAAATTTAGTCATCTCAAAATCAAAGAGGAAAATATACCATTTGATTCAAACATGAGGCTTGAAATGAATCAAGGAAGAATGGTGGCTTAATTGGAATATGCAAATGTAATAGGGAGCCTAATGTATGTTGCTCATTGTACTAGAGCGGACATTGTATATGCGGTTAGTAAACTTAATGTGTTTACTAGAAATCCAAGTATCAAGCATTGGTAGTATATTTTAAGGATTTTAGGATACCTTAAGTGTACCAAGGAATATAGCCTTCACTACTCAATTTTTCTTAGAATACTTGAAGGATATTCCGACGCTAGTTGGATATTGGGAGTGAGAGATAATCTCTCCACCAGCAGTTGGGTGTTTACTCTTGGAGTAGGTGCTATCTCTTGGGATTTCAAGAAACAAACTTGTATATCACACTCAACCATGGAATCATAATTTATAGCTTTAGTGAAAACCAGCAAAGAGGCCAAGTGGCTTAGGGATCTCATGTTGGATATCTCTTTTACTGGGGATATGGTATATATGATCTCGATACATTGTAATGGTCAATCTACTCTTACTAGAGCATATAATAGTGTGTATAATAGGAAGTCTATACATATAAGTCTAATACATGAATATGTGAGACAATTGATACAAGATGGAATCATATCATTCTTATATGTTAAGACAAGTGAGAACTTAACAAATCCATTTACAAAACCTATTGTGATAGGGTTAGTAAGTTTGTTATTGATTTTATCAACCTTATGCAAGAGCACGTATCGTAACAAGTAGTATATTAAAATTGATCCTGCAAAGACTAATCTATAAGTTGTTAGTTACAAAACACTATTTTTCTTTCATTCTAAGTTAAATAATAATCAAAGAAGCATGAAAATTAAAATAAAACATTAAGAAAAATAACACAATTAGAAATAAAGAATTTCAAGAATTAAGAATTCTAGGCCTTTAATTTCTCCCTATGTTCTTCCATAAGAATCTTTCTTCATCTTTATTTTAATGTTCTAATGGCTATTCTAGGGTTTCTAAGTATTCACAAGGTTTTTTCCAAATCTCAAGTGAATCAAACAAATAGATTAATTAAAATATTCCTATAAAGAATTTAAATCTATCAATAGCATTAAGTTTAGCCCTAATTTTTCTACCTCGAGTGATATAGGTATATTCCAATCCCAAACACAAATCAACACAAACAAGTCAATCCTAGGCTATATTGATTTGGTCTAATTTATATTTTCTCTTCCGAATCCCACCGAAATTACTAAATAAATTCTAAAGTTGATCACTCTTTGAAAAACATTAAGCACAAATAAATATAAACAATTAATATGAACATCAAAATAAAGAATAAAAAAGAAAACTTATTTATAAACATAGAGTTCCATTAAAGCCCTATAAAAAGAATTTAGTTCATGATCATAAAAGAAAATACCAAACAATAGTCACAAGTCATGGTTTGAAATTTAAAAGAAAAAGATAAAACAAAGAAGAAGAAGAAGAAGAAGAAGAAGAAGAAGAAGAGATAAAACTAGTGTGTAGATCCATTTTCAATCTTCAAAATCCACTCTTGTCTTGTGTTTTTTTTCCAAAAACTTGCTCTCAACATTCAGATATGATCTCATATGATAACCCTTATGAAATTTATTAAATCCTACTTAAATACAATTAAAAAAGACCTTAAATTAAGCCCTAATTGCAACACTACGTTGTCATGTGAAAATTTCACGCTGGCTTGTACAGCATACTGTCCAAAGCATTTTTTCTTATTTGACCATGTTTAGTAAACACATGCATAACTTTCTCATCTAATCTCCAAATGAGACGATTTAAAATGATTTAAAAAGCTGAGAAATGGATCTACAACTTCTATTTCCCGATATTTCCTAAGAAAATGCTTGGATAATAGTCAAAATTTATGTTTAAGTTTCAGACTTGCATGGAGATAAGCCAAATCAAAATATGACTTAAACAAAAAAAGTTAGCCCATCTCCAAACTCCATATTTCTCATGAAATTTTCCATTATAAAAATTAAATTAACTATTAAGAATAAAATTAAAAAATAAATAAACATAAGACACACTAAACTAATCAAAATCCTAATAAAAATAATAGTGAAAATAACTCTATTTCATAGAGTCAACAAAAGTTCCACTTCAAAAGGGATGAGACCGAAACTCCTAGAATAAGAGATTCACTAATGATGGAAACCCAAATCCAACCTTGTTAATATCATGGAAAATAGTTCAATGGGTAAGAACAATTCATTGATAACAGGATGGTTACAACACTACAACTAATGTGAGTTCCATCCAAGATGGTTAGTGTTGGTTGCTACCGAGTGAGGGTTAAAGCAAAGGTTATTAATGAAGTTCAATTGAGTGAAACAAACTTCTACCAATGTGAACTTAGAGGTGGTGACGCCTCTCATGGGAGTTAGAGTTTCTCCCCGAAAAGTTCATGAAAGGATGGCCACATGGCCATCTGAGTGCTAAGAGAGACAGTGAGAAAACAAATGACCAAGTAGAGGTATGTGAGGTATCACTTGTTTTATCATAAGGAGTATTTGGTTGAAGCTTTTAAGAAACCAATGATTTCGATAAGACTATGTGATATTTTCACTAAGGTAAAGTTCAAGTCAAAAGACATTTTATTTTAGGCACAATACTATTTTGAGCTAGAGGAAGAAGTTTGATTTTTAACCAAGTAGGGGAATGTTAGGATTGGTTAAAATACAAAGTCCAAGTGTTCTTATAGAAGCTAGGTGTAAAACTTTAAATGGTTTCACATAGTGAAGATGTAAAATTTGAGTTTATATTGTAGGCATTTAAAAATTATGTTTTTGGGTCCAAAGTGATACATTGAGGTATCTAAGGATGCCCAAAAATTATGGGAGCATTTGGAGGTGTCTAAGAAAAATTTTGAGAGTTTTGACCTGCCTAGGTGGCGTTGCATTGCCACCTTCAAGGTCTTGCATCACCTAAAACTCTGGGGTTTTGGCTATGCCCAATAGATTTCATATCTATGAAGTATGTTCCCAACCACTTGCAATTCTATGACCCCAAGATGTCAGGAATTCGATCGTAGGAATATTGAACTTTACCCAATAAGTCAAAAGTAATAAAAGCACAAATAAGAGTTCACAACTCACTTTAGGATTGAGGTCATGTCTTAAACGACCATTGATTGATGAATGTTCAACTTCTATATTCTAACAGAAATTGTCAGGAGTTCTTTCTTTCATTGTGTCCCAGTCAAATACAATCTATATTGTATACGATACATCTATTTCTCTGTGTCGCTACACTTAACAGTCCAAATAAACTGCTTTATTTTAAACAAAAGATAGACTGTACTCACAATCTTTATTAAATAATGCTCCTACTTTATTTAGAGATTACAAACAATTTTTTTTATTATCTTGAATTAATCCTCTTGTATGTATGTCATTATACATATACCTAATTCAAGACAACATCAATAATACTGGCTCTTGATAATAAATGACATGTATAATTAAATACAAATATTAGTGCAAAATATTAATTTTATGTAATTAACAGTAATTGTTCATATATAAATATGCTTAAAGGGAAAAAATCCTAACAAAAAGGATAACCATTTTGGCACTAAGAAGAATGAAGGGCAATTCAAGGGAAATAAGGGACCTTATTTTGTTTGTAGCAAAGGTGGTCACTTGGTGAACGAGTGCAAATTTAATAATTCCACTAACTATGGACCGGAGGCCAATGCAATAGAAGAGGATTTGGTTACAACATTGAGTGAAGTGAATGAAATCCAAGACAAAGTACAAGGATGGTGGTATGATACTTGTGCCACCATTCATGTGACTTATGAAAGGTCTGTCTTCAAGACATTTGAGGAGTCCAAGGAGGGACATGGGATAAAAATAGGAAATTAGCATAGGTCCAAGGTTGAAGGAAAAGGCAATGTGAATCTCTTCTTTACTTACCAAAAAGAAAGTACTACTCACTAATGTCCTCTATTGCCGGACATGAGTAGAAACCTTGTAAGTGGTAGCTTGTTGAGTAAACCAAGCATCAAAGTAGTGTTTGAGTCCAATAAACTCATTTTGTCCAAAGGAAAAAAAATTATGAGAAAAGGGATATGCCTGTGATTTGATGATACAATTTTGTACTCTTGATTCCAATGTCAATAATAATAATAATGCTATTTCTTCTTGCTATATGCTTGATTCAAATTCTATTACTTTATGGCTAATAGGCTTGCACATGTAGGTTTTAATACGATTAAAAGAGTAATTAAATGTGGTTTTATTAATAGTGATAATGTTGAGCATGATAAATGTGAACTATGTATGAAATCTAAAATGACTAAGAAACTATTTCCTAGTGTTGAAAGAGAAACTAAGTTGTTAGATCTAATACATAGTGATTTATGTTAACTTAATGGAATGATGAGTAGAAGTGGAAATAGGGACTTTATTACCTTCATTGATGATTGTTCTAGATTCACATATGTTTACATGCTTAAGAATAAAGATGAAGCATTTGATGTGTTTAAAATATATAAAACCGAAGTTGAAAATAAATTGGAAAGGAAAATAAAAGTAATTAAAAGTGATAAGGGTGGTGAATACTTTTCCAATGAATTCAACTTATTTTGAAATTTACATTTGATGAAACATGTTAAGTTTTGAAATTTTTTATCCAAAATTTGAATAAATAAAAAATTGAGATTTTATTAATTATGTAAAAGAATAATTATAGCATTTTTGTCATTTGAACTTTAATACTATCAAATTGTTCTCCTTAAAATATATGGATTGTTAAATTTTTTTCCTAAACTATTATATTTACGAAAACATAGTCATTCCGTTAGCTTCTTCTACTCTATTTTGTCACTTAAAAAAGGATGTGGCATAAAATAACCAAATAAGGACCATTTGGAGTCCATATTCTTTGTAGCAGATTTCTTGGGTAATGGTTGGCTAGTTATAACTTAAAACATTTGTCTACAGAGTTTATTTTTCTTAATAGTTGGCTTGAGATTTTTTTTTTAAATGGTCTAATAAAATTTACAACAGTGGTTCAAAAATGAAATCTCAAAATAAGGCATCGGCACAACATACATTTTTTTTTATCAAGAAGGAAAACTTCATTAATCAACCAGCCAATTACACCCTCAACTCACTACACAACTACTGAAGAAGCTACAGAAGCTCCTCAAAAACAATAGCAGTAACTAATTACATTTTAATCTGTGTAAAAGATCTCTATCTAATCTGGACAATTTCCTCTTGTTAACAATATACAACCTATATGTGCAGAGTCCAAGAACTTTACTTAGCTAATTGTTTAGTAGTGTTATAGTATGTTTAGTGTTATCTTTGTTACTATGGATTTTTGGTGCAGACCGGGAATTATTTGGACACTCATAGTAGTACTTATAGATTTTCTAAGTTTAACCTATAGTTTAAGGATATTAAGTTTAACCTAAGGTTTGATTAATGTGACTGATATTAAGGATTATATTTATTATACTATAAGGTTTAGATATCAACCAATAGGATTTTAAGCACATGTTATGAATGGTAATTAAGGATTAAGTATTTTTGAGGATTAAATTTAATAAGGAGTAAAGTTTGAATGTTATAGGGTCAGTCAGCAGCTTTGAATACGTTGAGGGCTTAGTCAAGGCTGTTTACTCCATTCAAACTTAGCTAAAAATGTGTAATTTCGTGTTTAAATATTCAGTGAGTGCCGATATATCGCAGCTATAGGGGGCGATATGTCGCAGCACGTAGATACGGAAAACACGAAACGATGCACGGTCGCCTGGGGCATACTGGCCCAGGCAATATATCGCCTACAGGGGGCGATATATCACCTCCTTCAGCATATGTTCAATTGTTTTTTAATTCTTTTCCTTTCAGCCATTCAAACTTCTTCATAAGTCCAGCATCTTTTGAACGAGTCTTCAGCCTCTGCTGAACGATTATTCAAATGATTTTCACTTAAAAAGCCATTATTTTTATTCAAGTAAAATCAAGATACTTTCATTCCAAAACTCTATAAATAGGACCTAGTACCCAGCCATTATTCACCTTTTGCTCTAAGTTCAGAAGCTGCTAGTGTTAAGTGAGGGTGTGAGAGTGTAAACACCTGGTTTGGGAAAAACATAAGCTTAAACATCATAAGCTTATCAAACACTTTGGGAAGTGAGGTTCTATAGTATTTCAGTTGAGGTGTAGATTGGTCTTTCAAGTCTTTGAGGTAACCAAAACTCTAGTTCCTTTCTGTATTATGTTATTTTCTTCCTCATAGTCTTCTACTCAATTTCTAACCTTAATCTTTATTTTGGTTAGGGAATCCAAGTTCTTAAGCACATAAGTTGTGGTAAGCATGTTTCTCAAATGGTTTAGTCTTCCCATTTCCTTTTCATCTCTTTCCTTCTTTCAACTCACTCATGTTCATTATGGTTTTAGGAGTGTTCCAAAAGTCCCAACTCAGTCCATTATATCCCGGTAACTTTGGTAAGGAAAATAGGCTAGAATCAATATGTTATGTGCTTATGTTATCTATATGTTTTATGTTATTAATGTGTTATGATATGTATGTATGTTTGTAGGCTTGGGCATATGACCCATATGACTAACAAGACCCCAAATGGATTATGGGCATATGACCTACTTAGCTAGTAGGACCCCATTAATTCCATGGGCATATGCTTGTTTAGTCTATGGGACCCCAAGTAATAATGGCCATTATAATAAGTGTATGTTATATGTATTATGTTAAGTCTTTATGTTTCTTATGAAATTATGTATATGATTAAGTGTTAGATTTTTCCTTGCTGGGCATTAGGCTCATTCCTTTCTGTTTATGTGCAGGAAATAAGCTTTAGAGGTGGAAAGATTCGTGACGCTTAGAGGATGTGTATCGATGGTGAATGGAGTCAAGGGACCGAGCGTTATTCGATTCGAGGATGTAGTCTTGTTTATGTTTTTTTTATGGTTTTAAATGTATTTTCCGCATTTTCTATGTAACTCTTTTTAGTTTTTAAGTTATTTTTGTTTTAAAGACAATGGGTACCCATATCCTACTTATTTTATGAAAGTAAACTTTGTTTTTATAAGTTACTTATTAAAATTATGGTATTTTCGCAAATGTAAGTTCTTTTAAGGATTTTATGTATAGTTTCGTTAATGGTCCAAATAGTCTAGAGTAGTGGGTCATTACAGTATGACACTATTGTCTTTACATCTAATGCAATCAAAGAATCTGATTTAGAGCACCCCTCAAAGACGCATCTGTTTCTGTTCAGCCATATGCAATAACAAGTTGCTGCCAGAATTGCTATGCTTACACGCCTCATCACACCAGAAACCTTCAGGGACAGCCACGACAACCAGCCAGCAAACTCCAGCGGCCAACTCCTAAAACCCAGCCACCTAAACACAAGCTCCACTACTCTTCGAGACAAGAAACATTAAAAAAAAAAGATGATGATGGGATTTAGGATGGTCATTACAAACAGGGCAGAGTAATGAATCTAATACAATGTGAAATCTACCCATATTGTCTCTTGTTAGCAGCTGGGTGTTAACCACTTGCCAAAGCAGAAAACGATGCTTGGGTAAATTAAGGCTACTCCAAATTGCCCTATGAAAGCTAACTTGAGATTGAGGAAGGAGACTGTTGTACAAAACAGCAGAACAAAATTTACCAGAGCTACCAGCCTTCCATATCTCAGCAAAAGAGAATTTAAACCTCAATCTACCGGCACAACATACATTTGATATGATAGCTTTTCACACATTTCGGAAAACAAGTATAAAACTGTATTGGTATATATACTTTAAGTTATTAATATGCTATAATTATATTAGTGACGTGTCTAATATCTGTGATGCTTTTTTAGCATTGGTAATTGATGTCTTTTAATATTGGTATATATTTTCTTCGTGAAGATGTACAAAGTAAAAAAAAGTATATATTTAATTGCAACACTAATTAAATATATATTGTGTGTATATGCTGAATCTTTATAATTCAAACGTCACAAAAAAAGGGTTTCTTCTACAACAACACATAAATCTTGTCTCAAAACAAACTCTAAGCAGTTGACAACTTATCATGAATGAATAATTCAAGTTCAGTTTGTCCACTTTTTGCCATACACTTTATTCTTTCTCACACACCCTTTATAATTCTATGCCGACTTCATCACTTCAACACGTATTGCATTGAATATGTAATATGTATGACTTCTCTTATTATCTATACATTATGCATTGTCTTATCAATCATAATGTATTGTTAATAATATTTATGACTTCTCTTATTATCTATACATTATACATTATCTTATCAATCATAATGTATTGTTAATAATATGTATGACTTCTCTTATTATCTATACATTATACATTATCTTATCAATCATAATGTATTGTTAATAATATGTATGACTTCTCTTATTATCTATACATTATACATTATCTTATCAATCATAATGTATTGTTAATAATATGTATGACTTCTCTTATTATCGTGGTGGCAAATCCCTCCTTCCTTTTCGGACAATTATATTTTGAATCATCAATAATCTTGATTTTCCTCTATTTCATTAGTTAATTATCATTCGATGATTGCTTAAATATCTAAACACTAGTACAACATAAGAGATTTTTCATGTCGGTTAAAAACTTTACTACGTACAATGGTCGTGCAAAGCTCCCAATAATAGTTATAAAAGCTGAGCAAATATTTTGTTTTTTCTTTTCATGCTCCTGAAAATCTTTGCAATTCAACGCTTTACAAATATCAAAGGAAAAACCTACTTAATATATGAACAAATTGAGCTCACCAAAAGAAGTTGAGCATGTGAAGTACATGTGTAGCGTCTCCAAATATTACTTAGCTAGATAGTATCACTACTACAAAATTGTACTTAGACGACATGCATGAGATGATGTTTGTAGTAAAACTGTCGTGTCATGTTAAAAATATACATGACACAACAGTCGCTCACAAACTGTTGTGCCATGCAAATTAAAACTCACATGAAACGACAGTTCTAATGAGACTGTTGTAACATGCTTATTTTTAACATGAGACAACATTTCTACTTAAACTGTTGTTTAATGCAATACAATTTTTCTAATCAAGTACTAATTTAATTTGTATTTTTTTAATATAATTTAATATATTTTATGTAAATATATTAGTAAAAAGTATTAATTAATAATTTGCAACACACAATACCTACTAGTTACAGAATGAGTTTTATTTTTAAATGAGTTATTCAAATAATTGTTTATTTTTTTAATACTTTTTTTGTAATATTAATTGCTAATTGAATTACTTATTATATATTTAATAAAATAAGATTTCTTTTATTAAAAATTCATTAATGATTGTGTTGTTTGGTAACACTTAAAAAAATAAGTTTTTATTTAGTTAATTAAAAAATTGAGAATTAAACATAAAACAGTGTTTGGTAACTTTATTTTTATTTATTATTTTTAAAATTTTAATTAAAATTCATTAAATTTTGAAATAGAATTTTTTTCACTTTTAATTTTTTTTAAACCGTTACGACTTTTTGTTTCTTTTTTTTTTCTTCTCTTCTTCAAATCAACACCCCATTTCATATTGTTAAAGAAAAAATAAAAATAAAATTTATCAAACGCGTTTATTGTTTTTAAAAACAAAAAATAATAAACGCGTTTGATAACTTTTATTTTTATTTTTTGTTTAACAATATGATATTTTGATTTGAAGAATAGAAGAATAAAAAAAAGTAAAAGTTGAAAACAGTTTAAAAAATTTTGAAAGTGAAAAAATTCTATTTTCAAAATTTAATAAATTTAAATTAAAATTTTAAAAAATAACAAATAAAAATAGAGTTACCAAACATATTTTATGTTTAATTGTTAAATTTTTTAATTACTTAAATAAAAAACTATTTTTTAAGTATTACCAAACAATATAAAATTTTTTACCAATTAAACACAACACATAATTATTAAAAATTTATAGTATTAATTTTATTTTTTTCTTTTAAAACTAATAAAAACTATTTTTTTAAAAACAGATTATTTTTTCTCTTCTTTATTTTTTAAAGAATGACTTATTTCTAGGTTAAAAAATTGCCCCAGTAATCTTGACCCCCTCCACCCTCGTTTGACCTCGCGTGCAACACCTCCTCCATGACGGCGCCTCCCACCTCCGTTCGACAACCCCGAACAGCACCCCAAGACAGTAGCCCAGCCGCCGTTCGACCCCAAAACAGAAACCCCGCCATTGCTCGACATCCACAACAGTTCGTGTGACTGGAGTCAACCTCTCTTCTCCGGCGACTGGATCCTTCCTTCTCAGGCGACAACACCTCAGGTGCACCACAGATTCTCCAGGTATGGACCTCCGCCCTCTCTCATATATGTTCATAGCTCACACACGATTAGAGCAATCACTGGAGTCCCAATTGCTTTCTTTCCCTTTTCTTTATTTTTTTTCCTCTCAAAGTTCAAACTCCCAATAATTCTTCTCAACTTTCTTTCTTTTGATTTCTGGGATTGAAGATTCAGAATGTCTAATTGGGTCTATTTGTAGAGTTTTGTGTTGTTAAATCTTACCTTGATTTGTTTATAAAACTATAGAAATTGTCCTGTATTGTAGAAGAGCTACTATTGGTTTGATTCTTCTTTTGCTTCTTGTTCATGTTGCAGTCCAAGTTTAATTTGATTGATTTGGTTCTCAAGTCTTGCTGTCTTACCTTCCACCATAGCTATTAATCGAACTTCTCCTAAATTTCTTTTGACAGCTAATTATGAAGTTCTTTCTTTTGATAGTTTCTTTGAAGTGTTCCACATTTTTGTAACTAAACTGTAAAAGTTTTCTCCATTTTTTAAAGCTAGACTGATAATTTTTTGTTCTTAGTATGTTGCTTGTGACAACAATAATTCTGACTGCAATTTTGTTGGTGTAATTTGTGCAGACCATCATGGTTAGTAGATGGTAACATAATCTCTACAAAGATCAAGAGTGCATCTAGCAACCATGATCTTGAAAGAATTAATTGGAAAAGCAACCCAGCTAGAGCCTGTCCTAATTGTGAATTTGTGATTGACAACAATGAAGTAAGATTTCCATTATTTCTTTATCCTCTGTGTACTTGGGAGAATTATAAAGATGATAGAGAAAAGGGAATCACGGGGGCAGAGAAACAAGCTCTGAGGTCCCAGCCTCTCATGGGCATCCACATAGTGATATCTACAGTTTTCTGGTGCTGGGGTTAGGCGGGGAGCCTAGTTTCATTAAATAAAAAATCTGGATGAATTTTTATAATGCCATATTATTGTCTGGTGAAGTAGAATTTTATTGAATAACTTGCTAATAGTAGGGCTAACTACTTAAATAATAGGTATAAGCTCTTTTAATGTAGACTATGGGTTCTACTTTGCATCTATTATAATTGGGTTACAGGATGGCTACTCATAATGAGTGCAAATATTTTTCATAATACTGTCTCATTTGTCAGACGAAGTAGAAATTGCTAGTGTAACTTTCTTACAGTATGGTTAAATACTTAAATTCTACTTATAAAGCTCTTATAGACTATGAGATCTCCATCTCGTCTATTATAATTGAGTAGCAGCTTGTTTAATTATAACGAGTGCAAAGCATTTTCAGAATGCCATCTTATATGATCTGGCAAAGTAGAGTTTGGTATGGCTGCTTAGTCCCCTGCATCTGTGATTTAGCAAAAATATATTTCCCTTAGTGACCTCCTAGACATTCTCAAGGATCAAGGTACTGGATTGGAAATTTCTGTCATGCTATTTGTGTGCTTACTATATATTTCCTGAGTTGTTTCCTAGAGAGAGTTTTAATTGGCTGGGTGAAGAGAGAGGGAGAGGCAAGTTCTCGAAATCCTGTTCTGTTTGTAATTTTTTTGATACGTTCTCATAATACAATCATTCTCCCTAATGATCCCTACGAGTTAATGAGTGGAAAGATGGTAGATGGTTACGAATTATATTGGGAAGTGAAAATTGATTCAAAAATGTTTTTTTTTTTGCAATGTGGTATACTCTAGACTAGTTGTGCAATCCAAGATGTTGAACTTAGAGAGCTATTACATAGCTACTATGGAGCCAGTGAGAAGAAATATCACATTAATAATTTAGACGAAGATAAGGTTATGGTGTTTTATAATGTGGCCGTAATTAATGACATTAGCCTTCAGCCACCTCAACAAATTATTGCAGTAGTTTGAATAGCTGCGTGGCACATCTTGGTCAATCCATGCTAAAATTTCTCTTGATTTTGCTCATTTATTATTTTAGAAAGAATGTTTACCCAATCTGTCAGTGTTCTCTCACATTATTGATTGCTAGTTTTACTTGTATATATGTTTCTTACATATTTTCTAACTTCCATGCTCAATTCTGATCTTTTCATGCGATCCTCTACTTGAGAACTTTTATTTATTTATTTTTTAATGTTTTTTGGAGGATAGAGAGCCTAGTTCATTATTTCATCTTGTTCTGGGAGAATTAGGCCATTTGGATTCTTATTGATGTTGCTGTCTAATAATGACATTTTCTCTAGTATGGCAATGGATGTGTTGAAGGAAAACTGTGCCAATATTGTTTTAGTAGAATATATTTATCATAGTACTAAAGTCAAATTAATGGAGCATAATAGCATGTTAACATGATATTGAAACATACCAATCTTGTCTGTACTTGAAAATATTTGTAAAATTGTCTTTGCTGCTATTATGTTGTATTCCTCATGAACATAAGGCAACAACTTGAATTGACAGGCTTTTCAGAAGTAGTGTTAGTGAGACCTTGTAGTGTAACAATTATTATAATTTTTATTTCATTTTTCATGCTGTCCTCCTAAATGTTGGTTTCTGAACATCTTGCAGAGCTTTACACAAAGAAAATGTTTCAGTTGCTACAGTCTGCTTATTCTACAATAAGGATCCAAGACACTGCTCTTTTTCTAGGAATGAACGAGGATAATTCCACAAATTGTAAGACTCTTTTTCTTTCTTATATGAAAAAAGCTAAAAACCCTCCAATGTCCAAAATGATTCCATAGATGTCTTTATCCTAACGCTCTCTTGATCAAGTATTCAATTTTTTCTAAACACATTTAATAAGTGCAAATAAAGAAACTTTATATGTGAAAAGTACTTGCAAAACTGGGAAAGTAAAACTTACTATGTATGACGATGCAATAGAACTATCATTACTCCTACTAAGGTTCTTCCAAAACACAATAGCCTAGAATTATGTTACTTCTATGTCTGTAGTAGTAAGGTTTTCCTGATCCGTCGATCGTGAATGAACTGAGATTCCTGAAGAGGCTCTGGCTACTTTGAAACAAATATCATATTGTGGTCTCAGCTAGCCTCAAAGTTTTGTTAAGAATTTGCTAGTTGCAGTCATGCAATGAACTCCCACAATAATTGTCAGATATAAACATTTTGATGTATGATACTAGCAAAAACATTGATCCCTAAGATTATATAGTAGCTGTGATGATTTTGCTATTTCATTCTATCTTTCTGTTTTTGAGTTGCGTTTATACTTTCCTTAGCAGTAGATATTATTTTTAATGTATGAGCATTGCTAACTCTGTTAGGAGTTCTTTCATCTGCATATAATGATTGAATATTAATGATTTTGTTGAATATGTGTTTCATTGAATGAGGTATTTTATTACTTGTGATTTATTTGTGAGAGTTTCAAGATTTTAGAAAATTACAACAAGAAAGGCGTAATCATTTACAATACCCTCATAGGACTTCACGCCATAGCTATACTGAATTGGAAGCTGATTTAGTAAGTACATATATAGAACGAATTATGCCTGGTTTTATGTTTTCTTCATTTGATGTTAAAATTGACCTAATTCAATTATATGCAGCAAGCTAAGTGGGGCACAACAGAGCAGAAAGATCGATCTATACTCTGGAAGGTGGCCAGAAAAGATTCTTCTGGCAACTATGTCACCGAGTGTGACAAGGTCATGGGAGAGGCCATCGTAAGCAGTAAAACGTTAAATGATTTTTGGTAATTTTTTTTTATATTTTAGTAACAAACAAATAATTGATTAAATTTTGTACAGGAAGAAATGCTTGAGCAAAGAAAAGAAGGCAAACTGATTGAGATCGGAACAAATGACATCCTAACACAAGTGTTAGGTACTGCTGAGCACCTCCGTCGAGTTCGAGGCCAGAGTCAAGGTGTCACACAAAGAGACTACTTTCATAAGCCAATTGGGGGGGGGGGGGGGTCTAAGAGGCTTGCTAGAGTTACCTTTTGAAATCATAGCTAGAGTTTCTTGAGAGGATGAGTCATAGCTAGAGTAACTTTTGAAATCAGAATTAAAAAAATATACTAATTGTAGTTCTTAGTTAGCACTTACATAGTTATTCCAATTGAGTTCTATATTCCATGTGAGTTAGCACTTACATATTTTGATCGTGTAATTTTTAGAGTTGGAACATACTGAGTTCTATTGATTTTGTTTGCCTGTTCATTCTGTCTGAACTATGTTGTAATTACACAGGAAATTATGAATGAATATAGTGGTTGAAAATAGATAAATGAAAAAAATTCTCATATTCTATAGGGGACGTCGGTCTCCACAAAACTGTCGTCTTATGTATTGCCGGGACGATGCTTGCACATAAATTGTCATCTCATGTACTGTAGGAGGATGACGCTTGAGTAGAAACTGTTGTCTCATTTACTGCAGTGGATGACACTTGCACAGAAACTGTCGTCTCATGTACCATAATAGACAACGTTTGTATAGGAACCATCGTCTCATGTATGACAAGAGATGACGCTTTTATTTAAACCGTCGTTTCATGCTTTACATGGCATGACATTGCATGGGATGACGGTATTAGAACCGACGTACGAGAGTCCATACGACGGTTTAAAACCATCGTCCCGTGTCAATTTTGTAGTAGTGGTAGTAGCTTGTGCTGTAGTATTTTAGTTTTCGTGGTTATTGGTTCAAGTTGGGATTTAGTTGGAAACTCATAGAGATAGTTATGAATTTTATAAGTTTAGCCTAAATTTTAGAAATATTAATTTTAACAAAATGTTTGATTAATATAGCTGGTCTTATAAATGATATTTATTATAACCTAAGGTTTAGATAGAGTAATTAAGAATGCGACACTTGTCACATGTATGTTTATCAAGAATTTAAGGATTTTAGATGAATAAATTAATCTAGGATAAACCTAGGAAGTCTAGAACCTTCTCTCAGCTATTAGGATCACGTTTTACTCAGTCAAAGTGGTTTAACAAATTCATGTGTGCTGAAAGTGTGCAAAAACGTGTTTGATATATCCGCGTATGCCGATATATCGTAGCTATAGGGGCTGATATATTGCCTATGATTGATACGGAAAACACGTCGACTTCACACGAACGAAACCACGGAGGCTCAGGATTATGGGGCTGGCGATATATCACCTATAGGGGGCGATATATCGGCTCCCTTTGGCATTTTTGAAAATTCGTGGATTCCGAGCTAGAAACAGACCTCAACAACTTGGACTTGCTATGTTTGGTATTGTATAGTCCTTAGCCACTCCAGCTAGGACGTCATATCTAATCCTTCCCAACTGTAGGTCACTCAACTGTTTCTCCTTGATCCTCTCTAAAAGAGTAGACTGCATGGTGATGTTGGCTAACTGGCCAACCACTAGCTCAATACCTGCTCCAGTCATATCCTCTGCCAACTCTCTTGATATCTGCCTCACATCTGTCTGATCAAATAAACCTCTGATTCTTGCGTGCCAATTCTGTCACAACCTCTATCTCCCTGAGTGGAGGTAACCCTAGCATATCCTCTGGAAACACATCCAGAAACTCACAAACCAATTCGGTCTGTCCTGGTCCAACTAGCATGACCTGAGTGGTATCCACCACACTAGCTAAGAATCCTATGCATCCCCCCTTGCAACAAGTCTCTAGCTCCAAGTACATATATCATAGGTATACATGGTCCATGCACAATGCCAACAAATACAAAGGTCCTCACCCTCAGGCTCAAAAGTTACCATCTTTTCTCTTGCAATCTATCATTGCCCCATACATGGCTAACCAACCAATACCCAAGATCATGCCAAAGTCGGTCATAACCAACTCTATCAAGTCAACTGAAAACTCCCTACCATCCACTATCACTGGCAGTGATCTAACCCATCTTTTGGAAACTACTAACTCCCCAGTGGGCAATAAGGTTCTGAACCCTAGATCATAATAATCACATGGCCTACACAGTCTATCAATAAACCTACTAGCAACAAAAGAGTGTGTAGCACAAGAATCGATCAAAACAGTATAAAGGGTCTCAGTACTAGAAAGCTGACTTGTAACCACCGAGGTACTAGCCTCGACCTCTACATGAGTCAGGGTGAACACCCGAGCTAGCGTCAGGCTATCCACCTTCCTTGGTTCTTCTTTCTTTATTCTCAGGCAATCTTTCCTCAAGTATCCCACAATCTCACAGACGAGGCAGGCATTCGCCTGACATTCCCACAATATGGCATTCCCTCCACCGAGTACACTTTAGGAATTCTCTCCAGCCTCATTGCCACCCTGGCGGCCTATCCGTATGCCCCTTGGCCTCCTATCTGGCCCTGGAGCTGAAAATGTATATGGATTCTTTCTCTTTTGGTCACTAGTGCCTCTGCCCCTATCAAAGCCTGCACATGGAGGTCGTGACCTCCTACAATCCCTTCTGGCCGCACTCTCATGCCTGATCTTGTTCTCTGCAGTCTCAGTTGTGAGCGCCCTCTCATTAACCTATGTGTAAGTAGTCACTCCTAGCACAGTAGTGATGCTAACATCCCGGGATATCATAGGCTGTAGCCCCTGGAGAAACCTCTCCCTCCTGGTCCCATCACTGGGAACCAGATCCCCAAAAAACATTGCCAATCTTTCAAACTTCAAAGCATAATCGGTCACCAATATGTTGCCCTGAAGTAACTTGCCGAAATCTTTGGCCTTCGCAGCTCTAACTGCATTGTTAGTATTTCTCATTAAACAGAGTTCTGAATTCTTCCCATTCCATAGTATTTACATTCTTGGTTTGGGATACCACCTCCCACCATATTCAGGCATCCTCCCAAAACAAATAAGTGGCACAGAGCACTCTCTCATTGCCGCCCACCCTCATGAACTCTAGGATGGCAGTTATCATTGTCATTCACTTTTCAGCCTTCAGTGGGTCTGAGCCACCCTAAAAAATCAGAGGGTCCTGTTCCCTGAACCGCTCATACAAGGGTTCCCGTCTATTTTCCACTATCTGAGGCTATACTACCATTGGTTGTATCACTACCGATACGGTGGGCTGTAGCTTCCATGCTAGAACCTGCTATTGCCGACTGTCTCAAGAGATGAATCTCATCTTCTTGCATTTATAACTTGGCTTGCATATCAGCAAGCACCTCTTGCCAGTTCTTTGGAGCTGGCGGTAGGAACTGGCCCTGATCATTCTCTTCCCTGCTCTACACTTCTTGGCCAGCCAACCTCTCTAACAGTCGAGGCAGCATACTGACAACTATCCCTCTCTACAGTGATAAATTTGGTCGTTAGGCAAGTAATAACTATACCTCTTGCTGCCTGGCGGTCCAAGACTGAACAAACAAACAGGATGCAATGCTAATAAGCATGCCAACACATAATATATTTATCCATGGTGCTAATAAGCACTTTCTGATATTCATTAGCAAATAGCGATTCTAATAAGCATTTCTGGCATTCATAAGCAATTAACGATGCAAATAAGCATGTTCAAGCATTTATACATGTATAGCAATGCTAATAAGCATGTTCTTTAATCCCTGCTAGTATTAACAGTGCTAATAAGTATTTCCTGGCTGTTGACCATAATTTTGGCCAACGACGAGTGGACGTCAAAATTAAAGTAAGCCTTGAATAGAAAATAACGACACAAATAATTTTATAGTGGTTCGACCCCAAATTGTTGGTAATAGCCTAATCCACTTAGATTTGTGATATATGTAGCCTACACTTAAGATCGGATGAACCTGAGCCAACTGAGTTTCATAAGTGTAAGTGAAAAAATACAGAGTTTCTCTCTCAAGAATACAAGTTTTCTCTCTCAGAAAAGTACCCCAAGAATGCATGAGTCCCAAAAGCCTAGCCAGAAAATCCGAATCCCCTAAATGATGCCATGAGCTCTCTATTTATAGGCTCATGGATCGTATAATCAAGGTCTCCCCAATGACGGAGTATCTAGTTGTTCTAACTAATAATCCAATTTAAAATACAATGATACAGCGATTACTTCAGGATATCTGATATATTCTCGCGGTAGTTACCCAAAATTCCAACTGAAGTCATTATTGAAGCTTTATTGAAGAGTCACTGGACAGCTAACTTCTGAGATTCTGATCCGTCCGGTCGACCAAATCCATTCCCCAATGTAGTTGGTTGGTTATATCACGTTGATGGTCGAACAGAACACCTCCTGAAGTAACTAGTCGGCCAAAACACCTTAATGAAGTAACTGGTCGGCCAAAATACATTACTGAAGTAACTGGCCAGCCAAAACACATTACTGGTCAGATAGCACTATTCTCTGATGTGACTAGTCGGGCACAACATCTTACTAAAGTGATTGGTCGGACAAAACAACTTCTTGGTCGGGTAGAATTCCTCACTGGTCGGTCAAAAGCCTTACCTAGTCGGGCAAATCACTTCCTGACCAAGTAAAATTATTTCCTGACCAGTAATATTACAACTCCATAGGTCAACTTCCAACCTTTGCACTTCCTTGGTCAACACATTTATTGACTATTAATGTGTTACTGACTATGCATTGCCACTTGTCACTTCTGATTGCCACGTCATAAAACAAAAATTTTGGGGATAACATTTGCCCCCCAAAGTGTATTATATGATTTACTCACATGATAAACTTTTTCAGTTGTTGAGGTCGTCCAAAAACTTTAATATTCTCTTTGTCCCAAAATTACAAAAAATGACTTTTCGCATTCTCCCACCTTTTCAAATAAATCATGACTGACCTCCTCAACCCACGAAAATGGCAGTTACCCGTTCCCAATCGTGGGAGAGAGAATACCAAGATTTTTCAAGGTAAGTGGGGGATTTCCTCTCCTCCTTTTAAATGGGCTCATGGATGCCCACCACTCATAAGCAAAAAATTAATTTAAAAAAAAAAACTCTTCTTGTCTTTGGTCGAAACCTCCACGAAATTCTAAGGTGCTTCAATTTCTTCAAGAAAATCAAAGGTTCTTTCAAGAAATCAAAGGATCTTCAATACATTTGGGTAAGTTTCACCCTCTTCGTCTTCATTTTTAAGCTTTTTGAAGCATGGAAATTTTGCTCAAAACTTGGTTAGAAATAGTGAGTGCCGAAACCCCCTACAATATGCTTCTCTTGGAATTTTTGTGTGGATCCTTGTTAAATGATGCATTTTGTGGCTGTTTTGATGTAGTTTAGGCTTTGGGAAAATCAATTTTGTCTCCAATTTTATGAAATTTTGAAGAAAAAATAATTTCTCATTCCACATTGCATATTTGGGTTTATGGCCATAGGATGAACATTTGTGTTTACTTGAAGCTTTTTGAACTCTTCAAATTCCACTTTTTTATCTTGTTGCTGTACTCCATGATAAAGAAAACATGTTTGTGCCCCATGCTCTTCATAATTGTGTATGTTCCGAGTAGTAAGTAAATTGTTTTTCGAAATTCTGGTCGGATTGACTGATCGGGTCTTAGATGGTAGTGTTTTCCGAGCACTAAAAATAATTTTAGCATTTGCACCGATCGGGTAGTTAACCTATCCTTGCTCCTCGGAAACCCTCTAATGCCCTTAACTCCTCGACTACTTTTGGTTGTTCAGAATTTCAAGGTACTCAAGTTTTGTTTAGGACAATCAGACTTACATATATCTGCCAAGAATTTGCTTTGGCTACTTGGGCATTTCTAGTCCTTCGAATATGCTTAATTGATTGGGTATGTGCCATCGTTGGGAGTCCGACCATTACTCAAACATACCACCCAAATTTTAATTTTGGTCGATCAACCATGCGCTTTGCAAACTCATCAGATACTTTGACTGCTCGGAATGTATTTTAGTCGACCGGATATTGCCACAACACCTAAAAAATTGCTCGGTCATATTGCTTTGCTGCTCGGGTTTTCATGCTTTTAAGCCCTCGGGCTTGTGCAAAATACTTAGCCAAAAACTTTAAGCTTCTTGCACTTGGGCATAAAAAATTTCTTATTATTATTGTTGTTCTCATACATTTTTATCTGGGCAGTAAAATATTTTTACTGCTCAGAGAAAATATTTTACTGGGTAGTAAATATTTTTTCTTTGCATTCATTTTTTTCGTGTTTTTTTGGTTCACTCACTTCCCTGTGTTTTTTTGTAGATGAATCGTTTCGACTACAGGGGAGGTGACAACCATACAAGCTCCGATTCTTCTTCTCCTAAATCGAGCGACACTCCTCAAAGTAGCGATTCTTCATCCAAATCTCCTAGCAACCGTACTCTCGAGGATCGCCTTCGTTGTCTCAAGAAAATCCTTCCTCGGTCATCTTTGTAATTCCTTCACGAAGATTAGTTTCTCAAAAATCAGCATCAACATCCGCCAATGAGGGTAAAAAAATCCAATCGACTTCCCCAAGACCAAGATCCTCAAGCAGCTCGAAGAGCGTCACAAAAGGTAGTGGAATGCGATCCATTAGCTAGAGAACACTTGGTAGAAGAAGCTCAAATTGAAGCTTCTTCAAGGCCAACTCGCTAGGTTCGGAAAGCTGGTAAACCTAGGAAAAAGGTTACCCAGACTTTTACAACTGAGATTCAACAAACAACTGCTCTAAAATTAAGAAAATATGAAGATGGCACGCCTTCTTGGTTCATAGCAAAAGCCTCCAACCTCAACTCCAAAATGCTCAATAAACACATTCAGGCTTCGGGCCTTGAAGGAATAAATGAGATATGTCTGCAACCTCACCAGAGAGCTAATAATCTTGGTGGAGAATATTGCTCCTGGTCTAGATACCATGTTTATGCAGGAGCTACTATCCCTCTACATTCTTTCTTTCGGTCAGTAGTAGATTACTTCAATGTCTCTCCATTCCAGATAGCTCCAAATGGAATCCAAGCATTGTCTTCTCTATATATTCTCTATCACTTCCAGGACTGCAATCCATCTACTCCTCATGAAGTGCATGTAATGACCCAAAATCACTAATAAGGCTTAACGGCCTTGATTAGCATACCGGGAGGACATAATTGGTTTTAGTTTGATTTAAATTATTAAATGCATTACTATGTGATGTACATGATTATATGATTATATGGATATGTGAAATGCATGTTTATGAGTATTAATATGCATGTGGGCCCTGTTTAGCTTATAAGGCAAATTTGTAATTTTGGCCTGCTGAGGGTACAAATGTGATTATATGTGATTAATTGTTGAGACCACATTATTATGTGGATATATTTGCAGCATATGGCTCAAGGCGGTCCTAGTGGGCGGATTGGCGAAATAGTCACGGCGGGGATTTATACCCGGCTTGGGGGAGCCAAGGGGTAGTTATGGGAACTTAGAAAATATATTGGGGATTATTAGACATTGGGAAAAATAATCGTAATTTATTGGGTGATGGGATTAATTGGTGGATTTAGAAACACTGAAGGAAATAGCGGGAATTGGGAGCAATGACCATTATACCCCTAAATTGAGTTAAGGATTAGTTTTATTTGGGAGGGTAAAATAGTCCTTTCCTAAGTCTAAGGATACACTCAGCCTTTTCTTAGAACAAAACAGAAAGTTGTGGAAAATTGAAGGAAAGAAAGAAAAAGGGGAAACTCTCTCTCAGCTCACCTCTCTCTCTCCCACTTATCTCTCTCTCTCCCTTGCTTCCATTTGGACATTGAACCTTAGCATCAAAGGGGGTGCATATGCTAAGCTTGTGCTGGGGAAATCTTGGAAGTAATTGAAGGGAAATTAAGCTTGAATTGTGGCTAGAAATCAGAGGAAAAGTTAGAGCTTTGGAGCTAAGTTGGTGTGAGGATTCAACTGGAAATTATGCTCCCAAATTGAGGTAAGAACTTTGACCTTAATCTTTGAATTTTGATGGATTGGTTTAGGTAAACTATAGGTTCTTGAGTATGAGAGTTTATGCAATGTTAGACTTAGATTATGGGGAAATTATGGCTAGTGAATTGAGATATAGATTCTGTATTGTAGCTAAGATTTTGGGTAATTAAAATATGTAATTTAGTTTTGAATTCATAGCTGGATTGGTGTTGAATTGAAGGGATAAGTTGGGAAAATTTTTGGGTAAAACTTGAGTGTTCTTGTCTAGAAGGAGGAGAAAACCAAGGTTTTCTCTGGGTTCGATGGGCAAGCTACGACACAGCCTGGGGGGCGTCGCGGCGCGTGTGACCCTTCAGGCCTGGGTTGCTCTCTGACTTGGGGAAAGTCGCGACTTTCTAAGCCAAGTTGCGACCCGCTTGAGAATTTTGGCCTTGGAAGTGTTTCAAGAATTGTTAGGGCTCGGGGGTTCGCTCTGGGGTTCGAACCTAGGTGCTCGAAACAATTTCTACTACTCGGTTTAGTAGAAATTGAGGTCTCGGAGGCTTGTCTCTGTCTCCTAGGTATTTTATTTCTGATTGGAAGTTGATGGATATTAATTGCCCTTGTGACTAGGTTTATCACCGAGGTTCAAGGCTAAGGACAGTGCTTGGAACCAGTTCACCTTCTCTGCTCGGAATCAAAGGTATGAAAACTACACCTGTTATTGTGGCTATGATGGGACTAGGGTTCCCTATATTTGCATACAATGTTGTATGATTGTGATATGCCGTGTGAGCTTAAAATCAATGGCCTAAGGGTGCCGGATCTGATATTTGCGCACAGGATTCGGCTCAGCCACTGGGAGCTGAGGTTAGCTAAATAATCATTGAGCTCGGCCTAAGCGAGCTGAGTTAGTGGGTTAAATAGAGGGTGCGGCCTAAGGGCGTCGACCCTGGATATTGTATGATGACTATGATGTGTTTATTGTTGTTAAGTTGTTGCCTATAGCTTGTTGAATACTTGTTTAAATGGCTTGCGATTTGTTGGTTTCTAGTATTGATTATGTGTCTGTCTTAAGTTGCTGAATACCTGGTTAATTGCTTTATGGATCATTTGATTATCTCTATTTTAAATGCTTTATATTATGGTTTTCTTGCTGGTTCTTGGCTCACGGTTGCTACATGGTGCATGTAAAGGCAAGGGTTGGGTGGACCAATCCTGAGTTGGAGGGCTCTAGGGGCAGGATGTACATAGTCAGCTGCTCGACCGCCACGGCCGAGGGATAGTACAGGGACAAGAAAACCTAAAATGTTTATTTTGCCATTAGAGTGGCTTGTGAATGTATATGACTTTTGAAATTTTGTAACTATCCTTTAAACTCTGTTTTTGGGATCCCATGTACCAAACGTATATTTACATGAAATTTATCTATCTATGACCAAAATATTTTAACCCTAACTCAAATATGGTTCTAGTGTCACAATTTGCAACTAAAAGACTTGATTAGCAAGTCTTGCACCTTTATAAACACACAGTGTAACAGCCTTGGTTATCCAGACGTTACAGGGTATTACCTTTTCAACTTTAGGACCAACCCCAGCCACAAGAATACAGGTTTTTTACACCTCTTCCATAGGAAAAATGGGATCAAATACCTCCAGGGTATCGCTCATAAATCAAAATACTTTCTTACTTCAGATATTAGGGCCAACAACTTAGCTTTTACGCATTTAGGCTCTTTTCATGAAGACGACAGGTTTTTCTGAACTCAGGTTTTTCTACTAATAGTAACTATAGTTTTTCTTGTTATAGATAACTTTTTTGAGAATGATTGTGTGTAATCTGTAAAGTCATGTGGTCATAGTAAAATTTTCATTTACTTATATTTATCTCTCAATTCCACTGACCAATTTTGTGCTTCCCTTTTTTGCAGATCCAGACATGTTTAAGCAATTCAACACTTCCTCTGCCCAAAAGAGGAAACCTGGTGAAGGTAGTAGCTCAAACCCTCTGAGAAAAGTTGCGAAGACTGTACCGACCAGCTAGGGAGATCATCTGACCAGCCTATCGCTTTCCCACAATTGACTCCTCCATCTATTCCTCCTTCTGCTAGCTTAACAACTACCCGACCAGTTGACTTAAGTGAGCCCCTTCACATTGTTGGTGAATATGGAAATGAGTTATTAGACCACACACTTCATCATGCAACAACAACTCAAACCTTCGAGACTTTACCCCATCACAGTGTTGAAGTTGTCCTGCAAAGAGGCTTCGCTCTAATAATTAGTGTAAGCATCTTATCATCAAGAGCTCACACTTTCTTATTAATTGTTCTTATTCTAAATAGTTTTTCGTTATCTATTTCAGGGACTTATCACTATCAGTCATGCTCAACACCAAGCAATAGACTATAAGGAGCTGATTAAAGTCTTGAATGATCAATTGGTGGAATCTCAAGTGAAGATTGAAAACCTGACCAAGTCTGAGAAAGTTCTTCAAGACAAGACTGAGCAGACAGAGAAAAAAATTGCTGACGGGATAGAACCTTGAAGGAGTTGACTGATGAGAACAACAAGCACATCCAAACCATCAAGACATTAACCAACCAGCAGGAGAAAAATATTCAAGAGATTGAAGAGCTGAAACAGGACAAGGAAGTTGATCTGGCTCGATATGAAGAAATCTGCTTCAACTGCTTCTACCAGATTTGGAAGTTAAACAAACCTCTTAACCTTGACTTTCTTTCTGAAGAAGCAAGGGTCGCGAAGCTTGCTAAATGTGAAGCCAAGGATATTGAGGAGGCAACTCTCCCAGCTGGCACTGTGCCTGCCTCTCCTGCTCTATCCTTTCGACCAGAGGAGGTCCATGATGTTGAGGACGGCGTTGACAAACCAGGAACCAGTCTACTCGACCAGTGAGCATTTTGGGCCGACCATAGAGCATGCTCAACTTGACTAGTGAAAACTTTTTTCCTGGCTAGTAGTTAACTAGTGTGAAGACAATTACTGCTCAGTAGCTATTATATTTTGCTCGTACGGTCGAGCTGCTTGACACTTTACTTTACTTTTCTTAAAACATTCCAAGTCTTTCATAAATAGTGAAGTCTCTTTGATCTATGCCATGAAGTTTTTCATGAGTACTTAGTTTTCTAACTTAGAAATTACAGACATTTCATAAGTCCATGCTAAGTATACTTTCTCACTCTTATTGCTCTAACATTTTATGAGCATAATGTTTATTTTCACACGAATATCTGCTTCTAACTTCAAATTTTGAAAAATTCCCAAGTTACTTAAGCTTTGGAAAACAAGTTAACTTAATGGCCTTTTCTGACTTAAAAAATTTACAAGTTAGCCTAAAAACAAATATGTTTACTCGTGCTTATATTGTCTGTGTTGAATTATATACTGGTATACCCTATGTGCCCCCCAAGTGAACGAGGGTTGAAAGATCCTTGGTCACTTACTACTTGACCAAATTTGTTCGAGCAGTTATTACTCGTGAAACACATTGAATATAAAGAAAACATCCAAGCAGTTGAACATTGAAAGAATACTCGACCAGTTAAATACTGGCAATCTACTCAGCCAAGTGATAATTGACCAGTTGAACACTGCCCGGTTTTTCCCAACCAGACAATTTGTTTTTAAATTTACTGACAGTTGAACATTCCCCGAGTAAAAATAATCAACACATATGCATAATTTGTAGCAAGATTTGACCACACTGCACGTGATCTCTTTCGTTACTCGTATAAAAAAGGACAAAACATGTCTAATAACGAGTCTCAAACAAACAAAAATTGTTTAAAAACAAAAGAGTGGTCAGCAAATAACCAGCTCATAAACAAACTTAAACAACAAGTTAAATACTTGAAACTAAGCTACCACTCTGTAAGCGGTATTCATTGATAATATTTCCTCAAGTGCTTGCCATTCCAATAGTTTCTTATCAGCTCCCCATTCAGTCGAGAAAGTTTGTAAGTGTCGGGTGGCAAGACTTGCTCAATTTGATACGGTCCTTCCCAGTTTGGTCCTAGCACTCCAGCTGCTGGGTCTTTGATGAACACCTTTCTTAGGACCAAATCTATGACCTGGAACTTTCGATCTCTAACTCTGGAATTAAAATAGCGAGCCACCTTTTGTTGATGGGCAGCAACTCTCAAGCTCCCTTTTTCTCATTTTTATTAAACAAAGTCCAAAGACTCAGCTAGCAATTGGTGGTTCTCTGGCTAGTTGTATGGACTTCTCCAATGAGATGGAGGGTCAATCTCAACATGCAACATAGCTTTGTATCCATATGCCAAGGAAAAAGGAGTATGACCAGTTGCTGTCCGAGCAGTAGTTCTGTACGACCAGAGGACTTCTGGTAATTCTTCTTCCTGGGCTCATTTAGCTTGCTCAAGGCGCTTCTTTAGAGTGACTTTCAACATCTTGTTGACTGCTTCAACTTGCCCATTCGCTTGCGGGTGACCTACCGAGGAGAAGCTTTTTGTAATATACTATGTCCAGTGCAAAAATCAGTAAATAAGTCACTATCAAATTGAGTGCCATTGTCAGATACTATCTTCCGGGGTAGACCATATCGACATATTATATTTTTCACTACAAAGTCAAACACTTTCTTTAAGGGGATTGTTGCTAGTGGTACAACTTTAGTCCACTTAGTGAAATAATCCACAGCAACTATCGCAAACTGCACCCCTTCTTTTCCTTTGGATAGTCTCCCGATCAGATCAATTCCCCATATTGCAAAGGGTCATGGACTTTGCATCTGCTTCAAAAAATTTAGAGGTGCTCTGGATAATTTAGAAAATCTCTGACATTTATCACACTTCTTCACATACTCCATGGAATCTTCATTCATTGTAGGCTAGAAAAATCCTTGTCGCAAAATCTTTTTAGAGAGACTTTGCCCCTCAGCATGGTCTCTGCAAAATCCTTCATATACTTTAGCCAGCAAGTTCTTTGATTGGTCGAGTGTTACGCATCTAAGTAGTGGCATAGAGTACCCTCTTCTATATAATATCCCATCCATTATGATATATCTAGCAGCTTGCCTCATCATCTTTTTTGCTTCATTGCGATTGTCTGGTAAGATGCCTTGTTCAAGGTAAGTGATGATGGGTGTCATCCAAGTGTTAGCTATTGTGATGGGCATTGCTTCCTACTCGGTAGTACTAAGTTTTGCCAAGTATTCCACTGGTACTATATTCAAAGTATCAGTATGTTTTGCACTGGCCAGTTTGGCCAAAGCATCTGCATTGAAATTCTGCTCTCGTGGTACTAGCTTGATAGTGTACTCTTCGAATTGTGTTAGCAGGTCCTTGGATTTATTCAAGTAGGCCACCATGCGTAAACCTCTTGCCTGATATTCCCCCAAAATTTGGTAGACTACCAACTGAGAATCACTATTTATTTCGACTGACTGGGCATGAACATCTCTAGCCAGTCGCAATCCTACTAAGAGGGCTTTATACTCTGCCTCATTATTAGAAGCATTGAATCCGAACCTTAATGCGCAATGAATTCGATGTTGCTCAGGAGCGATCAATATAAGTCCTGCTCCTAAGTGATGTTCATTTGAGGACCCATCCACAAAAAGTTGCTAGGCAGGAAATTTTTTTCTCTGCCTAGTCATATTTTCTTGCTGGTCGGGGAGATCAGGAATTTCGGTACATTCAGCTATGAAGTTTGCCAAAACTTGTCCTTTAATGGCTGACCTAGGCTGATACTTGATTTCAAATTGGCCTAATTCGATAGCCCACTTAAGTAAACAACCAGAGGTTTCTGGTTTTTGTAAGACTTGGCATAAGGGCTGGTTGGTAAGCACATTAATGGGATGTGCTTGGAAGTATGGCCGTAATTTGTGAGATGCAAGCACTAAACAGTATGGTAACTTCTTGATCATCGAGTACCTTGACTCTGCTCCTATCAACCGCTTGCTAAGATAATATACTGGATGTTGTACCTTATCTTCTTATTGTATTAGAGCAGCACTGCCAACATGCTCTGTGATTGCCAAATAAATGAAAAGGTCCTCTCCATCTATTAGTTTTGAGAGAACTGAAGGTTGAGCTAAATGTTTCTTTATGGCTTGGAAAGCTTGCTCACACTCCTCCGTCCATTCTAACTTTTTGCTTCCTCTAAGTAAGTTAAAAATTGGGACACATTTGTCCGTTGATTTGGAATAAACCTACTTAGAGCAGCAATCCTCCCAGTCAAACTTTGTACATCTTTAGTTTTGGCCAGAGATTTCATTTCCACGAGTGCCTTAATCTTCTCAGGATTGGCTTCTATTCCTCACGAGTTAACAATAAACCCAAGGAATTTTCCAGAACTTACTCCAAACGAACATTTCAATGGGTTTAATTTCATGCGATACTTTCTAAGTATTGCAAAGCATTCCCCTAGATCTTGTACATGTCCCCCCCCCCCCCCCCCCAAGCTTCTTTGGACTTTTCTAGCATGTCGTCGACATATTCCTCCATATTTTTTTCGATCAAGTCACAGAACATGCCATTCACTAAACGCTGGTAGGTGGCACCCACATTCTTCAAGTCGGATGGCATAACATTATAATAGTATAAACCTATATGTGTCTGGAAGCCGGTATGCTCCTCGTCGGAAGGGTGCATACTCATTTGATTATATCCTAAGTAAGCGTCCATGAAGGAAAAAATTTCATGACCAGAAGTTGCATCAACCAACTGATCTATCTTGGGCAGAGGAAAACAGTCCTTGGGACATGCTTTATTCAGATCGGTGAAATCTACATAGGTCCTCCACTTTCCATTTGGCCTTGGCACTAAGAATGGATTAGAAACCCAGGCGGAGTAGTAAGCTTCCCTAATGAACCCATTTTCCTTCAGTTGCTCGACTTCTTCCTTTAGAGCTTTTGCTCGTTCCTTGTCAAGAAACCTTCTCTTATGCTACACTGCTGGGTAGTATTCATCCACGTTGAGCACGTGTTGATCATAGTTGGTGAGATACCCACCATATCCTTGTGAGACCACGCGAACACGTCTTGATTCCTTTGCAAAAATTCTATCAGTTGTGCTCTAACTTCCACCTTTAAATTCTTTCCAACTTTGACCACTTTGGTCGGTTCGTTCTCATCTATCGGGACCTCCTCTAAATCCTCCATAGGTCCTACTCCACTATCCAAATCCCCAAAGCGAGGATCAATGTCCATTCCCTCGCTTTGGGCAACGCCCTATATGGTGACATCATTGTTGGGAATTGTGCCCTAAAAGCATATGTAATAGACATTGTTTTAAGAAATAAAAAAATTGAATTTGTTATGCATATATTTTATGGACTATATTATTTTGTGATAATATTAAGTAAATATCAAAAAAATTCCTAAGTTCATATATGTGATCTCAACCACATATTGGTACGGGAGGATTGTGTTTGAGATAAATTAACTTGAATAGTTCGCAGTAAAATAAAGTTATGGAATCTTTAGATTAATTACTGCAAGTACTGTCCACTAGTATTATGATGAATACATGTGATCTAGATCTAAATCACTAGAGTAGTAGGAGACTTTAGTGGAGGTGTTATATAAATTAGAGAATATATAGAACTGGACCAGATATGTTTATTAATACTTACTTAAATACCGTTTCGAAGTATTAATTAAATTTATCAATTGATGATCATACACAAATAGATCTTAATCCTAAAGTTACTATGAACTCCTGTTTATGTTATATGAGTTCTTTGATTCACTCGTTAGGGTCTGTCAGAATGATTAGGCTAGAAACATTCATTTTGGGAACTCATTAATGTAAATGGCTTGGGACATAGTATACAGATATGGAATCAATACCTTCTCGTGAGAGATTGAATAATGGTTCTCTTAAGGGTTGACTTTTGGGACTAAAAATGTTATTGAGCTCAACTTCATAATTTAGTTATGAATTAACCTTCACTAGTAAAGTCAATGGTACTTAAGGAAACAAGATATAATTAAAAGGGTAAAACGATAATTTTATTCCCAGTTAATTATGAACCATTATTAGAAGGTTAATTTGTATGTAATGATTATATCAATGGACGCTTTATTTTATAAAGTACTCAGTACATGAAATGTCTATAATTACAAGTGTGCAATCTCATATTTATAGTGGAGTAATCATGAGATTAATAAATTAAGATTATTTAATTAAAGAGTTTAATTAATAATCTCAAATGCTTGGAATTATAGGTCCATAAGTCCCCACAACGGCTCTATCAACACTATTCAAGGCAAGAGTTGATATAAAGGGAAAAATGGTTGAAAGACATATTTAAGAAGAAATTTGTTCTTCGGGCCAAATATGCAATTATGTGATAATAGTGATTAATTAATTAATTATAAATTAGTTGTAATCAACAAAATTAAATAATATTTAATTATTATGTAATTTTCAAAATTATATTAAGTAATTAAATTTATTTTCGAAATTATAATCAATTAAATATTTAATTTCAAAATTATTATTTTATTTAAATTGGTTTTAATTAATTGGTAGAATAAATTAAATATATTTATTTGAGTGGGAGATAATAATCTAAAAGTTCAAATTAGATTTGAATTTAAAAGATTGATATTTTTTCAAACAATTAATTATATTTGATAATTTGTTAAAAAAATAATTAATTCAAATTTGAATTAATTATCGCATTGTTGGATTTTTATCTGATAAGGTAGTTTGAATAAATAAATAAATAATTATGGAGAAATTAAATATCCCTAAAATATAGGGTGGTACACGACACACACAGTCCATGGACTGTGTGTGGCGTGTACTACACAGATTTTCAGGGATAGATTTTTCAATTTTATTTATTTAATTATTGGAAAATTCAAAAGTTAGTTGTTAGATATTTTCGTTAATAAGATAATTAATTAATTAAAAGATAAATTGTAAATCGGTTACGATTTATTTTTTAAATTTGAATATTTTCTATTTAAGTTAGACATATCAGAAAATAGACAAGGATATACTCAATATAGATGTAGAGTTCCAGAACTTTACTTAACTAGTTAGATAGTAGTAGTAGTAGTGGTAGTGGTAGTGGTAGTGGTAGTGGTCTAGTAGTAGTAGTAGTAGTAGTAGTAGTAGTAGTAGTAGTACTAGTAGTAGTAGTAGTAGTAGTAGTAGTAGGAGTAGTAGTAGTAGTAGTAGGAGTAGGAGTAGTAGGAGTAGGAGTAGTAGTAGCAGCAGCAGCAGCAGTAGTAGGAGCAGTAGCAGCAGTAGCAGCAGCAGCAGCAGCAGTAGTAGTAGTAGTAGTAGTAGTTATAGTATGTTTATTACCGTGGATTTTGGTTCAAACCGGAACTTAGTTGAACACTCGTAGCAACACTTATAGATTTTATAACTTTAACCTATAGTTTAAGAATATTAATTAAAACATAAGGTTTGATTAATTTAGCTTATTATAAAGATGTTATTTATTATAATATAAGGTTTAGATAGAACCAATAAGATCATGACACTTGTCGGGTGCATGTTTATTGAGAAATTAAGAATTTTTGATAAATAGTTTTATAAGAAAAATATTTGAAAACCCCAGAATCTGCCAGCAGCTTTAATATCATTTTATGACTGGGTCAACGTTGTTTACCCAATTCAAATTGTTATCCAAAAAATTGGCATTGATGACGTGGCAACTGATCCCTGGACACGTGGCTGACATCTGGAGGAACTCTGCTAGTGCATCGACCAGAAGACGTATTAGAAGCAGTAAGCAGCCCAGTCTTACCTGCGACCAGTCTGGTCGATGGTTCCGCATGTAATGTAACACTACTGTGAAGATCTTTGTAGATCCCGAATTTAACTCACACAATCTCCTGAGTATCCGATTATTCAGGAGAGAATATCTATAACGATCTTATGTAATCCCCCTTGAGCCTATAAATAGAGAAAGAGAGCTCAAGGAAGGGACCTTTGGCTTTGGAATTGTTGAAGATTAGAGTAATTATCCTTGGAATATTGTATTGTTCTTGAGAGGTTAGTGAAACTCATTGAACCCTTGTTCTTTGATCACTCCTTTGATTCTTATATCTATAACAGTCTAAGTGGACGTAGGTCATTACCAAATCTTGGGGCCGAACCACTATAAAATATCGTGTTCTTATTACTTTTCGTCATTTGATTCTTCTTAACATATTCATTCACATCAAGCATATTCCGAATTCGTGTCATTTGACCAAAATCTGGGTCAACATTCTGGTGCTTTCATTGAGAGCTTGATTTATCATTGTTGAGAAAATCAATGGCAAAAACTGGAAGGAAAGCTGGATAGGCGGCCGCTGCTGCGCCATCAAACCCACCTCCTCCTCACCCTGCGAGCGTGGCGGAGGATGAGCCACATCTGGACTTTGAGGAGGAAGAGATGGATGATGCAACGCTGAAGAGTACCCTGGGGGCACTGCAGGAGGAGCTGGCTAGTCTGAAAGCCAGTCAAGAGACTGCTGCCAAAGTTGTGGCGCGGCAGCAGCAGAAGATTGAACGGCAGCGCGCGGAATTAAGCGAAAGGTAGGCGGAGATGGACCGCCGCCAGAGCGAAGCCATGGCAGCCCTTGAGGCGGCCTTGCAACTGGCAAGGAATCAGGCCGCACCTATTTGGCAGCCTGACCAACCTGTCAATGGGCCACCCCAGAGGGGTCCTAATCCCAGCCCACCAATCCAACCTTCGAGTCCGCAAAGGCCCGAGCAGCCTCAGGTGCACCATGACGATGTCCCACTGGATCCTGAGGCGCAGCCACCATCCCAAGCTGGTCGCGGCAATCCCCCGCCACAAAGGCAGAATAGGGCCGAGCATCAGCCTCGTAGTCCTAGACGCCGTAGGGGCGATGAGCCAAACCTACCGAACAGAGGGCATTATCCCCCTGGTAACAAGAGGGACTCAGAGTTAGGCTCTGCGGTCGGGGTCCCCCACGGCATGATAATGCACGGGGACACCATGACCAGCGCAGGCCGCCCTCTAACGTTCGGGACGTTTTAGCCAGGGACGGAAATTGAGGGAACAGTCAATCCCACCATAGCCAATCAAGGTTCAGAGATGGCCATGGATATAATGAGGCCGACTCAGGCAAGGGAAACGCTGGCCGAAGGAATGAAGAAAGAGGTAAAGGCAGGAGCCAGGTACCTCAAGATGACCAGCCCAATAGACGGGACGTTGGGGGGCAACCCAAGCAGAATAATGTCTTCAACCGGCTCGGGGGTAGCGAGCAGCGGAGAAGAGACGAAGACTTGCGTGATGTACTCAACGATCGCCGCGAGTGGCATGGCGATAACCTCCCCACAGCAACAGAGGCCACAACGATTCCTGCCGCTATACAGGCCCAAATAGATGCCCTCAACCAAGCAGTGCAGCAGCTGGTAGGGGGAAGGACGTCGTATATCGACCACGATAGGAGGAAAGGCACTCCTTTTGTACAAAGGATAGCTAATGCAGAAACTCCAAGCAAGTTCAAAATGCCTACACTTCCAAATTTTGACGGGTACGGAGACCCAGTATCTCATGTCAATAAATTTGAGATATAAATGGACATTCAGAAAGTGTCCGAAGACGCTTGGTGCAGGATCTTCCATGCAACACTTTCTGAAGCCGCGTAGGAATGGTTTTTTAAGTTCCCTCCCGCAAGCATAGTTTCCTGGGAAATGTTGGTAAGGGAATTTTATGGACAGTTCTATACAGGTCGAGTGCATCCGACCGAAGCAAACCAGCTGGTTGAAATTCGCCAGCAGGATGGAGAATCAGTGAAGGACTACATCCAGCGCTTTATGCGAGCGGCGGCTGGAGCGAAAACGGTGGGGGACGAAGGAAAAATGATGGCCATAACCGTAGGAGTTAAACGTCGTTCTCCCCTCTGGAAAAGTCTCCGAAAGGAAGGAGTAAGAACTACCCAGGAATTTTTGGACCGGGCTGATCGCTACATCAAGCTTGAAGAAGCCATTGCCGACGATGGAAAGCCCTCAGGCAAGGGTAAGAAAGCTTCCGAACCCGCCAAAGCCGCCAATGGGTCCAAGCCTAATGGCAACGACAAAGACAACGGGAACGACAACATCAATGGCAAGAATGGTAGAAAATGACCGTATAATGAGCCTTCCACCTCCGACAATAAATAAGCCAAGGGTAATCGTTATGAACCTCGGTTCACTAACTACACTGCCCTCGTTGAGTCTCGGGGAGAGGTTTATCAGGCCACAAGTTCTAGTGTGCCTTACAAAAATCCTGGCCACATTCGAAAGGATATTTCGAAGAGAGACACTACCAAGTTCTGTCGTTATCATAACGACTACGGACATGACACAAATGAATGCAACCAGTTGAAGGACGAAATCGAGTTCCTTATTAGACAAGGACACTTGAGAAGATACGTATGGGCCTCGGGAAATTCCCAACGAGAAGCTTCGGGTAGCAACGAGCAGGCGCCCACGCTCCAACGCTCGCCACCCTTACAGCCTGCCCCCGTGACTGGCACACTCCTAACCATATGTGGAGGCCCGCACCTCGCGGGAAATAGCGGAAAGGCCAGGGAACGATATGCTCGGACCCTGTGCAACGACCAGGACATCGAGATGATGATTGTGGAGGACCGCGCACCAAAAAAGGCTCGGTCAGAGGAAGGTGAAATAACCTTCTCTGACAGCGATGCCCAACATGTCCGTTTCCCACATTCCGATCCGCTGGTAGTGGACATCTAGATGGCCAACATGATGGTAAAGAGAGTGCTGGTCGATACAGGAAGTTCAGTCAATATCCTGTATAAGTCAACACTGGAACGCATGAAATTGTCCGTTAAGGACTTGGAGCCCTGCAACCAAACGATATACGGCTTCTCTGGAGAAGGACTCGCTCCCGCCGGATTGATCAAACTACCAGTGACGACAGGTACAGCGCCTGTAACAAGGACATTACTCGCCACTTTTGTAGTGGTCGATTGTCCTTCAGCGTACAATGCCGTCATTGGGAGGCCTATACTGGTTGATCTACGGGCTGTCATCTCCATGTGGCACTTGGCCATGAAGTTCCCAATAGACGCGGGGGTAGGACGCATGTTGGGGAACCAGAGAGAAGCCAAGGAGTGCTACAACGCCTCAATCACAAAGGTGAAGAATGGAACGCCGGAGAGCACTACCTCCGATAGGTTGCAGATGACATTCGATACACAAGCCCAATCCGGTGATGAAGTCACCAAATAGGGTGTTGCCCAAAGTGAGGATAGAGACTTAGATCCTCGCTTTGGGGATTTTGAGAAAAACGTTGGACCCGTCGAGGATCTTGAGGAGGTCCAACTCGACGAAAAAGACCCGACCAGAGTCGTGAAGGTTGGAAAAAACTTAGAACCTACCACGAAGCACGCACTGGTGGAATTTTTGCGAAAGAACCAGGAGGTTTTCGCCTGGTCGCACAAAGACATGGCTGGGATAGATCCTGCAGTCATCAGCCATGTCCTGAATATAGACAAGACCTTTTCACCCGTGCAACAAAAGAGAAGGCTGCTCGATAAGGATAGATCGAGAGCCTTAAAAGAGGAAGTTGAAAGGTTAAAGGAGAATGGGTTCATCAGGGTGGCGTTTTATCCATCATGGGTCTCCAATCCAGTGCTGGTTCCCAAGCCAAACGGCAAATGGCGAACCTGCGTGGATTTTACAGACCTCAATAAAGCCTGCCCAAAGGACTGCTTCCCACTCCCAAGAATCGACTAGCTGGTCAATACAACTGCAGGGCATGAGATCCTCTCGTTCATGGATGCGTATTCGGGCTATAACCAGATTAGCAAGCATCCCCCCGACGAGGATCACACCAGCTTTTGGACCGATACGGGTTTATACTGTTACAAAGTGATGCCCTTCGGACTGAAAAATGCAGGTGCGACTTACCAACGGCTAGTCAACCACATGTTTAAAGAGCTGATCGGGGTAAACATGGAGGTATATGTGGACGACATGCTGGTAAAGTCTAAAAAAGGAGAAGGACATGTAAGGGATTTACAAAAGTGCTTTGATGTATTGAACAAATACCAAATGAAGTTAAATCCCCTTAAATGTTCCTTCGGAGTTGGATCAGGGAAGTTTTTGGGGTTTATTGTAAATTCAAGAGGAATCGAGGCCAACCCCGACAAGATAAAAGCCCTGATCGATATGAAGTCGCCAGAAAGGATCAAAGATGTACAAAGTTTAACCGGGAGAATCGCGGCCCTAAGTAGATTTATTTCGAAATCAACAGACAAGTGCGTCCCTTTTTTCAATCTACTTAGGGGAAATAAGAAGTTTGAATGGACAGGAGACTGCGATCAAGCATTCCAAGCCTTCAAAGCCCATATGGAACAACGTCCCATCTTATCAAAGCCGATCGAAGGAGAAACTTTGTTTATTTACTTGGCGATTACTGAAGTTGCTGCTAGCGCGGTACTAGTGCGAGAGGAAAAAGGCGTACAAAAGGCAGTCTATTATGTCAGCAAGAGACTGATTGGGGCTGAATTGAGATATCCACCAATCGAGAGGTTAGCATATTGCCTAATCCTGGCCTCTAGAAAGTTGCGCCCCTACTTTCAAGCCCATCCTATTACGGTTCTAACCGACCAGCCCCTTCGACAAGTCCTCCAAAAACCAGAAGCGGCTGGACGATTATTAAAATGGGCAGTTGAACTGGGGCAGTTCGATATAACTTATTCACCACGAGCAGCAGTCAAGGGAAAAGTTTTGGCCGACCTTATTGCAGAGTTCACCGAACTCCCAGACAACGAGCAGCGCAAACAGCCTAGTGCGCCTGAGCCTCAAGAGAAAGACCCTACGTGGAAATTATTCACGGACGGATCGTCTAACGAATCCCACGCAGGAGCAGGAGTGATATTGATAACCCCGGAAGGGCATCGATTTCACTGCGCTATTAGCTTCGACTTCATCGCGTCAAATAATGAAGCTGAATACGAAGCACTCCTCGCTGGATTGAGGATGGCGAAAGATATGAGCATAAAGACGCTTGATATTTCCAGTGATTCACAGCTGGTGGTGAATCAAGTTCTAGGAGAATATCAAGCACGAGGCTTAAAAATGGTGGCCTACTTGAATAAAACAAAAGACTTGCTAGCCTAATTCACGGAGTACACCCTTCAGCAAATTCCGCGGGATCAGAATTCAAACGCAGATGCCTTAGCCAAACTCGCGAGCGCGAAGGATGCTGACACTTTGAACATTGTGCCAGTGGAAAGACTGAATAAGCCAAGCATACAAGCGGTCAAATCCAGTATGGAGATTCGAATGGAGGATACATGGATGGCACCTTATTTGGAGTATCTGACAAACGGTACGCTACCAGCGGATAGAAACAAAGCCAGAACTCTACAAAGGCGAGCTGCTAGGTACATACTGGTCGATGGTGTTATGTACCGAAGAGGATATTCCTTGCCACTACTCAGATGCGTTACACCGGAAAAAGCTAAGGAACTCATGAAAGAAGTGCATGAAGGCTTCTGCGGGGATCACGCTGGCGGGCAGAGTTTGGCAAAGAAGATTCTAAGACAAGGCTACTTCTGGCCAACTATGAACGAGGATTCGGTGGAGTTTGTACGAAGATACGATAAATGTCAAAGGTTCTCCAAGATTCCACGAGCAGCTCCGAACGAATTAAAACAGATGCAAAGTCTGTGGCCTTTTGCAGTATGGGGGATAGATTTGATTGGATCCCTACCTACAGGGAAGGGCGGAGTAAAGTACGCAGTCGTAGCAGTCGATTACTTCACCAAATGGGCCGAAGCTGAACCGCTCGCTACCATCACGACCAAGAAAGTTCTTGACTTTGTTATCAAGAACATTGTCTGTCGATATGGCTTGCCTAGAAAGATAGTTTCAGACAACGGAACCCAATTTGACAGCGACTTATTCACCGATTTCTGCGAAAGACATGGAGTTATCAAAAGATTTTCTTCAGTTGCACACCCCCAAGCGAATGGGCAGGTCGAAGCCGTGAATAAAACTCTTAAAGATACCCTGAAGAAGAGACTTGAAGAAGCTAAGGGAGCGTGGCCAGAGCAGCTGTCTGAAGTCCTCTGGTCATATAGAACGTCTCACCGAACAGCGATAGGACATACCCCATTTTCCTTAGCCTACGGATATGAGGCGATGTTGCCTGTTGAATTAGATCCCCCCTCACATCAACGATTAACATACGACCAGGACCAGAACAGCCAACTGATGATGGAATCCCTAGACTCGATTGACGAGATACGGGAGAAAGCCCAACTTCGAGTTGCTGCGTACCAGTAAAAAGTCGCCCGGTACTTTAACTCCAAAGTTAAAGAAAGGAAATTCAACGTCGGAGATTTGGTGCTACGACGAGTTTTCTTAAACACCCGCGACCCCACTGCTGGAGTACTCGGACCTAATTGGGAAGGACCTTACCAGATTGAAGAAGTCCTTCATCCGGGCACCTACAAACTTGCACGCTTGAACGGAGATCTCGTTCCACGTTATTGGAATGGAGAACACCTGCGCAAGTACTATCAGTGAACAGTCCTTTTTAAAGGACTGGCTTGTATTAAATTTTACTTTTTACAAGTTTAGCAAAGAGGGTTAGCCACGCTGTATGGCTGATCGCTCGTATATGTAAGATTCTATTTTAGAATCACTCGTAAAGACATGTTTAGTCCATTATTAATACGAGATTATAAGGGACTGTGCGCAGCCAGTCATTCTTGCCAACCTTTGTGAATTTATATTTATAAGTATTTGTTCATTACGTGTGTTGTTTTGCTGTATTATAAGTATTACTTTTTCTCCTGAGCATAAATGTTCGAACAGGTTGTGGTCAAGGCAAGTGACCAAGGACCTAAAGCTCCTCGATCACTTGGGGGGCATATAAGGCACATCGATAGCAAAGCATACCATGAGGTATGTAAACACATGAACAAAATGAGTGAAAGCATGCTAAGGTACTTAGAGTATTTTTCAAAATTTATATTTTGTTAAATCAAGCCAAAGTACTATAACATACGAACAAATGTTATAATAAATGAAAATGTTATAACATCATGATGTAATCTCTTACACCGCAAGCATCACTGCTTGGATGTAACTGTTCAAATAAAAGAAAAGGTTTGCTGCCCATGCAGCAAATTCAAAAAAGGAATTGTCTTTACATCATGACCCGTGGGTCGTATAATCAAAAGAAGGAAAAATATTAAAAAAGCTCAAGAGACATTGGGAGCAGGAGGGTCTTTATCAGCATTCTGGTTGGCAGCATCCTCAGCAACTCCTTCTTCCTCTACGGCAGCAATGCTTGGGGAAGCAGGGACCCTGGCTCTTGCCTCCTCTTCAGCCAGTTGAGCAGTGCAGCGAGCCTTCTCAGAAGTCCTGACATCTTCTGAAAGATAGTTGAAGTCAGCACCCTGATTGTGTTTCCAGAAATTGTAAAAACACCGGAGCGTCGTCCTCTTATATCTTTCCAGATTCTTGGAGTTGTCAAGCTCCAGCTGCTTTACTTTGCCCTCAAGAGTAGCAATGGTCTCGTCTTTGGACTTATGCTCCTCTTCCAATCTCTTGACTTCCCGATACTGGGTGCGGCTGGCATCTTGATACTCCTCCCTCTGCTTTATTATAGCTGCCTTCGTAGCTTCAGCCTCTGATAGCTTTGTCACCGCGGCATCCCTCTACTGAGCCAGCGCCTCCAACTCCTTTGCGTTCCTGGCCTCTGCAGCCGAAAGTTCCTCAGCTGCCTTCACCTAGTGCCTCTCGATGGCCTTTGCCCGAGCCTGTTCAATGGTGGCTTGGGTGCGGGTACAAGCAGCAGTTGTAGAAAGCAAGGCCTGAGGACAGAAGATAAAGTTAGAACCTATTACAAAGAATAAAAGAATAAGGCTTAAGAGATAAAGAGGCACTTACGGTGGCTATTCCGTTCAGAGTCCTGTTCAGGATTTGGTCAACTGCCATACTCTCTGCCTCGACCAGTGCATTTTTGACGTGGTCGTTCTTTGCGATGTGCGCGAGGCGGTCATTAGCTGCTCGTAAGGCATGACTCGAGAGTTTGGCCCCAAGAGCTTCTTCCCACTTGTCTTGTTCCCTGGTGGGCGTAGCCGGAGGGTTCGACGGGGTAGGAGGAGGTTGCTTCTCAGCAGGAGCCGGAGGATGAGTAGAAGTTTGGCCAGCTGGCACGTCTCTGGGAGCGTCTTCTGTTCGACTCTTCTTGGCCGGTCTCTGGCTTGTTTCACCGGCCTGTCTCCTTGACGAATTTCGCCGGAGCTGAGGAACTTCCTCTTCCTCCTCAGCATACAAGTAAAAACATATCTGCATACAAGTAAAAACATACAAAGGGTAAGATAAAGGCAGATGAAAACTCTTTATTCAACGGAAAAGAAGGTCACAAAGTTAGTACCCGAGCTACAACTACTGGTCGCTATACTATTGACTCTATTAGTCACACACTCACTATCTGGCATGAAGAATTATGGCCCTAGATTTGGAGTATATGTAATGTTGCCCTCCCCGTCAAACAAATGATAGGGAATTGGCAAGCTATTTAAAAGAAAGATAACTTTACCATTTTCATCAGAGGATTCCCCCAGGTCCACAACTGGCTCTTTGGCCTTTTGTTTCCCCTTGCCTTGGGGAGCAGAAGACCTTTCTGCGGAAGGATTTCCCGTGGGCTCCCTGATTGTAACCCCCATCGGCCTCCTTCGAGGAGGGGACGCAGGAGGTTGCTGCTCGGGAACCCCCTCGGTAGTGGCATTAGCTACCACAGACCCTCTTGTTTCATGGCGAGGAGCCAGGAGGCCAGACGGCCTCAGGTTTTCATCAGTAACCAGGGACTTGACGCTTTTTTCTGCGTCTGTCATTCTGGCCAGTCTATTGGACCTCAACACCATGTCTGGTGTTGGGGTCGGACGTAATCATCGGCCTGAAAGACAAAGTATAGTTTGAGAAAAATGAAAGGAAACTCCTTGATTAAAAGTATCGACCAGTCAAAGACGGTACTTACCTCCTCGGGTGAAGGCCAGGTAGTTGCTGGTTATGTCCGGAGTAAGGAAGTACTCCTTACTGTACTGCCCCACGTTAGAAATGTGCGTAGTGTCACTTAGGAACGTCCGGTTTGTCTCCTGGTGACAGAGGTGGAAGAAACCCATCCCATATTGTTGCAGGTTGGATTTAAGGTCGAAAAGATAATTGACCTCGTGGGGAGTAGGTTCTGGCCATTTTTTAAGTTTGTACAGGATATAGAGTGCGGCCAGCATTCTATATCCGTTTGGAGTAATTTAGAAGGGGGCGACATCGAAATAATTAGCCACCCCCTAGTAAAAAGGATGTAGAGGGAGGAAAGCCCCCGCCTCTATGTGATACCGAGACCAGGCGCTGTATATACCTCCGGGGAGGTTAGCCCTTTGGTCTGCGGCAGGAATTTTGATGGAAACCCCTGTGAGGGGATACTTCCTGAAATAGTTAGCAACCATCCGAAGGGTCACTACACTGGTCGGGGAGATATACCACTCAACATCAGGCAGATTCTGATGGCGAGGGCGGGCTCTAATTTGGATATTAGGGTCAGGAACAGGATTGTTCCGACCGCTGGTCGAGGGAGCCCTAGCCTGCGAATCAGGCTGAGCAGGAAGGTTTGGACTATCATCGGAGTCAGGTCTTTTCTTGCCTACGGATTTGGAACGAGCCATTTGAGGAGGAGAAGGACGAGGTCTGGATGAGGATCAAGAAAAAGGAATCTCGTGGATTCGGGCGGCCGGTTGTTCTTCGCCTTCGAGCAGCTGGGCGAGAAGATCGTCGTCGATGGGCCGTTCACCTCCCCACAAATCTGGCATCAATGTCTGCAAATAGAAGAATGGGGAGGTGAGGATGGAGAATTTTTACAGGCTTTTTAGAATAACGCTGGTTGAGTATAAAAGCCAAACTTTTATACAATAGCATTGTAACCAAAAGCTAAATTTTTCCACACGAACAGTTTGAAAACGGATCAAAGGGTGAAAGTAAAAAGTTTTTCAAAAAAGCTTTTTCAACTCCCCTTAGGGCGGGAAAAATCCATTTTCCAACTAGCCTAAAGATCGAATTTTTACTTCGATTTTACGTCCTAAAAGTACGATCCTAACTATCAAACTAACTCGTAAATCTTTTTACCCACAAGCATCTCAAACCAGAAACAGATGAACTCAAACAGTCGACATACAGAAGCATGCATTGCGAAAATATGAAACATAAAAATTCGAAGACTTACCAGAAAAAAGATCGTTGAGAAGGGTAGAGAGTCTTTGGAAGTCGAGGTGCTTTCAAGATGAACTTGGAAGATGCAGAAGGACGGTTTCTGGGAGAAGACGAGAGCTCTGGTTTTACGGTTTCTGGAAAGAGTAGTGGCGTGCGTAAAAAGAAAAGGAAGATTTCGAAGATATTATATAAGTTTGTCTGTGGCATTAAAAAGGTGTAATCATCAGTTTCCCTTTTTCGAAATATGGGGAAGAGGAATGGCCGCCGAATTATTACTGGGGAACCGAAAGGTCATGATTAGACAGGAGTAGGTTGCTTTTTCCAAGAACACACGAAGAGTTCTGACACGTAAGGCAGGGTTACCGAAGGGTCATTCGCTCAAAAGTTTATTTATTGCTCGTAATAAATAAACTTGGGGGGCAAATGTTATCCAAAAAATTGGCATTGATGACGTGGCAATTGATCCCTGGACACGTGGCTGACATCTGGAGGAACTCTGCTAGTGCATCGACCAAAAGACGTATTAGAAGCAGTAAGCAGCCCAGTCTTACCTGCGACCAGTCTGGTCGATGGTTCCGCATGTAATGTAACATTACTGTGAAGATCTTTGTAAATCCCAAATTTAACTCACACAATCTCCTGAGTATCCGATTATTCAGGAGAGAATATCTGTAACGATCTTATGTAATCCCCCTTGAGCCTATAAATAGAGAAAGAGAGCTCAAGGAAGGGACCTTTGGCTTTGGAATTGTTGAAGATTAGAGTAATTCTCCTTGGAATATTGTATTGTTCTTGAGAGGTTAGTGAAACTCATTGAACCCTTATTCTTTGATCACTCCTTTGATTCTTATATCTATAACAGTCTAAGTGGACGTAGGTCATTACCAAATCCTGGGGCCGAACCAGTATAAAATATCGTGTTCTTATTACTTTTCGTCATTTGATTCTTCTTAACATATTCATTCACATCAAGCATATTCCGACTCCGTGTCAGTTGACCAAAATCTGGGTCAACACAAATTAAGCTAAAAAAGTGCAATTACGTGTATAATATTTTAGCGTATGCCGATATATCGCAGCTCTAGGGGCGATATATCGCCACACGGGGAATATGAAAAACATGTAACATTTCACAAATGCATCGACGAGCCTCGGGATATAGGCCCAGGCGATATATCGGCCCTAGGGCAAGTTTTACAAATGGTTTTGAAACCGAGCTCAATTCAACACTCAACCTCTTAGCAAGCCTCTGAACGTTTTGATCGAGTCTTAAGCCTCTACTGAACGAATGTTCAAATGTTATTCAATTAAATATTCATTATTTTTATTCAAGCAAAAAGAAGATCTTTTCACTCTTGAACTCTATAAATATGACCTAGTACCTAGTCATTTCTTTCATTCTTCAAGCTGAGTTCAGAGCCTTCAAGCTGCTAGGTTTACTTTAGAGTGATAAACACTTGGGTTGGGGTTATAAGCTTTATCATTTTAAGCTTATTAAACACTTGGGAAGTAAGATAATAATGTGTTTTTCAATATCGAGGTGTAGTTCGGTTCTAGTGCTTTCAAAGGTATTCCTATTCTTAGTTCATTTCTGTATGTTTCATTAGTTTCTTATAGTTTTCTCTACTAAAATCCTAACTCGCTTTTTTCCATTCTTAGTTAGGTATTTAAGTTCTTTGAACTGAAGGTGTTCTTTCGGTAAGCTCTTCTTCTTAGTGGTTTAGTTCATTTATTTTCATCTCTTTCTTTTAGAATAATCACATTCTTATTGATGGTATTTAGGAGTGTCCCAAATCCCGTCCTTGTTCTCACATACCGGTTTTGGTAAGGAAAATATGATAGTTTCTATATGTTTATATGTTATGTTTATGTATAATATGTTATGATATGTTATGTTATGTTTTTATGTGTCTAGGGCTCATAGTTGCTTAGTTAGCAAGCCTTATTGTTTATCATTTTCATGGTTTCGAGTTATGATTTACCCTACCTCGATTAGTAGACTGAGGACCTAGATGGGTTATCATATACTACCATGTGATCTAACCTACCTCAATTAGTAGACAGAGGACCTAGATGGTTTATCACATGCCATGATAATGAGTTAATGGCCATTTATATTGTAGTCCTATATACGTTTTTATAGTCATATGTTTATAGTTTATGTTTATGTTTATGTTTTATGTTATGAGTAGATTTTCCTTGCTGGGTATTAGGCTCATTCCTCTATTTTTATGTATGCAGGAAAATAGTTATGGCGACGGAAGGATTCTTGGCAGCTTAGGGTTGTGTATTGAGGAAGAATGGATTCGGTGGACTGCGTGAACGATTCGAGGACAACGTTGTTTTCAGCCTTTTTAATTTTGTTTTCTATGTATTTTCCGCACTTGGTTTTGTAAACAATTTTAATAAAGTTATGAATGTTTCGTATGTATGCTTTCTTAAGAATAGTGTCTATGTATGGTAGTTTTAATGGTCCAAAGTCTTAGAATTAGTTGGGTCATGACAGTTGGTATCAAAGCAACGGTTCATTCGCATGAAGTTCTCCTTGATACACACGCTCAAGCACCGAATCTAACCGCCAAGTAAGTGTTTATGATTATAGTTATTATGTTTATATGTATAGCTAACGATTTTAGCCTTTATGTTTTCAGTTAAAATGAATGGAGCATTAACTTATGAGGATATCCGAGCCATTAAGGCCTTAAAAAGAATTACAGAACCAAGAAACACCATAGGAGTGCTAGAAAGAATCACTCGAAGACTACTTTTGTTCAACAGGGAGATAGGTCACCTCCAAGAAACTAAGCAAATCATGATGAGATCAACTGAGCATACATTTTAGTAATTAGACTTTTTAGAGATTATAAATGATGAAGATGAATTGCCGGTAGCTATGAGATATTATTTTCTCATACTTAGGTTCACTTCAAAAATGGAATTTCAATTTACAAATGAGCAAAAACATAGAATTTTACGAATCTTCCTCGAGGGCATTTTGAGGATCAAGATAATGATGACTATGAAGAGATAGATGACGATATGTTAGATGAAGGATCAGATGTAGAAGATCCCGATTTTTAAGAATAGATTACTTTCTTATTTACTTGTTTATTTGCATTTGTGATTTTAAATAGTGAAAACCTTTTTCCAAATTAATATCATTGTTATTTTGTTAACATGTATGAGTTTGATTTTTCTTTTGCAATCATAATAAATAATAAATTCAATAAATAATGACTAAGTTCAGTGAGGGTGGATACAAATCAATGAACCGGGTTCTCTATATTGAGAGTTAGGGGGCCATAGTAGTGGGAATGATTTTACTTAGCCCAGCCCTCCCTTAATATGGTTAACTTTGGAACAAAGATGAGTTTCGAGCTTGAGAATTAAGTCATATAGGATGATTAGAAACAAACTTAGAAAATAATAAAGATGGCTTGTTTTTCTAAACATAGAAATCCACTCTAATAATAAAGAAGGCTTATATAATTTTCATAAGAAATCATAATTAATAGGTCCGAGTTATGTTTGTTTAGATTAAGTTTTTGCCTTAGAGCCTATTAGGGTAAAGTTCTAACATGTTTTTCTCAACTGTTAGAACTCTGCTGAGATGTCGCTTCGAAGATCGGCTCGCACCAATGGAAATGCCTCCAACACTGCTCCTGTAAGCAATGAAGTCCCTCCAGTTCGCAGAAGAGGAGTGCGTGCTACTGCCAACCGAAATGCGCCGCTGCCGGTTGACAACACTGCAGAAATTGCCAGATTACGACAACAAGTTGATGAACTATTGCAGCAACAACGACCATAGGCTCAGCCTCAGACTCAGACTCAGCCTCTGCCTCCACCACAGCCTCAAAAAATGGCCTCAACACCCCATCAAGTTGGTCCATATGGGGGATGGCCAATGGAGAACTATGCGCCATACCCAGCTCAGCACATGGAGCTAGTTTATGAGCGGTTTCGTAAGCAACACGCTCCGAACTTTGAAGGGACTACAGACCCCTTCGAGGAAAAATAATGACTCAGAAATGTGGAGACAATGCGGACCACATATCCTGCGTTTCGTCTTTGCTTAAGAAATATGCTAGAATATGGTGGGACTTAGTTCTACAGACTCACAATGTCGCCACCATGAATTGGACCAGATTTTTGGAGCTGTTCCATAAAAAGTATTATAATTCAGCAGTCATTGCTTCAAGAGTAGAGGAGTTCGCTGGGCTGAAGCAAGGGAGGTTATCAATGGTAGAGTATGCTCGGCAGTTTGACCGATTAGCTAAGTTTGCACCGGAAATGGTTCCAATTGACTTTCTGAGGGTGACCGAGTTCGTTAGAGGACTTTAACCAAAGATTGAACTAGGGGTTAAGCTAGCAAACCCAGGAAATACTACCTATGCCGATGTTCTAGAAACGACAATAGAAGTAGAAAGGCTTCAGGCAAATGTTAGTAAAGAAGAAGCCAGTAAGCCTGAGCCTAGACAGCAGAGTCAACCTTAGACTAGTCGGAACAATAACCACAACAACAACATCAATCAGTCCAACAACAACAATAACGGTCAGGAAAGAAGGCATCCTGACAATAAGCAGTTAGATAGCGATAAATGGGCACAGACGAATAATGGAAGTAATAGGTCGGGTTATGTAGAATACCCGCAATGTGCTAAGTACCAGAAGAAACATGCTGGTGAATGCCGAGAAAACACCAAGGGATGCTACAACTATGGTCAGGAAGGACTCCGGAAGAGAGATTGTCCCCAGCCTAAGCCAGAAGGGAAAAAGGAAGACAAGATGGTTCCTGCCAGGGTATTTTCCTTAACCCAAGGAGAAGTTGATGCTAGCAATAAAGTGGTTAAAGGTCAGGTTTCTATCCTCAATAATATATGTTCTGTATTATTTGATTCGGGAGCCACCCATTCGTATATCTCGTTAGGAATGATAGAAAAACTAGACAAACCTTGTGAAGGATTTAGAACTAGGTTTGTAACAGAGTTGCCTTCGGGCAAAGTAGTTCTATCATCACGGATAGTATGAGGCGTACCGATCAAGATTGAGGATGTAGAACTAGAAGGAGACCTAATAGAAGTAGATATCAAAGACTTTGACGTGATACTAGGCATGGACTGGTTAGCAAAACATGGTGCAACCATCGACTGCAAACGCAAGAAAGTGATGTTCGAGACTCCTGACGGCCAGAAACTATGCTTCATGGGACAAGTTTGAGGACTACGCACACTGCTAATATCATCTCTCAAAGCTCAAAGGATGATAGAAAAAGAATGTCAAGCATTCTTAGCCAGCATCACAGATGTGGTAAAGGAAACACCACTTAAAATTAGAGACGTCTGCATTGTAAGAGAATTCCTAGAAGTATTTCCCGATGACTTACCAGGGTTGCCACCGACTCGGGAAATTGACTTCACGATCGAATTGGTACCGGGCACTGAGCCTATCTCCAAGGCACCGTACCGAATGGTACCTACCAAACTCAAGGAGTTAAAGACACAGCTACAAGAATTCCTAGACTTGGGTTTCATTAGACCGAGCCATTCGCCATGGGGAGCACTGGTTCTATGTGTGAAGAAAAATGACAGAAGCATGTAGATGTGCATAGATTACCACGAGCTGAATAAGGTAACGATTAAGAATAAGTACCCGCTACCCCGGATTGACAATTTGTTTGATCAATTCCGAGGCGCGACCGTGTTTTCAAAGATTGATCTACGGTCCAGGTACCATCAGCTCAAGGTGCGGGGAGAGGATATTCCTAAGACAGCTTTTAGAACTCGTTATGGGAATTATGAGTTCTTAGTTATGTCTTTCGGTCTTACCAACACTCCAGCTGCGTTTATGGACTTAATGAATAGGGTCTTTAAGGACTACTTGGATAAATTCATCGTAGTGTTCATTGATGACATCTTAGTATACTCAAAGGATGAAGTCGAGCACGAGGAGCACCTACGGTTGATCTTGTTACGACTAAAGGAGCATCAACTTTACGCTAAGTTCAAGAAGTGCAAGTTTTGGCCTTCACAAGTAGCATTCCTCAGGCACACTATATCCAAGGATGGAGTTGTAGTAGACCCATCTAAGGTAGAGGCTGTGAAGGATTGGCCAAGACCAAAGAATGCGTCAGACGTAAGAAGCTTTCTAGGATTAACATGTTATTATCGAAGGTTTGTAGAGGGCTTTTCTAAAATAGCCATTCCACTCACCAACCTGGCCTGGAAACAACAGAGGTTCAACTAGACTAATAAGTGTGAAGAGGTTTCCAGTTGCTTAAAGACAAGCTGTGCTCAGCACCAGTACTCTGTGTACCGACACCCAACGACAAATTCATAGTCTACTATGATGCGTTGAAGCAAAGATTGGGTTGTGTGATGATGCAGAATGACAAGGTGATAGCCTACGCCTCAAGGTAGCTGAAGGAGTACGAGCAACTCTATCCAACACACGATATGCAGTTTGCAGTTGTGGTCTTTGCATTAAAAATCTAGCGCCATTATCTTTATGGAGAATGGTGTGAGATTTATACGGACCACAAAAGTTTAATGTACTTCTTCACTCAAAAGGAGCTCAATATGAGGCAGCGCAAGTAGTTAGAGCTAGTAAAGGACTATGACTGCGAAATCCTATACCACCCGGGAAAGGCAAACGTAGTTGCTGATGCGCAAGTAGGAAGAGTTATGGAAGTATAGCAACACTAGCCGGAGTAGAAAAGCCGCTACAGCAGGAGCTGATCAGTGCCGGAATAGAAGTAGTCATAAGTAAGCTGGCTAATTTGTCTATCCATTCAAATCTGTTAGAAGATATACGGATTGGGCAAGGGCATGATGATACATTAGTGGAACATATGGATGCAGTTAGAGAAGGCAAGGCCACAGATTTCTCAATATCAGGTCAAGGGTTATTGAGATATAAGGATCGGGTATGCGTGCGAAATGATCAAAGGATTAAGATGATGATTCTAGAAGAAGCACACAGTACCCCATACTCAGTTCACCCAGGGTCGACCAAGATGACTCACGACGTTAAGGAAATATATTGGTTGCAAGGAATGAAGAAGGATATAGCAGAATTTGTGTCAAAATGTTTAGTATGCCAGCAAGTGAAAATAGAACATCAGTGGCCTGCAGGCTTATTGCAACCACTTAGCATACCATTATGGAAGTGGGATGATGTAGCCATGGATTTCATGACAGGTTTGCCACGAACGAATAAGCAACATGATTTGACTTGGGTAGTAATCGATAGACTAACCAAGTCACCTCATTTCCTACCTGTTAAGACTTCATACACAGGGGATCAATACACAGACATCTATGTCCAAGAAATAGTATGATTGCATGGAATTCCAAAGACAATAGTGTCTGATAGGGGATCGGTGTTTACATCGAGATTTTGGGGAAGTTTACAGCAAGCCATGGGTACCAAGTTAAGTCTTAGTACGACGTTTCATCCTTAGACCAACGATCAATCTGAGCGTACAATACAAATTTCAGAAGATATGTTGCGCGCTTGTGTACTTGATTTCGGAGGATTGTGGAATAAGTACTTACCGCTGATCGAATTATCCTACAACAATAGCTACCAGTCAACGATAGGGATGGCACCTTATGAGTTACTTTATGGAAGAAGGTGCAGATCATCGTTACATTGGGACGAGGTAGGAGAAAGGAAGCTCGTTGGTTCCGAAGCTGTTAGAAAAGCTCAGGAAGCAGTAGCGCTGATTAGAAAGTGTATACTCACTGCTCAAAGCTGTCCGAAAAGTTATGCGGATGCCAAGCGGCAGGATGTGGAATTCAAAATCGGAGATCAAGTCTTCCCAAAGATATCTCCTATGAAAGGTGTGAAGCGGTTTGGGAAGAAAGGCATGCTTAGTCCCCGTTTTATAGGTCCTTTTGAGATATTGGACAAAGTGGGAGCAGTTGTGTACGCCCTAAATATCCACGGGTTATTAGCGAGCTAGGAAAGGGCATAATTCTATCAGCCACGTGGAAGCCACCTACCCGAAGCTTCTGTTACAAGGCTCTACCTCTTTAGTTCGAGATAACCAAAGGTTCAGTGATTACTAAGGGATCGGATCAGCAACGTGGACACCACGAGCTGAGACTACATCAAGCTCGGGGTACGAGCTTTAGTTGACACCTCTGGTCCTTCATAAAGTCAACCACACAATGTAAACATGCATATATCAGACATCACGTGTCTACACCATTCCTGAATTCTCGGACACGAAGCATAAATGTGCGTGTTCAGGCACCCCACGACTGGGTTGGGCCATGCGGCCCATTATCCCTCTTACCTATTGATTAGACCACGCTTCATTGTCAGTTTTTAGGAATTAATCATGAATGTCACAGAACTAACATGATGGGTAAGAAGGTCACGGGATGACCTCCTTTGTCAACACCCAGGTGCCCTCTCCCTATAAATATGGAGACCCTGGGAGTTGCAAAGGGTTGGATTATAATTCGTAAAGAAATACCCTGTAAAGAATATCAGAGATATATCAATAATATTGGCTGGTGGACTAGAAGGATTTTAACCTTTGAACCACCTAAAAAAGTATTCGAGTTATAATTTTCCTTTGAGATCATTCATCTATTTCTGTTCATTATTTAGCACTAATCCCTCTCCTTATTCATATAATTATCTGTTGCCGAAGAACCGCATCAACAGTTTGGTGCTTTCATTAAGAGCTTTTAGATTGGTGCTATCGCAGATACCCAACCATGGTAGCTACCCGCTTAAGACATGGTAACGAGGCAGACAATTGTGATGGGTAGGAGGCCCATCATACCCCCATGACCGATGATCAGAACCCTGAGGTTCAGCGGCAGCCGAGCAAGCAGCCAATGGGCCAAGACGACACTGGAAGTTTGGCTCCCCGGCCACCCAATCCGAACCCGGATTTCTACACAGCGGTAGAAATGGAAAATGCACAGTTGAGGAGTCAGCTGGTGAAAGAAAACCAGCAGATTCACGAGGTTTTGGCCCGGCTACCCCCTCTTACAACCGACGCCAACGTCGGAAAAAGGCATGGCGAGACTCATAAGTCCCACCAGGGTAACCGGTCCAGGCCTTGTCGGTCGGTTAGACCCCCAACATCAAATTCTACTCCCACGTCGCACCACCGAGAGACCACATTTAAGGAACTTCATCGGGCCGAGCAGCCGATCGGTCCGGACCTCAACTCCCAGCTCACTTCCGCCCTCGAGCGCACCCAGGAGGGCTCAAGGAAGCTCACGAAGGAGATCTGGGGAGGCCTCGTGACGACAACCTGCCCTGGCCAGCCGTCCTACACCCCGCTCAGACCGCCGGGCACAGAACGCGGAGGATGGTAGAGCAGAGCGGCCACAACTTAACTTGATCTGCCTTGACAGGAATAGGATCGCATCCCCGGTCAGGCATCCTCCCTCACCATCTCCTCCCCTGCCAGTCCGAGACATTCTGGTTCACGGGAGCAGCAGGAGAAATCCTCCTTCCACCGGACCTTCCAATCGTAGCCGGGTGCCCAGGAAAGTCCCGGATCCTCACCCCAGCGACGGGCTCCGAGCTTTTCAAATGGAAGTTACTGGATCGGGAGTCGTCGAAGTGACATCTCCGGCGGAGACCTGCGCCATCACTTGAGCTCGGCGCAAAGCCCTCAGCCCGCCCTGAGGGGCGACCTCCGAGATCGTCTAAACTCTCAAAGAGGAGACCCAGTTGGAAATGGCAGTCATGCTCGCCAAGGGGAAGGCCTGTCTGAAGTACGTGATAGCGGGAACATCCCATATAACCTATCTCAAGATAGGAGGGACAATAACCCGCCTAACGTGTACCACAGAACCGGAGCTGTTGAACAGCCCCGGAACAACCAAGGAAGTTAGGACAAAACCCTTGAGCGTCTGGCTCAGATGGAGGAGCTGATGAGGAAGCTCTTATCAGGAAAATAAAAAGATGAGTACGACTCGAGGGACGAACTCGAGCTCTTCATCCCCAGCATAGCAGCAATAACATATCCACCTGGTTTCCGTATGCCTCACTTGTCCAAGTTTAATGGAGACAGGGACCTGTCAGATCACCTGGGTATGTTCAACACCCTGATGATGGCCCACAACATTGGTCCCGAGCTGAGATGTTTAATATTTCCTTCCACCTTGACTGGGCTGGCCAGGCAATGGTTCAAGCAGAGTAAAAAGCAATCAATCAGCTCGTGGAAAACCTTCTCTGCTGACTTCAAGAGAGCATTCTTAGCTTCTTAGGCTATCTGCGTCAAGGCCGACACCCTGGCGAACGTAAGGCAGCAGCCTGGTGAGCCTTTGAAGGCTTACCTGAGAAGATTCGCAAACGTTGTTGCTCGAGCCAGAGACGCAGATGACAACTCGAAGCTCATGGCCTTGAGGACTGGGATCCTCGTCGGAGGCGGACTCTGGGAAGAGATACAGAGAAAGGGAGTCAGAACCATCAATGAGTTCCTAAATAGGGCCCAGGGATGGATAAACCTGGAGGAGGCGCGAGCATCAGCCGCAGGGACCAGCCAGGTCCCTGAACAACCTACTGGAGTGGGAACGGACGTCGTGACAGTGACACAAACCGTTACACAGAATAACCAGTTTGGTGGAGGCAAGAGAAAAGGGAGCAGCGAGGGCGGCCAGCACGGCCCAAAGAAGAACAAGTCGGTAGAAAAATTTAAGCCGGTCTACGTGACTTATACCGAGCTCACACACACTAGGGAGAAAATTTTCCTAGCAAACTCTGCTCGCCTCCCCTGGAAGAAGCCGGAACCGTTGAAGCACCAGAAGGGTAAGCGAGACCCCTCCAAGTTTTGTCGGTTCCACAACGACATTGGCCACAACACTAAAGATTGTAGGCACCTGAAGGATGAGATCAAAACTTTCATCAGAGCCAAACCCTTGGATCAGTATGCACAGAATAGAGTTCCTGCCGGCCATCCAGCTCCGGAAGTCCCGATAAGTCAGCCCAGGTCTCGGGTAGATCAGGACGTCCTTCCTCCCGTGATAGGAGGAGAGATCTCCACTGTCTCCGGTGGCCCCCATCTGGCTGGCACGAGCAGAGGTGCCCAGAAGAGATACATCAACGAACTTAAGGCTCATAATGGAGTGGAGTTTGTCCCTGAGCAGCATCTACCCAAACAGCAACGATTGGAGAGGCAACCAATCATATTCACCGAGGAAGATGCCAGCCACGTCCAGTTCCCTCATAACGACCCTCTAGTCATAGCCGTTCAGCTCGCTAACCAGAGGGTTAGGAGAGTACTGGTCGATAATGGGAGCTCGGTAAACCTACTGTTCTGGTCCACGCTGAAAAAGATGGGTTTATCTGTCACCGAGCTGAAAGCCACCTCCATGATGCTATACGGTTTCTCTGGAGAAGGGTCGGTGGCAATAGGAACGATCGAGCTGGTGATCACCTTGGGAGAGGGACCTCAGACAGTCTCGAAACTCCTCGAGTTTGTGGTCATCGATTGTTCCGCCGCGTACAATGTTATTTTGGGCTGACCTACATTGATAGCGTTTGAAACCATAACCTCCATCTGCCACCTCGTGCTGAAATTCCCCTTTTCCTCGGGGATATGCACGGTCTGAGGTGATCAGCCCACTGCCAGGGAATGCTACAACATTTCTATGAAGGGAAAATCAAAACCCGGGCAGGTAACGATGACCATCCAGTGCAGAAATGAGGAATCTTAGGAACTTGTGTCTAGTCCTGAGATTGAAAAACTTCAAAGTGCCAAAGGGGAGAATATCATCTTAAATAATGATATTGACCCCAGAGTAGGCAAGGATAGATCTGAGCTCCAAGCCATCGAAGAGCTCAAGGAGGTAAACATCGATCCACAAGATCCCACGAAGTTGGTAAAGCTCAGGAAAAATCTATGTAGCGAAAGGAAGGTGGAGCTGATTAAGTTTCTGCAGGAGAATCTGGATGTGTTCGCCTGGTCTCATGAAGACATGGTAGGGATCAGTCCGAGCGTCATCATGCACACCCTCCACTTGGACAAAAGCGTGCCCGCAAAATCCCAGAAACAAAGGCGCCTAGGAACAACCCGAGCTGAGGCCCTAGAAGAGGAAGTAGCCTGGCTCTTAAAATGCGGCTTTATCCATGAGGCAAAATTCCCGATCTGGGTCGCCAATCCTGTGTTGGTCCCGAAGCCCAGTGGGAAATGGTGGAGCTGCATCGACTTCTCCGATCTGAACTAAGCCTGCCCCAAAGACTGCTTCCCCTTGCCAAGGATCGACCAATTGGTAGACGCCACAGCGGGGCACGAGCTCACGTCTTTTATGGATGCATATTCGGGCTACAATCAGATCGCCATGAATTTAACAGACCAGGAACACACTAGCTTCATGACCCCAACTAACGTTTATTGTTACAAGGTCATGCCCTTCGGGCTGAAGAACGCCGGAGCTACATACCAGAGGTTGGTAAATAGGATGTTTGCAAACCAAATCGGGAAGAATACGGAAGTGTACGTTGACGACATGTTGGTCAATTCGAAAACTTTTGATAACCATGTTTCCGATCTGGAGGAATGCTTTAAGATATTGAAAGAATACGGCATGAGGCTTAACCCCCAAAAATGTACTTTCGGGGTCGCGTCAGGAAAATTCCTGGGTTTCATTGTCAATACCAGGGGAATAGAAGCAAACCCCGGTAAGATCAGGTCCCTGCTCGAGATGCCCTCACCTCAGTCGCGAAAGGAGGTTCAAAGCCTGACAGGAAGGGTTGCGGCCCTTAATCGGTTTATTTCTAAATCTACCGACAAGTGTCTGCCATTCTACAACCTGCTCCGGGGGAATAAGAAATTCGAGTGGACAGAGGAATGTGAACGTGCCTTCCTCGACTTGAAAGTACATTTAGCCAAGCCGCCCGTATTATCCAAGCCAATGGCAGGAGAGCCTCTTTTCCTTTACCTAGCTATCACGGAAGATGCAGCTAGCGCCGTCTTAGTCCGAGAAGAGGACCGATATCAAAAGCCAGTCTATTACATCAGCAAGAGGCTTCTCAGAGCTGAGTCCTGGTATCCATTGATGGAGAAGATGGCTTTCTGTCTCATTATGGCCTCCTGAAAGCTCAGGCCGTATTTCCAGTCCCACTCAATACACGTCATAACCAATCAGCCTTTAAGTCAGGTGTTGCAAAAACTTGAAGCATCGGGACGTCTGTTGAAGTGGGCTATTGAACTCAGCCAATTCAAGATTTTGTACATACCACGAACTGCAATAAAAAGCCAGGCCCTGGCTGATTTTGTGGCAGAGTGCACAGGATTCCGAGAAGATCCTGTAGAAGAGTCAGCCCAGGCCTCCTTAGCCCAGGCCTCATGGAAGGTCTTCGTAGATGGCTCGTCTAACGAGAACGGCTCTGGGGCTAGAATCATATTGATATCCCCGGAGGGACATCGATTCCACTCGGTGTTGCGATTCGGATTCAAAGCGTCCAACAATGAGGCTCAATACGAAGCTTTACTGGCTGGGCTAAGGGTGGCCTAGGAGCTGAAGGCCAGCTCCGTCCAGTGTTACAGCGATTCCCAGCTCGTGGTAAACTAAGTGTTAAGGGAATACCAAGCACGGGGAACCAAGATGGCTGCTTACTTGGCCAGGGTAAAGAAGGAACTGTCTGCATTCGAGCGCAGATCAATCGAGCAGATACCTCAGGAACAGAATGCCAACACAGACGCCCTGGCAAAGCTCGCTACCTCTGGGGAGACGGAGACTTTGGGGTTAGTGCCGGTAGAGTTCTTGGAGAAACCAAGCATAGAGGAAGTCGAGGTAGAGGTTGAGATGATCGACGCCAGACCGACCTGGATGACCCCCATCCTCGAATATCTCACAGCAGGAAAATTACATGAAAAGCGAAATGACGCAAGGCGGGTACTTTACCAGGCTCCAAGGTATACAATGATAGATGGGATATTATACCAGCATGGACACTCTTTACCTCTCCTACGGTGTGTTCTACCAGGCGAAGCGAAGACCATTTTGCAGGAGGTGCACGAGGGTTTCTGCGGAGATCACACTGGGGGGGCAAAGCCTGGCCTTGAAGATATTAAGGCAAGGGTATTACTGGCCCACTTTGTCAAAGGACTCGATCTCCTTTGTCAAAAAATGTGACAAGTGCTAGCGATTTGCCACAGTTTCCTGAGCTCCCCTGGTCGAGCTGAAGATGATCTCGTCCCCGTGGCCATTCGCGATTTGGGGGATTGACTTGGTTGGTGCCCTCCCTATTGGAAAGGGAGGAGTTCGTTACACGGTGGTGGCTATCGACTACTTCACCAAGTGAGCAGAAGAAGAGCCCCTGGCAACGATCACTTCAAAAAGAGTCCTCGACTTCGTGGTCAAGAGCATTATCTCCGATTCAGGCTGCCAAAGAAGATCGTATCGAATAATGGAACGTAGTTCGATAGCGACCTCTTCACCAAATTCTGTGAGAGGCATGGCATTGTTAAGAGCTTCTCCTCCGTGGCCTACCCCCAGGCCAATGGGCAGGTCGAGGCCGTCAATAAGACGCTAAAAGCAAGCCTTAAGAAAAGACTGGACAAATCCAAGGGAGTCTGGCCAGAACAGCTGCCCCAGGTACTGTGGGCATACCGGACCTCGCATCGAACGCCGACGGGTCATACTCCTTTCTCCTTGGCTTTCGGGAGTGAGGCAGTCCTTCCTGTCGAAGTAAAGGTATCCTCGCGTAGAGTCCAGGCATTTGACCAAGACTGGAATGACGAATTACTTTGTGCGTCCCTCGACCTGATTGATGAAAAAAGAGAAGATTCACAGCTACAGCTCGCGCATTATCAACAAAAGATCACTCATTATTTCAACCCAAAGGTCAGGAAACGTGCCTTTAGCGTTGGCGACCTGGTCCTCAGAAGAGTCTTCCTAGCCAATAAGGATCCGAAGGACGGAGTATTGGGACCGAACTGGGAAGGGCCCTACCAAATAACCGAGGTCATAAAAGAAGAAAACTATAAGCTAGCTTAGCTCAATGGAGAAGCAGTCCCGAGGACTTGGAACGCTATCCATTTGAAGAAATATTATCAATGATACCTTTGTAAGGCTTAATCAGAAAAGTCGGCTTTTGTTTATTAAGTAATGAGAATTAAATATTTTTACATTATTTTGTATATTTGTGGATGTAACGTCAAGTAACCACGAAAGACCCTTTCCTAATTACTTGGGGGCATATGTCCTGGATATAACCAGGTCGTCCTAAAAACTTAGAAGTTAATTCAAATTAGTTGATCGATGTTTTTCTTAAAAAGCACGAGATATCGATAAAGGATTAACGTGAACTAAGTTATATCCTGGATACAACCAGGTCCTAAAACTTAGAAGTTAGTTCAAATTGGTTGATCGATGTTTTTCTTAAAAAGCACGAGATATCGATAAAGGATTAACGCGAATTAAGTTGTATCCTAGATATAACCAGGTCGTCCTAAAAACTTAGAAGTTAGTTCAAATTGGTTGATCGATGCTTTTCTTAAAAAGCACGAGATATTGATAAAGGATTAACACGAACTAAGTATTCAAATTAATGTCCTGGATACAACCAGGTCCTAAAACTTAGAAGTTAGTTCAAATTGGTTGATCGATGTTTTTCTTAAAAAGCACGAGATATCGATAAAGGATTAACACGAACTAGGTTTTCAAATTAATGTCCTGGATACAACCAGGTCCTAAAACTTAGAAGTTATTTCAAATTGGTTGATCGATGTTTTCTTAAAAAGCACGAGATATCGATAAAGGATTAACACGAACTAAGTTTTTTAAATTAATGTCTTGGATACAACAAGGACTTAAGTCTTAGAAGTTGGTTCGAGTTGATTAACAAATGTTTTTCCCTAGAAAGCATAAGATGTCAATCACAACACCAACATAAACTAAGATTATCACCAAATGCATAGAAGAGAAGTAACCATAAGGTCGGGGAAAAAATACGTAAATAAATTGAAATAAAGTTGGGGATACCAATTGTTTCGAGGATAAAAACCTCATAATAAAAAGTTACAAATAAAAAAAAAGTAAATGATAAAAGGAAAGGAGAAAAATCCTAAGCCCCGCCAGGCCGCTCTGATGAAGTCACCCCCTCGCCATCCTGCTCGGTGGTAGTGGAAGTCTCCCCGGTCTCGGAGGGCGCCTCTTGTTGAAGGAGAGCTTTAAACTTCTCCAAAAAGGACCCCCACACGTCCGGCCCCAGCAACGAGAAGTCACCATCCGGGTTGAAGACCCAGCAGTGGTACAGCATGACCTCCATGGAGGAGTTGGAAGTTGCCCTCTCCGCCGCCAAAGCAGCCTTGGCCTCCTCGACCTCGACCTTCGCGGTGTCTAGGGCGACCCGGGCTGCCTTGGCCTCCTCGAGCTCAATCTTCGCGATGTCTAGGGCAACCCTAGTGGCCTCGGTCTCCTGTAGCTTAGACCAGTGACTGGGACGCGCACACCGGGTGTCATAGCTGACAAGGTCCCAGTGGGCGCCTCCGGTTCCCGAGTAGAGACAGGAGGTCGCGGGGGAGGTGGAGCCATCTTCTCCATGGCAGGAGCGGGTGGAGGCAGTTTCTCTAGGGCGGCAAGGCCTTGGTTTTTCCCCTTGGCAGGAGATTTGGAGGTAGTCCCGACAACTTTCTTCGCCAATCAGAGCCTCTTCACCATGGGCCCGGAAGACCCGGAGGAAGGGTTTCCTCCCTGGAACATAGCTCGAAGATCATTGCCTCGGGGATGCGACATCTCCTCGTCTGAAATAAAGACAGCAAAGCATTAATATGTATGTTAAAATATTTGTGCAAAACAAAAAAAAGAAAGCATAGCTTAAGTATGTATTGAAAAGGGTCCTACCCTCCAAGCTAGAGGAGGAATCTATTGTCACGACCTCCGGCCCTGGAGCTTCTACGGGGGAGTCTAAGATAATGACTTCACAAGCCAGAGGAGGCTCTAGATCCAGATCCGCCTCGGGACTGGACTCTTCTACGTACTGCCTAAGGCTCGGAGCTACTACACCGTCCAGGAGGGAGGGCCACGATCTAAGATTGGTCCCGTACTCCTCAAAAAAGGCCGACCTAAAGGCCAAGGTATTATCTACTACTATACCCCTAGGGCGGCTCATTCCATAACACAACATGAGTTGGTCGATGCATTGGAGTAGGGTGATGTCGTGGTCTGAGTCATTTTGGTGGCGATGAACGGGTTGGCTGGGGTTAAACCAAGAAAGTCGTAGGTCTGCAATGGCCCTATCTAAGTCCCTAAATAAATAAGGGTTACCTTCGCCGGAGGGGCCGACTGCTGCCCCGGACTGGGTCCTCTCTGCATTGACTTCCTGGGCGACCTCCAGAGCCCACTACCGGTGCAGAAGGGGCACCTCGTCCTCATCCTCACCCGCGGCCTCCTCCTCGGGGATGGGCGCCATCTCGCGAGTAGTGGGGATGGTCCGCGGTCTCCTTAAGGCCAGAGTCAGGCCCGGATAAATTAACTTACATGCCAGTATCGTCTCGTCAGACACGCTGGTGGTAATCTTTTTCACTTGGGGGGAGCCCCGCCAAGGTTTCGTATTGACCCCCAAGGGTCACTGACTTGGTCGTCCTCGCGAAAATAGCTGCATGATATTTTCTACGTCAGGAACGAATAAAAAGAGGCTAATCAGCAAACAACTTACGAGCTGAAGATAGAAGGAACTTACGAGGACGATTGAAGTAATGGTATTCGCAGTTGCGAAACCCCTTTGACATGAAGAATTGATCCTTGAAGTCATTGGGGTGGCTGGGCAGCTCGATGATCGCAGCCGAATTGGGAAAACGGGTCAGGTAGTAGAACCCGTCACCTTGCCCCTGTTGCTCCGGGCTGGCTTTGAGGCAAAAGAAGTAAAGGATGTCCGCCGACGTGGGGACCTCCCATTCCTGCTTCAGGAATAAACACTTCAACCCCGCTAACAGACGGTATGAGTTAGGGGGCAGCTGGAAGGGGGCCAGCTTCACGTAATTTAAAAAATCCACGAAGTACTGGTGTAGTGGGAGGAAGGCCCCAGCCTTGAGATTCTCATCGCTCCAGGCGGCGTACTCCTCGTCGAGCAGCGCGCAGCTTCGCTCGCCCTCAAGGGGAGGTCGGGTGTCCAGGGCGCCCCTCCCTATCTCAATATTATGGGAAAGCATAATTTTGTTAACTTTCCCTTGGGCGGTGACCTTCGAGGCGATCCTCTCGGCCTCGAAAAAGGCATCGGGCCCCACCTCGACCTCCTTCTCCATGGTGAGACCAAAGTTGGGGATCGAGGAGTCTGTGGCCACCTCTTTCCCCTTACTGGTTTGCTGGGAAGATGAGCTGCCAGTACTCTTCTTGGATGTGCTCTTCTTGGGTCCCATCTGGTCGCCTAACGAACAAAGAAGAAAATTTAGAAAAGGCGACCTAAGCATAAGAAAGAATCTAGCGCGAAGGGTTTCCTTTACACGGGCTGAGGTAATCTCAGCCCGCGGCGAGTGAGACCACGCGGTTCTATGAACACGCGCCTGTGCTCCCAACGGGTCCCCGATTACTCGGAATCCGTGTGTCAGGAGGGTCAGGATAAAAGTTTGTCTTGGAAGGAAAGTTTCGGTAGGCAAAACCGCCTGTGAAGTGTGTCCCCTAAGCTACCCGGTTTTTGCACCCTAGAAACTTGTTGTTCCAAACAGGCATAAAAAATTTTACCTAGAAAATCACCCCAGAGTTGTATCTTATGAGTCATGCTCCTAAGAAGTTTTTCCTATGGTCGATACCCCTAGGATAAAAATCTACGCATAAAATACCAGCAAAGAAAAACAAAAGACAAACAACCTACTGCATGTGACTATAGAGAAAGTTTACCTAAGCAAGAGAAAGGGAAAACATTTAAAGCATGCAACAAACGGAGGACTTACAGAAATTTTTTGCTATGTAAAGACTGAAAGGAGCGTCTTGGTCGAAGTCCTGTTGGAATCGCTGGTACCGGAGTCACGAAAGAGCCCTCGTATCTCAACCTCAGGAACATTGGGAATAGTGACAGGAAGGAAGAAAGGGTTTTGAGACTGAGAAGGAAGAAGAAAGAGGATGAGAAAAATTTAAAATAAAAGGGTGGCTCATGCGAAGGGTGGCCAGCCTTATATATACGTAAAAGGCCAAAGGATGAGGGCCGTTCGATTGTCTTGATGTGGGATACAAGGATCACTACTCTAAAGACGAAACGACGACCTAAGATAGGCTAGGCCATTTAATGCGGTTCTCAGAAGACGGACCGTCACCAACCATGATGCTCCACGTATCCGATATCAGTGTAATGGGTGGGATATGAAGAGTCCACAAAGAAGCCTAAAAGCCCCCACTGTGGCCCCAGGTGACGTCATATGCCATGAGCAGGGGCTTGGGGGGAAAATGTACGCCCTAAATATCCACGGGTTATTAGCGAGCTAGGAAATGGCATAATTCTATCAGCCACGTGGAAGCCACCTACCTGGAGCTGCTGTTACAAGGCTCTACCTCTTTAGTTCGAGATAACCAAAGGTTCAGTGATTACTAAGGGATCGGATCAGCAACGTGGACACCACGAGCTGAGACTACATCAAGCTCGGGGTACGAGCTTTAGTTGACACCTCTGGTCCTTCATAAATTCAACCACGCAATGTAAACGTGCATATATAAGACATCACGTGTCTACTCCATTCCTGAATTCACGGACATGCAGCATAAATGTGCGTGTTCAGGCACCCCACGACTAGGTTGGGCCATGCGGCCCATTATCCTCCTTACCTATTGATTAGACCACACTTCATTGTCAGGTTTTAGGAATTAATCATGAATGTCACAGAACTGACATGATGGGTAAGAAGGTCACGGGATGACCCCCTTTGCCAACACCCAGGTGCCCTCTCCCTATAAATATGGAGACCCTGAGAGTTGCAAAGGGTTGGCTTCTAATTCGTAAAGAAATACCCTGTAAAGAATATCAGAGATATATCAATAATATTGGCAGGTGGACTAGAAGGATTTTAACCTTTGAACCACCTAAAAAAGTATTCGAGTTATAATTTTCCTTTGAGATCATTCGTCTATTTCTGTTCATTATTTAGCACTAATCCCTCTCCTTATTCATATAATTATCTGTTGCCGAAGTACCGCGTCAACAAGTTGCATATAGATTAGCCCTACCGCCAGCTTTATCAGATAGCCACAATGTGTTCCACATTTCAATGCTGCGTAAGTATGTGTCAGACCTATCTCACATCCTCAAGTATGATACAATAGCACTCTAGAAACACTTGAGTTACGAGGAACGATCGGTTAGCATCCTAGATAGAGGGATGAAGCAGTTAAGTTCCAAGAGTATTCCGATAGTCAAAATCCTTTGGAGTAATTGTTCTAAATGAGAGGCAACATGGGATTTGGAGGAGGACATGCAAGCCCGGTATCCGGAATTGTTTGGTAAGTAAATTTTGGGGACGAAATTCTTTTTAGTAGGGGAGAATTGTAGAGTTCCAGAACTTTACTTAACTAGTTAGATAGTAGTAGTAGTAGTAGTAGTAGCTAGTAGTAGTAGTTATAGTATGTTTATTACTGTGGATTTTAGTTCAAGCCGGGACTTAGTTGAACACTCGTAGCAACACTTATAGATTTTATAAGTTTAACATATAGTTTAAGAATATTAATTATAACATAAGGTTTGATTAATATAGCAGATTATAAAGATGTTATTTATTATACTATAAGGTTTAGATAGAACCAATAAGATCATGACAATTGTCAGGGGCATGTTTATTGAGAAATTAAGCATTTTTTATGAATAATTTTATATGAGAAATATTTGAAAACCCCAGAATCTGCCAGCAGCTTTAAAATTGTTTTATGACTCAGTCAAATCTGTTTACCCAATTCAAATTAAGCTGAAAAAGTGCAATTACATGTATAATATTTCAGTGTATGTCGATATATCACAGCTCTAGGGGTGATATATTGCCACACGGGGAATACAAAAAACACGTAACTTCGCACAAATGCATCGACAAGCCTTGGGATATAGGCCCAGGAGATATATCGGCCCTAGTGCAATTTTTTCAAATGGTTTTGAAACCGAGCTCAATTCAACACTCAACCTCTTAGCAAGCTTGAAACCTTTTGACTGAGTCTTAAGCCTCTACTGAACGAATATTCAAATGTTTTTCAATTAAATATTCATTATTTTTATCCAAGCTAAAAGAAGATCTTTTCACTCTTGAACTCTATAAATAAGACCTAGTACCGGTCCATTTCTTTCATTCTTCAAGCTGAGTTCAAAGCCTTCAAGCTACTAGGTTTACTTTAGAGTAATAAACACTTGGGTTGGGGTTATAAACTTTAACATTTTAAGCTTATTAAACACTTGGGAAGTAAGATAATAGTGTGTTTTTCAATATTGAGGTGTAGTTCGGTTCTAGTGCATTCAAAGGTATTCCTATTCCTAGTTCATTTCTGTATGTTTCATTAGTTTCTTATAGTTTTCTCTACTCAAATTCTAACTTGCTGTTTTCCATTCTTGGTTAGGTATTTAAGTTCTTTGAACATAAGGTTTTCTTTCGGTAAGCTCTTCTTCTCGGTGCTTTAGTTCATGTCTTTTCATCTCTTTCTTTTAGAATACTCACATTCTTATTGATGGTTTTTAGGAGTGTCCCAAATCCCATCCTTGTTCTCACATCCCGGTTTTGGTAAGGAAAATAGGATAGTTTCTATAAGTTTCTGTATAATATGTTATGATAATTTTATGATATGCTATGTTATGTTTTTATGTGTCTAGAGCTCATAGTTGCTTAGTTAGCAAGCCCTATTTTTTATCATTTTCATGGTTTAGAGTTATGATTTACCCTACCTCGACTAGTAGACTGAGGACCTAGATGGGTTATCATATACTACCATGTGATCTAACCTACCTCAATTAGTAGTCAGATGACCTAGATGGTTTATCACATGCCATGTTAATGAGTTAATGGCCATTAATATTGTAGTCTTATATACGTTTTTGTAGTCATATGTGTATAGTTTATGTTTTATGTTATGAGTAGATTTTCCTTGCTGGGCATTAGGCTCATTCCTTTATTTTTATGTATGTAGGAAAATAGTTATGGCGACGGAAGGATTCTTGGCAGCTTGGGGTTGTGTATTGAGGAAGAATGGATTCGGTGGACTGCGTGAACGATTCAAGGACGACGTTGTTTTCTATGTATTTTCTGCACTTGGTCTTGTAAACAATTTTAATTAAGTTAAAGCTATGTTCTATGTTTAAAACAATGGGATCCCATACCTCGCGTTTACGTATTTCAACTTTTACTTTATAGTTTTTAATAAAGTTATGAATGTTTCGTATGAATGTTTTCTTAAGAATAGTGTCTATGTATAGTAGTTTTAATGGTCCAAAGTATTAGAATTAGTTGGGTCATTACAATAGAATTTTATTCGCTCTAAAGAAAAGAGAATGATACTTTTCTATCTCTCCATGAAAAAGATAAAGAAACAATCTCAGGCCTATTCTCTTGATCTAATGTGTTGAGGACATCAAGTAGAATAAGAAATTAACTATCCTTTATTCTCTAAGTGCCCACACACTTCTTGAGGTGTAGAGAAAGTTGTGGAAGATCTTGGTGTGAGTACCTGGGAGCAGCTTCGATAGGAAGTTCATTCAAATTACGAAAAGATAGCAAGGACACTTGATAGAAGGCATCAAGAGGTATGTTTTCTATTCTTTTCTTGCTTATGATTATTGTATGTATATTAATGGATCTGCATATTAAAGGTAGTTTAAATATGTTACAAAATTTTTTTTGTACACTGGGCCAACCTACCACCATTCCGTTGCGTATTAGGAAACTCGTTCCTAACAATCATCACTGGATGGGATTTGCTGCTCAGTAATACCAGGAGTCCTTTCCTGATCGATAACTTTATAAACTCCTTCCCGGTTGGTAGAATCTGCAAGACCTCCCTAGTCGGACATTCCATAAATTTTTGCCTGGTCGGCCATTTTTGAGATGCCTGCCTTGTTGGTCAGATTTTCATCTCCTCCCTAGTTGGTAAAGTTTACAACGCTGAGCTGGTCGACGTCCATCTCGTCTAACACTTAATTTTCTCCACACAAAATCATGTTATTCTCATTGACTCCCCTTCGTGCCCTAACCACTAAAGCATTATAACATTCCCTGGCTTCTCTTTGGTTCCCTTGGACAAATCCTATGCCCGCACTGGTCGAGAATTTCATAGTAAGGTGCCATATAGACACTGCTGCGTTGTCGACCAATCACCACGTTGTATGCCGATGAGCAGTCTATTATTAGAAATTCTGTCGTGACTGTCTCGTGCCTCAGAGCATCTCCTGCTATGACCGCTAACTTGATCGTTCCGGTCGGTGATAAACCTTCTCCGGTGAATCCATAAATAACTTGAGAGCAAGGCTTCAAATCATTAACATATAACTTCATCTTTTCAAAAGATGACTTGTAGATAATATCCACCGAGCTTCCAGTGTCAACCAGGCACCTTTTCACTTTCATGTTTGCAATTTGGATGGTAATGACAAGCGGGTCATTGTGAGGATACCTGACGTGTCTGGCATCATCCTCTGTGAAAGTGAGAGATTCAACTCAAAGCGAGGATTTTTTAGAGGTCGCTCATCGACAATCATGACATATGATGTTGCCACCAACTCATGTCGAAGTGTCTGAGCATATCTCTCTCTTACTTTGTTACTATCTCCAGCCAGTTGTGGACCTCCACATATAGTGTCTAAGGTAAAATCCGCTGGCTCAGGTTGAAAAGGTGGAGATCGTTGTCGTTTAAACCCAGGATTGTTGTTGCTTCCTCCTCCTTGGGGTTTTCTGCCTGGTACTTTTAACTTTCCCGACCAGAGAGGAAATTCTATCTCGTCCTTTAGATGATTTCTTTCATACGTATCGTTACCATAATCTCCATGGAAACAAAAAAACTTATTCATGTCTCTTTTACTCGTCTCTTTCCTAATGGGTGGTGGTTTCCGGTAAGGAACCTCCTGGTTTCCGCCCAGCTGGCTGAGAGAGTGGTGTAATTAGTGAACCGAGGCTCATACTTAGTTGGCTTATTGTTTGGACCCGACTTGGCCTTCTATTCTTCATGGCGGTCAGACCTGTTATTTCCACCTTTCTTTCCACCATTTTGACTGCTTCCACCATTCTTAGGAGGGTCAGCTGATCCGCTCGGATTTTTTATCCCCTTCTCCTCTTTCTCGAACGCGTCATCCAATTTCATATACTTGTCTACTCGGTCAAGAAATTGTTGAAGTGTTGAAATCAGATTTCTATGTATACTATCCCACTAAGGGATTTGATAAGTGATTCCAGAGGATATGGAAACCATCTTCCCCTCATCTCCAACAGTAGTTTCTTGGTTGACTTCTCTCATGAACCTCTGTATATAATTCTTTAGAGACTCATCCTTTCCTTGTTTGATATTTGCCAAGTGGTTGGCATAAACTGGTGGAGTCCGGGCATCACTGAATTGTCTACAAAACTCATTCCTGAATGCTTCCCAAGAGGTAATGGAATTTGGCTGAAACTTCTAATACCATTCCTGGGAAATATCTGACAATGTAGTCAGGAAAACTCTACACCAATAATCGTCAGTTACCCCGAGCAGTTCCATCTGGTCCTAGAATTTCCCAACATGTTTGATGGGATCCGCTTTTTCGGTATATACTGGCAGCACTGGTGCTCTAATTCTGACACATAATGGACTGCCACTTCTGTGGTCTACCGTATCCATTCCGGAAGGTCATTATGACTGGTGCAACTGACGAGGCTCCAAGGTTTTGACCTCCTGGTCGAGCATTTCCATCTGGAGCACTGTCGTCAAGTATTTCGACTTGACCAGTAGGGCAGTTCAGATCTTGCCCTTAAATCGGGTCAGTCTTCCTCTTGTTGCTGATAACGTCCCTTAGATCCTTTTGGGAAGCATGTCCTCCAAATCGATCAAACACCATGCTCTTAGACTTTTCAGAGGGCTTATTGTGCGAGACCTACTCTCTCCCACTACGTTGCTTGCCAGGATGTAGTGGTGGTTTTTCGGAACGACCCGGGCGGTTTTTTCCTCCTTGCTGGATAGTGCCCTCTCTTTCTTTTTCTTTTGACTGGTTGGTCTGGTGACTGTCACCCTTGTCTTTACCATGTCCATCCTTGTAGTTAGGAGCTTTTTTTTATCTCGAGGAGCTTTGGTTTGGTTGTTTCCGGGCGAATTGTGTTTACCATCCGACCAGTACATCTTTGATCGGGAGGTTTCTGGCCGGTGACTTCGGGAAGGGGTTCTAGAGTTCTCCCTTTGTGTTGATGTAGTTCTAGAGCATACTTCATCATCTGCCTGACAAGTCTAACTGCTTCGACTCTAGCCAGGTCCCCGATAGTCCATCCTTCCAGTAGGGGATTTCCGACTAGCATTGTCCTTTAGTGCTCTCTGGGTGGCTGCTCGTGCCGCGTCTTGAGCATTGGCTTGGGCCAATTGGGTAGCTGCTTCTACAGCAAGTGCTGCTTCACGATGTCTCCAGTCTACTTCCTCCTATCGCTATCTGATCTCTTCGCTTATGGCCTCCATATCGCGCCTTTGCAGTTCTAACACAGCTCTCTACCTGGTCATCTCTTCAGCGAAAGACTCCTTCCAGGCGTTAAATTGCATCATCTCCTCCTGAAAATCCCCCATGGCTTCCTGGATTTGTTCGACCTCTGCAGTCGTCTCCTCGAGAAAGACCTTGGGCTCAGTGTCAGGGTTCTCAGGTGCAGGACCTTTTGATCTAACAGGTTCTTTATGTTGGGAATTGTGCCCTAAAAGCATATATAGAAGACATTGTTTTAAGAAATAAATAAATAAATTGAATTTTTTATGCATATATTTTATTGACCATATTATTATGTGATAATATTATGTAAATATCAGAAAAATTCCTAAGTTCATATATGTGATCTCAAATACGCATTGCTACGGAAGGATTGTGTTTGAGATAAATGAACTTGAATAGTTCCCAGTAAAATAAAGTTAAGGAATTTTTAGATTAATTACTGCAAGTACTGCCCACTAGTATTACGATAAATACATGTGATCTAGATCCGGATCACTAGAGTAGTAGGACACTTTAGTGGAGGTGCTTTATATTTTAGAGAATATATAGAACTGGACCTGATATGTTTATTAATACTTACTTAAATACCATTTCGAAATGTATTAATTAAATATATCAACTGATGATCATATACAAATGGTTCTTAATCCTTAAGTTACTATGAACTTCCTTTTTATGTTATATGAGTTCTCTGATTCACTCGTTAGGGTTTGTCAGAATGATCAAGCTAGAAACTTTTTTTTTGGGGAACTCATTAATGTAAATTGTTGGGGACATAGTATACAGATATGGAATCTATACATTCTCATAAGAGATTGAATAATGGTTCTCTTAAGGGTGGACTTTTGCGACTGAAAATATCATTGAGCTAAAATTCATAATTTAGTTATGAATTAACCTTCACTAATAAAGTCAATGGTAGTTAAGGAAACAAGATATAATTAAAAGGGTAAAACGGTAATTTTATTCCCGATTAATTATGAACACTTATTATATGGTTAATTTATATGTAATGATTATATCAATGGACGCTTTATTTTATAAAGTACTCAGTAAATGAAATGTCTATAATTACAAGAGTGCAATCTCATATTTATAGTGGAGTAATCATGAGATTAATGAAATTCAGATTATTTAATTAAAGAGTTTAATTAATAATCTCAAATTTATTAGAGCTTGAAATTATAGGTCCAAAGGCCCCCACAGCAGCTCTATCAACACTATTCAAGGCAAAAGTTGATGTAAAGGGAAAAATGGTTGAAAGACATATTTAAGAAGATATTTGTTCTTCGGGCCAAATATGAAATTATGTGATAATAGTGATTAATTAATTAATTACAAATTAGTTTTAATTAACAAAATTAATTAATATTTAATTATTATGTAATTTTTGAAATTATATTAAATAATTAAAATTATTTTTGCAATTATATTAAATAGTTAATTAATTACAATTTTTGAAATTATAATAAATTAAATATTTAATTTAAAAATTATTATTTAATTTAAATTTGGTTTAATTAATTTGTAGAATTAATTAAATATCTTTATTGGAGTGGGAGATAATAATCTGATAAGTTCAAATTAGATTTGAATTTAAAAGAATGATATTTATTCAAATATTTAATTATATTTGATAATTAGTTGAAAAGATAATTAATTCAAATTTGAATTCATTATCAAGTTGTTAGATTTTTATCTGACAAGGTAGTTTGAATAAAGAATTAAAAATAATGGAAAAATCAAATATCCCTAAAATATAGGGTGGTACACGACCACACACAATCCATGGACTGTGTGTCGCATGTACTGCACAGATTTTCAAGGATAGAATTTTCAATTTTATTTAATTAATTAATGGAAAATTCAAAAGTTAGTTTTTGGATATTTTCATTAGTGAGATAATTAATTAATTAAAGGATAAATTGTAAATTGTCTACAAATTTATTTCTTAAATTTAAATATTTTTTATTTAAGTTAGATTTATCAGATAACAGAAGAGACACTATGTCATTCGCTCTAAAAGAAAAGAACAATACTTTTCTATCTCTCCCTGAAAAAGATACACAACCAATCTCAAGTCTATTCTCTTGATCTCATTGTTGAGTACATCAAGTAGAATCAGAAATTAACCATCATTTATTCTCTAAGTTCCCACACACTTCTTGAGGTTTAGAGAACGTTGTGGAAGATCTTGGTGTGAGTACCTGGGAGCATCTTGGATAGGAAGTTCGTTCAAATTACGAAAACATAGCAAGGACACTTGATAGGCATCATGAGGTATGTTTTCTATTATTTTCTTACTTATGATTAATGTATGTATATTAATGGATCAACATATTTAAAGGTAGTTTAAATATGTTACAAAATTTTTGTTGTACACTGGGCCAACCCACCACCATTCCGCTGCGTATTAGGAAACTTGTTCCTAACAATTGGTACCAGATTGGTCATTAATCTCTACATACATTAATTACTGTGTGGGCATAATATGCATTCTTATGTTATCATAATAAATGTGAATGGATGGATGTATGTATGATTAAAGTTTATTCTTAAGGGTCATTAATTATATGGTGTTTTGGGTTTAGGAATTGTTCTTAAATTTCTAGATGAAAAATGTAACGACCCAAAATCACTAATAAGGCTTAAGGGCCTTGATTAGTGTTCCGGGAGGGCGTAATTGGTATTTATGTGAATAATGATTAAATGCATGATTATGTGACATGCATGATCCTATGATGTATATGGATATGTGAAATGCATGTTTAAGAGTGTTAAATATGCGTGTGGGCCATGTTTAGCTTGTAAGGGCATATTTGTAATTTTGTCCCATTGAGGGCATAAATTTAATTATATGTGATAAATTGTTTAGACCACATTATTTTGTGGATATATTTGCAGCTTGTGGCTCGAGGCGATCCTAGTGAGCGGTTTAGCGAAATAGTCACGGTGAGGATTTATACCTGGTTCAGGGGAGCCTGAGGGTATTTTTCTGGGAACTTGGGAAATATATTGGAGATTATTAGGCATTGGGGAAAATAATTGGTGATTAATTAGTTGACGGGAATTAAGTAGTAAATATTAGGGACACTCGAGGAATTAGCGAGAATTGAGGACAATGACCAAAATGCCCTTCAAGTGATTAAAGACTTGGTTATATTAGGGAGGGCAAAAGGGTCTTTTTGTGTTTAAGAGGGGATAAGTGTTATTCTGCCCTTTTGGATTTTGTGGAAGTTGTATAAAGAATGAGAAACTGAAGGAAAGAAAGAAAGAAGGAAAAATAGAGCATCAAACGTATCTCTCTCTCTCTCTCACACGAATTGCTGTTTCTCTCTCCTTTTTCTTGTGAATTTTGGAGCTAGAAACTCAGGGAAAGTCTAGGCAAGGTCTTGGGACTTTGATCATTGGAGTGGCAATAAGTTCAACTTGATTTAGCTTAAGTTATGGTAAGGTTTGAATATTGATTTTAGATTTCTGGGTTGGGTTGAGGTTAATCTCTGAACTTGGGTTTTGGATGGGAATTCAAGGACATAAGCCTGGGAATTGGAGGAGCTAAAGTTTAGAAGAGCATAAAGACAACCTAAGGTCGAATTCTCTCAGCTAAGGTAACCAATTCTAACTTTGAAGTTTTGGGTTTCTTGTTTTCTGATGATGTTCTTGAGCTTTTGAGCTCAAGTTGGAATTATTAATTTGATGATGCCTTTAGCTAGGTTTTTGATGTTGATGGGTTGATTTGGTTGAGTTATAGTGAGTTATAAGGTCAATTTTGAGGTTGGATAAAGTTTGGAGTGATTTGGTAGAGCTTTGGCTCAGGAAAGTTTGAAGGAAACACCCAGAAGTTGCATGCTGCAGGTTGTAGCATTGTAGCGCTAGCATTGGAGTGAGGTAGCATGGAGAGGGCCTCACGACAGCATTGCTTGTGTCCCCCTAAGGAAGACTTCTGAATGTGTTATTCTCAAGGAAAACTTCTTTTCAAGAATAGTATTTAATGATGTACTTCAAGTTTGACTGACCCTAAGGCACACTCTTGAGTTAAGTCCTTGATCTAAAATAATGGGTTACACTCACAAGGTACATTAGGCTTTCAAGCAGACTAGTGTATTCTTGACGAAATAAGCGGTTGTTTATAAGTCAAAAGAAAAATGTTGATTTAAGTTTTTATTTATAAATTTGAGAGCTTGTCTCAAAATTAATTTGGAATTAGTTTGACCTACCCTAAGGCTTGTCCATTATTGTTCAAATTAATTAATCACATAATTATTAATTATTTTTTATGTCTTCTTTAATTGTTGCATTCATGCATCAGGTTTACTATTCCAAATATCAGAGGTATTTATTATAAGCATAAATTCATTTTTGTTTATTTATTTATTTTCAGCAATCATGTCTAGCTCAAATCATGTATCTTCTTTACTTGCAAATGAAAAGTTGACTGGTGAAAACTACTTAAAATGGAAATCAAACTTGAACATTGTATTAATATGTGAGAACCACAAATTTGTCTTGACTGAGGAATGTCCAGAAGTCCCTCCTGCTACTACTGCCAAAACTGCAAGGGAAAAGTTTGATAATTGGATCTTATCAAACAACAAAGCGAAGTGTTATATGCTTGCAAGTATGAGCAACGTGCTCAGAAAGAAGTTTGAAAACACTGAGAATGCTTATGATATCTGGGATTCCCTTCAAGATATGTTTGGGAAGCAGTCATATCAGTGTAGGCATAGGCCACCAGATCATACATGACCATGAAAATGAAGAAAGGAGTTTCTGTCAGAGAACATGTATTGGACATGATCAATATAATGCATGATGCCCTTATCCATGGGGCAATCATTGATGAAAGGACTCAAGTAAGCATTATACTTGAATCGCTTTCTCCAGCTTTTAAAGGTTTCCCAACCAACTATGTCATGAACAAATTATCATATAACATGACACAGCTGTTGAATGAATTGCAAACTTATGGATCTCTTAACAAAGGTTCTGAGAAAGAAGGAGAAGCAAATGTTCCTGATTCTAACCCATCCTCTTCAAAGGCTAAATCCAAAAGGAGGAAAAATGGAAATGGAAAGGACAAGGAGAAAGAAAAAGACAAGAATTCAAAGAAGCCTAAAAAGCCATCCAAAGGCAAAGAGAACAAGAAAAAAAGCTCCAAAAACAAGACTCGTAACGGGACTTGTTTTCACTGTGGAGTAGATGGTCACTCAAAAAGAAATTGTCCAAAGTATCTCCCTGACCTGAAAGAGAAAAAGAAAGGTAAATTTGATTTACTTGTGTTAGAAGCTTGTTTAGTGGAAGACAATTCCTCATCTTGGATAGTAGATTCAGGAGCCACTAATCATGTTTGTTTTTCTCTACAGATTCTTAGTTCGATGAGGAAGCTTGCTGATGGAAAGGTGACTATGAGGGTAGGCAGTGGTCAGATTGTCTCTGCAGTAGCAGTTGGAATAGCCCGTCTGGAAGTTTAGAAGAATAAATTTCTTGTTTTAGAGAACGTTTATTATATTCCTTGATTTATAAACATAATTAATGTTTCTATGTTGCATGAACAAGGTTTTAAATTTTATTTTAATAATAAATCGATTATTATTTCAAGATATGGTTTTAAGATATGTTCTACAAAATTTATTGATGGGCTTTATAAGATGCAAACTAAAGAGAAATTTGCTTATAATTATGAATTATTTAAGACAACTAATTCTAGATCTATTAAACGAAAAAATATTGATTCCGATAGTGAAACATATCTGTGGCACTTGAGATTAGGCCATTTTGGTCTAGACAGAATTAATAGGCTTGTAAAGGATGGCCCTTTAAGAGAACTATCTATTGGATCTCTTCCTGTTTGTGAATCCTGTCTAAAAGGCAAGATGACAAAGAGACCTTTCTCTGCTAAAGGTTCAAGAGCTACAAAACTACTTCAGCTGGTACATGCGGATGTTTGCGGTCCACTTAATGTACAAGCAAGAGGAGATTATGAATACTTCGTCACTTTCAATGGAGATTATTCAAGATATGGTTACTTATACTTAATGCAAAGAAAATATGAAACTTTTGGAAAGTTCAAAGAATTTCGAGCAGAGGCTAAAAAGCAATTAGGTAACTCACTGAAAGTTCTTTGATCTGATCGAGGAGGAGAGTGCTTGGATTTTGAATTCGAGGACCATCTGCGTGAGCATGGTATTGAGTCCCAACTCACAGCACCTGGAACGCCACAGCAAAATGGTGTTTCAGAAAGATGGAACAAAATGTTATTAGATATGGTTAGATCAATGATGAGTTTCTCATCATTACCACTGTCATTCTTGGGCTATGCGATTCAATTTGCTCTATACATATTGAATGTTGTTCCATCTAAGTCTATCCAGAAGACACCCACGGAATTATGGAATGGTTGTAAACGTAGTTCACACCATTTTCAAATTTGGGGTGTCCTGCATACATGCTTAAAGGAAAGACAAGGAAGTTGGAATTACGCTCTGAAGTGTGCATGTTTGTGGGATATTCCAAAGAGACTAGATGTGGAATTTTCTATCGTCCAAAAGAAAATAAAACATTTGTATCGACAAATGAAACTTTTCTTGAACTTGACTATGTCAATCACCACAAACCTCGCATTAAGATTGTATTGAGGATATGGTCTCGAATGAAGTTGCAAAGTCACCAGCAACAACCAATGAAAAATGGCGAGAAGAAACTGGTAGTTCTAGACAGAATAGTAGAGAACCTAGTTGTAGTGGGAGGGTTAGTAAGCAACCCACGTGCTATGAATACAAAGTTCAAATGCTTGTGTCTAACACAAACAAAGACGATCCATTGACATTTAAAGATGTAATGAATGATTCTGACAAGGAAAAATGGCCAGTAGCCATGAACCAAGAAATGGAATCAATGTATTCCAATTCTGTCTGGGTTCTTGAAGATCCACCTGAGAATATCAAGCTCATTGGTCGCAACTGGATATTCAAGAAGAAAAGAGAAGTGGATGGGAAAGTAGAGACTTTCAAAGAAAGGATTGTAGCCAAAGGCTATACACAGAAAGAAGGGGTTGACTATGAAGAAACCTTTTCTCCTGTGGCCATGCTAAAATCCATTCGTATACTCTTATCCATTGCTGCATGCATGGATTATGAGATTTGGCAAATGGATGTCAAAACAACAATTTTGAATGGATACCTTGACGAAACCATTTATATGTCTCAACCAGAAGGGTTTGAAGGAAAAGGTCAAGAGCAAAAAGTTTGCAAGCTTCTTAGGTCCATCTATGGACTCAAACAAACTTCTAGATCTTGGAATCTTAGATTTGATGACACAATTAAAATGTTTGGTTTTGAACAAAACGTTGACGAACCTTGTGTCTATAAACAAATCAAAGATGGTGTAGTAGTATTCCTCGTTCTTTACATTGATGATATATTACTGATTGGCAATGACGTAACATCATTATCGAAGGTAAAGAACTAGTTAGTTGTACAATTCCAAATGAAAGATTTGGGAGAAGCCCAAGTATGTTCTGGGCATTAAAATTCTTAGAGATAGACAGAACAAAACTTTGGCACTGTCTCAAGCAACTTATATTGATAAGGTGCTATAACGCTTTAATATGTAAAACTCCAAAAAGGGTGATATGCCAACCTATTCTAGAGTATTCCTTTTAAAAGGAGAAGTTTCCCAAAACACCTCAGGAAGAGGAAGATATCAGACAGTATCCCTATGCCTCAACGGTAGGCAGTCTAAGGTATGCCATGTTGTGTACAAGACCTGACATTTGTTATGCAGTAAGGATAGTCAGCCTTTATCAATCCAATCCTGGATTGATTCATTGGATTGCAGTGAAGAATATTTTCAAGTATCTTAGAAATACTAAAGATTATATGCTTGTATATTCAGGTGGAGACTTGAACCCCACTAGTTACACTAATTCTAATTTTTAATCAGATAGAGATAGTCGGAAATCAACTTCTACATTAGTGTTTACACTTGGAGGAGGAGCAGTAGTCTGGCGAAGTATTAAACAAACCAGCATTGCACACTCCACCATGGAAGTCGAGTATATAGCAGCTCGTGAAGCAGCTAAGGAGGCTTTGTGGCTCAAAAAGTTCAATTCCGATCTGGAAGTATTGCCAGATGTGGATAAGCTACTAGTCCTATACTGTGATAACAGTGCAGTCTCATGTTTATAGTGGAGTAATCATGAGATTAATAAATTAAGATTATTTAGTTAAAGAGTTTAATTAATAATCTCAAATTTATTGGAGCTTGGAATTATAGGTCCATAGGTCTCCACAACAGCTCTATCAACACTATTCAAGGCAAAAATTTATATAAAGGGAAAAATGGTTGAGGGACATATTTAAGAAGAAATATGTTCTCCAGGCCAAATATGCAATTATGTGATAATAGTGATTAATTAATTAATTAAAAATTAGTTGTAATTAAAAAATTTAATTAATATTTAATTATTATGTAATTTTCAAAATTATATTAAATAATTAATTAATTATAATTTTTGAAATTATAATAAATCAAATATTTAATTTAAATTAGTTTTAATTAATTGGTAGAATTAATTAAATATCTTTATTTGAGTGGGAGATAATAATCTGATAAGTTCAAATTAGATTTGAATTTAAAAGATTGATATTTATTCAAATAATTAATTATATTTGATAATTAGTTAAAAAGATAATTCATTCAAATTTGAATTAATTATCACGTTGTTGGATTTTTATCTCATAAAGTAGTTTGAATAAATAACTAAATAATTATGAAAAAATCAAATATCCCTAAAATATAGGGTGGTACACGACACACACAGTCCATGGACTGTGTGCGGCGTGTACTGCACATATTTTTTGGGATAGATTTTTCAATTTTATTTATTTAATTAATTAATTAATGGAAAATTCAAAAGTTAGTTTTTGTATATTTTCATTAATGAGATAATTAATTAATTAAAATATAAATTTTAAATTTGTTACAAATTTATTTTTTAAATTTAACTATTTCCTATTTAAGTTAGACTTATCAGAATAGAAGAGACACTCTGTCATTCCCTCTAAAAGAAAAGAACGAAACTTTTCTATCTCTCCCTGAAAAAGATACATAACCAATCTCAGGCCTATTATCTTGATCTCATGTGCTGAGTACATCAAGTAGAATCAGAAATTAACCATCCTTTATTCTCTAAGTGCCCACACACTTCTTGAGGTGTAGAGAACGTTGTGGAAGAACTTGGTGTGAGTACCCAGGAGCAGCTTGGATAGGAAGTTCATTCAAATTATGAAGAGATAGCAAGGACACTTGATAGGCATCAAGAGTTATGTTTTCTATTCTTTTCTTTTCTTGCTTATGATTAATGTATGTATATTAATGGATCAACATATTTAAAGGTAGTTTAAATATGTTACAAAAAAATTTTGTACACTGGGCCAACCCACCACCATTCCGCTGCGTATTAGGAAACTCGTTCCTAACACCATTGATGTACCGGCTTTCTGGGCGTCATATTTGTAGGATAGTAGCGTATATTTCTGCGATTAGCCTCAAAGCACTGAAAATGTTGACCACGATTTTGGCCAACGACGAGTGAACGTCAAAATTACAGTAAGCCTTGAATAGAAACTAACAACACAAATAATTTTATAGTGGTTCAGCCCCAACTTGTTAGTAATAGCCTAATCCACTTAGAGTTGTGATATATGTAGCCTACACATAATGTAACGACCCAAATTTGCTAATAAGGCTTAAGGGCCTTGATTAGTGTGCCGAGAGGGCATAACTAGATCATATGTGAATTAAATGATTAAAAGCATGCTATATGATTATTTGAATATCTGTGATGCATGACTGTGTGTAGTAGTATGCATGTAGGCCCTGATTAGGTTAGAAGGGCATATTTGTAATTTTAGCCCATTGAGGGCATAAATGTAAATAATTGTGATAAATTGTTGAGACCATATTATTATGTTGATATATTTGTAATCTGTGAGTCGAGGCGATCCTAGTGAGCGGTTCAGTGAAAAAGTCACAACGGTGATTTATACCCGGCTCGGGGCGAGACTGGGGGTATTTATGGGAATTTACAGAATTTATTGGAGTCTATTATGATATTGAGGAATATAATTGGTTATTAGTTAGGTGTCGGGAAGTAAGCGGTAAATATTAGAGGCATTCGAGGAATTAGCGGGAATCGGGTGTAATGACTAAAATGCCCTTAAGATGTTTAAAAGCTTAGTTATAAGTGGGAGGGAAATATGGTCTTTTGGGGTTTAGAATTTGATAAGTGCTGTTTTGGCTTTATTTCTTAGTGGATTATGTAGAAAATTGTAGAAGTCTGAAGAAAAGAAAGAAAAGAAAGAAAAGAAGGAAAAGGAAAGAAGGGAAAAACAGGGTAACTCTCTTGAACGGTTTGAGTTTTCTTCTGGAAATTTGGAGCTAAAATTTAGAGGAGCTTTAGGCTAAGACTGTGTACTTGGGATCCTGATCAGGTTGGGGAATTAGCTGAGGTTGCTCATCATTTGAGGTAAGGTTTTGAGGTTAATATTCAGTTCTTGGTTTGGTATTGAATTGGTTTTTCTAAGCAGAGTTTCTGTGGGAATTCTCGGGAATTAAACCTAAGGGTTTGAGGGGGTGAAGGCTAAGCAAGTGTGGAAGACAACCTAGGTTGAGCTCATCCATCAAAGGTAAGAAACTCTAGCTTTAGGCTTTGTGATTTCATTTGTTTTGCTGCGTTTTTGAGCTCTAGGTTCAGCCATGGTGGATTTTGTGTTTTGGGGTGCATGTGATTGAATTACTTGTGGTTAGGTTGTTTGGGGTGAGTTGATGATGTTGGGAGGCTTGTTTTGAAGTTTGGTTGAGGTTTGATTGAGTTTTAGAAAGGTTTGGCTCGAGAAAATTCGAAGAGGAGAAAACTGGGTAGTGCCTGGTTGTGACTAGCGTTGTAGCACTAGCCTTAGGGCGCTACAACGCTAGGCTTGGGTATCTAGGAGCCTAATGGCTCTGTTTGTAGCGCTGTAGTGCCCACTTTAGGGCACTGTAGCGCTACCCTATTCCCAGAAAGGGGTTTTTGGGTTAATTTTTAGGGTTTTTGCTCGGGGGCTTGGGGTTTGATTCCCCCACCCCGTTTGGTGGAATTAGGGCTTCCTGAGGGTTTGGGATTGGTCTCGAGGCTAGGTTTTGGAATTGAGGTTTGGAGTTGGTTCTAACTTGTGATCGTGACTAGGTGTACGCTAGGGCTTAGACGGGAAAGTGCTTGAGGATCGAATTGAACAAAGCTATCGAAATCTAAAGGTAAGAAAATTGCACCCGATTATGTGTTTGTGATGGGACTAAGAGCTCCCTATATATGTATAATTTCATAGATGGTATTATGCCATGGGACGTGTGAAAAACTGCCTAAGGGTGCCGTATATAATACTTGCGCATAGGGCGTGGCTCGGCCACTGGTAGCTGAGGACAACTTAATATTCAATGAGCTCTGTTTAAGCAAGTCGAAATCAGTGGGATAAATAAAGGGTGCGGCCTAAGGGCGTTAACCCTGGTTATCATATGTGAATTGATTATTGATATGAAATGATGTACTTGGTATGCTGAATACTTGAATAACATGAATGTTTGAACTATTGAGTACATGTTTATATTGTATGAGTTATTTGGTCATTTGCTTGATGATTATGCTTTGTTATTGTGTTTTCTTGTTGGGCCTTGGCTCACGGGTGCTACGTGGTGCAGGTAAAGGCAAGGGCAAGTTGGACCAGTCCTGAGATGGAGAGCTTCGGGGTTGAATGTACATAATCATCTGATCGCCCGCCACGGCCGAGGAGTGGAACACGACGAGAAAAGCCTAATTGTCTGTTTTGCCTTAGAGTGGCTAGTAACTGTATTTAAATCCTGAAATTTTGTAAGTTGTCTTATAACTTTACCACTTTTGGGATCCCATGTAAAAGAAAATGTTCGATTATAAGAAATGTAACTTTTGAGACCAAAATCTTGTAACCCTAGTTTAAATGTAGTTTCAGTAACACGTTTCTAATTAAATGACTTGATTAGCAAGTCTTTCACCTTTATAAAAACACAGTGTAACGGCCTTGACTATCCAGGGTGTTACACTTAAGATCAAATGAACTTGAGCAAACTGAGTTTCTTAAGAGTAAGTGAAAAAATACAGAGTTTCTCTCTCGAGAATAAAAGTTTTTTCTCTCAAAAACGTACCCCAAGAATGCCCTAGTCCTAAAAGCCTAGCCAGAAAATTTGAATCTCCTAAATGATGCCATGAGCTCTCTATTTATAGGCTCAGGGATCGTACAATCATTGACTCCCCAATGACGGAGTATCTGGTTATTCTAAATAACAATCAAATTTAAAATACAATGATACAATGATTACTTCGGGATATCTGAGATATTCTCGTAGTAGTTACAGAAAATTCCAACTGAAGTCGTTACTGAAGCTTTATTGAAGAGTTACTAGAGAACTAACTCCTGATATTATGATCCGTCCGGCCAACTAAATCCATTCCCCAATGTAGCTGGTTAGCTATATCACATTACTGGTCAGATAGAACACCTCCTGAAGTAACTGGTTGGCCAAAACACCTTAATGAAGCAATTGTTCGGCCAAAACACCTTAATGAAGTAACTGGTCGGCCAAAACACATTACTGGTCGGATAACACTATTCTCTGATGTGACTGGTCGGGCACAACATCTTACTAAAGTGATTGGTTGGACAAAACAACTTCTTGGTTGGGTAGAATTCCTCACTAGTTGGTCAAAAGCCTTACCTGGTCGGGCAAATCACTTCCTGACCAGGTAAATTTTTTTCCTAACCAGTAATATCACAACTCCATAGGTCAACTTCCAACCTTTGCACTTCCTTGGTCAACACATTTATTGACTATTAATGTGTTACTGACTATGCATTGCAACTTGTCACTTCCGATTGCCATGTCATCAAATTTTTTTTTTGGGGATAGCACCGGCCTATATGCAATTAACAACGCTAATAAGAATTCCTTTAACATTTATAATCTATCATAGTGCTAATAAGCAGTTTAATAACTTTCACATGCAACAATCATGCTTATAAGTGTTATCCCAAAATTTGAAAATGATGATGTGGCAATAGAAATGACAAGTGGCATGGAATAGTTGGGTGATCTGGCTTAGCAGTAGCCCAGTACATCAGTGAAGAGTTTGGACTACTTGAGAGATGTCATAACCAAGCAAAGTGCACCCGAGGAGAGTACTTGGGCTAGGGTGTGCCTGGTCGGACCTTGGTCCAAGGAAAACACTCCAAAGGATGTGATCGGACCTTGGTTCGAAGAGAAGCCCAAAGAGGTCCGGTCAGACCTTAGTCCGAGGAGTCCAAGTGGTGTGCTCGGACCCTAGTCCGAGGAGAATCCACAAGAGGTCCGGTCGGACCTTAGTCCAAGGAAAGCCCTAAGAGGTGTGGCTCGGACCTTGATCCGAGGAGAGCCAAGGGACGTGTGGCTCGGACCTTGATCCGAGGAGAGCCAAGGAAAGTGTAGCTCGGACCTTGATCCGAGGAGAGCCAAGGAAAGTGTGGCTCGGACCTTGGTCCGAGGAGCACCCATTAGGGGTGGTCGGACCTTGGTCCGAGGAGAACCAAGGAGGGTGTGGTCGGACCTTAGTCCGGGGAGACCCCAAGGCTGTGGTCGGAGGTGAGCCCAAAAGGTGACTGGTCGGACTTTGGTCCGAAGAGAGTCTAAGGGGTATGGTCTGTATGCAGGTGTCCAGCATGCATATGTCCGACCAGAAGACGATATTCATCAACAAAATGGATCAGACTATGTCAAATTCCCAGAAACGGCTTCAACAAGAATCGGTCTGGGCACGCGCGGGAATCTCTCATTTTTTGCTCAAATTGAGGATTTTGTTGTATTTTGAATATTTTGTGTAATTTAAATATAATGTGAGTAATAGAATATCCCGATCCTAGGGGGATATCAGTTTAGGATCCCAAGCCTATAAATAGAGGGTTAATGGGATCAGAAAGGGACTTTTGGCAATTTGAAATTTGGTATGAGTTTCGAGAGAGAAAAAGTGCGTTTATGAGAGAGAGAACTCTTTTGTATTCTGAGAATTTACACTGAAGAAACTCAGTTGACACTGGTTCATCTGATCTTGAGTGTAGATAAATCAATCAAATCTCTAAGTGGATTAGGCTATTACCGACTGAACGGGGCAAAACCACTATAAAAATCTTGTGTGTTATTTACTTTCTTTGATAAAACTGTCTGTGTCATTTAAATTCTCTTGAAGGTTCATCGTTTTTGACGTTCTCACGTCGTTGGCTAAAAAAACAGTCAACAATAAGAAAGTCAATTTATATTCATGCTCAATCAGGGTGCTAACAAGCACATTATTCTCAATATTCATAACAGTAATAGTGGTAATAAGCACATTCCTTATCATACACATAATAGTCAAGGGCCAAGCCCTATCAGTATAACTCATGCCTCCTAATCAAGCATGCCAATAAAACATTTATATGTTAAATAGGAAGGTAAACACAAATTAACAAAAATAATTACCGAACCCTGAGTCGAACTTGTCTTCAGCGATTAGTGTACATGCCTAGCCAATCTTTAGGAACCTTTAAACCTAAATCACTATGATACCAAGTTGTAATGTCCTATTCCAGGACCTTTACACTGTGTAATTTAAATAGTGCTTACCTCGCTAAACGAGCCATTTGGACTTGAACCGTCTAATTCAACTAACCAAAGGTTCAGGTACTAAACATTTTGGTCAAAAGTCAACCATTTCATTAAAAGAGTTGACTTCAATACAGGGATCCCAACATATAGTTTAAAACAGTTACAACCCAAAAATGTATACAAAAGCTGACCTATGCGGCAAAATTAGGGTCCAACCCTAGTTCCAACTAATAACCTCGGCCCTGGCGGACAAGTAGGCCGCATATGTATACTTTGCCCCTGAAGTTCTCCAACTCATAGCTAGTCCGACTTTTCCTTTCCTTTACCTGCACCATTTAGCACACATGAGCTGAGGCTCAACAAGAAAATATAATCATTCTTATAAGCAGTACATTATCATATCACATATTTATAATTAGCATGCCTAGCAGTAACAACCCTACTCATGCATGCAATCAATCCAAATAAGTGACTATAGAGTCACATTAGGACCTATCGCCCAATCTCTCATATAACCATCCTTAGCGCTTGCAAAGTTGGTCTGATGTTTAACATTCCAGATGACCCTAAGAGCGTTCAAGTGAATATCTCACTTCCAGGATGGCTTAACTTTATTGGCCAGCGGTTAGCACGCTATTGCCTCCCTCGACTCCTAACCCGAGCCTTTAAACCCTCAACTTATAAGTCGAGTCTCTTAACATTTGACTGATAAGTTGAGCCTTTTTAATGTTCGACCAATTATTCTAACCTTTTTAACTCTTGATTGATAAGTCGATTCCTTAACCTTTGACTGATAAGTCGAGTCTGTAGCCTTCGACTGACAAGTCGAGTCCTTAACCTGTGACTAATAAGTCGAGTCTGTAGCCTTCGACTGATAAGTTGAGTCCTTATCCTGTGAATGATAAGTCGAGTCCTTATCCTATGATTAATAAGTCAAGCTAGTAGCCTTCGACTGATAAGTCAAGTTTTTAACCTTTGACTAATAAGTGGAGTCTTTAACCTTCAACTGATAACTCGAGTCTCTTAACCTTCGATAGACAAGTTGATTCTTTTAACATTCGGCTGATAAGTCGAGTCTTTAACCTTCGAATGATAAGTCGAGTCTTAATCTTTGACTGATAAGTCGAGTCTCTTAGACTTTGCTATACCCTAACAACATAGATAAATCTTCAGCTTATAAGCTGAACCTCCCAATCAAATATACACACCAACAGTTATTACATAACATAGGTAAACACAATGTATTTAATCTGTTTAATAAAACATTCTCAACATAACATTAATCATGTACTGTAACTGGGCCATGCCCTAAACATAGATCGAGTGCAGTTTTATTACCTTAGGTCCGAGTGCAACGTATAATAAGAACGACCCTCAAGCACGATCCTAATTCATGTCCTAGCATTAAACCTAGTCACAACCATAATATAAAATCCTATCAATAACGAGCGAATAAAGGCTTCTAGATTGAGTCTCAGCCCCTAGAACGTCAAATTCTACTAAATTGGGTAGTAGAATCAATCTTGAGCCTGTAGGTTTGAGTCCCCGTCACTCAAAACCCACTTTGGCCAATATTTCTATTTTGAGCCGCGATGCCCCTCACAGGTGCTGCGACTCTCCACAAGTCATAGAGCCCAGCCTCTCTTTTCTTTGGATAGGGGCCGCGGCATAGCCCAATAGGCACCGTGGTGCGATGACATTTTAGGGAACTGCCCAGACTCCTGAGTTTATGAGGGTCACGGCGCCCTAGAACAGGGCTGCAATGCGACCTTGTGAAACTATCTTTCTTCGATCCAATTCCTCCCAAAACCCACCCAAAAACCATACCAAATGCACAATACTATCCCATAACATCATCAGTATATCCCAGGCAACAAAACCCAAATTTCAATAGGAGTAAAAACTGATCAAACCATAAAATCCAATCAAAGCTTAAGAAATTTAAGGGGAATAAATTCAAAATTTTAAAAGCTTAACTTACCTCTGATTAAGTCATTTTCCAGCTATATCCCCAGGTTATCAAGATTTTAATATTCCCTAGAATCGTTACGATTCTAACCTTGATTGAATCTGAGCTCTAAAGCTCAAGTTTCCTTCGAAAATGCTGACCGGCATAGTGAGAGAATGGGAGAGATAATTGTAACATCCCAAATTCGTTATTAAGGCTGAGGGCCTAGATTTTTGTGCCTAGAGGGCTTATTGAAATTATATGTGCGATGAATGGATTATACGTGAGATTATGTGATATATATGATTTGAGTGGTAATGTGACTAGATATGCATGTTTATGTGTATTAAATATACATGTGGGCCCATTTCTGTAAATTGGGGCAGGTTTGTAATTTTGTCCTCCTGAGGACATAAATGTAATTATGTATGTGTTATGAGTGAGACCCCAATGTTATGGGGATATATTTGAGAAGTGTGGTCGGAAGCAGTCCTACGGAGCAGATTAGCAGAATAGTCACAACGGGGACTAATACCGGACTCGAAGTGAGCCTAAGGGTACTCTGGGAAACCTAATGAGTATTTGTGATTAATCAGGTAATGGGTAGTCATGTTGTGATTAATTGGGTATGTCGGGATTTATTGGGAAGTTATAGGACCACTTGATGATTAGCGTGGAATATGGTAGATGGAGGGTTTGCCCTTAAAGGAAATAAGGGGCTAAGGATAAGTATAAGGGCATTTTGGTCTTTGGTGTTAGAGAGATAAGCTTGGGAAAGCATCAGGAATGAACCAAAAAACATCAAACACACACACACACACACAAACACTCTCTCTCTCTCTCCCTAGTCTCTCTCTCTCTCTCCCTTGGTGCGCATAGAAGCTTAGTGGAACTCTTGGAGAATTGGTGCAGAAGTTGAGGATTTGAAGCTTGGGGACTAAGGAATCAAGCTAGGATTACTCGAGGATCAACTCAAGGTCAGAATTACTGTCAACGTAAGGGTTCTATGCTAGTTTTTGTTGAATTTCTGCTATAATTTAAGGGTATTTCTAGAGGGTGAACCTTAGGCTGATTTTGGGATTTTAATAAGGCTATGGAGTAGATTTTAGGGTAGTTATGTTGATCATGCTTCACTGATGTGGATTCTAGGCACAATTGTGAGTTTAGGTTTTGATTTGGATGGATTTTTGTGGAATTGGCTCAAGAAAAACATAAGGGATTTCTTGGATTTGGGCTCGAGCCGCGTACCTCTTCTTTAGGTGCTGCGGCCTGTGTGTGCAAGAAGGCTTGGGAGCCTCTGAAATTGCCCATGCGCCGCGACGCAGGTACAGGTGCGCTGCGACCCGTGTCCCACAGAAGAGAGCCCCAAGTCTCTCTGAGTTTTAGTGCACCACGACCCTAGGGGGTTGGGCTGCGGCTCAAATAGGTGGTATTGGCCAAGTAATGGTTTTAAGCTCGAGAACTCAAATCTTAAGGCTCGAGAAGGATTGTACAACCCGATTTTGTAGAATTTGAGGTCCTTGAGGCTAATATGTTATTCCAATGGCTTTTAATTGATTTAGATTGTGATGGATATTTATCATTACGTTGTGACTAGTTTTTACTGCTAAGGCTCGCGATTAGGGATCTTGCTTAGGATCGCTTTGGGTTGTCAGCTCGGCACATAAGGTAAGAAAAATGTATGTGCCCGTAGAGCTATATTGTGCTTAGTGTTGTGTGTATGGTTTGCAACTATTACATCATACGTGTGTTTGTGACGGAGCGACAAAGGCTGGAATCGGCAGAAGTCGGGAACGACAAAGGTCGAACAAGGCAAAGGCTGGGATCGACATTAAACATGTTGAATGCAGGGCACCAGGGCGAGACCCTCTAAGGATGTTGTACACACCCACTAGGTTTAGACCGTGAACTTGGTGCTCGATAACGCACCCTAATCAGTGCAGGGCGCTATTGTGAATTCCAATAGGAAATTGTAACTTGTTGTCGTGCTTGATTAAATATGCATTTGTTGAAAGAAATTATTGTATGATGTGCTGTGAAGTTTTCTTTGTTAAGAACTAGTTTCTTAATGCGCAGCGAAATAGTGATGGGTTGACCAATGTACAACAAAAATTTTGTAACATATTTAAACTACCTTTATATATGCAGATCCATTAATATATATACATTAATAATAAACAAAAAAAGAATAAATAACATACCTACTGATGCCTATCAAGTGTCCTTGCTATCTTTTCGTAAAATAAACGATCTTCCTATCCAAGCTACTCCCAGTTACTCACACCAAGATCTTCCACAACATTCTCTACACCTCAAGAAGTGTGTGGGCACTTAGAGAATAAAGGATGGTATATTTCTTATTCAACTTGATGTACTCAACACATGAGATCAAGAGATTAGGTCTGAGATTGGTTCTGTATCTTTTTCAGGGAGAGATAGAAAAATATCGTTCTATTTCTTAGAGCGAATAAATTTAGTATCTTTTATTTTCTGATAAGCCTAACTTAAATAAAAAATATTTAAATTTAAAAAATAAATCTATAACCAATTTACAATTTATCTTTTAATTATTTAATTAATTATCTTATTAATGAAAATATCAAAAACTAACTTTGGAATTTTCCATTAATTAATTAATTAAATAAATAAAAGTAAAAAATCTATCTCTGATATTTTATGTAGCTCATGCCACACACAGTCCAGGGACTGTGTGTGTCGTGTAGCTCCCTATAAATTAGGGATATGAGATTTTTTCATAATTATTTAATTATTTATTCAAACTACCTTATCAGATAAAATCCAACATCCTCATAATAAATTCAAATTTGAATCTATTATCTTTTTTAACTAATTATCACATATAATTAATTATTTGAATAAATATCAATCTTTTAAATTCAAATCCAATTTGAACTTATCAGATTATTATCTCTCACTCAAATAAAGTTATTTAATTAATTCTACCAATCAATTAAAACTAATTTTAATTAAATACTAATTTCAAAAATTAAATATTTATTTTATTATCATTTAGAAAATTATAATAAATTAATTATTTATATAATTTCAAAAATTATATAATAATTAATTATTGATTAATTTTGATAATTACAACTAATTTGTAATTAATTAATTAATCACTATTATCACATAATTGCATATTTGGCCCGAAGAACAAATTTCTTCTTAAATATGTTTTTTACCATTTTATCCTTTATATCAACTCTTGCCTTGAATAGTGTTGATAGAGCCGATGTGGGGACGTATGGACGTATAATTCCAAGCTCCAATAAATTTGAGATTATTAATTAAAATCTTTAATTAAATAACTTAATTTGTTAATATAACGACCCAAAATCACTAATAAGGCTTAAGGGCCTTGATTAGTGTGCCGGGAGGGCATACGTGGTTCATGTGTGAATTTATTAACTTATTGCGAGATTATATGATAAGCATGCTTGTATGGTTATATGAATGTAAATGTGATTATATGTTATATTTGTGATAACCACATTATTATGTGGGTAAATCTCCAGCAAGCGACTTGAGGCGATCCTAAGGAGCTAGTTAGCGGGAAAGTCACAACGGGGCTTAATACTTGACTTGGGGCAAGTCAAGGGGTATCTCAGGTATTGGATGGTTATTTAGGTTATTGGGTTATGGAAATAAATAATTGGAGATATATTTGAGGTTAGGAAGCTTAGGTGGGAATACTGGGGAATTTTACCATTTTTCCCTCGGGGACGTTTCTGACACCCCGAACCTCGGGATTAACTTCATTTCTTAAGGATAGATTAAAGAAACTTTAGAAAATAGTAGAACACAAGTTAAACAGACCCTTCCCTCTTTCTCCCTTTCTCTTTCAAAGAACACTACAGAAAACTTAGAAAAACTTAGCTGGGAATTCAGTGGATTGAGCTTAAGTTTTGGACGATTAATCTAGTGTTCAGCTAAGGAGTTCAACCAAAATTAAGGTAAGCTAAAAGCTTTATGCATGGTGGTTAAATTCTGTGTTTATGGCTGAGTTTTGAGGTGTTATGGGTTTTGACATTGAAGGGTTGAATTGAAGCTTGGAACCTAGGAGTTAGCTCATAAATCTTTTAGAAAGATGGTTCATCAAAGAAGGTAAGTTCGAATTTATGGTTTAATGACTGAACTTTAGTGTTTCCTTGACTGGTTTTGATGTTTTTAAGTTTTTAAGTTTAAGAGATTGAAGTGAGATTTTGGTGAGTTTCTAGGCTAAGTTTTTGCTGGGTTGTGTTGCTGGAATTGTGTTAGAAGCTTTGTGATAATTGAGTTGTGGAATTGGGATAGTTTTGGATGGTTTTGAGTGAGGTTTGAGAGTAAAAAATGGAGGTTTTTCTGGGTTCGAAGGGGTCAGGCCGCAGCATAGTTCTTGGTGAGCCGCGACCCTCTGAAGTTGATGGACGTTGGAGATGGAGGGCGGGCCGTGGCATGGTCTATGTAGGGCCGCGGACCGTGTCTGGTTCTGAGCCTATATGGGCTTTGTTTGGGAGCTATGCGGTGGCATGGGAGGCTTGAGCCGCGACCCTTAAGGAACTTAGGGGTTATTGGATTTTAAGCATGGGAATTTAACCTAGGGTGCTCGGGGTTGAATCTACTACCGTGTTTGGTGGAATTTGATGTTTCGGTGACTAGAACCTTATTTAGAAGCCTTTTACAATTATTAATGGTATCCCTTATCTTGGTTGTGACTAGGTATAATCTAGGGGCTCGAGAAACGGATCGTGCTCAAGAGACATCTCACGTAACCAGTACATTTGGAAACTAAAGGTAAGAAAACTACACCCGGTTCTGGATTTATAATGGGACTAAGGGTTCCCTGTTTTGTATGGTTAAAGAAGGATGGTATTATGCCATGTAAATAGTAAACAAACGGCCTAAGAGTTCTGAAGTTTACATTAGCGCACAGGGCGCGGCTCGACCATTGGTAGCTGAGGATAGCTTATTATGCACTGAGCTCGGTTTAAGCGGGCCGGAGTCAGTGGGGTAAACAGAGGGTACGACCTAAGGTGTCGACCCTGATTATCATGTGATTTGATTATTATTATTGATTGGTGGATTTGTCATGCTGAATAGCTGAGTGTTGATTGGTTGAATATTTGGTTATGTCTACGTGCCATGTGATTAATATGGTATGTTAAGTGTATGAACATGCTTAAAGGGGGTTATTCAACTGTTATCATTGTTTGTTATATAATGTTACGTTTTCTTGCTAGGCCTTGGCTCACGGGTGCTTCGTGGTGCAGGTAAAGGCAAGGGCAAGCTTGATCAACCCTGATTCAGAGAGCTCTGAGAGCAGAATGTGCATGATCATCTGCTCAGCCGCCACGGTTGAGGGAGAGACAGGAACAAGAGAACCATAAACGTCTGTTTTTCCCTTACAGTGGTTAGTGGTTGTTTGAACTCTGGAAATTTTGTAAACTGACTTTTAAACGTTGTTCCTTTTTGGGATCCCATGTGTAAAATGTTTAGTTATATGAAATGTATCTTTTGAGACCAAAATATTTTAACCCTAACACATTAATGGTTTCAGTGACACGTTTTTAACTAAATGACTTGATTAGCAAGTCCTGCACCTTTATAAGTACACAGTGTAGCGGTCTTGGCTATCCAGGGCGTTACATTTAACTCATGATTACTCCACTATAAATATGAGACTACACTCTTGTAATTATAGACATTTCATTTACTGAGTACTTTATAACAATAAAGCGTCCATTGATATAATCATTACATACAAATTAACCCTCTAACAATTGTTCATAATTAACTGGGAATAAAATTACTGGTTTACCCTTTTAATTATATCTTGTTTCCTTAAGTACCATTGACTTTACTAATGAAGGTTAATTCATAACTAAATTATGAATTTGAGCTCAATAACATTTCAGTCCCAAAAGTCAACCCTTAAGAGAACGATTATTCAATCTCTTACGAGAAGGCATAGATTCCATATCTGTATACTATGCCCCCAACCATTTACATTAATGAGTTCCCAAAACAAAAGTTTCTAGCCTGATCATTCTGACAGACCCTAACGAGTGAATCAAAGAACTCATATAACATAAAAAGGAGTTCATAGTAACTTCAGGATTAAGATCTATTAGTATATGATCATCAGTTGAAATATTTAATTAATACTTCGAAGTGGTATTTAACTAAGTATTAATAAACAAATCTGGTCCAGTTCTATATATTCTCTAATATATAAAGTACATCCACTAAAGTGTCCTACTACACTAGTAATCCGAATCTAGATAACATGTATTCATAATACTAGTGGATCGTACTTGCAGTAATTAATCTAGAGATTCCATAACTTTATTTTATTGCAAACTATAGTTCATTTATCTCAAACACAATCCTCCCGTACCAATACGTGGTTGAGATCACATATATTAACTTAGGAATTTTTCTGATATTTACTTAATATTATCACATAATAATATAGTCCATAAAATATATACTTAACAAATTCAATTTATTTATTTATTTCTTAAAACAATGTTTACTACATATGCTTTCAGGGCACAATTTCCAACATTCTTGCTGGGCTTCGTCTCACGAGTGCTCTATGGTATAGGTAAGGGCAACGGAAAGGCCGACCAAAGATGAGTTGGAGGGCATGGTGCAGTGCATATATGTCTGGGCTACATGTTTGCCACAACTGGGGTAGTTTTGAGGAAAATGTTATATTTTATCGATTTTGTTGCTTAGGTCGACTGCACAAAGACTTTGAGTTGTAAATATGTTTTAAAACAATATTTGGGGATCCTAATGTAACACCTTTATAATTTAAATTAATGTCCAACATTTTATATTTAAATTTAATTAAACGCGTCTTTACTTTAATTTAATCACACTTTTCGGTCTAAAACCTCAATTAGTGAGCTAATGGCACATTTTAAAATGACATGGTAATGAATCTAGGGTAGTAGGGCATGCCAAGGTTTATGGTTACTGTACGCTTGCTGCCATAGACATGCTCAACTCAGGGTTTGTTGGTATTAAGTGAAATATTTGTTTTAACTACTTATCTGAATTGCCTTATCTGCTAGGATAGAGAGCCTGATGTATATATTTGTATTTTGTGGGAATATGACTTGATAATTGATGCATGAGTGATATGGACTTGCGTCCTGGTATGCATATTATATATGGCTATTGTGTTGTTTGGCCCTGCCCATGGCATAGTTCTGGATATGAATATCTAGGCTGGTAGGTTAAGTCATTGGCTGCAGATTAATTTGGAAGTTTTGTATCCAAGGATGTCTACTGAATCATGCATTGTTAATAGTGGGGTTGCGGATGACAGTTGAGGCCAGAATAATGCATTTGCCCTATGGGATCAACAGCAGATGTTTGTTGACATTCAAGCAAGATTGCAACAGCAAGTGGAAGAAATTAGGTGGTTGAGACAGTGAGTTCTGTCAGGGAACGCTACTCTGAGTGTTTTGGCAACAATAGCACCATCTACGTTTCAACCTGAGGGTGGAAACATATGTGAAGTAATGTATGAAAGATTCCAGAAGTGTTATCCTATAGTTTTCGAGGGAGGTTTGGATCCGTTCAGAGCTGAACAGTGGATGGGCATGATTAGCTCCGTCCTTGACTGTATAAGAGTAGAAGGCAATGATAGAGTGGTTTGTGCCGTGTTCATGCTATGGGAGGATGCCCGAACTTGGTGGGAAGTTATATCCCAGACCCGAATTATTGTCATGATGGGTTGGGAGGAATTCAGACAATGGTTCAACGAGAGGCACTACTCTGATGCAGTTTGAATTGCGAAGACCAATGAGTTTATGAACTTGGTTCAAGGTAGTAAGATAGTGACAAGTATATCAATGAATTTGATAGGTTGGCCAAATTCATTTTTGATTTGGTACCAACAGATGTGGATCGGAAGGAGCGATTCATTTGAGGATTGAACTCTGGGATGGCCTAGAGCGTTAGGATCGCTCTAGTGTATGAGATTATTACCTACGCTTGGGTAGTAGGGAGGGCCCTTGTTATAGAGAGGATGCGAGAGATGAGACATGGAGTGAGAGTGTCATAGGGCAGGAAGCTCAGGCAATGGTATCCCTATTCGGGATCATTAGGGGGCAGAGGCCCTAGTAATCAAAAAAGAAAGACCCTTGACAGTTCTACTACCCCCTGGTCTTGGTAGGAGGGGGTTATACTTTACAGGGTGGCTGCTTGGGCGGCACGAGGTCTGGAGGAGTTATCCAATATGCGCCAGATGCAAGAGACGTCATCTAGGAGAATTCTAAGTGAAGGCATGTTTTCGACGTGGAATAATTGGACACTTCAAGAAGGATTTCTGGAAGTCAAAGACAGAAGAGCTAAAGAGTACAGATAGCTCGACCCCAGCTCGGGTGTCCATCTCAATGTAGTCAGAGCCTGAGGCTAGTCCCTTAGAGAAGGCAAGTTAGCTTTCCAATTCCTGTACTTTTATATTGGGTTGAATGAGTCTCGTACTACGTACCTCTTGGTAGAGACATATATATATGTTATACCTACTGTATCAATATTATGCTTTTGGGCTTGAGACTTTAGTGTCTGCTGGGGGAAATTGGTGATTTTCAGGAGAAGGGTTAGAGTATTACTGGTAGAAAGTTAGTAGTAATAATTAATTGAGTTGGTTATATGAGGATTTGAGGATTAATCTGCCAAGTAAAGGACAATTATGGATTGCAAGAAATGATGGTGACTTCTGAGTTTGAAAGGAAAGGATCCAGTTGCTGTTACGGGATTCCTAGCTACTATGAAGGGTACAACTAGGGTTATATCAGTTGGACCAGATGAAAAACTAGATGGGCGAGTGAGGAGAGCCTCTCAGGACGTGGCCTTATATGGAGCATGCTCACCCCGAGGGAAGACCTCGGGGCATGGCCTCACTTGGAGACATCCATGACTTGGTCGGACTGGATTTCATGGAAGAGCGCACACTCTGAGAACTTCATGACTTGTCGCTAATTGCTCCTAATTGCCATGTGTCAGGTGGCAAAAAAATGTACAACATTTACCCTAAAGTCTTCTCTCGTCATCAGATAGTGGAGACTTAGACTGAGGAGTAATTCGAAAAGGTCTTCGTGGGGGGGGGGGGGGGGGGGAGGGGGGAGAGAGATTTTTGGGCTTCCCTTGATGTCACTCTGGAAATTCTCGCCACGTGTTGACTCCCTATTGCTGGGCCCATCAATCCGTGCTATTAATGAGGGTTCAACTCCATGACCCAAAATGTCCAATCTGTCCCAAGCGTCCTTTCACTCTGTGCCTAAGGTGTCCGTTTCAAAAGCTAATGATCATGATCTGTGCTTTTATATTCTGACTGTTGGATTGTTCTCGAGTACCTATGTCATAGGTAATCTGATGGTCAGGGTGAGATTGCTTCCACCCCAGGTTCCGCGAGTATAAAAAATCGAGAAACTCCTCTCAGTATGCACTTTAGCAATTCAAAATTCAAAACCTCCAAAATTCTCTCTTCTCTCAAGCTTCGTAGTCCTTCGCCCATTCCTGATCTTCTTCTGTAATTCTAGATGGTTGGCGAGAATCGTCCTATTTCTGGGCAAACAACAAGTGATACTTCGAGAACTCGTTTGAGCACGTACTGACACTACACCTCGAGTAAGTATGTACTGGTTTTGTGTTTACATCAAGCTTAATTTGAAAGTTTAGATGCATGTTTAGGAATGGGCTTTCTTTGGTACTGTTGGGGTTGTTTTGGCCTTCCATAGGTCTTTTTAGGCACATTTTGGTGTTAGAAGTGGTCAAAATTGCTTACTGCTCACCTTAGGCAACTTTTTCCTTTCAAGGCATTCGACCAGAATCTAGAAAATTCTCAGATTTTGGCAATATTCATAATTTCCGGTGGAGTTCTCCGATGCTGACTCTTTGGCCTCGAGGACACCCCGCGTCCTTAGAATTTCTTCTTTCCTCTCCTCAAGCAATTGTCTTAGGGATCCTCATTTTGTCCCATCTTTCTTTTGGGCAAGGCGCTAACTTCTTGGTTTGTTGTTTTAGATGTGTGATAAACTCCACCAATTGCACACACAAGGGTTTTACTCCTTCGACGACGAAATTCTACAGATGGCCTGAGAAGCTGAGCAACCCCCCAAGAAAGGGAAGCGAGTGGAAAGCAGCATTCAAGCCCTCATTGTGTGAGAGGATCCTGCCCTGGCGACAACAAGACCCCTTCGAGTTGGCATCTTAGAGGAAGCAGCCAATGAGTGTTTGATGCCAATGGATAAACCTTACATTGTCGCAGGATTCGAGGTGGAGGCCATCCCCAGCAAGCTCCAACACTGAGGTGCTTTGGAGAAGAACCTCACCAACTACGGAGTGGACACCCATGAGAAGTTAGTGCGCCTGCCTTGGGAGGACGAGATGGCGCACGAGAGCATCCATAAGCTCAGGCTATGGAGTGCATCTCATCTACAGGCTGGTGCGACCCTGCCATTGCCCCAATATTATGTCGACTTCCTCAAGTTCGTTGGTATAGCCCCTTTCCAGCTGTCTCCAAATGGATATCGAGTGTTGGTCGGGCTTTATGTTCTATATAGGTGACAGAACTAACTTGTTCCTTCCCCAACTGATATACTATATGTATACAGCTTTCGGTAGTTTCTGAAGAAGGGGGACCAGGATAGGTACTCCACCCTGATGAAGGACACGATCTCCAGCTGAAGTCAAGGCCACGAGCGGCAATGAGAACCATGCTCGAGACTACAAATATCATTTCTTTTGGGCGAGTAGATTCCCGACGAGGACCAATCCTACTCTACTCTTGGACTTCACTAGAGTTAGTAAGTTCTTTTGTCCTTAAATCATTTTATCTAATAGTGTCTCGCCTGTAACTAACCCTTAGTCTTAAAACATCTCATTTCAGGTCCTTTCTGCCATACACCTTTCATGGATTCTTTTGATGAAAGGTTTAAGGCAATGAATGCCCTCCCCAATAGGGAGTTGGACCTCACCTTCCTCCTCACTGATGCCCACCTCCAGCAGTATGGGCTATTGCGGGAGAGACAATATAAGCCTAGTGGTCCTCACCAGATTTTGGGACTCGAAGCAGTCACGTCATGAGGCGAGGCTCCACACTGAATAAATGGCTGCCAAGGCGTAGTTTGAATATACATAACACCTTCAGGAAGAGCATGCAGAGAGCATCCTCACCATCAAGGACACCACGAAGGCAAAGGAAGATGAAGAGCTTGAGACGGGGATCGGGTCATCTTCCATGCCCCAAGGTAAATCCCGTATTGTTTTTCATTATGATAAGCATGTAGGGGAGGGAACTAGTCCCGACCATTCTTTATTTTTGCCCTCACTCCACGAGTGTGGGAAAATCTCGGGACGTCGTTGCTCCGAGGAGGAGTACCAAGACTATCGGGACCTCATTGACATACTCCTCCACCATCCAAGGTGGAAGAGACACTCCTAAGGCCTCGTGCCTCGGGGCGAGATGATGACTATGTATGCCACTTGGTTTTGTCAGTAATAGATCGATATGATGAAGGAGATGGGTTGAAATATCCAAAAAATTTCCCATTCCATCCTCCACCAAGAGGAGCCTATCGTGGTGGGGCTTCCGAGGAGATTTATACTTAGTCTTTCATGCATTTTTATTTGTTTTCATTGTTTTCCTTCCCTTTTCAAGGTTTAACTGGTTTGCTTCCTTTGTGCAGAAAACATGGGCCTGTCTGAATTGGTCAGGTCAAAGTGTCAAAGGGTGACAGGACCTTCCCAGATAAACCTCCTAGTGGCGCCAACCACGGCGTCCACGGCTCCAGCCAGTGTGCCTCCATCCGTGGTGGCCCCAGCGGCTCCTGCAGCTTCTCCACGGGTCCTCACCTGTGGACAATGGTTCCAAGCAAGGTCAATGACCTCGAGGTGTCCCCCCTCAAGATGGGAGATCCTCTTTTGAGAAGGGCAAGGAAGTCCCTTCAAAGGTTCCTGGTTCTCCTCCGGTCTGGGCGCCTCAATTGGTAATCTTCCCTGAGCATTATGACGGGAAAGATTTCGAAAAGCACAAGTGGGCTGTTGAGTACTACAACACCTTAATTGACGAGGGTAGCAAGGACTTTAAACTCCTTGTTGAGTTCCTCTACGAGGACCAACCGTAGGATTCTGTTGCACCTCCCATTCGCGAGGAACTGGAGCCTCTGCTCGTGTCGAGAGTAGGAAGAAAGACTACTCTGCTCACTATGGAGCTCCTTCAATGGATAGTGAGGTCCCTGTGCGAGGTGCTGCTCACAGCTTTGCTCGTTGTGGTAGCGACAACGAAGCTTCATTGATAGCTGCTAGGCCCCACTCCTCTGTAAGGGTAAGTATTCAAGTGTTTATCTCGGTATAATTTATTTCATCGTCTCCTATTTTATTGATTTGATATTTTAACGGCTTTCAATCAATGGCTCGGGGACATCATAATGATGTGATCTTTTGAGATGATGGAGGCTCGGGAAAAGTTGGCACAAGCTCAGGAAGATCTAGAGTGGTTCTGGGAAACTGCGGTCCCGCTGGAGGAGTACTCGCGACTCTAGAACGAAGTGGAGGATATGAGGGCTCGTGTCTGTGAGATGGAGACAATGCTGGCCATCGAGCGGTCAAAGATGTCCACTCTAGAGGACACCTCTTCCAATTTATTAGACGATGCCACGGGTCTCACCCATGCGGTGGAGGAGGAACTAGCTAAGGCTCGTTAAGAGCTCTGGCTAAGTCGGGTGGAGGCTTTGGCCCACACCAAGAGTTGATCAAGGCCAAGAAGGATGCTGCATGTATAGCCACTCGTGCCGAAGTTGGCACGAGGGAGGCTAAGGACCTCCATTTCCAAGCAGAGGAACTGAAAAAGGACCTCGATGTGATAGCCGACGATACACACTTTATTGCATGGGAAAGAAATAGAGACATGGATCTCTCATTCACCTAGGAGTCCAATATGAGGACAATGCTCCAGGCATGCCATGAAGCTGAGAAGACCAAGGTGGCCCAGGAGAGGGAAGTTGCGACGGTGGGTCGATCTTGTGATTGAGCTAGTGGCAGAGGTTCCTCCAGGCCAAGGGCCCCAGTAAATGAGTCTTGTATACCAAATTTTTAGCTAAGTAGGCATGCGTTCCTTAGTTTATTGGGGTATACACAATCAACGCTCCAGCCCTTGAGCATTATTGTAATTTTTTTTTCCATTTAAATATATGCAGCTTGCACTACTTTATTGCCATGATCGCACTATTATCATTGAATTGACACTTAGTAAATAGGTAACTTGTACTTTGTTAATTCAACATAAACGTAATGTAACTCACGAGATTTCCAAGTTTCTGACATAGGTCTTGTGCTCGAGTCTTGAAGATTCGAGTCTTGATCGAATTCTCTTAGTACTTAGAATTTTTTTAGGTATTTAGTGTTGCTTTGTAGGCTCATGGTCCTTGAGAGTAACTTTAATGTGAAGTCAAGTGATACTTGACGCGGCCCTGCGTCCTCGAGTGCCAAAGACTCAGGATGGGGCCGCCTGTGGTACTTAGAGCTTGAGGATCATTCTACCAGTGTCTAGATGCTTATGCATTTTGTAACGCACTGGTTAGCCAAGATCGTTACACTATGTGTTTAAAAATAATGCTTAACTTGCTAAGCGAGTCATTTGGACTTAAATGTCTAATTAAAGACTAGATCAAGGTTAGGTATTAAAAAATTTTGTCACTGAAGTAATTATGTTTCATTGAAATATTAAGTTTATACACGGGATCCCAAAATGTGGTTACAGACCAATGAAAGACAAATAAAATACAGATTAGCCATCCTAAGCGGAAAAACGGGGTTCAACCCTAGTTCTTCCCAAGTTATCCTGGCCGTGGCGGTCGAGTAGGCTGCATATGTACACACCACCCCGAATCTCTCCAACTTCTTACTCATCCAACTTTCCCTTTCCCTTACATGCACCACATAACATCCGTGAGCCAAGGCTCAGCAAGAAATCTTAAACCAACAGATACAAATGAGCATTAGTATAAAAATAGTAAACTTAAATGAATTAATTCAATAAGCAACATGACATAAGTAGTATGCTTAGCAGTAATAATCTGTTCTATCTGACACCGAATCCAATTCCAACAATCAATACAGTTAGTTAAGTGCAATCAACACTTCTGTTTATTTATATGACGCTCAGGCCCAGTGCCTTTAGGCCGAGTCCTTTGGTCTTATAGCCGATCCAAGCATGCTTAGGCAAGGCTGCGTTCCGCATGCTTGTTGTTGGCCCTGGCACCCTTAGGTTGTTCTACCAAATAAATATAATCACAAATATATTGCACAACAAGCAATCAAATGCAGCATATACAAGCATGCCCTACTAGATATTCTCAAATACAGTTATAGCTATATTCTCACAAATAGTCATAGTCTTACTCACCTCCGATCACAACCCGGGTGCAGTTTTCTTACCTCGAGTTATGTGCGATGGATAATACAGCCTGAAGTACGATCCTAATCCCGAGCCTTGCGATAATCTAATCACAACATAAACATATTCGTATTAGGGATTAACTTCAAATCCCGAGCCTCACTTTAAACCCTATCCTTAAGAATACAATTCTCAGTTGTCGGGACATTAAGAACATCCCCCGAGCCCCCAAGTGGGCCACCAAATTGATTCCCGAACTCCCTGAGCACTAATTCTATAATTAGCAAAACCACACTTCGGAACACCTGTCCCTGGTGCGGTCGTGCCTGCAGAAAGTTTAGGCCCTCTAAGGTACTAGCTCTATCGCACCTCGCATCCATAGACATGATACCTCAATCCCAACCAAATTTCCTAGTTTCTGGGACACTATCGCGGTCACGCTAGGTCACCAAAAACCCTGAAACTACCCAGAAGCTTAGTGTTCTTCCCCAATTTCAAACTTACGACTTCTCCATGAATTTCAAACTCATAACTTGACCCCAATTCAGTGTTTCAACAGATTTAAGGCCACAAAATGCCTCATCCAACTTAGAACAACTATAACCCATGTCAAGACAACTTAAAAACATATCAAAACACATTAGAACATTATTTTCATTCCTTAAGTTTCAAACTCAAGCTTCTCTCCTAAAATCTGAGAATCACTTTACATATCAAGATTTCCAGCAGCAAACACATTATCAAGTTAGTTTAAAACTATTTTCTAACACCATTCTATAATCTAAGTAACATCAAATCCCCAAAGTTCAATTATCCAAGCCCAAATTCCTCAAAGCTCAAGATCACCAAAAGCACAAGAACAACAAGGGAAAAAGCTTATACCTCTGTTTTAAATTTTAAATTTCCTAGCTTGACGAGGTCTTGGAAACTACGAATCCCACTCCAAAGCTTGAAAATTCCTCCAACTATCTTCAAGATATTCAAGATTTGACCTTTCCTTAGCACCCCAAAAATCACCTCAAGTGTATAGGTCAAATGACCATAATACCCCTACCAACAATTAAGCCCCAAGGCAACCTTCAAGGGTACCAAGGTCATTTGCCATAAACCCCAGTAAACATAAAATTAACACCATAGACTCCCAATTAAATTACTAACCCTCCAAATATAATTATTTCCTCCAATAATTCCCAACCTACGCAAAATTACCAAAATACCCCTTGGCTCACCCTCGAGTCGGGTATAAATCCCCATTATGAATTTCCTGCCAAATCGCTCTAAAGGATCGACTTAAGCCACTTATTGCAAATACATCCACATATAATTACAATTATACCCTTAACGAGTCAAAATTACGAAAAATATCATTTTTCACTAAAACGGGCCCACAATCACATTTAATACACATAAGCATGCATAAGTAGTCATATCTTAATATAACTCATATATTTCACATAATCTCACATATATTCAATTAAATCCACATATAAATCTAATTATGCCCTTCTGGCACAATAGTCAAAGCACTCAACCCTAATAGCGAATTGGCGACGCTAGAACTATCCCCTCCTTATGAAAACTTTGTCCTAAAAATTTATTCAATGTCTCTGGATACTAATCCTACAAATCTGACTATAACTTCAGAGTCAAGCCCTTTGCCTTGCTATCCCTTTGTAACACCCTCACTAGAGTGACAGTATTATTCTGTAAGACTTTATCTGTTTTATCCAGATTTTCTACTGGCTTTTCGTTACACAATAAATCCCATTGAAATTACAGGGTCTCCTCACCAAATAAGGGGCAGTACTCAATGCCTCTTTCCTTAACATTGGCACCAGTAACATCTTATGAGCCTCTACCCTTACTGGGGTAAGGCTAATCTGTAGGCCCCTAGCCTAATCCTTACTTGGATCTCACAAGTCTATCAAGTCTAAATTTAAATCTCCTATTTCTTTCTCAAACTAGTTTATCTTTTTAGTCCACAATACTTGGAGAAGTACAAAGTCTCCAATCCTGGAACACCACGTTTCCATATTTAAATTTGTGAACTCTTATGTTCTTTTAATAAAGTAGACACTCCAAGCACTACAAGAAAAAGCTTCATTAATAGCATTGCATTTGGACATTATTAAAAAAACGCTATTAAAAAGTTACATAATCTATATAGCATGCACTGTTCATTGGCGGGAGTATATTATTTCATTGGCGCTTAATTTTTTTCTTTTTTTTGTCAAACCCGCTTAATTGAAAAAGGAAAACACAAAGAAAAACCCATTTCCCCTCCCTCATTCCCGTCTCTCTCTCTCTTCCCACGTTACCTGTCTCTCCCATTTTCACTCCATAGCAGAATCCATCTCTCTCTCAGAGGAACCCAGACGAACCCGCCTCTCCCACCCACTCACTGTGAATCTCTCTCTCAGAGGAACCCAGATGAACCCAGTGCCTCTCCCACCCGCTCACTGTGAATCTCTCTCTCAGAGGAACCCAGACGAACCCAGCGCCTCTCCCACCCGCATCTCGGTTCTCTCAGTCAGCACCGACCAAGGGTCTCTCTCGGTTCTGTCAGTTAGTGCCTCTCCCGTCCGATCACTCTCTCTCAGTTAGTCAAGCAGCTCCGAAGTACACCTCTACCAAGCAAGTAAGTGCATGCATTTTTGTTTCTTCTAATTGTATACATTAAACTCATTGTGCCCTATATTTCAGTGTATTGATTAGATTAAGCTCATTTTTCCAATTATGCCCTAATGATTTGTCTCCCAAGCATCTTTTGAGTTGGCTTTGCTCAAAAAAAGAAGAAAAATTGGCCTCTTTTACTTGTCGATCTTCAACCCAAATACAGTGCTTGCTCTTCATACTCTTTTTTTTTCCCCCCCGAATTCTCAGGAAAAAAGGAAAGGAAAGAAAGAAAGAAAACTTCACCCCCTAAGTTCTCTTCGTTGGTTCTCCGCATTTCATCTCTATCAGGTATCTAATGTTACTCTTTAATTTCCATATCTATGTTTTGATTAATCTAATTTATGTATATCAGCATTTGGGTTTTCAAGAAATTTTAATAATGTACTGAGTTGAGATTCTCGTAGGTGAAATGAAATTAAGTCAATTTTTGGTGGAGTTGGTTTCTTAGAGGTTTCTCTCGTGATGAAATGATGGGATTATTTTTTTGTTCTCAATTATTTTTTATCAAATAGACAATTTCTTGGCTGTTGAAAAATATTTTACTTGTTTTTTGTTCTTTTGATTTTGATTTATACATTTATAAGCCAATACTTTGTATGTAATATCATCAAGTCTATTAATGCAATTTCGAAAAAATCAAATGGGTGCTCGCTGGACCTTCATAGCTCTACCCTTATATGTATAAATGCATGTTGTTAGATTGGTATTCGTATAATTTGATTTGAGATGATTTTGAAAGGAGTAACTAGTTTGTTTTTTGTTTTTTTTGTTCTCTCTTCAAATTGTGCTTACTAGTTTTGATTATGCCTTGTTTTTTTTTTTTGATGACAGGTAAAAGATTTCCCATAATGTCTTGGTGCACAATTGAATCTGATCCAGGTATGATGTTGGGGTAGATTTACATATTTTTTTTTTTTTAAATTTTATGCTGGGTCATGATGAATCTTTTATGTTATAATGGAGTGAAATTTAATATAATTATTATCATAAATTACTAGTATCTTGCTCATTTTGATTAGATTTATTGCGATACATCATTAAATTTCATGATCTCCCTCTACAATTTTTTCAAATGGCTAGTCAACATCACAAATCAAAGTGCCATAGCCGTTGAGAAGAGCCTTTCTCTTTTTTTTTTCTCAGTTAGTATAACAACCGGGGACCATAAATAGATATGAAAATTATGGAATATTGTACTGAGAACCAACCAATATGCCTTGAATGCGTTCGATTATTCTATATTGTTTCTTTGCTTTTTTTCTTCTGGGTGTTATTAGGTCTAGGCCCTATCTCTGAATAAGGACACTTGCTGTTCTTTAGCTCAGAAATGCAGCGATTGATTTGAATCCATCCTGCTAGTACAGTTCCATAATTTTGCAGATATTATATCTTATAATGCCTGTTGGTGAATTCTCTGATATGGTAGAAAGAGTAGACATATACCAGCTGTGGTGAGTTGAGAAGGCTTTGGGCATAGCTGATCGGTCCATGTGTACAATGTAGGTTTGAGACTTTGCGGAAGCTAAGTAAACGAAGTAGCTTGTGGCCAATAATATTATACTCAATGCGTCCATATTGAGTTTAGTAGCCGCTGAACTATGACTAGTTGATGAAAAAACTCTGGCCAGTTATGGCCAATATCTCACACAGCAGAGCAGAGGGTTGGAGTTAATGAATACAGAGGTGTTTTGGACCAGTTACATCCCTTATGTCAAAGCATAAGGAATATGGGAACACAAAATTATGAGTACTTTATCAGCATAAACTATTCCACTTCCCCACATTATAGAAAGTATGTGCTGTAAAGTTAATCAATCAACTTTTTGGTTCTAGTTCTTCCTTTATAATTATGCGGAGTTCACTTTAATCTTTGTTTTGTCATAATAAAGTGGGAAGTATACAGTGGACCTTGGTTGTTCAAGTATGTTCTGCCTATTATATCTCATTTTCTGCGTGTCAAATTTTATATCAATATGATCTGGGGCTTAGTCAGTAGCACAACGGAATAAAGGGACCACTAATTATGAAGATTAAAGGGAGACTGACCAATACACATGCACTCCTTTAGTGTTTTTTTGTTGGTAAAGTGGATTAGACACGTCACCACTGATATATTTTGGAAGGTTTCTATGACACCACAAATTATTGATCACTTGCTCTAGTTAAACCTATGCTTAAACTAACTAAAACAATATTGGCATATCATCTACTTTCTTATATGAGTTTGCTCTATTTTTGTCATATACTCTATGATGAGTTCTATTTAATATCCAAATATAAAGGTAAAGTGAGCTATTTCATTATACTTGGAGTGAATTATATGGTACTAATTAAAGAAAACAAATCAAAACTATGATTGGATTCAGAAAACTTAAAGTTGTACTTCCATCTTAAAGTTATCTACCAACTTTGATACAAGAACACTTGATGGGCACTAAATTGTTTCTCTCTCTCTTTACTGTTTTCTGGCTGGAATTGAATTCTGGGTTGATTGGTCTGGATTTTATTGCTGTTTTTTTCTCTGAATTACTGGGTTAGCAATTGTTTGAAGCTGGAAGATCTTATTAGTTTTGCCTAATGATAAAAGCAGTTTATATGAGTTCTGTTTCAATCATTTCAGGACCACAAGAGTACAATAAAAGCAATTTACACGGGTTCTGAATTTCTGGAGAGTGTTTTTGCTGGTGTTGAAGTTGGTATAGTGTTTCTGTACTTGGCGTTTTTTGTTCATACTAGTTTGTAGCTGTCCTTTATGCCTTAACAAGCTTAAATGATCATTTATTCTGCTGGACTAATCCTGAATATTGATGCACAGGCTCGATGCTTATTTGTTTCGTCGATTTCAGTTATTCAGGATTCACTCCACGAACATAAACAACGGGTGGACTTGCCAAAAAGTAAGTGTTATGTTTCTGGATAGTTTCACTTGATATCAATGTACAAAATGTGTCTGTGCATGCATGTTTTCATGTCACTCAAAATACATCAACATCAAGAACAAGAATATTCACAAGCTCATTCCCTCCCTCCCAATACTATTACAATTTTTTTTTGTCACTGTTGTATATGCAAAAACAATCAATAGAATATTCTTTAGATATTTTAATTAATTTCTTCTTTTTGTAGAGAAAGAAAGAAAGATAAAACTTGTTCTAATTGTAGCTTAAATATTAGGATATTAATGTTTATGCATTTTTGTTGAGTGTTCTACAATTCTAACATCTACTAGTCTTCCTAAAAAAAATAGTTTTAGTAAAGTCCCATCTTGAACTCATGACCCTCACTTTTAAAGGTTACTAAGCTGAACGAGCTACCAAATGAACAAAAACGACTAAAATTAAAGCCTGATAATATCAAATTAGAAACTGAATGGAAAGTATTTGTGCGTGAAAAAACCAGTAAACAATTTCAGGTAACCAAAATTTCGATATATGTATTATATAGATTCTGCTTATTACAAATAAATTGGGTACCATACTTATTTCAGTTTGGTTTATTATCAGGAGAAAGATTGAGAAAAAAAAAACACTCATTGCTTACTTAGCTGTTACATCTCTGATACTGATGAATTATAATTTTAATGCTTTTGGTATCTATAATCATGGTGTTCACTATAAACAGTAGCAGGTTTAATTTTCATTAAAGTTGTATTTAGCAAAAGAAGTTCATTATTCTTTTGCACTTGCTGCTAAGGTTGTTTATAGTACACATTAAGTTATGCTTTCCCTTGTATTTAAAAATTGAATTGAGTATATATATAAATGTATATATTTGAGCAATAGTTACACTGTCATTTAAAACTTGAACTGAATATATATATTCTATTTAAAAACTTGAACTGAACTATTTTCTTTGCTGCCATAGTTACTATTTTATTGCTGAAATATTTTTCTGTGTACTTTGTTTACTATTTCATTGCTAGAATACTGGTTCTGTATGTTTCTTTTACTGCTGGAGTGTTTACTGTTGGAGTGTTTATTACATACTCTTTTCTTTGCTGCCATAGTTACTGTTTTATTGTTGAAAAACTATTATGTGTACTGTGTTTACTGTTTTATTGCTAGAATACTGGTTTAGTTTTTTTGTTTACCGCTGGAGTGTTTGGTATTCTGTATGTTCAATCGCTGGTTCATTTCTTATTTATTTTAGGTGATTAGCAATAAGTTTAAAGAGATGAGGAAGAAACAACTCCCACATACATGCAGCAGGAGAGGATATGCTGGAACAATGGATGACATGGTAAAAATTTAATAAATATTTTTGGTAGCTAAACATAAGAAAATATATGTTCTCTTTCTGAAAAATGTACTTGGATACAGAGTAGGGAAAGCTCAAAACCTGTAACAAGAGTTCAAGCTTTCTTAAAGACACACACAAAGAAGAATGGTGAACCTGTGAATGCACAAGCTGCTGAAGTTATTGTAAGTAATTTACCCTTTGTTTGTAGAAACATATGTATTTGTATGCACATAGACTTATTTAACAGTCAACTTGAAATGATTTATAGGAGAAGCTACACGTTCTTGCAAATGAAAACCCAGATTCATGCACAACACAGAATACTATACAAGATGCTCTCACTATTATATTTGGTCCTGACAAGAATGGTAGATCATTAGCTAATGGGAGGGGAGTAAATAATACAAAGTTAGCTATTCTAAGAGCAAGAGATGACCATATTTCACAATTGGAATCAAATCAATGTGAGATGAAGAATAAAATGTCTGAGATGATGAATCTTATTAATACTATTGCAAAAAGTGTAAACATTCAGGTAAATTAAATTAATTGACTTCTGTTTATTTTACTCTATTCATTGAAAATTATAAATGACTAAATTATTCTCAAACTTGTAGGGGTTTACTCAACCAAGTGAAGCGGAGTCACACATGCCTTCTCCTATGGTAACTACAATTTTAATTACTACTTATCATTTCACTTTTAATTTTTTAAGTATCAATATTATCTATAAATAAATATATATTTTATCATGTAACAGAGTGTTAATAATCTGAAGTTCACTCCTGAAAACAATGCTTGCAATTTACTTGATTGGAATGGAAGTGGAGAAATTGTTGCAGAAGGTCGATGGTCTTCTAGTGATCCTTTATGTGAGGTGCATCATCTTCGTCTTGGGCCTAATGCAATGAGAGTTTGGGTTGATGTTGCTAAGAAACCTACTGCATATTTATGGAGACCAACATCACATATGAGTACAATTGAAGAAGCGGTTGGTTGCACTGTTGCTTGGCCTTCTAATAAAGTTACAATGAGGTAAAATTTCATGCAACTTAAAAATGATTTATAAATAGTACAACAAATCAGCTGTAGTAACTAATTATATCATCAAAATATATAGGAAATGAACATAATGGATGAAATTCAATTGTTTCTTGGTAGATATCTTTGGTACGTATCTTTGCATAAAATTAACTAATGAATGAACATGTGTTTTCAACTATTTTGGCTACATTTGTTTTCTTAATTTTATATATTTTTCACTCTTACAGGTGCATAACTAATGAATGAAGTGTAATATTTTGGAGGGACGCCCATGATCAACAAATTATGAATCAGTTTGTTTTAAAACTTTTGCTTATGTATTTTGTCTTGCAATATACTCGTACTTTTGGGATATTGATATTTTAGCTTTATGTAGCGAACATATTAAGAATATTTGAATTTATGTTAAGGTATAATTTTTAATGTGTTATATGTTTATCATTTGTTGCAATTATTCATATGTTAAAAGATAAAAAAATATAAAAGTTTTTGTTATGCCATGAAATTGTTCATATGACAATTAATAAATGTTAGGAAAATGATTAATGATAACAATAAAGAAACGCTATTAAAAGTAAGGATGATTACAAACAAAAAACGCTATGTCTGATTACTAATTACATTTTCAAAATGCTATTACATATCTTTACATAACGTTTGAAAAATGCTATTAAAAGTAAGGATAATTACAAACATAAAACGCTACGACTGATAACTAATTACATTCTTAAAACGCTATTGTATATCTTTACATAACGATTTAAAAACGCTATTCACAGTAAGTACGACTACAAACATAAAACGCTACAACTTATAATTAATTGCATTTTCAAAACGTTATTGGATATCTTTACATAGCGTTTTAAAAACGCTATTAAAAGTAAATATTACTACAAACATAAAACACTATGGTTGATAACTAATTACATTTTAAAAACGCTATTGTATATCTTTCAACATCATTTCTGCATAATGTTTGAAAAACGCTATTAAAAGTAAGTATTTTCAATTTAACATAATCAATGACTACATACATAAAACGCTATGACTGACATCTAATTATATTTTTAAAACGCTATTATATATCTTTCAATAGCATTTTTACATCACAATTTAAATACGCTATGAAAAGGTCCAGACTTTTAATAACATGGGATAATATAGCGTTTGTAATAACGCTATCATTTGTTAAAGATAGCGTTTTAAAAACGCTATGGAATGCAATTTTTCTTGTAGTGAGGCCTAACAATCATTAATAACTTCATTGGTCCTCGGAATCAATTCTGAACTAGAATGCTTCCTGCCCTCTTTTCATTTCCTAGAACGAGTACTTCTTGTTCCCTATCTCACTATATCTTATTTAAAGTCACTCTAGTCGTCGACCAACATTCATCACCATGCCAATCCAATCAAGGGACCGTACTTACCTCAATGTCTCAAAACTTACACATTCGAGGTAAAATTCTTAAAGTCTGAATCGTTCCTTCAGGTTGTCTGTCTGTCTAAAGGTAACCAATAATTCCAAATCCCAATCTTATACTCATCATGTAACACCCCAATTTTCTAATAAGGTTTAGGACCTTGATTAGCGTGCCTGGAGGGCAATAAATGAGTTAACATGTTAATATAGGAATTAGAATGCATGTTTAGGTGGTATAAATATGCATGTGGGACCTGTTTGCATGATAGGGGTAAATTGGTAATTTTAGCCCGTTGAGGGCATAAATATGATAATTGTATTATGTGGTTTGTACCACATGGGTGTGGTGATATTAATGTGATGCACGTGCCGAGACGGTCCTAGAGAGCTAGATAACTCAAAAGTCACAGCGGGATTTAATACCCGGCTTGGGAGGAGCCTAGGGGTACTTTGGGGAATTTTGTGAGTTGAGTTGAGAATTTGTGGTTAATGGTTATTGGTGATTGAGTAACCTGGGTAACCATTAGTTACTGCTGAGAGTAACAAGTTTAGGTGGAAGAAATGGTAGAATTGCAATATAGGTGAAAGGACAAGAGTGCCCTTGAGGTTTAGTTAGGAAGGGATTTTGATGGAGGGATAAGATGGTCTTTTGGCAGAGGTTTAGATAGCTTTAGCTGAGGAAAATGAATATACACGATACTTTATGCTAAGTATGACTGAAGCCAAGTTTTGGAGGTCTAGAGAAATCAAGAAGGAAAATGAAAAACTAAGAACCTAGAAGGCAAAGTGGAAGAGGAAGTGAGTTGAGTTCTTTGAGGCTAGTGAAGAGCTTAAGGGTGTGGAATCAAACTCAGGTCAAGGACTACTCTGAGGTAAGGATTTATCCCCCTATTTTGTTAAGTTTTGAACTTGATTTTAGAAGGTAAGAATGAAAATTGAAAGATAGTCATGGCTTGTTTTGCATGATAATTCAGCTAGTTTATCAAGAGGAATTTGGTTTAAAGCTGGGATTGGAGGGAGCTCAAGTTGAATTTTTGATTGAGGTAAGAGTATTAAACATGTTTGAAATCTCATAACTGTTATGGTTTAAGAGTCTAGAAGTCTGGTTTGTACTTCTCTCAAGTTTTGGTTTAAGTATTTGAAATCTGAAACTCAAGTATGAATCTTGGGAGTGATTGTGTAATTGAGCTAGATTATGATGTTTATAGGTTGTTGAATGGTCTATTTGGGGTTTTGAATTGGTTTTGGGGCTTAGGTATGAGTTTGGGATGAATTGGGAGTGCTTTGGCTCGGGGAAATGCAGGGGAAAAACCCAGATTTCTGGGTTCGCGAAGGAGCGCCGCAGCCCTGTTCTTGGGTGCCGCGGCGCAAGGCTGTTTCTGGGTAGGGGAAGCTTTCTGACTTGCTGGGCGCCGCGGCCCTCTAGGGCAGCGCCACGGTGCTAGGCTATTTTCAGAACATGGGATTTTGCAATTTTGAGCTTTCGATTCGGGGGTTCAGGGGATGTTTCCGATGTATCGTTTTAGGAATTTAGGGAGTCCGAGAGTGTGGGATTGGTCTCCGGAAGTGGTTTTGGATTGGTTAGTATTAAAGGGTGTTTTATATGTGTTGTGACTAGGTCTTCGAAGAGGCTCGGGTTAGAGGACCATGCTCGTGGCCTTGGTGCATCGGAAAGCTCGGGATACAGGTAAGAAAACTGTAGCACCCGTAGAGCAGGGCTTGGGCCCATTGAATTGTTGCAGGGCGCGGCCCTAGATTGTATCATTGTTAGGATATAGCTTAAAATGAATGATTATATATTTGATTGTTATTTAAGAATGCTAAATGTTGTAATAGCAGAATGAACGGCGAAGGGCCGGGAATGGCGAAGGGCCGAGAACGGCAGTGGGGCCGGGAATACCACTTAGCACATGGAGTGCTCGTGGCTAGGGTGAGACCCAATGGATACATGGGATATCCTTACGGTGTAGACCGAGATCCCAGGCTTTGGTAATGCTTCTGGGACGGCATGGCCGTATATGTGTTAGATTTTATGGACTGTCTGTCTAGATATGAGCTATCTGCTGTAATGACTGTATATTATGCATATGTTATGTACTATTTGAGTTTTCTTGCTGGGCTTCCGCTCACGGGTGCTTTGTGTTGCAGGTAAGGGCAAAGAGAAAGTCAACCAGCCATGAGTACGGAGAGCGTGGGGGCGGCACGTACATGTTTGGCCTGCCCAACTGCTTTGGTTGGGAATATTTTGAGAAATGGCTGTACAAACCCTAGTTTTGATGGTTAACTACTTATAAACTTGTTTTGAGTTGTAAATATTCTATAAACTGAGTTCTGGGATCCCGTATGTTAAACTCTTGAACTTCTAATGAAATAGAGTACTTTTTAAAGATTACAGCCTTGTCTTTTTGTTTAAATCACACTTTTGTTCTAAAAATCTCGCTTAGCGAGTTAATTGCACATTTTAAACTCACTTAGTAACAGCTCTAAGGTAGTAGGGCGCTACACATCACTCTCTATGACTCTTTTTTTTTAGAACTTGTGAAATAAATGGTCTCAATCTGACACCATCGACTTCGGTGTCCCATGGAGACGTATGGTCTCCCCTCGCACATACTCATTCCTACGATAACTTGCTCAGAGAAACCAAAGTATGCAAATCTAATAAGTAAAATAACCACTTCTCGTATCCACTCATCTCACCTACAATCTGAGGTGACTCATGTTTACGGTCCATAACTATATCCTTCCATACTAACTCCAGGATACCCTAGAGTCGCAATAGGCTTTGTGGCTTTTGATTATCATCTCTCACTTGCTAAAAGATTAGGTAGTGCGCATCCCGTTTTAAAATTTTTTGGTCTTAACACACATTCAACCATCTTGGATAGAATAACATGAGAGGTGGTGTAGAACTCATCTAGAGTCTCCACCTCAACATTAGCATCCATCGGATCACTCATCCATTCCTAATATCTTAACCTATCCATGCTGAAATAGTAGGATTCTTAGCCATTCCTACAAGATTTTCTTCCAGTATTTCATTGTTCATAGAGGTATATCTGCCGATTATCAATCACAGGTTCTATACCAATATCGATTGTTACTACAACTGGCACAGACCTTTCCCACTCAAGGTGTCAACCTCCACATTAATTTTCTCCAAGTAATAAGGATTTAATGTGAGTCCTTCACTAGTTCCTACTAGTGCCTTTGTCTCATGGTCAACACCCCTACGGGTGAAAAAAATGCTTTTATGTTCATGCTAGTATACATACTGCTTTTCCATAGGTGTCATCACCTCACCCTAACCGTGGGTATCCGACATTAGTTTCTAGACGCTAAGCCTACACTGCTCTGAACAAACTTAGTCTCTTAGGTCACGAACTCAAGTCTTAGTTTCCTAGGTTTTTTTATTCTCGGGGTATTGAGACTTGGCTTACTCCACTTTTGACAGGCTTAGTTTCCTAGGCATCCTCCACGAGGCGTGGTACTCTGCGAGGCTGCCCTAATTCCATGCCCCCCAAGTGATCGGAGACTAGTTCATATTCACTTTTCCAGGGCAGTGAGTGGGTGCTCTACGAGTAGTACATAAAAATAAATAAAACTAACAAATATAAGTAGGATCTCTAAAAAATATCGTGTTTTTTCTACATGGTTTCCATTAATTATGCTCAATGGCTACAGGGAGATTACAAGAAAAAAAAAATTATTGCTCATATCATAGGTAATACCACTGAAGGTGCTCGTCATTCCAGGTGTGGGGTATTAACTCCCCATTCAGTGGGGCTAACTTTTATGTCCCGGGACATACAACACTCTCAACTTGGTATGGCCCTCCCAGTTAGGTCCCAACACTCCCGTACCGGGGTCTCGGGTGGCTAAGAAGACTCTTTGCAACACCAGATCTCCGATCCCATACTTTTTATCCTTCACCTTAGAGTTCAAATGTCTGGCTACTTTCACGGAGCTCCTCCACAAGGTCCAGGGATTCTAGAAGTAAAGTGTGGTTTGTGGTTAGATCATATGTATCCCGTCGGTGCGTGGAGATTGCTGCCTCAACTGGGAGCATGGCCTCATACCCATAAGCCATAGAGAATGGCTAGTGGAGGTCCTGGCAGTGGTACGGTAGCTCCACAATTCCTTAGGTAGCTCCTCGGGCGAAGTGCCTTTTTCCTGTTCAAGCCTTTTCTTCATGGTGGCTTTGAGCGTCTTGTTGACTCCTTCCACTTGAACGTTTTCCTGTTGGTGGGCCATAGAGGAAAAGCCCTTCAAAACGGTGTGCCGCTGATAGAAGTCTACGATTACCTCACTGTCAAAATGCAGGCTGTTGTAAGAGACTATTTTCCTCGGCAGCTCATAGTAGAAAAAGATGTTCTTGATAACGAATTCTAATGCCTTCTTAGAAGTGATTGTAGGGAGTGGCTCAGCCTCAACCCACTTCGTAAAGTAGTCCACCGCCACTGTTACATACTTCAATCCTTTTTTTCCCATGGGAAATGACCCAATAAGGTCAATCCCTCAGACAACAATGGGCCAAGGACTAGTCATTTGGGTGAGCTCACTTGAAAGAGCTCGAGGTATATTGGCGAAGCGTTGACACTTGTCACACTTCCTGAGAAAGTCCATCGCGTCTCCGTTCATGGTGGTCCAAAAGAATCCTTGTCTCAAGATCTTCTTGGCGAGGCTCTGCCCCCCAGCATGGTCCCCGGAAAAGCCCTCATGCACTTCATGGAATATCAGATTGGCTTCCTGCCTTGATGCACATTAGAGCAAGGGCAAAAAATATCCTCGTCTATACATTTTGTTGTAAATGACACTGTACAGTGGCGCCTAGTAAAGCAGCTTCTGAGCTGTTTTCTTATCCTACAGTAATTCCCCTGAGACAAGATATTTCACTATAGGCTCATTCCAACCATGATGGGGTTATACTGCTTCTACTTTCTCGGGAGCTGAGATGCTTGGTGAAGCTAAGTGGTCAATGGGGACAACATTGATTAGCTCAACGTCCTTGGTGGTTGCAAGTTTGGCCAGGGCATCAGTGTTGGAGTTATGTTTCCGTGGCAATTGTCGAATGGTGAATTTTCTGAAGCTGTGTAGTATTTCTTGGGACTTCGCCAAGTAAGCGGCCATTCTTATTCCCTGGGCCTGGTACTCCTCAAGTACCTAATTAACTACAAGATTTGAGTCACTAAAAATTTCTTGGCTCTCGGCCTTGAGCTCAAGTGCTTCTCGAAGCCCAAAAATGAGCGCCTCGTACTCTACTTCGTTGTTTGAGGCATCGAACCCAAATCTAAGAGCGCTATGAACTTTATGCCCCTTGGGGGATACCAAAATGAGGCATGCTCTGGCACCATTTTCATTTGATGATCCATCTACGTGTAGCTTCCACATGGGGCCAATCACCAGTGCGTCCCCATATTTCTTGTCGTTTCCCCTGCATTCAACGATGAAATCCACCAGAGCCTGCTCTTTTATGGCAGTCCTCGGGTGATAGTTGATGTCAAACTGACTAAATTCAACCGACCACTTAAGGAGTCTTCCAGATGACTCTGACTTTTGGAGGATTTTCCGTAGGGGATGCTTCAAGAGGACCTTGATGGGATGTGCCAAGAAATATAGCCTTAGCTTCCGAGAAGCTACCATTAGGAAAAATGTCAGCTTTTCCATTAGTTGTATTTGGACTCCACTCCGAGGAGTCTCTTGCTCACATAGTACACGGGATGTTGGACGCAGCCTTCCTCGCGTACTAAGGCGGTACTAATGGAATTCTCTGAGACAGCCATGTAAAGTAGAAGGGGCTCTGCGCCTATGGGCTTTAACAAGATAGGTGGGTTCGTCATGTGCGTCTTCATCTGTTGGAACGCATGTTCCCACTCCTCCGTCCATTCAAACCTCTCACCTCCTTGAAGTATGTTAAAGAATGGAATGCACTTGTCAGTGGCCTTCGAAACAAAGAGACTCAGGGCAGCTATCCTCCCAGTGAGGCTCTGAACATCCTTATACTTTCAGAGGGACTACCAGGGCTTTGATCTTCTCGGGATTTGCCTCTATCCCTAATGCACTGACAATAAAGCCAAGGAACTTCCCAGAGGCAACCCCACAAGTGCACTTCTGGGGATTTAATTTCATCCCAAACCTGCGAATAACTAAAAACACTTATGCTAGGTCCTTTACGTGGCGAGGGGCTATTCTAGACTTGACCAGCAAGTCTTCTACATAAACCTCCATGTTCCGTCAACCTGTTCCTTGAACATACGATTAACTAGCCTTTGGCAGGTGACACCAGCATTCTAAAACTTAAAGGGAATCACTTTATAGCAGTAAACCCCTTTTATCAATTTAGAAGCTAGTGTGTTCTTGATTTGCGACATGCATGGAAATCTAATTATAGCTTGAGTACGCATCCATGAAGGACAATAGCTTATACCTGGAGGTGGCGTCGACCATCTTATCTATTTTCGGCAGCGGGAAACAATCTTTAGGGCAAGCCTTGTTTAGGTCAGAGAAGTCTATACGGTTCCTCCAAGTTCCATTTGGCTTGGGTACGAGGAACAGATTGAATACCCACTTGGGGTATTGTGCATCTTGAATGAACTTATTTGCTAGTAGCTTGTCTACCTCCGCTTTTAAGGCTTCTACCCTGATCTAGTCAAACGTTCTCTACTTTTGATGAATCAGAGTGACGTTCGAATCGAAATTCAAGGCATGATAAATTATATTTGGGTCAATGCCAGTCATGTCAGAGTGAGACCAAGCAAAACCATCTTGATTTTCCCAAAGAAAGCCCATTAGTGCTTCTCAACTTATGCCTTTAGATTCTTTCTATCCTTGGTCCTCCTTTCGAGAATGGAGGCATTGAGGGCCACTTCCTCGACTTCCGCCATGGGCTCGATAAACCTCTCTTCCTAAACCCGCGGGTCCAACTCGTTGGTTTCATGAACACGAACAACATGCACCTCCACCTCCTCGGGACGAGGCTGCTGGGGAGCCAATGCATCTACCACCATTACTAGTTGCCTGAGGGACACATTGTAGCATTTCCTCACCTCTTTTTGGTCTTCTATTACTGTGCCAATCTCCGAGTCCATGGGAAACTTCATGCAAAGATGTCAAATGGAGGTAACCGCCCCAAACTCAACCAAGGTCGGATGGCCGAAGATGGTGTTATACGCCGAGGAGAAATCTACCATTGTGAAGGTGCAATACTTAAAATATTGCATGGAACCTCTCCAAGCAGCACAAGAAGCTTGATTTGGCCCATCGGTATGAGACTTTCTCCTGAGAACCCATATAAAGTTTAGGTGACGGGGACAAGTCGCTTGTGGTGAACCCGATCTTCTCGTAGACTGACTTGAACAGGATGTTCACTGAACTCCCATTGTCCACAAGGATTCGAGCCACCATCTTTTTGGAAACCTAGATCTCGATCACCAAAGGATCGTGGTGTAGAAAGTGCACTCTCCGAGCGTCATCCTCAGAGAATATGATGGCTTGGTCATTCATCCTTGGCATCTGAGCTAGCAATTGGGCTAACACCAACACCTCATCATCATGGTTCAAGGCCCGCGCATACCTATTTTGAGAACCTTGGGAGGTGCCACAAGTGGGGTCCTCCAGAGATGATCCCTGCTCACCCATTCACTGGGGGGGATCCGTGGACTATCGGATGCTGCAGAGCTGCGAGCGCTGCACCCAGAGCCTCGGGGACTGCGGGTTGTGTAGGAGTTGCCATAGTTGGGGCCTGAGACTTGCATACTTCATCTCAAGTATACTGGAGGAGGTGTCACAGTTTGATAATGATCATGAAAACAACAAAACTTGTTGGGATCTCGCCTTTCCCTATATCGCTGAATGGGTTGTGGCTTCCGATAATGATCGTGTAATTCTTTGGCCACATAGATGTTCTCCTGAGAGTCCTCTAGGCCAGTATACTCGGAGTACATTGAAACGTACTTCTCATCAGGAGAAATTCCCTGTCCTGTGTGCACTGCCCCATTTCCCTTGGGCTTTCTGCCCTTGCCTTTACCCCTGCGTCTACTACTGCTGGGGGTTCGACTGGGGGAAGCGAACTGGGATGGAGCAGCAACTCCAGCACTGAATGTAGGCTGATAAGCATTGTATCTATTGGGAATTTCTCTATATCACATCAGAGCCGCACCGATACCAGTGGGTGGCACGACACTAAAGCCAGCTAGTGGGACGCTTGGACTGGACTGGGCTCCCGTCATACTTGGTTGGACAGAAGCGTAGGGTGGATAGTGGGTCCCTGAAGCCACGGGGCCATGCGTCATCGGAGGGGGAAAGGCGATGGGCCCCCCAAATGCTCTAATCTGGGCATCTTCCCAGCTGATATACTCTTATGCTCAATGAATGAAGTTGTCTAGCCTTTGACACCCTCTCCGCTTGAGGTAATCCCACAACGAGGAACTCACATGGATGCCAACCCGTAAGGCCATTAGCTGCTGGACATCATCAACCCTCTTGGTCCTTACATCTTCCTCCTTGAAGCACTTGATGTAAGCTTTGAGGGTCTCAAAGGGTCCTTGCTTTATGTTGGCCAAAGCTCACCTTCCGAGCAGCTATGAATTACCTTCGGAATGAAGATGATAGATGGTGCCACGAATGAATGGATTTCGGCCTATGCTTCGTAAACAATTCATTTTATGGTCCTGTCAAGGTTATCGGAAACACATGACATTTGGTGTCTTCAAAGACGCGATGCACCGACATCAACCTATTGAACATCGAAAGGTGGTAGGTGGGATCCGTACTGCCATCATAGGACGTGATGGAAGGAATCTTAAAGCCTCGTGGTAATGGGGCTTCTACAATGTGAGAAGCACATGGCTCCCCATCCTTATACTCCAAGTTAGAGTCATGGCCCTGACGTTGGGCCATTTTGACCATTATCCTCTTGAAGCTCTCTAACTCCGCTCGGAGGGGGTCACGGTCTTGGTTGACACTTTCTGTCAAGTTATCCCTCATTTGGGCATTGAGGCTGTCCCGGAGGTCTGACTAGTCCTTCCTCCTGGGTTCGCGCCCGAAAGCCTTGTTACACCTATGAGCATTCAGGCCTTCTCATAGAACAGTTTGGCCTTGGAATGTACCATTGCCCTCGGGGTATGCTACTTCCATTTCTCCGTTGGACTCAATGTTTTATCTGATAACCGAGATGTTCATGTCATGATCTCGGCTAATGGAGGTGTTTGGCCTGTTGCCTCCTAGGCCGTTATTCTTGTGGTGATGGCGAGGTGCTGGGGGGACACCACCTCCAGGCCTCACACGATCCGTATTGGCGCGCTTGGGCAGAACGCCCTGGGCTCCATGGGCACTGACGACCTGATGGTGTCCTCGGGCACCTAGGCCTTTACCCTTACCATCTGGCCTCAGAGCCTGGTTGTCTTTGGGGTTCCGACGAGCCATCTTTTTCTGGCGAGCAGGGTTGTCGTAAATCTTACCCTTGCCACGATCTTGTGACACAGGTAGGGCTCCAACTCCAGCTGGGTGCACAGGGGCACACCAGCTGGTGGATCTTGCACTACATCAGCCGGGTGTTCTGGAGGCACATTGGCATAGTCAACAGGTGGAACTCAACCTGGGTGCACATGTGGCACTCCACCTAGGTGCACAGGTGGCACGCCAGTTGGCTTCCTATATGGTACTTAACCAGGGGGTCCACTCGCAGCCATTGGGCCGCCAGAGTAGCCCTCACGGCGTTAAACATCTCCTATAGGGCAGCGATATTACCCTCTTGGGTGTCAAGTTTCACTTGCTGAGTAGCCACCTGGTCGTGGAGCACCACCACTTCTGGTGTCTCCTTCGCATCCATGGACTGAGGGTATTCCTCCTCATAATACTCGTCGTCCATGCCGTGTTATTCAGTGTTTTCTTCGTAATCTTCCACCATCTCAGGGAGGTACTGTGGTGTTGGAAGGTTGGTTTCTCCTCCCTCAACTCTGGCGGGAGGAGCTGCTTCGTTTGGTGCATTTCTCCGAGTGGTCACCATGACTATGTTCTTCAAACTTTCTTCAAGCTCTCAATGAAAGAAGCAAAATTTTGACTGCCTTTTTCGCTATCAACCTAATCTAAAAGTTTAAAGAAATTAACACAAAATTTTTACGTGGTTCAGGCTATAAAAGCGCCTTACTCTATGAGTCTTTCATTTTTAGTGAGCTTGAAGCTTGTTTTAATGGTAGTTCTCAGGCAGTGTATATATTGCAAGGATTTATAGAGGAGATAGCCCAGCCCTATTTATAAAGGTCGGGGTCAGTAATATTAATCATCTACCATTAATACAAAATCCCCCATTCTAGGGTGTTAATGCTGAATTAATACAAAAAGGACTGCACTAAATAGAGACTACGACCCATGCAGATTGCATGGGGCCCATTGCAGAAAGTTACGTACCAACTTTATGAGGAACATATTCCTCACTGCCAGGGTGCGACGCACGTTTGCCCATGTTAGGCGACATTGTGGGAAATGCCGATTATCGAGGGTACGTACTTGACACCATTAATCGAGGCTCACCAAAAGTTGTTAGATGATCCTCTTGTGACCCATACCCACAAAGACTGACACTTGGAAGCCACTCCAGGTCTGACGACCAGAATCCTAGACCAAATTTTCTTTTCAAAGCATCACCAAGGGTAAATTGGTCAATTTTCCCAAAGCCCCACTAAACCTCAAATTAACACCCTAAATTGTCAATGAAATTACTAACCCTAAAAATATTAATATTTCTTCCAATAATGCTCCACTAATTACCCCACCTACGCAAAATTTCCAAAATTCCCCATGGCTCACCCCTAGTCGAGTATAAATCCCCGTTATGACTTTTCCACCAAACAGTTCTAAAGGATCGACTCAAGCTGAATATCCTAAACATATCCACATAATAATGTGGTTGCAATCACGTAACACATACCATTACAATTATACCCTCAACAGGTCAAAATTACAAAAATACCTTTTATAATGAAAACGGGCCCACAACCATATTTAATACACATAAACAAGCATAAGCGGTCATATCATAATATAACTCACATATTCCACATAATTACACATATATTCAATTAAATTCACATAACTCACAAATAAATCCAATTATGTCCTCCCAACACGCTAATCAAGGCACAAGCCTTATTAGCAAATTTGGGACATTATAGCTGTGCACATACTTCAAACATTGCTATGTAGAATTGAAAACAAAACAACTCAGATTAATAAGCTGAAGAGATGTAAAGTGTCTCAAATCCCTTGTCATCATCCTTGTGTTTGTAGTACTTTATAAGATGTTGATGTAAACAAATATCGTTATAGATGTAACAAAGTATTGTTAATGTAATGGTTATTAGAACACTTAATATGTTTAAATTTAGATGAAAGTGTCTTTAGTTTGATGTAACCATGCGTTGTTACCATATTGTTTCACAACATCTTTTTTCATTTTTTATTTTAGTCCCAAAATATGTTTTTGGTAGGTAAAATATATATTGCATACACATTATTAATTAATTCTCTCTCCCTCTTGAAGCTCTTGTCGATAACTATAAGTAATATATTGTTTAATGCATGCAAAAATTGACATGAATGAAAGAATACATGATCGTTCGAATAAGAATTAAATTGTTATACTGTCAATCTATAGTCATTTCTAGTTTGTAAGCAACAATTTCAGTATAATAGTCGAAATCCAAACTAGAATAACACATATATAAGGCTGATGTTTAAGTACTAAAATTAACTTGCAAAAGATAATACTCTTTCTCTTATCTTTTCCATTTTTATTCATTTTCAATAGTATAATGTTTTTCTCAATACAAGAATCAATATATATATATATATATTACAAAAAGCTATATCATATAAGATTCCTAGAGCTATGTTTGTGTTTTGACATTTTCAACAAGCCCCCATCAGGAACCCTATGTTAATTTTAGAGTGACTTTCATCAATGTAAATGCTTAATAGAAAAGTTTCATATTCTTTCATAATTGTATGATTATTCTCTGCAATAATTGTTGTTCAATGAATGTAAATGTATGTAAATACCCGACTAATTTAAAGACCTCAGACTTTCAACAACTACTAATACATAACTACTATCTCTTGAATATATACATAAAATAATCAAACTTTATTATTAATACATAGAAAATCCAAAAAAAATATATATATGGGATCCCATTTTCATATATAAAATAATAAAGAGAATAAAATCTTTAATTAAAATTTAAATATTTAATGTACTAAGTGCGGAAACTTTAAAGACATAATTCAAAAGACTCAAAAATAACAATGTCATCCTCGTTGATCCCATCGGTTCATTTCTTTAGTTCCTCGCCCGATTCACAAGCCAAAGCCGCCTCCGATCTGTCCCGCCTTCCATGTTCATTTTCCTACACAATCTAAATAAAAAAGAATGAGCCTAAGGCCAAGTAAGGAAAAACTACTAAAACATAAAGCATAAAACAAAAAATAGACTTCAATATTAATGACCATTAACACATTATCGTAGTATGTGATAAAAACTGATATAGTCCTCTTATTTTAACTATTATTTTAGAGGTAGGTTTAGACATAACTTATTCTACGATAACAATAAAGGTCTCGGGATTTGCTATCTAAGCAAACAATTTCCCAAGTGACTAAAGACATAAAAACAAACATACAAACACATTGCACATAAAATCTAACTTATTTTCCTTATCAAAATCAAGATATTGGACAAAAGTGCGGGATTGGAAACTTCTAAAACTAAACATTAAAAACCATAATTTTCCTAAAGAAAATAAGATGAAGAGAAGAACTAAGACATCGGAATAAAGACTTACCGAAAATCTTAAGTTTCAAAGAAATCAAGTACCTAACCAAAAGACATTATGATGACTTAGGATTTGAATTAAAAGAAAAGAATAAGAAGAATAGAAATAGATTAGATCTAAGGATTAACAATACCTTAGATAGCTAGAGCTTCGATCTATACCATAATCACCGAAATCACACTATAACTTACTTCCCAAGTGAATAGAAAAGCTTAGATTTGAAAGCTTTAACCCCAAAACACTAGTGTTTCTCTATAGAAGGAAAATGGCAGCTTGGAGGCTCTGAGAAGTGTTTGAAAAATGATGCAAATAACTGAGTGAAGGGTCCTATTTATAGGATTCAAGGAGTGAAACTAAATCCCACTAAAATGAATAAATATGGCACTTTACGCTCGACATATGCCCATAACTCGGTCAAAATCATTTAAGAACAAGTCCAAGATGTTGAGGATTGATTCTAGCTTCGGATTCCATGAAAATTCAAAAGTGGCACACACAGTTTATATATCGCCCACTATAGGCAAGGCCCCGTGGTTTCGATCATCCACACTCGACGTGTTTTTCCGTATTAGCATAGGCGATATATCTGCTTACACTTATGTAAAGCGCCCTATTCTATTACTTTATAAAACGCCTCTCATTTCATAAATAATTAGAAAATACAATTTAACATATGAAATTCAGTGGGGCCTTGATAAAACATGCAAGTTGGGCCCAATAGTTTAAAATAAAAATAAAGTGTTCTTATGCATCATTTAAAGAAAAATAAAATTTAAGTCCCACTGAAAGATTTAAACCTAATGTCCATAAAATGACTCTTTAAAACTCAACGCTTATGTTGATCATTTATTTGTTCATAGGATACCCCCATGCCATACACACAGAGACGTTGAAACTCCCCACATCACAGTGCATGCCAAAGAGAAACCCTATTTATTACCTGAAAGGGGGAAAGTAAGGGCGTGAGCTAGAAGCCCAGTAAGGAAGTACAAACAAATACAACAATATTCAAGGAAACACAATAAGAACATATTCATATCGTAAAACTCATAACATATCATATCATTTTCCTTTCATAATCATATCGTATCACCTTCATAGTCATAATCATAACATACATCATAACCATACATCACAATCATACATCATAATTATACCCTTTGTGATCATGACACCACTATTTTCCATGTCACATCTTGAGGTAACTAGTAAAATCATAAAACTGGAAAGACCTCCTCTGTGAGGTAAACAGGATATCAGGTCCTTGAATAACCTCGGCGCGTCTACCCTATGAGTTACGTCATCCCCTTAGTAACTCCCTTGTTGTGTCGCATTCAGCACACTAGCAAACCTTTGCGTTTTCATGCAACATACAAACACATGCAATCCATTTCACATATAAACATAGGAAACACATGTTGCATCATACTCATCATAGCATCTCAAGATAGAATTTCATATTTCATATTACATGGTCAATCATCATACATAGCCATAATTTTTCTCATAACAAACCAATGTTACCATTTCATATCATAAACATAGAAATTCTATCTAACTTCCTTACATCAGGTCCGAGCAAAGCAAAAATAAGAAAACTTCACAACGAGCTTATAATCATAATCAAACATCGTCTCTTAGACGTGGTAGAAGTTGCCAATAATTCCAAACGTACACATTTTCACATAAAATCACAAAAGAATAATGCTAATTCTACCTATTAATCCTTCATAGTTACAAAGTAAAAACTATATGTTTGAACAATAGGCATATTTTTTAACGTCAAAATATATTTGAATGCGACATGCATACGTGGGAGAGTTGTTAAAAAGTAACGTTTTAAAATGATAATTCCTACATGTTTATTTCTTATTTTTTTAAATAAAATTCAGCAACATTATTACTTTACCATTATTTGTTTCCTTAAGTCTCAAAGTTTGATTAAACCATTTAATACACTATTTTTACTTTAAAAGAATAATTCATTTTATTTTCTCATAAAATAATAGTCCCATTTATTATTTTAAATAACATAGAAAATAACAAAACTTGTAGTCATTTAGAAAATATTTAATGAATTTCTTGTTTCCTTTAGAAAATAACTTTTCTTCTAAATTAATAAAAATTACATGATTAAATGTGAGAATTTATAATTTAAAATGTGGAAAATATATTTTCATTTATAATATATAAGACTTGGATTATTTAGGTGTAAGACTCTTAAATTTTGAACAAAACTATTATTTTAACCTAATAACATAAACTTTCAGCAACTATTTATTTTGCTTAAAAATCATAACTTAATTTAACCAAAATATTTTTCTCATTTAAATTAAAAAATTGCACTCAAATAATAATGTGAAAATTCATGGTTATATTTTAAAAATATCACTTTTACATATACATAACTTATGGCATAATTTATTTGATGCACTAACCTTATTTATTTCATTTAAAATACATTTCTTATTTTTAAATAAAAAAATTCCGCAACAATAATTCATTCAAAATCACAAACTTAGATAAAAATCACATTTTCTTCATAAAAATCAGCATGTGTTAATTCGATTCAAAACACATTTAAATTTGAAATAAAACTACTCCTTTATGTACTTTAATCAAACATCACCAGAGGCATCTCATGTGCATTTTAACACATTGTTTCACCAATTATATACAAAAATCAGCAAGCATAATTAACATGGAATTCATCTTTAACTCATGCTTTTCAAGAAACTCAAACCATAACATTTATGTATCACTAAATTATCATTTATAAACGACCCAAGACAAATTCTCAATTTAACCAATTACCCTAGCACGTTTCTAATGAGTATAGGTGACACAAAAATAAAAACCACACAACATGCATCAACACCCTATAGGTCGAACCCTCATCATAAACATTTTATGTTTATTTGCATTTTTACAAGAATGTTTATAAGACAACATTATCACAACACCAAACCAAACTTATGCCCTAGCATGTGTCTAATAGCATCCTTGCATTCTTGTTACATAAACCATTTGATTCAAAATAACCATGAAAACATAACCATGAGATTTCATACTTCATGTATAACCAAAAATTTATATTAATACTTGCATATATACACCACACACCTAAGCATACAAAAGCACATAAAATCATAGAGCTCACACGCCTAGGCCAAAACCCCTCATGCATAAAAAAAAAACAACCATTCAACCCAAAATAAAAAATAATAATCAACCAACAAATGAAAGGAAAACAAAACAATATACCATTACCAATCACCAAACTATAACCTAAGAAATCATAACAACAATAGGGCTAGAGATTCTATTACCTCTCTTGATTGTAGAATCAAGAACACATTAGTGACAAGAATCCAAACTATGGCCACCACTTGTTCAAGCCTAGGGTTTCGAAACCCACATAACGAAGAGAAGAAAAACCACAACAACCAAGAACAACTTAGCAAAACACAAGAAACAAATGAGGAGATGATCTAGAAATCACAAATACAAGAATACATACCCTAGGATTGTAATCCCTTTTTCTCTTCTTCTCCTCCTCCTTCTTTCAATTCTCTCTTCCTTTCTTTCTCTCTCTATCTCACACTCACTCTCTCTCTCTTCCTATCTCTATGGCCGACGACTACCAAGCATGAAATGGCCTCTTCTTTTCTTTCTTTCCCTTTTATCTAACCTAAGGCAATAACTAGTCCTAATGAAAAAAATGTAAGTTTCCTCTTTGTCTTTATTTTCATTAATTTTATTTTTTATTTTCTTTTTTTCTTACTTAGAGGAAGTAAAGAGTGCATAAAAGAAGACAACTATTCTTCCTAATTTAGCTATAATCATCCAAACAACTCACTTAATTTTCAAACCAAAAAGGGAAAAAAATCCTTCATTCCCACTATAGTCCACACGCCACTTCTCTTCCTTTTCTTTTTCTTATTTTCTTTTTTAATTATTTTAATTAAATAAAATAAATCAAATCAAAGAAAATAATGTGTAGGAATTTCTATTGCATGCTCACCATGCAACCACTCACATGCACACACCCAATTGCTAAGGTACATCACTACCTACCATGCACATTGGTGAATTTAACCAAAAATCATTTTCTTATTTAATTAAATTAATAAATAAATAAAACAACTAACAATTAAATTCACACAATTTCTACCAAACAATTAAAAATAATTTTTAACACTTAAGAATTAAAAATAAAACAAAGCACAAAATTAATAAATAATAATAAAAATATTTAGTGCACTACAATATACCCTCCTCAGGGTATCTTTCTCTCATGTCTTCCTCCAACTCCCATGTTTTTTCTCGTTCCGTACTATTCTTCCACGGGACCTTAAATAATGGAATCCTTTTAGATCTCAGTTCCTTAATTCCCTTTTCGATAACACGCTCGGGATGTTCATCGTAACTCAGGTTTTGCTTCAGTTGTAACGACTCATAACTCAGAACATGAAAGGGATCTGACACGTACTTACGCAACATCGAGATGTGAAAGATATTATGTGTTTCGGCTAGTACTGGGGGCAGTGCTAAATAGTACGCAACTTTCCCAACTCTATCCAAAATCTCAAATGGGCCTATATTTCTTGGGCTCAACCTCCCTTTCATCCAAAAACACATAACACCTTTCATTGGCGAGACTCTCAAGAACAAAAACTTGCCCACAGAAAACTCGATGTCCCTTCTCTTAAGGTCCGCGTAACTCTTATGCCTACTTTGAGTGGTAAGCATTGTTTGGAGAATTTTCTCGATCGCCTCGCTAGCTTCCTTAACTGCCTCAGGGGCTAATATCTGCTTATCCCTTACCTCATCCCAGTGCAATGGAGATCTACACTTGCGCCCATAAAGCATCTCGTAGGGAGCCATCACAATAATGGATTGATAGCTATATTATTGGAGAACTCCATCAGAGGTAGATATTGACTCCAAGATTCTGAAAAGTCTAATGCACAACATCTCAACATGTTCTCTAGAATTTGTATAGTCCTCTTAGACTTCCCATTGGTCTGGGGATGGAAAGTAGTACTAAACTTCAACCTCATATCCATGGCATTTTGTAATCCCTTCCAAAAATTTAATGTGAATACTGACCCTCGATCAGATATTATTGACTTTTGAACCCCATGAAGCCTCACTTTCTCGCTCACATACATCTCTGCATACTGGTCCACCAAGTAGGTGGTCTTAACTGGTAGAAAATGGGCAGACTTAGTGAGCCTATCCACTATTACCAAAGCAGAATCATGTTGTTTTGTGATCTTAGGTAACCCTACCACAAAATCCATTGCTATATCTTCCCATTTCCATTATGGAACGTAATGTGGTTGAAGCAGCCCTGCTGACCTTTGGTATTCTTCTTTTACTTGCTGACATGTTAAACATCTAGCAACAAACTCAGCAACATCCTTCTTCATTGTAGGCCACCAATACTATTATCCCAAAATTTCAGTTCGATGACGTGGAAATCAGAAGTGACAAGTGGCAATGCATGGTCAGTAAATGGCACATTAATAGTCCATAAATGTGTTGGCTCTTCAGAGTTGTGATAAAGTGATCTGACCGATCTGATAGAATTTATGTCCGAACGGTGAAGATTTTTTACTGACCAGTTAGGAGTTTGGCCGACCAGTCAGTCGTTTTGACCGACCAGTCATCTGTTTTGGTCGACCACTCATCTATTTTGGCTGACCAGTCATCTGTTTTGACCGACCAGTAAAGTGTTTTGCTAGACCAGAGATGTGTCATGCTAGACCAGAGGAGTGCTAGAGGAGTGCTTTGCCTATACTGACCAGAGGTGTGCTAGAGGTATGCTTTTCCGACGAGAGGTGCATGCCTATGTCTTCAGTAACAGCTTCAACACAAATCATTCTTAACTACCGCGGGAATCTCTCAGATATCCTGGAATAATAGCTATATTATTGTAATTTAAATTTATTTATATTTTATTAATTAAAGTCTGTTGGAAGAACCAAGGACCCGGTCAAAGGGAGATATCTGATGTACGATCCATGAGCCTATAAATAAATGGCTCATGGCATCATTTGGGGGGATCTGATCTTTTTAAACAGAGAAAAACTCTCTCGTTTTGAGACTTTGAGACTGTTACTTGGGGCATTCTTGGGGAATTTTCTGAGAGAGTTTTGAGAGAGAAACTATGTATTTTTCTACTTACACTTAAGAAACTCAGTTGACTCAAGTTCATCTGATCTTAAGTGTAGGATATATATATCACAACTCCAAGTGGATTAGGCTATTACCAATAAATTGGGGCTGAACCACTATAAAATTATCAGTGTCGTATTTTTCTCTTGAATGTTTATTGTAGTTTTGACGTCTACTCGTCGTTGGCCAAAATCGTGGTCAACATTTTGGTGCTTTCATTGGGAGCCTGAAGAGAAGAAACACTAGACTATCATATCAAGATGGCGCCTAAGAATACCAATGTGGCATCCAAAAATTCAGGCACATCAATAGAGCCTGCTAGATCAGAAGGTCCTGGACTGCAGAACCCAGAGACTAAGCCCAGGGTCTTTCTCGAGGAGACCACTCCACAAGTTGAACAACTCCAGGAAGCAATAGGCACTTTCCAAGAGGAGATGATGCAATTCAATGCTCGGCAGGAGTCTTTTGCTGAAGAGATGGCCAGGCAGAGAGCTGCGTTAGAGCAGCAAAGGCATGATATGGAGGCCAGAAGCGAAGAGATCAAACAACGACAAGAGGAGGAAGACCGAAGACATCGCGAAGCAGCACTTGCTTTAGAGGCAGCTACCCAATTGGCCCAAGCCAATGCTCAAGTTGCGGCATGAGCAGCCGCCCAAGGAGCACAAAAGGACAACGCTAGTTAGAAGTCCCCTGCTGGAAGGACAGACTCTCGGGGACCTGACCGAAGTCGAAGCAATCAGACTGGTCGGGCAGATGACAGAGTCCACTCTAGAACTACATCAACACAGAGGGCAAACTCTAGAACTCCCTCCAGGAGCCACCGATCAGAAACTTCGAGATCAGGAAGTCACCGATCGGGTAGTAAGAAGACCCCACCCAGGCAGGATCATACCAGAACTCCTCGAGATAAGGGAACTTCACTGTTCAAAGATGGACATGGTCGTGATGAGGCTGATAGTCACCACACCGACCACTCAAAGGATAAAGAAGAAAACAACCCACAAGGAGGAAAAGACTGCCCGGGACAAACCGAAAAGCCTCCACTGCACCCCGACCAGCAGCGTAGTAGGAGAGAGAAAGTCCCGCGTAGTAAGTCCTCTAAAAAATCGAAGAGTACGGTGTTCGATCGGGCAAGAGAGCATGCTTCCCGGAAGGATCTAAGGGACGTTATCACCAACAAGAGGAAGACTGTCTTGGTCGAAGGGCAAAATCTGAACCGCCCTGCCAGTCAAGTAAAAATACTTGATGACAGTGCACCAGATGGTAATGCACGACTAGGCGGTCAAGACCTTGGAACTTCGTCAGTTGCACTAGCCATCCAAGCCCAGCATGATGTGCTAATGGCTGCGGTGCAAGGTTTATCAAAAAGACCTTCCGGGATGGATGCGATAGACCACCGGAGTGGCAGCCCATTTTGTGCCCGGATTAGAGCAGCCCAGCTGCTGGAAAAATATAAAGCACCGGTGCTGCTAGTATATATAGAAAAGGCAGATCCCATTAGACATGTCGGGAAATTTGAGGACCAGATGGAATTGCTCGGAGTAAGTGACGATTATCGGTGTAGAGTTTTCCCGACTACATTGTCAGATACTGCCCAGGAGTGGTATTGGAAGTTTAAGTTGAATTCCATCAGCTCTTGGGAAACATTTAAGAAGGAGTTTTGTAGACAATTCAGCGATGCCAGGACTCCACCAGTTTATGCCAACCACTTGGCAGATATCAAACAAGGAAAAGATGAGTCTTTAAAGAATTATATACAGAGATTCATGAGAGAAGCCAATAGAGCAACTGCTGTAGGAGACGAGGGGAAGATGGTTCCCATATCCGCTGGGATAACTTATCAGAGCCCTTTGCGTGATAACATACATAGAAATCCAATTTTAACACTTCAACAATTTCTTGACCGAGCAGACAAGTATCTGAAATTGGATGATGCAATCGAGAAAAAGGAGAATGGCATAAACAATCTGGGCAGATCAGCTGACCCTCCTAAGAATGGTGGGAACAATCACAATGGTGGAAAGAAACGTGGGGATAACGGATTTGACCACCATGAAGAAAAAGCTGTGCCGCGGCACACCATCGCAGACCCAGATTTCTGGGTTTTCCTTCGCGTTTTTCCCGAGCCTAACTCACTCCAAATCACCCCAACTTCATACCCAAGCCCCAAAACCTGTTTGAAACCCCACATAGACCAACCAACAACTTTTAAACACTATAACCCAACTCAACTACACATTTACCCACAGAATTCACACCTAAATTCAGATTTAAACCATTGAACCAAAGCTTGAGAAATGTGTAAACCAGCCCCTTTAGATTCTTAAACCATAACAGCTACGAAAATTTAAACATGATACACTCTTACCTCAGTCAAGTACTCAGCTTGGATTCTCCCCAACTCTAGCTTCAAATCACCTTCTCCTTTTGATTACTCCAACTCTAAATTCATGCAAAACCAGCCACCAACTTGCTTAAATTCATATTCATCTCTAAAAATTCAGACTTGAAACTTAAACATATTATAGCCAAATCCTTACCTCTGAGTTTTCTTGGCCTAAGCTTGGTTGATAACCTCAATCACCCCCTTGATTCTCCTTCCAAGAGCTAGAGTTCAGCTTCTCTTTTCCTTCTTTCTTCTGTTATATTTCTAGGTCTCCAATATTCAGCATAAACCAACTCCCAAAGTGTTATACGTAAATGTTATTCCTTCAGCTCAAACTCATCTACTAACTGCCAAAATACCATTTTAACCCTCCATTAATATCACTTACTAACTAGACCTCAAGGGCTTATTTGTCCTTTCCCTAATTTTGCAATTCTACCACTTTCCCAATAAAACCCGTTACTCTCTATAGTTACCAACAGTTACGCAGGTTACCAAATCACCAGTTACCATTATCTAGTTTCCTAGATCCGTCTTGGCACGTGCATCACGTTTGTATCACAGCACCCACACAGTACAATTCACATATCATAATTATCACATAATATAATCCACATAGTCATATAACATGCTTAAAATCATAATCATACATCTTAATCATAATAACCACACATAATTCCCATCTTGCCCTCCCGGCACACTAATCAAGGCCCTTAAGCCTTATTAGTAAATTTGGGTCGTTACAACTATCCCCTCCTAATAAGAATTTCGTCCTCGAAATTTACCTAAACAACTCCGGATACTGATCTCGCATAGTTGTCTCAAGCTCCCAGGTCGCCTCCTCGACCTTGCTGTTTCTCCACAGCACTTTAACCAAAGGAATTGTCTTATTTCGCAACACCTTGTCTTTCCGATCCAAGATCTGAACTGGTTGCTCATCATAAGCCAAATCTGCCTGTAACTCCAAATCTTCATGCCTCAATACATGAGTCACATCTGAAACATACTTCCGAAGCATAGAGACATGAAACACATCATGAACTCCAGACAACGATGGCGGTAAGGCTAACCTGTAAGCCACCTGACCAATCCTTTCCAGGATCTCGAATGGTCCAATGAACCTAGGGCTTAGCTTGCCCTTCTTACCAAATCTCCTCACCCCTCGCAGAGGTGAAACTCGAAGAAAGACGTGATTACCAAGCTGAAACTCCACATCTCTGCGCTTAGGATCAGCGTAGCTTTTCTGTCTACTCTGTGAAGCGAGCATTCTAGCTCGAATCTTCTCTATGGCCTCACTTGTCTTCTGAACCATATCTGGCCCCAAATATCTCCTCTCACCCATCTCATCCCAATGAATTGGTGATCTACACTTTCTGCCATATAACATCTCATAGGGAGCCACTCCGGTTGTTGACTGATAACTATTATTGTAGGAGAACTCAATCAACGGAAGGTACTTACTCCATGAACCCTCAAAATCAATCACACAGGCTCTGAGCATATCCTCCAATACCTGAATCGTCCTCTCAGACTGTCCATCAGTCTGAGGATGAAAAGCTGTACTAAACTTCAACTGAGTCCCCAAAGCTTTCTGCAGACCTCCCCAAAACTTGGAAGTGAAGATAGGATCTCGGTCTGACACAATCGACTTAGGAACCCCATGGAGACGTACGATCTCTTTCACATACAACTCAGCGTACTGATCCATAGTATAAGTTGACCTCACTGGAAGGAAATAGGCTGACTTGGTGTATCTATCCACTATAACCCATATTGAATAATGAAACCCTACTGTCCGGGGTAGACCTCCTACAAAATCCATAGTAATATCCTCCCATTTCCACTCAGGAATACCCAAAGGCTGAAGCAACCCTGCTGGTCGCTGATGCTCAGCTTTCACCTGTTGACAGGTTAAGCATCTGGCAACGTACTCTACTACATCCTTCTTCATCCCGGGCCACCAATACAAAGTCCGTAAATCCTGATACATCTTCGTGGTACCCGGGTGAAGCGAGTACGGCGTCGTATGAGACTCATCTAATATTTCTCGTCTAATCCCCTCGTCAGCTGGAACACAAATCCGCCCCTGATACCGAAGTAAGCCAACCTCTGAAACAGAATAGTCCTTAGCTATTCCTGCTAAAACATCCTCTCTAACTCCCTGTAACTGAGAGTCTGTCAACTGCCCCTCTCTGATCTGCTCTAGCAAGGTCGACTGTAGTGTAATGTTGGCCAACTGGCCCACTATCAATTCTATCCCCGCTCTAACCATCTCATCAGCTAACTCCCTTGAGATCTGAGCGGAGCTATACAACTGACCTGGACCTCGGCGGCTCAATGCATCAGCCACCACATTGGCTTTTCCTGGATGATAAAGAATATCACAATCATAATCTTTCACCAACTCCAACCAACGCCTCTGTCTCATATTCAGGTCCTTCTGCGTAAAGAAATATTTCAGGCTCTTATGGTCGGTGTACACCTCGCACTTCTCCCCATAAAGATAATGCCGCCAAATCTTCAGAGCAAAAACCACTGGTGCCAGCTCCAAATCATGAGTAGGATACCGCTGCTCATACTCCTTCAGCTGTCGTGATGCATAAGCTATCACCTTCTCATTCTGCATCAGCACACAGCCTAAACCCAACCTTGACGCATCACAGTATACCACAAACTTCCCTTCCCCCGAAGGCAAACTCAACACTGGCACTGTAATAAGTCATCGCTTCAACTCCTGGAAACTGCCCTCACACTTGTCTGACCAAATGAACTTTAGATTCTTTCTTGTCAATTCTGTCATCGGTGCTGCTATCTTCGAGAAGCCCTCTACGAACCGCCTGTAGTAGCCTGCCAAACCAAGGAAACTTCGCACTTCTGAGGCGTTCCTTGGCCTCGGCCAATCTCTAACTGCTTCTATCTTAGACGGATCTACTTTAATCCCATCTGCACCTACAATGTGTCCAAGGAATGTCACTTCAGGTAACCAGAACTCGCACTTCTTAAACTTAGCATACAACTGATGCTCCCTCAACCTCTGAAGAACCAATCGAAGATGAAACTCGTGCTCTGCCTCTGAACTGGAGTACACTAGGATGTCATCAATGAAGACTATAACAAACTGATCCAGAAAATCTTTGAACACTCTGTTCATTAAATCCATAAAGGCTGCTGGGGCATTGGTCAAACCAAAAGACATGACCAAGAACTCATAATGCCCATAACGCGTCCGAAAAGCTGTCTTAGGTATGTCCTCATCCTTGATCCTCAGCTGGTGATAACCAGATCGAAGATCAATCTTTGAGAACACCATCTTACCTTGCAACTGATCGAACAAGTCATCAATCCTCGGTAGGGGATACTTATTCTTAATAGTTAATTTATTCAGTTCCCGATAGTCAATACACATTCTCAGAGTCCCATCCTTCTTCTTAACAAACAAAACTGGAGCACCCCATGGTGAATAACTAGGTCTGATGAACCCTATATCCAGAAGTTCCTGCAATTGTATCTTTAACTCTTTCAGTTCCGCTTGTGCCATCCTGTACGGTGCCCTCGACACTGGCTCTGTCCCTGGTGCTAACTCAATAACAAACTCAATCTCCCTACGCGGCGGCAACCCAGGCAAATCCTCAGGAAACACATCCAAGAACTCACAAACCAGTCTGGTCTCCTCCGGTCCAACTGGTGAAACCTTGGTGGTATCTACCACACTAGCCAAGAAGCCTATACATCCAACCTGTAGCAAATCTCTGGCTCTCAACGCAGAAATCCTGGGTACGCGGGGTCCACGCACCGCTCCCACAAAAACGAAGGGATCCTCACCCTCTGGCTCAAAAGTCACCATTTTCTTTCTACAGTCAATGGTAGCTCCGTATCTAACCAGCCAATCCATACCTAAGATCATGTCAAAGTCCTCCATACTCAACTCAATCAAGTCCACTGACAACTCTCTACCATCAACTAACACTGGCAGTGCCCTAACCCATCTCTTAGACACCACCAGCTCTCCCGTAGGCAATATAGTCCCAAACCCTGAAGCTCTAACCTCACTAGGTCTACACAATCTATCAATTACCCTATCAGAAACAAATGAATGCGTAGCACCAGAATCAATCAAAACAGTAAAAGAAGTGCCAGCACTAGAAAGCTGACCTGTCACTACCGAGGGACTAGCCTCGGCCTCTGCCTGCGTCAAAGTGAACACTCGAGCTGGAGTCAAGCTATCCACCTTCCCTGCCTCGCCCTTCTTCACCGTTGGACAATCTTTTCTGAGGTGTCCCACCACCCCGCATACATAACAGGCCTTAGCCTGACACTCGCCCAAATGGCGTCTCTTGCACCTTGTGCATTCTGGGTAAGTCCTCCACGAATCGCCGCCTCCCCGACGGCCCCCCTAAAAACCCCGACCTCCTCTATCAAACCTAGGAGCAATTGGGGCTTCAGGAGTCTTTCTCTTCAAATCACTGATACCTCCACCTCTACTAGAACCAGAATATAGAGGCACCGGCCTACGGCCCTCTCTTCTTGCTGCACTATCCCTCCAAATCCTATTCTCTGCTTCCTCAGCAGTCAGAGCCCTTTCCACAGCTTGGGCATAGGTGGTCACCCCAGGAACTGTAGTAATCCTTACATCCCGGGCTATCATGACATTTAGCCCTCTAACAAATCTGTCTAACCTGGTCGCATCGGTAGGAACAAGATCCGGTGCAAACTTTGCAAGTCTATCAAATTTCAAGGCATACTCCATAACAGTCAAACTGCCCTGAACAAGGCCCACAAACTCATTCACCTTTGCTGCCCTGACGGCAACATTATAGTACTTCTGATTGAACAAATCTCTAAACTCCTCCCATGTCATTGCCGCAATATTCCTAGTCTGTGACGCCACCTCCCACCAGATTAGGGCATCCTCTCTCAACATATAAGTGGCACAGGCCACCCTATCATGTCCCTCTACTTTCATATAATCAAGTATAGTGGTAATCAAGGTCATCCACTGCTCAGCTTTTAGTGGATCTGGCCCACCCTCAAAGATCGGGGGCTGCTGCTTCCTGAACCGCTCATACAACGATTCCACTTTATTGCCAACATCGACAGGCTGTACCACAGGTACCAGTGCCGATGGTCCAGCAGGGGCAACACTCCCAGATGGAGCTTGCTGCAACATTCTAATCAACTCATCTTGGCTCTGAAGCCTAGCTTGCATTTCTGCCATTAACTGCTGCCAGTTCTCAGGGACTGGCGGAGGGGTTGGGCCCTGATCATCCTCTCTAGCCCCAGACCTGCCGGCTTGTCGTGTAGATTTCCTTGAACGCATATCTATTCAAGTCAATCTGCAAACAACGACTCGGCAATTAGGCTAAGATGACAGGGAGATAATCTCTCCACAATCCACCACCGAAACTCCAATCATTCACAAGCAAGCAAGTATAATAATTTATCCAGATATTCATCCACATGCACAGCAATGCTAATAAGCACGCCTCAATAACATCATGCAATAGTCAAGGGCCAGGCCCTATCAGAATCTCATGCTCCCTATTCATCAAACAGATATCAACATTCATATCTCACTCAAATCATTTAAACACATAATCATGCATATACAGTTACCAAACCCTGAGTTGAGCTTGTCTCCCGCAGCGAATGTACATACCCAGCCAGTCTTCAGGACCCATAAACCTAGGACGCTCTGATACCAAGTTGTAACGCCCTGGATAGCCAAGACCGTTACACTGTGTGTTTATAAAGTGCCAAACCTGCTAATCTAGTATTTAAAGTAAAAGCGTGTTACTTAAATAGTAGAGGAACTAGGGTTAAAAGAGTTTTGGTCTCAAAAGGTACGTTTTCATTACTAAACATTGTTTATGTACATGGGATCCCAAAAATGACAGTTTAAAAGCCATTTACAAAAGTTACAAAGTCTATATACATCAACAGCCATACTAAGGCAAAATGAGCAGTTAGGTAATCTCCGTCCTGACACACTTCTCGACCGTGGTGATCGAACGGCTGGCTATGTACATTTCACCTCGGAGCTCTCCACCTCAGGCCTGGTCCAGCTTGCCCTTACCCTTACCTGCACCACGAAGCACCCGTGAGCCAAGGCCCAGCAAGAAAACACAGTAATAACAGAGCATGAACAATTAGCAATCAACTCAGTTACTCATACAGCATCTCACAAATTCAAGTATATCATCATTCAAGTATACCACATACAAAGCATTTCAACTCATGATACATATTGCACAGACGATAACCAGGGCTAGCGCTCACAGGCCGCTCCCTCTGTTATCCTATTGTTTCTGGCTCTCAGTGGCCAATTCGCGCCCCGTGCGCTAAAAATCATGAACAGTACTCTTAGACCGCTTATACGTGTCCCTTGGCATAATACCAACGATGACACAATACAATTCTCGGGAGCACTTAGTCCCACCACAATCATACATTCAGGTGCAGTTTTCTTACCTTTCAATTCACTAGTTTCCAATGCCACGTAGCCACAAGCACGGTCCTCTACCCCGAGCCTCTTCAAAGTCCTAATCACAACACAAATATAATATTCTTTGTCATTAACCAATCCAAGACTACCTTCCCGGTACCTAACCCACACTCTCAGAACCCCCAAAACCTTAGAACAACACCCCGGAGACATCCCCCGAACCCCCGGAGCAAAGGCCAAAAATTGCAAAATGTAACACCCTGAAATTTGCCTTGTGCCGCGGCACCCCACACCAGAGACCCCTAGGCCGCGGCAAGCAAAAGCTGTGCCGCAGCACACCATCGCAGACCCAGATTTCTGGGTTTTCCTTCGCGTTTTTCCCGAGCCTAACTCACTCCAAATCACCCCAACTTCATACCCAAGCCCCAAAACCTGTTTGAAACCCCACATAGACCAACCAACAACTTTTAAACACTATAACCCAACTCAACTACACATTTACCCACATAATTCACACCTAAATTTAGATTTAAACCATTGAACCAAAGCTTGAGAAATGTGTAAACCAGCCCCTTTAGATTCTTAAACCATAACAGCTACGAAAATTTAAACATGATACACTCTTACCTCAGTCAAGTACTCAGCTTGGATTCTCCCCAACTCTAGCTTCAAATCACCTTCTCCTTTTGATTACTCCAACTCTAAATTCATGCAAAACCAGCCACCAACTTGCTTAAATTCATATTCATCTCTAAAAATTCAGACTTGAAACTTAAACATATTATAGCCAAATCCTTACCTCTGAGTTTTCTTGGCCTAAGCTTGGTTGATAACCTCAATCACCCCCTTGATTCTCCTTCCAAGAGCTAGAGTTCAGCTTCTCTTTTCCTTCTTTCTTCTGTTATATTTCTAGGTCTCCAATATTCAGCATAAACCAACTCCCAAAGTGTTATACGTAAATGTTATTCCTTCAGCTCAAACTCATCTACTAACTGCCAAAATACCATTTTAACCCTCCATTAATATCACTTACTAACTAGACCTCAAGGGCTTATTTGTCCTTTCCCTAATTTTGCAATTCTACCACTTTCCCAATAAAACCCGTTACTCTCTATAGTTACCAACAGTTACGCAGGTTACCAAATCACCAGTTACCATTATCTAGTTTCCTAGATCCGTCTTGGCACGTGCATCACGTTTGTATCACAGCACCCACACAGTACAATTCACATATCATAATTATCACATAATATAATCAACATAGTCATATAACATGCTTAAAATCATAATCATACATCTTAATCATAATAACCACACATAATTCCCATCTTGCCCTCCCGGCACACTAATCAAGGCCCTTAAGCCTTATTAGTAAATTTGGGTCGTTACAAGGAGGCAGTAGCAATCCTGGGTTCAAACGACAAAGATCTCCACCCTTGCAGCCCGGGCCTGTGGACTTTACCTTAGACACTATATGTGGAGGTCCACACTTGGCTGAGGATAGCAACAAAGCAAGGGACAGGTATGCTGAGACACTTTGACAAGAGCGGGAGTGCTAGGATCAGATTTGGTGAATGGAGCCTAATCGGAAACCACTGGAATGGCAAGCGTCTGTGGATATATTATTTCTAAATACCCCTTTCAGAGTGGTAGTTTAATTTCAATTTGTTTAACTTATTATTTAAATTTGGTTTATGAGCTGGTTATTTGCTAACCAGTCATTTAATTTTTGAACAATTTTTGTTGTTTCAGACTTGTTATTAGACACGTTTTGTCCTTTTTTAATTTACGAGTAATAAAAGAGATTGCGCGCAGCGTGGTCGATTCTTGCAACAAATGTGCATGTGTGTTAATTATCCGAACAATGTTCAACTGGTCGATAAATTCAAGCAGTGTTCAACTGCTCGAATATTTTCCATATATTCTATGTGTTTCACGAGTAATTAACTGCTTGAACAGATTCGGTCAAGTAGCAAGTGACTAAGGATATTTCAACCCTTGATCACTTGGGGGGCACATCGGGTATACTGGTATATAATTTAACACAGGCAATAAGAGCATGAGTTAAGATATCTGTTTTTAGGCTGACTTGTAAATTTTCGAAGTCCAAAAAGGCCATTAAGCTAACTTGTTTGACAAAGCTTAAGTAACTTGGAATTTTTTAAAATTTCAAGTTAGAAGCAAATATTCGTGTGAGAATAAACATTATGCTCATAAAATGTTAGAGCAATAAGAGTGTGAGAAAGTATACTTAGTATGGACTTATGAAATGTCTAGAATTTCTATGTTAGAAAACTAAGTACTCATGCGAAAATATAAACCATACATCAGAGTGATTTTACTATTCACAAAAAAACGTATAATGTTTTAAGTCTAAAAAAATAAAAATAAAAGACTTAGAATGTTTCAAGTTAGCAAAGAAAAGTAAAGTATAAATGCCAACAGCTCGATTGTACGAGAAAAATATCAAAGCTGCTAAGCAGTAGTTGTCTTCACAAAATTATAAGAACAAAAAGTACACTACTAGCCAGATACAATGTTTAGTTGATCAGGTGCAAAGTTTTACTGGTCGGGAGAGCAGATACAACTTCCTTGGTCGGTTGAGCATATATCACTAGTCGAGTAGGAAACTCTGTTGTTGAGCATGACTAACAGCGATGAGTCCCTGGAGTGAACCAAACAAACACGAACAAATAAATGCAAAGTAAAAATATTTACTTTGAGAAGAGAAGTCAATTTTCTCCAAGATTGATTGAGAGAAATCAATCTCTCAAAATACTTTTGAGAGATTTGAACAAGGTATTTTGATGGTGTTTGGAGGGATAAGTTTTGGGCATATGCTTAAGTAGCTATGCCATACGCCCGATCGGTTGGGTGATGGCCGAGAGAATTCCGAGTGTGCCCGAGCAGGCCGGCGTGCGCGTCCAAAGGCTGGTGTCCGAGCTGATGGTGGCTGCGTGTCCGAGCAAGTGGGGCTGCGTCCGAGCGGATGTTGGCTGCGTGTCCGAGCAGCTGGGGTTGCGTCTGAGCGGATGTTGGCTGAGTGTCCGAGCAGTTGGGGCTGCGTCCGAGCGGATGGTGGCATGCATCCGAGTGGATGGTGGAAAGTGTCCAAGCAGCTGGGTTTGCGTCCAAGCGGATGTTGGCTGCGTGTCTGAACAGCTGGGGCTGCGTCCGAGCGGATGGTGGCAAGTGTCCGAGCAGCTGGGGCTGCGTCTGAGTGGATGTTGGCTGCGTGTCCGAGTAGCTGGGGCTGCGTCCGAGCGGATGTTGGTTGCTTATCCGAGCAGCTGGGGCTGCGTCCAAGCGGATGGTGGCATACATCCGAGTGGATGGTGGCAGATGTCAGAGTGACTTGGCTGTGTGTTTGAGTGTCCGAGCGGTTTGAAGAAATGAGTGTATGTTCCGATCGACGAAGCTGTTTCTAAGGAGTTGAGGAGGGACCAAAGAGCTAATCCTATCCTATTAGCCACACACTTATTCAAGGGGGCAAGAAAATGACCGATTGGCTAGAGGATCCAAGGCAACAACAAATCTCAAGAGCATGGGGCACAAACATGTTTCCTTACTCATGGAGTACTACAACAAGATCAAAAAATAAAATTTAAGGAATTCAAAAGAAAAGTTCAATCGTGGGTTTACTACAAAAGTGAAAGTTACTGACCGGATGGAAGCTTTTGGATGACGTCAAAAAAAAATTTCTAGAGAAAAAGTTTATCATACGAGTAAATCATATAATAAACTTGGGGGGAAAATGTTATCCCCAAAATTTCAGTTCGATGACGTGGCAATCAGAAGTGACAAGTGGCAATGCATGGTCAGTAAATGGCACATTAATAGTCAATAAATGTGTTGGCTCTTCAGAGTTGTGATAAAGTGATATGACCGATCTGATAGAATTTATGTCCGTCCGGTGAAGATTTTTGACTGAACAGTTAGGAGTTTGGCCGACAAGTCAGTCGTTTTGACCGACCAGTCATCTGTTTTGGCTGACCAGTCATCTATTTTGGCCAACCAGTCATCTGTTTTGACCGACCAGTAAAGTGTTTTGCTAGACCAGAGATGTGTCATGCTAGACCAGAGGAGTGCTTTGCCTATACCGACCAGAGGTGTACTTTACCGACGAGAGGTGCATGCCTGTGTCCTCAGTAACAGCTTCAACCCGAATCATTCTCATCTACCGTGGGAATCTCTCAGATATCCTGGAATAATAGCTATATTATTGTAATTTAAATTTATTTATATTTTATTAATTAAAATCTGTTGGAAGAACCAAGGACCCGGTCAAAGGGAGATATCTGATGTACGATCCATGAGCCTATAAATAAATGGCTCATGGAATCATTTGGGGGGATCTGATCTTTTTAGATGGAGAAAAACTCTCTAGTTTTGAGACTTTGGGACTGTTACTTGGGGCATTCTTGGGGCATTTTCTGAGAGAGTTTAGAGAGAGAAACTATGTATTTTTCTACTTACACTTAAGAAACTCAATTGACTCAAGTTCATCTGATCTTAAGTGTAGGATATATATATCAAAACTCCAAGTGGATTAGGCTATTACCAATAAATTGGGGCTAAACCACTATAAAATTATCAGTGTCGTATTTTTCTCTTGAAGGTTTATTGTAGTTTTGACGTCTACTCGTCGTTGGCCAAAATCATGGTCAACAAATACAATGCCTTAAGGTCTTGGTACATCTTTGTCGACCATGGATGTAAGGAATAGGGTGTTGTGTGCACATCCTTCATAATACCCTCCCTTAATCTCATCATTGTTAGGCACACAGATCCAATCCTTATATCACAGCAATTCATTGGTAGACATAGTGAAGTTGTCGCTATCACCTTTTTGTACCAACGCCTTTTGCATTATCAGGGCTTCATCCAATTTCAGCCATTCACTAATCTATTCCAGTAGGGAGGATTGTAACGTGAGATTTGCTAGGCCTCCTGTCACGAGCTCAATACCAGCTTTTACAATCTCCTTTTGCTGAGGCACCTCTATTGTGCTCAGAGCTGAGACACTTCCATGTCCTCACCTACTCAATGCATCCGCCACCACATTGGTCTTGCCTGGGTGGTATAGAATTTCCCAATCATAGTCTTTCACTAACTCTAATCACCTCCCCTATCTCATATTCAGTTCTTTCTGAGTGAAGAAGTATTTCAGACTTTTGTGATTAGTGTAGATTTCACACATATCCCCATAAAGTTGATGTCTTCATATCTTTAGTGATAACGCCACTACTTCTAACTCAAGATCATGGGCGGGATACCATTGCTCATAGTCCTTGAGTTTTCTAGAAGCATAAGCTACCACCTTCCCATCCTGCATCAACACACACCCTAAGTCGTTCTATGATGCGTCGCAATACACCACGAATTTCCCGCCCTCTGTGGGAACACAAAGGATAGGAGCAGAGATCAACTTATGTTTCATAGTCTGAAAGCTTTCTTCACATTTCTCTATCCATGTAAACTTCTGATGTTTCCAGGTCAAGTTGGTCAAGGGTGTGGCAATCTTTGAAAAACCCTCGACAAAATTCTAGTAATAACCCATTAACCCTATGAAGCTTCGAACCTCTGAGGCATTCTTTGGCTGGGGCCAGTCTCTATTGGCCTCAATCTTGGACGGATCCACTGTTATCCCATTCTTGGATGCTATATGCCCTAGGAAAGTCACTTGTTCCAACAAAAACTCACACTTAGAGAACTTAGCGTATAATCGATGCTCTCGTAGTCTGTTTAGGGTCATTCTCAAGTGCTCCTCATGATCCTCCTTGGTCTTTGAGTAGATAAGGATATAATCTATAAACACTACTACAAACTTATCCAAGTAGTCTTTAAATACCATGTTCATCATGTCCATGAATGTTGTTGGGGCATTAGTGAGTCCAAAAGACATCACTAGGAACTCATAGTGCCTGTAGCAAGTTCTGAAAGCCGTCTTAGGAATGTCTCCTTTCTTTACTTTCAATTGATGGTACCCAGATTGTAGATCAATCTTTGAGAATACTATTGCCCCTTGTAGTTGATCAAAAAAGTCATTTATCCTAGGCAAAGAATATTTGTTCTTAATGGTGATCTTGTTGAGTTCTCGGTAATCGATGCACATTCTCATGTTTCCATCTTTCTTTTTCAAAATAGGACTGGTGCCCCCCATGGCGAATGACTAGGTCTTATGAACCCCTTATCGAACAATTCATGTAGTTAGGTCTTGAGTTCCTTCAACTCTACAGATACCATTTGATAGGGTGCTTTAGATATTGGTGTTATTTCTGGTGCAAGTTTGATCACGAATTCAATTTCTCTGTTCGAGGGTAATCCTGGTAAATATTCGGGAAAGACTTACGAAAACTAACAAACAATGTGGACATTTCTGGGTTTTAACTCTGTCTCCTTAGAATTATCCACCACATTTGCAAGATATGTCGAACACCCGTGTTGCAACATGTTTCGAGCTTCCAATGCCGATATAATGGGTGTATGGAATTCCGTCACTTCTCCCTTGAAAGAAAAGTGTTCTCCTTCCTTTGATCTGAACTCGACTGTCTTTCTCCGACATCCTATCGTTGCTCCATATATGGCTAACCAGTCCATGCCAAGTATAACATCATAATCTGGTATGTCTAGCTCTATGAGGTCTGCTGGGCACTCTCTACCCCCGGCTACTATAGTAGTTGACTGTAACCACCTAGTTGACGACGTAATGTTGACTGTGACCACCTTTTTACTGTTGGCTGCCTCTCCCTGGGTTAAATCAAACACTCTAGCTGGAACCAAATTACCATTGTTTCCTTGTCCAGCTCATGCCCTCAACTGTGGGCAATCCTCCTTAAAGTGGCCTATTTGACCGCACTCGTAGCATCTGGTTGAGCTTGCCTGACATTCTCCTAAATGTCTGCATGAACACTTGGGACAATTGGGGAACTTGCTTTTACAGCTGTAGTGGTTTCCACGATTATGTTTGTTGTTGTGGTTCTGTGATTGCCATTGGGAGCAGCGACGTTGGCCTTTTGTTAGTGCCACTGTTTTGACCTTATTGGCCTCCTCTTGTTATTCTCTTTAAAGGCTTTACTCTTTCTAGTCTTTCTCCCTGCAACACTGTCCTTCCATATATAGTTCTTCATGTACTCAACGTCTAAAGTTTTGTCCAGAATCTCAGCATAGCTAACTAGCTCTGTACTAGTTATTTTAACATCCTTGGCAATCATAGGCTTTAGTCCCCTTATGAATCTTTGAACTCTCATGACCTTTGTTGGGACTATCTCATATGCAAACCTCGCCACTCTGTCAAACTTCTGGGCATACTCTGTGATTGGAAGACTACCTTGTGTCAGTGTCGCAAACTCATTAACTCTTGTTGCTAGTAATGTAGCATTGTTGTACTTTTTGCTAAAAACTTGTACAAAGTCAGTCCAGGTCATGGTGTTTAAAGTTTGTGTCTTCTTAACCACAACCCACCAAATTCTAGCATCCATCTTTAGGATTGATAATTAACTTGTTGTCCCTAGGAATACTTAGCTTGTAGTAGTAGCCTTTGTCTTATTTATTCATGTCACAACTCATTACTTATGCTCATTGTTGAAATACATTATCGTTGATTTACTCACCTCTCCGCCTCCTTGTTCTCCATTTACTCCATTGAGGTTTTTCTATTGTTTGCTACCAAATTTTGTGGTGTGTCCACTTTGTATGCTCCTCAGTTGTAGATTCCTCAGTGATTGCACGTATCTATCTAGTTAATAACATCACCTCGCAAGATAATGTCGATGAGTAAACCCCCAAACCTATGTCTTTATTTACAACTGTGTCGTAAAGCTTATGAGTCATTGATCTTGATAGTGTCAAGTTATATTATAATTGTCGTATTCCACTCTTCGCTTTACTTGAAACCTTATAGTGTCATACTTGCAATTTCCTATGATGCATCTAATCCATTAAATATATTCATTCACAACAAACATCTTTTGGGGAGATGATATCCATTCATCTATGTCGTTTACCTCATCTATATGAACCCTTGAGATCCCACTGATCTCTTCGAGAAGTTTCTTTCTAGAAGTCCTAATTACTAGAGGCATACTTTCTACACTTCAATCACAGAACTAATAATTTAAAAAAGATAAAACAAATAACAACTAAAGCAAGTACTTACGACATAGTGAGGTGAGACTTTTCCGTCTTTTGCATGTATAGTGAGGGTCCTTGGAAACATGAACGACCATCTCTAATACAATTTATAAACTGCACTATTCTATTACTTTGTAAAACGTATCACATCTCATAAATAATTAAGAAATACCATCTAACATATGAAATTCAGTGGGGCCATGATAAAACATGCAAGTTGGGCCCAATAGTTTAAAATAAAAATAAAGTGTTCTTATGCATCGTTTAAAGAAAAATAAAATTTAAGTCCCCCTAAAATGTTTAAAACTAAGGTCCATAACATGACTCTTTAAAACTTGACGCTTATGTTGATCGTTTATTTGTTCATAGGATACCCCCATGCCATACACACCAATACGTCGGAACTCCCCACATAATAGCGCGTGCCAAAGAGAAACTTTATTTATTACCTAAAAGGGGGAAAGTAAGGGCGTGAGCTAAAAGTGCAGTAAGGAAGTACAAACAAATACAACAATATTCAAGGAAACACAATAAGAACATATTCATATCATAAAACTAATAACATATCATATCCTAGCCATATCACTTTCCTTTCATAATCATATCGTATCACCTTCATAGTCATAATTATAATCATACATCATAACCATACATCAAAATCATACATCATAATCATACTCTTTGTGATCATGACACCACTATTGTCCATGTCACATCTTGAGGTAACCAGTAATAGCATAAAACTGGAACCTCGTCTATGAGGTAAACAGGATCTCAGGTCCTCGAATAACCTCGACGCATCCGCCCTATGAGTTACGTCATATCTTTAGTGATTCCTTTGTTGTATTGCGTTCAGTACGTTAGCAGACCTTTGTTTTTTCATACAACATACAAACACATTCAATCCATTTCACATCAAAACAAAGGAAACACATGTTGCATCATACTCATCATAGCATCTCAAGATAGAATTCCATACTTCATATTACATGGTCAATCATCATACATAGCACATCATTTTTCTCATAACAAACCAATGTTACCATTTCATAGCATAAACATAGAAATTCTATCTAACTTCCTTACCTCAGGTCCGAGCAAAGAAAAAATGAGAAAAACTTCACAATGAGCCTATAATCATAATCAAACATCGTCTCTTAGAATCACATGTCAATACTCTTGCCCAGTACATACACGTGTGCATGGGCCATGCACACGTGGTACAAGTTGCCCAATAATTCCAAACATACACATTCACATAAAATCACAAAAGAATAATGCTAATTCTACATATTAACCCTTCATGGTTACAAAGTAAAAACTATATGTTTGAACAATAGGCATATTTTTTAACGTAAATATTTATTTGCATGTGAGATGCATAAGTGGGAGACTTGTTAAAAAGTAACGTTTTAAAACGATAATTCCTACATGTTTATTTCTTATTTTTTTCAAATAAAATTCATAAAACATTATTACTTTACTATTATTTGTTTCCTTAAGTCTAAAAGTTTTATTAAACCATTTAATACATTATTTTTAATTTATAAATATAATTCATTTTATTTTCTCATAAAATAATAGTCCCATTTATTATTTTAAATAACAAAACTTGTAGTCATTTAGAAAATATTTAATAAATTTCTTGTTTCCTTTAGAAAATAACTTTTCTTCTAAATTAATGAAAATTACATGATTAAATGTGAGAATTTATAATTTAAAATGTGGAAAATGTATTTTCATTTATAATATTGAAGACTTGGATTATTTAGGGGTAAGACTCTTAAATTTTGAACAAAACTATTATTTTAACCTAATAACATAAACTTTCAGAAACTATTTATTTTGCTTAAAAATCATAGGTGAATTTAACCAAAATATTACTCTCATATAAATTAAAAAAAAAACTGCACTTAAATAATAATGTGAAAATTCATGGTTACATTTTAAAAATATCACTTTTACATATACATAACTTAGGGCATAATTTATTTGATGCACTAACATGATTTATCTCATTTAAAAGACATTTTTTATTTTTAAATAAAAAATTCCAGCAACATAATTCATTCAAAATCACAAACTTAGATAAAAATCACATTTTCATCATAAAAATCAGCATGTGTTAATTCGATCAAAACACATTTAAATGTGAAATAAAAATACTCCTTTATTTTCTTTAAATGTTGCATGAGAACACTTTATTTTTATTTTAAACTATTTGGTCCAACTTACATGTTTTATCAAAACTCCACTGAATTTCATACGCTATGTGGTATTTTCTAATTATTTATGAGTTGTGAGACATTTTACCAAATAATAGAATTTGGCGCTTTACAACTTATGTATGAAACCACGTTTTTGCATGTTTTAAGCACACTTTAAGATATTTAAACCACTTTGATTGATTAATACGAGATCCTAGCATCTGGGAGAATGTTCTAGACTTCCTAGGCTTATCCTTGATTATTTTATTCGTCTAAAATCCTTAAGTCCTTAATAAATATACATGTGACAAATGTCACACTCTTAATTATTCTATTTAAATCTTAGGCAATAATAAATAATATTTTTAGGACCAACTACATTAATTACACCTTTTGATAAATTTAATATTTCTAAAATATAAGCTAAACTTATACAATTCATAACTAGCTCTACGAGTTTCCAAATAATTTCCGGCTTGGACCAATATCATAAAAATTAAAATACTATAGCATATGATAATAATATCTAACTAGGTAAAATTATGAGGCACCACAATTCTCCCCTACTTAAAAGAATTTCGTCCTGGACCCAAGATGTGAAACACATATCTATGTAGCATCAAGATGTGAAACACATTGTGGTTGTCTGCAAGAGCTGGCGGTAGGGCTAATATATACGCTACTGGTCCCACCTTGTCAAATATCTCAAAAGGACCTATGAACCAGGGATTGAGATTGCCTTTCTTCCTGAACCGCTTAACTCATTTCATTGGAGATATCCATAAGAAGACTTGATCTCTAACTTTGAATTACACATCTCATCGCTTAGCATCCGCATAACTCTTTTGCCAACTCTGAGCAACGAGCATACACTTTCTAATTAGCTCCATTGCGTCTTGAGCCTCTCTAACAGCCTCGAGTCCAAGCAATTGTCTTTCTCTTACCTTATCCCAATGTAACAACGACCAACATTTCCTTCCGTAGAGTAGTTTATAGGGTGTCATACCGAATGTTTCCTGGTAGCTATTATTGTAGTAGAATTCAATAAGCGACAAATACTTACTCCATGATCCTCCAAAGTCCAGTACACAAGCGCATAACATATCTTCTAAAATTTGTATGTTACGCTCATATTGTCCGTCGGTCTGGGGATAAAATGTCGTACTAAGACTTAGTTTAGTTCCCATGGCTTGTTGCAAGCTTCCCCATAATCTCAATGTTAACACCGAACCTCTATCGGATACTATGGTCTTCGGGATTTCATGTTGTCATATAATTTCTTGAACATTGATGCCTGCGTACTGGTCCACAATGTACATAGTCTTGACAGGTAGGAAGTGAGCTTACTTTGTGAGTCTATTCACCAGGACCCAAGCTGAGTCATGCTACCTGCTTGTCTGTGGTAGTCCTGTCACGAAGTCCATGGTTATGTCTTCCCACTTCCATTCTGGAATACTAAGCGGTTGTAACAAGCCTACATGTCGCTGATGTTCTGCCTTCACTTGTTGGCATGTTAGGCATTTGGACACATACTCTGCTACGTCTTTCTTCATTCTTGGCGACCAATATAGTGTCTTAAGGTCGTGAGTCATCTTGGTGGACCCCGGGTGAATTGAGTATGGGGTAGTGTGTGCCTCCAATATCTTCAACTAAATCCCATTTTCATTTGGCACGCATACTAGGCCCTTATATTTCAAGAACCCATGTTCTGACATAGAGAACTCTGTAGTCTTGCCTTCTTTGACTGCAACTATATGCGGTAATAGCGTGTCATCATGCCCTTGCCTGATCCGTATATCCTCTAGTAAACTTGACTGGACAGACAAGTTAGCCAGTTGACCCATGACTATTTCTATCCCGACATTAATCAACTCTTGCTGTAGCGACTTCTCAATTCCAGAAAATGCAGTTAGATTTCAATAATTATTTCGACTTAATGCATCTAGAACACATTTTCCTTTCTTGGGTGGTATAGGATTTCACAGTCATAGTCCTTTACTAGTTCTGACCACCTGCACTACCTCATGTCTACCTTAAAGAAATATCATGAGCTATACTTATAAACATAATAACTATAACTTAAACACTTACTTGGTGGTCATATTCGAAGCTTTGAGTGTGTGTATCGAGGAGAACTTCATGCGAATGAACCGTTGCTCTGATACCAACTGTAATGACCCAACTTATTCTAGACTTTGAACCATTAAAACTACTTTCACATAGACACTATTCTTAAGAAAAATTACATACTAAATAATCTTAACTTCATTAAAACTGTAAAACAAAGGTTAAAATACATAAAATTCAGAGTAGGATATGGGATCCCATTGTTTTGAAAATAAAACATAACATAACTTAAATTTTAAATAAATTTGTTACAAAATCAAGTGCAGAAATACATAGAAATCATAATTTAAAAGACTTAAACAACTTCATCCTCGAATCGTTCACGCAGTCCACCGAATCCATTCTCCCCCAATACACAATCCCAAGCCGCCAAGAATCTTTTTGCCGCCATAACTATTTTCCTGCAGATATAAAACAAAGGAATGAGCCTAATGCCCAGCAAGGAAAATCTACTACAAGCATGAAACATATACATAAACATAAGCTATAAACATATATGATAATTCTAACCCATGTACATGGTAACTATTGGGGTTTGCTAACTAAGCAACTATAAGCCTCATACTACAATGAGGTTTGCTAGTTAAGCAACTATAAGCCACAAAAACATAAATGTATTGGGGTTTGCTATTTTAGCAACGATGAGCCCCTAAACATATATCATAACATATAAAAACACACTATAGCATAATCACATAAGCATATAATACTATCCTATTTTCCTTACTGTACGCCCTAAATATCCATGGGTTATTAGCGAGCTGGAAAAGGGCATAATTCTATCAGCCACGTGGAAGCTGCCTACCCGGATCTGTTGTTACAAGTCTCTACCTCTTTAGCTCGAGATAGCAGGGGTTTAGTGAGATTACTAAGGCATCGGGTCAGCAGTGTGGACACCACGAGCCGATACTACATCAAGCTCGGGGTACGAGCTGGAGCTGACACCTCCGACCGTTTATAAAGTCAACCATGCAATGTAAACGTGCATATATCAGACATCACGTGTCTACCCCATTCCTGAATTCTCGGACACGCAGTATAAACGTGCGTGTTCAGGCGTCCCACGACTGGCTGGGCCGTGCGGCCCATTATCCCCCTTACCTATTGATTAGATCACACTTCATTGTCAGGTTTTAGGAATTAATCATGAATGTCACAAAAGTGACATGATGGGCAAGAAGGTCACGGGATGACCTCCTTTGCCAACACCCAGGTGTCCTCTCCCTATAAATATGGAGACCCTGGGAGTTCCAAAGGGTTGGCTTCTAATTTGTAAAGAGATACCCTGTAAGGAATATCAGAGATATATCAATAATATTGGCTGGTGAACTAGAAGGATTTTAACCTTTGAACCACCTAAAAAAGTATTCGAGTTATAATTTTCCTTTGAGATCATTCATCTATTACGGTTCATCATTTAGCACTAATCCCTCTCCTTATTCATATAATTATCTGTTGCCGAAGAACTGCATCAACAGTTTGGTGCTTTCATTGAGAGCTGTTAGATTGGTGATATCACAAATACCCAACCATGGTAGTTACTCGCTCGAAGCATGGGAACGAGGCGGACCAATGTGATGGGCAGGAGGCCCACCATGCCGCCATGTCCGATGAGCAGAACCCTGAGGTTCAGCAGCGACCGTGGAATTAGCCAATGGGCCAAGATGACACCAAAAGTTTGGCTCCCTGGCCGCCCAATCGAACCCGGATTTCTAAACGGTGGTAGAAATGGAAAATGCACAGTTGAGGAGTCAATTGGCGAAAGCAAACCACCAGATTCAAGAGGTTTTCGGCCGACTACCCCCTCTTACAACTGACGCTAACGTCGGAAAGAGGCATGGCGAGACTCATAAGTCTCGCCAATGTAACCGGTCCGGGCCCAGTCGGTCGGTCAGACCCCTAACATCAAATTGTACTCCCACGTTGCACCACCGGGAAACCACATTTGAGGAACTTCCTAGGCCCGAGCAGCAATTTAGCCGATCGGTCTGGACCTCAACTCCTAGCTCACTTCCACCGTTGAGTGCACCCAGGAGGGCTCGAGGAAGCTTGCGAAGGAGATCCGGGGAGGGCTCGCGACAACAGCCCGCCCCTACCAGCCGTCCTACACCCTGGTCAGACCGCCAAGCACAGGACGTGGAGGATGGTAGAGCAGAGTGGCTGCGACCTAGCTTAATTTGCCCTGACAGGACTAGGATCGCGTCCCCAGTCAGACATCCTCCTTCACCAATAAGATACCCATCTCCTCCCCGTCTAGTCCGAGACATTCCGGCTCATGGGAGCAGCAGGAGAAATCCTCCTTCCATCGGACCTTCCCATCGTAGCCAGGTGCCCAGGGAATTCCCGGATCCTCACTCCAAGAGGAGGGCTCTGAGCTTTTCAAATGGAAGTTACTGGACCGGGAGTCGTCGAAGTGACATCTCCGGGGGAGACCTGCACCATCGCTTGAGCTCAGTGCAAAGCCCTCAGGCTGCCCCGAGGGGCGACCTCCGAGATCGTCTAAACTCTCACAGAGGAGACCCAGTTGGAAATTGTAGTCATGCTCACCAGGGGGAAGGCCTGTCTGAAGTACATGACAGCGGGAATGTCCCATATAACCTATCTCAAGATAGGAGGGACAATAACCCGCCTAACGCATACCATGGAACTGGAGCTGTTGCACAGCCCCGGAACAACCAAGGAAGTCAGGACAAAACCCTTGAGCATCTGGCTCAGATGGAGGAGCTGATGAGGAAGGTCTTGTTAGAAAAAGAAAAAGATGGGTACGACTCGGGGGGACGAACTCAAGCTCTTCACCCCCAGCATAGCAGCTACGGCATATCCACCTGGTTTCCGTATGCACTTGTCCAAGTTCAATGGAGACGGGGACCCGTCAGATCATCTGGGTATGTTCAACACCTTGATGATGGCCCACAACATCAGTCCCGAGCTGAGATGTTTAATATTTCCTTCCACCTTGACTGGGCCGGCCAAGCAATGGTTCAACCAGAGTAAAGAGCAACCATCAGCTCGTGGAAAACCTTCTATGTCGACTTCAAGAGAGCATTCCGAGCTTCTCAGGCTACCCGCTTCAAAGCCGATACCCTGGCAAACGTAAGACAGCAGCCCGACGAGCCTTTGAAAGCTTACCTGAGCAGATTCGCAAATGTCGCTGCTCGAGCCAGAGACGCAGATGACAGCTCCAAGCTCATGGCCTTGAGGAGTGGGATCCTCGTCGGAGGTGGACTCTGGGAGAAGATACAGAGGAAGGGTGTTAGCACTGTAAAGGAATTCCTAAATAGGGCCCAGGGATGGATAAACTTGGAGGAGGCGCAAGCATCGGCCACGGGGACCAATCAGGCCCCTGAACTGCCCGCTGGAGTGGGAACGGATGTCGTGACAGCGACACAAACCGTTACATAGAATAACCAGTTGGGTGGAGGCAAGAGAAAAGGGAGCAGCGAGGGCGGCCAGCACGGCCCGAAGAAGAACAAGTTCGTAGAAAAATTTAAGCCAGTTTATGCGACTTATACCGAGCTCACACACACTAGGGAGAACATTTTCCTAGCAAACTCTCCTCGCCTCCCCTGGAAGAAGCCGGAACCGTTGTAGCACCAGACGGGTAAGCGAGACCCCTCCAAGTTTTGTCGGTTCCATAATGACATTGGCCACAACACTGATGATTGTAGGCACCTGAAGGATGAGATCGGGACTCTCATCAGAGCCGGACCCTTGGCTCAGTATGCGCGGAATAGAGTTCCTGCCGGCCAACCAGCTCCGGAAGTTCCGGTAAGTCAGTCCGGGTCTCGGGTAGATCAAGACGTCCCTCCTCCTGTGATAGGAGGAGAGATCTCCACAATCTCTGGAGGCCCACATCTGGCTGACACGAGCAGAGGTGCCCAGAAGAGATATGTCAACGAACTTAAGGCTCATAATGGAGTGGAGTTCATCCCTAAACAACATCTACCCAAACAACAACGATTGGAGAGGCAACCAATCATATTCACTGAGGAAGATGCTAGTCAACTCCAGTTCCCTAATAACGACCCTCTGGTCGTAGCCGTTAAGCTCGCTAACCGGAGAGTTAGGAGGATACTGGTCGATAATGGGAGCTCGGTGAACCTGCTGTTCCGGTCTACGCTAGAAAAGATTGGTTTATCTGTCACCGAGTTGAAAGCCACCTCCATGATGTTATATGGATTCTCTGGAGACGGGTCGGCGGCAATAGGAATAATCGAGCTGGTGATCACCTTGGGAGAAGGGGCCCGGACTGTCTCAAAACTCCTCGAGTTTGTGGTTATCAATTGTCCCGCCGCGTACAATGTTATTTTGGGCCGACCTACATTGTTAGCGTTTGAAGCCATAACCTCCGTCCGCCACCTCGCGCTCAAATTCCCCTCTTCCTCGGGGATATGTACGGTCCGAGCTGATCAGCTCACTGCCAGGGAATGCTATAGTATTTCTATGAAGGGAAAATCAAAACCCGGGCAGTTAACGATGACCATCCAGGGCGGGAATGAGGAATCTCAGGAACTTGTGCCTAATCCTGATATTGAAAAACCTCAAAGCACCAAAGGGGAGAATATAATCTTAAATAATGATATCGACCCCAGAATAGGCGAGGATAGACCCGAGCTCCAGGACATCGAAGAGCTAGAGGAGGTAAGCATCGATCCACAAGATCCCTCGAAGGTCGTAAAGCTCGGGAAAAATCTATGTAGCGAAAGGAAGGCGGAGCTAATTAAGTTTCTGCAGAAGAATCTAGATGTGTTTGCCTGGTCTCATGAAGACATGGTAGGGATCAGTCCAAGCTTCATCATGCACACCCTCCACTTGGATAAAAGTGTGCCTGCAAAATCCCAGAAACAAAGGCGCCTAGGAACGATCCGAACTGAGGCCCTAAAAGAGGAAGTAGCCGGCTCTTAAGTGCGGCTTTATCCGCGAGGCAAAGTTCCCGATCTGGGTCACCAATCCTGTATTGATCCCAAAGCCCAGCGGGAAATGGCGGACCTGCATCGACTTCTTCGATCTGAACAAAGCCTGCCCCAAAGATTGTTTCCCCTTGCAAGGATCGACCAATTGGTAGATGCCACGACGGGGCACGAGCTCATGTCTTTTATGGATGCATATTCCGGCTATAATCAGATCGCCATGAATCCATTAGACCAGGAACACACTAGCTTCATGACCCCAACTAATGTGTATTGTTAAAAGGTCATGCCCTTCGGGCTGAAGAACATCGGAGCTACATACCAGAGGTTGGTAAATAGGATGTTTACCAACCAGATCGGGAAGAATATGGAATTTTATGTTGACGACATGCTGGTCAAGTCAAAAACTACCGAAAACTATGTTTTCGATCTGGAGGAATGCTTTAAGATATTGAGAGAAAACGACATGAGGCTTAACCCCCAAAATTGTACTTTCAGGGTCTCGTCAGGAAAATTCCTGGGTTTCATTATTAATACCAGGGGAATATAAGAAAACCCCAATAAGATCACGTCGCTACTCGAGATGCCCCCACCCCGGTCACGAAAGGACGTTCAAAGTCTGACAGGAAGGGTGGCAGCCCTTAATCCGTTTATTTCTAAATCTACCGACAAGTGTCTGCCATTCTACAACCTGCTCCGGGGGAATAAAAAATTTGAGTGGACCGAGGTATGCAAACGTGCCTTCCTCGACCTAAAAGCACATTTAGCCGAGAAGATCCTGTAGAAGAGTCAGCCCAGGCCTCCTTAGCCAGGCCTCATGGAAGGTCTTTGTAGATGGCTCATCTAACGAGAACGGCTCCGGGGCTGGAATCATATTGATATCCCTGGAAGGACATCGATTCCACTCGGCATTGCAATTCAGATTCAAAGCGTCCAACAGCGAGGCTGAATACGAAGCTTTACTGGCTGGGCTAAGGGTGGCCCAAGAGCTGAAGGCCAGCTCCGTCCAGTGTTATAGCAATTCCCAGCTCATGGTAAACCAAGTGTTAGGGGAACATTAAGCACGGGGAACCAAGATGGCTGCTTACCTGGCCAAGGTAAAGAGCGAGCTATCCGCATTTGAGCGTGGCTCAATCGAACCGATACCTCGGGAGCAGAATGCCAACGTGGATGCCCTCGCAAAGCTCGCTACCTCTGGGGAGGCAGAGACTTTGGGGCAAGTGCCGGTAGAGTTCTTGGAAAAACCAAGCATAGAGGAAGTCGGGGCGGAGGTCGAGATGATTGACGCCATATCGACTTGGATGACTCCCATCCTCGAGTATCTCACAACAGGAAAGTTACCTGAGGAGCGAAATGACGTAAGGCAGGTACTTTACCAGGCTCCAAGGTATACAATGATAGATGGGATACTATACCGGCGTGGACACTCTTTACCTCTCCTACGGTGTGTTCTGCCAAGCGAGGCGAAGACCATTTTTCAGGAGGTGCACGAGGGTTTCTGCGGAGATCACACTAGGGGGCAAAGCCTGGTCATGAAGATATTAAGGCAAGGGTATTACTGGCCCACTCTGTCAAAGGACTCGATCTCCTACGTCAAAAAATGTGACAAGTGCCAGCGATTTACCACAGTTGCTCGAGCTCCCTCGGTGGATCTAAAGATGATCTCGTCCCCATGGCCATTTGCAATCTGGGGGATTGACTTGGTTGGTGCCCTCCCTACTGGAAAGGGAGGAGTTCGTTACACGGTGGTGGCTATCGACTACTTCACTAAGTGGACAGAAGCAGAGCCCCTGGCAACGATCACTTCAAAAAGAGTCCTCAACTTCGTGGTCAAGAGAATTATCTACCGATTCGGGCTGCCAAAGAAGATCGGGTCAGATAATGGAACGCAGTTCGATAGCGACCTCTTCACCGAATTCTGTGAGAGGCACGACATTGTTAAAAGCTTCTCCTCCGTGGCCTATCCCCAGGCCAATGGGCAGGTCGAGGCCGTCAATAAGATGCTAATGGCAAGCTTTAAGAAAATACTGGGTGAACCCAAGGGAGTCTGGCCAGAACAGCTCCCCCAGGTACTGTGGCCATACCGGACCTCACATCAAACGCCGGCGGGTCATACTCTTTTCTCCCTGGCTTTCGGGAGTGAGGCAGTCCTTCCTGTTGAAGTAAAGGTAGCCTCGCATAGAGTCCAGGCATTTGACCAAGACCGCAATGAAGAATTGCTCTGCGCGTCCCTCGACCTGATTAACAAAAAATGAGAAGATTCGCAGGTGCAGCTCACGCATTATCAACAAAAGGTCACTCGTTATTTCAACTCAAAGGTCAAGAAATGTGTCTTTAGCGTTGGTGACCTGGTACTCAGAAGAGTCTTCCTACCCAGTAAAGATCCCAAGGATGGAGTATTGGGACCAAGCTGGGAAGGGCCCTACCAAATAACCGAGGTCGTGAAAGAAGGAACCTACAAGCTAGCTCGGCTTAATGGAGAAGCAGTCCCATGAACTTGGAACGATATCCATTTGAAGAAATATTATCAATGATATCTTTGTAAGGCCATCTTTTGATTATTAAGTAATAACAGCTAATCTTTTACATTATTGTATATGTTTGTGGGTGTAAACTCAAGTAACCAAGAAAGACCCTTTCCTGATTACTTGGGGGGCATATATCCTGGATATAACCAGGTCCTAAAATCCTGGATATAACCAGGTCCTAAAACTTAGAAGTCAGTTCAAATTGATTGATCGATGTTTTTCTTAAAAAGCACGAGATATCGATAAAGAATTAAAGCGAACTAAGTTTTCAATTAATATCCTAGATACAACCAGGTCCTAAAACTTACGAGTTAGTTCAAATTGATTGATCGATGTTTTTCTTAAAAAGCACGAGATATCGATAAAGAATTGACGCGAACTAAGTTTTCAAATTAATATCCTGGATACAACCAGGTCCTAAAACTTAGAAGTTAGTTCAAATTGATTGATCGATGTTTTTCTTAAAAAGCACGAGATATCGATAAAGAATTGACGCGAACTAAGTTTTGAAATTAATATCCTAGATACAATCAGGTCCTAAAACTTAGAAGTTAGTTAAAATTGATTGATCGATGTTTTTCTTAAAAAGCACGAGATATCGATAAAGAATTGACGCGAACTAAGTTTTCAAATTAATATCCTGAACACAACCAGGTCCTAAATCTTAGGAGTTGGTTCAAATTGATTTAACAAATGTTTTTTCCTAAAAAGCATAAGATGCCAATCACAACACAAATAGAAACTAAGTTATCACCAAATGCATTGAAGAGAAGTAACCATAAGGTCGGGGCAAAAATATGTAAATAAATTGAAATAAAGTTGGGGATACCAATTGTTTCGAGGATAAAAACCTCGTGATGAAAAATTACAAAAAAAAATGTAAATGAGAAAAGGAAAGGAGAAAAATCCTAAGCCCCACCAGGCCGCTCTAGTGAAGTCACCCCCTCGCCATCCTGCTCGGTGGCAGTGGAAGTCTCCCCGGTCTCAGAGAGCGCCTCTTGTTGAAGGCGAGCTTTAAACTTCTCCAAAAAGGACCCCTACACATCCGGCCCCAAGAAGGAAAAGTCACCATCTTGGTTGAAGGCCCAGCAGTGGTACAGCATGGCCTCCATGGAGGAGCTGGAAGCTGCCCTCTCCGCCACCAGAGCAGCCTTGGCCTCCTCGACCTCGACCTTCGGGGCATCTAGGGCGGCCCAGGCAGCCTTGTCTTCCTCAAGCTCGATCTTCGCGGCATCTAGGGTGACCCTGGTAGCCTCAGCCTCCTGCAGCTTGGCCCGAGATTCCTCAAGCTTGATCTACGCAACAACCGAAGCGGCCTACGCGACCCTCTCATTTTCTCGGGCAATTGCCAGGGCCGCCTTGGCATCCCGTTCCTATTATTGAGCAGACGCAAGGGCGACCTGAGCAGCCTCGTGCTTTCCCCTGATCTCCTCGATCATGGCCCTGGACTGAGATATGCTCCGGTGGAGGGCCAAAGCCGCCTGCAAGAACAAAAGATAATAAGGGAAGTGCCTTAGAGAAAAAAAAAAAAAAGAAAAACAAACAAACAGGAAGAACCAGTGGCAAAGCCAACTTACCATGAGGGTAATCCCCAATGAAGACTCCATCACGTTCTCGGGGCTCCTTGTCTCGATGTAACGTCCTAGATAGCCAAGACCGCTACACTGTGTGTTTATAAAGGTGTCAGACTTGCTAATCAAGTAATTTACTCAAAACGTGTCATCAGCTAAAGTGTTCTTGGGCTAAAACACATTTTGGCCACAAAAGAGACATTTTATAGATTATAAACCATTTACAGAAGGGATCCCCAAAAGTACAACGTTTAAAAGTTGGTTTACAAAATTCAGTAGGTAAGAGTAAACATTTGCCATACTAAGGCAAAATACAAGGTTCTGGTCCTCTTGTCCCTGTAATCTCCTCAACCGTGGCGGTTGAGCGGCCTGACATGTACAGTCACCCTGCAGAGCTCTCTAATCAGGGTTGATCAATCTTGCCCTTGTCTTTACGTGCACCACGCAGCACCCGTGAGCCAAGGCCCAGCAAGAAAACAACATACACAGCATATATAATATTTTCAAACGGGATATTCTAGTAAGCATGTTTAGATATTCAACCCATAGCATATAAGTATACTTCAAGGTACAATAACTTCATCTATACTTAGATTATTCAAAACTCTCATTAATCACATTCATAGCCAAATATAATAATCCAAATCACAAATACTAGGGTCGACACCCTAGGTTGCACCCTCTGTTTAACCCACTGACTCTGGCCCGCTTAAACCGAGCTCAGTGCATAATAAGCTGTACTCGGATACCAGTGTCCGAGCTGTGCCAATTGCACAAGTTAACCGTGGCACCCTTAGGTCATTGGTTTACAATTTACATGGCATAATACCATTCTTTCAGTCATTTATATCAGGGAGCCCTTAGTCTCGTTCAAATATTCATCCGGGTGTATTTTTCTTACCTTTAGCTTCTAGATGAATTAGTTACGAGCGATACACCGTGAGCGCGATCCGATCCCCGAGCTCTAGCTTAGCACCTAGTAATAATCATGATGAAGGAAACCATTAACAATCTTAAATGAGTTTCTAAACCAAGTTCTAGTCCACGGAACATTGAACTTCACCAAATATGGTAAAAGACTCAACCCCGAGCACCCTAGGTTAAATTCCCAAGCCTAAAATCTCAAAATCCCAAAATCCCTTAAGGGCCCCCGCATGGGCCATCCATGCCGCGGCATGGCCCTAGACAAAACCCTCCATGGGCCCAAAAACAGGTAAGGGCCGCGGCATTCCTTAGGCCATGTCGCGGCCCGCCCGCCCTCCTTCGTCAACACAACTCAACTTCGAAGAGTCACCAAGAACCATGCCGCGGCCCCACCCCTTCGAACCCAGAAAAACCACCATTTTTAACTCCCAAACCTCATGCAAACTAACCCAAAACTACCCCAAATCCACAACTCAATTATCCAAAGACTTCCCACAAGATTCCAATAACTCAACCCAGCTGAATCCTAGGCTAGAAACCCATCAAAACTCATTTCAATTACTGAAACCTTCTAACCCAAGAACACAAAACCAGCCATGGAAATACTAGAATTCAACCATCAAACCCTGGTTTAAAGCTTACCTCAGCTGCAGAATCACTTCTCCAAGAGTTCCTTAACCTAACTTCAAAGATTTCAGCCTCAAATCCAACCTTGAATACCAAAACCACAACCATTAAAAACTCAGCCATTTTCTCAAAATTCCCAAACAAAGAAACGAAAATTCAAAGCTTACCTTGGCTCTATTTCAATCCTTGATCAGTTCCTGAGCTAATCCTCCAGATTATTCCCTTCAATTCCCAAATATTCAACTTGATTCTCTTGAAAATTCAGAGTTTTCCTTTGCTAAGAGAGAGAAGGAGAGAAAGGGTCGGTTTACACTTTCTGTCTATTATTTTCTAAGTCTTCCAAGTATATCCTTAGGTTATTAGACTAATCCCAAAGCTCGAGGTACCGGAAACACCCCTGAGGGCAAAATAGTAAAATCCCTCAATAATCCCGCCTAGACATCCTAACCTCAAATATATCTCCAATTATTTATTTTCATCACCCGATAGTCTAAATCACTACCCGATACCTAAAATACTCCTTGACTTGTCCAAAGTCAATTATAATGCCCCGTTGTGACTTTTCCCGCTATCTAGCCCTATGATCGCCTCGAGTCGCCGGCTGTAGATTTATCCACATAATAATGTGGTTCTCACATATATCTCATACATATATATCATATCATCATATAATATCATCAATTATCATATGCACACTATTAATCATGTAATTACGCATTTAAATCAATAACATTAATTCTAATCCCAATTATGCCCTCCCGACACACTAATCAAGGCCTTAAGCCTTATTAGTGATTTTGGGTTGTTACACTCGATCTCCCGCAAATCCCTCGAGGTGGCGTTGTAGCAGTGGTCCACCATGTAGGTCGCGGTTTCATAGACCGTCCCCCTAAAGACCTCGGGGACTTTCTCCAAGGCCTGGGGGTCGACCGGAACGCGCACACCAGGGGTCAGAGTTGACAAGGTCCCAGTGGGCACCTCCTATTCCCGAGTAGGGATGGGAGGTCGCAGGGGAGGTGGAGCCATCTTCTCCACTGCAGGAGGGGGTGGAGGCACTTTCTCTATGGTAGCAGGGCCTTGGTTTTTCCCCTTGGCAGGAGACTTAGAAGAAGTCCCAGTGGTCTTCTTGGCCAGCTGAAGCCTCTTCACCAAAGGCCCGGAGGACCCAGAGGAGGGGTTTCCTCCCTGGAACATAGACTGCAAAACGTTGTCCCCGGGCTGCGACATCTCCTCATTTGAAACAAAGACAGTATAGCATTAATATGCATGTAAAAATATTTATGTGAAAAAAAAAAGCAAAGCTTAAGTATGTATTGAAAAGGGTCCTACCCTCCTAGCTAGAGGAGGAATCTATTGTCACAACCTCCGGCCCCGGAGGTTCTACGAGGGAGTCTAAGATAATGACTTCACGGGTGAGGAGGCTCTGGCTCCGGATCCACCTCAGGACTGGACTCCTCTACACACTGCCTAAGACCCGGAGCTACTACGCCCTCCAGGAGGGAGGGCCACGATCTAAGGTTGGTCCCGTACTCCTCAAAGAAGGCTGACCTAAAGGCCAGGGTATTATCTACTACTACGGTACCCCTAGGGCGGCTCATGTCATGACGCAGCATGAGCTGGTCAACACATTGGAGTAGGGTGATGTCGCGGTTTGGGTCGTTTTGGTGGCGGTGAACGAGTTGGCTGGGGTTAAACCTAGCAAGTCGTAGGTCTACAGTGGCCCTATCTATGTCCCTAAATAAATAAGGGTTACCTTGGCCGGAGGGGCCGGCTACTGCCCCGGACTGGGTCCTCTCTGCATTGACCTCCTGGGCGACCTCCAGAGCCCGCTTCCGGTGCACGAGGGGCACCTCGTCCTCCTTAAGGCCAGAGTCTGGCATGGGGAAATTAACTTACACCCTAGCATCGTCTCATCAGACATGAGCTGGAGGTAATCTTTTTTACTTGGAGGGAGCCCCACCAAGGTTTCGTATTGACCCCCAAGGGTCACTGACTTAGTCGTCCTAGTGAAAATAGCTGCATGATAGTTTTTAAGTCAGGAACGAATGGAAAGAGACTAATCAGTGACAAGCTAGCGAGCTAAAGTTAGAAGGAACTTATGAGGACGGTTGAAATAATGGTATTCGCAGTTGCGAAACCCCTTTGACATGAAGAATTGATCCTTGAAGTCATTGGGATGGCTGGGTAGCTCGACGATCGCAGCTGAATTGGGAAAACGGATCAGGTAGTAGAACCCGTCACCTCGCCCCCGTTGCTCCAGGCTGGCTTTGAGGAAAAAGAAGTAAAGGATGTCCGCCGGCGTGGGGACCTCCCATTCCTGCTTCAGGAACAAATACTTCAACCCCGCTAACTGACGGTAGGAGTTACGGGGGAGCTGGAAGGGGGCTAGCTTCACGTAGTTTAAGAAATCCGTGAAGTACTAGTCTAGGGGAAGGAAGGCCCCAGCCTTGAGATGTTCGTCGCTCCAGGCTGCGAACTCCTCGTTGAGCGACGCGCAGCTCCGCTCGCCCTCAAGGGGAGGTCGGGCGTCCAGGGCGCCCCTCCCTATCTCTATGTTGTGGGAAAGCATAATCTTGTTAACTTTCCCCTGGGTGGTGATCTTCGAGGCAATCCTCTCGGCCTCGAAAAAGGCGTCAGGTCCCACCTCGACCTCCTTCTCCATGGTGGGACCAAAGTGTGGAATTGGAGAGTTCGTTGCCACCTCTTTTCCTTTACTGGTTTGTTGGGAAGAAGAGCTGCCAACACTCTTCTTTGATGCGCTCTTCTTGGGTCCCATCTGGTCACCTAACGAACAAAGAAGAATGTTTAGAAAAGGAAACCTAAGCATAAGAAAGAATCTAGCGCGAAGGGTTTCCTTTACACAAGCTGAGGTAATCTTAGCCCGTGGCGAGTAAGACCACCCGATTCTATGAACACGCGCCTGTGCTCCCAACGGGTCCCCGATTGCTCGGGATCCGTGTGTCAGGAGGGTCAGGATAAAATTTTTCCTTGGAAGGAAAGTTTAGAAAGGAAAAACTGCCTGTGAAGCATTTCCCCTAAGCTTCCTGGTTTTTGCACCCTAGAAATTTGTTGTTCCAAACAGGCATAAAAAAAGAAACTTTCACCCAGAAAATCACCCCAGAGTTGTATCCTATGAATCATGCTCCTAAGTATTCTCTTTTCTACGGTCGATACCCCAGGATAAAAACCTACGCACAAAATACGAGCAAAGAAAAACAAAATACAAACAACCTACTGCATGCGACTAAGAAGAAAGTTTACCTAAGCAAGGAAAAGGAAAAACGTTTAAAGCATACAACAAACGGAGGACTTACATAAATTTTTTCCGCTTAATGACTGAAAAGAGCGTCGGGGTTGGAATCCTGTTGAAGTCGCTGGTACCAAAGTCACGAAAGAACCCTCGTGTCTGAAACTCAGGAACGTCGGGAATAGTGACCGGAAGAGAGAAAAGGGTTTTGAGACTGAGAAGGAAGAAGAAAGAAGATGAGAAAATTTTCAAATAAAAGGGTGGCTCATGCGAAGGGTGGCCAGCCTAATATATATGTAAAAGGCCAAAGGATGAGGGCCGTTCGATTGTCTTGATGTGGGATACGAGGATCACTACTCGAAAGACGAAACGACGGCCGAAGATAGGCTAGGCCATTTAATGCGGTTCTCGGTTAACGGACCATCGCCAACCACAATGCTCCACGTATTCGATACCAACGTAATGGGCGGGATATGAAGAGTCGACAAAGAAGCCTAAAAGCCCCCACTGTGGTCCCAGGAGACATCAAATGGCACGAGCAGGGGCTTGGGGGGAAAATGTATGCCCTAAATATCCACGGGTTATTAGCGAGCTAGGAAAGGGCATAATTCTATCAGCCACATGGAAGCCACCTACCCGAAGCTGTTGTTACAAGGCTCTACCTCTTTAGTTTGAGATAGCAAGGGTTTAGTGAGATTACTAAGGTATCGGGTCAGCAGTGTGGACACCACGAGCCGATACTACATCAAGCTCGAGGTACGAGCTGGAGCTGACACCTCCGGCCCCTTATAAAGTCAACCATGCAATGTAAACATGCATATATCAGACATCATGTGTCTACCCCATTCCTGAATTCTCGGACACGCAGCATAAATGTGCCTGTTCATGTGTCCCACGACTGGTCTGGGCCGTGCGGCCCATTATCCCCTTACCTATTGATTAGACCACACTTCATTGTCAGGTTTTAGGAATTAATCATGAATGTCACAGAAGTGACATGATGGATAAGAAGGTCACTGGATGACCTCCTTTGCCAACACCCAGGTGTCCTCTCCCTATAAATATGGAGACCCTGAGAGTTGCAAAGGGTTGGCTTCTAATTTGTAAAGAGATACCCTGTAAGGAATATCAGAGATATATCAATAATATTGGCTGGTGGACTAGAAGGATTTTAACCTTTGAACCACCTAAAAAAGTATTCGAGTTATAATTTTCCTTTGAGATCACTCATCTATTACGGTTCATCATTTAGCACTAATCCCTCTCCTTATTCATATAATTATCTGTTGCCGAAGAACCGCATCAATAGTTACCAAATACCGGGATGTGAGAACAAGGGCAGGATTTTGGAACACTCCTAAAAACCATTAATAGAAAGGTGAGTATTCTAAAATAAATAGATGAAAAGGAATGAACTAAACCACCGGGAAGGTACTTACCGACAAGAACCTCAAGTTCAAAGAACTTAGATGCCTTGAATGCACTATAACCGAACTACACCTCGATATCGGAATACACACTATTATCCTTACTTCCCAAGTGTTTAATAAGCTTAGAATGATAAAGCTTATAACCCCAACCCAAGTGTTTAACACTCTAAAGTAAACCTAGCAGCTTGAAGGCTCTGAACTCAGCTTGAAGAATGAAAGAAATGGCTGGGTACAAGGTCCTATTTATAGAGTTCAAGAATGAAAAGATCTTCATTTAGCTTGAATAAAAATAATGACTTTTTAATTGAAAATCATTTGAATATTCGTTCAGCAGAGGATAAAGACTCGGTCAAAAATATTCTAGGCTTATCAAGAGATTAAGGATTAAAATGAGCTCGGTTTCAAAATTATTAAAAAATGATGCCCTAAAGTCGATATATCGCCCATGCTAGGCAATATATCACCTGGGCTGATATTCCCGAGGCTCGTCGAAGTGGTCGTGCGAAGTTACGTGTTTTTCCTATCCCCGTGTGGCGATATATCGCCCCTAGAGCAGCAATATATCGGCATCATTGAAATATTATACACGTAATTACACTTTTTCAGCCTAATTTGGATTGAGTAAATAGCTTTGACTGAGTCCTATAATGATTTCAAAGCTGTTGGCAAACTCTGGGACTTTCAAATATTATTCTTGATAAACTATTCCTCAAAAATACTTAATTTCTCATTAAACATGCACATGACAAATGTCATTATCTTATTGGGTCTATCTAAACCTTATAGTATAATAAATATCATCTTCATAATTAGTCATATTAATCAAACCTTAGGTTATAATTAATATTCTTAAACTATAGGTTAAACTTATAAAATCTACAAGTGTTGCTACGAGTGTCCAACTAAGTCCCGGCTTGAACCAAAATCCAAAGTTGTAACGACCCAAATTTACTAATAAGGCTTAAGGGCCTTGATTAGTGTGCTGGGAGGGCATAACTGGAATATATGTGATTTAATGATTTAAAGTATGTTATATGATTATTTGAAAATTTGAGATGCATGACTATGTGAATTAGCATGCATGTAGGCCCTGATTAGGTTAGAAGGCATAATCGTAATTGTGCCCCGTTGAGGGCATAAATGTATATATAGGTGATAAATTTTTGAGACCACATTATTATGTGGATATATTTTTGATTTATGATTCGAGACGATCCTAGTGAGCAGGTTAGCGAAAAAGTCACGGCGGGGATTTATACTCGGCTCGGGGCGAGCCTGGGAGTGTAAATGGGAACTTAGAGAGTATATTGGGGTCTATTTTGATATTGAGGAATATTATTGGTGATTAATTAAGTATTGGGAAGTAAGCGGTAAATATTAGAGACACCCGAGGAATTAGCGGGAATTGGGTAAAATGACCAAAATACCCCTAGGTGGACTAAAGGAGTTAGAATTATAGGGGAGGGTATTGTGGTCATTTGGCATATAAAGATAGGCATAACTGAGGCTTTATGCTTAGTGGAGTTTGTATATTGAAGAAGAAGTCTGAGGAAAGAAAGAAAAGGAAAGAAAGAAAAGAAGGGAAAGAAAAGGGAAAGAAGAGCAGGCCATTTTGTCAAGGTCGGTCTAGGTTTCTCCATCAATTCTTGAGGTATTTTGGAGCAGAAACCCAGGGGAAACCAGAGTAAGCTTGAGGCAAGAGTTCTTGATCTGACTTGAAGAATTTGCAAGGGTTTAGCAAGAACAAACCATTCAGTTGAGGTAAGACTTTGAAGTTTCTTTAGTTTCTGGTTTTGGTATTGAACTATGGTGTCTAAGCTGCAATTTGTGGGAACTCTAGGGAATTCAAGCCAGGGGTTTGAGGAGGAGTAAGGCAAGGAGGTGTAGAAGCTGACTTAGGGTCAAATTCCCATTGAAGGTATGAAATTCTAAGATTTAAATTCTGAGGTTTTGATTGATGTGCTGAAGTTTCTGAGTTTGAGGTTCAACCATGGTGGACTTTGAGATTAGGGATGCATGTGTTTAGGTTTTGTGTATTTGGGGTGCTTGGGATGAGTGGAGTGTGTTGGTAAGCTTGTTTTTAAGTTTGGTTGAAAATTGGAAAAGTTTTGACACGGGTTGGCTCGGGGAAATCGCAGGAAGGAAAAATGCAGGGGTGCTAATTCTGTGACTAGGGCTACAGTGCTAGCCATTGGGCGTTGTAGCGCTAGGCTTGGTTGTCTGGGGGATTTTGGTTCTGCATAAAGCGCTATAGCGCCCTCCAAATAGCGTTGTAGTGCTACCCTACATCCAGAAATGGTTTTTTGAGTTATTTTTAAGGGTTTTTGCCCTGGGGTTCGGGGTTCGATTCCACCACCCCCGTTTTGTGGAATTAGAGCTTCCCGAGGGCTCGGGATTGGTCCTGAGGCTAGGTTTTAAACTTGAGGTTTGGTGATGAATTTGACCTATGGTTGTGACTAGGTGGACGCTAGGGCTCAAGGGGGATCGTGCTCAAGGATCAAGTGAACAAAGATAGCAAATCTAAAGGTAAGAAAACTGCACACGGTTATATGTTTGTGATGGGACTAAGTGCTCCCGATATCTATATAATGTCAATGATGGTATTATTCCATGGGACATGTGATAAACGACCTAAGGGTGTCGTACACAATATTTGCGCACAGGGTATGGCTTGGCCACTGGTAGCCAAGGACAGCTTTATATTCTCTGAGATCAGTTTAAGCGGGCCGAAGTCAGTGGGATAAACAGAGGGTCCGGCCTAAGGGCGCTAACCCTAGTTGTCATCTGTAAATTGGTGATTGATATGAGTTGATATGTTTAGTATGCTAAATGTGATTATCATGTATGTTTTTATGATTGAGAACATGCATAGTGATATGAGATATTGGATTGCCTGTTGATCGCTTATGCTTTGCTATTGTTTTTTCTTACGGGGCCTTGGATCACAGGTGCTACGTGGTACAGGTAAATTCAAAGGGAAGTTAGACCAGTCCTGAGATGGAGAGCTGCGGGGCTGAATGTACATAGTCAGCTGTTCAGTCGCCATGGCCGAGGAGTGGATCAGGACAGGGATTGCTTAACTGTCTATTTTGCCTTAGTATGGCGAATACTGTATTTAATTCTCAAATCTTTTGTAAATGGTTTTAATCCTATTTTTTTTGGGATCCCATGTAAACAGGAAATGTTTATTTATAAAAAATGCGACTTCTAAGACAAAAATATTTTAACCCTAGTTCCATAATAGTTTCAGTAACACGTTTTTAATAAAATGACTTGAATAGCAAGTCCAGCACTTTTATAAACACACAGTGTAACGGTCTTGGCTATCCAGGGCGTTACAACTTGGTATCAGAGCATCCTAGGTTTATGGATTCCTGAAGACTAGCTGGACATGTACATTCGCCGCGAGAGACAAGCTCGACTCAGGGTTTGGTAATTGTGTACACATGATTATGTGCTTAACTGATTTGAATGTTATATGACTATTGAGATCTGTTTGACTAATAGGGAGCATGAGATACTGATCGGTCTTGGTCAATGACTATTGCATGATGTTATTGGGGCGTGCTTATTAGCACTGCTATGCATGTTAATGAATATATATGGATGAACATTTGGATAAATTGTTATAAATTGATTGTCTGTGAATGATTGAAGTTCCAGTGATGGAACATGAAAAGATCATTACCCTGTCATCAAAGTCTGATTGTCGAGTCGTTGATTGCAGATTGACTTGGTTAACTATGCGTCCAAGAAAATCTACGCGACTAGCCGGTAGGTTCGGAGCTAGAGATGATGATCAGGGCCACACCCCTCCGCCAGTCCCTGAGAACTGGTAGCAGCTTATGGCAGACATGCAGGCTCGGCTACAGAGCCAAGATGAACAGATTCAAATTTTACAGCAGTAGGCTTCATCTGGGAGTGTTGCCCCCATTGTGCCACCTGCTATACAGCCAGTTGAGGTTGAAAACAAGTGGGAACCGTTGTATGAGTGGTTCAGGAAGCAGCAGCCCCCGATCTTTGAGGGAGGACCAGATCCACTGAAGGCTGAGCAGTGAATGACTATGATTACTACCATTCTTGATTTTATGAGGGTAGAGGGACATGACAGAGTAGCCTATGCCACATATATGCTGAGAGAGGATGCCCGGATCTGGTGGGAGATGGCATCACAGACCAGAGATGTTACTACTTTGACTTGGGAAGGATTTAAGGACTTGTTCAGTCAGAAGTTTTATAATGATGCCATCAGGGCAGTGGAAGTGAATGAGTTCGTGGGGTTAGTTCAGGGTAGTATGACAGTTATAGAGTATGCCCTGAAGTTTGATAGACTTGCGAAATTCGCACCAGATCTTGTGCCTACTGATGCAGCTAGGCAGGACAGATTCATTAGAGGGCTTAATGTTATGATCACCCATGATGTGAGGATTACAACATCACCTGGAGGGACAACTTATGCCCAGGCTGTAGAGAAGGCTCTTACCAATGAGGAAGCGGAGAATAAGATATGGAGAAAGAGTCCAGTGAGGAGGGAAGGCTGCAGGGCAGTGCCTCCATATTCTGGTTCTGGTAGGGGCAGAGGCCACAGTGATTTGAAGAGCTAGACTCTTGATGCTTCAATCACTCCTGGTCCTGATAGAAGAGGTCGGGGTACTCAGGGAGGCCGTCAAGGAGGCGGTAATACATGGAGGACTTATCCTGAGTGGACGAGGTGCAGAAGACGCCATCCAGGCGAATGTCAGGCTAAGGCCTATTATGTATGTGGTGGTGGGACACCTCAAGAAAGATTGCTCGACAGTGAAGAAGGGAGATGCGGGGAAGGTGGACAGCTTGACTCCAGCTCGAGTGTTCACCCTGACGCAGGCGGAGGCTAGTCCCTCGGTAGTGACAGGTCAGCTTTTTAGTGCTGGCACTCCTTTTACTATATTGATTGACTCTGGTGCTCCACACTCATTTGTTTCTAGTAAGGTAATTGATAGACTTTGTAGGCCTAGTGAGTATTGTGTTTCAGGGTTTGGGACTATTTTGCCTACAGGGGAACTGGTAGTATCTAGGAGATGGATTAGAGCACTGCCAGTGATAGTTGATGGTAGGGAGTTATCAGTAGACTTAATTGAGATGGGTATGTAGGACTTTGATATGATTCTAGGTATGGATTGGTTGGGTAAATATGGAGCTACCATTTACTGCAGGAAGAAGATGGTGACTTTTGAGCCAGAGGGCGAGGATCACTTTGTTTTTGTGGGAGCGGTGCATGGACCCCGCATATCCAGGATATCGACGTTGAGAGCCAGAGACTTGTTACAAGGTGGATGCATAGGCTTTCTGGCGAGTGTGGTGGATACCACCAGGGTTTCACCCGGGGAGACTAGATTGGTTTGCAAGTTCTTGGATGTGTTTCCTGAGGATATGCCTGGGTTGCCGCCGCGTAGAGAAATTCAGTTTGTCATTGAGTTGGCACCAGGGACAGAGCCAGTGTCGAGGGCACCATATAGGATGGCACTGGCGGAGCTGAAAGAATTGAAGATACAGCTCCAGGAGCTTCTGGATTTGGGGTTTATCAGGCCTAGTTACTCGCCATGGGGTGCTCCAGTCTTATTTGTGAAGAAGAAGGATGGGACTTTGAGAATGTGTATAGACTACCGGGAATTGAACAAGTTGACTATTAAGAATAAGTATCCCCTACCAAGGATTGGCGACTTGTTCGATCAGTTGCAGGGTAAGACGGTGTTGTCAAAGATTGATCCTCGATCTGGTTATCACCAGCTGAAGATCAAGGATGAGGATATACCGAAGATGGCCTTCCGAACGAGGTATGGGCACTATGAGTTTCTGGTCATGTCGTTTGGTTTGACCAATGCCCCCACAGCCTTTACGGATCTAATGAACAGGGTGTTCAAGGACTTTCTGGATCAGTTTGTTATTGTCTTCATCGACGACATCTTGGTATATTCCAGTTTAGAGGCAGAGCATGAGCTACACCTTCGACAGTTTCTTCAGAGGTTGAGGGAGCATCAGTTATATGCCAAGTTTAAGAAGTTTGAATATTGGCTACCAGAAGTGACATTCCTTGGACATATAGTGGGTGCAGATGGGATTAAAGTTGATCCATCTAACGTAGAGGCAGTTAGGGATTGGCCGAGGCCAAGGAACGCCTCAGAGGTGCGGAGTTTTCTTAGTTTGGCAGGTTACTACAGACGGTTTGTAGAGGGCTTCTCGAAGATAGCGGCACCGATGACAGAATTGACACGGAAGAATTTGAAGTTTATCTGGTCAGACAAGTGTGAAGACAGTTTTTAAGAGTTGAAGCGATGACTTATCATAGCGTCAGTGTTGAGTCTTCCTTCGGGGGAAGGGAAGTTTGTTGTACTGTGATGCATCGAGGTTGGGTTTAGGCTGTGTGTTGATGCAGAATGGGAAGGTTATAGCTTATGCATCACGATAGTTGAAGGAGTATGAGCAGTGGTATCCTACCCATGATTTGGAGTTAGCTGCAGTGGTATTCGCACTGAAGATTTGGCGACATTATCTGTATGGGGAGAAGTGCGAGGGATACACTGACCATAAGAGTTTAAAGTATTTCTTTACACAGAAGGATCTGAACATGAGACAGAGGCATTGGCTGGAGTTGGTAAAGGACTACGATTGTGATATTCTTTATCATCTGGGGAAAGCCAATGTAGTGGCGGATGCGTTGAGCCGGAGAGGGCTAGGTCAGTTGTACAGTTCCACCCAGATCTCAAGGGAGTTAGCTGATGAGATGGTCAGAGCGGGGATATAATTGGTGATAGGTCGTTTGGCCAATATTACTCTGTAGTCGACCCTGCTAGAGCGAATCAAAGAAGGACAGTTGGTAGACGTTCAGTTACAGGGGATTAGGGAGAATGTCTTAGCGGGAGTAGCTAAGGACTATAATATTTCTGAGATTGGTTTACTTCGGTATCAGGGACAGATATGTGTTCCAGCTGATGAGGGGATCAGATGGGAAATACTGGATGAGTCTCATATGATGTTGTACTCACTTCATCTGGGTACCACGAAGATGTACCAAGATTTACGGACGTAATATTGGTGTCCCGGGATGAAGAAGGATGTGTTGGAGTATGTTGCCAGATGCTTAAGCTGTCAGCAGGTGAAAGGTGAGCATCAGTGACCAGCAGGGTTGCTTCAGTCTTTGGGTATTCCTAAGTGAAAATGGGAGGACATTACTATGGATTTTGTGGGAGGTTTACCCAGGACAGTGAGGCTTCATGACTCGGTGTGGGTGATAGTAGACAGGTACACCAAGTCAGCCCATTTTCTTCCGGTGAGATCAACATACACTGTGGATCAGTATGTTGAGTTGTATGTGAGGGAGATCGTACGTTTCCATGGGGTTCCTAAGTCTATAGTGTTGGATCGGGATCCTATCTTCACTTCCAAGTTTCGGGGTAGTCTGCAGAAGGCTTTATGGACTCAGCTGAAGTTCAGTATAGCCTTTCATCCTCAGACTGACGGACAGTCTGGGAGGATGATTCAGGTATTGGAGTATATGCTTAAAGCGTGTGTGATTGACTTTGAGGGTTCATGGAGTAAGTATCTTCCGTTGATTGAATTTTCATATAACAATAGTTATCAGTCAACGATTGGAGTGGCTCCCTATGAGATGTTGTACGGGAGGAAGTGTAGATCACCCATTCATTGGGATGAGATGGGTGAGAGGAAATATTTGGGACCAGACATGGTACAGAGAACAAGTGAAGCTATAGAGAAGATCCGAGCTAGAATGCTCGCTTCTCAGAGCAGACAGAAAAGCTACGCTGATCCTAAGCATAGGGACATGGAGTTCCAGGTTGGGGACCACGTGTTTCTTCGAGTTTCACCTCTGCGAGGGGTGAGGAGGTTTGGAAAGAAGGGCAAGCTAAGCCCTAGATTCATTGGACCATTTGAGATCCTGGAAAGGATTGGTGAGCTGGCGTATAGATTAGCCTTGCCACCATCGTTGTCTGGAGTTCATGACGTATTCCATGTTTCTATGCTTCGGAAGTACGTCTAGATGTGACTCATGTGTTGAGATATGAAGACTTGGAGTTACAGACAGATTTGGCATATGAAGAGCAACCGGTTCAGATCATGGATCAGAAAGATAAAGTATTACAGAATAAGATGATTTCTCTTGTTAAAGTATTGTGGAGGAATAGTAGGGTTGAGGAAGCAACCTGGGATCTTGAGACAGCGATGCGGGATCAGTATGCTGAGTTATTCAGGTAAATTTCGAGGATGAAATTATCATTACGAGGGGATAGTTGTAACGACCCAAATTTACTAATAAGGCTTAAGGGCCTTGATTAGTGTGCCGGGAGGGCATAACTGGAATATATGTGATTTAATGATTTAAAGTATGTTATATGATTATTTGAAAATTTGAGATGCATGACTATGTGAATTAGTATGCATGTAGGCCCTGCTTAGGTTAGAAGGGCATAATCGTAATTGTGCCCAATTGAGGGCATAAATGTATATATAGGTGATAAATTTTTGAGACCACATTATCATGTGGATATATTTTTGATCTGTGATTCAAGACGATCCTAGTGAGTAGGTTAGCGAAAAAGTCACGGCGGGGATTTATACCCGGCTCGGGGCGAGCCTGGGAGTGTAAATGGGAATTTAGAGAGTGTATTGGGGTCAATTTTGATGTTGAGGAATATAATTTGTGATTAATTAAGTATCGGGAAGTAAGCGATAAATATTAGAGACACTCGAGGAATTAGCGGGAATTGGGTAAAATGACCAAAATACCCCTAGGTGGATTAAAGGAGTTAGAATTAAAGGGGGGGGGGGGTATTGTGGTCATTTGGCATATAAAGATAGGCATAACTGAGGCTTTATGCTTAGTGGCGTTTGTAGAATGAAGTAGAAGTCTGAGGAAAGAAAGAAAAGGAAAGAAAGAAAAGAAGGGAAAGAAAAGGGAAAGAATAGCAGGCCATTTTGTCAAGGTCGGTCTTGGTTTCTCCATCAATTCTTGAGGTATTTTAGAGCAGAAACCCAGGGGAAACTAGAGTAAGCTTGAGGCAAGAGTTCTTGATCTGACTTGAAGAATTGGCAAGGGTTTTGCAAGAACAAACCATTTAGTTGAGGTAAGACTTTGAAGTTTCTTTAGTTTCTGGTTTTGGTATTGAACTATGGTGTCTAAGCTGAAATTGGTGGGAACTCTAGGGAATTCAAGCCAGGGGTTTGAGGAGGAGTAAGGCAAGGAGGTGTAGAAGCTGACTTAGGGTCAAATTCCCATTGAAGGTATGAAATTCTAAGATTTAAATTCTGAGGTTTTGATTGATGTGCTGAAGTTTCTGAGTTTGAGGTTCAACCATGGTGGATTTTGAGATTAGGGATGCATGTGTTTAGGTTTTGTGTATTTGGGGTGCTTGGGATGAGTGGAGTGTGTTGGTAAGCTTGTTTTTATGTTTGGTTGAAAATTGGAAAAGTTTTGACAAGGGTTGGCTCCGGGAAATCGCAGGAAGGAAAAATGCAGGGGTGCTAATTCTGTGACTAGCGCTACAGTGCTAGCCTTTGGGCGCTGTAGCGCGAGGCTTGGTTGTCTGGGGGATTTTGGTTCTACTTGTAGTGCTTTAGCGCCCTCCAAAGAGCGCTGTAGTGCTACCCTGCATCCCGAAAGGGGTTTTTGAGTTATTTTTAAGGGTTTCTGCCCGGGGGTTCGGGGTTCGATTCTACCACCCCGTTTGGTAGAATTAGAGCTTCCCCAGGGCTTGGGATTGGTCCCGAGGTTAGGTTTTAAACTTGAGGTTTGGTGATGAATTCGACCTATGGTTGTGACTAGGTGCGCGCTAGGGCTCAAGGGGGATCGTGCTCAAGGATCAAGTGAACAAAGCTAGCAAATCTAAAGGTAAGAAAACTGCACCCGGTTATATGTTTGTGATGGGACTAAGTGCTCCCGATATCTGTATAATGTCAATGATGTTATTATGCCATGGGACATGTGATAAACGGCCTAAGGGTGTCGTACACAATATTTGCGCACAGGGTGCGACTTGGCCACTGATAGCAAATGACGGCTTTATATTCACTGAGCTCGGTTTAAGCGGGCCGAAGTTAGTGGGATAAACAAAGGGTGCGGCCTAAGGGTGCTAACCCTAGTTATCATCTGTAAATTGGTGATTGATATGAGTTGATATGTTTAGTATGCTAAATGTGATTATCATGTATGTTTTTATGATTGAGAACATGCTTATGTGATATGAGATATTGGATTTACTGTTGATCGCTTACGCTTTGCTATTGTGTTTTCTTGCTGGGCCTTGGCTCACGGGTGCTACGTGGTGCAGGTAAAGGCAAAGGCAAGTTGGACCAATCCTGAGATGGAGAGCTGCGGGGCTGAATGTACATAGTCAGCTGTTCGGTCGCCATGGCCGAGGAGTGGATCAGGACAGGGATTGCTTAACTGTCTATTTTGCCTTAGTATGGCAAATACTGTATTTAAATCTCGAATATTTTGTAAATGGTTTTAATCCTATTATTTTTGGGATCCCGTGTAAACAGGAAATGTTTGTTTATAAGAAATGCGACTTCTAAGACCAAAATATTTTAAGCCTAGTTCCATAATAGTTTCAATAACACGTTTTTAATTAAATGACTTGATTAGCAAGTCCAACACTTTTATAAACACACAATGTAACGGCCTTGGCTATCCAGGGCATTACAACAGTCATAAACATACTATAACTACTACTAGCTATCACTACTACTAATACTATCTAAATGGCTAAGTAAAGTTCATGTACTCTACACATATATTGCGAAGACCATTGCTGCCAACTCTATATCATTTGTTGGATAGTGTTGCTCATATTCCTTCAGCTGTCTTGAGGCGTGGGCTATCACCTTGTCATTTTGCATTAGCATGTAGCCCAACCCTTGCTTGGATGCATCATAGAATACTACAAACTTGTCATTGGGTGTTGGTTTAAAAGCACTGGTGCTGAACATAATTTGTCTTTGAGAAACTAGAAGCTTTCCTGACATTTATCCGTCCAATTGAAATTCTGCTGTTTCCGGGTAAGGTTGTTAAGCATAGTGGCTATCTTAGAAAAGCCTTCCACAAACCACAGGTAATAGTCTGCCAGTCCGAGAAAGCTTCTAACATCTGACGCATTCTTTGGTCCTGCACAATCCTTCATAGACTCTACCTTAGTTGGGTCCACTGCGACTCCGTCCTTGGATACTATGTACCCGAGGAACGCCACTTACGATAGCAAAAATTTTCTTTTCTTGAACTTGGCATAAAGTTGGTGCTCCTTCAGTCGCAACATGGTAAGTCTTAAGTGTTCCTTATGCTTGACTTTGTCCTTGTAGTACACCAATATATCGTCAATGAATACCATGATGAATTTGTCTAAGTAATCATTGAAGACTAGGTTCTTTATGTCCATAAATGTGATTGGAGCGTTGGTAAGGCTAAAAGACATAACTAGGAACTCATAATATCCGTATCAAGTCCTAAAAGTTGTCTATGGTATATCTTCTTCCTTTACCTTGAGCTGGTGATAACCAGACCGTAGATCAATTTTTGAAAATATAGCCGCTCATCGAAGTTGATCAAATAAGTCATCGATCCAGGGTAGTGGGTACTTGTTGTTAATTCTCACTTTGTTCAACTCACAATAATCGATACACATCTGCATGCTTCCATCACAAATAGAACTGGTGCCCCCCATGGAGAATGGCTTAGTCTTATAAATCCCAAGTCTATGAGCTCTTATAACTGTGTTTTTAACTCCTTGAGTTTGATAGGTGTCGTCCGGTATGGTTTCTTTGAGACAGGCTCAGTTCCCGGTACTGGTTTGATTGTAAAGTCAATTTCCCGGTTAGAGGGTAACCCTGGTAAGTCATCAAGAAATATCTCTGGAAATTCCTTTAAAATGCGGACGTCTCCAACCTTTAATGTTGTTTCCTGTGCAACATCTGTGATGCTTGCTAAGATTGTGTGACATCCTTTCTCTATCATCCTCTGGTCCTTGAGAGATGAGATAAGCGGTGTCTGTAGTCCTAAAACCTTGCCCATAAAACACAGTTTCTGACCCTCGGGGGTTTCAAACGTCACTTGGTTGCGTCAAAAGTCGATGGTTGTGCCATGTATTGCTAGACAGTCCATGCCTAGTTCTACGTCAAAAGCCTTAATCTTTAGCTCTATCAGGTCTCCTTCTAGCTCCGTGTCCTCGACTTTGATCGATACCCCTTGTACTATCCATGATGATAGAGTGATTTCACACGAAGGCAGTTCCGTAACAAACCAATTTCTAATGAGATATACGAGTGTGTTGCTCCCAGATCAAAAAATAATGAACATATATTATCGAGGATAGGAAGCTGACCTGTGATCACCTTTTTACTAGTTTCGGCTTCTCCCTGGGTCAAAGCGACGACTCTAGCTGGAACCATCTTGTTATCTTTATTCTCTTCTGCTTTGAGCTGAGGACATTCTCTTTTCAGATGACCTTCTTGGCCACACTTGTAGCAACCCTTATTGTTTGCACGACACTCCCCAATATGTCTCTTTTGGCATTTGGAGCATTGAGGGTATTCCACAATACCCCGCTTGTTATTGCCATTGTTAGTCCATGCTCTTTTGTCAGCGTCGGTCTGCCTATTATTGAGATACTTCCTTTTCTGTCCATTATTGTTATGCTGGTTGTTGTGGCTTCGACCATTCTGAGTTTGATTCTGCTACTTGGGGTCTGACTTGCTCGCCTCCTGCTTGCAAATATTTCCCAGGAGCCTTTCCACCTCTATAGCCATTTATAGGACATCGGCGTAAAAAGTGGTTCCGGGGTTTTCCAGCTTAACCCTAAAGCGATCTTTGGTCTGAGCCCTTTGGAAAACTTGGTTATCCGCAAGTAGACGTTCGGGACTAAGTCTGGTGCGAACTTTGCTAGTCAATCAAACTACCTGGCGTACTCGACTACCAACAAATTTCCCTGTTTTAGGCTGACAAATTCTTCCACCCTTGTATCGATGACTGTCGAATTGTAGTACTTCTTATGAAACAACTCCAAAAATCTGGCCCAGGTCATGGTGGTGATATCGTGAGACTACTGCTCCAGATCCCACTAGATTCTAGCATCCTTTTTTTAGTAGAGAAGAAACACAGGATATGCGATCTATGTTGCTGAGGTTCATGTGTGTTAGAATCGGCTCTACATTCCTGAGCCACTCCTCAGCCTCAAAGGGGTCGATTGTCTCTTCAAAATTTGGAGCGTGTTGCTTTCAGAAATGCTCATAGAATGGCTCCATGTATTGAGCTAGAAAGGGTGGAAAATTTTCCATCGGCCAAACCCGTATGGATTTCCTCCATTCAGATAGTTGCCATTTGGATATCCTCCATTCTGCTCTGGCTGGGGTGCTTGAGCCGTTTGTTGAGGCTGCGAATGAGGTTGTCTTTGCTGCTGTTGTAGTTCTTCTACTTGTCATCGTAACCGGATAACTTCAGCATCGTTGTCAACCGAAGGGGGTGCATTCCTATTAGCAGCAGCAGTGGCAACAGGTCTTCCCATTCTTTGGATTGGAGGGGTCTCGAGTGTCTCATTGGCAGTGCTAGGGGAATTATCATTAGTGTGTGCAAACCTTCGAAACATCATCTTCGGCAGAGTTCTAACAGTCGAGAGAAACATGTTAGATTTTACCCTAATAGTTTCTAAGGAAAAATCTTAGTCTAAGCAAACATAACTCAAACCTATCAGTTATGATTTCTTATGAAAATTTATGTGAGTCGTCTTTATAAACTAGGGTGTGTTTCTATACTTAGACTATTATGCTATCTTTATTATTTTCTAAGTCTATTTCTAACCACCCTATATGACTTAATTCTCAGGCTCGAAACTTTATCGTTGTTCCAAAGTTAACCATAATGAGGAAGGGCTGGGATCAGTAAAATCGTTCCCACTATTATGGCCCCCTAAACTCTCAATACAGAACCCGGTCCATTGATTTGTATCCCCCTCACCGAATTCGACCATTATTTATTGAGTTTATTATAAATTAATTATGATTTCAAAAATAATTCAAATTTCATACATACCATTAAAAAATAATAATAACTTTATTAATTTGGAAAAAATTTCAATTATTACAATAATAATTCAAAAATAAATAATGAAATAATACTAATAATAACTAAGGTAAATATTTCTAAAAATCAGGATCTTTTACATTTGATCATTCTTCTAAAATATCATCAGTTATTTCTTCATAATCATCATTATCATAATTCTCGAATCTACTACGAGAAATATTTAATAAAATAGTATTCTTTTGTTCATTGGTGAATCGAATCTCAAACCTATAGGTAAACCTAAGTATAAGAAAATAATATCTAATGGCTACCGATAAGTTATCCTCACTATCTAAAGCTTCCAATATTTCTTTCAATTTTGAAACTACAAAAGGAATATCTTCGAAAAGCCTAATTACTAGGACATATTGATCCATGGCTCTCATCACAATTTGCCTAGTGATTTGAAGGTGAACTATCTCCTTGTGAAATTTAACCAATCTTTGAGAGATTCCTTCTAGCATATTTGTTGTATCTTTTGGCTCTCTAATCCTTTTCAATGCCTTAATGGCACGAATATCCTGATAAGTTATGGCTCCATTCATTTTGACTGAAAACATATTAACTAAAATGTTAGTTTTAACATAAGCATAATATTCATAACATAAACACTTACATTGGTAGTTAGATCCAGAGCTTTTGCATGTGTATCAAGGAGAATTTATGCATATGAACCGTGGCACTGATACCAACTATAAGGACCTGACTAATTTAAAGACCTCGGACCTTTAAAAACTAAGACATAACTACTATCTTTTAGATATATACATAAAATAATCAAACTTTATTATTAATACATAGAAAATCCAAAAGAAAATACGAGATCTCATTGTTCATTCATAAAATAATAAAGAGAACAAAATATTTAATTAACATTTAAATATTCAAAGTAATTAGTGAGGAAAATTTAAAGACATAATTCAAAAGATTCAAAAATAACAACGTCATCGGTTCATTCCTTTAGTTCCTTGCCCGATACACAAGCCAAAGCTGCCTCAAATCCGTCCCGCCTTCCATATTCATTTTCCTGGACAATCTAAATAAAAATGAATGAGCCTAATGCACAGTAAGGAAAAACTACTAAAACATAAAACGTAAAATAGACTTCAATATTAATGGCCATTAACTCATTATTGTAGTATGTGATAAAAATCGCTATAGTCCTCTTATTTTAACTATTATTTCAGAGGTAGGTTTAGACACAACTATAGTCTACGATAAAAATAAATATCTCGACATTTTCCAACTAAGCAACCATATTTCCCAAGTGACTAAAGACGTAAAAAAAAACATACAAACACATAGCATATAAAATCTAACTTATTTTCCTTACCAAAATCGAGATATTGGAGACAAGTGCGGGATTTGAAAGTCCTAAAACCAAACATTAAAAACCATAAGTTTCCTGGAGAAAATATGATGAAGAGAAGATCTAAATTATCAGAATAAAGACTTACAAAAAATCTTAAGTTTCAAAGAAATCGAGCACCTAACCGAAATCTATTATGACAAGATAGGATTTGAATTAAAAGAAAAGAATAAGAAGAATAGAAATAGACTAGATCTGAGGATTAAGAATACCTTAGATAGCTAGAGCTTCGATCTATACCACAATCACCAAAATCACACTAACTTACATCCCAAATGTTTAGAAAAACTTAGATTTGAAAGGTTTAACCCCAAAACCCTAGTGTTTCACTCTAGAATGGAAATGGCAGCTTGGAGGCTCTGAGAATTGTTTGAAAAATGATGCAAATGACTGAGTGAAGGGTCCTATTTATAGGATTCAAGGAGTGAAACTAACTCTCATCAAAATGAATAAATATGGCACTTTCCGCTCAACAAATGGCCAGAACTAGGTCAAAATCGTTTAAGAACAAGCCTAGGCTGTTGAGGATTGATTCTAGCTTCAGATTCCACGAAAGTTCAAAAGTGGCATACATAGCCGATATATCGCCCACTATAGCCGATATATCGCCTGTCCTGATTTGTCGAGGCCCTGTGGTTTTGATCATGCAAAGTCGACTTGTTTTCCCATATTAGCTAGGCGATATATCGCTCCCCATATTTGCGATATATCAGCTTACACTTATGTACTAAACCACATTTTTGCATGTTTTAAGCACACTTAAAGTTGTTTAAACTAGTTTGATTGATTAATACGAGATCCTAGCATCTGAGGGAAGGTTCTAGACTTGCTAGGCTTATCCTTGATTATTTTATTCATCTGAAATCCACAAATCCTTAATAAATATACATGTGACAAATGTCACACTCTTAATTATTCTATTTAAATCTTAGGCTATAATAAATAATATTTTTAGGACCAACTACATTAATTAAACCTTATGATAAAATTAATATTTCTAAACTATAGACTAAACTTATAAAATTCATAACTAGCTCTACAAGTTTCCAAATAATTGCCAGCTTGGACCAATATCACGAAAATTAAAATACTATAGCATAAGATAATAATATCTAACTAAGTAAAATTCTGAGGTACTACAATGTAGATTCAAAAAAGTATTAAAGCATGAACACTAACAACATTCAATTTTTTTTATCACGAAACTATAAACACACACATATATATTTAACATAAAGGGGAGAGTAATCAAAACAAGCAGTAGTAGAATCATTGTTAGTTCTATAAGAATACACTATCCGTAAAAAGCAAGAAAGTAAAAGAGTGAAAGAGAGAAAGAGACAAAGGCATACCTAGCAAGCCCGGTGCCGCTGCAACCACGAACCCACACCTAAGGTAATTTCACTCACTCCACCGAACAAAAATCCATTGCCACACCTGCAATCACAGAGAAAATGACAGAAAGAGCAATTGAGAGAAAGCCTTGGAAAGAGAAAGAGAGAAAGAATGTAACATTGGATGTAACATCGCTGCCATCGTAGCCTAGCCCACACGCCAATCGCACCTCACCAAGAGAGAAAGAGATAGCCTCAGAGAGCGCTAGTCGCACCTTGCTGAGCTGCTTGTAGTTTCCGAGTGGTAGAGAAAGCGAAATCTCCATGCCTCTTTTATTGTCGAGAGAGAAAGCGAGAGATTGTGTGACAGCGACTAGGAGAAATAACGAGAGAGAGAGAGAAAGGGAGAGAGTAAATTAAAGTTTTAGGGTTTTTAAATTAAAAAATCGATTTTTAAAAATAGTTCTTTTTAAAAAAAAAAAATACTTAATAAGTGGTGTTTTTTAATTGAATAATTCATTTTTATTAGTTTAATAAATGTAGCATATATTATTGATTTCTATTGACAAATATATATTTATATTTGGGGCACTCTTAATGGTTATTACCCATGGATGATTACTTTAATATTAATCATTGGATTAAAATTAATGAACCATATTTATAATTGTTATTTAATATTTCAAAAAATAAATTTTGATTTTTTCAAATTTTTGGAAGAGCTACCTGATTACATGGTAGTTACATATTTATTAATTAAAGAATAAAAAAATGTTATTTAATATTCGTGCTCCATTCCCTTCTTCATTCTTAATTAATTCATTTTATCTATTTCAATGAGAAAAAAAAATCATTTTGGAATTAATAAGAATAATTAATGTAACCATTATATTTCCAACTAATGTTTATTGCCTAATTAATCTAAAAAATTAGAAATTATTGATTTTATATATTTTAATTATTTATTTTCATCATCAATATAATCATTTCTCATAAAAAACTTGTTTAGTGATTTATAGTAACCATCAATGGGTAATAACCATTGAAAAGTCTTCCATTTATATTTATATAAAATATATTTAAATATAATAAATAATTTATTAATAGCTATTATTAAATATTATTAAAATTTTGGATAAACTATTTTAATAACTTATTTGTAACTAAAGGAAATTTAGTATTAAAAATTGTAATTACTACTTTTTTCTATATTAAGTATTTTTATTAAATTCTATTAATACACAAATTAATAATACTAAAAAATAGTTGTATGGAATTGTGCCTTTAATACTATTTTAGGGCACTCAGGGTGTGCCCTTAAAAGTCTATACTGACTCAAATTTTCTTAGATCTTCGACTTCGGCAATCGCACGAGAGAGAGATAGAGGGAGAGACAACAAATCCAACTAGAAACAAAAAAAGAAGGAAAGAGCTAAAGAAAGAGGCTCTGCACGAGAGAAAAAATTAAAATGAAAAGTGATTTTTTAAATTCAAAAGTCGACAGTCCTTATTGGACCAATGCCGACAGGCCTTGCCAATAGCGACAACTTATAGCGATCAGCATTGGTCTAATAAGGTACTATCGACATTGTTAAAAAAAATCAATATTTTAAAATATAGATATTAAAAAAATATATTAACATCTCAATATAAATATATATAATAAATTTATAAAATACAAAATAATGAAAAGAATTACAACTAATAAATTTGTAGAAATTTTAAAATTATTTAACAATATTTAACCCATCAATAAAATAATTCGTTTTCAATTAATACTGATTTTATAAATATGTTAAAAAAAATTAAATTTAAGAATATTATTCTTCAGATCATAATTATTTTGTATTTCGTAAATCTCTTTCACTTTATATATAGTGCTTCAAAATCATTTTGCAATTTGACGTTTGACATAATATATACTTTGAGAAAATTTTTGAGGAAATAAACTAAATTTTTATAGTAGTGCAAGTACACACCCATATGGTTATTTCCTTTAGCTATGTTTCTGCTAATAAAGTTTTCACATTCATGATTGTTATTAATTATCCCAATCTTTAGATCGATACAAATAGATTCTTAGTTTATAGAAAGTTTTGCTACCAAAAAGAGTAATCAAGAATTCAAATAACACATAGATTGATCTTTTCAAATAAAAAATATTTGGAAATAGTATATCTATATTGTGGATGCTCAAAATTCAACATCGGTAAAGAACCCACCTCTCATGCCTCAGGTCCCTGGAAGGTCCAAAGCAACCATGTTTGAAGTTCATTGGGACCCTCAAATTAGTGCTAAAATCAACCTTGCTCCAAATGACCACTTCGCCTCGAGCCCCCACGGACATCCCAGACGTCTCGCGAGACCATTGTCTCGCCACACCTCGGCGCACCTGGCAAGGGCCTCGCCTCGCCCCGGCGCATCCGTCATCCGCGAGGCCATCACGCGAGGTGGTCTAAGGACCTCGCCTCGGCGCATCCGTCATCCGCGAGGCCATCATGCGAGGCGGTCTAAGGACCTCGCCTCGGCTCATCCGTCACCTGCAAGGTCATCACGCGAGGCGGTCTAAGGGCCTCGCCTCGGCGCATCCGTCATCTTCGAGGCCATCACGCGAGGTGGTATAAGGGCCTCGCCTCGGCGCATCCGTTATCTGCGAGGCCATCACGCGAGGCGGTCCAAGGGCCTCACCTTACCTTGGCAGCTATCACGCGAGGCGCTCCAAGAGCCTCGCCTCGCATTGGCGCGTCCGCCATCCGTGAGCCCATCACGCGAGGCCATCACACGGGGTGGTCTAAGGGCCTCACCTCGCCTTGGCGCGTCTGTGCTCCAGCATCCGCGAGGCCACTCCCATGGGGCCGTCCGCAAGGCACGCCTCAGCAATGCCCATACACCTGCATCCCCTATGATATAAGCTTAGGCCCCACTAATGAGGCCCTTCTTTACTCTCTAAGGAAGGTGTCACCAGCGGGGCATGACGCCCCCCTACTTAGCATACTCAAAGCTGCAAGTACACCTATATTTCGCAAAATGAAAAAGGGGTTGGAGCAAGGGCATATCTTGGATACACGAGAGAGACCTCCAAATACAAAGCATGTGTATGGGAATGAATTGCACGACCAGGAGGAGCGCCGGGGGCATGATTCTGGGGGTCGTACTAGACAGGTATTGGTGGTACAAGTTAGTACCAACGGCAAAAGCACTACTTGCACGTCGTCGACCATGTGTCAGATTCGACACCACCACCACCTGCACCACTATGCTTGGAACCACTCCTCTGACATTCGTACGAATCAAGTAGTGGAGACATCCTCATGGTTCCTGCCCATGTATTGGAACCGACACCACTACCCCTGATACTACTCTCCTGACAGTGTACTTGTGTACCACCTGGTCTTCAAGACCACAATGTATCCAGGGCCATTAGAGCCTACTATAAAATGAACCCCACTTCCACATGGAGGGGGGTTGAAAAAAATACTGTAGCACTACACCATAAGAAATACAAATTGAACTCACCATTTTTCTTCTGCAAGTGTTCTTTGAGTTTCCAATTAGATCTTTAAAGTTTTTCTTTTGATAATCTCTACAATTATATTTTTCTAACTTAACTTGGTTGACGAGTTCTCACAGTCAACATATATGTTTCAAAATAGTGAATTGTAGAAGGGTTTTTTCTTCTTCTGGACTAATATGAAAGAAGGTTCTTTGGTAAAATAATGCCAATTAAATGCATATAAAATCACAAGTAATATTTCTTTGTTCAAACAAGGTATAAACTTTTTGTTTGCTGTAAAGACCCCATCAAACACACACCATTGATTCATTAAAAAGGAAAGACAGTAACGTAGAGCTTAGCATCTCTTACTGAACAGTCAGACAATAAAGCTCAAGCATAAGGAGTACACAAAGCTCCTATAACAGACAAAAAGAGATAGAAGATGAGCAACAATGCTCCGGTAGACAACACAAAATTAAACTAGCAAACAACACAGAACACAAAACTACATAGTTTTAAAAGAAACTCCATGCACCCACTTCATGGTGGATAGAATGCTCCGTAGTCACATTTTATATAGTCACATAACTTAATGTTGCTGCCATACTGCTTGTTACTTTTTACAAGTCAATAGATATATATATATATATAAAAATATATATAGCTTAAAAAAGTTTCTAAAGAGAGTGATCCCAATATTTGATGACGACAAGGCTAAATACCACCTTCAAACAAACACCAATAGTCCCCTTAAAAAAAACACCAATAGGCAGCAACATTTCCAAAACAACATACGAGACATGAGCAAAAGGCCACATATTGCATACTAAGTAAAGAGCCACAACGACCTAATCACTATCTACGAGGTCCAACATGTCACTACTACAAAAATAGGCTTTAATTTTAGTTTTTATATATATAATTATTGGGAAATACATAAAAAAATAAAGTTAAAGCTTTTAACGGACCATTAACTTCACTCTTTGGTTTGGCACTCAGGAATTAAGCTACTACTTCGGTTTTATTAAAGATAAGTAGAACAGAGCTTTTAACTTAAGTTTTTTTTAACCTTTTAACTTCAGTCTTTTAAGTAGAACAGAGCTTTTAATCTTTGATTCTGAACATGTGCTATGAGATAATATGATTGTTAAGTGTTTGGTCATGCTTAAAGGATTATTCATTTGTTATGGTTGTTTGTGATGCATATTATGTTTTCTTGCTGGGCCTTGGCTCACGGGTGCTACGTGGTTTAGGTAAAGGCAAGGGAAAACTTGATCAACCCTGACTTGGAGAGCTCTGTGAGCTAAATGTACATGACCAACTGCTCAGCCGCCACGGTTGAGGGGAAGACAGGAACAGGGGAACAGCTAAATGGTTGTTTAAACTTTTGAAATTTTGTGAACTGACTTTCGAACACTGTTCCTTTTTGGGATCTCATGTATAAAATGTTTTGTTATATAGAATGTACACTTTTGAGACCAAAACCTTTTAACCCTAGCACATTAGTAGTTTCAGTATCATGATTCAACTAAATGACTTGATTAGCAAGTCCTGCATCTTTATAAATACACAGTGTAGCGGTCTTGGCTATCCAGGGTGTTACAGGCTGGGTTCTAAGTCCTATTTATAGAGTTCTAGGAATAAAAATCTTCTTTTTGGCTTTGAATAAAAATAATGAATATAATTGATTATATTTGAATATTCATCAGTCAAAGGCTTACGACTCAGTCAAATCGTTTAGAGGTACGTCTAAGGAGTCAAAGCTTGTTTTAAAAATAAAAAAAAAAAATAGAATCCTAACTTCTAACTTCATAAATCTCATAACTCTAAACTCACCTGTAGAAAAATTAACATAACTAGAGCTGTATGATTCTGATTTAGACCACCTATATACCGTTAGAAAGCTAATTCAATTATCTACAACTTTTTAGAAATATTATTTTTCAAAATTCATAATATAACTGGGTCAAAAATAGGTCGGAAGTTACAGTACCCTAAAGTTACGAGAAAATCTATTTAATTATCTAAATAACAACCTAATCCACAAATTTCTTAACTAAATAACAAAGTCTAATTCCCTAATAATCATGATTATGACAAGTGTCATATTATTATTGGCTCTATCTAAACCTTAGGTTATAATAAATAATACACCTAGGACCAACAATATTAATCAAACCTTATGTTATAATTAATATTCTTAAACTATAGGTCAAAATTATAAAATTCATAACTGTTGCTTTGAGTTTCCAACTAAGTCCCGACTTGAACAAAAATCCACGTATTCTAACATACTACAAACTAATACTAACTACTACTACTACTACTACTACTACTACTACTACTATCTAGCTAGTTAAGTAAATATTCTGGGACACTACAATTCTCCCCAACTAAAAAGAATTTTGTCCCTGAAATTTACTTATCAAACAATTCTAGATATCAGGTTAACTTGTCTTCCTCCTACTCCCACGTTGCCTCCGGTTCAGAACTATTACTCCATAGGTGTAACGACCCACTAATCTAGACTATTTGGACCATTAACGAATCTATACATAAACTTACATTTTTGCGGAAATACCATAATTTTATTGAAACTTGTGGAAACAAAGGTTACTTTCATAAAATAAGTAGGATATGGGTACCCATTGTCTTTAAAACAAAAATAACTTAAAAACTAAAAAGAGTTACATAGAAAATGCGGAAAATACATTTAAAACCATAAAAAACATAAACAAGACTACATCCTCGAATCGAATATCGCTCGGCCCCTTGACTCCATTCACCATCGATACACATCCTCTAAGCGTCACGAATCTTTCCACCTCTAATGCTTATTTCCTGCACATAAACAGAAAGGAATGAGCCTAATGCCCAGCAAGGAAAATCTAACACATAGTCATATACATAAACATAATTTCATAATAACGTAAAGACATATCATAACACATAATACACTTATTATAATGGCCATTATTACTTGGGGTCCCATAGACTAAACAAGCATATGCCCATGGGATTAGTGGGGTCCTACTAGCTAAGTAGGTCATATGCCCATAACCCATTTGGGGTCTTGTTAGTCATATGAGTCATATGCCCAAGCCTACAAACATCATGCATACATATTCATAACATAACACATAAGATAACATAAACATAAACATATAGATTCTAGCCTATTTTCCTTACCAAAGTTACCGGGATAAAATGGACTGAGTTGGGACTTTTTGGAACACTCCTAAAACCATAATGAACAAGAGTGAGTCTAAAGAAAGGAGATGAAATGAAAGAGAATAGGAAGACTAAACCATTAAAAGAAAATATGCTTACCACAACTTAAGTGCTTAAGAACTTGGATTCCCTAACCAAAATAAGAATTAAGGTTAGAGATTGAGTAGAAGACTATGAGAAAGAAAATAACATAATACAGAAAGGAACTAGAGTTTTGGTTACCTCAAAGACTTGAAAGACCAATCTACACCTCCACCGAAATACTATAGAACTCACTTCCCAAAGTGTTTGATAAGCTTATGATGTTTAAGCTTATAGTTTTCCCAAACCAGGTGTTTACATTCTCACACTCACTTAACACTAGCAGCTTCTGAACTTAAAGCAAAAGGTGAATAATGGCTGGGTACTAGGTCCTATTTATAGAGTTTGGGGATGAAAGTATCTTGATTTTACTTGAATAAAAATAATGGCTTTTTAGGTGAAAATCATTTGAATAATCGTTCAGCAAAGGCTGAAGACTCGTTCACAAGATGCTGGACTGTTGAAGGAGTTTGAATGGCTGAAAGGAAATGAATTCAAAAGAGTTTGAATCCATGGTGAAGGAGGCGATATATCGCCCCCTGTAGGCGATATATCGCCTGGGCCAGTATGCCCGAGGCGACCGTGCATCGTTTCGTGTTTTCCGTATCTACGTGCTGCGATATATCGCCCCCTATAGCTGCGATATATCGGCACACGCTGAATATTTAAACACGAAATTACACATTTTTAGCTAAGTTTGAATGGAGTAAACAACCTTGACTAAGCCCTCAACGTACCCAAAGCTGCTGACTGACCCTATAACATTCAAACTTTACTCCTTATTATATTTAATCCTCAAAAATCTTTAATCCTTAATCACCATTCATAACATGTGCTTAAAATCCTATTGGTTGATGTCTAAACCTTATAATATAGTAAATATAATCCTTAATATCAGTCACATTAATCAAACCTTAGGTTATACTTAATATTCTTAAACTATAGATTAAACTTAGAAAATCTATAAGTACTACTATGAGTGTCCAAATAATTCCCGGCCTGAACCAAAAATCCACAGTTACAAAGATAATGCTATAAATACTATCATACTATTATCTATCTTAGCTAAGTAAAGTTCTTGGACTCTACAATAGGACCTTGACTATGGAAATACTCTTAGATCGTAATTCTTTCATCATTCTATCTAGGATGCTAGTCGATCGTTCCTCGTAACTCAAGTCTTTCTGGAGTGCTATCATATCATATTTGAGGATGTGAGATAGGTCTGACACATTTCTACACATCATCGAGATGTGGAACACATTGTGACTATCTGCTAGAGCTGGCGGTAGGGCTAATCTATATGCAACTGCTCCCACTTTGTCCAATATCTCAAAAGGAACTATAAACATGGGACTAAGCTTGCCTTTCTTCCCAAACCGCTTCACACCTTTCATAGGAGATATCCTTAAGAAGACTTGATCTCTGATTTTGAATTCCACATCACACCGCTTGGCATCCACATAACTTTTCTAATGGCTATGAGCAGCGAGCATACGCTTTCTAATCAGCGCTACTACATCCTGAGCTCCTCTAACAGCTTCAGGTCCAAGTATTTGCCTTTCTCCTACCTCGTCCTAATGCAACGGAGATCGACCCTTCTTCCATAAAGTAGCTTGAAGGGTGCCATCCTGATTGTTGACTGGTAGCTATTGTTGTAGGAGAATTCTATCAGCGACAAATACTTACTCTAAGATCACAATGTAAACACCGATCCTCTATTGAATACTATTGTCTTAGAGATTCTATGCAGTCGTACTATTTCTTGGACTTAAACGTATGCGTATTGATCTGCTGTGTATGAAGTCTTAACAAACAGGAAATGAACTGACTTGGTTAATCTATCTATTACTATCCAAGCCGAATCATGTTACTTACTTGTTTGTGGAAAACCCTTCACGAAATCTATGGCTATATCATCCCATTTCCATTATGGAATGCTAAATGGTTGCAATAAGCCTGCAAACCGCTGATGTTTTGCTTTCACATGCTGGCATACCAAGCATTTAGACACATACTCCGCTATATCATTCTACATTCCTGGCCACCAATATAACACTTTAAGGTCGTGAGTCTTCTTGGTCGACTCTGGGTGAACTAAGTATGGGGTATTGTGCGCTTCTTCTAAAGTCTTGATCTTAATCCCTTGATCATTTGGCACGCATACCTGATCCTTGTATCTTAATAACCCTTAACTAGATATTGGGAAATATGTGGCCTTCCTTTCTCTAACAACATCCATATGTGCTACTAATGTGTCATCATGTCCTTGCCCAATCTGTATATCTTCAAACAGGCTTGACTGGATGGACAAGTTAGTCAGGTTACCAATGACTACTTCTATTCCAGCATTGATCAGCTCCTGCTGTAGTGGCTTTTCTATTCCAGCTAATGATGCTAGACTTCCGTAATTCCTCCTACTTAGTGCATCAGCAACTACGTTTACCTTGAGGCGTAGGCTATCACCTTATCATTCTGCATCAGCACACAACCCAATCCTTGCTTCGACGCATCGCAATAGACTACAAACTTATCATTGGGTGTCGGTACATAAAGTTCTGGTGTTGAGCATATCCTTAAGCAACTGGAAACTCTCTTCACACTTGTCAGTTCAGTTGAACCTTTTCTGTTTTTGGTTTAGGTTGGTAAATAGAGTGGCTATCATAGAAAAGCCTTCTACGAACCTCCAATAATAACCTGCTAGTCCAAGAAAACTTCTTACCGTAGACGTGTTCTTTGGTCTTGGCCAATCTTTACAGCATCTACCTTAGATGGGTCTACTGCAACTCCTTCCTTGGATACTATGTGCCCGAGGAACGTTACTTACAAAAGTCAAATTTCGCACTTTTTGAACTTGGCGTAAAGTTGATGCTCCTTTAGTCGTAACAAGATCAACCTTAAATGTTCCTCATGTTCGAATTCGTCCTTTAGTACACCACGATATCGTCGATGAACACTACGATGAATTCGTCCAAATAATCCATAAAGACCCTATTCATTAAATCCATAAACGCGGCTAGAGCGTTGGTAAGACCAAAAGACATAACTAGAAACTCGTAATGTCCATAACGAGTTCTAAAAGCCGTCTTGGGATTATCCTCTTCTCGTACTTTGAGCTGTGATACCTGGTCCGTAGATCAATCTTTGAAAACATGGTTTCCCCTTGGAGTTGATCAAACAAGTCGTCAAGTCGGGGTAGCAGGTATTTATTATTAATTGTCACCTTATTCAGCTCGCGATAATCTATACACATATGCATACTTTCGTCCTTCTTCTTCACAAATAGAACCGGTGCTCCCCATAGCGAATGGCTTGGTGCCCGGTACTAGTTCGATTGTGAAGTCTATCTCCCATGTCGGCAGCAATCCTGCTAATTTCTAGGGAATACCTCTGGGAATTCCTTTAAAATGTGGTAGTCTCCAACTTTTAGTGGTGTTTCCTTTACCACATCCGTAACATTGGCTAAGAATGTGTGACATCCTTTTTCTATCATCCTCTGAGCTTTGAGAGATGAAATAAGCGATGTATGTAGTCCTAAAACTTTTCCCATATAGCTTCGTTTCTGATTGTTAGAAGTCTCGAACATCACTTTCTTACGTCTGCTATCGATGGTTGCACCATGCATTGCTAGCCCGTCCATGCCTAATATCATGTTGAAGTCTTTGATTTCCAGCTCTATCATGTCTCCTTCTAGTTCTACGTCCTTGATTTTGATTGGTACGCGTACTATCCGTAATGATAGGACTATTTTACCAGAAGGCAACTTTGTCACTAACCTAGTTCTACTAGGTTTGTCTAATTTCTCTATTACTCCTAACGAGATATACGAGTATAGAACATACATTATTGAGGATAGAAATATGACCTGTAATCAATTTATTGCTAGCATCAACTTCTCCTTGAGTTAAAGCAAATACCTTGGCAGGAACCATTGTATTGTCCATCTTCTCCTCTTGCTTGAGCTGGGGACACTGCCTCCTTCGGTGACCTTCCTGACCATAGTTGAAGCATCCCTTGATGTTTGCATGACATTCCCCAAGATGTTTCTTTTGGCACTTAGAGCATTGCGGGTATTCTACATAACCCGACTTATTGCCTCAATTGTTTGTCCGTGCTCTTTTATCACCATTGGCCTGCTTATCATCTGGATGCCTTCTCTTCTGAGCATTACTATTACTATTACTATGCTGACGGCTGTTGTTGTGGTTGTTCCGACCATTCTGAGGTGGACCCTACTGTTTAGGCTCAGGCTTACTAGCCTTCTCCTTACTAACATTCGCCTGAAGCCTTTTTACTTCTATTCCCGTTTCTAGAACATCGGCATAGGTAGTATTTCCCGGGTTTGCTAGCTTAACTCCTAGCTCAATCTTTGGTCTAAGTCCTCTAACGAACTTGGTCACCCTCAGAAAGTCAGTTGGAACCATCTCTAGTGGAAACTTGGCTAATCTGTCGAACTGTCGAGCATATTCTACTATCGACAAGTTGCCCTACTTCAAACTAGCGAACTCCTCGACCCTTGTAGCGATGACAGCCGAGTTGTAATACTTCTTGTGGAATAGCTCCACAAATCTTGTCCATGTCATGGTGGCGGCATTGATAGTCTGCTGAACTAAGTCCCACCATATTCTAGCATCCTTCTTAAGCAGAGACGAAACGCAAGATATGCGGTCCGCATTGCCGAGATTCATATGCGCTAGGAACGGATCTACATTTATGAGCCATTCTTATGCCTCAAAGGGGTCTGTTGTCCCTTCAAAGTTTGGAGCATGTTTGTAACTACCCAAATTCGCTAATAAGGCTTAAGGGCCTTGATTAGTGTGCCAGGAGGGCATTAACGGGATAATTGTGATTAATGAGTAATTATATGTTTAATAATGTTTATATGATAATTGATTATATTATGTGGTAATATGATATGAAATAAATATGTGATATATGTGAGAACCACATTATTATGTGGACAGGTTCGCTGAGCACGACTTAAGACAATTCTAGGGTCAGATAGTGGGAAAAGTCACAACGGGACTTAAGATATGATTTTGGTTAGGTCGGGGATACTTTTAGATAGCGGGTAGTGATTTGGATTATCGGGTCATGAAAATAAATATATGGAGATATATTTGAGGTTAGAATGTCTAGGCAGGAATATTGGGGGATTTTACCATTTTGGCTTCGGGGATGGTTCTGCCACCCCGAGCCTCAGGATTAACTTAATAGATAAGTTAGACATAAAGAAGCTTTTAGAAGAAAAACACAAACCGACTAAACACTTTACCTCAGCTCACCTTCACGTTCAAGGAAAACAAAGGAAAGGAAACACAGAAAACAGGGGAAACAAGCTGGGATTTCTGGAATTTGTGGTGAGGATTTGGAGGTTTAGCTCAGGGAAAATCAAGGAACTAAAACAGGGATTAAGGTATGCATCTAATCTTCTTTTCTGTGGTTGAATTCTGAGTTCTAGCTGGGTTTTGGTTAAGTGTTGAAACAGAAATGGTTTTGGTGTTTTAAGGCAGAATTAAGAAGGAAACTTGGGAACTCAGCTTGGCTATGGCTTGGTGAGGTGATTCAACAGCAAAGGTAAGTCTCAACTCCAGGTTTAGAGGTTTTAAATTGAGTTTGAGTGGCTGGTGTGAGTGTTTATATCACTTGGGTTTCAGAAATTGAAAGGAGGAGATTAGAGTGTGCTAGGCTGTGTTTTCTTGGGAATTATGTTGTTTAGATCATGCTAAAGAAGTTGGGAATTAATTGGTTAGGAGTTGGGAAGCTTTGGGATGGTTTAAAGTGAGGTTTCAGGCTTAGAAATGGTGTAAATTCTGGGTTCGAAGGGGAGGGCTGCGGCTCTGTTCTAGAGCGCTGCGGCCCTAGCATGCAAAGAAGCCAAGGAGGCTCGGCCAAGGGGGAGCGTTGCGACGCCCAAGGCAAGGGTCGTGGCGCGTGTGTGGTTCAGCATGGGTGTTGGTTCTGTTTTGGGGAAGGGCCGCGGCTAGGCTTCGAGGGCCGCAGCCCTTGGTTGCACACATGAGTTTTTGAGGGTTCTAGGCACGGGAAAGTGGTCTAGTGTGCTCGGGTTTGGTTTCACCACCGTGTTTGGTGTAATTTGGAATCCCGGGGGTTAGTTTTGTAATTGGAAACCTATATTGGAGTATTAATGGAACCCTATACTTTGGTTGTGACTAGGTGATAAAGGCTTAGGCTCGGGAACGGATCGTGCTTGAGAGGCGTTGTTCGTAATTCAATAATCGCACAGACTAAAGGTAAGAAAACTGCACCTGATTGATTATATGAGACGAGACTAAGGGTTCCCTAATGTAAATGCTTGAAAAGATGGTATTATGCCATGCAAGCCATTTAGTGAACCAGCGGCCTAAGGGTGCCAAGGGTTTCACTAGCGCACAGGGCGCGGCTCGACCACTGGTAGCTGAGGACAGCTTATTATGCACTGAGCTCGGTTTAAGCGGGCCGGAGTCAGTGGGTTAAATAGAGGGTGCGGCCTAAGTCGTCGGCCCTGAATAATATGTGATATGAGTATTATATGTGGTAGAATGTATCTTGAATTGGATTGTATATGCTGAATATCTGTTGAGAATTATCTGATGGGAATACATGCATATTGAACTATTTGTCTGTTATTATTGTTTGAGTTGTTTATGATGTTTTCTTGCTGGGCCTTGGCTCAAGGGTGCTACGTGGTGCAGGTAAAGGCAAGGGAAAATTAGATCAGCCCTGACTGAAGAGCTCAGCGAGCAGAATGTACATAGCCAGGTGCTCGGCCGCCACGGTTGAGATCTAAGCAAGGACATGGAACCTAAAGACTGTCTGTTTTGCCTTAGTATGGCTAGTGGATATTCATGTATTTTTGGGAGTCTGTAAACTTGTTCTAACTTTGTTTTTATATGGGATCCCATGTTTACTACAGTTTAAATATATGAAATTAATCTTTTGAGACCAAAACCTTTTTAATCTTAGCTTTTACATGTTTAGTGACACGTTTCCAAATTAATGACTTGATTAGCAAGTCATGCACCTTTATAAGTACACAGTGTAACGGTCTTGGCTATCCAGGGCTTTACAATGTTGCTTATGAAACCGTTCATAAATTGGCTCCATGTGCTGAGCTGGGTATGGCACATGGTTCGCCATTGGCCATCCCCCATAAGGACCTACTTGATGGGGTACTTGAGCCATTTGTTGAGGCTATGGTTGCGGCGGAGGCCGAGGCTGAGTCTGTTGTTGTTTTTGTTGTAGTAATTCCTCCACTTGTTGTCGCAGTCTTGTAATTTCCACAGTGTTGTCAACCGGCGGCGGTTGTGGTGCGCTTCGGTTGGCGGTAGAACGCACTACCCTTCTGCGAACTGGAGGGGTTTCATTGCTCTCAGGAGCGGCGTTGGAGGCATTAGCGTTTGTTGCGAGCAACATCTTCTGAGCAACATCTTCAGCAAAGTTCTAATAGTCGAGGAAACATATTAGAACTTACCCTAATAGGCTCTAAGGCAAAAACTTAATCTAAGCAAACATAACTCGGACCTATTAATTATGACTTCTTATGAAAATTTTTATAAGCCTTCTTTTAATTAGGGCGTGTTTCTATACTAAAAAAAATAAACCATCTTTATTATTTTCTAAGTGTGTTTCTAATTATACTATATGACTTAATTCTCAGGCTCGAAACTCGTCGTTGTTCCAAAGTTAACCATATTGAGGGAGGGTTGAGATCATTAAATCGTTCCCACTACTATGGCCCCCTAACTCTCAATTTAGAACCCGGTTCATTGATTTGTATCCACCCTCACCGAACTTGGTCATTATTTATTAAATTTATTATTTATTATGATTGTAAAAGAAAATCAAACTCATACATGTCATTCAAAAATAACAATGATGTTTATTTGGAAAAAAATGTCTTCACTATATACAATCATAAATGCAAAGATAATAAATAAAATAAATAACGAAAAAAATATAATTTACAAATATTCTTAATTAACTGAAAAGATAAGGGCTAAACCGTTAACTAAACACATAATCATAACAACTATAACATAATCACTTACATTGGTGGTTAGATTCGGAGCTTGAGCGTGTGTATCAAGGAGAACTTCATGCAAATGGACTGTTGATCTGATACCAACTATAATGACCCAACTATTTCTAAGACCTTGGACCATTAAAACTACTAGACATTGATACTATTTCGATACAAACATAAGAAATAACATGCCTTTATTGAAAACCCAAAATATAAGAAATAGCATGTCTTTATTAAAAATGTAAAATAAAATGTGATATGGTATGAGATCCCATTGTTTACAAAACATAAAACATAACTTTTAAAACAAGTTAAAAAAAATTGAATGCGGAATTACAAAAGAGACATATTTCAAAAGACGAAAATAAACGTCATCCTCGATCGACACGCGCAGCCCATCCATTCCATTCATCATCAACACACATGTCATGCTACCAAGAATCATTTTGCCTCCATAATCATTTTCCAGCATCACACTAAAATAAAGGAATGAGCCTAATGCCCAACAAGGAAATTCTACTAAAAATAAAACATACATCGTAATCATAAGCATAAGACTACATCAAATACTATAAAAGAACATAAGACTATCTAAAACATATATCATATATCATAAGCATACACTATAAAACATATGGCTATAAAAACATCTATTACAATGGCCATCATACATCTTGGGGCTTGCTAGCTAGGCAATCATATGCCCATAATTCTACAGGGCTTATCTAAACAAGTCATATAAATTTATGGGGCTTGTTATCTAAAAAAATCATATGCCCAAAGAATATAGTATTGGGACTTGTTATCTAAACAAATTATATTCTCGTTATCTAAACAAAACATATACCCAAGAACTAAAACATATCATACATATACATATACATATACATATACATATCATAGCATAAACATATAACATAACATATCATAACATAACATAACATAAACATATAAGAACATAAAATCTATCATATTTTCCTTACCAACAACGGGATATGAGAACAAGGACGAGATTTGGAACACTCCTAAAACCAACAATACAAATGGTGAGTATTTCTAAAGAATAAAGAATGAATGTAGAAACTAAACCATCAAGAAGAAACTTACCAAGAAAGAACCTAAGTTTCAAGAACCTAATCAAGAACCAATAACGAAAGTTAGGATCTGAATAAAATGAACTAAAGAAAACTAAAGAGTTTTAAAGAATTGGACTTAAAGAATAGGAGTACCTTAGTTGACCTTATGGATTGGTCTAACTCCAATACTGAAATACACTAAACCTCACTTCCCAAATATTTTATAAAGCTTAAGAATGGGAAAGCTTTTTGCCAACCCAAGTGTTTATCACTCTATGGTAGTAGTAGCACCTTGGAGTCTGATCACAACTGAAGAATGAGGAAAATGGATGGGTTCTAAGTCCTATTTATAGAGTTCTAGGAATAAAAATCTTCTTTTTGGCTTTGAATAAAAATAATGAATTTAATTGAAAATATTTGAATATTCGTCGGTCAAAGGCTTAGGACTCGGTCAAATCGTTCAGAGATAGGTCTAAGGAGTCAAAGCTTGTTTTAAAAATTAAAAATAAAAATAAAAAAATTGAATCCTAACTTCTAACTTCCTAAATCTCGTAACTCTAAACTCACCTGTAGAAAAATCAACATAACTTGAGCCGTATGACTCCGATTTATACCGTCTTTATACTGTTAGAAAGCTATTCCATTATCTACAACTTTATTTTCGAAATTCATAATATAACTATGTCAAAAATAGGTCAGAAGTTACAATACTCTAAAGTTACGGGAAAACCTATTTAATTATCTAAATAACAACCTAATCCACAAATTTCTTAACTAACTAACAAACTTTAATTCCCAATAATCATGTTTATGACAAGTGTCATATTCTTATTGGCTCTATCTAAACCTTAGGTTATAATAAATAACACATCTAGGACCAGCAATATTAATCAAACCTTGTGTTATAATTAATATTCTTAAACTATAGGTCAAACTTATAAAATTCATAACTATTGCTATGAGTTTCCAACTAAGTCCCGACTTGAAGCAAAATCCACAGAATCTAACATACTACAAACTATACTAACTACTACTACTACTACTATCTAGCTAGTTAAGTAAATATTATGGGACTCTACATATTCTTTGCTTATTATTTCAAATTTATTATATTTTTTATAATAAATTGATAATGTATAGGCTTTTAAGGATGATAATCTTGATTTGGAGTTACATTTGACTATTTAAGAAGCTATGCATCTTCCAAATATGTGTTTATGATAATTTTCTTTATTAATCCGAATTTAATATTATTATATTAATAAATTTATAATTTTTTTTTATTTTATAAAATATTATTATTTATAATAATTATTTGGTGCATTAATCAAGTTAATATTTTGTTGTTGAAAAAAAATTAATATGTTTTTGTTGTAAAAAAAATCAAGTATGTTGTTGTTGTAAAAAAAATCAAGTTAATATTTTGTTCAAAGAGTCATTTGTATAAATATATTTTAATGTTTAGTTTGTATTAAATATTAAATAAGTTTAGTGCTAGTTATATATAAACTCAATAATTTTAATACTTTATTTTTGTTTAAACTTTTTAGGACGATTATTGTTTCGACGCTATTTTGGTTTTGAATCGACGGTTACTAACTTGAAGATTAATTTGAAGGTGAGTAAGTATTTTAGTTTTATTTATTACTATTGCACATATTTATAGAATTATAGTTAAATCATATTGACTTTAGTGAAAATTACGTTTGAAATCAAAATTAGTGAAGTAGGTTTTGGAAAATATGTGTTGCGGTGGTATAAGGATGAAATTATGCATGTTGATTGTTCTGTTTCTTTGTATTGAATTAATAGGTACTTATGAAATTGAGATTCGTTATAGAAACAAAAGAAACTCTGCCTAATTTTTTTAGGATTTATTAATTGAACATGTGTTTTTAATATGTGATATTTATTTATAGTGTTATAATTTAAACTTTTTAGGTTTGGCGGTAAGTTTTGAATAAGATATTGAGAATTTGTGAGCTGTGAGATGGAAAATGGATTAACATGAGTTCTATTGTAATTGGAGACTAAGCTTTGCTTTTTGGTATGAGGTATCCCTTCAATTTATGATAAACTTGACATGATTATGCTTATCTGCTTTATGAACTGTAGCAAATTTTAGTTGTAAATTGAATATCAACAGGTTTGGGTAGTTATATTTATAGAGGAAATTCTGCTAAAACTTTTGAAAAATATTTAATACTTACAAAATTTCAATATTTAAATTAATTACTTAGGTGAACGTCACATGTTTAGTTGTATGAAGACTTTTGATGTTTATGTGGTACTTAGTTTGTATTTATGTATGAATATGTGTGTATATATGTACATTAAGTCTATATAGTTTGTGAATTTTATTTAATTTTAAGTTTATTGGAATGTTCAAATATATTTATTAATATTAAAGTAATTGCAAATTAGAATTAAAAAAACAATTATTAAAATATTTCACAAAAAAAGTAAAATATTAATACAAATAAATAAATATAGTTTTTTTACGAAAAAATACATTTAACTTCGATTAATACATAATAACCAAAATTAAAGGGTGTCCTTTAACTTTGGTTTTTAAATACTTTTAACTTCACTCAGAATAACTTCGGTTAATATTTCTATGAGATCCGAAAAATAATAAGCGAAAAAATTGAAATTAAACCCTATTTTTGTAGTAGTGTGTTAAGGCCACAGATGAGTCTTCTCTTTCTTGAGGTGGAAGACATTGACATCATGTTCTTTCTTGAGGTGGAAGACATTGACATCATGTTTTTGGTCTTACTCTTTTTATGAGAGAATCTCGGGTCAAAAGGGGACTTGGATAGTGATCTAATTGGTGTTTTCTTGACTTCTACAGGGTCCTCATATGCACAAAAACCCTCCATATCAACTAAGACAGGGCATGATTTGTCTCATGTTTAAGTAGCCTCGTCAATTTCTCAAACCTCGCATAATTTGGATCTATCTGCAATAGATACAACTATTTAGCAGTGTACTCATTTATTTAAGGATGGGAGTTCAAATTTATAACCCTTCAGTTCAGATAAATAACTTCCCTAAAAATTATGAAGCCAAAATCACATTTTCTTACTTATGCTTCAGAGCTAAGTTGTACAGACAAAAGCTTGAGTATTAATACATAAAACATATTTATAATGGGTAGAGATTCATAAATATAAAACTATCATTACTTGTTCAATTTTTTCCTTCCTCAAATAGAAAATCTCCATGCATTTCATGATGTATACTCCGCAGTCAAACCCACTTGCTTGGGTCAGAACATCAGTAGCAAACTATGCTCAATTGACAAAGCTGGAAGTCTTCGCAAAGATCCTCATCGTTGTGATTGTCAAGTAATCATCCAATGTCTTAAGCTGCAATTTAATTGACAAATTTGTCAACTACTGGTATATTAAGCTGAAAAATCAATTAACAAAAGTTAAAAGATGATGAAATATACCATTTCTTTAGCAGTGTCAATCTTGTTTTGTTTTCTTGAGGCGGAGACGAGAGAGTCATATATAAGCACGTTTCTCTCTGAGATACTGATGTTGTCCACAAACCAATGGTCGGATCAAACCTTGCTTATTACAGGTACCAACTTCTACAAATATAATGGTAGAATTTGACTTGTCAAACACATTCCATCAGCATTATATCTATAAATCATATTCAACAACAACATTAAATGCTCTTCTAACAACCCAAGAACACATTTTATTTAGGGCATTAATTAGGGAATGTAGAGAACATACCTCCCATATTTCCCATCATATCTTGAGCCATTTCCACACTCTAAAATCTGCCAAAATTATACACAATACACAAGATCAAGTGCAATGGTTATAGAAGACCAATGGAGAGCAACCCTTACCAAGATACCACCACCATCAAAAAACCCTCTCTACAACTATATGCCTTCTTCTCTTTTATCCCCACTTACCCTAAGGGGTATTAGTGAGTTAATTGGGTTTTTAATGATAGTGGTGTTTGGACTATAGTTTAATGGGCCAACATATAGTCATTAGGGTGCCACCATGTGCCTCTAATACAATTAATAGGTGTAAACCATCCTATTATGGTTATTGGTAATTAGTAGGCACTTTGGTTAATGATTGTGATTATGGAATAATGTCTATGATTATATTAGCCCACAACAATAATTCTAACATTCTCCCACTTGGACAATATAATCAAACCACCATAATATTGTCTAATACATATATGGCAATCAAATAAATCATACATAATATTATACCGATAGGATACAAATATTACATATGACTTGGCTCTGTAGACATTTAAATATCATAACAACCATTAACTATCAAACCAAACATGCATGAGGTACAATTGATTGAGACTATGCGCATTCATCTCCTTTTGTACCTGTCACTTCGATGAACAATAGTATATACATATATAAACATATATACGTAATAGCAACAATAAGAAGTGACTTCAATTATCATTATGCATGTTCAGAACAAAATACAAGCTATAAGCAATCCATACAAAATACTAGCATGTTCAATACATAAATAAGAAAACTCCCACTGAGCTCAACAAGCTAGGCTCCTAACAATCCCATTCGGGCAACGTGCTCTAAAAACACACATACAGGTAAGTCTTTCGTTAGTGGGTCTGCTAACATGCTAGTGGTAGGCGTGTACTCAATAGAAATGAGGGACTCAACGACTTTCTCCTTAACAAAATAGTACTTTATATTAATATGCTTTGAGCCAGAAGTACTCCTAGTGTTCTTAGAGAAAGCTACTGCTGTGGAGTTGTCACAATACAATTTCAGCGGTCTCGAAATAAAGTCTACAACATTCAATGCGGAAATGAAATTCCACAGCCATATTGCTTGACAAGTAGCCTCATAACACGCCATATACTCTGCCTCTATCGTAGAAGAAGCTGTGAGTGTCTGCTTGACACTTTTCCATGAAACAGCTCCTCCAGCCATCATATAATTGTAGCCTGAAGTGGACTTTTTATCAGCCACGCATCTTGCATAATCGGCGTCACTGAACCCAACTATATCAAGAGTGTCAGCTCGCCGGTAAGTCAACATATGATCCTTTGTACCCTGAAGATACCTCATGACTTTCTTAGCCGCTTTCCAATGGCTAAGACCAGGATCACTCAAGTATCTACTCAACACGCCTACAACAAAATCAATATCAGGACGTGTGCATACTTGAGCATACATCAAGCTACCAACCAGTGACGCATAAGGAACGACTTTCATTTCATCTCTCTCTTTATCATTTTGTGGACATTGAGCCTTTGAGAACTTACCACCTTTCACTATTGGTGTCTTCCCAGGAGAACATGCATGCATATTGAATCTTTTCAAGATCCGATCAATGTAAGTCTTCTGAGACAAACAAAGAATACCATTAGCCCTATCCCGAAGAATCTGAATCCCAAGCACATAGGAAGCTTCATCAAGATCCTTCATATCAAAATGGCTAAACAAAAGTTGTTTTGTCTTAGACAACAGGTTAGAATTATTAGATGCAAGCTGGATGTCGTCAACATACATTACTAGAAAAATAAAACTGCTCCCACTGACCTTCATGTATATACATTGATCTACTGCATTCTCCTTGAAGCCATTTGCAGTGACAATCATATCAAACTTGAGATACCACTGTCTTGATGCTTGTTTAAGCCCATAGATAGACTTTTTGAGCTTGCAAACCATGTGTTCTTTGCCAGACTTCTCAAAACCAATAGGTTGAGACATGTAAACATCTTCAGATAAATCTCCATTCAAGAAGGCGGTCCTAACATCCATTTGATTGAGTTCTAGATCAAAATGAGCAACTATTGCAATAATGATTCGTAATGAATCTTTGGTAGAAATAGGTGAAAAGGTTTCTTTGAAATCAATACCTTCTCTCTGGCTATAGCCTTTAGCCACAAGCCTAGCCTTAAACCTTTCCACTTGCCCATTCGAGTCACGTTTGATCTTATACACCCATTTGCATCCAATGGGTCTGCAACCTTTGGGTAGTTCAACCAACTCCCAAACTTCATTTTGTGACATAGAACACAATTCTTCTTTCATTGCATCCATCCACAACACAGATTTAGGACTACTCATGGCTTCTTGATAAGTGACCGGCTCAAGATTATCTCCCACATCGAACTCATGTTCCTGCAAATAGACAAGGTAGTCATCAAGAATAGCAGACCTGCGGGTTCTCTGTGATCTTCTCACCATAGCTTCATCATCCCCAATATCAATATTTTCACCTTGTTCTTGAATTTGAGGTTCATCATGAGTTTCTATCGGAATCTATTCAATCACAGGGTCATCAATAGGAGCGGAAGCAACAGGTACAGGGACAAAAATGCGTTCTTCCCTGAAAACAATTTCTCTTGACCCTTGACTTGAACCAAATTCATCCTCAAAATAGACAACCCTATCTGATTCTATAACCTTGGTGGTGTGAGATGGGCAATAAAATCTGGAACCCCTTGATCCAATGGTGTAGCCTACAAAATAGCCACTAATGGTATTCGGGTCAAGTTTCTTAGACTGTGGGTTATAGGGCCTTACTTCAGCTTTACATCCCCAAACATGAAAATGACGCTAACTCGGTTTCTTACCCGACCACAACTCGTATGGTGTCTTTGGGACAGACTTACTAGGAACTTGATTCAAGATATAAGCAGCAGTCCTCAATGCCTCACCCCATAAAAATTCTGGCAAGCTAGAATGAATTAGCATACATCGCACCATGTCAAGAAGAGTGCGATTTCTCCTTTCAGCAATTCCATTATGTTGGGGTGTTCCTGGCATTGTATATCTTGCATCAATACAAAATTCTTGTAAGTACCTAGCGAAAGGCCCGAGGTTCCTTCCATTTTCATCATAACGTTCATAATACTCTTCACCTCTATCAGAATTAGCTGCCTTGATCTTTTTCCCTTTTTGAAGCTCAACTTTCATCTTAAAAATCTTAAACGCATCCAAAGATTCAGATTTTTCACGAATGAGCTCTACATGGCCATAACGGGAAAAATCATCAATAAAGGTGATGAAGTATTTATAACCACCCATAGCAGGCGGAACAAAAGGCCCACAAATATCAGTATGAACAAGCTCCAATACATCTGTGCACCTGTCTGACTTACTCTTTCTAACCTTGGCAGTTAACTTTCCTTTAATGCAATCAACGCAGGCAGTGAAATCTGAAAAATCCAGATCCTGAAGTACCTCATCTTTGATCAACCTTTCCATTCTGTCTCTATATATATGACCTAAACGTTTGTGCCACAACATAGAAGATTTCAAATCTAGTCTTGCATGTTTAGAGCCAACAACAGTATTAAGACAAAAAGTAGAAGAAACAGAAGCAACATCATGCAAATCAAGTTTATATAAATTTCCACATAAAGTTCCATTTCCAACAAAAAGAGAGTCATGATACAAAGTGAGTTTTCCAGTTCCAAAAAGAAGACTATAACCTAGCCTATCCAAAATAGATACATAAATCAAATTCCTCCTAAAAGAGGGTATGTAAGCAACATCCTGTAACTCCAAAAAAAGTCGTGTATTCAACTGTAATCTAACTGTCCCCAAAATTTCAACTTGGACTTTTGTATCATCTCCCATGTACACATTCTGCTCCAGACTACTCGGTCTTCTTCGACTTGTCACTTCCTGCAAAGAATTCGTAACATGAATTGTGGCTCCAGTATCTAACCACCAATAATTTGAGGGCACATCAATAATATTGGATTCTAAACAAAGCATCACAAGACAGTTACCTTTCTTCTGTAGGTGAGCTTTGAGCTTTCTACAATCAGCTTTATTGTGCCCAAAATTCTGGCAAAAGTTGCACTTCCCTTTGAAAAACTCATTCTTATGACCAATAGAGGATGAGTTGGACTGTCCATTCCCTTTAGGACTAAGTGCGTTTTTCTTGGGAGGTTTTTGGTTACCAGAGTTATTGGAAGTGAACTTTCTCTTATGAGGATTGTTTGGGTTCGTTACCATGGAGATATTTCTTGCCCTTCCCTTTCTCATGTCCTCTTCTTCCTTGGGAAGAATAGCAGTCATCTCCTCAATAGTCCATTGCTCCTTTTGAGCATTGTAGCTTGATCTGATTGAATCAAACTGGGGAGGAATGGTTTCCATCACAACCACACCATGTAATCCTCACCAAGATCCAACCCCATAGCCTTAAGCTCTTGGTAACAACCCATGAGCTTGTCGATATGAGCTCTAATATCAGCGTAATTGGTGTGATGGAGCAAGGTTAAGCACTCATTCTTCTCATTCTTTGTGAACTTTTGTACTTCTCCTTAATGGCAGCAAGAAAATCCTTTGCATTTTCAGTCTGAGGAATACTATCACGAATGGATTCATCCATGTGATACCTCATAAGCATCAAACAACAACGATTGGAATGCTCCCAATCCTCATAGGATTTCTTGTCCTTTTCAGTGGCATCATCAGTGGGTTTAGGTGGTGCATCCATTCTCAAGGCCAACTCCACTCTCATAAGAGTCAAGTTCATCATGAGAGATTCAACCCACTGCTTGTGGTTGGTTCCATTCAGTGTCAACATGGCAGAGGTTCTTGGAATGCTTACAGCTGAATGAGAAACAAGAGCAATAACTATTAAATACATATTATGATAAATCATGTTATTTGTGCTCTTTTCTCATCAATATATGATCACAAAATAACAAATGATCATCATGTATGCTAGAGTTCTCAGACAAACACAGAAAATAGAACTCATTCATTCATGACAATATGATCTTGTATTAGTACGAGAGAATTAAGATCATATATAATGAATAAAATAGTCAGTAACATAATAAAGTAAGGAATCTTTAATGAATGGTTACTAGTATATTTTGCTAAGCATACGAGATGCAATTAATCTGGATTCAAATTAGAGATGTAGATAGACATCTTAGTAAAGGTGTTGTATATAATAGTGATTATATATGAGAGGACCGATGAGAATTAATTATCTTTATAAACTTGTTGTTTGATGTAAAGATTTAATTCTTGTCATAATATGTGATCATTTTTAGATCAGTCTAAATCCTCAGTATTCATGAACTCCTTTTTATGTTTATTGGATCTTTTGATTCACTCGTTAATGTCTCTTAAAATAATGAGGCTAATGACTTTTATTTTGGAGATTCAATATCATGGATGGATGGGAACATGAATTACAATATTGGAATCCATGCTTTCCTAACAGATCAAATATTGGAACCCTTAAGGGTTGATTCTGGAACTTAATAGTTATTGAACTTAAATCTATAATTAGATTATAGATTAATTATTCGCTAGTGAATCAATGATACTTAAGGATCATGAGGTAATTAGAAGGGTAAAATGGTAATTTTGACCAGCTCTAATTAACGAACCAATAATGGATGATAGAACTACATATATTTGATTATATCAATGGACTACTAGAGAAAACTCTGTAAATATAATTATATAAATACTTAGAGTGCAATTCCATATTTATAGTGGAGTAATCATGGAATTAATAAATACAATTATTAGATTAAAGAGTTTAATTAATAATCTGATTTATTGGAGCTTCGTATTATAGGTCCATGGTCCCCAGATCACTCATGTCCTACACTGTCAAGGGTAATGATGTCAAAAGAAAGATTTGTTAAGAGAAATGACTAAATTTCAAAGGAATTATTTTATAGGGAAAGGAAATAATTATTTGATAATTATGGGTAATTGATTAATTGTGAATTAATTAATTATTTAACTATATAGTTTTTATTTAGAAAAAACTATAGGTTAAAATTAATATTAATCTTGTTTGGATTAATATAAAGAGAGATAATAATAAATATCTTATTTATAATATGATATTTATTTATTTAATTTAAAACTCATATTTTAAGATAAAGTTAATTTTGAATTAACTGATATTTATGTTATAATAAATATCTTGTCTCAAAAGTTGGTTAATTAAACAAATGAGAAAATTTGGGGAGCCCTAATACGGCTGGGCAACACACACTATACATTACAGTGTGTGTCGCCTAACATCAGGGTTTTTTTATCCCTGGAATTTTAATTTTGAATTTCAAAATAATTTTTTTAATAAGTTAGTTAATTATTCTATTTAAATTTTATTTAAATAGATAATTAAATGAAAATATATAATAAGTTTTAATTTGAATTGTATTTTAATTTAATAAAGATTATTTAATTAGATTAAATATCTCTATAAATCTGATATACATGATATTCAGATAGAATAATCAGACTCTCTCTAAAAGTGATAGTTTTCTCTAAACCTGAAAACTGTTCTAAACCTTCTCTCTGTCAAAATTCTCTAGATGTCATGTGTTGAGTACATCTAGGGAGTCACATAAATCAACATTTTGATTCCTACATGCCCACACACGTCCTTGTGTGTTTGAGGATTAGTCTGGAAGATTAGGGTGTGAGATCTCAGAACACTAGATAGGAAGATCGTTGATTTATACAAAAAGACTCACGGACACGTGATAAGCTACAAGAGGTAATCCCTGATCTATTTATATGTGATTTAATATTTATATATGTGTATGATCCTGGAGGATATTAATATTGATTAGAATGGGTCTATATATTCTGCTACATACCTTTGATCATTTAATACCAACAATTTATACTAGCGTAGTCTATACAGATATATATATTAATTATTGTGTGTGTTTCTTGCACTTGTTATATGTATGTGTAAATGTATATTGAATGGATGGATATGTTCTTTGAATGTATGGTTGAATGATGGATCGTTAGTTATATGGTGCTATTAGGTTAGGAATTTTATTGTTTTTCTATATCTTGTGTAAGCCATAAATGGCATAGGATTTTTGTAAATATATTTGAGAGATATGTATTTTAAAAATCTATACACAAGGATGAGGAGGAACTTGAGCCATGCACCTAAGAGGCACACAGCCTGAGCCCCTGCTCACCGACGCCCATGCCTAGGTTCAAGCCTCCTACAACCGCATGCACCAGCCCCGTTGCTGCCTCACCCGCGCGCGTACCCAGGCCCCGAGCTCCTAGCTATCGCACGTGTCACCCAGGCTCCTGAGCCCCTGCTCCCGCGCGCACATGCTCAGCCGCACCCCTGTGCCCTGGTCTAGTGCCATGCACCCAACACTTAGTGCCGCGCTTCTACTGCAGCCATGCACCCGAGCCTAAGGCTCAATGGTGTCGCCGGCCCTAGGATGGCTAGGGCACCAATCTTGTTGCCCAAACCCTAAATCCTAAAGTTGTTATAAAATATCTTTGATTTAATTAATTTTTAAATTATTTGGATTTAAAAGTTTAATTATCTTATTTTATTTGATTAGAAAATAAAATATCTCTTAGTTGGTTAAGATATTTTAATATCTTTGTTATACCCAGATTTCGAGCTATGTTAAATATGACCTCGAAAGGTGGATTCACAGCATGTGGACTCATAAGGTTTGAAGTATGCTCCAGGATTGAATATCGAGCCTGCAAGTCATAGACGACCTCGAGTATGGTGACCTCGAAGTATTCATGACCTCGAAAGGTAGCTTCGGAAACGCATCCATCCTCAGGGATGACCTCAGATCAGGGGTCCCGAGCTCAACGCACATATGATCTCAAAAGCCATGTGACCTTGGGAGAGATGTCTCTAGCTCGAAAGATGACGGGAAACCTAGGAAGCTAAAGCCTTGGAGATATATGATAACCACCTTGAATATCTATAAGTGTTGTCCATACGAGATGTAATCCTCATTTATTACTGTAAATCCCCTAGAATCGTGGGATATTATTTGGTCAGTTATACGTCCCTTGGTCTTCAGGGGACGTTTCCTTTTATATCTAATTATAGGCATTTAAAGCCATTAATTTTATTCACAAAAAGAGTAACTACCCAAAATATGTGGAATAGTATTCTGCAGCCTTCTCTATAAATAGAGGGGTCATGCACCATTGTAATGGACCAAAATTCTGAACCTTGAGAGAAAACTCTGAAGAATTCATGCTGAAGAATTTTCAGAGATAATCTTGAGTTTAATAACAGAGACTCGTGGACTAGGCAGATTTATATGCTGAACCACGTAAAAATCGTGTGTTTGTGTTGTCGTATTTAATTGGCCATTATCAGTTATTGTTTACGTGCTCTTCTTTCACTGCTGACGAAAAACGGCGTCAACAGTTTGGTGCTTTCATTGAGAGCCTTAAGCATTCATCCCTGAGAAAATCATGCCCACAAACAATCAGAACACACCTGAAGAAAATTACCCAAGACGTCCTGGAAAACAACCAATGGAAAACCCGGATGTTGAGGAGAGAAGTGGGTCCTCTGATTCCCGGGGACCACCCCTTCCACCAAGGGATGAGGATATGTACTACAATCCGGAGTGGTACGTTCCTATTGTGGAACTTGAAAACCGACAACTGAAGCAGCTGTTGGCAGAGGCCAACAAACGGAATGAGGAGTTGACAAGGATAGCCGCAGAGGCGCAGGTGGCTCAGCCCCCGCCTCCACGCGAAAACCAAGTCCCTCCTCCAAGGGACGTGCATGTTCCTCCCCGGAGGCCCCGCGGGCGTCCACGAAAGGATGCTGCCACAAGGAGGCCGACTCAACCTCCGGCACCTGCAGAGCCATCCGCTCCACCTAGGCCCCAGAGGAGTACTCGAGCTTGGGCCCCGGCTAACCCGCCTGTGGAAGTGCCTGCAGGAGCTGAGAATAACCGAACCCCTGCAGAGGCTCGGACTCAGGTACCTGGGAGCGCACCAAATGCGACCGACCCATCTCGGGCGAATTCCGGACCCTCTAGGCCGCGACAAGGGTGGCAGCCACCATCGCCTATACGGTTTCCTCCATCACCCATAAGATATCCCTCACCCCCCCGCAGGAACGCTCAACCTGTTTGAAATCAGAATGAAGGGCTTGCGGGGGAAAGACAAGGAAACAGGGAGACTTTCCAGGAGCGGAGAGGCGCTCCATCTGAGAAAAGTCAGACATCTCGGTCTCGCACGGCAGAGACGAGGCGACATAGAAAGAATCCATCACAGAATAATCGAGCGATGAGCTTCACCGGTGATGAGTCCGGAGAGACCAGGTCCGTTAGTAAACATGACCGAGGTCGTAATAACACTGGAAGCCACAAGAATCGTCCTGACCTGTGAAATCACCTGAACCAGAGTCGGGGTAATGGAGAGCAAACAAATCCGGACCTAAGGGATCGCTTGAATAGGCGTAGAGATCCCTTGCGGAGACGCGAGCCTGGAATCACGATCGATGACAATCAATTCCAGACAGCACCTCCTACTGACCCAGTCCAGGAAAGAATCGACCAGCTCGAAAGAGCTTTAAGGCTTTTAAAGAATGAACGAGGAAATGGTCGATATGAGGACTTTGATGAGGAGCTTGAGCCATTTGCTCCCCATATTTCCGACACTTAATTTCCTCAAGGGTTTCGGATTCCTCACGTCCCTACGTTTGAAGGAAAGACCGATCCGTGTAGTCACTTGAGCACGTTCAACACTATCATGAGAGCCAACAACGTGGGTTACGAGCTCAGGTGCATGTTGTTTCCAACATCATTGACAGGACCTGCCAAAAGTTGGTTCGAAAAGTATAAGAGACACTCAATAACCTCATGGGAGCAGTTGTCTAAAGACTTTAAGAAGCAGTTCAGAGCAATGGTGGGGGTCAGACCAGAAGCATCCACCTTAACTAACGTTCGACAACAACCGGGTGAAACACTAAAAAGTTACTTAACAAGATTTAATCTGGAAGTAGGCCGAGCCCGGGATGTGGATGACAGTGGACACCTCATGGCTATCCGAGCTGGCGTATTACCGGGAAGTGCCCTTTGGGACGACATGCAAGGGAAACCGGTAAGGTCAATAACCGAGTTTAACAGACGAGCGCATAGGTTTGTCAATCTAGAGGAAGCGAGGTCGACGCTCAAAGCGACCTCCCAGTCCGAAACTACAACGATAAACATCAACTCTGCCTCAACCTCGGCGGACCCAGTAGCTCCAAAGCCTGCCACGGAGAACCCCTCCAAGAGGAAAAAGAATGAAGGAAGTAACCCCGAAGCTGAGGGAGGAAAGAAAAAGAAAGGGGAGAGGTATTTCTCCGTGTATAGAGTATACACCGAGCTCAATGAGTCTCGGGAGAACATATACCTGGCTAATGAGAACCAGGTCCCCTTTAGGCGCCCAGACCCGATGAGAAATCAAAAATCCAAGAGGGATTCCAGTAAATATTGTCGGTTCCACAAAGACACCGGACATACAACCGATGAATGTCGACAACTGAAGGACGAGATCAAAGGGTTGATCTCGAGAGGTTACTTCCGGAATTATGTCAAAAACCAGAATACTGGTCAGGCGGCCGCGAGCTAGAGAGTAGCCGCGCCTCCGACCACACAAAACAATAACTTCTGATCTCAGGAAGAAGACAGGCCCCCGCCGATAGATGGAGAGGATGCAATAACCATCTCGGGAGGGCCTCACCTCGCAGGAGGGGGCAGGAATGCCCAAAAGAGGTATGTTAACGAGTTGAAGACAGGGGACGGGTCTCCTTACGAACCCGAACCTAGGGCACCAAAAAGCCAGAGGATTGAAACACAACCAATAACCTTCACCGAGGAAGACGCCTCCCATGTTCAGTTCCCTCATCATGATCCGCTGGTTATTACTCTTCAGTTGGCCAATAAAAGGGTCCACTGAGTTCTCATAGATAATGGGAGCTTAGTCAACATCCTTTATAAAGCAACCCTCGAGAAGATGGGACTCTCCCTTCGCGACCTGAAAGCATGTGCAACTACTTTGTACAGTTTTTCAGGAGAAGGAACTGCCTGTATGGGATCCATTGAGCTCCCCATGACCTTGGGAGACTATCCAGTCTCGGTGACCAAGATAATGGAATTCGTGGTAGTAGACTTACCATCTGCCTACAATGTGCTGCTCGGGAGACCAGCCCTGGTCGGGCTGGGGGCAGTCTCATCAGTAAGGCATCTGGCCCTTAAGTTCCCGACCCCTGGCGGAGTCGGGACATTAAAAGGAGACCAATTGGCAGGGAGGGAATGCTATAGCATCTCCTTGAGGGGAAAGAAACAAATGAATGCTCAAGCACTCGTCATCATACAAAACAAAGACGTAACGTTCTTAGAGATTGACGAAAAGATCGATCCGAGGATTGAGGAGAAAGTTGACCTCGAACCTTTAGAGGAGCTCGAAGAAATTCAGCTCGAGGAAGCTGATCCCTTGAAGAAGGTGAAGGTCGGAAAACACCTCCAAGACGAGGCAAAATAGCAATTAATTTGTTTTTTGAAGAAAAACCAGGATGTCTTCGTGTGGTCGCACTCAGACATGGTGGGGATAAGCCCGAATGTAGCAAGCCACGCACTAAACATAGACAAAAGCTTTCCTCCGAAGCAACAAAAGCGAAGACAGCTTGACGAAGACAGAAAGAAGGCGTTAAAGGAGGAGGTTGACAGGTTAAAGGCAAACCGATTCATTAGGGATGCCTTTTACCCTGACTGGGTAGCCAATCCGGTGTTGGTCCCAAAGCCCAATGGGACATGGAGAACCTGTATTGACTATTCAGATCTCAACAAAGCTTGCCTAAAAGACTGTTTTCCGTTACCACAGATTGACTAGCTCGTAGATGCCACGGCGGGGCATGGCCTGATGTCGTTCATGGATGCTTATTCTGGATATAACCAGATTCCCATGCATGCCCCCAACCAAGAACATACGAGCTTCATCACGGATAAAGGGCTATACTGCTATAATGTCATGCCATTCGGGCTCAAGAATGCTAGAGCCACATACCAGCGGCTCGTAAACATGATGTTTTCAGAACAAATAGGGAACAACATGGAGGTTTATGTTGATGACATGCTTGTAAAGTCTCAACTCAACAAGAACCATGTTGATGACCTCGAAGAGAGCTTCAGAGTGCTCAGGAAGTATAACATGAAGCTAAATCCTTAGAAGTGCACTTTTGGGGTATCTTCAGGAAAATTTCTGGGCTTTATTGCGAACTCTCGTGGAATCGAGGCTAACCCCGACAAGATCAAGGCCCTGATTGACATGCCCTCACCTCGAAGGCACAAGGATGTCCAAAGTCTGACTGGCAGGATGGCGGCCCTAAGCAGATTCATCTCGAAGTCTACTGATCGGGGTCTTCCATTTTTCAACTTACTAAGAGGAGGTAAGAAGTTTGAATGGACAGAGGAATGCGAGCTGGCCTTTCAGGAGCTCAAAAAGCACCTTGCGGAACCACCCATCCTGTCAAAACCTGAAACGGGGGAAATACTGTACCTATAACTTTCAACTACCGAACACGCGATAAGTGCAGTGCTCGTCCGAGAAGAAGAGAGGGTGCAAAGACCCGTTTATTACATCAGTAAAAGATTACTGGGGGCAGAGTCAAGATATCCATTGATGGAGAAACTCGCGCTCAGTCTAATTCATTCATCCCGTAAGCTCCGCCCCTACTTTCAGGCACATCCCATCCATGTGCTAACTGATCAACCACTTAGGCAAGTTCTGTCTAAACCAGAAGCTTCAGGTCGACTTCTTAAATGGGCTGTTGAGCTCGGACAGTTCGAGATCACCTACCACCCAAGAACGACCATTAAGGCACAGGCATTGGCAGACTTTATAGTGGAATGTACTGGTATAGCCGACGACGAGGTAATAACCACGGCCCACGAGCTGTGGAAACTTTACGTCGACGGCTCGTCAAATGAAAATGGAGCAGGGGCAGGGGTCATTTTAGTTACCCCCACAGGAAGCAGATTTCATTCTGCCCTAAGATTTGGCTTCAGAGCGTCGAATAATGAGGCTGAATACGAGGCTTTACTGGCGGGACTTCGTATAGCTAAGGAACTCAAAGCTAAAGCTATACATTGCTACAATGACTCCCAGCTAGTGGTTAATCAAATCTTGGGTGAATACCAGGCTCGCGGCACAAGAATGGCAGCTTATTTGGAGAAGGCAAAATCCGCGTTAGAGTGTTTCGAATTCTATACAATCGAATAGGTTCCCCGTGAGTAGAACTCGAATGCAGATGCCTTAGCTCGACTCGCCACGTCCGCCGAAAATGAAGAACTGAATGTTGTACCCATAGAACACCTATGAGCACCTAGCATTAACGAGCCAGAAGAGGAAGATGTGTGTATGATCGAAACAGAGCCGACCTGGATGACCTCGATAGTTGATTATCTCGAAAACGAAGTTCTTCCAAAAGATCGGAATCAAGCTCGAAAGTTGATGTATCAACTTCCCCGTTACACAATTTTGGATGGAAGGCTGTACCGAAGGGGATATTCCATGCCGTTACTCAGGTGCGTAACCCCTCCCGAAGCTAAGAAAATCATTGAAGAAATTCATGAAGGGTTCTGCGGAGATCACACCGGGGGGCATAGCCTGTCCAAGAAGATCATACGCCAAGGATATTTCTGGCCAACCATTAAAACGGATTCTTTCGAGTATGTGAAGAAATGCGACAAATGCCAGAGATTCGCCACAATACCCCGAGCCCCACCATCCGAGCTGACCATGTTGACATCCCCATGGCCTTTCGCGGTATGGGGCATCGACCTCATAGGCTCACTCCCAACTGGCAAAGGCGGAGTGAAATATGCTGTAGTCGCCGTGGATTACTTCACAAAATAGACGGAGGCTGAACCATTGGCAACCATAACCTCGAAGAAGATCCTTGATTTCGTTGTAAAGAGCATCGTGTGCCGATACGGAGTGCCGAGAAAGATCGTGTCCGACAACGGAACCCAGTTCGATTGCGACTTGTTCACCAACTTTTGTGAAAAGAACGGTATAATAAAGAGTTTTTCATCAGTGGCTCACCCTCAAGCGAATGGCCAGGTCGAAGCTGTGAACAAAACTCTCAAGAGTTCTTTAAAGAAAAAGTTGGAGGAAGCAAAGGGACGGTGGCCCGAAGAATTTCCCCAAGTCCTTTGGGGATACAGGACCACGGCTTGAACCTCAACAGGACATACCCCGTTCTCTCTCGCATACGGTTGCGAGGCAATGTTGCCCATAGAAGTCGAAATCCCAACGATCCGAACTCAGATTTACGACCAAAGTTCAAATCATACTCAGCTCGAAGAAACCCTAGACTTGATTGAAGAAAAAAGAGAAGAGGCTCTGCTGAGAAATGCTGCCTACCAGCAACGAACTACCAGATATTTCAACAAGAGGGTTCGAGATCGAAAGTTCGGAATGGGAGATCTAGTGTTAAGACGCGTATTCTTGGCAACTCGAGATCCAGCAGCTGGAGTGCTCGGGCCGAACTGGGAAGGACCATACCAGATAGAGTCAGTCATCTGACCTGGTGTGTACAAGCTTGCGAGATTGGACGGGAGCCTAGTACCCCGAGCATGGAATGGCGAACACCTTAGACCTTACTATCAGTAGTGTAGGAAAAGTGTTGCCTATAACCATGAGTTTCTATTTGTATTAGTTTGTTTGCCTTTTGATTACCATCAAATAAAGATTTATTTCATTCAGTATATTATCTCTGTTTATTTTTTATTTTTGCAATCTCTCTTAATTTAATAACCTATGGTCACACTCATAGGATATTAAGGGGGCATCAACGGTAGATATACCATCAGCTTAAAAAATAAAAAATATAAAGTATTTGGTTATAACCAAATACGCGAGCTTAGATAGTTCGGACCTAACCAAATTATCAAAAACATATAAAGTATTTGGATATAACCAAATACGCGAGCTTAGATAGTTCAGACCTAACCAAATTATCAAAAACATATAAAGTATTTGGATGTAACCAGATATGCAAGCTTAGATAGTTCAGACATAACCAAATAATCAAAAAACCGAAAACGTTTGGAGTTAACCAGATGTGCAAACTTAACAGGTTTGGAACAAACCAGCCAAAAAACTAATCGATGGTAAGTAGGAACCTAAACCTATTTCGAGATAAGTCGAGATCGAGGCTGGAATATCTGAAAGAAAAATAGTTTCGAACTCTTAACCTTGAAGCAAAAACTGAGGATGAGGAAAAGTGACTAAGCAAAAAAGATATAACCAAATCATTCACATTACATACCATATAAGTACTTTTGGGTTCATGGTTAAAGTAATATCCGACCTTGAAAAATAACGAGGTCGGAAGCGGATAATTTGAACAAACTGTGCATGAATGCATTGAGCTTCGAACCTAAATCCACAATATGATTATATGAATAAATAAACATAAATGACTCATCCATAAAAAATGTGCAAAATATTTCGAGCCAAGAAATGTAAAGCATATATAAGTAATATTTAAAGAAATTGTATCAGCCCTAGGGCATAAATTAAAATAATTACAAAGATTAGGGGGACGCAGCCCCAATAGATGGTCTCCCCAAGATCAGATTTAAGGAAGAGGAGTCTCCTTGGCCTTCTCAGCATCAGCGGCACCGGATTCCTCAGGACGAATAACATGGCTGTCCTCCTGGGCTCCCTCCGAAACAGCATCCCGAGCAGCCTTTTCCTTCTCGAGCTCCTCAGCCTCTTCCTTCTCAAGCCGAGCATTCCACCTATCAAGAAGAGTCGCCTCGTGAAGACCTAAGAAGCTGGTGTCCAGATCTTCATTGTAGGCCCACATTCGGTACATGGCCGAGTCAACCGCTTGTTCCTTCTTCTCTTTGTACTCAGCAAGGAGACGAGCTTTTGCATCCTCCATGATGTCAAAGGTAGCAGCCTTTTCCTCTTCAAGCTTCTTGTTGGTCTCCTGGAGCTGGGTGATCTCCTTCTTATGCTCCTCGAGCTCAGTCTTCAGCTTCCCGAGCTCGGTGGCCATGTCCTCACGTTCCTTGGCTCCTGCCTCAAGCTTCGCATTCGCTGCCTTCAGATCATCGCTCGCTTTGAGGTGGAGATTCTTTGCCTCTTGAGCATGAGACTTACTGGAGTGAATCTCGTTGTTCAACTTATAATTGAGTTGGGCGGTAAAGGCAAGAGACTGAAAAAGAAAAAGTCATCATTAACACCAAGTCTGTGTGATTATAACCAAGAAGAAGGGCTATAGAAGGATACTTACCGCGGCAGCGAGCTCGATACTCTTCTCATAGAGGACAGTGCAGTCTTGGGTGGAAACTGATAGCTTCTGTGCTCGAGAAGCAGAAGGCCTTCTAGAAGGCGGACCTAAGGATGACTGAACCACCACAGGAGGTTGGGACTCAACCATAGCGGAGGGACCGACCAGCGAAGTCGGCGCCACTGCCGAGGCGACGACCTGCGAGGACGGCGCCGTTGTGGAAGCGCCGGCCTGGGAAGCCGCCATAGCGATGGAGCTCGAAACCGGTGGAGCAGGAGGAGGGGTTTTCTTGGACCTCTTGGGGCCCTTGCCCGGCCGGTCGGTCTTCAGCGCCCCCGCTCTGGGACGCTTGCTCCTCTTGGCACCAGCACCATCGATGGTGTTGTCGAGGTCGGAGCCCATCTTGCCTGCATAAGTCGCAACACAGAGTGAGTTAATAAAAGAGAAGCATACAAGTTGTTTCAGTATCACAGACATATAAAGTGATGATAGAAGAAACCTAACTGGAACTCTCCCCGAGCTCGAGCTTGGGGACCATGAAATTCCCCCGTCTTCAGAGGAGGTGGGGGGAGTGCCTTCCCTATATGTGGGTGATAACCTCGAAAGGTCCCTATAATCGTTGGTCCCATACTGAACAGCTATCCCGTTCCACACTTCGTCCGTGGTATACATGGTGTCGTATTTCCCGAGCCCACTATCAAACCTATGGACACAGTCATCTACCCAACTCCATATGTAGAAGTGGTATCTATCCTGTGGGCACGAGACTAACCTATTGGGCCTATGTTTTAGTAAGGTGGGGGACCACATTCTTGAGGTAGGGAGGACTTTACCTTCATCCGAATCTGATCTTGAGGCTTCATCATTAGCCTCATTCCCAGACAGCGGACTCCTCAGGCGAACTGGAAGTGGTGGCCTCGTTTCTCTCCTCGAAGGAAGGGCGCCTGTGGGCAAGGACACCTGCTCCCAATGTTCATATTTTTTATTGGACCAGTCAAAGGTGGACTGGCCCTCCTCCAAAAGTCCGCACTTTCGGAGCTTATCCTCGTGTAAAAGGTATAAGAGAGACCTCCTGCCATGTGGGAGTTGGAGCAGGGTCTCTTTATGCTCCTTCATTGTCTCGTCAGGAGTGGGACGCTGAAAATTGGCTGAAAGACAACATATTTCTACTAAGTACGGATCTAAGAGCTAAAATCTCGAGCACAGAAATAAAGATAACACGAATACTTATGAATCCGCCTGAACGAATAGTGTCGAGAAGGGGACAGGTCGTCCGTCCAGAAGAAGGCCCTTTTGAAATCAGGCGGATGATTGGAAAGATCTTCAAAGACCTTCTTCTCCTTGGGATAGCTCGGGAGATAATAGAAGCCATCCCCTCCCCGAGCTCGGGAGGGGTTACTTTTCAGACAAAAGAGATACAAAATCTCTTGAGGCGAAGGTCCTTTCCACCCCATCTCGTGGTATAAGGACCTCAGGGCAGACAGCACCCTGTAAGAATTGGTGTTGAGTTGGAACGGAGCCAACCCAAGGAAATCAGTGAAGTCTTTGAAAAAAGACTTCAAGGGCAACAGTGCTCCAGCCCTCATTTGTTCCTGGCTCCAGGCCGCGTATTTCACATTGGCGTCGCGGCCCCCAGGGGCGAAGCAGCTTCGTTCATGGTCGACCGGAGCTCGACACTTCAAGGAGCCTGACAGGCTAAGGCCGTGGAAAGCCAGGATGTCAGTTATCTGACTAGTTGTGGTAACCGAGCTCCAATAGTGCTCGGCCACAAACATTTCTCTCCTCGGCTGCGAAGAAGAAGGTTCCCCCATCAGTGAAAATTTGAGCTCTCCTGGATGGTATGCGACAGTAACCTTTAATGCAGGATCGAGAGGAATCGGCCTAGGTCCTGAATTGGATTCCGGATAGAGGGCCTCCTGAAGAACTCTCCTTTTCCCCTCTATGACCTCGTCTATCTGGCGGCGGTAGTGAGCTCGAATGTCCTCTTGCTCGCGCGCAAGCTCGTATTCTCTTATCCGACGTTGATTCCGAGCGAACAGCGATTCTGGGCTCGGAGATTTTGGCTCGTAAGGGATTGCCAGCAACGACCCCCACCATCTTTCCAGATACAGTTCTCAAAGAAAGTAGTTCAAAAGTTTCCTTCTCTTAGGATTCAAACAAATACTTTTGAGGGGGCAAGATGTTATACCCAGATTTCGAGCTATGTTAAATATGACCTCAAAAGGTGGATTCGCAGCAAGTGGACTCATAAGGATTGAAGTATGCTCCAGGATTGAATATCGAGCCTGCAAGTCATAGACGACCTCGAGTATGGTGACCTCGAAGTATTCATGGCCTCGAAAGGTAGCTCCGGAAACGCATCCATCCTCAGGGATGACCTCGGATCAGGGGTCCCGAGCTCAACGCACATACGATCTTGAAAGCCATGTGACCTCGGGAGATGTCTCTAGCTCGAAAGATGACGGGAAACCTGGGAAGCTAAAGCCTTGGAGATATATGATAACCACCTTGAATATCTATAAGTGTTGTCCATACGAGATGTAATCCTCATTTATTACTGTAAATCCCCTAGAATCGTGGGATATTATTTGGTCAGTTATACGTCCCCTGGTCTGCAGGGGACGTTTCCTTTTATATCTGATTATAGGCATTTAAAGCCATTAATTTTATTCACAAAAAGAGTAACTGCCCAAAATATGTGGGATAGTATTCTGCAGCCTTCTCTATAAATAGAGGGGTCATGCACCATTGTAATGGACCGAAATTCTGAACCTTGAGAGAAAACTCTGAAGAATTCATGTTGAAGAATTTTCAGAGATAATCTTGAGTTTAATAACAGAGACTCGTGGACTAGGCAGATTTAACTGCTGAACCACGTAAAAATCGTGTGTTTGTGTTGTCGTATTTAATTGGCCATTATCAGTTATTTTTTACGTGCTCTTCTTTCACTGTTGACGAAAAACGGCGTCAACAATCTTAAGTTTAAATAATTATTTGAATTTGATTATTTAATTATTTAAATTCAACTAAATTAAAAAGATGACAAAAATCGTTATTTATTTAATAAGTTTGGCAAAACAAAGTTCTTAAAGATTAGCCAGAAAACCTAAATGAGAGGAGGAGCATTCTTATAGAGTCTTGAAAGCTACATAGGCTTAAATTACAATTTTATCTCCAATTTTTTCAAAGGGTTGTAAATCTTAGAAATACCCATTAGTACTTGCTTCATCATTTATTGTTTATTTATTGTATTTACTTAAATGAATGTTCATTGATGTTTGATTGATAACATGATCATGCATTAGTCAATTACATGCCATTCATGAAACCCCACACAACTTCTCATTAATCATGCGTTGTTTTAGAAACATGATTATCTAGGATTGTCCTATTTGTTTCTGTGAATTGTTTTTAATGAAATCGATTGCATGTAAACTACTAAGTATTAAATTAGTTAAACCTTGGTAACTCACACCAAAATAAAGGTAATAGTTTTTATAGGCCTTTTAGATAACCAACTTTATGCAAAATGTGTTTTAGTAAAGTTAGAAGAATGTAATGGGTAATTAATTAGATCACATTAATTATAGAAACAAGCTCTTTAATAATTATGTTTTTTGTAATTAATTACATTCATAGGGTTATTAATAAACTAGTAAATAATTAAAAATTAATTGATTAGTTTAATTAAACACATTTAATCTAAAATAGTAAGTGGGAGAAGGTGAACATCTCAATGTGACCAATTATCTCCATTATTAGTACAACATCGTGAGATATGAATAGGGCCTCGAGGCGACTTCGTTTCCACCCCCCCCAAGGAAGGTTTCTAGACATATCAAGACCAAGGTTGGCTTCTTACGAAGATAGGAGGAAGTGATGTATTTTAGGCTTGACTGACCCTAAGGCGACACTCTCTAAGTGAAGCCATGAAATCTGAAATAATGGGCTACACTTACAAAGATGTAATTAAGCTTTTGCGGTGGATAATTACATCTTGACCAAACCAGCGGTACTTTATATTTAAAAGTGAAAAAAAGATTTATTTTAAGTTTTAAATTATAAAGATAAGATTGTCTTATAAGCTATCTGAATTTAACTTGACCGGTCCTAAGGCGACACTTTATTTGTTGGGTAGTTTTATCGTGGAAAAGTAAATGTTAATTTATGTGTTTTAATTGTTGCATTCATGCATCATGTTTACTTTCCAAAACATTTATAGTTTTTCAAATAATAATATTATTGTGTTTTATTTTCAATCATAAAATGTTGCCACCTAATTATTTTCCTATAACGTGCTCGGTAATGCATAAAAAGATTGATGATCATATAAAGAAAGTAAAAATGACTGAAGAGGATGAAGATGGATGGGAAAATTCAACTCTGTTCATTTTTCTGGCCAAAAATCTTAAACATATCTTTAATGATAAGAGGCCTCCTCCTATACAATCATGGGATATAAGCAAATAGGATCATGAGAAGTATGCTGATTGGATGACATCAAATCACATGGCGAGATTTTATTATCTTAGTACCATGGAAAAGAAGCTAAGGAAAAAGTTCGAACACATTGAATATGCTCGTGATTTGTGGGATGCTGCCTTTGAGGATTTATAGATAAGACCACAATCACGAAAAAGGTAGATATGATTTATCTTTACCTTAGGCTTAATAATGGATTATGATACATAAAGTTCTAAATCATTGATTTAGAAACCACTAATTATATTTTTTGTTATTTGTTATTCTTTACAGACACTTGAGTAATCAAGAGGAACTTGCAGATGGAGACAAAAAGTTGCAGAGGAAAAGAGGAAAAACGTCTAGTTCAAGAAAGCATTAAAGAAAGTCCATTTATTTAAAATTCTTTAGTTTTATTAAAAGAGAATTTTATTGTTGTTTGAACAATGTTTATTTCATTTTTAGTTACTTTGGAAATTTATTGCATGTAATAACATTAGAAAATTTTATTTATAATTTAATTATTCTTAATTTTTTCTTTAGACATGCAATTGAATATTTGGACTTTATCGCTTTCATTAAAATGAACAAACACTCAATAATTCAGGATTATTTAAAGTAGCAAAATCGCAAGGTAACAAAAGACAAAAGGTTTCAAACGATGATGACACATATCTTTGGCATCTTAGATTTGGTCATATAGGTCTAGATACGATAAATCAATTAACAAAAGATGGACCTTTGAGAGAACTAAGAGTTGGAACTCTTCCGTTTGTGATTCTTGTCTAAAAGGAAAATGACCAAACGTCCTTTCTCAACGAAAGGCAATAGAGCCAAAGAACCTTTGGAGCATGTACACAGCGATGTCTGTGGTCCAATCAATGTACAAGCAAGAGGTGGGTATGCATATTTCATCACTTTTATTGGCAATTACTCAAGATATGGTCATACTTACCTAATGCTTAGGAAATATGAAACCCTTGGTAAGTTTCAAGAATTCAAAGTTGAGGCTGACAAGAAGTTAGGTAAGACTCTAAAGACACTTTGATCTGATCGAGGTGGAGAATATTTGGATTTAAAATTCAAAGATTTCTTGCTGGAGCATGGTATTCTATCCCACCATGCTTATCTTTGATGTGGCGGTGGCTTATCTTTTTCTTTCTCTTTAATTAATGTTTGGCATATTAATGGACCTGTTATTTGAAGAATGTTTGAATAACTTTTTTTTTTTTAAATCTCTAGGCCCACCACCCGTGCTTTTTGCTGTGCACATGGTAAACCAGTTACCAACAATTGGTAAATCTAGCCCGAGCCCCTAGGTGCCTTCATTGCACTTGCTGTCCAGGTGCACAAGGCGCATCAGGCGCACTCGAGCGTCTGTCTCAGCCTAGCATGCACCTCATGCCTGCTTGACTAGCCTTGCCCCTATGCGCCTCTTGCCCAGACACACCTATGCGCCTGTCCACCTAGCCACGCCTCTACGCCTCCTACGCCCTTACTGCCTTATGTGCCTAGCGGTGCCCCTGTTGCCTTGCCGCTCCCTTGCCTTTGTGGCTAGGTGTGATGGTAGCTCTTTTGAGTTGCCCACCAAACCATGCACCAAATTGGAATCCATAATCACTTGGTTCTTGACCCGAGTCCTTTGGTGGTTGGTAGTCTACTTGAATTTCTGGCTTGACCCGATATTATTAATTGGAATTTTAAAATTCTAATTACATTTCTAATGTGGCACAAGTTCAAAATGGACCTAAATGACCTATTGGGCTTTAATTAGCCACGTTAAATATTTTTAAAAGATTTTTTAAAAATTATTGAAGTCATTTATAATTCAAAATTGGTCTTGATGGCATAAAAATAATGAAGGCCCGAAAGATGGAGATGAAGATTCTACATGAACCCTTGGTTTTATTTTTATTTTATTTTGTAATTTATTGCAAATGTTGTAATTTTTTCTAGAAATACCCATAACACCCAGCTTACATTTATTTATTTATTTAAATGTTTGAATGTATTAATGTGTTTAATAACATTGTCATGCATTATAACATGTCATACATGTTACCCACACAGTGTCTAATTAAAGCATGCATCTCATATAGAGTTAAAACATGTTTTGATTATGAACGTTCTATTTGATTATATGCATTTAATGAATCATATTATTATTCTAGATTAATCTAGAACAAAGCGATAAATTTATTTTAAGTGTTAATTTCAAGACCTATTTGATAATTAATTTTATTAGATATGCAAATGATATTCTTCATAATTATAGCATTAATTGACTATTTAGTAGTTTGATTGAATTAATGTTTAATAATAAAAATGCTTGACGAGATTAGTAATTATTCGAATATCATTTGGTAAGTTAATTTGATTAATTTTAATTAATTAAAATTCATAGGATGTTTTTAGAAATCACATATTCTAAAATAGTGAGTGGGAGCAAGAGTCATAACAATAACTCCTATGGTCTCCATTATTAGTTAACACCGATGTTGCATGGAATGGACATCGAGGCGCATTTGTTTGCGTCCTCCTAAGGAATATTTTTGACTGTGTTATTATTCAAGGTTAACTTCTTCATAAGAATAGGATTGAATGATGTATTTCAATTTTAACTGACCATAAGGCACACTCTTTAGTTAAGTCATTAATCTAAAATAATGGGTTACACTCAAAAAGGGTAACTAGGCTTTTGATCGGACTAGTTAATCTTGACCAAACTAGCGGTTGTTTGTAAGACAAGAGAGAAAATAATTTATTTTAAGTTTTCACTAATGGATTTGATAATTTGAGATTAGTCTGACCTACACTATGGCTGGTCCATTACTTTTCAAATTAATTTATCGCAAAATTAGTAATATTTATTTTTATGTGTTACTTAAATTTGTTGCATACATGCATCACATTAACTATTCCAAAAACTTACTGATGCTCATAATATATGTTGAATTCATTTCCTATTTTATTTAATTATTTCACCAATAATGAATAACTCAAACTCTGTTAGTGCTTCACTTGCAAATGAAAAACTCATTGGTGGTAATTTTATGAAATGGAAATCAAACATGAACATTGTGTTGATTTGTGAGATCCACAAGTTTATCTTTACTGAGGAATGTCTTGAGGTCCTTGCTGCCACTGCTTCCAAAACTGCAAGGGAGACATATGATGTTTGGATTTTATCCAACAACAAGGCTAAATGATACATGCTTGCTAGTATGTGTGATGTTGTAGCGCACCGAATTTTATTTAATTTTGTATTTTATTTTATTATTAATTGTTAAGTGTGAGGAATTTATTTTATTTGTTTGAATTGTTTGGTAGAAATTGTGTGAATTAAATATTGTTATTTGTTTTAATTTGTGAATTCTTGAGATTTGATTGTGTGCATAAAGGTGCATGGTTGGTAAAGATACACTTGAGCAATTGTGTGTGTGCATGTGCATGGTATGCATGGTGAGCATGCATTAGTTTTCTATGCATAATATATTTTTATTTATTTATTAAAAAATGAAAAAATTAAGTGGTAAGGAGTTGTGTCATAATGGAAATATTTTGTGGACAGAGACTGAGGTAGTGGTGTATGAGTATAGGCCAAGGAAGAAGAGAAACTTTCTTTAATCATGTCTTGACATCTTTTCTCCGATTTAAATTTATAGAAAAATCAATATATTTAAGAATGGACACTATTATAATGGGGATAATGACATCACTTGCCTTTCTATCATTTGGGTAAGTAAATTGGGAATTGATGGAGAGAAATTGGGGTTTTGGCCGAGTATGGTAGGAGAGAGAGGGGGGATGGAGTGGTGAGGTCAACTAGGAAGAGAACTTTCCCTTTCTTTAGCCAATTTCTTGATTGTTGGAGAGGGAATCAAGGAAAGAAATTGAGGCCATTATTGGGTGATTTCCCTTAGGATTTCAGCTAGGATAAGAATTAGGAAATTTGTGAGCTTGTGGCTCATTTAAAGGGGATGTCCGAACCTAGAGAGAGGAGAAGAGAGAGAATGCTCGTGAGGCATAGAGAGAGAAGGAAAGAATGAAAGAAAGAGAAAGAGGAAGAGAAAGGAGGGTTGTTGACGGTAAGAACTCGTCAACTAAGTTAGATTAAGGATTTTTTGTGTTGTAAAGGAAATGAACTTAAATTGAATTATCTTCCCACAAACTTTCTAATATTTCTATGAACTTAAAATGTGAACGTTAGAATGGAGAATAGAGAGAATGTAGAAAATATGTGTAGTGCTTAACAATGGCTGGTTACAAAGTTCCCGAATTCCCCCCTTCTCAGGTGAAGGCAGGTCATATTTATAGGAGAGCACTATTGGCTCACAGTACATGGTGGTGCTAGGGTGACGAGGCCCTGCACATGCAGACTACAAGTGGTAGTGGTGTTAGGAAAGTGGTGGTCAGCTCTAGTACACGCCAAAGGTCTATGGGAGAATCTCAATTTTAGTACAATGTTGTACCTCCACCATCTGTCTAGTACGACCATCAGAGGTTGGCACAGACGGACCACATCAGGTACCTTACTCGTACGATCACTACTTGACCGACGTGGAGATTAGGATCAGACACCTTGGGTGAGGGTCGTACCCTGGTACGTATTTCGTACCTGGGGTCGACAATGTGCGCCTCTTTCCTGGCGCGGTCATTGTGCTCATACCCTAACTCTTCTTGGCGTCTTTGTTAATTTTGTACCCATATGACCTTGTTGAGTCATGCATAGGTTTTTATCTTCACAAAGTATCCTATTCTTATGACCTTTAAATGTTGATGTCCTTATGGGTCATCATGAAGGACACGATCCCAAAATTCATGGGAGGTAAGAGCCTCGAGAGATGCCCGATGCGGGGAGAAGGACCATGTGCAAGGCTACTCCTCGCGAGATGTTGGCGCGACTCCTCGCGAGATGTTGGCGCGAGGCGGAGGCTCATGGGCAAGGGCGTGCCTCGCGAGATGCTGGCGTGACGCGGAGGCCTTTGGGTGAGGCCATGCTTCTCAAGGTGCTAGCGCGTGGCGGTGGCCTATGGGCGAGACCGTGCATTAATGTTTGGATTTAAAATTCAAAGATTTCTTGGTGGAGCATGGTATTCTATCCCAACTGACAGCACCAGGAACACCACATCAAAATGGTATTTTTGGAGGAAGAAACATGACCGTCTTGGACAAGGTCAGGTCTATGTTATGCTACTCTTCACTTCCTCTCTCATTCTGGGGATATGCACTTCAAACGACGACGTACATTTTGAATGTAGTCCCATCTAAGACCATTAGCAAAATGCCACTACAACTGTGGAATGGAAACTGTTTACCCAAAAATGGATTACCTGATGACATGGCAGATTGGCCTACACGTGCAATGCATGTGGCAGTTTAAGTGAGTATAATTTGTTCGACCATCGACCCGAAGATCATTGGCTCATCAAACATCACAGTTATGGGCGACCAGCCTGGTTGCATATATTCATTTATTTCCTTCAGATATGTACTCTTACAATTACGCATTAATTGTAAGTTCCATTATTATTTAGATATGCTTGTATTAAATGTAATTAAGGCCCATTGACCCATGTAGAACTCCTTGAGCCTTTAAATACGAATCAAAAGGCTCAAGAGAAGGGACTTTTGGAACGTAAGAATTCTAAGAGAGAAATAGAGTGTTTTTATCCACCATAACTGTATTCATCCGAAAGCTTGTGAAACTAGTGAATCCTAGTTCATTGATCATAGTTCTTGGAATTATACATCAATAAGAACACCAAGTGGACGTAGGTCATTAACATTTTATTGGGGTCGAACCACTATAAATATTTTGTGTCGTTTATCTTTTCGTCTTGATTTCATCTCATTTTCTATCATTTTACTTGTCTCCGTGTCGTTGACTGATTCGAGTGTCAACATTTTGGTGCTTTCATTGAGAGAGCTGAACTCAAGATCACCAAAAAAGAAAAACTGGCAAAAACATCTAGAAAGACTGGACAAACCTCTGGTATTGCCCCAACCCAGCCTCCTCCAAAAAATGTGGCTGACGTTGAGCCATAAATAGATTTCGAAGAGATGGAAATGGATTTTGAGACCCTGAGGACAACACTGATTATGTTGCAAGAGGAATTAGCCAATGTGAGGGCTAATTAGGAAAATGTGGTTGAAACGATGGCGTTGTAGTAAAGAGAGATTAACAGGCAACGTCAAGAGTTGGATGAGCGGCCGACCGACTTGGACCGCTGACAGAGGGACGCCACTGTCGCCCTAGAGGCAGCCATTTAGTTGGCACGAGGACAGCCTACACCTGTTTCTCAACCAGATCAACCACCCAGTGTACCACCACAACAAGGTCCACATTCAGGTCATCCGCAATATCACCATGTTCTGCCTCAAACGGCAAGTCCTCATAGGTCGGAGCAACCCCCTGCTGCTCAACAGGATATTCCATTTTATGTCTTGAGCAGCAGCCACCTTCTCACGTTGGTCGAGGCAACCCCCAGCGGCAAAGGAAGAATAGGAGTGGGCAACCTCCTCGAAGCCCTAGATGCCAGACTGCTGAGGATCCAAACCCACCAAGCAGGGGACAACATCCTTCTGCTAGCAGAAGGTAGGTTGAATTAGGCTCTACGGTTAGGGCCCCTCCATGACATAATAATGCCCGGGGATCTACCGACCAACGCAGGCCTCCACTTGACGGTCGGGACATGCCAGCGAGGGGAGGAGGAAGTAGTACAATCACTAGGTCGCACCATAGTCGGTCACACTTTAGGGATGACCATGACAATAACAAAGTGGATTCTGGCAGAGGAAATGTTTGTCGAAGGAAAAGAGATAGGGGTGGAGAGCAGAACCCCCCACTAAAAGAGAACCAGCCAACAAGTTAGAATGTTGGGGGGCAGCCTAGGCAACCTAACGTCTTTGATCGGCTGGGCGCTAGTGAGCAAAGGCATAGGGATGATGATTTGAGGGACGTACTCAATGACAGGAGGGAAAGGTACGACGAGTATGCCCCTCCAGCACCGGTCACCCCAATAGTACTAGATGTTGTACAGGCCCAGCTTGATGCGCTGAATCAGGCCGTCCAATAGCTAGTGGGGAGCCGAACATCCAACATTGAATACGACAGGAGAAGAGGCACTCCATTTGTACAAATAATAGCGATGGTTGAGACTCCAAGAAAATTTAAGATGCCGGTCTTGCCCAACTTCACTAGATTAGAAGTACCACTATCTCACGTGAATAAGTTTGAGATATAAATGGATAGCCAGAATGTGTCAGATGATGCTCGATGCAGAATCTTCCGAGGCACCTTATCCGATACTGCTCAGGAGTGGTTTTTTAAATTCCCTCCTGCTAGCATAGTGTCTTGGGAAATGTTCGTGAAATAGTTTTACTGGCAATTTTATGCTCGTCCAGAACATCCAACTGAAGCCAACCAACTGGTCGAGATATGCCAGAAGGAGGGCAAATCCTTGAAGGAGTATGTCCAGCGTTTTATGCGAGCCGCTGCTGGGGCTAAGACACTTGGTGATGAGGGGAAGATGATGGCACTTACTACTGAAGTACGACGCCATTCATCCCTCTGGAACAGATTAAGGAAGAATGGGGTGAGGAGCCCCCAAGACATTCTGGATCGAGTGGACCGGTACATCAAGCTCGAAGAGGCAACTGCCAACGAAGGGAAGGCGCCCACAGACGACCAGGGTCTGAAAGAAGATCCCACCAAAGCCTCCAATGGGTCTGGAAACCCAATGGCAACGAAAAAAATAACAAGAAAAATGTAGGGAAAAGGGCTAACCATGAGCTGTCTACGTCTGAGCATAAGCGCCATAAAAGCAATATATTCGAGCCGAGGTTCACCAATTACACGGCCCTAGTCGAAAGCAATGCAGAAGTGTACGAGGCTACTAGCACCACTGTTCCTGTCAAACGACCAGCCCCAATCTGAAAAGATATCTCCAAGAGAGATACAACCAAGTTTTGTCGTTTTCACAATGACTATGGTCATGAAACCAATGAGTGCAACCAGCTTAAAGATGAGATTGAGTTCCTTATCAGGCAAGGACACCTAAGAAGATATGTAAGAGCCACTGGAGGTTCTCAGCGAGAGGCAAAAGGAGGCAACGGGCAGGCACCTGTATGCCAATGCTCGCCCCCTTTACAACCAGCTCTAGTGGCGGGTACATTGGTCAACATCTGTGGCGGCCCACACCTGGAAGGGGATAGTGGGAAGGCAAGGGAACGATATGCCTGATCCTTACATCACGACCAGGACATTGAAATGTTAAACGCAGAGGAGTGAACTCCCAAAAAAGATCGAACAGAGGAAGAACTAATAACTTTCTCTGAGCTTGACGCCCAGCATGTCCGATTTCCCCATTTGGATCCTCTGGTTGTGGATGTCCAGATCTCCAATATGATGGTTAAGCGGGTGTTAGTGGATACAAGAAGCTCAGTAAACATTATGTAAAAGTCTTCGCTGGAGAAGATAAAGTTGTCAGTGAAGGATTTGGAGCCATGCAACCAAACCATTTATGGTATTTCTAGCGAAGGGCTCGCGCCAACGAGGTCGATCAGGCTTCTAGTCATAGCAAGAACTGCAACTGCAAACAAGTCATTACTCACTAGTTTTATAGTAGTAGAGTGTCCTTCTGTGTTGTGATTGGAAGGCCTATTCTAGTCGACCTACGAGCCGTGACCTCGGTCTGGCACCTGGCCATGAAGTTTCCAACCGATGCAGGGGTAGGATTCGTGTTGGGAAACCAACGAGAAGTGCGGGAATGCTATTGTTGACCGCGTTTTTGGCCAACGACGTGTAGACGTCAAAAACGAAAAAAACCTTCAAGAGAAATAAACGACACAGACGATTTTTATAATGGTTCAGCCCCAATGTGTTGGTAATAGCCTAATCCCCTTAGAGTTGTGATTATAGATCTACACTCAAGATCAGATGAACCTGAGTCAACTGAGTTTCTTCAGTGCCGATTACAAGAATACAAGAATTCTCTTAAAATACAAGTACTCTCTCTCTAGAAAATTAGAATTCGAAATCCAAAAGTCCAAAAGTCCCTATTATTATGCCATAAGCCTTATATTTATAGGCTCAGGATCGTACAGATGATATCCCCCATAATCGAGATATTTTGTTATTCTCATTATATTTAATTTACAATAATATTCAAAATATAACAATATACTATATTCATGGGATAAACTGAGAGATTCTCGCACAAGCCAAGACCGATTCTTGTTGAAGCCGTTTCTGGGATCTCTTGCATAGCCCTGCTCTGTCTAGTTGATCCATATCACATTCAGGCTGGTCGGCCAAACCTTCACTGGGCAGATACTCACCTAACTAGGCAGACATGCACTTGGTTGGTCGGACATGCACTTGGCTGGGCAGACATGCACTTGGCTGGTCGGACATGGTCATAACCGGTCGGCCAAGGTCATGCCTGGGCAGACAAACATGTGACTGGTCGGACAAGGTCATACCTAGGCAGACAAACATGTGACTAGTTGGACAAGGTTATGCCTGGTCGGTCATGACACTTGACTGGCCAGTCAAAATTCTTCACTGGTATACCAGGTCACTCCTAAGCCAGATCGCCCAACCATTCCTTGCCACTTGTCATTTCTATTGCCACGTCATCGTTTTCAAATTTTGGGGATAACATTTGCCCCCCAAGTTTATTATATGATGCTCTCACATAATAAACTTTTTTCTCCACAGCTGACGGCATAATTAATAAAAATTCAACTATTCATCTTCCCGCCCATGCAACAGACCATAACTCCATAGCAGACCATGATCACTGCAATTAACTACTCATAGTCGTAGGGAGAAAAAATATCTAAGGAATTTCAAGAGTCCAAAAATAAGTGGCAATCCCCACTTTTTTCCTTTAAATAGACCCTTACACTTCCACACTTCCACACACACAAGAAAGCAAAAAAATAAAAATAAAAACTTCTCATCTTCTTTCTTTTTCTTTCTTTGGCCGAAACCCACAAGTTTTCTCCTCTTGGCCGAAATTTTAAGGGTTTTCAAGGAGAAGCTCTTACTTCTTCAAGCATTCTCCAAGCAAATCCAAGGGCTCTTCAAGATTGGGTAAGTCTTCTCCTTCATCTTCACTTGTGTTGTTTTTTTTTTTTCTCAAAATTTCAAGGAAAAATAGGAGTGTTGGCCGAAATTTCATAGGACATTTTACCCTTGAATTTTTGTATGCATCTTTGAAATACAATCTATTTGGTGGCTGTTTTGATGTTGTTTAGGTTATGGGTAACTCAATTTTACCTTCAATTTCATATAAATTTAAAGAAAAATGAGTTTTTCAACCTAAATTGCATGTATGGGTTTATGGGTATTTGATGATATGAATGTGGTCTCTAGAACATTAGAAACTTTATAAATTCCCCATTTTGATCTTGTTGTTATGTGTTTTGGATGAGAAATGGTGTTTATGTCCTAGGGATCTAGGGTTTTTCGGAATGGGTTTATGTTTGTGGTTTGGGGTATGGCCGATTGGCCGTTGTTCCCTCTTTTTGTTTTTTTTTTTGAAAACCTTAGTCCGATCAAACGCTTGGATTTGGGCTCGGACTAGGGTCCCTCGGCACCCCTTGGACATGCACCCTCGGACCAGGCGAGCTGCTCGGACTAAGTTGCTCCTCGGACCCACACGCAGCCCCTCGGACCAAGCTGCTTCTCCTCGGACACCAGACATCCGCTTGGATGCATATGCCTACGCTGGCCCTCGGACACCCACTGGGCTCTTTAGACAGCTGCCCCGATCGGACACCAGAGAAGCAATGCTACCTACCGTTCAGCCATGCACACCTGCTGCTTCCACTCGGATGCCACACACGGTTGCTCGGATGCCACGACGCTGGTTGGTCGAACACGCGCGCATGGCTCGGAAGCTTCGGCATGCCATAGGTGCACTGCTCAGACGCTAGGCCATCCGCTCGGACGCAAGGCCATCCGCTCGGTCATATGCACACACAGCACCAAAATTTTTGCTCATCTCTTTTTTTTTTCTTTTCATGCTTATTTTAGGGACCTTAAGCACTTTTAGGCACAAAATTTATTTTTTCCCATGCATGCTAAAATTCTACTACTTAGATAAAATTTTTCTAAGTAGAAAAATAAACATTGCTCTTGTTGATTTATATTTGTATGGTTACTCACCTCCCCATTTTTATTTGTTTGTAGATGAATTGTTTCAATTATAGGGGAGGTGACAACCACAGAAACTCCGACACGTCAATTCCGCAATCGAGCGATACTCCTCAGAACAGCGACTCCTCATCGAAGTCTCCTAACAACTACACTCCTGAGGATCGCCTCCGCCGTTTTAAGAAGATCCTCCCTCGTTCAACTTTATATTTTCTTCAGGAGGAGCAGTTCCTTCATCAAGCTGAACAGTCGAAAATGAGGGTAAAGAAGTCCAACAGACTCCCGCAGGACCAGGATCCTCAAGTAGCCCGCAGAGCGGTACAGAAAGTGGTGGAACGCAGTGAGGTCCGCACAGCAGCTTCTTCAAGACCACCCCGCCAGATGCCAAAACCAAATAAGCCTTGAAGAAAAAATACGTAGAAATTCGCTACCGAGATCCAGCATCTGGTTTTTCGAAAACCTAGGAAGGAAGGAGAAAAAACACCTTCTTGGTTTACCGCCAAACCTACGAAAACTCAACCCTGGGATGTTTGACAAACACATTCAAGCCTTGGGCTTAAGAGGGGTGAATGTGATATGTCCACGCCCTCATCAGAGGACTAATAGGCCTGGCGGACCTTACTGTGCCTGGTCTAGGCACCATATATATGCAGGAGCTACTATCCCGCTACACCCCTTCTTCCGGTCAGTAGCGAATTTTTTCAATGTCTCTCCCTTCCAGATCGCTCCTAACGGGATTCAGGCGTTGTCTGCCCTGTTCATTCTTTACTTCCTGCAAGGCTGGGATGAACCTACTCCTCACAAAATACACTATCTATTCGACTTCAGAACCAACCCGAGGCATAAGAACACAGGTTTTTTCCACCTCTTTCATTGGCATAAAGGGGTTAAATACCTTTATGGCATTGCTCACAAGTCCAATCCTGGGAAATACTATACAAAGTATTTTCTCACGTTGGACATCAAAGCCAACAACCTGGCTTTTACGCATGCGGGTCCATTCCAGCAACCCTTGCCCACAAAAGACATGTTTGACCAAGCAGAGGAGTTGGCCAATATGTGCATCGAGGAGAAGGATGTGAAAATTTTGGTTACTGTAGATAATCTTCTGCTGATGGGCCTGCTACCAAGTAGCCAGAACATCACAGTGGAGAGCACCACCAAAGAAGCTAATGCAACTGATCAATCTAACGCCGACACTGAGGTAGTGACCGATCAGTTCTCTCCTGGACCATCTCCTTACTCCCGCAGACCATGCGATCTCATCATTAGGGAGCCTCAGCCAGAAGATCAGCGCAGACCTGCTATTCCCACACAGCCTGGGAAGGGGAAGGCCATCCAGCTTGAGAGGGACTTAGGCTCATCATCCGACGATGAGGAAGACTTCCTCGACCAAATTCTCAACTCAGGTCTAGTAGTCATAGTGATATGTTTGATAACTTGGTTATATGGGATTTATAGAACTATCTAGTAGTAGTAATGTACTTATCCACATATTGCTTTTTTTTTTTTTACTAACAAATCTTGTGCTTTCTCCTTTGCAGATTCAGAGATGTTTCGGCATTTCAACGCCCCTCCTACCCCAAAGAGGAAATCCGGGGAAGGAAGTGGCTCCACCCCTCCAAGCAAAGTCCCAAGGACCATTCCGCCCAACCAAGGGAGGCAACCCAATGAGTCGACCGCAATCCCGCAGTTGACTTCTTCCTCGCTCCCTCCTTCTGCGAGCTTAACCCCCACTCGCCCGACTGGCTTGAGTGAGGCACTTCGCACTGCTCGTACTATTGGGAAGGAAGTGGTTGATCAGACTCTTCATGACGCTTCAATGATTCAAAGCTTTGAATCCTTTCCTCGACTTAGCATTGATGTCGTCTTACAAAGAGGGCTTGCTCAGTTGGCGAATGTAAGTATTCTATCACAAGACAGTTTGTTATTTATATTTATACTTATAGTAACCTCTTGTTTTTCATGCAGACGCTCATCACCATCAGTCATGCTCAGCACCGAACAGTAGACTACAAGGAGTTGATCAAGGTCTTCAATGATCAACTAGTGGAGGCCCAAGCTAAGGTGGATACTCTGACTTCTTCAGAAAAGGATCTTAAATCCAAGTTGGAGCGGTATGAGAAGACTGTGGCTGAGCGAGATGAGTCTCTTAAGGGGTTGGCTGATGGGAATGACAAACTAACCCAAACCAACAAGTCGTTGACTGATCGGCAAGAGAAACTGACTTGTGAGAACGAGGGATTGACTCGCGAGAATGAGGAGCTAAGGCGGGAGAAAGAAGTCGATCTTACTCGCTACGAGGAGATCTGCTTCAACTGCTTTTACCAGGTGTGGAAGCTAAACAAGCCTCTCAATCTCGACTTTCTCACAGAGGAGGTCAAGGCAGAGAAGCTTGCGAAATGTGAGGCAAAGGTTGCCGAGGAAGCAGCTAATCCTGCGAACACTACATTTGTTTCTCCCACGCTGTCATTTCGACCGAAAGGAGCAGCTGATGCTGAGGAAGGGGTTGATCAACCTACCAGAGCTGACCAGTGAGCTCCCATCCGACCAGAGAGACCTTCATTCGACCAGACAAGTTGTCATCCGACCAGCTGACTAGTAGACTTTTGTTTTCTATTTTGCTATGTACTTTTGCTCTTATGGCCGAGCTGTTGGCATTTATACTTTACTTTTCTTGGCTAACTTGAAACATTCTAAGTCTTTTTAGACTTAAAACATTATAAGTTTTTTGTGAATAGCAAAGTCACTCTGATGTATGCCTTATATTTTTGCATGAGTACTTAGTTTTCTAACTTAGAAATTCAGGACATTTCATAAGTCCATACTAAGTATTCTTTCTCACACTCTTATTGGTCCAACATTTTATGAGCATAATGTTTATTGTCACACGAATATCTGCTTCTAACTTAAAATTTTAAAAAATTCCAAGTTACTTAAGCTTTGTCAAACAAGTTAGCTTAATGGTCTTTTTGGACTTCAAAAATTTACAAGTCAGCCTAAAAACAGATATCTTAACTCGTGCTCTTATTGCCTGTGTTAAATTACATACCGATATACCCTATGTGCCCCCCAAGTGATTGAGGGTTGAGAGATCCTTAGTCACTTGCTACTTGATCGAATCTGTTCGAGCAGTTTATAACTCGTGTAACACATAGAATATATGGAAAATATTCGAGCAGTTGAACACTGCTTGAATGTATCGACCAGTTGAACACTGTCCGATTTTACCGACCGGTTGAACACTGTTCGGATAATTAACACACATGCACATTTGTAGCAAGAATCGACCACGTTGTGCGTAGTTTCTTTTATTACTCGTAAATTAAAAAGGACAAAACGTGTCTAATAACAAGTCTTAAACAACAAAAATTGTTCAAAAATAGATGGCTGGTCAGCAAATAACCATCTCATAAACCAAATTTAAATAACAAGTTAAACAACTTGAAATTAAACTACCACTCTGAAGGTGGTATTTAGAATAATATATTCATAGACGCTCGCCGCTCCAGTGGCTCCTGATCCTAGCACTCCTGCTCAGCATGCTTCTCCCTTGCTTCGTTGCTTCCCTCAGCCAAGTGTGGACCTCCACATATAGTTTCTAGGGTAAAATCCACAGGTCTGGGCTGCAAGGGTGGAGATCTTTGTCGTTTGAAACCAGGATTGCTGCTGCCTCCTTCTCCTTGGGGTGTCTCTGCCCGGTACTTCCTCAACTTGCCCGACCTGAGAAGAAATTCTATCTTATCTTTGAGGTGATTGCATTCATTTGTGTCATGGCCATAATCTCCATGGAACCAAAAAAATTTGTTCATGTCCCTCTTAGATGTCTCTTTCTTCATCGATGGGGGTTTCTTATAGGGGACTTCTTGATGACTAGCGAGATAGATTTCTACCCGGCTTGCTGAAAGAGTTGTGTAGTTTATGAATCGGGGCTCATACTTGCTTGGCTTATCGTTCGGATTCGACTTAGCTTTCTTGTCATCATGGCAGTCAGACCCGTTATTCCCACGTTTCTTTCCGCCATTTTGACCATTTTCTCCGTTCTTGGGGAGATCAGTCAATCCGCCAGGATTGTTTAGACCTTTCTCTCCTTTCTCAATCGCGTCGTCCAATTTCATATATTTATCCGCCCGGTCAAGAAACTGTTGTAATGTTGAAATTGGGTTGCGATGAATGTGTTCCCACAAAGGACTCCGATAGATTATGCCGAAAGAAATTGCCACCATCTTCCCCTCATCTCCAACTGCAGTAGCTCGGTTAGCTTCTCTCATGAACCTTTGTATGTAGTTCTTGAGAGACTCGTCCTTCCTTTGTTTAATATCTGCCAAGTGATTGGCATAACCTGGAGGGGCCCGAATAGCACTAAACTGCCTGCAAAACTCCTTTCTGAAACTTTCCCAAGAAGTGATGAAGTTTGGCTTAAACTTCCAATACCACTCCTGGGCAGTGTCGGACAATGTGGTGGGGAAGACTCTGCACCGATAGTCATCACTCACTCCGAGTAGCTCTATCTGATCTTCGAATTTCCCCACGTACCTTATCGGATCTGCCTTTTCTATATAAACTGGTAGTACCGGTGCTTTGTACTTCGCTGGTGGCTGGGCTACTCTAATTCGAGCACAGAACGGGCTACCACTCCTATGGTCTACTGGATCAATCGCAGAGGGTCGTTTTGACAAACCCTAAATTGCTGATGCCAGAGCATCAAGCTGGGCTTGGATGCCTGGGGCCACTGCTTGGGACTCATTTTCAGGACCGCCTAGTCGAGCGCTCCTATTCGGCAGACCATCATCAAGTATTTTTACTTGACTGGTAGGTGAGATTGGATCTCTCCCTTCAACTAGGACGATCCTTCTCCTATCAGCAATGTCGTCTCTTAAATCCTTCTGCAAGGTATGCCTCCCTAACCGATCGAACACCATTCTCCGAGTCTTTTCGGAAGGCTTGCCGTGCAGAACATGCTCCTTGCCACTGCGCTGGTTGGGATGCAGTGGTGGCCTTCCTTTCTGCACTGGGTGGTCTTTTCCTCCTCGATGGTTATTATCATTCTTCTCCTTCGACTGGTCAGTGTGATGACTATCAGCTTCATCCCGACCATGCCCATCTTTGAAGTGAGAAGTTTCTTTACCTCGAGGAGCTCTATTGTGCTCCTGCTCAGGTGGAGTTTTCTTGCTACCTGATTTATGACTTCCAGACCTGGAAGTCTCTATTTGGAGTTCCCCCTTTGGGTTGAGGTAGTGCTCGACCGGACCCCATCTTCTTCCCGACCAGGTGGGTTACTACCACTCCTGTTTGGCCTTCGAGAATGGGGTCTATCAGTGTTCTTACGACCAGCTTCTGTGGTCCTTGCTCCTGGGGTGGCTGCTCCTCGTGCTGTAGCTTGGGCATTGGCCTGGGTCAACTGCGTACCTTCCTCCAACGTGAGTGCAGCCTCACAATGTCGCCTATCGGCCTCCTCCTGCTGTCACCAGATCTCTTCACTCCTAGCGTCCATCTCCCGTCTTTGCTGCTCGAATGCAGCCTTCTGCCTAGCCATTTCTTCAGTGAACGCCTCCTATCTGGTGTTGAATTATGTCATTTCCTCCTGGAAAGCCCCCATGGCCTCCTGGAGTTGTTCAACTTCTGGAGTCACATCCTCGAGCACGACTCTAGGCTCAGTCTCACGGTCTTGTGGTCCAGGACCTTCTGATCTGGCAAGCTCTTTAGAGGAGCCTGTCTTCTTGGAAGCCACATTGGTGTTCTTAGGCGCCATAATACTTCATGGATCGTCTGTCTTTCTCTTCAGGCTCTCAATGAAAGCACCAAAATGTTGACCGCATTTTTGGCCAACGACGTGTAGACGTCAAAAACGACAAAAACCTTCAAGAGAAATAAACGACACAGAAGATTTTTATAGTGGTTCAGCCCCAATGTGTTGGTAATAGCCTAATCCACTTAGAGTTGGGATTATAGATCTACACTCAAAATCAGATGAACCTAAGTCAACTGAGTTTCTTCAATGCCGATTACAAGAATACAAGAATTCTCTTAAAATACAAGTACTCTCTCTCTAGAAAATTAGAATTAGAATTCGAAATCCAAAAGTCCAAAAGTCCCTATTATGATGCCATAAGCCTTGTATTTATAGGCTCAGGATCGTACAGATGATATCCCCCATAATTGGGATATTTTGTTATTCTCATTATATTTAATTTACAATAATATTCAAAATATAACAATATACTATATTCGTGGGATATACTGAGAGATTCCCACACAAGCCAAGACCGATTCTTATTAAAGCCATTTCTGGGATCTCTTGCGTAGCCCTGCTCTGTCTAGTCGATCTATATCACATTCAGGCTGGTCGGCCAAACCTTCACTAGGCAGACACGCACCTAACTGGGCAGACATGCACTTGGCTAGGCAGACATGCACTTGGCTGGTCGGACATGGTCATAACTGGTCGGGCATGGTCATGACCGGTCGGCCAAGGTCATGCCTGGGTAGACAAACATGTGACTGGTCAGACAAGGTCATGCCTGGGCAGACAAACATGTGACTGGTCAGACAAGGTCATGCCTGGGCAGACAAACATGTTACTAGTCGGACAAGGTCATGTCTGGTCGGTCATGACACTTGACTGGCCAGTCAAAATTCTTCACTGGTATACCGAGTCAATCCTAAGCCAGATCACCCAACCATTCCTTGCCACTTGTCATTTTTATTGCCATGTCATCGTTTTCAAATTTTGGGGATAACAGCTATAATTCCTCGATTACCAAGGCAAAAAGGGGTGGATCGAGAGAAAGAGCCGAGAAAGGGTTGCTATTGGCCAATGAAGTACAAGCCCAATCAGGTGAGCAGGTCACCCAATAGGTTGTTGCCCAAAGTGAGAATAGGGATTTAGATCCTCACTTTGGGGATTTTGAAGAAGATGTTGGACCAGTCGGGGAGCTCGAGGAGGTCCAACTTTATGAGGCAGATCCGACTAAGGTTGTGAAAGTCAGTAAAAACTTAGAGACAACAACAAAAGAAAAACTGGTGGAATTTTTAAAGGAGAACAAGGAGGTGTTTTCTTGGTCGCATAAGGATATTGTTGGGAATGACCCAGCAGTTATCAGCCATGTCTTAAACATAGATAAAAGTTTTCCACCAGTACAACAAAAAAGGAGGCTGCTCGACAAAGATAGATCAAAAGCATTAAAAGAAGAGGTCAAGAAGCTAAAGGATAATGGATTCATCAAGGTAGCATTTTATCCATCTTGGGTCTCTAATCCCGTGTTGGTTTCCAAGCCGAATGGCAAGTGGAGGACATGTGTGGATTTCACAGACCTCAATAAAGCCTGCCTGAAGGATTGTTTCCCACTCCCAAGGATCGACCAGCTAGTCAATACCACTTAAGGGCATGAGATCCTATCATTCATGGATGGATACTCTGGATATAATTAGATCAGTATGCACCCACCTGATGAGGATCACACTAGCTTTCAAATTGATACAGGGCTTTACTGTTACAAAGTAATGCCCTTCGGTTTGAAAAATGCTGGTGCGACTTACCAGTGACTAGTCAATCACATGTTCAAAGAGCTGATCGGTGTTAATATGGAGGTATATGTTGATGACATGTTGGTTAAGTCAAAGAAGGCAGAAGAACACATTGGGGACTTGCAAGTGTGCTTCAACATCTTCAACAAATATCAGATGAAGCTAAATCCCCTTAAGTGTTCCTTCGGAGTTGGATCAGGGAAATTTTTTGGGATTCATAGTTAACTCACGAGGTATCGAAGATAATCCTGAAAAGATTAAGGCCCTGATCGAGATGAAGTTGCCATCTTAAATTAAAGATGTGCAAAGTCTAACCGAGAGGATTGCCGCTTTGAGTAGATTCATTTCTAAATCAACGGACAAATGCATTCCATTTTCTAATCTGCTTAGGGGGAATAATAAATTATAGTGGACGAAAGAGTGCAAGCAGGCTTTCCTGGCTCTAAAGTCTCATATGTTGCAATTACTGATTTTGTCCAAACCGGTCGAGAAAGAAACTTTGTTCATCTATTTGGCAGTCACCGAGTATGCTGCTAGTGCTATCCTGATTAGAGAGGAGGAACATGTTCAAAAAGTTGTGTATTATATAAGCATGAGGCTAATAAGAGTAGAACTGCGATATCGGCCCATTGAAAAATTAGCCTATTACCCACTGGAAAAGGAAATGTCAAGTATGCTATGGTTGTTGTTGACTACTTCACAAAGTGGGCCGAAGTTGAGGCGCTTGCAACAATAATGTCCAAGAAGGTGCTAGATTTTGTGGTCAAAAATATCGTGTAACACCCTTTGTAGCCAAGACCGTTACACTGTGTTTTTATAAAGTTACAAGACTTACTAATCAAGTCGTTAGTTGAAAAATGTGTCACTAAAACCATTAATGAACTAGAGTTAAAAGATTTTGGTCACAAAAGATACATTTCATATAAATAGCATTTCGTACATGGGATCCCAAAAGAAATAAAGTTTAAAGAACAGTTTACAAAATTTCAGGGTATATACAGTTACTGGCCACTCTAAGGGCAAAAAAGGCATTTAAAGTTTTCTTGTTCCTGTCCATCCCTCGATCGTGGCAGCCGAGTAGCTAACTATGTACATTTTGCCTCTAGAGCTCTCCAAATCAGGGCTAATCAAGCTTACCCTTGCCTTTACCTGCACCACCTAGGACCCGTGAGCCAAGGCCCAAAAAGGAAACCATAATATCACCACATGAAGAATGACAATAATCAAACAACTTATAAAGCATAATCATATACTCAGTCATACATAGCATTCACATAATAAGACATTCGACATACTAAATCCATCGAATCAACATTAATAACCAAGTCATAACAATCAGGGTCAACACCATTAGGCTGCACCTTCTGTTAACCCCACTAACTCTAGTCCGCTTAAATTGAGCTCAGTGAATATAAAGCTATCCTCAGCTACCAGTGGCTGAGTTGCGCCCTATGCGCCAATATAAACTCCGGCATTCTTAGGTCGTTTATTTTATATTCACATATCATAATACCATCTTACATAATGCATACAAGAATAGGGAACCCTTAGTCCCATCATAATTACGAGAGATGACCCTTGACCATGATTCCTTTCCCGAGCACTAGCTTACACCTAGTCACAACCAAGATAAGGGATTCCATCAATAATAATTGGATAAAGATTTCTGGACCAAGTTTTAGCCTCCGGAACATCGAATTCCACCAAGCACAGTAGTGGAATCGATCCCGAGCACCCTAGGTTAGGTTCCCGCACCTAAAACCTTCTTAAGGCCAAAAATGCCCTTAAGAGCCGTGGCCCTAAGCCCTCTATGTCGCGGCCCGCCTCCATCTAGTGGCCCAGCCTCACCAAAAAATAGACACGAGCCGCGACCCAGCATTCCCCATGCCGCGGCCCGCCCTTCTTCCTCAACTCCCACCTACTCTAGAGGGTCGCGACACACCAAGAACAGAGCCGCGACCCACCCCTTCAAACCCAGAAAAAACACCATTTCTAGCAGCCAAATCTCACTCAATCCAACCCAAAACCATCCCAATAACATAAATTAATTATCACAAACACTTTAACACATTCCCAGCAGCAAAACCCAACAAAAACCCAAATTAGAAACTCATCAAAATCCCACTTCAATCCTTGAAACCCAAAAGCTTATAAACCTCTAGAACAAATAGAAATTCCTAGAATTCAGATGCTAAACTATCATTACAAGCTCAACTTTACTGAAGAACAAGTCCACCAAGCAATTTCTGAGCTAATTCCGAAGTCCTCAGCCTCAATTCAATCTTCAATGCGAAGAACCCAAAAACACTTAGAACCCAGCTAAAACTACATAATTTAATGACAAAGAGTGTATTTCAAAACTTACCTCAATTCTTGATTGGATCCTCTAGCTAACACTGGGCTAATCTCCAAAGTTCCAGCTCAAATCCTTGAGTCTCTAGCTAAGTCCTCCTTTGGTTTCAATCACTTACTTGAGAGAGAGAAAGTTTAGGAAAAAGGTGAGTGAGCTGTGAAGAAGAGGTGGGTCGGTTTGGAAAAATTCTAGCTGTTTCCTAGTTTTGGTTTATCTACCCTTAGTTAATTAAGTTAATCCCAAGGCTCGGGGTACCAAAAACGTCCCCGAGGGCAAAATAGTAAGTTTCCCCAATATTCCTTCCTAGACTGTCTAACTTCAAGTATATCTCCTATTATTTATTTTCATAACCCGATAACCCAAATAAATATCTAATACCTAAAATACCCCTTGACTTGCCCCGAGTCAAGTATTGGGTCTCGTTTTGACTTTCCCACTAACTGGCTCCCTAGGATCGCCTCAAGCCGCATGCTGCAAATATATCCACATAATAATGTGGTCTCCATAATTATAACATATAATCACATTTATACCCTCAACGGGCCAAAATTACAAATATTTCCCTTTAAGCTAAATAGGGCCTACATGCATACTAATACTCTTAGACATGCATCCACATAATCATATAAGCATGCTTATCACAGAATTGTGCATTAAAATCATTTAAATCACATATAAACCAATTATGCACTCCCGACACACTAATCAAGGCCCTTAAACCCTATTAGGGAATTTTGGGTCGTTACATATCATGTGTCACTATGAGTTGCCCATAAAAATTGTCTCAAATAACAACACACAATTTGACAGCGATCTGGTCACAGATTTTTGCGAAAGGCACAGGATTATCAAAAGTTTTTCTTCAGTATCTCATCCGCAGGCAACACAGACAGGTTGATGCTGTCAACAAGACACTAAAGGATACCCTGAAGAAAAGGCTCGAAGAAGGAAATAGGGCATGGTAAGAACAATTACCTGAAGTCCTTTGGTTGTATAAAACATCCCATCAAACAGCAATAGGCCATACTCCATTTTCCTTGGCCTATGGATATGAAGCCATGTTGTCTATTGAATTAGATCCACCATCGCATAGAAGGTTGGCATACGATCAAAGTTTGAATAGTTAGTTATTAATGGAATCTTTGGATTTAGTCTATGAAACGCGCGAGCAAGCTCAACTCTGAGTAGCAGCTTACCAGTAAAAGGTCGTTCGGTATTTCAACTCTAAAGTACGCGAAAGAAAATTTAACGTGGTAGATTTTGTACTTAGAAGAATTTTTCTTAACACCCGCGATCAAGTTGCTAGAGTGCTTGGACCTAACTGGGAAGGTCTGTATCAAATTGAAGAAGTCCTCCAACCAGGCACCTATAAACTTGCTCGCTTAAATGGAGATCTCATTCCACGCTATTGGAATGGAGAACACCTGCGCAAGTATTATCAATAAAACAGTTCTTTTTAAAGAATTGGCTTGTATTAATTTCACTTTCTACAAGTTTATGAATAAGGGTTAGTCAATCATATGACTAAACACTTATAAGTGTAAGATCAAATTTTGATCACTCGTATAAACACGATTGTCCATTTACTAGGAAAAATAAAAGGAATTGTTCGCAGATAGTTATTCTTGCCAATTATTGTATTTATTACAAGTATTTTCTCATTACGTGTGTTGTTTTGCTATATAATCACTTTTTATAAGTATTTTTATGAGCAGTAATGTTCGAACAGGTCTTAGTCTTGGCAAGTGACCGAGGACCTTAGGCTCCTCAATCACTTGGGGGGCATATAAGGTACTAAGCAAGCAAAGCATATCAACAGGCAGATGTAAACACACGAGAAAAATAAGGGAAACCATACTACGGTACTTAGAGTATTTTTCAAAATTTTGTTAAATCAAAACAAAGTGCTATGGAAAAAAACGAGACAAAAAAAAAAACGTTGTCAGAGAAGCTGAAAGATCGGTTTGCTCTCTTCCATGGCAAAGAGGAAGAAGCCAGTTCATAAGCCTGTGATTTCACCTGATGTTCGGCCTGAGCAGGTTGTACAAGAGGACCGGCAGGAGATTGGATCTGTGGGCAATCACGATGATGAGTCAGTGAAGGGTAATCGTTTGAGTGGTTCACCTGGGTCGGGGTTTTTGCAAGATGCTAAGATGGCCTGACAGGGTTTGGGTTCTCAGCCTTTTGAGGAGCTGGGTGATGGATTGGATGCAAAGATGAGTAAGGTTTCTTGGGCGGATAGATACGACGATGGTGATAAGGTCCGGGAAGGGGATTTTCAGTCGGACTCTCAGCATGTCTGGCAACAATTTCGTTCGAACAAACTGTCATTTTCTGAACCCAATCTTGAATACACAGAACCTATATTTAGGAATGGGCAGAAGCTGGCGCAAGTGGATGTTGAAGAGGTGAGGGTGCAGTCTGCAAACTGGAGCTCTGCTGTGGTTTGCATGGTTCTTGGAGCAAACCCTCCAATGGCTGTGTTTGAGGGCTTCATACAAAAGGGTCTGGGGTCATCTAGGGATAGCCCAGATTTCTAGAATGACTTTGGGGCTAACTTTGGTGAAGTTCAATGATGAAGCTACTAGAGACCATGTTCTTGAGAATGGAGTTATACATTTTGATAGGAAACCCGTTATTGTTAGGCCTTGGACAGCTGATCTTAGTGCGATTCGCTTGGTTCGTTCGGTTCCGTTATGGATTCGTCTTCACGATCTTGGGCTGCAATACTAGGGGAGCAAGTGTCTTAGTGCGTTGGTTAGTACGATTGGTAAACCTCTTATGGTGGACAAATTCACTAAAGAGCGTTCGCATATTCAGTTTGCTAGGGTGTTAGTGGAGATGGAAATCACAGATAATCCCCCACATAGTTTCCAGTTTATCAATGAGCATGGTCAGGTGGTTGATCAAGGTATAGAGTATGAGTGGGTGCCTATTAAGTGTAAGAGTTTCTCTGGTTTTCGGCACAATATGGCATAATGTCGGAAGAATCTTAAGGCAGTGTGGGTGGAGAAAGTAGCTCAGCCTACTGTTGAAATGTCGTTGGTTAAACCAGGAATTTCAGAGGGAGTTGCAGATAGGGGTCCTAGCAAGGAAATGGAGAGGTCTAAAGCTCTTAAAGATTCAGGAATGGGTGAAGATGACATGTCTATTTCTGAGAAGAATAAGTCTAAGCTGGTTACAGATCAGAATAAGGAAACTCAGTGGCAAACACCAAGACGGGTTAGTTCTCAGAGACATGGTATTATGGCTGGTTCAACTAATGTGGTTGTCTTGGCTCATAATCAGGGAAATCACTTTGATGTTCTTCAAGAGCAGGTTCGGGATGGTAAATCTGGGGACGGTACTGGTAGCTCTTCTAATGGATAAGTGTCCCATCTTGAGTTGGAATATAAGGGGGCTGAACAAGGTTAATAAACAAATTTCACTCCAAGAAATGTTTAGGAAAAATAATATTGGTATTAGTGGTTTACTGGAAACTAAACTTCGAGGTAATAAAATAGATGAGTTTATGGGACATCGATTTCCTAATTGGGACTATTTTTCTAGCCCAAAAACTGAAGGAAGACTGTTAATTCTTTGGCGGAAGGGAATACCTAAGGTGAGTATTTTGGAAGACTCTTCTCAGCTGGTTCACTGTCAGGTTAAGTTGATTGGTCTCCAGAATATTTTCTATGTTACATTCGTGTATGGATTTAATTCAGTTGATAGTAGGAGGAGCCTGTGTTATGATCTAGCTCGCATTTCTCTTACTGTTAAGGCTTGGCTGGTTCTTGGGGATTTTAATGCCCCTTTTTCAGGGGGTGATCGGACTGGTGGCTGCTCTATATCTAGTGTTGAATTGGTTGATCCTATAGACTGGAAAACTAATGCTAAAATGGAAGCTATCAAAAGTATGAGTACTTATTTTACTTGGACAAACAACCAAGAAGGATTAGCTAGGATCTTCTCCAAAATTGATCATGCTCTCATTAATGAAGAGTGGCTGGATTATTTCCCAAATAGTTTGGCTGTGCTCAATTGGGAGGTGGTGTCAGACCATTGCTCTTGTATAGTTTCTATCATTCCTTTGGAGACTAGTGGAACAAAACTATTCAGATTTTATAACTTTTGGGCTAGTCACCCTGAGTTTATTCAAGTGGTGTTGAATAGTTGGAGAGTCCCCGTTCATGCTACTGGGCTGAAGGCGATTTTTACCAGACTTATTCGTCTGAAGCACAAGCTTAGGCAGCTTAATAGGGACAGGTTTGGTGATATTGGTTCTAGCTACCATTCGACTATGGAACCTTTTCCAGCTGCCCAACTTCAGGCTCAAGAAAAGCCTCAAGATCTTCATTTGCAGGAGGCTGTCAAATTAAGAGCTTTTGAGTTTCATTACCAAGAAAAGATTTATCATAGTTTTCTTGTCCAGCGAAGCAAAATAAATTGGATCAGGCAGGGTGATATTAACTCCTCATTTTTTCATGCATTTTTTAAGAAGAGGAAAGCTGAGAATTCCATTTCTTCTTATATCAATGATCATGGAGTTTTGATAGATGATTTTAAGGAAGTAGTTAGCCATTTTGTTGATCATTTTCAGAGCTATTTGGGTAATTCCAGTATGGCTTCAGGATTAGTGGATCAAAGGTGTATGGTCCTAGGCTCTAAGCTTTCTGTAGAGCAGCAACTTTATCTCTTAAAGCCTTTTTCAGTCAAGGAAATAAAAGTAGCTTTGTTTAGTATTCCTAGCTCTAAGTCGCCTGGTCCAGACGGGTATGGGTCTGGTTTTTTCAAATCAGTGTGGAAGCATATAGGTCAGGAGATCTGCGCATCAATCACTCATGGCTTCACCACAGACCAGTTTCCGCAAGAGCTTCACGAAACCTCTCTGTCCCTGATACCTAAAGTCCCAAACCCAGCTAGAGCATCCGATTATAGACCCATTGCTTGTTGTTTCAACCCTGTACAAGGTCATAGCTAAGCTGTATGTTCCATGCTTTTTGTGGTGCTCCCTCAAATCATTCAAGTTAATCAAGGTGCGTTTGTTCGTGGTAGATCCATTGCTCATAATATCATGATTCTTCAAGACTTAATTAAGAATTATGGTAGAGCTAATACCTCTCTGCGGTGCGCGATTAAAATTGACATTAGTAAGGCTTATGATACGGTTGATTGGCAGTTTTTGGAGAATCTGTTGAAGGCCTACTGTTTTCCTTCAAAGTTTATTGGCTGGGTTATGAAGTGTGTCAGGAGTTCTTCTTACTCTCTGTAGATTAATGGTAGGGTCCAATGCAAATTCAAGGGGGGCAAAGGTTTGCGCCAAGGGGACCCAATGTCCCCTCTTCTCTTTGTTCTCATCATGGAATACATGACTAGATGCCTTCAACTTGGTGCCAACTCCTCTGCTTTTCGGTTTCACCCCTTATGTAAGAGTTTGAAGCTTATTAACCTTTGCTTTGCAGACGATGTGATCCTGTTTTGCAAGGGGTCTGTATCGGCAGTGACAGTCCTAAAGGCTTCTCTTGAAGAGTTTAGTGAGGCTTCTGGGCTTACTATTAATTCTAAGAAGTCTCAAATATATTTTGGTGGGGTTGTAGAAGCTGTTAGATCAGAGATATTGCGGGTTATTCATCTGTCAGCAGGCTCTTTTCCCCTGCATTACCTTGGGGTTCCTCTAAGACCTACTAAATGGAAGGATGTTGATTGCGAAATTATTATCCAAAAGATGAGAACTAAACTTTTTACATGATCTAGTAAGCATTTATCTTATGCTGGCAGATTGCTTCTCATTCAAACTGTCCTATTTGGTTTGAGAAATTACTGGATGTCAGTGTTTACCTTACCTCAAAGCATCATTAAGAAAATTGAGAAATTATGTAGACAATTCCTTTGGGGGGCCTCGGGAACCAGAAGTAAGCTTCATTCAGCTTCTTGACATCAAGTGTGCCTGCCTAAGGCTTATGGTGGGCTTGGTCTTAGGGATGGCACTAGCTGGAATAGGGCTCTCTTGGCACGGTTGTATGGACTGTCTCTACAAAGCAAGACTCTCTTTGGGTGAAGTGGATCTAGCATATTTACCTAAAGGGGGCTAACTTTTGGGAGTATGAGTTGAAACAAGACAGTAGCTGGTATTGGAGCAAGCTATGTCACCTTAGGAAGAGATTCAATGAGCAAGAGATTCAGGTTGCTGGTATTTCTGGGATTTTCAAACCTGCTAAGCTGTATAACAGCTTCCAAAACCAACATTTTGTTGACTATAAGAGAGCAGTTTGGAGCCGTACTATTATTCCTAAGCACAGGTTTGTTATGTGGATGGTAATGAACTCTTTTCTTTTAACTAGGGACAACCTGGCTAAACGTAATATTCTTTTAGACAGTCTACTGTGCCCTGTCTGCGAAGACCAGTGGGAGAGCCGCCACCACTTGTGTTTTGACGGCTGTCTTTCAAAGAGAGTTCTTTCTTGCATATTTTCTTGGCTTGGGTACCATGCTTGGGCTTCTAGTTACTCGGACTGGACTAGGGGGCTCTCTCTTAGTCTGTATAACAGTTTTAGCCTGATTATTAACTTGGTTCTTGCAGCTGTGATTTACCAAATTTGGAGGAATAGGAATAGGTGCATATATGATGGATATTCTTTATCAGCAATTTGTATAGCTAAAGAAGTAATGACAGATGTTAAATACAGGTTATATAGTGTTCCTATTAGGAAGGCTCTTCCTCACCTTAAGCTATTCTTAAGGAAAATTTCTTATTTGTAATGAGGATGTAGCTGGCTGGTTTTTGCTGGTTTCCTGTTGGGCTTAGTTCCCTTGTTTGTACTTGTCTGTTTGATCAATGAAGGAATTCTTCTTGACCATAAAAAAAAAAACAAAGTGCTATGCTAAGTTCATTCATGCGAACATATGTTATTATAAAGTGCAAATATTATAATATCAAAAGTGAGATGTTTTACACCGCGAGCATTTGTTGCTCAGATGTAATTGTTAATTAAAAGGAAAGCTTCCTACGCAGCAAAAAATTGTCTTGACGTCACGAACAGTGGTTCATGTGTCCTAGTTACAAATTAAAGTAAAATAAATAAAGTTATGAAGCAGAAGGAGCAGCAGGAGGATCTTACTGAGGCTGCTGGTCGACTATGGTATCAGCACCCTTGTCAATGCCTTCGATACCTCTGGCCAAAGAAATCTCAGGGGATCCCTGAACTGTCTCCTCTTCCTCCAGGCGAGCAGCACACTTAGCCAATTCGACCTGCTTCTTACACTCTGGTAAATAATCAAAGTTTGCCTTGCGGTTGTTTTTCCAAAACATATCAAAGCAATTAAACATTGCTCCCCTGAACCTCTCCAAGTCACTAGCGTTGGTCTCTTCAAGCAATTTGACTAGCTCCTCCAATTCAGTAGTTTCTTTCCTACTGATAACCAGTTCATCTTGAGGTTTGGAAGCCTCCTTAAAATTAATCTTCGATGCCTCCCTGTACTTCTCTTAGAATTCAGTGACTTTGGTCAGGGCCTCCTTTTGTTTCTTCAGCTCCTCACCTGTCTTGGCATTCTTCTCCTCAGCAGCTCTTAGTTATTCAACATTTTTCTCCTCGGCCGCTGTAACGACCAAAAAATCACTAATAAGGCTTAAAGGACCTGATTAGTGTGCCAGGAGGGCGTAATTGGTTTATATGTGATTTAAAATATTTTAATGCATGATTCTATGATAAGCATGCTTATGTCATTATATGGATATATGAAATGCATGTCTATGAGTATTAGTATGCATGTAGGCCCTGTTAGCTTATAGGGTCATATCTGTAATCTTGGCCCATTGAGGGCATAAATGTGATTAAATGTTATAGTTGTGGAGACCACATTATTATGTGGATATATTTGCAATATGCGGCTTGACGCAATCCAAGGGAGCCAGTTAGCGGGAAAGTTACAACGGGACCCAATACTTGACTCGGGGCGAGTCAAGGGGTATTTTAGGTACTAGATATTTATTTGGGTTATCGGGTTATGAAAATAAATAATTGGAGATATATTTGAAGTTAGAGGGTTTAGGAGGGAATATTTAGAAATTAACCATTTTTCCCTTGGGGACGTTTTTGTTACCCCAAGCCTTGAGATTAACTTAAGTAAGATAAAAAAAACAAAAGAAATAGCTAGAACTCTGCCAAGCCGGCCCACCTCTTCAACTCAGCTCACTCATCTTTTTTGTCAAAACTCTCTCTCAATAAAACCATTGAAACCAAAGGAAGATTTGGCTAGAAACTTAAGGATTTGAGCTGGCATCTTGGGGGATGTCTCAGTAACAGTTTGGAGATCAGACAGGAATTTAGGTAAGCATTGAATTATGATTTTAGTTGTCTAAATTTTGTAGTTTTGGTTGGGTTTTAAGTGTTCTTGGGTTCTTGGTATTGAAGATTGAGTTAAGGCTAAGGACTTGGGGATTAACTCAACAGCTATTTGGTGGATTTGTTCTTCAGTAAAGGTAAGATTATAATTGTGGTTTAGCACTTGAATTCTATGAATTGCTGGCTGTTTTACGGGGGGTTATGAGCTTTTGTGTTTCAAGGATTGAAGTGTGATTTTAATGAGTTTTTAAGCTAGGTTCTTGTTAGGTTATACTGCTGAGTGCATGTTAGGATGTTTGTGATAGTTAAATTGTGTTATTGGGATGGTTTTGGGATGAATTGAGTGAGGTTTGGCGGTTGGAAATGATGAATTTTTTGGATTCGAAGGGGTCAGGTCGTAGCCCTGTTCTTGGTGTGTCGCGGCACTCTAGATCAGGTGGGAGATGAACAGAAAGGCGGGCTGGGGCATGGGTAGCGCTAGGCCACGGCCTGTGTGTGCTGTTTGGAGAGGCTGGGCCTCTGGTTAGTGGTGGCCCCTGCTTGGAGGGTGTAGGGCCGATGCTCTTAAGGGAATTTTTGGCTTTGAGGAGGTTTTAAGGGTGGGAATTTAACCTAGGGTGCTTGGGATCAATTCCACTACCGTGTTTGGTGGAATTCGATGTTCCGAAGACTATAACTTGCACCAAAAACCTTTATTCAATTATTATTGATGGAATACCTTATCTTGGTTGTGACTAGGTGTATGCTAGGGCTCGGGAAAGGGATCATGCTTAAGGGTCATTTCTCGTAATCAGAACACTTGGAATCGAAGGTAAGAAAACTGCACCCAGTTTTGAGTTTATGATGGGACTAAGGGTTCCCTATACTTGTATGAATTATTGTATGATTGTATTATGCCATGTGAATATGAAACAAACACCCTAAGAGTGCTGGAGTTAATATTGGAGCACAGGGTGTAGCTTAGCCACTGGTAGCTGAGGACAGCTTAATAATCACTGAGCTCGGTTTAAGCAAACCAGAGTCAGTGGGGTAAACAGAGGATGCGACCTAAGGGTGTCGACCCTGATCTTTATATGACTTGGTTATTGATGTTGATTTGATGAATTTTTTATGATGAATTTCTGATTATGTGAATGTTATGGATTGCTGAGTATATGGTTATTCTTTATGAGTTATCTGATTATTATCATTGATCATGCTGTGATACTATGGTTTTCTTGTTGGGCCTTGGCTCATGGGTGCTATCGTGGTGCAGGTAAAGGCAAGGGTAAGCTTGATCAACCCTGATTTGGAGAGCTCTAGAGGTGGAATGTACATAGTTAGCTGCTCGGCCACCACAGTCGAGGGAGGGATAGGCACATGAGAACCCTAAATGTCTATTTTTCCCTTAGAGTGGCTAGTAGTTGTATATACCCTGGAATTTTGTAAACTGTCCTTTAAACTCTATTTCTTTTGGGATCCCATGTACGAAATGTTTATTTAGATGAAATGTATCTTTTATGACCAAAATATTTTAACCCTAGTTCAATTATAGTTTTAGCGACACGTTTCTAACTTAATGACCTGATTATCAAGTCTTGCTCCTTTATAAAGACATAGTGTAACAGTCTTGGCTACCCAGGGCGTTACAACTTGGTATCAAAGTAGTATAGGTTTAAGGGTTCCTGAAGACTGGCTGGACACGTACATTCACCGCTAAAGACAAGCTCGACTCAGGGTTTGGTAAATGTTTATACATGTTTATATGCTTAAGGGATTGGAAAGAACTAAGAATGTTGTTATCTGTGTGATTAATAGGAAGCATGAGACACTAATAGGGCCTGGTCCTTAACTGTTGTGTGACAAAATTGAGGCATGCTTATTAGCATTGCTATGCATGTAAATGAATATCTATAATGATTATTTGTATATTTCTTATACATGGATGAATATATGGATAAATTGTAAGGACCCAAAATTACTAATATGACTTAAGGGCCTTGATTAGTGTGCTGGGAGAGCATAATTGGTTTATGTGTGAATTTATTAATTTAATGCATGATTACATGATAAGCATGCTTGTATGATTATATGAATATAAATGTGGTTAAATGCTATATTTTTTAGAACCACATTATTATGTGGGTAAATCTGCAGCGGGTGACTTGAGGCGATCCTAGGGAGCTAGATAGCGGGAAAGTCACAACGGGGCCTAATGTTTGACTTTGGACAAGTCAAGGGGTATTTCAAGTATTGGGTAGTTATTTAGATTACCGGGTTATGAAAATAAATAATTAGAGATATATTTGAGGTTAGGAAGTCTAGGTGGGGATATTGGGGAATTTTACCATTTTGCCCTCGGGGACGTTTTTGGTACCCCGAGCTTTGGGATTAGCTTAATTGCCTAAGGATAGACTTAGGAAGCTTTAGAAAACAGTAGAATATAAAAATAGATCGACCCTCTTTTTCCTCTCTCTCTCTCTCTCTCTCAAAGGAAAAACACAGAAATTTAGAGGGTTTTAGCTGGAATTCTGAGAATTGAAGCTCGGATTTAGAAGATTAGCTCAAGGATTAACTAAGGGTTCAATCAAGGACTAAGGTAAGGATTGATTTCCACTTTCTGTTAATGTAATTCTGTGATTTTGAGTGTGTTCTAAGTGGTTTTTGGGTTTTGGATTTGAAGATTAAATTGAGGCTAGAACATTGGAAGTTAGCCCAGAAAGCTCTTGGAGGATTGGTTCTGCAGCTTAGGTAAGCTCGAATTTAAGCCAAACTGACCCACCTCTTCCTCTCAGCTAACTCACCTTTTTTCTCAAAACTCTTTCTCAAGAAAACCATTGAAACCAAAGGAAGATTTGGCTAGAAACTCAAGGATTTGAGTTGGAATCTTGGGGGATGTCTTAGTTTGGAGTTCAGACAGTAATAGTTTGGAATCTTGGAGAGGCTGCGCCTCTGGTTGGAGGTGGACTGTGGCATGGAGGGTGTAGGGTCGCGGCCCTTAAGGGCATTTTTGGCTTTGAGGAGGATTTAGGTGTGGGAATCTAGCCTAGGGTGCTCGGGATCGATTCCATTATCGTGTTTGGCAGAATTCGATGTCTCGAAGACTAGAACTTGGACCGCACCTTTATTCAACTATTATTGATGGAATCCCTTATCTTTGTTGTGACTAGGTGTACGCTAGGGCTCGGGAAAGGGATCATGCTCAAGGGTCATTTCTCGTAATCAGAACGCTTGGAATCGAAGGTAAGAAAACTGCACCCGGTTGTGAGTTTATGATGGGTCTAAGGTTCCTTATACTTGTATGCATTATTGTATGATGGTATTATGCCATGCGAATATGAAACAAAAGCCTAAGAGTGTTGGAGTTAATATTGGCGCACCGGGCACAGCTCAGGCACTGGTAGCTAAGGACAACTTAATATTCACTGAGCTCGATTTAGCGGACCAGAGTCAGTGGGGTAAACAGAGGATGCGACCTAAGGGCGTCGACCCTGATTGTTATATGACTTGGTTATTGATGTTGATTTGATAAATTTGTTATGTTGAATGTCTGATTATTTGAATGCTATGGATTGTTGAGTATATGGTTATGCTTTATGAGTTATCTGATTATTGTCATTGATCATGCTGTGATATTATGGTTTTCTTGCTGGGCCTTGGCTCACGGGTGCTACATGGTGCAGGTAAAGGCAAGGGTAAGCTTGATCAGCCTTGATTTGGAGAGCTCTAGAGGCGGAATGTACATAGTCAGCTGCTCAGCCACCACGGTCGAGGGCTGGACAGGAACAGGAGAACCTTCAATGTCTATTTTGCCCTTGGAGTGGCCAGTAGTTGTATATACCCTAGAATTTTGTAAACTATCCTTTAAACTCTATTTCTTTTGGGATCCCATGTACGGAATGTTTATTTAAATGAAATGTATCTTTTATGACCAAAATATTTTAACCCTAGTTCAATTATAGTTTCAGTGACACGTTTCTAACTTAATGACTTGATTAGCAAGTCTTGCAACTTTATAAACACACAGTGTAATGGTCTTGGCTACCTAAGGCGTTACAGCTGCCTTGAGCTGCTCAGCGTGTTTGGCCTCGGCCACTCTGAGCTGCTAGCCAAGTCTCTCCTCAATAGGTTTAGTCTCTTTTGCATATTCGGCAGCCATCGCCTCCAAGCGATGCCAGCCAGTATTCAAGGTTAGAACTCCCTGCGATTAGAGAATATATAAAGCTGTTAGTAGAAATAAAAGGACAAAGTAAAAAATTAAAGCACAACAAAAATGGTAACTTACACTGAGTACTTCATTCAGCTCGTGGCTAAAAATTTGGTCGACCTTCATGGAGCCAGTGTTTGTGATGGCCTCTCGGCTGCGCCGATGCCTTGATAGCTTCTTCAGCTTGTCGTTGGCTGAATTGAAGGTTATGTTCATGATATCCTCTCCTTGAGTATTCTGACTGATTAGGACGATTCTGGTCGACGGGAGCTGGTGGAGGAGTTTGGTTGATGGGAGGTGGAGGAGGAGTAGTTTCCTTGCAAGGTACAGGTATAGGAGGATCCTTAGTTCGAGCCCTTTTCTTTGAGGGATCGCTACTGCTTTCCCCAGGATGTCGCCTGCTTTCCTTCTTCCTGCTTGTAGGAGCAATGGTTTTGGGTTGGTTGTACAGGTCGAATGAGTAGTCGGAAGGCATGACTTCGACGTGATACTGGGCATGGATTGGCTAGCAAGGCATGGTGCAACCATTGACTGTAGATGCAAGCAAGTGATGTTCGAAACTCCTGACGATCAGAGACAATGTTTTATGTGAAAGGTTTCAGGACTACGGACACAACTTATTTCATCTCTCAAAGCTCAGAGGATGATAGAGAAAGGATGTCACACATTCTTAGCCAGCGTCATGGATGTGGTAAAGGAAACACATCTAAAGGTTGGAGACGTCCGCATCATAAAATAATTCCCAGAAGTATTTCCTGACGACTTATCAGGGTGGCCACCGACTCGGGAAATTGACTTCACAATCGAGCTAGTACTGGGAACCGAACCTATCTCAAAGGCACCATACCGAATGGCACCTACCAAATTTAAGGAGTTATAGACACATCTACAAGAACTCTTAGACTTGGGTTTCATCAGACCAAGCCATTCTCCATGGGGAGCCCCAGATCAATTTTTGAAGAAGAAGGGCGGAAGCATGCAGATGTGTATAGATTACCGTAAGCTGAATAAGGTGACAATTAAGAATAAGTACCCGCTACCCCGGATTGACGAATTATTTGATCACCTTCGAGGAGTGACTATGTTATCTAAAATTGATCTACGATCCGGGTATCACCAGCTCAAGGTACAGGAAGAGGATATTCCCAGGACAGCTTTTAGTACTCGATATGGACATTACGAGTTTTTAGTTATGTCTTTTGGTCTTACCAATGCTCCAGTCGCATTTATGGAATTAATGAATCGGGTCTTCAAGGATTACTTGGAAAAATTCGTCGCAGTATTCATCGATGATATTTTGGTGTACTCTAAGTACGAAGTCGAGCACGAGGACCATTTAAGAATGACCATGTTGCAACTGAAGGAGCATTAACTTTACGCCAAGTTCAAGAAGTGTGAATTTTGGCTTTCACAAGTAGCATTTCTCAGGCACATAGTATCCAAGGAAGGAGTTGCTGTAGACCCATCTAAAGTAGAGGCTGTGAAGGATTGGCCAAGACCAAAGAACACATCAGACGTGAGAAGTTTTCTGAGACTAGCAAGCTATTATCTGAGGTTTGTAGAGGGTTTTTCTAAGATAGCCACTTCACTTACCAACCTAACCAGGAAACAACAGAGGTTTAACTGGACTGATATGTGTGAAGAGAGCTTCCAGTTGCTTAAGAATAGGTTATGCTAAAAAATAGTACTTTGTGTACCAACATCCAACGACGAGTTTGTAGTCTACTGTGATGCATCGAAGAAAGGTTTGGGTTGTGTGCTGATGCAGAATGACAAAGTAATATCCTACGCCTCAAGGTAGCTGAAGGAATACGAGCAAAACTGTAACGCCCTGGATAACCAAGACCGTTACACTGTGTGTTTAAAGTAGTGCAAGACTTGCCAATCAAGTCATTTGGATCAAAATGTGTAACTAATGGCATAACAAGCTAGGTTAAAAAGAATTTTGGTTATAAATGATTAAATTTTACTAAATTACATGTTTGATACATGGGATCCCAAAACAAGGTTTAAATAACGTAAATATAAAATTCTTGTTAACAAATAAACAACCAAGCCACTCTAATGGAAAAATACATAGTTTAGGTTCCCGTTCCTGTACAAATCCTCGACTGTGGTGGCCGAGCAGCTGACAATATACACCTCGCCCCCAGAGCTCTCCAACCCATGGCCAACTTGCCTTACCTACACCATGTAGCACCCGTGAGCCGAAGCCCAGCAAGAAAACATAATATCATAACATAACAGTATTAACAGCTAACAGCTCACAAAGCGTAGTCCAATAACCACAAAGTACTATTCGGTTCCATCGAGCCATAAAATTCACACAAGGCAACACACTGATCAATAACCACTAGTTCAGCTCTAGATACTCATTAAGTCACAAACAATAATCCACAATAAACACATATCAAGCAATAACTAGGGTTAATGCCCCAGGCTGCACCCTCTGTATAACTCACTGCCTTTGGCTCGCTTAGGCCAACTCCAGTGACATGCCCACTGACTCCGTTCAGCTTAACCGAGATCAGTGACTAATAAGCTGTCCTCGGATACCAGTGTCCGAGCCGCGCCATATGCACAAGTGTGGATTTCGGCACCCTTAGGCCGCTACCACATGTCCCCGTGGCATAATACCACCTTATGACATTCATACGATTATAGGGAACTCTTAGTCCAAACATATTCACATGGTTTATTATGATCACATAACAACACATTCAAATATAGGGAACACTTAGTCCCATCCTATCCACATACACAGGTGCAGTTTTTCTTAACTTGATGCCAAATGCTTTAATTAGAAAGGACGACCCCCGAGCACGATCCATTCCCGAGCCCTAGCTTATTACCTAGTCACAACCAAGATAATGGATTCCATTAGTATTCACATATAGGTTTTTGGGTATAAAACTAGCTTCCGGGAAAACAAATCCCACCAAGCACGGTGGTGAAATCGATCTCGAACACTTTAGGTATAATTCCCATGCTTTAAAACTCCAAATGTTCAAGTATTCATCTAAGGGCTGCGGCCCCTGAAGCCTAGCCGCGGCCCTGCACCAAAACAGAACCTAAGCCCTTCCTGGAAGAAGACACGCGCCGCAGCCCTTGCCTTGGGCGCCGCGGCGCTTGCCCCTGGCCGAGCCTCCCTGGCTCATCGTCAAGCTAGGGCCGCAGCGCTCTAGAACAGAGCCGCGGCCCTTCCCTTCGAACCCATAATTTCCCCCATTTCTAACATCCAAAACCTCATCCAAACCCATTAAAAACAATCCCATTAACACACTCAATTATCCCAACACTCTAGCATGCTTTCAATCAGTAAAACCCAGCAGAAATCTAGGTTAAACCCCTCAACACCTCATTTTAATTTATGAAACTCTCACACCCAAGAACTTCAAAACCAGTCAGAAAATCTCAGGAATTCAAACATTAAAACCTTAATTCCAAACTCACCTTTGCTGCAGAATCAATCCCCCAAGTAAAACTGAGCTAACTCTCAAGCTCCAAGCCTCAATTCAACCCTTAAATGTCAAAATCCACAATCACTTCAAAACCTAGCATAATCACAGAATTTAACTACCATAAACACACTTATAGCTTACCTTGGTGTTGATTCTATTCCTTAGATGATTCTTGAATTAAGCCCCAAAGATCCAGCCTCAATTTCCAGAAATTCCCAGCTTGTTTCCCTTTAAATTTCAATGTTCCTTTGCCTTGTTTTTCCTTAAGAGAGAGAGAGAGAGTATAGAGCTGAAAAGAGTCGGTTTATTTTCCGCTAAGGGTTTCCTTAAGTTTATCTTATCTGCTAAGTTAATTCCCAAGGCTCGGTGTGCCGGAACCGTCCCCGAGGCCAAAATAGTAAAATTCCCCAATATTCCCCCCTAGACTTTCTAACCTCAAATATATCTCCATATATTTATTTTCATAACCCGATACCTATAATAACCCTTACTTATCCAAAGTCAACTATTAAGCCCCGTTGTGACTTTTCCCGCTACCTGCTCCCTAGGATCACCTCGTGCCGATTGTTACAAATGCACACACCTACACACGTATATATATATATATATTTATCAATCTACCCACATAATAATGTGGTCTCAACAATTTATCACACACATTCACATATATGCCCTAACGGGCCAGAATTATAATTACGCCCTTACCATCCAAACAGGGCTCGCATTACTTATCCAATACCCATAATCATGCTTTCTGACCATTAATTCTCTTAACCTCCAATTATGCCCTCCCGGCACACCAATCAAGGCCCTTAAGCCTTAATAGTAATTTTGGGTCATTACAAAAACTATCCAACGCATGATATGGAGTTGGCAGCAGTGGTCTTCGCATTGAAAATTTGGCGCAACTATCTTTATGGAGAACGGTGTGAGATTTATACAGACCACAAAAGCTTAAAATATTTCTTCACGCAGAAGGAGCTCAACATGAGGCAACGCAGGTGGTTAGAATTAGTGAAGGATTATGACTTCGAAATTCTATACCCCCCAGGAAAAGCAAACGTAGTTGTTGATGCGCTAAGCAGGAAGAGTTATGGGAATCTAGCAGTGTTATCCGGAATAGAAAAGCCGCTTCAGCAAGAGCTATTCAATGCCGGAATAGAAGTAGTCATTGGTAAACTGGCTAACTTGTCCTTCTAGTCAAGTATGTTAGAAGATATATGGATCGGACAATGGCATGATGACACATTAGTATCTTACATAGCTGCAATCAAAGAAGGCAAGGCGACATATTTCTCTATATCAGGACAGGGGTTCTTGAGATATAAGGACCAGGTATGCGTGCCAAATGATCATAGAATTAAGATGAAGATTTTAGAAGAAGTGCACAATGCCCCATACTCAGTTCACCCACGGTCAACCAAGATGACTCATGACCTTAAGACATTTTATTGTTGGCAAGGAATGAAGAAAGATGTAGCAAAGTGTGTGTCTAAATGCTTAGTATGCCAGCAAGTGAAAGTAGAACATCGACGACTTGTAGGCTTATTGCAACTGCTTAGTATCACAGAATGGAAGTGGGAAGACATATCCATGGACTTCATGACAGGACTACCACGAACAAACAAACATCACGACTCGGCTTGGGTAGTAGTAGATAGACTCACCAAGTCAACTCACTTCCTGCCTATCAAGACTACGTACACAGCGGACCAATATGCAAACATTTATGTCCGAGAGACTGCATGGAATCCCTAAGACCATAGTATCCGATAGAGGATCGATGTTTGCATCGAGATTTTGGGGAAGCTTGCAGCAAGCTATGGGTACCAAGTTAAGTCTTAGTACAACATTTCATCCTCAGACCGATGGTCAGTCCAAGCGTACCATACAGATTTTAGAGGATATGTTGCGCGCTTTTATACTTGACTTCGGAGGATCATGGAGTAAGTATTTACCACTGATAGAGTTCTCCTACAACAATAGCTACCAATCAACGATCGGGATGGCACCCTTTGAGTTACTATATAGAAGGAGGTGTCGATGGCCGTTACATTGGGAGGAGGTAGGAGAAAGGCAACTTCTTGGACCCAAAGCTATTAGAGAGGCTCAGGATGCAGTAGCGCTGATTAGAAAGCGTATCCTCATTGCTCAGAGCTGTCAGAAAAGTTATGCGGATGCCAAGCAGTGTGATGTGGAATTCAAAATGAGCGATCAAATCTTCTTAAAGATATCTCCTATGAAAGGTGTGAAGCGGTTTGGGAAGAAGGGCAAGCTTAGTCCCCGATTTATAGGTCCTTTTGAGATATTGGACAAGGTGGGAACAGTTGCATATAGATTAGCCCTACCACCAGTTCTAGCAGATAGCCACAATGTGCTCCACACTCGATGTTGTGTAGATATGTGTCAGACCCACCTCACGTTCTCAAGTACGATACGATAGCACTCCAGAAAGACTTGAGTTATGAGGAACGACCGATTAGCATCCTAGACAGAGGGATGAAGGAATTACAGTCTAAGAGTATTTTGATAGTCAAGGTCCTATGGAGTAATAGTTCTGAAAGGGAGGCAACATGGGAGTTGGAGGAAGACATGTTAGCACGGTATCCGGAATTGTTTGGTAAGTAAATTTTGGGGACGAAATTCTTTTAAGTAGGAGAGAATTGTAGTGTCCCATAATATTTACTTAGCTAGCTAGATAGTAGTAGTAGTTTTAGTAGTTAGTATTAGTTGTAGTATGTTAGATTCTGTGGATTTTAGTTCTAGTCGGGACTTAGTTGGAAACTCATAGCAACACTTATGGATTTTATAAGTTTAACCTATAGTTTATAAATATTTATTATAACATAATGTTTGATTTCTATTGTAGGTTTTAGAAATATTATTCTCATAAACTAAGGTTTAGATAAAATTTAAGAGCATGACACTTGTCGCAATCATGTTTATTGGAGGATTTAAGCATTTTAAGTAAATAATTTAGTAAAAGAAGAATCTAGAAGCTCTAGAACCTTCCAGCACCTGCTAGAATCACGTTTAAACTAAGTCAAGTTTTTTAATCAATTTCAAATATGTTGAACAAGTGAAAATATGTGTTTGACATATTAACGTATGCCGATATATCGCAGCTATAGGAGCCGATATATCACCTATGGAAGAAACGGAAAACACGTCGACTTCGCACGAATGATCGAACAGAGGCTCACAAACATAGTGGAGGCGATATATCGCCTATAGGGGGAGATATATCGGCCCCACCCTTGCATTTTTGAACTCCTTGGAATCCGAGCTTAAAACATCCCTTAACCTCTTACACCTACCTTTGAACAATTTTGACCGAGTTTTGGGCATTTGTTGAACGAAAATTCAAATCTTTTTAATTTTATTTTCATTTATTTTTTCAAATTAAAAGGGGTTATTTTCACCCCTTGAACTCTATAAATAGGACCTAGTACTCAGCCATTTTCTTCATTCTTCAAGCAGTCTTCAGAGCCTCCAAGTTGCTAAGGTTATCATACAGAGAAACACTTGGGTTTTTGGGTTAAAAGCTTTATCATTCTAAGCTTTTCTAAACACTTGGGAAGTGAGATATAGTGTTATTTTAGTATCGAGGTGTAGATCGGGTTCTAGTTCAACCAAGGTATTCTTATACTCAAGTTCAAGTTCTTCATAGTTCTTTAGTTTTCTTTTATTTTCTTTTCAGATCCTAACTCTTGTTTATGATTCTTGGTTAGGTATTTAAGTTTCTTGAAAGTTAAGGTTCTTTTCGGTAAGTTTCTACTTGGATGGTTTAGTTCCCTTTTCATATTCATTCTTAAATACTCACCATTCTTACTGTTGGTTTTAGGAGTGTTCCAATCTCGTTCTTGTTCTCAAATATCCCATCTTTTGGTAAGGAAAATAGGATAGATTTTATGTGTTTATATGTTTACATTATGATATGTCTTGTAGTCATTTGGGGCTTATAGTTGCTTAGATAGCCAACCAATTTTTTGTTTTTTTATGTCGCTTGGGCTTATAGTTGCTTAGATAGGAAACCCCAAGAATTTTTATCATTTTCATGGTTTAGAGTTATGATTTACCCTACCTCGATTAGTAGACAAAGGACCTAGATGGGTTATCATATTCTACCATGTGGTCTAACCTACCTTGATTAGTAGACAGAGGACCTAGATGGTTTATCACATGCCATGTTAATGAGTTAATGGCCATTAATATTTTAGTCCTATACGATATACGTTTTTGTAGTCATATGTTTTATAGTATATGTTTATGATAAAAGTCTGATGTTTATGATTTATGACTTATGTGTTAATTAGTAGATTTTCCTTAGTGGGCATTAGGCTCATTCCTTTATTTTTAGCTTGATGCAGGAAAATGATTATGGAAGGAGGAAAGATTCATGGCAGCTTGGCTTGTGTGTTGAGGATGAATGGACTGAATGGACTGCGTGACGATCGAGGATGAAGTTATTTTTAAGTTTTTTGAATTATGTTTCTTTTGTGATTCTGCACTTAGTTTTCTTTTAAAACAATGGATTTAAGTTTATTGTTTATGTTTTTATGTATTAAACAATGGGTACCCATACCGTATTTTATATTTCATATTTTACTTTGTATTTTGAACAATATTTTTTTGGAGTTTTAAATAAAGTTATTTCTAATGTATGTTTCCCAAAATAGTAGCTATGTCTAGTAATTTTAATGGTCCAAAGTCTTAGAAATAGTTGGGTCATTACAATTTTGGCGAGTAATTTCTGCTCTAATTGACTCATAGGGGGAGTCATTTGGGAATTATTCACATTGATACTCTATCCCCCTTTCGGAACAACAGATGTCCCATTGATTTTTAAAAACAAATCTACAGCCTCCATTGTTTTGAATTTGGCTGTGTTAAAATCAGTGGGTGGTCGCGGTGTTTGTTGGGCTCAGGATGAGGATGCTTTCTTTGAAGAAGCACCCACTGGAGGATTTATTTTAGAACCCATCGCACAAGTAGAAAAACAATGACTATCACTAAATTCTCTGAGAGAAATTGGGTAGAACCTCCCTTTGTTTTCTCACTTCCCCCAAAATCAAAATATCAAGAACAGGTTTCATAACCACTTTAACAATTCGTTGTCCGTCACAAACCCACAAAATGGCTCCACAACAATTTTCACTCACAATTTATCCAAAAAGTACCAACTTAGCATTGAAAATTCAAAGAGAATGGATAAATTGTACTTACTTTAGTGAGAAACCCCTATTTGTGAACTCGTCTCCTTCCTTTGACAACAATAATTTCATAAATCTATGGTATTTGACAGGAATTTTCTGAAATAGGGCTTTATGAAGGAGAAAATTTGTCTTTTAGGTCCATTGAAGGAGATTGGAGATGAGGAATGGTTGGGGAATGGTGTTTTAATGAGAAAACAAATGGGTTATGGAGGATGAGAATGGTGGATTCAGAAGTATGGGGAAGAGGAAAAAGAAATATGTGAGATGAAGTAGGAAAAAAATAATATAGGGTTTCTGGTTTCTATTTATATCCTCTGTCGCGACCCAGCGCCGCAACTCGCCTCCTCCAGTGCTGCGACCCGCCTATTTTTCTGAGAAATTTGTTGTCAAGTGCCGCGACCATACTTAAGCTTTGTTGTGGCCCACCCCTTTTTTTTTTCTTTTCTGGGTATAAGTGTCGTGGCCCTCCTTGGTCTGTTCTGCGGCCCGCCTACCCCAATTAAATATCACTGCGCCTTTGGTAGGGGTCTTGCCGTGACCCAATAAGGTTGTGCAACGACCATTAAGAAAATATTTTTTTTTTCATTTTTTTTCTTTTTTTCACACTTTCCACGATCCCATATGTACAATAATAAACCAACTATTCATAGTTTACAAGTGCAAAAATTAAACTTAAAATCTTGTTTCAATTAGACCAAAAAGTAAAAAAATAATAAAAATGTATGGGATGCCTCCCACGAGCGTTGTCGTTAACGTCATTTAGCCGGATGCTGAAGCCCTCTCAAACGGGCTTCAAGAGGATTACTGACTTTGCTTGATCAAATGCACTACCCAAGTATGGCTTCAATCTTTGCCCGTTAAGCTTAAAAGGATCTCCATTCTTTCCTTTTACTTCCACTGAGCCATATGGGAACACTCTTACAACAGTAAAAGGACCTGACCACCATGACTTCAATTTTCCAGGAAATAGTCTCAACCGAATTAAAAAGAAGTACTTGCTGCCCAGGTTGAAACTCTTTTCTCACTAGGTTCTTGTCATGCCAAGCTTTGGTGCGCTCCTTATAGATTTTTGCATTTTTTTTATGCCTCATTACGAAATTCGTCAAGCTCATTCAGTTGCAAAATTATATTCTCACTAGAAGCACTCCAATCAAAGTTTAACTTTTTCATTGCCCAATATGCCCTGTGCTCTAACTCAACTAGAAGGTGACAACTTTTCCAAAAACTAAGAGATATGGAGACATACATGTTGATGTTTTAAACGCGGTTCTGTAAGCCCATAGTGCATCATCCAACTTCTGTGACCAGTTTTTCCTTGAACTATCCACAATCTTCTCAAGGATACTTTTCACCTCCCTATTTGAAATTTTAGCTTGGCCATTTGATTGGGGATGATATGGCAATGCAATGCGATGGTATACAGCATAATGAGCTAGAAGTGCATCAAGTTGTTTGTCGACAAAATGACTCCCTTCATTGCTAATGAGAGCTCAATGTGTACCAAAACAAGTGAAAATATGTTTATGTAGAAAGTTCAACACAGTTTTACCGTCATTGGTCTTCGTAGCAGCAACTTCCACCCATTTTGACACATAATCAACTGTTAACAGGATATACTCATTATTTTAAGATGGTGGAAATGGACCCATGAAGTCAAATCAAAAACTCAACTTCCAAAATCACATTGAGGGGCTTCTCATTTCACCTTTAGATATTACCAGTGCCCTGACACCGATCACAAGCCTTCACAAACGAATTAGCGTCTTTAAATAGGGTTGGCCAGTAGAAACCACTTTGCAATACCTTAGTTGCTGTTCTTGTGGGTTCAAAATGCCCACCAAATTGTAAATTGTGGTAATGGGCAAGAGTAGAATGCATCTTATCCTCAGATACACAACGGCAAATGACTTGGTCAACACAATTCCTATAGAGAATAGGCTCTTCCCAATAGTAATGCTTCACCTCAGAGTAAAATTTCTTCAACTATTGCCTCGTTAGTTCAGGAGGTACAATCTTTGCAACAAGAATATTCACAAAATCAGCAAGCCATGGCACAACAGATTTTTCACTCAGCCCAAATAATTGTTCATCTCGAAAGAAATCATTAATCTGCACAGCTTTCTCATTCTGACTCTCTTCTACGTCAAGTCTTGACAAGTGATCAGCTACCAGGTTTTCAATACCCTTTTTGTCATGAATCTCCATATCAAACTCTTATGGCAATAGAACCCATCTGATTAAGACAGGCTTTTCATCCTTCTTGGTAATCAAATACTTGATAGCAGAGTGATCAGTGTACACAATCACCTTGTTACCAATTAGATACGGCCTGAACTTTTCAAAAGCAAATACTATGGCCAGCAACTCATTTTCTATTGTGGCGTAATTCAACTGAGCAACGTTAAGAGTTCTACTAGCATAGTAAATAGACCGAAATACCTTGTCAATACGCTGCCCCAAAACTGTGCCAACTGCATAATCACTACCATCACACATCAATTCGAACAGTAAATCCCAATTTGGAGCCACCACAATAGGTGCAGTTGTCAGCTTCTCCTTTAGCACTTTAAAAGCATGCAAGCATTCTTCATTAAAATCAAAGGCAACATGATTCATCAACAAAGTAGAAAGAGGCTTTGAAATCTCAAAAGTCCTTAATGAATCTTCGATAAAACCCAGCATGTCCTAGAAAACTTCTAATCACCTTGACTGACACGGGCGGTGGAAGATTTTCTATTATAGAGATTTTTGCTCAATCTACTTCAATACCTTTACTGGATAAATTGTTCCCAAGTACTATGCCTTCTTATACCATAAAATGGCATTTTTCCCAATTTAACGCCAAATTTGCTTTTTTAGAATGGTTCAATACATTCTCCAAGTTACCGAAACACATATCAAACGAAGAGCCAAAAAGAGAAAAATCATCCATGAAAATCTCAATGCTCCTTTCCACCATATCCAAAAAGATAGCCATCATGCACTGTGGAAATGTTTCTGGTGCATTACATAGTCCAAATGGCCTTCTCCTGAAAGCAAAAGTGCCATAGGGACATGTAAATGTTGTTTTCTCTTGGTCCTCTGGTGCGATGGCAATTTGATGACACCTAAAGTAACCATCTAAAAAGTAATAATACTCATTACCAGCTAACCTATCCAACATTTGATCAATAAAGGGAAATGGGAAGTGATCTTTTCGTGTTGCCTTATTTAACTTTCGATAATCAATACAAATGCTCCATCCGTTCACTGTTCGAGTTGGAATTAGCTCGTTATTTTCATTTTTTACTACTGTAATTCCACCCTTATTTGGAACCATCTATACTGGACTCACCCAAGCACTATCAGAGATTGGGTAGATCACCCTGACGTCCAACCATTTAAGGATCTGCTCAAGTACAACCTCCTTCATAGCTGGATTGAATCTTCTCTGAGCCTCTATAGATGGCTTGCTATCTTCCTCCAATAAAATTTATTCATGACTATTGAAGGACTTATTCCTCTTATATCCGCCAATATCCATCCAATGGCCAATTTATGAACCTGTAAAACCCTCAACAATTTCTCCAATTCAGTTTTGAGAGGTCAGTTGAAACAATTACAAGTAAAGTCTCCTTCTCACTCAAGTATGCATAACACAAATGATCCAGAAAAGCCTTTAATTCCAATTGTGGTGGCTGCTGAATAGATGTTAATGGTCGTTTGGGTCCCTCCGCCAACTCTTCAAACTTCTTCCGGTACGGTTGGTAAGAGTTAATCCAATTTACATATTCTCTTATCTCGACATCATCATCATCTTCCTCACCACCTATCAACACCGCCTCTAAGGCATCACTACTCACCCTTCTTCTCGAGACTGCTTTATCTATCACACCACACTATAACAACTGTCACTAGCCCTCAGAAACGTCATTGCCTTGAAGACATTGAATACCACCTCATCTCCTTGAACCCGAAGCTTCAATTCACCCTTTTGAACGTCAATGAGAGCTTGGTCCGTGGCTAGGAATGGCCTGCCAAGAATGATAGGCACGTCTGCATCCTCCTCCATATCAAGAACAATAAAATCACCAGGAAAAATAAACTTATCCACCTTCACAAGAACATCTTCAATGATACCCCTTGGATGCTTAACCGATCGATCTACCAACTGTAGAGTAACTGTTTTTGGTCTTCCTTCACCCAAACCAAGTCTTCTGAACACAGATAAGGGCATCAGATTAATAATCGCCCCCAAATCACACAAGGCATGCTTACACTCAAATTTTCCAATTGTGCAAGGTATAGTAAAGCTCCCTGGATCTCTCAACTTTTGGGGCAGCTTCCTTTAATATATTGCACTACATTCTTCACTGAGCGCCACAGTTTCATAGTCGTCCATCTTTCTTTTCTTAGACAAAATCTCTTTCATGAATTTTACATAACTGGGCATCTACTCCAAAACCTCAACAAAAGGAATATTGATTTGCAGCTTTTTGAACACCTCTAAACACTTAGAAAACTGTTTATCAAGAGTAGTTTTTCTAAGCCTCTGAGGATATGGAACTCGAGGTGGCTGGTCAACAATAACTGGAGGAATCTTCTCTATGCTCTTGTGATCTTCAATAACCCCTCGCTCAAGTGTACCTGACTTTTCACCCAAATCATCATTCTGAACCAATGATTATTGTACACTAAACTGCTCAATTTGTTTACCACTCCTCAGAGTAATTGCCTGACATTGCTCCTTAGGATTAACTTAAGTGTTGCTAGGAAATTTTCCTTGAGGTCTATTATTTAGCATATTGGCCAACTACCCCACTTGTGTTTCAAGATTTCTGATAGAGGATCTGGTCTCAGTCATGAACTGAGTTTGAGTATTGGTAAGAGTCAATAACGCAACTTGTAATTCATTAGGCTTGTCTGGTGGAGCTTGTGGCCTAGGATGTTGTGATGAAGAGGCTTGATTCATTGGTTTTTGTTGAGGCATATTCTGCTAATATTGACCTTGAAAATGAGGTTGCTGGCTCTGATTATTTCTCTAAGAAAAGTTGGGGTGATTTCTCCACCCAGCATTGTAAGTGTTGGAGAATGAATTGTTGAATGGCCTCTGAAAATCTCCCACAGCTTGATCTTGAGCTTAGTCCATAGGAATGTTATTATTATTACTAGCAGGACACTGATCAAAAGAGTGAGAACCACCACAAATTTCACACCTAGCTGCCATCTGAATCGCATTAGCAGACAAAGTATTTTGCTGCAATTGTTTTGTCAACGAGGCCACTTGTGCTGTCAGAGCAGTAATTGCATCAAGTTCATGTACCCCATCTACCATTCTAACCCCAGATTACCTCTCATCAGACCACTGATGATTGTTTGTGGCCATGTCCTCTAACAGTTCATAAGCTTCATTGGCACTCTTACTCATGAATGCCCCACCAGTTACGGCATCAATAATTGTTCCTGTTGTACCACACAACCCGTTGTAAAAATTGTGGACCACCATCCACTTTTCTATACCATGATGGGGACATTTTCTCAATAGCTCCTTGAACCTTTCCCATGAGTCATACAAAGATTCATCATACGACTGATAAAAATTATTAATCTCCCCTCTCAATTTAGCAGCTTTCGATGGAGGAAAGAACTTGGCAATGAATTTCTGACCCAAACCTCCCAAGTATTTATCGAATTTGATTGAAGGGAGTTCAACCAACTCTTAGCTCTTTCCCGCAGCGAAAATGGGAATAGCCTCAACTTGATTGCATCGTCACTCACCCCATTATACATAAAGGTATCACACAACTCCAAGAAATTCGCTAAGTGAACAACCTCAAGAACCTCATTATTCCCGTCATTTTGTACCATCTCCACAGTTTGACGAACCAATCTCTTGTTTCTTCTATTTTGTTTTCAAACCTTCTCAATTTCAGGATTAACGGGAATAAGACTATCTGCTCCTCTTCTGCTACGCATATAACCAAACTACCTGAATTTGACAAAGAAACGCAGCTGAAACAGGTTAGAAACAAGACAAAGAACAACCAAATTAGAAATAAAATTAATTAGACTGAAATTGATAGTTTTCAGTCCCCGGCAACGGTGCCAAAAACTTGTTGCGAAAGTTATTGCTATGCAAGTGCATGTATCGCAAAGTAGTAATAGTCTTGGTAAAACCAAGTATCGTCCTCAAGGACTAAATCGCCAATTAAAAATCAATTAATATTTTTGTTTCTATTTGGTCAATTAAACTTTGATTCTTGTAACAAGGCAGAAGAAAATATAAATTGCAGAAACAATAATGTAATGACCCAACTATTTCTAAGACCTTGGTCGATTAAAACTACTAAACATGTCTACTATTTTGGGAAACATACATGAGAAAGAACATAACTTGATTTAAAACCCAAAATATTGTACCAATAAAAAATAAGGTAAAAATATAAAATAAAATGTGATATGGTATGGGATCCTATTGTTTATAAATCATAAAACATAACTTTAAATACTATTTGCAGAATTACATCAAAAACATAATTTAAAAGACTAAAAATTAACGTCATCCTCGATCAACACGCAGTCCATTGAATCCATTCATCCTTAACACACAAGCCAAGTTGTCATGAATCCTTCCACCTTCCATATTCATTTTCCTGCATCAAGCTAACAATAAAGGAATGAGCCTAATGCCCAGCAAGGAAAATCTACTAACACATAAATCATAAATCATAAGACTAAATCATAAACATATACTATAAAATATATGACTATAAAAACATATATCATATAAGACTATAATATTAATGGCCATTAACTCATTAACATGACATGTGATAAACCATCTAGGTCCTCTGTCTACTAATCGAGGTAGGTTAGATCACATGGTAGTATATGATAACCCATCTAGGTCCTCTACTAGTCAAGGTAGGGAAAATCATAACTCTAAACCAAGAAAATGATAAATAATCTTGGGGTTTGCTATCTAAGCAACTATAAGCCCCAAGCGACATAAAAGATTAGGATTTGCTATCTAAGCAACTATAAGCCCCAAATGACTACAAGACATATTTATACATATATATAGATATCATAACATAAACATATAAGCACATAAAATCTATCCTATTTTCCTTACCAAAAGCTGGGATATTTGGGAATAAGAACGAGATTAGAACACTCCTATAAACCAACAGTAAAAAAATGGTAGTATCTCTAAAGAATAAAGATGGAAAGAAAACTAAACCATCAAGAAGAAACTTACCAAGAATCACCTTAAGTTTCAAGAGACATAAATACCTAATCATGAATCATAAACAAGAGTTAGGATCTGAATAAAAGAAAACCAAAGAAAACAAAAGAAAACTATAGAATCTTAAAGAACTGAACTTAGGGATAAGAATACCTTGAATGATCTTATGAATTGATCTAAACCTCAATACCGAAATCTCACTATATCTCACTTCCCAAGTGTTTAGAAAAGCTTAGAATGATAAAGCTTCAACCCAAAACCCAAGTGTTTCTCTCTATAGTAACACTAGCAACTTGGAGGCTCTAAAGACTGCTTGAAGAATGAAGAAAATGACTAAGTACTTGGTCCTATTTATAGAGTTCAAGGAGTGAAACTAACCCTTTTTAATTTTGATAAATAAATTAATATAAAATGAAAAAGATTTGAATTTTCATTCAACAGACGCCCAAAACTCGGTCAAAATCATTCAAAGGCAGGTCCAAGTGGTTAAGGGTATTTTTAAATTTAAAAATCATCAACATTCAAAAATACATCACCAGGGGCGATATATCGCCTACCCTGGGCGATATATCGGCTCCACCCTAATCTCGAGCCCTGTTCAAACGTTCATGCAAAGTCTATGTGTTTTCCATATCTTCTGTAGGTGATATATTGGCCCCTAAGTTGCGATATATCGACATACATTGATATATCAAACACGTATTTGCACTTTTTCAGCATATTTTGAATTGGATAAATAGCTTTCACTGAGTCTAAATGTGATCCTAACAGTTTCTGGAAGGTTCTAGAGTTTCTAGATCTTTCTTTTATTAAAACTATCCATAAAAAATACTTAATTCCTTAATAATCATGATTATGAAAAGTATCATGCTCTTAATGGTTCTATCTAAAACTTAGGTTATAATAAATATATATCTAAGACCAGCAATATTAATCAAACCTTATGTTATAATTAATATTCTTAAACTATAGGTTAAACTTATCCATAACTGTTGCTACGAGTTTCCAACTAAGTCCCGGCTTGAACCAAAATCCACGAAATCTAACATACTACTAACTAATACTAACTGCTACAACTACTACCTAGCTAGCTAAGTAAATATTCTGGGATTCTACAAATAATTAAGAACTCAAAAAAAAACAATAAGTAACAGAAAAACCTTGAATTTAAATAATGAGAAAGTAATTAGGGCATTTAATCTCATCAACTATCCTCCCTATTAATCATTAATACAAGTTACCAATTTCTTCTTCTTTCTTCCTATTTCAATTAACGAGTTGACAAAAGCAGCTTATAATCATGTTATGAATTATAAACTCAACCTAAGTGAAAATTCACTATATTTCTATGGTAAATTTAATCACAAAGACATCATTAATCAAAACAACACAAAAGAGAGTTACATAATTAATCTAGATATTCTTGTTCCAAATTAAAATTGCGTCCTAACAACCAAAGCAAATTCAAATCGCACTTCTCAGATTTTGATTAAAAAACATAGAGGTAATGACTATAGATGGGTAATCAATAATCAATCAACAAGCATAGATTGCAACGAATTGAAAAGAAGATGAAGAAGAAATTATAAATTGCATTAGTTCATAATATGGATTCAAGGGATTCAATTAACAGCCCTAAATAGAAAATTATTTCATAACTGTTATTCTAAACACACACAAATTCAAGAACAAACATAAAAAAAAAAAAAAAAAGATGAATGACAAACAATTGAGGAAGCCTCCAAAGGTGTTCTCCAAGATTTTCAGCCACCCAAACACTGTCTGCCTTTTTCTTTTCGAAACTAGGTTTATAACCTAATTTTTTTTCTTTCTGAAGGACTTGGGCCACGGCCCAGCTATTCAAGCGCCACGGCCCATATCCCGAAAACTGCATTTTTCTTTGAGGCGGGCCGCGGCCCAACTGTCGACCTGTCACGGCCCGTTTCCTTATCTCCCTCGGAATCAGCTTTTCCAAGCTGCGGCCCTCCAAAAACATGTCACGGCCCATGTCTTGATTCTATTACACTGCTTCTATTAAGAGGCTGGTCGCAGCTCCATATTGCTCAAGCCGCGACCCTTAATGAATTCTTCAATTTTTGCAATTTTAAACCCAAAAAATCACCAATGCCTTCAAATCATGCCGAAATCCATCCTTTATTAAAACAACACCGAACCTTTGGTTTTTCTTCTCTTTTTGAACCAATTTCCTCCAAGTATTCAAATCTTCCTTTCTATTCGCAAAAACTGAAAAACAAACAAACAAAAGTGCAAAACAGCACTAAATGAAATAAAAATTACATAAAAGACTACCTAAAACACCATCTAATCGTGACATAAACTAGACTCAACAGTGGCACAGGCACCCCTGTCATTACCTTCCACCCTCATATAATCAAGGAAGGAGGTGATCATACTCGTCCACTATTCAGCCTTAAGTGGATCTGGTCCACCCTCAAAGATTGGAGGATGTGGTCTCCTAATTCTTTCATAAAGTGGCTCCCACCTATTCCCAATCTCAGGTGGTTGTACAGCTGGTGCCACAACAGGTGGCAAGTTAGGTGCAACAATCCCTGGCGGAGCCTGCTTCCTTAGAAGGCGAATCTCTTCCTTCTGACTCTGAAGTTCAGCTTGCATATCAGAAGAAATTGCTACCAGTTCTCAGGAACTAGCAGAGGGTTCTTACCCTGGTACCGGCTAATCGAATTGATCGGCTCGGACGCATAGCTATCCAAGTTTATCTGCAATCAATGACTCGACGGGTTAGGCAATGATAACAGGTTTATATTCATTCCACGGTCTAACGCCAATACCCAAGCCACAAAACACAATCATGATGCAAATAAGCATTTAAACAATTATTCACATCAATAGTAATGCTAACAAGCACGCTCTATCATATTCCCATAGCAGTCAAGGGCCAGGCCCTATTAGTATATCTCATGCTCCCTAATAACTGTGCAGATAAAGCATTTATATTTCATTTAAACACTCAAACACATAATCACATATATGGTTACCCAAACCCTGAGCTGAGCGTGTCTTTAGCGACAAGTGTTCTTGACTCAGTATCATTGACCAAATCAGTGGTCATCATTTTGGTGCTTTCATTAAGAGCTGAACTCAAGAAGATAATTCTTTGACAATTTGAAAAAATGGCTATAACCACAAGAAACTAAATTCAGGAACCCAGAGGGGGAAACCAAATCACTGGACCCCATGACTGCCATTCGAGTAGTCAATTCCCTCAATTGCATCCTGGCTAGCTGGTTCCTCTAATTGGGAGTCTGCTTGCACGAGAGGTACTTGGTCACGATGAACCCCACATGGATTTGGGAGAAGATCTTAACCCTAACATCGAACAACTAAAAGAAGTCGTGGGGAAATGCAAGAGTAGGGTTTTGCAATGTATAAAAATCAGCCAACTATTTAGGAACCCTTAAACCTAAACTGCTCTGATACCAAGTTGTAATGCCCTGGATAGCCAAGACCGTTACACTGTGTGTTTAGAATAATGCAAGACTTGCTAATCAAGTCATTTGAATGTAAATGTGTTCCTAAAGTCAAGTGACAAGCTAGGGTTAAAAGATTTTGATCGTAAAATGGTCGATTTTCAATAAAATAAGAGTTTGATATATGGGATCCGAAAAATAGGATGTACATGGCGAATACAACCCTCAAAATTTAATACAACAGTAGCCAGTCTAAATGGAAAAATATGAGTTTGATCTCTAGTTCCTATAATTCCCTCGGTCGTGGCGATCGAGTAGCTGCCAATGTACACTCTGCCCCCAAAGCTCTCTAACTCATGGTTGGTCCAGCTTTCTCTTGCCTTTACCTGCACCACGTAGCACCATGAGCCAAGGCTCAGCAAGAAAACTTTAACCAACAAGCATTATTTATTAGCAGAAAGTGCATAGTAAACTTTAGATCAACTAGTTCAACCTACAACAAAGTACAAGCAATAAGTTAGGCAACAGTAAACATATACTTCCAAACGTGTAATTCAATCTTTAATACAAATATTTAGGTGTCAGCGCCCTTAGGTTGAACCCTCTGGTTATTTAGCTTACTCTGGCTCCCATAGATCGAGTTGCGTTCAGTATGCTTAACATTAGCTCCGGCTCCATTAGGTCGTACTTTCACAGCACACATAACAGATATGTAGGTTACATAACACATATGTTTATTTACAGGAAATCTTAGTCCCATCCACAATTTGGGTGTAGTTTTCTTACCTCGAGTCCCGAGCAAAGGATGTAAAGCAGTCTCGAGCACGATCCTCAATCCCGAGCCTTAATGGTAAACCTAGTCACAAGCGACAATGGATAAATATTAAAATATAATCCAATTAAATGCTTTGGAAACAAATACTATAGCCTCTGGTACCTCGAATTCTACTAAACTGGGTGGTAAAATTCGTACCGAGTGCTTAGGTTTAAGTCCTCGAGCATCCCCGAGCCTAAAAACCAAACTTGGCTATGGCTGCTTAGGCGAGCTGCGACCTAGCCCTAAGGGTCGCGACACACCACAAGTTAGAGGCGCCAGCCTCTTATTTCATGGGGGAGGCGGGCCGCGACTTGTCCTCTAGGGCCACGACGCCCATGAACTGGGTCTCGGCGCGCCCCTGTGAACCCTGAAATCTCATGGTTTCTCTCTGTTTTCCCCAACTCACAACCTTAGAATCCAACCTAAATATGTATTCAAGACAAACCAAGTCTAGAATTCCAAATATCGCCTCAGAAACAACACCTGAAGCCTAGAATACTAGTTCAATCTTCCCTAAATGCCAAAATTCAGAGTCCACTCAAGTACCCCTCAACATGATCACACTCAACCAGAGATTCAACAATGTAAAACTTGAAACATTACCTCAATGATATCTAAATCCTCAGTTGTTCCTTGCCTAGTCCTAGCTTCTATTCTTCAATACCTAAGCTTCAATTCCCATACTTCTCCTTCAGCACCTCAAAGCTTTCAAGCACAAGAGAGGGAGAGAGAGAACGTATAAGAGAGAGAGAAAGTTTGATAATTGTTCTAATATGTTCTAGCCTAAGTCTGATACTTCTAATTACATCCTTTAATTAAAATGAGCAAAATGCCCCTTATACTAGCCCAACCTCCTAATTGCCCTTAGGGTAAAACGGTCATTAACCCCGATTCCCGCTAATTCCCCAAGTCATCCTACAAATTCTCAATTAATCCTGTCATGCCCAACTAACTACCAAATACTTACCCATTACTCAATTAATCCCAAATATACATTAAACTTCCCAAAATATCCCTAAGCTCACCTCGAGCTTGGTATTACACCCTGCTATGACTATTTCGCTAATCCGCTCACTAGGATCGCCTCGAGCCGTATACTGCAAATATATCCACATAATAATGTGGTCTTAATCATTTAACACATATATTCGCATTTATGCCCTCAACGGGCAAAAATTACAAATATGCCCTTATAAACAAGAATGGGCCCACATGCATATTTAATACTCATAAACATGCATATAAATATATTTATATTATCATATAAATCATGCGTGCCACATAGTCACGCATTTAATCAATAAATCACACATATATCCAATTATGCGCTCCCAACATTCTAATAAAGGCACTAAACCCTAATAGCATTTTTAAGACGTTACAATGATGATGATGTTTGGGACGTTAATGATGATGTTAGTAATGTGAGGACATTTGTGAGTCCAATTGGTGTAGGCCGAAAATTACTTAAGCCAACTAGGCGCTCGGGATATGTTGCATTCGCCATGGATGGCTATGTACATGTACCCAAGGGACCAAAATGGTAATTCAATCCCAAGACTTTGTAAGTTTAACTTAGGGCTCGGGTTTAGTTACCCCAAGGGCCCGACAATTATATTTTGGGAATTTATATATTTTTAAGAAGTAAAGTTTAATAATTTAACGAGCACAAGGCATCGAAAATTATTACTTGAAATTCGAATTATAGTTTAGACTCAAGATTTTATTTTAAGTCCAATATTATTAAGATAAGGTACGAAAAAATATTTTCAAGTTGACAAAATTACCCTTTTGAGCCTAGGCTCGGGACTCGTGATTTGGGCTCAGGAATTTGAATTTCGAGAAATACTTGGAGTTAGAACTCAAAATTTCAAATATGGATTAACATTAAAATATTATTGGGAATAATAATTTTCTAAGTTAAGTTTGGGTTACCGAGAGGGGTATTTTGGTCATTTTACCCCGAGGCTCGGGTTTGGGCTGAGAGTCAGGAATTTAAGATTTTGTTTCTTAAATCCATATGCTTATTTTTTTTAGATCTTAGTAAGTCATAAACTAAGCTATATTGCCCCAATATGTTTATATGATTTAAAAGCGATTAGAAGCACTGACTAGGGCACATTTCACAAAATGTTAAGGACAAGAGGTAAGGAAGTATATGTTGGTAACTAGTTTACCACATGCGCAGGGGAAAACATTGGGTGTTGGGTCTAGAGATTTCAAAAAATTTATTTAAACATTATTTTAATAATCAGATCCATTAATATGCAAAACATTTATCATAAAGAAATAAAAAGACGAGGATTTACCAGTTGAAGAACTATCAAGAATCATTGATATCTTTTTGTATCTCCTACGAACATCCAATCCAAAATAGTTCTTTAAATACTTAAACCAAGATATTCCAAGATGTATACTTACACCTCAAGATGTGTGTGGGCACTAGAGTAATGGTAGGAAAAAAATTTATTCACAAGATATTCTCAACACATGAGATCTTGGAATATTAGGTATGAGACAGAGTTCTGAGACAGATTCAAGGATAGGAAAATATTACGATATCTTTTCTCTCTATAGAATATTATGAATATTACATCTATTATGAAAACTATATTCCTAATAGATTTATAAAAAGAATTACTTAAATTAAAAACTTAAAATTCAATCTATAAATATATTATTATTAAATAAATAAAAGTAAAATATCAAGATTCAATCCTGATGTATTACATAGTGTACACGACAAATACAGTGAATGGTCTGCAATTGGCGTGTAACATTCCTATATTTAGAGATGTGTTACAACCAATTTTCTTTTAATTATATTTAATAATTTATATATTCAAAAATATCTAAACCTAATAATTTATATTATCAGATTAATTATAGAATAAATATTATTTCAAATTCAAAACAAATTTGAATTATCATAAATATCTTTTCACATTTATTTAAATAAATAAAATTAATTAATTCAAAAATTAATTATTCAAATTATTTAAATACCAATTTCAAAATTTCCATTTTATTTAAAAATTAATTTAAAAAATTGCCACATTAATTAGATAATTTGTCTCAATTACATATTTGACCCTGAAGAACAAATTTCCTCTAAATATGTTATTTTCTTGATTTTTTCCAATTTTCTCCCTTACATTGAATAATGTTGATAGGGCCATCTCAGGGACCAATGGGCTTATAACTTAAAGCTTCAATAAATTTAGATTATTAAATAAACTCTTTAATATAACAACCTTAATTTATTAATCTCAATATTATTCTACTAAAAATATGAGACTGGACTATTGTAATTATAGACATTTATTTATTAAGTACTTTAAAATATATAAAAAAATGTCTTCGATTTAATCACTACATATAATTCAATCATATATTAATGGTTCATAATTAAAGTAAAAATTAATTACTGTTTAACCTCTTTAATTGTACCTTGTTTCATTAAGTACCATTGACTTTACTAGTGAAGGTTAATTTATGTTGTACCCGAAAATAAACACGCACTGAATCACTAAGTTCAAGGTACAGCTGGCAGATAAGCACAAGGAGAAAGTGAACAAGTTAAACATCTAGGTGACTATGGTGTGAGCAGTTCGAGTCAAACTTGGCAGTACGACTACCAGATAATCTCCAGGTTTCATCTTGAGTCAATAACCTAGTTCGAGATGTGTGATGGCTAGATCGCCTTCTAGATGCTCTGAACTTTGCCCATGGTAAGTATTGTTAGCACTTCGACATCTAGCTCGAGGGAAGTGTTCATCTTGCAAAAGCCTGAACATGATGCACAATGAAGGATCCCAAAAGACTCGGAGATCCCTTATACGCTCATTAATGCCCGAATTTTGTTACATATTTATTACCCGAGATAGCGGATGTAAATTACATAGGCAATCATATCCATATGTAAATGGGATATTATTCAGATTTATTATTTACCATATTTATGGACGCGGTTACCTCAAAGTTGTCCAGGAAAACCCACTATAAGTATCAAGGGAATGGACAAGAGAAGGGGTTGCTTCTTGATATACAGAAACTCTACTGAAATTGTAAGAAACGATTTCATCCAGAGCCTAAAAAAGATTAATAATATTGTCTCGTGGGCTAGGTGGATTTTAACCATTGAACCATGTTAAAGCATGAGTGTTTAAGATAATTTATATTCGATTTATTACTGTTTAGAAAGAGAGCACTAATATCTCTATCGTCGGATTTCTTAATCCACTGTTGGCAAAAAACCATGTCAACAGATTGGTCTTTCGTTGAGAGCTTATTAATGCTTAATCCCCTACACAAAGTTTCACCCAACATTCACCATGGTAGTCACCCGGTCTATGCATGACAACGAAATGGAACAACCTGGTGATCAGGAGGCGCATCGTACAATCGTTTCCACTAGAAAAAGCTCAGACGCTGAGCACCGTCTTGGGAAAAAACATGTAGCCCAAGATGATACTGGGAGCTCAGCATCATGCCACCTCTTACAACCGATGTTAATATCAAAAAGAGGCAAAGTGTGTCCCATAGGTCCCATAGGAATAACCGACCCAATCCCAGTCATTCTGTCAGGACTGCAACCCCGAGCTCCATACCTTCATAGTGGAATCAGCGGAATACTCAACCTGATAATCCTCATAAGAACCATCGGTCCCATACTAGTCAATTGGTCAGAACTGCAACCCCAAGCTCTATGCCTTCTGAGCATATTCCAAAGAATCTTCATAATAATCCAACAGGGCAAGCTAGGACCAATTCAACGAGGCAAAACACCCCAGCGAGCCCATCCGTGCCATGATTAGAGCCCCTAGTACAAAGGACGCGAGAGATTGGGGTAGAATAAAGATGAGTTAACCTAATGCGCCCCGATGGAATGAGGATAGCTTCACTAATAAGACACTCGCCGTCACTGGTTCGACATTCGACATCACCTCGCCCATAAAGGAATGCTCTAGCTCGAGGGGATAGCAGGAAAAATCCTCCTCCCTTAGAAGACATCCATGTCCCATGACTTAGCACTAATAATCCAGGTCCTCGATCCCAGCCACGGGCTATAAATATAGAAAACAGAAGTTACTAGATGAAGAGCCATCATGGAGGTAGGTCTGAGAGCGACTTTAGGAATCATTTGAGTTTCGCACAAAGTCTTCGTTTTGACCCACATCCCGACCTGCGTATCATCTGAATTCACAAAGGAGGTATCCAGCTGGCCATGATGATGTGAGATATACTCAGCACAGGAAAGATCCGTCTATTGTACGCGACAATGGGAATATCCCACCTAACCGAGCTTAAGCTTGGAGGGAAAACAACCCATCTAACTGTACAATAGGATCGGGCTGGTAATCATCTCCAAAATAACCTAGAGGCCAAGGATCCAACCCTCGAGCGATTGGCCTTGAAGGAAGAACAGATGAAGAAGCTCCTATCTTGAAAAGGAGTTGATGATTGTGATTCCGATGAGGAGCTCGAGCCTTTTTCTCCAAACATCGCGGTAGCTCCATATGTTGTTGGCTTCAAGATGCCGATCATGCCCGCATAAGATGAAAACACTGACCCGTCCAATCACCTTAGGACTTTTAATACGCTAATGATGGCCTACAATGTCGGGTTTGATATAAGATGTATCTTGTTCCCCGCAACTCTGACCGGACCCACCAGATTGTGGTTCAACAAATACAAAATACATTCAATCACCTCGTGGTAGAAATTGTCTTCTGAATTTAAGAGACAATTCCTAGCTTCAAAGGAAACTCGCATTGAGGCCGATTCGTTGGCTAACATAAAACAACAACTTGATGAGTCCCTGAAAGCATACCTGAGCAAGTTCACCAATGCAACAGCACAGGCTAGGGATGTCAATGATAGCTCTAAGCTTATGGAAATGAGGACGGGGATCATGATAGGAGGTGATTTATGGCAAGAACTCCAAAAAAAAGGAGTGAAAAAGTGTAGATGAATTAATGGTCAAGGCTCTGGAATGGATAAATCTAGAGGAGGTACGATTGCTGTTGTAGGAACCAGCCAGACCCCTGCTCAACCTGCTGAAGCAGTGGCAGATGTTGCAGCTACGACTCAACCTGTTACCCAGAATAATCAGGTGGGGAACAACAAGAGAAAGGGAGCAGGTAAGGGTGACCAGAACAGAACCAAAAAGAACAAGCCAGGAGAAAAGTTCAAGGCCTATTTACACCAACTATACTGACCTCACTGATATGCAAGAGAATATTTTCCTAGTGAACTATAATCGTCTTCCATGGAAGAAGCCAGAGCCGTTGAGGCACCAGAGCCATTGATATTTTTATTTTATTTATTTTAATAATAATATATTTGTAGTTGGGATTTAAAATTTTGAATTTAAGTAATTCTTTTATAAATCTACCAGATAATGTAGTTTTCACAAGATACGTAATATTTTAGAAAATTCAAGAAAGAGAATTTCAGAGAGAAAAAAATGTATCATAATATTTCCTATCCCTAAAATCTGTCTCAGACCTAATATTCTAAGATCTCATGTGTTGAGAATATCTTGTGAATCAAAAATATTTTTCTATCATTACTCTACATGCCCACACACGTCTTGAGGTGTAGAGATACATCTTGGAAGATCTTGGTCTGAGTATTTTAAAGATTGTTTTGGATTGGATGTTCGTTAGAGATGCAAAAGGATAGTGAGGACTGTTGATAGTTCTTCAACTAGTAAATCCTCATATTTTATTTCTTTATGATTAATGTCTTTCATGTTAATGGATCCGATTATTTGACGTTTGTTTAAATATTTTTTTAAATCTCTGGGCCCAACACCCTGTGCTTTTCGCTGTGAATATGGTAAATCAGTTACTAACAATTGGTACTAAAGCGGTTATTAATCTCTGCATGCATTAATTACTATGTGGATATAATATTCATTCTTATATTGTTGTTATATGTGATGAATGGATGGATGTTTATTTTGTTGAATGTCTATTCTTAAGTGTCGTTAATTATATGAAGTTTTGGGTTTATGAATTGTTCTTATTTTTCTAGATCTACAAAATTGTAAGCCATATGAGGCACAAGATATTTTGTAATTTAATTTTTGCAATAGTATGATTAATTTCAAAGGTACAAAGTCCCTAGCCCCAAGCCCCTAGGGTGCTGAGAGCCTATCGGCAACCCCAGCCCGAGACCGTGGTTGTCGAGTCGCATCAGCCCTATGGCTGCCTAGTCGCACTAGCCCCATGGCTGCCTGCACCACGCCCATGAGGGTCGTTGAGGCATGCCCTACTTCTCCCATGCGTGTCCCTCAAGTGCTCCTCTTGCGTCCCTTGGCACGCACGCCCGTGCATCTCAGTGCCCTTATCACGCCCAATTAAGCCTATCAAGCCTCCTGGCTCCCAATGTGCCTTGCGTGCCCAGCTGTGCCCTGCTTCCTTACATGCCCGAGCCTTTGAGACTTGGTGGCTCTTAGAGCCGCCCCACCAACCCGAGCCCCAAATTACAAACCCTAACTTACTTGGCTCCTTACCCGAGCCCTAGAGTGATTATTGATTTCCTTGAATTTGTGGGCTTGGGCAAAAAATGGTTAATTGAAATTATAAATTCTAATTAAATTTGAATTAAAAGGACCTAAATGATTAATTAGGCTTTTATTAGCTAAGTTCAATATTTCAAAAGATTGTTTAAAATTATTGAAGTCATTTATAATTCAAATTTGGGCTAGACGACATAAAAATAATAAAAGGCTCAAAAGATGGAGATGAAGATTCTACATGATGCATTGGTTTTATTTTTATATATTTTGTAAATTATTTTAAGTGTTGTAATTTTTCTATAAATGCCGAAAACACCCGGCTCCCATTTATTTACTTATTTATTGTTTCTATATATTTATTTTAATGTTTGAATGTATTAAAAGTGTTTAATAACATTGGCATGCATTATAACATACCATTCATATTACCCACACAGTATATCTAATTCAAGCATACATCTCATATTGAGTAGAAACATGTTTGAATTAGGAACATCCTCTTTGATTATATGCAATAAATGAATCATATAATTAATCTAGATTATTCTTGAACAAAGAGGTTTATTGACTTTAAGTGTTAGTTTCAAGACATATTTGATAATTAATTTTATTAGATAGGCAAATGATATTCTTAATAATTAGAGCATTTATTGACTAGATATTTAATGGCCTCTTTAGTGATATGATTAAATCTTGTTTAATGATTAAATGCTTAATGAGATTAGTAATTATTAGAATGATGTTAGGTAAATTAATTTGATTAATTTAATTAATAAAAAAGCATAGGATATTTTGAAAAAACACATATCCTAAAATAGTGAGTGGGAGCATGAGACATAACAATAACTCCTATGGTCTCCATTATTAGTTAACTCTAATATTTCATGGAATGGGCCTCGAGGCGTCTTTGTTTGCGTCCCCTTAAGGAAGGTTTCTTATTGTGTTATTATTCAAGGTTAACTTCTATAAAGAATAGGATTGATTATGTATTTCAAGTTTGACTGACTCTAAGGAACACTCTTAAGTGAAGTCATTAATCTAAAATAATGGGTTACATTTACAAAGCTTAACTAGGCTTTCGAGCGAACTAGTTAATCTTGGCCAAATTAGCAGTTGTTCGTAGGTTTTTTTCTGCGTGTGACAAAATCGAAAAGTTTTCTGGAATTTTTTTTTTCTTTTTGATTTGTTACGTTCATCTGCTCGTATATTAGAGTCTATTTGTTGCTAAATACTTGTTGGTTGTATTCTTTGTTCTCCCCCTATTGGTCGTAGATTTTCACTTCCCCTTCTTCTTCTTCTTAAATATTCATACATGATCCCTAGGGAGGTGAGAAGCCAATAGACGAAGATCTTCTCAATTTGTTGTTCGTAGACTCCGAGCAGCTTACTTTTCCTATTCCACAAAATCCAACACTGACAATACCATCAACCAGCTATCCCAGTTCAAACCCTTCTATGGCCCGAGTAAAGCATGTTGTTCAGAGAAAGAAAAAGATCCCCGATCTTCACATTGGTTAGAATGCAGCCAATGCTGAGGGTCATTCGACTACTTACCAACTCGTAACAACTGAGCAACCTTCTGAGCTTCTACTTTCCCATGCTCTTGTAAGAGAAGTCATAAAAGAAGATGTACCTTGGTACATTGCACCTCCTAGCATTATATTGAGCAGGATGGTGGCCATGTATCTAAAGAAATATGGCTTCCATGGGATTACTTTATTTAAACCAACCCCTAACCAGAGGGCAAACATGCCTAGTGGCGCTTACAGTGCCTGGTCGAGGTATCACATCGAGGTAGGAGCAACTCTGCCTCTGCATGATTCTTTTCCAAGGAGTGGCAAACTATTACTACATTTCTCCATTCCAAATTACACCGAACAAGTGTAGAGTGTTATCAACGCTCTATGTTCCTTACGATCACAAGAAATGGTCTGTACCCACTCCCCATGAAATTAACTACTTGTTCGATCTTAAATGCTACCCAAACAAAAATAATACGGGGATTTTTCATTTCTACCATCATAAATCTTCCCATACATTCTTGATTGATATAACTATTGGGAATACATTTTACAAAAACATAAATATTTTCAAGTATGCTTTATATATTAAACAAATTAACATATAAAACAACCTAGAATCATGTTTCTAACGAATTTCATTACGTAAATCAACTAACAAAGTGTAAGAATCTTACTTTTACACATCGGATATTGAGGGTCCTTCCTTCACTCTCTCTAATCCTTGAATCGGATCTTCAAACTACATAGTCTTCAACAATTTTCTTTGATCACCTAGACTAGAGTGGGCAATTCTCAACACATGAGATAGGAAAAATATAAAGAAGAAGAGAAAAGGATATGAGCAGCTACAATAGACCTCTTGACTCTATGTTTTTGCTTTTTTCAGTTCACTACTTTCAGATTCGAAAACTCTAGACTTAAGTACCTATTTATAGTAACATTTTAGGATTTATTCAATTTAATTAAATAATTAAAATAATAACTTCAAAACCCTATACGGTTGAATACTAGATATTTTGCCACGCCTTGGAATTTTTCCATTTTGAAATTCAAAGCATGAAAATCTTTAAATTCAAATATTATTATTTTCTATAATTATATAATAAAATAAAACCCTTATTAATTAATTATAATATATATTATAAACTGAATTTGTTTATAACGAAATCCTATAAAGTTTATTAAAACTTTATATACATATTTATAATTATAATTATATTTAAACAATAATTAATTAAATCATTTATTCAAATTAACTAATTATAATTTGACCATTGATTTAATATTATTTATCAACTTGAAATTTTTTTTTCATAATTAATAAATTAGCCAAGATTTCTCTTTTCTTCTCTAAATTCCACATCTTAGTAAAACTGTCCAAAATTGACACAAAATAATTTTGACATTCCTAATTGATAATTAAATCAATTAATCGAGATTTAATCAAAGACATTGTGGGGACCCATGAATTAAAGTTCCAATAAGTGACCGTAAAATTATTATCAAATAATTTCACTACCTTATTAATTCATCATGACTCCACTAAAGACTCAGAATTGCACTTTAAAGTAAATACGTTATCCATTGTTACAACCATAATTTGTCATTCAATCCTCTATAGATGATCTACAACTGAGTCGTGTTTAACTTAAAGTTTTACCCCTCATTATATTTTATCCTTAAATACCACTAAGTTCCTTGTAAATGAAATTTCTGTGAACTTTAATCACAGAAATGAGTACTCAATCATTTAACTTGTTGAACCAAGCTATAAGGTGATCATAATTTCACTTCTTGCTAGAAGCTATAGGTGTTCATATCTATGATTAACACTCTCACTCAATAATACTACCAAGTCCCCAAGATGTAAGTATGAGTTAGTCCGTAGGGTAAGCTGGTAACGAACAAATCAAAACACTTGAATAATACAATCAGTTAGAATACTAACCACTCATAAGTGAGATTGAATTAATCTATGGTCAACTTTATGATATGACTATATTAGATAACAACGGTACATTTACCTATATATCTAAAGTCAATATCGGTCCAGTCTGATGTAACAAATACATCTGATCTTATCTACTTTGCGGATGTTCTGGAAAGAACATAACACTACAATGTATAAGTATATCATATCGTAGATTGGCAAGTCACTGTAAATCCTGTACACTAACTAATCTTAGGACTAACTTACTTTTGAACATATAATCATATTTATATTCCACTGTGATTACATCACTGTAAATATGATTAGCTATATGATCGGGATTTAATAAAAGTTTATATTAAGCAAATAATCATGAAAATAAAACATGTGAGCTAAGTGATTGACCATTTCAAAAATAATTTCTATTATTTTATTGATAATAGATTGATATTACAAAAAAAATTGGATTTTAATTAGGGCATAAAACCTCAATAATAACCTATAAGTCCAATGTGAGTAAATACTTCCAAGAGTATTTCCTCACCACCAATCTCGTAGCGGAAAACTTGTCCTTCTCTTAGGGAGGTAATTTTTCTTCTTGGATTTGCTCAAAATTCTGGTCATTTCTTTCTTCTTTGTCTTAATTATTTTGTTAAATATAGGCATGTGGTTCAGACCAAAGCCTACCCAAGGCATGGTAGAGAGGGTCGTTGCCCTGGCCAGCATTAGAGAAAAGTGTCAAGGAGCTGGTAACTGGAAATAATTTAAGGTTGGTTGGCCTGTTGAAACCCCACCAAGATGTGAAAGAGACAACTGCTGGGAGTGCCACAAGAAAAAGTATTGAGGAGAAAATTTCTTTTGACAAGCCACAAGATGTCTCCCAACCCTTCAGGCATCGTTCAACGAAGGTCACCATCAGGGAACAATTCTTCTATCCTCATCCAGAACCTATTCCTCCTTCCCACGGGATGGGAAAACAAAAACTACCCAATCATCCTGGTCAGGTATATGACTCGTCTGAGGACGAAAATGGTATGGATTTTTCAACTATTTTAAATATGTTTCCCATTCCTAGTAGTATATTCGATCAGAATGGCAACTTTATTTTTCCAACAAGTAGCTTTAATTCGAATTTCTTCGAGGAGGATAATGTTTGTAGCAATAATAATTTAGTTAACGCAGTGAACAATAACTTTAGTTCGGGTACAATACATAGAATTTTTCCTTGTTGATCTTTATAAATTCTTGTGAGCACTATAACTGATCTGTTCGCCCTATTTTTCAGTCAACTAGGAAAACAACGCTTTTGACATCTATGCTTCGAGAGGCAGAACCACTGGCTTAAGAAATCAAGCAAATGACAAGAGGGAGGCACCAGCGGGGCGCCTCCGAGTAAGAAATATTGATCAACTGAGACTCTTCCTACAAAGTTCATTACTCCTCCTCCCTCTTCTCAACCTAAATCTTCCACCAAGCAGATGGGAGATTCTTATGTGAACGAGATGCTAACCAACACCTCCAACTCCACTATAGATAAGCTGCAAAAAATGGCCAAACATCGACTCAGCAAAGAATCCTTTGCCTCTCTTCCATTGCTAAAAACCGACCAGGTCATTGGTTGTGGTTTCAATGAAATGCTCACCATAAGTCTATTCTAACTGTTGTATTTCAGGTTAATATTTTTTCTTTCACTAACATCACATTTATGTTGCTCGTAGGCCATCCTGACCATAAATAATGGGTGGCAACGTGTTGAAGAAGATGGCTCCAAATTTACTGAGGAGCAAAAACCAGCAGAGGAACAGATCAAAGCCTTCAACGAGGAGCTAAAATAAACCAAGGAGGACTTGGACAAGGCCACAAATTTAAGAGAAAAATACAAGGATGTGTCCAAGGCTAACCATGATGAGGAGGTCAAGCTTAAGGATGACCTGGTCGTGAGTCAGAAGGAGGCCAAGGAGTTGTAGGAAAATGTAACGCCCTGGATATACAAGACCGTTACACTGTGTGTTTATAAAGGTGCAAGACTTGCTAATCAAGTTGTTTAATTTGAAACGTGTCACTGAAACTACAGTTGAACCAGGGTTAAAAGATTTTGGCCTCAAAAGATTCATTTCTTATAAACAAACATTCTCTTTACATGGGATCCCAAAAGTAGTAAACTTAGAAGACAGTCTACAAAATTTTTGGACTAAAATACAGTTATTAGCCACTCTAAGGCAAAACAAACAATTAAGCTTTTCTCGTCCTGTGTCACTCCTCGGCCGTGGCGACCGATCAGCTGACTATGTACATTCAGCCCCGCAGCTCTTCATCTCAGGATTGGTCCAACTTGCCTTTGCCTTTACCTGCACCACGTAGCACCCGTGATCCAAGGCCCAGCAAGAAAACACAATAACAGAGCATAACTATCAAGCAAACAACTGAATAACTCATACAGTATAAACATGCACTCAACAGTCCAATTATTCATGTTATTCAAGTATTCAGCATACCAAGTATATCATCTCATATCAATAATCATTTCACATATGACAACCAGGGTTAACGCCCTTAGGTCGCACCCTCTATTTATCCCACTGACTCCGGCCCACTTAAACTGAGCTCGATGAATATTAAGTTGTCCTCAGCTACCAGTGGCTGAGCCGCGCCCTATGCGCCAGTATTATTTGCGGCACCCTTAGGCCGTTTATCACATGTCCCATGGCATAATACCATCTATTACATTATACAAATATAGGGAGCTCTTAGTCCCATCACAAACACATAACCGGGTGCAGTTTTCTTACCTTTAGATTTCGCTAGCTTTGTTCAATTTGATCCTCAAGCACAATCCCGTTCGAGCCCTAGCGTACACCTAGTCAAAGATATAGATCAAAATCATCACCAAACCTTGAATCCAAAACCTAGCCTCAGGATCAATCCCGAGCCCTTAGGAAGCCCTAATCCCACCAAACGGGGTGGTGGAATCAAACCCCGAGCCCCCGGGCAAAAACCCTAAGAAATAATCCAAAAACCCCTTTCTGGGAACAAAGTAGTGCTTCATCGCCCTAAAGTGGGCGCTACAGCGCTACAACTAGAGCCAAAAATTCCCCAGACCACAAAGCCTAGCGCTGTAGCACCCAAAGGCTAGCGCTACAGTGCTAGTCATAGCACAACAAACCCTGCATTTTCTTCCTTCGATTTTCCCCGAGCTAAACCATACCAAAACTCTTCCAAAATTCAACTTAACATAAAAACAAGCTTACCAACATCTCCAACTCACCCCAAATGACCCAACCATAAGAAATTCAATCACATGCACCCCAAAACACAAAATTCACCATGGCTGAACTTAGAGCTCAAAACTCAACAGAAACCAACTGAAATCACAGAACTTAAACCAGAGTTTCTTACCTTTGATGGATGATCTCAACCTAGGTTATCCTCCACAGTAGCTAAGCCTTCACCTCCTCAAAGCTTCAGCCTCAACTCCCTAGAATTCCCTATCAAAGCTCAGCTCAAAATTCATATCAATACTAAGAACTAGAAACTGAGTTACAACCTCAAGACCTTACCTCAAATGATGAGTATCCTCTGCGAATTCCTCAAGACAAATCTAGGATCCTAACCTCAAGCTCCTGCTCAAACTCCCTCTGTGTTTTAGCTCCAAGAAACCACAAGAATTGGTGATGAGATGCCTAAACCGTTGAGAGAAAACCCATGCTTTTCCCTTCCTTCTTTTCTCTTTCTTTTCTTTCTTTTCTTTTCTTCAGACCTCTGCTGCCTTCTACACACTCCACTAAGGTATAAAGTCTAGTAATACTTATCCCTTATAGGCCAAATGATCAATTTCCCTCCCCTTTATAACTAAGCTTTTAAACCTCCTAGGGGCATTTTGGTCATTACACCCAATTCCCGCTAATTCCTCGAATGTCTCTAATATTTACCGCTACTTCCCGACACCTAACTAATCACCAATTATATTCCTCAATATCAAAATAGACCCCAATATATTCCCTAAATTCCCAGAAATACCCCCAGGCTCGCCCCAAGCCGGGTATAAATCCCCGCCGTGACTTTTTCGCTAAACCGCTCACTAAGATCGCCTCGAGTCACAGATTACAAATATATCCACATAATAATGTGGTCTTGACAATTTATCACAAATATATACAGTTATGCCCTCAACAGGCCAAAATTACGAATATTCCCTTCTAACCTAATCAGGGCCTACATGCATACTAGTATACATAGTCATGCATCACAGATATTCAAATAATCATATTACCTACTTTTAATCACTTAATTCACATATTATCCAATTATGCCCTCCCGACACACTAATCAAGGCCCTTAATCCTTATTAGTAAATTTGGGTCATTGCAACTATCCCCTCCTAGTGAGAATTTCATCCTCAAAATTTACCTGAATAACTCAAAATACTGATCCCGCATCGCTGTCTCAAGCTCCCCAGGTCGCTTCCTCGACCCTACTATTCCTCCATAACACCTTAACAAGAGGAATCGTCTTATTTCGTAGTACTTTATCTTTCCAATCCAAGATCTGAACCGGTTCTCCTCATAAGTCAAATCTGTCTGCTCATAACTCTTCATACCTCAACACATGAGTCGCATCTGGGACGTACTTCCGGAGCATAGAAACATGGAACACGTCATGAACTCCTGACAATGATGGTGGCAAGGCTAACCTGTAAGCCACTTGGCCGATCCTTTCCAGGATCTCAAAAGGTCCAATGAACCTAGGGCTTAGCTTGCCCTTCTTTTCAAATCTCTTCACCCCTCGTAATGGTGAAACCCGAAGAAACACGTGGTCCCCAACATGGAATTCCACGTCCCTATGCTTGGGATCAGCGTAGCTTTTCTGTCTGCTTTGAGAGGGGAGCATCCTAGCTCGAATCTTCTCTATAGCTTCACTTTTCTTCTAAACCATATCTGGCCCCAAATACTTCCTCTCACCCATCTCATCCCAATGAATGGGTGATCTACACTTCCTTCCATATAACATCTCGTAGGGAGCCACTCCAATCGTTGATTGGTAACTATTGTTATACGAAAATTCAATCAACGGGAGATACTTACTCCATGATCCCGCAAAGTCAATCACACACGCTCTGAGCATATCTTCTAATACCTGAATCGTCCTCTCAGACTGTCCATCAGTCTAAGGATGAAAGGCTGTGTTGAACTTCAACTGAGTCCCCATACCCTTCTGCAAACCACCCCAAAACTTAGAGGTAAAGATAGGATCCCGGTCTGACACTATAGACTTAGGAACCCCATGGAGACGTACGATCTCCCTCATGTACAACTCAGCATACTGATCCACAGTATATGACGACTTCACTGGAAGAAAATGGGCTGACTTGGTGTATCTGCCCACTATCACCCACACCGAGTCATGAAGCCCTACAGTTCTGGGTAAACCTCCCACAAAATCCATCGTGATATCCTCCCATTTCCACTCGGGAATACCTAAGGGCTGAAGCAACCCTGCTGGTCGCTGATGCTCAGCTTTCACCTGCTGCCAGGTTAAACATCTGGCTATGTACTCCACCACATCCTTCTTCATTCCGTGCCACCAATATAACATGCGCAGATCCTAGTACATCTCCGTGGTACCCGGATGAAGTGAGTACAGCGTTGTATGAGACTCATCCAGTATCTCTCATTTGATCCCCTCATCATTCGGAACACAAATCCGCCCCTGATACTGAAGCAAACCAACCTTAGAGATAGAATAGTCCTTAGCTACTCCCGCTAAGACATTCTCTCTAACCTCCTATAACTGAGCGTTTACCAATTTCCCTTCTCTAATCTACTCTAGCAGGGTTGATTGCAAAGTAATATTGGCCAACCGGCCTACCACCAATTCTATCCCCACTCTGACCATCTCATCAGCTAACTCTCTCGAGATCTGGGTGGAACTATATAACTGACCTGGGCCTCTCCGGCTCAATGCATTCGCCACTATGTTGGATTTCCCCGGATGGTAAAGGATATCACAATCATAATCTTTCACCAACTCTTGCCAACACCTCTGTCTCATCTTCAGGTCTTTCAGTGTAAAGAAATACTTCAAACTCTTGTGGTCAGTGTATATCTCGTACTTCTACCCATACAGATAATGTCGCCAAAACTTCAGTGCGAATACCACCACTGCTAGCTTCAAATCATGGGTAGGATACCGTTGCTCATACTCCTTTAGCTAGCGTGACGCATAATCTATGAACTTTTCATTCTGCATCAACACATAGCCTAATCCCAACCTCGATGCATCGCAGTAAACAACAAACTTCCCTTCCCCCGAAGGAAGACTCAGCACAGGCGCGAAAATAAGTTGTCGCTTCAACTCTTGGAAACTGTCCTCACACTTGTCTGACCAGATAAACTTCAAATTCTTCCATGTCAATTTTGTCATCGGTGACACTATCTTTGAGAAGCCTTCCACAAACCATCTGTAGTATCCCGCTAAACCAAGAAAACTCCGCACCTCCGAGACATTCCTTGGCCTCGGCCAATCCCTAACTGCCTCTACCTTAGTTGGATCCACCTTAATCCTATCTGCACCCACAATATGTCCAAGGAATGTCACTTCTGGTAACCAAAATTCACATTTCTTAAACTTGGCGTACAGCTGATACTCCCTTAATCTCTGTAGAACCTGTCGAAGATGAAACTCGTGCTCTACCTCTGAACTGGAGTACACTAAGATGTCGTCGATGAAGACAATAACGAACTAATCCAGAAAATCCTTGAACACTCTATTCATTAGGTCCATAAAGGCTGTTGGGGCGTTTGTCAAACCAAACGACATGACCAGAAACTCATAGTACCCATACCTCGTTCGGAAGGCCGTCTTCGGTATATCCTCATCCTTGATCCTTAGCTGGTGATAACCAGATCGAAGATCAATTTTTGAGAACACCGTCTTACCCTGCAGCCAATCGAACAAATCGTCAATCCTTGGTAGGGGTACTTATTCTTGATAGTCAACTTGTTCAATTCCCTATAGTATATATACATTCTCAAAGTCACGTCCTTCTTCTTCACAAACAAAACTGGTGCACCCCATGGCGAGTAACTAGGCCTGATGAACCCCAAATCCAGAAGCTCCTGTAGTTGTATCTTCAATTCTTTCAGTTCTGCCAGTGCCATCCTATATGGTGCCCTCGACACCAGCTCTGTCCGTGGCGCCAACTCAATAACAAACTGAATCTCTCTACACGGCGGCAACTCCGGCAAGTCCTCAGAACACACATCCAAGAACTCGCATACCAATCTAGTCTCTTCCGGTCCTACTAGCGAAACCCTGGTGGTATCCACCACACTAGCCAGAAAACGTATACACCCTCCTTGTAACAGATCTCTTGCTCTCAACGCTGATATCCTAGGTACGCGGGGTCCATGCACCGCTCCAACAAAAACAAAGGGATCCTCACCCTCCGGCTCAAAGTTCACCATCTTCTTCTTGCAGTCAATAGTAGCTCCATATCTAGCCAACAAATCCATACCTAGAATCGTATCAAAGTCCTCCATACTCAACTCAATCAAATCTACTGATAACTCTCTACCATCAATTATCACTAGCAGTGCTCTAATCCACCTCCTAGATACTACCAGTTCCCCCGTAGGAAAAATAGTCCCAAACCCTGAAGTACAATACTCACTAGGTCTACACTGTCTATCAATCACCTTACTAGAAACAAATGAATGTGTAGAACCAGAGTCAATCAATACAGTAAAAGGAGGGCTAACGTTAGAAAGCTGACCTGTCACTACCGAAGGGCTAGCCTCGGCCTCTGCCTGCGTCAGAGTGAACACTCGAGCTGGAGTCAAGCTGTCCACCTTCCCCGCATCACCCTTCTTCACTATCGGGCAGTCTTTCTTGAGGTGTCCCACCACTCCACACACATAACAGGCCTTAGCCCGACACTCGCCCGGATGGCGTCTTCTGCACCTCGTGCACTCAGGATAGGTCCTCTACGAATCACCGCCTCCCTGACGGCCACCCTGAGTACCATGACCTCTCTTATCAAGACCAGGAGCGGTCGAAGCATCAGGGGTCTTCCTCTTAAAATCACTAGGGCCTCCGCCCCTACCAGAACCAGAATATGGAGGCACCGCCCTGCGGCCCTCCCACCTTGCTGCATTCTCCCTGCATATCTTATTTTCCGCTTCCTTAGCAGTAAGAGCCTTCTCTACAGCCTGGGCATAAGTTGTCCCTCCCAGAACTATTGTAATCCTCACATCTCGGGCTATCATAGCATTAAGCCCTCTAATAAATATGTCCTGCCTAGCTGCATCAGTAGGCACAAGGTCGGGTGCGAACTTCGCAAGTCTGTCAAACTTTAGGGCATATTCTGTAACTGTCATGATGCCCTGAACCAGCCCCACAAACTCATATACTTTCGCTGCCCTGATGGCAACATTATAGTACTTTTGACTAAATAGGTCCTTGAAATCTTCCCAAATCAAAGCAGTAACATCTCTAGTCTGTGATGCTACTTCCCACCATATTTAGGCATCCTCTCTCAGCATATATGTGGCACAGGCCACTCTGTCATGTCCCTCTACCCTCATAAAGTCCAGAATGGTAGTAATCATGGTCATCCACTATTCAGCCTTCAGTGGATTAGGTCCTCCCTCAAAGATTGGGGGCTGTTGTTTCCTGAACCGCTCGTACAACAGCTCCCATCTGTACTGGCTGTACAACCGGTACCACTGCAGGTGGCACAATGGGGCCAACACTCCCTGATGGAGCCTGCTGTCGCAGAATTTGGATCTGTTCATCCTAGCTCTGTAGCCGAGCTTGCATATCTGCCATAAGCTGTTGCCAATTCTCAGGGACTGGTGGAGGGGTCTGGCCCTGGTCATCATCTCTATTCTCAGACTTGTTGCCGGCTAGTCGTGTAGATTTTCTTGGACACATAATTATCCAAGTCAATCTGCAATCAACGACTCGGCAATCAGACTATGATGACAGGGTAATAATCCTTCCATGATCCACCATTAGAACCCCAAACATTCACAAACAATCAAAATATAACAGTTTATCCAAATATTTATCCATATATTCATTCACATGCATAATAGTGCTGATAAGCACGCCTCAATATCATCATGCAATAGTCAAGGGCCAGGCCCTATCAGTATCTCATGCTCCCTATTAATCAAGCAAATATCAACAATCATATTTCATTTAGATCATTTAAACATATAGTCATGTACACACAATTACCAAACCCTGAGTCGAACTTGTCTTTCGCGGCAAATGTACATGTCCAGCCAATCTTCAGGAACCCTTAAACCTAGGACGCTCTGATACCAAGTTGTAACGCCCTGGATAGCCAAGACCATTACACTATGTGTTGATAAAGGTGCAAGACTTTCTAATCAAGTCATTTAATTTGAAACGTGTCACTGAAACTACAGTTGAACTAGGGTTAAAAGATTTTGGCCTCAAAAGAATCATTTCTTATAAACAAACATTCTCTTTACATGGGATCCCAAAAGTAGTAAACTTAGAAGACAGTCTACAAAATTTTTGGACTAAAATACAGTTATTAGCCACTCTAAGGAAAAACAAACAATTAAGCTTTTCTCGTCCTGTGTCACTCCTCGGTCGTGGCGACCAATCAGCTGACTATGTACATTCAGCCCCGCAGCTCTTCATCTCAGGATTGGTCCAACTTGCCTTTGCCTTTACCTGCACCACGTAGCACCCGTGATCCAAGGCCCAGCAAGAAAACACAATAACAGAGCATAACTATCAAGCAAACAACTGAATAACTCATACAGTATAAACATGCACTCAACAGTCCAATTATTCATGTTATTCAAGTATTCAGCATACCAAGTATATCATCTCATATCAATAATCATTTCACATATGACAACCAGGGTTAATGCCCTTAGGCTGCACCCTCTATTTATCCAAGTGACTTCGGCCCGCTTAAACCAAGCTCAGTGAAATTAAGCTGTCCTCAGCTACTAGTGGCTGAGCCGCGCCTTGTGCGCAAGTATTATTTACATCACCCTTAGGTCGTTTATCACATGTCCCATGGCATAAGACCATCTATTACATTGTACAAATATAGAGAGCTCTTAGTCCCATCACAAACACATAACCGAGTGCAGTTTTCTTACCTTTAGATTTTACTAGCATTGTTCAATTTGATCCTCAAGCACGATCCCGACCGAGCCCTAGCGTACACCTAGTCACGCCCATAGATCAAAATCATCACCAAACCTCAAATCCAAAACTTAGCCTCGAGACCAATCCCGAGCCCTCGGGAAGCCGTAATCCCACCAAAAGGGTTGGTGGAATCAAACCCCGAGCCCTCGGGCAAAAAACCCTAAGAAATAAGCCAAAAACCCCTTTCTGGGAACAACGTAGTGCTACAACACCCTAAAGTGGGCGCTACAGCGCTACAACCCAAGCCAAAAATGCCCCAGACCACAAAGACTGCGATGTAGCACCCAAAGGCTAGTGCTACAGCTCTAGTCACAGCACAACAAACCCTGCATTTTCTTCCTTCGATTTCCCCTGAGCCAAACCTTACGAAAACTCTTCCAAACTTCAACTAAACATAAAAACCAGCTTACCAACATCTCCAACTCACCTAAAATGACCCAACCACAAGAAATTCAATCACATGCACCCCAAAACATAAAATTCACCATGGCTGAACCTAGAGCGCAAAACTCAACAGAAACCAACCGAAATCATAGAACTTAAACCAGAGTTTCTTACATTATATGGATGTGCTCAACCTAGGTTATCCTCAACACTAGCTTAGCCTTGACCTCCTCAAATCTTCACCCTCAACTCCCTAGAATTCTCCATCAAAGCTCAGCTCAAAATCCATACCAATACTAAGAACTAGAAACTTAGTTACAACCTCAAGACCTTACCTCAAATGATGAGTATCCTCTGCCAATTCCTCAAGAAAAATCAAGGATCCTAGCCTCAAGCTCCTGCCCAAACCCCCTCTGAGTTTTAGCTCCAAGAAACCACAAGAATTGATGATGAGAAGCCTAAACCGTTGAGAGAAAACCCATGTTTTTCCCTTCCTTCTTTTCTCTTTCTTTTCTTTCTTTTCTTTTCTTCAGACCTCTACTGCCTTCTACACACTCCACTAAGGTATAAAGTCTAGTAATACTTATCCCTTATAAGCCAAATGATCAATTTTACCTCCCCTTTATAACTAAGCTTTTAAACCTCCTAGGGGCATTTTGGTCATTACACCCAATTCCCGCTAATTCCTCAAATGTCTCTAATATTTACCGCTTACTTCCCGACACCTAACTAATCACCAATTATATTCCTCAATATCAAAATAGACCCCAATATATTCCCTAAATTCCCAGAAATACTCCTTGGCTCGCCCCGAGGCGGGTATAAATCCCCACCGTGACTTTTTCGCTAAACCGCTCACTAAGATCGCCTTGAGTCACAGATTACAAATATATCCACATAATAATGTGGTCTTGACAATTTATCACAAATATATACAGTTATGCCCTCAACGGGCTAAAATTATGAATATGCCCTTCCAACCTAATCAGGGCCTACATGGCTACTAGTACACATAGTCATGCATCACAGATATTAAAATAATCATATAACATGATTTTAATCACTTAATTCACATATTATCCAATTATGCTCTCCCGACACAGTAATCAAGGCGCTTAAGCCTTATTAGTAAATTTGGGTCATTACAGAAAAGGTGAAACATCTTGAGGAGATTAATGCGCAAATCTAGAAGAGGTTTCAATGTGCAACCTTCTCCTACTTTTATATGTTATGGAAGAACAATCAAGGTGCAAACTTTTATTATCTTCCCAAATAGATAAGGGAGTCTGAGCTTGCTCAATGTGCTGCTCGACTGGAAGAAGAGAAATTTGCCCCTACATCTCCTGAGAATTCTTTGGCCACATGGATCGATGGAGAGGAGGAGACTGGAGCAACCATCAACCAGCAGCCTCATCAAGACCCTCCAGCTTAGTGAATTTATTTCTTTCCTTTTATTTTGTAATTATGACATTCTAACAACCTGTTTGTGATGTTGAGATAATTTACTGCTTAAGGAAGTTTTACTTTTATGGTAGTTTGTTAATTACATCCGAGAAGTACTGGTCGCGATGTAAAGACATCTCTTTTTTGATATTATGAATGTTACAATAACATCTGCTCGCATGACCAAACTTAGCATAACACTTTATACTTTTTGTGCAAAATCTAAAATTTTTAAAAAATATTCTAAGTGTTGTTGCATGCGTTCCCTTATTTTTCTCATGTGTTTAGATATTTTCATATGCTTTGCTTCTTAGTATCTTATATGCCCCCCAAGTGATTGAGGAACTTAAGGTGCTTGGTCACATACCATAGACCAATGCCTGTTCGAACATTATTGCTTGCGTTTTTATAAATAATTATGACAATATAACAAAATAGCACACGTAATAAGAAAATAGTTGTAAACAATACAATAATTGGCAAGAATAACTTGCTGCACACAGTTCCTTTTATTTCTCGTAAAAAATGGACATATTCGTGTCTGTACGAGTGATAAAATGATCTTATACTTATAAGCGACCAGCCAAACAACTAGCCACCCTTGTTCATAAACATTTAAAAATAAAAACTAATTAATACAAGACATTATTTAAAAATAAATGTTCTTTGGTAATACTTGCGCATGTGTTCTCCATTCCAATAGTGAGGAACGAGATATCCATTTAAGCGGGCAAGTTTATATGTTCCTAGTTGAAGAACTTCTTCAATATGGTATGGACCTTCCCAGTTTGGCCCAAGGACTCTAGCAACTTGGTCGCGAGTATTGAGGAAAACTCTTTTAAGTACCAAGTCTCCTAAAGCAAACTTTCTTTCGCATACTTTAGTGTTAAAATATTGGGCGATCTTTTGTTGATGAGTTGTTATTCGTAGCAGAGGTTTGTCTTTTTGTTCTTCTATCAGTTCTAATGATTCCATTAGAAACTAATTATTAGTATTTTGGTCATATGTTAGACATCAATGTGATGGTAGATTTAACTCAACCAGCAGCATGGCCTCATACACATATGCCAAGGAAAATGGTGTATGACACGTTGTTGTTCGGTGTGTAGTTATGTATAATTAGAGAACTTCCAGTAATGCTTATAGCCAAGCTCCCTTTGCCTATTCGAGTCTTTTCCTCAGGTAGCATTTTATCATCTTATAATGGGCAATTGAAGAAGCTTTTAGTTATACCATGTCATTCAAAAAAATCGACGAATAGGTCGCTATCGAATTGCATGCCATTGTCTGATATTATTTTATTTGGCAATCCATATTGGGACACTATGTTTTTGACAACAAAGTCTAGAACTTTCTTGGTCGTGATTGTTGTGAGTGGCTCAACTTCTACCCGTTTGGTGAAGTAGTCAACATATACTACTACATACTTTACACCCCCTTTTCCCGTTGGCAAAGATCCGATCAGGGCTATACCCCAAACTGCAAATGGCCAAGGGCTTTGCATCTGCTTCTGCTCATTTGGGGTTGTTCAAGGTATTTTGGAAAAATTTTGGCACTTGTCGCATTTTTTCAAAAAGTTTGTTGCATCCTCATTCATTGTAGGCCAAAAGTACCCCTACCATAGGATCTTATTTGATAAACTCTGCCCCAAGCGTGGTCTCCGCAAAACCCTTCGTGTACTTATTGTAATAGTTCTTTAGCTTTTTCATTGGGAATACATTGTAATAAGGGCATATAATATCCTCGTCGACACAAAATTCTATCCACTAGAACAAATCGGGCGGACTGTCTTTGTAGTTTCTTCGATTCATTCCTTTTTGTTGGCAATATTCTCTGGTTGAGGTATTAGATAATAGGGGTCATCCAAGTATCAACTATATGTATAACCAGGGTGGAATCGTCTTCTTGAATGTTGAGGGTTGATAGATGTTCAACCGATACTATGTTTAGCATATCTGCATTTTTGGAACTTGCCAACTTGGCCAATGCGTCATCGTTGAAATTCTGGTTCCGGGGATTTTGTTGCAATATATATTTTTGAATTGTGCCAACAAGTCTTTTGATTTGTTTAGATACGCGACCATTTTCAATCCTCTAGCTTGATATTCTCCTAGAATCTAATTAATGACCAACTGTGAATCACTATATACCTCTAGTGATTTTATGTTTACATCCTTGGCTAGTCTTAATCCTACGAGTAGTGCTTCATATTTAGCTTCGTTGTTGGAGGCACTGAAGCCAAATCTAAGTGAACAGTGAAACCGATGCCCTTCTGGTGTTATAAGGATCAATCCTGCCCCAGAATTGTTCTTGTTGGAAGACCCATTAATAAACAGCTTCCAAGTGAGAAATTCTTCTTGCACTTGTGTTCCTGGTGTCTGCTCGCATGTTGGGAGATTATTGAATTCAGCTACAAAATTTGTTAATGCTTGGCCCTTCATTTCTGTTCGTGGTACAACTCATTTTAATAGTCAACAAGCAGCTTCGAGTTTTTGCAAGGCTTGCCGTAATGCTGGTCAGTGAAAACTATTATGGGGTGAGCTTGAAAATATGCTCGCAATTTTCATGATGCCAATACCAAGCAATAAGCTAATTTCTAAATAGATGGATATCATGATTCTGCTCCTACTAGCCTCTTACTTATATAATATATTGCTTTTAGGATACTATTTTCTTCTCTGATCAAAACAGCACTTGCAGCATATTCTGTTATTGCTAGGTAGATGTACAAAGTTTCTCCTTCGACTGGTTTTGATAGAACAGGAGGTTGAGCCATATGCTCCTTGAGTGCTTGAAAGGCTACTCGATCTATTCTCTCCATTCAAACTTCTTGTTTCCCCTGAGCATATTAAAAAATGGGACACACTTGTGGTAGATTTTGAGATAAATATGCTTAGGGCGGCAATTCTTCCTATTAGACTTTGTACATCTTTAATCTTGGTGGGTGATTTCATGTCGATCAACACTTGAATCTTCTCAGGGTTAGCTTCTATTCCTTGTGATATCACTATGAACCCCAAAATCTTACCTCATTCGACTCCAAAAGAACACTTGAGAGGATTAAGCTTCATCTGATATTTTTTTAAGATGTTGAAGCATTCATGCAGGTCCTTGACATGCCCACCAGCCTTTTTTGACTTGACCAGCATATCATCGATGTATACTTCCATGTTATTGCTAATATGGTCTTTAAATATGTGATTTACTAGTCGTTGGTAAGTCGCACCGACATTTTTCAAACCGAAAGGCATTACATTGTAACAGTATACCCCTGTATTTGTTCGAAAGCTAGTGTGTTCCTTGTCAGGTGGATGTATACTTATATGATTGTAGCTATAGTTTGCATCCATAAAACACAATATTTCATGCCCTGATGTAGCATCAACCAATTGGTCAATCCTTGGTAGTGGAAAACAATCCTTCAGGCAAGCTTTATTGAGATCTGTAAAATCCACACAAGTCCTCCATTTGCCATTTGGCTTTGAGACTAATATGGGATTGGAGACCCATTATTGATCAAATTCCACCCTAATGAATCTTTTTTCCGTAAGCTTCTCGACTTTCTCTTTCAGCGCTTTGGACCTGCCTTTAATGAGCAATCTTCTTTTTTGCTGGACTGGTAGGTGATTCTTGTCAAAGTTTAGGACATGGTAAATAACTGCTAGGTCTATTCCCACCATATCACTATGCGACCCAGATAATACTTCTTGATTCTCTCTTAAAAATTCTACCAGATCTTTTTTTATCATTGTTTCTAAGTTTTTACCAACTTTCACAACTTTTTTCAGTTGTTTCACTTCTAATTGAATCTCCTCAAGATCATCCATAGGTCCAACTTCCTCCTCAAAATCCCCAAAGCGAGGATCTATATATTCGTCCTTACTTTGGGCAACACCCTATTTGGTGACTTGCTCACCGAATTGGGCATTCAATTCACTGACTCTTTGCAACATTTTCTCTGATCGATTAGTGTTACTTGAGGCAATGAGCCCACTCCCCTCTCTATAATTCTTTGACTTTGTAATGGAGGAGTTATAACATTCCCTTGCCTCCCTTTGATTTCTGAGCCGCACCCAACTCCTGCATCTATTAAGAATTTCATGGCTAGTTGCCACATCGAGGTCAATGCTCGTAACTCTACTAGGATGGGTCTTCCGATCACAACATTATATGCGGAAGGACAATCAACTACTATAAAAGTAGTGAGTAATGTCCTATTCATAGGGCAGCTCCTGCTGTGACCACGAGTCTGATCGACCCTGTTGGGGCGAACCCTTTGCCAGAGAAACCATAGATGGTTTGGTTGCAAGGTTCCAAATCTTATACTGATAATTTCATTCTTTCCAATGACAATTTGTAAAGTATATTCACTGAGCTTCATGTGTCCACCAACACTCTCTTCACTATCATGTTGACAATTTGATAAACTACAACCAGGGGATCTGTATGGGGGAACCTGACATGTTCACATCAAGCTTAGAGAAAGTTATACAATCTTCACCTATTCGAGCATTTTTTGGAGTTCTCTCCTCGAAGGTTAGTATTTCGATATCTTGCTCATGATGTAGGGTCCTGGCATACCTCTCTCATTCCTTACAATTGTCACTAGCTAAGTGTGTTCCACCGCAGATGGTGAGCAGAGTGCCTGCGATCAAGGTTAGCTGTAGAGGAGGCGGGCGTTGGCGTGCACATGCCTGCTCGTTGCCCCCATTTGCTCCTTGTTGGGTATTATCCCCTGCTCGTTTATATCTCCTCAGATGTCCTTGCCGTATTAGAAAGTCAATCTCATCCTTAAACTGGTTGCATTCATTTGTATCATGGCTATAATCATTATGGAAGCGACAAAACTTTGTTGTATCTCTTTTTGAAATGTCCTTCATGATGGGGGTTGGTCGCTTAAATGGTACGGTGGTGTGGTTGACCTAGTATACTTCTGCTCGATTGTTGACCAGGGCCATATAATTGGTGAACCTTGGTTCATATCTATTCTATTAAAGGCATTTATTGTCGGATGTAGATGGTTCAGTGTTTGCCCGTTTTCTGCCATTTCTTTTGTTGTTCTTACCACCATTGTTGGACTTACTAAGGCCGCCAACGACTTTTGCTGACTCTTTTTGTTTGTTCTGATCAACGTTTGGGGCTTTCCTTCATTGGCGATAGCTTCCTCCAACATGATTTATTTATCAGCTCGGTCCAAAAACTCTTGGGTGCTCTTAAATCTATTTTTTCGCAAACTACTCCATAATGGGGATTGGCGCTATACCCCATCTGTAATTTCCATCATCTTTCCTTCATCTCCCACCATTTTGGAGCGTGCAGCCGCTATCATGAACCTCTGAATATACTCTTTGAGAGGCTCTCCTTCCTTTTTCCTTATATCTACTATCTGATTTGCTTTGGTTGGATGTATGCGACCATCATAAAATTGTCCGTAAAACTCCTTGAACATTTCCCTTGAAGTTATGCTGGCTGGTGGAAATTTACAATACCACTCCTGAGCAGCATCGGATAGAGTGGCTGGGAAAATCCTGCAATGAGCATCCTCGGACACCCTCTAAATATTCATTTGTATCTCAAACTTGTTCATGTGAGATACTAGGTCTTCACTTCCAGTATAGCTCGGTAGCACATGCATTTTGAATTTAATTGAATTTAAAAAATCAAGAACCAATTTTAAATGATTTTTAAACTTGGGACATAAAATATCTCAACAAACTCAAAGTTATTTTAATTTTCTAACAAATTAAAATAAGATAATTTTTAAATTCAAACAATTAAAAAATATATTTTTAAGATTAGATATTTGGGTGTGCCATGGGCCAAGGCCCATGACACATTGTGCTTTGAGGAGGCCAACAACAAAGGTTGAGGATGAGCAGCTGGAGCCACTAGAGCTCAGGAGCTGCTGGCATCAGGGTCGGGTTGCGCGTGCGAGAGTAGAGTGCTCAAAGCATTTGTCGCACGCAGAGGGACCACTTAGGGTGCTTGGATGGCATGACTAGTAAGGAGCTAGGGCTAGAGTGGGGCGCCACTCGGGTGGTGGCTGCCATAGAGGCAACGGGCCAAACCCACTCCTCTCCTCCGTGTCAATTTTATTCAACTTCTCTTTGTGTAAAGAATTTTACCATAAATATTACAAAATAAAATTTGTAAAAATTTATATGCCCCATAATAGCTTACATAAGATCTAGAAAATTGAATAAAAGCCTAACCCAATAATTACCATATAATACACGATTTATCATTTAACCACACATATAAAAAACAAAACAATATATTCATTCATACATACATACATATAACAAATGCAAAAATCCATCACAATGTTTAATGTATACATATATATACCACTCTAGAATGAATTGTTGGTATTAATTATGTAAATTAGAGTGTGCGGTGGAAGGTGTATTGCAAAAAAAAAATATTAATACCAAGCCAAGATCAATGTATGTATGTATACACTAAATCAAGCACAATAAAATATAGATCCATATCTAATACCTCTTTTAGCCTATCAAGTGTCATCGCTATCTTTTAGTATATAATAACTTACATCTAATTCATAAGATTGCACCAAAAACCACACCAAGATCTTCCAAGTCAATCATCAACACAATAGAACGTGTATGGGCACATAGGATTATATGGACAATATAGATTCTCTTGATGTACTCAATACATGTGATCAAGAGAGGTTGATGAAAGAGCTAGGCTAAGAGCGTGTATCATTTTTTTTTCAAGTTTTCTATGAAAATTGAATGAACTTTTTTTTTTAAATCATGATACATTATTTTTTTATAAACCTAAAAAATGTATATCTATATAAACTCAATCAAGAACTAATTAAGTTCAGATTCAATTATTTAATCAATATGTTGACCCTCGAATTAGCCAATGACACAGAGTCAAATATACGACAGGAAATAGCACGACACTTGAAAAGATAATCTAATGGAAAGGAAAAAACACCAATAATTATAGTGGTTCGGCCCCATTTATTGGTAATAACCTACGTCCACTTTGTGATATTGTTATTATAGAATCCTAAACTTGTGATCAAAGAACTAGGGTTCTTGAGTTTCACTGACATTAGGCGTAATACAATCAGATGGCAACAACTCACCTTAGCTTGTTTTCTCTCAATCTTAAGCAAAAAAGCTAAAATGAATTCAAAAGTCATTTCCTTGAGCTATTTCATGTGTATTTATAGGCTCAAGGAAGGTTACATATGATAACGTGTCTTATATTATCCTCAATAACAGCGTATCAAGGATAATTATGAAGAAATATTCAAATACAGTTAATATTAGAGTACAACTTAAGAAGGAAATAAATCAGGCTTCACGACCAGACTGGTCGTGACAAAAATTAACACCATCGAAGGGGTGTGCTTCTTGTCGATGGCCAAACAGCACCTCTGCCTTTTAATTCCGCCATGTGTCAATCCATGTGTAAGTAATCTTTGCCATGTTTATTTATTGCGACCTTTTTTGGGTAAACATTTTCCCCCAAAGTTTATTTATTGTGACCAGCAATAAGTAAACTTAGGAAACTAACCTTTCGTATGCCCCATGAAATCTGTCAGAACCGCCCATGCCTTCTCGAAAAATGTGACCAATCATGTCTAATCAGGTCCTTTCAGTTTCCCAAGAGTGTGTCCAATGGCCATTCCACTTCCCCATACTTTGAAAAAAGTAACTCATGATTGCCTCTTTTAACGTGCCTTGGTCTTCATAAATAATCCTCAAGTTACCATTTTTACCTTTTACTTGCCTTTGCCTTCTTGAAGAATGCTGAAGAACACGCGCCCTAGAGCCCAGAAACTTTCAGACATCTATACTCAGACGCCCGATAGCTCTCATCTTTGGACTTCAATCTTTACCTGAGTAAGTTTTACGAACTTTCTTGTCCTTTTAGTTGCTATTCGAAACTGCCTATGCGTGTTTTTATTTCTGAACCCCTTCATGTTCTTGGCCGAAAATATATGGGGATCGTTTGCATGTTGACAGATGATTAATAAGGTAGTGAAATATTATTTCGTATGAGTTAGGATCCAGTTTGGTAGTCAAGATTGTAGATTTAGGGCGTAAAATCAAAAGTAAAAATTTGATTTTTAAGCTAGGTGAAAAACTGGGTTTTTCCCGCCCCTTCGGAGTCGAAAAAGCTTTTTCTCAAAAAAAATTTTACTTCTGCTTTTCAATCTGGTTTTCAAACTGCTCGTATAGAACTTAGTGTTTCCATTAGAATGTTGCTGGTCGTATACGCGAGCAACGTTATTCCAACTTTCAACATAAGCTTTCAAATTGTGCGTCTTATCTCCTCCTTTCTCTGTTCGCAGCTTTCATGCAAGATCCGTGGGGAAGGGAAATACCCATTGACGATGACTTATTGGCTCAGCTGCTTGAGGACGAGGAGCAACCATCATCACTAATGCCTGACATTCCCTTTTCTCGTGCCACTTTAAACACTCCATCTGTCCTTATTCAAAATATGGCTCGAGCTAAAACTACAGCACAGAAAAAGAAAACTCCCAATCCTTCAAATCAGCCTGCTCCTCGGGCTGAAATTCCCTCGACCAGTGGTCGAGCAGAAAATATTCTTGACCCCAATATCCAAACTCACGCTCAGTCCCGAAATGCCATTCAACCAGATGTTGAATGGTATGTAGTACCTGAGAGCTGAGTGACGATCAGGATGATCGCCAACTACATCAAGAAATATGGACTCACGGGGGTAACATTAGTTCAACCCAACCAAGATCAATGGGCGAACCTGCCCGGAGGTGCCTTCAGCGCCTGGTCGAGGTACCATATTGAGGCAGGGGCTACCTTGCCTCTTCATTCATTCTTCCAAGGGGTGGCCAACTATTTCGAAGTTGCCCCTTTTCAAATAACTCCCAATGGGTATAGAATGCTTGCTGCACTCTATATCCTTTACAGTCACTAAAAATGGCCCGTGCCAACTCCTCATGAGGTTAACTATTTGTTCGACCTCAAATCCAACCCCAACCAAGAAGGTACAGGGTTCTTTCACTTTTGCCACCAGAAGACTGGACACACCTTCTTGACCGACACCACTCACATATCAAACGTGGGGAGGTGCTACCAAGAGTATTTCCTTACGACAGACATGATCGCAAACAATTTGGCCTTTGCTCAAGGAGGTAAAACCTTTTTACCACTGGCTGTTGATCTTTATTTAGTGTTTCCCTCACATTTTCTTAGACTTTTAATGCCTTTCAGGTCCATGGCTACGACCAGACCCCACTCCAGACATGGAGTTGAGATCAGCCCTCTTGGCCAGTATGACTAACGTGGAGAAAAGCGTCAAACATCTGGTCACGGAGGCTAACCTTAGGCTGGTCGGCCTTTTGGCCCCTCATCAGGACATGGGGGAGTCAACAGTGGGGAGTGCTACTGGCGGAGAAGTTCCCGAGCAGCACCCGTACGTGGAACAAACTCCTCTAAGGAGGGCCACCAGAGTAAAAATCAGGGAACCTTCCAGCACCCCACGGGCTGCCGCTCCCCCTATCTCAAAAGGAAAAGGGAAAAAGAAAGCCACCGAACCCCTCGAGCCCCTCAACGAATCTTCGGACGAGAATGATATTGATCTCTCGCTCTTAGATAGCTTGCCAATTCCCTGTCACTTATTTGATGGGGACAACAATTTTAAGTACGCTCCAAATTTAGATTCATCCTTCTTCGTGCCAGAGAGTGAGTATAAGACTAGTAGAGTTTATAATGTAGCGACCAGTAATGATAGCTCGGGTATTTCACTTACAATTTTTTTTGTTTCTTTTCCTGACCTGACATATTTAATTATTTATACTGTCTCACTGCTCGAATGTTTGCTTCTATTTCAGATATGGACTCTGAGTGCGTTTTCGACATATCCAGCGCTCCCGAGGCTCCCGCGACTCCCTCGAGCAAAAAGAAAGCGAGAAAGAGGCATCCTGGGGAAAGCAGTAAAGTGCCTCAGGCTAAGAAGCCTCGCACTGCAGGCTTCCTGGAGGACGGACCCTCAGCCAACACAACTCCACCACCTTCTCCCCACGAGCAGCAGACTCCCCCTGCTCCTGCCGGGTCGACTCCATCTCCAGCGGCCCCAACTGAGACTCAGCAGGCCGGTCCTGCTTCCACCGGGGACGACATAACAATTCATGCCTTCAGATCGGTCAAGGACAGGATCGTAAAAATTATGAAGCATGACCACTGCCGAGAGGCGATGGCTGCGACTGAGACAATGGATGTCGACCAGATCCTAACCTGCGCTTTAAATGAATTTTCCAGTGTAAGTTATCTTTTCTTGTGGAGACGGCTTCTTGTATTCTTTACAGTCAATATAATCTTTGCTTTGACCGCAGGCATTTCTAACCCTTACCGCCGGCTGGCTACGCTCGGGTACCATCACCGAGCAGTCTAAATCCTTGGAGCAACAGCATGCTGATGAACTCAAAGCTGCCAAAGCGAAATATGTTGAACATCTTGCGGCGATGCTCGAGGAGAAGAACAAACTGGCTGAGGAGTTGAAGGAGAAGCAAAATTCTCTAGATAAAGCTGTCGAGCAGAGGGACCAGTTCAAAGATTCTAACCGCATTAACTACCGCGAGGCTAAAAAGCTCGAGCAGGAGTTGATCGCAAGCAGACAGGAGACTACAGCCTTGGAGGGCCGGATCGAGAAGCTTGAGAAAGCCAATGCTAGCAATTTGGAAAGGTACAAGAACGCCACAAGTAAGTGTTTTTATGACTTCTGGAAACACAACCAATGGGCAGACTTCAGCTACCTTCCCGAGCGTGCAAGGCAAGCCGAGATAGCCCGCTGCGTGGCTCGACTGGCAAAAGAAGAGAGGGCAAGGGTACCTGCCTCGCCCAAAATCTCCTTCGCAACTGGCATGGACGGGGCGGACAATGAAACTACAGATGTCTTCAATCAGGGCCCCCCTCAAGATCCCCCGGCCCCTTAGTCTTTTTCTTTTAATATTTCAAGTACCCGACCTACGGGTCGTAATGTAAAGACATTAATTTTTTATTGCTGCATGGGCAACTATTTTCCTTTTAATCAGACAATTACATCCGAGTAGTTTTGCTCGCGGTGTAAAGTAATTCATTTTTGATATTATAACACCTTTTTATTTTATTATAATATCTGTTCGCATGATCGAACTTAGCATAGCACTTTGGTTTGATTTAACAAAATAACAAAATTTTGAAAAATACTCTAAGTACCCTAGCATGCTTTCACTTATTTTGCTCATGTGTTTACATACCTTTTAATGATATGCGTTGCTTACTTGTACCTTATATGCCCCCCAAGTGATCGAGGAGCTTTAGGTCCTTGGTCACTTGCCTTGACCAGAACCTGTTCAAACATTACTGCTCGTAGCAATATAATTAGGATTATAATACAGCAAAACAACACACGTAATGAGAAAATACTTGTAATAAATACAATAATTGGCAAGAAATGACTGGCTGCGCACAGTCCCTTATATTTCTCGTAATAAATGGACGAAACATGTCTGTACAAATGATCAATAAGATCTTACACTTATAAGCGATCGGTCACATAAAATGAGCAACCCTTTTTCAAAACTTGTAAAAAGTAAAATTAATACAAGCAAATTCTTTAAGAAGAATTGTTTATTGGTAATACTTGTGCAGTTGTTCTCCATTCCAATAGCAAGGAACGAGATCTCAGTTTAAGCGTGCAAGTTTATAGGTGCCTGGGTGAAGGACTTTGTCAATCTGGTATGGCCCTTCCCAATTAGTTCCGAGTACTCCAGCAGCTTGGTCGCAGGTGTTTAGAAAAACTCTTCGGAGTATAAGATCTCCCACATTCAACTTTCTTTCTCGCACTTTAGAGTTGAAATACCGGGCGACCTTCTGCTGGTACGCATCTACTCAGAGTTGGGTTTGTTCATGTTTCTCATCGATTGAGTCCAGGGATTCCATCAATAGCTGGCTATTCGAATCTTGATCGTACGTTATTCTGCAATTCGAAGGCGGATCTAACTAAACAGGCAACATAGCTTCATATCCATAAGCCAAAGAGAAAGGAGTATGACCCGTTGATGTTCGGTGGGAAGTTCTGTACGACCAGAGTACTTCAAGCAATTGTTCTGGCCACGCCCCCTTAACTTCTTCTAGCCTTTTCTTCAGTGTATCCTTCAGCATTTTGTTGACTGCTTCAACTTGTCCATTTTCTTGGGGATGAGCGACTGAAGAGAAGTTCTTGATAATACCATGTCCCTCACAGAAATCCGTGAATAAATCACTGTCAAACTGGGTGCCATTATCCGAGACGATCTTCCTTGGCAATCCATAGCGACAAATGATTTTTTGATCACAAAATCTAGCACCTTCTTGGTCGTTGTGGTTGCCAGTAGTTCAGTTTCGGCCCATTTGATGAAGTAGTCGATGGCAACCACTGCATATTTGACACCGCCTTTTCCCGTGGGCAAAGATCCGATAAGGTTGATAACCCAAACTACAAACGGCCATGGGCTTTGCATTTGTTTAAGCTCATTAGGGGCTACTCGTGGGATTTTGGAGAATCTCTGGTCGATCCTTGGGAGTGGGAAACAATCTTTAGGGCAGGCTTTATTTAGGTCTTTAAAATCCACGCACGTACGCCACTTGCTATTCAGCTTGGGCACTAGTAGAGGATTAGAGACCCATGATGGATAAAACGCCACCTTGATGAACCCATTCTCCTTCAGCTTCTCGACTTCCTCTTTCAAGGCCCTTGATCTATCTTGGTTGAGTAACCTTCTTTTTTGTTGTACTGGTGGATAGTTCTTGTCGATGTTCAGGACATAGCTGATGACTGCAAGGTATATCCCGACCATGTCTTTGTGCGACCAAGCAAAGACCTCTTGGTTCCTCCTTAAAAACTCCACCAGTACTTGTTTTGTTGTTGTCTCTAAGTTTTTATGGACTTTCACAACTCTGGTCGGATTTTCCTCATCGAGTTGGACCTCTTCAAGGTCCTCGATGGGTCCCACTTCTTCTTCAAAATCCCCAAAGCGAGGATCTAAGTCCCTATCCTCACTTTGGGCAACGCCCTATTTGGTGAGATTATCACCCGAGTGGGCCTAAACATCAGTCGCCATTTACAACTCCTTTCTGGTGGCATCTCTCGATACACCCTTCTTCGCCTTGGTGATCGAGGCATTGTAGCACTCCTTCGCTTCCCTCTGGTTTCCCAATACGCATCCTATCCCTACGTCCGTTGGGAATTTCATAGCAAGGTGCCATATGTAGGTGACGACTCGTAGGTCGACCAAAATTGGTCTCCCAATTATAGCGTTTTACGCCGAAGGAAAATCAACTACTATAAAAGTAGTGAGTAATATCCTATTAGCAGGTGTAGTACCTGCTGTGATTGGGAGTCTAATCGACCCTGTTGGGGCGAGCCCTTCTCCGGAAAAACCATAAAAGGTTTGGTTGCATGGCTCTAGATCTTTTACGGACAACTTCATCCTTTCCAGCGAAGACTTGTAAAGGATGTTGACCAAACTTCGTATATCGACCAACACCCTTTTCACTATCAAGTTTGCAATTTGTACGTCCACGACCAACGGATCGGAGTGTGGGAATCGCACGTGCTGGGCGTCGTTGTCAGAGAAGGTGATCAGTTCCTCCTCTGTTCGAGCCTTTTTTGGTGCTCGATCCTCAACACTCATCATCTCGATGTCCTGGTCGTGGTGCAGGGTTCAAGCATATCATTCCCTCGCCTTCCCACTATCTCCTGCAAGATGTGGGCCTCCGCAGATGGTTAGTACGGTGCCTGCCACAGGAGCTGGCTGTAAAGGTGGCGAGCGTTGGCGTGCAGGCGCCGACTCGTTGCCACCTTGAGCCTCTCGTTGAGAACCTCCCGCGGCTCGGACAAATCTTCTTAAATGTCCTTGCCTTATCATGAACTCAATTTTGTCCTTCAACTGGTTACATTCATTAGTGTTGTGCCCGTAATCGTTGTGAAAATGACATAACTTTGTGGTATCTCTCTTGGAGATATCTTCCCTTATAGGTGCAGGTTGTTTGTAGGGCACGCTTGAGCTGGTCGCCTGGTAGGCCTCAGCTCGGGTTTCAACAAGGGCAGTGTAGTTGGTGAATCTCGGTTCATACAGATTACCTTTGGGGCACTTATTCTCGGAGGTCGAGGGTTCATTGTTCGCCCGCTTCCCACCATTTCTACCATTGCCATTCCCATTCCCGTTTCCTTTGCCGTTGCCATTTGGTTTTTCGGACCCATTGGCAGCTTTGGCGGGTTCTTCCTTGGGCCCCTTGTCTTTTGTTGGCGATTTCCCTTCGTTGGCAATCGCGTCTTCGAGCTTGATGTACCGATCAACTCGATCTAAGAATTCTTGGGTGCTTCTTACCCCATTCTTTCTGAGGCTGCTCCAGAGGGGTGAATGGCGTCTAACCCCAGCAGTTAGGGTCATCATCTTACCTTCATCACCTATAGTTTTGGCTCCAGCTGCAGCTCGCACGAAGCGCTGAACATATTCTTTCAAAGGCTCTCCCTCTTTTTGGCGTATCTTGACCAGTTGGTTTGCCTCAGTGGGGTGCACGCGACCCGCATAGAACTGTCTGTAAAACTCCTTTACAAAAATTTCCCATGATACTATACTAGCAGGAGGGAACTTAAAGATCCACTCCTGGGCAGTGTCAGACAGTGTTGCCGAGAAGATGCGATAGCGGGCATCTTCTGACACCTTTTGTATATCCATTTGTATCTCAAACTTATTAACGTGAGATACCGGGTCTCCATACCCGTCGAAATTTGGCAGTGTTGGCATGTTGAACTTACTGGGGGATTCAGCCACAGCAATCCTCTGTAAGAAGGGGGTGCCTCTCCTCCGATCGTACTCAATGTGGGATGTTCGCCCCCTGACCAGCTGTTGCACTGCCTGGTTCAGGGCATCGATTCGAGCGTGAACAGCTTCTGGGATTGCTGGGGCCTCTGGTGCTGGGGGAATGTACTCATCGTGCCTTTCTCGGCGGTCGTTAAGTACGTCCCTCAGATCATCGTCTCTTCACCGCTGCTCGTTGGCTCCCAGCCGAATAAAGGCGTTATTTTGCCTGGGCTGCCCCCCAGCGTTATGGCCTGCTGGTCGGTCTTCTCTAGGTGGGGGGCTCCTGCCTCCACCTCTTTCTTCATTTCTCTGACTATCATTTCTTCTGCCAAAGTCGGCTTCATTGTAGTCGTGGCTGACTATGGTGCGACCCGCTATTCACTTTGTTGCCTCCTTGGGCTGGCATTTCCCGAGCGTTAGGGGGAGGCCTGCGCTGGTCGGTGGGTCTCCGTGCATTGTTATGCCGTGGGGGGCCCCTGACCGCAGAGCCTATCTCAGAGTCCCTCCTGTTGGCAGAAGGACGCTGCCCCCTGATCGGTGGATGTGGCTCTTCATCCCCTGGGCATCTAGGGCTGTGGGGCAGTTGCCCGGCCCTATTCTGCCTCGGGCAGGGGGGATTGCCTCGACCAGCCTGAGATGGAGGCTGCTGCTCAGGATCCGTAGGTGGGACATCATCCTGTGCCACAGGTGGCTGCTCCGGCCTTTGAGGGCTTACTTTCTGGAGTAGAGGACTAGGATTGGGACCCCTTTGAGGTGGCTCGTTTAGTGGCTGATCTGGCTGGGAGGCTGGCGCAGCCTGATTCCTAGCCAGCTGGATGGCTGCTTCAAGGGCAACCATGGCATCCTTCTGTCGACAATCCATCTCAGCCTGCCGCTCGCTCAGCTCCTGATGCTGGCGTTCTATTTCTCTTTGTTGCGACGCCATGATCTCTGCAGCAATCTCTTGATTGGCCCTCAGATTGGAAACCTCATGCAACACCCCCAGTGTTGCCTTCAAGGTTTCATAATCTAACTCCTCCTCATCAAACTCCAAATGCGGTTCGTCCTCAGCCACATTTGGGGGAGGAGGCTGGGATGATGCAGCGCCAGCAGCCTGTCCGATCTTCTTGGATGTTTTTGCCATTAGATTCTTTCACAAGCTCTCAATGAAAGCACCAGAATGTTGACCCTCGAATTAGCCAACGACACGGAGTCAAATATATGACAGGAAATAGCACGACGCTTGAAAAGATAATCTAATGGAAAGGAAAAAAACACCAAGAATTATAGTGGTTTGGCCCCAGTGATTGGTAATGACCTACGTCCACTTTGTGATATTGTTATTATAGAATCCTAAAGTTGTGATCAAAGAACTAGAGTTCTTGAGTTTCACTGACCTTAGACGTAATACAATCAGATGGTAACAACTCACCTTAGCTTGTTTTCTCTCAATCTTAAGCAAAAAAGCTAAAATGAATTCAAAAGTCATTTCCTTGAGCTATTTCATGTGTATTTATAGGCTCAAGGAAGGTTACATATGATAACGTGTCTTATCTTGTCCTCAATAACCACGTATCAAGGATAATTATGAAGAAATATTCAAATGCAGTTAATATTAGATTACAACTTAAGAAGGAAATAAATCGGGCTTCACGACCAGACTGGTCGTGACAAAAATTAACACCATCGAGGGGGTGCACTTCTGGTCGATGGCCGAACAGCACCTCTGCCTTTTAATTCCGCCACGTGTCAATCCATGTGTAAGTAATCTTTGCCACGTCATCAGTGACCTTTTTTGGGTAAACACAATATTTTAGTCAAATCAAAATATTTCGTTTAAATAATAATTTAATAAATAAAATAATTCAAATAATAACATTTAAAATTTAAATGAATCAAATTTGGATATGACATTAAGTCACACGCCAGTCATTGTCGCTAGCCACTGTGCAAGCAGCACAGTGACTGGCGTGTAGCACTGTAGTGCTTCCCAATTTTTTATTATTTAATTAATTAATTAATAAGATAAAATATCTATGCATTAGAATAATGTATTATTTCATATATGCATACATATTAATTAATTAAAAATTAACCTTATCTTATAAAATCTAAATAATTTATTATCATATAATAAATTAATATCATACTCTCTTAGTATTAATTAATCAAAAGTCAATTAATATTATTCTCAACTAATATATAGTTTTCAAATAAAATGCATTGCTTAAATGAATTAATTAATTACATACAATTAGCACATAATTATACCTTTGCCCTATAAATTTAATTCCTTGCAATTTTAGTCATTTCTCAATTTTATTTTGTGAATACCACCAACATCCTAGAGAGTGTAGGATAGAGGTGACTTGGGGATCATGGATGTAACGCCCTACTACCATGTGACTTTCACAATGTGTATTTTAAATGGTGTTAAACTCGCTAAACGAGTCATTTGGTCATAATCGTGTAACTAAACGTGATTAACGATTTATTGTTAAAATTTTTGGTCAAAGATACAAACGTTTCACTAAAACATTTATTGTATACATGGGATCCCAAAATACATTTAAAAGGTTCATTACAATAAAAGAGTTACAACCTGCCGACCTAAGCAGCAAAATAGGGTTTGACCCTATTTCCTCTTTAAACCCTCGGTCGTGGTGGTCGAGCAGCCACATATGTACACATCGTCACCTAAGCTCTCCAACTCAAGGATGGTCCAGCTTTGTTTTCCCTTTAACTGCACCACATAGCACCCGTGAGTCGAGACTCAGGAAGCAAACTTAAACATACTCATAATCAGTTAACAACATATATCAAAATCATAACAAATATGCCTAGTAGTAATAACCCTACTCATGCATCCATACAAGTCATATAAATGACTACAGACCAATTGCCCTAGATAATTGATCAACAAATCATATCGTGATCCAATGCCCAAAATATATGATTATGGAATCATATTGGCTCAACGCCCTAGGATATGGGACTAATGAGTCACCCTCGGGCTCTTCGCCTTGTCCTCTGTATAACCAGCTTTGGAATGTGCCCATCGTACTTGGCACTTTAGTTATCTTCGACCCATAGGTCGGTCAAGCGTATGATGTGCACCTGGTTAGACTGAGCCATATGGACTAATGCTCCACGCTATTGCCATGCTTGAGTAATAAGTCAATGCCTTATGGCCAGCACTCTGCTGCACTAATGTCGTCCTTGACTAATAAAGTCAATGCTTTACGACTAGCACTCACCGTGCTAATGTCGTCCTTGACTAATAATTCAATGCTTTACGACCAGCACTCACTGTGCTAATGCCGTCCTTGACTAATAATTCGATGCTAGGATATGGGACTAATAAGTCACCATGGGTCCCTTAGCCCTATCCTCTATATAAGTGTACATGGTGCTGACCAGCACTCATCGTGCTAACATCGTCCTTGACTAATAAGCCAATGCTTTACGAACAATACTCACCGTGCCAATGTTGTCCTTGACTAATAAGTCAATGCTAGGATATGGGACTAATAAGTCACCCCGGGCCCCATTTCCCTATCCTCTGTATAACCAGCTTTGCGCCCCAATAGATCGGTCAAGCATATGATGCGCTTCTAGTTAAGCATAACCATGATGACCAGCGCGCAACGTGCTATTGCCGCCCTCGACTAATAAGTTAAGCCTTTCTCAATAAGATAATGCTAACAGGCATATATCATATGTCAAATATCCATATATAAAGCATTCAACATGCTTAATCAACAATCATAAGCATAATCATAATCATGCACATACTCAAGCGTTCAGGCCCTATTCATGTTCTTGTTCAACAATTCAAAATCACAAGCATAATAATAATCATGCACATTTATAGAGACTCGGGCTCTGATCAATTCTATATTCAACATTTAGGCCATGCCATAATCACAAGTATCACATACTGGGTGTACTTTCCTTACCTTTAGTCCAAGCACAGGTTACCAATAAACGACCCTCGAGCACGATCCTAATTCTGAGCCCCTAGTGATAACCTAGTAACAACCATAACATAGAATCCCGTCAATAACGAGTAAACATAGGCTTCTAGACTGAGTCCTAGCCTCTGGGACATCGAATATTACCAAATGTGGTAGTAAGATCGATCTCAAGCCCTAAGCATTAAGTTCCCATGACTAAAAAATCACCTTGGGTCGCAGCCCCAAAAACCCAAGCCGTGGCCTGCTCAAGAACAGGAGCTAACCCCTTCTCTGTCTGCGTCGTGGGCCGCGACCTGCCAAAAAGGCGTCGCAGCCCAAGGTGCCCTTAACAGCCAAAAACCACCTTTTTTCAAGCCTTGGCTGCGATACACAATAAAAGGGTCGCGGCCCAACCACAAACATAGCCATGAAACTCCATTTTTTTTTTCAATTTTAAATCCTTCCAAAACCTATCCAAACATACCCAAATCTCAAAAACAAAGTTTCCAATCATCTCAATGGCCCAAAACCATCAAAACCCAAGCTTCAAACCATTCAAAAACTCCTCAAAATGTAAAATCCAAATTCAAAATTTAAGAAATTTTAGGAAACGGATGTTAGGAAATTCAAAGCTTAAATTACCTCTGATTAAGTCGTTTCTCGCTAAATTCTCTAGCTAATAAGCTTCTAATCTTTCATAGAATTATTATGACTCGATCCTTCCTTGAATCCGAGTCCTAAAACTCAAGTTTCCTTCGAAAATGTGAATGAACGTCAAAGAGGGATAACGGGAGGGAGAGAACGTACTGAACGTTCTTTTTATGTTTCTAATAGGTTTCTTCGAGCTTAAGCAACCTCAAACAAATCCCAATGCTTGGGGTCCCAATAACGTCCTCGAGGGTTAAATAGTTAAAATCCCAGAATTTTGTCCTAATCTCATTAACTCCCAATATATCATCAAATAATCATTCCCATTACCCAATAACCCAGTAATGTATTAAATACCCAATACACCCCTTGACTCACACCGAGTCAAGTATGGGTCCCATTGTGACTTTCCCACTAGCTGGCTCCCTAAGATCGTCTTGTGCCGTGTAACCCAAATATATCCACATAATAATGTGGTCCCACACATATATCACATATATGCCAAATTACGAAAATTGCCCTTTTGATCAGAAATGAGCCCACATGCATATTTAATACACTAAAACATACATATTAAGTCATGTTACAATATAACTCACATAATCACATATTGATACACATATATATCACATAATCACATAATTTCATAATTTTCCATCCTGGCCCCCTAATCAAGGCCCTAAGCCTTAATAGGTAATTTGGGATGTTACAACTATCCCCTCCTTATAGAAATTTCATCCTCGAAATTTTATCTGAATAGCCTAGGATATAAATCTCGCATATCTAATTCAAGTTCCCAAGTCGCTCCCTCGACCTTATTGTTTTTGTATAATACCTTAACCAAAGGTATAGCTTTGTTCCTCAAAACCTTGTTCTTTCTGTCTCATATCTAGACTTGTTGTTCCTCACAGGATAACTCAGCCTCCAATTCCGGATCCTCATAACTCAACACATGAGTATCGTCTAACATATGTTTCCTCAACATGGAAATATGAAATACATGGTTTTCGCCCGACAGTGGCGAAGATAAGGCTAATCTATAGGCCACCTGAATAATCCTATCCAGGATTTCAAACGGTCCTACAAATCTAGGGCTCAACATGCCATTTTTTCCAAATCTCCTCACCCCTTTCCATGGTGAGACTGTAAGGAAGACCTAGTCTCCCACTTGGACCTCCACGTTCCTGCATTTCAGATCAATATAACTTTTCCCTCTATTCTCAAGAAGCGAGCATCTAAGCTCTAATCTTTTCCATAGCCTCAGTGGTCCTCTGAACTAATTCAGGACCCAAATATTTCATCTCACCCGTTTCATCCTAGTGAATGGGTGATCTATACTTCCTACCATACAACATCTCATAAGGTGCCACTCCAATAGTCAACTAGATAACTCTCTGAGTTACCATCAGTCTAAGGATAATAAGTTGTACTGGACTTCAGCTAGATACTCATTGCCTTCTGTAACCTTCCCCAAGACTTGGAAGTAAGGTAGGGTCCCTATCCATCAGCATAGACCTCAAAGTCCCAAGAAGGCATACAATCTCACACAGAGATCTACATAAATGTCAACTGTATTGTTCACCCTCACTAGTAAAAGTGATCTGATTTGTATACCGGTCAATAATGACCTAGACTGAATCATGCTTGCCCACTATCCTGGGCAGCCCCATCATGAAATCCACCGTAATTTCCTCCCACTTCCACTTTGGGATCACAAAGGCTGTAATGGCCTTACTGGTTTCTTATACTCTGCCTTGACCTGCTAACAGGTCAGGCACTTTGCCACGTACTCATTTACGTCCCTCTCCATCTCATATAAATCTTTCAGATCCTGGTATATCTTCACGATGCCTGGATGAAGAGAATAAGGGGTAGTATGAGATTCATCCAGAATCTCAAATTTAATCATAGTGTCCATCGGATCCCAAGTCTGATCCTTATACCTCAATAAACTCAATCCTGACACTGCATAGTCCTTAGCTAATACAGTTAAGACATTCCCCTCAATCCTTCCCATTAGTGGGTCACTCAACTATTTTTTTTCCTTTGAGCCTCTCTAAAAGAGTAAACTCAAGCATAATGTTGGCCAACTGCCCCACCAGTAACTCTGCTCTTGTTCTAGTCATATCATTCAACTGATGTGATGCATAGGCAATCACCTTTTCTGTCAATGAGGTACCAATCCTCAAGAACACTTCCACAAAACACATATAATACCCTACCCATCCAAGGAATCTCCTAACCTCTGAGGCGTTCCTTAGCCATGGCCAATCTCTAACTGAGAGTATACCAAAGTATCGTCAATAGAGATGATCACAAACCAATTCGATTAATCTTTGAACACCCTATTCATCTATTCATAAATGCCACCGCCAAAAGACATGACTCAGCACTCCTAGTGCCCTATCACATGTAAAAGGTAGTCTTCTACTTATCCTTCTCCTTAATCTTCAGTAGGTAATAACCAGTTCGAAGATCCACCTTGGAGAATACCATCTTACTCAATAACTGAGCCTTTAGTTCCTACAGCTCTACTGAAGTCATTCAATACAGTGCCCTAGACCTTGTTCCGTCCCTGACACAAACAAAATCACCATTCTATCCCTTTGTGTAAAGGTAACCCTGGAAAACCCTTGGAAACACATGCAGAAATCCACAGACTAATCCAGTCTGTCTTGGTCCCACTGGCACGACCTAAGTGATATCCACCACACTAGCTAAGAGTCCTATGCATCCTCCTGCAATAGGTCTCTAGCTCTATATACAAATGTCATAAATATACAGGGTCCATGCACAGTGCCAACAACTAAACGGATTTCTCACCCTCATGCCTAAGGGTTACTATCTTTTCCTTACAATCTATCATCGCCCATAATCGGCTAACCAATCCACATCCAGGATCATATCAAAGTTGGTCATGACCAACTCTATCAAGTCAACTGATGAGTCCCTTCCCATAATAAACCAATTCATCTCTTAAAATTACCAATAGAGTACCAAATTCTCATCACATCATAACCACATAATTCTGCATATCAAATTTATGCCTCTCTAGATGCAACAATACAAGGAACAACATGGCACCAAAACCAATAAAATACAAGAATCAAAACTAGGAAGCTGGCCTGCCACCATTGAGGAACCAACTTCAGTCTCATTCTCTGACCCTGAGTGCATTAGAGCAAACACTCGAGCTGGAGTCGAGCTGTCCACCCCCTTTGGTTCATCCTTCCTTAGCCCTGGGCAATCCCTCTTGAGGTGCCCAACCAGCCCACATAAGAAACATGCCTTTGCTTGGCATTCTCCTAGATGACGTCTATTACACCGAGTGCATTCTGGGTAAAGTTTCCAATCCTCATCCTTGCCCTAATGGCCTATCTGAGCACTTTAGAACCTCTTTTCTGATCCAGAAGTACCGAATACATTGATAACTTTTCTTTCCTGATCATTGGGACCTCTGCCTCTCCCTGATCCAATAAACGGAGGTATCCCTGCCTGAGCTCCACGCACTCCTCCACTCTTCCTCCATATCTCATTTCTTGTGCCCTCAACAAGTACCTTCCCTACCACCTGAGCATAGGTAGAGATATCATGCAGTAGGGTGATTCTAACACCCTTAGCTATTCTGGAATTCAATCCCTGGATAAATCGCTCCTTCCAAGCTAACATACTCTGTTACTGTTGGTCCTTCCGAGCTAATATCAAAAGTAAACTTGGCCAACCCATCGAATCTGTTAACATACTCTGTTACTGTTGTATTTCCTTGAACCAGGTTCAGAAACTTATTTGCCTTAGAATTCTTAATTGCATCGCAATAATATCTCTTATTAAACAACTACCTAAATTCTTTCCAGTTCATCACAACTGTATCACACGTCTAGGATACCACTTCCCACCACGTCTAGGCATCTTTCCGTAACACATATGTAGCACAAATCACCCTATCGTGACCTACCACCCCCATACTGTCGAGGATGGAACTGATCATACCCATCCATTGCTCAGATCTGAATGGATCTAGGTCTCCTAAAAAACTAGAGGGTAATATTTTTGAAATCTCCCACGCAGAAATTCTCATCTGTTCTCAGCTCTAGGCTGAGTCAATACTGGTGCCACTCCTGGCATAGCAAATGAAGATGTGTTCCTTGACATAACATGCTATTTTAAACATCTGAGCCTCTACAATCTTAATTGCATATCTATAAACACCTATTGCCAATTCTGAGGGACAGGCGGAGGGCTCAGGCCCTGACTATAATTCCCAGCCTCAATATAAACACCACCGAGTCCCATTAACTGCCTTGGGTACATAACCTTTGATTTAGTTTGTATTCAATAACTTGGTCCATTAAGCATGATGAGCACTTTCAAAAGCCTTCCCCATGGGAACAATCACCAAGCACCACATTCACATACCACTGCGGTACTAGAATATGACTGTAGTCATTTATATGACTGGCATGCATGCATGAGTAGAGTTATTACTGCTAGGCATGCTTGTTATGATTTGGATATATGTTGTTAACTGCTTATGAGCATGTTTAAGTTTTCTTGCTGAGCCTCGGCTCACGGGTGCTATGTGGTGTAGGTAAAGGGAAAAGAAAGTTAGACCATCCTTGAGTTGGAAAGCTTAGGTGACGATGTGTACATATTCAGCTGCTCGACCACCACGACTGAGGGTTTAAAGAGGAACTAGGGTCAAACCCTATTTTGTCGCTTAGGTGGGTAGGTTGTAACTCTTTTATTGTAATTAACCTTTTAAATGTATTTTGGGATCCCATGTATACAGTAAACGTTTTAGTGAAACATTTGTATCTTTGACCAAAAATTTTAACCCTAAACCATTAATCAAACACAATTATGGACAAATGACTCGTTTAGCGAGTTTAGCACTATTTAAAATACACAGTGTAATGGTCCTTGGGTAGTAGGGCGTTACAACTTGGTATCAGAGCGAGCCAAGGTTAAGGGTTCCTAAAGACAAGCTGTGCATGTACACTCATCACTAAAGACAAGCTCCAACCTGGGCATACCCGAAATGGTCCACACGTTTTCAAAGTATTCACGATCCATGCAATGCAAAAAAATATTATTTGCAATGAAACAAGAAGCATTTAGAAAAGATGTAGAATGTGAATTTAGAGTATTGTAGTCAAGATTTGCAATTGTGGCATGACTAGTAGGCTTATGGAATAGAAAAGGTATTACATGATATAATGACTTCGTGTATTATTGTGCATAATATGATAATAGAAGATGAATGTGATGTTAATGCAACAATTGAAGAACAAGTCGAAGTGTCATGTCCTGAAATTGAGATGGTGGATAAGGACGCACGACATAAAAAAATCAAGGATAAGGAGGGGAGGATTAAGATCATTTCTTGCTTGACATAAAAAAAATCAAGGATAAGGACGCTCACATTAAACTTTGAAATGCATTAATTGAACACATGCGGGACGAAAATACTAACTCGGAGAATTAGCATAGTGTAATTAATGTCTTAAACGTGTGTTATTTTTAGAGTTATTTAAATGTAATGTTTACTTTTTTTAGTAATGTAATACCTATTTTAGAAATTTTAATATGCTATTTTAATTTAGTGAATTTTAATAATCTAAAATATTATTGTAAATTAAGTAATAATAATATTTCTCCTAAAATAATTAATTGGATATAATAATTGTTACGATTTAATGAAATAACATAATAATAAAGAGAATATTCTATTTCAATAATAAAATAATATAGAATATATTTTTTTGTGTAATTTTTAGTGTTGTGGTTAGAATAGAAAAAAAAATTATAGTTGTAAAATTCTAATATTTTTGTGTTGGTTCAACAATAAATTTGGCTTTTATAATTGGGGTTGCTCTAAGGACTTATTGGACATTAACTCTCTCGTACCCACAAAAGATTCCTTTTTTATTTTCTAATTAATTATATTTGTCATATAATATGTTTCCTTTGCAATCTAATTTGTAATTGCATGTACCATGTTGTACAACCCATTCAAAAGAAAAATTAATTATATCTGTCATAAATAATTTTGTATACATTATAGCACTACAACTTCCGTTTCTAATTTTCAACAGCAATGTCCTTCACAATAAAAACAAGTGTGATTAATTAAGCTGAATCAGATTATTAAACTAAGCTCATCATTTTAATCTTAATTAATTATAATCTCTAAAGCTTTATTCTTCTTTTTTTCCCTGTAATATCAATTTTGGCCATCAAATACCCCAAGGGAGATTTTAGCTTTTATGCATTATGGGCTAAATCAAAAAAATGCATCACACTTTACACATAAAAAAAATAAGCTATTGTTTTTCATTCTTCCCAATATACCTCTCTCATATTTCTCTCTTTTCTCTTTCATTTCCCTCTTCTCTCTTTCCTTCTACCTATGGCAGCCACAACTCATTGTTAATGTTCAGATTATCATTCATTCTTCACCATGAAGAAGAACTCTACCATTAACGTGGAAGGTAGACCTCCATTACCACCATATCCTCTCACCTTGAAGCTCTCATTCCATTAACACCTTCACTTTTTTTTTTATGATTCAAAGCTTAAACTAAGGAAACTTTTACTTAAAATATTAATCTATACATTTTGAGCAAATATGGTCATGATTTTTTTGTTTTTTAGCAATTTTTATGAGATTTTAAACTCTGAAAGTTGTAGAAACTCAATGTTTCTTGATAGACCTTGATGCACCTTGATTCCCAGCTCGACATGGACTTAAAAATCAAGAGTTTTGTGAAAAAACGATATGCATCGATGAAATTTGATGTCGCCTCGATGCACCTCAATAGACCTGATGCACCTCGATGTCCAGCTCGATGGGGCCTTAAAAATCAAGATTATTGTGAAAAAAATGACCTGCCTCAATGAAATTCGATGCCACCTCAATAAATCTCGATTTACCTCGATGCAATTCATTGAACATGCATAACTTTTCACTCAGGTGTCCGTTTGAGGTGATTTTTTTTTTAATTTGAGTATTTTCGAGATCTACACGTTTAAGATGTTTATATACAGATTTGGGAAGTTGAAAGCTTAAAAACATAGCCAAATTAAAAAAACTTGGGGTATTTTTTGGATCTTTGGAGTGTTTTCAAGCTTTAAAATTCCCAAATGTATATATAAGCATCTCCAACGTGTAGATCTAAAAAAAACCCCAAATTAAAAAAAAAATCACCTCAAACGAACATCTAAGTGAAAAGTTATGCATTTTTGTGAATTGCATCGAGTTTCATTAAGGTCCATCGAGGTGTGTCGACTTTCATTGAGGCAAGTCTTTTTTTCATGAAAATCATCATTTTTAAGGGTCCATTGAGATGGACATCAAGATATATTATAGTGTATCGAGGTACTTCGAGTTTTATCATGAAATTCAATATTTTAAGGCCCCACCTCGACAAACCTCGATATACGTTGATGTAATTAATTGAAAATGCATAACTTTTAACTCAGGTGTCCGTTTGAGGTGAATTTTTTTTTTTTAATTTGGGTATTTTTTGGAGAACTACTTGTTTAAGATATGTAAATACACATTTAGAAAGTTTAAAGTTTGATAACACCCCAAAGTTTAAAACAATATGCTAATATTTTCAAAGTCGGGCACGTTTTCAACTTTTAAACTTTCCAAATGTGCATGTACACATCTCTAACGTGTAGTTCTCCAAAAAAAAATACCCAAATTCTATAAACACAATCACCTCAAATTGACACCCGAGTAAGATTCTATAAACTTTCAATGAATTGCGTCGATTTTCATCGAGATGCATCGAGTTGTATCGAGGCGCCTTAAAATCATGATTTTCATGAGAAAACTCGATGTACCTCATTGCCCAGCTCGAAAGACCCTTAAAAATCATGATTTTCATAAAAAAAAATTGATTCACCTCGATGCCCCTCGATACACCTCGATGAAACTCGATGTCATTCATCAAAAATGCATAACTTTTCACTCGGGTGTCCTTTTGAGGTGATTTTTTTTTATAATTTTAGTATTTTTTTTTAGATCTATAATTTTGAGATATGTTCATACACATTTGGGAAGTTTAAAAGTTAAAAAATGCCCAACTTCGAATATATTAGGGTATTATTTTTAAATTTGTGGTGTTATCAAACTTTAAACTTCCCAAATGTGTATTTACACATCCCAAACGTGTAGATTCTAAAAAATACCCAAATTAAAAAGTCACATCAAATGGACACTCGAGTGAAAAGTTATGCATTTTAAATGAATGACATCGAGTTTCATCGAGCTCCATCTAGATATTTAGAGGTGTGTCGAATTTCATCACGACATGTCATTTTTTTCATGAAAATCATTATTTTTAATGGCCCATCAAGTTGGTTATCGAGGTATATCGAGGTACATTGAGGCACATCCATTTTTCTGCAAATTTTAATATTTCAGATCTAAAAAATTGCAAGAAAAATAAAAAAATTATGCCCACATCTGTTCGAAATACACATATTAGTGTTTTAATTGAACTTTTAGTGGGTTTAATTTCAAAATCATAAAAAATTATTATGAGTATTTTTTTTTTAGTATCTATGGATAACCTTAAGAAAGAAAAGAAATTGGAAAGGGGAAAGAGAGGGGGGAAATGGAGGGGAAAAGAGAGAAATAGAGGGAAAACTAAGAAAAATAAATGGAGGGATGGTGATGGAGGTGCTCGGCCATGGGGTAGAAAGATAGGAAGAGGAAAGGGAGAAGGTGAGAAAGATAGAAAATAGGGAATGACAACTTATGTTAGGGACATTTTCAGAAACAAGATGAATAATGGCATAAAATTATCATGTGCATATAACATAGCATATTTTTTATTTAAGACCTCAATAATTCTTAAATAATCAAATTTCCCTACCCTAATAAGTTAGTCCTATTTTATTTGGCTGGTGAATTTCAAAATTTTCTCGTCAGTTGATATTAAAATATAAATTCTTACATAATTTTAATCCATAAATTAATTTTTAAATGCTCAAGCCTATCTATTCCCAAATCATGTTTCCTCCCTGGCCTATATAGCCCTTTATTATATAAAAGAAAAATTGTTCAGAAAAAGACAAATTATTTTAGCTGTCATATTGGAATAATTTGAAAGCCAATATAAGAAGAATGGAATTTAGGGTTTCAATTTAAGAGAGAAAAAAAAAATTGAGATAAAACTTTATTTCAATGTGTTTTTTCTATGGCGAATAACATTGTTATACATGCTAAATTTTAGGAGCATATAGAAGAGTAAGTTCTCTCTTATCAACCTTTAGGGTATAGAATTGTAGAATTCAATTTTGTAATCAAAGAATTAATTATTATAGCTAGCCTGGATAACTTCATGAATATTGGTTTGACTTGAAGCAATGGCGAGGAAATGACTCGATAATGTCTTGAATAAGCTGGCATGAAATATACATAGGAAAAAGATAGTCTGGACAGACTCTAATCTTATGGCTTTATATTTATAAATATAATTATGGAATTTCTATAATAGGAGTGCTTAGCCTACTATATATATATATATATATATATGTTTATCGCGTGGACTTGTAGGTTGTTGTTTTGCAGATATCATGTATAAACGTATACGTTTTAGCCCTGCGCACCTGCCCTATTACTACTGCACTACGAGCCCACTTGATCAGCCATCTTGTAGCCCAATCCTTGTCCATTATACGGCTTAACCAGGAATAAAACAAGGCAAATGTTACTACTTTTACAGGTTAATTGAATGGTCCAAGTCCTATAATATATAACAATATATATATATATATTATTCCGCAATAGTAGTCCTCGAAAGTGAAATATCTATTCCAATACCCCATGACTCAATATGTACTTGTATAAATTGTAATCTTAGTCATAATCCCACTTCAGATATACCCATAAAAATTAATTAGACGAGTGTATAGTACAATGGAGTGTCATTTCACCCAAATTTGTTATGGAATTTTATGTATATATACATATATTTATAGAAGTATGTTTAATATTCTCAATGACAACTGGCTTTGAACTTTCTTAAGTGTTTCGTAAGCGTGTGTTGCCAATTAAACAAGAAACAATGAGTGACGGCAGAAAACAAGAGTGACCACTACAGCCACATTAATTCATATTGTGCAAACATTGGAAAAGTATAAAATGCCAAGTAACATATTTTCTTAGGTTTAATTATTTGCCAGCATTGGCCTATTTTTGTCTACTGCCTCTTCGGTGTATATGAATGTGGAGATAAAACAAACTACCAAAGTAGTATCAATATTAACGTTTGTTATAAGCCATAAAGATTATCTATTACTAGCATAAAGATTACACTAGTTTTCCCATGATCGAAACATGGAAAATGAAGTACAAAAATAAATAGATGGCTAAAAATATTAATAATCTTTTTGCCATTGATATATATATAAATATATAATGAGAGAGAGAGATTTATAAATATATATAATGAGAGAGAGAGAGATTTATCCCGTGTTTACGTTATTGAATACAGTGGAAAGGTTAGGAGACTGTCCCTCTCAATCCCTAACCTTTTCTATGTTTATCAAAAGGTAAATTGTGAGAAGAGACCATCAAAATGTCAAATTAGACAGAAATCTCTAAGTGTGCAAGTGTCTACCACCGACAGTAACAATAATAGGAATAATATAATAAGAATTGGGCACAATTAAATGACAACAGTAGATACATAACAAAAGAAACGAAACAGAGAGAACTTAAAGGAGACCAAACAGAGGAACCTAGCACTAGAGAGAACATGATGAGAAACCCTAATTGTATATATGTCAAACATTGACATGTGAATCTAAAGTAGTACTATGGGACCGTTTTGATTTTAAATTCACATTAGGATAAGAAGGTTTGCTCAAGCAAGGAACTTGTTTATCTTATTTTTATTTTTCCAAAATAAAATCTTGAATCTCTATGACTATGGGGACCAACCATAGTTTATACTTCAACCTCACGGCTTTTGACTTATTGGCTTGGAAGTGACGAGGGAGAAGGTGTTAGATAGATGAGCTTCAGCTTGGTGGGCTTGAAGCTGACTGAGCAGCTATTGCAGTTGGGTCAGAGTCAGAGAATGTCTACAGTCGGTGAAAACGAAACACTATTAATTAATAGGCCTGTCTTCTCTTATCGTATGAATTTGAGAAGAAGACTTTTTTTATTTTTGAGGGAGAGAAGAAGAATTTGGACTTTCATTTATGATGTTGCTGATGTGCATTAATTTCTTAATTTATTAATTTTTCTTCCTAATATTTTTTTGTTAAAATCAATATTATCGCACCCTAACTTACATATTAATTATTAGTGATAATTGCGGGATAAGTACTTAATATTTGAGTTTTGTACACGGCATAGACTCAATGTTTATTTTTAGTGGCAATAGTACATAAAGTCAATAAAAGTGTAATTCCGTGAATCTCTTCTGTTAGGTCTGTTAATGGGCTGATTAGGCAGACACGTGTCACGTTTTACTGGTCCAAATCATAATTATTTTTAAAATATTATTGAGTTGGACCAATCACGGAGTGACATGTGTTTGTCCAGTCATCACGAAACGGAGACCTAACGGAGGAGGCTGACGGAATATACTTTTACTAACTTTTGGTACTATTGCCACTAAAAATAAACATTGGGTCTATGCTGCGTACAAAACTCAAACATTGGGTACTTATGCTACAAATATCCTTAATTATTAATATATAAGTTTGACTATACAAGTAATGATTGTCATATATTTAATCTACTCACAAAATTATATATTAATCATGATGTTTAATTAATCTAAACAATATAATTAAAAAGGATGTGAATTTCACTTAAAAATATCTACAATTAAAATTAAATACATTATAATTTATAATTAAAGTGTGTGTAGCATTATTCTTGAGTGTATATGATTTATTGTTAATTGTTTATACTTTTGAAGTTTCTTTTTTAGCTTGAAATAACTCTTCTCTCTCGTGGCTATAACACCACTTTCTAACAAACCGTTGCATTTAACATCATATTAATTATTTTCTAAATCTAAATGAATTTAACTTTTTTTTAGAGGTTGAATTAGATATTTTTTTCATTCTATCATAAGTTTTTTATTATTATTTCAAAGTAAGTTATATTTTAGAAAGAAAAAACTAACTATAAAATTTTAAATAATTAAATACAATTAATAGAAATGTGATTGAAATCTTATCTATTAAGGACATAACGTTAGTTAGAAACACTTAATATGAGTTTCTATAATTAAAATTCTAATGAAGGCAATTTAGTTAATAAGTTAGTATAAATATAAGGAAAATAAATTTGACAAGCGTTCAATCTTATTATTATATGTTTATATACATAAATATTAATATTTATAAGGGAGAAAAATTGCTATACAAATTTTATAAAATTTTAAATTATGAATAAAATAATATACAATCATTTGTTTATAGATTATTTTTAGATTAATAATTTTTCATAATAAAAATTACTTTCAAGGAAAAATAAAAGGTTGACCTCTATATGTTTTACGTAAATACTCGACCAACTCTTGCATTTTGTTAAATGACAAATCACCCTCTATTTAGCAAAATATAACAAAATAATACTCTCAACTTGTACGCCATAATTTTCCCACGGGCTGATTAGCAAGTTGAGCTGCGGCCTAACCTTGATTATCTCGTGGACATCCCTCGTAACCGGAGCTGCGTCGTAAGGTCATACCTCCTTAGCTCGAGGTTGGTTGGGGGTTCGCCTCTGATAACTTAAAGACAGAGTCCGGGCTACGACGACCGAAGGTCGGGTCAAGCATCCAGCCCGCAGTACGAGCTGGGGTTGAAGGCTGTGACCCTTTATAAAGTCACTCACGCAAGGTAAACGTGCATATATCAGACATCACATGTCTGATATATCCCTGACTTCTCGGACATGCAGCAGGAACGTGCGTATTCAGACATCCTCAACTAGGTTGGGCCGTGCGGCCCATTATCCCCTTACCTATTGATTTGACCACACTTATGTGTCAAGTTTAGGAATTAATCATGAATGTCACAGAGTCGACATGATGGGTAAGAAGGTCACGGAATGACCTTCTTACCAACTCTCAGGTGCCTTCTCCTATAAATATGGAGACCTTGGGAGTTGATAAGGGTTGGATTCTCTCTTGTAACAAAGACCCTATAATTGTATCCCCTAAATATAGCAATAATATCGACTAGTGGAGTAGAAGGATTTTAACCTTCAAACCACTTAAAAAACGTGTCTCGAATAGCCATTTCTTTTTTCTAAGATCATATATCTGTTTCGGTTCACCTTTAGCACTAATCATTTTCTCTTCTTTTCTAAATTTCCTGTTGGCGAAGAACCGCGTCAACACAACTCAATTTTGGTCATGATATTTTTTTCAATGACCAAAATAATCCTGAGTTTTTTTATTAGTGAATAATTTAAATAAATAAGTATGAATTTTAAATACAAAATTATATAAATTAATTTTAAAATAAAAATCAAAAGTCTAAATTTTATAACAAACAAACTAAACAAACTTAATAAAATAGATCATACCAACATACCCAAAATCCAAGCCCTAAAATTTCTTCAAGTTCTATACCAACAAATTGATCCTTAAATCCCCAAATATCCCCAAATTTCAATATATTTGTTCATCTTCAACGTACAAAGAAACATCAATGTTCAATAATTGGGTCAATGTTATAATCTTTGGTCATATTATTAAAAAGCTTCCATCCTTCTTTAGCCAAACAAGAATTCTTGTAGCGAGAAGGCTAATAAATCTTGAGTTGCAAAGACAGGTCTGGGCAAATTTTTGTTTCAATATGATGTTCATCTTCTTCCAAAAAATCTTATGTTCAGATTTACATCCAAATTCCAAATGAAATATTTTCTAGATTTACAAACAAAAAATTCTACATACAAAGCAACATCAATTTTCAATAATTGGGTTGATGTTATAATCTTTGTTCGTACTATCAAAAAGCTTCCATCCTTCTTTAACAAAACCAGAATTCTTGTAACAAGTCTTGTTGGAACTTTTTTTTTAATGAATTATTAAAAATTGAAAAAAATATAGTTGTGTGTGATATGGGAAAAGTCCCACATGGAATTGAAACACTCTTCTAGGAGTGTATATAAGTTGCAAGTGCTATGCGTTGGGGTGTGCCCCAAGGGGTACCCGGTTTTGTACGCATGGGTGAGGACTCACACACTTGACCACCACGCGTACGCCGCCATCCGACCGAGCTAAGATGGTGGGTGGTGTCGTATTTTAATTTTTAATTTTTTGTTGAAAAAATTTATTCAATAAAATAAATGCATTTATTATTTTATTAATTTAATTAATCTTAAAAACGTTTATTTTTGTTTTAATAATGTCATCCGAAATTTCCTCCTTTAGCCGTTTTATGGGGTCTACTTCTCTGTATAAGTCAGATTAAACATTTTTTTGAAAAAGATAGTTTTTTTTTTCACTGGTTCTACGAATTTTCTCAAAAGCTTTTTGAGGGTGTACAAGAACGATCCTCTCGGTGCAGGGAGGAATCGTACAGAGGCTGTTTTATCTTGGGGACGACGTGGTTGATAGACTGTCGTGCACACTTAGGGCAGAGTCGCGAAACGTCTTAAAGAAAGCGACATTGTCCACGACTCAGCCAGAAAAATTGATCGGTAATTTTGAACATAAGGTTTACAATTTAGATAAATCTCTGTATGGTCTTAAGCAGGCACCTAAGCAATGACATGAGAAATTTGACAATTTAGTTATCTCACATGGATTTAAAGAGAATGAAAGTGACAAATGCATTTATTATAAATCTGATAATGACATTTGCACTATTGTATGTCTATATGTGGATGACTTGCTCATATTTGGTTCGAATATTCATCCTGTGAATGCTGTGAAATCTCTGTTGTGTGCTAACTTTGATATGAAGGACCTCGGAGAAGCGAATGTAATCCTTGGTATTAAGATTACTAGGTCTGAAAAGGGAATTTCTTTCGATCAATCTTACTATATTGAGAAGATTCTAAAGAAATACAATTACTTTGATTGTAAACCTGCTTGCACACCATATGATCCAAGTGTAAAGTTATTTAAGAACACTGGTGACGGTGTGAGACAATCTGACTATGCGAGCATCATTGGCAGTCTTCGATATGCCACTGATTGTACGAGACCCGACATTGCCTATGTCGTGGGATTATTGTGCAGGTTTACTAGCAGACCTAGTATAGAGCATTGGCATGCTATTGAAAGGGTCATGAGATACCTAAAGAGAACCATGAACCTTGGATTACATTATCAGAAGTTTCCAGCTGTTCTTGAAGGTTATAGTGATGCAGACTTGAACTCTCTGTTTGATGACTCCAAAGCAACAAGTGGCTATATCTTTAGTATAACTGGTGGAGTTGTTTCTTGGAAATCTAAGAAACAGACTATTTTGGCACAATCCACAATGGAGTCTGAAATGATAGCACTAGCTAAAGCTAGTAAAGAAGCAGGTTGGCTGAGAAGTCTGCTAGCTGAGATCCCTTTATGGGAAAAACCGATACCAGCTGTGTTGATCCACTGCGATAGTACCGCGGCTATTGCAAAAATTCAGAACTGTTATTACAATGGTAAGAGACGACAGATACATCGTAAGCATAATACTGTTAGAGAGTTTCTCTCAACAGGAGCTATTAGAGTGGATCATGTACGCACTGATGATAACTTAGCAGATCCTTTGACGAAAGGATTAGCTAGAGAGAAAGTCCATAAAACATCGAAGGGGATGAGACTATTGCCCTTAGAATGATGAATCACTCATGATGGTAACCCAACCTAAAGACTGGAGATCCCAAGAGCTAGGTTCAATGGATAATAACAAGTTGTGAAGTGATATGAGTTGGATCATGCTATTTCCATTAAAGCATATAGAAGCATGAATTCCTGAAGCGATGAGAGGATGAGTTAATAGAAACTCTTAATGAGATCTATACTCTATGTGGAGTGGAGTACCGAGCTATAGGAGTACTCTTGATAGACTCACCTATGTGAATGTGGAAGTGGGGCCGCTTCCTATGGAATTTGGGCAAAATTTCTAGAGCATTCACTATACTGGGATAGACGTGCATGGCTATTAACGCACGGGCTTTTTGATTACACCCTTGAAAGGTTGGTGCGTGGTACGATGTTAGAAATAGAGTTCAAGACTACGTGTCATTCTAATATAATCTAAATCGTATTCACTACGCAAATGTTGAAATCAAAGATACATTTGTTTATGCACAATCTTATAGATTCTGAAATTGCTCGAGAAAATATTTTTAAAAATTCAAGTGGGGGATTGTTGGAACTTTTTTTTTTTAATGAATTATTAAAAATTGGAAAAAAATATAGTTGTGTGTGATATGGGAAAAGTCCCACATGGAATTGAAACACTCTTCTAGGAGTGTATATAAGTTGCAAGTGCCATGCATTGGGGTGTACCCCAAGGGGTACCCAGTTTTGTGCGCATGGGTGAGGACTCACAGGTTAGGAACGAGTTTCCTAATACGCAGCGGAATGGTGGTGTGGTTGGCCCAGTGTACAACAAAAATTTTGTAACATATTTAAACTACCTTTAAATATGCGGATCCATTAATATACATACATTAATCATAAGCAAGATAGTGATAGAAGTCATACCTCTTGAAGCCTATCAAGTGTCCTTGCTATCTTCTCGTATTTAGGACGATCTTCCTATCCAAGCCGCTCCCACGTACTCACACCAAGATCTTTCAAAGCGTTCTCTACACCTCAAGAAATGTGTGGGCACTTAGAGAATGAAGGATAGTTTATTTGTGATTCTACTTGATGTACTCAACACATGAGATCAAGAGAATAAGCCTGAGAATTGGTTCTTTATTTTCAGGGAGAGAAAACTATCGTTCTATTTTTCACAGAGCGAATGTTCTGAGTTGTCTCACACTCACTTCTCTTATCTGAATAATTTTCTGATTAGTCATACTTAACAGAAAATATTCAAAATTTAAAAATAAATCTGTAACCATTTTACAATTTACTTTTTAATTAATTAATTATTCCATTAATGAAAAAATCCAAAAACCAATTTTTGAATTATCCATTAATTAATTAATTAAATAAATAAAATTGAAAATCCCATCCCTGAAAAAAAAATCATGCCCTACACGCCACACACAGTCTATGGACTGTGTGTGAACGTGTAGCTTCCTAATTTCTAGGGATATTGGTGTTGACCCAAGATTTGGCCAACTGACACGGAGTCAAAACGTGATTGATATGGACAGATGTATGGAGAAGAACGCAATGACAAAAGGAAATAAAACACAGTAATTTATAGTGGTTCGGCCCCAGGATCTGGTAATGACCTACGTCCACTTAGAATAATATTGATATAAAGTCAGAAGGGTGATCAAAGAACCAGGGTTCAATGAGCTTCACTCTCCTCTAAAGAACAATACAAATTTACTTGAAGAATTACTCTTGTTTCCTATCATTCGAAAGCCAAAAGTCCCCTCCTCTGAGCTATCTCTTCTTATTTATAGGCTCAAGGAGGGTTACAATGGATTGTTACAGATATTCTTCCCTGAATAATCGGGTATCCAGGAGATTGTATGAGATAAGTTCGGGATTCATAAAGATCTTCCCATAAATGTTGCCTTGTATACGGAGCTACCGACCAGACTGGTCGTGGGTAATACAGTCTTGCCCTGCTTCTACTGTGTCTCCTGGTCGATACTCTAGCAGACGCTCCCAGGTATCAGGCAAGTGTCAAGAGATTATTTGCCATGTCACCAATGCTAATTTATTGGATAACATTTGCCCCCCAAAGTTTATTTACTACGAACAGTAAATAAACTTTGAACGAATGACTCTTCGGTAACCCCTCCTGACGTGTCAGAACCCTTCGTGTGCTCTCGAAAAAAGCAACCCACTTATGTCTAATCATGCCTTTTCAGTTCCCCAGAAACGATTTCGACGGCCATCACGTTCCCCCATACCTTGAAAAAGGAAAAATAATAATCACACTTTCTTAATATCAGAGACAAACTTATATAAGACCGTCGGAGCCCCTTCTTTCTTTTTACGCACGCCATTGTCTTTGCAGAAAACCCTAAAAAACCGAAGCTTTCATCATCTCCGGAGACCGTTTTCCTGCACTTCCAAGACTCAGACCGCGGTCTCTTTAATCTCCAAAGACCTTTCTCCCGCATTCACGATCACTTTTCTTGGTGAGTTTTCGAAACCCCGTGCTTCTAATTTCTCGTGATGCATGCTTCTGGTGGTATTCTGTTTGAGTCTTGTTTCTGGTTTAAAATGCTTGTAGACAGAATGTTTTGTAGGCGTAGTAGAGTTTTACGAGTTAGTTTAAAAACCCAGGATCATGCTTTTTAAGGACGTAAAACCGAAGTAACATTTCGATTTTTAAGCCAGTTGAAAAATAATTTTTTCCCGCCTTAAGGGGAGTTGAAAAAGCTTTTACAAAAAAACTTATTACTTTCACCCTTTGATCCCCCTTTTCAAACTGTTCGTGTAGAAAAACTAGCTTTTGGATAGAATGCTGTTGTATAAAAGCCTAACTTTTATACTCGACCAGCGCCATTCTATCAAGCTTTTTAAAGTTCTTTTTCCTCACCTCCCCATTCTTCTGTTTGCAGAATTTAATGCCAAATTTGTGGGGAGGTGAAAGACCCATCGACGACGACCTTCTTGCCCAGCTGCTCGAGGGAGAAGAACAACCAGCTGTACGTGTCCACGAGATTCCTTTCTCGCGACCCTCTTCCAGACCACATCCTTCCTCTCCAATGGCCCGCTCCAAGTCTTCTGGCAAGAAAAGGCATGAGTCTGAAAGCAACACTACTCCCCCTGCCCAGCCTGATTCGCAGGCTAGGGCTCCCTCGACCAGTGGTCGAGAAAATCTTGTTCCTGACCCTAATATCCAAACTAGGGCTCATCCTCGTCATCGGAATCCGCCTGATGTCGAGTGGTATACTCCCCAAGCCAGTTCAGTGACCATCCGAATGGTTGCTAACTACTTCAGGAAATTCCCCCTCACGGGGGTAACCATTACATGTCCCATCGCGGACCAGAGGGCTAACCGTCCAGGAGGGGCGAACAGCGCCTGGTCCCGGTATCACATTGAGGCGGGAGCTTATCTCCCTCTTCATCCTTTCTTTGTGGGGGTGGCCAATTATTTCAGCGTCGCTCCCTTCCAAATAACCCCAAACGGATACAGAATACTGGCCGCACTCTATGTCCTGTACAAACTTAACAAATGGCCAGAACCTTCTCCTCACGAGGTCAAGTATATTTTTGACCTCAAGTCCAACCCACAGCACAACGGGACGGGCTTTTTCCACTTCTGCCACCAGGAGACCGGTCGGACGTTCTTGAGCGGTACAACCCATATATCAAACATGGGGCACTACAATAAGGAGTACTTCTTTACTCCGGACATAACCAGTGACAACTTGGCCTTTGCGAGAGGAGGTATAAATTTGTCTTCGTCTGGTCGATGCTTTAACATAAAGTGTTTCCTTTCATCTTTTCTTAAACTTAATCTGTTTTTCAGGCCCTTGGTTACGTCCGACCCCAACACCAAGCATGGTGTCGAGGTCTAACACTCTGGCCAGGATGTCTGATGCAGCAAAATGTGTCAAGACCCTGACACTCAAAAAGAACTTGAGGTCGTCTGGCCTCCTGGCTACTCGCCATGAAAATAGAGGGCCCGTGGTGGGCGATGCCTCTGCCGAGGGGGTTCCCGAGCGGCAACCTCCTGTGCCTCCTCCTAGGAGGAGGCCAATAGGAGTTATAATCAGGGAACCCACGGGTAGCCCTTCCGCAGAGAGGCCTTCTGCTCCCCAAGGCAAGGGGAAAGAAAAGGCCAAAGAACCCATTGTTGACTTGGGAGAATCTTCCGACGATAATGGTAAAGTTATTTCGCTTTTAAATGGTTTACCGATTCCCTGTCACTTGTTTGACGGGGATGGTAACTTTACATATGCTCCACACTTAGGATCAAACTTCTTCATGCCAGATAATGAGTATATGACTAATAGAGTCAGTAGTGTAGCGACCAGTAGTTGTAGCTCGGGTATTTACTTTGTTACCTCCTTTCAATTGTCTAACTTGCTCTCACCTGCCTCTTTTTTATAAACTTGCTATGTTTATCTTTATGCAGATATGTCAACTCCCAACATTTTCGACATGTACCAGGCTGAGGAGGAAGAGGAAGTTCCTCAACTCCAACGGAAGCCTAAGAAGAGAACTGGTGAATCCAGTCAAGGCCCTCCAGCCAAGAAGGGTCGACCAGAAGATCCTCCTCAGGGTACGCCTACTGGGCAAAGTCCTGCGCCGACTGGGTGAACTCCTACTCCTCCTCCAGCTCCTTCTGAACAGCAAACTACTCCTGCTCGGCCGAATCCCCCTGCTGCGCCTGCCAGGGAGCATCTTTCTCGTGAAGAGGCTCATGGGGCCAGACTCATGAACCGTGCCATCCGATCCGCCAGGGACCGCATCGATCGCATTGGTAAAGGCGAGCGTGTTAGGGCCGCAATGGTTCAAGCTGAAGAGCTGCCAGTCGACCAGATCATGAACAGGGATTTGAACGAAATCTCCAGCGTAAGTGTTTCTTTATCCTCCGAGTCTCTAGTTTTTTAGTCCTCGTGATAAATTCTAACTCCTTTTTCTGTGTGCACAGGCCTTACTCTCTGCCATTACTGCCCGTACCCAGGCCCAGGCTTACCTTGAGCAGGTCGAGGCAAAAGCCATCGAGAGGTTTCAGGTGAAAGCGGCCGAGGAGCTTTCGGCTGCTGAGGCTAAGCATGCTAAGGAGTTGGAGGCAGTGATCCGAGAGAGGCATGCAACGGTGACTAAGCTGTCCGAGGCTGAAGCTGCGAAGGAAGCAGCGGTCAAGTTGAGGCAAGAGTACCGGGAGTTCAACAAAACCCATCTCCGCGAAATCAAGCATCTGGGGGAGGTACTTAAGACCAAGGATAAGGCTATTCTCTCCCTCGAGGGCAAAGTGAAGCAGTTGGAGCTTGACAACTCCAAGAATTTGGAAAAGTATAAGAGGACAACACTCCGATGTTTCTACAATTTCTGGAAACATAATCAGGGTGCTGACTTTAGCTACCTTTCAGAGGAAGTCAGAACTGCGGAGCTGGCCCGATGTGCTGCCCAACTGGCCGAGGAGGAAGCAAGAGCCGCGACCCCTGCCACCCCAAGCGTTGCTGGTTTAGAAGAAGAAGATGCTGTTGAGGACGTGACTAACCAGGATGCTGCCCAGGATCCTCCAGCCCCGAATGCCTCTTGAATTCTTCTCATTTGTTTTTTCTTCTTTTTTGGATATACGACCCAAGGGTCATGATGTAAAGACAATAGTTTCTCTTTTAAAATTTGCTGTACGGGCAGGAATTTTTTTTACTTTGAATAGTTACACCCAAACGTAAATCTTGATGTTATAATATTTATAACATTTGTCCGTATGACCGAACTTAGCATAGTACTTTGCCATGATTTAACAAACACAAATTTTGAAAAATACTCTAAGTACTGTAGCATGCTTTCACTTATTTTGTTCATGTGTTTACATACCTTGAGAAGTATGCTTTGCTATCGATGTGCCTTATATGCCCCCCAAGTGATCGAGGAGCTTTAGGTCCTTGGTCACTTGCCTTGACCATAACCTGTTCGAACGTTCCTGTTCGTAGTAAAACTGATACTTGTAATACAGTAAAACAACACACGTAATGAACAAATACTTGTAAATATAAATTCACAAAGGTTGGCAAGAATGACTGGCTGAGCACAGTCCCTTATAATCTCGCATTTAAAAAATGGAGTAAACATGTCTTTATGAGTGATTCTGAAATAGAATCTTACATATACGAGCAGTTAGCCATACAGCGTGGCTAACCCTCTTTGCAAAACTTGTGAAAATTAAAAAGAGAAATTTAAACAAGCCAGTCCTTTAAGAAGGGTTGTTCAGTGATAATACTTGCGCAGGTGTTCTCCATTCCAATAGCGCGGAACGAGATCTCCGTTTAAGCGTGCAAGTTTGTAGGTGCCTGGGTGAAGGACTTCTTCAATCTGGTAAGGTCCTTCCCAGTTAGGTTCGAGCACTCCAGCAGTGGGGTCGTGGGTATTTAAGAAAACTCATCGTAGCACCAAATCTCCGACGTTGAATTTTCTCTCTTTAACTTTGGAGTTAAAGTACCGGGCGACTTTTTGCTGGTAGGCAGCAACTCGGAGTTGAGATTTTTCTCGAATCTCATCGATCGAGTCTAGGGAATCCATCATCAGCTGGCTGTCTACGTCCTGGTTGTAAGTCAAACGCCGATGTGAGGGGGGATCTAACTCGACAGATAACATTGCCTCATATCCGTAGGCTAGAGAAAATGGGGTATGCCCTGTTGCTGTTCGGTGGGATGTTCTATACGACCAGAGGACTTCAGGCAGTTGTTCTGGCCACGCTCCTTTGGCTTCTTCAAGTATTTTCTTTAGGGTGTCCTTAAGAGTTTTGTTCACGGCTTCGACTTTCCCATTCGCTTGGGGATGTGCGACTGAAGAAAAACTTTTAATGACTCCATGCCTTTTGCAGAAATCGGTGAATAGATCCCTGTCAAATTGGGTCCCGTTGTCTGAAACTATCTTCCTGGGCAATCCATACCAGCATACAATGTTCTTGATGACGAAGTCAAGAACTTTTTTGGTTGTGATGGTTGCGAGTGGTTCAGCTTCGGCCCATTTTGTGAAGTAATCGACTGCCACGACTGCATACTTTACTCCTCCTTTCCCTGTTGGTAGGGATCCAATCAAATCTATTCCCCACACTGCGAAGGGCCATGGGCTCTGCATCTGTTTTAGTTCATTCGGAGCTGCTCGTGGGATCTTGGAGAACCTCTGACATTTGTCACATCTTCGTACATACTCCATGGAATCCTCATTCATTGTTGGCCAGAAGTAACCTTGTCTTAGAACCTTTTATGTCAAACTCTGCCCCCCAGCATGATCTTCGCAGAAGCCTTCATGCACCTCCTTCATGAGTTCCTTAGCTTTTTCTGGTGTAACGCACCTGAGCAGCGGCATTGAATATCCTCTTCGATACATAACACCATCGACCAGTATGTACCTAGCGGCTCGCCTTTGCAGAGTCCTGGCTTTATTTCTATCTGTTGGTAGTGCACCATTTGTCAGATATTCCAAGTAAGGCGCCATCCATGTATCTTCCATTCGAATTTCCATACTGGACTCAGTTGCTTGTATACTTGGCTTGCTTAATCTTTCCACTGGCACAATGTTCAAAGTGTCAGCATCTTTCGCGCTCGCGAGTTTAGCTAAGGCGTCTGCATTCGAATTTTGGTCTCGCGGGATTTGCTGGAGGGTGTACTTTGTAAACTGGGCTAGTAAATCCTTCGTTTTATTCAGGTAGGCCATCATTTTTAATCCTCGCGCTTGATATTCTCCTAGGATTTGATTTACGACTAGCTGAGAGTCACTGTAAATATCAAGCGTCTTTATGTTCATATCTTTGGCCATCCTCAATCCAGCTAGGAGCGCTTCGTATTCCGCTTCATTGTTTGATGCTGCAAAGTCGAACCTGATTGCGCAGTGAAATCGATGCCCCTCTAGCATTATCAATATCACTCCCGCTCCAGCGTGGGATTCGTTGGATGATCCGTCCGTGAATAGCTTCCACGAAGGAGTTTTGTCTTGAGGCATGGGCTCTTCAGGCTGTTCGTTCTGCTCACTGCCTGGGAGTTCAGTGAACTCCGCGACAAGATCGGCCAAAACTTGTCCTTTGATCGCTGCCCGCGATAAATAAGTTACATTGAACTGCCCTAGTTCAACTGCCCATTTTAACAACCTTCCAGCCGCCTCAGGTTTTTGGAGGACCTGCCGAAGGGGCTGGTCGGTTAGAACCGTGATAGGATGGGCTTGGAAGTAAGGACGCAACTTCCTGGAGGCTAGTATTAAGCAATATGCTAATCTTTTGATTGGTGGATATCTTAATTCTGCACCGATCAACCTTTTGCTGACATAATAGACTGCTTTCTGTACGCCTTCTTCCTCCCGTACTAGTACCGCACTAGCAGCAACTTCGGTAATCGCCAGATAGATATACAAAGTTTCTCCTTCAATTGGTTTTGATAAGATGGGAGGTTGTGCCATATGAGTCTTTAAGGCCTGGAATGCTTGTTCGCAGTCTCCCGTCCATTCAAACTTCTTATTCCCCCTGAGTAGATTGAAGAATGGGACGCACTTGTCAGTTGATTTCGAGATAAATCTACTCAGAGCTGCGATCCTCCCAGTTAAACTCTGTGCATCCTTATTCTTCTGTGGCGACTTCATGTCGATCAGGGCTCTTATCTTGTCGGGGTTGGCCTCGATTCCTCTTGAATTTACTATAAAACCCAAAAACTTCCCTGATCCGACTCCAAAGGAACACTTGAGGGGATTCAACTTCATCCGGTATTTGCTTAACACATTGAAGCACTCTTGTAGATCCCTCACATGTCCTTCTGCCTTCTTAGACTTTACCAGCATGTCATCCACATATACTTCCATGTTTACACCGATCAGCTCCTTAAACATGTGGTTGACTAGCCGTTGGTAAGTCGCGCCTGCGTTTTTCAGTCCGAAAGGCATCACCTTGTAACAGTACAAGCCCGTATCGGTCCGAAAGCTGGTGTGATCCTCGTCAGGGGGATGCATGCTGATCTGGTTGTAGCCTTAATATGCATCCATAAATGAGAGGATCTCATGTCCTGCAGTTGCATCGACCAACTGGTCGATTCTTGGGAGCGGGAAGCAGTCCTTTGGGCAGGCTTTATTGAGGTCCGTAAAATCCACACAGGTCTGCCATTTGCCGTTAGGCTTGGGGACCAGCACCGGATTGGAGACCATGCCGAATAAAACGCTACCCTGATAAACCCGTTCTCCTTGAGCCTTTTGACTTCTTCTTTCAAGGCCCTTGATCTTTCTTTATCGAGCAGCCTTCTCTTTTGTTGCACGGGTGGAAAGGTTTTATCTATGTTTAGGACATGGCTGATTACCTATTCCAACCATGTCTTTGTTCGTCCAGGCGAAGACCTCCTGGTTCTTTTGCAAGAATTCCACCAGTGCTAGCTTTATATTAGGCTCTAAGTTTTTCCCAACCTTTACGACTCTGGTTGGGTCTTTTTTGTCGAGTTGGACCTCCTCTAGGTCCTCGACGGGTCCAACATTTTCTTCAAAATCCCCAAAGCGAGGATCCAAATCTCCATCCTCACTTTGGGCAACACCCTATTTGATGGCTTCACCACCGGATTGGGCTTGGATGCCTATTGTCATCTGCGATCGATCTGGGGTAGTGCTCCCTGATGTCCCACTTTTCACCTTTGTGATCGAGGCGTTGTAGCACTCCTTGGCTTCCCTTTGGTTTCCTAAGACGCGCCCTACCCCCGCGTCCGTCAGGAACTTCATGGCTAGGTGCCACATAGAGATGACGGCCCGTAGATCAACTAGTATGGGCCTTCCAATAACGGCGTTGTATACCGAAGGGCAATCGACCACTACAAAAGTGGTGAGTAATGTCCTTGTTGCGGGCACTGTACCCGTCGTTACTGGAAGCTTGACCATTCCGGCAGGGGCGAGTCCTTCTCCAGAGAAGCCGTATATGGTTTGATTGCAGGGCTCCAAGTCTTTTACGGACAAGTTCATGCGTTCCAGTGTTGACTTATACAGGATGTTCACTGAACTTCCTGTGTCGACCAGTACTCTTTTTACCATCATATTGGCCATCTGAACGTCCACGACCAGCGGATCGGTATGCGGGAACCGGACGTGTTGGGAATCGTCATCAGAGAAGGTTATCTCACCCTTCCCTGAGCGAGCCTTTTTCTGTGCACGGTCTTCCACAGTCACCATCTCGATGTCCTGGTCGTGACGTAGAGTTCGAGCGTATCGTTCTCTGGACTTTCCGCTATTTCCCGCGAGGTGCGGGCCTCCACAGATGGTTAAGAGTGTTCCGGCCACGGGGGCAGGCTGTAATGGGGGCGAGCGTTGGCGTGTAGACGCCTGCTCGTTGCCACCTGGAGCTTCTCGTTGGGAAGTTCCCGAGGCCCGTACATATCTTCTCAAGTGTCCTTGTCTAATAAGGAACTCGATTTCGTCTTTTAACTGGTTGCATTCGTTAGTGTCATGTCCGTAGTCGTTATGGTAACGACAGAACTTGGTGGTGTCTCTTTTCGAAATGTCTTTTCGAATGGGTCCTGGTTTCTTGTAGGGCACACTAGAGCTTGTGGCCTGATAAACCTCTCCCCGAGACTCGACGAGGGCAGTGTAGTTAGTGAACCTAGGTTCATAACGATTACCCTTGGCTCGTTTGTTGTCGGAGGTGGAAGCCTCGTTATACGGCCGTTTCCCACCATTTTTGCCATTACTGTTGCCGTTTCCGTGGCCTTTGTCGTTGCCATTAGGTTTGGAACCATTGGAGGCTTTGGCAGGTTCGGCGGCCTTCTTACCCTTGTTTGAGGGTTTTCCATCGTCAGCAATGGCTTCCTCGAGCTTGATGTATCGATCAGCTCGGTCCAGGAATTCCTGGGTTGTTTTAACTCCTTCCTTTTGGAGACTTTTCCAGAGGGGAGAGCAACGTTTTACCCCTGCGGTAATGGCCATCATCTTGCCTTCGTCTCCTACTGTTTTTGCTCTAGCTGCTGCTCGCATAAAGCGCTGGACGTAATCCTTCACTGACTCTCCATCCTGCTGGCGAGTCTCGACCAGCTGGTTTGCTTCGGTTGGGTGCACATGACCCGCATAGAACTGTCCGTAGAACTCCCTTACGAACATTTCCCAAGAAACTATGCTTGCAGGGGGGAACTTAAAGAACCACTCCTGCGCCACTTCAGAAAGTGTTGCAGGGAAGATCCTGCACCGAGCGTCTTCAGACACTTTCTGAATGCCCATCTGAATTTCAAATTTATTCACATGCGAGACTGGGTCCCCATATCCATCAAAGTTCGGAAGCGTAGGCATTTTGAACTTGCTGGGTGTTTCGGCGTTAGCTATCCTCTGGACGAAAGGAGTACCCTTTCTCCTGTCATGGTCGATATAAGAAGTTCTTCCTCCGACCAGCTGCTGCACTACTTGATTGAGTGCGTCTATCTGAGCTTGCACTGCGGCAGGAATCGCGGTAATGGCCTCTGCGGCTGGGGGGATGTTCTCGCCGTGCCTTTCTCGACGATCCTTGAGTACATCCCTCAGGTCCTCTTCTCTTCTTTGCTGCTCGCTACCTCCGAGCCGGTTGAAGACATTATTTTGTCTGGGCTGCCCCCCAGCATCTTGTCTATTTGGCTGGTCACCTTGAGGTATTTGGCTCCTGCCTTTACCTCTTTCTCCATTCCTCCCACCAGCATTTCCCTTGCCTGAGTCGGCCTCATTGTACCCGTGGCCATCTCTGAACCTTGACTGGCTGTGGTGAGACTGACTGTTCCCTCTATTCCCGTCTCTGGCAGAAACGCCCCGAGCGTTAGAGGGTGGCCTGCGCTGGTCGCGGTGTCCCCGTGCATCGTTATGCCGTGGGGGTCCCTGGACCGCAGAGCCTAGCTCCGAGTCCCTCCTGTTACCAGGAGGGTAGTGACCTCTGTTCGCTTGGTTTGGCCTGTCACTCTCATGGCGCCTAGGACTACGAGGCTGACGCTCGGTCCTATTCTGCCTTTGCTGCGGGGGATTACCCCGAGCAGCTTGGGATGGTGGATTTGCCTCAGGGTCCAATGGGACATCGTCATGGGGCGTCTGAGGCTGCTCGGGCCTTTGCGGGCTTAAAGGCTCAACTGGTGGGCTAGGATTGGGACCCTTCTAGGGTGGACCATTCGTGGGTTGGTCAGGCTGCGAGGCAGGTGCAGCCTGATTTCTAGCCAGCAGCAAGGCTGCTTCGAGGGCGGCCATGGCTTCAGTCTGTCGGCGATCCACCTCTGCCTGTCTCTCGCTCAATTCCGCACGCTGTCGATCAATCTCCTGCTGTTGCCGCGCCATAACTTCTGCGGCAGTCTCTTGATTGGCTCTCAGACTAGCCAATTCTTCCTGCAACGCGCCCAGGGTGCTCTTCAGCATCGCATCATCCATTTCCTCCTCTTCAAAATCTAGTTGCGGCTCATCTTCCGCCATGCTTGCAGGGGGAGGAGGAGGTGGTGGGTTCGACGGTGCAGCGGCAGTTGCCTGCCCAGTTTTTCTTCCTGCTTTCGCCATTGGTTTTCTTAACAGCAACAAATCAATCTCTCAATGAAAGCACCAGAATGTTGACCCAAGATTTGGCCGACTGACACGGAGTCAAAACGTGATTGATATGGACAGATGTATGGAGAAGAACGCAATGACAAAAGGAAATAAAACATAGTAATTTATAGTGGTTCGGCCCCAGGATCTGGTAATGACCTACGTCCACTTAGAATAATATTGATATAAAGTCAGAAGGGTGATCAAAGAACCAGAGTTCAATGAGCTTCACTCTCCTCTAAAGAACAATACAAATTTACTTGAAGAATTACTCTTGTTCCTATCATTCGAAAGCCAAAAGTCCCCTCCTTTGAGCTATCTCTTCTTATTTATAGGCTCAAGGAGGGTTACAATGGATTGTTACAGATATTCTTCCCTGAATAATCGGGTATCCAGGAGATTGTATGAGATAAGTTCGGGATTCATAAAGATCTTCCCATAAATGTTGCCTTGTATACGGAGCTACCGACCAGATTGGTCGTGGGTAATACAGTCTTGCCCTGCTTCTACTGTGTCTCCTGGTCGATACTCTAGCAGACGCTCCCAGGTATCAGCCACGTGTCAAGAAATTATTTGCCATGTCACCAATGCTAATTTATTGGATAACAATTGGTTTTTCAAATTTTATTTAATTATTTATTCAAATTACTTTCTCAGATAAGATCCAACAACATGATAACTAATTCAAATTTGAATTCAAATTAATTATCTTTTTAATTAATTATTTGAATAAATATTAATCTTTTAAATTCAAATCCAATTTGAACTTATCAGATCATTATCTCCTACTCAAATAAAGATATTTAATTAATTCTACCAATTAATTAAATCCAAAATTTTCGAAAATAAATATTTAATTTATTATAATTTCGAAAATTATAATTAATTAATTATTTAATTAAATTTCAAAAATTAATTTAATTATTTAATATAATTGAGAAAATTATACAATAATTAAATATGAATTAATTTTATGTACTACAACTAATTTGTAATTAATTAATTAATCACTATTATCATATAATTGCATATTTGGCATGAAGAACAAATTTCTTCTTAAATATGTCTTTAAACTATTTTCCCTTCATATCAACTCTTACCTTGAACAGTGTTGATAGAGCCGCTATGAGGACCTATGGACCTATAATTCCAAGCTCCAAAAAATTTGAGATTATTGATTAAACTCTTTAATTAAATAATCTTAATTTATTAATCTCATGATTATTCCACTATAAATATGAGATTGCACTATTGTAATTATAGACATTTCATTTACTGAGTACTTTATATTCATAAAGCGTCCATTGATATAATCATTGCATACAACTTGACCCTCTAATAATGGTTCATAATTAATCAGGAATAAAATTACCGTTTTACCCTTTTAATTATCTCTTGTTTCCTTAAGTACCATTGACTCTACTAGTGAAGGTTAATTCATAACTAAATTATGAATTTGAGCTCAATAACCTTTCAGTTCCAAAAGTCAACCCTTAAGAGAACCATCATTCAATCTCTTGGGAGAAGGTATAGATTCCATATCTGCATACTATGTCCCCAGCCATCTATATTAATGAGTTCCCAAAACAAAAGTTTTTAGCCTGATCATTCTGACAGACCCTAACAAGTGAATCAAAGAACTCATATAACATAAACAGGAGTTCATAGTAACTTCATGATTAAGATCTATTTGTATATGATCATCACTTGATATGTTTAATTAATACTTCGAAACGATATTTAACTAAGTATTAATAAACATATCTAGTCCAGTTCTATATATTCTTTAAAATATAAAACACCTCCACTAAAGTGTCATTTCACACTAGTGATCCGGATCTAGATCACATGTATTCATAATACTAGTGGACCGTACTTGCAGTAATTAATCTAAAGATTCCATAACTTTATTTTACTGCGAACTATTCAAGTTCATTTATCTCAAACACAATCCTCCTGTACTAATATGTGTTTGAGATTACATACATGAACTTAGGAATTTTCCTGATATTTACATAATATTATCATAGAATAATATAGTCCATAAAATATATGCATAAAAAATTCAATTTATTTATTTATTTCAAAAAACAATGTCTACTACATATGCTTTCAGGGCACATTTCCAACATCACACACTTGACTACCACACGCGCGCGCCACCGCTGCCGTCTGTCCGACCGACCCGAGCTGAGCTGGCTGGCGGGTGGGTGGTGTGGTGTGGTGTCATATTTTAATTTTTTATTTTTTGTTGAAAAAATTTATTCAATAAAATAAATACATTTATTATTTTATTAATTAAATTAATCTTAAAAATGTTTATTTTTCTGAAATGGTTTTTTTTCACTGGTTCTACAAATTTTCTCAGAGCTTTTTTGAGGGTGTACAAGAACGATCCTCTCAGTGCAGGGAGGAATCGTACAGAGGTTGTTTTATCCTGGGGACGGCGTGGTTGATAGACTGCTTTGAACACTTAGGGCAGAGCCGCGAAACGTCTTAAAGAAAGCGACATTGTCCGCAACTCAGCTAGAAAAATTGATCGGTAATTTCGTTCCAATTTTATTTTCTATTGAGGAATATCAAGTCTTAAGTTGCAAAGACAAGTCTGGGCAAATTTTTGTTTCAATATAACGTTCATCTTCTTCCTAAAAATATTATGTTCAAATTTACATCCAAATTCCAAATGAAATATTTTCTAGATTTACAAACAAAAAATTCTAACCAAAATCATAAAACACGCAAACTCAGGCATATTTTAGATCATCAAACGCATTCATATTTTTTCTAAGCTAAAAAAAAGAAAAAAAAACCATGCAGATTTCAAGCTCCCCTCCGCCCTTATACTCCCTCTCTATAGATCTGCGACCTCTTCCTCTCTTACTTCCTTGTTAACAGAAACCTTCTCTCACCCTTGTTAGAATATTTATTTATATGATATATTAAATCAATATGTTACAACTAATTGATTTAATATATCAAAGTCAATATTTTATTTATTGACAAAATATTCTAATTAATGGTTAACATTATTTGTTATTCGATTTTGTTTGTTACCCGATTTTGCATATCCCAACTTATTGAGAGAATATCTCAATCTGTGATAGAGATTCTGATGGTAGGTCTGTTATCCAAAAAATTGGCATTGATGACATGGCAAGTGATCCCTGGACACGTGGCTGACACCTAGAAAAGCTCTGTTAGTACATCGACCAGAAGACGTATTAGAAACAGTTAGCAGCCCAGTCTTACCTGCGACCAGTCTGGTCGCAGGTTCCGCATACAATGTAATATTACTATAAAGATCTTTATAAATCCCGAATTTAACTCACACAATCTCCTGAGTATCCGATGATTTAGGAGAGAATATTGGCAACAAAATCATGTAATCCCCCTTGAGCCTATAAATAGAAAAAGATAGCTCAAGGGAGGGGTATTTTGGCTTTTGAATTATTTGAGACTAGAATAATTCTCCTTGGAATATTGTATTGTTCTTGAGAGGTTAGTGAAACTCATTGAACCCTTGTTCTTTGATCACTCCTTTGATTCTTATATCAATAACAATCTAAGTTGACGTAGGTCATTACCAGATCCTGGGGCCGAACCACTATAAAATATCGTGTTCTTTTTACTTTTTGCCATTCGATTCTTGTCAACACATTCATTCACATCAAGCATATTCTGACTCCGTGTCAGTTGGCCAAAATCTGGGTCAACATTTTGGTGCTTTCATTGAAAGCTTGATTTATCATTGTTGAGAAAATCAATGGCGAAAACTGCAAGGAAAACTGGACAGGCGGCCGCCACTGCACCGTCAAACCCGCCACCTCCTCCTCCTCCTGCAAGCGTGGCTGAGGATGAGCCACATTTGGATATTGAGGAGGAAGAAATGGATGATGCGACGCTGAAGAGTACTCTGGGAGCGCTGCAAGAAGAGCTGGCTAATCTAAAAGCCAGTCAAGAGACTGCTGCTGAAGTTGTGGCGCGGCAGCAGCAGGAGATTGAACGGCAGCACGCGGAGTTAAGCGAATGGCAGGCGGAGATGGACTGCCGCCAGATTGAAGCCATGGCAGCCCTCGAGGCAGCCTTGCAACTGGCTAGGAATCAGGCCGCACCTGTTTCGCAGCCTGACCAACCTGTTGATGGGCCACCCCAGAGGGGTCCAAATCCTAGCCCACCAATCCAGCCCCCGAGTCCACAAAGGCCCGAGCAGCCTCAGGTGCCCCATGACGATGTCCCGATGGACCCTGAGGCACAGCCTCCATCCCAGGCTAGTCGCGGAAATCCCCCGCAACAGAGGCAGAATAGGGCCGAGCATCAGGCTTGTAGTCCTAGACGTCGTAGGGGCGATGAGCCAAACCTACCGAACAGGGGTCAGTATCCTCCTGGCAACAGGAGGAACTCAGAGTCAGGCTCTGCGGTCCGTGGTCCCCCATGGCATGATAATGCACGGGGACACAACGACCAGTGCAGGCCGCCCTCTAACGCTCGGGACGTTTCGGCCAGAAATGGAAATCGAGGGAACAGTCAGTCCCACCATAGCCAATCAAGGTTCAGAGACGACCATGGATATAATGCGGCTAACTCAGGCAAGGGAAACGCTGACCGAAGGAATGAAGAAAGAGGTAAAGGCAGGAGCCAGGTACCTCAAGATGACCAACCCAACAGACGGGATGCTGGGGGGCAGCCCCGGCCAAATAATGTCTTCAACCGGCTCAAGGGTAGCGAGCAGCGGAGAAGAAACGAGGATTTGCGAGACGTACTCAACGATCGCCGCGAGCGGCATGGCGAGAACGTCCCCCCAGCAACAGAGGCCACAGGGATTCCTGCCACTGTACAGGCCCAGATAGATGCCCTCAACCAGGCAGTGCAACAGCTGGTCGGGGGAAGGACATCTTATATCGACCACGATAGGAGGAAAGGCACTCCTTTCGTACAGAGGATAGCTAATGCAGAAACTCAAAGCAAGTTCAAAATGCCAACGCTTCCAAACTTTGACGGGTACGGAGACCCGGTATCTCATGTCAATAAATTTGAGATACAGATGGATATTCAGAAAGTGTCCGAAGACGCTCGGTGCAAGATCTTCTCTGCAACACTTTCTGAAGCCGCGCAGGAATGGTTTTTTAAGTTTCCACCCGCAAGCATAGTTTCCTGGGAAATGTTCGTAAAGGAGTTTTACGGACAGTTCTATGCAGGTCGTGTGCATCTGATCGAAGCAAACCAGCTAGTTGAAATTCACCAGCAGGATGGAGAATCAGTGAAGGACTACATCCAGCGCTTTATGCGAGCAGCAGCTGGGGAAAAAACGGTGGGAGACGAAGGAAAAATGATGGCCATAACCGCAGGGGTTAGGCGTTGCTCCCCTCTCTGGAAAAGCGTTTGAAAGGAAGGAGTAAGAACTACCCAGGAATTCCTGGACCGGGCTGATCGTTACATCAAGCTCGAAGATGCCATTGCCGACGATGGAAAGCCTTTTGGCAAGGATAAGAAAGCAGCCGAGCTTGCCAAAGTCGCCAATGGGTCCAAACCTAACGGCAACGTTAAAGGCAACGGGAATGGCAACGACAATGGCAAGAATGGTGGAAAACGGACGTATAACGAGCCTTCCACCTCCGACAATAAATGAGCGAAAGGTAACCGTTATGAGCCTCGGTTCACTAACTGCACTGCCCTCGTTGAGTCTCGGGGAGAGGTTTATCAGGCCACAAGCTCTAGTGTGCCTTATAAAAAACCTGGCCCCATTCGAAAGGATATTTCAAAGAGGGACACTACCAAGTTCTGTCGTTACCATAACGACTACGGACATGACACCAACGAATGCAACCAGCTGAAAGACGAAATCGAGTTCCTTATTAGACAAGGACACTTGAGGAGATACGTACGGGCCTCGGGAAATTCCCAACAAGAAGCTCCGGGTAGCAACGAGCAGGCTCCCACGCGCCAACGTTAGCCACCCTTACAGCCTGCCCCTGTGACTGGCACACTCTTGACCATCTGTGGAGGCCCGCACCTCGCGAGAAATAGAGGAAATGCCAGGGAACGATATGCTCGGACCTTGCGCCACGACCAGGACATCGAGATGATGACTGTTGAGGACCGTGCACCAAAAAAGGCTCGGTCAGATGAAGGCGAAATAACCTTCTCTGATGGCGATGCCTAACAAGTCCGGTTCCCACATTCCGATCCGCTGGTCGTGGACATCCAAATGGGCAACATGAAGGTGAAAAGGGTGCTGGTCGATACAGGAAGTTCGGTGAATATCCTGTATAATTCTTCGCTGGAACGCATGAAGCTGTCCATCAAGGACCTGGAGCCTTGCAACCAAACGATATACGGCTTCTCTGGAGAAGGACTCGCCCCCGCCGGATTGATCAGACTACCAGTGACGACAGGTACAGCGCCTGCTACAAGGACATTACTCGCCACTTTCGTAGTGGTCGATTGTCCTTCGGCGTACAATGTCGTCATTGGGAGGCCCATACTAGTTGATCTACGGGCTGTCATCTCTATGTGGCATTTAGCCATGAAGTTCCCAACGGACGCAGGAGTAGGACACGTGTTGGTAAACCAGAGAGAAGCCAGGGAGTGCTACAGTGCCTCGCGAAGCGTGGAACGCCGAAGAGCACTACCTCAGATAGGTTGCAGATGGCAGTTGATACACAAGCCCAATCCGGTGATGGATTCACCAAATAGGGTGTTGCCCAAAGTGAGGATAGAGACTTAGATCCTCGCTTTGGGGATTTTGAAGAAAATGTTGGACCAGTCGAGGACCTGGAAGAGGTCCAACTCGACGAAAAAGACCCGACTAGAGTCGTAAAGGTTGGGAAGAACCTAGAGCCCACCACGAAGCATGCACTGGTGGAATTTTTGCGAAAGAACAAGGAGGTTTTTGCCTGGTCACACAAAGACATGGCTGGGATAGATCCTATAGTTATCAGCCATGTTCTGAATATAGACAAGACCTTTCCACCCGTGCAACAAAAGAGAAGGCTGCTCGATAAGGATAGATTGCGAGCCTTAAAAGAAGAAGTTGAAAGACTAAAGGAGAATGGGTTCATCAGAGTGGCATTTTATCCATCGTGGGTCTCCAATCCAGTGCTGGTTCCCAAGCCTAACGACAAACGGTGAACCTGCGTGAATTTTACAGACCTCAATAAAGCCTGCCCAAAGGACTGCTTCCCACTCCCAAGAATCGACCAGCTGGTCGATGCAACTGCAGGGCACGAGATCCTCTCGTTCATGGATGCATATTCGGGCTACAACCAGATTAGCATGCACCCCCTTGACGAGGATCACACCAGCTTTCGGACCGATACAGGCTTATACTGTTACAAAGTAATGCCCTTCGGACTGAAAAACGCAGGTGCAACTTACCAACGGTTAGTCAACCACATGTTTAAGGAGCTGATCAGAGTAAACATGGAGGTATACGTGGACGACATGCTGGTAAAGTCTAAAAAGGCATAAGGACATGTAAGGGATTTACAAGAGTGCTTTGATGTATTGAACAAATACCAAGTGAAGTTAAATCCCCTGAAATGTTCCTTCAGAGTTGGATCAGGGAAGTTCTTGGGGTTCATTGTAAATTTAAGAGGAATTGAGGCCAACCCCGACAAGATAAAAGCCCTGATCGACATGAAGTCGCCAGAAAGGATCAAAGATGTACAAAGTTTAACCGGGAGGATCACAACCTTAAGTAGATTTATTTCGAAGTCAACAGGCAAGTGCGTCCCTTTCTTCAATCTACTTAGGGGAAATAAGTAGTTTGAATGGACAGGAGACTGTGAACAGGCATTCCAGGCCTTGAAAACTCATATGGCACAGCCTCCCATCTTATCAAAGCCAATCGAAGGAGAAACTTTTTTTATTTACCTGGCAATTATTGAAGTTGCTGCTAGCGCGGTGTTGGTGCGAAAAGACGAAGGCGTGCAAAAAGCAGTCTACTATGTTAGCAAGAGACTGATCGGGGCAGAGTTAAGATATCCGCCAATTGAAAGGTTAGCATATTGCTTAATCCTGGCCTCTAGAAAGTTACGCCCCTACTTTCAAGCCCATCCTATCACAGTTTTGACTGACCAGCCCCTTCGGCAAGTCCTCCAAAAACCAGAAGCGGCTGGACGATTGTTAAAATGGGCAGTCGAACTAGGGCAGTTTGATATAACCTATTCACCATGAGCAGCAATCAAGGGACAAGTCTTGGCCGATCTTATTGCAGAGTTCACCGAACTCCCAGGCAGCGAGCAGTGCGAACAGCCTAGTGCGCCTGAGCCTCAAGAGAAAGCTCCTTCGTGGAGGTTATTCACGGATGGGTCATCCAACGAATCCCACGCAGGAGCGGGAGTGATATTGATAACGCTGGAAGGACATCGATTTCACTGCACCATTAGGTTCGACTTCACCGTATCAAATAATGAAGCTGAATACGATGCACTCCTCGCTGGATTGAGAATGGCGAAAGACATGAGCATAAAGACGCTTGATATTCACAGTGATTCACAGCTGGTGGTGAATCAAGTTCTAGGAGAATATCAAGCACGGGGCTAAAAATGGTGGCCTACTTGAATAAAACAAAAGACCTGCTAGCCCAGTTCACAGAGTACACCCTCCAACAAATACCACGGGATCAGAATTCAAACGCAGATGCCTTAGCAAAACTTGCAAGCGCAAAAGATGCTGACACTTTGAACATTGTGCCAGTGGAAAGGCTAAGTGAGCCAAGCATACAAGCGGTCGAGACTAATATGGAGATTCGAATGGAGGGTACATGGATGGCACCTTACTTGGAGTATTTGACGAACGGTGTGCTACTAGCAGATAGAAACAAAGCCAGAACTCTACAAAGGCGAGCCGCTAGATACATACTGGTCGATGGTATTATGTACCGAAGAGGATATTCAATGCCACTACTCAGATGCGTTACACCAGAGAAAGCTAAGGGACTCATGAAAGAGGTGCACGAAGGCTTCTACGGGGATCACACTGGGGGGCAGAGTTTGGCAAAGAAGATTCTGAGGCAAGGCTATTTTTGGCCAACCATGAACGAGGATTTGGTGGAGTTTGTACGTAGATGTGATAAATGTCAAAGATTTTCCAAGATTCCACGAGCAGCTCCAAAGGAATTGAAACAGATCCAAAGCCCGTGGCCTTTTGCAGTATGGGGGATAGATTTGATTGGATCCCTTCCTACAGGGAAAGGCGGGGTAAAGTACGCAGTCGTGGCAGTTGATTACTTCACTAAATGGGCCGAAGCTGAACCACTCGCTACCATAACGACCAAGAAAGTTCTTGACTTTGTCATCAAGAACATTGTTTTCCGCTATGGTTTGCGCCGAAAGATAGTTTCAGACAACGGAACCCAGTTTGACAGCGACTTATTCACCGACTTCTGCGAAAGGCATGGAATTATTAAAAGCTTTTCTTCAGTTGTGCATCCCCAAGCAAACGGGCAAGTCGAAGCTGTGAATAAAACTCTTAAATATACCCTGAAAAAGAGGCTTGAAGATGCTAAAGGGGCATGGCCAGAGCAGCTGCCTGAAGTCCTTTGGTCGTATAGAATATCTCACCGAACAGCGACAGGTCATACCCCATTTTCCTTGGCTTACGGATATGAAGCTATGTTGCCTGTCGAGTTAGATCCCCCCTCACATCGACGCCTAACATACGACCAAGACCAGAACAGCCAACTAATGATGGAGTCCCTAGACTCAATTGACGAGATACGGGAGAAGGCCCAACTCCGAGTTGCTGCTTACCAGCAAAAAGTCTCCCGGTACTTTAACTCCAAAGTTAAAGAAAGAAAATTCAACGTCGGTGACTTGGTGCTACGACGAGTTTTCTTAAATACCCGCGACCCCATTGCTGGAGTACTCGGACCTAATTGGGAAGGACCTTACCAGATCGAAGAAGTCCTTCATCCGGGTACCTACAAACTTGCACGCCTAAACGGAGATCTCGTTCCACGTTATTGGAATGGAGAACACCTGCGCAAGTATTATCAGTGAACAGTCCTTTTTAAAGGAATGGCTTGTATTAAATGTTACTTTTTACAAGTTTTGCAAAGAGGGTTAGCCACGTTGTATGGCTAATCGCTCGTATATGTAAGATTCTATTTTAGAATCACTCGTAAAGACATGTTTAGTCCATTTTTAATACGAGATTATAAGGGACTGTGGGTAGCCAGTCATTCTTGCCAAGCTTTGTAAATTTATATTTACAAGTATTTGTTCATTACGTGTGTTGTTTTGCTGTATTACAAGTATTACTTTTTCACCCGAGCAGAAATGATCGAACAGGTCATGGTCAGGGCAAGTGACCGAGGACCTAAAGCTCCTCGATCACTTGGGGGGCATATAAGGCACATCGATAGCAAAGCATACCATGAGGTATGTAAACACATGAACAAAATGAGTGAAAGCATGCTAAGGTACTTAGAGTATTTTTCAAAATTTATATTTTGTTAAATCAAGCCAAAGTACTATGCTAAGTTCGGTCATACAGACAAATGTTATAATAAATGAAAATGTTATAGCATCATGAAGCAATCTTTTACACCGCAAGCATCACTGCTTGGATGTAACTGTTCAAATAAAAGGAAAAGTTTGCTGCCCATGCAGCAAATTCAAAAAAGGTATTGTCTTTACATCACGACCCGTGGGTCGTGTAATCAAAAGAAAGGAAAAATAATAAATCTCAAGAGGCATTGGGAGCAGGAGGGTCTTTATTGGCATTCTGATTGGTCCCGTCCTCAACGACTCCTTCTTCCTCTGCGCCAGCAATGCTTGGGGAAGCAGGCATCCTTGCTCTAGCCTCCTCTTCAGCCAGTTGAGCAGTGCAGCGAGCCAGCTCAGCAGTCCTAACATCTTCCGAAAGATAGCTGAAGTCGGCGCCCTGGTTGTGTTTCCAGAAGTTGTAAAAACACCGGAGCGTCGTCTTCTTATACCTTTCCAGATTCTTGGAGTTGTCCAGCTTCAGCTGCTCCACTTGGCCCTTAAGAGTAGCGATGGCCTCGTCCTTGGACTTAAGCTCCTCACCCAGTCTCTTGACTTCGTGATACTGGACTCGGCTGGCCTCCTGATACTCCTCCCTCTGGTTTATCATAGCAGCCTTCGAAGCTTCAGCCTCCGATAGCTTCGTCACCGCGGCATCCCTCTACTGAACCATCACCTCTAGCTCCTTTGCGTACCTGGCCTCTGCAGCCGAAAGTTCTTCAGCTGCTTTCACTTGGTACCTCTTGATAGCCTTCGCCCGAGCCTGTTCGATGGTGGCTTGGGCACGGGTACGAGCAGCAGTTGCAGACAGCAAAGCCTGTGAACAAAGGAAAAAGTTAGAACCTGTTGCAAAGAATAAAAGACTAAGGCCAAAAAGATGAAGAAGCACTTACGCTGGCTATTTCGTTCAGTGTCCTGTTCAGAATTTGGTCGACCGCCATACTCTCTGCCTCAACCATTGTATCCTTGACGCGATCGTTCTTCCCGATGTGCGCAATGCGGTCTTTGGCTGCTCGTACGGCACGACTCGAGAGTTTGGCCCCAAGAGTTTCTTCCCGCTTGTTTTGTTCCCTGCTGGGCTCAGCCGGAGGGTTTGTCGGAGCAGGAGGAGTCGGGGCAGGAGGAGTATCCTTCTCAACAGGAGTTGGAGGATGAGCAGAAGTTTGCCCAGTTGGCACGTCCTTGGAAGGGTCTTCTGTTCGACTCTTTTTGGCAGGGCCCTGGCTTGTTTCGCCGTTGTGTCTCCTTGACGACTTTCGCCGAAGCTGAGGAACCTCCTCTTCCTCCTCAGCCTGGTATAGGTCGAAGACGTTGGGAGTGGCCATATCTGCATACAAGTAAACACATGCAAAGGGTAAAGATAAAGGCAAATGAAGACTCTTTATCAAACAGAAAAGAAGGTCACAAAGTTAATACCCGAGCTACAACTACTGGTCGCTATACTATTGACTCTATTAGTCATACACTCATTATCTGGCATGAAGAAGCCTGGCCCTAGATTTGGAGTACATATAAAGTTGCCCTCCCCGTCAAACAAGTGACAGGGAATTGGCAAGCTATTTAAAAGCAAAATAACTTTACCGTTCTCATCAGAGGATTCCCCCAAGTCCACAACCGGCTCTTTGGCCTTTTGTTTCCCCTTGCCTTGGGGAGCAGAAGGCCTTTCTGCGGAAGGATTGCCCATGGGCTCCCTGATTGTAACCCCCGTCGGCCTCCTTCGTGGAGGAGACGCAGGAGGTTGCTGCTCGGGAACCCCCTCGGCAGTGGCATCGGCTACCACGGGTCCTCTTGTTTCATGGCGAGGAGCCAGGAGGCCAGACAACCTCAGGTTTTCATCAGTAACTAGGGACTTGACGCTTTTTTCAACGTCTGTCAACCTTGCCAATGCATTGGACCTCAACACCATGCCTGGTGTTGTGGTCAGACGTAACCATGGGCCTGAAAACAAAGTATACTTTAAAAAAGATGAAGGAAATTTCGATGATTGAAAAGTATCGACCAGTAAAAGACAACACTTACCTCCTCGAGCGAAGGCCAGGTTGTTGCTGGTTATGTCCGGAGTAAGGAAGTACTCCTTATTGTACTACCCCACGTTGGATATATGCGTAATGTCACTCAGGAACCTCCGGTTGGTCTCCTGGTGACAAAGATGGAAGAAACCCGTCCCATATTGTTGCGGGTTGGATTTAAGGTCGAAAAGATAATTGACCTCGTGGGCAGTAGGTTCAGGCCATATTTTAAGTTTATACAAGATATAGAGTGCGGCCAGCATTCTATATCCGTTTGGAGTAATTTGGAAGGGGGCGACATCGAAATAATTAACCACCCCCTGATAAAAAGGATGTAGAGGGAGGAAAGCCCCTGCCTCTATGTGATACCAAGACCAAGCGCTGTATATACCTCTAGGGAGGTTAGCCCTTTGGTCTGCGGCAGGAATCCTAATGGTAACCCCAGTGAGAGGATACTTCCTGAAATAGTTAGCAACCATCCGAGGGGTCACTACGCTGGTTGGGGAGATATACCACTCGACATCAAGCAGATTCTGATGACGAGGGCGGGCTCTAATTTGGATGTTAGGGTCAGGAACAGGATTGTCTCGACCACTGGTCGAGGGATCCCTAGCCTGCGAATCAGGCTGGGCAGGAGGGTTTGGACTATCGTCGGATTCAGGTCTTTTCTTGCCTACGGCTTTGGAATGAGCCATTTGAGGAGCAGAAGGACGGGGTCTGGACGAGGACCGAGAAAATGGAATGTCGTGGATTCAGTCAGTCGGTTGTTCTTCACCTTCGAGCAGCTGGGCGAGAAGGTCGTCGTCGATGGGCCGTTCACCTCCCCATAAATTTGGCATCAAAGTCTGCAAACAGAAGAATGGGGAGGTGAGGATAGAGAATTTTTAAAGGCTTTTTAGAATGGCGCTGGTCGAGTATAAAAGTCAAGCTTTTATACAACAACATTCTAACAAAAAGCTAAATTTTTCCACACGAACAGTTTGAGAAACGGATCAAAGGGTGAAAGTAAAAAGGTTTTCAAAAAAGCTTTTTCAACTCCCCTTAGGGCGGGAAAAACCTATTTTCCAACTAGCCTAAAGATCGAATTTTTTGCCTACAAGACATTCTACTCACAAGCATCTCAAACCAGAAGCAGATGAACTCAAACAGTCAACATACAGAAGCATGCATTACGAAAATACAAAACATAAAGATCCGAAGACTTACTGGAAAGAAGATCGTTAAGAATGGTAAAGAGTCTTCGGAAGTCGGAGTGCTCTCGGGTTGAATCTTGAAATTGCAGAAGAACGGTCTCTGGGAGAAGACAAGAGCTCTAGTTTTAGGGTTTCTGGAGTGAGTAGTGGCGTGCGTAAAAAGAAAAGGAAGGCTTCGGAGATGTTATATAAGTTTGTCTGTGGCATTAAAAAGGTGTAATCATCAGTTTCCCTTTTTCGAAGTATGGGGAAGCGGAATAGCCGTCGAATTATTACTGGGGAACCGAAAAGTCATGATTAGATAGGAGTAGGTTGCTTTTTTCAAGGACACACGAAGGGTTCTAACACGCATGGTGAGGTTACCGAAGGGTCGTTCGCTCAAAAGTTTATTTATTGCTCGTAACAAATAAACTTGGGGGGCAAATGTTATCCAAAAAATTGGCATTGATGACGTGGCAAGTGATCCCTGGACACGTGGCTGACACCTGGAAAAGTTCTATTAGTACTTCGACCAGAAGACGTATTAGAAACAGTTAGCAGCCCAGTCTTACATGCAACCAGTCTGGTCGCAGGTTCCGCATACAATGTAATATTACTATAAAGATCTTTATAAATCCCAAATTTAACTCACACAATCTCCTGAGTATCCGATGATTTAGGAGAGAATATTGGCAACAAAATCATGTAATCCCTCTTGAACCAATAAATAGAAAAAGATAGCTCAAGGGAGGGGTCTTTTGGCTTTTGAATTATTTGAGACTAGAATAATTCTCCTTGGAATATTGTATTGTTCTTGAGAGGTTAGTGAAACTCATTGAACCCTTGTTCTTTGATCACTCCTTTGATTCTTATATCAATAACAGTCTAAGTGGACGTAGGTCATTACCCGATCCTGGGGCCGAACCACTATAAAATATCGTGTTCTCTTTAATTTTTGCCATTCGATTCTTTTCAACACATTCATTCACATCAAGCATATTCTGACTCCGTGTCAGTTGGCCAAAATCTGGGTTAACAAGGTCTCACTCAATAAATATAGAGTAGCGGTCCCCAAGCTCACTGCTCATTCTGACTTCCAGTAACTCCATCTAAAAGAGTTTGTGAGAGCTTGGAAGCCCGAGTACTCATTCTAATTCTTTTCTTTTTCTTTTGTAGATCAAAATTTTTTAGATTGAGGTTCACCAAATCAATGGCTAGAGGTATACAATTTCGATATTCTCTTTGTATATGTTCAATCTATATATTAATTCCGCCTACATGTATAGGATTGTTCACATGCCTATATTATGTTTTAATCTAACATTTGGTATCAGTCGCCATACTTATCTCTGCCTTGGTAATTTTATCTGCATATATATATTTTTTTGCTTTATATATGCCTTTATATTCATATTCATATATACATATATATTTCAGTTTTGGTCGTGTACATTTGGTATGTATATTATAGCCGTATACATCAATTTTTTTTTTTTATGTGTTTTGGTTGTGTTTTACTGCTGTTGTTGTTGGGTTTACGTTGATTTATTCATTCCTAACAATTTTGGGCATAAAAACTTATACAATATAGTCATATACACTTATATATATAAATATATTATTTGTTTTGACTGATCATTTTATTTATTTTGGTGTATGGTTTTCTTTTGGTTTTGATCTTAATTTCATTAGAAATATATTAAGATTCTTATTATTTTGATTTGTGTATTAAAAACGAGTTTTCTAACCATTGAAACTCAACTTTCGGTCCGTTCATACACATTCATGGCTTAATTTTTCTATGATATTAATGTTTGATTTTAAGTAGTTTTTTATGAACAATAAGGCTATGAATCTTCATATATATGTATTTACGTGAGTTCTGGGCTTTAAAATCTTGAAAATAGACGTCAAAATGAGGTTTTCCAGCCGGGTACACAATCGGGTCCGAAGGACCCATTTTTCTGCAACTGGGTCAAAGCGACCCGGATAGATGTTGAAGAAGGTGGAAAAATGACATGTTGTTTTCCACCATGCAGCGCCAACAATGACCTGTCGTTTGACGGGTCATACGACAACATTAAGGGGAAAACGACATGGTAGAATTTAAAAAAAAAATTGAAGAAAAATTTATAAAATTTCTGAAAATTACCTTTTTAATTTATTTTTCGAATTTTATTTTTTTCTTGATTTAAATGCTTTTTTAGACAATATTCATTTTTTAATTCTTTTGCCAATTTAATTAAAACATATAATTTTGGTATATTATTTATTTGGAAATGAATTAAAATGTGCAATTACTTGATTTTGGTGTATTTATTGTATTATTTTCTTTTATTCATGCAATATTAATAATTGTGTTTTTTTAAGAATGTAATTACATTTTTATTTCACAATTAAGTTTGTGCAATTATTTTATTAATCCAAATCAATAAATAATTTTATTGTCTTATTTAGCATGAATTTTTCTGCCATTAAGTATATTTATGGAATTATTGTATTTATTTTTGTACATATAATTAATTATGCTAATTTGTATGATTATTTTGTTATTATTCATGCAAATTTATTCATTCTAAGTATAATTATCTTTAATTTTATATGTATGACTTTATGATTTTAAATACGTTATAGATTCCATTATTGTGCTGGATATATTTAGATTATATTCAAACATTAAGATAGGTTGAGTAATATTTAGCACATTTATATTCATGAAATATTCACATTAATATTCGTAAAATATTCATAAAAGTTTTAGGGTGAATAAAATTATGAATAATACATAGATAATTTTGTGGTTGACATAAGAACACATGAAATTGAGACAAATGCTCAATCTAGAATGGTTTTTAATGATCTTCAGACGACCACAATAGGAGCACTACTCTCTGTGATTGCCTATTGTGTTATAACGAAATTGTTCTTAGGTCTTCCTAGAGCCTAAAACATAATGTCTAGTGAACCATAAATTTTTAAAAAATTAGGGAGTAGCCACAACATCTTTAATTATATAAAATTATATATTAATTTGAAAGGATCACATAATAGACATAAATTATGATTGATTATATAGATATAATAATTTTACCCACAACGATTTTATTATATTTATATAATTAATTAGGATAATATATTAAATTAATTTTCTTAATTTACCCACAGGAGTTATGATAATTAATTTAATAGTTTCATCATAAAGATTAATTTAGATAGAAGTATCAAACCTTAATTTATCCCAAATAATTCATTTGAATAATCTATCATCCTATACATCCAATTTTATTAAATTAAAAATTTAGCCCATAGGCAATTTTTGTTTAATAAAATTTCATCATTCAGCATGTTGTACATTGGTAAAACATGACTTCATTAAGCCTCAATCTTTAGAAATCTAAGTTTGTAATCCTATTCATGCAGCTTCTTCATCCTCCTCTAGTTTCGCTGAAATCCTTACTGAAATTCCTGAGCTTAGGGGTGACAATTTCAAAATCTGGAAGGAACAAGTTCTTCTTCACTTAGGCTGCGCCGACATGGACTACGCAATAAAGAAGGACGAACCTGCTGCAATCACTGCGACTAGCACTACTGCTGAGATCGCACTATATGAAAAATGGGAGCGATCCAATCGCCTCAGCATCATTTTCATCATGTCCAAGATCCCTCTAGGAATGCGTGGATCGGTGGAGCAACCTGAGAAAGCTAGAGACTTGATCAAACTGATTGATGAGCAGTTCGACACTTCAGACAAACCACTTTACAACAACCACATCCACCAGTTCTCATCCACAAAGCTCACTGGTGTCAAAGGAGTTAGAGAACATATCTCAAAGATGAGGGACATTTCTGCTCAACTGAAGAAGCTCGATGTAGTCATTCTTGAAACCTTCCTGGTCCACTAATTCCTTAACAATCTACCACCTTAATACGGGCCTTTCAAAATTTCCTACAACACACATAAGGACAAATGGAGTATCAATAAACTGATAACGATGTGTGCTTAAGAAGAAGCTAGGCTCCTGCAGAAACAAGGTAAAAGTGCTCACATGACCACCCAAGGAAAGAAACACAAACCATCCAAGAAGGACAAGGGGGAAAATAAAGTGCCTCCCCAAGGCGAAATAAAGAAGGATTCCATCAAGTGTTTCTTTTGCAAAAAGAAGGGACATGCGGAAAAGGAATGCGCCAAGTTCAAGAAATGGATGGACGACAAAGGTAATCCAATTTCATTCGTACGTTATGAATCTAATATGGCTAATGTTAATCTTAACACATGGTGGATTGATTCTGGATCAACAATTCACATTTCAAATTCCTTGTAGGGTTTACAAAACCTAAGGAAGCCAGTGGGGAGTGAGCAAAGCATCTTATCCAGAAAAAAGGTGGTTTTGTTTTAAAGTTAGAAAATATATTTTATGTCCCAAGTTTCTCTAGAAACTTGATTTCTGTTTCAAGACTTGTACCTTTTGATTTTTCCTTTACATTTTCAGACAAATCTTTTAATTTATATAATAAATATGAATGTGTTGGAAATGGTATTTTTTCTGATGGTCTTTACTGCCTTAATTTACAAAACAATACTGCTTATAACACTGTGCACGTTCACGCTGCCAATAAAAGATGTGTTATGAATGAGAATTCCTCTATATTATGGCACTGGAGATTGGGACATATCTCCATTGATAGAATTAGAAGGTTAGTGAAAGATGGGGTACTCAATACCTTAGATTTTACTAATTTTGATACTTGTGTGGATTGCATTAAGGGAAAGCATACCTCCAAGTCTAAGAAAAGTGGTGTCCATAGGAGTTCCAACCTATTAGAAATCATACATACTGATATATGTAGTCTAGACATGGACTTATATGGTTAGAAATACTTCATCTCTTTCATAGATGATTACTCACGCTACATGTATATCTACTTACTTCATAACAAAAGTGAAGCGTTACATGTCTTTAAGATATTTAAAGCTGAAGTAGAGAAACAATGCAACAAGCACCTGGACCTTTTGCAAAGTTTCTTCAAGAAAATGGGATTGTTGCCCAATATACCATGTCTGGTACACCCGAGCAAAATGATGTTGCAGAAAGGAGAAACCGAACATTGATGGACATGGTGCGAAGTATGCTTAGCAACAACCATAAACTTCCTAAATCCCTGTGGGCCGAAGCTCTAAAGACATTCGTGTACATATTAAATCGAGCTCCAACCAAGGCAATCTCAAAATATCCTTTTGAATTATGGAAAGGTTGAAAAATGAGTTTGCAACATGTATGCATTTGGGGACGCCCATATAAAGTTAGGGTATACAATCCACAAGAAAAGAAATTGGACCCAAGAATACTTTATTGGATACGTTGAAAGGTCTAAAGGTTACAAGTTTTATTGTCCATCTCATTGAACTAGGATTGTGGAATCAAGGAATGCAAAATTTCTTGAAAATGCCTTGATTAGAGGGAGTGATCAATCCAAGGAATTAAGTTCTGAGAAAGATCCTTCAGAACCCTCCACCTCAAGAGCAAGATTGATTGTGGTTGATAACACCCATGCAGTCCAAATGGATGTTGAACCACCACAATCAATTGATGAAGATCCACAAGTCAATGAAAAGAGTTGGCTATAATTGTTAAACAACAAGCTGAACCACCTGCTGCCCAAGAGCCTGTTGGTGTAGCCTTAAGAAGGTCCACTAGGACAACAAAATCAGCGATACTTAGTGACTACATTGTGTATGTAACGCCCTGGATAGCCAAGAACGCTACACTGTGTACTTATAAAGGTGCAAGACTTGCTAATCAAGCCAATATTTTAAAAACGTGTCACTAAACATGTAAGAGCTAGGGTTAAAAAGGTTTTGGTCTCAAAAGACTCATTTCATATATTCAAACTGTAGTAAACATGGGATCCCATAAGAAAACAAAGTTAGAATAAGTTTACAGACTCCCAAAAATACATGAGTATTCACTAGCCGCACTAGGGCAAAAAAAAACAGTCTTTAGGTTTCACGTCCTTGCTTAGACCTCAACCGTGGTGGCCAAGCACCTGGCTATGTACATTCCGCTCGCTGAGCTCTCCAATCAGGTCTGGTCTAACTTGCCCTTGCCTTTACCTGCACCACGTAGCACCCGTGAGCCAAGGCCTAGCAAGAAAACATCTTAAACAACTCAATCAATGAAAACAGACAATTAACTCATTAAGCATGTATTCCCATCAGATAACCCCCAACAGATATTCAGCGCATATAATCAGATTCAAGATACATTCTATCACATATAACACTCTTATCATATAATATTCAGGGCTGACGACTTAGGCCGCACCCTTTGTTTAACCCACTGACTCCGGCTCGCTTAAACCGAGCTCAGTACATAATAAGCTGTCCTCGGCTACCAGTGACTGAGCTGCGCCCTGTACGCTAGTGAAACCCTTGGCACCCTTAGGCCGTTGGTACACTAAATGGCTTGCATGGCATAATACCATCTTTTCAAGGATTTACAATAGGGAGCCCTTAGTCCCGTCACATATATTCAACCAGGTGCAATTTTCTTACCTTTAGTCTGTGCAGTTATTGAATTACGAGCAGCGCCTCTCAAACACGATTCGTTCCCGAGCCTAAGCCTTTATCACCTAGTCACAACCAAAGTATAGGGTTCCATTAATACTCCAATATAGGTTTCAAGTTACAAAACTAACTCCCGGGATTCCAAATTCCACCAAGCACGGTGGTGAAACCAAACCCGAGCACACTAGACCACTTTCCCGTGCCTAAAACCCTCAAAAACCCATGTGTGCAACCAAGGGCTGCGGCCCCTGAAGCCTAGTCATGGCCCTAGCCTCAAAATAGAACCACATCCATGCTGAACCACACACGCACCACGACCCTTGCCTTGGGCGCCGCGGCGCCCTCCCATGGTCGAGCCTTCTTGGCTCTTTTGCCTGCTAGGGCCGCATCGCTCTAGAACAGAGCCGCGACCCTCCCCTTCAAACCCAGAATTTACACCATTTCAAAGCTCAAAACCTCAGCCACAACCACCCTTAGGCTCCCTACTTCAACACCCAACATCTTTAACATGATTTAAACAACTTAATTCCACATAAAACTCAGCCAAACACACACTAATCTTCTCTTTTCAATTTCTGAAACTCAAGACCTATAAACACCCAAACCAGCCATTCAAACCTAATCTAAAACCTCTAAACCATGAGTTGGAACTTACCTTTTCTGTTGAATCACTTCACCAAGCCAAAGCCAAGCTAAGTCTCCAAGTTTCCTCCTTAATTCTGCCTTAAGACATCAAAACCATGTTTGCTTCAACACTTAACCAAAACCCAGCTAGAACTCAGAATTCAACCACAGAAAAGAAGATTAGATGCTTACCTTAATCCCTATTTTAGTTCTTGATTTACTCCTGAGCTAAACCTCCAAATCCTCACCACAAATCCCAGAAATTCCAGCTTGTTCCCCTTAGTTTTCTGCGTTTCTTTCCTTCCCTTGTTGTCCTTGAGAGTAAGAGATAACTAAGATAAAAGTTTTAGTCGGTTTGTGTTTTCTAAAGGCTTCCTTATGTCTATCTTATTCATTAAGTTAATCCCGAGGCTCGGGGTGCCGGAACCGTCCCTGAGGCCAAAATGGTAAAATCCCCCAATATTCCCGCCTAGACATCCTAACCTCAAATATATCTCCATATATTTATTTTCATGACCCGATAGTCCAAATCGCTACCCACTATCTAAAAAAGTACCCCCGACTTATCCAAAGTCATATCTTAAGTCCCATAGTGACTTTTCCCGCTATCTGACCCTAGAATCGTCTCGAGTCGTGCTCTGCGAACCTGTCCACATAATAATGTGGTTCTCACATATATCACATAATATCATCAATTATCATATAAACATTACTAAACATATAATTACTCATTTAAATCACAATTATTCCATTAATGCTCTCCTGGTACACTAATCAAGGCCCTTAAGCCTTATTAGCAATTTTGGGTCGTTACAACTATCCCCTCCTACTGAGAATTTCATCCTCGAAATTTACCTGAATAACTCGGGATATTGATCCCGCATCGTCGCCTCTAACTCCCAGGTCGCTTCCTCAACCTTGCTATTCCTCCATAATACTTTCATTAACGGAATCGTCTTATTCCGCAGAACTTTGTCCTTCCGGTCTAAAATCTGAACTGGTCTCTCCTCATAGGACAAGTCTGTCTGCAGCTCCAAGTCCTCACACCTCAACACATGTGTTGTATCAGAAACATACTTCCACAACATAGAGACATGGATCACATTATGAACTTCTGATAGTGATGGTGGCAAGGCCAGCCTATAAGCCACCTGCCCAACCCTCTCCAGAATCTCAAAGGGTCCAACAAACCGAGGGCTCAGCTTGCCCTTCACTCCAAATCTCCTCACACCCCTCAATGGTGAAACTCGCAGAAACACGTGTCCCTAACCTGGAACTCCACGTTCCTACGCTTAGGATCAGCGTAGCTTTTTGTCTACTCTGCGAGGCAAGCATCCTAGCTCGAATCTTTTCAATTACCTCATTAGTCTTCTGAACCATATCTGGCCCCAAATACCTTCTCTCACCCATCTCATCCCAGTGAATGGGCGATCTACAATTCCTTCCATATAACATCTCATAAGGAGCCACTCCAATCGTGGACTGATAACTGTTGTTATATGAAAACTCAATCAATGGAAGGTACTTACTCCACGAACCCTCGAAGTCAATCACACATGCCCTAAGCATGTCCTCCAATACCTGAATTGTCCTCTCAGACTGTCCATCAGTCTGAGGATGAAAAGATGTGCTAAACTTCAACTGAGTCCCCATGGCTCTCTGCAGAGCTCCCCAGAATTTAGAGGTAAAGATAGGGTCTCGATCAGACACAATAGACTTTGGAACCCCATGGAGACGAACTATCTCCCTCACATACAGTTCTGCATACTGTTCCACGGTATAAGTTGACCTCACTGGTAGAAAATGAGCTGACTTGGTGTATCTATCCACTATCACCCACACCGAGTCATTAAGTCCAACTGTCCTGGGTAATCCTCCCACGAAATCCATCGTAATATCCTCCCACTTCCACTCTGGAATACGCAAAGGCTGAAGCAATCCCGCTGGTCGCTGATGCTTAGCCTTAACCTGCTGACATGTCAAACATCTAGATACATACTCAACTACATCCTTCTTCATCCCGGGCCACCAGTATAATGTTCGTAGATCCTGATACATCTTCGTGGTACTCGGATGAAGTGAGTATGGCGTGGTGTAGGACTCATCCAATATCTCACGCCTAATTCCCTCATCCGCCGGAACACATATCCGTCCCTGATATCGAAGCAAACCTGTCTCTGAAACTGAGTAATCCTTAGTTGTCCCCGCTAAGGCATGCTGCCTACTGTCCTGCAACTGGACATCTACTAACTGACCCTCCTTGATCCGCTCTAACAAGGTTGACTGCAAAGTGATATTGGCTAACTGGCCCACCACCAGTTCTATTCTTGCCCTGACCATCTCATCAGCCAATTCTCTCGAGATCTAAGTAGAACTATACAACTGTCCTGGGCCCCTCCGGCTCAATGCATCTGCCACCACGTTGGCTTTCCCAGGGTGGTAAAGGATATCACAATCATAATCCTTAACCAACTCCAACCAACGTCTCTGTCTCATATTCAGATTTTTCTGGGTGACGAAATACTTCAGACTCTTATGGTGGTGTATATCTCACACTTCTCTCCATACAGGTTATGGCGCCATACCTTCAATGCAAACACCACTGCCGCTAACTCCAGATCATGAGTCGGATACCTCTGCTCATACTCCTTCAGCTGTCGAGATGCATAGGCTGTAACTTTCTCATTTTGCATCAGCACACAGCCTAAGCCCAACCTCGATGCATCACAGTAAACCACGAACTTCCCTTCCTCCGAAGGAAGACTCAACACAGGCGCAGAAATAAGCCGTCACTTCAATTCCTGAAAGCTGTTCTCACACTTCTCTGACCAGATGAACTTCTGATCCTTTCTTGTCAATTCTGTCATCGGCGAGGAAATCTTCAAAAACCCTTCCACAAATCTCCTGTAGTAACCAGCCAACCCAAGGAAACTCCACACCTCCGAGGCATTCCTCGGCCTCGGCCAATCTCTAACTGCTTCTACCTTGGATGGATCTACCTTAATCCCTTCTGCCCCAACTATATATCCAAGAAAAGTCACCTCTGGTAGCCAGAACTCACACTTCTTAAACTTGGCGTACAACTGATGCTCCCTTAACCTCTGCAAAACCTGTCGGAGATGCTGTTCATGCTCTGCCTCTGAACTGGAGTATACCAAGATGTCATCGATGAAGACAATGACGAACTGATCCAAAAAGTCCTTGAACACCCTATTCGTCAGATCCATAAAAGCTACTGGGGCATTGGTCAGACCAAAAGACATGACCAAGAACTCATAATGCCCATAGCGCGTCTGGAAAGCTATCTTTGGTATATCCCGATCCTTGATCCTCAGCTGGTGATAACCAGATCGAAGATTAATCTTTGAGAACACCGTCTTACCTTGTAACTGATCGAACAAGTCATCAATCCTTGGTAGAGGGTACTTATTCTTAATAGTCAATTTGTTCAATTCTCTGTAACCGATGCACATCCTCAAAGTCCTGTCCTTCATCTTAACAAACAAAACTGGAGCGCCCCATGGAGAATAGCTAGGCCTGATAAACCCCAAATCCAGAAGTTCTTGCAGCTGTATCTTCAACTCTTTCAGTTCTGCTGGTGCCATCCTGTATGGTGTCCTTGATACTGGTTCTGTCCCCAGTGCCAACTCAATCTCAAACTGTATCTGCCTTCGCGGCGGCAACCCTGGTAGATCCTCAGGGAAGACATCCAAAAACTCACACACAAGTCTGGTCTCTCCCGGCCCTGCCGGCATAACTCTAGTGGCATCCACCACACTGGCCAGGAAACCTATGCATCCCCCTTGCAACAAGTCCCTGGCTCTCAATGCTGAAATCATGGGTATGCGGGGTCCACACACCGCACCCACAAAGACAAAAGGGTCCTCTCCCTCAGGCTCAAAAGTAACCATCTTCTTCCTGCAGTCAATCGTAGCTCCATATCTGGCCAACTAATCCATCCCTAAGATCATATCAAAATCCTCCAAATCTAATTCAATCAGATCCACCGAGAGTTCTCTACTATCAACCATCATTGGCAGTGCCCTAATCCATCTCCTAGAGACTACCAGTTCCCCTGTAGGCAACAAAGTCCCAAACCCTGTGGTCCGATACTCACTAGGTCTACACAGTCTATCAATCACTCTAATAGAAACAAAAGAATGTGTAGCACCAGAATCAATCAATACTGTAAAAGGAAAGCCAGCACTAGAAAGCTGACCTGACACTACTGAGGGACTAGCCTTAGCCTCCTCCTGAGTCAAGGTGAATACTCGAGCTGGAGTCAAGCTATCCACCTTTCCTGCTTCACCCTTCTTCACCATTGGGCAGTCTTTCCTAAGATGTCCCATTGCCCCACACACGAAACATGCCTTGGCCCGACACTCGCCCAGATGGCATCTTCTACACGTCGGGCACTCTGGATAGGTCCGCCATGCCTCACCGCCACCCTGACGGCCTCCTTGACCACCCCGACCCCTCCTATCAGGACCAGGAGCAGTCGAAGTGTCAGGAGTCTTCCTCTTGAAGTCACTGGGGCCTCCGCCTCTACCTGCCCCTGAGTAAGGAGGCACCGCCCTGCGGCCCTCACGCCTTACTGCGCTCTCCTTCCATATCTTTTTCTCCGCTTCCTCAGCGGTAAGAGCCCTGTCAACGATCTGGGCATAAGTTATTCCTCCAAGTACCATTGTGATTCTGACATCCCAGGCTATCATAGCATTAAGCCCCCTAATAAAACAATCTTGCCTAGCAGCATCAGTAGGCACAAGATCTGGTGCAAGGTTCGCCAGCCTATCAAATTTCAGGGCATACTCAGTAACAGTCATATTGCCTTGCACCAAACTCACAAACTCATTGACTTTTGCTGCCCTGACAGCAACATTGTAGTACTTCTGGCCAAACAAATCCTCGAAACCTTCCCAAGTCAAAGTGGCAACATCTCTGGTCTGCGATGCCACTTCCCACCAAATGCAGGCATCCTCCCTCAACATATAAGTGGCACAGGCCACTTTATCCTGTCCCTCAATTCTCATAAAATCTAGAATTATTGTAATCATGGTTAGCCACTGTTCGACTTTCAATGGATCCGGTCCACCCTCAAAGATTAGGGGTTGCTGCTTCCTGAACCGCTCATATAACAGTTCCCACTTGTTAACAACCTCCCCAGGCTGCACAGCTGGTACCACTGCAGGTGGTAAAGCAGGGGCAGCACTCCCTGATGGAGCCTGCTGTTTCAGAATACAGATCTGCTCGTCTGGACTCTGTAATCGAGCCTGCATCTCAGCCATTAATTGCTGCTAGTTCTCAGGCACTGGCGAAGGAGTCTAGCCCTGGTCATCACCCCTGGTCCTGGATCTAGTGCCGGCTAGTCGTGAAGATTTTCTTGGACGCATAACTATCCAAGTCAATCTGCAAATAACGACTCGGCGGTCAGACCACGATGACAGGGTAAAAGCTTCTCCAAAACTCATCTATAGAACATAACCAACCACAAATAGCCAACACATATAAGCATCCATACACCATATACAATTAATCATCCATATACTCATTTACATGCATGACAATGTTAATAAACATGCCTCAATATTTTCACACAATAGTCAAGGGCCAGGCCCTATCAGTATCTCATGCTTCCTAGTAATTCAGTGAATAACAACATGCATAGCTCATCTCAAGCACATAAGCACACATATACACATTACCAAACCCTGACCTGAGCTTGTCTCCAGCAGCGAATGTACATATCCAGGCTGTCTTTAGGAACCCTTAAACCTAGGACGCTCTGATACCAAGTTGTAACGCCCTGGATAGCCAAGACCGCTACACTGTGTACTTATAAAGGTGCAAGACTTGCTAATCAAGCCAATATTTTAAAAATGTGTCACTAAACATGTAAGAGCTAGGGTTAAAAAGGTTTTGGTCTCAAAAGACTCATGTCATATATTCAAACTGTAGTAAATATGGGATCACATAAGAAAACAAAGTTAGAATAAGTTTACAGACTCTAAAAAATACATGAGTATTCACTAGCCGCACTAGGGCAAAACAAACAGTCTTTAGGTTTCACGTCCTTGCTTAGACCTCAACCGTGGCGGCCAAGCACCTGGCTATGTACATTCTGCTCGTTGAGCTCTCCAATCAGGGCTGGTCTAACTTGCCCTTGCCTTTAACTGCACCATGTAGCACCCGTGAGCCAAGGCCCAGCAAGAAAACATTTTAAACAACTCAATCAATGAAAACAGACAATTAACTCATTAAGCATGTATTCCCATCAGATAACCCCCAATAGATATTCAGCGCATATAATCAGATTCAAGATACATTCTATCACATATAACACTCTTATCATATAATATTCAGGGCTGACGACTTAGGTCGCACCCTCTGTTTAACCCACTGACTCCGGCCCGCTTAAACCGAGCTCAGTACATAATAAGCTGTCCTCGGCTACCAGTGACTGAGCTGCGCCCTGTACGCTAGTGAAACCCTTGGCACCCTTAGGCCGTTGGTACACTAAATGGCTTGCATGGCATAATACAATCTTTTCAAGGATTTACAATAGGGAGCCCTTAGTCCCGTCACATATATTCAACCAGGTGCAATTTTCTTACCTTTAGTCTGTGCAGTTATTGAATTACGAGCAGCGCCTCTCAAACACGATCCGTTCCCGAGCCTAAACCTTTATTACCTAGTCACAACCAAAGTATAGGGTTCCATTAATACTCCAATATAGGTTTCAAGTTACAAAACTAACTCCCGGGATTCCAAAGTCCACCAAGCACGGTGGTGAAACCAAACCCGAGCACACTAGACCACTTTACCGTGCCTAAAACCCTCAAAAACCCATGTGTGCAACCAAGGGCTGCGACCCCTGAAGCCTAGCCGCGGCCCTAGCCTCAAAACAGAACCACATCCATGTTGAACCACACACGCCCCGCGGCCTTTGCCTTGGGCCGCAGCGCTCTAGAACAGAGTCGCGGCCCTCCCCTTCGAACCCAGAATTTACACCATTTCAAAGCTCAAAACGTCAGCCACAACCACCCTTAGGCTCCCTACTTCAACACCCAACAAACCCAACATCTTTAACATGATTTAAACAACTTAATTCCACATAAAACTCAGCCAAACACACACTAATCTTCTCTTTTCAATTTCTGAAACTCAAGACCTATAAACACCCAAACTAGCCATTCAAACCCAATCTAAAACCTCTAAACCATGAGTTGGAACTTACCTTTTCTGTTGAATCACTTCACCAAGCCAAAGCCAAGCTAAGTCTCCAAGTTTCCTCCTTAATTCTGCTTTAAGACATCAAAACCATGTTTGCTTCAACACTTAACCAAAACCCAGCTAGAACTCAGAATTCAACCACAGAAAAGAAGATTAGATGCTTACCTTAATCCCTATTTTAGTTCTTGATTTACTCCTGAGCTAAACCTCCAAATCCTCACCACAAATCCCGGAAATTCCAGCTTGTTCCCCTTAGTTTTCTGTGTTTCTTTCCTTTCCTTTGTTGTCCTTAAGAGTAAGAGATAACTGAGATAAAAGTTTTAGTTGGTTTGTGTTTTCTAAAGGCTTCCTTATGTCTATCTCATTCATTAAGTTAATCCCGAGGCTCGGGGTGCCGGAACCGTCCCCGAGGCCAAAATGGTAAAATCCCCCAATATTCCCGCCTAGACATCCTAACCTCAAATATGTCTCCATATATTTATTTTCATGACCTGATAGTCCAAATTGCTACCCGCTATCTAAAAAAATACCCCCGACTTATCCAAAGTCATATCTTAAGTCCCATAGTGACTTTTCCCGCTATCTGACCCTAGAATCGTCTCGAGTCGTGCTCTGCGAACCTGTCCACATAATAATGTGGTTCTCACATATATCACATAATATCATCAATTATCATATAAACATTACTAAACATATAATTACTCATTTAAATCACAATTATTCCATTAATGCCCTCCTGGCACACTAATCGAGGCCCTTAAGCCTTATTAGCAATTTTGGGTCGTTACAGTGTATTTACAAGAATCTGACTACAATATTGGAGTCGAAAATGATCCAGAAACGTTTTCACAAGCTATGAATAACAAAGAATTTGAACTGTGGTACAATGCCATGAATGAAAAAATGAATTCTATGATGAGCAACAAAGTTTGGGATCTTGTTGAGTTGCCTAATGGGGCGAGGGCTATTGGGTGTAAATGGGTCTTCAAAACAAAGAAAGACTCACTAGGCAACTATGAGAGGCACAAAGCGAGACTCGTTGCTATGAGATTCACTCAAAAAGAAGGAATCGACTACACGGAGACATTCTCTCCGGTATCTAAGAAAGATTCCCTCAGAGTTATCCTGGCTTTAGTTGTTCATTTTGATTTAGAGCTGCAGTAGATGGATGTGAAAACTGCCTTCCTAAATGGTGACCTAGAGGAGGAGGTATACATGAAACAACCAGAAGGATTCTCCTCTAGTGATGGTGAGCATTTGGTGTGCAAGCTTAAGAAGTCCATCTATGGTTTAAAACAAGCATCCCGCCAATGGTATTTAAAATTCCATGATGTCATCTCTTCCTTTGGATTTGAAGAGAATGTCATGGATCAATGTATTAACCAGAAGGTTAGTGGGAGTAAGATTTGTTTTCTTGTTTTATATGTGGACGATATTCTTCTTGCAACCAATAATAAGGGAATGCTACATGAGGTGAAGCAATTTCTCTCAAAGAACTTTGAGATGAAGGATATGGGTGATGCATCTTATGTCATTAGAATTAAGATCTATCGAGATAGATTCAAAGGTATCTTAGGTCTATCTCAAGAAACATACTTTAACAAAGTTTTAGAGAGATTTCAGATGAAAAATTGTGCACCAAGTGTTGCTCCTATCGTTAAGGGTAATAAATTAAATTTAAGCCAGTGTCCAAAGAGTGATTTTGAAAAGGAAGAAATGAAGAACATTCCATATGCTTCTGCTGTTGGAAGCTTGATGTATGCTCAGGTGTGCACAAGACCCGACATTTCCTTTGTTTTCGGAATGCTATGAAGATTTTAGAGTAACCCTGTGTTAGACCACTGGAAAGGTTCAAACAAAGTTATGAGGTACCTTCAGGGTACTAAGGATTATAAACTCATGTTCAGACAAATTGACAACCTGGAAGTAGTTGGCTACTCAGATTCAGACTTTGCTGGTTGTACTGATTCACGTAAATCAACCAATGGTTACGTGTTTATGTTTGTCGGTGGAGCTATATCATGGAGGAGTAACAAATAGACCTTGACTGCTACTTCTACTATGGAAGTCGAGTTCGTTTCATGTTTTTAGGCTACATCACATGGTGTATGGCTAAAGAGTTTCATTTCAGGCTTTAGAGTTGTAGATTCCATATCTAGGCCATTGAGAATGTTCTGCGACAATTCAGTTGCTGTATTCATGGCTAAGAACAACAAAAGTGGTAGTCGAAGCAAGCACATCGACATAAAGTACTTAGTCATGAGAGAACATGTTAAAGAAAATAAAGTGGTCATTCAACACATTAGCACTGAATTGATGATTGCTGATCCTATGACGGAAGGCTTGCAAGCTCATAAATTCATGGATCATGTAGTGAACATGGGACTTCGTTCACTTTTGTAAATTTATTGTACCAACTAAAGTTATTATCAATGAAACTCTTATTTTGATGTTTTCCCATATTTATGCGCATTTTAATTTTATTTGAGAAAATTTTATAGGACCTGAATAAACATAGGGTTTATTCGTTTAAGTACATAGCCACATAAATTACATTGTTATGTAATAAATATATTGTAATACATGGAAGATAATACTCACAATTAAAGAGGACCTATCGCCATGATTCATGTGTTTATTATCTAACAGGGATGATCATTCGGCTTAAGTAATACATTAATTTAAATGGTGACCAAGTGGGAGAATGTTAAAATATTTATTTATATGGTGTATAAAATCAATTTGATACAACTAATTGATTTAATATATCAAAGTCAATATTTTATTTATTGACAAAATATTCTAATTAATGGTCAACATTATTTGTTACCCGATTTTGCATATCTCAACTGATAGAGAGAATATCTCAATCTGTGAGAGAGACTCTGATGGTGGTCTCACTCTATAAATATAGAGTATCGGTCCCCAAGCTCACTGCTCATTCTGACTTCCAGTAACTCTATCTAAAAGAGTTTGTGAGAGCTTGGAAGCCCGAGTACTCATTCTAATTCTTTTCTTTATCTTTTGTAGATCAAAAGCTTTTAGATCGAGGTTCACCAAATCAATGGCTGGAGGTATACAATTTCAATCCTCTCTTTGTATATGTTCAATCTATATATTAATTCCGCCTACATGTATAGGATTGATCATATGCCTATATTATATTTTAATCTAACGACCCTCACCCATCCTTCCTCGATATACAACTAGTGGGTATTCTGGTCATTTTAAAAAATATTATGACCAAAATTAGGCTCATGTTATTATTTTGTTCCATTTTTCAAAACATAGGGTCTGATTTGATTTTTCCTACTTTGAATTATAATTTCAGTGTGTTATATAATAATAATAATAATAATAATAATAATAGTAATAATTTAAATACTATATTGATAATTTTATGTTTCAAATTTTTAGAACACAATTTGAATTTAACCAAGCAAAATTTAATTAGTATTTAGTTCTTGTATATGCATCACCACTAACATATATCTCTTCTATATAAAAAGTGTGTATTTAACGATTTTTCTTGGTTTAAACTGTTTTTTTGTTTACTTTAAAGTAATATTATAAATATTTAACGGAATATACATTTAAAACCAATTCAAAAATAGGGTAGAATGAATTTATTAATTATATTTATATAAATTCAAATATTATTATTATAACAATATTGTTGACGTAGTTTTTCGGCAACAATGAATTAAGAAATTCAAGAAATGGAAATTAGGCTTTATCTAAAGCGTATAATAATAATAATAATGATAATAATAATAGTAATAATAATAATAATAATAATAATAATAACAAGAAAACCAAGAACTTTACGTGGTTAAGTGGTTAAAATCCATCTAGTCCACGAGTCTTAGTTCTTTCTGGTTTATCTCTTTGGAAATTGTTTATGACAATTTCGGCAGAGTTTTAACATACAAATTTTGATCCCTTGTACTATCCATTCTCCCTCTATATATAGGAGTTCACTAGAGAGATTTGAGAGTTGTTTGATACATTTGTAATGTACATGTTCGAGTTATTTCCTAAACGTATAATTGAATATGCTTAAAGACATAAATTTTCTGGCGTTATACGTTCACCAGGCAGGGGTTACAAGACAATAATTAATAACGTCTCCGAGTCTTCAGGAATTCAATTTTGTGCATTCCACACATCTAGAGCGAGTTGAATGCATGCTACACGATCTAGAGGTTTATAGACTCTCATTGACTAAAAAATTGTGATGCTCATGTTCCTTATTATGCAACCTGAAGATTTGGCTGGGCAATCTCCTTATTATCTGGTCGAATAGGTCTTGACTCGAGCTACTGGTTTTAGGAAATTTGTATGGCATTCTCAGAGCTATGAATAACTTCTGTAAATGCTTCACACCGGTACCATGAATAGGACACGTCATCTTGTGTTTTTCATGTACAACATATGCCCCTAAGCCTTGCTCGTGTATGACATCACCCCTACTTCTGACAAACACAGTAGAGGCTTTTCCACTTCTTCTATGAGAAACGTGCCTACCTACCCTCTTGAGTACTCGACACGTGTCTTATTTCTATAAGCATTTGTTCAAGTTCCCGAGTACAGTGATAACTATCATGTCTCCTTTTTGCCATCGTATTTTCTATTTAATTTTGGCCATTCGATCGAACATTTTCTTGATCAAACAGCCCTAGATCTCCCTCAGGCTTTCCCTATAGATACGTCTTTTCTTCAGCCCCATTATCACCTTTTTTTATTTTCCTTTGCAAACTTTCTCTTTCATTCTCTCTCACTCTACAAAAGCCCTCAAACAACCATTCTCTTGTTTTAGCGTCTCTAATCCTTCAATAATTTTAAGTCTTGATCTCAACCACAACCTTCAACAGCTGTTATTTCGATTGTTTTTATAAAATGCTTATGACTTTTGAGCTTTTCACGTACTTTTTCCCTCAAAGTGTATGGTTTTGACTCGTAATGTTTAATGCTAATTTTTTCCAGATATAATAGTATAGGTGATCATGAGAAAACATTTAGGTTAGACTTTAAGGCCTTTTCTAGGTTTTTAGGATGTGATCAGGGAAAATATGAGTAACTTTTGGGGAAAATTCTGGGTTTGGAACTTAGAAAATAGGTAGCTTAGAGGTTATGCTAAATGAACAGTTTTGCATTAAAATCGCTCTCCAAAACTGGGTTTTTGACGCGCAATTTCCGAGGTGACAATACATTTCCGAGGACAGGGCGTGTGGAGGGCACGCGTGGATCCACGAATAATTTTTATTCGTAGGATTCAGTTAGGTTCGTAGGAGTTTTCTAGCTCGTGTATTTTAGATTTCCATCTCAAGAATTAAAGTCGAGTTATCCAATAATTTATTCCTGGTTATTGAGCATGACAAGTATACTTGATGCGTTAAACCATATCTTGGTTAGGTCGTCCACTAATAGTTACCCCTGAACTATACCCAGGTGAGCTAAAATGTTCAATCTTCACAATGAGTCAACCCAAGAAAATAATAATTGGTTCTTTCTCTCAAAGCCAAAAAGCTGGGGAGAACCTTATTCCCTACTTTGGGCTAGTGGTGGTAGAGGAGGTCGAGGTATCTAACGACAACTTTTACGAAACCGAGTGAATCGTGTCAAGGATAACCTCTATGCCACAAGTCAATGCCATAATGAAGGACCATGGAATTCTGTCAGACTCAAAATTTTATGCACGACAAACATCTATAGGAGAGAGAAGCTACACTCCCCTGGATGACAATTTTAGGGCATGGAGTGAAGAACATCTGAAGGCAGGGGCCTTATTACTGTCGAGCTCGTATTTTTCCGAATTTTTAAATTTATTAAAGCTAGCTCTGTTCCAGCTCCCCCCAAACGCGTATCGCCTCCTTGTGGGGTTAAAATGTGTGTTTCTTAAAAACAAATGGGAAGATCCCACCCTTGAAGATATTATTTATTTTTTATGTCTTAAGGCCAACCCCAACACCAAGACCATATGTGTTGTGTCATGTTTAAACCAAAATTGGACATGATGATGTGCCAATTGAAGAGGACATAAGGCATAAGTTGTGAGGATTAATGCCCTAAAAGCATGTAAAGACATTTTATTGGTTTTAAATAAAAGTACAATTTTATTATATTTGAATGTTATAATTATTGTTTGAATTAATTATATAGTAATATCAAGAAAATTCCCTATTCATTCATGAGAATATGATCTGATATTAGTACGATTAATATCATATATAATGAATAAAATAGTCAGTAACATATTAAGTAAGGAATCCTTAATGAATGGTTACTAGTACAGTTTGCTAAGCATATGAGATGCAAGTAATCTACATTCAGATTACTGATGTGGATAGACATCTTAGTAAATGTGTTGTTGTTGACGGGGAGAACTCGTCAACGAAGTTAAGTTAAAAAAAATTTAAATATCAAGCTTTTCAATGGAAAGTTCAAAAACTTAAACACAAACTAAAAGAGTAGTTGCAGAAAGAAAATGGTGAAATGAACTTGTATTTCTTATGGTGTAGTGCTACAGTGTTTTTTCCAACCCCCTTCCAAGTGGAAGTGGGATTACTTTTATAGTGGGCTCTAATGGCCCTTGATACATGGTGGTCTAGGGGACCAGATAGTACATTGGTACACTAGCAGGAGAGTCATTTCAGGGGTAGTGGTGTCGGCTCCAGTACATGGTCAGAATCCATGGGGATGTCTCCACTACTACTGAATACGAGTGTCAGAGGTTGTTTGGTGTGGATCGTAACAAGTACTTCGCTTGTACGGCCACTACTTGTCTAACATGGGCTTAGTGTCCGTACTTCTTCTAACTTGGTGTGAATCGCTGCGAGGCACCTCCAACGCACCCTTATTGGTGCGTTGGAGAGATCTATGATTTTACCTCTTGTTGGACTCATGATAATAGCGGTGTCCAGTAAGTGGTGCTAATCTTAAGGGGCGAGATAGAACCCCTCTTGTGAGGCCAATTTTGGGGAGGTGACCCCTAGTGGTGCGGATGAGGCCTGGTAGGATGGAGTTTACTAAGAGGAGGCATGACGCAAGCCTCCATGAGACGCCTTCATCGAGGCGTGGCTAGAAGGGAGCGAGGCCCTTGCAAGATGCCTCTCGCGAGGCGAAGCATCTAGGTGGCACACCCTCATGAGAGACGCTCTCAGCGAGGTGTGGCTAGGGGTGTGAGGCCCTCGCAAGACGCCGATGGCGAGGTTGCTGGCTACTGGGCATGTCAAGATGCCCTCAGCGAGGTGTGGCCTGGGGCACGAGGCCCTCGCGAGACGTCCCTCGCAAGGCTGCTGGGCGTGCCAAGACATGGCACGAGAGATGCCCTCAGCGAGGCATGGCCTGGGGTGCGAGGCTCTCGCGAGACGCCCCTCGCGAGGTTTCTGGGCACGTGAGACGTCCTCAGCGAGGCGTGGCCTGGGGCGCAGGGCCCTCGCAAGGCTGCTGGGCGCGCTAAGACGTGGCTCACGAGACGGTTGTGGGACATCAGGGGCACGCGAGACCCTCACGCGTCTGCGGGGCCACATGGGCACGAGGCGCCATATGCACCTGCGAGGCTACATGGGCACGAGGTGCTATGTGCATTTGCGAGGTGCCATGGGCGCGAGGCGCTATGTGCATTTGCGAGGCGCCGTATGCACCCGTGAGGTTCGAGGCTCCTTGGCTGGTGCAAGGCGACAAGTCCTGGGAGACGTCTGGGGTGCCCGTGGGTCTCCAAGGCGAAGTGGTCATTTGGAGCAGGGTCATTTTGAGCACTAATTTGAGGGTTCAAATGGACTTCAAACATGGTTGCTTTGGACCTTCCAGGGACCTTAGGCATGAGATGTGGGCTCTTTACCGGTGTTGAATTTTGAGCATCCACACTTGCCCTCCAGTCTAGGAGAGGACCTTTAGGTGCTCTGGTAGACTCTTCTCTTTGATTCTTATAAATAGGTCTTCATGCTAGACCTATTATTTACACTTCATCTCCTTAGCTTAGTGGCATTTAGACCCTTGCTCTTTTCGAGAGGTAAGGGGTTCAATCCCCCACAATCTCACTTTTGCTATATATATATATTTTTTTTTTCTTTTTTTTTTATCTGAGTTAATTTTCGGTATGTTTGTATCCCTTCATATATTTGAAGGCTAACACATCTTTCCTGTTTATTTTTGCAGACGCGTATTTTCGACCACTTGCCTCTATTTGACTGTGACGCTGCTTTTGGCCCTCGACCTCCTTTTGACCACGTTGGCACCCAATTTTACTTGCTTGAGGTATACTTTCTTCCTCCCTTATGTTTATTGGGTCCAAGTTAGCACCACTCGGGATGGGGTACTTTGGCCCGAGTTTGTCGTGAGTTAGCCTTGATGCATGCCCCTTTATTCATACCCTGTAGTGGGTCATTTAGGGCGTTTGTGCCTAGAAGTTTTGAGCCCATTCCTTTGTGTTTTTTAGCAATCCTCCCATTTATACGTGAACCCTTTTTTCTTTCGGGATGAGGTCTAATGGCAAGTGAAGGTCCGTCCGGCATTCCTCCGGGGGTTGAGTTTGTTGACTTGTCTTCAGACTCAGAGTCCCCTGAGGAAAATCCTTACCATGACCATGACTCCTTAAGCCAAGCCTGTATTCGTCATATTGAGCACATGGCTGAACTTAGGCGTAAAATTTGGGTGGTAGAGTGCAAAATTGACTCGGTGTTGAAAGGAGATGGAGTACCTTTGCCTCCTGACCTTAGTGACCATGTAGCGAACCTTAGGGTGACCCTTTTAGATTTTCAGGGGTGACCATTATGGAGGGACATCTTCCGCCTGAGCCTCCTAGCCCATCCTTGCCTGATGACTGTCATGGGGCCGCTCTTGCTTCTCCTCAGCCCTTATTTTTGATCTTCCCTAGCCTAGCGCTTCCGCAGCTGGTGCCCTGGTGGAAGACTCTTGCTAGGAAGAGAAAATAGAGGGTCAAGTGTTCTGTCTCCTCCTCACCTTTTTCTTTTGGTTTTGCAGATATGCTGAAGAGAGGACGAAGACAGGTGCCCGTTAATGACCGGGACGATGCCGCCATATTGGCATCCACCCTAGTGTCCCACATGTCTGAAAATAAATTGATGGAAATTGTAGAGCACTACCATGTTCCCCCGAAGTACACATTATACACCCCTTCGAACAAGTGCCCGGCTGACTGCCCTAATACTGACTTCATGGCCCTTAGCGAGCATATCCTGAAGGCGGGTGGTACAATCCCATTACACCCGTTCTTCGTTGCGGTTCTAAACTATTTTGACCTCGCTCCACTTCAGCTGGCACCCAATAGTTGGCTGACCTTGAGCTGCCTCTTTATCGCGTTTATGGAACTTGTCCATCGCGCTCCTACAACCCAAGAGGTGCATTTCCTGTACAATCTCATGCCCTCTCCCAAATCCAAGGGCTTTTATTTCCTGCAAAAATCCAATACTGAAGTCCCTTTGATAGATGGCGCAATGTCCAACCCGGGGTCCTGGAAGCACGAATTTTTCTTTGTGAAAGGCCCTCTTTCTGTTCGTGAGCACTTCCGTTCTGCTCCCAGTAAGTACCTCGAGCCACCCTTTCTTCCTTTTTTTTTTAAACTTATTGTTTTATAACTTATCTTTGTGTCGACAATGGTGTGGATCGTGTAGAGCAGTTCACCATACCTGCAGTTGTTGGGTCGGAGGCGAACGCCGTGAACGAACTCATCAGTGCTAACCCCACCTTGAGAAAGGCTACATACCTATTCACTGTGGAAAAACTCAACTTTCACAAGCTGTCCCCGATTTCAGATCCTGGGTTGCTGTGGACTATTCCTGGGTCAAAGAAGACGAAGGCTGCCTCGGCTGAGCCACGTTCGGGTGAAGGTGAGGCTGAGTGTGTGCTGGGGGGAGTATCCCTTGGACACGGGCAACCTTACCAGCTATCTTCGTCCCCCGAGAGATGTCCTTCCTTTGTCCCTTTCGACCCTGACATGGCTTACCAATCCCAAGGTGAACAGGGCATGCCGGGGCATTTTGTTTGCCCCGACCTCACAAATTTTGACGCTTTTCCTTAGACTCCCCTCGACCCCAGTCCATCAGGGGCTTACTTTCCCGATCTTCCTGCACCCCCTCCTGATCTACCCGGGGCTCATTTTTCTGATCTTCCTGCGCCCCATCCTGTTTCGGCGAATGGGTCGTCTGTCCTCACCCAGCCAGGTACCCTTGGCTCGGAAAGGGCACCCTGGGTGGGTCGCATGGTGGCCTCTTACGTGCGGCGGTATGTCCAGATCGCCTCAGGCCTCCCCGAAGCTGATTGGAGTGGCCTTGGGAGTTTCACAATGTCGGACCTTGGGGAGACTCTCACGCGCTCTACTACCTGGGTGAGTTTAGGCATCTTATGTCGGCATCATATCTTTTTATTCTTTTCTCTTTTTTTTTTGTTACTTATCACTGTTGTTGTCATTTTTCTTGTGAAGGCCTATACTGTGGCTCAGCAGTTTACCGACTCGGCTCACAACCTTTCCACGTCGAATGCCAAGAGGGACCGCTTGCAACTCGGGTCCAGGAGCTCAAGGAAGAGCTTGCTGAAACAAGGTCTATGCTGGAAAAGGCCTTGGCGAAAATTTATGCCTCATAAAAAAAGAAGAAGAGGGCGATTGCCAAGGCCACCATGTTGCAGGAAAGGGTCACCAGCCTAGAGGCCGAACTCCAGGGTGTCAGAGCTACCGCGACTGCATCGCAAGAGAGGGTCGTTTCCTTAGAGGGTGAACTTGAGGGTGCTAAGGATGCTGCAATTGCATCGCAGGAGAGGGTCGCTTCCTTAGAGGCGGATAGGGCAGCTATTGAGTACAGGTCCATAGAGCGTGCCCTTTACAGTGTATGGAGGCAGGATCCAAATATTGATTTCTCCTCCTTTGGCAAGCAAGCCGTTGCCCGGGCAGCTGGGTGGAACGCCCATAGTAGGAGGCCTTGAGACCATCACTCCATAATGTTTGCCAGTCCTTATTGTGCTTGTAATAATTTTATTAATTTTTTTATAAAAATCTTGCCATGTTACCAAGACTCTCTTTTAATATATACATATGCGGTTATTCATCTCTTATCCCTTTGTGTTTGAGGTCATTTTGAGCCCGTATGATGGGGTTTGGTAGGTTCCCCTCTTTCATTTATCAGGCTAGAGGTCCTTTGGAGCCCATGTGAAAGGGTTTAATGGGTCCTTTTTTGGGTCCTCTTGATTATTCTTATAAGGATATATTGACCCCTTGGGTTCTAGCTATCCTTTTATATATTTTTGCGCGCACTTAGTATTTCTTATGAGAAGCGTCCTTCTCGTCATTATTCATAGTACTATTTTTGCAAGGATCTCTTTTAGGACCCTTTTTGGCTAGACGGCTTGGTGGCCACTCTAGGCATATTGGCGGGTGCTCTTTCTGGGGCTTCTCCCTTTGAGAGAGTATCTGCCTTTATTTGGAAGCTTGTTGTTGTTGTTTTTTTTTATAAGACCTTTTGGCCTCCTTGATGTTCGCAAGGGTAGCTAATCCATGTGAACTTCAGGAGATGCCTTGCAAAGTCTCCTCCCTGTTTGTTAGGGTTCACCACGCATTTTTTTTTTAAAGAATTCGTTTAAGGCCTTGATATAAGGGGTCCTTTTGGGTTCCTCCTGATAGAGGGTCCTTTTCAGGATCCTCCTGATAGGGGGTCGTTTTTAGGATTCTCCTGATACCAGGATTCCTTTTAAGGATCCTCCTTTTTAGGAGCCCATTTTAGGATCCTCCTGATAGAGGGTCCTTTTTAGGTTCCTCCTGATAGAGGGTCCTTTTTAGGATCCTTGTTTTTAGGAGCTCTTTTTAGGATACGAGCAGTCCCTTTAAGGAACTCGTTTAAGGCCTTGATATAAGGGGTCCTTTTGGGTTCCTCATTTTTAGGATCCTTCTGATGCGAGGAGTCCTTTTTAGGATCCTCCTGCTTGCTGTATGCTTTTACCTCTTGTCCTACCCCCCAAGTGTCTGGTGAAATTTATTTTGGCAGGTACTTTGGTTGATGCTCGCATAGAGAAGAAAATATAAAATGTGAAGTTGCGAACAATTTCATTCATAGCATGTGGTTTACAACAGCATATAAAAAAGGGTTACATATAATTGGGAGGTTACCCAGGTAGCCTCTTTGATTCTTACTCACTAAGTTAACATAACAAGGAACAAACTAAACATAGGTCCTCTTTGCATCGGGTGCACAAGCCTCACTGGTAGCATTTTTTGAGGTGTTCCGCAACTCGTGGGTCCAACTCGTGTGGATCGCGACTTCATACACAACCATTGCCATCAGCACTGATGGTTTTGTGGCAGTGCGAAGGGATGTGTTATAGCATTCCCTCGCTTCCTTATGCTCCCCTTTCATCCATGCTATTCCCCCAGGAGTTGGGAATTTCATAGCTAGGTGATACACTGAAGTTATCGCCTTCATTCTCTTAGGGAAGGTCTCCCTAATACCGCGTTGAAGGCTGAGGTGCAATCTACCACAATGAAGTTTGCCATTATGGTGGTCTGTCTGAGCTGTTCTCCCATAGTGAGGGCTAACTCGATTGCCCCTAGGGGCTGTATTAAATCTCCCGTAAATCCATACAAAGAGGTACTGCAAGGCTTTAGATGTCGGATGTTTAGTCCCATCTTCTCCAAAGCTGGGCGATATAAGATGTCCACAGAGCTTCCGTTATCCACTAAGATCTGACGCACCCTCATGTTTGCAAGCCGGATAGTCAACACTAGGGGGTCATTATGGGGGAAATGTACACCCCGAGCGTCTTCCTCAGTGAAGGTTATTGAGTCATTTTCTGCCTTGAAAATCTTCGGGGGGCATTGCTCTAAGCTCAAGATGCATGGTGGTGGACTTCGTCTGGCCTCGTTTGCATATTTATCACGTCCCTTCCTTGAATCGCCCACGAATCTTGGTCCTCCAAAGATGGTCCTGACCTCTCCCTGTACTTCTGGGGCCACCTCTCTTGCCCGCGGCGGGGATGCTCCTTCTTCTGGCCTCTGGTTCTCCTTGTGCACATATCTGCCCAAATTACCCCTGCGGATGAGCTCCTCGATTTCCACCTTCAAATGGTTGCATTCCGCGGTGGTGTGGCCGATATCTTTGTGATACTGTCAATACTTGCTGAGGTCTCTTTTAGATCGGTCTTTTTTCATTGGCGGGGGCCTTTTGAAAGGTACTTGGTTTTCGTTCGTAATGAAAATATGCTCTCTCGCATGGGTGAGGTCAGTATAAAAGGTGTAGGGGCCCTGTATGCGCTCACCAGAGTGTTGATGCTTTCGGGGTCAATCATCTCTCGTTCCCTCATAGACCCCCTTCTTCTTTGTACCGCTTTGGCTTTCTCGGATTGAAGGTTTTGGTGGTGACTGGCCTTTTTCGGCTTTGAGGTTTTCGTGACCATCCTCCACGCGAATATATTTTTGTGCTCGCTCGTAGAAATCATCCAAGTCTGTGACCTCCCTCTTGAGCATGTTATCCCATAACTTGCTTCCCGGGCGCACTTCAGCTGTGATGGCCATTTTTAGCTCTCTGCGGGTCAAGCTCCCTACTTTAGCTGCCTCCATATTGAACTTGTGAATGTAGCTCTTCAGACTCTTGTTTTCTCCTTGCTTCACATTGGTGAGGCTGGTGCCTGGCATCGTGTAGTCCCGTACGGCGTGGTGCTGCTGGAGGAATTCATCAGAAAACTATTGCCAAGATCTGATGGACCCCGGTCTAAGTCTTTTGAACAATTTGATCGCAAGTCCTTTTAATGTGACAGCGAAGCAATGACATCTGGCCCCGCTACTAATTCCCCTCAGCTTCATCAAGTCATTAAATGCATCCAGATGGTATTTTGGATCTGTGCATCCTTCGTAAGGAGTCATATGGGGTTCCTTGAAGTTGACCGGAAGCCGGATGGCCTGGATCTCCTTGATGAAGGGTGACTCATGGTCGAATTCATCCTCAAAGGCCTGAGCTCTAGAGACAGTGACAATTTTTCTCCGTAGGCTTCTCATTTCTGTGTCCAGGTCTTGCCTCCTCTTGTTCAAGGAGTCTCTCAGCAGGGACAGGTTAGGATCCCCCTTTCCTTCGCCTCCCCGGGGCGCCACAGGGGGTGTGGTCCTTTTACCCGCCCTCTTTTTGTTCAGTTCTTCTCGTAAATCTGAGGTGACCTCGACATCGTTACGAGGGTCAGCGTTGGTCTTCGGCCCTGGCCTTTGGGGCTGCTTCGGTGGTCAGGGGCGTTCATGCTGCTTCATCTGGGGGTGTTACTAGTGGAGAGTCAGGTCTGTCCATCGTCTACAAGGACGGTGGTTTCTAGCCCCTCCTGGCCTCTCTCTTTCCACTTAGGGAGTGTCACGTGTGATCTCCCTTGCAACAGGCCATTTAGCACCTCTTGCATGTTCTCCAGGGTGGTTTCTAGCCTCTGATTCTTGTGGTGAAGTTCTCGTATATCATCTTTGTAGAATTGAGACTTAGAAATCGAGCTCATGGAGTGGACCAGAGGGTGCTTGCTGTCATGGGTCGGCTATTCGGGTATTCCAATTAGACGGAACGTGCGACACTTGCAGACTCTTCAAGCTAACAAGTCAGCCTACAACACACACCTACAGGCAAACAAACTTAGTGGTTAGCCACATACACATCTCAGACATGCAACGGGCAATAACGAAGTATGAGCAAGCACAAAGCAAGTCATTCCTAGGAACATCCACACAACACAAAGCACACAACAAGGCAAGCGGGACGCAATGGCCTAACGAAGATAACAAACAAGTAACACATAGGCAACAAGGAAGCACCAGGGGAAATTATGGATAAATATTGTTTTATTAATATATAGACTTGATAGGGCAAGGGATTACACAGCTTTGGCCCCTATCTGCTGATGGCCATGGTGCTTCCCTAAGTCACCAGGTCACCTCCCCCTAAGGAGCCTTCTAGGGAAATAAGGTCTTCCCAGGAACATTTATGATTTTTGTCTGGGAGACATATGCATAATTACAAAACTGCCACTACCCTATCCCATGAGGTTGCTTGGTGCAAGACTTGACTAATGATCTAGCACCAAGGCATGCTCACTTACAAAATGGCCCCATGTGGGTGTGCCAAAGGGGCAGCACGCCACACTCTCCCCCACTCAATCCTTCAGCGTCCTCGACGAAGTAGCTTGTAGATCTTCAATCTTCTGCGTGAGCTTCTTCAAGTCTTCCGCCCTCTCCCAGTTGATCTCGTCATCTGCGAGCCCCTTCCATTTTACCAGATACTCTTTATGCTTTTTACGGTCAGTGGTGACCGTCCTTTCTGCCAGGATTTCTTCAGGTTGACGCTTGCTCCTTGGTTGAATGATGACTCCTCCTATGGTTGACTGGTTGCACTCTGGATTTGCTGGATCTTCATGATACAGCTTTAAGTTGCTGACGTGAAGGACCGGGTGTATCTTCATCCATGCTGGTAGGTCAACTTTGTAGGAAGTTAGGCCAACTTTTGAGATGATTGAGACCAGACCCTCGTACTTGCGAACGAGTCTGATGTCTTTGTCCCCTTGGAATCTCAACTGTTCGGGCCTCAACTTGATTAACACTAAGTCACCTGCTTTGAACTCCAGTGGTCTGCGCTTCTGATCTTCCCATTTCTTCATTCTTCTTGATGCTTTTTCTAAATAAGCTCATGCAATCTCTGTCATTTTCTTCCAGTCTTTTGTGAAGTGAAAGACTCGCGGGTTTCGACCGCGATATTTGTCCATTGTGTGGGGCAACAGTGGTTGTTGTCCATTAACAACTTCAAAAGGGCTCTTATTTGATGAAGAACTCTTTTGAGAGTTAAAGCAAAATTGAGCTACATCGGCCAATTCTTCTGATTGGCATTGACAATGTGTAACGCCCTACTTCCTTAGAGCCGTTACTAAGTGCGTTTTAAGACAAAACAGTGTGCAATGAACTCGCTAACCGAGGTTTTGAAACAAAAGTGTGCTTAATTAAAAGTTAGGGCTGTAATCTTTGAAAATGCGTTGACTCAATAAAAACTTCTAGTATTAAACACTTGGGATCCCAAAATAAGGTTTGAAAACTATTTACATATTGAAATAAGTTTACAGTTGTTTAATCATAAAATCATAGATTATTACAGCCATTTTCGAATAAACCCCCAACCAAAGCAGTCGGGCAGGCCAAACATGTACGCGTCGCTTCACGCTCTCCGTACTCATGGTTGATTGACTCAGTCTTTGCCCTACCTGCAACACGGAGCACCCGTGAGCCGAAGCCCAGCAAGAAAACTCATGCAGAACATAACATATGCCAATATATATAGTTAATCATATCAGATAGCCCACAGATAAACAAGTCAATCATTAGACTAAGCAAACACGGCCAAGCCGCCCCAGAGCCTTACCGAAGCCTGGGGTATCGGTTCTCACGGCGAGGATAACTCATGTATCCCTTGGGTCCCACCCTGAATATAACATAACACATGTATCCACCGGGCCCCGCCCTGACTATAGCATCCCATGTGCTAGGTGTTACTTTCGGCCCCACGGCCGCCCCGGCCTACGCCGTACTCGGCCCTTGCCGTTCATTTCATCATAATCACACGTATAGTATATTTGAAATAAACATTCACACATATCAAGGTTCATTTAAGGTTAAACATTTACACATAATACAATCCGGGGCCATGCCCTAAAATCACACAGTGGGGCCATGCCCTATTATCGGGTGTTACCGTTTTCTTACCTTTCCAATCAATAGCTTAGATCACCTGACTCCTTGAGCACGATCCCACTCTAGCCTTAGCGCACACCTAGGCACAAACATAGGTCAAAGTCAACACCGAACCCCAAGTCCGAATACCTAGTCTCGGGACCAATCCCGAGCCCCCGGGAAGTCCCAAATCCCCAAAACAAAGTGGCGGGAACAAGCCCCGAACCCTAGGTAAAAATCCCTCATCAAAACTCAAAAATTCCCCTCTGTGAACAGTGCAGCGCTACAGCGCTATAAAGAGGGCGCTGTAGCGCTACAAGCAGAATGCACCCCCCAGAAACAGGGACTAGCGCTACAGCGCCCACTGACTAGCGCTAGTTGCAGCCCAGAAAACCCAAAATCGCATTTCTGCGATTTCTTTCCCCCAATCTCAAACCAAACTTCCCCAAATCTTTACCAAACTCAAAATCAAGCTTATGAACACTCTCCATTCATCCCAAGCATCCCAATTCCTCAAATCCCAAGATCATTTATCCCAAATCTCAAAATCTACCATGAACAACCCTAAACCAGAAATTCATGCAAACCACAAAGATAGAGTCTTAGAAATCATACCATTGCTGCAAATTTCGACCTTGATTCAACCCCAAGCCTCCTTAGCTTGCTCTCCCTCAAAGCTTGCCCAGAAATCCCTAAAATTCCCATCAACTCAGCTCAAAACACAGCTTAAACCGTCAAAACCCTTAAAACCGAAAATCTCTAAAACTTACCTCACACATTGATGTGTTCTTGCCAAATCTTCAAGTCTAACCCAAGATCATTGATGCTCAGCCTATCCTTGCTCTCCACTATGCTTTGCCCCAAGAAAAATGGAGTGGAATGGTGCAAAAATGCACAAACCGACCCTTTGGAAAACCCACCTGTTTTTCCCTCTTTCTTTCTTTCCTTTTCCTTCTTTTCTTTCTTTCTCTCCACAGCCAACACTCTCTATAAATCCCACTAAGTGTAAAGCCTCATAAATCAATTTCTAAAAGCCAAATGACCAAAATGCCCTTCCTATCAATTCTCAATCCTTTTGTCCAAATAGGGCCATTTTAGTCATTTTACCCAATTCCCGCTAATCCTCAAGTGTCTCTAATATTTTCCCGTTGCTTTCCAACACCCGATAAACCACCAAATAAATATCCCCCGTCATCAAAATAAATCTCAATCTATTCTCTGAATTCCTGCTTATACCCCCAGGCTCGCCCCGAGCCGGGTATAAATTCCTGTCATCACTTTCCGCTAGCCTGCTCACTAGGATCGCCTCGAGTCACAAAGCACAGATACATCCACATACCACTGTGGCCTCAACAATTAACACATATCAATACAGTTGCGCCCGATCATGGCCAAAATTACAATTATGCCCTTCTAACACGATCCGGGCCTACATGCATACTAACATACATAGTCATGCATCTAAGATAAAAAAATAGTCATATAACATGCTTTAAATCATAACCATGCATTTAAATCATTAAAATCACACATAAATGCCATCATGCCCTCCTGGTACGCTAATCAAGGCCCTTAAGCCTTAATAGCGAATTTGGGTTGTTACAACTATCCCCTCATAAAAATTTCGTCCTCGAAATTTATCCAAACACATCAGTCAATAAACCCGCAGCTCTGACCATAACTTCCAAGGTCCACCGCCTTTACTTTACTTTTCGACAACACTCTTACAGGAGTAACAATCTTGCCTCTCAAGATTTTGTCTAATAGCCATGCTCCCGATAGCTTCTTGTTTACACCGCAACCCTGCTAAAACCTTAGGGTCTGCCTAGATTACAATGACCAATTCATTGTCTTCTCAATAGCCAATTCATTGACCAATTCATTGTCTTCTCAATAGCCAATTCATTGACCAATTCGTCACCTCTACTAGGTGGGATCAGCTTGTAGGCCCCGCTGGCCTAACCCTTAGTACAGCTTCTGAATTTCATGTTGAAATAAGAGTCAGAACTCTCCCTTCTTTCTCTGAACACCTTACAGATCCTCGTCTGTTATTACGTAGAGTTACAAATCTTTCCTTCCGAAACTTTATTTCCTCAACATTTAACAATTTACCAGCTCTTTATTCTTTCAAATAGGCAGACACCCCTGCCTTGAGGAGTTTCAACGACCTCTTTGGCTTTCTCTCTGAACTAAAGCCAAACCGTAGTATTCACTATGCGTTACATTAACAAGACACCAATAACTGCCACCACGACTAACTCGTCAGGGATTACACTTCCCTTAATACCTCAAGTATTCGCCTACTCAGCGCTTAATTCTTTAAGATCTTTGATAACTTTCAGACTGCCATTCCACTTGCAATCAACTGATAATTCCAGGTTCCCACCCTGTTCTCTTTTCGTTCTCTAGACCCATTCCAAAATTTAAAATACCATAAGGCCTAAATTCAGTATCATCGACGTTCTATCTCGAACCCAGTTCACTTGACCCAACAATGTTAACTCCCTCAACTGAGTTAAAACTTTTCATGCCCAAACAATTTACTCAAGGTCTAAAGTGGTCTATTCCCATGATACACTACCACATCACCTAACCCCTCAGGGTCCAAAGGCAAACGCTATATTCCGGCACCCGCTCGACCCTCCCGGTACGACGTACCCTAGGAGGTGGAATAATGTCCATTCAGAATTCTCATTCATAAACCAAATCTAATTGGATCATTCATCCATTCCTGGTATCCTAACTTGTACCACCTTAGCAGGGTTCTTCCCTGCTTCGACCCAAGCCGACACTTCGGATTCCATAGCTCAGTGACCCTCACCAGCTAATCAAACCTACTAACGTTACGCCAATCTCAGTCGTTGCCTTATATCCTCCATCACAATCTATGGCGTTATTCCCTGACTGATACTCGCCTCACAGCTAGGAGCTCCGCCTCCAATTATATCTCCCCTCGCTAAATCGAGGATTTCAAGCACTGGTCGTCCGTCTGCTACTTTTCACCGCATCTGGGTCTCAACGTTAACCTTCTTACTAATACCCAACACTCAAGTACCTCATCATAGACCAAGTCCTTTATGCCACCACTCATAACTTAGCCATAACACACACATTCCAGCATTCCCAGATATTAATCAATTCTTACCTTGTCTTCTGAATTTCTTTCTGATTCGACACACTCAGTCCGTCTAACCTCAAGTTTTACTGTTCTCCTCATCTCTGATGTAGTTGTCCCCGGAGATGCTTGTGCAATAGATGACGCGCTTACCAGCCTCGTTATGCCTTCAATTCTTCAGACGTTCTTCATTAGCTTCTTTGTGGCTTCAGATTAATTCTTCTCTTACCTGTCCTTTCTCCTTGTAGCTCTAATCTGAGCATTCCTGATGATGCTCAAACTAACACTCCGTAGAACCTTACCTGAGATTCTGCCTTCTGGGTACTAACGTCTTCAGCATAATTACCAGTTGCTCACCATTTCTGTCTGGGAGTAATCCACATGCACTGCTCGTGAGCTTGAAGGGGACTTGCCCATACCATTCACGCATTCTCCGCCTAAAGAACTTACCTGTGCTGCTGCAGCTTGAACCGTTCCATAATCCTTGTTACCAATTCCTCACACCCTGCCCGGTGCAACCAAATCAATTCACGAAAAGTCTTTATCCTTGGTTTCCAACTGGTAATAACCAGGTCGTAGATCAACTCTTGGGGACATCGTCCCATCTTGTATCCAACATTAAACTTTTGTTCTAACCCGACGATGCCAACAATCCCCGCAGTATAGCACACTGGCTACACCAGGCTCAGATTCCTTCGATCGCTTCAATAGACTTTCTGTCGGCCAAAACCGTCTTTTACAACATTCCTTATACCAATCCTATCTGTAGTCTGGCCTTGAAGTATCCCCTAAATCTTTCTTTACATACCCACGTAATTTTCCCACTGATCAGCTCTGTCTCCTTTACGTACTCCAGATGATATCCTCAACAATCCATCTGCCAGAGTTTCTAATTCCTTCTCAATAAGTATCACTGTCCTCAGCCTCTCGAATGGCACCATAGAGGCACCCTCTCTATGTCCATCACCCTCTCAGAGCATTCGCAACACCGAATCCTTCCAGTTCGCTACATGACCAAAGCATAAGCTCGTCAGATACATACTCACCCTTGAGGACTCAGCCTCGAACTTTGAATGTATCGCTGCACTCTGGTTCTCCGTTCCCTCACCATGGGAAATTCATCCCAACCTCTCGAGTCATTCTACGTAGAAGTCATGCCCTCACCTGACCTCCTCTCAGGTGGCATCCTTTCTCTCATGTGCATACTAACTAACCTCCCTGGTTCCTGTCGCCAGCTCGACAACCACCTTAGCAATCAAGCTTCTTTCAAATCTCAAATTAGGTGCCCAAGCACTGTCTGGGGTCCTTCTACCTCAACAATCGTGAATCCGACCTTGCTGCGTTCTATCAAATAAAAGTACCCTCCTTTCAACCAGACCTCCCCCTTTCTTGGCAATTCCAGAAGCCACAACCCTATCCGGGGTTCTTTTAACTTGATTGTCCCGAATCTATCTTTACTAATTCCATCAAAGGAAGCACTGCCCTTGCGGCTCTAGCACTCATGCTCTAATCATCAACCGTCAGTTCCTCGACATCATGGCCCTCTCCGCCATCCACATACATACAATAATTCCTTATATCAGGGCGGCCCAAATTCCCTAGACTATTCCAAATCTCATATCCTTAAATGGGTCGCCATCAATTCCAGATACATCCATCAGTATAACTTCCTGAAATGAATTACCCGCTTCACCAAACCCATTGAGCTACGCTGTTGTTACCCCCAACAGTCCAAACCGAACTTATAAGTCCACCCGTCTCCACGGTTCAAATCATGTCTTATAATCCCTTCTAACAATCATCATCTAGTTCTTCCCAACCCATTGAGTCAGTACCTCATCCCGAGTACCAAATCCAGGCATCTCTCTGCTTCAACATTTAACGCAGCCCTCTAATCGGGATTTCTCATCCACTTAACCAAGGGTGGAATTAACTCTGCCCGTCTATTGATAATTTCCTTGTCAGCCTGTACTCTCCTCAACACCCGAGGATAATACCCTTTAAGCCTTTCATACAGTACCCTTATCTGCCCATACCTCACAGTAAACCAAAACTGGTAACCTTACTGTTAAAACATCGAAATCAGCCATCTCCCCAGAGAATCCGCTGTTCTTCTATCTCATCTCAACTAACAAACTCCACAGCTTACTCACACACTAGTGACCCTCTGCTGCTACTTTCAGGGACAACTAGAGATCTCAACTCCAACTTATATCTAGAATCCCTCTTTTCAACACATTATCGGGTCCCCAACCCTTCTAGGAACAAGCAACTCGAGTTCATCTGTCAAAACTGACCAACTCCTGAACTCTGAGGTTCATACCCTGAACCAACCCATTACTAGGTCCAAATCCACAATGATATACATTTAGCTACCAGATTTAACATCACTAAGTATATCCATGTCTCAACATGCTTCATACAAGCCAACATATAGATATAACATATGAGTTTAATCCAGAAAATTAACCACATACACTCAATATGCGAACCATTATGCTAATATTCATCCATATGCATAATAGTATTATTCAGCATGCATCAATCTCAACATGCAATAATCAAGGGCCCAGCCCAACAGCATCTCATGCATGTCATTTCATTCCTCATGCTCCTTATAAAATAAGCAGGCAAACAGGGCATTCAAACATATATTCAGACATGTCAATTATCATACCAACCAACCCTGAGTCGAGCTTGTCACTGACAGCGAGCGTACATGTTCGGTCGATCTCCAGAACCAATAAACCTTGGCTCGCTCTGATACCAAGTTGTAACGCCCTACTTCCTTAGAGCTGTTACTAAGTGCGTTTTAAGACAAAACAGTGTGCAATGAACTCGCTAACCGAGGTTTTGAAACAAAAGTGTGCTTAATTAAAAGTTAGGGCTGCAATCTTTGAAAATGCGTTGACTCAATAAAAACTTCTAGTATTAAACACTTGGGATCCCAAAATAAGGTTTGAAAACTATTTACATATTGAAATAAGTTTACAGTTGTTTAATCATAAAATCATAGATTATTACAGCCATTTTCGAATAAACCCCCAACCAAAGCAGTCGGGCAGGCCAAACATGTACGCGTCGCTTCACACTCTCCGTACTCATGGTTGGTTGACTCAGTCTTTGCCCTACCTGCAACACGGAGCACCCGTGAGCCGAAGCCCAGCAAGAAAACTCATGCAGAACATAGCATATGCCAATATATATAGTTAATCATATCAGATAGCCCACAGATAAACAAGTCAATCATTAGACTAAGCAAACACGGCCAAGCCGCCCGAGAGCCTTACCGAAGCCTGGGGTATCGGTTCTCACGGCGAGGATAACTCATGTATCCCTTGGGTCCCACCCTGAATATAGCATAACACATGTATCCACCGGGCCCCGCCCTGACTATAGCATCCCATGTGCTAGGTGTTACTTTCGGCCCCACGGCCGCCCCGGCCTACGCCGTACTCGGCCCTTGCCATTCATTTCATCATAATCACACGTATAGTATATTTGAAATAAGCATTCACACATATCAAGGTTCATTTAAGGTTAAACATTTACACATAATACAATCCGGGGCCATGCCCTAAAATCACACAGTGGGGCCATGCCCTATTATCGGGTGTTACCGTTTTCTTACCTTTCCAATCAATAGCTTAGATCACCTGACTCCTTGAGCACGATCCCACTCGAGCCTTAGCGCACACCTAGGCACAAACATAGGTCAAAGTCAACACCGAACCCCAAGTCCGAATACCTAGTCTTGGGACCAATCCCGAGCCCCCGGGAAGTCCCAAATCCCCAAAACAAAGTGGCGGGAACAAGCCCCGAACCCTAGGTCAAAATCCCTCATCAAAACTCAAAAATTCCCCTCTGTGAACAGTGCAGCGCTACAGCGCTCTAAAGAGGGCGCTGTAGTGCTACAAGCAGAATGCACCCCCCAGAAACAGGGACTAGCGCTACAGCGCCCACTGACTAGCGCTAGTTGCAGCCCAGAAAACCCAAAATCGCATTTCTGCGATTTCTTTCCCCCAATCTCAAACCAAACTTCCCCAAATCTTTACCAAACTCAAAATCAAGCTTATGAACACTCTCCATTCATCCCAAGCATCCCAATTCCTCAAATCCCAAGATCATTTATCCCAAATCTCAAAATCTACCATGAACAACCATAAACCAGAAATTCATGCAAACCACAATGATAGAGTCTTAGAAATCATACCATTGCTGCAAATTTCGACCTTGATTCAACCCCAAGCCTCCTTAGCTTGCTCTCCCTCAAAGCTTGCCCAGAAATCCCTAAAATTCCCATCAACTCAGCTCAAAACACAGCTTAAACCGTCAAAACCCTTAAAACCGAAAATCTCTAAAACTTACCTCACGCATTGATGTGTTCTTGCCAAATCTTCAAGTCTAACCCAAGATCATTGATGCTCAGCCTATCCTTGCTCTCCACTATGCTTTTCCCCAAGAAAAATGGAGTGGAATGGTGCAAAAATGCACAAACCGACCCTTTGGAAAACCCACCTGTTTTTCCCTCTTTCTTTCTTTCCTTTTCCTTCTTTTCTTTCTTTCTCTCCACAGCCAACACTCTCTATAAATCCCACTAAGTGTAAAGCCTCATAAATCAATTTCTAAAAGCCAAATGACCAAAATGCCCTTCCTATCAATTCTCAATCCTTTTGTCCAAATAGGGCCATTTTAGTCATTTTACCCAATTCCCGCTAATCCTCAAGTGTCTCTAATATTTTCCCGTTGCTTTCCAACACCCGATAAACCACCAAATAAATATCCCCCGTCATCAAAATAAATCTCAATCTATTCTCTGAATTCCTGCTTATACCCCCAGGCTCGCCCCGAGCCGGGTATAAATTCCTGTCATCACTTTCCGCTAGCCTGCTCACTGGGATCGCCTCGAGTCACAAAGCACAGATACATCCACATACCACTGTGGCCTCAACAATCAACACATATCAATACAGTTGCGCCCGATCATTGCCAAAATTACAATTATGCCCTTCTAACACGATCCGGGCCTACATGCATACTAACATACATAGTCATGCATCTCAGATAAACAAATAGTCATATAACATGCTTTAAATCATAACCATGCATTTAAATCATTAAAATCACACATAAATCCCATCATGCCCTCCTGGTACGCTAATCAAGGCCCTTAAGCCTTAATAGCGAATTTGGGTCGTTACACAAAGTGGCGCAAGTACTCCTCCAACATCCCATTGAATCTTTCTATCTGTCCATCTGTCTATGGATGGTAGCTCGAGGATATGTTCAGTTGTGACCCCAAGAGACTAAATACTTCGGACCAAAAGGTCCCAGTGAATCTTCCATCTCAGTCACTAACAATGTTCTGGGGCACTCCCCAATATTTGACAATATGCTTGAAAAATTGTCGGGCTGCCTCTTCTACCGAACAGTACTTCGACACTAGGATGAATGTTGCGTACTTTGAGAATCTGTCCACGACCACCAAGATCGCACTTAAATCCCCTGTCTTCGGTAGACTGGTGATAAAGTCAAGCGATACACTCTCCCATGGTCGGCTTGGCTCTTGCAAGGGCTCCAACAACCCAGGTGTCTTGTTCATATCGACCTTGTCTTGCTGGTAGATGAGACAGGTCTTGGTGTACTCCACTACATCATCTCACATGTGTGGCCAGTAGTATTCCTGCTTCAAGAGTACGTGGGTTCTCTGCCACCCTGGATGACCTGCCCACAAAGTGTCATGACACTCACTTAGTAATGTCCTCCGCAAATCTCCAGCATTCGGAACATACAAGCGACCCCCTTTAGCCCATAGAAGATCATCCTCCACCCAGAACTGGCAAGTCTTGCCTTCTTTTACGAGCTTCAGGATGGTCCTGACAACTGGGTCTTTCTCCAGGTTTTCTTTGATGCGCTCCTTGAGTGGAGTGTTCACCATGCTAGCCGACAAACTAGCCAAGATCTTTAGAGTCGCCAATTCTGCTTTGCGACTCAAGGCGTTAGCTGCCTGGTTCAAGTGTCCTGACCTGTGCTCAAAACGGAAGTTGAATTCCACCACAAACTCCTGCCATCAAGCCTGCTTAAGGGTCAGTTTTGGTTGAGTAAGGAAATGACTAACCGCTGCATTATCCATCTTCACCATGAACTTTGACCCCAGCAAGTAATGCCTCCACACTCGCAAGAAATGGATAACTACGAGGAGTTCCTTCTCCTGGGCAGTATTCCACCTCACAGCTTCAGATAGCTTGCGGCTCTCATATGCGACCGGGTGGTCTTCTTGTACTAGTACCCCTCCCAAGGCATAATCTGAGGCATCTGTCTGTACTTTGAAGGGCTTGCTAACATTTGGCAAGGCAAGAATATGATCCTTCATCTGTCTGTACTTCGAACTCTTGAATGCTTCAGCACACTTGTCAGTCCACGCCCAAGTCACACCCTTTTTCAGAAGCTCGGTCAAGGGTGTCGCCCTTCTTGAGTAGCCGTCCAAAAATTGTCTATAGTAGTTGGCTAGGCCCAAGAAGGAACGGAGTTCTTTCACATTTGTGGGGGCTTTCCATTCTTGGATTGCCCTCACCTTCTCCAGAGCCATACGAATTCAGCCACATTCCACAACGTGGCCTAAGAATTTGATGCTCTCCTGTGCAAACGAGCATTTCTCACACTTCACATATAGCTGGTTCTCTCTCAACTTATGAAACACTTGAGCCAAGTGTTCTTGATGCTCTTCAATCGTGGCGCTATAAACCACGATATCATCCAAGTACACCACCATGAACTTCTCTGAATACTCGTGGAATACTTGGTTCATCAGTGTACAGAAAGTAGCAGGTGTATTTGTCAACCCAAACGGCATTACTCGAAACTCAAATGCTCCGTATCGAGTAATGTATGTTGTCTTTGGTTCATCTCCATCTGCAATCCTCACCTGATAGTAGGCCGATCTCAAGTCCAACTTTGTGAAGTATTTGGCTCCAGTTAGCTAGTCGAACAAATCAGCGATCAGAGGGATGGGGCAGGTGTTGTGAACTGTCACCTTGTTGAGAGCCCTATAATCAATGCACAATCGTAAGCTCCCATCGTGCTTCTTTTGGAATAGCACCGGTGCGCCAAATGGCGCCTTCGACGATCTGATGAAGTCTGCCTCCAATAACTCTTTTAGTTGTCTCCTCAACTCTTCTAGCTCAGGGGGTGCCATTCTGTAAGGCGCTTTAGTTGGAGGTTTTGCTCTCGTCACCAGCTCTATCTGGTGATCAACCCCCCTCTTTGGTGGCAAGGCTTTGGGGAGTTTATCTGGCATCACATCCCTATACATCTTTAAGACCCTCATAATTTCTAGTGGAACAATCTCTTCCACTGCTTCTTCGAACACGGTGGGTACCGCTACATAAGTGGGCTCCTGCTTCTTCACACCCTTCTTGAACTGTAAAGCTGATAGAAGCTTCACACCAGGGGGTGGTTTCACCTTTACAGGCACCATTGCAGGAGTCTCCCCCATTATGAGCAAGCTCCCAGTGGCAGGGATTGGAATGGCACCTTTCTTGAATAGAAAGTCCATTCCCAAGACTACATCGAAGTCGCCCATATGGACCACCACTAAGTCAGTTTGACCCTCCCATGTGTCGATTCTAACTTTTACCCATTTAGCCACGCCAGTTGTGGCCAAGGCCTTGGAGTTGACCGATTTCATGCGGCTGACATCTTTCTCCAGATTTAGTCCTAGTCGCTTTGCTTCGAGTTCAGAGATGAAGTTGTGGGTGGTGTCTATATCGATCATCACGCTTTTGGCGGGCTTGCCATTGATGGTGGCATCTACAAACATTAGCCCCTTTCCCAGGGTCTTCTTCTTGAGAGCATTCAACAGGCGGACAGCGCCAATGTGCGCGTACTCTTCGTCTTCCTCTTCTCCTTCGCCCTATTGTTCTTGGCCAATGAGGGCATTCAACTTGCCCCGGTAAGGGAAAACTGCCGACTTATGTGGGCCTTTGTAGAGCCAACAAGCTGGCGGCTTCCTCCCTGCAGCGGTATCTGTACCGCTGGAAGAATTGGACTCTGTTGTCCTCTTCTCTCCCCCACTCTTGCCCTGCCATGAATTCCCAGACTTCTTACTCCCACCGCTACTTGAGCTGGTTGGAGGGGTAGCCCTTTTCGGCAAGCTTCTCTCCGGAGTGTAGTCTGTTAAGCGTTCAGCAGCTGCTTGAGCGATGGCTAGGTCAGACACACGCTGTCTCTGGAGTTCTTGCTTGGCCCACGGTTTCAATCCCTTGAGGAAGCAGAAGAGCATGTCTACTTCGGACATGTCCTTTACGTCGAGCATTAGTCCCGAAAACTTCTTCAGATATTCTCGAATTGTCCCAACTTGTTTAAGCTCTCTTAACTGGTGTCAAGCCATATAAGTGACATTTTCTGGCAGAAATTGCGTCTTTAATTCTCTCTTCAGGTCTGCCCAAGATGTGATGGTGCACCTGCCATTCTCTATGTCATCATACTTGGTCCTCCACCACACCTTGGCATCCCCAGACAAGTACATGGTATCCATGACGACCTTTCCATCTTCCGAATCGGCCCGCACGGCTCTAAAATAATGTTCCATGTCGAAGAGGAAAATTCTCCAAATCCTTTGCGTCTCTGGTCCCGTTATAGGGCCTCGACTCGGGTACTTTAGCTCGGTCATATTCCATACCTATCGGCCCTGTTGCAGGGGCATTCCCAACCGCTCGCATGGTCAGGTTTACATTGGCAGTTAGCTCAGCCATTTCTTCTCTGAGCACGCCAACTTCCTCCTTGCAGTCTTCCGTAGTGTCATTTATGGAAACTTCTTGTTCCTTCAGCATGCACTCCACTGCCGCGATGCGCTCTTCCCACCGAGGGGAAACAGAAGTACTTGTTGGACTATTTCTTTTCTCCAACGCGATTATTCTGGATAGGATAACATCACTCTCCTTTTCTAGCAAAGCTATGCGATTGTTTGCATCAGATGATCCAGAGTTATGACTTGTAGAGGAAAGATCCCTGACCCTTTCGTCCAGGCCATCTAATTCCCCCACACGCTTATCAAGTTCTTCGATCCTCTAAGTGTTGCTCACCATAATGTGTTTTTCCAAGCTCTTTCTAACTTGGCTCTCATACCAACTGTCACGGGCTGGCTATTTGGGTATTCCAACTAGGCGGAACGTGCGACACTTGCAGACTCTTCAAGCTAGCAAGTCAGCCTCCAACACACACCTACAGGCAAACAAACTCAGTGGTTAGCCAGATAGACATCTCGGACATGCAACGGGCAATAACGAAGTATGAGCAAGCACAAAGCAAGTCATTCCTAGGAACGTCCACACAACACAAAGCACACAACAAGGCAAGTGGCACGCAATGGCCCAACGAAGATAACAAACAAGTAACACATAGGCAACAAGGAAGCACCAGGGGCAAGTATGGATAAATATTGTTTTATTAATATATAGCCTTGATAGGGCAAGGGATTACACAGCTTTGGCCCCTATTTGCTGATGGCCATGGTGCTTCCCTAAGTCACCAGGTCACCTCCCCCTAAGGAGCCTTCTAGGGAAATAAGGTCTTCCGAGGAACATATATGATTTTTGTCTGGGAGACATATGCATAATTACAAAACTGCCACTACCCTATCCCATGAGGTTGCTTGGTATAAGACTTGACTAATGATCAAGCACCAAGGCATGCTCACTTACAAAATTGCTCCATGTGGGTGTGCCAAAGGGGAAGCACGCCACACTTGTTAGCCCGGCGCTTCGATGGGCCTAGATCTTGCCGACCGGGGTTTGGCACCTGCGGTGGCCTTGGAGGTAGGAACTGATCGGTGCCCCTAGCTGGGGCAGCCGCCGACCTTGGACGTTCTTCCTCAGGTGGGACTGCCGGGGAAGAGACCTCCCTTTCGTCTCTGGGCACCTCAGGCTCCCTTGGGGCCTCCATGTTTACAGGTGGGGGAGGATCCCTCATGGAGGCTTTTAGCTGATCTCCGTCAAGATGGACCTCCACCTCTCACGGCTCTCGCAACCGTTTCGAACGCCGCGACATTTTTTTTTCTTATCGAAATTGACGGAAGAACAGTGGCTTGCAATCTATTCTTCCCACAGACGGCGCCAAACTGTTGACAGTGAGAACTTGTGAACAAAGTTAAGTTACAAAAAATTTAAATATCAAGCTTTTCAATGGAAAGTTCAAAAACTTAAACACAAACTAAAAGAGTAGCTGTAGAAAGAAAATGGTGAAATGAACTTGTATTTCTTATGGTGTAGTGCTACAGTGTTTTTTCCAACCCCCTTCCAAGTGGAAATGGGATTACTTTTCTAGTGGGCTCTAATGGCCCTTGATACATGGTGGTCCAGGGGACCAGATAGTACATTGGTACACTATCAGGAGAGTCGTTTCAGGGGTAGTGGTGTCGGCTCCAGTACATGGTCAGAATCCGTGGGGATGTCTCCACTACTACTGAATACGAGTGTCAGAGGTTGTCTGGCATGAACCGTAACAAGTACTTTGCTTGTACGACCACTACGTGTCTGACATGGGCTTAGTGTCCGTACTTCTTCTAACTTGGTGTGAATCGCTGTGAGGCACCTCCAATGCACCCTTATTGGTGCATTGGAGAGATCTATGATTTTACCTCTTGTTGAACTCACGGTAATAGCGGTGTCCAGTAAGTGGCGCTAATCTTAAGGGGCGAGATAGAAGCCCTCTTGTGAGGCCAATTTTGGGGAGGTGACCCCTAGTGGTGCAGATGAGGCCTGGTAGGATGGAGTGTACTAAGAGGAGGCATGATGCAAGCCTCCGCGAGACACCTCCATCGAGGCGTGGCTAGAAGGGCGCGAGGCCCTCGCGAGGCGAAGCATCTAGGTGGCACGCCCTTACGCGAGACGCTCTCAGCAAGGCGTAGCTAGGGGCATGAGGCCCTCGCGAGACGCCGATCGCGAGGTTGCTGGCTGCTGGGCACATCAAGACGTGGCACGCAAGATGCCCTCAGTGAGGCGTGGCCTGGGGCGCAAGGCCCTCGTGAGACGCCCATCGTAAGGCTGCTGGGTGCGCCAAGACGTGGCATGCGAGACACCCTCATTGAGGCGTGGCCTGGGGCACAAGGCCCTCGAGAGACGCCCCTCGCGAGGTTTCTGGGCACGCCGAGACATGGCATGCAAGACACCCTCATTGAGGCATGGCCTGGGGCGCGGGGCCCTCGCGAGACGCCCCTCGCGAGGCTGCTGGGTGCGTCGAGACGTGGCTCACAAGATGGTTTTCGGACATCAGGGGTGCGCGAGACCCTCACGCGTCTGTGGGGCCACATGGGCTTAAGGTGCCATATGCACCTGCGAGGCTACATGGGCACGAGGCGCTATGTGCATTCGCGAGGTGCCATGGGCGCGAGGTGCTATGTGCATTCGCGAGGCGCCGTATGCACCCGTGAGGTGCGAGGCTCCTTGGCTGGTGTAAGGCGACGAGTCCTGCGAGACGTCTGGGGTGCCCGTGGGTGTCCAAGGCGAAGTGGTCATTTGGAGCAGGGTCATTTTGAGCTCTAATTTGAGGGTTCAAATGGACTTCAAACATGGTTTCTTTGGACCTTCCAGGGACCTTAGGCATGATATGTGGGCTCTTTACCGGTGTTGAATTTTGTGCATCCACAGTTGTATATAATAGATATTATATATGACAGTGCCGATGAGAATTAATTATCTTTATAAACTTGTCGTTTGACGTAAAGATTTAATTCTTGTCATAATAGATGATCATTTATAGATCAGTCTAAATCCTGAGGATTCATGAACACTTGTTTATGTTTACTGGATATTTTGATTCATTTGTTAAGGTCTCTTAGAATAATGAGGCTTATGACTTTTGTTTTGGAGATTGAGTATCATGGATGGCTGGGAACATGAATTACCATATTGGAATCCATGCTTTCCTAACGGATCGAATATTGGTTCACTTAAGGGTTGATTATGGAACTGAATAGTTATTGAGATCAAATCTATAATTAGATTATAGATTAATTATTCTCTAATGAATTAATGGTACTTAAGGATCAAGAAGTAATTAGATGGGTACAATGGCAATTTTGACCAGCTCTAATTAACGAAGCAATAATTGAAGACAGAACTACATATATTGATTATATCAATGGACTACTAGAGAAAACTATATAAATATAATTCTATAAATACTTAGAGTGAAATTCCATATTTATAGTGGAGTAATCATGGAATTAATAAATAAGATTATTAGATAAAAGAGTTAATTAATAATCTGGTTTATTGGAGCTTCGTATAGGTCAATGGTCCCAAGATCACCTTTGTCCTACACTGTCAATGGTAATGATGTCAAAAGAAAGATTTGTTAAGAGAAATGACTAAATTACAAAATAATTAATTTTCTAGGGCAAGAAAATAATGATTTGATAATTATGGGTAATTGATTAATTGTGAATTAATTAATTATTTAACTATATAGTTTTTATTTTGAAAAGCTATAGGTTAAAATTAATATTAATCTTGTTTGGATTAATATAAAGAGAGAAAATAATATATATCTTATTTATAATATGATGTCTATTTATTTAATTTAAAACTGATATTTTAAGATAAATTTAATTTTGAATCAACCGATATTTATGTTGGAATAAATATATTGTCTTAAAAGTTGATTAATAAACAAATGAGAAAATTAGGGCAACCCTAATAGCATTGGGCGACACACACTGTATAGTACAGTATGCGACACCTAGCATCAGGGATTTTATTCTTGGGATTTGAATTTTGAGTTTCAAATAAATTTGTTTGATCAGTTATATTTTAAAAAAAAATATGATTTAAATAGATAATTAAATGAAATTATATAATCACTTTTTTTTTAATTATATTTTCATTAAATAAAGATTATTTAATTAGATTAAATATCTTTATAAATCTGATATATGTGATATTCAGAAAATGATAGATAATCTGACTCTCTCACTAAAGCGATAGTTTTCTCTAAATCTGAAAATTCTAAACCTTCTCTCTGTCAAAACTCTTTAGATCTCATGTGTCGAGTACATTTAGGGAGTCACATAAATCAACCTTTTGAATCCTACGTACCCACACACGTCCTTGTATATTTGAGGTCTGGTCTGGAAGATTAGGGTGTGAGATCTTAGAACACTGGATGGAAGATCGATGATTTATACAAAAAGACTCAAGGACACTTGATAAACTACAAGAGGTAATTCTGATCTATTTGTATGTGATTTAATATTTATATATGTATATGATCATGACTGGTATTAATAATTATTAAAATGGGTCCATATATTCCGTTGCATACCTTTGACTTGATCATTTAATACCAAAAATTGGTACCAGAGTAGTCTATACACACATATATATATATTTACTGAATACTGTGTGGGTTTCTTGCATTTGTTATATGTATGTTGATATGTATATTGAATGGATGGATATTTTTTTTGAATGTATGGTTGAATGATGGATCGTTAATTATATGGTGCTATTGGGATAGAAATTTTAATTGTTTTCCTAGATCTTGTGTAAGCCATAAAGCGCATAGGATTTTTGTAATTTTATTTCTTGAAATTTATATTGAAAAATTCTGTACACAAGAAGAAATTGGAAGGACCCAAGCCACCATCCATGGCAGCAGCTTGTGCCATCTTGGCCACCTACACATAGCCATGCCTACCCCGTGCTAGCCTGCATGCACCCCTGCACACCCGAGTCGAGCCCTCGCGCTTGCCTGCGTGCACCCTTGCCCTCTCCTTCCTACGTGCGCCCCTATGCAACTGATCCGAGCCCCCCTTCCTGCCTGCGCATGCGCCTATGCACCCCTGCCTGGCCCCTGCGCGCGCCCCTTTGTGATGCGCCTAAATGCATAGCCGCCCATCCCGAGCTTGGCACCTTGTGCCGCCGTCCCTAGAGCACAATTTTGGTGCCCAAAACCCTAATTCCTAAGTTTTTATAAAATATATTTTATTTAATTAATTTTTAAATTATTTGAATTTAAAAATTTAATTATCTTATTTTATTTTATTAGAAAATAAAAAATCTTTTAGTTGGTTAAGATATTTTAATGTCTTAAGTTTAAATAATTATTTGAATTTGATTATTTAATTATTTAAATTCAACTAAATTAAAAAGATGATAAAAATGGTTATTTAATTAAATAAATTAATGAGAAATTTTTTTTTATAATTAATTAGTTGGGCAAAACAAAGTTCTTAAAGATTAGCATGAAAACCTAAAGGAGAGGAGAAGCATTCTTGGAGAGTCTTGAAAGCTACATAGGCTTAGATTGCAATTTTATTTCTAATTTTTTTCAAAAGGTTGTAAATCTTAGAAATACCCATTAGTACTCGGTTCATCATTTATTGTTTATTTATTTATTTAAATAAATGTTCATTGATGTTTAATTGATAACATGATCGTGCATTAGTCAATTACATGTCATTCATAAAATCCCACACAATTTCTCATTAATCATGCATTTTTTATAAACATGATTATCTATGATTGTCCTATTTTTTTATATGGATTGTTTTTGGTGAAATCAATTGCATGTAAACTATTAAGTATTAAATTAGTTAAAATTTGGTAACTCACACCATAATAAAGATAATAGTTTTTCACAGGCCTTTGAGATAACCAACTTTATGTAAAAAATATTTTAGTAAAGTTAGATGAATGTAATGGGTAATTATTTAGATCACATTAATTATAGAAACGTGCTCTTTTATATTTTTTTTAATTAATTACATTCATAGGGTTACTAATAAACTAGTAATTAATTATGAATTAATTATTAGTTTAATAAAACACATTTAATTTAAAATAGTTAGTGGGAGAAGGTGAACATCTCAAAGTGACCTATGGTCTCCATTATTAGTACACTACCGTGAGATATGAATAGGGCCTCGAGGAGGATTTGTTTTCGTACCGCTAAGGAAGATTTCTAGACATATCTATACCAAGGTTGGCTTCTTACGAAGATAGGAGGAAGTGATGTATTTTAGGCTTGACCGACCCTAAGGCGGCACTCTCTAAGTTAAGTCACGAAATCTGAAATAATGGGTTACACTTACGAAGATATAATTAAGCTTTTGCGGTGGATAATTACATCTTGACCAAACCAGCGGTACTTTATATTTAAAAGAGAAAATAAATAGTTATTTTAAGTTTTAAATTATAAAGATAAGATTCTCTTATAAACTAACAGAATTTAACTTGAACGCCCTAAGACAACACTTTATTTGTTGCATTCATGCATCATGTTTACTTTCCAAAACATTGATATTTTTTCAAATGATAATGTTATTATTTTTTATTATTTCAATTAAAATATCTCAAAACAATTGCAATGTAGTGGTTGTACTTAATGATGAAAATATAGTATTTTGGAGACATGATATGGATATATTTTTGTTAAGAGAAATTTGTTGGAGGCTATTAAAACACCACCAATGGATGAACCACCAATAGATGCTTCACTGATTGATCAGTTTGAGTACACCAAATGGTTAAGAATAAATCATATGGCTAGGTATCATTTACTCCAATCAGTGAATATAGAGACCAAAAATACTCTACAAAGCCTTAAATCTGCATATGATATATGGGAGGTCATCCATGCTACATATGGGAAAATATATGATAAGTGGTTTTATGAGAATGAAATCATATTGGCCAAGCATGAAATGATTGCTGAATTTATGAAGAATAAGAAAGATAAATATGATTTAGTTGTTCCTATAACTAAGTGGAAAGAGATTTGTCATTCCGATCTCTTAACAAAGGGTACACTAACGATGTTTATTCTTTTGGGTAGATGGATGAATCTATTGGTTCTAGAAGGTTGCTGATGAAGATCATGAAGTGGAAAAGAGGGAAATCGTCTAGTTCACGAAAGCGCTAAAGAAAGTCCATTTATTTAAATTCTTTAGTTTTATTAAAAGAATATTGTATTGTTGCTTGAACAATGTTTAGATCATTTTAATTAATTTTGAATTTTATTGCATGCAATAACTTTATAATATTTTATTTATAATTTGATTATTCTTAAAAAAATTATTTGGATACGCAATTGAATATTTGGACTTTATCACCTTCATTAAAATGAACGAACGCTCAATAATTCAGAATTATTTAAAGTAGCAAAACCGCAAGGTAACAAAAGATAAAAAGTTTCAAATGAAGATGAAACATATCTTTGGCATCTTAGACTTGGTCATATAGGTCTAGATAGGATAAACCGATTAACAAAAGATTGACCTTTGAGAGAACTAAGAATTGGAACTCTTCCGGTTTGTGAATCTTGTCTAGACGGAAAAACGACCAAACGACATTTCTTAGCAAAAGGCAATAGAGCCAAAAAAACCTTTGGAGCTTGTACAACCCGATGTCTGTGATCCAATCAATGTATAAACAAGAGGTGGGTATGAGTATTTTGTCACTTATATTGACAATTACTCAAGATATGGTCATACTTACCTAATTCTTAGGAAATCTAACACCTTTGGTAAGTTTCAAGAATTCAAAGTTGAGGCTGAGAAGCAGTTAGGTAAGACTCTAAAGGCACTTCAATATGATCGAGGTGGAAAATATTTGGATTTAGAATTCAAAGATTTCTTGCTGGAGTATGGTATTCTATCGCAACTCACAGCACCAGAAATGCCACAGAAAAATGGTGTTTCTAAAAGAAGAAAAAGGACCTTGTTGGACATGGTTAGATCTATGTAAAGCTACTCTTCACTTCCTCTCCCATTCTGGGGATATGCACTTCAAACGGTGACGTACATTTTGAATGTAGTCCCATCTAAGACCACTAGCAAAATGCCACTGGAACTGTGGAATGGAAACAAACCTAGTTTGCACCATTTCCGCATTTGGGGTTGTCCTGCTCATGTTCTTAGACCTAAATCAGGGAAACTTGAATCAAGGTCGGAAGTGTGCATTTTTGCTGGCTACGCTCCAGAAACAAGAGGATAGTCCCAAGGAGGAAAATGTATTTGTTACCACAAACACAACCTTCATTGAACATGACTATATGAATAACTATAAAACTCGGAGCAAGGTAGTACTGGAGGAACTCACAGATGATAAGATTCCATCACAATCATCTTCATCATTAAATGATAAATGACAAACCAACGAAATCATGACTCCTGGAAAAGAAACCCCAGTGCAACGTCGTAGTTGGAGGATTGTGAGACAACTTGTTCGCTACGAACAAGAGGCACATGTGTTTGTTTCTGATATAGACAAGGACGATCCATTGAACTTTAAAGAGGCAATGGATGATCCTGAAAAGGAGAAATGGCAAGAAGCCATGAACCAAGAAATAGAATCAATGTATTCCAATTCTTTATGGGAACTTGTGGATTCACCTGAAGATGTCAAGCCCATAGGGTGTAAGTGGATATACAAGAAGAAAAGAGGTGTAGATGGGAAAGTAGAGACTTTCAAAGCGAGGCTTGTAGCCAAAGGTTACACTCAAAGACAAGGTGTTGATTATGAAGAAACATTTTCTCTTGTGGCCATGCTCAAATCCATTCTATCCTCTTATCCATAGCGGCTACTAATGAATATGAGATATGACAAATGGACATCAAGACAACATTTCTAAATGGAAATCTTGATGAAAGTATCTATATGGTACAACCAGAAGGGTTCATAAAGAAAGGGGAAAATTAAAAGGTGTGCAAGTTGCTGAAATCAACTTATGGATTAAAGCAAGCATCTAGACCTTTGAATATCACTTTTGATGGCTTCAAACAAAATGTCGACGAAGTATGTGTGTATAAATACATCAAAGGAAAAGTGGTGGTTTTCTTAGTTCTTTACGTTGATGACATTTTGCTCATTGGGAACAATGTAGAGACATTGTCAGATGTGAAGAAATGCTTAGCTAAAAAGTTCTAAATGAAAGTTTTGGGCGAGGCTAGCTACGTTCTGGGAATCCAAATCCTAAGGGATAGGAAGAACAAGCTCTTGCCACTTTCTCAGGCTAATTATATAGATAAGGTGCTTGAAGGATTCTCTATGGAGAATTCCAAGAAAGTTGTAGAGTCCCAGAATGTTTACTTAGCCTAGTTAGATAGTCGTAGTAGTAGTTAGTATTAATTGGTAGTATGTTAGTTACCGTGGATTCTGGTTCAAGTCGGGACTTAGTTGGAAACTCATAGCAACAGTTATGGATTTTATAAGTTTAACCTATAGCTTAAGAATATTAATTATAACATAAGGTTTGATTAATATTGCTGGTCCTAGATATATTATTTATTATAATCTAAGGTTTAGATAGAGCCAATAAGAGCATGACACTTTTCATAATCATGATTATTAAGGAATTAAGTATTTTTTATGGATAGTTTTAATAAAAGAAAGATTTAGAAGCTCTAGAACCTTCCAGAAACTTTTAGGATCGTATTATGACTCAGTCAAAGCTGTGATCCAATTCAATTGATGCTTAAAAAAGTGCAATTACGTGTTTAATATATTCACATATGCCGATATATCGCAGCATAGGGGCCGATATATTGCCTAACGGAAGATACGGAAAACACGTCGACTTTGCACGAGCGATCGAACCAACCTTGGGAATACTGGGGGAGGCGATATATCGCCTAGGATGGGTGATATATCGGCTCCATGGGTATATTTTTGGAAGTTTCACTTTTTAAATTTTAAAAATACCCTTAACCACTTAGACCCGCCTTTGAACGATTTTGACCGAGTTCTGGGCGTCAGTTGAACGAAAATTCAAATATTTTTCATTTTTCATCATTTATTTATTCAAATTAATAGGGGTTAGTTTCACTCCTTGAACTCTATAAATTGGACCTAGTACTCAGCATTTCCTTCATTCTTCAAGCGTTTGCTCAGAGCCTCCAAGGTGCTAGTGTTACTATAGAGAGATACACTTGGGTTTTGGGTTAAAGCTTTATCATTCTAAGCTTTTATAAACACTTGTAAAGTGAGAAATAGTGTGATTTTGGTATTGGGGTTTAGAACAATTCATAAGGTTATTCAAGGTATTCCTATTCTTTAAGTTCAGTTCTATAAATTCTTTAGTTTCTTTTATTTAGATCCTAACTCTTGTTATTGGTTCTTGATTAGGTGTTTAAGTTCTTGAAACTTAAGGTCTTTCTTGGTAAGTTTCTTCTTGATGGTTTAGTTCTCATATTAATCTTTATTCTTAAAGATTCTCACCCTTTTCTACTGTTGGTTTATAGGAGTTTCTAAATCTCGTTCTTGTTTCCAAATATCCCGGCTTTTGGTAAGGAAATTAGGATAGAATTTATGAGCTTTTATGTTATGTTATGTTATGTTTATGTCATGTTATGTTTATGTTATGTTAAGCTTATGTTATGATATGTATATGTATAGTATGTTTTATAGTCCTATGGGCATATGACTTGCTTAGATAGTAAGCCCAACAAAATTTATGGGCATGTGACTTGCTTAGTTAACAAGCCCCAAGAAGTATGATGACCATTATAGTCCTATATGTTATATGTTTTATTAGCCATATGGTTTTTATCTATGATTGTTAGTAGATTTTTCCTTGCTGGGCATTAGGCTCACTCTTTTATTTTTAGTGTGATGTAGGAAAATAGATAAGGAGGCGGAAGGATTCGTGGTAGCTTGGCTTGTGTGTTAAGGATGAATGGACTGAGTGGACTGCATGTCGATCGAGGATGACGTTTATTTAGTCTTTTGAATTATGTTTCTTTTGAAATTTCGCATTTAGTTTTTGAACAATTAATTTAAAGTTATGTTTTATGTTTCACAAACAACGGGTACCCATGCCATATTACATTTTAAACTTATAATTTTATGTTATTGATACGATATTTATTTTGGAGTTTTAATAAAGTTATGATTATTTCTTATGTTTCCTTCAAAAGTAGTAGTTAAGTCTAATAGTTTTTAATGATCCAAGGTCTTAGAAATAGTTGGGTCATTACAAAAGTTCAATTACTGACCATACATGGAATTGCACTCTCCAAGGATCAATGTCCCAAGACACCTCAGGAGGAAGAGGATATGAGAAAGTAACCCTATGATTCAGCAATTGGGAGTCTGATGTATGTTATGTTGTGTATTAGGCCCGACATATGTTATGCAGTTGGGATAGTAAGTCGTTATCAATCAAATCCTAGTTTGGAACACTAGATTGCAGTAAAGCACATTCTCAAGTATCTTAGGAGAATGAGAGACTATGTGCTAGTATATTCAGGGGGTAAGCTAAACCCTACTGGATACACTGATTATGACTTCCAATAAGACAAAGACACTCAAAAATTGACATCTTGGTTTGTCGACGCGGTTTTTCACCTACAGTAAATTATACGAATAAATAGGATGGATTAGTACTGATTGATAAACCGTAATATGAAAATGATAATAATCGAGAATGTGGAAGATAATTGCAAAGAAAAGATGGTCACTCCTTTTTAAGGTGGTTCAGAGGTTAAAATCCCCCTAGTCCACCGGTCAATATTATTGATCTCTCCTTACTATTTCTTACAAAGTATTTACTTTACAAGGAGAAGCCAATCCTTTACACTATCCAGTGTTTTGGTATTTATAGGAGGTTGATCCCTGGGTAAGGGTTGGGGTCATCCTGTGACCCTTTTGATCCCTCAAATCATATCTGTTACATCAATGATTTATATTTACATTTTATATTACAGTGAAGTGGGGTATAATCAATAGGTAAAGATGAGTAATGGGCCGTATGGCCCAAATCAGGCGTGGGATGTCCGAACACGCACGTTTATACTGCGTATCTGAGAATTTAGGAATAGAATAGACACGTGATGTCTGGTATACGCACGTTTATATTGCGTGGTTGACTTTATAAGGATTAGTGGGTATATCAGACCTCTGACGCACCACGAGCTCAATGAGGCGCTACCTCGTGGCTTCTATTATGTCGATACAATGGCTCCAAGCAAGGAGCGGCCAAATGATCCATCAGCTCGGGCAAGTTGTTTAGGGGACCGTAATAAAAACCCCCGGGTGGACGGTTGACACGTGGCAGATCGATTTAGGGCCTTTTCTAACTTGCCAAAGTGTGTGCGGATATTCAGGGCGTACATTTTCCCCCCAACCCCATGCTCGTGACTTATGATGTCATCTTTGATCTTCACAGTGGGGGCTTTTAAACTTCCTTTTCGACTTCCCATGTCCTTACCACCACATGGGTGTCAGACACGTGGAACGCCGTGGTTGGTGTCTGTTCGGATTTCGAGGATTGTATTAAATGGCCTAGCCACCTTTTCGCTGCTGTTTCATCTTTCAAGTTACTACCCTTGTATCTCGCACTAATCTGATCGGACGGTCCTCATTTCCTCACGCCTCTTACGTATATATAAGGTTGGCAGTCTTCAGTACTAGTCACCCTTCATTTGAAATTTTTCGCTTATTTTCTCTCTTTTGCGTTTCAGAAGCTCTTCTTCTTCTTCTGCTCATAATCCCTGAAATCCCCACGTTCTTGCCACAAGAACCTTTTAGAGGTCCAGCCCTAAGGATTCCACCAGGGCTCCTATTCCTACGTTGTCAACAACTCTCATTCGGAATATACTTTGTAAGTTCTCTATCCGTTGTATGTTTTGATTTCCCTTTTTTTTTTTATGCAAATCTACTTCTCATAGCCGTAAACAATAGGTTGTTTTTGGCTGGTCTTTGGGGCATAAGCTCTAATTCTAGGCATATTGAGTATACCTAGGAACATGTTTAGGAATGCGATGTTATACAACTAGGTAATTTCTGGGTAAATTTAGGAAATGCCTATTCGGAAAATGGAAGGTGGGAGGTTTTTAGGGCGTAAAACCGGGTAGCTTAGGGGTCACACTTCCTAGGAAATTTTCCCCTCAAAACTTCTCCTCCAAGGCAAGCAATAGTCTGATCCTCCTGTCACAAGGATCCTTGGATATCAGGGATTCGTTGGAAACTCAGGCGCGTGGCTATGGCAGCGCGTGGCATCACACCCCGCGGGCTGAGATTACCTTACCGCATATGAAAAACCCCTCTTCTTGCGCTACTTATCTTTTCTTAGGTTTTAGGTCGCCCACTAAGTTTTTTTTTTCTCGTTCTTGTTCGCCAGGCGATCAGATGGGGCCCAAGAAGAATGTGCCAAAGAAAAGCACAACTAGCTCGTCATCCCAGCAATCCAGCAAGGAAAAAGAGGTCGCGGCTGAATCCCCCATTCCTCCGTTCGGTCCCACGATGGAGAGGGAGGTCGAGGTGGGACCTGACGCTTACTTCGAGGTGGAACGGTTAGTCTCGAAGATCACGACCCAAGCGAGGGTCAATAAGATTATGTCGTCCCATAACATCGAGATTGGGACTGGCGCTCTTATCGCCCGACCTCCCTTTGAGGGGGAGAGGAGTTGCGCACCACTTGAGGAGGAATTTGCGGCCTGGAGTGCCAAGCACTTGAGGGCCGGGGCCTTCCTCCCCCTCGACCAGTACTTTGCCGACTTCCTCAACTATGTGAAGCTGGCGCCATTTAAACTCCCCTCGAACTCCTACCGTTTGCTGGCCGGGCTGAGGTATCTTTTTCCGCATCAGATGTGGGAGGTCCCCACCCCTGCATATATCCTCTATTTTTTCTGCCTTAAAGCCAGTCCGGATCAACGGGGATGAGGCGATGGGTTCTACTACCTGACCCGCTTCCTGAACTCTCCTCCTGTCATCGAATTTCCCAGCCATCCCAACGACTTCAAAGACCAGTTCTTTATGTCAAATGGGTTTCGCAACTGTGAACACCGTTACTTCAACCGTCCTCGGAAGTTTTTTCTCTATTTTCAGCTCGCGAAATCATCATATTATTTTATTCCTTCTTTTCGCGTGTATACTGACTCGAGCATCACTGTGCAGCCATTTTTGCGAGGACGACCAAATCAGTGACCCTTGGGGGTCAATACGATACTTTGGTGGGGCTTTCACCTAGTGAGATGGACTACCGCTAGCTCGTGTCTGATGAGATGATGTTGGCGTGTAAGTTAATTTCTGCGGGCTAGACTTTGGCCTTGAAGAGGACGCGGGCTTACTATCCAGTAGCTCACGAGCTGGTGCCTATCCCCGAGGGGGATGTCGCAAATGGCGACGGCGACGAGCAGGACGAAGAAATTGAGGTGCCGCTTGTGCGAAGAAGGCGATCTCCTGACACTGCTCGAGACCCCGATGTGGATCGGGCTCAATGGGGGCAACAGCCGGCCCCTCCGGCCAAGGTAACCCATACCCGTTTAGGGATCTAGACAGGGCTGCTGCAGACCTTAGGCTTGTTAGGTTTAAGCCAAACCAGCTCGTACACCGTCACCCAGACGACCTAGATCGTAACATAACCCTTCTCCAGTGTGTAGACCAACTAGTATTACGCCATGATATTGGCCGTCCTAGGGGCACCATAGTAGTAGACAACACCTTGTCCTTTAGGTCGCCCTTTTTTGAGGAGTACGAGACCAACCTTAGGTTGTGGCCCTTCCTTCTAGATAGTGTAGTCGCACCAAGACTTAGACAATATGTAGAAGAGTCCAGTCCTAAGGTAGATCTGGACCTAGAACCCTCTTTGATTCGTGAGGTAATAAACTTAGACTCCCCTATAGAAGTTCTGAGGCCGAAGGTCGTGGCAATAGATTCCTCCTCTAGCTCGGAGGGTAGGACTTTTTCAATACACCTTTAGATTTCTCTTGTAATAAAACAACCTTACATGTATACTAATGTCCTTTTCCTTTTGTTTCAGGCGAGGAGATGGCACAACCCAGAGAAAGCGCCCTACGATCCATCTTCCAGGGGGGAACACTTCCTCCGGACCATCCGGGCCATTGGTCAAGAGACCCCGGCTGACCAAGAAGACTCCTGCCTTCGGGACAACCTCCAAGTCCCCGGCCAAGGGGAGAAGTCAAATCCCCGCAGCCACCGAAAATATGCCTCCACCCCTCCACGACCTCCAGCCCCTACTCGGGAACAGGAGGCTCCAGCTAGAACTCCGCCAGTCCCCGCTCCCATCGTGCATATCCCGGTTAATGCCCAAGACCTGGAGAAAATCCTAGACACCTTCCGGGGGACGGTCTATGAGATCGCGAGCTACACGGTGGAGCATTATTATAAGGCGAACCTGAAGGACTTGAGGGAGATCGAGGCGAGGAGCCCTGAGAATGTCATAGAGTCCGCGCTGGGGATGAACCTCACGGTAAGCTTACTTAGTTAAGTTCCTTCGCTTTCTTCCCATCACGTACCTTACTCTCTTTACTTCTCTACAGGCGGCTTTGGCTCTACACCGCAGCATAGCTCGGTCTAGGGCCAGGACTGACGAGCTTAGGGGCGAGCTCCAGACTGCTCAGGCCGCTCTCGCATCTTCTCAACAACAAGAGCAAAGTGCGAAGGCTGCCCTGAAGACTGCCAAAGAAGGTGAAAAGGCTGTTCAGGCCACCTTGGCCGCTGTGAAGGCTGAGCTTGAGGAGGCCAGGGCTAAGCAGCTGGAGGCCGAGACCGCCACAGTGGCAGAGAGGGCATCCTTCAGCTCCTCCATGGAGGCCATGCTCTACCATTGCTGGGCCTTCAACCAGGATGGCGACTTCTCTTTTCTAGCCCCCGAGGTGTGGGAGCCATTTCTCGAGAAGTTCAAGTCCCGTCTTCAACAGGAGCCACCTTCTGAGACTAGGGAGACCACCGCCGCCGACGAGCAAGAAACCAAGGGGGTGACCCCTTCAGAGCGTCCTGGGGGGTCCTAATTTATTATTTTTGTTTACAGAACCTTTTTCTCTTCTTTTTTGTAACCTGCCATTTTTGGCTTGACATGAGGTTATTTTCCTCGAGACCATTCGTCTGTATTCTTAAATATCTACTTTTCACTTAGTCCTTGATCTCGACTATATTTATTGTTGACGGTAAGAACTCGTCAACGAAGTTAAGTTGGAAAAATTATCGAATCAAGATCGCTAATTGAAAAGCTGTAAAAACTTGAACAAAAACTCAAGAACAATGATAAATCAACAATGGAGAATTTAGTCTTTCATTCACACTTAAGCTTCTGCTACAGTAAAAATCCCAACCCCCCTCCTGGTGGTCTTAGAATCCTTTTTATAGTTGGCTCTAATGGCCTTAGGTACATAGTGGTCCAGGGGACCAGGAGGTACATACGTATTGCATTAGGGGAGTGGCTCCAGAGGTGGTGATCGTACATCCCGTACGGGAGCAGGTGTCAGTACGATATCTCCACTACTTGTCTGTACCCATTTCTGATGCGTGGTGGCAGGCGTAGTGGCGTGGGAGGTCGTGGTGTCGGCTCTGTCCTATGGCCGTAGCCGTACGGACCATGGCTCTTCCCCCAGCAATCTTACTGGTACTGATATCCGTACTCAACACTAGGTCGTACAAATATGTCTTCATTCGACCCGTACGGGACCTCCCAAGCATAGGGGTCATAAGGTGCAAGGAATGGGACCCTCGGTGCGAGGCGGAGATCTTGGGTCCTTGGCGCGAGATGCCTGAAGTCTCCCAAGATCACTCACAAATCTTGGCCATAGGTATGTCCCCCATGTCTGACGTCTAAGGACGCATGACGAGACGCCCTGTTTGTGGCTCCCTTGACGGCGCGGCTCCCTAGTTGCTCAGGAGGCCCCTATCCCCTCGTACGGCCAAACAAGGCCATGCCTGGGCAAGGCCACTTGGTTACCTCGGCCTATGGCGAGGCCCTTAGACGCGAGGCGGCAAATGCGAGACGGTGGCATGGGCTTAGCATCCAAGCGAAGCCAGGGGGTGCTCCGTGCGCGGGGGGCCGAGCGAGGCGACGGGGCTCCATGCGCGGGGGCCGAGCGAGGCCATGGGGCCATGCGCGGGGGCCGAGCGAGGCGACGGGGCTCCATGCGCGGGGGCCGAGCGAGGCGACGGGGCTCCATGCGCGAGGGCCGAGCGAGGCCATGGGGCCATGCGCGGGAGCCGAGCGAGGCCATGGGGCCATGCGCGGGGGCCGAGCGAGGCGACGGGGCTCCATGCGCGGGGGCCGAGCGAGGCCATGGGGCCATGCACGGGGGCCGATTGAGGCCATGGGGCCATGCGCGGGAGCCGAGCGAGGCCATGAGGCCATGCGCGGGGGCCGAGCGAGGCGACGGGGCTCCATGTGCGGGGGCCGAGCGAGGGGACGGGGCTCCATGCGCGGGGGCCGAGCGAGGCCATGGGGCCATGCGCGGGAGCTGAGCGAGGCCATGGGGCCATGCGCGGGGGCCGAGCGAGGCGACGGGGCTCCATGTGCGGGGGCTGAGCAAGGTGACGGGGCTCTATGCGCGGGGGCCGAGCGAGGCCACTGGGGTCCATGCGCGGGGGCCGAGCGAGGCCACTGGGCTCCATGTGCGGGGGCCGAGGACCTCTTGTAATTCTCATATTTTGGCTTGGTGGAATTTTGGCGTCCACACTTGCCCCCCAGTCTAGAAGAGGACCTTTAGGTGCTCTTGTAGACTATTCACCTTGATTCTTATAAATAGGCCTTCATGCATGTCCTAATATTTTCACTTTACTTCCTTGGCTTAGTGGTTTGGAGAACTCTTCATTTTTCAAGAGGTAAGAGGTTCAATCCTCCACAACACCATTTTTTCTATTGTTTCATCTCAAAATTTTTTTTTTTTGTTTTATGGTGTGCCTACTTGACGACTAACACACTCTTTTCTTTTTTTTTTTTTTGCTTACTTTTGCAGACGTCCATTTTCGCCCTCGTGGTGCTTTTCGCTCCCGGACTTTCTTTGGACTCCAGCTTCGCCCTCTCATTCGCTTGAGGTATATTTTCTTTCCTTCTCCCTTTTAAATATATATACATATATATATTTTTTGTGCCGGGCTCAAACTAGCAGCACTTGGGGCGGGGTACCATAGCCTGGGCTTGTAATGAGTTTGATCATATGCACACCCCTCCTCTTTTTTTTTTATATCCTGTAGTGGGTCATTTAGGGCGTTTGCATCTAGAGATATTAAGCCTATTCCTTTGTGTTTTGTAGCCTTTCTCTCGTTTATACGTGAACCCTTTTTGCTGTTGGGACGTGGTTTCATGGCCAATGACGGCCCGTCCGACATGCCTCCCGAGCCTGAGTTTATTGACCTGTCCTCGGACTCAGAGTCCCCTGAGGGGGACCCTCACCAGGACTATGACTCCTTAAGGCAAGCCCGCATTCGCCACCTTGAGCACATGGCCGAACTTAGGCGTAAAATTTGGGTAATGGAGAGTGAAATTGACTCGGTATCAAGAGGAGATGGAGGATCTTACCCCCCAGACTTTAGTGATCATGTAGCGAGCCTTAGGATGACCCTCTTTGAATTGCAGTGGGAGTTAGAGTTTATGGAGGGACACCTTCCGCCTGACCCTTCCAGCCCATCCTCGCTTGGTGTCCGTCAGGGGGCTGTTTCTGTTTCTCCTCAGCCCTTAGTCTCAGTTTGTCCCAGCTTAGCGCTTCCGCAGTCGCTTCCTCGATGGAAGACTCTTGCTAGGAAGAAAAAATGGAGGGTCAAGTGCTCTGTCTCTTCCTCACCTTTTTCTTTTGATTTTGCAGATATGCCGAAGGTGCGCCGACAGATATCTACCCAAGAGGATGTCGACGCCCCTTTACTAGCGTCTGAGCTGGTGTCGCGCGTGTCTGACAACAAACTGATGGACATCGTGAATGACTATCGTGTCCCTCCAGATTATGCTCTGTACGCCCCTTTGGAGGCATGCCGGGCAGACCGCCCTAGACTCGGTTTCGTGGCCCTCAGCGAGCAAATCCTAAAGGCGGGTGGTACCATTCTGCTACACCCGTTCTTCGTCGCTGTCCTCAACTACTTCGACATTGCTCCGCTTCAGTTGGCACCCAATGGCTGGCTGACTTTGAGCTGTCTTTTCCTTGCGTATATGAAATTGTTGAAACGCGCTCCCACGGCCGCCGAGGTACACTTCCTCTACAACCTTATGCCCCTCCACAATTCAAAAGGCTTTTACTATCTACAAAAAGCCAACAACGGGGCCTCTTTGATAGAAGGTTCGGTGTCTAACCCGGGGGCTTGGAAGCGGGACTTTTTCTTCGTGGAAGGTCCACTCTCTGTTCGCGAGGTTTTCCGGAGCACTCCCAGTAAGTATTCTGACTGTTGTTTCCTTTCCCTTTTTTATTTTGTGTAACTTATGGTTTCGTGCCTTATGCTCACACCGACTGTGGCCCGTATTGCGTAGTGCGATTCGCCGAACCCTCCGTCGTCGGGTTTGAAGCAAAAGACATGAGACGGTTCCTCAAAGCTGATCCCGCCAGGAAAGAGGCGGCGCGCCTTTTCACTGTAAAGAATTTGAACCGCTACAAGCTAACTCCTGTCTCTGACCCCAAGTTGCTGTGGACCATCTCCGGGTCTACGAAGATGAAGGAGACCTTGGGTGAGCCTTGCCCAGATGACGATGAAGATGAGGAAGGGCCAGATGAAGCCCCCCTTGACCGCGGGGGATTCCACTAGCTGCCTCCATCTCCTGGGGGGTGTCCTCCATGTGCTCCATATGGTCCGGACATAGCCCCTCCTTCACAAAACCAGCAGGACATTCCGGGGTGCAGTATTTACCCTGACCCTGAGGGCTGTGACGCCTCCCCTCAGGCTCATCCCGACCTCGGATCGCCGGGGGTTGATTACGTCGGTCTTTCGGACCCCCCTTTCAATGTATTAGAGCCTCTGCCGTCCACTTTCACCGCGCCCCCTCCCACTTGGGCGAGTGGGTCGTCTATCCCCACCTAGCCAGATGCCACTGGTACGGATGGGACGCCCTGGGTGACGCAGATGGCGGCGTCATTCGGACGGCGATACATCGAGCTTGCCTCGGGCCTTCCCGTGTCCAACGGGAGTGGCCTTGGGAATTTGGCTCAGGCGGACCTTGGGGAGGACTTAAGGCGCTCCATGGCTTGGGTGAGTCTTTGCTCCTCGTGCTGATCATATTATGTATAGGCGTTTACTCATATACTCTCTCTCTTTCTTCTTTTTTTTGTGTGCAGACCTATACGTTGGGTATGCCGTTTGTCGACTCGTCTAACAACCTCTCTTTGTCTACTGCTGAGAGGAACTGCCTTACAGCTCGGGTGCGGGAGCTTGAGGGAGAGCTTAGCGAAACCAATGCTAAATTGTCAGAGGTCCAGACAAAACTTTCCAACTTGTCATCGAAGAGGAAGGAAATAAGGGCTAAGACCAAGAGACTAGAAGGCAAGGTTACTTGCTTGGAGCGTGAGCTCCGGGAGGCCAAGGACACTGCGGCCGCCTTGCAGCAGAGGGTTACCCTGTTGGAGGCCGAAGTCGAGGTCCTCAGGGCTGACCTCCAGTCAGCGAGGGGAGGTGTGCTTCCTTGGAGGCGGAGAAGGTTAGCACCGAGCGCAGGTCCATAGACCGCGCCCTCTATAGTGTGTGGAAGCAGGATCCTAGCTTCAACTTCTCCTCCTTTGGTGAACAAGCCGTTGCTCGAGCGGCCCTATGGAGTGCCAATATTAAGAAGCCTTGAAGTAGTCTTGCTTTGCCTCTGTTTTCTTTTTATTATGTAACATCATTATTAGTATTACTTCTCTTTTGGTAACTCTTGTACTGTTTTAAGAACTCCTTTTTTTTTCTAATGTATAAATACATATGTTGCTTATTTATTTCTTGTTCTATTGCATTGGAGGCCCTTTTAAGCCTGTGTGAAGGGGTTTAGTTGATTCCCCTCTTTTATCTATCAGGCTGGAAGTCCTTTGGAGCCCATGTGTAAGGGTTCACTGGGACCCCTTTTGGTGCCTCTTGGTTGCTTTCATAAGGATATTTTGACCCCTTGGGTCTTAGTTATCCTTTCATGTTTTTCTTGCGCGCGCTTATTATTTCTTTGCGAGAAGCGTCCCTCTCGTCATTATGTATAGTACTATTTCTGCAAGGGTCGCTTTTAGGACCCTTTTTGGCTAGACGGCTTGGCGGCCGCTCTAGACTTATTAGTGTTGTCACTATATATATATTTTTCTTTTGTGAGGCCTTTTGGCCTCCTTGATGCTTACAAGGGTAGCTAATCCTTGTAAACTCAGGGGAGGCCTTGCAAGGTTTTTTTACTATTTTCTGTGTTTAGGGACTTCGCCTAGGGCCCCGATATAAGGGGTCCTTCTAGGATCTCCCATTAAACGGTCCTTTTCGGGGTCATGATCCCTCTCGGGTCCTCTGACGCATAGGGGGTCGTTTTTAGGCTACTCCTAATTGAGGGCCTTTTCTAAGATCCCTTATTAGAGGGTCTTTTTTGGGAGCCTCTTTTTTAGGAGGGCGAGGGGTCCTTTCTAAGATCCTCCGTTAGAGGGCCCTTTTTAGGTTCCCCTTGCTGGCTGTGTTGTTGCCCCTTGTCCTGCCCCCCAAGTGTTTGGTGAAATTTATTTCGGCGGACACTTTGGTTGATGCCCGAGTATTGAAGAAAAATAACACACGAAGTTGCTAACAGTTTTTCTTAAAACATGCCGTTCCATTCATCATATTCATAATAAATAGTCTCGTACACATAGTTGCAACGGTACATAGGGGGTTTTCATATGAAACAAAATAAAAAGACTCACACCTACTTAGGAGGTTATCTAGGTAACCTCTTTGATTTCTTCCTACCATATCATGGCGGCGTGCCACACTTGTTCTTTTACCATCAGGCATGGGCGCTTTATTGGTAATACTTCCTCAAGTGCTCTGCGTTCCATGCCCGGGGTATGACGGTGTCGTCCATGCGAGCCAGCTTGTAAGTGTTCAGGGGGATGCACTGAGCAACTTGGTAGGGCCCCTCCCAATTTTCCCCTAGCACTCCTGCACCTGGGTCTCGTGTGTTTGGGAGCACCTTCCTCAGCACCAGGTCGCCGACCCTGAAAGTTCTCTCTCGCACCCTCGAATTGTAGTATCTTGCGGCGCGTTGCTGGTATACCGCCACCCTCATTTGGGATTTTTCTCTCTTTTCCTCCAGCATATCTAAGCTTTCGGTCAGGGCTACGTGGTTGGCTTCGTCTCCATATGCCTGTACCCTGTGGGACGTGACTCGCATTTCGACCGGGAGCACAGCCTCGCACCCATAGGCCAAGGAGAATGGGGACTCCCCAGTAGTCGTGCGTGGGGTGGTTCTGTAAGCCCACAGCACATTTGGTAGCTCATCTGCCCAGGCTCCCTTCATCTTCTCCAGCTTTGTCTTTAGGTTCTTCTTTAGGACCCTGTTGATGGCCTCCACTTTCCCATTGGCCTGGGGGTGTACCACCGCGGAGAAGCTCCTCCTTATACCTCTTTCCTTACAGTATTCATCGAAGGCTCCTCCTTCGAATTGGGTACCATTGTCGGAAATAATCTTGTAGGGTACCCCATACCGGCACACAATGAATATGTTGACAAAAGAGGTGATGTGCTTAGCGGTTATCTTCACAAGGGGTTCCGCTTCTACCCACTTGGTGAAATAATCCACTGCCACCACCGCGTACTTCGCTCCACCTCTGCCTGTAGGAAGAGCGCCGATTAAGTCTATCCCCCAGATAGCGAAGGGCTAGGGGCTGGGCATGCTGGTCAGTTCGCTTGGGGGTCTTCGAGGGTAATTGGAGTGCCTCTGGCACTTGTCGCATTTCGTGGCAAATTCCTGCGCGTCTTTCTCCATGGAAGGCCAGTAGTATCCTTGTCTTATGGCCTTCCTAGCCGTGGAGGGTCCACTTTCATGGTTGCCGCACTCTCCCTCATGGATCTCTTGTAACACCTTCAATGCCTCCTCTTCTTCTACACACCGCAGGAGAGGCATGGAGAATCCTATTTTGTAAAGGACCCCATCTATCAAGGCGTACCTTGCGGCCTTGTACACCAACCTCCGAGATTCGTTTTTATCCGCAGGCAAGACTCCTTCCTCCAGGTACCTCTTGATTGGCTCGGTCCATGATTTCTTCGGAACGCTGATCATGTGCACATCTGCGCCTTCGATGCTGGGCTTTGGTAAGTACTCCACGGGTATCGATTCCAAGACATCACCATCCTTGGTAGATGCCAGCTTTGCGAGTGCATCGGCATGGGTGTTCTTTTCTCTGGGGATTTGCTCTATAGTATATGCCTCCATTCGTCCCAGATAACCCTTCACCTTCTCTAAATATGCTGCCATCTTAGGCCCCCTTGCCTGGTACTCCCCCTTTATTTGGCATACCACAAATTGCGAGTCACTGAAAATATGAAGGCGCGTTACTTTCAACTCCTGGGCTAGACGCAGGCCAGCTAAGAGTGCCTCGTACTCCGCCTCATTATTGGAGGCCTCAAACCCAAATCGGATCGCGCAGTACATTCTGTGTCCTTCGGGTCCGGTCATCATGATGCCCGCTCCCGATCCTCCTTCATTCGACGCCCCATCAACATGCAAACTCCACTCCTCTACACCTCGTAGTTCATCCTCCATAATAGGCTGCTCCCCTCCTTCACTCTGTCCTTCATTCGACTGATGGGTGAACTCTACTATAAAATCCGCCAGCACCTGTCCATTGATGGAGGCCCTTGGGGTGTAGACAATATCAAACTGACTTAGCTCAATCGACCATTTCATTAGTCTCCCTGAAGTCTCTGGCTTATGTAAGACTTGCCTCAAAGGACTATCTGTTAAGACATCAATTGTATGCGCATGGAAGTAAGGCTTCAACTTCCTCGACGCCACTACTAGCGCGTAGGCCAGTTTTTCGATATCTGGATACCGGCTCTCCGCGTCCACCAGACGCTTGCTGATATAGTATACGGGCTGTTGTTCCTTCTTCTCTCCCTTAACCAGGGCTGCGCTGATGGCGTGCTCAGACACCGCCAAGTACAGGTTCAACTTCTCGCCCTTCTCTGGCTTGGCTAACAGGGGCGGCCTCCCCAGGTGCTCTTTCAATCTGACAAACGCTTCCTCACATCTTTCATCCCAAGCGAAATTTTTGCTCCCTTTGAGGATGTCAAAGAATGGGAGGCATTTATCGGTGGACCTCGAGATGAACCTATTAAGGGCCGCCACCCTTCCTGTGAGGCATTGCACCTCCTTTTTGTTCTTTGGCGGGCTCATTTCTATGAGTGCCTTTATCTTGTCAGGATTGGCTTCGATGCCTCTGGAATTGACCATGAAACCCAAGAATTTTCCTGAGGACACCCCGAAAGTGCACTTGGCTGGGTTCAACTTCATCCGGTATTTCCTGAGCATGTCGAACATCTCACTAAGGTCTTTGTTGAGCTCTGCTGCTACTTTGGTTTTCACAAGCATGTCAGCCACATATACCTCCATATTCCTTCCTATCTGATTGGCGAACATTTTATTCACCAGCCTTTGATAGGTGGCTCCCGCGTTCTTGAGCCCGAAGGGCATCACTTTGTAACAGTATAGCCCTTTGTCTGTAATGAATGACGTGTGCTCTTCATCTGCCGGGTTCATCGGGATTTGGTTGTATCCTGAGTAGGCGTCCATAAAACTTAGTAACTCATGCCCCGCTGTTGCATCCACTAACTGATCTATCCTGGGAAGTGGGAAGCTGTCCTTAGGACAAGCTTTATTCAAATTTGTGAAATCAACGCAAGTTCTCCACTTCCCGTTCGGCTTCGGCACGAGTACCGGGTTCGATACCCACACGGGGTAGAAGGACTCACGGATGAAACCGTTGGCCTTCAACTTATCAACCTCTTCCTTTAACGCTGCGTATCTTGTTGGATCTAGCGCCCACCTTTTCTGCCTGACGGGCCTTGCTCCTGGGGAGATGTTCAGGTGGTGGCACATTACGCTGGGGTCTATGCCCACCATGTCTTCATGACTCCATGCAAATACGTCTAGATTATCCTTCAAAAATCTTATCAATGCCTCCTTCACGTCACCTTGTAGGCTTCTCCCTATCTTCAATTTCCTTAAGGGTTCTTCCGTCATCGTAGCCTCCTCTACTTCTTCTACCGGTTCTGCTCTTGCCTCATCTACTCCTGCGGACCCCCTGTAACGACCCAAATTCGCTATTAAGGCTTAAGGGCCTTGATTAGTGTGCCAGGAGGGCAGGTTGGGATTTATGTGTGATTTTATGAATTAAATGCATGATTATGATTTAAAGCATGTTATTTGGCTATTTGTTTAACTGAGATGCATGGCTATGTTTACTAGTATGCATGTAGGCCCGGATCGTGTTAGAAGGGCATAATTGTAATTTTGGCCATGTTGGGCATAACTGTATTGATATGTGATAACTGTATTCTATGAATTGTACCACGTGGGTGTGGTTGTATTATTGTGATGCACGTGCCGAGACGGTTCTAGAGAGCTCGTTAACTCAAGAGTCACAACGGGATTTCTATACCCGGCTCGGGAGGAGCCTAGGGGTACCTCGGGAATTTTATGGTTAAGTTGAGATTTAGTGGGTAATGGTTATTGGAGATTTAGTAACCTGGGTAACCATTAGTTACTGCTGAGAGTAACAAGTTTTAGAAAGAAAATGGTAGAAATGAAATAGAAATGAAAAGACTTAAGTACCCTTGATGTTTAGGTGGGAAAGGATAGGCAAGGAGGGGCAAAATGGTCATTTGGTTGGGAATTAGATAAATGGCAGCTGGTTTTATGGGGTACACGGTTTGGGGCTTAACCATTTTGGTCTTGATAGCGTTTGAAGAGAAGAGAAAAGAGAGGGAAAAGCTAGGGCATGAGGAAGAAGAAGAAGAAGAAGAGAAGGAGAAGTTGGAGACCTAGGAGATGAAGGAAGCTTAGGGATGGATTCTCCATATGAGGTAAGGAATTTTATACACATTTAAGGCTTGATTATGTTATGGGTTAAGAATTTGAGCATGGGTTAAGTTTGATGTTTGAGTTTTTATTTTTTCTGAAATTGAAATCAAGGATGTGGATTTTGGGGATTTGATTGGGTGTTTAGATGTTTTGGTGATGTTTATGGGTTGTTGGATGGTTTATTTGGAGTCTTGAGTTGGTTTTGGGGCTTGGGTGTGAGTTTGGGTTGATTTGGTAAGGTTTTAGCTCGGAGAAAACGCAGGAGAAAACCCAGAATTCTGGGTCTGCGAAGGCGTGCCGCGACACAGGTTTTTCGTGCCGCGGCAAGGGAGCCTCTGACTGATGGGTGCCGCGGCACAAGGATGTGGTGCCGCGGCACAAGGCTAATTTCAGGGCATCATTTTTAGGCAATTTTAGGCTTTTGCTCCGGGGGTTCGGGGGATGCCTCCGGGGTGTTGTTCTAAGGTTTTAGGGGTCCCGAGAGTGCGGGATTGGTCCCGGAAAGTGGTTTTGGGTTGATTAGTAATGAGGGATGTTTCTTGTGTGTTGTGACTAGGTTCTTTGAGAGGCTCGTGCTAGAGGACCGTGCTCGCGGCTTTAGTGCATCAGGAGGCTCGGAATGCAGGTAAGAAAACTATAACACCCGAGGTTAGGGCATGGCCCCAGATTGTATTATGTGCAAATGTTTAAACTTAAATGAATCATGATGTGTGTGAATGATTATTTCGAATGTACTATATGTGTGATTATGATGAAATGAGCGGCCGTGGGCCGAGTACGGCGTAGGCCGGGGCGGCCGTGGGCCGAGTACGGCGTAAGTCGGGGCGGCCGTGGGTCGAAAGTAACACCTAGCACATGGGATGCTATATTCAGGGTGGGACCCAAGGGATACATGAGTTATCCTCGCGGTGAGAACCGATACCCTAGGCTTCGGTAAGGCTCTGGGGCGGCTTGGCCGTGTTTGCTTAGTCTAATGATTGACTTGTTTATTGTGGATTATCTGTTATGATAAACTGTATACATTGCATATGTTATGTCCTGCATGAGTTTTCTTGCTGGGCTTCGGCTCACGGGTGCTCTGTGTTGCAGGTAAGGGCAATGACTGAGTCAACCAACCATGAGTACGGAGAGCGTGAAGCGACGTGTACATGTTTGGCCTGCCCGACTGCTTTGGTTGGGGGTTTATTCGAAAATGGCTGTAATAATCTATAATTTTATAATTTCTCAAACTGTAACCTTATTTCAAGATGTAATTAGTTTTCAAACCTTATTTTGGGATCCCAACTGTTTAATAATAGAAGTTTTGATGAAACGATGCATTTTCAAAGATTACAGCCTTAACTTTTAATTAGTCACACTTTTGTTTCAAAAACCTCGGTTAGCGAGTTCATTGCACACTGTTTTGTCTTAAAAACTCACTTAGTAACGGCTCTAAGGAAGTAGGGCGTTACACCCCCTGTGGGCATGCTTATCGCCTCATGTACCACCATGGCCATTGGCTCACGCGGCTTTGCAGGTGTGCGGAGTGAAGTGTTGTAGCACTCCCTCGCTTCTTTCTGTTCTCCTTTCATACTTGCGACTCCTCCTGGAGTCGGGAACTTGACAACCAAGTGGTATATTGAAGTTATGGCTTTCAATTCTCTCAGGGAGGGCCTCCCCAATACCGCGTTGAAAGCTGATGCACAATCCACTACGACAAAGTTAGACATGACTGTAGTCTGGCGGGGTTGCTCCCCCATGGTAAGCGTCAGTTCGATCATCCCAAGGGGTTGTACTGAATCCCCTGTGAATCCATATAGGGACGACTGGCAGGGCTTCAGGTGACGCATACCCAATCCCATCTTTTCCAAAGCAGGGCGGTATAGGATATCCACTGAGCTCCCATTATCCACCAAGACTCGATGGACACGCATATTTGCCAACTGGACTATCAGCACCAGCTGATCATTATGGGGGAAGTGCACCCCTCGTGCATCTTCCTCGGTGAATGTTATCGAGTCGTTTTCCCCTTTGAAACTCTTCGGGGGTCGTTGTTCTAAACTCATGACACAGGGAGGCGGACTTCGCCGAGCCTCTCTCGCATATCTATCTCGTCCCTTCCTAGAATCTCCCCCAATTCCTGGGCCTCCAAATATGGTGCGGACCTCCCCCTGTATTTCTGGGGCTCGCTCCTGTGCCTGGGGCGCTGTGGGTTCGTTTTCTGGCCTTTGCCTTTCTCTTTTGACATAGCGGCCTAAGTGCCCCCGGCGGATAAGCTCCTCAATTTCCTCCTTCAAGTGGATACACTCTGCTGTGGTGTGTCCAATGTCCTTGTGGTATTGGCAGTATTTACTGGGGTCCCTCTTGGACCGATCCTTTCTCATTGGTGGGGGCTTTTTGAAGGGCACTCGATCTTCGTTGGTGACGTAAATATGCTCCCTGGTGTCAGTGAGGTTCGTATAGTAAGTATAGGTCGTTGGCCTATGATCACCCCCTCATTTGGTCTTCCTCTGCTGGTCATCTCTCGACCCCTCATACATCCTCTTCTTCTTAGCTATATTCGGCCCGCCGTTAATTGGGGGCTTCGCGTGGGGCTCCTCCTTTCTGGCTTTCAGGTTTGCGTGGCCATCCTCCACACGGATGTACTTCTGTGCTCTTTCATAGAAGTCATCCAAGTCGGTGACTTCCCTCTTTAGCATGTTGTCCCACAACTTGCTCCCTGGGAGCACCCCAGCAGTAATGGCCATTTTTAACTCCCGGCGCGTTAGGCTCCCCACTTTTGCGGCCTCCATATTGAACCGATGAATGTAGCTTTTTAGGCTCTCCTTCTCCCCTTGCTTCACGTTGGCCAGACTGGTACCTGGCATTGTGTAGTCCCACACGGCATGGTGCTGTTGGAGGAATTCGTCAGAGAACTGCTGCCAGGACCTGATGGACCCTGGCCTTAGTCTTTTGAACCATTTATAGGCGGGTCCTTTCAGGGTAACAGCGAAGCAATGGCACCTGGCTCCACTCCCGATTTCCCTTAGTTTCATCAGATCATTAAATGCATCCAGGTGATATTTTGGATCGGTGCTCCCTTCGTAAGGGGTCATATTGGGCTCCTTAAAATTGGTGGGGAGTCGGATTGCCTGAATCTCTCGCACGAAAGGCGACTCATGATCGAAGTCTTCCTCAAGAGCCTGGCCACCCGACGCAGTGACAATCTTGCTCCGCAAGCTCCGCATCTCCGTGTCTAGGTCCTGCCTCCTTTTGCTGAGGGTGTCTCTCAGAGCGGACGGGCTAAGGTCTGCCTTTCCCTTGCCTTCGCGAGGCGCCATAGGGGGTGTGGTCCCTTTGCCCGCCCTCTTCTTATTGAGCTCCTCCCGCAAGTCTGGGGGTGTTCTTTTGGAGGTGACTTCGTCCTCGTGGCGAGGGGCAGCGTTGGTTCTCGGTGCTGGCTTCTGGGCCTACTTAGGCGGTTCGGGGTGATCATTTGGCTTTGTGCGAGGGGTGTTGCTAGTTGAATGTCGGGTTCTCCCATCATCTACCGGCACTGTGGTCCCCACTCTATCCTTGCCCTTCTCCTTCTCCTTAAGCAAGGTCACGCTAGACTTACCCTGCAATAGGCCGTTAAGGACCTCTTGCATGTTTTCTAAGGTGGTTTCTAATCTTTGGTTTTTGCGGTGGAGCTCACGTATCTCCTCTTCGTAAAACCGGGATTTTGAACTTGAGCTCACGGAGTGGACCCGGGGGTGTTTGTCATGCCTATGGGTAGAAGGACCCGGGTCTCGCCGGCCGGAGTTCGGTGCCTGCGGCGGTTTTGGAGAAGGGAACGCATCAGTGTTTGCCGGTGGTGCTCTTGGAGGACTCCCTCCGAGTTGGGCGGCTGGCGATGAGGCCACTCTATCACCCCCGTGAGCCTCAGGGTCTTGTGGGGGTTCTGCGTCTCTGGGCGGAGGAGCGTCCTTCATGGAGGCCTTCAGCTGGACTCCGTTCAGGTGAACTTCGACCTCCTGCATCTCCCTCAGTCGCTTCGAGCGTCTCGGCATCTTCTTCTTGTCGGAAATAGTGGTGGAGCAGTAGCTTAATACTAACGTTCCCACAGACGGCGCCAAACTGTTGACGGTAAGAACTCGTCAACGAAGTTAAGTTGGGAAAATTATCAAATCAAGATCGCTAATTGAAAAGCTGTAAAAACTTGAACAAAAACTCAAGAACAATGATAAATCAACAATGGAGAATTTAGTCTTTCATTCACACTTAAGCTTCTGCTACAGTAAAAATCCCAACCCCCTCCTGGTGGTCTTAGAATCCTTTTTATAGTTGGCTCTAATGGCCTTAGGTACATAGTGGTCCAGGGGACCAGGAGGTACATACGCATTGCATTAGGGGAGTGGCTCCAGAGGTGGTGATGGTACATCCCGTACTGGAGCAGGTGTCAGTACAATATCTCCACTACTTGTCTGTACCCATTTCTGATGCGTGGTGGCAGGCGTAGTGGCGCAGGAGGTCGTGGTGTCGGCTCTGTCCTATGGACGTAGACGTACGGACCATGGCTCTTCCCCCAGCAATCTTACTGGTACTGATATCCGTACTCAACACTAGGTCGTACAAATATGTCTTCATTCGACCCGTACGGGACCTCCCAAGCATAGGGGTCCTAAGGTGCAAGGAATGGGACCCTCGGTGCGAGGCGGACATCTTGGGTCCTTGGTGCGAGATGCCTAAAGTCTCCCAAGATCACTCACAAATCTTGGCCATAGGTATGTCCCCCATGTCTAACGTCTAAGGACGCATGACGAGACGCCCTGTTTGTGGCTCCCTTGACGGCACGGCTCCCTAGTTGCTCAGGAGGCCCCTATCCCCTCGTACAGCCTAACAAGGCCATGCCTGGGCAAGGCCACTTGGTTACCTCGGCCTATGGCGAGGCCCTTAGACGCGAGGCGGCTAATGCGAGACGGTGGCACGGGCTTAGCATCCAAGCGAAGCCAGGGGGTGCTCCGTGCGCGGGGGGCCGAGCGAGGCGACGGGGCTCCATGCGCGGGGGCCGAGCGAGGCCACGGGGCCTTGCGTGGGAGCCGAGCGAGGCCATGGGGCCATGCGCGGGGGCCGAGCGAGGCGACGGGGCTCCATGCGCGGGGGCCGAGCGAGGCGACGGGGCTCCATGCGCGGGGGCCGAGCGAGGCCATGGGGCCATGCGCGGGAGCCGAGCGAGGCCATGGGGCCATGCGCGGGGGCCGAGCGAGGCGACGGGTCTCTATACGCGGGGGCCGAGCGAGGCCATGGGGACATGCACGGGGGCGAGCGAGGCCATGGGGCCATGCGCGGGAGCCGAGCGAGGCCATGGGGCCATGCGCAGGGGCCGAGCGAGGCGACGGGGCTCCATGTGCGGGGGCCGAGCGAGGTGACGGGGCTCCATGCGCGGGGGCCGAGCGAGGCCATTGGGCCATGCGCGGGAGCCGAGCGAGGCCATGGGGCCATGCGCGGGGGCCGAGCGAGGCGACGGGGCTCCATGTGCGGGGGCCGAGCGAGGTGACAGGGCTCTATGCGCGGGGGCCGTGCGAGGCCACGGGGCTCCATGCGCGGGGGCCGAGGACCTCTTGTAATTCTCATATTTTGGCTTGGTGGAATTTTGGCGTCCACATTTATATATATATTTATATTTTTTTTATATATTTTTCTATAACTCGCTCATCCAAAACTAAGGGAAGAGACTTTTAGGTCGAGATAGATATTTAGACTTTGGTCGTGACTAGAATTGATGCTGATTTACATTTTACTTGTTAAACGTCAGGCCCCGGACCTAGTTGTATCCAGGGTTTTAATTTAAAACTTAGTTCGCATTAGTATGATTGATACCTCATGCTTTTTAGAAAAAACACTAGTTAATCAATTTAACCAACTTCTAAGTTTTAGGACTTGGTTGTGTCAAGGATATTTAATTTTAAAATTTAGTTCGCGTTAGTTTTATTGATACCTCGTGCTTTTTAGAAAAAACACTGGTTAATCAATTTAACCAACTTCTAAGTTTTAGGACCTGGTTGTGTCCAGGATATTTGATTTTAAAACTTAGTTCGTGTTAGTTTTATCGATACCTTGTGCTTTTTAGAAAAACAATGGTTAATCAATTTAACCAACTTCTAAGTTTTAGGATCTGTTGTGTCGAGGATATTTAATTTTAAAACTTAGTTCACGTTAGTTTTATCGACACCTCGTGCTTTTTAGAAAAAATATTGGTTAATCAATTTAACCAACTTCTATGTTTTAGGATCTAGTTGTGTCCAGGATATTTAATTTTAAAACTTAGTTCACGTTAGTTTTATCGATACCTCGTGCTTTTTAGAAAAAACACTGGTTAATCAATTTAACCAACTTCTAAGTTTTAGGACCTGGTTGTGTCCAGGATATTTAATTTTAAAACTTAGTTTGCTTTAGTTTATCGATACCTCGTGCTTTTTAGAAAAAACATTGGTTAATCAATTTAACCAACTTCTAAGTTTTAGGACCTAGTTGCTTGGGGTATACGCCCCCAAGCAATCAGAAAGAGAACTTTCTCGGTTACTTTGGACATGCTCTTTCAAATCTACACACACACGGAAACATACAACGATACAAGAAATATACTTCTCATTTTTTAATAAAAAGAGGGTGGCTTTTATAATTAAGCCTTACAAAAGTACGACTATTGATAATATTTCTTTAGTTGTACAGCGTTCCATGTCCGTGGGACTCTTTCTCCATTAAGCCGAGCTAGTTTAAATGTCCCTTCCTTCACAACTTCTATTATTTGATAGGGCCCTTCCCAGTTTGGTCCCAAAACTCCGTATTTGGGATCCTTACTAGCTAAAAAGAGTCTTCGGAGCACCAGGTCACCTAAGTTAAAGATGCGTCTCTTGACCCTTGAGTTAAAATAATGAGTGATTTTTTCTTGATAGTGCGCGAGCTGCAGCTGTGAAGCTTCTCATTTTTCGTCAATTAGATCGAGGGACGTGCTAAGTAATTTATCGTTCTGCTCTTGGCTGAACGTGCAGACTCTGTGTGTAGCTATTTTTTTTTCGACAGGAAGGACGGCCTCACTTCCGAAATTCAGGGAGAAAGGAGTATGCCCCGTCATAGTTCGGTGTGAGGTCCTGTATGCCCACAGCACCTGAGGGAGTTGTTCAGGCCAAACTCCCTTAGCTTCATCCAGCCTCTTCTTAAGGATCGCCTTGAGCATCTTATTTACAGCCTCGACCTATCCATTAGTCTGTGGGTAGGCCACTGAAGAGAAACTCTTAATTATGTCGTGTCTTCCACAAAATTTGGTGAAGAGGTCGCTATCGAACTGGGTTCCGTTATCTGACATGATCTTCTTCGGTAGCCCGAACCGGCAGACAATATTCTTCACCACAAAATCGAGGACTTTCTTTGATGTTATTGTCGCCAGGGGCTCCGCTTCTGCCCACTTCGTGAAGTATTCAATAGCTACTACCGCATAGCGAACTCCTCCTTTTCCCATGGGTAGGGCACCAACTATGTCAATCCCCCAGACTGCAAACGGCCATGGGGACGAGATCATCTTCCACTCGACTGGTGGAGCTCGGGCGACCATGGCGACCTGCTAGCACTTGTCACACCTTTGGACGTAAGAAATTGAGTCCTTTGATAGAGTGGGCCAATAATATCGTTGCCACAATATCTTCAAGGCTAGGCTTTGCCCCCCAGCGTGATCCCCACAAAAGCCTTCATTCACCTCCTGCAGAATAGTCTTGGCCTCATCTGGCAGAACACATTGCGAAAGAGGCAAAGAAAGACCACGTCGGTACAATGTCCCGTCTACGATTGTATACCTCGCAGCTTGGTAAAGTATCCTCCTCGCGTTGTTTCTCTCTTCAGGTAACTTTCCTGTCGTAAAGTATTCGACTATGGGAGTCATCCAGGTTGGCCTGGCGTCGATCATCTTGACCTCTCTCATAGTCTCCTCTACGCTTGGCCTTTCCAAGAATTCCACTCGTATCAGGCTCAAGGTTTCGGCCTCCCTGGAGGTGGCGAGTTTTACCAAAGCGTCCGCATTGGAGTTCCACTCCCGAGGGATCTGTTCGACTAGGCTGTACTCAAATGCAGACAGCTCCTTCTTTACCTTGGCCAGGTAGGCCGCCATCTTGGTTCCCCGTGCTTGGTATTCCCCTGACACCTATTTTACCACAAGCTGGGAGTCGCTTTAGCACTGGATGGACCTAGCCTTCACCTCCCAGGCCACCCTTAGCCCAGCCAATAAAGCTTCGTACTAGGCCTCGTTGTTGGACGCTTCGAATCTGAATGGTAACGTGGAGTGGAAACGATGTCCTTCTAGGGATATCAAAATGATTCCAGCTCTGGACCTGTTCTCATTAGATGAACCTTCCACAAAGACCTTCCACAAGGCTTCCACCGGTTCTTCCACTGGTTCCTCTTGGAATCCAGTGCACTCTGCCATGAAATCAGATAGAGCTTGGCTTTTGTCGTAGTTCGTGGTACGTATAGTATCTTGAATTGGCTGAGCTCGATAGCCCACTTCACAAGATGTCCCGATGCCTCAGGTTTCTGCAGTACCTGCCTTAAAGGTTGATCGGTTATGACATGAATTGAATGGGATTGAAAATTAGGCCTAAGTTTCTAGAGGTTGTGATAAGGCAAAACGCCATTTTTTCCATCAATGGATATTGAGATTTGGCTCCGAGGAGTCTTTTGCTAATGTAATAGACTGGCTTCTGAGACCGGTCCTCTTCTCGGACTAGCACGGCGCTAGCCGCATCTTCTGTGACAGCTAGGTAAAGGAAAAGAGGCTCTCCTGCTGTTGGTTTAGAAAACACGGGTGGCTCAGCTAAATGTGATTTTAGGATGAGGAAGGCACACTCACACTCATCGGTCCATTCGAACTTTTTATTTCCCCAGAGCAGGTTATAGAATGGCAAACACTTATCGGTTGATTTGGAAATGAACCGATTAAGGGATGCCACCCTTCCTGTCAGACTTTGAACGTCTTTTCACGACCGAGGTGATGGCATTTTGAGTAGTGATATGATTTTATTGGGGTTCGCCTCTATTCCTCTGGAGTTGATTATGAACCCGGAAATTTTTTGACGCAACCCCGAAGGTACATTTTTGGGGATTCAGCCGCATACCATACTTCCTCAAGATCTTAAAACATTACTTCAGGTCGGGAACATGGTTATCGGCAGTTTATGACTTGACCAACATGTCGTCAACATACACTTTCATGTTTTTCTCGATCTGATTAGCGAACATTCCGTTGACCAATCTCTGATATGTAGCTCCCGCATTCTTCAGCCCAAAGGGCATGACCTTGTAACAATAAACGTTGGTTGGGGTCATGAAGCTAGTATGCTCCTGGTCCACAGGATTCATAGCGATCTAGTTATAACCCTAGTATGCATCCATGAAGGACATGAGCTCGTGCCCCACAGTGGCATCCACCAATTGGTCAATCCTTGGCAGGGGGAAGCAATCCTTGGGACACGCTTTATTCATGTCACAAAAGTCGATGTAGGTCCACCATTTTCCGTTGGGCTTCGGGACCAGAATAGGATTGGCGACCCAGATTGGGTATTTTGCATCGCGGATAAAGCCGCATTTTAAAAGTCAAGCTACTTCCTCTTCTAGGGCCTTAGCTCGGGTCGTGCCTAGGCGCCTCTGTTTCTAGGACTTCACAGGCATGTTTTTGTCCAAGTTAAGGGTATGCCTAATGACGCTTGGGCTGATTCCTATCATGTCTTCATGAGACCAGGCGAACACGTCCAGATTTTCTTGTAGAGATTTCAGCAGCTCCACCTTTCTCTTATTATTAAGGTTTTTCCCGAGCCTAACCACCCTTGAAGGGTCTATAGGATCGATGTTCACCTCTTCGAGCTCTTCATAGGCCTGGAGCTCAGATCTATCTTCGCCTATTTTTGGGTCGATATCATCACTCAAGGTGGTACCTACGCCATCAACTTTCTAAGGTTTTTCTATCCCAGGATCAGATCTTACTTCCTGAGATTCCTCGCTTCCGCCCTGAATGGCCATGGTCTGCTACCCCAGGTTGTTATTTTCTCTTCATGGAAATGCTATAGCATTCCCTGGCAGTGAGCTGATCACCTCAGATCGTACATACCCCCATAGAGGAGGGGAATTTGACTGCGAGGTGGCAGATAGAAGTTATGGCTTCAAATGCCATCAATGTAGGCCGGCCCAGAATTGCGTTGTACGCGGTAGGACAGTCGATAACTACGAACTCGAGGAGTTTGGAGACAGTTCGTGGTCCCTCTCCCAAGATTATTACTAATTCGATCGTCCCTATCCCTGCCGACCCTTCACCAGAAAACCCATACAACATCACGGAGGTGGTCTTCAGCTCGGCTACTGAAAACCCCATTTTTTCTAGCGTGGATCGCAACAGCACCGAACTCCCATTAATTAACTAGTATTCTCCTAACTCTCCGATTGGCGAGCTGGGCAGTTATGACTAGAGGATCGTTATGTGGGAACTGGACATGACTAGCGTCCTCTTTGGTATAATTGATTGGTTGCCTCTCCAATCGCTGCTGTTTAGGTAGATGTTGTTTTGGGATAAACTCAATTCCGTTATGAGACCTCAGCTCATTGACGTATCTCTTCTGGGCACCTCTGCTCATCCCTGCTAGATGAGGGCCTCCAGAGATGGTGGTTATCTCTCCCCCTATTATGGGAGGAGTGTATCCTGATTCATCCGGGCCCCGGACTGGTTTAGGGACTCGATTCCGCGCATACTGAGCCAAAGGTCTGGCTCTGATGAGTGTCTCGATCTCATCCTTCAAATGCCTACAATCATCTGTGTTGTGACCGATGTCGTTGTGGAATCGACAGAATTTGGAAGGGTCTCTCTTGGCCTTTTGATTTTTCAAGGGTTCTGGCTTTTTCCAGGGAAGGCGGGCATAATTTGCTAGGAAAATGTGCCCCCTAGTGTTGGTGAGTTCAGTATAAATTGCGTAGATCGGCTTGAACTTTTCCATGGGCTTGTTCAGTATAATGTGCCCCCTTTCTCTTGCTTCCACCCCCTTGGTTATTTTGGGCTACGGTCTGAGTCATTTTCACGACGTCCGTTTCCACTCCAACGGGTTGGTCAGGGATTTGGCTGGTCCCCGCGACCGAAGCTCGTGCTTCTTCCAACTTTATCCATTCCTGGGTCTTGTTCAAGAATTCATCCACCGTGCTGACACCTCTCCTCAAGATTTCTTTCCACAGCCCGCCCCCAACAAGGATTCCAGTTCTCATAGCCATGAGTTTGGAACTGTCGTCCATGTCCCTAGCTCGGGCCGCACCGTTTGCGAACCTGCTCAGATAAGCTTTTAGGGGTTCCCCTGGCTTTTGTTTCACATTCGCTAGGGTGTCTGCTTTGACACGAGCAGCTTGAGAGGCTCAGATTGCCCTCTTGAAATCAGCAGAGAAATTCTTCCATGAGCTAATCGACTATTTCTTACATTGCTTGAACCACTGCCTAGTTGGCCCGATCAAAGTCGAAGGGAATATCAGGCATCTTAGCTCGGGGCTGATACTATGGGCCATCATCAGGGTATTGAACATCCCCAAGTGATCCGACGGGTCCCCGTCCCCATCGAATTTGGATAGATGGGGCATCCGGAAACCCGGCGGGTATGTCATGGCTGCGATGTTGGGGGCAAAAAGCTCGAGCGCGTCTCCCAATCATATTCATCTTTGCCCTTTTCTAATAAGAGTTTCTTCATTAGCTCCTCCATCTAAGCAAACCTTTCAAGGGTATGGTCCTTGATCCCCTGGTTGTTTGGGGGCTGTTCAACAGCTCTCATTCCATTGTACGCGTTAGGCGGGTTATTATCCCTCCAAGCTTGAGCTTGGTTTGGTGGGATATTCCCATTGTAACGTATTTTGGAAGGACCATCTTCTCGGGGAGTATGGATTTCATTTCTGGTCAGATCCCCCCTCTGCGAGTTGAGGTGATCTCGAAGGTCGGTCCTCGAGGCGGCCCGACGGCTTTGCGCTGAACTTAGATGATTGCGCAAGTCTCCACTAGATCTTCCACTTCGGTGGCTCTCGGTCCAATAGCTCCCATTGGAAAAGTTAGAGCCTACTGCCAGGGCTGAGGATCTAGGACATTTCCGTGCGCTTGCGGAAAATGGGTAGGAATGGCGAAAGAAGGATTCCTTCTGCTGCTCTCGCATGCAGGAATATCTCGAGCTGGACGAGGAGGGGATGGTTATCTTATCGGCGATGGGGGATGGCAAACTGGTGAAGCGATCCTAGTCCCATCTAGCTGGATCAAACTAGCTCGTAATCGCTCTATCCCACTGCCTCCAGCTTCCTGCGCCCGGCGGTCTGACCGCGGCACGGGAGGGATGGCCGAAGCAGGTTATCTGCGCGAGCTTTCCCCGAACCTCCTCCGCGAGCTACCACGAGCCCATGTGGGTGCGTTCGATGGTTTAGCCGAACTTGGAGTTGAAGTTTTGACTGATCGGCTGACTTGCTGATTGGCCCTGGGAAACACCTCAAACATAGTTTCCTGGTTATGGTACGACATGTGCGCAGAACTTGGGGTTGAGGTTCTAATCGACCGACTGGGTCTAGGCTGACTATCCCTGCGGGATTTGTGGGTCCTGCTTTGCCTCTTTTTGACGTTAACATCGGTTGCAAGAGGGGGTAGTCGGGCCAAGACCTCCTCGATTTGCTTATTCACTTTCGATAGATGACTCCTTAACTGCATGTTCTCCATTTCTATCGTCGTCATGTAACCTAGGTTCGGATTTGGCGGTAGGGGCACCGAATTTCTGGTGTCGTCATGGCCCATTGGTTACTTTCCCGATCGCTGTAGGACCTCTGGGTTTGGTTCGTTGGATACGGCGGCATGGTGGGCCTCCTGCCCACCAGGTTGATCTGCATCGTTACCATGCCTCGAACGAGTAACCACCGTAATCATGTTTTCAAGATAGCACTAATATGAACCCTCTCAATGAAAGCACCAACTATCGACGAGCTTTTTCGCCAACAGTAAATTATACAAATAAATAGGATGGAATAGTACTGATTGATAAACCATAATATGAAAATGATAATAATCGAGAATGTGGAAGATAATTGCAACGAAAAGATGGTCACTTCCTTTTTAGGTGGTTCGGAGGTTAAAATCCCCCTAGTCCACGAATTAATATTATTGATCTCTCCTTACTATTTCTTACAAAGTATTTACTTTACAAGGAGAAGCCAACCCTTTGCACTATCCAGGGGTTTGGTATTTATAGGAGGTTGATCCCTGGGAAAGGGTTGGGGTCATCCCGTGACCCTTTTGATCCCTCAAATGATATCGTTACATCAATGATTTATATTTACATTTTATATTACAGTGAAGTGGGGTCTAATCAATAGGTGAAGATGTGTAATGGGCTGTATGGCCCAAATCAGGCGTGGGATGTCCAAACACGCACGTTTATACTGTGTATCTGAGAATTCAAGAATAGAACAGACACGTGATGTCTGGTATAAGCACGTTTATTGTGTGGTTGACTTTATAAGGATTAGTGGGTATATCAGACCTCTGACGCACCACGAGCTCAATGTGGCGCTACCTCGTGGCTTCTATTATGTCGACACAATGGCTCCAAGCAAGGAGCGGCTAAATGATCCATCAGCTCGGGCAAGTTGTTTAGGGGACCGTAATAAACACCCCCGGGTGGACGGTTGACACGTGGCAGATCGAATTAGGCCCTTTTCTAACTTGCCAAAGTGCGTGCGGATATTCAGGGCGTATAGGGTTAGTGTTCACTCTTGGGGAAATAGTTATGGTCTGGAGAAGCATTAAGCAATCTAGCATAGCTAATTCAAACATGGAAGCCGAATACATAGCGACTTGTGAAGCAGCTAAGGAAGCGGTTTTGTTGAGTAAGTTCTACACTGATCTGGAAGTTATTCCAGATATGAATAAGCCACTAATCCTGTACTGTGATAACAGTGGAGCAGTAGCTAATTCCAAAGAACCTAGAAGCCAAAAGAGAGGGAAGCATATAGAAAGGAAATACCATATGGTAAGAGGGATTGTACACCGAGGTGATGTGACTATTATGATGATATCGTCAGAACAGAACCTGGTTGTCCCGTTAACCAAGACACTTCCTGCAAAGTCGTTCATGGGTCACATGTGTCGTATGGGATTAAGGGAAATGTCTCACTTGCTTTAAGGGGAAGTGGGAGATTGTTAGGATTAATGCCCTAAAAGCATGTAAATACATTTTATTGAGTTTTAAATAAAAGTACAATTTTATTATATTTAAATGTTATAATTATTGTTTGAATTAATTATATAGTGATATCAACACGTGTAGGAACTAGATCATTTTATAGGGCCCAGAGCCCACTAAGAGACTCTATGGTCTCTCACAATCATTATTTTCATAAGCTAAATACGCACTTTACTTACAAAACCCTACTAAATTGTATTCTCTTTCAGGCTTAATAAATTCATTTGAACCTTGTTCTTCTTGATCTTGAGTATGGGACTTTCTAAGTGCAAGTGGACGTAGGTCATTAACAACTCTTGGGGTGGAACCACTACAAATTCCTATATAATTTTACTTTATTTTAGATCTTCAAATTATTTACGTTTGTCCATATTAACTCAGTGTCTTTGACCAAAACGTTGGTCAACATTTTAGTGCTTTCATTGAGAGCTGAAATCCAAGATCACAGCCTACCAGATCCGCCTAAATCAATTGCTATCACTACTAGAAGCCAAAGTCAAGAACCACAAGGGGAAACCCTACCACTGGATAGTATGACTACCCTTCCAGCAATTAGATTCCTTCTCTCCCCCTGCTTAATAGATTCCTCAACTTGGAGACCTGCCTGCATGAGTCACATTTGGGTGTGATGAGCCACATGTGGATTTGGGGGAAGACCTCAACCACGATATCAAATAACTAAAAGAAGTTGTGGGACAGATGTAAGAGAATTTTGTTGCTATGCATTAAAATCAGGCAGCATGCAAAGAAACTGTATCTGAAGCCCTGAACAAGCAGAGACAAGACTTTAAGTCTTTAATGGATCAATGACACCTAGCCCTTGTAGCTCGTCAAGAAGAAGTTAACTGTTGCAATATCAAAGCAGCAAGGCTGCTAGAAGCTGTCTTGAAATAGAATCAAGCTGCAAGAGCTCGACCAATGAAAAATCAACCTGAGAGTGTTGGTTGAGCGAATGCTGAGGTTCAAAGGCAAGCAAGTCCAGCCCTAGAGCCTGCTCAATCAGAAAGGTTCTGAGGCCAATTGGTTCACCCTGGTAAAACTTGAATTCATCAATCGAATAGGGGAGCTCAAGATGAACAAGTGCTACCCAATTGTGACCAAGGTCAAGGCTTTGGTAGACAAGTGTTTGGAGTTGGAAGGCCTACTGATGGGCAACTGAGGCGTGCAACTTTGAAAGGGGGACAACCTCCGAATCCACAAAATCCAGGACCTGGTTAGCAATTTCAAAAACCAAGGAACCAACAAACAACAACTCAAAATTGGGGACAACAACCTCGATGTTATCATTGAGCTGAGTATAATCATGGTCATCCTCCAAGGAGAAATAGGCGGAGAAATGACCAAGAAGCAAGTAGTAGCTATCAAACATCCTACCATATCAATACTATGACGATCATCATAATAGTGGTCACCTAGAAGGAAAATTTGTTCCACCTAGGCATTAGAACATCCCTAGTGCTCCCGGGTAGATAACCAAAATTTCAGGTGTAACGCCTACTAATCTAGGACTGTTACACTATGTGTTTAAAATGGTGCTTAACTCGTTATGCGAGTTATTTGGACTCAAAAGTGTAATTAAGATTAAACAATGGTCTAGATACTAAAAATTTTGGTCAAAATAATTTGACTTTTCATTAAAAAAGTTTAAACATACAAGGGATTCCAAAAGTTTTAAAAAAATTCAATTATAACCAAGGTTAAAAAAATAGTCGACCAAAGCTGCAAAGATGGACTTATACTCTAAGTCCCTCAAAATGTATCTCAGTTGTGGTAACTGAGGATGCTGAGTATATATACACTACCCTAGAGCCCTCCAACTCATGGTTGGTCCAATTTTCTCTTTCCATTACCTGCACCACAAATACCCGTGAGCCAAGGCCCAGGAAGAAAACTCAACTAGGCAAAACAAGTTTTCAATGAAGCATCAACATTAAATATATGCTTCACAAATAAATAAATTCATATTAACTTTCCAACAAATTATACGACCTATGATGAATAGTTTCATAATGCACCCCCGTAGTAGCCCTGCCCCAATGGTCTACATTCCGCATGATTATCGTTGATTACGACCCTCTTATTGATCGCACACAAACAGATATATGACAATCGATACCACAGTTGGAATCATAATAACAAAAATATATAAATCTAATCAACATCAACACACAATTATAACTGCCTTTAACAGTCGAGGCCATTTCCCTATTCACGGTGCATTTTCCAGTTTTCTTACCTTGAGTCTTATGTAGAAAATGGGACGACCCCGAGTGTGATCTTTTTTCTGAGTCTTTCGGACACCCTAGTCACAACATAAATGGTGCACTTGTTAGGAACCATATCTAATAATGGGATCCAAGACTAAGTCTTAGCTCTCGGGACCTGAAATTCCATCCCACTGGGTAATGGAATCGTCCCCCGAGCCCCCTCAGCCTGTAACGTCCAAATTTCCTGATAAAGCTTAGTGCCTTGATTAGCCTGTCAGGAGGGCATAATTGGATTTATATGTGAATTAAAATAATTGAATATATGTGTGATTATGTGAAATATATGAGTTATATTATGATATGACTGCTTATGAATGTTTATGTGTGCTAAATATGCTTACGGGCCCTTTTTTGTTAAAAAGGTTGTTAATGCCAAAAATTGGACAAGATCCTGAGAGGGCCATAGTCAACGCTCGAGAGAAAAGTTGAGGCTTATCCCAAGTGACCTCGGGCACGCCAAGCAACCTCGTGTCTTACCTCATGCGAGACCTATACCTCACGCGAGACCTTCGCGAAACTGCCACGTCTTGCCCCACGTGAGGCACTTGCGAGGGGGAGTGACCCTTGGTACACCCCACCCCACCTCGTCTCGCCTAGGTGAATGTCCGAAGGGTCACATGTTGGCGTGCTCTGCCTCACACGCCCACCAACGACCTCGCACCCCTGGCCCTTAGATGACTCCCTCTCGAAACCCCACTGTCTCGTGCCTCTGGCCCGCGCCTCGCGCACCGGTGCACCAATGGCCTCGGGCCCTTGGCCCTCGGTAGACTGCCTCACAAGACCACAGTGTCTCGCGCATCTGGTCCGTGCGTCGCGCACCAGCGGCCTCGCGCCCTTGGCCCATGGCAGACCGCCTTGCGAGACATCATCATCTTGCACCTCACGCACCAATGCACCAATGGCCTTGCACCCCTGACCCTAGGTAGACCGCCTCATGAGACCATAGTGTCTCGTACCTCTGGCCCACGCCTCATGCACCAGCGCACCCGCGCACCAATGGCCTCGCACCCCTGGCCCTCGACAGACCGCCTTATGAGGCCCCAGCGTCTCGCGCCTCACGCACCAGCGCACCATGGACTCGCGACCCTAGCCCTTGGCAGACTGCCTCGCGAGACCCCAGCGTCTTGCACCTCGTGCACCAGCGCACCTATGCACCAGCGAACAAATGGCCTCACGCCCCTGGCCCTGGACAGACCACCTCGTGAGACACCCCCTCACACATGGTCCTTCCCCCCATGACAGGCACCTTAAGACTCTGACCTCCCATGCTATGTGGGATCGTATCTCCCATGATGAGCCATAAAGGCTCCAACACTTAAAGTTTAAGAGAGCAGGGTGCATAATGAGTATAAGAAAACCCACGAATGACTCAAAAACAAAAAAGAAGATCATACGGATATGAAGTACGTATGGGGGTACGACTTTGATTATCCCAGGTGTCTGACCCTAAAGTCCACACCAAACAAGTAGTGGTTGTATGGATGGGGTACCTGATGTGGTCCTTCACAACCAACCTTTGACGTTCGTACCAAATAGATGGTGGAGGTATAACTAAGTACTTCAGATGTCTGATCCTAAAGTCCACGCCAGACAAGTAGTGGTTGTACGAATGGGGTACCTGATGTGTTCCTTTCCAGCCAACCTCTGACGTTCGTACCAAACGAATGGTGGAGGTATAACTAAGTACTAAAGTGGAAGTGCTCCCGTAGACCCTGAGCATGTACTGGAGCCGACCACCACGCTCTTGGCACCACTACTATCTATAGACTGCATATGTAGGGTCATGTCCCCAAGGACTACCGTGTACAATGACCCAATGGTGCTCTACTATAAATAGGACCTCCCTTCACCTAAGAAAGGGGGAGAGGATTTTTGGGAGAATTTCGTAACTACACATTGTTAATGAGAATAGACGCTATACATTCTCTCTATTTTTCATTTTGAAATTTCAGCATTTACATTGTGTTCTAGAAATCATAAGAAAGTTTGCTTAAAATTCATTCGATTTGAATCTACTTCTTTTACAACTCATGAAGTTCTTGATCAAACATAGTTGACGAGTTCTCACCGTCAACAAAAGGGCATTATTGTAATTTTGACCTGTTGAGGGTATAATTGTAATTATATGTGTTATGTGATTGAGACTCCATTATTATGCGATATTTGGCTTAAGTTGATCTTTATGAGCAATTTAGCAGAAAAGTCACAACAAGAATTTATACCCGGCTCAGGGTAAGCCAAGGGGTACTTTAGCGATTTTGCATTTTATGGGAATTTAAGGAATATTAGGTATATTTGGGGACAATATTGGTGTTTGGAAGATTAGAGGATTTAATTGGGAATGTTAAGTATAATTTGAGGTTTAGTGGTAATTTGGGCAAACGAATAAAATGCCCTTGGGGTCTGACTATGAGGCTTATGGCTAAGTCTAGAATTAGCTACAATTCACGTGTTGGACACTTACTCTCCTTTTTGGTCATTCTCAAGAACACATTCAAAGACACCAAAATTCAAGGGACATCTAAGTTAGATCAAGGAATGTGAGGGATCCTTAGATGAAATTGAAGATTATAGAGACCTAAACTACCAAGGATAGCTATTTCCAGCTAAGGATTCGAATCTAGAGAGATAATATTTCTTTTGTCTTCAAGTATTAAGATAAATTCTTGGTGTTCTTAGTTTTGGAAATTTTGATTTTAATCTTGCTAGTGTTGGTGTTGTGTTGTTCTAGAGTTTAGATAAGTGTTAGAATAAACTTTTTTAAGTTCCTAAGGCTTTGAATTTCTGCTGAGTTCATAAATTTAATATAGATTTTCACAATTGGGGCAATTTCAAGCTTGAAACTTTGCAAATTGGTGATTGGTCGGGTTTTGGGTGCGTTTTGTGGTAAATTGATGTTGGGTATCAGTTATTCAAGTTGTATGAAGCGTGTTATGGTAAAAAATATATGTTGAAAAGCCTATTTTGGTTAAGTTCATGGGTCCGGTTTTGTAGGGAAAATATCAGGGGAAGAATTGGGCAAGAACACCTTGGCTCTAGGCTCATTTTGAGTTTCTAGAGACCTAGCGTGATTGAGCTAGGGTCCCAAAACCTCAGGAATTGGGTTTTGATTTGGGCTCTCATGGTCTTTGGCGTGACTGCGCTAGGTAGGGCGTTACTAGGCTTGCTTTTTATACTTGAATCATGTTAATTGTTTGTTATGCTTAAATGTGTTTTCTTGCTGGGCTTTGGCTCATGGGTGCTATGTGGTGCAAGTAAGGGTAAGTAGAAACTGGACCAGCTATGAGTTGGAGAGCTTCAGGGGCGGAGTGTACATACGCGACCTGCTCGATCGCCATGGTCGAGACTTCTTTTGGAAATCTAGGGTTTAGTGTTTTGCCGCTTAGGTTTGGTGTTATGTACCCTATTTATTTCCGTTGTGTCAGTTGTAAACTCTTCTTTTAGGATCATGTGTATATACTAAATATTTTAATGGAAAGAAGCAATCATTTGACAAAAATATTTGTTACAAATTTTTAATTAACCCTAACTACACGTTTTAATCCAAATGACGTGCTTAACGAGTCCAGCACCATTTTAAACACAAAGTGTAACTGTCCTGATTTAGTAGGGCGTTACAGAGACTTTCCTGAAACCTTGAAAACTTACACCCTGAAAAGGCATTAGCGCCGCAGTGCCACAAAAGTCAGAGAGCAAACCTTACTATCGAGGAATCACGTCTGTGCTGCGCCACTCACCCAGAGGTGTCGCAGTGCCACCGCGAAAAACTCTAAAACGTGTGATTTCAAACCCAAAACTAGACCAAAATCGATTCCTAGTAGTTTAAACACAAATTAATGACCTGAAAACACTATCATAGCCACTATACAACATCATCATATACATAACTCGCCAAAAACACATTAAAATCACAATTGATTACATTTGAGTTTTAAACATAAAAACATACCCCAAATCCGAGAATCCAAGCCCAATTTCTGAGTTACAACTCAATCCAAAGCCTAGAACAGCTACCAATTACGTTTCCACCAACAACAAAAACACCAAAAACTCCCTAGAAGCATCAAACTTTCAGAATTTACCTTACCTCAAAAATTCATCAAGGACTTGAAGAGCATAAAAAAAAACTCAAGCAATTCATACCTTAATTGTAAAAATTTCAAAAAATCCAAGCTTAAAGATGGTCTTAGTAACTCCTATTCCCACCTTGTGGCTTGAATCCTACCTAGACTTCCTTAAATTCAAGGCTTTGGGCCCTTGGCTCAAGTGTTATTTTTACAAAATTAAGATAGATGAAGTCTTGAGAGAGAGGTAAGTCTAGAACATGAAAAAATAAATGAACTGTTATCTAACACTTAGTTAAATTGATCCATTAATTGGTCGAATAACCAATATACCCTTGCCTCAACTTAACTTCCAAACTAACTTCAAGGGCATTTTGGTCTTTAGCCTAAACACATAATTATAACACAAATCTCCAAACTTATCAACTAATCAAACAAACATAATTATTGAACCAATTTATTCCATTTACCAAAAATTCCCAAAATACCCCTAGGCTTGATCCGGGCTAGGCATTTATCTATGTTTTGATGTTTTCGCTAAAATTGCTCGAAAGGACCCACTCATGCTGAAATTCGCAAATATATCTCCATAATAATGTGGTCTCAAGCACATAACACATAAAATTATAAATATACCCTCAATGTATCAAAATTACAAAATACCCCTTTTTAAGAAAAGTTAGTCTTTAAACACATTTAATATACATAATTATGCATACTCAACCATATACTCATGCAAATCACACAAACCAATCAATTCACACTTAATTAATTCATGTGCCCTCCTAGCACGCTAATCAAAGCACTTAATTTTATTGGAAGTTTCGAGATGCTACACTAGGGGGCAGCCTAGAGGAAGTAGTGTCTTAAACAGACTTGGGAACCGGGGACGTGCCTTGCGAGATGTCCTTGAATAGATTTGGGAAGGCAGTGGCTCTAATGTTGTAGGACCCATCGCACCAGTAATGACTCCAGCAGGGACAATCAGGGTAGTAGTAATTGTTGGAGCTGCACCAACGAACAACACAATCATGGCTACTTTTGTCATGGTCGACCTTTCGTCAGCTTTCAACACCCTACTTGGAAGGCCAATGCTCATTGATTTGAGAGCTATCACATCCTTATTCCATTTAACAATGGAATTTCCTACCAGTGCTAAAACGGGATGTGCTAAAGGGAATCAGCAGGAAGCTCGAAAATGTTACAACTGTTCCATTACAACTACTAAGAAAGGCTTGGAAAAAACTAGCATGATTTTTGCTGGACTAAAAGAAAGCAAGCCAACAACGAAAATTGAGATGAGCACATTAGAGGAGCAAAAGCAAGCTTCCTTGAACGAGCAAAACACCTCCGAATAGGGTGTTGCCCAAAGTGAGGAAGTGGACTATGATCCTCGCTTTGGGAATTATGACACTGGAGTAGGACCAATTGAAGACCTTGAAGATCTTCCACTCGACCAGGAAGAGCCTAAATAAATGGTACAAATTGGAAAAAAAAAACTTGGCTGAGGAAGTGAAGTTTGAACATATAAGTATTTTGAGAAACTACCAAGATGTGTTCACCTGGTCACACAAGGACATGGTGGGCATCAACCCCACTGTAATTAGTCATGCCTTGAATATTGACAAAGAAAATTTCAAGCCCGTACAGTAGAAAATGAGGTTGCTCGACAAAGAAAGGTCTAAGGCATTAAAAGAAGAAGTTGAAAGGCTGAAGGAAAACAAGTTTATACGAGAAGACTTCTACCCTGAGTGGGTTGCAAACCCTGTTCTAGTGCCAAAGCTGTAACATCCCAAATTACCTAATAAGGCTTAGAGCCTTGATTAGGGGGCCAGGATGGCAAATTATGACATTATGTGATTATATGATATATATATATATATGTGTGTGTATCAATATATGATTAAGTGAGCTATATTATAATATGACATGATATGTATGTTTTGGAGTATTAAATATGCATGTGGGCCCATTTCTGATCAAAAGGGCAATTTTCGTAATTTGGCCCGTTATGGGTATATTTAACATATATGTGATATATGTCTGGGACCACATCATTATGTGGATATATTTGGGTTACTCGGCACGAGACGATCCTAGGGAGCAAGCTAGTGGGAAAGTCACAACGGGACCCATATTTGACTCGGTGGGACTTAAGGGGTATATTGGGTAATTAATACATTGCTGGGTTATTGGGTAATGGGAATAAATATTTTTTGATATATTGAGAGTTAGTGAGATTAGGAAGGAATTCTGGAGATTTTGACTATTTTACCCTCGGGGGCCTTTTTGGGACCCCGAGTATTGGGATTTGTTTGAGGTTACTTAAGCTAGAAGTAACCTGTCAGAGACATAAAAAGAACGTTCAGTACATTCTCTCTCTCCAGTTATCCCTTTTTACTGCTCGTCGCATTTTCGAAGGAAACTCGAGTTTTAAGACCCGAATTCAAGCAAGGATCGAGAAATATCAGTTCTAGGAAACATTAGAAGCTTATTAGCCAGAGGAATTAGCGAGAAAAAACTTAATCAGAGGTAATTTAAGCTTTGAATTTCAGAGTTTCCATTTCCTGAAATTTCTTAAGTTTTGAATTTAGATTTTACGTTTTGAGGAGTTTTTGAATGGTTTGAAGGTTGGGTTTTGATGGTTTTGGGCAACTGAGATGATTGGGAACTTTATTTTTGAGAATTCGGTATGCTTAGATAGGTTTTTGGAAGGATTTCAAATGAGAAAATGGTGGTTTTTGGGCTGTGTTCGTTGTTGGACCGTGACCCTTTTCTTGTGTACCGCGGCCAAGGCTTGAAAAAAGGAAGAATTGGTTGTTGGGAGCACCTTGGGTTGTAGCACCATTTAGGCAGGTTGCGGCTCGCGACACAGACAAAGAGGGGTTTAGCCCCTATTCTTGAGCAGGCCGTGGCTCGGGTTTTTGGGGTCGCTGCCCAAAAGGGAAGTGTTTGCAAAAGTGGGTTTTTAGTCATGGGAACTTAAACCTAAGGGCTCGAGATCGATCTTACTACCCAGTTTGGAAGGATTCGACACCCCAGAGGCTATGACTCGGTCTAGAAGCCTGTGTTTACTCGTTATTGATGGGATTCTATATTATGGTTGTGACTAGGTTATCGCTAAGGGCTTAGAATTAGGATCGTGCTCGAGGGTCGTTTATTGGGATCTTGTTCTTGGACCAAAGGTAAGAAAAAATGCACGCAGTATGTGATACATGTGATTATGGCATGACCTAAATGTTGAATACAGAATTGATCAGAGTTTGAGTCTCTCTAAATGTGCATGATTATGATTATTCTTGTGATTCCAAATTGTTGAATAGGAACATGAATGGGGCATGAAGGCTTGAGTATGTACATGAATATGACTATGCTTGTGATTGTTGATTGAGCATGCTGAATGTTTTGTATTTGGATATTTGACATATGTTATTTGTCGGTTTGAATTATCTTATTGAGAAAGGCTTGACTTATTAGTCAAGAACGATAATAGCGCGCCGATGTAACAACCCAAAATTACTAATAAGGCTTAAGGGCCTTGATTGGTGTGCCGGGAGGGCACAATTGGAAGTTATGTGAATTAATGGTGAAAATGTATGATTATGTGAAAAGCATGCTTATATGATTATTTGGATAAATGTGATGCATGACTATGTGTAATAGTATGCATGTAGGCCCTGATTAGGTTATAAGGGTATATTTGTAATTTTGTCCTGTTGAGGGCATAAATGTAAATATTTGTGACAAAATGTTGAGACCACATGATTATGTGGATATATTTGTAGCTTGTGACTCGAGGTGATCCTAGTGAGCGGTTTAGTAGAAAAGTCACAGCCGGGATTTATACTTGGCTCGTGGGAGTCCGGGGGTATTTTTGGAAATTTGAGGAGTATATTGGAGATTATTTGATACTGAGAAAAATAATTGGTGATTTGTTAGGTGTTGGGATGTAAGCGGTAATTATTAGGGACACTTGAGGAATTAGCGGTAATTTGGAGAAAATGACAAAAATGCCCTTGGTGTGCTATAAGGCTTAGGAATTAATGGGAGGGCAAAGTGGTCATTTGACTGAAAAGAGATAAGTGTTATTCTTTTTAGTTTTAGTGGAGGCTGTAGAAAGTTTCGGAAGTTAAAAGAAAGAGAAGAGAAGGAAAGAAAGAAGGAAAAACAGGGGACTTCCTCTCTCTATCGGTTTGACCATTTTTCACCATTCTTTTGTGGGTTTTGGAGCTGGAATCTCAGAGTAAGCTCAGGCTGGAACTTAGGGCGAAAGACCTTGGTGAAGCTAAAAGAGTTAGAAGGGATTAGCCACTCAATTGCGGTAAGTTTCAAGATTTCTGATGAGTTTTTCTGAGTTTTTATTGAGGTGATTTCTAAGCTTGAGTTTTTAATGGAATTAAGGGAAATATGCTGGAGGAGTTGAAGGGCTTTAGGCTGGAAGGATACTAGAGACAACCTAGGGTCGAAATTCTCCATGGATGGTAACAAATTATGGCTTTGAAGTTCTAAGTTTCTGACTTTCTGATTGAATTCTTGAGTTCTTGGGTTGAATGTTTGTCTTCTTAGTTTGATGATACACGTGGTTAAGTCTTGTGTTATTGAGTTGTGTGGGGTGAGATATAGGTGATGATAGACTCAATTTGGTGTGTAGTTGAGGTTTGGAAGGGTTCCAAGGGGTTTTAGTTCGAGGAAAATCGAAGGAGGAAAAATAGGGTGTTGCCGGTCTGTGACTAACGATGTAGCGCTAGCCTTTGGGCGCTACAACGCTAGGCTTGGGTTTCCTGGCACTTTTGGCTCTACTTGTAGTGCTATAGCGCCCTCTTTGAAGCGTTGTAGTGCTACCCTGTCTCCAGAAGTGGGTTTTTGGGTTATTTCTTAGGGTTTTCGCCTGGGATCTCGGGGTTTGATTCCACCACCTCGTTTGGTGGAATTAGGGCTTCCCAAGGGCTTGGGATTGGTCCTGTGGTTAGGTTTCGGTATTGAAGTTTAGTTAATGTTTTAATTTGTGGGTGTGACTATGTGTATGCTAGGGCTCGGACGGGATCGTACCTGATAGTTGACTTCATTGTACTTTTGTTCTGAGTTTTGTAAACTGTCTTTTAAACGTTATTACTTTTGGGATCCCATGTACTAAATATTCAAATATATGAAAAGCAACTATTGTGGCCATACTCTTTTAACCCTAGCTCAATTATAGTTTCAGTAACACGTTTTTAACTAAATGACTTGATTATCAAGTCTTGCACTTTCATAAACACACAGTGTAATGGTCTTGGCTATCCAGGGCGTTACAACTTGGTATCAGAGCATCCTAGGTTTAAGAGTTCCTGAAGACTGGTTGGACATGGACATTCACCGCGAAAGACAAGCTCGACTCAGGGTTTGGTAATTGTGTATACACGACTATATGTTTAAATGATCTGGAAAGGAATATGAATGCTGATATTTGTATGATTAATAGGAAGCATGAGATACTAATTGAGCCTGGCCCTTGAATACTACGTGATGAGATTAAAGTGTGCTGATTAGCATTGCTATTGCATGTGAATGAATATTTGGATAATGGTTTGCATACCGAGTGTATGTGGGTAACTGCTTGTATTGAATTCATATGTCATATCTGTTTATTGGCTTATAGGAAGCATCAAGAAATGTGAGTAATACTTGGTTGTGATAAAATTCGGTAGCTAAATGTATAGTATTGTGGATTTGTGTTTAATATGCTTTATTTGTGCATGATAACTGTGGGTATTTGGACCTGGCTATGGAGTGGTTTGGGGTGTGAAACTCAGGGCTGAGGAATTTAGTCAATAGTGGCTAATGAACTCAAATTGTTTGTGCTTAGAGTGGTTAAGTGGACTTGGTGTGGTTTTATAGGGGGATTGTAGATGGTAGTTGGAGTTGGAAACCTCCATTTGGTCCTGAAAGCCGCAGCAGATGATCGCTAGTATGTGAGTGAGCTGTGGGGTTTAGTAGTTGAGACTAGATAGAAGAACAATGGACTTCTATGGGGGAAAGAGCTGCTTTGCATGCTTTGTCAGGGAGGCTACCAGTGTTAGTTTGATGTGAGGGTATAGACAGATAAGGGTATTATATGGAAGGCCTAAAAGGCGTTATCCTCTGGTTTTGAGGAAAGTTTGGATTACCTGGAAATTGGTCGATGGATGGGCAAAGTTAATTCCATCCTCGGTTATATGAAGATGAGAGGTCGTGACTAAGGGGTTGTGTTGATTATTTGTAACAAAAGGATGCCTGGAAATGGTACCCGGGCCGAGACATTGGCATGATGGGTTGGAAAGAACTCAGATGGTGAATTGATAAAAGAGGTTATAATGACTTGGTTTGAGTTGTGGGGATTGGTAGGCTTATAAGCTTGGTTTGGAATGATAAGGTAACAATAGTGTAGGTCAATGAGTTTTGTGAGTTGGTATAGAGTCCAAGAACTTTGCTTAGCTAGTTAGATAGAAGTAGCAATAGTAATAGTAATAGCTAGTAATAGTTGTAGTATTTTTATGACTATGGATTTTGGTTCAGACCGGGATTTAGTTGGACACTCGTAGCAACACTTGTAGATTTTATAAGTTTAACCTATAGTTTAAGAATATTAATTATAACCTAAGGTTTAATTAATATAACTGATTATGAAAGTGATATTTATTATAATATAAGGTTGAGATAAACCCAATAAGGAAATGACACTTTTCATGTGTATGTTTAATGAATAATTAAGTATTTTGAGGAATAAATTTAATAAGAGTAATATTTGAATATCCTAGGGTCTTCCAGCAGCTTTGAAATCGTTAGAGGACTTAGTCAAGGCTATTTACTCAATTCAAATTAAGCTGAAAAAGTGCAATTACGTGTATAATATTTCAGCGTTTGCTGATATATCGTAGCACTAGGGGCGATATATCGCCATACGGGGATACGAAAAACACGTAACTTCGGACGACCACCTCGACGAGCCTCGGGCATATTAGCCCAGGCGATATATCGCCTACTAGGGGCGATATATCGGCTGTAGTGCCAGATATTTGAACGTTTTTGAAACCGAGCTTATTTTATTCCTTAACCTCTTGATAAGTCCAAAATCTTTTTGACCGAGTCTTCAACATCTGCTGAACAATTATTCAAAGATTTTTCAATTAAAAAGCCATTATTTTATTCAAGCTAAATAAAAATCTTTTCATTCTTGAACTCTATAAATAGGACCTAGTGCCCAGCCATTTATTCATTCATCAAGCTAAGTTCAGAGTCTGCAAGCTGCTAGGTTATTTTAGAGTGATAAACACTTGTGTTGGGGATATAAGCTTAATGAACACTCGGGAAGTAAGGTTCATAGTATATTTCGGTTTGAGGTGTAGTTCGGTTATAGAAGCATTCAAGGTATTCCTTATTCTAGTTCCTTTCTATGTTATTCTTATAGTTTTTATACTCAAAATCCTAACTCGTATTCTCTATTCTTGATTAGGAATCTAAGATCTTGAACGTAAGATTGTTGTTGGTAAGTATCCTTTCGATGGTGTAGTTCATTCTTTTCATCCCTTTTCTTAGTATACTCACCTTTCTATTATTTTTTTAGGAGTTTTCCAAAGTCCCGATCCTATTCTCATATCCCGGTATATTGGTAAGGAAAATAGGATAGGATTTTATATGTTATATGTTATCTTATGTTATGTTGTGTTATGAAATGTTGTATTATGTATGTTGTTAGACTTGGGCATATGACTTAGATAGCTAACAAGCCCCAATAAATTTATGGGCATATGACTTGCTTAGCTAGCAAGCCCCACAAATCGAATGGGCATATGACTTGATTAGTTAACAAGCCCCAAGTAGTATAATGGCCATTGTAGTAGTATATGACATATGTTTCTGATACGCTTATAGTATATGTTTATGATATGTATTTAGCATATGATATAAATTTTATGTAATATGATTTATGTTGTTAGTTTTTCCTTGCTAGGCATTAGGCTCATTCCTTTATGTTTATTTGTGCAGGAAATTAGCTATGGCGGCGGGAAAGGTTCTTGGCAGCTTGGGGATGTGTATTGAGGAAGGATGGAATCGATGGACTGAGCATTCGATTAGACGATGAAGTCTTTAAGTCTTTAAATTATGATTTCTATGTATTATTTTCCGCACTTGATTTTGTAACCCATTTTTTAAGTTATGTTTTGATTTATTTTCAAAACAATGGGATCCCATACCCTAAGTAAAATCTTTATGTATTCAAACATTTTCTTTATATAATAAAGTTATGATGTTTTCATATGTACGTTTTCTTATGGTTAGTATAGTATTTATTAATGGTCCAAGGTCTAGAATAGTTGGGTCGTTGCAGTTGGGTAGTTCGTTTTGAGAAATTGATACAGGCGGGTGTGGTTGGAAATGATGACCCACATAAGGATTAAACTCTGGAATAGTCCAGAGCATTTGGGCTGCTCCGATGTAAGAAATCATTATTTGTATTTAGGTAGCAGAGAGGGCCATGCTAATTGAGATCTGGGAAATGAGGTATAGAGCATGAGTGCCATAGATGCAAATGGCAGTGTTTTCATTGGTGGAGTTTAGTAAGAAAAAATTCTTGATAATCAAAGCAGAAGAACCCCCGAACGGTTCTGTGGCTCCTGGTTTTAACCAAGAAGGGGAAACTAATTTGCAAGATAGTTGTCTGGGTAATGATGGGAACCAGTGAAGTTATTTATTATGCACCAGAGGTATGGGATGCCACCTGGGAGGATGTCAGGTGAGGGCACGACTTCTACCTGGAATGATTTGATATGTTAGGATGGATTCCCGTGGATAGGGGATGGAAGACTGGAATGCCTTGCTACATTTGAAGTCGGGGCTAGTTCCCTGGAGCTAATCAGCTAACTGGATAGTTCACGTTTGGGGTTATATAATGAGCTGGAAGAGTTCGGTGTTGGGAATGTCCCAAGAAAGATTCATACATAGAGAATATGCCTCAACGCATTTTGCGAGGGGATGGAGATACTAAGAGGAATTGGAAACTTTTGGGAGAGAAGTTGGGACACAAGAAATGGAGAGGTTCGTGATGAGAGCAATAGAGCTCGTCATATGGAAGCCTTGACATGAGTCAGAGTGAGAGTTAATTTGTTAAGAAACAACCATGGATATTAGGGAATATCATTTGGGAGTACTTTCGTTGGACTGAATGGAAACTAAGCTGACTAGTAAGGATTCAGATAGGTATACAAGGAAGGATTGGGTACGCTTCAGAACTCGGCTACAGATAGGTTCGGTATCAGGGACATTATGGAAGGTGACAATGGTTGACAGGAAGAATTGCTGAAGCTGGCAAAGAAGTTTGAACTCGGGTTGGATCGGATAGAGCATCGTATTGCGGAAATTGTTACCATTGTCTGTTAAGGATAAAGAGTTTAGATGCCCGGTTAAAATACGGGACAATGCCTTCAGAATTGATCTACGATCTGGTTATTACCAGCTAAGGATCAAGGTAAGAGACATTTCAGGAATCACAACTTGTACCGAGTAGGGTGTGATGAATTGGTAACAAAAGTTCTTAATTGATTCAAGCGTTAGGAACTTAGGTAAGCTCTACAAGAAGAAAATACAGGAACAGTATGAATAAGTCCCCTTCAGGGTTCATTGGTGGCATACGAGGTTACTCCCTAGTTAGAAGTGGAATGTGAACAACTACCATGCTAATGATGTTAGTACTAAGGAAGCAGGGTTACAGGTAAAGCTCCATGAAGTGTTAGTGGTGTCTCGTCAGGGGTATTCAGAATAATGCTACAAGAAGAATAGGGAACAGGTATGAAGAGGTTTGATCTAAAGCCATAGAGAAGCTACTGAAGAATGTCTGAAGGATAGGGAGCACAGCAAGACCGATAAACGGTTCATCTACTACATAAGCATCTTTGCCGGCAGCTACACCAGAGATTAGAAAGACAGTAAAACTTTAAGTTAAACTGAATGGACAGTATCAGATCGGAAGTTCAGAAGACAGAATAAGAATTGATTAGCGCTTGGTGAGGTTGGTATAGGCGTGTATGGTTGAATACAGAAGGGTGGCATAAAGGACCTAACTATTTGTAAAGACATGAAACTGTGAAGGTTGTGTCACAGGTTGGGGCACGCCCAAGCACAGACTGACGAGAGAATGGTGCGAGCCTCGTGGGAAGTGAAAGAACGGGAGCATGGTTGATACACATAGTACGTTGAGTTGGCAATGTATCCATAGAGTAAGGTATTTGAACGTTTGATCATTTGTAAGGAAGGTGACCTTGAGACCAAGATTTGCTGAAACGTAGTGAATGGGTGGATGGTTGGTGTTAGGAATCCTTGACTGTTCGAGGAAAAGATCTAAACGGAGGCAGATCTCTTATTTGAGAAGTATGTGTCAATTAGAAGAGCACCATAGATTACAATGGAGTGGAAAGGTAACGACTGAAATTGGTATAGCATTAGTGTAAGGTGATGAACATGTATGTATTCTCTGGAAAATGGAATCCAATGTGTTGGTGTTGGTGGAGATAGGAAAGAACCTTGTCGAGGCAACACAAGGATAGGATGAGTGATCCAACGGAAATTTGGCCTAGAGATGGGAATTCTAAATGGATATCATTCCATCTCTTAGGGTATGCTGTATCGGGAAATTTAAATGGATGACAGAATCTAGCAAACTTGGATATTGAAAGGTAAAGTGATAGGGTGGTGGATCATAGGAATGGACCACATTAGATTATAAGTAAGGTGATTGGGCAGGGAAAGTTATAACTGAGCTGAATGGGTTAATGAAGTTGGTTCAGGTGAACTAGTAATGGGTAGAACATTGATGGTTTGAGTTGAGACCCTATAATTTTTTCCAACTTTTGGAAAGGAAGTAGAGAACAAAGAGAATAGAGTGGAAACCTGGAATGATCGGTTGATTGCAGATGGAATAGCAATATGAAAGCTTAACCGTTATCTTAAGGAATTAAGCGTTGAGTATGCAAATACTTGACATATTAAGGAAAGTGTAATCATTGATGAGTTAGTCATGACGACGAACACTGGCGTACAGCTAAAATGACACGGCATAGGACATGGTAAGATAAAAAGCAAGGAGTACTATGCAAAGTGAAGAAGTGAAGGATAGTGGAAACTACGGTTTAGTATTGGTTCAGGGAGAAACCAAAGAGGTTGTTGGAATTCTTAAGGCAGGAGTGTCTGCCTATCTGAAAGGATATAAGAACTTGTAAATTGTTAATTTTGGAATACAAAGTTCCGGGATGAGAGATTTGTATCTCTCTAGGTAAGTGTAGAAAAGGAAAAGTATGATATTTAGAGAAAGAAAAGGAGAAGTATTGACTCCCAACTCGGCAAAAATTCTGAAGTTGTACCAAGGGTTAGGCTGGAGGCCTATAAGCTGATCTCACCCTGGTAGGGGTGATGACTAATAGGTATTTATGGTATCAAGAATAAGACAATGAAGTGATCATTGTGAACTAAGCAGACCCTGGAGTTTCAGCAGGTTTGTGGCTTAAGCGGGGGTTAACGAAAGTATGACTATTAGACAAGATGTTGTGGAACAAGATTGTTACTCTCGTAGGAGTGTATCGAAGAGTAAAAGTAAAGGCGTTGGACCTTGGGATTTGTGGTCAGAGGTACGAGGTATACTATCTGATATGTTTGAATAAATTTTGTGGACGAAATTATTATAAGGAGGGGATAGTTGTAATGACCCAAAATTACTAATAAGGCTTAAGGGCCTTGATTAGTGTGTCGGGAGGGCACAATTGGAAGTTATGTGAATTAATTGTGAAAATGTATGATTATGTGAAGAGCATGCTTATATGATTTTTTGGATAAATGTGATGCATGACTATGTGTAATAGTATGCATGTAGGCCCTGATTAGGTTATAAGGGTATATTTGTAATTTTGGCCCGTTGAGGGCATAAATGTAAATATTTGTGACAAAATTTTGAGACCACAATATTATGTGGATATATTTGTAACTTGTGACTCAAGGCGATCCCAGTGAGCGATTTAGCGGAAAAGTCACAGCCGGGATTTATAACCGGCTCATGGGAGTCCGGGGGTATTTTTGGAAATTTGAGGAGTATATTGATACTGAGAAAAATAATTGGTGATTTTTTAGGTGTTGGGATGTAAGCGGTAATTATTAGGGACACTCGAGGAATTAGCTGGAATTGGGAGCAAGTGACTAAAATGCCCTTAGTGTGCTATAAGGCTTAGGAATTAATGGGAGGGCAAAGTGTTCATTTGACTGAAAAGAGATAAGTGTTATTATTTTTAGTTTTAGTGGAGGCTGTAGAAAGTTTCAGAAGTTAAAAGAAAGAGAAGAGAAGGAAAGAAAGATGGAAAAACAGGGGACTTCCTTTCTCTATCGGTTTGGCCATTTTTCACCATTTTTTGTGGGTTTTGGAGCTGGAATCTCAGAGTAAGCTCAGGCTGGAACTTAGCGCTAAAGACCTTGGTGAAGCTAAAAGAGTTAGCAGGGATTAGCCACTGAATTGAGGTAAGTTTCAAGATTTCTAATAAGTTTTTCTGAGTTTTTATTGAGGTGATTTCTAAGCTTGAGTTTTGAATGGAATTAAGGGAAATAAGCTGGAGGAGTTGAAGGGCTTGAGGCTGGAAGGATACTAGAGACAACCTAGGGTCGAAATTCTCCATGGAAGGTAACAAATTCTGGCTTTGAAGTTCTAAGTTTCTGAGTTTCTGATTGAATTCTTGAGTTCTTGGGTTCAATGTTTGTCTTCTTAGTTTGATGATGCATGTGGTTAAGTCTTGTGTTATTGGGTTGTGTGAGGTGAGATATAGATGATGATAGACTCAATTTGGTGTGTAGTTGAGGTTTGGAAGGGTTCCAAGGGGTTTTGGTTCAAGGAAAATCGAAGGAGGAAAAAACAAGGTGTTGTTGGTCTGTGACTAGCACTATAGCGCTAGCCTTTGGGCGCTACAGCACTAGACTTGGGTTTCCTGGCGCCTTTGGCTCTGGTTGTAGTGCTATAGCGCCCTGTTTGAAGTGCTGTAGCGCTACCCTGTCTCCAGAAGTGGGTTTTTGGGTTATTTTTTAGGGTTTTTGCCCGGGAGCTCAGGGTTTGATTCCACCACCCCGTTTGATGGAATTAGGGCTTCCCGAGGGCTCGGGATTGGTCCTGAGGTTAGGTTTGGTATTGAAGTTTTGTGATGGTTTTAATTTGTGTCTGTGACTAGGTGTATGCTAGGGCTCGGACGGGGTCGTACTTGAGAGTTGACTTCATTGAACAAGCTAGCAGAATCAACGGTTAGAAAACTGCACCCGGTTATGTGATTGTGATGGGACTATATCTGTATGATGTCATGATGGTATTATGTCATGGGACATGTGATAAACGGCCTAAGGGTGCCGTAAATAATACTTGCGCACAGGGCGTAGCTCGGCCACTGGTAGCTGAGGAAAGCTTAATATTCACTGAGCTTGGTTTAGGCGGGCCGGATTCAGTGGGATAAATAGAGGGTGTGGCCTAAGGGCGTTAACCTTGATTATCATATGTGAATTGATTATTGATATGAAGTGATGAACTTGGTATGCTGAATGCCTGATTATATAGCTGTTGTGGATTGTTGAGCATTTGTTTATGCTTATGAGTTGTTTGATTGTGGATTTGTAAATTGATTGCTTAGTGGTTATGCTCTGTTATCTGGTTTCTTGCTGGGCCTTGGCTCACGGGTGCTACGTGGTGCAGGTAAAGGCAATGGCAGGGTGGACCAGTCCTTTGTTGGAGCGCTTTGGGGTTGAATGTACATAGTCAGCTGATTGGCGTCCACGGTCGAGGGGTGACACAGGACGGGAAAAACCTAAATGTTTGTTTTGCCCTTAGAGTGGCTAGTAGCTGTACTTTTGTTCTAAATTTTGTAAACCGTCTTTTAAACGTTATTACTTTTGGGATCCCATGTACTAAAATGTTTAAATATATGAAAGTCAACTTTTGTGGCCAAACTCTTTTAACCCTAGCTCAATTATAGTTTCAGTAACACGTTTTTAACTAAATGACTTGATTAACAAGTCTTGCACTTTCATAAAAACACAATGTAACGGTCTTGGCTATCCAGGGCGTTACAGCTGAGAACTGGTCGTTAAGGTTATGCTTAACTAGGAGTGCATCATACGCTTGACCGACCTATTGGTTGGGGAAAACTTAGCGCTAGGTATGCTGGATGAACTCAAAAGTTGGTTATATAGAGAATATGGTAATGGACTTGGGGTGATTTATTAATCACATATTCTTGCATTGACTTATTCGTCAAGGACGGCATTAGCATGGTGAGTGCTGGTTGTAAAGCATTGACTTATTAGTCAAAGACGGCATTAGCACATGGAGTGCTGATCAGCGCCAGGTACGCCTATACCGAGGATAGGGCTAAGGGACCCAGGGTGACTTATTAGTCTCATATCCTAGCATTAACTTATTAGTCAAAGACAACATTAGCACAGTGAGTGCTGGATGTAAAGCATTGACTTATTAGTCAATGACAACATTAGCACCAGGAGTGCTGGTCATAAAGCATTGACTTATTAGTCAAGGATGACATTAGCACGCTGCGTGCTGGTCGTAAGGCATGGAATTATTAGTCAAGCATGGCAATAGCGCTAAGCACTGGTCCATATGGCTTAGCCTAACCAGGAGCGCATCATATGCTTTATCGATCTACTGGTCGGAGAAAACTTAGCGGTGAGTACGCTAGATCAATTCCAAAGATGGTTATACAGAGGACAGGGCAAAGGACCCTAGGTTAACTCTATGGTCATTTATTACGAGCTGAGGACCCCGAGTTGACTCAATGGTTATCTGATTAGGGTTGCAAGCCCTAGAATGATTCCATAATCATTTATTTTTACTTGTACACATGCATGAGTAGGGTTATTACTGCTAGGCATGCTTATTATTATTTGGTAACATGTTATTAATTGCTTATGAGAATTTTTAAGTTTTCTTGCTGAACCTCGACTCACGGGTGCTATGTGGTGCAGGTAAAGGGAAAAGAAAGCTGGACCATCCTTGAGTTGAAGAGCTTAGGTGACGATGTGTAAATATGCAGCTACTCGACCACCACAGCTGAGGGTTTAAAGAGGAACTAGGGTCAAACCCTATTTTGCTGCTTTGGTCAGTATTTTGTAACTCTTTCATTGTATTTAACCTTTTAAATGTATTTTGGGATCCCATGTGTACAATAAACATTTTAGTGAAACTATCTTTGACCAATTTTTTTAACCTTAAATCTTGTTTAGTTACACGATTATGGCCAAATGACTCGTTTAGCGAGTTTAACACTATTTAAAATACATAGTGTAAGGGTCCCTGGGTAGTAGGACTTTACAAAAGCCAATGGAAAATAGAGGACATGTGTTATTTCACAGATTTAAAACAAAGCATGCCTCAAAGACTACTCCCTTTACCAAGGATCGACCAGCTAGTTGATGCTACTGCAAGGAATGAGGTCCTTACATTTATGGATGCCAACTTAGGGTACAATCAGATCAACATGCACCCTCCCGATGAGGAGCATACCAGCTTTAGAACCGACATAGGCTTGTACTGTTACAAAGTAATGCCTTTTGGACTCAAAAACACTGGTGCGACGTACCAGCGACTGATTAACATGATGTTTAAGCACTAGATAGGCAATAACATGGAGGTCTATGTTGATGATATGCGGGTCAAGTCAGAAAAGGATGGGGACATGTTCACGAACTACCAGAATGCTTCAATATTTTGAAGCATTACAATATGAAGTTGAACCCCCTCAAATCGTTTGGGGTAAGCTCAGTAAAATTTCTTGGTTTCATCACCAATTCAAGAGGCATAGAAGCTAATCCAGAAAAAATCAAAGCAATCCTATATAAAATATATTTTCACGGTAGGGTTGTGACAATGAACTTCCTATATCCTGGTTGTTTCCAGTATGAACCTGAGGTTGTTTTCTAGGACACCTAGACAGCAAAGTACCTTCTCCAACAGAGTTGATCGCTCGAACATCCTTCTAGTCTCCATGCCTTTTTGACTCTCCGTCACATGTTTATTTTTTCGGCTTTGGGTTACAACCATGATTGTAGAGAAAGTTTTAGGAGGAAAAATTTGTAAGCCAAAATTTTCTACTCAATGAAAGAACCAATATGTTGACGCGATTTTTCGGCAACAGTGAATTAAGAAATTCAAGAAATTGAAATCAGGCATAATCTAAACCGTATAATAATAAGAAGAACAACAAGAACTATACATGGTTCAGTGGTTAAAATCCACCTAGTCCACGAATCTTTGTTATTTCTGGTTTATCTATTTGGAAATTGTTTATGACAGTTTGGATAGAGTTTTAGCGTACAAATTTTGATTCCTTGATCTGTCCATTCTCCCTCTATTTATAGGAGTTCACTGGGCATATTTGAGATCTATTTGATACATTTGTAACGTACATGTTTAAGTTATTTCCCAAATGTATAACTAAATATGCTTAAAGACATAAACTGCCTGGTGTAATACGTTCACTAAGCAGGGGTTACAAGACAATAATTAATAACGTCTCTATGTCTTCAGAAATTCAATTATGTGCATTCCACGTGTCTACAACGATCTCAATGCATGATATGCGATCTAGAGGTTTCTAGACTTTCACTAACTCGAACATTAAGATGCTTGAGCTTCTTATTATGCGACCTGAAGATCTCGTTGGGCGACCTCCTTATTATTAGCTCCAATAGTTCTTAACTTGAGCTACTGGTTTCAGGAAACTTGCATTGTATTCTCGGAACTATGAATAACTTCTTGAAAGAGGAAATTACATCTTTAATGGATTTTTTAACAAGTTTACAAAATATATGCTTTTTTTCAAAATAACTTATTTTATGGCGTTTTTAAAAAAATAAATTTTATGGAATTAGTTTCTCATATTTTTGTATAAAAAATGGTTTATGCCGTAATTTTACTCTTAATTAAGTTTATTTAAATTAGGAGATTATTCTAGTCATTTAAGTATTTTTCATTTGATTAATTTTATATTAGTTTCATTATAAAATATTGAGTTTATATTTTTTACAAGAAACTTAATCTAATTTATTGGATTAATTTAATGTTTATTTTTCATAATTTAATGTTAAAATTTAAAATCCCAAATACATTTTCACTTTACTATTTTTAGTTTTTATCTCTTACACTTCTCTTCTCGTTGACATCTTACTTCTCCTCCACTTTATCAATTTTTTTGGAGAAAACTTCTTATTAAGTCGCATCCCCTTTGTTGACATCGTTTTTCGTCAACTTAATTATGTAGATCAATTAAACAATTAATCAGGAAGAAAAGAAAAGAAAGAGATTTTTAACGTGGTTCATCAATTAAAATCTACCTATGTCCACAAGTCACTTTTATTAGAGCCTACATTAAAGCCTCAAGAAAGAGCAATTTCCACAAAATGTTTCTCAGTGCCCAATTGTACATGAATACAAATGACTAAATCCATGCTATTTATAGACCTGGTTACAAGAATATCTTCCCACAAATTTAGGGAAGTTACAACATAATATTAAAATTTAAATTCAAATGAATATTTGAGTAATACAATTTAATTGCATTGTTAAATAAAAGATCCCTGAAAATAGGGTTAACTATACTCAGTTTTAACCAATCCCAAAGAAATGGGGATTTCCTAACTGCTTCTTTGTGTATATATTTAATGCCCCTTCGAGCTCGAACACTACTTCAATGCACTTTCAAGATCAATTGTATCCTTGAGCTCACCATTCCTGTTGTCTCCACCTCCTATGAGCCTAATACCTTCGAGCCTGCAACTCATGCTCGAGCGCTGACGACCTAGCTATGGAACTTCTTGACAATTTGTACAAGTATAATGCTAACACTTGTTAATCCTGAGCTTACACTTTACGAGCCTACATTTCGAGGCTACTTATTTATTCTCAAAATTCGGTGTAACATTTTGCCCCCTCTAAAGTGTTTGTCCGAATCCCATGAGAAGGAAACTTTTGAACTTCACTTTCATGAGACGTTCCTACCTATCCCACTCGAGTGTTGACATGTGTCAATACAGGATTAGATATTGAGAGTACTTAAGTAATCTTTTCTCTGTACACATCCTTTAATATTCCCCTTTTTGCTGCCATTTTTTGAGATCAAACACGGTCCATTGGATCATGTTTTAATCCATTCCAAGGGCTCAGATTAATACCCTAAGGCCACCTTTTTGCATATTTAAACTCTCATTCACCTCCGCCATCATCACCTCTACAATATCAACTTTTTATAAAAGAAACTCGAACCAGAGCCCCAAATTTTTGCATGGTCTCCAAGCCAAAAATAAACAACACAATCTCCACACCTTCGGTTCCATAAGATCGTTCATGCTTCTGATTTTCCAATCCACGATCTCTTCTTTCCGAAGAACAACTTTATGTAAGTTTTGTAAACCTTACTTTCTCTGTATATCAAATTTTTTTCTTAGTTTTCTTGCACAGGAAAACTCTTCTTGTTCTTGTTATGCTCTTGAAATGTTCTTTGTAAAAGGTAGTTTTTTATTTATATTAGTAGGCATTTTTTGTGAATAATAATATGTTTAGGAAAAAAAAATTAGTAAAAATCTAGAAAAAAATAACATCTTTTATAGGTTATGGACTAATAGGTTATAGGTTTCATATAGTGCAAGGAATATGGTTTTGAATTAGGGTTTTAATACACATAATTCCATGACATCTACTTTTTCGGTAAATGCCCATTTCTCCCTATAAATTTGGGATACCTCAAGTTAGAAGTAACCATCGCACTCTAGCGTGAACCTAATCTCAATGCCCGGAGCTTATAATAGCTTGGTCATCGTATTTGAGCAGTCTCGGTATTTCAAACTGGCTCAATTTCTTCTATCTCGTTATCTCGAGCTTGCAAACTTGACTTATCTAGATCTTTTAACCCTATTTTTTCTAAACAATGGGTCTTCAACCTTTTCTTTCTTGTTAGATAATGCAGTCTTTAGAGAATTGGTGGGGGCCCGAGCTTCCAATCCCTTACCACCCACCTTCTCCTCGAGTTGAATCTCCATTCACTCGAAACCAACAATTGATTCGGGAGCACGAAGGATACCTCGAACGGGAAGACATACAAGCCCACTTCCGACGTTAGATTGACGAGGACAAAGAAGGGAAATGAAGGAGTCTATGATTTGCCATGTATCATGACCCAGATCTTAAGGTCCTACCAATTCCACTAGATCTTGAGTACAAGGTCACAGTAGCATTCCCCCTAGGCGAACTCTCCTTCGAATTAATGGAGAGTATACTGAATCAACCAGCCAAAAAACCTACCTCCAAAGTTCCTTCTGCCCTGGCCTTGGAGAGATATTTCTTCGAGGACGAGCATTATCAGAGTTCCATCACTTCCACGAGATAGATTTTGAACATTCTGTCTTGTCATGGACTAATGCTGTCCAAAAAGTTGGTATGTCGGCCCGTCAGCTCCAATGAAAGGAGTTGCTTTGCTCAGGGTGAAGACAACTCGGAGAAAAAAATCAAGCTCGTGACCTAGAGTCGCAAGCATATCCGAGCAGGGGAACTATAGCCCTTAAAAGAGTATTTCACGAATTTAAATGACTATGCATACAGAGTTTTAGCGGCACTGAGGTCGCTATACCACAAAAAAAATGGAATGGACCCTCCGCACGCAAGATTCTATTTCTCTTTTGCCTAAAAAGCTACCATTCTCGAGCTCATGGTGGGGATGGCTTCTACTACCTGTCGATCAATCTGAAGGATAGGAGTTTGTTTGAGGACATACGGTCTTGATCTGTCCAGATTCTACTCGTTTCAACAGATCAGTAAGTATTCTTTTGTAGCTTTCTCATTCAAGTTAACTGTACAACCAATTACAACCGCCCAAAACCCACTAAGGCCATGAAAGACAACAGGGAAGAAATTCTAAAACTTCCATATGGTCAGCGGTCTCTCAACTACCTCCTTCACGACAACAAGCTTCGACAATACGGTCTCCTTTGGGAAGGCGAGTCTACAGATGATACTAGGATTTGCATGTACGCGAGATGGGAAGACGTCCTTGTCTCGACTATCAAGCTTCTCTCCAAAAGGAAGAACTCAAGCCGACATTCTTGGGCCTCTGTCCCCCGCTTAGTTGAACCTTCATGCTCGGGAACCAAAACACAAGACGAGGCCTCTTCAAGCTCGTCTGGCGGAGGTAAATTTGTGTTAGACCTATCTATGTGGTCTCCAACCCTTCTAAAACAGGAGCCCAACGTCGTAGTCCTTTTTAATAATCCCTGAAACAATTTTATGACCTGGTCGGGGTAGATCTTAAGATGCATAAGGACGACAGTTGGTTATGAAAATACCAAACTGTAACGCCCTACTACCTTAGAGCCGTTACTAAGTGAGTTTAAAATGTGCATTTAACTTGCTAACCAAGTATTAAGCTCAATAGTGTTACTAAACTATATTAAAATCACATAATATGAAAATGTAGTCATTCGTTGAAAATTATAAGCCTTTTTCATTGGGGATCCCAAAAACACTGCTTATAAATATTTACAACTCAAAATATGTTTAAAGTAACCTAAACGACAAAATAGGATTTAGTACAAAGCATTTCCCAAAAATACCCCTGGCTGTGGCAGCCAGGCAAACCAGACATGTATGCCCTGCTCATCACACTCTCCATACTCAAGGTTGGTCAAATTTCCCGTTGCCCGTACCTGCACCATAGAGCACCCATGAGCCGAAGCCAGCAAGAAAACCCTCACAAGCAGATAACATATGCTTATTACACACTTAACATATAAACAAGCCATCACTAGGCAGATAACACATACAGCCATGTCGTCCTAGGCGCTTTACCGGGCCCTGGGTTTGCGGTCAACACCGTAAGGATATCCCAGGTATCCTTTAGGATCTCGCCTTGACAACTCTCACTTCACGTGCTAAACGCTGCTCCCAGCCCCTTGCTATTCTTGGCCTTGCAGTTCTCGGCCTTGCCGCTCTCGGCCTTCGCCGTTCTCGGCCCTTGCCGTTCCCAGCTCTTACTGTTCACTCACATATATGCACACATAGCATAATTAAACATATACTTAAACATGATTAAACTCAATGAAAGGGCTACGCCTTGCTACTCAATCATATAGGGTCGTGCCCTACAACACAATCATATAGGGTCGTGTTTTGCAACAAAAGCTCTACGGGAACAATAGTTTTCTTACCTGTGTCCCGAGATTTCCAAGCATCAATGTCCCAAGCATAGTCCCCTAGTCCGAGCCTCGCAAAAACCGTAGCCACAACGCACAAAAAATATCCATCCATCAAGTTCTAATCCACTAAATAACTTTGGGTCATAATTCTAGTCTCCGAGACATTGAATTCTATCAATTCGAGTGATAAAATCCATCCCAAACCTTCACTTTAAAATACCCGAGTCTAAAACCTCTTTAAAGCCCAAAAATGCACTAAGCATCGCAGCCCTAAGAACTCATGCCGCGGCCCCCAGCTCAACCCGAGGCCCTGCCTCATTCTAGCCTACACGCGTCGCGGCCTCTGTCTGAAGGGCACCACAGCGCGCCTCCATTTCCAGACGCCCCAATGTTTTAAGGGGCCGCGGCTCAGCAAGAACAGCGCCGTGGCCCAACCCCTCGAGCCTAGAAAAACTCACCATTTTCTCCACAATAACCAATTCAGTTAACCCCAAAAGCACCCAACAACTCAAGCTAATCATCACAGAGGTTATACTATGGATTCAGCAACAAAACCCAACAAAAATTCAAGTTCAAAGCCTCATCAAACTCAAAGAAAATTCTTCACTCATCACACATGCAATACTCTAGAATTTCAGCTTAAAACCAATATAATTCACTAAAATTAAAGATTACCTTGAGCTGAGTTGAGTCTCTAAATTAGGTCCTTAAGCTTCAAGCTTCTAGCTCACAAGATTCCCAGCCCAATTCCTTAGTTTTGATTAGTTTTCACCAAAGTTTCTCCAAGCTTCGAAAGGGTGAAACTCCAAGAGAAAGAGAGGAAGAAGGGGGCTCGGGGTGCCGAAAACGTCCCCGAGGGCAAAATGGTAAATTTCCCCAATATTCCCTCCTAAACATTCTATCTTCAAATATATCTCCAAATATTTATTTCCATAATCCGATAACCCCATAAAATGTCTCATACCCAAAATACCCCTCGACTCACCTCGAGTCGGGTTTTCGACCCCGTTGTGACTTTTTAGCTAACCACTCCCTAGGACTTTCTCGGATCGTGCAACACAGATATATCACAAGTATATCACAATTATACATTTATGCCCTCAACGAGCTAAAATTACAAACAGGCCCCTAATAACCAAACGGGGCCCACATGCATATTTAATTCACCTAAACATGCATCACTAATCACGTATTCACACAAATTCACATATTATAAAAATAAATCACTTATTGCCCTCCAGGCATGCTAATCAACGGCCTAAGCCATATTAGCAAATTTGAGTCATTACAACTATCCCCTCCTTACAGAAATTTCGTCCTCGAAATTACCTGCATAACTCTGGATACTGCTCCCGCATCTCTGATTCAAGTTCCCACGTCGCCTCCTTAACCTTGTTGTTCCTCCACAACACCTTCACCAAGGCAATGGTCTTGCTCCGCAAGACTTTGTCCTTCCGGTCAAGAATCTGAACTGGTTTGTCTTAATATGACAAACCCTGGTCTAGCTCCAAATTCTCATATCATGAACCCCTAATAAGGTTGGAGGCATCGCCAATCTATAAGCTACCTCTCCAACTCATTCTAGAATCTCGAAGGGGCCAACAAACATAGGGCTTAATTTTCCCCGAACACCAAACCGTTTCACTCCTCTCAAAGGTGAAACTCTAAGGAACACATGGTCACCGACCTGAAATTCCACGTCCTGCATTTCAGGTTTGAGTAACTCTTCTGGCGACTCTGGGAGGCGAGCATTCGAGCTCTAATCTTTTCAACTGCCTCAATGGTCCTCTGAACCATCTAAGGACCTAAGTACCTCCTCTCACCCGTCTCATCCTAATGGATAGGTGATCTGCACTTCCTTCCATATAGCATCTCATACGGAGCCACTTCGATAGTCGCCTGATAACTGTTATTATATGAGAACTCAATCAAAGGGAGATACTTACTCCAAGATCCCCCAAAATCTAGCACACAGGCTCGTAACATGTCCTCCAATATTTGAATCGTCCTCTCAGACTGTCCATCTGTCTGAGGATGATAAGTGGTACTAAACTGCAACTGTGTCCCCATAGCCTTTTGCAGACTCTCCCAAAACATGGAGGTGAAGGTGGGGTCCCTATCGGATACTATTGACCTCGGAGCCCCATGAAGTCGAACAATTTCCTTCACATATACCTCGGCATACTGCTCCACAGTATAATTCGTCCTAACAGGTAAAAAGTGAGCGGACTTGGTATACCTATCGACAATCACCCACACCGAGTCATGCTGTCCCATGGTCTTCGGCAAGCCAACCACGAAGTCCATGGTAATATCCTCCCACTTCCACTCTGGAATCCCTAGAGGTTGTAGGAACCCTGCTGGCCTCTGATGTTCAGCCTTGACTTCCTGAAAACTTGAGCACTTGCCCACATAATCCATCACATCCTTTTTCATGCCCGACCACCAATACAAAGCTCTCAGATCCTAGTACATCTTTGTCGTACCTGGATGTAAGGAATAAGGAGTGGTATGCAGTTCATCTAAGATCTTCCACCAGATATTAGAATCCATCGGAACACAGATCTGACCCTTATACCTCAATAACCTCATTTCCAAGGTAGAGAAGTCCTTAGCTGATCTGACTAAGACATTCTCCCTGTGACCCTTCAACTGGAAATCTTTCCCCTACGCCTCCTTGATCCTCTCAAGGAGTGTAGACTGAAGAGTGATGTTGGCTAACCGACCAACCACCAACTCGATACCCGCTCTAGTCATCTCCTCAGCTAGCATATCAGATATTTGTCTCAAACTGAACAACTGTCCTGTGTCTTTCCGACTCAATGCATCAGCCACTACATTAGCCTTCCCAGGATGGTATAGGATATCACAGTCATAATCGTTAACCAACTCTAGCCACCGTCTCGGGCGCATATTCAGATCCTTCTGGGTAAAGAAGTACTTCAAACTCTTGTGGTCAGTAAATATCTCGCACTTCTCACCATACAGATAATGTCTCCAAATCTTAAGTGTGAATACCACCACTGCCAATTGTAGATCATGTGTGTGATATCTCTGCTCATACTCCTTTAACTGTCTCGATGCGTAGGCTATCACCTTCCCAGCTTGCATTAGCACACACCCTAAACCCTGTCTGGAAGCATCACAATAAACCACAAATTTCTCATTGTCTGTTGGCAAACTCAACACCGGCGCGGTGATCAGTCGCCGCTTCAATTCTTTGAAACTATTCTCACATCTGTCTATCCAAACATACTTGGTCTTCTTCTTTTTCAATTCTATCAACGGCGTAGCTATCCTGGAGAACCCTTCAATAAACCACCGATAGTACCCTGCCAACCCCAGGAAACTCCTAACTTCAAGAGCACTGCTCGGTTTAGGCCAATCTCTCACTGCCTCAATCTTACTTAGGCCAACCAGGATCCCCTCCTTACTGACGATATGGCCCAGAAATGTAACTTGCGGTAACTAGAACTCACACTTGCTAAACTTAGCATATAACCTATGCTCCCCTAATCGCTGCAATACCAAGCGTAGATGCTGCTCATGGTCTGTCTTTGACTGAGAATACTCCAGAATATCGTTGATGAACACAATCACAAACTTGTCCAGATAATCCTTGAAAACCCTATTCATCATATCCATAAAAGCGGCTTGGGCATTGGTTAATCCAAAGGACATAACCAGGAATTCATAATGTCCATACCTGGTGCGGAAAGCAGTCTTTGGTATGTCGTCCTCTTTGATCCTTAACTGATGGTAACCTGACCAAAGATCAATCTTGGAAAACACCGTCCTTCCCTGTAGCTGGTCAAATAAATTTCCAATCCTAGGCAGTTGATACTTATTCTTAATGGTCAACTTATTCAACTCCCTGTAGTCAATACACATTCTAAGAGATCCATCCTTCTTCTTGACAAACAACACTGGAGCACCCCATGGCGAGAAACTCTGTCTGATGAACCCCAAATCCAGTAATTCCTGCAACTGAATTGTCAACTCCTTTAACTCTGCCAGAGCCATTCTGTAAGGTGTCCTAGACACTGGCTCAGCCCCTGGTACCAACTCTATAACAAAATCAATGTCCCGCTACGGTGGGAGCCCTGACAGATCTGCTGGAAATAAATCTGGAAACTCACATACAAATCTGGTCTCCTCCGGTCCAACCGACACAACCCTAGAGGTATCCACAACATTCTCTAGGAATCCTATGCAACCTCCCTGCATCAGGTCTCTAGCCTTCATTGTTGAAATCATAGGTACTCGTGATCCACTAGTTGTTCCCACAAATACAAAGGGTACCACCCCTTCTGGTTCAAAAATCACCATCCTACGCTTGACATCAATCGTCACCCCATACTTCGATAACCAGTCCATCCGTAGGATCATATCGAAGTCATCCATTGCAAGCTCAATCAGATCAACAAATAGTTCCCTACCATCTATCTCTAATGGTAAAGCTCTAATCCATCTCCTAGAGACAACCAGTTCCCCAGTCGGCAACAAAGTGTGAAAACTCCTAGCATACAACACACTAGGTCTACACAGCTAATCTATCACTTTAGCAGATACAAATAAATGAGTAGCTCCAGAATCAAACAATGCAGTATAAGAAGAACCAGCACTAGAAATCTAACCTATCACAACCGAGGGGCTAGCCTCCGCCTTAGTCTGAGTCAAAGTAAACACCCTAGCAGGAGCAAGACTGTTGCCCTGCTTCGGCTCTTCTTTCCTGACTTGTGGGCAGTCTTTATTTAGATGATTGACACTCCCACAGATAAAGCACGCCCTGATCTTGTACTCACCCTGATGTCATCGTTTGCACTGGGGACACACTGGAAAGCTCCTAAAGTTGTCACCTCCGCCCTGACGGCTACTAAAAGCACCTTGTGCCCTCCTATCTGAGCTAGGAGGAACAAAAGAATCTGGAGCCTTCCTCTTCTGTTCACAGGAGCCACTACCCCGATTGGATCCAATAAAAGGGGGCACCATCCTCCTAGCATCACACCTAACATCACTCTCTCTCCAAATCTGGTCCTCGACCCCCTCAGTTGTAAGGGCCTTGTCTACAACCTGAGCATAGGTAGTAGTCTCTAGATCCAAAGTGATCTTCACATCACGGGCAATCATATTGTTCAATCCCCATATAAATCTGTCTTTTCTTGCCGCATCTGTCGGCACTAAATCTGGCGCAAACTTTGCCAATCGGTCAAATTTCAAGGCATACTTTGTCACGGTCAACCGATTCTGAGTCAAGTTGATGAACTTGTCAACCTTTGCAGCTCGGACTGCAACACTGTAGTATTTCTCATTAAAACTTTTCTTGAACTCTTCCCAAGTCATAGCTGTCACATTCCTCCTCTAAACTACCACATACCCACCAGATGCGGGCATCCACTCTGAACATGTTGCAAGCTACCCTCTCGTTCCCCTCAGCCTTCATAAAATCTAGGATAGAGGAAACCATATTCATCCACTGCTCTGCCCGCAATGGGTCTGGTCCACCCTCAAAGGTGGGAGGATGCTGCTTCCTGAATCTCTCATATAAAGGTTCCCACCTGATCTCCACAACAGGTTGAACCGGCACTGGTGCCACAATCTACTGAACTGGCAACCTAGTGACCTGTGGAGGGGCCAGCTGCCTCAACTTTCGAAGTTCTTCCTCTGTTCGTTGCAATCTTGCCACCATTTTGGCGAACATCTCTTGCCAATTCTGTGGGGCAGGTGGAGGGTCCTGACCCTAGTTGTCATCCTCAGCCCTATTATCGCGGAGTCTCGATGATTGTCGAGGCATCTCAACAAATATGCTTGGAATCAATGATGCCACTCTTCAGGCATGATAACGACATCCAAAACCACCTCCCAATCACATCAGTCAACAACAACAACAATCCACATAACATACAAATAGTATATACACTCAACAGGCCATGCCCTGGCATCATGCATGTGTTAAACCATTCACCATTCCCTATATGAGATAAATAGGCAAACATGGCATTTAAGCACATATTCAAACATATAAGTCAATTATTACCAACCAACCCTGAGTCGAGCTTGTCACTGACAGCGAGCGTGCATGTTCGGTCATTCTCTAGAAAGCATAAACCTTGGCTCGCTCTAATACCAAGTTGTAACGCCCTCCTACCTTAGAGTCGTTACTAAGTGAGTTTAAAATGTGCATTTTACTTGCTAACCAAGCATTTAGCTCAAAATTGTAACTAAACTGTATTAAAATCACATAATATGAAATGTAGTTATTCGTTGAAAATTATAAGCCTTTTTCATTGGGGATCCCAAAAACACTGCTTATAAATATTTACAACCCAAAATATGTTTAAAGTCGACTAAACGACAAAATAGGATTCAGTACAAAGCATCTCCCAAAAATACCCCTGGCCGTGGCAGCCAGGCAGACCAGACATGTACGCGCCAACTCATCACGCTCTCCATACTCAAGGTTGGTCGACTTTCCCCTTGCCCTTACCTGCACCATAGAGCAACCGTAAGCCGAAGCCCAGCAAGAAAACCTTCACAAGCAGATAACATATGCATATTACACACTTAACATATAAACAAGACATCACCAATCAGATAACACATACGGCCATGCCCTGGGTTTGCTAGGCGCTTTACCAGGCCCTGGGTTTGCGGTCCACACCGTAAGGATATCCCAGGTATCCTTTAGGGTCTCGCCCTGGCAACTCGCACTCCGTGTGCTAAACGCTGCTCCCGGCCCCTTGCCGTTCTCAGCCTTGCCGCTCTCGGCCTTCGCCATTCTCGGCCCTCCCCGTTCCCAACTCTTGTCATTCACTCATATATATGCACACATAGCATAAATAAACATATAGTTAAACATGATTTTATCTTAAAACCAATATAATTCACTAAAATTAAAGATTACCTTGAGCTGAATTGAGTCTCTAAATTAGGTCCTTAAGCTTCAAGCTTCTAGCTCCCAAGATTCCCAGCCATATTCCTTAGTTTTGATTAGTTTTCACCAAAGTTTCTCCAAGCTTCCAAATGGTGAATCTTTAAGAGAAAGAGAGGAAGAAGGCGGGCGAGTTCCTTTTTTTTTTTTCTAAAGGCTTCTTTTGGTTTTGTTTTATTTAACTTAAGTTACTAAGATTACCTCAGGGCTTGGGGTGCCGAAAACGTCCCCGAGGGCAAATGGTAAATTTCCCCAATATTCCTTCCTAAACATTCTATCTTCAAATATATCTCCAAATATTTATTTCCATAACCCAATAACCCCATAAAACGTCTAATACCCGAAATACCCCTCGACTCGCCCCGAGTCGGGTTTTCGACCCCGTTGTGACTTTTTAGCTAACCGTTCCCTAGGACTGTCTCGGATCGTGCAACACAGATATATCACAAGTATATCACAATTATTACAATTATCATATTTATGCACTCAATGGGCTAAAATTACAAACATGCCCCTAATAATCAAACGGGGCCCACATGCATATTTAATTCACCTAAACATGCATCACAAATCACGTATTCACACAAATTCACATATTATAAAAATAAATCACTTATTGCCCCCCAGGCAAGCTAATCAAGGTCCTAAGCCTTATTTGCAAACCATGTATAGCATAAATAAATTTTGGGAAGGGATAACAGTCCAGTGCGGGACTAACGACTATAGGGATTTATCGAGGATATCCCCTACTTATCGAGAGGGGACCCCCTTAGAATCATATGAAGATAGAGGGATTTCCTGGTCCCCAAGCTCAAGCCAGGGGGATCTTCCAGTTAGGCTTCTCTTACTAAGAAGTTTCAATATCTTTTCTCAAACATGATCAAGTACTAATGTTTGTTTCTTTTTTTTTTTTCAGGCAAGATGGATTCAAACATTGATAACATCCTTAGCCAGCCCATCGTGTCTACGGTGTCCAAGCGTAATCATTTGTCCTCGAAGGGTGCCTATTTTTCCAAGGTCGCCAAAACAACTAAGGCCAACCCGTAAACCTTTAAGTAGGCTGAGTCGGGCCTTGTCACTTTTCCTCTAGTGCACCCGGAGGTTATTGTTCTAACTCCCTCCATCCATGTAAAGAAAACTCATCCTTCCCACTCACCAATCCAAGATCATAAACTCGTCGTCGTGGCCTACATTCTTGAGTCTGTGGATGATAATGCTTCCGGCGCCCTAAGAGTTCAACTAGGTTCAAATGCTTTGACTCACATAGGCCAATGCCTCAGGGCTCCCGAATGGGAGTTCTTAACTGGCTATGAGAATGCAAACATCCTTTTCAACAAGAGCAGAGAATTTCTTTCTTCGGTAAGTCTTTCCTCAAAGATTGATAAACTCTATGTTTAATGCCAAATCTTTGTTTCTAGACTCTTAATATTTGTTTTTGATTGCGGGCCTTCCTTGCCTTCGTTCAGCATAACCGCATCCTGAACTGTGAGGTCACAACGAGCATTGTGCTTCCTCAAAGTGCTAAGGAGGCACATATCAAGGCCGAAGATGACCTTAAGAAGGCGCGAAAGGAGCTGGAAGCAAAAGACATGGAGCTTAAGAAGGTCCAAGAGATAAATGACAGACTTGAAGGGGACAAGAGGACAACGTACGAGCTCATCAAGAGTGACAAAGCTCATCTTCAGGAGGAATTCAAGCCCAAGAACAATAACACAGTCGACATGGCGATGTATTGCATTTGGGCCACAAATCTCAACCTTGATACCAGCTTCCTGTCTACCAAGGAGACTGAGTATGTCAATAGGTGGCAGGCTCATTTGGAAGTGGAAGAAGCCAGGCTTGCGGCTCAGGAGGCTGCAAAGGCCATGGAACAAGCAGGATCGGTGGATGTCAAGCCGCCAATCCATGAAGATCAAAACATAGGTTGTGACCCATGGTGTATTTTTTTTTTTTGTAATTATAATTTTTGATGCCCTTAGGGCAAACACAATTTACAGCATGAGCTTAAGCTATTTTAATTTTCTTATGAATGCTAATTGACATTTCACATGCTAATCCGGGACTGTTACACCATGTGTTAAAAATAGTGCTTAACTCGTTAAGCGAGTCATTTGGACTTAAAAGTGTACTTAAGGTTAAGCAGCAGTTTAGGTATTACCCATGCTCCTCAAAAGTATCTCGACAACGGCAGACAAACAGACTTAGTAGGTACACGTCGCCCCTACAACTTTCCAACTCATGGCTGGTCCATCTTTCCTTTGCCCTTACATGAACCATGAAGGACCCTGAGCCAAGGCTCAGCAAGAAAACCCCAAATAAATCATACAGATATCCAGATAAATATTAACATGTATTTCATACTCTATAACAACAACTGGTTCACATAGATTTTCCAAACCATATACGACTCATGCCGAGTAGATGGGTACCAAATCTTCACAATGGCCCTACCACTATGGCAGACATCGCATCCGTGTTATGGCCCCTCCACTATGGCATACATTACACATGTAATGCCAATAACGACCTCCTCACCCAGCTATCAGTACAAACAATTATAACAACATAGATTCATACAAAACAGAGATTTAATAATAAATTGATTCATGACACGATCATTCCCGTGCCCAATAATTGGGCCGCACGCACTACACTCGGTGCAAGTGTCAGTTTTCTTACCTCAAAGTCCTGAGCGATAGGGTGAAGCAGCAACAAGCACGATCCTTTCTTCTCAAGCCTTGCGGTACCCTGAATCACAACATATTAACGGATATCCATCAAGAACTAAACCAATTAAGAGCTTCAAGATCGAGTCCTAGCCCCTCAGGACCCCGGATTCCACTAAACCAGGTTCTGTAATCATTCTTGAGCCCTTAGGTTTGAGTTCCGATAACCCAAAATGTGTTTTGCCCATTTTCCCTAATTAGAGTCGCAGCGCGCCTTTAGGCAGAGAACCCTGAACCACAAGGGCACAGGACACGTATCGCGATGTAACCTACCTGACGCCAAGGCAGTTCAAAAGAACCCCACTGCCTCTAAGTTCATGCGGGTCGCAACGCTTCAAGAACAGTGCCGCGGTGCACCCCGCGAACCAACAATTCCAGCGAATTCTGAAATTGCAAATCCTCCCAAATCCACCCTAAACGTGATTTTTAACCTAATTCAATGACAGAATTACACCCGCAATACAGAAATACCACAAACAATCTTCAAAACCCTCTAAACCCAACCAAATCCAGAATTCAAAGACTCGCCAAGAATAACACAAAATCTACCTAGAATAAGAATCTTACCTCTGAAAATTCATGCTTCCCATCTGTATACCTAGCTTGACAACCTCTAATCCTACAAGAAACTACTCCAACTCCACAAACAATTGCTTGGTGATTTAAGGTTCAAGAATTTTTACCCTTAAAGAGAAAGCTTGGAAGAGAGAGAGAGAGAGAAGGAGACTACTATTTTAACGTGAGTGTGAGGATACAGAGAGAACGTGAGAGTGAAGTTTCCTATGATTGACTAAGTCTAGAACTATGCCTCTGATAAAAGACTATAATACCCCTGCCTACTAAGCCTCTCTTTAAAGCCCCCAAGGGCATATTATTCATTTGACACCAATCTCGCTACACCTCAAATTTCACTTATGGTCCCTAATTAACTCTACTAATCCCCTAAATACCAATATTTCCCCAAGTAGAACTCATATCCCTATGAGTCCCGCAAACTCACCAAATCGCTAGAATATCCCTAGGCTCACCCCGAGCCGGGTATTAATTCTCATTGTGACTTTTCTACCAAATTGCTCACTAGGATCGCCTCGTGAAAAATATCTCAAATATATCCACATAATAATGTGGTCCCACTCGTAATGCACATATAATTACAAATATACCCTTAGAGGGTCAAAATTACGAAAAAATATCATTTTTAACAAAAACGGGCCTATAAGCACATTTAATACACTTAAGCATGCATGAGCAATCATATCATAAGATAACTCATAAAATTCACATATTTAATCATAATTAAATCATATTAATATATAAACATCCAATTATGCCCTCCTAGCACTGTAATCAAGGCACTAAGCTTTATTAGCAACTTTGGGACGTTACAACTGATACCATGCATCTTTGCGTTAAAGGACACTTGTTGGTGTGTAGTCTCATTAGTCTAGTTATTTCTTGATTAATGATAGTAACTTTTCCTTATCCTCAAGTATGGTCTCGAAGTTAAGAAGTTGAAACTATTTTGCAACAAATTCCAGCTCTGTCTCGATTTATGAATATTGTTGGTCAATCTAGAATTCCCACTTTATTCTTATATCGATTTGTTTGTGCTGGTTATCCAAGACTAGTATAAGTTAGGTTCATTCCGGGTTTCCCTCAAGGTTTATAAATTCGTTCTTGGTTAGTAGTGATCCATGCAGTGTAATTAATTTTATTGATGCCGTATTTTTTTGAGCCTATGGTATACCCCCTTAAATACCTATGGTTGTGAAATATTAGGTTATTTAATTTTGAGAGCTTGTGAAAGATATAAAAGATAAAGTTTGAACAAGAAATAGTGCTTTATTAATGATAAAAGCAAAAAAGTAAATACAAGCATTGTTACAACTAAATAAACATCATTCCTACGTTAGCGGTAATAAGGTTGTAGATGTTCACCGTTCCAAGCTCATAGAACCAACTCTCCATTCAATCTTGCTAGCTTGTACACCCCAAGTCGAATGATAGATTCGAATTGGTAAGGTTCCTCCCAATTAGGCCCAAGCATGCCTGTAGAGGTGTCTCGTGTGGAAAAAAATACACGCCTAAGCACCAAGTCCCTCAATCAAAAGTGCCTTTCTTGAACCGGTTTATTGAAGTATCTTGTAGCCATTTGCTGGTATGCAACGTTTTTATGTTGGGCTTCTTCTCATTTTTCTTCAATTAAATCTAGGGTTTCTACGAGCTGAGATTAGTTTGAATCCTAGTTGTATGCTTCGCGTCTAATGGTAGGAACTTATACCTCAATGGGCAACATTTCTTCGCAGCCGTAGGCTAGGGAGAAGGGTTTATGTCCAGTTGAGGTTCAAGTTGTTGTTCTATAAGCCCATAGGACTTGTGGTAATTCTTCTGGGGACCTGCCTTTATCCTCTTTGAGCCTTTTCTTAATGGACCTCTTTAGAATCTTATTTACGGCTTCAACCTGGCCATTTTCTTATCGATGGGCTCATGATGAGAAACTCTTAATTATCCCATTTTTCTTGAAGAACTATGTGAACAACTCGCTGTCGAACTAGGTTCCATTATCTGAGAATATCTTCCTTTGTATCCCATATCTGCAAATTATGTTCTTTACAACAAAATCCAAGAACTAGTTCGAAGCCCATAGCCACTACAACATATCTGACTCCACCTTTTTCTGTTGGTAAAGTATCTATGAGGTCAATTCCCCGTACTACAAATGGCCATGGGGAGCTCAGTTGGTGGAGCTCGAGGTATAGAGGTGAACTGTGGACATTTATCATAGTGTTTGACATATTTAAACGAATCCGCCATTACTGTAGGCCAGAAATATCCTTGCCTAACTACTTTCCTTGAGAAGCTATGACCCTCAGTGCGATCTTCACAAAACTTTGTATTAATTTCTTCTAGGATCTTTTTAGCTTCGGGTGGAGTTACACATCTCAGTAATGGCATGGAATACCCTATTCTATACAATCTTCCTTCCAAGAAAGTATACCTTGGTACTTTGTACATCAGTTTTTGAGCCTCGTTTTGGTCTGCTAGGAGGCTCCCAATTTCGAGGTAGTTGATTATGGTTGTCATCCAAGTAGGTTGTGAGTCTATCATATCGACCTCGACATCGTCGCACTCGATTATGCTCAACTTTGGTAAAAATTCCACTGGTACCACATTAAGTGGGACATCTTCTCTTGTTGTTGCGAGTCGAGCCAGGGCATCTGTATTCGAGCTCTGCTATCGTGGAACTTGCTCATTCGCGTAGAACTTGAATTGTCCAAATGCTACCTTGAATTTTTCCAAGTATGCTGCCATTTTAGTGCCCTTGAGACGGGTATTCTCCTAGGACTTGGTTAGCAACCATTTGAGAGTCACTATAGCAGTGAATGGCTTGTGCCTTTAGCTCGAAAGCTCGAAGCCCTGCTAATAATGCCTCATACTCAACCTCATTTTTGGTGGCCTAGAAGCCAAACCTTAAAGTTGAATGAAACAAGTTTCCTCATGGGGTTATTAGGATAATGCCTTCCCCTGTTCCATTCTCTTTAGACTATCCATCGATGTATAGTCTCCACAGCTCGCGGGCTGGCGTTATGAATTCTTTGTTGGTTATTCCTGTACACTCGACTATGAAGTCAGCTAAGGTTTGTCCCTTTATCATCGTTCTTGGGTCATACATTATCTCAAACTGCCCAAGTTCGGTTGTCCATTTCAATAGTCATCCAGATACATCAGGTTTCGATAATATTTGTCTCAACGGGTGATCAATTAACACATGTATGAGGTGTGCTTAGAAGTAAGTTCAAAGTTTTTCGGACTTGTGTAAGCATAATTCAAGTTTTTCCATCAATGGATTTCTCAATTTTTCCCCAGTAATCTTTTCCTAGCATAATATACATGTTTTTTTACTTTTTTATCCTCTCAAATAAGTTCTGCAGTGATTGCATGCTTCGTTGTAGCGAGGTATAAATACAATATTTCCCCCATAACTAGTTTGGATAAGATAGGTAGCTAAGCGAGAAGCTTTTTGAGAGCCTGAAAAGCGAGCTCGCACTTGTCTGACCATTCAAACTTTTTGTCCCCTCTTAGAAGATTAAAGAATGGTAAGCACTTGTCTGTAGATTTCGACCTACTCAAAGTCGCTATACGTCTATCTAGACTCTTAACATCTTTGTGATTTCTAGGTGAAGGCATGTCAATTAAGATCCTTATCTTATCCGGGTTTACCTTGATGCCTCGAGCATTCGCTATAAATCCGAGAAACTTTTTCGAAGATACTCTGAATACATTTTTGTGGGTTGAGTCTAATGTTGTACTTTTGAAGTATAGTGAAGCACTTTGCGAGGTCATCAACATGGTTACTATTGTGCTTTGACTTGAAAAGAATATCATCCACATACACTTCCATGTTGTTTCCTATCTGTTTGGGAAAGATTCTATTTACGAGTTTCTGATATGTAGCCCCATCATATTTTAGCCCGAAGGGCATCACATTGAAACAATATAGCCCTTTATCAGTCATGAAGCTTGTATGCTCCTGGTCGGGTGCATGCGTGGCTATCTGGTTATATCCAAAATATGCATCCATGAATGACATGTTTTCATGACTCGAGGTTGCATCAACGAGCTGATCAATTCGAGGCAAAAGGAAACAGTCCTTTAGACATGCTTTGTTGAGGTCTGAATAGTTAATGCAAGTTTGCCACTTGCCATTGTGTTTCAAGACCAAAACTAGGTTGGCAATCAATTCTGGGTAGAAAGCATTTCGAATAAACTGATTTGCTTTTAATCTTTCGACCTCCTCTTTCAAGGTTTTCTTGCTCTCGTCATCGAGGAGTCTTCTCTTCTGCTATTTTGGAGGGAAGTTTTTGTCAATGTTTAACGCATGGCTTATAAAATTAGGAGTGAGCTCAATCATATCTGAGTGCGACCATGCCAATAAATCCTAATTTTCCCTTAGGAAACGAATTAACTACTATCTCGCATCCTTGGAGAGGTTCTTTCCAATCTTCGAGCTTTTCGATTGGACAGAGATTTTCCTATCTTCTTCTACTCTTGGATCGATCTCTTCGCTGAACTCATATACCACTCTTCCATTTCCTCAATGATTACTAGGGCTTACGCAGTAGCTTGGACTTTTCCCCTCATCAAGATGCTATAGTATTATTGGGCTGCTATTTGGTCCCTTTTTAGTGTTTCAATACCACTGGGAGTTGGGAATTTTATGTCCAAATGCCTAACAGATGTGACTACCCCCAGCTCAATTGGGGTTGGTCTCTCGAGAAGTTTGTAGGCCGACAGGGTGTCTACTACGATGAACTCCAACATCTTGGTTATCGAGTCAAGATAGTCTCCCAAGGTCGCTGGGAGCTTGATAGCCCATGTACTGGTGATTCCCTCTCCAGAGAATATGTATAACATTTTTGCATAGGCTTTAAGGTCTAGAACAGATAGACCCATATTTTCCAAGGTCATTTTAGAGGATGTTGATTGAGCTCCCCTCCCGTTATCAATCAAGAATTGACGCACCCTCTTATTGGCAAGTTGGAAGGTTATAACCAGGAGGTCATTATGAGGAAATTGGACGTGCAAAACATTCTCTTCATGAAAGTGATAGGTTGGGATTCAACTCTTTATTGTTTAGAGGCCCATGGTTTAGATGCATAGAGAGATCCACCCCCCTCTTTGAGTTCTAGGACATACCTCTTTTGAGTGTTTCTTCCTGACCCTTCAATGTGTGGTCCTCCTGCGATGGTTATTACATCTTCTCCATTGATTGGGAGAGGTCGATTATCCACCCTTGCAGGTGGGATTGTAGCTTGTTGGATAGGCTGAGCTGCAACTGCCTTTTGACCAGGCGAAGCCTGGACATGGTTTCAATTTCGGACATACTGTACAAGGTAGCCTCTCGCATACATCATTCGTTCTCTTCTTTTAGTTGTCTGCATTCATCAGTTGTATGACCTATGTGTAACGACCAAAAAATGCTCATAGGGTTTAGTGCCTTGATTAGCGTGCCAGGAAGGCATAATTGGATATATGTGTGTTTAATTAGTTAAATGTGTGACTGTGTGGCATGCATGATTTATATAATTATGTGAATATATTATATGCATGTTTATGAGTATTAAATATGCATGTGGGCATTTTACTGTTTATAAGGGCATACTTGTAATTTTGGCCAGTTAGGGCATAAAATGTGACTATATGTGTTAAATGGTTGAGACCACATTATTATGTGGATATATTTGTAGTATATGGATCGAGGCGATCCTAGTGAGTGGATTATCGGAATAGTCACAACGGGGTTTAATACCCGACTCGAGGTGAGATAAGGGTATTTTGGGAACTTAGAATATAATTTGGGGTTTATTGAGTAACAAGTAAGTATTTGGTAATTATTTGGACATGTCAGGATTTATTGGGGATTGATAGGATGACTTTAGGAATTAGCGGGAATTTGGAAAAAGACTATTTTACCCTTGGAATAGTTAAAGGAGGTTGGGACTTTAGAGGGGCAATTTAGTCTTTTTGGGTTAAGGATATACATAGAAAGCCTTAGGAATTTATCAGAAATACCAAGAAGGACTCTCTCTCTCTCTCACTCCCTCACATAAACGTTCTCCCTTTCCCTCTCTAAAACTCAAGTGGAAAATTATGGAATTTGAAGGAGAAAAGCCATGGATTCAAGCTAGGAATTGAATTGAAGATAGCTGGGAAATTAAAGCTATGATTAGTCCATGTGCTTGCTAAGGATTTTAACTACAAACTGAGGTAAGGTCTCAAAGTTCTAACTACTGAATTCTGCTGAATTGCTATTAGAGTTTAGAGGTTGTATGAATTCTAGGCTTTAATTGATTATGGATGTTTGATGGGTGCAAGGGAAATTTTTATAGATTGGATATGATGTTTAGGTTATAGGGATCAGAAATTTAGGTTCAATTTTAGGTTTTGACTATTTTAAAATACATAGTGTAACGGTCTTGGTTATCCAAGGCGTTACAACTTGTTATCAGAGTAGTCTAGGTTTCAGGGTTCCTAAATTCTTGCGGGGCATGTACACTCACATCTAAAGACAAGCTCGGCTCAGGGTTTGGTAACTATATATATGTTATTATATGCTAAATTTTTTTAATGAAATGTAAATGATTTATTTGCACGATTAATAGGGAGCAGAAGATATACTAATAGGGTCTGACCCTTGACTTATGAATATAAATGTGGTTAAATTTTATATCTGTGAAAACCACATTATTATGTGGGTAAATCTCTAGCGTGCGATTTGAGGCGATCCTAGGGAGCCAGTTAGCGGGAAAGTCACAACGGGGCTTAATATTTGACTTGGGATAAGTCAAGGGCTAATTTGGGTATTAGATGATTATTTGGGTTATCGGGTCATGGAAATAAATATATGGAGATATATTCGAGGTTAGGAGGCTTAGGCGGGAATATTGAGGAGTTTTTACCGTTTTGCCTCGGGACGTTTCCGGTACCCCGAGGCCTCGGGATTGACTTAATTAACTAAGGTTAGACTAAACAAAATAGAAATCGGTAGAATAAAGCACAAACCGACCCATTTTGCTCCTCCCTTCCTTCTCTTCCCTCTCTTAAGGAAACTATTGAAATCTAAGGGAATTCAGCTGGGAATTCAGTGATTTGGGCTGGAGTTTTGAGGAAATAGCTCAGTTTCAGCTAGGGAATTCAACCATAAACTAAGGTAAGCAGTGAATTTCATTTTTGACTAGTTGATTATAAGGTTTATGGGTTGAAATCTAAGGGTTCCTAGGTTCTTAATCTCAAGGTTGAATTAAGGTGAAAAGCTTGGGAGTTGGCTTGGATTTTGCTTAAAGAAGTGATTCTGCTGTTGAGGTAAGCTTAAATCCATAAATTAATGACTGAATTTTGGTGTTCCATTGTTGGTTTTTGTGTTCTTGAGTTCTTGGGTTTCAGAAATCAAAATGGGATTTTGAGGGGTTTTTAAGTTGGATTTCTATTGGATTATGTTGTTAGGATCATGATAAAAGTCTTGTGAGTAATGGGTTTTGGAAGTAGGGTGCCTTGGGGTGGTTTTGAATAAGGTTGGGATGTTAGAAATGGTGGGTTTTCTGGGCACGAAGGGTTGGGCCGCAGCTCTGTTCTAGAGCGTTGCGGCCTTACGAAGCAAATTAGCCAGGGAGGCTCTGCCGAAGGGGAGCACCGCAGCGCCAAAGGGCAGGGCCGCGGTGCGTGTCTGTCTACAGAGAGGCTAAGCCTCTGTTTCAGGGGCGGGCCGCGGCTAGGTTTTAGGGGCTGCAGCCCTTAGGTGCGTTCTTGATCTTTTAGGGATTTTAATCGCGGGAACCTAAACTAGGGTGCTCGGGATCGATTCCACCACCATGTTAGGTGGAATTCGATGTCCCGGAAGCTAGCATTGTACCCAGAAACCTTTATTTGAATATTAATGGAATCCAATACCTTGGTTGTGACTAGGTGTTAAGCTAGGGCTCGGGAAGCGGATCGTGCTCAAAGGCGTCGCTCGTAGACAGTGAACTTGGAAATTAAGGTAAGAAAACTGCACCCGGTTGTGTATTTGTAATGGGACTAAGGGTTCCCTAATATGTATGCTTTGAAAGGATGGTTTTATGCCATGTAAGCAGTAAACCACGGCCTAAGAGTGCCCAAGGTTACATTTGCGCACAGGGCGTGACTTGACCACTGGTAGCCGAGGACCGCTTATTATGCACTGAGCTCGGTTTAAGTGGGCCGGAGTCAGTGGGATAAACAGAGGGTGTGGCCTAAGTTGTCGGCTCTGATTATCATGTAACTTGATTTTTATTAATGTTTAGCTGCATCTTTGATTCTGAGCATGTGCTATGTGATTAATATGAGTGTTAAGTGTTTGATCATGCTTAAGGGATTATTCATCTGTTATTGTTGTTTGTGATGCATATTATGTTTTCTTGCTGGGCTTTGGCTCATGGGTGCTATGTTGTGTAGGTAATGGCAAGGACAAACTTGATCAGCCTTGACTTGGAGAGCTCTGTGAGCTAAATGTACATGACCAGCTGCTCAGCCGCCATGGTTGAGGGGAAGACAGGAACAGGGGAGCCAGAAATGTCTGTTTTTCCTTAGTATGGCTAATGATTGTTTAAACTTTGGAAATTTTGTGAACTGACTTTCGAACGGTTTTCCTTTTTGGGGTCCCATGTATAAAATGTTTTGTTATATAGAATGTACACTTTTGAGACCAAAACCTTTTTACCTTAGCTCATTAGTGGTTTCAGTATCATGTTTTAACTAAATGACTTGATTAGCAAGTCCTGCATCTTTATAAATACACAGTGTAGCGGTCTTGACTATCCAAAGCGTTACAATTTGGTATCAGAGCGTCCATAGATTCCTCCTCTAGCTCGGAGGGTAGGATCCCTTTCAATATACTTGAGATCTGTTTTCCCTTTAACTTTTGTTGTCTTGCACAAATATTTCTATTTGTATATTAACACTTTGCCTTTGCTTTCTCAGAGGAGATGTCTCAGCCCGGGAGCAACAACCTGCGAGCTATGTTCCCTGGAGGGAACCCTTCCTCGGGGGCCTCTGGGCCCATGGTGAAAAAGCTCCGGCTGGCGAAGAAGGCCATTGGGAGTGCCTCTAAGTCCCCTGCAAAGGGGAAAAACCAAGCTCCGACAGCGCAGGAGAAAGTGCCTCCGCCCCCTCCTGCAATGAAGATGCCTCCTCCTCCCCCGCGAGTTCCCGACCCTGCTCAGGAAACGGAGGTGCCCACCGGGACCTTACCGAGAGGGACCTGCAGGCGATCGAGACGAGGAGCCCGGAGAACGTGATGGAGTCTTCATTGGGGATGGATCTCACGGTAAGTTGGCCTCTCCATCGAAGCATATCCCGATCTAGGGCTTGACTCGAGGATATGAGGGGCGAGCACCAGAAAACTTTGGCTGCCATTAAGACTGCCCAAAAGCAAGAACAGGATACCAAGGATGCCCTGGTGACTGCGCAAGCCGAGCTGGATGCATCTCGACCTAAGTTCCAGGAGGCCGAGGCTACTATGGCTGCTCTAGCCGCCGCAAGGACTGAGCTCGAGGAGGCCAAGGCCGCTCAGGCCGCACTGGACACCGTGAAGGCCGAGGCCGAGGAGGCCAAGGCTGCCCTGGCGATGGAGAGGGCAGCCGCTAGCTCCTCCATGGAGGCCATGCTGTACCATTGTTGGGTCTACAACCCAGATGGTGACTTCTCCTTTATGGGGGCGGATGCATGGGATAGCTTCTTGGAGAAGTTCAAAGTTCGCCTTCAGCAAGAGGCGCCCTCCGAGACTGGGGAGACCTCCGCAGCCGCCGAGCAGGAGGGCGAGGTGGTGACTTCATCGGAGCAGCCTGGCGGGGCCTAGGACTGCTTTTCTTTCTACCCGTCAAACATATATTATTATTTTTTATTTTTTCTTGTAACTTTGTATGGGGTTTTCTAACCTTGAGACAATTGGCTTTATCAATTTTTTGCTTTCTAATTGATTTACATCCTTTTGCACTTATGAATTTTGGTAATGGTCTTAGTTTTTGTTGGTGCTGCGATTGACATTTTATGCTTTTCTAGGAAAAAACATAATCACTTTTGAGGCAACTTCTAACATAAGTCCTGGTTGCATCCTGGACATTACTTTAAAAACTTAGCTCGCGTTAATTTTTTATTAATATCTCGTGCTTTTAAAGAAAAACAACGATCAATCAATTTGAATTAACTTCTAAGTTTTAGGACCTGGTTACATCCAGGACGTTAATTTGAAAACTTAGTTCACGTTTATTCTTGATTAATATCTTGTGCTTTTTAAGAAAAACATCGATCAATCAATTTGAATAAACTTCTAAGTTTTAGGACCTAGTTACATCCAGTACGTTAATTTGAAAACTTAGTTGGCGTTAATTTTATCAATATCTTGTGCTTTTTAAGAAAAACATCGATCGATCGATTTCAATCAACTTCTAAGTTTTAGGACGACCTGGTTATATCCAGGATATGACTTAGTTCGCGTTAATCGTTTATCAATATCTCGTGCTTTTTAAGAAAAGCATCGATCAATCGATTTGAATCAACTTCTAAGCCTTTAAGGCGACCTGGTTATATCCAGGCACCATATGCCCCCAAGTAATTAGGAAAGGGTCTTTCGTGGTTACTTGAGATTACATTCGCAAATATACACAATAATGAAAAAAGATTTAATTCTCATTATTTAATACACAAAAAATGGCCTTTCTGAGTAAGCCTTACAAGGGTATTACTCATAATATTTCTTTAAATGGATGTGATAACTCTACAAAATAGAGTTATTTTACCACTTTTTATGTGCTAATTGTTGCTTAATTCTTGAGTTTTTAATTGATTTATTAAGTTTTTAAGTAATTTTGAATTTATTAGGTTTATTTTAATTTTATAGATTTTTGTGTATTTTTATAGTTATATTGTTGTAAAATATTATAGTTCAATTATTTAAAATTAATATTGTTAAGTTAGGAGTAAAAAGATGCAATTTTGAGCTGAAATGTTTAAGTAAATTAAATTTTAATTAATATTTTCATTGAACTTTTGTTGTATATTTCAATATTGAAAATATTTTGTTTTAATTTAATTTATGTTTGTTTTATAGGGAATTCTTTGTATGTTATTTGCTCTTGAAAAGCAAGAAGAATGGTGAAAAAAAATGGCATTTCTGTAAAGGAAAAGCAAGAAAAGTGGCATTTTTTCTACAGCCCAGAAGCTTCAGGCCCAAGCCTCTGCCGTGGCCCACCTGCACTCTTCACCAGCCATCAACTCCACAGCCTTCAGCACCCAGCCGAGCATCACATAGATGCTTCTCCACGCCAGCTGTCCTTCAGCAAACCTCCTGAAGCTCTCCCAGTCGTGACCATGCAGCTTCATCACTTCCCAAAGCATCCAAGGCCCAACATTCAGCTATTGCTCCAAGTTCCAGCCGTGGGCCGGCCTCTTCCACCAAGGCCCGAAGTCTCCTTCCCAGCAACAACCCACGGCCCAGCACTCCATTCAGCCACGCCTGGCTGCCTGATTGCCTCCAACCAAATAGCTCTTCCCAAGAGCATGACTCCACACCATCAGCCAGTGCATTGCCAAACATATTTTGTTGTATGTTGGTCCAAATAGCCACCCAAAGGCCAAAAACCACATTTTTATTCCCAATATTTTTCACTCAAATATCAATTCACTCTTCCCTATTTCTCTCACCTAAATAAACATTCCTAATTCAATTTTTTTACCCTAGCTTTTCACTAATCTTTTACCCAACCACACATTTCATCTTTCCAATACTCTTACACTTACTCTATTTATCCTACCACTTCCCAACACAATTAAATTAATCAATTTATTTATTTTAATTTGATTAATTTAATCTCCATATTTTGCCGATAAATAAAGTCTTGTAAGACCATTTGGGGGGCTCTTCTTCTTCATCTTTTCAACATCTTCTACTCATATTTTTCTCTTTTCTTTTCACTAGTTTCTCTCTACCATTTTCATCTTTTGAAGAGCATGTCAAGTATGTTATTTTGTAATTTTTATTTCAATCTAGTTATGAGCTTCTAATCTTTTTCAAAGGTTATTAAGATGATGATGAAGCAACATGTAACTAGATAGTATTTTTTGTTGTATGTTGATTTCCCATTTGTACAACATTGTTTATGGATTTTTCTATCAAAAATATGCATTTTTCATCTAGTGTTGATTGTTAGAGCATATTACACTTGGTTCTTCATTATGCAAAAATATGATATTCTTTGATTAAATGTTTTTCATTAAATTGTTCACATCTAATTCTTAGAGCATAAGTATCATATTTTGCCTAAACATAAACTCTTTGATTTTTTATAGTTTTATTAAGTTGTAACACAACTAACGCTTTGAAATTATATCTTATATAAGTGAAGAAAAATCCTACCTTTTTGAAAGTAACTTGTGCTTGAATAGAAAATATATTTTGAAAAAATATATAGTGTGATTTATTTCAACTATATCTAAACTTGGGAATCAATATACTTATAAATACTATTGAACTTGCATTTTGTGGATTCTAATATCTTAATAATCTTATTTTATATATCTCATTTGAAAACCATTTTTCTATTTAATCTTAAATCTTTTTATTACTTGTCTTTTATTTTTCTAAAACAAAATCTCATCAAATATTTGGAACTAGGTTAGAATATTCTTGCTTTGTTTGAAATAGTTTCTTTTGATGTTAGTCAACTCCTATGGGTTCGACCTCGTACTTACATGAACATTATATTCCGAAACGATTCGTGCACTTGCGAGTTTAAATTTTTAAAACATACCCCTTTTGGGATTAACAGGATGGCGTTCCAAGTTCGTGGGACTGCTTCTCTGTTTAGCCGAGCCAACTTATAGGTTCCTTCTTTTATGACCACGGTTATTTCATATGGCCCTTCCCAGTTCGGTCCCAATACTCCATCTTTGGGATCTCTACTGGCCAAAAAGACTCTCCTGAGGACTAGGTTGCCAATGCTAAAGGCACGTTTTCTGACTTTTGAGTGTAAATAACGAGTGATTTTTTGCTGGTAATGCGTGAGCTGGAGCTGCGAATCTTCTCATATTTCATCAATCAGGTAGAGGGACGCGCAAAGCAGTTCGTGATTGTGGTCCTAGTCATACGCCTGGACTCTATGCGAGGATATCTTTATCTCGACAGGAAGGACTGCCTGACTCCCAAAAGCTAGGAAGAAAGGAGTATGACCTGTAGGAGTTCGATGCAAGGTCCGGTATGCCCACAGTACCTGGGGGAGCTGTTCTGGCCAGACCCCCTTGGCTTCGTCCAGCCTCTTCTTAAGGCTCGCCTTTAGCGTCTTATTGACGGTCTCGACCTGCCCATTAGCCTGGGGGTAGGCCACGGAGGAGAAACTTTTCTCAATGCCGTACCTTTCACAGAATTCGGAGAAGAGGTCGCTGTCGAACTGAGTCCCATTATCGGATACGATTTTCTTTGGCAGCCTGAACCGGCAAATAATGCTTTTGACCACGAAGTCGAGGACTCTCTTGGAAGTGATTGTTGCCAAGGGTTCTGCCTCAGCCCACTTGGTGAAGTAGTCGATAGCCACCACCGCGTAATGGACCCCTCCTTTTCCAGTGGGGAGGGCGCCAACCAAGTCGATTCCCCAGACCGCGAATGGCCACAGGGACGAGATCATCTTCAGCTCGACTGGGGGAGCTCGAGCAACTGTGGTGAATCGCTGGCACTTGTCACATTTCTTGACGTACGAGATCGAATCCTTTGACAGAGTGGGCCAGTAATATCCTTGCCTTAAGATCTTCAGGGCCAAGCTTTGACCCCAAGTGTGGTCCCTGCAAAAACCCTAGTGCATTTCTTGCAAAATGGTCTTTGCCTCATCTAGCAGAACACATCATAGGAGGGGTAGAGAGTGCCCACGTCAGTATAGCATCCCATTTACCACTGTATACCTTGGAGCCTGGTAAAGTATCTGACGTGCATCATTACGCCCTTCGGGTAACTTTCCTTCGGTGAGATACTCGAGGATGGGAGTCATCCAGGTCGGTCTGGCATCGATCATCTCGAAATTTGCCCCGACTTCTTCTATGCATGGTTTCTCCAAGAACTCCACCAGTACTAATCCCAAAGTCTCCGTCTCCCCGGAGGTAGCGAGCTTGGCGAGGGCGTCTGCGTTGGCATTCTGCTCCTGAGGTATCTGTTCGATTGAGCCCCGTTCGAATGCAGACAACTTGACTTTGACCTTGGCCAGGTAAGCAGTCATCTTGGTTCCCCGTGCTTGATATTCACCTAGCACCTGGTTTACCACGAGCTGGGAATCATTGAAGCACTAAACAGAGCTGGCCTTCAGCTCCTGGGCGACCCTTAGCCCGGCCAGCAAAGCTTCGTATTCGGCCTCATTGTTGGATGCCTTGAATCCGAATCTCAGTGCCGAGTGGAATCTATGCCCCTCTGGGGAATTCAAAATGATTCCTACCCCGGAGTCGTTCTAATTAGATGACCCATCAACGAAGATCTTCCATGACGCCTGGGCCGAGGTGACTTGGGGTGAATCTTCCACAGGGTCTCTTTGGAATCCTATGCATTCTTCCACAAAATCAGCCAGGGCCTGGCTTTTTATTGTAGTTTGTGGAGTGTACAAAATCTCGAACTAGCTGAGCTCAATAGCCCACTTCAACACGCGCCCCGATGCTTCAGGTTTTTGCAAAACCTGCCTTAAAGGTTGATAGGTCATGACGTGTATTTAGTGGGATTGGAAATACGGCCTGAGCTTTCGGGAGGCCATGATAAGACAGAATGCCATCTTCTCCATCAACGGGTATCGCGACTCAGCCCCGAGAAGTCTCTTCCTGATGTAATAGACTGGTTTTTGAACCCAGTCTTCTTCTCGGACCAATACGGCACTAGCCGCATCTTCTGTGACAGCTAGGTAAAGGAAAAGAGGCTTTCTTGCCGTTGGTTTGGACAATATGGGCAGCTCGGCCAAATGTGCTTTCAGGTTGAGGAAGGCACGCTCGCACTCCTCTGTCCACTCAAACTTCTTATTCCCTCGGAGCAGTTTGTAGAATGGCAGGCACTTGTTGGTGGATTTAGAAATAAACTGACTAAGGGCTGCCACCCTTCCTGTCAGGCCCTGAACGTCCTTTCACGATCGTTGTGAGGGTAGCTCCAGCAGCGACCTGATCTTATCGGGGTTCACCTCAATTCCTCTAGTGTTGACAATGAAACCTAGGAATTTTCCAGATGCGACCTCAAAAGAGCACTTCTGCGGGTTAAGCCTCATGCTGTATTCTCTTAGTATCTTGAAGCATTCCTCCAGGTCGGAAACATGGTTATCGGCAGTTTTCGACTTGACCAGCATGTCATCAACGTACACTTCCATGTTTTTCCTGATCTGGTTGGCAAACATCCTGTTCACCAATCTCTGGGATGTAGCACCGGCGTTCTTCAATCCGAACGGCATGACCTTGTAACAATAGACGTTAGTTGGGGTCATGAAGCTAGTGTGCTCCTAGTCCACTGGATTCATGATGATCTGATTATAGCCCGAGTACGCATCCATAAAGGACATGAGCTCGTGCTCCACTGTGGCGTCTACCAATTGGTCGATCCTTGGCAAGGGGAAACAGTTCTTGGGGCAGGCTTTGTTCAGATCGGAGAAGTCGATACAGGTCCGCCATTTCCCATTGGGCTTCGGGACCAACACGGAATTGACGACCCAGACCGGGAACTTGGCTTCGCAGATAAAGCCGCATTTCTTGAGCCGGGCTACTTACTCTTCTAGGGCTTTAGCTCGAGTTGTTCCTAGGCACCTCTGTTTCTGGGACTTCACAGGCATGCTCTTATCCAAATGGAGGGTGTGCATGATGACGCTTGGATTGATTCCCACCATGTCCTCATGTGACCATGCGAACACATCCAGGTTCTCCTACAGGAACTTGATCAGCTTCGCCTTCCTCTTGCCACAAAGGTTTTTCCCGAGCTTAACCATCCGTGAGGGATTCTGTGGATTGATATTTACTTCCTCGAGCTCTTCGATAGCTTGGAGCTCAGACTTATCCTCGCCTATTCGGGGGTCAATATCCTCACTTAGGATGATATTTTCCCCTTCGGCGCTCTGAGGTTTTTCAATCTCAGGATTAGGCAAAGGTTTCTGAGATTCCTCTTATCCACCTTGGACGGTCATTGTTAACTGCCCGGGTTTTAATTTTCCCTTCATGGAAATGCTGTAGCATTCCCTGGCAGCAAGTTGATCACCACGGACCGTGCATATCCCCGTGGAAGAGGGGAATTTCAGCGCGAGGTGGTGGATGGAGGTGATGGCTTCAAAAGCTCTAAGTGTAGGTCGACCCAGAATGGCATTGTACGCGGTGGGACAGTCGATGACCATGAACTTGAGGAGTTTTGAGACCGTCTGCGGTCCCTCTCCTAAGGTGATCACTAGCTCGATCATCCCTATAGCCGCCGATCCTTCTCCAGAAAAACCATAAAGCATCACGGAGGTTGCTTTCAGCTCGGTGATAGACAAACCTATCTTCTCTAGCGTGGACCAGAATAGAAGGTTTACCGAGCTCCCATTATCGACCAGCACTCTCCTAACCCTCCGATTAGCGAGCTGCACTACTACGACCAGAGGGTCGTTATGAGGGAACTGAACGTGGTTGGCATCTTCCTCAGTAAAAATGATTGGTTGCCTCTCCAATCGCTGCTGCTTCGACAAATTCTGCTCGAGGACAAACTCTACTCCATTATGAGCCTTAAGTTTGTTGACGTACCTCTTTTGGGCACCTTTGCTCGTGCCAGCCAAATGAGGACCTCCAGAGATTGTGGAGATCTCTCCTCCTATCACTGGAGGAGGGACGTCCTAATCTACTCGAGACCCGGGCTGATTGACCGGGACTTCCGGAGCTGGTTGGCTTGCGGGAACCCTGTTCTGCGCATACTGAGCCAAAGGGCCGGCTCGGATGAGAGTCTCGATCTCATCCATCAGGTGTCTACAGTCATTGGTATTGTGGCCAATGTCGTTGTGGAAACGGTAAAACTTGGAGGGGTCTCGCTTCCTCTTCTGGTGCTTTAACGGCTGCGGCTTCTTCCAGTGGAGGCGAGCAGAGTTTGCTAGGAAGATGTTCTCCCTAGAGTGGGTGAGCTCCGTATAAGTCGCGTAAACCGGCTTAAATTTTTCTACGGACTTATTCTTCTTTGGGCCGTGCTGGTTGCCCTCGCTGTTCCCCTTTCTCTTGCCTCCACCAAACTGGTGATTCTGTGTAATGTTCTGGGCCGCTGTGACGACCTCCGTTCCCACTCCAGCGGGCTGCTCAGGGACCTAGCTGGTTCCTAAAGCTGAGGCTTGTGCCTCCTCCAAGTTGATCCACCCCTGGGCCCTATTCAGGAATTCGTTTACGGAGCTAACTCCCTTCCTTTGTATCTCATTCCAGAGTCCCCCTCCAACGAGGATTCCAGTTCTCAAAGCCATGAGCTTAGAGATGTCATCTGTGTCGCTGGCCCGAGCAGCGACGTTTACAAATCTGCTCAGGTAAGCCTTCAGAGGCTCATCGGGTTGTTGCCTTATGTTTTCCAGGGTATCGGCTTTGACGCGAGCAGCCTAGGAAGCTCAGAATGCTCTCTTGAAGTCAGTAGAGAAAGTTTTCCACGAGCTGATTGACTGTTTCTTACTCTGTTTAAACCACTATCTGGCCGGCCCAGTCAATGTGTAGGGAAATATTAAACATCTCAGCTCGGGGCCAATGTTGTGGGCCATCATCAGGGTATTGAACATACCCAAGTGATCTGACGGATCTCCATCTCCGTTGAATTTGGACAGGTGCGGCATACGGAAACCGAGTGCGTATGCCGTTTCTGTTATGCTGGGGGTGAAGAGCTCAAGTCCGTCCCCTGAATCATATTCATCTTTTTCTTTCTTTGACAGGAGCTTCCTCATTAGCTCCTCCATCTGAGCCAGGCGCTCATGGGTTTTGTCCTGATTTCCTTGGTTATTCCGGGGCTGTTCAACAACTCTGGATCCATTGTACACATTTGGCGGGTTATTGTCCCTCCTATCTTGAGATAGGTTATATGGGACATTCCTGCTGTCGCGTACCTCGGACAGGTCTTCTCTTGGGCAAGCACGGCTGCCATTTCCTACTGGGTCTCCCCTTTGAGAGGTAAGACGATCTCGGAGGTCGCCCCTCGGGGTAGCTTGAGAACTTTGCGCCGAGCTTAGGCGTTTGCGCCGAGCTTAGGCGTTGGCGCAGGTCTCCGCTAGAAAGGTCACTTCAGCGGCTTCTGGTCCAATAGCTCCCGTTTGAGAAGCTTGGAGCCCGCCTCTGGGGATGAGGATCCGGGACTTCTCTGGGCGCCCCGCTACAATGGGAAGGTCCTGCAGAAGGTGGGTTTTCCTACTACTCCCATAAGCTGGAATATCTTGGACTGGCCAAGGAGGAGACGGATATCTTATCGGCGAAGGAGGATGTCTGACCGGGGATGCAATCCTGGTCCCGTCAGGGCGGATCAGGTTAGGTAGAGGCCGCTCGGCTCTGCCAACCTCCGGGTCCAGCGCTCGGCTGTTTGAGCGGGGCGCAGGACGGCTGGCCGGGACGGGCTGTCGCTGTGAGCCCTCCTCAGATCTCCTTCGAGAATTCCCTCGAGCCCTCCTAGGCGCACTCGAGGGTGGCAGTGATCTGGGAGTTGAAGTTCAGACCGATCAGCTATACTACTGCTCGACCCTAGGTAGTTCTTCGAAGGTGGTCACTCGGTGGTGCGATGGGGGAGTAGGGTTTGGTGTCGGTGGTCTGACCGACCGGCTAGGCCTGGACCGATTACCCCGGCGGGACTTATGAGTCTCGCCTTGCCTCTTTCTGATGTAACGTCGGTTGTAAGAAGGGGTAGTCGGGCCAACACCTCCTTAATCTGCTAGTTAGCTTTCGCCAGCTAACTCCTCAGTTGAGCATTCTCCATTTCTACCGCCGTGTAGAAATCTGGGTTCGGATTAGGTGGCCGGGGTGTCGAAGTCATCTTGGCCTATTGGCTGCTTGCCCGGCTGCTGTTGAACTTCAGGATTCTGATTATTGGAGATGGCGGCATGATGGGCCTCCTTCCCATCATGTTGGCCCGCCTCGTTACCATGTCTTAAGCGAGTGACCACCATGGTTGGGTATTTGCGATAGCACTAATCTAACAAGCTCTCAATGAAAGCACCAAACTGTTGACGCAGTTCTTGGCCAACGGGTAATTAAAAGAATAAGAGAATGTGATTAGTGTTAAGTAATGAACTGTAACAGATGAATGATCTTAAAATAAAATGGTGACACGAATACTTTTTTAGGTGGTTCAAAGGTTAAAATCATTCTACTCCACCAACCAATATTATTGCTATATTTATGGTATTCTTTATAGGGTATTTCTTTACACAATAGAATCCAACCCTTTGCAACTCCTAGGGTCTCCATATTTATAGGAGAGGGCACCTGGGGGTTGGCAAGGGGGGTCATCCCGTGACCTTCATACCCATCATGTCACTTCTGTGACATTCATGATTAATTCCTAAAACGTGACAAATGAAGTGTGGTCTAATCAATAGGTAAGGGGGATAATGGGCCGCACGGCCCAACCCAGTCGTGGGTGCCTAAACACGCACGTTTATGCTGCGTGTCCGAGAATTCAGGGATATATCAGACACGTGATGTCTGATATATGCACGTTTACATTGTGTGGTTGACTTTATATAAAGGGTCATAGCTTCCAACTCAAGCTTGTATCTCGAACTGGATGTCTTCTTAGTCTGTGGTGTCCATACTCCTGATCCGATTCCTTAGTAATCTTAGTAAGCCTTTGGTTACCTCGAGCTAAAAGGGGCGGGGGGGGGGGGGGGGGGGGAGCTAGCGACAGCAGCTCTAAGCACGTGACTTCCATGTGGTTGATATAATTATGCCACACCTCAACTCGCTAATAGCCCGTGGAGAATTAGGGCGCACAAATGGCTAGGAATCTGAGATTTAATGACACAATTAAAATGTTTGGTTTTTAAAAAAATGATGACAAACCTTGTGTCTACAAACAAATCAAAGATGGTGTAGTAGTATTCCTCATTCTTTATGTTGATGATATATATCTAATTGGAAATGACGTAACATCATTATCAAAGGTAAAGAACTGGTTAGCTAAACAATTCCAAATGAAATATTTGGGAGAAGCCAAGTATGTTCTTGGCATTAAAAATCTCAGAGATAGACAGAATAAAACTTTGGCACACTCTCAAGAAACTTATATTGATAAGGTGCTAGAACGTTTTAATATGCAAAACTCCAAAAAGGGTGATACGCCAACCCGTTCTGAAGTATTCCTTTCCAAGGAGCAGTGTCCCAAAACACCTCAGGAAGAGGAAGATATGAGAAAATATCCCTATGCCTCAGTGGTAGGTAGTCTAAGTATGCCATGTTGTGTACAAGACCTGACATTTGTTATGCAGTAGGGATAGTCAGCCATTATCAATCCAATCCTGGATTAAGTCATTGGACTGCAGAGAAGAATATTCTCAAGTATCTAAGAAATACTAGAGATTATATGCTTGTATATTCAGGTAGAGACCAGAACCCCACTGGTTACATTGATTATGATTTTCAATTAGACAGAGATAGTCAGAAATCGACTTCTGGATCAGTGTTTACTCATGGAGGAGGAGCAGTAATCTGGCGAAGTATTAAACAAACCAGCATTGTAGACTCCACCATGGAAGTCGAGTACATAGCATCTTGTGAAGCAACTAAGGAGGCTGTGTGGCTCAAAAAGTTCTATTCTGATTTGGAAGTAGTGTCAGATGTGGATAAGCCACTAGTCCTATACTGTGATAAGAGAGGGGCAGTACCTAACTCAAAGGAACCACAGAGTCACAAGAGGGGAAAGCACATCGAGAGGAAGTATCACTTTCTTAGAGAGATAGTTCATCGAGGAGATGTTGCAGTTATGAAGATAGCTTTAGAATTGCAGATCATTTCACAAAGACTTTATCCATAAAATCTTTTAAGGAGCATGTAAGAAACATGGGAATGAGAGAGATGCCTCATATGCTTTAGGGCAAGTGGGAGATTGTTGGGAATTGTGCCCTGAAAGCATATGTAGTAGACATTGTTTTTAAGAAATAAATAAATAAATTGAATTTTTTATGTATATATTTTATGGACTATATTATTCTATGATAATATTATGTAAATATTAGAAAAATTCCTAAGTTCATTTATGTGATCTCAAACACGTATTGGTACAGGGGGGGTTGTGTTTGAGATAAAAGAACTTAAATAGTTCGTAGTAAAATTAATTTATGGAATCTTTAGAATAATTACTGCAAGTACGGTCCACTAGTATTATGAATACATGTGATATAGATCTGGATCACTAGTGTAGTAGTACAATTTAGTGGAGGTACTTTATATATCAGAAAATATATAGAACTGTACCAGATATGTTTATTAATACTTTGTTAAATACCATTTCGAAATATTAATTAAATATATCAACTAATGATCATATACAAATAGATATTAATCCTAAAGTTACTAAGAACTCCTGTTTATGTTATATGAGTTCTTTGATTCACTCGTTAGGGTCTGTCAAAATGATTAGGCTATAAACTTTTGTTTTGGGAACTCATTAATGTAAATGGCTGGGGGCATAGTATACAGATATGGAATCTATACCTTCTCGCAGGAGATTGAGCAATGGTTCTCTTAAGGGTTGCCATTTAGGACTGAAAGGTTATTGAGCTCAAATTCATAATCAGTTATTAATTAACCTTCACTAGTAAAGTCAATGGTACTTTAGGAAACAATAGATAATTAAAAGGGAAAATGGTAATTTTATTCCCGATTAATTATGAATCATTATTAGAGGGTTAATTTGTATGTAATGATTAAATTAATGGACACTTTATTGTTATAAAGTACTCAGTAAATGAAATGTCTATAATTACAAGAGTGCAATCTCATATTTATAGTGGAATAATCATGAGATTAATAAATTAAGATTATTTAATTAAAGAGTTTAATTAATAATCATAAATTTATTGGAGCTTGGAATTATAAGTCCATAGGTCCCCACAACGGCTCTATCAACACTATTCAAGGTAAGAGTTGATATAAATGAAAAATTGTTAAAAGACATATTTAAAAATAAATTTGTTCTTCGGGCCAAATATGATAATAGTGATTAATTAATTAATTACAAATTATTTGTAATTAACAAAATTAATTAATATTTAATTAGTATGTAATTTTTTAAATTATGTTAATAATTAAATTGATTTTTGTTGACCCTCAAATTAGCCAACGACACAGAGTAAAATATACGACAGGAAAATAGTACGATGCTTGAGAATACAATCTAATGGAAAGTAAAGGACACCAAAAATTATAGTGGTTCGGCCCCAAAGTTTGGTAATGACCAACGCCCACTTGATACTATTATTAATGTTGAGATTCAAAGGCGTGATCAAAGAACTAGGGTTCTTGAGTTTCACAAACCTTAGAAGGAGAAACAATATAGACGATGGATAATAGCAATACAATTCTCATCTTCTCATATTAGAAAAGAGGATTTGAAAAAAGATCAAAAGATCCCCCCTTGAGCTATTTCTTGTATATTTATAGGCTCCAGGAGGGTTACCTGAGTCAATTAATCATATCTTTCCTTAATAAACGGATATTCAGGTTATAATGAAGAGATATTCTCGGTAATCATTACAACTATAAAAATTTATAAATAAATAAACGGAGTATACGACCAGGCTGGTTGTATATAAAACTTGAACCTCGCATATGGAAGTATCTCTGGTCGATAGGCGAGCAGCGCCTCTGCCACGTGTCGACCACATGTTGAAAACTCTTGCCATGTCATCCACAACTGTTTTTTGGATAAACATTTGCCACCCAAGTTTATTTATTGTGACCAGCAATAAGTAAACTTAGGAAACTAACCTTTCGTATGCCCCACGAAATCTGTCAGAGTCACTCGTGCGTCCTCAAAAAAGGTGACCTAATCATGCCCAATCATGCCTTTTCAGTTTCCAAGTAACCATTGTGACTACTATCACACTACCCCATGCCTTGAAAAAGGTAACTAATGATTACCCCTTTTCATGAGTTATAAATAATCCCCAAATTATCTCAGCCATTATAAATAATCCCCAAATTTACCTTTTCACTTTTTACTCGCTATTTTCTTGCCAAGAACCCTCAAGAACTTTAACCCAGAGCTCATAAACTTTGAAGATCATCCATCACTTGTTCTAAAGATCCTCTGTTCGCACGTCCAAAGTTGCTTCATTTTAGAACCTCTGATATTCATCTAGGTAAATTTCTTCAACTTTCAAGCTCTTTGACATGCCATGCATACTGCTACATGCTTGTTTTGAGTTCTGAAATATTTCGTGTTCTTGGGTAGAAATGCATGAGGATTGTGTGTATACTGATTGATGCATGATAGGGTAGCATAGTTTTGCTCTGTAGGATTTAGGAGCCAGTTTAATAGTCAAGATTGTAAGTTTAGGGCGTAAATTCGAAGTAAAAATTCAATTTTTAGGCTAGTTGAAAAACTGGGTTTTTCCCGCCCCTTCAGAGTCAAAAAAGCTATTTTTCCAAAAACTTTTTATTTCCGCTTTTCAATTTGTTTTTCAAACTGCTCGCATAGAACTTAGTGTTTCTGTTAGAATGCTACTGGTCGTAGACGTGAGCAACGTTATTCCAACTTTTAACATAAGCTCTCAAGTTGTGCGTCTTATCTCCTCCTTTCTCTATTCGTAACTTACATGCAAGATCCGTGGGGAGGATAAAGACCTATCGACGATGACTTATTGGTTCAACTGCTTGAGTACGAGGAGCAACCATCGTCACTTATACCCAACATTCCATTTTCTCATGTTACTTTAAACACTCCACCTGCCCTTACTCAAAATATGGCTCGTTCTAAAACCAAAGCCCAGAAAAAGAAAACCCCCAATCCTTCACATCAACTTGCTCCTCGGGCTGAAACTCCCTCAACCAGGGGTCGAGCTGAAAATACTCCTGACCCTAATATCCAAACACATACTTAGCCCCGACATGCAATTCAGCCAGATGTTGAGTGGTATTTAGTACCTGAGAGCTGAGTGACGATCATGATAAGTATGGTCTCATGAGGGTGACCTTAGTCCGACCCAACCAAGACCAACGGGCGAACCTACCCGAAGGCGCCTTCAGTGCCTGGTCGAGGTTCCACATTGAGGTAGGGGCTACCTTGCCTCTTCATTCATTTTTCCAAGGGGTGGCCAACTATTTTGGAGTTTCCCCTTTTCAAATAACTCCAAATGGATATAGAATGCTTGCAGCACTCTATATCCTGTACAGCCACAAAAATGGCCCGTGCCAACTCCTCATGAGGTTAACTACTTGTTTGACTTCAAGTCTAACCCCAACCAAGAAGGCACGGGGTTTTTTAATTTCTGTCATCAGGAAACTGGGTGCACCTTCCTGACTGACGCCACCCATATATCGAATGTCGGGAGGTACTACCAGGATTACTTCCTCACAACCGACATGGTTGCACACAATCTGGCATTCACGCAAGGAGGTAAAACTTTTGTACCACTGGCTGTTGATATTTATTTAGTGTTCTCCTCCACATTCTCTTAAACTTTTAATGCCTTCCAGGCCCATGGCTGCGACCAAACCCAACTCCAGACATGTAGTTGAGATCAGCCCTCTTGGCCAGCATGACTGACGTAGAAAAAAGCGTCAAACATCTGGTCACAGAGGCTAACCTAAGACTGGTTGGCCTTTTGGCCCCTCATCAGGACATGAGGTAGTCAACAGCAGGGAGTGCCACAGCCGAGGAGGAACCCGAGTAGCAACCACCAGTGTCACATCCTCGAAGGAGACAGACCGGGGTCATGATCAGGGAACCTATTGGCACTCCTCCAACAGAGAGGCCCTCTGCCCCCTTGGAGAAGGGGAAAAAGAAGGCCACCGAGCCTGTCGAACACTTGGACGAGTCTTCAAATGAGAATGGTACAGTTTTTTCAATTTTAGATAGCTTGCCAATTCCCTGTCACCTATTTGACGGGGACGGAAATTTTAAATATGCTCCAAATTTAGGTCTAGACTTCTTCATGTCAGAGAGTGAGTGTGAGACTAGTAGAGTCTATAGTATAGCGACCACTAATAATAGCTCGGGTATTTCACTTAGAATTTTTCTCTATTTCTTTTGCTGGTGTAATATACTTAGTCATTTATGCTATCTCACTATTCGACCTTTTGCTTCTTTTCTAGACATGGACTCCGTGAACGTGTTTGACATTTACAGCACTCCCGAGACTCCCGCGGCTCCCCCGAGCAAAAAGAAGGCAAGCAAGAGGCATCCTGGGGAAAGCAGCAAAGCGCCTCAGGCTAAGAAGCCTCGCAATGCAGGCCTCCCGGAGGACGGGCCGTCAGTCACTGCAACTCCACCCTCTCCTCATGAGCAGCAGACTCCCCCTGCTCTAGCCGGATCGACTCCATCTCTAGCGGCCCCAACCGATCAAACTCAGCAGGCCGGTCCTGCTTCGACTGGGGGCGACATAACTAGTCGCGGCTTCAAATCGGTCAAGGACAGGGTTGTAAAAATTATAAAGCATGACTGCTGCCAAGAGGCGATGGCCGCGACAGAGGCGATGGACATCGACCATGTCTTAAACTGCGCCTTGAACGAGTTTACCAGTGTAAGTCATCTTTTTCTACAGAGACAGCCCTTCTATGTTCTACAGTTAGTCTAACTTCTGCTCTGACCGCAGGCAATGCTGACCCTTACTGTCAATCGTCTCCGCTCGGGTGCTGTTACCGAGGAGGCCAAATCTTTGGAGCAACGACACGCTAATGTACTCAAAGCGCCGCAGTGAAATATGTCGAACAACTTGCAGTGGTACTTGAGGAGAAGAATAAACTGGCTGAGGAGTTGAAGGAGAAGAAAAAGTCTCTGGACAAAGCCATCGATCAGAGGGACCAGTTCAAGGAGTCCAACCACGTCAATTATCGCGCAGTTAAACAGCTCGAGGAGGACTTGGCTGCGAGTAGATAGGAGAATACAACCTTGGAGGGCCAGATTGAGGAGCTTGAGAAAGCCAATGCCAGAAATTTGGAAAGGTACAAGAATGCCACTCTCCAATGCTTCTACGATTTCTGGAAGCACAACCAGGGTGCCAACTTCAATTACCTTCATGAGAATGCAAGAAACGCCAAGCTCGCTCACTGTGCTGCTCGACTGGTAGAGGAAGAAAGAGCGAGGATTCCTTCTTCCCCTGAGATCTCGCTGGCCACTGGGATGGACGGGGCAGACAATGAGGTTGCAGACGTCGTCGATCAGAGCCCTCATAAAGATCCTACAGCTCCTCAAGATGCTTCAGCTCCTTAGTGTTTTTCTGTTTTTATTTTTATCTTTTTAACTGCACGACCTACGGGTCGTGATGTAAAGACAATATATTTTTTATTCCTACATGGGCAGCCTTTACTTTTATTTGAACAATTACATTCGAGCAGCGACTGCTCGCGGTGTAAAAGGATACATTTTGATATTATAATATATTTGCATCTTATTATAACATCTGTTCGCATGACTGAACTTAGCATAGCACTTAGGTTTGATTTAACAAAATAACAAAATTTTGAAAAATACTCTAAGTACCCTAGCATGCTTTCACTTATTTTGCTCATGTGTTTACATACCTTTTAACGATATGCTTTGTTTACTTGTACCTTATATGCCCCCCAAGTGATCGAGGAGCTTTAGGTCCTTGGTCACTTGCCTTAACCAGAAGCTGTTCGAACATTACTGCTCGTAGCAATATGATTAGAATTATAATACAGCAAAACAACACACGTAATGAGCAAATACTTGTATTAAATACAATAATTGGCAAGAAATGACTGGCTGTGCACAGTCCCTTTTATTTCTCATAATAAATGGACTAAACATGTGTGTACGAGTGATCAATAAGATCTTACACTTATAAGAGATCAGTCACATAAAATGACCAACCCTTTTTCAAAACTTGTAAAAAGTAAAATAAATACAAGCCAATTCTTTAAGAAGAATTGTTCATTGATAATAATTGTGCAGGTGTTCTCCATTCCAATAGCGAGGAACGAGATCTCTGTTTAAGCATGCAAGTTTATAAGTGCTTGGGTGAAGGACCTCATTGATCTGGTATGGCCCTTCCCAATTAGGCCCGAGTACTCCAGCAGCTTGGTCGCGGGTGTTTAGAAAAACTCTTCGGAGTACAAGATCTCCAACATTGAATTTTCTTTCTCATACTTTCGAGTTGAAATACCGTGCGACCTTCTGCTGGTACGTAGCTACTCAGAGTTGGGCTTGGTCACGCTTTTCATCGATTGAGTCCAGGGATTCCATCAATAGCTGGCTATTAAAGTCTTGGTCGTATGCTAATCTGCGGTGCAAGGGTGGATCCAACTCGACAGGTAACATAGCTTCATACCCATATGCCAAATAAAACGAGGTATGACTTGTTGTTGTTCGGTGGGGAGTTCTGTACGACCAGAGCACTTCAAGCAATTGTTCTGGCCACACTCCCTTAGCTTCTTCAAGTATTTTCTTCAGGGTATCCTTTAAGGTTTAGTTAACTGCTTCAACCTGCCCATTCGCTTGGGGAAGAGTGACTGAAGAAAAGCTTTTGATAATACCATGCCGTTTGTAGAAGTCCGTGAACAGATCACTGTCAAATTGGGTGCCGTTATCCGTGACGATTTTTCTTGGCAATCCATATCGACAAACGATGTTCTTGACTACGAATTCAAGCACTTTCTTGGTCGTTATGGTTGCGAGTGGCTCAGCTTCTGCCCATTTGGTGAAGTAATCGACGGCAACCACTGCATACTTTAGACCACCTTTCCCTGTAGGCAAAGATCCAATTAGATCTATTCCCCAAACTGAGAAGGGCCATGGACTCTGCATTTGCTTTAACTCGTTGGGGCTGCTCGTGGGATTTTGGAAAATCTCTTGGAAAATCTCTGACACTTGTCACATCTCCGCACGAACTTCATTGAGTCTTCATTGATGGTTGGCCAGAAATATCCTTGCCTTAGGATCTTTTTTGATAAACTTTGCCCCCCAGTGTGGTCCCCGCAAAAACCTTCGTGCACCTCTTTCATAAAATCTTTGACTTTCTCCTTTATAATGCATCTGAGGAGTGGCATTGAGTATCCCCTTCGGTACAAGATTCCATCGACCAAGATATACCTAGCATCTTGCCGTTGAAGGGTCCTGACTTTGTTTCTGTCCGCTGGCAGCACGCTGGTTGACAGATACTCTACATATGGTGCCATACACGTAGCTGCCATCTAGATTACCAGAGTGGTTTCTGCTGCTTGGATGCTTGGTAGTGATAGTCGTTCGACTGGCACTATGTTCAGAGTATCAGCATCCTTCGCACTTGCCAATTTTTCTAATGCGTTAGCGTTGGAATTCTGATCGTGAGGTACTTGCTAGAGACTGTATCTGTCGAACTGGGCTAACAGATCCTTTGTTTTGTTCAGATAGGCAACCTTCTTCAAACCTCGCGCCTGGTACTGTCCCAGGACCTGATTCACCACCAGCTGAGAATCACTATAGATGTTAAGCACTTTTATATTCATATCCTTGGCTAACCATAATCCAGCGAGTAGTGCTTCATATTCGGCCTCATTGTTAGAAGCAGTGAAGTCAAACCTGATCGCACAATGAAACCGATGCCCTTCTGGCATTATCAGTATTACTCCTGCCCTAGCATGGGACTCATTAGAAGAACCATCCGTGAACAATTTCCACATGGGAGCTTGGATTTAACATTTAGGCTCGCTGGGCTCTTCCATCTGTTCGCTATTCGTGAGCTCTTTGAATTCCGCGATGAAGTCAGCCAAGGCTTGTCCTTTTATCCCTGTTTGCAGCAAGTAAGATATGTCGAACTGCCCGAGTTTGATTGCCTGAGTTCGATTTCCAAACCATAAATGGTCTGGTTGCATGGCTCCAGGTCTTTCACAGACAACTTCATCCTTTCCAAGGAGGACTTGTATAGGATGTTGACCGAACTTCCTGTATCACCAACACCCTTTTCACCATCATGTTTGCGATTTGTATGTCCATGACCAGCGGATCGGAGTGTGGGAATCGCACGTGATGGGCGTCGTCGTCAAAGAAGGTAATCAGTTCCTCCTCTGTTTGAGCCTTTTTTGGTGCTTGATCCTCAATACTCATCATCTCGATGTCCTGGTCGTGGCACAGGGTTCGAGCATATCGTTCCCTCTCTTTCCACTATCTCCTGCAAGATGTGGGCCTACGTAGATGGTGAGTAGTGTACCTACCATGGGAGCTGGCTGTAAAGGTGGCGATCATTGGCGTGCAGGCACCGACTCGTTGCCACCTTGAGCCTCTCGCTGAGAACCTCCTGCGGCTCGTACATATCTTCTTAAATGTCCCTGTCTTATCAGGAACTCAATTTCTTCCTTTAGTTGGTTAAACTCGTTAGTGTCGTACCCGTAATCATTTTGAAAACGACAGAACTTTGTTGCATCTCTCTTGGAGATATCTTTCTTATAGGTGCGGGTCGTTTGTAGGGCACGCTTGAGCTGGTCGCCTGGTAGACCTCAGCTCAGCTTTCAACAAGGGCAGTGTAGTTGGTTAATCTCAGTTCATACCGATTACCTTTTTGGGAGCTTACTCTCAGAGGTCGAGGATTCCTTGTTCGCCTACTTCCCACCATTCCAACCATTGCCATTCTCGTTGCCTTTTTCGTTTCCATTGGGTTTTTTGGACCCATTGGCAGCTTTGAAGGGTTCTTCCTTGGGCCCCTTGTCTTTTGTTGGCGATTTCCCTTTGTTGGCAATCGCATCTTCGAGCTTGATGTACCGATCAGCTCGATCTAAGAATTCCTGGGTGCTTCTTACCGCATTCATTCTGAGGCTGCTCCAAAGGGGTGAATGGCATCTAACCCCAGAAGTTAGGGCCATCATCTTACCTTCATTGCCCATAGTCTTGGCTCCAACTGCAGCTCGCATGAAGCGTTGAACATATTCCTTCAAGGGCTCCCCCTCTTTCTGGCGTATCTCGACCAGTTGGTTCACCTTAGTAGGATGCACACGACCCGCATAGAACTGTCTGTAAAACTCCTTTACGAACATTTCCCATGATACTATGCTGACAGGAGGGAACTTAAAGAACCACTCCTGGGCAGTGTCAGATAGTGTTGCTGGGAAGATACGACAGCGGGCATCTTCTGACACCTTTTGTATATCCAATTGTATCTCAAACTTATTAACGTGAGTTACTGGGTCTCCATACCCATCGAAATTTGGCAGTGTTGGCATCTTGAACTTACTGGGGATTTCAGCCACAGCAATCCTCTGTATGAAGGGGGTGCCTCTCCTCTGATCGTACTCAATGTGGGATGTTCGTTCCCCGACCTGCTGCTGCACAACCTGGTTCAGGGCATCGATTTGAGCCTGAACAGCTTCTAGGATTCCTGGGGCCTCTGGTGCGGGGGGAATGTTCTCATCATGCCTTTCTTAATGGTCGTTAAGTACATCCCTCAAATCATCGTCTCTTCATCACTGCTTGCTGGCTCTGAGCCGACTAAAGACGTTATTCTGCATGGGCTACCCCCCAGCGTTATGACCCGTTGGTCGGTCTTCTCTAGGTGGGGGGCTTCTGCCTCCACCTCTCTCTTTGTTCCTCCGACTAGTATTTCCTTTGCCAGAGTCGGCTTCATTGTAGCCGTGGCCATCTCTGAATCGTGGCTGGCTATGGTGCGACCGACTATTCCCTCTATTGCCTCCTTGGGTTGGCATTTCCCGAGCGTTAGGGGGAGGCCTGCGCTGGTCGGTGGGTCCCCGTGCATTGTTATGCCGTGGGAGGCCCCTGACCGCAAAGCCTGTCTCTGAGTTTCTCCTATTGGCAGAAGGACGTTGCCCCCTGCTCGGTGGATGTGACTCTTCATCCTCTAGGCGTCAAGGGCTGCGGGGCGGGTGCCCGGACCTATTCTGACTCGAGCGCGGGGGATTTTCTCGACCAGCCTAAGATGGAGGCTGCTGCTCAGGATCCCTAGGTGGGACATCATCCGGAGCCATAGGTGGCTACTCCGGCCTCTGAGGGCTTACTGCCTAGAGCGGAGGACTAGGATTGGGACCCCTTTGAGGTGGCCCGTTTGGTGTCTGATCTGGCTAGGAGGCTAGCGCAGCTTGATTCCTAGCCAGCGGGATGGCTGCTTCAAGTGCGGGCATGGCATCCCTCTGTCGACGGTCCTTCTCAGCCTGCCGCTCGCTCAACTCCTGACGTTGGCGTTCTATTTCTCTTTACTGCAACTCCATTATCTCGGCAGCATTCTCTTGATTGGCCCTCAGATTGGCCAACTCATCCTGCAACACCCCCAGTGTTGCCTTCAGGGTCTCAAAATCTAACTCCTCCTCATCAAACTCCAAATGCGGTTCATCCTCAGCCACATTTGGGGGAGGAGGCTGGGATGATGCAGAGGCAGCAGCCTGTCTGGTCTTCTTGGATGTTTTTGCCATTAGATTCTTTCACAAGCTCTCAATGAAAGCGCAAGAATGTTGACCCTCAATTAGCCAATGACGCGGAGTCAAATATACGACAGGAAAATAGTACGATGCTTGAGAATACAATATAATGGAAACTAAAGGACACCAAAAATTATAGTGGTTCGGCCCCAAAGATTGGTAATGACCAACGTCCACTTGATACTATTATTAATGTTGAGCTTCAAAGGCATGATCAAAGAACTAGGGTTCTTGAGTTTCACAAACCTTAGAAGGAGAAACAATATAGACGATGGATAATAGCAATACAATTCTCTTCTTCTCAGATCAGAAAAGTGGATTCAAAAAAAGATCAAAAGATCCCCCCTTGAGCTATTTCTTGTATATTTATAGGCTCAAGGAGGGTTACCTGAGTCAATTAATCATATCTTTCCTTAATAAACGGATATTCAGGTTATAATGAAGAGATATTCTCGGCAATTATTACAACTATATAAATTTATAAATAAATAAACGGAGTATGCGACCAGGCTGGTCGTATATAAAACTTGAACCTCGCATATGGAAGTATCTCTGGTCGATAGGCAAGTAGCATCTCTGCCACGTGCCGACCACGTGTTGAAAATTCTTGTCATGTCATCCACAGCTGTTTTTTAGATAAGCAATTATAATTTTTAAATTATAATTAATTAAATATTTAATTTTAAAAATGTATATTGATTTTAATTAATTACTAGAATAAATTAAATATCTTTATTTGAGTGAGAGATAATAATCTGATAACTTCAAATTAGATTTAAAAGATAGATATTTATTCAAATAATTAATTATATTTGATAATTAGATAAAAAGATATTTAATTTAAATTTGAATTCAAATTTGAATTAGTTATGAGGTTGTTAGATTTTTTCTAACAATGTAGTTTGAATAAATAATTAAATAAAAATAGAAAAATCAAATATCCCTAAAATTAAGGGTGGTACACGACCACACAGTCCATGGACTGTGTGTGGCGTGTATTGCATGATTTTCGGGGATAGATTTTTCAATTTTATTCATTTAATTAATTAATTAATGGAAGATTCAAAAATTAGTTTTTGGATATTTTCATTAATGAGATAATTAATTAATTAAAAGATAAATTGTAAATTGGTTACTGATTTGTTTTTTAAAAAAACTTAAATATTTTCTATTTAAGTAAGACTTATCAGAAAATAGATAGAAGAAGTTTTTCGCTCTGAATAAGAAAAGAACGTTACTTTTCTTTCTCTCCCTGAGAAAGATAAAGAACCAATCTCAAGCCTGTTATCTTGATCTCATGTGTTGAGTACATCAAGTAGAATCATAAATTTACCATCATTTATTCTCTAAGTGCCCACACACTTCTTGAGGTGTAGAGAACACTATGGAAGATCTTGAGGTGAGTACCTGGGAGCTGCTTGGATAGGAAGATCGTTCTTATTACAAAAAGATAGCAAGGAGACTTGATAGGCTTCAAGAGGTATGATTTCTATCCTTATCTTGCTTATGATTAATGTATGTATATTAATGGATCTGCATATTTAAAGGTAGTTTAAATATGTTACAAAAATTTTGTTGTACACTGGGCCAACCCCACCACCAATCCACTATGCATTAGGAAACTTGTTCCAAACAATTGGCACCAGAGCGGTCATTAAATACTATGTGGGCATAAAATGCATTCTTATGTTATTGTAATATATGTGAATGGATGGACGTATGTATGATTAAAGATTATTCTTAAGTGTCATTAATTATATGGTGTTTTGGGTTTAGGAATTGTTCTTAAAATTCTAGATGAAAAATGTAAGCCATTTTGGGGCATAGGAATTTTTTGTAATTTAAAATTCTACATTAAATTATTCGAAACAATTCTGTAAGGCTCAAGCCCCAAGTTCCGTGCCCTAAAGCCCGAGCCTCACCCATCCGCGCGCGTGCGCCCCTGCGCACCTCGCTAGCACGCCCCTGTGCCTACACCAGCCGCATGCACTCGCTCCCCTACGCCTGCCAGCCCCTCGCGCCCATGCTGAACCACCAGCAGCAGCCCGTGCGCCCCCGCCACACCTCCCAGTTGCTTGCCTCCAGCCCCATGCCGAGCCTTATGCCGTAGCCCTAGGCTTTCGAAACCCTAGGGCATGCATCAATGTTATTCATTTAAATTATGGGCCTAATTAATTTTAGCCTATAATTAAAATTGTTTTTATTTTGAATTAATTGTATGAGCCCAAATTCAAAACTAGGCCTAATAACTTATCGGGCATTAAAGCCCAGGTTAATTATTCTTAAAATTTGTTTAAGATAATTAAAAGTTATTTTAATTCAAAATTAAATGGATCAAGACTACTTGTGAATGCCCAAAGTTGAAGATATAGTTCTCTTTTGGTTTTATTTAGTCTCTTACATTTTTGTGTATATTTTTGTAAGTGTTGTAATTTTTCTAGACATACCTAAGACACCCGACCCGCATTGATTTATTTATTTGAATGTTTGAATGTGATTAAATTGTTTAATACTTTATCATGCATTTTTGACATGCCATACATATAACCCACACAGTATTTAAAATTATGCATGCATCTCATATGAGTAGAAACATGCCTTAGGATTGTCCTTTGTGCTTATATGCTTTAAGTGATGGACCATATAATAATGAATCTTGTTTTAACTAGTTCTAGAGCGAAAATAGATTTTAAAAGTTGTTTAATTTGTAGTTTATAATAAAATTATTTTATTAAATAAATAAATGATATTCCTAGTAATTATAGCAAAGTAAAATTGAATTAATTAGGGCATAGTTCTATAATTTTAATTTTGCTTAATAGGATTAGTAATTATTAAAATATCATTTGGTAAAAATAGATCAATTTATTTTTACAAAACCAATTAAAAAGCATAGGATGTTTTGAGAAAACACATTTTAAAATAGTGAGTGGGAGAGGGAGTTATGATAATAAATCCCATGGTCTCCATTATGAGTTCACACTAAGGTTGCATGGAGAGGGCCTCGTGGCACCTTTGCATATATCCCCCTAAGGAAGGCTTCCGACTGTGTTATTCTCAAGGCAAACTTCATTTTGAAGAATAGGATTTAATGATGTATTTCAAGTTTGACTGACCCTAAGGCACACTCTTGAGTTAAGTCTTTGATCTAAAATAATGGGTTACACTCACAAGGTACATTATGCTTTCGAGCGGACTAGTGTATTCTTGACCAAACAATCAGATGTTTATAAGTCTAAAGAGAAATATTGATTTAAGTTTTCACTTATAAATTTGAGAACTTGTCTCAAAATTAATTTGGAATTAGTCTGACCTACCCTAAGGTTGGTTCATTAATGTTCAAATTAATGAATCGTGGAATTAGTAATTATTTTTTATGTGTTCTTTAATTGTTGCATTCATGCATCACGTTTACTATTGTGAAAATTACTGATATTTATTATATGCATAAATTCATTATTGTTTATTTATTTATATTCAGCAATTATGTCTAGCTCAAATCTTATATCTACTTTACTTGCAAATGAAAAGTTGACTGGTGAAAACTACATGAAATGGAAATCAAACTTGAACATTGTATTAATATGTGAGAACCACAAATTTGTCTTGACTGAGGAATGTCCTGAACTCCCTCCCACTACTGCTACCAAAACAGCAAGGGAAAAGTGTGATAATTGGATCTTATCAAACAGCAAAGAAAAGTAATATATGCCTTCGATTATGAGCGATGTGCTAAGAGAGAAGTTTGAGAACACTGAAAATGCTTATGAGATCTGGGGTATCCTTCAAGATATGTTTGGGCAGCAGTCAGACCAGTGCAGGCATGAGGCCACCAGATCCTACATGACCAAGAAAATGAAGAAATGAGTTTCTGTCAGAGAACATGTATTAGACAAGATCAATATAATGCACGATGCCATTATCCATGGGGCAATCATTGATGAAATGACTCAAGTAAACATTATACTTGAATCGATTTCTCCAACTTTTAAAGGTTTCACAACCAACTATGTCATGAACGAATTATCATATAACATGACACAGCTATTGAATGAATTGCAAAATTATGAATCTCTTAACAAAGGTTTTGAGAAAGAAGGAGAAGAAAATGTTGATGATTCTAACCCATCCTCTTCAAAGGCTAAAACCAACAAGAGGAAAAATGGAAATGGCAAGGACAAGGAGAAAGACAAGAATTCAAAGAAGCCTAAAAAGTCATCCAAAGGTAAAGAAAACAAGAACACCAAAAACCTCCAAAAGGAAGACCCCAAATGGGACTTTCTTTCACTGTGGAGTAGATGGTCACTGGAAGAGAAATTGTCCAAACTATCTCACTGACCTAAAAGAGAAAAAGAAAGGTAAATTTTATTTACTTGTCTAGAAGCTTGTTTAGTGGAAGACAATTCCTCATCCTGGATAATAGATTCAAGAGCCACTAACCGTGTTTGTTTTTCTCTACAGATTCTTAGTTCGATGAAGAAGCTTGCTGATGAAAAGGTGACTATGAGAGTAGGCAGTGGTCAGATTGTCTCTACAGCAGCAGTTGGAACCGCCCATTTGGAATTTGAGAAGAATAAATTTCTTGTTTTAGAGAATGTTTATTATATTCTTGGATTTTCTAGAAACTTAATTTCTGTTTCAATGTTTCATGAACAAGGCTTTAAAATTTCTTTTAATAATGATTTGATTGTTATTTCAAGATATGGTTTTAAGATATGTTCTGCAAAATCTATTGATGCACTTTATAAAATGTAAGCTAAAGAGAAATCTGGTTATAATTCTGAATTATTTAAAACAGCTAATCCTAGATCTATTAAACGACAAAAGACTAATTCTGATAGTGAAACACATCTATGGCACTGGAGATTTGCCCATATTGGTCAAGATAGAATTAATAGGCTTGTAAAGGATGGCCCTTTAAGAGAACAATCTATTGGGTCTCTGAATTCAGTCTAGAAGGCAAAATGACCAAGAGACATTTCTCTGCTAAAGGTTCAAGAGCTACAGAACCACTTCAGCTGGTACATATGGATGTTTTTGGTCCACTTAATGTTCAAGCAAGAGGAGGTTATGAATACTTCGACACTTTCATTGACGATTATTCAAGATATGGTTTCCTATACTTAATCTAAAGAAAATCTAAACTTTTTGGAAAGTTCATAGAATTTCAAGCAGAGGCTGAAAAGCAATTAGGTAAATCACTAAAAGTTCTTCAATCGGATCGAGCAGGAGAGTACTTGGATTTTGATTTCGAGGACAATCTGTGTGAGCATGGTATTCAATTCCAACTCATGGCACCTGGAACGCCACAAAAAAATGGTGTTTCAGAAAGACAGAACAGAACGTTATTAGAAATGGTTAGATCAATGATGAGTTTCTCATCATTATCATTGTCATTCTGGGGCTATGTGATTCAATGTGCTCTATACATATTGAATGTTGTTCCATCTATTATCCAAAAGACACCCATGGAATTATGGAATGGTTGCAAACCTAGGTTACACCATTTTCGAATTTGGGGGTGTCCTGCACACGCGCTTAAAGGAATAACCGGGAAGGTGGAATCTCACTCAGAAGTGTACAAGTTTGTGGGACATTCCAAAGAGACTAGAGGTAGAATTTTCTATAGTCCAAAAGAAAATAAAACATTTGTATCAACAAATGCAATTTTTTTTAAACATGACTATGATAAAAACCACAAACCTCGCAATAAGGTTGTACTGGAGCAAATGGTCTCGAATGAAGTTGCAAAGTCACCAGCAACAACCAATGAAAAATGGCAAGAGGAAACTTCTAGTTCTAGTCAAAATAGTAGAGAGCCTCATCGTAGTGGGAAGGTTAGTAAGCAACCCACTCGCTATGAACACGAAGTTCAAATGCTTGTGTCTATGACAAAGAAAGACAATCCATTGACATTTAAAGATGCAATGAATAATTCTAAAACTGACCAATGGGAAGAAGCCATGAACCAAGAAATAGAATCAATGTATTCCAATTCTGTCTGGGTTCTTGAAGATCCACCTAAGAATATCAAACCCATTGGTGCAAGTGGACATCCAAGAAGAAAAGAGGAGCGGATGGGAAAGTAGAGACTTTCAAAGCAAGAAGGGGTTGATTCTGAAGAAACCTTTTCTCCTGTAGCCATGCTAAAATCCATTCGTATACTCTTGTCCATTGCTGCATGCATGGATTATGAGATTTGGCAAATGGATGTCAAAACAACTTTTCAGAATGGCTACCTTGACGAAACCATTTACATGTCTCAATAAGAAGGGTTCGAAGTAAAAGGTCAAGAGAAAAAACATTGCAAGCTTCTTAGGTCCATCTGTAGACTCAAACAAGCTTCTAGATCTTGGAATCTAATATTTGATGACACAATTAAAAAGTTTGGATTTTAACAAAACGTTGATGAACCTTGTGTCTATAAACAAATCAAAGATGGTGTAGTGGTATTCCTCGTTTTTTTTATGTTGATGATATATTATTGATTGGAAATGACGTAACATCATTATCAAAGTTAAAGAACTGGTTAGCTGAACAATTCCAAATGAAATATTTGGGAAATGAAAGTATGTTTTGGGCATTAAAAATCTTAGAGATAGACAGAACGAAACTTTGGCACACTCTCAAGCAACTTATATTGATAAAGTGCAAGAACACTTTAATATGAAAAACCCCAAAAAGGGTGATATGCCAACCCGTTCTGGAGTATTCCTTTCCAAGGAGTAGTGTCCCAAAACACCTCAGGAAGAGGAAGATATGTGACAGTATCCCTACGCCTCAGCGATAGGCAGTCTAATGTACACCATGTTTTGTACAAGACCTGACATATGTTATGCAGTAAGGACAATCAGCCGTTATCAATCCAATCCTGGATTGAGTCATTCTATTGCAGTGAAGAATATTCTCAAGTATCTTAGAAATACTAGAGATTATATGCTTGTATATTCTGGTGGAGACCTGAACCCCACTAGTTATTTTTTTTATTATTTTCAATCAGACAAAGATAGTCGAAAATCGACTTCTGGATCAGTGTTTACTCACGGAGGAGGATCAGTAGTCTTGCAAAGTATTAAACAAATCAGCATTGTAGACTCCACCATGGAAGCCGAGTATATAGCAGCTTGTAAAGCACCTAAGGAGGTTGTGTGGCTCAAAAAGTTCTATTCCGATCTGGAAGTAGTGCTAGAAGTGGATAAGCCACTAGTCTTATACTGTGACAACAGTGGGGCAGTACCTAACTCAAAGGAACCACGGTGTCACAAGAGGGGAAAACACATCGAGAGGAAGTATCTCTTACTTTGGGAGATAGTTTATCGAGGAGATGATGTAGTTATGATGATAGCTTTAGAGCATATTCTTGTAGATCCTATCACAAAGACTTTATCCATAAAAGATTTTATGGAGCATGTAAGAAACATGGAATGAGAGAGATGCCTCATTTACTTTAGGGCAAGTGGGAGATTGTTGGGAATTATGCCCTGAAAGAATATGTAGTAGACATTGTTTTTAAGAAATAAATAAATAAATTGAATTTGTTATGCATATATTTTATGGACTATATTATTCTGTGATAATATTATGTAAATATTAGAAAAATTCCTAAGTTCATATATGTGATCTCAAACACGTATTAGTATGGGAGGATTGTGTTTGCGATAAATGAACTTGAATAGTTCGCACTAAAATAAAGTTATGGAATCTTTAGAATAATTATGCAAGTACAGTCCCCTAGTATTATGAATACATGTGATCTAGATCAGGATCACTAGTGTAGTATGACACTTTAGTGAAGGTACTTTATATTTCAGAGAATATATAGAACTGTACCAGATATGTTTATTAATACTTAGTTAAATACCATTTCGAAGTATTAATTAAATATATCAACTAATGATCATATACAAATAGATATTAATCCTAAAGTTACTATGAACTCCTGTTTATGTTATATGAGTTCTTTGATTCACTCATTAGGGTTTGTCAGAATGATCAGGCTATAAACTTTTGTTTTGGGAACTCATTAATGTAAATGGCTGGAGGCATAGTCTTCAGATATGGAATCTATCCCTTCTCACAAGAGATTGAATAATGGTTCTCTTAAGGGTTGCTTTTTGGACTGAAAGGTTATTGAGTTCAAATTCATAATTCAGTGATTAATTAACCTTCACTAGTAAAGTCAATGGTACTTAAGGAAACAAGAGATAATTAAAATGGTAAAATGGTAATTTTATTCCTGATTAATTATAAACCATTATTAGAGGGTTAATTTGTATGTAATGATTATATCAATGGACACTTTATTGTTATAAAGTACTCAGTAAATGAAATGTCTATAATTACAGGAGTGCAGTCTAATATTTATGGTGGAATAATCATGATATTAATAAATTAAGATTATTTAATAAAAGAGTTTAATTAATAATCATAAATTTATTGGAGCTTGGAATTATAGGTCCATAGGTCCCCACAACGGCTCTATCAACACTATTAAAGGTAAGAGTTGATATAAAGGAAAAATGGTTAAACGAAATATTTAAGAGGACATTTGTTCTTCGGGCCAAATATGCAATTATATGATAATAGTGATTAATTAATTAATTAAAAATTAGTTGTAATTAACAAAATTAGTTAATATTTAATTATCATGTAATTTTCGAAATTATGTTAATAATTAAATTGATTTTCAAATTTTAATTAATTATAATTTTTGAAATTATAATTAATTAAATATTTAATTTTTTAAATTTATATTGATTTTAATTAATTGGTAGAATTAATTAAACATCTTTATTTGAGTGGGAGATAATAACCTGATAAGTTCAAATTAGATTTGAATTTAAAAGATAGATATTTATTCAAATAACTAATTACATTTCATAATTTGTTAAAAAGATATTTAATTTAAATTTGAATTAGTTATGAGGTTGTTAGATTTTTTCTAACAAGGTAGTTTGAATGAATAATTAAATAAAAATAGAAAAATTAAATATCCCTAAAATTAAGGGTGGTAAACGACCACACACAATCCATGGACTGTGTGTGGCATGTATTGCATGATTTTCAGGGATAAATTATTTTATTTTATTTATTTAATTAACTAATTAATGGAAGATTCAAAAATTAGTTTTTGGATACTTTCATTAATGAGATAATTAATTAATTTAAAGATAAATTTTAAATTGGTTACAGATTTATTTTTTTTTTAAATTAAAATATTTTCTATTTAAGTAAGACTATAACGTTTATTTTCTATTTTCTATTTATTCTTTTAAGAAAATAGATAGAAGAAGTATTTCGCTCTATATAAGAATATAACGTTTCTTTTCTATCTCTCCCTGAAAAAGATAAAGAACCAATCTCAGGCCTATTCTCTTGATCTCATGTGTTGAGTACATCAAGTGGAACTAGAAATTAACCATCCTTTATTCTCCAAATGCCCACACACTTCTTGAGGGGTAGAGAATGTTGTGGAAGATCTTGGTGTGAGTACGTAGGAGCAGCTTGGATAAGAAGATCGTTCTTATTACGAAAAGATAGGAAGGACACTTGATAGGCTTCAAGAGGTATGGTTTCTATCCTTATCTTGCTTATGATTAATGTATGTATATTAATAGATCCGCATATTTAAAGGTAGTTTAAATATGTTACAAATTTTTTGTTGTACATTGGGCCAACCCATCCACGATTCCGCTGCGCATTAGGAAACTTGTTCCTAACAACACCATACTCACTCCATCCTGGCACCACGAACATGTATCAAGATCTACAGACTTTATATTGGTGACCTGGGATGAAGAAGGACGTAGTTGAATACGTGGCCAAGTGTTTATATTGAGAAGATCCGAGATCAAATGCCACTTCGTAGAGCACACATGCTAATCTTAAGCGTAGGGACGTGGAGTTCCAGGTAGGGGTCCACGTGTTTCCGCGAGTTTCACCATTACGAGGGGTGAGGAGGTTTGGGAAAAAGGCAAGCTGAGCCCTAGAATCTTAGGACCTTTTGAGATCCTTGAGAGGATCGGGCAGGTAGCCTATAGATTGGTTCTACCACCATTGTTATCAAGAGTTCACGACGCATTCCACATCTCTATTCTTCAGAAGAATGCCTCAGATACGACTCATGTGTTGAGATATGAGGATTTGGAGTTACAAACAGATTTGTCGTATGAAGACCGATCAGTTCAGGTCCTAAACAGGAAAGATAAGGTTCTACGAAACAAGACGATTCCTTTAGTCAAGATATTATGGAGGAATAGCAAGGTTGATGAAGCGACCTGGGAGATTCAGTCAGCTATGTGGGATCAGTATCCCAATCTATTTAGGTAAAATTTTGAGGACGAAATTCTCAGTAGGACGGGATAGTTGTAATGACCCAAAAATGCTAATAGGGTTTAGTTCCTTGATTAGCGTGTCAGGAGGGTATAATTGGATATATGTGTGTTTAATTAGTTAAATCCATGATTATGTGGCATGCATTATTAATATGATTGTGTGAATATATTATATGCATGTTTATGAGTATTAGATATGCATGTGGGCCATTTACTGTTTATAAAGGCATACTTGTAATTTTGGCCCGTTAGGCCATAAAATGTGACTATATGTGCTAAATTGTTGAGACCACATTATTATGTGGATATATTTACAGTATATGGCTCGAAGCGATCCTAGTGAGCAGATTAGCAGAATAGTCACAACGGGGTTTAATACTCGGCTCGGGGTGAGCTTAGGGGTATTTTGGGAACTTAGAATATAATTTGGGGTTTATGGAGTAACAAGTAAGTATTTGGTAATTATTTGAACATGTCGGGATTAATTAGGAATTGATAGGATGACTTGAGGAATTAGGGGGAATTTGGGAAAAGACCATTTTACCCTTGGAACAATTAAAGGAGGCTGAGACTTTAGAGGGGCAATTTAGTCTTTTGGGGTTAAGGATATACATAGAAAGCCTTTGGAATTTATCAGAAACACCAAGAAGGACTCTCCCTCTAAGTTCCTCACATAAACATTATCTCTTTCCCTCTTTAGAAATCAAAGGGAAAATTATGGAATTTGAAGGAGAAAAGCCACGGATTCAAGCTGGGAATTGAACTGAAGATAGCTAGGAAATTAAAGTTAGGATTATTCCAAGTGCTTGGTGAGGATTTAAACTACAAACTGAGGTAAGGTGTCAAAGTTCAAACTAATGAATTGTTATTAGAGTTTAGAGGCTGCATGAATTCTAGGTTGTTATTGTTTATGGGTGTTTGATGGGTGCAAGGGAATTATAGATTGGATATGATGTTTAGCTTATAGGGATGAGAATTCTAGGTTCAATTCTGAGTTTGGTTGAAGGTTTGGGTTGAATTTTAAGGCTTAGACTCAAGGGGAACGTTGGAAAAAGGGTGGTTTTTCTAGGTTTGGGGGCTCGGGTTGCGACCCTATTCTTTAGGTGCCGCGACCCGCGTGCTTGAGGAGGTTGGATGCCTCTGGTTCGCTAGGCACGCCGCAAACCAGGGGGTACAAGTCGCAGCCCGTGCCCTCCAGTAGGGAGGGCTTGACCTTTGTCTAAGGGGTGGGTGACGGCCCTTAGGGGCAAGTCGCGGCCCGAATGAAAATAAAAGGCAACCAAGGTTTTAGGCTCGGAGATTCAAACCTGAGCGCTCAGAATGAATTCTACTACCCGGTTTAGTATAATTCGAGTTTCTGGAGCATAGTATTTGTTTCCATAACATTTATTTGAATCATAGATTGATAATTATCCATGGTTATTTGTGACTAGGATTATCGTTAAGGCTCAGGATAGAGGATCGTGCTCGGGATCACTCTTTATTTATTGCTTGGGATTTTAGGTAAGAAAACTGCACCCCTGTGGTTGTGAACAAGATTGAGTTTCCCTATAATTGAACGTATGTATTATGTGATTATATGGTTGTTATGTGTTATATGAAAGTACGGCTTAAGGGTGTTGGGGCTGATGTTAAGGATACTGAACATAGCTTGGCCTAAGCGAGCCAGGATCAGCTAGATAAAAGGTAACCAAGGTTTTAGGCTCGAAGATTCAAACATAAGCGCTTAGGATGAATTCTACTACCCGGTTTAGTATAATTAGAGTTTCTTGAGGATAGTATTTGTTTCCATAACATTTATTTGAATCAGCGATTGATAATTATCCATGGTTATTTGTGACTAGGATTATCATTAAGGCTCAGGACTGAGGATCGTGCTCGGGACCACTCTTTATTTATTGCTTGGGATTTTAGGTAAGAAAATTGCACCCCTGTTGTTGTGGACAAGATTGAGTTTCCCTATAATTTAACGTATGTATTATGTGATTATATGGTTGTTATGTGTTATATGAAATTATGGCTTAAAGGTGCCGGGGCTGATGTTAAGGATACTGAACGTAGCTCGGCCTAAGCGAGCCAGGATCATCAGATTCGTACTGAAACCATTGGGAAATGGTGTACCTGAGATATAAGGGGCAAAAGGCTCGAGCTCCTCATCAGATTCGTAAGCTCTTTCTTTATTTATTTTTTCCTACTTGAAGGAGTCTGAATGCTTCCTCAAGTTGGTTGATTCTCTCCTGAATCAAATCCACCAGAGGGGGAGCTTGTGCTACTGGTAGCTGGTTTTTGTTCGTAGGAACTCCAGCTTCTTGTCACAGTATAGGGTTGTGCTGATTTCCATTTACTGATTGTAGGGGCTTCCTTCGGGCATTTAAGTGTGCCCGCAGTTCAAGGTTTGGCTGATTAAACTACGCACGGTTTTGATTCAGGTGGTCTCAAAGATCAAGATAATCATTCGAATAGTTCTCGTAATGTCTAGGCTCGGTGTTATAAACACTCTCCTACTTGTTGTAATCCTGAATTCCGTCATGGAAGCTGACATTTCTCTCTAGTTGCTGCTGTTCGTGACCTCGAATATAACTCCCTGATGGCTGGGGTTGTCTATGTTCATGATGTAGCCCCCGTGAGGCCTCGTGTTCACCCCTATGCTTGGGTCGAGCTCGATGGCTCCTGTCTTGACTTCCACTTCTAGCAATTCATGAAGGCCTTTGAGGAGTCCTTTCCCTAGCTCAATTTGCGCTAGGATCTTGCTGAGGTGCATCCTGAGCTGGAAAGGGTTGCCTAATTGGTGAGGGAGGATGTGTGATTAGTGAGAGTGGCAGCCTCTCATTGTTTGGCATGCCAGGCTTAGAGTTATTTCTATTAGGTTTTGGGTTATCATTTTGAGCTCTCGGGGGAGATCAGCTATTCCCTAGATCTGCGGGAGGGTCCTCGGCTGGGTTGTTCCTTGAAGGGTTTCAAGATGATCCCCTGGGCAAGTTTTTTCCAGTATTTTCCTTAGGCCTTGGTTGAGACTATTGGGCCCTTTGTTCGACCATCCTGGTAGCCGCACTCAATCGAGGTCACCCCCTGGTCCTCAATGGGTGTACCTAGACTTCAGTAGTTCATCTTGCCATCTCTTCATTTAGTTGCGTAGCTTCAGCTAATTGTTCATGCAACCTACGATTTTTGAGCTCATCTGCTGGCACATATCTTTCAGGATTATAATAATCCTGCTCATTAGGTCTAGAACTCTGACTAGGTCGTTCTCTAAGAGACAATGAGACAGTCTCCTCATCGGGACTCTTGTCCACAATTGGTTGTTTACCAGGCATTTAAGGATGCTCCTCAGTTTGTGGAGTACACTCCTCAAGGATATAGGGTAGAGGTCGCCCATTGGTTGTAGGAATGTTCAGGGCAGCCATTGTTGCTAAGCGGGAAGCTTTACGCTAAATGGTAGGAAGAATTTCTTAATTCTCTCAACGAAAGCACCAACATGTTGACACCATTTTTTGTCAACTTAATTATGTAGAGAAATTAAACAATTAATCGGGAAGAAAAGAAAAGAAAGAAATTTTTAACGTGGTTCAGCAGTTAAAATCTGCCTAAATCCATGAGTCACTTTTATTAGAGTGTACGTTAAAGACTCAAGAAAGAGTAATTTCCACAAATGTTTCTCAGTGCCCGATTGCACATGAATACAAATGACTAAATCCAGGCTATTTATAGACCTGGTCACAAGAATATTTTCCCACAAATTTAGGGAAGTTACAACATAATATTCACATTTTAGTTCAAATGAATATCTGAGTAATACAAATTAAATGAATTATTAAATAAAAGATCCCTTAAAAATATGGTTAACTATACACAATTTTAACCAATCCCAAAGAAATAGGGATTTCCTAACAGCTTCTCTGTGTGTATATTTAACGCTCCTTCGAGCTTGACACTTCTTCAACGAACTTTCGAGATCACTCGTATCTTCGAGCTCACTATTCCAGTTGTCAGCACCTACTTGCTTAATGAATCTGTCGAACTCATCTCTTGGAGGAGACTAATACCTTCTAGCCTGAAACTCATGCTCAAGTGTTGATGACGTAGCTCTGAACTTCGTGACAATTTGTACAAGTATAATTATAACACTTGTTAATCACGACCTTACACTTTACGAGCATACATTTCGAGGCTCTTTATTTATTCTCGTAATTTGGGTGTAACACCATTCAACTCAAAATATTTTATTATTTATTATAAGTTTTTATTATTGTACTTATTTTTTTAACTATACAAAAAAAAAATCAAATCAATTTTTTGTTCTAACTTATTTTTTACAGATCATGACTTTTTTTTCCTTGTTTGGGTTAACTAACTAATAACAATCATGTTTTCATATATGATCATTTTTATATTTTAAATTTGGATGTTCTCATCAAGGTAACCAGGTACCCATTCACGTTTTCATATCAATTGTTTTTTTCAAATTTGAATGTTTACATCAGGGTAACTAGTTACCCATTCATGTTTTTTATATGTATTTTTTTCTTTCCAAATTTGGATATTCCTATTAGGTTTACTGGTTACCCATTCAAGTTTTCATATATAAGTTTTTTTCCAAATTCAGATGTTCCCACTAGGGAACTGGTTACCCAATCACATTTTCATCAGATTTTTTTTCTTCCGATTTGAATGTTTCCATCATGGTAATTGGTTGCCCATTCATGATTTCATATCAATTTTTCTTTCTTTTTTAATTTGGATGTTCTTATCAGAGTTACTCTTTACCCATTCAAATTTTCATATATATATATATATTCCATATTTGGATGTTCCCACTAGGATAAGTGGTTACCCATTCACATTTTTGTAGCGTCTCGAAATTTTACTTAGCTAGATAGTAGTAGTAGTAGTAGTAGCTTGTAGTATTTTAGTTTTCGTGGGCATTGGTTCAAGTCGAGATTTATTTGGAAACTCGTAGAAATAGTAATGGATTTTATAAGTTTAACCTATAGTTTAGAAATATTAATTATAACATAAGGTTTGATTAATATAGCTGGTCCTAGAAATATTATTTATCATAACCTAAGGTTTAGATAGAATTACTAAGAGCATGACACTTGTCACATGCTTGTTTATTTAAGGATATAAGGATTTTAGATGAATTAATTAATAATGGGTGAATCTAGAAGCCGTACAACCTTCCAGCAGTTGTTAGGATCACATTTTACTCAGTCAAAGTTGTTTTAACAAACTTCAAATATGCTGAAAGTGTGAAAAAATTAAAATATCATTGTATGTCGATATATCGCAGCTATAGGGCCGATACATCGCCTACGAAAGATATGGAAAGCATGTCGACTTCGCACGAACAAAACCACGAACGCTCGGGGGATAGGCATAGGCATAGGCGATATATCGGCCCTTGGGTTGGTTTTTGAAACTTCGTGGAATTCGAGCTAGAAATAGCCCTCAACAACTTGGACTTGCTCTTGAACGTTTTTGACCGAGTTCTGGGCATCTATTGAACCGAAAATTCAAATCTTTTCAATTATTATTTATTTATTATTTTTAATAGAGGTTACTTTCACTCCCAGGACTCTATAAATAGGACCTAGTACTCAGCCATTTCATCATTCAAGCATTTTTTAGAGCCTCCAACCTGCTAAGATTTTACTACAGAGAAAACACTAGGGTTTGGGATTTAAAAGTTTTTCAATCTAAGCTTTATAAACACTTGGGAAGTAAGATAGAGTGTTATTTCGGCATCGAGGTGTAGATCAAAGTTATAGTCCATTCAAGTTATTCTTATCCTTAGGTTAAATCCATCATAGTTCTTATATTTTCTTTCATTATCTTTTAAATCCTAACTTGGTTTTATGGCTTCTTGATTAGGTGTTAAATTCTTGAAACTTAAGGTTCTTTGGTAAGTTTATATCTTGATGGTTTAGATCTCTTTTTCATCTCCATTTCCTTAGAAACTCATGATTCTTATTGTTGATTTTAGGAGTTTTCAATCCCGTTCTTGTCCCCAATATCTCGGTTTTTGGTAAGGAAAATAGGTTAGATTAAATGTGTTATGATATGTTTATGAGATATGTTATGTTATGTTAATATGTTATATATGTATATGAATATGTTTTATGTTATAGTCGCTTGGGCTTATAGTTGCTTAGATAGAAAACCCCAAGATTTTTATCATTATCGTGGTTTAGAGTTATGATTTACCCTACCTTGATTAGTAGTTTGAGGACCTAGATGGGTTAACATATACTACCTCGTGATCTAACCTACCTTGATTAGTAGATTGAGGACCTACATGGTTTATCACATGCCACAGTAATGAGTTAATGACCATTAATATTGTAGTCCTATATGATATACGTTTTTATGTCATATGTTTTATGATATAGTATTATGTGTTTACCCAAAAAACGGCTCTTGATGACGTGGCAGGATTGACTTAAACGTGGATGGCACGTGGTGGTTTCAAGTGAACGAATCCTATCCGACCATCGACCAGAGAGTTATTTATGTATCAAGGCTCATTCTAGAGTGCGACCAGTCTGGTCGCATACTTTCGTTTACTTCCTTTTGAATATGCAATCTCGTAATATTAACATTTATTGTATTTTCTTTTATTACCTTGATACACAAATCGTAATTGTAGTTAAGGCCCATTGGCCCATGTAACCTTATTGAGCCTATAAATAAGAATCAGAGAGCTCAAGGGAGGGACTTTTGAACTTTTGATCATTGTATTTCGAGAAAAGAGCACAGTGTGATTATCCACCGAAATTGTAATTCTCTCAAGGCTTGTGAAACTCGTGAACCCTAGTTCATTGATCACAATATTGGGATTCAATATCAATAAGAACACTAAGTGGATGTAGGTCACTACCATCTAGTTGGGGCCGAACCACTATAAATCGTTTGTGTCATTTTCTTTCCATTTGATTCTCTTCTTGTTTCCCTTTTGTTCTTTATCGTTTATTTGACTCCGTGTCGTTGGCCAAATCGAGGGTCAACATTTTGGTGCTTTCGTTGAGAGCTTAATTCGAGACTTCAAGAAGATCAAATGGCTAAGACATCCAAGAGAACTCGGTAGACTTCTGGCACTGCATCCACTCAGCCTTCTCCTCCAAATGTGGCTGAAAATGAGCCACACTCGGAGTTTGAGGAAGAAGAAATCAATTCTGAAACTCTGAGGACAACACTGTGTGTGTTGTAGGGCGATGTGCCCAATTTGAGGGCCAATCAAGAGAATGGGGCAGAGACCTTGGCGCTACTGCAGAGGGAAATCGAGTGTCAGTGTTAGGAACTGAATGAGCGGCAAGCAAACATGGACCGCCGGTAGAGAGATGCCACAGCCGCTTTAGAAGCAGCCATTCAGTTGGCTCGGGGGCAAGCTGCACTGACTTCTCAACCAGATCAGCCACCAAATGCACCACCTACTTCAGCCAGCAAGCCCTCAAAGGCTAGAGCAACCATCTGCTGCTCAACAGGATATCCCAATTTAGGATCCTGAGCAGTAACCACCTTCTCAAGCTGGTCGGGTCAATCCCCATCGCCAGAGGCACAATAGGGCCGGGCAGCCACCCCGAAGCCCTAGGCGCCCAGTGGCTGATGAGCCAAATCCACCGAGGAGGGGCCAACGTCCTTCGGCTATCAGAAGGCACACTGAATCAGGATTTGTGGTCAGGGGACCCCCATGGTATAATAATGCAGGGGGACCCACCGACCAACGCAAGCCTCCCCCTCACGCTCGGGAGATGCCAGGTAGAGGAGGGAACAACGTGACCAGCCGGTCGCGCTATAATCGGTCGTACTTTAGGGACATCCATGATTATAATGAAGTCGACTCTGGCAGGAGAAATGCTAGTCGAGGGTATGAATGAAGGGGTGGAGATATGAACCCCCCCACCAAGAGAAAATAGGCCTATGAGCCAAAACGCTGGGGGCAGCCTAGACAACATAACATATTTGATCGATTGGGCGCTAGCAAGAAAAGGCACAGAGATGATGACCTGAGGGACATGCTCAACGACAGGCATGAGAGGCACGATGAGTACGCTCCTCTGGCACCAGTCGCCCCAGTAATACCAGACGCTGTACAGGCCCAAATTGATGCACTGAATCAGGTTGTCCAACAGCTGGTGGGAAGCCTGACATCCCACATTGAGTATGATCGGAGGAGAGGTACTCCATTTGTACAGAGGATTGCTGTAGTAGAAACCCCCAGCAAGTTCAAGATGCCAGTACTGTCGAACATCGATGGATATGGGGACCCAGTATCTCATGTAAACAAGTTTGAGATACAGATGGACATCCATAAGGTATCGGACGATGGTCGCTGTAGGATCTTACCGGCCATCCTATCTGACACTGCGCAGGAGTGGTTCTTTAAATTCCCTCCTCCTAGTATAGTATCGTGGGAAATGTTCGTGAAGGAGTTCTACGGACAATTTTACGCTGGTTGTGTACACCCCACTGAGGCCAACCAGCTGGCCGAGATACGCCAGAAGGAGGGAGAATCCTTAAAGCAATATGTAACGCCCTGGATAGCCAAGACCGCTACACTGTGTATTTGTGAAGGTTCAAGACTTGCTAATCAAGTCAAACAGTTAAAAACGTGAATTCTACAGTCATTAAAGTGCTAGGGTTAAAAGGTTTTGGTCTCAAAAGATACTTACCACATAATTAAATATTTACATATGGGATCCCAAAAAATATAGCATTTAAAAGTCTATTTACAAAATTTCCAGTGTACAGACAACCACCAGCCTTTCTAAAGGCAAAACAGAAGTTTATGGTATTCCTATCCCTATCTCCCCTCAACCTTGGTAGTTGAGCAGCTGATCATGTACATTATGCTCTCATAGCTCTCCAAATCAGGGCTGATCAAGCTTTCCCTTGCCTTTACTTGCACCACGTAGCACCCATGAGCCAAGGCCCAGCAAGAAAACATATCATGTTACATAACAAGCAATAATAATATTTGGGTAACCCTTTAGCACGTTCATACACTTAACATTCCACAATATTCACAAAGCATGGAGATTCAACCAAAGAGTCAGCTATTCATCACCCAGCTATACAGCATAACAACTCACCAAACAATAATAACAAACAGATCATATAATAGCCAGGGTCGACACTTTAGGTCGCACCCCCTGTTTACCCCACTAACTCCGGCCCGCTTAAACCGAGCTCAATGCATAACAAGCTGTCCTCAGCTACCAGTGGCCGAGCCGTGTGCGCTAATGTAAACTTTGGCACTCTTAGGCTGTTGGTTTACTGTTTACATGGTGTAATATCATCCTTTACAAAGCATACAAAATAAGGAACCCTTAGTCCCATTATAATTCCACAACCAGGTGCATATTTCTTACCTCTAATTCCCAAGTTCTCTGATTACGAGCGACACCTCTCGAGCACGATCCGCTTCCCGAGCCCTAGCTTAACACCTAGTCACAACCAAGGTAGGGAGTACCATTAATAATCACTTTACGGGTGGAGTTCTAGCTTTCGACACATCGAATTCCACCAATCACGATGGTGGAATTGATCCCGATAACCCTAGGTTAGGTTCCCACTCTAAAATCCCCCCCCCCCCCCAAAGATCAAAAATGCCCATAAGGGCTGCAGCCCCTGAAACCTAGCCGTGGCCTGCCCCTGAAACAGAGGCTAAGCCTCTCTGAAGACAGACATGCGTCGCGGCTCTACCTTATGGCGCAGCAGCGCTTCCCCGCTGCAGAGCCTCCTTAGCTCTTCCTTGCTTCGCAGGGCCATGACATTCTAGAACAGAGCCGCGACCCAACCCTTCGTGCGTAGAAAAACCACCATTTTTAGCCTCCTAACCTTGCTAAAAATCATCCCAAAGCACCCTAATTCCAATACCCATTGATCACAAGACTCCCAGCATGGTTTTAACAACTCAATCCAACAGAAACCTAGTTTAAAATCTCATTAAAATCCCATTTTAATTTATGAAATCCAATAGCTCAAGAACTCTAAAACCAGTCATGCAAACTCAGAATTTAGACTCTAAATTACGAATTGAAGCTTACCTTCTTTGATAAACCACTTCCTTAACAGATTCTTGAGCTAAAACCCAAGCTTCTCATCTTTAATTCAATCCTTAACATCATAACCATAAACACTTTTAATACTCAGCCAAAACTCAGAATTCTAATGCTCAAGAATGAGATTCAATTCTTACCTTGATCCTGGTTGAGTGTTCCTTAGTCAGAACTAGGCTAATCCTTCACAAATTCAGCTCAAAACACAGAATTTCTAGTTGAGTTCTTTAAGTTCTTAGTAGTTTCCTTAAGAGAGAAAATAGGAGGAGAGGGGAAAAAATGGGTTGGTTTGTGTCTTTTGTGCTTTCTGTTTACTCAGTCTATCCTTAGCGAATTAAGTCAATCCCGAGGCTCGGGGTACCGAAAACGTCCCCGAGGGCAAAATGGTAAAATTCTCCAATATTCCCGCCTAGGCTTCCTAACCTCAAATATATCTCCATATATATTTATTTCCATAACCCAATAACCCAAATAATCATCTAATACCCGAATTACCCCTTGACTTACCCCAAGTCAAACATTAAGCCCAGTTGTGACTTCCCGCTAGCTAGCTCCCTAGGATCGCCTCGAGTTGCACGCTGCAGACTTACCCACATAATAATGTGGTTCTCACAAGTATAGCATATAATCACATTTACATTCATATAATCATACATTAACTTAATAAACACACACATAAGCCAATTACGCCCTCCCGAAACACTAATTAAGGCCCTTAAGCCATATTAGTGATTTTGGGTCGTTACAGAATACGTCCAGGATTTCATGCGAGCAGGTGCTGGAGCTAAAACAGTGGGTGACGAAGGAAAGATGATGGCCCTTACTGTCAGAGTAAGGCACCATTCTCCCCTTTGGAACAACCTAAGAAAGAATGGGATGAGGAGTACCCAGGAATTTCTTGATCGAGCAGATCGGTATATCAAGCTCGAGGATACAATTGCCAATGAGGGGAAATCACCTGCGAAAGACAAGAAACCAAAGGGAGATCCCGCCAAAGCCACCAACGGGTCAGATAAACCCAATGGCAATGGGAACAGGAATGGTAAAAACGGTGGAAAAAGGGCGAACAATGAGCCATCAACGTCCGAAAATAAACACCCCAAAGGAAATAGGTATGAGCCAAGATTCATGAACTATACGGCCCTTGTCGAGAGTAGAGCAGAGGTCGACCAAGCGACCAACTCTAATGTCCCATATAAGCGATCAGCACCTATAAGGAAGGATATCTCCAAGAGAGATACAACAAAATTTTGTCATTTTCACAATGACTCCAGTCATGACACTAATGAGTGTAACCAATTGAAGGACGAGATTGAGTTCCTTATTAGACAAGGACACCTAAGGAGATACGTGCGAGCCATAGGAGGTTCTCAACGAGAGGCTCAAGGAGGCAACAAGTAGGTGCTTGTACGCCAACACTCGCCACCTTTACAGCCAGCTCCTGTGGCAGGTACGTTACTCACTATATGTGGCGGCCCACACCTTGCAGAAGATAGTGGGAAGGAAAGGAGCGATATGCTCGAACCTTACGCCATGACCAAGACATCGAGATGATGAGTGTGGAGGATCGAGCGCCTAGAAAACCTTAAACAGAGGAAGAGTTAATAACTTTCTCTGAGGACGATGCTCAGCATGTCCGATTCCCACATTCGGATCCGCTGGTCGTGGACATCTAGATTTCCAACATGATGGTTAAGAGGGTGTTGGTTCACAAAGGGAGCTTAGTCAACATCCTGTACAAATCTCCATTAAAAAGGATGAAGTTGTCCATAAAGGACTTGGAGCCGTGTAACCAAACGATTTATGGTTTTTCCGGGGAAGGGCTCGCACCAACGGGATCGATTAGGCTTCTGGTTACCACAGGATCTGCGCCCATGAATAGGACATTACTCACTACTTTTATAGTAGTTGATTGTCCTTCCGCATACAATGCAGTAAATGGAAGACCTATTCTGGTCGACCTGCGAGCTGTGATCTCGGTTTGGCACCTTGCCATGAAATTCCTAACTGACGCAAGGATAGGATGCATATTGGGAAACCAACAAGAAGCGAGGGAGTACTAAAACTCCTCGATATCTAAGGCGAAGAAAGGCGGATCGATGGAAGCCGCTGGAAAAGAGTTGCAGATAGTCACTGAAGTACAAGCCCAATCAGGTGATTGTGTCACCAAATAGGGTGTTGCCCAAAGTGAGGATAGGGATTTGGATCCTCGGTTTGGGGATTTGGATAAAGAAGTAGGACCCATCAAGGACCTCGAAGAGGTCTAACTCGATGAAGCAGATCGACCAGGGTTGTGAAAGTCAGTAAAAACTTAGAGACAACCATAAAGAAAAAGCTGGTGGAATTTCTGAAGAAAAACCAGGAATTTTTTGCCTGGTCACATTAAGACATGGTTGGAATTTACCCAGCAGTTATTAGCCATGTCCTGAACATAGATAAAAGCTTTCCCCAGTACAACAGAAAAGAAGGCTGCTCGACAAAGACAGGTCAAAAGCTCTAAAGGAAGAGATCGAGAAGCTAAAGGAGAACGGATTCATCAGGGTAGCGTTTTATCCATCGTGGGTCTCTAATCTTGTTTGGTTCCAAAGCCGAATGGCAAATGGAGAACATGCGTGGATTTCACTGACATTGAAAAAGCCTGCCCTAAAAATTGTTTCCCACTCTCTAGAATCGACCAGCTGGTTGATGCCACTGCAGGACACGAGATCCTTTCATTCATGGATGCGTACTCTAGGTACAATCAGATCAGTATGCATCCACCTGATGAGGATCACACTAGCTTTCAGACCGATACAGGACTTTACTGTTACAAGCTAATGCCTTTCAGTTTGGAAAATGCTGGTGCAACTTACCAGCGATTGGTCAATCACATGTTTAAAGAGCTGATTGGTACAAACATGGAAGTATATGTTGATGACATGCTGGTTAAGTTGAAAAAGGCAGAAGGACACATTGAGGATCTGCAAGGATGCTTCAACATCTTGAACAAATATCAAATGAAGCTGAATCCCCTCAAGTGTTCCTTCGGAGTTGGATCAGGGAAAATTTTGGGATTTATAGAAAACTCACGAGCATACGTAGCTAATCCTGAAAAGATCAAGGCCCTGGTCGATATGAAATCGCCAACAAAGATAAAAGATGTTCAAAGTTTAACCAGGAGAATTGCTGCTCTAAGTAGATTTATCTCCAAATTGACAGACAAGTGCGTCTCGTTTTTTAATCTACTTAGAGGCAATAAGAAATTTGAATGGATGGAGGAGTGTGAGCAGGATTTTCAATCTTTAAAGTCTCATATGTCGCAGCCACCGATTCTATCTAAGCTGGTCGAAAAAGAAACTTTGTTCATCTATTTGGCGGTCACAGAATCTGTTGCAAGTGTTGTCTTGGTAAGGGAGGAGGAAAATGTGCAGAAGGCCATATATTATGTAAGCAAAAGGCTAATAGGAGCAGAGCTATAGTATCCACCCATCGAAAAATTAGCCTACTACTTGATTTTAGCCTCCAAAAAGTTGCGGCCATACTTTCAAGCACACCCCATCATCGTACTAACCGACTAGCCCTTACAGCAAGTTCTGCAGAAGCCAGAAGCCGCTGGTCGATTGTTGAAATGGGCAGTTGAGCTTGGGCAGTTTGAAATTTCTTACTTGCCACGAACAGCAATAAAGGGGCAAGCTCTGGCCGACTTTGTCACAGAGCTCACTGGGCTTTCAGATGGTGAACATGCAGAAGAGCTTGAGCCTCACAACCGAACTCCCACTTGGAAGTTGTTTACAAAGGGTTCTTCTAATGAATATCACGCTGGAGCCGGAGCGATTTTGATAATGCCTGAAGGGCATCGATTCCACTCCGCGATTAGATTCGACTTCACGGCATCCAACAACAAAGCTGAGTATAAAGCGTTGCTCGCAGGTTTACGGTTAGCCAAGGACATGAACATAAAGTCGCCTGAAGTCTATAGTGACTCCTAGTTGGTGGTTAATCAGATTAATGGAGAAGATGGTTGCTTACTTAGACAAAGCAAAGGATCTGTTGGCACAATTTGAAAAGTATACTCTCCAGCAAGTATCTCGTGACCAAAACTCGAACTCTGATGCTCTGGCCAAGCATACTGACACCCTGAATATAGTACCTGTTGAACGGCTATTCGCACCAAGCATCAAAGCAGAAGAAACCTCTCTGGTGATTCAGACAGCGAATACATGAATGACACCTTTCATTGAATTCTTGACACAGGGAGTATTGCCGACGGACAGGAACAAAGCCAAGACTCTTCAGCAGCAGGCTGCTAGGTTAATCCTAGTCGACAGAATTTTGTACTAAAGAGGATACTCTATGCCACTCCACAGGTGTGTTTCAAAAGAAAAGGCCAAAGGATTAATGAAAGAGGTCCATGTAGGTTTCTACAGAGATCACGTTGGGGGGCAAAGTTTATCAAAGAAGATCCTAAGGCAAGGGTACTTCTAGCCAACAATGAATGAAGACTTGATGGAATTTGTTAAAAAATGCAACAAGTGTCAGAGATTCATTAAGATTCCGCGAGCAGCCCCTAATGAGCTAAAGCAGATGCAAAGTCTGTGGCCATTCGCAGTACGGGGAATAGACCTCATCGGATCTTTGCCCATTGGAAAAGGTGGCGTCAAATATGCTGTGGTGGCTGTCGATTACTTCACAAAGTGGGCTGAAGCTGGGCCACTTGAAACCATAACGACCAAGAAAGTTCTGGATTTTGTGGTCAAGAACATTGTGTGTCGCTATGGATTGCCAAGAAAGATTGTCTCAGACAACGGCCCACAGTACGATAGTGATCTGTTCACAGATTTTTGCGAGCGGCATGGAATTATCAAAAGATTTTCTGCAGTTGCTCACCCGCAAGCAACCAGGCAAGTCGAGACTGTCAATAAAATACTGAAGGATACACTGAAGAAAAGGATTGAGGAAGCAAAAGGGGCATGGCCAGAGCAGTTGCCTGAAGTCCTCTGGTCGTATAGAACATCCCATCGAAGAGCAACAAGCCATACTCCATTTTCCATAGCTTATGGATATGAGGCTATGTTGCCTGTTGAATTAGATCTGCCATCACATCGACGGATGACTTACGATCAAGGCCGTAATATCTAGTTATTGATGGAATCGTTGGATTTGGTCGATGAGAGGCGCGAGAAAGCCCAACTCCGAGTAGCAGCTTACCAGCAAAAGGTCGCTCGTTATTTCAACTCTAAAGTATGTGAAAGGAAAGTTAATGTGGGAGATCTAGTACTTAGAAGAGTTTTCCTTAACACATGCGACCAAGCTGCTGGAGTACTCGGACCTAACTGGGAAGGACCCTACCAAATCGAAGAAGTCTTCCATCCAGGCACTTATAAACTTGCTCGCTTGAATGGATATCTCATTCCTCGCTATTGGAATGGAGAATACATTCGCAAATACTATCAATAAACAATTCTTCTTAAAGAATTAACTTGTATTAATTTTACTTTTTACAAGTTTGTGAACAAGGGTTAGTCAATTTTTTGACTGATTGCTTATAAGTGTAAGATCATATTCTTGATCACCCGTACAGACACGATTGTCCATTTATTACGATAAATAAAAGGGACTATGCGGAGCCAGTCAATCTTGCCAACTATTGTATTTATTACAAGTATTTGCTCATTACCTGTGTTGTTTTGCTATAATAATCATTGTTTATACATGTCTCTATTACGAGCAGAAATGTTCAAACAGGTCCTAGTCAAGGCAAGTGACCGAGGACCTAAAGCTCCTCAACCACTTGGGGGGCATATAAGGTATCTAGTAAGCAAAGCATATCAATAGGTATGTAAACACACGAGCAAAATAAGTGAAAGCATGTTACGGTACATAGAGTATTTTTCAAAATTTGGTTATTTTGTTAAATCAAAACAAAGTGTTATGCTAAGTTCGGTCATGCGAACATATGTTATAATAAAAAACATTATAATATCAAAAAAAGGAAACCTTTTACACCACGAGCAGTTACTGCCACTACAAGAAAAAACAGTATTCATAACACTTAAAAACTGCTAACCGGGACTATTGATAGCACTTCTGAAAATGCTAACATAGCCCCTATTATTAAAAGTCCAGTCTTTTCTATAACAGTTTTTTAATGTTATGTTCGATGTTATCTTAAACTATTCAATAACACATTTTTAGGTGCTATAATATTGAAATAATAACATTTAGATAGAGTTTTTGGTTATAAATTTGAAATTTAATCTTATACTTTTTTCATAACACTTTTCAACTGTTACATTTGATTATTTTGATAACATTTTTAATTTGTTATATTATATAAACCATAACGATTTTTTACGCTTATAATATGTTTCTAAATCATAACATATTAAAAGTCTAGTAATAAAATTTTGTTACTTTAGTGTGGATAATATATTTTAAATTTTATTTTGATAAGTATACTTATAAGGTTTTTTTTTAATTAAAAGATTTTCATTATTGTATTTTGATAAAAAAAAAATCAAAATTAATCATAAAATGTAATTCTCAATAGATTGATAAACCACAAGTATTACATTGATCAATAACTAATTCAAACCATGAATATATCTAATTCATGAGATCTTAGTTCTAACTTAAATTTGAAAGCATAACATAATAAAGTAATATAATCTTGAACATTTTTTACTTTAAAAATGAAAAACAGAAACATTACAAAATACACAAAAGTAAACCATGCATGAAACTTGCTCCATCCTTCAATTCATCATCCAACCAAGTACTTGCTGCTGAAGTTGTTTGTTGCCATCTGAAGCTCTCTAAATTGAAATCTCCTCAGGTTTCCAAGGCAAACCTCCTCATGATGTTGCTCTGAAATTTTTTAAAACACTGCAAAATTTAGTCAAATAAACAGTATGGTAATATTTCAAAAGCTTGGCATCTATCACTCTCTAATCCAGTGAGTCAAAGAGACCTCTTCTATGCTCATATAAGTTGCATAATAATTACAAAATTTTCCACAAAAAATGAGCAAAATGAGAGCTGAATAAAATGACTAAAAATTAATCAAAAGAAAACAGAGAAAAACCATATACACACGTACATACATACATACAATGTGTAGTGACTGAAACATATTAGTATTATATTTAACTAAATATCAATCCTAATATAGCTGAAACATGAAAGTTGGAAACTCCCAAAAAAGAAAAATGTATGAATAAAAGAAGATGTCACTATTGCACAAGAAAATGTTAGCATGTAGTCTTTCTTGATACTAGATATGATAATCAATTAGTGAACCTCAATCAGTAACATTAGCTGCAAAAATAGCTTAAGAAAAACTTGTTAAGATCTTACAAAGAGATTCAGAATGTGGTCTTTCATTGTATCAAATAAACAGCATTATCCCTTTCCACAAATATTTAAATAAGCAGCTATATTTTAGGCACAATTTTAGGACATTCATAAACAAAACGAATCTGATTGTCATGGAATGCATTTTGATTTACAGGACTAATGAATGACTTATGCAAAGCAAAACTCCATATCTCTATCCGTGTTTATATTTCATTACCATAGCTGAAATTCCCAAATACCAAAATTAAACATGAATAGAAGATCTTGGGACAAAGCAGAGAAACATTCCCACTTGAACTAAATTCAAAAAAAAAATGTTAAACCAATAACCAATGATACATCATGACACATATCTTAATTAACCTGCCTTTTAACACCCCAATTAATTAGACACTTTACAACAATAAGAAAGCAGAACAAAGCTTCAGATGCAGGCTAAGAACCAAGATAAATAACATCCCAGAACATATGTTCTGTATGTTGAGTAAAAATGTTTCAGATTGGAGAATAGTAAATTGAGTAATCTTCTTAATCTTTGTTGAAAAAAGACGGGGAAATGAGGGAGCCAAGAAGCCTAAATCGAAACAGGATTGGAAGCTATATTTTAGGCACAATTTTAGGACATTCATAAACAAAAATATTGAGCATAACAATACATTTTTGATATTTTGATTAACAAACAATCACTTTTTCAAAGAATAGTTGCAGGTGTGAAATTTGAATTTTTTTTTGCATGAACTCAACAAATGTAACCAGTCCAGGACAGAGAAAAAAGAACTAAAGTGAGTGTAATGGGATGAGACAAAAACACACTAAAACAAAAACTAAAGAGAAAAAACACTTTCCCAAAAAGGAGCAACTCAAACCATATTTTAAACAACTCAAATATTAAGAAACAACATCTGGGAACAAGAAACTAAAACTACTATCCTTGCATCAAAAAGCTATTATACTAATTTAGTCTGTTTCAGTATAACCTCCAACATATGGATAATACTGTATACGCTTTAGTACAATGCACTAGAGACTTGTCCCCAGATGACTATAAGAAATGTCTTGGAAGTGCCACAGAAGAGATTTTGGATGTTTATTATTACTCAATTGAAGTTAGACTTCTTAGTCAAAGCTGCTACTTGAGATATGAGTTGTATGTGTTTTATATGGGTGAATCTGATTCTATGGCTAATAATAAGAATGGAGAAGGTTCTTAATTATTCATCATGACTAGACATTTGAAGTTGAAATTCTTTACATGATACTAAAATAAGTTTTCTCCCATCATTTCAACTAATGAGAAGTAAGTCCAGTGGTCAGGTCCATGGTTAGCTTGTATGAAATTTGTTGAATATGTTACAGTGGCCAACATTGTAGGACTTAGCTAAGGACCCTTAAAGAAGTATAAAACTAATTTTATACTTAGATTAGAGTTAACTCAATAAAACTCTCTGAAGCTTTTATTGGAAAGTGAAATAAAGAAATGTTGTCTTCAATCATTTAGATTGAAAAGTGATTGTATAGAGTAGTGACTCAAATAGCTTCATGTGTGGATTCTTTTTTGTTAATGGAAAAAAGGCATTAAACATTTGATTGACCCATCAGATACACTACGTATCTTGTCTTTTCTCTCGGAGGCAAACTTGATATGGAAAGATAGGATATTGAGAGAACTAGCACTAGCACTATCACTAAACTAATTCATTCACATACATTTTAAATTTTAGATCACTAAACTAATTCATTCAAATACATTTTAAATTTTAGAAATATATTAAGGAGCCCAAATTTTACAAATATGTATAAAATTGAAAGTTAACAGATTAAAAGGAATGATCTAACAGAGTTAGTAAAGCAGAACAATACAATTTTCATTTACCAAACAATGTTTATGAATTTCTCATAATTAACTCTAGAGAAAAAGAAACTACTTAAATTATAAATGACTTGCAAGATGAGATGAGATGAGATGAAAAGAGACATACTAGCTCATGCAGCACATTAGCAGTTTCAGTCCTGGAAGTCCATTCCTCCAAATCAAGCTCTCTAGCTATGCTGCAAGTTATTCAACATATTTTTGTGTGAGGTAGATTCTAACTACTATAAAATGAACCAAAAATATGCTGGCTGAGATCCCTGTGGTCATAAAGGAGCCCATATTGGACTCAAATTGAAGTCTATGGTTTCAAATTTTGCATATTAAAGCTAAAGTACCAAGAGAAAGTGAAGCCCTTTAGTTCAAATTTTGTGTACTCTTTAACTATACAAGAATATTGTAAGCCAATCAAATCTGAAGTGCCAACTAAAATTCCCCAAAATTTCCCATATCAGATTATCAAATCAATTTCAAAAAACAAATCAAAATATATATTCCTAATTAACAAGCAACAAAACCAGAAAAAAAAAGCTTCGAACAACTAAGAAAATCAAGAACACCGGATTTACAAATGAAAGAAAACTTATTGTAAAACTTCTAACTCTGTCTAAATCCAAAACAAACAATCAGAAATACATATAACTTATTTGGCCATTTTATTAAAAAGAAAGAAAAAAATGGGAAAAATACCAACATAGAGAAGGGAAGAGAGAAATACAAAAACAAACAGATATGGAAAAATGGACTTTCAGTCAAATAAATCAAAGATCACTTTAACATACATTTTAAATCATGTTAATGGTACTTTAGAACTTTAGAAAACTCAATCAAAACTATGGTTCTTTTAACTATACTTTAGAAGGAAAACGGTTTAAACAACACTAAATCTGTATGAAAAGAAGAAAGACTTAAAATTTTTATATTACCAAAACAAGCTAAACCAGCAGCAGAGGAAGCTAATCCAGCAGCGGTGGGGAAGTTACTTTGACTTAAATGCCTCTTTATTAGATAGCTCATTCTCAAATGCTCCAAATTTGAATGCATAATAAAACACACATAGCTACAACTTTGAATATCAAACTCAAACCATTTCGAGAGAGATTAACATACATGAAAGTATGAATTGTGTGTATATATATATAAATATAGTATAATGTTTCACTAGAGTTACAGCAACAACAACAAATGATTGTTTCAGCACAAAAATACTTGAAGAAATCTGATTTTTTTATGTTATCCAACATATCACACTTTCAGCAGAAAAATAGAAAAGGAGAAATAGAGAAAAAGGGGAACTTAAAAGTACCATAAAACAATGAGCAATTAGTTTGACTTCAACATTAAATAAGGAGAAAAAGGCTCAAAAATTCCCTGACCACATAATAGAGTTTCTAAACATGTGCAAACAATATCCACTAGGGCAGCGAGGGTGGATGTTTCCATGGCAAGAAATCTTCATGATTTAAGGGCATAGAGAAAAAAGCAAGCATAGGGTAAAAAGAAACAAAGATGTAGATTCAAATTAGTGGTACAGTAAGTTTTCTCTTCTTCTTTTATAATAACACATAAAAACTAAAATGCACTTTAGAACAAATAATAGCAAAATTATAAATAATTAATAAACAAATAAAGAGGGAAAATTACTGAACAACAACACAAGCTTCAAAGAGAAACTAATTATTCTATTAGCACTTGAAATCTTCCCTTCTTTTTCTTTTGATTAAATTTTACTTGCTGCAACAAAATTCCTAAAAAGAAGTCCTTTATATATATAATTTATACAAACCATTATAAAGCTACAGAGACAACAAAATCACTAGGAAAAACTAGAAACTATAGAGACAGAGGGACAACTTCAAGACAAACAAAACCAGGGGAAACATAAAACAAGGAAACATGGTGAAAACTACAAAAAAATGACAAGTAACAGACCATAAACTTCCCATAACAACACCCCTATAAAACATAAGAGAGAATAAAGTTGACAACAAATAGAACAACATCAGAGCAGAAACAGAACTAAGAAAACTTAAGAAAAAATAGGCTCCACAGAGAAGACAGGACAGAAATGGCAAAATAGACCAATGATAGTCACTAAGGAGGGACAAGTCTAAGCAAAGATAGTACTTAATGATTTACAACACATCAGCCATCTCACTCTCTAACTGACTCACAAAGTCTAAGCAACAATTTATTATAGAAAAGAAAAACAAAATTGAAACAATTGAAGCTATGAGTTATTAGTCAATAAGCTCTAGAAACCATCAAAATGAAAAAGCAGAAGTATAGATCAATCAAGTATATATGATACAATATAATCAGAAAAAACAGTAAAGTGAAAATAGAGCATATACAATACAGTAAGAAATTATAGCATAAATATGAGTGTTTTTCCTATCTACTCATTAGACCTATGAAAAACAATATGATAAGCTAAGCTGGAGTTATTCTTCGCTAGCTGCTCCCTATAGACCTTAAACCAATAGACTGTTGTTGCTAGAAACATAGTGAGATCCTAGCATAGGACTTTTAAATTAAGAAATGAACACTGTTCGAGTCTAGACTACTAAAATATTGGTACCTTGAAAACTTATGTGTCATCCACATATGAAATTTTGGTAAGATATTCAACACCCATGAGCAAAGCAGCTATGTTCTCTCCAGGAGTTTCCAGCACACGAATGTGAGACTGGACAAGGATAGAACGATGTAAATGTTGCAATGTATTTAAACAGCAACTTCAAATCTTTGAGATTTGACAAGGAAACAATGTGATTGTATATTATCCTATTAAATCCCTTAAGCAGTGAATGTTGCAATGTATTTAAACAGCAACTTCAAATCTTTGATATTTGACAAGGAAACAATGTGATTCCATATTATCTTATTAAATCCCTTAAGCAGTGCCTTATTGACACATTAAGCCTGTTCTACAACTAAATGAACCATAACTTACAGCCATAAGAGGATGGCCATTGAGATATAAATATAACAAAACGTGGTAAATACTAAGATCGAGAAAGTATAAAGGGAAAAAAGAAAAAAACTTGCCTTATAAAATGAAGTGAAAAACAAAGCCAAATTCTTAATAAAAGCCTGCAGAATAGGTAAGTTAAAAAAAAAAGACATTGCCAGAAATAAACAATTATTGAGCGAACACATAAAAAATGGTCTTCATTAAATTTTGAAGCGCCAAAAACAACTTTACCTACTCTTCACTGGAACCAATTGCATAAGCCTCGGGAATGTTTGTATTAAGAGGAATCATGGTCTGACCAAAAGGAAGAAAAAAAAATATTAATAGCAACACAGGAACAAGACATACAATTAAATAAAAGAAAAAACTGGACAATGATGTGATGAGTAAGCCAACCAAAGATAGTACTACAATAAGCATTTCATTTCGGACCTACCTGCAACAGTTTCATGAATATGGTGTACATCTTAACGTACTGGGCATTGTAGAAATCTCCAAAATTAAGTGCTGCAACCTAAACACCAGTGCAGTGAACTATGAGAACCAGGCACAGTTTTGAAGCAACTCTTAACTAAATCAGCATACAAACACACCTCTGTCAAACACTGAAGAGTGAGATTCCGATACGATGGCATGGGGAAAAAATTCAGCAACGTTTCAAGCTGTTACATAAACAAACACAATCAGAATTTTGCTCAAATGTACTTACTCTTTTAAGGAAGTTATTAAGTATTAAATTCAAAGGCAATACAACAACCATCTATCAAGCAAAGCACATACCAATGGAGACTCCAATATATATCCCAGGGGAATCCATGAGAGAAATGCGTGCAATGTGGAGAGTGTTGCACGTATAAGCTCAGTTCTTTGAGAGGCTGATAGTACATATAAGCATAGCTCATGAATGAGTTGAAATTCACTGCAACAACCAATCACATTATGTGTGAGAGATTGGAAAAATGCATAAATATATCATTACGGTAACATGTGACATGCCAATTAGAAAATAAAAGCCAAATATATGATGACTATGAACTGGCAGTACGTGACTATCAGTAGTCCAAGATAAGTGATCATATCACTTGACTTTGTGGTGGCAGTTCACCCGGAAGACATTGTATCAAAATATGTGTATAATAGTGAATAAAAATAACTTAAAAAGTGCGTAATGACTTCTCATCAAAGGATATCTAAAAGAACTGTCCTTAATATATATATAATTATAAGCAAATGATAAGTCTACAGAAGGAAAAAAGAAAAGAGCACTCATGAAACATTACAATATAAAACATGAAATGCATCCCAAAATGAAATAAAAATAAAAAAAACATAAATTATCTACCTGTTCAATGATTGTTTAAGCTCCTTTATCTTACTTTGAGTCATCTCTCCTCTTGAGAAATCAAACACCCCTTCACTTAGAAGCTGAAGAAAACATATTCAAGTAATTAGTGCCAACTAATTCTCAATAGTTTAAGAGAGAGAGAGAAACCTTCAATATAGCCATGCAATTCTCACAAATTGTTTCACTAGTTTTAGCAGCTGAAACAAGATCAGGAATAAAGCTTTGCCATCTTGCTGGCCAATCATGCTTCAAAATCTGTACATTAAACATAGAGGAAGCAAATTAGGGTTGATTATAGAACTTCAAACAGAGATACAACTCACCAAACAAAGTAGCCCCTCACTTCAAACAGAGATACAACTCACCAAACAAAGTAGATAAAACCAATTTGTCAAAATGAGAAAGTTGCAGGTGGGGAAGGGAACACAAAACTAGAAAGAAATATATTTAATTTTTTGATTTTATAGAACTTCTTGCAATAAAATAATCTCGTGGCCTTGAAATGTATAAAGAAACAGAAAATCAACTAGACCCAAATTTTAATATGTTTTACATGATGTGGGATTTGCTTTTCTATGATGTGACTAGCTAGCAAGAAAAATTATAGTAGCTTACTACTACTACTACTAATTTCAAGTAAATTTAAAAAGTTTGTATTATCACAGAGAAAACTAATCCAAAATACAATTTAGATCCTTTACCAAATAGGTGGTGGATTTCTTGATGGCATCCTAGCTAAAATACCCACCAATCAAGTAATTTAATAAATGGGATTTCTTGATGGCATCCAATCAAACAACCTAATAGCTTTATCAACTTCTCCATATTTAGAAAACCCATAATTATAGAACTCTAAAATATAACATCTAACTTAGAACTTTCATCAAACAGTTTTCTTGCTTCACTCAGAAACACACAAAAACAAAAATCATTAGCACATACTACAAATATGCAATCTGAATTCCAAAGTAAAAATCTTAGTCAAATGAAACTCATAAAATAGTTGGGAAACAGCCAAACTAGTCTTAAAATCAACTACGGTGGCAACAAATCATTCTGATGCTATGCAAAGCCAACATCTTTGAGCTAGATGATAGTTAATAAGTAGAAAATCAATTTTCATCTACTTGACAGTTTCAATCAAATCTCATCAGTCTCTCAGTGTTTTTCTTACACAGAAACTGAGATAAAAATTATCTAGATGTGATTAAAAATAGAAAAGGATTCCTTAAAAAAAAAAAAACTTACCATGCCTTTCATTAAGATCACTAATAGTTGTCCTTTTGTCTAATTCTGATCAAGAGTCCAGTATTACAGTATATCTATAGACAATGAAGCTCGGGGAGGAGGTTTAAGTTCAGTATTACAGTATATCTATATTCGCTCAACTCTATAGACAGATGTAACTCATAAAAGTATATCTCAGAAACAGTATTACATGTATATACCTGAGCGAATATAGAGTTGACTTCAGAAATTTATTCAAAAAAAATCTTAATAAATGAAGACCTGATGCCGTGAGATACTGAGGTGTTGTGCCTACTGCTTGCTGCCATCTGGCTTTTGTGAAGCTTTGAGGTGTCCTTCCGAATTGATGCCATGACTAGTGAGGTGAGCTGCCTTGAAGACTTGGTGTCATGAGAATGCCTCTTGCTTTTTGTCTTTCATAAACCAAAAATCTTGGACTCTTGGAATATTTCTGTACACAACAAAAATAGCACAGAAAATTTTTAAAACAAAATTGTACTTAGAATAGTATTCAAAATATGAAAACTAACAACGGCTTCGAGTACTTGAACTAATTAAGGAAACGTTTCCATTGGTAGTCTTGAAAACAAAATCAAAACCAGACAAGAACAGAACAGAACAGAACATTGAGAAGAAAAAATAATACATAAAAAGATCTAATAACCACCCTTGAGATCGTTGACAACATCATAAGGATCATAAGGAATGGGAGTGACAGTTTCCAACTGAGCTCCTTCGACCATGAAACCTGGCTTGGGACCCTCTGGCTGCCTCTTGGTGCTGATGGCCTCACCCTTCAACTTGGCCTCGGCCTTGAGCTTATCGTTCCTTAACTTTCTGTTTCTGAACTCCTCAGTGCATCTAGAGGGCTGGACATGCTCCACACGAACATGAATCCTCTTCTTAATGATGCGGTTCCCAACCTGCTTGTTAACCTCCACGCCAATAGCGTGCTTGGTGATGTTCCAGACACGCCGAGTTCGGCCATGGTAGAACTTGTGGGGCATACCCTTGTGAATGGCGCCGTTAAACTTTAAAATCCATAAATCAACACCAAAAAAAAAATCAAAATTGACAGGCTCAGTTACCTTAGTTTACATATAAATCATACTTCATATATCATAAATTAAAAAAATGGGTTAAAGTTACCTTACTTCACATAATGGACAGACTCGATTGCCCATCGCCCATGGAGGAAAGGCCTCTGGTTCGCGCTAGGGAGAAGAAAGGGTCAAAGCACTTTGAGGAGCATCTGCTTCGCCCCTTTTTGCGTCTTTTCATCATCGTCCCAAAGCCCTTTCTTGGGACCCTTCATCATTGATCCTTAGCACCCACATCTGAAAGATAATGAGAGAGAGAGGTCGGTGAACGATGGTTCCAAACCAGAGAGAGCGAAAGAAATAGTCACTGTGAGTGGGATGAACGAGAGATTAAGAGAAGGCAAGAGATTGGAGTGTGTGTGGCTATTTTTAGAGGGAGAGAAAAAGAGACAGAGGGGAACACGGTTGGGGTTGATTTGTGAAGAAGAAGATACAAGAGAGAGAGAGAGGGGGAGATGGAAAAGCTAGTGGCGGGCTGTAAAATTTTACTGTACCAAGCGCGCCTGATTTTTTATTTAACCATAGCATTTTTTGAAAATTGTCATTTTTAGGTGTTATATTAGGCTAAAATTCTTGTAGTGTGCTCGGATGTAATTTTCAGTTAAAAGGAAAAAGTTATCCATGCAGCAATAAAAGTATAACTTGTCTTTTCATCACGAACCATAGGTCATGTGTCTCAAAATAAAACTTCAAGAAAAAACATATAAAGTTACGAAGTGGCCGGAGGATCCTGCTGAGGCTCTTCTGGCTGCTGATCGACGGTGACTCCAGCGTCTTCCTGGGCGCCCTCAATGCCTGTTGCTAGAGAGATCCCAGGAGACCCTTGAGCCTTCTCTTCCTCTAAGCGAGTAGCGCACCTCGCCAGCTCAGCCTCCCTTATATGATCTGGTAGATAGGAAAAGTTGGCATTGGGATTGCATTTCCAGAACATATAGAAACATTGAAACGCCGCCCCCTCGTATTTTTCAAGGTTGCAGGCATTCGCCTCCTCCAAATTAGCAGTCTCCTTACGGCTTATCTCTAGCTATGCTTGAAGTTTGTGGGCTTCCCGATAGTTGATAAGCAAGGCCTCTTTATACTGCTACTTGGAAGCAAAGATCTTGGCAATTGATGCTTTCTTCTTCTTCAGCTCCTCTTTGAGGGAGGCGAATTTGGCCTCACCCGTTTGCAACGCCTCGGTATGCTTTGCCTCGACCTCCTTGAGAGCCTCGGTATGCTTCGCTTCAACCTCCTTGATCTGCTCGGCATGCTTAGCTTTGATTGTTTTTAGTTGCTCAACGTGTTGGGCCTCGGCTATGCCAGGATGATCGCTAAGCCTTTTTTCAAACTGAGCAGACAGTATCCTCGAGCTCCACCAGCCAGAACTCATGGTGAGAACACCCTGCGACCAGAAAAAGATAAAGCTATTAGTAGGAATATTACAAGGTAAATTGGTAAAGCATGGTAAGAATGGAAACTTACGCTCAGCACTTCATTCAGTGCACGGTTGAAGACCTGGTCGACCACCATAGAGACAGTCTCATGGATGGCCTCTCAACTGCGACAGTGCTTTGTTATCTTGGCCAGGCTATCTTTGGCTGAGTTAAGAACCACACTCAACAGATCTTCTACCGAAGCTTTTCTGGATGTCTAGAAGGAGTCTGGTCAGTGGAAATTGGAGGAGTGAGGTCAGCAGGAGCTGCAGGAGGAGTTTGTTTGACTAGAGTTGGGGGGTTTTGATTGACGGGAGTTGGCGGAGGAGTTGTCTCTTTGGTAGGAGTTGGCGCAGGAGGGTCCTTCGTTCGAGCCCTCTTTGCAGAGGGGTTACTGCTGCCCTCCCAGGCTGGCGCTTGCTAGATTTTTTCTTGCTCGCCGGATTGGTGTATAGGTCGAAAGCTCTCTCGGCAAGAATAACTGCAAGGAAGAAAACATACAAATAGTCATGCAACATAATACAAGGATCTTTCCAAGTTAAGGAAATAAGAGCAAAGAAATTACAAGTATAATACCCGAGCTACAACTACTAGTTGCTACACTATTTACTGTACTACTGCTACACTCACTCTTTGGCTTGAAGAATTTTGAATTTAAATTAGGCGTGTATGTAAAGTTGCCGTCCCCTTAAAATAAATGAGATGGAATGGACAAACTGTCTAAAAGTGAGAATTCAATAGCGTTCTCGTCTGAAGACTCTAGAATAGGTTCGAGATGCTCAGAACCCTTCTACTTGCCCTTTCCTGCTGGAGCTGTAGCGGCAGCTGCTCGCAGGGTTCTAGAGGGTTCCCTGATGGTCACATCCGTTGCCCTCCTCGTTGGGGGTTGTGACACATCTTGGTGTTGCTCGAGAACTTCCCCACCAGTAGCACTCCCCACCGTTGATTCCCTCACATCCTGGTGAGGTGCTAGAAGATCGACCAACCTTAGGTTGGCCTCTATAACCAGCTCTTTGACGCTTTTTTCTACGTCAGTCCTGCTGGCCAAAGATGTTGCTTGTATCTCCATCTCTGGAGTAGGACCTGGTCGATCCCATGGACTTGAACGGCATAAAAGTTGTAATAAACGCGCGGGAAAGCTAAAGGAATTTAAGCGACCATTGAATAAAAAATTTACCTCCTTTAGTGAAGGCCAAGTTATTGGTGACCAGGTCTGTGTTTAAAAAGTACTCCTGGAAGTACTTTCCTACATTGGACTTGTAGGTGGTCTTACTCAGGATAATGCGAGCAGATTCCTGATGGTAGAACTGAAAAAACCCCGTGTTGTTTTGATTGGGGTTGGACTTGAGATAGAACAGATATTTGATCTCATGTGGCGTGGTAACGGGCTACTTCTTATGGTTATAAAGGATATAGAGAGCAGAAAGCACTCTATACCCATTTGGAGTAATTTGGAACAGGGCGACCTCAAAGTAATTGGCCACTCCCTAGAAAAAAGGATGGAGAGGCAAGATTGCTCCTGCCTCAATGTGGTATCTCAACTAGGCGCTGAAGGCGCCACCAGGCAGGTTTGCCCGCTGGTCGATGGTGGCCTTGATTAGGGTTATCCCAGGAAGTCCATACTTCTTGAGATAATTCCATACCATCGTAACAGTATTGTTGCTAGGAGGTGCAACATACCATTCGACCTCTGGTCAAACGACGTCCTGAGGTCAGGCTTTCATTTGGAGACCTGGCTCAGGGGTGTTTTTGGCTCGTCCGCTGGTCGAAGGAATTTCAACCGGAGGAGCTGGCTGATTTGCAGGAGGGTTGGTTGGTTTCTTTTTCTGGGCGGTGGATTTTACTCGACCCATGTTTGATGGACTAGTTGAAGATCTGTTAGATGGGGTATGGGAAAAATAAATCTCCGGGATAAGTAATGATGGCAGATCCTGATTTTTAAGCAACTGGGCGAGCAAGTCGTCATTGATCGGCCTCTCACCTCGCTACGGATCGTGCATGAAATTTGCGAACAGAGAAGGGGAGATGAGAATCTACGGCCCAAAAAACCAAGAGGTGTAAAGAGTTGGAAAAATGTTGCTTGCGTATAAAAGTTAAGCTTTAATATGACCAACAACATTCTAACAAAAACACTACATTATATGCGAACAGTTTGGAAAATGGATTAAAAAGAAGAAGTGAAAATTTTTACAGGAAAAACTTTTCGACTCTGAAGGGGTGGGAAAAACATTATTTTTTCTGCAAGCTTGAAAATCGGATTTTTAGTTTGATTTTACGCCCTAAATCTATAATCCTGACTACCAAACTGATTCATAACCCCTGCAAAGTATTATTTTCCTACCATATTAAGCTCAGATCTACGTGCCATTTTTACCCCGAAACAACTTTTTCAAGAATAGTCAAAAACATTCAAGAACTCAGAATCTGAAATTGATATAAAATAGATATTGCATGGCGTCTCAACGACTGAAAAGTTTGAGAAACTTACTTGGATAAAAATTGGAGTAAATTTCTGAGGCGCTAAGTCGATTTGGCTGGGCAGGAGCTTCGTGGATCGTCAAGGTTGTCTGGGTTTCAGAGTTTTTACGCCTTGCTCATCGATGTTCTTGAGGATAAAGTGAAACGTAAAAAGTGAAAAATGATTCTGAAGGGTTATTTATATTAATCGAGGAGCAGTTACCAAGGTAATCATAAGGGGTAACTTTCCGAGGCATGGGTAAGTGTAATATCCGTTAGACCACTTTTGGGAAATCGAAAAGACATGATTAGTTGCCTTTTTTGAGAAGGTATGGACGACTCTGACAGATTTGATGAAGCATATGAGAGGATAGTCGTCTAAGTTTACTTTATGCTGGTCGCTGTAAAATAAACTCGGGGGGCAAATGTTTACCCAAAAAATGGCTCTTGATGATGCGGCATGATTGACTTACACGTGGCTAGCACGTGGCGGTTTCAAGTGAACGAATCCTGTCCGACCATCGACCAGAGAGTTATTGATGTATCAAGGCTCATTCTAGGGTGCGACCAGTCTGGTTGCATACTTTCGTTTACTTCCTCTTTAATATGCAATCTCGTAATATTAGCATTTATTGTATTTTCTTTTATTACCTTGATACGCAAATCTTAATTGTAATTAAGGCCCATTGGCCCATGTAACCTTATTGAGCCTATAAATAAGAATCAAAGAGCTCAAGGGAGGGACTTTTGAACTTTTGATCTTTGTATTCAGAGAAAAGAGCACAGTGTGATTATCCACCGAAATTGTAATCCTCTCAAGGCTTGTGAAACTCGTGAACCCTAGTTCATTGATCACAATATTGGGATTCAATATCAATAAGAACACTAAGTGGATGTAGGTCATTACCATCTAGTTGGGGCCGAACCACTATAAATCGTTTGTGTCATTTTATTTCCATTTGATTCTCTTCTTGTTTCCCTTTTTTTCTTTATCATTTATTTGACTCCGGGTCGTTGGCCAAATCGAGGGTCAACATTATGATTTATGATATATAGTTTTAGTAGATTTTCCTTGCTGGGATTAGGCTCATTCCTTTTATTTTAGATGGTGCAGGATAATAAACTTGGAAGGCGGGATGGAATCGTGGCAGCTTGGCATGTGTATTGGGGATGGATTGATTGAATGGACTGCTGGAAGATCGAGGATGAAGTTATTTCAAGTCTTTTAAATTTATGTTCTTATGTATTTCCACACTTATTTTTTAAAACAATTAATTAAAGATTATGTTTATGTTTTTATCTAAATAACAATGGGATCTCATACCATATATTGTATTCCGTACTGTATTTTAGAATTTTAATAAAGTTCTATTATTTTAAGCGTATATGTACTCCAAAATAGAAGATATGTCTTTGAAGTTTTTAATGGTCTGAAGTCTTAGAATTAGTCGAGTCATTACACATTTTCATATAATTTTTTTTTATAGATTTGAAAGTTCCTATCAGGGTAACCAGTTACCCATTCACATTTTCATATTTCTATTGTTTTCTTTCTAAATTTTGATGTTCCTATGAGGGTTACAGTAAAATGAAAATGATTAAAAAATTGATTTGATTTTTTTTTTACATAAAGTGGAAAAAACTATACAGAAAATTACATTAAGAAAAGATAATAAATAATAAAATAGTAACATTATCATGTAATGTTAAAATATATGTGATAAAAAAAGAAAAAAATAGAAATAAAAAAATGAAGGAAAAAGAAGGGGAAAAACAGAAGAAAGTAAACTAAAATAATATGAAAAACAAAACAAAAGAAATGATGAATAAAGAAAAAGAAATAAAAACTAATGAATGAATAAAAATGAAAAGAAGAAGAAGGAAAACAATAGAAAAATTGAAAGAAAAAAAATATGAAGGAAAAAATCGGCAGAAAAAAATGAAAAAAAAAATAGAATGAAAAAAAAAACCGAAAATATATGAACAAAAAAACAAAACAATACAAATAAATTTTAAAAAAATAGATAAAGGAAGAAGAAGAATAATAAAGATAATGGAAAAATGGAAAGAAAAAAATAGTAAAGGAAAAAATTGGGCAGAAAAAAAGAAAAAGGAAAAAATGGAAGAAACAAACTGAAAATATAATAAAAAATAAATAAAATTACCTTCAAAATCAAATAAAACATAAATATGATAAAAAATGTGGCATAATTATATATTTTTCAAATTAATTGGAAAGAAAATCTCATAAATATGAACTTCCAAATAAAAAGTCATAAAAAAGTAGAAAAATTAAATGTTCATAATTTTGAAAAACAAGCTTAAAAAACCAATAAATATGAAGAAAAAAAATCCCTTCTTCCTGGACCACGAACATGACACGTCAGCTCGTGTTTTTAGTTACAACAAATATTTAATACAAAATTAGATATTTAATTATTATATTAAAATAAATTTAAATGTTATAAAAAATTATTATTATAATAATAGTTAATACATAAATTTAATTTTATAAAATTTCGGTTGAAAAATGATTAGTAATTATACTAATATATTATTATCATAATAATATATAAAAAGAAAACATGTTACTTTTTTTATTAATCTAACTTATATACATTTATATTCAATATTATTTAACAACAAACATTATAAATACATTATATAAAAGTGTCATAATTCGTGTGTACAAATAATATGATTGTGTAACTACATAAAAAATTTAGGATAACACATTTAGGTGTGCTTTGAGTAAGATCACAAATGTTTTGTACCTTGAATAGGGTAGTTTGTGATCTAAAAGGGTACCATATTATTTTTTATTTTTAAAAATACCATAGACAATGCTTTTGCTTAATTTTTCTTTTAATATGTTTATGTTATTCTTTTATATATAATATTATCTATTTATTTAAAATTTATATGACAATTATAAAAACATAATAGAAATAATTAATAAATTTTCTAAATAAAAGTAAACAAACGTGGATTATACGAAGCATGCACCTAGTGTATATATATAAATATATACGTGCCCGTGTAATTTTAATTACTATTTTTTTTTATATCGAGACAGGAATGTTGTTTTAATTTTAAATGATAAAAAAAAATTGTTTAACTTACGGACCTAGAGCATTTATTATTAGGAATTAATAACATAATATTAATATTGGAAATTGTGATTCTTTGTAATAAAAATTCTAATTCTAATGATAATTTTTTAGTTTTAATATTGTTGATAAGTTTATAAAAAAAATACTAAGGAATTACTGAAACGTGGATATTGAAATGAAGATTTTTATTCTAATAATAATTAATGTATAGTAATTTTTTAATTTTAATATTTTTTTCTAACTTTTTTTTCTAACAACTAATTAATCTAAAGCTTAATGAAAAGAAGATTGAACATATGATTTCTACGTGGTTCAGGTTGTGTATCAACTCTAGTCAATGAATCACTTGTATAAGGATATTAAGAACTTACAAAGGTGATGTTCTCTTAGAGTTTCAAGCATTGTATATGCTCACTCTGAAACAAGGATTCATATCCCTTTATGAATAACTTGTATAAGGATATTAAGAACTTGTAAAGCTCAAGTTCTCTTAAAGTTTCAAGCACTGTATATGCTCACTCTGAAACAAGGATTCATATCCCTTTACAATGTGTTCCGTAGCCTTATTTATAACTTGTTGGCGCAAATAAGCTCGTTAATAGGGGCCGATTACAATTATTCTCCCTTTATGGGGAATTATTACATGATAAATGAACATTCTTGTAATAACCCAGCTGGTGGGCTCCAGCGTATCTTAGTGGGCCCATTGTGAGGAATGTCATCCTATTATTTTGTTGTAGGAAATGCCTTTGACACTGTCAGAGTGGTATTTGCATGTTTTCCCATGTCATGCGGTGTTGTGGTACAACAATTTTGCTGCTTGTACGAAGGCGACACCATGATCTAGGTGACAGTGGGTGTCAAAAAGTTATCGACGGTCTAGGGCCACTATTTTTGACACCTGTGTACACTTCTCCTGGCCCAGAGGAGGGTCCTCGTAGGCCTGGAGGATGCGGACGAGAAGACGGTCTTGTAGTGAGCATTGGTGGAGGAAATACTCCTTCGATGGTGGTGAATTATGGTTGAAGGATGAGCTTACCTCCCGTGGAGCTCAGAGTGGGCTCTGGGGTGAGGCTAGGGGTATTTTGGGGTGTTAGTGTGTGTTCGGGATTAACTGGGTAGTAGGTAGTTATTTAGCGGTTATTTGGATATGCAAGGATTAATTGGGGATTTATAGGACTACTTGAAGAATTAGCGGGAATGTGGCAAATGATTGGTTTGCCCTTGGAGGAGTTAAAGGGCTAAGAGTTGATTTAGGGGCATTTTGGTTATTTCGGTGCCATGGGATAGACTTGGACTTAGTAACTTAGGAGTCTAGAATCAAACAGAAGGAACTCAGCCTCACTCTCTCTCTCTCTCTCTCTCTCTCTCGGTTTTCTCTACTCTTCTTGGTGCCTTTGGGAGTTTGATTTTTTTGAAGAGGAAGAAGCTTGGGGACTAGGGATTGAAGCTGGGATTAAGTGGAGCAACTCAGTGGGGATCAAAATTCTCAGTTAAGGTAAGCCTTTCTCTATTTCTTGGTGAATTTCAACCGAGGTTTGAGGTTTAGCTATGTTCTAGACTTAGGTTGGATTTTGACTTGAATTAGGGATTTGGTAAATTTTCTGAGGTGTTTGTTCTACTCTAAGTGTACTGAAGATGTTTTGGGACTTAATTCTGGCCTAAGAGTATGTTTGGAACGATTTTTGGGGAGTTTAGAAATCTGAAAATGATGGGAAAAACTAGATTCGTGGGGTCGCGTTGTAGCGTTGTTCTTGAGCTCCGCGACCCACAATAACAAAGAAGGCCTAAGGGGGTTTCCTTAATCGCCTAGGTACCGCGGCGCAGATGGGGCGTGTCGCAGCCCATGTCCCTAGGTGAGAACCTTGAGCTCTCTGACTTGTAGAGGCAGCGACGCCTCTGAGGAGTGTCGCGACTCAGGAAATGTTGGCCAATTAGGGTTTTGGGCTCGGGAACTCAAACTTAGGGGCACGGGGAGGATCCTACCACCCGGTTTAGTAGAATTCAAGGTCTCGGAGGCTAGTATATTATTCCGAAAGCATTTAATCAGTTTAGATTGTGATGTTTATTTATTATTACATTGTGAATACGTTTTACCGCTAAGGCTCGGGATTAGGGATAGTGCTCGGGATCGCCTTATACTGTTAGCTCGGGACTTTGGTAAGAAAATTCTTTGTGCTCGTAAAGCAGGGCATGGCCCGATTATCTGTGTTTAGTATTATGTATGAATGTCTCTAATTGCTATGTCATGTACACGTGTTTGTGAATGATCGGTGAAGGCTGGGATCGGCAAGGGCCTAAAACAACAATAAGCATGCAGAATACAGGCCGCCATGGCATGGCCATCTAGGGTGTTGTATTCATCCGCTTGGTTAGGACTGTGAACCTTGTTCCTGGTAACGCACCTTGATCGGCTTAGGCCGCTGTTGTGTTTGTTTAGTTATGTATTCACTGAAATGAATTGTCATATGTTATGTTTGTGGAGTTTTCTTGCTGGGTCTTGGCTTACGGGTGCTCTATGCTGCAGATAAGGCAAGGGAAAGGTTGACCAAGCATGAGTTGGAGGGCATGGAGCGGTGCGTATATGTTTGACCTACCTGGCCGCCACGGCTGGGGTAGATTTAAGGAACATTGTGCAAGTGATCGATTTTGTCGCCTTGGTTGACTGTATAATAACTTTTGAGCTGTACTTATGTTTTAAACAATGTCTTGGGATCCCAATGTAACACTTTTATATTCTCAATGAATATCCAAACCTTTTATGTTAAAGTTTCATTTAATGAGTCTTCACCTTAATTTAATAACATTTTTTGGTCTAAAACCATGATTAGCGAGTTAATGGCACATTTTAAAATCACATGGTAACGATTCTGGGGTAGTAGGGTGCTACACGCTTGACAACTGCTTGACCACCACGGCCGGGGTTGGAGAGCTTTGGTTGCGACGTGTGCATATGCAACTGCTTGACCACCACGGCCAGGGTGTCTCAGAGGAACTAGGGTCAAACCTTATTTTGTCGCTTAGGTCGGTTGATTGTAACTTTTTAACTGTAATTAGCCTTTTAAACGTTATTTTGGGATCCCATGTATGAACGTAAACAATTTAATTAAATGGTTATTTCTTTTGACAAAAATTATTAACCCTATACCGTTAAACACGTTTATTTACATGTTTATGACCAAGAGACTTGTTTAGAGAGTCTAATACTAATTAAAACACATAGTGTAATGATCTTGACTATCCAGGGTGTTACAACTTGTTATTAGAGTGTGCAAAGGTTAAGATTTCTTGAAGACTGGCTAGGTATGTACACTCGCCACTAAACAGAAGCTGAACTTAGGGTTTGGTAACTATTTATGTGGTTATGTGTTTATCTGCTTAAATAGGATATAAATGCCTTATCTGCCTGCCTTGTTAGGGAGCATGAGAAATTCTGATAGAGCATGGCCCTTTACTGTTGAATGATTGATAAAGACATGCTTATTAGCACTGATATTGCTTGTGAACATTAAAAAAAAATGCTTATTAGCAATGTTATATGTATATGCAGGCCAGGAAATGCTTATTAGCACTGTTAATATTGGTAAATGTTAAAGAAATGCTTATTAGCATCGTTATTTGTCTATAAATGCCAGAATATGCATATCAACATCGTTATTTGCTCATAAATGTCATGAAATGCTTATTAACACCATGTTTGAGTGTGAATATGAACTGACATGCTTATCAGCATGATTTTTGAATGTGACTGCTTATTTCTTCGGTCTTGGACCATAGGGCGGAAAGAGGTATAGTTATTACTACCTAACTGGTCGAATTGATTACTGCAGTAAGGTACAAGCTTGGAAGTATGCTTCAAAGGCAGTCGAATCTACAAGCTGGCCAAGGAATACAGGTCGAGAATGATAATCATGGTTAGGCCCCTTTGTGAGCTCCTGAGAACTGGCAGCAAGTGCTTGCTGATATGAAAGCTAGATTACAGAGGCATCAAGAAGAGAACCGCCTCCTCAGACAGCAACAGGTTCCTGCAAGGAATGTTTAGTCAAAGGTGCCACCTGTGTTGGTGCCGATAGTAGTACAGCCATCAGAGGTTGGGAACATATGGGAACCTCACTACGAAAGGTTCAGAAAGTAACACCCTCTAATTTATGAGGGCACTACAGATCTGGCCAAGGTCAAACAGTGGATGAGTATGGTTACCGCTATCCTGGATTTCATGAGGGTAGTTGGTAATGAGAGGGTGGCCTGTGCCACATACAGGTTTTGGGAGGATGCTTGAATTTGGTGGGAAGTAATAACTTAGACCAGGAACGTGAGTACTATGGATTGGGAGGACTTCATATTGGTATTCAATGAAAAGTACTATAATGATGAAGTTAGGGCTGCAAAGGAAGGGGAATTCAATAAGCTGTTACAGGGAAACATGTCAGTGACACAGTATGCACTAAGATTTGATAGAATAGCCAAGTTTGATGCAGACTTTGTGCCCACTGATGGGAGAAGGAAGGAAAGGTTCCTTCAGGGGCTACAGCCATAGCCCAGGATGTTCGTATTATCATCGTGCCTGGAGGGAATGCCCTTAATGTTGAGGGCGTAGAGAATAAAATTTGGTGCGAGAACACAACCAGGAGACATGCTAGGAGGATGGGACCTCCATATATGGGTCCAAGAAGGGGCGGAGGCCCCAGTGACAAGAAAAGGAAGGATCTAGATGCCTTTTCAGCTCCAGGCCCCGATAGGAGGCCGCATGGTATACAGATAGGCTGCCAAAGCAGAAATGAGGGCTAGAGGACTTACCCAAAGTGTGCCAGATGTAGGAGACGTCATGTGGGAGAGTGTCGGAAAAAAGCATGCTTCCTGTGCAAGAAAGTGGGGCACTTAAAGAAAGATTGCTTGAAAGCAAGAAAGGAAGAACCAAGGAAGGCAGACAGCTCGACTCCAACTTGAGTGTTTGCTAGTCCCTTAGTAGTGACAAGTCAACTTTCTATTGCTAGAACCTCTTATACTATTTTGATTGATTCTGGTGATACATTGTAACGCCCTGGATAGCCAAGACCATTACACTGTATATTGAAATAGCGATAGACTTGCTAAACGAGTCATTCGGCCATAAACGTGTAACTAAACGTGATTAACAGCTTAGGATTAAAAAATTTGGATGAAAGGAACAATCATTTTATTAAAACGTTAAGTTCATACATGAGATCCCACAATAAACACTTATAAAGTCATTTACAGTTCCAAAAGGGTAATTACAACTCAAAAGTTACAAACAGCCGACCTAAGTGGCAAAATAGGGTTTGACCCTAGCTCCTCTGAGAAACCCTGACCATGGTATTCGAGCAGTCGCATATGTACACGTCGCCACCGAATCTCTCCAACTCATGGCTAGTCCAGCTTCCCTTTCCTTTCCTACACTACATAGCATCCGTGAGCCAACGCTTAGCAAGAAAACTTAAACATGCTCATAAGTAGTTAATAACATTTTACATAATCATAATAAGCATGCCTAGCAGTAATAACCTTACTCATGCATGCACTCTGTGCAAATAGGTGACTACACTTTCACACACGGGCCTGCTGCCCTAAATAGTTTACTAATAAATCATACCGGGGGTCATGTGCCCTTGGATATGGGACAAATAAGTCACCCCTGGGCCCGTTTCCCTATCCTCTGTATAACCAGCCTTGGAGCTGGTCCAACATACCTGACACTTTGATTTTCCACGACCATCGGGTTGGACAAGCATGTAATGCGCTCCTGATTAGGCCTAACCATAACTATAACGTCCCAAATTACCTAATAAGGCTTAAGTTCATGATTAGGGAGAAAGGATGGAAAATTATGTGCTTATGTGATATATATGTGAGTTATATTATAATATGACTAGATATTCATGTTTAGGTGTATTAAATATGCATGTGGGCCCATTTCTTATTAGAATGGAAATTTTCGTAAATTGGCATGTTATGAGTATATTTGGAATATATGTGATATATGTGTGAGACCACATTATTATGTGGATATATTTGGGTTACTCAGCACGAGGCGATCCTAGGGAGCGAATTAGCGAGAAAGTCACAATGGGATTGAATACCCGACTCGGGTTGAGTCAAGAGGTATTTTAGGTATCTGGTGCATTACCAAGTTATCGTGTTATGGGAATAAATATTCGAGGATATAATCGGAGTTAGTGAAATTAGGAGGGAATTTTGGGGATCTTGACCATTTTACCCTCGGGGATGTTTTTGGGTACCCCGAGCCTCGGGATTTACTTAGAGTTACTTGAACTCTAAGTATCCTCACATAAACAGAAAAATACGTTCAACTCTCTCTTAGCTCTGTCTCTCTCTCTCATTCACACACTCTCTCAATTTCCTTGGTAATTCTTGCCATTTAGGAGGAATCGAAGCTAGCTTAGGCTCGGGATTTTTCGAGGAAAAGCTTAGCATCGTGTTGGGCAGCAGAGGTAATGATTTCTAGCCTCAAAACTCTATTTTTCTCTAGTTTTTAGCTGAGTTTTAGAACCTCAATCTGAATTTGGAGATTTGACAAGGTTGTGGCCATGTTTTAGCTTGGGTTTTGTGGGTATTGAGATGCTGAGTTGTTTGGGAACCTGACTTTTGGGATTCAGCTATGTTTGTATAGGCTTTTGGTGAGTTTTGGTTTGGAGAAAATGGTGAAAAAATTAGGTTTTCATGGCGAGTCGTGACCCTGTTCTTGGGGCACCGCGACTCTCATGAACATGGGGAGAAGGAGGTGCTGATCCTCCATTTGAGCCGCAACACAAGTAGGGGCGCGCCGCAACGCAAGTAGGGGTGCACCACGACGCATGTGGTCCAGAGGAGAGCCCTTGGGATCTCTGACTTGAGGCAGGCCACGGTTCTCTTGCCTTGGGTCGCGACGCTTGAAGGGCTTTTGAGCCCCAGGAAGGGTTTTGAGTGCGGGAACTCAAACCTAAGGGCTCAGGATCGATTCAACTACCCAGTTTAGTAAGATTTGATGTCGCAGAGGCTAGGACTCGGTTCGGAAGCCTTTACTCACTCTTTGTTGAAGAGATTCTCTAATTGTTTGTATGTAGGTTATTGGTAGGTGCTCAGAACTGGGATCGTGCTCGAGGGTCGTTCTTAATATACATTGCACTCGGACCTAAGATACGAAAACTGCACCCAATACTTGATATATGTGGTTAGGGCTTGGCCCAGTTGTTGATAATAGCTATGAATAGGGCTCAGGCCCTTGAGAATGAATGTGATTAAGTTATGTCTGTGCTTGTTGATTAAACATGATTGAATGCTCTGTGTTTTGATAGTTGTTTAATGATTGTTTGCATTGTCTGCATAGTTAGGGCTCGGTCCCATTTAGGAACATGGTTATTACCATGTTTGCATTTAATTGACTGAGATATATGATTAATATGTATGCATACTTGTATTGTTTGAAGTATGCTTATCTATATCTGAATATCTTGTTAGGGCCTTGACTTATTAGTCAAGGGCGGTAATAGCGCGCTGGTTGAGAGGCTTAGGCCTAATCAAGGACGTACTATTACGTTGGTTGACCCTATGGTCCTGGAAAACAAAGCACTTAGCTAGCTCTATGGCTAGCTATTGAGAGCTAAGGGCAAAGGCCCCAGGTGACTCTATGGTCACATAGCTAAAGCATAGGGCCCCGGGTTGACTGTATGGTCATCTATTCATGGCAGTGGGCCCAAGAATGAGCCTATGGTCATTTATTTGTAATTGTATGCGTGCATGAGTAGGTTATTACTGGTTGGCATGCTAGATATGTATCTGGAATATGTATTCACTGTTCATGCACATGTTTAAGTTTTCTTTCCGAGCCTTGGCTCACGGGTGCTATGTGGTGTAGGTAAAGGGAAAGGAAAGCTAGACCAGACATGAGGTGGAGAGCTTTATTGGCAGCGTGTACATAAGCGTCTACTCGACCACCACGACTAAGGATATCTCAAAGGAACTAGAGTTGTATCATTTATTTTGCCGCTTAGGTCAGTTGGTTGTAACTTTTGACTTGTATATACCCTTTTAAACATATGTTTGTATTATTTTTGGATCTCATGTATGTACTAAACTTTTAAATTAAAAGTCAACATTCTCTTAAAAAAATAAATTAAACCCTAACCCTTGTCACTAACCTTAGTTACACGTTTATAACAAAGGGACTTAATTAGCAAGTCTAGCACTATTTAAAGTACACAATGTAACTGTCCTGATTTAGGAGGACGTTACAACTTGGTATCAAAGCTGCCAAGGTTTAAGGGTTCCTGAGGACTAGCCGAACATGTACACTTGCCACTAAAGACAAGGTTGACTCAGGGTTTGGTAACTACTTATGTGATTAAGTGCTTAACTATTTAAATAAATGTATATGCCTTATCTGATAGGGCCTGACCCTTGACTGTTGCAAGAATGATAAAGATTTGCTTCTTAGCATTGTTAGTGCTTATGAATGCAAAGGAAACACTTATTAGTGTTCTTATATGGACATGTAGGTCAGAATACGCTTATTAGCTCTGTTAATTGCAGTTACGCCAGGAAATGTTATTAACACTGGTAATACTGGCAGGGATTAAAGAGCATGCTTATTGGCATTGTTGTACATGTATAAATGCTTGAACATGCTTATTTGCATTGTTAATTGCTTATGTATGCCAGAAATTCTTATTAGCATTGCTATTTGTTGATGAATATCAGGAAGTACTTATTTGCACCATCATTTAATATATTATGTGTTTGCATGCTTATTAGCATTGCATCTATTTGTTTGTTCGGTCTTGGACCGTTAGGCAGCAAGAGGTATAGTTATTACTTACCTAATGGTCGATTAGATCACAATAGAGTGGGATAGTTATCAGTGTGCTTCCTCGAAAGTGAGAAAGGTTGGCTGGCCAAGAAATACAGTCGAGGGAAGAGAATGACCAAGGCCAGGCCCCAGCGCCTAGTGCTAGAGAACTGGAAACAGGTGCTTGCTGATATGCAAGCTAGGTTACTGTAATGCCCTGGTTACCCCAGAACAGTTACGGTGAACAGTGAACCAGAAATTTGACTCGCTACCCGAGTCCTTTGGTTAAAAACGTGATCTAAGTGTTATTATCGGGTTAAGGTGGAAAACCAGTAAAAAGGAAAGGACGCATTTCATTACGTAAACAAACTGCTCATGAGCCTTTCAAAATGTTTACAAGTAGTTCGTAATACAAAAGAGTCGCTACTGTTTCAAATTTACAATCTCCGCCGGCCTAAGCGGCAAAAATAGGGTAAACCCCTAGTCCCTCTGAGAACACCTTGACCATGGAGGTCAAGCGGCCCTGTATGTACACAACGTCGCCCAAGCTCTCCACTCAGGGTTGGTTAAGCTTCTCTTTTCCCTTACCTGCACCACATAGCACCCATGAGCCAAGGCCCAGCAAGAAAACACAATAAGACATGATATAATATCAACAACGATCATAATAACCACTCAGGACTATCAGTCCAAACAGATAGGTGACAAAAGCCAAAAGTCACAATAATGAGCATCGCTCCCTCTAGCCATGTGACGATAGGGTCACCAGGGCTTAATGGGTAAATGATTCTTTCCTAAGTTTGTTTAGGACAGGTGCAAGGTGATTAGTCACCAACATAACCTTCCTCACAACTCTAGAGTCGAAGCTATGGATAACGTCCCTTAGCCATGTGACAAACGGTCACCGAGGTCATATACCTTGGCTATAGTCATCTGGTCGTAGACCAGGCAAGCGCTTATAAGTTCTTCGACCTTAGGGTCAGTCCCGCATTAATGCCATAGAGCCATTCAATGCGTGATCATCAACTTTAGAGTCGGTCCCTGACTAGTCAGTGTCTCAAACAGGTAATCAGCGTTCACTAGCATTTAATATGCAATCCATGTCCACATATATTAACCAACATGCCTCAATATCAAACCATGCATGTCATATACCTGCACAGGGTGCAACTGTATTCATACACTGCTTTCTTACCTCAGGTTCGAGCGAGAAGTATGATAAGGACGACCCCTGAGAACGATCGATCTTTTAGTTCCTTAGCGGTTACCTAATCACAACCAATTATAACCTCCATTATTGAGAATCCATAATAATAGGGTCTTAACCTAAGCACCACCCTCGGGACCTCGAAACATGCCCACACGGTGAGTAGATTCGATCCCGGGCCTTAAGGATTGAAACCCCAAGTCAAAAACCCTTAAAAACACTCAAAACAGGACTTAGAAGGAATAGGGTAGCGCTATAGCGCTCAACCCCTAGCGCCACAGCGCTATACTCAGAACCACCCAAGTGCCAGAAAGCCTCCTGAGGAGCGCTATAGTGCCCTAAGGTGGGCACTGTAGCGCTACCTCCAGACCCAATCTCCCCTGAACCGACCTTCTTCAACTCCTTCGATTCTAACTCGATTCCCAAGCTTCCAAATCCTATTCTTGATGCAAAATGATCCCAAAAAACATTCTAACACACCCCAAACATCACAAGCATGGGAACCCTAGCCAAAACTCCCCACAAAACCATTAATTCACCCTAGAAATCTCAGCTGCAAAATAAAACCAGAACAGGGCAAACCAGAGAAAACCACGGTTAGAAACTTACCCAAAGCTCGGCTTATCATGGTCTTCAATGGTGGAACACACTCCCAAACTCCCAAGGCTTGCTTCCCAAGCTTGAATTCTCAAAATTGGTTCAAAAACCACAAAGAAAGGTGAAGAGAAGAAGGTTTGGGAGAACTCTTTTGCATACTCTGTTTTTCCACCACTTTCTTCAGCAGTCAAAGGTTATATCTATCCTAGGGGTGAAATGTCCATTTTACCCCTAGGTCAATTAATAGTTTCTAAAGACTCCCAAGGGCATATTTGGTAATTCCCTCCTATCTCGTTAATCATAATTAACGCTCTCCAATTCCCGCTATTCTCAATATTCTCAAATACCAATAATTCACATCCTGTTACCCTATATCTCCCGGTAACGCTCTAATCATCAAAATCACCCCGAGACTCAACCCAAGTCCCGACACTTAAACCTGTTGTGACTAAACCGCTAATCAATATTCTAAGATCGTCTCATGTCGAATAGCTCGAACAAACCCACATCATAATGTGGTCTCAACACATATCATCGACATGCATACAATTAACATTATATTATAATATAATTCTCATAAGCGTGCATAAACACATTTAATGGCATAATTAAACAATTATGGCCCTCCCGGCCTACTAATCCAGCCGCTAAACCACATTAGGGAATCTGGGGCATTACAGTTACAGAGGCAAGAAGATGTGATTCACCTCTTGAGAAAGCAATAGGTTCAAGGAAGGAACCTATAACCCATAGTACCAATAGTGATAGAGTCGGTGGTAACAGCAGCAGTACAGCCTCAAGCAGCGGGAGAAAAATGGGAACCCTTGTAGGAAAGGTTCAGGAAACAGCACCCTCCAATTTTTTAGGACAACTCAGACCCACTAAAGGCTGAGCAGTGGATAACAATGATAACCACCATCCTGGATTTCATGAGGGTAGGTGGTAATGAGAGAGTGTCATGTGCCACTTATATGTTTCGGGAGGATGCCCGAATATGGCGGGAGGTGGTATCCCAGACCAAAGCAGTAAATACTATGGAATGGGAAGAATTCAGAACTTTGTTCAATGAAAAAAACTACAATGACGCAGTCACAGCTGCAAAGGCTGAAGAGTTCAGTAAGTTACTTCAAGGCAACATGTCAGTGACTGAATATGCCTTGAAGTTTGATAGATTGGAAAAGTTTGTTGGGGATCTGGTGCCCACTGATGGAACTAGAAAAGAGAGGTTTCTCTAGGGGCTACAGATTATTATAGCCCAAGATGTTCTTATCAGTACTGTGCCAAGAATGACTACTTATGCATAGGCTATGGAAAAGGCGCTCATAGCTGAGAGCGCAGAGAACAAGATCTGGCGTGAGAATGCGGCCAGAAGGGATTCTAGGAGGGCAGGACCTCCATTTGCTGGCTTTGGTAGGGGCAAAGGCCCTAGTGACCAAAAGAGAAAGAGTCCAGATACATTTTCTACTCCAAAGCCAGACAGGAGGCCACGGGGCGTACATATAGGCCGCCTTGGTGGCGGTGAGACCTGGAAAGCATTCCCAAAGTGTACTCGGTCCAGAAGGCGCCATATGGGGAATGTCGAGCGAAGGTCTGCTTTGTCTGTGGGAGTGTGGGACATCTGAAGAAAAATTGCCCAAAAGTCAGGAAGGAATAGCCCAAGAAGATGGACAGCATATTTCCAGCTCAGGTTTTCGCCTTGACCCAGGTAGAGGACGAGGCTAGTCCCTCGGTGCTTACTAGTCAACTTTCTAGCGCTAGGATCCTTTATACTGTTTTGATTGATTCAAGTGCTGCACACTCTTTTGTTTCTAGTAGGATTAAATGAGAAAATTTTCTAGCACTGGAAGCCAACACAAGGGTAGGGGTGCCCTAACCAAAACAGGGAACCCCCAAGTCCTCCTCTGCATAGCGCAAGGACGCCCAACCACAAGGGCAGGGGCGCTACCCTGCGAACCCATAAATTCTAGGTTTTCCACCTGCGTATTCTCCGAATTCAAACCACAAAAATCTATCCCAATACATCCCAAACTCATAATTCAGCCCCAAAACATCATCAATACATTATGACTATCAAAAGCCAACCTCAAACTTGATCAAAACCCCACCAAAACTCAAAACCCACATCTTGAGCTTCAAAGCTCAAGAACACCTCAAGAACACACTTAACTAAAACAAACTTGAATCAAAACAGGGTTCACAACCTTACTTCTGCTGTGAATTATGTCCTCCTAGTTGCAGATAATCCAACCCTAACTCAAGCTTTTAATCCAAGCTTCCAATTCCACTAGTTTCCTCAAGAAATCCAAACCAAATGGAGAGTGGGAGAGAAACGTATGGAGAGAGAGAGAGAGAGAGCTAAGCGAGGTGCTAAGTGTTCTATTCTACTAGGCTTTGAGGCTACCAACTAACTAAGCCACACCTTAGACATAAAAAGTCCAAAATTCCCCTTAGCCCATTAGATATTTTCTAATTCTCACAAGGGAAAATCTGTCATTTGCCATTTTTTCCCGTTAATCATAATTAATATCTCATAGTTCCCATTACTTCCAATATCCTCGAATAATTACCAAATAATTTCCCATTACCCGATCAATCCCGATAATGTACTAAATTACAAAAATACCCCTAGGCTCACCCCGAGCAAGGAATTTAACCCCGTTATGACTAAACCATTACTTTGCTCAATAGGATTGTCTCATATCGAACAACCCAAATGTATCCACATAATAATGTGGTCTCAATCCATATGACACATACAAATATATAGAAGTATTCCCTCAACGAGCCAAAATTATGAAAATACCCTTCAATTAAGAAACCACTCCACATGCACGCTTAATACACCTAACACATGAAAATACAATCATATTATAATATAAATCACATAATTCATATAATCATGCATATCATCACATAATAATGAAATTAAATCAATTATTGCCCTCCTGGCCCTCTAATCAAGGCACTAAGCCTTATTAGTGAAATTGGGACATTACATACACATTCTTTTGTTTCTAGTAGGATAATTGATAGACTGTGTAGGCCATAAGATTACAATACTGTGGGGTTCGAAACTTACTGCCCACTGGGGAGTTAATAGTTTCTAGGAGATGGGTCATATCACTGCCAGTGACAGTGGATTGTAGAGAATTTTCAGTTGACTTGATAGAGTTGATGATGAACTACTTCGACATGATTTTGGGCATGGATTAGTTAGTGAAGTATTGGGCAACCATAGATTGTAAGAACAAGATGGTAACCTTTCAGCCTGAGAGTGAGGACCCATTTGTATTTGTTGGCAATGTGAATGGACCTCGTGTGTACCTATGATATCAGCATTGGGGGCTAGAGACCTACTGCGAGGTGGTTGCATAGGATTATTAGAAAGTGTGGTAGATACCACTCAGGTCATGCCAGTGGGACCAGAAGAGACTAGATTAGTCTATGAGTTCCTGGATGTCTTTTCAGAGGATTTACTAGGGTTGTCGCCACACAAAGAGACAGAGTTTTTCACTGAACTGGCACCAGAGACAGATCAGTGTCTAGGGCACTGTACACAATGGCCCCAGCATAGTTGAAAGAACTTAAGGTACAATTACATGAGTTGTTAGAATTGGGTTTTATTAGATCCAGTTTGTCGCCATGGGGGTGCACCAATCCTATTTGTAAAGAAGAAGGACAGTTCGCTGAGGATGTCCATTAACTATAGGGAACTGATCAAGTTAACCGTTAAGAATAAGTATCATCTGCCAAGGATATATGACCTGTTTGATCAGTTGCAGGGTAAAATGGTATTCTCAAAGATGGATCTTCGATTTGGTTATCTTTAGCTGAGGATTATGAAGGGAGATATTTGAAGAATGCTTTTCATAGCAGATACGAGCATTATGAGTTTCTAGTCATGTCGTTTGGTTTGTCTAATGCCCCAACAAATTTTATGGATCTGATGAACATGGTGTTCAAAGACTATCTGGATCGGTTTGTGACATCTTCATCGACAATATTTTGGTTTATTCTCAGTCAGAGACAGAACATGAGCAGCATCTCAAGCTGGTATTAAGAGACTGAGAGAACACAGACTATATGCGAAGTTCAATAAGTGTGAATCCTGGCTACCACAGGTGACTTTCCTTGGTCACATTGTCAGTAGAGATGAAATCAAGGTGGACCTAGCTAAGATTGAGCCAATCAGAGATTGGCCAAGGCCAAGGAACTCCTCGGAGATTAGGAGTTTCCTTGGATTGTCATGTTATTACAAGCATTTTGTGGAAGGATTCTCAAGGATTGCTACCCCAGTGAAGGAACTAACACGCAAGAACCAAAAATTTGCATGGTCAAATAGGTGCGAGAACAACTTCCAGGAGTTGAGGCAGCGATTGATTACAGCTTCAGTACTATAACGCCCTACTACCTTAGAGTCGTTATCATGTGATTTATAAATGTGCCATTAGCTTGCTAATCAAGGTTTTAGGTTGAAAAGTGTGATTAAATTGAAATTAAGAATCATTTGACAACATTAATTATAAAAGACTTGGACATTCATTAAAATTCATAAAATTTTATACATCTGGGATCCAGAAATACTGTTTCAAAAATGTATTATTACTCAAAAGTGTAGATAATGTCGACCTAAGTGACAAAACCAGCTATTTATAGTAAATCCCTCAAAACAACCCCAGCCGTGGCAGCCAGGTAGGCTGAACATGTACACGCCGCTCCACGCTCTCCAACTCATGGTTGGTCGACATTTCCCTTGCCCTTACCTGCACTATAGAGCATCCATGAGCTAAGGCCTAGCAAGAAAACTCAACACATAGCATATCACAATTCAATCCAGTAATAAACAACTTATACAGATAATTGATTAAACATATAGCGGCCTATGCCAGTCCAGGCACCAGGCACTAGGTTCACGGTCTTCATCGAGCGGGTGAATACAACTGTAACATCCCATGTTTTGAACACCAATTAGTAGCCGGTTGGAGCCGGTGAAGAATTATGTGAAATATTATTTCGATAAATAATATTATGTGAAATTATGTTATTTCGTCTTATAGCCGTTGTGCTAATTTGGTAAAGGGTTTAGGCCTATGCAAAGAACATTGGTCTTGGACTGAGAGGCAAACCCTAATAACAGAAAAATCTCAGATTAGGTAAAATGAGGAATACTATGCCATAAAAATATTTGGCAACTGGGACTGTATAGTCAAGCCAATAAATTTAAGAAAAATTGATTCAGGATTTAATTCCATTCTATCGGGCTTAAGAATGGAAATTCTTGCCAGAGCCTCTATGGGCATTTTGGTCAATTTGAGTAAATTACCAAAATTATGTTATATGAATTTTTTTAAATTTTGGTCCCATTTATTTTATTTAATTTAGCTTAGAGATTTTTAAAGACACTATAGGGTGAAATTTTGGTTAAATTTAGAGAGTGAAATTACCGAACGACCCTTGAGTGCATTAGAAGTGAGGTAAAAATAGGCAAGGGCATAAAAGTATTTTCCAAGGGTAGAGAGATGATGTGATGGGCAACTAGGCTATGCCCTAGTGTACTCAAGTGTGTGGAAACCTACCCTAGGGAAGATCAAGAGACTACCCTAATGATTAGTGCTCTTCCATAATGTTTTCTTTAATTTAATTTTTTTCACAAAAGGAAAACTACTCACTTCCCTCAACCCTCCCAAAATCGAGAGCTTCCCCAAGCTTCCATGGCTGCATTTCCTTCCTCTCCTAAAGCTTAGACCTCACTCTCCATTGAAGGAAAGAGATGCTCAAAGAAGACTAGTGTACAAGTAATTCTGAAACATTGTCACTTTGTTTCCCTTCTTCTTTAAATCTTAAACCCTAACGGGTGGATATGCATGCATGAGAGGTGGTTCTATGAGAATCTCAATGTTTGAAGCTTTTTGGTGATCTAGTGAAAACAAAGGTAAGAGTTCCATAGATTTTATGTTTCTCTACTCATCTAAAATCTTCTACCCTAACACTCTCTTAAAAGTCTGCATGTGGAACTATTGGGGCTCAGTTTGAGTGTATAGAACACAAGGAGGAAGTTTGAAAAGCTAAGGGAACCTCATCTCCAAGCAAGAACCATCAAAGGTAGAATTTTTTGTTTGTTCTTAAGGATTTTTGGTTTATATTAGTAGAACTTGTTGTATATACTATTTTATTGTTCTTTGGAGTTTATTTTATGGTTGAGGGTTAGATTGGTTGATTTGATGATTTGCATGCATGCATGTGGATAGGGTTTTGCTAGTTCTGTTTATTTTTGCTAGAATGTGTAAAAATTCATGCTACCAAGTTTTCGTGGTCTGAGTTCCAACGGGTCAGATCGTACCCTAATACCTCTATTTGTGAAATTTTTATGGTTGCATAGTTCTAGATGAGTAATTGAGTTTAGGCTTTGGAAAATCGAAAAAAGATGTTTTCAAACCTAAGTTATAAATTGTTTGGCATCTTGATGCAATCTGGAAATTTCTGGGTAGCATGCACTGCCCAAATTGTTTTGACTATTGAACTCGTTTTACTAAGCAAAATACCATGAAATTTATTAATCTATTATTTTAAATATGTATAAGGATCACATAAATTTTTTAGGGGAAAATACAAAATGGTTAAAGAGTAATGGTTTTTCAAATTTGCCCTAATAATCTGAAAACGAAAATTATGGGCAGCAAACACTACACAGATTGTCTTACATTTTTGAATGAGTTCCCCTGTCGTAAAAATTATGAAAATTTGATAGAAACTAACCTAGATCTGTATTAAGTTCCTGGAATAAATTCAGAAAGAACTAGAGTACGGTGTAAGAGAAATAGTTTTTCAACCAACCCTCAAAATCTGAGAAAAACTCATGGGCGGCAGGTACTGCTCAGATTTTTTAAATGGTTTAATGGGTTGCCATCCCAAAATTATGAAACTTGGTGAGAAATTTTTTAAGATATTTATCAAGGCTCTGGTAATATTTTAGATTAATATATATCATGGTTTAAGAGTAGTAATTTTTCTAAGTTACCCTAAAAATAGGGAAAAATAGTAAGTTCGAACCTTAACAAAAAAGGAGTTTTGGGAGGTTAGTTCTCCTAACCTAAATTGAATTTCGATGTGAGCTTTTGCCTAGTGCCCTTCATTAGGACGCATAATACATGAGCAAGATTTTAAAGGGTTGTTGTTATAGAACCTAACATAGAATATGAGCTTAAAAGCAGGATTATTATCACGTTAAAATGAATATTGAAAAAGTTAGGATCGAATTGGAAATGAAGTTGTTTTAAAAAAAAAATCGCTAAAGTTTTGGATATCTAACCAAGCCTAATTTAGCTTAAGTTTATGAGAATTAATTTTTACCATTTTCTAAACACGGGGTCCAATTGCCCTTTCTTTTCAAAAATGACGTAATATAGACCCTAGGCTATGGATTAAAGATGGTAGAAGTGAGAGTTAGGTTTTATAAAACTTTAAATCAAAAAGTATTACCATTAACGGATAATAAATTGTAAAAGGTCAAAACATGGTATTTCTGGGTAAAGAATGGAAAATAGTAAACTTCGTACTTGAGTAAAAAGTGGGTAGTTTTCTTAGATTAGGAGTTGTTTAGAACTCCTTTTATAAGTAACCAAAAATATGTGTAATACAATTGAGAGAGTCATCTAGAGATAGAATATTAAAATGCACAACACGAAGAGTGTGTTGTGGTAAGGACAATTTTTCTCAGGAAACCATAAATTGATTAAAGCGGATTCTGGTCTTATGCACTGTAAAGTGTATAAGAGAAATTTTAGTATAGAGTCTCTAAGAGAAATTTATTGAATGTAGCCATCATAGAATATTCGCTATACGAGTATGTCATAGTTTAATCTGAGTACACTGTATTAATTATAATAATTGCGAAGGGAAAAGTAGATAGCGGAGTTAAAAGATCCAGCTGGGAACTAAGGACGCCTAGTAAGTTAGCATTTCTCTTTCTTGGCTACAACATGAATATACTAGTGTGTGTTTGTTGTAGTACATTACACTAGTTTTGTTTCGGTCATTAAGACCACGGTATGCTCAATGCCTACTCTTGCAATGCTTTGGCCTTCTGTGGCTAAATGTTAAGTACGTTCGAGTTGGAGCCAGGTCACTAACATAAAATAGTCCGGGTTAGAGCCAGGACATGGTAAGTATATAGTCCGGGTTGGAGCCAGGACATGGTAAGTATATAGTCTGGGTTGGAATTAGGACATGGTAAGCATATAGTTTGGTTTGAAGCTAGGACAATGGTAAAATAGTCTGAGTTGGAGCCAGGACATGGTAAGTATATAGTCCAGGTTGAAGCCAGGACAATGGTAATATAGTCCAAGTTGGAGCCAAGACAATGGTAATAAATTCCGAGTGGGAGCCAGGACATTAACGATGGAACCGGATTGAGGCCCAGATCCCTTGTTAATAATTTAATTGCTTAGTCATGATGTGTGTTAAATATATTTGAATATTTTAAGAATCTCCTGAGTGCAGTATATTACGATATGCGTGATATATTGTATGTTATGGGAATTTCCTAAGTACAGGTTATAGTGCTATGTGTGAACTTGGTTGTTAGAAAGAACTAGAGTATTTATTTTGGATATGGTTATATATCTTGAATGTCTAAGATTTTCTTAATGCAAGTGGTTTTGATATGTATGAACATTGGTTGTTGTGCACAACCAATGTGCTTAATTTTTCTGTGAGGCTATTATTGAGAATTGTATGTTAGGGTTGGAATTTATCCAATACCCTAATGACCGGTAGCAGTAACTACTTTAGGGAAACCTATTATTGGGTTTAGTATATTTGTGAATATGTACGTGTGGCCCGAACTTGGGAGGTTTTAGATGGATCACCAATTTGAAAAGAAAAGCTGGAAGCTGTTATTTCTTTTGGGATAGTTGTTTTATTATAACTCTGTGGAAGAATGGTTGTATTTTTGTTTACTAAACTATAGTGTGTGCACACGATCTTTTAAAAGTTTTTTTTTATATCGATTTTTGGTACAACGAGTTAAAAATAACAAGTTTAAAATTTCTCCATGATTTTGTCTTTTATGTTTTGAGGGCCGTGACAACACCACCCTTACATGGTCTCTCCCTAGCGGCATGCATTCAGCATGCTTAATTCCGATCCCAGCCTTAGTCATCCCCAGCCTTTGTTGTTCCCAACCTTTGCCATTCTCAGCCTTCACTGTTCTCGGCCTTCGTTGTTCTCGGCCTTTGTCGTTCCCAGCCATTTCCGTTTATTCATAATCAAGCACAACATAGCATAGCCTTTACAAGTATTTACACACATATTAAACAGAAATAATAGGGCATGCCCTAAAAAAAATAATGGGGCCATGTCGTGCTCTACGGGCACAAACAGTTTTCTTACCTGTGTGTCGAGCTAATTGATTAATGCGATCCCGAGCACAATCCCTTATATTGAGCCTTGACAAGAAAACCTAGTCACAACGCATCAATATATAGACATTTATCAAGCCCTAACCAATTAAAAAAATTTGGATTAAAATACTAGCCTTCGAGACCTCGAATTCTACTAAACAGGGTAGTAGAATCTTTCCCAAGCCTTAAGATTTGGGTTCCCGAGCTTAAAACCCTATTTTAGTCATATTCCCTAATTTGAGCCACGGCCCACCCCCTAGTATGGGTGAACATAAAGGCCGAAAAACCCAAAAACTGGCCTGATCCGAACCCATAAAGCCTGAAAATAAAAAACCTGCACCTGTTGGGTCTAACCTGATCCGAAACCCGCATTTTCGGATTTGGGTTCAAGTTTTAATATAAAACAATCAGATTCGGGTTAAACCCGAAACCCAAAACTAGTATTTTTCAAAAAATATATATTTATATATATACTAACTTTGTTAACCCTAGCCCTAATTCTTTCAGGAGCCGCCCGCCCCCTTTCTTTCTCTCTTTCTCCCTTCTCTGAGTTCTCTGTACTAATCCATCTCTCTCACGACTAGCCACACCACACCACCCACCCATCCCACGGCAACCCCGACCCCCCTCTCTTTATCTCGCCTCACTCCACGGAAACCATGACCCTCTCCCACTCATTCTCAGAACCTCTCACCCTACTCCCACTGCCAACCCCGACCTTCTCCTCTCCTCTCATCTTAAGTCTCTGCAACTGGAAGGAGCTTCTTAAATACAAGGAGCCTCTCAGACACAAGCAGCCTCTCCTCTTTGTCACTCTCAGTCATGAAGGTCTCCTCATGGTGAGATTTTTTCTTCTTTTTGTTATTTTATTTTCCTATTTCAATATCATTATTGTTTGTGTTTTATTTTCTTGCCTCTATAATGTTAGCATCTGTTTATTTGGGGAAAATTTTGAGGGAATTGGCTCGGAGAAAGTGTTTGAAAAATTTGGTTCGCAGGGTTACATCGCGGCCTTGTTCTTGGTGTTGGATTAAGCTTATATTGGATCTTTATTTATTTTCATGTATATCTAATATTTATGTATATCTAATATTAAACAAATTAATACGAGATAGCCTAAAACATGTTTCTAAAATTGAATTCAAAGAGAAACAAAGAATAGAATACTTACAGTATACGCAACGGAATTAAAGAGTCCTTCCTTCAGTTTCTCTAACTCTTGTATCCTCTCTGTCGCAGAGTATTATCAAGAAACTGAACCGATCTTCTATTTTCTTCACAATCTTCCAATGTATCCTTAGAACCACCTAGACTAGTATGAGCAATTCTCAACACATGAGATAGATATAGAGAGAAGAACAAAAAAAAACAAAGAGGCTTAGAAAAGGACTTGTGTTTAGAGAGAATCTAAAACTATCAGAAAATCTGACTTATGACTTACAAACTTCTTTTTTGACTTCTTTCTAAGCACTCCTTTTATAGACTCAATTAGGCCATTTAATTTAATTAAAAAACCAATAAAATAACAGACATTTTGAAGCCCTAGGTCAAAATTATCATGGGCTATAAGCCCGTGAAATTTCCCATCTGATTATAAGCACATTAGACTTAAAATCAAGGCCTGTATTACTTTCTATTGATTTAATTAATTAAATAATTATTTAAATCTTTTATCAAATTAATTATTTATAATTTGAACCTTGATTTAAACTTATTTATTAATTTAGATACCAATTTATCTTAATTAATAAATCTGCCATAATTTCTCTTTTCTTCTCAAAATTACACAACTCTGTGAAACTATCCAAAATTGACCTGGTCAACTTTGATAATCCTAATTGATGATTAAATCAATTAATTGAGACTATCTAGATGATTTTATCCAAGGTACAATGGGGACCATGGGCCTATGAAATCAAGCTCCAATAAGTTATCATAAATCTAACAAATAAATTTACTAACTTATTAATTCCTCGTGACTCCACTATAGACTTGGAATTGCACTCTTGAATTCATAGAACGCTCTATAAAAAATATAGATACGCTATTAATTATCCATTGTTACAACCATAATTGTCACTCAATCCTCTATAGAAGGTCTACAATGAGTTAGGATTAAAATATCGTTTTACCCCTCATTGTATTTTATCCTTGAAACACTTAGTTCCTTGTAAATGATATATTTCAGTAAACTAATTTAATTACTGAAATGAGATCTCTATCATTTAACACCTTGAACCAAACTAAAAAGGAAACCATCGTTTCACTTCTTCATCAGAAGCTATAGATGTTCATATCTATGATTAACACTCCCACTCAATTATACTACCGAGTTCCCAAGATGTAAGTATGGGCTAGTCCGTAGGGTAAGCTAGTAACGAACAAGTCAAAGAACTCAAATAATACAATCAGTTAGAATACTAACCACTCATAATTGAGATTGAACTGACCTATGTTCAACTATATGATATGACTAGAATAGATAATAACGGTATGTTTACTTATCTTATCAACTGTCAATATCGGTCCTGTCCGATGTAACAAATACATCTGATCTTATCAACTTTGCTAATGTTCTGGAAAGAACATAATACTGTAATGTGTAAGTAGATCATATCATAGATTGGCAAGTCAGTGTAAATCTGGTGCACTGACAAATCTTAGGACTAACTTATTTTGAACATATAATCATATTTATATTCCACTGTGATTATGTCACTATAAATAAGATTAGCTATATGCTCGGGATTTAATAGAAGTTTATATTAAACAAATAATCATGAAAATAATACATGTGAGCAAAGTGATTGACCAAGTCAAAAAATGATTTCTATTCTTTTATTGATAATAAAATGAGATTACAAAGAATCTGGGTTTTAATTAGGGCATAAAACCGCAACACTTGGTGCACCGCAGCCCTCATGAACTCAGAGGCCAGGGCAGTTCCTTAAACTACATTTGCGCCGCAGTGTGTGGTGGGCTGCGCAGCAGCCCATGTCCAAAAAATTGAGGGTTGGGCCCTCTGACTTTGGGAGACTTGCGGCGCTTGTGATGGGTGTCGCAACTCAAATTATGGATATTGGCTAAGTTAGGTTTCGGGTGGCAGCAACTAAAACCTAAGGGCTCAAGAAAGGTTGTACTACCCAATTTAGTAGAATTCGAGGTCCCGTAGACTAGGAATCGATCTAGAAGTCTTTATTTACTCGATATTAATGGATATCGCTTATTATGGTTGTGACTAGGATACCGCTACGGCTCGGGACGGGAACGTTCTTGTAATGCCCTGGGTAGCCAAGACCGTTACACTGTGTATTTATAAAGGTGCTGGACTCGCTAATCAAGTCATTTAGTTAAAAATGTGTCACTGACATCACTAATGAACAAGGGTTAAAAGGTTTTGGTCATAAAATATACCTTTCATATAATTAAACATTTTGTACAAGGGATCCCAAAAGAAACAGTGTTTGAAAGTCAGTTTACAAAATTTCCAGAGTACAAACAACCACTAGCCACTCTAAGGACAAAACAAACATTTATGGTCCTTCTGTTCCTGTCTCCTCCTCAACCGTGGCGGCCGAGCAGCTGATCATGTACATTCTGCCTTCAGAGCTCTCTGATTCAAGGCTGATCAAGCTTACCCTTGCCTTTACCTGCACCACGTAGCACCCGTGAGACAAGGCCCAACAAGAAAACATAACGTTGCAGCACAAACAATGATAACAATTGAATAACCCTTAAAGCATGTTCGTACACTTAGCATACCACATTAATCACATAGTCCATAGACGTAACCAGAGAATCAACAAACCAACACTCAGCTATTTAGCATGAAAAATCCATCAACCAATAATAATAATAATCAAATCACATGATAATTAGGGTCGATGCCCTTAGGTCGCACCCTCTATTTACCCCACTGACTTTGGTCCGCTTAAACTAAGCTCAGTGAATAATAAGTTGTCCTCAGCCACCAGTGGCTGAGCTGTGCCCTATGCGCCAATGCAAACTCCGGCACTCTTAGGTCGTTTTCTTGTTATTCACATGGCATAATACCATCCTTCATAAAGGATAAAAAATAGGGAACCCTTAGTCCCATTATAAATTCACAACCGGGTGCAGTTTTCTTACCTTTAATTTCCAAGTGTACTGATTACGAGGGATGCCTCTTGAGCACGATCCGTTTCCCAAGCCCTAGCTTGTACCTAGTCACAACCAAGATAAGGGATACCATAATTAATTGTAAAAAGGTTTTCTGATAAGGTTCTAGCCTCTGGGACATTGAATTCCACCAAACACGATAGTAGAATCGATCCTGAGCACCCTAGGTTATGTTCCCGTGCTTAAAAACTCCAAAAGACCACAAATGTCCTTAAGGGTCGTGACTTAAGTTCCCTATGCCACGGCATGGTCCAAACAAGAGGCTCAGCCTCGCCCAAAAAATGACATAGCTCGCGACCATTCATACCCCATGCCCTTCATCTCCAGCACCCATTAGCTTCAGAGGGCCGCGGCACACCAAGAACTATGCCGCGGCCCGACCCCTTCGAACCCAGAAAAACCACCATTTTTAAAACTCAAACCTCACTCAAAACCACCCATAACAATCCCAATAATATACACAAATTATCACAAGCATTCTAGCAAGTTTTCAGTAACATAAGCCAGCAGAAACCTAATCTAGAAACTCATTAAAACACCATTTTAATTTCTGAAACCCACACACTCAAGAACACCAAAACCAGTTAGAAAAACCCAGAATTCAAACACTATATCATAAATTGGAGCTTACCTTCACTGAACACTCAATCCTCCAAGCAATTACTGAGCTAACTCCCAAGTCTTTAGCTTCCATTCAACCTTAAATTGAAACCCAAGAACTCTTAAAATTCAGCCCTGAATATGCATAACCAAATGATCAAAAGTATAATTCAATGCTTAACTCAGTTCCTAATTAGATCCCTTAGCTTCTACTCAATTAATCTCCCAAATCCTCTACTCAATTCTCTGAGTTCCACCCTAGTTCCCTTAGTATTGTGTAGATTTCCTTGACAGAGAGAAAAAGAGGAAAAGAGAAGGGTCGGTTCTTGGTGTTTCTACCACTTTCTAAGTTTTACTTAGTCTATCCTTAAGCAATGAAGTCAATCCTGAGGCTCGGGGTACCGGAAATGTCCCCGAGGGAAAAATGGTAAAATTCCCCAGTATTCCCACCTAAGCTTCCTAACCTCAAATATATCTCCAATTATTTATTTCCATAACCAGATAACCCAAATAACCATCTAATACCCGAAATACCCCTTGACTTGCCCCTAGTCAAGTATTAGGTCCCGTTGTGACTTTCCCGCTAACTAGCTCCCTTCAAGTCGCATGATGCAGATTTACCCACATAATAATGTGGTCCTCACAATTATAACATATAATCACATTTACGCCCTCAACGGGCTAAAATTACAAATATGCCCCTTTAAGCTAAACGGGGCGTACATGCATACTAATACTCATAGGCATGCACTTCACATATACATTCATATAACCATACAAGCATGCTTATCACAGAATCATGCATTAAACTACTTAATTCACACATAAACCAATCGTGCCCTCCCGGCACACTAATCAAGGCCCTTAACCTTTATTAGCGATTTTGGGTCGTTCCAACTATCCCCTCCTACTGAGAATTCCATCCTCAAAATTTACCCGAATAGCTCGGGATACTGATCCCACATCACCGTCTCAAGCTCCCAGGTCGCTTCTTTGACCTTGTTATTCCTCCTCAATACTTTAACTAGCGAAATCGTCTTATTCCGTAGAACTTTGTCCTTCCGATCTAAAATTTGAACCGGTCGTACCTCATAGGACAAATCTGTCTGCAATTCCAAGTCCTCTTACTTTAGCACATGCATCGTATCTGAGACATACTTCCGCAACATAGAAACATGGAACACATCATGAACTCCCGACAACGACGATGGCAAGGCACCCCTATAAACCACCTATCCAATCCTTTCTAGAATCTCGAATGGTCCAACAAACCGAGGGCTCAACTTGTCCTTTACTCCAAATCTCCTCACCCCTTGCAGTGGTGAAACTCGCAGAAACATGTGGTCCCCAACCTGGAACTCCACATCTCTACGCTTAGGGTCAGCGTAGCTTTTCTATCTACTCTGCGAAGCAAGCATCCTAGCTTGGATCTTCTCAATAGCTTCATTTGCCTTCTAAACCATGTCTGGCCCCAAATATTTTCTCACACTCATCTCATCCCAATGAATGGGTGACCTACACTTCCTCCCATATAATATCTCGTAAGGAGCCACTCCAATTGTGGACTGATAACTGTTGTTATATGAAAACTCAATCAATGGGAGATACTTATTCCAAGATCCCTCAAAGTCAATCACACACGCCCTAAGCATATCCTCCAACTCCTGAATGGTCCTCTCAGACTGTCCATTAGCCTGAGGATGAAAGGTTGTGCTAAACTTCAACTGAGCCCCAATGGCTTTCTGCAGAGCTCCCCATAACTTGGAGGTAAAGATAGGGTCTTGATCAGATACAATAGACTTGGGAACCCCATGGAGACGAACTATCTCCCTTACATAAAACTTTGCATACTTTTCCACTGTGTAAGTCGACTTCACTGGCAGAAAATGAGCTGACTTGGTGTATCTATCCACTATCATCCACACTGAGTCATAAAGTCCCACTGTCCTGGGTAGACCTCCCACAAAATCCATGGTAATGTCCTCCCACTTCCACTCGGGGATACCCAAAGGCTGAAGCAATCCCGCTGGTCGCTGATGCTCAGCCTTCACCTGTTGACATGTCAAACATCTGACCACATACTCTACCACATCCTTCTTCATCCCGGGCCACCAATATAATGTCTGTAGATCTTAATACATCTTCGATGTACCCGGATGAAGGGAGTACGGCGTAGTGTGAGACTCATTTAGTATCTCTTGTCTGATCCCTTCATCTACCAGAACACAAATCCGTCCTTTATATCAAAGCATACCAGCCTCAGAAACATAATAATCCTTAGCTACCCCCGCTAAGACATTCTATAGAACTTCCTGTAGCTGCACATCCACTAATTGACCCTCCTTGATCCACTCTTGTAGGGTCGACTGCAAGGTAACATTGGCCAATCGGCCCACCACCAGCTCTATCCTTGCCCTGGTCATCTAATCTGCTAACTCCCTAGAGATCTGAACAGAACTAAATAACTGCCCCTAGACCCTCTGGCTCAATGCATCTGCCACAACATTGGCTTTCCCTGGGTGATAAAGAATATCACAACCATAATCCTTAACCAACGCCTCTACCTCATGTTCAGATCCTTCTAGGTGAAGAAATACTTCAAACTCTTACGGTCAGTGTATATCTCGCACTTCTCCCCATACAGGTAATGTGGCCACACCTTCAGTGCGAATACCACTGCAGCCAGTTCCAAATCATGGGTAGGATACCGCTGCTCATATTTCTTCAGGTGCAGCGATGCATAAGCTATAAATTTCTCATTCTGCATCAACACACAGCCTAAACCCAACCTTGATGCATCACAATATACCACAAACTTTCCTTCCTCCGAAGGAAGACTCAGTACAGGTGCAGTAATAAGTCATCGCTTCAATTCTTGGAAACTGTTCTCACACTTCTCTAACCAAGCAAACTTCTAATTCTTCCTTGTCAACTCTGTCATCGGTGTAGAAATATCCAAGAATCCTTCTACAAACTGCCTGTAGTAACCTGCTAACCCGAGGAAACTCCAAACCTCCGATGCATTCCTTGGCCTCGGCCAATCTCTTACTACCTCCACCTTGGACGGATCCATCTTAGTCCCATCTGCATCGACAATATTCCCAAGAAAAGTCTTTTCTGGCAACCAAAACTCACACTTCTTAAACTTGGCATATAACTGATGCTCCCTTAACCTCTGTAAGACCTGTCGAAGATGTCGCTCGTGCTCTACCTCTGAACTGGAGTACACTAAGATGTCGTCGATGAAGACAATGATGAAATGATCCAAGAAGTCCTTGAACACCCCGTTCATTATATCCATGAAAGCTTCCGGGGCATTGGTCAAACCAAAAGACATGACCAAGAACTCATAGTGCCCATACCGCGTTCGCAAGGCCGTCTTCGGTATGTCCTTGTCCTTGATCCTCAGCTAGTGATAACCAGATCGAAGATCAATCTTCAAGAACACCGTCTTTCCTTGCAACTGATCGAACAAGTCATCGATCCTTGGTAGAGGGTACTTATTCTTTATGGTCAACTTGCTCAATTATCTGTAGTTTTTACACATCCCCAGCGACCCATCCTTCTTCTTAACAAACAAAACTGGAGCGCCCCATAGGGAGTAGCTAGGCCTGATGAATCCCAAATACAGAAGTTCATTTATATGTATCTTCAATTTCTTCAACTCTGCTGGTGCTATCCTATATGGTGCCCTTGATACTAGTTTTGTCCCCGGTGCTAACTCAATAACAAACTGAATCTCCCTGCGCGGTGGCAATCCCAACATCCCTAAGATCATGTCAAAATCCTCCATGTCTGGCTCAATCAAGTCTACTGAAATCTCCCTACTATCAACCATCACTGGCAGTGCCCTAATCCACCTCCTAGAAACTACCATTTCCCAAGTAGGCAATAAAGTCCCAAACCCCGCAGTACGATACTCACTAGGTCTACACAATCTATCAATCACTTTACTAGAAACAAATGAATGTGTGGCACTAGAGTCAATCAATACAGTAAAAGGAGAGCCAGTGCTAGAAAGTTGACCTGTCATCACCGAGGGACTAGCCTCGGCCTCTGCCTTTGTCAAAGTGAACACTCGAGCTGGAGTCAAGCTATCCACCTTTCCTGCTTCCCCTTTCTTTACTATTGGGTAATCCTTCTTGAGGTGCCCCAATGTTTCGCACACATAACAGGCCTTAGCCTGACACTCACCCTAATGGCGTCTTCTGCACCTCAGGCACTCCGGATAACTCCTCCGTGCCTCACTGCCACCCTGACGGCCACCCTGACCCCTCCTATCAGGACCAGCAGTGGTCGAAGTGTTAGGGGTCTTCCTCTTCACATCACTGGGGCCTCCGCCCCTACCTGACCCAGAATAAGGAGGCACCACTCTGCGACCCTCGCGCCTCACTGCACTTTCCTTTCAAATCTTGTTCTTCGCTTCCTCAGCGGTAAGAGCCTTCTCAATAGCCTGGGCATAAGTTGTTCCCCCAGGTACTGTTGTAATCCAAACATCCCGAGCTATCACTCGAATAAACCTATCTTGCCTAGCTGCATCTATAGGCATTGTATCTGGTGCAAATTTTGCAAGTCTATCGGGGCACACTCAGTAACTGTCATGCTGCCATGCACCAACCCCACAAACTCATTAAACTTTGTTGCCCTGATGGCAACATTGTAGTATTTCTAGCTAAACAGATCCTTGAATCCATCCCAACTCAAAGCAGTGAGGTCCCTGGTCTGTGATGCCACTTCCCACCAGATGCGGGCATCCTCTCTCAACATATATGTGGCATGGGCCACTCTGTCATATCCCTCTATCCTCATGAAGTCCAGGATAGTAGTAATCATAGTCATCCACTATTCAGCCTTCATTGGGCCAGGTCCTCCCTCAAAAGTTGGGGGATGCTGCTTCCGGATCCGCTCATACAATGGCTCCCACTTGTTCCCAACTTCTACTGGTTGTATAACTGGTGCCACTACGTGCGGCACAATAGGTACAGCACTCCCTGTTAGAGCCTGCTGTCATAGAAGACGAATATCTTCATCTTGGCTCTGTAATTGCGCCTTCATCTCTGCCATAATTTACTATCAGTTCTCAGGGACTGGCGGAGGAATCTGGTCCTGGTCATCACCTCCGGTCCCAGACCTAGTGCTGGCTATTCGCGTAGATTTCCTTGGACGCATAGCTATCCAAGTTAATATGCAATTAACGACTCGACAATTAGACCATGATGACAGGGTAAAAGCTTTTCCAAAATCCACCAATGGAACATAATCAATCACAAACAATCAAGATATAGGAATTCATCCATACATTCACCCATATAAACACATTATGTAGTCAATCATTTAGATATTCATTTACATGCACAACAATGCTAATAAGCATGCCTCATTATTATCACACAACAGTTGAGGACCAGGCCCTATCAGTATCTCATGCTTCCTATTAATCCAGCAGATAACAACATTAATAATTATTTCCTTGCACACAAGCATATAAGCACATATACACATTACCAAACCCTGAACCGAGCTTGTCTCTAGCAGCGAATGTACATGTCCAGCCAGTCTTCAGGAACCCTTAAACCTAGGACGCTCTGATACCAAGTTATAACACCCTGGGTAGCCAAGATCGTTACACTGTGTATTTATAAATGTGTGGGACTCGCTAATCAAGTCATTTAGCTAAAAATGTGTCACTAACATCACTAATGAACTAATTACGAGGGATGCCTCTTGAGCACGATCTGTTTCCCGAGCCCTAGGTTATACCTAGTCATAACCAAGATAAAGGATACCAATAATAATTTTAAAAAGGTATCCGGATAAGGTTCTAGCCTCTGGGACATTGAATTCCACCAAACACGGTAGTAGAATTGATCCTGAGCATCCTAGGTTATGTTCTCGCGCTTAAAAACTCCAAAAGACCACAAATGTCCATAAGGGTCGCGGCTCAAGCTCCCTATGCCGCGGCATGGACCCAACAAGAGGCTCAGCCTCACCCAAAAACTGACACGTGCCACGACCCTTCATACCCCATGCCGCGGCCCTCCCTTCATCTCCAACACCCATCAGCTTCAAAGGGCCGCGACACACCAAGAACTATGCTACGACCCGACCCCTTCGAACCCAGAAAAACCACCATTTTTAACACTCAAACCGTACTCAAAACCACCCATAACCATCCCAATAATATACTCCAATTATCATAAGCATTCTAGCATGTTTTCAGTAACATAGGCTAGTAGAAACCTAATCTAAAAACTCATCAAAACACCATTTTAATTTCTAAAACCCACACACTCAATAACCCCAAAACCAATAAGAAAAACCCAGAAATCAAACACTATATCATAAATTGGAGCTTACCTTCACTGAAGACTCAATCCTCCAAGCAATTATTAAGCTAACTCCCAAGTCTTTAGCTTCAATTCTACCTTAAATTCAAACCCAAGAGCTCTTAAAATCCAGCCCCAAAGCTGCATAACCAAATGATCAAAAGTATAATTCAATGTTTACTGTAACGACCCAAATTTGCTAATCAGGCTTAGGGCCTTGATTAGTATGCCTGGACAGCAATAAGTGGTTTAATATGTTTATATGTGGATTTATGTGTATATATGATTGTGATGCATGTTTAATTAAGTTAAATGTGCATGTGGGCCCTGTCTGGATATTAGGGGCATAAGTGTGATAAATGAGATAAATGTTGTATATATGTGATATGTCTGAACAGCACGATCCGAGACAGTCCTGGGGAGCGGTTAGCCAGAGAGTCACAACGAGGTTGAGATTTGGACTCGGGGGGAGTCGAGGGGTAATTTGGGTATTAGATGAGTTATGGGGTTATCGGGACATGAAAATAAATATTTGGAGATATATTTGACGATAGAATGTCTAGGTGGGAATATTTGGGAAATTTACCATTTTTCCCTTGGGGACATTTTGGTACCCCGAGCCTTGAGGTAACCCCTTTAGACTTAAGTCAAATAAAACAAAAAGGGAGAATTGTTTAGAAACTTGAGGAAACTGACTCATATTTTCCTTTGAACTGAAGATAGCTCTTGTCTCTCTCTCTCTTTCACTCTTTAAGGCAAAACTCAAAGGGAACTGAAAGGAATTGGCTAGGAATTAAAGGGATTTCAGCTAGGATACTCTAGGAACTTGAAACTTGGAGATTGGGGATCAAACTCAGGGACTAAGCTCTGCAAGGATTTCGGCAAGGCTCATGTTAGAGGACTTCGGGGCATCGATGCTCAGAAAGCTCGGAACTCAGGTAAGAAAACCCCTGTTCCCATAGAGCTTGTGTGCAGGGCTGAGCCCAATGTGTTTGAATGGAATTGGTATGCAGGGCCGGGCCCAATATGTTAGAACTGCAGGGCGTAGCCCTTTATCTGTTTATGCTGGAATTCTGTACTTGCTTGTTATATTATGTGTGTTATTCTAAGAGTGAACGGCAAGAGCCGGGAACGGTGTAGACCGAGAACGGCTAGGGCCGGGAATGGTGTTGGGCACGTTGAGTTCAAGGCCGAGAACGACAAAGGGCCGGGAGCAGCGTTGAGCACGTAGAGCGCGAGCTGCCAGGGCGAGTCCCTAAAAGGATACCTGGGATATCCTCACGGCGTGGTCCACGAACCCAGGGCTTGGTAGGTGCCTGGGACGGCTAGGCCGTATGTGTTTAGCCATTGGTGGCCTGTTTATATGCTTGACTTATGTGTTGTATATGTTATCTGTTTGTGGGTTTTCTTGCTGGGCTTCGGCTCACAGATGCTCTGTGGTGTAGGTAAGGGTAAGGAAAAGATCAACCATCCATGAGTACAGCTGGCGTGAGGCGGCGTGTACATGTTTGGCCAGCCTGGCTGCCACAGCCAGAGGATTTTGGGAGATGCTTGTAAATGAACTTGAATTTTGTCGTTTAGCCGACTTAGTACAGTTTTTATGTTGTAAATATTGCTAAACTGTATTTTGGGATCCCAGGTGTCAAACTTTTATGATTTACTATGAAAGATTACTATCTCTGATATTTTTCCTTGGTTTACGGCGTAATTACACTGTTTGACCTAAAACCTCGGCTAGCGAGTTAAAAACACGTTTTTAAACTCACCTAGTAATGGCTCTAAGGTAGTAGGGCGTTACAACTTGGTATCAGAGCGAGCCAAGGTTATTGGTTCTGGAGATTGACCGAACATGTACACACACAGTCAGTGACAGGCTTAACTCAGGGTTGGTTGGTAAGATTGGCTGATATGTCTGAAAATGTGTTTGCCTGTCTATTTTGTATAGAGCATGATGAATGAATTAACATATGCATGATGCTAGGGACGGCCCGTTGTGTGTTATATGCTATATGAGTTATTATGTGTGGGAGGTGGTTATGGATGTTGTTATAATGCCTAATGAGCGGTGTCGTTGGTTGCAGGCATATTTGTTGAGATGCCTCGACAATCAGCTAGACTCCACGACAGTAGGGCCGTGGATGACAATCAGGGTCAGGACCCTCCACCTTCCCCACAGAACTGGAAACAGATATTGGCCGAAATGGAGGCTAGGCTGCAGAGAACAGAGGAAGAGCTGTGACAGATGAGGCAACAAGCTCCACCTCAGGTTACTGGGCTGCCAGTGCAGCAAGTTGCAGCGCCGGTGCCAGTTCAATCTGCTTTGGAGAATAAGTGGGAACCTTTGTATGAGAGGTTCAGGAAGCAGCAACCTCCTACCATTGTGGGTGGATCGAACCCACTGCTGGCAGAGCAGTGGATGAACATGATTTCCTTGATCTTAGACTTTATGAGGGTCGAAGGAAGTGAAAGGGTTGCTTGTGCGAGCTATATGCTTAGGGATGATGCTCGCATTTGGTGGGATGTGGTAAGTCAGCGGAGGAATGTTGCAGCCATGACATGGGAGGAATTTAAGAGTGTCTTTAATGAGAAATACTACAATGTGGCAGTATGAGCTGCGAAGGTTGATGAGTTTATCAACCTGACTCAGAATCGATCGACATTAACATAGTATGCCATAAAGTTTGACAGATTGGCGAAGTTTGCGCCAGATCTAGTGCCGACAGATGCGGCCAGGAGGGATAGGTTCGTGCGGGAGTTGAATGTCATGATCGCCCATGATGTGAATATTACCTTGGATCCAGGGACTACTACTTATGGTCAAGTTGTGGATAAGGCCCTTACTGCAGAGAGGGCTGAGGATCAGATATGGAGGGACAGCGCTGTTAGGCGCAATGCCAGGAGGACGGTGCCTCCTTTTGTTGGGTCTAGTTGGGGCAGTGGCCCTAGTGAGCAAAAAAGAAGGGTTCCAGATTCATTTACTCCTCCTAGTTCTGATAGGAGAGTGCGAGTTACATCTACTGGCCGTCAGGGTGGCAATGATAATTGGAGGAGTTTTCCTATGTGTCCATGGTGCCGGCGTCGACACCAGGGTGAGTACAGGATCAAGGCTTCCTTTGTTTGTGGGAGTGCCAGCCATCTAAAGAGGGATTGCCCTCAAGTTAAGAAGGAGGAGCAGAAGTAGAGTGACAGTCTTGCTCCTGCCAGGGTATTCACTTTGACACAGACTGAGGCGGAGGCTAGCCCCTCGGTGGTGACAGGTCAGATCTCTAGTGTTGGTTCTTTGTATACTGCATTGTTTGATACAGGGGCTACCCATTCATTTGTATCTACTAGGGTGATAGATCAGTTTTGTAGACCTAGTGGTGTGTATGCTAGGGGATTTCAGACTTTGTTGCCAACAGGAGAGTTGGTAGTCTTTAGGAAGTGGATTAGGGCATTGCCAGTGGAGGTAGATGGTAGGGAATTGTTTGTTGATTTGATTGAGCTAGAGATGGATGATTTTGACATGATCTTGGGAATGGATTGGCTATCCAAGTATGGGGAAACGATTGACTGCAGGCGCAGAATGGTGACTTTTGAACCAGAAGGGGAGGTACCCTTTGTGTTTGTGGGGTCAGTTAGTGGACCGCATGTGCCAATGATTTCAGCCCTAAGGGCTAGGGACCTGATGCAGGAAGGCTGCATAGGATTCCTGGCAAGCGTTGTGGATACTTCTAGGGTGGTGTCAGTTGGACCGGGTGAGACAAGGTTGGTGTGTGAGTTTCCAGATTTGTTTCCAACGGATTTGCCAGGGTTGTCGCCTCAGAGGGAGATTGACTTTGTTATAGAGTTGGTACCAGGAGCGGAGCCAGTATCTAGGACACCTTATAGAATGGCTCCAGCGGAATTAAAGGAGTTGAAGATTCAGTTGCAGGAGTTACTTGATTTGGGGTTCATCAGACCAAGTTTCTCGCCATGGGGTGCTCCAGTGTTGTTCGTTAAGAAGAAGGATGGGTCCCTTAGGATGTGTATTGATTACAGGGAGCTAAACAAGTTAACCATTAAGAACAAGTATCCACTGCCTAGGATCGATGATTTGTTTGATCAGCTACAGGGAAGAACAATGTTTTCCAAGATAGATCTCCGATCAGGTTACCATCAACTAAGGATTAAAGAGGAGGACATACCGAAGACCGCTTTCCGAACGAGGTATGGACACTATGAATTCCTAGTTATGTCCTTTGGATTAACCAATGCCCCAGCAGCTTTTATGGACATGATGAATAGGGTTTTCAAGGATTATTTGGACAACTTTGTGATTGTATTCATCGATGACATCTTAGTGTACTCTTAGTCAGAGATGGAGCATGAGCAGCATCTGCGGTTGGTATTACAGCGGTTGAGGGAGCATAAGTTATATGCTAAGTTCAGTAAGTGTGAGTTTTGGTTGCCACAAGTTACATTTCTGGGCCATATCATCAGTAAGGAGGGGATTCTGGTTGACCCAAGTAAGATTGAGGCGGTCAGAGATTAGCCTAGACCGAGCAATGTTCCTGAAGTGAGAAGTTTCTTGGGTCTAGTAGGGTATTATCGGTGATTTGTTGAGGGGTTCTCCAGAATAGCTACGCCATTGACAGAGTTGACAAAGAAGAAGACCAGGTATGTCTGGACAGACAGATGCGAGAACAGTTTTAAGGAACTAAAGCGGCGATTGATTACTGCGCCAGTTCTTAGCTTGCCAATAGAGAATGAGAAGTTTGTGGTCTACTGTGATGCATCCAGGCAGGGTTTGGGGTGTGTGTTGATGCAAGCTGGCAAGGTGATAGCCTATGCATCAAGACAGTTAAAGGAGTATGAGCAGAGATATCCTACGCATGACCTGGAGTTGGCAGCGGTGGTGTTTGCACTTAAGATTTGGAGGCATTATCTTTATGGTGAGAAGTGCGAGATATACACTGACCATAAGAGCCTAAAGTATTTCTTTACCCAGAAGGACTTGAATATGCGCCAGAGGCGGTGGCTGGAGTTGGTTAAGGATTATGAGTGTGATATCCTTTACCATCCTGGGAAGGCTAATGTAGTGGCTGATGCATTGAGTCGGAAGGGCCCAAGGCAGTTGTTCAGTTCGAGGCAGATATCTGATAAGTTAGCTGAGGAGATGACCAGAGCAGGTATAGAGTTGGTGGTTGGTCAGTTGGCCAACATCACTCTTCAGTCTACACTCCTTGAGAGGATCAAGGAGGCACAGGGGAAGGATTCTCAGTTGCGAGGTCATAGGGAGAATGCCTTAGTCGGAGCGACAAAGGACTTCTCCATTTCAGAGATAGGATTACTGAAGTATAAGGGTCGGATCTGTGTTTCGATGGATTCTGATATCCGGCGAGAGATCTTGGATGAATCGCATACCACTCCCTATTCTTTGCACCCGGGTACAACGAAGATGTACAAGGACTTGAGAGCTTTATATTGGTGGTCGGGCATGAAGAGGGATGTGGTGGATTATGTGGCTAAGTGCTTAACTTGTCAGCAGGTTAAGGCTGAGCACCAGAGGCCAGCGGGGTTATTGCAGCCTTTGGGGATCCCAGAGTGGAAGTGGAAAGGTATTACTATGGATTTCGTAGTTGGTTTACCGAGAACTGTGGGACAGCATGACTCAGTGTTGGTGATTGTGGATAGGTATACCAAGTCCGCCCACTTTTTGCCTGTTAAGACAACCTGTACTGTGGAGCAGTACGCTGAGTTGTATGTGAAGGAGATTGATCGACTTCATGGGGCTCCGAGGTCGATAGTGTCGGACAGAGACCCCACCTTCACTTCCAAGTTTTGGGAGAGTCTGCAGAAGGCTATGGGCACGCAATTACGATTTAGTACCACTTTTCATCCTCAGACGGATGGGCAGTCTGAGAGGATGATTCAGATATTGGAGGATCTGCTGCGAGCCTGTGTGCTTGACTTTGGGGGATCGTGGAGTAAGTATCTCCCTTTGATCGAATTCTCATACAACAATAGTTATCAGGCGACCATTGGTGTGGCTCCGTACGAGATGCTTTATGGAAGGAAGTGTAGATCACCTATTCATTGGGATGAGATAGGTGAGAGGAAGTATTTGGGTCCAGAGATGGTTCAGAGGACCAATGAGGCAGTTGAGAAGATTAGAGCGCGTATGCTCGCCTCCCAAAGTCGACAGAAAAGTTATTCAGACCTGAGATGTAGGAGCGTGGAGTTTCAGGTTGGTGATCATGTGTTCCTTAGGGTTTCACCCATGAGGGGTGTGAAACGGTTTGGTTTTCAGGGTAAGTTAAGCCCCAGGTATGTTGGCCCCTTCGAGAGTCTAGAACGAGTTGGAGAGGTAGCTTACAGATTAGCGATGCCTCCAGCTTTATCAGGGGTTCATGATGTATTCCATGTATCCATGCTCCAGAAGTATATGTCAGATTCAACGCATGTCTTAAGTTTTGAGAATTTGGAGCTTGATCAGGATTTAACCTATGAGGAGAAGCCGGTTCAGATTCTTGACCGAAAAGATAGGATCTTGAGGAACAAGACCATCGCCTTTGTGAAAGTGTTGTGGAGAAACAGCAAGGTTGAAGAGGCGACGTGGGAGCTTGAGTCAGAGATGCGGGAGCGGTACCCCGAGTTGTTCAGGTAATATCGAGGACGAAATTTCTGTAAGGAGGGGATAGTTGTAATGACCTGAATTTTCTAATCAGGCTTAGGGCCTTGATTAGTGTGCCTGGAGGGAAATAAGTGGTTTAATATGTTTATATGTGGATTTATGTGTATATATGATTGTGATACATGTTTAATTGAGTTAAATGTGCATGTGGGCCCCGTCTGGATATTAGGGGCATAAGTGTGATAAATGAGATAAATGTTGTATATATGTGATATGTCTGAACAGCACGATCCGAGACAGTCCTGGGGAGCGGTTAGCCAGAGAGTCACAACGGGGTTGAGATTCGGACTCGGGGGGAGTCGAGGGGTAATTTGGGTATTAGATGAGTTATGGGGTTATCGGGACATGAAAATAAATATTTGGAGATATATTTGAGGATAGAATGTTTAGGCGGGAATATTTGGGAAATTTACCATTTTGCCCTCGGGGACGTTTTGGTACCCCGAGCCTTGAGGTAACCCCTTTAGACTTAAGTCAAATAAAACAAAAAGGGAGAATTGTTTAGAAACTTGAGGAAACCGACACATATTTTCCTTTGAACTGAAGATGGCTCTTGTCTCTCTCTCTCTTTCACTCTCTAAGGCAAAACTCAAAGGGAACTCAAAGGAATTGGCTAGGAATTAAAGGGATTTCAGCTAGGATACTCTAGGAACTTGAAGCTTGGGGATTGGGGATCAAACTCAGGGACTAAGCTCTGCAAGGATTTCGGCGAGGCTCACGTAAGAGGACTGTGCTCGGGGCATCGATGCTCAGAAAGCTCGGAACTCAAGTAAGAAAACCCATGTTCCCATAGAGCTTGTGTGCAGGGCTGAGCCCAATGTGTTTAAATGGAATTGGTATGCAGGGGCGGGCCCAATATGTTAGAACTGCAGGGCGTAGCCCATTATCTGTTTATCCTGGAATTCTGTACTTGCTTGTTATATTATGTGTGTTATTCTAAGAGTGAACGGCAAGAGCCGGGAACGGTATAGACCGAGAACGGCGAGGGGCCGGGAACGGCGTTGGGCATGTTGAGTGCAAGGCTGAGAACGGCAAAGGGCTGGGAGCAACATTGAGCACGTAGAGCGTGAGCTGCCAAGGCGGGTCCCTAAAAGGATACCTGGGATATCCTCACGGCGTGGTCCGCGAACCCAGGGCTTGGTAGGCGCCTGGGACGGCTAGGCCGTATTTGTTTAGCCATTGGTGGCCTGTTTATATGCTTGACTTATGTGTTGTATATGTTATCTGTTTGTGGGTTTTCTTGCTGGGCTTCAGCTCACAGATGCTCTATGGTGCAGGTAAGGGTAAGGAAAAGATCAACCATCCATGAGTGCAGCTGGCGTGAGGCGTCGTGACATGTTTGGCTAGCTTGGCTGCCACAGCCAGAGGATTTTGGGAGATGCTTGTAAATGAACTTGAACTTTGTCGTTTAGCCGACTTAGTACAGTTTTTATGTTGTAAATATTGCTAAACTGTATTTTGGGATCCCAGGTGTCAAACTTTTATGATTTACTATGAAAGATTACTGTCTCTGATATATTTCCTTTGTTTACGGCTTAATTACACTGTTTGACCTAAAACCTCGACTAGCGAGTTAAAAGCACGTTTTTAAACTCACCTAGTAACGGCTCTAAGGCAGTAGGGCGTTACATTTACCTCAATTCCTGATTAGATCCCTTAGCTTCTACTGAATTAATTTCCCAAATCCTCTACTTAGTTCTCTGAGTTCCATCCTAGTTCCCTTAGTTTTCTATAGTTTTCCTTGAGAGAGAGAAAAAGAGGAAGAGAGAAGGGTCGATTCTTGGTATTTCTACCACTTTCTAAGCTTTACTTAGTCTATCCTTATGCAATTAAGTCAATCCCGAGGCTCGGGGTACCAGAAACGTCCCCGATAGCAAAATGGTAAAATTCTCCAGTATTCCCACCTAAGCTTCCTAACCTCAAATATATCTCCAATTGTTTATTTCCATAACCCGATAACCCAAATAACCATCTAATACCCGAAATACCCCTTGACTTGCCCCAAGTCAAGTATTAGGTCCCGTTGTGACTTTCCCGCTAACTAGCTCCCTTCAAGTCGCATGCTGAAGATTTTCCCACATAATAATGTGGTCCTCACAAATATAACATATAATCACATTTACGCCATCAACGAGCTAAAATTACAAATATACCCCTTTAAGCTAAACGAGGCCTACATGCATACGAATACTCGTAGACATGCATTTCACATATACATTCATATAACCATACAAGCATGCTTATCACAGAATCATGCATTAAACTACTTAATTCACACATAAACCAATCGTGCCCTCCCGGTACACTAATCAAGGTTGTTAACCCTTATTAGTGATTTTCGGTTGTTACAGTGCTCGGGTGTCATTGATAACTAACTTGTGCTTGGACCAGCGGTAAGAAAACTACACCCAATACGTGATATATGTTATTAGGGCTCGGACCTGTGTGAATGAGTACGATTATGATTATGCATGTGATTGCTTGATTAAGCATGCCTGAATACTCTGTATGTGGATAATTGTTAAATGATGTATGCTTGTTTGCATTATTTGATTGAAAATTGTTGACTTAAAAGTCAAGGGCGGTAGTAGCGTGCTAGGCCCTGGTCGAAAGCATTGACTTATAAGTCAAGGGCGGCAATAGCGCACTGAGTGCTGGTCAATATGATTAGGCCTAATTAGGAGCGTGATATACGCTTGACCAACCCTATGGTCGTTGGAAAATTAAAGCGCCAGGTACGCTGGGCCAGCTTTAAAGTAGGCTATACAGAGGATAGGGTAGTGGGCCCCGAGGTGACTTAATAGTCCCACATCCTAGGGCAACGGGCAACGGTATGACTTATTAGTAATTTATTTTGGGCAGCGGCCCCGGGGTGACTCTATGATTCTATGATATGTTGTTAACTGCTTATGAGCATGATTTAAGTTTTCTTGTTGAGCCTTGACTCAGGGGTGCTATATGGTGCAGGTAAGGGAAAAGGGAAGTTGGACAAGCTATGAGTTGGAGAGCTTTGGTGGTGACGTGTAGATAAGCTGCTGCTCGACCACCACGGCCGGGGTTTCTCAGAGGAAGTAGGGTCAAACCCTGTTTTAGTGCTTAGGTCAGCTAGTTGTATCTTTTGAAGTGTAATTAACCTTTTAAACATTATTTTGGGATCCCATGTGTGAACGTAAACATTTTAATGAAATAGTTACTCTTTTTTACCAAAATTTTTAACCCTAAACTGTTAATCATGTTTAGTTACACGTTTATGGCCAAGAGACTCATTTAGATAGTCTAACACCAATTAAAACACACAATGTAACGGTCTTGGTTATCCAGGGCATTACAAAAACAATCATATGCCTCAATACCATTTTCATAAAACTCTTTCAAATCATTAATTGATGGTGCCAAATAAACATCGATATCGTGTCCTCGTTATTTTGGGCCTAAAATCATTACTGAAAGCATCATAAACTTCCTTTTCATGGTAATATTCCTTTTTTATTCCACTACTACAACAAACACATGGACACTAAATTCTTTCAAGATCACTATAGTTCTTTCGGACAAACTCTAAAGACATCAATTAATAAAACCTAAGAAAAATTTTGGCAAAGTTTACTCTGTTTTTATAGCATATTCCAATTTCATAATTATCTAAAAATTCCACACAAAAATCAACAGACATAATTTCATCCTTATATCACCACAACATGCAAATTTCCAAAACCCTACTTCACTAATTTGATAAATAAATGTTGCAATAGTAATAAATAAAATTACAAAATTACATACCTCCAATATTATTCTTGATTGAAGTCACTCGAAATCAACAACAAACTCACCACTAAATCAACAAGACTATTGAAAGGTTTAAACAAAAAAAAAAGGTTGCATAATTATCAAACATATTAAACTAGTTATAGAAAACAAAAACAAATATCACTAATAATCCAAAGCATTCTATGTTCTCTAAGTTCTAACATCAGCAACAACACTACCTAACTAAGTTAAAATATTAAAATAGAAACTTTACCATCTCAGAAATTTTAGAACTCACTATTTTATATATAATTGACAAATTATATAAAATAACAAAATGTTGACTGCATTTTTCGCTATCAACTAATTAAACAAAAAGCTTAAAGAAATGCAAGAAAGAGCACAAGGATTTACGTGGTTCAGGTTATTAATTAACCCTAGTCCACGAGTCACTTGTATTAGGATTTGAGGAGCTTGGGGGTTTCAAGCTTTTATGGAGTTCAGTCAGTGTTTTAGCAATACTCTGAATATAAAAAGTGGGGATCGAATCCTTTACAAAGTGTGCCCTAGCCCTATTTATAGATGGCTAATGACAATTAATTCCTTTAATTGAGATTTACTACAACATTCTCCCTTAAGGGGGTATTAATGGATAATAAATATACATTCCCGTAGTAAAGGAGCTGGTGGGCTCATGTGTATCACAGCGGGCCATTTACGAGGTTACAACCACAACTTTCTGGGGTAACACGTCTCTGACAGTGTCAGAGGTAGCTGCATGTTTTCCCATGTCAGGAAGCATCATGGGACATCTAGCTTGTCACTTGTACGGACTCGACACCACGACTCTGGTAACAGTATAATGGCAGACAACTATCTGTGGTCTAGGGTCGCTGTGCTTGACACCTGGCACATTACTCTTGGTCCAGAGGACGGTTCTTGCATACCTGGAAGACTTGAATAAAGAGGACATTGAGAATGTCCTACTGTAGCTCTTGACACATAGACCTCCTCGAGGACATACTTCTCCGGAGGCAGTGCACGGTCAACACGGGGAAAGGTTTTCCTCCTGATGACTTCTAGGCGAGCTCACAAGGGCTTCACTATCTTCCAAGGAGCTTAATTACTCCTTAATGACTGCCACATATAACTTGTAGAAAACACGAACAACACAAAATAAATAAATAGTAAATCACACAAAATATAAATATGAAATTCATAATAATATAAAAATAATACAAACAAAGTTTTTTAGATTCAAACATTCTTTTATGCTCAAAATCAACTCTAAACCTATATATAAACAACACATTATATATAAAAAGCTACAAAAAAATATTATAAATAAAAATTAAAAAATTAAAAATAATATAGAAAATTAAAAACAGAATCATACAACCAAAGATTGAATGATCCATACTTATTTATAAGCTCAAGAACATATTTAAACTCCAAAAATCTGATCAAAATCGTGTAGGAAACCCCAATTTCGAACTCCAAATATACCCACTGCCAAAATCTTTTTTTCCCCTAAAAAAACCCAAATAGATTAATATTTAGACTCTACTTAAGCTTTTGAGCAAGAAATATAATCAGAAATGGTGGAGAAAAAAGGGTTAGAAAACCAAACCTTCATTAGTCTTACGACCTGAAATGACATTTTTGGCTTATGGGTTTCTGCTTCAGAGAGGGAAATGAGGCTTGTTGTCCGTGTTTTCACCGAGTGACATGTGGCACACTCTAAGGAGGATTAAGATTTCCACGTAAGCTTATTAAGTCTTCCGGAGACTACTTTGGGCTCCATGGGAGATAAGCCCATCCTTCAACCACATTTCACCACCACTGGAGGAGTACATCCTCCCAGAGGTTTCACTTCCCGAGGACCATGTTCCAAGATTGTGCTCAAAGTCTCACTACAAGTCCGTCTCCTCCGTTCACTTCCTCCTGGTTTGCGAAAACCTTCCTCCGGACCAGGAGAACGATAGCGTGGTGTCAATCACAGTGACCTTGGATCGTGGTGTCGACTCCTTACAAGCGACAAAATGGCTATCCCACAACGCCGATTGACATGGGAAAACATGCAGCTATCACTCTGACGTGTCAGAGATGTTTCCCCCAACAAAGTAGTGGGTGACATTCTTCACAATGGGTCCACCAGGATACGTTGGAGCTCACCAGCTCATTTACTACAAGAATGTTCATTTATCTTGTAATAAATTCCCATTAAGGGAGAATAATTGTAATCAGCTCCAATTAATGAGCTTAATTGCCCCAGCAGCCTATAAATAGGGCTAGGGCACACATTGTAAATGATCTCATTTTCATTTCAGAGTGAGCCTATACGCTATCTGAAATACAAGAGAACTTGAGCATTGCAAGTTCTTAGCATCCTAATACAAGCAACTCGTGGACTAGGGTGGATTCACAACCTGAACCACGTAAAAATCCATGTCTCAATCTTCATTTCTTTAAGCTTTAGTTTAATTATTTGTTAGGAAAAAAGCTAGTCAACATGGTTGAAATGAAGGGGAAAAGAGTTTTAAAACCCTTTTACTTCACTTTTTTATATAAAAGCCAAAGTGGACTTTCGTTTTTATATATAAACCGAAGTAAGTAAAATGATCTCAAAACAAGTAAGGGTCCTGTTTGGTATGTATACTTTTCCCACTTCGGTTCTTTCGTAAAAATCAAAGTGGAAACCCTTTCTTCGGTGTGCCAACCAAACACAACCCTCATCTTATTGCTCATTTTACTTCATTTTTTTTTAAAACGAAGTAGTAGCCTATATATTTTTTTGAAGCGTTGTTCCCAAGAATGAAGTAAAAACTCATTTAGAAGCTTTTACTTCAGTTTTTAATTATTATTTTCATAAAAAATGAAGTAGAAGCATATATTTCTAGTAGTGATAAAGTAATAACAAAAAGAAAACTTCCAATATAAGTGCAGTCCTTGTGATGAATTTTTATGCCTATCAATTATTTAATTATTTATTTCATTCTTCCAATATAAGTCCGTTATCTATTCTATTCATTCTTACTCTCTTTTTTCTATCATTATAATAATAATGGCACATAATTTATTGTTAGAAGGGGGCAAAACAACATCATTTAATTATTGCCTTGAAGTTTTACGTACTAAAAAATGGACATAAACTATTTCAAAATCAATACATGAAATAATCCTCCATACATATACATAATGATAAAAAATATTTTTCATTATACAAGTGTATCACTATATCGAGTTGATACATCAGTTGGTCTCGCTTCATTATATTTTAAAATTTAAATATTAAAATAAATGTGTTGCATGCATCTGAAGTTCGACGCAACTATTAATTCAAATATATGATATCCCATAAATAAAAATAATAATATATATATATATAAATAAATGATATGTTTAATAGTTGGTCAACACAGAAAAAACAGAGATAGAAATTTGCTATATTCAGATTGAGCAAAAATGTGTAACTTTATACAAGTGACAGGTGCCTTAAATAGGCATCTTACAAGAAGGTGTAACAAACAAAGATTCGCTAAGAAATTGTGAAAATCTTTATTGGCTAATTTATTTTAGACAAAATATTTTAAATTGAGAAAAATCAGAAATATATCCTTAATTAATTATCACATAATTCAGTTGGTTTTTAGTATAAAAATCTCATTTACTGTAAATACAATTTTTTACTTTATTTATCACAATGAATCTTTATTGGTAAAATATTATATTTAAATTATCTTGTGAGAATATTTTTAGGGATTATGTCAATTCAGAAATAAGGAAGTTTTCGAAAATGAACATGGTCAAAAGGAATGACCAAGTTTGTTTTGCCAGATAAGTTTGATGTCGTTGCTGACTCATCAGTTTGCTTTTCTGTCGATACAAAATTCATATGCCTGACAGATTTCCTAAATCAAAGAAATCTACAAAATGATTACAAAGATCCCAGAGAAAGCTGGCCTTGGACAATTTCTTTTCTTATAAATACCTTGCCAAGGCCTTTGGAAATTTCATCTCTTCTATTCAGAAATTTGTAAACATTGTGTTATTTTTAAGAGTGTTTTCTTTGTAGAGATTAAGTTTGTTCACCTTAATATTTATGAGAGTCTTGAGTGTACTTGTGGATATCTATGTAGTCCCTTGTAAACAAGTAGTGTCTATTGTTAACGTGTTGATAAGGATCTTCAAGAGAGGATTCTATCTAAGTCTCACTTCAGAAGAAAGTGAGCACTCGCTATTCTTTAAAGGGAGTTCAAGAGAATCAGCGTTTCATTAAAATTAGATTCGTAGAGAAGGATACAACAAGATTGCGACAATAGCTTAAGAGGGAGTCTTACATTGTTTAAGTTAATACTTTTGTACACATTATTTATTTACTAATTGGTTTATTATCTGGGTGTGGCCCCGTGGATGTAGGTTATCTGAAAGGAATTCTGAACCACACAAAAAATTTCGTGTGTTGAATTTTCACCTATTTTTTTGTTTCTGTTTTAACAGTTCCTTAAGTGGTGTTAACAAAACTGGAATCTCTCTAAACAACTTAATCAATATTATGTATTTAATTAAGTTTTTTATTTTAAATTTCTTGGTAATATTAAAATACGGAATTTCAATGGGTATCAGAGTGGGTCACTAAACGCTTAGTGCAATCTTGTATTTTTTTCATTTGTTTTGTGTCTTGTGAAATGTCTTTCTTTGCCGAAGGTGGTTCAATAACATCTCCACCCTTGTTGAATGACTCTAACTATCCTTATTGAAAAGTTAGAATGAAAGCTTTCATCAAATCATTGGATGAAAAGGCATAGAGATCAATCTTAACAGGCTGGACACCACCTACTGAGTCTGATGATCTAACAAAGCTAAAATCTGAAATCAATGGATTGATGCTGAAGACAAATTGTCTAGTTACAATAACAAAGTCTTGCATGCCATCTTTAATGGTGTTGGTGAAGGATATATAAAATTAATTTCTTCATGTGATTCCGCCAAAGAGGCTTGGCAAATTTTTCATACTCAATTTGAAGGAACTGCTGATGTCAAGTGCTCTAGGCTTGTAATGTTAACTACAAGATTTGAAAATCTTAGAATCACTAAAACTGAGTCTCTCACTGAATTCTATGAAAGATGTCTGATATTGCTAATGAATATTTTGCCTTGGGTGAAAAATTGGAAAATACTGTGTTAGTACGAAAAATTGTTAGAGTTCTTCTTGAGAGGTTTTAAACTAAGCTCACCACAATTGAGGAGGCAAAAAATCTTGACACAATGAAAATAGAAGAGTTGATGGATTCACTACGAACTTTTGCACTAAATCAACAAATTTGTCAAAAGGAAAAACTGAGTGCTCTCAAAGAGAAATCAATTGCTCTCAATCATCAAAGGAGCAAGATTCAGATGAAAATGATGGTGAAGATGAGATGACCTTGTTCACCAAAAATTTTCAAAAATACATAAACCTACATTCAAGTCTGTCAAAGGTAACCACTTTTCTAAACATTTTGATAATAGCAATAAAATAGGTGTGCAATGTAGGGAATGCGAAGGATTTGCTCATATTAAATCTGAATGTGCCAATACACTGACGAAGAATAAAAAGGTAATGGCAGCTACATGGAGTGATCAGGACTCTAAAAGTAGCGATGAAAAAGATAAATCAAACCTTGCCTTATCTTCTATTATTTATGGATTAACTTTAAATTCGCAGGTTAAAAAGGGGTTTGTTTGTCTGAACAACACAATTCAGGAAGAGAATTCTAAATGTGAATCCCATGAATCTGATCTAGATGAGGATTCTTTGAAAGAGTCGTACAAAGACATGTACGACCAGTGGTTAAAAGTATGTTCTGATAATCGCTTAATGACAATCAATAACAAATCTTTACAAAAAAAAATGATGAACTTGAAAGTACTGTAAAGAATCTTCAGAATAAAGTTATTGCTGAAGACTATGAAACTAAGCGATTATCAAATGAAATTAAATGTGTAAAAATGCTTAATCCAAATTTTAGGATTTTGGATGATGTAATCATTGCAGACAAAAGCAGGTAATTTTTCTAGATTAGGATCTGATTGGTCCAAATCAAAAGGCAAAACCATTTTTGTAAAATCTGGAATTGTTTCTAGCTCAACCACTAACGTTTCTGCATGAACATCTCACTTAGCTGATGCTACAAACGTATAGTGTGTTTCAACAATTGTTACACATACCAAGTTCCTCAAAAGTAATAAAACTGGGCATTTTGTTCCCATTTCTCATTTTTGTGGAGTGAAAGGGCATATCCGACCTAGATGTTTTACTGTGATGATTTTTTTCAAAAATAATTATTTCAATCGTTATAGCGAAACAAAATAGATTGTGAAAAAACCATCCAAACAGGTTTGGATAGAGAAAAAAATAAATTGTCTTTCTGCATTTACTTGTCATAAAACTCGTGCCTCTAATTCTTTGTATTTTGATAATGGATGCTCCAGACATATGACAGGTGATGTAAGCATACTCACTAATTTCAAATCTTTGAAATGTGGTGCTGTAACTTTTGGTGATGGTATGGGAGGAAATATTGTTGGAAAAGGTACCCTAAATCTTGATGGGTTACCGACATTGAGAAATGTTTTACTTGTCAAAGAACTTAAGGCTAATTTGATTAGCATAAGTCAAATTTATGACCAAGGCTTCACAGTAAATTTTTCTCATGATGATTGCAATCTTGTTGATCAAAATGTTATGAATGTATTGAAAGGATATAAATCTATTGATAATTGTTATACACTCTCACCAACACTCACATGTCATTCGACCATAGGTAATACAACTGATTTATGGCACGAAAAACTGGGACATATAAATTTCAAAAGTTGAAAAATATTGCAAGTGCAAGGTTAGTTCGTGGGTTACCCAAATTGGGTAAAGAATCTGGAGGTAAATCTGAACCTTGCTAGTTGGGGAAATAATTGAAAAATTCTCACAAAAGTGTTATAGGAATTAATACTTCAAAAGTTCTTGAACTTTTTCATATCAATCTCATGGGTCCTAAACAAGTTGAAAGTATTGATGGAAAAAAGTACATTTTTGTTTGTGTTGATGATTTTTCTCGCTTTACTTGGGTTGATTTTATATGGTAAAAATCATATACTTTTGATGCTTTTAAAACTCTTTGCATGAAATTAAGAGTTCAAAATGATTGCAATATAGGTAAGATTGTAAGAATCATAAGTGATCATGGTAAAGAATTTGATAATACTGTTTATGATGAATTTTGTAAATCTCTAGGTATTTCTCATGAGTTTTCAGTGCCTAAAACTCCTGAACAAAATGGATTTATTGAAAGGAAAAAAGCAAACTCTTCAAGAAATGGCTAGGGTAATGTTGAATAGAAAAAAACTTTCTAAATGACTATGGGCTGATGCAATTAACACTACCTGTTACATAATCAACCGTGTGTTCTTACGTCCAGGTACTAGCAAAACTCCATATGAAATTTGGAAAGGTGAAAGACCTAACGTAAGTTATTTCCATGTGTTTGGTTGTGTGTGTTACATCCTTAGGGATCGAGAAAATATCAGAAAATTTGTTACCAAAAGTGATGTGGGTGTTTTTCTTGGGTACTCCATGAATGGTAGAGCTTATCATGTTTATAACATGAGAAGTCAAACTGTGATGGAATCTTAAAATGTTGTTATTAATGATTTGAAAGATTTTTCTAAATATTCAAGAGAAGAAGAAATTGACAGGTTAATCGATGAAAACACCCAAAGAGAATCATTTGACGTAACTGGAAATGATTATGTGCCCACAGCTTCAGACGTGCAGAAACTAAATCTATTCCACCAACCTCTGGACAAACAGTGAAGGAGGGTCCAGAAATTATCACAGACTCAATTCAGAGAGAGCCTTCTGCTAGAGTAAAAAAGAATCACCCTACTATCCTCATTCTTGGCAACATTAAGGATAGTATGATCACAAGAAGAAGGTGTGTGAATCTTGTTCAATTTGTGTGTTTTACTTCATCATTTGAACCTAAAAATGTGAAAGAGGCTTTGTGTGATGAATACTGGATTAAAGCAATGCAAGAAGAGTTGGAACAATTTTCTAGAAATGATGTGGAATCTTGTTCCTAGACCTAATCACTCCAACGTTATTGGCAGCAAATGGATTTTTAAAAATAAAACAGATGGATTTGGTATAATAATTAGAAATAAGGCTAGGTTGGTGGCACAATGTTACACGGAAGTAGGGGTAGACTTTGATGAAACCATTTCCCCTATTGCTAGACTTGAGTCTATTAGGCTATTTCTAGTTGTGGCTTGCATTGGTGGTTTTAAACAATACCAAATGGATGTCAAATCTGGGTTTTTGAATGGTATATTGAATGAAAGGAATTTGTTGAACAACCAAAGTGTTTAGAAGATCCACATTCTCCATATCATGTTTTTCAACTCAAAAAGGCTCTCTATTGTTTAAAATAAGCTCCCAGAGCCTAGTATGAAAGGTTAACTCAATTTCTTGTTTTAAATGGCTATAGGAGAGGTGGAGTTTGCTAAACATGCCAAAACACCGATGGGAACCACAGTCAAACTGACCAAGGATGAAAATGGTGTAAAGGAAGATCCAACACTGTCTAGAAGTGTAACGCCCTGGATAACCAAGACCGTTGCACTATGTATTTGAAATGGTGCAAGACTTGCTAATCAAGTCATTTGAATAAAAAAAATGTGTTCCTAAGGTTAACTATCAGGTTAGGGTTAAAAGACTTTGATCATAAATAGTTAATTTTCACAAAAATAGATGTTTGGTACACGGAATCCCAAAAAACAGGGTTTAAAAGATAATTTACAATTCTCAAAAGTTATACACAATCAGTGGCCACTCTAATGTCAAAATACAAATTTTAGGCTCTGTCCCTGTAACATCCCTCGGCCATGGCGGACAAGCAGCTGACAATTGACACCTCGCCCCAAGAGCTCTCCAACTCATGGTTGGTCCAACTTTCCCTTGCTTTACTTGCACCACGTAGCACCCGTGAGCCAAGGCCCAGCAAGAAAACCATAACAACAAATACATAATCAATAGTAGCATCCAATCAATCATAAGACAGTCATTCAGAAGTTCAACAAATCATAAGCATCAAACGATTAATAGTAAACATGTACGTTCATGATTATATCTCAACCAATATACAAGTGCTCAAGGTCGGTGCCCTTAGGCCGAGCCCTATGTTTACTCAACTGACTTCGGCTCACTTAGGCTGAGTCCATTGTTTATTTAGAATACCCCGGCACATAATGGCCAAGCTGCATCTTGTGTGCAAGTCATTAGCTCCAGCTCTCTTCTGCCGTTCATTTCATATTTCGCATAACAATATCATAGTTACACAACACATATATCCAGATACAAGGAATCTCAGTCCCAACATAGCCACGCAAGGGTGTAGTTTTCTTACCTGAATTCTGAGCGGAGGATAAAGAATGGTCTCGAGTACGATCCTCAATCCTGAGCCTTGGCGATAAACCTAGTCACAGTGGCCAATGGGTAACCATCAATTTCTAATCCAAATAAATACTTAGGAACATTATCTAGCCACCAGGACCTTGATTCCTACTAAACCAGGTAGTAGAAATCATCCCAAACGCTTAGGTTCGAACCCCGAGCCTTACTAATCCTAGAAGCCAACCTAAGGAAAAATCCCCTAAGCAGGCCGCACCCGGCCCTAAGGGTTGCGACGCGCCCCCAAGTCAGAGACTAAATCCCCTAGCCTCAGGGGAGGCGGGCCGCGACTTGCCCCCTAGGGCCGCAACGCACCTTCAGGACAGAGAGCACACCCAGGCATTCTGGGTATGCGGGTCGTGGTGCCAATGAGCTTGGCCGCGACACGCCCCCTTGTGCCCATAATTTCTGGGTTTGCTCAACTTATTTTCCAGCCAAATTCCCCAGAATTCAATCCTAATAAGCCTCCCAACCAAAATCAAACTCAACTGCGAGTATAGGAATCTTAAGCTCATATTTTAAACACAAAACATTAACAATCCTACTGAATCCACTATCCCAAACCAATTAAAATTCATCACCCAATACTCATCTTAATTTGACCCTTAAGATCTAAATTCTCTAACATAACCAATGATAAGTACTTACCTCAACTATTGATCGAATCCTCACAAGCTTCCAGCCTTCTATCCTTGTGCTTAAACTCCCAACTTTCCCTGCTAAACCCCTTGGTTTCCAAAGCCTCAGCTCATCAAAGTTCTTCAAGAGCAAGAGAAAATATGGACAAAATAGTGTAAGAGAAGAGGGAGAGAGAAAAAGTGAGTTTGGGGTCTTCCTAATGTGTCTGGTGAATTCTCAGTACCTCTAGGCCCTTAGCTGATCACATCCCCAACAACAAAATGACCAAAATGTCCACCCCTAAACTACTTAGCCATTTAATTACTCTAAGGGTAAAATAGTATTTTCTCCCCAGTTCCCGCTAACTCCTCAAATGTTCCTAATATCTACCAATTAATCTCGCCGCTCCAATAAATTACCACGTACTTATTAAATATCTAATAATTCCCAAAATATATTCTATAAATTCCCAAAACTACCCCTTGGCTCCCCCCGAGTCGGGTGTTAAACCCCGGTGTGACTATTTCGCCAATCCGCTCAGTAGGACCGTCTCGAGCCATATGTTGCCAATATATCCACATAATAATGTGGTCTCAACAATTTATCACACATAATCACATTTATGCCCTCAACGGGCCAAAATTACAAATATGTCATTATAAGCTATAAAGGGCCCACATGCATATCTAATACTCGTAAACATGTTAATTATGCATGCCACATAGTAACACATTTAACGAATTAAACATATATACAAACCAATTACGCCCTCCCGGCATACTAATCAAGGCCCTAAGCCTTATTAGCGATTTTGGGTCGTTACAACTATCCCTTCCTACTGAGAATTTCGTCCTCGAAATTTTGCCTGAATAACTCAGGATACTGATCCTGCATCGATGATTCAAGCGCCCAGGTCCCTTCCTCGACCCTACTATTCCTCCACAACACTTTGACTAGAGGAATCGTTTTGTTATGTAGAACCTTGTCTTTCCTGTTTAGGACTTGAACCGGTCGCTCTTCATATGACTCCAAGTCCTCATATTTCAACACATGAGTCGTATCTGAGACTTACTTCTGAATCATTGAAATGTGGAATACGTTGTGAACCCTTGATAATGATGGTGGCAGTGCCAATCTGTAAGCCACCTGCCCGATCCTCTCCAAGATCTTGAATGGTCCTATGAACCTAGGGCTCAACTTGCCCTTTTTCCAAAACCTTATCACCACTCGTAGTGGTGAGACTCGCAGAAATAGGTGGTCCTCTACCTGGAACTCCATGTCCCTATGCTTAGGATCAGCGTAGCTCTTTTGTCTGCTCTCCGAAGCAAGCATTCGAGTTCGGATATTCTCGATAGCCTCATTGGTCTTCTGAACCATCTTCGGTCCCAAATACTTCCTCTCACCCATCTCATCCCAAAGAATGGGTGATCTACACCTCCTTCCATATAACATCTCTTATGGAGCTACTCCAATCATTGATTGATAACTGTTGTTGTATGAAAACTCAATCAACGGGAGATACTTACTCCAAGACCATTCAAAGTCTATCACACACGCCTTGAGCATGTATTCCAATATCTGAATCGTCCTCTCAGACTGTCCATCAGTATGAGGATGCAAGGTCGTACTGAACTTCAACTAAGTCCCCATAGCCTTCTGCAAACCACCCCAAAACTTGGAGGTGAATATGGGATCCCAATCTGATACAATAGACTTGGGAACCCCATGGAGCCATACAATCTCCCTCATGTACAACTCCGCATACTGATCCACAGTATAGGTCGTCTTCACTGGCAGAAAGTGAGCTGACTTGGTGTATTTGTCTACTATCACCCACACCCAGTCATGTAGCCCCACTGTTCTAGGTAAACCTCCCACAAAATCCATAGTAATGTTTCTCATTTCCACTCGGGAATACCCAAAGATTATAGCAACCCTGCTTGTCGCCGATGCTGAACCTTCACCTACTAACAGGTTAAATACTTGACCACGTACTCCATTACATCTTTCTTCATCCTAGGCCACCAATATAACGTCTGTATATCTGATACATCTTCGTGGTGCCTGGATGGAGTGAGTGCGATGTATTATGGGATTCATCTAATATCTCTCTTTTAATACCCATTTCTGTCAGATTACAAATCCTACCCTTATACCGTAGTAGCCCTGTCTCTGAAATAGAATAATCCTTAGCTATCCCAGCTAGGGCATTCCCACTAACCTCCTTCAACTGTACATCATCCTTCTGACCCTCTCTTATCCTCTTCAAAAAGGTCTATTGCAAAGTAATATTGGCCAACCGGCCCACAACAAACTCTATTCTTGCTCTAGTCATCTCCCCACCAACTCTTTTGATATCTGTGCAGAGCTAAACAACTATCCCAGGCCTCTCCGACTCAGCGCATCTGCCACCACATTGGCTTTCCCTGGGTGGTAAAGGATATCATAATCACAGTCCTTTACCAATTCCTGCCGTCGTCTCTGCCTCATATTTAGGTCCTTTTGGGTGAAGAAATACTTCAAACTCTTATGATCAGTGTATATCTTGCACTTCTCCCCATACAGATAATGTCGCCAAACATTCAGTGCGAATACAACCGCTGCCAACTCTAGGTCATGGGTATGGTACCGTTGCTCATACTCCTTCAGCTGCCGTGATGCATAAGCAATAACCTTCTCATTCTACATCAATGGGCATCCCAAACCTAACCTCGATGCATCACAATATACCACAAACTTCCCTCCCTCCGCAGGAAGACTCAACACCGAAGCAGTAATCAACTGTCGCTTCAATTCTTGGAAGTTATTCTCACACTTATCTGACTATGTGAACTTCAAATAATTTTGTGTTAATTCTGTCATCGATGCAGCAATCTTCGACAATCCTTCCACAAATTGTGTGTAATAACCTATTAATCCAAGGAAGCTCCTAACCTTTGAGGTGTTCCTTTGCCTCGACCAATCTCTCACTGCCTCCACCTTAGCTGGATCCACCTTGATCCCATCTTCACCAACAATGTGTCCAAGGAATGTCACTTCTGGTAACCAGAACTCGCACTTCTTAAACTTGGCATATAATTGATGCTCTCTCAATCTCTGCAATACCTGTCAGAGATGTTTTTCATGTTCTACCTCTGAACTGGAATAAACCAAGATGTCATCGATGAAGACAATCACAAACTGATCTAAGAAATCCTTGAACACCCTGTTCATCAAGTACATGAATGCTGCAGGGGCATTGGTGAAACCAAATGACATGACCAAGAACTCAAAATGCCCATACCTTGTTCAGAAGGCCATCTTCGGTATATCCTCATCCTTGATCCTCAGCTGGTGATAACCAGATCGAAGATCAATGTTCGAGAAGACCCTCTTTCTCTGCAGCTGATCGAATAGGTCATCAATCTTTGGTAAGGGGTATTTGTTTTTAATGGTCAACTTGTCAACTCCCTGTAACCTATACACATTCTTAGATTCCCGTCCTTCTTCTTCGCAAACAAAACCGGAGCACCCCATGGCGAGTAGCTAGGCCTGATAAACACCAAATCAAGAAGTTCTTGTAACTATATCTTCAACTCTTTCAATTCTACCAGAGCCATCCAATACGGTGCCCTCGACACTGGATCTATACCCGACACTAACTCAATAATGAATAGAATCTCCTTGTGCAATGGTAGTCCTGGTAAATCCTCAGGAAACACATCCAAGAACTTATGCACCAATCTGGTCTCTCCCGACCCTGTTGGCATGACACTAGTGGTATCCAACACACTAGCTAGAAAACCTATGCAACCTCCCTGCAATAGGTCCCTAGCCCTCAATGATGATATCATGGGTATGCAAGGTCCATGCACAACACCCACAAAAACAAAGGGATCCTCTCCCTCAGGCTCAAAAGTCACCATCTTCTTCCTACAATCAATGGTAGCCCTATATCTGACTAGCCAATCCCTTCCTAGAATCATATCAAAGTCATCCATACCCAATTCAATCAAATCCACTGATAATTCCCTACCATCAACCATCACTGGCAGTGCTCTAATTCACCTCCTAGAAACTATCAGTTCCCCTGTAGGTAGTATAGTCCCAAACCCTGCAGTACAACACTCACTAGGTCTACACAAGCTATCAATTACCTTACTAGAAAAAAAATGAATGTGTAGCACCAAAGTCAATTAATACAATAGAAGAAGAGCCAGCGCTAGAAAGATGACCTATCACTACTGAGGGACTAGCCTCAGCCTCTGCCTATGTCAAGGTGAACACTCGAGCTAGAGTCAAACTGTCCACCTTCCCTGATTCTTCTTTCTTCGCTGTTGGGCAGTCCTTCTTCAGGTGTCCCACCACCTCGCACACATAACATGCATTTTCTCGACATTCGCCCGGATGGTGCCTTCTGCACTCATGCACTCTGGGAAACTTATCCATGTCTCACCGCCTCCCTGGCAGCCACCCTGAGCACCCCGACCCCTCCTATCAAGACCGGCAGTGGTTGAAGTGTCAGGGGTCTTCCTCTTAAAATAACTAGGGCCTCCGCCCCTACTAAAACCTGTGTATGGAGGCACCACCCTACGAACCTCCCGTCTCACAGCGTTCTCAACAACCTGAGCATAAGTCTTATGCCCAGGTACCGATGTAATCTTCACATCCTAGGATATCATTGCATTAAGCCCTCGAACGAACCTGTCTTGTCTGGCTGCATCAGTAGGCACTAGGTCTGGTGCAAACTTCTCAAGCCTATTAAACATCAAGGCATATTCAGTAACTGTCATGTTGCCCTGCACCAACCCCACAAACTCATTCACCTTCACGGCCCTGACAGCAACATTATAGTATTTTTGGCTAAACAGATCTCTGAAACCATCCAAACTCAAGGTAGAAATGTCCCTAGTCTGTGATGCCACCTTCCACCAAATACGGGCATCCTCTCTAAGCATATAGGTGGCACAGGCCACCCTGTCATTACCTTCCACCCTCATGAAATCCAGGATAGAAGTAATCATACTTATCCACTGTTTGGACTTCAGTGGATCCGGTCCTCCCTCAAAGGTTGGAGGATGTTGTCTCCTGAATCACTCATACAGTGCCTCCCACCTGTTCCCAACCTCAAGTGTATGTACAACTAGTGCTACAACATTTGGAATAATAGGTGCAGCATTCCCCGACAAAGCCTGCTATCTCAAAAGACGGATCAGCTCTTCTTGACTCTGTAACTGGGCTTGCATGTTTGAAGGTATCTACTGCCAATTCTCAGGGATTGGCGGAGGGTTCTAGCCTTGATCATCCTCTCTAGCCTCAGTTTAACGACCCAAATTTACTAATAAATCTTAAGGGCCTAGATTTGTGTGCCGGGAGGGCATAACTGGAATATATGTGATTTAATGATTAAAAGTATGTTATATGACTATTTGAATATCTGAGATGCATGACTATGTGTATTAGTATGCATGTAGGCCCTAGTTAGGTTAGAAGGGCATAATCGTGATTTTGGCCCGTTGAGGGCATAACTGTATATATTTGTGACAAATTGATGAGACCACATTATTATGTGGATATATTTGTAATCTGTGACTCGAGACGATCCTAGCGAGCGATTTAGCGAAAAAGTCACGACTGGGATTTATACCCGGCTCGGGGCGAGCCTGGGGTATTTTTGGGAATTTGGAGAGTATATTGGGGTCCATTTTGACATTGGGGAATATAATTGGTAATTAGTTAGGTGTCAGGAAGTAAGTGGTAAACATTAGAGACACTCGAGGAATTAGCGGGAATCGGGTGAAATGACGAAAATGCCCTGGATTGATTTAAAGGCTTAGGGATAAAAGGGAGGGTATCTTGGTCATTTTAGTTAAAATCTGGGATAAGTATAACTCTTGCTTTATGCCTTAGTGGGAAAAGTCTAGAGTCTGAAGGGAAGAAAAGAAAGAAAAGAAGGAAAAGGAAGGAAAAGGAAAGGAAAGGGATTGGAAGTCTATTTTCTCTCATACTGTTGGGGTTTTATGCCCTAATTAAAACCCAAATTCTTTGTAATCTCATTTTATTATCAATAAAATAATAGAAATCATTTTTTGACTTGGTCAATCACTTTGCTCACATGTTTTATTTTCATGATTATTTGTTTAATATAAACTTCTATTAAATCCCGAGCATATAGCTAATCTTATTTATAGTGACGTAATCACAGTGGAATATAAATATGATTATATGTTCAAAAATAAGTTAGTCCAAAGATTAGTCAGTGCACCGGATTTACACTGACTTGCCAATCTACGATATGATCTACTTACACATTACAGTGTTATGTTCTTTCCAGAACATTAGCAAAGTAGATAAGATCGGATGTATTTGTTACATCGGACAGGATCGATATTGACAGTTGATAAGATAAGTAAACATACCATTATTATCTATTCTAGTCATATCATATAGTTGACCATATGTCAATTCAATCTCAATTCTGAGTGGTTAGTATTCTAACTGATTGTATTATTTGAGTTCTTTGACTTGTTCGTTACCAGCTTACCCTACGGACTAGCCCATACTTACATCTTGGGAACTCGGTAGTACAATTGAGTGGGAGTGTTAATCATAGATATGAACATCTATAGCTTCTGATGAAGAAGAGAAATGATGGTTTCCTTTTAGTTTGGTTCAAGGTGTTAAATGATAGAGATCTCATTTCAGTAATTAAATTAGTTTAATGAAATATCATTTACAAGGAACTAAGTGTTTTAAGGATAAAATACAATGAGGGGTAAAACGGTATTTTTAGTCCTATCTCATTGTAGACCGTCTATAGAGGATTGAGTGACAATTATGGTTGTAACAATGGATAATTAATAGCGTATCTATATTTGTTATAGAGCGTTCTATGAATTCAAGAGTGCAATTCCAAGTCTATAGTGGAGTCACGAGGAATTAAGAAGTTAGTAAATTTATTTGTTAGATTTATGATAACTTATTGGAGCTTGATTTCATAGGCCCATGGTCCCCATTGTACCTTGGATAAAATCATCTAGATAGTCTCAATTAATTGATTTAATCATCAATTAGAATTATCAAAGTTGACCAGGTCAATTTTGGATAGTTTCACTGAGTTGTGTAATTTTGAGAAGAAAAGAGAATTTATGGCAAATTTATTAATTAAGATAAAATGGTATCTAAATCAATAAATAAATTTAAATCAAGGTTCAAATTATAAATAATTAATTTGATAAAGGATTTAATTAATTAAATCAATAGAAAATAATACAGGCCTTAATTTTAAGTCCAACGGGCTTATAATCAAATGGGAAATTTCACGGGCCTATAGCCCATGATAATTTCGACCTAGGGCTTCAAAATGGCTGTTATTTTATTGATTTTTTAATTAAATTAAATGGCCTAATTGAGTCTATAAATGGAGTGCTTAGAGAGAAGTCAAAACATAAGATTTATGATAAGAAGTTTGACAAGTCTCAAGTCAGATTTTCTGATAGTTTTAGATTCTCTCTAAACACAAGTCCTTTTCTAAGCCTCTTTGTTCTTTTCTCTTCTTCTCTCTATATCTATCTCATGTGTTGAGAATTGCCCACACTAGTCTAGGCGGTTCTACGGATACATTGGAAGATCGTGAAGAAAATAAAAGATCGGTTCAGTTTCTTGATAATACTCTGCGACAGAAAGGATACAAGAGTTAGAGAAACTGAAGGAAGGACTCTTAATTCCGCTGCGTATACTGTAAGTATTCTATTCTTTGTTTCTGTATGAATTCAATTTTAGAAACATGTTTTAGGCTATCTCGTATTAATTTGTTTAATATTAGATATACATGAAAATAAATAAAGATCTTGTATAAGCTTTTTCCAACAAGGACAGCTTAATAGTCTCTAAGGTCGGTTTAAGCAAGCCGGAGTCAGTGGGATCAATAGAGGGTCCGGCCTAAGGGCGTTAACCCTAGTTACCATATGTGGATTGATTATTGATATGAATTAATATACTTGGTATGATGAATACTTGATTGTCATGAATGCTTAAACTGACTAAGTACATGCTTATGCGATATGAGATGTTTGACTGTCTGTTGATTGATTATGCTCTGTTATTGTGTTTTCTTGCTGGGCCTTTGCTTATGGGTGCTACGTGGTGCAGGTAAAGGCAAAGGCAAGTTGTACCAACCTTGAGACGGAGAGCTGCAGGGCTGAATGTACATAGCCAACTGTTCGACCGCCATGGCCGAGAAGTGAATTATGACAAAGAATACCTAATAGTCTGATTTGCCTTAGAATGGCTAATTACTGTATTTAAATCTTGAATCTTTGTAAATGGTTCTAATCTTCTTTTTTTTTTGGGATCCCGTGTAAACAGAAAATTTTGTTTATAAGAAATGCGGCTTTTAAGACCTAAATCTTTTAACCCTAGTTCCACTATAGTTCAGTAACACATTTTCAATTAAATGACTTGATTAGCAAGTCTAGCACTTTTATAAACACACAGTGTAACAGTCTTGGCTATTCAGGGCGTTACAACTTGGTATCAGAGTGTCCTAGGTTTATGGGTTCCTGAAGACTAGCTGGACATGTACATTCGCCGCGAAAGAGAAGCTCAACTCGGGGTTTGGTAATTGTGTACACATGATTATGTGCTTAAATGATTTGAGTGAGATATGACTGTTGAAATTCGCCTGATTAATAGGGAGCATGAGATACTGATAGGGCCTGGCCCTTGACTATTGCATGATGTTATTGAGGCATGCTTATCAGCACTGCTATGCGTGTGAATGATACATGGATGAATATTTTGATAAATTGCTATATCTTGATTGCCTATGAATGATTGGAGTTCCAGTGATGGATTATGAAAGGATTATTACCCTGTCATCATAGTCTGATTGTCGAGTCGTTGATTGCAGATTGACTTGGATAATTATGCATGCAAGAATATCCACACGACAAGCCGGCAAGTCTGGGACTAGAGATGATGACCAGGGCCAGACTCCTCCACCAGTCCCTGAGAACTGGCAGCAGGTTATGGCAGACATGCACGCTCGGCTACAGAGACAAGATGAACAGATCTCAATTCTACGGCAGCAGGCTCCATCAGGGAGCATTGCCCCAATTGTGACACCTGCAGTGGCACCTGTTCTACAATCAGTTGAGGTTGGGAATAAGTGGGAACCATTGTATGAGCGGTTCAGAAAACAACAGCCCTCGATCTTTGAGGGAGGACCTAATCCACTGAAGGCTAAACAGTGGATGACCATGATTACTACCATTCTGAACTTTATGAGGGTATAAGGACATGACAGAGTGGCTTGTGCCACATATATGCTGAGGGAGGATGCCCAAATCTGGTGGGAGGTGGCATCACAGACCAGAGATGTTACTGCTTTGACTTGGGAAGGATTCAAAGACCTATTCAGTCAGAAGTACTACAATGTTGCCATCGGGGCAGCGAATGTAAATGAGTTCATGGGGCTGGTTCATGGTGGTATGACAGTTACAGAATACGCCTTGAAGTTTGATAGACTTGCGAAATTCTCGCCAGATCTTGTGCCTACTGATGCAGCTAGGCAGGACAGGATTATTAGAGGGCTTAATGCTATGATTGCCCGAGATGTGAGGATTACAACACTACCTGGGGGGACAACTTATGCCCAGGCTGTAGAGAAGGCTCTTGCCGCTGAGGAAGCGAAAAATAAGATATGGAGAGAGAGTGTAGTGAGGTGGGAGGGCCGTAGGGCGGTTCCTCCATATTCTGGTTCTAGTAGGGGCAGAGGCCCCAGTGATTTGAAGAGGAAGACTCCTGATGCTTCGATCACTCCTGGTCCTGATAGGAGAGGTCGGGGTATTCAGGGTGGCCGTCAGGGAGGCGGTGATACATGGAGTACTTATCCTGAGTGCACAAGGTACAGACGACGCGATCCGAGCGAGTGTCAGGCTAAGGCCTGTTATGTGTGTGGGGTGGTGGGACACCTCAAGAAAGATTGCCCAACAGTGAAGAAAGGAGATGCAGGGAAGGTGGACAGCTTGACTCCAACTCGAGTGTTCACCCTGACGCAGGCGGAGACCGAGGCTAGCCCTTCGGTAGTGACAGGTCAGCTTTCTAGCGTTGGCACTCCTTTTACTGTATTGATTGACTTTGGTGCTACACACTCATTTGTTTCAAGTAAGGTGATTGATAGACTGTGTAGACCTAGTGAGTACTGTGTTTCAGGGTTTGGGACTATTTTGCCTACAGGGGAACTGGTAGTGTCTAGGAGGTGGATTAGAGCACTGCCAGTGATAGTTGATGGTAGGGAGTTATCAGTAGACTTGATTGAGTTGAGTATGGAGGACTTTGATATGATTTTAGGTATGGATTGGATGGTTAGATATGGAGCTACCATCGAATATAGGAAGAAGATGGTGACTTTTGAGCTAGAGGGTGAGGATCCTTTCGTTTTTGTGGGAGCAGTGCATGGACCCCGCGTACCCAGAATATCAGCGTTGAGAGCTAGAGATCTGTTACAAGAAGGGTGTATAGGTTTTCTGGCTAGTGTGGTGGATACCACCAGGGTTTCACCAGTAAGACCAGAGGAGACCAGATTGGTTCGCGAGTTCTTGGATGTGTTTCCTGAGGATTTGCCTAGATTGCCGCCACGTAGAGAGATTCAGTTTCTCATTGAGTTGGTGCCGGGGACAGAGCCAGTGTCGAGGGCACCATATAGGATGGCAGTGGAAGAACTGAAAGAACTGAAGATACAGTTGCAGGATCTTCTGGATTTGGGGTTCATCAGGCCTAGTTACTCCCCGTGAAGTGCTCTAGTTTTATTTGTGAAGAAGAAAGACGGGACTTTGAGAATGTGCATAGACTACAATGAACTGAACAAGTTGACCATCAAGAATAAGTATCCCCTACCAAGGATTGACGACTTGTTTGATCAGCTGTAGGGTAAGACGGTGTTCTCAAAAATTGATCTTTGATCTAGTTATCACTAGTTGAGAATCAAGGATGAGGATATACCGAAGACGGCCTTCCGAACAAGGTACGGGCACTATGAGTTTCTGGTCATGTCGTTTAGTTTGACCAATGCACCAGCAGCCTTTATGGACCTAATGAACAGGGTGTTCAAGGATTTTCTGGATCAGTTCGTTATTGTCTTCATCGATGACATCTTAGTGTATTCTAGTTTAGGGGCGGAGCATGAGCTTCATCTCCGACAGGTTCTTCAGAGGTTGAGGGAGCATCATTTGTACGCCAAGTTTATGAAATGTGAATTTTGGTTACCAGAAGTGACATTCCTTGGACATATGGTGGGTGCATATGGGATTAAGGTGGATCCATCTAAGGTAGAGGTAGTTAGGGACTGGCCGAGGCAAAGGAACTCCTTGGAGGTGCGGAGTTTTCTTGGTTTGGCAGGTTATTACAGACGGTTTGTAGAGGACTTCTTGAAGATAGCAGTACCGATGACAGAATTGACACGGAAGAATTTGAAGTTTATCTGGTCGGACAAGTGTGAAGATAGTTTTCAAGAGCTGAAGCGACGACTTATTTCTGCGCCTGTGTTGAGTCTTCCTTCGGGGAAGGAAAGTTTGTGGTCTATTGTGATGCATCGAGGTTGGGTTAAGGCTGTGTGTTGATGCAGAATTAGAAGGTCATAGTTTATGCATCACGACAGCTGAAGGAGTATGAGCAGCGGTACCCTACGCATGATTTGGAGCTAGCAGCGGTGGTATTCGCACTGAAGATTTGGCGACATTATCTATATGGGGAAAAGTGCGAGGTATATACTGACCACAAGAGTCTGAAGTATTTCTTCACACAGAAGGACCTGAACATGAGACAGAGGCATTGGCTAGAGTTGGTGAAAGATTATGACTGTGATATTCTTTACCATCCGAGGAAAGCCAATGTAGTGGCGGATGCATTGAGCCGGAGAGGCCTAGGTCAGTTATACAGTTCCACCCAGATCTCGAGAGAGTTAGCTGAGGAGATAGTCAGAGCAAGGATAGAATTGTTAGTGGGTTGGTTGGCTAATATTACTCTGTAGTCGACCCTGCTTGAGCGGATTAAAGAGGGATAGTTAGTAGACGCTCAGTTACAGGAGGTTAGAGAGAATTCCTTAGAGGGAGTAGCTAAGGACTATTCTATTTCTGAGGTTGGTTTTCTTCGGTATCAGGGACGGATTTGTGTTCCAGCTAATGAAGGAATCAGACGAGAAATACTAGATGAGTCTCATTCAATGCCGTACTCACTTCATCCGGGTACCACGAAAATGTACCAGGATCTACGGATGTTATATTGGTGGCCAGGGATGAAGAATGATGTAGTGGGGTACGTAGCCAGATGTTTAACCTGTCAGCAGGTGAAAGCTGAACATTAGCGACCAGCAGGGTTGCTTCAGCCTTTGGGTATTCCCGAGTGGAAATGGGAGGACATTACAATGGATTTTGTGGGAGGTTTACCCAGAACTGTAGGGCTTCATGACTCAGTGTGGGTGATAGTAGACAGGTACACCAAGTCAGCCCATTTTCGTCCAGTGAGGTCGACATATACTGTGGATCAGTATGTTAAGTTGTATGTGAGGGAGATTGTACTTCTCCATGGGGTTCCTAAGTCTATAGTGTCAGACCAGGATCCTATCTTTACTTCCGAGTTTTGGAGTGGTTTACAGAAGACTTTGGGGACTCAGTTGAAGTTCAGTACAGCCTTTCATCCTCAGACTAACGGACAGTCTGAGAGGACGATTTAGGTGCTGGAGGATATGCTCAGAGCGTGTGCGATTGACTTTGAGGGTTCATGGAGTAAGTATCTTCCGTTGATTGAATTTTTGTATAACAATAGTTACCAATCAATAGTTGGAGTGGCTCCCTATGAGTTGTTGTACGGGAGGAAGTGTAGATCACCCATTCATTGGGATGAGATGGGTGAGAGGAAGTTTTTGGGGCCATATATGGTTCAGAGGACAAGTGAAGCTATAGAGAAGATCCGAGCTAGGATGCTCGCTTCTCAGAGCAAACAGAGAAGCTACACTGATCCTAAGCGTAGGGACGTGGAGTTCCAGGTTGGGGACCACGTGTTTCTTCGAGTTTCACCTTTGCGATGGGTGAGGAGGTTTGGAAAGAAGGGCAAGCTAAGCCCTAGATTCATTGGACCTTTTGAGATTCTGGAAAGGATTGGTCAGGTGGCCTATAGATTAGCCTTGCCACCATCGTTATCTGGAGTTCATGATGTATTCTATGTTTCTATGCTCCGGAAGTACGTTTCAAATTTGACTCATGTGTTGAGGAATGAAGACTTGGAGTTACAGACAGGTTTGGCTTATGAAGAGCAACCGGTTCAGATCTTGGATCGAAAAGATAAAGTATTACGATTCCCCTTGTTAAAGTATTGTTGAGGAATAGTAGGGTTGAGGAAGCGACCTGGGATCTTGAGACAACAATGCGGGATCAGTATCCCGAGTTATTCAGGTAAATATTGAGGACGAAATTCTCATTAGGAGGGGATAGTTGTAACGACCCAAATTTACTAATAAGGCTTAAGGGCCTTGATTAGTGTGCCGGGAGGGCATAATTGGAATATATGTGATTTAATGATTAAAAGTATGTTATATGACTATTTGAATATCTGAGATGCATGACTATGTGTATTAGTATGCATGTAGGCCCTAGTTAGGTTAGAAGGGCATAATCGTGATTTTGGCCCGTTGAGGGCATAATTGTATATATTTGTGATAAATTGATGAGACCACATTATTATGTGGATATATTTATAATCTGTGACTCGAGACGATCCTAGCGAGCGATTTAGCGAAAAAGTCACGGCGGGGATTTTTACCCGGCTCGGGGCGAGCCTGGGGTATTTATGGGAATTTGGAGAGTATATTGGGGTCCATTTTGACATTGGGGCATATAATTTGTAATTAATTAGGTGTCGGGAAGTAAGTGGTAAACATTAGAGACACTCGAGGAATTAGCGGGAAACGGGTGAAATGACCAAAATGCCCTGGGTTGATTTAAAGGCTTAGGGATAAAAGGGAGGGTATCTTGGTCATTTGAGTTAAAAGCTGGGATAAGTATAATTCTTGCTTTATGCCTTAGTGGGAAAAGTATAGAGTCTGAAGGAAAGAAAAGAAAGAAAAGAAAGAAAAGAAGGAAAAGAAAGAAAAAAATGAAAAGGAAGGAAAAGGAAAGGAAATGGATTGGAAGTCTATTTTCTCTCATACGATTTAGGGATTTCTTCACCATTTCTTGGGGTCTCTTGGAGCTGAGATTCAGAGGAGAGCTAGGTCAAGCATAGCAATTGGGTTCCTGAGTTAAGCTTAAGGATTAGCAGAGGTTACTCATCCATTTGAGGTAAGATTTCAAGGTTTTCTTCAGTTTCTGTTTTGTTGTTGACCTAGGTTTCTAAGCTGAATTTGATGGGAATTCTAGGGAATTAAAGCTAAGGGTTTGAGGAGGAGGAAGCCAAGGAAGTGTAGAGGATATCCTAACATCAATCTAACCAATTAAAGGTAAGAAACTTTGGACTTGGTCACTAGAATTCTGAAGTTTTGTTGTTTGGCTGAGATTTTGAGCTCTAGATTCAACTATGGTGAATTTTAGGATTTCGAGTGCATGTGTTTAGATTTAATGTGGTTGGGTCATTTGGGATGAGTTAAACATGTTGATAAGCTTATTTTTAAGTTTGGTTGAAGATTGGAAAAGTTTTGGTAAGGTTTGGCTCGGGAAAAATCGGAGGGAAAATTTCAGGGTTGCCATGCTGTGACTAGCGCTGCAACGCTAGGCCAAGTGTTCTGAGGGTGTTTTTTGTTGTGTTTGTAGCGCTGTAGCACCCTCCAAAGAGCGTTGTAGTGCTACCTTGTTTCCAGAAAAAGGTTTTTGGGTTATTTTCAAGGGTTTTCGCCCCGAGGTTCGGGGTTCGATTCCACCACCCCGTTTGGAAGAATTGGGGCTTCACGAGGGATCGGGATTGGTCCCGAGGTTAGGTTTTAGACTTGAGGTTTGGTGATGATTCTGATCTATGGTTGTGACTAGGTGTGCGCTAGGGCTCAAGAGGGATTGTGCTCAAGGATCAAAGTGAACGAAGCTATCGAATCTAAAGGTAAGAAAACTGCACCCGGATATATGTTTGTGATGGGACTAAGTGCTCCTATTAACGGTATAATGTCATAGATGGTATTATGCCATGGGACATGTGATATACGGCCTAAGTGTGCCCTAAATTATATTTGCGCACAGGGGGTGGCTCGGCCACTGGTAGCCAAGGACAGCTTAATAATCACTGAGCTCGGTTTAAGCGGGCCGGAGTTAGTAGGATAAATAGAGGGTGCGACCTAAGGGCGTTAACCCTAGTTATCATATGTGGATTGATTATTGATATGAATTGATATACTTGGTATGATGAATACTTGATTTTCATGAATTTTTAAACTGACTAAGTACATGCTTATGCGATATGAGATGTTTGACTGTCTATTGATTGATTATGCTCTGTTATTGTGTTTTCTTGCTGGGCCTTGGCTCACAGGTGCTACGTGGGGCAGGTAAAGGCAAGTTGGACCAACCTTGAGACGGAGAGCTACGGGGCTGAATGTACATAGTCAGATGTTCGGCCGCCATGGCCGAGAAGTGGATCAGGACAAGGAATACCTAACAGTCTGTTTTGCCTTAGAATGGCTAATTACTGTATTTAAATCTTGAATCTTTATAAATGGTTCTAATCTTTTTTTTTTTTTTTGGGATCCCGTGTAAACAGAAAATGTTGTTTATAAGAAATGGGGCTTTTGAGACGAAAATCTTTTAACCCTAGTTCCACTATAGTTCAGTAACACGTTTTCAATTAAATGACTTGATTAGCAAGTCTAGCAGTTTTATAAACACACAGTGTAACAGTCTTGGCTATCCAGGGCGTTACACTCAGACCCTGTGCCGGCTAGTCGTATAGATCACCTTGGATGCATAGCTATCCATGTTTATCTGCAATCAATAACTCGGTACTCAGGCAATAATTACATGTTAACAGTCTTTCCATAGTCAACCATTGCAACTCAATCAACCATAGGCAATCAAAATGCAAACAATCATTCACATACAAGAGCAATTCTAATAAGCACGCCTCATAACAATCACACAACAGTTAATGGCCAGGCCCTATCAGTATCTCATGCTCCCTATTAATCATGCAACAAAGCATTTATATTTCATTCAAACATTTAGGCAGAAAATCGCATATATACATTTACCAAACCCTGAGTCGAGCTTGTCTTTAGTGGCGAGTGTACATGTCCAGCTAGTCTTCAGGAACCCTTAAACCTAGACGGCTCTAATACTAAGTTATAACGCCCTAGATAACCAAGACCATTACATTGTGTATTTTAAATGGTGGAAGACTTGCTAATCAAGTCATTTGAATAAAAAATGTGTTCCTAGGGTCAACTATCAGGTTAGGGTTAAAAGACTTTGATCATAAATAGTTAATTTTCACTAAAATAGATGTTTGATACACGGAATCCCAAAAACACAAGGTTGAAGATAATTTACAATTCTCAAAAGTTATACACAACCAGTGCCCACTCCAATGGAAAAATATAAATTTTAGGCTCTGTCCCTGTAACATCTCTCGGCCATGGCACACGAGCAGCTGACAATGTTCACCTCACCCCCAGAGCTCCCCAACTCATGGTTGGTCCTTCTTTCCCTTGCCTTTACCTGCACCACGTAGCACCCGTGAGCCAAGACCCAGCAAGAAAACCATAACAACAAATACATAATCAGTAGTAGCACCCAATCAATCATATGACTGTCATTCAGAAGTTCAACAAATCATAAGCATCAAACTATTAATAGTAAACATGTACGTTCACGAATATATCTCAACCAATATACAAATGCTCAGGAACAGCGCCCTTAGGCCGAGCCCTCTATTTACTCAACTTACTCCAACTCACATAGGTTGAGTCCATTGTTGATTTAGTTAACCCCGGCTCAGAGTGGCTGAGCTGCGTCTTGTGCGCAAGTCATCAGCTCCGGCTCTCTTAGGTCGTTCATTTCATATTTTGCATAACAATATCACAGTTACACAACACATATATCCAGATACAAGGAATCTTAGTCCGAACACATCCACACAAGGGTGAAATTTTCTTACCTTGAATTCCGAGCGGAGGATTAAAACGGTCTCGAGCATGATCCTCAGTCCTGAGCATTGGCGATAAACCTAGTCATAGTGGCCAATGGATAATCATCAATTTCTAATCCAAATAAATACTTAGGAACATTATCTAGCTATTTGGACCTCGATTCCTACTAAACTTTGTATTTGAAATCGTCCCGAGCGCTTAGGTTCGAACCCCCCAAGCCTTACCAATCCTAGAAACCAACCTAAGGCAAAATCCCCCAGGTGGGCCGTGACCTGGCCCTAAGGGTCGCAGCGCGCCCCCAAGTCAGAGACTAAATCCTCAAGCCTCAGGGGAGGCAGGTAGTGACTTGCCCCCCTAGGGACGCCACGCGCCTTCAGGACAGAGACCACACCCAGGCATTCTGGGTATGCGGGTCACGATGCCCATGAGCTGGGTCGTAGCACGCCCCCTGGTGCCTAGAATTTCTGGGTTTGCTCAACATTTTTTCCAGCCAAATTCCTCAAAATTCAATCCTAATAAGCCTCCCAACCAAATTCAAACTCAACTACGAGTTCAAGACTTTTAAGCAAATTTTTTAAACACAAAACCTTAACAATCCTATTGAATCAACTATCCCAAACCATTTAAAATTCATCACCCAATACTCATCTTAATTTCACCCTAAAGATCTAAATTCTCTAACATAACCAAAGATAAGTATTTACCTCAACTATTAATTGAATCCTCACAAGCTTCCAACCTTCTATCCTTGTGCTTAAACTCCCAAGTTTCCCAGCTAAACCCCTTGGTTTCCAAAGCTTCAGCTCCTCAAAGTTCTTCAAGAGCAAGGGAAAAATATGGAGAAAATCGTGTAATAGAAGAGGGAGAGAGAAAGAGTGAGTTTGGGGTCTTCCACTACAACAAATCTCTATTTCCATAACACATGAATATAAGCTTTTTCAAAAAGTATTATAATAAGTAAGATTAAAAAGAAGTAAAAGTAGATTATAGGCGCGAGACAAAAAAAAATTAAGCGCCAAATGAAAAAATGGGTTAACTTTTTGCCCAAATCCAATTTTTCTTTCTCTCACCTCATTCCTTTCTCTCCACCCAAATCACTTTGACAGGGGCTCCATCGCACAACTCCACCTCCATCTCCATCACAACCTTTGTTTCTTCTCTCCCATAATTTGAAAAATTGACCTTCCCTATCATCAGCAAACGGCGCAAATGACAGGGGCTCGTGGGTCTTGTGAAAATGACGGGCCCAGGGTCGTGGGTGGCTCGGTCTCACGGAGGGGGTGGGTGGCTCGGTCTCGCGGAGGGAGTGGGTGGCTCGGTCTCGCAGAGAGGTTGTAGGTGGCTCGGTCTTGCAGAGGGATCCGAGCCCCCTCTTCCTTTTTCTTTAAATTTTGGTAAAATATGAATCTCTCTAATTAAATTATTTATTTATTATATCTTCTTGAGGTGAAATTCTTCTCCTAACATACATTTCTTGTGTTTGGTTGATTCAGACTAGCTTCTATATGAAGCTGTTTGAAGGTGGTGAGTTGGACCGTAAAGTTATGGAGAACGCTGGTTGTCAAAACTATTCCCACACCCCATGGGAATCAGGGAAAGGTGATGTCTATGAAAGGCAAACTTATTGCAAATTTTACAAGCGTATTTCTCATTACAGAGGAGAGACAAGATGTACTCAACAAAGAGCCTCCTTTCTGATAGAAATGGATGGATTATTTAAGAGGTCATGACGCAAATAGTTGTAGTGTACCCTGGTTAGTGTTTTGTTTTTCTCCCTTTTTTCTCTTCGTTTATACTTTTGATTTTGGTGCTGATACTAATAATATTGAATCTATACCCATATCATCCTTGATATACAGATATTCTTACAAATTCTGCTCATCCAATGGTAGACACTTCTTCTGTGTGATTTTTAGCTGTATTATTTTCAATTGTCCCCCCACCCCCCAAAATTTCAACGGTAATTGTTAGCTAACTGCTTCATTTTATTTGCTCCTTGTAGAGAGCCCAGGATCTTGCAAATGTTACTTCTTATCAAGAATGGGTGTTATTTGGGTATCTTGTTTGTCCAGATGAGCAGCTTCGTGTTACTAGCATCGATATTGCTATGGTAAACCTTAATAGATTACATTTCTTGATTGTAAAAATAAATTTGGTGATTCGTTGATAAACTTCTAGCTAATTTTACAAAAAAAATATGTATTATTTTATCATTCACAATCATGAGCATAGTTGCCACTTGAGTAGCTCTGGTGGTTTGGTGTGTGGGAGGAGGGGGGGTTCAAATCCCCATTGATGCAAGAAAAAAAGAAAAACAATCATGAGCATGACTACTATAATTTTAGATTTTTAAAATGCACACTGATTTCGGTCAATGGGTCTTTAATTATTGTTCTCTGTTTTTACTCGCTTAATGAATCTTTCAACTATGAACACAAATGGGATTTTTCTTTTTATTCAAATATATTCCATATATGCAATAAGTATTTTCTTAATATGCCATAAGTGATTTGTAATACAAGGTTGTTTCATATAAAATAAATGCCATAAGTGATTTGTAAAACTTTTGTAATTGTGCCAATGGTATGTACCCATGTTAAAGGGTATAAGTTTTCTATAAATGTAATCACCATGCTAAGTATTTGTATTGAAATTCTTTTCGTTGTAAGATGTGGAATAGAATGATCTGGTTGAAGAGTACAACATTAAAAACATGATTGATTTATTCAATGGAATATTGTATTGCTTGTTTTTCTCACCTCTTTCTTTTTTGTTGATTATTTCAGGTGGTACTGAAAGAAAATCTAGTTCTAACATTATTTAGGGATGAGGTGAGACTTGCCATTTATATTTGTCTAATGAAACATGTTATCAAATTGAAGAAGTTGGTCGTTTTCTTGGCTTTAAAATATGCAGTATATACTTCTGCATGAGGAATATCAGCTCTATGTTCTACCCATAATTTTAGAATCAAAGAGGACGACAAAATCTGGACGCACCAAGCAAAAAGAAGCAGATTTGGAATATAGTGTTGTCGAGACATTTTGCATCTTAGAAAAGGCCTCCGGAAAGCAGTTTTGGGTCATCTTGAGTGGCAGGTCTGTTTCTTGTTTTGTTATGCCCGGGATGGTTTTGAAGGGGTTGAGACACACACACAATAATTTTTTTTTATACTTAACTAGAGAAATATATGACAAGCAGTCCTTTCCAAAAGAAAATAAAAATACTATTATAAGTCTCTTAAATCCAGCAATGTAAAGATTAGATGAAACACTGAGTTCCATTAATAAAGAAATTGAAAAAGCTCAATTTCTGTCCAAAGCTATCTTCAAAGACATTTTTTTGATGCCAGCTTATCATACTGTTAAGTACCTAGCACAGGGCCAGATTTGTGTCCCAAATTGTGCGCATCTCCTGGTGTCAGCCTGACTCAAAATTCTAGTCTATTTTCTTTTACTATGAGAAAAGTATTGTTTTGATCACTATAGTTTTGAATACATTCTAATTATTTTCTTAATGTATTATATATTATTTATTTGGAAATTATTGATGATGTGTGATTATGTGGATGTGATATTTGATGCGATCCTGGCCTTCCAGATTTGTTTAACAATACGGATATCAAAACCAGGCCTCTTTCTGATGTATTGTTTCTATGTGCTCTATTATCAAATTCATCTATGGTTCCTACTTTGTGAGGCTTGTCTTATCTTTCTTGCTATGTTTTTAATTTATTCTTTTTGGATTCTTTTTCCCCCTAAATCACCTTGTTTCATGAAAGGTAGCTTAATGCTTAAGTCTCGTGTTTCCTCATCTATTTTGTGTTAACTATTTATATGCTTAAATGGTGATCAACTTCAACATGTTTCAAAAAATCATACAAGAGATTACGAGAGATGTTGATGGCAACTTTGTTGTCTTTGTACAATTTCATCATGGAGTCATGATTGTAAGGCAAGGGGAGGAAACTTAAGTAAAAGCTTTTGTACCAGCATCATTGCTTTTTTTTGTACAAGTTGGCTATTCGTCCTCTAAATAGAGTTTTTCAAGTAATATTATTTCTGTTTGGAATCTCTTTTCCTGGTGGAATATTGAGGACTCCTTTTCACTTGCTGTGAACACTACTTTATAAAGTATTAGTTGCCGATTAATGCATAATAAGAAAAGCTTTGACTTTTATGCATCAATTCTTGGACCAAGTTGGAGAAAATCAAATCAATTCTTGTATTTGTCTCCTTTTCATGTCTTTGGGCCCATATATATGTATATATGATAAGTTCATCTTTTCAAATGATTATTATTTAAAATACTGAAGTTAAGATCTTGAATTTGTCTCAGATTCTGTCATGAATGAAATTTCCTTGTTACGTACAGAATGACATAATTAGAAGGTGTCAGAGAATGCAGAAACCAGTTATTGTACCTCAGTACCTCTAGGCCCTTAGCTGATCATATCCCCAACAACAAAATGACCAAAATGTCATCCCTAAACTACTTAGCCATTTAATTACTCTAAGGGTAAAATAGTCTTTTCTCCCCAATTCTCGTTGATTCCTCAAATGTTCCTAATGTCTACCAATTAATCCCATCGCTCTAATAAATTACCACGTACTTGTTCAATAACTAATAATTCCAAAACTATATTCTGTAAATTCCCAAAAATACCCCTTGGCTCCCCCCGAGTCGAGTATTAAAACCTGCTATGACTATTTCACTAATCCCCTCACTAGGACCTTCTCGATCCATATGCTGCAAATATATCCACATAATAATGTGGTCTCAATAATTTACCACATATAATCACATTTATTCCCTCAACGGGCCAAAATTACAAATATGTCCATATAAGCTATAAATGGTCCACATGCACATGCATATCTAATACTTGTAAGCATGCATATCACATAATCATGCATGCCACATAGTCACGCATTTAATAAACAAAACATATATATAAACCAATTATGCCATCTCGATACACTAATCAAGGCCCTAAGCCTTATTAACAATTTTGGGTCGTTACATGAAGCATGATTGGGAGTCTTCTATTTCTAACAGCTAGTCGACCTGACATTAGCTACAGTGTCGAGGTGTGTGCTTGGTGTCAAGGGAATCCTGTGGTATCCTATGTGATAGGTGTAAAGCGAATCATTCGCTATGTGAATGGTACAGTTGAGTATTACATTTGGTACTCAAAGGAAACAAACTCTAACCTTGTTTGTTTTAGTGATGCCAATTGGGTAGGCAATGCAGATGACAGAAAAAGTACAAGTGGTGGATGTTTCTATCTAGGGAACAATCTGGGTTCCTGGCATAGCAAGAAACAAAATTCAATCTCCTTGTCAACTGTCGAGGCTGAGTACATAACTGTAGGAAACTGTTAGACTTAATTGCTGTGGGTGAAACAAATGATGATAGATTATGGGTTCGATCTTGACACTTTGAATATATTTTGTGATAAGACTAGTGCAATTAGTATCACAAAAAACCTTGTTCAGCACTCCTGTACTAAACACATTGACGTTCATGATCATTTTATCAAGGAACTTGTTGAAAATAAAACTTTGGTCTTAGAATATATTGATACTGACAAACAAATTGCAGATATTTTCACAAAAGCCCTTGATACGGTCCGGTTTGATTCCCTCAATAAATCCTTGGGGGTTTGTGATAATTAAATATTGTTTTTTTTTGTGCCATATCCCTGTGATAGAATGTGTTGATTGATGTCTTCTTGTTCTTGTCCAAAGAGAAAGTCTCAAACATTATGACAAAATTTATTTTTACTACTTGTTAGACTTTATAGTTAATTTATGCCATGCATATATTTTTAAAAAGATCAACTCCAAATAAATAGTCCTTCAAACTAATATTTATCCAAATCAATTTGTGTTTATAGTGTGTGAGACTATGATTGTTAAAAGGTATTTCCGAGCTCCAATTTAGAATAGAGCTACCTGCACTGTTGTGTGATTGCTATTTTTGAGTAAGTTGGAACTAAGTAACAAAAATTATGTAGAAGATACTCTACCACTGATAAAGGTTGCCTTCAGTGTACTCTACGACTAGTGCAATTAATATCACAAAAAATCTTGTTCAACACTCCCGCACTAAACACATTGACATTTTTCATCATTTTATCAAGGAACTTGTTGAAAATAAAACTTTGGTCTTAGAATATATTGAGACTGACAAACAAATTGCAGATATTTTCACAAAAGCCATTGATATGGTCAGGTTTGATTCCCTCAGAAAATCCTTGGGGTTTGGGCTAATTAAATATTGGTTGTGTTGTGTCATATCCCTATGATAGAAAGTGTTGCTTGATGTCTTCTTGTTCTTGTCCAAAGAGAAAGTCTCAAACATTATGACAAAATATATTTTTACTACTTGTTAGACTTTATAATTAATATATGTCATGCATATTTTTTTTTTTAAAATCAACTCAAAATAAATAGTCCTTCCAACTAATATTCATACAAATCAATTTGTGTTTATAGTGTATGATATTATGATTGTAAAAAGGTACTTTCGGGCTCCATTTTAGAATAGAGCTATCTGCACTGTTGTGCGATTGCTATCTTTGAGTAAGTTTGTACTATGTATAAAAAATTATGTAGAAGATACTCTACCACTGATAAAGGTTGCCTTCAATGTAGTGTGAAAACGTCTAATTTGGGTACTCTTTGAGAAAAAGGCTAAAAAATTACCACATAAGGCAGTGACCCTGAAAAAGGCTAAAATTTTCATATAGGGCAATGATCTCTGCTTTCACAATCTCACACAAATGCTTAAGATATACTGTTGGAAAATTTTGTAAGACTCATACACACTTATTAATTTGGATAAAATATTCTTTTGTGACATGAGTAAATATTTTGTGATATTTTTTAAAATAAAAGCATGATTTATATTAAATATATTTTCTAACCTTATAGTAAAAATATGTTATGAATTAATGTTTGTTACTTTCTCCACTTGATCTTACTGCTCTTATTTTTTATCAGATCACTTTCGTATGAAATGCCAAAAAGAAAGGCCAATATTTGGTGTTTCCTCATTTGATCTACAAGTTGCTTGATTCTCAAAGGCCACTCTGATTGGAATATGAAATCGAGAGACCTTCCACTGCTGGTCTAGATTACAAACTCAAGAAGGAGTCCTCATCTTCCAGGAAGACTAAAGGAATTGATCTCAAGGCTGACGATACTGATTTTGTAGTCATTGAACTCGCTGGTGTCAAGACCACTCTGGAAATTGTTTAGACACAAATTTGCAATCTCCAGAATTATCTCTTGACCATAGAGCAACTTCAGCAGACCATGTTGTCTCAACTTGGTGCTGGTCCTTCCAAATGACGCCATATATCCTTGTTTACGTTTTGGTTACACTGTTTTTGGTTTAAATAAATTGTAAAATAACGCTTTTGTGCCTTTTCGTTTGGATTACTTTTTGTTTTTGTTTGTTTTACTCATTTGGCTTATTGATAGACAACAAGGGGGAGAAATATTATTTTGTGGTTGTGATATTGATTATCTTGTTTGTGATATTGATTATGACTGAGATGACTTTCGCAGGGGGAGTAATTGCATTACTATTTTTCTCTAACCAGTTTATCTGTGCAGGGTTTTTCAAAATAAAGTCTTAAAATATTTTTGTCTATCAAGTTGTCAAAGGGGGAGATTGTAAAAACCCTTATTGGCTAAGTTTATTTTAGAAAAAATATTTTTAATCGAGAAAAATCAGCACCATATCCTTTATTAATTATCACATAATTCAGCTGGTTTTTAGTGTGAAAATCTCATTTAGTGTGAATACAATTTTTACCTTATTTATCACAATTAATCTTTATTGGTAAAATATTGTATTTAAATTATATTGTGAGAATATTTTCAGGGATTGTGTACATTCAGGAATAAAGAAGTTTTCGAAAAATGAATATGGTCAAAAGGAATGACCAAGTTCGTTATGCCAGATAAGTCCGATGTCGTTGCTGACTCATCAGTTTTCTTTTCTGTTGACACAGAATTCATCTGGCTGGTAGATTTCCTAAATCAAAGAAATCTACAAATTGATTACAAAGATCTCAGAGAAAGCTGGCCTTGGACGATTTTTTTTCCTATAAATACCTTGCCAAGGCCTTAGGAAATTTCATCTATGCTATTTGGAAATTTGTAAACATTGTGTTATTTTTAAGAGTGTTTTCTTTATAGAGAATAAGTTTGTTCACCTTAATCTTTGTGAGAGTACAGAGTGTACTTGTGGATATCTATCTAGTCCCTTGTAAACAAGTAGTGTCTATTGTGAATGTGTTCATAAGGATCTTCGGGAGAGGATTCTATGTAAGTCTCACTTTAGGAGAAAGTGAGCACTCGCTATTCTTTTAAGGGAGTTCAAGAGAATCATCATTTCATTAAAATCAGATTTATAGAGAAGGATACAACAAGATTGCGACAATAGCTTAAGAGGGAGTGTTACATTGTTTAAGTCAATACTTTTGCACACATTGTTTCTATACTAATTGGTTTATTCTCTGGGCATGGCCCTATGGATATAGGTTATCTGAAAGGATTTCTGAACAACGTAAAAATTCTCTTGTGTTGAATTTTTACCTCTTTTTCTGTTTCTGTTTTAACAGTTCCTTAAGTAGTGTTAACAAAACTGGAATCTGTCTGAACAACTTAATCAGTATTCCGCATTTAATTAAGTTATTTATTTTAAATAACTTGGTAATATTAAAATACGGAATTTTAGTAACAACCTAGCTAAACAAGTAACAATCTAGCTAAACTTATTAGAGCAAATAACATAAAGTAGTTAGGGATAAAAAACTAACTTAAATTCTAATACCCCCCTCGAGATGGATTGTATAAATTTTTAACACCCATCTTGATTACAATGTCATGGAAAGAACTAGGGAATAAAGCATTGGTGAGGATATCGAATAGGTTGCTCTTGGAATGGACATGAGTCATCTTGAGTACTCCTTGTGTAACTTTCTCTCGTACGATGTGGCAGTCTATGTCGACATGTTTGGTGCGCTCATGGAAAACTAGATTTTTGGATATGTGAACAGCTGCATTGTTGTCACAATACATGTTTGTTGGTAGATGATCTTGAATGCCAAGATCTTTTAGTATGGAGAGAACCCAAGTAATTTCACATGTGGAGTTTGCCAGGGCGCGGTATTCCGCTTTAGCAGATGAACGAGAGACTGTGGTTTGCTTCTTTGACTTCCAAGAGATTAAGGAGTTGTTTAAAAAAACACAATAACCAGAAACAGAGCATCTAGTCACTACTACAAAGTAAGGGTTTTATGACTTCATTTGGGAGACATTAAAAGTCTACAATGTCTACCACAATGAGAGACGTTAGAAGTGGAGTCATCGTAGGTGGACTTTCAATGCCTCTCATACGGAGACGTGGGATACATCTCCCTCTCCTAATGAGAGACGTTGAAGGGTGTCCAAAAATAGGGACTTTCAACGTCTCTCATTGGGATACGTGAGATGTCTCTCACATCTACCAATGAGAGACGTTGAAAGTGATAGATGTTTTTTTTTTCAAATAATAGAATTTAATTTGTATACTAATTAGTTTTTAAAATAAATAATTTAATATTATTTAATTTGTGAAATAAATACCAAATAATTTGCATATTGTTTTTGTTGTTGCTGCAATTCAACAATCTTGAATTTTCACATTCTCGTCATATTGAAATAAAAAGACACTACAAGAAAGTGGGATAGAGATGTAAATTTTTTTTAATGATGCCTCTACAAGATAAAATTTCAATTAATACATAATGAAAACAAAACAATTGGTGAAGCAAAGTAAACTAAAATGGATTCCACAATAAATAATGTATAAAAACATATTTCATGAAAGAAATCAAAGGAAGAATGATTAATTTTTATATTAAGCATATTATTTGACAGGTTTTTCAAAATCTGTAAACCAAAAATAAAATATATTTATGTATATAGAAAGGTTTGGTATATGTCCAAATTATATAATAAGAATATTTTAGATATAAAATAAAAAAAAAATAGAGTACACTAATGTGACCCAAACAGATGCTCGGGTTCTTCACAATAGGAAACAAAGATGACCAAAAACCAATAGAGATGATGAAGACTAGCAGAGGTGATGAGGACGAGCGATTAGGACACAAACGAAAGATGAGTTGAGGCATGCGTCAATGACCCAAACAAAGGCGACATCAACTAGACAACGAAGGCGGGGTTGAGGAGAAGAGAAGGAGAGAAGAGAAAGGAAGAGATGAAGGAGATTTTTAGAAAGAAGATGAAGTGGGAGGCAGCTACAAAGAGTATTTGTTGAGCTGCCAGCAAGTGGGGAACTCTAGGAGAAGCAAGGTGTTGGCTTTAGCAATTCACGACAAAGGAGATATATGGCCGAGTTATAGTTAAATAGATTAGCTTCCAATGAGAATTCAATTAGTAGTGGGATTTGGTAACTCATCACCCATATCATTGCTAAGTTTGAGATTAGGTTCCATTGGTATTGAAGTTAGTTTGGTACTAAGATATACAGTGCCGTTTAGAAGTTGTAAAACAAAAGGTCCATTGCTAACAATCAAAATGTCAGCAACATATCTAATAATGCCAAAAAAAGTCCATTTTTCATTCTAACTGAATAAGGAATGATCTGAAGAAGATTAAAAGTAACCTTGTTGTAATAGAGTGTGACTAAGCTTATCATACCATTTCCTTGATGCTTGTTTGAGTCCATAAAGACTATTTTGTAGTTTACAGACTGAGCTTTTAGGCAGCAGAGTTATGTTTAGGTAACCTTTGGGAATAGTCATGTAAACATCCTCATTGAGGTCACCATGGAGGAAGGCATTATCAATGTCCATTTGATGTAAGGACCATTGTTTCATGGCAGCAAGTGCTAAGAGAATTTTGAGAGTGTTAAACTTTGCAACAGGAGCATATGTTTGAGTGTAATCAATGCCATGTTTTTGTGTATAGCCTTTGGCAATGAGGCGAGCTTTATAACGATCAATAGCACTATTGGGTTTATAAATTATTTTGTAGACTCATTTGCATCCTACTGGTTTATATTCAGGAGGCAGAGATTTTATAATCCAAGTTTTGTTAGCTTATAAGGCATCCAATTTGATTTTCATGACTTGTTGCCATTTAGGATGTTTAGATGCTTCAAAAATCTTTTGAGGTTTTGAATATGTTAATGATTGTTGTATTGGATATGGAGTTGAAGAATTAGATGATTGGCAAATGTAGTCTTATAAATGAGATGGGGCTACTGATTGTCGACCAGCTCTAGTGATTGCAGTAGGAGTAGGTTGAAGAGTATCATTATTGGTATCAGGTGAAGGAAATGAGGTTGTATTTTTTGAGTTCTCCAAATTTGAAATAGATTTGGCAGTAGGGGATGTGTTTTGAAGGAAGAAATTGTTAAGAATTTCATGAGAAAGAGAGTGAACAAAAGGGAAAATTGTTTCATGAAATATGACATCCCTAGAATGTATTATTTTATTTGTGGCGATATCAAGGAGAGAATAGGCTTTCATACTCTCGGGATAGCCAATGAATATTAGGATTGGCTAAATACAAATGATAAGTGTTAAAATACAATCAAGGTATAAACACTTAGTAAAATTCAAATAGTGAAGATGTGAAATTTGAGCTTCAATTGTAGACACTTAGATAATGCAATTTTGGGTCGGAAGTGATGCATTAGAGTATCTAAGGGCTCCCAAAAAGTTTGGTAGCATTTAGAGCATTTGTAGGACCTTTGGAAGTGTCCAAAATTAGAGAAGGTGGCAACGGGCGAGGCATCGCCTCATGCATAGAGTTTCAAGAAACCCTATATGTGAAATTACGTAAAATGCTCATAATGACGTGTTTTACAAGTCTAATCCTATTGGTTAGACCTAATGACGATGCCTACTCTATATAAGGGTCGAAATAGTGTTTTGGATGACTTGATTACTCTCTCCAATCTCTCTCTAGCGCCAAGAATATCTAGTTTTTCTCCAATAACTCTCAAAGAAAGTGCTTGACTTTGAGAGTTGAAGGCTTGTTCAATCTCAATCCTCATTTCCTCAAGAGAAGGCACCAAGCATCCATGGTGGCTAGGAAATAGAGTATTAGGACAACGTTTTGTAATGTGTATAAGCCTTGGTTTTGTGTTTTTGGTTTGCTGAAAGGATTTTCTGAAAGTGGTGGTTTTGCCTAGGGTTTTTGAAGTTTCATCAAAGTTGAAGAACACCATTGATCTAATTAGGGTTGCAAGTTCCTTCTCAATCTTTTTTAAGTCTGTCAATTCATTTTTTGTGTAGATTCTATTTTTTGAGGTGGCGTTATCTCACTCTCCCCCAACATTTTAATACTCTATAATCTGAGATAGCATATCATAGAAGAATCTAACTCTCTTTCGGCATTGAAATTCATTACTCAAAACTTTGTTAGATTGGATAGGCTTGATGAGACTAACTTTGTTTGTTGGCAAGAAAAGATTAGATTCTTGCTCACCACTTTGTTTGTTACCCAAGGAAGATGATACTCAATAAGTTGTCAAAGAAAGGAAGAAGCGTAAGGACTATGAATTGATATGTAGGGGCCACGTCCTCAATGGCCTATGATCTCTACACCAACACCAAGATATGTAGGGGTCACATCCTCTATGGCCTCTTGGATAGGCTCTGTGATCTCTACACCAACACCAAGACCGCTAAAGAGATTTGGGAGGGCTTGGAAAAGAAGTACAAAGCGGAAGAAGAAGGTACTAAAAAATTCCTTATTACTCAATATATGGAATATGGAATTTAAATTTCATGATGATAAACCTTTTCTCCCTCAAATTCATGAGTTGCAAATTATTGTGAATACATTATCTACTCTTAAGATTGTATTGCCGGAATAATTTCTTGTTAGTGTCATTATAGCCAAGTTAGATCATCTCCAATGGAAGATGTAAATAGTGTGCTATATTTGGTACAAAAAATCAATATATTATATATTTAGCACAATTTTAGCATTATGCTTCAATGTACAATTGTAAAAACTGTTGTAAAATTTAATATTTCATTAATGTTAATTTGATATTTATTGAAAATATAAAAAAAAAATTATTTTTCTTTATATTTTATTGTTGATAGTATAAGATAATAATAAAATAATAAGGCAAAAAGTATAGTATTTAATGCAATTAGATAAAAGCAATACTAAAATAATAAAAATGAGATAAAAGTAAATAAAAAAAGTGTATCATTTATGGTTATACAAAATATGCACCATGCTATATTGTGTGCCAAATTTGGCTCAACTTTTAGCATGTGCTAAATTTGACACAACCTTTAGCACACCATTGGAGAAAGTTTTTGTAAAGTGAGCTATATTTTAGAAATGTATCACCAATTTGGCACTCCATTGAAGATGCTTTACCTCCTTTTTGGAGAGGCTATAGAAAGAAAATTCTCCATAGAAATGAAGAGATTTCTTTGGAGGAAATTCTCAAACACTTGCGAATTTAGGAGGAATCTCGCTTTAGAGATATGAATGAAGAAAGGTCCAATTGAGAGAATTCTAAGGCCAATGTGGTGGCTAACCCTCCTATCGAGGGCAAAGAAAATTGTAAGAACAAGGGCAAGGGTAAAAAACCCTTAGGGCCCAAGAAGAATGAGGGACATTTCAAAAGTTCCAAGGGACCTTGATTTGTGTGTGTCAAGAAGAATGAGGGACATTTCAAAGGTTCAAGAGGAGCCAAAACAATGAGGTAAGAGTCAATTCAACCCAATAGGAGCTAGTGGCAACACTATGCGAAGTTAATGGCATTCATGGAAAGGTGAGTGGGTGGTGGTATGATACTTGTGCCACCATTCATGTTGCCTATGTTAGAACTCTCTTCAAGACCTTTGAATCATCAAAGGAAGGTAATGAGATCTAAATGCGCAATGAGAAAAGGTCCAAGGTTGAAGGAAAGGAAAATATTGATTTGTTCTTCACATCCAGCAAGAAGGTTCTACTCACCAATGTCTTTTATGTACCGGAAATGAGTAGAAACCTTGTGAGTGGCAATTTACTTGGCAAACCAGGAATCAAGGTTGTGATAGATTCCAGCAAGCTCATTTTATCAAAAGACAATGTTTTTGTCGGGAAGGGATATGCTTGCGATGACATGTTCAAACTTTGTACATCTATTGACCATGTGAACAATAAAGTTTCTTCTTCTTGTTGTTATATGCTTGACTCAAACTCTATTACTTTGTGGCATATTAGACTTCCACATATAGGATTTAGCACAATTAAAAGGGTTGTCAAATGTGGATTAATTGATTGTGATAATGTTGAGCATGACAAATGTAAATTATGTGTTAAATCTAAAATGGTAAAGAAACATTTTTATAGTGCTGAAAGGAACTCTAAGTTGTTAGATTTGATACATGGTGATTTATGTAAACATAATGGAATGTTAACTAGAGGAAGAAATAGATATTTATTACTTTCATTGATAATTTCTCTAGGTTCACATGTATATATTTGCTTTAAAATAAAGATGAAGCATTTGATGTATTTAAGGTTTATAAAGTGGAAGTTGAAAATCAAATTGAAAGGAAAATTAATGTGCTTAGAAGTGATAGGGGTGGTGAATATTTTTCAAATGAATTTAACTTGTTTTGTGAAGAACATGAAATAATTCATGAATGTACAACCCCTTATACTCCACATCAAAATGGTATAGCGGAAAGAAAAAATAGAACATTTATTGAGATGATTAATGCCATGTTATTACACTATAAATTAAATTTTAGTTTGTGGGGTGAATCCTTACTATCCGCTTGTCATATTTTGAATTGTATTCCCATGAAGAAAAAAAATATATCTCCATATGAGTTATGGACAGAAAAGAAACCAAACATTGGTTATCTTAAAGTGTGGGGATGTCTTACTTATTGCAAGAACACCGATCCCAAAATGACCAATTTGGGTCCAAGGGCTATAAGTTGTGCATTTGTGGGTTATGCCCAAAATAGCAAAGCTTATAGATTATTAGACTTGGAGTCTAATGTAATAATTGAATCTAGAGAGTGTGAGTTCTTTGAGAACATGTCATGTGGTGAAAACAAACTAGAATCAACTCAAACTGGAGAGCCTGAAGAGGAGACTCCTAGAATAGTTGGTGAGCAACCTCAATTTCCTAGAAGGAGCCAAAGGCTCAAAGATTTGGGATCATGTGAGAATTGTTCTCCAATAGAGACACTATACCTTGTTGAAGGTGATAATGAAGAAGTTACTTTGAAACATCTAATAGTACTTTGAATAGAGGATGATCCCAAAACATTCAAAGAAGCAATGTCCTCAAGAGACTCCGCTTTTTAGAAGTAGGCAATTAATGATGACATTGATTCAATTATGTCAAACCACACTCGGGAATTGGTTGACCTTCCAAAATGGTCCAAACCAATTAGATTCAAATGGGTATTTAGAAAGAAATACCATACCGATGACACCATACAAACCTTTAAGGCTAGGCTAGAACCCAAATGATTCAAACAAAGAGAGAGAATGGATTACTTTGACACATGCACCGGTAGCAAGAACTACTTCTACAAGGTTTTTGTTTGCCTTATCATCTATGTATAACATTTATGTTCACCAAATAGATGTCAAAATAGCATTCCTAAGTGGAGATCTCAAGGAGGAGGCCTATATGGAACAACTGAAATGTTCGTTCTTCAAGAAAATGAACATAAAGTGCGCAGACTTGTCAAATCGTTATATGGTTTGAAACAAGCTTCAACACATTGGCATTAGAAGTTTGATAAAGTCATATTATCTAATGGATTTAGACACAAAATTGCGGTTAAGTGCTTATACTATAAGACTTGTGGTGACATAGTCATACTTGTATGTCTATATGTAGATGATATGTTGATTTTGAGTAATGACATGAAATGAATAATAGAAACGAAGATGTTTCTATCTTCTAATTTTAAAATGAAAGACCTTGGAAATGTGGATACCATTCTAGGTATCAAAGTTAGAAGGAATAGTGGGGGTTTTGTGTTGAGTCATACCCACTATGTTGAGAAAGTGCTCGACAAATTCAGTCATCTTAAAATCAAAGAGGCACATACATCATTTGATTCAAACATGAAGTTTGAAAAGAATGAAGGAAGAGTGGTGGCTCAATTGGAATATGAAAGTGCGATAGGAAGCCTAATGTACGTCGCTCATTGCACAAGAGTGGATATTTCATATGCGGTTAGTAAACTTAGTAGGTTTACTAGCAATCAAAGTATCAAACATTGGAAAGATATTGAGAGAATTCTTGGTTATCTTAAGCATAACAAAGAGTATAGTCTTGTAACGCCATGGATAGCCAAGACCGTTACACTGTGTGTTTATAAATTGCTAGACTTGCTAATCAAGTCATTTAATTAAAAGCGTGCTACTGAAACTATAGAGGAACTAGGGTTAAAATATTTTGGTCTCAAAAGTCGCATTTTCATAAGGAAATGTTTCCTGTATACATGGGATCCCAGAAATATCAAGTTCAAAGACCGTTTACAAAAGTCATAAGGTCTAGATACATTAACAAGCCATATTAAGGCAAAACAGACAGTTAGGCAATCCCTAACCTGATCCACTCCTCGACCATGGCGATCGAACAGCTGGCTATGTACATTCAACCCCGCAGCTCTCCATCTCAGGGTTGGTCTAGCTTGCCTTTGCCTTTACCTGCACCACGTAGCATCCGTGAGCCAGGGCCCAGCAAGAAAACACAACAACAGAGCATAAGCAATCAACAGACAAATCAATATCTCATATCGCATCACAAGTTCTCAACCACATAATCATTCAGTATAATCAAGTATTCAACACACTAAACATGTCATCTCATATCATATATCAGTTCACAAGTGATAACTAGGGCTAGCGCCCTCAGGCTGCTCCCTCTGTTATCCCACTGACTCCAGCCCACTTAAACCGAGCTCAGTGAATATTAAGCTGCCCTCGGCTACCAGTGGCCAAGCCGCGCCCTGTGCGCAAATATTGTGTACGGCACCCTTAGGCCGCTATCACATGTCCCATGGTGTAATACCATCATTGACACAATACAAACATTGGGGCAGTTAGCCCCATCACAAACATATAACCGGGTGCAATTTTCTTACCTTTCAATTTGCTAGCTTTGATCACTCGACTCCTTGAGCACGATCCCTCTCGAGCCCTAGCGCTCACCTAAACACAACCATAGGCCAAAGTCATCATCAAACCTCAAGTCCAAAACCTAGCCTCGGGGCCAAACCCGAGCCCCCGGGAAGTCCTAGTTCCACCAAACAAGGTGGTGGAATCAAACCCCAAACCCTTGGTCAAAAACCCTTGCAAAAAACCCTAAAATCCCCTTCAGAAGACAGGGTAGCGCTACAGCGCTCTTAGGAGGGTGATACAGTGCTACAAATAGAAGCAAAATCCCCTCAGCATGCATGGCCTAGCGCTACAACGCCCAAAGGCTAGCGCTGTAGCGCTAGTCACAGACAGGCCAACTCCAAATTTCCCTTCCTGGGATTTCCTCGAACCAAACTCAACCAACACTTCTCCAAACCTTTGCCAAACCCAAAAACAACCTTATGAACATACTCCACTCATCCCAAGCACCCCAAAAACTCAAAACCCAATCACATGCATCTCTAATCCCAAAATTCACCATAGCTGACCCTAAGCTCAGAAACTCAGCAAAACCAGTCAAAACATCAGAGTTAGAAGCTTAGAATTCATACCTTTAATGGAGTTTCGATTTCAAGACAACCTCTACACCTCTTTGGCTTGCTCTCCCTCAACTCTTTGGCTTGAATTCCCTAAAGTTCCCATCAAACTCAGCTTATGCACCATAGTTCAAAAACCAAAACCAGAAACTGAAGAAACTATAGAACCTTACCTCAAGTGTTAGGGTGTTCCTGTTAAACATCTGCCAATTCTCCAAGCCTAGTCTAGGATTCTTGATGCTTAGCCTAACTCAGCTCTCCTTTCTGAGCTTTCCTCCAAAGTTTATCAAGAAATTGATGAAGAAATCATAAACCGGCCTTAGGAACTCTCTGTTTTCTCCCTTTCCTTTTTCTTTCTTTTCCTTCTTTTCTTTTCAGACTTCTATTACTTTCTACAATCTCCACTAACATAAAGCCTTAGTAATACTTAACTCCTGAAAGACAAATGACTATTATGCCCTCCCTATTAAGTCTAAACCCTTTAATCCACTTAGGGGCATTTTAGTCATTTTACCCAATTCCCGCTAACTCCTCGAGTGTCTTTAATATTTCCCGCTTAATTCCCAATACCTAACTAATCTCCAACTACATTCCTCGATGTTAAAATAGACTCCAATATACTCACTAAATTCCCATTTATACTCCTAGGCTCACTCCGAGCCGAGTATAAATCCCCGCCATGACTTTTTCGCTACTTTGCTCACTAGGATCGTCTCGAGTCACAGATCACAGATATATCCACATAATAATGTGGTCTCGACAATTATCACATATATCAATACAGTTATGCCCATAATGGCCAAAATTACAATTATGCCCTTCTAACCTAATCAGGGCCTACATGCATACTAATACACATAGTCATGCATCTCAAATATTCAAATAGTAACATAACATGCTTTAAATCATAATCATGCATCTTAATCATTAAAGTCACACATAATTCCCACTATGCCCTCCAGGCACACTAATCAAGGCCCTTAAGCCTTATTAGCGAATTTGGATCATTACAAGTCTTCACTATACAAATTTTCCAAAGATACTTGAAGGATATTCTGATGCTAATTGGATATCGGGAGTTGGAGATAATCTCTCCACCGCTGGTTGGGTGTTTACTCTTGGAGGAGGTGCAATCTGATGGGGCTCCAAGAGCAAAACTTGTATATCACACTCAACCATGGAAGTGGAGTTTATAACTTTAGCGACAACCAAAAAGCAGGCCAAGTGGCTTAGGAATCTTATAATGGATATTCCTTTAACCACGGATATGGTATCAACAATTTCAATACATTGTGATAGCCAATCCGCACTTGCAAGAGCTTATAATAGTGTGTATAATAGAAAGTTTAGACACATTAGTCTAAGACATGAATATGTGAGACAATTGATTCAAGGTGGAATGATATCGATCTCATATGTTAAGACAAGTGAGAACTTAGCAGATCTATTTACAAAACCTCTTCTGAGAAGGTTAGTAAGTTCTACTTCAAAGGGGATGGGATTGAAACTCCTATAACAATAGATTCACCAATGATGGAAACCCTACTCTCAACTTGTACAAATGAAGGGAAAGAGTTCAATGGGTAAGGACAAGTCATTGATAAGTGAATAGTTTTAACACTAAAAATTATAATGAGTCCCATATGAGATGGTTAGTGTTGGTTGCTACCGAGTTAGGGTTAAGCCTAGAGCTTTTAATGAAGTTCGGTTGAGTGTAACAAGCATCTATAAAGGTAGCAAAGATGTTGTAAGAACTTAAACTATGTGGACTAGAGGTGGTGCCGCCTCTCATGGGAGTTGGAGTTTCTCCCAGGAAAGTTCATGAAGAGATCAACACATGGCCATGATAGTGTTAGGAACGAGCTTCCTAATACACAGCGAAATGGTGGTGGGTTGGCCCAATGTACAACAAAAAAATTTGTATCATATTTAAACTACCTTTAAATATGTGGATCCATTAATATACATACATTAATCATAAGCAAGATATGAATAGAAATCATACCTCTTGAAGCCTATCAAGTGTCCTTGCTATCTTTTCGTAATAAAAACGATCTTCCTATCCAAGCTGCTCCCAGGTACTCACACCAAGATCTTCCACAACGTTCTCTACACCTCAAGAAGTGTGTGGGCATTTAGAAACTAAAAGGATAGTTAATTTGTGATTCTACTTGATGTACTCAACACATAAGATCAAGAGAATAGGCCTGAGAATTGGTTCTTTATCTTTTCAGGGACAGATTGAAAAGTATCCTTCTATTTTTTAGAGAGCGTATAGGCCTATCAAGTCTTACTTAAAATAGAAAATATTTAATTTATAAAATAAATCTGTAACTTACTTAAAATTTATCCTTTAATTAATTAATTATCTTATTAATGAAATATCAAAAAACTAATTTTTGAATTATCCATTAATTAATTAATAAAATAAAATTGAAATATTTGTCCCTGAAATTATGCAGTACACGCCATGGACTGTGTGTGGCCGTGTACCACCCTAATTATTAGGGATATTTGATTTTTCTATTATTACTTAATTATTTATTCAAACTACTATGTCAAATAAAAATCTAACAACCCGATAATTAATTCAAATTTAAATTAAATATCTTTTTAACTAATTATCAAATATAATTAATTATTTGAATAAATATTAATTTTTTAAATTCAAATCCAATTTGAACTTAACAGGTTATTATCTCCCACTCAAATAAAGATATTTAATTAATTCTACTAATTAATTAAATCCAATATAATTTCAAAAATAGATATTTAATTTATTATAATTTCAAAAATTATATTATAATTAAATATTAATTAATTTTTTTAATTACAACTTATTTTTAATTAATTAATTAATCACTATTATCATATAATTGCATATTTGGCCCGAAGAACAAATTTCTTCTTAAATATGTCTTTCAACTATTTTTCCCCTTATATCAACTTTTACCTTGAATAGCGTTGATAGAGACGCTATGGGGACCTATAATTCCAAGCTCCAATATATTTGAGATTATTAATTAAACTCTTTAATCAAATAATCTTAATTTATTAATCTCATGATTACTCCACTATAAATATGAGACTGCACTCTTGTAATTATAGACATTTCATTTACTGAGTACTTTATAATAATAAAGTGTCAATTGATATAATCATTGCATACAAATTAACCCTCTAATAATGGTTCATAATTAATCAGGAATAAAATTATCATTTTACCTTTTTAATTATCTCCTGTTTCCTTAAGTACCATTGACTTTACTAGTGTAGGTCAATTCATAACTAAATTATGAATTTGAGCTCAATAACCTTTCAGTCCCAAAAGTCAACTCTTAAGAGAACCATTATTCAATCTCTTGCGAGAAGGCATAGATTTCATATATGTATATTATGTCCCTAGCCATTTACATTAATGAGTTCCAAAAACAAAAGTTTCTAGCCTGATCATTTTGATAGACCCTAACGAGTGAATCAAAGAACTCATATAACATAAACAGTAGTTCATAGTAACTTCAGAATTAAGATCTATTTGTATATGATCATCACATGATATATTTAATTAATACTTCGAAAAAGTATTTAACTAAGTATTAATAAACATATCTGGTCCAGTTCTATATATTTTCTAATATATAAAGTACCTCCACTAAAGTGTCCTACTACACTAGTGATCCGGATCTAGATCACATGTATTCATAATACTAGTGGATTGTACTTGCAGTAATTAATCTAAAGATTCCATAACTTTATTTTACTGTGAACTATTCAAGTTCATTTATCTCAAACACAATCCTCCCGTACCAATACGTGTTTGAGATCACATATATGAACTTAGGAATTTTTCTGATATTTACATAATATTATCACAGATATAGTCCATAAAATATATGCATAACAAATTCAATCCATTTATTTATTTCATAAAACAATGTCTACTACATATTCTTTCAGGGCAGAATTCCCAATAGATAGGGCTAAGCGGGAAAGTGGGAAAAATAAAGGATGTGGTGAAGGTGTGTGAGGTATCACCGGTTTATCATATGAAATACTTGGTTCAAGCTTTAAGAAACTAATGATTTCAATAGGACTTTGTGATATTTTCACTAAGGTAAAGTTCAAACCGAAAGGCACTTTAATTTATGCACCAAAACTATTTTAAGCTAGGGAATGAGGCTTGTATTTAACCAAGTGGGGACTGTTAGGATTGGTTAAATACAAATGATAAGTGTTAAAATACAAGAAAGGTATAAACACCTAGTAAAATTCACATAGTGAAGATGTGAAATTTGAACTTTAATTGTAGGCACTTATAAAAATAATTTTTGGGTCCAAAGTGATGCATGAGAGTATCTAAGGGTTCCCAAAACGTTTGGTAGCATTTAGAGCATTTTTAGGACATTTGGAAGTGTCCAAAATCAGAGAGGGTGGTGATATGTCGCCATCCAAGTGGTGAGGCATCGCCTTATGCCTAGGGTTTCATGAAACCCTAACAGGCGATGCATCGCTTGCTTACAAGTGACGCATCGCCTACTACAGTACGTGAAATTACGTAAAATGATCATAATGATGTGTTTTACAAGTCTAATCCTACTGGTCAGACCTAATGACGATGCATACTCTATATAAGGGTAAAAATAGTGTTTTGGAAGACTACATTACTCTCTCCAATCTTTCTTTACCCTCTCTCTCTCTCTCTAGCTCCAAGTATTTCTAGTTTTTCTTCAAGAACTCTCAAAGAAAGTGCTTCACTTTGAGAGTTGAAAGATTGGTCAATCTCAATCCTCATTTCCTCAAGAGAAGGCCTCAAGCATTCATGATGGCTAGGAAATAAAGTATTAGGGTATCGTTTTGCAACGTTTATAAGTCTTGGTTTTTTGTTTTTGGTTTGCTCAAAGTAGTGGTTTTGCCAAGGGTATGTGAAGCTTCATCAAAGTTGAAGAACACCATTGATCTACTTGGGTTTGCAAGTTCCTTCTCGATCTTTTTTAAGTCTCTGTCAGTCCATTTTTTTGTAGATTATAGTTTTTGAGGTGGTGTTATCTCACTCTCCCCCAACAATGAAGACATAGGCTCTTGATCTTTGGGAGAATTTATGTCTATATTTGTCTAAAGTAGATGCATAAGCTAAGCACTGAAAACTTCTTAAGTGGGTATAATTTGGTTCCTTTTGAAAAGAACTTCAAATGATAATTTTTCTTTGAGAAGTATGGATGGTGTCCGATTAATGAGGTACGTGGCTGATTTGATTAAATAATCCCAATAAACAAGAGGCAAATGAGATTGAAAGAGGAATGCTCTTGCCACATTTAAAAGGTGTTGATGTTTCCTTTCAACATCTGAGTTTTGTTGGGGGTCTATCAACACAAGAGTGGTGTTGAATGACACCATTTGTGGCATAAAATGCAACAATATTTAGTTCAAGTGCATTATCACTTGGAACAACCTTAATGGTTGTAGGAAATTGAGTTTGAATAAGGTGAAAAAATTGTGGATAATATCTTTCACATATAAATCTTTAGCATATAAGTCCATGTATATCTTGATTTGTCATCTACAATTGTTAAAAAAAATACTTGTATCCTTCTATACTTGGTATATGAAAAGGACCCTAAATATCTAAGTGAATGAGATAAAACACAACAGTAGAAAAATGGTTGTAAGATTAAAATGGAAGTCATTTTTGCTTGGCAAGAGAACATATAGAGCATATTGAAGAATTATGTTGCTGAAATGAACAAGACAACTTTTTATTGAGCTTATTCGTGATAAGCAAAGAAGGATGACCAAGGCGTATATGCCATTGGTTTACATTGTTATTATTAGAACTTGAGTCTAAATTTGGTGTACATGGAGGTACAATAGTATTTCATGAAATTGAAAAAAAAAATCTTGTTGTAGAATGTAGAGCTTTTCTCTATTTTCAGCAATCCCAATCGTCAAAGTCCAAGATTGTGCCTGAATTATGCATGATGTAGGAGTGAAAACCATGTGATTAGTAGAGGCTTTGAGAAAAGCATGGACAGAAAGAAAAAAAATGAAAGCTGAATTAGGCCACATAAAGAACATTTGTGATAGTGATAATGGAATTTATTTTAATAATTCCAACTCTTTGTATTTCAATGAATGAACAAGTAGGCAAAATAACATGTTTTGTAAAAGGTTTTTCATAAAAGTTAGAAAAACAAGTTATATCATGACATATGTGGTGAGTAGCATCACTATCTACTATCCAAGATTTAGTATAAATGGAAGAGTTGTTACCAAAAAAGTTAAAGGCAACAGGGGTTTGATTTTGGGGCTGTTCAGTACGAGTATCACCTAGTAGGAGTTGCTGGCTCAACAATGAAATGAGTTGTTGGCATTGAGAGCTCAATTCTTGAGTTGTTGTTTGGACGGCAACGGAAGTGGCTGCAACAACAGTGGCATTATGATTTGGATGAGTATGACGTGAAGAAGCTTCCGCAATGGAGACATGATTAGCCTTTTGCTGAGAACTAGTCTCTTGCTTCTTTTTGTCGCCATAACCGGGAGGGAAACTGTGTAAGAAGAAGCACTTTTCAATTAGATGCTCCAGACAATTGTAATGGGTGCAGAAAGGTCTTGCTTTCTTGTTGTGATGAGTGGTGGAATTTGTGGAGCTCACGACGAAAGAAATAGATGAAGTAGAGCTACCAAGAGTCCTTTCACGTTCTTCTTGAATAACCATGGGGAAGACTTTGAAAATGGAAGGCATGAGATCAATAAAGAGAATTTGAGTTCGTACAACTTGGTAGGAATCATTGAGGCTGGTCAGAAATTGCAAGACTGGATCTTGGTTGTAGTCGTCCAAGAGTTTCTTCATGGAACCACAAGTGCAATGGGCAGATGGTTGGAATTCCTTGAGCTCATCCCACATGGATTTCAACTTGGTGAAATAAGTGGTGACAAATTGATCCCCTTGATAAAGACTTTGAAGATGAGGCTTTAATTGAAAAATTCTTAGACTATTGCTTTGATTGAATCTTTCAGCAAGATCATTCAACATATATGTTGCTTTATCAAGAAACATAATAGATTGGGCAATATCAGTAGAAACTGTTAGAATTATTGTTATGGACTAATATAATCATAGACATTATTCCATAATCACAACCATTAACTAAAGTGCTTACTAATTACCAATAACCATAATGGGATGGTTTACACTTACTAATTGCATTAGAGGCACATGGTGGCACCCTAATGACTATGTGTTGGCCCATTAAACTATAGTTCACCACTTCATAATATAATGAGCCCCAATTAGCCCACTAATACCTCTTAAGGTATAAGAGCATAATATATATATGTTGTATGGGTGGAAGTTGAGGGTAGTGTGGTATTGTGATAAGGGTTTGCTATCCATTAGGTTCCTCTTGCATTTTGCACTTGATTTTGTAGGTGAATTGGAAGATTTCTAAGGGAGGAAATGGCTCTAGAAGGGATTGGCAATATGGGAGGTATGTTCTCAAATTCCTAATCAATGCTCTAAATAAAATGTGATCTTAGTATGGGGAATGAGTATTGAATGTTGTTATTGAATCTTATTTATGGATTTAATGCTCATAATGTTGTTTACAATCTATCAGAAACATCATGTAAAAGCCAAGAAATTACCATATTGTTGCATCTTGTCCAAGAAAAGAACAAGGGATAAGGGGGAGAGGGTCGGGACAGAGTGCCATCAATGAATGAAGCTTTGTTCTTGGCAGCAAAGGTCATGGAAATAGCTCTTTTCCAAGACTTATAGTTGGACCCAATTAGAAGAGAAGAGACAAGAATCAGTCCGGAATGGTCTGCAGTACTGAGAAAATAAGGGTTGCAAACATCCTCATGAGCTGGTTTGGAGTTGGAATCCATGGATGATTGTTGAACGGGAAGAGGATTATCACCAATGTTGGAAGCTTCTCGGATTCTAGGGCTTTGATCTCCGGAGGGAGCCATTGAAGACGGACGACGTGAAGAGGAAGGGGCAATGACGCCATTGATGCCAACTTCGAGATTTACTGGGATTTGAGCATCGGAAGTCGCCTGAGAAGAATGGCGGGTTCAAGCCATTGGAGTTGGTCTGGTGGTCTCATATACTATAATAGTTGGTAAACACAGAGGAAAACACACAGAAAAATTTACTATATTCAGAGTGAGCCAAAATGTGTATCTTTATACAACTTAAATAGGCATTTCAGTTACAAGAAAGTGTAACACACCAAGTTTCACTAAGTAACAACCTAGCTAAACAAGTAAAAATCTAGCTAAACTTATTAGAGCAAATAACGGAAAGTAGTTTGGGATAAATAACTAACTTAATTTATAATACCGTTTTCTTGAAAATATATAGCAAAAAATAAAAATTATGGAAAACAAGCTAGTGTAGAACTTTTTTATAGCGGAGGCATATATCTTAGTTTGACCTAATATTAATCCTATAATAATTAAACAAGTGGTTCTATACTTAAACTATTTGGCTTGCATTTTCCGTGTACAACAATTGAATTTATTAGCTACCATTAAAATATTTCTAATTTTTCAATTAACTTTACACCTAGAAAAAAAAACAAGAACTAGCCATAATAACCAAAATTAGTGAGACCGACCTTACGAATTCCTACACAAAAGATCACTTTTCAAATTACTGTAGTAGTTTAGCACAATTGCATTGTCGCAGTGACTAGCCATATCTCTTATATATAATAAATGTGTTGAAAATTAAAATTTTTGGTTTTAAATGTTTTTTATTTTTTTAATATTAACTTTAACGAATATTTTTATATTTAATATAATATTATTATATTTAACTCTAGTTTGTAAACACTTAAACTTAAATAAAATAAAATAAATAATTAAAAATTTAAAATATAATATTTTTGAAATATTTTACAATAATAATTATTTAAAAATAATAAAATCATATTTTTTATAACTTAAATAAATTTTAATTAAACTTCAACTCACTTATTCGAATAATATCATATTAAACATATAATATAATTTACTGTGAATTAGCAATAATTTTTTTTTTAAACTAGCAAGAAAATTAAATTTACAATCTACGTATAATATTTAATATTACATTAAATATATAATATATAATATCTTTTTGTCACTCTCAAATTAAAAAGTTAGAACAAACATATATTTAAATAAAAATAAGTAAATTATTTAATTAAAATTTATATAACATTAATATTATTTGTATCTAGCATATATATATATATATATATATGTGTGAATGATTTTTTCAATAGTGCAAACATAAGCAAGCCGAGCCCAAACTTGATAGTAACAACTACAGCTTACACTAACTAATGAGAGTTGAATTTAAGTTAAGGGAGATTGACGGTGTATGAATATTCGCATTTGATACATATGAAATTTGAGACAAAAGAAAATAATGTAGGACTAGCTAGCTAGTTTTAATTTGGCGCCGGCTAATCCCTTTGTTAGTCTTATACTTACCAAACTCGGCCACCACGTGGGCCTTCTCAACATGAAAAAGGAAACTACTTCATTAAACAACGCTTGACCTTGACTTAATAACGCCACACACACTGTCTATCTCAACTATACACATTTGATATATCCCCACCCCACCTCATGAATTTTTAACACTACCTTCCTATTTTGAGCTTGACTTGGCCACTCCTTCTATTCAAACTTTTGTACTTCTTCTCTCTCTCCACCAGCCGATACGCGGTGCAAATCAAATTTTCTCTCTCCTAATCAAGTCCTATATAAATATATAAACAAAGCCAAGCCAACCCCATTTAATTCTTCCATATAACCCATTATTCATCAAAACCCATAACCCCTCTCCCCTTCTCTCTCTCTCTCTCTCTCTCTCTGAACCAATATACATATATATGGCTCGTCTAAGCACCATGGCATTGATTTCCGTAGTGATTTTTTTCTCTCTTGTGTGGAGCTCAGAAGCTGGCAGTAGAAAGCTTTTGGTGACGAGGGAGTTGATGAAGAAGGAAAGAGTACTCCTTTCTTCGAATAAGGCGTCTCTGTTTCTAAGTGCCCTTCCTAAGGGCACAGTGCCCTCTTCAGCTCCAAGCAAGAAGGGTCACGCCGAGGTCGTTAACGAGAAGCTCATCGGTCGCCACCTTATAGCACAAATGGATCGTAGTCTCCAGTCGGTCCCTAGCCCTGGTGTTGGTCACTGATGATTTATATATTTATTAATTTGCGGGAAAATAAAAAAAAAATATCTTTTCTTGGCTCATATATCTTCGTTTTCTTTTATCGCTTTACAATATTTTTGAGTTTCTTATCTCTCTTACTAGATACAAATTAGAAATCTTAATTATGTGTATATATACATAGAAAGTACATGTTTGAATTAGTCCATTTCTAGAATAATTTTATACATTCATCTTGTAATGCCCATCACTTTATACAATTATTGAGAATTTTTGTTAGAATCGTAGTACATTTTTGCTGGTATTTTATTCACTCAAAGAAATAGTGCCCCCCAAAAAAATCCACTGAATTGTATTTCTCTGAATTAAATTGTGTTTGCTCTTGATTTATGGTCCGTTACTTTAGGACTGCATGTCACGTAATGGCCTGGCCTCACACATTTGGATCTTTCCAATAAATGTGAAATTATTATTTGATAAAAAGAAAAAAATAAAAAACAAAGAACGCTTTTTTGAGACATGTTCACTTCTTAGACCAAGCAGGCCAAATCACCCGTATGAGTTTGCCACAAAAATGTCATCTGTGGCAATGCAATGAAATGAATTTAGATATAGTGATCCCAAAAAACGAGATGAACTTTTAAATTTACATTAAATATATTACAGAGATATATGCAGTTAAATATTCCAACATAATTTAAAATATAAACGTTTTATATCATAATTAAATGTAGAGAACCATTTGTTTTACAAAACCTACAAAATTAATTTAACCATATATTTAATTTTGGTCAATTGTTTTTTTAATATAAGACCTATCAACTTTTATTTTAATATAATTAGTATAATTTTAAATAATTCATTATGTTTTAAATTTTTTAAAACTAAAATTAAAAAAAAATTATACATATTTTTTTTATTTTGAAAAAACCAAACACAATAAATCAATTATAAATATATGTTTAACCAAAATCAGACATTTAGAGTTATTTTTTGTACAAAAGATATATATCATTAAAAAAATTAAGCTATATAATAATTGATTTGTACAATGTAAAATTTAACATACGTGTGGATCATACAGTAAATCCAATTATGGTATATAATATGTTATTTCTATGTTAAGTAATATAATATCTCTCACATACGTGTGGATCATACAGTAAATTCAATGATGGTGCCTCATTAGTTTGTGTTTTATGCCGATTGATAAAGTGTTATTCCCAAATTTAGTTTACGTACATAAATGGTATAAGGACTGTAAAGAATGGTTTATGCAAATTAATGTACATTTAAGCTATTTACTAGCTATATTTCTTGTACATATGTTTTTTTCTAAAACAATATTCTTGTACGTATGTTAAGGAACTTTTAAATCAAGTATTTATGTTATAGAGCTTTACATATATATAGCTTCAACAAAATGCCCTTTTACGTTATTGTCCACACATATAATAATAAAGAGGAATAAATATGGTATATATAGAAGAAGAAGAAGAAAAAAAAAGACATATGTCATAGATATGTACAATAATGCTAGAGCCTATATATACTCTAGTGTCTAGAGTAGTAATATCATTTCGTTTTTCTTATCTCTTTCAAACTCTCGAAAGAAAGTCGCAGCTTTTTTATCATGTTTAGTTCGGAGATAAAGTTAGGTTCTTCTAGCTCTCTCTCAAGAATACAGCTCATATACTTTTTACGTCTACATGGTATTGACTTGTTATTTGAAATGTTTACTTTTTCAAAATGGTATTGACTTGTTATTTGAAATGTTTACTCTTTCAAAATGCATAGTCAGAAAACTTCTATTCAAAACTTGACATTTTATATCTGTGGCCAATTATAAATTTAACAAGTATAAATGCATATATTATTTACTTATAAAAGGCATATCTTCTATTCTATTCTAATTTCATTTCATTTTTTATTTAAAACAAAAAGACCATAGGTTGATTTTTAATTAGGACGATATTGAATATCTAAGTAACGACTTACGAGTAAGATAATTCAATGGTCCACATGATAATTACAAATTCTAAATTCATAATTATGTATATTATACATTAAAACTATAAATATAATGTTTTTTTTTCAAGATAATAACTTTTTGTAGTATTAACATATGTGCATATTTAAGAAACTGTATATTGTTTAGAAAATAAAGAAATACTAACACGGACCTTATGATATCTAAATCAAATAAATATATATAATGCCCCAAAGTTCAAAGTTTGTTGGTTATATTAGTATTTATTTATTGTATGATTTTGCCACGTACCAATTTGAAGCCATCAATGATGTTATTTAATAACATGATTCGTTAAGTCCCCCTTATGAAATCATATATGTACAAATATAATCAGTTGACTTTGAGCTTCATCGATCGTTAACAGATTAAATCTATAATTAATACATTTTGCACCAATAACAAATCGTATTATACGAGTTTTAATTTCGTCCGTTGCGCTTTTGCATGTTGGCCACGGCAAATGGATCAGATTAATTAAAAGACGTCACTATAGTCATTAGACTCACCACGAGCTACTAACATGCCGTGTAGTTTCAATAACCCTTCTTGGTTGCCTTGGATATAAACAACGTTTTAGTTTGAAGAATTATGTGCGTAGTCTTTCGGTGACTTGAGCGTCTTGTCCACGAAATTTAATATACAGATAGGCCAGGACGTTGGTGACAGATGGAAGATGTAAAAACGTCATCTGTCTATATTCGCCTAGACTTGTCCACCAGTTTAGTAGGGTACCTGTAAACTGGAAGAGAAAGTTGAGGAGAATCGTCCCTATCTGTGCTTCTGATTTTTGTGATTCCAGACTGGGCCAAGCTTGAAACTCTTGGAACCTTTCATGTCATTTTGATGGAGGGAGGTCATCTAAAGTAAAAGAGTTTGAACTTTTACTCTTTTGTCGTTGGGGGACATGTGTTGTAGTTGATTCATTTCCACTTTTGTCTTCACTTGTGATAATTGGTTCAGTTTTTGAGCTTGATCCATCAACAACTTGAACCATCAAGTGTGGAAAAGCTCCATCGTCATCGTTGGATAAGATTTGGGGATCACTATGTATAGTATCATTAGAAGTTGAACTCATATCTTCATACCAGACATCCGAAGTATTTTCTGAACTAGTCGGAGAGCCTCGATCGTCTAAGTTTGTTTCTTTTTCTGCAATGTGGAGGGTGTTTCTATGTTGAATCATTCGTGACAGAGGATTTGTGGCTGGGTGAACCATATGTTGCTTAACTTCGTTTGTCGGTTGGCTTGGTGTTCTTTCTTCTTTCCTTTTTTTGTTTTTTGTTGTTAACTTTCATCAAGCATTCGTCTTAGTCGTAGAACATAGTCTTCTTGCACAGTTCTAGTAATAGGAAAAGGCTGGGAGGTTTTTGACATTGCAGCAAACTTCCATGGAACTGGTGTCGTAAACATCTCGAGCGGGGACGAACTTCCCAAATAGCTAGAAGGAGCTTTTGTTGGTTCTTGTTGGTAAAACCGGTTCTTGAGTGATTCATATTGAGATTTTAGGCTCTTCATCTTGGCTTCTTTTGCTAAGAAGACTCATTTGCTTTAATAATGTCTAAAAGTTCTTCATGAGTTTGTTGGATCTTTGAAGTGAGTTTATCGATGACAGTAGTCTAAGATTGTCTAACTATTGTCTCTATTTTGGTATTTTGTAAGTCGACTTGTTTTAAGACCTTGTTTTGGGCAATCATATTTTCTAATTGCCAGTTGAGAACTTCTTCCACTGGAGATACTTTTTTGAGAGACCCATCAACGTTCCTAGTTATGTGATTTTGAACCTTAGGTTGGCGAGAAACCGTACCTTGGTCGTCTTATCTATCAAATTTTTTGAGAGGAGGAAAAATTGACTTATAATCAGTAGTAGTCATCATACAGACTTGTGGAATGTGTTGGAACTGATTTTGAGCAGGAAAAGCTTCTCCACGATGTTGCATCCATTTTGCTGCTTTTTTGTAGCATGGAAAAATGTTCTGTTGAGGAGTTAGAAGTGGAGACTGCCAGGAGTTTGTTGGAGTAAACTCTATGTCCCATCCAGTTGGTTCTGGGACAGGGTCAGGTAAGTCTTTGAGAGAAAAATATTTGACAATATAGTCAAACTTTCCAAAGGGTTGGCCTAAAAACCCTATTCCCTTTTCTCATTTTGCTAATCGCTGCTTAAGCCATTTTCCTGAGCTAGGACGTCACTTTGGGAGGTCTTCTTGTGATTTTAGGCAGCTTTTGCAGTCGCAAACATCCCAATACTTATGTATATCCGAAGACTTGAAAGCATAAATAGGGCTTCCTTGAGAATCAAATGATTGGATTTCCACATCAATTGGTGTGACAGAAGTCATCATGTACTGGGTGGTGAAGCAATTGGGAATCTTTGTTTGAGTTTTATCAAAGACTATATCGATAGAGCCATCTTCTTTCTTGTGATAAGATGGTTCAATTAGAGTCTGGATAACTTTTTGAGGTTGGTGGAGCATCTCATACTTTTTTATCCATGAATTGGGCAAAATCTTTATAATAAGATAATCTGTAGAGATTTTCCTTGGAATATGAGTGCATGTTGGAACTTGGGTAGAGTCTACCAAGACCAGTAATGCTTCTTCAGTTGTTGGCAAAAAAAGATCCAGAGTGTGATTTTGGATTCTGTATGCCATCTGGTAGTGAAGTGTAGCTCCAATGAAAGTAAGATCATGGTTAATTCCAGCCAATTGGACTTCAACTTTGAAAGCATCAGTCAAGCGATTGTCTTTGAGAGACATGTTAAAGCCAGGGAATAGTGTAGTTATTACTGTTCCTGCATTTAATATAGTCTCTATGGTTGCAATGCTTGTATGCTGGCAATTCCTCATTCGGGTGTCTAGCAGACCCATTCGGCAACCGATTGGAAGGCCTTTTCTACCATGAATGGAAAGAGCTAAATGTATGGCACCAAAATGAATATGGGTGAATCCTTGCGCAATCCACTGGGGAATAAATTCAGGAGGGATTTGTAAACTAATGAATTGGACCTCAAGAGTAGGTCTAATTGACACTCACTAAATTTAGAGGCTTGGATATATTCTTTTGGAGCTTTATATGAGGGTTTGATGAGGGCTTTCATGGGCAGAGTAAAAAGAGCAATAGATTTTGGGAAAATCTGGTATGGGTTAATGAAAGCAAGGTTGTTATTGGTAATCTTGTTTTCTTATGAAACTTTGTTGGCTATGGACTTGCAGAAAGATGGAGAAGGAGTAAGTGACATGGGCGATATAATAGGAGCACTAGAGCTTGTAGAACTAGAACTGAGGTTTCATTTTCCATAATCAAAAGTAGAGACTCATCGGTGGGATAGGATGAAGTATGGCTCTGAAAATATTAATATAGATATATATTATATATATCTCAAGGGTGCAGCTGTGATGTTACTCATGGATATTAAGTGTAGTCAATCATGACAGGTTTCTATATATATATATAAATTATAATAGCACAATAAATCATTCAATCTGTAGGATCTTAAAATTTAAATCTAGATGCATGCTTCCTATTATTTTTCCAAACACATAATAGAAACATAGAATAACACGACATACATATGAACATTAGATTCGTAAATTAACATAAATACAATGATGTAGAAACTTACGAATACGCAGCGGAACTGGAACAACTCATTCCTTCAATCTCTCTAACTCTTGATTCCTTTCTGTAGCAGAGTATTATCAAGAGATTGAACTAGATTAGCAACATAGTCTTCCTCACCAAGCCTTTGATCAATCTAGAACTAGTGTGGGCTGGTTCTCAACACATGAGAGAGAGATCTAGAAAAGAAGAAGAGAAAGTTGCTAAGAAAGGATTAGAGTGTCTAGGTTTTCACTTACCCAATGAATCAACTGATACTGACTTATGAAAACCCTAGATATCATATTCCCTATATAGACAACTTAATGGGCTTTATTTAAATTTAAATTTAAATTTAAATTTTGAATTAATTAAACTAATAAACAAAAAGATAAAAGCCTTGGGCTCCCACAAATGGACTTGGGCCCAATACTTTTATTTTGAATTTAAATCCCAATTGGGCCTAAATTCAAAAACCTTTTATTTATTTATTTATTTTAATTAATTAACTAAATCCTTATTCAAATTAACTAATTATAATTTGAAACTTGATTTAATTTTTATTTATTTATATTGACACCAATTTATCAATATTAATAAATTTACCCAAAGATTCTCTTTTATTCTCTAAATCTCATATCTCTATAAATTTTCCAAAATTGACCTAGTCAACTTTAAAAAAAAATCCTAATTGATAATTAAATCAATTAATTGAGACATTCTAGATGATTTACTCAAAGGTGATGCGGGGACCATGGATCCATGAAATCAAGCTCCAATAAGTTACCGTGAATTTATTTACGAATAATTTCACTACCTTATTAATTCCTCGTGACTCCACTATAGACTTGGAATTGAACTCTTGAATTCATAGAACGTATTTTCCAAAGCATAAATACGTTATCTATTGTTATAACCATTACAGTTAGTCAATCCTCTATCAATGACTTACTAACAAGCTGGGTGAAAATTACCGTTTTACCCCTCATCAGTATTTTATCCTTAACTCCCACTAAGTTCCTTATAAATGATATTTCCGTGAACTTAATCACAGAAATGAGATCTCAATCATTTAACCTTTTGAACAAAGCAATTAAGGAAATCATCTTTTCACTTCTCATACAGAAGTTATAGATTTCATATCTATGAATAATACTCCCACTCAATTTCATTACTAAATCTCCAAGATGTAAGTATGGGCTAGACCGTAGGGTAAGCGAACAAGTCAAAAGATTTAAATGATATAATTAGCAGAATATTATCACTCAGAATTAAGATCGACTTAACCTATGGTCAACGTTGTGATATTGATTAGATTCGATATCAACGATACTTATTTATCAATCAATAATCAATATCGGTCCTAGTCCGATGTAACCAAATACATCCGATCATATCTACTTGGTCAATGCCTTGGACAAGACATCACACTCCTAATGTGTAAGTAGATCATATCGTAGATTTCCTAATCAGTGAAAATCCAATGCACTGATCTAATCTAGGACTTGTTCTTTTGAACATATAATTACAACTATAATCCACTGTGACCTAGTCACCATAATTGTAACTATCCATATGTTCAGGATTTTATGAATGTTTGTATTAATTGAATAAACATGTAATAAAACAAGCGAACAATGCAATTGAATAAACAAAATGATTTCTACTTCTTTTATTGGTAATAATAACGTGTTTACATAAGAAAAATGGTTTTATTAAGGGCATAAAACCCAACACAATCTTAGTGACTATTAATGTTACTAGTAACAACTAGCTTGTCAATGAAATATATATGCAGTTCTCAATGAATATTACCCATCCATGGGTACCTAGGTAAATTTGCAAATATGCTGACATGGAAAAATGGTTACTTGGTAGGGAAAGTTAGCATCAGGTTACGAATAAGGGAATATTCTTTTATTTTTTTCTAGAATTAATTTTGGATTTTTTTTTTGCCATAAGGAATGGTGATTCCAACCAATAAGAGATAAGCTCTCTTTTCAAGTTTGTACTTGGTTTATAAATTGAAAAATTAGGGTTTCATAATAAATGGTGTACGCCCTGATTTTCCCATGGGCTGATTAGCGGGCTGAGCTGCGACCTAATCATGATTATCTCGTGGACATCCCCAAGACCGGAGCTTCCGTCATAAGGTCGTACCTCCTTAGCTCGAGGTAACCCAAGGGTTCGCCAAGATTGCCCAAGACCTAACTCCGGATTCAGGAGGCCGAAGGTCGAGTTAAGTATCCAGCTCGTAGTACGAGCTAGATAGGGAGCTATGACCCTTTTGTAAAGTCAACACATGCAAGGTACACATGCATATATCAAAGTGCACGTGCCTGATATGCCCCTGACTTCTCGGACACGCAGCAGGAACGTGCGTATTCAGACACCCACGACTGGTTTAGGCCGTGCGGCCCATTATCTCCTTACCTATTGATTTGACCACACTTATGTGTCAAGTTTAGGAATTAATCATGAATGTCACAGAGTTGATATGATAGGTAAGAAGGTCATGGGATGACCTTCTTACCAACTCCCAGGTGCCTTCTCCTATAAATATGGAGACCCTGGGAGTTGATACGGGTTGGATTATCTCTTATAAGAAATATCCTGTAATCATATACCCAGAATAGAGCAATAATATTGACTAGTGAAGTAGAAGGATTTTAACCTTTGAACCACTTAAAAACCGTGTCTTGAGTCACCATTCCATTTCTTAAGATCATATATCTGTTTCGGTTCATTATTAGCACTAATCCCTTTCTCTTCTTTTCTTAATTACCTGTTTTGCGAAGAACCGCGTCAACAGTTTGGTGCTTTCATTGAGAGCAAAGTCCGATTTAGTGCTGTTGCAAACATCCGACTATGGTGACAACTCGGTCCAGGCACGGTAACGAGGCAGAGAAACATGATGGGCAGGAGGCTCATCATACTGCCACCCCTGGCGAACAAGTTCCTGAAGTCCAGCAGCGGCCAGGAAAACAGCCAATGGCCCAAGATGATACTGGAAGTTCGGCACCTCGGCCGCCTAACCCGAACCCATGTTATTACACTGCGGTGGAAATGGAGAATGCTCAGCTGAGGAGCCAGCTAGCAATAGCTAGTTAGCAGATCAAGGATGTGCTGGCCCGATTACCCCCTCTCACAACCGACGTTAACGTCGGAGAGAGGCGAGGCGAGGTGAGGCTTCTAAGTCTCGCCGGGGTAATCAGTCTAGGCGTAGCCGTTCAGAAAAACTTCCGACGCCCAACTCCACTCCTTCATCACACCATCGAGAGGCAGACTTCAGAGGAATGCCTAAAGCCGAACAACAGCAATACAGCCGTTCGGTCAGAACGTCGACTCCTAGCTCTCAACCATCCTCGAGAGCGCCCAGGAGAGCTTGAGGAAATTCCCGAAGGAGATCCGGGGAGGGCTCACAGCATCAGCCCATCCCCAACAACCGTCCTGCGCCTCGTCCAGATCGCCAGGCGCAGGACCAGCGTGTTGGCAGGCCGAAAGGCCCCCACCGAATCTAATCCGACCTGACGGAACCAGGATCGCCTCTCCAGTCAGGCATCCTCCTTCTCCAATCAGGTATCCGTCTCCTCCTCGGCCTGTACGAGATATCCCAGCCTATGGGAGTAGTAGGAGAAACCCGCCATCAGATGGACCTTCCTGGCGTAGCAGGGCGCCAAGGGAAAGCCTAGATCATCCCCACCAAAGGCAGACTCCAAGCCTATCTAGCAGGAGTCACTGGAACGACAGTCGCCGGAGTGATGTCTCTGGGGGAGACCTGCGCCAGCGTTTGAGTTCGGCGCAAAGCCCTCGAGTCACCCAAGGAGGCGACCTTCGAGATCGCCTCAACTCTCCTAGAGGGGAGCAGGCAAGAGAAGACAGCCACGCTCGCTCAGGGGGGGCCCTGTCCGAAGTACGTAACGGAGGGAATGCCCCAAATAACCTATCTCAAGATAGGAGGGGCAATAACCCACCAAATAAGTACAATGGATCCGGAGCTGTTGAGCAGCCCCGGAATAACCAAGGACACCAGGACCAAACCCTCGAACGCCTAACTCAGATGGAGGAGCTGATGAGGAAGCTCCTGACGAAAAAAGAAAAAGATGAGTACGATTCAGGGGACGAGATGGAACTCTTCGCCCCCAGTATAGCAGCAACGGCGTACCCACCTGGCTTTCCTATGCCGCACCTGTCAAAGTTTAATGGAGACGGAGACCCGTCAGATCATCTAGGAATGTTCAACACCTTGATGATGGCTCACAACATCGGCCCCGAGCTGAGATGTTTAATCTTCCCTTCCACACTGACTGGGCTTGCCAGGCAGTGGTTCAAACAAGGTAAAAAGCAGTCAATCAGCTCCTGGAAGACTTTCTCGGCAGATTTCAAAAGGGCATTCAGAGCCTCCCAGGCCGCTCGTGTTCAGGTAGACTCCCTGGCTAACGTGAGGCAGCAGCCCGGTGAGACTCTGAAGGCCTACCTGAGCAGATTCGCGAACGTTGCTACTCGAGCTAGAGATGCGGATGATAGCTCCAAGCTCATGGCCATGAGAACTGGAATCCTCGTCGAAGGGGATCTCTGGAAGGATATACAAAGGAAGAAAGTTAGTTCGGTTAACGAATTCCTTAACAGGGCCCAAGAATGTATTAACTTGGAGGAGGCTAAAGCATCAGCTGCGGGAACCAGCCAGTCCCCCGAACAGACCACTGGAGTGGGGACGGAGGTCGTGGCAGCGACCCAGAACGTCACACAGAACAACCAGCTCGGAGGAGGCAAAAGAAAGGGGAATGGTGAAGGCAGCCAACACGGTCAAAAGAAGAATAAATCCATAGACAAGTTTAAGCCCGTCTTCGCGACTTATACCGAGCTCACCAAGTCTAGGTAGAATATCTTCCTAGCCAACTCTACTCGAGTCCCTTGGAAGAGGCCGGAGCCATTAAAGCACCACAGAGGGAAGAGAGACGCTTCCAAGTTTTGCCGTTTTCATAATGATGTTGGCCACAATACTGACAATTGTAGACATCTAAAGGATGAGATCGAGACTCTCATTCGAGCCAGCCCCTTGGCTCAATACGTACAGAACAGGGTTCCAGCAAGCCGACCTGCTTCGGAAATCCCAGCCAGTCAGCCCAGATCTCGGGTAGACCAGGATTTACCTCCTCTTGTGGTAGGAGGAGAGATATCCACCATCTCTGGAGGTCCGCACATGGCCGGCACGAGCAGAGGCGGCCAGAAGAGATACGTGAACGAACTAAAGGCTCATAACGGAGTGGAGTTCGTCCCGGAACAGCGCAGCCAGAGCAGCAGCGGTTGGAGAGGCAACCAATCATTTTTACGGAGGAAGATGCAGGCCATGTCCAGTTCCCTCACAATGATCCCCTGGTCGTAGCAGTCTAGCTCGCCAACCGGAGAGTGAGGAGGGTTCTGATAGACAATGGGAGTTCGGTGAATCTCCTATTCCGATCCAACCTAGAGAAGATGGATTTGACTGTCGCCGAGCTGAAGGCAACCTCCATGATGTTGTATGGTTTTTCGGGAGAAGGATCAGCAGCGATAGGGACGATCGAGCTGGTGATCACCCTAGGTGAAGGATCTCGGACAGTCTCCAAGCTCCTCGAATTCGTGGTCATTGACTGCTCCACTGCCTACAATGCCATTTTGGGACGACCTACGCTCATAGCTTTCAAGGCCGTCACGTCCATTCGCCACCTTGCGATGAAATTCCCTACTTCGACGGGAATTTGCACTATCCATGGCGATCAGTTCACTGCCAGGGAACGCTACAGCATTTCCATGAAGGGAAAATCTAAACCCGGGCAGCTGGCAATGGCCATTCAAGGTGAAGAGGAATCTCAGGAACCCTTAGCAGATCGTGAGATTGAAAAACCTCAAAGCGTCGAGGGGGAAAATGTCGTCTTAAGTGAGGATATTGACCCCCGAATAGGCGAGGACAGATCCGAGCTCCAGAAGATTGAGGAGCTCGAGGAGGTGAACATTGATCCACAGAATCCATCACAGACGGTCAAGCTCGGGAAAAACCTCTATAGCAAGAGGAAGGCGGAGCTGACCAAGTTTCTGCGAGATAACCTGGACTTGTTTGCCTGGTCCCATGAGGACATGGTGGGAATCAGCCCAAGTGTCATCATGCATACACTTCATCTGGATAAGAGCGTCCCCGCCAAGTCCAAGAGACAAAGACGTTTAGGAACAACTCGGGCTGAAGACCTAGAAGAAGAGGTAGCCCGACTCAAGAAATGCGGCTTTATCCGTGAAGCCAAGTTTCCAATATGGGTTGCCAACCCCGTGCTGGTCCCGAAGCCTAATTGGAAATGGCGGACCTGCATCGACTTCTCTGACCTGAATAAAGCCTGCCCCAATGATTGCTTTCCATTGCCCAGGATTGACCAGTTGGTAGATGCCACGGCAGGGCACGAGCTCATGTCCTTTATGGACGCATACTCAGGCTACAATCAGATCGCGATGAATCCGGCGGATCAGGACCACACCAGCTTCATGACCCCGACCAACGTCTATTGTTACAAGGTCATGCCGTTCGGTCTGAAGAACGCCGGAGCTACCTACCAAAGGCTAGTAAATAGAATATTCGTGGACCAGATCAGAAAAAACATGGAAGTGTACGTTGATGACATGCTAGTCAAGTCAAAGACTGCCGATAACCATGTTTCTGACCTAGAAGAATGTTTTAAGATATTGCGGGAATATGGCACGAGGCTCAATCCACAGTTTTGAACTTTTGGAGTCGCGTCAGGAAAATTCCTGGGGTTCATAGTCAATACCCGAGGAATCGAGGCCAACCCCGACAAAATCAGATCACTGCTGGAGCTTCCTTCGCCCAGGTCGCGAAAAGATGTCCAAGGCCTGATAGGAAGAGTGGCAGTCCTCAACCGGTTTATTTCCAAGTCCACCGATAAGTGTTTGCCCTTCTACAACCTGCTCCGAGGAGACAAGAAGTTTGAATGGTCAGTAGAATGCGAAAGCGCATTCCTCGACCTAAAGGCACATCTGGCTGAGCTGCCCGTGCTATCCAAACCCAAGGCAGGAGAGCCTCTTTTTCTCTACCTGGCTGTTACTGAGGACGCAGCTAGTGCCGTATTGGTACGAGAAGAGGACCGAGTTCAGAAGCCAGTCTACTACATCAGCAAGAGACTTCTCGGGGATGAATCCCGATACCCGTTGATGGAGAAATTGGCGTTCTCCCTTATCACAGCCTCGCGAAAGCTCAGACCGTACTTCCAGTCCCACTCGATACACGTCATGACCGATCAGCCTTTAAGGCAGGTTTTGCAAAAACCCGAAGCGTTGGGACGTTTGTTAAAGTGGGCCATCGAACTCGGTCAGTTCGAGATTCTGTACACTCCGCGAACTGCTATAAAGGGTCAGGCCCTGGCCGATTTCATGGCAGAGTGCACGGGATTCCAGGAGGATCCTGCAGAAAACTCACCCCAAGTCAGCTCGCCCCGGGCTTCGTGGAGGGTCTTTGTAGATGGTTCATCCAACGAAAACGGCTCCGGAGATTCCACTCGGCATTGAGATTCGGATTCAAAGCCTCCAACAATGAGGCCGAATACGAAGCTTTGCTGGCAGGACTGAGGATAGCCCAGGAGTTGAAGGCGAACTCCGTCCAGTGCTTTAGTGACTCCCAGCTCGTGGTAAACCAGGTTCTGGGCGAGTATCAAGAACGGGGACCCAAGATGTCCGCCTACCTGGCGAAGGTCAAATCTGAACTGTTCGCGTTTGAGCGAGGCTCGATCGAACAGATACCTCGGGAGCAAAATGCTAATGCGGACGCTCTTGCCAAGCTCGCTACCTCTGGAGAAACGGAGACCTTGGGGCTAGTACCAGTCGAATTCTTGGAGAAACCAAGCGTAGAAGATGTCAGGACGGATGTCGAGATGATCGATGCCAGGCCGACCTGGATGACCCCCATCCTTGAATATCTCGCCAAAGGATGGCTGCCTGAGGGACGTAACGATGCACGACAAGTCCTGTACCAAGCTCCTAGGTATACGATAGTCGATGGGGTGTTGTACCGACATGGGCACTCCCTACCTCTCCTCCGGTGTGTTCTTCCAGGCGAGGCATAGGCCATCCTGCAGGAAGTGCACGAAGGATTTTGCGGAGATCACACTGGGGGGCAAAGCTTGGCCTTAAAAGTCCTAAGGCAAGGATATTACTGGCCAACTCTGTCCAAAGACTCGATCTCATATGTGAAGAAGTGCGACAAGTGCCAGCGATTCGCCGCAGTTGCCCGAGCTCCTCCAGTCGAGCTAAAGATGATCTCGTCCCCATGGCCGTTTGCCATTTGGGGGATAGACTTGGTTGGCGCCCTCCCCACTGGAAAGGGCGGGGTCCGCTACGCCATGGTGGCCGTCGACTACTTTACAAAGTGGGCTGAGGCAGAACCCTTGGCGACGATAACTTCCAAGAAAGTGCTTGACTTTGTGGTTAAAAGCATTATCTGTCGATTCGGCCTGTCCAAGAAGATCGTTTTCGATAACGACACTCAGTTCGACAGTGACCTGTTCACTGAGTTTTCCGAAAGACACGGTATTGTGAAAAGTTTCTCCTCCATGGCCTATCCTCAGAAGAATGGCCAGGTCGAAGCTATCAACAAGACCCTAAAGTCGAGCCTCAAGAAGAGATTAGACGAAGCAAAGGGGGTCTGGCCAGAATAGCTCCCCAAGGTCCTATGGGCATACCGGACCTCGCATCGGACTCCTACGGGTCATACTCCCTTTTCCCTAACCTTTGGGAGTGAGGCAGTCCTCCCCGTTGAAATTAAGGTGCTTTCGCATAGAGTCCAGTCTTACGACCAAGATCGAAACCACGAGCTCCTGTGCCATTCCCTCGATCTAGTTGACGAAAGGCGAGAGGATTCGCAACTCCAGCTCGCCCATTATCAGCAGAAAATCACTCGCTACTTCAACTCCAAAGTCAAAAAACGTGCCTTTAGCGTTGGTGACTTGGTCCTAAGGAGAGTTTTCCTGGCCGGGAAAGATCCCAAAGATGGAGTTTTAGGACCAAACTGGGAAGGACCATACCAGGTCATCGAAATCATCAAGGAGGGAACTTATAAGTTAGCTCGACTTGATGGAGGGGCGGTCCCGCGGACTTGGAATGCCATCCACCTAAAGAAATATTATCAATGATTCACTTGTAAGGCTTGGAAGGCCACTTTTTATGTATGAATGAGAATTAGCTTTTTGTACATGTTTGCAAGTATAATCTAAAGTAACCACGAAAGACCCTTTCCCAGTTACTTGGGGGGCATATGGTGCCTGGATATAACCAGGTCTCCTTAATGACTTAGAAGATGATTCATATCGATTGACCGTTGTTTTTCTTAAAAAACACGAGATATTGATAAGGATCAAACACTAACTAAGTCCTATCCTGGATATAACCGGGTCATAAAACTTAGAAGTTGATTTAAATCTATTGATCGTTGTTATTCTTAAAGAGCTCGAGATATGGATAAAAGTTAACACGAACTAAGTTTTCAAATTAAGTTCTTGGTCATAACCGGGTCATAAAACTTAGAAGTTGATTTAAATCTATTGATCGTTGTTATTCTTAAAGAGCTCGAGATATGGATAAAAGTTAACACGAACTAAGTTTTCAAATTAAGTTCTTGGTCATAACCGGGTCATAAAACTTAGAAGTTGATTTAAATCTATTGATCGTTGTTCTTCTTAAAGAGCTCGAGATATGGATAAAAGTTAACACGAACTAAGTTTTCAAATTAAGTTCCTGGTCATAACCGGGTCATAAAACTTAGAAGTTGATTTAAATCTATTGATCATTGTTCTTCTTAAAAAGCTCGAGATATGGATAAAAGTTAACACGAACTAAGTTTTCAAATTAAGTTCCTGGTCATAACCAGGTAATAAAACTTAGAAGTTGATTTAAATCTATTGATTGTTGTTATTCTTAAAGAGCTCGAGATATGGATAAAAGTTAACACGAACTAAGTTTTCAAATTAAGTTCCTGGTCCTAACCGGGTCATAAAACTTAGGAGTTGATTTAAATCTATCGATCGTTGTTCTTCCTAAAGAGCTCGAGATATGGTTAAAAGTTAGCACGAACTAAGTTTTCAAATTAAGTTCCTGGTCCTAACCGGGTCATAAAACTTAGGAGTTGATTTAAATCTATCGATTGTTGTTCTTCCTAAAGAGCTCGAGATATGGTTAAAAGTTAGCACGAACTAAGTTTTTCAAGAAATTGTAACCAAAGCGCGTAAAAAAAAAGAAGAGAGGATCAATTGAAAGCGTTAAATCAAATTGTCTTGAGGCGAAAGCACCTCATGCAAAGGTTACATAAAAAGTATTTAAAAATATTGAAGGGCACAAGAAAAGAAACGCCCTAAGCTCCGCCAGGTGGCCCCTTGGAGGTCGCCGTTTCACCTTGCTCAGCTGCGCCAGAACCATCCCTGGTCTCCGAGGGCGCCTCTTTATCAAGGCGAGCTTGGAACTTCACCAGCAAGCGCTCCCAGAGGCTCGCTGACATGAAGGAGTAGTCATCATCCGGATTGTAGGCCCAGCAATGGTAGAAAAGGTCTTCCAGGGACTTTTCCGAAGTGGTTTGCTCGGCCTTTAGGGCGGCCTGAGCCTCAGCCTTCGCGGCATCTAGGTCTGTCCGCGAGGTGGCGAGGGAGGTCTCGAGCTCTTGGACCTTCGAGCGGGTTTTTTCCAACTCGACCTGCAAGGCCGCCAAGGCATCATTAGCTGCCTGCAGGGTAGTCTGGTGCTCGCTCCTCATGTCCTCGAGCTGAGTTTTGGTCCTGGCGATGCTCCGGTGAAGGGCAACGACGCTCTGCGAAGGTGAAAAGACAATTGCCTTAAAAAAAAAGGGGCAAAGTGCAGTAGTAAAAAGCCATGAAAGGGTAAAGTCAGCTTACCGTTAGGGTCATGCCCAGTGAAGACTCCAGCACGCCCACCGGGCTCATTGTCTCGATGGCCCAAAGCTCCTTCTCATTGAACATGTAGATGTGGCTGACGTCGTAGTTCGCCGACTCATACACCGTTCCCCAGAAGGCCTCTGGGATCTTCGCCAGATCCTGGGGATTGACTGGGATGCGTACCTCAGAGGGTACGATCGCCGAAGTCCCGAGCTCCGTTCCTGCGTCCCGGGTGGCGGCCGGAGCCCGCGGAGGGGGTGGAGGCATGTTGCTCCCCCCAGCAGCAGGAGGATTAGTTCCCGCGACCTGGGTGGTGGGGGGCTGCTCCTTCTCCTTTGCAGGAGATTTGGTGGGTGTTCCGACAGCTTTTTTAAGTGTCCGGAGCTTCTTCATCTTTGGCCCCGAGGCCCCGGCGAAAGCTCCTCGCAAGCTCTCCTCGGGCTGAGACATCTCTCCTGTCAAAACAAAAACATGGTTAGTACGAGTTAGCAACCATACAGATACAAAAACAAAGGGGTAAAGATAAAAAGTATATGAATACTAAGGGAATCCTACCCCCCGAGCTAGAAGAAGAATCTAAGTCGATTACTTCCCGAGCTGGCGCAAGTTCTGGGTCCGAGTCTGACTCAGGGCTAGATTCCTCTACGTATTGCCTAAGCCCCAGAGCTACGACACCCCTCCGGAGTGATGGCCATGTACGAAGGTTGGTCCCATACTCCTCGAATAAGATCAACCTAAAGGCTAGGGTGTTATCTACTACTACGGTACCCCTAGGCCGGCTATCTTGGTAATCCAGCACAAGCCGGTCGACACAATGGAGCAGGGTGGTATTCAAGTCCGGATCATTTTGGTGACGATGGACGAGCTGCCTAGGATTGAACCTAGCCAGCCAAGGGTCTACTGTGGCCCTATCTAGACTCCTAAACATGTAAGAGTTACCTTGGCCAGAAGGACCCGCGGCTACTCCGGATTGGATCCTCTCCTTGTTCGTCCTCTGGGCGACCACCAAGGCCCGCTTCCTATTCCTCACGAGGGGAACTTCATCGCCCTCGTCCTCCTCGTCTTCGTCTCCCACGACCTCCTCCACGATGATGGGTCTGGTGTCGCGAGCTGGGGGAAGCCCCTGGGGCCTCCTGAGGTTTAAAGTGCGATTTGGGAAAATCAGCTTCCAGGCTATCATCGTCTCGTCTGTTACGAGCATGTGGTAATCTTTCTCGCTGGGGGGCAAGCCCGCCAGCGTCTCGTATTGGGCCCCGAGGGTCACAGATTTCTCTGTCCTCGCGAAGATGGCTGCAGAATTAGTCTAAGCCAGAAAGGGGTGCAGGAGGAGCTAAAACGACACTTAATTTATGAGCTAAGGATGAAAAACACTTACGAGGACGATTGAAGTAGTGGAGCTCGCAATTCCTGAACCCCGTCGACATGAAGAATTGATCCTTGAAGTTGTTGGGGTGGCTGGGCAGTTCGATGACCGCGGCCGTATTGGGGAATCGGGTTAAGTAGTAAAACCCGTCGCCTCGCCCCCGCTGATCCGGGCTGGCCTTGAGGCAGAAAAAGTATAAAATGTCCGCTGGAGTGGGGACCTACCACTCATGCTTCAAAAATAGATATTTCAACCCCGCCAGCAACCGATAAGAGTTGGGGGGGAGCAGAAATGGCGCCAACCTCACATAATTTAGGAAGTCCGCGAAATCCTGGTCCAGTGGGAGGAATTCCCCCGCCTTGAAATGCTCGTCGCTCCAGGCCGCGAATACCTCGTCGAGTGGCGCGCAGCTCCGCTCGCCTTCCGCGGGAGATCGGGCCACCATGGATGTTCTCCCCAGGGCGATGTTGTGGGAAAGAAAGATTTTGTTGATCTTTGCTTGGTCGGTGACCTTTGAGACGATCCTCTCCGCCTCAAAGAAGGCATCGGGGGCGACCTCAACCTCCTGCTCCACCGCCGGCCCAAAGTTGGGAATTGGGGAGTCCGGCATCACCGCCTTTCCTTTGTCCTGATGTGGGGCCGAGCTGCTGACGGTCTTCTTGGGAGCGTTCCTTTTTGGTGCCATCTTGTCGCCTAACGAACAAAAGAAAATATTTCAGAAAAGGCGACCTAAGCTTGAGGAAAAATCAAATGTTATTTGCACAAGCTGAGGTAAGCCCAGCCCGTGGAGAGTGGGACCACGCGGTTTAATGAACACGCGCCTGTGCTCCCAACAGATCTCCGATTACTCGGAATTCATGTGTCAGGAGGGTCAAGCTAGAATTTGCCTTGGGGGGAAAGTTTCAGTAGGCAATAATTGCAAAACCACCTGTGAAGCGTGTCCCCTAAGCTACCTGGTTTTGCACCCAAAATTCCAAAACTTCTACCCAGAAATTTTCCCCAGAAAATGCATCCTATAAAACATACTCTTAAGTGATTTCCTACAGCAAAAATACCCTAACCTAAAAAAAGGCTTTCGCCCTTCGTATCCACAAAACCCAGTAAAACCCTTGCATGCGGCTACAGTGAAATATATTTTCAAAACACACATGGTTAGGAGACTTACAGTGTTTGGTTGGGAGGTGGATGAAGGTATCGCCTAGGTGAAAGCTTCGTCGGAGTATTGGCTTCCAAAGCTTTGAAGAAATCCTTACGTCTGAGCTTCTTGAGTGCTGAAGTGAAGAGGGTTTATATTCTGAGATGAGGAGAGAAGAAGGAGAGAATTTCTGAGAAATTTCAAATGAAAGGGTGGCCCATGCGTAGGGTGGCCACCCCTTTTTATATACGTGAAGAGTCACGTGTAGAGGGCCATTGGATGGCCCTGATGAGGGATCCGAGGCCCTCCACTCGAAATACGGAACGATGGCTGGGCATAGGCTAGGCCATTAAATGCGGTTCTCGTAAGACGTACCGTCACCAACCACGATGTTCCACGTATCAGGCGCCTGCGTAAGAGGTGGAATGTGAAGAGTTCATGGGGAAGCCCAAAAGCCCCTAATGTGATCTTATACGACGTGGTATACCACGAGCAAGGGCTTGGGGGGCAGATGTACGCCCTAATTTTCCCACGGGTTGATTAGCGGGCTGAGCTGCGACCTAATCATGATTATCTCGTGGACATCCCCAAGACCGGAGCTTCCGTCATAAGGTCGTACCTCCTTAGCTCGAGGTAGCCCAAGGGTTCGCCAAGATTGCCCAAGACCTGAGTTCGGACTCAGGAGGCCGAAGGTCGAGTTAAGTATCCAGCTCGTAGTACGAGCTGGATATGGAGCTATGACCCTTTTGTAAAGTCAACACACACAAGGTAAACGTCCATATATCAGAGTGCACGTGCCCGATATGCCCCTGACTTCTCAGACACGCAGCAGGAACATGCGTATTCAGACACCCACGACTGGTTTGGGCCGTGCGGCCCATTATCTCTTTACCTATTGATTTGACCACACTTATGTGTCAGGTTTAGGAATTAATCATGAATGTCATAGAGTTGATATGATAGGTAAGAAGGTCACGGGATGACCTTCTTACCAACTCCCAGGTGCCTTCTCCTATAAATATGGAGACCCTGGGAGTTGATACGGGTTGGATTATCTCTTATAAGAAATATCCTGTAATCATATACCCAGAATAGAGCAATAATATTGACTAGTGGAGTAGAAGGATTTTAACCTTTGAACCACTTAAAAACCGTGTCTTGAGTCACCATTCCATTTCTTAAGATCATATATCTGTTTCGGTTCATTATTAGCACTAATCCCTTTCTCTTCTTCTCTTAATTACCTGTTGGCGAAGAACCGCGTCAACAAATGGACATCTTTTACTTTACCTCTTCATTTTTCTTATTGCCATTCTTCACTCAAAGTAAGAAAAAGAAGAAGAAAAAATATCATAATTGAACACAAAATTCGTGAAGAAAGAAAATGAAGGAAAGAAGAGAAAGAAAACAAAAACTTCATAGGAGAGAGTGAGGAAAAATGATAGGAGAGGAATGAAAGAAATGAAGAACAAAAAACATAGATTTATGGATTTAGGTGTAAGGATTGGAAAGAAAAGACAAATATTTTATGAGAACTCATTGTCTTCTAATCGAATGAGGTCCAAATTTTTTGTAAGAAAAAGAAATCATAAATTCATCCAAAATCATGGATTAATCTTGGTCTTCTCTTTGTCACCTACATTGGTTCTACTCCTCTCCTTTTCTTGCTCTTGAATCATCTCCACTTCAATCATCATTTTCGAAGTATTGCCAAGAACAAGGTTGGTTTCTACTAGTCGCCTTCATTAATGGTCCCTTCATATTTCTTAAAAATTCAGACTTTCATCTGTTGGTTTGAAGTATAAGCATGTAATCTTACATTTGGGGTGTGGAGTGTATTGAGTTTTGTTTGATTTGCCCAACTTTTTATTTTGATGATTTCTTTTGTTGTAGAACAAGAATGAAGATATATTGAGAGTTCTTAATCAATGTCAAAAGCTCATGATATAAGTAAGTGTATGTTGTATAGCTTAGGTGATCTATACCACAATTTCTTTCATATGTATTAAAATTTATTCTTACAAAATTGTTCTCTTATATTGGGTAGCTTATATTAATATGCTTAACAATATTGCTAGTTATTTGAAAGGTAGATCATCATCGAACCAATAACATATGTGATGCATACTTTCTAAATAGCCATTTATTTTTAAAAAAAAAATTGACCACCAGGCACCAACTTGTGTAGAACTTCCCTGAACAAAAATTCATTGGGGAAATTTTCTATATAAAATAAAATATGATACAAATATGCTATATCCTATATATTGTTTATTTGACAAAGAAAATTTGAGATTATTTTTTTGATTCCTCCAAGTTGTTGTAAATCAACTAAATAGAATATTTATCTATAAAAGTGTAAATGCAATGGAAAATGGAGTTATAATCATTTCGCATATAAAGCTATATCTATATAATATTATTTCTCTTTTATATTTATATAATATAAAAAATAAAAGAAGAAGAAAAATAATTTCATCTCACCTATGAATATAAGAAAAAAAAGTATAGTAGAGAAGTTGTTGCAATTTTTTTATTTATTTTTTGTTTATCAAACTTCTCCAATATTAAAGTTACATTATAGAATTTGAAAATATTTTACAGTTTAAAAAATGAATAAGAAACTGTATTAATGGCATATTAACTTTAAACATGTATAGATGTTTTTTTTTTCATAAATTTTCTCCAATGAATATTTGGAAGTCATGATCAAATAATCTATATAATTTTAGTTATTAAAAAAAGTTAATATTTTAAAAAAAAAATGATATGTAAAAAAAGAGTTCATAACTGATACAAAGAAAATGAACAAGGTACAGAATAGCCGACTTAAGCAGCAAAACAAATAAACCCTAGATCTCCATAAAAAGCCTTCCAACTTGTAACGCCCTACTACCTTAGAGCCGTTACTAAGTGAGTTTAAATTAGAAATTGTGCATTTAATTGACTCAAGTGGTTTCTAAAACCAAAAGTGTGAATAAACCAGAGTTTAAGGCTGTACTCTTTGAAAATGTTTAGTTTCATTAAAAACGTTAATTATAAAACATCTGGGATCCCAAAATAAGGTTTACAAAATATTTACAACTCAAAATAGATTTACACTTGATCAGCTATCAAAAGAATGGTTAAATACGGCCATATACAAAATGCCCCCAACCAAAGCAGTCGGGCAGGCCGAACATGTACGCGCCGCCCCCACGCTCTCCATACTCATGGCCGGTTGACTGACTCCTTGCTTTTACCTGCCACACGGAGCACCCGTGAGCCGAAGCCCAGCAAGAAAACCCAAATAACACATAACATATGCAAAACAAATAGCTGGCAATAATTCACTGACACAAAGGAAAACCATCATAATAAACAAGTACGGCCATGCCGCTCCCAAGGCCTTACCAAAGCCTGGAGTTTCGGTTCTCACCGCGAGGATAACTCATGTATCCCTTGGGTCCCACCCTGAATATAAGCATCCCATGTGCTGTGTGTTACTTTCGGCCCACGGCTGCCCCGGCCTACGCCGTACCCGGCCTCTGCCGCTCGTTTCATCATAATCACACATATAGTACATTCAAAATAAACATTCACACACATCACGGTTCATTTAAGGTTAAGCATTTGCACGTAATACAATCCGGGGCCACGCCCTACAATCACACAGTGGGGCCATGCCCTAAACTCGGGTGTTACGGTTTTCTTACCTGTAATCCGTGCTTTCCGATGCACCACGATCACGAGCACGGTCCTCTAGCACGAGCCTCTCCGAAATCCTAGTCACAACACACATAAAACACTTTTAATACTAACCAAACCCAAAACCACTTCCCGGGACCAATCCCGCACTCTCGGGACCTCTAAAACCTTAAAACAACACCCCGGAGGCATCCCGCGAACCCCCGGAGCTAAGACCTAAAATTGCCAAAAAGGCTATCCTGAAAATTTCCTTGTGCTGCGGCACCACATCCTTGTGCCGCGGCACCCATCAGACAGAAGCTCCCTTGCCGCGGCACACAAAAACCCTGCCGCGGCACACCTTCGCAGACCCAGAATTCTGGGTTTTTCCTGCAATTTTCCCCGAGCTTTAACCTCCCCAAATCATCCCAAACCAAAACCTAAACCCCAAAACTCAAATCCAAACCTCATATGAACAATCTAACACCCCATAAACACTAGAATCAAATCCAAAACATCAATACACACAAGATCCACTCCTTTGATTTCAAATTCAACAACCCAAATCAAAACCCATGAAAATCTTAACTCAAGCATTAAATTCCTCAACCAACACAGAAAACAAACTTAAATAAGCATAAGATCCTTACCTCAAGAGTAGAATCCACCCTAAAAGTTCCCTTGATCTCCTTCTAAGCTTCCCACTTCAGCCCCTTTCTACACCTCTTCTTCTTTCTTCTTCTTTGCCCTAGCCTTTCTCTCCTCTTCTTTTCCTTCTCTTCTAATTTATCAAAGCCACAAGTGACCCAAATGCCCAAACCGTACCCCCTAAATCCCAGCTGCATAATGTCTATTTGCCTTGCCAAAAGACCAAATTACCCCTCCTTACTAATCCTTCTAAGCTAAACCTTCAAGGGTACTTAAGTCTTAACACTTTCATTTCAATTCTACCACTTCCTATCTTAAAACTTGTTACTCACAGCAGTTAGAAATGGTTACCAAAATACCAATAACTAATCACTCTTTCTAAACTCAACTTATAAGATTCCCGAAGTACCCCTGGGCTCCTCCCGAGCCGGGTACAACAACCCGTTGTGACTTTTAGACTAACTGGCTCTCTAGGACCGTCTCGATGCGTGCATCCTGATAAAACATCACACTCACATGGCACAATTCACATAGTACAATTATCACAGTTATGCCCTAACATGGCCAAGTTACAATCATGCTCATTTTAAGACAATCAGTTCTACATGCATACTGATTCACATAGTCATGCATCTCAAATAATCAAATAGTCATATAACGTGCAATAAATCATAATGATGCATTAAACTTAATAAAGTCACACACAAAATCCCATCATGCCCTCCAGGCACACTACTCCAGGTCCTTAAGCCTTAACACTGAATTTGGGTCGTTACACAACTCATTGTTTATCTACCTTCCCCTTGCTCTTACCTGCACCACGTAGTACCCGTGAGCCAAGGACCACCAAGAAAACTCAATCAAGCATACAAACAATAAACATATTACAGTGATAAATAGCCTGCTAAATAATTATAAACAATTCACAAGCAAATATTCTATCTATTTATGCGGCCATAGGGCAACCCAAGCGCGCACCGCACCTGCTTCGTTCAGACGGATATAGAGTCGGACAAGCGTAACTCACACTTCAGTTTCTTTTAAAGCAACTATAGGGTCATACAAGTGCATATCACACTTCTAGATATAACACAGACATACATTGCATACATAAAACACTACGTAAATCATAGTTATTCATACTAAAACAAACATTTTCGAACGGGGTTATAGCCACTTTCAATCACAGGGGCTCAAGCCCTAAATTCAACACCCTTGAAGTTTTCTTACCTTAAGTTCCGTGCGAATGATGATATGGCCTCAAGTGCGATCCCTATCCTAAGCCTTGTGGAAATTTAGTCACAACATAAACATATTCTTATTAGGGATTCAATCCAAATCTCGAGGCTCACTCCGAACCCCAACTTATAGAGTTACTATTCCCAGTTGTCGGGACGTTAGAAACATCCCCCGAGCCCCCAAGTGGGCCTCCAAATGGATTCTCGAACTCCCCGTGCCCTAATCCTTAAAACCATTAAACCACTTTTCGGGGCAGGCGCGATTGAGCTCACAGAATGTTTGGGCTTTCCAGGGTACTGGCACATTCGCGCCCTACCGAGCATGGTCGCACCCCTATTCTCGAAACCCCAATCCCAACCAAATTTTATTGGTTTATGGGACACTAGCACTAGGTCACCAGAAACCCAAAAACTACCCAGAAAACATAATGTTCTTCCCCCAAATGCTCTTCTGCGATTTCTACAAATTCACAGCTCAAAAATCAGGTATAAAATTAATTCAACTAGTCTTTTAACATAATTTCGACCATAATTTCACCCCAAAATACTAGCAAAACCTAACTCACAACTCAAGATACACAAAACTAGCTCAATTAACAATTTATGAACAAACATCATCCAAAACCTCAAGAATACTATTAAGGAAGGAAGGAACTAGAGAATTACCTCAATTTCCTCTGCCCAACCTGAATCCCTCCTGGAACCTTAACTTGGCGGCTCCTAATCCTTAAGGACACTCTTAAATCTTCACCAAAGTTGCATCTAGGATTGATCTCTAGGTAGAATTCCTTTAAAATTCTAAAGTTTATACATAAGAGGGAAAGAGAGGGAGTGTGTACGACAAAGCTAAGTGTTTAGCACTTAGCTTACTCCTTGCATAAGGATCCTCCAAAAAGGACCAAAATGCCCTTGGCCTCCAACTCCCCTACCAAAGTTCACAAGGGAAAAAGAGTCATTTGCCTCAATCCCACTAACCTCAATTAACACCCTCAATTCCCAATTAATTTACTAATCCTCCAAAGATTAATACTCCCCACAATGATGTTCCAATAATTCCTAACGTACAAAATTTTACCAAAATATAAATCCTCGCTGTGACTTTTCACCAAATTGCTCCAAAGGGTTGACTCAAGGCGATTATTGCAAATATATCCACATAATAATATGGTCTCACTCACATAACATATATAATTACAATTGTACCCTCAACGAGTCAAAATTACGAAAATACCCTTTTTAATGAAAACGGGCCCACAAGCATATTTAATACTCATAAAAATGCATAAGCATTCATATCATAATATAACTCATATATTTCATATAATCACACATATATTCAATTAAATTTACATAATTCACATATTAATCGAAGTGTGCCCTCCTGGCCCACTAGTTTGCTTGCCATACTATGATATTATTTTCCTTGGCAGTTCATATCGACATACTATATTTTTCACAATGAAATCTAGAACTTTCTTAGTCGTGATTATTGCGAGCGGTTCAGCTTCTACCCATTTGGTGAAGTAGTCGACAACTACTACTGCATATTTTAAACCCCCTATTTCCTGTTGGCAAAGATCTGATCAGGTCCATTCCCCAAACAATAAATGGCCAAGGGCTTTGCATCTGTATCAGTTCGTTTGGGGTTGCACAAGGTATCTTGGAAAATCGTTGGCACTTGTCGCATTTCTTCACAAATTCTATTGCATACTTGTTCATTGTAGGCGAAAAATTTCCTTGTCGTAGATTCATCTTTGATAAACTCTGCTCCCAACATGGTCCTTGCAAAACCCTTCGTGTACTTCTCGTAATAGTTCCTTAGCTTATTCTTTGGAGATAAATTGCAATAAGGGCATAGAATTTCCTCATCGATACAAAATTCCATCTACCAGGATAAATCAGGCAGACTGTCTCTTTAGTTTCTTCGATTCATTCTTTTTTGCTGGCAATATTCCCCAGTCGAGGTATTGGATGATGGGAGTCATCCAAGTATCAATTGAATGTATGACCAGGGCGGAGTCATCCAATTGTTGTATGCTGGGGTTGATAAATGTTCGACCGATACTATGTTTACTAAATCTACATCTTTGGAACTTGCTTACTTGGCCAATGTGTCAGCGTTGAAATTTTGGTTGTGGGGTACTTGTTGCAATGTATACTTTTTGAATTTCGCTAACAAGTCTTTTTGCTTTGTTTAATTACACGACCATTTTCAACCCTCTAGCTTGATATTCTCCTAGGAACTGATTAACGACCAGCTATGAATCACTGTATATCTCTAGTGATTTCACATTTACATCCTTGGCTAGTCTTAATATCGTAAGCAGTCCTTCATATTCAGCTTCGTTATTGGAGGCAATAAAGCCAAATCTAAGTGCACAGTGAAACCGATGCCCTTCTGGTGTTATAAGAATCAATCCCGCAACAGAGTTGTGCTTGTTGGAAGACCTATCAACAAACAACTTCCAGGTGGGAATTTCCACTTGCACTTGTGTTCCTGGCATCTGCTCGAATCTTGGGAGATCACTGAATTCAGATAAAAAATCTGCCAATGACTGGCCCTTCATTGTTGTTCGTGGTAAGTAAGAAATTTTTAACTGCCCTAACTCTACGACCAATTTTAATAGTCGACCAATGGCTGCTGGTTTTTGTAAGACTTGCCGTAATGGCTGGTTGGTGAAATCTATTATGGGATGAGCTTGAAAATAGGGTCGTAGCTTTCTCGATGCCATTACCAAGCAGTAAGCTTACCTTTCAATAGTTGGATATCGTAATTATGCTCATACTAGCTTCTTACTTATATAATAGACTGCCTTTTGAATGTTATTCTCTTCAATGATCAAAACAACACTAGCATCATATTCTACTATTTCTAGGTATATGTACAAAGGTCTCATTCGATCGATTTAGCTAGAACAGAAGGTTGAGCCATATGCTTCTTGACTGCTTGAAAGGCCAACTCGAACTCTTTTGTCCATTCAAACTTCTTCTTTCCGCTAAGAAGATTAAAAAATGGGACACGCTTGTCAGTAGATTTTGAGATGAATCTGCTCAGGGCAGCAATTCTTCCTGTTAGACTTTTTACATCTTTAATCATGGTATGTGATTTCATGTCAATCAGTGCTTGAATTTTTTTCGGGGTTTGCCTCTTTTCCTCGTGAGTTCACTATGAACCCAAAAAAATTCCCTGATCCAACTCCAAAAGAACACTTGAGAGGGTTAAGCTTCATCTAAGGCATAGTGTAACACCCTAGATAGCCATGACCGTTACACTGTGTGTTTATAAAGGTGCAAGACTTGCTAATCAAGTCATTTAGTTAGAAACATGTTACTGAAACTATAATTGAACTAGGGTTAAAAGATTTTGGTTACAAAAGTTACATTTCACATAATTTAACATTTTGTACATGGGATCCCAAAAGAAATAGAGTTTAAAAGACAGTTCACAAAAACTCCAGGTTATAAACATGTACTGGCCACTCTAAGGGCAAAAAGGACATTTAGGCTTCTCCCGTCCTGTATCACTCCTCGGCCGTGGCGATCGATCAGCTGACTATGTACATTCAGCCCCCGAAGCTCTCCAACTCAGAACTGGTCCACCTTGTTCTTTCCCTTACCTGCACCACGAAGCACCCGTGAGCCGAGGCCCAGCAAGAAACCATAATACAATGTATAAACAATAAACAACAATCAGATATACAACAAGTCATACAGCTTACACAAGCAGTGGCATCAATGTCAACCAATAATCAGGTATTCAGATAATAAACTCATCACAGTCATTAATTAAACAACATTAAACATATCACGCCAAAATACAGGGTCGGCGCCCTTACGCCGAACCCTCTGGTTATCCAACTGACTCTGGCTCACTTAGGCCAGGCTCAGTGATTATATATTTAGCCTCAGCTACCAGTGGCCGAGCTGCGTCCTGTGCGTAAATATTAATTCTGACACTCTTAGGCCATTTATCACATGTCCCATGGAATAATACCATCTCATGGCATCACATATGAATATAGGGAACTCTTAGTCCCAACACAAACACATAACTGGGTGCAGTTTCTTACCTTTGATTCTGATATCTTTGATTAGTGAAATCGACCTTCAAGCACGATCCCGTCTGAGCCCTAGCGTACACCTAGTCACAGCCATAGATTAGAACCATCACTAAACTTCAATTCCAAAACCTACGCTTGGGACCAATCTCAAGCCCTCGAGAAGCCCTAATTCCACCAAACGGGGTGGTGGAATTAAACCCTGAGCCCCCAGGCAAAAACCTTAAGAAATAACCCAAAAACCCCCTTTTGGAAACAAGTGGGCGCTACAGCGCTACAAGCAGAGCCAAAATCGCCCAGGAAACCCACGCCTAGCGCTGTAGCACCCTAAGTCCAACGCTACAGCGCTACTTGCAGCAAGCTCAGTACTCTGAGTTTCTTCCTTCGATTTTCCCTGAGCCAAATCTCCATAAAACCCCTCCAAACCTAAACCATACACCAAATTGAGCCTACAATCATCTACATCTCATCCCACATAACCCAACAATAGAAAACCTAGCCACATGCACCATCAAACAAGGAAAACAAGATTTGAACCCAAAACTCAAGAACTCAACCAGAAACTCAGAACTAACCCAGCAACTTAGATAATTAAGCTTAGAATTTTCTTACCTTTGATTGGGAATTCGACCCCAGATTTCCCTTAGTATCCTTATAGCTTTAAGCTCCTCAATTCTTCAAGCTTAATTCCCGCAACTTCCATCCAAAATTCAAGCTTAGAAATCACCTCAACAAAGTTCAGAAAAACTCAAGAACAACCTTTAAACTTTACCTTAATTGGGTGACCAACTCCTGCTAACTCCTCAAGCTTTATCAAAGATCCTAGCCTCAAGCTCCAGCCTAAGGTCTCCCCTGAGTTACAGCCTCCAAAACCTTCAAGGAGAGGTGAAGAAATGACCAAACCGAGAGAGAGAAAGAGATATGCCATATACTCTATTTTCCTTCTTTCCTTTTTCCTCTTCTTCTCTTTTCTTTCAGCTTCTATACCCTTCTAGAAAATCCACTAAATCCATAAAGGCAGAATGACCCTTACCCCTTATTAAACCAAATGATCATTTTGCCCTCCCACTTAAATCCTAAGCCTTTAATCCTTCCAAGGGCATTTGGGTCATTTGTTCCCAATTCTCGCTAATTCCTCGAGTGTCTCTAATAATTACTGCTTAAACCTTGAAACCTAACTAATCATCAATTATTTTTCCTTAATGTTGAATAGTCTCCAATATATTTCCCAAATTCCCAGAAATACCCCTAGGCTCCCCCGAGCCGGGTATAAATCCCCACTGTGACTTTTCTGCTAAACCGCCCACCAGGATCGCCTTGAGTCACAAGCTTCAAATATATCCACATAATAATGTGGTCTCAACAATTTATCACAAATATTTACATTTATGCCCTCAACTGGCCAAAATTACGAATATGCCCTTATAACCTAATCAGGGCCTACATGCATACTATTACTCATAATCATGCATCTCATATATCCAAATAATCATATAAGGATGCTTATCACATAATCATGCATATAATCATTTAAATCAGACACAATCCAGTTATGCCCTTCCGGCACACTAATCTAGGTCCTTAAGCCTTATTAGTAATTTTGGGTTGTTACACATAGCATCCGCGACACGAGCTGACGATGCACTTAGCTCGTGGTAAGCTAGAGACCTAATGTATCGTTGGATTTTTATAAACCCGGATACATTATATAGACGTGCATGGTCAGACATATCATGTCCACAAATCCCTGAAATCCTAGACACGTAATATTATCATGCATGATCAAGCATCGCATGTTCGATTATCTTTGAGGATCCATGATTAGTTCTACCTAATGATATGACCATTCCTTAGGATAAATTGTAATATTTATAATTTAAGTGTGGTACAGGTCACACTGAGGGTTAAGTCATGTGATGACCCTAAGGCTTATCCAGGGATTTTCTCTATAAATTCTAAGATCTTGGATAAGAAAAGGGGTTGGTTGTTTTTTGTAATATAAAAACTCTGTCAAAATTTAGAGACGAATACAATAATAATATAGACTCATGGACTAGGGGGATTTTAACCTTCGAACCACGTATAAAAACGACAAGTGGTATTCTTAAGTATTATTTTCCTATTGCGGTTTATTATTAAGCACTAATCCATTCCAGCTATTTTCATAATTCACTTTTGGCTAAAAACCGCATCAGCAGTTTGGTGCTTTCATTGAGAGCTGCAGATTAGTGTTTTCGTCAAAATTCCAGTCAGAGTTCAACATGGTGGTCACCCGATCGAGGCACGACAATGAAATGGATCAGCCTGGTGGGCAGGAGCCTCACCATATTTCTGTTTCTGATGAGCATAGCCCTGAAGTCTATCAACGATCGGGAAAGCAACCGATGGACCAAGGAGACACTGGGAGTTCAGCGTCACTGCTGCCGAATTCGAACCCAGATTACATGACTGCGGTAGAACTGGGAAATAGGCAGTTAAGAAGCCATTTGGCCAGAGCAAACAAGCAAATGGAGGAGGTTTTGGCTCGGCTACCCCCTCTTGCAACTGATGTTAATGTCAGAAAGAGGCAAGGTGGGTCTCATAAGTCCCGCCAGGATAGTCCATCCAGACCAAGTTGATCGGTTAGGGCCTCGACCCCAAGTTCTGTGCCCATGGTGCAAGATCACCAAAATGTTCAGCCTGATGGCCCTCCCAGGGGTCATCAACAAGTCAGCCGATCGGTTAGGACCTCGACCCCAAGTTCAGTACCACCATCGTATGCGCCTGAAAATGTCCATGGCAACCAACGGGGAAGGTCTAGGGCATACTCACAAAGACAGCATGTTCTAGCAAACCCTCCTCCATCACGATCAGAGCGCAAGATGCATAGACCGAGAAATGGTGGAGCCGAACGGCTGCGGGCTAATTTGGTTTGTCGGAACGGGACAAGAATCGCCTCACCAGTTAGGCATCCCCTATCGCCCAAAAGACATCCAACACCGCCTCGTTCTGCGCAAAATGTTCCTGCTTATGGGGATAGCAGGAGAAATCGTCCTCCCACTACCCCTACCTATGCCCCACAGACACGTGGCAATATCCTAGATCCTCATCCTCAGCTGTAGGCCCTAAGTTTATCCAATGGGAGTTATTGGACTGAGGGCCGCCGAAGTGGCAGGTCCGATACAGATTTGAGAAATCACCTGAGTTCAACTTGAAGCCCTCAAGTCGATCCCCAGGCCGATCTTCGAGATCGCCTAAACTCACAGAGGAGAAATTCAATCCAAAATGGAGTAAGTTACCCTCGTCAAGAGGGAGGTCCTTCTGAAGTACATGATAACGGGAATTTCCCACCAAACCAGGCTCGAGCTTGGAGGGACAACAACCCGTCGAACGTGTATGATGGGACGGGAGCTGGAGAACAGCCCCAGAATAACCAAGCAATCAAAGACCAAACCCTCGAGAGGTTAGCCCAGATGAAGGAGCTAATGAAAAGACTCTTATCAAAAAAGGAAAAAGATGAATATGATTCAGGGGATGAGCTCGAGATTTTCGCCCCAAACATTGCGGCAACCACGTACCCACCGGGTTTCAAGATGCCCCATTTATAAAAATTTGATGGAGATGGAGATCTGTCCGACCACTTGGAAATGTTCAACACCCTGTTGATGGCCCACAACATTGGAGCCGAGCTAAGATGCCTAATATTCCCCTCGACTCTGATCGAGGCAGCTAGGAAATGGTTCAAACAGTACAAAAAGCACTCTATCAGCTCATGGATGAATTTCTCTACTGATTTCAAGAGAGCTTTCAAGGCTTCTCAGGCAGCTCAGATTAAGGCCGACTCCCTGGAAAATGTAAAGCAACAGCTCGGAGAACCTTTGAAAGAATACCTAAGTAGGTTTGCCAACGTTTCCGCCCGAGCTAGAGACGCCGACGAAAGTTCCAAGCTCATGGCAATGAGGACAGGGATCCTTGAGGGAGGCAACCTATGGTAGGAATTGCAAAGAAAGGGAGTTAACATTGTGGATGAGTTCCTGAACCGAGCTCAAAGGTGGATTATGTTAGGAGTATGTCCTAAAAGCATGTAAAAGACATTTATTATTTCAATGAATAAATAAATACAATGTTCTATTATTATTATATTTAGATTATTAAATTATTCTTTGAATAATTTTGTAAATATTAGAAAAATTCCATATTCATTATTGAGGATGTGATCTTGTATTAGTACAAGAGAATTAAGATCACATGAATGAATAAAAATAGTCAACAACAACAAATTGAAGTTATGGAATTATTTAATTGGGGTTGTAAGTACGGTTTGCTGAGTATCATGTTGATACAAATAATCTAGATTCAGATTATTGATGTGGTAAGACATCTTAGTAAATGTGTTTTATATAGTATGATTATATATGACATGGATCGATATGAATAAAAATCTTTATCCAAAAACCATTTAATAATAAAGATTTATAATTAATATCATAACCGATGATCATTTATAGATCAACCTAAATCCTGAGTGTTCTTGAACTCCTATTCATGTTTATTAAATCTTTTGATTCATTCGTTAAGGTCTCTTCATAGAATGAGGCTAATGACTTTTGTTTTGGAGATTTAATATCATGGATGGTTGGGAACATGTATCAACAATACAGAATCTAATATTTCCTAACGGATCATGTATTAGTTTCCTTAAGGGTTAATTCTGGAACTGAATGATTTTGAGCTCAAATCTATAATTAGATTATAGATTAATTATTCACTAGTGAATTAATGGTACTTAATGAATAAAAAGTAAATTAGAAAGGTAAAATGGTAATTCTTCCATTCTAATTTTTGACCTAATTAATTAAAGGTTTGAACTATTGTAAGATGGTTATATCAATGGACAGCTTAAAATGAGATTTCTGTAAAAGTATATCAATAACATAAATGGTTCACTTCTGAATTTATAGTGGAGAAATATCAGAATTAATAAATTAACTATTATAATTAAAGAGTTTAATTATTTAATTTTAATTTATTGGAACTTAAAGTTATAGGTCCATGGTCCTCGAAATTGCTCACATAAACATGGACAAAGATAAATACAAAAAGGAGCAAAATGACTTATTTGATAAGTAAAATATTTTTCTATGCACTAAACATAATTATTGTGTAATTAATTAATTATTTAATTTAACAAAAATATAATTCATTTTGAATTAATTTATTTTTTGGATTTTTGGTATTTAAATAATAATAAAAATTGGGAAAATCACATGCCTTTCTTAGCATGTGGTACATGTGTAGCACAGTGCACAGTCACTGTGCTACACGCACAAGAAGCTTCTAGAAGTTTCTTTGTTTCACAATTTTAGTTATTTAAATATTAAATAAATAATGAGATATTGTAATATGATTAAAATATGATTATTTAAATAAAATCTGACAACTGATTAGTTATTTTTAAATTGTTTTAAATAACTAATATTTTATTTTTAATATATTTGATATATTAAATATAGGAGATTCATTTTTCAGAGATAGAAAACAGATCGTGAAATCTCCCTGAGAGAAAGAGAACAGTGATACAAGCATAGGTCATTGTTCTTAAAAAACATAGGTCCAAACATTATCAGATCTCATGTGTTGAAAACATCTGATAAATAGATTTTGTCTATTGTTTTTTATTTTTCTGAAATTAATCTGTTATTTTTTTATTTTAAAAAAAATGTTAAATATCATAATTGTTAGAAATTTGATATTTAAATAATGAAATAATTTTGTTATCCTAACAAATTTTTTTGAATATCTTATTTAAAAATTTATTTTTTAAAATAACAGATTTTAATTAAATTTAATTTATGTTTTAATTTAAAAGTTGTTTTAATTAGTGGAAAATAAAATTATGATTATTTAAAAATTTTGTTTTAATTAATCAAGATAATTAGAAAATTATTTTCTTATTATTATTCTAGACCAACGATACATATCTTACCGAAAGTAAACTGAAGAAGCCCGATGGAGATCAAGGAAAATTTTATTTTATTTGAATTTTATAAAGAGGTTGTAAAGTTAGAAATACCCAAAAGCACCCGGTTCAATATTTATTGTTTATTTATTTATTTAAATAATTATTTTCATGTGATTTATAACAGGTTCATGCATTTTGTGCCATACATAAAAAACACACACAGTTATTATCATGCATCTCATTGGTAGAAACATAATTATTAGGATTGTCCTATATGTTTATATGATTTGTTTTGCGAAACAATTTGCATAAAAATTACTTAGTTTTATTATTTGAAAACTTGGTAAAATATCACACCGTTTTTTTAAGTCTTTATGACTTAATTTCTTTAAACCAACTTTATTTTAAAATTGTTTTTTAGTAAAGTTTAGATGAACATAATTGGTAATTTAAAATTGGATATGGACCTAGAAACTTTCTCTCTTACCAATTTTAATTATGCTAATAAGGTTTAAAGAATCTATAATTAATTAGGTTAAAAAGACTTATTTCAAAATAGTGAGTGGGAGAGGGTTGATAACTCAACATAACCCGTGGTCTCCATTATTAATATAACACCGTGAGATATGAATAACGCCTCGTGACGGCTTTTTTTTCGTCCCCCTAAGGAAGGTGTCTAGACATGTCAATAGCAAGGTTGTATTTCTTACAAAGATAGGAACTAATGATGTATTTTAGGTTTGACCGACCCTAAGGAGGCATGTCCTAAGTTAAGTCATGAACTCCAAAATAATGGGTTACACTCACAAAGTTATGATTAAGCTTTTGCAGTGGATAATCATAACTTGACCAAACTAAGCAGTACTTTAATGTTTAAAAGACAAAATAATGAGTTATTTTAAGTTTTAAACAATAAAGATAAGAACATCTTATAAATTCTCTAAGATTAATTAGATCGACCCTAATTCGACACTTTAATTGTTAGAAAGTTTTATCGTGGAAATTAAACTTTATTTTATGTGTTTTAATTGTGCTCATGCATCACATTTTATTTCCGAAACTTTGATATTTATTTTTTCTAAATATAATAATAATATTTGTATTTATTTATTTATTCCCAGAAAAAATGTCTATTGGTGATTTACACACCGATGCTTTTTTCAAATCCTTGCTTTTGAACCTGAAAATATGCAAAATTGGTTTCGAGGCATGTTGACCATTTTTTCTTATAAAAAGAATGCCAATCGTCTATAACAAACCTTCAACAGAACCACCTTTGACTACTAGATATGAAGCAAAAGAAAAATATGCAAATTGGATGAAATCCGATCGGTTGGCACGTTATTGCATGCTTTCAACCATGCCTGATGAAACAAAAGAAATATATATACACTATGACTCAACACACGAGATGCGGCGACAATGACAGAGGAAGTCTTTGCTGAGTGTCATCGTTTATATCAAACGAAAAAGGTAAATAAGATTTACATATATTTTTCAACTTTGAATAATAGATTCAAATACTATGAATATCAGATTCAAAGTTTTGGATAGTAGATTAAAAAATATATGCCACTAATCTATTTTTCTTTTGTTTTTCCTTTCGCAGAATCAGAACCTTGAAAAGGAGGAAGAGACTGATAATGATTTTGATAGCGAGTAAAGAGCTGGAGGAGTTGGAGAGTAGTTTTTATTTAGTAATTTTATTGTTAGTTGAACAATTTAAATTCCTGTATTTTGTTTTAGAAATTTTAGATTTCTTTAAACAAAGAAAACTACAGTCTAGAAATTTAGTTTATTGTTAGTAAATTTTGATTATTAATGTTTGGAAACTTATTTCTATTTTTTGCATAATCTCTATTATATGTTACAATATGTGACACTCTTTGTCACATTTATTTAATCTAAAACATTATATTATAAAATAATGTAACAAGATATAACTTGACGGGTAACATGGCTTCATACCCATAGGCCAAGGAAAATGGCATATGGCTTGTTGCTGTTCGGTGAGATGTCCTGTACGACAAAAGTACTTCTGGAAATTGTTCTTGCCACACTCCCATTGCTTCTTCAAGCCTTTTCTTCAGTGTGTCCTTCAGAGTTTTGTTAACAACTTCAACTTGTCTGTTGGCTTGCGGATGAGCCACTGGCGAAAAGCTCTTTATGATACCATGTCGCTCACAAAAATCGGTGAAAACGTCGCTGTCAAATTGTGTGCCATTATCTAAGACAATTTTTTTCGGCAACCTATATTGGCATAGAATGTTTTTGACAACGAAATCCAATACTTTCGTGGTCGTGATTGTTGCGAGTGGCACAACTTCAGCCTACTTAGTAAAGTAGTCGACAACAACTACTGCATACTTGACATTCCCTTTTCCTGTAGGCAAAGATCCGATTAGATCAATTCCCCAAACCGCGAATGGCCATGGGCTTTGCATCTATTTAAGCTCATATGGGCTGGAGATTTTCTTTGACAAACTTTGCCCCCCAACATGATCTCCACAGAAACCTTCATGTACTTCTTGCATCAATTCCTTAGTTTTTTCCTTAGAGACACACCGTAATAATGGCATTGAGTATCCTCATATATATAAGACTCCATCAATCAAAATAAACCGAGTCGATTGTCTTTAAAGAGTCCTCGCCTTATTCCTATATGCTGGCAACAATCCTTGTTTATTGTATGATGAGAGTCATCCATGTATCAGACATATGTATTACTAGCGAGGATTCTTCCGCTTGAATGCTAATAAACGTTCGACCAGTACTATGCTCAAAGTATCAGCATCTTTGGCGCTTGCTAACTTGGCTAAGGCATCAGCGTTTGAATTCTGGTCATGATATACTTGCTGGAGAGTATACTTCTAGAATTGTGCTAGTAAATCCTTCGCCTTGTTTAGATAAGCAACCATCTGAAGACCACTAGCCTGATATTCTCTAACAATCTGATTAACTACTAGCTAGGAGTCACTGTATATTTCTAGTGACTTTATGGTCATGTCCTTGGCTAGTCTTAATCCTGTGAGCAGAGCCTCGTACTCGGCTTCATTGTTGGAGGGTGTAAAGTTGAATCTGACCGCGCAGTGAAACCGATGCCCCTCGGGGGTGATTAAGATTAGCCCTGCCCTCGAATTGTGCTCGTTAGGGGACCTGTCTATGAATAGTTTCCAGGCAAGGTTTTGATTTCGATCATCGATCTCTATTATTGATTTGCTGGCAGGGCTTGTCCCTTTATGGCTGCTCGTGGTGCATATGAAATTTAAAACTTCCCCAACTCAACTGCCCATTTTAATAGTGGACCAGAGGCTTCTGGATTTTGTAAGAATTGCCGTAGTGGCAGGTCGGTGAGAACTATTATGGGGTGAGCTTGAAAGTAGGGTTGCAAGTTTCTAGACACCAGTATCAAGCAGAAAGCCAATTTTTCTATAGGCGGATATCGTAATTCTGCTCCCACTAGCCTTTTGCTTATGTAGTATATTTCTCTTTGAATGTTGTCTACCTCTCTGATTAAAACAACACTAGCAACATACTCTGTTATGGCTAAGTAGATGTACAAAGTCTCTCCTTCGACCGGCTTGGACAAAATGGGCGAGTGCGACATGTGGGCTTTGAGTGCCTGAAAAGACTGTTCGCATTCCTATGTCCATTCAAACTTTTTGTTTCCTCTGAGTAGATTAAAAAATGGGACACACTTGTCCGTAGACTTCGATACGAATCTAGTTAGGGAAACAATTTTTCCTGTTAGGCTTTGCACATCTTTAACTTTGGCTAGTGACTTCATCTTTCTCAGTGCTCGAATCTTTTCACGATTGGCTTCGATTCCTTGCGACTTTCCTATGAATCCCAAAATTTTCCTGATCCAACACCAAATGAACACCAGATATTTGTTCAGGATGTTGAAGCATTCTTGTAGATCCTTGATGTGTTCACCGACCCTTTTTGACTTGACCAACATATCGTTTACATAGACCTCGATGTTGTTGCCCATCCGCTCTTTGAACATGTGGTTGAATAGTCGCTGGTAAGTCTCACTAGCGTTTTTCAAACCGAAGGGTATAACTTTGTAGCAATACAATTCTGTATCTATTCGAAAGCTAGTGTGATCTTTATCAGGTGGATGCATACTAATTTGATTATAATTGGAGTACACGTCCATGAATGATAAAACTTCATGTTCTGATGTAGCATCGACCAGCTGGTCGATTCTTGGAAGTGGGAAACAATGCTTCGGGCAGGCTTTATTTAGGCCTGTGAAATCCATGCACGACCTCCACTTACCATTTGGCTTGGGAACTAGTACGAGATTAGTGACCCATGATGGATAAAATACTACCCTGATGAATCCATTTTCCTTCTGCTTCTCAACTTCTTCTTTTAGGGCTCTAGATTTATCTTTGTCGAGCAGCCTTCTTTTCTCTGGTATAGGTGGATGATTTTTGTCTATATTCAAGACATGGCTAATTACTGCTGGGTCTATCCCAACCATTTCTCTATGCGACTAGGGAAAGACCTCCTGGTGCCTCCTCAAAAACTCCATAATTTTGTTTTTTATAGTTGTCACTAAGTTTTTCTGACTTTAACAACCCTAGTCGGATCTTTCTCTTCTAGTTTGAACTCCTCGCAATCCCCAAAGCGAGGATCCAAATCCCTATCCTCGCTTTGGGAAACACCCTATTTGGTGACTTTTTCACCTGATTAGGCTTGCGTCTTATTCACCTCTAACAACCTTCTTTCGGCTTCGCTTCTCGATCTGCCTTTTCTTGTCTTTGTGATCGAGGAATTGTAGCATTCTCTGGCTTCTCGCTGGTTTCCCAACACACACCCAACTCCTGCATTGGTTGGAAACTTCATGGCAAGATGCCAGATCGAAGTTATGGCTCGCAGATCGGCGAGTATGGGCCTTCTGATCACAACATTATATGCGGACGGGCAATCAACTATTATAAAAGAAGCGAGAAATGTCCTATTCGTAGGTGCAGTTCTTGATGTGACTGGGAGTCTGATCGACCCTGTTGGTGCTAGCCCTTTTCCAGAAAAACCATAGATGGTTTGGTTGCATGGCTATAAATCTTGCACTGACAATTTCATTCTTTCCAGTGAAGACTTGTACAAAATATTTACCGAGCTTCCTGTATCCACCAACACTCTTTTTACCATCATGTTGGTAATCTGAACATCAATGACCGGAGGATCTGAGTGGGGAAATTGGACATGTTGTGCGTCTAGCTCGGAGAAAGTTAGTAATTCTTCCTCTGTTCGAGCACTTTTGGGAGTTCACTCCTCGACGTTAAGAATTTCGATGTCCTGATCGTGACGTAGGGTTCTGGCATATCTCTCCCTCACCTTACCTCTGTAACTTGATATATGTGGTCCTTCGCAGATGGTAAACAATGTACCAGTGACAGGATCTGGCTGTAGAGGAGGTGAGCGTTGGCGCATAGGTGCCTGCTCATTGCTTCCGTGAGCCTCTTGCTGAGAACTTCCCCCAGTTCGCACATATCTCCTCAGTTGTCCTTGTCGAATAAGGAACTCAATCTCGTCATTGAGCTGGATACACTCGTTTGTATCATGGCCATACTCATTGTGAAAATGACAAAACTTGGTCGTATCCCTTTTGGATATGTCTTTCCTGATCGAGGTTGGTCGCCAAAAAGGAACGGTGGTATGACTGCCCTGATACACTTTAGCTCGGCTATTAACTAGGGCATTGTAATTGCTGAACCTTGATTCATATCTGTTTTGTTTGGGGCAATTGCTATCAAATGTCGTTGGTTCAGTGTTCGCCCTTTTTCCCCCATTCTTAATGTTACCGTTACCTTTGTTGTTGCCATTGGGTTTACCAGACCCACTGGTGGCTTTGGTCGGGTCTTCTTTCTTACCTTGGTCGTCCTTTGGGAACTTTCCTTCATTGGCAATGGCCTCCTCGAGTTCAATATATTTGTCTACTCGATCAAAAAATTCTTGAGTGCTCTTGACTCCATTCTTTCATAGACTACTCTAGAGATAGGAATGGCGTCGCACTCTAGTTGTGATTGCCATAATTTTTCCCTCATCTCCAATAGTTTTGGCATGAACAGTCGCTCGCATAAATCGCTGGATATACTCCTTGAGAGTTTCTCCTTCCTTTTGTCGAATGTCGGCAACCTGATTATCCTCTGTTGGATGTATTCGACCAGCATAAACCTGCCTATAAAACATCTTCACGAACATCTCCCAAGAAACTATACTGGCTGGAGGGAATTTGAAATACCATTCCTTAGTTGATTCAGACAGAGTGGCAGGAAAAATCGTGTACTGAGTGTAACGCCCTACTACCTTAGAGCCGTTACTAAGTGAGTTTAAAACGGAAATTGTGCATTTGACTGACTCGACGAGGTTTCTAAAGCCAAAAGTGTGACTAAACCAGAGTTTAAGGCTGTACTCTTTGAAAATGTTTAGTTTCATTGAAAACATTAAGTATCAAATATCTGGGATCCCAAAAATAAGGTTTACAAAATATTTACAACTCAAAAATAGATTTACACCAGATTAACTATCAAAAGAATAAGTTAATACAACCATATACAAAATGCCCCCAACCAAAGCAGTCGGGCAGGCCAAACATGTACGCGCCGCCCCCACGCTCTCCATACTCATGGCTGGTTGACTGACTCCTTGCTTTTTACCTGCCACACAGAGCACCCGTGAGCCGAAGCCCAGCAAGAAAACTCATACAGTATATAACATATGCATAGAATATAGCTGACATATAATCCACTGATAAATAGGGAAACCATCAGACTGAACAACCACGGCCATGCCGCCCCAGAGGCCTTACCAAAGCATGGGGTCTCAGCCCTTACCGTAAGGATAACTCATGTATCCATTGGGTCCCACCCTGGCTACAAGCATCCCATGTGCTAGGTGTTACTTCCGGCCCCAAGGCCGTTCTCGGCCTTAGCCGTTCATTTCATTATAATCACACATATAGTACATTTCGAAATAATCATTCAAACATATAATAATTCATTTAAGGTTATACATTTGCACATAATACAATCTAGGGCCATGCTCTGAAATAACTCTGTGGGCCCATGCCCTGTCCTCGGGTGTTACGGTTTTCTTACCTTTCGATTCGATAGCCTTGATCACCTAACTCCTCGAACACGATCCTACTTGAGCCCTAGCGCTTACCTAAGCAAAATCCATAAGTCAAAGTCATTACCAAACCTCAAGTCCAAAACCTAGCCTCGGGACCAATCCCGAGCCCCCGGGAAGTCCTAGATCCCCAAAACAAAGTGGTGGAATCGAGCCCCGAACCCTAGGTCAAAATCCCTCAACAAAAGCCCAAAAATCCCCTTCTGTGAACAGTGTAGCGCTACAGCGCTCTAAAGAGGGCGCTGTAGCGCTACAAGCAGAACCACACCCCCCAGAAACAGGGCCTAGCGCTACAGCGCCCACTGACTAGCGCTGTAGCGCTAGTTGCAGCCAGACCACACCCAAAAATCGTTTCAGCGATTTTCCTTCAACCATTTCAACGCCAAACTTGTCCAAATCTTTTCCAAACCCAAAAACAAACTTATCCACACCTCACACTCATCCCAAGCATCCCAAGAACTCATACCCCAAGCTCAAGCAACCCAAAACTCAAGATCTACCATAATGAACCCAAAAACCATAAATTCATTCACACAACAAAGATAAGGTCTTAGAAATCATACCGTGGATGGAAATTCGACCTTGAGTTGAACCCTAGACCTCCTTAGCTTGCTCCTTTACAACCTTGGCCTGATTTCCCCAAAAAATCCCATCTATTTAGCTCAAATACACAGCTCAAACCAGTCAAGCCCTAAAACTGAAATCTCCAAGAACTTACCTCAAATTTCTGATGTGATCTTGCTAATCCCTTGCCAATCCTCAAGTCTAGCTTAGGATCCTTGATGCTCAGCCTACCCTAGCTCTCCACTGAGCTTAACTCCAAGAAAAATGAAGGGAAAATGGTGGGAGAGCCACTAACCGATTCTTTTGGAACAAAACCCTTCAGCTTTTCTCTCTTTTCCTTTTTCTTCCTTCTTTCTTTCTTTTTCAGCCTTAACTCTTTTTTTCTACTAATTCCACTAAGTATAAAGCCCCCTTTAACTTATCTCTAACAAGCCTAAAGACCAAAATGCCCTCCCTAATAATTCTAAACCTTTTTGCCCATGTAGGGACATTTTAGTCCTATTACCCAAATTCCCACTAATTCCTCAAGTGTTCCTAATAATTCCCGCTCGCTACCCAATACCTGATTAATCACCAATTATACATTCCTCACCATCCAGATTAACCTCAATATATTTTCCAAATTCTCATTTAAACTGCCCAGGCTTAACCCAAGCCGGGTATAGATTGCCACTTTGACTTTTCCGCTAACCCGCTCATTCTAGGATCGTCTCGAGTCACAGATCACAGATATCAACACAGTCATGCCCAAAATGGCCAAATTACAAATATGCTATTTCTAAGATAATCAGGTCTACATGCATACTAATTCACATAGTCATGCGTCTCAAATAATCAAATAGTCATATAACGTGCATTAAATCATAATCATGCATTAAACTCATTAAAGTCACACACAAAATCCCATTATGCCCTCCAGGCACACTAATCAAGGCCCTTAAGCCTTATTAGTGATTTTGGGTCGTTACACTGAGCATCTTTAGACACCTTCTGGATGTCTATTTGCATCTCAAACTTGTTCACGTGAGATACTGGATCTTCTCCTCCTGTGAAGTTGGGTAGAACTTGCATTTTGAATTTGCTAGGGATCTCTGCCAGAATAATTCTATTAACGGATGGGGTGCCCTTTTTTTGATCAAACTCTTTATGGACATTTATTCCTAGATACAAGTTACACAACCTAATTCAACACATCTATTTGACCTTGTACAACATCTAGTATTGTTGGAGTGGTTGGGGTTAGGGGGAAGTAGTCGTCATTTCTTTCCATTCGGTTATTGATCACGTCCCTCAGATCTTCATCCGTACATCTCTTCTCGCTTGCACCGAGTCGGTCAAAGACATTGGGTTGTTTAGGCTGTCCCTTAGCATTTTAACTCATCAGTCAATTCTCCATTGGTGGAGGATTTTACTGTCTGTCCCTTTCCTCCTGCTGCTGACCATTTTTCCTCCTGCTAGAGTCTGCCTCTTGTAATCATGGCCATCTCTGAATTGCGACCTATGAGTGTGTGACCTACTATACGCACTGTTCTCCTTTCTTCCTCCTAATCCCTCTCGATAAAGACATGGGGGCCTGCGTTGTTCATTAGTCCTCTCACATTACTATGTCCCAGCCGATCTCGGACCGCAGAGCCTGAGTCCACTTGCCTCCAACTTCCCAAGGGACATTGTCACCTACCAGGAGAATTCTGTTCCCCAGCTGTCTGGCATTTAGGGCTTTTGGGACGCTGCTCGACCCTATTCTTCTTGTGCTGTTGAACGTTATCTCGACCAGATTGAGTGGGTGGTTGTTGCTCATTATTTATATCAGGATTTTGGGTTGGTCTTTCCTATTGAGCAGCGGGAGGTTACTCTAGTCTTTGATGACTCCTTGGGTCTGATGGATTGTGATGATATTGGGAATGCTCTGACTATGGATTTTGGTGAGGGTGAGAGCTTGGCGGGTGATCTAGTTGAGAGGCTGGTGCAGGATGTCCTCGAGCCAACTGAATGACTTCTTCTAAAGTTTCAATGGCGTCTCTTTGCCGGGGGTCCATGTCAGCCTGCCACTCATTCAGTTCTTGGCGCTGCCGGTCAATCTCCATTTGTTGCAGCACCATCTTCCAGAGTAGCTAATTCCTCTTGCAATACTATAATAGTTGTTCGCAAAGTTTCAGCATCCATCTCTTCCTCCTCCACTTCTTCTTGTGGCTCGTCCTCCTCTACATTTTGTGGAGGAGGTTGATTTGGCATACTATCAGACGTCTGCCCCGTCTGACACGCTTTTCTGGAGGTTTTCGCCATTGTTTATTTTGAAGTTCTTGAGTTCAACTCTCAATGAAATCACCAAAATATTGACTGATGATTTAGCCAACGACAAAGAGTCACTAAAAATGACAAGAATTAATTTGTTGAATGCAAGAACTAAACAACACGAAGATTTTATAGTGGTTCGGCCCCAGAGATTGGTAATAAACTACATCCACTTAGTGTAAACATTGAAACCTGCGATCAGCAAACTAGGGTTCGCTAATTTTCACATGCTCCAAAGTGGAATACAAAAGTTGTGTATAAAAACACTTATTCTCTTTCTAAGTACAAAATACTGTGTATATCCTAAATGAATCCCATCAGTCCTATTTATAGGTTCAAGGATGTACATATGAGCCGATGGGATTTTTTAAAACTTTGAACATAACCATATTTGAATAATAACAAAATAATTCCACATAAAGTGGGTCAAATATCTTAGAAATATCTGCCTTATAACTGTATTTGAACCCTGGCTTCGTTACTGTGATCAGACCTGGTTGCACATATCAACATATCTTCTGTCATACTGTTACGCATCTTTCTTGAATCCATCGAGAGCTTGCTATCCTGGTCTCTACAGATTATCATCACTAAATAGTCATGTGCTATCCACGTATGTCCCTATTGTGCCACGCCATCAAGCAAATATTTTTCGGGTAAACAGATTGGTGCAATGTTATTTAATAATTAAGATATTTAGTAATATAAGATCGGGATGGGATCACCTTTTAAAGTCACAACTCTATCTTACTTTATTGGATAACTATATGAGACTCCAGCAGTAGTATTGGTTATCGTAGTGACTAGGGTACGTTGGTACAATTCATTATGTCATAATTAGGTCTACTTGATGCGATGTTTTTTAATAAAATGAGATATCAGGATTAGATCCCATTCTAAAGTAACTACTCTATCAAGTGTAACTCTAGGTTTATTTTGTTGGCTAAAGATATATCATTTTTTAACATAACTTAAAATTTTGTTTTTTTTTTTAAAAAAAAAATTTGTTTTACTCAAATTTTTTTAATCAAATTAAATTGTCAAATAAAATTTTAATATACTTTATGAAAATCTCAAAATTTCAATCCAAGATTACCCTTAAAACATGAAACTAACAATAGATCAATTATCCTCAACAAAAACTAATTTTTTATATGCATCTACACGTACGTTTGACCATATTATTTTAAAAAAATAAAAAAAATAACAATAATAATATATGTAATTTAATACAACTACCACAATTTTTAATTTAATGAATTTAAAAAATTGAAATTAAATACAAATTTGATAAGGTAAAACTTTCTAATTTTATTATTGGAAGATATTTAAAAATTTGCTTAATTTTTATTAAAAACCAAATAAATTTTGATAATTTACTTAATTTTAGGATTTGTCGCTTATCTATGTAACTAAGTTACCACTATTTATCTTCCCCATGTTTTTATCATGTAACATATTTCAACCACTATCATTAATTATACCTATAAACTATAATCTATTTTAAAAAAAAAAAACCACAATAACAAATTTTAGTATTTTATTCTCTCTATTTTATTTTAACACACAAATTTATTCTATATATTTTATAGATAGCCTCTTATTATATTCTCTACACATCTCATCTTTTGCTTATAATTATAATGCAAAAGTAATCATTCTAGCCTGGGGTTATGGCTCCTCCTGAAATTCTACCAGATCCATACTACCAAATAGTAACAAGGGACATTAATAACACCATTGTACTAGGTGAAGGATTCAATTATTTCTTTATCATTCACCATTTTAGAAAATTAAAACGCCATCCACTGACTAGTAGGGAACCACATTCTACAAATTGGATGGTCGACAACGGCAAAGAAGACTCTGTTTGTTGCGATAATATTGTTTTTCTTTCACGACAAACATTGATGGCCAATATATTAGGATTAATGCCCTAAAATAATGTTGTTGTATCCTACAATTAGCACGAGTTCAATTACTCAGCTCGGGTAAAAGTGGTAGATGAATATGTGGAAAAATAGCCAAGTAGGATATCTGGCTAACTATGATGTGAGCAACTTGAGGATCAATCTAGTTCATACACAATACACATGTTATTCAAATCGCCTCTCAGGATAACAATCGAGTTCAAGACTTATAATGGATAGATCCAACTTTGGGCGTTCTAAGCTTACAACGAGCTAGGGGTCAGATAGCCTTTGAACACGAGCTCGGGTGAATTATTCAGCTTGTGGAACCCTGGGCATAATGCATACTGAAGGATCCCAATAGATTAAGAGACTCCTTGCATGCTCATTAATGCCTAGAATGTATTGAATATCTATCTTTTATTATCTGAGATAGTAGCAGTATATTCTTATCTGTATTAAATGTATACCATATTTATTCACGCGGTTACCAAAACCTGTCCAGGAAATTCCCCCTATAAATTTCAGGAGTAATGGATGGGAAAGGGTCGACCATTTATGTATTACTAAAACTCAGCAAAATTTGAGAGACAAAAGAAATAACATAGTCTCATAGACAAGGTGGATTTTATCCACTGAACCACATAAAAGTTGTGTGTGTTCAAAAGAGTTTTTATTAGTTCATTACGGTTTATAATTTAGCACTAATCTACCTATCTCATTTCTTAATCTACTATTGGCGAAAAACCACGTCAACAGTTTGGTGTTTTCGTTGAGAGGAAATTAGTGCTTCACAAGTTTCAGTCGACATTAATAATGGTGCTCACTCAATTAATGTATGACAATGACATGGAACAGCCTGGTGGGCAGGAGGTCTATCATACTGCTATTCCCGCTGAAAGGGGCCCAAAAGCTCAACAACGTCTTGGAAAGCAACTTGTGGATCAGGACGACGCCAGGAGTTCAGCATCACTCCCACCAAATCCTAATCCGGGGTATTTGACCACCGTCGAGATGGAAAGTGCCCAATTAATAAGCCATATCACAAGGGAAACTAGGCAAATCGAAGAGGTATTGGCTCGGTTACCCCCTCTTGCAACCGACATTAAAGTCAAAAAGTGGCAAGGTGGGTCTCATAAGTCCCACAGAAATAACTGGTCTAAACCTAGTCGTTCTGTCAGAACTGCCACTTTGAGCTTTGTGCCTTCAGAGTGAAAAAACCGGAGTTGTAACGCCCTAGATAACCAAGACCGTTACACTGTGTGTTTCAAATAGTGCGGGACCTGCTAATCAAGTCATTTGAACATAAATGTGTTATCTAAAGAAAACTGACAGGTTAGGGTTAAAAGATTTTGATTGTAAATGGTTAATTTTTATTAAATAAAGAGTTTGATATATGGGATACCAAATATGGTATTTACATGGCAGAAAACAACCCTCAAAGTCTAATGCAACAAAAGCCAGTCTAACGGCAAAACACAGTTTAGTGCTCTAATTCCTATAAATTCCCTCGGCCGTGGTGGTCGAGCAGCAGACGATGTACACTCTGCCCCCAAAGCTCTCCAACTCATGGTTGGTCCAATTTCCCTTTGCCTTTACCTGCACCACGTAGCTATCGTGAGCCAAGTCCCAGCAAGAAAACCATAAAAAACAAGCATAAATAGCAACAAGAGCATGTAATCATCTTTAATCCAATCAGTTCAACTAATAAACATAATACAGATACAAAGCTAGACAACGATAAACATATACTTTCAACATATATCTCGATCAGTAATACCAACAATTAGGTGTCAGCACCCTTAGGCTGAGCCCTCTGGTTATATAATAGATCCCAGCTCGCTTAGGCCGAGCTGCGTTCAGTACGCTTATCATCATCCCTGACACCCTTAGGCCGCACTTTATTATTGCATATAATAGCCATACAATTACAGAATACATACGTTCAATTACAGGGAATCTTAGTCCCAAACATAAACAAATGGGTGCAGTTTTCATACCTTGAATCCCGAGCGATAGATAAAGAGTGATTCCGAGCACGATCCTCAGTCTTGACCCTTAACGATAATCCTAGTCACAAGCAATAGAGGATAACTATCAAATTCGATTCAACTAAATAACTTCAAAATATTAATCTAGCCTTCAGAACCTTGGATTCTACCAAACTGGGTAGTAGGATCCTTCCCGAGCCTTAACATTTGGGTTCTCGAGCATAAAACCCTCAAACAACCCTAATTATCATTTGAGTTGCGGCCCAGCCCCTTAAGCGTCGCAACGCGCTCAAGTTAGAGGAAAAATGCCTCTCTGCTGAAGGACAAGGCCTGCAGCATGCTAATCCTTTCGCCGCGACATGCCTAGATAGAACAGAGGCCTTCCAGTCTCCACGAGCACACCTGCCGCGGTGCTTGAAGAATATGGATGCAACCCCAGCCCCCAAACCCAGAAAACCAACCTTTGCTTGCCTTTTTCCTCGAGCCTAAATCAAAATATTCAACCCCAATCACCAGCCAAACTCAGAAATAAGCTCAAATTCCTTAACCTTGTAACCTAGCGTCATATTTAGCCTATAAACAACTCTCTTACACCCATCAAACACCCAAAACCTGCCACAACCCATAATTAATAATTGAAACATAATTCAACAATTAAGACTTGAAACCTTACCTCATCTTGCAGCTTAGATCCTCAACAAACACTTTGACTATTCCTAGCTTTAACTCCCCTGGTTTCCAGCCCAAAGACCTTGAGTTTTTCTCCATTAAAGCTTCTAGGCTTCAAGCATAAGAAAGGGAGAGAGAGAGTGAATGTGAGTGAGTGAGAGGGAGAGAGTGTTTAAGTGTTCTAAGGGTATTCAAGTTATGTCTAGAATTTCATTGAGTTTATCCTTATCTCCATAAAGACCAAATTGCCCTTAAGCTTTCACAGCCCCCTAATTGCCTCTAGGGGTAAAATGGTCATTTCTCGATTCCCGCTAATTCCTCGAGTATTCCTACCATTTGCCAATTAATCTCGTCATGCCCAAATAATTTCTCATTACTCAATAAACCCCAAAATATCCTCCACATTCCCAAAATATCCCTAGGCTCACCCCGAGCCGGGTATTATACCCAGCTGTGACTATTTCACTAACCGCTCACTAGGATCGCCTCGAGTCGTGTACTTCAAATATATCCACATAATAATGTGGTCTCAACCATTTATCACATTTAATCGCATTTATGCCCTAACATGCCAAAATTACAGATATGCCCTAATAAATAATAAAGGGCTCACATGCATATCTTATACTCATAAATATGCATATAATATATTCACATCATCATATATATCATGCATTCCACATAATCACGCATTAAATCACGTAATCACATATATATATATATATCCAGTTCTGCCCTCTTGGCACGCTAATCAAGGCACTAAACCCTATTAGCATTTTTGGGTCGTTACAACAATCCCCTCCTACTGAGAATTTCGTCCTCGAAATTTACATGAATACAACGGGATACTGATCTCACATAGCTGACTCAAGCTCCCAGATCGCTTCCTCGACCTTGCTATTCCTCCATAATATTTTGACTAGAGGAATCATCTTGTTCCTCAAAACCTTGTCCTTCCTATCTAGGATCTACAATACATGAGTCGTATCTAAGACAAATTTCTGAAGCATAGAGATGTGGAATACATAGCGAACTCCTTATAATGAAGGTTGCAGAGCCAATCTATAGGCTACCTGCCTGATCCTTTCCAGGATCTGAAAAGTTTCTATGAATCTAGGGCTCTACTTGCCCTTTTTCCCAAACCTCTTCACCTCTCGCAATGGTGAAACTCGAAGAAACACGTGGTCCCCTCCCTAAAACTCCACGTCCCTATGCTTAGGATCAGCATAGATTTTTTGTCTGCCCTACGAAGCGAGCATTCGAGCTCGGATCTTCTCAATAGCTTCATTAGTCTCCTGAACCATCTCTAGTCCCAAATACTTCCTTTCTCCCATTTCATCCCAATGAATGGGCGATCTACATTTCCTTCCATATAATATCTCGTATGGAGCTTCTCCAATCGTTGATTGATAACTGTTGTTCTACAAAAACTCAATAATGAAAGATATTTACTCCAAGACCCCTCAAAATCTAGCACACACGCTCTAATCATGTCCTCCAATATCTGAATTGTCCTCTCAGATTGTTCGTTGGTCTAAGGATGAAAGGTTGTACCGAACTTCAACTGAGTCCTCGTAGCCTTCTACAAACCACCACAAAACTTGGAGGTAAATACGGGATCCCGGTTTGATACTATAGATTTAGGAACCCCATGGAGACGCACAATTTCCCAGACATATAACTCCGCGTACTGATCCACAGTATAGGTCGTCCTCACTGGTAGAAAGTGCGCTGACTTGGTGTATCTGTCTACTATTACCCATACCAAGTCATGTAGCCCCACTATCCTGGGTAAACCTCCCATGAAATCCATGGTAATGTCTTCTCATTTCCACTCAGGAATACCTAAAGGCTGTAGCAACCCCGCTGGTTTCTGATGCTTAGCCTTCACCTGCTGACAGGTTAAACACTTGGCCACGGATTCAACTACGTCCTTCTTCATCCCAGGTCACCAATATAAAGTCCGTAGATTCTGATACATCTTCGTGGTGCCTGGATGGAGTGAGTATGGTGTAGTATGGGATTCATCAAGTATCTGTCATCTAATACCCACATCCATCGGAACACAGATCTGACCTTTGTACCATAGTAAACCTGCTCTAAAATGGAATAATCCTTAGCCACTCCAGCTAGGACATTCCCTCTAACCTCATGCAATTGCACATCATCCAACTGATCCTCTTTTATCCTCTCTAGGAGGGTAGACTATAAAATAATATTGGCCAACTGACCCATAACCAATTCTATCCTTGCTCTAGCAATCTCTTCTGCTAACTCCTTTGATATTTGTTTAGAACTAAACAATTGTCCCGGGCATCTCCGTCTCAGGGCATCTACCACTACATTGGCTTTTCGTGGATGATAAATGATGCCATAGTCATAGTCCTTCACCAATTCCAGCCAACGTCTCTGTCTCATGTTTAAGTCCTTCTGGGTAATAAAATTCTTCAAACTCTTTTGGTCGGTGTATATCTTGCACTTCTCCCCATACAGATAATGTCACCATACTTTAAGTGCGAACACCACCGCTGCTAACTCCAAGTCATGGGTAGGGTACCGATGCTCATAGTCCTTCACCTATAGTGATGCATAGGCAATAACCTTCTCATTTTGCATCAACACGCACCCCAACCCCAGCCTTGATGTGTCACACTATCCTACAAACTTTCCTCCCTCCGAAGCAAGACTTAACACAGGACCAATAATCAGTCATTGCTTCAGTTCCTTGAAGCTACCCTCACACTTCTCTGACCAAGTGAACTTCAGATTCTTCTGTGTCAATTCAGTCAATGGTGTGGCAATCTTCGAGAACCCTTCCAAGAACCATCTGTAATATCCTGCTAATCCAAGGAAACTCCTAACCTCCGAGGCATTCCTTGGCTTCAATCAATCCCTAACTGCCACTACCTTGGCCCAGGTCTACCTTAATCCCACCTCTGCTAACAATGTGGCTAAGGAATGTCAGTTCTGGTAGCTAGAACTGACACTTCTTAAACTTAGCATACAACCGATGCTCTATCAATCTCTATAATACCTATCATAGATGCTACTCAAGCTTTGCCTTTGAACTGGAGTAAACTAAGATGCCATCGATGAAGAAAATCATAAATTGATCCAAGAAATCCTTGAACACCATGTTCATCAGATCCATAAACGCTATTGGGGCATTGGTCAAACCAAACGACATGACCAGGAACTCATAATACCCATACCTCGTACGGAAGGCGATCTTTGGAATATCCTCGTCCTTGATCCTCAGCTGGTGATAGCAAGATCAAAGATCAATCTTTTAGAATACAATATTTCCCTACAGCTGATCGAATAGGTCATCAATCCTTGGTAAGGGATACTTGTTCTTGGTGGTCAACTTGTTCAATTCCTTGTAGTCTATACACATTCTCAGAGTCTCATCCTTCTTGTTCACAAATAAAACCGGAGCACCCCATGGTGAGAAGCTAGGTCTAATAAATCCCAATACAAAAGCTCTTGTAGCTGTATCTTCAACTCCATCATCTCTTCCAAAGCCATCCTATATGGAGCCCTCGACACTGGCTCTGTACCCGACACCAACTCAATGACGAACTGAATCTCCTTGTGTGGCGGCAATCCCGGTAAGTCCTCAGGAAACACATCCAAGAACTCGCATACCAGTCTAGTCTCTCCTGGCCCCACTAGCGTAACCCTAGTTGTATCCACCACACTAGCTAGAAAGCCTATACAACCTCCTTGTAATAGGTCCCTTGCCCTCAATGCTGATATCATAGGAATGCGGGGTCCATGAATAACACCCACAAAAACAAAGGGGTCCTCACCCTCAGGCTCAAAAGTCACCATCTTCTTCTTGCAATCTATAGTGGCTTCGTATCTGACTAGCCAATCCATTCCCAAAATCGTGTCAAAATCATCCTTACCCAACTCAATCAAATCTACTGATAGTTCCCTACTATCCACCATCACTAGCAGTGCTTTAATCCATCTCCTAGAAACTACCAGCTCCCCTATAGGCAGTATAGTCCCGAACCCCGCAGTATAGTACTCACTAGGCCTACTCAGTCTATCAATCGACTTACTATAAACAAATGAATGTGTAGCACCAGAGTCAATCAATATAGTATATGAAAAGCTAGCGCAAGAAAGTTGACCTATCATTACCGAGGGACTAGCCTCAACCTCTGCCTATTTCAAGGTGAACACTTGAGCTGAAGTCTAGCTATTCACCTTCCCTGGTTCCTCCTTCTTCGGTGTCGAGCAGTCCTTCTTGGGGTGTCCAACCACCTCACACAAGTAACAAGCCTTTGCTCAGCACTCACCCAGATGGTGCTTCCTGCATCTTGTACACTTTGGATTACTTCTTCATGCCTCACCACATCCGTGGCGGCCACCTTGAGCACCCAAACCTCTCCTATCAGGACCACCAGTGGTCGAGGTGTCAAGGGTCTTCCTCTTCTGATCACTGGGGCCTCCACCCCTAGCACACCTTGTGTATGGAAGCACTGCCCTGTGAACATCTCGTCTCATAGTGTTCTCGCTCCAGTTCTTGTTCTCTGCCTCCTTAGTAGTAAGATCCTTCTCAATAGCCTGGGCATAAGTCGTCTGCCTAGGTACTGATGTGATCCTCACATCTCGGGCTATCTGACCGCATCTATAGGCACTAAGTTTTATGCAAACTTTTCTAGCCTATCAAACTTCAGGGCAGACTCAGTAACTGTCATACTTCCCTATACCAACCCCATGAACTCATTCACCTTTTGTGCCCTGACGACAACATTGTTATAATTCTGGTTGAACAGATCTCTGAATCCATCCGAACTCATAGTAGAAAGATATCAAGATTCTGATGCCACCTCCCACCAAATGTAGGCATCCTCTCTAAGGATATAGATGGCACATGCCACCTTGTCATTACCTTCCATCCTCATAAAGCCCAATATGGAGGTGATCATACACATCCACTGTTCAACCTTCAGTGGATCTGGTCCTCCCTCAATGGTTGGAGGGTGCTGTCTCCTAAATCTCTCATAGAGTGGCTCCAACCTGTTTCCAATCTCATGTGGCCGTACAGCTGGTGCCACAACAGGTGGCACATTAGGTGCCACATTTCCTTATGGAGCCTGTTGCCTAAGAAGGCGAATCGGCTCTTCCTGACTCTGTAGTCTGGCTTGCATATCAACAAGTATCTGTTGCTAGTTCTTAGGAACTGGCGGAGGGTTTTGGCTCTGCTCTTCATCTCTATCCTTGACCCCAGTGTCGGCTAGTCGTATTGGTCGCCTTGGATGCATAACTATCCAAGTCTATCTATAATCAATGACTCGAAAGTCAGGCAATGATGGAAGGATAACATTCTTTCCATGTTCCAACATTGAAACTCAACCTACAGTATGCAATCAGGATGCAAACAAGCAATTAAACAATCATTCACATACAATAACAATGGTAATAAGCATGCCTTATCATAATCACATAGCAGTCAAGGGCCAAGCCCTATCAATATATCTTATGATCCCTATTAATCGCACAAATAAAACATTTACATTTCATTAAAACATTTAAGCATATAATAACTTATATATAGTTACCCAACCCTGAGTCAAGCTTGTCTTTAGATGTGAGTGTACATGCCTACCCAGTATTCAGAAACCCTTAAACCTAGACGACTCTAATACCAAGTTGTTTCGCATTGGATAACCAAGATCGTTACACTGTGTGTTTAAAATAGTGTGAGACTTATTAATCAGGTCGGTTGAACATAAATGTGTTATCTAAAGACAACTGATACGTTAGGGTTAAAATATTTTGATCGTAAATGGTTAATTTTTATTAAAACATGTGTTTGATACATGGAATCCCAAAAATAGTAATGGTGGAACACTACCCTCAAAGTCTGAAACAAAAAAACCAGTCTAATGGCAAAACACAATTTACCGTTCTAATTCCTGTAAAGTCCCTCGACCATGGCGGTCGAGTAGCTAATGATGTACACTCCGCACCACGTAGCACTCGTGAGCCAAGGCCTAGGAACAAAACCATAAACAATAAGCATAAAAAAGAAACAAAAGCATGTAATAAGCTTTAATGTAATTAGTTCAACTAATCAGCAGAATACAGATATAAAGCTAGACAGCGATAAACATATACTTTCAACATATATCTCGATTAGTAATACCAACAATTAGGTGTCAGCGCCCTTAGGCTGAGCCCTCTGGTTATATAACAGATCCCGGCTCGCTTAGGCCGAGCTGCGTTCAGTACGCTTATCATCAGCCCCGATACCCTTAGGCCGCACCTTCTTATTGCATATAATAGCCATACAATTACAGAATACATAAGTTTAATTACAGGGAATTTCAGTCCCAAACACAACGAAATTGGTGCATTTTTCTTACCTTGAATCCCGAGTGATAGATAAAGAACAGTTTCGAGCACGATCCTCAGTCCCGACCCTTAACCATAGTTCTAGTCATAAGCAATAGTGGATAACTATCAAATTACAATCCAATGAATAACTTTAGAATATTAATCTATCCTCGGAGACCTTGGATTCTACCAAATCAAGTAGTAAGATCCTTCTCGAGCCTTAACATTTGGGTTCCCGAGCTTAAAACCCTCAAACAACCCTAATTTTCATTTGAGTCGCAACACGCTCACGTCAAAGGAAAAATGCCTCTCTGCTAAAGGATATGGGCCGCGACGAGCTAAACCTTGAACTGCAGTGCGCCTAGACAGAACAGAGGCCTTCCAGCCTCCACGAGCACACCGGCTGCGGTGCCTGATGAACAGGGCCGAGGCCCAAGCCCCCAAACCCTGAAAACCAACCCTTTCCGACATTTTTCCTCGAGCCTAAATCCGAAAACTCAACCCCAATCACCTAACAAACTCAGAATCCTTAAACTTGTCATGAAAATGACATATCTAGTCTATAAACAATTCTCTTAGACCCAGCAAACACCCAAAACATGTCACAACCTACAATTCAAGCAAGCTCTATGTTCTAATTATAATACTGCAGAATTCAACAATTACGACTTGAAACCTTACCTCAGCTTGTAGCTTAGATCCTCAGCAAACACTTTGACTAATCCTAGCTTTAATTCTCCCTGGTTTCTAGCCCAAAGACCTTGTTTTTTTCTCCTTTATAGCTTAAAGGATTCAAGCACAATAAAGGGAGAGAGAGTGAATGTAAGTGAGTGAGAGGGAGAGAGTGTTTAAGTGTTCTAAGGGTATTCATGTTATGTCTAGAATTTCATTGAATTTATCCTTATCTCCAAAAAGACCAAATTGCCCTTAAGTTTTCCCACCACCTAATTGCCTCTCGGGGTAAAATGGTCATTTCCTGATTCTCTCTAATTCCTCGAGTATTCCTACCATTTTCCAATTAATCCTATCATGCCCAACTAATTACCAAATACTTTCTCATTACTCAATAAACCCCAAATATCATCCAAGTTCTCAAAATACCCCTAGGCTCACCCCGAGCCGGGTATTAAACCTTGTTGTGACTATTTCGCTAATCCGCGCATTAGGTTCGCCTCGAGCCATGTACTACAAATATATCCAAAAAATAATGTGGTATCTACCATTTATCAAATATAATCGCATTTATGCCCTAACAAGAAAAAATTACAAATATGCCCTTCTAAACAATAAAGGGCCCACATGCATATCTAATACTCATAAACATGCATATGATATATTCACATCATAATATATATCATGCATGCCACATAGTCAAGTATTAAATCATGTAATCACTTGTATATCTAGCTATGCCCTCCTGACACGCTAATCACTTGTGTCATTACAAGAGTGCTTGGCCCACTAGTCGTCACATGGGTGATCACCAACATGTTAGTCGGTTGGTCAGGATTGCGACCCCCAGCTCCGTGCTTTCTTCGTAGATTCCCAGGAGTGCCCACAACAACCCACCAGGTCGGGCTGAGACAAGTTCACGGAGGCAAAATGCTCCAGCAAATCCTCCTGTGCCACGATCAGAACACCAAGCACAGTGAACTTGGGACATTGGAGATAGCCAAGGTGAGCTAATTTATTTCGTCCTAATGGAACGAGGATAGCCTCGCCAATAAGGCATCCCCCATTTCCTGTTAGACATCCTACACCACCTCCCCTACAACGAGATGCTTCATCTTGTGGGAATAGTCGGAGAAATCCTTCCCTGTTGGTAGATACTTATTCCCCCACGAGCACGTGTTGAGAATCCAGGTCCTCAATCTCAACTACGGGTCGTAAGTTTTGCAAATTAAAGTTACTGGACAGAGAGCCAGCGTGGAGGCAGGTCTGAAAAAGACTTGAGGAATCATCTGAGCTCAGCACAAAGTCTGCGGTATGATCCATAGCCTGACCTACGCGATCATTTGAACTCACAAAGAAGGTATCCAACTTGGAATGAGGATGTTAGTTATACTCGACATGAGGGAGGTCGGACTTGCCAGACTATGGTTTAAACAATACAAGAAGCATTTCTTCCACGTTTAAGAGAGCATTCTGAGCTTCACAGACAACTCATGTAGAGGCCAACTCATTGGCCAACGTAAAATAGCAACCTCGTGAGTTACTGAAGGCATACTAGAGTAGATTCGCCAATGTTGCGGCATGAGCTAGGGATGCTGATGATAGCTCCAAGCTCGAGGCAATGAGGACAGGAATCCTGGTGGGAGGCGACCTCTGGCAAGAAATCCAAAGAAAAGGACTTAAAAGTGTAGATGAATTCTTGGCCCGAGCTCAGGAGTGCATAAACCTGGAAGAAGCGTGAACTGCTGTGGGAGGAACCAGCCAGGCCCCTATCCAACCCACTGGAGCGGTGATAGATGTTGCAGCTACGACTCAACCCGTTACCCAGAATAATCAAGCAAGAAACAACAAGAGGAAGGGGAATGGTGAGGGCGACAAGAATGGCACGAAGAAGAACAAGTCCCTGGAGAATATCAAGCCCGTTTATGCCACCTATACCGACCTAACAGACACCCGGGAACATATTTTCATGGAAAATTCTAATCGCCTCCCGTGGAAGAAGCCATGGCGTTTAAGGCATCCGAGAGCGAAGAGAGACCCCTCAAAGTTTTGTTGACTCCACAATGACATCAGTCATAGCACCTATGATTGCCGACAGCTAAAAGATGAGATTGAGACACTCATTCGGGCTGGACCATTAGCTCAGTACGCCTGAAATTAGGTAGTCCCCAATCGACTGGCCGGGTAGAATCCTCAACCAGCTCAGGAAGCCATGACAGGTCAGCCTGGAGCTCAGATGAATCAGGTCGACCCTCCACCGATAGTAGGAGGAGATATAACTACTATTGCTAGAGGACCTCATTTGGCGGGCAGCAACGGGGCCCATAAGAGGTATATTAATGAGTTGAAAACTCATAATGGTGTGGAGTTTGTCCCGGAGAAGCAATTATCGAAACAATAGCGGTTGGAAAAACAACCAATCATTTTCATGGAAGAGGATGTTAACCACGTTCAATTCCCACATAATGACCCGCTGGTAGTAACCGTGCAGCTCGCTAACTGAAGGGTACGAACAATACTGGTGAAGAATGGAAGTTTTGTAAATGTGCTTTTCAGGTCCACCCTAGAAAAGATGGGGTTGTCCGTAACTGATTTAAAGGCAACATCAATGACATTGTATGGGTTTTCAGGTAAAGGAACGAAGACCATAGGGACGATCGAACTAGTGGTGACATTGGGGGAAGAGTCACAAACTGTCTCTAAAATACTTGAGTTCGTTGTAATCGAATGTCTGGCTACATATAACGCAATTTTGGGATGATCTACGTTGATGGCTTTTGAAGCCATCACTTCGATCCGCCACTTGGCAATCAAGTTCCTCTCAACCTCGGGAATATGCACAGTAAGAGGAGACCAGCTCACTGCCAGAGAATGCTACAACAATGCTATGAAGGGAAAATCACAACCCGGTTAGCAAGCGATGGTTATAAGTGAGGGAAATGAGGAGTCTCGGGAAATGGAAGTTACTCGTAGGACAAAAGAACCTTGTGAAGGAAATGATGAGGTTGCCCAAAGGGACAACATTGATCCATGGGTAGGCGAAGCAAGTCTGAGCTGTAACAAGTAGAACAGCTCGAGGAGATAAACATCGACCCAGAAGAGCCATCAAGAGTTGTCCAAATTTAAAAAAATCTTAATGTCGAAAGGAAGAAGGAGCTAGTTGAGTTTCTAAGGAAGAACCTGGATATTTTTGCTTGGTCGCACAGGGATGTGGTGGGAATCAGTTCGAGTATAATAATACATACTTTCAACTTGGACAAGAATGTGCCTGCAAAGTCCCTAAATTGGAGGCTTTTGGGAACAGTACGATCTGAAGAATTAGAAGAAGAAGTAGCTCGCCTACTTAAATACAGGTTTATTATGGAAACAAAATACCCGATCTAAGTTGCTAACCCCGTTTTGGTCCCGAAGCCAAACAGGATGTGGAGAACTTGTCTCGATTTCTCTGACCTCAAGAAGGCTTGTCCCAAAGATTGTTTCCCACTACCAAGAATTGATCAGTTGGTAGACGCCATGGCCGGTCATGAGCTCATGTCTTTCATGGACGTGTACACTAGATATAACCAGATCGTGATGAGCCCTATAGACCAAGAGCATACCAGTTTCATGAATGAGCATAATGTAAATTGCTACAAAGTTATGCAATTCGGGCTAAAAAATATCTGAGCTACATACCAATGGTTGGTCAACAAAATGTTCGCTAACCAGATCGGGAGAAACATGGAGGTGTATGTCGATGATATGCTCTTCAAATCAAAGACTGCCAATAACCATGTATCCGACGTGGAATAATGTTTTGGCATATTGAGAAAGTACGACACGAAGCTGAATCCCCATAAGTTCACTTTCGTTGTCGCGTCAAAAATTGTTATGGGGTTTATAGCCAACACAAGGGGGATAGAAGCAAATCCGAAAATATTAGGTCGTTATTGGAAATTCCTTCGCCAGGTCACGTAAGGAAGTACAAAGCCTAACTAGAAAGGTGGCGGCCTTGAACTGCTTCGTTTCAAAATCAACTCACAAGTGTCTACCATTCTACAACTTTCTCAAAGGAAACAAGAAATTTGAATGGACCGAAGAATGCAAACAGGCATTTCGCAGCCTGAAAACGTACCTAACAGAACCCCCCATACTATCAAAACCAACATTTGGAGAATGTATGTTTCTTTACTTGGCCGTGAAAGAAAATATAGTCAGTGCTGTCTTAGTTCGAGAAGGAAATCGGGCACAGAAACCCGTATATTATGTAAGTAAGAGGCTTCTAAGAGCTGAATCACGGTACTCATTGATAGAAAAGCTGGCGTTTTGTCTCATTTTTGCTTCAAGGAAGCTCAGACCATACTTCCAGTCCCATTTTATTCACGTCTTAACCGACCAACCATTAAGGCAGGATTTCGAACATCGAGTATCTGTTAAAATTGGCTATCGCACTCAGCCAGTTCGAAATATTGTATATGCCACGAACTGCAGTCATGAGCCAAGCCCTTGCTGATTTTGTTGCCGAGTGCACAGGTTTTCAAGATGAGCTTATAAGGGAGATGAAAGAATTATGGAAAGTCTTCATTGATGGATCATCTAACGAAAATGGATCGGGAGCTAGGATAATCTTAATCTCACCTGAAGGACATCGGTTTCATACAACTCTCAGGTTTGGGAGTGAAGCATCCAACAAAAAAGCGGAGTATGAGGCCTTATTGGCAGGGCTAAGGGTGGCGAAAGAGGTGAAGGCAAAAGCAATCCAATGTTATAGTGACCTTTACCTCATGGTAAATCAGATATTTGGGGAATACAAAGCTCGAGGCATCAAGATGGCGGTCTATCTTGCTAAGGTAAAGGGCGAGTTGTCTGAATTCGAGTTTAGCTCTATTGAGAAAGTACCCCAAGAGTAGAATTCCAATGCAGATGCTATGGCTAAACTCGCTACCACCAAAGAGGAAAATACATTGAATGTAGTTCTAGTGGAGTTCCTGGAAAGCCCAAGTTTAATGACAGAGACGGTGGAGGTTGGAATTATTAACATAAAAGCGACCTAGATGACTCCCATTGTGGAAAACTTACAACCGGAAGGCTACCTGATGATAGGAAGGATGAGAGAAAGTTGTTGTATCAAGCTTTGTGGTATGTTATTGTTGAGGGGATCCTATATCGGCGAGCACATTTTTTTGCCCCTTCTGCGATGTGTTCTGCCTGAGGAAGCACACACTATTTTGCAAGAAATACAGGAAGCCTTCTGCGGGGACCATGCTGGGGGGAAAGGACTCAATCTTGTATGTGCAAAATTGTGACAAATGCAAACGCTTCGCCATAGTTGCTTGAGCTGCTCTAATCGAGCTAACCATGATCTCATCCCCTTTGCCATTTGCAGAATGGGGAATTGATTTAATTGGTTCCCTGCCAATGCGAAAAGGAGGAGTTCGTGATGCGATAGTCGCATTTGATTATTTCACGAAGTGGGTAGAGGCTGAACCTTTGACAACCATCACCTCGAAGAGAGTCATGGATTTTGTTATGAAGAATATCATATGTCGATTCGAACACCCTAAAAAGATTCAAACAATGAAACTTAGTTCGATAATGATATCTTCACGGATTTTTGTGAAAAATATGTCATAACCATTACTTTTTCGTCGGTAGCTTACTGTTGACGGTGAAAGCTCGTCAACAAAGTTAAGTTAGAAAAATTGAAATATAGAGCTTATCAAATGAAAATTTTCAAAGATCTAATTGGAGACTCAAAGAACAGTTGCAAAAAGATAATGGTGAAATGAACTTGTATTTTTTATGATGTAGTGCTACAGTATTTTTTCCAACCCCCTTCCATGTAGAAGTAGGGTTCCCTTTATAGTGGGCTCTAATGGCCTTTGATACATTGTGGTCCAGGAGACCAGAGTGTACACAAGTACATTGTCAGGAGAGTGGCCTCAGGGGTAGTGGTGTTGGTTCCAGTACATGGTCAGGTTCTGTGGGAATGTCCCCACTACTTATTCAATAAAAGTGTCAGAGGAGTGGCGCTAGGCGTAGTGGTGCTGGTGGTGGTGTCGACTCTGACATCTGGTTAGAAGCGTACAGGCCATGTCCCCTCTCCTAGCACTCCCACTACTTGTCTGGCATGTGCTTAGTGTTCGTACCTCTTCTGACTTGGTGTGAATTGCTATGGGGCCCTTCCAATTTGCCTTTATTGGTGTGTTAGAGTGATCCAAGATTTTACCTCTTGTTGGCCTTATGGTAAGAGTGGTGCCTAGTGGCTGGAGCCAATTTTAAGGGGTGAGATAAGACCCCTCTAGTGAGGCCAATTTTGGGGAGGTGACCCCTTGTGGTCGGATGAGGTTTGGTAGTGCCGAGTGCACCAAGAGGAGGCATGATGCACGACTTCATGAGACGCCTCCATCGAGGCATGGCTGCTGGGTGCGAGGCCCTCACGAGACGCCCCTCGAGAGGCGGTGCACCTGGGCAAGCTGAGTGGTGGCTCGCGGCCTTCACGAGACACCTCCAGCTAGGTGCAGCTGTGGGGTGCGAGGCCCTCGCGAGACGTCCCTCGCGAGGTGGTGCACCTGGGCAGGCCGAGTGGTGGCGCGCAGCCTTCGCGAGATGCCTCCAGCGAGGTGCGGCTGGGGGACGCGAGGCCCTCGCGAGATGCCCCTTGGGAGGCAGTGCACCTGGGGAGCCCGAGTGGTGGCGCGCGGCCTTTGCAAGATGCCTCCAGCGAGACGCGGCTGCGGGGTGCGAGGCCCTCGTGAGGTGATGCACTTGAGCAAGCCGAGTGGTGGTGCGCGGCCTTCGCGAGACACCTCCAGCGAGGTGCGGCTGTGGGCCGCGAGGCCCTCGCGAGACACCCCTAGTGAGGCGATGCACCTTAGTGGGACGAGTGGTGGCGCACGGCCTTCGCGAGACACCTCCATCGAGGCGTGGTTGCTTGGCGCGAGGCGAGCATCTGGGCACACCAAGTTTTGGCACGCAGCCTCCAGCAGCCTTGCGAGGCCTATATTTAGGCGTTTAGGGGACTTGAGCATGTGCTTTGGGTCTTTTACAAGCATGAAATTTTGAGCATCCACACTTGGCCCCCAGTCTAGGAGAGGATCTTTAGGTGCTTTGGTAGACTCTTCTCTTTGATTCTTATAAATAGGCCTTCATGCCAAGCCTATTATTTGCACTTCATCTCCTTAGCTTAGTGGCATTTAGATCCTTGCTCTTTTCAAGAGGTAAGGGGTTCAATCCCCCACAACCTCATTTTTGCTATTTTTTCCTATCTCTCTTGTTTTTTGTATGTCTATATCCATACAGGGATTTGAGGACTAAAACACATTTTTCCTTTGTTTTTGCAGACGCGTACTTTCGACCACTTGCCTCTATTTGACCGTGACGGCGCTTTTGGCCCTCGACCTCCTTTTGACCACATCAGCGCCCAATTTTACTTGCTTGAGGTATACTTTCTTTCTCCCTTATGTTTATTTGGTCCAAATTAGCACCACTGGGGATGGAATACTTTGGCCTGAGCTCGTCGTGAGTTAGCCTTGATGCATGCCCCTTTATTCATACCCCGTAGTGGGTCATTTAGAGCGTTCGTGCCTAGACATTTTGAGCCCATTCCTTTGTGTTTTGTAGAAATCCTCTCATTTATACGTGAACCCTTTTTGCTTTCGGGACGAGGTCTCATGGAGGGTGAAGATCCATTCGACATTCCTCCGGGGGTCGAGTTTGTTGACTTGTCTTTAGACTCAGAGTCCCCTGGGGAAAATCCTTACCGTGACCATGACACCTTAAGGTAGGCCCGTATTCGTCACCTCGAGCACATGGCTGAACTTAGGTGTAAAATTTGGGTGGTAGAGAGCGAAATTGACTCGGTGTTGAGAGGAGACGGAGTACCTTTCCCCCCTGACCTTAGTGACCATGTAGCGAACCGTAGGGTTACCCTTTTAGATTTGCAGATGGAGTTGGAGTTTATGGAGGGAGATCTCCTGCCTGAGCCTCCTAGCCCGTTCTTTCCTAATGACTGTGATGGGGCGGTCCTGTCTTCTCCTTGCCCTTATTTTCGATCTTCCCTAGCTTAGTGCTTCTGCAGCCGGTGCCTCGGTGGAAGACTCTTGTTAGGAAGAAAAAATGGAGGGTAAAGTGTTTTGTCTCCTCCTCACCTTTTTCTTTTTGTTTTGCAGATATGCCGAAGAGAGGACGACGACAGGTGGCTACTGATGACCAGGACACTGCCCCCTATTGGCATCCTCCCTAGTGTCCCACACATCCGAAAATAAATTGATGGAAATAGTAGATAACTATCGTGTTCCTCTGGAGTACGCATTATACATCCCTTTGGAGAAGTGTCGGGGTGACTGACCTAGTATGGGCTAAGTGGCCATTAGGGAGCATATCCTAAAGGCGGGTGGTAAAATCCCATTACACCCATTCTTCGTCGCGGTTCTCAACTATTTTAACCTCGCTCCAAGCTGGCACCCATCAGTTGGCTGACCTTGAGCTGCCTCTTCATCGCGTTTATGGAACTTGTCCGTCATGCTCCTATGGTCCAAGAGGTGCATTTCCTGTACAATCTCATGCCCTCTCCCAAATCCAAGGGCTTTTATTTCCTGCAAAAAGCCAATGCTGCAGTCCCCTTGATAGAGGGCGCTGTGTCCAACCCGGGGTTCTGGAAGCAGGACTTTTTCTTTGTGCCGGGCCCCCTTTCTGTTCGTGAGGACTTTCGTTCTGCTCCCAGTAAGTACTTTGAGCCACTTTTTCTTCTTTTCTTTTTGAAACTTATTGTTTTATAACTTATGTTTGTGTCGACAATGGTGTGAATCATGCAGAGCATTTTTCCATACCTATATTTGTTTGGTCGGAGGCAGACGTTGTGAACACATTCCTCAATGCTAACCCCGCCGTGAAAAGGGCTACATACCTCTTCACTGTGGAAAAAATCAACTTTCACAAGCTGTCCCCGGTTTCAGATCCCGGGTTGCTGTGGACTCTTCCCAGGTCAAAGAAGACGAAGGCTACCTCGGCTTAGCATCGCTTGGGTGATGGTGAGGCCGAGTTTGTGCCGAAGGGAGTCTCCCTTGGACACGGGCAACCTCACCAGCTATCTTCTTCCCCCCGGGGAATGCCCTCCCTTTGCCCCTTTCGACCCTGACATGGCTTCCCAATTCCAGGGTCAACAGGCCATGCCGAGGCATTTTGTTTGCCCCGATCCTGAGGACATTGACGCTTTTCCTCAGGCTCCCCTCGACCCCGGTCCATTGGGGGCTTACTTTCTCGATCTTCCTGCACACCCTCCTGATCTACCCAGGGCCCATTTTTTCGATCTTCTTGCGCCTCCTCCTATTTCGGCGAGCGGTTCGTCTGTCCTTACCCAGCCAGGTACCATTGGCTCAGAAGGGGTGTCCTGGGTGGGCCGCATGGTGGCTTCTTACGGGCGGCGGTATGTCCAGATCGCCTCAGACCTCCTCGAAGTTGATTGGAGTGGTCTTGGGAGTTTCACTATGTCGAATATTGGGGAGACTCTTACGCGCTCTACTGCTTGGGTGAGTTCATGCATCTTATGTCAGCCTTATCTCTTTTTATTCCCCCCTTTATTTTACTTATCACTATTGTTGTTATTTTTCTTGTGCAGGCCTATATCGTGGCTCAGCGGTTTGCCGATTCGGCTCAGAACCTTTCCACGTCGAATGCCGAGAGGGACCGTCTTGCGGTTCGGGTCCAGGAGCTCAAGAGGGAGCTTGCTGAAACCAGGTCTAGGCTAGAAAAGGCCTTGGCAAAAATTTATGCCTCATCGAAAAAGAAGAAGAGGGCGATTGCCAAGGCCACGATATTGCAGGAAAGGGTCACCAGCCTAGAGGCCGAACTCTAGGGTTCCAAGGCTGCCGCAACTACGTCGCAGGAGAGGGTCGCTTCCTTAGAGGCCGAACTTGAGGGTGCTAAGGCTGTTGCAGTTGCGTCGTAGGAGAGGGTCGCTTCCTTAGAGGCGGACAGGGCAGCTATTGAGTATAGGTCCATAGAGCGCACCCTTTATGGTGTATGGAGGCAGGGTCCAAACTTCGATTTCTCCTCCTTTGGCGAGCACGCCCTTGCCCGGGCGGCTGGGTGGAACGCCCGTGGCAGGAGGCCTTGAGATCATCATTTCATAATTTTTGCCAGTTAGTCCTCTGTGGATGTATTCTTGTTCGAGCCTTATTGTGCTTGTAATAATTTTTTTTTAAGTCTTGTCATGTTACCAAAACTCTTTTTTTATATATACATATGCAATTATTCATCTCTTATTCCTCTGTGTTCGAGGTGTTTTTGAGCTCGTATGATGGGGTTTGGTAGGTTCCCCTTTTTATTTATGAGGCTAGAGGTTCTTTGGAGTCCATGTGAAAGGGTTCAATAGGTCCTTTTTTGGTGTCTCTTGATTGTTCTTATAAGGATATATTGACCCCTTGCGTTCTAGCTATCCTTTTATATATTTTCAACCGTGCTTATTATTTCTTGCGATAAGTGTCCTTCTCATCATTATTCATAGTACTATTTTTGCAAGGGTCTCTTTTAGGACCCTTTTTGTCTAGACGGCTTGGTGGCCACTCTAGGCTTATTGGTGAGTGCTCTTTCTGAGGCTTTTCCCCTTGAGAGAGCATCTGCCTTTATTTGGAAGTTTGTTGTTTTTTTTTTTGTAAGACCTTTTGGCCTCCTTCATGTTCATAGGGGTAGCTAATCCTTGTGAACTTCAAGAGATGCCTTGCAAGGTCTCCTCCCTATTTGTTAGGGTTCATCACACATTTTTTTTTATATAAGGACCTCGTTTAAGGCCCTGATATAAGGGGTCCTTTTGGGATCCTCCTGATAGAGGGTCCTTTTTAGGTTCCCTCTGATATGGGGGGTCCTTTTTAGGATCCTCCTGTTAGAGGGTCCCTTTTAGGATCCTCCTCCTATGAGGAGTCCTTTTTAGGATCTTACTATTTGCTATATGTTTTGCCCCTGTCCTACCCCCCCAAGTGTCTGGTAAAATTTATTTCAGCAGGCACTTTGGTTGGTGCTATATGGGAGAAGAATAATTCGTGAAGTGGCGAACAATTTCATTCATAACGTGCGGGTTACAATGACATACATATGAAGGGGTTACATCTAATTAGGAGGTTACCTAGGTAGCCTCTTTAATTATTTACTCACTAAATGAACATAACAGGGAACAAGCTAAACGTAGGTTTTCTTTGCATGGGCGCAGAAGTCTCACTGGTAGTATTTCTTGAGGTGCTCTGCATTCCATGCCTAAGGTATAATGGTGTTATCTGTGCGGGCCAATTTGTATGTGTTTGGTGGTATGCACTGAGCGACCTGGTAGGGTCCTTCCCAGTTCACCCCCAATACCCCCGCCCCCGGGTCTCGCGTGTTGGGGAGTACCTTCCTCAGTACTAAGTCTCCTACCCTGAACTTTCTCTCTCGCACCCTTGAATTGTAATACATCGTCGCCCGTTCTTGATATGTGGCCAGCTTTAGTTGTTCCCTTTCTCTCCTGGCTTCCAGCAGGTCCAAGTTCCTGACCAACGCTGTGATGTTAGCCTGGTCATCATATGCTTGCGTGCGGAAGGATTTAACCTTCATTTCTACCAGAAGGACAGCCTCGCAGTCGTATGCCAAGGAGAAAGGTGTCTCCCCAGTGGTGGAACGAGGGGTGGTCCTGTAGGCCCAAAGCACATTTGGGAGTTCCTCGACCCAGTTAAGTTAGAAAAATTGAAATATAGAGCTTATCAAATGAAAATTTTCAAAGATTTAATTGGAAACTCAAAGAACAGTTGCAGAAAGAAAATGGTGAAATGAACTTGTATTTTTTATGGTGTAGTGCTACAGTATTTTTTCCAACCCCCTTCCATGTAGAAGTGGGGTTCACTTTATAGTGGGCTCTAATGGCTTTTGATACATTGTGGTCCAGGAGACCAGATTGTACACAAGTACATTGTCAGGAGAGTGGCCTCAGGGGTAGTGGTGTTGGTTCCAGTACATGGTCAGGTTCTATGGGAATGTCCCCACTACTTATTCAGTACAAGTATCAGAGGAGTGGTGCCAGGCGTAGTGGTGCTGGTGGTGGTGTCGACTCTGACATCTGGTTAGAAGCGTACAGGCCATGTCCCCTCTCCTAGCACTCCCACTACTTGTCTGGCATGAGCTTAGTGTCCGTACCTCCTCTGACTTGGTGTAAATTGCTATGGGGCCCTTCTAATTCGCTCTTATTTGTGTGTTAAAGGGATCCATGATTTTACCTCTTGTTGGCCTTATGGTAAGAGTGGTGCCCAGTGGTTGGAGCCAATCTTAAGGGGTGAGATAAGACCCCTCTAGTGAGGCCAATTTCGGGGAGGAGACCCCTTGTGGTGCGGATGAGGTTTGGTAGTGCCGAGTGCACCAAAAACAAGCATGATGCAAGGCTTCGCGAAACGCCGCCCTCGAGGCATGGCTGCTGGGTGTGAGGCCCTCACGAGACGCCCCTTGCGAGACAGAGCATCTGGGCAGGCCGAGCGGTGGCGCGCTGCCTTCGTGAGACGCCTCCAGCGAGGCGTAGCTGATGGGCGTGAGGCCCTTACGAGACGCCCCTCGCAAGGCGGTGCATCGGGGCAGGCCGAGTGGTAGCGCGGTGCCTTTGCGAGACGCCTCCAGCGAGGTGCGGCTGTGAGCTGTGAGACCCTCGCGAGGCGGTGCACCTGGGCAGGCTGAGTGGTGGCTCGCGGCCTTCGCGAGACACCTCCAGCGAGGCGCGGCTGTGGGGTGCGAGGCCCTCGCGAGGTGGTGCACCTAGGCAGGTCGAGTGGTGGTGCACAGCCTTCGCGAGATGCCTCCAGTGAGGTGCGGCTGCGGGACGCGAGGCCCACGCGAGGCGGTGCACCTGGGTAGGCCGAGTGTTGGCGCGCGACCTTTGCAAGACGCCTCCAGCGAGGCGTGGCTGCTGGGAGCGAGGCAAGCATCTGGGCACGCCAAGTTTTGGCTTGCAGCCTCCAGCAACCTTGCAAGGCCTATATTTAGGCGTTTAGGGACATGAGCATGTGCTTTGGGTCTTTTACAAGCATGAAATTTTGAGCATCCACACTTACCCACAAGCCAATGGCCAGGTTGTGGCTGTAAATAAACCATGAAGGCAAGCTTGAAGAAGAGACTAGATGAAGCCAAGGGATTGGGGCCCGAACAGTTCCCACGAGTACTATGGGCCTACCAGACCTCACATAGAACCTCCACAGGACATACCCCTTTTTCCCTAACCTTTGGAAGTGAGGTTGTGCTCCCAATTGAGGCGATGGTAACGACTCACTGAAAAAAGACATTTGATCAAGATCATAACCATGAGCTACTTAGTGCATCCCTCAATCTAATCGAAGAAAAATGAAAGGCATCGTCATTACAACTTGCCCATTATCAGCAGAAGATCACTTGGTATTTCAATTCAAAGGTTAAGGGACGCAAACTCAGATTAGATGATCTGGTTCATCGAAGGGTCTTTTTGGAAAATAAAGATCCCAAGGACGGAGTGTTAGGGCCGAACTGGGAAGGATTATATCAGATGGTAGAGGTCCTATGCGAAGGAACTTTCAAGCTAGCCCGGCTAAGTGGGAAAATATTCATAGGGACCTGGAATGCCCTACACTTAAAAAAGTATTATCAATAGCTTTGTTGTCTTTAATGTTTTTAGAGTTACCATTTATGTAAGGCTTATTTATAAAAGCCATTTCAGTTTAATAACAGTAGGATTATTAAATTGCCAATATTATTATTTTGTTATCACGAGCTCGCTTTGTTAAAGAAACAAAGAACATTTATACGTTCTAGTTGCTTGGAGGGGCACATAACTGAGGAGAGTTTTTGACAAATTAGTCGGATAAAAATTAAAAATTTAGAGTTTGGAAAATTCGATTATTCAACGACTTTTTAAATCTCGAATTTTCAAAAAACCAAACTCGAACTAAGTTTGTGCAATAATTAAAACCATGGATATAACTTGGTCTGAGGGGTGATTCCTAAAAGGTCAGTGCTATTAAGCCAATTAAAAAACCCCTAGATACAAGCAGGTCCGAGGCCTGATTCCTAACAGGCATAAAGCTACTAAGCATAATAAAAACCCTAGATATAACCAGGTTTGAGGCCTGATTCTTAACAGGTATGATGCAGATAAGTGAGCAAAATCTTAGGATAAAACTAAGATAATGATAAAATCTATCTCGATCTAAAGTGAATCCCTAAATTTTGAATGTACAAGAATATAAGGATGCATAAACATGATAAAAGTATAGACTCAAGGGAATGCAAGTAGATCATAAGTTAGATAAATATTCAAAAATATATTATCATCTCAACGAGAAAAAACCACGAACTAATCCCGAAGACAATTGTTTTGGTCCTAAGGGGCTTGATTACAAAAGCTTGAAAATATATATAAAAAAAAGGTGAATAAAAATTCACTGAGGTTTGTCAGCTCGCTCTAGAGATGTCACCTCCTCGCCATGTCCCTCAACAACTCCAGAGGCTTCGGCGGTCTCTGATGGTTCCTGTGAGAACCAAATCTTGAACCAAATCGTTCTGCATAAAAGAGAAGTTCCCATCCTGGTTGAAAACCCAGCAACGGTAAAACATCTCCTCCATTTAAGTCGATGACTCCATCAGCTTCTTCTTGAATTCTTCATTTTCGACTTGAGGCTAGTCTATGTGACGGCTCACCTCCATGACCTGATCCTGGGAGGAAACCAGGGCGGCTTTGGCAGTCTGTTCGCCCTCTTGAGCAGCGCCCAGGGAAGTTCAGAGCTCCTCATCCCTGGCTTTAACTCAGGAAATTCTTCAAAATTGAGCCAGGATAGATTGCAAAAGAATGAAGCAAGTTAAGAATAGTTTATTTAAAAAACTAAACAGAAAGAAAAGGTTATGAGAGTGAGAAGGACTCACAGTGAGGTTCATCCCCATGGCAGATTCGAGGACGCCCCCAAAACTGCGCTCCTCAACAGCCCTTATATCTTTGGCGTTGGCTCTGTAGGCGTGGCCGACCATGTAGCATACCGTCTCGTACACAATACCCCGAAAAGCCTCAGGGATCTTGTCTAGGTCATGTGGCTTGACCTGGATATGAACAGTGGGAGTCTCGCCTTGGATCAATTTAGGATTTGAGGGAGGTACGTGTTGAGGAAGAGGAGATTGTTGAACCGTAACTATTGTTGCTAGAGATGGGGGAAGTTCCTTTTGTGTCTACTCCCGGGTGGAGCTGGCACCTTTTCTTTAGTCGGAGACTTGGTGGTACCCCCTCATCTCTGGAGCTGTTTTCTCTGTCACCCTAGGTCTCTTCCCCACGGGACCAACTCCGGTCCCTCCAGCCTTAAAAGCACCCCTCAAATCCGGGGCTTCAGGCAGCTCCATCTCTTCACTTGAAAAAGGGTGAACAAAGGATTCCGTTTAAAGAAGTAATTATTCAAGGTATTATAAACAAAATAGAAAGAGCAAGAACCATACCCTTCGGGATTGGGGAGGAATCTACTACGATCAACTCGGCGTTATTGACTAGGCTAGGCACAACCCTAACTCTTGGATTAGCAGAGGTTTGGAAGAATCTAAAATTATGACTTCTTGGGTCCTAGGGGGTTCAGGTCCTTCCTTGGACTGGACTCAGCTATGTACTGCCTAAAACCAGGGGAATATACACACTGACACAGGGAAGGCCAAGTTCTATGGTTTGAACCATACTCCTAAAAAGTGGTTGATCTAAAATGGAGAGTGTTGTCAACTATGATGGTACCTTTGGAATCATTGTTGTCATAGCGTACCACTAAACGGTCCACGCACTGGAGGAGAGTTATGTTTAGGTTCGAGTCAATGGGATGACAGCTAATGAGCTAGTTCGGGCAGAATCAAATTATCTTGTCACTGGCAGCAGCCCGATCTAACTCTTTGTAGTGGTATGGGTTACCTTGGTCGAAGGGGCCGGCTGCTGCCCCAGACACAGCTCGCTCTGGATCGGACCCCTGATTATCTTCAGGAGCTCGCCTTTTACAAACCAACAGTGCCACGTCTTCTTCCTCCTCGACATCCTCGTTGGTTGGCAAGGCCTCTTGAGGAGGGGGGAGCTCGAGGATGAAAGGAAGAGGAGCTTAGGTCCTCAGAGCTAGCGGCTGGCCCTTGCTAATCAGTTGGTAGGCCACCATGGTGGCATCATTCACAATCTGATGATAGTCTTTCTCCCACGGAGGAAGACTAGACAGGCTCTTGTATTGACTCCCAAGGGTCACAGACCGCTCTGTCCTCGTGAATATAGCTGCACAAAGAACGAACTCAATCAGAATCCTTAAACAAAAGAAAAATTGTGTGCATAAGAGATAAAAAGTTCATGTGCTGAATTCATAAAGATAAAAGACATATGAGGATGGTTGAAGTATCGATGGTCACAGTTCTTGAACCCATTTGACATAAATAACAAGTCTTTATAGTCATTTGGGTGCCTGGGGAGGTCAATGACAGAGGCTGAGTTGGGAAAATAAGCAAGGTAGTGGAAACCATCACCTCGCCCCTTCTGTTCGGGACTGGCCTTAAGGTAAAAAAAGTACATGATGTTTGTTGGAGTGGGGACCTCCTACTCGTGCCTGAGAAACAAATACTTTAACCCCACCAAAAGCCTGTATAAGTTCGGGGGGAGCTGGAATGGAGCCAGTTTGACGTCATTCAGAAAGTCTACAAAATACTGGTCCAATGGGAGGAGGGCAATGGCCTTCAAGTTCTTATCACTCCAAGCCCCATAGTCGTCTTATAAATGGGCGCAACTCCACTCTCCCTCCAGCGTAAGTCGGGTGATAAGGCCATCAGCTCCCATCTCAATCCTATGACTCAGTAGGATCTTGTTAACTTTCCCTTGAGTTGTGATCCGAGAGACTATGTGTTCGGCCTCAAAGAATGCGTTGGGGTTGGCCACATTTTTCCTCTCCACCACAGGGTCGAAATGGGGGATGGGAGAGTCCAGGGTGACCTGCTTTCCCTTATCTTTTCTCTGGGCAGAGGAGCTCATAGTGTTCTTCTTTGCGGGGGCCAGAATTTAGATCGCCCAATGACAAGGTGGCCTATTAGTGGCGACCTAAGATGATTTCTAGCTATGGTTGTGGAGGTACGGAAATCCGAGGGTTTAAGTGGTTTACTTTTGAAATTTGAAAATTCATATGAGATAAGATGTGTCCTACCCTCAATGCGTGGTCCGAGGCCATGCACTTCGATTTCTTAAAATTCCTTGATACTTTGGGATTTGTGTGTCAGATCCATCAGACCCATTACTTTTCTTTTGAAAGCGTTTTAATTCAAAACTGCCTAAGGAATCATAAACTTCAAACTACCTAGAACCAAACCTAAAACCCCTTCAGCTTCTACACCCTAAACAGGTATTCAAGCCGAATTACCATTAGAATTTTCTTTGAAAAACCCAGAAAATTTGCCCAGTTTTATGAAAGTCTTGTTTCTAAATAAGCCTAATATCGTTCATTTAGCCTAAATTGAATCCTATCACCTATTTACAAACAGACGCAACCTAAATGACGTTGAGCAATGGATGTTTTTCATAGTAAGAAAAACAAACTCACTGGAAAGCAAAGAGTTGAAAAATTAAACCAGATGAGGATGCTCGACAACGACAAAGAAGACTCTATTTGTTGCGATAATATTGAGCAAAGGATCTATATCATTCACCTTTTAGCATAATTTTAACGCCACCCACTCACTAGTAAGGAATCAAATTGTACAAATTGGATGGTCGACAATGGTAAAGAAGACTCTATTTGTTGCGATAATATTGCATTTCTTTCACGACAATCGTTGATGGCCAATATGTTAGGATTAGTGCCCTAAAAGCATGTTGTTGTACCCTAAAATTAGCACGGGTTCAATTACTCAGCTCGGGTATAGCTGGTAGATGAATTTATGGAAAAATAGCCATGTAGGATATCTGGCTAACAATGATGTGAGCAACTCAAGGATCAATCCAGTTCGTACACAATATACATGTTATTATCAGACCACCTCTTAGGGTAACAATCGAGTTCGAGACTTATAATGGCTAGATCTAACCTTGGTTTTGAGCTTACAATAAGTTAGGGGTCAGATAGCCTTTGAACATGAGTTCGGGTGAATTATTCAACTCATGGAAACCTGGGCATAACTTATACTGAAGGATCCCAAGAGATTCGGAGAGTCCTTGTACGCTCATTAATGTCCAGGCTGTATTGAATATCTATCATTTATTATCTGAGATAGTAGCAGTATATTCTTATCTGTTATCAAATCATATCCTAATATAAATGGAAATAATTTGTATTAAATGTATACCTTATTTATTCATGCGGTTACCTAAACCTGTCCAGGAAATTTCCCTATAAATATCAGGAATAATAGACAGGGAAAGGGATGGTCATTTTTGTATTACTAACACTCTGCAGAAATTGAGAGACAAAAGCAATAACATAGTCTCGTGGACTAGGTGAATTTTAACCACTGAACCACGTAAAATTTGTGTGTTCGAAAGAGTTTTTATTATTTTATTACGGTTTATAATTTAGCAATAATCTACTTAATCTACTGTTGGCGAAAATCTGTGTCAACACATGTAAATACATTTTATTGATTTAAATAATAGTACATTTTTATTACATTTGAATATTATAATTATTTTTTTGAATTAATTATATAATAGTATCAAGAAAATTCTATATTCATTTATAAGAATATGATCTTGTATAATTACGAGAGAATTAAGATCGTATATAATTAATAAAATAGTCAATAACATATTAAAGTAAGGAATCTTTAATGAATGGTTACTAGTGCGGTTTACTAAGCATACGAGATGCAAGTTATCTAGATTCAGTTTGTTGATGTGGATAGACATCTTAATAAAGATGTTGTATATAATAGAGATTATATATGATAGGACCGATGATAATTAATTATCTTTATAAACTTGTCATTTGGCATAAATATTTAATTCTTATGATAATAGATGATCATTTATAGATCAGTCTAAATCATGAGTATTCATGAACTCCTGTGTTGTGTTTATTGGATCTTTTGATTCAATCGTTAAGGTCCCTTTGTATAACGAGGCTAATGACTTTTGATTTGGATATTCAATATCATGAATCGCTAGGAACATAATTTATAATAAAGGATCCATACTTTCCTAACAGATCGAATATTGGTTCCCTGAAGGGTTAATTTTGGAACTGAATAATTATTGAGCTCAAATCTATAATTTGGTTATAGATTAATTATTCGCTAGTGAAATAATGGTACTTAAGGACCAAGAGGTAATTAGAATTGTAAAATGCTAATTTTTACTAGCTCTAATTAACGAACCAATAAATGGAAGACAGAACTACATTTATTGATTATATCAATGGCCTACAAAGAGATTTCTGTAAATATAATTCTATAAATACTTAGAGTGCAATTCCATATTTCCAGTGGAATAATCATGGAATTAAAAAATAAGGTTAGTAGATTAAAGAGTTGAATTAATAATATTGTTTATTGAAGTTTCATATTATAGGTCCATGGTCCCCAGATCACCTCTGTCCTACACTGTCAAGGGCAAGGATGTCATAAGGAAGATTTGTAGAGAGAAGGATAAATTGCAAATGAATTAATTTTTTGAGGTAAGGAAATATTTATGTGATAATTATGGGCAATTGATTAATTGGAAATTAATTAATTATTTAGTTGTATATTTTTTATTTTGAAAAGCCATATGTTAAAATAAATATTAATCGTGTTTGGATTAATATAGAGAGAGATTAATAATTATCTTATCATAAGATATTTATTTAAAACTTATATTTTAAGATAAAGTTAATTTTGAATTAACTGATATTTATTTTGGGATAAATTTATTATCTTAAATATTAATAAAACAAATAAATTAGAAAATTAGGGAAACGCTAACGTGGCTCACGACACTCTCACTGTACATTTAATGTATGTGGTGCCACTCAGGGATAGAAATATCTTTGGGATTTGAATTTTAAATTTCAAACTTATTTTTTATTTAATTATATATATTTATTCTTTGTAAATATGATTTAAATTAAATTATTAAATAAGTAGTAAATATCAGTTTTATTTAAAATAAAATAAATATTTATTAAATTAGTTAATTATCTTTATAAACGTGAAATAAGCAATACTTTGAGAAGAAGAAGTTTTAAGTAGTTTTTGACTATTAGACTCTCTTAAGAAAAGAAATGATAGAATTACCTAAACCTAAAATTCTAGAAATTTCTATAGCCCCTCTCTTCTAAAACTTCTCTAGATCTCATGTGCTGAGTACATCTAGAGAGTTCTAAATCAACCTTTTGAATCCTACGTGTCCACACACGTCCTTGTGTGTTTGAGGATAGGTCTAGAAGATCAAGGTGTGAGCTTTCAGAATAAGGATAGGAAGATCGTTGATTTATACAAAAAGATTCGTGGACAATTCATAGGCTACAAGAGGTAATATCTAGTCTATATGTGTTTGGTTTAATATATCTATATATGTATAATCTTAGCTAGTATTAATAAATTTTTATTAAGATTCATTCCTCTGTGTATCCTCATTTATCATATTTAATACCAACACAATGACAATACTTATGCCAAAGTTATCATTGACCAGATGCTAGGTAAGACCCATCTTCATCCTTCTATAATTTTTTTCATTCTAATAAAATTATTGATTACAGTCGAAAGACGTGGAACGAAAATTATTTTAATTTTTGTATAAAAGTGGATGTTCATGTTTTTGTTTATGATATTCCTCCACAACATGATTTTTACATTGATGTTGACATTGATAAAGAAGATTATATGGATAATATGACAATTAATTTTGTGGCGGCAAGCGAGCAATCTATTAAAATATTCGAGAAAGTTTTTATTAAAGATGATTGCTTTGAGAATGTTCATGTTGGTTTGGAAGCTACAAAGTTACCTTGCACACACACACATATCATTAAAAATGTATTGTTCAGTGGCTACAAACTAGCAAATTTTGTCCAATATGTAGATTTGAGATAGTTTAAAAAATATATATTTTAATATTGATTACACAAATTTCGGTCATTATTAAATCATATTATATACTAATAATTCAATTTTTTTATTACAATTTTTAAATATAATTTAATAAATGTGAGAACATTTGATTTTCATTATTCATACAACAAAGCATTGCATGTTTAATTAGAAAGACACTTATTCATTTGAAAATAATAAAAATAAAAATAATAGTTATATATTTTTATAAATGAATTAATCCACATTTATTTTACCAACACAACTTTATGCACACTTATTAAATGACATGTTCAATTTAAAAGGCAAAAGTTCATAGAACCTATACATATTTTGGAAATACCCTATTTTTATGTCAAATTAAAAAAATTCAATATGTTTATCAATACATTTATTTCACTCCATGAATATTTAAAAAGCTAACTATTCAAACAAATTCAATAATATTTTGAAATTTATATTTTTTTACATCCCATATTAATTTCCTTAATTCTCTCGTTTTTTATTAATTATTAATTGTTACTATATAAATCATATTATCATCTTTAAATATTATAAGATTTTATATTTTCAACCACCTCATTAATGATATTAAATGTTATTAGAATTTCGAAAAATTTAAGTGTAGTTCTATTGGTTACACATTCTTGTCACTCATCATGTCATGTTTAATTAAAAGACAAAGGTTCATAGATCCTAGACATATTTTTAAAATTACCTATTTTTATGCCAAAAATTTAAATAATTTTTGTCCAATAGGAATATCAATACCATTTGAAATAATTTAAATATCTGATAGAAGATCCTTGAGAAAACTTGAAATTTCTGAAAAAAGATTCACCTTCCCCTTCTACTATTGCAAGATGTTTTAAATTCAAAATTTTAAGTGTAGTTCTATTGGTTAAATATTATGGTGACTCTTCATGTCATGTGTGTTTAATTAAAAGGCAAATGTTCATAGAACCTAGACATATTTTCAAAATTTCATATTTTTGTGCAAAAAATTTAATAATTTATTTTTCCAATAAGATTATCAATACATTTATTACACTACATGAATAATAAATGTTATTATGTAAATTCCTATTATTATGTTTAAATATAATATAATACATAAAAATTTCAACCACCAAACTAATTATATTAAATGCTACTACAATTTCAAAAATTTATATGTAGTTCTATTGGTTAAACATTATGGTGACTCTTCATGTCATCTTTAACTAAAGGAAAAATTACATGTGGCATCCTATTTTACATTTTAGTTACAATTTTACTATTGTTTTTTTATTTACTATTATACCGTTTTTTATACCATTTTTTTATACTGTTTAAACTTCGTATACCATTTTTTAGAATTTATGTATTGCTATCTTTGCTTTTCACATATGGCGCGTGTACAATTTTTGGTACATGTTCTTGACATGTCTTCATGTGTAGTCTAATCCCCATTTTTCTCAATCCAATCATGGTATTTGGTATGGGGTTACTCATTTCTTCCTTTTTAAACTAGTGGTTTAGTGTGTATAGGAGTTACAGGTTCGTGGTTTGAGTCACATTCTTCTCATTTCTCGCCATTGTCCAGGGTTTGTTCTTTAAATACTTGAAGAGTTTGAGTAATGATGATAACTCGATCGTCTATTTCTCCATTGCTGAAGTCTGTTACTGAAAAGAAAATGAAAAAGAAAAAGAAAAAAATCATGTCTGATTCGGGGAAAAAGGATTATGAGGAAGATGTTAGTGATTTTTGTGAGAAGAATCTGAGTAAGGTGAGGGTGAGGAATTACGTGAAGAAGAAATTTAGGGGGAAGTCTTCAGATGATGATCGTCCAGTGAAGAAGGTTAAGGTAGTAGATGACGATGGTAATGATAGTGATGATTTAGAGATTGAATTCCCTAATAAAATCAAGGTATATTTTATTGTTTTTTTTTTTAGTTTCTATTTTTTTTTCTGATTTTTCAATTTTTTGTATGTACTTTGTGTTCTTTTGAAAGGGTATTTGGTTTTTGGTTTCTTGTTGTGGGTTTGGAGTTTGTGAGATTTTACATTTTTCTCGTTTGATGTTTCATTTTGCATCTTTTGGTACCATGTTTGGTTTCTTTCTTTTTTTTTTTATTGTATTCATGTTTGTTAATTTTTTTTTATTGTTTACTTTTTGGTATTTTTTTAGGGTTTTAATTTGATTTTCTGTTGACCGCGTTTTTGGCCAACGACGTGTAGACGTCAAAAATGATAAAAGCCTTCAAGAGAAATAAACGACACAGACGATTTTTATAGTGGGTCAGCCCCAATGTGTTGGTAATAGCCTAATCCACTTAGAGTTGTTATTATAGATCTACACTCAAGATCAGATGAACCTGAGTCAACTGAGTTTCTTCAGTGCAAATTACCAGAATACAAGAATTCTCTCAAATGCAAGTACTCTCTCTCTCTAGAAAATTCGAATTCAATCAAAAGTCCAAAAGTCCTCTTTATGATGCCATAAGCCTTGTATTTACAGGCTCAGGATCGTACAGATGATATCCCCCCATAATCGGGATATTTTGCTATTCTCATTATATTTAATTTACAATAATATTCAAAATATAACATTATACTATATTCATGGGATAAACTGAGAGATTCCTGGGCAAGCCAAGACCGATTCTTGTTGAAGCCGTTTCTAGGATCTCTTGCGTAGCCCTGCTCTGTCTAGTCGATCCATATCTCACTCAGGCTGGTCGACCACACCTTCACTGGGAAAACACGCACCTGACTGGGCAGACATGCACTTGACTGGGCAGACATGCACTTGACTAGGCAGACATGCACTTGCCTGGGCAGACATGCACTTGGCTGGTCGGACATGGTCATGACCGATCGGCCAAGGTCATGCCTGGTCGTCCAAGGTCATGCCTGGGCAGACAAACATGTGGCTGGTCGAACAAGGTCATGCCTGGGCAGACAAACATGTGACTGGTCAGACAAGGTTATGCCTGGGCAGACAAACATGTGACTAGTCAGACAAGGTCATGCCTGGTCAGTCATGACACTTCTCAGGCCAGTCAAAATTCTTCACTGGTCTACTAGGTCACTCCTAAGCCAGGTCACCCAACCATTCCTTGCCATTTGTCATTTCTATTGCCACGTCATCATTTTCAAATTTTGGGGATAACATTGCCCCCCAAGTTTATTATCTAATGTCTCACATATTAAACTTTTTTCTCCACAGCTGACGACACTATTAAAAAAAATCATATGTTCACCTTCCCGCCATGCAACAGACCACAACTCCACAGACCACGATCACTGCAATTAACTGCTCATAGTCATGGGGAGAAAAAATATCCCAGGAATTCTAAGGGTCCAAAAATAAGTGGTAATTCCCACTTTTTTCCTTTAAATAGACCCCTATACTCCCACATTTCCACACACACAAGAGAGCAAAAACAAAAATTTCTCTCATCTTTTTTATCTTCTTTCTTTGGCCGAAATCCACAACCTTCTTCTCCTTGGCCGAAACTTCAAGGATTCTCAAGGATAAGCTTCTCATTTCTTCAAGCTTTCTCCAAGGTCTCTTCAAGATTGGGTAAGTCTTCTCTTTCATCTTCACTTGTGTTGTTTTTTTTTCAAAAACTCCATGAAAAATACATGTGTTGGCCGAAACTTCATAGAGAATTTTTTCTTGAATCTATGTGTGAATCTTAGAGATACAATGTATTTGGTGGCTGTTTTGATGTTGTTTAGGTTATGGGTAACTCAATTTTACCTTCAATTTCATAGAAATTTAAAGAAAAATGAGTTTTTCAACCTAAATTTCTTGTATGTGTTTATGGGTATTTGATGATATGAATGTGGTCTTTAGAACATTAGGAACTTTACAAATTCCCCATTTTGATCTTGTGGTTGTGTGTTTTGGGTGAAGAAATGTGTTTGTGTTAGATGGAATTTAGGGCTTTATCTTTTTTTCGAAATGGGTTTTGGTTGGGGTTCGGATATGGGGTATGGCCGATTGGCCATTGCTCATGCCATTTTGAAAATTCTAGTCCGATCGGACTCTAGCCTTGGGCTCGGACTAGAGCCTCACCACTCGGACCAGGGGCTCACTATTCGGACATCTGTTGATACTGGTCGGATGCCTATGCTCGGACACTTACTGCTGCTGGTCAGATGCAGGCTTGGCTCCTCGGACAACAGACGTAACCCCTCGGACCAGGCGCACAACTTAGATGCGATGTTGGCTTCTCCTCGGACCACCCAGACGCATGGCTCGGATGCTATGCTGCTCCTCGGACCCCAGGCGCACAACTTGGATGCGATGCTGGCTTCTCCTCAGACCCAGGCGCACGGCTTGGATGCTTCGTTGCTCCTCGGACCCCAGGCGCGCAGCTCGGCCAAGCCCTTAGGCACCACACACGCACACACGAACACGGGCGCTGGGCTCCTTGTACAGCCTCTTAGGCACGCACACACAGACACGGCTGCTGGGCTCCTCGGACAGCCTCTTAGGCATGCACACCCGCTCGGACATAGGCACACACAGCACCAAAATCTTTTGCCTATCACCATAATCTTCCATTCATGCTCATTTTAGGGACCTCCCCATATTTATTTTTTGTAGATGAATCACTTTGACTATAGGGGAGGTGACAACCACACGAATTCTAATACGTCCGTCCCGCAGTCGATCAACACCCCTCAAAGCAGCGACTCCTCGTCAAAGTCTCCTGATAGTCACACTCCTGAGGATCGCCTCCGCCGCTTTAAGAAGATTCTCCCCTGTTCAGCTTTATACTTTCTTCACGAAGAGCAGTTCCTTCATCAAGTTGAACAGTCGACAATGACGGTAAAGAAGTCCAACAAACTCCCGTAGGACCAGGATCCTGAAATAGCCCGCAGAGCGGTACAGAAAGTGGTAGAACGCAGTGAGGTCCAAACTACGGCTTCTTCGAGACCACCCTGCCAGACGCCAAAACCAAACAAGCCTCGGAGAAAAATTACCTAGAAATTCGCTACTGAGATCCAGCATCTGGCTGTCCAAAAACCAAGGAAGGAAGGAGAAGAAACACCTTCTTGGTTTACCGCCAAGCCTACAAAACTCAACCCAGGGATGTTTGACAAACACATCCAAGCCTTGGGCTTGAGAGGAGTGAATGTGATATGTCCGCGCCCCCATTAGAGGGCTAACAAACCTGGCGGACCGTACTGTGCCTAGTCTAGGCACCATATATATGCATGAGCGACTATCCCGCTACACCCCTTCTTCAAATCAGTAGTGGGTTATTTCAACGTCTCTCTCTTCCAAATCGCTCCTAATGGGATTCAGGCGTTGTCTGCCCTGTTCATTCTTTACTTCATGCAAGTCCTGGATGAGCCTACTCCTCACGAGATACACTACTTGTTCGACTTCAGAACCAACCTAAGCCATAAGAACACAGGTTTTTTCCACCTCTTTCATAGGCATAAAGGGGTTAAAATACCTTTGTGGAATCGCTCACAAGTCGAACCCTGGGAAATACTATACAGAGTATTTTCTCACGTCGGACATCAAAGCCAATAACCTGGCTTTTACGCATGCGGGTCCATTCCAGCAACCCTCGCCCACAAAAGAGATGTTTAAGCAAGCAGAGGAGTTGGCCAACATGTGCATCGAGGAGAAGGATGTGAAAATTTTGGTTACTGTAGACAATCTTCAGATAGCACTACTGAGGAAAATAATGCAACTGATCAGTCCAATGCCGCCACTGAGGTAGTGACTGATCAGTTCTCTCTTGGACCATCTCCTCACTCCCATAGACCAGGTGATCTCGTCATTAGGGAGCCCCAGCCAGAGGACCAGCGCAGACCTGCTATTCCCACACAGCCTGGGAAGGGAAAGGCCATCCAGCCTGAGAGGGACTTGAGCTCATCATCTGACGATGAGGACGACTTCCTCAACCAAATCCTCAAGTCAGGTCTAGTAGTCATAGTGATATGTTTATTAACTTGGTTATATGGGATTTATAGAACTGTCTAGTAGTAGTAATATACTTATCCAAATATTTCTTTATATATATATATATATTTTTTTTTACTAACAAATCTTGTGTTTTCTGTTTTGCAGATTCAGAGATGTTTAGGCATTTCAACGCCCCTCCTGCCCCGAAGAGGAAGTCCGGAGAAGGAAGTGACTCCACCCGTCCGAGTAAAGTCCCGAGGATAGTACCGCCCAGCCAAGGGAGACAACCGGAGGGGTCAGTTGTAATCCCGCAGTTGACCCCTTCCTCGCTTCCTCCTTCAGCGAGCCTAACCCCCACTCGTCCGACCGGCCTGAGTGAGGCACTTCACACTGATGGTACTATTGGGAAGGAAGTGGTTGATCAGACTCTTCATGACTCTTCAACGATTCAAAGCTTTGAATCCTTTCCTCAACTTAGCGTTGATGTTGTCTTACAGAGAGGGCTTGCTCAGTTAGCGAATGTAAGTATTCTACCACAAGACAGTTTGTTACTTGTATTTATATTTTGTAGTAACCTCTTGTTTTTCATACAGACGCTCATCACCATCAGTCATGCTCAGCACCGAGTAGTAGAATACAAGGAGTTGATCAAGGTCTTAAATGATCAACTAGTGGAGGCCCAAGCTAAGGTGGATACTCTGACTTCTTTAGAAAAGGATCTTAAATCCAAGTTGGAGCGGTCAGAGGAGACTGTGGCTGAGCGAGATGAGTCTCTTAGGGGGTTTGCTGATGGAAACAACAAACTAACCCAAACCAACAAGTCATTAACTGATCGGCTAGAGAAACTGACTTGTGAGAACGAGGGGTTTGCTCGCGAGAACGAGGGACTGATTCGCGAGAATGAGGAGCTGAGGCAGGAGAAAGAAGCCGATATTACTCGCTACGAGGAGATCTGCTTCAACTACTTTTATCAAGTGTGGAAGCTAAACAAGCCTCTCAACCTCGACTTTCTCACCGAGGAGGTTAAGGCAGAGGAGCTTGCAAAATGTGAGGCCAGGGCTGCCGAGGAAGCAGCTAATCCTGCCCGCACTACATCTGCTTCCCCCACGCTATCATTCCGACCGGAAGGAGCAGTTGATGCTGAGGAAGGGGTTGATCAACCTGCTAGAGCCGACCAGTGATCCCTCATCCGACCAGACAAGCCTCCGCCCGACCAGACAAGTTGTCATCCTACAAGCTCTCTAGCATACTTTTGTTTTGTATTTTGTTATATACTCTTGCTCGTATGATCGAGCTGTTGGCCTTTGTACTTTACTTTTCTTTTTTGGATAACTTGAAACATTTAAGTCTTTTTATACTTAAAACATTACAAGTTTATTGTGAATAGAAAAGTCACTCTGATGTATGCCTTATATTTTCGCATGAGTACTTAGTTTTCTAACTTAGAAATTCTAGACATTTCATAAGTCCATACTAAGTATACTTTCTCACACTCTTATTGCTGTTAACATTTTATGAGCATAATGTTTGTTGTCACACAAATATCTGCTTCTAACTTAAAATTTGTAAAAAATTCCAAGTTAATTAAGCTTTGTAAAACAAGTTAGCTTAACAGCCCTTTCGACTTCAAAAATTTACAAGTCAGCCTAAAAACAAATATCTTTGCTCGTGCTCTTATTGCCTGTGTTGAAGTGTACGCCAGTATACCCTATGTGCCCCCCAAGTGATTGAGGGTTGAAAAATCCTTGATCACTTGCTACTTGACCGAATTTGTCCAAGCAGTTATTACTCGTGAAACACATAGAATATACAAACCTATTTCAGCAGTTAACCACTGCAAAAACATGCAACTATTTAAACGTTGGTCATTCATGTGATGGATACTGACCAGTTGAACACTGGTCTGGTATTTTTTTGAGAAGACCTTTTCTGTTTTAAATTTTAATGACAGTTGAACACTGCCAAAGCAAGACTAATCAACACATATGCAAAATTTGTAGCAAGATTCGACCACGCTGCGCATGATCTCTTTTATTACTCGTAAAAAAAAAGGACAAAACGTGTCTAATTACGAGTCTCAAACAAAATAACATTGTTCAAAATAACATGACTGGTTAGCAAATAGCCAGTTCACAAACAAACTTAAATAACAAGTTAAGCACTTGATACAAAGCTACTACTCTGTAAGCAGTATTCATTGATAATATTTCTTCAAGTGCTCGCCATTCCAATAGTTCCTGATCAGCTCTCCATTTAACCGAGCAAGCTTGTAAGTGCCGGGTGGCAAGACTTGCTCAATTTGATACGGTCCCTCCCAGTTTGGTCCTAGTACTCCAGCCGCCGGGTCTCTGATGAACACCTTTCTGAGGACCAAATCTCCGACCTGGAACTTTCGATCTCTAACTTTGGAATTAAAATAGCGAGCCACCTTTTGCTGATGAGCAGCAACTCTCAAGCTTGCCTTTTCTCGTCTCTCCTCGAGGGAATCTAAAGATTCAGCTAGCAATTGGTGATTCTCCTCCTGGTTGTACATGGTCCTTCGATGAGATGGTGGGTCTACTTCCACAGGTAACATGGCCTCATACCCATATGCCAAGGAAAATGGGGTATGACCAATTGCTGTCCGGGTAGTAGTCCTATATGACCAAAGGACTTCTGGCAACTCTTCCGCCCAAGCACCCTTAGCTCGCTCTAGACGCTTTTTTAAAGTGTCCTTCAGAGTTTTTTCTACGGCTTCAACTTGCCCATTGGCTTGTGGATGGGCTACCGAGGAGAAACTTTTTGTGATGCCATGCCGAGTGCAGAAATCGGCAAATAAGTCACTGTCGAACTGAGTGTCGTTGTCAGACACTATCTTCTTGGGCAGACCATAGCGACATACTATATTCTTAACCACAAAGTCTAACACTTTCTTTGAGGTGATCGTGGCTAGTGGTTCGGCTTCAGTCCACTTAGTGAAATAAGCCACAGCAACCACCGCAAACTGTACTCCTCATTTCCCTTTGGGTAATTTCCCGATCAGATCAATGCCCCATACTACAAAAAGCCATGGGCTCTGCATTTGCTTCAAGACATTCGGAGGCGCCCTGGGCACTTTAGAAAATCTCTGGCATTTATCAGACTTCTTTATGTACTCCATAGAATCCTCATTCATTGTAGGCCAGAAAAATCCTTGCCGTAAAATCTTTTTAGATAGACTCTGCCCCCCAACATGATCTCCACAGAACCCCTCGTGCACTTCAGTTAATAAGTTTTTTGACTGGTCGGGTGCTATGCACCTGAGTAGAGGCAAAGAGTACCCTCTTCTATACAGCACCCCGTCCATCATAATGTACCTAGCAGCGTGCCTCATAATCTTCTTTGCTTCATTACGATCATCTGGGAGGGTTCCTTGCTCAAGGTAAGCAATGATGGGTGTCATCCAAGTGTCAACTATTGTGATAGTCATGGCTTCTTGTTCATTAATGTTCGGCTCTGCCAAGTATTCCACCGGTACTATGTTCAAAGTTTCAGCATCTTTTGCACTAGCTAGTTGTGCTAGAACGTCTGCGTTAGAGTTCTGCTCCCGTGGTATGCCATCATGCGTAGGCCCCTTGCCTGATATTCCCCGAATAAGTATGCCATCATGCGTAGGCCCCTTGCCTGATATTCCCCCAAGACTTGGTAGACCACCAATTGGGAATAACTGTTCACTTCCACCGACCGGGCATGTACATCTTTAGCCAAGCGCAAGCCTGCTAGGAGGGCTTCATACTCTGCCTCATTATTAGAAGCATTGAATCTGAACCTTAGTGCACAATGAATTCGGTGCTTCTCTGGCATGACCAATATAATTCCAGCTCCCGAATGATGCTCGTTCGATGACCCATCAACAAAAAGTTACCCACTAGGAAGTTCTTCTTTCTTATCAGTGACACACTCTTGCTGGTCTGGAACATCAGCGATCCCAATACATTCAGCAATGAAATCCGCCAAAGCCTGACCTTTAATAGCAGATCTTGGTTGGTACTTAATTTTGAATTGGCCCAATTCAACCACCCATTTAAGTAGCCGACTAGATGACTCCGGCTTTTGCAAGACTTGACGTAGGGGCTGGTCGGTAAGGACTTTAATGGGGTGTGCCTGGAAGTACGGCTGCAACTTTTGCGATGCAAGTACCAAGCAATAAGCCAACTTCTTGATCATGGGATACCGGGATTCTGCTCCTATCAATCGCTTGCTAACATAATACACCGGATGTTGCACTTTATCTTCTTCTCATACTAAGGCAGCACTAACAGCGTGCTCCGTGACTGCTAGGTACATAAAGAGGTCTTCTCCATCAACTGGCTTTGAAAGAACAGGAGGTTGGGCCAAGTGTTCCTTTATGGATTGGAAAGCCTGCTCACATTCTGCTGTCCATTCAAACTTCTTGCTCCCTCTAAGCAGGTTAACAAACGGGACGCACTTGTCCATTGATTTAGAGATGAACCTGCTTAGAGCTACAATCTGCCCAGTCAAGCTTTGCACATCCTTAATTCAATCCGGAGACTTCATTTCTGCGAGAACCCTTATCTTTTCTGGATTCGCCTCTATTCCTCAGGAGTTCACAATAAACCCAAGAAATTTTCCAGAACTTACTCCAAATGAGCACTTGAGGGGGTTCAACTTCATGCTGTACTTTCTCAGTATTGCAAAGCACTCCTCCAAGTCTTGTACATGTCCTTCAGCTTCCTTTGACTTCACCAGCATATCATCTACGTACACCTCCATGCTCTTGCCGATTAAGTCACGGAACATTCCATTCACCAAACGCTGGTAGGTAGCTCCGGCGTTCTTCAATCCAAATGGCATGACCTTATAACAGTACAACCCTATGTCCGTTCGGAAGCTGGTATGCTCTTCATCAAGAGGATGCATGCTGATCTGGTTATACCCCGAATACGCATCCATGAAGGACAATGTTTCATGACAAGAGGTCGCATCCACCAACTGGTCTATTCTCGGCAAAGGAAAGCAGTCCTTTGGGCATGCCTTGTTCAGGTCGGTAAAGTCTACACAAGTCCTCCATTTTCCATTTAGTTTGGGCACTAACACTGGGTTTGACACCCAGGCCGGGTAATATGCTTCCCTTACGAACCCATTCTCCTTTAGACGTTCTACCTCCTCCTTGAGAGCCTTTGCTCGATCTTTGTCAAGCAATCTCCTCTTCTACTGCACTATTGGATAGCTTTCATCCACGTTGAGCACGTGGCTGATCACAGTTGGTGAGATACCCACCATATCCTTGTTAGACCAGGCGAAGACATCTTGATTCCTTCGCAAAAATTCTATCAGCTGTGCTCTCACTTCTGCCTTCAACTTTTTCCAACCTTGACTCCTCTGGTCGAATCATTCTCATCTATTAGGACCTCCTCTAACTCCTCGGATGGTGTCACCTCACTTTCATAATCCCCAAAGCGAGGATCAAAGTCCCTTCCCTCGCTTTGGGCAACGCCCTATTTGGTGACTTCATCACTAGATGGGGCTTTTTGTTCTTTTAAACCAAGACTGCTTTCTTGGCCAAACTCTTCTAACATCTCTTCCTGATCAGTTACAACTGCAAAGCTTAGGTTGACATCCATCTCGTCTACCTCCTCTCTCTTGGCACATACAATCATGTTGCTCTCCGTGGCCCCCTTCCTTGCTTTAGCTACCGAGGCATTATAACATTCCCTAGCCTCTCTCTGGTCTCCTCGGATGCAGCCTATGCCTGCACTGGTCGGGAACTTCATGGAAAGGTGCCATATTGAGACTGCCACATGCAAGGTTGTGAGTAGTGGTCGACCAATAACCATATTGTAGGCGGACGGGCCGTCGACAATTAAAAACTCAGTCATCACTGTCTCATGCTTGGGAGCATCCCCCGTTGTAACTGGCAACTTGATCATTCCAGCTGGTGACAATCCTTCTCCAGTGAACCCATAAATGACTTGAGAGCATGGCTTCAAGTCATTGATAGATAATTTCATCCTCTCAAAGGATGATTTATAGATGATGTTCACAGAATTCCTTGTGTCAATCAAACACCTCTTCACCTTCATATTCACAATTTGGACTGTCACGACGAGAGGGTCATTATGAGGATACCTCACGTGTTGAGCATCATCTTCAGTGAAAGTGAAGGACTCACTTTGGTATCGTGGGTTCTTCGGGGGCCGCTCCTCCACGGCCATAACTTCGGAGGTTGATGCTGCATCCAACTCATGACGAAGGGTGCAAGCATACCTCTCCCTTGCCTTATTGCTATCTCTAGCAAGATGTGGACCTCCACATATGGTGTCTAGTGTGAAGTCCATAGGCTCAGGTTGCAAGGGTGGGGATCGTTGCCGCTTGAACCCAGGGTTGTTGTTACTTCCTTCTCCCTGGGTCTTCTCTGCTCGATACTTCTTTAGTTTCCCCTACCGGAGGAGAAACTCTATCTCATCCTTGAGATGATTGCACTCATTCCTGTCGTGACCATAATCCCCATGGAAGCGATAGAACTTGTTCATATCTCTCTTACTCATCTCATTCTTGATTGGTTGGGGTTTCCGGTAGGGGACCTCCTGATGACTTGCCAAATATATGTCCGCTCAGCTCACTGAAATAGTGGTGTAATTGGTGAACCGAGGTTCATACTTAGTTGGCTTGTCGTTTGATCCCGACTTAGCCTTCTTTTCATTGTGGCGGTCAGACCCGTTATTCCCACGTTTCTTACCACCACTTTGCTCATTTCTACCATTCTTTGGAGGATCAGTCGATCTGCTCGGATTGTTTAGGCCCTTCTCTCCCTTCTCAATTGCATCATCCAATTTCATGTACTTGTCTGCCCGGTCCAAAAATTGTTGTAATGTTGAAATTGGATTACGATGAATGCTGTCCCACAAAGGACTCCCATAGATAATGGCGGAAGAAATTGCCACCATCTTCCCCTCATCTCCAACTACAGTAGCTCGGTTAGCTTCTCTCTTGAACCTTTGTATGTAGTTTTTGAGAGACTCATCCTTTCCTTGCTTAATATCCGCCAAGTGATTCACGTAAACAGGAAGAGTCCAAGCAGCACTAAACTTCCTGCAAAACTCCTTTCTAAAACTTTCCCAAGAAGTGATAGAGTTAGGCTTAAATTTCCAATACCACTCCTAGGCAGTGTCGGACAATGTAGTAGGGAAGACTCTGCACCGATAGTCATCACTCACTCCGAGAAGCTCCATCTGATCTTCGAATTTCCCTACGTGCCTTATCGGATCTGCCTTTTCTGTATAAACTTGCAGTACCGGTGCTTTATACTTTGCTGGTGGCTGGGCTGCTCTAATTCTAGCACAGAACGGGCTGCCAATCCTGTGGTCTACTAGATCGATCGTGGAGGGTCATTTCAACAGACCCTGAATTGCTGCTGCCAGAGCATCAAGCTGGGCTTGGATGCCTGGGGCCACTGCTTGGGACTCATTCTCGGGACCGCCTGGTCGGGCGCTCCTATCCGGCAGATCATCATCAACTATTTCTACTTGACTAGTAAGTCGAATTGGATCTCGCCCTTTGACCGAGACGGTCCTTCTCCTATCAGCAATGACGTCTCTTAGATCCTTCTGAGCGGTGTGCTTTCCTAACCGATCGAACACCGTACTCTGAGTTTTCTCGGAAGGTTTGCTATGCGGAACATGCTTCTTGCCACTGCGCTGGTTGGGATACAGTGGTGGCCTTCCTGCCTGAGCTAGGCGATCTCTTCCTCCTCGATGGTTGTTATCATTCTTCTCTTTCGACTGGTCAGTGTGATGACTATCAGCTTCATCACGACCATGCCCATCTTTGAAGTGGGAAGTTTCTTTACCTCAAGGAGCTCTATTGTGCTCCTGCTCAGGTGGAGTTTTCTTGCTACCTGATTTATGACTTCAAGACCTAGAAGTCTCTGATCGGTGGCTCCTTGAGGGGGTTCTAGAGTTCCCCCTCTTAGTTGAGGCAGTGCCCGACCGGACCCCATCTTCCTCCCGACCAGGTGGGATACTACCACTCCTTTTTGGCCCTCGAGAATGGGGTCTATAAGTGTTCTTACGACCAGCTTTTGTGGTCCTTGCTCCTGGGTGGCTGCTCCTCGTGCTGCAGCTTGGGCATTGGCCCGGGCCAGTTGTGTAGCTGCCTCCAGAGCGAGTGCAGCCTCGTGATGTCGTCTATTGGCCTCCTCCTGCTGTCGCCGGATCTCCTCACTCCTGGCGTCCATTTCCCATCTTTGCTGCTTGAATGCAGTCTTCTGCCTGGCCATTTCTTCAGTGAACGCTTCCTGTCTGGCGTTGAATTGTGCCATCTCCTCCTGGAAGGCCCCCATGGCTTCTTGGAGTTCTTCCACTTCTGGAGTCACATCGTTGAGCACGACTCTAGGCTCAGTCTCACAGTCTTGTGGGCCAGGACCTTCTGATCTGGCAAGCTCTTTAGAGGAACCTGTCTTCTTGGAGGCCGCATTGGTGTTCTTAGGCGCCATAATACATCAGGGACCGTCTGTCTTTCTCTTCAGGCTCTCAATGAAAGCACCAAAATTTTGACCGTGTTTTTGGCCAACGACGTGTAGACGTCAAAAATGATAAAAACCTTCAAGAAAAATAAACACAGACGATTTTTATAGTGGTTCAACCCCAATGTGTTGGTAATAGCCTAATCCACTTAGAGTTGTGATTATAGATCTATACTCAAGATCAGATGAACCTGAGTCAACTGAGTTTCTTCAGTGCAGATTACCAGAATACAAGAATTCTCTCAAATACAAGTACTCTCTCTCTCTAGAAAATTCGAATTCAATCAAAAGTCCTCTTTATGATGCCATAAGCCTTGAATTTATAGGCTCAGGATCATACAGATGATATCCCCCCATAATCGGGATATTTTGCTATTCTCATTATATTTAATTTACAATAATATTCAAAATATAACAGTATACTATATTAATGGGATAAACTGAGAGATTTCCGCGCAAGCCAAGAACGATTCTTGTTGAAGCCGTTTATGGGATCTCTTGCGTAGCCCTGCTCTGTCTAGTCGATCCATATCTCACTCAGGCTAGTCGACCACACCTTCACTGGGCAAACACGCACCTGACTGGGCAGACATGCACTTGACTAGGCAGACATGCACTTGGCTTGTCTGACATGGTCATGATCGATCGACCAAGGTCATGCCTGGTCGTCCAAGGTCATGCCTGGGCAGACAAACATGTGACTGGTCAGACAAGGTCATGCCTGGTCAGTCATGACACTTCTCATTCCAGTCAAAATTCGTCATTGGTCTACCAGGTCACTCCTAAGCCAGGTCACCCAACCATTCCTTGCCATTTGTCATTTCTATTGCCACATCATCGTTTTCAAATTTTGTTTTAAAAATATTGTACGTTTTGGTATCTTGTTTTTGTAGGTTTTCAGTTTGATTTTGTGTTTCATTTGTGTTTTTTAGTAATTTGTTTGATATTATTTTTTAGGTGTTTTCGAATGACTTTTGTTGTTCTTCTATGATTGTATTTATATTTATGGTTACTTTTTGGTGTCATTTTTTTTTAATTGTGTTCTGTTGTTATTGTATGTTTTAGAATCGGTTTGGTTTCCATTTTTTAGATTGAATTTCATGTTTTTTTTTATTACAACTTGTTTTACTTAATTTACTTTTCAGGAATGAGAGTTTTATTCCAAGCATGAAAATAGGGTACTTGGTAAAGTCATTTTCTATCATAATTCAGAGTTGTCATATTGCTACTATAAAGGCTAAGTTGACTCCTGAACAACTTAGTCTTTTTAGTCGTACATGTTTTGGCCACTTTCTAAAGTTGAAACCTATGTCAATGCAGGCATGGTTGATTCACTGTGCTTTGTCTAGGGAAATTCATCAAAAAAATTAGCGTGAAGTGTGGTTTAAATTTGGGTGTGATAAGGTTAGATTTAGATTGGTAGAGTTTGTTGTTATAACTGGACTGAAGTGTGTAGGTGATTCAAATATGTGATAAGGAGAATGCTTTTGTTGAAAAGTATTTTAGTGACCAAAAAGTACTAACAGTGTTGTGGATTCAAGGATTTTCTATAGGGAGTTCAAGACAGATGATTTTGCTCTTAAGATGGTTGTTTTGTAGTTTGCTACAAATTGTTTTCTTAGTAAGCCTCTTACCAAAAAAAGTGAAGTCTGAGTTGATTAATATGGTTGGTGTTGGTGAGTATGATAGTTTTCCATGGGGGAAATAGTTTATAACATGACTATATAATTTGAGGCTAGGTCTTAGGGGAAAAAATATGAAAAATAAAATTCTAAGGATTCTGGTGATAAAGGAAAAGGAAAAGGGAAAGTAAAGATAAAAGAGAAAATTCATGTTAGAAGTTACAAATTGTCTGGATTTCCTTGTGCCTTTCAGGTTTGGTTGTATGAGATCATGCCAGTTTTAAAAAAGCAGCGAATATGTAAGTATGATGATGAAGCAGTTCATAAGATTTGTACATGGTCTAGTGTTGGAAATCCCAACTCTGTAGAGCTAGAGAGTAAAATTTGTTCATCAAACAAGGTAATTGGGATATTTTATCAATTGTTGTTTGAATTTTCTCTTATTTACATTTTTTTATACTAATTAGTTTCTTTTTTTTTGTACCATTTCTTTAAACTGAAAGTAGTGCCTGTTGTTCCTTCTGCTGATGAGAGGAAACCCTTGACTTATCTGATTTTGAGTTTGGTCATGTGGCTACTTCTGATGATGTTTTGAGGATGAGCCTTTAGTGAAGAGGTCATATAGTGTAGTAAAATCTTCTGGTTTAATGATAAATTTTAGTAGCGGAGAACCTATTTTAGAGGAGATTAAGGTTTATTTCAAGGAGATTGTAGGAATGCAAGCAAAGTTAGATTGTGGTTTGGATTTTCTGAATAAAAATGTTGGTCATAGATTTAAGGAGTTTGAAAAGAACTTAAAGTCATACATTGATTTAAAGATTGATGAGGGATTTAAGTTCTATATAGATATGAAGTTTGATGTGTTGAAGAAGTCTATTGGGAATTATAAGGCTTTTATTGAGAGTTATTAACGCATTGGGTAACCAAGACCGTTACACTGTGTGTTTAAAATAGTGCAAGACTTCCTAATCAAGTCATTTGAACAAACTGTGAATCTAAAGTCATCAACTAATTAGGAATAAAAGATTTTGGTCATAAATAAGTTATTTTCATTAAAAATGAAAGTTTAATACTTAGACTCTCAAAGAAGGGTTTGGATGACATATTTACAAAATTCCAGAAATTATAAACAACTCAGGCCACTCTAATGGAAAAATACGCATTTTAGGTTTCTGTCCCTGTACAATCCCTCGACCGTGGTGGCCGAGCAGCTGACAATGTACACCTTACCCCCAGAGCTCTCCAACTCATGGTTGAATATACATTCCCTAGCCTTTACCTGCACCACGTAGCACCCGTGAGCCGAGGCCCAACAAGAAAACGTAATAACATAGCATGATCAATAACAATAACCAGATATTCCACAACACATAATCAAGAATTCAGCAATTCTTAGCATTCACCTACTCAATGACAACAATCGAAAAACTAACAATTCGTCATCCAGATAATCAACATATTATATCTGTCAGATTGCAAATCATATGCATAATCAACAGTTTATCTCAATCATTAAACAATATTTAGGGTCGGCACCCTTAGGCCGCTCCCTCTGTTTAACCCACTGTCTTCGGCTCACTTAGGCCGCCCCCAGTGTAATACCCACTGACTATGGCTAGCTTAATCGAGCTTAGTGATTAATAAGCTGTCCTTGGCTACCAGTGTCTGAGCCGCGCCATGTGCGCAAACATTATTTACGGCACCCTTAGGCTGTTTATCTTATGTCCCATGGCATAATACCTTCTATGACATCATATAGATATAGGGAGCTATTAGTCCCTTCACAATCACATAATAATGCAGAAAAATATAGAGAACACTTAGTCCCAACCTAACCACATAATCGGGTGCAGTTTTCTTACCTCTTGTTCGAGCGAGAAACACTTTACGAATGACCCTCGAGAGCGATCAATCTTTTAATCCCTTAGCGGTCACCTAGTCATAACCATATATGGAAGCCAATTAATGAAAATACCAATAAATGAGTCTTAACCTAAACCTCACTCCTGGGACCCCGAATAATACACAAACGGTGGGTAGATTCGATCCCGAGCCTTAAGAATTGAAACCCCGAGCCAAAAACCCTTAAAAACACCAAAAATATGCATCTGAGAAAACAGGGTAGCGCTACAGCGCTACCCCCCTAGCGCCCCAACGCTACAACCAGGGACATTTTTCCCTGGCTAGCGCTGCAGCGCTACCTTCTGGGCGCTATAGCGCTAGGACCAGGCAGACATGACCCTGGTTCTTCGTCCTTCGAGATTTCCATTTTCAACCTGTTCCAAAAACTTCCAAACACCATTTAATCCCCCAAATGAACCCAAATACGATATATACTAGTCCTAGGCATCATAACCTACCCAACCTTTGCCAAAAACCCCATTGGATTCTCTACTTTCAAACCCAAAATCTCAACTAAACTCAGTAATAAAAACAATTTGGCATTGACCAAAGCCTCAACACATGACTCAGCATCCTCAGTGCCCTCATCTAATATATTAGCAATCTCCTACCTATCCTTTTCCTTGATCTCCAGTTGGTAATAACCAGATCAAAGATCCCTAACTGTCCCTGATCTCTAGCTGGTAATAACAAGATCAAAGATCCCTAACTGTCCCTAATCTCTAGCTGGTAATAACCAGATCAAAGATCCACCTTGAAGAACATCATCCTCCTCAACAATTGAGACTTCAATTCTCACAGCTTTGTTAAAACAGTTCAATACAGCGTCTTAGATCTGATTCCATCCCTGACACCAATCTAATCACCATTCCATCCCTTTATGCAGTGAACTCCTTGACAAATTCCTTAGAAACATATCTGGAAACTCACAGACTAATCCAGTTTGTCTTTGTCCCACTGATACAACTTAAGTAGTGTCCATCACACAAGCTAAGGTTCTAACCATCCCCCTGTGGTAGATCTTCCACTCTAGGTACAAATGCTAACCACTGCAAGGGTTCCCCCCTTTTAAACTCAAGAGTTACTGTTCCTTTCTTACAACCCATCACTGTTCCCATACTTGACCAGCTCTTCATATTCAAAATCCTTACATTGTAACTGTCTTCGAAGATACTTCAAGTAATAGTTGATATGTTCACCAGTCTTAACATGTTTCCGATCAACTTCCTTCATACCTGATCTCTTCCACTCATGTATTATAACCTTGAGTACCCTGGAGAAACGAAGTTAATACCTTCTCGAACCTTACCTTTGACCCTACTCCTTAGTCATAATATCATCAGTGTAGTAGTCGCTCACGTTCTGATTCTAGCTGGGGAGTAATTCAACACATCGTTAGTGAACCTGAATGTAACCCATCCATGTCGTTTCTCTATTTTATGCTTGTCGGACTTACCCATGTCGTTGAAGTATAAAACGATTAGGAACCTTTACTATTAATGTGTCACACCCCACTCAATACAAGTAATAATTCTTGAGATGTCTCTTTCCTTGATCCTTATCTGGTAATAACTAGATCAATGATCAACTCCTGAAGTCATTGTCCTATCTTGTAACAGGGCATTTAAACTCTTCATCCCTTGCAGGCAATATCCACGAGTCCCATGATACAATGTTCTGTCCAATTCAATTATAAGTCACATACTTCTTTAGGTGATCCAATAACTCCTTAAGCCAAACTAATATCATTCTTCATAGCATCCCTGATACCAGATCCTTCCATACCCAAGTTTCGAACCGCATCCAACAACTTCTTGCATACTCAGCTACATCCTTTCTGACCGATTTAATTTCCCTTCAGTGTAATCACTATACTTCGAGAGATGTCCTCGACAGTCCAGGGTTGTCCCTTATGTAATACATTAACTTTCCCTCAAGCCCATAACAAAGCTCTCATTTGACAAGTTCAACCACTTCCCTATGAACCCCTTTACTACTCTTATTCCACTTCTTCATTGTAGAGTTGCTAACCCTTTCTTAACAAGTACTCATATCTCAAGCCCTACATATAACAACTTTGTGGTATGTTCTTCATATCTAAATCTTTCCTGGTGACTCGTAACATTGAATTCTTCAAGCTTGTTATCTAACCAAAAACAAAGACTATCAAATCCACCGGTCACTTCCGAGTAACTAGCCTTGAGCACTGAATGTACAAGGCATCCCAGTCCTCCCTTCTCCACTCTTGGGAAATCCGCCCTAGCGTACAAAATCATCTCATATAGAGAACGTACCCCTACCTGGCATCTTTCTAGGTAGTATCTTCTACTTTTGATGCATAATAAATGACATAACTAGGCCTCATCCCTGTCTTGATGGCCAATCCGTAAACTGGACCCCCTTCTTGTCAAAACTAGGAGCCTTAGAACCATCAAAGGTTCTTCTTTTCCAGTATCCAAGTATCCATCCTTACTAAATCTCACTAACAAGAATATCATCACTTTACATGTTCAACAACATAGCCTCGACCCTCCAACTCATTTAAGAGTTTAGTCCATAAATAAATCATCATCTCTTATCTACATTAATTTGTAACATAATCCAAAGTGGATTGACCAACCCACCAAACTCATTGATATACACTGTCGTTATCTTACCACTTTTGGCATCCTTCTGCCACAAATACTTAATACAACAATTCTGTCTTAATTTGTCCTCCTCATATTATCAAGAATGGGATTAACTATACCCATTTACTAACAAATTCCTGAACAAGCCCAAACCTTCCTCAAAACTAGAGGATAATGCTTCCAAAGCCTTCCACACAATAATCCCTATACGTTACCCCCTCGAGCTAAACCAACACTGGTGCCCAACACGGTCATGGTATACAAAGCAGCTTGTTTTCCCCAGTAACCTGCTGCAAAAGCTTAGGAACAGATGAAGGATTCCAACCCTATCTATTATCTGCAACCCTTATTAAAACAAAACCAAGTCCAATTAACCATTTTGAGCAAATACAATCGGAATTAATCTGCCTTCACCAACTAAACCCCTCAGCCGTGACATTTATACCCAAAACCATCCCAAGGGCAAATCCAAATAACCAAAATAATTGAACACACATAAAGCATACCAAACACCAATATTATGCATAAATTATTAGATTTCATTATCACTAGATGCACTCATACCTACTATGCCTTCCATACCGATGAATAGGTATAGCATATAAGTTCAATTTAAACATATAATAACCTGCAATCCATATACCATCATTATCCACGTATTCATCCACATGCAAGAGCAATGCTAATCAACATGCCTTAATATCATCACACAGCAGTCAAGGGCCAGGCCCTATCAGTATCTCATGCTTCCTATTAATCATACTAATTAATATACTCATATTTCATTCAAGCACTTAAGCATACAATTTCATATATTCCATTACAAACCCTTGAGTCGAGGTTGTCTTTAGCGCGAGTGTACATGTCCAGCTAGTCTTCAGGAACCCATAAACCTAGACCGCTCTGATACCAAGTTGTAATGCCTTGGGTAACCAAGACTGTTACACTGTGTGTTTAAAATAGTGCAAGACTTCCTAATCAAGTCATTTGAACAAACTGTGAATCTAAAGTCATCAACTGATTAGGAATGAAAGATTTTGGTCATAAATAAGTTATTTTCATTAAAAATGAAAGTTTAATACATAGACTCTCAAAGAAGGGTTTGGGTGACATATTTACAAAATTCTAGAAATTATAAACAACTCAGGCCACTCTAATGGCAAAATAAGCATTTTAGGTTTCCGTCCCTGTACAATCCCTCGACCGTGGTGGCCGAGCAGCTGACAATGTACACCTCGCCCCCAGAGCTCTCCAACTCATGGTTGAATATACATTCCCTAGCCTTTACCTGCACCACGTAGCACCCGTGAGCCGAGGCCCAACAAGAAAACGTAATAACATAGCATGATCAATAACAATAACCAGATATTCCACAACACATAATCAAGAATTCAACAATTCTTAGCATTCACCTACTCAATGACAACAATCGAAAAACTAACAATTCGTCATCCAGATAATCAACATATTATATCTGTCAGATTGCAAATCATATGCATAATCAACAATTTATCTCAATCATTACACAATATTTAGGGTCGGCACCCTTAGGCCGCTCCCTCTGTTTAACCCACTGTCTTCGGCTCACTTAGGCCGCCCCCAGTGTAATACCCACTGACTATGGCTAGCTTAATCGAGCTTAGTGATTAATAAGCTGTCCTCGGCTACCAGTGTCTGAGCCGCGCCATGTGCGCAAATATTATTTACGGCACCCTTAGGCCGTTTATCTTATGTCCCATGGCATAATACCATCTATGACATCATACAGATATAGGGAGCTCTTAGTCCCTTCACAATCACATAATAATGCAGACAAATATAGGGAACACTTAGTCCCAACCTAACCACATAATCGGGTGCAGTTTTCTTACCTCTTGTTCGAGCGAGAAACACTTTACGAATGACCCTCGAGAGCGATCGATCTTTTAATCCCTTAGCGATCACCTGGTCATAACCATATATGGAAGCCAATTAATGAAAATACCAATAAATGAGTCTTAACCTAAACCTCACTCCAGGGACCCCGAATAGTACCCAAACGGTGGGTAGATTCGATCCCGAGCATTAAGAATTGAAACACCGAGCCAAAAACCCTTAAAAACACCCAAAATATGCATCTGAGAAAACAGGGTAGCGCTACCCCCCTAGCGCCCCAGCGCTACAACCAGGGACATTTTTCCCTGGCTAGCGCTGCAGCGCTACCCTCTGGGCGCTATAGCGCTAGGACCAGGCAGACATGACCCTGGTTCTTCTTCCTTTGAGATTTCCATTTTCAACCTGTTTCAAAAACTTCCAAACACCATTTAATCCCCCAAATGAACCCAAATACCATATATACTAGTCCTAGGCATCATAACCTACCCAACCTTTGCCAAAAACCCCATTGGATTCTCTACTTTCAAATCCAAAATCTCAACTAAACTCAGTAATAAAACAGACCAGAAAATCAGAGTTCTAGTTGTTGGAATCTTACCTCAAGCTTGGTATGAACTCCTCTTCAATGATGGAACAACACCCTAGATCCTCAATACTTGATTCCCAGCTTAATTCCCCAAAAGAAGCTTCAAAAATTGAAGAAGAAAAAGGGAGAAAATGGCAGTCGGTTGATGAAGCTAGAGGTGCTCTGTTTTCTCCTACAGCCTTCTACTATTTTCCAGCCTAAATATTGATCTATATCCTTAAAGGTAAAATGACCTAAATACCCTCAAGCTTAATTAAAGTCCTTAACAGCCACCAAGGGCAAAATCGTCCTTTCGCACCTATCTCGTTAATCATAGCTAACACCCTCCAATTCCCATTATTCTCAATATTCTCAAATACCCATAATTTATATCCCATTACCCCTTAACTCCCGACAACGCTCTAATCACCAAATTACCCTGGGACTCATTCCGAGCCCCAAACTTAACCCCATTATGACCAAACCACTAACTAATACTCAACGATCGTCTCATGTCCAAAAGCTCGAACAAATCCACATTATAATGTGGCCTCAACAATAACTACCAATATATATATAATTATACAATTATGCCCTCAACGGCCCAAATTACAAAAATGCCCCCATAGCAAAATATATACCCATATGCATGCATTCATCATCATATAATAATATGATCCACATAAACATGCACATAATCATATAATAGCACATATAATCAATTATGGCCCTCCTGACCTCCTAATCAAGGTCCTAAACCTTATTAGGAAATTTGGGTCGTTACAGTTATAGTGATGAGGAAATTGAAGAGGTGAGCTCCAATCCTTTTTCCTTTAATTAGTTATGTCTTTTTTTATTTAGTAATATGTTTGTTTTGGCAGGATGTTACGATGTCAGAGTTTGGTATTGGAGGTGATTCAGTGGTTGTCAAGGAAGGTGACATTGGTGGAAAAGATACTTATGTGGAAAAGGTTATGCTTTGGATTTGTTTTTTTTTTTGTTAAACAAATATTTTTTTTATAGTAATTTAGTTTTTTGGTAACTAATTAGTGCTTTATTTGATTTTTTCATACAGGATGATGGAGGTTTGTCTGATGGTGGAAAAGATAGTACTGTGGAAAAGGTTATGTTTTTGGTTAATTTTTTTTTAATAAGATAAAAATTTATTAGTAAGGTTGTTTTTGGTAACTAATTGGTTTTTCTTCTTCATACAGAATGATTGAGATTTGTCTGATGGTGGGAAAGATGCTACTATGAAAAATGTTTTGTTTTGGTTTTTTTTTTTTCTGTTTTTATTAAAAAGAAAAAATATTTTTTATTAGTAAATTAGTTTTTTGTAACTATATGGTGTTTCTTTTCATATAGTATGGTGGAGGTTTGTCTGATGGTGGAAAAAACACTACTGTGAAAAAGGTTCTGTTTTAGTTTTATTTTTATTTTTTTATTAGTAAGTTAGATTTTGGTAAGTAATTGGTGTTTTTTTTTTTATACATGATAGATAAGATAAGGTTTCAACAGAGATTGAAACATTTCAGAGTAGTGGAAATGAAGTTATTGTTGCAACTAATTTGGTCAACATGGTTTAAAAAAATATATTTTTTGTTTTTATGTTAACTTTGTTATGTTAGTTAAGTATTTGTATATATTTTATTGATGTTAGGATGGTATTGATGATTTCTCAAGTTTCGATATCATGAGTTTTATTATAATTCAGCCTGAATTGTTCAAGGAATCAAACGCTAATGAGGATTCAAAGAGTGGTGGTGTTGATATGAAGGTAAAAATTATTTTATGATTTAAGCTATTAATTATTTTTAAGGAAAAAATTATATATTTTCTGCTTGGTTTTATTTTGTAGGAGTCGGGTGGGAATGATGCTGGTGAAAAAACAGTTGCATGAGGAAAGTTAGTTGATAGTCAGGGCACAGATGATAGCATTACTGCCTCTGTTTTGGAGATTATCAATTAAAAATGCATGCTTTTGAGGAGAATATAGCTAAGGTTTTTTTTTTTTTGTACTTTGATTGAGTTTTAGTTTTTCATTGTTTGGTAACTGATTAGTTTATTGTTTTATGTAAGGAGAAAAATCAATCCAATTTGGAAGTGATTTCTCTTAGATTGCAGAAGAGTCCTGTTAAACCTGGTTCATGTATGCAAAGTCCCTATACTACTGAATTTATTTATGGAAGTGGTGATAGACAAAAAGTGGTAGCTGCGGGTATTTCACTATTATCTTCTAGTTTCATGGATTGTTCTAATGCTCTTCGTTAGAAATTATTTGATGATTGGTATTCTATTTGTTTTAGGCCTATTAATAGGTAATATTGTATTTGTGTTTTGTGTGTGTTGTGTGTCGGATTTAATGTGTCTGCTAGTTGTATTTGTTATGCTAAACTTTGCCTTTTGAGTAGGAATAACAAGTTTCTTAAGAAAGAACAAAAATTGGTTGTTCCTTTGGATTTTGCGATAGCTAAGATTGATAGAAAAAATGCGGTTTTATGATTTGAGAACCCCCAAGAGAAATCTGCAGTGCTCGGTTAGTATTATTGTTTATATATATTTTATTTTTATGTTATGTTGTGTTTTTAGTTTATTTTAGTTTGGTTAATATATATATTTGGTTTTGTTGTTTTTGTAGCATATTGACGTGTGTTTTTAATTACTATCTGAGGAAGAAGATAAAATATGATAAGAGTGTCAATATGTTAGTAAACACTACTGATTTTTTTTTTGGAAATCAAATTTTCAACATGTATGGGGAGTTTGTGAGTAAGGATGATGATGTTAAGTCTGTACCTAGGAATAGTAAGACTGTTGAATTTTTTTCTGGGTATCGTATGTGTTTTTCTATCCATTGGCTAAGTCTAGAATATGTTTTGATTCCTGTTAATGTTTCTGTTTTGGCACACTGGGTTTTGTGCATTTTTCATATTAGGTTGAGGTGTCTAAAAGTGTGCAATTCCATGAGGTCTGGGAAATCTAGGAACTTTCACAACTTTGTGAATTCCTTTCCTTCTATATTGCATATTTTACTATCGAATGTGGAGTTTTATGACCGTAGGAAAAATATTGATCAAACCACTGAGTACTTTAAAGGCAAGAGTGCCACTGATCCATTGGATATACTTCTTCTTCATAGTTTGCAACAACAAACTTTAAGGTAACTTTACGGTTTCTTTTTTTCTTTTTAGATAGTAAATGTTTTAGTTTTCTACTATTGAACTGATTTTGTTTTGGGATGTGTTTTTTGTGAGCAGTGATTGATGTTTTTTTATTATAAAACATGTTGAATACTTTATACATGGATTACTTGACAAGATTCCAAATCCATTGGATATAGAGTTCTTCCGCAACAAGTTGTGTGTGGAGCTTTTTGTGCATGCAAAGAAAAAGGAGGTGAATGGTTATATTTCTGATGATGAGTTTCCTGGAAAGATGCCGAAAGCAGTGTAGGCCCCAAACCTAGGAAGGAGATTTTCGGTTACATGTGAATGATTCTGTTTTGGTGTTGTGGGTAACCTTTTTTGGAGTTTCTTTTTATCTAGCAAACTTTTTCACTTTTTCACTTTTTTGGAGATGCTAATTTTTGGAATTTTGTTAAGGATGTTGTTTTTTTTTCTTTTTTTAACTATGTAATCAAGAATTTTATATAACCTTTTCTATTTCATTTTTTATAATATTAACTATCATATATATTTTTTCATTGGTTTTAATGTCAATTATTTTTAGTTACTAAATAGTATATTGAATAATGGAAATCGTGAAATTAGGGATTAATGTATAAGTTAACTAATTTGTAAACCAAATTAATGAAAGAGATACCCAAGTCACGAATTTGGTAACTAAATAGTAAAGTTTATATAATCGAAGTGATGAAAAATATATGGTAAGATTATGAATTCATGAAATACAGTAACAAGATAGTAAATTAAATATTACTGGCAGTAATATTTAATTAATGCAACTAAATAGTATATCAATTTGTAGTTTAGTTACTTGATTACATGAAGTTTTTGTGACAAATTTATATGAACTATTTTAGAAGTTACTAATTAGTTTCTAATTTGATTAAACCAAGATTTGGTTACAAAGTTTATAAACAATATAAAAGAATTTTAATTTTGAACTTTGTTTTAGGATGATGTCTTTTTCCTTTTCTTCTTTTAACTATGTAACCAAATTAATTAAAAATATACGCAAATCACGATTTTGGTAACTAAATTGTATATTTATATCATTTGATTGATGAAAAATGTATCGTAAGATATCGATTTCATAAAATAAAGTAACAAAATAGTAAATTATATATTACTGGTAGTATATCAAACAATAAATAATGGAACTAAATAATATATCAGTTTGTAGTTTAGTTACCTAGTTACATGAAGTTTTGTGACAAATTTATATCAACGATTTTATAAGTTACTAATTAGTTTCTAATTTTTTTAAACCAATATTTTGTTACAAAGTTTCTAAACAACATAAAAGAATTTGAATGGTTGTTTTTTTTTAAAATATTGTCTTTAGAAAAAGCTATGAAACAACCATGCCATGCCTTCATTTGTTTTTCTTTTTCTTTAAGACTGGTTCATTTTTGCATGTTTGCCGGTTGTGTCCATTTTGTTTGCACCTTCCACATTTATTTTGTGTTTTTTTTTTCTAGTGCAGATTTGTATCTTTTTGTCTTTGGGCGCCCTGCTGGTCTCTTATGTTTTGGTGGCAGAACAATGATTTGCTTCATCTCATTAGGTATATCCCAGGAATTTGCATCACCTAATGGTAGTATGGTATCTTCATATACTGCTATAAAAGATTCTTTATGTGCAGTAGTCATAGGAAGACATATGCCTTTTGGTTAATGCAGCCATTGCATGGGAGCAAGGCATTTCATCATATTGGAATTTTTGCATGTGCATGTTCGTTTCTTCAGGTCTACTATGTAAGATCTTGTCACATCATGTACTATGAATATAAGTAGGTTTTTTGTTTCAACCGATTGGTAAATAAATAGGTTTTAGCACATTACTATGAAAAAGATACCATAATGTATATTATTCAAATTAACTATAAGGTTTAATACCGCATCAGACTAAATATTTTGTTGTAATCATACCAAACCAAATTTAGGTTACCTTATATTTTAAGCGTAGTTCCCTTTGTGTCCATAACATTTCTTCTTGGATGGTTGCTAATTTTGTGAATGTGGCTAATGCTCTATTCTTGTTGTCCCAATACCATTTTTGTACAAAAGAGTGAAGACATTCTAGTAATGTAGCAATTGGTAATTCTCTTGTCTCTTTCATTGCTACATTCACTGATTATGCGATGTTAGATGTCATTGTTGAGTATTTCTTGTTGTTGTTGTACAACCTTGTCCATTTTTTACACCAACTTCATTGAACAAGTCAAGTCTTATTTTTTCATCAATGTTGTCCAAGTCTGCCATGTATTTGTCAAAATCAGTGGTATTATAAGCCCTTGAAGCACCATTAAATGCATTTTTGAGGGCTTCTCCTTTCTTCTTGAATTTTGTTTTAATATTTTTCAGCATGTGGTAGCAACATACCCCATGCATGGGGTTTGGGAAGGATGCTTGTGCGGCTTTTGCAATACTTTCATGTCTATTTGAAATGATGAATTGGTCTTGTCTTTCACCATAGGATTCTTTTAATTTGTGGAATAACCAATCCCAAGATTCATTAATTTTAGAGTCTACAATAGCAAATGGAAGTGGGAATATATGTCTATTGGCATTTTGGGCACTAGCAATTAGTAATGTTTCTCCATGTGGGTTTTTTAAGAAAGTTCCATCAGTGAAAAATATTGGAGTACAATGTTGACAACGTTTGATTGAAGCCCCTACAACAAATAAAAGATAATTGAACCTTCTGTCTTCATCTGTGACAAGGTCTACTACTGTTTGTGTGATAAAAGTAAGAAAAGTGTATAGCATTATGAAGTTTTTTAGCTAAAAATTGCAGTAGGAATTTTATAGTAGTTTTAAATAAGTAATACCTAGGTTTCATTTTCACATCATGTATAAAATTGCAGGTATTTCACTGTATGAATCTTGTGGGCAGCGTCTAATATTCTCTATAACTTTCTCTCTATCTCTCAAGGCTTTTTGATAAGAAATTGAGATGCTATAATCATCTACCATGTCATTAACAATTTCATTGGGTGTGTAGTTTCTTTTTGTGTTTATGAATTTTGTTTTCATGACATTCCCAGCAAGGTTGCTTGTAGCTTGAGGATGATCTCCAGAAGTAATGTCTAATGAGCATGTATGTGTATTTTTTATTTTTCTAATCCTGAACATTTCTGTTTTGCCATGTTTTGATGCCAAAATGTTCCATTTGCAATTGTTATCCACACAAGCTAATTTTTAATCAAGAGATGATGATCTTTTTACCTTGAAAGGTTGATTTTTTCTTATTGAGTAAAGGCTAATGGTAGTTTTTAGTGTTTCTTTGTTCCTGAAAACTTGTCCAATAGCTATCACATTAACGTTAAGATTAGAAAATAATTTTATTTTATTTTCACAGCTTGTGGCAACTTCTTCTTCAGGTTATTTATTTATGAAATTTTCCATGGACTGTGCATATCATGTTCGTGTAAGAAAAATTTCAGTCATTTCAATATCTGAATCAATGCATTCATCATGGGATGAGTTGCTGCCAATGCAATGTAATGGGTGTGTGTTGTACCCAAATTTTAGCACGTGTTCATTCACTCAGCTCGAGTACAGCTGGCAGATAAATACACTGAGAAATTACTAAGGGAAATAATATATGCTTATTATCCATGTGGACAACTTGAGATTCATAGTGATCATACGTGGTGTTAGGCGCCTGTGAAGCGCGAGCTCGAAATATTAAATTGTTTTTGAAGCACGAGCTTGGAGGAGATATCCAGCTTGTGGTAATTCTAGTATATTGCATACTCAGGGATCCCCAGAGACTCGGGATCCCCTTTATACATTTATTTATGACCAGACTATCGTATTTGTTATCCGAGATAACGGGAACCTGTTATCTTGTTATCAAATCATATCCCAATATAAATGAGAATTATTTGTATTAAATATAGATATGATGTAAATGTGTGATTGACTCATGCTGTTACCCAAACCTGTCCATGGGATTCCCCTATAAATACTGGGAATATTGGACAGGAAAGGGGACCATTATTCTATAATACCAAAACTCTGCCAAAATAGAGAGAAAAACAGTAATAATATTGACTCGGCAAAATAAGAAGCCATCTTGCTAAGGCAAACAGGCAGTTCATGACGTATTCCATGTTTCTATGCTCCAGAAGTACGTCTCAGATACGACACATGTGCTGAAGTATGAAGACTTGGAATTGCAGACATATTTTTCTTATGAGGAACGACCGGTTAAGATTCTAGATCAGAAGGATAAAGTCCTACGAAATAAGACGATTCCTCTGGTTAAAGTGTTCTGGAGGAATTGTAGGGTCGAGGAGGCGACCTGGGAGCTTGAGTCAGCGATGTGGCATCAATACCCCAAGTTATTCAGGTAAATTTCGAGGACGAAATTCTCATTAGGAAAGGATAGTTGTAACGACCCAAAATTACTAATAGAACTTAAGGGCCTTGATTAGTGTGCCAGGAGGGCATAACTAGATTATGTGTGATTGAAATGATTAAATTCATAATTATATGATAAGCATGTTTACATGATTATCTAGATATATGAGATGCATGATTATGAGTATTATTAGTATGAATGTAGGCCCTGATTAGGTTATAAGGGCATATTCGTAATCTTGGCTCATTGAGGGCATAAATGTAATATTTGCGATAAATTGTTGAGACCACATTATTATGTGGATATATTTGCAGCTTGTGACTCGAGGCGATCCTAGCGAGCGGTTTAACGAGAAAGTCACGGTGGGGATTTATACCCGGCTCGGGGGAGCCTAGCGGTATTTCTGGAATTCGGGAAAATATATTGGAGGCTATTTGACATTAAGGAAAATAATTGATGATTAGTCAGGTGTGGGGATGTAAGCGGTAATTGTTAGGGACACTCGAGGAATTAGCGGGAATTGGGAGCAACGACCAAAATGCCCTTAGAATGACTTAAAGGTTTGGTTATAATTGGGAGGGAAATATGGCATTTTGATTTAAAAAGGGATAAGTGATATTCAGCCTTTATAGACTTAGTGGGAAGTGTAGAAACAAGTGGAAGCTGAAAGAAAAGAAAAGAAGTAGGAAAAATAGAACACTTAAGTTAACCTCTTTATTACTCTCAATTTAGGCCATTCTTCACAATTTCTTGAGGAGTTTTGGAGATGTAATTTAGAGGAGGCTTAGGCTAAGGCTTAGCACTTTGGTCCTTGGTGAAGCTAGGACGTTCAGTTGGAACTAAGTTAAATTGAGGTAAGCTTTAAAGATATCTGATGAGTTTTTCTGAACTTTGTTGAGATGGATTTCTAAACTTAAACTTTGGATGGAATTAAGGGAAATAAGCTTGAGGAACTGAGGAGCTTAAGGCTGGAAGGATACTAAGGGCAACCTAGGGTCAAATTTCCCATCAAAGGTAAGGAGTTCTATGCTTGATCATTTGAGTTGCTGGATAAACTTCAGAGTTTCTGGTTGAGTTCTTGAGTCTTGGGTTCAAATCTTGTTTTCTTTGTTTGATGGTGCATGTGGCTAGGTTTTGTGTTGTTTGGTTATGCAGGATGAGATGTAATGGATGGTAGGTTCAATTTGGTGTATGGTTGAGGTTTGGAGGGGTTTTATCGATGTGTTGCTCGGGGAAAATCGAAGGAAGAAAGTCAGAGTGTTGAAAGTTCTGTAAGAAGCGTTGTAGCGCTAGCCTTAGGGCGCTACAGTGCTAGGCTTGAGTTTCTGGGGGGCTTTTGGCTCTGCTTGTGGCACTAAAGCGCCCACTTTGTGGCGCTGTAGCGCTACCCAACCTTCATAAGTGGATTTTTGGGTAATTTCTTAGGGTTTTTGCCCAGGGGCTAGGGGTTTGATTCCACCACCCCGTTTGGTGGAATTAGGGCTTCCCAAGGGCTCGAGATTGGTCCCGAGGTTGGGTTACTGAATTGAAGTTTAGTGATGGTTCTAATTTATGACTGTGACTAGGTGTATGCTAAGGCTCGGACGGGATCGTGTTTGAAGGTCGATTTCACTTATCAAAGCTATCAGAATCAATGGTAAGAATCTGCACTCGGTTATGTGTTTGTGTTGGGACTAAGTGTTCCCTATACTCTTATGTGATGTCATGAGATGGTATTATGCCATGGGACATGTGCTAAACAACCTTAGAGTTCCGGAATCAATATTTGCGCACAGGGCGTGACTCAGCCACTGGTAGTTGAGGTAAAGTATATATTCAATGAGCTCGGCCTAAGCGAACCGGAGTCAGTGGGATAATCAAAGGGTGCGGCCTAAGGGTGCTGACCCTGAATTTCGATGTGATATGTTTAATGATGTTTAATTGATGAATGTGACAAACGTGTTATCTGAATAAATGATTATTATTTTGTAGATTGATATCACTGTTTATGTGAGTTGTATTACTTGTTATATAACTGACTGTCGCTTATTGCTTATATTCTATATTATGGTTTTCTTACTGAGCCTCGGCTCACGGGTGCTACGTGGTGCAGGTAAAGGAAAAGGCAAGGTAGACCAGTCCTGAGTTGGAGTGCTACGTGGTGCAGGTAAAGGCAAAGGCAAGGTAGACTAGTCTTGAGTTGGAGAGCTTTGAGGCTGAATGTACATAGTCTGTTGATCGGTCACCACAGCTGAGGAGTGTTACAGGACGAGAGAAGCCTAAATGTCTGTGTTTGCCCTTAGAGTGGCGAGTACATGCTTATAACCTGGAATTTTTATAAACTGTCTTTTAAACTCTATTTCTTTTGGGATCCCATGTACAAAATGTTTAATTATATGAATTGTAACTTTTGTAACCAAAATCTTTTAACCCTAGTTCAATTATAGTTTCAGTAATACGTTTCCAACTCAATGACTTGATTTGCAAGTCTTTCACCTTTATAAACACACAGTGTAACGGTCTTGGCTATCCAGGGCGTTACTTCAACACATGTGTTATATCTGAGATGTACTTCCAAAGCATAGAAACATGGAATACATCATCAACTCCTGACAACGATGGTGGAAAAGCTAACCTGTAAGCCACATGTCCGATCCTCTCCAAGATCTCAAAAGTTCCAATGAATGTAGAGCTCAACTTGCCCTTCTTCCCAAACCTCCTCACTTCTCGTAGTGGTGAAACTCGCAGAAACACGTGGTCCCCGACCTGGAACTCCATGTCTCTACGCTTAGGATCAGCGTAGCTTTTCTGTCTGCTCTGTGAGGCAAGCATCCTAGCTCGGATCTTCTCAATAGCTTCATTTGTCTTCTGAACCATGTCCGATCCCAAATACTTCCTCTCACCCATCTCATCCCAATGAATGGACGATCTAAATTTTCTCTCATATAACATCTCATACGGAGCCACTCCAATCGTCAATTGATAATTATTGTTTTATGAGAACTTAGTTAATGGGAGATATGTAACGACCCAAAATCACTAATATGGCTTAAGGGCCTTGGTTAGTGTGCCGGGAGGGCATAATTGGTTTATGTGCGAATTTATTGATTTAATGCATGATTACATGATAAGCATGCTTGTATGATTATATGAATATAAATGTGATTAAATGTTATACTTGTGAGAACCACATTATTATGTGGGTAAATCTGCAGTGAGCGACTTGAGGCGATCCTAGGGAGCTAGATAGCGGGAAAGTCTCAACGGGGCCTAATGCTTGAATTTGGACAAGTCAAGGGGTATTTCAGGCATCGGGTGGTTATTTAGATTACCGGGTTATGAAAATAAATATATGGAGATATATTTGAGGTTAGGAAGTCTAGGCGGGAATATTGGGGAATTTTATTATTTTTCCCTCGGGGACGTTTCTGGTACCCCGAGCTTTGGGATTAGCTTAATTGCCTAAGGATAGACTTAAGGAGCAGTAGAAAACAGTAAAACAAAATAAGACCGACTCTTTTTCTCAGCCCTTTTCTCTCTCTTCTCTCTCAAGGAAAAACACTGAAAATTTTAGAGAAATTCAGCTGGAATTCAGTGGATTGAAGGAGTGATTTAGAGGGTTAGCTCAAGAATAATCCAGGAAATTTAATCAGTACTAAGGTAAGCATTGAATTCCTTTCTTTCTGGTTAGAAATTCTGAGTTATGGCTGAGTAGTGAGATAGTTGTGATTTTGATGTTAAAGACAAAATTAAGGTGGAAAAGCTTGGGAATTGACTTGGATTTTCCTTAGAGAAGTGGTTCTGCAAGTGAGGTAAGCTCTAATCTAAGGTTTAATGGCTGAGTTATAGTGTTTTCATGGTTGGGTTTTGTGTTCTTAAGTTAGAAAGTTTCAGTAATTGAAATGGGTTTTCGATGGGTTTCTAGCCTAAGTTTCAGCTGGTTTGTGTTGTTGGAATCTTGTGGGAAGTTTTTGGATAATTGAGTTGTGGAGTTGGGGTAGTTTTGAGTGAGTTTGCATGAGGTTTGCGAGTTAAAAATGGAGGTTTTCTGGGTTCGAAGGGGTTGGGCCGCGGCATAGTTCTTGGTGAGCCACGACCCTTCGAAGCTGATGTGTGCTGAGGAAGGAGGGCGGGCCGCGGCATGGTCTGAGTAGGGCCGCGGCCCTTAGCTGTTTTTGGGCATTGGTAGGTCTCTGGTTGGGGCAATGTCGCGACATGGGTGGCTAATGCCGCGAACCTTAAGGGATTTTGGGATTTTGAGACTCTAGGCTTGGGAATTTAACCTAGGGTGCTCGGGATTGAATCTTTTACTATGTTTGGTGAAGTTCAATGTTCCGGAGACTAGACCTTTGTCTAGAAGCTCATTTAAGATTGTTGATGGTATCCTTTATCTTGGTTGTGACTAGGTGCTAAGCTAGGGCTCGGGGATCGGATCGCGCTCAAGGAGCATCGCTCATAACTAGTTCACTTGGAAGCCAAAGGTAAGAAAACTGCACCTGGTTGTGTATTTGTAATGGGACTAAGGGTTCCCTAATATGTATGCGTTGAAAAGGATGGTATTATGCCATGTAAATAGTAAACCAACGACCTAAGAGTGCCAAAGGTTACACTTGCCCACAAGGCGCGGCTCGGCCACTGGTAGCCAAGGATAGCTTATTATGCACTGGGCTCGGTTTAAGCGGGCCAGAGTAAGTGAGGTAAACAGAGGGTGCGGCCTAAGTTTTTGTAACACCCTACTACCTTAGAGCCGTTACCAAGTGAGTTTTAAGACAAAACAATGTGCAATGAACTCGCTAACCGAGGTTTTGAAACAAAAGTGTGACTAATTAAAAGTTAAGGCTGTAATCTTAGAAAAATGCGTTGTTTCAATAAAACTTCTAGTATTTAACATTTGGGATCCCAAAATGAGGTTTGAAAACTATTTACATCTTAAAATAAGTTTACAATTGATCAGTTATAAAAATCATAGATTATTACAGCCATTTTCAAATAAACCACCAACCAAAGCAGTCGGGCAGGCCAAACATGTACGGGTCGCTTCACGCTCTCTGTACTCATGGTTGGTTGACTCAGTCTTTGCCCTTACCTGCAACACGGAGCACCTGTGAGCCGAAGCCCAGCAAGAAAACTCATGCAGAACATAACATATGCAAATATACAGTTAATCATATCAGATAGTCCACAGATAAACAAGTCAACCATTAGACTAAGCAAACACGGCCATGCCGCCCTAGAAGCCTTACCGAAGCTTGGGGTATCGGTTCACACCGTAAGGATAACACATGTATCCACCGGGCCCTGCTCTGACTATAGCATCCCATGTGCTAAGTGTTACTTCCGGCCCCGCTGCCGCACCCAGCCTACGCCGCTCTCGGCCCTTGCCGTTCATTTTATTATAATCACACATATAGTATAACACAACAACATTCCAACGAATAATAATTCATTTAAGTCTGCATCCTAACATGTCATGCAATATAGGGCCATGCCCCACAATCACACTATGGGCCCATGCCCGATCCTACGGGTGTTATAGTTTTCTTACCTTTCCAATCAATAGCTTAGATCACCTGACTCCTTGAGCACGATCCCACTCGAGCCTTAGCGCACACCTAGGCACAAACATAGGTCAAAGTCAACACCGAACCCCAAGTCCGAATACCTAGCCTCGGGACCAATCCCAAGCCCCAGGGAAGTCCTAAATCCCCAAAACAAAGTGGCGGAATCGAGCCCCGAACCCTAGGTCAAAATCCCTCATCAAAAACCCAAAAATTCACCTCTGTGAACAGTGCAGCGCTACAGCGCTCTAAAGAGGGCGCTGTAGCGCTACAAGCAGAACTCACCTCCCCAGAACAGGGGCTAGCGCTACAGCGCTATTTGCAGCCCAGAAAACCCAAAATCGCATTTCTGCGATTTCTTTCAACCAATCTCAAACCAAACTTCCCCAAATCTTTACCAAATTCAAAATCAAGCTTATGAACACTCTCCATTCATCCCAAGCATCCCAAACCCTCAAATCCCAAGAACATTTATCCCAAATCTCAAAATCTACCATGATCAACCCTAAACTCAAAATTCAGTCAACAACAAGTTAAAGGCTTAGAATTCTTACCATTAATGCAAATTTCGACCTTGATTCAACCCTAGGCCTCCTTAGCTTGTTCATCATCAAAGCTCGCCCAGAAATTCCCTAAAATTCCCATCAACTCAGCTCAAAACACAGCTCAACCCATCAAAAACCCTTAAAACTGAAATCTCTAAAACTTACCTCAAAAGTTGATGTGTTCTTGCCAAATCTTCAAGTCTAACCCAAGATCCTTGATGCAGAGCCTACCATTGCTCTCCACTAAGCTTTGTTCCAAGAAAAATGGAGCGGAATGGTGCAAAAATGCACAAACTGACCCTTGTGAAAACCACTCTGTTTTCTCTCTTTTCTTTCTTTCCTTATTCTTTCTTTTCTTTTCTTTCAGCATTCCCACTCTCTAACAATCCCACTCACTATATAAAGCCTTATAAAAACCCATCTTTAAAAGCCAAATGAACAAAATGCTCTTCCTATTAACTCTAAATCCTTTTGTCCAAATAGGGCCATTTTAGTCATTTTATTCAATTCCCGCTAATCCTCAAGTGTCTCTAATATTTTCCCGCTACCTTCCAACACTTGATAAACCACCAAATAAGTACCCCCATCATCAAAATAAATCTCAATCTATTCACTGAATTCCTGTTCATACCCCCAGGCTCGCCCCGAGCCGGGTATAAATTCCCGTCATGACTTTCCGCTAGCTTGCTCACTGGGATCGCCTCGAGTCACAAATCACAGACACACCCACATACCACTGTGGTCTCAACAATCATCACATATCAAAAAATTTATGCCCAACATGGCCAAAATTACAATTATGCCCTTCTAACACGATCCGGGCCTACATGCATACTAATATACATAGTCATGCATCTCAGATAAACAAATAGTCATATAACATGCTTTAAATCATAACCATGCATTTAACTAATTAAAATCACACATAAATCCCAACCTGCCCTCCTGGCACACTAATCAAGGCCCTTAAGCCTTATTAGTGATTTTGGGTCGTTACAGTTTTAAGTATATGAATTGTATCTTTTGAGACCAAAACCATTTTATCCTTAGCACATTTATGGTTTAGTGACACGTTTTGACTAAATGACTTGATTAGCAAGTCCTGCACCTTTATAAGTACACAGTGTAGCGGTCCTGGCTATCCAGGGCGTTACAAGATACTTACTCCAAGATCCCTCAAAGTCTATCACACATGCCCTAAGCATATCTTTTAACTCCTGAATCATCCTCTCAGACTATCCATCAGTCTAAGGATGAAAGGTTGTGCTAAACTTTAACTGAGTCCCCGTAGCCTTTTGCAAACTACCCCCAAATTTGGAGGTAAAGATAGGATCCTAGTCCGACACTATAGACTTTGGAACATCATGAAGACGTACAATCTCCCTCACATACAACTCTGCATATTGCTCCACCGTATATGTCATCTTCACTAGAAGAAAATGAGCTGAGTTGGTGTATCTGTCCATTATCACAAACACCGAGTCATGAAGTTCCACTGTCTTCGGTAAACCTCACACAAAGTCCATCGTAATATCCTCCAATTTCCACTTAGGAATACCCGAAGGTTGAATCGACCTCGTTGGTCGCTGATGCTCAGCTTTCACTTGTTGATAGGTGAAACACCTGGCCACGTACTCTACCACATCCTTCTTCATCTCAGGCCACCAATACAACGTCCCTAGATCCTGATACATCTTCGTGGTACCCAGATGAAGTGAGTATGGTGTAGTATGCGATTAATCTAATATCTCTCGTCTGATCTCCACATCAGTCGAAACACAAATCCGATCCTGATATCATAGCAAACCAACCTCAAAAATAGAATAATCCTTAGCTACTCTTGCTAAAACATTCTCTCTAACCTCCTGCAACTGTGAATCCACCAATTGACCCTCCTTAATCCGCTCTAGTAGGATCGATTGTAAAGTAATGTTGGCCAACCGGCCCACCACCAACTCTATCCTTGCTCTGGACATGTCATCAACCAACTCCCTCGAAATCTGAGTAGAACTAAATAACTGCCTCGAGCCCCTCCGGTTCAATGCATCTGCCACTACATTGGCTTTCCCTGGGTGGTAAAGAATATCATAGTCATAGTCTTTTATCGACTCCATCCAACGCCTCAGCCTCATGTTCAGGTCCTTCTACGTGAAAAAGTACTTCAAACTCTTACGATCGATGTATATCTCGCACTTCTCCCCATACAGATAATGCCACCAAACCTTCAGTGCGAATACAACCACTGCCAATTCTAAATCATTGGTAGGATACAATAGCTCATACTCATTCAGCTACCATGATGCATAAGCTATAACCTTTCCATTCTGCATCAACACACAGCCCAAGCCCGGCCTCGATGCATCACAATATACACCAAACGTTCCTTCCTCCGAAGGAAGACTCAACATAGGTGCAGTAATAAGTCGCCGCTTCAACTCTTGAAAACTATTCTCACACTTATCTGACCAGACAAACTTAAATTCTTCTGTGTCAACTATGTCATCGGTGCAGCAATCTTCGAGAACCCTTCCACAAACCATCTGTAGTAACCTGCTAACCCGAGGAAACTCTGAACCTCTGAGGTGTTCCTTGGCCTCGGCCAATGTCTCACTGCCTCCAACTTAGATGGATCAACCTTAATCCCATCTTCGGCAACTATGTGTCCGAGGAATGTCACTTCTGGTAACTGAAACTTACACTTCTTAAACTTGGCTTACAACTGATGTTCTCTTAATCACTGCAAGACATGTTGAAGATGTTGCTCATGCTATGCCCCTGAACTGGAGTATACTAAGATGTCGTCAATGAAGACAATCACGAACTGATCAAAGAAGTCCTTGAACACCCTGTTCAATAAATCCATGAAGGCTGATGGGGCATTGGTCAAACCAAACGACATGACCAAAAACTCATAGTGCCCATAACTCATTCGGAAGGTCGTCTTCGATATATCCTCATCCTTGATCCTCAGTTGGTGATAACTAGATCGAAGATCAATCTTCGAGAATACCGTCTTTCCCTGCAGCTGATTGAACAAGTCTTCAATCCTTGGTAGATGATACTTATTCTAGATGGTCAACTTGTTCAATTCTTTGTAGTCTATACACATCCTCAGAGTCTTGTCCTTCTTCTTCACAAACAAAACTGGAGCACCCCATGGCGAGTGTAACGCCCTGGTTACCCAAGAACAATTACGGTAAATAGTGAACCGGAAATTTGACTCGTTGCCTGATTCCTTTGGTTAAAAACGTGATCTAAGTGTTATTAATAGGTTAAGGTGGAAAACCAATAAAAAGGAAAGGATATATTTTATTGACACATAAAACTGTTCATGGGCCCACAAGAACATTTACAAGTTATTTACAACTCAAAAACGTTATTACTGTTCCTAAATTTCAAACCCCGCCGACTTAAGCGGCAAAAATAGGGTAAACCCTCTAGTTCCTCTGAGAACTCCTTGGCCGTGGTGGTCAAGCGGCCGCATATGTACACATCACCACCTAAGCTCTCCACTCAAGGCTAGGTGAGCTTTTCTTTTCCTTTACCTGCACCACATAGCACCCATGAGCCAAAGCCCAGCAAGAAAACATAACATTATATGTAAACATCATCAAATGATTATTATTATAATCACACATAGCTCATAGCTTTCAAACAGATGAGTGAATATCACTTGAGGTTCTGATAAACCATACTGAGTGACTGACAAGCAAGTCACTAATTCAAATGGAAGAGTGGCTTCTAGGTAAGCCACTAGCCTTCAACAGGCTCTGGTAAACCATATTGAGTGACCAACAAGTCACTTATTCAAATGGAAGAGTGGCTGATGGGTAAGCCACTAGCCTTCCAGCGCTTATAGTGTTCCTCAAACTTGAGGTCAGTCCGGCATTAATGCTCTTTGAGTCATTCAATTCAGAAAGTCGATTAGATCTAATCTTTATTGGCTTGCGTTGAACACGCTAAGGCCGTCCTAACTAATGAGTCAGCCCAATGTGACCAGTGCCCCGTACCGTTGCCGAACCTGACTAATGAGTCGTAGCTTCACAGTTGATACTAGCACCTTTGCCAAATCTAACTAATGAGTCCATACCATACACAAGTGAGCAACATTTGCTAAGTATTCCACAATCAATTCATGTCCACATTTATACAACCAACATGCCTTGTGAATAACCATGCATGTCACGTCTAGGGTGTAGTTTTCTTACCTCTGATTCGAGCTAGAATGAACAAAAGAACGACCCTTGAGAACGGTTTAGCTTTTACTCCTTTAGCGGTTACCTAATCATAACACATCATAGGATACAATCAATAACATGATAATCAAGGGTTCACAAACCAATATTTAGCCTCCGAGACTTCAATCCTCACTAATCCGGGTAGTCGGAGTGATCCCAAGGCCTAAAACCATGATTCCGGGGTCAAAACATGCAAATGGGCTCAACCCTGCACCTGAGCCGCGGCCCCCAAAAATTCCAGAGGCAAGCGCCGCGGCGCCCAACCCAAGGGCCGCGGCGCCCATCGCAAACAGAACCTCTCCCCTACCTCGAGCTAGGGCCGCGGCGCCCAAGAACATAGCCGCGACCCCCAACCCTAGGCCATTCTCAAACGCGTTTTAAACTTCTCAAAACCTCCAAAATCATCCCTAAACCTTCCCCAATCATCAAAACAAGGTTTCCAAGCTTCCTAATGCATCAAAACCCTCAAAACCCATGGTTCAAACGAATCAAAAACCCAACAATTCACAAAGTCCAATTCAAAGCTTAGAAACTCTAAAAACTCAAAACTTTAAACTTAGATTACCTTCGATTAGGTTGTTTTCTGTCAAATCCTTCGGTCAAGAAGCTTCTAATCTTTCCTAGGATCGCTATGCCTCGATCCTCACTTGATTCCGACTCCTAGAACACAAGATTTCTTCAAATATGCTTCGGGTGACAAAAATGAACTAACGAAGGAGAACGAGAGGTTTTCTTATCGTACGTTCTATCTGACAGCTACTTCAAGCTTAAGTAATCTCAAATAAAACATAATGCTCAGGGTCCCGAAAACACCCCCGGGGACATTATTGTCAAAACTTCCAGAATTTCACCCTGATCTCAAATATTCCCAATTTATCATCAAATAAACATTCCTATTACCCCAAAATTGACCCCGTTATGACAAAACCGCTAATCCACTAAAAATGACCGTCTCATGCAAAATAGCTCGAATATATCTCCATAATAATGGAATCTCATTCATAAATCACATCATGCACCCAAATACACAAATTACCTTCAATGGGCCAAATAATCAAGACATCATAATATATCAAATGTGGACCCACATGCATGCATATATCATTCTATCATAATATAACTCACATAAACATGCATAAATTCATTTAATGGCGTAATTAAACAATTACGGCCCTCCCGGCCAACTAAACCGCCACTAAACCACATCAGAGAATTCGGGGCATTACAACTATCCCCTCCTTACTGAAATTTCGTCCTCGAAATTTACCTAAACAACTCGGGATACTTATTCTGCATGTCTGACTCGACCTTGTTGTTCCTCCGCAATACCTTAACCAAAGGTATCGTCTTATTTCTGAGCACCTTATCTTTCCTGTCAAGTATCTGAACTGGTGCTCCTCAAAGGAAAGATCTGGCTCAAGCTCCAGATCCTCATAACTCAAAATATGGCCCACATCAGATACATACCTCCGAAGAGCTGATACATGGAACACATTATGCACGGTAGACAACGCCGGAGGCAAAGCCAATCTGTAAGCCACCTGACCAATCCTCTCCAGGATCTCAAATGGACATACAAATCTAGGACTCAGCTTGCCTTTCTTCACAAACCTTCTCACCCCTTTCCATGGCGAGACTCTGAGGAAAACATAGTCTCCTACCTGGAACTCCACATTCCAGCGCTTGGGATCTGGATAACTCTTCTGCCTACTCTGAGAAGCGAGCATTCGGGCTCTAATCTTTTCAATAGCCTCACTGGTCCTCTAAACTGCATCAGGACCTAAGTATCTCCTTTCACCTGTCTCATCCCAATGAATGGGAGATCTGCACTTCGTACCATACAACATCTCATAAGGTGCTACTCCAATGGTAGATTGATAACTATTGTTATAGGAGAACTCTATCAAAGGCAGATACTTACTCCAAGATCCACCGAAGTCCAGCACACATGCTCTCAGCATGTCTTCCAGAATCTGAATTTTCCACTCAGATTGCCCATCTGTCTGAGGATGATAAGCTGTACTGAACTTCAACTGTGTCCCCATGGCTTTCTGCAAGCTCCCCTAGAACTTGGAAGTAAAAGTGAGGTCCCGATCTAACACGATCGACCTAGGTGCTCCATGGAGGCGCACGATCTCTCTCACATAGAGATCTGCATACTGATCAACTGTATATGTAGTCCTCACCGGCAAGAAGTGAGCTGATTTGGTGTAGTGATCCACTATCACCCAAATAGAATCATGTTGACTAGTAGTCCTGGGTAAGCCCACCACAAAACCCATCGTGATGTCCTCCCACTTCCACTCTGGGATATCCAGAGGCTGCAATGACCCTGCCAGCCTCTGATGCTCAGCCTTGACCTATTGACATGTCAAGCACTTAGCCACATACTCTACTACATCTCTCTTCATCCCTAGCCACCAATATAGCAATCTCACATCCTGATACATCTTCGTGGTGTCTGGATGCAAAGAGAAAGGTGTAGTATGAGATTCATCCAGAATCTCTCGCCTCAATGCAGTGTCTAACAGAACACATATCAACCCTTTGTATCTCAACAAGCCTGTCTCAGACACTGAATAATCTCTGGACGCTCCAGCCAGAACATCCTCTCTAATCTTGATCAGTTGTGGATCACTCAACTGACCTTCTTTAACTCTCTCCAATAGCGTAGACTGTAGCGTAATGTTAGCCAACTGGCCCACCAGCAACTCTATACCAGCTCTGGTCATATCATCTGCTAACTCTCTGGCTATCAGCCTCATACCATGAATCTGCCCCGGACCCTTCCGGCTGAAAGCATCAGCTACCACGTTGGCTTTTCCTGGATGATACAGAATCTCACAGTCATAATCTTTTACTAACTCCAACCAACGCCTTTGCCTCATGTTCAGGTCTTTCTGGGTGAAGAAGTACTTCAAGCTCTTGTGGTCTGTATAAATCTCACACTTCTCTCCATAGAGATAATGCCTCCATATCTTCAAAGCAAAAACCACAGTCGCCAACTCTAAATCATGAGTGGGATATCTTTTCTCATACTCCTTCAACTAACGTGAAGCATAGGCAATGACCTTCTCTAATTGCATCAAAACATAGCCCAAACCCTGATGAGAAGCATCATAGTAAATCACAAAATTCTCTTGGTCTGTTGGAAGACTCAGAATCGATCTGTAATCAATCTTTGCTTTAGTTCCTGGAAGTTGTTCTCACATTTATCTGACCACACAAATTTCTGGCTCTTGCGTGTCAGCTCAGTCAATGCACCAGCTATCTTCGAAAACCCTTACACGAAACGCCTGTAATAACCCGCCAATCCAAGGAAACTTCTAACCTCATAAGCATTCTTTGGCCTTGGCCAATCTCTGACCGCTTCGATCTTTGCTGGATCTACCTTAATCCCCTCCTTACTGACAATGTGTCCAAGAAAGGATACCTGAGACAACCAGAACTCACATTTCTTGAATTTAGTAAACAGCTTGTGTTCTCTCAGTCTCGGTAGAACCAACCTCAGATGCTGCTCATGCTCTAACTCAGTCTGAGAATATACCAGAATATCATCGATGAAGACGATCACAAACTGGTCTAAGTAATCCTTGAACACTCTGTTCATCAGATCCATAAAAGCAGCAGGGGCATTAGTCAATCCAAATGACATAACTAGAAACTCATAATGCCCATACCTGGTACGAAAGGCAGTCTTCGGAATGTCTCCCTCCTTGACCCTCAACTGTTGATAACCAGAACGAAGGTCAATCTTTGAGAATACCTTCTTACCTTGCAACTGATCGAACAGATCATCTATCCTTGGCAAAGGATACTTATTCTTAATTGTCAACTTGTTCAGTTCTTTGTAATCTATACACATTCTCAGAGAAACATCCTTCTTTTTCACAAACAAAACTGGCGCACCCCAAGGTGAGAAACTAGGTCTGATAAAACCCAAATCTAACAGCTCTTGAAACTGTACCTTTAATTCTTTCAACTTAGCTGGGGCCATTCTGTATGGTGCTCTAGACACTAGCTCCATCCCTGGTGCCAGTCCTATAACGAACTCAATCTCCCTGTGTGGTGGCAATCTTGGCAAATATTTTGGAAACACATCCAGAAACACACAGACTAACCTGGTATCCTCTTGTCTCACTGGCATGACTTGAGTGGTATCAACCACACTGGCTAAGAATCCAATGCAACCTCTTTGCGTCAAATCCCTAGCCCTCAACACAGAAATCATAGGAATGTGGGGTCCATGCACAGCACCAAAAAACTCAAAAGGATCCTCACTTTCAGGCTGAAAGGTGACCATCTTCCTTCTGCAATCAATAGTTGCCCCATACTTTACCAACCAATCCATACCCAGTATCATATCAAAGTCAGTCATAACTAACTCTAACAAGTCCACTGACAACTCTCTGCCCTCCACTGTCACTGGCAAAGATCTGACCCATCTCCTGGATACCACTAACTCCCGAGTGGGGAACAAAGTACCAAATCCCACCGCATAGAAATCACAAGGTCTACACAATCTATCAATAATGTTACTAGCAACAAAGGAATGTGTAGCACCAGAATCAATCAACACATTATAAGGGATTCCAGCACTAAGAAGCTGACCTGTAACAACTGAGGGGGAAGCCTTAGCTTCTGCTTGATTCAACGTGAACACTCGAGCTGGGGCCGAGCTGTCCACCTTCCTGGGTTCTTCTTTCCCCACCTGAGGGAAATCTTGCTTAAGATGACCCACTGCTACACACAAGTAGCAGGCCTTTGCCCTACACTCTCCCAAATGGTGCCTCTTGCATCTAGGGCATTCAGGACGAGTCTTCTAAGCTTCACTACCCCCAGGACGACCCATTGTAATACCACGGGGCCTCCTGTCAGGACCTGGAACTGGGAAGGTATCAGGAACCTTCCTCTTCTGATCACTGGGGCCAACACCCCTACCAGAACCCACAAATGGAGGAACTATCCTCCTGAAATCCTTTCTGGCTGCACTGTCACGCCAGATCTTGGTCTCTGTGCTCTCAGCTGTGAGTGCCTTCTCAACCACCTGTGTGTAGGTAGTAAACCCCGCCACAGTGGTGATACATACATCATGGGCTAGTCTGGGCTGTAGCCCCTAGAGGAATCTCTCCCTCCTGGTCCCATCAGTGGGCACCAATTCCTTGGCAAACTTTGCCAAACGATCAAATTTTAAGGCATATTCAGTAACTGATAAGCTTCCCTGAACTAGCCTGATGAATTCCTCAACTTTAGCTGCCCTGATGGCATCATTGTAATACATTTCATTAAACAAGGTCTGAAACTCCTCCCAGCTCAGGGTATTCACATTCTTGGTCTGGGCAATCACTTCCCACCAAATCCGGGCATCATCCCGAAACATATAGGTAGCACAGGCTACCCTCTCACTACCAGCTACCCTCATAAAGTCAAGAATAGTGGTAATCATGCTCATCCATTGTTCTGCCTTGGCAGGATCTGCACTGCCCTAAAAAATAGGAGGTTGTTGCTTTTTGAACCTTTCATAAAGAGGTTCCCATTTGTTTCCTTCTCAGGCAGCTGCCCTGCTGCTGGCATTGACACAGAAGGTGCCTCTAATACACCAACCACTGCAGGCAATTGTTGCTGTCTCAGGAGACGAAGCTCCTCTCCTTGTTTCAACATTGTTGCCTGTAAGTCATTAAACAACTGTTGCCAGTTTGCAGGAGCTGGCTGTGGAATCTGAGACTAGTCATTTTCCTGACCCTGGCTGTTATTGTTATTCTGGCCCTGATCACTATGGCCAGCTGTAGTATCTGTCTGTTCTGGATTCATTCTTATCTGATATCTTGCTGAAACATTGATCAATACGGCTAGTCAGGTAGTAATAACTAAACCTCTTGCCGCCTCACGGTCCAAGAACAAGCAGATAATTATCATATTCCACAATCATTCAATATTCACAAGCAGATACATGTTTATGGCACTCAGCATGTATCACATAACAATTCACAATATTTCAGGGGCACAGGTTCAACACAGTGTCTCATGCACACAAGTAAAGCATATGCACCACATTTAGGCAGTTATGCACATAACTACATAAATAGTTACCAAACCATGAGTCGAGCTTGACTTCAGTGATGTGTGTACATGCCCAGCCAGTCTACAGGAATCTTAACCTTGGCATTGCTCTGATAGCAAGTTGTAATGCCCTGGTAACCCTAGAACAGTTACGGTAAACGGTGAACCGGAAATTTGACTCGTTCCTTGAGTCCTTTGGTTAAAAACGTGATCTAAGTGTTATTAATAGGTTAAGGTGGAAAACCAATAAAAAGGAAAGGATATATTTTATTGACACATAAAACTGTTCATGGGCCCACAAGAACATTTATAAGTTATTTACAACTCAAAAAGGTCATCACTGTTCCAAAATTTCAACCCCCGCCGACCTAAGCGGCAAAAATAGGGTAAACCCCCTAGTTCCTCTGAGAACTCCTTGGCCGTGGTGGTCAAGCGGCCGCATATGTACACATCACCACCTAAGCTCTCCACTCAAGGCTAGGTGAGCTTTTCGTTTCCTTTACCTGCATCACATAGCACCCATGAGCCAAAGCCCAGCAAAAAAATATAATATTATATGTAAACATCATCAAATGATTATTATTATAATCACACATAGCTCATAGCTTTCAAACAGATGAGTGAATATCACTTGAGGTTCTGATAAACCATACTGAGTGACTGACAAGCAAGTCATTAATTCAAATGGAAGAGTGGCTGCTAGGTAAGCCACTAGCCTTCAACAGGTTCTGGTAAACCATACTGAGTGACCAACAAGTCACTTATTCAAATGGAAGAGTGGCTGATGGGTAAGCCACTAGCCTTCAAGCGCTTATAGTGTTCCTCAAACTTGAGGTCAGTCTGACATTAATGCTCTTTGAGTCATTCAATGCAGAAAGTCGATTAGATCTAATCTTTATTGGCTTGCGTTGAACACGCTAAGGCCGTCCTGACAAATGAGTCACCCAAATGAGACCAGTGCCCAGTACCGCTGCTGAACCTGACTAATGAGTCACAGCTTCACAGTTGATACTAGCCCCTTTGTCAAATCTGACTAATGAGTCCATACCATACACAAGTGAGCAACATTTGCTAAGTATTCAAAAATCAATTCATGTCCACATTTATACAACCAACATTCCTTGTGAATAACCATGCATGTCACGTCTGGGGTGCAATTTTCTTACCTCTGATTCGAGCTAGAATGAACAAAAGAACGACCCTTGAGAACGGTTTAGCTTTTACTCCTTTAGCGGTTACCTAATCATAACACATCATAGGATACCATCAATAACATGATAATCAAGGGTACACAAACCAAGATTTAGCCTTTGAGACTTCAATCCACACTAATCCGGGTAGTAGGAGTGATCTCAAGGCCTAAAACCATGATTCCGGGGTCAAAACATGCAAATGGGCTCAACCCTGCACCTGAGCCGCAGCCCCCAGAAATTCCAGAGGCAAGCGCCGAGGCGCCCAACCCAAGGGCCGCGGTGCCCAGCGCAAACAGAACCTCTCCCCCTACCTCAAGCTAGGGCCGCGGCCCCCAACCCTGGGCCATTCTCAAAAGCATTTTTAACTTCTCAAAACCTCCAAAATCATCCCTAAACCTTCCCCAATCATAAAAACAAGGTTCCCAAGCTTCCCAATGCATCAAAACCCTCAAAACCCATGGTTCAAACGAATTGAAAACTCAACAATTCACAAAGTCCAATTCAAAGCTTAGAAACTCTAAAAACTCAAAACTTTAAACTTAGATTACCTTCGATTAGGTTGTTTTCTATCAAATCCTTCGGTCAAGAAGCTTCTAATCTTTCCCAGGATCGCTATGCCTCGATCCTCACTCGATTCCGACTTCTAGAACTCAAGATTTCTTCAAATATGCTTCGGGTGACAAAAATGAACTAACGAAGGAGAACGAGAGGTTTTCTTATCGTACGTTCTATCTGACAGCTACTTCAAGCTTAAGTAACCTCAAATAAAACCTAATGCTCAGGGTCCCGCAAACACCCCCGGGGACATTATAGTCAAAACTTCCAGAATTTCACCCTGATCTCAAATATTCCCAATTTATCATCAAATAAACATTCCTATACCCCAAAATTGACCCCGTTATGACAAAACCGCAAATCCACTAAAAATGACCGTCTCATGCCAAATAGCTCGAATATATCTCCATAATAATATAATCTCATTCAAAAATCACATCATGCACCCAAATACACAAATTACCCTCAATGGGCCAAATTATCAAGACATCATAATATATCAAATGTGGACCCACATGCATGCATATATCATTATATCATAATATAATTCACATAAACATGCTTAAATTCATTTAATGGCGTAATTAAACAATTATGGCCCTCCCAGCCAACTAAACTGCCACTAAACCACATCGGAGAATTCGGGGCATTACAGCGAGTAGCTAGGCCTGATAAACCCTAAGTCCAGAAGTTCCTGCAGCTGTATCTTCAATTCTTTCAGTTATGTCCCCAGTGCCAATTCAATGATGAATTGAATCTCCTTGTGTGGTGGCAATCCTGGTAAATCCTCAGGGAATACATCCAAGAATTAACAAACCAATCTAGTCTCTCCAGGCCTTGATGGAAAAACTCTGGTAGTATCCACCACACTAGCCAGAAATCCTATACATCCTCCCGATAATAAGTCTCTGGCTCTCAGCGCAGATATCATGGGTACGTGGGGTCCACATACCTCACCCACGAAAACAAAGGGATCCTCTCCCTCCAGCTCAAAGGGCACCATCTTCTTCCTACATTCAATAGTAGCCTCATATTTGACTAGCCAATCCATCCCCAAAATCATGTCAAAATCCTCCATCCCTAACTCAATGAAGTCTACTGACAGCTCCCTACCATCAACCATCATCGGTAATGCTCTAATCCACCTCCTAGAACCTACCAGTTCCCCTATAGGCAATATAGTCCCAAACCCCGTAGTACAGTTTTCACTAGGTCTACAAAATCTATCAATTACCTTACTAGAAACAATTGAATGTGTACCACTAGAGTCAATCAATACAGTAAAAGGAGAGCAAGCGCTAGAAAGCTGACATGTCACCACCGAGGGACTAGCCTCAACCTCTGCTTGAGTCAAGGTGAACACTTGAGCTGGAGTCAAGCAGTCCACCTTCCCTGTGTAACGCTCAGGTTACCCCAGAACAGTTACGGTGATAAGTGAACTGGAAATTTGACCCGCTACCCGAGCCCTTTGGTTAAAAACATGTTCTAAGTGCTATTAACAAGTTAAGGTGAAAAACAATAAAAAGGAAAGGATATTTTATTAAGTATATAAACTGCTCATGAGCCTGTTAAAAACATTTATAAGTTATTTACAACTCAAAATGGCCACTACAGTTTCAAATTTACAACCCCGCCGGCCTAAGCGACAAAAATAGGGTAAACCCCCTAGTCCCTCTGAGAACTCCTCGGCCGTGGTGGTCAAGCGACAGCATATGTACACATCACCACCTAAGCTCTCCACGCAAGGCTGGGTGAGATTTTCTTTCCCTTTACCTGCACCATGTAGCACCCATGAGCCAAGGCCCAGCAAGAAAATACAATAAAGCACCAATGATCATAATAATCATTCAGGACCACCAGTCCAAAACAGGTAGGTGACAGTCGCAAAAGTCACTAAATAGGGAATAGCTCCCTTCAGCCTTGTGACGATAGGGTCACTGGGGCTTAACAGGTAAGTACACCTTTCATCAACTTAACCAGGATAGGTGCATGGTGACTGGTCACCAACATAACCTTCCTCGTGACCATAGAATCATAACCCTGGAACATTGTTCCCTACCCATGTGACAAACAGTCACCTGGGCCTTATGCCCTGGCTCTCAATAACTAGCCTTATACTAGCCAAGCGCTTATAAGTTCATTGACCTTAGGGTCGGTCCAGTGTTAATGCCTTAGAGCCATTCAACACTGATATCGATTAGATCTAATCTTCATTCGGCCCTACGTTCAGGATGCTTATGCCGTTTCTGACTCTTAGGTCAGTGTCCCTGACTAGTCAGTGCCATATACAAGTAATCAACATTTAATATGCAATCCACGTCCACATTTATCAATCAACATGCCTCAATAGCAAACACGCATGTCACATATACACAGGGTGCAATTTTCTTACCTCAGGTTCGAGCGAGAAGTATAATAAGGACGACCCCTGAGAATGATCGATCTTTTGGTTCCTTAGCGGTTACCTAATCACAACCAATGTTAACCTCCATTAATGAGAATCCAAAATAATAGGGTCTTAACCCAAGCACCACTCTCGAGACCTCGAAACATGCCCACACGGTGAGTAGATTCGATCCCGGGCCTTAAGGATTGAAACCCCATGTCAAAAACCCTTAAAAACACTCAAAACGAGACTTTCAAGGAACAGGGTAGCACCCCAACGCTGAACCCCTAGCGCCCCAGCGCTATTCTCAGAACCCCCAACACGCCCATTTGCCTCCTGAGGAGCGCTATAGTGCCCTAGGGTGGGCGCTATAGCACTACCTCCAGACCAAAACTCCCCTGAACCAACCTTCTTCATCTCCTTCGATTCTAACATGATTCCCAAGCTTCCAAATCCCATTCTTGATGCCAAATGAACCCAAAAACCATCCTAACACACCCCAAACATCACAAGCATAGGAACCTTAGCCAAAACTCCCAACAAAACCAAGTATTCACCCTATAAATCTCAACTGCAAAACAGAACCAAAACAGGGCAAACCAGAGAATTCTATGGTTAGAAACTTACCCAAAGCTCAGCTTATGATGCTCTTCAATGGAGGAACACACACCCAAGGCTTGCTTCCCAAGCTTGAATCCTCAAGAATGGTTCAAAAATCACAAAGAAAGATGAAGAAAAGAAGGTACGGGAGAAACTTAGAAACTTGCTCTGTTTTTGCTCTCTTCTTCAGCCAACAATGGTGTTATCAATCCTAGGGGTGAAATGAAAATTTTACCCCTAGGTAAATTTAAGATTTCTAAAGGCTCCCAAGGGAAAATTTGGTATTTTCCACCTATCTCGTTAATCATAATTAACGCTCTCCAATTCCCGCTATTCTTGATAATCTCAAACACCAATAATTCATATCTCATTACCCTTTAATTCCTGGTAACGCTCTAATCATTAAAATCACCCCGAGACTCAATCCGAGCCCCGCACTTAAACCTGTTGTGACTATACCGCTAATCAATATTCCAAGATCGTCTCATGCCGAATAGCTCGAACCAACCCACATTATATAATGTGGTCTCAACTTATATCACCGACATGCATACAAATGTACAATTATACCCTCAACGGGCCAGATTACCATCACACCCCTGTAATTAAAATGTGGACCCACATGCATGCATTTAACATCATATTATAATATAATTCACATATACATGAATAATATCATTTAATGGCATAATTAAACAGGTATGGCCCTCCTGGCCTACTAATCCCGCCATTAAACCACATCGGAGAATTCGGGGCATTACACCCTGCTTCCCCTCTCTTCACTGTTGGGCAGTCCTTCTTGAGGGGTCGCACCACCCAACACACATAACAGGCCTTGGCTTGACATTGGCCCGGATAGCGTCTTCTGCACCTTGTGCACTCTGGGTAACTCCTCCATGTGTCACTACCTCCCTGACGGCCACCCTGAACACCCCAACCCCTCTTATCAGGACTAGCAGCGGTCGAAGTCTCAGTGTAACGTCCTACGTTTTTGGGTACCTTTAAACGACTCGGGTCGGGATTTTTTCCCCCGGGTTAAGAATATTATTTTAAATAATATTATATTTTGTTTGTAAGTATTCCATGAGTTATTGCTAGCCAAAATATGAATTTTGTTATTTTAAAAGTCAAGATAAGACTTTCGGTTCTAGACCGACACAAAAACCCTGATCGGGTAAAAATCTCGGAAAATAAAATGAAAAATCATGGCAATTATATTTTGGGCATAAAATACATTCAGAAAAGTTAAAGTTTGGTCAAAAATAATACACCTAAAAGAAAATGGAGATTTTAAGGCATTTTGTGTTAAATGCCTAATTTTGCCGAAATGGGGAATTTTATTCCATGAATGGACCTTAGGTTAAATTTTATTATGTGATTAATTAAATTAAATGTGAGAGACATTTAAATTAATTAATTAATGTTAAGTTTGGTGATTAAAACTTAATAAGAGTGAAAAAGGTGTCAAAAGCCAATTTGAACTTTTCTTCTTATGAAACCTTTATTAACCTTTATAAAAAAATAAAAAATAAAAAATTTATGATCACATATATGCCAAAGGGTGGCCGGCCATGTGGTATTTTAGAGTGGTGTGAACTCAATTTTATAAAGATTAAATCCCATTTAATGAAGAAGTCAAGTGGGCAAGTGGGTAGAAAAGCACTCAAGTACTTTGTGATATTTTGAAGAGTTTTGTGAGCAATTCTAACTCTAAGAACCGACCACTCTCCCTCTCTCATTCACTCATCTGATTTTTGAAGACCTCTCAAAGTGTTCTCTCAATATTCAACCTCAAGAACACCAAGGAAAACTTGGAGGCTAAGTCTTGGTCTAGGAAGTATTTTTCCCTAAGGTAAAGTTTCACTAATCTAGGCTTTTGTAAAGTTTTAAGCATAGAGTTTCAAATAGCTAATTAACTATGTTGTTGGGGGAACTTGGTTAGGGTTTTTGAAAGGTTTTGAAGGAGTCAAATCTTATAGGAAGGTCCAATCCTTAAGCAAGAACACCAAAGAGGTAAAAAGTTTACTTTTGATGATTTTGTTGTAGGGTTTTTAGTTTTAAGCATGATTTTGTATATTTAATGCTTAAAGTTTCTTGTTGGTGATGTAATAAGGTTATGGTAGTTGTTTAATAATTTTTATGATGCATGTGTATTGATTTTTGAAAATAAGGTCATTTTTACCTCATTGTTGGAAAATGATTTCACCAATCAAAAATGCTCATTTTGACCTAAGATTTTACAAAGACCTAAACAAAAATGGAATTGGGAAATTTTGGTAACAATTGGGTAAGTAAATTTCAAGTTATGAACTAACGAAGTATGTAGATAAAAATGTGAAAAATAGGTTTTTCACACTTAGTGTAAAAATGAGATTTTGGAACATAAGGTAAAAAGTAAAATTTTGTTTATTTCAAGATATAAAATGGTAAGTCTTGAAATCATATTTTCACTAAAATTACCCCTTTGAGTTTAAATGAATTATTTTTATTAAAGAGTTTTTATTCTTTCTAAAAATAAGAGATTTAATTTATTAATAGTTAATAAATTAAAAGAGGGTTTAAAACCCTATATTTTGAGAAAATAATTAAATAAATTATTTTTCTAGTAAGTAAAATTGATTAATTGATTTTGGAAAATTAATTAGTCAAGATGAGAAATTTTTAACGGTTTTCCTAATTAAGACAAATTAGGCAATTTTCTTAAAACAGTTTATAGATATTAAAACCTTAAGAAAAATACAAGGAAAATTTAAGAGTTTATTTTCTTTAAAAATAATTAAGGAATTTATTTGTATTTTCTGGATATAATACTGGCTAAAATCTTACATATTTTAACCGACTAGTCGAAAGTGCGGGTTAATAGCGATACCTTGAAAGAATAAGATTTTTAGCGGGTTGTGGGGAAATATCATTGTGATACCCGAGCCTAGGTATCGAGACCTTAGGATAGGTCTCCCCGAGACTTAGGGTTTAGTCTCGAATATTTTGTATGACTTTCCTTAATAGGTTTAAAACCAAATAAGGATTATAAATTCTTACAAATGACTTTTATTAAAATGACCAAACTGCCCAAAATAATAATAATGAATTATGAGTGCCATAATTAATCCGAGTATACTGTATGGATAACTATAGTATTGGCTAAGCGTAACTGGACTAAACGTTGGAGGGTGAAAACTTGCTGAGCGCTAAGGACTCCAAGTAAGTCAACTTATATTGTATGGCTGCAACATGAAATGATTATTGTCTTGTATGTTAGTATAGGGATACATGCACATATATAGGCTGTCATAGAAAGTTGCTTAGAGACGTTAGTCTAGTGAGTGCTGATTTAGAAAATATGAATGGTAGAAGTCCGTCATATCCTAGACGGTTGATCCCCATCACACTGCTTGATTTTATTTATGTCCGGTTCATTACCGCGACGAGTGGCCATGAGATGAGGATAAGCTGGTTAAACCTAGGGGCGCCAAGATAAATGGGACCTAGGGGCCCTCATGCTTACTTAATCATTGGACGGTTAGAATCCGAGCAAGTGCTCTGATAAGTTATTCCCGGATAACAGCTGTGAATATTGGCCATTCAGTGAGAGTGCCTAGAGATACTAAGGGTTGCCAAGATTGAGTGAGGCTGAACACCCTAGGGGCAACTGCTCACCAGCACCACTGATTAACATAGAAGTCTCCGTAAAACCGTGTAAGTTGGATTACACTCTTGAATAAGTAGCGATGCCCTAGGTAACACGATAGTTACCCTTGATGAGAATATTTATTGGCTAGATCTTAGTGTGGAGACTTAGTTCTCTTTGACAGATTAGCAATTATGTTGGAGGGCGTGTTACGCCTGAATTGTTGGAAATTGTCGAGCGTTGGTCTGGAATTATATGGTGATATAATATATCTGCTTGCTCTGGGATTTTCTGAGTGCAGGGATATAATTGTTGATAAGATATAGTTGTGATATAATATATCTACTTGCTCTGGGATTTTCTGAGTGCAGGGATATAATTGTTGATAAGATATAGTTGTGATATAATATATCTGCTTGTTCTGGGATTTTTCTGAGTGCAGGATTTTTATCTAGTTATGAATTAATTTATCCTTGGTTATCAGGCATGACCATAAGTTTGCCAGGATGCTTTAGCGTTCTTGAAATTGATTGTGTAGGGTCCGGAACCCTAATTCTCTGTATGCTTTGTTTGAAAGTTGATCTTACTAAGCGTTTTCGCTTACCTAGTTGTTTCATGTTGTAGGTAAGTGCAAGGGCAAGGCAGAGCAGTGAGCGCCGGACTCTTCCTTGCAAATGTACATGTGGACCGACCTTTTGGGAAGCCTTTTTATTTTTGGAAATGTTGTGTAACTTTCCTAAACTAGGCTCACTCTACTCTTTATAAAACATGTTTGTAACTAAATGTTAAGTATGGCCATACAACTTTTTAAAAGTTTTTTTTTTCTATGGGTTTTTGAGACATTTTGTTAAATGAAAACATTTATATTTCCGCATTATCGAGTCTTGAAAATCCGGGTCGTTACACTCAGGGTGTCGTCGTCTGATCCTGCACTCACCTTGATGTCGTCGTCTGCAGCGGGGACACACTGGAAATCTCCTCCAGTTGTCACTTCTGCCCTGACAGCCACTAAAAGCACCCTGTGCCCTCCTATCTGAGCTAGGAGGAACAAAAGAATTTGGGGCCTTCCTTTTCTGTTCACTAGAGCCACTACCTTGACTGTATCCAATAAAATGAGGCACCGTCCTCTTGGCATCGCGCCTAACATCACTCTCTCTCCAAATCTGGTCCTCGAACCCCTCAGCTGTAAGGGCCTTGTCTACAACCTCAGCATAGGTAGTAGTCTCTGAATTGAAAGTGATGTTCACATCATGGGCGATCATAATGTTCAATCAGTGTAAAAATGTGTCTCTTCTTGTCACATCTGGCGGCACTAAATCTGGCCCAAACTTCGCCAATCGGTCAAATTTCAAGGCATACTCTGTCACGGTCAATTAATTCTGAGTTAGGTTGATGAACTCATCAACCTTCGCAGCTCGTACTGCAACACTGTAGTATTTCTCGTTAAAAATGTTCCTGAACTCTTCCCAAGTCAAAGCTGTCACATTCCTCCTCTGAACTACCACATCCCACCAGATGCGCGCATCCTCTCTGAACATGTAGCTAGCACAAGATACCCTCTCGTTCCCCTCAACCCTCATAAAATCTAGGATAGAGGAAACTATATTCATCCACTGCGCTGCCTGCAGTGGTCTGGTCCACCCTCAAAGGTGGGAGGATGCTGCTTCCTGAATCTCTCATATAAAGGTTCCCACCTGTTCTCCACAACAGGTTGAACCGGCACTAGCGCTACAATCTGCTGAACTAGCAACCCAGTGACCTGTGGAGGGGCCAGCTGCCTCAACTGTCGAAGTTTTTCCTCTTTTCATTGTAATCTTGCTTCCAATTTGGCAAACATCTGTTGCCAATTCTGTGGGGCAGGTGGAGGTCCTTACCCTAGTTGTCATCCTCAGCCCTACTGTTGCGGAGTCTCGATGATTGTTGAGGCATCTCAACTAATATGCCGGCAATCAACGACGCCGCTCATCAGGCATGATAACAACATCCAAAACCACCTCCCAATCACATCAGTCAACCACAACAACAATCCACATAACATACAAATATCATATTACACACTTAACATATAAACAAGCCATCACCAGACAGATAACACATATGGCCATGCCGTCCCAAGCGCTTTACCAAGCCTTGGGTTTGCGGTCCACAATGTAAGGATATCCCAGGTATCCTTTAGGGTCTCGCCCTGGCAACTCGTACTCCATGTGCTAAACGCTGCTCCTGGCCCGTTCCCATTCTCGGCCTTGCCACTCTCGGCCTTCGCCATTCCCAGCCTTTGCCGTTCTCGGCCCTCGCCATTTTCGGCTCTTGCCGTTCACACATAGCATAATTAAACATATACTTAAACATGATTAAACTCTATCAAAGGGCTACACACTGCAACTCAATCATATAGGGTCGTGCCTTGCAACACAATCATATAGGGCCATGCCCTACAACACAAGCTCTACGGGAACACTAGTTTTCTTACCTGTGTCCCGAGCTTTCCAAGCACCAATGTCCCGAGCACAGTACCCTATTCCGAGTCTCGCAGAAACCCTAGTCATAACGCACCAACAATATCCATCCATCATGTTCTAATCCACTAAATAACTTTGGGTCATAATTCTAGTCTCCGCGACATTGAATTCTATCAATCCGGGTGATAAAATCCATCTCGAACCTTAACTATTAAATTCTCGAGCCTAAAACCTCTTTAAAGCCTAAAAATTCACAAAGTGTCGCATCCCTAAGAACTCATGCCACGGCCCCCAGCTCAACCCGAGGCCCTACCTCATTTTAGCCTACACGAGCCGCAGCCCTTCCTGAAGGGCGTCGCGGCGCACCTGCATCTCCAGATGCCCCAATGTTCTAAGGGGCTGTGGCTCAGTAAGAACAGCGCCGCGGCCCGACCCCTCGAGCCCAGAAAAACTCACCATTTTTACCACAAAAACCAATCCAATTAACCCCAAAATCACCCAACAACTCAAGCTAATCATCACAGAGGTTATACTATGGATTCAGAAACAGAACCCAACAAGAATTCAAGTTCAAAGCCTCATCAAACTCAAAGACAATTCTTCACTCATCACACATGCAATACTCTAGAATTTCAGCTTAAAACCAGTAATATACTAAGATTAAAGCTTACCTTGAGCTGAGTTGAGTCTCTGAATAAGGTCCTTAAGCTTCAAGCTTCTAGCTCCCAAGATTCCTAGCCCAATTCCTTAGTTTTGATTAGTTTTCACCAAAGTTTCTCCAAGATTTTAAAGGGTGAAACTCCAAGAGAAAGAGAGGAAGAAGGGGGGTCGGTTCCTGTTTTATTTTTCTAAAGGCTTCTTTGGTTTTGTTTTATTTAACTTAAGTTCCTGAGATTACCTCAGGGCTCGGGGTGCCGAAAACGTCCCTGAGGGAAAAATGGTAAATTTTCCCAATATTCCCTCCTAAACATTCAATCTTCAAATATATCTCCAAATATTTATTTCCATAACCTAATAACCCCATAAAACGTCTAATAACTGAAATACCCCTCGACTCGCCCTGAGTCGGGTTTTCGACCCCGTTGTGACTTTTTAGCTAACCGCTCCCTAGGACTGTCTCGGATCGTGCAACACAGAAATATCACAAGTATATCACAATTATTACAATTATCACATTTATGCCCTCAACAGGCTAAAATTACAAACATGCCCCTAATAACCAAACGGGGACCACATGCATATTTAATTCACCTAAACATGCATCACTAATCACGTATTCACATATTATAAAAATAAATCACTTATTGCCCTCTAGGCACGCTAATCAAGGCCCTAAGCCTTATTAGCAAATTTGGGTCATTACATAGATAGTAGTAGTAGTTAGTATTAGTTAGTAGTTTGTTAGTTACTGTTGATTTTGGTTCAAACCGTGACTTAGTGGGAAACTCATAGCATCAATTGTGGATTTTAGAAGTTTAACCTATAGTTTAAGAATATTAATTATAACATAAGGTTTGATTAATATTGCTGGTCATAGAGATATTATTTATTCTAACCTAAGGTTTAGATAGAACCATTAAGAGCATGACACTTGTCATAATCATGATTATTAACAAATTAAGTATTTTTGATGAATAGTTTTAATAAAATAAAGATCAAGAAGCTCTAGAACCTTCCAGCAGCTTTAGGATCGTCTTATGACTCAGTCAAAGGTATTTATCCAATTCAAATTATGCTGAAAAAGTGCAAATACGTGTTTGATATCAACGTATGCCGATATATCGCAGCATAGAGGCCGATATATTGCCTACAGAAGATAAGGAAAACACATAAACTTTGCACGAACGATCGATCGAGGCTCGGGAATACAGGGGGAGGTGATATATCGCCTATGGGGGGCGATATATCGGCTCCATGTGAGGTTTTTAAAAGTTTGGTTTTTCAATTTTAAAAATATCCTTAACCACTTAGACCTGCCTTTGAATGATTTTGACTGAGTTTTGTCAGTTGAACGAAAATTCAAATCTTTTTCAATTTATAATCATTTATTTATTCAAATTAAAAGGGGTTAGCTTCACTCCTTGAACTCTATAAATAGAACCTAGTGCTCAACCATTTTCTTCATTCTTCAAGCATTTGATCAGAGCCTCCAAGGTGCTAGTGTTACTATAGAGAGATACACTTAGCTTTTGGGTTAAAGCTTTATCATTCTAAGTGTTATCCAGATTTCCGGATAGCGTTTAGATTGATGGCCTCGGGGAAGCAGAATTATCGATGTCTTTCACGATAGGTGACCAGAGCTCGCGGATATACAGAAAGGCTTCACCTCTCCCGCTTGGTGTCCGGATTACTCTTCCAAGCAAACACAATACGGAAACTCGTCAACTCTCCCGGACTCCCGAAGGGGTATCCTTCGGGGAAGCTCCTTCCAGGAGAAGCTCTTTGAGTGGTCTCCGCGGAAGCAGTTCCGTGCCTCGCACGGAACAAAGCCAAACGGTCGAGTCCTGGAGGAGGCATATTTGGAATGATATCCGCCTGACACAGGATCCCGCCTGACACGCCCGTCAGGTCAAAGCCGCACACATCCCAGCACGCCTAAGGGTACCTTTTCGCCTACTGTTCCGCTGACAACTTGGAAAAGACGGCTGACTTTGTGTGTTCCCCATACTTTCACGTAAATATACCCACATAGAGTCTTGTAGCCATGCTATTACAGTAATTGTATCCCTATTTATGGCTGGTGTAATTAAGACTCATGTACGTAGAGAAAAACCCTAATCCAAAACCCTAGCTATAAAGACCCCTTCATTTTACAAGAAGAGGGACGAACAAATCAGATAGCAAGAACTCTACTAAAATCTCTCTAGCTTCATCTTCTTCAAGAGAACCCGAGAGAAACATTGTGAGTGTGTGAAGTTCTTATGCACCAGCCATCTTACTGTAATCTTTTCCAAGTATAATAACATCGACTCGTGGACTAGGGCTGGTTAATGCCTGAACCACGTAAAAACACTGTTTGTTTAGTTACATTTCAGTATTTCTACAGTTCTTATCTTTTTATTATTCTGTTAGTTATTCGTTTCCGAAAAACTCGGTAAACATTTTGGTGCTTTCATTGAGAGCTGTAGGAAGTTGTTAGTCAGCTCTTTTTCTGTGTACGTTTTTTGTATTCACTTCGTACTAAAGAGATGGTGACTACGCGAAAATCTGCTGTTGACAAAAATGCTACGGTCAACCCCGATACCGTGATGGAAGATGTGGTGCAGAGCGAACCCTTAGACTACCGAGGTGAAGACCCGACATCCCGCCAGGATCAGGTCAGTACCGAAGATACAACATACTTAGAAGACGAAGAAGAGTATGTCCAAGACGGTTATTACAAGGACGGCTGCTACTATGAGAAGGACCCAGAACTGGTCCAAGTAGCCGAAGAACTGGTGGCCACTAAGGCCAAGCTTGCTGAGCAGGAGCGCGTCTCCGAAAGAATGCAACGCATGATGGAACGCCTCCAAAGTAAGTTCGGAGATCTAGGCGACTCGGACGAGGATGCCTCTGTTCTAGGTGGTGCTGATGCCCCCATGCCGGATCCAGCCGCTGATGGACCATCCAAAGCCGCCCCTAACAAGGGCAAAGAAAAAGTTGGAGAGCCTGTGCGCGCTGATGCCCCTGCACCTCCTAAAGGCGTGAATCACCAGGCCGACTGCCCCCCCCGCGCGCAGAAGGTCTCTGGCGCTCCTAAGCCCAGACGTCCTTCAGCCCCAAGGGGGCACTCTGTGCCTAAAGGGCCTGGTGCTAAGGCACCCAGGCCTAGGGGAAGGAACAACCGCCCCAGTGATTCCGTCAATCAGGACGGTCGGGCTGCGAACTCGCACTCCGAAGATAGCTGGTCCACGGTGGACCTAAGAAGAAGGTTGGAGGCCAAGTATGAAAAGGCCAAAGGGGAAAAGGCCCGGCCTCGCGGAGATGACCTCCGAAATCATATTAATGACAAGCTCCGGGGACGTGACCTCCCGGAAAGTGATACGAAGAGGCTCGAGGAACAGATTGCTGCCTTGACCAAGCTGGTCCGGAAGCAAAGTGGGGCCCTGTCAGATTCTGAGGAGGAAGACCCGGAACCATGTATTAGGAGGATCGCGGAAACGTCCCTCCCGGATAACTTCAAAATGCCTCACATAGAATTGTACGATGGGAGGACAGACCCGCGTACCCACCTAGCTAAATACAATAAAATGATGCAAGTGGCGCGCGTCAGTGAGGACGCCAAATGCATGTGCTTCTCACTCACCCTTACCAAGTCTGCGGAGGACTGGTGGAAAAGATTAGCTCCCGGATCAATTCACAGTTGGAAGGAGCTACAGTCCGCGTTTAGGAGGCAGTTTATTGCTGCCCGCGACCACGACATGGAGGTTGGTTCCTTAACCAACATCAAACAGCAACCCACTGAGAACCTCAAAGCTTTCATTCAGAGAATGATGGAAGCTGCTGCAAAAACCAAGGTCAGCGATGACATGAAGCTGATCGCCCTTCAATCGGGCCTTACTGTCGGCTCCCTGCTATGGGGGGAAATGCAAAGGAGACGGGCAGAAACCCTGTCCGAATTCATGTCAAAAGCTCAGGGAATCATCAACCTTGAGGATGCCTACCAGCAAGCCTTTGGAGTTCCCCCGGCTCCAACCCCTTCCGTGACTGCGCCGAGCTTTGCTTCGCAAGCTCCCGCACCAGTCCTCACGCTTCCAGGAGCCCGATTCACTCCGAGTGTGTATGGGCCTTCCGCGTCTGCTCAGACGCCGGGTCAAACCCATTTCTCTGGGTATGGAGCGGTACAAACCGGATGTAGTATCGCTCCTAGCATGCCGCAGCCGCAAGCGGAAGCCCCGGAACGAAGTTTGAGCCAATCGCGGAGCAAACGAAGCGGAAAAAACTCCAACCGGGGAGACCATTCAAAGAAACCCCGAAAGGATTATGAGCCCAAGTTCACGGAATATACCAGTTTGATAGACTCGCGAGAGAATGTCTATCGGGCGACCTGTAATATGGTCAACTACAGGAAGCCCCCGAAAGTGTCTCACGGAGGAAGGCGTCCGCGAGACTCCAATAAGAGGTGTGAGTTCCACGGAGACGTGGGGCACACCACGAATGAGTGCCTTCAGCTGAAGGATGAGATCGAGTCCCTGGCAAGAGCGGGACACCTCGGTCAGTGGGTGAGAATACCCATGATCTATCCCGGACAGGGGGTAGTTCACGGAGCTGCATATTCACCGGGACAGAGGGGGGCCGCTAGCGCTCCTGGAGCCGGTCACCCCCAAGCTCCCGGGTCTCAGTTCCCAGCACTTCCTGCTCCACCCGCTCCGGCACCCATTGCCTTGTTGGCTCCAGGACCAGGCAACCCATATCCGCCCGGCCTTGCTCCGCCACCCGTTGACGGACACGTCGCCACCATTTCCGGAGGACCACACCTTGCCGGAAGTACCCGCAACTCCCAGAAGAGGTACTTGAAGGAGTTAGAGCACGCCGAGGAGATGTGCGCTTTGGTCCAATCACCTGCTCAACGTCCCCGAATGATGGATCTTCCCATCACCTTCACGGAGGACGATGCTCGACATGTGCACTTCCCCCACAACGATCCCCTCGTAGTGGAAGCCCAGATTGCCAATAAGAAGGTCTCACGGATCTTGATCGATAACGGAAGCTCCGTGAACATCCTCTTCAAAGCGGCCTTCCACGCGATCGGATTGACCGAGGCGGACCTGGCCCCATGCCCCATCCAGCTTCAAGGTTTCAATGGGGACGCACTCATGCCATTAGGCAAAATTCAACTTCCAGTCACCCTCAGAGGAGAAAGCGACGCTTGTGCCTTCAAGCATAGCACATTCGTGGTGGTCGACTGCCCCACGGCGTATAATGCCATCTTAGGCCGACCAGTCCTGATCGATTGTGGGGCCATAACCTCGATACGCCACTTATGTTTGAAGTTTCCATGCGACGATGGGCGTATTGGCACCCTCCGAGGAGACCAAAGAAGTGCACGGAGCTGTTATAACGTCTCCGTCCGATCCGTCTACACGGTCCAAGAGACGTTTGCTGCCATTCCTTTGGCGGAAGAATTGCCAGAAACTGGGGGTGCTCAGGAGGCATACTTTGACGAACTCGACCCAAGAGTGGGAATCGAGAAGGCAATAGAGCCGATGGAGGAAGTCGAAGAGGTGATCCTCAACCCGGGAGAGCCCACCAAGGTCATTCAGGTGGGGAAAAACCTGCCGTCGGCCGTTCGAGATAAGATCGTGGCCACTGTGAAGGATAACCAGGATATCCTGGCATGGTGCCACGCTGATATGACGGGGTAATCCCAATGTTGCGTGCCACGCACTCAACATAGACCCATCTGCAACTCCAATTCGCCAAAAGAGGAGGCCGCTAGACCCAGTGAGAGCCGAAGCCGTCAAAGCTGAAGTGGACAAATTGATGTCCATAGGCTTTCTCCAGGAGTCGCACTATCCCGTGTGGTTGGCCAACCCAGTTCTGGTCCCGAAACCCGATGGGTCCTGGAGAATGTGCATTGACTTCACGGACCTAAACAGGGCCTGCCCGAAAGATTGTTTCCCTCTCCCGCGAATCGATCAGATGGTGGACGCTACTTCCGGGTACGAACTCTTATCCTTCATGGATGCGTACTCCGGATACAACCAGATCAAGATGCATGTCGCGGACCAAGAACACACCAGCTTCCTCACGGATAAGGGTGTCTACTGTTACGTGGTCATGCCTTTCGGTTTGAAGAATGCTGGGGCGACTTACCAGCGTCTGGTAAACAGAATGTTCAAGGACCAACTGGGGAGGAACATGGAGGTGTACGTGGACGACATGTTGGTAAAGTCCAAGACCTCCGGGGACCACAGTAACGACCTTGAGGAAGCTTTCGCCGTGATCCGAAAGTACGGGATGAAACTAAATCCAAAGAAATGTACTTTCGGGGTCTCGTCTGGGAAGTTCCTCGGTTTTATTGTCAGCTCCCGCGGCGTGGAAGCCAACCCTGAAAAAATAAAGGCGTTCATAGATATGCCTTCCCCCCGGAAGCATAAGGATGTCCAGAGCGTTACCGGAAGGATAGCTGCTCTCAGTCGCTTCGTATCCAAGGCCACCGACAAGTGTATCCCCTTCTTCAATGTTCTGCGAGGGAACAAGAAGTTCGAGTGGACCCCCGAATGCGAAGCGGCCTTCCAACACCTCAAAGAAAATTTAACCCGAGCCCCCATTCTGTCCAAGCCGGTCGAAGGAGAGGCGTTGTTCTTATACCTAGCTGTGACTGAGCACGCAGTAAGTGCCGCTCTCGTCCGGGAAGATGGCCGTATCCAGCTCCCTGTGTATTACGTAAGCAAGAGGCTATTGGACGCCGAGTCCAGATATTCGATGATCGAGAAACTCTCCCTCTGCTTGCTGATCGCTTCACGGAAGCTGAGGCCATATTTCCAGGCGCACACCATCAAAGTACTCACCAACCACCCTCTCCGACAAGTCCTGCAGAAGCCCGAGTCTTCTGGCAGATTGCTTAAGTGGGCCATGGAACTAAGCCAGTTCGACGTCCACTACCAACCGCGTGTTTCCATAAAAGGTCAAGCTCTCGCGGACTTTATTGTGGAGTGCTCGGGAATGAATAACCTCCCAGAAGATCCTGTCCCGGAACTTCCCACCTGGAAGGTCTACGTAGACGGAGCCTCAAATGAAAAAGGAGCTGGAGCGGGGGTTATCCTAATATCTCCCCAAGGGCATCAGCTCCAGAGCGCCATCCGTTTCGCATTCCCAGCATCCAACAACGAGGCAGAACACGAAGCCATGTTAGCTGGGTTACGACTGGCCAGAGAAGTCGGAGCCCAAAAAATCGAAGTGTACAGCGACTCCCTACTTGTGGTAAACCAAATATCCGGGGAATACCAGACGAAAGGCGAAAGGATGGCTGCCTACGTGTCTCTCTCCCGCGACCTACTGCAGCATTTCAAAGGCTACCAAATCCGCCAGGTCCCCCGGGACCAGAACTCACTCGCGAACACGCTGACCAAGCTTGCAACGGACCCGGAGATTGAACAGTATGGCTTAGTCCCCATCGGGCACTTAGAAGCCCCCAGTACTGAGACACGAAGGATAAACGCCATCATCGACCATTCCCACTCCTGGATAGGACCCATCCTCAGATTTCTCACCACCGGAGAGCTCCCCACTGATAAAGCTGACGCAAGGAAGCTCCAATATCAAGCTCCCCGATACGTGGTTATGGATGGAAAGCTTTACCGCAGGGGGTTGTCCATACCCTTCCTTAGGTGTGTTGCCGGAACCGAAGTCAGCACCATCATCCATGAGATTCACGGAGGCTTCTGTGGCGATCATACCTCCGGGCTGAGCCTCTCCAAAAAGATCCTTCGACAAGGATACTTCTGGCCCACCATGAAGAAGGATTGTGTGGATTATGTCAAGAAATGTGAGCAGTGCCAGAGGTACGCCAAGGTTCCGCGAGCGCCGCCTACAGAAATTACCCTAATGACCAGCCCCTGGCCGTTCGCCGTTTGGGGCATTGACCTAGTAGGTTCCCTCCCAACTGGAAAAGGTGGAGTGAAGTACGCCATAGTCGCGGTAGACTACTTCACCAAATGGGCTGAAGCTGAACCTATGAACACGGTCACATCAAAAAAAGCACTGGATTTTGTCATCAGGAATATAGTGTGTCGTTTTGGGCTTCCACGGAAAATTGTGTCCGACAACGGAAGGCAGTTTGACAGTGAACACTTCACGAACTTCTGTGCTTCGCATGGAATTATCAAAAGCTTTTCCGCAGTCGCCAGACCCCAGGCTAATGGGCAAGTGGAAGCTGTAAACAAAATATTAAAGACCACGTTGAAGAAAAAACTCCAAGCCTGCAAGGCTCACTGGCCGGAAGAACTTCCGCGAGTACTTTGGGCCTATCGCACAACAGAGAGAACTTCGACGGGGCACACGCCTTATTCCATGACCTTCGGTTGCGAGGCCGTCATCCCAGTAGAAGCTATGATCCCCTCTCACAGGCAAGACACCTACGATCCTACCCGGAACCATGCCCTCCTCCAGGAGTCCTTGGACATGATCGAGGAGCTCCGGGAGCAGTCGCAGGTCCAACTAACAATGTACCAAGGCAAGATAGCCCGACACTTTAACATGAGAGTCCAGAGCCGTACATTCGAAGTTGGAGATCTTGTCCTACGGAGAGTATTTCCTGCTACGCAGGACCCGGGAGTAGGAGTCCTCGGACCCAACTGGGAAGGCCCCTACGAAGTCCAAGAAAAAGTGGGCCATGGGACGTATCACTTAAAGAGACTCGACGGATCTAAAGTCCCGCGCGCCTGGAACGCGGAGCACCTCCGCCGTTACTACCAGTAGGCCCCGGACCATCCAGTCGGAAGTCCTTGGTGAAAATAACAAAAGTGAAAAATGTGGAAATAATCCTCCCTGTTGTAAAACTCACGCCTAGCAGGCTAATTCAATGAAACACGGAGAGATTCACTCCGCTTTTACTGCACTTTTTATCCCTGTGTTCAAAGCTGCGTTTTAACAAGTGACCACGCGGTCCGGAGACGTCCGGACCCCACGCTCACTTGGGGGGTGTACATGGCTAAGGCATAACCATACGCCCCTTGAACAAAACGTACACAGAACACCACTTATGTGCTAGCATTGTGTTTGAAATTTTTAAAATTGTTTGAAATGTTTAAATTGTTGAGCTTAGGTTTATTTGTTGCCATGAACATGCTTGCATTACGTGTCATATGTGCTTATGTGAAAATTGCCATGGAAATGCCTGCCATTATGTATCATAAGTATTATCTCCTGTGTAGCCCAGCGATGGACGGGACTGGGGGTTGAGACACGTTCATAGAGCTACGCCAAAACACCCCCAACTCCCTGACAAGTCCTTTGCAGAATTCTCCGCGAGCGCTGTAGAGCTTTGCTTCGCAAAGCTCCAGCTCCGGATCCCGCAAGGCGAAAGTTGGCAAGATCCGCGAGCGCTGTAGAGCGTTGCTTCGCAAGCTCCAGCTCCGGGTCCAGCGAGGCGAAATATGGCAAGATCCGCGACCGTTGTAAGCCTTGCTTCGCAGGCTCCAACTCCGGATCTCACAAAATAATGCATGGCAAGCTCCATGGCCATTGCAAGTTTCAGCTCCAGAAGCAGACATGCTTGATCCCCCCACTCACAGCCGGCTTTGCTTCGCAAAGCCCCTGCTCCAGGATCACACCTGGTGGGCGTGGCGATTTCCCCAACAGCAATAAGCCTTGCCTCGCAGGGCTCCATGCCAGGTCCCTGAAGTCAGCCACAATGAGGTTCGCAACAACAGTTAGTTTTGCTTCGCAAAGATCTAACCTTAAGTCTAGCGACGCTCACCAAAAGAACTCCCGTTCCAAACAATGGAACGACTCACCTTAGCAATCCCAGCGAACAGTATAACTACAAGTCCCGGGATTGGCTATTTGCCTCAGGAAAGATAAAGTACGGTGAAAGGAGCCTGGCCGTTGGAACCAGAAAACCTTCGTAACCTAGAAACTACGTGGGGAAAGACATCATCCGTTAAAGCTTCAACTGGGAAGTGCATAAGTTTTGGCCGTTGGAACCAAAACCCCATACGCCCCTACAACAGTTTCTACCGTATAAATGTCTACCCTAAGCGCAAAAGATAAATAAAGAACTCGGCAGAAAAAGAAAGGAGAATGCTATGATTATGGCAAAATTGTCCGCAATGAAAAACTCAAAATGAAAAACAATTAAAGATAAAACCCCTTCAAGCATTGGGGGTAACTACAGCGTCCACGACCGCAGCTTCGGGGGCATCTGTTTCAGCTGAGGCTGACGGAGTCGGCTCATTGGAAGGAGGAATTTGGTCATGAGAAGGTTCAGAGGTCCCCGCCTCTCCGGGATCTCCCGCCTCAGGAGCTTCAGCACGATCGTCAATGTTATAAGTTTGGACGTACGCCTCTGGGCCCTGATCCCACACGAGTAGCTTCTCCCTCATGGCTTCGGCATCATCTCCCAGATAGCCTAACACCTCCGGGTTCACTTTCCAGAGTTGATGCATGAGGACCACATGCGATATATTAATAGTCCTGTTCAGTATCACCTCAGCATCCTCCTTCTCCTTCAACCGCTCCGCCTCGGAGGTTGCCAGCTGTGCTTCCGCGGCAGTTAGTTGGGCCCTCAATTTTTCCATTTCGGCCTTGGAGGCATCCCGCTCCCCCTTAAGAGAATCAATCGCCTTGCGCTGCTCCCTATTTTGGTTCAGCACGGATTGCTTCTCGGTCACATGCCCCCTGGCAGTGAATTGCAAAGCCCCGATCTCTTTATCCTTCTCGGCAAGCCCCAACTGAAGCATAGACACGAGATCCCTGCTCCTCTTATGGAGTTGCTCCTCGTCGTGCAGCTTACTCTGAAGAGTGGAATATTCCTCTTGCCGCTTAAGGAGGAGATCGTTCTTTGATTGCAAGCGGGCTTCCAGGGTATCTTTCTCCACCTTGGCTTGGGACAGCTCTTCCCGGAGCTTGGAGTTTTCGGTCTTAATCCCATCCGACCGCTGTCTAAACTCATTCTCTGCCTTGGCCCGGTACTCTTGATATTTGGCAAGATATTTCTTCTCCCCCTCTTCTTCAGCCGTGCGCCGGGCCTGATCAATCTTCTCCGAAGCCCCCAAGGCCTGTTGGGTCAGTTTCTGTTTCTCCGCTTCCAAGGCCTGGCGAGCCAGTTGGCTCTCCTCCAGCTGAACCAGAGCTGCACCAACCTCCCGGAACGAGCGTTCCGCGATCATAGAGGCCTGCAAGGAAAGACAACAGAATGAGCTAAAGCACGACCAAAAGACAGATGGTCCCAAAAAAAAAAAAAATAAAATAAAATAAAATAAAATAACAACTGACGGCTCACCCCGGACAGTTGCTGCTTCACAGCGTGTGTCAGCAACAGCGGATCCTTGCTGCTGCTGATGGCCCATTTCTCAGAATTGAGCTCGCATAAGCTCAGGGCCATGTCCTCCATCATCTCAGCTCCGAACGGCGCCAATGCACGTCCGAGCCTAGGCACCAGCCTCTTCTCCAAGGCTGGACCATCCAGAACCGCTCCGGCCGGGTGAGGAGATCTCACCCCCTCGGCCAGCTCAGCCCTCTTCACGGCAGACAAGTTATCTGCCCTTCCCTGAGTAACGGCCTTCTCCGCCTCTAGCCGCCTCTTCAAAAAACTATCGGCCCGTCTTACACCCTCCAGGAGGGCAGCGGGAAAACTGGTCGGCTTCCGCGGAAAGTGGAACTTCAGGCCAGGCAGGGGAAGATTGGTTGTCTGAGAAGACGGAGACCCCGGAAGGGTGGACCCCCGTTGGGCTGGAGGAGGAGGCAGCCGGGGTATTAAGGCCCCGGTCTGTTGCTTTTGCTGCTGCGGTGGCAGAAGTAATTGCCCTTGTTGCTGCTGCTGGTTTGGATGTTGCTGTTGCTGCTGCTGCGGCGTTGGTGATTGTCTCTCTTGTTCCTGTTGCTGCTGTTGTTGTAGTTGTGATTGCTGTCGTTGCTGTTGTTGTTGCCTTCGACCGGGAGAAGAGTGTCTAAGGCGTTTGTTCTTAGCACCCTCAGCATCTCCTCCGGGACGCTTGCTCACCCCAGTTGTCCTCACGGGGAACACAAGCCCTTCCCCGTCGCTACTGCTACTCGAGACCATCATAGTCTCGGAAGGCCCTTCAGCAGGGGACTTCTCTACCCTCGGAGACGCTTGCGCCTCGCCACTTGTCTTCTTGGGGGAGGCAGCCTTACCTCCCCTACCAGCCTTGGTCTTCCGTCCTTTCCCCGTGGGCGGGTCTTGGCTGGTGGCTGCCTTCTTAATAAGCAAAGTAACCCTCCCCAACATCTTGGCTTCGGGATACTCTGCAAGAAACGTACAAAGCAAGGTTAACGAACCAACAAGAAATGAGAAAGAAGATAAGCGGAAGACAAGACAATCAGCAACATAAAAGTACAAGCTAGCCCGCCAGCAGGAAACAAGAAACAAGAAAAAGAAAAGTTTGAAAGGGACGACCATGCACGAGAAACGTGGATGGCCTTCCCCGAGCAAAACAAAACATCGCTTCCTGCTCCAGGAAGCTCCCGTACTCCTTGAAGTCCGGGAAGAACATGCTGAGGGAAGAAGGGTCAACCATGATGACACCTTCTGGCAGACTACCATCACTCAGACACCAGAGGAGCTCATCTACCCTATCACAGTACCTGTCGAAAGGTATCCTACGCGGATCTAGCCTAAGGAAACGAGGATCAAACCCCATCTGAGAGGTTTGGGAAACTTCAGACAGGCTGGGGGTGTGGATCAATCGAAAACTAGTCTTACCTCTCCCGGAGGAACTAGCCCCCGGAGCCCCTTCGTTAGGGTAAGCCGCGGCGTGGCGAGCCTCGATCTCCTCTCCCTCCGGCTGGGAGTCGGGGAACCTCTCCGCCCAACTAGGAGATAGAGTATTTTCGTCCCGAGCGGCTTGGGTGATCACCTTAGACAGCTCCAGGGCAATCTGCTCCCGGATGTCAGCCGACACCTGAGTCTGCCCCCTACCACTTACTGGCTCGATATTTTGGAAGGAGGCGAGTAACCCATACTCCCTCAACGATTCGGAGGTCACAAGTCCCTCCACTCTCAACTCTTCCTCGGAAAGCCCTTCGTAGAACTTGGACCTCCTTATCATCTCCGCGCAGCGAGGTGTCCGCGGAACGACTTCTGCAAAAATCAAATAAAGCGTTAGAGATCCTCCCAAAAGGCAAATCAAACACAAAGAAACAAAGTTGAAAAGGAAAAGAGGAAACACTTACCAGGGATTTTGAAATCCAAAGATAGAGCTGGCACCCTCTTCAGCGGGAAGCCAGTCGTCAGGAACCAGTATTCCCGGAGGTCTGGAACCCTCGCGGTATGACAAGTGGGGCACATCACATCCGGGTGCCTTTCTAGCCTGTAAAACCCCACCTTGTCTGAGTGACCTCTCATAGGCTGAGACTTCAACCCATAAAAGTACAGCACCTCCTCCGGGGTAGGAGCTTCCAGTCTCCGGGACTTGCAAAAGATGAACCACCCCGCTAAGAGCTTGTAGCTGGGAGGAATTAACTGGAAGGGGGCAATCCCCGCCTTCACACAGAAATTGGCGAAGTAACTCCTTAGGGGCAAGTGCGCTCCGCACACTATGTGTGCCCAACTCCAGGCACCAAAGCCCTCGTGGCTCTGGCTAGCTGACTCGCCCAGCACCGACAGACGGTGCCACATCAGACCTGGGATGTTCTTCAGGCCTGCCTCAGAGGAATACAGCTCCAGCATGCCATAATTCCTGAAAAGGTTCGGTTTTTGGTCCATCTCCCAGATGGAACTATTGGAGGTTGGTGGGCTAGCCGCGACCGCTTTCGCCTTTCCTTTCCCCTTTCCACCAGCGACAGGAGAGCCCTTCTCTTGGGCAGAATCAGCCTCCCCCGCAGCAAGGAGTTGTTCCTTCGAGATGTTCGTCACTGGACAAAAGAAAAGAAAGAAGAAAACACTCTAAGCAGTCAGCACCCTTGTCATACCCTAGTGGTATCAAAGGCGTCGGGGAGACCCTCCTCGAAAACTGCTTGGAGAGGCTCCCACCGAGCTTACCGAGGGATTGGCACCATGCCACCCGAAGGACAGCAAGGAACCAGACTCAGACCCCGAGCCTAAGCCCACCAAAAGAAGTGTTTTTCCAGAGAAAGACACCCTAAAGGCGTTCATGCTTATGCCCTAAAACAGCAAAACAAGGGACGACTTTCCAAACGCAAATCGCCAAAACATGCAGAAAAGGCTACTTATCGACTCACAATCAATCACGTGCCTACCAAAGCCCTATTCACAAATGCACATAAGCAATAATGGCAGAAACCTCTACTCTAACAACTACCAACAACCTAAGGTTTGGGAGGAAAGAGCAAAGTAGAAATACTTACTGATATTCGGGTAGTTGGAGGTTGAAGGAGTAACTGGATCACTGCACAGCACGATCGCGAGAAGTAAAAGCTGCAAAGACGAACGGCGATTCAAACCAGGAACTTCGGGGAATAAACCCACTGCCAAATCAAAAAGAAAAGTTTCCAGATACTTACCAAAAGAAATGGCAAGTTCGGGGGAACGTAAGCTGGGAAGCCTGAGAGTTCGAAGGTGTGGAAATCTGAAAATCCTAAAGATGGAGAATCTGAAAGCGTAAAGAGGAAGAAAGGTCCTTTCCCTCGTTTTTATAGCAGGGAAGAGGCCGTTTCGAATTCCTCAAGTGGACGGTCCCGATCTTCCCATTCCGTGTGCATCAGATCCAACGGCTGGAGAGGAAGCGACGATCCTATTTATGACTCCTCGGATGGGAATAAAGTATTTATTTCCCATCATTACACCACCTCGGGCCCGGAGTACCATTAAAAACCGTCAAATCATTAGTTAGATGACTGACGCACGCATACTCAACCAGTCGCCTCACGCACACGTCTTGGTCGCAGAGCCATTCCCAGAATGACACGTGGTCCTTGCCGCACTTGAGTACTTGATCTCAAACAGAAGAAATTCTCTTTCTTTTCCATATTAACACTCAGGCGGGAAAAAGGAACCCTTCCGGGAACACAGAAGGTGCCCCCTCGCCTAATCTAAGAAACCGATTGTACAAGCTCCCGGATCCCTCAAAGCTCCGTGACCTTGGGGGGTAAATGTTATCCAGATTTCCGGATAGCGTTTAGATTGATGGCCTCGGGGAAGCAGAATTATCGATGTCTTTCACGATAGGTGACCAGAGCTCGCGGATATACAGAAAGGCTTCACCTCTCCCGCTTGGTGTCCGGATTACTCTTCCAAGCAAACACAATACGGAAACTCGTCAACTCTCCCAGACTCCCGAAGGGGTATCCTTCGGGGAAGCTCCTTCCAGGAGAAGCTCTTTGAGTGGTCTCCGCGGAAGCAGTTCCGTGCCTCGCACGGAACAAAGCCAAACGGTCGAGTCCTGGAGGAGGCATATTTGGAATGATATCCGCCTGACACAGGATCCCGCCTGACACGCCCGTCAGGTCAAAGCCGCACACATCCCAGCACGCCTAAGGGTACCTTTTCGCCTACTGTTCCGCTGACAACTTGGAAAAGACGGCTGACTTTGTGTGTTCCCCATACTTTCACGTAAATATACCCACATAGAGTCTTGTAGCCATGCTATTACAGTAATTGTATCCCTATTTATGGCTGGTGTAATTAAGACTCATGTACGTAGAGAAAAACCCTAATCCAAAACCCTAGCTATAAAGACCCCTTCATTTTACAAGAAGAGGGACGAACAAATCAGATAGCAAGAACTCTACTAAAATCTCTCTAGCTTCATCTTCTTCAAGAGAACCCGAGAGAAACATTGTGAGTGTGTGAAGTTCTTATGCACCAGCCATCTTACTGTAATCTTTTCCAAGTATAATAACATCGACTCGTGGACTAGGGCTGGTTAACGCCTGAACCACGTAAAAACACTGTTTGTTTAGTTACATTTCAGTATTTCTACAGTTCTTATCTTTTTATTATTCTGTTAGTTATTCGTTTCCGAAAAACTCGGTAAACACTAAGCTTTTATAAACACTTGGGAAGTGAGATTTAGTGTGATTTCGGTATTGAGGATTAGACCAATCCATGAGATCATTCAAGGTATTCCTATTCCTAAGTTCAGTTCTATATGGTTCTTTAGTTTTCTTTTATTCAGATCCTAACTCTTGTTTATGATTCTTGATTAGGTATTTAAGTTCTTGAAACTTAAGGTTCTTATTAGTGAGTTTCTTCTTGGATGATTTAGTGTTCTTTTCATCTATTTTTCTTTAGATTCTCACCATTTTTACTGTTGGTTTATAGGAGTGTTCTAATCCCGTTCTTGTTCCCAACTATCCTGGATTTTGGTAAGGAAAATAGGCTAGATATATGTGTTTATATGTTTATGTTATGATATATTTTATACTACGATAAGATATATGCTATGTAATATATTTTATAGTCCTTGGGCATATAACTTGTTTAGATAGCAAGCCCCAAGAATACGTTTTATAGTCCTTGGCCATATGACTTGTTTAGATAGCAAGCCCCAATAATTTATGGGCATAAGACTTGCTTAGCTAGCAAGCCCCACAAATATATGGGCATATGACTTGTTTAGTTAACAAGCCCCAATAATTTATGATGGCCATTGTAGTCCTATATGATATATGTTTTTTATAGTCATATGTTTTATAGTATATGTTTATGATATAGTCTTATGCTTATGATTTATGTTATAATAGATTTTTCTTGTTGGGCATTAGGCTCACTCCTTTATTTTTAGTGTGATGCAGGAAAATGAATTATGGAAGGTGGAAGGATTCTTGGCAGCTTGGCTTGTGTGTTAAGGATGAATGGACTGAGTGGACTGCGTGTCGATCGAGGATGGCGTTATTTAGTCTTTAGAATTATGTTTCTTTTGTAATTTCGCACTTAGTTTTTAAACACTTGAGTTAAAGTTTCTGTTTTATGCTTTTATTAAACAATGTGTACCCATACCGTATTTTATATTTTATTTTGTAATATGCACAATATTTATTTTGGGGTTTAACAAAGTATAAAATGCCCTAGTCTAATGCTTTGTAAAATGTTCACACATTCCTTGGTTTATGAGAGAAAGCCACTTACTATAAAGATTTCAGTGGGGTCTTGCTTAAAAACAAGTTGGGACAAATAGAATAAAAAGAAAATATCAGTTTTCATGCAAAGTTCTAAAACAACCAAAAATTCAAGTCTCACTGCTAAGTTTGAAAAGTCCCATTAAACATAACATTATTAAAAGAAAAATGGTGTTTTTAATTGATCGTTTCTCGTCCATAGGATGCCCCCATGCCATACACACCGCGACGATAGAACTCCCCACATCACCACGCGTGCCATAGAGAAACCTATTTGCTACCTGGAAGGGAAAGTAAGGGGGTGAGCTAAAAGCCCAATAAGGAAGTACTAACAACAAACAAGTAAGATACAACATATCACAAACACATGCATCCATCTTTATACATCATAGCATCATTTCCATAATGGTGTCCATATCATAAACATAAACATAATCACGTCAACATTTACATCATCATCATAACATAAGCATCATAACATCATCATAGCATAAACATCACAACATCATCATAAAAATTTCCTTGTGAACATGGCCCGCTAACTTGTCCATGTCACCCTTTGAGGTAAACAGGATCTCTGGTCCTTGAATAACCTCGGCGTGTCGACCCTTGGAGTTACGTCTTCATATCCTTAGTAACTCAGGTTATGTCTTCATATCCTTAGCAAACCCTTTTTGATGTGTCGCGTTCTTCACGCTAACATCCATTCATACCATACAACATAAAATTCAAACATATCATCATATCAAAGCATTTCATAATTCATAGCGCAGGGCATCATAACACTTTCATTCATACAAACAATCTTACCATTCATTGCATAACAAGCAAAATTCTATCTAACTTCCTTACCTCAGGTCCAAGCTAAGTAAAACGACAACCATAACCAAAATAACATTCCTTAGCTTCACATAAATACTATTTTGCCCACTCATAACTCAGGTGTGCATGGGTCATGCAGACATGGTGAGAGTTACTCACAACGTACAAATATGCATAGTTACACATAAAGTCATAAAAGAATAATGCACATTCTTCTTATATTGCATGCATGATTTTTCTATAAAAACTACATGGTTGCATAAAAGACACATTTTTTAACGTAAAAGTGGAATTGCATGTGGCATGCATACGTGGGAACGTTGTGTAAAAGTGGCGTTTAAACGATAATTCTACGCGTCTTACTTCTATCATTTTCAAAATAATAAATTGTAACATGCTTTGTTTACTATTATTTAACTTCTTAAAATTACCAGGTTGATTAAATTTCTCAAGATATTACTTTTATTTCATAAAATAATTTATTTAGCCATTAAAAATATAATAAATCCATTTATTATTTTCAAATTACATAGAAATAACAAAGGCTTGAAATTATTTAAAACACTTATAATTATCATGTTTCCGTAGAAAATAACAATTTAATTTCAATTAATAGAATTACATAATTGATGAGAGAAAAATATAAATTTTAGGTGTGGGAAAAATATATTTTGCTAGAATTATTTTAAGACTTAGTTTTATGTAACATAAATTCATACGTGATAATCAAATAATTATTTTAAACTTATTAAACTAAACTTTCAGTCACCATTTAATTTATTTAAAAATCACAAGTGAATTAAATTCAATATTTTTCCTAATCAAAATAAAGAAAAATCATAACTATTAAAATTACCACTCGTATTATATTAAAAATAACACTTTTAATATTACCATAGTTTAGGGTATTAATTTATTTCAAATACTAATCAAATTTCTTTTATTAAAACACACTTCACTTTTTTTTTACAAAAATTCCAGCAATCAAATTTATCATTAAAATCACCATTCCATTTTTTTAAAACTAAAATTCTCATCAAAATATAATAAAAAAAACTGAAGGTAATTATTTGTGCAAAAATATCATTTTAAGTGTGAATTAAAACACTATTTTATTCTCACAAATAACACATATCATTAGAGACATTTCATATGCATGCATATCAATATTTCATCAATCTTTTCACCAATTAGTCACAAAATCAGCAAGCATAAATCATCATGAATTTTATCTTTTACCTCATGTCTCACAAAATTTATACAAAGTCATATATGTTTACTTAACACAACTAATCGCAAATCCTAACATGCTCTTATTATACAAATAATTCAAAGAAAATAACTAACACATATTCAATTACAACCTTACAATACCTTATTCTATTTCCAATGAGTTCATACATGCAACCAAGCAAAATTATATTAACAACATGCATTAATAACATAAACACCAATATTCATATATGCCTTTATATTAAACCTAACATGTTCCTACCATTTTTCATGCATACAATTATTTATTGATACATAATCCCATATACACCCTTATCAAATTTCATGGATCCAACCATCAAAAGTCCAAATTATTATTACACCAAAATTACATAGGTCCTAGAACATGGATCTAACATATTGAAAATCACAAAAACATAAAACATAGGGAACCCATAGACATGCATAGGCCGAAACCCACATGTACACTATCATCAAATATCACAAATCATCATACATGGAAAATCAACTCTAAATCCCCTTCTGCATTAAACAACAAAAATCCTTCATGCATGATCACAATAACATACCACCAACAAAATAATAGGAACACTATCAACATTTTTTTACAATTAATAAACTCTTATTCTCCAAGATGTCAACACCAATACATATGTAGAGGGAGGAATCGAATACCATCCTTGAGAGAACACAAGGACCAACACCCAAAAAGCAACCTCTCTTGAATACCCTAATTTTTTTCAAGAATCAAGATGGAGAAGAAGATGAACATTAACAATTAGAAACAACCCTAATGATCATACTAGAATTAAAGATGAAGAATCATAAAATAAACACAAGAGTCATACCCAAGCTTGAACTCTTCTTCTTCTCCTTCTCTCTCTTTCACGCCTCTCTCTCTCTCTAGAACTCGGCACCTTCTCTCTCTAGCCGTGGGGTTGAATGAGAAAAATGCTCTTCCCTTCTTCCATTCCCTCTTTATCCTAATTCTCTCATAATGACCCAATTAAAAGAAAAATGTAAGTTTCCTATTTTCTTTTAATTTTCATTATTTTTTTATCATAATTGATAGGAGATAAAAGATGATCACTTCCTTTCCCAAAATATCCATTGTCTTCTAATTTTAATTTATTTGCTTTAGAAAACAAATGGAATAAACTCAATTCCTTTCCCACTACACCCACACGTCCAAGCCTACATTCCTTTTCTTTTCATTTTATTCATTTTTTTCTAATTAATTCAATAAATCTAAATAAAGGATACTACAAGTGTGTAGAAAATTCTACACGTGTGCACCATGCTACCATGCACTTGAACACACTAAATCTCTAGGGTACATTACTACCTACCATGCACCTTAGTGCATTCAACCAATACTCAAATAATCACATTTTAAAATAAAATAAATAAATATCATTTAACAAATAATTTCACAAAAATTCTACCAAACAATTCTAACAATTAATTTAAAAAAACAAACAATTAAATAAAATAAACAAACATTTAAATAAAAATTCACCACACATAACACTTAAATAAAATAAAACATAAAAATTTTAATAGCTAAAAAAAATAATTTTGGTGCACTACATAAAGTTATGTTATTTCTTATGCATGTTTCCCAATTAGTAGTTATGTCTAGTAGTTTTTAATGGTCCAAGGTCTTAGAAATAGTTGGGTCATTACAGTTGGTATCAGAGCATCAGTTCATTAGCATGAAGCTCTCCTTGATACACATGCTCAAGCTCTGAATCTAACCGCCAATGTAAGTAATTATTTTATAGTTACACTACTACAAAAAAGGCTTTTCTCTGCGGTTTTTTTACTTAATACACTGCAGTTTTCGAGAGTATTGAAAATTACAGTGTATTCAACCGCAGAGAAAAGTGGTACACAAACCGCGGAGAAAAGCCACACTTATCATAACCACAGAGAAAAGCCACTTTTCTCCGCGGTTGGCTTATCACAACCGCAGAGAAAAGTGGGTTTTCATAAAAAAAATATATTTCAATTTTGATTTTATATAATTATTTTGAATTCTGATTATATATATATTTTTATAATTATAACCTAGCCTTTTTAATAAAAAAAATAATTGTCAATTTTAATTATATATAATTATTTTCAATAGTATAACGTAATTTGTTAAATTGTTATATATACATTTCATAACTGACTAGTAATGAATCAATGACTTTATCTTTCTAACAAATATAAGTTAGCACTTTAATCTAAAATACATATGAAATTTAGATTTCATAAATAAATGGCATTAATCTTGTTAACCAACTTTGTAGTGTTAGTATATCCTCTTTGACATTGTATTCATTTTTGTCAAACCACTGCAAAATTGAAAAGTTAATATAGATTAGATAATTAAATATTATATCTAGTATTTGTTAAGCAAAAAAAAGAGTTTAAAATATAACATACTTTCTTCTTGATAACTTCTGCCAGATTCGGTGCATTTACAAGATCATAAATGTATCTTAGTACATAATAACCACATCCATGACTTTCAGGTTATTTTGGACAAGAACCTCTCATCAATTTTGTAAATGTGCCGATGTATTCATTTTCGAAACATTGTGCGTATGCTCTACAAAAATTAAAATTAATTAAATACATATTATACTCTCAACTTATAAAAATTAACAATGCATACATTACAATTGAAGAACTTACTTTTCCATAACACCCTTAATTATTGGTAGAGATTTATGATTTTTTAAAGGGTCCAAAATTATTGTCATCCCCCGCATCATCACGAGAACCAACATCCAATGTCGACTAAAACAATAATAAATTATGATTATTATAAAATTAAAATTCAACCATAATAGTTATAATATTTAAGTAGTTCGTTCTTACTCAACAATCCAAGGAATGAAATATATTTGGCCTCGTCTATCCATAGTCATCATCCATTTGGCTATAAGATCCACCGTATAATTTTTACTTTCATCATTGCCAATAGAAAGATGTTCGGCGTCAAAAAATTTGTATAATTGTCGTGAATTTGGGTGCATGCTTTCCCAAATGCATCTATAGAATCAATCATTCATATTACATTTTCAATTAATAAATTAATACCGTCAAAAAAAAATTGGGCAGAGTTTCCTCTGTTTCTATAGCATATCCAAAATTATTAGTACCTATAAATTCAATTCAAACAAAACGTACAACAAAAAACTTGCACGTTCTCAACCATAAGCCACCGCAACACACAAAATTTGCAGAACCTACCTCACTAAGACACACATGTTCTCAACCTTCTGTTATCTCCGCAGCACACAATTTCATCTCAGAATTTACTTCACTACGGATGAATATCTAATATATTCAAACTCCTCTAATAGTTTGTAATGACATAACAGATTGAGTTCAATTTGAATAGCATAGCTGAGGATCTAATATTATCCATGGAGGTTGCTTGATAAATGTCTTCCAAAGTGATGAAGATAGCCTCGCGTTCTCCTATAAACTCCAGGTCAACGAGAACTTGTACAACCCCATCTATTCCTTTAATGGAATAATACTCCTTCACTATCAATTTTAGACTCAGATCAATTTTGTCCCATTGGTTATCTGTTAACCAATTTGAAGGTTCTGGTTGAGTTATTTTTGCGGGGATGACTACGTGAGATCCAACAGATGATAAATGTAACTCCCTGGATAGCCAAGACCGCTACATTGTGTACTTATAAAGGTGCAAGACTTGCTAATCAAGACATTTAGTTAAAAACGTGTTTGCAAAAATCATTAATGCGCTAGGGTTAAAAGGTTTTAATCTCAAAAGATACTTTTCATGTAACTAAACATTTTTACACATGGGATTCCAAAAGGAATAGCGTTTAAAAGTCAGTTTAAAAAATTTCTAGAGCATAAACAACCTCTAGCCATTATAAAGGCAAAACAGATGTTTATGGTTCTCCTATCCCTGTCTCCCCTCAAGCGTGGCGGCTGAGCAGCTGTTCATGTACATTCTGCTCCCACAGTTCTCCAAATCAGGGTTGATTAAACATGCCCTTGCCTTTACCTGCACCACGAAGCACCCGTGAGCCAAGGCCCAGCAAGAAAGCGTAATATCATAACACAAGTACTGTTAATAATCATAAACTCTTTAAGCATGTTTAAACATTTAGCAATCCCTAATAATCATGTAACTCATTGACATAAACATGAATTCACAAGCTAACACATAGCCATTCAGCATATCATATTCAACAATCAACCACAACAACTAGATTACACAATAAATAGGGTCGACACACATAGGTCGTAACCTCTGTTTACCCAACAGAATCTAGCCTGCTTAAACCGAGCTCAGTGCATAATAAGCTGTCCTCAACTACCAGTGGCCGAGCCGCGCCCTGTGCGCTAATGTAAACTCCGGCACTCTTAGGCTGCTTGTCTACTATTTACATGGCATAATACCATATTCTATAAAGCATACAAAACAGGGAACCCTTAGTCCCATTATGAATCCACAACCAGGTGCAGTTTTCTTACCTTTAATTTCCAAACGCTCTAATTACGAGAAATGCCCCTTGAGCACGATCCGTCTCCCGAGCCCTAGCTCTTACCTAGTCACAACCAAGATAAGGGATTCCATTAATATTCGAATAAAGGTTTCTGGGTGAAGTTCTAACTTCCGGGACATAACCCAAATAATCATCTAGTACCCGAAATACCCCTTGACTTGCCCCAAGTCAAATATTAGGCCCCGTTATGACTTTCCTGCTAACTATCTCCCTAGGATCGCCTAAAGTCGCATGATGCAGATTTACCCAAATAATAATGTGGTTCTCACAAATATAACATATCATCATACAAGCATGATGATCATTAAATCATGCATTAAACTAATAAATTCACACACAAACCAATTATGACCTCCTGGCACACTAATCAAGGCTCTTAAGCCATATTAGGGATTTTGGGTAGTTACAACTATCCCCTCCTACTGAGAATTTCGTCCTTGAAATTTACCTGAATAACTCAGGACACTGATCCCGCATCACCGTCTCAAGCTCCCAGGTCTCTTCCTCGACCTTGCTATTTCTCCACAGTACTTTAACTAACGAAATTGTCTTATTTCGTAGAACTGTGTCCTTCCGATCTAAAATCTGAACTGGTCGCTCCTCATACGACAAGTCTGTCTATAATTCTAAATCCTCATACTTAAGCACATGCGTCGTATCCGAAACATACTTTTGCAACATAGAAACATGGAACAAATCATGAACTCTTGACAACGACGGTGGCAAGGCCAACCTATATGCCACCTGTCCAATCCTTTCTAGAATCTCAAAAGGTCCAACAAACCGAGGGCTCAACTTTCCCTTTACCCCAAATCTCTTCACCCGTCGCAGTGGTGAAACTCGTAGAAACACGTGGTCCCCAACCTAGAACTCCACGTCTCTACGCTTGGGATCAGCGTAGCTTTTCTGTCTACTTTACGAAGCAAACATTCTAGCTCAAATCTTCTCGATAGCTTCATTTGTCTTCTGAACCATGTCTGGCCCCAAGTATTTCCTCTCACCCATCTCATCCCAATGAATGGGCGATCTACACTTTCTCCCATATAACATCTCATAAGGGGCCACTCCAATCGTGGACTGATAACTGTTGTTATACGAAAACTTGATCAACGAGAGATACTTACCCCAAGATCCCTCGAAGTCAATCACACATGCCCTAAGCATATCGTCCAACACCTGAATCGTTCTCTGAGACTGTCCATCAGTCTGAGGATGAAAGGCTGTGCTAAACTTCAACTGAGTCCCGATGGCTCTCTGCATAGCTCCCCATAACTTAGAGGTAAAGATAGGGTCTCGATCAGAAACAATAGACTTAGGAACCTCATAGAGATGAACTATCTCCCTCACATACAACTCTGCATACTGTTCCACTGTGTAGGTCGACTTTACTGGAAAAAAATGAGCTGACTTCGTGTATCTATCCACTATCACCACACCGAGTCATAAAGTCCTACTGTCCTAGGTAGACCTCCCACAAAATCCATGGTAACGTCCTCCCACTTCCACTCTGGGATACCCAAAGGCTGAAGCAATACCGCTGGTCGTTGATGCTTAGCCTTCACTTGTTGACATGTCAAACATCTGGCCACATACTCCACCACATCCATCTTCATGGTACCCGAATGAAGCGAGTATGGTGTAGTGTGCGACTGATCCCTTCATCTGTTAAACACAAAATCCACCCCTGATATTGAAGCATACCGGTCTTAGAAACAGAATAATCATTAGCTATCCCCGCTAAGACATTCTGTCGAACTTCTTGTAGTTGTGCATCTACCAATTGACCCTCCTTGATCCACTCTAGCAAGGTCGACTACAAAGTAATATTGGCCAACCGGCCCACAACCAGCTCTATCTTTGCGCTGGCTATCTCATCTGCTAACTCTCTAGAGATTTGAACAGATCTAAATAACTGCCCGAAGCCCCTCCGGCTCAATGCATCTGCTACAACATTGGCTTTTCCTAGGTGGTAAAGAATATAACAATCATAATCCTTAACCAACTCTAACCAATGCCTCTGTCTTATGTTCAGATCCTTTTGGGTGAAGAAATACTTTAAACTCTTATGGTCAGTGTATATCTCGCACTTCTCCCCATACAGATAATCCCGCCGCACCTTCAGTGTGAAAACCACGGCCGCTAGTTCTAGATCATGGGTAGGATACCACTGGTCATACTCCTTCAGCTGCCATGATGCATAAGCTATAACTTTCTCATTCTGCATCAACACATAGCCTAAACCCATCCTTGAAGCATCATAGTATACCACAAACTTTCCTTCTTCTAAAGGAAGACTTAGTACATGTCAATTCTTGGAAACTGTTCTCACACTTCTCTAACCAAACAAACTTCTAATTCTTCCTTGTCAACTCTGTCATCGGTGTAGCAATCTCCGAGAATCCTTCTACAAACTGCCTGTAGTAACCTGCTAACCCGAGGAAACTCCGCACGTCCGAGGCGTTCCTTGGCCTCGGCCAATCTCTCACCGCTTCCAGTTTGGACGGATCCACCTTCAATTCCCTCTGCGCCAATTATATGCCCAAGAAAAGTCACCTCTTGCAACCAAAACTCACACTTCTTAACCTTAGCATAAAACTGATGCTCCCTTAACCTCTGTAAAACCTATCGAAGATGTCGCTCGTGCTCTACCTCTGAACTGGAGTACACTAAGATGTCGTCGATGCAGACAATGACGAACTGATCCAAGAAATCCTTGAACACCCTGTTCATCAGATCCATGAAGGCTGTCGGGGCATTAGTCAAACCAAAAGACATGACCAAGAACTCATAGTGCCCATACCGCATTTGAAAGGCCGCCTTCGGTATGTCCTCATCTTTGATCCTCAGCTGGTGATAACCAGATCGAAGATCAATCTTTGAGAACACAGTCTTTCCCTCTAATTGATCAAACAAGTCATTGATCCTTGGTAGAGGATACTTATTCTTGATGGTCAACTTATTCAATTTCTTGTAGTCTATGCACATCCTCAGAGTTCCGTCTTTCTTCTTTACAAACAACACTGGAGCGCCCCATGGGGAGTAGCTGGGCCTGATGAATCCCAAATCCAGAAGTTCCTGTAGTTGTATCTTCAACTCCTTCAACTCTGCTGGTGCCATCCTATATGGTAACTCAATAACAAACTGAATATCTCTCAACAGTGGCAAACCTGGTAGCTCCTTAGGGAATACATCTAAAAACTCACAAACCACCCTGGTCTCTCCTGGCCCCACTGGCAACATCCTGGTAGTGTCCACCACACTAGCCAGAAAACCTATACATCCACCTTGTAATAAGTCTATGGCTCTCAACGCTGATATCATGGGTACGCGGGATCCACATACCACACCCACGAAGACAAAAGGATCCTCGCCCTCAGGCTCAAAAGTCACCATCTTCTTCCTGTAATCAATAGTAGCCCCACACCTAACCAACCAATCCATCCCTAATATCATGTCAAAATCCTCCATATCTAGCTCAATCAAGTCAACTCAAAGGTCCCTACTAACAACCATCACTGGCAGTGCCTTAATCCACCTCCTACAAACTACCAGTTCCCAAGTAGGCAATAAAGTCCCAAACCCTGCAGTCCGATACTCACTAGGTCTACACAGTCCATCAATCACTTTACTAGAAACAAAGGAATGTGTAGCACCAGAGTCAATCAATACAGTAAAAGGAGAGCCAGCGCTAGAAAGTTGACCTGTCCCTACCGAGGGACTAGCCTCGACCTCTGCCTGTGTCAAGGTGAACACTCGAGCTGGAGTCAAGTTGTCAACCTTTCCTGCTTCCCCTTTTTTCACTGTTGGGCAGTTCTTCTTGAGGTGCCCCACTGTTCCACACACATAGCAAGCCTTGGCCCGACATTTGCCCTGATTGCGTCTTCTACACCTCGGGCACTCTGGATAACTCCTCCATGGCTCACTGCCGCCCTGCCGGCCGCCATGACCACCCCGACCCCTCCTATCAAGACCAGCAATGATCGAAGTGTTAGGAGTCTTTCTTTTCAAATGAATGGGGCTTGCGCCCCTACCTGACCCAAAATAAGGAGGCACCACTCTGTGACCTTCGCGCCTCACTGCACTTTCCTTCCAAATCTTGTTCTCCGCTTCCTGAGCGGTAAGAGCCTTCTCAATGACCTGGCCATAAGTCGTTCCCCTAGGTACCATTGTGATCCTAACATCCCGGGCTATCATAGCATTAAGCCCCCTAATGAACCTGTCTTGCCTGGCTACATCAGTAGGCACAAGGTTTGGGGAAAATTTTGCAAGCCTATCAAATTTTAGGGCATACTCAGTAACTGTCATACTGCCCTGAACCAACCCCACAAACCCATTAACTTTCGCTGCCCTGATGGCAACATTGTAGTATTTCTGGCTGAACAAGTCCTTGAATCCATCCCAACTCAAAGAAGTGATGTCCCTGGTCTGTGATGCCACCTCCCACCAAATGCGGGCATCCTCTCTCAACATATATGTGGCACAGGCCACTCTTTGATGTCCCTATATCCTCATAAAGTCCATAATAGTAGTAATCATAGTCATCCACTATTCGGCCTTTAGTGGATCCGGTCCTTCCTTAAAAGTTGGGGGATGCTTCTTTTGGAATCGCTCATACAATGGCTCCCATCTGTTCCCAACCTCTATTGGCTGATAACTGGTGCCACTACAGGTGGTATAATAGGTGTAGCACTCCCTACTGAAGCCTGCTGTCGTAGTAGGCGAATCTCTTCATCTTGGCTCTGTAATCGCGCTTGCATATCTGCCATAAGTTACTGCAAGTTCTCAGGAGCTGGTGAAGGAATCTGGCCCTTATCATCATCTCCGATCCCGGACCTAGTGCCGGCTAGTCGTGTAGATTTTCTTGGACGCATAACTATCCAAGTCAATCTGCAATCAACGACTCAGCAATCAGACCATGATGACAGGGTAAAAGCTTCTCCAAAATCCACCAAAGGAACATAACCAATCACAAACAATCAAGATATAAGCATTTATCCACATGCATCGGCATTGCTAATAAGCATGCCCCAAAATTTTCACACAGCAGTCAAGGGCCAAGCCCTATCAGTATCTCATGCTTCCTATTAATCCAATAAATAACAACATTCATAAGTCATTCCAGGCATACAATCATATAAACACAAATACACATTACCAAACCCTGAACCAAGCTTGTCTCTAGCAGCGAATGTACATGTCCAGTCAAGCTTCAAGAACCTTTAAACCTAGGACGCTCTGATACCAATTTGTAATGCCCTGGATAGCCAAGACCGCTACATTGTGTACTTATAAAGGTGCAGGACTTGCTAATCAAGACATTTAGTTAAAAACGTGTTTGCTAAAATCATTAATGCGCTAGGGTTAAAAAGTTTTGGTCTCAAAAGATACTTTTCATGTAACTAAACATTTTTACACATGCGATCCAAAAAGGAAAAGCGTTTAAAAGTCAGTTTACAAAATTTCCAGAGCACAAACAACCACTAGCCATTCTAAAGGCAAAACAGATGTTTATGGTTCTCATATCCCTGTCTCCCCTCAACCGTGGCGGCTGAGCAGCTGTTCATGTACATTTTGCTCCCAAAGTTCTCCAAATCAGGGCTGATCAAACTTGCCCTTGCCTTTACCTGCACCACGAAGTACCCGTGAGCCAAGGCCCAGCAAGAAAGCGTAATATCATAACACAAGTACTGTTAATAATCATAAACTCTTTAAGCATGTTTAAACATTTAGCAATCCCTAATAAACATATAACTCATTTACATAAACATGAATTCACAAGCTAACACTTAGCCATTCAACATATCATATTCAACAATCAACCACAACAACTAGATTGCATAATAAATAGGTTCGACACCCTTAGGTTGCACCCTCTGTTTACCCGACAGACTCCAGCCCGCTTAAACCAAGCTCAGTGCATAATAAGTTGTACTTGGCTACAAGTGGCCGAGCCGCGCCTTGTGCGCTAGTGTAAACTTCGACACTCTTAGGTTGTTTATCTACTATTTACATGGCACAATACCATCCTCTATAAAGCATACAAAATAGGGAACCCTTAGTCCCATTATGAATTCACAACCGGGTGTACTTTTCTTACCTTTAATTTCCAAACACTTTGATTACGAGAAATGCCCCTTGAGCACGATTCGTCTCCCGAGCCCTAGCTTTTACCTAGTCACAACCAAGATAAGGGATTCCATTAATATTCGAATAAAGGTTTCTGGGTGAATTTCTAGCTTCCGGGACATTGAATTCCACCAAGCACGGTGGTGGAATTGATCCCAAGCACCCTAGGTTAGGTTCCCACACTTAAAACCTTCAAATAACAAAAAATTCCCTTAAGGGCCGCGGCCCTAAAAACCTTCGCCGCGGCCCGCCCCCTAAAACAGAGGCTAGGCCTCTCTGATCACAGACACATGCCGCGACCCTGCCCTGTGGCACCGCAGAGCCTCCTTGGCACTTCTTTGCTCCACAAGGCCGCGGCACTCTAGAACAGAGCCGCGGCTGAGCCCCTCGTGCCCAGAAAATCCACCATTTCTAACATCCCAACATTGCGCAGAACCACACAAAACCATCCTAATTCCAAAACCCATTGATCACAAAAATTCTAACATGATTCTAGCAACATAATCCAGCAAAAACCTAGCTTAGAAACTCATCAAAATCCCATTTTAATTTCTGAAATCGAAAAGCTCGAGAACATAAAAACCAGCCATGAAAACACTAGATTTCAAACATTAGATCATAAATTCAAGCTTACCTTTACTGCAGAACCACTTCTCTAAGCAATTTCTGAGCTAACTCCCAAGCTTTCTGCCTTAATTCAACCTTGAAATTAAGAACCTAAGAACTCTTAGAATTCAGCCCCAAAACCTCATAATCAACTGATCAAAAATGAAATTCAATGCTTACCTTAGTCTCTAGTTTGATTCCCTAGCTTCCACTGAGTTAATCCTCCAATTCCTCAGCTCAAACCTCTGAATTCCCAGCCAAATCCCCTTAGTTTTCAGTGATTTCCTTTAGAGAGAAGGTGAGAGAAAGGAAAGGGTCATTCCTAATGTTTCCACTGTTTTCTAAGTTTTAACTATCTATCCTTAAACAATTAAACCAATCCCGAGGTTCGGGTACCGGAAACGTCCCCGAGGGAAAAATGGTAAAATTCCCCAGTATTCCCGCCTAAACTTCCTAACCTCAAATATATCTCCAATTATTTATTTCCATGACCCGATAACCCAAATAATCATCTAGTACATGAAATACCCCTTGACTTGCCCCAAGTCAAATATTAAGCCCCATTGTGACTTTCCTGCTAACTAGCTCCTTAGGATCGCCTCAAGTCGCATGCTGCAGATTTACCCACATAATAATGTGGTTCTCACAAATATAACATATAATCATACAAGCATGTTTATCATTAAATCATGCATTAAACTAATAAATTCACACACAAATCAATTATGCCCTCCTGGCACACTAATCAAGGCTCTTAAGCCATATTAGTGATTTTGGGTCGTTACAATAAATGTGGGCTTGGTGATATGGATTTGTGTTTGGATGAAGATGGACCCTACATAATAGCATTTAACATATCAATATAGTGTACCCATTTAAAAATAAAATTTAAACATCTAAGAAAATAATTTTATACCTGACAAGTCACAATTAAATTTTTTGGCCAAGGCAGGAATGTGTCTCATGCGTCCCTAACATATTGTATGTTACCAAAGGGAATAGGGATCTCAACCTCTTATTGTAAGATATCTATAAGCCAAACCCTCACAACTGAATCTTCAAGTACATTTCCATGGATGGTGATTTGGCTACCCATGTTTGGTACAATGATTACACCCTTAGCCACTATATTGTCAATATTATCAGAACACAAATGAACTTCATAGCTCGGCGGTGGCAAAGACTCATAAACTGATGATCCATCATCTTTATCAAAATGATAGTCTTCGGTTTGATGAAAATGATTATCTGCATTGGGGGCAGGTCGATAGACTTCATCACTCATATTCTCATAATATTGTCCCTCATCATTCGTATTCTCATAATATTGTCCCTCATCAAATTGTCCTTCATTATAGTATCCACACTCATCATTTTCCTCATTATATTCTTCATTTAAGCTAATTCCTCTTCTGTCCTAAATTTATGTCTTTTTAGCTCTTCAATCTCAGCTTTTAGCTGAGCAATCTCCTCTTTTGTAGTCATTGTTTTATGTTTTTTTCCAAACATTTTGGAAACGGTCACAGTGAACCTACAAAATAATCAATAAAATCCATCAATAAACCAATCTAAACAATTTTTAAAAGAAAACAACTATTATAAAGTATCATACCCGCCAGCTCGAACACGACCTAGGTGTTTTGGTGTCCCTAATGCTTGAGTCAAGATGTCATCTCGACCCTGAGCTGTAATTTCGCCACGACTCAATTTTTCTTTGATGTCCTCCTACTCAAGATATTGTTTGGTTAAATTAGTTTATATAAATAAAAATAATATATTGATTATAAAACTTTAGAAAACTTACTATCTTTTTGGCAATCTATTGGTCCAGCTCTGTCACGAGAACTTTATTTTCTTCACGTGATATAAGCCAAACTTGATACCTCTCTGTATTTTGAATATTTCATTCTTTTTTCTACAATGTACAAGATAATTGTAGTTATATGTTACGATAATATGAACCATTATTTAAAGTTTAATATCAATTATAGTTACCAAATCTTCTCTTATATTAGCCATTCCTCTACGAGAGGTTCGATGCCTTGACTTCATTAGTAATGCACGTGCTTTTTTTTCTTGATGCACTTTTTGAAACTCTGGACTTAGACGACCAGATAGAAATTTTAACCATTCCCTCTCGTCAATTATATCGCAATAATTCTTCGGGGGAAATTTGAGTTCTTCCATCATACCCATTTCAGCCAAAAGGTTGATGTACTCAGTGGTGAGTTCACTTTTAAAATCTCTCATTATTTGACCAGCTTTTTTCAAAATCTCACGTTTGAAGGTTTGAGGAATGTTGTGACCACCCTGATAATATAATTAAGAAAAGTAATTATTATATTTGGATATCACACAGAAATAAATAAATATCATAATGATAATTTCTTACAATGATATCCTCCCATAGACCATCTTTCAAATCTTATGGGACCTTCCTCCAATCACCTGAGTTGATAGAAATCATGGCTCATACTCCAGATCCAAGATATGATATCATGTTTGTATACACATCACCTATTGGTTGTCCCAAATTATTCCATTCAAGATTTTTCTTGATTCCTTTGGCTTTTTGTTGGGTCATGTAATGCATTCTTGTTTTACCACGAACCTGATGTTTCTCTTTGTCATCTCTTTTATCCGCCATCTGCAACACACAAATTAATAATCACAAGTGTTAATACATTATACAAATAAATAATCACAAGTGTTAATGCATTATACAAATAAATAATCACAAGTATTAATGAATTATATAACTTACTAAACATGTTTTCTTCTTTTTCTTATTTTATTTTTGGTCGATTCACAATCAACCCATATTCCTTTTTCGATGTCATTTCTAAGATAATAACGATCATCAACATCGCTATAATTATCATTATCCAGAATATTCTCAACTTGTTCATGTATCGGTTGTCCAACAATGAAACAGTCATGATATAAATCATAATTTTCATCGTAATCTTCTTTTTCTGAGAACTTCCGCTTGGGAACGGATAAATTGATGGACCATTTATCATTAACTGGATCAAGTATATAAAACACTTGTTTTGCTTGGGCAGCCATGATAAAAGGATCGTTCTTGCTTAAATCAACCCGAGTGAATCCAAGTTCGTCAGTTTTAACGCCAGTATTGTTGTCTACCAAAGAATATTTAAGAAGAGGAATACAAAATAATGAATAATCTAGCTCCCATATTTCTTCAACAATCCCGTAGTATGTCATTGTGCCTAAAATTGGGTTATTATCTTTTGCATTGGCAAAATGTATAGCTTCTGCAACTACACTTACTCCACTATTTTGAACCAGCCGAGCATCATCTCTTGACATAGTATGAAATCGTTTCCCTTCGATAATGTAAGCTTGATGCTTTATTACATCAATCCTTGCTCCAAGAGATATGCACTTCAACTGAGTCGACAGTCCCTGATTTTTTTCTCCCAACTTCGTCAAAATTTTATTCTTCAGCCACTGGCAAAACATTTTATTATGCTCATCTATAACCCTTTTTTGTTTATTTTTAATCCTGTTTGGAATCATCGACTGTAATAACTCTATGTGATCACTGAAACATAAAAGAAATAACAAAAATTTTAAACAACAAAAAGAAAATCACTACTCTAATATATATGATTGAAATATATTATCTACTTACATTATATATGATTGAATCTCAGGATTATTTTGCAACACAACTAATTGAGCTTGATCTTATTCTGCCCTAGACATGGTGATCACTGTTCTATTCCCTCGTAGTCCTTTATCAACTCCATCTGAGTTATTTCGTGGTTTGCTGATTCTGATTGCCTCAACCACACATATATATTATGAGCAAAATTCTACTGCCTCTTTCGATATATAATATTCAACCATACTAGGTTCAGGACAATAATGATTACGCACATAACTTTTCAACACCTTCATACTTTTTTCAAATTGATACATCCATCTCGCCCAAACTGGTCCACACAACTTGACTTCCCTTACTAGATGAACCATTAAATGTATCATAATGTCATAGAAGGCTGGCGAAAAAAACATTTCAAGGTTGCATAGAGTTTCGACTATCTTACAATGCAATGCATCCTATTTTTTCATTTCAAATTCTTTTCTGCATAACCGATTGAAGAATATGCAAACATTCATCAAACAATCTCGAACTTTTTTCAGTAATACTGACCGAACAGCAATCAGAAGTAATTGTTGCATCAACATATGACAGTCATGTTATTTCATACCTATTTACTTCAAATCTCCCATGGATACCAAGTTTCGAATGTTGGATGAATAGCCATAAGGCACTTTCATCTCTACAAATGATTTACATACAACTTTTTTCTCTTCTCTGGACAACATGAAACAAGTAGGAGGTAAATATGTGCATTTACCTTTCTATTTAGGTGATAAATCAGTTCGTATACCCATTTCAACTAGATCTAAACGACTAGTTAAACCATCCTTAGTTTTACCGGGAATATCAAGTAATGTACCTATAATATTTTCGCACACATTTTTTTCTATATGCATGACATCCAAACAATGTCGAAAAAGTAAATCTTTCTAGTAAGGGAGACGAAAAATTTTTGATTTCCTTTGGAAACATTCATTTACTTTCTTGTTTTTCTAAATTTTTCCATACTTGAAATCAATTTTCTCTACTTCTTTAAGAATTTGTTGCCCCGAAAGTGGCAAAGGAGCAACACCTTGTTCTTTATCACCATCAAGTGCTTTTTTTCCCTATAATGATGATTTAGGGGCAAATATCGTCTATGACTTATACAACAAATTTTGTGCCCATTCGACAGACGAATGGCCCTTATGTTAGTGCAACATATTGGATATCCCTGATAACCTTTTGTGCTTAACCCTGATAGATTATCATAAGCTGGGAAATCATTAAGAGTCCACAAAAAAACAACTTTTAAGTTAAAGACTTCTTTCTTAAAACCGTCATATGCCTCAACACCATTTTCATACAAATCTTTATATTCATCAATTAATGGTGCCAAATAAACATCTATATCGTCTCCCAGTTGTTTTGGGCCGATAATCATTAACATGAGCATCAAAAACTTTCTTCTCATCACTAACCACGGAGGAAGATTGTACATAGCAAGGAAGACAGGCCACGAACTATACCTACTACTTAGAGATTTATGTGGATTTACACCATCGGAAGCTAGACCTAGACGAAGATGTCTTGCTTCAGTTTTAAGTTCAAGATTTAAGCTATTAACTTTTTTCCAAGCCTGCGAATCTGCAGGATGTCAAAGTTTACCATCTTTCACTTGCCTAGTCTCATGCCATATTAAGTTTTTAGAGTGTTCTTCACTTTGATATAATCGCTTAAGCCGTGGAATCAAAGGCAAGTACCACATAACTTTCTGAGGAATAAGTTTCCTAATCTCCTTACTCTTGTTAGGTTTGTAGCGGGGTGAATCACATTCTGGGCAAGTGTCCATGTCTACCTACTCTTTATGATATAACACACAATCGTTCAAACATGCATGGATCTTCTCATACTTCAAGCCTATGCAATTTAAAGTTTTCTTCACTTCATACGTAGACTCAAGGAAGCAATTACCTGACGGCAAAATCTCTTTAAAAGCAGCTAAAAATTGACTAAAACATTTATCACTAACTCCATTTTCTGCTTTTATGTTGTAAAATTTTACCATCGTTGGTAATCTTTGTTTCAGACAACCATTGAATAATGGTTTATCTACATCTCTAACCAATTTATCGAATTTTGAAGGATCATCAACAAACTCTTCTTATGCTTCATCGAGTAATTCCATAGGATGATCGTCAAAATAACTATAACCAAAATCATCAATCCCTTGCCTCCCGAATGGATATGGATTATTATTTTTCAATGATTCCCCATGAAAATACCATGTATGATAACTTGTATCAAATCCCTGACAAAATACATGATTTTTTATCATGGTAATATTTCCTTTTCATCTATTACCACAATCTTTTCATGGACAATGAATTCCTTCCAAATAACTACAATTTGTTTGGCAAAATTCTAAAAATTGGTTGAATCCGTCTTGAAATTATTGTGTTTCTCTATTCTCAAGAATCCATGACTTATCTATAATGATAATATCTACCTAGTTCCTAAGTCAATAATGAAAAGAAAATTAATATTGTAATTGAAAAAATTATGTTCAATTAATAAATTATAAAATGAAATGGGCAGAGTTTCATTTATTTCTATAACATATCCAAAATTCATATGTATTTACAATTTCAACATAAACAAAAACATAATTATTACATATATTAACTTATAAAACATGTTCAATTAATATCATAAAAAAAAAATTGGGCAGAGTTTCCTCTGTATTTATAGCATATCCCAAGTTATTTACCTATAAATTCACATCAAACAAACACATATAACAAACAACATGCATGTTCTCAACCATAAGTCACCGCAGTACACACATAATTCGCAGATCCTAATTCACTAAGACACACATGTTATCAACCTTCTGTTATCTCCGCAGCACACAATTTTATCTCAAAACCTACTTCACTACGGATGAATATCTAATATATTCAAATTCCTCTAACAATAGTTTGTAAATATAAAAAATAAAAATAAAAAAATTAAGTAGTAATTATTACTCACCTTCAAAATTAATCTTCAACAATTTCAACACACCTCACACTAAAACAAATATTTCCTACAATTTTTTTTTAAACATTAATAAATATATGGTAATTGAATTGATCCTAACATAATATAATTAACAAAAATATACTTTAAAAAAATCATTACCTAAATAATATACAAAATTATGTAAGCAATAATATTTTAATATAAAAAATTATGTAAACAACATTATTATAAATAAAATAATACAAAAAATATCGTAAAACCGAAATATACATTAAAAATCAAGTTTTAGTGATGAAAACATATTTTAAACAATGAAAATGTCTTCTAATCCTATATAAACTTTCAAAAATGTTAGAAAAAACTTTGAAAATAACCATATAAACATACATTGAAACCCCCATTAAACCCACTCAATATTTCTTCATTTTTACACTAAAACTTCAAAATAAATCAAGAGTAAGTATATTTACACGATTTCAAGCTTTAATATGCAAGATAAAAAAAAAACAAAAAAAAAATGGACAATATGGGGCTTACCTGTGGCTTGGGGACGGTGGTGGAGCGTCGTGCCTCTCTGTGAAAATGAAAAATGCAATATGAGGGGGAATAGTGTAGGGTCTCGGGTTGATGAAGGAGGAGGGAAGGCTTTTCTCTGCGGTTCTATACCCAAAATCGCAGAAAAAGTGTCCCACTTCAAACTTGTCACTGTGTTTCTTTTTAACAACAATAAAGTAAGGCGCGGACATTAAATATTATTTTTTCGACTCTTTCAAACCTTTTCTCTGCGCTTTTTGTTTATTGTTGAAAAAAAAAACGCAGAGAAAGCCTTTATTTGTAGTAGTGTTATTATGTTTATGTTATTAGCTAACATTTTAGCCTTTATGTTTTCAGTTAAGAATGGATGGAGCCTTGACCTATGAGGATGTCCCAGCCATTAAGGCATTAATAAGGATTAGAGAGCCAAGGAATACAGTAGGAGTGTTAGAAAGAATAACTCAGAGATTACTCTTATTCCACAAGGAGATAGTTCACCTCCAAAATACTACGAAAATCATGATGAGAGCTACAGAGCAATATGTTTTAGTGATTAGGCTTTTTAAAGATTATCCTTTTGTAATTTCAACTTTAGAAGAAATATGGGAGACTATGCATGATGAAGATGAATTACCAGTAGCTATCAGATATTATTTTCTCATACTTAGGTTCACCTCTAAGATGGAATTCCAATTCACTAATGAGCAAAAACATAGAATCATTACGAATCTTCCTCGAGGAAATTTTGAGGCTCAAGATAATGATGATTATGAGGAGATAGGTGATGATCTTTTAGATGAAGGGTCAGATGTAGAAGATCCTAATTTTTAGATTAGTTTATTTCTTTATTTATTTTATTTATTTATTTTGCATTTATGATTGTGCTTAGTGAAAACCTTTTTTCAAATGAATATTATTGTTATTTTTGAATGACATGTATGAGTTTGATTTTTTTTTTTACAATCATAATAAATTTAAATAAATAAATAATGACCAAGTTCGATGATGGTGGATACAAATCAATGGACCGAGTTCTATATTGAGAGTTAGGGGGCCATAGTAGTGGGAACGATTTTACAGATCCCAGCCCTCCCTCAATATGGTTAACTTTGGAACAACGATGAGTTTCGAGCCTGAGAATTAAGTCATATAGGATGATTAGAAACAGACTTAGAAAAATAATAAAGATGGCTTCTTTTTCTAAAGTATAGAAACACACCCTAATTATAGAGAAGGCTTTCATAATTTTTCATAAGAAAACATAACTAATAGGTCCGAGTTATGTTTTCTTAGATTAAGTTTTTGCCTTAGTGCCTATTAGGGTAAGTTCTAACATGTTTTTCTTGACTATTAGAATTCTGCTGAAGATGTTGCGCAGAAGATCCACACGCACAAATTCCAATGCCTCCATCGTCACTCACGGGACTATTGAAGCCCCTCCCGTTCGTAGAAGGGGAGCACATGCTGCCACTGCTGCTGCAAACCAAAGTGCACCGCTGCCGCCAGTTGACAACACTGTAGAAATTGTCAGGTTACGACAATAAGTGGAGGAATTATTGCAGCAACAGTGACAACAGGCCCACCACAGCCACAGACTCAAACTTAGAATCAACCGCAGCCTCAGCAAATGGCACCCCAACAAGTAGGTCCTTATGGGGGATGGCCAATGGCGAACTATGCGCTCTACCCAGCTTAGTACATGGAGCCAATCTACAAGCGGTTTTGTAAGCACACGCTCCAAACTTTGAAGGGACAATCAACCTACTAGCCAAGTTGCACAAGAGTTGGTTCCAACTGACTTTCTGAGGGTTACCAAGTTTGTTAGAGGACATAGACCAAATATTTGAACAAGGGGTTAAGCTAGCAAATCCTAGAACTACTACATATGCCGGTGGTCTTTGCATTGAAAATTTGGTGCCATTATCTTTATGGAGAACGGTGTGATATTTATACAGGTCACAAAAGCTTAAAGTATTTCTTGACATAAAAGGAGCTCAACATGAGGCAGCGCAGGTGGTTAGAACAAGTGAAGGATTATGACTGCGAAATCCTATACCACCCGGGAAAGGTTAATCTAGTTGTTGATGTGATAAGTAGGAAGAGTTATGGAAGTCTAGCAGCGTTAGCTGGAATAGAAAATTCGCTACAGCAGGAGTTGATCAATGCCGGAATAAATCATTGGTAAACTGGCTAACTTGTCCATTCATTCAAGCCTGTTAGAAGATATACGAATTGGATAAGGGCATGATGACACATTAGTAGAACATATGGATGCAGTTAAAGAAGGAAAGGACACATATTTCTCGATCTCAGGACAGGGGTTTTTGAGATATAAGGATCGGGTATGCGAGCCAAATGATCAAGGGATTAAGATGAAGATTTTAGAAGAAGCACACAATACCCCATACTCAGTTCACCAAGAGTTGACTAAGATGACTCACGACCTTAAGGCATTGTAATGGTGGCCGGGAATGAAGAAGGATGTAGCGGAGTATGTGTCTAAATGCTTAGTACGCCAGCAAGTGAAAGCATAACATCAGCGGCCTACAGGCTTATTGCAATCGCTTAGTATTCCATAATGGAAATGGGAAGACATAGCCATGGATTTCGTGAAGGATTTTCCACGAACAAATAAGCAGCATGACTCAGCTATGGTAGTAGTAGGTAGACTAACCAATTCAGCTCACTTCCTGCCTGTCAAGAAAACATACACAGCAAATCAATACATGGACGTTATGTCCGAGAAATAGTAAGACTACATGGAATTCCTAAGACCATAGTATTTGATAGAGGATCGATGTTTACATCGAGATTTTGGGGAAGCTTGCAGCAAGCTATGGGTACCAAGTTAATTCTTAGTACAACAATTCATCCCCGGACCGATGGTTAGTCCGAGCGTACCATTCAGATTTTAGAGGATATGTTGCGCGCTTGTGTAACTGATTTTGGAGGATCGTGGAGTAAGTATTTGTCTTTGATAGAATTCTCCTACAACAATATCTACCAGTCAATGATCGAGATGGCACCCTATGAGTTGCTTTATGGAAGGAGGTGTCGATCGTCGTTACATTGGGACGAGGTAGGAGAAAGGAAACTTCTTGGACTCGAAGCTGTTAGAGAAGCTCAGGATGCAGTAGCGCTGATTAGAAAGAGTATGCTCGCCGGTCAGAGTTGACCGAAAAGTTATGCAGATTCCAAGCGGCGTGATGTGGAATTCAAAGTTGGAGATCAAGTCTTCTTAATGATATCTCCTATGAAGGGTGTGAAGCAATTTGGGAAGAAAGGCAAGTTTAGTCCTTGGTTTATAGGTCCTTTTGAGATATTGGACAAAGTGGGAGCAGTTGCATATAGATTAGCCCTACTCCCAACGCTAGCAGATAGTCATAATGTGTTAAACATCTCGATGTAGTGTAGATATGTGTCAAACCCATCTCACGTCCTCAAGTACGATACGATAGCACTCCAGAAAGACTTGAGTTACGAGGAATTACCGATTAGCATCCTTGATAGAGGGATGAAGGAATTACGGTCTAAGAGTATTCTGATAGTCAAGATCCTAAGGAGTAATAGTTCTGAACGGGAGGCAACGTAGGAGTTGGAGGAAGACACGTTAGCCCGGTATCCGGAATTGTTTGGTAAGTAAATTTTGGGGACGAAATTCTTTTAAGTAGGGGAGAATTGTAGTGTCCCAGAATATTTACTTAGCTAGCTAGATAGTAGTAGTAGTTAGTAGTATGTTAGTTACTGTTGATTTTGGTTCAGACCGGGACTTAGTTGGAAACTCATAGCAGCAGTTGTGGATTTTATAAGTTTAACCTATAGTTTAAGAATATTAATTATAACATAAGGTTTGATTAATATTGTGGGTCATAGAGATATTATGTATTCTAACCTAAGGTTTAGATAGAACCATTAAGAGCATGAGACTTGTAACAATCATCATTATTAAGGAATTAAGTGTTTTTGATGAATAGTTTTAATAAAAGAAAGATCTAGAAGCTCTAGAACCTTCCAGCAACTTTAGGATCATATTATTACTCAGTCAAAGTTGTTTATCCAATTCAAATTATGCTGAAAAAGTGCAAATACGTGATATCAACGTATGTCGATATATCACAGCATAAAGGCTGATATAACGCCTCCAAAAGATACAGAAAACACGTCGACATTGCACGAATGATTGATCGAGGCTCGAGAATACAGGCGGAGGCAATATATCGCCTATGGGGGGCGATATATTGGTTCCATGTGAGATTTTTGAAAAGTTTGGTTTTTCAATTTTAAAAATAACATTAACCAGTTAAGCCTGCCTTTGAACGATTTTGACCTAGTTCTGGGCGTCAGTAGAACAAAAATGCAAATCTTTTTCATTTTATAATCATTTATTTATTCAAATTAAAAGGGATTAGTTTCACTCCTTGAACTCTATAAATAGGACCTAGTGCTCAACTATTTTCTTCATTCTTCAAGCATTTGATCATCACCTCCAAGGTGCTAGTGTTACTATAGAGAGTTACACTTGGGTTTTGGGTTCAAGCTTTATCATTATAAGCTTTTATAAACACTTGGGAAGTGAGATTTAGTGTGATTTTGGTATTGAGGTTTAGACCAATCCATAAGATCATTCAAGGTATTACTATTCCTAAGTTCATTTCTATATGGTTCTTTAGTTTTCTTTTATTCAAATCCTAACTCTTGTTTATGATTCTTGATTAGGTATTTAAGTTCTTGAAACTTAAGGTTCTTCTTGGTAAGTTTCTTCTTGGATGGTTTAGTGTTCTTTTCATCTCTTTTTCTTTAGATTCTCACCATTTTTGCTGTTGGTTTATAGGAGTGTTCTAATCCCGTTCTTGTTCCAAAATATCCCGGCTTTTGGTAAGGAAAATAGGCTACATATATGTGTTTATATGGTTATGTTATGATATGTTTTATGCTATGATATGATGTATGTTATGTAATATGTTTTATAGTCCTTAGGCATATGACTTGTTTAGATAACAAGCCCCAAGAATATGTTTTATAGTCCTTGGGCATATGACTTGTTTAACTAGCAACCCCCAAGAATTTATGGGCATACAACTTGCTTAGCTAGCAAGCCCCACAAATTTATGGTCATATGACTTGCTTAGCTAACATGCCCCAAGAATTTATGATGGTCGTTGTAGTCTGTTGACGATAAGAACTCGTCAACGATATAAGGTCAGTAAACTCAAATTATATTGTGAAAGATAGCTAAGAATAAGATGGAAATAACTTGAAAGAAAAGTAAATACAGAACTACAATGGAGCAAAGATCATATATTCCTTAATTTTCTATCCATACAATGAATTTTTCAACCCCTTAACCTGAGGGGTCGAAGCCTATTTATAGGTGGGCTCTATTGGCCCCTGATACAAGTAAGTCTTAGGGGACCAGGACGTACGCAGGTACATTGCCAAGGTGGTGGCTCAGGACATACTGGTGTCTATACTGACAATGTCAAAGTAGTGGTGTAGGACATCGTACTGTCGACTCTAGTATATGGTCGGGGGTGCTCAGGTAGTGCCTCCACTCTTTGTACGGGTTCGTACCGCCACTACTTGTCAGAAGCGGATGTCAGGGCCACGCCTCTGTCCTCCTCATGGTCGTACATCCTATATCAGTACATGTACCTTGTACCTGATGGTTATTGTCACATTTCCAATATACGCCTTTGCCCTAATTTTCTATATATATTTCTAAGTGTAGAGGAGCTTGTGAGTTATGATGAGTGACATACCCAGTCCTCTTCATCAATTCTAGTTTGGCACCAAATGATTGTTTGGTATTTCCATGTGTTCCTCGTATTCATATTGAGGAGGTTTAAAACTTTACATGTCGTGAGAAGCCAAATCGTGTGGGTGCTTCGCTGGTGGTACCTACTTCTAGAAGGGAACTAGGGCCTCTTTAGTGAGGCACAAGGTGCTTGTGACGAGACAAGGTGCACGCGGGAGGCCTAGCGAGGGCCTCGCACAACGAGATGCTAGGGTCTTAGACGGTCTCCCATAGCGAGACAGCCCTTGGAGACCCTTGTTTGGATGCATGTGTCTATATATGTGAGACACGAGAGGACTAGCAAGGCTGCACCCCGTGTGATCACTTGGAGGTGAGACGCGATGTCTCGCATAGACACGGTGTATGCGGAAGTCCTAGCGAGGGGCCTCGCATATCGAGAGGGCTCAGAGTCCTTAGAAGGTCTAGCATAGTGAGACAGCCCTTGGAGACCTATGTTTGGATGCATGCATCTATTCATGCGGGACACAAAAGGCCTAGCGAGGCTGCACCCCGTGTGATCACTCAGAGGCGAGACACGATGTCTCGCGTAGACACGGTGCGTGTAGAAGGCCTAGCGAGGGCCCTCGCATAGCGAGAGGGCTCGGGGTCCTTAGAGGGTCTCTCATAGCGAGACAGCCCTTCGATACCTATGTTTAGATGCATGCATCTATGCATGCGGGACATGAGAGGCTTTGCAAGGGCCTCTCATAGGGAAAGGACTCGGGGTCCTTAGAGGGTCTCGCATAGCCACTTGGATGATAAGCAAAGGAACGCGTATAGCCTCACGAGGCATCTCACTGTGCCTGGGCACCTGAGCGAAGTGCAGGGGCGTGTGTGCGTAGCTATTGCCATCCCAAACCTGTGTTTTGAGGATCACGAGGAAGGGGCCTCGTTTGAGTTGAATTTTGGCGTCCACAGAACACTACTTTAAATATTTCTTAGGAAATTATCCATCATTTACACTTTCCCCTGAGTCTATAAGTACACTTTTAAGCGTGCTTGTAGACTTTTTCTTCTTCCCTTGTTTGATATGTATGGAAAGTTTTGGGAGACTCAACCTTGGTGCCCTATCTAATGTTGCTTGAAGAAACACCATGCGGATTAAGGTGTTGTGTTTTTTATAGTTTCCAAAGAAATAGAAAAACCATCTAAATTTTGTGGTGATCCAAGTGTATCCCTAAGGTTGAATAAGGGCCAATCATTTCCAAGCGCGGATCCCAAGGTTGCCAATGCTCTTAATCTACACCATTCATGCAATTTAGATCCAATGGCTAGGGAGCCTTAACTTTCCTTATAAATACCCCAAAACTAGAACCCATTTCTGTACACCAAGACTTGCTTAGCCTAGTGGTATTCCCTCTAAGCCTCTTCCAAGAGCTCCAAGGTTCTATTCTCCATAGAAGCATTTTTTCAGGTAAATTTCTCTTCTTTTCATTTATTCTTCCATTTTTGTTTTTTTTTTACTTATTTCTCTTTATATCAAGTCTGCATTGTAGTGGCGCTAGGCATTCTCTTGTTGCTAAGGACCCACCCTTGCTTGTTGCTCGACCGACCTTACGCCCCCAGAAGTCTGTCCTCGCGCACCTGTGGATCCATACATACACCTTCAGGTATACCTCTTTTCTCCAATGATACGCATGTTTCCCTTATCTATTACACGGGGGTAGGGCCATTGGCTATACTGCACTTATTCTTTAGAGGTTGTCATTCTCTTTTCTTATGGCCTTCAAGTACATACGCATAGGCCCTTTTCTTATACTTCTCATACTCATGTTGTAGATATAGGGTTATCATTACGCACATACGTCCTTGAATCTTAGCTGGTCTATGGCGTCTAGGAGATGTCCTGAAGGTTCTTCTAATGTTAAATTCATTGAGTTTTCATCCTGCGACTCTGAGGCCAACGTTCGCAGGCCCTCTAATCACGGGGGTGTATGAATGCCCAACCAACAGAGACTGTCCTACCTCAGGCAAAAGGCGCAGGGCTGGAGAAGGAACTAGAATCTATTACTACTGATGAGGGTTTAGGTTTCTCCACATGGCATGCGACATACGTTTCCCTGCTACATTCAACCCTTCAAGATTGTCTTTCTGAAATTGCCTGCATAGAGGAAAATTTTCCCTCCGAGCTTTTTTCTTTCTGTGATGACGAGACTTCCAGTCATAGGGTCCTCTCCCTGAGAGCGATGACTGTGAATCAGCTGAACCTGAGTATCTTTCTATAATCTCACCTACGATTCCTCCCCTGCCCCCGGTCTTACGCCCTAGGGTCAAGAAGAATGCTTGTACATATAAGACGCATGGGGGGGGGGGGGGGGGGGGGTCTTCCAGGACCTTGAGAAAGTCTATAGCTCACAAGCTACCTGTCTCTGTCCAAGTACCCTGAGATGCCGAAGAGAGCTTCCGACACATCCGAAGGCATGGGCAGGTGTACCCTTACCAGCATTAAACTTGCCAACATGCTAAAGGCTCATCAGATCTCAAGTACGTTATCCTAAAGCACGATGAACGCGCATCTGAAATGCCCGAAGGGTTCGTGGCCTTCAGAGACTCCATCATCAAATGTGGGGGGGCTCTACCGCTTCACCCTATCTTCATCAAAGTACTTAAATATTTTGAACTAGCGCCTCTACAATTGTCCCCCAACTCTTGGGTGATGCTTAGCATCTTATACGTGTTGTACTAGCAGGTCACTCCAAAGGGCCTTCCATGAGCGAGGTTCATTACCTCTTCACTCTTAGGGCGAATTCATCTGCTCCCGGGTTCTATCAGCTTCAAAAAGTCATGGCCCATAAAGGGTATCCCCTCGTGGAGGGCTCCATTTCAAACAGAGGCTCGTGGAAAATAGACTACTTCTTCACTTACAGCAGGTTCACCCGACTCACTCGCTTCAACGCTCCAAGTAAGAAAATTCTCCCCTTGAGTTCATACATGAGAGGCTTCTCTTTTTACTCTGCTTTTCTTTTACAGTTTATCTAACTACGGTTATTTCTTTTCTATTGATGGCAGGTTTCATAGGGGTTGTTGGCTCTACCTTGAAATCATCGGCTCGCGATCGAGTGATGAAGATCATGGACTTGCCAGCTGAATGCAAACAAGCATGTGTCCTTTTACAGAGTGCAAACTTCACTTGTGCAAGCTGCTGACCCCAGACCAAGTCATCTCTCTATGCTCCATCTCATCTGAATCCGCAGGTCCGTGGCTATACAACCATGATGAAGGTAATTATGACGAGGCATCTGATACGAACTATGTCTACCCATCGACCGATCATATTGACATAGAGGAGACGGTGGTGTCTGAGAACTACTCATGTTTGCACTCTTTGGCCGGTAGGGCTAGGGACATGGCTGACGACGGACATACTGATGGGGTTACCTCTTGGGTGCCACCATCGATGCCTGGCGACAAGTTTGCCTTCAACGCCTCTATCCCCCGCCCTTCTGTGCCTAAAAGGAATTTTGTTATTCCTTCTTTTGTTGGGGCTCCTCTACCCTCGGGGGGGTGTTCTAGATGGGCGTCTTCAGGCGCCTCTTTACCTAAAGAGATGACTCTGCACTCTTCTGCCCCCTGCACCTCTACAAATGGATCAGGAACTTCTCGGTCCCCTTCCCTTTCAAAATGTGCCTCGCCTGGTGCACACATCTCCCTCAATCAAGCTTATGCTTGTGCTTCTGAAGACCATCCTCTGGCAAGCCAATAAGGGGAAACCATGAGCCATCATCTGGGAAACTTTTGCAAAGGCGAGTGGAGATCCTTGCATGACGTTCTCGATGCTGAGCTGGAAGATGCTTATATGCGAGCTTCCTTCCAGGTATTTGTCGAGACACTAGATTTATTCATTTTATATATATATATTTTTTATATCGCTTGACCCTCAAGGCTTTATTCTATGTTTTTGCCCTTACCTAGGCCTCTATCCTGAGTCACCGGCTCATCGTCTCAAACTCTTCATTAACCCAACGGCTACAGCGCGAGCTCGAGGAGGCACTGGGGAATCTCTCGATGGCCGAGGCGGCAAAGGATGTCTTGTCGAGTCAACTGACCGAGGCAGTTCGCCAGAGGGACGCTGCTTTAGCCCAAGATGCATTGACTTCTCAATCCAACACCCGAATGGAAGCTACCATCCTTACTTTAAAGGAGAGGATTACTGCGCTCGAGGCTGTGCTTGTGAATAGCGAGAACGACATAGTTGAGCGTACGCTGCATGTCGTATGGAAGACCAACCCCACTGTTGACCTATCTCCCTTTGGAGATTAAGCAGTTGAGAAAATCTTTGAGTGGAAGGGTTGGGATGGAAACTTGTAGATCCCTTTGCATTCGGCTTATATATGTTGTTGCCATGTAATCCCTCATATTATTTCCCCTTTCTCATTTTTTTTGTGTTTATCAAACTTAAGGGGCTTTGGTAAGTCCCTCTTATTATTGTTATTTGTGGATTACATATCTCTTCCTTGATCTAATGATGATAATCTTTTCGGTGCACCATGATTATACTTGTAAGGACATGTTAACCAATTGGGTTCTCGGAGTCCTTTTATATTCTTTGTGTGCACTTGTTACTTTTTGGGAGAAGCGTCCTTCTTGTCATTATGAATAGTACTATTTTCTCAAGGGTCTCTTTTAGGACCCTTTTTGGCTAGCCAGCTTAGTGTCTTAGTGGTCGTTCCTTCCTTATGGCCTCATCCCCTACGGGGGTGTCAGCCTTTGGTTAGAGGTCATCTCTCTCTATTTTTTTTTTTAAAAAAATATTCCCTTGATATTCATAACGGTAGCTAATCCTTTTGAATATTAGAGATAGGATTTTATTTTCTTTGCTCATACACGTGCCTCCTGTTCTACCCCCCCAAGTGCTTGGTGATATTTATTCCAGCAGGCACTTTGGTGGATGCTCACATAGAGAAGAAAACTAACATGTGAAGTTGCAAATAGTTTCATTTATAGTAGGCAGGTTACAATGACATATATGAAATAGTTACATCTACTTGGAAGCTTATCTGGGTAGCCTCTTTGATTCTTATCTACTAAGTTAACATAACATGCAACAAACTAAACATAGATATTCTTTGCATCGGATGTGGAAGTCTTACTGGTATTATTTCTTGAGGTGTTCCGCATTCCATGCTCGAGGTATGACGGTGTTATCCATGCGGGCCAGCTTATAGGTGTTTGGTGGTATGCATTGAGCGACTTGGTAGGGTCCTTCCAAGTTCGCCCCTAGTGCCCCGCCCCTGGGTCTCGTGTTTTGGGGAGTACTTTTCTTAGTACCAAGTCTACTACCCTGAACATTCTCTCTCGCACCCTCGATTTGTAGTACCTTGCTGCCCGCTATTGGTATACCGCAACTCTCATTTGTGCCATTTCCATTCATTCTTCTAACATGTCTAAGCTTTTGGCCACTGCTGCATGGTTGGTCTAGTCCTCGTATGCCTGCATCCTGAAGGAGTTAACCTTCATCTCAATCGGGAGAATAGCCTTACATATGTATGCTAAGGCAAAAGGGGTTTCCCCAGTGGTTGTGCACGAGGTGGTCCTGTAAGCCCAAAGCACATTAGGTAGCTCCTCAACCTAGGCTCCTTTCATCTTCTCTAGCTTTATTTTTAAGTTCTTCTTAAGGACTTTATTAATGGCCTCCACCTGCCCATTGGCCTGTGGATGTACAACATCTGAGAAGCTTCTCCTTATTCCTCTTTCCCTACAGTACTCCTCGAATGTTTCCCCCTCAAATTGGGTGTTGTTGTCAAAAATAATTTTGTAGGGCACTCCATATCTGCAGACAATGAATTTGTTGACAAAGGTGGTGATATGCTTGGCCGTTATTTGTACTAGAAGTTCTGCTTCAACCCACTTGGTGAAGTAATCTACGGCTACGACTACAAACTTTGCTCCACCTCTACCTGCGGGAAGGGTGCCAATTAGGTCTATCCCCTAGACAGCAAAAGGCCAAGGGCTCGTCAGGCTAGTTAACTCATTCGGGGGTTTCCAGGAGTAGTTTGCGAGTCTCTAACATTTGTCACATTTTCTCGCGAAGTCCTTTGCATCCCTCTCCATGGATGGCCAGTAGTACCCTTGCCTCATGGCTTTCCGAGCCGTGGATGGTCCACTCGCATGGTTGCCACACTCGTCCTCATATATTTCATATAGCACTTTCATCGCCTCCTCCTCACCAACACATCGCAAGAGCGGTACAGAAAACCCTCTCTTATACAAGGTTCCATCTACTAAGGTGTATTGGGCAGCCTTATACACCAGCCTCCGAGCTTCCCTCTTGTCTGTTGGCAAAACTCCATCCTTCAGGTAGCTTACAATTGGGTCATCCCACGACTCCTTTGGGATGTTGATGATAAGAACGTCTGAATCGATGATGCTTGGCCTCGGTAAGTATTCCACGGGCACTGATTCAAGTATATCCCCATCTTTAGTAGAAGCCAGTTTTGCGCGGGCATCGACATGGGTATTCCTCTCTCTTGGGATTTTTTCTATGCTATACCGAAACAACTGCCCCAGATAGCCTCTTACCCTTTCCAAGTATGCAGCCATCTTAGGACCCCTTACTTGATACTCGCCCTTCACCTTGAACACCACCAACTGTGAGTCACTAAAAATGTGTAAATTGGTTACCTTCAGCCCCTGGGCCAAACGTAACCCAGCTAGGAGCGCTTCGTATTCTACGTCATTATTCAAGGCTTCGAACCCAAACCATATCATGCAGTACATCCTGTGTCCTCCGGGTCCTGTCATCACGATACCTACTCCAGCTCCTCCTTTGTTGGATGCTCCATCCACATGTAGGCTCCATTCCTCAAAATTCCTTTACTCTCCTTCTCCAACCTACTATCCCTCTCCTTCATCTCTTCCTTCATTCGGTCGATAGGTGAACTCTACTATGAAATCCGCAAGCACTTGCCCATTGATGGAGGTCCTTGGGGTATAAGTGATGTCAAATTGACTCAACTCAATTGACCATTTCATCAGTCTCCCCGAGGTGTCAGGTTTATGCAAGACCTGTCTTAAAGGACTATCAGTGAGTACCTCGATCGCATGGGCATGGAAGTAGGGCCTTAACTTCCTCGAGGCCACGACTAATGCGTATGCTAACTTTTCTATCTCTGGGTATCGTTTCTCCGCATCTACCAACTACTTGCTGATGTAGTACACGGGTTGCTGATGCCTCTTCTCTCCCCTAACCAGGGCATCCCTTATGGCATGCTCGGATACTGCTAAGTATAAGTATAGTCTTTCAGCCTTTTCAGGTTTAGCCAGTAAAGGTGGCTTCCGTAAGTGTTCCTTCAACTTGGTAAAATCATCCTCACATTCTCCATCCAAAGCGAACTATTTGCTCCCTTTTAGGATGTTGAATAAGGGGAGGCACTTGTCGATAGACCTTCAAATGAATCTGTTAACGACTGCCACTCATCCCGTTAGACATTGAACCTCCTTCTTATTCTTGGGTGGGCTCATTTCTATTAAGGCCCTTATCTTATCAGGATTAGCTTCGATGCCTCTAGAGTTGACCATGAAACCCAAGAAATTTCCCGAGGAGACACCGAAAGTGCACTTGAGTGGATTAAGCTTTATTCCATACCTCCTGAGTGTGTCGAACATCTCACCTAGGTCCCTGTTGAGTTACGCGACGCCTTTGGTCTTCACCAACATGTCGTCAATGGATACTTCCATGTTCCTTCCTATCTATTTGGAAAACATTTTGTTCGCCAATCTATCATAGGTGGCACCTGCGTTCTTCAATCCGAAAGGCATCACTCTACAGTAGTAGAGTCCTTTATCTGTTATGAATGACGTATTCTCTTCATCGGCTGGGTTCATAGGTATCTGGTTGTATCTAGAGTAGGCGTCCATGAAGCTGAGTACCTTGTGCGTGGTCGTCGCATCCACCAGCTGATCTATTCTTGGAAGCGGAAAATTGTCCTTAAGACATGCCTTATTGAGGTTTGAGAAGTCCATACAAGTCCTCCATTTTCCATTCGGTTTCGGGACTAGTACGGGGTTCGATACTCATACAGGATAGAATGATTCGCGGATGAACCCATTCGCCTTCAATTTGACAACCTCCTTCTTTAAGGCTGCGTACCTCTCCGGGTCAAGCGCTCGTCTTTTCTGCCTAACGGGCCCTACCTCAGAGGTAATATTCAAATGGTGGCACATGATCACAGGATCTATCCCCACCATGTCTTCTTGACTCTAGTCGAATACATCCAGATTGTCCTTCAAAAACCTTACTAACTTCTCCTTCTTGTCATCTTGAAGGTTTTTTCCCACCGTCAACTTTCGCAATGGTTCTTCCATCACCACGATTTCCTCTACCTCCTCCACGGCTTCCGCCCCTGGGTCCTCCATGACTCTAGGGTCTAGTTCCTATGGGTTTGCGCCTCCATGTACTACCATCGCCATTAGTTCTCGCAGTTTTACAGGTGTGCAAAGGGAGGTGTTATAGCACTCCCTTGCTTCTCTCTGTTCTCCTTTTGTACTCGCTATTCCACCAGGAGTTGGGAACTTTATGGCTAGGTGATATATTAAAGTTATCGCTTTCAATTTTCTTAGGGAGGGCCTCCCCAATACCGCATTGAAAGCTGAAACACAGTCTACCACGATGAAGATTGCCATGACTGTGGTCTGTCTGGGTTGTTCTCCCATGGTGAGTGCCAATTCGATCACCCCTAAGGGTTGTATTGAGTCCCCCGTGAATCCTTATAAGGAGGATTGGCAAGGTTTCAAGTGTCTGACACCCAAACCCATCTTCTCCAAGGCGTGGTGATACAAGATATCCATGGAACTTCCATTGTCTATAAGGACCGGATGCACTCACATGTTAGCCAATTGAATCGTCAACACCAGAGGATCATTATGGGGAAAGTGCCCCCCTCGTGCATCCTCCTCCATGAAAGTGATTGAATCATTTTCTTCGTTAAAGCTTTTCGGGGTTTTTGCTCCAGACTCATGACACACGGTGGTGGACTCCATCTGGCTTCTCTAGCATACCTGTCTCGACCCTTCCTGGACTCTCCTCAAAACCCCGGACCTCCAAAGATCATTCTCACTTCTCCTTGTATCTCTGAGGCTCTTTCTCGGGCCTGAGGTATCTCTGGCTCGTTATCCAATTTCTGATTTTCCCTTCTGACATATCGGCCTAGGTACCCCCTGCGTATGAGCTCTTTGATTTCTTCCTTCAACTGGGTGCATTCTGCCGTGGTATGGTCAATGTCCTTGTGGTACTAACAATATTTGCTAGGATCCCTCTTCTACCAATCTTTTCTCATTGGGGGGGGGCCTCTTGAAGGGAACCCGACCTTCATTCGTGAGACAGATATGTTCTCTGGTGTCCATCAGGTTTGTATAGAAGGTGCAAGGTGCTTGCCTGGGGTCACCCCCGTGTTTGGGCCTTCTCTGGTGGTCATCTCTCGGCCCCTCGTATGCCCTCTTCTTTTTTGTCTTGTTCGATCCTTCATAGGTTGAGGGCTTAACATGTGATTCATTTTTTCCAGCCTTTAAGTTCTCATGGCCATCCTCGACACGAATGTACTTTTGTGCCCTTTCGTAGAATTCATCAAAGTCGGTGACTTCCCTTTTGAGCATGTTATCCCAAATCTTGCTATGTGGGTGCACTCCTGCCGTGATTGTCATCTTGAGTTCTCCCCTGGTCAGGCTTCCAACCTTGGCCACCTCCATGTTGAACCTATGAATATAGCTTTTTAAAGTTTCTCCTTCATCCTGCTTTATGTTAGCAAGACTGATGCCCGGCATGGTGTAATCCCGTACGACATGATGTTGTTGGAGAAACTCATCGGAAAACTCTGAGGCGCAACCGTGTTTTCAAAGATTGATTTATAGTTCGGGTATCACCAGCTCAAGGTATGGGAAGAGGATATTCCCAAGACAAATTTTTGAACTCGTTATGGACATTATGAGTTTTTAGTTATGTCTTTCGGTCTTACCAATGCTCCAGCCGCACTTATGGATTTAATGAATAGGGTCTTCAAGGATTACTTGGATAGATTCGTCGTAGTATTTAACGACGATATCCGGGTGTATTCAAAGGACGAATTCGAGCATGAGGATCATTTAAGGTTGACCTTGTTGCGATTAAAAAAGCATCAACCTTACGCCAAGATCAAGAAGTGAGAATTTTGGCTTTCGCAAGTAGCGTTCCTCGGCCACATAGTATCCAAGGTAGAGGCTGTGAAGGATTGGCCAAGACCTAAGAATGCGTTAGAGGTAAGACGTTTTCTTGGGCTAGCAGGTTATTATCAGAGGTTTGTAGAGAGCTTTTCTAAGATAGCCACTCCACTTACCAACCTGACCTGAAAAAAACAGAGGTTCAACTAGACGGAAAAGTGTGAAGAGAGCATCTAGTTGCTTAAGGATAAGTTATGCCCAGCACCAATACTTTGTGTACCGACACCAAACGACAAGTTTGTAGTCTACTGTGATGCGTCGAAGAAAGGTTTGGGTTGTGTGCTGATGCAGAACGACAAGGTAATAGCCTACGCCTTAAGGCAGCTGAAGGAATATGAGCAACGCTATCCAACACATGATATGGAGTTGGCAGTGGTGGTCTTTGCTTTGAAAATCTGCCACCATTATCTTTATGGAGAACGGTGTGAGATTTATACAAACCATAAAAGCTTAAAGTATTTCTTCACACAAAATGATCTCAACATGAGGTAACGCAAGTGGTTAGAATTAGTGAAGGATTATGACTGCGAAATCTTATACCACCCGGGAAAGGCTAATGTAGTTGTTGATGCACTAAGTAGGAAGAGTTATGGAAGTCAAGCGACGTTAGCTGGAATAGAAAAGTCGCTACAGTAGGAGCTGATCAATGCCAAAATCGAAGTAGTCATTGTTAAACTGACTAACTTATCCATCCAATCAAGTCTGCTAAAAGATATATGGATTGGACAAGGGCATGATGACACATTAGTAACACATATGGATGCAGTTAAAGAAGGCAAGGCCACATATTTCGCAATCTCTGGACAGGGGTTTTTGAGATATGAGGATCGGGTATGCGTGCCGAATAATCAAGGGATTAAGATGAAGATTTTAGAAGAAGCGCACAATATCCCATACTCAGTTCACCCAGGGTTGACTAAGATGACTCACGACCTTAAGGCGTTGTAATGGTGGCCGGAAATGAAAAAGGATGTAGCGGAGTATGTGTCTAAATGCTTAGTATGCCAGCAAGTGAAAGCATAACATCAGCGGCCTGCAAGCTTATTGCAACCACTTAGTATTACATAATGGAAGTGGGAAGACATAGCCATGGATTGCGTGATGGATTTGCCACGAACAAATAAGCAGCACGACTCGGCTAGGGTAGTAGTAGATAGACTAACCAAGTCAGTTCACTTCCTGCCTGTCAAGACAACATACACAACAGATCAGTACACGGACATTTATGTCTGAGAAATAGTAAGACTGCATGGAATTCCTAAGACCATAGTATCTGATAGAGGATCGGTGTTTACATCAAGATTTCGGGGAAGCTAGCAGCAAGCTATGGGTACCAAGTTAAGTCTTACTACGGCATTTCATCCTCAAGTCGATGATCAGTTCGAGCATACCATTCAGATTTTAGTGGATATGTTGCACACTTGTGTACTTGATTTCGGAGGATCATGGAGTAAGTATTTTTCGCTGATAGAATTCTGCTACAATAATAGCTACCAATCAACGCTCGAGATGGCACCCTATGAGTTGCTTTATGGAAGGAGGTGTCGATCATCGTTACATTGGGACGAGGTAGGAGAAAGGCAACTTCTTGGACCCGAACCTATTAGATAAGCTCAGGATGCAGTAGCACTGATTAGAAAGCGTATGCTCGCTGCTCAGAGTCGACCGAAAAGTTATGCAGATGCCAAGTGGCGTGATGTGGAATTCAAATTCGGAGATCAAGTCTTCTTAAAGATATCTCCTATGAAGGGTGTGAAGCGATTTGGGAGGAAAGGAAAGCTTAGTTGTTTATAGGTCCTTTTGAAATATTGGACCATGTGGGAGCAGGTTCATATAGATTAGCCCTACTGCCAACTCCAGCAGATAGTCATAATGTGTTCCACATCACGATGTTGCATAGATATGTGTCAGACCCATCTCACGTCCTCAAGTACAATATGATAGCACTCCAGAAAGACTTGAGTTACGAGGAACGACCGGTTAGAATCCTAGATAGTGGGATGAAGGAATTACGGCCTAAGAGTATTCCGATAGTCAAGCTCCTATGGAGTAATAGTTTTGAATGGAAGGCAACATAGTTGTTGGAGGAAGACACGTTAGCCCGGTATCCGGAATTGTTTGGTAAGTAAATTTTTGGGACGAAATTCTTTTAAGTAGGGAAGAATTGTAGTGTCCCATAATATTTACTTAGCTAGCTAGATAGTAGTAGTAGTTAGTATTAGTTAGTAGTATGTTAGTTACTATGGATTTTGGTTCAGACCGGGACTTAGTTGGAAACTCATAGCAGCAGTTGTGGATTTTATAAGTTTAACCTATAGTTTAAGAATATTAATTATAACATAAGGTTTGATTAATATTGCTGGTCATAGAGATATTATGTATTCTAACCTAAGGTTTAGATAGAACTAATAAGAGCATGACACTTGTTACAATAATGATTATTAAGGAATTAAGTGTTTTTGATGAATAGTTTTAAAAAAAGAAAGATCTAGAAGCTCTAGAACCTTCCAGCAGCTTCAGAATCATATTATGACTCAGTAAAAGTTGTTTATCCAATTCAAATTATGCTAAAAAAGTGCAAATACGTGTTTGATATCAACATATGCCAATATATCGCAACATAGAGGCCAATATATCGCCTACGGAAGATACGGAAAACACGTCGACTTTGCACGAACGATCGATCAAGGCTCTGGAATACAGGGGGAGGCGATATATCGCCTATGGGGGGCGATATATAGGCTCCATGTGAGTTTTTTTAAAAGTTTGGTTTTTCAATTTTAAAAATAGCCTTAACCACTTAGACCTGCCTTTGAACAATTTTGACCAAGTTCTGGGCATCATTTGAATGAAAATTCAAATCATTTTCATTTTTTAATCATTTATTTATTCAAATTAAAAGGGGTTAGTTTCACTCCTTGAACTCTATAAATAGGACCTAGTGCTTAGCCATATTCTTCATTCTTCAGGCATTTGATCAGAGCCTCCAAGGTGCTAGTGTTACTATAGAGAGATACACTTGGGTTTTGGTTAAAACTTTATCATTCAAAGCTTTTATAAACACTTGGGAAGTGAGATTTAGTGTGATTTAGGTATTGAGGTTTAGACCAATCCATAAGATCATTCAAGGCATTCTTATTCCCAAGTTCAGTTCTATATGGTTCTTTAGTTTTCTTTAGTTTTCTTTTATTCAGATCCTAACTCTTGTTTATGATTCTTGATTAGGTATTTAAGTACTTGAAACATAAGGATCTTCTTGGTAAGATTCTTCTTGGATGGTTTAGTGTTCTTTTCATCTCTTTTTCTTTAGATTCTCACCATTTTTGCTAGTGGTTTATAGGAGTGTTCTAATTCCATTCTTGTTCCCAAATATCCTAACTTTTGGTGAGGAAAATAGGCTAGATATATGTGTTTATATGTTTATGTTATGATATGTTTTATGCTATGATATGATATATGTTATGTAATATATTTTATAGTCCTTGGGCATATGACTTGTTTAGATAACAAGCCCTAATAATATGTTTTGTAGTCCTTAGGCATATGACTTGTTTAGTTAGCAAGCCCCAAGAATTTATGGACATATGACCTGCTTAGCTAGCAAGCCCCACAAATTTATAGGCATATGACTTGCTTAGCTAAGAAGCCCTAAGAATTTATGATGGCCATTGTAGTCCTATATGATATATGTTTTTTTATAGTCATATGTTTTATAGTATATGTTTATGATATAGTCTTATGCTTATGATTTATGTTATAATAGATTTTCCTTGTTGGGCATCAGGCTCACTTCTTTATTTTTAGTGTGATGCAGGAAAATGAATTATGGAAGGCAGAAGGATTCTTGGCAGCTTGGCTTGTTTATTAAGGATGAATGGACTAAGTGGATTGCGTGTCGATCGAGAATGACGTTATTTAGTATTTTGAATTATGTTTCTTTTGTAATTCCGCACTTAGTTTTTAAACACTTGAATCAAAGTTTATGTTTAATGCTTTTTTAAACAATGGGTACCCATACCGTATTTTATATTTTATTTTGTAATATGCACGATATTTATTTTGGGGTTTAATAAAGTTATGTTATTTCTTATGTCTAGTAGTTTTTAATGGTTCAAGGTCTTAGAAATAGTTTACAAGGGGTCTTCCTCTTCAGATCACTGGGGCCTCCGCCTTTACCAGACCCAGAACATGGAGCCACCGCCCTGCAGACCTCCCACCTCATAGCATTCTCCCTCCAGATCTTTTTCTTCGCTTCCTCAGAGGTAAAAGCCTTCTCAACAGCCTGGGCATGGGTTGTCCCTCGAAGTACTCTTGTAATCCTCACATCTCGGGCTATCATAGCATTGAGCCCTCTGATAAATCTGTCATGCCTAGCTGAATTAGTAAGCACAAGATCTGGTGCAAACTTCACATGTCTATCGAACTTCAGGGCATATTCTGTAACTGTCATGTTGCCCCGAACTAACCCTACAAATTCATTAACCTTCGCTGCCCTGATGGGAACGTTGTAATACTTCTGACTGAACAAATCCTTGAATACATCCCAACCCAGAATAGTAACATCTCTAGTGAGTGATGCCACTTCCCACCAAATGCGGGCATACTGATACGAACCACACCAACATTGTGATGAAACCCGACACCAAATATGGCAGCCACCAAGAACATACGAAATTTGGAATGGTAAACCGCGACCCTATGCTTAGCAAAGCACGAACCTTGGTATGAGGAAGACGCCACAAACGGGGATGGGAATCCGTTTGATAAGTCGGATTGAACGCCACAAGGGATACCCTTGATAAGTTCGGATAGTCTCTTCAAGAACTCAAGAAGAAAACTCACAAATTTTCATTCAACATAATCTGATTTTTCCAAATGTTTTCAAGGCCTTATATAGCCGAAAATTACATCAATACAAGCCCCTTTGTCTTCCTAAAAACCGAAATATTAAAGACAAGCCTTTTGTCTTCCTAATGAAACCGAAAAATAAAGACAACCCTTTGTCTTCCTAATGAAAACTGAAATTTAAAGACAACCCTTTGTCTTCCTAATAAAAACCGAAAATTAAAGACAAAAGGACTATTGGACTCACACAAGTCAAATGTTTGACTTATCACAAAACAAAGACTAAATAAAAAACGTGATTAAAAATAAAAAGACTCATTACAGGAAGCTAAATATTGATCAAGCTCCTAAACTGGTGTCCTCATCATTCCTCCCCTCTTGACTTGGATCAACTGGAACTTGACTTGGATTTTTAGTCTTGGTGTCCTCATCATTCCCCCCCTCTTGAGAAAGATTTGACCTCAAATCGTCACCTGCATCAAAAGGACTCAAATCAGAAACATTAAAAGTAGCACTAACAGTGTACTCACCTGGTAAATCGAGTCTGTAGGCATTGTCATTGATCCTTTCTAGCACTTGAAACGGCCCATCTCCTCGAGGTAGCAATTTGGAACGTCTTTGTGCTGGGAATCGCTCCTTCCTCATGTGTAACCATACCCAATCACCGGGATAAAAAACCTGCTTGTTAGCATCAAGTTGGTTAGTGTTTAAAAGAGCCTCCTTAACCTCACTTTTTTTTGCATAAAAATTATTTTGTTTTCTCTCTAATTTTCCCTCATTGATCGAACTCTTCTCTTTCTTTTCTCTCTCACTTGATTCGACCCTTTTCTCTCTTTGTCTCTTTTTTTTCTCACTCTCATTCATCTTTTCACTCTCCTTCTTTTGCTCACTCAATTTTTTTTTATCACTCAATTTTTGCAACCGCACTTGGTCTTCATATACTTGCTTTGGCGTCAATGGAGCTAGAGTGATTGTTCGTTGGCGGAACGTGAATGAGTACTTGTTGGTGAAGCCATCATGCTGGACTCGCCGATCAAATAGCCAAGGCCTTCCTAGAAGGAGGTGTCCAGCTTGCATGGGAACCACATCGCACAATACCTCATCCTCATACTTGCCAATTCGAAATGATACCAGCACCTGTTTTGTAACCCTCACTTCACCACTATCATTCAACCACCGCAACTTGTATGGACAAGGATGTTTAAGCGTTGGGAGCCCCAGCTTTTCAACCATGGAAGAACTAGCAACGTTAGTGCAACTACCACCATCAATAATAACAATGCATACCTTGTCTTTCACATGACAACGAGTGTGAAAGATGTTCTCTCGCTGCACCTCTTCTTCCTCTTCTTTTGCTTGCAAGTTTAAGGCTCGTCTTGTGACTAGTGCAAGCATTTCACCAGATTCTGCCCCAAACTCCTCATCATCGATAGAAACATCTTCCAATGGTGGCATGTCAGCAAGATCTTCATCTTCATAATCGAGCTCGCCACTTTCTCGAATCACCATAACTCTCTTGTTTGGACATTGGCTAGCTATGTGTCCTCGCCCCTGACATTTGAAACACTTTATCTCACTAGAACGGGACGAAGTAGGGGCTGTTTTACCTTGAGGGGTCGTGGCTGGTTTTGGTGTAAAGGATGAAGTAGGTTGGTCTTCTTCCTTCTTTGGATAGTTCGACCGCCAAGGTGTTGCACTTGTACTACCCCTCTTGAGCTGCCTCTCAACTTTGATTGCCATATGCACCAAATCTTCCAATTCCACATAATGGTGTAGCTCAATTGGATTAGCAATCTCTCGGTTCAAGCCATTCAAAAACCTTGCCATGGTTGCCTCCCGATCCTCTTCCACATTGGCTCTAATCATAGCCATCTCCATCTCCTTGTAGTACTCATCAACACTCTTGGAACCTTGACGAACACCCTGCAACTTAAGGTATAGATCTCGATAATAATGAGATGGTACAAACCGTCGCCTCATCACCCTCTTCATAGCCTCCCAAGTGTCAATGGCACGATCTCCATTTCGCCTCCTATTGATGCACAACTAATCCCACCAAACAATAGCATAATCAGTAAATTCAATGACAGCTAGTTTTACCTTCTTCATGTCAGAGTAGTTGTGACAATCGAAAACCAACTCCATTTTCTTCTCCCACTCAAGGTATGCCTCAGGATCACTCTTGCCTTGAAAGGCGGGGATTCTCATCTTGATATTTCCCAAATTATTGTCTACCCAGTTCCTAGCTTCTCTATCTCGGCCATACCTCCTATGGTTACCCTCTAACATCCTATCATATTCTTCCTCTAAATCGCCCCCATCAAACTCTCTTTCACCCTCAACAGCCCGTTGTTGCACCCTGTTCCTTCGTGCCCTCCATTGCGTTCCCTCTTCTACCCTATCCAACCTCTCATGTATCTGCTCACACTCCGCCCTCATCAAGCTTCGCATCTCCCCAATTAATGCTTGCATTTGTAGATTCGGAACCTCAGGTGGCGGAATATCATTGCTTGCATCTTTCTCTGGATTTTGTGCCATGATGGAAATCTGCAAAATAAGGTTAGAATAATATGGAGAAAAGACCTCACCACACTCCCTCACGTGTCTTGCTCGAACAATATTTTCACTCAAATCCCCTCGTGTTTCACTCAATTTCAATGGCTTTTACCCTCTAATAGGCTCACACCTCTGCCTTTTTCCACTCGTATTCTTCTTTAAGTTCTTTCAAAACTAATCCACAATATCATGGAGGATTCAAGTAGCAAATCAAACTAGAACAAACCAAATGAACATAGAAAAACTGATGAAAAATGATGATTTTTGGAACACTTGTGTGGGGTTTTGGCAAAAAGGCCTCTAGACCATAAGGAACAAGATTAGAACAAAAAAATTTAAGAGAGGTTTCCAGACTCTTTGTTTTCTTCTTCTTTTTTTTCTATTTATTATTTTTTTTTTCTCAAATGCAGATACAAGACACAAGAAGAATCAGAATTGGTGGAATTACAACAATTCGAAAACAATACAACTCGGATTGCACAACAAGAACAAGAACAATTAGATATTTCACAACAAGAACAAGAGACCCCAATCCCAATTTCGGATTTCACAATAAGAAAAGAGAACTCAATCCCAATTCGGATTTCACAACAAGAACCAGAGAAAAAAAAAACTCGATCCCAATTCAGATTCTCAATCCCAATTTCAGATTTCACAATAAGAATAAGAGAACCCTCAATCCCAATTTCAGAAAAACCCAAATAGACTTGTAGCACTATAACAATCTCGAATTTCTCCCAAATAAAGGGAAACAAAATTTCAATTGGTGGTACACTCCCAATAACAGAGAACAAATATTCCCAAAAATAACAACCCCAAAATAGAAAAGGACCAATCAATCCGTGGCACTATCACAAAGTAAACAATTGAGTCAATAACAATCTCAGATTTTCACAAAGGAAACAAGGATTTTCACAAACTCAATAACAATTTCAGTTGATTAGTTTCGGATTTCAAGGGATTTCACAAAGAACTAATATAAACAAGGAAATAAGAACACGATTTGAACAAAGAAACAATCTGGAATAAAGAGATTAACTATAATGGTTTCGGATTTTTAGAAGGAAAACAAGAACAAAGACTAAGAAAATCAAGAACACGAATATATAGATTTTTTTTTTTTTTTATTTCAGAAACCCTAAAATTGAAATACGACTAGAATAGAAACACAAATGAAAGAATAATAATAAAAAAAAAAGGATAGGCCAAACCGAATGATCCTAAGCTCTGATACCAACTGATACGAACCACACCAACATTGTGATGAAACCCGACACCAAATATGGCAGCCACCAAGAACATACGAAATTTGGAATGGTAAACCGCGACCCTATGCTTAGCAAAGCACGAACCTTGGTATGAGGAAGACGCCACAAACGGGGATGGGAATCCGTTTGATAAGTCGGATTGAACGCCACAAGGGATACCCTTGATAAGTTCGGATAGTCTCTTCAAGAACTCAAGAAGAAAACTCACAAATTTTCATTCAACATAATCTGATTTTTCCAAATGTTTTCAAGGCCTTATATAGCCGAAAATTACATCAATACAAGCCCCTTTGTCTTCCTAAAAACCGAAATATTAAAGACAAGCCTTTTGTCTTCCTAATGAAACCGAAAAATAAAGACAACCCTTTGTCTTCCTAATGAAAACTGAAATTTAAAGACAACCCTTTGTCTTCCTAATAAAAACCGAAAATTAAAGACAAAAGGACTATTGGACTCACACAAGTCAAATGTTTGACTTATCACAAAACAAAGACTAAATAAAAAACGTGATTAAAAATAAAAAGACTCATTACAGGAAGCTAAATATTGATCAAGCTCCTAAACTGGTGTCCTCATCATTCCTCCCCTCTTGACTTGGATCAACTGGAACTTGACTTGGATTTTTAGTCTTGGTGTCCTCATCACATCCTCTCTCAGCATATATGTGGCACAGGCCACCCTGTCATGACCCTCTACCCTCATGATGTCCAGGATAGCGATAATCATACCCATCCACTGTTCGGCCTTTAGTGGATCTAGTCCCCCCTAAAAATTCGAAGGATGCTACCTCATGAACCGCTCATACAACTACTCCCGCCTTTTCCTAACCTCCAATGGTTGTACAACTGGTGCCGCTGCAGGTGGCACAATGGATGCAGCACTCCCTAACAGAGCCTGCTCTCTCAGAAGATGGATCTGCTCATCTTAGCTCTGAAGTCGGGCTTGCATGTTTGCCATAATCTGCTTCTTGTTCTAAGGGAATGGCGGAGGGTTCTCGCCCTGGTCATCATCCCTAGCCTCAGACCTAGTGCCGAGTAGTCGTATAGGTCATCTTGGACGCTTAGGTATCCAAGTTAATCTGCAATCAATGACTCGGCGGTCAGACTATGATGTCAGGGTAACAATCTTTCCATGTATCACCATTGAAACATAATCAATCACAAACAGTCAAAATATAACAGTTCATCCAAATATTCATCCACATGCAACAGAAATGCTAATAAGCATGCCTTAATATCATCACACACAGTCAAGGGCCAGGTCGCATGAGTATCTCATGCTCCCTATTAATCAAACAGATAATAACATTCATATTTCTTTCCAATAACTTAAGGTCCAGCCAGTCTTCAAGAACCGTTAAAAATAGACCGCTTTGATACCATGTTGTAATGCCCTGGATAACCAAGACAGTTACACAATGTGTTTATAAAGGTGCAAGACTTGCTAATCAATTCGTTTAGCTGAAAATGTGTCACTAAAACCTTTATTGAACTAGGGTTAAGAGATTTTGTTCATAAAAGATAAATTTCATTTAAATAAGCATTTGATACACAGGATCCCAAAAATAGGGTTAAATAACACTTTAAAACATTTCGAAAGAGTATGTATAACCAAAAGCCACTCTAATGGAAAAATAGGCATTTTAGGGTCTCCTGTCCCTGTATCGTCCCTCAGCCGTGACGGCCGAGCAACCGACTATGTACAGTGTAACGCCCTGGATAGCCAGAACCGCTACACTGTATACTTATAAAGGTGCATGACTTGCTAATCGAGTCATTAATTTAAAAACGTGTCACTAAACATGTACGAGCTATGGTTAAAAAGGTTTTGGTCTCAAAAGTTTCATTTTATAAAATTAAACTGTTATATAAACGGGATCCCAAAAGAAACAAAGTTAAAATTAGGTTTACAGACTTCCAAAAGTACATAAACAATTATTAGCCATACTAAGGCAAAATAGACAATCTTTGGGTCTCGCGTCCCTGCCTAAACCTCAACTGTGGCGGCTACGCAGCTGGCCATGTACATTCCGCTCAAAAAGCTCTCCAATCAAGGCTGATCAAGCTTGCCCTTGCCTTTACCTGCACCACGTAGCACCTGTGAGCCAAGGCCCAGCACGAAAACATGTGCAACACAAACAATAATAACAGATAACAAACTCACTAAGCATGAACTCTCATCATATAATCCACATTAATCGCTCAGCATAAATTCAGAATCATGGATGCAATCAAACACTTATAACATTCATATCACATAATAATCAGGGCCGACAACTTCGGTCGCACCCTCTGTTTACCCCACTGACTCCGGCCCGCTTAAACCGAGCTCAGTGCATATTAAGATGTCCTCGGCTACCAGTGGCCAAGCCGCGCCCTGTGCGCTAGTGTAACCCTTGGCACCCTTAGGTCATTGGTTCACTAATTAGATTGCATGGTAGAATACCATCTTTTCAAGCAAGCACAATAGGGAACCCTTAGTCCCATCACACATATATTCAACCAGGTGTAGTTTTCTTACCTTAAGTTTTTGCGGTTACTGATTACGAGCAACTCTCCTCAAGCATGATCCGTTTTTATCACCTAGCCACAACCAAAGTGAACGATACCATCAACAAACTTAAATGAGCTTCTAGAAAAAGTTCTAATCTCCAGAACATTGAATTTCACCAAACATGGTAAAAGATTCAATCCCGAGCACCCTAGGTTAAGTTCCTAAGCCTAGAATCTCAAAATCCCAAAATCCCTTAAGGGTCGCGGCATTAGCCATCCATGCCACGGCATGGCCCCAATCAGAGACCACCCAATGCCCAAAAACAGGTAAGGGCTGCGGCCCTACTTAGACCATGCCATGGCCCGCCCTCCTTCCTCAGCATCCATCAGTTTCGAAGGGCCGCGGATCACCAAGAACTATGCCGCGGCCCGACCCCTTCGAACCCAGAAAAACCACCATTTTTAACTCCCAAACCTCATGCAAACTCACTCTAAACCACCCCAAATCCACAACTCAATTATCCTAAAACTTCCCACATGATTCCAACAACACAGCCCAGGTGAATCCTAGGTTAGAAACCCATCGAAAACCCATTTCAATTACTGAAACTTTCTAGCCAAAGAACTCAAAACCCAGCCATGCCAAACTCGAATTTAAGCCTCTAAATCATGAATTATAACTTACCTCTTCACCTGAACTCCTTTTCTAAGCAGAATCCTTGTTAATTCCCTAGTTTCCAGCTCCAATTCAACCTTAATATCAATATCACAATCATCTCATTACTCAGTCAAAAACTCAAAGTTTCTAACTTCAAAACACAGTTTAATTCTTACCTTAGCCTTGATTAAATGTTCCTTGGTCAATCCTTGAGTTGAGCCTCTAAATCCCTTCCTCAATTCTCATAAATTCCCAGCTTGATTCAATAAATTTTCAGTGGTTCCTCCTTGTGTTTTTTCCTTGAAAGAGAGAGTAGAGAGAAGAGCTGAGAAAGATAGGTCGGTCTAATATTTGTTCTACTGTTCTCCTTAAGTTTCTGTCTATTCTTATCCCATTGAGCCAATCCCGAGACTCAGGGTACCGAAACATCCCTGAGGGCAAAAGGGTAAAATTCCCCAATATTCCCACCTAGACTTCCTAACCTCAAATATATCTCCATATATTTATTTTCATAACCCGATAATCTAAATAACTACCTGATACCTAAAATCTCCCTGACTTATCCATAGTCAGATGTTAAGCCCTGTTGTGACCTTTCCTGCTAACTAGCTCTAGGATCGCCTCAAGTCGTGCTCCGCAAACCTACCCACATAATAATGTGATTCTCACATATATCACATATGTATATCATATTATCATCAATTATCATACAAACATTATTATTCATATAATTATGCATTTAAATCAATAAAGTCCTTCAATTCACATTTAACCCAATAATGCCCTCCCGGCACACTAATCAAGGCCCTTAAGCCTCATTAGCGAATTTGGCAGCAACCCTGGCAGATCCTCATGAAATACATCTAAAAACTCACACACCAACCTGGTCTCTCCCGGCCTTGCCGGCATAACTCTATCAGTATCCACTACACTGGCCAGAAAACCTATGCATCCCCCTTGCAACAAGTCTCTAACTCTCAACGCTGAAGTCATAGGTATGCGGGGTGCACATACCGCACCCACAAAAACAAAAGGGTCCTCGCCCTCAGGCTCAAAGGTAACCATCTTCTTCCTACAGTCAATCGTAGCCCCATATCTGGCTAACCAATCCATCCCCAAAATCATATCAAAATCCTCCATATCTAACTCAATCAGATCCACCGAAAGTTCCCTACTATCAACCATCACTGGCAGTGCCCTAATCCATCTCCTAGAAACTACCAGTTCCCCTGTAGGCAATAAAGTCCCAAACCCTGCAGTCTGATACTCACTAGGTCTACACAATCTATCAATCACTCTACTAAAAACAAAGGAATGTGTAGCACCTGAATCAATCAATACAGTAAAAGGAAAACCAGCACCAGAAAGCTGACCTATCACTACCGAGGGACTAGCCTCGGCCTCTGCCTAAGTCAAGGTAAATACTCGAGCTGGAGTCAAGCTATCCACCTCTCCTGCTTCACCTTTCTTCACCATTGGGCAGTCATTCCTGAGATGCCCTACTGCCCCACACACAAAGCATGCCTTGGCCCGACACTTGCCCAGATGACGTCTTCTACACCTCGGGCACTCTGGGTAAGTCTGCCATGCCTCGCCGCCACCCTGACGGCCACCCTGACCACCCCGACACCTCCTGTCAGGACCAGTAGCGGTTGAAGTGTCAGGAGCCTTTCTCTTGAAGTCACTGGGGCCTCTGCCCCTACCTTTCCCTGAATAAGGAGGCACTGCTCTGTGGCCCTCACGCCTCACCACACTCTCCCTCCATATCTTGTTCTCCGTTTCGTCAGCGTTAAGAGCCTTCTCAACCGCCTGGGCATAAGTTCTTCCTCCAGGTACCGTTGTAATCCTGACATCTCGGGCTATCATAGCATTAAGCCCCCTGATAAATCGATCTTGCCTAGCAGCATCTGTAGACACAAGATCTGGTGCAAACTTCGCAAGCCTATCAAACTTTAGAGCATATTCAATAACAGTCATATTACCCAGCACAAGACTCACGAACTCATTAACCTTTGCTGCTCTGACAGCAACATTGTAGTACTTCTAACTAAACAAGTCTCTGAAACCTTCCCAACTCAAAGTGGTAATATCCCTGGTCTGTGATGCCACTTCCCACTAGATGCGGGCATCCTCCCTCAACATATAAGTGGCACAGGCTACTCTATCATGCCCCTCTATCCTAATGAAATCCAGAATTGTAGTAATCATAGTTATCCATTGCTCGGCTTTCAATGGATCTGGTCCACCCTCAAAGATTGGGGGTTGCTGTTTCCTGAACCGCTCATACAACAGCTCCCATCTGTTACCAACCTCCCCTGACTATACAACTGGTACCACTGTAGGTGGTACAATAGGGGCAACACTCCCTGATGGAGCCTGCTATCGCAGAATACGGATTTGCTTGTCCTGACTCTGTAGTCGAGCCTGCATGTCTGCCATTAACTGCTGCCAGTTCTCAGGGACTGGTAGAGGATTCTAGCCCTGGTCATCACCCCCGGACCTGGTGCCTACTAGTCATGTAGATTTTCTTGGACACATAGCTATCCAAGTCAATCTGCAAATAACGACTCGGCAGTCAGACCATGATGACAGGGTAGAGACTTCTCCAAGATCCATCAATAAAGCATAACCAATCACACACAACATATAAGTATCCATCCTCATGCACTGGCTGCTAATAAGCACGCATCCAATCTCATTACACAATAGTAATAAAATAGGCATTCACCCATGCACAATATACAATTAATCATCCATATATTCATTTACATGCATGACAATGCTACCCCAATATTCTCACAAAACAGTCAAGGGTCAGGCCCTATCAGTATCTCATGCTTCCTAATAATCCAACAAGTAACAGCATTTATAACTTATTTCAGTCACATAAACATATAAACACATATACATATTACCGAACCCTGACTTGAGCTTTCTCTAGCAGTGAATGTACATGTCTAGCCTGTCTTCAAGAACCCTTAAACCTAGGACACTCTGATGCCAAGTTGTAATGCCCTAGATAGCTAGAACCACTACACTGTGTATTTATAAAGGTGCAAGACTTGCTAATCGAGTCATTAATTTAAAAACGTGTCACTAAACATGTATAAGCTAGGGTTAAAAAGGTTTTGGTCTCAAAAGTTTCATTTTATAAAATTAAACTGTTATATACATGAGATCCCAAAAGAAACAGAGTTAAAAGTAGGTTTACAGACTTCCAAAAGTACATAAACAATTATTAGCCATACTATGGCAAAATAAACAATATTTAGGTCTCGCGGCCCTGCCTAAACCTCAACCGTGGCGGCTGAGCAGCTGGCCATGTACATTCCACTCGCAGAGCTCTCCAATCAAGGCTGATCAAGCTTGCCCTTGCCTTTACCTACACCACGTAGCACCCATGAGCCAAGGCCCAGCAATAAAACTTGTGCAACACAAACAGTAATAACAGATAACAAACTCACTAAGCATGAACTCTCATCATATAATCCACATTAATCACTCAGCATAAATTTAGAATCATGGATGCAATCAAACACTTATAACATTCATATCACATAATAATCAGGGCCGGCAACTTAGGCCGCACCCTCTGTTTACTCCACTGACTCCGGCCCGCTTAAATCGAGCGTGGTGCATATTGAGCTGTTCTCGGCTACCAGTGGCCAAGCCGCACCCTGTGCGCTAATGTAACCCTTGGAATCCTTAGCCCATTGGTTCACTAATTAGCTTGCATGGCATAATACCATCTTTTCAAGCATACAGAATTGGGAACCCTTACTCCCATCACACATATATTCAACCAGGTGTAGTTTTCTTACCTTAAATCTTTGCGGTTACTGATTACGAGCAACGCTCCTCAAGCATGATCTGTTCCCTAGCCCTAACTTTTGTCCCCTAGCCACAACCAAAGTGAAGGATACCATCAACAAACTTAAATGAGCTTCGAGACAAAGTTCTAATCTCCAGAACATTGAATTTCACCAAACATGGTAAAAGATTCAATCCCGAGCACCCTAGGTTAAGTTCCCAAGCCTAGAATCTCAAAATCCCAAAATCCCTTAAGGGTCGCGGCATTAGCCATCCATGCCACGGCATGGCCCCAATCAGAGACCACCCAATACCCAAAAACAGGTAAAGGCTGTGGCCCTACTTAGACCATGCCATGGCCCGCCCTCCTTCCTCAGCATCCATCAGTTTCGAAGGGCCGCGGCTCACCAAGAACTATGCCGCGGCCCGACCCCTTCAAACCCAGAAAAACCACCATTTTTAACTCCCAAACCTCATGCAAACTCACTCTAAACCACCCCAAATCCACAACTCAATTATCCTAAAACTTCCCACAAGATTCCAACAACACAGCCCAGGTGAATCCTAGGTTAGAAACCCATCGAAAACCCATTTCAATTACTGAAACTTTCTAGCCAAAGAACTCAAAACCCAGCCATGCCAAACTCGAATTTAAGCCTCTAAATCATGAATTATAACTTACCTCTTCATCTGAACTCCTTTTCTAAGCAGAATCCTTGTTAATTCCCTAGTTTCCAGCTCCAATTCAACCTTAATATCAATATCACAATCATCTCATTACTCAGTCAAAAACTCAAAGTTTCTAACTTCAAAACACAGTTTAATTCTTACCTTAGCCTTGATTAAATTTTCCTTGGTCAATCCTTGAGTTGAGCCTCTAAATCCCTTCCTCAATTCTCATAAATTCCCAGCTTGATTCAATAAATTTTCAGTGGTTCCTCCTTGTGTTTTTTCCTTGAAAGAGAGAGTAGAGAGAAGAGCTGAGAAAGATAGGTCGGTCTAATATTTGTTCTACTGTTCTCCTTAAGTTTCTGTCTATTCTTATCCCATTGAGCCAATCCCGAGACTCAGGGTACCGAAACATCCCCGAGGGCAAAATGGTAAAATTCCCCAATATTCCCACCTAGACTTCCTAACCTCTAATATATCTCCATATATTTATTTTCATAACCCGATAATCTAAATAACTACCTGATACCTAAAATCTCCCTGACTTATCCATAGTCAGATGTTAAGCCCTGTTGTGACCTTTCCTGCTAACTAGCTCTAGGATCGCCTCAAGTCGTGCTCCGCAAACCTACCCACATAATAATGTGGCTCTCCCATATATCACATATGTATATAATATTATCATCAATTATCATACAAACATTATTAATCATATAATTATGCATTTAAATCAATAAAGTCATTCAATTCACATTTAACCCAGTAATGCCCTTTCGGCACACTAATCAAGGCCCTTAAGCCTCATTAGCGAATTTGGGGTCGTTACATACATTCTGCCCCCAGAACTCTCCAAATCAGGGTGGTCTAGCTTACCCTTGCCTTTACCTGCACAACGTAGTACCCGTGAGCCAAGGCCCAATAAGAAAACCATATACAAAGCATAATCTATAATAGTAATCAAATAATTCATGAACCATTAATCAAATACTCAGAAGACCACATCGTTCACATAATCAGTGATATCAATCAACAAACCAACAATCTATCTTCCTGATAATTAACATGCCACAATCATCAGATTAATTTATTCCCAATTCCCACTAATTCCTCAAGTATTCCTAATATTTACCACTTATGTCTAATCATCAAATCAATCACCAATTATTTACCCAATATTTAATAATCTCCAATATATCTCCTAAATTCTCAAAAATACCTCCAGGCTTCCCCGAGCCAGGTATAAATTCCCGTCGTGACTATTTCGCCAAACCACTCTCTAGGACCGTCTCGAGCCATATGCTGCAAATATATATCCACATAATAATGTGGTCTCAACCATTTATCACAAATAATCACATTTATGCCCTCAACGGGCTAAAAATTACAATTATGCCCTTATAAGATAAATAGGGCCCACATGCATATTAATACCCATAAACATGCATTTCACATATCCATATAGTCGTATAAGCATGCTTATCACATAATCATCCATTAAATTATTTAAATCACACAAAAACCAATTATGCCCTCCCAGCACACTAATCAATGCCCTTAAGCCTTATTTATAATTCTGGGTCGTTACAGTTTCCCTATGGTTACTTGAGCTGCTCCGATCGAGCTAACGATGATTTCATCCCCATGGCCATTTGCGGTATGGGGAATCGACCAAATAGGCTCCCTACCTATGGGAAAGGGGGGAGTTCGTTACGCAATGGTGGCGATCGACTATTTCATGAAGTGGGTAGAAGCCGAGCCTCTGGTAACCATCACTTCAAAAAGAGTCCTGGACTTTGTGGTGAAGAGTATTATATGTCGGTTTGGGCTTCCTAAAAAGATCGTGCCAGACAACAAGATACAGTTTGACATCGATCTCTTCACTGACTTCTATGAGAAATATGTTATCACTAAGAGCTTCTCCTCTGTAGCATATCTGCAAGCCAATGGGCAGGTCGAGGCTGTAAACAAACCCCTTAAGGCAAGCCTGAAGAAGAGGTTAGAAGAAGCCAAAGGACTATGGCCCGAACAGCTCTCGCAAGTACTTTGGGCCTACCGAACTTCTCATAGGACCTCCACGGGGCATACTCCGTTTTCCCTAACTTTTGGAAGCGAGGCCATGCTTCCAATCGAAGCAATGGTAACTACTCATGGGCAAAGGGCATATCATCAAGAATAGAATAATGGATTACTTAGCGCATGCCTTGATCTGATCAAAGAAAAATGAGAGGAGTCACAACTACAGCTCGCCCATTATCAACAAAAGATGACCCGCTATTTCAATGCAAAAGTCAAGGGTCGTAGACTGGGGTTGGGCGACCTAGTTCTCCGAAGGGTCTTATTGGAAAATAAGGACCCCAAGGACAGTGTATTAGGCTCAAACTAGGAGGGACTATATTAGGTTGTTGAGGTTTTGCATGAGGGAACTTTTAAGATAACTCGGCTGAATGGGGAAGTAGTCCCACAGACATGGAATGCTCTACATTTGAAAAAATATTATCAATAGTACCACCATCCATGTAAGTCTTATTTATAAAAGTTGTTCTAATTAAATAATAAATGGATTGCTAAATAACTATTTCTTAGTATTCTATTAGCTCGTGTTCTCATATTTGTAGAAGCAACCAAGAAAGGTTATACATTCTGGTTGCTTGGGGGGCACATAACCTGAGGTTGGAAAAATTAAGCTTGCACGATAAGATTAAAAAACTTAGATCCTTGGAAAATTTGATTATTCATGGCTTTTTAGAAGCTCGAGTTTCAATAAACCTAGCACGAACTAAGTTTAAATCATTTAAAACCCTGGACGTAACCAAGTCCAAAACGTAGAAATTTGGGAAAATTGATTAAAAGGCTTTTTAAAGCTCAAGTTATCAATAAACCTAGCACGAACTAAGTTTAAATCATTAAAAACCCTGGTTATAACCAGGTTCGAGGCCTAATTCTTAACAGGTATGTTACAAATAAGAAAATAAAACTTGGACATAACCAAGTTTGATCAAATCTATCTTGATCTAAAAGTCGATTCCTAAAATCTTGAATACACAAGAGTCTAAGGATTCATAAGCATGAGAAGTTAATAAAGGAAAGATGAAAGGATCAAAAGTTAGGTATATATTAAAATAAGACAAACAAGTATATTGTCACGCCGAGGAGAAAAAAATCTCGAGCTAAGCCCGAAGGCAATTGTTTAATATAAAAAAAATTGTTAGACAATTACAAAGGAAACAAAAAAAAGAGATCATTGGGCTCCATCAGCTTGCCCCACAGAAGTGACCTCCTCGCCGTCTCCCTCTGCCATTTCAAATGCATCACCAGTCTTTGACGGTTCTTGCAAGAGCCGAGCCTTGAATTTAGCAAGGTACGGATCCCATAACCCGGGCTCCATAAAAGAAAAGTTCCCATCCAGGTTGAAGGCCCAACAACGGTATAACATCTCATTGATGGCTGATGAAGATTCCACCTTTTCCTCCTTGGCCTTAGCTTCGTTCAAGTAATTTTGCCTTGAGCTCACCAATCTCGACCTTAAGATGTTCAAAGAGATGATTCGCCTCGGCGGTTTGAGCTTGGGAGGCAGATAGTGCGGTCTTCGTGGCCTGCTCGCTTTCCTAGGAAGAGGTGAGAGAAGCCTGCTCATTCTTCTGAGCCTTTTTCAGGGCAGCTTTGGCAGCCTGCTCACCTTCCTTTGCAGCATCTAGCTCGGCCCGGAGCTCTTCATTTTTGGCTCTAGCACGAGCTATGCTGTGGTATTAGGCCAGGACGGACTACAAAATAATAAAAAAAGTCAAAAATATAAGGTGAGCACAGTAAAAAAAAACAACAAAACAATTTCACCACCAAGTATTGGAAAGGAACTCACGGTGAGATTCATCCCCATGGCGGACTCAAGGACGTTCTTGGGACTGTGCTCTTCAATGGTCCTCAGGTCCCTCACGCTGGCTTTATAAGCGTGACCCACCATATGAGTCGCGGTCTCATATATGATACCCTGAAAACTTCAGGGATCTTTTCTAGGTCCTAAGGATCGACTGGTATTTTGACAGTGGGGGCATCGCATTCTATTACTTAAGGAGGCATGAATCAAGGTGGGGGAGGGGGAACCTACCCAACAGTGACAGAAGTAACCGAAGCTAGTTCCTGAGCTGAGCCCGTGCCCTTATACTTGGCGGGGGATTTTGAGGTATTCCCCGTTGAGGGGGTGGCCTTCTTCGCCACCCGGGGTTTCTTCACAATGGGGCCCGTGCCAGTTTTCATGCCTTGAAAGGTAGTTCGCATGTCGGGAGCTCTTGGTTGTTCCATCTCTTCATCTATAAAGAACAAAGGGTGTTAGTCCATGAAAAGCTGTCATAAACATTATAAAGAAAGAGAAAACAAAGATCCTACCCTCTGGGCTGGGGGAGGAGTCTATTATCACCAGCTCAGCTGTTTTGACCGGGATAGGCACGACCTCCGGACCTCGATTTAGTGAAGGAGAATGGGAGTCTAAAGTTAATATTTCTTGGATCCTAGGGGGTTCGGGTCCCTCCTCGGCGTTGGATTCATCTACGTATTATCTGAACCCAGGAACAAATGCATCCTAGAGCAAAGAAGGCCAGGTCCTATGGTTGGTCCCATATTCCTCAAAAATGGCAGATCTAAAGTTTAAGGTGTTATCAACTCATATTGTGCCCCTAGGGTAGCCATTGTTGAATCATACCACTAGTTGGTCTACGCACTGGAGAAGGGTTACATTTAGATCCGGGTCGGAAGGATGTCGGCTAACGAGCTGATTCGGGTTATAACGAATTAACCTAAAGTCGACAACAACCCGATCTAATTCCCTAGAAAGGTATGGGTTACCTTAGCTGAAATGGCCGACTGCTGCCTCAGAAGCAGCTCGGTCAGGATTAGGTCTCTTGTCTACTTCAGGGGCCTACCTTTTTCGCACGAGAGGCAGCTCGTCCTCTTCCACCACACCGTCCTTAGTGGCTGGTAAGGCTTCTTGAGAGGAGGGGAGTTCGGGGATCACCAGAAGAGGATCTTGGGTCCTCAAGGACAGTGTTGACCCTCGCCAATCAATTGACCGGCCAGCAACGTGATGTCATTCACGACCTGGCGATAGTCCTTTTCACTGGGGGAAGTCTAGACAGCTTCTCATACTGACCCCAAGGGTTGCAGACTTTTTCATCCTTGCAAATATGGCTGGACGATAAACAAATTCAATTAAGACATGTACAAAAAAAAATATATATTTTAAAGGAACAAAAAATTCACGAGCTGGATTTACATGGATGGAAGACTTATGAGGATGGTTGAAGTACCAATGTTTGCAGTTCTTGAAGCCATTCAACATAAAGAATAGACCATTATAGTTGTTTGGATGACTGGGAAGCTCAATGACGGGGACAAAGTTGGGAACCATGTGAGGTAATAAAATATGTCACCTCGCCCTCTCTGACCAGGGCTAGCCTTAAGGCAGATGAAGTATAGTATGTCTACCATGCTGGGGACCTCCCACTCGTGTTTTGAGAACAGATATTTTAGCCCCACCATAAGCCTGTAGGAGTTTAGGGGGAGTTGAACGGAGCCAGTTTGGGGGGAGCTGAACATAGTTCAAGAAGTCCGCGAAGTACTGGTTCAAAGGAAGGAAGGCGCCAGCCTTCATATGCTCATCGCTCCAGGCCACGTAATCACCCTGGAAGGGGGCACAACTCCGTTCCCCCTCAAACGCAGGTCGGGCGAGAAGACTGCTTGATCCAATTTCTATGTTGTGACTCAACAGGATTTTGTTGACCTTCCCTTGAGTCGTGATTTTTGAGACTATATGCTCAGCCTTGAAATAATCATTGGGGTCGATAACGAGCTCCTTCTCCACCACCGCACCAAAGTGCGGGATGGGAGAATCGGAGGTGACCTGCTTCCCTTTGTTCTTGTGTTTAGAGAATGAGCTCAAGGCATTTTTCTTCAAAGTATTCTTCTTCGGAGGAGCCATCAGATCGCCTGATGAAAAAGTGGCCTCGTTAGTAGGGGACCTAAGATGATCTATAACTATGACGCGAAAGTACAAAGGACGAAATGGATTATTTTGGTAAAACGAGTTAAAGTAGGCCTCAGCCCCATCGGGTGATGACACGCAATATCCTAAGCTACGCACCTAGGTTTCCTAACAGTCCTCTTATATTTAGGGATCCGTGTGTCAGAAATGTCAGACCACTACTTTCCTTGGGAAGCGGTTTAGTGCAAAAAAACCTAAGAAAACGTAACCCCTAAGCTATCTGGTTTTAAATCTAAAGACCCTTCAGTTTCTTTACCCCGAATGGGTATTCTTTAAATCAATTCACCATTAGGGTTACCGAGAAATTTCCCCAGTTTTATGGACATCTTATTTCTAAAACATGTTTGGACTCACCCATTGAACCTGAATCGAAACCTATTCCCTATGCACATTTAGAAATAGCCTAATAGTAACTACAATGATTGTTGTGGATGAACATAGTTAACAACAAAAATTCCATTGAAAAAAAAAGAGGAAATTTTTTTCAAACCAAGGGATGAGATACTTACAAGAAAATACACTCGTTGATTAGAGGGAGTAGACTCAGCAATGGGAAGCTCCTAGAAAGCATCAAAATGCCTGGGCACGATGAATAGTTTTGGGGATTCTGGAAAAGAAGGGAAGCTTGGAAGATCAAAAAAGAAAAAAAAATTAAATGCAACGGTGGTGAGGTTTGAAATTTGGTCATCCTATTTATACGTAAGTTATGGAAATTAATCTGGTCCATCCAATTGAGTTAGTTAAAGATCTAAGGGCCAAGATTAAATAGACCAAATGGCGGTAAAAAGTTGACACGACAACTATTGCAGTCCTTGAAACCCGAACAGACGCCAATTGCGGTACACCATATGTCCCGTACTCAAATAGTAGGCAGGCATGCTTTTATGTAACAGAAGTCTAAAAGCCCCTACTGTGTAGGTCGAAAAGTGATGACATCATACACGAGCAGGAGCTTAGGGGCCAAATGTTGTACCCTAATTTTAGCACGAGTTCATTCACTCAGCTCAGGTATAGCTGGCAAATAAATAGACGGAGAAATGACTAAGGGAAATAATATCTGCTTATTATCCATGTGGACAAATCGAGATTCATTGTGATCATACGTTGTGTTAGGCAACCTGAGTTTATCCTGAACTAAGGATACGATGGGTGTGAAGTGCGAGCTCAGAATATTAAATAGTTGTCGAAGCATGAGCTTGGAGGAGATATCCAGCTCATGGTAATTCGAGTATATTGCATACTTAGGGATCCCCAGATACTCGGGATCCCTTTATACGTTTATTTATGACCAGGTTGTCGTATTTTTTATCCAAGATAACGGGAACTTATTTTCTTGTTATCACATCATATCCCAATATAAATGGGAATTATTTGCATTAAATATAGATATGATGTAAATGCATTATTGACTCACGCGGTTACCCAAACCTATCCATGGGATTCCCCTATAAATACTGGGAATATTGGACAGGAAAGGGGACCATTATTATGTAATACCAAAACTCTGCCAAAATAGAGAGAGAAACAGCAATAATATTGACTCGTGGAGTAGGTGGGTTTTAACCAATGAACCACGTAAAAGTTATGTGTTCTTGAGTGAATTTTGTTTGTTTTTCATTAATACATTGTTGGATAAAAACCGCATCAACAATGTGTGTATTGAATTGCAGTTGCTTCCTTTTCTACAAAATTTACCATTAGAGGGTAAGTAGTCTCATCATCATTTTTATTTATGATTTGTTCATAGAATTTGCATCCATTATCATCTTTGATCTTCATAGGTGGGATTCCTTTAATTTGAAATTGGACATCAATGTCAAAAAATTTCCTATTCAAATCCAAAGCAACACTAATTGTTGCACAAGATTTTCATAGGAACAAATTCTTGGTATTAATATTTCGACCACTTTATAATCTGTGTAGTAGCTCCTATCTATCCATTTTCCGTTGTAAAAAATGATTATTGTTCGTGGATCCATATCCTGTTACAAATAGGAAACCATATCAGAAGTTTTTTTTTATTATTGGTTTAAACTTATTTGTGTAGCTATGTAATTTAAAGTAACTAAATAATAGAGTAACCAAACAGTAAATTTTAAATTTGGACATAAAGTTTATAATTGTTTTGAAACTTTTTTTCATAATGGTTGAAAAATCAAGATTCATTAACAACAATAACCAACTCAATTTTTTTAATATTCGAATTTGTTTCCTATATTGGTAGCTTAATGATTAAATTATATTAAAGGAACTAGAAGAGTACAACTTATCTTAAAAATGTACTAAATTGTAAAATTTAAAGTAACTAAACCGTAAAGCAACCAAAGAGTTAAATTTAAATTTTGATATAAACTTTAGAATTGTCTTGAAACATATTTTGACATAAAGGTCGTAAATGCAAGATTATTTTTTATAAACCATTTGGTTTCTTATATAAGTGGAATTTTATTTTAAGTATACTAATGCAACCGAATGTTGCAATTTGTATTCCAAAATTTGCTAATTTGTCTGTTTTTTTATGATTTGGTTAAACTAAGGAAACAGTAAAGCTACCGAAACAACAATTTTTGAATTAGGATTTAAACTTCATGATTTTGTTGATATGGTTTTTCAGTAGTTAATTGAATTAGATCGTCTTGTGAAATACTTTGATCAGAAATGATTTTATACACCAGTTTTATGTTTTACTACAGAGATTTATTTTTAAAATATCTGGTTTAAAGTTATTGGATTGATGTTGCTACATTCTAAATTTTTGTATTTTTCAGATTTTACGCCGGAAGTTATAGGTTGTTCGCCTGAATTTCGGGAAATATCTTTTTGCAATTATAATATGGAACTCGCCAAAATTAAAGGAAGATAGCTTGATCAGATCTATTTTTTTTATGGAGAATGTTGAGATTGTTTTGTGTTTTTGATCGATAATGTTCTTTGTTCACAATGATTTTCTTTGTCGATTGCATATATATTTGGGGATGATTTTGGTAGCTTTCCAATTTCAGAAGAAGGATCACGCACAAGAACTTTCCATTTCCAGTTCGGGTATGGGAGTTTGGAATCTAGTATAGGATTGCTTGTTAGATTAAAATTAATCTACATGCATATCAATTCTAATGCGGAATAAAAAAAAATTTATAAAGTTTAGAGAATCGAATATATGTACCTCCAGCCATTGCTATTGATAATCTCGATCTACAACTCTAGATCTACAAAACAAAAGAAGTGAAATTAGAACTGGTACATGGGCTTCCAAGCTCTCACTAACTCTAATAGATGGAGTTACTGAAAGACAAAATAATGAGTAGAGAGCTTAAGGACTGGTACTTTGTATTTATAGAGTGAGACATTCCATCAGAGTCTTTGCCACAGATTAAGATATTCTCTCAATTAGTTGGGATATGCAAAATCGGGTAACAAACAAATTTGGGTAACAAATAATGTTGACAATTAATTAGAATATTGGTCAATAAATAAAATATTGACTTTGATATATTAAATCAATTAGTTGTAACAAATTGATTTTATATACCATATAAATAAATATTCTAACATTCTCCCATTTCGTCAGCATTTAAATTAATGTATTACTTAAGCCCGACGATTATCCCTGTTAGATAATAAACAAATGAATTATGGCAATAGGTCCTCTTTTTATGGCCAGTATTATCTTCCATGTATTACAATATATTTATTACATAACAATGTAATTTATGTGGCTATGTACTTAAACGAATAAACCCTATGTTAATTCTGGTCCTATAAAAGTTTCTCAAATAAAATTAAAATGTGAATAAATATGAGAAAATATCAAAATAAGGGTTTCATTGATAATAACTTTAGTTTGTACAATAAATTTACAAAGGGAACCAAGTCCCATAGGATCAACAATCATCAATTTAGTACTACTGTGTTGAATGACCACTTTATTTTCTTTAACACGTTCTCTTATGACTAAGTACTTTATGTCGATGTGCTTGGTTTGACTATCACTTTTGTTGTTCTTAGCCATGAATACAGCAGCTGAATTGTCACAGAACATTCTTAATGGCCTAGATATGGAGTCTACAACTCTAAGGTCTGAAATGAAACTCTTTCTCCATACACCATGCAAAGTAGCATCAAAACATGAAATGAACTCGGCTTCCACAATAGAAGTAGCAGTCAAGGTTTGTTTGTTACTCCATGATATAGCGCCACCCGCAAATATAAACATGTAACATGAGGTTCATTTACTTGAATCAGTACAACCAGCAAAGTCTGAATCTGAGTAGCCAACTACTTCCAGGTTATCAGTTCATTTGAACATGAGTTTGTAATCTTTAGTACCCTTAAGGTACCTCATAACTTTTTTTGCAGCTTTCTAGTGGTCTAACCCCAGGTTACTCTAAAATCTTCCTAACATTCCGATAGCAAAGGCAATGTCGGGTCTTGTGCACACCTGAGCATACATTAAGCTTCCAACAGCTAAAGCATATGGGATATTCTTCATTTCTTCCTTTTCAAAATCATTCTTTGGACACTGGTTCAAATTTAATTTATCACCCTTAACAATAGGACCAACACTTGGTGAACAATCTTTCATCTGAAATCTCTCTAAAACATTGTTAATGTAGGTTTCTTGAGATAGACCTAAGATACCTTTGAATCTATCTCGGTGGATCTAAATACCTATGACATAAGATGCATCACCCATATCTTTCATCTCAAAGTTCTTTGAGAGAAATTGCTTCACCTCATGTAGCATGCCCTTATCATTGGTTGCAAGAAGAATATCGTCCACATATAAAACAAGGAAACAAATCTTACTCCCACTGACCTTCTGGTATATACATTGATCCATGACATTCTCTTCAAATCTAAAAGAAGAGATGACATCATGGAATTTTAAATACCATTGGCGGGACGCTTGTTTTAAACCATAGATGGACTTCTTAAGCTTGCACACCAAATGCTCACCATCACTAGAGGAGAATCCTTCTGTTTGTTTCATGTATACCTTCTCCTCTAGGTCACCATTCAGGAAAGCAGTTTTCACATCCATCTGCTACAGCTCTAGATCGAAATGAGCAACTAATGCCAAGATAACTCTGAGGGAATCTTTCTTAGATACCGGAGAAAAGGTCTCCATGTAGTCAATTCCTTCTTTTTGAGTGAATCCCTTAGCAACGAGTCTCGCTTTGTATCTCTCAATGTTTCCTAATGAGTCTTTTGTTTGTTTTAAAGACCCATTTACACCCAATTGCCCTCACCCCATTAGGCAACTCAACAAGATCCCAAACTTCATTGCTCTTCATAGAATTCATTTCTTCACTCATGGCATTGTACCACAACTCCAATTCTTTGCTATTCATAGCTTGTGAAAATGTTTCTAGATCATTTTTGGCTCCAATATTGTAGTCAGATTCTTGAAAATACACAACGTAGTCATTAGGTATCACTAATTTTATTGTCCTAGTGGATCTTCTTAAGGCTACACTAGCAGGCTCCCTTGTTTTTCAACAATTATAGGCAACTCCTGAACAACTTGATCCATTTGAACTTCATCATTGACTTGTGGATCTTCAACAATGGGTTGTGATGGTTCAACATCCATTTGGACTCTACGGGTGTTATCAACCACAATCAATCTTGCTCTTGAGGTCGAGGGTTCTGAATGATCTTTCTCAAAACCTAATTCCTTTGATTGATCACTCCCACTAATCAAGGAATTTTCAAGAAATTTTGCATTCCCTGATTCCACAATCCTAGTGTTATGCGATTGACAATAAAACTTGTAACCTTTAGACCTTTCAACGTATCCAATAAAGTATCCACTTATTTTCCTTGGGTCTAGTTTCTTTTCTTGTGGATTGTATACCCTAACTTAAGATGGGCATCCCCAAATGTGTACATGTTGCAAACTAGGTTTCCAACCTTTCCATAATTCAAAAGGAGCTTTTGAGACTGCCTTTGTTGGAACTCGGTTTAATATGTACATGGATGTCTTTAGAGCTTCAGTCCACAAGTATTTGGGAAGTTTAGGGTTGCTACTAAGCATACTCCACACCATGTCCATCAATTTCCAATTTCTTCTTTCTGGAACACCATTTTGCTCGGGTGTACTGGGCATGGTATATTGGGCAATAATCCCATTTTCTTGAAGAAACTTTGCAAAAGGGGAAAGTGCTTGTCCATCTTCAGTGTATCTACCATAATATTCTCCACCTTTATCTGATCTCACTATCTTAATTTGTTTGTTGCATCGTTTCTCTACTTCAGCTTTAAATATCTTAAAGACATCTAACGCTTCGCTTTTGTTATGAAGTAAGTAGATATATATGTAGCGTTAGTAATCATCTATGAAAGAGATGAAGTACTTCTGACCATATGAGTCCATGTCTTGACAACATATATCAATATGTATGATTTCAAATAGTTCAGAACTCCTATGGACACCACTTTTCTTAGACTTGGAGGTATATTTTCCCTTAATTCAATCCACACAAATATCAAAATCAGTAAAATCTAAGGTATTGATAACCCCATCTTTCACTAACCTTCTAATTCTATCAATGGAGATATGTCCCAATCTCAAGTGCCATAATGTAGAGGAATTCTCATTCATAACACATCTTTTATTGCCAGCGTGAACATGCACAGTATTATAAGCGATATTGTTTTGGAAATTAAGGCAGTAAAGACCATCAAACAAAATACTATTTCCAACACATTCTGATTTATTATATAAATTAAAAGATTTGTCTGAAAATGTAAAGGAAAATCCAAAAGGTACATGGCTATGTTTCTAGAGAAACATGATACATAAAAGGGCTTTTCTAATTTTAAAATAAAACAGCTTCTTAAAACAAAATGGCACATTCCAATAGCCTCCACATGTGAGCCCATCTTGTTTCCGGATAAGATGCCTTGCTCACTTCCCACTGGCTTCCTTAGGATTTGTAAACCCTGCAAAGAATTTGAAATGTGAATTGTTGATCCAGAATCAATCCACCATGTGTTAATATTAACATTAGCCATATTAGATTCATAACATACGAATGAAATTGGATTACATATGTCGTCCATCCATTTCTTGAACTTGGCGCATTCCTTTTTTGCATGTGCCTTCTTTTTGCAAAATAATATTTGATGGAATCCTTCTTTATTTCGCCTTGGGGAGGCACTTTAATTTTCCCCTTGTCCTTCTTGGATCGTTTGCATTTTTTTCCTTGGGTGGCCATGTGAGCACTTTCACCTTGTTCGTGTAGGAGCCTTGCTTCTTCTTGAGCACACATGGATATCAATTCATTGATACTCCATTTGTCCTTATGTGTGTTGTAGGAAATTTTGAAAGGCCCGTATTGTGGTGGAAGATTGTTAAGGATGTAGTGAACTAGGAAGGTTTCAGGAATAACTACATCGATCTTCTTCAGTTGAGTAGACACATCCCCCATCTTTGAGATATGTTCTCTAACTCCTTTAACATTGTTGAGTTTTGTGGAGGAGAACTGGTGAATGAGGTTGTTGTAAAGTGGTTGGTCTGAAGTGTGGAACTGCTCATCGATCAGTTTGATCAAGCCTTTAACTTTCTTAGGTTGTTACGGCGATCCACGCATTCCCATAGGGATCTTGGACATAATGAACATGATGATGAGGCGATTGGATCGCTCCAACTTTTCATATATTGCGATCTCAGCAGTAGTGCTAGTCGCAGTGATTGCAGCAGGTTTGTCCTTCCTTATTGCGTAGTCCATGTCGACGCAGCCTAAGTGAAGAAGAACTCGTTCCTTCCGGATTTTGAAATTGTTAGCCCTTAGATTAATAAAGTCATGTGTTTACCAATGTATAACATAATGAAGGATGAAATTTTATTAAACAAAAATTGCCTGTGGGCTAAATTTTTAATTTAATAAAATTGGATGTACATGATGATAGATTATACAAACAAATTATTTGGGATAAATTAAGGTTTGATACTTCTATCTAAATTAAACTTTATGATAAAACTATTAATTTAATTTTCATAACTCTTGTGGGTAAATTAAGAAAATTAATTTAATATATTATCCTAATTAATTATATAAATATAATCAAATCCCTGTGGGGTAAAATTATTATATCTATATGATCAATCACAATTTATGTCCATTACATGATCATTTCAAATTAATATATAATTTTATATAATTAAAGATTTTGTGGCTACTAATTATATGGTTCACTAGAAATTATGTTTTAGGCTCTATGAAGACCTAAGAGCAATTTCGTTTTAAAATAATAGGCAATCACAGAGAGTAGTGCTCCAAGTGTGGTCGTTCGAAGATCATTAAAAACCGTTCTAGATTGAGCATTTGTCTCAGTTTCATGCGTTCTTATGTCAACCACAAAATTGTTTATGTATTATTCATAATTTTATTCACCCTAAATATTTTATGAATAGTAATGTGAATATTTTATGAATATAAATGTGCTAAATATTATTCTACCTATCTTAATGTTTGAATATAATCTAAATATATCTAACATAATAATGAAATATAAAATCTATTTAAAATCATATAGTTACACATATAACATTAAATGTAATTATACTAAAAATAAATTTTGCAAGAATAATCTCAAAATAATCATACAAATTAACATAATTATTTATATGTAGGAAAATTAATACAATAATTCCATATATACACTTAATGGCAGAAAAATCCATGTTAAATAAGACAATAAAATCATTTATTAATTTGGTAAATTAATAAAATAATTGCACAAACTTAATTGTAAAATAAAAATGTAATTATATTCTTAAAATAGCACAATTATTTAATATTGCATGAATAAAGGAAATATATCATACAATAAATACACAAAAATTAAATATTTGCACATTTTAATTAATTTCCAAATAACATACAAATTACCAAAATTATATGTTTTAATAAAATTGGCAAAAAATTAAAAAATAAATTTATTGTCTAAATAAGCATTAAAATCAAGAAAATAATAAAATTTTAAAAATAAATTAAAAAGATAATTTTCAAAATTTTTATGAATTTTTCTTTGTTTTATTTTTTTTTCGCATCAAAAGATTAGAAAATGTAAGCTAAAGAGTTTCTCAAAAAAAAAAAAATCGACCATGAGAAATTGTTAGAGAAAATTAAACTAAATAATTTCTAATAATGTAATACAATAAACAAGAGATGAACAGAAAAATAAATGTCGATATTTGTTGGCTATGAATAAATCAACTATATATAAAGCAGACAAAATATATTTATAAAATTGCCTCCCAAATCTAATGTTGGTTCTTAATACAATTTTGATTTACAAAGTCCACGCCATAACAAAACCTTTCCTCTAGCATATTTATATATATATATTTATTTATATGTGGCAGTCGAAGTATATTTATAAAATTGCCTCCAAAATATTAGAAACATAAATAAAAAAAATTTCTAATAACATTGAGCAATGAAAATTTGAACAATATATTTATAGATATACATACGGCCAAAACTGTTGACCTGTAAAATTGGCCAACGGTCATATGTGCATTATACGACACCTTTTGAACGAAATAAATTAAACAAATGACAGAGTACAATTATCTTAAATAAACACGCACAAATTTTATAGTGGTTCAGCCTTGTTCATTTTGATGAACAGTATAACATAATCCACTTCGTCTTTAGTATTGAATTACTCAACAATTACAAGCCCAAACTGATGAGTTCACTCCTCACTCAGATTTTTCTCCCAAAATTCTAGAAAAAGAGAAGAAATACAGAAAAGATACTCCAAAAGTTCCCTTAAATGAAGCCCTGGGTCCTTTATTTATAGTTCCCATGGGCTGTTACATGACTAGTCATACTGAGATCGTGGTTTGACACCCGATTATTAGGTAGTGGAGATGCGTGTCCACCTCCCCATGATCATGAGATCGTGGGTCTTCTCGTTGTTTCTTTAGATCGTGGTAGATAATGCACGATTGAAACTTATGGGAAAATGTTAAGTCTCTATCGGTATATGAGACTTAGGTGCTAGGCCCGACGACTAAAGCTTGGGTGCTAGACCTGCGACCTTTTGGGTGCTAGACCTATTGATCCTCTGGGTGCTAGGCCTGTTGATCTTTAGGGTGCTAGGCCTACTTATCTCAGTTTGAACTAGAGTGATTATTTCTTAGTGAAGTGTACTTGGGAGTTTAGGCTGACCACCCATGAAAGATAGGGTGGGCCGACCACCCATATGGCTTTTGGGCCTGCTTAGGCCAACCACCCTAGGGGTTGAGGTCGAGCCGACCACCCTTAGGGGTCCTTGGGCATATTGGGGCCGACTACCCTAAGGGTTAGGGTCAGGCCGACCACTTCTAGGCCCTTGGGCTTGCTCAGGCCGACCATGCCTAGGGTAGGGGTCAGGCCGACCACCCCTGAGGAATTTAGGCTTGGTCAACTTTCCTACGTCCTGGACCCATCTATTTTTCCCTTCGGTCTTTTCTCAATACTTTGTCGTTTTTCCCTGATTGGTGATGTCACGTGTCTCATTCTCATTCGCCACGTCATCCTTGTATTTTTTAGGGGTAACAAAAACAAATGCGTAATTATAAAGCATGGAAAGATAATCAAGCCAAAGGTAAACAAGGCTCTTGATACCAAATGTTAGATTAAAATAAATTTAAATTTTATAACAATTTGTTTATTCAGCATTGGGATTGTTATGCAACTAGAATAATTTTAATCTAACATTTTTGAGGTGCCACGAAATTTTTGATGATAAAAGAAGTAATGGTATTTATGTAATTAATTATAATATTACATATATTGTTAAAAAAAAATCCCCTAATTAAAAGGCAAATGTTCATAGATACTAGACATATTTTTTAAATTACCTATTTTTATGCCAAAATATTTAATCATTTTTTCCAATAGGAATATCAATATAGTTATTACACTACATGAATAATAAATGTTATTGTGTAATTTCTATTACCCTGTTTAAATATAATATAATACTTTAAATTTTCAACCACCCCACTAATCATACTAAATGCTATTATAATTTCAAAATTTGTAATTATAGACCTCCTGGTCAAATATTTTTTATGAATTTTCATCTCATGTTTGTTTAATGTCTTCCTTCATTCCTATATTAATATAATCAGTTTAAATATAAAAAATATTGAATAGTGCTACACACCATTCAGAAGAAAATAGAAGGAATAGGTTGGAGAAATGATTAGTTACGAAAATGGTTTGAAAACTGAACAAGAAGATATGAAATCCTTATCTTCTGAATATGAAGTAGACGTTGCTAGGGGAACACGTTTGGAAGAGACAAATGTTGAAAGTGGCCTTAACGAAGAATGGACCAAACATGACACTGCACAATGTTTGGTTGAGTTAGTTTGTGAAATATATATATATATACACATTAATAAAAAAATTCTACACAAAATATGTGCAATTAATTAAAGAAAATGCCAACTAATTTCATTAAATGTATGTATTCATAAATTCATTCCAATACCCTAACACCATGCTCTAATTTTGATTGGTTGAGTTATTAATCATTAAATTTGAAATTAACCTATACATAATTTTATTTTATTTTTAATTACCAAATTTTATATTAATTGTCTACAACTACCATTGTAAAGTTCCAATAAATATCAATTTAGTGTGTGTAAAAATATATATTTTTAAAAAATTCTCATAAAAACGTGTATAATTAACATCATGCCAACTAATTTCATTAAATGTATGTCTCCATAAATCATTAAATTTTATTAATTATTAAATTCAAAATAAACATATATAATTTTATTTTTATTTATTAAACATGATATTAATGTCTACAACTGTTTTTGACCCTCGAATTGGTCAACTACAAGGAATCAGATAAATGATATAGAATTAGATGAAAACAAGAAGAAATCAAGATGAAAAAGTAAATGACACAAACAATATATAGTGGTTCGGCCCCAATCAGATGGTAATGACCACGTCCACTTAGTGTTCTTATTAATGTAGAATCTCAATACTGTGATCAATGAACTAGGATCCACGAGTTTCACAAGCTTTAAGATGGTTACAATTTCGGTGAATAATAATGCTATAATTTTCTCTCAGAATTCTCCCAGTCCGCAAAAGTCCAAAGTCATCTCCCTTGAGCCCTTTGATTTTTATTTATAGGCTCAAGAAAGTTACATGGGTCAATGGGCCTTAATTACAATTAAGACTTGCGAATCTAGATAATAAGAGAAATTATAATTAATGCACAATTACAAGATTGCACATCTAAGAGAAATAAATGAATATATGTGACCAAGCTGGTCGCACATAAGTATAATGCTTGATAAACCAATAGTTTTCTGGTCGATGATCGAACAAGATACACTCACTCAAAGCCATCATGTGCATCCCACGTGTATGTCAATCATGCCACGTCATCAGGGACCTTTTTTGGGTAAACATTTGCCCCCCAAGTATATTTTACTGTGAGCAGCATAAAGTAAACTTAAACAACCGACCTTCCATGTGACCTGTCAAATCTGTCAGAGCCATCAATGCCTTCTCAAAAAAATGCAACCAATGTCATTGTAGTTTCCCAAAAAGTAGTTTGACGGCTATCACACTCTTCCATGCCTCGAAAACCATTCCCCATCATTACCTCTTTAACCGTGCTTCGATCAACATAAATAACTCCTCAAATTCATTTTTTACTTTTTACTTTCCATCTTTCCTAAAAAACACTGAAGAACGGAGCATAAAGAACACAGGAAAGTCAGAAAATTTCGGCAATCCGCAGAGTTCCTATCCAATCACTGGACTCAACATCTCAGAAATTTGCATTAATATTTGTCCAAGTAAGTTTTTTGAACCTCTTCCTCTCCGAAATTCCATGCAATAATTACCCTTTCAGTTTTCTGATTTATTTTGGATTTTGAGTTCCCAAATGTTCTTGATGAAATGATTTAGGGTAATCGAGCATGTAGGTATTAACATGATAGGATAAGGAAAAAAACTAGATGAGGCTTAGGAATTGGCTTGGGAGTTAGGATTATTGATTTAGGGCGTAAAATCGAAGTAAAAATTCGATTTTTAGGAATTTAGAAAAAATTGGTTTTTCTCGCCCTTTCTCAGAGTCGAAAAGTTTTTTTCTAAAAATCTTTTCACTTTGGCTTTTTAATCTGTTTTCCAAGTTGTTCGCATACAATTTAGTGTTTCCGTTAGAATGCTGCTGGTCGTATAAAAGCTTAACTTTTATACACAAGCAACGTTATTCCAACATTTCCACTTTCTTGGTCTATTGGCCGTAGATTCTCATCTCCCCTTCTCTGTTCACAGATTTTCATGCACGACCCGTGGGAAGGTGAGAAGTCGATCGACGACGACTTGCTCGCACAGCTACTCAAAGATCAAGAACAATCGTCGCCGCTAATCTCGGAAATTCCCTTTTCTCATAACCCTTCAAATAGACCTTCGACCAGCCCAGCCAACATGGGTCGCGTAAAATCCATCGCACAAAAAAGAAAGAAAACAGCCAAGCCTTCTGATAATCAGCCTGCTCCTCGGGCTGAAACTCCTTCGACTAGCCCTCAACATGAAAACACTTCCCAACCAGGAATCCAAATAAAAGCCCGACTTCGAGACGTCCTTCGACCAGAAGTCGATTGGTACATAGGGCCTCCTAGTGTTATTACAGATAGGATGGCAGGGAATTATCTCAAGAAGTACATACTTCATGGGATAACCCTAATCAAGTCTTCAATCGACCAGCGGACAAACCTGCCTGGCGGCGCCAACAATGCCTGGTCGAGGTATCACATTGAGGCAGGAGCAACCATGCCTCTTCATCTGTTCTTCTAGGGGGTAGCCAATTATTTCGAGGTTGCTCCCTTTCAAATCACCCCAAACAGATATAGAGTGCTTTCTGCTCTCTATATTCTTTACAACCAAAAGAAGTGGCCCGTGCCTACGCCACACGAGATCAATTATTTGTTCAATCTCAAGTCCAACCCTAATCACAACAACACAGGGTTCTTCCACTTCTACCACTAGGAATATGCTCGCTCTTTCCTGAGTGATATTACCCACAAGTCCAACGTGGGAAAGTACTTCCAAGAGTATTTTTTAACACCAGACCTGGTCGACAATAATCTGGCCTTCACTGAAGGAGGTAAATTATTTATTCACTGGTTGTTCAATTTCCTTTAGCTTTTCTGCACAATCCTTAGAACCTTGGTGTCATTCAGGTCCATGGCATCAACCAGCTCCCACTTCAGATATGGAGATACGAGCAGCATCCTTGGTCAGCATGACATATATTAACAAAAGTGTCAAAGAGCTGGTCACGAAGACCAATCTAAGGCTGGTTGGCCTTCTGGCACCTCACCAGGACGTGAGGGGATCAATTGCTGGAAGTGCTACTGGGGGAGAAATTCCCGAGCAGCATCAAGATGTGTCACAACCCCCAAGGAGGGTAAAGGGAGTGACCACCGTCCAGCACCCCGTGAGCAGTTGTTGCTCCTGTTCAAAAAGGAAAAGGCAAGCAGAAGGTCTCTGAGCATCCCGAGCCTATTCTTGATTCTTCGGATGAGAACGGTACTGACTTCTCACTCTTAGACAGTTTGCCCATTCCTTGTCATTTATTTGACGGAAACTTTAAATACATACCTAATTTAAATTCAGAATTCTTCTAGACAGAGAGTGAGTGTAGCAGTAGTACAATAAGTAATGTAGCGACCAGTAGTTGTAGCTCGGGTATTTTACTTGTAATTTCTTTGATCTTATTTCCTTGATTTAGTAGGTATCTCCATCTATATTGCATGACTGTTTTCTTCTATTTTGCAGTCATGTCTGATGAAGATCCATTCACCCTTTATAGCGAACCTGACCCCATTGCTCCTGCGAGCAAGAAAAAGGGGAGTAGGGAACATCATGGAGAAAGCAGCAGCAACCCTTTGACGAAAAAGGCTCGGACTGTGGATCCTCCAATACCAATTCCTTCCAAGGAAACAACACTTCCTCCAGCTCCCATCGACCAGACGTCGCCACCAACTCCTGTCAACTAGACTCTTCCTCCAACGCCTGCCAACCAAACTCCTCCAACTCCCGCTGACCAGACACCTTCTGATCAGATAGAAGAGGCTCTGATGAACAAGGCTCTCGACTCAGCCAAGGATAGGCTGACAAAGCTATTAAGGCACTGACGAAGCCGAGAGGCCATCATCAACACTGACTCCTTGGAGGTCGAGCAGATCTTCAACCGTGGGTTGAATGAAGTGCTCAGCGTAAGTTGCAATTTTTTGCTGAGATTTATTTGTTTATCTCATCATTCTATTTCCAATAACAACTTTATCTTTTTTTTTTATCGCAGGGAGTCCTAACCATGAGCGCTGGCTGGCGCCGCTTTGGGGCACTGACTAATTAGTACGAGAAGAGGCTTGGCGAACAGGTCAAAGCGTCTGAGGATAAACACGCTGAGTAGCTTAGGATGGATGAAACTAAATACAGTGAGCAGCTCAAGGCAGCTGAGAAGAAAAATGTTGAACTGCTCGAACAGAATGCCAAGCTGGCCGAAGAGCTGAAGCAGCATCAAGCTACCTTGACCAAAGCCATTGAATCTTAAAAGAAGTACAAGGAGGCTTCTTTGCTTCATTTCAAGGAAGCCTCTAAGCTTCAAAATGATCTAGTCATCAGCAGAAATGAGACTGAGGGGCTGGAGGAACTCGTTAAAGAGCTCAAGGAGACCAATTCTAGTAACCTGAAGAAGTACAAGGGAGCAACTTTTAAATGCATCTATATGTTCTGGAAGAGTAACCGTGGGGCTGGACATCAGCTATTTATTAGATCGTATGAGGAAGCTTGAGCTAAACAGGTGTCTGGCTCGCCTTGAAGAGGAGGAGAGAGAAAAAGTTCCAGCATCCCCCGAAATCTCTTTGGCTACCGGCATCGAAGGCGTAGGCGAGGAAATTGGGGCTTCTGTCGACCAGAAAATTCCTCAAGACCCTCATGCTTCATAATTTCTTCTGATTTTTATTTAAATTTGTAACTTGGGACACACGGACCTCAGTTCGTAGTGTGAAGACAATATATTTTTTGTTGCATGGGCAGCTTTTTCTTTTAAACAAAGAATTACATCCGATCAGTAACTACTCGCGGTGTAATACAATTTACTATTAATATTTAGATATTATAATGCTTGCAATATATTACAACATCTTGTTCGCATGACCGAACATAGCATAACACTTTTGTTTGATTTAACAAAATTTTGAAAAATACTCTAAGTACCGTAGCATGCTTTCACTCATTCTGCTCGTGTGTTTACATATACTTGTTGATATCCTTTGCTTTCCTAGTACCTTATATGCCCCCAAGTGATTAAGGAGCTTAAGGTCCTCGGTCACTTGCCTTGACCAAGACCTGTTCGAGCACCACTTCTCATAATAAACACTTGTAAAATATAGCAAAGAAACACACGTAATGAGCAAATACTTGGAATCAATACAATAATTGGCAAGAATAACTGGCATCACACAATTCCTTTTTATTCTCGTAATAAATGGACAATCGTGTCTGTACGAGTGATCAAAAATTTGATCTTACACGTATAAGCGATCAGTCATATGATTGACTAACCCTTGTTCATAAACTTGTAAAAATTAAAATTAATACAAGCCAATTCTTTCAAGAAGAATTGTTTATTGATAGTACTTGCGCAGGTGTTCTCCATTACAATAGCGAGGAATGAGATCTCCATTTAAGCAAGCAAGTTTATAAGTGCCTGGATGGAGGACTTCTTCGATTTGGTATGGCCCTTCCAAGTTAGGTCCAAGAACTCCACAGCTTGATCGCGGGTGTTGAGGAAAACTCTTCTAAGTACCAAATCTCCCACATTAAATTTTCTTTCACGTACTTTAGAGTAGAAGTACCGGGCGACCTTTTGTTGGTAAGTTGTTACTCGAAGTTGGGCTTGCTCACGCCTTTCATCGACCAAGTCCAAAGATTCCATCAATAACTGGCTATTAATATCTTGATCATATGCCAACCTTCCATGTGATGGCGTATCTAATTCAACAGGAAACATTGCTTCATACCCGTAGGACAAGGAGAATGGAGTATGGCCTGTTGCTATTCGATGAGATGTTCTATATGACCAGAGGACTTCAGGAAACTGCTCTGGCCATGCCCCCTTCGCTTCCTCAAGCCATTTCTTCAGAGTATCCTTTAGTGTCTTATTGACAGCCTCAACTTGTCTGTTTTCCTGTGGATGAGCTACTGAAGAGAAACTTTTGATAATCCCATGCCTCTCACAAAATTTTGTGAACAGATCACTATCAAACTGTGTGTCGTTGTCTGAGAAAATTTTTCTTGTCAATCCATAGTGACACACAATGTTCTTGACCATAAAATCCAACACCTTTTTGGTCGTTATGGTTGCAAGTGGCTCAGCTTCGGCCCACTTCGTGAAGTAGTCAACAGCAACCACAGCATACTTGACGATGCCTTTTCCTGTGGGCAAAGACTTAATCAAATCTATCCCCCACACTGCGAATGGCCACGGGCTTTGCATTTGTTTTAGCTCATTAAGGGCTGCTCGCATAAAACACTAGACATATTCCTTTAAAGACTCTCCTTCCTTCTCGCGAATCTCAATCATTTGGTTGGCTTTAGTCAGATGTATTTGACCATCATAGAATTGCCCGTAGAACTCCTTCACGAACATTTCCCATGACACTATGCTAGCAGAAGGGAATTTAAAAAACCATTCCTGAGCAGTATCGAATAGGATGGCCGGAAAGATTCTGCAGCGAGCATCATCCGACACCTTCTAGATGTCCATTTGTATCTCAAATTTATTTACATGAGATACCGGGTGTATTCCCTGGATAGCCAAGTTGTGTGTTTATAAAGGTGCAAGACTTGCTAATCAAGTCATTTAATTAGAAACATGTTTCTGAAACTATAGTTGAACTAGGGTTAAAAGATTTTGGTCTCAAAAGTTACTTTTCTTATAATCAAACATTTTCTTTTACATGGGATCCCAGAAGTAGTAAAGTTATAAGACTGTTTACAAAATTTCAGGATTAAGATACAGTTACTAGCCACTCTAAGGCAAAATAGACAATTAGGCTTTTCTCATCCTGTTCCACTCCTCGGCCATGGCGGCCGATCAGCTGATTATGTACATTCAGCCCCGAAGCACTCCACCTCAGGACTGGTCCAACTTGCCCTTGCCTTTACCTACACCACGTAGTACCCGTGAGCCAAGGCCCAGCAAGAAAACACAATAATAGAGCATAATCATCAAGCAAACAACCAGATAACTCATACAGCATAAACATGTACTCAACAGTCCAAACATTCATGTTATTCAAGTATTCAGCATACCAAGTACATCATTTCATATCAATAATCAATTCACATATGATAACCAGGGTTAACGCCCTTAGGCCGCACCCTCTATTTATCCCATTGACTCCGGCCTGCTTAAACCGAGCTCAGTGAATATTAAGATGTCCTTAGCTACCAGTGGCCGAGCCGCGCCCTGTGCGCAAGTATAATTTACGGCACCCTTAGGTCGTTTATCACATGTCCCATGCTATAATACCATCTATGACATCATACAAATATAGGGAGCTCTTAGTCCCATCACAAACACATAACCGAGTGTAGTTTTCTTACCTTTAGATTTCGATAGCTTTGTTCAATTCGATCCTCAAGCACGATCCCGTCTGAGCCCTAGCGTACACCTAGTCACTATCACAAGTTAGAATCAACTCCAAACCTCAATTCCAAAACCTAGCCTCGGGACCAATCCCGAGCCCTCGGGAAGCCCTAATTCCACCAAACGGGGTGTTGGAATCAAACCCCGAGCCCCTGAGCAAAAACCCTAAGAAATAACCCAAACACCCCTTTCTAAGAATAGGGTAGTGCTACAGCGCCCTAAGGAGAGTGCTATAGCACTACAAACAGAGCCTAAAAGCTCTGGAACTTCAGGGCCTAGCGCTGTAGCGCCCAATGACTAGCGCTACAGCGCTAGTCACAACACAACCTATCACAGATTTCCCTCCTTCGAATTTTCCCAAGCCAAACCTTTCCAAAACTCAACCAAACCTCAACCAAACTTGAAAACAAGCCTCCCAACATCTTCAACTCATCCCAAACAACCTAACTAACAATAATTCAATCACATGTACCCCAAAACACAAAATTCACCACGGCTGAACCTAGAGCTCAAAACTCAACAAAAATCAACTGAAATCACAGAACTTAAACCAGAGTTTCTTACCTTTGATGGATGAGCTCAACCTAGGTTATCTTCCACACTTGCTTAGCCTTCACCTCCTCAAACCCTTAGGTTTAATTCACTAGAATTCCCAAAGAAACTCTGCTTAGAATAACCAATTCAATACCAAACCAAGAACTGAATATCAACCTCAAGACCTTACCTCAAATGATGAACAACCCTTGCTAACTCTTCAAACCAAACCAGGGATCCTAACCTCATGCTCCTGCACAAACTCTCTCTGAGTTTTAGCTCCAATAGACCTCAAGAAATGGGGAAAAGACCTCCAACCGAGAGAGAGAAAGATAGACTGTTGTTTCCCCTTTTTTCCTTTCCTTCTTCTTTTCTTTGTTACTTCTTTCAGACTTCCAACACTTTCTACACAATCCACTAAGGCATAAAATAATATGACCCTTATCTCTGATTCTAAACACCAAAAGACCATATTGCCCTCCCACTTAAAACTAAGCTTTTAAACATCTTAAGGGCATTTTAGTCATTACACCCAATTCCCGCTAATTCCTCGATTGCTTCTAATATTTACCGCTTACTACCTGACACCTAACTAATCACCAATTATATTCCTCAATATCGAAATAAACTCCAATATATTCTCTAAATTCCCATAAATACCCCTAGGCTCGCCCCGAGCCGGGTATAAATCCCCGCTGTGACTTTTCACTGAACCGCTCATTAGGATCGCCTCGAGTCATAGATTACAAATATATCAACATAATAATGTGGTGTCAACAATTTTTCACAATTATTTACATTTATGCCCTCAACGGGCTAAAATTACGAATATGCCCTTCTAACCTAATCAAGGCCTACATGCATACTAATACACATAGTCATGCATCACAGATATTCATATAATCATATAACATGCTTTTAATCATTTAATTCACATATAATCCAGTTATTCCCTCCCAGCACACTAACCAAGGCCCTTAAGCCTTATTAGTAAATTTGGGTCGTTACACCGTGTCCCCATATCCATGGAAGTTGGGCAATACTGGCATCTTGAATTTGCTAGGAGTTTCTGCCATTGCTATTCTTTGTATGAATGGAGTGCCTCTTCTTCGATCATACTCGATATGGGATGTTCGGCTCCCCACCAGCTGCTGGACGACTTGATTTAGCACATCGATCTGAACCTGCATTGCGTCAGGTAATCCTGGGGCGACTTGTGCTGGAGGAGCATACTCATCATGCCTTTCAAGCCTATCATTGAGTACATCCCTCAAGTCGTCATCTCTACACCTTTGCTCGCTAGCGCCCAACCGATCAAATACGTTAGGTTGCCTAGGCTGCCCCCCAGCGTTCTAGCTCGCACGCCTATTTTCTCTTGGTGGGGATTCATTTCTCCACCCCCTCTCCTTGCCCTCGACCAACATTCCCTTGGGCAGAATTAGCTTCGTTGTAATCATGACCATCCCAAAAACTTGATTGGCTATGGCGCGACTTGCTGATCGCACCATTTCCTCCTCTTGCTGGTACCTCTCGAGCATCAGGGGAAGGCTTGCGTTGATCGGTGGGTCCCCGGGCATTATTATGTCGTGGGGGCCCCTGACTGTAGAGCCTAACTCGCCATGCCTTCTGTTAGCAGAAGGAAATTGTCCCCTGCTCGGTGGATTCGGTTCCTCAGCAGTTTGGCATCAAGGGCTTTGGGGAGGCCGCCCGACCTTATTCTACCTTTGACGCTAAGGATTATCTCGACCAGCACGAGAAGGTGCCTGCTGCTCAGGATCTTGAAATGGTATATCCTTTTGAGCAGCAGGATGTTGCTCTGACCTTAGTGGGCTTGCCGGTTCAGGTGGAGGACTTGGGTCTAGACCTTGTTGTGGTGGTGCACTTGGTGGCTGATCTAGTTGAGAAGTTGGCGCAGGTTGTCCCCGTGCCAACTAAATGGATGCCTCCAGGACGGCGGTGGCATCTCTTTTTTGGTGGTCCGTGTCAGCCTGTCGCTCATTCAACTCTTGACGTTGACAGTTAATCTCCCTTTGTTGCACGACCATCGTCTCAGCCACATTCTCTTGATTGGCCCAAAGATTGGCCAAATCCTCCTACAACACAATCAATGTTGTCCTCAAGGTCTCATAATCCATTTCATCCTCTTCAAAATCCAAAAGTGGTTCATCTTCAGCCACATTTGGTGGAGGAGACTGGGTGGATGCAGCACCAGAAGTCTGTCCCGTCTTTCTGGATGTTTTCGCCATTTGATTTTTCTAAAAGTCTTGAGTTCAGCTCTCAATGAAAGCACCAAAATGTTGACCCTCGAATTGGTCAACGACACGCAGTCAGATAAACGATATAGAATGAGATGAAAACAAGAAGAATCAAGATGAAAAAGTAAACGACACAAACAATTTATAGTTGTAGATTTTTCTCCTCTCTCAATTTTTCTCTAAGTTATACAAAGGAGAATTTTGAAGATCAAGCTAGGATTTGGGGCTCTAAACTTGGAGATTGTTTAGTGTCAATTTGTGGATTCAAGCAGAGCTAAGGTAAGCATTGAACTGTGATTTTAGTTAACTACTTCTATGATAATTGGCTGGGTTTCAAGTTCTTTTGAGGTGTTGAAGTTGAAGATTGAATTTTGGGTTTGATGAGTTTTAAAGCTAGAGTTTGTTAGGTTTTGCTGTTGGAACCATAGTGGAACTTCTGGGATGATTAAATTAAGTTGTTAGGTTGATTTAAGGGGCTATTGGCTTGGTTTTGGTAGATAAAATGGTGGTTTTTCTGGGTTCGAGGGGGTAGGGCCGCTACATAGTTCTTGGTGCGCCGCGGGCCTCTGAAGCAGATGAGTGCTGGGGAAGGAGGGAGGGCCACGACATAGGGAAGGCTGAGCCGCGACCCGTGTCTGTTTTTGGGCGAGGTCGGGCCTCTGGTTTGGGGCATGCCGCGGCATGGCAAGCCTGGGCCGTGGCCCTTAAGGGAATTTTTGGCCTTTTGGAGTTTTTTTAAGCACGGGAACCTAACCTAGGGTGCTTAGGATCGATCCCACTATCGTGTTTGGTGGAATTCGATGTCCCAGAGGCTAGAACTCTATCTGGAAACCCTTATATAATTATTGATGGAATCCTTTATCATGGTTGTGACTAGGTATACGCTTGGGCTCGGGGCAGGATTGTGCTCGGGGGTCGTCTTTCCTAATCAAAGCACTTGGAATTAAAGGTAAGAAAATTGCACCCATTTATGTGGATATGATGGGAATAAGTGCTCCCTATATTTGGATGCACTGTTATATGATTGTGATAAACCATGTGAACATGCTGGGACTAAGAGTTCCCTGTAATTGTATGAATGTCATGAGGTGGTATTATGCCATGGGGACATGTGATAAACGGCCTAAGAGTGCCAGAATCAATACTTGCGCACAGAGCGCGGCTCAGTCACTGATAGCTGAGGAAAACTTAATAATCACTGAGCTCGATTTAAGCGAGCCAGAGTCAGTGGGGTGAACACTGGGCTTAGCCTAAGCGAGCCAAAGACAGAGGGTTAAATAGAGGGTGCGGCCTACAGGCGTTAACCCTAGTTGTTGCTTGACTTGTATACTATTGTTAAAGTGTTGTATATTATATGCTGAATATCTAGAAACTAGATCATTGGTTATTGAGTGATGTCCTTGATTGAATAAATAATCTGGCTTACTGGGTAATTTATTAATGTCTTGTGAATTATTTGGTTATACTCTGTGAACTACTTGGTTATTGATATTGATTGTGCTATGATATTATGTTTTCTTACTGGGCCTCGGCTCACGGGTGCTACGCGGTGTAGGTAAAGGCAAGGGTAAGATGGTTTAACCATGGGTTGAAGAGCTCTGGGGGCGAGGTGTACATTGTCAGCTACTCGGCCGCCACGGTCGAGGTATTGTACAGGGACAGAAACCTAAAACGTGTATTTTTCCATTAGAGTGGCTTAATTGTTTATAAGATTTGGAAATTCCTTAATTATGTTATTTAAACCCTAATTTGGGATCACATGTATCAAACATTTATTTTAATAAAAAATATTTGTTTTTAACCAAAATCTTTTAAACCTAATCTGTTTGTGTCGTTAGATTCACATTTTTTTTAAATGACTTGATTAGCAAGTCTCACACTATTTCAAACACACGGTGTAACGGTGTTGGTTATCCAGGGCGTTACACAGCTAAAATTATTAATTTATACAAATTAATTACCTCCGTCTCCAACTCCCTTTTAGGTCAAAGATAACGTTAGTCAGATTGTCGTAGAAAACTACAATCAGTTTCAACTATAATATCCCTATATTAGATCAAATAAAAGACATTAAAATATATTGAAAACAATGACAAAAAAATATATACATTAAGATAGAAAAACTTACATTTGATCGGAGTTTGAGAAAATGTATTCTAACACTTCCTTATCTTTCGATCTTCAAGTATTATCGAGTTTAAAATGTTCAAAGAACACAACATCATCTCGGCTAATAACATGTTTTTCTAAAAATAGTGATGATGAGACTTTTTCGCTAATGGATTCACATGTCATTTTTTTTCTCATATCTACATGGAATTTTATCTTTGACTTGTAAATCCAGTTTAATAGAGTTTAGTTCATCTCTCAACTCTTTCAACTCACGTTCAATTAGTGTCCTCCATTCCATTTCTGATTCCATCACGAATTTTTATACAAAAAATTGATGAAGATTATCACTCTACAAGAAATAATTCCTTCCAGACAAATAAAATATATGTTTGAAAATTTTACATGATGATTTTCTCAAAACATTAAAATTCTTCACATTTTTAGTTTATTGAAGAAAAATGAACAACAAAATAATTTTAATAATGATGTTTTAATTTTTTTTAATTTATAAAACCTTATAACCTTCAATGTAAATTTATAACTCTAATAGTTGATATCTAAGAAGTTTGAATTTTGAAAAATAACAAAACCTACCATTCAATTTCGAATTTTGCAATGGGAGAAAAATATGATAATTTGTTTCTTAAAATAAAGAAAAAACTAATTGAGAATCTTAAATGAAATAATTTTGTTGACGCGGTTTTTCACCAATAGTGTATTTTAGAAATAATAAGGTTGATTAGTGCTTAGTAATAAACCAAAATATGAAATGAATTCACAAAAACACAAATATTTTATGTGGTTCAGTGGTTACAGTCCACCTAGTCCACAAGTCTATATTATTGTCGTTTCTCTCTCTATTTTGGCAGAGTTTCAGTGTTACAGAATTATCGTCCCTTTTCCTATCCAACATTCTCAGTATTTTTAGAGAAATTTCATGGACAGGTCTGGGTAATCGCGTAAGTCAATCAAGGATTTACACATTTATTACATTTAATACATAATGAGATATAATTTGATCATAAAGTAAATGTTCTCATAATATCTAGGACATTAAATATGACAGGCTGCTCATCAATAATCTTATAAAAATACCGAAGTCTCTGGAGATCCTCGTGTAAGCAATATATCAGAGATACCATGAGCTGGATATTTCTCCGAGCTCGTGCTTCGGCAGCAATTTGAATATCATGAGCTCATGGTTCACAACCTCTGTATCCCTAGCTCGTATAACCAATGTGCACACTGAGCTGCCCACGTGGACAATAAATGGATTCCTTGGTTATTTTTTTAATATATTTATTTACTAGCAGTACTCGAGCCAAGTGAAGGACTCGTGCTGAAATTAGGGTACATCAACTTTAAAATATCTTGAGCTTTTTCATCAAACAATCGCCCAAAAATTGTTCTTGTGAGTTTTTACAAAACAAGTTTTTAAAGAGAAATAAGATATACTCATCTTTTTCAATTTCAAATCCTACATAATAAATAAAAATAAGTTGGATTTTTTTTTAAAATAAAAAATCTCTACTAGTGAATTTCAAAATTTAAAATTGGAGAAGTAGATGATAAGTAGTTTGTAAAAATTAAAAAAAAAAGCACAAAAAAGATTGAAAATCTTACATGAAACACTTTGAAAAACCTATTGTTTTTTCATCAAATACTTACAAAAAAATTGTTCTTGTGGGTTTTTACAAAACAAGTTATTAAAGAGAAATAAAATTTACTCTTCTATGTGTATTTCATATCCTACATAACTGTTATCCCCATTTCCTTGCAGGGTTTTGGGCCCACGCCCCGGCCCACGGTCAGAGGGACCGGTTCGGTATTTGGGCCTTGTCCGAGGACTACGGACTGGGCCTGTGTAGAAGGGTCCGGGACGTTCCTCCGGGTTAATCTTCAGCTTGAACGGTCCCGGCACTATCCGGAGTGCCCCGGACCATCGCAGCCATCGCGTCCCTGTCCCGGGCCTGGAATGGTCCTGGCTCGAAGTAAACGCAGTGGGCCGAGGATAAACGAACCTGGACCGCTTCATCCCCAGGCTATGGGTCAGGCGTCCAGGACACTAAAACCGCCTCATTTCGCGTGGGCATTGTCCCCCCACTTTTCACCTGCAGAAAGGGTCACCTTGCGATTATCTGCTGGCGTGTCAGGATTGCGCAGCCAAGTACTCTGACCGGTCTTGTCCCCTGAATCGGCCTCGTGATTCGAAGTGGTCAGAGCCAAAGTGCCGTTTTGTCGGGAGAATGCTTGCGTCTCAGGGCAACTAATTGGGCCTGAGCTGGTTTGGGTTTGGTGTACTGTATATCATTTTAGCTCGGGCCTCCACTAGGAAGGCCCCTTATGCACATTCCTCAAATGGGTCCGGGTCGGGCCCGGCCCAAACCTGGTGTCCCCCTCGACCTATAAATATAAGTTGTGATGCAACGTAGGGAGAGGAGAGAAGGCAGAACCTCTGCTCACATGTAGTTAGACGACTCCATTGTACAAGCTTATCCTAGCTCTAATACAGACTTATATACAGACTCGTGGACTAAGGCTAGTTAACGCCCCAACCACGTAAAAATCTTGTGTCGATCTTCCATTTTCATTATTATTATCAGTAAACATCTTTCTTTAAGATAGTTGCCGAAAAGCTAGCGCTGATGTCAGGCCTTTACTACGATGGTTAACACGCGTCACACCACCTTCGACCCTACCAACCCAGAGCAGGGTAACGGAGACCCACTGCCTTCTCAGCACGTTCCTCAGGACCCGCCTGAAGACGCGCCTCTTCAGACGTCTCACCAGGACGAGTCGCAAGACTACGAGGGTGAGGCAGAATACGAAGTAGAAAACGAAGAGTACTACGAGGAGAACGAAGGGGAGTATCACGATGAAGCCGCGGACCCCGAAGTCCCTCTCGACGGTCAGCAAGACTCGGAGGTGACTAGGCTGAGGCAGCAGATCCTAGACCAGGAGGCCAGGATGGCCGAGCAGGCGGAGGCGCACCACCGGGTGCAAGAGTCTCTGCAAGCCCTGCAAGCACTGATGGCCGCGCAGGGCCCGGCAGCCAACCCCACAGCTGGCCCACAACCAGAAACGCAACAACCCGCTCCCCAAGCGCAAGCCGGGAACCCCAGGGGTGCCAGTCCGATCCGTCCCCCAGAGCATCTCCCCGACGCGGCTCCGAAAGTCCCGGACAAGGAACGACGGACGGCTCGGAAAAAGACTACCCCCGTCAATAAAGCCGGGGCACGTTCACGGCCGTTACCCAGGAAAGAGAAGGTGCGCCCTGTCCCAGGACGAGGCCACCCTTTCGATCCACAGGGGGTACGACCGCTGGATGGTAAGCCCCAGCCCGCCACAAGGGCGAACGGGAGGGAAAAGTCTTTGCACCCGAGTGCCTCGGTCAACAAGAACCATCGGGAAAGATCCCGCCGCGAGGATCGTGACGCTCTCAGCTCCGGGGACGACACTTCCCGGGTAGATTTGTGTGACGGACTAAATGCCAGGAAAGAGCGGGCCCGCCAGCAAAAAATCCTTCCTCGAAACGGCGACCTCAGGAACGACATAAACGACAGGCGGAACGAGAGAATCCCCCTGAAGGACAGCGCGACCAGGCAGCTCATGGAGCAAATGGCAGCATTAAAAAAGGTCACCGACCGCTTGGTCCGCAAGCAGGAAGGCGCGGACACTGACTCTGACGAAGAGGACAAGGAGCCGTGCGCAAGACATATCCTGGACGCCGTATTGCCCAAGGGGTTCAAGATGCCAAGTCTCGCCGCCTACACTGGAAGCACGGATCTGAGGGATCATCTTTCCCGGTACAACCGACTCATGACTGTGGCTCATGTCAGCGACGACGGCAAGTGCCTCTGCTTCTCCATCACGTTGGGCGGTCCCGCCGAAGAGTGATGGAAAAGGCTTAAACCGGGGTCCATCTAAACATGGTCCGGGCTACAGTTGGCTTTCTGAAAGCAATTCGTGGCCGCCATGAGGATGGACATGCAAATCAGTGCCCTCGCCAATATTAAGCAAATTCCCGCGGAAACATTGAGGGCCTACATTCAGCGCTTCACTGAAGAAGCCTCCAAGACAAAGGTCGATGACGGACAGCGCCTGGTGGCACTACAGTCTGGAATCCGGGCCGGGTCCCCGCTCTGGGACGACATGCAGCGCAATAAAGCCGCCACTCTAGAAGAGTTTATTAAGAGGGCCCAAGGATTCATCAACTGGGAGGAGGCTCAGATCCAGGCCTTCGGATGGCCTTCGGCTCCTCATCCAGTCCCTCAGACGATTCCAGGAGGTGCGGGACATTTCCCCGCACAGTCCTACGCAACGCCCCCCATTGTCCCGGGGGCGGGTGTCGCGCCCGGCGTTGGTTACACGCCTACGGTGTACGGTCCTGCCGCTTCGGGATACGCCCCGGCCCAATCAACGCATTTCTCCGGGTATGGTGTCGCGCCAGCAGGGCACAGTATGGCCCCCGTCGTGGCCCAGCAATCACAAACCGGAGTAACCGAGGCAAGCGTGAATCCCTCCCGGGGTAAGCGGGCCGGCAAAGGCCAGAACCGGCCAGAGTTGGCCAAAAAAGGGAAGAGGGGCTATGAGCCCCAATATTTAGAATACACTAACTTGGTGGATACCCGGGAAAACATCTACCTGGCTAAAGAAAGAGCGTTCCTCTACCGGAAACCCAGCCCCATGTTTAGGGGGGGGAGGAACCCCAGAGACACCAGCAAACGGTGCGCCTATCACAGAGATGTGGGCCATACCACCGACGAGTGTCGGCAGCTCAAAGATGAAATTGAAAACCTCATCAAGTTGGGACTCCTCCATCAGTGGGTAAGAATGCCCGTAAGCGTCCCGGGCATGACATCAAACCCCGCGTAGTCTACGGCGTCGGCAACGACTCGTGCATACCCGCCCCAGGGGGGGTACGCACCGGGGCTCCCGGCACAGGCCCCTCAGGGGGCCGTCGCCACGCAGGCCCCCGGTCTTGGAATGCCCTATCCTTCCGGGGCAGCGCCCCCTCGAGTGGACGGGCACGTGTCGACCATATCAAGCGGACCCCACCTAGGAGGACCTTCGAAGAATGATCAAAAGCGCTATCTGAGCGAGCTGGACCATGACCAAGAAGTTTGCTCCCTCGTCCAGGCCCCTGCTCAGCGCCCCAAATTGATGAACCTCCCCATCACGTTCACAGAAGACGACGCCCGTAACGTCCATTTCCCGCACCACGACCCACTGGTCATTGAGGCTCAAATTGCCAACAAGATGGTGTCCCGAGTGTTGGTGGATGATGGAAGCTCCATCAACTTATTGTTCAAATCCGCCTTTGCCGCCATTGGCCTGACGGAGGCTGATCTGGCGTCGTGCCCGACCCAAATCTACGGCTTCAACGGAGACGCGCTCCTCCCCATGGGAAAGGTCCAGCTGCCTGTAACTCTGGGGGACGCATTGCAGCAATTGTTCAAGTTCTGCACCTTTGTGGTGGTGGATTGCCCGACCGCTTACAACGTCATCTTTGGCTGGACCGCCCTGGTCGAGTTCGGGGCCATCACCTCCATCCGCCATCTATGCATGAAGTTCCCGTGCAGCAACGGAGGGGTTGGGACGGTCCGCGGGGACTAGAAAAGCGCGCGGAAGTGTTACCATATCTCTGCCCGTCCCGTTTATATGGTCCGGGATGAGGACGATCTGGACCCACGGTTGGGAGAGGAGCGCGCCCTTGAGCCAATGGACGAAATAGAAGAGGTATGCATCAGCGAGTCCGACCCTGCCAGGGTCATCCAAGTGGGAAAGAGCCTGCCGGAAGACATTCGGGCCGCCATTATCGCCCAAGTCAAGGAAAACCAGGATCTTCTGGCATGGTCCCACTCCGATATGACTGGGATCGACTGCAATATCATATGCCACGTGTTGAGTATTGACCCAAACGCGACCTCGGTCCGCCAGAAGCGCAGACCTCTGGAGACGGAAAGGGCCGAGGCCCTCAAACTGGAGGTAGAGAAGCTGTCTTCCATTAACTTCATCCGCGAAGCCGTGTACCCCGTATGGCTGGCCAATTCGGTCTTGGTGCCGAAGCCTAACGGTACATGGAGGACCTGCATCGACTTCACGGACCTCAACAAAGCATGTCTGAAGGACTGTTTCCCGCTCCCCCGGATAGACCAAATGGTGGATGCTACGTCCGGTTACGAGATCTTGAGTTTCATGGACGCCTACTCGGGCTACAACCAGATCTCCATTCACGTGGCAGATCAGGAGCACACCAATTTCCAAACTGACAAGGGCATCTACTGCTATGTCGTCATGCCTTTCGGACTCAAGAATGCTGGAGCAACTTACCAGAGGCTCGTCAATCGAATGTTTAGGGCTCAGCTGGGGCGAAACATGGAAGTATACATCGACTAGGATTTGGCGGAGGCTTTCGCGGGAACATTCGAACGATTCAGGAACATTCGAACGATTTGGCGGAGGCTTTCGCGGTTATCCGGAAGTACGGGATGAAGCTGAACCCTAAGAAGTGCACCTTCGGCGTCGCATCCGGGAAGTTCCTGGGCTTTATAGTGAGTTCCCGAGGAATTGAAGCCAACCCCGAGAAGATCAAGGCCCTGATCAACATGGCCTCTCCCCGGAAGCACAAGGACGTTCAAAGCCTGACGGGGCGAGTGGCCGCCCTGAGCCGTTTTGTCTCCAAGGCCACGGACAAGTGCGTCCCTTTTTTCAACGTCCTCCGGGGAAACCAGCGGTTCGAATGGTCACCCGAGTGCGAAGAAGCCTTCCAGAAGCTAAAAGAGCACTTGGCCAAGGCCCCCATCCTGGCGAAGCCAGTCGAAGGAGAACCTTTGTACTTATACCTGGCCGTAACCGAGCACGCCATCAGCGCCACGTTGGTGTGCGAAGAGGAAAGGACTCAACTACCGGTGTACTACGTGAGCAAGCAATTACTAGACGCCGAATATAGATACCCACTAATCGAAAAGCTGACTTTCTGCCTGCTGACGGCATCCCAGAAGCTTCGACCTTACTTCCAGGCCCACACGATAAAGGTCTTAACCAACCACCCCCTGCGGCAGGTGTTGCAGAAACCTGAGGCGTCGGGGAGACTCCTGAAATGGGCCATGGAGTTGAGCCAATTTGATATATCTTACGTACCCCGGGTGTCCATTAAGGGACAGGCCCTGGCCGACTTCATCGTCGAATGTTCCGGGATCACCCCAGAAGAGATTACCCCTGCGGCCTGCACTTCTCCCGTTTGGAAAGTCTTCGTGGACGGAACATCGAACGAGAACGAGGTCGGCGCCGGGATCATCCTGGTATCCTCGCAGGGGCACCAGCTACAAAACCCCCTCCGTTTCCAATTCAAAGTGTCGAACAACGAGGCGGAGCATGAGGCCGTCATAGCTGGTTTGCGTCTGGCTCGAGAAGTAGGGGCGGCGAACCTCGAAATATACAGCGATTCTCAGCTGGTAGTCAGACAGATTTCGGGGGAGTATCAGACCAAGGGAGAGCGAATGGCGGCATACGTAACCCAAACGAGGGAGATGCTCCAAGCATTCGCGGCGCATTCCATCCGCCAGATACCCCGGGAGAAGAACGTCTTCGCGGACACATTAGTGAAGCTAGCAACCGACGCAGAGGCCGAGTTGGCCGGGCTGGTCCCCGTCAACCATCTCCCCGTCCCAAGCATCAGGACTCCGACCGTCCATGCCGTCGATCACTCCAATTCATGGATGGGGCCGTTGGTCCGCTACCTGTCCACCAGGGAGGTTCTGAAAGAGCGAGCCGCGGCCAGGAAGCTCTTGTACCAGGCCCACCGATACGTCATGATGGACAGGGAAACTTTATCGCCAGGGACTGTCTGTGCCTTACCTCAGGTGCGTGTCCGGGACTGAGCTGGGCACCATCATGCATGAGGTCCACGAAGGCTTTTGCGGAGATCACACAGCCGGACCCAGTTTGTCCAAGAAGATTCTGCGCCAAGGATACTTCTGGCCCACCATGAAAAGGGACTGCATAGACTACGTCCGCAAGTGCGAACAGTGCCAGAGGTACGCGAAGATCCCTCGGGCCCCCCCAACAGAGATAACCTTGATGAACAGTCCCTGGCCCTTTGCAGTGTGGGGGATCGATCTTGTGCGATCCCTCCCGACCGGGAAAGGACGGGTGAAGTATGCCATTGTGGCGGTAGACTATTTCACGAAATGGGTTGAGGCAGAGCCTATGAACACGATCACGTCCCGGAAGGCCTTAGATTTCGTCGTTAACAACATAGTGTGTCGGTATGACCTCCCCTACAAAATTGTGTCTGACAACGAGAAACAATTTGACAGCCTCCACTTCACGGATTTCTGCGAGAGGCACGATATAGTGAAGAGTTTCTCCGCCGTGGCCAGGCCCCAGGTGAACGGACAGGAAGAAGCCGTGAACAAAATCCTAAAAGGAACATTGAAGAAAAAGCTTCAGGCCTGTAAGAGCAAGTGGCCCGAAGAGCTCCCCCGCGTGTTGTGGGCCTACCGGACAACCGAACGAACGTCAAACGGGCATACCCCATACTCAATGACGTACGGATGCGAAGCCGTCATCCCTATTGAAACGACCATCCCGTCCCATCGTCGTGACACGTATGATCCCACCCAGAACCACGCCTTACTCCAAGAATCTCTGGACCTTATCGAGGAGATCCGGGAAGAGTCGCAAGTGCAGTTAAAGATGTACCAGGGCAAGATCTCTCGGCACTTCAACTCCAGAGTCAAGAGCCGTAAGTTTGAAACCGGCGATCTGGTCCTGCGGAGGGTCTTCCCTGCCACTCAGGATCCGGGGGTAGGGGTTCTGGGCCCCAATTGGGAAGGGCCGTATGAGATCCAGCAAGAATTCTGCCCCGGAACATACCGCTTGAAGCGACTCGATGGCTCCGAGGTTACGCGAGCTTGGAACGCAGAACACCTCCGTAAATACTACCAGTAGCCTAAGGGCTCGTCCCAGTTTAACGTTTACGCTGTAACATGTACGCCTCAGGGCTAATTCCCTTTTTTGAACAATGAAAATGATGTGTGCAAAACGTCATAAAGGGCTATTATTTCCATGAAAATGTGTGCCTCAGGGCTATTATCTCAAGTGACCCCAGACCAATCTCCGCTCACTTGCGGGGGGTGTCATCCCAGGCGCAAAAATGAAAGAGGACCGAGCCTAAGGTCGGTCCCACCCCGGACGAACGACGTCCGGGGGTATGAAAAAGAGGACCGACCCCAAAGCCGGTCCCACCCCGGACGAACGACGTCCAGGGGTATAAAAATAAGAGGACCGAGCCCAAGGCCGGTCCCACCCCGGACGAACGATGTCCGGGGGTATAAAAATAAGAGGACCGAGCCCAAGGCCGGTCCCACCCCGGGCGAACGATGTCCGGGTGTATAAAAATAAGAGGACCGAGCCCAAGGCCGGTCCCACCCCGGACGAACGATGTCCGGGGGTATAAAAATAAGAGGACCGAGCCCAAGGCCGGTCCCACCCCGGACGAACGACGTCCGAGGGTATAAAAATAAGAGGACCGAGCCCAAGGCCAGTCCCACCCCGGACGAACGATGTCCGGGAGTATAAAAATAAGAGGACCGAGCCCAAGGCCGGTCCCACCCCGGACGAACGACGTCCGAGGGTATAAAAATAAGAGGACCGAGCCCAAGGCCAGTCCCACCCCGGACGAACGATGTCCGGGAGTATAAAAATAAGAGGACAGAGCCCAAGGCCGGTCCCACCCCGGACGAACGACTTCCGGGGGTATAAAAATAAGAGGACCGAGCCCAAGGCTGGTCCCACCCCGGACGAACGACGCCCGGGGGTATAAATAAAAGAGGACCGAGCCCAAGGCCGGTCCCAGCCCGAACGAACGACGTCCGGGGTTATAAATAAAAGAGGACCGAGCACAAGGCCGGTCCCACCCCGGAGGAACGATGTCCGGGGGTATAAAAATAAGAGGAACGAGCCCAAGGCCGGTCCCACCCCGGACGAACGACGTCCAGGGGTATAAAATAAGAGGACCAAGCCCAAGGCCGGTCCTACCCCGGACGAACGATGTCCGGGGGTATAGATAAAAGAGAACCGAGCACAAGGCCGGTCCTACCACGGACGAACGACGTCCGGGGGTATGAAAAAGCGGACCGAGTCCAAGGCCGGTCCTACCCCGGACGAACAACGTCCGGGGGTATGAAAAAGAGGACCGAGTCCAAGGCCGGTCCCACCCCGGACGAACGACGTCCGGGGGTATAAATAAAAGGGGACCGAGCCTAAGGCCGGTCCCACCCCGGACGAACGATGTCCGGGAATATAAAAATAAGAGGACCGAGCCCAAAGCCGGTCGTACCCCGGACGAACGACGTCCGGGGGTATAAATAAAAGAGCACCGAGCCCAAAGCCTGTCCCACCCCGGACGAACGACGTCCGGGGGTATAAAAATAAGAGGACCGAGCCCAAGGCTGGTCCCACCCCGGACGAACGACGTCTGAGGGTATAAAAATAAGAGGACCGAGCCCAAGGCCGGTCCCACCCCGGACGAACGACGTCCGGAGGTATAAATAAAAGGGGACCGAGCCTAAGGCCGGTCCCACCCCGGACGAACGATGTCCAGGAATATAAGAGGAACGAGCCCAAAGCCGGTCGTACGCCGGACGAACGACGTCCGGGGGTATAAATAAAAGAGGACCGAGCCCAAAGCCTGTCCCACCCCGGACGAACGACGTCCGGGGGTATAAAAATAAGAGGACCGAGCCCAAGGCTGGTCCCACCCCGGACGAACGACGTCTGAGGGTATAAAAATAAGAGGACCGAGCCCAAGGCCGGTCCCACCCCGGACGAACGACGTCCGGAGGTATAAATAAAAGGGGACCGAGCCTAAGGCCGGTCCCACCCCGGACGAACGATGTCCAGGAATATAAGAGGAACGAGCCCAAAGCCGGTCGTACGCCGGACGAACGACGTCCGGGGGTATAAATAAAAGAGGACCGAGCCCAAAGCCTGTCCCACCCCGGACGAACGACGTCCGGGGGTATAAAAATAAGAGGACCGAGCCCAAGGCTGGTCCCACCCCGGACGAACGACGTCTGAGGGTATAAAAATAAGAGGACCGAGCCCAAGGCCGGTCCTACCCCGGACGAACGACGTCCGGGAGTATAAAAAAAAGGGGAACCGAGCCCAAGGCTGGGTCCACCCCGGACGAACGATGTCCGGGAGTAAAAATAAGAGGACCGAATCCAAGGCTAGTCCCACCCTGGACGAACGATGTCCGGGGGTATAGAATTAAATGGATCGGACCAGGGCTTGTCCCGCCCCGGGCGAACAGCGTCCGACCCGAAGAAATTGGTCTTCGGGCTCGGAGTGCAAAAGCATCCGACCGATCCTAGGCACTCCGGGGTAAACAAAGGCACAAGGGTCCCGAGCAGCGCCGGGGCTAGTCGTTGGGTCCAGTCTCGGCCGTTGGAACCAGGACAAAACCCCCTGCAATCAGTTAGTCGCGACAACAACTGTTTACTGAATGGTGAAAGGAAAAATCTCTTAAAAACCAAAGGAAGAAACAGTGTTTAAAATTTGATTACAAGCTAAACACATTAACAAAATAACAGGGCCGAGGCAAGGGCCTACAGCGCGTCCGCCCGGAGGTCCGCATCCTCCTTCTCCTTGGCCTCATACTCGGCATGCTTCGAGTCGGGATCGGGGAAGACAAGGAGGTTCATGTTCTTGTCCTTGCACCAGGCCATATAAATGGCCTCGTCAAAGGTGACATCCACTAAGTTGTCGGCCTCCTCCTTCTCCCGACGGGTGGTTTCGTGTGCCGCCTTCTCCTGAAGAAGGGAGTCGCCCAGCTCAAGGACACGGGCTTTCAGGATCCGGATCTCCTCCTTGTCCAGGACGGACTGTGCCGCAGCCGTCTCCAAGAAAGTCGCCCTTTCGTCAGCAACCTTTGTCGTCCGGGACAACTCCTCTTCCACCCCGGCCTTGGCACGGCTAACTTCCTCGCGCTCCGCCTTCGCGCGGGCCAACTCTTCTTGGAGGCGAGCTGTCTCCTTGCTGAGATTTTCCTTGATGGACTCCCTCTGGTTCACGGCCGCCTCCATTTCCAGCTTGGCCGTCTCCATCTTGAGGGCAAGCTCGGCCATCAAATCGGCACTCCTTTGAGATAACAAAGCAACCTAGAGCAAACGAAAGTTAGAAAAAGAAGTCACCACCAACGAATGACTAAAGAACATGAGTTGAAAATTACCGCGGTAGCCTGGTGGCGGAGAGCCTGAGAGATGAACAGCCCGTCCGGATTGGTTAACGTGGCGTACCTCTTCAGCTGGAGGTTAGACACAGTGTTCCCGACCTGATCGAGCAGATCAGCGGCCATGGGGGCAATGTCCTGGCCCAGCTTGGGGCGGAAGCCCATCTCAGCAGCTAGCCGATCCACGATCGGCTGAGGAGCGCTGAACTCGGCAGGACGATCCGAAAACTCGACCTGACGACGGACCATCAGGGCCTTGTAAGCATCGTCTCTCCAGCATCGGCCGCTCTCCCAAGTCCGGTTGACCAGCCGGGACTGCTCGTCCCGCAGAGCGGACTCCCCCTCCTCGAGAAGGGTTGGGCGGAGGGGAAGGGCAGGTGGAGCAGGGATCTCCTTCGCGGTTAGCCTACTCTCCCCGTGTGACTCCTCGGCTGTCTCTGACAACGTCGTACGAGGCCTCTTCCCGAGTCTGCCCTCCCGGGCATCATCTCCGGGGCCTCTCTTCCCAGAGCTCCGGCTTGCGGCTTCGCCCGTTTCCAAATCAATTACCGGGGGCTGGTTCGGGAGACCGTCTGCGACCGGCTCCACGGCCCGGAATGGTACCACGGCCAGTGCCTCGCTTGGGCCGGGCGTTGTCCCGGGTTTTTCACTGGTTGGGGGGAGCTCCGCGCCGGCCACGACATTTGACCTCCTGGCCGCCTTCAAGGTTGATCTTTCCTTGATGAGCCTCCTCATCTCGCTGGCCGGGTCAGACATGTTGGAATCCTCTGCAAAAATACAGGAAAACGAAGTTAGTATGATAAGCCGAACGGGAAAGCACAACAGAGAAGAAAGGGTAGCCCGGGACAAGGGTAGCCCGGGACAAACCCTCGTCTAGGCCCCGGGCGAGACTCAATTCCCTTAAAGCAAAGGAGTGTATCCAGTCTCCTACGTCGTCCGGGATTAGAAACCCCCCGTACTGAGGAACCCGGACAGGAACATTAGGGTTTCTGATCCTACAGGGATGGGAGATGAAGGCCTCATCTCCCCATCAGCCCCAAACGCGGGGCCCGTCGACTCTAGCCTATCCCTAGCTAATTCCCCAACTTGAGGGGCATAAATTAAGACTAAAGGGGAGTAACCTCGCCTCGATACGCTAGCCCCAGGAGTCCCGACGTTTGGTAGGGCATCTTCGAAAAGCTCTTCTGAGGTGACCTCTTCCACCGAAAATTGATTCTTCTTACGCTGGGCTGCGGTGGCCCGCGCCGCTCTCACCACCTCGGCGATGTGGTCAAAGGCCAGCCGCTCCCGGGCCTCGACGTTCCTCTCAAACGGGATGCCCCGGAGGCTAGGGGCAACAATGGTCTGGGTGGCCGCGAGTAACCCTACTAGCCGGAGGTTTTTGTCGTTGACATAGCCCCCTACGTCCAGCTCCTCCGCGATCAGCTTGGCGTAGAACCTCATCCTTTCCAGGAGAAAGTCGGTGAGGGGGGTTTGCATGAAGGGACCTGCGACCCGGAAGATACGATGAGAAATGGAAAGCGAAAGAGGAGTGAAATAGAGGGTCCGGGGAAATACTTACCCACTCGCTGGAAGTCTAGCAGCAGCGTGGGATTCTTGTCAATAAGGAACCCGGATGTCATAAACCAGTAATGCCTGACATTCGGGGGGTGCTTCCAGGTGCTGGTAGGAGCCGGATAGCCACTCCGCGGCTGCAGCCTGTAAAAGCCGTCCCGGCTCTTGTCTTTGGCGCTGACTTGCGGCACCAGCTTGTAGAAGTACAGGATTTCCGCCGGGGTAGGCTCCGCGATCTCTTTCGCGACGCAAAAGACCTTCCACCCGGCAAGAAGGCGATATGCCTGTGGCAGTAGTTGGAACGGCGCGATCCCCACGTACGTAAGGAACCGCACGAAATAATCATGAAGCGGGAGCGTAGCTCCCGCGCTGAGGTGGCCGGCACTCTAGGCCCCGAATCCATCCACGGACGTATGCGCCCGCTCCTCTAACCTGGCCATACAATTGTGGAATAGGCCCGGAGTCGATTCGATGCCCAGCCCCGTCTCCAGGAGCTGCATCATCCGGTAGTTCCGGAACAGGTTGGGCGTTACGTCCATCTCCCACCTGTTGCCTTTGGGCATCTTGGAGTCGGGAATGACTACAGGAGCCCTATTAACCTCCTCTTCGGAGTGAAATGTGACGCCCGTGGCCATGGTTGACAATCTAGGAACAAAGAAAGAAAGGCCAAGCAGTCAGTACCTAAACCCAAGACAGTCGGTCGAGGTACAGGGAGTCTCCTAAGGACTGCTTGGAGTCCCGACGGATCAGGTCCGGGACTCCGAAAAGCCCCGGGACCCTGATCGGGAGGAAAGGCTACTAAGGTCTGTCCCTTGTCCAGGGAGCATCCGGAATGGTGCAACCCAAACCGGGCAGCCTTCCTAGCAGATTCTAAGGCACGGAGCCTAGGTACATGCGTCAAGAAAGCCTAAATTCACAAAGTTGGCAATAAAATCATAAGATACTTACTGTGTGGTGTCGACGGCTGGAGTTGGCGGTTGTCCGATCGTAAGGACGGCAGGACCTCGTTCTTGAAGTGGCACAGCCGGTGCAGCAGTTCGTCGGCGGGGAAAATCCGAGAAGCGCCGTCAGGTTGCAGAACGAAGGTTGAGGCCCTAGGAAACAGGCGGTGGCGCAGAACTAGTATACGGCAAAGTATTTCGTCGGCGAGGTTGGACATGCAAAGCTCTGGCGAGCGTTCTGGTTTTTCTTTTTCTTAAGCTGGGTCGGAAGTGGAAAAGTGCCGAATGTTTGTAGTCTAAGTCTTTATATCAGCCCCCAAATCCTGTCCCCCGATCCAACGGTAAGATGCCTCTTCATCCGACGACCGAGGATTGCGCAGAGGACATTTATGAGCCCTTTTTGGTCTGGATCCTCAGCACCTCCAATCCGACGGTCCAGGAGTGGTGGATGTCAAAGGACGCCCCATCCTACGATCCACCCCATTCCAAGGAAATTAATGATGACTCTCCCCGTGCGGATGGGACGCCTCGTGACGTGCGCTGACACCCTAACCCAGGCCTAGCAGACTTTGGGAGGCCTAGGCGACTCTTCGAGGCCCTTGCAACAGTCACGTGGCGACACGTGTGTCGCTATTCTTGAAGCAGGCCAAGGGTGAACGTCCCCGGGGTACATCAAATGGTCCGGGCTGGATAACCTGTCCCAGCCACGGCATCCCCGCGAGCCTCCTGGCCCTGGCAGAAATTGGGGAGGCAGCTTGGCAAGAACCGCGAGGGTGGTGCAACCCTCCCCCCGGCTAGCCCGGGTGAAGGCTTAGGGGGTAAATGTTATCCCCATTTCTTGTCAGGGTTTTGGGCCCACGCCCCGGCCCACGGTCAGAGGGACCGGTTCGGTATTTGGGCCTTGTCCGAGGACTACGGACTGGGCATGTGTAGAAGGGTCCGGGACGTTCCTCCGGGTTCATCTTCAGCTTGAACGGTCCTGGCACTGTCCGGAGTGCCCCGGACCATCGCGGCCATCGCGGCCCTGTCCCGGGCCTGGAATGGTCCGGGCTCGAAGTAAACGCAGTGGGCCGAGGGTAAACGAACCTGGACCGCTTCATCCCCAGGCTATGGGTCAGGCGTCCAGGACACTAAAACCGCCTCATTTCGCGTAGGCATTGTCCCCCCACTTTTCACCTGCAGAAAGGGTCACCTTGCGATTATCTGCTGGCGTGTCAGGATTGCGCAGCCAAGTACTCTGACCGGTCTTGTCCCCTGAATCGGCCTCGTGATTCGAAGTGGTCAGAGCCAAAGTGCCGTTTTGTCGGGAGAATGCTTGCGTCTCAGGGCAACTAATTGGGCCTGAGCTGGTTTGGGTTTGGTGTACTGTATATCTTTTTAGCTCGGGCCTCCACTAGGAAGGCCCCTTGTGCACATTCCTCAAATGGGTCCGGGTCGGGCCCGGCCCAAACCTGGTGTCCCCCTCGACCTATAAATATAAGTTGTGATGCAACGTAGGGAGAGGAGAGAAGGCAGAACCTCTGCTCACATGTAGTTAGACGACTCCATTGTACAAGCTTATCCTAGCTCTAATACAGACTTATATACAGACTCGTGGACTAAGGCTAGTTAACGCCCCAACCACGTAAAAATCTTGTGTCGATCTTCCATTTTCATTATTATTATCAGTAAACATCTTTCTTTAAGATAGTTACCGAAAATCTCGGTTAACAATAACAAATAAAAATAAGTTTGATTTTTTTTGAAAAAAAAATCTCTTGTAGTTAATTCCAAAATAAAAAATTAGAGAAATAGACCATAATTTGTTTGTGAAAATAAAGAAAACACAAAAATGATTGAAAATCTTACAAGAAACAATATGAAAAATCTATACCTTTATCATCACACACTTTAAAATAAATTGTTCTTGTGAGTTTTTACTAAACAAATTTTTAAAGAGAAATAAGGTTTACTCATCTTTTTTTATTTCAAGTTCTACATGACAAATACAAATAAGTTGGATTTTTAAAAAAAAAAAAAAATCTAGTAGTGAATTTTGAAATTTAAAATTGGGAAAATAGATGATAAGTAATTTGTAAAAATAAAAAAAGTACAAAAATGATTGAAAATCTTACATGAAACACTTTGAAAAATTCTAGTATTTTCATCAAACATTTTTTTTAAAATTGTTCTTATGGGTTTTTACTAAACAAGATTTTCAAGAGAAATAAGATTTACTCATCTATGTGAATTTCAAATCATACATAACAAAAAAAATACTTGGAATTTTTTTTTTGGACAAAATAAAAACTCTACTAGTAATTTTCGAAAATGATGTAAATCTAGAAATCTTTCTTGAAAACACTCTCAAAAGAACTTCTTTAGTAAACAAGCTTTTAAGATGAGTAAATATTTTATAAAAAATATATAATCTATACAAATTTCAAAATAGGCATCGTTATTTAGCCAACAAATAGGAGTCATTAATGGATAAAGAATGAATATGGAATGAAACAAGTAATAGAAGGAATAGAAGGAGATGAGAATGAATGAGATATGAAATCTTTGAATGAATCTTAATAAATGATTTTTTTAATTATTTAATTAAATTAAAAAGTAAATATCAATATGTAACTTATTAACAAGTTTGAAAAAGTCGAAAATAACATTAATTAACATATTTAAATATACACCATTGAATATAAATCTAAGGGCTATTAATTGACAACCCAATTATAGAGAAAAAACGCAATCATTATTAAGAGTGAACCATGTATTTATATGTATACCATTTTATTAATGTTAGTATTTGACTTGTGTGGTCCAATAAATTGTTAACACACATTAATGTATCATTATAGACTCGTATTAATAATGTGCGTGAATGTTGTAACATGTAGACACAAGAAAATGAAACAACTAGGGCTCCACAAACCGCCAGGTTAGTTGAAAATGAGAACTCATGGGACAAGAAATATTGTGTGTAAATTTTTTAATTTTAGTCAAATTATGAGTAATGCATGTGATTTTCTAAAAGAAATTTTTTGGTGTGGTGGGGTCAAAGGTTCAACCCAATAGACAGACACACTAAGCCTACCAAATTAAAGATCTTTAATTATATTAGACTTTTAAAGTTGGACACACGTATCACCTGCTACCTTATTAGTTTTCTTCATGAAACCAACGAAAAGTTGACCTGGTTACGTATCCGTATCTCGGAAAATTGAGAGGACAAAATAGAGACGGCAATATTATTTTTCATTAAGGTATTGTTTGGATTTTGGATTTTATTATGGAAAAATTCAACAAGGGAAAAAATAAGGTAAAATATGAAGGAAAAGGTTTTCCACAAATTTAATAAGAGATTTTTATTTTTAATATATATATTTTTTTGAAGATATTTACAATTTTAGTAAATTTAAAAAAAAATATATACTATTTAAGTTTTAGATTTTCTAAAAAAAAAAATTATTAATTTTTTGATTCAATCTAAACATGAGAAAATGAAATTATTTAGATTTTTTTTTTAACTCTTAAAATCCTAGATTCTAAGGGAATTTTCCTATTATCTTTTTAAAGAACGCCATTATCTATGATTTTTTTCTTATTGATATTATTGGAGAGGAAGCATTAAAATTTGGGACATTATCTTTACGAGAAGAGATGTAATACATTAATCTATGTCTATGACTGCTCCATAACTATTATTTTCTCTTTTTATTTACTTTAAAAATGAAAACATAATTTTATCCTAAATGTTTTTACCTTATATCATATTTTTCATATCTTAAAGTAAAAACATCACTCTTTCATTCTCTTTTATTGTCTTTCTCTTTCTATTACATTGGTTGTCTCTATTTACAAAAATTATATAAAATTTCACACTTTACATTTTAATCTTCATCGCAGCTTTTTTTTTTTCAAACATGTTTTTAGCCTTCAGATAAGATTTTTCATCAGTAAAATATGCGAACCGACTTATTGGTCTTTTGTTGCAAACCATCTCCCATTCAAGAAAAAAGAATGCAATGAAGTTTGCATTTCTTGGTAATGAAAACGAGGCAAGTCCAATGAATGCTATTGCTACGGCTAAATATTAATCCATGATCTATCGTTTATAGCAAATATCAAGTACACAAAACAAGTGAAAATGCTATGATTGTAATGGGAACCCTAAACATAGAGACTTGGAAAGACTCTTGTTCATCACCAATGAAATAATTTCAGAAGAAATATAGGCACGACCAGAAGATGATGTGCCATGGTAGCAGTACCCAGTAGAATATACTCATAGGATGAACAAAGATATAAATCATTTCCAAAGGCATATTCAGAAAAATAATGTTGATTATAATGATTCAATCTTCCAAGATTCACAAGAAATAGAATAAACCTTATTCTTATTCCCTCTAAACACTCCATTAAGTGAAATTGATGAAGAAATAATGATTTGCGTAAAACCCTTGTCTGTGTTTTTGCCACCCTACCCATGGCAATTAGGAGTAATTAACGACAAGTCATGAAGTTCTCGAAGTGTGAGCTCCTCCAGGAAATCCAGTTCGACCAAGTTGTGGATGTCTCCAAGTGAGGCCATGCCCTGAGGTCTTCCCTCAAGACGAGGATGTCTCTAGGTGAGGCCACGTTCTGAGCAAGTCTCGAAGTCATGGATGTTTGCGAGTGAGGTCACGCCCCGAGGCCTGTCCTCGAGGCGAGGATGTCTCCAGGTGAGGTCACATCCCAAGAGGCCCTATTCACTCAGACATACCTCAAGTCTAGGATTGTGGTCCTCAGACCCGGAGTTGATGCCAGGTGTCAATCACTGCGGGTGTGGGCCACCAGAGCATCATCTGACAACTTTTGGTAAGCCTCGATTAGTGGTGTCGAGTTTGTACTCTCGACAATCGAAATTTCGCACAATGTCGCCTGACATGGGCAAACGTGCACCACACCCTGATAGTCAGAGATATTGTAATGCCCTGGATAGCCAGGACCGCTACACTGTGTACTTATAAAGGTGCAGGACTTGCTAATCAAGTCATTTAGTCAAAACGTGTCACTAAACCATAAATGTGCTAAGGATAAAACGGTTTTGGTCTCAAAAGATACATTTCATATACTTAAATGAATTTACATATGGGACCCCAAAAAGGAACATTGTTTAAAGGTTAGTTTACAAAATTTCCAAAATACAGACTACCATCAGCCACTCTAAGGCAAAATAGACATTTAAAGCTTTTCTTGTTCGTGTTATCCTCTCAACCATGGCGGCTGAGCAGCTGGTCATGTACATTTCGCTCACAGAGCTCTCCAAGTCAGGGCTCATCAAGTTTGCCCTACCTTTACCTGCACCACGTAGCACCCGTGAGCCAAGGCACAGCAAGAAAACATAATATACATCTCAACAATCATATCAAGAGAACAATTCATCAAGCATGATCAACCACTTAACATTCCACATTAATCACATAACATGTAATCAAAATCAAAGATGCAACCAATCATTAATAACAGCCAAATCACATAATAACTAGGGCCGACAACTTAGGCCGCACCCTCTGTTTACCCCACTGACTCCAGCCCGCTTAAACCGAGCTCAGTGCATAATAATCTGTCCTCGGCTACCAGTGGTCGAGTCGCGCCCTGTGCGCAAGTGTAACCTTTGGCACTCTTAGGCCGTTGGTTTACTATTTACATGGCATAATACCATCCTTTTCAATGCATACATATTAGGGAACCCTTAGTCCCATTACAATTACACAACCAAGTGTAGTTTTCTTACCTTTGGCTTCCAAGTGAACTAGTTACGAGCGATGCTCCTTGAGCGCGATCCGATCCCCAAGCCCTAGCTTAGCACCTAGTCACAACCAAGATATAGGATACCATCAACAATCTTAAATGAGCTTCTAGACAAAATTCTAGTCTCCGGAACATTGAACTTCACCAAACATAGTAAAAGATTCAATCCTGAGCACCCTAGGTTAAATTCCTAAGCCTAGAATCTTAAAATCCCAAAATCCTTTAAGGGCCGCGGCATTAGCCACCCATGCCGCGGCATGGCCCCAACCAGAGGCCTCCCAATGCACAAAAACAAGTATGGGCCGTGGCCCTACTCAGACCATGACGCGGCCCGCCCTCCTTCCTTAACACCCATCAGCTTCGAAGGGCCGCGGCTCACTAAGAACTATGCCGCGGCCCGACCCCTCCGAACCCAGAAAAACCTACATTTTTAACTCTCAAACCTCATGCAAACTCACTCAAAACTACCCCAATTCCACATCTCAATTATCCAAAAACTTTCCACAAGATTCCAGCAACATAACCCAACTGAAAACTAGACTAGAAACCCATCAAAAACCCACTTCAATCACTAAAACTTTCTAACTCAAGAACTCAAAACCTAGCCATGGAAACACTATAACTCAACCTTTAAACCTTAAATTAGAGCTTACCTCAGCTGCAGAACCAATCCTCCAAGAGTTTTCTGGCCTAACTTCCAAGGTTCAAGCCTCAATTTGATCTTCAAATCCAAAACCCAAAAACCACTTAGAACACACCCAAAAACACAGAATTACAACAACAGAAAATGAGAATCAATCTTTACCTTAGTCCTGGTTGAATTCCTTTGCTAAAATTGAGCTAATTCCTCAAGACCCAAGCCTAAATCACAGAGCTTTCAGCTGAGTTCCTTTAAATTCCAAGAGTTTCCTTTGAGAGAGAAAGGGAGAAGGAGGAAAGAGTCGGTCTATTTTATGTTCTACTGTTTTCTAAAGCTTCCTAAGTCTGTCCTTAGGCAATTAAGCTAATCCCAAAGCTCGGGGTACCGGAAATGTCCCCTAGGGCAAAATGGTAAAATTCCCCAATATTCCCACCTAAACTTCCTAACCTCAAATATATCTCCAATTATTTATTTTCATAACCCGGTAATCTAAATAACCACCCGATACCTGAAATACCCCTTGACTTGTCCAAAGTCAAATATTAAGCCCCGTTGTGACTTTCCCGCTATCTAGCTCCCTAAGATCGCCTCAAGTCGCTCGCTGAAGATTTACCCACATAATAATGTGGTTCTCACAAGTATAACGTTTAATCACATTTATATTCATATAATCATACAAGCATGCTTATCATGTAATCATGCATTAAATCAATAAATTCACACATAAACCAATTATGCCCTCCCGGCATACTAATCAAGGCCCTTAAGCCATATTAGTGAATTTGGGTCGTTACAGATATGTTCCCCATAAAGTTGGTACGCAACTTTCTACAATGGGCCCTGTGCAATCCGCTTGGTCTATAGTCTCTATTTCATTGCAGTCCTTTTTGTATTAATTTAGCATTAACACCCCAGAATGGGGGAATTTGTATTAATGATAGATGATTAACATTAATGACCCCAGCTTCATAAATAGGGATGGGGTATCTCCTTGTAAAAGGTTAGGATTTTTAGAGATAAATTCTGTAATTCAGTGCAATATATACACTGCTTGAGAACCACCATTGAAGCTTGCTAAACAAGCTTCAATCTCACTGAATACCTTAAACTTGTGGATTAGGGTTCTTTTATAGCCTGAACCACGTAAAACCGTTGTGTTCTTTTATATTATTTTCTTTATACTCTCAAATTTAGTTGATAGGAAAAAAGGCAGTTAACATTTTGGTACTTTCATTTAGAGTTTGAAGAAAGCTTGAAGAACATAGCCATGGTGACCACTCGGAGAAATGCATGAGACGATGAAACTCCTCCTGCCAGAGTTGAGGTAGGAGAAACCAGCCTTCCACCACCCCAGTACCTCCCTGAGAAGGTGGAAGACTATGAAGAAAATGCCGAATACGATGGCATTGACAATGAGTATTATGAGGAGGAATACCCTCAACCCATGGACGCGGAGGAGACACTGGAGGTGGTGGTACTCCGCAACCAGGTGGCCACTCTGCAACAAAAACTCGACACCCAAGAGGGGTAATATCGTCGCCTTACAGGAGATGGTTAACGCCATGAGGGCTACTCTGGCAGGCCAAGGGCTGCGAGTGGACCCCCCCTGGAAAAGTACCATCTAGGCAGCTAGTGTTGGGGGAGATTGAGATGACACCACCACAAAAAATAGTATATACACAAATTTTGGATTGACAGAGACTTAAAAAAAGATTGAGAAAGAACTTGCACACCCAAGTAGATCAATGGAGTTCTTCAATGTTTTATGAAGCTTCATGTAACATCCACATTATTTTGACATAATATAGCCAATAATCACATGATTTCATTGCATTACATATTATACAATATGTATAATTTGAGCCTATGCATATTCTTATTAGTGTTTTCATGTATAAGTATAAAAGTTGTGTAATATGATGTCTATGTGTATGTTCAACATTATTAACCTTATGGCATTTGAGTTCTCTTTTGTGGGTGTTTTATGTAATCAAGATATAAGAAAGGATGAAAAATATGGACAATGCTGGAAATCAAGTAAGAAAGTGAGATATAGAAGGCAAAAGATGTGAAGCGGTGAAAATTAGTACAATGTAGATTACTAGTATTTCAGTGTAAAATTGAGTATTAGTGGATTTACCAAATATAATTGAGGTATGATTAAGGTCTCATTTATATAGTAAAAATGGTTTTTGAACCATTAGATTAATTCTTGATGGGAGGTATACATAATCAGTTGTGTTAACGCAAAGTCAAAACGAGCTTAGCATAAGTGCGCTACGCTCAATCGGGTAAGCATAACTATTGGGTATGAACTCATATGGACCTAAGGTTTGGTGTGAGTGTTTCACACATAAGGATAATAGTCCTAGAATATTATTAAGTCGAAATTATTGAAGTGATAAGGTTTCCATAGGTCAAAAAGTGATATGATAAGGTGAAAGATGTCAAATTTTAATACAATAAGGCCAAATCATTGAAAATAAAGGATTGTCATCAACCTTATCACTTTCCAGAACCAAGACTCTGAAAAACAGAGAGAAAATAAAACCAAAAACCATTTCTTGTCTGGCTTGAAGAGATTCTAAGTAGATCTAAGTGAAATCAAAACCAAAGAAGTGGATTAAGCTTAGTTCTGGCCTTTTTGTGGTAAGTTCTTGTACTTGGAAGTAAAAAAATGTTTTTGAATTTTTGTGAGAGCTTATCTATGGTGTTTTATCTTTTTTAAGATATTTCTTGATGGTTTCCTAGTGGTTTGAGGTTTAGAAAAGCTAGAAGAGATTGTTTTCGCCGAAAAGTTGCTCGGTAAGTGAAATTTTGTGTTTTATGATGTTTTTGTAGTTCTTGGAGTACAAACTGATTTTTGGTTATTTGATTGAGTTTATAAGAGGGTAGATATGTTTATAAATGTTTTAATAGACATAGAGACTCATTTAATTTTGGTGATGATCTTGGAAATTAGAATTTTATCAAAATCGATATATGATAACTTTGTGATGAATTATGTTGGTATTTGGGATATATGGTTATGGAAGGTTATTTGATGTTGATTACTGATTGATTTTGATATTTGGGGATGGCTAAAATTAAGGAGAATCTCTGTAAAAATTTCTCCAAGTGTCTAAGATAAATCTAACGCTCGATCTAAGTGGTTTAAGGCATTTTAGGCATGATTTGGATATGAAATTTGATATAATGTTTTATGGATATTTTAAATGATAGGTTAATGCCTTACTGCCATCATTATGATGTGAAATTCATGTCATTGTCAGGATCAACACCTAAGACACCACTTGTTACATGGTGAAATATATTTTGGACAGAAGGTAAGTAAAGTACTTAATTGTAACACAAGAATTACATGTTATGTGAAAGTAAGTGGTATTAAGATACATTGACACTTCATCATAAATTGTATGCATGACATAATAGTGATATGGTGAGTTATTGTATGATATGAGACCATGCATGATATTATGATTATGTGATGTCTTAGCAAGTTTTATGCAACATAAAAGTAAGTTGTAATAAGAAGTTTAAGTTCAGTGCCACTGTTTTGAAAAGGGAAATGAAAGTGTAAGTAAGTGTAAATGGAGGCCTATAGTTAGGCTCATAGTGGCAGCCCAAAAATTTGGGCTAGGTTTTAGTGAACAAATTATATTGTTTGTCATGTTCCCGTTTTTATTTCTCTTCCATATGAGTTATTGTTATATGTATTGACACAACAGTGTGTGGATGCCTTAACTCTTGAGCCCAACCGGACAACGATGGAATAAGGTTTTTAATGCGCCCTACTTTTGTGATGGCTAGCTGTGGGAGAACCCATGGAATTTTATATTATATGTGTAACAAGCCCTGTAGGCATTGGCCTAATCAAACAGTGTGCACAATAATAAGGGGCCCAAAATTTGAAAAGAAGTTGTGTATGCCCATTGACATTGAGTAATCATTAGCATTGCATGCATTACTTTGCCTACTGAGCTTTAGGTTCACAGTTGTCTCGTGCTTTATGTAGAGAAAGAAATGAGTGAATGACAAAGGAGAACTGAAGCATGGTCCTGACCCTGATTTGTACATATGAACATATTGACCTTTTGTCGGTTATTTCAATTTATCAGTGTGTATGTTTGCAATAAAGTGTGAACTTATGTTTTGAAAACAAATTGGGTTATTTAATACTTGTGTTTAATATGTTTGAGACACACTTTATGTTTAATGTAAATAATGTGAAATAAGTTTTCAAAAAGAAAATCCACACTTCCGCTGGAAGTTATTATGATATAGTTTTAAAAAGTAACACCTTAGATATGGTTTTAACTAAAATAAGTGAGGGTGTTACACTTCAAAATCCTAGGATAATCACCACTTTGAAACAATCCTTTGAGCAAACCCTTGAGGAAACAAAAACACAAACCAAGGCTTATACATGTTGTAGAACGTTGTCCTAATACTCTATTTCCCAGCCACCATTGATGCTTGAGGCCTTCTCTTTGAGGAAATGAGGATTGCGATTGAACAAGCCTTTAACTCTCTAGGTCATGTACTTTCTTAGAAATTTCTTGGAGAAAACTAGAGATTCTTGGAGCTAGAGAGAGATTAGAGAGAGTGATCAAGTTTCCCAAATCACAGTTTTTGACCCATATATAGAGTAGGCACCGTCATTAGGTCTAACCAATAGGATTGGACTTGCAAAACACTTTATTTTGAGAATTTACGTAAATCCACATAATACAGCAAGTGACGCATCACCTGCTAGTAGGTGATGCATCGCCTGCTTAGTTTTCTGGAAACCTTAGCTTCCAGGTGATGTGTCGCCTCCTGGGTGGCGACGTATCTCCACCCCCTCTGAAATTGGACACGTCCAAAGGTCCAAAAAATGCTCCAAATATCACCAAACTTCTTGGGAACCCTTAGATACTTTTATGTATCACTTTGGACCCAAATTGGCATTTTCTAAGTGCTTACAATTGGAAACTCAAATTCATATCTTCACTATGTGAATTCTACTAAGTGTTTATACATTGCTTGTATTTTAACACTTTATCATTTTTATTTAACCAATCACAACAATCCCCCACTTTGTTAAATACAAGCCACATGATTTATCTTAAATAGTTTTGGTGCATAAAATAAAGTGCCTTTCGGTTTGAACTGTATCCTAGTGAAAATACTACAAAACATTATCAAAATCATTAGTAGCTTAAAGATTGAACCAAGTATTCCATATGATAACACCAGTGATACCTCACACACCTCCACCACGTCTTTTGTTTTCCCACTTTCTCACCTAGCACTATCATGGCCATGTGCTCATCTCTTCATGGACTTTCTGGGGAGAAACTCCAACTCCCATCAACGGCACCACCTCTAAGTCCACATAGGTGATGTTCTTACAACATCTTTGCTACATGTATAGATGCTTGTTACACTTAACTGAACTTCATTAAAAGATCTAGGCTTAACCCCTAACTTAATAGCAACAAAAACTAACCATCTCAGATGGAACTCATCATAAATTTTAGTGTTGAAACTATTCACTTATCAATGACTTGTTCTTACCTGTTGAACTCATTCCCTTGATTTGTACAAGTTGAGAGTTGGGTTTCCATCATTGTTGAATCTATTCTTCTAGGAGTTTCAATCCCATCCCTTTTGAAGTAGAACTTACTAACCTTCTCAATAGAGGTTTTGTAAATGGATCCTCTAAGTTCTCACTTGTTTTAAAATTTGAGATTGATATGATTCCACCTTGAATCAATTGTCTCACATATTCATGTCTTAGACTAATGTGTCTAGAATTTCCATTATACACACTATTATATGCTCTAGCAAGTGTAGATTGGCTATCACAATGTATTGAAATTGTTGATACCATATCCGAGGTTAAAGGAATATCCATCATGAGATTCCTAAGCCACTCTGTCTCTTTGCTGGTTGTCGCTAAAGCTATGAAGTCTGCTTCCATGGTTGAGTGTGATATACACATTTGCTTCTTGGAGCCCCATGAGATTGCACCTCCTCCAAGAGTAAACACCCAACTGGTGGTGGAGAGATTATCTCAAATTCCCGATATCCAATTCGCACAAGAATATCCTTCAAGTATCTTTGGAAAGTTTGTATAGTGAAGAATATACTCTTTCGTACCCTTAAGATAATCAAGTATTCTCTGAATAGCTTTCCAATGCTTGATACTTGGATTTCTAGTAAACCTACTAAGTTTACTAACTACATATGTATTATCTACTCTTATGCAATGAGCGGCGTACATTAGGCTACCTATTGCCCTTGCATATTCCAATTGAGCCATCGCTCTTTCTTCATTCTTTTCAAACATCATGTTTAAATCAAATTGTGTATGTGCCTCTTTGAGTTTGAGATGATTGAATTTGTCAAGAAGTTTCTCAACATAGTGGGTTTGACTTAACACAAAACCCCCACTATTCCTCCTAACTTTGATACCTAGAATGGTATCCACCTCTCCAAGGTCTTTAATTTTTATGTTAGAAGATAGAAACCTCTTCGTTTCCAATATTCATTTCATGTCAATACTCAAAATAAATATATAATCTACATATAGACACACAAGTATGACATAGTCACCACAAGTCTTAGAGTATAAACACTTGTCAGCATTGTTGTGCCTAAATCCATTAGAAACAATGAATTTATCAAACTTCTTATGCCATTGTTTTGGAGCTTGTTTCAAACCATATAATGATTTGACAAGTCTACACACTTTATGTTCATTTTTGTGAAGAACAAACCTTCCAATTGTTCCATATAGACCTCCTCCTCGAGATCCCCATTTAGGAATGCCGTTTTGACATCCATTTGGTGAACATAGAGGTTGTATATAGATGATAAGGCCAAGAACAATCTTATAGAAGTAGTTCTTGCTACCGGTACATATGTATCAAAGTAATCTATTCTCTCTCTTTTTTAGAAACCTTTGGCTACTAGCCTAGCCTTGAAGGTTTGTATGGTGCCTTTCATATGGTATTTCTATCTAAATACTCATTTGCACCCAATTGGTTTGTTCCCCTTTGGAAGGTCAAAAACTTACCAAGTGTGGTTTGACATAATTGAATCAATTTTATAATTAATTACCTCATTCCAAAAAGCGGAGTTCCTAGAGGACATTGCTTCCTTGAAAGTTTTGAGATCATCTTCTATTTGAAGTACTATTGGATGTTTCCAAGTAACTTATTCATTATCACCTTCAATAAGGTATAGTGTCTCTATTGGAGAACACTTCTCATTTGATCCCAAATCTTTGAGCCTTTGGCTCCTTCTAAGAAATTGAGGTTGCTCACCAACTATTCTAGGAGTCTCCTCTTGAGGCTCTCTAGTTTGAGTTGGTTCCAACTTGTTGTCATCACATGACATGTTCTCAAAGAACTCAACCTCTCTAGATTAAATTATTACATTAGACTACAATTCTAATAATCTATAAGCTTTGTTATTGTGGGCATAGCCTACAAATACACATCTTATAGCTCTTGGACTCAACTTGGTCCTTTTAGGATTGGTGCTCTTACAATAAGCAAGACACCCCCACACCTTAAGAAAACCAAGGTAATAGAATTTGACAGCCCTTTTAATTGTGCTAAATCCTATACGTGCAAGTCTAACATGCCACAAAGTAATAGAATTTGAGTCAAGCATATAACAAGAAGAAGAGAATTTATTGTTCACATGGTAAATAGAAGTACAAAGTTTAAACATGCCATCACAATCATATCCCTTTCCAACAAAAACATTGTCTTTTGATAAAACGAGCTTGTCAGAATCTATCACAACCTTGATTCTCGGTTTTCCAAGCAAATTGTCATTCATAAGGTTTCTACTTATTTGCGGTACATACAAAACATTAGTGAGTAGAACCTTCTTGTTGGATGTGAAGAACAAGTCAATAGTTCCCTTCCCTTCAACTTTGGACCTTTTCTCATTGCCCATTTAAATTTAATACCCTTCCTTTGAAGATTCAAATGTCTTGAATAGGTTACATGAATGGTGGCACAAGTATCATACCACCACCCACTCACCTTTCCATGAATGGCATTTACCTCACTAAGTGTGGCCACTAGCTCCTCTTGAGCTGAGTTAGCCTTTGCTTCATTGTTATGGCTCCTCTTGAACCTACAATCTCTAGCAAAGTGGCCATTCTTGCCACACACATAGCAAGTTCCATTGGAACTCTTGAATTGCCCCTCATTCTTCTTGGGCCCCAAGGGTTTTTTACCTTTGCCTTTGTTCTTGCCATTTCCCTTGCCTTTGTTAGGAGGATTTTCCACAACATTGGACTTAGAAGTCTCTCCATTGGACTTCTCATCATTCAAATCTCAAGAATGAGATTCCTCCTCAATTCTCAAGTGTTTGAGAATTTCCTCCAAAGAAATCTCTTCATTTCTATGGAGCATCTTTTTCCTATAGCCTCTCCATGATAGATGTAACTTGGCTATAATGGCACCATCAAGAAATTGTTTCAGCAATACAATTATAAGAGTAGACAATTTATTCACAACAATTTGCAGCTCATGAATTTGAGGGAGAAAGAGTTTATCATCATAAAATTTAAATTCCATATATTGCGTAATAATGAATTTCTTTGTACCTTCCTCTTCCGCTTTGTACTTATTTTCCAATGCCTCCTAAAACTCCTTGGCGGTCTTGGTGTTGGTGTAGAGATCATAAAGCCTATCCGATAGAGCATTGAGAATGTGACCCCTATAAATCAATTCATCTTCTTCGCGCTTCTTCCTTTCTTTGACCATTTCTTGAGTATCATCTTCCTTGGGCTCCTCCAAGGCTTTTAGGTCCTGGTCTAAGACATAGTAAACCCTTAAAGTAGTCAGCAAGAACCTAATCTTGTCTTTCCAATGCACAAAATTAGTCCCATCAAATCTATCTAATCTAACAAAGTCTTGTGTCATGAATCTCAAAGCCAAAAGAGCGTGAGATTCTTCCATGATATGCTAACTCAGATTATAGAGTATTGGAATGTTGGGGGAGAATGAGATAACACCACCACAAAAAATAGAATCTACACAAAATTTTGATTGACAGAGACTTAAAAAAAGATTGAGAAAGAACTTGCAAACCCAAGTAGATCAATAGAGTTCTTCAATGTTTAAGGAAGCTTCAAAACCCTAGGCAAATCACCACTTTGAAACAATCCTTTCAGCAAACCCTGAGCAAAGCAAAACACATACCAAGGCTTATACATGCTGTAGAACGCTATCTTGATATTCTATTTCCCAGCCTCCATTGATGCTTGAGGCATTCTCTTTGAGGAAAAATGATGATTGAGATTGAACAAGCCTTCAATTCTCTAAGTCAAGAACTTTCTTGGAGAGTTCTTGGAGAAAACTAGAGATTCTTGGAGCTAGAGAGAGAATGATGGTAGATAGAGATTAGAGAGAGTGATCAAGTCTCCCAAATCACTGTTTTTGATCCATATATAGAGTAGGCATCATCATTAGGTCTAACTAATAGGATTAGACTTGCAAAACACATTATTTTGAGCATTTACGTAAATCTACATAATACAGCAGGCAACACTTCGCTTGCTAGGGTTTCTGAAAACCCTAGCTTCTAGGTGATGTGTTGCCTCCTGGGTGGTGATGTATTGCCTCCCCCTCTAACTTTGGACACTTCCAAAGGTCCAAAAAATTCTCAAAATGCCACCAAAATTTTTGGGAACCCTTAGATACTTTTATGTATCACTTTGGACCAACATTTTCATTTTCCAAGTGCCTACAATTTGAAACTCAAATTAACATCTTCACGATGTGAATTATACTAAGTGTTTACACCTTGTTTGTATTTTAACACTTTATCATTTGTATTTAACCAATCATAACAGCTAGCTGGTGTGCCACCCGTTCACCCAGCTGGAGTCCCACCTGTCGACCCAGTCGGTGTTCCTCAAAGGCACCCAAATGATGTGGCACAAGATCCGCTTGCTGGTGTGCCCCCTGTGTACCCAGCTGGAGTTGGAGCCCCGGCTATGCCACATGATCATGGCAAGGGTAAGATTGAGGACAATCCTTCTCCCAAGCAAAATAAGGCTCGTCAGAACCCCGAAGACAACACGGCCCCGAGGTCAGTCGGTAAGGGTAAAGGCTTAGGTGGCCAAGGACACCGCCAGGCTGTTAGCACCTGTGGAGCACAGGGTGTTACACCTAGGTGTGCCAATACAAATCGCACGAGTCCTGAAGGTGGTGTCCCCTAACACCTAGCCATCACCACATGAACAATGGCCAAGGAGCCAACAAGCGAAACTTCTCTGTTGCAGAGAGCTCGACATTATCATCTCGGTAAACAAAGAAAATGTTGAGTCCAATGAAGAAATGGAAGTATCATACCTCGAGGGTAGTGGTGCATTCCAAGGACAAACTAACCTACGAGAAGGCTTGAACGCTCGTATGTGAAATAAGGCTTTTAGGGATAAACCCGGTGGAAGGACCAATCGAACCTCCGGGACAGCCTCAATGCCTGAACGAAGGATAACCCGGCACAAAGTGCTAACCAAGACCATGACCCCCTCCGCCATCTTGAAGAGGATAATGGTCCAATTGGACCGACATCAGTGCCATGACTCCGACTTGGAGGATGAGGACGGGGAGTCATGTGCTCCTCACATTGTAGAAGCCTCATTACCGCGAGGCTTTAAGATGCATCCCGTCATGTCCTATGATGGCATTACAGATCCCACTGACAACCTTTTGAAGTTCAATAGGGTTATTTTGGTGCATCGCATCTCCGAAGATGCCAAGTGTCATGTTGTAATGACCCAACTACTCTAGACTTTGGACCATTAACAATAACTATACATAGACACTAATCTTTAATAAAACTTACAAGGGAAATAAATATTACTTCATTAAAAACATGTAAAAAAAAATGTTAAACTACATAAAACTTTAAGTAGGATATGGGATGCCATTGTTTTAAAAGAAAAACATAACATAATTGATTACATAGTAAAATGCGGAAAAATACATATAAACCATAAGTAAAGAAACTTCATCCTCGAATCGAACTCTCGGCACTTCGATTCCATTCCGCCTCAATACACATGCCCAAACTACCAAGAACCTTTCCCGCCACCAAAGCTATTTTCTTGCACATATAAACATAAAAGGAGTGAGCCTAATGCCCAACAAGGAAAATCTAACACATAAACCATATACATAAAATTCATAATGTAACATAAAACACATCATAAACATATGTCACATACATACTATAATGGCCATTATTACTTGGGGTCCCATAAACAAACAAGTCATATGCCCATTAGATTTGTGGGGCTTGCTAGCTAAGCAATTCATATGCCCAAGTCTAGAAACATACATAACGTCACATAAATCATAGGTTAATCATAACACATATATTATAAGATAACACATAATATAACATATAGAATCCTATCCTATTTTCCTTACCAAAAGAATACCGGGATATGAGAACAAATTTGGGACTTTGGAACACTCCTAAAAACCATAAATGAAAGGGTGAGTATACTAAAGAGAATGAGATGAAAAAGAATGGACGAACTATACCATCAAGAATATACTTACCAAAAACCTTATGTTCAAGAACATAGATTTCCTATCCAAGAATAAAGAATAAAGTTAGGGGCTGAGTAGAAAACTATAAGAACTTGAAGAAAATAATACCAAATGAACTAGAGTTTTGGAATACCTTGAATGCTTTTATGACCAATCTAAACCTTAAACCAAAATGTGTTATAAACCTTACTTCCCAAGTGTTTGGTAAGCTTATAATGATTAAGCTTATAATTCCCAACCCAAGTGTTTACACTCTCACAATAACCTAGCAACTTGCAGCCTCTGAACTTAGCTTGATGAATGAATAAATGGCTGGGTACTAGGTCCTATTTATAGAGTTCAAGAATGAAAAGATCTTCATTTAACTTGAATAAAAATAATGGCTTTTAAGTGAAAAAAAATTTGAATTATCGTTCAGCAGAGGCTGAAGACTCGTTCAGAAAGATGCTGGACTTATCAAGAGGTTAAAGATTTAAAATGAGAACGTTTTCAAAAACTTTCAAAATACACTGAAGGAGCCGATATATCGCCCCCTGTAGGCGATATATCGCCCCCTGTAGGCGATATATCGCCTGGGCCAGCATGCCCGAGGTGATCGTGCGAAGTTTCATGTTTTTCGTATCCCCGTATTGCGATATATCGCCCCCTATAGCTGCGATATATCGGCATACGCTGAATATTTAAACACGAAATTGCAAATTTTAAGCTTAATTTGAATTGAGTAAACATCCTTGACTAAGTCCTCGAATGTTTTCAAAGTTGCTGACAGACCCTATATTCAAATATTACTCTTAATAAACTTATTCCTCAAAAAAATACTTAATTATCATTAAGCATACACATGACAAGTGTTACTTTCTTATTGGGTCTATCTAAACCTTATAATATAATAAATATCACCATCAATATCAGTCATATTAATCAAACCTTAGGTTAAAATTAATATTCTTAAACTATAGGTTAAACTTAGAAAATCTAAAAGTGTTACTATGAGTGTCCAAATAAATCCCGGTCTGAACCAAAGTCCACAGTCATAAAAATACTACTACTATTACTATTATACTACTATCTAACTAGCTAAGTAAAGTTCTTGGACTCTACACATGTGTTCTCGATAACCTTGATTGGTTCAGTAGATGAATGGTTCAAGAAGCATTGACTGGGATCCATCCATTGGTGGCATGAATTATCGTCTTCATTCTGAAGACAGTTCATAGCAGCTCGGAAGGTGAGCTTGGAGGTCAATGCTTTGGCCAACATAAAGCAAGGACCCTTCGAGACCCTCAAAGCTTACATTAAACGCTTCAAGAAGGAAGTTGCGATGACCAAGAGGGTTGATGATCGCCAGCAGCTAATGGCCTTATAGGCCAGCATCCGTGTGGGATCCCTGCTGTGGGATGACCTCTAGCCGAGAGGGTACCGAAGGCTCGATGACTTCATCCATTGAGCACAAGAATATATCAGCTGGGAAGACGCCCAGATTAGAGCATTTGAGGGGCCCGTTGCCTTTCCTGCTCTAATGACGCATGGTCCCATGGCTTCGGGGACCCAGTATCCACTCTACGCTCCTATCCAATAAAGTATTGTGGGAGCCCAGTCAAGTCCAAGCGTCCTGTAGCGTCCCAAATTTTCTAATAACGCTTAGGGCCTTGATTTGTGTGCCTGAAGGACAATAGTTGATTTATTATGTTAATATGTGAATTTGATGAGTATGTGATTAGAAATGCATGTATAGGTGAATTAAATATGCATGTAGGCCCCTTTTGGCTATTAGGGGCATGTTTGTAATTTTAGCCCGCTGAGGGCCATAAATGCAATATTTGTGTATATTGTGATTGGTGCCACATGCGAGTGGTGATATATTTGTGATGCACGATCTGAGACAGCCCTAGGGAGCGGTTTAGCTAGAATGTCACAACGGGGTCAAATGCTCGGCTCGGGAGGAGCCTGGGGGTATTTTGGGGATATAATATATGTTTGGGAATTATCGAGTAATGGGTAGTAGTTTGGAAATCATTTGGACATGTTGAGATTAAATACGGATTTATAGGAATACTCGGGAACTTAACGAAATTTGTTGAATGACTAAATTGACCTTGGGTTACTTAAGGGTTGAGGATAAGTTGAAGGGGCAATTTAGTCATTTGGGTAGGGATATACACTTAGAGGCCTAGGAAATCACTGGAACTCAGAAGAAGATAAGACACAAAACTCTCAAGTCCCTCTCTCTCTTTTGGTTGTCCTTTCTCTTCTTGGTGTTTGAAGGCTTTGGGTTACTTGGAGGATTTTTACTGAGTTCTTGAAGGATTAGGAAGCTTTAAGCTCAGGGAATCAGTTCAGGAACTGACATAAATATAGAGGTAAGCTTTTAAATTGAATTAAGCTGTTGAATTCTGCAAGTTTTCTTGAGAACTCAAGCATGATTGAGGTTTGATTTGGTTAGCTGTATTTGAATTTTAATTATGGTGTTAGTAAGATTAGGGAGCTGTTAGGTGGATGTGATGCCTAGGATGTGTAGATGAAGAGTCTAAGATTAATTTATGGTTTAATTAATGCTTGAATATGGGAATTATGGATTAGGCTCGAGGAACATGCTGGAAAAATGGACGTTTTCTGGGTTTGGGGGTTCGAGCCGCGACCCAAGGCTGGGAATGTCGAGGCCCGTGTTCGTGTGAAGGCCTGGGGAAGCCTCTATTCTTGAGGCACGCCGCGACCCTAGAAAGGGTTTGCCACGGCCCGTGTCTCCTAGCAGGGAGGCATTTTGCCTCTATTTTGGGGCATGTCGTGGCCCTTAAGGGGCTGGGCCGCGGCCCTAATTCAAAGTTTTGGCTGTTTGTAGGTTCTCGGGCTCGGGAACCCAAAAGTTAGGGCCCGAGAAGGATTTTACCACCCAGATTGGTAGAATCCAAGGTCCTGGAGACTAGAATTATAACCCAAGGTAATTTAATGGATTAGAGCTCGATGGATAGCTTTTTGTCAATGCGTTGTGATTAGGCTTTTAGTGAGGCTCGGACTAGAGAATTATGCTCGGGATTTTGGTGCTCAAGAAGCTTGGGACACAGGTAAGAAAACTGTTGTACACGTAGAGCAGGGCGTTTCCCTATAGTTTGTATTGTAGGGCATGGCCCTATGTGATTGAATTTCTGGGCGTAGCCCTATTTATTTTTATTTTTTGTCTTTGTTTAAGTATTTATTGTATATATGCTATGTATTTAATATTTGTGATTAAACGGTGAAGGCTGGGAATGGCGAAGACCGAGAACAGTAGGAAGTCGGGTACGACAAGAGGTTAAGAACAACGTTAAGCACGTGGAGTGCAAGGCTGAGTACGACAAGGGGCCGGGAACGGCGTTGAGCACGCGGAGTGCAAGCCGTTAGGGTGAGAACCTTCTCATATGGTTGAGTCATCCTCACGGTGTAGACCGAGAACCCAGGGCCTGGTAAAGCACCTGAGACGGCATGGCTGCTATGAGTTTATCCTGATGGCTATTTTTTCTTTATGTTGCTGCTAGATATGCATATGTTGATTGTTTTATGTTGAGTTTTCTTGCTGGGCTTCGGCTCATGGGTGCTCTATGGTGCAGGTAAGAGCAAAGGAAAGGTCGACCAACAATGAGTACGGAGAGCGTGAAGTGACATGTACTTGTTCGGCCTTCCTGGCTGCCATGGCCAACGATATTTGTAATGCCCTAAACTCTAGGGCCCGTTACGGTGCACACTTTAAATAGTGCTAAACTCGCTAACCGAGTCATTTGGCCATAATTGTGTAACTAAGTATGATTAGCGATCTATGATTAAAAATATTTGTTAAGATATAACATTTCACTAAAACGTTTACTGTATACATTGGGATCCCAAAAATATAATTTAAAGGTTAATTACAAGAAAATATTTACAATCAGCCGATCTAAGCGGCAAAACAGGGTTTAACCCTAGTTCCTCTTTCAACCCTGGGCTGTGGTGGTCGAGCAGCCGCATATGCACACATCGTCACCGAAGCTCTCCAACTCAAGGATGGTTCAGCTTTCTTTTGCCTTTATCTGCACCACATAGCACCCGTGAGCCGAAGCCCAGCAAGAAAACTGAACATGCTCACGATCAGTAATATCTTGCCATCAAGTCATAACGTGCATGCCTAGCAAATATAGCCCTATTCAAGCATGCAAATAAGTTATGATAATGATGGGTATCCAGGATAAGGAATCTTGCCCTCCTGAATGGATGACTATCAAGTCAATCCTAATCAAATAAGTGATTTAACACTGGTGGTTCTGGTAACCATGCTGGACTTATAGCCCTAAATAGTAGAATGACAGTTGTAATAGTCACTAAGGCGGGTTCCGTTCCCACTAGCCATGTGACGATACGGTCACCTGGACTTTACAAATAAGTGATCCTTTCACTAGCTTAAACAAGATAGGTATTTGATGAAATAGTCACCAACATAAACCTACCGAGTGACCATAGAGTCACTAACATGGGATTCCATTTCCCTCAGCCATGTGACAAAGCAGTCACCTAGGCCTTTGGCCCTGGCTCTGAGTAACTAGTCATAGACTAGACAAGTGCTTATAATTTTCATCGAACTTAGGGTCGGTCCAGTATCAATGCTTGATATGAGTCATTCAATGCAGATGTCGATTAGATCCAATCTTTTATCGACTCTATGTTCATGACATTTATGCCGCTCCTGACTCTTAGGTCAGTAACACACGACTAGTGCTCAGTGCCTTTGTTAAACTTGACTAGTAAGTCACAGCTTCACAGATGGATCTGACACCATTGCCGATTCTAACTAGTAAGTCAGTGCCACGCACAAGTAAGCAATGCTACCAGGCATATATCATATATCAAATATCCGAATATAGGGCAGTCAACATGCTTACTTAACTATTGCTAGCATAATTAGGATCATGCACAAACACAGAGACTCAAGCTCCGATCAATCTCATATTTAACATTCATGGCATGCCCTAACCACATGTTTCTCATGCATCATATGCAACACATTTAAACACTCGACATGCCTCAATAATAACCATGCATGTCATATATAGGGTGCAGTTTTCTTACCTCTGGTTCAAGCGAGAAAAAATAATTGAACGACCTTTGAGAACGATCAATCCTTTAACCCCTTAGCGGTCACCTAATCATAACCAAATATGGGATTCCTTCAATAAAATCAATAATAAAGGTTCCCGGACCAAGACCTAGCCTCCGGGACATCAAATCCCACTAAACCGGGTAGTAGGAATGATCTCGAGGCCTAAGGTTTGAACCGCCAAGCCAAAAAGCCAATTTTGGCCAAAAATGCTCTTAAGGATCGCGACCCTACATCCACCATGTCGCGGCCCACCTCCCAAATAGAGGCACCAACCTCAAGCTCCTGCACCCTATGTCGCGGCATTGCCTCCCAAGCGCCGCGACATTGCCTGGTCATCAGCCAAAAACCCTTGTTTTATCCCATCAAAACCTCATTTTTTCCCTCTTTTAATCCTTCCAAAACTTACCCAAACATCTCCTATAGATTCTCGCTAAACCTCAAGTAGTCCTATAGATTCCCAAATTAATCACTGTATTAATCACCAAATAATTACCCATTACTCGATAAATCCCAAATATATGCTAAATTTCCCAAAATACCCCTATGCTCACCCCGAACCGTGTATTAGACCCCGTTGTGACTATTCCGCTAATCCGCTCCCTAGGACCGTCTCGGACCACACATCTCAATTATGTCTCCACAATACTGTGGTCTCAAACACAACACACACACACACACACACACACACTTAATCACATTTATCCCCTCAACAGGCCGAAATTACAAATATACCCTCATTAACAAAAATGAGCCCACATGCATATTTAATTCACCTAAACATGCATTTCTAATTATATAATCATTTAATCCACATAATAGCATAATTCAATTAATTATTTCCTTCCCAACATGCTAATCAAGGCACTAAGCCTTATTAGCAGTTTTGGGACATTACACGGAGGGCAAATCGAAATGCTCAAGCTGACCCACTGGTGGCAAGGTAACCGGGGGCAGGTGGCTTAATGCGAATGACCTCCTAGGGACCCGAGTCATTGGGACTCGGCAACACAGGAAGACATTAAAGTTACTTTCAAGGACATCGAGCATGGAAGACAACACTAAATGTCCCAAGTGTCGAGCACTAACGAAAAACCCTACAGTTCAAACATACCTCCTCAAAGCCTGAGTCATTGAAACTCGAAGGCGTAGGATAGTCAAGTGCCCTCACTTGTCCCCGCATCAAAGTTACTCTTAGGACCGCGAGCCTAAAAAGGAAACACTAAATGTATAAGTGTCTAGACAATGGCAGAAAAATCCTCAAGCTCTAACTACTACAAGCCGACTGTGGCCTGAGCCGTTGAAACTCAGGGACGTGGGGAAGCTTCAAGTGTCACTTGACTTCGCGTTAAAGTTACTCCCAAGGACCACGATCCAAAAGAGTAACACTAAAGGCCTAAAAATGGTCTAACTACTAAGAAAAGTCAACAAAAACTCTAGTCTCCAAGACTCAAGCACAAGACCCAACTCCACGAGTTAGGACACTTGTGAGTTACGTTGCGTTGAGTTGAATTAACAAAGTCCATGTTGCCTATTTATTAAATGTCATTTCAATAACAATAAAGCAATCATGGTAATATTGTAGTGCAAGCTGCCTAGGTTTAAATAGAAAAATAGTTACAACAGTGCTCAGAGATTCGAGCGATGATTGTCTATACCTCAATAAACTATGTCACGTAGGCCTACTTAGCTAAAAATGTATTATACAGGTCAGAATTACTGAGGCCCTTAGCCTGGAGGCACCTCTGCCACCAGTTCGATCACAGGATCATCTTCGAGGATGCAACCCACTGCCGAAACTTACCTCTCGAGCATTGTCCTCATGTTGGGCTCCTCAGTGAATGAGAGATCCAAATCTCTATTGCTCTTCCACGCAACAAAGAGTGTATCATCAGCAATCTCGTCGAGATCCTTCTCCAGTTCTTCTACTCGATGACAGAGGTCTTCAGCCTCTTTGGCGGCAAGCTCAGCATGAGTAGTAGCTCGTGCAATGTCCTCCATGCCTTTGATCAGCTCCTCGACGCAGGCCAAAGACTCCACCCAGCTCAGTCAGAGCTCCTACGAGCCTTTGTCAACTCCTCCTCCATGGCCTAGGTGCGACCCGCGATGTCCTCTAACAACTTGGAGGAAGTGTCCTCCATGATGGACAACTTTGTCTGCACAGTGGCCAGTAGACTCTCCACTTCACGGACACAGCCCCTTGTGTCATCCACTTCCTTCTAGAGTCGCAAGTGCTCCTTAAAAGGGATCGGTCTTTTTTGAAATTGTGCCAACTCTTCCCGAGCCTTATTCATCTCAATATGCATTAGAACGATGTCCTCGAGCTGTTGGTTGAGGGACACAGTCTTCCAAATCAGTATCAGATCATTAAAAAGTTGAAGAAATTGATAATAAATTGAGATAAACATTTGAAGACTCTTCCTTACAGAGTAATGGTGGCAGGTGACTACCAGCGAAACCTCATTGTCACTGTCACAATGGGCAAGGCTGCGAGAAGGGAACTCGCATAGGGACCCCACTATCCCTTGGAGAAGCTCTGCGGTGGGCGGAGCAGCCTTCTCTCCTATTCTCCCCTCGAGGAGAGGCTCAAACTCGTCGTGACTAAGAGGAGAAATAGGGTCCTTCAACCAGTCCTCGCACACGTACTCAGCAAAGAGTTTGAAGTCCCCATCGCCCTCATCGATACGGGTATTCTAGTACTCAACAACCCGGTTATGCTTCTCGGAGTCTTCCCCATCATAGTGTTCCAAGAAGACTATCCATCGAGGTGCCCTGACCAGAGGGGAATCAGGCACCTTAGAAGGGATTTCCTTACCCTTCTTGGAGGACTCCCCATCTTAAAGGGATGAAACCTCAAGGTCAATGACCTCATCTGGAGCCACCGTCCTCTAGCTGAGGACTGATGGAGCAGCTTCAGGGGCTGTTGGGATAACTGGGGCTGGGGCTATAGTAGCCAGGATGTGGATGCCATGGTTGATGTAGCTGAGACATCTATCTGAGAAGGTCCCGACACCGTCTGATGCTTCGACCTGACAGGCCCATGCTTTCTGCACAAAGGAAACAAACTGGTTAAATATGCATAAGGGAAGGAAAGCAATAAAAAAAAATAAAAATGCATGCGAGACTAATTATGATCTCCTCGAGAGCCTCACCGCGATCAGGCTCCTCTGAGTGGAGGACAGAGTGGGAGAATTTGGGGATGACCCGACCTATCTCATGCATAAGGTTGGTCTCGTACTGAAAAAACCAAGTGGCGTGCATAGAAGTCACCTTGTCAAAACGCCTGAGACCTTGGGGGTGTCTCTTCCTCCTTAGATTGCGGAGGAACACATCGATAAGGTCTTGATAGTCTTGATACTCTTCCTCGGACCAACGATGCCCTGAAATTTTCCCACACTCAAGAAGTGAGGGCGAAAACAAATAATGATCAGGACTAATTCCCTCCCCAACGTGCTTAGCATAATGAAGGACAATTGGGGTTTACCTTGAGGCATGGAAGATTAATCGATCCCCAACTCAAGCTCTTCATCTTCCTTTGCCTCTGCGACGAACTTGATGGCGAGGATGCTCTTTGCATGATCCTCACAAAGGTGTCGTGTGTATATAAATTACGCCTTAGCCGCCATATAGTCCATGTGGAGCCTCGCCTATTGGCGTGATTGCTTCAAGTCTCAAAATCTGGTGAGGAAAATCTGGCTTATACTCTGCCCCTCCCACAGTAGCCCATACTACTGGAGGTATGCATCAGTGACGAGGAAGGTGAGGTCCAACTCCTCATCGGGGAAGGCGTTCGTTGCCTTAAACCTTCCGTCGAAATAATCCACAAAGCATGTACGACAGAAAATTCCTAAAAGAAAATGTTTCAAGACTAAGGATTAGTTACGGGCGGAACTCAGTCAGATGAAACGACTCAAGGACAAAAGCACTTACCAACTCTAGCAAAGTCCAGGAGTAGAGTGGGATTAGTCCTCGTCGGGAAGCCACTAGCCCATAATAAATTATCCTTGTAGTCCCGAGTGTGGTTTTCATTGTCGTTCGTAGCCTTGTAACTTCTCCCTGGGATCGTGTGCTTCATCAGGGTGTTGTACCCATCTTGTTCCCCCTTCTTCGAACACTTCCAAAAGCTGTAGACATATAGTTTCTCAACCGAGGAAGGGGCAGGCCAGTTCTGTCTCCTATACAGAACATAAAGTTTGGCCAGCACTTGATATCCATTCGGGGACAGCTGGAAGGGGGATATGTCGACGAACTTGAGGAAGTCGATATAGTACTGGTGCAATGGCAAGGTTGCACCAACCTGGAGATGAGAGGCACTCCAGGGCCCAAGCCCATGGGCTCTCATGCACCCTCTCGTCCTCCCGAGATAGGTGCACCAACATCTGACGGGTGTTCACCATGTAGTGGGGGAGAATCTTTTCCAAGGCACCTTGGTATCGGAGCTTGTTGGGGATCGCCTCTGGCTCGAACCCCACGGCGGTGTAGGGTTTGTTTGTTGACATCAAACCTGCCTTGGCTTCTTCCTCCAAGATGCCAACTCGAAGGGGTCTTGTTTCCGCTGGGGCTTGACTTCTAATAGCCTTTCTCAAGGTGTTTCTTAGCTTCTCAAGCCATCTATCGAATTTCAGCGTCGAAGGCGTAGAACCCTTGTGTGTGTAGATGGTGAAGCTCCTCGGACATCTGAAACAACAAACCAAGCAGTTAGCGCCTTGCCCTATGGGTCAAAACGAGGATCCTGAAGACAACTTCTTGGGGAGAAGATATAAGAAATTCTAAGGACACAGGGTGTCCTCACGGTCAAAGAATCGGCACCGGAGAACACCACCGGAAATTATGAACATCATTAGAATCTGGGAATTTTCTAGATTCTGGTCGAATGTCTTGAAAGGCAAAAATTTCCCAAGGTGTGCAGTAGGCCATTTTGACCACTCCTAACACCAAAATGTGCCTAAAAATAACTATAGAAGGTCAAAACAACCCCTCAAGTACAAAAAAAAAATTAAACGCATGTTCCTAAGCATGCATCTAAACTCCCGAATTAAGCTCAATGAAAACACAAAACCATAAAATACTTACTCCAGATATAAGGTCGATAAGTGCTTAAACATGTTCGAACGCTAAAGAATAGCTTGTCATTCACCCATAAATAAGATGATTCTCGCAAACCATCCAGAATCGCAGAAGAAGCTCAGGAACGGTTGAAGTGCTGGGAAGCTTGAGAGAGAAGAGAGAGTTATGATGATTTTGAATTTCGAGCATACAGAGAGGCGGTTCCCGAGTCTTTATACTCGCAGGGTGAGATCAGAGGCAGTCGAGAACAATCCAACGGTCAGAATCTAAAAGGCTTGGATCATGATCATTAGCATTGGAAAAGGACGCCTTGGGTATGGAGCGAAAGGACACCTAGGGTACGGAGTAGACATTTTGGGTAGTGGAATGGACTCATTATTAATTGTACAAATTGATGGGCCCAATAATAGGGAGTCAACATGTGGCGTGAATTTTCAGAGTGAAGTCAGAGGAAGCCCAAGCTACTCCCGCCGAAGGCCTTTTTGAGTTACTCCTCAGTCCATGTCTCCATTATCCCAGACATACACTGATCATAATAGCTTAAAGTATTTCTTCACCCAGAAGGACCTAAACATGAGATAGAGACGTTGGCTAGAGTTGGTAAATAATTATGACTGTGAGATCCTCTATAATCTAGGGAAAGCCAATGTAGAGGAGGATACTTTGAGTCAAATGGGCCCAGGAAAGTTGTTTGGTTCAAAGCAGATATCTAAGGAATTTCTAGAAGATATGACCAGAGCAAAGATAGAGTTGGTAGTGGGCCGGTTGGCCAATATTTACTTTGCAGTCCCCTCTCTTGGAGAGAATAGAGGGCCAGATGAGGGACTCAGAGTTGATGAAGCTTAGAGAGGATGTCCTAGTGGGAGTATCCAAGGAATAATCCATTACAGAGATGGGTTTATGGAGATACAAGGATCAAATTTGTGTTCTGATGGACTTGGGTATCAGACGAGAGATCCTTGATGAATCTCACACCACACCATATTCATTACATCCCCGTACCTTGATGATGTATCAGGATCTAAGTTCATTATATTGGTGGCCAGGGATGAAGAAGGACGTGGTCAACTATGTGGCAAAGTGTCTAACCTGTCAGCAGGTGAAGGCTGAACACCAGCGGCCAACGGGGTTGTTACAAGCTTTATGTATTCCCAAGTGGAAATGGGAAGACATTACTCTGGACTTTGTAGGATGCTGGCCCAGGACAGTGGGGCAACATGACTCTGTATGGGTGATAGTAGACAGATATACCAAATCAGCTCAATTTCTGTTAGCGAGGACAAACTATACTGAGGACCAGTATGCAGAGCTATATGTGAGGGAGATTGTACGTTTCATGGGGTTCTGAAATCTATAGTATCAGACCAGAATCCCATTTTTACCTCTAATTTATGTGGTAGCTTGCAGAAGGCTATGGGGACTCAGTTGAAGTTCAGTACAGTCTATCATTCTCAAACAGACGGGCAGTCTGAGAGGATGATTTAGATATTGGAGGACATGCTTAGAGCATGCGTGCTAGATTTTGAGGGGTCTTGGAGTAATTATCTTCCATTGATTGAGTCTTCATACAATAATAGCTATCAATTAACGAATGGAGTAGCTCCATATGAGATGTTGTATGGAAGGAAGTGTAGGTGATCCATCCATTGGGATGATATGGGAGAAAGGAAGTATTTGGGTCCAGAGATGGTTCAGAGAACTAATGAGGCTATTGAGAAGATTCGAGCTCTAATGCTCGCCTCAAATAGTAGACAAAAAATTTACACTAACCCTAAGCGTAAGGACGTGGAGTTGCAGGTAGGGGACCATGTATTTCTGCGAGTCTAACCACTATGGGGAGTAAATTGGTTTGGGAAGAAGGGCAAGCTGAGCCCTAGGTTCGTAGGACCTTTTGAGATCCTGGAAAGGATCTGGCACGTAGCCTATATACTGGCTCTGCCCCCGTCATTATCAGGAGTGCAAGATGTGTTTCACATCTTGATGCTTCGAAAGTATGTGTCAGATATGACCCATGTATTAGGATATGTTATGGAGATACAGAAGGATTTGTCTTATGAGGAGCGACCAGTTTAGATCCTAGATAGAAAGGACAAGGTTCTGAGGAACAAGACGATTCCTCTAGTTAAAGTTCTATGGAGGAATAGTAAGGTCGAGGAACCAACATGGGAGCTAGATTCACTTATGTGGGATTATCATCCCGACTTATTTAGGTAAATTTTGATGACAAAATTTACATTAGTAGGGGATAGCTGTAACATCCCTGTAACGCCCTACTTCCCTAGAGTCGTTACTAAGTGAGTTTAAAGCATGCATTTAACTCACTAATCAAGGTTTTAGGTCAAAAGTGTAATTAAATCATAAACAGAGTTATAAACTTTGAAAATAATTCCATTTACTGGAAATCATAAAGTGTTTGACATTTAGGATCCCAAGAATACCATTTAAAATATATACGACATGTAAGTACAACAAAGTTGGCTAGACGACAAAATCTAGGTTTTAATACAATCATCTCTCAAAACCACTGGCTGTGACAGCCAGGCAAGCTAAACATGTACGCGCCGCTTCACGCTCTCCGTACTCATGGTTGGTCGATTTTCCCCTTGCCCTTACGTGCACCACAGAGCACCCGTGAGCCGAAGCACAGCAAGAAAACCCTCACAAGCAGAAAAGATATGCATAACAAACACTTAGCATATAAATAGGCCATCAATAGGCTAAACACATACGGCCATGCCTTCCCAGGTGCTTTACCAGGCCCTGGGTTCGTGGTCCACACCGTGAGGATATCCCAAGTATCCTTTAGGGTCTCGCCCTGGCAACTCGCACTCCACGTGCTAAACCCTGCACCCGACCCCTTACCGTGCTCGACCTTACACTCCACATGCCTAACGCCGTTCCAGGTCCCTTGTCGTTCCCAGCCTGCACCGTTCCCGACTCTTGCCGTACATTAACACATATGCATACAAAGCATAGTGAAACACATACTAGACATGAATAAAATCAATCAAAGAACTACGCCCTACAACATAATCATATAGGGCCCGGCCCTGCATACAAGTTCTATGGGAACAGTGGTTTTCTTACCTGTGTCCCGAGCTTTCAAAGCACCGATATCCCGAGCACAGTCCCCTAACCTAAGCCTCGCCGAAACCCAAGTCACAACGCATTAACAATATTCATCCATCAAGTTCTAATCCATTAAATAGCTTTGAGTCACAACTCTAAGACCCTGAATCTTATCAATCCGGGTGATAAAATCCAACCCGAGCCTTAGCAATTAGGTTCCCAAGTCAAAACCCTCAAGTTGTTGGAAATGTGCCCTGAAAGCATATGTAGTAGACATTGTTTTTTGAAATAAATAAATAAATTGAATTTGTTATGCATATATTTTATGGACTGTATTATTCTATGATAATATTATGTAAATATGAGGAAAATTCCTAAGTTCATATATGTAATCTCAAACAAGTATTGGTACGGGAGGATTGTGTTTGAGATAAATGAACTTGAATAGTTCGCAGTAAAATAAAGTTATGGAATCTTTAGATTAATTACTGCAAGTACGGTCCACTAGTATTATGAATACATGTGATCTAGATCCGGATCACAAGTGTGGTAGGACACTTTAGTGGAGGTGCTTTATATATTAGAGAATATATAGAACTGGACTAGATATGTTTATTAATACTTAGTTAAATACTGTTTCGAAGTATTAATTAAATATATCAACTGATGATCATATACAAATAGATCTTAATCCTGAAGTTACTATGAACTCCTGTTTATGTTATATGAGTTCTTTGATTCACTTGTTAGGGTCTGTCAGAATGATCAGGCTAAAAACTTTTGTTTTGGGAACTCATTAATATAGATGGCTGGGGACATAGTATACAAATATGGAATCTATACCTTATCGCAAGAGATTGAATGATGGTTCTCTTAAGGGTTGACTTTTGGGACTGAAAGGTTATTGAGCTCAAATTCATAATTTAGTTATGAATTAACCTTCACTAGTAGAGTCAATGGTACTTAAGGAAACAAGAGATAATTAAAAGGATAAAACGGTAATTTTATTCCCAATTAATTATGAGCCATTATTAGAGGGCCAAGTTGTATGCAATGATTATATCAATGGAAGCTTTATGAATATAAAGTACTCAGTAAATGAAATGTCTATAATTACAAGAGTGCAGTCTCATATTTATAGTGGAATAATCATGAGATTAATAAATTAAGATTATTTAATTAAAGAGTTTAATTAATAATCTCAAATTTATTGGAGCTTGGAATTATAGGTCCATAGGTCCCCATAGCGGCTCTATCAACACTGTTCAAGGTAAGAGTTGATATGCAGGGAAAATAGTTTAAAGACATATTTAAGAAGAAATTTGTTCTTCAGGCCAAATATGCAATTATATGATAATAGTGATTAATTAATTAATTACAAATTAGTTGTAGTTAACAAAATTAATTAATATTTAATTATTGTATAATTTTCAAAATTATATTAAATAATTAAATTAATTTTCGAAATTTAATTAAATAATTAATTAATTATAATTTTCGAAATTATAATAAATTAAATATTTATTTTCAAAAATTTTAGATTTAATTAATTGATAGAATTAATTAAATATCTTTATTTGAGTGGGAGATAATGATCTGATAAGTTCAAATTGGATTTGAATTTAAAAGATTAATATTTATTCAAATAATTAATTATATTTTATAATTAATTTGAATTAGCTATCAGGTTGTTAGATCTTATATGACAAAGTAATTTGAATAAATAATTAAATAAAATTTGAAAAACCAATATCCCTAGATATTAGGAAGCTACACGTTCACACACAGTCCAGGACTGTGTGTGGCGTATAGGGCTAGCATTTTCAGGGATGGGATTTTCAATTTTATTTATTTAATTAATTAATTAATGGATAATTCAAAAAGTGGTTTTTTGGATTTTTTCATTAATAGAATAATTAATTAATTAAAAAGTAAATTGTAAAATGGTTACAGATTTATTTTTTAAATTTTGAATATTTTCTTTTAAGTATGACTAATCAGAAAAGTATTCAGTCAAGAGAGTGTAAGACAACTTTGAACATTCGCTTTGTGAAAAATAGAACGATAGTTTTCTCTCCCTGAAAATAAAGAACCAATTCTCAGGCCTATTCTCTTGATCTCATGAGTTGAGTACATCAAGTAGAATCACAAATAAACTATCCTTCATTCTCTAAGTGCCCACACATTTCTTGAGGTGTAGAGAACGCTTTGGAAGATCTTGGTGTGAGTACGTGGGAGCGGCTTGGATAGGAAGATCGTTCTAAATATGAAAAGATAGCAAGGACACTTGATAGGCTTCAAAAGGTATGAATTCTATCCTTACCTTGTTTATGATTAATGTATGTATATTAATGGATCCGCATATTTAAAGGTAGTTTAAATATGTTACAAAATTTTTGTTGTACACTGGCCCAACCAAACCACCATTCCACTGCGTATTAGGAAACTCGTTCCTAACACAAGTCACCCTGCACTTTGAACTAGGGTCGCGGCCCAACCCCACAAGGGTCGCGGCTAGCTTCAAAACAGAGGCTAACACCTCCCTGAAACACGCACGGGCCGCGGCGCGCTTGGCCAAGCGACGCAGCAAGCCTCGAGCACCATGGCCTCCCAAGGCCTCGCGTGCACACGGGCCACGACTTGCCCCTCCTAGGGCCGCGACCCTCGCCTCCAAACCCAGAAAAACACCATTTCCTTGCATTTCCTTAGAGTCAAACTCCACATATCTCAACCAAAATTACCCCCAACCTCAGAATTGACCCCAGAATTCATACTCATGCAACCTAGACATGCCAACGAACTCAAGAACCAACTCCCACACCCATTAAACAATCAAAACTAGTCCTAGAATCCAACCATGCATACTCTAAGAAAACCAGTAGAAATTCCAAACATAACCCTTATAATTTAAAACTTGCCCTTGCTGGTTTGAATCTCTGAACTAGCTCCCTAAGTTCCAAGCTTCAAGCTCCTCTAAATCCCAACTGAATTCCTTAGCTTCTAGTTAGTTCACCAAGTTTTCCCTTGATATGCCTTAGAGAAAGATGAAGAGAGTGAAGGGAAGACAGCTTCAAGAGAGGGAGGAAGAGTCGGTTTCTCAGTTTCTAAAAACTTCCTAGGCTTTGTTTTATTTAACTTAAATTTTAAGGTTACCTCAAGGCTCGGGGTACCAAAAACGTCCCCGAGGGAAAAATGGTAAATTTCCCCAATATTCCCTCCTAGACATTCTAACCTCAAATATATCTCCCACTATTTATTTCCATAACCCAATAGCCCCATAAAAGATCTAAAACCCAAAATACCCCTCGACTCGCCCTAAGTCGGATTCTCAACCCCGTTGTGACTTTTTGGCTAACTGCTCCCTAGGACTGTCTCAGATCGTGCTACACAGATATATCACATTTATCACATTTATACCCTCAACGGGCTAAAATCACAAACATACCCCTAATATCCAAATGGGGCCCACATGCATATTTAATTTAACTTAACATGCATCTCTATCACATATTCACATAAATTCATATATTAAAGCAATAATTCACTTATTGCCCTCCAGGCACACTAATCAAGGCCCTAAGCCTTATTAGCAAATTTGGGTCGTTACAACTATCCCCTCCTTACAGAAATTTCATCCTTGAAATTACATGAATAACTCGGGATACCCCTCCCTCATCTTTGATTCAAGTTCCCATGTCGCCTCCTCAACCTTGTTATTCCTCCACAACACTTTCACCAAGGCGATGGTCTTGCTCCGCAAGACTTTATCCTTCCGGTGAAGAACCTGAACGGGCTTCTGCTCATAGGAAAAATCCTGATCTAGGTCCAAATTCTCATAACTCAGAACGTGCGTTGAATCTGACACATACTTCCAGAGCATGGACACATGAAAAACATCATGAACCTCTGATAAAACTGGAGGCATCGCTAGTCTAAAAGCTACCTCTCCAACCCGTTCCAAAATCTCGAAGGGGCCAACAAATCTAGGGCTCAGCTTGCCCCGAACACCAAACCATTTCACTCCCCTCAAAGGTGAAACCCTGAATAACTCTTCTGACGACTCTGGGAGGCGAGGATTCGCGCTCTAATATTCTCAATCGCCTCATTGGTCCTCTGAACCATCTTTGGTCCTAGATATCTCCTCTCACCTGTCTCATCCCAATGGATAGGTGATCTACACTTCCTTTTGTAAAGCATTTCATACGGAGCCACTTCGATGGTCGCCTGATAACTGTTGTTGTACGAAAACTCAATCAAAGGGAGATACTTCCTCCAAGATCCCCCAAAATCTAGCACACAGGCTCGCAACATGTCCTCCAATATCTGAATCGTCCTCTCAGACTATCCATCTGTCTAAGGATGATATGCGGTACTAAACCGTAACTGCGTGCCCATAGCCTTCTGCAGACTCTCCCAAAACTTGGAAGTGAAGGTGGGGTCCCTGTCGGATACTATCGACCTCGGAGCTCCATTAAGTCAAACAATTTCCTTCACATATAACTCAGCATACTGCTCCACAATATAAGTCATCCTGACAGGCAAAAAGTGGGCGAACTTGGTATACCTATCCACAATCACCCACACCGAGTCATGTTGTCCTACGGTTCTCGGAAAACCAACCACAAAGTCCATGGTGATATCTTCCCACTTTCATTCTGGAATCCCCAAAGGCTGCAGCAACCCCGCTGGCCTTTGATGCTCAGCCTTGACCTGCTGACAAGTTAAGCCCTTGGCCACATAATCCACCACATCCCTCTTCATGCCCGACCACCAATACAAAACTCTTAAATCCTGATACATCTTCGTTGTACCCGGGTGCAAGGAATAGGGAGTGGTATGCAATTCATCTAAGATTTCCCACTGGATATCAGAGTCCATCGGAACGCAGATCCGACCCTTGTACTTCAGTAACCCCATCTCTGAAATAGAAAAGTCCTTAGTCGCTCTGACTAAGACATTCTCTCTGTGACCTCTCAACTGGGAATCTTTCCCCTGCGCCTCCTTGATCCTCTCATGGAGTGTAGATTGAAGAGTGATGTTGGCCAACCGACCAACCACCAACTCTATACCTGCTCTAGTCATCTCCTCGGCTAGCCTGTCAGATATTTGTCTCGAACTAAACAACTGTTCTGGGCCTTTTCGACTGAATGCATCAGCCACTACATTAGCCTTCCCAGGATGGTATAGGATATCACAAACATAATCCTTAACCAACTCCATCCACCACCTCTGGCGCATATTCAGGTCCTTCTGAGTAAAGAAATACTTCAAGCTCTTATGGTCGGTGTATATCTCACACTTCTCACCATAAAGATAATGTCTTCAAATCTTAAGTGCGAACACCACCGCTGCCAACTCCAAATCATGTGTGGGATATCTCTGCTCATACTCCTTTAACTGTCTCGATGCATAGGCTATCACCTTACCAGCTTGCATCAACACACACCCCAAACCCTATCTGGATGCATCACAATAAACCACAAACTTTTCATTATCTGTCGGCAAACTTAACACTGGCACGGTGATCAGTCGCCACTTCAACTCCTTGAAACTGTTCTCACATCTGTCCATCCAGACATACCTTGTCTTCTTCTTTGTTAGATCTATCAAAGGCGTAGCTATTCTGGAGAACCCCTCAAAAAACCACCGATAATATCGCGCTAAACCCAGAAAACTCCTCACTTCAGGAACATTGCTCGGTCTAGGCCAATCTCTGACTGCCTCAATCTTACTTGGATAAACCAGAATCCCCTCCTTACTGACGATATGGCCTAGAAATGTAACTTGCAGTAACCAAAACTCGTACTTGTTGAACTTAACATATAACTTATGCTCCCTTAATCGTTGCAATACCAATCGCAGATGCTGCTCATGCTCTGACTCTAACTGAGAGTACACCAAGATGTCATTGATGAACATAATCACAAACTTATCCAAATAATCCTTGAAAACCCTATTCATCATATCCATAAAAGTTGTTGGGGCATTGGTTAATCCAAAGGACAATACCAGAAATTCATAATGTCCATACCTTGTTCGGAAAGCGGTCTTTGGTATGTCCTCCATATTAATCCTTAACTGATGGTAACCTAATTGGAGGTCTATCTTGGAAAACACTGTTCTTCCCTATAATTGATCAAATAAATCGTCGATCCTAGGCAGTGGATACTTGTTCTTAATGGTTAACTTATTCAGCTCCCTGTAATCAATACACATCCTAAGAGATCCATCTTTCTTCTTGACAAACAACACTGGAGCACCCCATGACTAGAAACTCGGTCTGATGAACCCCAAATCAAGTAACTCTTGCAACTGAATCTTCAACTCCTTTAGCTCTGCTGGAGCCATTTTATAAGGTGTCCTACATACTGGCTCCACCCCTGGCACCAACTCTATAACAAAATCAATCTCCCACTGCGGCGGCAACCCTGGCAAATCTACCGGAAACAAATCTGGAAACTCACACACCAATCTAGTCTCGCCCGATCCAACCGACACCACCCTAGAGGTATCCACAACGCTCGCTAGGAATCCTATGCAACCTTCCTGCATCAAGTCTCTAACATTCAATGCTGAAATCATAGGTAACCGTGGTCCACTAGCTGTCCCCACAAATACAAAGGGTACCTCCCCTTTTGGTTCAAAAGTCACCATCCTGCACTTGCAGTCAATTGTCGCCCCATACTTCGATAGCCAATCCATCCCTAGAATCATGTCGAATTCATCCATCGCAAGCTCAATCAAATCAGCAAACAACTCCCTACCATCTACCTCTACTGGTAAAGCTCTAATCCATCTCCTAGAGATTGCTAGTTCCCCAGTCGGCAATAAAGTCTGAAAACCCCTAGCATACAACACACTTGGTCTACACAGCTGATCTATCACTCTAGCAGACACAAACGAATGAGTAGCTCCCGAATCAAACAATGCAGTATAAGAAAACCCAGCACTAGAAATCTTACCTGTCAACAACCGAGGGGCTAGCCTCCGCCTCGGTCTGAGTCAAAGTAAATACCCTAGCAGGAGCAAGACTGTCACTCTGCTTCAGCTCCTCTTTCTTGACTTGAGGGCAGTCCCTCCTCAGATGACTGACACTCCCACAGACAAAGTAGGCCCTAATCCTGCTCTCACCCTGGTGTCGCCGTCTGCACCGCAGACACACTGGAAAACTCCTCGTGTTGTCACTTCCACCCTGACAGCCAGTAGAAGCACCCCGTGCCCTCCTATCCGAACTGGGAGAAACAAAGGAATCTGGGGCCTTCCTCTTCTGCTCACTAGAGCCACCACCCCGAATGGATCCAATAAAAGGAGGCACTATCCTCATGGCATCATGCCTAACAGCGCTTTCCTTCCAGATCTGATCCTCAGCCCCCTTAGCTGTAAGGGCCTTGTCTACAACCTGAGCGTAAGTGGTAGTCTCTGGATCCAAGGTAATCTTCACAACATGAGCAATCATAACATTCAAACCCCGTATGAATCTGTCTCTTCTTGCTGCATCATTCCGCACGACGTAAACTTCACCAATCTGTCAAATCTCAAAGAATACTCAATCACGGTCAACCGATTCTGAGTTAGGTTGATGAACTCGTCAACCTTCGCAGCTCAAACTGCCACACTGTAATACTTTTCATTGAATATGTTTCTGAACTCTTCCCAAGTCATAACTGTTACGTTCCTTCTCTTAACTACCACATCCCACCAGATGCGGGCATCCTCTCTGAACATATAGCTAGCACAAGCTACCCTCTCATTTCCCTCAACCCTCATAAAATCCAGAATTGAGGAAATCATATTTATCCACTACTCTGCCCGCAGTGGGTCTGATCCACCTTCAAAGGTGGGAGGATGATGTTTCCTGAACCTTTCATACAAAGGTTCCCACTTATGCTCCATAAGAGGTTGAACTGGCGCTGGAGCCATAACTTGCTGAATCGGCAACCTTGTAACCTGTGGAGGGGCCTGCTGCCTCAGCTGGCGAAGTTCTTCCTCTGTTCGTTGCAACCTTGCTTCCATTTCAGCAAACATCTACTGCCAATTCTATGGGGCAGATGGATGGTCCTAACCCTGGTTGTCATCCTCGGCCAAACTGCCGCAGAGTCTAGATGATTGTCGAGGCATCTCAATAAATATGCCTGCAACCAATGACGTCGCTCATCAGGCATGATAACAAAATCCAAAACCACCTCCCAAACACATCAGCCAACCACAAACAATAATTCACATAATGTACAGATAGCATATAACACACAACGGGCCATGCCTTGGCATCATGCATATGTTAACTCATTCATCATGCTCTATATGAAATAAGCAGAAAAAAAGGGAATTCAAGCACATATTCAAGCATATTAGTCATTCATACCAACCAACCTTGAGTCGAGCTTGTCACTGACAGCAAGTGTACATGTTCGGTCAATCTCCAGAACCATAAACCTTGGCTCGCTTTGATACCAAGTTGTAACGCCCTACTTCCTTAGAGTCGTTACTAAGTGAGTTTAAAGCGTGCATTTAACTCGCTAATCGAGGTTTTAGGTCAAAAGTGTAATTAAATCATAAACAGAGTTATAAACTTTGAAAATAATTCCATTTACTAGAAATCATAAAGTGTTTGACATTTGGGATCCCAAGAATACCATTTAAAAATATTTACAGCATGTAAGTACAACAAAGTCGGCTAGACGACAAAATCTAGATTTTAATACAATCATCTCTCAAAACCACTGGATGTGACAGCCAGGCAGGCCAAACATGTACGCGCCGCTTCACGCTCTCTGTACTAATGGTTGGTCGATTTTCCCCTTGCCCGTACCTGCACCACAAAGCACTCGTGAGCCGAACCCTAGCAAGAAAACCCTCACAAGCAGAAAACATATACATAATAAACACTTAGCATATAAATAGGCCATCAATAGGCTAAACACACACGGCCATGCCGTCCCAGGCGCTTTACAAGGCCCTGGGTTCATGGTCCACACCATGAGGATATCCCAGGTATCCTTTAGGGTCTCGCCCAGGCAACTCGCACTCCACGTGCTAAACACTGCACCCGACCCCTTGCCGCGCTCGGCCTTGCACTCCATGTGCCTAACGCCGTTCCTGGCCCCTTGCCGTTCCCGGTCTGCGCCGTTCACAGCTCTTGCCGTACATTAACACATATGCATACAAAGCATAGTAAAGCACATACTAGACATGAATAAACTCAATCAAAGGACTACGCCCTACAGTACAATCATATAGGGCCCGATTCTAAATACAAGCTCTATGGGAGCAGTGGTTTTCTTACCTGCGTCCCGAGCTTTCCAAGCACCGATATCCTGAGTACAGTCCCCTTACCTGAGCCTCGCTGAAACCCTAGTCACAATGCATTAACAATATTCATCCATCAAGTTATAATCCATTAAATAGCTTTGAGTCATAATTCTAATCTCTGGGACCCTGAATCTTATCAATCCAGGTGATAAAATCCATCCCGAGCCTTAGCAATTAGGTTCCCATGTCAAAACCCTCAAGTCACCCTGCACTTTGAACTAGGGCCGCGGCCCAACCCCACAAGCGCCGCAGCTAGCTTCAAAACAGAGGCTAACACCTCCCTGGAACACGCACGGGCCACGACGCGCCTCGAGCACCATGGCCTCCCAAGGCCTCGCGTGCACACGGGCCGCGGCATGCCCCTCCTAGGGTCGCGGCCCTCGCCTCCAAACCCAGAAAAACACCATTTCCTTGCATTTCCTTCGAGATAAACTCCACATATCTCAATCAAAATCACCCCCAACCTCATAATTGAGCCCATCATTCATACTCATGCAACCTGATATGCCAACAAACTCAAGAACCAACTCCCACACCCATCAAACAATCAAAACCAGTCCTAGAATCCAACCATGCATACTCTAAGAAAACAAGTAGAAATTCCAAACATAGCCCTTATAATTTAAAACTTACCCTTGTTGGATTGAATCTCTGAACCAGCTCCCTAAGCTCCAAGCTTCAAGCTCCCCTAAATCCCAGCTGAATTCCTTAGCTTCTAGTTAGTTCGCCAAGTTTTCCCTTGATATGCCTTAGAGAAAGATGAAGAGAGTGAAGGGAAGACCGCTTCAAGTGAGGGAGGAAGAGTCGGTTTCTTAGTTTCTAAAAACTTCCTAGGCTTTGTTTTATTTAACTTAAATTTTAAGGTTACCTCAAGGCTCGGGGTACCAAAAACGTCCCCGAGGGAAAAATGGTAAACTTCCCCAATATTCCCTCCTAGACATTCTAACCTCAAATATATCTCCCACTATTTATTTCCATAACCCAATAGCCCCATAAAACATCTAATACCCAAAATACCCCTCGACTCGCCCTGAGTCGAATTCTCAACCCAGTTGTGACTTTCTGGGTAACTGCTCCCTAGGACTGTGTAACACCCTGGATAGCCAGGACCGCTACACTGTGTGTTTATAAAGTGCCAGACTCGCTAATCAAGTCATTGAAGTGAAAACGTGTTATTGAAATAGTAGAGGAACTAGGGTTAAAAGCGTTTTGGTCTCAAAAGATACATTTTCACTGCTCAACATTGTTTATGTACATGGGATCCCAAAAATGACAGTTTAAAAGCCATACTACAAAAGTTACAAAGTTTATATACGTTAACAGCCATACTAAGGCAAAATGAGCAGTTAGGTGATCTCCGTCCTGACACACTCCTCGATCGTGGTGATCGAGCGGCTGGCTATGTACATTTCACTTCGGAGCTCTCCACCTCAGGACTGGTCCAGCTTACTCTTGCCTTTACCTGCACCATGTAGCACCCGTGAGCCAAGGCCCAGCAAGAACACATAGCAACAATAGAACATGCACATTTAGCTGTCAAGTCAATCTCACATATGGCATCTCATAAACTTCAAGCATATCAATAGTCAAGTATTTCATATACAAAGCATATCAGCTCATATAACACAATGCACAAATGATAACCAGGGCTAGCGCTCGCAAGCTGGTCCCTCTGTTATCCTATTATTTCTGGCTCCCAGTGGCCAATTCGCGCCCCGTGCGCTAGAAATCATGAACGGTACTCTTAGACCGCTTATACGTGTCCCTTGGCATAATACCAACGATGACACAAAACAGTTCTCGGGAGCACTTAGTCCCATCACAATCATACACTCGGGTGCAGTGTTCTTACCTTTCAATTTACTGATTTCCGATGCCACGTAGCCACAAGCACGGTCCTCTACCCCGATCCTCTCCAAATTCCTAATCAAAACACAAATATAATATTCTTTGTCATTAACCAATCCAAGACTACCTTCCCGGTACCTAATCCACACTCTCGGAACCCCCAAAACCTTAGAATAACACCCCGGAGGCATCCCCCGAACCCCCAGAGCAAAGACCAAAAATTGCAAAATTTAACTCCCTGAAATTTGCCTTGTGCCGCGGCACCACATTCCTTGTGCCGCGGCACCTACCTCCAGAGACCCCTAGGCCGCGGCAAGCAAAAGCCATGCCGCGGCACACCATCACAGACCCAGATTTCTGGGTTTCCCTTCGCATTTTCCCGAGCTCCAACCTCTCCAAATCACCCCAAACTCTATCCTAAGCCCCAAAACCAACTCTAAACCCCTAACAAACCTCACAACAACTCAAAGACATCATGCCCAAGCTCACTCACACCTTCAATCCTAAAATTCACTCTTGAATTTCCCACTTGACAACTCAAACCAGAGAAATTATGAACTGCTTGAACTCAAGCACAACCCACACTTCAAACTCCCTATACCTTAACAAAACAAACCTAATAAACATACAGAGACCTTACCTTAAGTGATAGGTTCAACCTCCAGCTCTTGACCTCCTTCCCCCTTGGTTCCCAATTCTCTGAAATTACATAAAACCAGCCACCAACTCATCTCAATTCACCTTCCTTAACTAAAATTCAGACTTTAAACTTGGATATAACATAATCAAAATCTTACCTCTGAGTTTTCTTGGCCTAAGCTTGGTTGATAACTTCAAACATCCCTTGATTCTCCTTCCAAGAGTTTAGATTTCTGCTTCTCCTTTCTATCTCCTTTTTGCTCTTATTCTAGGTCTCCACAATTCAGCATAACCAACTCCCAAAGTGTTACACGTATATGATATTCCCCCTTCAGCTGAAACTCATCTACTAACTGCCAAAATACCATTTTAACCCTCCATTAATATCACTTACTAACTAGACCTCAAGGGCTTATTTGTCCTTTCCCTAACTTTGCAATTCTACCACTTCCCCAATAAGACCTGTTACTCTCTATAGTTACTAACGGTTACGCAGGTTACTAAATCACCAGTTACCATTATCTAGTTTCCTAGGACCGTCTTGGCACGTGCATCACGTTTGTATCACATCACCCACACAGTACAATTCACATATCATAATTATCACATAATATAATTCACATAGTCATATAACATACTTAAAATCATAATCATACATCTTAATCATAATAACCACACATAATTCTCATCTTGCCCTCCCGGCACACTAATCAAGGCCCTTAAGCCTTATTAGTGAATTTGGGTCGTTACAGACTGTCTCGGGTCGTGCTACACAGATATATCACATTTATCACATTTATACCCTCAACGGGCTAAAATCACAAACATACCCCTAATATCCAAACGGGGCCCACATGCATATTTAATTTAACTAAACATGCATCTTTATCACATATTCACATAAATTCATATATTAAAGCAATAATTCACTTATTGCCCTCCAGGGACACTAATCAAGGCCCTAAACTTTATTAGCAAATTTGGGTTGTTACAGTCCCAAATTTGCTAATAAGTCTTAGAGCCTTAATTAGTGTGCCGAGAGGGCATAATTTGATTTATATATGAAATTAATTGAATATATGTGTGATTATGTGGCATATATGATTTATATTGTAATGTGAATATTTATGTATGTTTATGTGTATCAAATATGCACGTGGGCCCATTTTAGTTAATAAGGGCATATTTGATATTTTTGACCCGTTGAGGGTATACATGTAATTAGATGTGATATGTGATTGAGGCCACATTATTATGTGGCTATATTAGCGATATTCGACTTGAAGTGATCCTAGGGAGCGGATTAGTGGAAAAGTCATAATGGGGTCAAATACCCGGCTCGGGGTGAGCCTAGTGGTATTTTGGGAAACTTGTTGCGTAGTTGGGATTTGGCGGGTGATGGGTAGTTATTAAATGATTATTTGGGTATGTCAGGATAAATTGGGAATCTATAGTGCTATTTGAGGATTAGCAGAAAATGTGGAAAATGACAGTATCACCCTTGGGGGCATTAAGGAGTAAGGCTTTGATTTAGGGGCACTTTAGTCTTTTTGTCAAGGGATAGACTTAGAAAACCTTCTCCCTCCCATTCTCCCTCCCTCTCTCTCTCGTTCCTATCTCTCTCTCTCTTTTGAGCCTTGGGAAGCATTTGAAGTTCTTTAGAAATTGTCTTATGACATGGAAGATTTGGAGGCTGGAGTTGATTGAGGTTTAGTTCAGGAGTCGAAATCACTAGTAAGGTAAGATTTATAACATGATTTTATAGTGAATTTTCTTATTAGTTTAGGTTTTGACCGAGTTTTAATGGTAGCTTTGGTTGCTAAGTTGGAATAAGATTGTGGTTGGTTTTGGGGGTAATTATGATGCCCATGCTATGTTGTGACTAGGTTTTACTGCTAGGGCTCAGGAGTAGGGATCACACTCGGGATGGCCATACACTATTTCCTTGGGACTCAAGGTAAGAAAACTCAACCCTGGTTGTGATCGGGGCTTAGACCGTTGTAAATTGATTTGATGTGGTTATCAATGTGATTATTCAACTAGGCATTCTTGTATATGCTACACCTGATTGTGTTATGCAATTTGTATGTTTGATTATATTTAATTTGAAAGCTCGACCTAAGTGAGCTGGGGTCCACATTAAGAGTGCGGAATGCAGCCTGACCTAAGAGAGTCAAGGTCGGCAATAAGACCTGAGAACTCGACCTAAGAGAGCCGAGCCTAAACATCACTTAGATATTCAAAAGTGCCTATTGCACTTGTCTAACTCAGTGATTGGTAAATTGGATTATGTATTTGATTGAGCAGATTATTACTACTAAGCTTATGATTTATATTTTGTTGATTATTGAATACGTTGATTTAAGTTTCCTTGGTGAGTCTTGGCTCACGGGTGTTGTGTGGTGCAGGTAAGGGAAAGGGGAGGCGGGACCAGCCGTGAGTTAGAGAGCTTTAGGGGCAGCATGTATATTTGTAGCTGCTCGACCACCATAGCCGAGGGATCAACAAAGACTAGAGCCAAAACTTTGATTTTGTCGCTTAGGCCGACTTACGTTGTAATTATTTTTGGGAGTTGTTAATGCCTTGTACACACTTATTTTTGGGATCCCATGTACAGACTAAAACTTTTTAATGAAAACAACTATTCATATGATAAAAAATCTTTAAACCCTAATCCAGTAATTACCCTTAGTTACATGTTTATATCCAAATGATTTGATTAGCAAGTCCAACACTATTTAAAATACACAGTGTAATGATCTTGGCTATCCAGGGCGTTACAACATGTGTAACAAGAGGTTTGGGGTTTATATGCATTTCAATTTCTAAAGAAAAGTGGCATTGAAGTAGGTGAAGCAGGAGGAGGAGGAGAGACAAGAGTGGAGATGAGACAAACGGTGAAAAGAGAAATAAACAAAATTTTGTATGAAAAAAACAATAAACCCCATAAAACAGCTGAAAAATAAGGGTTTAATGGTCTATTAAGTAGGACGTGAAGATGGATCTAAGTATATGTAAGATATATAAGAGAAATATATATTTTTAGGTTTTTATATTCATAAAAAAAAAAATTTAAATATAATAAATAATTTATTAATAGCTAATATTCAATATTATTAAAATCTTAGATAAATTGTTTAAATAATTTATTTTTAACTAAAAAAAATTGGTATTACAAATTATTAATTACTACTTTGAAAAGTTTTATTTCAATATTAATTAACTTTTTTTGTAAATAATTGTTATTAGTTTTAAAAGAAAAAAAAAAGAAAATTAATACTATAACATCATAAGAAGTATCATTAATGAATTTTTATTTAATTTTTTTATTAAATATATAATAACTATTTGAATTAATAATTAACATTACAAATTATTAAAAAATTAGACAATTATTTGAATAATTTATTTGAAAAAACTCATTTTTTTTACTAATAGTTGATCTATGTTGCAAACTATTGATTTATAAATTTTTCCTTACTTGATTAAAAAAATTGTATTGGATGAGACAACAGTTTTCGCATAAATATCATCTTGTCTTACAAATAGACATGCTACGACAGTCTCACCATAATCGCCATCTCATGTAAGTTTTAATTTGTAGGACACGACATTTCAAGAGCTACTTTTGTCACATGCCTAGTTTTGACACGAGACAACAGTTCTACGAAATTAACCGTAGTACAATTTTGTAGTAGTGTAAATGGTTGTTGAGCTCAAATTATAATAGAATTATAAATTAAACGTTCACTAGTGCATTAATGACACTTAAGGATAAATATGTAATTAGAGTGGTAAAATGATAAATTTGACCAGCTCTAATTTACGAACCAATAAATTGAATGACAAAATTACATGTAATGATTATTTCAATGTACTACACGAGATAATTCTGTAAATATAATTCTATAATTACTAAGAGTGCAATTTCATATTAATAGTGGAGTTATAATTGAATTAATTAATAAGATTATTAAATTAAAAGAGTTTTAATTAATAATATAGTTTATTGGAGCTTAGAATTATAGGTCCGTGGTGCTCGAGTCACATCTATACTAAAAAGTCTAAGATATGAGTGTTAATTACGAATTAGGAAGGACATATTTGGAGGGGAATTAATTTTCCAAAGTAAAGATATAATTATTAGATAATTATAAGTAATTAATTAATTAATCTAACTAATGTATTTTATTTAAAAATTATATGTTAGTTCAAAATAATATTAATTGATTTTAAATGAATTAATGTATTGTGAGAGAATAAATTAATTTATTATAAGATAATAATTTAATTAATCTTTATAAAATAAAGTTAATTTTGAAATAACTCATTTTTATATGGAATTTGAAATAATACAATATTTTTAATACATAAATATTTATATTATTAAATTAAATAAATAAAAAAGAAAATGTGATGTGGATATATAGTGTGACACACCAATCATTGTGCAAGCAGCAGATGCCCTTAGGTGGGTGGACCCACTTGATAGCTCACTTGTAATTAGTTGCAAGTTGGCATATTCAGTTTCCTCTATATTTAAATATTTAATTAATAAAATAATTTAATGTAGTGGTTAACCTAGACTACATAAATAATGTCCTAGGTTAATTCAACTAAGCTTTTCACAATTATGAAGAAGAGTCAAAGCTTATTCTTTCAAATTTTCTCTCAAAAAGTTCTTCAATCCAACTCTAGATCGCATGTATTGAGTACATTTAGAGACAAAAAATAGTTCTTAACACTTTACGTGCCCACACATGTTCTAGTGTATTTAAGGTATTTGTTATGAAAATATAATATTGCAAACTTTTCATTTTAAAAATGCAAGTCAATTTCTAAATATAGCTAGTGTCTGTCATTGGTTTGGAAACAACATTAATTATGACAAAAAAATAATAATTAAATTCAAAATTAATGTAGAAAAAAATATTTAGCTATTGGTGGCTTGCTATACCAAGTCACCATATTGCCACATCATCATAATTATTAGTACTCATCTATGGATAGTAATCATTGAAAAATCTTCCATATATATATAAATATATATGATGTTGGCCTAGTTATAATAACAATATTTACAACAACAAAAAAGCATTTCGCTGCACTCTAATTTTATATTTCAATACCAACAACAGGCTCTTCCATCAATATAATCGATTCGTGTACTATACCTAATTATTAAGCTAAACCACATAAAAATCTTTATTGTCGTTCACATATTCTAGTTCTTCTTGATTTTATTTTTGAAAAAATCTCGCATCAACAAATCAGATTTAGTTTTTCAGAATTGGTAAAGCTGATGAATCAGTATGGTTTTCCTGTTTTATGTCATCTGCATTTTTATTACATAAATTATATTTATACTCATTTATTATTTTATTTTTCTTGGAAATGGTTTTTGGTAAGTGCACATGAAAGGAAACTATGTTTTTTTATTTGTCTTTTTGTTATCTCGATTAAAGCTTGGGATTCAAACTATATCTTTGATCACGATCAACTTGGTATTTAAGTAATTGAAGATAATTTTTTTATTTCTTATTAATTAAATTGATTTGAAAAATTGTCTTTTACTTTCTCTTGTGTTTCATTTTTTATGTGAAAATATATGAGAGGACTTTTTATCTTCGACTTTAATTTGAGTATTACCACAATGATCTTGCCATTATAAATAATGTAACGAGTTTTAGGTTCCTTGTCAATCTGTCCAGACAATATGATCATATTCTACAAAATTGGGCTTTCCCGACATTAGGGATATCTGATTTGCAGCTGTTGTGCTGCCCGTTTTTCTAGAAATTTATGGACTCTTGTCTAGTTAATTTTTATAAAATACACTCGTTGTTTTATAATCAATTTGTGTATACATTGTATATATATTAATACTTGGTCTTCCATCTAAATATTATCGATCTAAGGTCTCGTATTATATATAATACATCAACTATCAATGAGAATGAACTGATAGGTTGATTTACTTTGCAACTCTGTTGCATGCTCTTCCTAATCGACTTAGCACATTTAATTATATACTAAATTATATATTGTTATCCAAAAAACAGGTGTGGATGACGTGGCGAACGTTTAATACACGTGGCTAACATCTGGCAGAATTAGTGCTCGACTATCGACCAGGAAGACATTTATTGTCACAACGTTCGATATTTATATACGACCAGCCTGGTCGTACGCATGCTATACACGGAGAGAATCTCATGCAGTTATGATAGAATCCGAAATTATCTCCCATGATTTCCTGAGTATCCGATTATTTAGGAAATGATCTCTGTAACAAATTAATGTAAATCCTCCTTGAGCCTATAAATAGAGAAAGATAGCTCAAGGGAAAGGATCTTTTTGCTTTCTGATCACTTGAGAGTAGAGTTATTCTATTTGATATATTGTCTGGTTCTTCAGAGGTTTGTGAAACTCATTGAACCCTAGTTCTTTGATCACTCCTTTGAATCCTATATCAATAACAATTCAAGTGGACGTAGGTTATTACCAGATTCTGGGGCTGAACCACTATAAACTCTTGTGTTCTTTATTGTTTCGTCATCATATTATTTTCAACGTGTTTGTCCAAATCAAGCATATTTGACTCCGTGTCAGTTGGCCAAAATCAGGGTCAACATTCTGGTGCTTTCATTGAGAGCTTGATACATTATCGTTGAAAGATCAATGGCGAAAACTACCAAGAAAACTGGACAGGCGGCCGGTGCTGCACCATCTCATCCGCCTCCTCCTCCACCAAATGTGGCTGAGGATGAGCCACATTTGGAATTCGATGAGGAAGAAATGGACTCCGAGACGCTGAAGAATACCCTGGGGGTATTGCAGGACGAACTGGCCAATCTGAGGGCCAGCCAGGAAAGTGCTGCCGAAATCATGGCACGGCAGCAACAAGAAATTGAACGGCAGCGCCTGGAGCTGAGTGAAAGACAGACGGAGATGGACCGTCTCCAGAGGGAGGCCACGCCAGCTCTCGAGGCAGCCCTACAACTGGCTAGGAATCAGGCTGCACCTGCCTCGCAGCCTGATCAACCTGCGAATGGGCCGCCCCACAGGGGTCCCAATCCTAGCCCGCCTATCCAACTCTCGAGCCACCAAAGGCCCAAGCAGCCACCGGTGCCTTAGGACGATGTCCCGCTAAGGGACCCTGAAGCACAGCCCCCACCCCAAGCTGGTCGCGACAATCCTCTACAGCAGAGACTGAATAGGGTTGGGCAGCCGCCTCGCAGTCCTAGACGCCATGGAGGCGACAAGCCAAACCCTCCGAGCAGGGGACAGCGTCCTCCTGGTAACAGAAGGAACTCAGAGTTAGGCTCTGCGGTCCGGGGCCCCCCACGGCATGATAATGCACGGGGACCCACCGACCAACGCAGTCCACCCTCTAATGCTCGGGAGGTTCCAGCCCGGGAAGGCAACTGAGGGAACAGTCGATCCCACCATAGCCAATCAAGATTCAGAGATGGCCATGGTTATAATGAGGCCAACTCAGGCATAGGAAATGTCGGTCGGAGGAATGAAGAAAGGGGTGGAGGCAGAAGCCTGCCACCTAGGGATGACCAACCCGATAGACGGGACGCTGGGGGGCAGCCCAGACAAAATAACGTCTTCAACCGGCTCGGAGCTAGCGAGCAGCGAAGGAGAGACGAGGATTTAAGAGACGCACTCAACGATCGCCGGGAGCAGCTAGACGAGAACGTCCCCCCAGCACCAGAGGCCATGGCGATTCCTGGCGTCGTACAAGCCCAGATAGATGCCCTCAACCAGGCAGTGTAGCAGCTGGTCGGGGGAAGAACATCTTATATCGACCACGATAGGAGAAAGAGCACTCCTTTCATCCAGAGGATAGCTGTGGCAGAAACTCCTAGCAAATTTAAGATGCCTACGCTTTCGAACTTTGACGGGTATGGTGACCCGGTATCTCACGTCAACAAGTTTGAGATACAAATGGACAATCAGAAAGTGTCCGAAGATGCTCTGTACAGGATCTTCCCTGCAACACTTTCTGATGTCGCACATGAGTGGTTTTTTAAATTCCCTCCTGCAAGTATAGTTTCCTGGGAAATGTTCATAAAGGAGTTTTACGGACAGTTCTACGCGGGTCGTGTGCACCCGACTGAGGCAAACCAGCTGGTTGAAATACGCCAGCAAGACGAAGAGCCACTGAAGGACTACGTCCAGCGCTTTATGCGAGCAGCTGTTGGGGCGAAAACAGTGGGAGACGAAGGCAAGATGATGGCCATAGCCGCGGGGATTAAACGCCGCACGCCTCTCTAGGACAGCCTCAGAAAACATGGGGTCAGAACTACCCAGGAATTTTCGGATCGAGTTGATTGATATATCAAGCTCGAAGATGCCATCGCCAATGAAGGGAAGCCCCCAAGCAAGGACAAGGGGACTGCCGAGCCCGCCAAAGCCGCCAATGGGTCCAAGCCCAACGGCAATGGCAATAATGGGGGGAAAAGGCCGCACAATGAGCCTTCCACCTCTGACAATAAACGAGCCAAGGGTAATCGTTATGAACCTTGATTCACTAACTATACTGTCCTTATTAAGTCTCGGGGAGAGGTTTATCAGGCCATAAGTTCCAGTGTACCTTATAAGAAACCTGCTCCCATTCGAAAGGATATTTCGAGAAGAGACACTACCAAGTTCTGTCGTTATCATAACGACTACAGACATGATACCAATGAATGCAACCAGCTGAAGGATGAGATCAAGTTCCTTATTAGACAAGGACACTTGAGAAGGTATATACGGGCCTCGGGAAATTCCCAACGAGAAGCTCCAGGTGGCAATGAGCAAGCGCCCACACGCCAACGCTTGCCACCTTTGCAGCCTGATCCCGTAACTGGCACATTGTTAACCATCTGTGGAGGCCCGCACCTCGCGGGAAACAGTGGAAAGGCCAGAGAACGATATGCTCAGACTCTGCGCCATGACCAGGACATCGAGATGATGACTGTGGATGACCGCGCGCCTAAAAAGGCTCGGTCAGAAGAAGGCGAAATAACCTTCTCTGATAGCGATGCCCAACATGTCTGGTTCCCACATTCCGATCCGCTAGTTGTGGATATCCAAATGGCCAATATGATGGTGAAAAGAGTGCTAGTTGATACAGGAAGTTCGGTGAACATCCTGTATAAGTCTTCGCTGGAACGCATGAAGTTGTATGTTAAGGACCTGGGGCCCTGCAACCAAACAATATACGACTTCTCTGGTGAGGGACTCGCCCCAGCAGGGTCAATCAGACTATCAGTGACAGCAGGTACAACACCTGCTACCAGGACATTACTCACTACTTTCATAGTAGTCGATTGTCCTTCGGTGTACAATGCCGTCATTGGGAGGCCTATACTGGTTGATCTACGGGTCGTCACCTTTGTATGGCACTTAGCCATGAAATTCCCGACAGACGCAAGGGTAGGACACGTGTTGCGAAACCAGAGGGAGGCCAGGGAGTGCTACAACTCCTCAGTCACGAAGGCGAAGAAGGGAACGTCAAAGAGCACTCCCCCAGATAGGTTGCAGATGGCAATTAATACACAAGCCCAATCCGGTGATGAAGTCACCAAATAGGGTGTTGCCCAAAGTGAGGATAGAGATTTAGATCCTCGCTTTGGGGATTTTTTGGAAAATGTTGGACCCGTGAGGACCTGGAAGAGGTCCAACTTGATGAAAAAGACCCGACCAGAGTCGTGAAGGTCGGGAAAAACTTAGAACCAACCACGAAGCATGCAATGATGGAGTTTTTGCAGAAAAACCAGGAAGTCTTTGCCTAGTCGCACAAAGACATGGCTGGGATTGATCCTGCAATTATCAGCCATGTCCTGAACATAGACAAGAGTTTTCCACCCGTGCAACAGAAAAGAAGGCTGCTCGATAAGGATCGGTCGAGAGCCTTAAAAGAAGAAGTTGAAAGATTAAAGGAGAATGGGTTCATCAGGGTGGCGTTTTATCCATCGTGGGTCTCTAATCCAGTGCTGGTTCCCAAGCCTAACGGCAAATGGCAAACCTGTGTGGATTTTACAGACCTCAATAAAGCATGCCGGAAGGATTGCTTCCCACTCCCAAGGATCGACCAGTTGGTCGATGCTACTGCAGGACACGAGATCCTCTCCTTCATGGATGCATACTCAGGCTACAATCAAATCAGCATGCATCCCCCTAATGAGGATCACACCAGCTTTCGGACCGATACGGGATTATACTGTTATAAAGTAATGCCCTTCGGACTGAAAAACGCAGGTGCGACTTACTAGCGATTGGTTAACCACATGTTTAAAGAATTGATCGGAGTAAACATGGAGGTGTACGTGGATGACATGCTGCTAAAGTTGAAAAAAGCAGAAGGACATGTAAAGGATTTACAAGAGTGTTTTGATGTATTGAACAAGTACCAGATGAAACTAAATCCTCTCAAATGTTCCTTCGAAGAGGATCAGGGAAATTTTTGGGGTTCATTGTTAATTCAAGAGGAACCGAGGCCAACCCCGACAGGATAAAAGCCCTGATCGACATGAATTCGCCAGAGAAGATCAAGGATGTACAAAGTTTAACTGCGAGAATTGCAGCCCTAAGTAGATTTATTTCCAAGTCAATGGATAAATGCGTCCCTTTCTTTAATCTACTTAGGGGCAACAAGAAGTTTGAATGGACAGGAGACTGCGAGCAAGCTTTTCAGGCCTTAAAAGCCCATATGGCACAACCTCCTATTTTATCAAAGCCTATCGAAGGAGAAACTTTGTTCATTTACCTGGCGATCACTAAAGTTGCTGCTAGTGAGGTACTAGTACGAGAGGAAGAAGGCATACAAAAAGCGGTTTACTATGTAAGCAAGAGGCTAATCGGGGCAGAACTCAGGTATCCTCCCATCGAGAGGTTAGTGTATTATTTAATCTTAGCCTCAAGGAAGCTACGTCCTTACTTCCAAGCCCATCCCATTACAGTCTTAACTGACCAGCCCCTTCGGCAAGTCCTCCAAAAACCAGAGGCGACTGGGCGTTTCTTAAAATGGGCAGTCGAACTCGGGCAGTTCGATATTACATATTCACCGTGAGCAACAGTAAAAGGACAAGTCTTGGCTGATCTTATTGCCAAGTTCACTGAGCTCCCAAACAACGAGCAGTGCGAAGAGTCTAGTGCGCCTGAGCCCCAAGATGAAGCTCCTTCGTGGAAGTTATTCACGGATGGATCGTCCAACGAATCTCACGCAGGAGCGGGAGTGATATTGATAACGCCAGAAAGGCATCAATTTCACTGCGCTATTAGGTTCAACTTCACTATGTCGAATAATGAAGTCGAATATGAAGCACTCCTCGTTGGGTTAAGATTGGCAAAAGACATGAGTATAAAGGTGCTGGATATTTACAGTGATTCACAGCTGGTAGTGAATTAAGTTCTAGGGGAATATCAAGCACGAGGCCTGTAACGACCCAAACTCGCTAATAAGGCTTAAGGGCCTTGATTAGTGTGCCTGGAGGGCATAACGGGATTTTGTGTGTGACTTTAATGAGTTTAATGCATGATTATGATTTAATGCACGTTATATGACTATTTGATTATTTGAGATGCATGACTATGTGAATTAGTATGCATGTAGACCTGATTATCTTAGACAGAGCATAATTGTAATTTGGCCATTTTGGGCATGACTGTGTTGATATCTGTGACCTGTGACTCGAGACGATCCTAGAATGAGCGGGTTAGCGGAAAAGTCAAAGCGGGAATCTATACCCGGCTTGGGTTAAGCCAGGGGAGTTTAAATAAGAATTTGGAAAATATATTGAGGTTAATCTTGATGATGAGCAATGTATAATTGGTGATTAATCAGGTATTGGGTAGTGAGCGGGAATTATTAGGAACACTTGAGGAATTAGTGGGAATTTGGGTAATATGACTAAAATGTCCCTTTATGGGCAAAAAGGTTTAGAATTATTAGGGAGGGCATTTTGGTCTTTAGGCTTGTTAGAGATAAGTTAAAGGGAGCTTTATACTTAGTGGATTTTGTAGAAAAAGAGTTATAAGGCTGAAAAGAAAGAAAGAAGGAAGAGAAAGGAAAAGAGAGAAAAGCTGAAGGGATTTTGTTCCAAAGAATCGGTTTGTGGCTCTCCCAACCATTTTCCTTCATTTTTCTTGGAGTTAAGCTCAGTGGAGAGCTAGGGTAGGCTGAGCATCAAGGATCCTAAGCTAGACTTGAGGATTGGCAAGGATTAGCAAGATCACATCAGAAATTTGAGGTAAGCTCTTGGGGATTTCAATTTTAGGGCTTGACTGGTTTGAGCTGTGTATTTGAGCTAAATAGATGGGATTTTTGGGGAAATCAGGTCAAGGTTGTGAAGGAGAAAGCTAAGGAGGTCTAGGGTTCAACTCAAGGTCGAATTTCTATCCACGGTATGATTTCTAAGACTTTATCTTTGTTGTTTGAATGAATTTCTGGTTTTTGGGTTCATTATGATAGATTTTGAGTTTTGGGTTGCTTGAGCTTGGGGTTGAGTTCTTGGGGTGCTTGGGATGAGTGTGAGGTGTGGATAAGTTTGTTTTTGGGTTTGGAAAAGGTTTGGACAAGTTTAGGGTTGAAATGGTTGAAGGAAAATCGCTGAAGCGATTTTTGGGTTTGGTCTGGCTGCAACTAGCGCTACAGCGCTAGTCAGTGGGCGCTGTAGCGCTAGCCCCTGTTCTGGGGGGTGTGGTTCTGCTTGTAGCACTACAGCGCCCTCTTTAGAGCGTTGTAGCGCTGCACTGTTCACAGAAGGGGATTTTTGGGCTTTTGTTAAGGGATTTTGACCTAGGGTTCGGGGCTCGATTCCACCACTTTGTTTTGGAGATCTAGGACTTCCCGGGGGCTCGGGATTGGTCCTGAGGCTAGGTTTTGGACTTGAGGTTTGGCAATGACTTTGACTTATGGATTTTGCTTAGGTAAGCGCTAGGGCTCGAGTAGGATCGTGCTCAAGGAGTCAGGTGTTCAAGGCTATCGAATTTAAAGGTAAGAAAACCATAACACCCGGGATCAGGGCATGGGCCCACAGTGTTATTGCAGGGCATGGCCCTAGATTGTTTTACTTGCAAATGTATGACCTTGGATGAATTATTATGTGTTTGAATGATTATTTCGAAATGTATTATACGTGCGATTATAATGAAATGAACAGCTAAGGCCGAGAGCGGCAAAGGTCGGGTACGGCCTTGGGACCGGAAGTAACACTTATCACATGGGGTGCTTATAGCCAGGGTGGGACCCAAGGGATACATGAGTTATCCTAACGGTGAGGACCGAGACCCCAGGCTTTGGTAAGGCCTCTGGGGCGGCATGGCCGTGCTTGTTCATTCTGATGGTTTTCCTATTTATCAGTGGGTTATGTTAGCTATATTCTATGCATATGTTATGTACTATTTGGGTTTTCTTGCTGGGCTTCGGCTCAAGGGTGCTCTGTGTGGCAGGTAAAAGCAAGGAGTCAGTCAACCGACCATGAGTATGGAGAGCGTGGGGGCGGCGCGTACATGTTCGGCCCGCCCGACTGCTTTGGTTGGGGGCATTTTGTATATGGTTGTATTAACTCATTCTTTTGATAGTTAACCTGGTGTAAATCTATTTTTGAGTTGTAAATATTTTGTAAACCTTATTTTGGGATCCCAGATGTTTGATACTTAATGTTTTCAATGAAACTAAACATTTTCAAAGAGTACAGCCTTAAATTCTGGTTTATTCACACTTTTGGTTTTAGAAACCATGTAGAGTCAGTCAAAAGCACGATTTCTGTTTTAAACTCACTAAGTAACGGCTCTAAGGTAGTAGGGCGTTACAAGGCCCTAAAATGGTGGCCTACTTGAACAAAACTAAAGACCTGTTAGCCCAGTTCACGAAGTATACCCTCCAGCAAATACCTCGGGATCAGAATTCGAACGTAGCCTTAGCCAAACTCGCGAGCGCGAAAGATGCTGACACTTTGAATATTGTGCCAGTGGAAAGATTGAGCGAGCCAAGCATACGAGCAAATGAAACCAGTATGGAAATCCGAATGGAAGATACATGGATGGCGCCTTACTTGGAGTATCTTACAAATGGTGTACTACCGGCAGATAGGAACAAGGCCAGAACTTTTCAAAGGCAGGCTGCTAGGTATATACTAGTCGATGGTGTTCTATACCGAAGGGGATATTCCATGCCACTGCTCAGATGTATTACACCAGAGAAAGCTAAGGAGCTGATGAAGGAAGTACATGAAGGCTTCTGCGGGGATCACGCTGGGGAGCAAAGTTTGGCGAAAAAGATTCTAAGGTAGGGCTATTTCTGGCCGACTATGAACGAAGATTCAATGGAGTTTGTGCGAAAGTGGGATAAGTGTCAGAGATTTTCCAAAATCCCACGCGCAGCTCCAAACGAGTTAAAACAGATGCAGAGTCCTTGGCCTTTCGCAGTATGGGGTATAGACTTGATTGGATCCCTGCCAACGGGAAAATGCGGAGTGAAGTACGCAGTTGTAGCAGTCGACTACTTCACCAAATGGGCTGAAGCTGAACCATTCGCTACCATAACGACCAAGAAAGTTCTTGACTTTGTCATCAAGAACATTGTTTGCCGATATGGTTTGCCTCAAAAGATTATCTCAGACAACGGAACCCAGTTTGACAGTGACTTATTCACCGACTTCTGTGAAAGGCACGAGATTATTAAAAGCTTTTCTTCAGTCGCGCATCCACAAGCAAATGGGCAGGTCGAAGCAGTGAATAAAATGCTTAAGGACCCCCTGAAGAAAAGACTTGAAGACGCTAAAGGAGCATGGCCAGAACAGCTTCCTGAAGTCCTCTGGTCGTATAGAACTTCTCATCGAACAGCGATAAGTCACACCTCGTTTTCCTTGGCATACGGGTATGAAGCTATGTTACCTGTCAAATTAGATCCCCCCTCACATCGGCGCATTACATACGACCAGAGCCAGAATAGCCAACTGATGATGGAGTCCCTAGACTCAATTAAAGAAATACGAGAAAGAGCCCAACTCAGAGTTGCTGCGTACCAGCAAAAGGTCGCCCGGTATTTTAACTCAAAGGTGAAAGAAAGGAAATTCAACGTCGGCGACCTAATGCTACGACGAGTTTTCTTGAATACCCGCGACCCCACTGCTGGAGTGCTCAGATCAAACTGGGAAGGACCTTACCAGATTGAAGAAGTCCTTCATCCGGGCACCTACAAACTTGCACGCTTAAATGGAGATCTCGTTCCACGCTATTGGAACGGTGAACACCTGCGCAAGTACTACCAATAAACAGTCCTTTTTAAAGTACTTGCTTGTATTAATTTTTACTTTTTACAAGTTTCGAAAAAGGGTTAGCCACGTTGTATGGCTAATCGCTTATAAGTGTATGATCTTTTTAAGATCACTCGTAAAGACAGGTTTAGTCCATTTTTAATACAAGATTATAAGGGACTGTGCGCAGCCAGTCATTCTTGCCAACCTTTGTAAATTTATTTTTACAAGTATTTGTTCATTATGTGTGTTGTTTTGCTGTATTATAAATATTATGTTTACTATCGAGTAGTAATGTTCGCACAGGTCGTGGTCAAGGCAAGTGACCAAGGGCCTAAAGCTCCTCGATCACTTGGGGAGCATATAAGGTACATCGATAGCAAAGCATACCAAGAAGTATGTAAACACATGAACAAAATGAGTGAAAGCATGCTACGGTACTTAGAGTATTTTTCAAAATTTATATTTTGTTAAATCAAACCAAAGTACTATGCTAAGTTCGGTCATACGAACAAATGTTATAATAGGCAAAAAATATTATAATATCAAAAAAGCATTCTGTTACACCGCGAGCAGTACTGCTCGGATGTAATTATTTAATTAAAAGTAAAAGAGTTGCCCTCGCAGCAATAAAATCCAATTGTCTTTACAAAACGACCCATGGGTCATAAAAACGAAATAAAAGAAAAAAAATTACTGAGGAGCAGGAGGGTCTTGAGGATTAGGGGGAGTGCCCTGGTTGGCAGGAGGACCAGCTTCAGCATCAGCGGCAGGTGCCTTGGCCTTCTCCTCTTCTTCCAACCAGATGGCACATTGCGCCATCAGAGTCTTCTTCAACCGCTCGGACAGGTAGTTGAAGTTGGCATCCCGGTTGTGCTTCCAGAACTCGTAGAAGCAGAGGTGAGTAGCTTCCTTGTACCTCTTAAAATTCTTGACCCCTTCCTCCTCGAGCTCCTGCACTCGCTTTTCAAGCTTCCTCGTCTCCTCCCTGCTAGCAGTCAAATCAAATCCAAGCTGCTTACACTCTTGGGTGACGGAGTGACAAGTACGGAACTTTCCCTCCATTTCTCCCGGGCCTCATTGGCTTTCTTTAAGGCCTCTTGGCTGTCCTGAAGCTCCTTAGTGAGAACAGCTTGGTCATCACACATTTGTTCGTACTTTCTGGACAGCTCCGTGTTCTCCTCGAGCAGCTTTTCCTTGTCAGCCTCAAACGCTTCCTTTGTTTGGGCGAGCCTGGAGTCAAAATTTCTGCCTTGAGAAACCAACGCCCCAACACGGCGCCAGCTAGCAGTCAAAGTTAGCAGCCCCTGGAAGACAAAAAAAATGAAATAAAGTAAGGGAAAGAAATCAGATATGAATAGCAAAATAGCAAGAGGTTACTTACGCTAACTATCTCGTTCAGCCCTCTGTTGACGACCTGATCAGCCTCCATTGAAGCAGTTTCGGTGATGGCGGCCTGAATGCGTCTGTGCTTTGAGAGTTTGTATATCCTCTCTCTAGCTGATCTGATCACAAGGCTGGGCAGGGAGCCTTTGGACGAGTTGTCCAATGCCTCCTTGTAGGCAGCCCTAGAAGAGGGCTGTGGATTAGTAGGTGTGGGAGTCGACTACTCGGTGGGGGGCAGAGATGTCCTGTTCTCCTTGGAAGGGGCAGTGGCTGGAGCATCGTTTGTTCGAGCCTTCTTCGAGGGAGTCTTGCTGCTTTCCCCTCGAGTCCTCTTGCTATCCTTCTTTGGGACAGAAGAGGCAGTGGCAGCCTCGTAGTGCTCGAAGACGTCCTCAGAGTCCATACCTGCACAAAAGAAAGCAACTCGAGCAATAAGACTAAATGGTCATAAAGGGAACAGGGATAAAAGTGAAAGGATTACAAGTAAAGTACACGGGCTACAACTACTGGTCGTAGCATTATTTACTGAACTACCTAGTTCCTGGAAGAAATCTGAGTTTAAAAAGGGAGCATTCCTAAAGTTTCCATCCCCATCAAATAGATGAGAGGGAATTGGCAAATGATTTAAAAGTGAGATTATTGTACCATTTACATCCGACGAATCGTCAGAACGTTCGGTGGGCTCAGCAGCCTTTTGTTTTCCCTTGCCCTTGGGGACTGAAGGTTTCTCCGCTCGATGGGGGACGGTAGGTTCCCTGATCATAACCCCAGTTGGCCGCCTCTGAAGAGGAGACGCCTGAGGTTGCTGCTTGGGTTCCACATCGACTTGGACACCGCCCGCCGAGGGTTCATTCGTCGCAGATTGAGAGCCCCAAAGGCCGACCAGCCTAAGGTTAGCCTCGTTGACTAAGTTTTTTACACTCTTATCAGCATTTGGCATGCTGGCTAAGAGTGTTGCCCTTGACTCCATCCCTGGAGTAGGGATTGGATGTAACCATGGGCCTGGAACACAGTGGAATGTCAAGACATTGCGACATAAAAACACTAAGTGTAGAAGCTACTGGCATAAGAATTTTTACCTCCTCGAGTGAAGGCCAGGTTGTCTGCGGCTAGGTCAGGAGTAAGGAAGTATTCATGATGATACCTCCCCGCGTTAGAAATATGAGTGGTGTCGGACAAGAAAGTGCGCCCGGTTTCTTGGTGGCAGAGATGAAAAAACCTCGTGCCATCTTGGTTGGGGTTGGACTTAAGGTCGAAAAGAAAATTGACCTCGTGGGTGGTAGGTACTGGCCATTTCTTGAGTTTATAAAGGATATAGAGTGCGGCCAGCATTCTATATCCGTTTGGGGTGATCTGAAAGGGGGCAACTCCAAAGTAATTTGCTACCCCCTGAAAGAACGGGTGAAGAGGCAAGGTGGCACCCGCCTCGAAGTGAAACCATGATCAGGCGCTATAGGCTCCGCCTGGCAGGTTGGCCTGCTGGTCTATAGAAGGTCTGACCAAGGTGACCCCCGTCAAGTTGTATTTATTTAAGTAGTTGGGGATCATCCGTATCGTCACCCTACTTTGGGGAACAACGTGCCACTCAACAGCTAGCTGGTTAGCATGACGAGGACGGGCACGCCTTTGGACATTAGTCTCAAGAGAGAATTCGCCTCAACCGCTATTCGAGGGGGCATCAGCAGAAGGTTGGCCTGAGGAGTTGGGAGCTTTCCTTTTTTGAGCTTTTCTTTTTGTTCGGGCCATTCTTTGGGTTGGGGCTGGAGGACGGTTTGAGCTAGGGCGAGAAAAAAGGATTTCTGATATCAAAGTGGATGGGTTTTCTTCGCCTTCAAGTAGTTGGGCCAAGAGGTCGTCTTCAATAGGTCTTTCTCCTCCCCAAGGGTCTTGCATATGAACTGCAAACAGACAATGGAGGAGATAAGACACAGTCTGCGAAGTAGTGTGGAAGATTGGGATAACGTTACTCGTGTCTAAATAACCAGCAACATCCTACTCCTACACTAAGATTCAGCACTAGTGGTTTGAAAAATGGATCAAAGAGGAAATAAACTATTTTCTGAAAGAGAATTGTTTCAACTCCTAACGGGTGGGAAAAACCCAGTTTTTTCACCTAGCTTAAAGATTGAATTTTTACGTCGATCTTACGCCCTAAGCCTATGGTCCTTACTATCATACTAAGTCCTAACTTATACAAAGCAAAAAGACACCCCCTTACCAAGCATTGAAAGGTCTATACAAAAAATCCTCATAAAACCCTACTCAAGAACACGGAAATCATAAAGCATAGTAACGGCGTGCATGGCATAAAGAAAAGTTTAAAAAACAAAGTAATTACCTGGGCGAAGATGGAAATTCGAAAAAAGTAGAGATTTCGAGTTGGAAAGACCTTCGGCTGGACGTTTGACTGGTTTCGAAGCTCTGTATTCTGGAAGCAAGGTTCTTGAGGTTTTTGACAAAGATGGTAAGTAAAAAATTATGGGGAAGAAAAAGAAGTTACTTATAGGGGTGAGGTATGGCAAAAGGTGGTAATCATTACTTCCCATTTCCAAACGTGGGGAAGTGTATAAACCGTCAAATTGTTTTCTTGAAAACTGAATAGGCTTAATTAAGACATAATTATGTCACGACTTTCAAATACGCACGGGGATCCTGACAGACATCGTGGGGATATGAACGGTTGTTTCCCTAAAGTTTCTTTATTGCTGTTCGCACTAAACAAACTTGGGGGGCAAATGCTATCCAAAAAGCAGGCGTGGATGACGTGGCGAATGTTTAATACACGTGGCTGACATCTGCCAGAATTAGTGCTCGACTATCGACCAGGAAGACATTTATGGTCACAACGTTCGATCTTTATATACGACCAGCCTGGTCGTACGCATGCTATACACGGAGAGAATCTCATGCAGTTATGGTAGAATCCGAAATTATCTCCCATGATTTCCTGAGTATCCGATTATTTAGGAAATAATATATGTAACAAATTAATGTAAATCCTCCTTGAGCCTATAAATTAAGAAAGATAGCGCAAGGGAAAGGATCTTTTTGCTTTCTGATCACTTGAGATTAGAGTTATTCTATTAATGTCTATGTGATTTGATAAACTAACTATCTTGAGCACTTTTAAATTGAGACTGACAGGTATATATTCCTTAGTTTAAAGAACTAAGACTAACTACTTAAGCCAGAGGCTATCCAGTTTGATAAGAAAAATACAACTTTTATATAAATCATTTTTGTGACTAAAAACCAGTCATCCTTTTTATTTCTTCTGCAACCTCAAGTTCTCTATTTATTTTAGTTTTGGTTTGACTTTAATGGTGTTTATTCTGTATTGTAGGCTAAAACTCTACTTGGATATTTAAGAGAACCAAGGCAACAAGAAATTCTTCTTCAAGTTGTTGGGTATTATTTTCTTTATTGCTTGTAAGAATTATGTACAGTGAGGATTTGATGTATTATTTACATTGAGAATAATGAATTTTTATTGAGAATTATAAAGAATTTTTATTGAGAATTATTTAGTCTCATGGGGATTTGATGTATTATTCACATTTCAATTGTATGAATAAATGTTGTATGTAAATAAATTTTTATTATGATAAATATAATTTTTTTTTTACAAGTTATGGTAATAATAATTAATTATGTGAGTAATTTTTTTAGTTAAATTTATATCAAACTTCAATTGTTAAAAATATAATTAAAAGTTTTAAAATATATATATATAAAAATTATTATTTATGTATATAAATTTAATGTTATAGCGACACGTATTAACTGTCGACGTAGCCAGCAATGGCGATACGTATTAACTGTCGGTGTTGCCAGCAATGACGACACTTATTAACTGTCGGCATAGCCAGCAATGACGACACCTATTAACTGTCGGTGTAGCTACCCCTACGCCGGTATAAGCAAATACGACAGTTAGTCGAATGTCGTCATTGCTCAATAGCGACAGTTAAAAACTGTCGAAAAAGCCCATTTTTGTAGTAGTGTGAAATATTTGTCTGGTAGATTAAAGTGCATAGCTGACCAAATCCTTACCAAAATGGGAAGACATTTTCTTTTGATCTTGTAATGTGCAAGATCTCCACACTTAGCTAGATATCTCTTTCAGCTATAAAGGGAGGACTCTCAAGAACTCGAATGAACATGTTTTGGAATATTCGATTGAAATACTTGTAATCAAAAGAGTGATATTCTAGAGCGAGTTTTTGTATGGGAGGAAAAGTGTAGTATCTTAGTCTAGTGTTTGCTTAAGCTACATTACATTGTGTGTATTAGTTTCTAAGTGTTTTTCAGGAGAAGAATTGAAGACTTATTTTAGGAGGAAGTAAGCAACAAAATACGGGAGAAGTTTTAACACTAAACATTGAAGAGATTTCAAATGTGAAGGTGCAAAGAAGAAGCACTGATTGGGAAGATGATACTCAACCTTGCTGTATTGAACTAGAGGGAGACTACTTGTATTTAAGTCAATTGTATTGTGTATACTGGATCTCTTACTATCTTTGTAAAAATTTCTTGTGTTATTTAAATTTTAGTATTCAACACTCTGTGACCAATCTGATCAAACATATTGTGTTTCTAACAAGTTAGATTGTGAATTAATTAATAAACTATTTTATGTTTTCGCTTTTAAATTAAAAGTTTGGGGATTAATCACTCAGTAATACTATAAAAAACCGAGAAGTTCAATCAGGATTATCAAAACAACCATCCATATCTAGATAGAATACACCAACCCCAATCATAAACTCGTCAGTAACAAATGGTGACTCACTCATGTGATAAAATCTTGAGGATATGTGTGTCAGTCATTATTGTTTTGTCAGTATTGCTTTGTAACTTAGTAGATTCCAAATCCTATAATTGAAGTCTACAAAGATTCCTTTTGCTTTTTTTAGTTTTCCTTTTTAAACCTACAAAAACAGTGATTCCCTCTATTTAGTGGAGTCAGTCGTATCATGTGTTTGTTGAAAGACTATAAATACCCTCCTCCTCTTAGTTGTAAGGCACCGAATTCAAGAAATAAAAAAAACTCTCTTTTTCTAAATCATTGATGGCTTTCTTAACTTCTTCTGGGCTTTCTCTTTAATGGAGAAGTGACAGAGTAGTTATAACGACCCAAAATCACTAATAAGGCTTAAGGGTCTTGATTAGCGTGTCGGAAGGGCATAATTGGTATATGTGTGATTTAGATGTTTAGATGCATGATTATGTGGCATGTATGATTAATATGATTCTATGACTATGTGACATAGAGCTGTAAATGCGGGTCGGGCTTTCTAGCACTGCACGAAATCGGCACGAGCCCGGGAGGCACGAGCACCACACGGCACGAAAAAATATGGGCCTGGGCCAAGCACGACACGAATTGAAAATTGGCACGGCACGACATGACAAGCCAGAAGGCATGACACGAAAGCACGAACAAACTAGCCCGAAAGCATGACACGATAAAAAACCCAATATTTTGACATTAATTATCATAATAAATTTTTATTTGTCAATTATCAATAAATTAAAATGATAATAGAAGTCTTATTTTTCTCAATGTTTATATTTTTATAATTATATTAATTTATTTTAAGATTTGTGAGTTAAATTTTTTAGCATTTATTAGTAGGTATTAAAATTCTAATAATTATCTTTGATAAAATTTTGTGTAAAATATTGTTAAAAAGTATATAAAAATATCTAAAATTATAATTTAAACAAAGAAATGTATTTGGTTTGGTGGTAAGTCCATTGATGGTTAAAGAGGAGGTGGAGGGTTCAATTCTCCATCCTCACATTTTTTTGGCAAAAATAAAGTGGGCCGGCCCAAATAAGGAAAGTGGGTCGGCCTGACACGGCACGACATGGGCCGGGCCCATGGGCCGTGCTGGGCCTACTCTTTCAAAAATGGGTCGACCCGGCCCTGCATGAATTGAAAACAGGCTGGGCCGGGCCCGGCCCGAATTTATCGGAGGCACGAAAATGTGGGCCGGGCTGGGCCGGCCCACATTTACAGCTCTAATGTGACATGCATGTTTGTGAGTATTATATATACATGTGGGCCCTTTATAGCTTATAAGGGCATATTTTTAATTTTGGACCGTTGAGGGCATAAATGTGATTATATGTGATAAATTGTTGAGACCACATTTAATGTGGATATGTTTGTAGCGTATGGCTCGAGACGGTCCTAGTGAGCGGATTAGTGAAATAGTCACAGCGAGGATTAATACTCGGCTCGGGGGAGCTTGGGGATATTTTCGCGAGTTTAGAGGATATTTTGGGATTTATTAGATACTAAATAAATAAATGGTAATTAAGTGGATGGCGTGATTAGTGGGTAAATATTATGAACATTTGAGGAATTAGCGGGAACTGGGGGAAATTGACTAATTTACCCTTAGAATAATTAAAGGATTAGTATGATTAGGAGGGGCAGAGTGGTCTTTTGCCTAGAAATTAAGGGGTATACTTAGAAATCATTTGACACTAAGGAGAAAGAGGTAGAAATTGAAGGAAAGCTCTCTCTCTCAGCTCACTCACGTTTTCTCTCATCTCTCTCACTCACTTGGTGTGCTTTGAAGTCAAGGAAGAAAAGGGCAGTATGCTTAGGCTTGGGCTGGGAATTCTTTGATGGAAATTGGAGGTGATTAAGCTAGGAATTAAAGCTGGAACTTTGGAGGATTCAGAAAAGATTAAGGTAAGTTTTAGTCTTTTAATTTGTTGAAGAGTTTAGCTTGATAGGGTGGAATTTATGCTGAGTAGTTGTAAAGCTTAGAACATGTATAATTCTGGGTATTTGGGTGATGAAATTGTTGCTGAGTTGGGATATGAATTTTACTGTGTTGATTAAGATTTCTTGGTGAATTTCTGGTGGTTTTGATAAAGTTTCTGTGTTATAACATGCTTGGAATTCAGGGATTAGAGTCCTGGGTTCACTCTTGTGTTTTAGTTGGAATTGGGAAGTATATTTGGCTTGAATTCTAGAGGTTCTTGGCTGGGAAGAAGGAGGAGAAAACCCAGATTTTATGCGTTCGAAGGAGGCGCGTCGCGGTGCTTGTGGCCTTTTTTCCCTGGAGATACTCTCTGAGATGGGGGTGCGTTGCAACTCACTAAGCCAAGTTGCGACCCGCCTCCCCTTTGGCTTGCATACTTGCTCTCTGACTAGGTTTATTTTGATTGGAAGTCAACAATTACCCATTGGACACTGTGACTAGGTTTATCGCCAAGGCTCGGAGCCAAGGATCGTGCTCAAAACCATTTCATTTTCTCCGTTCGAAATTAAAGGTAAGAAAATTGCACCCTTGTGTGGCTGTGTTGGGACTGAGATTTCCTGTATTTGAATACATATGTTGTATGACTATGATAATGCCATGTGAGCATGAAATAAACAGCCTAAAAGAGCTGAGGCTGATAATTTCCGCATAGGACGCGACTTGGCCATTGTGAGCCGGGGTAAGCTAGATAAAATTGGACTCAACCTAGGCGAGCTGGAGTCAGTGGGTTAAATAGAGGGTGTGGCCTAAGGGCGTCAACCCTGAGTTTTGTGTATTGAATGAGATAAAATGTTGAATATAAATGGTTATTGTTGTTAGCTTGATACTATGGCTCGTTGAATATCTGATTACTTGTCTTGTGAATTATTTAATTATCCTTATTTATTATGTTATGCTGTTATGGTTATCTTGATGGGCCTTGGCTCACAGGTGCTACGTGGTGCAGGTAAAGGCAAGGGTAAGGTGGATCAACCATGAGTTGAAGAGCTCTGGGGGCGAGGTGTAAATTGTCAGCTGCTCGTCCGCCACGACCGAGGGATGGTACATGGATAGAAATTAAAAACATTTATTTTGCCATTAGAATGGCTTTTGTTTGTATATAACTGTTTTGGAAGTTTGTAATTTGTCCTTTAAACCCTGTTTTTGGGATCCCATGTGATAAACATTTATTTTAATGAAAATTAATTGTTCATGACCAAAAGTCTTTTGACCATAACCTGATTATGGCTTTAAGATCAAATTTTTTTTCCAAGGACTTGATTAGCAAGTCTTGCACTATTTCAAATACATGGTGTAATTATTTTGGTTATAAAGGGTGTTACAACTTGGTATCAGAGCGATCTAGGTTTAAGGGTTCCTGAAGACTGGCTGGACATGTACACTTGCTGCTAAAGACAAGCTCGACTCAGGGTTTGGTAATTATATACATGCTATTATATGCTTAAGTACTTAAATGAAATATGAATGCTTTATTACATGATTAATAGGGAGCATGAGATACTAATAGGGCCTGGCCCTTGACTACTATGTGGTGATAATGAGGCTTGCTTATTAGCATTGCTGTTGTATGTGAGTGAATATTTGAATGGTTGTTTGCATCTTGATTGCTTGTGATTGGTTGAATTCCAATGGTGGATCATGGAAAGATTTGTTACCCTATCATCATTGTCTGACCATCGAGTCGTTAATAACAGATAAACTTGGATAGCAATGCTTCAAAAACGATTTATACAAATATCCGGCACGGGGTTTGAGGCTAGAGATGATGACCAGGGCAGAACCCTCCGCTAGTCCCTGAGTACTGGCAACAGATACTTGCAGACATGCAAGTTCGGTTATAGAGTCAGGAAGAGCATATCCATCTTCTGAGATAGCAGGCTCCATCAGGGAGTGCTACACCTATTTTGCTACCTGTTCTGGCACTAGTTGTTCAGGCACCTGAGATTGGAAACAGGTGGGAGCCCTTGTATGAACAGTTCAAGAGGCAACATCCTCCATCCTTTGAGGGGGGACCGGATCCATTGAAGGTCCAACAGTGGATGAGTATGATTACATCTATCCTAGATTTCATGAGGGTGGAAGGTAATGATAGGGCGGCATGTGCCACCTATATCCTGAGAGAGGATGCCTGCATTTGGTGGGAGGTGGCATCACAGACCAGGGATATCTCTACTCTGACTTGGGATGGGTTTAGAGACTTGTTCAGCCAGAAGTACTATAATGTTGCTGTCAGGGCGGCGAAGGTGAATGAGTCTGTGGGGTTAGTACAGGGCAACATGACAGTTTCAGAATAGGCTTGTGAAGTTCGCACTAGACCTAGTGCCTACTGATGTAGCCAGACAAGACATTTTCATTAGAGGGCTTAATGCTATGATAGCTCGAGAAGTAAGAAATACAACAGTACCTGGGGGGAAGACTTATGCCTAGGCTGTTGAGAAGGCTCTTACTGTTGAGGAGGCGGAGAATAAGATTTGGAGGGAGAACGCTGTGACACGGGAGGTTCGCAGGATGGTGCCTCCACATTCAGGGTCTGGTAGGGGCAGAGGCCCAGTGATCTAAAGAGAAAGACCTCTGACACTTCGACTATAGCTGGTCCTAAAATGAGGGGTCGGGGTGCTTAGGGTGGCCATTTGGGAGGCGGTGAGATATGGAGACTCTACCCAGAGTGCATGAGGTGCAGAAGATGCCATCCGGGCAAATGTCGAGTGAAGGCCTGTTATGTGTGCGGGGTGGTGGGACACCTCAAGAAAGACTGCCCAAAATCAAAGAAAGAGGAAGTAAGGAAGGTGGATTGCTTGACTCCAACTCGAGTTTGCACCTTGACGCTAGCAGAGGCCAAGGCTAGTCCCTCGGTATTGACGGGTCAGCTTTCTAGCGCTGGCTCTCCTTTTACTGTATTGATTTACTCTGGTGCTACACATTCATTTGTTTCTAGTAAGGTAATTGATAGATTGCGTAGACCTAGTGAGTATTATACTGTGGGGTTCGGGACTATATTGCCTACAGGGGAACTGGTGGTGTCTAGGAGATGGATTAGAGCACTGCCAGTGATGGTTGATGGTAGGGAACTATCAGTAGTCTTGATTGGGTTAGGTATGGAGGATTTTGAAATGATTCTTGGGATGGATTGGTTAGTCAGATATGGGGCTACCATTGATTGCAGGAAGAAGATGGTGACTTTTGAACCTGAGGGAGAGGATCCCTTTGTTTTTGTGGGTGTGGTACATGGACCCCGCATACCATGATATCAGCATTTACATGGAGGTTGTATAGGTTTCCTATCTAGTGTGGTGGATACTACCAGAGTTTTGCCAGAAGGGCCGGGAGAGACCATATTAGTTCGTGAGTTCTTGGATGTGTTCCCTGAGGATTTACCAGGGCTGCCGTTGCACAGGGAGATTCAGTTCATCATCGAGTTAGCGCCGAGGACTAAGCTAGTGTCTAGAGCACCATATAGGATGGCTCAGGTATAACTGAAAGAATTGATGATACAGTTGCAGGAACTTCTGGATTTGGGGTTTATCAGGCCTAGCTACTCACCATGGGGTGGTCCAGTTTTATTTGTGAAGAAGAAGGACGGGACTCTAAGGATGTGTATAGACTACATGGAGTTGAACAAGTTAGTCATCAAGAATAAGTACCCTTTACCAAGTATCGATGACTTGTTTGATCAGCTGTAGGGAAAGACGGTGTATTCGAAGATTGATCTTCGATCTAGTTCTCACCAATTGAGGTCAAGGATGAGGATATACCGAAGACGACCTTCCAAATGAGGTATGGGCATTATGAGTTTCTGGTCATGTCATTTGGTTTGACCAATGCCCCAGCAACATTCATGGACTTGATGAACAGGGTGTTCAAGGAATTCTTGGATCAGTTTGTGATTGTCTTCATCAACGACATTTTGGTGTACTCCAGTTTAGAGGCAGAACACGAGCAACATCTCCGACAGGTCTTGTAAAGATTGAGAGAACACCGATTATACACCAAGTTTAAGAAGTGTGAGTTTTGGCTACTAGAAGTGACATTCCTTGGACATATTGTTGGTGAGGATAAGATTAAGGTGGATCCATCTAAGGTAGAGGCAATGAGAGATTAGCCGAGGACAAGGAACACCTCAGAGGTTAGGAGCTTCCTCGGATTAGCGGGTTACTACAGACGGTTTGTAGAAGGGTTCTCAAAGATTGCTGCACTGATGACAGAATTGGCACGGAAGAATCTGAAGTTCGTATGGTCAGACAAGTGTGAGAATAGCTTCCAGGAATTGAAGCGATGACTTATTACGACACCTGTGTTGAGTCTTCCTTCGAACGGAGGAAATTTTTTGGTATATTGTGATGCATCGAGGTTGGGTTTGGGATGCGTGTTAATGCAGAATGAGAAGGTTATCGTTATGCATCACGATAACTAAAGGCATATGGGCGGCGGTACCCTACCCATGATCTGTAGTTAGCAATGATGGTATTCGCACTGAAGGTATGGCGACATTATATGTATGGAGAGAAGTGCGAGATATACACTGATCACAAGAGTTTGAAGTATTTCTTCACCCAGAAGGATCTAAACATGAAGGAGAGGTGTTGGCTGGAGCAGGTGAAGGACTATGATTGTTATATACTTTACCACCCAGGGAAAGCCAATGTAGTGGTAGATGCATTGAGCTGGAGGGGCCCGGGACAATTGTTTAGCTCTACACAGATATCGAGAGAATTGGCTGAGGAAATTTCCCGAGCAAGGATAGAGTTGGTTGTGGGGCAGTTAGCCAGTATTACCTTACAGTCGACTCTGCTAGAGCGAATTAAGAAGGGTCAGGGTGTAGATGCTCAGTTGCAGGAGGTGAGAGGGAAGGTCTTAGCTGAAGTAGCTAAGGACTATTCTATTTCAGAGACTAGATTATTACGATATAAGGGTTGGATCTGTGTTCCGACTGATATGGTTATTAGATGTGAGATATTGCATGAATCCCATACTATGCCATACTCACTCCATCCAGGTTCCACGAAGATGTATCAGGATGTACGGATGTTGTATTAGTGGCCTAGGATGAAGGAGGATGTAGTGGAGTACGTGGCCAAGTGTTTAACTTGTCAACAGGTGAAGGCTGAGCATCAGCAGCCAGCGGGATCGCTATAGCCTTTAGGTATTCTTGAGTGGAAATGGGAGGACATTATGATGGATTTTGTGGGAGGTTTACCCAGGACAGTGGGGCTGCAGGACTCAGTGTGGGTGATAGTAGTCAGATACACCAAGTCAACTCACTTTCTGCCAGTGAAGTTAACTAATACTGTGGATCAGTATGCGGAGCTATATGTGAGGGAGATTGTACGCCTTCATGGGGTTCCCAAGTCTATAGTGTCAAACTGGGATCCTATATTTACCTCCAAGTTTTGGGGTGGATTGCAGAAGGCTATGGGGACTCAGTTGAAGTTTAGTACGGCCTTTCATCCTCAGACTGATGGACAGTCTAAGAGGACGATTCAGGTACTGGAGGACATGCACAGAGCATGTGTGATAGACTTTGAGGGGTCTTGGAGTAAGTACCTCCCGTTGATTGAGTTTTCGTACAACAACAGTTATCAATCAATGATTAGGGTAGCTCCCTACGAGATGTTAAATGGGAGGAGGTGTAGATCGCCCATCCATTGGGATGAGATGGGTGAGAGAAAGTATTTTGGACCAGATATGGTTTAGAAGACTAATGAGCCAATCGATAAGATCCGAGCTTGAATGCTTGCTTCGCATAACAAACAGAAAAGCTACACTAATCCTAAGCATAGGGATGTGGAGTTCGAGGTGGGGGACCACGTGTTTCTGCGAGTCTCACCACTGTGAGGGGTGAGAAGGTTTGGGAAAAAGGGCAAGCTGAGCCCTAGATTCATTGGACCTTTCGAGATCCTGGAGAGGATCGGGCAGGTGGCTTACAAATTAGCTCTGCCACTGTTGTTATTAGGAATTCATAACGTATTCCACATTTCTATGCTTTGGAAGTATGTCTCAGACACGACTCACGTGTTGAAGTATGATGACTTAGAACTATAGACAGGGCTGTCTTATGAGGAGCGACCGGCTCAAGTCTTGGATAGAAAAGACAAGGTTCTACGGAACAAGACGATTGCTCTATTCAAAGTGTTATGGAGAAATAACAAGGTCGAGGAAGCGACCTGGGAGCTTGAGTCAGCGATGCGGGATTAGTATCCCGAGTTATTCAGGTAAATTTCGAGGACAAAATTCTCATAGTTGTAATTACCCAAAATCACTAATAAGGCTTAAGGGCCTTGATTAGCGTGCCGGGAGGGCATAATTAGTATATGTGTGATTTAAATGTTTAGATTGATTAATATGATTCTATGACAATGTGACATGTATGTTTGTGAGTATTATATATACATGTGGGCCATTTATAGCATATAAGGGCATATTTGTAATTTTTTCCCGTTGAGGGCATAAATGTATATATGATAAATTTTTGAGACCACATTATCATATGGATATATTTGCAACGTATGGCTCGAGACGGTCCTAGTGAGAAGATTAGTGAAATAGTCACAGCGGGGATTAATACCCAGCTCGGGGGAGCTTGGGGATATTTTTGGGAATTTAGAGGATAGTTTGGGATTTATTAGATACTAAATAAATAAATGGTAATTAATTGGATGACATGATTAGTGGGTAAATATTAGGAACATTTGAGGAATTAGTGGGAACTGGGGGAAAATTACTATTTTACCTTTAGAATAATTAAAGTATTAGTATGATTAGGAGGGGCATAGTGGTCTTTTGCCTATAAATTAAGGGGTATACTCATAAATCATTTGAGACTAAAGAGAAAGAGGTAGAAACTGAAGGAAAGCTCTCTCTCTCATCTCACTCACGTTTTCTCTCATCTCTCTCACTCACTTGGTGTGCTTTGAAGTCAAGGAAGAAAAGGGCAGTAAGCTTAGGCTTGGGCTGGGAATTCTGTGAAGAAAATTGGAGGTGATTAAGCTAGGAATTAAAGTTGGAACTTTGGAGGATTCCGCAACTATTGAGGTAAGTTTTAGTCTTTTAATTTTTTGAAGAGTTTAGCTCGATAGGGTAGAATTTATGTTGAGTAGTTGTAAATCTTAGAACATGTATAATTCTAGGTATTTGGGTGATGAAATTGTTGCTGAGTTGGGATATGAATTTTAGTGTGTTGATTAAGATTTCTTGGTGAATTGCTAGTGGTTTTGATCAATTTTGTGTGTTATAACATGCTTGGAATTTAGGGATTAGAGTCCTGGGCTCGCTCTTATGTTTTAGTTGGAATTGGGAAGTATATTTGGCTTGAATTCTAGAGGTTCTTGGCTGGGAAGGAGGAGAAAACCCAGATTTTCTGGGTTTGAAGGAGGCGCACCGCGACGCATGTGGCCTTTTTGCCCTGGGGATGCTCTCTGAGATGGGGGCGCGCCACGACTCACTAAGCCAAGTCGCGACCCACCTCCCCTTTGGCTTGGGTACTTGCTCTCTTACTTGGGGGCAAGTCGCGACCCACTAAGCAAAGTCGCAATCCGCCTGGGAATTTTAGCCTTAGAATTGGTAAGGCTCAGGGGTTCGAACATATGCGCTAGGGACAATTTCTACTACCCGGTTTATTAGAAATTGAGGTCCTAGAGGCTAGTTTCTGTCTCGTAAGTATTTATTTGAATTAGAAGTTAACAATTACCCATTGGACATAGTGACTAGGTTTATTGCCAAGGCTCGGAGCTAAGGATCGTGCTCAAAACCATTTCATTTTCTCCGTTCAGAATTAAAGGTAAGAAAACTGCACCTTTGTGTGGCTTTGTTGGGACGGAGATTCCCTGTATTTGAATACATATGTTGTATGACTGTGATAATGCCATGTGAGCATGAAATAAACAACCTAAGAGAGTCGAGGCTGATAATTTGTGCACAGGACGCGGCTTGGCTTATGAGCTGGGGTCAGCTAGATAAACACTGGACTCGACCTAGGCGAGCCGGAGTCAGTGGGTTAAACAGATGGTGCCGCTGAAGGGCGTCGACCTTGAGTTTTGTGTGTTGAATGAGATAAAATGTTGAATATAAATGGTTATTGTTGTTAGCTTGATACTATGGCTCGTTGAATATCTGATTACCTGTCTTGTGAATTATTTGATTATCATTAATGATTATGTTATGGTGTTATGGTTTTCTTGCTGGGCCTTGGCTCACGGATCAGCCATGAGTTGGAGAGCTCTGGGGCGAGATGTACATTGTCAGCTGCTTTGTAACGGCCCAAAATTACTAATAAGGCTTAAGGGCCTTGATTAGTGTGCCAGGAGGGCATAATTGGAGGTTAAGAGAATTAATGGTAAGAAAGCGTGAATATGGGTATTGAATAAGTATGCGGGCCCTGTTTGGTTGGTAAGGCCTAATGGTAATCTTGGCCCGTTAGGGCATAAATGTGAATGTGTGTGATAATTGGTGTGTGTGTTTGTAATTAGCGGCACGAGGCGATCCTAGGGAGCAGGTAGCGAGGAAAGTCACAACGGGGCTTAATAGTTGACTTTGGATAAGTCAGGGATATTATAGGTATCGGGTAATTATTTAGACTATCGGGTTATGTAAATAAATATATGGAGATATATTTGAGGTTAGGAAGTCTAGGTGGGAATGTTGGGGAATTTTACCATTTTGCCCTCGGGGACGTTTCCGGCACCCCGAGGCTCGGGATTTACTTAACGGGATAAAGGATAGACTTAGTTAAAACAGAAGCTAGTGGAAAGAAATATTAGACTGACTCTTATTCTCTCTCCATCCTCTCTCTCTAGAAAATTAAGAAAAACACAAGGAAAATAGAGGAAATTTGGAGGATTTAGGCTGGGATTTCAGAGGATTTCAGTGGGGATTTAAAAGCTTAGCTCAAGGATTATCCAAGGAACATTTAATCAAAGCCAAGGTGAAAATCAAACTGTGTTTTTGAGGTTAGAAACTCTGAGTTTTCTGAGTAGCAAGATAATTGTAATTTTGATGTTTAAGGTGGAATTGAAGCTAGAAACTTGGGAACTAGCTGGGATTCTGCTTAGAAAAGGGGTTCAGCTGAAAAGGTAAACTTTAATTTATGATTTAGAAGTTTAAATCTGAGTTTTGAATGGTTGGTTATGGTGTTTGATGTTCTTGAGTTTCAGAGATTGAAACATTGATTTCAATGAGTTTTAGATTGGGTTTCCTGTTGAATTATGATGTTAAAGTTGTCTTAAAAGTGTTGGGAATGATTGATATTGAAGTAGGGAGCTTTGGGATGATTTTGGGTAAGGTTTGGAGGTTGGAAATGGTAGAAATTCTGGGCTCGGAGGGAAGGGCCGCGACGTGTGTCTTCCTTCAGGGAGGGCCTTGGTTCTGTTTTGGGGAAGGGTCGCGGCTAGGCTTCAGGGGCCGCAGCCCTTGGTTGCACACATGAATTTTTGAGGGTTTTAAGCACGGGAAGGTAGTCTAGTGTGCTCGGGATTGGTTTCGCCATCGTGCTTGGTGGAATTCGGTTGCCCGAGAGTTAGTTTTATAACCAGAAACCTATATCCGAGTATTAATGGAATTTATTATCTTGGTTGTGACTAGGTGATAAGCTAGGGCTCGGGAATGGATCGTGCTCGGGGGTCGTCCTCTCTAATTAAAGCATTTGGAATCAAGGTAAGAAAACTACACCTGTGTATGTGGATAGGATGGGACTAAGTGTTCCCTATATTTAAATGTATTGTTATGTGATTGTGATACACCATGTGAATATGTTGGGACTAAGAGTTCCCTATAATGGTATGAATGTCATAAGGTGGTATTATGCCACGGGGACATGTGGTAACGACCTAAGGGTGCGGAAATCCACACTTGCGCACAGGGCGCGGCTCGGACACTGGTATCCGAGGACAGCTTATTATGCACTGAGCTCAGTTTAAGTGGGCCGGAGTCAGTGGGTTAAACAGAGGGTGCGGCCTAAGTCGTCGGCCCTGAATATTATGTGGTATGAGTGTATTTTGTTATTGATTGTGTCTTGAATCTGAATGTATGTGCTGAATATCTGTTGTAGAATATTGTCTGACTTAATGAGTACCTGGAGCTGGATTATTGGTTATTGACCAGTGTGTTGTCTTGAATGGACTTAATGGCTTGAAAGAACTGAGTAATGCTTTGTGGTTATTGGATTATACTCTGTGAATTGTTTAGCTGTTAATACTGTTACAATATTATATTATGTTTTCTTGCTAAGCTTCGGCTCACGGGTGCTACATGGTGCAGGTAAGGCAAGTTGGCCATGGGTTGGAGAGCTCTGGGGGCAAGGTGTACATTGTCAGCTGCTTGGCCGCCACGGTCAAGGATTTGTACAGGAACGAGAACCTAAAGCGTGTATTTTGCCATTAGAGTGGCTTGGTCGTTTACTTGTAATTAAGAGTTTTGTATTTACGTTATTTAAACCCTAATTTGGGATCCCATGTAACAAAAATCCGTTTTAGTAAAGTTTAATCGTTTATAAATCAAAATTCTTTTTAACCTAACCTTTTGTGTCATTAGATACACGGTTCCAACTAAATGAGTTGATTAGCAAGTCTTGCACTATTTCAAACACACAGTGTAACGGTCTTGGTTATCCAGGGCGTTACATGCTCGTCCGCCACGACCAAGGGATGGTACAGGAACAGAAACCAAAAACATGTATTTTACCATTAGAGTGATTTTTTTATTGTATATAACTATTTTGGAAGTTTGTAAAATTTCCCTTTAAACCCTGTTTTTGGGACCCCATGTGCTAAACATTTAATTTAATGAAATTAACTTTTCATGACCAAAAATATTTTGAGCCTAACCTGATTATGACTTTAGGATCACATTCTTATTCAAATGACTTGATTAGCAAGTCTTTCACTATTTCAAATACATAGTGTAACGGTCTTGGTTATCCAGGATGTTACAGTAGAGTTTTTGGTTGCCCTAGATTACTAGTATAGAGTTTTTTTACCATAGATTTGGCAAACGACACTAAGTTAGTTAAACGATAGATAATTAAAGAACTGAATAATAAAATAAAGAATACCAAGAATTTTAGTTGTTTGGCCTCAATTGTTTGTAATGACCTACATCCACTTGACTCTTTTACTTAATAGTTACTCAAACTTAAGATAAAAAAAATATGACTTAACTAAGTTTCTCAAGCTTAAAAGAGAATACAAAACATTGGTGGCAGCAAGGAGAGACACCTTGGGAGAAGAGGTCACAACTAAGGTGTTAGGAGAAAACTACTAGAGCTTAGACGTAGGGATGATGGGCACAACCTCGCAAAATTACTTCAACAAGCTAGTGGAGAATCGAGGATGCTGGCATAGTATGACATGTTTGAAAAACATGCAAAGTTAAACTTGAAAATAAATCGAGGGGGAAAATGAAGGAAACTAACTAGCTTGGCAAGCTTCAACAAGGTGGATCAAAGGCTCCTGGTCCCATATGAGCTAGGCTGAGGGTGACATTAGTGTGTCCTGACAAGATTAAGATCAAAGTCATTCAAAGTTTGTTTTGGGGGCCACCTCGCCTATGCCTATTGAGTAGATCCTTTAGTCATTAGCTTTAGCTAGGCATCCTAATTTGATTAGGGTAGCTACTTCAGTATTTTTCGAGGTTGTATGCTTTAATTTTTGCGACCTTACATCATGGTAGGTAAAAGAGTCGTCATTTTGTTTTTGAGTGAAATTATGGTTCTGACATCCCTTTGCAAAATCATTTTAGGCATCCTTAAATGGAGACGATCATTGGGGAGTGTCAACTTCCTACTCTTGGCGTTTAGACTACTCTATTGAATGATGAGGGAGGAGCACATCACTATTAGCGGTGACCCTTCGCCAACTTCGCTAGACAGTTAGAGGAAGAAAGTCAAATGTCCTGCGGACGAGGAAAATGAAGACTGAATATTTGGCCATTATAGATCTTAATGAGGAATGCACGTCAACTGGCGACCTCGTCTCTACTTCGGTGACAAACACTTTTGGGATCTCCACCTCGGACATGATAGGTCTCATCACATAGTGCATGATTAAGCGCCACGACACTTATGACCACCTAGAGCTCAGACTTCTTAGTCCTGATGAGTGACTTGATCACCCTTTAGAGGGGTGGCAAGCTTAGAGCATGAGGTATTTTAACGCAGGGACCACCTTTCCCCTTGAAAATTATTTACTTGCCATTGCTAATTACCTTAGGGTATCTTCTCAGTTTGATTGGAATTTCTTGTATAGGATCTCAACAGAATGATGGTGGCTAGTTTATAGTTGGGGGACCGTCGGAATGACGAATGTTTGTGAACTAGATATCGTCCTCTTGAGTTCGACTCTCAATGAAAACACCAAAATGTTGACTAATTTTTTCATCAAAATACTTAAAGAATTACATGTAGGAATTTGTAGGAGTGGACTTAAGTATTGGATGAATGATAATTGCTAAAAAGAGCAAAAAATGAAAAGAGAGTTTATAGTGGTTTGGCCCGAAAAAGTGACCTTCGTCCATTGAGTCTTTTTTATTGATGTATAACCTTGAAAGCTTTGATTACATTTACATTTGAGAGCTATTAAGAATAAAGCTTCTAGGTGTTTAGCACTTAGGGAAGCCTTTGTACATGTAACGCCCTGGATAGCCAAGACCGCTACACTGTGTATTTATAAAGGTGCAGGACTTTCTAATCAAGTCATTTAGTTAAAAACGTGTCACTGAAACCATTAATGTGCTAGGGTTAGAAGATTTTGGTCTCAAAAGATACATTTAATATAACTAAACATTTTACACATGGGATTCCAAAAGGAACTGCGTTCAAAAGTCAGTTTACAAAATTTCCAGAGTACAAGCAACCACTATCCACTCTAAGGGAAAAATAGACGTTTATGGTTCTCCTGTTCCTATCTCCCCCTCAATCGTTGCAGCTGGGCAGCTGATCATAAACATTCTGCTCTCAGAGCTCGCCGAATCAGGGCTTATCAAGCTTGCCCTTTCCTTTACCTGCACCACGAAGCACCCGTGAGCCATGGCTCAGCAAGAAAACATAACATTATATAACTAACAATGATAACAATTGAATAACCCTTTAGCATGATCATACACTTAACATACCACATTAATCACATAGCACGTAGATACAACCAAATATTCAACCAATCAACACTCAGCTATTCAGCATTACAAATCCACTAGTCAATGATAACAACCAAATCACATGATAATCAGGGTCGACACCTTAGGTCGCACCCTCTGCTTACCCCACTAACTCCAGCCTGCTTAAATCGAGCTCAGTGCATAACAAGCTATCCTCAACTACCAGTGGCCGAGCCGCGCCCTGTGCGCTAATGTAAACTCTGGCACTCTTAGGCCATTTGTTTATTATTTGCAGGGCATAATACCATCCTCTATAAAAGCATACAAGACAGGGAACCCTTAGTCCCTGTAACGACCCCAAATTCGCTATTAAGGCTTAAGGGCCTGGAGTAGTGTGCCTGGAGGGCATATTGGGACTCTGTGTGTGACTTTTATGAGTTTAATGCATGATTATGATTTAATGCACGTTATATGACTATTTGATTATTTGTGATGCGTGACTATGTGAATTAGTATGCATGTAGACCTGATTGTCTTAAAAAGAGCATAATAGTAATCTGGCCATTTTGGGCATGTTTTGTGTTGATATCGGTGATCCATGACTCGAGACGATCCTAGAGTGAGCGGGTTAGTGGAAAAGTCAAAGCGGGAATCTATACCCGGCTTGGGTTAAGCCTGGGGAGTTTTAATGAGAATTTGGAAATATATTGAGGTTAATCTTGATGATGAGGAATGTATATTTGATGATTAATCAGGTATTGGGTAGCGAGCGGGAATTATTAGGAACACTTGAGGAATTAGTGGAATTTGGGTAATATGACTAAAATGCCCCTTTATGGGCATAAATGTTTAGAATTATTAAGGGAGGGAATTTTGGTCATTAGGCTTGTAAGAGATAAATTAAAGAAGGGCTTTATACTTAGTGGATTTTGTAGAAAAGGGTTATAGGCTGAAAAGAAAGAAAGAAGAAGAGAAAAGAAAAGAGAGAAAAGCTGAAGGGGTTTTTGCTCCAAAAGAACGGTTTGTGGCTCTCCCAACCAATTTCCTTCATTTTTCTTGGAGTCAAGCTCAGTGGAGAGCTAGGGTAGGCTGAGCATCAAGGATCCTAAGCTAGGATTGAAGATTGGCAAGGGGTTAGCAAGATCACATCAGAAATTGAGGTAAGTTCTTGGGGATTTTCTGTTTTAGGGCTTGACTGGTTTGGATTGTGTTTTTGAGCTAAATGGATGGGGTTTTTGGGGAAAACAGGTCAAGGTTGTGAAGGTGCAAGCCAAGGAGGTCTAGGGTTTGATTCAAGGTCGAAATTCAACCCACGGTATGATTTCTAAGACCCTATCCTTGTTGTTTGAGTGGATTTCTGGTTTTTGGGTTCATTGTGTTAGATTTTGAGTTTTGGGTTGCTTGAGCTTGGGATTGAGTTCATGGGATGCTTGGGATGAGTGTGAGGTGTGGTTATGTGTGTTTTTGGGTTTGGAAAAGGTTTGGGCAAGATTGGAGTTGAAAAGGGAGAAGAAAATCGCAAAATGCGATTTTGGGTTTGGTCTGGCTGCAACTAGCGCTACAGCGCTAGTCAGGGGGCGCTGTAGCGCTAGCCCCTGTTCTGGTGGGGTGGTTCTTCTTGTAGCGCTACAGCGCCCTCTTTTGAGCGCTGTAGCACTGCACTGTTCACAGAGGGGATTTTTGAGCTTTTGTGAAGGGATTTTGACCTAGGGTTCGGGGCTCGATTCCGCCACTTTGTTTTGGGGATCTAGGACTTCCCGGGGGCTCGGGATTAGTCCCGAGGCTAGGTTCTGGACTTGAGGATTGGTGATGACTTTGACTTGTGGATTTTGCTTAGGTAAGCGCTAGGGCTCGGGTAGGATCGTGCTCAAGGAGTCAGGTGATCAAGACTACCGAATCTAAAGGTAAGAAAACCGTAACACCCGAGAATAGGGCATGGGCCCACTGTGTGATTGCAGGGCACGACCCTAGATTGTATTGTGTGCAAATGTGTAATCTTAGATGAACTATTGTATGTTTGAATAGTTATTTCTGAATGTATTATATGTGTGATTATAATGGAATGAACGGCTAAGGCCGAGAGCGGCGTAGGCCGGGTAAGGCAGTGGGGCCGGAAGTAACGCTCAGCACATGGGATGCTATAGCCAGGGTGGGACCCAAGGGATACATGAGTTATCCTATGGTGAGGACCGAGACCCTCAAGCTTTGGTAAGGCCTCTGGGGCGGCATGGCCGTGCTTGTTTAATTTGATGGTTTTCCTATTTATCAATGAATTATGCCAGCTATATTAATTGCATATGTTATGTACTATTTGGGTTTTCTTGCTGGGCTTCGGCTCACGGGTGCTCCGTGTGGCAGGTAAAAGCAAGGAGTCAGTCAACCGGCCATGAGTATGGAGAGCGTGGGGGGCGGCGCGTACATGTTCGGCCTGCCCGACTGCTTTGGTTGGGGGCATTTTGTAAATGGCTGTATTAATCCATTCTTTTGATAGTTAACCTGGTGTAAATCTATTTTTGAGTTGTAAATATTTTGTAAACCTTATTTTGGGATGCCAGATGTTTTATACTTACGTTTTCAATGAAGTTAAACATTTTAAAAGAGTACAGCCTTAAATTCTGATTTATCCACACTTTTGGTTTTAGAAACCACTTAGAGTCAGTCAAAAGCACGATTTCTATTTTAAACTCACTTAGTAACGGCTCTAAGGTAGTAGGGCGTTACAGTCCCATTATAAACCGGGTGCAGTTTTCTTACCTTTAGTTTCCAAGTGTACTGGTTACGCGAGATGCCTCTTGAGCACGATCCGTTTCCCGAGCCCCTAGCTTATACCTAGTCATAACCAAGATAAGGGATACCATTAATAATTGTAAAAGAGCTTCAAGATAAGGTTCTAGTCTCCGGAACATCAAACTCCACCAAACACGGTAGTAGATTCGATCCCGAGCACCCTAGGTTAAATTCCCAAGCTTAAAATCCCCAAAACCCCTAATTTCCTTAAGGGTCGCGGCACAAGCTTCCCATGCCGTGGCATGGCCCCAAACAGAGGCCCATCCACGCCCAGAACCAGACACGGGCCGCGGCCCTACATAGACCATGTCGCAGTCTACCCTCCATCTGCAACATTCATCAGCTCAGAGGGCCGCGACGCTCCAAGAACTATGCCGCGGTCCAACCCCTTTGAACCCAGAAAAACCACCATTTTTTACTCTCAAACCTTACTCAAAACCATCCAAAACTATCCCAATTCCTCAACTCAATTATCATAAAACTTCTAACACAATTCCAGCAACACAACCCAGCAAAGACTTAGCCTAGAAACTCACCAAAATCCCACTTCAATCTCTTAAACTCAAAAGCTTATAAACGCATTAAAATGAGTCATAAAAACTCAAAATTCAAACACTAAATCATGAACTGGAGCTTAGCTTCTCTGATGAACCTACTCTCTAAAAGATTTCTGAGCTAACTCTCAAGTTCCAAGCTTCAATTTAGTCCTTCAATGTCAAAATCCATAAACACCTCAAAACCCAGCCATAAACACAAAATTTAATCACCATGCATAAAGCTTATGACTTACCTTAATTCTTGATTGAATCCTCAGCTAAACACTAGATTAATCCTCCAAAACTTTAGCTCCATCCACTGAATTCCCAGCTGAATTCCTTATGTTCTAGTGGTTTCCCTTCACAGAGAAAGGGAGAGAGAGGGAAGGTCGGTTCCTTATGTTTCTACCAATTTCTGTGTTTTACATAGTCTATCCTTAGGTATTTAAGTCAATTCTGAGGCTCGGGGTGCCGGAAACGTTCCCGAGGGAAAATGTAATGACCCAAAATTCGCTAATGAGGCTTAAGGGCCTTGATTAGTGTGTCGGGAGGGCATAATTGGGTTAAATATGGTTTGCATGAATATATTGATTTAAATGCATAATTATATGATTAAAAATGCTTTGTGTGCAGAGTAGTAGAGCATCTCTGGAAAGACTGCCCAACGGTGAAGAAAGGTAAAGTAGGGAAGGTGGATAGCTTGACTCCAGCTAGAGTATTCACCCTGACTCAGGCAAAGGCTGAGGCTAGTCCCTCGGTAGTGACAGGTCAGCTTTCTAGCGCTGACACTTCTTTTTCTGTATTGATTGATTCTGGTGCTACACATTCCTTTGTTTCTAGTAAGGTGATTGATAGACTGTGTAGACCTAGTGAGTATCGGACTGCAGGGTTTGGGACTTTATTGCCTACAGGGGAACTGGTAGCTTCTAGGAGATGGATTAGGGCACTGCCAGTGATGGTTGATAGTAGGGAACTTTCAGTGGATCTGATTGAGTTAGATATGGAGGATTTTGATATGATTTTGGGGATGGACTGGTTAGTCAGATATGGGGCTACCATTGACTGCAGGAAGAAGATGGTTAATTTTGAGCCTGAGGGTGAGGACCCTTTTGTTTTTGTGGGTGCGGTGTTCTCAAAGATTAATCTTCGATCTGGTTATCACCAGCTGAGGATCAAAGATAAGGATATACCGAAGACGACCTTTCAGACATGATATGGGCATTACGAGTTCTTGGTCATGTCCTTTGGTTTGACCAATGCCCCAACAGCCTTTATGGATCTGATGAACAGGGTGTTCAAGGACTTCTTGGATCAGTTCGTTATTGTCTTCATCGACGACATTTTGGTTTACTCCAGTTCAGAGGCAGAGTATGAGCAGCATCTTCGACAGGTTCTACAGAGGTTGAGGGAGCATCAGTTGTATGCCAAGTTTAAGAAGTGTGAGTTTTGGTTGCCAGAGGTGACTTTTCTTGGGCATATAGTTGGTGCAGAAGGGATTAAGGTGGATCCGTCCAAGGTAGAAGCAGTAAGAGATTGACTGAGACCAAGGAACATCTCAGAGGTGCGGAGTTTCCTTGGGTTGGAAGGTTATTATAGACGGTTCGTAGAAGGGTTCTCAAAGATTTCGTCACCGATGACAGAGTTGACAAGAAAGAATTAGAAGTTGTTTGGTCAGAGAAATGTGAGAACAGTTTTCAAGAGTTGAAGCGACGGCTTATTTCTGCACCTGTGCTGAGTCTTCTTTCAGAGGAAGGAAAGTTTGTAGTCTATTGTGATGCATCGAGGATGGGTTTAGGCTATGTGTTGATGCAGAATGGGAAAGTTATAGCCTATGCATCTCGGCTGTTCAAAGAGTATGAGCAACGGTATCCGACTCATGATTTGGAACTAGCAACAGTGGTATTCACACTGAAGGTGTGGCGTCATTATTTGTATGGGGAGAAGTGCGAAATATACACTGACCATAAGAGTTTGAAGTATTTCTTTACTCAAAAGGATCTGAACATGAGGCAGGGACGTTGGTTGGAGCTGGTTAAGGATTATGATTGTGATATCCTTTACCACCCTGGGAAAGCCAATGTGGTGGCAGGTGCGTTGAGCCGGAGGGGCCCAGGACAGTTGTATAGTTCCACCCAGATCTCGAGAGAATTACCTGATGAGATGGCTAGGGCAAAGATAGAACTGGTGGTAGGCCAGTTAGCTAATATTACCTTGCAATCGACCCTGTTAGAGCGGGTCAAGGAGGGTCAGTTAGTGGAAGCGCAGTTATAGGAGGTTAAACAGCATGTCTTAGCGGGGACAGCTAAGGATTATTCCATTTATGAGACAGGTTTGCTCCGATATCAGGGACGGATTTGTGTTCCGGCAGATGAGGGGGTCAGACGAGAGATACTGGATGAGTCTCACACTACGCCATACTCGCTTGATCCGGGTACCACAAAGATGTATCAGGATCTGCGGACATTATATTGGTGGCCCGGGATGAAGAAGGATGTGGTAGAGTATGTGGCTAGATGTTTGACGTGTCAGCAGGTAAAGGCTGTGCATCAACGACCAGCGAGATTGCTTCAGCCTTTGGGTATCCCATAGTGGAAGTGGGAGGACATCACGATGGATTTTGTAGGAGAATTACCCAGAATAGTGGGACTTCATGACTCGGTGTGGGTGATAGTGGACAGATACACCAAGTCAGCTCATTTTCTACCAGTGAGGTCGACCTATACAGTGGAACAGTATGCAAAGTTGTATGTGAGGGAGATAATTCGTCTCCATGGGGTTCTAAAGTTTATTGTATCTGATCGAGACCCTATCTTTACCTCCAAATTTTGGGGAGCTCTGCAGAGAGCCATGGGGACTCAGCTGAAGTTTAGCACATTTTGGAGAGGACAATTCAGGTGTTAGAGGACATGCTTAGGGCATGTGTGATTGGTTTCAAGGGGTCTTGGAGTAAGTACTTACCATTGATTGAATTCTCGTATAACAATAGCTATCAGTCCATGAGTGGGGTGGCCCCTTATGAGATGTTATATGGAAGGAAGTGCAGATCACCCATTCACTGGGATGAGATGGGTGGGAGAAGGTATTTGGGGCCAGACATGGTTCAGAAGACCAATGAGGCTATTGAAAAGATTCGAACTAGAATGCTTGCTTCACAGAGTAGGCAGAAAAGCTACGCTAATCTTAAGCGTAGGGACGTGGAGTTCCAGGTTGGGGACCACGTGTTTCTACGAGTTTCACCATTGCGAGGGGTGAGAATATTTGGAGTAAAGGGCAAGTTAAGCCCTCGGTTTGTTGGGCCTTTCGAGATTTTGGAAAGGATTGGACAGGTGGCTTATAGGTTGGCCTTGCCACCATCGCTGTCAGGAATTCATGATGTGTTCCATGTCTCCATGTTGCAGAATATGAATGTTATAAGTGATTGATTGCATCCTTGATTCTGAATATATGCTGAATGATTAATGTGGATTATTTGATGAGGATTCATGCTTAGTGAATTTACTACCTATTATTATTGTTTGTGTTGCTCTTCATGTTTTCTTGTTGGGCCTTGGCTCACGGGTGCTACATGGTGCAGGTAAAGGCAAGGGCAAACTTGATCAGCCTTGATTTGGAGAGCTCTGCGAGCGGAATGTACATGGCCAGTTTCTCAGCCGCCCCGGTTGAGGTTTAGGCAGGGACGCGAGACCCAGAAATTGTTCATTTTGCCTTAGTATGGCTAACAGTTGTTTGTATTTTGGGGAGTCTGTAATCTAACTTTTAAACTCTGTTTCTTTTGGGATCCCATGTGTATAACTGCTTAATTATATAAAATGAAACTTTTGAGACCAAAACCTATTTAACCCTAGCTCATACATGTTTAGTGACACGTTTCTAAATTAAGGACTTGATTAGCAAGTCTTGCACCTTTATAAGTACACAGCGTAGTGTTCTTGGCTATCCAGGGCGTTACAGCAAAATGGTAAAATTTCCCAATATTCTCACCTAGGCTTCCTAACCTCAAATATATCTCCAATTATTTATTTCCATAACCCGATAACCTAAATAACCATCCAATACTTGAAATACCCCTTGACTTGCCCCAAGTCAAGTATTAAGCCCCATTGTGACTTTCCCGCTAACTAGCTCCTTAGGATCGCCTCAAATCGCATGCTGCAGATTTACCCACATAATAATGTGGTTCTCACAATTATAACATATAATCACATTTGCATTCATATAACCATACAAGCATGCTTATCATAAAATCATGCATCAAACTTAATAAATTCACACATAAACCAATTATGCCCTCCCAGCACACTAATCAAAGCCCTTAAGCCATATTAGTAATTTTGGGTTGTTACAGTACATTTGGCTCTGTGTAGTATCAAGTCTCACTCCCTAAAAATGAATTACATTTGTGTATTTCTTGTTGTATTAGCAAGCTTTTGTAATGTGTTAGGTTCTGTTATAACAAACTTCCAACAATTCTGTTTCAGTGTATTTGTTCTTAGAGCTTCCTTAAGCTTGTATGGTAGTATATAAATACTTATTAAAAAAACTTTAAGGATCAGTTGTTGCTTGAGCTTATTTTTCTCAGTTTTATTAGTTCATTTTATCACTTTATTAACTGGTATCACGAGTTCAGGTTCTTTTTTTTTTCTCATCAATGACGTCTTCTTCCACTGAAGATCCTCACGCATCAGCCTCCACTTCTACTGTTGCTTCGACTTCTCAAGCTGCTGCGGTTATTCCGGCGAACCTTGCACCCCTCAATCTTCGTCTCAATCGCACCAGTTACTCTTTCTGGCGTTCTCAGATGCTTCCATCCCTTCGTGCACATCAGCTTGAAGGTTTTCTTACTGGAGATCGTCCTCCACCTGCTGCCACCATCACTGATCCTCCTCTTGCTTGCCGCTCGATTCTGAATCCTGCCTTTCAAGAATGGATGCGATTGGACCAATTTCTCATAAGTTGGCTATTCAATTCGATTTCAGAGGAAATGATGGGTCACGTTGTGCGATGTGTCTCTTCAGCTGAGATCTAGCGTGTTCTTCACCAGATCTTCTCCACCAAGTCTAAGGCTCGGGTTCTACAGCTTCGTACAACTCTTCAGTCCACAAGAAAAGGTTCAACCCATGTTGATGAGTACATTCTCAAAATGCATTGTCTCGGTGATTCCTTAATAGCTGATGGTCAACAAATATCAGAAGATGAGCTCATTCTCTACATACTGGGAGGCCTCGACTCTGAATATGAAGCCGTGATCATCAACCTTACCTCTTGTGACTCCATCACGTTGTCTGAAGTTCAGTTTCTTCTTTAGAATCAAGAAATGCGTTTAGAGCAACTTCACTCCGTTTCTGGCATTGATCTACACAATTCGTCAGCTAACTTCGCCTCCACCACTAAGAAGCAGCCCTCTAGCAACAATTCCTTTGTTCCTCCAACCAATCGCGGTCGTGGTTCGAGTCATCGAGGTCATGTACATCGAAATGCCACCTCCCGTCCAATCTGCCAAGTGTGTGGCCGACTAGGTCATACGGCACTCAAATGCTATCATCGGTTTGATCTCAGCTATCAAGGTGAAGAGAACTCCAGTGCCTACAATCCCACTGCTGCTACTCCAACCTCAAGCACTCATGCTCTCTAGGTTTCCTCTTCAAGTTTTCAGCATAATAATGATTTTCTTACTTGTTCTAATTCAGTACTTGATAATACTCATTAATGTAATAAATCCATTGTTTTTACTGCCCCATGTACTTCGTCCTCTCACATTGCTGCCTTATGGCATAATAGACTTGGACATCCCTCTACCATTGTATTGAATAAAGTTCTGACTAATGAAAATACTTCTTGTTCTAAGTCAAAATTTTCATTTTGTGATGCCTGTCAATATGGTAAAAACCATCAAATGCATTTTGCTCCTACCTCTGTTAAAACTACTCAACACTTTCAAATGGTTCACTCTGATTTGTAGGGACCTTCCCCTCATTTATCTCCTGAAGGATTAGATTCTATATCCTTTTTGTTGATGATTTTACTCGTTTTAGTTGGATTTTTCCTTTAAGGGCCAAGTCTGAAGCTTACTGTGTTTTTAGTGTGTTCAAAACATTAGTTGAAAAATAATTTGAATTACCATTAAAAGGTTTGCAAACTGATTGGGTTGTGAGTATAGAAAACTTTTACCATTGCTTCAAAAATTGGTTACCAATTTTTTTTAAAGTACGATATAGTTTTTGATATATGGTTAAATTCATTATTGTTTATATTGTCAACTTGAGTGAGACAGCTGCAATGTAAATTGTAATGCTCGAGTGTTGGGTAGAATAGTTACTATGTATGAATAATCATTTAACTTTATTACATTTAAAAAAAAAACTAAATGACTTTTCAGTCGGTTCAAACTTGTGTTATTGTGCCTCATGTGACGAGTGTAATGTAAAAATATATGTATATATATATAGCTACATTACTTCTAACTTAAATGAATCTTGCATAGATTGAACTGGGCACTAAATAAAAGTACAATAACATTTAATATTTGTATGAAATATACATTTTGGCTCATGATCAACTTTGTATGAAAAAGTATATGTGGCAAAAAAAAACGATGAAAATGGTTGATTAATGGGAAGTCAGCTGGGCCTATAAGCCAAAAGTAAAGAAAAAAAATTAATTATGGGCCTGGTTTCCTTTACGGCTGGGCCCAGAATTAGGCGGCCCGCGGCGTTTAACCAGATTCCGCCGCAATGAGGTCACGGCCTGACGAAACGCCCGTGACGGCGGAGCTGTCTTAGTGGCTTGTTGAAGAATTTGCGCCTGCGAGTTCATTATGGCAGTCATTCTGGCAGCACACAACATCGTAAGGAGTGGTAATAGTAAGAGAAATGCTATTGCGATGGCAAAGAAGATAGACCTGTTTTGATTGAACCTCCTCATTGATATTATAGAATTATGGTAGACCTTATATATATGTATAAGATTCCATTGCAAAGCTTTGGTTAGACTTAATTGACAAAGTGTGTATATATTTAAGAAAGAGAAATGATAGGAAATTGTCCAAAATAAAATCATCAAGAAGTTAATGTCTTCATTTTTTAAATTGTAGATAAATGATCATTTTACATTGTTGATTACCTAAATTACAATTTTTTATAATTTATTTATTTATTTAGGACTGTATGAATTTAATATAGTGGTATATGTATATTAATTTTGTTTAATTAGTTTTTATTTTAAAGTTATATTGATTTTTTAAGTTTTTTATAGGTTGTTGGTATATTATTTTCCAATTGGTGTATATGTCTTTTGTGGTATGGTATATATATATATTTTGTGATATTTAATTTCTATTTTATTATACATAGTAGTAGTATATAATTTTGTATCATGGTCTATACATTTTAATGGTAGTATATAATTTTGTTAGCATAGTATATACATTTTTGAGTAATAATTTTGTAAGTTTTGATGGTATATTATTTTTCAACTCAGTATATATATTTTGTAGTATGGTATATCATTCAACAACCCATAAAAAACGAAAAAAAAAATCAAAATAACTTTAAAATAAAAACTAATTAAACAAAACTAATATACATATACCATAATATTAAAATATTTAGAATAAAATAGTAATTTGTTAAAGGGTATATTTGGTAATATGTGATATTAAATAGATGATTAGGCTATTTTACTACAAAATTAAAAACATGGACATTTACTTACTTTCACACAACATTAATAATCATTTTGCACCATGCCCCTTTAAGAAATTACAGTAAATGAATCAAAATAGGAGTATTTCAAGCCCAATGTCCCTGTTTTCAAAATGGTAGAAAAATGAACCTAAATTACCCCTATTGTATCACTTTCAGCTCACTTGTCGATACCACCATCTGAAAAAAACTGCTCATAAAAAATAAAAAATAATGAGAAGGAGAAGAAGAAGCTCATTGTATCATTATGTGGTCGCCAGCGATTGGATTTTAACCTATTTTCCTCCATTTTTTCGGCAAAAAAGAAGGTTTGGTTAACTTTTACTTGTTTCATATCACCATCTCCATCTTTATAGCATTTTTCATTTTCTTTTTACTTTTTTGATACATGTTGATTGCCTTTTTCGCTGTCAACTAAATCTGAGAGTATAAAAAAAATAATATAAAAGAACACAAGGGTTTTACGTAGTTCAGGCTATAAAAAAGCCCTAGTCAACAACTCACTAGTATTTAATGAGCTTGAAGCTTGTTTTATCAAGCTTCAATGGTGGTTCTCAGGCATCGTATATATTGCATTGAGTTATAGAGTTTTGTCTCTCTAAATATCTGAACTGTTTACAAGGAGACACCCCAGCCCTATTTATAGAGGTTAGGGTCATTAATATTAATCATCTACCATTAATACAAATTCCCCCATCCTGGGGCATTAATATCAAATTAATACAAAAAATGTTGCACTAAATAAAGACTATGGGCTAGGCAGATTGCACGGGACCCATTGCAGAAAGTCGCGTACCAACTTTATAGGGAACATATCTCTGATTGTCAGGGTGCGACACATGTTTTTTCGTGTCATGCGGTGTTGTGGGAATGTCGATTGTCGAGGGTATGAACTCAACACCACTAATTGAAATTCACTAAAAGTTGTCAGATGATCCTTTGGTGGCCCATACCCGTAGTGACTTACACCTAGCATCTACCCCAGGTCCAAGGACCAGAATCTTGGACCTAAGAGATGGGTGAATGAAGAGAGCCTCTTGGGACGTGGCCTCACCTGGAGATGTCCTCACCTCGAGGACATGCCTTGTGGCGTGGCCTCACTTTGAGACATCCACGACTTGGCCGGATTGGATTTCCTAGAAGAGTTCACACTCCGAGAACTTCATGACTTGTCGCTAATTACTCCTAATTGCACGTGTCGGGTGGCGAAAACACAGACACCATTTGCCCCCCAAGTCTTCACTCGTTCTCGGACAGTGGAGACTTAACTCCGAGAACTTCATGACTTGTTGCTAATTACTCCTAATTGTCACGTGTCGGGTGGCGAAAACACGGACAACATTTGCCCCCCAAGTCTTCACTCGTCCTTAGACGGTGGAGACATAGACTGAGGAGTAATTCAAAAAGGTCTTCGGGGTGAGACGTATGGGCTTCCCTTGACGTCACTCTAGAAAGTCACGCCACGTGTTGACTCTCTATTGTTGGGCCCATCAATCCGTGCAATTAATGAGGGGTCAACTACACGGCCCAAAACGTCCAATCCATACCCAAAGTGTCCTCTCGCCCTATGCCCAAGGCATCCTTTTCCAAAGCTAATGATCACGATCCATGCCTTGTAGATTCTAACCGTTGGATTGTTCTCAAGTACCTATGTCATAGATATTCTAACGGTCAGGGTGAGATTGCTTCCACCCTAGGTTCTAGGGGTGTTTGTGGTGCGAGCGGTGCAATTTTTCTCTAATTTTTTAGACTGCACCGCATATGCGGTTTGATCAATTTTCCAAACCGCAACTTGCACCGCATAGACCTTAAACCGCACAGCAAAAATGCGGTGTGGTGCGGTGTGGTGTGGGTGGTTTATACCTATCGCCAAATAATTTAACAATTAAACATTACAATTAATAAATATTCATAATAAATCTCATAATCATAAAGAGTTTAACATAATCATTAAATGTACAACAAACTAATAAACTTTTAGCAAAACAATAAAAATATAACAAACTAATAACAAATAAAAAATGTAATATAAAAGTAAACATTTTAGTTAATTAGGAATATCTTTAGATTGAAATAGAATGTGTTAACATCCTATAAAACATTATATATATATATATATTTCTAGATATTGTGTATATTTTACTATAAAAATATTTATGCATTAATTTTAAATGCGGTAAAAAAGAAAAAAAATATAAAAAGTTAATATATATAATGATGCAATGCGGTGTGGTTTGAACCGCATTGTATCGCGCGATTTGGCAAAAATACAAACCGCAACTGCACCGTGACGAATTCTAAACTGTAAATTGTTGTACGGTGTGGTGCGGTGTGGGCGGTTTTATGAACACCCCTGCAAGGTTCCGTGAGTATAAAAACTTGAGAACCGCCTCTCAGTATGCCCTTCAACCATTCGAAACTCAAAACCTCTAAAATTCTCTCTTTTCCTAAGCTTCCCAGTCCTTCGCTCGTTCCTGATCTTCCTCTGCAATTCTAGACGGTTGGTGAGAATGGTCTTATTTCTAGGTGAACGACAATCGATTCTTCAGCGTTCAAACTCGTTTCAGCACCTACCAGCACTACATCTCGAGTAAGTATTTACTGGTTTTGTGTTTGCGTCGAGCTTAATTTGATAGTTTAGGTGCATGTTTTGGAACAGGCATTTTGTGGTACTTTAGGGGTTGTTTTGACCTTCTATAGGTCTTTTCAGGCACATTTTGGTGTTAGAAGCGGTCAAAATGACTTATTGCACACCTTAGGCAATTTTTGCCTTTCTGGACATTCGAGCGGAATTTGGAACACTCCCAGATTTCGGCGGTGTTAAAAAAATCTGGTGGTGTTCTCCAGTGTTGATTCTTTGGCCCCAAGGACACCCCACGTCCTCAGAATTTCTTCTCTCTTCCCGAGCAGTTGTCGTAGGGATCCTTGTTTTGACCCTTCTTTCTTACGGGCAAGGCGCTAACTACTTGGTTTGTAGTTTCAGATGCTCGAGGAGCTCCACCAACTACACACACAAGGGTTCTACGCCTTCGACGCTGAAGTTCTCCGGATGGCTCGAGAAGCTGAGCGACACCCTGAGAAAGGGAAGTGAATGGCTAGTAGTAATCAAGCCCTGGTTGTGCGAGAGGATCCCGCCCCTGTGGAGACAAGACCTCTTTGAGTTGCCATCTCGAAGGAAGCAGCCAATGAGGGTCTAATGGCAACAGATAAACCCTACCCTACTGCGGGAATCGAGGCAGAGGCCATCCTCAGCAAGCTCCATCATCGAGGTGCTTTGGAGAGATTCTCACCCACTACAGAGTGGACACTCGTAAGATGTTGGTGCACTTTTCTTGGAAGGACGAGAGGGCACATGAGAGCATCCACGGGCTCGAGCCCTGGAGTGCCTCTAATCTTTAGGCTGGTGTGACCCTGCCATTGCACCAATACTATGTCGACTTCCTCATGTTCATCGGTATAGCCCCCTTCCAGTTGTCCCATAATTTATATCGGGTGTTGTCTGGGCTTTATGATCTGTATATAAGATAGAACTGGCCTACCCCTTCCCCAGCTGAGATACTATATGTCTACAACTTTTGGCAACGTACGAAGAAAGGGGGGCCAAGGTGGGTACTACACCTTAATGAAGAACGCGATCCCAGAGAGAAGTAACAAGGCTCCAAGTAGCAATGAGAACCACGCTCGGGACTACATGGATCAATTTTTATGGGCGAGTGGCTTCCCGACAAGGACCAATCCCACTCTACTCCTTGACTTTGCTAGAGGTGGTAAGTGCTTTTTACTCTGTCATCTGAAAAATAACTTCCATGGGGTGTTAGAATTAAAATGAGGAATCTCTAGTGGCTCGGCTCAACCTCATTGTTGTTCCATTTGGTAACAGTTGCTACCAGTATACCCCCAATGACTGTCTTTGGGATGTTGGAGTGAAATTACTAAAATCTCCAACAACTTAATTCGACCCCCAATTCTAGCTAGTCATGCCCCGAGACTCATTCTCTTTTCCCGAGAAGAAAGAACAAGGGGATAAGCCCGTACTACCCAAACAAAGAATAACTAGGTAGCAGGTACAAGTCAAGCAAGAAAATTTTGGGTAGCAGAAATCACCACCATTGCGCATAATTGATCAATTGAGCACATTTGTGTATTAGAGTATTTGTTGCGCAGAATTGTACAATGATATGTAATAGTTCGATAATTATTAATTCAATGAATTGTAAAATTTTAGAATTTGTCTTTTAATGAGTTGAGCATGCATAAATAAGAACGGAAAAGCAGAGATGTTGTTCGTGTTTTCACCACCCGACACGTGGCAATTAGGAGTAATTAGTGACAAGACAAGTCATGAGGTTCTTGGAGTGTGAACTCCTCGGGGAAACCAAATCCGGCTAAGTCGTGGATGTCTCCATATGAGGCCACACCCCGAGGTCTGTCCTTGTGGCGAGGATGTCTCCAGGTGAAGCCACATCCCGAGAGGCTCTCTTCACTCGCCCATCTCTCAGATCTAGGATTCTGGTACTCGAACCTGGAGCAGATGCCAGGTGGCAGTCTTTGTGGGAATGGACCACTAGAAGATCATTTGAAAACTTATGGTGAGCCTTGATTAGTAGTGTCAAGTTTGTACCCTCATGAATCGATATTTTTCACAATGTTTCCTGACATAGGCAAATGTGCGCCACACCCTGACAGTTAGTGATATGTTCCCCATAGAGTTGGTATTCGACTTTCTATAATGGGCCCCATGAAATCCGCATGAGTTGTATTCTCTATTTAGTGCAACAATTTTTGTATTAATTCAGCATTAATACCCCAGAATGAGGAAATTTGTATTAATGATAGATGATTAACATTAATGACCCCAACATCTATAAAAAAAGCTAGGGTATCTCCTTGTAGAGGCAGGGATTTTTAGAGAGAGAAACTTTGTAACTCAATGCAATATATATGTTGCCTAAGAACCACAATTAAAGCTTGCTCAAACAAGCCTATTGCTCACTAAATATCAGAGACTCATGGACTAGGGCTCTTTTATATCTTGAACCACGTATGTAATGACCTGAAATTTACTAATAAGGCTTAAGGGCCTTGATTAGTGTGTCAGGAGGGCATAATTGGTTTATGTATGATTTAAATGAATTGATGCATGATTATGTGATAAGCATGCTTATAAGATTATATGGATATGTGAAATGCATGACTACGAGTATTAGTATGCATACAGGCCCTGTTTAGCTTATAGGGGCATATTTGTAATTTTGGCCCGTTGAGGGCATAAATGTGATTATTTGTGATAAACTTTTAAGACCACATTATTATGTGGAAGTATTTGCAACATAAGGCTTAAGGCGATCCTAGTGAGCAGTTTAGCGTTATAGTCGCAGTGGGGAATTATACCCAGCTCGGAGGAGCCTAGGGGTATTTATGGGAATTCGAGAAATATATGGGAGATTATTAGGTGTTGGGGAAAATAATTGGTGATTAATTAGATGACAGGATTTAAGTGGTAAACTTTAAGGACATTCGAGGAATTAGCGGGAATTGGGAGCAAATGACCAAAATGCCCTTAGAATGATTAAAAGACTTAGGTTTAATTGGGAGGGCAAAAGGGTCTTTTGATGTGAAAAAGGGGATAAGTGTTATTCTGCTTATTTAGATTTAGTGGAAGTTGTAGAAAGGGTTAGAAACTAAAGGAATGAAAGAAAGAAGAAATCAGAGACCTCTCTCTCTCCCACACGATTTCTTCTCCTCTCACCCTTTCTTCTGAATTTTGAAGCTGTAAACTCAGAGGATGTTTAGGCTAGAGCTTGGGACATTGATTCTTGGTGAAGCTAGGAGGTTCAGCTGGAATTAGCTACCAATTAAGGTAAGGTTTAAGAGTTTGGTCTGAATTTTCTGAGTTTGATGAAGTTGATTCTGATTTTGAGTTTTGGATGGAAATCAAGGGACTTGAGCTTGGGGATTTGAGGGACTAAAGACAGGAAGGGCATAGAAGACAACCTAAGGTCGAATTCTCTCAGCTAAGGTAACCAATTCTAACTTTGAAGTTCTAGGTTTTTGGTTTCCTGATGATGTTCTTGAGCTTCTGAGCTCAAGTTTGGTTTATGTGTTTGATGATGCATGTGGCCAAGTTTTGATGTTGTTAGGACATGTTGGGTGAGATATAGTGGATGGTAGGCTCAAGTTGGACTTTAGTTCAAATTTGAAGTGGGTTTATGGAGCTTTGGCTCGGGGAAGTTCGAAGGAAAAACCCTAAAGGTTGCATGTTGCTGTTTATAGCGCTCTAGCGCTAGCATTGGAGTGCTACAACGCTATGCTTGGTTTTCTGGGGGGTGTTTTTCTCTATCTGTAGCATTGTAGCGCCCACCTGGTGGTGCTGTAGCGCTACCCTGTCCCCAGAAATTGGTTTTTGGGTTTTCATTTAGGGTCTTTGCTTGGGGGCTTGGGGGTCGATTTTGCCACCTTGTTTGGTGGGATTGGGCTTCCCGAGAGCTAAGGATTGGTCCTGAAGTTGGGTTACAAAATTGAGTTTTAATGAGGGTTCTATTTTATTGTTGTGACTAGGTGTATGCTAGGGCTCAGACGGGATCGTGCCCGAGGATCGTTTCTTTTAACGAAAGCAATCGGAATCAAAGGTAAGGAAATTACACCCGATTATGTGATTATGTTGGGACTAAGAGTTCCCTAGACTTGTATATGATGTCATACGATGGTATTATGCCATGGGGACATGAGATAAACGGCCTAAGAGTGCCGAAATTAATATTTGCGTACAGGACGCGACTCGGCCACTGGTAGCTAAGGTTAAGTGTATAATCACTGACCTCGGCCTAAGCGAGCCGGAGTTAGTGGGATAATCAGAGGGTGTGGCCTAAGGGCGTCGACCTTGGATATTGTGTGATATGTTTATTGTTATTAGGCTGATAATTATGGCATGTTCATTATCTGGATGATTGAATGTTGGTTTGCAGATTGATATTATTGATTATGTGTATAATGTGACCTGCTGAGTATTTGATTGATGATTTGTGAATTATCTGACTGTTGATTATCGTTTATGCTCTATATTATGGTTTTCTTGCTGGGCCTTGTCTCACGGGTGCTACGTGGTGCAGGTAAAGGCAAGGGAAAAGTGGACCAGTCCTGGGTTGGAGAGCTCTGGGGAAGTATGTACTTAGTCAGCTAATCGACCGCCATGGCCGAGGAATTGTACAGGGACAGGAGAACCTAAAGTTCCTATTTTGCCATTAGAGTGGCTTGTGGTTGTACATAAACTCTGAATTTTGTAAACTGTTCTATAAAACCTATTTTGGGGTCCCATTTATTAAACATTTATTTTAATGAGAAATTTCCTGTTTATGACCAAAATATTTTAACCCTAACCTAATTACGACTTTAGGGTCACGTTTTCAACTATATGACTTGATTAGTAAGTCTTGCACCTTTATAATCACACAGTTTGAAGACTACGACGAAAATGCCAAGTACAATGGTGTGGATGACGAGTATTATGAGGAAGAATATCCTCAGACCATGGACGTGGAGGAGGTGCCAGAAGTGGTGGCGCTTCACGATCAGGTGGCCACTCTGCAGCAAAAGCTCGACAACTAGGAGGGTAATATCACTACCCTATAGGAGATGGTAAACACCATGAGGGCTACTCTGGCGGCCCAAGGGCTGGGGGTGGACCCCCATGGCGAAGTACCAATTAGGCAACCAACTTGTGTGCCACCTGTGCACCCAGCTGGAGTGCCACCTATCGATCCAGCTGGTGTGCCCCCCATGCACCCAGCTAGAATTGAAGCCCCACCTATGCCACAAGATCGTGGCAAGGGTAGGGTTGATGACAACCCTACTCTCAAGTGAAAGAAGTCTCATTTGAACCCCGAAGACAACCAAGCCCCGAGGCCAGCTAGTGAAGGTAAAGGCCTAGGTGCCCATGGAGCCCAACCCTGCCAGGTCGTCAGCTCCGGTGGAGCCCAAGGCGTTCTGCCCAGACGCACCAATACAGATTGCACGTGGCATGGAGGTGGTGTCCCCCAACACCTCACCCACACCATAGGAGAAATGGCTAAGGAGCCAATTGATCTCAGCATCTTGGTTAACAATGAAAAAATTGAGTCCGACGGGGAAACGAAAGTAGGATACCCTGAGGGTAGTGGTGCATTCAGAGGAAAAACTGATCAACAAGACGAACTAAATGCTCATAGGTGTTACAAGGCTTTCAGGCACAAACTCGAGATGAAGGAAAATTCAGACCTCCGGGACAGTCTCAACGACCGAAAGAGGGATAACCCGACACAAAGTGCCAACCAAGATTGTGACCCCCTTCGCACTGAGTTAGAGACCTTGAAGAGGATAATACTGAAAATGGACTAACAGCAAGGCCATGACTACGATATAGAGGACATGGAAGAGGACGGGGAGCCATGTGCTCCTCACATTGTAGAAGCCCCATTACCGCGAGGCTTTAAGATGCTTGCCATCACGTCCTATGATGGCAGTACGAATCCCACCAACCACCTCTTGAAGTTCAATAGGTTGATGTCGGTGCATCGTGTCTCCAAAGATGCCAAGTGTCATGTGGTAATGCCCTATTATGTTAGAGTCGTTACCATGGGATTTATAAATGTACCATTAGCTCGCTAAACGAGGTTTTAGGTCAAAAGTGTGATTAAATTGAAATAAAAACTCATTTGACAACATTAATTATAAAAGACCTGGACATTCATTAAAATCATAATATTCATACATTTGGGATACCAAAATTCTATTTCAAAATGTATTACAACTCAAAAGTTTCCATACAGTTGACTTAAGCGATAAAATTAACCATTTACAATGAATTTCTCAAAACAACCCCGAACGTGGCAACCAGGTAGGCCAAACATGTAAACGCTGCTCCATGCTCTCCAACTCATTGTTGATCGACATTTCCCTTGCCCTTACTTGCACCACAGAGCACCCATGATCCGAAGCCCATCAAGAAAACTCATCGCACAACATATCTCAATTTAATCAAATAATATACAGCATAAACAGTCAAGAGACATATAGTTTCCTATGCCGACCTAGGTGTTTTAGCACGCACTGGGTTCGCGCTCTTCATCGAGCGAGTGGAAACAACACCCTAAAGGGTCTCGCCCTAGCAACCTGCACTAAGCGTGCCTAACGCCGATCCTGGCCTTTGACGTTATCGGCATTTGCTGTTCATTCATAAGCATGCACGACATAGCATAATTTTACAAGTATTCACTCATACAATAAACACAAATATAGGGGCCACACCCTGAAACACAAATAATAGGGCCATGTCCTGCTTTACAGGCACCGACGGGTTTCTTACTTGTGTCCCGAGCTGACAAATTAACGCAATCTTGAGCACATTCCCCTATACCCAGGCTTTGACATAAAACCTAGTCACAATAACATAATCAATTGATATCCATCAATTCCTAACTAATTAAGAACTTCGGGTAAAAATACTAGCCTTTGGGACCTCAAATCCTACTAAAACGGGTAGTAGGATCCTTCCTGAGCCTTAACATTTGGGTTCCCGAGCTTAAAACCTTCAATCGGCTTTTTCCCCTAATTTGAGGTGCGGCCCACCCCTAGGCCCGCGACTTGCTACATGTTAGAGAGCACGACTCTCTCTGCTAGAGGACTCAGGCCGCGGCGTGTGACATGCTGCGACATGACACACCTCCAGGGTGCCATTTTGTATGTATGAGCATGCCTTGGTGTCTGATCATTAGTCAAGTCATGCACCAAGTAACCTCAAGGGTAAGGGATGACACATTTGTAATTATGTATATGTCTCCAAGTATAAAATCATATATGTTCTTGGGAAGACTTTATATCCTTAGAATGCTCTTTAGGGGGAGGTGACCTAGTGACTTAGGGAAGTACCATGGACACTAGCAGATAGGGGCTTAAGTTGTGTACTCTCTTGCCCTATCAAGGCCATATATGAATAAAACAATATTTATCCATGTCCCTTTGTGTATGCTTCCTTTATGGTCTATGTGTTACTTGTTTGTTACCTTCATTGGGCCATCGTGTGTTGCCTATGTTGTATGCTCTAGTTGTTGAGGGGGACGTTGCCTTTGGATGGCTTGCTTTGTTCTTGCTCATGCTTCATCATTGCCCTTACATGTCTAAGACTTGTATCGTGGCTAACCGTTGGGTTTGTTTGCCGCATGTGTTAATTTTATGCTTACTTGCTAGCTGAGTGTGCTAACAAGTGTCGCACGTTCCGTCAATTCGAGGAGGCAAGATGGTGGCCTGTGACAGTTAGTATTAGAGCCAGGTTAGAGAAAGCTTGATGACCCTGCATGATGGTGAGCAACACTCAAATGATCTAAGCGTTGGAGAGGCGCATTGGAGAGCTAGATGGCCTTGATGAAAGGCTCAGGGATCTTAGCTCTGTCAGGCTAGAACCAGAGACAAACAACACACAAAACCGTGTGGCTATGTCGGAGCGAGATACGGCCAATTTACTAGCCTGCATAATTGCAATCGAGCGAAGGGAGAACCTTTCAAGTACACCCAATAGTCCTTAGAGGGAGGAACATATTGAGGCAGTGGAACGAGCGGTGAAAGACCTACAAGAAACACTTAATGACCTCGTCGAAAATTGCTGAGGGTCAGTTGAGGCATTGAAGGATGAGATGAACACTAAGATGAACCTTACTGTGACGGTGGTCAGGAATCAGCCTGCACCTAGACCAATTGGCATGGAATATGGAAGAGTAAAGGTGCCTGAGTCAAGGCCCTATGGTAGGGCTAGAGACGCAAAAGACTCAGAGAACTGCCTCTATGATATGGAGCAGTACTTTAGAGTCGTGAGAGCTAAATCAGAAGATGGCAAGGTCACCATGGCAACAATGTACTTGTCTGCAGAAGCCAAAGTGTGGTGGAGGACAAAGTACGATGACATTCAGAACGACGGATGCACCATAGTAACATGGGAAGAGCTAAAGAGATAATTGAAGACGTAGGTTCTCCCTGAAAATGTTTCCTACATAGCTCGACACAAGTTGAGAGAGCTGAAGCACACTAGAACAATCCGAGAATACATGAAAAAATTCTCTTGGTTGATGCTTGACATCAAAGACATGTCCGAAGTGGACAAGCTCTTTGCATTTTTGGAAGGTTTGAAGCCTTGGGCAAAGTAAGAGCTCGAGAGATAGCGAGTGACTCACCCAGTGATGCATGTCGTATGCTGTATCAAATTTAAATATATATTTTTTATTCACTTACACCAGCTACTTCAATATAGCAGTAAATAAGGGTCGAACCCATGAGGACTATGATCAAATTATTATTCAAAATAATAACTAAACTAAAATTAGAAAGGGGTTTGGTTTTAATAGCTGAAAACATAAAATTAAATAAATATCAAAGATTAAATAACTAAGGATATAATGATATTAAAGAAATGTTCAAGAATCTATCAACAATGATGAATAATATTTCCTATTCCCAATTAAACTATTAATCCCGCAGATAACACTTAAGCAATCAATTATCCAAGTTTTCCTATTATACTTAATTAACGATATGCGCTCTTAATTAACCCTTTTTACTCGACAATAAACCCATTAAGCATGCGATGTATTTAACCTAGTAAAAGCATTACACTTTTGGCATGTTTACTTAGAGGGAATGGGAATCACTTAAATGGTAACTATTTCCATTCAAGTGTTTACTAAATTTTAGAAATGGGAAAGACTAGTGGGACCCACATAAATTTAGGAGAAAAGTAAAGGAAAGGTTTTCCCCTCATCTCTTTAATGAATGGGATTACGCTGAAAACTTATTTTGATTTTTTACTTTTTATTTTTTATATTTAAAAATTAATAGACATTTCTACCCTATAAATATCAGTCTAGTTTATCTAACATAAGCATCATTTTTTTCTCTCCTTATCGTTTTTCTTTCGACTTTTTCACTTCTTCATTATTGTTATTGTGCTTTCATCATTTTTTTTCTCTTCTTGTTTTCTTCTTGACTTCTGTTTACACAATCAAATCTACATTTTATTTCCATTGTGGTTATTCCAGACGTGCACTTCACCTTCAGGTAACATATTATATTTTTTTTAATTTTTAATTCTTTTAAATTAAAGATGTTATGTTATGGTATAAATTTGTGTTTGTGTTTTTCACTTTAGTTGTAATTAATCTTCTTGCATCTTGTTTATGATACATATATAGATAGTTTCAATTCCCAACCTGTTAGCCCAGGTATAATTATTTACACATATATAGATAGTGAACATTAAATTCTATGAATCATTTTTCATTATCAACTTTCCAAAATAATACATGATAGAAGTAAATTTAAATGATGTTAATCAAAACTAATTTACTTCATTTTTTATATAAAAAAATAAAATAGAAAAAAATCGACATATGGATATTCAAACAGATATTTAAGAATTTGAATTTAAAAAGTTATTACTTTCATTATTAATGTTATTGTGATTATTATTATTATTTAGGATAAATATTTTGTTGGAAATTTAAATAAAGATGCATATATAACTAGAATGCAAGAAAATCTCAACTAATAATGAGTTTTGTTTTGAATAAATTGAAAAAAAAAATTTGGTAGGCATGTTAATTTAGTTTTAGATTTAATATATATATATATTTATATAATGATCACATTATTTATATTCGTATTTGTTGACGCGGTTCTTCGTCAACAGATAATTATACGAATAAATAGGATGGATTAGTGCTAAATAGTGAACCGTAATATGAAAATAACGTAACTCTAAACTAGCGAAATTAGTATCGTGGGAAGGTTATCACTCCTTTCCTTTTAGGTGGTTCGAAGGTTAAAATCCCTCTAGTCCACCACTCAATATTATTGATCTTTCTTGACTATTCCTTATAGGGTGTTTCTTTACAAAAATATGCCAACCCCTTGCAACGCCCAGGGTCTTGGTATTTATAGGGAGAGGATACCTGGGAGTTGGTAAAGGGGGTCATCCCGTGACCTTCTTACCCATCATGTCATATCTGTGACATTGATGATTAATTCCTAAAACCTGACAGTGAGGTGTGGTCTAATCAATAAGTAAGGGGGATAATGGGCCGCATGGCCCAAACCAGTTGTGGGGTGTGTGAACATGCACGTTTATACTACGTGTCCGAGAATTCAGGAATGGAATAGACACGTGATGTCTGATATGTGCACGTTTACATTGCGTGGTAGCCTTTACAAGGATTCGGGTGTCAGATCTATATCGCACCTCGAGCTTGATGTAGCGCCAGCTCGTGATATCCATATTGTTGACCCGCAGCCTTCGAGTAGACTGCTAACTCTCTGATCAGCTCCAGCTGGAGAGGTGGAGACTCGTAATAGCAACTCTGGGTGGAAAATTTACACATGGCAAATTGAATTATGCCATTTTCTAGCTCGCTAATAACTCGCGGATATTTAGGGCGTACATGTGCCCCCCAAGCCCCTGCTCGTGACACATGACGTCATCTGTGACCACAGCGGGGGCTTTTAGGTTTCTTTTTCAACTCTTCATGTCCCGTCCACTGCACAGGTATCAGACACGTGGAGCACCGCGGTTGGCGACAGTCCGACTTCCGAGAATTGCATTAAATGGCCTAGCCTATCTTCGGCTGTCGTTCCGCCTCTTGAGTTACGACCTTCGTATCTCGCATTAATGTGATCGAACGGTCCTCATTCCTTTGCCTCTTACGTATATATAAGGTTGGCCACCTTTCGCATGAGCCACCCTTTATTTGAAATTTTTTTCCTCATCTTCTCTCCTCTTTAGCGTCAGAAGTCTTTCTTCTTCCGGTTATCGTCCCAGAGATCCCTACGCTCTTGCCACAAGAGTTCCTCCGTGACTCCAGTTCTAAAGGCTCCACAGGACTCCGACTCCTACACTTCTTGCGACTTTCACACGGAAAAAACTCTATAAGTCCTTTGCCTGTTGCACGTTTTGATATTTCCGTTTCTCTGTTAGGTAAACTTATTTCTTAGTTGCACACTGTAGGTTATTTTTGGCTGGTGTTTTGTGCGTAGGTTTTTATCCTAGGGGTATCGATAATATGAGAACATGTTTAGGAATGTGATGTATAGGACAAGATAATTTATGGGTAACTTTTCTGGGTAGCTTTTCTGGGTAGCTTTACGGAATACCTCTTTGGAGAAGGGAAGGCGATAGGTTTCTGGGGTGCAAAATCGGGTAGCTTAGGGGTCACGCTTCCTAGGTGGTTTTTCTTTTTGAAACTTTCCCTCCAAGGAAAGCATTATCCTGACCCTCCTGACACACAGATCCCGAGCAATCGGGGATCTATTGGGAACATAGGCGCATGATCACAACATCGCGTGGGCTCACGCACCGCGGGCTGAGATTACCTCAGCCCATGCACGAAAATCATTTCTCGCGCTAGATTCCCTTTTCTATTTTTAGGTCGTCTATCTAAACTTTCTTCATCTTTGTTCGCTAGGTGACCAGATGAGACCCAGGAAGAACATGCCCAAAAAGAGCGCCATCGGCTCATTATCCCAGCAGGCCAATAAGGGGAAATAGATAGTTGCTGAATCTCCAATCCCCCACTTTGGTGCCACCGTGGAGAAAGAGGTCAAGGTGGGACCTGACGCCTTTTTCGAGGTAGAGAGGATAGTCTCGAAGGTTACAACTCAAGGGAAGGTCAACAAGATCTTTCTGTCCCATAACATCAAAATTGGGACAGGCGCTCTTGTTGCCCAACCTCCCCTCGAGGGTGAGAGGAGCTGCACACCCCTCGACGAGGAGTTCGTGGCCTGGAGCGACGAACACCTCAAGGTCGGGGCCTTCCTTCCTTTGGACTAGTACTTCACGGACTTTCTGAACTATGTGAGGCTGGCTCCTTTCCAACTGCCCCTTAACTCCTATTGTTTGCTAGCGGGGCTGAGGTACCTCTTCCTGAAGCATGAGTGGGAGATCCCTACACTAGCAGACATCCTTTATTTTTTCTGCCTCAAAGCCAGCCCGGATCAACGGGGGCGGGGTGACGGGTTCTACCACCTGAACCGTTTTCCCAACTCTGCTGCAATCATCGAGCTGCCTAGCCACCCCAACGACTTCAAGGACCAGTTCTTTATGTCGACGGGGTTTTGCAACTGCGATCACCACTACTTCAACCATCCTCATTATTTCTTTCTATCCTCAGCTTGCAAAATCGTCACAATGATTTGTTTCTTTCCATGTGTATTGACTTGAATACCATCGCGCAGCCATTTTTGTGAGGACGGCCAAATTGGTGACCCTCGGGGGTCAATATGAGACCTTGGGGGGGCTCCCACCAAGCGAAAAAGACTACCGCTAGCTTGTGTCTAATGAGATGATGTTGGCGTGCAAGTTAATTTCTCCGGGCCAAGCCCTGGCCTTGAGGAGGTCACGGGCTATCCCAGCAGCTCGCGAGTTGGCGCCCATCCCCGAGGGGGGTGATGCAGTGAATGACGAGCAGGACGAGGTGTCGCTCGTGCGCCAGAAGCGGGCCCTCGAGGTTGCCCAGGGCCTTGACGCGGATCGGATCCAATTCTGGGCAGCAGCTGGCCCCTCCGGCCAAGGTAACCCATACCTGTTTAGGGATTTAGACAGGGCAGCCGTAAACCTTCGGCTCGCTAGGTTTAACCCAAGCCAGCTCGTACAACGTCACCAAGATGACCCAGACCTTAACATAACCCTACTCCAATGTGTAGATCAACTGGTGCTACCCTATGACATGAGCCACCCTAGGGGCTTTGTAGCAGTAGAAAACACCCTGGCTTTTAGGTCAGCCTTTTTTTAGGAGCACGGGACCAACCTTAGGTCGTGGCCCTCCCTTCTGGAGGGTGTAGTCGCTCCGGGGCTTAGGAAGTATGTAGACGAGTCCAGTCCTGAGGCTGATCCGGACCCCGAGCCCCTTCTCATTCGCGAAGTTATAAACCTAGAGTCCCCCATAGAAGCTCTGCTGCCGGAGGTCGTGGCAATAGATTCCTCCTCCAGCTCGGAGGGTAGGACCTTTTCAATGCATCCTTAGATTTTTCTTATAATCGAATAACCTTACATGTGTCCTAACACTTCCTTCTTTTTGTTTCATGTGAAGAGATGGCACAGCTCGGAGACAACGTCCTGCGGTCCATCTTTTAGGGGGGGAATCCTCCCTCCGGATCATCCGGGCCACTGGTCAAGAAGCCCTGGTTTACCAAGAAGACTCCTCCCGTGCCCGTCTCCAAGTCTCCCGCTAAGGGGAGGAACCAGGCCCCTGCAACAGTGGAGAACATGCCTCCACCTCCTCCGCGACCTCCTGTCCCTGCTTGGGATCATGAGGCACCAACTGGAACCCCGCCAGCTCCCACTGTGCGCATACCGGTTAACACTCAGGCTCTGGAGAAACTCCCTGAGGCCTTCCGAAGGACGGTCTATGAGATCGCGAGCTATACAGTGGAGCATTACTACAACGCCACCCTGAGGGACCTGCAAGATATCGAGACGAGGAACCCCGAGAATGTCATGGAGTCTTCGCTGGGGATGAACCTCACGGTAAGGTTACCTAGTTAACTTAGTCAATTTTCTCTGCTTTCTCTTTAGCACATGCCTTACTATCTTTTCCTTTGCAGGCAGCTTTGGCTCTTCACCGCAGCATAGCTCTGTCCAGGGCCAAGTTTGACGAGATCAAGGGCGAGTTCCAGATTTCTCAGGCCGCTCTCGCGTCTGCACTACAGCAAGAGTGAGATGCCAAGGCTGCCTTGACGGCTATCAAGGAAAGCAAAAAGGCTGCGTAGGTCGCATTGGCTTCTGCGAAGGCCGATCTGGAAGCTGGACAGGGTGCCTTAGCCACAACAAAAACTGATCTCGAGGCTGCGCAAGCCACCTTGGCCACTGTGAAGGCCGAGCTTGAGGAGGCCAAGGCCTCCCTTGTTGTAGAGAGGGCATCTTCCAGCTCCTCCATGGAGGCCATGCTCTATCATTGCTGGGCCTTCAACCAGGATGGCGATTTCTCCTTCCTGGCGCCGGAGGTGTGGGAGCCCTTCCTCGAGAAGTTTAAGGCTCGTCTTCAATAGGAGGCGCCTTCTAAGACTGGGGAGACTTCCACTGCAGGCGAGCAGGAGACTGAATGGGTGACCTCAACGGAATGACCTGGGGAGGCCTAGAATTTTTATTTTTATTTACTTGTAATCTTTTACCACGAGGCTTTTCTCCTTGAGACAATTGGTTTTCCCGAGTTTCATTTTAATATACTTTTACCATTACTGTTATTTACTTTTAGCGCATTTTGTAAAAACTTAGTTTGCGTTAATTTTTTATTGATATCTCGTGCTTTCTAAGAAAAACATCGATTAACCAATTTAAATCAACTTCTAAGTTTTTGGACCTGGTTGTATCCAGGACATTGACTTTTAGAAAAACTTTAGTTCGCGTTAGTTCTTTATTGATATTTCGTGCTTTTTAAGGAAAACATCGATTACTCAATTTAAATCAACTTCTAAGTTTAGGACCTGGTTGTATCCAGGACGTTGATTTTAAAAACTTAGTTTGCGTTAATTCTTTATTGATATCTCGTGCTTTTTAAGATAAACATCGATTAACCAATTTGAATCAACTTCTAAGTTTTAGGACCTGGTTATTTCCAGGACGTTGATTTTAAAAGCTTACTTCACGTTAATTCTTTATTGATATCTTGTGCTTTTTAAGAAAAACATCGATTAACCAATTTGAATCAACTTCTAAGTTTTAGGACCTGGTTGTATCCAGGACGTTGTTTTTTTAAAAAACTTAGTTCGCGTTAATTCATTATTGATATATCGTGCTTTTTAAGAAAAGCATTGATTAATCAATTTGAATCAACTTCTAAGTTTTAGGACCTGGTTATTTCCAGGATATATGCCCCCCAAGTAACCAGGAAAGGGACTTTCGTGGTTACTTGAAACGTGCTCTTTTAACATTACGTCCACAAAAATATACAATAATTCAAAGAAACTACCTCATTATCTAATAAAACAAGGTGGCTTTTCTAACTAAGCCTTACAAAAGTATTACTGAAAATATTTCATCAGGTGTATAGCATTCCAAGTCCGTGGGACTGCCTCTCCATTAAGCCGAGCTAGCCCGAGCGGTTATAGCCTGAGTATGCATCCATAAAACACATGAGCTCGTGCCCCGCCGTGGCATCTACCAATTGGTCAATCTTTGGCAAAGGGAAGCAATCTTTGCGAAAGACTTTATTTAGATAAGAAAATTCGATATAGGTCCGCCACTTCCCATTGGGCTTCGGGACCAAATCCTCTCAATGAAAGCACCAAACTATTGACGCGGTTCTTCGCCAACAGATAATTATACAAATAAATAGGATGGATTAGAGCTAAATAGTGAACCGTAATATGAAAATAACGTAACTCTAAACTGGAGAAATTAGTATCGTGGGAAGGTTATCACTCCTTTCCTTTTAGGTGGTTCGAAGGTTAAAATCCCTCTAGTCCACCAGTCAATATTATTGATCTCTCTTGACTATTCCTTACAGGGTGTTTCTTTACAAAAATATGCCAAACCCTTGCAACACCCAGGGTCTTGGTATTTATAGGGAGAGGATACTTGGGCGTTGGTAAAGGGGGTCATCCCGTGTCCTTCTTACCCATCATGTCATCTCTGTGACACTGATGATTAATTCCTAAAACCTGACAGTGAGGTGTGGTCTAATCAATAGGTAAGGGGGGATAATGGGCCGCATGGCCCAAACCAGTCGTGGGGTGTGTGAACATGCACGTTTATACTACGTGTCCGAGAATTCAGGAATGGAATAGACACATGATGTCTAATATGTGCACGTTTACATTGCGTGGTAGCCTTTACAAGGATTCGGGTGTCAGGTCTATACCGCACCTCGAGCTTGATGTAGCGCTAGCTCGTGATATCCATACTGCTGACCCGCTGCCTTCGAGTAGACTGCTAACTCTCTGATCAGCTCGGGCTGGAGAGGTGGAGACTCGTAACAGCAGCTCCGGGTGGACGATTTACACGTGGCGGATTGAATTATGTTCTTTTCCAGCTCGCTAATAACTCGCGGATGTTTAGGGCATACAGTATTATTATTAAAATAGTTTATATAAATAATATATTGATAAAGTAGATACATAAATGAAAATCTAAATTAGGAAATATATAATTAATATTTAACTAACATTCAAATTTATTATTTATACTTCATCATAAGTAACTAATTTTTAAGTTCGATTTTTTTGCAAAAGAATGTTAAATTATTATTATTTTTTAATTATTTTATTAGAGAAATGATGGACATATTTATGATTCATTCATTTTTTTTTCTTAAGTGTATTCATGGTAGGCGGTGTTTAATGTTTGCATATAAGCAACAACTTTGTATGAATATTATTGATAGGTCCAACATATGTGATGATGTATATATGATATATTTTTTTGTTCATATTTCTTGGAATATAATTTATTAATTTAAATAGCTTTTAGTTATATAAGTTATTATTATTATTATTATTATTATTTTGTACCAAATTAGTGTTTGTATGTGTTGACTGTGTTTTTAGCCAACGACGTGAGAACGTCAAAAACGATAAACCTTCAAGAGAATTTAAACGACACAGACAGTTTAATCAAGAAACGTAAATAACACACAAGATTTTATAGTTGTTCAGCCCCGATCAGTCGGTAATAACCTAATCCACTTAGAGATTTTATTACTTTATTACACTCAAGATCAGATGAACCAGTGTCAACTGAGTTTCTTCAGTGTAAATTTTCAGGAATACAAAAAGGGTTCTCTCTCAAGGAAAACACACTTTCTCTCTCTAGAAACTCAGAACAATTCTCAAATTGCCAAAAGTCCTTTTTTGATCCCATTAACCCTCTATTTATAGGCTCGGGATCAACAACTGATATCCCCCTAGGAGCAGGATATTTTATTACTCATATTATATTTAAATTACACAAAATATTTGAAATACAACAGAATCCTCAATTTGAGCGAAAAATGAGAGATTCCCGCGCGTACCCAGACCGATTCTTGTTGAAGCCGTTTTTAGGAATTTGACATAGTCTGGTCCATTTGTTTGATGAATATCTTCTTCTGGTCGAACACACAAATGCTGGACACACACAAATGTTGGTCGAACATATGCATGCTGGACACATGCATATGGACCATACCCCTTGGATTGCTCCTCGGACCAAAGTCCGACCATGCTCATTGACTCTCCTCGGACCAAGGTCCGAGCCACACATACCTTGGCTCTCCTCGGACCAAGGTCTGACCGGACTTCTTGTGCACTTTCCTTGGCTCTCCTCGGATCAAGGTCCGAGCCACACCTCATGAGGCTTCTCCTCGGATCATGGTCCGACTGGACCTCTTGGAATGCCCTCCTCGGACCAAGGTCTGACCCTATCTCTTAGGGCTCTCCTCGGACTAAGGTCTGAGCACACCACTTGTACCCTTCGGACTAAGGTCCGACCGGACCTCTTGGGGCCTCTCCTCGGACCAAGGTCCGAGCACATGCTCTCCTCGGACCAAGGTCCAACCGGGCACACCCTAGCCCAAGCACTCTCCTCGGGTGCACTTGGCTTGGTTATGACATCTTTCAAGCAGTCCAAACTCTTCACTGATGTATTGGGCTACTACTAAGCCAGATCGCCCAACTATTCCATGCCACTTGTCACCTCTATTGCCACGTCATCGATCTCCAATTTTTGGGGATAACATTTGCCCCCCAAGTTTATTATACGATTTTCTTCGTATGATAAACTTTTCTTCTAGCAAAATGTTCTCGAGGTCATCCAAAAGCTCCTATGCGGTTGATAACTTTCACGTAAACCTCCACGACTGAACTTCTCTTGTGATTTCTTCAAACTCTATTTTCTTGATATAATGAAAACATAGCCTTCCTTTTGATTCTCCCTTTGTCTATTTTGCAAAATCATCATGGTATAGAGACAGGTTGTTGAGTATCCTCGATTTGGACCATGGGTGAGCTTCTTGATCCCAAATGCATCTGATCGGACCCTTGGCTATGGGCTCAGTCATGGCCATTTGAAACCCTCGGGCCACGCTGCCTCTTCTCGGCTCGGACGCACACGGGCTCCTCGGACTAGGCGCATCTCCTTGGATTGACACAGTCGCTCAGACGAATGCCCCCATTATGCTCGAATGTAGCCTGGCTGCTTGGACACCGGCACTCAGACGCACACGAGCCTACCTGAACACGCATGGCATCCGCTCGACCATGTCCTACTCGATCGGACACAATGCAGCTTCCAACTGCTCGGATGCAGCCTTGGATGCTCGGACGTTCACTTAAACCACTCAGGCGTGTATATCCTCCTCGGATGCAGCACCTTAGGCACCAAATTTCTGGGCCTAGATCTTTGGACACAGGCAAGATGCTCCTCGGATCACATGCATCCGATCGGCTATCTCAAGGTGTATGCTCGATACCACATTTTTTAAACACTAAGCACCTTTAGGCACTCTTAGGCATTTGCTTGGGCACACGGCATAGCCATTTAAGTCCTCCCTGACAAAAAACCACCAAAGGACCTTGTTCGAATCTCCCATAATTATTTTAAGAGATTGATTTCTCTCAATCAATCTTGGTGAAAACTTGACTTCTCCTCTCAAAGACAACTTTCCACTATGTAGCATTTGCTTTGCATGCATTTGTTTGATTCACTCCAGGGAAGTTGATCGGTGATACATGCTTAGCCGACCAGGGAATTCGTATCTGCTCTCCTGAGCAAGAAAACTTTGCACCTGATCAGCTAAACTTGTAGCTGTTGGCATTTATAATTTACTTCTCTTTGTTAACTTAAAACATTCTAAGTCTCCTCTAGACTTAAAAAGTTATAAGTTTTTTGTGAATAGTAAAGTCACTCTGGTGTATGCCTTATATTTTCGCATGAGTACTTAGTTTTCTAACTTAGAAATTCTAGACATTTCATAAGTCCATGCTAAGTATACTTTCTCACACTCTTATTGCTCTAAGATTTCATGAGCATGATGTTTATGGTCACACGAATATCTGCTCCTAACTTGAAATTTTTATAAAATTCCAAGTTACTTAAGCTTTGTCGAACAAGTTAGCTTAATGGCCTTTTTGGACTTCGAAAATTTACAAGTCAGCCTAAAAACAGATATATTAACTCGTGCTCTTATTGCCTGTGTTAAATTATATACTAGTATACCCCTTGTGCCCCCCAGGTGATTGAGGGTAGAAAGATCCTTAGTCACTTGCTACCTGACCGAATATGTTCGAGTAGTTAATTACTCGTGAAACACATAGAATATATGGAAAATATTTTAGCAGTTGAACACTGCTTGAACATATCGACCAGTTGAACACTGCCCGATTTTACCGACCAGTTGAACACTGCTCGGATAACTAACACACATGCATATTTGTAGCAAGAATCGACCACGCTGCGCGTAGTCTCTTTTATTACTCGTAAATTAAAATGGACAAAACATGTCTAATAACGAGTCTTAAACAACCAAAATTGTTCAAAAATAAAATGACTGGTTAGCAAATAACTAGTTCATAAACCAAACATAAATAACAAGTCTAACAACTCGAAATCAAGCTACCACTTTGAAAGCGATATTTAAAAATAATATATCCTTCGATGCTCTATGTGCACGCCACTCCAGTGATTCCTGATCCTAGCACTCCTGCTCAGCATACTTCTCCTTTTTCTTCGTTGCTCTCCTCTGCCAAGTGTGGCCCTCCACATATAGTGTCTAAGGTAAAGTCCACAGGTCCAGGTTGCAAGGGTGGAGATCTTTGTCGCTTGAGACCAGAGTTGCTGCTACCTCTTTCTCCTTGGGGTGTTTCCGCCCAGTACTTCCTTAACTTGCCTGACCGGAGAAGAAATTCTATCTCGTCCTTGAGGTGGTTGCATTCATTCGTGTTGTGACCATAATCTTCATGGAAACGACAAAACGTGTTCATGTCTCTCTTCCTCATCTCTTTTCTGATGGGTGGAGGCTACTTGTAGGGAACCTCTTCTTGACTAGCAAGATATATCTATCCTCGGCTAGTTGAGAGAGTGGTGTAGTTAGTGAATTGAGGCTCATAATTGGTTGGCTTTTCACTTGAACTCAACTTTGCTTTCTTTTCCTCATGGTGGTCAGACCCATTATTTCCACGTTTCTTTCCACCATCACTAGGAGAGTCAGTTGATCTGCCCGGCTTGTTTATGCCATTCTCCCCTTTCTTTATTGCATCATCCAATTTCATATATTTGTCCGCCCGGTCAAGAAATTGTTGAAGTGTTGAGATTGGATGGAGATGGATGCTGTCCCATAGGGGACTCCGATAAATTATCCCAGCAGATATGGCAACCATCTTCCCCTCGTCTCCTACAGCAGCTGCTCTATTGGCTTCTCTCATGAATCTCTGTATATAGTTCTTTAGAGACTCATCTTTTCCTTGTTTGATATCTGCCAAGTCGTTGGCATAAACTGGTGGAGTCCGGGCAGTGCTGAATTGTCTACAAAACTCCTTCCTGAATGTTTCCCAAGAGGTAATGGAGTTTGGCTTAAACTTCCAATACCACTCCTGGGCAGCGTCCGTCAAGGTGGTGGGGAAGACTCTACACCGATAGTCATCACTTACTCCGAGTAGTTCCATCTGGTCTTCAAATTTCCCTACGTGCCTTATCGGGTCTGCCTTTTCTGTATAAATTGGCAGTGCCGGTGCTTTGTACTTTGCTGGTGGCTGGGTTGCTCTAATTCGAGCACAAAATGGGTTGCCACTCTGGTGGTCGATCGCATCTATCTCGAAAGGTCATTTCGACAAACCTTGCACTGCAGCTGCTAGCATGTCAAGCTAGGCTTGGATGGCTGGTGCAACTGATGAGGTTCCAAGGTCTTGACCGCCTAGTCGGGCATTACCATCTGGCGCGCCACCGTCAAGTATTTCTACTTGACTGGCAGGGCAGTCCAGATTTTGCCCTTCGACTGGGACAGTCCTCCTCTTGTTGGTGATAACATCCCTTAGATCCTTCGATTTCCCAGAGGGCTTACTACGCGGGACTTCCTCTCTCCTGCTACGCTGCTGGTCGGGGTGCAGTGGAGGCTTTTTGGCGCGCTCTGGGCAGTTTTCTCCTCCTTGTGGGTTGTGGCCCTCCTTTTCCTTTGACTGGTTGGTGGGATGACTATCAGCCTCATCACGACCATGCCCATCTTTGAACTGTGAAGTCCCCTTATCTCGAGGAGCTCTATTTTGCTCCTGCCCAAGTGGAGTCTTCTTACTACCCGATCGGTGACTTCCAGATCTTGAAGTTTCTGATCGGTGGCTCCTGGAGGGGGTCCTAGAGTGCTCCCTTTGTGTTGAGGCAGTGTGCGATCAGACTCCATCTTCCTCACGACCAGGTGGGTTATTACCACCCTTCCTTTGTCTATCATTGTTCTTACCACCAGCTTCTGTGGTCCTTGCTCCTGGAGGGGGTCCTCCTCGTGCTGCAGCTTGGGCATTGGCTTGGGCCAACTGGGTAGCTGCCTCTAAAGCAATTGCTGCTTCACGATGTCTCCGGTTGACCTCCTCCTGTTGTCGTCGGATCTCCTCACCCCTAGCGTCCATATCGCGTCTTTGCTGCTCTAACGCAGCTCTCTGCCTGGCCATCTCTTCAGCAAACGCCTCCTGCCTGGCGTGGAATTGTGTCATCTCCTCCTGGAAGGCCCCCATGGCCTCTTGGATCTCTTCAACTCCTGGAGTCACGTCCTCGAGCATGACTCTAGGCTCATTCTCATGGTCTTGTGGGCTAGGACCTTCTGATCTAGCAGGCTCTTTAGAGGAGCATGTCTTCTTGGAGGCTGCATTGGTGTTCTTAGGTGCCATATGACTTTAGGGACCATCTGTATTTCTCTTCAGGCTCTCAATGAAAGCACCAAAATGTTGACTGTGTTTTTAGCAAATGACGTGAGAACGTCAAAAACGATAAACCTTCAAGAGAATTTAAACGACACAGACAGTTTAATCAAGAAACGTAAATAACACACAAGATTTTATAGTGGTTCAGCCCCGATCAGTCGGTAATAGCCTAATCCACTTAGAGATTTTATTACTTTATTACACTCAAGATCAGATGAACCAGTGTCAACTGAGTTTCTTCAGTGTAAATTTTCAGGAATACAAAAAGGGTTCTCTCTCAAGGAAAACACACTTTCTCTCTCTAGAAACTCAGACCAAATCTCAAATTGCCAAAAGTCCTTTTCTGATCCCATTAACCCTCTATTTATAGGCTTGGGATCAACAACTGATATCCCCCTAGGATCGGGATATTTTATTACTCATATTATATTTAAATTACACAAAATATTTGAAATACAACAGAATCCTCAATTTGAGCGAAAAATGAGAAATTCCCGCGCGTGCCCAGACCAATTCTTGTTGAAGCCGTTTCTGGGAATTTGACGTAGTCTGGTCCATTTGTTTGATGAATATCTTCTTCTGGTCGAACACATGCATGCTGGACACACACAAATGCTGGTCGGACATATGCATGCTGGACACATGCATATGGACCATACCCCTTGGACTGCTCCTCGGACCAAAGTCTGACCATGCTCATTGACTCTCCTCGGACCAAGGTCCGAGCCACACATCCCTTGGCTCTCCTTGGACCAAGGTCTGACCGGACTTCTTGTGCACTTTCCTTGGCTTTCCTCAGATCAAGGTCCGAGCCACACCTCATGGGGCTTCTCCTCGGATCATGGTCCGACCGGACCTCTTGGAATGCCCTCCTCGGACCAAAGTTTGACCCCATCTCTTAGGGCTCTCCTCGGACTAAGGTCCGAGCACATCACTTGGACTCCTCGGACTATGGTCCGAGCACACCACTTGGACCCTTCGGACTAAGGTCCGACCGGACCTCTTGGGGCCTCTCCTCGTACCAAGGTCCGAACACATGCTCTCCTCGGACCAAGGTCCGACCGGGCACACCCTAACCCAAGCACTCTCCTCGGGTGCACTTGGCTTGGTTATGACATCTTTCAAGCAGTCCAAACTCTTCACTGATGTATTGGGCTACTACTAAGCCAGATCGCCCAACTATTCCATGCCACTTGTCACCTCTATTGCCACGTCATCGATCTCCAATTTTTGGGGATAACAGTATGTATTTATTTTTTAAAAATATTTATTTATTATATATACTGTACTTATTACATTTTATTTTTGTTCTAAAAATGTAGTTGATGTGTTTTCCAAAAAAAGAAAGATAAAAAATTTGACGTGAGAAGATTAATTTATAATGGAAAATTAACTTTTATTAATAAAAATATTTAAAATGCTCTAAAAATATATCACCTTTTTTAAATTATAATAATAATGAAAGTAGTAGAATAATAGGCAAATATGAAACATTGAAACAAACATTTTTAAACAATCTCTCACATTTAACTTTTACTTATTTAATTTTTAATATTAAATTTTAATCTTTTAAAACTAATCGTTCAAATCAATGAGCCACGAATCATAAAACTAGTATATATATATAATGATGCTTAAATACTCTTTTTAATCCAGGAAAAAATTATTTTTTTAATAATATTAATTGTTAAGCAATAATATATTAACTATATATGTAATATATTAATATGTTTTTTCTTTATATAATTGAGGAATTATATAATTAATATTTAACTAACATTTAAATTTATTATTTATACTTCATCATAAGTAACTGATTTTTAAGTTCGATTTTTTTGCAAGAGAATGTTAAATTATTATTATTTTTAATTATTTTATTAGAGAAATGATGGACATATTTATGATTGATTCTTTTGTTTTCTTAAGCGTATTCATGGTAGGCAGTGTTTAATGTTTGCATATAAGCAACAACTTTGTATGAATATTATTGATAGGTCCAACATATGTGATGTGGTATATATGATAGATTTTTTTGTTTTCTTAAATATGTGATGATGTGATGATGTAATATATAAATATATTTTTCCTTTATATAATTGAGGAATTATATATGAGTTACTAGGGAAAAAAAATAGAATATCATTAGTCATTTTAATTTTTTTTAAATTTATATCGTTTCTTGATTTGTTTTCTTAAAGGTTTATGTGCATATTCATTTTTTTGTCTTCTAGTGAATGTATTGTATTATAATAATAGTATTTATGTAAGATGTTTTTATTAAAGATAAAATAGTTTTTTTTAAATGTTATTATTTAATTAATTATTACAAAATGTTACAACAAACTAAAGTAGCGCAGTAGTTTTTTTTTTTAATAAAAGAAATCTAACTCATTTATGTACAATATAGTGGCAAGAAGAAAAGAGAAAAGTCAGTTAAAAAAACAAAGATAAATAATAACAAAACAAAAGAAAACGATAAAAGAATGTTGATAACTAAATTATTTATATATATATACATAGTATATATATATGTATGTTGTTAATTAATTGGTTGCTATCTTTATATTTTGAAAAGAGAATTTGACTATTTATTTTTTTATACCAAAATATTTTGTTAATTTATGTTTTTTTTTTGTAGACGAATGACTTTGTTAAGTTTGACAAGGAAACAAAAGATTATTGTTGTAGTACAAAATTTGATAGTACTATTATAGATTATTTTAAGTGTATGTACAACTACAAGTGCATATGCATGGATAGGTTACAAAAAACGTCTCAATCATCCGTTGTCTATTATGAGAGTCTATAGATAATTAGAAAACTTACATGATTTAGTGTATGAAAGTGATGTCAAATGTGTTTCACAATTAAGAATGGATAGACAAACTTTTCAAAAATTATGTAGCATACTCACTACAAGAGGAAATTTAAGGACACACAATGTATCGATTGAGGAGACGCTAGCAATGTTTCTATATATTCTAGCATACCACCATAAGAATCGTATTGTTGGTTTTAGTTTTAAGAGATCAGGAAAAACTGTTAGTAAATATTTTCATGAATGTTTAAAAGCAATGATTCGCTGCCAAAAAGAATTTTGGAAAACACTTGAGCCAGTATTAGAGACCTCAATCAATCCAAGGTGGAAGTGGTTTAAGGTATGAATTATGGATTACAAAATTTAGTTGTTGATTGTTAACTAAAATTTGCTATAATAAGTGGAATGAATTTGATGTAGAAATGTTTGGGAGCATTAGATGGAACCTATATAAGAGTGCGTGTGCGTGAAGCAGATAAACCAAGATATAGGACAAGAAAAGGAGAGGTCGCAACCAATGTTTTGGGGGTTTGTTCACAAGACATGCGGTTTATATATGTCTTACTAGGTTGGGAATGTTCAACACACGATGGACGAGTATTGAGAGATGTTGTGACTAGGAGAAATGGGTTAAAAGTCCCTAACAGTAAAATAATAAATCATAGCAAACTTGTAAAAGTTTAATCTCAAACTAACAGTGTAGTTTTCCATCGAATAACAAAATTTATTTTATGTTGGTGGTAGGTTATTATTATTTAGTTGATGCTGGATACACCAATGGTCAAGGTTTTCTTGCACATTTTCAAGGAACACGATACCATCTTAATGATTGGGGTGATGGACACCTTCCAAACACACCGGAAGAGTTCTTCAATATGAAACACTCAAGTGCTAGGAGTGTAATTGAGCGTTGTTTTGGATTGTTGAAAATGCGATGGTCAATTCTTAGAAGTCCATCTTTTTATGACTTGAAAACACAACGACGTATAATTTTTGTTTGTTGTATGTTGCACAATTTTATTCGAAAAGAGATGAACATTGATCCAGTGGAAAATGAGATGAATAGTTTTCCAAAAAATCATACTACAACAAATTATAATTATATAAATAGTGTTGAGTCTTCAAATTCTTGGACCACATGGAGACAAAATTTGGCAGAAGAAATGTGGAATACATGGCGAGCAAATAGAGGTTTAGGATAATTTTTTTTAGTATTTGTTATTCTACTATTTGTATTTGAGCACTTTGATCATATTTTGATGTATTAACGACATATATACATTAATTTGAAATGTGCATACTTTTTGTCCAAGTTGTTTGAGTTTAATTTCATTCATATTGATTTATGAGTACTTAATTCTTTTGAGTTTTGTTTTTATACTCATGAGAAGTTTTATATGAATGTTGTTGACCCAGATTTTGGTCAACTGACACGGAGTCAGAATATGCTTGATATGAATGAATGTGTAGAGAAGAATGTAATGATAAAAAGTAATAACAACACGATGTTTTTATAGTGATTCGGCCCCAGGATCTGGTAATAACCTACGTCCACTTAGATTGTTATTGATATAAGAATCAAAGGAGTGATCAAAGAACAAGGGTTCAATGAGTTTCACTAACCTCTGAAGAACAATACAATATCACTAGGAGAATTACTCTAGTCTCAAATGATTCAAAAGCCAAAAGTCCTTTCCTTGAGCTATCTTTTGCTATTTATAGGCTCAAGGGGGATTACAAAAGAATGTTACAAATATTCTTTCCTGAATAATCGGATACTCAGGAGATTGTGTGAGTTAAATTCGGGATTTACAAAGATCTTCTCAGTAATGTTGCTTTGTATGCAGAACCATCGACCAGACTGGTCGTAGGTAAAACTGGGCTGCTTACTGCTTCTAATGCGTCTTCTGGTCGATACCCTAGCAGAGCTATTCCAGGTGTCAGCCACGTGTCCAGGGATCACTTGCCACATCATCAATGCTAATTTTTTGGATAACATTTGCCCCCCAAGTTTATTTATCATGAGCAATAAATAAACTTTTGAGCGAACGACTCTTCGGTAACCCCGCCTTTTGTGTCAGAACCCTTCGTGTGTTCTTGGAAAAAGTGACCTACTTCTGTCTAATCATGACCTTTCAGTTCCCCAGTAATAATTCGACGGCCATTTCGCTTCCCCATACTTCGAAAAAGGGAAACTGATGATTACACATTTTTAATGCCACAGACAAACTTATATAATACCTTCGAAATCTTCCTTTTCTTTTTACGCACGCCATTGTCTTCACAAGAAACCCTAAAAACCAGAGTTTTAAACTTCTCCGGAGACCGTTCTTCTGCATTTTCAAGACTCAGCCTGAGAGTTCCTTTATCTCCGAAGACCCTTTTTCCATCTCCACGATTATTTTCTTGGTAAGTTTTCGACTTCTCATGCTTCAAATTTTCATGATGCATGCCTCTATATGTTGACTGTTTGAGTTCATCTATTTCTGGTTTGAGACGCTTGTGAGTGGAATGTTTTGTAGGCAAAAAAAAGGGTCACGAGTTAGTTTAATAATCAGGATCATACTTTTAGGACGTAAAATCGAAGTAAAAATTCGATCTTTAGGCTAGTTGGAAAATAGGTTTTTCCCGCCCTAAGGGGAGTTGAAAAAAGCTTTCTTGAAAAAACTTTTTACTTTCAGCCTTTGATCCGTCTTTCAAACTGTTCGTGCAGAAAACTTAGCTTTTTGTTAGAATGCTGTTGTATAAAAGCTTGGCTTTTATACTCGACCAAAGTTATTCTAAAAAGCCTTTAAAAATTCTTTATCCTCACCTCCCCATTCTTCTGTTTGCAGACATTGATGCCAGATTTGTGGGGAGGTGAATGGCCCATCGACGACTATCTTCTCGCCCAGTTGCTCGAAGGCGAAGAACAACCAGCCGACCAAGTCCACGAGATTCCCTTCTCACAATCCTCTACCAGACCTCGTCCTTCTCCTCCTCAAATGGCCCGTTCCAAATCCGTAGGCAAGAAAAGACCTGAGTCTGAAAACAGTCCAAACCTTCCTGCCCAGCCTAATTCGCAGGCTAAGGCTCCCTCGACCAGCGGTCGAGACAATCCTGTTCTTGACCTTATCATCCAAGTTAGAGCCCGCCCTAGGCATCAGAATTTGCCTGATGTCGAGTGGTATATTTCCCCGACCAGCGTGGTGACCATTCGGATGGTTGCTAATTATTTCAGGAAGTATCCCCGCACAGGGGTCACCATCAAACTTCCTGCCGCAGACCAAAGGGCTAACCTTCCTGGAGGTATATACAACGCCTGGTCTCGGTATCACATAAGGGCGGGGGCTTTCCTCCCTCGACATCCTTTTTATCAGGGGGTGGCTAATTATTTCGATGTCGCCCCCTTCCAAATTACTCCAAACGGATATAGAATGCTGGCTGCACTCTATATCTTGTACAAACTTAAAAAATGGCCAGAATCTACTCCCCACGAGGTCAATTATCTTTTCAACCTAAAATCCAACCCGCAACAATATGGAACGGGTTTCTTCCACTTCTGTCACCAGGAGACAAACCGGGCATTCGTGAGTGACACTACGCACATATCTAACGTGGGGCAGTACAGTAAGGAGTACTTCCATACTCCGGACATAACCAGCAATAACCTGGCCTTCGCTCGAGGAGGTAAGTACCGTCTTTGACTGGTCGATACTTTTAATCAAGGAGTTTCCTTTCATTTTTCTCAAACTGCACTTTGTCTTTCAGGCCCATGGTTACGTCCGACCCCAACACCAGACATGGTGTTGAGGTCCAATAGATTGGCCAGGATGACAGACGCAGAAAAAAGCATCAAGTCCCTGGTTACTGATGAAAACTTGAGGTTGTCTGGCCTCCTGGCTCCTCGCCATGAAACAAGAGGGTCCGTGGTAGACGATGCCACTACCGAGGGGGTTCCCGAGCAGCAACCTACCGCATCCCCTCCTCGAAGGAGGCCAACGGGGGTTACAATCAGGGAGCCCATGGGAAATCCTTCCACAGAAAGGCCTTCTGCTCCCCAAGGCAAGGGGAAACAAAAGGCCAAAGAGCCAGTTGTGGACCTGGGGGAATCCTTTGATGAAAATGGTAAAGTTATTTTGCTTTTAAGTAGCTTGCCAATTCCCTGTCATTTGTTTGACGGGGAGGTCAACTTTACATATACTCCAAATTTAGGGCCAGACTTCTTCATGCCAGATAATGAGTGTGTGACTAATAGAGTCAATAGTATTCCGACCAGTAGTTGTAGCTCAGGTACTAACTTTGTGACCTTCTTTTTCGTTTTGATAGAGAGTCTTCATCTGCCTTTATCTTTACCCTTTGCATGTTTTTACTTGTGTGCAGATATGGCCACTCCCAATGTCTTCGACTTATACCAGGCTGAGGAGGAAGAGGAAGTTCCTCAGCTTCGGAGGAAGTTGTCACGGAGACAAACTGGCGAGACGAGCCAAGGTCCCGCAAAAAATAGTTGAACAGAAGACCCTCCTAGAGACGTGCCTGCTGGGCAAACTTCTGCCCATCCTCCGGCCCCTGTTGAGAAGGAGACTCCCCCTGCTCCAATGAACCCTCCTCCGGCTGCGCCCAGAAGGGAGCAAGACCAACGGGAGGAAACTCTTGGGGCCAAACTCTCGAGCCGTGCCATACGAGCAGCTAAAGACCGCATTGCGTACATCGGGAAAAACGACCGTGTCAAGGATGCAATGGTTGAGGCAGAAAATATGATGGTCGACCTAATCCTGAACAGGACCTTGAACGAAATAGCCAGCGTAAGCACTTCTTTAATCTTTTTGGCTTCAGTCTTTTAGTCCTTGCCATAGGTTCTAACTTTTATCCTTTGTCCTCAGGCTTTGCTGTCTGCCACCACTGCTCGCACCCGTACCCAAGCCACCATCGAACAGGCTAGGGCAAAGGCCATTGAGAGGTATCAGGTGAAAGCAGCCGAGGAGCTTTCGGCTGCAGAGGCCAGACATACTAAGGAGTTGGAGGCGATAGTTCAACAGAGGGATACTGCGGTGACCAAGTTGTCAGAGGCTGAAGCTGCAAAGGTGGCTACAGTACAGTCGAGGCAGGAGTATCAAGATGCCAGCCGAACCCATCTTCGCGAAGTCAGGAGATTGGAAGAGGTGCTTAAGCCCAAGGACGAGGCCATCGCCACTCTTGAGGACAAAGTAAAGCAGCTGGAGCTCGACAATTCCAAACATCTGGAAAGGTATAAGAGGACGACGCTCTGATGTTTCTACAACTTCTGGAAACACAATCAGGGAGCCGACTTCAGCTATCTTTCAGAGGATGTCAGGGCTGCCGAGCTGGCTCGCTGCACTGCCCAACTGGCTGAAGAGGAGGCAAGAGCGAGGTTCGCTGCTTCCCCAAGCATCGCTGGCGTAGAGGAAGAAGGGGCTGCTGAGGATGCTGTCACCCAGAATGCTGCTAAAAACCCTCCTGCTCCCAATGCCTCTTAAGCTTTTTCATTTATTTTTTCTTTTGATTACATGACCCACAGGTCGTGATGTAAAGACAATATTTTCATTTTAAACTTTGTTGCACGGGCAATAAATCTTTTCTTTTACTTGAACAATTACATCCATGCAGTGATGCTTGTGGTGTAAAAGATTGCATGATGCTATAACATTTTCATTTATTATAACATTTGTCCGTATGACCGAACTTAGCATAGTACTTTGGCATGATTTAACAAAATATAAATTTTGAAAAATACTCTAAGTACCTCAGCATGCTTTCACTCATTTTGTTCATGTGTTTACATACCTCACGGTATGCTTTGCTATCGATGTGCCTTATATGCCCCCCAAGTGATCGAGGAGCTTTAGGCCCTTGGTCACTTGCCTTGACCACGACCTGTTCGAACATTTCTGCTCGGGTGAAAAATAATACTTGTAATACAGCAAAACAACACACGTAATGAACAAATACTTGTAAATATAAATTCACAAAGGTTGGCAAGAATGATTGGCTGCGCACAGTCCCTTATAATCTCGTATTAAAAATGGACTAAACATGTCTTTACGAGTGATTCTGAAATAGAATCTTACATATACGAGCGATTAGCCATATAGCGTGGCTAACCCTCTTTGCTAAACTTGTAAAAAGAAAAATTAATACAAGCCAGTCCTTTAAGAAGAAATGTTTACTGATAATACTTGCGCAGGTGTTCTCCATTCCAATAACGCGGAACGAGATCTCCGTTTAAGCGTGCAAGTTTGTAGGTGCCCGGATGAAGGACTTCTTCAATTTGGTAAGGTCCTTCCCAATTAGGTCCGAGCACTCCAGCAGTAGGGTCGCGGGTATTTAAGATAACTCGTCGTAGCACCAAGTCTCCGACGTTGAATTTTCTTTCTTTAACTTTGGAGTTAAAGCACCGGGCGACTTTTTGTTGGTATGCAGCAACTCGGAGTTGGGCCTTCTCCCGTATTTCGTCAATCGAGTCTAGGGATTCCATCATCAGTTGGCTGTTCTGGTCCTGGTCGTATGTTAGACGTCGATGTGAGGGGGGATCTAATTCGACAGGCAACATTGCCTCATATCCATAGGCTAAGGAAAATGGGGTATGTCCTGTCGCTGTTCGGCGAGACGTTCTATACGACCAGAGGACTTCAGGCAATTTCTCTGGCCACACTCCCTTAGCTTCTTCAAGCCTCTTCTTTAGGGTGTCTTTAAGGGTTTTATTCACGACTTTGACCTGCCCATTCGCCTGGGGGTGTGCAACTGAAGAAAAGCTTTTAACGACTCCATGTCTTTCGCAGAAATCGGTGAATAAATCGCTGTTAAATTGGGTTCCGTTGTCTGAAACTATCTTTCTAGGCAAACCATATTGACAGACAATGTTCTTGATAATGAAATCAAGGACTTTCTTGGTCGTGATGGTAGCGAGCGGCTCATCTTCCCCCCATTTGGTGAAGTAATCGACTGCTACGACTGCGTACTTTACTCCACCTTTCCCTGTAGGTAGGGATCCAATCAAATCTATCCCCCATACTGCAAAAGGCCACGGACTTTGCATCTGTTTTAATTCATTTGGAGCTGCTCGTGGAATCTTGGAGAATCTTTGACATTTATCGCATCTTCGTACAAACTCCATCGAATCCTCGTTCATAGTTGGCCAGAAGTAGCCTTGCCTTAGAATCTTCTTTGCCAAACTATGCCCCCCAGCGTGATCCCCGCAGAAGCCTTCATGCACCTCTTTCATGAGTTCCTTAGCTTTTTCTGGTGTAACACATCTGAGTAGTGGCATTGAATATCCTCTTCGGTACATAACACCATCGACCAGTGTGTACCTAGCCGCTCGCCTTTGTAGAGTTCTGGCTTTGTTTCTATCTGTTGGTAGCGTACCATTTGTTAGATACTCCAAATAAGGTGTCATCCATGTATCTTCCATTCGAATCTCCATACTGGATTCGGTCGCTTGTGTGCTTGGCTTACTCAGTCTCTCCACTGGCACAATGTTCAAAGTGTCAGCATCCTTCGCGCTTGCGAGTTTGGCTAAGGCATCTGCATTTGAATTCTGATCTCGCGGAATTTGCTGAAAGGTGTATTTAGTGAACTGGGCTAGCAGGTATTTTGTTTTATTTAAGTAGGCCACCATTTTTAAGCCTCGCGCTTGATATTCTCCTAGGACCTGATTCACCACCAGCTGTGAATCACTGTAGATATCAAGCGTTTTTATGCTCATATCCTTTGCCATTCTCAATCCACCGAGGAGTGCTTCATACTCAGCTTCATTATTCGACGTGGTGAAGTCGAACCTGATAGCATAGTGAAATCGATGCCCTTCCGGCGTTATCAATATCACTCCCGCTCCAGCGTGGGATTCGTTGGACGACCCATCCATGAATAACTTCCACGAAGGAGCTTTGTCTTGAGGTTGTTCGCACTGTTCGCTGTCTGGGAGTTCAGTGAACTCTGCAATAAGGTCGGCCAAAACTTGTCCCTTGACTGCTGCTCACAGTAAATAGGTTATGTCAATTCGACTGCCCATTTCAATAATCGCCCAGCCGCCTCTAGTTTTTGGAGGACTTGCCAAAGGAGCTGGTCAGTTAGAACTGTAATAGGATGGGCTTGAAAGTAGGGGCGTAGCTTCCTAGAGGCCAGGATTAAGCAATATGCTAACCTCTCGATTGGCGGATATCTCAATTCTTCCCCGATCAGTCTCTTGCTGACATAGTAGACTGCTTTCTGTACGCCTTCTTCCTCTCGCACTAGTACCGCGCTAGCAGCAACTTCAGTAATCGCCAGGTAAACAAACAAAGTTTCTCCTTCGATTGGCTTTGATAAGATGGGAGTTTGTGCCATATGGGCTTTCAAGGCTTGGAACGCTTGTTCGCAGTCGATCGTCCATTCAAACTCCTTATTTCCTCTAAGTAGGTTGAAAAAAGGGATGCACTTGTCTGTTGATTTTGAAATAAATTTGCTTAGGGCTGTGATTCTCCCAGTCAAACTTTGTACATCTTTGATCCTTTTTGGCGATTTCATGTCGATCAGGGCTTTTATCTTGTCGGGGTTGGCCTCGATTTCTCTTGAATTTACAATAAACCCCAAAAACTTCCCTGATCCAACTCCGAAGGAACATTTGAGGGGATTTAACTTCATCTGGTATTTGTTTAATACATCAAAGCACTCTTGTAAATCCCTCACATGTCCTTCTACCTTCTTAGACTTCACCAGCATGTCGTCCACGTATACCTCCATGTTTACTCTGATTTGCTCCTTAAACATGTGGTTGACTAGCCGCTGGTCAGTCGCACCTGCGTTTTTCAGTCCGAAGGGCATTACTTTGTAACAGTATAAGCCCGTATCAGTCTGAATGCTGGTGTGATCCTCGTCAGGGGGATGTATGCTAATCTGGTTGTAGCCCGAATATGCATCCATGAATGAGAGTATCTCATGCCCTGCAGTTGCATCGACCAGCTGGTCGATCCTTGGGAGTGGGAAGCAGTCTTTTGGGCAGGCTTTATTGAGGTCTGTAAAATCCACGCAGGTTCACCACTTGCCGTTAGGCTTGGGAACCAGCACTGGATTGGAGACCCACGATGGATAAAATGCCACCCTGATGAACCCATTCTCCTTTAGTCTTTCGACTTCTTCTTTTAAGGCTCTCGATCTATCTTTATCGAGCAGCCTTCTCTTTTGTTGCACGGGTGGAAAGGTCTTGTCTATATTTAGGACATGGCTGATTACTGCAGGATCTATCCCAGCCATGTCTTTATGCGACCAGGCGAAAACCTCCTGGTTCTTTCACAAAAATTCCACCAGTGCATGCTTCGTGGTAGGCTCTAAGTTTTTCCCAACCTTTATGACTCTGGTCGGGTATTCTTAGTCGAGTTGGACCTCGTCCAAGTCCTCGATGGGTCACTTTGGGCAACACCCTATTTGGGCAACATTTTCTTCAAAATCCCCAAAGCGAGGATCTAAGTCTCTATCCTCACTTTGGGCAACACCCTATTTGGTGACTTCATCACCGGATGGGGCTTGTGTATCTACTGCCATCTACAACCTATCTGAGGTAGTGCTCTTCGACGTTCCATTCTTTGCCTTTGTGATTGAGGCGTTGTAGCACTCCCTGGCTTCCCTCTGGTTCCCCAACATGCATCTTACCCCCGCGTCTGTTGGGAACTTCATGGCCAAGTGCCACATAGAGATGACAGCCCGTAGATCAACCAATATAGGCCTTCCAATAACGGCATTGTATGCCGAAGGACAATCGACCACTACAAAAGTGGCGAGTAATGTCCTTGTTGCAGGCGCTGTACCTGTCGTTACTGGCAGTTTGATCAATCCGGCGGGGGCGAGTCCTTCTCTAGAGAAGCAGTATATCGTTTGGTTGCAGGGCTCCAAGTCCTTAACGGACAATTTCATGCGTTCCAATGTTGATTTATACAGGATATTCACTGAACTTCCTGTATCGACCAGTACCCTCTTCACCATCATGCTGGCCATCTGGATGTCCACGAACAGCGGATCGGTATGTGGGAATCGGACGTGTTGGGCATCGACATCAGAGAAGGTTATCTCACCATCCCCTGACCGAGCCTTTTTTGGTGCACGGTCCTCCACAGTCATCATCTCGATGTCCTGGTCGTGGTGCAGAGTCCGAGCATATCGTTCCCTGGCCTTTCCGCTATTTCCCGCGAGGTGCGGGCCTCCACAGATGGTTAAGAGTGTACCAGTCACGGAGGCAGGCTGTATGGGTGGCGAGCGCTGGCGCGTGGGCGCCTGCTCGTTGCTACCCAGAGCTTCTCGTTGGGAATTTCTCGAGGCCCGTACGTATCTTCTCAAGTGTCCTTGTCTAATAAGGAACTCGATCTCGTCTTTTAACTGGTTGCATTCATTGGTGTCATGTCCGTAGTCATTATGATAACGACAGAACTTGGTAGTGTCCCTTTTCGAAATATCCTTTCGAATGGGGCCAGGTTTTTATAAGGCACACTAGAACTTGTGGCCTGATAAACCTCTCCCCGAGACTCGACGAGGGCAGTGTAGTTAGTGAACCGAGGTTCATAATGATTACCCTTGACTCGTTTATTGTCGGAGGTGGAAGGCTCGTTATACGACCGTTTTCCACCATTCTTGCCATTGCCGTTGCCATTAGGCTTGGAACCATTGGCGGCTTTGGCAGATTCGGAAGCCTTCTTATCCTTGCTTGAGGGCTTTCCATCGTCAGCAATGGCTTCTTCGAGCTTGATGTAGCGATCAGCCCGGTCCAAAAATTCTTGGGTAGTTCTCACTCCTTCCTTTCGGAGACTTTTTCAGAGGGGAGAACGACGTTTAACCCCTGCGGTAATGGCCATCATTTTTCCTTCGTCCCCCGCCACTCGCATAAAGCGCTGGATGTAGTCCTTTACTGACTCTCCATCCTGCTGGCGAATCTCAACCAGCTGGTTTGCTTCGGTCAGATGCACACAACCTGCATAGAACTGTCCGTGAAACTCCCTTACGAACATCTCCCAGGAAATTATGTTTGTGGGAGGAAACTTAAAAAACCATTCCTGCGCGGCTTCAGAAAGTGTTGCAGGGAAGGTCCTGCACCGAGCGTCTTCGGACACTTTCTGAATGTCCATTTGGATTTCAAACTTGTTGACATGAGACACTGGGTCTCCATACCCGTCAAATTTTGGAAGTGTAGGCATTTTGAACTTGCTTGGAGTTTCGACATTAGCTTTCCTCTGTACGAAAGGAGTGCCTTTCCTCCTATCGTGGTCGATATAAGATGTCCTTCCCCCGACCAAGTGTTGCACTGCTTGGTTGAGGGCGTCTATCTGGGCCTGTACAGCAGCAGGAATTGCTGTGGCCTCTGTTGCTGGGGGGACGTTCTCGCCATGTCGCTCGCGGCGATGGTTGAGTACGTCACGCAAATCTTCGTTTCTTCTCCGCTGCTCGCTACCCCCGAGCCGGTTGAAGACATTATTTTGTTTGGGCTGCCCCCCAGCATCCCATCTATTGGGCTGGTCATCTTGAGGTTCCTGGCTCCTGCCTTTACCTCTTTCTTCATTCCTTCGGCCAGCGTTTCCCTTGCCTGAATCAGCCTCATTATATCCATGGCCATCCCTGAACCTCGACTGGCTATGGTGGGATCAACTGTTCCCTCGATTTCCATCCCTGGCTGAAACGTCTCGAGCGTTAGAGGGTGGCCTGCGCTGGTCGTGGTGTCCTCGTGCATTATCGTGTCGTGGGGGACCCCGGACCACAGAGCCTAACTCTGAGTCCCTCCTGTTACCAGGGGGATACTGACCTCTGTTCGGTAGGTTTGGCTCATCGACCCTACGGCGTCTAGGACTACGAGGATGATGCTCGACCCTATTCGGCCTCTGTTGCCGGGGATTACCGCGACCAGCTTGGGATGGTGGCTGCGCCTTAGGGTTTAGCGGGACATCGTCATGGGGCGCTTGAGGCTGCTCGGGCCTTTGTGGACTCGAAGGTTGGATCGGTGGGCTTGGATTAGGACCCCTCTGGGGTGGCCCATTGACAGGTTGGTCAGGTTGCGAAACAGGTGTGGCCTGATTCCTTGCCAGCTTCAAGGCCACCTCTAGGGCTACCATGGCTTCGTTCTGGCGGCGGTCCATCTCCGCCTGCCTTTCGCTTAGTTCCGTGCGCTGCCGTTCAATCTCCTGCTGCTGCCGTGCCACAACTCCGACAGCAGTCTCTTGATTGGCTTTCAGACTAGTCAGCTCCTCCTGCAATGCCCCCAGGGTACTCTTCAGCGTTGCATCATCCATTTCTTCCTCCTCAAAGTCCAGATGTGGCTCATCCTCCGCCACGCTTGCAGGGGGAGGAGGAGGTGGATTTGATGGCGCAGCAGCGGTCGCCTGTCCAGCTTTCCTTCCAGTTTTCGCCATTAGTTTTCTCAGCAATGATAAATCAAGCTCTCAATGAAAGCACCAAAATGTTGACCCAGATTTTGGTCAACCGACACGGAGTCAGAATATGCTTGATATGAATGAATGTGTAGAGAAGAACGTAATGACAAAAAGTAATAACAACACGATGTTTTTATGGTGGTTCGGCCCCAGGATCTGGTAATAACCTACGTCCACTTAGATTGTTATTGATATAAGAATCAAAGGAGTGATCAAAGAACAAGGGTTCAATGAGTTTCACTAACCTCTGAAGAACAATACAATATCACTAGGAGAATTACTCTAGTCTCAAATGATTCAAAAGCCAAAAGTCCCTTCCTTGAGCTATCTTTTGCTATTTATAGGCTCAAGGGGGATTACAAAAGATTGTTACAGATATTCTTTCCTGAATAATCGGATACTCAGGAAATTGTGTGAGTTAAATTCGGGATTTACAAAGATCTTCTCAGTAATGTTGCTTTGTATGCAGAACCATCGACCAGACTGGTCGTAGGTAAAACTGGGCTGCTTACTGCTTCTAATGCGTCTTCTAGTCAATACCCTAGCAGAGATCTTCCAGGTGTCAACCACGTGTCCAGGGATCACTTTCCACGTCATCAATGCTAATTTTTTGGATAACAGATGTATATGATGAGTTCTAACTCTAATGTAGGTCAAAGAGGGAGAGGTCAGAATAAACATTACTGGACTCCAATGGAAGACAATGCTTTGATTGACTGTCTTCTAGAGTTAAGCCAATATCCTACATGGGGGGCTGATTGTGGATTTAAAAATGGATATTTTCAACAAATAGAGATTATGTTAGAAACAAAATTACAGCGTTCTGGATTAAAAGCCTCACCTAATCTCGTATTAAAACTTTGAAGGGAAAGTATTGTTGCTTGACTGAATTGTTGTCTTTAAGTGGTTTTGGTTGGGACAATGAGCATATGATGTTATTATGTGAAAAAAGTGCATTTGATGAGTGGGTGAAGGTAAATACAATATAGTTTGACATATATTTATATATATATATTAATATCTGTTGTTTATGAGAACATGTGATTGCATTATTTTGTGAATACACAGAAACGTAAAGATACAAGTCGATTATATGGAAAACCATTTCTTTATTACTACAAGCTAGCAGAAATATATGGTCGAGATCGTGCTACTGGAACAAATGCTGGTAATGCTGACGATGATGAAGAGGAAATATGACAAGAGGATACAATTGGTATGGATTTTGGAGTTGATGATAATATAGCTGATTGAGGGGATGATGAAGAAATAGATGAGCTTGATGGTGTCTCAAATACTCAACACCCTAGTAATATGCGTTGTAGATCCACTGAGAGTACTACTAGTGTCCAACAACGTAATAAAAAGAAAAGGTCAAAGGTAATGGATGGTATGTCAGCAAATATTGGTGCATTAGCAGAATCTGTATCAGAAATCGTCCCCAAGATTCAAGGACTGATCAATGCATTATCGAATGATAAAGAAGTAGCTGATATGCAAGCCAATTTATATACAGAAATAAGCAAGATTGACAGCCTAACTGTAATACAATGTATTAAAGCCACCAACATGTTAGCAGAAAAACCCTCATTGATGCGAGTGTTTAATGTAATGTCAGATGAGGTGAAAATGCAATATATTATTAATATGTTGCAAAATGACACCTAATAGTTATTTTGAGATATTAGAACATTACTATTTATGTTACAACCTAGACTTTTGTGTTTGCGTTTAAGTTTGACATTTTTTAAGATTGTTATTAGCTATAATTTTTTTGATTTGGTTATATTGACTTCATAAATAAATAATGTGTATATTTACTTTTTTCTTAACAATATTATACTAATCTAGTAACTCTAAGTCTACGATTTGATAAAAAACGTTATAAAATATTATTATATTTATGTGTAACATTTTGGGTGTGTTTAGTAAAATTTTTGTTTTTGAATTTTTTAAATACAAAAATATAATTATTATTTATATTTTTTTCTTTATTTATAAAAAATAAAAATATGTTTGATAACTTTTTTTCTTTTTAAAAACAAAAAATAATAAATGCGTTTGATAACTTTTATTTTTATGTTTTGTTTAACAATATAAAATGATGTGCTCTTTTGAAGAAAAGAAGAAAAAGAAAAGAAACTAAAAATGGAAAACGATTTAAAAAAATTTGAATGTGAAAATTTTCTATTTTCAAAATTTAATAATTTTTGTTTAAAATTTTAAAAAATAGTAAATAAAAATAGAGTTATCAAACACTATTTTATGTTTAATCGTCAAATTTTTAATTGATTAAATAAAAACTATTTTTTTAATTGTTACCAAACAACACCTTTATAATTATAATATTGTATTTTAAAAATATATACCACCCATACCATATGATATACATTTATGAATATATATTTTTATTCATTACTTACTTTTTAATTATATATATTAATAAATAAAAAATAAAATAAAATTCTTTTTAAAAGGGCAATTTTGTCAATTAAAGCATTCTGATTCCCTTTCTTGGTTATATAAACAAGATAAAATGATTTTGATTCATTTTCCACTCAGTTTTAGTAAACAACATAATACAATAATAATTCCAATTCTTCTAGATTTTTTCCCATTCATTTCTCTCATTGATTTATTCCAATTCCGATTACTATTTAGTAAATGTGTCCTTTGTGGAAACATGTTAATTTAGGCAACAAATTCATAAAGCATGCAATTCATTTAATCTAGATTCTATTTTTCATCACAATCAAAATACCCGTTACAATATTCTAATTGCAATTTATCACTCTACTTAGAATCCTAAGCTATTAGGTGAATAGAAATCCTAAGATGATAGTACAACAATGAAAAATCCTAATTATTTGGCCACCTAACAAGAACTCACAAGATTCATAACATTCAATTAGAAAAATAGAAGCAATTTAATACAGAGGAATAAAAGGAATAAAATTCATCCATGCATTTAAGATCTCATGTCTAGGGTTTAGAAATAACCCTCAACTATAAAGAAAACTACTCCATAATCATATTCATACTCATAAATATAAATATTGAATGAAAATAAAAGAGTTCTGAGCAGAAAGAAAAACTGGATTGCAGAATATTGATGATGATGTTTTTTCTCCTCCTCTGCTGCTCTAGCCTCTAAAATTCGCAATCCAAAGTTATAATAAAAGTTAACCCTAATCCCTTTATAGCCCATCAAAAAGTACATTTAAAATTTGAATTTTAAGGAAAAAATTGTCGCACTGCCGCGACCACGAGGTGTTTCAGGGCCATATTCTCACAGAGGCCGCGTCCAGGAGATCATGGTGGCCACGACCACTACTCCCTAACTCCCAGGTCGCGACCACATGCCATTTTTGCTCACGCGCTTTTTCTTCATAATCTTAAACTTTAAGCTCGAACCTTGGGTATAGGGACTTCTAAAACACTTCAAACTCGTTCCAAACTTCATTTTCTTGAGTCCTTTCATTGCACATTTATTCCTAACCACAAAAATGTATCAAATCCATCAATAATACCTTAGAAAATATTTTATGGCTTAAAAATAAAAAACTCTTAAAACAAAGCTAAGAACACCTAAAAACACTTGAAAGGAACATTATCTAAATGTGAAAGGATAATAAATATAATATCCAAAATACCCTTATCACCTAGCCACTGCTCATGCTGCTACCGAACGACTGACCAATTTCTCATAAGGGAACATTCAATCGAAGAAGATTCATACTTCACCTAGGGGAAGCAACGTTGGGGGTAAGAAATCAGGAAATTCTTGGCAGAGCAAGAGTGGGGGAGGAGAGAAGAGGAGCGTGGAGTCTAAATCTCCTAACAAAGGTAGTAACCCCACTTTCAAGAAGCCTCTTACATATTGGATTTGTATCGGACCGCATAAGTCGACAGAATGTCCACACAAATCCATGATGAGTGCCCTCCAAGCATCATTTTCCCAAGGGGAGCAAGCCAACGAAGAGGAGGATGAGGAATATACACACATGGGTTCCCTCCGGATGCTAAATGCTCTCAAGAAACATGGTGCAAAAGTGAAGAAGACCCATGGAAAAGGACTAATGTATGTGGATGCCACTCTAAATGGTAAAATGGCAGGAAGCGTAATGATCGACACAGGTGCCACTCACAACTTCATTTCGGAGATCGAAGCTAAACGTTTGGGACTGAAATGGGAGAAGGACTATGGCCACGTGAAAGCGATTAACGCAAAAGCCTTAGCCACAATCGGCGTAGCTAAGAAGGTGAACAAGAAGATCGGCTCGTAGGAGGGGCAAACTAACTTGGTGGTTGTGCGAATGGACGACTTTGATGTGATATTGGGTATGGACTTTCTTATGGAGAAGGGAGCCATTCCCATCCCAGCCACAAGAAGTTTACTCATAATGGGAGAGACACATATAGTGGGGCCTGCTAAAGGGGAGTAGCCCCCAGAAACCAAGTTATTGTCAGCCCTGCAATTGAAGAAGGGCGTGAAAAGACAAGAGCCCACGTATGTTGCCCTACCCACAGTATACGTGGACATGGTGGATGAAGTCATTCCACCAGAGATTCGAATGGTCTTAAAGATGTAGGGAGATGTTATGTCGGATCAACTCCCCAAAGCCTTGCCACCTAGAAGAGGGATTGATCACCAAATCAAACTGGTGTCGGGAGCCAAACCACCTTTAAAGGAGGCCTACAGGATGGCACCCCCTGAACTAGAAAAACTGAGGAAGCAGTTGAAGGAATTACTAGAGACAGGCATCATCACACCATCGAAGGCACCATTTGGTGTGCTCGTGCTATTTTAGAATTAGCACGACGGTAACTTGAGATTGTGTATTGATTATCGGGCTCTTAACAAGGTGACAATGCGAAATACGTACCCCATCCCTTTGATCGCAGGCTTGTTCGACTAGTTAAGTGGAGTGAAATTCTTTACAAAACTGGATTTGAGATCGGGCTACTATCAAGTGCGGATAGCAGAATGGGATGAGTCGAAGACAACGTGTGTGACTTGATATGGAGCATTCGAGTTATGAGTCTTGCCGTTTGGGTTGTAAAACGAACCAGCCACATTCTATATGTTGATGAACCAAGTTTTCCATGAGTACCTAGATAAGTTCATGGTAGTCTACTTGGATGACATTTTTGTTTATAGCACCACAATAGAAGAACATCAATGACACTTAGCTTGAGTGTTTCAGAAGTTAAGAGAGAAACAACTCTATGTGATGCGAGAGAAGTGCTCCTTCGCACAATAGTGAATCAAGTTTCTAGGCCATATTGTAGAATGTGGTTGGATTTGCATGGATCTAGAGAAGGTGCAGGCTATTCAAGAATGGAAGGCCCCCACCAATTTGAAGGAAGTACACTATTTCCTTGGTTTAGCCAACTACTATCGAAAATTTGTGGAAGGCTATTCAAGAAGAGAGGTACCCTTGACCGAGTTGTTTAAGAAGGGTGTAACTTGGACGTGGACTGATAGATGTGTCGAAGCATTTGAGAGTCTAAAGGAAGCCATGATGCAGGATCCTGTTCTCGCCTTACCAGATGCCAGTAAACGCTTTGAAGTGCAGGCAGATGCGTTTGATTATTCTTTGGGAGGAGTACTTGTACAAGGGGGCCACCCCGTAGCTTATGAAAGTCGCAAACTTAAGGATGTAGATAGGCAGTACATTGCGCAAGAGAAGGAGCTTCTCGCAGTAATTCATTGTCTACAAGTGTGGAGGCATTATTTGTTGGGGTCGAAGTTTGTGGTGAAAATAGATAATGCTGCAGTAAGTCATTTCCTCACCCAGCCAAAGCTTACCCCTAAGCAAGCAAGATGGCAGGAGTTCGTAGCAGAATTCGACTTTCATTTCGAACACAAGGCAGGCCATCTAAACCAGGCAGTTGATGCCCTGAGTCACAATGCTGAGTTAGCGGCTCTAAAACTGCTAGCATCCGAGAGCGCATTAAGGAGAACCTAGAGAAAGATCCGGTGGTGAAGACCATCATGAATCTCGCAAAAGAAGGACAAACTCTCCAGTTTTGGGTGGAAGACGATCTTTTGTGGGCTAAGGGTGGCCGCTTATATGTTCCAAAGATGGGAGATTTGTGGAGGACACTAATGAGTGAGGGTCACGACACCTTGTGGGTGGGTCATCCAAGGTGGTAGGGAACACATGCCCTGTTGAAGCAAGGGTACTACTGGCCACAAATGCATGATGATATAGTGGAGTATACCAAGATCTACCTCACCTGCCAGCAAGACAAAGTGGAGAGACACAAGACGCTAGGGTTGTTAAAACCTTTGTTAGGCCCAAGACGACCATGGGAGAGTGTGTTGCTAGACTTCATTACTAGTCTACAGAAGACATGAGACTTGAGTACGATCTTAGTGATTGTGGATAGATATTCAAAGTATGAAACATTCATACCGGTGTCGAAGTACTGCTTGATAGAAGAGACAGCAAGAATTTTCTTTAAGTATGTTGTTAAGTATTGGGGAGTACCCCAAAATATAGTCAGTGATTGAGATGGAAGTCCCCCATGAATTTGAAAGAAACTATGCTCTTTCCTTGGTTTAGCCAACTACTATCGAAAATGTGTGGAAGGCTATTCAAGAAGAGCGGCACCCTTGATCGAGTTGTTGAAGAAGGGTGTAACTTGGACATGGAGCCCTTGACCTCAGTTAAAAATTTAACCTAAGCTAAATCCAACCTCCACAAGCTTTAAATTTGTCTAAGCTTCAACCAACTTTCCAAAGAGTTCCTCAAAATTCACCAAGGCTCTCAAGCACCAAAGCAAGGGAGAGAGAGCCGAGAGAGAGAAGGAGGAATAGGCTAAGAGTTTCTATTTGATCCTTCTTAGTTCTAGTATATCTGTTTAACTCTATCCTCAATTGCCTATGTCCCAAATGGGTTCACATGCATATTTAATTCAGCTAAACATGCATTTCAAATCACATAATCATTTAATCCGCGTATTAACATGATTAAACAATTTATTGCCCTCCTGGCACACTAATCAAGGCACTAAGCCTTATTAGTGAATTCAGACATTACAACTATCCCCTCCTTTTCATCCTCGAAATTTACTTGAATAACTTTGGATATCGATCCCACATCTTAGTTTCAAGCTCCCAAGTTGCCTCTTCCACCTTCATGTTCCTCAACAACACTTTTACTAAGGAAATGGTCTTGTTCCGAAAGACTTTATCCTTTTGGTCTAGAACCTGATACCACCCACAACCGGCTTCTCCTCATAAGCAAATCTTGATCTAGCTCCAGGTTATCATAACTCAGCACATGCATAGAATCAGATACATACTACTGAAGCATGTACACATGAAATATGTTGTGAACCCCTGATAAGGATGGAGGCATAGCCAATCTGTAAGATACCTCCCCAACCCATTCCAGAATCTCAAAGGGGCCAACAAACCTCGGGCTTAACTTGCCTCTCACTCCAAATTGCTTCATCCCTCTCAAGGGAGAAACTCTGAGAAATACGTGATCACTGACTTGGAACTCTACACTCATGCATCTCAAGTCTGCGTAACTCTGGGAGGCGAGCATTCAAGCTCTAATCTTCTCAATCACCTCATTGGTCCTCTGAACATACTCAGGACCTAAGTACTTTCTATCACTCGTCTCATCCTAATGGATGGGCGATCTGCACTTCCTCCCATATAACATTTCATACTGAGCCACTCTGATAGTCGCCTAATAGCTATTATTATATGGAAATTCAATCATAGGGAGATACTTACTCAAAGATCTCCCAAAATCCAGCACACAGGCCCGCAATATATACTCCAGTATCTGAATCATCCTCTCAGACCATCCATCTATCTGAGGATGATAGGTGGTACTAAAGCACAACTATGTGCCCATAGAGTTCTGCAGGCTCTTCAATAACATGGAGATGAAGGTGGGGTCCCTGTCGGATACTATCGACCTCGGAGCCCCATCTAGTCCCATAATGTCCTTCAAGGAGGAAGTTGTGAGAACCAAGAGGGTCGACGAAGGGCATCAACTGATGGCCATATAGGCTGACATCCGCGCGGGTTCCCCGTTATGGGATGACCTCAGCAAAGAGGATATTGAATGCTCTACGACTTCATTCGCCAAAGACAAGAGTATATTAGCTGGAAATATGCCCAGAACAAAGCATTTGGGGGCCCATCGCTTTTCCCGCTTCAACGACGCCAGGCCCCGTGTGGCAGGAGCCCAGTCTAGTCCGAATATCTTGCTAGCTGTCTTTAGTGCTGTTCCACTAGCTGGTTTTAGTGCCACTCCAACGGGATATGGAGTAGTGCCCACTGGTTATAGTGCTTATCAACCTGCATTCAGTGCTAGAGTTATTGCTCGCTCCCAGTCCATCGCACCCAACAGAACCCCCAGTAGCAGTAGGCGTGGGGGAAAAGGCAATTGCAGAAAGCCCAAGGGAAATGGGACAATGCAGACAGGACAGAGAACTGCCCTCGACGAGAAGTGCGTTTCACAGTACTTGGAGTACACTGACTTAGTGGACTCTCAGGAGAACATCTTTGTGGCCACGAAATAGCATGTCCATTACCGGAAGCCACAACCCATTAGGCGAGACAGGGAAAGCCGAGATACCAACACCAATGAGCGCCGCCAACTGAAGGATGAGATCGAAAACCTCGTAAAACTGGTACACCTTTACTAGTATGCTCGAGATGGAGCAGGCCATGATCCCCAGGCTCCGGGTATGGTACTCACAGCTTCGCAACAATAGATAGTCCACCAACCACCCTCAGTGAATGGGCATGTGGAGACCATCTCTGGAGGACCCCATTTGAGGGGCATCTCCCGAGGCTCGCAAAATAGGTATGCACAAGCCTTAAACCATGACGATGAGGTGTTGGCATTAGCTCAATTGCCAGACCAAATGCCAAGGATGACTGACAGAGTCATCACATTCTCTGAGGATGATGCTCGGAGAGTGCACTTTCCACACCACAACTCTTTGGTGATCGAGAGCCAAGTTTCCAATAAGAAGGTGGCTCAGATCTTGGTGGACAACGGGAGTTTAGTGAACATCTTGTTCAAGTCAGCTTACGAGAAGATTGGGATGACCAAAAGCAACTGAACTCTATATGGGTTCTCGGGGGAAGGTCTCATACCGATGGGCCAGATCAAGGTGCCTGTGAAGCTTGGAGAGGTGCATCACCAAGATTTTAAGTACTGAACATTCATGGTGGTGGATTGCTCCTTGGAGTATAACACCATCTCGGGGCATCTGGCCTTAGTGGAGTTCAGGGCGGTCACCTCCATTAGGCATCTATGCATGAAGTTCCCCATGGAGTCAAGGATTGGCACAGTCTGAGTAGAACAAAAGTAGGCATGGCAATGCTACAATCTGTCCTTTAGGAAACCAGTAATGTTGGTCGAGGTGCAGGTGGAGGTGCTTACTGTTCGGGTTGATGAAATCAATGAGTTGGACTTGTCGGTTTAGGAAGAGAGGGCTATCAAGGCCATGGAGGAATTTGAGGAAGTGGCCCTCGATGCCTCCGTCCCAGAAAGAAAGACGAAGATCAAGAAAAATATGAGGATAGAAGTGCGAGAAGAACTGGTGAGCTTTCTCTTGGAAAATCAGGAAATTTTTGCCTAGTCTCACTCCAACAAGAAAGGCATTGACTCAAACAACATTTCTCATGCCTTAAATGTCTATCCCAACGTCGCTCTGATTCAGCAGAAGTGGAGAACGTTTGACCAGACCAGGGCAGAAGCCTTAAAGGCGAAGGTTGACAAGCTACTCGCAAACAGATTCATTCAGGACGCCCAATATCCCAAGTGCGTATCCAATCCGGTCCTCGCGCCCAATCCAAATAGTACCTGGATGACCTGCATAGACTTCTCTGGCCTCAAAAATAGATCAGATGGTCGACTCCACCTCCGAGTATGAGCTCTTGTCCTTCATGGATGCATACTCGAGCTATAACTAGATTTCCATGCATGTCGCGGATCAAGAACACACTAGCTTCCGAATTGATAAAGGAGTTTACTGCTATAAATCGATGCCCTTCGGGGTGAAGAATGCTGGTCCCACCTACCAAAGGCTCATGAACTATATCTTCGAGGAACATTTGGGAGAGAGTATGGAGGTTTATGTAGACAACATGCCAGTAAAGTCTAGAACAGCCCCCGACCACGTAAAGGAACTAGCAGAAGTAATTTCAATACTTCAGAGGTTAAGGATGAAACTAAATCCCAGGAAGTTCCTGGTCTTTATTGTCAGTGCTCGAGGGATAGAGGCAAACTCTGAGAACATCAAAGCCCTAGTCAATATGCTATCCCCTCAAAAGCATAAAGATGTTCAGAGCCTCAGTGGGAGGATAGCTGCCCTGAGTCGCTTTAATTCTAAGGCAACTAACAAGTGCATCCCGTTCTTCAACATACTCCGAGGAGGTCAGATGTTTGAATGGACGAAGGAGTGTGAGCAGGCATTCTAGCAGTTAAAGGCACACATGGAAAACCCACCTATCTTGTCAAAGCTTATAGATGGAGAACCCCTCCTCCTCTACATGACTATATCAGAGATCGCCATTAGTGCCATGTTAGTGTGCGAGGAAGGTCATGTCTAGCACCTCGTGCATTACGTAAGCTAAAGACTCCTCAAATTGGAGTCTAGATACTTGCTCAAGGAGAATCTTACCTTTTTCCTAATGGTAGCTACTCGGAAGCTAAGGCCTTATTTTCTAAGTACATCCCATCAAGATCCTCAGAAGCATCCCTTGCGGTAGGTCCTCCAAAATCTAGAGTCATCCAAGAGACTCCTAAAGTGGTTTGTCAAACTTAATCAGTTTGACATCACTTACCACCTGAGGACTACCATAAAGGGACAGGCACAGTCAGATTTCATAGCCAAGTGCATTGGAAATGACGAGAGACTTGGGGATGCCCAAGTGGTTGGGCCCATATGGATGCTATATGTAGATGTATCATTGAATTAAAATGTTGCTGGAGAAAGCCTCATTTTTGTTTCCCCTGAGTGGCACAGGGTTCACAGTGCCTTAGGATTTGGGTTCGACACTTGAAACAATGATGAAGAGTATGAGGCACTTATTGCTAGGCTCCAAGTAGCACTTGAGCTCCAGGACGAGAGCCTCAAGAATTTTCTGTAACTTGCAGCTTGTAGATAACAAGGTACTAGGGGAGTAGCAGGCTTGGGGGAAAATGGCTGCTTACTTGGCAAGGACCCAAGAAATGCTAGACAGCTTAAAAAAAATTCAGCATTCAACAAGTGCCACAGGAACAAAATTCTAATGTTGATGCCCTGGCCAAGTTTGCAACCACCAAGGATGCTAAATTGAACAATGTAGTCCTGATTGATTACTTGGCTTCTCTGATCTTCTGAGCTCTTGAGGAAGTAAAAGCAGTCCAACCCCAGGCAATTGGATGGAGCCCATAGTGAAATATCTTGTCTCTGGTGAGTTACCGCAAGACAAGAAAGCAGATTGTAAGGTGCTTTACCAGGTGCCTCGGTATGTCATCATGGACAACAGACTGTATAGGAGAGGATATTCCTTGAACTTGCTTTGATGTGTGTCCTAGCCAAAAGCCAGTCTGACACTTCGAGAAGTGCATGAAGGCCTTTGAGGGAACCACATTGGGGGGCTAAACCTCGCCAAGAAGATCTTGAGACAAGGATACTTTAGGCCCACCATGAATGGAGATGTGGTGGACTATGTTAAAAAGTGTAACAAGTGCCAATGCTTCATCAATATAACTCGAGCTCCTCCAAATGAGCTCACCCAGATGACCAGTCATTCGCCCTTTGCAGTCTTGGGCATTGACCTTTTCGGGACATTGCCCATGGGAAAATGAGGAGTGAAGTATGCAATAGTGGCAATTGACTACTTCACGAAGTGTGTCGAGGTTGATCCACTCGCTACAATCACTTCCAAGAAGGCGCTGGACTCCAAAGAAGGCTCTGACAACAACCTGCAGTTTTACAGCAAGGTGTTCACATACTTCTGTCAGCGGCACGAGGTTATGAAGAGCTTTTTCTTTGTGGCCCACCTGCAGGCAAACATGCAAGTGGAAGCAGTCAACAAGACACAAAAAGCCACCTTGAAGAAAAGGCTTGAACAACCGAAAGGCATTTGGCCCGATGAGATGCCTATGGCATTGTTGATTTACTTCACCACTGCCAGGACCTCCATCGGTCACTCGCCATTCTCTATGGCCTATGGGTATGAGGCCATGCTCCCAGTTGAGGTAATAATCTCCATGCACTGATGGGATACGTATGATCCAACAACAAACCACGCTTTACTCTGAGAGTCCCTGGACCTTGTTGATGAGCTCCATGAAGCTTCTCAGCTTTGAGTAACATCCTACCAACAAAAAGTAGCCAAAATTTTCAAATCTAAAGTGAAGGATAGAATGTTTAGGGTCGGAGATCTACTATTGCGAAGAGTCTTCTTAACCACTCGAGACCCCGGTGCGGGAGTTCTGGGACCTAACTAGGAGGGCCTATACAAAGTTGAGAGCATTGTATGTCCGGGGACTTAAAAATTAGCCCGAATGAATGGGGAATTAATACCACATGCCTAGAACGCCAAGCATTTTTGCCGGTATTGCCATTGATATGAGCAATAAATTTATTTATTTTGTAATCTCCCTGTAGCCTCCGAGCACAATTATTGGAAACCGTGTAGACAAAACACTGTAAATTTTTTGAGATTCTGCTTATATTTGTAGTTTATTCTATATGTACTACTCGTAGGGCACCCGCTCACTGCCCTGAACAAGTGAACGCAGATTACTCTCTGATCACTTAGACGACATGGAGTTAAGGCAGCATCGCAAAGTACCACGCCTCGCGGAGGGTGATGTAGGAAACTAAGCTTGTCAAAAGCGGAGTAAGCCTAGTATCAATACCGTGAGAGTAGAAAAAACTAGGAAACTAAGAAGTCTTGAGTCTGTAACCAAAGAAACTAAGCTTGTTCAGAGCGGTGTACACATAGAGTCTAGGCACTGAAGATTTAGCGGAGTAGTGTGAGAATGGACTTAGGTCATCTTCCGCGAACATTGCACTCGAGGAACTCTGACCAAGTCCCTTGATCTCGAGATGCGAATAAAATACCAAGTCCTCTGTACTTGGTTTTGAGGCATGGACTGTAGGGAAACTTATACAGGATATTTATTTATTTTCATGTAGATCTAATATAAAAAAAGTTAATATGAGACAACCTAGAACATGTGTCTAAAATTGAATTCAAAGAGAAATAATGATAAGAATACTTACATTATACGCAGCAGAATGAAAGAGTCATTCCTTTAGTTTCTCTAACCCTTGTATCCTTTCTGTCACAGAGTATTACCAAGAAACTGAATCGATCTTCTATTATCTTCACAGTCTTCCAAAGTATCCATGGAATCACCTAGACTAGGGTGGGCAATCCTCAACACATGAGATAGATACATAGAGAATAAGAGAGAAGAAGAGAGAAGAACAATAAGGCTTAGAAAAGGACTTATGTTTAGAGAGAATCTTAAACCTATCAGAAACTTGTGTTTCAGAAATCTGAACTTCTGTTTTGACTTCTCTCTTAACATTCTTTTTATATACTCAATTAGGTCATTTATTTAATTAAAAAATAAATAAAATAATAGCCAATAATCAGCCATAGGTCGAAATTATCATGGGCTTTAGGCTAGTAAAATTTCTCATTTGATTATAAGTCCATTGGACTTAAAATCAAGATCTGTATTATTTTCTATTGATTTAAATAATAAAATAATTATTTAAATCCTTTATCAAATTAATTATTTATAATTTGAACATTGATTTAAACTTATTTATTAATTTAGATACCAATTTATCTTAATTAATAAATCTGCCATACTTTCTCTTTTCTTCTCAAAATTACATAACTCTTTGAAACTATCCAAAATTGACCTGGTCAACTTTGATAATTCTGATTGATAATTAAATCAATTAATTGAGACTATCTAGATAATTTTATCCAAGGTACAGTGGGGACCATGGGCCTAAGAAATCAAGCTCTAATAAGTTATCATAATTCTAACATATAAATTTACTAACTTATTAATTCCTCATGACTACTTAAAAGACTCAGAATTGCACTATTGAATTCATAGAATTCTCTATAACAAATATAGATATGCTATTAATTATCCATTGTTACAACCATAATTGTCACTCAATCCTCTATAGACGGTCTACAATGAGATGAGACTAAAATACTATTTTTCCCCTCATTGTATTTTATCCTTAAAACACTTAGTTCCTTGTAAATGATATTTCAGTAAACTAATTTAATTACTGAAATGAGATATCTATCATTTAGCACCTTGAACCAAACTAAAAGGAAACCATCGTTTCACTTCTTCATCAGAAGCTAAAGATGGTCATATCTATGATTAACACTCCCACTCAATTATACTACCGAGTTCCCAAGATGTAAGTATGGGCTAGTCCGTAGGGTAAGCTTGTAACGCCCTGGATAGCCAAGACCGTTACACTGTGTGTTTATAAAGGTGCAAGACTTGCTAATCAAGTCATTTAATTTGAAACGTGTTACTGAAACTACAGTTGAACTAGGGTTAAAAGATTTTATCTCAAAAGTTTCATTTTTTATAATTGAACATTTTCTTTTACATGGGATCCCAAAAGTGGTAAAGTTATAAGACAATTTACAAAATTTCAGGATTAAAATACAGTTACTAGCCACTCTAAGGAAAAACAGACAATTTGGCTTTTCTCGTCCTGTTCCACTCCTCGGCCGTGGTGGCCGACCAGTTGATTATGTACATTTAGCCCCGAAGCTCTCAATCTTAGGACTGGTCCAACTTGCCTTGCCTTTACCTGCACCACGTAGCACCCGTGAGCCAAGGCCCAGCAAGAAAACACAATAATAGAGCATAATCATCAAGCAAACGACCAGATAACTCATACAGTATAAACATGTACTCAACAGTTGAAACATTCATGTTATTCAAGTATTCAGCATACCAAGTACATCATTTCATATCAATAATCAATTCACATATGATAACCAGGGTTAACGCCCTTAGGCCGCACCCTCTATTTATCCCACTGACTCCGGCCCGCTTAAACCGAGCTCAGTGAATATTAAGCTGTCCTCAACTACCAGTGGCCAAGTCGCGCCCTGTGCACAAGTATTATTTACGGCACCCTTAGGCCATTTTTCACATGTCCCATGGCATAATACCATCTATGACATCATACAGATATAGGGAGCTCTAAGTCCCATCACAAACACATAAGTGGGTGCAATTTCCTTACCTTTAGATTTCGATAGCTTTGTTCAAATCGATCCTCAAGCACGATCCCATCTGAGCCCTAGCATACACCTAGTCACGATCACAAGTTAGAACTGTTATCCCCATTTCCTGCATGGATTCGGGGCCTTCTTCCAGGCCCATTGTCAGGGGCCATGTAAGCATGCTGTCCCGGCCCCAGGCCTCTTGGTGCGGAAATGACTGAGAAGAAGGGTATGGATTGAGGGTGCATGTCTGGGCCCGTTTCAAGGGTCCGGCATGGCCCTCCGGGGTCCGTCCTCCGAGATAGTCGTCCGGGTGATGTATAGATCATTCGGATCCCCCACAACCTACGCATCCTGGTCCCGGACCCTGGTACGGTCCGGGCCTGTGGTAAATGAAGAGGGACAAAGGTAAACGGACCCGGATCACCTCACCCCCGGTTGGAGGGGTCAAGCGTCCGGGACCCTGAAGCCACCGCACTCCGCATGGGCGTTGTCCCCACTTTTCACCTGCAGAAAAGGCCACCTCGGGATTGCACGTCATTGTTTCAGGTCTGCGCTGCCAAGTACTCTAACTGGTCTTGTCTCCTGAATCGGCCTCGTAACTCGAAGTGTCCAGACCAAAAGCACCATTTTTTCGGGTTAGATATAGTTCTTGAATCAACTTATTGGGCCTTAGCTGGTCTGGAATTCATGTATGTTGTATCTTTTGTATTGGGCTACCATTAAAAAGGCATAGAATATCCATATCTCTGATGGGCCTGGGTCATACCCGGTCCAGATCCAGTGTTCCCATAAGCCTATAAATACAAGCTACAGGACACTGTGAAAGGGATCGATCTTCACTAAGATACAGTATGCCTGTCCAAATACAGAGAGAAACTCCATTGTAAAAGGTTTTTCAAGCTCTAATATCATTGGCTCGTGGACTAAGGCTAGTTAACGCCCCAACCACGTAAAAACCCCGTGTTAATCTTCAGCTTTCATTGCAATTATCCTTAAATAATATTTGTTAATATAGTTACCGAAAATCTCGGTTAACAAGAACCAACTCCAAACCTCAATTCCAAAACCTAGCCTAGGGATCAATCTCTAGCCCCCGGGAAGCCCTAACTCCACCAAGCCTAAAGCTAGAGTTTCTTACCTTTGATGGATGAGCTCAGCCTAGGTTGTCTTCCACACTTGCTTAGCCTTCACCTCCTCAAACCCTTAGGTTTAATTCCCTATAATTCCCACAGAAAATCTACTTAGAAAAACCAATTCAATACCAAACCAAGAACTGAATATTAAGCCCAAAACCTTACATCAAATGATGAGCAACCTCAGCTAATTCCCCAACCTGATCAAAATCCCAAGTACACAGTCTTAGCCTAAAGCTCCTCTGAATTTTAGCTCCAAATTTCCAGAAGAAATTGATGAAGAAAACCCAAACCGTTCAAGAGAGTTACCCTGCTTTTCGCTTCTTTCCTTTTCCTTCTTTTCTTTCTTTTCTTCAGACTTCTACAATTTTCTACATAATCCACTAAGGCAATAAAGCCTAAGCAACACTTATCTGATTATAAACCCCAAAAGACCATATTGCCCTCCCACTTATAACTAAGCTTTTAAACATCTTAAGGGCATTTTATTAATTACACCCAATTTCGGCTAATTCCTCGAATGCCTCTAATATTTACCGCTTACTTCTCGACACCTAAATAATCACCAATTATATTCCTCAATATCAAAATAGACTCCAATAAATTCTCTAAATTCCCAGAAATACCCCCTGGCTCGCCCCGAGCCGGGTATAAATCCCCGCCGTGACTTTTTCGCTGAACCGCGCACTAGGATCGCCTCGAGTCACAGATTACAAATATATCCACATAATAATGTGGTCTCAATAATTTATCACAATTATTTACATTTATGCCCTCAACGGGCTAAAATTACGAATATGCCCTTCTAACCTAATCAGGGCCTACATGCATACTATTACACACATTCATGCATCACAGATATTCAAATAATCATATAACATGCTTTTAATCATTTAATTCACATATAAGCCAGTTATGCCCTCCCGGCACACTAATCAAGGCCCTTAAGCCTCCTTGACCCTACTATTCCTCCACAACACTTTAATAAGAGGAATCGTCTTATTCCGTAGTACTTTGTCCTTCTGATCCATGATCTAGACCGATTGCTCCTCATAGGCTAGATCTGTCTACAATTCCAAGTCTTCATACCTCAACACATGTGTCGCATCTGAGACGTTCTTTCGGAGCATAGAAACATGGAATACATCATGGACTCCTGACATTGATGGTGGCAAGGCTAACTTGTAAGCCACCTGACCGATCCTTTCTAGGATCTCAAAAGGTCCAACGAACCTAGGGCTTAACTTGCCCTTCTTTTCGAACCTCCTCACCCCTCACAATGGTGAAACTCGAAGAAATACGTGGTCCCCAACCTGGAACTCCACGTCCCTATGCCTGGGATCAGCGGAGCTTTTCTGTCTGCTCTGTGAGGCGAGCATTCTAGCTCCGATCTTCTCTATAGCTTCATTTGTCCTCTGAACCATATCTGGCCCCAAATACTTCCTCTCACCCATATCATCCCAATGAATAGGTGATCTACACTTCCTTCCATATAACATCTCGTAGGGAGCCACTCCAATCGTTGATTGGTAACTATTGTTATATGAAAATTCAATCAATGAGAGATACTTACTCCATGATCCCTCAAAGTCGGTCCTATCCGATGTAACAAATACATCCGATCTTATCTACTTTTCTAATGTTCTGGAAAGAACATAACACTACAATGTGTAAGTAGATCATATCGTAGATTAGCAAGTCAGTGTAAATCTTGTGCACTGACAAATCTTAGGACTAACTTATTTTGAACATATAATCCTATTTATATTTCACTGTCATTACGCCACTATAAATACAATTAGCAATCTGCACAAGATTTAATAGAAGTTTATATTAAGAAAATAATCATGAAAATAAAAAATTTGAGCAAAGTAATTGACCAAGTTAAAAAATGATTTCTATTCTTTTATTGATAATAAATGAGATTACAAACAAATTGGGTTTTAATTAGGGCATAAAACCCCAACAGACTCCCACTTGCACTAATTGAAACTAATGTCTTAATTCTACTAATCCCATTTCCTTTATATGCTTATCAAATGTAGCTTCTGGTAGTGTCTTCGTAAACGGGTCTGCAAGATTGTCTTTAGTTGCAATCTTCATAACCTTCACATCTCCCCTAGTCACATATTCTCGAATAATAAGATACTTCCTTTCTATATGCTTACTCCTCTTGTGACTATGAGGTTCTTTTGAGTTGGCTATCGCTCTTGTATTGTCACAAAAAAACACAAGCAGTTTATCCATGTCTGGAATAACACCAAGGTTCGAATAGAACTTCTTTAGCCAGACTATTTCATTAGCTGCTTCTGACACGGCTATGTACTCAGCTTCCTTGGTGGAATCTGAGATTGCAGGCTGCTTTACGCTTCTCCATATCACAGCTCCACCCACAAGAGTAAAAAACATTCCAGAAGTATACTTCCTGTCATCAACATCATTCTGAAAATCTGAATCGGCGTAGCCTACAGGATTCAGAACACCACCCTTGTAGACTAACATATAATCCCTAGTCTGCCTTAAATACTTCAGGATATGCTTAACTGCTATCCAATGTTCCGGTCCTGGGTTTGACTGATACCTACTCACTACTTCCACTACAAAGCAGATATCTAGTCTAGTACACAACATGGCATACACCAGACTTCAAACTGCCGATGCGTAATGAACTTTTCTCATTCCATCTTCCTCTTTAGGAGTCTGGGGAGGCTGCTTCTTTGAAAGATGAATTCCATGGAGGGATGGTGAACGTCCTTTCTTGTAATTTGTCATTGAGAATCATTCAAGCACTTTGTTTATGTAAGCTACTTGAGATAGAGCAAAGAGTCTGTTCTTTCTATCTATGATGATCTGGATACCTAAAACATAACTTGCTTCACCCAAATAATTCATCTGGAATTTAGTGCTTAGCCAATTCTTCACATCTGACAATTTCTTAACATTGTTTCCAATGAGTAAGATATCATCTACATAAAGAACCAGGAATACCACTAATTGATTTGCCTTCAGTTGGTAAACACAAGGCTTATCAATATTTTTTTCAAAGCCATAGGTTTTGATTATTTCATCAAACCTAAGATTCTAGGAACGAGAAGCTTACTTAAGTCCAAAAATGGACCTATTCAACTTGCAAACTTTTCCTTCTTGTCCAGCTGCTTTAAATACTTCTGGCTGGTCCATATAAATCACTTCGTCTGGCTTCCCATTAAGAAAAGTTGTCTTGACGTCCATTTGCCAGATCTCATAGTCAAGAGTAGCTGCTATGGATAGGAGGATGCGAATGGACTTGAGCATGGCTACCAGACTAAAAGTTTCCTCATAGTCCACGCCTTCTCTTTGGGTACAACCCTTTGCCACTAATCGAGCTTTATAAGTCTTGATATTTCCATCAGCACCTCGTTTCTTCTTGTAGATCCACTTGCACCCAATGGCCCTAAAGTCACTAGGTGCTTCCACAAGATCCCAGACGGAATTTGAGTACATGGACTCCATTTCCTGTTTCATGGCTTCGAGCCATAGTTCCCTTTTTAGGGCTTTCCATTTCCTATTTGAAAGACAACATATCATCATCACTAGTGTCACCAATAACCATATTGGTTTCACCATCCAAACCATAGCGAATTGGGTTCTTAGAAATCATCCCACGACGACGAGGCTCCGTGACTGTATGCTCAGTAACAGTGGTGCTATCTTCATTTAAATTGACTTGCGTTGGTTGGACATGAAGAGTGGGAATTTCATCCTCAACTCGCGTTGATGATGATGGAACATTGGTTGGAGTCAATTCTGTAACCATCTCCTCTAAAACTACTTCGCTGCATGGTTTTAAGTTTTGGACATAGTCATTTTCAAGAAAAGTAGCATTCATAGAAGTAAACACTTTTTTTTCTTAATGACTATAGAAAAGTTCACCCCGAGTACCTTTAGGACTGCCAACAAACATGAAAACTTCAGTTCGCAGTTCTAGCATTCCTTCCTTTTTCCTCAAGACATGGGCGAGACACCCCCAGATTCTATAATGGCGTATACAAGGTTCACGACCATTCCAGCGTTCTAAAGGTGTTTTGGGGATTGATTTAGATGGCACGACATTGAGAATGTCGTTTGTGGTTTCAATTGCATGTCCCTAGAACGAAGTTGGTAGAGTTGAGTAACTAAGCATGCATCTAACTATTTCCAATAAAGTTCTGTTCCGGCGTTCCGCTACACCATTTTGTTGCGAAGTACCTGGGGCAGTAAGTTGTGATATAATCCCAAGTTTAGTTAAATGATCTTGGAACTGCATATCCAAATATTCTCCACCACTATCAAATCACAAGATCTTTAAGGTTTTACCTAATTGGTTCTGAGACATAGCCAGCTGCGACCTCGACCTCAGGAATGGTCTCCATCACGCGAGCTGCTGGTTGATTGGCCCGCGTCCTCCTCAAGGCCAGAGCCTAGCCTGCAGAAATCAGCTTCCACGCCAGCATGGTCTCATCAGTCACAAGCTGGCGGTAGTCCTTATCACTCAACGGAAGCCCCGCCAAGGTGTCATATTGACCCCTGAGGGTCACTAATTTGGCTGTCCTCGCAAAGATGGCTGCACGACGTTATTCCAGTTAGTATACACGCAAGAAAAAAAAGGGAAAGAAAAAAGTTTTTTTTTAACCATGGGCTGAGAATGGAAAGCTTACGATGATGGTTGAAGTAGTGGTACTCGCAGTTGCGAAACCCGTCGACATAAAGAACTGGTCCTTGAAGTCGTTGGGGTGGCTGGGCAACTCGATGACTGCAGGAGAGTTTGGGAAACGGGTCAAATAGTAGAACCCATCGCCTCGTCCCCATTGATCCGGGCTGGCTTTGAGGCAGAAGAAGTAAAGGATGTCCATTGGAGTAGGGATCTCCCACTCCTGCTTCAGGAAGAGATACCTCAGCCCCGCCAGCAGACGGTAGGAGTTGGGGGGCAGTTGGAAGGGGGCCAGCTTCACGTAGTTCAGGAAATCCGCGAAGTATTGGTCCAGAGGTAGGAAGGCCCCGGCCTTGAGGTGTTCGTCGTACCAGGCCGCGAACTCCTCATCCAGAGGCATGCAGCTCCTCTCGCCCTCGAGGGGAGGACGGGCTAGAAGAGTGCCTATCCTAACTTCGATGTTATGGGACAGTAGAATCTTGTTGACCCTCCCCTGTGTCGTAACTTCGAGACTATCCTCTCTGCCTTGAAGAAAGCGTCTGGTCCCACCTCGACCTCCTTCTCCACCGTGGGACCGAATTGGGGGATGGGAGACCCCACTTTAACCTCTTTCCCCTTGCGGGTTTACTGGGACGACGAGCCAGTCATGCTTTTCTTGGGCGCGTTCTTTTTGGGTCCCATTTGGTCGCCAAACGAACAAGAACGAGGAAAAGCTTAAATAGGCGACCTAAAAATAGAAAAACGAAAGCAGCGCGAGAAGATATGATTTTCATACACGGGCTAAGGTAGTCTCAGCCCATGGTGTGTGAAGCCACGCGTTGCCTTAGTCACACGCCCACGTTTCAAACGGATCCCTGATCTCTAGGGATCTTTGTGTCAGGAAGGGCAGATTATTGCTTGCCTTGGAAGGGAAGTTTTGAGAGCAAAACCACCTAGAAAACGTGACCCCTAAGCTACCCGATTTTGCACACTAAAAACCTTTCACCTTCCATACTCAAAATAGGCATTTCAAAAATTTACCCAGAAAATAACCCAAAAAATTACCCAGAAGTCCCCTAGTTATGAACATCACCTTCCTAGACATGTTTCTAAGTGTAATCAATATGCCTAGAATTGGAACCTACGCACCAAAAGACCATCCAAAAACAACCTATTGTTTACAGCTAAGAAATAAATTTGCCTATCAAATAAATAGGGAAATCAAAACATGCAAACGGACAGGAAACTTACAGTGTATTTTTCTGGATGATAGTTGTAGAAAATGTAAGGGTAGGAGTCCTGGTTGAATCCTTAAAGCTGGACTTCTGAGAGACTATTGTGGCGAAAGCGTGGGGATCTCTGGGATTATGACCAGAAGAAGAACTTCTGAAAATAAAAAAGAGAAAATGAGGAAAAAATTTCAAGCGAAGATTGACTAGTACTGAAGATTGCCCTCCTTATATATACGTAAGAGGTATGAGGAAACAAGGATCGTCTGATCAAATTAATGCGAGATATGAGGGTCATAACTCGGGAGGCAAAACGATAGCAGAAAGGTGGCTAGGCCATTTAATGCAATTCTCGAAATCCAAATAGTCGCCAACCACGGCGTTCCACGTGTCTGGTACCAATATAGTGGGCAGGACATGAAGAGTCTAAAGGGAAGTTTAAAAGCCCCCGCTGTGAAGATCAGAGGTGACATCATAAGTCACGAGCAAGGGCTTGGGGGGCAAATGTACGCCCTAAATATCTGCACACTTCGACGAGCTATGAAAGGGCTTAACTCGGTCTGCCACGTGTCAACCATCCACCCGGAGTTGTTTGCTACCATCCCCTAATTTAACCAGCCCGAGCTGGTTAATCATTAAGCTACTCCTTGGGGCCATTGTGTCGACATGATGAGAACTACGAACTAGCACCACATTAAGCTCGTAGTGCATCAGAGGCCTGACACCCGAATCCTTGTAAAGTCAACCATGCATTATAAATGTGCATATCCCAGGCATCCCATGTCTTATTCTATTCCTGAATTCTCGGACACACAGTATAAACGTGCGTGTTCAGACATCCCACGCCTAATTTGGGCCATGCGGCCCATTATCCCTCCTTACCTATTGATTAGACCACACTTCACTGCAAGGTTTGGGAATTAATCATTGATGTCACATAAATGATTTGATGGATGAGGAGGTCACGGGATGACCCCAATACCTACCTAGATATCCTCTTCCTATAAAGACGAAGACCCTGGGTAGTGCAAGGGGTTGGGAGATTTTTTGTAAAGAAGCACTCTGTAAGAAATAGTCCAGAGATATCAATAATATCGACTGGTGGACTAGAGGGATTTTAACCTTCGAACCACCTAAAAAAAGGGAGTGACCATCTTTCTATTGCTATTAGTTTCCCAAAATCTAGATTACAATTCTTTTCATATTACGGTTTACCAATTTGTACTAATCCATCCTACTTATTCGTATAATTATCTGTTGGCAAAAAACCGCGTCAACAGTTTGGTGCTTTCATTGAGAGGATTTAGATTAGTGCTATCACAAAAGCTTGATCATGGTGGTTACTCGGTCGAGGCATGGTAACGAGGCGGATCAACGTGATGGGTAGGAGGCCCACCATGCCACCATATCCAACGAACCAAACCCCGAGTTCCAGTAGCGATCAGGAAAGCAGCCGATGGGCCAGGACGACACCGGGAGTTAGGCGCCCTGATCGCCAAATCCAAACCCTGGTTACCTGACGGCGACAGAAATGGAGACCATACAGTTGAGGAGTCAGCTATCCAAGGAAAGTAAGAAAATCAAGGAAGTCTTGCCCCGACTACCCCCTCTTGCAACTGACGTTAACGTCGAAAGGAGGCAAAGCGGGACTCACAAGTCCCGCAGAGACAGTCGGCCTAGACCCAGTCGATCATTCAAAACCTCAACCACGGGTTCTGCACCCATGTCACACCATAACCAGGGAGCTATGCTTGAGGAGTTTCCCAAGGCCAATTAGCAATTCAGCCAATCAGTCAGAACCTCAACTCCTAGTTCGGCACCACCATCAGACTCACCCAGAAGGGCTCGTGACAGCTCGCGGAGGAGGTCCGGGGAAAGTTCGCGCAGACAACCTACTCCGGCCAGCCCTCCCATGCCGCGATCAGACCGCCGGGCACAGGAAGCTGGAGACGGCAGAGTAGAACGACCGTGAGCTAGTTTAATGCGGCCAGACGGGACGAGGATTGCTTCACCAATTAGGCATCCCCCTTCGCCGATAAGATACCCATCTCCCCCTCATCCTGCTCAAGATATTCCGGCTCACGGGAGCAGTAGAAGGAATCCTCCTCCCGCCGGTCCTTCTCATTGCCCACAAGCACGCGGGGAGGTCCCGAATCCTCACCCCCAGCAACAGGCTCCAAGCTTTTCCAATGGGAGCTACTGGACCGAGAGCCACCGAAGTGGTAGATCCAGTGGAGACCTGCATAATCGCTTAAGTTCGGCGCAAAGCCCACGGGCCGCCTCGAGGGCCGACCTTTGAGATCGCCTCAACTTGTAGAGAGGGGATCCGGCCAGAAATGAAAGTCATGCTCACCGAGAGGATGGTCTTTCCGAAGTACGTGGCAGTGGGAATGCCCCACCTAACCAAGCTCAAGCTTGGAGGGACAATAACCCTCCTAACGCGTACAATGGAACTGGAACTATTGAACAGCCCCAAAACAACCAAGGGACTAAGGACCAGACCCTAGAACGGTTAGCTCAGATGGAGGAGTTAATGAAGAAACTCTTGTCAGAAAAGGACAAGGATGAGTATGTCTTAGGGGACGAGCTCGAGCTTTTTGCCCCCAACATAGCAGCCACAACGTACCCGCCGGGTTTCCGGATGCCCTATCTGTCCAAATTCGATGGAGACGGGGACCCGTCGGATCATTTGGGTATGTTCAATACCTTGATGATGGCCCATAATATCGGCCCCAAGCTGAGGTGCTTGATATTCCCTTCCACCTTGATCGCGCCAGCTAGGCAGTGGTTCAAACAGTGTAAAAAGCATTCCATCAGATCGTGGAAGAATTTTTCTGCCGATTTCAAGAGGGCATTCCAAGCTTCTCAAGTTGCCCACGTCAAAGCTGACACCCTGGCGAACATGAAGCAACAGCCCGATGAACCTTTAAAAGCTTACCTGAGCAGGTTCGCAAATGTCGCAGCTCGAGCCAGGGATGCGGACGATAGTTCCAAGCTTATGGGTTTGAGGACTAGAATCCTCGTTGGAGGCGGGCTGTGGAAAGAAATCCAGAGAAGAGGTGTCAGCACCATGGATGAATTCCTGAACAAGGCCCAGAAATGGATAAACCTAGAAGAGGCGTGAGCATCGGTCGCGGGAACCAGCCAAACCCTTGATCAGCCAGTTGGAGTGAAAACGGATGTCGTGAAAACGACTCAAACCGTTGCCCAGAGTAACCAAGAGGATGGAGGCAAGAGAAAGGGGAGCGGCGAGGGCGGCCATCACGGTCCAAAGAAGAACAAGCCCGCGAAAAAGTTGAAGCCAGTCTACGCGGCTTATACCGAGCTCACAAACTCTAGGGAACACATTTTCCTAGCAAACTCTGTCCGCCTCCCCTGGAAAAAGCCGGAGCCTTTGAAACACCAGAAAGCCAGGAGGGACCCTTCCAAGTTCTGTCGATTCCACAAAAACATTAGCCACAACACTGACGATTGTAGGAATTTGAAAGATGAGATCGAGACACTCATCAGAGCCGGACCTTTGGCTCAATACCGCGGAATCGGGTTCCTACTGGTCAACCAGCCCTGGAAGCTCCGGTAAATAAGCCCGAGCCCCGGATAAATCAGGATACCCCTTCTCCTGTAATAGGAGGAGTGATATATAATCTTCGGAGGCCCCCATCTGGACGGCATGAGAAGAGGTGCCCAGAAGAGATATGTCAATGAATTGAAGGCTCATAACAGAGTGGAATTCGTCTCGAAGCAACATCTACCCAAACAGCAGCGATTGGAGAGGCAACCAATCATTTTTACCTAAGAGGACGCTGGTCACATCCAGTTCCCCCATAACTATCCTCTAGTCATAACTGCCCAGCTCGCCAACTGAAGAGTTAGGAGGATACTAGTCAATAATGGGAGTTCGATGAATCTGCTGTTCCGGACCACGCTGGAGAAAATGGGGCTGCCCGTAACAGAGTTTAAGGCCACCTCCATGATGTTGTATGGATTTTCCGGAGAAGGGTTGGCAGCGATAGGAACAATTGAGCTAGTTATAACCTTGGGAGAGAGACCCCGAACTGTCTCTAAACTCCTCGAGTTTGTGGTTATCGATTGTCCCACCGCGTACAATGTTATTCTAGGCCGACCTATGTTTATGGAATTTGAGGCCATAACTTCTATCTGCCATCTCATAGTCGAATTCCCTCCTCTACAAGGATATGTATGGTCTGAGGCGATCAGCTCGCTGCCAGGGAATGCTATAGCATATCCATGAAGGGAAAATCACAAACCGGGCAGCAGACGATGACCATTCAGGGATGAAGTGAGGAATATCAGGAAGTAGGATCTATTCATGAGATAGAAAAACCTCAGGAAGCCAATGTGGAAGGCATCACCTTGAATGATGATATCGACCCCAGGATAGGCGAAGATAGATCCGAGATCCAGGCCATCGAAGAGCTCAAAGAGGTGAACATTGATCCAAGAGACCCCTCGAAGGTGGTGAGGCTCGAGGAAAACCTGTGTAATGAGAGAAAGGCGGAGCCGCTGAGATTTCTGCAAGAGAATCTGGACGTGTTTGCCTGGTCTCATGAAGATATGATAGGGATCAACTAAAGCGTCATCATGCACGCCCTCAACTTGGACAAAAACGTGCCTGTGAAGTCCTAGAAACAAAGGCGTCTGGGCACGACCTGAGCTGAGGCCTTAGAAGAGGAAATAGCTCGACTCTTAAGGTGCGGTTTTATTCGTGAGGCAAAATACCCGATCTGGGTCGCCAATCCTGCTTTGGTCCCGAAGCCCAACCAGAAGTCGCAGACTTGCATCGAATTTTCGGATCTGAATAAAGCCTGCCCCAAAGATTGCTTCCCCTTGCCAAGAATTGACCGATTGGTGGATGCCACTGCGAGGCATGAGCTCATGTCCTTCATGGATGCATACTCGGGCTATAACCAGATCGCCATGAACCCTGCGGATCGAGAACATACTAGCTTCATGACCCCAACCAACGTTTATTGTTACAAGGCCATGCTCTTTGGGCTGAAGAATGCGGGAGCTACATATCAAAGATTGGTCAACAGGATGTTTGCTAATCAGATCAAGAAAAACATGGAAGTGTATGTTGACGACATGTTGGTCAAGTCGAAAACCGTCGATAACCATGTCCCTGATCTGAACGAATGTTTTAAGATTTTAAGACAGTACGACATGAGGCTGAATCCCCAAAAATTTACCTTTGAGGTTGCGTCAGGAAAATTTCTGGGTTTCATAGTCAACACCCGAGGAATAGAGGCAAACCCCGACAAAATTAGATCGCTACTCGAAATTCCATCACCCCGGTCACGAAAGGATGTCCAAAGTCTGACAGGAAGGGTGGCGCCCTTAATCAGTTCATTTCCAAATCAACCGACAAGTGTTTGCCATTCTATAACCTGCTCCGGGGAAATAAAAAGATCGAGTGGACCGATGAGTGCGAGCGTGCTTTCCTCGACCTAAAGTCACATTTAGCTGAGCCACCCGTGTTGTCTAATCCAATAGCAAGAGAACCTCTTTTTCTTTACCTAGTTGTCACGGAAGATGCAACTAGCGCCGTGCTGGTTCGTGAAGAGGACCGGTCTCAGAAGCCAGTCTACTACGTTGGCAAGAGGCTCCTTAGAGCTGAATCTAGATATCCGATGATGGAATAGATGGTGTTCTGCCTTATCACGGCCTCCAGAAAGCTCAGGCCGTATTTCCAGTCCCATTCAATCCACATCATAACCGATCAACCTTTAAGGCAGGTTTTGCAGAAACCTGAGGCATCAGGATGTCTTCTGAAGTGGGCTATTGAGCTCAGACAATTCGAGATACTATACGTGCCGCGAACTGCGATCAAAAGCCAAGCTTTGGCTGATTTTGTGGCAGAGTGCACGGGATTCCAAGAGGAACCAGTGGAAGAACCGATACGGACCTTGTGGAAAGTCTTTGTGGATGGTTCATCTAATGAGAACGGGTCCGGAGCTAGAGTCATTTTGATATCCCCAGAGGGACATCGGTTCCACTCCGTGTTATGGTTCGGATTCGAAGCATCCAACAACGAGGCCGAGTACAAAGCTTTATTGGCTGGGCTAAGGGTGGCCCGAGAGCTGAAGGCCAGCTCCATCCAGTGCTATAGCGATTCCCAGCTCGTGGTAAACTAGGTATCAGGAGAATACCAAGTACGGGGAACCAAGATGGAGGCCTACCTGTCCAAGGTAAAGACGGAGCTGTTCCCATTTGAGTACAACCTAGTTGAACAATACCTTGGGAGCAGAATGCCAATGCTGATGCCTTAGCAAAGCTCGCCACCTCCGGGGAGACTAAAACCTTGGGCCTGGTACTGGTGGAATTCTTGGAAAGGCCAGCATAGAGGAAACCGCGAGAGAGGTCGAGATGATCGACGCCAGGCCGACCTGGATGACTCCCATAGTCGAGTACCTCACAACAGGAAAGCAACTTGAAGAGTGAAACGACGCGAGGAGGATACTTTACCAAGCTCCGAGGTCTACAATGGTAGACAGGACGTTGTACTGGTGTGGTCTTTCTTTACCTCTTTTGCGATGTGTTCCGCCAGGCGAAGCCAAGACTATTCTTCAGGAGGTGCATGAGGGATTTTGTGGGGATCACGCTGGGGGGAAAAACCTGGCCTTGAATATATTGATTCAAGGATATTATTTGCCCACTCTGTCAAAGGACTCGATTTCTTACGTCCAAACGTGTGATAAGTGCCAACGGTTCGCCACGATCGACCGAGCTTCGCCATTCGAGATAAAGATGATCTCGTCTTCGTGGCCGTTTTCAGTCTACGGAATTGACTTAGTTGGTGCCCTGCCCATGGGAAAAGGAGGAGTTCGCTATGCGGTGGTGGCTATTGACTACTTCATGAAATGGGCAGAAGCGAAGCCCCTGGCGACAATTACATCAAAGAAGGTCCTCAACTTCGTGGTTAAGAATATTGTTTGCCAATTCGGGCTGCCAAAGAAGATCGTGTCGGATAATGAACCCAGTTCGATAGTGACCTCCTCACCAACTTCTGCGAAAGGCATGGCATAGTTAAAAGTTTTTCCTCCATGGCCTACCCCCAGGCTAATGGGCAGATCGAGGCTATGAACAAGACACTCAAAGCGAGCTTGAAGAAGAGGCTGGATGAAGCTAAGGGAGTTTGGCCTGAACAGTTTCCCCAGGTGCTCTGGGCATACCGGACCTCACACCGAACTTCGACGGGGCATACTCCTTTCTCCCGGACTTTCGGAAGCGAGGTCGTCCTTCCTGTCGAAACAAAGATAGCCTCGCATAGAGTCTGGGCGTTTGACCAAGACCAGAACGACAAATTGCTCAGCGCATCCCTCGACCTAATTGACGAAAAACGAGAAGATTCGCAGCTCCAGCTCGCACATTATCAACAAAATATCACTCGTTATTTCAACTCAAGGGTCAAGAGACGCGTCTTTAACTTAGGTGACCTGGTGCTCTAAAGGCTCTTTTTAGCCGGTAAGGATCCCAAGGACAGAGTTTTGGGACCAAACTGGGAAGGACCCTATCAAATAAGAGAGGTTGTGAAGGAAGGAACCTTTAAGCTCACTCGGCTTAATGGGGAAACAGTCCCACAGACATGGAACGCTGTGCACCTAAAGAAATATTACCAATAGTCGTGCTTTTGTAAGGCTTAATTGTAAAGGCCACCCTGTTTTATTAAAAAATGAGGAGTATATATCATGTATTGTATGTTTCCCTGTGCGTATAGGCTTAAAAGAGCGTGTTCAAAGTAACCGAGAAAGATATTTTTCTGCTTACTTGGGGGACGTATATCCTGGACCTAACCAGGTCCTAAAAAACTTAGAAGTTAGTTAAATTGATTAACTAGTGTTTTTCCTAAAGAGCACGAGGTATCAATAAAACTAACGAGAACTAAGTTTTTAAATTAATATCCTGGATATATCCAGTCCAAAAAACCTTAAAAGTCGGTTAAATTTATTAATCAGTGTTTTTCCTAAAAGGCACGAGGTATTAATAAATCTAACGCGAACTAAGTTTTTAAATTAAATGTCCTTGACACGATCAGGTCCTAAAACTTAGAAGTTGGTTAAAATTTACTGGCAGTGCTTTGCAGCCTCAAAGAAAAAGTCAATGAACTAACACAAACTAAGTCGTTACCAAACACGTCATAAAATTGTCTCAAGGAGAAAAACCTCGTAATAAATAATTACAAAAGATAAAAATAAAAAGAAAAATCCTAGCCCCCCCCCCCCCCCCCCCAGGTCGCTTAGAGGACATCACCTCCTCAGCATCCTGCCCATCAGTAACATAGGTCTCTCCGGTCTCAGTCACCGCTGCCAACTCCGATTGTAGCCGAGCCTTGAACTTCTCCAGGTAGTGTCCCCATGCATCGGGGGCCATGAAGGAGAAGTTTCCGTCTTGGTTGAAGGCCCAGCAGTGGTACAACATACTCTCCATGGAGAATGCTGATGCCTCCTTCTCCTCCCGGACGGCCGCCTCGGCTTCCAACAGCTTTGCCTTGGCCCCCTCAAGCTCGACCTGGAAAGCTGCCAAAGTTGCTCTCACCTCCTACTCACCTGCCTGAGCTGCGATGAGGGTAGCTTTCGCTTCCTGCTCGGCTGCTTGGGCAGTAGTGAGGGCAGACTTCGCTTCTCGCTCACTCGCTTGGGCAACCGCCAAGGCAGCCGTGGCAGTCTGCTCGTTCTGCTCCGATGCGGCGAGAGAAACTTGGGTCGTGGTCAGCTCGGCCTTAATCTCCTCATTCCTGGACCTGGCCTGGGAGATGCTGGGGTGGAGAGCCAAGAACGCCTGCAAAAAGCAAAGGAACAGTTAGACGCAGTCCTGAAAAGTAAGATGTAAAAAGTGGTTGGTATAAATACTTACTGTAGGGTTCATCTCAAGAGAAGATTCCATCACGTTCTCAGGGCTCCTCTCCTCGATTTCCCTCAGATCGGTGGGTTTAGATTTGTAGAAGTTCTCCACCGAGTAGTTCGCCGTCTCGTAGACGGTCCCCCGGAAAGTGTCTAGAATCAGCTCCAGATCCAGAGAGTTGACAGGGATGCGAACTGTGGCAGCAAGCACCACCGGAGCTTGGGGACCAACCGATGCTACCGGTTCTTGAGCAAGAGGAGGATGAGGGGGAGGAGGGCGAGAAAATGTCGTGGTAGCTTCGGCAGTAGGCGCAGCTCCTGGGCCCGAGCTTTTCCCCTTGGGCAGGGATTGGGAGGTGGTTGCAGCCAGGGGCGGCGTTTTCTTAGAAGAAGGCTGAAGCCTCTTGACGAGGGGACCGTCGAGTGCCTTCCCTCTTGGGAACATCGACGGATATCAGGTCCCCCTCTCTCTGCCATCTCCTTGCCTGAAAAGAAGAATGAAAAAATCACGTTAAGGATACATGCACATTATTCAAAAGAAAATTATTAACAATAACAAAAAAAAAATTATTTTCCTACCCTTCGAGCTAGAGGAAGAGTGTACTTCCACGACCTCCGACCTCAGAGCTGCTACAGGGGAAGGAGAATCTAAGACAACCACTTCTTAGATTGTGGGAGGTGTCGGCTCAGGCTCTACCTTGGGGATAGATTCCTCCACATATTGCCTAAGACCAAGGGCAACTATACCCTCTAGGAGGGAGGGCCACGACCTAAGGATGGTCTCGTACTCCTCACAGAAGGCCGACCTGAAAGACATCGTATTGTCTACTTCTACGGTACCCCTAGGACGGCCCGCGTCATTACGCAGTACTAATGGGTCTATGCATTTCAGCAGGGTTACATTGAGGTCTGGGTCTTTTCGGTGGCGGTGCAAGAGCTGGTGTGGGTTAAACCTAACTAACCTAAGGTCCGCGGCTGCCCTATCTAGGTCCCGAAACAGATAGGGGTAAGCTTGGCCAGAGGGGCCGACTGCTGCCCCAGACTGAGCTCGGTCCAAATCCAGATACCGGGCAGCCTCCGGAGCTCTCCTCTCAGACAGCCGCGGCTACCCTCGAAACAGAGGCTAGCATTCCCTGCAACACACGGGCCGCGACGCACATCACCAAGTGCCACAACCCTACCCACAAGCGCCGCGGCTAGCCTCGAAATAGAGGCTAGCACTTCCCTGCAAAACACGGGCCGCGACACACATCACCAAGTGCCGCGACGCACCTCAAGCTTCTCAGACTCCCATGGCCGCGCACGCACACGGGCCGCGGCATGCCCCTCCTTTGGCCGCGGCCCTCACTTCCAAACCCAGAATTCTTCACCCTTTTTCCTACGTTTTCTTCAAACTAACTCATCCTATAATCAAGCTAACAGTCCCAGATAATCAACACAAATATTCTAGCCCAGTTTCAACATCAAAACCCATCAAAACGTGCTCCACAAACTCAACTAAAACACTAAAGAACAGATCAAATTCTACTCACATGCATAACCTAAGAACATAGCTGAAATTCAAGCATAATTCCCATAATTAAAGCTTACCCTTGCTGAGTTTTGATTCTAAGTTGATTCCCCCAGTTCCCAAACTCAATTCCTCAAGCTCCAAGCCCTGAGTTTCTGGTTAGAGTCTCCCCAAACTCACCTTCATTTCTTAGTTCTTGACTAATGGCCTCCCAAAGCTTATTTCCTTTGAGTCTTTCTTAGAGAGTAAAGAGAGAGTATGGTAGAGTCTATAGTTGGTTTCTCCAAGTTTCCCAACAATTCCGTTACTTTTTTTTATTTAACTTAATCTATGTGGTTACCTCAAGGATCGGGGTACCAAAACGTCCCCGAGGGAAAAATGGTAAATTTCCCCAGTATTCCCTCCTAGACATTCTAACCTCAAATATATCTCCAAATATTTATTTCCATACCCTGATAACCCCATACAATAGCTAATGCCCAAATTACCCCTCGACTCGCCCTAAATCGAATTCTAAACCCCGTTATGACTTTCCGGCTAACCGCTCCCCAGGACTGTCTCGGGCCGTGCTACACAGATAAATCACATACATATCGCATTTATCACATTTATCACAATTATACCCCTACTATCCAAACAGGGCCAACATGTAGATTTAACTCAACTAAACATGCATCTTTATCAAATGTTCACATAAATTCACATATTAGCATATTAATTCATTTATTGCCCTCCAGGCACACTAATGAAGGTCGTAAGCCCTATTAGCAAATTCGGGTCGTTACAACTATCCCCTCCTTAGAAATTACCTGAATAACTCGGGATACCGCTCCCTCATCTCTGACTCAAGTTCCCACGTCGCCTCCTCAACCTTGCTATTCCTCCACAACACTTTCACCAAGGCGATGGTCTTGCTCCGCAAGACTTTATCTTTCCGGTCAAGAACCTGAACTGGTTTCTCCTCATAGGACAAATCTTGATCAAGCTCCAGATTCTCATAACTGAGAACGTGCGTCGAATCTAACACATATTTCTGGAGCATGGACACATGGAAAACATTATGAACCCCTGATAAAGCTAGAGGCATCGCTAGTCAGTAAGCTACCTCTCCAACCCGCTCCAGAACCTCGAAGGGGCCAACAAACCTAGGGTCAAACTTGCCCCAAACACCGAACCGTTTCACTCCCCTCAAAAGTGAAACCATAAGAAACACATGATCACCAACCTGAAATTCCACGCCCTTGCGTTTCAGGTCTGAATAACTCTTCTGACGGCTATGGGAGGCGAGCATTCGCGCTCTAATCTTCTCAATCGCCTCATTGGTCCTCTGAACCATCTCTAGACCCAGATATCTCCTCTCACCTGTCTTATCCTAATGAACAGGTGATCTACACTTCCTTCCATAAAGCATCTCGTATGGAGCCACTCCGATTGTCGCCTGATAACTGTTGTTACACGAGAACTCAATCAAAGGGAGATACTTACTCCACGATCCCCCAAAATCTAACACATAGGCTCGCAACATGTCTTCCAGTATCTAAATTGTCCTCTCATACTGTCCATCTGTCTGAGGATGATAAGCGGTACTAAACCATAATTGAGTGCCCATGGCCTTCTGCAGACTCTCCCAAAACATGGAAGTGAAGGTGGGGTCTCTGTCAGATACTATCGACCTCGGAGCCCCATGAAGTTGAACAATCTCCATCACATACAACTCAGCATACTGCTCAACAGTATAAGTTGTCCTAACAGGTAAAAAGTGGGCGGACTTGGTATACCTATCCACAATCACCCACACCGAGTCATGCTGTCCCACGGTCCTCGGCAAACTGACCACAAATTCCATATTGATATCCTCCCACTTCCATTCTGGGATCCCCAGAGGCTGCAGCAACCCCGCTGGCCTCTGATGCTCAGCCTTGTTAGAGAGAAATATGAGTAAATTACGAGATCGCTTCGGAGCCCTAGGCAGCTGCTTATGAGATTTGGCTGGAAAGGTCAATTTTTTTGTATGGTTAAATTAGGACCCCAATTCATGGTCAATAATATCCCTATATAATATTATTGAGGTGGGAAAAGGTTAAAAAATATTAGAGCTTGTTAGAGAGAAATATGAGTGAATTACGAGATCGCTTCGGAGCCCTAGGCAGCTCTCTTTGAGATTTGGCAAGAAAGGTCAATTTTTTTTGTTTGGTTGAATTTGGACCCCAATTCATGGTCAATAGTAGCCCTATATAATATTATTGATATGGGAAAAGGTTCAAAAAAATTAGAGCTTGTTAGAGAGAAATATGAGTGAATTACAAGATCGCTTCGGAGCCCTTGGCAGCTGCCTATGTGATTTGGCAAGAAAGGTCAATTTTTTTGTTTGGTTGACTTTGGACCCCAATTCATAGTCAATATTAGCCCTATATAATATTATTGAGATGGTAAAAGGTTCAAAAAAATTAGAGCTTGTTAGAGAGAAATATGAGTGAATTACGAGATCGCTTCGGAGCCCTAGGCAGCTGCCTATGAGATTTGGCAAGAAAGGTCAATTTTTTTGTTAGGTTGAATTTGGACCCCAATTCATAGTCAATAGTAGCCCTATATAATATTACTGAGATGGGAAAAGGCTAAAAAAATTAGAGCTTGTTAGAGAGAAATATGACTGAATTACGAGATCGCTTCGGAGCCCTAGGCAGCTGCCTATGAGATTTGGCAGGAAAGGTCAATTTTTTTGTTTGGTGGAATTTGGACCCCAATTCATGGTCAATATTAGCCCTATATAATATTATTGAGATGGGAAAAGGGTCAAAAAAATTAGAGCTTGTTAGACAGAAATATGAGTGAATTACTAGATCGCTTCGGAGCCCTAGGCAGCTGCCTATGAGATTTGGCAGGAAAGGTCAATTTTTTTGTTTGGTTGAATTTGGACCCCAAATCATGGTCAATAGTAGCCCTATATAATATAATTGAGATGGGAAAAGGTTCAAAAAAATTAGAGCTTGTTAGAGAGAAATATGAGTGAATAACGAGATCACTTCGGAGCCCTAGGCTACATAATCCACCACATCGCTCTTCATGCCCGACCACCAATACAAAGCTCTCAAATCCTGGTACATCTTCGTCGTACCTGTATGTAAGGAGTAGGGAGTGGTATGCGATTCATCTAAAATCTCCCACTGGATATCAGAATCCATCGGAACACAGATCCAACCCTTGTACTTCAGTAATCCCATCTCTGATATAAAAAAGTCCTTAGTCGCTGTGACCTTTCAACTGAGAATCTTTCCCCTGCGCCTCCTTGATCCTCTCAAGGTGTGTAGACTGAAGAGTGATGTTGGCCAACTGACCAACCACCAACTCTATACCTGCTATGGTCATCTCCTCAGCTAGCTTATCAAATATATGCCTCAAACTAAACAACTATCCTGAGCCTTTCCGACTCAATGCATCAGCGACCACATTAGCCTTCCCAAGATGGTACAGGATATCGCAATCATAATCCTTAACCAATTCTAGCCACCGCCTCTTGCGCATATTCAGGTCCTTCTGAGTAAAGAAATACTTTAGGCTCTTATGGTCGGTGTATATCTTGCACTTCTCACCCTAAAGATAATGCCTCCAAATCTTAAGTGCAAACACCACCGCTGCCAACTCCAGATCATGCGTGGGATACCTCTGCTCATATTCCTTTAACTGTCTCAATGCATAGAATATCATCTTACCAACTTGCATCAGCACACACCCCAAACCCTGTCTGGATGCATCACAATAAACCACAAACTTCTCATTGCCTGTCGGCAAACTCAGCACCGGCGCGGTGATCAATCGCCGCTTCAACTCCTTGAAACTATTCTCACATCTGTCATTCCAAACATACCTTGTCTTCTTCTTTGTCAGTTCTGTCAATGGCGTAGCTATTCTGGAGAACCCTTCTACGAACCGTTGATAGTACCTTGCTAAGCCTAAGAAACTTCTCACCTCAAGAACATTGCTCGATCTAGGCCAATCTCTGACCGCCTCAATCTTACTTGGGTCAACCAGAATCCCCTCCTTACTGACAATGTGGCCCAAAAATGTAACTTGTGGTAACCAGAACTCACACTTACTGAACTTAGCATATAACTTATGCTCTCTCAACCGCTGTAGAGCCAACCGCAGGTGCTGCTCATGTTATGTCTCTGACTAAGAATACACCAGGATGTCGTCGATGAACACAATAACAAACTTGTTCAAGTACTCCTTGAAAACTCTATTCAGCATGTCCATAAGGCTGCTGGGGCATTGGTTAATCCAAAGGACATAACCAGGAATTCATAGTGTCCATACCTCGTTCGGAAAGCGATCTTTGGTTTGTCCTCCTCTGTAATCCTTAACTGATGGTAACCTGATCGGAGGTCTATCTTGGAAAACACTGTTCTTCCCTGTAGTTGATCAAACAAATCGTCAATCGTAGGTAGTGGATACTTGTTCTTAATGGTTAACTTGTTTAGCTCCCTGTAATCGATAGACATCCTAAGGGATCCATCCTTCTTCTTAATAAACAACACTGGAGCACCCCATGGCGAGAAACTCGGCTGATGAACCCCAAATCAAGTAACTCCTGCAACTAAATCTTCAACTCCTTTAACTCCGCTAGAGCCATTCTATAAGGTGTCCTAGATACTGGCTTCGCTCCTGGTACCAACTCTATAAGAAAGTCAATCTCCCGCTGCGGCGGCAACCCTGGCAAATCTGCTGGAAACAAATCCGAAAACTCACACACCAATCTGGTCTCCCTCGGTCCAACCGACACCACCTTAGAGGTATCCACAACGCTCGGTAGGAATCCCATTCATCCCTCCTGCATTAGGTCTCTACCCCTTAATGCTGAAATCATTGGTACTCGCGGTCCACTAACCGTCCCCACAAACACAAAGGGTACCTCCCCTTCCGGTTCAAAAGTCACCATTTTGCGCTTGCAGTCAATCGTTGCCCCATACTTTGATAACTAATCCATCCCTAGAATCATATCAAAGACATCCACCCTTAACTCAATCAAATCAACAGACAGTTCCTTACCATCTACCTCTACTGGCAATGCTCTAATCCATTTCCTAGAGACTACCAGTTCTCCCGTTGCAACAAGGTCTGAAATCCCCTAGCATACACACCACTAGGTCTACAAAGCTGATCTATCACTCTAGCAGATACAAATGAATGTGTAGCCCCTGAATCAAACAAAGCAATATACAAAGAACCAGCACTAGAGATCTGACCTGTCACAACTGAGGGACTAGCCTCTGCCTCAGTCTATGTCAAAGTAAATACCCTGGCAAGAGCAAGACTGTCACTCTGCTTCTGCTCCTCTTTCTTGACTTGAGGGCAATCCCTCTTCAGATGACTGGCACTCCCACAAACAAAACAGGCCCTAATCTTGCACTCACCCTGGTGTCATCGCCTGCACCGCGGACACACTGGAAAGCTCCTCCAGTTGTCACTTCCACCCTGACAGCTAGTGGAAGCACCCCGTGCCCTCCTATCTAAACTAGGAGGAACAAAGGGTTCTGGGGACTTCCTTTTCTATTCACTCAAACCACCACCACGACTGGACCCAACAAAAGGAGGCACTGTCCTCCTGGCATCGCGCCTAACAACGCTCTCTCTCCATATCTGATCTTCGGCCCTCTCAGCTGTAAGGGCCTTGTCCACTACCTGGGCATAAGTAGTAGTCTCTAGATCCAAGGTAATATTCACATCGCGGGCAATCATAACGTTCAACCCCCGCACAAACCTATCCTTTCTTGCCGCATCGGTCGGCACCAGGTCTGGCGCAAACTTTGCCAATCTGTTAAACTTTATAGCATACTCTGTCACTGTCGATCGGTTCTGAGTCAGGTTGATAAACTCATCAACCTTCGCAGCTCGAACTGCCACACTATAATACTTCTCATTGAACAAGTTTCTGAATTCATCCTAGGTCATAACTGATACATCCCTTCTCTGAACCACCATGTCCCACCAAATGCGGGCATCCTCTCTAAACATGTAACTAGCACAAGCTACCCTCTCATTTCCCTGAACCCTCATAAAATCCAGAATTGAGGAGATCATATTCATCCACTGCTCTGCCCGCTGTGGGTTTGGTCCACCCTCAAAGGTGGGAGGATGCTGCTTCCTGAACCTCTCATACAGAGGTTCCCACTTGTTCTCCACAGTAGACTGAACTGGCACTGGCGCCACTACCTGCTGAACTAGCAGCCCAGTAACCTGAGGTGGGGCCTGCTGCCTCAACTGTCGCAGCTCTTCCTCTGTTCGTTGCAGTCTTGCTTCCATCTCGGCAAAAATCTCTTGCCAATTCTGTGGGGTAGGTGGAGGGTCCTGACCCTGGTTTTCATCCTTTGCCCTACTACCGTGGAGTCTAGCTAATTGTCGAGGCATCTCGACAAATATGCATGCAACCAACGACGCCGCTCATCAGGCATGATAAGGACATCCAAAACCACCTCCCAAACACATTAGCCATCCACAAATAGTAACTCATATAGCATATAACACACAACGGGCCATGCCCTGGCATCATGCATATGTTAACTCATTCATCATGCTCTATATAAGATAAACAGGCAAATAGGGCATCCAAGCACATATTCAAACATGTTAATCAATCATACCAACCAACCCCGAGTCGAGCATGTCACTGACAGCGAGCGTACATGTTCGGTCAATCTCCAAAACCATTAACCTTGGCTTGCTCTAATTCCAAGTTGTAATGCCCTACTACCTTAAAGCTGTTACCAAGTGAGTTTAAAACATGCAACTACTCGCTAATCGAGGTTTTTAAAGCAAAAGTGTAATTAAGCCTTAATCAGAGTAAAAACATTAGAAATAACTCTATACCATTGAAAATCATAAAAGTTTAATACTTGGGATCCCAAAATACTGTTTAGAAATATTTACTACATATAAATACAACCAAGTCAGCTAAACGACAAAATCTATGTTTTATTACAATCATCTCCCAAAATCCACTGGCTGTGGCAGCCAGGCAGACCAAACATGTACACGTCGCTTCAAGCCTACTACACTTATGGTTGGTTGGCTTTCTCCTTGCCCTTACCTACACCACAGAGCATTCGTGAGCCGAAGCCCAGCAAGAAAACCCACAAACAGATATCATAAGCAAAACATACACCAAGCATATAAACATGCCATCAATAGGCCAAACACATACGACCAAGCCATCCTAGGCGCTTTACCAGGCCCTGGGTTCGCGGTCTACACCGTGAGGATATCCCAGGTATCCTTTAGGGTCCCGCCCTGGCAGCTCGCACTCCACGTGCCCAACACTGCTCTCGGCCCCTTGCCGTTCTCAGGTTTACACTCAATGTGCCCAACACCGTTCCCGGCCCCTGCCGACCTCAGCCTACACCGTTCCCGGCTCTTGCCGATCATTTACACAATAGCATTCATAGCATAATTAACAAATACTGAACACTAACAAATTCAATCAAAGGGCTACACCCTGCAATTCAAACATATTGGGCTCAGCCTTGCATACAAGCTCTATGGGAACAAGGGTTTTCTTACCTGAGTCTCGAGCTCTCCGAGCACCGCTATCCCGAGCACAGTCCTCTAACTTGAGCCTCGCCGAAACCCTAGTCACAACACATTCACAATATCCATCCATCAAGTTCTAATCCATTAAATAACTTTGAGCCATAACTCTAACCTCTGGGACCTTGAATTCTATCAATACGGGTGATAAAATCCATCCCGAGCCTTAACCACTAAGTTCCCAAGCCTAAACACACTCAAACTGGCACTAAGAGTCGCGACCCTAACCACAAGCACCGCGGCTAGCCTCGAAACAGAGGCTAGCACTTCCCTTCAACACACACAGGCTGCGGCGCACATCACCAAGCTCCGTGGCGCGCCTTAAGCTTATCGGACTCCCATGGCCGCGCACGCACACGGGCCGCGACCCTCACCTCCAAACCCAGAATTCTTCACCCTTTTTCCTAAGTTTCCTTCAAACCAACTCATCCTATAATCAAGCTAACAGTCCCAGATAATCAACACAAATATTCCAGCCCAGTTTCAACATCAATACCCATCAAATTCGACTCACATGCATAACCTAAGAACATAGCTGAAATTCAAGCATAATTCCCATAATTAGAGCTTACCCTTGCTGAGTTTTGATTCTGAGTTGATTCCCCCAGTTCCCAACCTCAATTCCTCAAGCTCCAAGCCCTGATTTTCTGGTTAGAGTCTCCCCAAACTCAGCTTCAATTCTTAGTTCTTGACTAATGGCCTCCCAAAGCTTATTTCCCTTGAGTCTTTCTTAGAGAGTAAAGAGAGTATGGTAGAGTCTATAGTCGGTTTCTCCAAGTTTCCCAACAGTTCCCTTACTTTGTTTTATTTAACTTAATCTATGTGGTTACCTCAAGGCTTGGGGTACCAAAACGTCCCTGAGGGCAAAATGGTAAATTTCCCCAGTATTCCCTCCTAGACATTCTAACCTCAAATATATCTCCAAATATTTATTTCCATACCTCGATAACCCCATACAATAGCTAATGCCCAAATTACCCCTCGACTCGCCCTAAATCGGATTCTCAACCCCGCTATGACTTTCCGGCTAAGTGCTCCCCAGGATTGTCTCGGGCCGTGCTACACAGATAAATCACATACATATCGCATTTATCACATTTATCACAATTATACCCCTACTATCCAAACGGGGCCCACATGCAGATTTAACTCAACTAAACATGCATCTTTATCAAATGTTAACATAAATTCACATATTAGCATATTAATTCATTTATTGCCCTCCAGGCACACTAATGAAGGCCCTAAGCCCTAATAGCAAATTCAGTTCATTATAGCACTCGTCTTAGTAGGCTTGGGGTTGTTGTTTTGTCTACCTTTCCTCTTGTTTCCAGCTTTTGGACGAAGCTTGGTTAGCTTCATCCTTAGTTGGATTAGCAACAAAATCAGTAGTTTTATTTTCTCCTCCCTTACTAGGTCCACCCATGATAGGCTCAATAATCTAAAGCTCGTTCATGAGTTGCCTCAGACCATAGTTGTGCTAATCACGAACGTGCGGACACGATGCCATTCGAGCATTCACGGTGTCATCACGTATGTGCAGAGACGGTGCTATTCATGAATTTATGGTGCCATCACGAGCATTGACGGTGCCATCACGAACGTGCAGACACGGTGCTCGTTCTGGGGATTCCTCAATCATGAAGAACTTGAAGTTGTCACTAATCAACTCAATGTTAATATTCTGCTTCCAATTAAGGAAGTTTTCTCCACTGAGTTTCTCCATCGAAAGTTGAGAAAGGATTGGAGTAGACACAGACACTACTTAACTTAAAACTATGAATTATCAATAAAATAGAAATCAATCACATTTGCTCAATAAAACTCCTATTCGCACAAAACTTCAAGAAATAGCACAACATATACCAAAATATGTAAGATATGAGAAAAAAATACCAAAATAATCATATCGCAATTTCTTTAGGTTTTTAACTATTCTATGCTATCCTTGTTCTGGTTGGCGAGAGTAAAAAATATTACTAGTTAAATAAACTTGTAAACTTATTTAATAATGGACACCATTACTAAAAATCTACTATTCGATCAAAATAAGAAAAAAAAATGTCATATTTTATGAGCTAGACCCACGAATTTGATAATCATAGATTTAGTCCTAGTAGTCACCGTAGGGGTGACTCTAGTAGAATTTGACCTATAATTATCTATCTTTCGAAATCTAACCTTGTGAAAATAACTAATGAACACCTTCCATAGGGGGACGAATCAAAGCGTCTCGAGGCCCCATTAAGTTATAGACATTGTGAAACCAACGGTGAAGATCGAATATATTTATTAATATAAGCTTATCATAAAATTAAAAAATAGTATTTTTATTATTTTTCGAAAATTAATGACTGATTCTCCAAAAAATTGTAAGATTAGAATTTTAAAAACCAAAGTCCTATAATTTCCTATTAATTCTAAAGTGTCACATTGAAACAAATTCAATTAATTTAGAATTAATTTGTTGCTAATCAATATTTAGGTTTAATTAATATAATGAACCTATACAATTAAGTCAAACTCAGGTAAATGGGCCTTAACAATTGGGCATGTATCGAGCAGGGTTGGGTCCAGTATGTCGTTCCCACTACAAAGACCCTCATACTTCCATACAAGGTCAAAAAAACATGAATTTAAACATTCATTTTATTAATTGTTATTAATTAATTAGACCCACTATAGTCATACAAAGCAAATGGGCCTTCACAAGTGGAATCACCCACAAGAGATGAATTTAAACTTTACATTTTCTAATGGGCCCAAATAAAATCTATCATTTTATGAATATTTTATTTGGAAAAAATCCATATATCTAACAAAGATAAGGGCCACTATATGCATCTAAGACCAATTGCAAAAATACAACATATAGAGCAAACATACATGTTACAATTTGATGGGCATAATCATGTTATTATATGAGCAAGTCTATGAATTTATGCAAAAATAACACAATTTATTTCATTTGCAAAAATACCACAATTAATTTCTACAATTTATCAAAAAATTCAAATTAATTAAATTTTTACAAAAAATAAGTCAATTTAAATGAAATTTGTCAACAATTAACAATAGTTAATTTAAATTTCAGTTATCAACAATCAACTTGGTTGTAGGTTAATTTGAAAAAAAATATTAATTTAATTTAAATAGAATTTATCAACAATTAACCAAAGTTAATTTATATCCCATTTATTAAAAAATATTTTATTAATTGGTTGAAAAAATGATATTTTTCAAAATTTAGCCAATTTTAAATTTTCAATTCAATATCTTAACTGTTTTTAAAAAATATCTTGTGTTGTTACAACTATAAACTAATATTTTAACCATTTTAAAAAAATATTAATAGTTATAACAACTCTAAAATATCTTAAAACAGTGAATCAAATTCAAATATCCATGAAAATATCTAACTAACAAATTTCAAATTTCAAATAATTTAAATATTAAAACTATAGAATAAACATATATTTATATTTTCAAATAAAGATTTAATAAAAATATCAAGTATTTAAAATAAAATATCTTAAATATCTGATATCTTAATTATAATATTTTAATATATTAAAAAATTTAAAATTAAGTTGTTAGTCTATTTTAAAATTTGAATTTGAATATTTGTAGAAAATATTTAATTATTTAAATCTCAACCAACAAAAATATCTTATTTTAAAAAATATTTTTAAATAATAAAACAAATTTGATATTTTTGGCTATGATTATAAATAATCAATTTTCACAATTTTAATTTTTAAAAAAAACATTATTTTTTTTTATGAAAAGTACCCGTGTCCACGCCTGGTGTGCGCACATGGCGTGTACACACAAGGCGCGCAGGTACGCACACGGGGTGCTCGGGTGCACGCACGGTGTGCGCACATGCATGGGCAGCTAGGCCAAAAAAAATTGGAAGATTTTTTGAGCAATTTTTCAAACCAAAACCATTTTCTAATTAATTTTTAACAAGTTTTACACAAAATAAAGCATATATACAAATTAATAGCATAGAAAACACAACAAAATAACCTAAAAATTGCTAATCATTACATAAAATCAATATGCTTCATAAAAATATGAAAATCGATCCAATTATTCAAACACATCAAATAATCCAATTTTTAACATGTTCCTCCATGAAAATAAAGATTATCAAAGTCTTAGAGGCCATTTGTAGGGAATCTTATACATGATCTTTATTTATCTTCATGTAGATCTAATATTAAACAAGTTACTATGAGACAACATAGAACTTGTTTCTAAAATTGAATTCAAAGAGAAATAATGATAAGAATACTTACATTATATGCAGCGGAATGAAAGAGTCATTCCTTCAGTTTCTCTAACCTTTGTATCTTTTTTGTCGCAGAGTATTACCAAGAAACTGAAGCGAACTTCTATTATCTTCACAGTCTTCCAAAGTATCCTTGGAATCACCTAGACTAGGGTGGGAAATTCTCAACACATGAGCTAGACATAGAGAGAAGAACAATAAGGCTTAGAAAAGGACTTATGTTTTGAGAGAATCGAAAACCTATAAGAAAACTAGTGTCTGACATCTAAACTTTGACTTGTGTTTTCAACTATCTCGTAACATTCCTTTAATAGATTCAATTAGGCTATTTATTTAATTAAATATTAATAAAATAATAGCCAATTAACAGCCCTAGGTCAAAATTATCATGGGCTTTAGGCCCGTGAAATTTTCCATTTGATTATAAGCCCATTGGACTTAAAATAAAGGCTTGTATTATTTTCTATTGATTTAATTAATTAAATAATTATTTAAATCATTTATCAAAATAATTATTTATAATTTGAACCTTGATTTAAACTTATTTTTTTAATTTAGACACCAATTTATCTTCATTAATAAATATGCCCTAATTTCTCTTTTCTTCTCAAAATTACATAACTCTGTGAAAATATCCAAAATTGACCTAGTCAACTTTGATAATTCTAATTGATAATTAAATCAATTAATTGAGACTATCAAGATGATTTTATCCAAGGTACAGTGGGGATGATGGGCCTATGAAATCAAGCTCCAATAAGTTATAATAAATCTAACAAATAAATTTACAAACTTATTAATTCCTCGTGACTCCAGTAAAGACTCAAAATTGCACTCTTGAATTCATAGAACACTCTATAAAAAATATAGATACGCTATTAATTATCCATTGTTACAACCATAATTGTCACTCAATCGTCTATAGACGGTCTACAATGAGATGGGAATAAATACTGTTTTACCCCTCATTGTATTTTATTCTTACAACACTTAGTTCCTTGTAAATGACATTTCAGTAAAATAATATTAATTACTAAAATGAGATCTCCATCATCTAGCACCTTGAACCAAACTAAATGAAACCATCATTTCACTTCTTCATCAGATGTTATAGATGTTCATATCTATGATTAACACTCCCACTCAATTATACTACCAGTTCCCAAGATGTAAGTATGGGCTAGTCCGTAGGGTAAGCTGGTAATGAACAAGTCAAAGAACTCAAATAATACAATCAGTTAGAATACTAACCACTTAGAATTGAGATTGAATTGACCTATGGTCAACTATATGATATGACCAGAATAGATAATAATGGTATGTTTACTTATCCTATCATCTGTCAATATCGGTCCTGTCCGATGTAACAAATATATCTGATCTTATCTAGTTTGCTAATGTTCTGGAAAGAACATAACACTAAAATGTGTAAGTAGATCATATCGTAGATTGAAAAGTCAGTGTAAATCATGTGCACTAACTAATCTTAGGATTAACTTATTTTGAACATATAATCATATTTATATTCCACTGTGATTACGTCACTATAAATACGATTAGCTATATGCTCAGGATTTAATAGAAGTTTATATTAAACAAATAATCATGAAAATAAAACATATGAGCAAAGTGATTGACCAAGTAAAAAATGATTTCTATTCTTTTATTGATAATAAATGAGATTACAAAGAAATTGGGTTTTAATTAGGACATAAAACCCCAACATGGACTTGGGTTACCTCCCGTTGATGTTGTGCCCGAGGAGCACTGACCAAGTCCCCAATAAGCCACAAGAAAAAATTACATCTTGAATTCGATGACCTGGGAAGCTAAGCTAGTCGACGAGTGAATTGTCCCTAATGTCATGAGACCCCATAACTAGCTGGCTGGGGAAACAACCAGTGCCAAAGAGTTCCAACTAACGCGAGATTGGATTTGGCATATTCTTCTGAGGACAGTGCACGCCCGAGGAGTAATAGTATAATCCTAATCCTCGAGATGTTAACGGAAGCTCGAGTCGTCCGTACTCGGGCTTGAGCCTAAATTTCCTAAGACTTAAGTCGAATACTATATGAGACCTTGCAGTAATTGCCCCCAAAATAGCGTGAGAATGGACTTAGGATTACCTTCCATAGATTCCATGCCTGAGAAGTAATAACCAAGCCCTCGATCTCGAGATGCGAATTGGGGCCTGAGTCACTTTCACTCAGAGTCAGGAATTGACCCTAAGAGTAAATAACCCAAGTAGTGTGAGTACGGACTGAGGTTGCCTCTCGAGGATACCGTGCCCAAGGAGTAATAACCCAGTCCAATGATCTCGAGATGCGAATGGAAGCCCGAGTCATTAGAACTCGGAGCTAGACCTCGAGTGCTTAAACTTGAGTATCTCAAAATATCTAGTCTAAGAGAGGGGAACTCAATTTCCTAAACCTAGGATGATGAGTTAACAACTTCCACATGATTAGGAACCGAGTTGTGCACTCGGGGGGCAAATCAATAGGCTTGAGTTGAACCACCGGTGACCATGTACCCGGGGGTAGGAAGCAAAGTGCAAATGACCTCCCAAGGGCCCGAGTCATTGCAACTCAAGGACACAGGTTGAAAATAAAGTTAGTTTCAAGGACATTGAGCCTGGAAGGCAACACTAAATTTCCTAAGCGTCGAGCACTAAGACAAAACTATACAGTACGATAGGCCTCCTAAAAGCCCGAGTCGTTGAAACTCGAAGGCGCAGGATAGCCAAGTACCCTCACTTGACACCGCATAAAAGTTACTCTTAGGACCACGAGCCTAAGAAGAAACACTAAATTCAAAAGCGACTTGACATTGGCAGGAAGATCCTCAAGCTCTATGTACCACAGGCTGGCCCCGTCCAGAGTCATTGGAACTCGGGGACGTAAGGCCACGTAAAGTGTATCACCTAACCTTGCGTCTAGGACCATGAACCTACAAAGGAACACTACATGACTAAAAGTTGTCTAAGTACTAAGAGAAGTCGATAAATACTTAAGTCTTTAAGACTCGAGCACGCGACCTAAGTCAACAACTTGGGAATTGTAACGACCCAAAATTACTAATAAGGCTTAAAGGCCCCGATTAGTGTGTCGGGAGGATATAATTGTAACTTTGGTCTGCTAGGGCATAAATGTGATTATTTGTGATAACTGTTGAGACCATATTATTATGTGGATAAATATTTGCAGCTTCTGGCACGAGGATATCCTAGGGAGCAAGTAGCGGGAAAGTCACAACAGGACCCGATACTTGACTGGGGGCGAGTCAAGGGGTATTTTGGGTATTGTACAGTTAATTGGGTTAACGGGTTATGGAAATAAATAATTGGAGATATATTTGAGGTTAGGAAGCCTAGGTGGGAATACTGGGGAATTTTATCAATTTTCCCTCAGGGACGTTTTCGGTACCCCGAGCCTTGGGATTGACTTAATCAATTACGGATAGATTAGACAAAGCTCGGAAAGTGGTAGATCAAGGCCAAACCGACCTTCTACCTCTCTCTCTCTCTTCCTCTCTCAACAGAACCACAAAAACAAAGGATTTTTGGGTTGGAAACTTATGAATTTGAGTTGGAATTGTGGGGAGAATTTCTGTGGCAATATGAAGGTTCAACTAGGAATTTAGATTAAATTGAGGCTAAGGATTTGGGAATTAGCTCAGCAATTTCTTGGTGGATTGGTTCTTCAGTGAAGGTGTACGCTTGCGCTCGGGGCAGGAACGTGCTCGGGGGTCGTCTTTCTTAATCAAAGCACTTGGAATTAAAGGGAAGAGAATTGCACCCGTTTATGTGGATAGGATGGGACTAAGTGTTCCCTATATTTGTATGCACTGTTTTATGATTATGATATACCATGTGAATATGTTGGGACTAAGAGTTCCCTATAATTGTATGAATGTCATGAGATGGTATTATGCCATGGGGCCATATGATGAATGACCTAAGAGTGCCGGAATCAATACTTGCGCACAAGGCGCGGCTTAGCCACTCGTAGAATTGTGGATTAGTGTTTATTATGCTTTATGTGTGCATGATTATTGTGGTTATTTGGACCTGGTTGTGGATTGGTTCGGATTGCGAACCTCATGGCTGAGTAGTTTAGTTAGCAGTGGCGGATGAATTCAAACTGTTTGTGCCCAGAATTGTTAAGTGGGCTTGGTATTGTATTACAGGGGGTTGCAGATGATAGTCAGGGTTGGAATCCTCCAACTGCCCCTGAAAGTCGCAGCAGATGTTCGCTAGTATGTAAGTAAGCTGTGGGGTTTGATAGCTGAGATTAGACGGCAGAACATCAGACTTCTCTGGAAAATAAGCTGCGTTGTATACTTTGACAGTGTGGTTACCAGTGTTTGTTTAATATAAGGATACAGACAGATAAGAGCACTAAATGGAAGGCTTAAAAGGCATTATCCTCAGGTTTTGAGGAAAGTTTGGGTTGCCTAAGAATTGGTCAGTGGATGGGCAAAGCCAATTCCATCCTTGGTTATATGAAGATGAGAGGTAACGGCTAAGGAATTGTGCTTGGTATTTGTGGAAGAAGGATGCCTGGAAATGGTACTCAGATCGAGATATTGGTCTGATGGGTTGGAAAGAACTCAGATGGTGATTTGATAAAAGAGGTTATAAAGACATAGTTTGACATGCAGAGACTAATAGGCTTATAAGCTTGATTTGGAATGATAAGGTGATGATAGTGTATGTCAATGAGTTTTGTGAGTTGGGTAACTCATTTTTGAAATTGATACAGACGGGTGTAGCTGGAGATGATGACCGATTTAGGGATCAAACTCTGGGATGGACTAGAGCATCAGGGTCACTCCAATATATGAGGTCTTAATCTGTATTTAGGTAGCGGAGAGGGCCATGTTGTTTGAGATATATGAAATGAAGTATAGGGTGTGAATGTCGTAGGGCAAGGGATGTAAATGACAATATTTCCATTGGTGGAATTTAGTAAGGAAAAATTCCCAATAATTGAAGTAGAAGAACCCCTGACAGTTTTATGGTTCCTGGTTTTGACAGGAAGGGGTCTGATTTTCAAGATAGCTGTCAGGACAGTGATGGGAACCAGTGAGGTTATTTAGTATGCACCAGAGGCAGGGGAAGCCACCTGGGAAGATTTCAGGTGAGGGCACGACTTGTGCATGGAAGGATTTGATATGTTAGGATGGATTTCCCATGATTAAAGAATGGAAGACTGGAATGCCTTGTTGCATTCAAAGCCCAAGGCTAGTTCCTCGGAGATGACCAGTTGACCGAATAGTTCACATTTTTGGTTATATAACGAGCTGGAAGAGTTTAGTGTTGAGAATGTCCCAAGAAGGATTCAAACGTAGAGAATATGCCTCAAGTGTAATATATGAGGGACTGGAGATATTAGTATTTGTTGAGGAGGAATTAGAAACTTCTGGAAGAGGAATTGGAATACAAGTGGTAGAGAGGTTCGTGGTGAGAGCAATAGAGCTTGTCATATGGAAGCCTTTACATGAGTCAGAGTGATACTTAATTTGTTAAAATACAACCATGGATTGTAGGGGATATCACTTGGAGTACTTTAATTGGGCTGAATGGAAAATAAGCTGACTAGTAGGGATTCAGATGGGTATACAAGGAAAGATTGGGTACGCTTCAAAACTGGGCTACGGATAGGTTCGGTATTGGGGACATTATGGAAGATGGTAATGGTTTGACAGAAAGAATTACTGAAGTATTCGAAGAAGTTTGACCTCGAGGTGGACCAGACAAGACAATGTCTCCAGGAATTGATCTTCGGTCTGATTATTACCAACTGAGGATCAAGGAAAGAGACATTCAGGAATTATTACTTGTACCAAGCAGGGTGTGATGAATTGGTAACAAGGTTCTTAACTGGTTCAAGCTTCAGAAACACAGGTAAGTTCTGCAAGTCACCTTCAGGCCTATTAGCGGTATGTTCGACTACTCTTCAGTTAGAAGTGGAATGCAAATGGTTACTACGCTGATGATGTTAGTACTAAAGAAGCAGGGTCACAAATAAGGCTCCAGGAAGTGTCAGTTTCGATCTCGTCAGGGGTATTAAGAATAATTCTACAAGAAGAGAAGGGGTCAGGTATGAAGAGATTTGGTCTAAAGCCACAAAGAAGCTACTGAGGAATGTTTGAAGAATAAGGAGCACAACGTGGTCGGTAACCGTGTCATCTACTACGTAAGTATCTTTGAAGGCGACTACACCAGAGATTAGAAGGACAGTAAAACTTGAAGTTAGACTGAACGGATAGTGTCAGATCAGAAGCTTAGAAGACAAAGTGAGAATTGACTAGCGCTTGGTAATGTAGGAATATGCATGTTTTGGTTGAATACAAAAGGGTAGCATGAAGGACCTAATTTCTGATGAAGATATGAAATTGTGAGGGATGCATCACAGGTTGGGGCACGCCCAGGCTCAGACAGACGAGAGGATGGATCGAGCCTCACTGGAGGTAAAAGGATAGGAATATGGTCGATATAAATGGAACAATAAGTTGGCAGTGTATGCATAGCGTAAGGTATTTGAGTGTTTGGTCATTTGTAAGAAATATAAATTTGAGACCAAGAGTTAGTGAAACGTAACAGATGGATGGTTGGTGTTAGAAATCCTCGACGGTACGAGGAAAATATTTAATTGGAGGCATATCTCTTACTTGGGAGGTGCGTGTCAATGAACAGAAGGCCACATATTACAATGGATCAGACAAGGTAACGAATGAGATTTGTATAGCATCAGTTTGTGGTGATGAACAGGTACGTATTCCTTTGGACGATGGAATCCAAAGTGATGGTTTTGGTAGAGACAGGAAAGAACCCTGTCAAGGTATTACGAGTTAGGGTACAAGGATCAGATGAGTGGTCCGATGGGAGTTTGGCGTGGAGATGAGAATTCCAAGTGGATATCATTCCACCTCCTAGGGTATGTTGTATCGGGAGGTTTGAGCAGGTGACAAATTTAGTATGCTCTAATATTGAAAGGTAAAGTGATATGGTGGTGGATCATAGGAATAGACCACATTGGACTATAAGTAAGGTGATTGGACAGGGAAAGTTATAACTCACCTGAATGAGTTAATGTAACTTGGTTCAGGTGAACTGGTAATGGGGTAGATCATTGATGGTGCTGAGTTGGAACCATGTAGTCTTCAAAGCTTTGGAAAGGAACTAGAGAACGATGGGAATAGAGTGGAAACCTGGAATTATTGATTGATTGTAGATGGAATAACAATATGAAGACTTAACAGTTATTTTAATGGATTAAGCGTTGAGTGTGCGAATATTTGGGATATTAAGAAAAGTGTAATCCTTGATGAGATAGTCACGGTGATGAATGCTGGTGTACAGCTAAGGTGATATGACATAGGACTTGCTAAGATAAAAAGCAAGGGGTACTATGCGAAGTAAAGAAGTGAAAGATAGTGGATACTACGATTCAGTATTTGTTCAAGGGAAAACCAAAGAGGTCGTTGGAATTCTCAAGGCAAGAGTGTCTGCCTATCTGAAAGGACATAAGAACTTGTAGATTGTTAACTTTTGAATATAATGTTCCAGGATGAGATATTTGTATCTCTCCAAGTAAGTGCAGACAAGGAAAAATATGATATTCAGGGATGGAAAGGGGAGTTCTAACTCCCGAATCGATAAGAATTCTAAGGTTGTACCAAGGGTTAGGTCGGGGGCCTATAAGTTGGTCTCACCCTAGTAGGGGTGATGAATCATAGGTATTTCTGGTATCGATGATAAGACAATGCAGCGATCGTTGAGAACTGAACAGACCCTGGAGTTTCAGCAGGTTTGTGGTGCAAGCGGGGGTTAACGAAAGTATAGTTAGTGGACAAGATCTTGTGGAACAAGATTGTTACTCTCATAAGAGTGTTATCGAAGGGTAAAAGTAGAGGCATTGGACCTTAGAAATTATACTCATAGGTACGAGGTTTACTATCTGATGTGTTCAAATAAATTTCGAGGACGAAATTATTATAAGGAGGGGATAGTTGTAATGACCCAAAATTACTAATAAGGCTTAAGGACCCTGATTAGTGTGCCGGGAGGGCATAATTATAATTTTGGGCCGTTAGGGCATAAATGTGATTATTTGTGTTAGCTTTTGAGACCACATTATTATGTGGATACATATTTATAGCTTTCGGCACGAGGCGGTCCTAGGGAGCAAGTAGCGGGAAAGTCACAACAAGACCCGATACTTGACTCGGGGCGAGTCAAGGGATATTTTGGGTATTGGATAATTAATTGGGTTAACAGGTTATGAAAATAAATAATTGGAGATATATTTGAGGTGAGGAAGCCTTGGTGGGAATACTAGAGAATTTTACCATTTTTCCCTCGGGGACATATTTGGTACCTCGAGCCATGGGATTGACTTAATCAATTAAGGATAGATTAGACAATGCTCAAAAAGTGGTAGAACAAGGCCAAACCGACCTTCTTCCTCTCTCAAGGGAACCACAAAAATAAAGGATTTTTGGGCATGAAACTCAAGAATTTGAGCTGGAATTGTGGGGAGAATTTCTGTGGCAATTTGAAGGTTCAACCAGAAATTTAGATTAAATTGAGGCTAAGGATTTGGGAATCAGCTCAGCAATTTCTTGGTGGATTGGTTCTTCAGTGAAGGTGTACGCTTGGGCTCGGGGCAGGATCGTGCTCGGGTTCGTCTTCTAAATCAAAGCACTTGGAATTAAAGGTAAGAGAACTACACCCGTTTATGTGGATAGGATGGGACTAAGTGTTCCCTATATTTGTATTAACTGTTATATGATTGTGATATACCTTGTGAATATGTTTGGACTAAGAGTTCCCTATAATTGTACGAATGTCATGAGATGGTATTATGCCATGGGGACATATGATGAACGACCTAAGAGTGTCGGAATCAATACTTGCGCACAGGGCGTGGCTCAGCCACTAGTAGCTGAGGGAAGCTTATTAATCTTTGAGCTCGGTTAAGCTGGCCGGAGTCAGTGGGTATAACAATTGGCTTGGCCTAAGTGAGCCAAAGACAATGGTTTATTACAGAGGGTGTGGCCTAAGGGCGTCGACCCTAGTTATTGCATGACATATGTACTGTTGTTGGTTTGATGTATATAATACGCTGAATATCTGGATGTTGGATTATTGGTTTGTCAACTGGTGTTCTTGATTAAGTGAATGCTATGGCTTCATGGATAATTGATTAGTGTCTTATGAATCATTTGGTTATATTTGACTATCGATATTGATTATGCTATGACGTTTTAATTTCTTTGCTGGGCCTTGGCTCACGGGTGTTACGTGGTGCAAGTAAAGGCAAGGGTAAGATTAGTTGACCATAGGTTGGAGAGCTCTGGGGGCGAGGTGTACATTGTCAGCTGCTCGATCGCCACAGTCGGGGGTTTGTACAGGGACAGAAACCTAAAACGTGGATTTTTCCATTAGAGTGGCTTGATTACTTATAAGATTTGGAAATTCTGTAATTTTGTTATTTAAACCCTGATTTGGGATCCCACGTACCAAACATTTATTTTTAATGAAAATTGTTCGTTTATAACCAAAATCTTTTAAACCTAATCTGTTTGTGTTGTTAAAAAATACATTTTTATTTAAATGACTTGATTAGCAAGTCTCGCACTATTTTAAACACACAGTGTAACAATCTTGGTTATCCAGGGCATTACAGGAACTTTCGTGAGTTACATTACGTTGAGTCAAATTAACAAAGTCCAAGTTGCCTATTTACTACTCGTCAATTTGATAATAATAGTATAATCATGGCAATAAAGTAGAGCAAGATAAATATGTTTAAATGGAAAAATATTTAAAATAATCCTCGGGGGCTCAAGCATTGATTGTCTATACCCAAATAAACTATGGTATGCACACCTACATAGCTAAAAATGTATTATACAGGACAAAATTACTGGGGCCTTTAGGTTGGAGGAACATCTGCCACCATCATGATCACAGGATCGGCCTCAAGGATGCGACCCACCACCGCAACTTCCCTCTCCTTGGCCACCCTAGCCTCCTCCACCCGAGGCCACGCCTCGAGCATTGTCCTCAAGTTGGGCTCCTTAGTGAATGAGAGATCCATGTGTCTGTTGCTCTGCCACGCAAAAAATAGTGTATCATCGACTATCATGTCGAGGTCCTTTTTCCAGTTCTTATGCCACCCGTGCAGCTCACTCCCTGGCCATGATGATCTCTTCGGTGTGGGTGAAAGACTCCGCCCAGCTCAACCAGAGCACTTCGCGTGCCTTAGCCAGTTCCTCCTCCACTGCACGGCTGCGACCCAATGACATCCTCTAATAACTTAGAGGAAGTGTCCTCCATGGTGGACAACATTGACTGCTGGGTGGCTAGCATTGTCTCCATCTCGCGGACACGGGCCTCGTGTAAATCAATTCCTAATGGAGTCACAAGTTCTCCTCCATCAAGACTGCAGTTTCCCAGAACCGCCCTAGCTCTTCCCGAGCTTGTGCTAGCCCTTCTCAAGCCTCCTTTAGCTCAAAGGAGTGCATCAGAATCATATCTCATTGATTGAAAGCCGCATTCTGCCAATTTAAAGTATCAAATCAGTAAAAGAAGCTGATGAAATAAATAATACTAAGATAAATACCTGAAGACTTACCCTTGCGGAGGAGTTGCGGCAGGCAGCTTTCAGTGAAACTTCGTTGTCACTACCACAACGAGTAAAGCTGCAAGAAGGCATCTCGCATAGGGATCCCACTATCCCTTGGAGGAGCTCTGTGGAGAGTGGAGAAATCTTCTCTCCTACTCTCGACACGAAGAGAGGCTCCAGCTCCTCGCGGATGGGAGGGGCAACATAATCTTGCGGCCGGTCCATGCGGAGGAACTCGGCAAGGAATCTAAAGTCCTCGTTGCCCTCGTCAATACAAGTGTTGTAGTACTCAACGACCCGCTTGTGCTTCTTGAAGTCTTCCCTGTCATAATTGTTTCAGTTTTATGCCCTAATTAAAACTAAATTTCTTTGTAATCTCACTTATTATCAATAAAAGAATATAAATCATTTTTGACTTGGTCAATCACTTTTCTCACATGTTTTATTTTCATGATTATTTGTTTAATATAAACTTCTATTAAATCTCAAGCATATAACTAATCATATTTATAGTGACGTAATAACAGTGGAATATAAATATGATTATATGTTCAAAATAAGTTAGTCCTAAGATTATTCAGTGCACAGGATTTACACTGACTTGCCAATCTACGATATGATCTACTTACACATTGTAGTGTTATGTTCTTTCCAGAACATTAGCAAAATAGATAAGATCGGATGTATTTGTTACATCAGACAGACCGATATTGACAGTTGATAGGATAAGTAAACATACCATTATTATATATTCTAGTCATATCATATAGTTGACCATAGGTCATTTCAATCTCAATTCTGAGTGGTTAGTATTCTAATTGATTGTATTATTTGAGTTCTTTGACTTATTCGTTACCAGCTTACCCTACGGACTAGCCCATACATACATTTTGGGAACTCGGTAGTATACTTGAGTGGGAGTGTTAACCATAGATATGAACATCTATAGCTTCTGATGAAGAAGTGAAACGATGGTTTCCTTTTAGTTTAGTTCAAGGTGCTAAATGATAGAGATCTCATTTCAGTAATTAATATTATTTTATTGAAATATCATTTACAAGGAAGAAAGTGTTTTAAGGGTAAAATAGAGTGAGGGGTAAAACGGTATTTTAGTCTCATCTCATTGTAGACCGTCTATGGAGGATTGAGTTGACAATTATGGTTGTAACAATGGATAATTAATAGCGTATCTATATTTCTTATAGAGCATCCTATGAATTCAAGAGTGCAATTATGAGTCTTTAGTGGAGTCACAAGGAATTAATAAGTTTGTAAATTTATTTGTTAGATTTATTATAACTTATTGGAGCTTGATTTCATAGGCCCATGGTCCCCACTGTACCTTGGATAAAATCGTCTAGATAGTCTTAATTAATTGATTTAATTATCAATTAGAATTATCAAAGTTGACCAGGTCAATTTTGGATAGTTTCACAGAGTTATGTAAGTTTGAGAAGAAAAGAGAAATTAGGGAAGATTTATTAATTAAGATAAATTGGTATCTAAATTAATAAATAAGTTTAAATCAAGGTTCAAATTATAAATAATTAATTTGATAAAGGATTTAAATAATTATTTAATTAATTAAATCAATAGAAAATAATAGAGATCTTGATTTTAAGTCCAATGGGCTTATAATCAAATGGGAAATTTCATGGGCCTAAAGCCCATGATAATTTCGAGCTAGGGCAGATTATTAGCTATTATTTTATTGATTTTTTAATTAAATAAATGACCTAATTGAGTCTAGGACCAATAAACGTCAAAAGACCGATAACGATAATATGACGTATTTATGGCACTTGAGACTAGGTCACATTGGCTATGATAGGATTGAGAGACTTACAAAGGACAAGCCTTTGAGGGAGCTCACCTTAGGTGAATTATTTGTCTGTGAATCTTGTCTAGAAGGCAAACTGACCAAGCGTCCATTCTCTGCAAAGGATGGTAGGGCTAAAGAACCACTTGGACTTCTGCATTCAGATGTCTGTGGACCTTTGAATGTACAAGCCAATGGAGGTTTTGAGTATTTTGTCACTTTCATTGACGATTACTCTGGATACTCATGTGTTTACCTAATCCATAGGAAATCAGAAATATTTTCAAAGTTTCAGGAATTCCTAGTGATGGCTCAGAACAAATTAGGTAAAATGTTAAAGATCTTACGATCTGATAGGGGTAAAGAGTATTTGGATATGCAGTTCCAAGATCAATGCACTCCGCAACAAAATGGTGTAGTGGAACGCCGAAATAGAACTTTATTGGAAATGGTTAGATGCATGCTTAGTTACTCAACTCTACCAACTTCGTCCTGGGGACAAGCAATTGAAACTGCGAATGACATTCTCAATGTCGTGCCGTCTAAATCAATCCCCAAAACACCTTTAGAACGCTGGAATGGTCATGAACCTAGTTTGCGCCATTATAGAATTTGGGGTTGTCTCGCCCACGTCCTGAGGAAAAAGGAAGGAATGCTAGAACTATGAACTGAAGTTTGCATGTTTGTTGGCTATCCTAAAGGTACTGGGGGTGGACTTTTCTATAGTCATTAAGAAAGGAAGGTGTTTACTTCTACGAATGCTACTTTTCAAGAAAATGACTATCACCAAAACTTCAAACCACGCAGCAAAGTAGTTTTAGAGGAGATGGTTAAAGAATTGACTTCAACCAATGTTCCATCATCATCAACGCAAGTGGATGATGAAATTCCAACTCTTCATGTCCAACTGAAGTAAGTCAATTTAAAGTACCAATGTTCCTGAGAAAACAGTCATGGAGCCTCGTCGTAGTGGGAGGGTTTCTAGGAACCCAGTTCGTTATGGTATGGATGGTGAAACCAATATGGTTGTTGGTGACACTAGAGATGATGATCTGTGGTCTTTCAAATAGGCAATGGCTAGCCCTGAAAAGGAACTATGGCTTGAAGGAAATGGAGTTCGTGTACTTAAATTTCGTCTGGGATCTTGTGGAAGCACCTAGTGACTTTAGGGCTATTGGGTGCAAGTGGATACACAAGAAGAGACGAGGTGTTGATGGAAATATCGAGACATATAATGCTCGATTAGTGGAAAAGGGTTATTCCCAAAGAGAAAGTGTGGACTATGAGGAAAATTTTATTCTGGTAGCCATGCTCAAGTCCATTCGCATCCTCTTATCCATAGCAGCCACTCTCGACTATGAGATCTGGCAAATGGACATCAAGACAACTTTTCTTAATGGAAAGCTTGATGAAGTAATTTATATGGATCAGCCATAAGGATTTAAAGTAGCTAGACAAGAAGGAAAAGTTTGCAAGTTTAATAGGTCCATTTTTGGACTTAAGCAAGCTTCTCGTTCCTGGAATCGAAGGTTTGATGAAATAATCAAGACCTATGGGTTTGAAAATAATATTGATGAGCCTTGTGTTTAACAAGTGAAGGCAAATCAAATAGTGGTATTCCTAGTTCTTTATGTAGATGATATCTTACTCATTGTAAACAATTTTAAGAAATTGTCAGATGTGAAGAATTGGCTGCGCACTCAATTCTAGATGAAGGATTTGGGTGAAGCAAGTTATGTTCTAGGTATCTAGATCATTAGGGATAGAAAGAACAGACTCTTAGCTTAATCTCAAGCAGCTTACATAGATAAAGTTCTTGCATGATTCTCAATGAAAAATTCAGAGAAAGGACGTTTACCATTCGAGCATGGAATTCATCTATCAAAGAAGCAGCCTCCCCAGACTTCTGAAGAGGAAGATGGAATGAGAAAAGTTCCCTACGCATCGTCAATTGAAAGTCTGATGTATGCTATGTTGTGTACTAGACCAGATATCTGCTATGCAGTGGGAGTAGTGAGCAGGTATCAGTCAAACCAAGAACCAGGATATTGGATAATAGTAAAGCACATCCTGAAGTATATAAGGCGGACTAGGGATTATATGTTACTCTACAAGGGTGGTGTTCTGAACCTTGTAGGCTACACCGATTCAGATTTTTAGACTGATGTCGATGACAAGAAGTCTACTTCTGGAATGGTGTTTACTCTTGGGGGTGGAGATGTGATATGTAGAAGCGTAAAGCAGTCTGCAATCTCTGATTCCACCATGGAGGATGAGTACATAGCCGCGTCAAAAGCAGCTAAGGAAATAATCTGGCTAAAAAAAGTTATATTTGGATCTTGCTGTTATTCCAGAATTGGATAAACTGAATGTTTTGTTTTGTCACCATACAGGAGCGATATCCAACTCGAAAGAACCTCGTAGTCACAAGAGGAGTAAACATATAGAAAGGAAGTATCACATTATTCGAGAATATGTGGCCAGGGGAGATGTGAAGGTTATGAAGATTGCAACTGAAGACAATCTTGCAGATCCGTTTACGAAGACACTACCAGAAGCTACATTTGATAAGCATATAAAGGAAATGGGATAAGTAGAATTAAGGCATTAGTTTCAATTAGTGCAAGTGGGTGGGGTTTTATGCCCTAATTAAAACCCAATTTCTTTGTAATCTCATTTATTATCAATGAAAGAATAGAAATCATTTTTTGACTTGGTCAATCACTTTGCTCACATGTTTTATTTTCATGATTATTTGTTTAATATAAACGTCTATTACATCCCAAGCATATAGCTAATTGTATTTATAGTGACGTAATGAAAGTGGAATTTAAGTATATGTTCAAAGTAAGTTAGTCCTAAGATTAATCAGTGCACATAATTTACACTGACTTGCCAATCTACGATATGATCTACTTACACATTGTAGTGTTATGTTCTTTCCAAAACATTAGCAAAGTAGATAAGATCGTATGTATTTGTTACATCGGACAAGACCGATATTAACAGTTGATAGGATAAGTAAACATACCATTATTATCTATTCTAGTCATATCATATAGTTGACCATAGGTCAGTTCAATCTCAATTCTGAGTGGTTAGTATTCTAATTGATTGTATTATTTGAGCTCTTTGATTTGTTCATTACTAGCTTACCCTACGGACTAGCCCATACTTACATCTTGGAAACTCAGTAGTATAATTGAGTGGGAGTGTTAATCATAGATTTGACCATCTATAGCTTTTGATGAAGAAGTGAAATGATGGTTTCCTTTTAGTTTGGTTCAAGGTGCGAAATGATAGAGATCTCATTTCAGTAATTAATATTAGTTTACTGAAATATCATTTACAAGGAACTAAGTGTTTTAAGGATAAAATACAATGAGGAGAAAAATGGTATTTTAGTCCCTTCTCATTGTAGAACGTCTATAGAGGATTGAGTGACGATGATGGTTGTAATAATGGATAATTAATAGCGTATCTATATTTGTTATAGAGATTTCTATGAGTTCAATATTTCAATTTCGAGTATTTAGTGGAGTCACGAGAAAATAATTAGTTAGTATATTTATTTGTTAGATTTATGATAACTTATTGGAGCTTGATTTCTTAGGCCCATGGTCCCCACTGTACCTTGGATAAAATCATCTAGATAGTCTCAATTAATTGATTTAATTATCAATTAGAATTATCAAGGTTGAGCATGTCAATTTTGGATAGTTTCACAGAGTTATGTAATTTTGATAAGAAAAGAGAAATTATGGCAGATTTATTAATTAAAATAAATTGGTATCTAAATTAATAAATAATTTTAAATCAAGGTTCAAATTATAAATAGTTAATTTGATAAAGGATTTAAATAATTATTTTATTGTTTAAATCAATAGAAAATAATATAGATCTTGATTTTAAGTCCAATGGGCTTATAATCAAATGAGAAATTTCACGAGCCTAAAGCCCATGATAATTTCGACCTAGGGCTGATTACTGGCTATTATTTTATTGATTTTTTAATTAAATAAATGATCTAATTGAGTATATAAAACGAATGTTAAGAGAGAAGTCAAAACAGAAGTTCAGATTTCTGAAACACAAGTTTCTGATAGGTTTTAGATTCTCTCTAAACATAAGTCATTTTCTAAGCCTTATTTTTATTCTCTCTGTATCTATCTCATGTGTTGAGAATTTCCCACCCTAGTCTAGGTGAGTCCATGGATACTTTGGAAGATTGTGAAGATAATAGAAGATCGGTTCAGTTTCTTGGTAATACTCTGTGACTGAAAGGATACAAAGGTTAGAGAAACTGAAGGAATGACTCTTTCATTCCGCTGCGTATAATGTAAGTATTCTTATCATTATTTCTCTTTGAATTCAATTTTAGAAACATGTTCTAGGTTGTCTCATATTAACTTGTTTAATATTACATCTACATGAAAATAAATAAAGATCTTGTATAAGTTTCCCTACAATAATGCTCTGGGAAGATTACCAATCGAGGCACCTTAACCGGAGGATAGTCTGGCACCTTTGAAGGGATTTCCTTGCCCTCTCTAGAGGAGAACCCCCCGTCTTGAGGGGGGAAGGGGGGGGGGGGGGGGGGGGGGGGGGGAACACCTTGAGGTCATTGACCTCTCCATGAGCCACTAGCCTCGGTGTAGCGTCCCAAATTTTCTAATAAGGCTTAGGGCTTTAATTAGCACGCTTGGAGGACAATAATTGATTTAATTATGTTAATAAATGAATTTTATGATTTAGTTATTAGAAATTCATGTTTAGGTGAATTAAATATGCATGTGGGCCCCAATTGGCTATTAGGGGCATATTTGTAAATTTTAGCTCGTTGAGAGCATAAATGCAATATTTGTGTATATTGTGATTGATACCACGCGTGAGTGGTGATATATTTGTGATGTACCATTCAAGACGCTCCTAGGGAGTAGTTTAGCTAGAAAGTCACAACCTAGTCAAATACCTTGCTCGGGAGGAGCCTAGGGGTATTTTGGGAATATTATATGTGTTAAGGATTTATCGAGTAATGGGTAGTAGTTTAGTAATTATTTGGAATTTCGGGATTAAATAGAGATTTATAGGAACACTCGAGGAATTAGCGGGACATGACAAATGACAGAATTTTCCTTGGTGGCACTTGAGGACTTAGATTGACTTAAGGGGCAGTTTGGTCTTTTGGCAGGGGATATACATGGTTTAGATTAGGCTGAGTAGCCTGGAGAAGTCATTGGAACTAAGGAGAAGGAAGGAAAAAAAATAGAAACACACTCTCTCTTTCTCCGCTCTCTCTCTCTCTCATCCTCTTGAAGACTTAGTTGATTTTTGGAGTTTTGGTGGAGAAATTCAGAACTGATGTAACGTCCTGGATAGCCAAGACTGCTACACTGTGTATTTATAAAGGTGTGAGACTCGCTAATCAAGTCATTTATTCAAAACATATCATTAACTAAAGTGTTCAAGGGCTAAAAGACATTTTGGCCTCAAAAGAAACATTTTATAGATTATAAACCATTCACAGAAGGGATCCCCAAAAGTACGATGTTTAAAATTTGGTTTACAAAATTCGACAAATAAGAGTAACCATTAGCCATACTAAGGCAAAATACAATGTTCTGTTCCTCTCGTCCCTGTAATCTCCTCAACCGTGGCGGTTGAGCGGCCTGACATGTATAGTCACCCTGCAGAGCTCTCTAATCAGGGTTGAACAATCTTGTCCTTGCCCTTACCTGCACCACGCAACACCCGTGAGCCAAGGCCCAGCAAGAAAACAACATACACAACATATACAATGTTATCAAACAAATATTCTAATAAGCATGTTCAGATATTCAATCCTTAGCATGTAAGCATACTTCAAGGTACAATAACTTCATCTATACTTAGATTATTCAACACTCTCATTAATCACATTCATAACTAAATTTAATAATCAACAATCACAACTACTAGGGCCGACACCTTAGGTCGCGCCCTCTGTTTAACCCACTGACTCCGGCCCGCTTAAACCGAGCTCAATGCATAATAAGCTGTCCTCGGATACCAGTGTCTGAGCCGTGCCAATTGCACAAGTTAACCGTGGCACGCTTAGGCCGTTGGTTTACAATTTACATGGCATAATACCATTCTTTCAACCACATATATCAGGGAGCCCTTAGTCCAGTTCAAATATTCATCCGGGTGTAGTTTTCTTACCTTTAGCTTTTAGATGAATTAGTTACGGGCGATACTCCTTGAGCGCGATCCGATCCCCGAGCCCTAGCTTAGCACCTAGTCACAATCATGATGAAAGACACCATTAAAAATCTTAAATGAGTTTCTAAACCAAGTTCTAGTCCTCGAAACATTGAACTTCACCAAATATGGCAAAAGACTCAACCCCGAGCACCCTAGGTTAAATTCTGAAGCCTAAAATCTCAAAATCCCAAAATCCCTTAAGGGCCCTAGCATGGGCCATCCATGCTGTGGCATGAACCCAGACAGAACCCTCCATGGGCACAAAAACAGGTAAGGGCTGCGGCATTGCTTGGACCATGCCGCGGCCCGCCCTCCTTCATCAGCATGCAACAGCCTCGAAGGGTCGCGGCTCACCAAGAACCATGCCGTGGCATGACCCTTCGAACCCAGAAAAATCCACCATTTTCAATCTCTAAACCTCACCTTAAGCCATCCTAAAGCCCCCAACTCAAAACCAATTAATAATAACAACATTAGAATGATTTAAACAACACAATTCCACCAAAAATCCAACCTAACACTCACCAAAATCCCAACTCCAATTTCTGAGATTTCAAACCTAAAAACTCAGAACCAGCCATGAAAATTCTAGAATTCAACCATCAAATCTTGAATTCAAGCTTACCTCAGCTGCAGAATCACTTCTCCAAGAGTTCCCTGACCTAACTTCAAAGATTCCTGCCTCAAATCCAACCTTGAATACCAATACCACAACCATTAAAAAATCAGCCATTTTCTCAAAATTCCCAACCATAGAAACAAAAATTCAAAGCTTACCTTGGCTCTATTTCAATCCTTGGTCAGTTCCTGAGCTAATCCTCCAGATTATTCCCTTCAATTCCCAAATATTCAACTTGATTCTCTTGAAAATTCATATTTTTTCCTTTGCTAAGAGAGAGAAGAGAGAGAAGGAGAGATAGGGTCGGTTTACACTTTCTGTCTAGTATTTTCTAAGTCTTCCAAGTGTATCCTTAGGTTATTAGACTAATCCCAAAGCTCGGGGTGCCGGAAACGTCCCCGAGGGCAAAACAGTAAAATCCCCCGATAATCCCGCCTAGACATCCTAACCTCAAATATATCTCCAATTATTTATTTTCATCACCCGATAGTCTAAATCACTACCCGACACCTAAAATACTCCTTGACTTGTCCAAAGTCAATTATAATGCCCCGTTGTGACTTTTCCCGCTATCTAGCCCTAGGATTGCCTCGAGTCGCCGGCTACAGAATTATCCACATAATAATGTGGTTCCCACATATATCTCATACATATATACCATAACATCATATAATATCATCAATTATCATATGCACACTATTAGTCATATAATTACGCATTTAAATCAATAACATTCATTCTAATCCCAATTATGCCCTCCCGGCACACTAATCAAGGCCCTTAAGCCTTATTAGTGATTTTGGGTCGTTACAACTGAAGCTTGGTACTTGGGGAGGATAAGCCTAGGGTGCTGGAGAGCTTGATTAAGCTCGAAAATCTTCATTGAGGTAAGGTCACTTTCAAGTTTTGAGGATCAATTCTATTGAGATTGAATTTAGTTGAGTTTTTGGACTTAAGACTTGCTTTGTTGAGAATTGGGATGAGTTAGTTAGTTTCTGGGGTTCTAGCATTGCTTAAGGTGTATTAGAATGATTGTGGGACTCAATTCTGATTTTGGGGTGTGTTTAGAATGATTTTCAGGAAAGTTAGCTCGTACAATTGCATGGAATTTCTTGGTTTGGAGACTCGAGCCACGACCCTATTCTTCAGGCGCTGTGGCCAATGTGTGTCGAAGAGGATGGAAGCCTGGGTCTGCCCAGGCGTGCCGCGACCCAATGTTTGGAGCGCCGCGGCCGTGTCTCTCAGCAAAGTGGCATTTTTCCTCTGACTTGGGTGCGACGCGACTCAAATTCAAAATATTTGTTGTTTGAAGGTTTTTAGCTTGGGAACCCAAATGTTAAGGCTCAAGAAGGATTTTACAACAAGGTTTGGTAGAATCCAAGGTCCCGGAGGCTAGATTTATATTTTGAAGATTTTTTGGATTAGAACTTGATGGATGGCTATTATGAATATGTTGTGACTAGGTTTTCAGCGAGGCTCGAGTTAGAGAACTGTGCTCGGAATTGCGGTGCTCAGGAAGATTGGGATACAAGTAAGAAAACTATTGTATACGTAGAGCAGGGTGTGGCCCAATTGTTTGTATTGTAGGGCATGGTCCTATTGATTGGATTATAGGGCGTAGCCCTATTGTTTATGTTTAGTATATGTTTAAATATTTGTTGATATTATGCTATGTAGTGCATATTTGTGAATGAATAGTGAAGGCTGAGAACGGCAGGAAGCCGAGTACGGCAAGGGGCCGGGAATAACATTCAGCACGCAGAGTGCAGAGCCGAGTACGGCAAGGGGCTGGGAATGGTGTTGAGCATGCAGAGTGCAAGCCATTAGGGGAGACCATCCTAGGATGTTGGAGTCATCCTCTCGGTGAAGACCGCGAACCCATGGCCTGGTAAAACGCATGGGACGGCATGGCCTCTATGTGTCTAGCTTATTGGCTGCTTTGTTATATGATGTTGATAAATATGCAAATGTTATTTGTTTTGTGTGAGTTTTCTTGCTGGGCTTTGGCTCACGGGTGCTCTATGGTGCAGGTAAGGGCAAAGGAAAGGTCGACCAATGGCACATTTCAACTCAATTAGTAATGACTCTAAGGAAGTAGGGTGTCACTCGGGGTGAGGAACAATGGAGCAGCTGCAGGAGCTGCTGGGGCCACCAAGGTTGGAGGTGCGGTAGCCAGGATCATGGACGTCATGGTTGACACCATCGGGATGTTTATCTAAGTGGGTCCCGACACCCTCTAATGCTTCCACCTGACCAATCAAGATAGGTCCATGGGTTCTGCACAAAGAAAACAAACTGGTTAAATCCTAGAAAGAAAAGGAAAGCAGTAAAAACAAGCAAAAAATGTATGCAAGACTAAATAAGATTCTCCTCCTAATGAAGGAAGGAATGGGTGAACTCAGGAATGAATCGACCCATCTCCTGTGTAAGACTGGTATTATACTACCAAAAGTAGATGGCGTGCATAGACGTCACCTCTTCTAGAGGCATGAGATCTTGTGGGTGTCTCGCCCTCCTTTTGTTGTGAAGAAATAGGTCGATGAGGTCTTAATAGTCTTGGTACTCCTCCTAAGACCAATGACATCCCGAGATTTTCCCACACTCGAGAAGTGAGGGTGAAACTAAAGAATGGTCGGGACTAGTTTCCTCCTCTATGTGCTTGGCGTAACAGAGAATGATTGGGGATTTACCTTGAGGCATGGAGGATAACTCGATCCCCGCCTAGAGCACCCCCTCAAGCTCTTCATCTTCCTTCTCCTCTGTGGTGGCCTTTGAAGTTGAGGATGCTCTCCACATGCTCCCTGGGAAGGCATTGCGTATATTTGGATTTGCCTTAGCCGCCACGTATTTCGTGTGGAGCCTCACCTCTTGACATGATTGCTTTGACTTCTAAGAGTTGGTGAGGACCACTAGACTTATGTTCTGCCCCTCCTGTAGAAGTCCGTACTACCGGAGGTGGGCATCAGTGATGATGAAGGTGAGATGCAGCTCCTCATTGTAGATGGTGTACATTATCTTAAACCTTTATTCGAACGAATCAACGAAAGGTGTAGGCAGAAGGGACCTGAAATGAGTCATTTCAAGAATAAGCATCAATTACAAGTGGGACACCATCAAATGAAATGAATTGAGGATAGAAGCATTTAGCAACCTTAGCGACGTCTAGAAGCAGGGTGGGATTGGTCCTCATCAGGAAACCACTTGCCTAGAAGAAGTGGTCGTTGTAGTCCCGAGCATGGTTCTCGTTAACGCCTTGAGCTTTGTACCTTGCCCTTGGGAATGTATGCTTCATCAGGGTGTAGTACCCATCTTGGTCCCCCTTCCTTGAACACTGTCGAAAGCTATAGACGTATAGTATCTCAGCTAGGGAAGGAGCGTACCAAGTATTGTATGTTGTACAGAACGTAAACCCCGGCCAGCTGTCGATAACCATTCAGAGATAGATGGAAAGGGTCTATGCGGACAAACTTGAGGAAGTCGACATAGTACTGGTTCAGAGGCAGGGTTGCACCAGCCTGGAGATGAGAGATACTCTAGGGCCCGAGCCCATGAATGCTCTCATGTGCCCTCTCATCCTCTCTAGACAAGCTGTAACGACCCAAATTCGCTAATAAGGTTTAAGGGCCTTGATTAGCATGGCTGGAGGGCATAATGGAGATTACGTGTGATTTTAGTGATTTAGATGTATAATTATGATTTAAAGCATGTTATATGATTACTTGAGTACTTGAGATGCATGACTATGCGTGTTTGTACGCATATAGGCCCAGATTAGGGTAGAAGGGCATCATCGTAATTTTGGCCATTAAAGGCATAACTGCTTTGATATATGTGATAATTGTTGAGACCACATTATTATGTGGATATATCTGCGATCTGTGACTCGAGACGGTCCTAGTGAGCTAAGTAGCGGAAAAGTCATAGCGGGGATTTATACCTGGCTCGGGGTGAGCTCAGGGGTGTAAATGGGAATTTAGTGGATAAGCTGGAGATTATTATGACATTGAGGAATGCTATTGGTGATTAGTAAGGTATCGGGAACTAAGCGGGAAATAATGGAGACACTCGAGGAAGTAGCGGGAATTGGGTAAAATGACTAAAATGCCCTTAAGTGGACTAAAGGATTAGAGTTAATTGGGAGGGCATAAAGGTCATTTGACTTTTGAGGATGGGTATTACTGAGGTTTTAAGTTAGTGGAATTTATAGAATATCAAGGAAGTCTGAAAAAGAAGGGAAAAGGAAGAGGGAAAACAGAGAGAGTTTCTCTAAGTCGGTTTACACTTTCCTTCACCTGTTTCTTGAGAATTTCTGGAGTAAAGCTTAGAGGAGAGCTGGGATAACTAAACATCAAGGATCTTGACCTAAGACTAAGGGATTGACAGAGGTTTAGCAGGGTTTCACCAACACTTGAGATAAGATTCTAGAGTTCATCCATTTCTGCTTCTGGTTTTTAAGTTGTGGTACTTGAGTTGAATTAAATGGAACTTTGGGGAATCCAGGCTTAAGGCTGAGGAGTAGCAAGCCAAGGGAGCCTAGGGATAGCTTGTGGGAAAAATTCTATCAAAGGTATGAATTCTAAGCTCTAATTCTGTTGTTCAGCTGGTTTATGTTGGGTTTGGAGTTTGGAGGTGGCTATGGTGGATTTTGAGTTTGTGAGTGCATGTGCTTGGGTTTTAGATGTTTAGGGTGCTTGGGATGAGTGGAGTGTGGTCATGAGGTTGTTTTTAAGTTTGGGTAAGAGTTGGAAGAGGTTTGGTTGAGGTTGGCTCGAGAAAATCGCATAAGGGAAAAATTTGGTGTTGGGCTGTCTGTGACTAGCGCTACAGCGCTAGCCTTTGGGCGCTGTAGCGCTAGGCCATCTTGCTGGAAGGGTTTTGGTTTCTGTCTGTAGCGCTATAGCGCCCTCCCAAGAGCGCTGTAGCGCTACCCTGCCTTCTGAAGGGGATTTTAGGGTAATTTGCAAGGGTTTTTGACCTAAGGTTTGGGGTTTGGTTCCACCACCTTGTCTGGTGGAACTAGGACATCCTGGGGGCTCGGGATTGGCCCGGGGGCTAGGTTTTGAACTTGAGGGTTGATGTTGACTTTGGCCATGATTGTGTTTAGGTGAGCGCTAGGGCTCGAGTGGGATCGTGCTCAAGGTGTCGAGGGATTAAAGCTATTGAATTGAAAGGTAAGAAAACTGCACCCGAATGTATGGTTGTGAATGGGACTAAGTGCTCCCAAAAGTTGTATTGTGTCATCGTTGGTATTATGCCAAGGGACACGTATAAGCGGTCTAAGAGTACCGTTCATGAGTTTAGCGCACGGAGCGCGAATTGGCCATTGAGTGCCGGAAATAATAGGATAACAGAGGGAGCTTCCTGTGAGCGCTAGCCCTGGTTATCGTCTGTGCATTATGTATTTGAGCTGAGATGCTTAGTATATGAAATACTTGATTGATGATACACTTGAGTTGATGAGATGCTATACGTGTAATTGATTTGTTACTAGTTGTTCATGCTCTGTTGTTTCTGTGTTTTCTTGCTGGGCCTTGGCTCACGGGTGCTTCGTGGTGCAGGTAAGGGCAAGGGCAAGCTGGACCAGGCCTGAGGTGGAGAGCTCCGAGGTGAAATGTACATAGCCAGCCGTTCGATCACCACGGTCGAGGAGTGTGTCAGGACAGAGATTACCTAACAGCTCGCTTTTGCCTTAGTATGGCCAGTCGATGTATCTAAACGTTGTAACTTTTGTAAATGGCTTTTAAACTGTCAATTTTGGGATCCCATGTTCGTAAACAATGTTTAGTAATGAAAACGTACTTTTGAGACCAAAACACTTTTAACCCTAGTTCCTCTACCATTTCAGTATTACGCTTTTACTTAAATGACTTGCTTAGCAAGTCTGGCATTTTATAAACACACAGTGTAACGGTCTTGGCTATCCAGGGCGTTACAACTTGGTATCAGAGCGTCCTTGGTTTATGGGTCCTGAAGACTGGCTGGGTATGTACATTCGCTGCGGGAGACAAGCTCAACTCAGGGTTTGGTAACTGTTTATGCATGATTATGTGTTTAAATGATTTGAGTGAGATATGAATGTTGATATCTGTCTGATGAATAGGGAGCATGAGATTCTGATAGGGCCTGGCCCTTGACTATTGCATGATGTTATTGGGGCGTGCTTATTAGCATTGCTGTGTATGTGGATGAATATTTGGATAAATTGTTATACTTGTTTGCTTGTGAATGATTGGAGTTTCGGTGGTGGATTATGGAGAAATTATTACCCTATCATCATAGCCTAATTGCCGAGTCGTTGTTTGTAGATTGACTTGAATAGTTATGCGTTCAAGGAAATCCACACAACAAGCTGGCAGGTCTGGGGCAAGAGAGGATGATCAGGGCCCAACCCCTCCGCCAGTCCCTGAGAACTGGCAGCAGTTAATGGCAGAAATGTAAGCTAGGCTTCAGAGCCAAGATGAACTGATCAGAATTCTGCAGCAGGCTCCATCTGGGAGTGTTGCCCCTGCTGGGCCACCGGCACTGGTACCTGTGGTACAGCCCGTTGATGTTGGCAACAAAGTGGAACCGTTGCATGAGCGGTTCAGGAAACAGCAGCCCCCGATCTTTGAGGGTGGACCAGATCCACTAAAGGCGGAGCAGTGGATGACCTTGATTACCACCATACTTGATTTTATGAAAGTGGAAGGGCATGATAGGGTGGCCTGTGCCACTTATATGCTAAGAGAGGATGCCTTAATCTGGTGGGAGGTGGCATCACAGACTAGAAATGTTGCTGCAATGACATGGGAAGAGTTTAGGGATTTGTTCAATCAGAAGTACTATAACGTTGCCATCAGGGCAGCGAAGGTGAATGAATTTGTGGGGTTGGTTCAGGGCAGTTTGACCGTTACAGAATATGCCCTTAAGTTTGATAGACTTGCAAAGTTTGCACCAGATCTTGTTCCTACCGATGCGACCAGGTTAGACAGATTTGTTAGAGGGCTAAATGTCATGATAGCCCGGGATGTAAGGATTACTACAGTTCCTGAAGTGACTACCTATGCCCAGGCTGTGGAGAGGGCTTTGACTGCTGAGGAAGCAGAGAATAGGATATGGAGGGATAGTGCAGCAAGAAGGGAGGGCCGTAGGCCAGTGCCTCCATATTCGGGTTCTAGTAGAGGTGGAGGTGTCAGTGATTTGAAGAGGAAGGCTCCTGATGCCCCAATCGCTGTTAGGTTTGATAGAGGAGGTCGGGGTACTCAGGGTGGCATTCGGGGATGCGGTGATTCGTGGAGGACTTACCCAGAATGCCCGAGGTGCAGGAGACGTCATCTGGGCGAGTGTCAGGCCAAGGCCTGTTATGTATGCGGGGTGGTGGGACACCTCAGAAAAGAATACCCGACCACGAAGAAGGGGGAGACAGGGAAGGTGGACAGCTTGACTCCGGCTCGAGTGTTCACTTTGACGCAGGCAGAGGCCGAGGCTAGTCCCTCGGTAGTGACAGGTCAGCTTTCTAGTGCTGACACTTCTTTTACTGTTTTGATTGATTCTGGTGCTACGCATTCATTTGTATCTGATAAGGTGATTGATAGATTGTGTAGACCTAGTGAGTCTAGTGCCTCAGGGTTTGGGACTATTTTGCCTACGGGAGAGCTGGTGGTGTCTAGGAGATGGGTTAGGGCACTGCCAGTGTTAGTTGATGGTAGAGAGTTGTCAGTGGACTTGATTGAGTTGGGTATGGAGGACTTTGACATGATTTTAGGTATGGATTGGCTGGTTAGATATGGAGCTACCATTGACTGTAGGAAGAAAATGGTGACTTTCGAGCCAGAGGGCGAGGATCCCTTCGTTTTTGTGGGAGCAGTGCGTGGACCCCGCGTACCCAGGATATCTGCGTTGAGAGCCAGAGATTTGCTACAGGGTGGATGTATGGGTTTCTTGGCTAGTGTGGTGGATACCACCAAAGTTTCACCAGTTGGACCGGAGGAGACCAGACTGGTTTGTGAGTTCTTGGATGTGTTCCTTGAGGATTTGCCTGGGTTGCCGCCGCGTAGGGAGATTGAGTTTGTTATTGAGTTGGCACCGGGGACAGAGCCAGTGTCGAGGGCACCATACAGGATGGCACCAGCGGAACTGAAAGAGTTAAAGATACAACTGCAGGAACTTCTGGATATAGGGTTCATCAGACCTAGCTATTCGCCATGGGGTGCACCAGTTTTGTTTGTTAAGAAGAAGGACGGGACTCTGAGAATGTGTATCGACTATCGGGAATTGAACAAGTTAACTATTAAGAATAAGTATCCCCTACCGAGGATTGATGACTTGTTCGATCAGCTGCAGGGTAAGACGGTGTTCTCAGAGATTGATCTTCGATCTGGTTATCACCAGCTAAGGATCAAGGATGAGGACATACCTAAGACGGCCTTTCGGACGCGGTACGGGCACTATGAGTTCTTGGTCATGTCTTTTGGTTTGACCAATGCCCCAGCAGCTTTTATGGACTTAATGAACAAGGTATTCAAGGATTTTCTGGATCAGTTTGTTATAGTCTTCATTGATGACATCCTGGTGTACTCCAGTTCAGAGGCAGAGCACGAGTTTCATCTTCGACTGGTTCTTCAGAGGTTGAGGGAGCATCAGTTATATGCTAAGTTTAAGAAGTGCGAGTTTTGGTTACCTGAAGTGACATTCCTTGGACACATTGTAGGTGCAGATGGAATTAAAGTGGATCCATCCAAAATAGAAGCAGTTAGAGATTGGCCGAGGCCAAGAAATGCCTCAGAAGTGCGGAGTTTTCTTGGTTTGGCAGGCTACTACAGGCGATTTGTAGAGGGCTTCTCGAAGATAGCAGCATCGACGACAGAATTGACAAGAAAGAACTTGAAGTTTATCTGGTCGGATAAGTGTGAAGACAGTTTTCAGGAGTTGAAGCGACGACTTATTACAGCGCCAGTGTTGAGTCTTCCTTTGGGAGAAGGAAAGTTTGTTGTTTATTGTGATGCATCGAGGTTGGGTTTAGGCTGTGTATTGATGCAGAATGAGAAGGTAATAGCTTATGCATCGCGACAGCTGAAGGAGTATGAGCAGCGGTATCCTACTCATGACCTGGAGCTGGCGGCAGTGGTTTTTGCCTTGAAGATTTGGCAGTATTATCTTTATGGGGAGAAGTGCGAGGTATACACTGACCATAAGAGCCTGAAATATTTCTTTACACAGAAGGACCTGAATATGAGACAGAGGCGTTGGCTGGAGTTGGTGAAAGATTATGATTGTGATATTCTTTACCATCCAGGAAAAGCCAATGTGGTGGCTGATGCATTGAGCCGCAGAGGTCCAGGTCAGTTATATAGTGCCGTTCAGATCTCGAGAGAGTTGGCTGATGAGATGGTTAGAGCAGGGATAGAATTGGTTGTGGGCCGATTGGCTAATATTACTCTACAGTCGACCCTGCTAGAGCGGATCAGAGAGGGGCAGTTGACAGACGCTCAGTTACAGAGAGTTAAAGAGGATGTTCTAGCAGGAATAGCTAAGGACTATTCTGTTTCAGAGGTTGGTTTACTTCGGTATCAGGGGCGGATTTGTGTTCCAGCTGAGGAGGGGATGAGACGAGAGATATTAGAGGAGTCTCATACGACGCCGTACTCGCTTCATCCGGGTACCACAAAAATGTATCAGGATCTACGGACTTTGTATTGGTGGCCCGGGATGAAGAGGGATGTGGTAGAGTACGTTGCCAGATGCTTAACCTGTCAACAGGTGAAAGCTGAGCATCAGCGACCAGCAGGGTTGCTTCAGCCTTTGGGTATTCCTGAGTGGAAATGGGAGGATATTACTATGGATTTTGTAGGAGGTCTACCCAGGACAGTAGGGTTTCATGACTCAATATGGGTTATAGTGGATAGATACACCAAGTCAGCCCATTTCCTTCCAGTGAGGTCAACTTATACTATAGATCAGTACGCTGAGTTGTACGTGAAAGAGATCGTACGTCTCCATGGGGTTCCTAAGTCGATTGTGTCAGACCGAGATCCTATCTTCACTTCCAAGTTTTGGGAAGGGTTGCAGAAAGCTTTAGGAACTCAGTTGAAGTTCAGTACAGCCTTTCATCCTCAGACTGATGGACAGTCTGAGAGGACGATCCAGGTGCTGGAGGATATGCTCAGAGCTTGTGTGATTAACTTTGAGGGTTCATGGAGTAAGTACCTTCCGTTGATTGAATTCTCGTACAACAATAGTTATCAGTCAACGATTGGAGTGGCTCCCTATGAGATGTTGTATGGGAGGAAGTGTAGGTCGCCTATCCATTGGGATGAGATGGGTGAGAGGAGATACTTGGGGCCAGATATGGTTCAGAGGACGGGTGAGGCTATAGAGAAGATCCGGGCTAGGATGCTCGCATCTCAGAGTAGGCAGAAAAGCTACGCTAATCCTAAGCGTAGAGATGTGGAGTTTCAGGTTGGTGATCACGTCTTTCTTCGAGTTTCACCTCTGCGAGGGGTGAGGAGATTTGGTAAGAAAGGCAAACTAAGCCCTAGATTCATTGGACCATTCGAGATCCTAGAAAGGATTGGTCAGGTGGCTTACAGGTTAGCTTTGCCGCCATCGTTATCTGGAGTTCATGACGTGTTCCATGTTTCCATGCTTCGAAAGTATGTCTCAGATGTAACTCATGTATTGAGGCATGAAGATCTGGAGTTACAGGCAGATTTGGCCTATGAGGAGCGACCAGTTCAGATCTTGGATTGGAAAGATAAAGTATTGCGGAATAAGACAATTCCTCTGGTTAAGGTATTGTGGAGAAATAGCAAGGTTGAAGAAGCGACTTGGGAACTTGAGACGGCGATGCGGGATCAGTATCCCGAGTTGTTCAGGTAAATTTCGAGGACGAAATTCTTATTAGGAGGGGATAGTTGTAACGACCCAAATTCGCTAATAAGGCTTAAGGGCCTTGATTAGCATGGCTGGAGGGCATAATGGAGATTACGTGTGATTTTAGTGATTTAGATGTATAATTATGATTTATAGCATGTTATATGATTACTTGAGTACTTGAGATGCATGACTATGCGTGTTTGTACGCATATAGGCCCAGATTAGGGTAGAAGGGCATAATCGTAATTTTGGCCATTAAAGGCATAACTACTTTGATATATGTGATAATTGTTGAGACCACATTATTATGTGGATATATCTGCGATCTGTGACTCGAGACAGTCCTAGTGAGCTAAGTAGCGGAAAAGTCATAGCGGGGATTTATACCCGGCTCGGGGTGAGCTCAGGGGTGTAAATGGGAATTTAGTGGATAAGCTGGAGATTATTATGACATTGAGGAATGCTATTGGTGATTAGTAAGGTATCGGGAACTAAGCGGGAAATAATGGAGACACTCGAGGAAGTAGCGGGAATTGGGTAAAATGACTAAAATGCCCTTAAGTGGACTAAAGGATTAGAGTTAATTGGGAGGGCATAAAGGTCATTTGACTTTTGAGGATGGGTATTACTGAGGTTTTAAGTTAGTGGAATTTATAGAATATCAAGGAAGTCTGAAAAAGAAGGGAAAAGGAAGAGGGAAAACAGAGAGAGTTTCTCTAAGTCGGTTTACACTTTCCTTCACCTGTTTCTTGAGAATTTCTGGAGTAAAGCTTAGAGGAGAGCTGGGATAACTAAACATCAAGGATCTTGACCTAAGACTAAGGGATTGACAGAGGTTTAGCAGGGTTTCACCAACACTTGAGGTAAGATTCTAGAGTTCATCCATTTCTGCTTCTGGTTTTTAAGTTGTGGTACTTGAGTTGAATTGAATGGAACTTGGGGGAATTCAGGCTTAAGGCTGAGGAGTAGCAAGCCAAGGGAGCCTAGGGATAGCTTGTGGGCAAAATTCTATCAAAGGTATGAATTCTAAGCTCTAATTCTGTTGTTCAGCTGGTTTATGTTGGGTTTGGAGTTTGGAGGTGGCTATGGTGGATTTTGAGTTTGTGAGTGCATGTGCTTGGGTTTTAGATGTTTAGGGTGCTTGGGATGAGTGGAGTGTGGTCATGAGGTTGTTTTTAAGTTTGGGTAAGAGTTGGAAGAGGTTTGGTTGAGGTTGGCTCGAGAAAATCGCATAAGGGAAAAATTTGGTGTTGGGCTGTCTGTGACTAGCGCTACAGCGCTAGCCTTTGGGCGCTGTAGCGCTAGGCCATCTTGCTGGAAGGGTTTTGGTTTCTGTCTGTAGCGCTATAGCGCCCTCCCAAGAGCGATGTAGCGCTACCCTGCCTTCTGAAGGGGATTTTAGGGTAATTTGCAAGGGTTTTTGACCTAAGGTTTGGGGTTTGGTTCCACCACCTTGTCTGGTGGAACTAGGACATCCCGGGGGCTCGGGATTGGCCCCGGGGCTAGGTTTTGAACTTGAGGGTTGATGTTGACTTTGGCCATGATTGTGTTTAGGTGAGCGCTAGGGCTCGAGTGGGATCGTGCTCAAGGTGTCGAGGGATTAAAGCTATTGAATTGAAAGGTAAGAAAACTGCACCCGAATGTATGGTTGTGAATGGGACTAAGTGCTCCCGAAAGTTGTATTGTGTCATCGTTGGTATTATGCCAAGGGACACGTATAAGCGGTCTAAGAGTACCGTTCATGAGTTTAGCGCACGGAGCGTGAATTGGCCATTGAGTGCCAGAAATAATAGGATAACAGAGGGAGCTGCCTGTGAGCGCTAGCCCTGGTTATCGTCTGTGCATTATGTATTTGAGCTGAGATGCTTAGTATATGAAATACTTGATTGATGATACACTTGAGTTGATGAGATGCTATACGTGTAATTGATTTGTTACTAGTTGTTCATGCTCTGTTGTTTCTGTGTTTTCTTGCTGGGCCTTGGCTCACGGGTGCTTCGTGGTGCAGGTAAGGGCAAGGGCAAGCTGGACCAGGCCTGAGGTGGAGAGCTCCAAGGTGAAATGTACATAGCCAGCCGTTCGATCACCACGGTCGAGGAGTGTGTCAGGACAGAGATTACCTAACAGCTCGCTTTTGCCTTAGTATGGCCAGTTGATGTATCTAAACGTTGTAACTTTTGTAAATGGCTTTTAAACTGTCAATTTTGGGATCCCATGTTCGTAAACAATGTTTAGTAATGAAAACGTACTTTTGAGACCAAAACACTTTTAACCCTAGTTCCTCTACCATTTCAGTATTACGCTTTTACTTAAATGACTTGCTTAGCAAGTCTGGCACTTTATAAACACACAGTGTAACGGTCTTGGCTATCCAGGGCGTTACACAAGCGCACCAGCATCTCACGGGTGTCAACCCTATAGTGGGTGAGGATTTTCTCCAAGGCCCCCAGTGTCAGAGTTTTTTGGAGATTGCCTCAGCCTCGAATCCCTCGGCAAAGTAAGGTTTATCCATTGGCATCAGACCATCATTTTCTTCTTCCTCTGAGATGCCAACTTGATGGGGTATTGTCGTCGTTGCGGCGGGTTCCTCTCGCACCACGAGGGCGCTATTGCTGGTAGCCACTCGCTTCCCCTTCTCGGGGTGTTGCTCAGCTTCTCGAGCCATCTTTAGAATTTTAGCATCGAATGCTTAGAAACCTTGTGTGTGTAGTTATTGGGCCTCCTCGGACATCTGAAAAAACAAACCAAGCAGTTAGCACCTTGGCCCGAAGAAAGATGGGTCAAAATGAGAATGTCTAAGATTACTACTTGGGGAGAAGAGATAAAACAATCTCTAAGGACGTGGGATGACCTCACGGCCAAAGAGTCAGCACCAGAGAACACCACCAGAAATTATGAACACTACCGGAATCTGGGAATTTTCCAGATTCCGGTCGAATGCCCAGAAAGGCAAAAGTTTCCTAAGGTGTGCAGTAGGCCATTTTGACTACTTCTAACACCAAAATGTGCCTAAGAAGACCTATAAAGGGTAAAAATTTCCCCTCAAGTACCACAAGAAGCATGTTCCTAAGCATGAATCTAAATGCTCAAATGAAACCCGAAGCAAACATGAAGCCAAACACAAAACCCATAAATACTTACTCAAGATATAGTGTCGATAGGTGTTGAAACGAGTTTGAACGCTGAAGAATCGCTTGCCATTTTCCCAGAAATAAGATCATTCTTGCCAACCATCTAGAACTGCAAAGGAAGCTCAGGAACGGTTGAAGGACTGGGAAGCCTAAGAGAGAAGAGAGGGTTTTGGAGATTTTGAATAGTTAAAGTGCATACTGAGAGGCGGTTCTTGAGTTTTTAAATTCACAGATGTTGGGGTGGAAGCAATCTCACCCCGATCGTTAGACTACCTACGACGTAGGTACTCTAGAACAATCCAATAGTCAGAATCTAAATGGCATGAACCTGGAGACGATGCCAGGTGTCACTCTTTGTGGGTATAGACCACCAAAAGATCACCTGGCAACTTTTGGTGAGCCTCGATTAGTGGTTTCGAGTTTGTACCCTCGAGAATAGTCATTTCCCACAACACTGCCTGACATGGGCAAATGTTCGCTGCACCCTGGCAGTCAGAAATATGTTCCCCATAAAGTTTGTACGCAACTTTCTGCAATGGGCTCTATGCAATCTGCCTAGGTCGTAGTCTCTATTTAGTGCAACCCGTTTTGTAATAAAACAACATTAATACACTAGAATGGGAGAATTTGTATGAATGATAGATGATTAACATTAATGACCCCAACCTCTCTAAATAGGACTTGGGTATCTCTTTATAGAGGTGGGGATTTTTAGAGAGAGAAAGTTTGTAACTCAGTGTAATATATACACTGCCTGAGAACCTTCATTGAAGCTTACTCAAACAAGCCTCAAGCTCACTAAATATCAGAGACTCGTGGAATAGGGATCTTTTATAGCCTGAACCATGTAAAATCTTTGTGTTTTTGTCTATTATTTTCTTTAAACTCTCATATTAGGTTGATAGCGAAAAATGTAGTCAATAAGAATAGATTTGTCAAAGTAATTGAACAATAGAATTTTCGCTTTGTTAATTCGCTAATATTTGATTACTTTAATAATCACACTCTCAACTGTTTAACTACGGTCAATCGTTGGACAACCATCAATGCATAGCAAGAGCTTATGAGTAACTTTTGCTACATAGATAATGGCAATAGGAACAACGACAACTTGTGCATAATCTATGACTCCACATAGCGAAGCCCACGATTGAATAAAAGATTGATACTTCGGATTTAAAATGAGCATTGACTTCGCACCACATTAAAGGAACCTGCTGCATCTATTATACTAGAGTGCAAATAAAGTGGTGTAACATAAAAGAAGACATCAAATTTGCACAGATGTTTAGAACACTTTGTGATTTTTATGACTTTCTATTTTGCTTTATTTGTTGGAAAAACAATTTTTGTCGTTTGACAACATGAATGGCTACAAAACAATGCATAAATCGTACAAGTACAAGTTCGCAAAGATGGTTCCGTTCAATTAATCAATGGTGTCTACGGTGATGTGCAGGTCGAGCAAGTTGAGGAGCTGTTCTGCATGTGTACTCAGGAAGAGCGTCTTGCAGAGCTTCAGAACCTAGATGGAAACGCAGACTGGCTATAGAGTAGGGAAGGTAGTTGCTCAACATGCGTTGTAAAGTTTGCGAGGCCGTGAGCCAATGACCTCTATAGAAGATTCTGCTCAACCATAAAGAAGAATACCATGATCGATGCGCCTAACCTGAAAGTGTACCATTATGGTTTAGTTTGTTGAAATTACTATGAAGCGGAGATTTAACAGAGAAAAAGGAAAGAAATAATTAAACAACTGTGATTCCCACTAGCTGTATCGCTCATGAGTATTACACGGGGAAAATGGCCTAAATGGCCTGTGAAAATTCCTATCGTAGTAAGATTGTGTATTGAAAATGACTAAACACTGACAGTAAAAAGAAAACTAAGTTGAGATTGCAATGAACTAGATTGTTAATAAGTTGCTAAGTTAATTTGACTTTGAAAATCTAAACACAACCAAGCAAATATTGTTTTGATTAAGATAGAAGGAAAGACAAGTAACATCAAGGTTGCAAATAAATAAATTTAAAATTATGTCTACCATCATCCCCTTGAGGCATTGATGTTTCTAGGGGAGGGACATTGAAAAAATTTGTAGGTGCAGTACTGGTTGATGGGAGTTGGTTCAGCTCAGCTTCTCGAACCTATGTCTTCGGTTGCGACTATCAATGTTGTATTGTCAATATTTCCTTGAGTAGAGGATTGTGACATTTCTGTAACATCACCATGATAGGGTACACCATTTACATCATATATGAATCCAAGTGGGCTTCCTCTTCCCTTAGCATTTCAATGTGCTTGATTGGGTAATTAATCTCGAGGTCACCTAATTTTCCTATATAAGTGCCGGCGCTATACTATCCAGCAATCAAGCCATGGTCATCACAGTATGTGTGAAGTAGGTCTTTCTTATCTTTTAAACTCTGGTCATCACATTGAATAAGAAAATCTAGATAGTACGCTATGTCGGTTCTACCTAGAATGCTCATTTTTCTGTTCCTCGTGATACTTGTTGGAAATGGGAGCTTTCGTGCAATCCAGGCAACTGCTCTCCAATTCCTGCATTGTTAGTCAGGTGACATCGTTAATATAGAAAGTGTAGCTATCAACCTTACAGACAACATACATATGTTAACATAATCTCTATTAATACACTTTATAAACTTTGAACTTTTACATTCAAATGCGCTACCTCATTATTCAATCGTGAGGTTTCAGCTGCATGATTTGTACAAAGTTTGTCAGCATCTTCGAGAGCTTTATCAAATTTTCCCCAATTTGAATTGTAAAGTTTCTCTTTGTTCTTGATAGTTTGTTCGGCTAACCTGGCATCTGACTGCAACGGTTCAACCTCATTTTCAAGCGCCGCCTTTGATGACTGGAGACTCTCCAACAAATACTACTTGTTGTTGCAGGCATCAAGCAGGTTCTTCATAACAACCTTGTGAGCTTCCTTGAACTATTGGCTTTAAGTTCTCAACCTTTTGTATTCTATGGAAGCTCTGGATGTTTTTTCTTCCAATCCCCGTTGGATGCTAGCTTCATCTCCAAGTCTTGGAACTTGGCCATAGTTCAGTACAGAAAGATTGCATTGCACTAAAGCTCTCTGTTGTCTTCTCGGCTCGTTTCAGATTTATTTGCGCCTTAAGCAAAGCCTACTTACTAATGCCTACACGGTCTAACAAGGTTTTGATGGCTGACCTATGTAGTGCAATATCCATCTCATAACACTGGCATAGCGCAGCTACGTCAACATTACTCTACATCTTCCGCAATTCTTGGTAGTATTTAGCCTGATAAGTTGAACAGTTGCCAAAGGATATTAGTTCACATGATCAATTATCAGCGTCTTAAATAAGTAATGATTAGTAAAAGATAATTTAGATTCTTACCATGGTCAAGTGAGCGTCCAGCTGCTCTTAAATGAAAGTTGGTGACAATGAACTCCCTATTTCGAGCACAATAGTTGTGAACTGCGCTCGAGGGAGCTCCAGGATTTTTCCTTCATCAAATGAACATCTTAATAGTATTCCCATTGTTTCCATTACCACAGATTGTGTAAAAGATTGTGGGATTCTAGATTCACAATTGCATCAATTTTTCTCTCAACAAACGATGCACTTGGGGGAGGAGCAGGACATGAATGTTAACATTAGCAATAATGGCCGCACTGGTAGCATTTTTAGTAGAGCTAACAAGAAGAACATTACTTGAAGAGACGACAATGATAGAACCACATGGGACTGAGGCAAGAACAACACTTCTAAGGGAATATGCATCAGAAATTACGGGAAGCAATGACTCGCACAGAGTCATGGTGGCATTGCAGGAATTGTAGAGATCATGAAAATCTTGGGAGAGCTGCAGGTATTTGAAGTCTTCCACGGTTAAAACTCCAGGGCTTTAACTTGATGTAAGAAGAAGAAAATTGGGAGTATTGAGGAGGACATAACCCACATGTTCTTCTAGAGCACTCAGGGGTGTAGAACACTCCAAGGGAATAGAAGCGGTAAGTTGACAAGAGAAAATAGGCTTAGTATGTGAAGGAAGTGTCGAAGAAATGATGGAGTCTACAAATGAGTTGAATGGTAGAGGAACTTGTTATAGATCAAAGTTAGACGGATTGAGACAAGTGAAGCAAGAACATTGCTGAGTGGAATGTCAGATGACTCAGTGTCTGTAAGATCAGTTTCGACAAGAGATGAGCCAAGATGTGGAGCAATTGTAATGGAAATGATAACAGAGTCTAATGCAAAAATAGAGCTAGAATCTTGTCATGGAAGCGAAACAAAGCTCCTAGGAAGAGTATGTAGAGAACTTAACCGAATATGGGAAACAATAATGTTCTTGGTCCTAACTAACATGTTGTGAAGTTTAGGGTTGACTCACCTCTCTTTATTAGAGTGCAACAAGAGAGAAGCTAAGGGGGTTAGTTTTGGAGAAGGAGAACTAGTAAAGCTAAGAGGTAAAGAGATAATTGAAGAAGTGGGAGGGGAAGCGTCAACCACATTTTCCGAGATAGCGGGATGTTTAAGACACTTGGGGGTAAGAGGAAGTTTCGATGCATCAGCTTGAGAAGCCGATTTACATGATTGCTTACTCCTGTACAAATTTTAACTTGAAGTTGTAGCATACTTACCTTTCTGGGCAAGCGTCTTTCTTTTGGATAGGCGGACGAGATGAGAAAGAGAAATTGTAAAATCTTCAACATCACGATGAGAGGCAGCTCTTGATAGAACATCGAGTGAGGGATCAGCGTTGGATGGAGTGATGACGAGAGTGTCAAAAGGTGTAGAGGCAAATGTAAGATCGACATCTTCATCCAATGAACAAGATTAAGAAGGAGAGCGGGGATTCTGAGCAGGGCTAACATTAAAGCCACCTTCAGAATTAGAAGATGCTTCCTGTGCATCTTTGGAATGCACAGAACCCGTTGAAATCATGGTCTGAAGCATGGTAAGATCATTCACTTGAAAAGGGACATGATGAATAGAATAAGGGTTGTGAGTGCAAGGTGATAACCACGCCAAGTATTTATCATAGAATTGATGTTCTCGCTTTTTGTCATGTCCAGCAAGAAGGAATGTGGCACGGTGGTTAATGGAATGAGGGAAACTAAGGATAGACATATATCTCTTCAACAGATCTTTGAAAAGAACTCCAATGGGGGTTAGATCATCCTTATGATTGTGAATAATCATAAAGGACCGGAGTTGGGATTCACGTTGTTCATGTTACGATTTATTCCCTAAAAGCATGTGAAGACATTTTATTGATTTAAATAAAAGAACAATTTTATTATACTTGAATGTTATAATTATTATTTGAATAATTTATATGAATATCAAGAAAATTCCATATTCATTTATGAGGATATGATCTAGTATTAGTACGAGAGAATTAAGATCATATATAATGAATAAAATAGTTAGTAATATATTAATGTAAGGACTCTTTAATGAATGGTTACTAGTATGGTTTACTAAGCATACAGAATGCAAGTAGTCTAGATTCAGAGTACTGATGTGGATAGACATATTGGTAAAGATACTGTATATAATAACGATTATATATGACAAGACCGATATGAATTAACTATATTTATAAACTTACCGTTTTCCATAAAGATTTAATTCTAAATCAACCTTTAAATCCTACGTGCCCACACACGACCTTGTGAGTTTGAGGATTGGCTTGGAAGACTAATGTGTGAACTTTTAGAAAAGATAGGAAGATCGATGATTCAAGGACACTTTATAGGCTACGATACGTAATCTCTATTACTTTTTTGTGTTATTTAATATATCTATAAATATATGATCCTGGCTGTAATTAATAAATTTTTAAAAGATCTCATTCAGCTTCGTATTCTGATGTTTTCATATTTAATATCAACACTTAAGACCACTTAACATTTGTTGGCCATTGAATTTGTGAAAGAAAAAGATAAAACAAGAATGAATGGAGAGTAACGAGTTAGAAGAAGAGAAGTAACTAACCTTTTTGAAGTACTCAGGGTAAGGCGAAAATGTTCTGGGGCACATAGGATGAGTACCAATCACCTCCAATTTCAAAAGGAAGATAATCCAATTGCTTCTTAGTCATAGGAAGATCTTTAAACATAAAATGTTTCTTTCTAGGGGAAAAATAGTATGTGTTGAATGGACTCTTATCCTGAATGTGATTGTGCTGAGTAAGGGAGAATCAACATAATATATCTTGGACAGTGATTGTTGTCTTGTGGAGAGGCCCAATCATAGCTGCTCCACAAATTGATCGGATAACATTCAAGACAAGTTGCCTTAAGTGAATTTGGGTGATTGTGAGTACATGCACCAGAAGGGGAGGAATTGGGAACTAGAGAAATTCAAGATGCTTAGGTCCAATAACGATTTCTCCAGGGGCACAAATGTCTTCAAAACAATAGTTTTTAAGCACTTCCTCGCTTAGCCGCCAGATTGTGATATTCAGAGGGAGACTGCATTTGCTTTTCAATTTAGTAGGCATTTCATCATACTTTTCTTCAAGGGTTTTTAGAATCATTGCAGGATTGATGGTGGAGGATGATGTCAAAACTTTAGATGAACTTTCGCTTGAACGTTTGGAAGTAATTATTGAACAATTACTGAGACGAAAAGAGGATTTAGAAGAAAAAAAGAGACAAAAGCATAAAATATCTACTTGAACTTGGGTTGGATGGAGAAAAGTAGGTCGATGATGAATAGAAAGTTGGAATTTGAGAAAGTGGTAGAAGTGTTGGAAGTAGACGGGAAGGTTAAAAGACATGGTGGTTATAAGAGAGAAACTTTTTCCCGCGTGATTGAGTAAGAATTTGAAAGATGGGATTGTTAATAAATGGTTGGCAAACATCTAAGCACGTACGTGGCTTGCGGCAAAGTATTGAGCAGAACAAATCAAGCAGAATAAAAATCATCTTTATCCATTATTGAATATTGCAAATGGAAAAATGCGAGGGGAAATTGTAGGGGGATGATTTTTCCCAATAAATTAAGTGATATAAATTAAGTAAAACACACTGTTTTATTTAATACCTAGAAAAGAGTTGGATTAAAAAAATAAGAGCTCCAAGTGAGCTCATCATAGAGCAGAGTTCAAAATGAGAACATAAAAAAGAAAGAACTTGGAATGAGCTCATAGAAGGGGAGAACCCAGAATAAACAAATAAAAGAGGAGGGCTAGCGGGGGCTAATCTGTAGAGCACAGTTTAACAAAGCTCAATGTGATTGCACAGATCGATGAGCTATGAGCTCAAAGTGATTGAATAGATTGATGAGCTCTGAGCTCAAAATGATTGAATAGATTGATGAGTTGTGAGCTCAAAGTGATTAAACATATTGATGAGCTCTGAGCTCAAAGTGATTGAATATATTAATGAGATTTGAGCTCAAAATGATTGAATAGAATGATGAGCTCTGAGTTTACAATGATTAAATAAATTGATGAGCTTTAAGCTCAAAGTGATTGAATAGATTGATGAGATCTGAGCTCAAAGTGATTGAACAAATTGATGAGCTCTAAGCTTAAGGTGATTGAAAAGATTGATGAGCTCTGAGCTAAAAATGATTGAATAGATTAATGAGCTTTGAGCTCAAAATAATTGAATAGATTGATGAGCTCCGAGCTCAAAATCATTGAATAGATTGATGTGCTATGAGCTCAAAGTGATTGGAGAGATTGATGAGCTCTGAGGTCAAAATGATTGAATAGATTGATGAGCTTTGAGCTCAAAATGATTGAATAGATTGATGAGATGCGAGGTCAATGTGATTGAATAGAATGATGAGCTTTGAGCCCAATGTAATTTCATAGATTGATGAACTCTGAGCTCATAGCGATTGAATAGAATGATGAGATCTGAGTTGAGAATGATTGAATAGATTGATGAGCTTTGAGCTCAAAGTAGATTGACCGAGTGAAAAGCTTAAGGTAGAAGATTATTGAATGGATCGATGGGCATCTGAGCTCATAATGTGAAGAAGTGAAATGGGGCAGGAAGAAAGTTAGTGAAGCCAAAAGCATGGACCAATTTCGATAAACTTCTCTAACGTTATTCTGTCATTTCTCTATAAATAATAGAACAGGGACCAAATTTTGAGACTTTTGGAATTTAGTTCAGGAAAAGTTTGAATATATTGAGGACTAAGTGAAAGAGCATTATGCTGGCTTAAGAATCAGAGTGTCTTTTACAGGTACACTCCATTTGTTCTCTCTACTCATTTTAACGAAGAACACATTTATGTCATTGTCCATGCCAACAGAATGTGTACAATGCAGTCGAACTTCATCGACAATGGACTATACTTGGAATCCATAATTAAATAAAATTAAAAGAAAGATTTGGGGGAAATATTTTGACCCAAACAGATATTATCTACTAATAGTCTACATGAAGAGTTAGGTAGATCCATTTCAAAAATAGAAGAAGCATTAGGTAGATGAAAATTTTTGCATTTATTTTTGGCGATTGATGGTATTTTTCCAAGCCCATAAAAAAACATTGAATTTAGTCCAAGTAGAGTTAAGTTGGCTTAAGCTTATGCTACATTTTAGTGGCTTTTATTTTCACAAAAACAATTGCATGGTATTATTATTTGGGTGATGGTAGTCCTTAGCGGTGTTAGACTTAGGGTTCATTTATTTTTTAAGAGCCAGACTTCCAAGTCTTGATGCGCATCTGAATAATAAGATATCAATTATGAATCAGAATATTTAAATATATAGATTGTTCATTTTTTTCACATTTGAATATGTTTCTTAGTGTTTTTAATTATATAATATTAACAAATTTATTAAATTATATTTTATTTAAAAAGTAGGAAAATATTCAAATACAAATCATGGCAGGCAACACAACTTTTCTAATATTATATATATATACACAGATAGATACGGATAGAGACAAAATATTATAAATGTGTACCTTTATAAATATATATATCACAAAAGTTATCTTTACATAAAAATGAGTCTGTCTTGATATTATGTTGCAGAGACTTGACCAATGTTTTGGTCAATGACACTGAGTCAATATGAACAACAAGAATAAATTTAATGAATTGAAATCAAGTAAATACCACAAAGAATTTATAGTAGTTTGATCGCAAGAGTTGGTGATAATCCACATCCACTTTCACATATATTAATCAAGAAGGTCTCAGACCGAAGATCAAGAAGAATCAGGGTTCAACTGAGTTTCTTAAGCCTGATATAGAATACAATTCAATAGGGTTTTGTTTGTAAAATGCGCACAAATTCAGCCTTTGATTTTAATTTAGAGATAATGATTGAGAGAGAATATAGTATCTTATTGTGCTATGGTCCATTACAAATTAATCTAGGCCCTACATGTGTAGTGTGGGATTGTTACAACTGATTACAAATTCAAATAATACGGGAAAAATACATTCAAATATCAGTTACAAAAATATCTTGGAATATTTCACAATATCTCATGAAATCCGCGTCTTCTAGTGAGATTGTCTTGTATATCCAGCAGGGTCTGTCTTTGAGCAGCTTCAATGGATAGCGCTTACTTGCTCCTTCTCGAGTAGAATACTTGGACCAAGTAGATTATGACTCCTTGTGCTAATATGGCTTCCTCGAGTAGCTATCTCATTTCGACTAGCTCTCAACGTTTGATGTTGTTTTATGGCCACGTGTCATCTTCAAGTGCTATGTCACACAGTCCGAAATTGGGTTAAAAATTTATCCCCGAGTTTATCATGTTTCGACCAGTACTGGATAAACATACATGCTTCGACCAAGTTGGCGCTTCTTCAAATTCTAACACATTTCAGATACGTAGCATCACCTTTATAGGTTATGATCACACCTCCTAGGTAAGGAAATTGATGACTTTTGAGCTCCCAAAGAATCTAACACCACGTTTTGACGCAACGACGATGGTACTTTTTTGAAAAAGGAGGTAACTTTTCTCTCTCCCACGCATCTGACGTCATATCAACTAGAAACTCATGATAAAATGTTTTCCTATGACGTCAACTGCTCGCCCTGCCTTTTCCTTTTTCATTCTTTACACTTTCAAAACATTCTTAAGATCACTCTCTCTGAAATCCTCTCAAACTGAAACCATTCTCTCCATTCCCCAAATTCGAATCTTACTCAAGACCTTATTCTCAATCTTTAATATAGTAAGTTTCTTGATCTTGTGATCGCATTTGCTTTACTTTTGTAAGTTCATGCTTTGATTTAATTGTTTTCTTTAGGATTTTGAACTTTTAGATTTTCTGTGTTCTTGGTGTTCTTGAGAAAACCATACAAAAGTTCTCATTTCTTCTTGCAAAAATTGTTGATTTTCTAGAAAAGTATCTGTTTGAGAAGTTAGAAAATGGTTTAGGCTTTGGGATATACTTGATCGTGTTGATACATCGAGAAAATTATGAAAAATCAAGGAGATATTTCTTGTTCTTTTCTGGAAAAAATAGTTGGAACTTTATCTGGAAATTTACACACGCGATTACTGGGGAAGTGATTATTCAATCGACCCGACTTTGCTACAAATACTGGTCGATGAAGTGGAACGAACTCGACCAGACAATGATCTCAATTGCGATATTCTGAAACCTATTTATGAATCTGGTGAGCATTCTCATTATGATTTTCATTTTGTTTCCGATCAGGAATATTGCCGAATGATTGAGGAATTAAACCAAGGAATAAGGAAATTTGTTCCAACTTATTGGACTTTTGTTATCTACCCTGACTTTGTTGATCCACTCCCAGTCTAAAATCAGACCAGTGGGAGGGCAATGAGCACGTCTACATTTATTGAAGAGGTTGTAACTATTACATTCTGTTCCTCAGATATGGCTAGAAATAAACAAAAGACCAGATAAAGATCAGCTACGCATCCCCAGGTCCCAAGACATGCGACCAATGAGAAGCAACCGCAGCAGCAACAACCTCCACAACAACAACAACCCACCAGAGCACGTGACTGACAACATAAGGCTCTATGCCAAGTAGGGGCCTTGTAAGAGGAAGAACGTGCCCCGATACATAGTTCCTGCTAGTACCCTTACGAGTAGCTCTCTTGAGGAGTACCCAAAGAAGTATGGAATCAGGGGGATAAACATTGTTATTCACCAGGATGACCAACACCCTAACCATCCTTGTGGCGCATATAGCTCCTGGTCGCGCTATAATATTCAAGTAGGCGCCACTCTCCCCCTCCATGTCTACTTCAAGGGCATTGCCAGATACATCAACATTGTCCCATTCCAAATAACACCAAATGGATAATCTAATGCTTTTGGCATTATATATTCTTTATTGCATCCAAGGGTGGGATGCTCCAACTCCTCACGAGGTTCATTACATCTTTGACTTGAAGTCGAACCCAGGCCAGCGGGGCAAGAGAATCTTCTATTTCTACCACAAGGACACGACCGGGGTGTTCCTAACAGAGCCCATAGTTAGAGGAGCAACGTGGGTGGTTATTTCAAAGAATACTTTATAACCAATGACCTGGTGGAACCCGCTGTCTCAGAAGTTTAATCTCATCCTCATGTCTCTGTAAACTGTCTTGCATTACAACAAACATCTACTACCAGTTCTTGGGAGCTGGTGGAGGGTTCTAATCCTGGTTATCATTTCGAGCCGGGATTTCACCGCCGACTTGTCTGTTTGATCACCTTGGAGGCATAACTCTCCAAGTATATCTGCAATCGATGACTAAACTCATTAGGCAATGATAACATATTCCAGAAACTACCCCACAGTCCACACTAAACCAATAAACAACACTCACAAACGTAATGCTAAATCACATTTCACATACATCAAAAAAATTAACAAGCATACATTCTCATATTCACCTAGCAGTCAAGGGCCAGGCCCTAACAATATAGCTCATGCTCCTGAATCAAGCATGCAAATAAGGCATATACACTTCATTTAAGCAATTAAGCATACAATCACATCATTAGTTACCAAACCCTAAGTCGAGGTTATCTTTAGCGGTGAGTGTACTTGCCTAGCCAGTCTTTAGGAACCAATAAACCTTGGCAGCTTTGATACCGAATTATAACGCCCTACCATGACCATTACATTGTGTGTTTAAAAATATTGCTTAACTCGATAAGCGAGTGATTTGGAATTAAACGTGTAATTAAAGTCATTTGGACATCCTCCCATTTCCATTTAGGGATACCCAAAGGCTGTAGTAATCCTACTAGTCTCTAGTGTTTAGCCTTGACTTGCTGACATGTCAGGCACTTAGCCACATATTCAGTCACATCTTTCTTCGTCCCAGCTAGAACATCCCCAAACTTGTTCCAATCCCAGTATAATTTACACTGAAGAACTCAAAAATCATCACTTGAGCTTCAAAGCTAAAGAACACACCCAAAAAGAAAAGAACACAAAAAACTTGGGGAAAATCCTTACCTCAACTAGATTAATTCAAAATCCTAGTTGCACCCATTCACTTCCTAGTCCTATATAATTCCTCCTCCAATCTTCTAATCCTCAAGTGCAAGGCTAAAATTTGCTCCTAGCTACCAAACCCTTCTAAGAAAGTAACAACAAGAGAGAGTGAGAGAGAGAGAGAGAGAGAGAGTGCTGAGAACGTGAATTTTGTGGAAACTTAAGACTCAATTGAGTCTTAGATGCACAAGGGAAAAAGACCATAATACCCCTACCTCCTAAGCCCACAAGGGCAAAAAGGACATTTGACACCCATTTCCCACTACACCTTAAATTTCACCATCAAATCTCAATTAAATCCATTCAACCCATATACTCACCAAATAAATTCTTATTACCCAATAAAACCCCACATCTTACAAATTACCAAAATACCCCTAAGCTCACCCCGGGCCAAGTATTAGTCCCATGTTGTGACTTTTTTGCCACTTGGTTCAAAAGGATCACCTCATGTTGGATATCTCAAATATATACACATAATAATGTTGTCCCACTCATAAAGCATATATTATTAAAGACACACCCTCAGCGGGTCAATATTACAAAAAATGCCCATTTTTAACAGAAATGGGCCCACAAGCATATTCAATAGACGTAAACATGCATAAGCAGTCATATGGTAATATAGCTCATGTAATTCACGTAATCACGTATATAATCACAATTATATCATATTAACACATAAGGATCCAATTATGCCCTCATGGCACACTAATCAAGACACTAAGCCTTATTAGCAAATTTGGGACGTTACAAAACAACCCCAAGTGATGCTTATCCCTCAAAGAAGGAGGGAAACATGGATTAACATTAGGGAGCAAGAGGATGCTCCTTGTGCAAGTGCTTCAGCACCTTCCATAAACAATGGGAAGAGTAAACAGGTGCTGGAGGAGGAGGACGATCCTCTTGATATGTCTTCCTCTTCTGATTTCGACGAGGAATTTATATGTAATATAGGTTGTTGGTGAATTGTTTAATTTTTTTGAATGTTGACATAAGCTCTTTGTTGTAGCTCGTTGTGTATCTTCAAATTTTCTTTTAATGTTCATTTTTTTTTCTGCAGCAATGTCTGAGTCAGACATTTTAAACCTCCAGCCTCGACCAAAGGAGGCACGAAAAGAAAGGTCTCTCCTGAAGTCAGCTAGACAAAAGAGCTAGATAGCCTCCAAGCACTCCTTCTACTCCTACTTCTCCGAAAACACCTTGCCCATCCTTTCCTATTCAGACTCCCTCTGCAGGTCGGGAATCTCTAGCTAGCCATCCCGCACCTTCTCCTACTGGGGGACCAACTATGGATGAAACTATTGCTTAGATTGAGCAAAAAAAAGTGAAATTGAAGGTCGTCGTAGAGGCTATCTCATACTGCATCAAGACTATTGCCCAACACCGCTTGAGTATTGAATCTTTCATAAACCACGAGTATTCATCTATGGACTTAGGACTGGGTTGTGCCATGCCTAATCTCATTTTGGTATGTATCCATTTAAATTCTTAAATTTGTTGTTAGGTTTCCTGCTTGAGTCTAACTTCTAACATTCTCGCAGGGTATGATAACTTTCGCCCATACCCGATCTGAAGCCCTCAAGGTTGTAGAGTCATTGAAGAAATCACGGGCGACCGTGAAGAGCTTCAAGGATTTGAATGCTATCAACTACAACCTTTACAAAGAGCTTTAGGATGATTTGAAGGACATAATCACCGAGGTCAAAAACAAGGGCAAAGTGATTAAGGTGCTCAAGGAGGTGAGGACCAAGCAAAAGTGCTAGATCAAGGAGCTTGAGTGGAGGAGGAAAAACCTTGAGGAGTGCGTAAAGCAGCTGGAGGCAGAACAACAGACTCTAGTGGACTAGAAAAAGCCCTCGAGGAGGAGTTAGGAAAGGAGAAGGATACACATTCCTTGGACCTAAGAAGGTTCAGGAGTACGACCGTCAATTATTTTTTCATGTTTTGGAAAAACAATAAGGGAGCCAACTTTGACTACCTTCCCACCAACCTTCAAGACAAAGAAATTGTTAAATGCCTAGCCCAGGAGGAGGATGAGCTAGCTGCTACTTCCCCAAGCAGGACGATGCTGAAGTTGTCAAGCCTTGAGGGGGAATGTCCTTGGCAGTATATTTATTTTTTCATTTGTTGGTCACCAGAATCGCCAGGTTCGTGATGAGAAAACATTGGTGTTGACCGAACAACCTTTAATCTCAGATAATTTGTAATAATTTTCTTGCCTTATATACTATATATTGCTTTGTAATTTTGACTTGATATAACAATTTAAATTTTATATATGTTTTCAAACTTTCTTGCTCGTGCAGAACAAACAAAGATTTTAGTTTCCATGTTCTCTATGAACAAAGCACAACACTTTATAAATTTTAAAAAAAAATTCTAAGTACTACTCAATTATGCTTTTTTCCTCATTTGCTTATCTGCGATTATGTATACTCTATATGTCCCCAAGTGATCGAGGACGTAAATCCTGGGGCACTTGCTAAATAACCAGTCTTAGTCGAGCTAATACAATAGCTCGAATTAATTTCATAAATCAGTATACTTGTATGTTGTTAAAGAGTCTCATATGTTAAGCAATATTTATTATAATAACAAAAGTTGGCAATATTGCGTGTGTCAAGCATGCTACCTTGTTAATATCTCATAATAACATGGACAAAATGTGTTTATTGAATTACAAATTTTACGAGCAATGAATATTGTAAATAAAAACATTAAGAATTGAATTATTTAGAGGTTATTGGTCATATTTAATGGCAAAGCATGCCTGATAACAACAGAACAAAAAAAATAGTCTAAGTAATAATTAGGGTTAAAAAAATGGGCAATGCGTGCCTTACAACCAAATTTGAATATAGAATAAAAGAGTGGGAAATAATTGTGCCTTTACAAGTAAAATGAATCTAGAACCATGCTTGTCGAAATAAGTGGGCAAAGCGTGCCTTTCGACCAGTGTTTATTGATAATATTTTCGCAATTTTTTACCATTCTAGTATCTTGTGACTACTTCACCAATCAATCGAGCAAGTTTATACCTTCCAGGCTATAAAACATCTACGATTTTGTATGGTCCTTCCCATTTTGGTCTCAATTCTTTTGTTGTAGGGTCCTTAGTGTTTTGGAACACTTCTAGCAATACTAGGTCTCCTGGGCAAAATTTTCTATCTTAGACTTGAAAGTTAAAGTACCAGGCCACTTTTTGTTGGTAAGCAGCCACTCACAATTATGATTTCTCCCTTTGTTCATCAATCAGGTCAAGGGTTTCAGCTAACAATTGGTGGTGTTGTTCTTGGTCGTATGTACTCCTTCTATGTGATGGGGGGGGGGGGGGGGGGGGTGTTAACTCGACGGGTATCATAGCTTCATATCCATAAGCTAAGGAGAATGGAGTATGGCCAGTTGTGGTATGACCAGTAGTACGATTTGACCATAACACTTCTAGTAAAATGTCTGACCAATTTCCTTTAGCCTGCATGAGTGAATTTTTCGTCGTATCCTTCAAGGTTTTGTTGACAGCTTCCACTTGTCCATTCACTTGAGAATGTGCCACTACTAAAAGGCTTTTAGTGATACAATGCCAAACACAAAAGTCTGTGAACATATCCCTTTCAAACTAGGTGTCGTGATCCGAAACTATTTTCTTTGGTAGCCCATAGCTGCAGATGATATTTTTTACTACAAAATCGAGCACCTTCTTTGGAGTAATGGTTCCTAGTTGTCCTGCTTCAATCGACTTAGTAAAATAATCCTTTGCAACTACTGGAAATTTGACTCCACCATTTCCTATTGGTAACTGCCCAACTAAGTCAACGCCCCACACAACAAAGGGCTATGGACTTTGCATCTGTTTAAGTTCATTGGGCACTTGTCATATTTTTGTACATACTCCATAGAATCTTCATTCATTGTTTGCCAAAAACACACTTGTCGCAATATCTTCTTAGTTAGACTTTTCTCCCTGCGTGATTGCTGAAAAATCCTTCTTGTACTTCATTCATTAGAAGATCTACTTCTGCTCTAGTAACACACCAAAGTAGAGGCATTGAGTAACCTCTTTTGTAAATCACTCCATCAACGATTACATATCTAGCAGCTTTCCTTAAAAAAATTCGAGCCTCATTTCAGTCTTGAGATATAATTCCTTACTCCAAGTATGTTGAAATAGGAGTCATCCAGGAACGGGTGTTATCAAGCGTCATAATTTTTTTTATTCATTTATAAAAGGTTGAGCAAGATGCTCAACCAATAATACGTCCAGATTATCGACAGCTTTGGCATTTCCCAATTTTGCTAAGGCGTCAACATTAGAATTCTGGTCATAGGGCACTTGCTGTATGGTAAAATTTCTAAACTGTGCTAGAAAATCTTTAGCTTTACTATGGTAGGAGTCCATTTTTATGCCTCGAGCCTAGTATTCACCCAATATCTGATTTACGAATAGTAGTGAACCACTGTATATGTATACTATTAGAGCTATAACGTCCCTAGCATGTTGTAATCCTACCAGGAGAGCCTTGTATTTTTCTTCATTGTTTGAAGCATTGAAACAAAATCTAAGTGTGCAATGAATAAGATGCCCTTCAGGCGTAATAAGAATAAGTCCGACTCCATAGTTATGTTCGTTTGAAAACCCATCCACAAACAAGTTCCATGTTGGCAAAATTTCTCCATCATTCTCTAGCTCCTTTGTTTGCTCGTTTTCCTCTGGTACTCTAGTGCATTCAGCAATAAAATCTGCAAAGGCAAGCCCTTTCATAGCAGTTTTTGGCTGGTATTCAATTTTGTACTACCCTAGCTCTATTGCCCATTTCAGTAGTCGACTATATGTTTCCAGTTTTTCTAACACTTGCCTGAGAGGTTTGTCAATCAGTACTGTGATAGGTTGAACTTGAAAGTAGGGCCTTAACATTCTTGATGCTAGCAGCAAACAATAAGCCAATTTTTCGATCAGGGAGTATCGCATTTCTGCTCCAATTACCCTTTTTCTTATATAATATACTGGATGTTGGACTCTATGTGCTTCCCTGATAAGGGCTGCACTAACAACATGTTCCATAACATCTTCTCCTTCGCTTTGGGAAACTCCCTATTTGGAGTTGCTCCATTTATCTAAGGACATTGTGGCTTGGTCTCCGATGGTGCTTACTCCCATCACTGTTGTTGGCTTGCTCTCTGCTTGTCCAACAAATATCATGTTGGTCGTTGCCAAGCCTTTTTTAGCAATTGTGATGGAGGAGTTATAACACTCTCGAGCCTCTCTTTGGTTTCCCTTAGCACACCTAATTCCGGCATTATTGGGAAACTTTATCATTAAGTGGAATGCGGATGTAATGGCTCTTAGGTTGATGAATATTGGTCTTCCAAGTAATGCATTGAAAGCAGAGGGAGTGTCGACTACCACAAACGTTGCCATGACTGTACTGTTTGTTGGTGCAGTTCTCGTAGTCACTGTTAGTTTAATTGATCCAACCGGAGCCATTCCTTCCTAGTAAAGCCATATAGGGTCTGTGTGCATGGTTCCAAATCTCGTACATATAACTTCATATGTTCAAGGGTAGTTTTAAAAAGGATGTTTACGGAGGAGCCATTATCTATCATTGTTCTAGCAACAATCTTATTGGAAATCTGGGCCTCGGTGAATGCTATGGGCTTACATTCATATCGAGGTATTTTGGGAGTACGCTCCTCGATGACCGACACCTCTTCTTCTGGTTCATGGTGAAGTGTCCAAGCATAATGTTCCAATGACTTTCTACTTTCACCAGCTAAGTGTGGTCCTCCGCAAATCATGTCTAATTGACCAGCTACAGGGGCTATTTGTAGTGGTTGTGTTGGTGCATCCATATTGGGTGCAGCAGGCTGATTTTGTTCGACAGGGCATCGAACATACCTTCTCACATCCTGGTGATTTTGGCGGATGAGAAATTCAATTCCATCCTTGAGTTGTTTACACTCATTGGTGTCATGTTCGTAGTCGTTATGAAAACGACAGAACTTGTTCGTGTCTTTCTTACTTATATCTTTCCTAATAGGATTTGGCTTCCCATAAGGCACTTTAGCCTGAGTAGCTTGAAAGACTTCTGCCCATGACCCCAAGAGCATAGAATAGGTAGTAAAATGAGAATTTCACTCTTGTGGCTTATCATTGGTTTCTGCTCATTTGCTATCATTATTGTTGCGACTGTTGGAATTATTACTTCGTTTGCCACCATTCTGGTTTTTTTTACTACCATTACTATTGGTTGTTTAGTTCTGGTTAATGTACCAATATTTTTTGTTTGCACAGTACTGGTGTTTGCTTGGTTAGCCTAATTTTTTCTTCGAATAGCCTCTTCCAACTTAATGAACTCATTTGCTTGATTTAGAAATTTTGAGATCAGTCCATAGAGGACCTATTACTTGAATCCAAACCATAATCATCTTTCCCTCATCACTAAACATCTTTGATTTAGCAGCTTCCTACATGAATCGTTGTACATAGTCCTTAAGGGGTTCATTGGACCCTTGCTTGATGTACACAAGGTCGTTGAGCTCAGCTTGTGGGATACGAGCAACAAAGAATTGTGGTAGATAAGCCTCACAAATGTATCCCAAGATGTAACGCTTCTAGGCTTTAGTTTAAATAACCATAGTTGAGTAGAGTTAGCTAGGGTTGCAGGGAAGATCCTGCAACGATCATCATCTCTCATCCCTTGAAGATCCATTTTGTATTTCAAAGTTATTGACATGTGAGATGGGATCTTCTATTCCAGTATACATCTTCCAAGTTGGCATCTTGAACTTGGGTGGAATGGTAAGAGCATTTATTCGGTCAGAGACAGGAGACCCTTTTCTTCTCTCTATATAAATATCAATAAGTTTCATAGTAGTTAGCTCCTGAACCATCTATGCCAAGGTGTCTAGTTGTGATTGGATTGTCAAGGAAACTAGTGGCACAGCTGCTGGAGCAACGACTGGGATTGCTGCAGCTCCTCCTTGTGGTGCAGGTGGGATTATTGGTGAAACAAGTCTTGAAACATTGGAACCATTGCCTTCCTGGAGTTGTTCGAGGACATCTTGTAGGTCGTGCCCTCTGTTTCAAAGTCTATCGAATATGCTTCCTCCTCTAGGTCGCCCCCTACATTCTGACTATCTTCTCATTAAGGACAAGGAGGTGGTCTTTCTACATAGTTTGTTGGCTCTTGTTACCTTGGTGGGACAAACGGTCCTTCAAGTTGCACATGTTCCCTAGGTGGGATATCTTGAGGCTCAGGTGGCCTTGGCGGAACAAACTGTCATCTTGGGTGCTCATCGTTGCAATGGTCATTATAATATTGATAATCACGGAATTGGTAGTATTGACTAACCCCATCATTATTATCATAACCATCTCTATATGTTGTTTAATAATTGATATTGGGTTCCTGATCATTCCTCCTTCTATTTCTTTTGTGAAGAAGACCATAATTATAATCAACATGTAGAGGTGCCAGGCCTCGGTTTCGTCTAGCTATTCTTTCAATCCTTGGTTATCTGAATTGCTGACCAGATTCAGGATTAGGATGCTGGCCTTCCTGTGAGGTTGCTCGCCTTGGTGGTTCAATAGCAGGCCTTCCAGTTCCAGACACTTTTCTGGCGTAGCCTTGCTCTCTATTGGCCAACACTTGCTCATCTTCATGAAGTGGTTGCTGCATCTTGCACTGAGCCTCTCTATTTGAGTGTTGCCTTTGAATTTTCCTTGGGGGGAGTATTTGGTACCAAGACCATGATGGTTGAGCAGGTCCTAGAGCCTGACCAGCTTGTTGTTGGGCTTCAAGATTCTCCTGGCCAATGTTCTCAGGTTGAGGATTCACTGGTCAGGATCTCGCTACTTGATTCTGTGACAAGATAGCCTCTAGTAACCTTTCCGCCTCAGGACTGCAATGATCATCTTCCTCTTTTCGGGCCTCAAGGGTTGTTTCCTTTGATCTAACCAGTATTGAAAATCTTTTCTTTGTTTATTGAGAGCTTCTGATATAGCCTCTTGAGCTGCAGCCTGACTCTCATGCATGGCAACAAATTGTTCCTGCATCTTCCCTACGACCCCTTTCAGTTGTTCAAGGTTGGGGTGCAGATTTTCTCTACAGTCCACAAGGGGCTCATCATGTCCAAATGTGGCTGGTGGAGGTAGGTTTCCACAAGGAGGAAATTGATAAGTAGGGTGCAAAGGAGGGATCTGAGTGGTCGAGGGGCGATTCGGATGGGCAGTGTTAGGGTTCCCCCTTGTGGTTCTTGAATCTGGGTCCTTGTAGTGATAGCCATTGCTTTAGATGGATCTAATGAAGTAGGATCTTGGATTTCAGCTCTCAATGAAAGCACCAAAATGTTGACCAACATTTTGGTTAATGACACTGAGTCAATATGAACGACAGAAATAAATTTAAAGAATTGAAATCAAGTAAACGACACAAAGAATTTACAGTGGTTCGACCACAAGAGTTGGAAATAATCTATATCCACTTGCATTTATATAAATCAAGAAGGTCTCAGACTGAAGATCAAGAAGAAACAAGGTTCAACTAAGTGTCTTAAGCCTGAGAAAGAATACAATTCGTTCTTCAATAATATCATCATGACTCTCGTAGTCATGTGTGGTAGCAATACCAAACCAAATACGATGAGTAGTGGAATAAGATGTTGTATGTAAAGTGAGCACAAATTAGGCCTCAAATTTAACTTAGAGATAATGACTGAGAGAGACCCCTATTTATAGAGTCTTTTATTGGGCTATGAGCCTTTCAAATTAATCTAAGCCCTACACGTGTAGTGTGGGATTGTTACAACTGATTACAAATTCGAATAATACGGGAAAAATGCATTCAAACATCAGTTACAAGCATATCTTGGGATATTTTAGAATATATCGAGACGGGTTTATCTCGGAGCAACTTCAATGGATAGCACTTACTTAATCCTTCTCAAGCAGGATACTTGGACCAAACAGAATATGATGACTTGTGCTGATATGACCTCCTCGAGTAGCTATCTCATTTCGACCAGCTCTCAACGTTTGATGTCATTTTATTGGCACGTATCATCTTCAAATGCCGTGTCACTAAGTCCAAAATTGGGTTAAACACAGAGAATGAAATACCTAATGTGGTAGAGAGAAGAAAATCAAAAGCCACATATATGATGTATTAGAGAAAGAAAATATAAATAAAATGTTAATTAGAGTAAATTGTGGTTAAAATACCCATTATTTTCAATATATTGTACTTTTATACCTAATTTTTTTCGGCAATAAATATACTCAATTTCTTCAAAATGTTGCACTTTTAAACCCAAACTTTTTTTTTGCGGTAAATATACTAAATGTTTTTAAAATGATGAACTTTTATACCTCTTTTTTGTATTATTTTGAGAAATAGTAATAGAGTTAAGGAAAAATATAGGTGTTTAATTAGTTTTCAAATATTAAATTAGTTTCTTGTTCTTATTGTTGTTAGTGTTTTCACCACCTGACACGTGGAAATTAGGAGTAATTAACAACAAGACAAGTCATGAGGTTCTCGGCGTGTAAACTCCTCGAGGAAGCCCAATTCGGCCAAGTTGTAGATGTCTCCAGGTGAAGCCACGTTCTGAGGCCTGTCCTCAAGGCGAGGATGTCTACAGGTGAGGCCACCTCTCGAGAAGCTCTCTTCACTCGCCCATCTCCCAGGTCTTGGATTCTAGTAGTTGCCAGGTGTCAGTCACTACAGGTATAGGCCACCAGAAGATCATCTGACAACTTTTGGTGGGCCTTGATTAGTGGTGCTGAGTTCGTACCCTCGACAATCGAAATTTCCCACAACGCCACCTAACATAGGCAAATGTGCGCCGTACCCTGACAGTTAGAGATATGTTCCCTATAAAGTTGGTATGCGACTTTCTACAATGAGCCCCGTGCAATCCACCTGCGTCGTAGTCTTTATTTAGTGCATCCCATTTTGTATTAATTCAGCATCAACACCCTAGAATGGGAAAATTTGTATTAATGATAGATGATTAATATTATTGACCCCAATCTCTATAAATAAGGTTGGGGTATCTCCTTGTAAAGGGTTGGGATTTTTAGAGACAGAAACTCTGTAACTCAGTGCAATATATATGCAGCCTGAGAACCACCATTGAAGCTTGCTTAAACAAGCCTTTAACTCACTAAATATCAGAGACTCGTAGACTAGGGATCTTTTATATCTTGAACCACGTAAATTCATTGTGTTCTTGTCTATTATTTTCTTTAAACTCTTGGGTTTGGTTGATAGCAAAAAAGGCATTCAACATTTTGGTGTTTTATTGAGAGCTAGAAGAAAGCTTGAAGAACATAGACATGGTGACCACCCAGAGAAACACACCAGACGATGCATCTCCTCCAGCCTGAGTAGAAGGAGGAGAAAACAGTCGTCCACCACCACAAGAACTCCCTGAGATGGTGGAAGACTATGACAAAAACACTGAATATGATGGCATAGATAACGAGTATTATGAGAAGGAATATCCTCAGCTCATGGATGCAGAGGAGACGCTAGGAGGTGGTGGTGCTTCGCGATCAGGTGGCCACTCAGCAGCAGAAACTCGACACCCAAGAGGGTAATATCGCCGCCCTACGTGAGGTGGTTAACTCCATGAGGGCTAATTGGCGGCCCAAGGGCTATGAGTGGATCCCCATGAGCTAGTGTGCCACCTATGCACCCAGCTTGAGTGCCACTTATCGACCCAGACGGTGTGCTTCCTGGGAACTTAACTGATGTGGAGCAAGACCCGCCAGCTGGCGTACCCCCCGTGCACACAACTAGAGTTGGAGCCCTACCTGTGCAACTTGATCATGGCAAGGGTAAGGTCGACGACAACCTTGTTCACAAGAAAAAGAAGGCTCGTCAAAATCCCGAAGACAACCAGGCCATGAGAGTAGCTAATAAAGGTAAAGGCCTAGGTGCCCGAGGACACTGCCAGGCTATCAGCACCCGTGGAGCCCAGGGCGTTTTGCCCAGGTGCACCAATACGGATCACACTAGGCCTTGAAGTTGTGTCCCCCCAGCACCTCGCCATCACTACAAGAACAACGACAAAGGAGCCAACATGCAAAGCACCTCCGTTAATCAAGAATGCGGCATCAACATCTTGGTTAGTAATGAAAACATTTAGTCTGATGGTGAAACGGAAGTAGCATACCTCGAAGGCAGCGGTGCGTTTTGAGGCCAAACTGACCTACAAGATGACCTGAATGCTCATAGGTGTAACAAGGCTTTCGGACGGGAACCCGATAAGAAGGACCAGTTAGACCTCCAGGACAGCCTCAATGCCTGAAAGAGAAATATCCTGGCACAAAGTGCGAACCAAGTTCACGACCCCCTCCGCACGGAGTTAGAGAGCTTAAAGAGGATATTGCTCAGAATAGCCCGATGGCAGGTCCATGAATCCGACTTGGAGAACGAGGATGGAGAGCCATGTGCTCCTAACATTGTAGAAACCCTGTTACCATGAGGCTTTAAGATGCCTGCCATCACGTCCTATGATGGCAGTACAGATTCCACCAACCATCTTGTGAAGTTCAACAGGTTGTTGTCGATGCATCGCATCTCCGAAAACGACAAGTTTCATGGTTCTCGATAACATTGACGGGACAAGTTGATGAATGGTTCAAGAAGAATAGGACGGGATCCATTCATCTATGGCACCAGCTGTCGTCTTCATTCCAAAGATAATTCATTGCTGCTTGGAAGGTAAGCATTGATGCCAATGTTATGGCCAGCATAAAGAAGGGACCCTTCGAGACCCTCAAAGCTTACATCAAGCATTTCAAGGAGGAAGTTGAGAGGACCAAGAGGGTCGATGATGACCAGCAGCTAATGGAATTATAGGCCAGTATCCCTGCAGGGTCCCTGTTTTGGGATGTCCTCTTGCAGAGATGATGATGAAGGCTCGACGACTTGATTCATCGAGCACAAGAGTATATTAGCTATGACGACGACCAGATCAAAGAATTTGGGGGGCCCGTCACCTTTCCAGCTTTAATGATGCCAGGCCGCGTGGCTTTGGGGACCCAGTATCCACCCTAGGCTCTAGTCCAACAAAGTATGGCGAGAGCCTAATCTAGTCTGATTGTCCCCCCAGCAGGCTTTAGTGCCATGCCACCCGTTGGTTTTAGTGCATCTCCGACCGGATATGGAACAACACCCACCGGATATAGTTCTTATCAACCTGCATTTAGTGTTGGATTTGTTGCTTCATCCCAGTCCACCGCACCCAGCCAGACCCCCAGCAGCTGTAGGCGCGGGGGCAAATGCAAGTGTAGAAGGTCCAAGGGACATTGGATGGTGAAGACAAGACATGGGACTGCCGCCGACGAGAAGTACGTCTAGCAGAACTCTGAGTACACTAGCTTAGTGGAATCCCAAGAGAACATCTTTGTGGCCACAGAACAATACGTTCATTACTGCAAGCCATAACCCGCTCGGAGAGACCTGGAAAAGCAAGATCCCAACAAACATTTTCGTTTCCATAACGATGTGGAAGCACCACACCAATGAGTGTCGCCAAATCAACAATGTGATCGATAACCTCATCAAACTGGGACACCTTCACCAGTATGCTTGGGATAGATCACGCTAGAATTAGGCCCCGACCATAGTAACTCCCTCACAGCCTGCACCTACCCAGGTTCTGGGTACAGTGCCTGCACCTTCGCAGCAACAGATACTCCATGGACGTCCCCCTATAAATGGGCGAGTGAGGACCATCTCCAGAGGATCCAACTTGGGGGGGAACCTCTCGAGGTTCACAGATTAGGTATGCAAGCCCAGATACCAAGGATGACCACCTATGTCATCACATTGTTCAAGGAAGACACATGGAGAGTGCATTTTCAACAACACAATCCTTTGGTGATCGAGAGATAGGTTTCCAATAAGATGGTAGCTTGGATCCTACTGGACAATGAGAGTTTATTGAACATCCTATTGAAGTCATCCTACAAGAAGATCGGGTTGACCACAAGCGACTTGTCCCCATGGACCTCAACTCTATATGGGTTCTCAAAGGAAGGTCTCATACCGATGGGCCATATCAAGCTACCTGTGATGCTTGGAGAGGTTCCACGCCAAGCTTTTAAGTACTGCACCTTCGTGGTGGTGGGTTGTTCCTCAGTGTATAACGCCATCTTGGGGCGTCCGCCCTTAGTGGAGTTCGGGGCGGTCACCTCCATTCGGCATCTGTGCTTAAAGTTCCCCACGGTGTATGGGCTCCCGAGTAACCTCTTCTTGAGGAGGTGGAGGTGCATGTTGTTCGGGTTGATGAAACCAACGAGTTGGACCCGCAGGTTCAGGAAGAGAAAGATATCGAGCCAATGGAGGACTTCGAGGAAGTTGCACTCGATGCCTCCATCCACGAAAGGAATACAAAGGTTAGGATAAATCTATACGTTGAAATCTGGGAAAATCATGATTTTTTTTCCTGGTCTCACTCCAACATGACGGGCATTGACCCGAACATCATTTGTCATGCCTTGAATGTCAATCCAAACGTCGCTCTAATTCAGCAGAAGTGGAGAATACTTGACCAGACCAGGGCAGAAGCCTTAGAGGCAGAGTTTGGCAGGCTACTCGCAAACATATTCATTCAGGACGCCCAATATCCCAAGTGGGTATCTAATCCTATCCTCGTGCCCAAACCAAATAGATCCTAGAGGACCTGCATAGACTTCTCTGACCTCAATAAGGCTTGCCCTATTGACTATTTCTCGCTGCCAAAAATAAATCAGATGGTCCCTGCCACCTCGGGTACGAGTTTTTGTCTTTTATGGATGCATACTCAGGCTATAACCAGACTTCCATGCATGTCATGGGTCAAGAACACACCAGCTTCTGAACTGATGAAGGATTTTACTGCTATAAAGTGATACCCTTCGGTCTAAAGAATGCTTGTGCACCCACTAAAGGCTCGTTAACTGTATGTTCAAGGAACAATTGGAACAGAACATGGATGTTTATGTAGACGGCATGCTAGTGAATTCTTGAACAACCCCCGACCACATAAATGACCTAACGGAAATATTTTCAGTACTTTGCAGGTTTGGGATGAAACTGAATCCCCAGAAGTGCAGTTTTGGAGTTGCCTCCAGGAATTTCCTAGGTTTTATTGTTAATGCTCGAGGGATAGAGGAAATCCCCAAGAAGATTAATGCCCTGATCGATATGCCATCTCCTCAAAAGAATAAAGATGTTCAGAACCTCACCGGGAGGATAGCCGCCCTGAGTCGCTTTGTTTCCAAGGAAACAGAGAAGTGCATTTTGTTCTTCAACATACTCCGAAGAGGTCAGAGGTTTGAATGGATGATGGAGTGCGAATAGGCATTCCAATAGCTGAAGGCACACATGGAAAACCCAACTACCTTGTTAAAGCCCGTAGACAAAGATCCCCTCCGACTCTACATGACAATCCCAGAAAATGCCATCAGTGCCACCTTAGTACGCGAGTAAGACCGCGTCCAACACCCCATGTACTATGTAAGAAAAAAACACCTCAGAGTGGAGTCCAGATACCCGCTCATGGAGAAGCTAGCCTTTTCCCTAATGGTAGCTTTTCAGAAGCTAAGGCCATATTTCCAGGCACATCTCATCAAGGTCCTCATGAACTACCCATTACGGCAGGTCCTCCAAAATTAAGAGTCATCCAGGAGACTCCTGAAGTGGTCAGTCGAACTTAGTTAGTTGGACATCACTTATCACCCGAGGACTGCCATAAAGGGGTAGGAACTGGAAGACTTCATCGCTGAGTGCACCAAAAATCACGAGAGACTTAGGTACGCTCCGGTGGTTGGGCCCATGTGGAAGCTATTCATAGATGGATTGTCGAATGAAAATGGTGTCGTAGAAGGCCTCATCTTGGTATCCACCGAGGGGCACAGGGTTCACAACACTATGAGATTTAGGTTTGACGACTGAAAAATGAAGTAGAGTATGAGGTCGAGGTCAAGGTCATTGCTAGGCTTCGAGTAACATTTGAGCTCAAGGTCGAGGGCCTCGAGATTTTCAGTGACTCGCAACTTTTAGTTTATCAAGTACTCGGGGAGTACCAAGCCTAGGGGACAAAAATGGCCACTTCCTTGGCAAAGACCCTGGAAATTCTTCACAGCTTCAAAAAATTCACCATTCAACAAGTGCCACAAGAATAGAACTCTAACGCTGATGCCCTAGAAAAGCTTGCAACCACCAAGCATGCTGAACTAATTAGTGTAGTCTCCATTGACTACTTAGCTTCTCTGAGCATCTTATCTCTCAAGGAAGTAGAAGCAGTCCAACCCCAAGACAGTTGGATGATGCCCATAGTGAAATATCTTGTCTCTGGTGAGTTACCGCAAGACAAGAAAGCAGCTCGGAAGCTGCTTTACTAGGAGCCTCAGTATGTCATCATGGACAGCAGACTATATAGGTGAGGATATTCATTGAACTTCCTTTGATGTTTTTCCAAGAAAGATGTCGGTCTGATACTTTGAGAAATCCATGAGGGCTTTTGCAGGGACCACGCTGGGGTGAGAGCCTCACCAAGAAGATCTTGAGGCAAGGATACTTTTGTCTCACCATGAACAGGGACGCAATGGACTATGTCAAGAAGTGTGACAAGTGCCAATGCTTCGACAATATACCTCGAGCTCCTCCAAATGAGCTCACCCAGATGACTAGTCCTTGGCCCTTTGCTGTATGGGGCATTGACCTTATCGGGTCATTTTCACGGGACAAGGAGGATGAAGTATGAAATTGTGGCAGTCAACATCTTCACAAAGTGGGTCGAGGTCGAGCCACTCACTATAATCATTTCCAAGAAGGCACTGGACTTCGTCATCAAGAATATTGTTTCTCCCTACGGGCTCCCGAGGAAGATAGTCTCTAACAATGACCTAGAGTTTGACAGTGGGGTGTTCCTAGATTTCTGTCAGTGGCATGGGGTTATGAAGAGCTTTTCCTTTATGGCCCACCTGCATGCAAATGGGCAGGTTGAAGCACTCAACAAGATGCTCAAAGCCAACTTGAAGAAGAGGCTTGAACAGGCAAAAGGCTATTGGCCCGAGGAGCTTCCAAGGGCATTATGGAGTTACCACACCACTGCCAGGACCTCCACTGGCCACTCACCATTCTCTATGGCCTATGAGTATGAACCCATGCTTTTGGTTGAGGCAGCAATCTCCATGCACTGACGGGATATACATATGATCCGATCACAAACCACGCTTTACTCTGAGACTCCCTAGACCTTGTGGAGGAGCTCCGTGAAGCTTCGCAGCTTCGAGTAGCATCCTACTAGTAGAAAGTAGCTAGATATTTCAACACTATTGTGAAGGATCAAAGTTTGGGGTCGGAGATCAGGTGTTGTGAAGAGTCTTCTTAGCCACCCGAGACCCCGGTGCGGGAGTGCTGGGACCTAACTAGGAGCCCGTACCAAGTTGAGAGTGTTGTGTCCGGGGACACACAAATTTGCCCGACAGAATAGGGAATTAATACCCCATGCCTAGAATGTCGAGCATCTTTGGCGGTATTATTAGTGATACGAGCAATACATTTATTTATTTTGTAATCTCCCTATAGCCTCCTAGCACAATTAATGGAAACCGTGTACACAAAACACGATAATTTTTTTTGAGATTCTACTTATATTTGTTAGTTTCCTTTATTCTGTATGTACTAATCGTAGATCTCCTGCTTGCTGGCGTAGAAAACTGAGCACAGACTAGTCAAAAGCGGAGTGAGCCTAATGTCAAAACCACGAGAATAGAAAAACACTGATCAAGTCTTGAGTGAAACTAAGAAGCCTTGAGCCAGCGACCTAAGAAACTAATCTTGTTTAGAGCAGAGTAGGCTTAATGTCTAGAGAGACTAAGGACTAAGAATCCTAGTAGTGCAAGGAGCACTGACCAAGTCCCTAGATCTCGAGATACGAATGGAAGATCGAGTCCTCTGTACTCGGTCCTAAGGCATGGACTTAGGTCACGTCCCGAGGACACTGGGCCCAAGGAGCACTGACCAAGTCCCTGGTAAGCCGCAAGAAAAATATCATTGGGAAGTTGATGACTTGGGAAGCTAAGCTTGTCGACAAGTGAAGCATCCCTAATGTCATGAGACACCATAGTTAACTGGCTGGGGAAATACCTAGTTCCAATGAGATCCAAATAACGCAAGATTGTAGTTAGCATATTCTACCAAGGACAGCGCGCCCGAGGAGTAATAACCAAATCCCAATCCTCGAGATGCAAACAGAAGCCCGAGTCATTGGAACTCGGAGCTAGACCTCGAGTGCTAAAACTTGAGTATCATGAAAAACCTAGTATAAGGGTGTGAACTCGATTACCTGAACCTAAGATGATGAGTTCATGACTTCCACATGATTAGGTTTCGAGTTGTGCACTCGGGGGTCAAATCAAAAGGCCCAAACTGACCCACCAGTGACCACGTACTCGGGAGGCAGGTAGCTTAGTGCGAATGACCTCCTAGGGGCCCAAGTCATTGCGACTCTAGGACGCAGGATGACATTAAAGCTACTTTCAAGGACATCGAGCTTGGAAGGAAACACTAAATGTCGTAAACGTCGAGCACTAAGGCAAAACCCTATAGTACAATAGACCTCCTAAGTGCCCGAGTCATTGAAACTCAAATGTGCAGGATAGCCAAGTGACCTCACTTGACACTAAATGCATAAGTGTATAGACACTGGCAGAAAGATCCTCGCCGCATCTTGAGTTGTTAGAACTCGGGGACGTAAGACCGTATTAAGTGTATCACCTGACCTCAAATTAAAGTTACTCTCAGGGACTATGAGCCTACAAAACAAAACTAAATGACTAAAAGTTATCTAAGTACTAAGAGAAGTCGATATAGGCTCGAGTCTTCGAGACTCGAGCATCATACCTAAGTCAGCGACTTGGGACTCTCGTGAATTACGTTATGTTGAGCCGAATTAGAATAGTCCATGTTGCCTTATTTACTAAGTGTCAATTCAATAATAATAGTACAATCATGGCAATAAAATTGTAATGCCCTAGCTAACCAAGACCGTTATACTGTGTGTTTAAAATAGTGCTTGACTTGCTAAGCAAGCCGTTTGACCCCAAATGTGTAATTAAAGACTAAGTCAAGGTCAAGTATTAAAAGATTTGGTCAACAAAATTGTTATTTTTCAATCAAATATTGTGTTTATACATGGAATCCCAAAATCAGTTTACAGACTCATAAAAGACAAATAAAATACAATTTGGTCATCTTAAGCGGCAAAAGAGGGTTTAACCCTAGTTCCTCCCAAGCTATCCTGACCGTGGCGATCGAGCAGGCCGCATATGAACACACTGCCCCTGAAGCTCTCCAACTCATGGCTGGTCCTGCTATCTCTTTCCTTACCTGCACCACGTAGCACCCGTGAGCCAAGGATCAGCAAGAAAACTTAAAACAGCATGCACAACTATGAAATAGTATAAAAACAGCGAATATTATTCATCAAACCCAATTAACAATAAGATATAAATAACCAACCAGAAATAATATTTAATTCATTCAGGTATGTAAATCAAGCTCACCAGTCAATAAAAATGATTAAGTGTGAACCACACCTCTGGTTATGGTATAATACCCAGGCCCGATGCCCTTAGGCCAAGTCCCCTAGTCTCTTAGCCGACCCCGGTACCCTTAAGCCGGGCTGCGTTCTGCACGCTTGCTATCGGTGACCTGCAACATATATATTCACAAATACATAATGCATAACACATAATCAATGGCAATGTATACAAGCATGTCGATCCATATATTCTAGATACAGGTATATTCATGTTCATAACATATTCATATAGGGGGTGTGAGCCCCAATCACAACTCGGGTGCAGTTTTCTTACCTCGAGTCCCAAGCGATAGATAAAGAGCGGTCTCGAGCACGATCCTCAGTCTTGATTCTCAACGGTAACCCTAGTCATAAGAATAATAGATAACTATCAAATCCCAATACACTAATCAACTTCGAAATTTTAAACTAGCCTTTGGGACCTTGGATTCTACCAATCCAGGTAGTAGGATCCTTCCTGAGCCTTGACATATGGGTTCCCAAGCTAAAAATCCTCCAACAGCCTTGCTTTTGCATTTGAGATGTGGTCAGCCCCTTAAGTGTTGCGGCGCACTCAAGTCAGAGGCAAAATGCCTCTCTACCGAAGGACACGGCCCGCAGCACGCCATACCTTGCGCCGTAGCGCACCTAGATAGAATAGAGGCCTTCCAGCCTCTTCGAGCATACGGGCCGCGACCTGAGCCCCCAAACCCAGAAAACCATCCTTTTTCCTGCATTTTTTCAAGAGCGTAAACCCCAAATTCACACCCCATTCTTCAGGCAAACTCATAATTGAATCCAGAATCCTTATAACCTAAAAGTCATAACCAACCTATAAATCAATCCTTACAGTCATCAAAAACCCAAAATTAATTTTGGAATCCTCTTTCATGCCAACTCTAAGTCCAAACTATATTATAGCAGAATTCAACAATTAAAACTTTAAACCTTACCTCAGTTCGTGGTTTGAATCCCCCAGTTACTCTCTCTTTACTTCTTGCCTCAATTCTCCAAATTTCCGAGCCCAAATTATTGAGTTTTTCTCCTTCAAAGCTTCAAGATTTCCTAAGGTTCTAGAGAGTGTGAGAGAATGTGTACGATGAGTAAAAAGACCTAACAATCTTTTAAACTTTCCCAGCCCTTTAATTGCTTCTAAGGGGTGAAATGGTCATTTATCCCAACTCCCGCTAATTCCTCGAGTCATCCTACCAACTCCCAATTAATTGCTTCTAAGGGGTAAAACGGCCACCAAATACTTGCCCGTTACTCGATATATCCCAAAACATCCTCTAAGTTCCGAAAATACCCCTAGGCTCACCCCGAGCTGGGTATTAAACCCTGTTGTGACTACTTTCCTAATTCACTCACTAGGATCGCCTCAATCCGTGCTCTGTAAATATATCCACATAATAATGTGGTCTCAAAAATTTACACACGTATAATCACATTTATACCCGCAACGGGCCAATATTATAGATATTCCCTTACTATCAGGAATGGGCCCACATGCATATCTAATACACATAACACATGCATTTAAATCTATATTATCATAAAAATCATGTATGCCACGTAGTCACACCTTTATTCAATTAATTCAATATGTATATCCCATTATTCCCTCCAAGAACTTAGCCTTAATAGTGAATTCAGGTCATTAAGACTATCCCCTCCTTATTGGAATTTCGTCCTCGAAATTTATGCAATCATCTTGGGATACCAACCCCGCAAATCTGACTATAGCAACATAATCTAGTCCTTCACCTTTTTACCCATTAGTAACATTCTCACATCAGTGACAGTCTTATTTCATAAGACTTTAACTCGTTTATCACAAATTCCATTAGCTTTCTCTTGCTCAGTAAATTCCACTGAAATCCTAGGGTCGCCTCACCCTATCAACGGCAATACTTAACACTTCTTTTCTCGACATGGCACTAGTAACACTTTATGAGCCACCTCCCATACCATGGTAAGGTTAATATGTAGGCTCCTGGCCTAGTACTTGGTAAGACCTCGAAAGTCTATTAAATCGGGAGTCAAAACTCCTCTTTCCTTCCATAAATATGTTATCCCTTTCTTGTCCACAATACTCGGAGATATTCAGATGCCTCCCATCCTGGAACTCTGTGTCCCCATACTAAAAATTTGGAACCCTTACGTCCTTTTAAATAGGTGGACAGTTCAGCCCTAACAATCCCAATAACTTCATTAGTTTCTCTGAACCAATTCTGAACTACAATATTCTCTGTCTCTCATTTTGTTACTTGGAACAAGTACTTCTCCTCCCTTCTCTTACTGTATCTTATCCAGAGTCACCCTAGTCTTTGACCAGCTTCCATCACCGTGACTATTCAATCAAGGGACCATATTTATCTCAATGCTCCAAATACTTACACATTAGATGTATAATTCTCAAAATCTGAGTCACTTCTTAAGATTGTCAATTTATCAGAAGGTGACCCTTAATTCTATGTCTCGATCTTATATTCTTTGTCCTCTACAATCTTTTTCAAAACTTGGGAAATAAAGGGTCTCAGTCCGACACCATTGACTCTGGTGTCCCATGTAGACATACAGTCTTCCCTTGCCCATATTTATTATGGATATATCTGTTCACAAGAACCAAGGTGTGTTAACTCAATCTATTGAGTCACAACTTTTCATATCCAACCATCTTACTTACAGTCTAATGTAGTCCACCCTAGCTGTAAATATGGGTCGGGCTTTCTAGCACGGCACAAAACCGGCACGAGCACGACACGACACGAAAAAATATGGGCTTGGGCTAGGCACGACATGAATTGAAAATTGGCACAGCACGGTATGGCACAACGTGGGCCTAAGCACGGCACGACACGACAAGCCTAAAGGCACGACACGAAAGCATGAATAAAATAGCCCGAAAGCACAACACGATAAAAACCCCGATATGTTGACATTAATAATGATAATAAATGTTTATTTGTCAATTATCTATAAATTAAAATGATAATAAAAGTCTATTATTTTTCTCAATGTCTATATTTTTATAATTCTATTAATTTATTTTCAGATTTGTGAGTTAAATTTTTTAGCATTTATTAATAGGTATTCAAATTCTAATAATTATCTTTGATATAATTTTGGGTAAAAATATTTAAAAATATCTAAAACTATGATTTAAAGGAAAAAAAATGTATTTGAATTGGTGGTGAGTCCATTGATTGTTAAACATGAGGTGGAGGGTTCAATTCCCCATCCTCACATTTTTTGGCAATAATAAAATTTGGCCCAAATTTGGGCCTAAATAAGGAAAGTGGGCTGGCCCAACACGGCATGAGTATGGCACGACATGGGTCGGGCTTATGGGTCGTGTTGGGCTTACTATTTCAAATATGGACCGGCCTAGCCCGGTACGAATTGAAATATAGGCCCCGGCTTGGCCCGACTCAAATTATTCGAAGGCACGAAAATGTGGGTCGGGCCGGGCTAGTCCACATTTACAGCTCTAGTCCACCCCTTACGGTCTATCACTATACCCTTTCATCTTCCAATATACAAATTTTAGATTATAACATCCGTACAAATTTCTTGATACAATATTCATAAGGAGGTGGTACAATACTCATTCAAAACCTCTACCTCAACGCCGAGTTCCACCGGATCCCTCTTCCGATCTTCATATCTTAACCTGTTCATACAAAAGTAGTAGGATTCTTAATCATTCCCACAAAATCTCTTCCTTGAACTTCATTGTACATAGAGTTACTTCTGCCATCTATCAACTGCATACACTATACCAATCTTGGACGTTACCTCATCTCACTTTACTGTAATCTGTGGAGTCTTATCAAACTGGTACAGACCTTTTTAATTTAAGGTGCCAGCTTCCATGTTAATCTTTCTCTATACAATAAAGGGTTTCCAATGTGAATCACCTATTAATTCCCACTAGGGCCTTAGTCTCATGATTATTCTTTCATGGGTGATCAAACACTTTAATTCCTTATACTAGTACACGCAATACCATTCCATAGGTGTCGTCACCGCACCTTAACCATGGCTATGTAACATAACCATCAACCTAATGCCCCACGTAGAACCTTTGTGTTCTTGTACCTTCATCTACTATGAAGCACAATCAATCGTTCCTTTCAATCTGTACATGGGTGCACCCTAGTCCTCGTCATATCACCCTATAGTTTCATGCCTTAAGCAAGGAAAATATCCATCATGTTGTCCTCCTGTATCAGTTCGCCACATATACATTCCAATACCATAGTGTGCTAACCAATCCTTATTCTATCTTCTAAAAATCCAGTATGAAACTATCCATTCAAACAAACTTAAGGTTCTTGTGTTACCTTAATCTTGGGTATAGCTGTCTTCGATGATGCTTCAAGTAGTAGCTAATGTGTCTTACTGGTCTTTCTGTACTTCTCACTCCATAGGCGTTCTTCAGTAATTTCTTTGTGGCTTCTAACTGAATTTCCTCTATACATGATCCCATCACCTCCTATGATGTGACCTTGAATGCCTTTGAAGAAATGAAGCTCACTTTTTTGGGAGCCTTACCTGTAACCCCGCTTCATCAATCTTAGTATTATAAACAAGTGGTCATTCGTTTTGTGCTTCTAATCGGGAGTAGACCAACACATCCCTAACCAATCCAAATATGGCTTGTCCATGTCATTCCTATACTCTCTACTTATCGAACTTAACTATGTGTAACGCCCTACTTCCTTAGAGCCGTTACTAAGTGATTTTTTAGACAAAACAGTGTGCAAAGAATTCGCTAACCGAGGTTTTGAGACAAAAGTGTGACTAATTAAAATTTAAGGCTGTAATCTTAGAAAAATGCGTCGTTTCATTTAAAACTGCTAGTATTAAACCTTTGGGATCCCAAAATAAGGTTTGAAAACTATTTACATCTTGAAGTAAGTTTACAGTTGATAAATCATAAAATCATAGATTATTACAGCCATTTTCAAATAAACCCTCAACCAAAGCAGTCGGGCAGGCCAAACATGTACGCGTCGCTTCACGCTCTCCGTACTCATGGTTGGTTGACTCAGTCCATGCTTCTACCTGCCACACGGAGCACCCGTGAGCCGAAGCCTAGCAAGAAAACCCAAATAATACATAACATATGCAATTCATATAGCTGGCATAATTCACTGATAAATAGGAAAACCGTCATAATAAACAAGCACGGCCATGCCGCCCCAGAGGCCTTACCAAAGCCTGGGGTTTCGGTTCTCACCGCGAGGATAACTCATGTATCCCTTGGGTCCCACCCTGAATATAACATAACACATGTATCCACCGGGCCCCGCCCTGACTATAGCATCCCATGTGCTAGGTGTTACTTTCGGCCCATGGCCGCCCCGGCCTACGCCGTACTCGGCCCTTGCCGTTCATTTCATCATAATCACACATATAGTACATTCGAAATAATCATTCACACACATCATGATTCATTTAAGGTTAAACATTTGCACATAATACAATCTGGGGCCATGCCCTACAATCACACAGTGGGGCCATGCCCTATTCTCGGGTGTTACGGTTTTCTTACCTGAATTCCGAGCCTCCTGATGCACTAAAGCCGCGAGCACGGTCCTCTAGCACGAGCCTCTCCAATAACCTAGTCACAACACACAAGAAACATCCCTCAACACTAATCAAATCAAAGACCGCTTCCCGCGACCAATCCCACACTCTCGGGACTCCCAAATCCCTAAAATAATTCATCGAAAACATCCCCCGAACCCCCGGAGCAAAAGCTCAAAAATGCAACTTTTGGTGCCCTGAAAATGGCCTAGCGCCGCGGCACTCCCCTCAAGGGCCGCGGCGCCCAGCGAGATGCCCCTCTCCTGATGCAACCTCGCGCCACGGCGCCCAAGAACAGGGCCGCGGCGCTCCTTCGCGAACCCAGAAAATCTGGGTTTTCTCTTGCGTTTTTCCCGAACTTAAACCCCTCCAAATCATCCCAACAATCACCTAAGCCCCAAAACCAATTCCAAACTTCAAATAGACCATACATCAACCCATAAACATCATAACCCAACTCAATAACACAATCATACTCAAAATCCATCCATTTAATCTCAACTTAAGAAATCTAAACCCATAAACCAAAAACATAAACCAAAGCTTGAAAAGCTTGAACCATGCATCAAATTCCTAAACCATAACAGAAATAAATCTTAAAATTGCATAGAACCTTACCTTGAATGAAGAATCCAACCTTAAGCTTCCTTGGTTCATCCCCTAAGTCCTCAAGTTTTCAGCTCCCTTCTTCTCCTTCATGCCCTAGCTTTTTCCCTCTCCTTTTTCTTCTCTTCAAATATCAAAGCATCAAGTGACTAAGTCCCCCAAACCGTGTACCCCTTAATACCCAGCTGCAAAATGTCAATTGCCCAGCCAAATGACCATTTTACCCCTTCATCAAAACCCTTTGCTAACTACACCTCAAGGGCACCCTAGTCCTTTCTCCTATATTGCAATTCTACCATTTCTTTCACCTAAACTTGTTACTCTCAGCAGTAACTAATGGTTACCCAGGTTACTAAATCTCCAATAACCATTAACCGCCAATTCTCTACTTAACCATAAAATTCCCGAGGTACCCCTAGGCTCCTCCCGAGCCGGGTATAGAAATCCCATTGTGACTCTTAAGTTAACTTGCTCTCTAGGACCGTCTCGGCACGTGCATCACAACAATAACACCACACTCACGTGGTACAATTCACATAATACAATTATCACATATCAATACAGTTATGCCCAACATGGCCAAAATTACAATTACGCCCTTCTAACACGATCCGGGCCTACATGCATACTAGTAAACATAGCCATGCATCACAGTTAAACAAATAGCCAAATAACATGCTTTAAATCATAACCATGCATTTAACTCATGAAATCACACATGACTCCCTTCGTGCCCTCCTGGCACGCTAATCAAGGCCCTTAAGCCTTATTAGTGATTTTGGGTCGTTACACTATGTCACTGAAGCATGGGTCAGTTAAGATCCTTCACTGAAAACCTACCACATCTTACCCAGTGCAAGAAGTGATTGTTGAAATGTCCCTTCCCTTGATCCTCAGGTTGTAATAATCATATCGAGTGTCAATTCCTGAGAACATTGTCCTATCTTGCAACCGGGCAACTGAACCCTTCATTCTTAACAAATGGTGTTGATGTGTCCCATGGTAAGATGCTTTGTCGAATCAACCCCCAAATCAAATACCCCTTCAGCTGAACCATTAATTCTTCCTACTGAGCTAAATCGTTCTTCATGATGTCCCTAATACAAATTCTATCTGCACCTTAATCCCGTTGCGTATTCAACGATTCCTTGTACACCCATCTGAAACCTTACTGGCCAATCCAGTTTCCATTCAACTAATACATTCCATGTGGTACCTACCACAATATCTAGGCATCTCGTAGACGCAATCGGGTCCTTCCCTTCAAATCCTGACATTATCACCATCTCTTGCAATCCATGGTTGTCCCTTATTTAGTAGATTATCTCTACTCAGGGTCATATCAAAACTCTCATATGACGAGCTTAATCACTTTTACTGTAAACCTTTTACCAATAGTACTCTAACCTTCCTCTTCAAAGTTACCAACTCTTTCCTAGGAGGCACTAATATCTCAAACCCTATCGTATAGCAACCTTGAAGAATCTGTCTCATATCTATGTCCTTTCCGGGAGAAACATAACACCGAGCTCAACCAACTCAATAAATAACAAGGAACAAGAACTAACAAGTCAACTGGTCGCCTCCAAGGGACTAGCCACGGGCTCTTACTGCACTAAGGCAATCCCTCAAACTGGTGTCAAGTAATCTATACTCCTTGGTTCTTCCAACTTCGATTCCAGGCAATCCTAACTGACACGCCCAACCGTTCCACATAGAGAACATGCCTTCACGAAGCATCTTCCCAGATGGCGTCTCTCACAACTGGCGCATACTAAATAACTTCACCAGGCTTCAATGTTGCCCCAGCGGCTATCCTGTAAACTATAAACCTTCCTGTCATGACCAGGAGTAGTAGAACTATCAAGGGTTCTTCTTTTCTATCCATTGAGTATCTGCCCCTCTATCCGATCCCACAAATAGGGATATTGTTGTTTGAATTCCTGCCCTACGACACTCTCAAACCGTATCTCATCTCTTGCGCCTTCTATAAAAAGGCCCTCCCTACTGCCAGAGCATTAATAAAAGTCTCCTGCACTGGAGCGACCCTAACGCTCTGGGCCACTCCAGAGTTCAGTTCTCAAATGAATTATTCTTTTCGGGCCACATCCGCTGGTACCAAATCAAAAGCTGATTGGCCAACCCATCATCTTCATTGACATATGTTGTCACTATCATGCCTCAAGCTTTCCCTAGGTTCTAGGGAAATAGTGAGAGAATGTGTATGATGAGAAAGAGAGAGTATGCTGAGAGTTTGAGAGTGTTCTGGGTACTTCCTAGAATTCCCACTGAGTGAATCCCCTAAGTCCACTACAACAATTTTTAGTATATATTACATTAAAAAATAACACATATTTAGAAGCGTTATTAATGGATGATTAAAATAAAAACACAGAACTATTTTGGCGCCATATGAAATACACCTCTAGGCGCCAAATGAATTTTTTTTTGGGTCTAAACTCTCTCAGCCAAATTTTAATCCCTAAATCTAAGTTACCCAAACAATTTCTCTCAGCCTCCATCTCTCACTCTCACTCTCGTCTCAACTCATCTCTCTCTGCCTCACGAAGTCACGCTGATTATCTCAAGCTTCCAGAGTTCTATCTCTGCCTCATGACTTCACGCCGACTATCACAAGCTTTCAAAGTTCTATCTCTGCCTCATGCCAACTATCTCAGGTAATATTCTCTCCTGAGAGGCTTGGGACGATGGTGGATCGTGTGGCGACAGAGGTATCTCAGTACCTTCAATTTTCTCGTCTTTCACTTGCTCACCCTCTCATCTTTGTCTCTGTCCTCTGCAGGTGGCGGCAACAATGGATCTCGGTACCCTCCCTTCTGTTTTGTTACTGAAAGTCCATTTTTCCATATCTATTTTGTTTTTGTATTTCTCTCTTCCCTTCCCTATGTTGGTCTTTTTCCCATTTTTTTCTTTCTTTTTAATAAAATGGCCAAATAAGCTATATGTATTTCTCATTGTTTGTTTTGGATTTAGACAGAGTTGGAAGTTTTACAATAGGTTTTCTTTCATTTGTAAATCCGGTGTTCGTGATTTTCTTAGTTGTTCGAAGCTTTTTTTTCTGGTTTTGTTGCTTGTTAATTAGGAATATATATTTTGATTTGTTTTTTTAAATTGATTTGATAATCTGATATGGGAAATTAGTAAGGAAAGATTCTTTCATGATTCTTGATGGTGGTTTTGTACCAGGTCAGCTCAAATTATATATTTCGCTTCTTTGTTTCTTTGAGTATTTCTTCATTTTCTTGTTGCCAAGGTTATTATTTTCAATAACTCAGATTTTATTGCTGTTAATGGTTATCATAGTAGGAAAAAATTGTATTTCTCACCCATTTGTGAATTAATTCAAGCGAAATAGATGGTTAGATAAATGAAATAGAAGCTGCTCGTGCTCACTTTGGTAGAAATTCTTCAAACTTGGCATTTTCTTTGTATAGCTCTCTCTATAAAATTGTCTACTATATTCATATCTATTTTAATGAGGCAATTAGTAAATTGTTGAAACAATAAATTGCTGTTAGTGTAGATATTTCAGCTTAGTAGCTTACATAAGTACCCATGATTTCTCTCATCATTGTTCTTTTTCTGCAACTCATAAGATTTAACCCTAAAAATTAGAATGGGTAAATCATTTGCTTTGAGCCTTAGTTATGTATTAGTGTTAGTATTTTGTTTGTTTGTTTCTTTAACTTTTAGTTTTGCTTTTTTGATTTATTCAAATTTTTCTTTCAAAGCTCCATTTTCCCTTTCCTCTATTTTTTTCATTTCCTTCTATTTTTTCTTTCGACTATTTTTTATTTTTTTCTTTAACGTCTTTAGTGCATTTTGCTACTAGTTTAATGGCATAGAATATGTATTTTTCTATTGGCTTTGGTATATTTTGTTACTGGTTTGTGTTGTTTTTTTACTGCTACTGTTGGTCTATTTTGCTGCTACTATGGGTCTATTTTTTAAATTTGTTAAATTAATCATGCCACAATTACATAGGTCCAATTACTTTAACAATTTCCTTGAATCTAACTGCGCATTCTTTTTAGGTTTTGGTAAAATACTTTCTAACTTTATTATTGTTTTTGAGTCATTTTGTCATATATATTATCTTCATTTTCTGCAAGTTAGCCGTGGTTTATTTAACATGAGAATTCATACTACTTGTTTCACATGGTTTCTATTTTATTGTTTGATCAATAATTGTGACCTCAATTTTAAATTGGTAACTTCTATGTTATGTGGCCTTCCTATGTGAATGTTATGTGCTAAGCAATTGAATGTCATCATTAGAGTATATATTCCCTTTGAATAATCATAGTTTGGTCCTATGAAACAAACATAAGAGGTTTTGTCTTTAGGCTTTTAAGAGATCAATACAGGAGGGAGTTTGTTTACAAGCATATAACATGGAGACTTTAAATCTATTCTATTCCATATGCAGTGTAGCAAGTTCCTGTTTTAAAATTACTTTAATGGCAATGCAGGATGTCCATGTGCACTTCCCATTCTATTTTGCTCATCTTTTGTGTCATCTGGTGTTCTGGCTATGCTGTATCCACTGGTATGCTCAAAAAACCCTTCCATTTTTAGTTGTTAAAATTAAAGTGGATGTATTTTCCCATCGGTAGTAAAAAAAAATGTGTTTTCTAGTATGTTTTGATAACAAGCAATTTAGAGGCCTAGAAAGTTATCTCTTCTCAAAGAATTAAATGGGGAGATACAAGATTGGGAAGGCTTCCGATATTTTACGTGGTTGATGCTTTATCGTATGCTCCAAAGATATTGTCTTTCTTGCATCTGTTGAATCATATTAAATTCTCAGATGTTTTTATTGCCATTGACTTTAGTGGTGATGATACAAGGGAAAGTTAACTCTATCCTGTTTATTCTTGTTATGTCTATAGGATGAATATCTTATCTTTTTTACCCTCGGAACCTCATGAACAGCTGCAAGACAATAAAGTGGAATGAAAATAAAATATTTTTTGGCTCAAGCTTTGGCAGCATCTTTGAAACAACTAGCCAAACTATTTGGTGTTGTCCCACTAATGGGGACAATGTTCATGGTAGTAATGACCATTCCATGATCTCTTAATCATATTTAAATTATTAGAATAATGGTAGTGTACACAACACGAGCAAATAAGCCAAACAGCCAAAGGAGAAGACGAGTCTCTAAATCTTTTGAGATCAAGCATATCCAGAGGAAGCAGCTTCGAGGTATTATGTTGTATATCATGTACATGCATAGAAAGTTTGGTTTAACTTTAACAAAAAAAAGGTTCCATATTGGAAAAGAAAAGGGTTTATTCTGTACAGTAATTAACTTAAAAAAGCACACATCCCACGAGCTTGTTAGTGTTTGATTCATTGTTGTGTGCCATAACATAATTGATTGAATGAATTTATCATCATCAAAATGATTTTAGTAACTTTGAAGCTAAAATATTTATATGCTTGGAACCCTTTTTAGCCATTCATTCACTTGATTATAAGTTGGAATAGAATTTTCCGATATAGCTAAAGCTCTCTCTCTAACAGAATCTATCGACTCTCTCTTCCTCAGGCCCCGATAGTCTAAAGTCCGACTGAACAACACCACATTTAGTCTCTCTTCACTCTTTCCCATTGAGCTGTTGGAGCACACACAAGCATGGAGCAGCTAAACCAAGACCCAGGTAACCTAATCACTCACGAAGTTGTTAGTTTCTTCTGTAGTTTTTTTTTCTTTTTCAGATTTCAAATTAATATCAAGAAAGTGTTTTGAATATTGATTATATATATTTGTTTCTAATTGAGATAACATAGAGAAAATTAAAACTACAGAGGTTGTATGCTAGCTAATTCAAACACTCACAGGTCCTCTCTTTCTCACGCTCTCCTCTTTCCCTCGCCTCTCTCAAATTCTCACCTCACTGAAGCCTCTCTCGGAGTAGCTCAAGAGGTAAGGCATTTTGATTTATTTTTTTAACTTTGATTTTGATATTTAGTGTTTTAGTTTGTTAAGTAAAAATTGTATTGATTTTTGTTTTGGTGTTGGGGTATTATCAGTGGGTATAAGTCTTGGTTTTTCCCTTTGTTGCTGATCTGGTTCTTCGATCCCCTATTTCACAATCAGGTAAGTCAAACTTCCATTTACATATTATTGATGAATAACCAAATTTTTGTATATATATATATATATAGTACATATTATACAAAGATAAATAATAGGTGCTTGCCATCCTTTTTTTTTTTGTCTATGTACATAAAGAAATGTTAAGAAAGTGGGTTATATTCTCTATTTGTCAAAATGTGAATATTATATATAGATAAGATAAATGAAATTAAATATGATTTTATGACAGCTAATTAGATAACTCATGACACTATATTCTTATGAACTAATGTGTTGTTAATAGAAAATAGTTTTGTTTTGTTTTAGGTGTTTTTCACTTTTTAATGAATTTGTACCTACTTTTCTCTATCACTAGAATGGTCAAGAAGCTAAACTGATATTCTATATTACAATAGAAAGTGTTCTTATATAGTTTTAGGTATCTACAAGACACACAGTATGTTATAACTAATATAAATTTGAATTTTTTTTAATACAGGTCTATTTGTTGTATTATGGCTTTGGTGCTCCTTGCCTTTTCAACATTTTTTTTTACATGTGTTGATTCTTTGCTTAAAATGATCCAAATTATTTCTCCATGTGTGTTCTTTCTCTCTACTCAACTTATATCAAGAAAACATTTTGAATATAGTCAATACATATATAATTTTTTGTGCTGGAATTATTTCTAATTGAGAGAATGCAAAGAGAAAAATTAGAGATGTTGTAAGTGTGAGAATATGGTGCTTAATACTTAATGTTTGTGATTTGAGAATATGGATTTAGATTACCTTTTCTTTAGTCCTTTTGTTGGCCTTTGTGTATGAAATTTGGATTTTACAGATTTGATTTATGCATATTCTAGAATCTAAATTTATCAAGCTTTTATTCATGTGAAAATTTATAATATTGATTGTGATCATAAATAATGATATTTTTCTTTGGTGCTGTTATATTGCTAATATATGGCTCTATCTCTGTATTTTTATTCTATTTGTAATATAGTTAAAACTTTTCTGGATGGCTGCCTCCAAGAGAAGAGGCAAGATACTTTGTGTGCAAGAAATCTTTCACGGGAGACTCTTACTTGTGTTTGCATTTTGTAAGTGGTATGTCTTTTACCTTTGTTTTAATATTATGCTAATGTTAGATGAGTTTGAATATCTTAAATATTCATCCATAGTGAAGTAGGTTCAGAGATCATTGTTGTGTGCTGCGGTGATAACAGAAGGTTGAGAACTTGTGTGTCTTAGTGAAGTAGGATCTGAGAAATTTGTGTGTTGCGGTGAGATAAGGAAGAAAACATGCATGTTTTTTGAATGAGTTGAATTGATATTGGTAGATGGTTAGTTTCTAGTCTAGGGAAATGGTGTTTGATTTTATATAGACTTATCTAGTATTACTATTTTATAATTGAATTGTGTTTTCTTGGTTTGTTTGATGATTGGTACATTAATTAGATTGTTAAAAGCACACACTTTTAAATGGTGTAATAATCTTTTTGTATAGATTTTGAGGTCCTTTTCAGTTGTATTGCAAGCAGCTTTGCCTGAGTTGCTTCCTTTTTTAGGGTCCTTAAGCTTCTTAAAGAAACCAAAATATCATTTTGTGTTGGCACTATAACAAAATTGGGTTTTAGAGACGAATTTTTTTGATGCTAAAGCTTTCTAAATCTCGCTATATCGAATAGAGATAACGAAATTGTCATTAAACTTCCTCGCTAATACTTTGTTTCTATTGTTGAACTATAGAGAGGACATTTAAAATCCTCGTTATTGCTTGGTAATAGAGAGAAAATTTTAGTCGCTATTTCATGAATATTAGGTTGATATGCATACATATATATATGGTATGTCATTAAACCAGCTTTTTTCTACTTCCTTGGTGATGTTAGGCTGTCATTTGTGTGATTTTGAATTAAAAACTTGTAAACTTGGGGTTTTAAAAGTTTGGAGAATGATGCTGAAAACTCATGTATATTGTATGTTGTAACCCAGTGTTTTTTCTCTCTAATTTTCTCCCTTTCACCTCTGAATTTATTTTCACTGCTAATGATTGTGATTTTGTATTGTGGAATAGATTAAAATTTTGGTTCTAATTTGGTATAATATGACACATTCAGAATATAGCCACAATTTTGTGTGATTTTGAATTAAAAACTTGCAAACTTGGGGTTCTAAAAGTTTGGAGAATGATGCTGAAAACTCATGTATATTGTATGTTGTAACCCAGTGTTTTTTCTCTCTAATTTTCTCCCTTTCACCTTTGAATTTATCTGTTTGTTTGTGGAAATATCACTACTTCTTGGCCTTTTCTTTTTTAATAGGTTCATAATACCGAACTAGAAGATGAACCTCCAACAAAAAGACGACTTTCATCAGCCTTTGTCAAGGTATAAAGAAGAAAGTCTTGTGTTGTGCTTTAGAATTATGCTGCTGAATCTTTTTTTCATTTTCATTAATATTTATTTATCAATAAAGTTCTTTAGGTATCATAAATCTAAAAATAGTAATGCGGAACGTTCTGGAGCTGCTCGGGGATTGAGTGAGATCAGTTTCTTAATTTGAGAAAGATTAAATTTCATATCTTGTTAGATGCAACTTATGTCTGTTCTTGATTATCTAAATTCAGGGCATAACATTAAATATTTTGATACTTTTTGTGTTTAAATATAATACATAGTGCTTTTAAATATCCTACAATTGGTAGACACATACTTTATAAGTTTAGATACTCGGTTCTAGAATAACATATTAATAAGGGAAAGAAAAAAAAGTCTCACTCTTTGGTTATTACTCTTGGTAAAGAGATTTTCCATTCTGCGATTGTCTACCTATTCTTTTCCTGAATTTCCATCTGTTTGTCTTTTTCTCTTATAGTACCTTGTGTATTTAATTCTAGTTCCTATACAATATTATTTTGTTCAGTAGTATATTTTCTTGGCTATGCAACCTGTAAAGTCAAAATCTTTCATAGATGCATTCTAAGCATAGGAAACTTAACAAATCTCTGAAGTGTGTAAGTGGAAACCAGTGCTGTCATTCTCATTTTGTTTGTCTTCATAATTTATTTGTTGCTGACCCTTTATTTATTTGTTTATTATTATTATTTCTCTGTCTGCAGACTATTACAGAGCAATAATATAACAAGTCCTATCCCCTCTAAGATTGGGAGGCTCCAAAAACTTGACACACTTGATCCTTCCAATAACAACTTCAATAGTCAAATTCCCAACACTTTATCACACTTAAAGAGTCTTCAATACCTGTATGTAAACTCTATTGATTAATTTTGAGTTAAATATTTTAATGTTAAGCTTGATGGTAATTACATGATTTGGAACTGGATCAGGTGACTGGACAATAACACTTTGAGTGGAGCAATTCCTGCATCTTTGGCTAACATGACATAGCTTGCCTTCCTGTAATTCTTTTCAACTTTTAGCATTTTAATACTACTTGTTATTAAGGCTCCATCACAAGTTGAATAGTTTATAAAAAGGTTTTATGGGATTTTTTTTACTGGTCTAGGGAACTGTCATACAACAATCTAAGTGGTCCAGTACCAAGGTTGCCTGCCAAGACCTTCGAGTAAGTCATTTTCTATATTGTAATTGTTGTTAAGATAGATTATCTGAGAGATTATCATTAAATAACATGTTACAACTGCTCTAATTTGCTTCAAGCCTGGGCTGCATTTGTCTACTAATTCTTGGGTTTGGTTTCCTTCTTTGGTGGAGGTACAGACACAACCAGTAAATTTTCCTTGACGTTAACGGTTAGTAAACCTAACTCATTTTTTAAGCAATATCATTAAAAAAGAAACAGAAGAAGAAGAGATTAACAGCTGTATGCTTTAAAAAAATTTAGAGCAACATCATGAGGAGGTTTGCCTTGGAAACCTGAGGAGATTTCAATTTAGAGAGCTTCAGATGGCAACAAACAACTTCAGCAGCAAGTACTTGGTTGGAAAAGGTGGTTTTGGAAATGTCTACAAAGGTTGTCTCAGAGATGGTACAGTAGTAGCAGTTAAAAGGCTTAAAGATGGTAATGCCATTGGTGGTGAGATTCAATTCCAAACTGAAGTTGAGATTATCAGGCTGGCAATTCACATGAACCTTCTTCAGCTTTTTAGGTTTTGTATGATGGCCTCTGAGAGGCTCTTAGTTTACCTCTATATGGTAATGCCATGGAGCAAGTTTCATGCATGATTTACTTTTGTGTATCTTGTAATGTTTCTATTTTTCATTTTTGAAGTAAAAAATGTTCAAGATTATAAAACTTTATTATATTATGCTTTCAAACTTAAGTTAGAACTAAGATCTCATGAAGTAGACACATTCATGGTTTGAATTAGTTATTGTTTAATGTAATACTTATGGTTTATCAATCTATTGAGAATTACATTTTATGATTAATTTTGATTTTTTTTATCAAAATACAATAATGAAAATATTTTAATTAAAAAAAAACCTTATAAGTATACTTATCAAAATAAAATTTAAATATATTATCCACACTAAAGTAACAAAATTTTATTAATAGACTTTTAATATGTTATGATTTAGAAACATATTATAAGCATAACAAATCATTATTATTTATATAATATAACAAACTAAAAACGTTATCAAAATAATCAAATGTAACAGTGGAAAAGTGTTATGCAAAAAATATAAGATTAAACGTCAAATTTATAACCAAATACTCTGCCTAAATGTTATTATTTGAATATTATAGCAACTAAAAATGTGTTATTGAATAGTTTAAGATAACATCGAACATAACATCTGAATACTGTTATAGAAAAGACAGGACTTTTAATAACAAGGGCTATGTTAGCGTTTTCAGAAGCGTTATCAATACTCCCGGTTAGCAGTTTTTAAGTGTTATGAATACTGTTTTTTCTTGTAGTGGTCAAAAAAGACCTAACTACCCTTTAAACTTTTTCAACCCTTTAATTACTTCTAAGGGGTGAAACGGTCATTTATACCAATTCTAGACAATTCCTCGATTTATCCTACCAATTCCCAATAAACCCCAACTTGTCCAATTAATCACCAAATACTTTCTTGTTACTCCATATATCCCAAAATATTCTCTAAGTTCCCAAAATACCCCTAGGCTAACCCTGAGTCGGGTATTAAACCTTCATGTGACTACTTCGCTAATCCACTCACTAGGATCGCCTCGAGCCGTGTTCTGCAAATATATCCACACACTAATATGGTCTCAACCATTTACACACATGTAATCACATTTATGCCTGCAACAGGCCAATATTATAGATATGCTCTTACTATCAGGTATAGGCCCACATGCATATTTAATACACATAAACATGCATTTAAATCGATATTATCATAGAAATTATGTATGCCATGTAGTTACACCTTTTTTCAATTAATTCAATATGTATATGCCATTTTTCCATTGAGGCACTCTAATCCAGGTACTTAGCCTTAATAGTGAATTCGGGTCGTTACAATAGTTCAAGCTGCATATATTTAAACGGAAAAATATTTTCAACAAAGAACGGGGGTTAGAGCATTAATTGTCTATACCCCAATAAACTCTGAAATGCAATCCTAAATAAGGGTTACACCACTTGCTTGTCCAGGACCTCCTCCACTAGGTCAATGATTGGGTCCACTTCCAGAGCCTCCCGGCCTCGCAGACCATAATTCGAGTCATATATGCAATATGAGTCTCCCATAGATCCTCTTCGAAGAGGAGTTTGTACTTCTCGGGTTCTCCCGTGAAGTCCAAGCTCATCTCTTGATTATGAAACCAGACCATGTAAAAGGTGTCCTCAGCAATTGTCTCAACTTTCTTCTTGAGTGTGTCCACCTGATACTAAGTGGACATGTTCATCACCATGGCATGGATGGCCTTCCTCTCACCGAGCTTGGCTCTGTCGTTGGCTTCTTGAAGCTGCTCCTAGAGTTGGGAAATCTCCCTGACTCCCCAGGAAACCTCCACCGTTGCCATCTTAGCCACCTCCTTGGCCTTTTGCAGATATTCGGAAGTCTTGAGGGTAGCCTCAAGATCCCGAGAGTGTTTTTGCTCAGCTTCCAAGGCAGCCTGAAGGTGAGTGAGCTATTTTCGGGAGGGACTCAGTTATTTTCCTCGAGAACTGCTATCTTGTTAGGGGCCCGCTGGATTTCATATGACTTCTCCATCATGATATTGCCTAAGCATTAACAAGCCATGGCGGAGTGCATAAATAAAAAAAATTAGTTCAAGTAGTGTGGTAAGTAAGCAAAGTAAGATCCATAGAAGTGATGACTGACCCGAACAGTGGCATACTGTCATGAAGCAACGAGAGAGGCCTCATTGTCATCACTCAACTAGGAAAAGCTACGGGCGGTTAGTTCCCACATGGTGGAGCTAACCCGCTGGAGGAGCTCGGCTATGAGAGGGGCCAAAACGTCCCCTAGCTTGGTGGAGAAAAGAGTCTCCAGCTCCGCCCGACCTATTGAAGTACGATAGGTCACTCTTTTGGAGGTTTCATTTGGTGTAGGGCCTTCGTAGTTTCATGAAGGAGTATGTTACTCTCTGCCATTCTCGCATCAAAATGTTGGAGCATCGCCTGGTATTGCTCTAGCAGGTCCCCCTCATACCTCTTTGGGTATACCAGGAGTCGGGGGCGAGAAGCCAACCCCTTTTGGTCTAAGCTTTGGACCACTTCACTAGCCTTGGAGAAGGGAGAAACTGTAACGCCCTAGATAGCCAAGATCGTTACACTGTGTATTTCAAATAGTGTTAGACTCGCTAACCTAGTCATTTGGCCATAAACTTGTAACTAAAAGAGATTAAAGAATTATGGTTAAAAAATTTGGTAAAAAAAAAAGATCATTTCATTAAAATGTTTAAGTTCGTACATGGGATCCCAAAATTGTTGGTACTAAATGATCAAATCAAAAGTACGCAGCGGAATATATGGACCATTTTTAATAAATATTAATACTAGCCAGGATCATATACATATATGAATATTAAATCACATAAAAATAGATCAGGGATTACCTCTAGTAGCCTATCAAGTGTCCTTCAGTCTTTTTGTATAAATCAACAATCTTCCTATCTAGTATTCTGAGATCTCACACCTTGATCTTCCAGACCAATCCTCAAACATGCAAGGACGTGTGTGGGCACGTAGGATTCAAAAGGATGATTTATATGACTCCCTAGATGTATTCAACACATGAGATCTAAAGAGTATTGACAGAGAGAAGGTTTAGAATAATTTTCTGGTTTAGAGAAAACCATCGCTTTAGAGAGAGAGTTTGATTATCCATCTTTTTCTGAATCTCACGTATATTAGATTTATAAAGATATTTAATATAATTAAATAATCTTTATTTAATTAAAATATAATTTAAAATAAAACTGATTAGATATTTTCATTTAATTATCTATTTAAATCATATTTAGAAAGAATAATTAAATATCTAATTAAACAAATTTATTTAAAATTCAAAATTTAAATCTCAGGATAAAATCCATGATGCTAGGCGCCACACACTGGACGTACAATGTGTGTCGCCCAACCCTATTAGGGTTGCCCCAATTTTCTCTTTTGTGTATTTAATGGACTTTTAAGAGAATATTTTATTCCAATATTAATATTAGTTAATTCAAAATTAACTTTATCTTAAAATATCAATTTTAAATTAAATAAATATATATCATATTATAAATAGGATATTTATTATTTTCTCTCTTTATATTAATCCAAACAAGATTAATATTAATTTTGACCTATAGTTTTTCAAAATAAAAACTATATAGTTAAATACTTAATTAATTCACAATTAATAAATTACCTATAATTATCAAATAATTATTTCCTTGCCCTAGAAAATTAATACCTTTGCAATTTAGTCCTTTCTCTTAACAAATCTTTTTTTTGACATCCTTACCCTTGACAGTGTAGGACAGAGGTGATCTAGGGACCATGGACCTATAATACGAAGCTCCAATAAACCAGATTATTAATTAAACTCCATGATTACTCAACTATAAATATGGAATTGCACTCTAGAATTATATTTACATAGTTTTCTCTAGTAGTCTATTGAAATAATCAATATATGTAGTTATGTCCTCTATTATTGGTTCGTTAATTAGAGCTATTCAAAATTGTTGTTTTACCCTTCTAATTACTTCTTGATCCTTAAGTACCATTAATTCACTATCGAATAATTAATCTATAATCTAATTATAGATTTGAGCTCAATAACTATTTAGTTACAAAATCAACCCTTAAGGAAACCAATATTCGATCCGTTAGGAAACCATGGATTCCAATATTGTAATTCATGTTCCCAGCCTTCCATGATATTGAACTCCAAAACAAAAGTCATTAACCTCATTATTCAAAGAGACCTTAACGAGTGAATCAAAAGATCCAATAAACATAAATAGGAGTTCATGAATACTCAAGATTTAGACTGATCTGCAAATGATCATCTATTATAACAAGAATTAAATCATTACGTCAAACGACTTGTTTATAAAGATAATTAATTCTCATCGGTCCTATCATATATAATCTCTATCATATACAACACCTTTATTAAGATGTCTATCCACATCAGTAATTTGAATCTAGATTACTTGCATCTCATATGATTAGTAAACCGTACTTGTAACCTTTCATTAAAGATTTCTTACTGTAATATGTTACTAACTATTTTATTTATTATATATGATCTTAATTCTCTCGTACTAATACAAGATTATATTCTCATGAACTAATAGAAAATTTTCTTGATATTATTATATAATCAATTCAAACAATAATTATAACATTTCAATACAATAAAATTGTACATTTATTTAAAACCAATAAAATGTCTTTACATGCCTTTAGGGTATTAATCCTAACAAAAATAAACTCAAGAAGGTTATCTACAACTCAAGAAGTTACAACAAGCCGGACTAAGCATCAAAATAGTGTTTAACCCTAGGTCCTTTGAGAAATCCCGACTGTGGTGGTCGAGCACCCACATATGTACACGTCGACACCGAAGCTCTCCAAATCATTGCTAGTCCAGCTTCCCTTTCCTCTTACATGCACCACATATCTCCCGTGAGCCAAGGCACAACAAGAAAACTTAAACATGCTCATAAGCAGTTCACAACATATTACAGAATCATAAATAACATACCTATAAGTAATAACTCTACTTGTGCATGCATTATACTTAAATAAGTGACTACAAGGTCACACCAGGGGCCTGTTGCCCTAAATAAATGACCATAGAGTCATACTAGGGCCCATTTCCCGTGGATAAGTGACTATAGAATCACCCTAGGGCCCATTGCCCTATTTTCTGTATAACCAGCCATAGGGATGGCCAAGCGTACATGGCGCTTTAATTTCCAATAGACCATAGGGTCGATCAAGTGTATACCATGCTCCTGATTAGGCCTAACCATATCAACTTGCGCTCAGTGTGCTATTGTCGCCATGAACTTATAAGTCAATCCTTTCGACCAACACTTAATGCACTATTGTCTTCCTTGACTTATAAGTCAAGCCACTTTAATCAAATAAAAAGATAAGCATACACTAAATGTCACAAGTATACACAACACAATTAACATGTCTAATAAATTAGCCCAATCATAGTCTTAACCATGTTCAATAACCGGGCCAAGCCCTAATCACACATATCATGAATTGGGTGTAGTTTTCTTACCTCTATTCCAGCATGATCCTGCCCCGAGCCCTATCGGTAACCTAGTCACAACCATAAATAATATCCTCATTATGATTCAATCCCAAAAATACACTTTGGAACCAATCCCGTGCTCTCTGGACTTCAAATTTCACCCAACGGATTGGTGGAAATGTCCCCCAAGCCCCCAAGTTCTTCCCAAGCTCTAAAAGTGAGTCTTGCTAAAATTGTCATAGGGTAGGGCACCCAAACCAAATAGAGAGCCCCCTAGAAACTCCCCTCCATAGCGCAGGGGCGCCCAGTACAAGGGCAGGGGCGCCCAAACCAAATAGAGAGCCCCCGAACCCTCCCTTGCTTAGTGCATGGGCGCCCAAAACCAAGGGCAGGGGCGCTGCAACACGAACCCAGAATTGTAGGTTCCATTTTCTGCAGTTCGTCCGACCTAACTTCATCAAACTCTCAAGACCCTCAAAAGTCATCAAACCAAGCTCCTGGCTCAATTCTAACGAAACCTTGACCCCCAAGTTTGTTATCCAAGTGCCTAAGAATCCACAAACTCCCTCAAAGCTCTCAAAAGACTAGAGATACCAAGAATCACACTTTGAGTTCTAAAACTCATTTTCTAACCAAAACCAGAAATCAAGAGCTCCAATTCGTGATTCAAAACTATGAAAAGCCTTTAAATTAGTTTATAAACCAATTCCTAACCTCAAATAAATCTTTAAACAACACCAAAAGCACCAGTAAAAATTTGGAAAATCAAAATCCCGTTTATTCTTAAGAACACCAAGAACAAACAAGAGAGGTTACCTCTGAGATTGTTTATTAATTTCCCTGTACCATAGAAGACTCCTAGCTACAAATACCCCTTCTCCTTGAGCCCAAAATCTTCCTAGAATCTTCCAAGTGCAAGAGCTTGATCTTGGCTTCCAAACTTCCAAGCCTTGGCTTGATTCTAAGGTTCAAGGCAATTCAAAAATAAAGAGAGAGGAGAAGAATGTGTAAATCCGAGAGTTTTCAGCTCCTACTTCATTTGACTTAGCCTAATAGCCCAAAAGACCATTTTTCCCTTACCCAAGTCAATGCCCCTTCAACCAAACCAAGGGCATTTTGGTCTTTTGCCACCATTTCCCACTAATCCTCAGTTAACATCGTATTTCCTCATTAATTCCATTACACCCAAATTCTAATAAAATAATTTCCCATTACCCAATAAATTTCAGTAATGTACTAAATTACCAAAATACCCCTAGGCTCACCCCGAGATGGGTATTTTGTCCCGTTGTGACTAAATCGCTACTTTGCTCACTAGGATCGCATCGTGCCAAATAACCCAAATATATCTACTTAATAGTGTGTTTTAATCATAAAACAGATATATTTACAAATATGTCTTCAATAGGTCAAAATTACAAAAATGCCCTTCTAATACGAAAGGGGCCCACATGCATGCTTAATACACCCTAAACATGCAAATATATTTATATAATAATATAACTCGCATAATTCATATAATCGTAAACATGCACATAATATTCCAGTATTACCCTCTTGTTGGAGCAAGGTGTGGTACTCCTCCACTATAAAGCCATCAGCCTCGTACAGTTGAGTGGGGTGTGGAATAAGGGCTCGGTTGACTTCTTCCATGGTCAACCCCCTTTGGACCGGTAGCATTGGTTCTCGGGTTTTTGCCCTCACGCCATCTTATTGTACACAGTGTTCTAAGGCCATGTCAAGGATCTCCTAATCAAAGTGGTAAAAACCTTGTTCATGGTAGTCGTAGCTCCTCAGACATCTGAAACGAAAACCAAGCAGTTAGTATTTTGACCGGAGGAAAGAGGGCCAAAACACAAGAAACCCTAAGACTACTGCTCGGCGAGAAGATAAGAGAATTTCTAATGACTTGGGTGTGTTTGGGGCCAAGGAATCAGCGTTGGAGAACACCACCAGAGTTTATGAACATCGTCAGAATCTGGGAATTTTCCAGATTTCGGTCGAATGCCAAGAAAGGAAAAAACTGCATGAGGTGTGCAGTAGGCCATTTTGGCCACTTTTGAGGTTAAAATATGCCTAAGAAGACCTATAGAAGGTCGAAATATCCCCTCCAATGCCACAAAAAACCCCTAAGCATGCACCTAAACTCTCAAATGAAACTCTACGCAAACACAAAACCAGTAAATCTTACTCGAGATAAAGTGTCAGCAGGTGTTGAAACGAGTCCGAACTTTGAAGAATTATTTGTCGTTCACCCAGAAATAAGAGAATTCTCACCAACTGTCCTGCAAACCCACGAATGGTAGAAGGTTTGGATGCTTAAGAAAGAAGAGAGGGTCTTTGAGGCAAGAAATTTTAAATTTTGAATGGGCAAGTACTGAGGTGGTTATCGAGTTTTAATACTCATAAAACTTAGGGGGGAAGCAACCCCACCCCGATGTTGGATTGCCAATGGTCAGGATTCAAAAGGTGTGGATCATGATCATTAGCATTGGAAATGGAGGCCTTAGGTACGGGGTGAAGGGACGCCTAAAGTACGGAGTGGACGTTTTGGGTCGTGGAGCTGACCCCTCATTAATTACACGGATTGATGGGCCTAGCAATAAGGAGTCAACACGTGGCATGACTTTCTAGAGTGACATCAGGGGAAGCCCAAACATCACTCCTCGAAGACCTTTTCGAATTAATCCTTAGTCTAAGTCTCAACTGTCCGAGGACGAGTGAAGACTTGGGGGCAAATGTTGTCCGTGTTTTCACCACACGACATGTGAAAATTAGGAGTAATTAAAGACAAGAAAATTTATGAGGTTCTCAGAGAGTGAAGTCCTCGAGGAAGCCCAATCCGGCCAAGTTGTGTATGTCTCAAGGTGAGGCCACAACCCAAGAAGCTCTCTTCACTCGCCCATCTCCCGGGTCTAGGATTCTGGTCCTCAATCCTGGAATAGTTGCTAGGTGTTAGTCACTACGGGTATGGGCCACCAAAATATCCTCTGAGAACTTTTTTGTGAGCCTCGATTACTAGTGTCGAGTTCGTACCCTCGAAAATCGGCACATCCCATAACACCACCTGACATGGGTAAACGTGTGATGCACCCTGACGATTAGAGATATGTTCCCCATAAAGTTGGTACGCAACTTTCTGGATTAGGCCCCATGCAATCTGCTTGGTCCATAGTCTCTTTTTAATGCAACATTTTTTGTATTAATTTAGCACTAACACCCCCGAATGGGAGAATTTGTATTAATAATAGATGATTAACATTAATTACTCCAACCTCTATAAATAGGGTTGGGGTATCTCCTTGTAGAGGGTTGGGATTTTTAGAAAGAGAAACTTTGTAACTTAGTGCAATATATGCGCTGCCTGAGAACCACCATTGATGCTTGCTCAAACAAGCCTCAAGCTCACTAAATCCTTCTGTTTTTTACTATTATCTTCTTTAAACTCTCATAATAGGTTGATAGCGAAAAAGACAGTCAAAACATGTTATTCCTCAAAATAACTATTCTAAATTAAAAATTAATAAAAAATGATTTGAAATAATAAAAAATATTTTTCCATCAATTAAAAATATAATTTTTTTAAAAAAAATAAAGTGATGGAAAAATACAAGTTTTAATTATTTTGATTAATTTTAAAATTTTAAATGATTTTTGAATTATTTTGAGAAGGAATAAGAAAGTGAAAATAATTTAAAATTTAGAATATAATTAAAACCCTATATTTTTTTTCATTTTCCTATTATTTCTCAAAATAATTATAAAAAATTAGGTATAAAAGTACAACACTTTAAAAGTATTGAGTATATTTACCTCAAAAAAATATTGGGCAAAAAGTGCAACATTTTGAAGATATTGAGTATATTTACCACCGAAAAAAAAAAGATTGGGTATAAAAATGCAACATTTTTAAAATACTGGGTATTTTAGTCAAAATTTACTCTATAAATTAGAAAAATTAGTTTTGAAAATACTGCGTATTGTTGTTCTGGTGTTGCTTACGTTGATCTGAGTCTTAATTCAGAGAGTTTTTCTCTAGATGTTTAATGGTTATGTTGATCTTTAGTTGTTTATAAGTTGTTTTGTAGAATCTTTCATCATTTGATTTATTTTGTTATTGGTGTTTCATTTGATATTATTTATTTTTCAGATTTCGTATTGTTTCCCATACTGATCTGGGTTTCATTTTTCATTTATTCATTATGCATGTAATGTGTTTAGTTTAATGCTTAAGTGATTTTACATTGTTATGTTCTGTAGTTTTAAAAACAATGTGTTTATGATTCCTTCTATGTTTTTGGTTTGTTGCTTAAGTCTTGTTTTAGGGTTAATGTTGAGTAGTTTGTACATTTCTGTGATGTTTTGAAGTTTATATACTGTTGTTTTTGTGTGTGCGTGTTTTTTTTATAATTTGTTGAAAATCACCATGCTAGGATTATTATTGTTCTGTTTTATTCATTTGGCAAGAAAAAGGAAGTAGAAAATGTTGCTAATGAGTGTGAAGCTCCAAAGAAGCCCAAAGCAAATGAGATGGATTTGGTGAAGAAGCTACACCTGAACTTAAAAAGAGAAGTGTCAAGTCTTGAGTAGCCTTGAAGTCTCGTTTCATTGATGGGTGCCCCATGTTCTAGACTTGATGTATTCATATGCAAAGAGGAAGGAAGATGTGAACATTGCTAACGTGTGTGATGCATGCCCTCCATTGTAGTTTGTTTTAAGTTTAGTTTTTCATATAAATGAGATTGTAGACATTTTTATATTATTGGATTTGAGATTATATACCCTTTTATATATATTTATTTTAAGTTGTGGTTATGTCATAATACTTGTAACATCCCAAAATTACAAAAAAAGGCTTAAAGGCCTTCATTAGCGTGTCGGGAGGGCATAATTGGTATATGTGTGATTTAATGATTTAATGCATGATTATGTGGCATGCATGACTAATATGATTATATGACTATGTGACATGCATGTTTGTGAGTATTAGACATGCATGTGGGCCCTTTATAGCTTATAAGGGATTATTTGTAATTTTAGCCCATTGAGGGCATAAATGTGATTATATGTGATAAATTTTTGAGACCACATTATTATGTGGATATATTAGTAGCATATGGCTCGAGATGGTCCTAGTGAGCGGATTGGGGAAATAGTCACAGCGTGATTTAATATCCGGGTTGGGGGAGCATGGGGTATTTGGAAGAAAATTTAGAGAATAATTTGGGAAATTATTGGATATTGAGTAAGTAAATAGTAATCAAATGGATAACGAGATTAATGGGTAAATATTAGGAACGTTTGAGAAATTAGTGGGAACAGGGGGAAAATGACCATTTTACCCCTAGGGACAACTTGAGGACTAGTAAACCTAGAAGGGCAAAATAGTCTTTCGATAGGCAAGGGATATACTCAGTTAATACTTAGGGTTAATTTAGAAAGTGGCAGAAACTTCAGTCCTCTCCCTCATCTCTTTCTTGGATACACTCTCTCTCACTCTCTCTCTCTCTCTCTCATTGTGCCTTGGAAGCTAAGGAAGGAACATAGAAGAACTTGAGCTTGGGAGATGAAGGAGTTGAAGGGGAAGAACTTAAGCTTGAAGCTGGGATTTTGAAGGGATTTTAGATGAGTTGAAGCTGTGGAAACCAGTGGGGTTTAGCTAGAATTAAGCTCAAGGCTGGGAGGTTGTAGCTCGGGAAGAATCAATCACAATTGAGGTAAGCTCTTTATTATTGATTATGTAAAGGAATTCTGGTATTTGAGTATAATTAGATTGGGTTTTTGGGTGATAATGGCTAACGAATTGGGGTAGAAACCCTGGGGCGCCGCGGCACGTGTGGCCATTTGGCCCTAGGATGCTCTCTGAGATGGAGGTGGGTCGTGACCCTCTAAGCCAAGTCGCAGTCCTCCTCCCCTTTGGCTTGGGGTTCTCCTCTCTGACTTGAGGGCAAGTCGCGACCCGCCTAGGGATTTTAGCCTTAGAGTGGTTTCTAGCATTGGTAAGGCTCGGGGGTTTGAACCTACGTGCTCGAGACAATTTCTACTACTCGTTTTAGTAGGAATTGAGGTTCCGAAAGACAGTTTTTATCTCTTAAGTATTTTTTTGGATTGGAAGTTAACAATTACCCATTGGACACTGTGACTAGGTTTATCGTCAAGGCTTGAGGCTAAGGATCGTGCTCAAGACCAATCCGTTCTCTTCGTTTGGAATTAAAGGTAAGAAAACTGCACCCTTTAGTGGTTGTAACAGGACCGAGTTTCCCAATACTTGAACATGTTTATTGTATGGCTAAATGAATGATTTGGCATATGAAAATGAACAAAATAAGAGAGCTGGGGATTGATAATTTAAGCACATGACACGACTAGGCCACTGTGAGTTGGGGTCAGCTACATAAACACTGGACTCGACCTAAGCGAGCTAGGCTTATTACCAAACCCGTAGCTAGGCTTGATTGTGTGTAACGTCCCAAAATTACCAAATAAGGCTTAGGGCCTTGATTAGGGTGCTAGGATGGAAATATATGAAATTATGTGCTTATTTGCTATACTTAATTATAATTATGTGGATTATGTGATAATATGACTAGTTGTGCATGTTTAAAGATATTAAATATGCACATTGGCCCGTTTCTTATTAAAAGGGAAATTATGATGTTTTGGCTCATTGCGGGCATAATCGTATATTTCTGTGATATATGTGTGAGACCACATTATTATGTGGGTTTATTTGGGTTACTCGGCACGAGGCGATCCTAGGGAGCAAGTTAGCGGGAAAGTCACAACTGGGTTCAATACTTGACTCGGGGCGAGTCGAGGGGTATTTTGGGTATTAGACATTTAATTGGATTATCGGGTAATGAAAATAAATAATTGGTGCTATATTTGAAGTTAGTGGGTTTAATAGGGAATATTAGGGAATTTTACCATTTTCCCCTCGGGAAAGTTTTTGGTACCCCGAGCCTCGGGATTAACTTAAGTCACTTAACTTAGGGAACTAAAGACAAAGAAAAACAAAACAAGTAAACACACACTTAGAACTTGGACCGACTCTCTCTCCTTCTCTTTCACTTTTGTGCTCTCAAAGCTTTCCTAAGAAAACCATTGAGGAACTAAGGAATTTTTGGGCTAGAAATCAGAGAATTAAAGCTTAAACTTGGGGGATTAATTCTATTACAATTTGTAGGCTTAATCATAAGTTGAGGTAAGCTCTAGACCATGGTTTTGTCTTTAAATTCTGTGTTTCCACGGCTATTTTAGTGTGTTCTTGAACCATCTAGCTTATAAATTGAATTTGTGATTTAGTGGGTTTTAGGACTGAATTTTTATTGGACTTTGTTGCTGGGAACATGTTAGAACTATTGTGGTAATTGAAGTATAACTTTGGGGGAATTTTGGCTTAGTTTGGAGTGGATTTGGCTGCTGAAAATGGATTAATTTCTGGGACGAGGGGGCAAGTCGCGGCTGTGTTCTTGAGGGGTCGCGACTCAGCCTGAGTCCAAGCGCCTTGGAGGTCTCTGTCTGGGGGGCGCGCAGCTACCTTCTTGGGCAAGTCGCGGCCCATGCCCCTTGGCATAGAGGAGGGGCACATCATGACCATTTGAGCCAGGTCGTGGCCCGCCTAGGCATTTTGTCCTTGGGGAGTTTGTTTTAAAAGGGAACCTTTTCTTCTTAGGGCTCGGGATCGATTCCACTACCCGATTTAGTGAAACTTAAGGCCCCGGAGGCTTGGACTCAGTCCGGAAGCCTTTATTCGCTCGTTATTGATGGAATCCTATTTTATGGTTGTGACTAGGGTATAGCTAGGGAATCCTATTTTAAATAGGTATGATTAGCATTGTGAGAATGATTAATCAATGGTGTTATGTGATTAACATACTTATGTGTGCTTTCTGTTGGGATATGCCTATCCATATCTGTTCTGTATTGAGGTCTGTAATCTTGGATCATTGCTTAACTTATCAGTCAAGGACGACAATAGCACGCTGCGTGCTAGTCGAAAGGCTTAGGCCTGAACCAGCAACGTATTATTACGTTGGCCGACCCTATTGTCGATGGAATATTAAGGCCCCAGGTACGCTGGAGTAGCTCTACGACTATTCCTCAAGGCTAAGGGCAAAGGCCCCAGGTGACTCTATGGTCACGTAGTTTGGGCATAGGGCCCCGGGACTGACTCTATGGTCAATTATTTAGGCCAGCGGCCCCAAATTGGTTCAATGACCATTTATTTGTAACTGAATGATGATATTTGTAGGTTGATATCGCTGGCCATGTTAGATGGTATTTGGAAGTTTATATTCTTTGTTTATATGACTTCCAACGTCTCCCACTAGAAGATATGGGGCACATGGCACGTCTTCCAGTGGGAGACGTTGGATGTCCCCACTATTATTAACCCCCTCTTTATTTCCCTCTCAAACACATAAGCACAAGCCAGAGAGCACAAACCAGAGGCATTCAAGGCGATTACTGCGATTTCTAGGGCACAAAAGGTAAGGTTTTCTCTCTATTTTCATGGTTTTACTAAGTTTTTTTTTTTAAAAAAAATCTTAGGTTATGCATAAAAATGAATAGTAAATGCGATTTTGTGTTTGTTTTACATTATTATGAACTTTTTCCATAGATTGTAGGATTTTCTTAGATTTTCCATAGTTAGTACTAAGAAAATTTATAATTTGTTGACAATGTATAAATTATTTTAAATTTACATATCACATTGTGTAGATTTCATTAAATATATATATGTTTATGATTATTTTTAATTATTATTATTATTTATTTCGAAATTTAGCTATATTTGTTTATATATCTAAATTTTTTTTATTTAAATTCTAGCTATTTTGATTATATATAGTTATGTTAAAATAAATTTATGAAATGATTTTAAAAATATAAATATATGAAAAATTTTATGTTTTTGTTGATTATTGAGTTTTTAGGTTATGAAATGTTTTATTGATTTTTTGTTTATGTTAATTAGTGGCTCATGGGAGTTTTTTTATTTGTTTAGCAATCATTCACTTATTAGATATTTAGTGATATTTGTTTAGTAATTTTTTACATATTAATTAATTTAATTTCGCAGGTTGTGATTTTGTTGGTGCGATTTTAGAGGGTATTTTTTGCATCAAAATTTCTATATCAAGCACACATTTGAGGTAATTAAGTTTCTAAAATTACAATAATAAGTTATATATATTGCTAGATATTTAGTGATATTTTATTTATTATTTATTACTTAAATTTTATTGGTTTGTGGATTTAACAGCAAATTCGATTAGTACGTGAAGTAATTTTGCTAGCTTTTGGATTATTAATTGCAAGAGGTACATATATATTCTCTTACTTCTACTTTTAATATTATTAAACAAATGTTAGAGGAGTTTGAATATCGTAAATATTCATCCATAGTGAAGTAGGTTCTGAGATTAAAATTGTGTGTTGCGATGACAACGGAAGGTTGAGAACTTGTGTGTTTTAGTGAAGTAGGTTCTGAGAAATTTGGTTGTGGGTTGCAGAGTTATAAGGAAGAAACTTATTGTATGTTGTTTGAATTGTTTGTTTTGCTATTCACATGCAGATGATTAGGTCATTATTATAAGGGAAATGTTGCCTGATTTTACCTAGGATAATAAACAGTTAGCTTTATATAGACATCCAACTGTATCACGTGCTTATTTAGTGTCGTTTCTTTTATTTTTCATAGACATAGGACAAGATAGGGATAGACAGTGGATGTTAGCGAATAGGTTATCTGCGGAATATAGGTTCATTTATAGATATGTGGCATAACAAGGTCGCCAAAATAAGTTTTTATTTGTCAATCCTAACATTGTAGGCACTCAAGGGAGTTCATTAGAAGATCGTGTTTAAAATCTGTTCAGACGATGCAATGATGTCAAATCAAAAGAACAAGTTATGCTTGTCCCTTGGAACCATGGGTAAGTTTAAAATGTTGTCATTTTTTCGACCCATATCAATACTTTCTTTGTTTAACATTTGAGTTATAATTTTTTTATTTTTCTTATGCAGTGAAAATTGGATGTTGCTTATTTTTGCACCATATGCATATCATGTTTATTGTTGTGATCCAGTGAATTTAGATCTGAATAACTGTGAGGAGATTGTATCAGTGATCATCAATGCTTTCAATCTTTTGTAGGTTGAAAGTCCACATTTTTGGACACCATTCAACCTCTTCCACTGGGAGGCGTGGGATGTCTTTCACCTCTACCATTGGGAGACGCGCGATATACACTTACAATGACTCCACCTACAACATCTCCCCTTATGGGAAACATTGTAGACATTCAATGTCCCCCAAATAAAGTAATAAAAGCCTTATTTTGTTGTAGCGGTCAACGGTTCTTTTGACCAAATTTTTTAACCCTAACCCTTGACATTAACTTTAGTTACACATTTTCAACCTAATGACATGGTTAGCAAGGCTGACACAATTTTAAGTACACAGTGTAACGGTCCTGGATTAGAAGGACGTTACAACTTGGTATCAGAGCTGCCAAGGTTTAAGGGTTCCTGAAGACTAGTCGAGCATGTACACTCGCCACTAAAGACAAGCTCGACTCAGGGTTTGGTAACTATTATGTAGCTATTTGTTTAAATGCTTAAATATGATATGAATGTCATATCTGCGTGCCTGTTTAGGAAGCATGAGATAATCTGATAGGGCCTGGCCCTTGACTGCTGCATGAATGATAAAGGACATGCTTATTAGCATTGTTACTACTTGTGGATGCAAGGGAACCGCTCATTAGCGTTATTATTTGTATATAGGTCAGGAAATGCTTATTAGCACTATTAACACTGGCAAGGAATGAAAGAACATGCTTATTAGCTATGTTATACTTGTGAAGATGTATGGATATGTTTATGTGTATTGTTAATTGCTGATGGATATCAGGAAGTCCTTATTAGCACCATGAATGAATATATTGTGTGGTGGCATGCTTATTAGCATTGAACTTGTTTGTTATCTTATGATCCTGGATAGTCAGGCGGCATGATGTATAGTTATTACTTACCTAACGACCGATTTGATCTTTGTAGGGTGGATTGGGTAATAGTATGAATCCTGGAAGGTCAGAGAGATTGGTTGGCCAAGAGTTACAAGCTAGTGAAGGGAATGCCCAAGGCCAGGCCCCACCGCCAGCTCTAGAAGACTGGCAATAGGTTCTTGCAGACTTGCGAGCCAGAATAGAGAGGCAGGAAGAGGAGATACGCCTCATGAGATAGCAGCACATTCCGGCAGGGAACCTACAAGCCGCGGTATCGGTAGTGGTAACCAGAGGCACCAGTTGTTGTACAGCCCCAAGCAGGGGGAGATAGATGGGAACCCATGTACGAAAGGTTCAGGTTGTAGCACCCTCTAGTCATTAAGGGCAGTTCAGATCCACTGAAGGTTGAGCAGTGGATGACCTTGATAACCACCATCCTGGATTTTATGAGGGTAGGTAGTAACAAGAGAGTGGCCTGCGCCACTTATATTTTTTGGGAGGATGCCCGAATATGGTGGGAGGTGGTATCCCAGACCAGAGTAGTCACCACTATGGTGTGGGAAGAGTTTAGGACCTTATTCAATGAGAAGTACTACAATGACGCAATTAAACCTGCGAAGGCTGAGGAATTCAGCAAGCTACTTCAGGGTAATATGACAGTGACTGACTACGCCCTGAAGTTCGACAGGTTGGCAAAGTTTGTCGGGGATCTGGTGCCCACTGATGGGACCAGAAGAGAGATTTCTTAAGGGGCTACAACCTATGATGGCCTGGGATGTTCTTATTACTACTGTGCCAGGAGTGACTAACTATGCATAGGCTATGGAGAAGGCGCTTACAGCTGAGAGCACAGAGAACAAGTTCTGGCATGACAATGCAGCCAGAAGGGATTCTAGGAGGCCGAGACCTTCATTTTCAGGTTTTGGTAGGGGCGGAGGCCCTAGTGATCAGAAGAGGAAGACTCCAAACATAGTTTCAGCTCCAGGACTAGATACGAGGCCACAGGGCATACAGACGGGCTGCCAGAGTGGCGGTGAGACATGGAGAGCATTTCTAGAGTATGTTAGGTGCATAAGGCACCATACTGGGGAGTGTCGGGTGAAGGCTTGTTTTGTTTGTGGTAGTATGGGGCACTTGAAGAAAGACTGCCCGAGAGCCAGAAAGGAGAAGCCAAAGAAGGTGAATAGCCTCACGCCAGCTTAGGTGTTCACCCTGACCGAGGCCGAGGCTAGTCCCTCAGTAGTTACAGGTCAGATTTCTAGTGCTGGAACCTTCTATACTGTTCTAATTGATTCGGGTGCTATGAACTTTTTTGTGGCTAGTAGGATTATAGATGGGTTGTGTAGACCATGTGATTTTTATTCTGTGGGGTTTGGTACGATGTTGCCTACTGGGGAGTTAGTAGTTTCCAAGAGATGGATGAGATCACTACCAGTTACAATGGATGGAAGGGAGTTATTATTTCACTTAGTAGAGCTGAGGATGATAGATTTTGACATAATTCTGGCTATGGATTGGTTAGAGAAGTATGGGGCAACGATAGACTGTAAGAAAAAGATGGTAACCTTTGAGCCAGAGGGTGAGGACCCTTTTGTATTTGTTGGCACTGTGCATGGACCCTGCATACCTATTATAACTATACTCAGAGCTAGAGACCTATTGCAAGGGGGATGCATAGAGTTCTTAGCTAGCATGGTGGATACCACTCAGGTCGTGCCAGAGGGACCAGAACAAACTCGATTAGTCTGTGAGTTTCTGGACGTGTTTCTAGAAGATCTGCCAGGGTTACCTCCACACACAGAGATTGAGTTTGTAATTGAATTAGGGAAAGGGATAGAGCCAGTGTCTAGGGCACCTTACAGGATGGCTCCAGCTGAGTTGAAGTTATTGAAGGTTCAACTACAGGAGTTACTAGACTTGGGTTTTATCAGACCCAGTTTCTCGCCATGGGGCGCACCCGTCCCCTTTGTGAAGAAAAAGGATTGTTCTCTGAAAATGTGTAATGATTATAGAGAACTAAACAAATTGACTATCAAGAACAAATATCCTCTGCCAAGGATTGATGTTTTGTTTGATCAGTTACAGGGTAGAACAGTGTTCTCTAAGATAGATCTTCGATCTGGTTATCACCAGCTGAGGATCAAAGAGGAGGATATACTGAAGACAACTTTTCGCACCAGGTACGGGCATTATGAATTTTTGGTGATGTCATTCAGGTTGAATAATGCCCTAATAGCGTTTATGGATTTGATGAATAGAGTGTTCAAGGACTACCTAAACCAGTTTGCGATCGTCTTTATTGACGATATATTGATATACTCTCGGACAGAGACAAAGCACGAGCAGCATCTCAGATTGGTACTTCAGAGGTTGACAGAACACAAGTTGTATATAAATTTCAAGAAATATGAGTTTTGGTTTCCACAGGTGACTTTCTTGGCTCATATAGTCAGTAAGGTTGGAATTAAGGTGGATCTAGTGAAGATTGAGGTGATCAGAGATTGGCCAAGACCGAAGAATGCTTCAGAAATTAGGAGTTTCTAGGGATTGGCGCGGTATTACAAACGCTTTCTGGAAGGGATCTCCAAGGTTGCGTCATCACTGACAGAGTTAACCCCTGAGAATTAGAAGTTTGTTTGGTCATACAAGTGCGAAGACAGCTTCCAGAAGCTTAGGAAGAGTTTGATCATTGCTCTTGTTTTGAGCATTTCAACAGATCAAGATAAGTTTGTAGTTTATTAAGACACTTTGAGGCAGGGTTTAGGTTTTGTACTTGTGCAAACAAGGAAGGTGATTTCCTACGCATCACGTCAGTTGAAGGAATATGAGCAGAGATTTCCCACAAATGACTTAGAGCTTGCAGTGGTAGTTTTTGCACTAAAGGTGTGGTGGAACTACTTGTATGGTGAGAAGTGTGAGATATACACTGACCACAAGAGTTTAAAATACTTCTTCACCTAGAAGGATCTAAATATGAGGCAGTGTAGAGCCCCAGAACTTTACTTAGCTAGTTAGATATAGTAATAGCTAGTAGTAGTTATGGTATGTTTATTACTGTGAATTTTGGTTCAAGCCGGGACTTAGTTGAACACTCATAGCAACACTTATAGATTTTATAAGTTTAACCTATAGTTTAAGAATATTAATTATAACATAAGGTTTGATTAATATAGTTGATTGTGAGATGTTATTTAATTATACTATAAGGTTTAGATAGAACTAATAAGATCATGACACTTGTCGTGTGCATGTTTATTAAGGAATTAAGCATTTTTTATGAATAGCTTTATAAGAGAAATATTTGAAAACCCTAGAATATGCCAGCAACTTTAAAAATGTTATATGACTCAGTCAAAGCTGTTTACCCAATTCAAAATGGGATGAAAAAGTGCAATTACGTGTATAATATTTCAGCGTATGCTGATATATCGCAGCTCTAGGGGCGATATATCGCCACACGGGGAATACGAAAAACACGTAACTTCGCACAAATGCATCGACAAGCCTCGGGATATAAGCCCAGGCGATATATCGCCTACAATGGGTGATATATCGGCCCTAGGGCAAGATTTTCAAACAATTTTGAAACCTAGCTCAATTCAACACTTAACCTCTTAGCAAGCCTCTGAACGATTTGACCGAGTCTTAAGCCTCTGCTGAACAAATATTCAAATGTTTTTCAAGTAATATTTGTTATTTTTATTCAAGCTAAAAGAAGATCTTTACACTCCTTGAAACTCTATAAATAGAACCTAGTACCCAGCCATTTCTCTCATTCTTCAAGCTGTGTTCAAAGCCTTCAAGCTGCTAGGTTTGCTATAGAGTGATAAACACTTGGGTTGGGGTATAAGCTTTATCATCTTAACCTTATTAAACACTTGGGAAGTAAGATAAATAGTGTGTTTTTCTATATCGAGGTGTAGTTCGATTCTAATACATTCAAAGGTACTCCTAATCTTATGTTCATTTTAGTTTAATTCTTTAGTTTTCTTTAGTTTTCATTCAGATCCTAACTCATTATTTCTCTACTCTTGGTTAGGTATTTAAGTTCTTTGAACTTAAGGTTTCCTTTTGGTAAGCTCTCCTTCTCGGTGGTTTAGATTCATTTCTTTTTCATCTCCTTCTTTTAGAAATACTCACCTTCTCATTGTTTGTTTTTAGGAGTGTTCCAAATCCCGTCCTTGTTCTCAATATCCCAGTATTGGTAAGGAAAATAGGATGATCTTGTATGTTTATATGATATGTTATGCTATCTTATGTTATGCTATTTTATGATGTGTTATGTTATCTTATGTTACCTTATGCATAGTATGTTTATAGACCTTGGGCATATGACTTGTATAGCTAACAAGCCCCAGTAAATTATGGGCATTGGACATATGACTTGTTTAGTTTACAAGCCCCAAGTAGTATAATGGCCATTATAGTAGTATATGACATATGTTTATAGTATATGTTTATGATATAGCTTATGTGTATGTTTTATGTTTTTAATAGATTTTCCTTGCTGGGCATTAGGCTCATTCCTTTTATTTTATGTATGCAGGAAAATAGTTATGGTGGCGGAAGGATTCATGGCAGCTTGGGGTTGTGTATTGAGGAAGAATGGATTCGATGGACTGAGTGAATGATTCGAGGACGAAGTTATTTTCATTTTTTTTTATTATGTTTCTATGTATTTTCCGCACTTGGTTTTGTAAAAAATTTTAATTAAGTTAAAGTTATGTTTTGTTTTTGAAACAATGGGATCCCATACCCTGATTTTATATATTTCAACATTTCCTTTATAATTTCTTTTATAAAGTTATGAATGTTTTGTATGTATGTTTTCTTAAGAATAGTGTCTATGTATAGTAGTTTTAATGGTCCAAAGTCTTAGAATTAGTTGAGTCATTACATGTTAGCTTTCTAGTGCTGGCTCTCATTTTAAATTATTGATTGACTCTGGTGCTATACATTCTTTTGTTTCTAGTAAGGTAATCTATAGATTGTGTAGACCTAGTGAGTGATAATATGTGGATTGTGTGATAATATGACTAGTTGGTTAGAATGTGAAGACATTGGTTAGAGCTGGTAAAGGATTATGATTGTTAGATCCTCTATCACCCTGGGAAAGCCAACGTGCTAGCAGATGCCTTAAGCTAGAAGGGTCCAGGACAGTTATATAGTGTCAGACAGGTATCAAGGAGATTGGATGATGACATTATTAGAGTTAGTAGTGGGTCGGTTAGCCAACATCACTTTACAGTCTACTCTCTTGGAGAGAATCAAGGAGAAGCAGTTAGATGATCCACAGTTGGGGCAGGTTAGAGTAAACGTCCTAGCTAGAATAGCTAAGGACTATTCAGTGTCAAGTATGGGCTTGTTGAGATACAAGGATCGAATTTGCATTTTGAAGGACTCCGAGACTAGGTGAGAGATTCTGGATGAATCTCATACTATCCTTTATTCTATACATCCAGGCACCACGAAGATATACCAAGACCTGAAAGCTTTATATTGGTGGTCTTGGATGAAAAGGGATGTGACTGAATATGTGGCAAGGTGCCTGACCTGTCAGAAGGTCAAGGTTGAACATCAGAGGCTGGCAGAGATGTTACAGCCTCTACATATCCCAGAGTGAAAGTGGGAGGATATCGCAATGGATTTCATGGTAGGATTTCCCAGGATAGTGGGCCAGCCTGATTCTATTTGGGTCATCGTGGATCTATATACAAAATCAGCTCATTTTCTACCAGTGAGGATGAATTACATAGTTGACCAGTATGATCTCTATGTGAAAGAGATAGTTCACCTTCATGGGACTCCGAGGTCTATCGTGTTTGATAGAGATCCTATCTTTACTTCCATGTTTTGGGGAAGTTTGTAGAGGGCAATGGGTGCACAGTTGAAGTTCAGCACCGCTTATCATCCTTAGATTGATGGTCAGTCTGAGAGGACTATCCAGATATTAAAGGACATGCTGAGAGCATGTGTGTTAGACTTTGAAGGGTCCTGGAGTAAATATTTTCCTCTGATAGAATTTTCTTATAACAACAGCTACCAGTCTACCATTGGGGTAGCATCTTATGAGATGTTGTATGGTAGGAAGTGCAGATCGCCCATTCACTGGGATGAGATGGGTGAGGGGAAATATTTAGGTCCTAATGCAGTATAGAGGACCACCGAGGCTATCGAGAAAATTAGAGCTCGGATGCCCGTATCTCAGAGTAGACATAAGAGCTATTCAGACCTGAGGTAGAGGAACGTGGAGTTCCAGGTGGGAGAATATGTCTTCCTTAGGGTTTCACCTCTGAGAGGGGTGAAGAGGTTCGGGAAGAAGGGCAAGCTGAGCCCTAAGTTCGTGGGACCGTTTGAGATCCTAGAGAGGTTCGGGCGGGTGGCCTACAGGTTGGCCTTAGCCCCTGCACTGTCTAGTGTGCATAATGTATTCCATATTTCCATGTTGAGGAAGTATGTGTGAAATGGAACTGACGTAGTTAGTTATGAGGATCTAGAACTGGAGGCAAACTTGTCTTATGCAGAACAACCAGTTCAGATTTTAGACAAAAAGGACAAGGTCCTGAGGAACAAGACTATACCTTTAGTTAATATATAATGGAGGAACAGCAAGGTTGAGGAAGCAACCTGGGAGCTGGAGGTAGATATGGGAGCTCAGTATCCCGAGCTGTTTAGGTAAAATTTCGAGGACAAAATTTATGTATGGAGGGGATAGTTGTAACGTCCAAAAATTACCTAATAAGGCTTAGGGCCTTGATTAGGGTGCTAGGATGGAAATATATGGAATTATGTGCTTATTTTCTATATTTAATTATAATTATGTGGATTATGTGATAATATGACTAGTTGTGCATGTTTAAAGATATTAAATATGCACGTTGGCCCGTTTCTTATTAGAAGGGCAATTCTGATATTTTGGCTCGTTGCAGGCATAATCTTATATTTATGTGATATATTTGTGAGACCACTTATTATGTGGGTTTATTTGGGTTACTCGGCACAAGGCGATCCTAGGGAGCAAGTTAGCGGGAAAGTCACAACTGGGCTCAATACCCAACTCGGGGCGAGTCGAGGGGCATTTTGGGTATTATACATTTAATTGGGTTATTGGGTAATGAGAATAAATAATTGGTGATATATTTGAAGTTAGTAGGTTATTAGGGAATATTGGAGAATTTGACAATTTTTCCCTCAGGGACGTTTTTGGTACCACGAGCCTTGGGATTAACTTAAGTCACTTAACTTAGGGAACTAAAGATAAAGAAAAACAAAACAAGTAAACACACACTTAGAAGCTTGGATCGACTCTCTCTCCTTCTCTTTCACTTTTGTGCTCTCAAAGCTTTCCTAAGCAAACCATTGAGGAACGAAGGAATTTTTGGGCTAGAAATCAGAGAATTGAAGCTTAAAAATGGAATTTAATTCTGTTGAAATTTGCGGGATTAATCATCAATGGAGGTAAGCTCTAGACCATGGTTGTCTTTAAATTTTGTGTTTCCATGGTTGTTTTAGTGTGTTCTTGAACCATCTAGCTTAAGAATTGAATTGGTGATTTAGTGAGTTTTAGGACTAAAATTTTATTGGGTTTTGTTGCTGGGAAAATGTTATAACTATTGTGGTAATTGAAGTATAGCTTTGGGGGAATTTTGGGTTAGTTTGGAGTGGATTTGGCTACTAAAAATGGATGAATTTCTGGGTTCGAGGGGGCAAGTTGCGGCTCTGTTCTTAAGGTTCGTGACTCAGCCTGAGCCCAGGCGCCTTGGGAGGTCTCTGTCTTGGGGGGGGGGGGGGGGGGAGCGCCGCGACCTGCTAGGGCAAGTCGCAGCCCGTGCCCCTTGACAGAGAGGAGGGGGCGCACCGCGATCCTCGGAGCCAGGTCGCGGCCCGCTTGGGTATTTTGGGCTTGGGGAGTTGGTTTTAAAAGGGAACTTTTTTTCTTAGGGCTCGGGATCGATTACATTACCTAGTTTAGTGGAACTCGAGGGCCCAGAGGCTAGGACTCGGTGCGAAAGCCTTTATTCGCTCGTTATTGATGGAATCCTATTTTATGGTTGTGACTAGGGTATCGCTAGGGCCTCGAACCAAGATCGTGCTCGAGGGTCGTTCTTATTTATGCTTACTCGGATCTGAGATAAGAAAAATGCACCCAATATGTGTTCTTTGTGATTAGGACATGGCCCAACTGTTATCAATTATCATGACTAGGGCTTGTGCCCCAGAACATTTATATCTAAGCTTTTGCTTCATATGTTGGTTGATATATGCTTAAGTGTTTTATGAGTGTTGTGTGAATTATGTGATTAGGGGATGAAGCCCGTTAAATGGGTATGATTGGCATTGTGAGAATGATTAATCAATGGTGTTATGTGATTAACATGCATATGTGCGCTTTCTGTTGGGATATGCCTGTCCATATATGTTCTATATTGAGGTCTGTAATCCTGGATCAGGGCTTGACTTATTAGTCAAGGACGGTAATAGTGTGTTGCGCGCTAGTCGAAAGGCTTATGCCTAAACCAACAACGTATTATTGCGTTGGCCGACCCTATGGTCGATGGAATATTAAGTCGCCAGGTATGCTGGACTAGCTCTACGACTAGTTACTCTAGGCTAAGGGCAAAGGCCCCAGGTGACTCTATGGTCACATAGCTTGGGCATAGGTCCCCGGGATTGACTCTATGGTCAACTGTTTAGGGTAGCGGCCCCAAATTGGTTCAATGACAACTTGTTTGTAACTGAATGATGATATTTGAGGTTGATATCGCTGGCCATGTTAGATGGGTATCTGGAAGTGTATATTCTTTGTTTATGCACATGTTGAGTTTTCTGGTTGGGTGCTTTGTGGTGCAGGTAAGAAAAAAGGAAAGTTTGACCAGCCATGAGATAGAGAGCTTTGGTGGCAGCGTGTACATATGCGGCTGCTCGACCACCACGATCGGGGATATCTCAGAGGAACTAGGGTTATATCTCTGTTTTTGCCGCTTAGGCCGGCTGAATGTAGTTTTTGATGAATATTCACCTTTTTAAAAGATTGGTTGTAATATTTTGGGATCCCATGTTTGTACGAAACTTTTTATATAAAAGTCCACTACAAAAATTTTGACATTCAATGACTCCCTACAATGTCTTACGTCAATGGTGTATGACATTAAAAATTATGAGGGATTTTAAATGTCTTATGTTGAGAGACATTGAAATTTTTTATTAATTACTAAAATTGTAAGACATATATAAAAGTCAATGGTTCTTTTGACCAAAATTTGTAACCCTAACCCTTGACATTAACCTTAGTTACAGATTTTAAACCTAATGTTTTGGTTAGCAAGTCTGACACAATTTTAAGTACACAGTGTAACGGTCCTAGATTATTAGGATGTGACATTGTGATTGGGAGGTTCTTTTGAGTTTAATTTGGGTTAATTGGCTAGGAAATTTGTGGAAAGAACCCAGAATTTCTGGGCTCGGAGGGGCGCGCCACGACCCAGCCCTGGGGTGCCGCAGCGCGTGTGGAAATTTGGCCCTAGGATGCTCTCTGACATGGAGGCGTGCCGCAACCTACTAAGCCAAGTCACGGCCCGCCTCCCCTTTGGCTTGGGGTTCTCCTCTCTGACTTGGGGGCAAGTCGCAACCTACTAAACTAGGTCACGACCCACCTAAGGATTTTAGCCTTATACTGGTTTCTATTATTTGTAAGGCTCGGGGGTTTGAACTTAGGCGCCCGGGACAATTTCTACTACCCGATTTAGTAGGAATTGAGGTTCTGAAGGCTAGTTTTTATCCCCCAAAGTATTTATTTGGATTGCAAGTTAACAATTACCCATTGGACACTGTGACTAGGTTTATTGCCAAGGCTCGGGGCTAAGGATCGTGCTTAGGACCATTCAGTTATCTCCATTTGGAATTAGAGGTAAGAAAAACTGCACCCTTGAGTGGTTGTAATGGGAATGAGTTTCCCAATACTTGAACATGTTTATTGTATGGCTAACACTACAAGAAAAAACAGTATTTATAACACTTAAAAACTGCTATCCGGGACTATTGATAGCACTTCTGAAAATGCTAACATAGCCCCTGTTATTAAAAGTCCAGTATTTTCTATAACAGTTTTTGAATGTTATGTTCAATGTTATCTTAAACTATTCAATAACACATTTTTAGGTGCTATAATATTGAAATAATAACATTTAGATAGAGTTTTTGATTATAAATTTAAAATTTAATCTTGTACTTTTTTCATAACACTTTTCAATTGTTACATTTGATTATTTTAATAACATTTTTAATTTGTTATATTATATAAACCATAACGATTTTTTACGCTTATAATATGTTTCTAAATCATAACATATTAAGGTTTTTTATTGTGATAATGGTACTTATAAGTTTTTTTTTTAATTAAAAGATTTTCATTATTGTATTTTGATAAAAAAAATCAAAATTAATCATAAAATATAATTCTCAATAGATTGATAAACCATAAGTATTACATTAAACAATAACTAATTCAAACTCTGAATGTGTCTATTTCATGAGATCTTAGTTCTAACTTAAGTTTGAAAGCATAACATAATACAGTTTTATAATCTTGAACATTTTTTACTTCAAAAATGAAAAACAAAAAATTACAAGATACACAAAAGTAAACCATGCATGAAACTTGCTCCATCATTCAATTCATCATCCTTTGTGCACTTGTCTTTGTTGTGAGTCTATTTATTGTGCACTAGTCATATATCTGTTTCCCTTTCCTCTTTGTAATAAAGCCAGTTGTAGTCCACAAAAGGCCTATTGCTGTCAAATCTGACTTACACAATAAAAAAGAAGGAGATGAGAAATCATTAAAATTCCAAGGAAAAAAAATATCAAAAGCATGAGCACTTCAACGAGGGGAGGCAAAAAAAACAATACATCATTATTAACAAAGGAATTGCAATCTTACATTTTTCTTCCATCAAGTATGGCTGAATTTCAAGTGCCGACTCATTCTCAGAGTCGTCATCATCACTAAGAGATAAATCAAGAAAATACAAAGTATTAATAGAAACTAGCGAGATCTGTAACAATCAATGCAATATCACATACCATAGAAATATCATAGAAGTCTGTCATGAATACACAACAGCTGAATAAAACTTTTGATGACAGAATAGGGATGCAAAACTTGAATTGATAAATGGAATATAAGTAAAGAAAAACAATCAAGGCCAGTTAAATGCATACCTAACAACCATATACTTCACACTAGTTAAAACAGAACATTTCACAAATGACAAATATGGAATAGAATATAGAAATAAGTTGAGACAACTGCAGTTATATAAATATATATAGAGAGAGAGAAAGAGACCTTTTCTGAACTATGAGAGTCACTAAGGAAGGACAAGTGACTAGCATAACAGCCAAATAATAATTGCACCACACTTAATTCATAGTAACTGCTCTTTAAAAGTTCTATGCATTTGCCTTTATATAATATGCAATGTCCTAATGGGAATTTATATTTGGAAAGACAACCAAAGAAAAAAAGTTACTTTTTGTAAACAAAAGTAGACCCTACAAGCAAACAAAATTAACAGAAAACAGATGAAATATTGAATACACCATAACAGATGGAAATACACATCACAAGCTAAAATGACATGGTGAAAACTTATAAGAAATCAAGCTATAGAATCATGCCTTGTGTAGTCATGATAGCAACAAAAATGATTATGCCAACAGGTTGCACCTTAAAAAAATGCCAAGCTTTATGCATTTTAATTTCTCATTAAGACCAGGCTAAAAGCATTGAAGCAATCAATACAAAATATTATATTACCACTGTGTCAAAAAGCAATCAGTTGAATATTTATATTAGATGAAATTAGCGCATAAATGATCAACTCTTAATAATGCACCCATTCTAAAGATACTTTCATCTTTTACCAAAACATTGATAAGTGCTTATAGTAACTCTTAAAAAAACCATATTAATTATCAAAAGCATCAAACAAAGAAGCCTAAATATGATTTTGATTAAGAGCTTATCCAATTTTAGTTTAAGGATCAGGTTGTTTAGTTCTACCTCTTTTTATGAATTCCTACTTTGTAGGACTCAGCTAAGCGGCTGAAGCTATATATATACTCTTGTAATTCTTTTGTTTCTTAGTGAAGTGGATTTAACAATGTTTTAGTGTTTCCTTCCTTAACCAGCTTTACTCGTTATGTAATCTTCCTTTCATCTTATTGTTTGTTTTATCATTTTATTCTTCTTTTGACGATATGATTTTGACAACTTGTAAGTTTCAAATTAACTTCATAACTATTACTAATTTTTTAAAGAAAACATACTAATCTATATACTAAAATTTATCAAAGTGCACCTGACACTATATAAGACTAAAAATATTCCTGTCCAGTCATTTCTAATGAAATCCAGTCCAAAAGTTTATTTAAATAACTAACTTCTTCGTGTGACTGGAGAATACATACCACAAGCATAAAGCAAGCAACTAATGGCATACAAAACAATTAGCTGAATACAGTAAGTTGTCCCCCGAAACCTATGCACACAAAGGAGCCAAAGACAACATATTATCAGGCAGTATAAAATGCTCCGAACTTACTTGCATTTTGGGTGTTGATCGCAGCCAATAAAGTAGCCGACACCGAATCGACTGACTTTAAAAACCAATGTGCCCTCAAAACAGCTAAGAAGCAAAACCATGAAATAGACTAATTAAAATTTAAAAATAAATAAATAAGCATTTAATTAGGCAGCATAGACATTCCCCATTAAAGAGGAATAATAGAAATCATGCCCCCCTAAAAAATGATTAGCGCCAACCTTGAAAAGGAAAAAATTTAAAACCATCTAAGAACCATTATTTTGATAATAGAAACTGAGCTAACATCAAAGAATTAAAACACACAAAAATAGATACATTAATTAAAAGTGAGAGAAAAGAAACCTGAGAAGCAGTTGGTGCAACAGGCCTAGGGAAAAATACATTTCCTTTGCTTTCTTCCCCTCCATGCTGCAGAGAATGCATCTTAGATTCAGACTTGCTTGTGTTTGCCATCCAATCTGCTGAAAGGGTCCGCATATCAGAAAGAATCCTGAAAATTAGCAATCAAATCAACATATAAGTTTTTTGGAACATCCTACTCGTAATACAACTAATATACATAATAGGATATTAAATGAATTAGCCTTGAAATTCAGGAAAGGAAATATTTTCATTTGGAAATTTGTTGTGTCTTACTAGTGTAATGATTCTAGGCATAGTGTATATCAGGGTAGCATCAACTTTTTAGATGGAATGTCCAATTGAGTCAATCAGAGTAAATAACAAATATGTTAACCATTTAAATAACTAAAAACAAAGTAAAATCCCACCTAGAGAGATTTTTCTTCTTCTGAAAGGTAGTCCTCAACATAGTAGCTAATGTATTCTGGACAAAATCCTAGACCTCTGCATGAAAGAGCTTTTGCACGTAAATATTTGTCATACACCTGCACAAACAAACCATACAATAGAAGATAAAGTGGAACTCGGTGTAAAGTGGAACCGCCGCACCCACGTCGTAGACCCACCGCCGCAAGCACCGTCGCACCCACGAGCGAGCCACGCCGTAGACCCACGAGTCAAGCCTCTCTGTCACACGACCCAAGCCGCGGACCCCATCACCTTGTTGCACACCTGCAACAAACAGAGAGAAAGAAAGAAAGATTGAACGAGAGAGTTCTGAGAGAGAAAGATAGAGCATGAGAGAGAAACAGAGGAGGCGTAGGGTTATTAGGGGTTTTTTGCTTTTGTCTTTCATTTGGCGCCTAAGTATAATTTACCGCCTAAAATTTTTAGTCGGGTCAAACAATAGCTTTTTTTAAAATATGCTATATTTTAATGTAATATATGGGCATAATTGTTGTAGTGTAAATGAATGATTTGGCATATGAATATGAACGGCCTAAGGGAGTCGTGGGCTGATAATTTGCGCACAGGACGCGGCTCGGCCATTGTGAGCCAGGGTTAGCTAGATAAACACTAGACTCGACCTAAGCGAGCCAGAGTCAGTGGATTAAAAAGAGGGTGCAGCCTAAGGGCGTCGACCCCGAGTATTGCATGTTGATTGAGATGAATGGTTGAATATAAATGTTTATTGTTGTTAGCTTGATGCTATGGCTTGTTGAATATTTGGTTTACTGTTTGGTGAATTAATTAAATGTCATCATTGATTATGTATTATTTCTATGGTTTTCTTGCTGAGCATTGGCTCACGGGTGATACGTGGTGCAGGTAAAGGCTAGGGTAAGCTGGACCAACCACGAGTTGGAGAGCTCTGGGGGCGAGGTATACATCGTCAGGTGCTCGTCCACCACGGCCGAGGGAAAGTATAGGGACAGAAGCCTAAAACTTGTATTTTGCCATTAGAGTGGCCACTGATTGTATATAACTTTTGAGAGTTTGTAAATTGTCTTTTAAACCCTGTTTTTCGGATCTCATGTACCAAACATCTATTTTAATGAAAATTAACCGTTTATGATCAAAATCTTTTAACTCTAACCTGATTATGACTTTAGGACCACATTTTTATTCAAATGACTTGATTAGCAAGTCTTGCACTATTTTAAATACGCAGTCTAACAATCTTGGTTATCTAGGGCATTACAATACTAGATTGTTAAAGAATGGTTATGTGATTGGTTTTTTTTATGTCTATTTAGTTCAAAAATCTCTTTAAAAGTGTTGTACAATATTTCAGTTTCGAAAACTCTGTCTCAAAACCAAAACAATGCAATATATATTTTAAGAGAAATAAAAAAACTATCATCAACACAAATGCAACACAACATAAATTGATTCAGAATTAAAAAGATTATTTTTCCAAACTTTTAACCTAGAATTAACAATATTGTTTTTTCAAAAAAGAAAGAGAGAAAAATGAGTGGAGTAAGTATAAAGTGTTATTTTTTACATAAAAATTTGTGAATCATTTAAGAGTCTTTGACTTGTGGGTCTTTTATTATTTTATTATTCTTATTTCTCTCTTTTTTTTTCCCTTTTATGATACTTAGAACTCATTACTCTCCATTTTCTTTTCTCGTGTCCAACAACTCTTTTTCCATCTATTTCTTTCACTCTCCATCTCTTTCTGTTATTCATTACTCTTTTTCCATCTATTACTTTCACTCTCCTTCTCTTTCTTTTATTCATTATTTTTCTTCTTCAAATTTTCACAGCAACAACTTCATTAGCATTAAAGACTGTTGTTGACTTGATGTTACTTTTGTGGTGATCTTGCATTTACTACATATCTTTTGGGTCCATCTTTTGTGGTGATCTTACAAAAAGTAGTTGCTCACTTTTTTTTGTTGATTTTTTTGCAGCATGAAGTGGTTCTTCTGCAGCTTACTTGTTCGTGATTATGGTGATTTTCTACTGTTGATCACAAACAATGTAAAAGGTTTTGGTTGATTTTCCTACTCTGATTGTTTTGCTTGAACAAGTCTCGTAGATGAAAGGTGGGTTGCTATTCATAAATGATCTCAAAAAAGACATCGTATTTTTAAAAAAATATGCGTATGACCGTATTTTTGAAAGAATTTGTTCGCAACCGTATAAATGTTTTTTTTTTGTCTTATTATATATCTGTGTATGAAAAAATCCATAATTTCTTTTCCTTTTATTTTTTGTTCGTTCGCTGCCATAATATATCATATTAAAGCAATTGCATGGAAATATTATTTATAGATCTCTTATTGACAATAATGTAGGTTGTCCTTGCTAGTTGGTATTACAACATCATATGCTCGCCCCCATGAGAAAATCATGATGTCATTTTTTTAGCTTTTTCTTCACCATTTTGGCTTTCTAAATTAATATAGACTTGAATTAAAGAAAGAGAAAATTGTATTTCTTATTCTTAACGACCATGGAAGCTCTTTATAAGAGAGATTTTCACTTTAATAATTCTTAGAGTTATTTAATTACTATTAATTTCCATCGAACTTTTATTACAATCTTATTTCGGCCTTTAAATTTAAAACCCTCTGGTTTCATTTTGATCCATGAACTGAGGAAGACCTTATGGCTAGCTGCTAAAACATCAGATAATTTTGTCATTTTATATTAGAATAACAAGTTTAGGTCGTTGTTTACTTCCCTTTCAAACAAAGTATGATATAAATATAGGGGACGACTATAGTGACGCCACCGGTAGGGACGTCTCTATTTTTGGCACGTGGGAAAAGTATAATCCATTTTTTTATATGATGGTGTACATTATTTAAGACATTCCACCAGTTTTTAAAAAATTCTGAATAATTTACGATACCGAAAACAAGCTTCAAAATAACCTGTTTCACGTACGTAAAAACAAGCTTCAAAACAACCTATTTCTTATTTTCAGCACTGTAAATTTTTTAGAATTTCTCCAAACTTTGTGGGAGATTCTAAATAACTATATTGTACATTGTCAAATAAAAAAAATCAATTTTAGTCTTTCCATATACCGAAAACATGAAACTAAGTTGTTTTTAAACTTGTTTTATACGCGCATAAAAAAAAAAAAATTTAAGTTTTTTTCAGCAACGTAAATTTTTCTGAATTTCCTGAAAATTTGTGGGATGTCTACTATAACTATAGTATACATCGTCATATAAAAAATTTGGGCTATAATTTCTTCACATACTAAAATCAGAAACATCCCTACCGCTAGGGACAAAATGCATGCCCCAATTGTAGAATTTCCCTATAAATATATATAATATATGACTTTTCTTAGGTGGGGCATCATTTTTGCTCCTACCATAGGAACATTTTATATTTTCGGCAGTTGGAGAAATTATAAACCTATTCTTTTTGCATGATGATGTATAATATAGTTATAACAGACATCCCATCAATTTTCAGAAAATTTAGAATAATTTACAGTGCCAAAATTAGATTTCAAACAGTCAGTTGCACGCATGCCTATGTTTTATATACGCATGGAAACCACATTATTTGAACTCTAATTTCGACACTGTAAATTATTTGGAATTTCCCAAAAATTGGTGGGATGACAATTATAACTATCATGTATGCTGTCATAAAAAAAAAATTAGATTATAATTTCATTGAGTACCAAAATTAGAAAACACCGCTACGGTGGGGGCAAAAGTGATGCCCTACCTAAGAAATTGTTATATTATTTTAAATAATATAATGTTAGATTAAATAATCTGACATAATGTGATTTGTCACACAAATGTGGTTTGTTACACCTTAAAACATATTATTGAGAGTCACAAAATTGGACACATGTATGTGCCCAAATGTGACATATTTTGGTGTTACAAAAACAGTTACAAATTCGTAACTCTCAAATATTACCCAATAATGTGTAGATTTGATATTACACATTTTGATTTGAATTTTTCAAAGTCATAAGAGATATGGTTGTTAGAAATGTCATTTAACTCTCATAATGTGTATGGAAGTTACAAAATCAAGTGGGAATGAATTTGGAACATTTTGAAAATTTGGAAAATTGGTAGCTGAAAAAAACGTCGTGGGCTACGGCTAGTATTTTTCAGGCCAGGGCCTAAGAGGTAGAAAAACATCGCGTACCACATGCCAGTGTTTTTCAGGCTACGGCCAGAGTGTCTGACAACATTTTCCAAACTTCAATTTTATCCAATTTTAAACGTTTCCAATAGTCAAGTAACTCCCAAATCTCTATTTTAATTCCATAAACATCCAAACAATCATTGGTAACAACCATGAGAGTTGGTGGAATTTGAAATTGAAAGGGTGTCTCAAAACTCTATAAATAGGAGCTTATTACTCACTTGTATGACACACCATTTTCTATCTACAAAGCACTTGGCTGGAAAATACACCATAGAGGCTTGATAATTCCAGAGAGCTATTTCTTTGAGAGATCCCTTAGTACTTAAAGAATAGGGCGAAATAAGCTTTTGGACAAAGGTCTTGAACGTTGTTCAAGTTGGTGATCCCCACTACTCTACACTTTGGTTGTGTGAGAGTTTGTGTTCTTTTTATTGTTCTTTTCATTATTTTGATCTTGTTGTTCTTATTTACTTGTATTATTATTGTTTTGAGTTTGTGATCTTCATCTTCTAAATCTTTCTATTTATTTGTATTTTGAGCTATAGAGTTGTAACACTTGTTTAAATATTACATTGTCTATTGTATTTTTTGCAAAGAGTTGTATTTTGCTTTTACCATTTCCATTGAGCAATATAATATATTCTCTAAGAGAAGCTCCATTATATATATATATATATATATATTGTAATATTAATTTAAATATTTTGCTATAAGCAACGTGCAATTCACGTTTGCTTAGTTTTATTTAAAAATTATTATATTTTTTAATTATCATTTAAATTTTAATAAATAAACAATGTCATATATTATAAAAGAATGATACAAGCATATTTAAAAACAATTAAGTGAAAACATTGTCTATAGTTTAAAAGAAATAAATAAGATAAAAAAAATTATTTAAAAAATCGTTAAACCAAGAATCTCTTATATACACACTTTTTACATATAAAAATATGATGCATTCTAGTTTTAAAATAAATGATTTGATGTTGTTTATTAGTTTTAAATTTAGTGTTCATAATAATTAAAATTTTGATATTTTTATGTTTTGATTTACATATTATATATGGTAATTTTAATTTGAAAACTAAACTCTCTATTCTAATTTTCTTTTAGAAAAAATATTAAATAGAATAAAATATTAAGAAATTCTAAATTAAAAGTATGAATTTAAAAAGTTTATTTGATCAAATTTTAATTATTTAATTAAAAAAATTTAAAACGAACAGAAATTTATATATAAACTAATAGAGAGAACAATTAAAATAAGTAATTTCTCATTAAAAAGCTAATGGAAGAAATAAGAAATATGTATATTTATGTCTTATGTCACTATTACATAAATGTTTGGATAAGAAAAATATATTAATTAAGTGACAAAATAAATAATTAATAAAAGAAAAAAAATTAAACACATAAATATTTTTTTTGTTATAGTTTTTAGAACACTTTAATATGAAATTTAAAATAAGAAAATACCATTTAGGCCCCTATGTTTTTTTTTAATATGTGATTGGCCCCTGTGTTTTGTTAAATGACAATTCATACCCTCCGATTACTAAATTGATGAAAATAGTACCATAGTCCCCATTTTGTTAAAATATTTTCAAATATAAGATCAATTCTTAGGTCGTTTGAGACGATATGGGTTCACAGTAGCGAAGAAGGTGGTGATGAGCTGAGAATGAAACATTATATTTGAAAATATTTTGACCAAAATCTGGTCTAGGTACCATTTTGATCTATTTTGTAAAACATAAGATTCAAATTGTCATTTAACAAAACATAGGGGTCAAACGCGTATTCAGGAAAAACACAGGTGTCAAACTGGTATTTTCTCATTCTAAAATATGTGATGATAATTTATTATGGCTAATTTTTTATTTTTTATTTTAACTTATTTACCGTATTTAGATAACTTTATTAATTTTTTTTAATCTATTTACCTTATTTAGATAACTTTAAAACTAATGGTGTTAGAAAACAATAAAAAAATATTAAATCTAATGGAAAACAATAATTTTTATTAAACTCACATTTATAATATATAAAGATATTATAATATTAATTTAAATATTTTGCTATTTGATAGGTGTCGGATGTCGTATCAAATTCAAATGTTTATTTTATCAATTTATACCAGCTACTTCAATATAGCGGTAAATAATGGTCGAACCCATGAGGATTATAATCAAATTATTATTCAAAATAAGAGCTAAACAAAAATTAGATAGGAGTTTTAATTTTAAAAATTGAAAGCATAAAATAAAATAATGATCAAATATTAAATAACTAAGAATAAAACGATATTAAAGAAATAACCAAGAATTATTCTTCACATTTGACAATCAATCTATCCACAATCACAAATAATACTCCTTATTCCCAATTAAACTATTAACCCTGCAGATAACACTTAAACAAACAATTATCCTAGTTTTCCCATTTTAATTAATTAAAGTTAAGCACTCTTAATTAATCTTTTTACCCAACAATAAACCCATTAAACATGCAATCTATTTAACCTAGTAAAAACATTACACTCTATGGAAACAAGTTAATCTAGGTAACAAATTCATTAAGCATACAGTTCATTTAACCTAGGTTCTATTTTTCATCACAATCAAGATACCTGTCAGAATATCTTAATTGCAATTTATCACTCTAATTAGAATCCTAAATTATTATGTGAATAGCAATCCTAAGATGATATTAGAATAATGCAAAATCCTAATTAGTTGGTCACCTAACAAGATCTCACAATATTCATAGCATTAAATTAGAAAAATAGAAGCAATTTAATATAAGGGAGTAAAAAGAATAAAATTTATGATTCAATTCAAGATCTCATTTTTAGGGTTTTGAAATAACCCTCAACTACAAAGAAAAGTACTCTATAATCATATTCATATTCACAAAAATAAATATTCAATGAAAATAAATGAGTTTTGAGAAGAAAGAAAAAACTAGATTGAAGAATGTAGATGCTAATGTCTTTTCTCTTCCTCTACTGCTGTAGCCTATAAAATTCACAATCCAAAGCTATATTAAAAGTTAACCCTAACCTCATTAAAAATTACATCCAAAAATCATAATTTAAGAACAAATTATATCGCAAGCCGCTACCAATTATTCTTGGTGGTCGCGGTCACGTGACTGTTTTGGGGAAAATACGTGCTCTGGCCGTGCCCAGAAGTTTATGGTGGCCGCGGCCACTAATTTTTGACTCTCAGGACGCGGCTAGTAATTCTTGGTGGCCATGGCTAGTGACTATTTTCAGCACGCGTACATTTTTCTTCATTTTTTCATGTTTTTTACCTTGTAATTCCGAGCTTAACAATTGTTTGTAAAACATCCCAAGTTTGTTATTTTTCACCCCAAGTGTCCTAGACGTCTTAAAACACAAAAGAAACTTATTAAACATATATAAAAAAAAATAATCAAGTGCATAATCATAGAAGAATAATAAAGTAAAAATAGACAAATTTGATACTTATCACTATTTGTATTTTAAATATCAAACTATCAAGATCAATAACTTGAGAAATATCAATTAGATCAAATAAATAAAATGGATTTATTAAATACGTTTATTTTAGAGAGATTATTCAAATTTCGAATAAAAACATTGTAATTATATTTTCAAACTTTTTGTAGATGATTATGACGTGTTAAGAAATTTAAGGGCGATATGAACTGATATGTGTGGGGGAAAGGAGGGGATCAAATCCCCATCGAATATAATAATAATAATAATAATAATAATAATAATAATAATAATAATTCTTATTGAAAGTAAACCATATTAGAAATGAAATTCAATTTGTAAGACGGGGAGGAATGTCAATTCTCATTTCTCATCCTAGGGTCATCTTCGATACAACTCCTCCAACTAATAATCCAACAAAAGCATGAACACTTGAGACGGGAACCTTAGATAGACTGACCACAATAACTGCAGCAACATTTGACAATTGTGAAGCTAACTAACCCTCTTGAGTTACTCTTGCTAAGCTGCGACACTTCTCGACTCCTAATCAATTAAGCAAGCTGTATATTTGAAAATATTTAATTATTTTTCCACACCATACTCAATATGATCAGAATGAAAATATTATAAATCTCCCAACTAAACACCGCAACTTTTTCCTTCCAACAAATGCAGATTGTAATTTGAGTTGACTATATGCTCTTTTGAAAGACATCATCAGCATTCATATAATATTATATGTTTTCTTGTTCTTACCAACGATAGTAGTGCTCCAATTAAAGTAGCGGCTCCAACTGCAACTGCTGATTCTGACATACCCTGTTGTAATAGCTATATTCACAGATCAAGAACTCTAACTATATATGTTATTATTATATTTCATTATATAGATATATATCATATTAAGTTGAACTAAATGATAATATATATTATAATAATCACTACTACAAAAAGCCAATTACACTCAAACCAGCTGGGTCTTTTGCGTCAGTACAAATTTAGTATCTGTGGCAGTCGAGAATGATATTTTAAACAAAGTAAGATTTGCTAAAATCCTTTTACCATAAAATAAAAAACGTATACACAATTAAAATCTACCCAAATTTAAAATCAGATACAAATCTCATAATGAAACAAAAACATATACATTACATTTTTCTTTAACAATTCTTTTAGCAAAACCCTATAAATTCAAACTCAAAAATTCAAACTCAAATTTACAAAATAAACAAAGTCACCTTCCAACAATCACAAGCCCCCGAACCTCACCACAACCCACCGCCTCACTATTAAAATAGAATTTATTTAGAAAATATGAGAAAAATAATGGAAATCTATTTTTGTAAAAACTTTTCAACACTTAATCCTACTCTCTTTGTTAGCCTCACTTTAAAAGCAAGAACAATACTAAGATAGACTGAATATAATTTAAAGGAATAAGAACTCAAACCCTAGACTAATCTTAGATTAATTCAAGCTATTTTGAACTCCGACCCTTCATACTTAACCCAGAAAAAAAGAAGAAGATACATTTGAAACTCACCACTTTGTTCCCCTTCTGTCTCTCCTCCGTCGTCCCCATCCCTAAGCCAATGCCTGCTGCCACCACCACCCCGAACCACCACCAATCCAAACCACAACTACCATGAGCACGATCTGCAAAACAAAAATAGCACATAAGAGTGAAGAGTGAACGAGAGAAAGAGAGAGACCTAGTAAGAGATGGGGAGCGGTGGATTGAGAGAGCTGAGCCCCCATATCATCGTCGTCGAGCTTCATTTGTCGTTGTCATCACCTAGTACAAAGAAAGAGACAAAGAGATCAACTATGAGAGAAACAGAGTGATCAAGAGAGATAAAGTGTGAGACAAACAAAGAGATCTAGTGTGATAGAGGGAGATTGATAGGGAGGGAAAGCAGCTGGGAGATAGGGAGAAGAAGTGGGAAGTACAAGAATAAGTAGAGTTAGCATAAAAATGGGCTTCAATCCATATGTTTCTTTTCCTTTTATAAATGGGTCTAGCTCTATTGCCTTTCAGTGAGAAAAAACGTTTGATCATATTTTGCCTTCTAGAAAAGACTCACAAACCGGAAGAGTTCCAACTCTTAGCTCTTTCAATGGTCCATCTTTTGTAGATCAGTTTATCCTGTGTATTCCTATATGACCAAGTTTAAGATGCTGAACATATGTGTCATCCTCATGTGCAACCTTTCATCTTTTGTTTCATTTCTGTTTAGCTACTTTACATAATTTTGAGTTATTTAGCTGTCGTTCATTTTATGAAAGCATTAAAGTCTGAACATTCAATTGAATGTCAAAAGAATTTAAGATTAATAAAATTAAAAAATATATATTCTAAAGTCAATACATGTAATAAAATCAAATTCAAAATACTAAAAGAAATAAACTAAAATAATTGTTTAAAACAACAAAATAGTTTTCTTTTAATTAAACTAAAGAACTATAAAATAAATGAAATTTCTTCAAAGCTTTCTTAACCTAGAAGCTTTCTCTGTCTTTGACCTCATGAACTTGATCAACAACCTTCTTTGAATCATAAGCTTCAACTTTCTACACGAAAGAATAAACATTGTTAGTGGAGCCCGAGAATAATATTCAAGATAACATATCTTTTTCAACTTAGTTATAAGAATACATAAATCATATTTACCTTCCTTATTCTTCATAATTTCAACAATTATTTCACGCTTGGCCGATAGGATTTCATTATCATAAAATTACTTATCATATATGTATCCATAAGTCGCAGGGATGGCCTCCATATATCGTATGTAAATTTAAGGCTTTATAGAGTATATTTTGTTTCCATAGTCACTGATTTTAGCAAATAGTGCATTTCCATGTGATTAAAACTTAACCACTTGGCATACTCGAACTGATCATTCACAGAAGCTTCTAATGGTGGTTCTTGCATTGGTGGTATTTTAACAGCTTCCATCAAATTCTCTCTTAGTAATAATATATCAATATCATGTCTTCAAAATACTATATTTTCATCATTAAGTTCAATCACTACATTGCAATCGTTTTGAGACATTTTAACTAAAAGAAATAAAATACAAGAATATTACTTATATGAAAAATATCAATTATTTGGAAAGTAAATATGATGCATGAATGCAACACTTAAAACACATAAACTTAGCATTTACTATTCCACGATAAAATTAACCAACAAATAAAGAGTCACCTTAGGGTCGGTCAAGTTAAATTCAGATAGCTTATAAGACAATCTTATTTTTATTATTTAAAACTTAAAATTAATCTTATTTTCTCTCTTAAAAATAAAGTACCGCTAGTTTGGTTAAGTTACAATTATCCACCGCAAAAGCATAATTGCATCTTTGTAAGTGTAACCTATTATTTCATAATTCATGACTTAACTAAGAGAGTGACGCCTTAGGGTCGGTCAAGCCTAAAATATATCACTCTTTCCTATCTTCGTAAGAAGCTAACCTTAGTATTAATATGTCTAGAAACCTTCCTTAGGGAGAATGAAACAAAGGCACCTCAAGGCCCTTTTCATATTTTACAGTGTTGTAATAATAATGGAGACCATAGGTCACATTAAGATTTTTACCTTCACCCACTTACTATTTTAGAATAAATGTGTTTATTAAACTAATCAATTAATTCTAAATTAATTACTAGTTTGTTAATAACCTTATGGATGTAATTAATTACAAAATAAATTTAATTATTAAAGGGAATGTTTCTACAATTAATGTGATCTAAATAATTACTCATTACATTTATCTAACTTTACTAAAATTCTTTTTAAATAAAGTTAGTTATCTTAAAGGCCTATAAAACTATTGCATTTATTATGATGTGATTTACCAAGTTTTAATTAAATTAAGCATTGGCAATTTACATGCAATTGATTTCTCCAAAACAATTCATATAAACACTTAGGACAATTCTAGGTAATCATGTTTCTAAAAGATGCATGATTAATCAAAACTGTGTGAGGTTTCATGAATGACATGTAGTTGACTAATACATGATCATGTTATCAATCATTCATTAATAAACATTTATTTAAATAAATACAATAAATAAACAAAAAATGATGAACCAAGTACTATTGTGTATTTATAAATTTGCAACCCCAAGAATGCTTCTCTTCTCATATTGCCCATCTTTATAATTCTTAGGAATTTGTTAGACCCATCTAATTGATTAGATCCTAATTTTCTAATTAATTTATTTAATTAAAACAAACTTTCAATTAAATACTCATTTTTGTCATCTTTTCAATTTAGTTGAATTTAAATAATTAAAGAATCCAATTCAAATAATTATTTAAACTTAAGATAAGATCTTAACAACTAAAATATATATTATTTTTCTAACAAAAATAAAATAAGATATATATCTTTTGATTTTCAGACAATTTAAAATTAATTAAATAAAAGATATTTTAGCACAAAAATAGGATATTGATTGGGCACCATCCTTGGTACAAGGGGTCGGTGGTACAAGGGGAGCTAGGCCGAGAGGTTAGCTGGTGCGCATGAAGGTGCGCATGTGGCAGTCTCAAAAGGCGTGCATAATCCAAAATCCATAAGTTCCTGTAGTTGTATCTTCAATTCCTTCAACTCTGCTGGTGCCATCCTATATGGTGCTCTCGATACTAGTTCTGTCCCTGGTGCTAACTCAATAATAAATTGAATCTCCCTGCGCGGCGGCAGTCCTGGAAGATCCTCAAGAAATACATCCAAGAACTCACACACTAATCTGATCTCTCCCAGCCCCGCTCGCAAAACCCTAGTAGAGTCAACCAAACTAGCCAGAAAACCTATACATCCACCTTGTAACAAGTCTCTGGCTCTCAACACTGATATCATGGGTACGCGGGGTCCACATATCGCACCCACGCAAACGAAAGGATCCTCGCCCTTAGGCTCAAAAGTCACCATTTTCTTCCTGCAGTCAATAGTAGCACCATACCTGACCAGCCAATCTATCTCTAAGATCATGTCAAAATCGTCCATGTCTAGCTCAATCAAGTCTACTGAAAGCTCCCTACTATGAACCATCACTGGAAGTGCCCTAATCCACCTCCTAGAAACTACCAGCTCCCCAGTAGGCAATAAAGTCCCAAACCCTGCCGTCCAATACTCACTAGGTCTACACAATCTATCAATCACTTTACTATAAACAAATGAATGTGTAGCACCAGAGTCAATCGATACAATAAAAATAGAGCCATCGCTAGAAAGCTGACTTGTCACCACTGAGGGACTAGCCTCGGCCTCTGCCTATGTCAAAGTGAACACTCAAGCTGGAGTCAAGCTGTCCACCTTTCCTGCTTCCCCTTTCTTCACCGTTGGGCAGTCCTTCTTGAGGTGCCCCACTGTTCCGCACACATAGCAGGCCTTGGCCCGACACTCTCCCTGATGGCGTCTTCTGCACCTAGGGCACTTCGAATAACTCCTCCATATCTCACTATCTCCCTGACGACCACCCTGACCACCCCGACCCTCCTATCAGGACCAGTAGTGGTCAAAGTGTCAGGGGTCTTCCTCTTCACATCACTGGGGCCTCCGCCCCTACCTGACCCAGAATAAAGAGGCACCACTCTGCTACCCTCGCGCCTCGCTGCACCTTTCTTCCAAATCTTGTTCTCTGCTTCCTCAGCGGTAAGAGCCTTCTCAACAACCTTGGCATAAGTTGTTCCCCCAGGTACTGTTGTAATCCTCACGTCCTGGGCTATCATAGCATTAAGCCCTCTAATAAACCTGTCTTGCCTAGCTGCATGTGTAGGCACAAGATCTGGTGCAAATTTCGTAAGTCTATCAAATTTTAGGGCATACTCAGTAACTGTCATGCTGCCCTGCACCAACCCCACAAACTCATTAACTTTTGCTGCCTTGATGGCAACATTGTAGTATTTCTGGCTGAACAAGTCCTTGAATCCATTCCAACTCAAAGCAGTGATCCCTGGTGTGTGATGCCCCTTCCCACCAGATGCAGGCATCCTCTCTCAGCATATATGTGGCACAGGCCACTCTGTCATATCCCTCTATCCTTATGAAGTCCATGATAGTAGTAATCATATTCATCCATTGTTCGCCCTTCAGTGGGTCAGGTCCTCCCTCAAAAGTTGGGGGATGCTGCTTCCAAAATCACTCATACAATGGCTCCCATCTATTCCCATCCTCTACTCGCTGAAAAACTAGTGCCACTACAGGTGGCACAATAGGTGCAACACTCCCTGATGGAGCTGCTGTCGTAGAAGATGAATCTGCTCATCTTGGCTCTGAAGCCGCGCTTGCATCTTTGCCATAATCTGCTACCAATTCTCAGGGACTGGCGGAGGAATCTGGCCCTGGTCATCACCTCCGGTCCCAGACCTAGTGTTGGCTAGTTGCATAGATTTTCTTGGACCCATAGCTATCCAAGTCAATCTGCAATTAACAACTCGGCAATTAGACCATGATGACAGGGTAAAAGTTTTTCCAAAAATACCAATGGAACATAATCAATTACAAACAATCAAGATATAGGAATTCATCCATACATTCACCCATATAAACACAATTTGTAGTCAATCATTCAAATATTCATTTACATGCACATCAATGCTAATAAGCATGCCTCATTATTGTCACACAGTAGTCAAGGGCCAGGCCCTATCAGTATCTCATGCTTCCTATTAATCCAACAGAGAACAACATTAATGATTCTTTCCAAGCACATGGACAAATATGCACATATACACCTTACCAAACCCTGAATCGAGCTTGTCTCTAGCAGCGAATGTACATGTCCAGCCGGTCTTCAGGAACCCTTAAACCTAGGATGCTCTGATACCAAGTTGTAACGCCCTGGATAGCCAAGACCGCTACACTGTGTATTTATAAAGGTGCACGACTTGCTAATCAAGTCATTTAGTTAAAAACGTGTTACTGAAACCATTAATGAACTAGGGTTAAGAGGTTTTGTTCACAAAAGATACATTTTATATAATTGAACACTTTGTGCAAGGGATCCCAAAAGAAACAGTATTTGAAAATCAGTTTACAAAATTTCGAGAGTACAAACAACCACTAGCCACTCTAAGGGCAAAACAGACGTTTATGGTCCTCATGTTCCTGTCTCCTCCTCAACTGTGGTGGCCAAGCAGCCGATCACGTACATTCTGCCTTCAGAGCTCTCCGATTCAGGGCTGATCAAGCTTACCCTTGCCTTTACCTGCACCATGTAGTACTCGTGAGCCAAGGCCCATCAAGAAAACATGACATCTTATTACAAACAATGATAACAATTTGATAACTCTAAAGGCATGTTCTTACACTTAGCATACCACATTAATCACATAGCTCATAGACATAACCAGAAAATTAACAAGCCAACACTCAGCTATTCAGCATGACAAATCCATCAACCAATAATAATAATCAAATCAAATGATAATTAGGGCCGACGCCCTTAAGTCGCACCCTCTATTTAACCTCACTGACTTCGGTCTGCTTGAACCGAGCTCAGTGAATAATAAACTGTCCTCAGCTACCAGTGGCTGAGCCGCGCTCTGTGCGCCAATGTAATCTCCGACACTCTTAGGCCGTTTTCTTGTTATTAACATGGCATAATACCATCCTTTATAAAGCATACAAAATAGGGAACCCTTAGTCCCATTATAAATTCACAACCGGGTGCAATTTTCTTACCTTTAGTTTCCAAATGTATTGGTTACGTGAGATGCCTCTTGAGCATGATCTGTTTCTCGAGCCCCTGGCTTATACCTAGTCACAACCAAGATAAGGGATACCATTAATAATCATAAAAAGGTTTCCAGATAAGGTTCTAGCCTCCGGGACATCAAATTCCACCAAACACGGTAGTATAATCGATCCCGAGCACTCTAGGTTATGTTCTCGCGCTTAAAAACTCCAAAAGGTCACAAATGACCTTAAGGGCCGCGGCTCAAGCCCCCCATGTCGTGGAATGGTCCCAACCAGAGACTCAGCCTCGCCACAAAACTCACACGGACCACGGCCCTACATATCCCATGCCGCGGCCCGCCCTCCATCTCCAGCACTCATCAGCTTTAGAGGGCCGCAGCACACCAAGAACTATGCCGTGGCCCGACCCCTTCGAACCCAGAAAAACCACCATTTTTAACACCCAAACCTCACTCTAAACCACTCATAACCATCCCAATAATATACTCCAATTACCACAAACATTCTAGCATGATTTCAGTAACATATGCCAGCAAAAACCTAGTCTAGAAACTCATCACAACACCATTTTAATTTCTGAAACCCACACATTCAAGAACACTAAAACCAGTCAGAAAAACTCAGAATTCAAACATTATATCATAAATTGGAGCTTACCTTCACTGAAGAATCAATCCTCCAAGCAATTACTGAGCTAACACCCAAGTTTTCTGCCTTAATTCAACCCTGAAGTTAAGAATCTAAGAACTCTTAGAATCCAGCCCCAAAACTACATAATCAATTGATAAAAAATGTAATTCAGTGCTTACCTCAGTTCCTAGTTAGATTCTTAAGCTTCCACTGAGTTAATCCTCCAAATCTTCCATTTAATTCTCTGTGTTCCAAGCTAATCCCTTAGTTTTTCTGTAGTTTTCCTTGAGAGAGAATAAAAGGGAGAGGGAAGGGTTAGTTGTTGATGTTTCCACCACTTTCTAAGTTTTGTTTATCTATCCTAAGCAATTAAGTCAGTCCCGAGGCTCGGGGTATCGAAACCGTCCCCGAGGGAAAAATGGTAAAATTCCCCAGTATTCCCACCTAAGCTTCCTAACATCAAATATATCTCCAATTATTTATTTCTATAACCCAATAACCCAAATAACCATCTAATACCCAAAATACCCCTTGACTTGGCCCAAGTCAAGTATTAGGTCCCGTTGTGACTTTCTCGCTAACTAGCTCCCTAGGATTGCCTCAAGTCGCATGCTGCAGATTTACCCACATAATAATGTGGTCCTCACAATTATAGCATATAATCACATTTACTCCCTCAACGGGCTAAAATTACAAATATACCCCTTTAAACTAAACGGGGCCTACATGCATAATAATACTCGTAGACATGCATTTCACATATATATATTCATATAACCATACAAGCATACTTATCAAAAAATCATGCATTAAACTATTTAATTCACACATAAACTAATCGTGCCCTCCCGACACACTAATCAAGGCCCTTAAGCCTTATTAGTGATTTTGGGTCGTTACATGGGGCGTTTGATGGGTGTAAGAAATTTGTTATAGGTTAGTTATGATAGTTAGGATATAAGGGTAAGAATTCTGATGGGTGTAAGAAATTTGTTATCGGTTAGTTATGATAGTTAGGATATAAGGGTAAGAATTCTGGGTTCAATTATGAGTTTGCTAGTGATTGGGGTTAAATTTATGAGTTTGGCTGGGAAAATTGCAAAGGAAAAGGATGGATTTTCTGGGTTTGGGGGACTCGGGTCGTGGCCTTGCTCTTTAGGCGCCATGGCTTGCATGCTCAAAGGGGCTGGGATGCCTCTTTTCGATTAGGCGAGTCACAACCCAGGGGGTGCAAGTCGCGGCCCATGTCCTCCAGCAGGGAAGGTCATGCCTCTCTTTATGGTGCGAGTCGTAGCTCTAAAGGGCAAGTCACGGCCATAAATTGAAAATAAGGGGAAACTAAGGTTTTTAGGCTCAGGGAGGCTCGAGGATTCAAACCTAAGCGCTCAGGACAAATTCTACTACCCGGCTTAGTAGAATTCGGGGTCCAGAAGGCCAGTATTGATTTTCAAAACGTTTAATTGGATTAGAATTCGATAGTCATCCATTATCTCAATGTTACTAGGTTATACCGCAAGGGCTCAAAGATTAGGGATCATGCTCGGGGCAATCGTATGCTAGTTGATCGGGACCTAAGGTAAGAAAATTGCACTGGAGTTGTAATTGGGGCTTAAACTCCTTGTATGAATATATTATGGACATGAACTTATTTGTGGCTGAGAATATCTGATTAGGCATGCTTGTATATGCTGCCAATGATTACTTGTTATGACTTATCCATCTGTGATTATATCTGTTTACAGGTCGGCCTAAGGGTGTCGTAGGTCGATAGCAAGCGTGCGGAACGCAGTCCGGCCTAAGGGTGTCAGGGACGGGTATAAAGCCAGTGGACTCAGCCCAAGGGCGTTGAGCCTGGACATTACACAATAAATAGAAGCGTGGTTCGTGCTTAACTATTTGTATTGGTTGGTGAGATTGATTTATACGTTTTATTAAGCTGAGTACTTCTATTGAGATTGTTACATATATTCTATTGTCAGTTGAATCTAGCGAATTGTATTACTGCTTTTATACTGTTGCCTAGTTGTGCATGCTGTTTTAAGTTTTCTTGCTGGGCCTAGGCTCACGAGTACTACATGGTGCAGGTAAGGGAGTTGATATTTGGACCAGCCATGAGTTGGAGAGCTTCAGGGGTGGTGTGTACATATGCAGCCTACTCGATCGCCACGGTTGGGATAGCTTGGGAGGAACTAGGGCTAAAACCACATTTTTCCACTTAGGACGGCTAAATTGTATATGTTTATCTTTTACAAGTCTCTAAACTGATTTTTTTGGGATCTCGTGTACAAGCTTAATATTTTAATGAAAAATAATCATTTTGTTGACCAAATCATTTATTACTTGACCTTGACTTAGTCTTTAATTACACATTTAAGTTCAAACGACTTTCTTATCAGGTTAAGCACTATTTTAAACACACAGTGTAACGGTCTTGGTTATCCATGGCGTTACATTAATGGTCATTAACTCATTACTGTAGTATGTCATAGAAATCGCTATAGTAATCTTGCTACTATTTAGAGGTAGGTTGAGACAACTATAGTCTACGATAATGATAAAAATCTTGGGATTTTCTATCTAGGCATCCATCTTTTCCAAGAGACTAAAAGACATAAAAAACCATACAAACATATTGTATCGCCCTGCGTTTCGGGTACCTTTAAACGACTCGGGTCGGGATTGTTTTCCCTGAGTTAAGAATATTATTTTAAATAATATTATATTTTTTTGGAATTTATTTCCATGAGTTATTGCTAGCCAAATTATGATGTTTGTGATTAAAAGTCAAGATAAGACTTTCAGTCTTGGACCGACACAAAAATACTTATTGGGTAAAAATCCTAGAAAATAAAGTGAAAAACTATGACAAATATAATTTGGGCATAAAATACATTCATAAAAATTAAATATTGATAAAAAATAATAAAACTAAGAGAAAATGGAAATTTTAGGGCATTTTGTGTTAAATGCTTAATTTTACCGAATTTGAGGAATTTTATATAAAAAAAGAAATTAATGTTAAATTGTATTGTGTGATAAATTAAATTAAATGTGAGAGACATTTAATTTAATTATTATGTGTTAATTTTATTTTTAAAATTTTTTTTTATAAGAGGTTAAAAGGTTGTAGAAAGTTATTTTTGGAAAAAAGACAAATTCTTATGAAATGTTTATTAACCTTTATAAAAATATATATATATAAATAAAAAAATAAAAAAGAGGTGGCCGGCCATGTAAGGGTATTAAATTGGTGGTTCAAATTGATTAAGGTTTTTAATCATATTTAATAAATGTTAATGACACAAAAGACCTAAAGTAAAAAAAAATACTCAAGTGTTTAGATATTTTTGTGAGATTGACCATTCTTTTCCACCTCCCCAACCGACCATATACTCTTCTCTCACTCTCATCTTCTTCAAAAAAAAAAAATTCTCAAGTGTTCTCCCCATTTTCAACTACCAAGAACACTAAGAACACAATGGAAGCTTAAGCTTTGATCTTGGAAGAGTTTCCCTAAGCTAAAAGTTTCAAAAACTTGACTTTTATAGAGTTTTTAACCATAGATCCTTCAATAACTAACTATATATGTTGTTGGGGGAGTTTTTTTTATGGTTTTAAAAGAGTATTGAAGGATCTAAAGCTAGTAGAAACATCAAAACCTAAAGTAAGAACAACAAGAGGTAAACCGTTTACTTTTTATGGTTGTTTTTGTATGGTTTTTATTTTAAGCCTTATTTTGTGTATTTAATGCTTAAATTTTCTTATTGATGGTGTAATAAGGCTATGGTAGCTGCTTGAAATTTTTTACGATGCTTGTATGTTGATCTTTGAAAATAAGGACCCAAAATCCCTAAGGGTTTTGTTGAAAACCCTAAAACAAAAATATAAGTTTTGAGCCATGACATCCAAGGGGTCAAGCATCCAATATATACTGATTTTTCTCGTATTCTTAATTTCGGGACAAAGTTTGGATAGCCACTGTATAGGGAAAATGAACTCCGTTTTTGCTAACATTTGGTGGACATGTTCTTGGAAGAACCTAGTATTCCAGTGTAAAATTTGGTAACAAAATACAGAACGGTCTGAGAGTTATTAAGTGTCAAAGTTTAGAAAAAAAAATAAGGACTTGAAAATAAGGTCATTTTTACCTCATTGATTGGATAATATTTTCACCAATAAAAAATGCTCCTTTTAACCTAAAATTTTACAAAGACCTAAATGACATACCAATGATTGAATTGGGAAAGTTTGGTAACCATTGGGTAAGTAAATTTCATGTTATGACCTAACAAGGTATGTAGTTAAAAATGAGGTTTTCACACTTAGCAAAAATGAGATTTTGGAACTTAAGAAAAAAAAAGTATTTTTGTGCATATTGCAAGATAAAGACTTGGTAAGTTTTAAAAGAAATTATTAATGGATTTTCCTATTTAAGTTAGAAATAGGCTATTTTCTCAAAACGGTTTTTAGAGATTAAAACCTTAAGAAAAATAAAAGGAAAATTAGGAGATTATTTTCTTGAAAAATAATTTTGGAATTTAATTGCTATTTTCTGGATATAATACCGGATAAAATCTTTTATATATATATTAACCGACTTGTTGAAAGTAAGGGTAAATATCAGAAATTTTAAAGAAAAAAATTTAGCGGATTATGGGAAAATACTATTGTGATACCTGACGAGCCTAGGTATCGAGACCATGGGATGGGTCTCCCATAGACGTAGGGTTTAGTCTTAAATTTTTGAGTATGAATTTCTTGAATGGGTTTAATCCTTACAAATGATTTTAGAAAATGACCAAACTGCCCAAAATAATAACAACGAATTATGAGTGCCATAATTAATCTCAGTATACTGTATGGATAATTACAGTATTGGCTAAGCATAACTGGACTGTACGTTGGAGGGTGAAATCCTGCTGAGAGCAAAGGACTCCAAGTAATTCAACTTCTACTGTTTGGCTACAACATGAAACAACTGGTGTAATGTATGTTCGTAAAGAAACACATGCACATGTATACATTGCCGTAGAAAGTTTACATAGAGACGTTAGTCTTGTAGGTGCTGATTCAGAAAATATGAATGGTAGATATCCGTCATATCCGAGAGGGTTGATCCCCGTCACACTGATTGTTTGATTTTACCGCAACGAGTGGCCAAGAGGTGAGGATTGCTGGTTTAAACCTAGGGGCTCCAAAATGAATGGGACCTAGGGTCCCTCATGCTTACTTAACCATTGAACGGTTAGAACCCGAGCAAGTGCTCTGATAAGCCATTCTCGAATAGTAGCTGTGAATATTGGCCATTCAGTGAGAGTGCCTAGAGATACTAGGGGTTGCCAAGTTTGAGTGAGGTTGAACACCATAGGGGCAACTGCTCACCAGCATCACTGATTAACATAGAAGTCTCTGTAAACCCGTGTAACTTCGATTACACTCTTGAATAGTAGCAATGCCCTAGGTGACTTGATGGTTACCCTTGTGAGGGATTTACCCTTGGATAAGTAGTGATGCCCTAGGTAACTCAATAGTTACCCTTGATGGGGATATTTATTGCCTAGATCTTAGTATTGAGACCCGGTTCCCCCCTATTGGGGATAGTTGTAGTTAAGAACAATGGCAAAGCAGAGCCGTGAGCGCTGGAGTCTACTTTGTGGATGTACATGTGGACCGACCTGTTGGGATGTTGTTTTATTTTCATAAACTAGGCTCAGTTTACTCTTCATAAACTATGTTTGTATTAAATATTAAGTATGGCCATATGACTTTTAAAAAGTTTTTGTATACCGGTTTTTGAGACATTTTGTTACATGAAAACGTTTATATTTCTGCATTATCGAGTTTGAAAAATCCAAGATGTTACACATATAGCACATAGCACATAAAATCTAACTTATTTTCCTTACAAAATACCGGGGTATTGGAAACAAGTGCGAGATTGGAAACTCCTAAAACAAAACAGTAAAACCATAAGTTTCCTAAAGAAAAGAAGATCTAAACTATCAAGATAAGAACTTGTCGAAAAAATTAAGTTCAAAGAAATCAAGTTCCTAACCAAAATTCATTATAACGACTTAGGATTTAAGCAAAATAAAAGAAGAATAGAAATAGACTACACCTGAGATTTAAGAATACCTTAGAGCTTCAATCTATACCTCAACCACAGAAATCACACAATAGCTTACTTCCCAAGTGTTTAGAAAAGCATAGATTTGAAAGCTTTTAACCCCAAAATCCTATTGTTTCTCTCTAGAACGAAAATAGTAGCTAGGAGGCTCTGAGAAGTGTTTGAAAGATGATCAAAATGGCTGAGTGAAGGGTCTTATTTATAGAGTTCAAGGAATGAAACTAACTCCCATTAAAATGAATAAATAAATGAATAGAAATGGGATTTTCTGCTCAACAAATGCGCAGAACTCGGTCAAAATCGTTCAAGAGCAAGTACAAGCTATTGAGGGTTGTTTCTAGCTTCAAATTCCATGGAGTTACAAAAGTAGCTGATGGAACCAATATATCACCCCCCCTATAGGAGATATATCACCTACACCATTTTCCCGAGGCTCCGTGGTTTCTTTCATGCAAAGTTGACGTGTTTTTCGTATTAGCATAGGTGATATATTGACCCCTATAGCTGTGATATATCGGCTTACACTGGTACACTAAACAACGTTTTTGCACATTTTAAGCATACTTAAAGCTATTTAAACCACTCTAACTCAGAAATACGTTATCCTAGCATCTGAGGGAAGGTTCTAGACTTCCAAGGCTTATCCTTGATTATTTTAATCATCTAAAATCCTTAAATCCTTAATAAACACATATGTGACAAATGTCACAGTATTAATTATTATATCTAAACCTTAGGTTATTATAAATAATATTTCTAGGACCAACCACATTAATCAAACCTTATGATAAAATTAATATTTCTAAACTATAAGTTAAACTTATAAAATCCATAACTATCTCTATGAACTTCCAAATAATTCCAGGCTTGAACCAATATCCATGAAAACTAAAATACTACAACATTATATACTACTATCTAATTAAGTAAAATTATGAGGTGCTACAAACATAAACCTTTAGGGTTTCTGGTTTGAAGAGGAAAATAGGAGAAGAATGAGGTAGGTTTCGAAACTTACTCTACCCAAGTGTGCTCTTGATCTCCTCCCTCCTTCAATGGGGAAATGAGTGCTCTTGGATCATGTACAGAAAAATTGCATCAATGGAGAGCAAAGAGACTTAGGGTTTCAATTTTGGGGAGAGGAAATGGAAGAGAGTGTTTTTCTTGAGGAAAAAGAAATTTTTAGAAAATGATTAGATGTGTAAGAGAGAAATGATTAGTGTTTAGCCAATGAGTGGGCAATGCTCTTACTCTTCCCTAGGGTAGATGTCCTAGGCTCTTGAGATCCCTAGACAAAGCATTGTTGCCCCCCTTCTCTCTCTCCTCCCTTGGAAAGACCTTTATGCCCTTGCTCTTTTTTACCGCTCTCCTTAAAACACTCAAGGGTCCTTTGGTAATTTTACTTATCTAAAATTCCCTAAAATTTTACCCTATAGTATTTAATTATCATCAATTATAATTAATTAAATTAAATGTGACCCAAAAATAAAATTTGTCACATATCACATAATTTTGGTAATTTTATCAAACTAACCAAAATGCCCTAAGTGGCCCGAGCAAGAAGTTCTCATTCTTAAGCCCGATTGATTAGAATTCAAACCTCAATCAATTTTTCTTAAACTTATTGGCTCGGCTATATAGTCCCAGTTCATAGACACAATTATTATTTTTACGCCATAGTATAACCTATTTAATTAGTCCGAGATTTTTACCCGATTAGGGTTTTTGACCCTATCCACATCCAAAAGTCACTATTTCTAAAAAAATCGCACTTACCACAATATGGCTAGCATTCAAACATCACAAAATTTTTGTAACATAAAAAGTTCCCCATAAATAATACATAATATAAGGGACTAAAATACCCGAACCTAAGGTTTACCCAATGCCCTAAACACGGGTCGTTACAAAATCAAGACTAAAAGGAACAACTAATCTGCTTTCAGTTAAGTACGGAGCATATTCCATATTTGTGAAGTATGTTGCCTGACACTTGTAGTTTTATGACTCCAAGATATCAAGAATTCGGTCGTAGGAATATCGAACCTTACCCGATTAGTCAAAAATCAAAAAACAACAAATAGAAGTTTATTACTCACATCAGGATTGAGGTAAAGTCTCAAATGACAATCGTTTGATGAATGGAACTTCTATATTTTAACAGAGATTATCGTATGTTCTTTCTTTCATCGTGTCTCAAAAGATACACTTAACATGTCTTTGTGTCTCTACCTCCATGTTGTATACGCTACCTCTATGTCTTTGTGTCACTACACTTAACATTCTGGATAAACAGCTATGTTTTATACAGAAGATAGACCATACTTATAATCTTTATTAAATAAAGCTCCCACTTTATTTAGCGATTATGAATAATTTTTATATTATTATATTAAATTAAATCCTCTTATATATATATTATTAAACATCTAGTTAAATACAAATATGAGTGCAAAATAATAACTTTACTAAATTAACAACAATCGTTCATATGTAAATATGCTTTAAGGGCACAAATCCCAATAAACACTAACGACTGTAAAATTGATTTTGGAGTTGTTGTCATAGATAGTAATGGTAGAGTCATTGCTGGACATGCTGCCCCTGGAAGAGGGAATTACTCGTCGATGATTATGGAAGCTGGTGCGCTCTTATGCACTCTTTTGTGGTATAGTGCAATCTCACTGCCCATCAATTTTGTAGAAATGGACTCTAAAATTGTGGTTGACAGAATTATACAATCTCATGAGGATTTGTCTTCATTTTCAGATCTTCTTAATGATATTAAAGTCTTATTATCTTCTTTTCCTGGTTTACATTTTTCCTACTAGCCAATGTTTTGGCTTATAAGATTGCTAAAAGATCACTAGGGTTAGTAATGAGGTTATTTGGAATGATTCAATTCCAAACTTTTTATTGTTGGGTTTTATGCCCTTATAAAACCACATTTTTTTTTTGTAATTCATTCATTATCAATAAAGTAGTGGAAATCATTTTGTTCAATCAAATTGCATTGTTTACATGTTTTATTACATGATTGATTATTATTAACACAAACGTTTATAAAATCCCGAACATATGTATAGTTACAATTATAGTGACTCGGTCATATTAGATTATAATTGTTATTATATGTTCAAAAGCATTTTGTCCGAAGATTAAATCAGTACACATCTTTTGTGATGTCATATCCAAGACATTGACCAAGTAGATAAGGTCGGATGTACTGGACCGATATTGATTATTGACAATTGTTATTATCTAAACTAATCATATCACAACGTTGACCATATGTCAATTCAATCTCAATTTTGTTAGATTAATATTCTGCTAATTGTATTATTCAAGTCTTTTTATTTGTTCGTCACCAGCTTACCCTACGAACTAGCTCATACTTACATATTGGAGATTTGGTAGTATAATTGAGTGAGAGTATTTATCATAGATATGAAATCTATAGTTTTTATTTAAGAAGTGAAACGATGATTTCCTTATAGCTTGGTTCAAGTGTTAAATGATGGTGTACTCATTTCTATAATTAAATTTATGGAAATATCATTTACAAGGAACTTTGTGGGAGTTAAGGATAAAATACCAATGAGGGGTAAAACGGTAATTTTCACCCATGTCATTAGTAGATCATCTATAGAGGATTGAATGATGGTGATTGTTATAACAATAGATAACGTATTTACATTTGGTGTAAAGTGTTCTATGAATTCAAGAGTGCAATTTTGAGTCTATAGTAGAGTCAAGAGGAATTAATAAGGTAGTGAGATTATTTTTTTAAAATAAACTAATGGTAACTTATTGGAGCTTGACTTCATGGATCCATGGTCCCCATTTCATTTCTTATCAAAATGAACCTAGTAGTCTTGAATAATTAATTTAATTATTAACTATAAAAATATCATATTGACTATGTCAATAAAGATAAATAATGTTAAATTATTTATTTATATTTTGTGAGAAAATGAATAGAAGAAACTTTGAGATTTTTATTGCAAAGTCTCAAAAATAGAATATTATAGTCAATTGAGACAATTTTGTTAATATTAATATATTAGGATTAATATTAATAAAATTAATTAAATAAAGGTCAAAATTATAATTCGTTAATTTTGACAAGTATTAATAATTATAATTATTAAATAATTAAATTAAAATGAGAAATTAAAACATATTTTATGTCATAGCTAATTGCCTGTATATACTAGTGTTATAGAATGCATTAGGTTAGCTGAATTTGACAAAGTAAAAATTCACTCCTAATAGTTTATACCTAGTCGCCCACTCTCTCTTAGTTTTCTCTCTAGGAATTCTCTTCTCATGTGTTGAGACTTGCCCACACAAACACTAGATTGTTTTATAGAAAGAATTGGAAGATTGTTGTCTTGTTTCAAAGCGGTTTGGGTTCCTTGCAATACCTAGCATTCAACAAGGACTAAATGTTAGGGAATCCAGAGGGTGTAGTCATTGTTCAACTACGCATCTCGTAAGTACTTTAATGGTTTTTTTTTATTGTATTTACATATCTCTGTAATATTCACATGCTTCTATGATTTTATGCTTTCTACTATGTATATTATTTTGAATATATATTTATAAGGAGCATGCATATAAACTTATATAAATGAGATCCTACAACTGGCTTCAGAGCCAATGGTTGTTATTTTATATATTTATGTACATGTTTATATAAGTTTTATGACATATAAACTTATATAAATGATCCTACAACTGGCTTCAGAGCTAATGGTTGCTAGTTTACATGTTTATATACATGTATGTGATTTTTTGACATGTTAGATAGGTTAATTGGATGATAGCATAATTATTTGCATATTTAAATTTTATGTATGTGTGATGCTAAAATAATATTGTTCATGATTTTTGTATGTTTATGTGTGTTTTATTTTGTTGTATAAAACCCATAAACTATGTACATGAAATCAAAGTTTGAAAATTGCACAAATTTTTTTGGTATTTTTTTTTAATTTTGCTTATGAAAATATGTACATATGTATATATATTAATAATTATTATTAATTGTATGTAGAACATAGTATATATATATATATACACAAGATTAAATAAAAAAAATAACATGGCCGCCACACTTTTTTAACAAGTATTATAATTTTTTTTAAGTTTCGATAAGTCTTCCATAAATATATATATATATTTAATTGGTATACGTGAAAACGTATACAAGTAATAAAAAAAAAAGGGGTTGCCACAAGCATTTGTTTTGTGAAACAAATTTTATATATATATATATATATATTTGGTAACATATTCTAATATATACAGGGTAATAAAAAAATCGTTTATTTCAGAACAAATGATATATTTTTTGTGCAAGTAAATATCTTTATGGTATTTTGTTTTCTAAAAAAAGAATAATGATATTTTTTTTCAAATGAGAACAATTGAATTAATTTTTATTTGATTAATATTTTGAATATTAATTGAATTAAAGGTAAATATGATTTGCTTGGACTTGAAGCTTGTGTAGTGGAAGATGATATGTCATCTTGGGTTTTAGATTCAAGCACCACTAACCATGTTTGTTCTTCCATGCAAATACTTGAGTCATTAAGGGAGCTGGTAGATGGCAGGGTGACCATGCGAGTTGGAAGTGGAGTGCTCGTCTCAGCAAGAGCAAAGGGAATAGTCCGTTTAATTTTTGGGAACAATTATTTAGTTTTGAACAATGTTTATTTTATTCCTTGATATTCTAGAAACTTAGTTTCTCTATCTATGATGCATGAAAAAAAATTATATTTCTTTTAGTAATAATGCTATTGTTATTTCAAATAATGGTTTCAAAATATGTCAAGCAGAACATAATAACGGACAGTATATGCTCAAACCAAATGAACGAACGCTCAATAATTCAAAATTATTTAAAGCAGCACAACCGCAAGGTAACAAAAGACAAATAGTTTCAAACGAAGATGACACATATCTTTGTCATCTTAGACATGGTCATATAGATCTAAATATGATAAACCGGTTAACAAAAGATGGACCTTTAAGAGAACTAAGAATTGGAATTCTTCTGGTTTGTGAATCTTGTCTAGAAGGGAAAATGACCAAATTCCCTTTCTCAGCAAAAGGCAATAGAGACAAAGAACCTTTGGAGCTTATACACATCGATGTCTATGGTCCAATCAATGTACAAGCAAGAGGTGTGTATGAGTATTTTGTCACTTTTATTGAAGATTAGTCAAGATATGATCATAATTACTTAATGCTTAGGAAATCTGAAACCTTTGGTAAGTTTCAAGAATTAAAAGATGAGGTTGAGAAGTAGTTAGGTGAGACTCTATAGACACTTCAATCTGATCAAGGTGGAGAATATTTGGATTTATAATTCAAAGATTTCTTGCTAGAGCATGGTATTCTATCCTAACTCACAGCACCAGGAACGCCACAGAAAAATGGTGTTTCTGAAAGAAGAAACAGGACCTTGTTGGACATAGTCAGGTCTATGTTAAGCTACTCTTCACTTCCTCTCTCATTTTGGGGATATGCACTTCAATCGACAACGTGCATCTTGAATGTAGTCTCATGTTCTTAGACCTAAATCAGGTAAACTTGAGTCAAGGTCGGAAGTGTGCATTTTTGTTGGCTACACTCCAGAAACAAGAGTTGGTTATTTCTATAGTCCCAAGGATCAAAAGGTATTTGTTTCCAGAAATGTGACCATCCTTGAACATGACTATATGAATAACTATAAACCTCATATCAAGGTAGTATTGGAGGAACTCAAAGCTGATAAGATCTCATCACAATCATCTTCATCATTAAATGATAAATGACAAACCGAGAAAACCATGATTCCTAAAAAAGAAACCCCGATGCAACGTCATAGTGGGAGGACTGTGAGACAACCTGTTCGCTGTGAACATTAGGCACATGTCCTTGTTTCTGATATAGACAAGGAAGATCCATTAACCTTTAAAGAGGCAATGGATGATCCTGAAAAGGAGAAATGGCAAGAATCCATGAACCAAGAAATGGAATCGATGTATTCTAATTATGTTTGGGAACTTGTGGATCCACCTGAAGATATTAGGCACATAAGGTGTAAGTGGATATACAAGAAGAAAAGAGGTGTAGATGGGAAATTAGAGACTTTCAAAGCAAGGCTTGTAGCCAAATGTTACACTTAGAGAGAAGGTGTTGATTATGAAGAAACATTTTCTCCTATGGCCATGCTCAAATCCATTCATATCCTCTTATCCATAGCGGCTACCAATGATTATGAGATATGGATAATGAAATTATCTACATGGTACAACCATAAGGGTTCATAAAGAAAGGGGGAGATCAAAAGGTGTGAAAGTTGTTGAAATCCATTTATGGATTAAAGCAATCATCTAGATCTTAGAATATCACTTTTGATGAAACAATTAAAACATATGGCTTCGAACAAAATGTCGACGAAGCATGTGTGTATAAATACATCAACGGAAAAGTTGTGGTTTTCGTAGTCTTTACGTTGATGACATTTTTCTCATTGGGAACAATGTAGAGACATTGTCAAACGTGAAGAAGTGGTTAGCCGAAAAGTTCCAAATGAAAGATTTGGGTGAGGCGAGCAATGTTCTGGGAATCCAAATCCTAAGGGATAAGAAGAACAAGCCTTGGCACTTTCTCAAACTAATTATATAGATAAGTAGCTTGAAATATTCTCTATGGAGAATTCCAAGAAAGGTCAATTACCGACCAGACATGGAATTTCTCTCTCCAAGGAACAATGTCCCAAGACACCTCAGGAGGAAGAGGATATGAGAAAGTATCCCTATGCTTCAATAGTTAGAAGTCTAATGTATGCTATGTTGTGTACTAGGCATGACATATTTTATGCAGTTGGGATTGTAAGTCGTTATCAATCAAATCTTGGTTTGGAACACTAGATTGTAGTAAAGCACATTCTAAAGTATCTTAGGAGAACGAGAGACTATATGCTTGTATATTCAAGGGGTGAGCTAAACCTTACTGGATACACTGATTTTGATTTCCAATCAGACAAAGACAGTAAAAAATTGACATCTGGGTCAGTGTTCACTTTTGGTGGAGGAGTTGTTGTCTAGAGAAGCATTAAACAATCGCCCATAGTTGATTCAATTATGGAAGTCGAATACTTAGTGACTTTTGAAGCAACTAAGGAGGCGGTTAGGTTGAGGAAGTTCTACATTGACCTAGAGGTTGTTCAAGATATGGATAAGCCACTAATCCTGTATTGTGACAATAGTGGAGCAGTTGCTACATCCAAAGAACCAAGAAGCCACAAGAGAGGGAATCATATAGAAAGGAAATACAATCTAGTATGAGAGATTGTACACCGAGGAGATGTGATTGTTATGAAGATAGCATCAGAACAGAACATGGCTGACCCATTCACCAAGACACTTCCTGCAAAGTCGTTCATGGGTCACGTGCGCAATATGTTATTAAGGGAGATGCATCACTTGCTTTTAGGGCAAGTGGGAGATTGTTAGGATTAATTCCCTAAAATCATATAAAGACATTTTATTGGTTTTAAATAAAAGTACAATTGTATTATATTTGAATGTTATAACTATTGTTTGAATTAATTATATATTACTATCAAGAAAATTTCATACTCATTCATGAGAATATGATCTTATATTAGTACGAGAGAATTAAGATCGTATATAATGAATAAAATAGTCAGTAACATATTAAAGTAAGGAATCTTGTTACTAGTATAGTTTGCTAAGCATATGAGATGCAAGTAATCTAGATTCGGATTACTGATGTGGATACACATCTTAGTAAATGTGTTGTATACAATAGAGATTATATATGACAGGACGGATGAGAATTAATTATTTGTAGATCAGTCTAAATCTTGAGTATTTATGATCTCCAGTTTATGTTTATTGGATCTTTCAATTCACTCGTTAATGTCTCTTAGAATAATGAGGCTAATGACTTTTGTTTTGGAGATTCAATATCATGGATGGTTGGGACATGAATTACAATAATGGAATCCATGCTTTCCTAACGGGTCGAATATTGGTTCCCTTAAGGGTTGATTCTGGAACTGGATTGTTATTGAACTCAAATCTATAATTAGATTATAGATTTATTATTTGTTAGTTAATTAATGGTAATTAAGGATCAAGAGGTAATTAGAATGGTAAAACGGTAATTTTGACAAGCATTAATTAACGAACCAATATTGGAGGACAAAACTACATATACTGATTATATCAATGGACTACTAGAGAAAATTTTGTAAATATAATTCTATAAATACTTAGAGTGCAATTCCATATTTATAGTGGAGTAATCATGGAATTAATAAATAAGGTTATTAGATTAAAGGGTTTAATTAATAATCTGGTTTATTGGAGCTTCATATTATAGGTCCATGGTCCCCAGATCACCTCTGTCCTACATTGTCAAGGGTAAGGATGTCAAAAGAAAGATTTGTAAATAGAAATGACTAAATTGCAAATGAATTAATTTTTTCAGGACAAGGAAATAATTATGGGTAATTGATTACCTGTGAAGCAATTAATTATTTAACTATATAGTTTTTATTTTGAAAAAAATTAATATTAATCTTGTTTGGATTAATATAAAGAGAGAGAATAATAAATATCTTATTTATAATATGATATTATTTTTTTAATTTAAAACTGATATTTTAAGATAAAGTTAATTTGGAATTAATTGATATATATGTTGGGATAAACATATTGTCTTAAAGATTGATTAAACAAACAAATGGGAAAATTAGGAAAACCTCGTAAAGGCTTGGGGGACACACACTGTATTATACAGTGTGTGGCGCCTAGCATCAAAGATTTAATCCTTGGGATTTGAATTTTGAATTTCAAATAAGTTTTTTAATCCGTTATTCAATTGTTCTTTTTAGATATGATTTAAATAAATAATTAAATAAAAATATCTAATCAATTTTAATTTGAAATATTTTTTAATTAAATAAAGATTACTTAATTGCATTAAATATCTTTATGAATCTGATAATATGTGACTTTCATAATAAGGCTTGATTATTACTTTGAAAAATTAAAAATATAGTCTCTCTCTCTAAAACGATCAGTTTCTCTAAACCTGAAAACTATTCTAAACCTTATCTCTGTCAAAACCCTCTAGATCTCATGTGTTGAGTACATCTAGGGAGTCACATAAATCAACCTTTTGAATTCTATGTGCCCACAGACGTCATTGTGTGTTTGAGGATTGGCATGAAAGATTAGGGTGTGAGATCTCAAAACACTGGATCAAAAGATCGTTGATTTATACAAAAAGACTCAAGGACACTTGATAGGCTACAAGAGGTAATAATTGATCTATTTGTATACGATTTAATATTTATATATGTGTATGATCCTGGCTAGTATTAATATTTATTAAAATGGGTCCATATATTCCGCTGCGTACCTTTGATTTGATCATTTAATACCAACAATTAAATGTTTGATTTCTACTTATTGATAATTGTAGCTCTATGTCGAATCCCATTATCTCCCTTCTCTCCAAGGAGCTTCTCACTGGAGAGAATATTCCAAAATGGAAGTCAAGCTTCAACATTGTGTTGATCGGCAACAACACCAAGTTTGTTATGTCTGAAGTGTGTCTTGACGTCCCAGGTGATTTATCTTCAAAAGTACGAGCATTGGCTCGCTGCCAGCAACAAATCCAAGGCGTACATGCTAGCTAGCATGTGGGACACGCTAAGGATGACGTTGGAGGATGTCAAAAATGCCTATGAAATCATGGAGCAACTTCAGGAAATGTTTGTACACAAATCTAGACAAGCTCATTTCGAGGCAACGAAGAAGTATGCTAATGTCAGGATGGCGCCTGAAATGTTCATGATCACTTCATCAAGATGACGAACTACTTTCAAGAGGTAGAATTGCATGGAGCCACCAAAAACGAGGAAACTCAAGAATAGTCTTGCTCCCAATTTCTTCCATTCACCACCAACTACTTACTAAAAAAACTGAAGTACGGAATGACTCAACTCATGAATGAGCTTCAAATGTTTGAAGGTATTAATGGTTGACCAAGTAAGGGACATGACAAGAAGCCTGCTGCTGCTATTGAGGTTGTTCCTAGAGAAGCTAACTTAGCTTCATCCTCGGAGAGCAACAAGAGGAATAAGAGAAAGAACAAGATGGGAAAGCCACTTGTAACGCCCTACTACCCTAGAGTTGTTACTATGTCAATTAAAATGTGCAATTAACTCACTAATTGAGGTTTTAGACAAAAATGTGTGATTAACTTAAAGTAAAGACTCATATAATTAAACTTAAGTCTAAAAGGTTTGGGCATTCATTAAAGTCATAAAAAATTACATTGGGATCCCAAAATATTATTTATGTCATATTTACAACTAAAAAGTCTCTACACAGTCGACCTAGGCGACAAAATCGATCATTTACATAGTGTTCCTCAGAACTACCCTAGCTAGGGTGGCCAAGTGGTCAAACATGTACGCGGCACTCCATGCCCTCCAATTCATGCATGGTTGGCCTTTCCCTTGCCCATACCTACACCAAAGAGCACCCGTTAGCCAAGGTCCAGCAAGAAAACTTCACGACATAGCATAAAACAACTTATTTCAACAAGTGCATAATTAAACAAACATAACAGACAATTCACAACAAAGACCTAAGCCGATCAAGGTGCATTACCAGGCACCAAGTTCAAGGTCCTAACCGAGCGGGTGAAGAGAACAACCTAGATGGCCATGCCATGGTGGCCTGCATTCAGCAAGCTTATCGCTGATTCCAGCCCTTGCCGATCCCGGCCTTCGCAGATCATTCACAAACACATATACATGACATAACAATTACAGGCATTCAAACATAATACTAAACACAGATACTCAAGCCATGCCCAGCTCTACGGGCACAAAAGGTTTTCTTACTTGAGTCCTGAACTGATACAATAGAGCGATCCTGAGCACAATCCCTAAACCCGAGCCTTATCGATAAAACCTAGTCACAACCCAATAAAAAAATATATACATCAAACTCAAAACAAATTAAAAACTTTGGAATGATATTCTAGCCTTCGGGATCTTGAATTCTACTAAACCGGGTAGTAGAATTCCTCCTGAGCCCTTAAGTTTTGGTTCCCGAGCTTAAAAATATTTTTTGGCCATTTCACTTAATTAGAGCCGCGGCCCAGCCCATGTGGCCGCAGCGCGCTACAAGTCAAAGAGCCCAAGGCTATGTCCTAGGGGACGTGGGTCACGGTGCACTCCAACCTGCGCCGCGGCACCTGGACGATTTCAGAGAATCGCTAGGCCCCTTCCACGTACACAGGCCACAGCGCCTGAAGAACAACACCGTGGCTCGAGCTTTAAAACCCAGAATTCACTTGCGTTTTCTCGAGGCAATTTCACTACGATTCACCCTAATCAATATCCAAACCAAGAATTACGTCTAGAACTCATATCAACACAACATAATCATTATAATTACCCCAAAAACTACTCCATACTCTCACTAAAATCCAAAACCAGCCTAAGATTTAAACCTCAAGAAAACCCCTAAATTACAGCAAAAAACCACTAAAAATTAGATAAAAATACTTACCTCAATTCGTGAATCCGACCCTCAGCTGCCTCCAAACTTTCTCCTTGCTTGATTTCCCCAATTCCCAGCCTAAAATCCTTTGGGATTCCCAAGCTAAGTCTCCAAACTTCAATTGTTTCCCCAAGGCTCAAGAGAATGCAGAATGAGAGAGAAAATGTGGGAGAGAGAAGGATGTGATAGGTTCATCTTCTGGTCACAACTTGAAGGTTTGTCCAAGTCTATCCTTTGGCACTAAAATGACCAAAATTCCCTTAGATAAATCCCCAGCCCGTTAATCCCACCAAGGGCAAATCCATAATTTTCCACATTCCCGCTAATTCCTAGAGTAGTGTTATAAACCCTCTAATTAATCTCGGCATACCCAAATAACCTCTAAAAAACTACATGTTACCTGATCAACCTCGAATACACACTATATTTCCAAAATACCCCCAGGCTCACCCCAAGCCAGGAAGTTGACTCCGTTGTGACTATTCCGCTAATCCGCCCACTAGGAATGTTTCGAGCCCAATATTACAAATACACCCACATAAAAATGTGGTCTCATTCATAACACACACATAATTACCTTTATGCCCTAAACGGGCCAAAATTACAAGTATGCCCTTATAAACAAGAATAGGCCCACATGCATATTTAATACACCTAAGCATTATTAGCAGATACTGATACACGTATATTGCGATTAATCACGTAATAATACAATTATATCATTTATTGCACTCCCATCACACTAATCAAGGCACTAAGCCTTATTAGCAGATTTGGAACGTTACAACTTTCCCCTCCTTACAAAAATTTCGTCCTCAAAATTTATGTCAATAGCTTGGGATATCGATCCCGCATATCAGCCTAATCTCCCAAGTTGCTTCTCTTACTTTGTTGTTTCACCATAGCACTTTCACTAAGGCAATGGTCTTGTTTCGTCAAACTTTTTCCTTTTTGTCTAGAATCTAAATCGGTTTCTTCTCATAAGACAAATCTTGGTACAAATCTAGGTTTTCATAACTCAACACTTGTGTAGGATCTGATACGTACTTCCAGAGCATAGACACATGAAATACATTGTGAACCCCTGATAAGGTTGGAGACATAGCTAATCTATAATCCACCACTCCAACTCGTTCCAAAATCTCAAAGGGGCCAACAAATCTAGGACGTAAGTTGCCTTTCACTCAAAATCGTTTCACTCCTCTCAAAGGGAAAACTCTGAGAAAAACATGATCACCGACTTAAAACTCTACACTTCTACGTTTTAAGTCTGAGTAACTCTTCTGTATACTCTAGAAGGTGAGCTTTCGAGCTCTAATCTTCTCAATTGCCTCATTAGTCCTCTAAACTGCCTCAGGACCTAAGTGTTATATTATTTTATAATATAATGTAATATTATATTATATCATAATATAATGTTTTAGATTAAATAAATGTGAGAAAGAGTGTCACATATTGTAACATATAATAGAGAGTTACAATATTTAGATATATGAGATATATCCAAATAATGTAACATATTTGTTGTTACAAATTTGTCTTCCAAATATTACCCTTTATTGTGTAAATTTGGTGTTACACAATATTGAGATGAATTTCATAAAGCCATATGTGAAATGGCTGTTAGAGATATGATTTTAACCATATTAATATGTTTTGGGAGTTACAAAATCATTGGGGATGGTTTGGAACCGTTTTGAAAAATAACACATTTTTAAGTGCTGAAAATGGTCAGTGGCCGCGGCCAGTGGGACAGAGAGCAGTGGCTGCGGCCACTAATGTCTCTGGCCGCAGCCATAGGCCAAAACTAACCATTTTTTTTTCTTCAGTTTTTTCAATCTTTGTTGAACGGCTCAAAAACCCAAATAACTCCCAAATCTCATTTTTAATTCCATATTAATCCAATTAAACATTGGTGACAGGCATGGGGGTTGGTGGAATTTGAAATTCAAAGGGTGTCTCTAAACTCTATAAATAGGAGCCTATTGCTCACTTGAAAGACACAACATTTCTATCCATTAGAGCACTTGGCTAGAAACACCTTGAGGCTTGATAATTCCATAAACCATTTCCTATAATCTGTGAGAGATCCCTTAGTGCTTGAGTTATGGGGAAATAAGCTTTTGGACAAAGGTTTAAAACCTTGTTCAAGTTGGTGATCCCCAACACACTTCACTTTGGTAGTGTGAGTGAGAGTTGTTTCTATTTAGTTTGTTTGTTCTTTCTTTCTACTTTGTTTATCTTCATCTTTATATTCTTCTCTTTTGTTTATTTGTATTTCTTGTTTTGAGTTGTAATCTTCTTTTCTTTATTTCAAACACTTTTACTTTACTTGTAATATTTTTCTTTGAGTTGTATTTTCACTATTCTATTCTTGTTCTCTTCTTCTTGTTCTTTAGTTTATTTGTATTTTCAGTTATAGAGTTGTAACCTTATTCAATCAATCAATATTTATTTGTAATATTATTGCATAGAGTTGTAATATTCTTACCTATTTCCATTGAGGCAATCTAATTTTTCCTAACATTCAAAAGCTTATCCCTTTGTTTGTTTCAATGGAAGGTGAGACCATCAAAATCATGAATCAAGACCTAGTGAGGTTGGATAGGTTTGATGGGTCCAATTTCACTAGGTGGCAAGACAAGGTGAGATTCCTTTTGACCACTCTCAAAATCACCTACATCCTAGGATCCACTCTAGAACCTCTCCCAACACCATCTGACAAGGACACTCCCGAGGAGGTGGAGAAAAGAAGGAAGAGGGAGGAGGACAATCTCCTTTGTAGGGGTCATATCCTTAACTCTTTATCTGATAGGCTCTAGACCTCTACACCGAGACCAAATCAGCCACGGAGATATGGGATGCAATTGAGAAAAATTTCAAGGCGGAAGAGGAAGGTACCAAAATATTTTTGATATCTCAATATTTTGACTTCACATTTTTTGGTGATAAACCTATTCTTCCTCAAAGTCATGAATTAAAAATAATTGTTAACAAACTAAAAGTTTTAAAGATTGAGCTTCCCGAGGCCTTTCAAGTTTGTGCTATAGTGGAAAAATTACCACCAACTTGGAAGAGCTATAAGAAAAGAATCCTTCATAAAAATGAGGATTATTCTTTGGAGGAAATCCAAAAGCATATTCGAATCGAAGAGGAATCGATATGTAGAGATAAACTTGTCGAGGGGTCTAATGGAGAGACTTCCAAAGCAAATGCGGTGTCACAACCAAAATATCCCAAAAACAAAGGGAAAAAGGGTAATGACAAACCTTTAGGTCCAAAAACCAACCCAAACAAGTTTAAGGGCGAGAAAGGTCCTTGCTTTGTGTGTGGGAAAAAGGGTCACTATGCTAGAGAGTGTAGGCATAGAAAAGACCAACAAGGACCTAAGGTGAACGCAACTCAAGAGGAAAACATAGTTGCTATCCTTAGTGAGGTGAATGCGGTCCAAGGCAAGGTGAAAAGGGTGGTGGTATGATACATGTGCCACCGTCCATGTCACCTATGACAAATCATTATTCAAGATATTTGAAGAGTCAAAGGGCAACCATGAGATTCAAATTGGCAATGAGGGCAAATCCAAGGTACTTGGCAAAGGTACCATTGAAGTCTTTTTCACCTCCGGAAAGAAAGTTACATTAGTGAATGTACTTTATTTTCCCGAAATGAGTAGAAACTTGGTAAGTGGTGATTTGCTTGGCAAGCCTAGCATAAAGCCATTTTTGAGTCCGGTAAACTTATACTTACCAAATCAAATGTATTTTTGGGAAAGGGGTACTCTTTTGAGGGTATGGTTAAATTGTGCACCAATGATGTAACTTTCAATGTTATCAATAAAAATGCTAATTCCGCCTATATTGTTGAGTATGATTCTTTATTTTTGTGGCATCCTAGACTATCACATATAGGTTTTTCAACCATGAAAATAGTAGTTAAATGTGGTATGATTGCATGAAATATTAAAAACTATGGAAAATGTGAAACATGTGTTAAGGCAAAAATGATTAAGAAACCATTTCATAGTGTAGAAAGATCATCTAATTTACTAGATTTAATCCATAGTGATCTTTGTGAATTAAATGGTGTTTTAAGTAAAGGTGGTAAAATGTATTTTCTTACTTTTATAGATGATTTTAGTAGATATACCTATGTGTTTATTTTAAAGCATAAAGATGAAACTTTTGATGCTTTTAAATTGTATAAATTAGAATTTGAAAATCAACTAAATAAAAAGATTAAGGTGCTAAGAAGTGATAGATGAGGAGAGTACTTCTCTAATGAATTCAGTACATTTTGTGAAGAAAATGGTATAATTCATGAGTGCACTGCACCTTATACACCACAACACAATGGTGTTGCTGAAAGGAAAAATAGGACTTATCTAGAGATAATAAATTCTATGTTGGTGTTTTCTAAGTTGAATTTCAACTTATGGGGTGAAGCTCTTTTAACCGCTTGTCACATTCTTAATCGAATACCGATGAAGAAAAATGAGATGTCTCCATATGAGTTATGGAAAGGAAGAAAACCCAACATATGGTACTTCAAAGTGTGGGGGTGTCTTGCATATTGCAAGAAAAACAAACCTAATAGAACAAAGTTAGGTTCAAGAGCCATAAAGTGTGCTTTTGTTGGTTATGCCAACAATAGTAAAGCTTATAGGCTATTAGACTTAGAGTCTAATATTGTGATTGAATCTAGAGCAGTTGAATTTTTTGAGAATATGTTATGTGACAACAATTCTCATGCTTCAACATCTCTAAAGGATAATTTGTTATATGAGAACAATTCTCAAGCTTCTACATCCAAAGTTGATTCTCAAGAGGAGAATTCTCAAAAGGATGTAAAGCAACCCTTTGAACCTAGAAGAAGTCAAAGGCTTAAAAATCATAAAAGTCTAGTAGTGGATGAGATAGATTCTCAACGAATTTCATTCTACATGGTAGAGAGGAAGTTATTAGGAAAATTCCTATTGTACTTCTCGTTGAGGATAATCCTAAGACTTATAGAGAAGCTATGCAATCGAGAGATAGTGCATTTTGGAAAGAAGCCATCAATGATGATATGGATTCCATTCTTTCCAATAACACTTGGGAATTGGTAGACCTCCTACCGGCGTCTAAGCCAATTGGGTGTAAGTGGGTATTTAGGAGAAAATACCACACTGACGGCACTATCCAAACTTTTAAAGCTAGATTAGTAGCTAAAGGGTATAGGAAAAAAGAGGGTATCGATTATTTCGATACTTATGCGCCTGTTGCAAGAACAACTTCTATAAGAATTTTGTCGCTTTAGCTTCTATACACAACTTGTATGTTCATCAAATGGATGTCAAAACAACATTCCTTAATGGTGACTTCAATGAGGAGGTCTATATGGAACAACCCGAAGGGTTTGTCCTACCAAAATATGAACATAAATTTTGTAGACTTGTAAAATCCTTATATGGATTGAAACAAGCTCCTAAGCAATGGCATGAGAAATTTAATCAAGCCATCATGTCTAATGGGTTTAGACATAAAAATGGAGACAAGTTTTTGTATTCCAAAACTTGTAAGGGATATGTGATCATTGTTTGCTTATATGTGGATGACATGCTTATTCTAAGTAATAGCATGAAAGGGATAGAAGAAACGAAGAGGTTTCTATCATCAACCTTCAAGATGAAAGATCTTGGAGAAGTTTACACCATACTTGGTATCAAAGTAAAGAAACATAGTGGGGGTTTTCCGTTAAGGCAAGCCCACTATGTTGAGAAAGTATTGAACAAATTTAACCATCTCAAGGTTAAAGATGCCAATACTATTTGATCATAGTGTAAAACTAGAGAAGAATGAAGGAAGAGCAGTGGCTCAATTGGAGTACGGTAGTGCTATAGGGAGTCTAATGTACGCCGCCCAATGTACTAGACCTGATATAGCATTTGCGGTAAGTAAACTTAGTTGGTTTACAAGTAATCCAAGTGTGGATCACTAGAAGGAAATTGGAAGAGTCCTAGGTTATCTCAAGAAATCCAAAGATTAAGCCTTCACTACTCCAAATTTCCTTCGATTTTAGAAGGATATACAGATGCAAGTTGGATATCCTATCTTGGGGACAACTTGTCCACAACTGGTTGGGTATTTACACTTGGTGGAGGTGCAATTTCTTGGGGTTCTAAGAAACAAACCTGTATATCTCATTCCACTATGGAAGCAGAGTTCATAGCTCTAGCTGCTACCGGCAAAGAGGCCGAATGGTTAAGGGATCTGTTGATAGAGATTCCCCTAATCAAAGATAATGTATCTACTATATCGATTCATTGTGATAGCCAAGCGACATTGGCTAGAACATACAGCGGAGTGTATAATGGGAAGTCTAGACATATCAGTCTAAGACGTGGATATTTAAGAGAATTGATTCAAAGAGGAGTCATCTCAATATCCTATGTGAGAACAAGTGAAAATCTACCGGATCCTTTCACTAAGCCACTAATGAGGGATTTAGTGGTTGCATCATCTCGAGGGATGGGACTTAAACTCCCGAAAGAGATTCACAATTGATGGTAACCTATCTTAACACTAGTTATTCAATTAGTGTTAGGTTCAATAGGTAACGACAAGTCAATCAAGTGAACATTAGTTGTACTCAAAACAAAGTCCCATATGAGATATTGAGTAATTGTGTGTTACCAAGTTGAGGGTTAAAACCGAAAGGTTTTTTAATAAGAATTAAGTCTTGTGAAGACAATTATTTTTGGTAACAAAATACTGTAAGAATTCTACCTATATGGACCTAGGGGTGGTGCCATCTCTCATAAGAATTGGGAGTATTCTCAAGAACGTCCATGAATGGAAAGTCCACATGGCCATTAACGGTGCAAAGCGAGACATAGAGGTCTCAAGTGAACATTGCAAAGGTGTGTGTGTTATCACCGATTTGTTATCATGAAAAGATGGTTCAATGCCTAGTGCAACCAAATTTTTGACAAATTTTGTGATAATTACACTATAGTAAAGTTCAAGTTGAAAAACACTTTGCTTTATGCACTAATGCAATGACTCCTATAAGAGAGAGTTCTTATTTAATAAAGCGGATGATATGTTATATTTTAAAATATAATGATTGATTAAATAAGTGTTACAATAGATAACTATTTAATCTAGTGGGGGAATGTTATATTATTATATAATATAATGTAATATTATATGATAATATAATGTTTTAGATTAAATAAATGTGACAAAAAGTGCCACATATTGTAACATATAATAGAGAGTTACAATATTTAGATATATGAGATATATCCAAATAATGTAACATATTTGGTGTTACAAATTTGTAACTTCCAAATATTACCATTTATTGTGTAAATTTGGTGTTACACAATATTGAGATAAATTTCATAAAGCCATATGTGAAATGGCTGTTAGAGATATGATTTTAACCCCAATAATATGTTTTGGGAGTTACAAAATCATTTGGGAGGGTTTGGAACCGTTTGGAAAAGTAGCACATTTTTAAGTGCTGAAAATGGTCAGTGGCCGCGGCCACTAAATGTTGGTGGCCGCGGCCAGTGGGACAAAGAGCAGTGGCCGCGACCACATGCCAAAACTGACCATTTTTTTAGATTTTTCAATCTTTGTTGAACGGCTCAAAAAACCCAAATAACTCCCAAATCTCATTTTTAATTTCGTATTAATCGAATTAAACATTGGTAATAGCCATGGGGGTTGGTGGAATTTGAAATTCAAAGGGTGTCTCTAAACTCTATAAATAGGAGCCTATAGCTCACTTGAAAGACACAACATCTCTATCCATTAGAGCACTTGGCTAGAAACACCTTGAGGCTTGATAATTCCAGAAAGCATTTCCTATAATCTGTGAGAGATCTCTTAGTGCTTGAGTTAGGGGGAAATAAGCTTTTGGACAAAGGTTTAAAACCTTGTTCAAGTTGGTGATCCTCAACACTCTTCACTTTGGTAGTGTGAGTGAGAGTTGTTTCTATTTAGTTTTTTTGTTCTTTCTTTCTACTCTGTTTATCTTCATCGTTATATTCTTCTCTTTTGTTTATTTGTATTTCATGTTTTGAGTTGTAATCTTCTTTTCTTTATTTCAAACACTTTTACTTTACTTGTAATATTTTACTTTGAGTTGTATTTTCACTATTCTATTCTTCTTATCTTCTTCTTGTTCTTTAGTTTATTTGTATTTTTAGTTATAGAGTTGTAACCTTATTCAATCAATCAATATTTATTTGTAATATTATTGCATAGAGTTGTAATATTCTTACCTATTTCCATTGAGGCAATCTAATTTTTCCTAACACTAAGTACTTCCTCTCACCCATCTCATCCCAATGAATGGGCGATCTGTATTTCCTCATACAACATTTCATATGGAGCAACTCTGATAGTCACCTGATAACTGTTACTATAAGAAAACTCAATCAAACGGAGATACTTACTCCGAGATCCCCCAAAATCCAGCACACAGGCCTGTAACATATCCTCTAGTATTTTAATTGTCCTCTTAGACTGTGTAATGACCCAACTATTTCTAATACCTTGGACCATTAAAAACTACTAGACTTAGCTACTATTTTTGAGAAAACATACATAAGAAATAATCATAACTTTATTAAAACTCGAAAAAAAAAATATTGTATCAATAACATAAAAGTGTAAAATAAAATGTGATAGGGTATGGGATCCCATTGTTTACAAAACATAAAACATAATTTTAAATACTAATTGCGGAATTACATTAAGAAAACATAAAACATATCTATTTTTCTGCATCACACTAAAGATAAAGGAGTGAGCCTAATGCCAAGCAAATAAAAATCTACTAACAATCATATAACATAAAACATAAATATATACTATTAAACATATATCATAACTTTAACCCATAAAAATGGTAATCTTGGGGTTTGCTATCTAAGCAACTATAAGCCCCAAGCAACATAAAAACTTTGGGGTTTGATTGCTAAGCAACTATAAGCCCCAAGCAACATAAAAATATTGTGGTTTGCTAGCTAAGCAACTATAAGCCCCAAGCAACATAAAAGCATTGAGGTTTGCTAGCTAAGCAACTATAAGCCTCAAGGACTACAAGACATATTCATATATATATATATATATATCATAACATAAACATATCATAACATATAAGCAAATAATATCTATCCTATTTTCCTTACAAAAAGTCGAGATATTTGGGAACAAGAACGAGATTTAGAAACTCCTATAAACCAACAGTAGAAAAGGGTGAGAATCTTTAAGAATAAAGATGAATATGGGAACTAAACCATCAAGAAGAAATATAACAAGAAGAGCCTTAAGTTTCAAGAACTTAAATACCTAATCAGGAATCAATAATAAGAGTTAGGATCTGAATAAAAGAAACTAAAGAAACACTACTACAAAAACACCCTTTTAGGACACTTTTTTATGGCACTCACCTAGATGCGAGTCCTAAAAACTATGTGTGTCCTAAAAGTTTGAATTTTTTTTTTAAAGAAACACCTCTTGGACTTTAAAAGAATATTTTTAGGACTCGCATTGCGAGTCCTAAAAACTTATGTGTGTCCTAAAAGTTTGAATTTTTAAAAATTTCAAATTCCTTCCAATTTTTTAACTAAAATTACGAGAATGTATTTAGGACTCACATTGCGAGTCCTAAAAATATTCTTTTAGGACTCGCATTGCGAGTCCTAAAAACTTATGTGTGTTTTAAAATTTTAATTTTAAAAAATTTCAAATTCCCTCCAATTATTTTAACTAAAATTACGATAATGTTGTTAGGACTCGCATTGCGAGTCTAAAAAACTTAGTATGTTCTAAAAATTTGAATTTTAAAAAATTTCAAATTCCCTCCAATTTTTTTAACTAAAATTACGAGAGTGTTTCTAGGACTCGCATTGCGAGTCCTAAAAGAATGATTTTAGGACTCACATTGCAAGTCCTAAAAACTTAGTGTGTTCTAAAAATTTGAATTTTAAAATATTTCAAATTCCCTCCAAATTTTTTAACTAAAATTACGAGAATGTTTTTAGGACTCGCATGATTTTAAGACTCACATTGCGAGTCCTAAAAACTTATGTGTGTTCTAAAAATTTGAATTTTATAAAATTTTAAATTCCCCCCATTTTTTTTAACTAAAATTACGATAATATTTTTAGGACTCGCATTGCGAGTCCTAAAAACTTACGTGTGTCCTAAAAGTTTGAATTTTAAAAAATTTCCAATTCCCTCCTATTTTTTTTAACTAAAATTTTACTATTTATTACTTCACAAAGAAAAATAAAACACAACAGCCCATTCTCTCTCTCTCCTTGCTCTCTTTCCCCATTTCTCTCTCTATCTCTCTCTCAAGAACTCCACAACCAAGCCACGGACGGCGACACTCCGGCCACCCCTCTCCTACACGCGCCGGCGCAATGGACGCAGAAGGTCGGCATCCTTCGACCCCTGCAAGCCCAGCCCCTCACGCGTCGCCCTCCGCCGCCTAAAGTCGTTCGAAGTTGCGGTGGTGCTATTTTTCCCAAACTCTTCCTAGTATTTTCCGACCGCCTTGAGCCACCTCGACCCAAACGAACACCACCAATGCATTCCTTGTGCTTTGGGAATCAAAACCCACTAAATGATTGATCATTTTCCCGAACCACCACCGTGGGGTGGTGGCACTGCTGTTAATGTCGGAGCTCCAGCGGGAGCTTTGACTATCAATTAATTTTTTAAAAATTAAAAATAAGACTGCGAGTCCTAAAAACATTCTTTTAGGACTCGCGTTGCGAGTCCTAAAATCTTACTTAAAGGCACTCAATGGGATTTTTTAGGACTCGTAAAAACATTCTTTTAGGACTCGCGTTGCGAGTCCTAAAAAACCTTAGTTTTTAAGGCTCTCAAATAGAGGTCTCGCGCCCCGCGAGTCCTAAAAACCTTTTTTGTAGTAGTGAAAACTAAAGAATTATAAAGAACTGGACTTAAGGAATATGAATACCTTGAATGACCTTATGGATTGGTCTAAACCTCAATATCAAAAACACTCTATTTCTCACTTCTGAAGTGTTTATAAAAGCTTAGAATGAAAAAAACTTTAACCCAAAACCCAAGTGTGTCTCTCTATAGTAACACTAGCACCTTGGAGGATCTGACCAAATGCTTGAAGAATGAAGAAAATGGCTGAGTACTAGGTCCTATTTATAGAGTTCAAGGAGTGAAAATAACCCCTTTTAATTTAAATAAATAAATTATTATAAAATGAAAAATATTTGAATTTTCGTTCAACTAACGCCCAAAACTCGGTCAAAATCGTTCAAAGGCAGGTCTAAGTGGTTAAGGGTATTTTTAAAATTCAAAAAGTCAAACTTTCAAAACTATACTTAAGGAGCCGATATATCGCCCACCCTAGGCGATATATCGCCTCCCCCTGTATTCCCGAGGCTTGTTCGATCGTTCGTGCAAAGTCGACGTGTTTTCCGTATCTTCTTTAGGCGATATATTGACCCCTATGCTGCGATATATCAGTATACGTAGATATATTAAACACGTATTTTCACTTTTTCAGCATAATTTGAATTGGATAAAAAGCTTTGTTTGAGTCATAATACGATCCGAACTGTTGCTGGAAGGTTCTAGAGCTTCTAGATCTTTCTTTTATTAAAACTATTCATCAAAATACTTAGTTCCTTAATAATCATGATTATGACAATTGTCATGCTCTTATTGGCTCTATCTACACCTTAGGTTATAATAAATAATATATCTATGACCAGCAATATTAATCAAACCTTATGTTATAATTAATATTCTTAAACTATAGATTAAACTTATAAAATCCATAATTGTTGTTATGAGTTTCCAACTAAGTCCCGACATGAACCAAAATCCACGGTAACTAACATACTACTAAGTAATACTAACTACTACTACTACTACTACTACTACTACTACTACTACTACTATCTAGCTAGGCTAAGTAAACATTATGGGACTCTTTAGAATGCCATCCACCTGAGGATGATAACCTATACTGTATCTCAACTGCGTGCCCATAGCTTTCTACAGGCTCTCTAAAAACTTAGAGGTGAAGGTGGGGTCCCTATCGGACACTATCAATTTTGGGGCCACATGGAGACGCATGATCTCCTTTATATATAGCTCAGCATACTACTCCAGCGTATAATTTGTTCTAACAAGAAAAAAGTGGGCTGATTTGGTGTACCTATCCATAATCACCCGCACAAAATCATGTTGCCCCATTGTTCTCGACAACCCAACCACGAAGTCCATGGTAATATCTTCCCACTCCCACTCTAGAATTCCTAAAGGCTGCAGCAACCCTATTGGCCTTTGGTGTTCATCCTTCACCTGATGATAGGTTAAACACTTGGCCACATAATCCACAACATCCTTCTTCATTCTTGGCCACCAATACAGAGTCTTTAGATCTTGATACATCTTTGTCGTACCCGGATGTATAGAATAAGGAGTGTTATGAGACTCATCTAGAATCTCTCGCCTGATAACAACACCCACCGAGCCGCAAATCTGATTTTTATATCTCAACAAATCTACCTTTGAAATAGTAAAGTCTCTAGCCAATCCAGCTAAGACACTCTCCCTGTGATTCCTCAACTGGGGATCCTCCTTAGGCGCTTCTTTTATTCTCTCAAGGAGTGTGGAGTGAAGAGTAATGTTTGCTACTAGTTCAATTCACGCCCTCATCATTTCTTCAGCTGGCTTTTCTGATATCTTTCTCAAACTGAACAACTACTTTGGCCCCTTTTGACTCAATGCGTCGGCCAACACATTGGCCTTTTCTCGATGGTAGAAAATCTCACAATCATAGTCCTTTACCAACTCCAGCCAATGCCTTTGGCCCATATTCAAATCCTTTTGAGTGAAGAAATACTTCAAAACTTTTATGGTCATTGTATATTTCCACCTTTTCTCCATATAGGTTGTGCCTCCATACCTTTAGTATGAATACCACTGCTGCTTGTTCCAGATCATGTGTGGGATACCTCAGTTCATACTCCTTCAGCTGTTTAGATGCATAGGCTATCACATTCCCAGCTTGCATCAATATACAACCCAAACCCTACCTCGAAGCATCGAAGTGGACCACAAAATTTTCCTTGTCTAATGGAAGAGTCAGTACCTGAGTGGTGATCAGTCAACGTTTCAAGTCCTTAAAACTATTCTCACATCTATCTGTCCAGGCATACTTCCTCTTCTTACATGTCTGCTCCGTCAATGGTGTCGCTATTCTAGAGAACCCCTCAGCGAATTGTTGATAGTACCTTGCTAATCCCAAGAAGCTTCTAACCTCTAGTACACTACGCGATCTCGACCAATCTCTCGTTGCCTCTATCTTGGTCGGGTCAACCAAAATCCCCTCCTTACTAACGATATGCCCCAGAAATGTTACTTGGAGTAACCAAAATTCACATTTACTGAACTTAGCATATAGCCTATGCTCCCTCAGCCGTTGTAGTACCAAACGAAGATGTTGCTCATGTTCTTCTTCTGATTGGGAGTACACCAATATATCATCGATGAATACAATTAAAAATTGATAACTCCTGAATAAAGAGTTATTTTTACACTTTTAAGCTTATAAATATAGAATTAGGCAGAGTTATGTTTGTGTATTGTTATTTTATGTTAATTCCTTTCTTTTTTGTGTTCTTTGGTGTTCTTGTGTCCATTTTGGTGTTTTAGAGCTGAAAGTAGAAAAATAAGGAATTCATGCATGAATTGCTCAAAGAAAAATAATCAGAAGTGAATTGGCTCTAAGTTGTTTAATTTGTGCTGAAATGGCAGGTTTTGCTGGAGCAAAAGAAATTTTACTAGAGCAATTTCAACAGGATACAAAGAGGGACAATTTGTACTTAGACTACTAAATTAGGTAACCTAGACGAAAAAGAAAAAAAAGGAAAACCAGGCACATATAAAATGGGGATCTGCCATTTTTGAAGGGAGATGGACAGAGGACAAGAGAGAAAACCAGAAATACAAGAAGGAAAAAGAAGAAGAAGAGGAAAAGAAAAGAAGCTTGCTTCCATCGTCACTTTTTCTCTATTTCTTCTCTTTTGTTATTTATTTCCTATTTTCTTTTAGTATTTGTTGTTTGATTACTCATGGACAGATTTAATTTTGTATTTGTGTTTCTTGTATTATCCATGAACTAATCTTTTGTGGCTTGAATTATTGATGAACTATATGTCTTAATTCTAATTTTCTAGCACTTTATTTTAGCCATTGACCCATTGTTCATTCAAATGTGCTTATTGATGATTTCTTGTTGTTGATTGGCCACCAATGGCAAGATATTGAGTTATCTTTGTGCTGAGAATTTTAAATATAATTGATAGATTTGAATGACACAAGTGAATAATATTGTTAGGTTATGTTTGTGAATAGCATAGGAATATGTTATCTACATTGTGTAACCATTATGAATGGATGCTTAAATTATGGGTTCTTAAACTTGATTGGCATAGGAATATGTTAAATTAGGTGAAAGAATTAATACCATAGGATTAGGAAAAGTTCTATGAACTAATTTGGAATTCTTGTTAACTCTGCGTAATTTTGCTGTGACAAAACGTACAGGTCAAATGACATAGAAGGATTTAATAATTCAAGCCTACTTCAACCAATTGATTTACCTCACTTTTAAATAAGCATTGAAGTTTATTTTTGAGCATTTTTAATTGATTCCAAGTAGTGTTATTTCTAAAATAGAAAAACATAATTTGGTTACTTTTGCAATTGTTTGGTAATTAATTTGTGCATTTAGTTTTAATTTGCAATACTTTTGCAAATGATCTCACATATTTATCGATTTATTACTTGTTTTGTGACTGTGTACACTTGCACATAATTGATTAAAAAAATATCACAAATTTTTTTTGTACTTATTCAAATAATCCCTAAATACCCTATTCATCAAATCCATGAAGGTTGCTGGGGCATTGGTTAACGCAAAAGACATGACCAAGAATTCATAATGTCCATACCTCGTATAGAACGCGGTCTTTGGTATGTCCTCCTCCTTAATCCTCAACTGATGGTAGCGGGACCGAAGGTCAATCTTAGAGAACATCGCCTTCCCTTGTAGCTGATCAAATAAATCATTAATCCTAGGTAGTTGATACTTATTCTTAATAGCCAACTTAATCAGCTCTCCGTAATCGATGCATATTCTTAAGGACCCATCCTTCTTCTTCACAAACAACACTGGAGCACCCCACAGTGAAAAGCTGGGTCTAATGAATCCTACATCCAGTAATTCCTGCAACTGAATCTTCAATTCCTTTAACTTTGTTGGTGCCATTTTGTAAGGTTTCCTCGATACTGGTTCTACGCCTGGTGCCAATTGTATGACAAATTCAATCTCTTGGTGTGGTGGCAACCCTGGCAGATCTTCTAGAAACACATTAGGGAACTTACACACTAACCTGGTCTCACCGGGTCCAACCAAAAACACCTTAGAGGTATCTACTATGTTTTCTAGGAATCATATGCAACTTTCTTGCAACTATTCTATAGCTCTCAATGTGGAGATCATAGACACTCGGGGTCCACTCACTGTCCCCACAAACACGAAGAGTTCTTCTCCTTCTTGCTCAAAAGTCACCATCCTTCGCTTTCAGTCTATCGTCGTCCCATACCTTGTCAATCAATCCATCCCCAGAATCATATCAAAATCATCCACGCCAGCTCAATCAGATCAATAGAAAACTCCCTACTGTCTATCTTTACTGGTAACGCTTTAACCCAGCTTCTAGAGACTACCAGTTCTCAAGTAGGCAACAAAGTTCTAAATCCCCTAGCATACAGATCACAAGGTCTACGCAGATTGTCTATCACTCTAGTAGATACAAATGAATGAGTAGCTCCTGAATCAATCAATGCAGTAAACAAAGAACTAGCACTAAAAATTTGAACTGTCACGACCGAGGGACTAGCCTCAGCTTCGGTCTGGGTGAAAGTATACACTCTGTCTGGAGTAAGACTGTCGCTCCTCTTTGGTTCCTTTTTTCTGTCTTGTGGACAGTCTTTCCTCATGTGACGCACACTCCCACACGCAAAACAGGCTCTAACTCTACATTCCCCTAGACGTCGTCGTCTGCACCATGGACACTATGGGAAGCTTCTCTAGCTCTCTCCCCCACCCTGACGACCACCAAAGGCACCCCATGCCCTCCCATTTGAACCAGGAGCAACAAAAGATTTCGGGGCCTTTCTCTTCTTCTAACTGGGGCCACTACCTCGGCAAGAATTAGTGAAGGGAGGCACCATCCTCCAAGCATCGCGCCTTGCAGTGCCTTCTCTCAAGATCTGGTCTTCAACACCCTCAACAGTAAGGGCTTTTTCCACTACTTGATCATAGGTAGTAGTCCTTGGATCCAATGTTATCTTAACATCCCGAGCTATCATTACATTCAACCCTTGTACAAAGCGATCCTTCCTTGCCATATTAGTAGGCACCAAATCCCGTGCGAACTTAGCCAACTGGTCGAACTTCAAGTCATACTCTATTACAGTCATTTTGTTCTGAGTTAGATTAGTGAATTAATCTACCTTTGCAGCTTGAACTGCAACACTACAATACTTCCCATTAAAAACACCCTTGAATTCATCCCAAGTCATAGTAGTCACATCTCTCCTCTGAGACACAACTTCCCACCAGATGCAGGCATCATTCCTTAACATATAACTAGCATAAGCCACCCTCTCGCTTCCTTCAACTCTCATAAAATCCATTATGGAAGAAATCATGTTCATCCACTGCTCTCCCCGTAGTGGGTCTAGACCGCCCTCAAAAGTGGGAGGATGCTGCTTTCTAAACCTCTCATACAGAGGGTCCCATCTATTCCCCATCACAGGCTAGGCTGGCACTAGTACCATAGCTTGTAAAGCTTGTTCTCCAACCCCTCAAGGAGGAGCCTACTGCCTCAACTCTCAAAGTTCATCTTCAGTCCTCTAAAGCCTGGCTTGCATTTCTTCAAACATATGTTGCCTAGTCGTAATATTCGGCCATATTTTCACAAAATCTATTTGATCACCGTGGCATAAGTTCAATATGCCAGCAATTAATGACGCTGCACATTAGGCACGATACCAACATTCAAAGAATTCACCCCCCAAGTTCGACCGATCAAACACAAACAACAGACCAACACAATACAGACACCATATAATCATATAACAATCAAATGGGCCATGGCCTAGCATAAAAGACTCACCTTTCTCTATACACATCAATCAACCAGACAAGCAATTTAGATAAGCAATTAAATAGATAGTTCACTTACTACTGACCAACCCTGAGTCGAGCTTGTATCTGGCAGCGACCGTACATGTTCAGTCAATCTCCAAGAACCATAAACCTTGGGATGCTCTGATACCAAGTTGTAACACCCTACTACCCTAGAGTCGTTACCATTTGATTTAAGATGTGCAATTAACTCGCTAATTTAGGTTTTAGACCAAAAAGTTTGATTAAATTAAAGTAAGAACTCATATAATGAAACTTAAGTATAAAAGGTTTGGACATTCATTAAATTCATAAAAAGTTACATTGGGATCCCAAAATATTGTTTAAGACATATTTACAACTCAAAAGTCTTTACATAGTCGACCTAGGCGACAAAATCGATCATTTACACAGTGTTCCTCAAAACTACCCCAGTCATGGTGGCCAGGTAGGCCAAACATGTACGCGTCGCTCCATGCCCTCCAACTCATGCTTGGTCGGCCTTTCCCTTTCCCTTGCCCTTACCTGCACCATAGAGTAGCCGTGAGCCAAGACCTAGCAAGAAATCTCCACAACATAGCATATAACAACTTATTTCAACAAGTGCATAATTAAACAAACATAAATGACAATTCACAACAGCGCCCTAAGCCGTTCAGGGTGCATTACCATGCACCTAGTTCAAGGTCCTAATTGAGTAGGTAAACACAACAACCTAGATGGCCATGTCTTGGCGGCCTGCATTCAACATGATTATTGTTCATTCCGGCCCTTGCTGGTCTCGGTATTTGCCGACCCTGACCATCATCGAGCAGTCAGAAACACATATACATGACATAACAATTACAGACATTCAGATACAATGCTAAACACAGATACTCGGGCCATGCCCTGCTCTACGGGCACAAATAGTTTTCTTACCTGAGTCCCGAGCTAATGGAATAGAGCGATCCCAAGCCCTAAACCTAGTCACAACGAAATAATAATAAATATCCATCAAACCCTAAACAAATAAAAAACTTCTGAATAATATTCTCAAAATCTACTAAACTAGGTAGTAGAATCCCTCCCGAGCCCTTAAGTTTGGGTTCCCGAGCTTAAAAATATGTTTTGTCCATTTTCCTTAATTAGAGTCGTGGCCCAGTCCCTAGGGTTGCCGCGAGCTACAAGTCAGAGAGCCCAAGGCTCTCTCCTGGGGGATGCGGGCTGGAGCACGCCCTAACCTGTACCATGGCACCTAGGCGATTTCAGAGAATCGCCAAGCCCTATCCACGTACACTGGTCGTGGCACCTGAAGAACAGCGCCGCGGCTCGAGCTTTAAAACTTAGAATTCCCTTGCGTTTTCTTGAGACAATTTGACTAAAATTTACCCTAATCAATATCCAAACCCAGAATTACGTCCAGAACTTATTCAACACAACATAATCATTATAATTACCCAAAAAAATACTCCATACTCTCACCAAAATCGAAAATCCAAAATCAACCTAAGGTTGAAACCACAAGAAAACACCTAAATTACAGTTGAAAACCACCAAAAATCAAAGTGAAAACCTTACCTCAATCCAAGAATTCGACCCTCAACTGCATCCAAACTTTCTCCTAGCTTGACTTCCCAATTCCCAGCCTCAAATCATCCTGGATTCCCAAGCTAAGTCTCCAAACTTCAAGTGTTTCCCCAAGGCTCAAGAGAATGCAGAATGAGAGAGAGAACGTGGGAGGGAGAAGGATGTGAGAGGTTGGTGTTCTGGTCACTTCCTCAAGGTTTGTCCAAGTCTATCCTTTGGCACTAAACTGACCAAAATGCCCCTAGATAAATCCCTAGCTCTTTAATGCCAACAGGGGAAAATCCGTCATTTTCCACATTCCCGCTAATTCCTCGAGTAGTGCTATGAATCCCCCAATTAATATCGGCATACCCAAATAATCGCTAAATAACTACCAGTTACCCGATCAAACCCGAATACACACAACATTCTCAAAATACCCCCAGGCTCACCCTAAGCCAGGTATTTGACCTCTTTGTGACTATTCCGCATACTGCTCACTAGGACAGCCTCAAGCCCAATATTGCAAATACACCAACATAACAATGTGGTCTCATTCATAACACACATATAATTACCTTTATGTCTTTAACGAGCCAAAATTACAAGTATGCCCTTATAAACAAGAAGAGGCCCACATGCATATTTAATACACCGAAACATGCATATATATTCACATTATAATATAACTCAAGTAATTAAATATTGATACATGTATATTGTAATTAATCGCGTAATAATACAATTAAATCATTTATTACCCTCCTATCACACTAATAAAGGCACTAAGCCTTATTAGAAGATTTGGGACGTTACACCAAAGCTACGGAAAAACCAACTGGAGGTGCTGCAAAACCTTCTGAGGCAAAACCCACTGCTAAGAAAGCCAAAGGAGCATGTTTCCACTACAAGGAGAATATGCATTGGAAAAAGGATTGCCTAACTCTCAATGCTAGAGGAACCCAAGGTAATTGTCAATCTTTTTTCTTGGATTCATGTGTTTTGGAAGATGATAATTCTATATGGATTACAAATTCTGGATCCACTAACCATGTATGCACTTCTTTGTAGCTACTTAGCAATTGGACACTAATAAAGGAAGGCGAGTTGAATCTTAGAGTCAGAAATGGAACGTTCGTGACGTTGAAGCAAGAGGACAAGCTCGTTTAAATTTTAGAAATAAATATTTAGTTTTAAATAATGTTTATTTTATTCCAAACTTTAGTAAGAATTTCTTTATTACATCAACAGTATTTTGCTGTAACTTTCACAAGTTTTAATTTATCAATTTCATTAAATGGATTTGAATTTTGTGCTGGATGTATGGAAAATGGGCTATACCTTTTACGACCTATCGAACCCTCCACTTTTAATAATGAGTTATTTAAGGTAGCTAAATCTAGCGCCGTCAAACGACAAAAGATAAAAAACGATAACATGACATATCTTTGGCATCTTCGACTTCGTCATATTAACTGTGATAGGATTAAAAGACTAACAATGGCATGGCCTTTGAGGGAACTCCAAATTGTGACCTACCTGTTTGCGAATCTTGTCTCAAGGGTAAAATGATCAACCATCCACTCTCTGGAAAAGGAGAAATGGCTATAGAACCACTAGGGTTGGTTCATTCAGATGTTTGTGGACCTCTGAATGTTCAAGCGAGGGCTGGTTGTAAGTATATTGTCACTTTCATTGATGACTACTTGAGATACTTGTGTCTTTACCTAATGCATAGGAAATCTTAAACATTTGAGAAGTTTAAAGAATTCCTTGCAATGGCTCAAAACCAATTAGGTAAGATGTTAAAGATCTTACGATCTGATAGGGGTGGAGAATAAATGGATATGCAGTTCCAAGATCATTTAGCTGAACTCGGGATATTATATCAATGTACTGCCCCAGGTACTTCGCAACAAAATGGTGTTGCGGAGCTTCGGAATCTCACGTTAGTGGAAATGGATTGGTCCATGATTAGTTATTCAACTCTTCCGATCTCTTTTTGGGGGCATGCCATACAGACCGTGTGTGACATTTTAAAAGTCGTGCCATCTAAATCTATCTCCAAAACACCCTTAGAAATATGGAATGGTGGTGAACCTAGTTTGTGTCATTATAGAATCTAGGGGTGTCCCACTCACATCCCGAGGAAAAAGGAAGGAAAGATAGAACCGTGAACTGAAGTTTGCTTGTTTGTTGGCTATCCTAAAGGCACTTGGGGTGATCTGTTCTATAGTCCTCAAGATAAGAAAATGTTTGTTTCTACAAACGCTACTTTTCTTGAAGAGGACTACATGTCTAATTTCAAACCACGTAGCAAACTAGTCTTGGAAAAATTGCAATCTAACTTGGCTATTCCTACTATTCCAATTCAATCAAGGCAAGTTGATTAAAATGAACATATTCCTACTGATCTACATCAAGTGATGCAAGTCAATATTAACGAAGAAGAACAAGAAACCATAGTTCCAGTTCAGACTATTATGATGTCTCGTTGTAGTAGGAGGGTTATTCATACCCTGATCTGCAATCGGACGGATGGTGAAACCAACATGGTCATTGGGGACACACATGATGATGATCCATTGTCTTTCAAATAGGCAATGGGTAGTGCTAATAATGATCTTTGGCTTGAAGCCATGAAATAGGAAATGGAGTCCATGTACTCTAACTCCGTCTAGGATTTTGTAGAAGCACCTAGTGACTTTATGGCCATTGGGTGCAAGTGGATCTACAAGAAGAAGAGAGGAGCTTATGTAAAGGTCGAAACTTACAAGGCTCAACTCCTGGCTAAGGGTTATACCCAGAGAGAAGGAGTTGACTATGAGGAAACTTTTTCTCTGGTTGCCATGCTAAAATCTATTCACATACTCTTACCCATACACTACACTAAAAATGGCATAGGATAACACTAAAATCTAATAGAATTAAAAAAGTATTATGCTAGGTAAAAAGTGGGTGACTCAAAATTTTGGGCGCCAACATTAAATTTTCACGTTTCTCTCCCTGTTTCTCTCTTATCTATTTAAAACTTTTTATATTAAAAAATATTAATAAAGTAAAAATCCCTAAATCCCTTTTTCTTCCTATACGTGCCTCTCTCCTCTCAGCCGCCCCTTCATCTTCCTCTCTATTTCTCTCAAATCATCTCCTCTCAAGCTCCATGTCTCCCCTATCTTCCTCTCTCACTTCCATGGGAGACCACGACTACACTTATGGCGGCATGTGGTGGCTCACAACGATGATGTGCGGTGGTTTCCATGGAAGCTGAAGAAGATTGACAGATGGAGCTAGCTCGGTGGTTAGTGCTCTGCCCACTGTTCTTGAGAATCCAAGCCCACCCAAATTATAGAGTCCAAGAACTTTACTTAGCTAGTTAGATAGTAGTAGTAATAGTAATCGCTAGTAGTAGTTGTAGTATGTTTATGACTGTGGATTTTGGTTCAAGCCGGGACTTAGTTGGACACTCGTAGTAACACTTGTAGATTTTATAAGTTTAACCTATAGTTTAAGAATATTAATTATAACATAAGGTTTAATTAATATTGATGGTTATTAATATGACAACTATTATGTAGAGTCCAAGAACTTTACTTAGCTAGTTACATAGTAGTATAATAGTAATAGTAGTAGTATTTTTATGATTGTGGATTTTGGTTCAGACTAGGATTTAATTGGCACTCGTAGTAACACTTGTAGATTTTCTAAGTTTAACCTATAGTTTAAGAATATTAATTTTAACCTAAGGTTGATTAATATGACTGATATTGATGGTGATATTTATTATATTATAAGGTTTAGATAGACCCAATAAGAATGTAACACTTGTCACATGTATGTTTAATGATAATTAAGTATTTTTGAGGAATAAGTTTATTAAGAGTAATATTTGAATATCCTAGGGTCTGTCAGCAGCTTTGAAAACGTTAGAGGACTTAGTCAAGGCTGTTTACTCAATTCAAATTAAGCTTAAAATGTGCAATTTCGTGTTTAAATATTCAGCGTATGCCGATATATCGCAGCTATAGGGGGTGATATATTGCAGTACGGGGATACGAAAAACACGTAACTTCGCACGAGCACCTCGACGAGCCTCAGGCATGCTGGCCCAGGCGATATATCGCCTACAGGAGGCAATATATTGGCTCCTTCAGTGTATTTTGAAAGTTTTTGAAAACGTTCTCATTTTAAATCTTTAACCTCTTGATAAGTACAACATCTTTCTGAACGAGCCTTCAGCCTCTGCTGAACGATAATTAAAATATTTTTCACTTAAAAAGCCATTATTTTTATTCAAGTTAAATGAAGATCTTTTCATTCTTGAACTCTATAAATAGGACCTAGCACCCAGACATTTATTCATTCATCAAGCTAAGTTCAGAGGCTACAAGTTGCTAGGTTATTTTGAGAGTGTAAACACTTGGGTTGGGGATTATAAGCTCGATCATTATAAGATTACCAAACATTTGGGAAGTAAGGTTTATAACACATTTCTATTCAAGGTTTAGATTGGTCGTAGAAGCATTCAAGGTATTCCAAACTCTAGTTCATTTAGTATTATTTTTCTTTAAGTTCTTATAGTTTTCTATTCAGCACCCTAACTTTATTCTTGGATTGGAAATCTAAGATCTTGAACATAAGGCTTTTGGTAAGTATATTCTTGATGGTATAGTTCGTCCATTCTTTTCATCTCATTCTCTTTAGTATACTCACCCTTCCATTTATGGTTTTTAGGAGTGTTCCAAAGTCCCAAATCTATTCTCATATCCCGGTACTTTTGGTAAGGAAAATAGGATAGGATTCTATATGTTATGTTATGTGTTATCTTATAATATGTGTTATGATTAACCTATGATTTATGTGATGTTATGTATGTTTGTAGACTTGGGCATGTGACCTGTATAACTAACAAGCCCCAATAAATTTATGGGCATATGACTTGCTTAGCTAGCAAGCCCCACAAATCTAATGGGCATATGGCTTGTTTAGTTTATGGGACCCCAAGTAATAATGGCCATTATAGTATATGTGACATATGTTTATGATATGTTTTATGTTGCATTATGAATTTTATGCATATGGTTTACGTGTTAGGTTTTCCTTGCTGGGCATTAGGCTCACTCCTTTATGTTTATATGTGCAGGAAAATAACTTTGATGGCGGGAAAAGGTTCTTGGTAGCTTGGGGATGTGTATTGAGGCGGAATGGATTCAAAGGACCGAGAGTTCGATTCGAGGATGAAGTTTCTTTACTTATGGTTTTATATGTATTTTTTCGCACTTTACTATGTAATCAATTTTATTTACAATTATGTTATGTTTTTTTTTTAAAACAATGGGATCCCATATCCTACTTTAAATTTTATGTAGTTTGACATTTGTTTTACAAGTTTTTAATGAAGTTATGATCATTTCACTTGTAAGTTTTATTAAAGATTAGTGTCTATGTATAGTTGTCGTTAATGGTCCAAAGTCTAGAGTAGTTGGGTCATTACATATTATAACCTAAGGTTTAGATAGAGCTAATAAGAATATGACACTTGTCATGAGCATGGTTATTCCTAAGGTTTAGATAGAGCCAATAGGATTATGACACTTGTCATATGCATGGTTATTAAGGAATTATTATTTCAATGATAAAATAAGGGAAATATAAGACTTAGTCTTCACCAGAATATGTTAAGAGCATGACATTTGTCATAGTTTTATTTATTTGTGGATTAGGTTAGATAATTAAATAGATTTTTCATAACTTTAGGGTACTGTAACTTCCGACCTATTTTTGACCTAGTTATATTATGAATTTCGAAAAATAGTATTTCTATAAAGTTGTAGATAATTGAATTAGCTTTTTAACGATATAATGAGAGTCTAAATCGGAGTTCTACATCTCCAGATATGTTGATTTTAATGCATGTGAGTTTAGAGTTACGAGATTTAGGGAGTTAGAAGTTAGGATTCTATTTGTTTTTATTATTTTTGTTTTATAAATCAAGCTTTAACTCCTTAAACCTCTCTCTAAACAATTTGACCAAGTCCTAAGCCTTTGGCTGAAGAATATTCAAATATTTTCAATCAAATTCATTATTTTTATTTAAAGCCAAAAAGAAGATTTTTATTCCTAGAACTCTAAATAGGACCTAGCACCAAGCCTTTTCATTCATTCTTCAAGCATTGATCATAGCCTTCCAAGTGCTAGTGAGACTATAGAGTGATAAACACTTGGATTGGGGTTATAAGCTTAATCATTATAAGGCTTAATAAACACTTGGGAAGTAAGGTTATAGTGTATTTCGGTTTCGAGGTATAGTTCGGTCATAGAAGCATTCAAGGTATTCCTAATTCTAGTTCATTTTGGTATTGTTTTCCTTAAGTTCTTATAGTTTTCTACTCTGCATCCCAACTTTATTCTTTATTCTTGGTTAGGAAATCTAAGATCTTGAACATAAGATTCTTGGTAAGTATATTTTCGATGGTATAGTTCTTTCATTCTTTTCATCCCTTTCTCTTTAGTATACTCACCTTTCTTTGATGGTTTATAGGAGTGTTCCAAAGTCCCAAATCTGCTCTCATATCCCGGTACTTTTGGTAAGGAAAATAGGATAGGATATTATGTGTTATGCCATATGTTATCTTATGATTTATGTGTTATGTTAACTTATGATTTGTGTGATATGTATGTTTGTAGACTTGGGCATATGACCTGTACAACTAACAAGCCCCAATAAATTTATGGGCATATGACTTGCTTAGCCAGCAAGCCCCACGAATCTAATGGGCATATGACTTGTTTAGTTTATGGGACCCCAAGTAATAATGGTCATAGTATATGTGACATATGTTATGATATGTTTTAGTATATGTTGATATGAATTTTATGTATATGATTTATGTGTTAGATTCTCCTTGCTGGGCATTAGGCTCACTCCTTTATGTTTATATGTGCAGGAAAATAGCTTTGGTGGCGGGAAAGGTTCTTGGAAGCTTGGGGATGTGTATTGAGGCGGAATGGAATCGAAGGACCGAGAGTTTGATTCGAGGATGAAGTCTCTTTAATTATTGTTTTCTATGTATTTTTCCGCAATTGGTTGTAATATTAAGTTTTCATTATGTCAAAGTTATGTTTTATTTCAAACAATGGGATCCCAATGTCATACTTATGAATTTTATATAGTTTTAAGCCTTTACCTTACCATTCTGAAATAAATATATGTTATTTCAAATGTATGTTTTCGTAAGTTTTGTATAGAAGTTAGTAATGGTCCAAGGTCTAGAGTAGTTGGGTCATTACACAAATCATCCTTCAATGAGGTACGAGATGATTTTTTTTTTTTAGAAAAAAAATTGGGTTTTTATTCAATTTGGATGATGGTTTCTGAGAAATTTCTGAAATGGGTTTGATGGATTTCAACAGTTGATTGAATCATTAATATTAGTGGTTTCTCTAACCACCCCCATTCGAACAGCGCTAACTAAGCAGAGGAGACGAGCCAGAGTTCAGAGCAACGTCTCCTAATGTGACTCACTCGCTCTCTCTCTTCCGATCTCCTTTCTCCCAAGTTATCCGGTAAGCCATAAATTTTGGATAATTATACATATATATGTGTGTGTGAAGAGAATGTGTTGACTACTTTGAGCAATTCCATTTTCTACTTCTGCTCAAAATGTTTGCCGAATTGCGATGATTCAATTTTTGTCAGATCGTAGCTAAGACCTCTGCTACTACTACTATGGTTGTTCCTGTGGAAGAAGCCATTGCAGCGCTATCTACATTCTCACTCGAGGTTTTTCCTGTGAACACACTTTTTTTCATTTCTATTCTTGCGGAAAATGATTAATTCTTTTTTTTTTATATATATGTATGTATGTATGTACGGGACTTAAATTTAGCTGGTGTATTATTTGTAGTTTTTCTGGTTAAATTTTGTTTGCGATGTGATTACAATGTTAGCTTTGTGGAATTTGAGTGGCAATTGAATGAATTTTGCTTGAGAAATGACCTGAATGCATGTACATTTTAATCAATACATGTACGAGGGTTGAGATTTGAAGTGCAGTTCATTCTATTTTTTATTTCTATATTTGCATAATAATTAATAAATATTCATAGGATGAGCAAGCAGAAGTGAAAATCCAATTGGTATGCGAATTTTTTATTTTCATCGTTTTTATTTATTTATTTTTCTATTTTGATGGTTCTGTGAGAATAATGATCGAATGTTGCTTTTTATGTCGTGGGACATAAAAAGCTCAACTTAAATTTCATTAGTGCTACTTCAACAAGTTTAGTTATCACTATCCTTGCTTGAAAAATTATAGTTATATTAGTGTTTTAAGTTAATAGAATTTTGAAGTCTAAATGAAAACTTGCCATGGTTTTCTTAGTGTTAAATGGCTGTGTTTGTAAAAGTTTGAAGTATATCTCATTTGTAAACTATTACTTCATTGTTGTAGAGTATAATGATGTTTCTGCATATCGCCTATCTCTATCAGAAGATACAAAAGCTCTTAATCAACTGGTATGGAGCTCTTTTTGTTCCTAAGGGTATTCTAAGAGCTATATTCATATAAATAACATATAATGTTACTTCAATGCATTTATTTATACAATAGTTACAATGAGTGATATAGCTTTTTTTTTTTTTAAAAGTACTGATATAGTTTTGTTTAGAGTAAGACTTATGTTTATGATTATGTTCCATTTTCACATAAATGTCTTCAACAAAACTAAATGACATGTCGACCTTCTAATCCACTTGGATTTGGTGTCAAACCAAAACAAAGATTAATGAAGACAAAATTACCCCAAAAAAATAAAAATGTTCAATATTTCATCTCTTAATCAGAATAGTTCTCATCTGAAATCCCTTTTCAGCATCATCATCTGGAGTAACCATAAGAAACATCAGTGGTAGAACTCCCCTCAGTTACTACATCAACTCAGAGTAGGCTCTTTCCAAATCATGAAATCTGAATAATCCAAAATCACACAATAAAATGTATCTCAAATACAACCAAACGTACACCCTACAAACCAAAAATAATTATTTGTCTCATAATAATATAATATTGTCTCATAATAGTAAAATTCTCAGCCATGTTTTCTATTAATTCCTACACCTTCCTGGGCCAAAAATTTGCATAGTTTTTAGTCAAGAAAAAAGAAATTGATGAAAAAAAGTCTTAAAATGGGAAACAATTCCTATGTCAATGAAACTATTTAACATGTATATAATATAGCAATACATGCATAAAACTCTACAACATCTTTGTTTTTACAAGAAAACTTTAGAATTAGTTTGTTATGAAATGCACAAATAAAGATCATTACATGGATCAAAGAAAACACATGGATTAGACATATGACCTTGGTTTATTTTTAGGTTTTAAATGCAATTTGGTGTATTGTCAGTTTTGCTGGATTGTCATTTTCTTGCGGTGTGATACATTGTTAATTTTTGCTCTGTATTTATATGTTGGTTGTGGGTTTTCATCTGCAGATGCTATATAAAGTTGTATGATTCCCCTCCAAAGTCAACCACTGAGGAAGATGATGAGATGTCCAAGTTTCCTCCTTCTCAGAAAAAGAAAATGAGGCAAAAATTGAGAAAAGCAGAGGCTCGAGCTAAGAAAGTAATGTTTCTGACTTCTGTAGCTTTTGGTGTTGAAGAGAACGACTTTCTGATCATCCCTTGGTCATTTGTTTCTATGTTTTCTGCTTTTGCAGTAGCAATTGAATCTTGCTGTTCTATGCTTTTTATGTGTTGATAATTGAGTAACACTTTTATATTTTGAACAAGTCAGTACGTCAGAGCTGTCTTTCTACATTTATGCTTCATACTTCCTAGAAATTTCATGATCTTCCTATGCATGCAAGTTCTGAGTTTTTCTCTGTTTGTGTCTTCCTAGGATTGGATCTTTAAATTAATGCTCTTTAAATTAATACATGCATGTTCTGAGTTTTTCTCTGTATTTCTTGTTTAATTTTAGAGGGAAGAAGCAATATGTTTTGTTGCTTCAGTCGTTGTTTTGCATGGTAGTACATCTTGCTATACCCTGCTGTTTCGTCAAGTTTTGGAGTTATTACAAATTTAATTTAAACTTTATATGCTTACAGGTGGAAACTAGCTTAAGTCTTATGTTCTTAATAATAAAAGGACATTTTTTTTCAATGTGCAGGTATATTGAGATGATTTCTTTGGAGCAATTCTTGACAACATTTGTAGTTGAGGCCTTTAGAATGGAAGAATGTATTTCACTAATTTTTGTATACATTTCTTGTTTTGTATTTAGTGATAAAGGAATATGAATTGGGCATAAATTATGTTGTAATATGATTTCTTAAGCCTAAACTAGTAGACTAAATATTGTAATTACATTTTGAGTAATTAATAAAAATCTATTTATGTTACCTTATTTGGCTTCAACTTTCATATTTGTTTTCCTAGTTTTGTGTAAGTAAAAAAATATTATGTTTCTCTAAGCTAATATAACACATGTGTTATACTAAAGTGTAGTATAACACAAATAATGTGTTATACTAAAGTCTAGTATAACACAAAAAATGTGTTATACTAAAGTGTAGTATAACACAAATTTATAAGTATTGAAATGTGTTATATAATCGACTATAAATAACATAATTAAACACTTATCTATTTGTTAAAATAACACAGAAATTGTGTTATCGTTGAAAGTATAATAACACATCTGTATAACAATGATAAAGTGTTATGTAAAGTACCCTGACCTACGATAACATAGTCGGTCTTAACACATCAAAAAGTGTTATGGAATGTTTTGATAACACATTTTCGGTGTTATTAAAAGCATTTTTTCTTGTAGTGATAGCCACAACTCTTGATTATGAGATTTGGCAAATGTTGACGAGCCTTGTGTTTACCAACTCATGGAAAACAACATTGTGGTATTCTTGATTCTCTATATGGATGATATCTTGCTCATTGGAAACAATGTCAAGAAATTATCAGGCATAAAGAATTGGAAATTTCAAATGAAGGACTTGGGTGAAGCAAGTTATGTTCTTGGTATCCATATTTTGAGGGATAGAAAGAACAAAACCTTGGCTCTCTCTCAAGCAGCTTACATAGATAAGGTGCTTGAGCGTTTTTTTTTTTCTGAAAGATTCAAAGAAATGATGTTTACCGTCCCGACATGAAATCCATATTTCTAGAAAGCACTCTCCACATACTCCTAAAGAGGAAAATGATATGAGAAGGATTTCTTATGCATCTGTAGTTTGAAGTCTAATGTATATTATGTTGTGACTAGACCGAACATCTACCATGCAGTGGGAGTTGTGAGCAGATACCAGTCAAACCCAGGAAGGAAACATTGGATAGTGGTCAAGCACATACTGAAATATCTTCGACGAACTAGGGATTATATGCTATTGTACTCGGGTGGAGTTCTGAACCCATTACGCTACACCGATTATGATTTTCAGACTGATGTTGATGACAGGAAGTCAACTTCTGGAATGGTGTTTACTCTTGGGGGTGGAGCACTAATATGGAGAAGCGTTAAGCAATCTGTGATCTCAAATTCTACCATGGAGGATGAGTACATAGCTGCTTCAGAGGCAGCTATGGAAATAGTATGGTAGAGGAAGTTATATACAGAACTAGGTGTTATACTAGAAATGGATAATCCCCTAATTTTGTATTTTGACAACAATGGGGCGATGGCCAATCATAAAGAACCTCAGGGCAACAAAAGACCGTAGCATATAGAGAGGAAGTATCACATCATCAAAGAAAATGTGTGTAATGCCCTGGTTAGCAAAGACTATTATACTATGTATTTTAAATAGTGTTAGGCTCGCTAATCGAGTCATTGGGCTATAAACGTGCAACTAAGCATGATTAACGGTTTAGGGTTAAACATTTCAGTCAAAAGGAATAGTTATTTCATTAAAACATTAAGTTGTACATGGGATCCCATAACAAATGTTTACAAAGTTGTTTATAGTTCCAAAAGGGTAATTACAACACAAAAGTTACAACCAGCTGACCTAAGCGGAAAAAATTGGGTTTAACTCTAGTTCTTCTGAGAAACCCCGGCCGTGGTGGTCAAGCAGCCACAAATGTACACGTCGCCACTGAAGCCAAGGCTCAGAAACAAAACTTAAACATGCTCATAAGCAATTAATAACACGTTACCAAATCATAATAAGCATGCCTAGCAGTAATAACCCTACTCATCATGCATAGCATTCATATAAATGACTATAACATCATATGAGGGCCAGCTACCCTAATTAATTGATTAATGAATCAAACCTGGGCCTGTTGCGCAAAATACATGATTAGTGAATCACACTGGGGGCCCAGCCCTAGGATATGGGATTAATATGTCACCCCGGGGCCCATTGCCCTATCCTCTGTATAAATAGCCTTGGAGCACGCCCAACATACTTCACGCTTAATTTTCCACAACCATTGGGTTGGACAAGTGTATGATACGCTCCTAATTAGGCCTAACCATATCGACCAGTACTCAATGCGCCACCACCCTTGACTCATAAGTGAATGCTTTCGACCAGCGCTTAGCGCGCTATTGTCGCTCTTGACTTATAAGTCAAATCTTTTCAATAAGATAATGCAAGCAAGCATGTATCATATACCAAATATTCAGATATAGGGCATCCAACATGGTTAATCAATAATCGCAGGCATAATCATAATCATTCACATTTACAGGGGCCCAAGCACTAATCAAATCTATATTCAACGTTCAGGCCAAGCTCTAATCACGTACATCATGTATTGGGTGCAGTTTTCTTACCTCAGGTTCGAGTGTAATGTAAAATAAGAACAACCCTCAAGCAAGATCCTGATTCCAAGCCCCTAGTGATAACCTATTCACAACCAAGTATAGAATCTCATCAATAACGAACAAATAAAGCCTTCCGGACCGAGTCCTAGCCTCCGGGACGTCAAATTCTACTAAACCTGGTAGTAGGATCGATCCCGAACCCTTAGGTTTGAGTTCCCGCTCTCAAAACCCTCTTTGGTCAGAAAGCCCTATTTTCATCGCAGCGCCCCCAATTAGAGTCGTGGCGCCCCGACAATTAGAGCTGTGGCTCTCACAAACAAAGAGCCCAACCCCTAACTCCTCTTGACACAGGCCACAACACGACCCCGCAAAACCAACTTTCTCTTATCCAATTCCTCCCAAAACTCACCCCAAAACCGTAACAAACCCACAATTCAATCTCAAAACATCCCAGGCAACAAAACCCACTTTTCAGATGGATCAAAAACTCAAAAAACCATAAAATCCAAATCAACACTTAAGAAACTTAAGGAAACGGAAACTCAGAAACTTAAATCTTAAATTACCTCCGATTAAGTCATTTCCCAGCTAAATCCTTAGGCTATCAAGCTTCTAATCTTCCCTAGAATCGCCTCGTGCCAAGTAACCATGATATATCCACATAATAATATGGTCTCACGCATATATCACATATATGCCAAATATACTCATAACGGGCCAAATTACGAAAATTTCCCTTCTGATAAGAAATGGGCCCACATGCATATTTAATACACCTAAACATGCATATCTATTCATATTCATACACATATATATCACATAAACACATAATTTCCATAGTTTGACATCTTGGCCCCCTAATCAAAGCCCTAAGCCTTACTAGGTAATTTGGGACGTTACAACTATCCCCTCCTTACAGAAATTTCATCCTCGAAACTTTACCTGAACAACTCAGGATATTGATTCTGCATATCTGACTCCAGCTCCCAGGTTGCTTCCTCGACCTTGTTGTTCCTCCATAATACCTTAACCAAAGGTATAGTATTATTCCTCAGGACTTGTCCTTATTGTCTAATTTTTGGGCTGGTTGTTCCTCATAGGAGAGATTTTCCTGAAGCTCCAGATCCTTATAACTCAAGGCATGAGTCACGTCTGACACATACTTTTGAAGTGTCAAGATATAAAATACATTGTGTATGGCCAACAGTGCCAGAGATAAGGCCAATCAATAGGCCATCTGACCATTCCTCTCTAGGATCTCAAACGGTCCTACAAATCTAGAGCTCAGGTTGCCCTTCTTTCCCAAATCTCCTTACCCATTTCCATGGTGAGACTTTAAGGAAGACATAGTCTCCCACTTGGAACTCCACGTTCCTGCGTTTTAGATCAGCATAACTTTTCTATCTACTTTGAGAAGTAAGCATCCAAGCTCTGATCTTCTCAATAGCCTCATTAGTCCTCTAAACTGCCTCAGGCACAAGTATTTCCTTTCTCCCATCTCATCCCAATGAATGGGTGATCTACATTTCCTGCCGTACAACATCTCATAACGATGATAGGTAGTACTCTAATATCTGTATCATCCTCTCAGATTGTCCATCTTTCTGAGGATGATAGGCAGTACTAAACTTCAGTTGTGTACCCATAGCCTTCTGCACACTTCCCCAAAACTTTTGAAGTAAATGTGGGCCCCTAATCTGAAATGATTGACCTCAGATCCCCATGAAGGCGCACTATCTCTCTCACATAGAGATCTACGTACTGGTCAACTGTATAAGTCATCTTCACTGGTAAGAAGTGAGCTAATTTGGTGTATCAATCCATGATAACCCACACCAAATCATGTTGACCCACGGTCCTGGGTAACCCCACCATGAAATCCATAGTGATCTCCTCCCATTTCCACTATGGGATGTCTAGAGGCTGTAATAGCTCTACTGGTCTCTGATTCTCAGCCTTGATCTGTTGACATGTCAAGCACTTAGCCATATATTTTGTCATATCCTTCTTCATCCCAGCCTTGACCTGTTGACATGTCAAGCACTTAGCCATATATTTTGTCATATCCTTCTTCATCCCAGCCTTGACCTGTTTACATGTCAAGCACTTAACACTTATCAATCTCACATCCTGATAGATCTTCGTGGTGCCTAGGTGTAAAGAGTAAGGGATAGTATGAGATTCATCCAGAATCTCCCATCTGATAACATTGTCCATTAGAACACAGATCCAACCCTTGTACCTCAGCAAAACCATAACTGACATTGTATAGTCCCTAACCACTCCAACTAGGATGTCCCCTCTGATCCTCGTCAGTTGTGGATGACCCAACTGACCTTCCATTATCCTTGCCAACAGTGTACACTATACCGTGATGTTGGCCAACTGGCCAACCAGCAACTCTATTCTAGCTCTGGTCATATCCTCTGCCAACTCCCTAGATATCTGTCTCGCAATGTATAATTGTCCCGGACCATTCTGGCTTAAGGCATCTGCAACCATGTTGGCCTTCCTTGGGTGATACAAGATTTCACAGTCATAATTCTTCACCAACTCCAGCCAACGCCTCTGTCTCATGTTCAGTTGTTTCTATGTGAAGAAGTATTTCAAGCTCTTGTGGTCAGTGTATATCTCACAATTTTCCCCATAAAGGTAATGCCTCCATACCAACTTGAGAAGGTGCTCATGTTCTTACTCTGACTGAGAATAAACCAGAATATCGCCGATGAAGATGATCACAAACCAATCTAAATAATCTTTGAACACCCTGTTTATTAGATCCATAAAAGCAGTTGGGGCATTAGTCAACCCAAATGACATGACTAAGAACTCATAATGTCCATATCTGGTTCGAAAGGTAGTCTTCTATATATCTCCCTGCTTGATCATCAGTCGGTGATAACTAGATCGAAGATCTATCTTTGAGAATACCACCTTACTCTGCAACTGATCAAACAGGCCATCAATCCTTGGCATAGGATACTTATTCTTGATTGCTAACTTGTTTAGTTCCCTATAGTCAATACACCTCCTCAGAAAATAATTCTTCTTTTTCACAAATAGGACTGGTGCACCCCATGGTGAGAAACTGGGTCTAATAAAACCCAAGTCTAACAGTTCTTGCAATTGTACCTTTAGTTCCTTTAACTCTGCTAGGGCCATTTTGTACGGTGCCCTAGACACTGGCTCTGTCCCTATTGCTAGTTCAATAACAAACTCTATCTCTCTGTGTGGCGGTGACCCTGGTAAATCCTCTGGAAAGATATCCAGAAACTCACAGACTAATCTAGTCTCCTATGTTTCCACTAGCACAACTTGAGTGGTATCTACCACACTGGCTAGGAATCCTATGCAACCACCTTGCAATAGATCTCTAACCCTCAATATAGATATCATAGGAACACGGGGTCCATGCACAGTGCCAACAATATACAAAGGGGTCCTCACCCTTACGTTCAAAGGTTACCATCTTCCTTCTGCGATCTATGGTTGCCCCATACTTCACTAACCAGTCCATACCTAGAATCATGTCAAAGTCGGTCATAACCAACTCTATCAAATCAACTGACAACTCTCTACCATCCACTGTCACTGGCAATGATCTGATCCATCTCCTAGATACTAGTAACTTTCTAATGGGAAATAAGATCCCAAACGCCACAACATAATAATCACATGACCTACACAGTCTATCAATAATCCTACTAGCAATAAAAGAGTGTGTAGCACCAGAATCAATCAAAATAGTATAAGAGGTTCCAACACTAGAGAGTTGACCTATCACTACTGAGGCACAAGCCTCAGCTTCTACCTTTTCAATGCAAACACTCAAGCTGGGGTCGAGTTGTCCGCCTTTCTTGGTTCTTCATTTATTACATTCGGGGCAATCTTTCTTTAAGTGTCCCACTATCCCGCACAAAAAGCAGGCATTTGCCCGACACTCTCCTATAAGGCACATCTTACATCTGGCACACTCTGGAAAAGTCCTCCAGCCCTCATTGTCGCCCTAGCGACCTATCTGAATACCACGTCGCCTCCTGTCAGGGCCTGGAGCTGGAAAGGCATCTAGAGCCTTCCTTTCCAAATCACTGGGGCCCCCACTCCTACCAGAAATCATAAATGGAGGTCCCGTCCTCCTAATGTCTAACATGATCACATTCTCGTGCCATATTTTGTTCTTTGTGCCCTCATCACCCCTGACACGGTGGTAATACGAACATCTCGAGCTATCATAGGTTGTAGCCCCTAAAGGAATCTTTCCTTCCTTGTCCCTATAACATCCCAAAATTACCTAATAAGGCTTATGACCTTGATTAGGGGTCCATGATGGAAATATATGGGATTATGTGCTTATTTATTATATTTAATTGTAATTGTGTGGATTATATGATTATATAGTTAGTTGATCATGTTTAGAAATATTAAATATGCATGTGGGCCCGCATCTTATCAGAAGGGCAATTATGATAATTTGGCCCATTGCGGGCATAATTGTATATTTATGTGATATATGTGAGAGACCACATTATTATGTGGGTTTATGGGGGTTACTCGGCACAAGGCGATCCTAGGGAGCAAGTTAGCGGGAAATTCACAATGGGACCCAATACTCGACTCGGGGCGAGTCGAAGGGTATTTTGGGTATTAAACATTTGATTGGGTTATCGGGTTATGGAAACGAATAATTGGATATATATATATTTGATTTTAGTGAGTTTAGGAGGGAATATTGGGGAATTTGACAATTTTTCCCTCAGGGACGTTTTTGGTACCCCGAGCCTCAGTATTGACTGAAGTCACTTAAGCTTAGGAAACTAAAGAAGAAAAAAAAACACAAAACACTTCTCCAAACTGACCTACACTTTCTCACCTCACTCTCTTCCTCTCTAAGTTTTTCCTAAGATAGTCTTTAAAGGTTTGGGAAGAATTTTGGCTAGAAACACAAGATTTGAAGCCTAAACTTGGGGAGTTAGCTCTGTTGCAGCTTGTGGAATTAATCTTTAGTTGAGGTAAACTCTAGACTATGATTTTGACATTGAAATTATGAGTTTGTTTGGCTTTTTTAGAGTGTTCTTGAACCATTAATCTTGAGAATTGGCTTAGTGTTGTGGATGAGGCTTAAGACTGGATTTCTTATGGGTTTTGTTGCTGGGAAGGTTTTAGAACTATTGTGGAAATTGAATTGTGGTTTAGGGGTGAATTTAGGTTAGTTTGGATTGAATTTGGCTGGTAAAAATGGAAGAAAATCTGGGTTCGAGGGGCCAAGTCGCGACTTTGTTCTTGAGGGGCTGCAACTCAGCCTGAACTCAGGGCCTTAGGAGGCTCTATCTAGGACATGCATCACGACCCTATAGGGCAAGTCGCGGCCCGTGCCTCTTCACAGAGGGGAGGAGGCTTGCTTTAGGAGGGGCACGCTGCGACCCTTAGGGCAAGGTCGCGGCCCGCCTGGGCTTTTTGGCCTTAGGAAACTTTTTTTAAATGGTAGGTTTTTTCCTTAGGGCTCGGGATCGATTCCACTACCCGGTTTACTGGAACTCGAGGCCCCAGAGGCTAGGACTCGATCCGGAAGCCATTATCCGATCATTGTTGATGGAATCCTACTTTATAGTTGTGACTAAGTTACCGCTAGGGGCTCGGAACTGGGATCGTGCTCGAGGGTCATTCTTATTTACGCTTACTCGAACCTGAGGTAAGAAAAACACACCCAATACGTGTTATATGTGATTAAGGCTTGACTATTATCAATTATCATGACTGGGGCTTGGGCCCCGGGGACATTTATATTTAAGCTTTTGCTTCACATGTTGGTTGATATCTGCTTAAGTGCTTTATGACTGTTGTGTGAATTCTGTGGTTAGGGCATGAGGCCCCGTTAAGTAAGTATGATTAGTATTGTGAAAATGGTTATTCGATGGTGTTATGTGATTAACATGCATGTGTGCTTATTTGTTGGGATATGCCTATCCATGTTGGTTTCTATTTTGTGGTCCGTATTCCTGGATGAGGGCCTCACTCATTAGTCAAGGATGGCAATAGCACGTTGCGTGCTGGCAGAAAGGCTTAGGCCTGAACCAACAATGTATTATTATGTTGGTCGACCCTATGCTCGATGAAACATTAAAGTGTCAGGTACTCTGGACTAGCTCTACGGCTAGTTACTCAAGGCTAAGGGCAAAGGCCCCAGGTGACTCTATGTTCACGTAGCTTGGGCATAGGGCCCCGAGATTGACTCTATGGTAAATTGTTTAGGGTAGCGGCCCCAAATTGGTCCAATGATCACTTGTTTGTAACTGAATGACGATATGTGTAGGTTATTACAGTTGGACGTGCTGGATAAGTATTTGGAAGTTTATATTATCTGTTTATGCACATGCTGAGTTTTCTTGTTGAGTCTTGCCTCACGTGTGCATTGTGGTGCAGGTAAGGGAAAAGGAATGCTTGACCAGCCATGAGTTGGAGAGCTTCGGTGGCGGTGTGTACATATGTGACTGCTCAACCACCACAGTCGAGGATATCTCAGAGGAGCTAAGGTGATAACCCTGTTATTTTTTTTGCTTAGGCTGGCTGAATGTAATTTTGATGAATATTCACCTTTTTAAAAGTTGCTTGTAATATTTTTGGATCCCATATATGAATGAAACTTTTTATATAAAAGTCAACGGTTCATTTAACCAAAAAATTTAACCTTAACCCTTGGCATTAACCTTAGTTACACATTTTAAACCAAATGACTTGGTTAGCAAGTCTAACACAATTTAAAGTACACAGTGTAATGGTCTTGGATTAGGAGGACGTTACAACTTGGTATCAGAGTCGCTAAGGTTTAAGGGTTCTTGAAGACTGGTCGGGCATGTACACTCTCCACTAAAGACAAGCTCGACTCAGGGTTTGGTAATTATTATGTGTTTATCTGTTCAAATGCTTAAACATGATATGAATGCCTTACTTGCATGCCTGTTTAGGAAGCATGAGATAATATGATAGGGCCTAGCCCTTGACTGCTGTATGAATGATAAAGAACGTGCTTATTAGCATCGTTACTACTTGTGAATGCAAGAGACTCGCTTATGAGCGTTATTAGCTGTATGTAGGCCAGGAAATGCTTATTAGCACTGTTAACATTGGATGGGAATGAAAGAACATGCTTATTAGCTATGTTAGACTTGTGAAAATGCATGGATATATTTATGTGCATTGTTAATTGCTTATGGATATCAGGAAGTGCTTATTAGCACTATGAATGAATATATTGCGTGATGGCATGCTTATTAGCATTGCACTTGTTTGTTATATGTTGATCTTCGACCGTTAGGCGGCAAGAGGTATAGTTATTACTTACCTAACGGTCGATTTGATCTCTATAGGGTGGATTAGGTAATAGTATGAATCCTCGAAGGTTAGAGAGATTGGCTGGCCAAGAGTTGTAGGCTAGTGAAGGGAATGACTAGGGCCAGGCCCCACCGCTAGCTCTAGAAAATTGGTAACAGGTGCTTGCAGACTTACGAACCAGATTAGAGAGGCAGGAAGAAGAGACACGCCTCTTGAGACACAGCAAGGAACCTACAAACCGCGGTACCGGCAGCAATACAGCCAGAGGTACCAGCAGTGATCCAGCCCGAGGCAGGGGAAGATAGGTGGGAACCCTTGTATGAGAGGTTCAAGAAGGACCACCCTCTAGTCTTTAAGGGTGGCTCGGATCCGCTGAAGGCTGAGCAATGGATGACCATGATAACCACCATCCTGGATTTTATGAGGGTTGGTGGTAACAAGAGAGTGGCCTGCGCCACTTATATGTTTCGCGAGGATGACCAAATATGGTGGGAGGTGGTATCCCAGACCAGAGCGGTTACCACCAAGGAATGGGAAGAGTTCAAAACTCTGTTCCATGAGAAGTACTACAAAGATGTAGTTAAAGCTACGCATGCTAAAGAGTTCAACAAATTACTTCAGGGTAACATGACAGTGACTGATTACGCCCTGAAGTTCAACAGGTTGGCAAAGTTTTCCAGGGATCTAGTGCCCACTGATGGGACTAGAAGAGAGAGATTTCTTCAGGGCTACAACATATGATAACCCGGGATGTTCATATTACTATTGTGGCAGGAGTGACTACCTATGCACAGGCTGTGGAGAAGGCGCTTACAGCTGAGAGCGCGAAGAACAAGATCTGGCGTGACAATGCAGGCAAAAGGGATTCTAGGAGGTCGGGACCTCCATTCTCAGGTATTTGTAGGGGCGAAGGCCCCAATGATCAGAAGAGGAAAGCTCCGGACACAACTTCAGCTCCAGGGCTAGATAGGAGGCCCCGGTGTATTGAGACAGGCCACCAAAGTGGCAGTGATACATGGAGGGCATTCCTAGATTGTGCTAGGTGTAGGAGGCCCCATATTTGGGAGTGTCGGGCGAAGGCCTGTTTCATTTTCGGTAGTACAGGGCACTTGAAGAAAGACTGCTTAAGAGCCAGAAAGGAGGAAGCAAAGAAGGTGGATTGCCTAACGCCAGCTCAGGTGTTCACCTTAACCCAGGCAGAGGTCGAGGCTAGTCCCTCGGTAGTTACAGGTCAGCTTTCTAGTGCTAAAAACTTCTATACTGTTCTTATTGATTTGGGTGCTACACACTCTTTTGTTGCTAGGAGGATTATAGATGGGTTGTGTAGACCATGTGAATTTTATCCTGTGGGGTTACGATGTTGCCTACTGGGGAGTTAGTAGTTTCCAAAAGATGGATTAGATCACTACCAGTTACAGTGGATTGCAGGGAGTTATCAGTTGACTTGGTAGAACTGAAGATGACCGATTTTGACATAATTTTGGGTAAGGATTGGTTAGAGAAGTACGGGGCAACGATAGACTGCAAGAAGAAGATCGTAACCTTTGAGCTAGAGGGTGAGGACCTTTCTTTTTTCGTTGGCACTTTGCATGGACCCCGTAAACCTATTATATCAGTAATTATAGCTAGAGACCTATTGCAGGGGGATGCATAGGTTTCTTAGCTAGAAGGGTGGATACCACTTAGGTCGTGCTAGTGGGACCAGAATAGACCCGATTAGTCTGTGAGTTTCTGGACGTGTTTCCAGAGGATCTGCTAGAGTTACCTCCACACAGGGAGATTGAGTTTGTAACTGAATTGGCACCAGGGACAGAGCCAGTGTCTAGGGCACCTTACAGGATGGCTCCAGCTAAGCTGAAGGTTCAATAAAGGAGTTACTAGACTTGGGTTTTATCAGGACTAGTTTCTCGCCATGGGGCGCACTGGTCCTCTTTGTGAAGAAAAAGGATGGTTCTCTGAGGATGTGTGTCGATTACAGAGAACTGAACAAGTTGACTATCAAGAACAGATATCCTCTACCAATGATTGGTGATTTGTTTGATGAGTTACAGGGTAGACTAATGTTCTCTAAGATAGATCTTTGATCTGGTTATTACTAGCTGGGGATCAAAGAGGAGGATATATTGAAGACAACTTTTCGCACCAGGTGTTGCGTAAATTTAAGCAATTAAAATGTGCAAGTATACACAGTCGGCAACGAGTAATGTAGTAGTAAGTGAGTATCGTCTCCACAGGGATTTCAAATTAAGCAAATGCAAAACCAACTAAATAACAATTTAAAAGTAAAAGAAAAAGGAATTATGAGAATGAATGTAATATGGATCTGAAATTAAATGGTTGCAATTAATTCTAATTAAAATATAGCTAAGATGTCAGCAAAATTTAATTCGAGAAAAGTGTCTATGGACTAATGGATCTGAATGGCTATTTCCCCCTATGTTGATCTGCCCAGTTGTTATAGCAATCGTTCAACAATTATGCACAGAGTTAACAGATTTCTAAATAAGCCAGTGATATTTTTCCAAAACCCACTGAGGTAATTCCACAACGTAATTCAATACATTCCTATATTAAACCAGGTTGTAAAACATGCAATTACACACCAAATCTCAGGTTATACAAGGTAGCAAAATATTCCTATTTCACTCACTAAGAACTACCTAAACATGGTATTCCTCTTGTATCATTCAAGTTAACTCCACTAGACAGATTCTTCCCAAAATCAGATCTAGCTAATTAAATTGTTAGTCATGGCCAGTAATTAACAATCATTTAACATTCATCTCACTTGAATGAACAAAGGCAAATTACTAAACTCATGCATTTCATTAACAAGTCATAACATAGGGTTCATAGCCATCCAAATCTCAAAATGATTAGTTCATGTCTAAACTGAAAATTACAATCCCATGTAAAAATTGTTCATCCATAGCAAATATTCAGTTCACAAATTATAGAATCAAGAGTATACACTACAGAAAAGGAAATATAGAAGAAAGAGAAGAAGTAGAATCGGGTTCTAGAGTCCTCCTCCTTCCTTGGCCGTGGGTCTCCTCTTATGGGTACTGCCTTTTTCTGTGTATATCTCTCTGTATCAACTTTTCTCTCTCTGTTTTTTTTTTTGCTGAGTAAAAAAAACTGTATAGTGTTTTCTATTCCTCCCTTGATGATTTTGGCTGTACTCTCCTTAGGGTACTTTCCTTTTCACCTTACCCTAATTAGAAAGCCCATTTCCATCTTTGGTCCATTACTCCTTGCCACCTCAGCCAGCTAACTTAATTCTTTAAATGGGTGCCACATAGGCGCTGAAATCAGTAAATAACTGCAGCTGGCTTTTGTCCACGTCAGTCTTCATTTTCCAGATTTGCTAACATTTTGGCCTACAGGATTCGAGCAGCAATTCCAACTTTCTGTCCCCTTTTTCTTTTGATTCCCTTGATTCCCTTGGCGAGTTTAAGGTTCCTTCCCTAGATAACAAAACACACATATTTACATAAATATTTACAATTACTACCAACAAATCACAAGACTCTTGAATTGACACACTAATTAGAAAATAAAGGTAAAAACTAAACAAACTTACAATTAACAACACCCTCATTACTCTTTTCAACCAAAATTCAAGTTCAAAGTTAATAAAAATAACTCTAAATCATAGAGTTATCACCAGGCACGGGCTTTATGAATTTTTGGTGATGTCATTTGGGTTGACTAATGCCCTGGAAACATTTATGGATTTGATGAAAATAGTGTTCAAGAACTACCTGGACCAATTTGTGATTGTGTTTATTGACGATATATTGATATACTCTCGGACAGAGACAGAGCACAAGCAACACCTCATATTGGTACTACAAAGATTGAGAGAACTCAGGCTATATGCAAAGTTTAATAAATGCAAGTTTTGGTTGGCACATGTGACTTTCTTGGGTCACATAGTGAGTAAGGTTGGAATTAAGGTGGAGCCAGTGAAGATTGAGGCGATCATAGATTGGCCAAGATCGAAGAATGCTTTAGAGATCAGGAGTTTCTTGGGATTGACAGGGTATTATAGATGCTTTATGGAAGGATTCTCCAAGGTTGTGTCATCACTAACAGAGTTAACCCGCAAGAATCAGAAGTTTGTTTGGTGAGACAAGTGCAAAGACAACTTCCAGAAGTTCAAGAAGAGTTTGATCACCGCTCCGGTTTTGAGTCTTCCTACTGATCGAGACAAGGTTGTAGTTTACTTTGATACTTCGAGGTAGGGTCTGGGTTTTTTACTTATGCAGGCAGGGAAGGTGATTGCCTATGCATCACGATAGTTGAAGGAATATGAGCAGAGATACCCCACACATGACTTAGAGCTTGCAGTGGTGGTTTTTACACTAAAGGTGTGGCAGCACTACTTGTATGGTGAGAAGGGTGAGATATACACTGACCACAAGAGTTTAAAATGCTTCTTCACCCAGAAGGATCTGAATATGAGGCAGAGACGTTCATTAGAGCTGGTAAAGGATTATGATTGTGAAATCCTCTATCACCCTAGGAAAGTCAACATGGTAGCAGATGCCTTAAGTTGGAAGGATCCAGGACAGTTATATAGTGCTAAACAGATATTGAGGAGATTGGCTGATGACATGACAAGAGCAGGGATTGAGGTAGTAGTGGGTCGGTTAGCCAATATCACTTTACAGTCTACTCTTTTGGAGAGAATCAGGGAGAAATAGTTAGATGATCCACAGTTAGGGCAGATTAGAGGAGACGTCCTAGCTAGAGTAGCTAAGGACTATACGATGTCAAGTATGGGCTTGTTGAGATACAAGGATCAGATTTGCGTTCCGAAGGACACCGAGATCAGACGGGAGATTATGGATGAATCTTATACTACCCCTTATTCTCTTCATCCGGGCACCACAAAGATGTACTAGGATATGAAAGCTTTATATTGGTGGCCTGGGATGAAGAGGGATATGACTGAGTATGTGGCGAGGTGCCTGACTTGTCAGCAGGTTAAGGCTGAGCATTGAGGCCAGACGGGTTGTTGCAACCTCTGGATATCCCAGAATGGAAGTGGATTTCGTGGTAGGGTTGCCCAGGACAGTGGGCCTACATGATTCCATTTGGGTTATTGTGGATCGATATACGAAATTAGCTCATTTTCTTCCAGTGGGTTATTGTTGATCTTTATGTGAGAGAGATAGTTTACCTTCATGGGACTCCGAGGTCTATTGTGTCTGATAGAGACCCTATCTTTACTTCCATGTTTTGGGGAAGTTTGCAGAGGGAGATCGATACACAGCTGAAGTTCAAGACAGCTTATCATCCTAAGATGGATGGTCAGTCTAAGAGGACTATCCAGATATTGGAGGACATGCTGAGAGCATGTGTGTTGGACTTTGAAGGGTCCTGGAGTAAATATTTGCCTCTGATAGAATTTTCTTATAACAACAGTTACCAGTCAACCATTGGGGTGGCACCTTATGAGATGTTGTACGGTAGGAAGTGCAGCTCGCCCATTCACTGGGATGAGATGGGTGAGAGTAAATATTTAGGTCCTGATGCAGTTCAAAAGACCACCGATGTAACGACCCAAAATTGCTAATAATGCTTAAGGGCCCTGATTAGTGTGCCGAGAGGGCATAATTGGTATATGTGTGATTTTAAATGATTAAATGCATGAGTATGTGGCATGCATGATTATAAGAATATGATTAAATGCATGCTTATGAGTATTAAATATGCATGTGGGCCTTGTTTAGTTTTTAAGGGCATATTTGTAATTTTGGCCCGCTGATGGCATAAATGTAATTATATGTGATAAATTGTTGAGACAACATTATTATGTGGATATATTTGCAGCATGTGGCTCGAGACGATCCTACTGAGCGAATTGGCAAAATAGTCATGGCAGGGATTAATACCCGACTCAGGGGGAGCCTAGGGGTATTTTCGGGAATTTAGAAAATATATTGGGGATTATTAGACATTAGGGAAATAAATGGTAATTAATTGGATGACGGGATTTAATTGGTAAATATTAGGAACATTTGAGGAATTAGCGGGAGTTGGGAGCAAAATGACCCTTTTACCCTAGAGGCCACTTGAGGAATTAGTAACCATAGGAGGGGCAAAATGGTCTTTTCTTGGAGAGGATATATTTAGACTTATGTTTGGAATATAATTGAAGGCTGTAGAAATATTGAAGAAAGAAACAGAAGGCACTCTTTCTCTCTTACGATTTCTCCTCACTCTATCTCACTTGGTGACTGAATTTTGAAGCTAATTGAAGGAAGTTAAGACTTAAGAGCAAAGCAATAAGGAAAAGGGTATTAGCTTGGGCTTTGGCTGGAGTTTTTGAAGAAAAGCTAATGGATTTCTAGCTGGGAGTTGGAGCTAGTAAAACAGGGAGAAACACTGTCTCAATTGAGGTAAGAATTTCGGTCTTCAACTTTGAATTTTCCTGGGTTTGTTAGGTAGAGTCTTGAGTATTCAAGTAATGAGTTGTAGCTGAATTGGGGTATGGAATGCAATTGTATTATGCCAGTAATTGAGGGATATTGCTATTATTATTTTGTCTGAATTGAAGTGCATTTTCTATATTAATTATTGGGAATTATTTTATGAAAATAAGAGATTATGGGTCTGAATTCATGGTGGATTGGTGTTGTGTTGGGAAGGTTTTTGAGGGAAAATTATGGGTTAACTTGAGTGTTCTTGGCTGGGAGAAAGACAAGAAATCCCAGGTTTTCTCTGGGTTTGTAGGGCGCGCTGCGACCCGGCCTGGGATGCTCTCTGACTTGGGGGAAGTCGCAACTTGCTGAGCCAAGTCACGACCCGCCTGGGGATTTTTTCCTTAGAATTATTTCTACAATTGGTAAGGCTCGGGGATTCGAACCTAGGTGCCCGGGACAATTTCTACTACCCAGTTTAATAAAAATGGAGGTCCTGGAGGCTAGTTTCTATTTTCTAGGTATTTTATTTCAATTGGAAGTTGATGGATACCCATTGGCCTTCGTGACTAGGTTTATCGCAAAGGCTCAGGACTGAGGATCATGCTCGGGACTTCTCTGTTACCTCCGCTCGGAATTCAAGGTAAGAAAACTGCACCTGTTTGTGTGGCTATGTTGGGACCAAGGTTCCCTATATTTGAATGCTATATAATTATGATATGCCATGTGAGCATGAAATAAACGACCTAAGGTTGTCGGAACTGATATTTGTGCACAAGACATGGCTCGGCCACTGGTAGCCAAGGTTAGTTAAATAATCACTAAGCTTGGCCTAAGCAAGCCAAATTCAGTGGGCTAAACACTGAGTTCGGCCTAAGTGAGCTGGAGACAGTGGGTTAAACAGAGGGTGCGGCCTAAGGGCGTCTGCCTTGAGTAATATATGATATGTTTACTGTTGTTGATCTGATGATTATGGCATGTTGAATACCTGTATGATAGATTGTTGATTTGTCGATTGTTATCACTGATCATGCGAATGTTATGGTCTGTTGAATATCTGGTTAATGTCTTGTGAATTATTTGATTATCGTTATTGATTATGCTATCATATTATGGTTTTCTTGCTGGGCCTCGGCTCACGGGTGCTACGTGGTGCAGGTAAAGGCAAGGGTAAGATGGTTCAACCATGAGTTGGACAGCTCTGGGGGAGAGGTGTACATTGTCAGCTGCTCGTCCGCCACGGTCGAGGGATTGTACAGGTATGGAAACCTAAAATGTGTATTTTTCCATTAGAGTGGCCTTGATTATATATAACTTTTGGAAATTTTGTAAATATGTCCTTTAAACCCTGTTTTGGGGATCACATGTACTAAACATTTATTTTAATGAAAATTATCTGTTTATGACCAAAATAATTTACACTTAACCTGTCTATGAATTTAGGATCACATTTTCACTTAAATGACTTTATTAGCAAGTCCTGCACTATTTTAAACACACAGTGTAACGATCTTGGTTATCTAGGGCGTTACAACTTGGTATTAGAGTGGTCTAGGTTTAAGGGTTCCTGAAGACTGGCTGGACATGTACACTCGCCGCTAAAGACAAGCTCAACTTAGGGTTTTGTAATTGAATACATGAGATTATATGCTTAAGTTCTTGAATAAAATATGAATGATATAAGTTCATGATTAATAAGGAGCATGAGATACTGATAGGGCCTGGCCCTTGACTATTGTGTGATGATATTGAGGCATGTTTATTAGCATTGCTATTGCATGGGGATGAATATTTGGATAATGATTTGTATATTGATTGCATGTGATTAATTTTTTAAGTGGAACTTATATGCCTTATCTGCTTGTTGGTATCTAGAAAGCATGATGTGTATGAGTATATTTAGTTGTAACGATGAAACGTGATAACTAATGCATAGTAACGTGAATTGGTGTTTGATACATTTTATGTGTGTATGATTATTATGGTTGTTTGGACCTGCTCATGGAATGGTTCTGGATATGGACATCAGGGCTGAGGGGTTAGTCAGTGATGTCGGATTAATTCAGATTGTTTATGCTCATAATGGTTAATTGGACCTGGTATTATTCTAGTGAAGGTTGGGGATGATAGCTAGGGCGGGAATCCCCCATCTTCCCCTGATATTCGTAGCAGACATTTGTTGGTATGTGAGTAAGCTGTGAGGTTTGATAAAGGAGATTAGATGGGTGAAATAGTGGGTTGTGCTGGGGAAAGAGCTACTTTGTATATCTTGACAGTAGGGCTACCAGTGTTGGTTTAACTTGAAGGTATAAACAAATAATAATTACTATATGGAAGACTTTAGAGGCATTATCCTCTAGTTTTGAGGAATGTTTGGATTTGTCTAAGAATTGATTAGTGTATGGGCATAGCTAATCCCATCCTTGATTACATGAAGATGATAGGTCGTGACAGAGTGGTTGTGCTAAGTAGTTGTGGCAGAAGGATGCCCGGAAGTGGTACCCCAGACCCAAAATATTGGCATGATCGGTTAGGAGGAACTCAGACAGTGATTTGATAAAAGAGATTATTATGAAGTAGTTGGAGCTGCAGAGACTAATGGGTTTATGAACTTCATTTAGAATGGTAAGACAACGACATAATATGTCAATACTTTGGTAGGTTGGTCAATCCTCTATGGAAGTTGATACAAGAGGATGTAGCCGGAAATGATGATTCATTTAAGGATTAAACTTTGGGATGGCCCAGAGCATCAGAACCGCTCCAGTGCATGAGATTTTCATTTGTGCTTGGTAGCAGGGAGAGCCTTTTTATTTAAGATATAAGGAATGAGTTATGGAGTGTGAATGTCGTAGGGCAAGTAAGGAAGATGACGGTACTCCCATTTGTGGGAGTTAGTAAGGGCAGATGCTCGGTAATCATAACAGAAGAACCCCTTACAATTCTATGGCTCCTAGTTTTGAAAAGAAGGGGGTCTAGTTTACAAGATAGCCATCAGGACGGTGATGAGGCCTAGTGAAGTTATTTAGTATGCACCAGAAGCAGGAGAAGCCATTTGGAAAGATGCCAGGTAAGGACACGTTATCTACATGGAATGGTTCAGTATGTTAGGTCGGATTAGGGATTGCCCAGGATTAGAGAATGGAAGACTGGAATGCCTTGTTACATTCGAAGCCTGAGGCTAACTCCTCAGAGGTGACCAGTTGACTTGATAGTTCACGTTTTTTGTTAGATAACGAGCTGAAAGAGTTCGGTGTTGCCTATCTCCCAGAAGAGGTTCAGATATGAAGTTTATGTCTCAAGGCTATTGTATAAGGGGCTTGAGATAGTAGTTCTTGTTGGGGTGAATTAGAAACTCCTTAAAGAAGAATTGGAATACAAGTAGTAAAGGGGTTCGTAGTGAAAGTGATTGAGCTCGTCATATGAGAGCCTTAATATGAGTCGGAGTGGGAGCTAATTTGTTAGATAAGGGACAACAATGGATTGTAGGGGACATCACTTGAAGTATATTAGTTGGACTGAATGGAAACGGAGTTGGTCAGTAGGGATTCAAATGGGTGTGTAAGGAGTTGTTGGGTATGCTTCAGGATTTGGCTAAGGACAGATTCGGTATCAGGGACATTATGAAGAATGGTATTAGTTTGGCAGAAAGAATTACTGGTTCAGTTGAAGAAGTATTTGACATAGGAATGGATTGGATGAAGCATCATATCGTGGGATTCATTATCATCGCCTATTAAGGATGAAGAGTTGAAATGCCCGGTTACAAGATAGGACAATGTCTTAAGGAATTGATCTTCGATCTAGTTATTACCAGCTGAGGATCAAGGAAAGAGACATTTCAGGAATTATTACTTGTACCAAGTAGATGTGATGGATTATCAGTAAAGATTCTTAATTGACTTATGTTTCAACAAACACAGGTAAGTTCGATAAGCAGAGAATACAGGAGCAATATGGATGAGGCACATACAGGTTTGTTAGGGATGTGTTGATCTACTCCCCAGTTAGAAGCAGAATGTGGACGACTACATTGATGACACTAAGACTGAAGAAGTAGGGTCACAGGTAAAGCTCCGAAAGGTATCAACTTTGATTTCACCAAAGGTATTCAAGGTCATACTACGTGAAGAGAAGGGATCAAGTATGGATAAATTCAATCAGAAGCCACAAAGAAATTATTGAAGAACTCCTGAGGGTTAAGAAGCACAATGAGACCGGTGGACATGTCATCTACTACTTGAAGTATCTTCGAAGGCAACTACACCAGAGATTGGAATGACAGAAGAACTTAAAGTTAGACTGAATGGACAAGTTTGTATTAGATTTTCAGAAGACAGAATAAGGATTGGTTAGCACCCTATGGTATAGGAATTCATGTGTAATTGATGGATACGAAAGGGTAACGTAAAGGACCTTGTCTTTGTTTAAGACATGAGACTATAAGTGGTGCATCGAAGGTTGAGATGCGCCCGGAGATAGACTGAAGGGATGATGGTTTATGCCTCGCGGTAGGTGGAAGAATGAGAACATGGCTGGGGAACATTAAGTTAACGGTGAATGCCTAGCATATGAGCGCTTGGTCATTTGGAAAGAAATGACCCTGAGACCAAGTTCCAGTGAGAATTAATGGATGATTCATGTTAGAAACCCTAGACTGCACAAGGGGGAAAATTTAGTTGGAAGCTGACCTCCTAACTTGGGAAGATCTGTGTCGGTTGTATAGGACACCACGAATTACAGTAAGGTCAGGCGAGGTAACAGTTGAGAATGTTATAGTACCTGCAATAGGTGGTGGACAGATACATCCCTATGGACCATGAAATCTAGAAAAAGGATCTTGTGGAAGTGGTGAAGAACCCTACCTCCATAATATAAATTAAGATATGAAGATCGGATGAGTTTTCCGACAGAACCTGTTTTGAGATGGAGATCCTAGATGAACATTGTACTACCTTCTTAAGCATATGGTAGTCATGAAGGCTAAAGGGATGTTAAGATATAATATTTGTATATGGGAATGTAAAATGGTATAGTGTTGGATCATAAGTGTGGACCATATTTGACCACAACTAAGACAATTGGACATAAAATGTTGCAACTCAGCAAATTGATTCGTGTGATCAGGTGACGCGACATGGTAATTGATAGTGTTGAGTTGAGACCCTTTAACTTTCCAAGTTTTAGAAAGAAAATAGAGAACAAAGGGAATAGGGTTGGAACCTAGAGGTATTGGCCGTCTACTGATAGAATGGCAATCTGAAGAATCAATGGTTATTTTAAATAATTATGCATTGAATATGCAAGTGTTTGGCATATTAAGACAAGTATAGTCCCTTGATAAAATAGTCACAGTGATGAATGCCGGATTAAGGCTAGGGTGACATGGCATATGATATGGTAAGATAAAAAGCAAGAGGTATTGGATCTAAGTAAAGAAACGAAAGACAGTGAGTATCATGGTCCAGTATTGGTTCGGGGGAAACCAATGAAGTTATTAGAATTATTAGAGCAGGAGTATCTGCCTATCTGAAAGGACATAAGAGTTCGTAAGATTCAAGTATCGGAACATGAAGTTCCAAGACGGGCTGACATTTTGACAGCGAAAATGCGTGTGCGGCACCTTGACTCCTCTAAGCCAAGGTCAGCCTTCCAACCATTCGAATAACAATGGGCACATTTTTCACGCGACCATGTGCCTCTGTACACTTCTGTCTCTCAAACAACTGTTGTTGAGTCATGCTCACAAGCATCTATGAGTGCAGCCATGGATCAAGTCTATCTATCCAAGATGCTCACACTGTCCATAGGTTCTCACTATGGCAAGTCAAATCCCAACATTGATGCTCACCCAGACATTCGTAAGCCAAGGTAGCATGTGTGGCCAAAAGCCAACACCAAGCTGACGTGCCAACACCTCTCATCATGCCCCATTCGATACTATTCGATTAGCTCACATCACAGACCAAGGACTCCCATACATCCATTGTACAAAACTCAAGGCACCATGCCTTTACGCATGTTGGCAGGCCCTCGAGACTAGCTTCCAAACTAGTAGCACACACTGGACCTCTGTCCTACTCAAGCATAGTGCACCCTCCAATGCTTGCATGCTATCAAGTCCCATGAATGACTTCCCATGCCATCTCGTATTGAGACTCGTGGCCATGGAGCACAACGACGTCTCTCGAAGGTTTGCGCCACGTTCAACGCAAGCAGCATCTCGCCAAGCCAAGGGAACTGTACCCCTAAACCTCTGGCAGCACACTTCAACGCACTACTGGGGCGGCATGGTAAAGTCCATGAGTACTCCTACTCATGGAGACATATAAGTCCCCTCGTGGTCCTCATATGCCCACCCTACTAGTCTCCCCAACTAGTAGTAACTCACTTGACGCACCTGCGCCAGGGGGTGGTGGAGAGCTGACACAAGATGCTCCCCCTACAAAGAGCCTTCTAAGCTTTTAGCCTCATACCAGGAATTATATGATTTTTTCTTGGGAGACATATTTGGCTCTCAGCTCACCAATTCTCTGAATCTCCTAAATCTTATTTCACCATTGCGTTCATTGACCCTTCAATATGAAACCTACCAAGTCCCGTCCATTTTCGGGCAATATTGAAGATATTTATGAAAACGCCACTGCCATACAAACTAGGCATCAGCATGCTCACCAACCTGCACCCTCGCGAGCGCATCTGACCGAGCACCATCCTAGCTTGTTACATGCCCTCAAGGCTGGCATGTTACACTCTCCTCCACTTCAATTGTCGATGCCCTCATCGACAAACCGCTGGCCAATCTTCTTCCTACCTCGACTCCTAGGTATTTTATTTCGATTGGAAGTTGTTGGATACCCATTGGCCTTCGTGACTAGGTTTATCGCCAAAGCTTAAGACTGAGGATCCTACTCAGGACCGCTCTGTTACCTCCGCTTGGAATTCAAGGTAAGAAAACTGCACCTGTTTGTGTGGCTATGTTGGGACCAAGGTTCCTTATATTTGAATGCTATATAATTATGATATGCCATGTGAGCATGAAATAAACGGCCTAAGACTATCGGAACTGATATTTGTGCACAGGTCGCGGCTCGGCCATGGGTAACTGAGGTTAGTTAAATATTCACTGTGCTCGGCCTAAGCGAGCTAGAGTCAGTGGGTTAAACACTGGGGTCGACTTAAGTGACCCGGAGACAGTGGGTTAAATAGAGGGTGCAGCCTAAGGCGTCGACCCTGAGTATTGTATGATATTTTCACTATTGTTGATCTGATGATTATGGCATGTTGAATACCTGGATGATAGATTGTTGATTTATCGATTGTTATCACTGATTATGTGAATCCTATGGCTCGTTGAATATCTGGTTAATGTCTTTTGAATTATTTGATTATCGTTATTGACTATGCAATGATATTATGGTTTTCTTGCTGGGCCTCGGCTCATAGGTGGTACGTGGTGCAGGTAAAGGCAAGGGTAAGATGGTTCGACCATGAGTTGGAGAGCTCTGGGGGAGAGGTGTACATTGTGAGCTACTCGTCCGCCATGGTCGAGGGATTGTATAGGGACTGTAATAACCCAACTATTTCTAAGACCTTGGACCATTAAAACTACTAGACATAGCTACTATTTTTTAGAAAACATACATAAGAAATAATCATAACTTTATTAAAATCCCAAAATAAATATTTTATCACTAACATAAAAGTATAAAATAAAATGTGATACGGTATGGGTACCCATTGTTTATAAATCATAAAATATAACTTTAAATACTAATTGTAGAATTACATCAAAACATAATTTTAAAGACATAAAATAAATAATGCCATCCTCGATCAACACACAGTCCATTGAATCCATTCATCCTTAACACACAAGTCAAGCTACCAAGAATCCTTCCGCCTTCCATAACTATTTTCCTACATTACACTAATAAAATAAAAGAGTGAGCCTAATGCCCCGCAAGGAAAATCTACTAACACATATAAGCATAAAACTATGTCATACTATAAAGAAACATATGACTATCAAAAACATATATCATATAAGACTACAATGGCCATCATACTTCTTGGGGCTTGTTAACTAAGCAAGTCATATGCCCATAAATTTGTGGGGCTTGTTGGCTAAGCAAGTCATATGCCCATAAATTCTTGGGGCTTGCTAGCTAAACTAGTCATATGCCCAAGGACTACAAAACATATAACATAACATATATCATAGCATAGCATAAAACATATCATAACATAAACATATATATCTAACTTATTTTCCTTACCAAAAGCCGGGATATTTGGGAACAAGAACGGGATTAGAACACTCCTATAAACCAACAGTAAAATGGTGAGAATCTCTAAAGAATAAAGATGAAATGAGAACTAAACCATCAAGAAGAAACCTACCAAGGAGAACCTTAAGTTTCAAGAACTTAAATACCTAATCAAGAATCATAAACAAGAGTTAGGATTTGAATAAAGAAAACTAAAGATAGCTAAAGAACCATATAGAACTGAACTTAGGAATAGAAATACCTTGAATGAGCTTATGGATTGGTCTAAACCTCAATACTGAAATCTCACTATTTCTCACTTCCCAAGTGTTTATAAAAGTTTAGAATGATAAAGCTTTAACCAAAAACCAAAGTATATCTCTCTATAGTAACACTAGCACCTTGGAGGCTCTGATCAAATGCTTGAAGAATGAAGAAAATGGCTGAGTACTGGGTCCTATTTATAGAGTTCAAGGAGTGAAACTAACCCTTTTTAATTTGAATAAATAAATGATTATAAAATGAAAAAGATTTGAATTTTCGTTCAACTAACGCCCAGAACTCGGTCAAAATCGTTCAAAGGCAGGTCTAAGTGGTCAAGGGTGTAACGCCCTACTTCCTTAGAGCCGTTACTAAGTGAGTTTTAAGACAAAACAGTGTGCAATGAGCCCACTAACCGAGGTTTTTAAACAAAAGTGTGACTAAATAAAAGTTAAGGCTGTAATCTTAGAAAAAGGCGTCGTTTCAATAAAACTTCTAGTATTAAACATTTGGGATCCCAAAATAAGGTTTGAAAACTATTTACATCTTGAAATGAGTTTACAGTTGATTGATCATAAAAATCATAGATTATTACAGCCATTTTCAAATAAACCCCCAACCAAAGCAGTCGGGCAGGCCAAACATGTACGCGTCGCTTCACGCTCTCCGTACTCATGGTTGGTTGTCTCAATCTATGCCCATACCTGCAACACAGAGCACCCATGAGCCAAAGCCCAGCAAGAAAACCCATGCAGTACATAACATATGCAAATTATACAGTTAACCATATCAGATAGTCCACAATTAAACAAGTCAACCATTTAGACTTAAGCAATCTGGCCATGCCGCCCCAGAAGCCTTACCAAAGCCCTGGGGTATCGGTTCTCACCGTAAGGATAACACATGTATCCACCGGGCCCTGCCCTGACTATAGCATCCCATGTGCTAAGTGTTACTTCCGGCCCCGCTGCCGTACCCGGCCTACGCCGCTCTCGGCCCATGCCGTTCATTTCATTATAATCACACATATAGTATAACACAACAACATTCAAACAAATATTAATTCATTTAAGTCTGCACCCTAACATGTGATGCAACATAGGGCCGCGCCCCGCAATCAAACTATGGGCCCATGCCCTATCCTACGGGTGTTATAGTTTTCTTACCTGTATTCCGAGCCTCCTGATGCACTAAAGCCGCGAGCACGGTCCTCGAGCACGAGCCTCACCAATAACCTAGTCACAACACACAAGAAACATCCCTCAATACTAATCAAATCAAAACCGCTTCCCGGGACCAATCCCACACTCTCGGGACTCCCAAAATCCTAAAACAATTCATCGGAAACATCCCCCGAACCCCCGGAGCAAAAGCTCAAAAATGCAAATTTTGGTGTCCTGAAAATGGCCTAGCGCCGCGGCGCTACCTAAGAGGGCCGCGGCGCCCAGCAAGTCAGAAGCCTCCCCCTGCCCAGAAATAACCTCGCGCCGCGGCGCCCAAGAACAGGGCCGCGGCGCTCCTACGCGAAACCCAGATTTCTGGGTTTCTCCCTGCGTTTTCCCCGAGCTAACACCACTCCAAATCATCCCATGCAGGTACCCAAGCCCCAAAACTCAAATCCAAACCTCATTTGAACAATCTAACACCCTATAAACACTAGAATCAAGATCAAAACATCAGCACACCCAAGATTCACACCTTTGATCTCAAATTCAGCAACTCAAACCAAAACTCATGAAAATCTTAACTCAAGCATTAAATTCCTCAAATCAAAACAAAACCCAAACTTAAATATGTGTAAACCCTTACCTCAAATGGAGATTCCACACAAGGCTTCCTGGACTCCCACTTCTCCTTCTCTTCTTCTTCTATCTTCTTCTTGCCCTAGCCTTTCTTTCCCCTTCTCTTTCTTCTCTTCAATTTCTATCAAGCCTCAAGTGAACCCAAATGCCCAAACCGTACCCCCCCTATAACCCAGCTGAGAATTTTCATAATCCCCTTGCCAAAAGACCAAATTACCCCTTCCTACTAATCCTTCTTAGCTAAACCTTCAAGGGCACCTAAGTCTTTACACTTTCATTTCAATTCTACCACTTTCTATCTTAAAACTTGTTACTCTCAGCAGTAACTAATGGTTACCAGGTTACTCAATCACCAATAACCATTACCCGCTAAATCTCTACTTAACCATAAAATTCCCGAGGTACCCCTAGGCTCCTCCCAAGCCGGGTACAAAATCCCGTTGTGACTCTTAAGTTAATTTGCTCTCTAGGACCGTCTCGGCACGTGCATCACAACAATAACACCACACTCACGTGGTACAAATCACGGAATACACTTATCACATATCAATGCAGTTATGCCCAACAAGGCCAAAATTACAGTTATGCCCTTCTAACACGATCCGGACCTACATGCATACTAATATACATAGCCATGCATCTTAGATAAACAAATAGTCATATAACATGCTTCAAATCATAACCATGAATTTAACTCATCAAATCACACATAAATCCCATCATGCCCTCCTGGCACGCTAATCAAGGCCCTTAAGCCTTATTAGCGAATTTGGGTCGTTACAAAGGGTATTTTTAAAATTCAAAAATCAAACTTTCAAAAATACATTCATGTTGCCGATATATCGCCCCCTATAGGAGATATATCGCGTCCCCCTGTATTTCGAGGCTTGTTCGATCGTTCGTGCAAAGTCGACATGTTTTCCGTATCTTCCGTAGGCAATATATCGACCCCTATGCTGTGATATATCGGCATACGTTGATATATTGAACACGTAATTGCATTTTTTTAGCATAATTTGAATTGGATAAACAGCTTTGACTGAATCATAAAACGATCCTAACATCTGTTCTAGAGCTTCTAGATCTTTCTTTTATTAAAACTATCCATCAAAAATACTTAATTCCTTAATAATCATAATTATGACAAGTGTCACACTCTTATTAGCTCTATATAAACCATAGGTTATAATAAATATATTTCTAGATCCAGCAATATTAATCAAACCCTATGTTATAATTAGTATTCTTAAACTATAGGTTAAACTTATAAAATCCTGAAAAATAAAGTCGATTTATTTCTTTCTATGGGTTTCCTTAAGTTTTCCTTATTCGTTAAGTTAATCCCAAAGCTCGGGGTGCCGGAAACGTCCCCGAGGGCAAAACGGTAAAATCCCCCAATATTCCCGCCTAGACTTCCTAACCTCAAATATATCTCCATATATTTATTTTCATAACCCGATAGTCTAAAATACCCCTGACTTAACCAAAGTCAGCTGTTAAGTCCTGTTGTGACTTTTCCCCGCTAACTAGCCCTAGGATCGCCTTAAGTCGTGCTCTGCAGACCTACCCACATAATAATGTGGTTCTCACAATGCCATATGTACATATCACATTAATACCAATATAATCACATAAGCATTATTAATTATATAATTATGCATTCAAGTCAATATATATTCATGCAAACCACATTTAACCCAATAATGCCCTCCTGGCACACTAATCAAGGCCCTTAAGCCTCATTAGCAAATTTGGGGTCGTTACAGTTTTACACTTCTTGGTTTTTGGTGGTGAACTGGTTTTCTAAGCTGAGTTTCTGTGGGAATTCTAGGGAATTAAGCCTAAGTATTTGAGGAGGTGAAAGCTAAGGAAGTGTGGAAGATAACCTAGGTCGAATTCATCCATCAAAGGTAAGAAGTTCTAACTTTAAGTTCTGAGTTTCTGTTGTTTTTTGTTGAGTTTTTGAACTTTAAGCTCAACTATGGTGATTTCTTTATTTTGGGCTGCATGTGATTGAGTTTTGTATGGTTGGGTCATATGGGGTGAGATATAAATGTTGGTAGGCCTGTTTTGGAGTTTAGTTGAGGTTTGGAAGGATTTTGGAGGGTTTTGGCTCGAGGAAGTTCAAAGAGGTGAAAATAGGGTGTTGTCTGGATGTGACTAGCGTTGTAGCGCTAGCCTTAGGGAACTACAACGCTCGGCTTGGATGCTTGGGGCATTTTTGGCTCTGTTTGTTGCACTTTAGCACCCACTTTAGGGCACTGTAGCGCTACCTTGTTCCCAGAAGGGGATTTTTGGGTTATTTCCTAGGGTTTTTGCCCGGGGGCTCGGGGTTTGATTCCACCACCCCGTTTGGTGGAATTAGGGCTTCTTGAGGGCTTAGGATTGGTCCCGAGGTTAGGTTTTTGGGATTGAAGTTTGGTAATGGTTCTAACTTGTGGTCGTGACTAGGTGTACGCTAGGGCTCGGAAGGGATCGTGCTTGAGTGTTGTCATCATTGATCAAAGCTATCGGAATCCAAAGGTAAGAAAACTGCACCCGGTTATGTGATTGTGTTGGGACTGAGATCTCCCTATATCTGTATGATGTCATAGATGGTATTATGCCATGGGACTTGTGAGAAACAGCCTAAGAGTGTCGGAATCAATATTTGCGCACAGGGCACGGCTCGGCCACTTGTAGCTGAGGACAGCTTAATATTAACTGAGCTCGGTTTAAACGGGCCGGAGTCAGTGGGATATATAGGTGGTGTGACCTAAGGGCGTTGACCACGATTGTTATATGTGAATTGGTTTTTAATGATAATTGATAAGCTTGGTATGCTGAATGCCTGATTGTATGCATGTCTTGGACTGTTGAGTGTATGGTTACATTGTATGAATTATTTGACTGTTTGATTGATGATTATGCTCTGTTGTTGTGTTTTCTTCCTGGGCCTTGGCTCACGGGTGCTACGTGGTGCAGGTAAAGGCAAGGAAAAAGTGGACCAGTCCTGAGATGGAGAACTTTGGGGCTGAATGTACATAGCCAACTGATCGACCACCACGACCAAGGAGTAGTATAGGACGAGAAAAGCCTAAATGTCTATTTTTCCCTTAGAGTGGCTAGTAGTTGTGCTTTTATCCTGAAATTTTGTAAACAGTCCCTTAACGTTATTACTTTTGGGATCCCATGTAAATAAAAATGTTTGATTATAAGGAATGTAGCTTTTGTGTCCAAAATATTTTAACCCTAGTTCAACTACAGTTTTGGTAACACATTTCTAACTAAATGACTTGATTAGCAAGTCTTTCACCTTTATAAACATACAATGTAACGGTCTTGGCTATCCTGGACATTACAACTTGGTATTAGAGCGTCCTAGTTTTAAGGGTTCCTGAAGACTGGCTGGACATGTACATTCGCCATTAAAGACAAGCTCAACTCAGGGTTTGGTAATTGTGTATACATGGTTATATGCTTACGTAGAGTCCAAGAACTTTACTTAGCTAATTAGATAGTAGTAGCAATAGTAATAGTAGTAGTATTTTTATGACTGTGGATTTTAGTTCAGACCGGGATTTAAGTTTAACCTATAGTTTAATAATATTAATTTTAACCTAAGGTTTGATTAATATGACTGATATTGATGGTAATATTTATTATATTATACGGTTTAGATAGACCCAATAAGGAAGTAACACTTGTCATGTGTATGTTTAATGATAATTAAGTATTTTTGAGGAATAAGTTTATTAAGAGTAATATTTGAATATCCTAGGGTCTGTCAGCAGCTTTGAAAACGTTAGAGGACTTAGTCAAGGCTGTTTACTCAATTCAAATTAAGCTTAGAATGTGCGATTTCGTGTTTAAATATTCAGCGTATGCCGATATATCGCAGCTATAGGGGGCGATATATCGCAATACGGGGATACGAAAAACACGTAACTTCGCATGAGCACCTCGACGAGCCTCAGGCATGCTGGCCCAAGCGATATATCGCCTACAAGGGGCTCGGCTCCTTCAGTGTACTTTTGAATATTTTTTAAAATGTTCCCATTTTAATGTTTAACCTCTTGATAAGTCCAGCATCTTTCTGACCGAGTCTTCAGCCTCTGCTGAACGATAATTCAAATATTTTTCACTTAAAAAGCCATTATTTTATTCAAGTTAAATGAAGATCTTTTCATTCTTGAACTCTATAAATAGGACCTAGTGCCCAGCCATTTATTCATTCATCAAGCTAAGTTCAGAGGCTGCAAGCTGCTAGGTTATTTTTTAGAGTGTAAACACTTGGGTTGGGGATTTTAAGCTTGATCATTATAAGCTTACCAAACACTTGGGAAGTAAGGTTTATAGCACATTTCGGTTCGAGGTTTAGATTGGTCATAGAAGCATTCAAGGTATTCCAAACTCTAGTTCATTTGGTATTATTTTTCCTTAAGTTCTTATAGTTTCTATCCTAACTTTATTCTTTATTCTTGAATAGGAAATCTAAGATCTTGAACATAAGATTCTTGGTAAGTACATTTGATGGTATAGTTCTTTCATCACTTTCATCCCTTTTTCTTTAGTATACTCACCCTTTCATTTATGGATTTTAGGAGTGTTCCAAAGTCCCAAACCTATTCTCATATCCTGGTACTTTTGGTAAGGAAAATAGGATAGGATTTTATATGTTATGTTATGTGTTATCTTATGATTTAAGTGTTATGTATATGTTATATGTTATATTTTGTATGTTTGTAGACTTGGGCATATGACCTGTACAACTAACAAGCCCCAATAAATTTATGGGCATATGACTTGCTTAGCTAACAAGCCCCACAAATCTAATGGGCATATGACTTGTTTAGTTTATAGGACCCCAAGTAATAATGGCCATTATAGTACGTGTAACATATGTTTATGGTATGTTTTATGTTGCATTATGAATTTTATGTATATGGTTTATGTGTTAGATTTTCCTTGCTAGGCATTAGGCTCACTCCTTTATGTTTATATGTGCAGGAAAATAGCTTTGGTGGCGGGAAAGGTTCTTGGTAGCTTGGGGATGTGTATTGAGGCGGAATGGAGTCAAAGGAGCGAGAGTTCGATTCGAGGATGAAGTTTCTTTAATTATGGTTTTATATGTATTTTTCGCACTTTATTATGTAATCCATTTTATTTAAAATTATGTTATGTTTTTTTTTCTTTTAAAAATAATGAGATCCCATATCCTACTTTAAGTTTTATGTAGTTTAACATTTGTTTTTACAAGTTTTTAATGAAGTAATGATTATTTCACTTGTAAGTTTTATTAAAGATTAGTGTCTATGTATAGTTGTCGTTAATGGTCCAAAGTCTAGAGTAGTTGGGTCATTATAGCTTAAATGATTATGATGGAATATGAATGCTGATATTTACTTGATTAATAGGAAGCATAAGAAACTGATAGGGCCTGGCCCTTGACTATTGCGTGATGATATTGAGGCATGCTTATTAGCATTACTATGCATGTGAATGGAAATATTTGAATACCTAGATAAACTATTATATCTTGATTGTTTGTGAATGTTTGAGCTCCAATGGTGGATCATGGAAGGACTATTACCCTGTCATCATAGTCTGACTGCCAAGTCGTTGATTGCAAATTAACTTGAATAACTATGCATCCAAGGAAATCTATGCGACTATTCGGCATCAGGTCTGAGACTAGAGATGATGACCAGGGCCAGACCCCTCCGCCAGTCCCTGAGAACAGGCAGCAATTTATGGCAGACATGCAAGCACGGTTACAAAGCCAGGATGAGAAGATCCGCATTCTGCGATAACAGGCTCCATCGGGGAGTGCTGCCCCTATTGTGCCACCTGCAGTGGTACCATTTGTACAACCAGTAGAGGTTGGGAATAGATGGGAGCCATTGTATGAGCGGTTCAGGAAGCTGCAGTCCCCAATCTTTGAGGGAGGACCTAACCCACTGAAGGTTGAACAGTGGATGACCATGATTACTACTATCCTAGATTTCATGAGGGTAGAAGGACATGACAGAGTGGCCTGTGCCACATATATGCTGAGAGAGGATGCTCGTATCTGATGGGAAGTGGCATCACAGACCAGAGATGTTACTACACTGAGTTGGGAAGGATTCAAGGATCTATTCAGTCAGAAATACTATAATGTTGCCATCAGGGCAGCGAAGGTAAATGAGTTTGTGGGGTTGGTTCAGGGCAGCATGACAGCTACAGAATATACCCTGAAGTTTGACAGACTTGCGAAGTTTGCACCAGATCTTGTGCCTACTGATGCAGCTAGGCAGGATAGATTTATCAGAGGGATTAATGTTATGATAGCCAGGGATGTGAGGATTACAACAGTTCCTGGGGAGACAAATTACGCCCAGGCTGTAGAGAAGGCTCTTATCGCTGAGGAAGCGAAGAATAAGATATGGAGGGAGAGTGCAGCAAGGCGGGAGGGACGTAGGGTGGTGCCTCCATACTCTGGGTCTGGTAGGGGCAGAGGCCCCAGTGATCTGAAGAGAAAGACCCCTGATGCTTCGACCGCTCCTGGCCCTGATAGGAGAGGGCGGGGTGCTCAAGGTGGTCGTCAGGGAGACAGTGATACATGGAGGACCTATCCTGAGTGCACGAGGTGCAGAAGACGCCATTCGGGAGAGTGTCGGGCTAAGGTCTGTTATGTGTGCGGGGTGGTGGGACACCTCAAGAAGGACTGCCCAGCAGTAAAGAAAGGAGATGCAGGGAAGGTGGACAGCTTGACTCCAGCTCGAGTGTTCACCCTGACGCAGGCAGAGGCCGAGGCTAGTCCCTCGGTAGTGACAGGTTAGCTTTCTAGTGCTGGCTCTCCTTTTACTGTATTGATTGACTCTAGTGCTACACATTCGTTTATTTCTAGTAAGGTAATTGATAGACTGTGTAGACCTAGTGAGTAATATACTTCGAGATTTTGGACTATTTCACCTACAGGAGAACTGGTAGTATCTAGGAGGTGAATTAGAGCACTGCCAGTGATGGTTGATGGTAGGGAATTGTCAGTAGACTTGATTGAGTTGGGTATGGAGGACTTTGATATGATTTTAGGCATGGATTGGCTGGTTAGATATGGAGCTACTATTGACTGCAGAAAGAAGATGGTGACATTTGAGCTGGAGGACGGGGATCCCTTTGTCTTTGTGGGAGTGGTGCACGGACCCCGCATACCCATGATATCCGCATTGAGAGACAGAGATCTGTTATAGGGAGGATGTATAGGTTTTCTGGCTAGTGTGGTAGATACCACTAGGGCTTCGCCAACAAGACCGGAGGAGACCAGATTGGTTTGCGAGTTCTTGGATGCGTTTCCTGAGGACTTACTTGAATTGCCGCCGCGTAGGAAGATTCAGTTTGTTATTGAGTTGGCGCCAGGGACAGAGCCAGTGTCGAGGGCACCATATAGAATGGCACCGGCAGAACTGAAGGAATTGAAGATACAGTTACAAGAGCTTCTGGATTTGGGGTTCATCAGGCCTAGTTACTCGCCATGGGGTGCTCCAATTTTGTTTGTTAAGAAGAAGGATGAGACTCTGAGAATGTGTATAGACTACAGGGAATTGAACAAGTTGACTATCAAGAATAAGTATCCCCTACCAAGGATTGACGACTTATTCGATCAGCTACGGGGTAAGACGTTGTTCTCAAAGATTGATCTTCGATCTGGTTATCACCAGCTGAGGATCAAGGACGAGGATATACCGAAGACGGCCTTCCGAACGAGGTATGGGCACTATGAGTTTCTGGTCATGTCATTTGGTTCGACCAATGCCCCAGCAGCCTTTATGAATCTAATGAACATAGTGTTCAAGGACTTCTAGGATCAGTTCGTCATTGTCTTCATCGACGACATCTTAGTGTACTCCAGTTCAGAGGCAGAGCATGAGCAACATCTACAACAGGTTCTACAGAGATTGAGGGAGCATCAGTTGTACGCCAAGTTTAAGAAATGTGAATTTTGGCTACCAGAAGTGACATTCCTTGGACATATTGTTGGTGCAGATGGGATTAAGGTAGATCCAACTAAGGTGGAGGCAGTTAGGGATTGGCCAAGGCCAAAGAATGCCTCGTAGGTGCGAATCTTTCTTGGTCTAGCGAGTTACTACAGATGGTTCGTGGAAGGCTTCTCGAAGATAGCGACACCGATGACAGAATTGACACGGAAGAATTTGAAGTTTATCTGGTCAGACAAGTGTGAGAACAATTTCCAAGAATTGAAGCGACGACTTATTACTGCGCCTGTGTTGAGTCTTCCTTCGGGGGAAGGGAAGTTTGTTGTCTACTGCGATGCATCAAGGTTGGGTTTAGGCTGTGTGTTGATGCAGAATGAGAAGGTCGTAGCTTATGCATCACGACAGCTGAAGGAGTATGAGCAACGGTATCCTACCCATGATTTGGAGTTAGCAATGGTGGTATTCGCATTGAAGGTTTGGCGGCACTACCTATATGGGGAGAAGTGCAAGATATACAGCGATCACAAGAGCTTGAAGTACTTCTTTACACAGAAGGACCTGAACATGAGGTAGAGACGTTGGCTAGAGTTGGTGAAAAAGACTATGATTGTGATATTCTTTACCATCTGAGGAAAGCCAATGTAGTGGCGGATGCATTGAGTCGAAGAGGCCCAGGTCAGTTATATAGTTCCACCCAGATCTCGAGAGAGTTAGCTAATAAGATGGTCAAAGCGGGGACAGAATTGGTGGTGGGGCAGTTGGCCAATATTACTCTGCAGTCGACCCTACTAGAGCAAATTAAAGAATGTCAATTGGTAGATGCTTAGTTACAGAAGGTTAGAGAGAATGTCTTAGCGGGATTGGCTAAGGACTATTCTATTTCTGAGGTCGGCTTGCTACGATATCAGGGATGGATTTGTGTTTCAGCTGATGAGGGGATCAGACGAGAGATATTGGATGAGTCGCATACGATGTCGTACTCACTTCATCTGGGTACCACGAAGATGTACCAGGATCTATGGACGTTATATTGGTGGCCCGGGATGAAGAAGGGTGTGGTGGAGTACGTAGCTAGATGTTTAACCTGTCAGTAGGTGAAGGCTGAGCATCAGCGACCAGTAGGGTTGCTTCAGCCTTTGGGTATTCCTGAGTGGAAATGGGAGGATATTACGATGGATTTTGTGGGGGGGTTTACCCAGAACAGTAGGGCTTCATGACTCGGTGTGGGTGATAGTTGACAGATACACTAAGTCAGCCCATTTTCTTCCAGTGAGGAAGACATATATTGTTGATCAGTATGCATAGTTGTATGTGAGGGATATCGTACATCTCCATGGGGTTCCTAAGTCTACAGTGTCAGACCGGGATCCTATCTTTACCTCCAAGTTTTGGGGTAGTTTCCAGAAGGCTATGGGAACTCAGTTGAAGTTTAGCACAGCCTCTCATCCTCAGACTGATGGACAGTCTGAGAGGATGATTCAGGTATTGGAGGATATGCTTCGGGCGTGTGTGATTGATTTTGAGGGATCTTGGAGTAAGTATCTTCCGTTGATGGAGTTTTCATACAACAATAGTTACCAATCAACGATTGGAGTGGCTCTCTACGAGATGTTATATGGGAGAAAATGTAGATCACCCATCCATTGGGATTAAATGGGTGAGAGGAAGTATTTGGGGCCATAAATGGTTCAAAAGACAAATGAAGCTAAAGAGAAGATCCGAGCTAGGATACTCACCACACAGAGCAGACAGAAAAGCTATGCTGATCCCAGGCGTAAAGACGTGGAGTTCCAGGTTGGGGACCACGTATTTGTCCGAGTATCACCACTGCGAGGGGTGAGGAGGTTTGGAAAGAAGGGCAAGCTAAGTCCTAGGTTCATCGGACCTTTTGAGATCTTGGAAAGGATCGATCAGGTGGCTTACAGGTTAGCCCTGCCACCATCGTTGTCAGGAGTCCATGACGTATTCAATGTCTCAGATGCGACACATGTGTTGAGGTATGAAGACTTGGAATTGCAGATAGATTTAGCTTATGAGGAGTAACCAGTTTAGATTTTGGATCGGAATGATAAAGTACTACAGAATAAGACAATTCCTCTGGTTAAAGTATTGTGGAGGAGTAGTAGGGTCGAAGAAACGACTTGGGAGCATGATTCAATGATGCGAGATCAATATCTCAAATTATTCAGGTAAATTTCGAGGATGAAATTCTCATTAGGAGGGGATAGTTGTAACAACCCAAATTTACTAATAAGGCTTAAGGGCCTTGATAAGTGTGCTGAGAGGGCATAACTAGACTATATGTGATTTAAATTATTAAAAGCATGTTTATATGATTATTTGGATATTTGTGATGCATGACTATGTGTATTAGTATACATGTAGGCCCTGATTAGGTTAGAAGGGCATATTCGTAATTTTGGCCCATTGAGGGCATAAATGTAAATATCTGTGATAAATTATTGAGACCACATTATTATGTGGATATATTTGTAGCTTGTGACTCGACGCGATCCTAGTGAGTGGTTTAGCGAAAATTTCATGGCGAGGATTTATACCCGGCTCGGGGCGAGCCTGGGGGTATTTCTGGGAATTTAGGAAATATATAGGAGATTATTTGATATTGAGAAATATAGTTGGTGATTAACTAGGTGTCGGGAAGTAAGCGATAAATATTAGAGACATTCGAGGAATTAGTGGGAATGGGGCGTAATGACCAAAATGCCCTTAGAATGATTTAATGGCTTAGGATTTATGGGAGGGCAAATTGGTCATTTGAGTTAAAAGCAGAGACAAGTACTATTTTGCTTTATTTCATTAGTGGAATGTGTAGAAAGTGGTAGAAGTCTGAAAGAAGGATTGAGACGAAGGAGAAGAAGAAAAAAGAAGGAAAAACAGAAGTCTTCTTCTCTATCTATCGATTTGTTTTTCTCTCATCCTTTCTGCTGGAAATTGAGGCTGAAAATTAAGAGGAATTTAGGCTAAGACTTCACAATTGGTCCCTTGATTTGGCTTTAGGAGTTAGCAAGAGTAATTTAGTCCATTTGAGGTAAGTTTCAAGGTTGTTTTACACTTCTTGGATTTTGGTGTTGAACTGGTTTTCTAAGCTGAGTTTCTGTGGGAATTCAAGGGAATTAAGCCTAAGGATTTGAGGAGGTGAAAGCTAAGGAACTGTGGAAGATAACCTAGGTTGAATTCATCCATCAAAGGTAAGAAGTTCTAACTTTAAGTTCTGAGTTTCTGTTGTTTTCCATTGAGTTTTTGAGCTTTAAGCTCAACTATGGTGATTTCTTTATTTTGGGGTGCATGTGATTGAGTTTTGTATGGTTGGGTCATATGGGTTGAGATATAAATGTGGGTAGGCCTGTTTTGGAGTTTAGTTGAGGTTTGAAAGGATTTTGGAGGGTTTTGGCTCGAGGAAGTTCGAAAAGATGAAAACAGGGTGTTGTCTGGATGTGACTAGCGCTGTAGCTCTAGCCTTAGGGCGCTACAGTGCTAGTCTTGGATGCATGGGGAGTTTTTGGCTCTATTTGTAGCGCTATAACGCCCTCGGGGTTTGATTCCACCACCCCGTTTGGTGGAATTAGGGCTTCCCAAGGGCTCAGGATTGATCCTGAGGTTAAGTTTTTGGGATTGAAGTTTGGTAATGGTTCTAACTTGTGGCCATGACTAGGTGTATGCTAGGGCTCGGAAGGGATCGTTCTTGAGGGTTGTCATCATTGATCAAAGCTACCGGAATCCAAAGGTAAGAAAACTACACCCGGTTATGTGATTGTGTTGGGACTAAGAGCTCCCTATATCTGTATGATGTCATAGATGGTATTATTCCATGGGCCATGTGAGAAACGGCCTAAGAGTGTCGGAATCAATATTTGCGCACAGGGCGCGGCTCGGCCACTTGTAACTGAGGACAGTTTAATATTCACTGAGCTCGGTTTAAGCGGGTCGAAGTTAGTGGGATAAATAGGGGTGCGACCTAAGGGTGTTGACCCTGATTGTTATATGTGAATTGGCTGTTAATGATAATTGATAAGCTTGGTATGCTGAATGCCTGATTGTATGCATGTCTTGGACTGTTGAGTGTATGGTTACACTATATGAATTATCTGATTATTTGACTGATGATTATGCTCTGTTGTTATGTTTTCTTGCGGGACCTTGGCTTACAGGTGCTACGTGGTGCAGGTAAAGGCAAGGGCAAAGTGGACTAGTCCTGAGACGGAGAGCTTTAGGGCTGAATGTACATAGCCAGTTGATCGGCCGCCACGGCCGAGGAGTAGTACAGGACGGGAAAAACCTAAATGTCTGTTTTGCTCTTAGAGTGGCTAGTAGTTGTACTTTTATCCTGATACTTTGTAAACGGTCCTTTAACGTTATTACTTTTGGGACCCCATGTAAAAAAAATGTTTGATTATAAGGAATGTAGCTTTTGTGGCCAAAATCTTGTAACCCTAGTTCAGCTACAGTTTTGGTAACACATTTCTAACTAAATGACTTGATTAGCAAGTTTTGCACCTTTATGAACACAGTGTAACGGTCTTGGCTATCTAGGGCGTTACAGTTCGTCCTTAGCCAGATTTGTACTACCCTCATAAACTGGAGGGTGTTGTTTCTTGAACTTTTATAAAGAGGTTCCCATTTGTTCCTAGCCTCTAGCGGTTGTTCTACTGTCGGCACCATTACAGGTGGTACTTCTGTAAAAATGTGATCCGCAGGAACCTATTGTCATCTCAGGAGGCGAATTTCTTCTTCCTACCTCAATTACCTGGCTTGCGTATCAGTAAGCACTTGCTGCCGCTTTTCAGGAGTTGGCGGAGGGGTCTAACCCTGATTGTCATTCTAACCCTATCTATCATTCTGGCCCTGATCTTCCTGGCCAGCTGATGACTCTATCTGCCTTGGAAGCATACTTCCAAGATTATACCTTGCTACAATAATCAATTCGTCCAGTTAGGTAGTAATAACTAAACATCTTGTCGCCTCACGGTCCAAGACCAAACAAACACACAGATGCAATGCTAATAAGCATGCCCACACATACTATATCCAATCATAGTACTAATAAGCACTTCCTGATATTCATCAGCAAATAGTGATGCTAATAAGCATTTTCTGGCATGCGTAAGCAATTAACAACACAGATAAGCATGTTCAAACATTTATACATATATAGCAATGCTAATAACCATTTTCAGACATTCATAACAAAATAACAATGTTAATAAACATTTATTGGCATACATGTATCTATGACAACGTTAATGAGTGTGTCCTGACCTACATGTCCATATAGCAATGCTAATAATCACTTCCTTTACATTCACAAGAAATGTCAGTGCTAATAAGCATGTCCTTATCATTCATGCAGCAATCAAGGGCTAGGCCCTATTAGAATATCTCATGCTACCTAACAAGGCAGACAGATTAGGCATTTATATCCTATTTAAGCAGTTAAACACATAACCACATAAATAGTTACCAAAACCTGAGCCAAACTTGTCTTTAATGGTGAGTGTACATGCCTAGCCTATCTCTAGAAACCCTTATCCTTGGCACGCTCTGATACCAAGTTGTAATGCCCTAGTTAGCCAAGATCGTTACATTGTGTATTTTAAATAGTGATAGGCTCGCTAATCGAGTCATTTGACCATAAACATGCAACTAAACGTGATTAACGGTTTAGGGTTAAAATTTTTGGTCAAAAGGAATAGTTATTTCGTTAAAATGTTAAGTTGTACATGGGATCCCATAATAAATGTTTACAAAGTTGTTTACAGTTCCAAAAGGGTAATTACAACTCAAAATTTACAACCAGCCGACCTAAGTGGAAAAAACAGGGTTTAACCCTAGTTTCTCCAAGAAACCTCGACCGTGGTGGTCAAGCAATCGCATATGTACACGTCGCCACCAAAGCTCTCAAACTCATGGATGGTATCCCCTTACCTGGACCACATAGCACCCGTGAGCCAAGGCTCAGCAAGAAAAATTAAACATGCTCATAAAAAGTTAATAACTTGTGACCAAATCATAATAAGGATGCCTAGCAATAATAACCCTACTCATGCACGCATACCATTCATATAAATGACTACAACGTCATATGGGGGACAACTTTCCTAATTAAATAATTAATGAATCATACCGAGGCCCATTGCCCATAATACATGATTAGTGAATCATACTGGGGGCCTAGCCCTATGATATGGGACTAATAAGTCACCACGAATCTCATTGCCATATCCTTTGTATAACCAGCCTTGGAGCTAGCCCAGCGTACCTGGCGCTTAATTTTCCATGACCATTGGGTCGGACAAGCATATATGCGCTCCTGATTAGGCCAAACCATATCGACCAGCGCTTAGCGCTCTATTGCCGCCCTTGACTCATAAGTCAATGCTTTCGACCAGCGCTCAACGCGCTATTTCCGTTCTTGACTAATAAGTCAAGTCTTTTCAATTAGATAATGCAGACAAGCATGTATCATATACCAAATATCCAGATACAGAGCATTCAGCATGTTTAATCAACAATCACGTGCATACTAATAATCATGCACATTTACAAGGGCCCAAGCCCTAATCAAATATATATTCAACTTTCGGGCCAAGCCCAAATCATGTACATCACGTATTGGGTGCTTGTAATGTAAAATAAGAATGACCCTAGAGCACGATTCTGATTTCGAGACCCTAACGATAACCTAGTAACAACCAAGTATAGAATCCTATCAATAATGAGCAAATTAAGGCTTCCATACTAAGTCCTAGCCTCCGGGACGTCGAATTCTACTAAACCCAGTAGTAGGATCAATCCCGAGCCCTTATGTTTGAGTTCCCGCACTCAAAACCCTATTTGGCCAATAACTGCTATTTGTGTCACGACGCCCCCAATTAGAGTCCCGGTGCCCCCACAATTAAAGACGCAACTCTCACAAATAGAGAGCCCTAACCCTTGGACACGGGCCGCGGTGCAGCTCCACACGCGTCGTGATGCGATAACGGTTCAGACAGCCGCCCAGGCTCCTGGGTTGATGAGGTTCGCGGCGTGACCCCGCGAACCTAGCTTTCTCTGATCCGATTTCTCCCAAAACTCACCCCAAAACCGTACAAAACCCACAATTCAATCTCAAAACATCCCTAGAATGTCCCAGGAAATAAAACCCACTTTTCATATTGATCAAAAACTCACCAAACCATAAAATCCAAATCAACACTTAAGAAACTTAAGGAAACAGAAAACTTAAAGCTTAAATTACCTCCGATTAATTCATTTTCCAGCTAAATCCTCAGGCTATCAAGCTTCTAATCTTCCCTAGAATCGCCTTGTGCTGAGTAACCCAAATATATCCACATAATAATGTGGTCTCACGCATATATCACATATATGCCAAGTATACTCATAACATGCCAAATTACGAAAATTTCCCTTTTGATAAGAAAAGGGCCAACATGCATATTTCATACACCTAAACATGCATATCTAGTTATATTATAATATAACCAACATAATCATACAATGATACACATACATATCGCATAAACACATAATTTCCATAGCTTTCGATCTTGCCTCCCTAATCAAGGTCCTAAGCCTTATTAGGTAATTTGGGACATTACAATGTGGCAAGGGGAGAATTGAAGGTCATAAAGATTGCATCTGAAGACAATCTTGCGTTCACAAAGACGCTAGGGGAGACAACTTTTCTAAATCATATAGAGGGAATGGGTTTGAGAGAAATGTCGCATTTGTTTTAAAAGTGCAAGTATGAGTTTTTTGGGTTTTATGCCCTTATAAAACCACATTTCTTATGTAACTCATTCATTATCAATAAAGTAGTAGAAATTATTTTGTTCAATCAAATTGTGTTGTTTACATGTTTTATTACATGATTAATTATTATTAATACAAATGTTTATAAAATCCCTAACATATGTATAGTTACAATTATAGTGACTCGATCACAGTGGATTATAATTGTAATTATATGTTCTAAAGCATTTTGTCCTAAGATTAAATCATTACATTGGATTTTTACTGATTGGGTAATCTACGATAAGATCTACTTACACATCTGGTGTGATGTCATATCCAGGACATTGACCAAGTAGATAAGATTGAATGTATTTTGTTACATTTGACGGTATTGATTATTGAGAAGATAAGTAAGTATCGTTATTATCTAAACTAATCATATCACAACGTTGACCATATGTCAATTCAATCTTAATTCTGAGTGATTAATATTCTTCTAATTGTATTATTTATGTCTTTTGATTTGTTCGTTACCAGCTTACCTTACGGATTAGCTCATACTTACATATTGGAGATTTGGTAGTATAATTGAGTGGGAGTATTTATGATAAATAAGAAATCTATAGCTTCTATTTAAGAAGTGAAATGATGATTTCCTTATAGCTTGGTTCAAGTGTTAAATGATAGAGTACTCATTTCTATAATTAAATTTACGGAAATATCATTTACAAAGAACTTTGTGGGAGTTAAGGATCAAATACCAATGAGGGGTAAAACGGTAATTTTCACCCATGTCATTTGTAGATCGTCTATGTCATTTGTAGATCGTCTATAGATGATTGAATGATGGTTATGGTTATAACAATGGATAACATATTTATATTTGGTATAAAGTGTTCTATGACTTCAAGAGTGCAATTTTGAGTCTATAGTGGAGTCATGAGGAATTAATAAGGTAGTGAGATTATTTGTTATAAATAAACTCACGGTAACTTATTGGAGCTTGAGTTCATGGATCTATGGTCCCCATGTCATCTCTTATCAAAATGAACCTAGTAGTCTTGAATAATTAATTTAATTATTAATTATAAAAATATGAAAATAAATTATGTTAAATTATTTATTGATATTTTGTGAGAAAATAAGTAGAAGAAACTTTGAAATTTTTATTGCAAAGTCTCGAAAAGATAGCATTATATCCAATTGAGACAATTTTGTTAATATTGATATATTGGTATTAATATTAATAAATTAAATTAAATAAATATCAAGATTATAATTGATTAATTTTGACAAATATTTAATTAATTATAATTATTAAATAATTAAATTAAAACTTATTTTATTTCCTATCTAATTGCCTATGTATGCTAGTGTTAAAAAATGCATTCACTACTACAAAAAATACTTTTTAGGATTCACGGTGTGCAAACCCTCTATTTGAGAGCCTTACAAACTGAGTTTTTAGGGCTCCCAATGTATACCTTAAAAGTTATATTTTCAATTTTAAAAAAAATTATTTATGTTTATTTTAATGGCAGCGCCCGAGACCCCACAACGGAGCTCCGGCAAAGGCCCACCACTCAACAGTGGCGGTTGAGGAAACAAACTACTGGCCTTCAAATCCCAAGTCACAAGGAACATCGTGGGGGTATTGATTTAGCTCGGAATGGCCTATAACGGTTGGAAAATGCCCAGAAAGCTTTGGAATCTCCATGGATTCCGGCGAACACCCACGGTGGATTTTGGGCCCGATCATCAAGTGGGTTTCGCTCCCCATGGTGTGCTGAGTATGATGGTGATGGTGTCTCAGCTCGGAAAGGCTTGACGTGGCTGGATTTTTCTCGGAAAGCTCATGGTGACGGTGACTTCGAGCGGCCCGTTGACTGGGCTAGGTGGCGCGTGAGGGTGGCTGCTCGAAGGGCTGAGGGTTTCGGCGACCTGCAGAGCCGCCTGTGTGGCGCGTGTCTTCGGCGAAGCAAGGAGCGGCGACCATCGGGCCTGGCAGAGAGAAGATGCGAGGGAGAGAAAGAGCGCTAACGGGAGGGAGAAGAGAGAGAGGAGAGAGAAAGAGGGAAATCTGATTTTTTTTTGTGGGGGGCAAAATTTCTGGGCTTTTAATTATAAAAACCTACATTTCTTTATTTACTTATTTATTTAATTATTTACTTATTTAGTTTTTATTTATCTTATCCATTAATCACTTAATTTCTAAAAAGAAGTCCTTTAAAATTTATATTTTAATTGACTATAATGTATTAGTCATTTAAATTTTCTAAGGTTTCTATTACAATTTAAATCATATTTTGGTCTAATTAAAATGACTACGATTATTTATTTCATTACTTTCCCCCAACTATTATAAATTTAACTTTATAATATAATTATGTCATAATTTCTTTTACTTTCAAAATTTAGAATCTATGAAATAATTAATTTGAAAGTTGTAATCTACACGCTTCCCAAAGTGTGCACTTAAAAGTCTTCACTAACTCAAATTTTGTCATAGTTTTTTAGAACACACATCTGTTTTTAGAGCTCGTTCCACGAGACCTAAAAGAAATTTTTTATTTGCTAGCCCTAAAAAATCCAGGAGTTGTTTTTAGGGCTTGCATATATGTGAGTGCCCTAAAAAAGTATCCTAAAATAGTGTTTTTGTAGTAGTGATTAGGTCAGTTGAATTTGACAATGTAAAAATTCAATCATAATATTCTATACCTAGTCATCCACTCTCTCTTAATTTTCTCTCTAGGAATTATCTTTATCATGTGTTGAGACTTGCCCACACAAATATTAAGTTATTTTAGGTAAAGACTTGGAAGACTATGGTCTTATTGCAAAGAGGGTTGGATTCCTTGCAATACCTGACATTCAACAAGGACTAAAGGTTAGGGAATCCAAGTGGTATAGTCATTGTTCCCCTACGCATCTCATAAGTACTCTAATAGTTTTGTTGTTGTATTTACGTATCTCTGTAATATTCACATACTTATATGATTTTATCTTCTACTATATATATTATTTTTAATATATATGTATAGGAAACATGCATATAAACTTATATAAATAAAATGTTAGATTTATCAATCTTGTTAAGTGCTTCATGCACTAGCACTTTCTTTACAAAAGAAAATAAAAGAATATTATATTTTTTAGCCTTCATATATGATATAATCATTTAAATGCACTCAACAACTCGTTCTGATGGTAATTGTACATTTTGTTTTACTTCAAAAAGTGGTTAGCCTATAAAACAACATAATTTTATTAAGATTAATTTGTCGAGGAATACTACATTATTTTTGTATAGTGACATATCTCAGATGTAAACAGAACGAACTATGAAAATGTACATCGTATATTTAGGGGCTAAAGTAAGGTGCAATTGGTTGACTAATTTAATCCATTTGAACACCATTTTCCTCCTCTGAATAAAATAACGGATTTATGAAAAATAAAAATAAAATATCACATGGTACCCTTTTATAAAATTCATACCAACTCTTTTATATATTTTATTAGATATTTTACATCTCCAAGCAATGCTTTGGTTAAGCTGCACAAAGTATTTATACTTTTATAATATTTTATACTTCGGACTTGGCCAAAGGCAGATGCCAATTTATATAAATATGTATTAATATTTATTATAAATTGTGAGCACCCAATCAAATCCATCACATCAACACCTAAAAGTCAAACTTCATTTTTGTTTTCCTTGACTGAGGCCGGCATAGTCAATTCAATAAAAATCTCACTATTGTTAAGAGAAATTTGACTTTTTATGTTTAATCAAAATAATGCTAGGCATTTTTATCATTACAAAATAATATCAAAAGTTTTGCTAGTACCCAAAATGCATCTGTCACAATTCCTCCCAATCCATCAACACCTAAAAGTCAAACTTCATTTTTGTTTTCTTTGACTGAGGTCAGATAGTCAATTCAATAAAAATCTCACTATTGTTAAGGGAAATTTGACTTTTTATGTTTAATCAAAATAATGCTAGGCATTTTTATCATTACAAAATAATGTCAAAAGTTTTGCTAGTACCCAAAATGCCTCTGTCACAATTCCTCCCAATCCATTTTGATTCTCCTTTCTCTCTCTCAAACTCTCTCGGTTCCTTCCCTTCATCTCCCCCCGACCGACCAACTAACCAAAACCCAACCCCATCGAAACCCCGTCGTAGCCCCCGTCGAAACCACGCTGGTGCCACCGTCGAAGCCCCCTGTCCCTCTCGTCGTCTCGCCTCTCGCCTCAAAGATTCTCCCTTTCGTCGTCCGTCCGTCTCTATTGTTCCCCCTCACGAGCTCATCCAAAACCCAGGGCCTCTAGGTTCGAGTTTCTCCATCTCCACGAGTTTCTCCATACCCAAAACAAAGGTAAGCTCTTATTTTTTATTACATTGAATTTGTGTTTGTAGTGTTATATTTTAGGATTGTTTGTGTGTTTGTGTCTGGTTTTGGGTTTGAATCTGGTTTGTTTTGGGTATGGATTAGTGTGGGTCTGGTAAGGTTGCTCGACGGTGGTTCGATGCATGCTCGATTGGGTTCGATAGGTTAGGTCATTTGGGGTTCTAGGTTTATGATTATGTGGGTTTCATGTATGTTCGATGGGGGTTCGATGCATGCTTGATGGGTTGGGTATTTGTTGGGTTCGATGGTGGTTGCTGTTGGTTCGATAGGGTAGGCCTTAGGGGTTCGATGTTGGTTCGATAGGGTGGCCCATTATGGGTTCCAGGTTTAAACCTAAGAAATTAGATGCATGCTCGATGGGGGTTCGATGCATGCTCGATGGATTGTGTTCTATGTTGGGTTCGATGGTGGTTCGATGCATGCTCGATGGATTGAGTTTTATGTTGGGTTTGATGCATGCACTAGGGTTGTTCGATGGGTAATCGATAGTGGTTCAATGGTTCATGTATGTTTATTGATGGGGTTTTCACGCAACTTTGTTTAACTGTATTATTTTTATTTTTATTTTTTGCAGATGCCGGAGTTTCTTTTTCCCTTGACAGATCACTTTCCTGGTCGAGTCACATATAGGGGTAATGGTTACTTTAAAACAATCAAGGACAAGTTTGAGGAGCTCGGGTTGATAGAAAGGGTGAAGGAATCCCCTTTCAAACAATTTTTCATTGCTGAGAAGTTAGACTTCTCTGCATCTCTCATACATCAATTAATGTTGCGCAAGATCCAGTGCATCAAAGAGGATGAGTTGCATTTTCATTTGGGATCTTGACCCTGTAGATTTGGTAGAGGCGAGTTTGCTTTGGTTATGGGGTTGAACTTTAGTTCCGCGCCATTTGAGACTGATTTGAAGAAACACTTGACTAGTGACCACTTAATCAAGGAGTACTTTAATGATGAAGAAACAGTGAAGATAATGCATTTGGAGGTTGCTTTAAAAAACTGCACTGTAGTTGAAGATGCCTACAAGTTGGGCCTATGTTTCTTTGTTGAGGGGGTTTTACTTGCATGAGAGGGCAAGTTAAATGTCTGGATAGATTCACTGAAGATGGTGGAGGACACTGAGTACTTCTTTACTTACCCATGGGGGAAGGTGTCTTTTAACAAGCTTATGGATCCATGTAAAAAAGACATGCATCATCAGAAGAGGAACTGTGAGAAGAAGAAATAAGTTAAGGGGAAACAGAAAGAAGCAAAATACAGTTTGTATGCTTATGTCCCTGCATTGCAGTATAGGGCATACGAAGCCATCTAGCAGTTTGCACGTGAGTATGGTATTAACCATAGAAACCAGTTTCCGAGGATGCTCAGTTGGTCAAGAAATAAGGAGCGTCCTATTTCGAAGGTCGACCTTGCACCGATGTTCAAGAAGACGAGTGTAAGTTCTGCTATATTATGTCAAAATACAGTATTCTTTGGTGGTTTCAAACTAACTTGATGCTTTGTATTTGATGTAGTTGATTGTGTTGTCCATGTTGAAGCCCCGCCCTTCGGAGATAGATTATTATAGCGCTCTGACTAAGGGTGATGCTCCCTTGTATCCCGGGTTGGGCCAAGAAGAAGAGGTAGAAACTCCCACTGATTTTGAGAAGGTGGTGGAGATAGCTGCTGAGGTTACGAAGGCAATATTTTTGTTGATGGCCTTGATGATGAGGATACCCCAGTCCCCATCGGCCCCACACCCTCGGCCTCGACCTCGGCCCCATCGGTACACCCCAGTCCTGATCAACCTGATTTACGGGAGGTGTTGGAGAGGTTGGAGAGAGTCGAGAGTCATCAGGATACCATCCTAAAGAACCAGGCGGTCATCATGGATGTTGTAAATAAGATCTTGACATTCGTACAAGATCTTCCACATGATTCTGATTCCGACTCACTTGACCTCCCAGATGATTTTTTTCGTACATGACATAGGCACTCCTCCCCCGATAGTACTCACAGAAAATCCTGATACCCCAGGTGTTGCTATTATCGAACCTGAGGATGTTGCTGGTGTAGAGTTTGAATTGGCCAAGAGGAAAAGACGCAGACCTAAGAAATTTGTAGACTACACCGACCCAACTAGGAAGAAATCTCATCTGGATGCGATTGATGACGTGCCATTAGTCCTCGACCCTCTGAAGAGGCCATTTTCTACACAGTACAGGACGGTCGGCAAGTGGTTGCTTGGAGATATTCCGAACAAGACGAAGAGGGATGTCTAAACTGGTGTGTATGGTCTGAGTTGGTTTTTGACGATGAAGACACCACAGTTTTGGATCGATGATGGGGTAAGTAATTTTATTAATATATGTTATCTGGTATAAACAGTGGGTTTTATAGGGTTCGATGTTGGTTCGATGTGGGTTCGATGGGTGGAGACAGATGGTTTGGGTTCTGGTACCTTTAAATGGGGCACGATGGGGTTCGATATGCAGATGGTTTGGGTTCTAGTACCTTTAAATGGGGTTCGATGGGGTTTCGATGGGTAGAGGCAAATGGATTGGGTTCTAGTAGCTTTAAATGGGGTTCGATGGGGTTTCGATGGGTAGAGGCAGATGGTTTGGGTTCTAGGACCTTTAAATGGGGTTCGATGGGGTTTGGATGGGTAGAGGCAGATGGTTTAGGTTCTAGTAGCTTTAAATGGGGTTCGATAGGCAAATGGTTTGGTTCATGGGGTTCGATAGGGGTTCGATAGGCAGATGGTTTGGGTTCTAGTACCTTTAAATGGGGTTCAATAGGGGTTCGATAGGGGTTCGATTGATAGAGGCAGATGGTTTGGTTGTAGTAGCATTAAATTTGGTTCGATAAGGGTTCGATAAGGGTTCGATGTTGGTTCGATGGATAGAGTGAGATGGTTTGGTTCTAGTAACTTTAAATGTGGTTCGATGGGGTTCGATATGGGTTCGATGGGGTTTCGATAGGCAGATGGTTTGGGTTCTATTACCTTTAAATGTGGTTCGATGGATAGAGGCAGATGGTTTGGTTGTAGTAGCATTAAATTTGGTTCAATAGGGGTTCGATGTTGGTTCGATGGATAGAGGCTGATTAATTGATTTCCTATCATTTTTGCAGCATATTGATGCAGCCAACACATGTGCTACGTATGCGTCGACACTTCTATCCCGGGGTGTATCGGCAAGATGTTGCTGTGATGAACATTATGTTCTCACAAGTGGTACCGGCCCATTATGATGCATATCAGAATGCCAAGGAAGTGGATAAGAAAAGGTTTTTGTGGGATTCAGATGTGATATCAATGATTACAGGAATTGACAGTAAATTTCTGGCATGGTGGAAGGGAGTAGACACTGTATATTGGTGCCAGAACTACCTTCAAGCGCATTGGTTTGCAGTTGAAGCCTCCATTTCTACTTGGACTTTGAATGTTTATGATTCAGACGTGACCGTGATAAGTGATAAAAAAACTGCAATCCTTTATGAAGTCATGGTCTACTTTGTTCCCATCGTTGTTATTGCAGTCACAACTTTTCAAGGATGACCCTCGGTTGACGATTCCACCTGGAGCTAAAAGATGCAAAGAGTTCAACGTGCACCGCATGCTAGTTGATTTAGTACCCCAAACCAAAGTCAGGTAATCAAAATTCTAGTTTTTATTCAAGTTTTTAAATTAAATTCTATGTTGATTTTGTTACTAATGCAGTTTATGTTTTGTTCACAGTGGAGATTGTGGTGTGTACGCCATCAAGCACATCGAGCACTTATTGGGTAGGCTACCACTTCACACGATCTGCGATTACAACATGGAGTTGTTCAGAAATAAATGGACAGTTGACTTATGGTATCAGAATGTTAGACATTGAACATTCTCTTCTTGTTATATTTCTTTGCTTAAAATTTAGGTTATTAAGAAAAAAATTTGTATCGAGCATCTTTTTATTAACGACCAAAATTCATTAACGACAATAAAAAAACAAAACAAAAAATAACCTTCAACTTCAAGTTTAAATAAAATACAACAAAAAATAAACTCAAAGTCGAGCTTTGCATGAGGACTTGTTGTGGCCACGACCACCACATCTACTGCACTTATGCATTGTAACTGGTTTCTCCCCGCTGGATGGCCAACGGTTTGTCCTTGGTCTTCCTAGCTTTGGCTTTTTTGGATGACCAACTTGTTGTTTCTCTATGGGTACACCAACTACCTTATTCTTAATGTCATCTAGAAGTATCCATTCATCCTCGTTCCCAGTTGGGTAAATGGTTTCTTTGTACGAATTCCTCCATGACTCAATGGTGTAAAACGGTGAACACAAAGAGTAAAGGTTCACTCCACGCTCTATAGCTGCTATAGCTGCATGGGGACAAGGTGTGCCTATGAGCTGGAATACCCCACATGAGCATGATTTCATCATCAAATTCACCTGAGCATCGCTGTCTGCACCAGTTACATGAAACTCGAATTGACCAAGGCCATAGACATTCATGAACCTTCCTTTGTCAGCATTGTTCAATACATCTGCCTCCATCAGGGTGGATAATTTGGTGGTAGTCTTCTCTGTCACACTACGTCGTTCAGAAAACCAAGACTGTAGTGTGAATCGAATGAATGCCAAAAAAATTGTAATTGGAAAGGTTCTTGCATCCTTGGTCTTGTTGTTGAAGCTTTCAGCATAGTTGTTGTCATTATATTGTATCGTTTTCCAAGAAAGAAAGGACGAGACCACTTATCGAAACCAATTCCCTCCAAATAGGCAGCTATGGGAGGATCCATTCGCTTAATATTTTCAAAATGCGTTAGAAATTCGGTCTTCTTCCATGCATAGGCTGCTGCCCACATCTCACTATGACAGTGATCAGTCTTGACCTTAGCTTGCACATTCATACTGATGTGATGGTAGCATGCGCCGTGGTAGGCATCAAGAAAGACAGCCTCTAGAGCATGAATAATACTAGCATGCCTATCTGACACGAAAGCCAAGTCATCAACGTCCCCAATGGCTTCCTTCAACTTCGTCATGAAATATTTCCACGAGTTGTGGTTCCCACTATCCACCAACCCGAACGCAATTGGATATAAATGACTATTCGCATCCAAAGCAACGACACATAGCATATGGCCACCGTACTTATTCTTCAAGAACATGCCCTCCACACATATCACAGGATGACAAAATCTGAATCCCCTCCTACAAACTCCAAGGGCAAAGAAGCAATATAGGAAACGACCATCTTCAGTGACAAAATCAGTAATTGTACCTAGATTCTTTTGCTGCAACATGTGCAAGTAGGATGGCAACTTGCAATACGAATCCTCATATGCCCCCCTAACATACGTAAGTGCCTTCTCTCTACATCTCCATGCCTTTTCATAACTCATATCAATACCAAAAATTTTCTTCATATCCTCCTTTACGTTGTTTGCCATGTAACTGGTCCCATCAACTGCTTATTTGTTCTTTATGAGGTGTCCAACGACCGACGGTGCAGCTTGACGATTACCTTTTTGTTGCACTTCTAGTGAGCATGTGTGTACGCTCTTGTATACCGTGATCTCAAACATGGGGGACATTGGTAGTTTTTTCCCCCTCAGTCTCCAACAACAGTCAGGATCTTTGCATGTGACATACCACACGTCAATACCAGACTTTTTCACCATATACTCAAAGTTATTCTTCATTGCAAATAGAGCAGCTTTGGTTTTTAAATCAATCTTGTCCTCAAAAGTCTTCCCAACATATATTTCTCCCATTGGTGCACCAGATGATGAGGAATGGGTTTTAGCAAATGCCTCAATATCTTCTTTTGTAAACATTGGGGCACTCCATCTGGTGTGATCTTCTCTTGATACAGTTGTCTCCCTCCACCCAGTGTTATCTTCTGTCCTAGCAGGTTGATTACTGCTTTGAGCAAGTGCTCGGCGTCCTTGAGTTGGGAGGTGTGCCTGTGCAAGAGGCAGTCCTGACTCTTCTTCTACTTGTTGGGCTTGGGAAATGTCTAACTCCTCATTTTGAAACATCTGTACTATAATACGACTCATCCTCGGAACCATCATCATTATCTTCAAAGAAATTACCAACTGGATCATCATTCACATAGGGATCGTACTCATATGCCTTAATCACACCTGTGGAACCTCCTTGTGGTATATCAAGCTGAATAGTAGCCATCGGATCAGTAACTAGAACAAAAGTGCCCACCTCACTAAGATGCTTGTAAATTCTACCTGCAGGAGATGGATCGACACTGGTCGTGTCTTTTTTGTTCACACTATGAGAAGGATCTGATATGACATTCTTCTTAACTGGAGTCACACATAAGACTATCCGTTCTTTCAAGCTTATTCCTAAGAATACATGAACTTGACAATCATTCCTCAATTGAACCAGTGCAAATGGTTGGTTGCCGCATACGTATGGCACCTCGAGTTTCAATTCATACACCTCTCTATCCACCTGAAATGTCTTGTGCAGTATGTCAAGTAGTTGCAAGTAAGTGATATAATTCTCTACTGGTCTCACTTCACCTTCAACATCCTTAAAATACCATTTCCTACCATCTGTTTCCCAAACACCGTTGTAAGAAACAAATACGTAAATAGTAGAACCTGAAATAAAAAAAAACAAATACAATTAGTTGAAAAACAGATGGTAGGAAATGGTATTTTAACAATGCTGAAAAACATGACCATCGAGCCTCCATCGAGCATGCACGAAATAGTGAGAATGCACATTACCATCGAGCTTGCATCGAGTAGGTATCGAGTAACCATCGGGCACAACATGCAACGTAAAAAATGATGTGCCATCGAGCCTGGATCGAGTAGGCATCGAGCATCCATCAAGCATGCTTGAAATAGTGAGAATGCACATTACCATCGAGTAGGTATTGAGTAACCATTGAGCACAACATTCAACCGTAAAAATTGATGTTCCATCGAGCTTGCATCGAGCATGCATGAAATAGTAATAATGCACATTACGATCGAGCACCCATCGAGTAGGTATCGAGTAACCATCGAGCACAACATGCAACCGTAAAAATTGATGTGCCATCGAGCCTGCATCGAGCAGGCATTGAGCAACCATCGAGCACAACCCAAACCCAGAAAATTCCCAGAAAACGCAGATCGACAAAATACCAGAAAGAAACAAAAAAAAAGTGCAAATATTGCTCAGATCTATTCGAAATGCCCAAAAAGTTTAAAGGAAACATCGCTAATCCAAGTATTTAAGAAAAAATTGCTTACCCATAAAAATTTTCTCCAATATTTCTCAACCCTTACTTTGGTCTTGATCTCTACAAATGGCTTTCATAGGGTTCCTTCGTAGGGGTTGCTTGACTGCCTTCTATCGTGGTGCTCTTAGTGGCGGTGTGAGGTGAGGTGAGTGAAAGAGAGCGAGGAAGAAACAAGAAGAAGGAAGAGAGGAGGGAAGAGAGGAGATAGTTGTGATAGGGGTATTATGCTAAAATGAATTGACATTATTTTGTAATGATAAAAATGCCTAGCATTTTTTTGAATTACAACCCCCTATTAAGCATAAAAAGTAAAATTTCCCATTGTTAATTGTTGTCTCAACTTTAAACTTTTATTTTTGATGTGGTGGGTTTTTGCCTAAGAACTTGACTCAATGTTTGAACAAATATCTTTTCTTTGTATAGAACCCACAAAAATAAAATTACATAAAGAATATTTCTCTATTCTTTCTTTTAAAATATCTTCTTAAAACATTTTTTTTAATCTACTTCTAACTTTTATATTAAAATATACATCATTTTCTATATTTTTTTATTTATCTATACCATTTAAATACTATATTTTTAAATATTTCTATTCATTTTAAATATTTTCTTTAACTATCAATAATATCCTTATATATTTTAATATGTATAATATCTACCAATATATCATATCACATAATTATATTATAGTTACAAATTGTTAAAATAAAAAAAAAATCTATTATCTACACATTTTTATATTAAAAAATATAAATATAATGTATATATAATACTGTGCTAAAATTAAATAAAAAATAAAAATAACAATAGAAATTTATTAAAAAATAAAATATAATAATATTATAAAATATAAATATTACTCATTAGTAGGTATATAACTATAACTATATATATATAAATATATAAAAACAGAAAGAAAAAGTGAGAATAGCATATATATATATATATTTGTGTGTGTGCTTATATGTGTTTGTGAATAATGTAAAAGAGAATATAAAAAATTAATATTATATATTTACATAGTTGAATAGTGTGTTATAAATATAACTATGTACTATAAATGAATGTAAATTTTTTTGAAGGATAAAGTATTTATTGGAGACACAATTTAGTATTTGTTTAGTATAATTTTACCTATTTAATTATTTTAGATCACCCATTAGGAGTGTTCTAAGGAAGCAACACAATCATGATTATGTAGTGTCATTAATGAAATTCATATATTAACATTTACTAATACAAGAATAAATTTATAAAAACTATAACATGTGACACTCAATTATTTTATGTGCTACTTATATTTATTTTTTTAAAAGAGAAAAAAGGGCTTTGGATGAATTTTTCTCTCTTTAGTTGAAAGTAATATTAAATTTTACTGAAAACAAGACGGGATGTCAATATTATTATTATTATTAGGGATAATGGTGAAAGTATCAAAATTATTACATTTATAACACTTAAGTATCAAAGTTATTTTTTTGTCGATAAAAGTACCTTCTATCCATATTTTGTTGCAGTTGTTTATTTTGCCGCTAGGTCCACCACGTGATGTTAAATTTGCTAATAACTTGGGCACTTTTGCCCCAAATATCTCATAATTTTGGTACTTTTGCTGCACATGTCTATTAAATTAGGTACTTTCACCACAAATATTCATTTAATTTGGTACTTTTGCTAACATGTCACAAACATACTTAACGGTTGGAACTGACGGCTGCAACAAAACATGGACAGAAGGTACTTTCGCGAGCGAAAAAATAATACTTAAGTGCTACAAACGTAATAATTTAGGTATTTTTGCCGCAAATATCCATATTATTATTATTATTATTATTATCCTAAACATAATGAAATTTGTATTCATGATTTTTTTATTTAAGGAGTGCTATGGTCAACCTCTTTGTTGACCATTAATTTAGCTAACGACATGGAGTCAAGTATACGGCAAGTACGAAAGATAATCTAATGGGAGAGAAGAAAACACCAAGGATTTATAGTGGTTCGGCCCCAAAAGATGGTAATGACCTACGTCCACTTAGTGCTATTATTAAGATTGAATCTCAAAGTAGTGATCAAAGAACTAGGGTTCTTGAGTTTCACAAGCTTTGAAAGAAATACAATAAAACGATGGATAATTGCACTATAGCTCTCTTTTTTTCTCTATCTTAGCAAAAAGATTCTGGGATCAAAAATCCCTTCCTTGAGCTATTTCATGCATATTTATAGGCTCAAGGAGGGTTACATATGCCAACGTGCCCTATCTTTCCTTAATAATCACGTATCAAGGTAATTTTGAAGAAATATTCAATGCAATTATTACAAGATTACAATCTTAGAAGGAAACAAATTAAGTTATACGACCAGCCTGGTCGTGCCTAAGAGTTAAGCCCTGACGAAGCGATGTGCTTCTGGTCGATAGTCGAGCAGTACTTTGGTCACGTGTCAACCACATGTAAGAAATCCCTGCCACGTCATCAGCAGCCATTTTTAGGGTAAACATTTGCTACCCCCCCCCCCCCCCTCGAAGTTTATTTATTGCGACCAGCAATAAAGTAAACTTAGGAAACTGACCCTTTGAATACCCCACGAAATCTGTCAGAGCCGCCCATGCTTTCTCGAAAAAAGGTGATCAATCATGTCCAATCAAGTCTTTTCAGTTTCCCAATAACTTGTCTGGCGGCTATCACACTTCCCCATGTCTTGAAAAGTTACCCTTTATGATTACCTTGGTAACCGCTCCTCGGCTAATATAAATAACCCTTAGAATCAGTTTTTACTTTTTACACTTTAACTTTATCCTTAAGAAAACTGAAGAACCGGGAGCTTTATTTCCAGAAACTTAGTCGGATCACGAAGCTCTTGCCCAGCCGAATCAACTTAGCAGCTCAAAACTTTACTCCATCTATCATACAAGTACGTTTCTTCGAACCTTTCAGTTGTTGATATGCCATGCAACACTTGTTTATCTCTATTTCTTATTTCTGAGTTCTTGGAGATTTTTACTGTTCTTGACTGAAATTGTTTTGGGGAAATTAGGAATGTTAATCGATGCTTGAAAGGGTGATGAAACAACGTCTTGTAGGAGTTAAGAGCCAGTTTGCTAGTCGAGATTGTAGATTTAGGGCGTAAAATCGAAGTAAAATTTTGATTTTTAAGCTAGTTGAAAAACTGGGTTTTTCCCACCCCTTCAGAGTCGAAAAAGCTTTTTTCCAAAAAACTTTTTACTTCCACTTTCCAATCTGTTTTTCAAACTGCTCGTATAGAACTTAGTGTTTTTGCTAGAATGCTGCTGGTCGTATAAAAGCTTAACTTTTATACATGAGCAACGTTATTCTAACTCTCAACACAGAATTTTAGGCTTTACGTTCTCACCTCCCCCTTTCTCTGTTCGCAGCTTTTCATGCAAGATCTGTGGGGAGGTGAAAGGCCTATCGACGAAGACTTGCTTGCCCAATTACTTGAAGATGAGGAGCAACCGTCGTTGCTGATTCCAGACATTCCTTTTTCTCGAACCCCACCCAATAGACCTCAGTCAAACCTTCCAGCCATGGGTAGAGTAAAAACCACTGCCCAGAAAAAGAAATCTTCAAACCCTTCTAACCAGCCTACTCCTCAATCTGGAGTTCCCTCGACCAGTGGTCGGGAAAGAAATATCCCTGACCCTAACATTCAAACGGACGCTCAGCCTCGAAACGTCGTTCAACCAGATGTCGAATGGTACATCGCCCCTGTCAGTCGGGTAACGATCAGGATGATCGCTAATTACATCAAAAAATATGGACTCCCCGGGGTGACACTAGTTCAACCCACTCAAGACCAACAGGCGAATTTGCTAGGAGGCGCCTTCAGCGCCTGGTCGAGGTACCACATCGAGGCAAGAGCGACCCTGCCTCTTCATCCTTTTTTCCAGGGGGTGGCTAATTACTTCGGGGTCGCCCCTTTTCAAATAACTCCCAACGGATATAGAATGCTTGCTGGACTCTATATCCTCTATAGCCACAAAAAATGGCCAATCCCCACACCACATGAGGTCAACTATCTGTTCGACCTAAAATCTAACCCCAACCAAGAAAACACGGGGTTTTTCCACTTTTGTCACCAGAAAACAGGTCGTACTTTCCTGACTGACACCACCTTCATCATGAACGCGGGGAGGTACCATCAGGAGTATTTCCTAACGACTGACATGGTCGCGAACAACTTGGCCTTCACTCAAGAAGGTAAAGTCTTTGTACCACTTGTCGTCAATATTTCTTCAATTTTTTGCTGCACTTTCATTAGAAATTTAGTGCGTTTCAAGCCCATGGTTGCGACCAGACCCTACCCCAGACACGGAGATGAGATCAGCCCTCCTGGCCATCATGACCGACATGGAGAAAAGTGTCAAACAGCTGGTCACAGAGGCCAACTTGAGGCTGGTCGAGCTTTTAGCACCCCACCAAGACGTGACGGAGTCAACAGCTGGAAGTGCCACTGGCGAGGACATTCCCGAGCAGCACCCGGACGTGTCACAAACTCAAAGGAGGACAACCGGAGTGACAATCATGGAACCCTCCAATACTCCACGAGTTTCTGCTCTCCCCACCCCTCAGGGAAAGGGAAAAAAGAAGGCCACTGTCCCTCTCGAGCCCCTTGACAAATCGTCGGACAAGAACGGTATTAATTTCTCGCTCTTAAATAGTTTGCCTATTCCCTGTCACCTCCTCGCCGGGGATGGAAACTTTAAATACCCTCCTGCTTTAAATTCAGATTTCTTCAGGCCAGAGAGTGAGTGTAGCACTAGTATAGTAAATAATGTAGCGATCAGTAATGATACCTCGGGTATTATACTTTCAATTTCTCTATCCTTGCTTCTTAAACTTAGCAAGTTTCTTTTATTATATTGCATGACTGTTCGTCGATTCTTTTTTGTAGACATGCCTGCTGAATGTGCCTTCGACTTGTACACCAAGTCAGCAAGCAAGAAGAAATCCCATAGGCACCAGTCCGGGGAGGGCTACAGCAACCAGCTTGCGAAAAAGTCTCGAACAGACGACCCTCCCGCGTCTACTCCAACAAGGGAGAAAACTCCTCCACCAGCTCCTACCAGGGAGGTGACTCCTCCAACTCCAACAAACCCAGATCTTCCGTCTTCGATCGAACAGACTCCTCCTCCCGCTCCAGTCGAACCTACGCCCCCAACATCGACCGTCCAGCAGTCGGCTGGTCGTCGGGAAGAAGCCTCAAGAGACGACCTTACGAGCGTGGTGCTCAGCTCAGCCAAAGATAGGCTGTCGAAAATAACGAAGCACCGACGCTGTAACGCCCTACTTCCTTAGAGCCGTTACTAAGTGAGTTTAAAAACGTGCTTTCATCTCGCTAATCGAGGTTTTAGATCAAACAGTGTAATTAAGCTATAAACAAGGAGAAAACCTTAAAAATATTAATTTCCATAGAGAATCGTAAAAGGTTTACACTTGGGATCCCAAAATACAGTTTAGAAATGTTTACAACATATTAATTAAACTAAGTCGACTAGACGACAAAATCAGAGTTTATTTACAAGCATCTCCCAAAAAACCTCTGGCCGTGGCGGCCAGGCTGGCCGAACATGTACACACCGCCTCACCCCTGCTGTACTCATGGTTGGTTGATCACCTCTGTACCCTTTACCTGCACCACAGAGCATCTGTGAGCCGAAGCCTAGCAAGAGAACCCACAAGCAGATAACATATGCATCACATATATCGAACATATAAACATGCCACCAATGGCTAAACACGTACGGCCTAGCCATCCCAGGCTTTTACCAAGCCCTGGGTCTGCGGACCATGCCGTGAGGATATCCCAGGTATCCTTCTGGGGACTCGCCCTGGCAACTCGCACTCCACGTGCTCAGCGCTGCTTCCGGCCCCTTTGCCGTTCTCGGCCTTGCACTCATTGTGCCCAACGCCGTTCTCGGCCCTTCGCCGTTCTCGGTCTACACCATTCCCGGCCCAAGCCGACCATTCCCATAATAATTCACAAAGCATAACAAGTATACATAGAGTTCTAACATAATCAGATAAAGGGCTACGCCCCACAGTTCTAACATATTGGGCTCGACCCTGCATATTAATCCATTCAATCACACTGGGCTCAGCCCTGCATATCAATTCATTCAAACACATTGGGCTCAGCCCTGCACACAAGCTCTATGGGAACAAGGGTTCTCTTACCTGAGTTCCGAGCTTTCCGAGCACCGATGTCCCGAGCACAGTCCTCAAACTGGACCTTAGTCGAAATCCCTAGTCACAACACATCACCAATATTCAGTCATCAAGTTCTAATCCAATGAATAACCTCAAACCATAACCCTAACCTCTGGGACCTTGAATTCTACCAATCCGAATGATAAAATCCATCCCGGGCCTTACCCTTTAAGTTCCCAAGTAAAAAATATCATTAAAATCCTCACTGACACTAAGGGCCGCGGCCCCTCCCACTAGAGTTGCAGCTAGCCTCAAAACAGAGGCTAGCTCTCCACTGACCACCACGCGGGCCGCGGCGCGCCCTGCAAGTGCCGCGGCGCGCTCGAATTCCCTCAGCCTCCCATGGCTGCGCGCGCATGCGGGTCGCGGCACACCCCTCCTAGGGCCGCGGCGCTCCCCGCTGAACCCATAATTCTTCATCAATTTCCTCCCTTTTCTTCAAGCTAACCCCAACAAAACTCACCTATCTAACCCAGATATTAAACACATACTTCAGCCCAGCAATAACTCAGTAGCAACATCATAATCCATCAAAGTCTACTACAAAAACCCAACTAAAATACTCAAGATCACATCAAACTTAACTAGCATGCACTCTTACAAACCAGCAGCAAATTAAAGCATAAACCTATAATTAAAACTTACCCTCTTGCTGAACTCAATCCTTGAAGTTGATCCTCAATTCCCCAAGCTTCAAGCTCCTGAGTTTCCTCAGCCCAAATCCTTGCTTAAGTTAGCTTTCTCCAAGTTTCCCTTGAGTTGTTCCTTAGAGAGTGAAAGAGAGAGGTGAAAAAAGTGAGAGATTCTATCCTTAGCTGAAACTAGAGGTATAAGTCGGTTTCCCAAGGCTTCCAATTAATTCCCCCCTTTTTGTTTTATTTAACTTAAATCTAAAGGGTTACCTCAAGGCTCGGGGTACCAAAACGTCCCCGAGGGCAAAATGGTAAAATTCCTCAATATACCCGCCTAGACATTCTATCCTCAAATATATCTCCAAATATTTATTTTCATGTCCCAATAACCCCATAACACCTAGTACCCAAATTACCCCTCGACTCGCCCCGAGTCGGAATCTCAACCCCGTTGTGACCCTCTGGCTAACCGCTCCCCAGGACTGTCTCGGACCGTGCTGCACAGACATTTCACATATATAACATATATCACATTCACGCCCCCAATACCTAGTCTGGGCCCACATGCACATTTAATTCACTAAACATGCACTATCATAAATTCACATTAATCCACCCATAACACATTAAAGCATAATAAATCACTTATTGCCCTCCAGGCACACTAATCAAGGCCTTAAGCCCGATTAGCAAATTCGGGTCGTTACAGACGCAGCCGGGAGGCAATCCAGGAGACCGGCTCCATGGGGGTCGACTAGGTCCTCAGCCGCGCACTGAATGAAGTGCTTGCTGTAAGTTTCTTTCTGCTTTGTAAATCATCTTTTTAACTTGCTCCTATTAACGACCTTATCTTTTTCTGATCCCAGGGGGTGCTTACCCTGACCTCTGGCTGGCGATCTTCAAGGACGCAAAATGCTCAGTTTGAGAAGTAACTCAGCGATCAGCTCAGTGCTACTGGGGCTTAATACACCGAGCAACTTAAGACGTCTGAGGCTACTTATGTCGAGCAATTGAAGGCAGTCGAGGCGAAACATTCTGAGGCCCTCAAAGAGGTTGAGGCAAAGCATACCGAGGCTCTTAAAAAATCCTAGGCGAAGCACCTCAAGGCATTGCAAGTGACCGAGGCCACAATTGCTTCTCTCAAAGAGGAGCTGAAGAGAAACGATGCAAGTATAGATAAGATCACTGCATCCAAGGAGCAATACAAGGAGGTCTCGCTCAGGAATTATCGGGAAGCCCACAAGCTTCAAGATGAGCTTGCAATAAGTTGCCAAGAGGTTGCTGCTTTAGAGGAACAGAACGCCCGCAACCTTGAAGACTATGAGGGGGCATCGTTCGAGTGCTTCTACTTGTTCTAGAAGAACAATCCCACTGCCAACTTTTCCTATCTCCCAGACCATATCAGGGAGGCGAAGCTGGCTAAGTGCATTGCTCGCCTGGAGGAAGAAATAATTCCAAGGTCTCTAGAAATTTCTCTAGCAACCAGCATTGTAGGCGCCCAAGAAGAAGCTGGGGATGCAGTCGACCAGCAGCAGCAGCAATCGCTACAAGACCCCCCAGCAACTTCATAGTTTTTTTTTCTCTTTTAAATACATGACCTAAGGGTCGTGATGTAAAGTCAATTCCTTATTTAATTTTTGATTGCTGCATGGGCAGCTATTTTCCTTTTAATCGAACAATTACATCCGAGCAGTATCGCTCGCGGTGTAAAGTAATTCTTTTTTGATATTATAATACATTTTGCGTCTTATTATAACATCTGTTCGCATGACCGAACTTAACATAGTACTTTGGTTTGATTTAACAAAATACAAAATTTTGAAAAATACTCTAAGTACTCTAGCATGCTTTCACTTATTTTGCTCATGTGTTTACATACCTTTCGATATGCTTTGCTTACTAAATACCTTATATGCCCCCTAAGTGATCGAGGAACTTTAGGTCCTTGGTCACTTGCCTTGACCAAAACCAGTTCGAACAATACTGCTCGGAGCAAAATAATTAAAATTGTAATAGAGCAAAACAACACACGTAATGAGCAAATACTTGTATAAAATATAATAATTAGCAAGAATGACTGGCTGCGCACAATCCCTTATACTTCTCATAATAAATGAACAAAACGTGTTTGTACGAGTGATCAAAAAGTTCTTACACTTATAAGCGATTAGTCACATAAAATGACCAACCCTTTTTCATAACTTGTAAAAAGTAAAATTAATACAAGCCAATCCTTTAAGAAGGATTGTTCATTGATAGTACTTGCACAGGTGTTCTCCATTCCAATAGCGAGGAACGAGATCTCCATTTAAGCGAGCAAGTTTGTAGGTGCCTGGGTGAAGGACTTCTTCAATCTGGTATGGCCCTTCCCAATTAGGTCCGAGTACTCCAGCAGCTTGGTCACGGGTGTTCAGGAAAACTCTTCAAAGTACTAGATCTCTGACATTGAATTTCCTTTCTCACACTTTAGAATTGAAATACCGAGCAACTTTTTGCTGGTACACAGCTACTCAGAGTTGGGCTTGCTCACGCTTCTCATCGACCAAGTCTAAGGATTCCATCAGTAGTTGGCTATTCGAGCCTTGATCATACGTTATTCTACGATGCGAAGGTGGATCTAACTCAACAGGAAACATAGCCTCATATCCATAAGCTAAAGAGAATGGAGTATGGCCTGTTGCTGGTCGATGGGAAGTTCTGTATGACCAAAGGACTTCAGGCAATTGTTCTGGCCACGCCCCCTTAGCTTCTTCTAGTCTTTTCTTCAGTGTATCCTTTAGCGTTTTGTTGACTGCTTCAGCTTGTCCATTTTCATGGGGATGAGCGACTGAAGAAAAGCTCTTGATAATGTCATGCCGTTCCTAAAAATCCTTGAATAAATCACTATCGAACTTGGTGCCGTTATCCGAGACAATTTTCCTTGGAAATCCATAGCGACAAACGATGTTTTATATCACAAAATCCAGCACCTTCTTTGTCGTTATGGTTACGAGTGGCTCGGCTTTGGCCCTATGGGAAAAGATTCAATTAGATCTATGCCCCAAACTGCAAACGGCCACGGACTTTGTATCTATTTAAGCTCATTAGGGGCTGCTTGTGGGATTTTGGAGAACCTCTGGCACTTGTCGCACCTCCGCACAAACTCCATCGAGTCTTCATTCATCGTGGGCCAGAAGTATCCTTGCCTCAGGATATTTTTTGACAAGCTTTTCCCCCTCAGCGTAGTCTCCACAAAAGCCTTCGTGCACCTCTTTCATTAATTATTTGGTCTTTTCTTTTGAAATACATCTGAGGAGTGGCATTGAGTATCCCCTTCGGTACAAGATTCCATCAACCAGGATATACCTAGCAGCTTGGCGCTGAAGGATCCTAGCTTTGTTTCTGTCCGTTGGTAACATGCCTTGCGTCAAATATTCTATATATGGTGCCATCCATGTATCCACCATCTGGATCACCATAGTGGTCTCCTCTGCTTGGATGCTTGGCATAGACATTTGCTCAACCAGAACTATATTCAGAGTATCTGTATCCTTTGCACTTGCTAATTTGGCCAAAGCATCAGCATTGGAATTCTGGTCGCGAGGTACTTGCTGGAGGGTGTATTTGTCTAACTGAGCCAATAAATCTCTTGTTTTGTTTAAATAGGCAACCATCTTTAAACCTTGCGCCTAGTATTCTCCCATGACTTGATTCACCACCAGCTGAGAATCACTGTAGATGTCAAGCACCTTTATATTCATGTCCCTGGCTAAACGCAACCTAGCGAGTAATGCTTCATACTCGGCCTCGTTGTTAGAAGTAGTGAAGTCAAACCTGATTACACAGTGAAATCGATGCCCTTTTGGGATTATCAATATCACTCCTGCTCCGGCGTGGCACTCATTAGAAGAACCGTCTGTAAATAATTTCCATGAAGGAGCTTGTTTTTGACATTCAGGCTCATTTGGCTCTTCAATTTGCTCGTTATCTGTAAGTTCAGTGAACTCTGCAATGAAGTCAGCCAAGGCTTGCCCTTTTATCGCTGCTCACGGCAAGAAAGATATATCGAACTTCCCAAGTTCGACTACCCATTTTAATAATCTACCCACAGCCTCTGGTTTTTTCAGGACTTGTCGTAGAGGTTGGTCGGTCAAAACCGTGATTGGGTGAGAGCTTCTTGGAGGCCAAAATTAGGCAATAGGCTAGCTTCTCGATGGGCGGGTACCGCTGTTCTGCTCCAATTACCCTTTTGCTTGCATAGTAAACAGCCTTCTGCACGCCTTCTTCCTCCCTTACTAAAACGGCACTAGCAGCATATTCCGTGATCACCAGGTAGATGAACAAAGTTTCTTTATCGACCGGCTTTGAAAGGATGGGTGGTTGTGCCATATGAGTTTTTAATGCTTGAAAAGCCTGCTCGCACTCCTCCGTCCACTCAAACTTTTTGTTGCCTCTAAGTAGATTAAAAAATGGAACACACTTATCTGTTGACTTCGAAATGAATCTACTGAGAGCAGCAATTCTTCCGGTTAAACTTTGAACATCCTTAATCTTTGCTGGTGATTTCATATCGATCAGGGCTTTAATTTTCTCGGGATTGGCTTCGATTCCTCTCGACTTAACTATAAATCCCAAGAACTTCCCTGATCCTACTCCGAAGGAGCATTTAAGGGGATTCAACTTCATCTGAAACTTGTTCAAGACGTTGAAGCACTCCTGCAAATCCTTTATATGCCCTTCTGCTTTCTTCGACTTGACCAGCATGTCGTCGACGTAGACCTCCATTTTTGTGCCGATCAGCTCTTTAAACATGTGGTTGACTAGTCGCTGGTAAGTCGTACCAGCATTTTTCAAACTGAAAGGCATTACTTTGTAACACTAAAGCCCTGTATCATTCCGAAAGCTAGTGTGATCCTTATCAGGGGATGCATTCTAATCTGATTGTACCCGGAGTATGCATCCATGAATGAGAGAATCTCATGTCCTACAGTGGCATCGACCAGCTGGTCGATTCTCGGGAGTGGGAAACAATCTTTGGGGCAGGCTTTATTAAGGTCTGTGAAATCCACGCAAGTACGCCATTTGCTATTCGGCTTGGGAACTAGCAAGGGATTAGAGACCCACGATGGATAAAATGCCACCCTGATGAACCCATTCTCCTTCAACTTTTCGACTTCTTCTTTTAAGGCCCTTGATCTATCTTTGTCGAGCAGCCTTCTTTTTTGTTGCACTGGTGGAAAACTTGTAACGACCCAAAATCACTACTATGGCTTAAGGGCCTTGATTAGTGTGCCGGGAGGGCATAATTGGTTTATGTACGAATTTATTGATTTAATGCATGATTACATGATAAGCATGCTTGTATGACTATGTGAATATAAATGTGATTAAATGTTATACTTGTGAGAACCACATTATTATGTGGGTAAATCTGTAGCGGGCGACTTGAGGCGTTCCTAGGGAGCTAGATAGCGGGAAAGTCACAACGGGGCCTAATGTTTGACTTTGGTCAAGTCAAGGGGTATTTTAGGTATCGGGCGGATATTTAGACTACCGGGTTATGAAAATAAATAATTGGAGATATATTTGAGGTTAGGAAGTCTAGGTGGGAATATTGGGGAATTTTACCATTTTGCCCTCGGGGATGTTTCCGGTACCCCGAGCTTTGGGGATCAGCTTAATTACCTAAGGATAGACTTAGGAAGCTTTAGAAAACAATAGAACATAATAAACCGACTATTTCCTCTTTCTCCCTTTCTCTCTCAAAGGAAACTCTTGGAATCTAAAGGAACTCAGCTGAAAAGCTCTGTGATTTAGGCTTGGGTCTTGAGGGATTAGCTCAATTTTAGGAAAGGAATTCAACCAGGACTAAGGTAAAGATTGATTCCCACTTTCTGTTGTTGAAATTCTGTGATTTTGGTTGTGTTCTAAGTGGTTTTTGGGTTTTGGATTTGAAGATTAAATTGAGGCTAGAACCTTGGAAATTAGCTCAGAAAGCTCTTGGAGGATTGGTTCTACAGTTGAGGTAAGCTCGAATTTAAGGTTTAATGGCTGAGTTATAGTGTTTCCATGGCTGGGTTTTGTGTTCTTGAGTTAGAAAGTTTCAGTGATTGAAATAGGTTTTTGAAGGGCTTTTAGTCTAGGTTTCAGCTGGGTTGTGTTGCTGGAATCTTGTGGGAAGTTTTGGGTAATTGAGTTGTGGAATTGGGATAGTTTTGGGTGAGTTTCCATGAGGTTTGAGAGTAAAAAATGGAGGTTTTTTTGGGTTCAAAGGGGTCGGGCCACGGCATAGTTCTTGGTGAGCCGCGGGCCTTCGAAGTTGATGTGTGCTGACGAAGGAGGGCAGGCCGAAGCATGGTCTGAGTAGGGCCGCGACCCTTGTCTGTTTCTGGGTATTGGGAGGCCTCTGGTTGGGGTCATGCCCCGGCATTGGTGGCTAATGCCGCGACCCTTAAGGGATTTTGGGATTTTGAGATTCTAGGCTTGGGAATTTAACCTAGGGTGCTCAGGATTGAATCTTTTACCATTTTTGGTGAAGTTCAATGTTCCAGAGACTAGAACCTTTTCTAGAAGCTCTTTTAAGATTGTTGATGGTATCCTTTATCTTGGTTGTGACTAGGTGCTAAGCTAGGGCTCAGGGATCGGATCATGCTCAAGGAGCATCACTCGTAACTATTTCACTTGGAAGCCAAAGGAAAGAAAACTGCACCTGGTTGTGTATTTGTAATGGGACTAAGGGTTCCCTAATATGTATGCTTTGAAAAGGATGGTATTATGCCATGTAGATAGTAAACTAATGGCCTAAGAGTGCCAAATGTTACACTTGCACACAGGGCGCGGCTCGGCCACTGGTAGCTGAGGACAGCTTATTATGCACTGAGCTCGGTTTAAGCAGGCCAGAGTCAGTGGAGTAAACAGAGGGTGCGGCCTAAGTTGTCAGCCCTAGTTATTATGTGATTTGACTGTTATTAATGATTGGTTGCATCTTTGACTCTGATTACATGTTATATGATTAATGTGGAATGTTAAGTGGTTGATCATGCTTAATGATTTATTCTCTTGATATGATTGTTGAGATGTGTATTATGTTTTCTTGCTGGGCCTTGGCTCACGGGTGCTACGGGTGCAGGTAAAGGCAAAGGAAAACTTGATCAACCCTGACTTAGAGAACTCTATGAGCAGAATGTACATGACCAGTTGCTCAGCCACCACGGTTGAGAGGATAATAGGAACAGAAAAGCTATAAATGTCTGTTTTGCCTTAGAGTGGCTGATGGTAGTCTCTATTTTGGAAATTTTGTAAACTAACCTTTAAACACTGTTCCTTTTTGGGATCCCATATGTAAATCTGTTTAAATATATGAAATGTATCTTTTGAGACCAAAACCATTTTAACCCTAGTACATTTATGGTTTAGTGACACGTTTTGACCAAATGACTTGATTAGCAAGTCCTGCACCTTTATAAGTACACAGTGTAGCGGTCCTGGCTATCCAGGGCATTACAACTTGGTATCATAGCATCCTAGGTTTAAGGGTTCCTGAAGACTGGCTGGACATGTACATTCGCTGCTAGAGACAAGCTCGATTCAGGGTTTGGTAATGTGTATATGTGCTTATATGCTTATATGCCTGGAATGAACTATGATTGTTGTTATCTGTTGGATTAATAGGGAGCCTGAAATACTGATAGGGCCTGGCCCTTGACTGTTGTGTGAGAATATTGAGGCATGTTTATTAGCATCGCCATGCATGTACATGAATATTTGGATGATTAACTGTATATTGTGTATGGATAAATGCTTGTTTCATAGTTATTGTGTGACAAGATTGGGGCATGCTTATTAGCAGCCGGTGCATGTGGATAAATGCCTATATGTTGATTGTTTGTGTGTGGTTATGTTCCATTGGTGGATTTTGGAGAAGCTTTTACCTTGTCATCATGGTCTGATTACCGAGTCGTTAATTGCAGATTGAATTGGATAGCTATGCATCCAAGAAAATCTATGTGACTAGCCGGCACTAGGTCTGGGACCGGGGGTGATGACCAGGGCCAAATTCCTCTGCCAGTCCCTGAGAACTGGCAGCAACTTATGGCCGATATCTAGGCTCGGTTGCAGAGCCAAGATGAGCAAATCCATATTCTGCGACAACAAGCTCCATCAGGGAGTGCTTCCCCTATTGTACCACCTGCAGTGGTACTAGTTGTGTAGTCAGGAGAGGTTGGGAACAGATGTATGAGCGGTTCAGGAAGCAGCAGCCCCCAATCTTTGAGGGTGGACCGGATCCATTGAAAGTCGAGCAATGGCTAACCATGATTACTTTAATTCTGGATTTTATGAGAGTAGAGGGGCATGATAGAGTGGCCTGTGCCACTTATATGTTGAGAGAGAATGCCCGCATCTGGTGGGAAGTGGCATCGTAGGCCAGGGATGTTACTGCTTTGAGTTGGGAAGGTTTTAAAGACTTGTTAAGTCAGAAGTATTACAATGTTGTCGTCAGGGCAGCAAAAGTTAATGAGTTCGTGGGTTTGGTGCAGGGCAATATGACTGTTACTGAATATGCCCTGAAGTTTGATAGGCTTGCAAAATTTGCACCAGATCTTGTGCCTACTGATGCTGCTAGGCAAGATAGATTTATCAGGGAGCTTAATGCTATGATAGCCCGGGATGTTAGGATTACAACAGTACCTGGAGGAACAACTCATGCCCAGGCTGTTGAGAAGGCTCTTACCGCTGAGGAAGCGGAGAACAAGATTTGGAAAGAAAGTGCGGTGAGACGTGAGGGCCACAGAGTGGTGCCTCCTTATTCAGGGGCAGGTAGGGGCGGAGGCACCAGTGACTTCAAGAGAAATACTCCTGACACTTCGACCGCTGCTGGTCCTGATAGGAGGGGTCGGGGTGGAGAGGGTGGCCGTCGGGGTGGCAGCGAGGCATGGCGGACCTATCTGGAGTGCCCGAGGTGTAGATGACGCCATCTGGGCGAGTGTCGGGCTAAGGCTTGCTTTGTGTGCGGAACAATGGGGCATCTTAGGAAAGACTGCCCAACAGTGAAGAAAGGTGAGGCAGGAAAGGTGGATAGGTTGACTCCAGCTCGAGTATTCACCTTAACTCAGGCAGAGGCCGAGGCTAGTCCCTCGGTAGTGACAGGTCAGCTTTCTAGCGATGGCACTCCTTTTACTGTATTGATTGATTTTGGTGCTACACACTCCTTTGTTTCTAGTAAAGTGATTGATAGATTGTGTAGACCTAGTGAATATCGGACTGCAGGGTTTGGGACTTTATTGCCTACAGGGGAACTGGTAGTTTCTAGGAGATGGATTAGGGCACTGCCAGTGATGGTTGATAGTAGAGAACTTTCAGTGGATCTGATTGAGTTACATATGGAGGATTTTGATATGATCTTTGAGATGGATTGGTTGGTCAGGTATGGAGCTACTATTGGCTGCAGGAAGAAGATGGTGACTTTTGAGCCTGAGGGCGAGGATCCTTTTGTCTTTGTGGGTGCGGTTTCTGGACCCCGCATACCCTTGATTTTAGCATTGAGAGCCAGAGACTTGTTACAGGGTGGATGTATAGGTTTTCTGGCTAGTGTGGTGGATACTACCAGGGTTATGCCAGTAGGGCTAGGAGAGACCAGATTGGTGTGTGAGTTCTTAGACGTATTTCCTGAGGATCTACCAGGGTTGCCGCCGCGCAGGGAGATTCAGTTTGAGATTGAGTTAGCATCGGGGACAGAACCAGTATCACGAGCACCATATAGGATGGCACCAGAAGAGTTGAAGGAATTGAAGATACAGTTGCAAGAACTTCTGGATTTGGGATTCATCAGGCTTAGTTATTCTCCATGGGGCGCTCTAGTGTTGTTTGTTAAGAAGAAGGACGGGACTCTGAGGATGTGTATAGACTATAGATAATTGAACAAGTTGACTATCAAGAATAAGTACCCACTACCAAGGATTGATGACTTGTTCGATTAGCTACAGGGAAAGACGGGGTTCTCAAAGATTGATCTTCGATATGGTTATCACCAGCTGAGGATCAAAGATGAGGATATACTGAAAACAACCTTCCGAACACGGTATGGGCATTATGAGTTCTTGGTCATGTCTTTTGGTTTGACCAATGCCCGGGCAACCTTTATGGATTTGATGAACAGGGTGTTCAAGGACTTCTTGGATCAGTTCGTCATTGTCTTCATCGACGACATCTTGGTATACTCCAGTTCAGAGGCAGGGCATGAGCAGCATCTTCGACAGGTTTCACAAAGGTTAAGGGAGCATCGGTTATACGCCAAGTTTAAGAAGTGTGAGTTTTGGTTGCCAGAGGTGACTTTTCTTGGGGATATAGTTGGAGCGTAAGGGATTAAGGTGGATCCGTCCAAGGTAGAAGCAGTAAGAGATTGGCCGAGGCCAAGGAACGCCTCGGAGGTGCGGAGTTTCCTTGGGTTGGCAGGTTATTACAGACAGTTCATAGAGGGGTTTTCAAAGATTTCTTCACCAATGACAGAGTTGACAAGAAAGAATCAGAAGTTTGTTTGGTCAGAGAAGTGTGAGAACAGTTTCCAAGAGTTGAAGCGACGACTTATTTCTGCACCTGTGCTGAGTCTTCCTTCGGAGGAAGGAAAGTTTGTAGTCTACTATGATGCATCAAGGATGGGTTTAGGTTGTGTGTTGATGCATAATGAGAAGGTTATAGATTACGCATCGCGATAGCTGAAGGAGTATGAACAGCGGTATCCTACTCATGATTTAGAACTAGCAGCAGTGGTATTCGCAATGAAGGTGTGGCGACATTATCTGTATGGGGAGAAGTGCGAGATAAACACTGACCATAAGAGTTTGAAATATTTCTTCACTCAGAAGGATTTGAACATGAGGCAGAGGCGTTGGTTGGAACTGGTTAAGGATTATGATTGTGATATCCTTTACCACCCTGGGAAGGCCAATGTGGTGGCAGATGCGTTGAGCCGGAGGGGTCCAGGACAGTTGTATAGTTCCACCCAAGTCTCGAGGGAGTTGGCTGATGAGATGACCAGGGCAAAGATAGAATTGGTAGTAGGCCAGTTAGTTAATATTACCCTGTGATCGACCCTATTAGAGTGGATCAAGGAGGGACAATTGGTGGATGCGCAGTTGTGAGATGTTAGGTAGCATGTCTTAGCGGGGACAGCTAAGGATTATTCTATTTCTAAGACTGGTATGCTACGATATCAGGGACGGATTTGTGCTCTGGCAGATGAGGGAATCAGACGAGAGATACTGGAGGAGTCTCACACTACGTCATACTCGCTTCATCCGGGTACCACAAAGATGTATCAGGATCTGTGAATATTATATTGGTGGCCCGGGATGAAGAAGGATGTGGTAGAGTATGTGGCTAGATGTTTGACATGTCAGCCGGTAAAGGCTGAGCATCAGCGACTAGCGGGATTGCTTCAGCCTTTGGGTATCCCAGAGTGGAAGTGGGATGACATCACTATGGATTTCGTGGGAGGACTACCCAGGACAGTAGGACTTTGTGACTCGGTGTGGGGGATAGTGCACAAATACACCAAGTCAGCTCATTTTCTGCCAGTGAAGTTGACGTACTCAGTGGAACAGTATGCAGAGTTGTATGTGAGGGAGATAGTTCGTCTCCATGGGGTTCAAAAGTCTATTGTATCTGATCGAGACCCAATCTTTACTTCCAAGTTTTGGGGAGCTCTGCAGAGAGCCATGGGGACTCAGTTGAAGTTTAGCACAGCTTTTCATCCTCAGAATGACGGACAGTCTGAAAGGACGATTCAGGAATTGGAGGACATGCTTAGGGCGTGTGTGATTGACTTCGAGGGATCTTGGAGTAGGTATCTTCCATTGATCGAATTCCCATATAACAACAGTTACCAATCCACGATTGGAGTGGCTCCTTACGAGATGTTATATGGAAGAAAATGTAGATCGCCCATTCATTGGGATGAGATGGGTGAGAGAAGGTATTTGGGGCCAGACATGGTTCAAAAGACCAATGAGGCTATTGAGAAGATTCAAGCCAAAATGTTCGCTTCGCAGAGTAGACAGAAAAGCTACGCTGATCCTAAGCGTAGGGACGTGGAGTTCCAGGTTGGGGACCACGTGTTTCTGTGAGTTTCACCACTGAGAGGGGTGAGGATATTTGGGGTAAAGGGCAAGCTGAGCCCTCGGTTTGTTGGACCTCTCGAGATTTTAGAAAGGATTGGACAGGTGGCATACAGGTTGGCTTTGCCACCAACGTTGTCAGGAGTTCATGATGTGTTCCATGTCTCCATGTTGCGGAAGTATGTTTCAGATACGACACATGTGTTGAAGTATGAGGACTTAGAGTTGCAGACAGACTTGTCCTATGAAGAGCGACCAGTTCGGATTTTGGATCGGAAGGACAAAGTCTTACGGAATAAGACAATTCCGTTAGTTAAAGTGTTGTGGAGAAATAACAAGGTCGAGGAAGTGACCTGGGAGTTAGAGACAACGATGCAGGATCAGTATCCCGAGCTATTCAGGTAAATTTTGAGGACGAAATTCTCAGTAAGAGGGGATAGTTGTAACGACCCAAAATCACTAATATGGCTAAAGGGCCTTGATTATGTGCGAATTTATTGATTTAATGCATGATTACATGATAAGCATGCTTGTATGACTATGTGAATATAAATGTGATTAAATGTTATACTTGTGAGAACCACATTATTATGTGGGTAATTCTGCAGCGGATGACTTGAGGCGTTCCTAGGGAGCTAGATAGCGGGAAAGTCACAATGGGGCCTAATGTTTGACTTTGGTCAAGTCAAGGGGTATTTCAGGTATCGGGCAGATATTTAGACTACCGGGTTATGAAAATAAATAATTGGAGATATATTTGAGGTTAGGAAGTCTAGGTGGGAATATTGGGGAATTTTACCATTTTGCCCTCGGGGATGTTTCCGGTACCCCGAGCTTTGGGGATCAGCTTAATTACCTAAGGATAGACTTAGGAAGCTTTAGAAAATAGTAGAACATAATAAACTGACTCTTTCCTCTTTCTCCCTTTCTCTCTCAAAGGAAACTCTTGGAATCTAAAGGAACTCAGCTGAAAGCTCTATGATTTAGGCTTGGGTCTTGAGGGATTAGCTCAATTTTAGCAAAGGAATTCAACCAGGACTAAGGTAAAGATTGATTCCCACTTTCTGTTGTTGAAATTCTGTGATTTTGGTTGTGTTCTAAGTGGTTTTTGGGTTTTGGATTTGAAGATTAAATTGAGGCTGGAACCTTGGAAGTTAGCTCAGAAAGCTCTTGGAGGATTGGTTCTTCAGTTGAGGTAAGCTCGAATTTAAGGTTTAATGGCTGAGTTATAGTGTTTCCATGGCTGGGTTTTGTGTTCTTGAGTTAGAAAGTTTCAGTGATTGAAATTGGTTTTTGATGGGTTTCTAGTCTAGGTTTCAGCTGGGTTGTGTTGCTGGAATCTTGTGGGAAGTTTTGGGTAATTGAGTTGTGGAATTAGGGTAGATTTGGGTAAGTTTGCATGAGGTTTGAGAGTCAAAAATGGAGGTTTTTGTGGGTTCGAAGGGGTCGGGCCACAGCATAGTTCTTGGTGAGTCGCGGCCCTTCGAAGCTGATGTCTGCCGAGGAAGGAGGGCGGGCCGCGGCCCTTGTCTGTTTTTGGGTATTGGGAGGCCTCTGGTTGGGGCCATGCCCCGTCATGGGTGGCTAATACCGCGGCCCTTAAGGGATTTTGGGATTTTGAGATTCTAGGCTTGGGAATTTAACCTAGGGTGCTTGGGATTGAATCTTTTACCATGTTTGGTGAAGTTCAATGTTCCAGAGACTAGAACCTTGTCTAGAAGCTCTTTTAAGATTGTTGATGGTATCCTTTATCGTGGTTGTGACTAGGTACTAAGCTAGGGCTCAGGGATCGGATCGCGCTCAAGGAGCATCGCTCGTAACTAGTTCACTTGGAAGCCAAAGGTAAGAAAACTGCACCCAGTTGTGAATTTGTAATGGGACTAAGGGTTCCCTAATATGTATGCTTTGAAAAGGATGGTATTATGCCATGTAAATAGTAAACCAACGGCCTAAGAATGCCAAAGGTTACACTTGCGCATAGGGCGCGGCTCGGCCACTGGTAGCCGAGGACAGCTTATTATGCACTGAGCTCGGTTTAAGCGGGCCGGAGTCAGTGGAGTAAACAGAGGGTGCGGCCTAAGTTGTCAGCCCTAGTTATTATGTGATTTGACTGTTATTAATGATTGGTTGCATCTTTGATTCTGATTACATGTTATATGATTAATGTGGAATGTTAAGTGGTTGATCATGCTTGATGATTTATTCTCTTGATATGATTGTTGAGATGTGTATTATGTCTTCTTGTTGGGCCTTGGCTCACGAGTGCTACGTGGTGCAGATAAAGGCAAGGGCAAACTTGATCAACCCTGACTTGGAGAGCTCTGTGAGCAGAATGTACATGACCAGCTGCTCAGCCACCACGATTGAGAGGATAACAGGAACAAGAAAGCTATAAATGTATGTTTTTCCTTAAAGTGGTTGATGGTAGTCTCTATTTTGGAAATTTTGTAAACTAACATTTAAACACTGTTCCTTTTTGGGATCCCATATGTATTTGTTTAAATATATGAAATGTATCTTTTGAGACCAAAACCATTTTAACCCTAGCACATTTATGGTTTAGTGACACGTTTTGACCAAATGACTTGATTAGCAAGTCCTGCACCTTTATAAGTACACAGTGTAGCGGTCCTGGCTATCCAGGGCGTTACAAAACTCTTGTCCATGTTCAATACATGGCTAATGACTGGAGGGTCTATCCTGACCATGTCTTTGTGCGACCAGGCAAAGACATTCTGGTTCCTCCTTAAAAACTCCACCAGTGCTTGTTTTGTTGTTGTTTTTAAGTTTTTACCGACTTTCAACACCCTGGTCAGATTTTCTTCATCGAGTTGGACCTCCTCAAGGTCCTCGATGGGTCTAATTTCCTCTTCAAAATCCCCAAAGCGAGGATCCTGGTCTCTACCTCTCTTTGGGCAACACCCTATTTGGTGACATTATCACCTGAGTGGGCCTGAGCATCAATTGCCACTTGCAACTCTTTTCTGGTAACATCTCTTGATACACCCTTCTTTGCCTTGGTGATCGAGGCATTGTAGCACTCTCTTGCTTCCCGCTGATTCCCCAAGATGCATCCTACCCTTGCGTCGGCCGGGAATTTCATGGAAAGGTACCATATTGAAGTGATGGCCCGTAGGTCGACCAGAATCAGTCTCCCAATTACAACATTGTATGTTGAAGGACAATCAACTAATATGAAAGTAGTGAGTAATGTCCTATTAGCAGGTGCAGTACCTGCTGTAACTGAAAGCCTAATCGACCCTGTTGGGGCGAGCCCTTCACCGGAAAAACCATAAATGGTTTGGTTGCATGGGTCTAGGTCTTTGACGGACAACTTCATTCTTGCCAGTGAAGACTTGTACAGGATGTTGACCGAACTTCCTGTGTCGACCAACACGCATTTCACCATCATGTTGGCAATTTGTACGTCTACAACCAGCGGATCGGAGTGTGGGAATCGCACGTGGTGGGCATCGTCTTCAGAGAAGGTTATCAATTCCTCCTCTGTTCAAGCCTTTTTTGGTGCTCGATCCTCCACACTCATCATCTCGATGTCCTGGTCGTGGCGTAGGGTTCGAGCGTATCGTTCCCTTGCCTTCCCACTATCTCCTGTAAGATGTGGGCCTCCACAGACGGTGAGTAAAGTGCCTGCCACAGGAGCTGGCTATAGAGGTGGCGAGCGTTAGCGTGCACGCGCCTGCTCGTTTCAACTTGGAGCCTCTCGCTGAGATCCTCCTGCCGCTCGCACATATCTTCTCAAAATTCCCTGCCTTATGAGGAACTCAATCTCATCTTTCAGCTGGTTACATTCATTGGTGTCGTGCCCGTAGTCGTTGTGAAAACGACAGAACTTTGTCGTATCTCTTTTGGAGATATCATTCCTTATAGCTACGGGTCGTTTGTAAGGCACGCTTGAGCTGGTCGCCTGGTAGACTTCAGCTCGGCTTTCGACAAGGGCCGTGTAGTTGGTGAATCTTGGCTCATATCGATTACCTTTGGGGCGTTTACTCTTAGAAGTTGAGGGTTCATTGTTCGTCCATTTTCCACTGTTCCTACCACTACCATTCTCGTTGCCTTTGCCGTTGCCATTGGGCTTTTCTGACCCGTTGGCGACTTTAGCGGGTTCTTCCTTGGGCCCCTTGTCTTTTGTCGACGATTTCCCTTTGTTGGCAATCGCATCTTTGAGCTTGATATACCGATCAGCCCGATCCAAAAACTCTTAGGTACTTCTTACCCCATTCTTTCTGAGGCTACTCCAGAGGGGTGAATGACGCCTAACTCCAATAGTTAGATCCATCATCTTACCTTCATCGCCCACTGTCTTGGCTCCAGCTGGTGCTTGCATGAAGCGTTGGACATATTCTTTCAAGGGTTGTCTCTCTTTTTGGCATATCTCGACCAACTTGTTATCCTCTGTGGGGTGTATGCGACCCGCATAGAACTGTCTGTAAAATTTCTTCACGAACATTTCCCAAGATACTATGCTAGCAGGAGGGAACTTGAAGAACCACTCCTGGGCGGTGTCAGACAGTGTCGCAGGGAAGATCCTGCAGTGGGCATCTTCCGACACTTTTTGTATGTCCATTTGTATCTCAAACTTATTAACGTGAGATACTGGGTCTCCGTACCCATCGAAGTTCGGCAATGTAGGCATCTTGAACTTACTGGGGGTTTCGGCCGCAGCAATCCTCTGTACAAAGGGGGTGGCCCTCCTCCTATCGTACTAAATACGGGATGTTCGTCCCCCGACCAGTTGTTGTACCGCCTGGTTCAAGGCATCAATCTGAGCCTAAACAACTTCTAGGACTGCTGGGGCCACCGGTGCCGGGGGAGCGTACTCGTCGTGCCTCTCACGGCGGTCGTTAAGTACATCTCTTAGATCATCATCTCTACGTCTCTGCTCGCTAGCTCCTAGCCGACTAAAGACGTTCTGCTGCCTGGGTTGCCCCCCAACGTTGTGGCTAGCAAGCCTATTTTCTCTAGGTGGGGAGCTTCTGCCTCCACCTCTTTCTTCATTTCTCTGGCCAGCATTTCCTCTGCCGGAATTAGCTTTATTATAGTCATGGCCATCTTTGAATTGTGGTTGACTACGGCGTGACCGGCTGTTTACTGTATTTCCTCCTCAGGCTGGCATTTCCCGATGGTCAGGGGGAGGCCTGCGCTGGTTGTTGGGTCCCCATGCATTGTTATGCCGTGGGGGGCCCCTGACCGTAGAGCTTGACTCAATGTTCCTCCTGTTAACAGAAAGACGCTGCCCCCTGCTCGGTAGATTCGGCTCTTCATCCCCTAGGCGTCTAGGGCTACGGGGCGGCTGCCCTGCCTTATTCTGCCTCGGGCGTTGGGGATTGCCTCAACCAGCCTGGGATGGAGGCTACTGCTCAGGTTCCCTAGGTGGGATATCATCCTAAGCCACAGGCGGCTGCTCCGGCCTTTGAGGGCTTGCTGGCTGGAGCGGAGGGCTTGGATTGGGACCTCTTTGAGGTGGTGCGTTTGGTTGTTGATCTGGCTGGGAGGATGGTACAGCCTGACTCCTGGCCAGTTGAATGGCTGCTTCAAGGGCGGCCATGGCATCCCTCTGCCGACGACCCATTTCTGCCTGCCGCTCAATCAGCTCTTGGCGCTGGCGTTCTATTTCTCTTTGCTGCAGCGCCATTGTCTCCGCAACATTCTCCTAATTGGCCCTCAGATTAGCCAACTCTTCTTGCACACTCCTAGCGTTGCCCTCAGTGTTTCAGAATCTAATTCCTCCTCATCAAACTCCAAATGTGGTTCATTCTCGGTCACATTTGGGGGAGGAGGTTGGGATGGTGCAGCGCTAGCAACCTGTCCAGTCTTCTTGGATGTTTTCGCCATTAGATTTTTTCACAGTTTTTTGTCAAACTCTCAACGAAAGCACGAGAATGTTGACCCTTGATTTATCCAACGACACGGAGTCAAGTATACAGCAAGTAAGAAAGATAATCTAATAGGAGAGAAGAAAACACCAAGAATTTATAGTGGTTCGGCCCCAAAAGATGGTAATGACCTACGTCCACTTAGTGCTATTATTAAGATTGAATCTCAAAGTAGTGATCAAAGAACTAGGGTTCTTGAGTTTCACAAGCTTTGAAAGAAATACAATAAAACGATGGATAATTGCACTATAGCTCTCTCTTTTTCTCTATCTTAGCAAAAATATTACGGGATCAAAAGTCCCTTCCTTGAGCTATTTCATGCATATTTATAGGCTCAAGGAGGGTTACATATGCCAACTTGCCCTATCTTTTCTTAATAATCGTGTATCAAGATAATTATGAAGAAATATTCAATGCAATTATTACAAGATTACAATCTTAGAAGGAAACAAATTAAGTTATACGACCAACCTGGTCGTGCCTAAGAGTTAAGCCCGGACGAAGAGATGTGCTTTTGGTCGATAGTCGAGCTGTACTTTGGCCACGTGTCAACCACATGTGAGAAATCCCTGCCACATCATCAGCAGCCGTTTTTAGGGTAAACACTCTTATTTCAACTTCTTTGTTAATTTTTTCCTCCAAAACATATGCCGGAGTATTTTTTTCCAAATTTTTTCATGATGGTATCCGTTGTAGTTACGGTATTCTTCCTGCAATTTTGATAAAATTTCGAATAGTTTACAGTACAGAAAATAAAGTTCTTGATATTTTCTGATATTCCGGTTTACCACACGTGTTCGAAAAAATACAAATATGTTTTCGGAAGTGTAAACTATTCAACAAATTTTGAAAATTTACAGGAATGATATTGTAATTGTGGCTCTCATTTTTATAAGTTTATATGCATGCTCTCTATAAATATATATTTAAAACAATATACATAATATAAATCATAAAAGCATACAAGTATGCGAATATTAAGGAGATACCTAAATACAATAATAAAACCATTAGAGTACTTACAAGATGCATAACAGAACAATGACTACACTATTGGATTCCCTAACCTTTTGTCCTTGTTAAATGCTAGCTACTGCAAGGAATCCAAACCGCTTTGAATCAATACCACAGTCTTCCAAGTCTTTTTCTAAAACAACCTAGTGTTTGTGTGGGCAAATCTCAACACATGAGAAGATAATTCCTAGAGAGAAAACTAAGAGAGAGTGGGCGGCTAGGTATAGAATATTAGAAGTTAATTTTTTACCTTGTCAAATTCATCTTACCTAATGCATTCTATAACACTAGTATATATATATATGCAATTAGCTATGATATAAAATAGGTCTTAGTTTCCCATTTTATTTTTAATTATTTAATAATTATAATTAATTAAATACTTGTCAAAATTAACCAATTATAATTTTGACCATTATTTAATTCATTTTATCAATATTAATACTAATTTATCAATATTAAAAAAAATTGTCTCAATTGGCTATAATACTCTCTTTTTGAGACTTTGTAATAAAAACCTCAAAGTTTCTTCTAGTTCGTTTCTCACAAAATATTAATACATAATTTCACATTATTATTTTTTATTGGTCTAGTCAATATGATATTTTTTAGAATTAATAATTAAATTTATTATTCAAGACTACTAGGTTAATTTTGATAAGAGATGACATGGGGACCATGGATCCATGAACTCAAGCTCCAATAAGTTACCGTGAATTTATTTATAATAAATAATCTCACTACCTTATTAATTTATCGTGACTCCACTATAGACTCAAAATTGCATTCTTGAAGTCATAGAACGCTTTATATCAAATGTAAATACGTCATCCATTGTTATAACCATAACCATTGTTCAATCATCTATAGATGATCTACAAATGACATAGGTGAAAATTACTATTTTACCCATCGTTAGTATTTGATCCTGAACTTCTACAAAGTTCTTTGTAAATGATATTTCCGTAAATTTAATTACAGAAATTAGTACTCTATCATTTAACACTTGAAAAAATTGGAAAATGAATAATTTAATATATATTTTTTGGGGGGCAGAAGTTAAATAAGAGGCTGAAATAAGAAGAGATTGTTGTTAGCTTTTTTTTCGTTAATTTTGTTATTTTGTTGGGTTAAGATTGTTTTGTTGTGTGGTACCCTTCTATGTCAAAGAAAGAAACTTATATTGGAACAAGTTATTGATTGGTGGCTCTTGAGATAAAATATCAACTCAGAAATTGACGGCCATTGATGCTAATTACAATGACATAAGGACAGTGTCCAGATTAAGACCCTCTTTTTGTTTAGGACACATTAAAATCAAGGGCAAACAATATCAATGATTATAATATAAAAAATGAAAAAGATAAAAATTAAAAAAAAAATGTAAAATTGTTTTTTTTCTTTTGGTATCTTATGGCGTAAGATTCTCTTTTTCTACTCCCAACTTTGAATACCCAAAATATGAATTATGATATCATCCATTTCCTCGTGTGTATATATAACAATAAATATTAAATTATATTCGGGGGGCGTAGACACGTGTCAGCAGATCTCAACTTGTGGTCCCACGCCACGGTGGCGAAACACCAATGAGCACTCGGGCAACTCGCCCAGATCAGCAAACAGCGACTCGTCCTCCTCTCTCATCGGGAACACCATCGCTGCCGCCACTGTCGTCGTCGTCGAAGAGAAGACGGACCCACTCTCCGCAAAAATTGGGCTCTCGAGAACGGGAGACGACGTCGTTTCCATGTCCCCGAACCATCCGAACTCGTCACCACCAATCAGCGACTCGTCTCCGATTAGACCCGCGAACCTCTCTTCCGGCTCGGCCTCCATCTCCGGGTCGGGTTGAGCTTCCAAAGCTTCCACTTTGGCGCTCTTAACGGCAGAGAGTGAGGCTGATTGGTTGCTGTTGTGGTTGTGGTGGTTTCTAGAAGCGGGCCAAGGGTGGTTGTGTTCGGCAGAGTAGGTGACGACTAGCATGGTGGGGTCTATACGGCTTCTCTCCACTTGTTTTCTTGCCGGACACCCTTTTGAACTGCTGCACCTGTAATACCCTCTACCGAAACCAATTTGGACAAGCACAAATAAACAAAATATCAGAAATAATGCCAAAATTTCTCTAATGGTAGAGATATGTGTGTTATATGTAAACATACCTGGGATAAGGTGAGCCTTTGATGGGTTTTTGACCGTACTTCCTCCAAGCCCAAGAATCCGAAGGTGGAGTACTACTGGTCTCGCCCTTTAGTCGTGACCCTTCGACTTCCTTAATCGGAATTGAAAGCACTCTTTTCTGCACGGCTCGTCTGCTGTCAAAGTATACATACATATTCAACTAAGATTCACTTCTTATATCTACACATACATAACGCATAGACATAGAGAGATGGATATATAGATATATATATATATATATATAGAAATGAACTGACCTTTTCTTGGGGGAGGAGATAGTAGTAGTGATGATATTCTTGGAATCGTGGAAGAGGGTAGTCGAGGTAGGAGAGTCGGAGCCATTTTCTCCCGGAGTAGTAGCAGCAGAGTAATAATCGTTGGAGTCTCGATCTGTGTCACCGACAAATGAGTTGTTGTTATTAACAGTGATTAAGCCAGTAGTAGAGATGTCCATGGCGATTGATTTAAAAGCCAGTATCAATAGCTTACAGGGTATAGAACTGTGTAGATATATATATATATATATATATATGATCAGTGAATTGATGGCGGGACCGAGATTTTATTGGATAATGTTGATCACAAAAGTTGTAGTAGGTTAAGGATCAAAGACAGTAACCAGAAAGAAAATGAGGGTTTGTTTAGTTGGGGAAGAAGAAAATGAAATGAAGGTGGTGTAGATGGAGTGGTGCTTAAAATATGGCCCTCTTCGTCACATTGACAAATTGGGTTTCTAGTGCTTCTTTATTATATTATATTACAGGACGTGCAACCTAAATGTTATATTGATATTTCATACTACCCCAATTATTATTACTTTTTGCCTTATCATGTAAATCCCTATATTCTTTTAATTTTCGTTTGTTTATTCATCATATGATAAAGGGGTGATGTACTCACAAACAAACTATATTGTAACTTGTGAAAATGACTCTTTTTTATATTTTAATTTTATTATGAATATTTGTATATAAATAAATTATATAAGAATAAACAATTAAAATAAAAATAAATAGATCACATTTAAAACAAAATAACAAAAATAATTTATAAAAGGAAAATACTATTATAGTCCTTGTATTTTTTCTGAATACGCAATCATGTCTTATGTTTTATTAAATGATATTTCAGACCCTGTAATTTACAAAATAGATTAAAAGAGTACTTACACCAAATTTTGGTCAAAATATTTTCAATTATAAGATCAATTCTTGGGTCGTTGAAGATGCGATGGGTTCAGAAAAGCAGAGAAGATGGTGGAGGAGCTGATAATGAAATATTATATTTTAAAATATTTTGACCAAAATCAGATATAGAGTATTATTGTGATATATTTTGTAAAACACATATTTCGAATTGTAATTTAACAAAGTGATTGCGTATTAAGAAAAAACAAATGAGTCAAACTGATATTTTTCCTTTAAAATATTATTAAAAACAATAAATAAAATTCTACAAATTTATTTGTGATTGATATAATTTATTTTCTAAAAAAATAATTTTGATATTAGTTCTTTGTTTTTTTTATCAATTGAAACGGTTTTTATTTATTTATTTTAATTTTGATTTTGGAAGAATTGCTTTTATTTTTTTTTTAGAAAATGGACTAATAAAAAAATTTAGATACTTATATGCTACTTTTTTAATCACTTGGGTACTAATATATTATTTTTAAGACAACCATAATAGGTAGTTTTCTCGCTATTAATTGAATTCTAGTCCAAACTTAAAACTAATGCATCAATGATTGCATCAAATGTTTGAATAAATATCTTTTTGCCCGATATAATATTTAAGTATTTAAATACAACTTTGAAACAATATAAATACTTTAATTTTTGCTGCAAATATTAAATTTTACAATTAGAGTATTTTCATTATTTAATGGTAATCCATTTTTTGTACCATTATATTGTATTTTTATATGAACCATTATTGATAATTAATTAAAGTTAATATTTTACACGCATATTTGTATTTAATTATACATGTAATTTATAATAAAGATCCAATGTTATTGATGTGATATTGCATTAAATATATGTATAATGATATATATACAAGAATATTTAATTCAAGATAATAATACAAAAAATTATCTACAATCACTAAATAAAGTGGAATATTTATTTAATATAGATTATGAGTATGATCTGTCTTCTATTTAAGACAGAATCATTTATCCGGGTTGTTATGTGTAGCGGCACAAAGAGATAGATATACTGTGTACAATATAGATTGTATTACAGTGGAACACGATGAAAGAAAAAACTTCTCATAATCTCTGTTAAAATATAGACGTTCAACATTCATTAATCAATGGTCGTCTGAGACTTGACATCAATCCTGAAGTGAGTAATGAACTCTTTTTTTTTGCTTTTATGACTTTTGACTTATCAGGTAAGGTTCAATATTCATATGACCGAGTTCCTGATATCTTGGAGTTATAGAATTGCAAGTAGATGGGAACATACTTCATAGTTATGGAATCTGCTCCTTACTTAAATGAAAGCAAAGTAGTTGCTCATTTTAGTGTTGATTCGCAGCTTGAACATAGAGCGTTCAATTTCTGTTAGAGAACAAAAATTTCATTCTGTAATTAAGTTTATAGGATAATGTTCATTAGAGGATCAATATACGTAATTGATAAAGATATAATTAGAGAGGTTAATAATGGACACTAAGTCCTAGATCTAATTATGAACAACTAGCCGATAGTCATAACGCATGCAATGGCTAAATCAATGGTCAATTTTATAGTTATAACTTCTAATAATATAAGACTGTAGTCTTGAGGGTTCAAGTATGAATTTCTAGTGGAATAATTTATAGTTAATAAATTAATTAATGGAACTAAGAGTTAGTGAGATTAATTAAATTATTGGAGCTTAGAACTACGGGTCCTTACTGTCCTCGTACTAGCTTGATAACAAACATGTAGGATTTTGGTATTAAAAGGAAATAATTAAAAATAATAAAGTATTATTTCAATCTCACAAATTACTATTATTTGTGAAATAATTTTTAATGTAAATAAAATTATATTGATACTTTTGTATACTATTGACGCCGTTTTTCGTCAACTTAAATATGTAGAGCAATAAACAATTGATTACGAAGAAAAGAATAGAAGAAGATTTTTACGTGGTTCAGCAGTTAAAATGTGCCTACGTTCATGAGTCACTTTTATTCCAAACTCTATATCAAAGCTTCAAACGAGAGCCATTTTGCAGAGTTTCTTTTCAATACCAAACACAATATCACCTCCTCCTCACTTGCTAAGTCTATCGAGCTCATCCTTCAGAGAAGGTTAAAAGCCTCGAGCCTGCAACTCATATCGAACGCTTATGGCAGATCTAAAACCATGTGACTGACATTCCGTGATAATTTGGAAAAGTGTAATGTGAAAATTCATTTATTTCGAGCCTATGCCTTTACAAGCCTACATTTTGAGGTCATTTACTTAATCTCGAAATTTGAGTGTAACATTTTGCCCCCTCAAAAGTGTTGGTTCGAGTCCAACGAGAAGAAAACTTTTGATCTTCACTTTCGAGAAATGCGCCCACCTTCTACACTCGAGTATGGACACGTGTCGTCTTGGGATTGCATGTCAAGAACACGCAAGTGCACATGACTTTTCACATTTTGCTTTTTGCTGCCATTTTTCAAAAGTAAATATGGTCCGTTGGATCAAAACTGTTTCAAAGGCTCAGATTAACTTCCCAACGCCACCTTTTTGCCTATTTAAACTTCCATTCGTATCTCATTTACACACCTTTAACTTTCAGAAGAAAAACCTTGAACCTGAGCCCAAATTCTTGCATGTTTACTGAGAAAAAAAGAAGGGAATTTTCAAAAATCTCTTAATTCCCCACGCATTCTCCTTTCGAAAACAAGTTTCTGAGGATCTCCTTGCACCGATACTACCAGTCGTCCCTCTGATTTCCTCATTAGCTTTCTACGTGTAAGTTCTCTGATCTTTTCTTCGAGTATTTATAAAAGCTTTAACTGGTTCATGGTTATGTTCTTGAAAATTTCTAGGAAAATAAGGTGTTTTGATCCATTAATTTAGCATATAAAAGGTAAAAAGAGTATTTTAGGTAAACTTTCAGGAAAAATGGTACATCTTTCTTGGATTTTGAAAGGGTTACGTGATGGTTTCGTATAGAGTAAGGAACAGGTTTAGAAATAGGGTTTAGGTGTACGTTTTCCAATGACAGTCCCTATTTGGGTAACTGCACACCTTCCCTTGAAAATTGGGAAGAGTCTTATTAGAATTAACCTCCCACTCCGTACATGGGACTACCCTTGATGCCGCGAAATTCTACCAGTTCGGTTTGGTCATTAAGGTTTCCTCACTCATTTCGAGTCTTCAGTCACGAATTTTTGAGCTTTGATTATTTGTATTTATCTTATTTAATCCTTTTTCTCAAGCTTTCGAGCTTGAGTTTTCACCCTTATCGTTTCCAAGTAATGGGTCCTCACTGTTTTCTTTCTTGTTAGATGTCTCAGTGTTCAGTGAATCGGTGGGGACCCAAACTTGCAATTTCGTACCATCCACCTTCTCCTCGAGCTGAATCTCCATTCACGCGAAACCGACGCCTAATCCAGGAGCACGTGGAATGTCTCCATCAACAAGACATCCGAGCACACTTTCAACGTCAAATCATCGAGGTCGAAGAAAGGAAACGAAGGATATTGAGATTTGCCACATACCCAGATCCGGACCCCGAGATTCACCCAATCCCTTTAGATCCTAACCAAAAAGTTACCAAAGCCAATACCCCAAACCAACTTTCTTTCAAGTTCATGGCTAGCTCATCGAGCCAATATCCTTCAAACGCCTTTCATCTCTAATCTATCCCCACTCTCCAAGGCAAGTTCTTCGAGGCAGATTTGTATAAGAGTACCATTCGCCCCACAGGATAGATATCAAACACAGTGTCTTGTCACGACTTAAAACTGTCCAGGGTGCTCATATGTTGAGCTCCTAAAGCCGACGAAAGAAGTTGCTCCGCTCTAGGCGAGGATGACATCGAGAGAAAGGATAAGCTCACGGCTTGGAGTCGCGAGCATATTCGAGCTGGGGCACTCCTACACCTGAATGCATATGTTAGGAAGTTTACCGAATACATCGGTATAGCCCCCTTCCAACTCCACACCAACTCCTATAGAGTTCTAACAGCGCTGAAGTCGCTCTTCTATGAGATGAAATGGGAAGACCCCTCCCCATATGAGATCCTATACCTCTTCTACCTGAAGAGTAACCCCACACGAGCAAAACGGGGCAACAGTTTCTATAATCTCTCCTACTGGCCTCGGGAAAAGAGGCTGTTCGAGGATATCCCCAACCATCCTCCTAACTTCAAGAGGTTATTCTTCTGGACTAGTGGCCTCGTAGAATCCAAATTCCTCTCATTCCACCGACCTCGTAAGTTTTCTGTCCTCATAAATGGTTTTTACCTCTTTTACTTTTAAAGGTCGAACATTCACACCTATTTGTCTTTTTTCAGCCAACTATAATCGCCCAAAACCCATTTAGGAAATGGCCGATCGGAGGGAAAGAATGTTGGAGCTCCCTTACGACCAATGATCCCTCCTCTATCTCTTACATGAGGACAAATTGTGTAACGACCCAAATTCGCTAATAAGGCTTAAGGGCCTTGATTAGCGTGCCAGGAGGGCATGATGGGATTTATGTGTGACTTTAATGAGTTAAATGCATGGTTATGATTTAAAGCATGTTATATGACTATTTGACTATTTGAGATGCATGACTATGTGAATTAGTATGCATGGCCCTGATTGTGTTAGAAGGGCATAATTGTAATTTTGGCCATTTTGGGCATAACTGTATTGATATGTGATGATTGTCGAGACCACATTGTGATGTGGATGTATCTGTGATTTGTGACTCGAGACGATCCCAGAGAGCAGTTTAGCGAAAAAGTTCAGGCGAGAATTTATACCCGGCTCGGGGCGAGCCTGGGGTATAAATAGGAATCTGATGAGTATATTGGGGTTTATTTTGATATCGAGGAATATTATTTGGTGATTTATCAGGTATTGGGAAGCAAGCGGGAAAATATTAGAGACATTTGAGGATTAGCGGGAATTGGGTAAAATGACTAAAATGGCCCTACTTGGACAAAAGGGTTTAGAATTAATAGGGAGGGCATTTTGGTCAATTGGCTTTTTAGAGATAGATTAATTGAGGCTTTATATACTTAGTGGGATTGATAGAGAAAGTTATATGGCTGTGGAAAAGAAAGAAAAAGGAAGAAAAAGAAAAGAGAGAAAAACAGAGGGGTTTTGTTTCAAAGGATCGGTTTGTGGTTCTCCCACCATTTCTCTTCATTTTTCTTGGGGCAAAGCTCAGTGGAGAGGTAGGATAGGCTGAGCATCAAGGATCTTAAAGTTAGACTTGAAGATTTGGCAAGGATTAGCAAGAACACATCAACTTTTGAGGTAAGTTTTTAGAAATTTCAGTTTTAAGGGTTTGGCTGGTTTGAGCTGTGTTTTGAGATGAGTTGATGGGAACTTTAGGGAATTTCTGGGCAAGCTTTGAGGAAAATCAAGCTAAGGAGGTCTAGGAAATGAATCAAGGTCGAAAGTGCATCAACGGTATGAATTCTAAGCCTTGAACTTTGTTGTTTGACTGAATTTCTGGGTTTAGGGTTGATCATGGTAAATTTTGTGATTTGGGATGAATGTGCTTGGGTTTGAAGATTTGGGATGCTTGGGATGAGTGGAGAGTGTTTATAAGCTTGATTTTGAGTTTGGTAAATATTTGGGGAAGTTTGGGTTGAGATTGGCTCAAAGAAATCGCAGAAAAAGAATTTGGGTTTTGCCTGCCTGCAACTAGCGCTACAGCGCTAGTCTTTGGGCGCTGTAGCGCTAGGCCCTGTTTCTGGGGTGGTGCTGATTCTGCTTGTAGCGCTATAGCGCTCTCTTTTGAGCGGTGTAGCACTACCCTGTGCCCAGAAAGGGGTTTTTGGGCTATTTGTGAGGGATTTTGACCTAGGGTTCGGGGTTCGACTCCACCACCTTGTTTTGTGGATCTAGGACTTCCCGGGGGGCTCGGGATTGGTCCCGAGGCGAGGTTTTGGACTCGAGGTTTGGTGTTGACTTTCACCTATGCTTGTGCTTAGGTGTGCGCTAAGGCTCGAGTGGGATCGTGCTCAAGGAGTCAAGTGTTGAAAGCTATCAAATTGACAAGTAAGAAAATGATAGCACCCATAGGACAGGGCATGGGCCCATAGTGTGATTGCAGGGCACGACCCTATATTGCATTACATGTTAGGGTGCAAACTTGATTGAATTGATATATGTTCAAATGTTATTTGAGTTAGACTATCTGTGATTATAGTTGAATGAAACGGCGAGGAGCCGAGAACGGCGAAAGGCTGAGAACGGCAGTGGGGCCGGAAGTACCACCTAGCACGTGAAGTGCTTGTAGTTAGGGTGGGACCCCATGGATACATGTGATATCCTTACGGTGAGGACCGAGACCCCAAGCTTTGGTAAGGCTTCTGGGGCGGCATGGCCGAGTCGCTTAAGACTAATGGTGGACCCGTTTAATCTGTGGACTATCTGATATGATTAACTGTATAATTTGCATATGTTATGAACTGCATGAGTTTTCTTGCTGGGCTTCGGCTCACGGGTGCTCTGTGTTGCAGGTAAGGGCAAAGATTGAGTCGACCAGCCATGAGTACGGAGAGCATGAAGCGACACGTACATGTTCGACCTGCCCGACTGCTTTGGTTGGGGGTTTATTCGAGAAATGGCTGTAATAATCTGTGATTTTAATAATTAATCGACTGTAAACTTATTTTATGTTGTAAATAGTTTTCAAACCTTATTTTGGGATCCCAAATGTTAAATACTAGAAGTTTTCAAAGAAACAACACATTTTTAAAGATTACAGCCTTTTCTTTTGCTTAGCCACACTTTTGTTTTAAAAACCTCGGTTAGCGAGTTAATTGCACAAAGTTTCTTTAAAAAAAAAAAACTCACTTAGTAACGGCTCTAAGGAAGTAGGGCGTTACAAATTGTGCCTCTGCAAGCTCATTAGTGAGAACGAGTCTACTGATGACTCCACTATCCATAAGTATGCCAGATGGGAGGACGTCCCCCTACGCCACCCCCTCCTTTGAAGAAAAAGAAGGATTCGAGCCTAACACTAGCAGAGCCTTCTAGGTCAGGTAGCAAGGCCCAAGACAAAGCGTCCCCAAGCTCGTCTGGAAGTAAAGTTGTGTTGGATATGTCGATGTGGTCTCCAACCCTCTTAAAAATGAGCCTAGTGTCCCTGTTCTCTTTAAAAATTCCCAAAATGATCTTTTTACTTGGTCGGGTGTAGATTCTAGAGATGATAGCTGGCTAAGTAAATTCCAAACCATGTATATTTTGAATGAGGTGTGGGAAGGGATAGCGATCCAATATGGAACCAATTACTATAGGAATTTGTCTAGGTTATCCCCCACCTATCAAGAGGGTAGTTCCTTAGAATCTTCAAAAATAAGGGAATTTCCAGATTCCCAAGCTCATGCTCGAAGGAATCTTCCAGTTAGGTTTCCATACTAACTGTTCTTGATCTTGTTGCGATAACCACTTACTAAATATTTTTCTTGTTTTTATGGTGATATGGACTCAGACGTCGAAAACATCCTCGAGATGCCACCCAAGGCCTGAGGTAGCAAATGAGGTCGTGGGTCTTCAAAGAAGGATGTTCCTTCTTCTAAGATCACAAGGGTTACTGAGGAACCTCCTCTAGTGACCTTGAAGGCTGCTCCCAGCAAGCCAAAGTCCAAGGCTCCTCCTCCTCCCCCTAGTAAAGTCCTTACTGGGATAAAGGTAAAAAAATTGTGGAGCACAAGGCGTCAAAGCTAGCGGGTGCCCCGAATCCCACTATGGTTCGTAAGTTTTGCGCCATGCCACATATGCCAAAGTACACTTTGGCAAATGAGGTTGGGGCCTTAGGAGCCGACCTATGCTCTGACTTGTTGACGCAGACAGGCTAGTCATGTAGCAACCTCGATAGCAACATGTGGAGGTTCTTGAGGGGAGACAACACCACGACTCTCTTCAACCAATCTCTGGAGCTCGAGGTTTCTGTAAGTCTGTTCTATTTCTTCAACTCTTTAATCTCAGTTATTTTTATATTCTCTAACTGTTATTGTTTTGCCCTTCATGCTCTCCTTGGGTTTATGCGCTTGTTCTCCCTCCTGTTCTTGAGGGTCGCAACCGACGAGAAGCTGGTCAACGACGCCCATCAAGCCCGAATCTAGGTTGAGGATAACCTGAAAGAGGCCAAGAGAGCCTAGTCCAAGGCCGAAAATTCTCTTAAAGAGGCCAGGGAGGCCCAGGTCAAGGTCGAGGACCCCCTCAAAGCCACCCAGGACAAGCTGGCCTCCTCCAAGGCTGAAACCAGTCGCCTGAAGGTGGAGCTGGACACCAAGATGGCCGACTTAGTCGCTGCTAAGGCTAAGATCAAATGCCTTAAAGAGGAGAAGAGTGTTGCCTATGAAATCCTTGAGGACGAGAATAAACGTATGCTCGAGGAGTTCATCGTCAAGAAAAAGTGGGCCATTGATCGAGCCATGTACAGAATGTGGTCGCTTAATTCAGAGATCAACACCCTATTCCTGATGGACAAGGAAGAGGAATTTCTGAAAAAGTGGAAGGCTTGGTTGGTTGAAGAAGAGGCGACCGTGGGCACCACTGTTGAAGTGGATGGTGATTAGGAGACAGGAGAAGAGGCCGAGTCTGCTCCTACCAGCCAAAAATAATTTATCTGTTTTACAAGGGCTGCGTCCCTTATCATTTTTTTTTGTAGTGTACATTTTATTAAGGCCCTTTGGGCCGAGGCAATTTATATTACAGCTCAAGCTCGAGTATTTTATTATATTACGTGAATGCTCATATATTTTACTAGTAGTTCTTATGCTTAAATTTCTTTCTCAAAATATTTATGCACATTATCAATATATGACCTTTGCCTTATCATTATGCATCATATTCCGGGACCGGAATATTTCGAGTATATTATTGAGGACTCACTTTCATATTTATTTATTTATACAAATACTAACGTGCTTGGGATCAGATTTCTATATATTCATACATAGTTCATTCGAATACACTATTTCGACCTCGTTATATTCAAGTTTGAATACTACTTTTACCATGTATTTTCACGTTTTAAAATGCTTATTGGCGTGTAGTCTCGTTAGTCTAGCTATTTCTTGCTTAATTTTAGCAACTTTTCCTCTTTCTCAAGTATGGTATCGAGGTTGCAAGGTCGAAACATTTTGCAAAAAATTCAATCCCTGTCTTGACTTATGAATTTTGTTGGTTTATCTAGAATTCCAACTTTTAATTGTGTCAATTAGTGTTTGCTGGTTTGTTCCAGACTTTTTTAATTCGTATTTGGTTGATAATCCATCCACTTAATGTTATTTTTATTGGTGCTATATTTTCAAGCCTATGGTATGATTGTAGAATCTTAGGTTATTGAATTTTGGGAGCTTGCAAAAGATATAACAATAAAAATAAAATCGGAATAAGGAAAAATGCTTTATTAATGAAAAACAAAAATCAATTACAAGCTCGGTTACAAATAAATAAACACCATTCCTATATTACTGGTAATAAGGTCGTAGATGTTCACCATTCCAAGCTCGCGGAAAAATAATTCAATTCAATCTCACCATTTTATAAACACCGGGTCGAATAATGGATTAAATTTAGTAAGGTCCCTTCCAATTAGATCCGAGCATGCCCGCAAAGGGGTCTCGTGTGGCCAAAAATACATGCCTAAGAACCAAATCTCCCAATCCAAATTGTCTGTCTCGAACCCTCTTATTGAAGTATCTTGTGCCCATTTGTTGGTATGCAACATTTTTAAGTTGGGCTTCTTCTTGTTTTTCTTCAATTAGTTTTAGGGTTTCCTCGAGCTGAGTATGGTTGTATGCTTCACGTCGAATCGTCATAATTTCAACCTCAATGGGCAATATAGCTTCGCAGCCATAAGCCAGAGAGAAGGGTGTAAGTCCAGTTGAGGTTTGATCTATTGTTATGTAAACCCATAGGACTTGTGGTAATTCTTCTGGCCATTTTCGTTTAGCTTCTTTGAGCCTTTTCTTAATGGAGCTCTTCAGAGTCTTGTTTACGAATTCGACCTGGCCATTTGCTTATGGATGAGCTACCGAGGAAAAACTTTTGATTATCCCATTCTTTTCATAAAAATGTGTAAACAACTTGCTATCGAATTGGGTTTCATTGTCTGACGCTATTTTCCTTGATACCCCATATCTGCAAACTATATTTTTTACCACAAAGTCCAAGAATTTCTTCGAGGCGATTGTGGCTAGAGGTTCAACTTTGGTCCATTTAGTGAAGTAATCAACAACAACTACGACATATCTGAATCCCCTTTTTTCTTGTTGGTATTGATTGTATAAGGTCGATTCCCCATATCGCGAATAGCCACGGAGAGCTCATCATGGTGAGCTCGGTTGGTGGAGCTCGAGGGATTGAGGTGAATCACTGACATTTATCACAGCATTTGACATTATCAAATGATTCTGCTTTTACTGTAGGCTAAAAGTATCCTTGCCCAATTACATTTTTTGATAGACTATGCCCCCTTGTGTGATCTCCACAAAATCCTTCATGGATTTCTTCTATAATTTTTCTAGCCTCGGGTGGAGTTACACACCTTAATAATGGCTTAGAATATCCTCTTTTGTACAATCTCCCCTCCAAGATGGTGTATCTTTGTGTCTTGAACATCAACTTTCTGGCCTCATTCTGATCGGTCCCAGCTTCCAATTTTGAGGTAGTCGATTATCGGCGTCATCCAGGTAGGTTGTGAGTCTATCATATCAACGTCGACTTCATCAGGCTCGGCTATGCTCGGTGTTGGTAGAAATACAACTGGTACCACGTTAAGTGTATCAACTTCCTTGGTTGTTGCGAGTCGAGCTAGATCATCTGCATTCGAATTCTGCTTTCACAAAACTTGGTCAATCGCATAGAATTCAAATTGTCCGACTGTTGCGTTGACTTTTCAAGTATGCTACCATCCTAGTTCCCTGAGCCTGGTATTCTCCTAGGACCTGGTTGACAACCATTTGGGAGTCACTATAGCAGTGAATGGCCTTTTCTTTTAGCTCAGAAGCTATTCGAAGCCCTGCTAATAATGCCTCATATCCAGCCTCATTATTTGAGGCCTCGAAGCCAAACCTCAAGGCTAAGTGAATCCTATTTCTTAATGGGGTAATTAGGATAATTCCTGCCCTCGACCCATTCTTGTTTGAAGAACCATCAACGTAAAGTCTCCACAGCTCGTGGGCTAGAGTTATGACTTCCTCGTTTGAGATTCCAGTGCATTTGACGTTGAAATATACCAAGGCCTGTCATTTTATTGTCATTCTCGAGTGATACGTGATCTCAAACTGCCCAAGTTCGACCGCCTATTTCAATAGTCTTCTGGATGCTTCGGGTTTTGACAATATTTTCCTCAATGGTTGATCAGTCAGTTCATGTATGAGATGCGCTTGGAAGGAGGGTCGGAGTTTTTGGGATGCATGTATCAAGCACAAGGCTAGCTTTTCCATCAATGGATACCTCGACTATGCCCCAGTAACCTTTTGCTGACATAATAAACAAGTTTCTGTACTTTTTTATCCTCCCAAACAAGTACCGCACTAATTGCATGTTTGGTCGTAGTGAGGTACAAGTAAAATATTTCCCCTGTGACTGTTTTGGATATGATAGGTGGTTCAGCAAGATGTTTTTTAAGGGCTTGAAAAGCAAACCCGCATTCGTCTGACCATTGAAACTTTTTGCCCCCTCTCGAAAGGTTAAAGTATGGTAAGCATCTGTCTGTAGATTTCGATATGAACCTACTTTAACCCGCCATCCGTCCAGATAAACATGTCAATTAAAGCCTTTATCTTCCCCGGGTTTGCCTCTATGCCCCAAGCGTTTACTATAAACCTGAGATATTTTCCCAAAGATACTCCAAACGAGTATTTTTGCGGGTTGAGACTCATGTTGTACTTTCAAAGTATGGCAAAACACTCTGTGAGATCGTCAACATGATTACAATTGTGTTTGTACTTGACCAACATATCGTCCACACACACTTCCATGTTGTTCTCTATTTGCTTGGCAAAAATTCTATTTACAAGTCTCTGGTATGTGGCCCCGACGTTCTTGAGCCCAAAGGGCATCACATTATAACAATATAACCCTTTATCAGTCATGAAGCTTGTGTGCTCTTGATCAGGTGCATGCATGGATATATGGTTATATCCAGAGTATGCGTCCATGAACATCATGATGCCGTGACCCAAGGTAGCATCCACGAGTTGATCGATTCGAGGCAAGGGAAAACAGTCTTTCAGACATGCTCTATTGAGGTCTGAATAGTCAATGTAAATTCGCCACTTGCCATTGGGATTTGGGACCAGAACTGAGTTGGCTATCTAATCTGGGTAGAAAGCATCTCAGATAACTTCTTTCAAGGATTTTTTCCTCTCGTCATCGAGGAGCCTTCTTTTCTGCTGCATTGGAGGGAAGTCTTTGTTGATTTTCAATTCATGGCTTATAATATTTAGGCTGATCCCAAACATATGTGAGTGCGACCATGCGAATACATCCTGAATTTCCCTAAGGAAGCAGATTAATTGCTATCTTGCATCCTTTGAGAGGTTCTTCCCAATTTTCACCACCTTGGAGGGGTCTTTCTCTTCAAGCTGGATGTCTTCAAGATCTTCAATTGGCTCGAGATTGGCCCTGTCCTCATCTATCCTTGGGTCGATCTCCTCTTCAACCTCGTATATTGCTTTGCTTATTTCTTCAATAATAACTAGTGCATGCGCACTTGTTTGGCCCTTACCCTTCATCGAGATGTTGTTGCATTCTCGGGAAACCAGTTGTTCTCTTTTCAATGTCCCAATGCCACTGGTGTTGGGAATTTTATGGCCAGGTGCCTAATGGATGTAACTGCCCCCAACTCGACCAGGGCTGGTCTCCTAAGTGGTACATTGTATGCAGAAGGGGTGTTAACCATGATGAACTCCATTATCTTGGTTATCGAGACTGGGTAGTCTCCCAAGGTTAATGGGAGCTCAATAGATCCCGTAATGACAATTACGTCCCCTAAAAACCTAAATAGTGTTGTCGCATAGGATTTTAGGTATTGAACAAAAAGTCCTATTTTCTCCAAGGTAGCCTTATAGAGGATGTTCACTGAGCTCCCGTTATCGATCAGGACTCGGTGCAGCCTCTTATTGGAGAGTTGAAAGGTTATGGCCAAAGGGTCATTATGAGGGAATTAGACGTGCGATGCATATTTTTCAGTGGAAGTAGTGGGTTGAGACTTAACCCTCTGTTGTTTTGAAGCTCGGGGTTTAGGCTCATAGGGAGACCCATCCCCCATTTTGAGCTCCTCGACATACGTCTTCTCCATCGATTAAGGAAGGTCGATTATGTAACGCGCTGGATAACCAAGACCGTGAATTTAATATAGTGCAAGACTTGCTAATCAAGTCGTTTGAACAATAATGTGTTCCTAAAGTCAACTATCAGGTTAGGGTTAAAAGATTTTGATCATAAACGATTAATTTTCATTAAAACAGATGTTTGGTACACAGGATCCCAAAATCATGGTATAAGTGATAATTTACAACTCTCAAAAGTTTAATACAATCAAAAGCCACTCTAATGGCAAAATACAAGTTTTAGGGCTCTGTCCTTGTACTTTCCCTCGGTCGTGGCGGACGAGCAACTGACTCTGTACGCTGCGCCCGCAAAGCTCTCCAACTCATGGTTGGTCCAGTTTCCCTTTGCCTTTACCTGCACCACGTAGCACCCGTGATCCAAGGCCCAGTAAGAAAACCATAAACAGTAAGCGCATATAACAACAATGATATTCAATTTGTTTAGTCATTTAATAGAATTCAAGCATATAACTAAACAATAGTAAACACATCATCTCAAACACATATCGAAACCAATTACACAAATGCTCATGGTTGGCACACTTAGGCCGAGCCCTCTGTTTATCCAACTGACCCCGGCTCACTTAGGCAGAGCTGCATTCAGTATGCTTATCATCAACCCCAACACTCTTAGGTCATTCATTCTCAAATAACATAACAATTATCCAATTACATAGTACATGTATGCAATTACTGGGAACCTCAATCTCGTACACAAGCACAAGGGTGCAGTCTTCTTACCTCAAATCTCGAGTAGAGAATTAAAAAGACGGTTCCGGGCACAATCCTCAGTCCTGAGCCTTAGCGATAAACCTAGTCACAGTGTCAATGGGTAACTATTAATCTCTAATCCAAATAAATGTTTAGGAAACAAGTACTAGCCTCCGGGACCTCAAATTCTACTAAACCGTGTAGTAGAATTCGTCCTGAGTGCTTAAGTTTGAATCCCCAAGCCTCCCAGAGCTTAAAACCCTTAAACAACCCAAATTTGTATTTGAGACGCGGCCCAGCCCCTTAAGGGTCGCGGCGCGCACAAGTCAGAGGGTAAATGCCTCTCTGCTGAAGGTCATGGGCCACAGTGCGCTATACCTTGTGTCGCGGTGCTCTTAGACAAAATAGAGGCCCTCCAGCCTCCTCGAGCATACAGGTCGCGGCACCTGAAGTATAGGGTCGCGACCCGAGCCCCCAAACCCAGAAAACTAGCATTTTCCTCGAGCCTAAACCTCAAAACTCAACCCCAATCATCAACCAAACACAGATTTAAGCCTATAATTCCTATACTTATTACCTAAAAATCATATCCAGTTTATAACAATTCCCTTACACCCATCAAGCACCAATAACCAATCACCATCTAGAATTCATGCAAACTCTAAACTCTAACATTATTTCAACAGAATTCAACAATTACAATTGGAAACTTACCTCAGTTGTGGCTTAAATTACCTAGATAACTCTATCTACTTCTAGCCTCAATTCCTCAGATTTTTCCCAATCCAAACTATGCTCAATTCCTTGGCTTTTCTCCTTCCAGCTTCCATGTTCCCCTTAGTTCTAGAGAGAGAGAGAGGAAGATAAAATGTAAATGATGAGAGAGAGAGAGAGTGTGTTTTGTAAGTATCAGATAGGTTCTAGTTGTTTTCCTATATCACATTGAACTTATCTTTTAACTAAAAAGTCCAAATGCCCTTGGTATTAACTTAGCCTCTTATTTGCCTTTAAGGGAAAAATAGTCATTTTGCCCCCCGTTTCCTGCTAATTCCTTGAGTCATCCTACTTATTGCCAATTAATCCTGTCATGCCTAACTAACTACCAAATACTTTCTCATCACACAATAAACCCCAAAAAATTCTCTAAATTCCCAAAATACCCCTAGTCTCCCCCCGAGCTGGGTATTAAAACCCTGCTGTGACTATTTTGCTAATCCACTTACTGGGACCGTCTCGAGCCGTATACTAAAAATATATCCACATAATAATGTGGTCTCAAACATTTATTACATATAATCACATTTATGCCCTAATGAGTCAAAATTACAAATATGCCCTTATGAACAATAAAGGGCCCTCATGCATATTTAATACTCATAAACATGCATATAACATACTCACATAATCACATAGATCATGCATGCCATATAATCATGCATTTAACTAATTAAACTTACATATATCCAATTATGCCCTCTCGGCACACTAATCAAGGCACTAAGCCCTATTAGCAATTTTGGGTCATTACAGATTATCCTCCCTCGCATGTGGGGTTGCAGATTGCTGGGCTGGCTAGGCCAAAGCTTGGGCTGGATTTTGATTTTGGACATACTGCCTAAAGTAGCCTCTTGAGATCAAACCTTCGATCTCGTCCTTTGATTGTCTGCATTCATCAGTGGTATGACCTATATCCCTGTGAAATCTGCAGAACTTGTTTGCATCCCTTTTGGATTTTTGGTTTCGCATTGGATCAGGTTGTCTGAAAGGGACCTAATTTTCATTTCTAACCAATATATTTTCTCGAGTATCTATGAGCTCGGTATAAATTGTATAAATGGAGAAGTATTTTTCTCCTTTCTTTTTCTTACCCCATCATCCTCTGAGTTATTCCCTTCATTCTTCTTTCTTTCTCGAGGGAAACTAAACCTACACTTTATCGTTGTGACTATGGATTCCTTTGAACTCGAGAGAGGATTGTACTAGAGGTCGTCCTTGTTCGTTGCATTGAATCAAGGTAAGAAAACTAGCACCTATACCCTTTGTTGGGCATTGTCCATATTATCGTTATGACTATACTTGGCATATGATTAAGATTGTGTGATCTTGTCTTGCTATTTAGTTTGTTGCATATCATTTTTGTATTATTTTTTGTGAGTGATCGGCGCATGCCTTATTCAGCAAATTGCATGTGTAATGTAGGTCGAGATGGCGGGGTCACATAAAGGGTTATGTACCCATTGGTTTGGCATAGGCCGTATAAATGAATAATGGCTTGATATGAGCAATGCTATCTATTGTATATGTTTATTATGAGTTTAAAATGCCATGATAGTTTTCTTGTTGGCCCTTGGCTCATGGGTGCTTCGTGGTGAAGGTAAAGGCAAAGGAAATGTTGACCAGCCATAAGTTGGAGGACTTTAGGGTGGCACCTACATGTTCGGCCTGCTTGGCCGCCACGACCAAGTTATTTTTAGGGACTTAGGTTATGAGCCCAAATTTTGTTGCTTAGGTCGACTAATTTGTTGTAAACTTTGTTTATAATTATGTTTTAATTAGCTTTTGGGGATCCCTTGTAACTATTTTAAGTTTATAAATGAAAAGTTTATATCTTTTGACCAAAATTTTATCACCTGAACCATTAATTAATTTAATAACACTTTTGAGTTCAAATGACTCGCTTAACGAGTTAAACACTATTTTAATATACATAGTGTAATGGTCCTGGATTAGTAGGACGTTATACTTTTAGTAAAATCAACTATCTTCCTATCCTTATAAAATGTAACGCCCTGGATAACCAAGACCGTTACACTGTGTGTTTGAAATAGTGCAAGACTTGCTAATCAAGTCATTTAGTTTGAACTGTGTATCTAATGACACAAAAAGATTAGGTTAAAAAGGACTTTGATTATAAACAGTTAAACTTTATTAAAACGGATGTTTGTTACATGGGATCCCAAATCAGGGTTTAAATAACGTAAATACAAAATTCTTAATTACAAATAAATGACCAAGCCACTCTAATGGAAAAATATACGTTTTAAGTTTCCGTTCCTGTACAAATCCTCGATCGTGGTGGCCGAGAAGTTGACAATGTACACCTCCCCCCTAGAGCTCTCCAACCCATGGCCAACTTTCCCTACCTGCACCATGTAGCACCCGTGAGCCGAAGCCCAGCAAGAAACATAATATCATAACATAACAATAATAGCAGCTAAACAGCTCGCAGATCATAAACCAATAATCACAAAGCATTAACTAGTTCCATCAAGCTATAAAATACAATCAAGGCTGCACACTGGTCACTAACCAATAATTCAGCTCCAAACACTCATCAAAGCATAGACAATAATCCACAATAGATACATGTCAAGCAATAACTAGGGTCAATGCCCGCAGACCGCACCCTCTATTTAATTCACTGCCTTTGGCTCGCTTAGGCCAACTCCAGTGACATGCCCACTGACTCTGGCCAGCTTAACCAAGCTCAGTGATTAATAAGCTGTCCTCGGATAACAGTGTCCAAGCTGCGCCATATGCGTAAGTGTGGATTTCGGCACCCTTAGGCCATTACTACATGTCCCCGTGGCATAATACCACCTTATGACATTCGTACGATTATAGGGAGCTCTTAGTCCCAACATGTTTACATGGTTTATTATGATCACATAACAATACATTCAAATATAGGGAACACTTAGTCCCATCCTATCCACATACACAGGTGCAGTTTTCTTACCTTGATTCCAAGTGCTTTAATTAGAAAGGACGACCCCCGAGCACGATCCATTCCCGAGCCCCAGCTTATTACCTAGTCACAACAAAGATAATGGATTCGATTAATATTCACATATAGGTTTTCATGTACAAAACTAGCTTCCGGGAAGTCGAATCCCACCAAGCACGGTGGTGAGATTGATCCCGAGCACCCTAGGCTCGATCCCCATACTTTAAAACCTTGAACGTTCAAGTATGTGTCTAAGGGCTGCGGCCCCTAAAGCTTAGCCGGGCCCTGCCCTCAAAACAGAACCAAGGCCCTTCCTGAGAGAAGACACGCACCGCGGCCCTTGCCTTGGGCGCCGCGGCGCTCCCCCTTGGCCGAGCCCTCCTGGCTCATCTTTATCCTAGGGCCGCAGCGCTCTAGAACAGAGCCGCGACCCTTCCCTTCGAACCCAGAATTTCCACCATTCCCAACCTCCAAACCTCACCCAAAATCATACCAAAGCTCCCTATTTTAATATCAATCATTCCCAACACTCTTAGCATAACTTAAACAGCATAATTCAACAGAATTACAGCCCAACAACCTACTAGAACCCCATCTCCAACTTCTGAAACTCAAGAACCTCAAACACCCAAACCAACCATTCAAACTCAGATTAAAACCACTAAACCATGAATTGAAACTTACCTCTTCTGCTGAACCACTTCACCAAGCCAAAACCAAGCTAATTCCCAAGCTTTCCTCCTTAATTCTGTCTTTAAACATCAAAACCATGTTTACCTCAAAACCCAACCAAAACCCAGAATTTATGATCACAGAAAAGAAGATTCAATGCTTATCTTTGTGTTGATTCTATTCCTTGGATGATTCTTGAACTAAGCCCCAAGGATCCAGCCTCAATTTCCAGAAATTCCCAGCTTGTTTCCCTTTAGATTTCAGTGTTCCTTTTTGCCTTGTTTTTCCTTAAGAGAGAGAAGAGTATAGAGCTAAGAAAGAGTCGGTTTATTTTCCTCTAAGGGTTTCCTTAAGTTTATCTTATCTGCTAAGTTAATTCCCAAGGCTCGGGGTGCCGGAACCGCCCCCGAGGCCAAAATAGTAAAATTCCCCAATATTCCTGCCTAGACTTTCTAACCTCGAATATATCTCCATATATTTATTTTCATAACCCGATAGTCTAAATAATTACCCGATACCTATAATATCCCTGACTTATCCAAAGTCAACTATTAAACCCCTTTGTGACTTCTCCCGCTATCAAGCTCTAGGATCGCCTCGTGCCGAAAGCTACAAACATACACATATGCATATACATATATCCACCTATCCACATAATAATGTGGTCTCAACAATTTATCACACACATTCACATATATGCCCTAACGGGCCAAAATTACAATTACACCCTTACCATCCAAATAGGGCCCGCATTACTTATCCAATACCCATATTCATGCTTTCTTACCATTAATTCTCTTAACCTCCAATTATGCCCTCCCGTCACACTAATCAAGGCCCTTAAGCCTTAATAGTAATTTTGGGTCGTTACATAAAAGCTCACACCTTAGCCTTCCAAACTGTTCCTCTAACACATAAGGAGGTGTGTGGCACGTAGGATTCACAAGGTGATTTTAGGCTCTCTGAATGTACCCAACACATGAGATTTAGAGAGGTTTGAGAAGAAAGACGCTATGGAAACTTCTAGAATTTTAGGTATAGAAAATTCTATCGTTTCTTTATTTCAGTGAGTCTAATAACCTAGAAACAACTGCCTTAGAAAAGAATCACTTATTTTCAGGTTTATAAAGATAATTAAACTATTTAAATAATCTTTATTTAATTAAATTATAAATAATAAGTTATAACCAATTATTATTTAATTGAAATCATATTCAAAAAAGAATAATTGAATAATTAAATAAAAAGTAATTTGAAATCAAAATTCAAATTCCAGGGATGTGGCATTTGTGAGTGGCGCCACTCAGTGTCATATACAGTGTGTGGCGTGTGCTACTTATTGTGGATCCCTGATTTTCTCATTTGTTTAATTAAATTAATTTTAAGATAGATATTTATCCCAATATATATATCAGTTAATTAAAAATTAACTTTATCTTAAAACTATCAGTTTTAAACAATTATCTTATAATAAGACAATAAATAAACTCTCTCAAATATTAATCCGAACATGATTAATATTTATTTGAACTAATATAAAATTTTTCAAATAATTAATCAATTGCTGATAATTAAATAAGAAAAATATCAAAATAGGCAGCAAAATGTATAGGGGAGGGGATTTTTTTTAATACTAGTCAGGATCATACATATATATTAAATTAACACATATGCAGAATAAAGAT